>NC_064614.1:1185873888-1190873888 GCF_023898315.1 Schistocerca nitens | reverse complement strand
GCGCCTTAGCACGGCTCTTAGGAAATTCGTGGAGGCGCGCCGGCCCCGGCTCGACTTGGCGCAGCGGATTAACGACGATGGTTGTTGCGTCGGCCAGCATGGATGAGGTTTTTAGGCCGTTTCTCACATCCCAATACGTGAATACGGGGCTGGTGCCCACTTCTCGCCTCAGTTACACAATTCGCAAACATTTTGAAAACGTTCTACGCTTTCACAGGTATAACATTAGATGCAAACTGATGGGGTACCTACACTGAAGAGCCAAAGAAACTGGTACACCTGCCTAATATCGTGTAGGGCTCCGAAGAACAACACAACCTGGCATGGACTCGACTAATGTTTGAAATAGTGCTGAAGGAAATCGACACCATGAATCCTGCAGGGCTGTCCATAAATCCGTAAGAGTACGAGGGGGTGGAGTTCTCTTCTGAACAGTACGTTGCAAGGCATCCCAGATATGCTCCATAATGTTCTTGTCTGGGGAGTTTGGTGGCCGGCGGAAGTGTATAAACTCAGAACCTGGAGCCACTCTGTAGCAATTCTGGACGTGTGCGGTGTTGCATTGTCCTGCTGGCATTGCCCAAGTTCGTCGGAATGCACAACAGACATGAATGGATGCAGGTGATCAGACAGGATGCTTACGTACGTGTCACCTGTCGGAGTCGTATCTACACGTATCAAGGGTCCCATATAACTGCAATTGAACACGCCCCACACAAAAAACACGCCCCACACCATTGCGGAGCCTCCACCAGCTTGAACACTCCCCTGCTGACATGCAGAGTCCATGGATTCACGAGGTTGTCTCCATACCCGTACATGTCCTTCTGCTCGATACAATGAGATACGAGACTCGTACGACCAGGCAACATGTTTCCAGTCATCAACAGCCATTGCTGGTGTTGACGGGCCCAAGCGACGCGTAAAGCTATGTCTCGTGCAGTGATCGGTTCCGAAAGTCCAAATCGATGTGTTCCGTTGAATGATTCGCACGCTGACACTTGATGATGGCCCAGCACTGAAATCTGCAGCAATTTGCGGAAGGGTTGCACTTCTGCCACGTTGAACGATTCTCTTCACTCGTCGTTGGTCCCGCTCTTGCAGGATCTTTTTCCGGCTGCAGCGAGGTCGCAGATTTGATGTTTTACCAGATTCCTAATATTCACGGTACACTTGTGAATTGGTCGCAAGGCAAAATCCCGATTTCATCGCTACCACGGAGATGTGTCCCAACGGTCGTGCGCCGACTACAACAATGCCTGTACCAGTTTCTTCGGCACTTCATTGTAAATTCCATCCCGGAGGTGTGAAGAGGGGGGAGAGAGGGTGGCGAAAGGAAGGGTATACGGCGAACGTATACCACTATCATTACCAAATCCAGATTAACCTGCCGACTTCGTGAAGATAGGGCAGAAAGGGCACGAGAAACAAGAAATGAAAGTGAACCACTACGACGTCATGTACGCTATGGAATGTGCTTTAAGCTAAAGGTTGCGTGGTTCCTTCAGAAAGGCCATGTCCTATTTCCTATCTGAATATGTGCCCCATCAGTATTGGCCTTCTCGTGGACGATGTATCACACTATAATTTTGACATCCTTCTACGGGTATGTATAGAATATCGTAAGCAAAATACTACCTAGCATCAGGGGTACCGTAAGTGGAAGTAGAAAATGTCAACAGAGTTAGGGACAACATGAAGTGCTCCCATTAAAGGACTGTATTCTAAACTACATAGATTCCCAAAATTAAGCCGAGATAAACCTTTCAAATTACCCCACCCAGCTACAAGCGAGGACAAAATTCTTTTACCTCCCCTTTACGGATTACAGATTTCACTGTTGTTACAAGTAGTGATATTCGTAATGTCTTAATGGTTATGTAGGCTCACAAACGACCCAACGGTGGGAGGTCAGTTCGAGATATTCAGTTGGAATTCCCTACAGAAATTATCAATCCTCAGTCTAAACTAACAGTTTTATTACAGAAAAAAAAGCCTTCTCCAGCATGTTCCATTACTGATAAACGTGTTCAAGAGCTATGACGTCTATCGATTGTACTCCAAAAAAGTCAATCGGTAAGTGACGATAGGACACGGGAGTGCTTCATTATCTGTAAAAAACTAAATAAAAAAATATGAAGATGGATTTCCGTTTAAAAGCAAACAAACCTACGTTTGTTAATGAATTAATTGACACTGATATGCAACAAAACACCCTGAGGATTACGTAAAATTGCTCGATTTCATTCCCCCGAATTCCACAACGAGCGAGGTGGTACAGTGGTTAAGACACTAGACATAAGATTTCATATTCAGGTTTTCTGTAGTTTCCCCTATATCACCTACGGCAAATGAAAATTATGTGCCCTATTTCCCTTGATTCTGAGCTTGTAGTGCGTTTCTAACGACCTGATTGCCGACGGGACCTTAATTCGTCACATTCCTTCCTTCTTTTCATTACAACGGGAAGAGATATTTTCTCCGAAGCGTTTACGATATACTGTAGTTCCTTGAAGTGCTTGTTACAAAGTTCCTTGAAAGTGCTGTGACCACAACCTCTTCACGCGACTGACACATTCCTTAGCCTCTATATCGCTAACTTCTCGCCAGAGTTTAGCACCAGCGGGACGTAACACCACCCAACCACACTGTGGCTTCGGGGAATATCTTAATGAGCTATCTGACGACTAATCGATACATTCAACTGAGTTGCCCGCATCTCTGAGGCATCCACACTGAGGGCCACAGTTTACGATACGATGCAGTAGAGACCTTTGCCCAAATATTGAAGTGGAAGCTGTTCACCTCATTAAAAGACTCCTTTCCAGTCTAAATGAAAAAAAAACATTGTAATTGTTTTTGTATATGCAACTAAACTTTCGGACAGTACACATTTTCAGAATTGGTTATTTCCCTCTTATCTCTGGTTCCTTGTTCGAAGAGTTTGCAACATTCCTCTATGAGATTTCGGCGAACACCGCCTCAAATTCGAGAAACATTTAATGGGCCCCAAATCGTTAGGATAAGGTTACGCATATGACACAGGGTAGGCTTATCCATTAGGGATGTTTTAGAACCCGTGACTGTTTATTCAGTGTAAAAACATATAACTGCAACCAGTAACTTTTTTGAAATAGTTATTTATTCTCTCCATAAACCGGTTTTCGAACCTTTTCAGGCTCATCTTCAGATGGTGTACAGCTGATTCAAGCACAGTGCTGGATGCTGGCTCTGTGACAAGAAGACGGAACATCTTCTCCTCACAGAGACAGCACCCAGCATTCAGAAAGCCTTTTCTGGAAGTACTTGTACGGAGAGCAGCAGAAGCGAAACATGCACCATAAACAGTTTAGACAATAAGAAGAATAGAAGCTTTTGAAATGTGGTGCTATAGAAGAATGGTGAAGACTACATGGATAGATGTACCTAATGAGGATATACTGAATAGCATTGGGGAGAAAAGAAATTTGCTGCACAACCTGACTAAAGGAAGGGATTGGTTGATAGTATACAGAATGAGCCATCAAGGGATTACCAATTTAGTGTTGGAGGGAAGTGGTATGGGGGGTAGGGGGTAAAATCGAAGAGGGAGATCAACAAGAGATGAACACAGTAATCATATTCAGAAGGATGTAGGTTGCAGCAGTTATCCCTAGATGAAGAGCCTGGACAGGATTGAGTAGCATGGAGAGCTGCATAAAACCAGTCTTCAGTGTGAAGAACACAACAACGTGACTAAATAGATTACAATATTTTCAAAAGATGGGCATAAATTACCCTCAAACCTGACGTCCCCGAGGATTAACACTGCCTGTTCACAACTGACTGGTCGACATCTGTTGTTTACAGCTGTCGGTTGACGTTTGAGTCTGCCAACGTAGTTACTGCGGTGACGTCGCCTACACGCCAGGAATAAAATGTCTCGGAACTTTTTGGACAAACGCTGTAAGTCCATTAAGAATCTTCTTCAGTGTGACACCAGAGAACTCGAGGAAAATAACGCAGGCAGATAACTGAGCATATCGCGACGTGAAGTTGAGCCCACACAGATGAGCTGTGTGGGTTAGTAATAACATGGCTGTAACTCAATTCAATAACCAAACTGCCAAATCATCCTCCCTGTTAAATTGCAACTAACAGAATCTAACTGCATCTTTGAAAGTCGTTCAGAGGAAATGAAGTTTCACATCTGTAAGCAGATCATCAAGATTCACTTCGTAGAAACCGCAACTAATCCGCTTGTGGTTTTCTCTGCAACAGAGACCTCGAGACCAGCCGCTGCGTATCAAATGATGGCACGCGTTGTGCGGTACACGCAGATTTTCTTCCGTTGAAGCGTATGCGAAACGCCATACGAAAATCTACTGTATTAGGCACGCTTTTCTCATTTATCGAGTATTACAGCAAAAAAAGCTAACAAAAGAACACACCACATACCTATCCATACCCAAAGCGCAGTGCAGTGGGAACATTAACAAAGAACAGAAAAAAACCAGATTCAAGATATAGTAGCTTCATTTACCACGAAATGGCACGTACTAACACAGGAGGACAAATGTCCACGCAGCAAGCAACATTTCGACGAAACAACACTCGGATGCTTTACAAACAACAAAATTTCCTGAACACGAACACAGTAAGTTCAGTAAATTCATTATTTACTGGTAAAAGAGCAATTTTTTTCTATATTTATATATGCATACAAATAAAATAAAAAAATTAACTCTGTTTAAGTTAGAACCACAGAATTCATTGTTTTCCGAACGGAAATTAGATGTGCCTCAACTAATATTTCGGTTCGTTACCCAATGAATTTTGAAAATAATTGCAACGTGTGTATGGGAAACTGCAATTTGCCTCATCTGAGCTTAGACCACTTGAGCGCGCACATCCGTTCGAATAACGCAACACATTTATTAGCTATTACGTCGACAGTCTCCACGAATATAATTAAACGCCACTGCCAGGGGCCCCGTGTTTCACTTAATTTAGCCCACAGTTAATTCTGTTGCATCCAAAATGGAAATTTCCTAATTGCGACCCGTAACATGAGTAAGGTATGCTTATTGGCCAGATACACCGTGCGAATGAAATCAGACTGGATGAAATTACGAGTCGTATTCAAAAAGTAAGGGCCACTCAGTCACAAATAACATATTAGTTAGAGAAAACTTTACTAGCGGTTGCCGGCCGGAGTGGCCGTGCGGTTCTAGGCGCTACAGTCTGGAACCGAGCGACCGCTACGGTCGCAGGTTCGAATCCTGCCTCGGGCATGGATGTGTGATGTCCTTAGGTTAGTTAGGTTTAATTAGTTCTAAGTTCTAGGCGACTGATGACCTCAGAAGTTAAGTCGCATAGTGCTCAGAGCCATTTTTTTTACTAGCGGTTTTCGTTTCTTTCAAACCCACTTCAGTTTTCCGCTAAATCGACGTCCCCTTATGAACACTTTTCGTAACGCTTCACTAACCCTCCACATCGAAGTTCAGTCGAAACAGAGGTCAACCGTTGTCTTGGGTTCCTCGTCATCTTCAAACCGCGGTATACGAGGTCATTGTTTCAAAAGGAAGAAGAGGTAACATTCGCTGGATGCGAAGTCTACAATAGTGGACGAATATTTCCGCTGGAAACGCTAAACTTTATCCTTGGTAATAGCAGCGGCCTGTCAACAGGTGTTGTGCATGACAACTATCCCACATCGTCGACTCTGCACCGTACAACACTGCCTAACCATTCCTCCACTCATTTCTGTAGGCCCATGAATATGAGCAGCTGTAGATCCTTTAGCATGCGGAAATCAAATCACAGTACGCGCTTCGCATCTGATGGGAGCAACAATTTTTTAAGCTGAATGAAAGTAACGAGTTCCGAAAACAGTCTACATAAACAATCCAATTGGAAATTCCTAATTGCTACAGAAACCAGATGGCAGTTATAAGAGTCGAGGGACATGAAAGGGAAGCAGTGGTTGGGAAGGGAGTAAGACAGGGTTGTAGCCTCTCCCCGATGTTATTCAATCTGTATATTGAGCAAGCAGTAAAGGAAACAAAAGAAAAATTCGGAGTAGGTATTAAAATCCATGGAGAAGAAATAAAAACTTTGAGGTTCGCCGATGACATTGTAATTCTGTCAGAGACAGCAAAGGACTTGGAAGAGCAGTTGAACGGAATGGGTGGTGTCTTGAAGGGAGGATATAAGATGAACATCAATAAAAGCAAAACGAGGATAATGGAATGTAGTCGAATTAAGTCGGGTGATGTTGAGGGTATTAGACTAGGAAATGAGACACTTAAAGTATTGAAGGAGTTTTGCTATTTGGGGAGCAAAATAACTGATGATGGTCGAAGTAGAGAGGATATAAAATGTAGACTGGCAATGGCAAGGAAAGCGTTTCTGAAGAAGAGAAATTTGTTAACACCGAGTATAGATTTAAGTGTCAGGAAGTCGTTTCTGAAAGTATTTGTATGGAGTGTAGCCATGTATGGAAGTGAAACATGGACGGTAAATAGTTTGGACAAGAAGAGAATAGAAGCTTTCGAAATGTGGTGCTACAGAAGAATGCTGAAGATTAGATGGGTAGATCACATAACTAATGAGGAGGTACTGAATAGGATTGGGGAGAAGAGGAATTTGTGGCACAACTTGACCAGAAGAAGGGATCGGTTGGTAGGACATGTTCTGAGGCATCAAGGGATCACCAATTTAGTATTGGAGGGCAGCGTGGAGGGTAAAAATCGTAGAGGGAGACCAAGAGATGAATGCACTAAGCAGATTCAGAAGGATGTAGGTTGCAGTAGGTACTGGGAGATGAAGAAGCTTGCACAGGATAGAGTAGCATGGAGAGCTGCATCAAACCAGTCTCAGGACTGAAGACCACAACAACAACAACAACAACAATTGCTACCCTCTCTCGGAAAATTTATATACTCGAAAAAGTAATCGATCGCTTGCTAACGTGATACTTACGTTGGCTTTGTGCCAGATATAATTAACGCTATACTGTTGTTTAAGATAGGTGACATTCAAAATACATAGTTATGACGTTGTCGCTACAAGAACTGTCGGCAGGTAACCAGCAAACAGCGCTCTGTTCTCCGCAGCTACAGAAATTCGCTTTACATTTTAAATTCTCTATTTCCTACAAGTCCGCAGTTCGTGGTCTTGCGGTAGCGTTCTCGCTTCCCGCGCACGGGCTCCCGGGTTCGATTCCCGGCGGGGTCACGGATTTTCCCTGCTTCGAAATGACTGGGTATTGTTGTGTCGTCTTCATCATCATCGTTCATCACCATTACGGTCGCAGGAAGGCAATGGCAAACCACCTTCGCTAGGACTGCCTAGTCGGCGGTGCGGTCTCCCGCATCGTTCCCTACGCTCCTCGGAGTATGGAACCTTATCATCATCTCCTAACAAAATTACGTAAAAATATCTGAAATTTTCGTATGTTATAGAACTACATAGTGCCTCCAAACACGTGAAAAATCTGCTCTTAATTTCATTTAGCGCCGGACTTAATTTGTTTGAAACAAAGGAAGGAAGAAAGACTGGGTTTAACGTCCCGTCGACATCGAGGTCATTAGAGGCGAAGCACAAGCTCGGATTGTGTCAAGGATGAGGAAGGAAATCGGCCGTGCACTTTCAAAGGAACCATCTCGTTATTTGCCATGAGCGATTTAGGGAAATCACGGAAAACCTAAATCAGGATGGCCCGACTCGGTTTTCAACATACGTCTTCCAGAATTCGAGTCCATTGTGCTAACCAATGCGCCACTTCGCTCGGTCTTGTTTGAAACAGGTGAATTTTTTGTGCCTGGGAAACAAGTTCATGCCATGGAAATAAGTTCACACTTGACACGTCATATCCTGAATGGTTGAAATGGCTCTCAGCACTATGGGACTTAACATGTTAGGTCATCAGTCCCCTAGAACTACTTAAACCTAACTAACCTAAGGACATCACATACATCCATGCCCGAGACAGGATTCGAACCTGCGACCGTAGCAGTCACGAGGTTCCGGACTGCAGCGCCTAGAACCGCACGGCCACGGCGGCCGGCCTCATATCCTGAACACTACGGATATCACACTGAAATTCGGCTTCCTATTTCCACTCACAAACAAATATTTCCAAAAAATCATATCGAATTACGTTTCTTAAAGTCCGCAACAAAACTGAAGAACCGCAATTGCCCCCCTTGGCGACGCATAAGTTTGAAATGTGGCTCAAAGGTGCCTACAACCTCACTCTGTAATGGTGCACAAGCATGGCGCCCTCCGACACCACCCTCGACCTGAACGAAGCTTCAAGCAGGAAATTGGCGGCACATGCGATAAAAAGACCACAGCTGGGAAGTTCATGTGAGACGTAAGGCAAGTTAACGATGTCGCAGTGACACTAAATTTCACTACGATTCTGCCCAAGGCCACCGTGAATGTGTCACACGATCAGAAGGTAGTCACGGCCCCTCTTACACACATTTCACCCCTTCTTTTGACGTCTCTGCGATGGAGGTCAGAACCGCGACACCAAGTGTTGAAATCACGCGATTTTCTTATGGCTGGCTGAGGAAAACATTTGACACGCTGCTCTTCGGACTAGGCACGGAAAGGTCTCAGGGGCTTGCATAAAGGGCCTCAATGAAATCACCTCTTCGTCTGGGGCGTTGATTCCCATACATTTCGCGGTCGAAAACAGTTCCGAGTGCGATGAGCTACAAGATGATGTTCTCGAACAATCTTTTACCCTGCTGACATGCTCGGAAGTTTCAACACTTGCCTAAGGACATTGCATCCCCATAGTACGAGGGCCGTTCAGAAAGTAACCTCCGGTTGATTTAAAAAAATACACCAAGTTAAATAAAAATATTTTAATATATACATCTTACAACTACATCTTTGCACTATTTTTCTACATAGTCTCCATAGCGATTGAGGCACTTATCGTATCTCTTCACAAGCTTTGAAATTCCTTCGGCATAAAAATCACCCGCTTGTGCCTGGAGCCAGCCTGTGACCGCATCTTTGAGCTCTTCGTCGTCATCAAACCGCTGTGACCCGAGCCATTCCTTCAAATTCCATGAATTCAACCAACAACACCCCTTTGGTATCCCAAAACACCGTTGCCATCAGTTTTCTGGCAGAAAAATCTTGCGAGGCTTTTCTTGGTTTGGTAGGCGAATTTGAATGTGCCCACATCTTTGATTGTTCTTTTGTCTCAGGGTTCACGTACTTAATCCAGGTTTCGTCACCGGTCACGATTCTGTTTAACAATGGTTCTCCTTCGTCCTCATAACGTGACAGAAAGTCTAATGCAGAGGCCATTCTTTGAGTTTTGTGGTGGTCGGTAAGAATTTTGGGCACCCATCGTGCACAGAACTTACGGTAACCCAATCTTGCTGTCACTATCTCGTACAAGAGTCTTAGAAATCTGTGGAAAACCAGTAGACAACTCCGACATTGAGAAACGTCGATTTTCACGAACATTAGCATCAACTGTATGAACGAGTTCGTCAGTCACCAATGATGGTCTACCACTCCTCTCTTCATCATGAACGTTTTCTCGTCCACTTTTAAATAAACGTACCCATTCACGGACAACTTCACTCATAACTCTTGGTCCGTACACGGCACAAAGCTCACGATGAATAGCTGCTGCAGAATATCCTTTGGCTGTAAAAAACCTTATGACAGCACGCACTTCACATTTGGCGGGGTTTTCTATTGCAGCACACATTTCAAACTGCCACAAAAACTGAACTAGCGCAGGTAAGACGTTCACTCGACCACGGCTTGATGCCGACTGACCTGTTGAGTGCGTGAACGCACAGATGGCGTCGCTACTCCCCCCATAACCCGCACTGTGACCAATCGGAGGTTACTTTCTGAACCGCCCTCGTACATAATTGCTGGATGAAATACATACGAAGAATAAAAATGTAGAAGACTAATTACATTTGTTTCATTTAAAAAGCATTAAGAGTTTTCACAAATTCGCAAGCGTTATTTTTCAGCGCGCCCTCTTATAAGCTTAGGAAAATGGCTTTTTTTCCTTGTAAGTTTCTAAATACGAGGGTTGTCCAGAAAGTAAGTTCCGATCAGTCGTGAAATGGAAACCACTGGGAAAATCCGGTAAATCTTTGCACAGATGGCTTAGGCAGTGTCTCTAGTATGCCCGTCGATCGTGTCACGTCGCTCTCTTCAGTGTTGAGTGAGCAGCGAGCATGTAAAGATGCGTAGGGAATAGCGTCTCCCGCCAGGTATGAGGGCCTGGTTAGAGATTTCGCCTGTGCCATGCAGCCCACATAACACAACTGTCGAGCAGTTCCTTCTTCATGCCAATTCTCGGCCGCACACTGCAGGGGCAATGAAGACGCTCGTGCAGCGTTTCCGATGAGAAGTGTTTGATCACCCAGAGTACAGTCCGTAATTGGCTCCTTCTGAGTCTCTTCTCTGCTCACAAGAACCGCTGGCTGTGGAGACAAAATTTTTCCACATACAACGAACTGCAGACCACTGCAGGCAATTGGCCGAAAGCACAGGCGGCTGCTTTCTATGACGAGGATATTGGAAAGTTGATACAACACTACCACAAAACTCGAAGTTGGAGCAGCGACTATGTAGAGAAGTAGATGGAAGCTGTACCTAACTGTTGCAAATAAAACGTTTGTGGTTTTCACAGTGGTTTCCATGTCGCGACCGATCGGAAATTACTTTCTGGACAATCCTCGTATGCATCTCGCAACAACTTCAAATGTTCAAATGTGTGTGAATTCCTAATGGACCAAACTGCAGAGGTCATCGATCCCTATACTTACACATTACTTAAACTAACTTATGCTAAGAACAACACACACACCAATCCCCGATGGAGGATTCGAACCTCCTGGAGGAGTGGCTGCGTAACCCGAGACATGGTGCCTCAAGAAGCGCGGCCACTCCACGCGGCCCGTAACAAGTTTAAAGTCTCAATCTGTTACAAAATCATGTAAAAATACTGAATTTCACGTATTGTATAGATCTCTCCGTCTTCAGGTCACGAGTGGCCTACCGGGACCATCTGACCGCCGTGCCATCCGCATTGGAGGATGCGGATAGGAGGGGCGTGGGGTCAGCTCACCGCTCTCCCGGTCGTTATGATGGTATTCTTGACCGAAGCTGCTACTATTCGGTCGAGTAGCACCTCAATTGGCATCACGAGGCTGAGTGCACCCCGAAAAAAGGCAACAGCGCATGGCGGCCTGGATGGTCACCCATCCAGGTGCCGACCACGCCCGACAGCGCTTAACATCGGTGTTCTCACGGGAACCGGTGTATCCACTGCCGCAAGGCCGTTGCATTGTATAAACCTCTATAATATAAAATCAGCTCTTAATTTGAATTGGGACTGGACGTGTGCTTTTTGTTGAAACACACAAAATTTTCGGACCGAGGAAAGTATCCCTTATGTGATCTCGCAGACACAATGCTTTGGGCAGAGGGAAGTGGCAACACCATGGGAGCCGACAACGCTAGCACGGTTCTCTTTGTTGTGTTGCTGGCGGGTGCAGTCCAGCCGCTCGCTGTCAAATGCCAATTAATTTAATCCGGACTACTGCAGCAACTAAATAGCCTCATCATGCCTACATAAAGACTCAACGCAATGCTAAATATTCTACCCGAGTGCCACTGTGCGTGCTACATACATGTGCGACAAAATGACGCTGTCAGCCGGTGCGTCATGCTACTGCGCATCACCCCACAATCCGCCGACTACTGTGCACATCCTTCTAATAGAGCCGTCATAATGATACACACTGGAAAGCATTAACTAAAAGAAGAGACGGAATGATAGGGCATAACATTTAGCTATAGAGGAAGCCACAAAGGTCAAAGACTGTAGGAGAAGACAAAGATTGCAATTATACATCATTGAGGAGAATTAGAGTACTAAACCCACACTATAAGCAGACCCTTTTGCAGAGGATGCCTGGAACGTAAGCACGCGATCGCCTCCTAGTGCAATGGCTGCTTTCGGTGGGACGAGAGGTGTAGGGGAAACGAGCCCCGCCTCTTTCTTGCAGAGCAAATGGTTCAAATGGCTCTGAGCACGATGGGACTTAACATCTGAGGTCATCAGTCCCCTAGAACTTAGAACTACTTAAACCTAACTAACCTAAGGACATCACACACATTCATGCCCGAGGCAGGATTCGAACCAGCGACCGTAGCAGCAGTGCGGTTCCAGACTGAAGCGCCTAGAACCGCTTGGTCACTCCGGCCGGCTCTTGCTGAGCAGGCAGCTTACTCGAATCAACATTGCGTTCACAGTGGCTATTTGCTACAAGGTGTTACTCAGTTCGGGAAAAAAAATAGTATCCCTTTTACAGGTTTCTAATTCACTCAAGACATATTGTTGCAACAGTGCATGTGGTGTACATGAAATGATTATGTTTAATAATCAATAGCAAAAGCGGTTCTTAGGTGCCAGGTATCGACCCATGTGGAAACGCCCAAATTTGTACGTGGTGTACCCTCCACAGGCAGTAATGCAGCCAATGACTGTAGATCGTGCAGATGGCGAATATTGTTGAGCCGTGCTCACTCCGAACTATGCGTTTACTTGAACTTGGCCGTCTATCTGTGTTTGATTTCCCGCTGTTGTTGCGGTTATGCCGTGGTTCTTCCTCCTTCTACATGTGACAGCAGCGATGTGTGTCGATATTTGCACCGTGTACCATCCTTGGCCTTGTGCATGTAGTTGCCGGCTAGGGTGTCTGTGGGCAGTCAGTCGGTTGGTGCGGACCAGGGAGGAGGATATCTCCGTGCGGTGCAGTCGGCTGGGTCCGCTGGCGGTCCTTGCGCAGTGTCGGAGTGTGTGTGGAGCTGTCCGATCGCTACAAGCTTCGTGGCACACCAACCCATGACGTCAAAGTTGAGTTATCGGCAGTGGTTGCAGCGCAGTTGGAATCCTAGTCGTTTAGCTGGGATCTTACGCGTGTCGGGTCATGTTTCGTTCTAAGTAGACGAACGGTGCAAGTTAGTCACCCTCTCTGTGTAAAGACGTGGTCTTTTCGTGGGTAAGACTGCTTTGAAGCCAGTATATCAGAGTCGACAGTGTTATCTGAATAAAGTCAGAAGTTATAAAACACTCACCGTGTGTCATTTCAGTACTTATTCCAAGCCTTACTTTCTGTAATAAGTAAACTTCTAAAACACAGTCAGGTCATGACTCCCTCTCAGGCCAATCGACTATTTCCTTTCTTCCCGAGCCCTGTCGTTCAATCCCAAGCAACACAGATGTCTGGGACGAGACAGTTTCGTACGTTACTCTCTGTAGCCTAATTGTGGCTAGTGTGATGCTTTGGTTACGTTTAAATTTGCATTGAAACTCTCTTTTCTTTCGTAGTAATTTTGTAATATGGGTGTCGAAACACAGCGGTTGTTTCCAATGCCTCACAACTTTTCCCGACACGTTACGGCGTTTGTGCAATAATCTTTAACTTTATTCATCGATGCTCAACATTTCGATCCCGAAGTCAAATTTTTCATGTTCACCGCTCAAGTGGTCTGAAATCTGGTTTTTGTTGCTGTTGCTAATCTTCCTACTTATCTTTAGATTCCTATTTACGGACGAATTCAGTGATGCTGCAAAAACCTTATGATCGCTGATTTCCTGTTCTACTCTGAGTTAAAAAGATCTGGCCTGTTGAGGACCATATCTGTCTAACATGTTACCTTCATGAGCCGTTTCTCTGATCATGTACTGAAGGTAATTTTCGGATACGACATTTTGAACAATTTATCACGATTCCCTGTCTCACAACGCCGCCTTCGTCACATGAGTCTCTCAGTCTATAGGTGGTAAGTTGAATTCTCCATGCAGTACAACATGACCAGGAAGTCTACAAGGAATCTTCTCCACGTTTTCCCTCAAGAGGTCCGCCGCTACGGTTCCTGAAGCAGTGGGTCGATAAAAGCATCGAATGACCATATTCGATTCTCCTTCAGCATCTATCTTCACCCAGATATTTCGCATTCGGAATTTGCACTAACCTCGCTACATATTAATGTCTTTGTTAAAGCTATAGATAAACAGGCCTCCACCGCCGACATCAAACATATGCCTGCGAAATACAGTCTAATTGTAATTTAGAACTTCGCTGCTTCAGCCAGCTTTCTGAGCCTAATACTATGTGGGCATTGCTACCGTTTATAAGCGAGACTAGTTCTAGGACCTTTCCATGCGCGCTCCTAGTTAACTAATACTGTATTAACATTTTCTTTCTCCATCTGCTATAATGAAAGCTACTCTCTTAAATTAATGGGGTTCTTCTTTGTCTGAAATCAGAACGTATCGTATCGGGCCTATGAAGGGATCTCTGTACCCTAAAACATCTATATAACACAACAATACAGTCCTTCGTAAACATCACATTATTTCCTTTTGCATTTTCTATCTTTTCGTTTCAATACTAATTATTTGAAGGACTGTAAAGTAAAGTTACTACAAACTATATTAAGACATTGTTGTAAAGAATTTGGTAGTCACGCTGGTAAACAATAACTCTCTAACCTAAAATAGTGTGGGCATGGTTTTAAAATCATTGGTACACGAGGGCGCGAACAGAGAGAAGAGACGCAAGTTAACAATATACACTCCTGGAAATGGAAAAAAGAACACATTGACACCGGTGTGTCAGACCCACCATACTTGCTCCGGACACTGCGAGAGGGCTGTACAAGCAATGATCACACGCACGGCACAGCGGACACACCAGGAACCGCGGTGTTGGCCGTCGAATGGCGCTAGCTGCGCAGCATTTGTGCACCGCCGCCGTCAGTGTCAGCCAGTTTGCCGTGGCATACGGAGCTCCATCGCAGTCTTTAACACTGGTAGCATGCCGCGACAGCGTGGACGTGAACCGTATGTGCAGTTGACGGACTTTGAGCGAGGGCGTATAGTGGGCATGCGGGAGGCCGGGTGGACGTACCGCCGAATTGCTCAACACGTGGGGCGTGAGGTCTCCACAGTACATCGATGTTGTCGCCAGTGGTCGGCGGAAGGTGCACGTGCCCGTCGACCTGGGACCGGACCGCAGCAACGCACGGATGCACGCCAAGACCGTAGGATCCAACGCAGTGCCGTAGGGGACCGCACCGCCACTTCCCAGCAAATTAGGGACACTGTTGCTCCTGGGGTATCGGCGAGGACCATTCGCAACCGTCTCCATGAAGCTGGGCTACGGTCCCGCACACCGTTAGGCCGTCTTCCGCTCACGCCCCAACATCGTGCAGCCCGCCTCCAGTGGTGTCGCGACAGGCATGAATGGAGGGACGAATGGAGACGTGTCGTCTTCAGCGATGAGAGTCGCTTCTGCCTTGGTGCCAATGATGGTCGTATGCGTGTTTGGCGCCGTGCAGGTGAGCGCCACAATCAGGACTGCATAAGACCGAGGCACACAGGGCCAACACCCGGCATCATGGTGTGGGGAGCGATCTCCTACACTGGCCGTACACCACTGGTGATCGTCGAGGGGACACTGAATAGTGCACGGTACATCCAAACCGTCATCGAACCCATCGTTCTACCATTCCTAGACCGGCAAGGGAACTTGCTGTTCCAACAGGACAATGCACGTCCGCATGTATCCCGTGCCACCCAACGTGCTCTAGAAGGTGTAAGTCAACTACCCTGGCCAGCAAGATCTCCGGATCTGTCCCCCATTGAGCATGTTTGGGACTGGATGAAGCGTCGTCTCACGCGGTCTGCACGTCCAGCACGAACGCTGGTCCAACTGAGGCGCCAGGTGGAAATGGCATGGCAAGCCGTTCCACAGGACTACATCCAGCATCTCTACGATCGTCTCCATGGGAGAATAGCAGCCTGCATTGCTGCGAAAGGTGGATATACACTGTACTAGTACCGACATTGTGCATGCTCTGTTGCCTGTGCCTATGTGCCTGTGGTTCTGTCAGTGTGATCATGTGATGTATCTGACCACAGGAATGTGTCAATAAAGTTTCCCCTTCCTGGGACAATGAATTCACGGTGTTCTTATTTCAATTTCCAGGAGTGTATGAGGTCGGGCGTGATAAACTGTGTAAGTGCGTGCAAAATATACATGGTTTTAGGGCTATAAGTGCAGATATTCAATTGGTGGCTGAGGGCAGTGTACTGTGCAACATTACATCAGTATTTACTTCATTTGCAGACTAATAATTACAGGTTTAGGAATAGTATGTTTTTAGGTTGGTTAGGGCCTTCGAGTACGTGTGGCAAGAGCATACCGTTAATGTTTATTATCCCCTGGGCAGCAGGTCGGATGTTGAAGTATGGACGCAAAACAGTCTTAATGGCAGGCAAAGTCCACTTAGTGATGCAGTTAGAACCGTACTGAAAACGAAGATGTTAGATGCAGAGAGAGAGAGAGAGAGAGAGGAAAAAAAACACTTCAGTACTACGGTACCAATGATCACAGTACCTGCTCCTATACCCCTAACGCATTGTACGTGTTAATTTTGCAGTGATAAAATGTTACGCAAGGTACTGTGAAGATAACGAGCAGTCAGTGGCGTGGAACACAGTACAATATTTATTTGAGGAGCGTTTCAAGAACATTAATGGAAGAAGGGCACTGAGTGGCCAATATTATTAAATTTTGCTCGTGAATGAAAGAAGAGCCTTTGCCTAATAATTACTGTCGTCAAACCATTATGTGGTGCCTACAATAGCTCCACATCAAAGTAACACTGTGCTATTTCCGAAGTTTAGAAATGCAACAGACTTGCCAGCGTAGTAGAATCACCTACTGAATAATACAGTTTTTTTTTTCAACTTGAATTATTTTCCTAGGTCATTACTACCAATAGTAGGATCCTGTTCCTATCATTAACACAGATAAAGTCAAATATAAAAATAATCAGCATACCCGAAAGTGGCTCTCAAATTATGTTATTTCAATCAAAACAGAAACTTTACTATTTGAAAATGTTGTTGCAGTTTTGCACAGTGCACTAGATTTAAATTCTGTTTGATAAAGAAATTTTTTAATTACGAAAATAATTTGTTTGACAAATAAATTGTTGCCAATTGTGACATCATTAGTGTTCGGTTGTTATACATCTGGTAAAGAGTTCTGTTTATTACAAAGAAATGGTTATTGAAACTTGAAGATGGTGAACATTAGATCGAAATAATGTTTCTCTACCATTACCGCGTTACCTGTTTCAATTGGTAAAATAATTTTGATTTTGAATGATTGCAAAGTGTTCAGTGTCACAATAATTATAATTTTCAAACATTTGATAACCTCTTTAATTCTCAAACGAGCTCTCATAAATGCATAGACCGTTGTCGCTTACATAAATTTCTGTATCTATCTATCTATATCCGAATCCCGCTCCAGCTACTGCCGGGTCTGGGTGCTGATGAGTCCTCTCCATTTGGGTCGGTCCTCCCACCACTTTTCTTCCTCCACTTGCTGCCAAGTCACACCTCTCCTTTCTACAGATATTCTCACTCCCATTTTCCACCGTGTTCTTGCGCGCCCTCTAGGTCTTTTCCCATCTATCTTTAGTTCTTCCATAATTTTGGGGAGTCTCTGCCCATGCATCCTCTTAACATGCCCATACCATCTTAATCTCTTTCTTTCAATTTCTTCTCTCATACTTTCTTGTTTAAGGTCCTTTCTTATCTCTATATTCCTTACTCTGTCCATTCTTGTTTTTCCCTTAACTGCTCTGAGAAATTTCATTTCCCTGCTTGCAGCCTGCTCCAGTCCCTTTCTGTCATTGTCCATGTTTCTCCACCATAGGTGACAATAGGGATGTAATTATTATTATTATTATTTCGTTTGGCATCAAGGATACATTACTTGAATTGAACAGCAATGATATTACTGGTAACACAATATGTATATACTACAAATAAAATAGATTACATTCATTTATGGTAATAAAAGTCTTAGATTAGATCGATAAATCAATAATATACATATGGATAATAACACTAGGATGAGTTACATGTAAAAGAGAAAATGTGGTTTTTATGAACAGTAATATTGACAAACAGAGCTTCAAGTTGTAATAAAAACTATAGGTTAATATCTAAAGTATCCAGCCAGGAGATTGCTTCCTCAGAGACCTCATGTATGGCACTTTCAGCGATTCCCCATTAATGCTTCAACTCCTGGCATCTTCCGTGCTTGGTGCGTATGCGATTTAGGGTGGTCCACGACCTGCTAAGTAAGTGGAATCCAGGAGGGACTCGTGTAGGATCAGCAATGAGACCTGCAGAATCGGGATTGGCTGCGAACCATTCTTCCCGCCATGCTGTTTCTGGTTGGACTTAAGACGTTGCCTTTAAGTGGCATCACAGTCCTGGTGTAGCGGTAACTCGGGATTCTTGGAGCATTTCTCCCATTCCCTTTTCAACGCTGCTTGACGTCGTAACTTCGGTGGTGCAATATTAGACAAACAGGTAGCCATTCGGTGGGTGTGGATTTTATTGTCCCGGATACGCTTCTCATGGCTACATTCAGCTGCGTGTCTACCTTGGCTGTATGAGCGCTGTTCAGTCATACTGGGCTACAATATTCCCCAACAGAGTATACAAGTGAGAGGGCAGTTGTTTTGAGTACTGATGCCTTAGCTCCCCAGCTTGTTCCGGAGAGTTTCTGTAATATATTGTTTCTGGTTCTCATTTTTAAAGCTGTTTCAGTTAGGTGTTTTCTATATGTTAGCGAACGGTCCGAGGTCACGCCGAGATATTTTGGGAATGGGTTATGTAACAGCAACTGATTTCTAAAGGAAATTTGCGGTTTATAGCGAGCATGCCTATTACTCAGATGGAAGGTGGAGGATTCAGTTTTATTTCTGTTTACTGTGAGTCGCCATCCATTAAAAAATTCATCTAGAATTCGCAGATCCTGAGTGAGAGTCATTTCTGAAGTTGTAACATCGTTAGCCTGCGTCACCAACGCTATGTCATCAGCATAGATAAATGTTCTTGCTTTCGTTTCTGGCAAGTCAGCGACACATAAATTGAAAAGTAGGGGAGCCAATACTGATCCTTGTGGTAGTCCGTTATTTAAATTGTATACCTTGCTTACTTGACCTTTTAGGTGAACTTGGAATTTCCTGTTGGACAGCATGTTACTGAGTAGTTGTGCAATTCTTTTACATGGAATTATTCTTAAGAACTTAAGAAGCATGCCTTTCCGCCACACTGTATTATATGCTGATGTTAGGTCAATAAACACGGCCATTGTTTTCTTCAGGTCTTCGAAGCCCTTCTCTATGTATGTTGCCAACGCTAGCACTTGATCGCTACAACTGCGGTCTCGTCTGAAGCCATCCTGTTCTACAGGAATGTGTTTCAGGATAGTTGGTGCAATTCTATTATAGAGTACTCTCTCCAGCAGTTTATAGCAGACACTTAGAAGTGCAATGGGTCTATAGTCTTCAGGATTGTAATAATTCTTATACATAAGGAGTTTTGCTCTTTCCGAAACTTCATTATTCCAAATCAGGTGTTTTATTGTTTGGTAGAAATTGCCTCCCTTCTGTAACCTATTAATTTCGTTAGTTATTCTTCCATCCCTAGATATTTCACTCCCTAAATAAGTGAAACTTTCTACCACTTTGAGGGGTTCTCCATTCAAGGTAATATTTCCGTTGATCCCTTTCTCTCTTCCAATACTTCACTCTTATCTTTATTTATTTTTAATCCATACATTTTCATTATTTCCTTCCACGCATCAAGCTGTAGCTGTACATCTACCTCTTTATCACCCCATATTACCATATCATCTGCAAAAACTCATCTTTTTGTCTTTTTCTTTTACTATATCTTTAACTGCCCTATTCATTCCCTCCATCACAACATTAAAAATTGCAGGAGATAGAATACTTCCTTGCTTAAGTCCTTGTCTTATTTCGAAGTATTCAGAGTTCCCCAATGGTGTTCTAATTCTACAATTGTGTCCTCTGTACATTGTCTTTATAACACTAATGTATCCATCTTCTTCATTTCTTCCCAGAGTCTTTCCCTGTCAACTGAGTCATATGCCTTTTCTATGTCTATAAAAACCATTATCACCCTTTTGTTATACTCCCAAGTTTTTTCCATCACCTGTAATTGTTAGTAAATTCAAATTTTAACCTAACGTAGTCAGTTTCATAACTTCCCTCGGAATTGAGGTCCTTCTGAAACTACAGGACATTATATACTCCGACTCTCCCCGTCCGAACGGGCCTCGGTCAAGTAGCTCCTCAATTGGCCTCGCGAAGGCTGAGTGCACCCCGCTTGTCGAAGGCGCTCAATAGATCCGGGTGGTCACCGATCCAAGTGCTAGCCAAGCCCGACAGCGCTGAACTGCGGTGATCTGGCGAGAACTGGTGTTACCACCGCGGCAAGGCCGTTGGCGAACGTTAGGTACTGGTCTCGTTAATTACCGGTGACTGTCGGCAGGCTATGCCCGCATGTGCACGTCACACTTACACCGCTACCCGCTCACACCCATCAGGTGTGGAACGCAGACAGAGACATGAGGCCAACGTTTCCTTGTGAGCAGAACGCTTCACGCTTCCGCCTTCTATCTCTGACACAACTCCATTTCAAGGCTACTCAGCTCCGGAAAAACGTAGCGAACGGTTGTACTCGTCTCAAGCTAGACTCTCGTCTCGCAGTTAATGCAGGTAAAATCACTCCCCGAATTGGGTTCCAGGCTGAATAATAATTTATACGACAGCCTCCCCCTATCTGTGAGGAAAGTATACGTTCAGCTCTAACATCATTCTCGTTGACGGGACGTTACGCCATAATTTTACACAGAATGTAAACGACAATTGCTTTCAACGTACGGTACCACAGTGGTGCAAGGGAAATCGAAACTCACAATTTGACACTAGGCACTTACGGTCCATCAAGCCAGGAAACAGCTTCAGTTTGACCTACAAAAGCCGCAAGCTACGGCGATGCGTGCCGCACATTTTCAGTAACCTCGGGCCTCTTAAACGCCACCGCCTTAGTCGGCTATTTCATTAACATCAATAATTTAAACTTTCCGGTGATGGTAATGAAAGGAAAAGATTCCTTGTAAACAATATGCAAAAAGTAATTACGCTTACAACTAGACATAAACTTAGCTCTTACAAGGGCAGGATGTTTGGAAGCATGGAGACCAGACAAACAAAATGATCTAACTGTTAATTTGTGGTGTCAAAATTCACAATATTTTGACGTAAAGTACGTAAAAATGGCATTTTTACATTCTGTAAGTACGAGAACAACGGTGTTTTAAAACTCAACGGCGATTTTGTCGAAAATGCCGCGCGGTGCGCATGCGTTGCACCTTAGCTGGATTTTGGAGGTCAATTTGAGGCTGCTTCCCGCCTTGATGGGCCAACAACTGATCGTCTTGACTTCACCTATACCACTGCGGTACACGCCGGCCGGAGTGGCCGTACGGTTCTAGGCGCTACAGTCTGGAACCGCGAGACCGCTACGGTCGCAGGTTCGAATCCTGCCTCGGACATGGATGTGTGTGATGTCCCTAGGTTAGCTAGGTTTAAGTAGTTCTAAGTTCTAGGGGTTCTAAGTTCTAGGGGACTGATGACCTCAGCAGTTAAGTCCCATAGTGCTCAGAACCATTTTGAACTGCGGTACAATGGAAACGGTTATCGTTTACACCTCGCATATATCTGTCGTGTACAGCCTGGTTCTGCGATTATGTTACAAACTTCCATGGACATTGGGGAAGAGCAAATGTATCGATTTGAGTTAGGGACCTTGGTCTGGAAACGACCGAGTCGAAAGTTATAAGCGAAAATCGTTCTGATACCTCTTCTGCTGCAAGATCTTTGGTTTCTACATTTTGAGAGGTGATAGTATGGACTATAACAAGAAAAAATCTCTAGTAAACATGGGCTCCAAAGAGCATGCCTTAAGAACTATGAGCATTTGTTCATCTTCGCTAGTGTGAAATCCGTATCTTCCACTGAACTTTGGTCCATATTACCTCCTCCCAAAATATAGATAGCAAAGGTCACAGAGTAGAAAAGATTTGCTTCACAGTATCGAAGATGAAGACGTGCTTATAACTCATAACATACGGATGGTAAAGGTCATCTTGACTGCACTTTTTTGCTTCGAATGATCATTCCTGTCACATCCCTGAAAATTGACGATTCCTCCTGAGACACCCTTCATATACAAAGATACGCTTTCGAATGATCTACCGAGCGAGGTGGCGCAGTGGTTAGCACACAGGACTCGCATTCGCGAGGACGACTGTTCAAACCCACGTCTTGCGATCCTGATTTTCTTAAATCGCTTCAGGCAAATGCCGGGATGGTTCCTTTAAAAGGGCACGGCCGACTTCCTTCCCTAATACGATGTGACCCATGACCTGGCTGTTTCGTCCCCTCGCCCAAATCAACCAACAACCAACCAACGAATGATCTCTCCTTATTGTAGTTGTTGTTCTTTCTCACAATTATTTTCGTTTGTTTCATGAGGCTTAATCATTAATTCACTGGTCCTCTTGCATCTAACAAACGAAGTAACTTGGCTGGAATACAAAGTGAAGTTTCAGTGGTGTAATTAAAATACAGTTTAATGGGACAGCTCATGGCAACGATTTGGGTAAGTTATCACCATAACTTATGATTTTGACTAACGCCGTGCGGATAAAGCGAAAATAATGTATCGTGTCCACATTTTGGTCATGCCAACTGCGCGCGTACCGTCCCATTTCACTGTGTTGTAATCACTTCATTCAACCTCTATTTTTGCGAACGTGCGACAGGCAACACAAAAACTTGCATTTAGGGAAATATGCCAATGAAAATACTGCGATTCTTAACATACATTGTCTTAAGCAAATATTTAGCTTTTTGCCAAGTAATACCTTATTTATTATTCTTGTTAATCCTGATGGTCATAATTGTTTGTTACACGGTAAAGTTTCAACAGTAACTTGAGCTTTCCTATTCGTTAAAATCATTAATATTAAAATAACCGCTGTATACACAAATGCAAAGTTTTACAGATAAATCAGGTAGGCAGAAGACACACATCTCCGTGTCTGAAAAGCGTTATTGTTTGGTTTTACCCGTTCGAGCCGGTGTATTTTGTAAGACCATAACCGCTCAGTTATACAGGTGGTGGCAACTATTTTTTTATATATGTATCTTCCACATCTCGTCCTAAGCCAATGGATCGATTTCAACCAAACCAGGGTGACTACTCAAACTTAAGTCATGAGAATTCCTGGTATGGGCATGAAAATGATAACACACGAAGTTCCTGGAAATTAACAGAGGGAGGTGACAGGAGGGAGGGCAGGTTGCGGGGGGAGGGGGGGAATAGTTGTCACAATACCGACTTTTCTTTCCTCTTAACTGCAGTTTAACCCACAGTTTTTAAGTATCGATGATTTATATCGACTAACATTCAAATAACCAACACGCTCTGGAATATTAAGTATTTTAAAATTTGTAATTTATAAAGCTCAAAAAAATTAAATTCGAATGTTAGGTTAAAAACAGAGAATTTTACAAAATTCCTGAAATTCCCTGATATTTTTCTAATTTTTCAAGGAAAATGTAATTTGCTGAGAATTGTTTTGCAGAAGAATCGCACCCTACAAACACATTAGAAAGAATCGCTGTGGGCACTTGTTCATCTTCAATAACGTGAAATACATATTTTCTACTGGACAAGTGCTCATAGCTCTTGAGCTATGCATTCTACAGCCCATATTTATAGACATTTTTTTCTTGTTTTGTCCATTCTAAAACCTCTCAAAATATGGAATGCTAACAACTATCAGCAGAAGAGGTCCACCGTCAGTCGCTTATAACTTTCGACTTGGTCACTACCGGATCAGGGTCCCTTGCCTCAAATAAATACATTTAGCCTTCTCATCGCCCCTGAAAGATTGTACCATTATCGTGCGATCTGGGTATTTCGTGAAAAAGTTAAATTTCAGAGGTTCGAGCTCACACGGATTCTTACCTGCAATCGTACTCCCCGCGTACCATTCGCGAGTGGAAAAGGAAACGCGCGGGAGGGAGTGAGGAAAGGTGGTGTGGGGGGTGGGGGGTGGGGGGTGAGAGTGGTACGTACGATAACGTTCATCACACAGAAAAAGACGGCTTGCCAAGTATAAATGTAGACTACACTTGAGTGACAAAAGGCATGGGATAGCGATATGTACATACAGATGGCGGTAGTATCGCGTACACAATGTACATAACAGCAGTGTATTGGCAGAGCTGTCATTTGTAAACAGAAGATCCAT
This sequence comes from Schistocerca nitens, assembly GCF_023898315.1. NCBI lineage: Eukaryota > Metazoa > Arthropoda > Insecta > Orthoptera > Acrididae > Schistocerca > Schistocerca nitens. The sequence continues at coordinate 1,190,849,610 of NC_064614.1, read as the reverse complement.
GCAAAAAGGATTCCGATTCGAAAATCGTTAAGGAATTCAATATTCTGATAGCCGAGTGTGATCAGAATACCAAACTTCAGGCCATTACCTGTCAAGACGGACAACGCACTTGACAGAGAGCAGCGGTGTTTGCGTGAAGTTGTCAGTGCTCACAGACAATCAAAACTACGTCAAATAAGCGTAAAAAATCAATGTGGATGGTACGACGAACGTATCCGTTGCGACTTTTTCTTTATCATTTAGCAGGTCAGCAACTTGAAGCAGTTAATTCCATAAATTATCTGGGAATAGTCATCAGGAGTGATTTAAAGTGGAATGACCATATAAAATTAATCGTCGGTAAAGCAGATGCCAGACTGAGATCGTAAGGAAATGTAGTCCGAAAACAAAGGAAGTAGGTTACAATAGGCTTGTTCGCCCACTGCTTGAATACTGCTCAGCAGTGTGGGATCCGTACCAGATAGGGTTGATAGAAGAGATAGAGAAGATCCAACGGAGAGCAGCGCGCTTCGTTACAGGATCATTTAGTAATCGCGAAAGCGTTACGGAGATGATAGATAAACTCCAGTGGAAGACTCTGCAAGAGAGACGCTCAGTAGCTCGGTACGGGCTTTTGTTGAAGTTTCGAGACGATACTTTTACCGAGTCAAGCAGTATACTGCTCCCTCCTACGTGTATCTCGCGATGAGACCATGAGGATAAAATCAGAAAGATTAGAGCCAACACAGAGGCATACCGACAATCTGTTTTTCCACGATCAATACGAGACTGGAATAGAAGGGAGAATCGATAGAGGTACTCAAGGTACCCTCCGCCACACACCGTCAGACTAGATATCTTTAGAATGGGTCTAGCGGTGACGACAATGAATGCCCATTTAGCTATGCAAGACGATGTGTACGATGCAAAACTTGGGAAATCAAAACGCATGCACGCTGGAGCCAGTTCACAACCTCCCTACACCGTCATACCAAATTGCAGGTATTGTCTCTCAGTAAGTACAATGCAGTGGCCGACTGCCTTCGCTTAACGACCGAGAGCAGCGGTGTTTGCGAAAAGTTGTCAGTGCTCACAGACAATCAAAAACTACGTCAAATAAGAGTAAAAAATCAATGTGGTGGTACGACGAACGTATCCGTTAGGACAGTGAGGCGAAATTTGGCGTTAATGGGCAGAGGCAGCAGACGACCGACGCGAGTGCCTTTGCTAACTGCACGACATCGCCTGCAGCGCCTTTCCTGAGCTCATTATCGTATCGGTTAGACCCTAGGCGACTCGAAAAACCGCGATCTGCTCAGATCCCGATTTCAATTGGAAAGAGTTAATGGTAGGGGCCCAAAATGTCAATAAGGCACTGTGTAAGCTGGTGATGGCTTCATAATGGTGTGGGCTCTGTTTACACGGAACGGACTGGGTTCTCTGTTCCAACTGAACCGATCATCGACTGGAAATAGTTATGTTCGCCTACTTGGAGACCACTTCCAGTCATTCATGGGCTTCATTTTCATGTACGACAGCGGGCCACGAAGGTTCGCGATTGGTTTGAAGAACATTTTGGACAATATGAGAGAATGATTTGGCCACCTGGATCACCCAACATGAATCCCATCAAACGTTTATTAGACATAATCGAGAGAGTCCGCAGCTCGTGGTCGTGCGGTAGCGTTCTCGCTTCCCGCGCCCGGGTTCGATTCCCGGCGGGGTCAGGGATTTTCTCTGCCTCGTGATGACTGGGTGTTGTGTGATGTCCTTAGGTTAGTTAGGTTTAAGTAGTTCTAAGTTCTAGCGGACTGATGACCATAGATGTTAAGTCCCATAGTGCTCAGAAGGGAACCTCCCCATGGCACCACCCTCACATTTAGTTATAAGTTGGCACAGTCGATAGGCCTTCAAAAACTGAACACAGATCAATCGAGGAAACAGGAAGAAGTTGTGTGGAACTATGAAAAAAATAAGCAAAATATACAAAGTGAGTAGTCCATGTGCAAGATAGGCAACATCAAGGAGATTGAGTGCTCAGTAGCGCCGTGGTCCCGTGGTTAGCGTGAGCAGCTGTGGAACGAGAGGTCCTAGGTTCAAGTCTTCCTTCGGGCGAAAAGTTTACATTCTTTATTTTCGCAAAGTTATGATCTGTCCGTTCGTTCATTGACGCCTCTGTTCACTGTAATAAGTTTAGCGTCTGTGTTTTGCGACCGCACAGCAAAACCGTGCGTTTAGTAGACGAAAGGACGTGCCTCTCCAATGGGAACCGAAAACATTTGATCGCAAGGTCATAGGTCAACCGATTCCTCCACAGGAAAACACGTCTGATATATTCTATACGACACTGGTGACGGCATGTGCGTCACATGACAGGAATATGTTGTCGAGCCACCTAACTTGTACACTTGGCGAATGGGTAAAAATAGTCTTCTACCTTGCCCGATTTAGGTTTTATTGTCGATGTGATAATCACTCCCAAAAAAGTGATGAAAACATAACAGTTTGTGACATAAACTGCAACAAATGAATGCAACAGTTTCACAGTCGCACAGTTTTGCCTGTGCTCTGTCAAAACATATGTTTTTGACGTTTTCAAAATTTTCCGTGTGTAGTCCGTCAAATCCTGCATATGTACAAGCAAATCTGAACATGTCCTGGAATTTTGGAGAGCGAAGTTGATTATGTGTGAGTGCCTGAACTTTGATAATTGTCTGAAAATAAAAAATTAAACTTTTCAGCCGAGGGAAGACTTGAACCCAGAACCTCTCGTTCCGCAGCTGCTCACTCTAACCACTGGACCACGGCTCTCATGAGTTCAGGCCGTCCTAGATGTTGCATATCCTGCACACGGACTACTCAGTTTGTATATTTTGCTTATTTTTTTCATAGTTCCACACAACTTCTTCCTGTTTTCTCGATTGATCTGTGTTCAGTTTTTCAAGGCGTGTGCACTGTGCCAACTTATAACTATATCTGAGGGGGGTGCGATGGGGAGGTTCCCTTATAAGAAACTCATGCTAGCAGCTGTTCGTGTTTCAAATTCTGGAATATTCCATTCGTCTTCGCTGGTGAAGGAATTTCTGAAAACTGCGTTCAATAACTCCGCTTTAGCGGCACAGTCGTCGGTAACAGTACCATCGGCACTGCGCAGCGAAGGTATTGACTGCGTCTTGCCGCTTGTGTACTGTGCATACGACCAGAATTTCTTCGGATTTTCTACCAAATTTCAAGACAATGTTTCGTTGTGGAACCTATTAAAGGCATCTCGCATTGAAGTCCGTGCCAAATTTCGCGCGTCTGTAAATTTTAGCCAATCTTCGGGATTTCGCGTTCTTCTGAGCTTCGCATGCTTTTTTCCGTTGCCTCTGCAACAGCGTTCGGACCTGTTTTGTGTACCATGGGGGATCAGTTCCATCTCTTACCAATTTATGAGGTATGAATCTCTCAATTGCTGTTGCTACTATATCTTTGAATTTGAGCCACATCTCGTCTACATTTGCATAGTCAGTTCGGAAGGAATGGAGATTGTCTCTAAAGGCAGGTCCACACTGAGCGCGCCGCGCAGCGCAAAACAGCCTTGCGCGGCACTGCGCGCTCAGTGTGGACGGCGAACCGCGCTGCGCCGCGCAGTTTTCCGGCTGTTGTCGGTACATCAAAGGAAGTGGCGCGTTTGCGCGCGCTCAGTTTAGACGGGGTTTCGGCTCGCTCCATCTTCAGACCTTGCGCGCGCTCCAACTGGAACACAGTGCGCGCCTCGGAGAGGCGCGGCGGGGCGCGGACGGCGCACTCCCCTCTGTTACAGCTGTGCGCGGGGTGGCGCAGCACGGCGCGGCGCGCTCAGTGTGGACCCGCCCTTAGGAAGGCTTCTAGTGACACTTTATCCGTTTTTTTAAATAAAATTATTTTACGTTTGTTTCTGGTGGGTTTGGAAGAAACGGTATTGAGCCTAGCTACAACGACCTTGTGATCACTAATCCCTGTATCAGTCATGATGTCTCTATTAGCTCTGAATTGTTTGTGGCTCGGAGGTCAAGTGTGTTTTCGCAACCATTTACAATTCGCGTGGGTCTGTGGACTAACGGCTCGAAATAATTTTCGGAGAAAGCATTTAGGACTCGGCTTCATTTTTATGTACGACAGCGCGCCACAGAGGGTCGCGATTGGTTTGAAGAACATCCTGGACGATTTGAGCGAATGATTTGGCCACCTAGATCACCCAACATGAATCCCATTAAACGTTTATGAGACACAATCGAGAGGTCAGTTCGTCCACAAAATCCTACTCCAGCAATACTTTCGCAGTTATGGACGGTTACAGAGGCAGCATGGCTCAGTATTTCTGCAGGGCCTTCCAACGACTTCATGCCTTGTCGAGTTGCTGCACTATGCCGAGCAAAGGGAGTTCCGACACGGTATTAAGAGTTATCTAATGTATTTTGTCGCCCCAGTGTATCTTATTTCCTTTTCCTTTGGCGGCATTCTCCTGAAGAGAGCTTGCCTCTCTTTCCTTTGCGAAAGGATACGACTACGACGCTACCCGTGTGGCCGCGACCTCGGACGCGTCGCCGGCACTTGCCGCCGGCCGGACAGCGCAGTGCAAGTAGGCACTTCCTGGGTACGAGGGTCGCACAGCGGACGTCGCGTTGTTACCTGTTGCCGTTGCTGTTCCTGCGGCCGACACGCGCCGCCGCCCCCGCGGCTGCTGGCTGCCCTCCTGCCGAAGACGGCGCGGCTCCACCACGGCCTCTTGCTGTCCGACATTCCGCTCCGCGGCTCGTCGCGACCGGCACTGAGGAAGCCACGCGTAAACAATGGCCGCCCTGTCCTCATACACTATTCCCAGTGCGTCCCCGCTGACGTCACAGTTCCGTCGTCGCCTTTGTTCCGCTCCCTGTCGCATCGCGTCTTACGCTCCTCCGGACGGCGTTTACACGCCGGTACAAACTAACACACACACTCGTACAATCCGAGTTACTGATCGCGCTAGTCATATCAACCCGTATTCACCTTGCGCTTCGATGTTCGGTCTCGGGTATCCACATGGTCGGTGACTTCGCTGAACAACAACGATCGTCGGCACCTAAAAATCTAGTCCTGTTACAGACAAGAATGAAGGAAGTATGGGCAGCTACGTCATTAAAGACGAAATAATGACTCGGATTGGGAAAAGAAGGAAGAGTGGAAGATGAATACAATGTCGTCTCGCTATGTGATCGATGTGTATCCACTTTATTTTTCCGAAGATAAGAAGATGACAGCAAGCTTCTGTCGAAACCGCTCATCGCCATAAACAATATTTAGCGATCTTGGCTTCAGAAGAATTTTCTGAAGGCAAAGGCAAAGGCAAAGCTCCCGAGTTCGAGTCTCGGTCCGGCACACAGTTTTGGCTCTGAGCACTATGGAACTTAACATCTATGGTCATCAGTCCCCTAGAACTTAGAACTACTTAAACCTAACGACATCACCCAGTCATCACGAGGCAGAGAAAATCCCTGACCCCGCCGGGAATCGAAATCGGGAACCCCGGCGCGGGAAGCGAGAACGCTACCACACGACCACGAGCTGCGGACACACAGTTTTAATCTGCCAGGAAGTTTAATATCAGCGCACAATCCGCTGCAGGGTGAAAATCTCATTCTGGAAACGTCCCCCAGGCTGTGGGTAAGCCATGTCTCCGCAATATCCTTTCTTTCAGGAGTGCTAGTTCTGCAAGGTTCGCAGGAGAGCTTCTGTAAAGTTTGGAAGGTAGGAGACGAGATACTGGCAGAAGTAAAGCTGTGAGGACGGAGCGTGAGTCGTGCTTGGGTAGCTCAGATGGCCGCCGGCACGGTAGCTCAGCGTGTTCGGTCAGAGGTTAGCTACCCTCTGTAACTAAAAAAAAACTGAGTGAACGGATCAACGAACAACCTTAACGGGTGTCATCGGACGTCCGCCCCGAACGAATTCAACGAACAATATAGAAAAAAATGAGATCACAAAAAAAGATGGTAAAACACTTGCCCGCGAAAGGCAAAGGTCCCGAGTTCGAGTCTCGGTTCGGCACACAGTTTTAATCTACTAGGAAGTTCCATATCGGCGCACACTCCGCTGCAGAGTGAAAATCTCTTTCAGGAACACAGAAGTTTAACGTCTCGCTGAAGCTGAGGTCATTAGATACGTTGCAGAAACTCGGACTGTTTAACGAACATCCCATCATTGGCCTAAACAGAAGACCTAAATATCCAAGGCTGGACGGAGATCTGAACCTCTGTTCTCCTAAACGCGAGTCCATCTTCCTACCGTGAGTTTTAAGGTTACAATCTGCACCATTTACGCACACCGTGGTAAAACAATCGTGTATGTGCCTGCGTGCCAGAAAGAGTCTTGGAATTTCCTTAGCATCGTAACTGATGGCGTCACACCCTGCGAAGAACGTGACCCCTCCTGGCACAATGAAACACATCGCCTGGATCAATACGCCTACAGTTTCGATTCCATACTTAGATATGACGAGTAGAACATCTTCAGATCTAAAACTAGCATAGCAAATAATGGTTAGCCAGTCCCTCATCTCATCATCACACAACACAAATACGATCAGTACACTATACACACATACGAATTACAGTTACCTATACTCACCATAATTTTGTACTTGGTCTTTTCAAAAATGGTTCAAATTATGTTTTTTCCTGGATCTCTGTCTGGGAGCCCTATGACAGCCACAATTTCTTATTTGAAAGTCGCCATTTTCTAAATCCCTGTTTCCTGGATTTCCGTTTCATCCTACTTCCTGTGTACATCTTGGGCCCATTGTATTTTGACTTGACAAGAACCTTCGATGTGTTAGCTTTTCCTGATCCATTCTAACGGTGTATCGAAACATAATCCTCCTTTTCGCGACAGTCCATCTGGGTATACAGTTATTGGTTCGCCTGTCTCCCATATTGACAAACACCTCTTCTTCGAGGTCACAATTTACTCGGCCCACACGTTCTAGCCTACTAAGAATCCTTTTCATACGAAGTTCAGAGCTGCTTCAGCGGTTAAGGCTTCAGCACGGATCACTGTATGGTAATGTCTCAATTTTGCATTGCTCGAAGGAGTCTTCTTATTGTTCATGTTCTTCTTAATGTTCACAGCTAGGTTGCTCCCTAAATTCATCTCGTTCATTCGTGCTCCCATTGATTCTTTTCCTGTCAGATCCATTTCTGTGCATTTTCGTGGGCATTTAAATCTCGCCACCTTTTGAATTTTCCCTCCTTATGGTGCCATCCGCTTAAGAGCTATCTTGATGTACATCGTATGTTATATTTTCTAGACATAAATCCGGAATCTGCTTTAGCCGCTTGTGTATGGAGCTGGGTGGTTTGATTATCAGCCTCTCCTAATGCTTGAGACATTATCACAACATCGTCTGCGAACGCCAGACAGTCCATCTGTATTATTACTATCCTGCATCCCAATCGTATTTCACCCACTACTTTCATTTCTTGCAACCATTTCCTGGTCACTTTATCAAGTACACAGTTGCAGAGCAAGGAGAAGACTCCGTCTCGCTGTATGACTCCTGTTTTGATCTTGAAGGACTCTGAAAGCTTTCCTCTGAACATGACCTTGGTTGTCCTGTCCGTTAAGAAAAGTTTAATCAGTCCACTAGTTTTTCTATCCAAACTTTCACCCTCCTAAACCTGGAACTGTGTTGCTCTCATAGCTCAATCATACTTTCTTGAAGTACACGAATCCCAGCACGAAATTCTTGCTTCTCTACTTTTCGTATACGATTAGCAGTTTCCGATTCTGGATTTCTACCGCGCATGCAATTTCTGAAGCCTTCTTCGTGCTCACTCGTGGATTTAGTTGCGTTTTCACACTGCCCAGCAACGCTTCTGACATTATATTGTAGGTCATAGATATATTAACGGCATTCCTCCGTAGTTCCCAAGCTCCGAATTGTCTTCTTTTATGTATACAGGATGTATTAGTGCTGACATCTGCTCATCTCCCTAAATTTTGCTTATAAAAGTACGTGCGTACGATGATCGCTTTCTTTCTAGGGAACTTCAAGAGTTCTGCAACTAGCTCATATTTCCCAGGAGCTTTATTTTTTCTAAGATATTTATGCTGGTATTAAGCTTTTCTACAGTTGTAAGGTCTGAGTCAGGATCTGGTTGAAAGTCTCAAACGGTGCTTCACAGTTTAGCTCTTCAAAGTACTTGGCCAAGATCTTTTCGTGTTACCATATCCTAATTTGTCTCCCTTGATCTTAAAGATGGGGTTTGGCGACAATGTCTATTAAAGTTAATTTATTTAACTTAATTTTGTAATGAAGAAAGGAATGTTTTGTATTAGTTCGTGATTACTGTGAATTTTAAAATATATTTCCGACTTAATGGGAAAATAAACTTAGTACTATTCATTTATTTCACGCTTTGATTAATAACAACTTTTCATGCAAACTTACACTACGTCAATGTGAAAATATATACTTGATCACACCTCGCGAAGGAACGGTCCCAAGGAGCGCGAAGGACGAAAAATATTACAAGTTAGGGGGCTGAAATGCCCATTGATATTCAATCTGTACATTGAGCAAGCAGTAAAGATAAACAAATAAAAATTTGGAGCATCAATTAGAGTTCAGGTTGCCGACGACACTGTAATTCTGTCAGAGAAAGCAAGGAACCTGGAACAGCATGTGAACGGAATGGACGGCGGCTTGAAAGGAGGATATAAGATGATCAGCAAAAAAAGCAAAACAAGGATAATGGAATGTAGTCGAATTAAATCAGGCGATGCTGAGGGAATTAGATTGGGAAACGAGATACTAGAAGTAGTAGATCAGTTTCGCTATTCGAGCAGCAGAATAACTGATGATGGCCGAAAGAGAAAGGATACAAAATGTAGACTGGTAATGGTATGAAAACTGTTTCTGAGGAAGAGAGATGCTTAACATCGGATATAGACTTCAGCGTTAGGAAGTTTTTTCCTGAAGGTATTTGTCTGGAATGTAGCCATATATTGGAGCAAAAGACGGACGATAAACAGTTTACGCAAGAACAGAATAGAGGCTTTTGAAATGTGGTGCTACAGAAGAATGCTGAAGATTAGATGGATAGATCGCGTAATTAATATGGGGTACCGAATAGAATTGGGGAGACAAATTTGTGACACAACTTGACTAAATGAAGGGGTCGATTGAAAGGATGCATTCTGAGACATGAAGGGGTCACCAACTTAGTATTAGCGGGAAGTGTGTGTTTGGGGGCGAGGAAGGAAGGGAGTAAAAACGCAGAGGCTTACCAAGAGATCAATACAGTAAGCAAATTCAGAAGGATGTACGTTGCAATAGTTAGTCGGAGATGAAGAGCTTGCACAACATAGAGAAGCATGGAGAGCTGTATCAAACCAGTCTTTGAACTGAAGACGACAACAACGACAACATCAATAAATGTTTCCAGTCATTTTTCAGTAGTACCCTAGATGAATAGTAATAGATATCTTCATCTATTTACAAGCTGTATGTCAAGACTTATTTATGTTCAGGGTCACTTGCCAGTCACTGCAAAAGTCATCAATCCTATGCAGATCCTTTTGCATATCGCTGCGGTGCCCTGGTGTTGAAAGTTTCCTACAGTCAATAGCATCGTCTGCACAAAGCCCATAGAGCTTCCGACGTTATCTACTACGTTATTTATTTATAGGATGTTAGGGGTTTAGGTACAGATATTTTGATCATTGGTCCCTTAATATGGATCCACTTTTCTCTGCGTCAAACAGTCTTCCCGCAAACACATTAGGGCCTGATGCTTTATGCAAGTTCGTAACTGTACCACAGTGGACTACGCCTGTCAGTATAGACTAATCGTTTGGCATCCATGCGTCCGATACCTGACCTGTTGCCCAATGAAAAATAAACATGCTTGCTTGTGCCAAGCGTAACTGGAGGTACGAACCGCCTTAAAAACATGTGTCATAATAGCTATAATTCGACAGTAAATAAAGTACGTGCTGCTGTAATATCGTTCAGTACACCGTGCTCAGCCTTCAGTAGAAATATCTGTACTTATACCCTATAAAAACATGTATATATTGTAGCCAGTAATGATCCTATAACACTTCCTGGGGCTATTCCAGAAGTTCTCTCTACATCTGTCGATTTCATACCGTTGAGAATAAAGTACCGTGTTCTATCTCTTAGAGAGTCTTGAATTCAGTCACAAGTTAGGTCTAAAAGACGGTAACCTTATGTTCTGTTTGCTAAACAACAGTGTAGAACTCTATTTCATTCTGGAGAGGAGTGTGCGATGATATTAAACTTCCTGGCAAATTAAAACTGTGTGCCAGATCGAGATTCGAACTCGGTACCTTTGCCTTTCGCGGGCAAATGCTCTGTTAACTGAGCTACCAAACCACGACTCACAACTCGTCCTCACAGCGTTCCTTCCGTCAGTAAATCGTCTTATACCTTCCAGGCTTCACAGCAACTCTCCTGCGGGCCCTACAGAACTAGCACTCCTGGAAGAAAGGATATTGCGGAGACATGGCTTAGTCACAGCCTGGACGATGTTTCCAGAGTAAAATTTTCACTCTGCAGCGGAGTGTGCGCTGATATGAAACTTCCTGGCGGTCTAAAACTGTGTGCTGGACTGAGACTCGAACTCGGGACCTTTGCTTTCCGCGGACAACTGCTCTACCAACTGAGTTCGTATCTCGGTCCGGCACACAGTTTTAATCTGGCAGGAGGTTTCACAACAAGCTTTTTTCGTTAAGATCTCTATTTACGTTGCCCAGAATGGTTTTTATAGAGGAGATTTTTGTTCTTCATAAACCTCATGCTGGAAGAAAATGTTCCCTAATTCTCAAACAGATTGACATCAGAAGTATAGGCCTATAATTATGTGTATTATTTCGGGAATGACCTGCGCCTTTCTGTAATCGCTTGGTATCCTTCCTAAGACAGAATACTGCTTGATGGCCAGTTTTCGCCTAATCCTGTAGAAGTCTAAAAGTATCTTATCCGGACCAGATGCCTTTCCACTACTGAGCGATTTTAGTTGATTTGCTATTCCGTGATCACCTATCTCAGCTCGATGGCTGAAAGGAGGAACCGTATCACGATCTTCCGCGGTGAACCGGTATTGCGGTGTTCTCTCTATCATCTTCCGGTTCGGTGCCATTAGGGTCGCTCAGCAACTGAATGGGTGATTTCGATCTGCCTACTGACTTAACGTAGAACCGAAACTTCTTAGGACTTTTTGTCAGATCGGTTGGCAAAATTTTACTTTTAATTTCATTGTACGTTTCTCGCATAGCTCTTCTTAGATTCATTTAGCATTTGCTTGTTTATTAGACTTCGATTTTGCTTAAATCTGTGATGCACTCTTTTCTTTCGCAGCAAGTTTCTAACACAGTTGGTCTTTACAACCTTGCTTGGCATATGCTGGTCTAACGTGTTGTTACAATGCTTCTCAGTTTCGCCGTTTTTGCTCCACATATTCGTCTACAGAGCTGAATATTTCATCTTGAATAGCCCGATACTTTTCAGTTTGTTCCCTATCATACTTGTTCGACATAAATATTTTCCTACTTATCTTAAAGTTTATCGTAACATACGTCTCAGTGACGCTATTACAGCCTATTAACACGATTGCCGTCCTCTACATTAAGTGCTTCGAAAAACTCGTGTCTATTAGTTACTAGGAGGTCTAGAAGACATTACCCTCAGCGCGGGGGCTCTGTAACTACCTACCCGAAGTAATTTTCAGATAAGACAATCAGAACGATCTCATACGATTGGCAAACTATCTCGCGGTGCTGTCCAAGTTTTCTGTGAGAAGCTCTGCCACTGCGGTTTCTCTGGCAGATTTTGTACAAGAGCAGCCGAGTATCAGGTTTGACTACGGTTGCCATATGTAGCTGGGACCTCGTCGGGACGCACTGACATGTGGGCGTAGAAATGAAGTAATAATTTATTTAATATAATTACTTTTTCTTTAGAACACAATTACTTGGAACCTGTTGCGGCAGAAGTAGCTGATGCGCCGAATTTTTCGGAAGATTTCACCTTTTTCAGCAAGTCTTTTTTCCCTTTTACATATTTATAAAACTTCGTGCAAGTCAGCTTGTAGTTAAACTGGCATGCCATCTGTGAGACTGTCAACATAAAATGTTGATCTAAATAAAACTAAATGATGCTGCATTTACATGTTGCGCTAACAGATGGCGCTACTTCCGTACTCGAGCCAAGCTCGTAACATTATTTTGCAAAATTGGGACAAAAGTGGATGCTGTCGGGATGTCTGGACAAAAAGGTCCATAACGATGACAGTCCCGATGTATCGGGACGAATGGCAACAACAAATACGCCGCCACCACGTGTCTAACCTACCCTTTCGATATGTATTCCAATCTGAATCAGGAATTTCGTTGTTCTTGACTTCTAGTTTCACACAGCTTTCCGTTGTTTATACTATGAAGCATTATTACTTTTAACAAGCGATAATAATTCTGGCACCTTACCATGGACACTCCTACAGTTTACTAATAAACATTTTGTCTTTCCAGTCTGGATGGGCGAAAATGCTCCTCAGTGACTGATCTCTCTCTCACTCTCTCTCTCTCTCTGTGTGTGTGTGTGCGTGCGTGTGTGTGTGGGTGCGTCCTATCCAATCTTGAGACCGGCCTCTAATGATTTCGTTGTCACCGGGACATTAGACCATAGTTTTCTTTCCTTCCTTAGTACCTTTTGTCTCTCTCTATCTCTCTGTTATTTATAATGCAAATGTGTCAATTTTATCAATATTCAAAGAATTCGTAGTACAAACAGTTGTGATAATACTAGCACATACCTGTCTATTTACTCAAGACCAAATGGTATATTTTTGTGGCTTCTTTATGTCCTGTGGCGGTCGAGGGCTTTCGGAGGTTACGGATATGTAGTTAGTTGATTCTCTGCTGTACATTTTTCAAATAAATATGAAGCACAAAAATATACCTTAGATCACAACCTAATGCCCAAATGTCGACGTCAACAAGAATGAAAAGTTTTAAGTATTCAAACGGAATACATTCTCAAAACATAAAACGGACGATTTCCGTACGTGTTTCCAATGGAGTTAGCACGACCTTGAAATGAAATGGAGCTATCACGTACTGAATTGAAATCATTCTAAAATTGTGAAATACATGAAATTCTTTATAAGACAGATAACAGAATAAAAATTGATTAATTACCAGCTCCGTTCGCAAGTACCTAACTGGTATATTCTAAGCTAAAATTCTGTAAGGTACTTCGATCTGTGATCTGACTGCAGTAGCGCACTATCGCCATACGAAGAAAATATTATTCTTTACTTCTTGCTAAATCTTTGAGAACAGTGTGAAAGCTTATCAGAAAAAATAAAAGGAACGATATGATGCAACTGTGAAAGCTTATCAGAAAAAATAAAAGGAACGATATGATGCAACAATAAAGAGTGATTTCCGCCAGAAATATTCTGGAACAAAGATTAGCTTATCTTCGAAGTATGTTACTGGGAATATTCGAAGAACGTGTTCATTGTTGAAACCAAATATAACGCTGGGCTCATGATGCAGCGTTTTTTATGTATGATCATATTAACTGTGGCGCCTGCGAAAGCGCAAATAAAACAGCTGTACTCATTCTTTTGTCATAATTGATACATTACAGACTGCTGTCCGCTTCGCAGGGAACTGCAAGGGATAAACAGGTGCGTAGCGGCAAGTCAAGAAATTCGGTATTTACTTCCTTTTTCAAAACTTGTAAACCAACGTAGTAATAAAAATAGTCATTAAAGGAAATGTAAAGCATTCGAGAAGGAAGCAAACCAAATTAATTCTTAATCATTAATACAGTGTAATTACTCTTTACGTCAATTTACTTTTGCAATAAACGCGTAATTCAGTGACGGGAATTCAACGTTACTGACGCAGAAAATGAGTTATAGTTTATGTTTAAAAGTGCTCCTGCGTGCTACTGCATTAAGAAACATCAGTATATACACGTTACATTTGCTGTTCAGGTCAGTGTCTGTGATCAGCTGATAAACAGCGTTGGCTACAGTCAAGCTTCATCCTAGCGACATCTGTTGCGCCGGCCCGATACTAAGTTGTAGCGACAGCAAACATCGTGCGAACGGCGCGAAATTCCATTTAAATGCTTATGAGAATGTCATATACGACGCTTCGCGAAGATTACAACTATAGAAAATACCATAGAAGAGCTATTTATTCCTCTGTTGTTGTGCTACGTCTCAAATAATGCATGATAAAACAGTTTCTATTGTCAGTGCTTCCTTCGTGAGATTTCCTTCTGGTGAGGATTAACATGAAAAAAGCCAACACTGCCTGCTTTTCGCTAGCGTATTTAGCGATATTTTCGTATACAAGTAGGCCAGAATCAACACACTTTGTGTTTTATGGTAAGGGCGTGTTGCTATAATGATGACCGGTAAGCACATCATATAGAAACACTAAGAAAACTCAACGTTCTTGTAAGCGCCGAAAACATGTCATTTATCACTACGCCCCACTTGTGCCGCAAATAACACACAATTAACTATAATTAATGTTCATACATGAAAAAGATATATGAGTTGCGGTATTTTTATTTTCTGATTATCATTAATGTTGCTGACCCGACACGAAACAAAAATAAACGCTTGTGTTTTGACGCTAGGAGTATATTTGGGAATTCAATGTCAACAATGTAAACGATGTCACACTTTTGAAACTGTAAACAATACAAAAATATTTCAATACTTGAACGTATCTTACGGCAAATGTCATTTCCACAGTCTTTCATTGCAAACGCACGATAAAGTTTGCGGAGAATTATCACCGTCTTTGGTCATCGTTGTGTTACAAAGCTACTGTACCTGCAGTATAATTCTGAACTTGTCAAACAGCAGATGTCAAGCATATTAATATCACCGTTACTCTTTGACATTACTTTGAACTGACGGGTATTAAGTTTACTCAAGAAAGCTTTGTTAGAAATCGTGTAAGCTGTCACTGAGTAAACTGAAGATTCAGTGTCAAAAAAAGGATTATATTTTAATTAGTCAAGTTCATACGTATTTTTGTCCTTATAGAAGCTTATAGATATTTACTACTCAATTCATATTTGCAAAAACTTAGATATGTCAAAGGAAATGAATCTGAAATATGATTTCCATTGACATATTACTTGAAAATATTTTGTTCATACTGTTGTGTCACAACATTCCTTTGAATAGATTAGGACTTGCTATTTGCACATCATGCACTCGCAAAATATAAATAATCATTCGATACTTTGAACACGGAATTGAAGCAATAAACAGAAGACGCCGAATTCAAATATACCTCTCTGTCAAGCATGTCCACGCGGGAAACAGTCAGGGAAAAAAATACAGGAGATTGTGGAAACATGACTTACCTTTAGGCCTTTCGAGGAGCGCAGAGACTCCCTGCGTCTGACCCTCGCCTTGAAGTCACTCAGTCCATGCAGATATTCGGTGTCGTGGTCCAAAACATCGTTAAATGATTTTCGCTTCTTGAATGAACTCCTACGCGGCGCCATGGCTATAGGTTTACGTGCTTTCAGAGAGATGGCAGGCTAAGCGAGAGCACGAAATTCAAAGTCTGATTAATCGCGTGCTTAAAACGGCAGACACTGTTATTCTTCCCGCACTTCAAAACTTCAGAAGAAAGAAGATGTTGCGTTTTACTTGGCAATGCGGCCTACAACCTAAAAATCACTGAAGATTAATAATTCAAGCAATCACACGTGTTCACATAAGCGGCTCGACGGACGCGCTACTGTGGCGACATCCAACGGTAAAGCACGCAGACTGCTGCTTGCCTAGTTGCTCAAGTTACCGATAGGTGGTATGTGAAAAATTTTTCCAAGGCGCTATCCTGCCCGGCACAGGGGAGTGATGCAGTTGAGTGCACACAGCGGAAGTAGCTAATTCAGAGATTGCTGAGGGCACGTCCACTGTTACCGATTAGAGCTCGAGAATGTGTTTCTTACTCGGCCTATAGCGTTTCATGTTTGTCACTTGTTTTCCAAAACTCATTGTTTTCTAAATACAGATAGAATGAAAACTTAAAGAATTAAAACACAATAAAAATCACTCCTATATGCAAACTGCTTATCCTCAATTGGTGCAGACACATAACAGACTTGTGCAGGACGTTAACACCGTCTTTAGTTAACTATTAATTAGTCACAGCTCATGTAATGGAATTCAGAACCTACATAAGAGCAGATACCAAGGATGTTGCTGACCTTTCTCAGTCGGAGTTCGAGAAAGTGCGTTTCCATGACACACGTACTTTGTAAGGAGAAAGGTACCAAGGAATTAAGCATGAAATAGTCTGACAGTATAATGAACTTTCTGAGTATTGTAGGGATTATTACGAGTTATTAAACCATTTAATCTCCACGATTTCAGCGCTTAGTTTAACTGAATGAATTAGTAATTGGTAATTCTACTCAGAATTAAAATAAATAGTAATAGATTTGTTTAAAATAATGAAAAATGAAACATAAATAGGACAGTGTTATACCATTACATAATAACGGCAAATTAAAAAGATCAGTGCCAACAACATTTGTCGTGTGAATAGCGGAAGTAAGTACTGAGAGACGCTTGGCGCTATTTTCTTACAATAAGCCAAGCCAAATAAAGAAATGGTTGAGAACCATTCCGCAAAAGCGGATTCGAACATTTTACACCAAACCGCTATCCACCTTTTCTTACTTTTTTTTAAAAAAAAAGTCTATCATCTAAAAGACATAATAAAATTGTGAGTCTTAAAAACAACAAAGTGAAGTTTCGCGGAGGCTCCTCTGTTCATGCAGAACAAATATGTGATGTTACAGGCCTACCGTACTGCAAAAAGAACGACTGTTTACTTTCTTGTTTTAAAGTAATTTGCAATGTAACTGATGTGGTGGATGCAACGATTCTCAAATGATCATTGTTAACACGAGTTGTTTCTGATACGAGTGAGACCTTGAGATGCTGAAAGTTTATAGTTATGTATCTTTAAGTGAGTTCACAACTGTATCAAGCAGAACACAATAGAAGTTTCTCAATACTGATACAGGATAGGCTAAAAGAGATCAGATCATCGAAAGATTCAAAATAACTGTTCATGGTCAAAGGTAAGAGGACATAAAATTTAGACTGGCAATAGCGAGAAAAGTTTTTCTGAAAAAGACGAACTTGTAAATGTTAGCTTTCTCGGTCGGGGTCAGTGTTAATAAATTTCTTCAGGGCATGTGATCGCATCATCATTATGTAAAATTCTTCAACGTTTTGGCCATTTGTAACAGTGGTCGAAACATTAGAGAATTTTATATATTGGTTATGGGTTCACATATCCTGAAGAATTTTATTGACAAAAAGGGATTTGTTAACATCTAATTTAAACCTGTGCGTTAGGAAAGCTTTTTTTGGTCGTAGGAGGGGCGTTCAGTAACTAATGCAACACGTTTTTGCCTTGAAAGCAGGTTGGTTTTATTCAAGATCCCAATACGCTATATTATTTCTCACTCTTTTGGCTAAAAACCCCATTTCTCAACGTAATCTCCGTTCAATGCGACGGCCTTACGCCACTTTACTGGGAGAGCCTGAGGGCCTGTATGCCCGCGATACCGGCCCCTATCACAATGCGCTCCCATTTCAATAGTGGGCGTGTGGTGTCACCGCCAGACACCACACTTGCTAGGTGGTAGCCTTTAAATCGGCCGCGGTCCGCTAGTATACGTCGGACCCGCGTGTCGCCACTGTCAGTGATTGCAGACCGAGCGCCGCCACACGGCAGGTCTAGAGAGACTTCCTAGCACTCGTCCCAGGTGTACAGCCGACTTTGCTAGCAATGGTTCACTGACAAATTACGCTCTCATTTGCCGAGACGATAGTTAGCATAGCCTTCAGCTACGTCATTTGCTACGACCTAGCAAGGCGCCATTATCAATTACTATATACACTCCTGGAAATGGAAAAAAGAAATTGACACCGGTGTGTCAGACCCACCATACTTGCTCCGGACACTGCGAGAGGGCTGTACAAGCAATGATCACACGCACGGCACAGCGGACACACCAGGAACCGCGGTGTTGGCCGTCGATGGGGGTGGCTGCGCAGCATTTGTGCACCGCCGCCGTCAGTGTCAGCCAGTTTGCCGTGGCATACGGAGCTCCATCGCAGTCTTTAACACTGGTAGCATGCCGCGACAGCGTGGACGTGAACCGTATGTGCAGTTGACGGACTTTGAGCGAGGGCGTATAGTGGGCATGCGGGAGGCCGGGTGGACGTACCGCCGAATTGCTCAACACGTGGGGCGTGAGGTCTCCACAGTACATCGATGTTGTCGCCAGTGGTCGGCGGAAGGTGCACGTGCCCGTCGACCTGGGACCGGACCGCAGCGACGCACGGATGCACGCCAAGACCGTAGGATCCTACGCAGTGCCGTAGGGGACCGCACCGCCACTTCCCAGCAAATTAGGGACACTGTTGCTCCTGGGGTATCGGCGAGGACCATTCGCAACCGTCTCCATGAAGCTGGGCTACGGTCCCGCACACCGTTAGGCCGTCTTCCGCTCACGCCCCAACATCGTGCAGCCCGCCTCCAGTGGTGTCGCGACAGGCGTGAATGGAGGGACGAATGGAGACGTGTCGTCTTCAGCGATGAGAGTCGCTTCTGCCTTGGTGCCAATGATGGTCGTATGCGTGTTTGGCGCCGTGCAGGTGAGCGCCACAATCAGGACTGCATACGACCGAGGCACACAGGGCCAACACCCGGCATCATGGTGTGGGGAGCGATCTCCTACACTGGCCGTACACCACTGGTGATCGTCGAGGGGACACTGAATAGTGGACGGAACATCCAAACCGTCTTCGAACCCATCGTTCTACCATTCCTAGACCGGCAAGGGAACTTGCTGTTCCAACCGGACAATGCACGTCTGCATGTATCCCGTGCCACCCAACGTGCTCTAGAAGGTGTAAGTCAACTACCCTGGCCAGCAAGATCTCCGGATCTGTTCCCCATTGAGCATGTTTGGGACTGGATGAAGCGTCGTCTCACGCGGTCTGCACGTCCAGCACGAACGCTGGTCCAACTGAGGCGCCAGGTGGAAATGGCATGGCAAGCCGTTCCACAGGACTACATCCAGCATCTCTACGATCGTCTCCATGGGAGAATAGCAGCCTGCATTGCTGCGAAAGGTGGATATACACTGTACTAGTGCCGACATTGTGCATGCTCTGTTGCCTGTGTCTATGTGCCTGTGGTTCTGTCAGTGTGATCATGTGATGTATCTGACCCCAGGAATGTGTCAATAAAGTTTCCCCTTCCTGGGACAATGAATTCACGGTGTTCTTATTTCAATTTCCAGGAGTGTATATTGAGATGCATGTACCGTCAGACCTATGTTCACCAATTATGGATTAAAGTTAAGTATTCCAGCAGCTACGTACTTCTCTTGATAGTATAATTAATTTACCTGTTCCAGACCTCACGCCAGGCTGCGTGAGTTAAAACGCGTGCATTTCGGCCTCCTCTTAGCAACACGGTGTTGGCTCTTCTGCCAACACTACAGGGCGTCCCTTTTAAGGTGTCATACGTCAGGGAATTTTACCTCGCACGCAGTTACGTCTTGGAGGCGGCTACAGATCGGAACACGTCGGCTCGGCGGATCTATGAAGCTCTCCTAGGCTCTCCACCAGCGTACAAACTGGAAATACGGATGCCAACGGTCCCCTGGAAGCAGGTATGGGCTAGTATCAACAACACATTCCTGCCATCAGACATCAGTTCGCTGTTTTACAGAGTAGTCAATGACACCTTGAAACGTTTCTACACTGAGCCACAGCGCCAGAGATCGCGCTAGAGAGTATTGTTCCGCCGCCTCCACTGGCAGTGATTATTGAGATGTCGTAGTGGGCAGTGCTTGGGGAGAGCTCGTAGTAGTCAGTGCTTGTTAAGAACTCGTAGCAGAGAGTGTTTGTTGAGATGTGCTAGTAGAGAGTGCTTGCTGAGATGTGATACTGAAAAGTTCTTGTTGAGATGTGGTAATAGCGAGTCGGTGTGGAGATATATTGTAATGATTAGAGTGATTTTGGTCAATATATGAAGGTAACGAAACTTGATTTATTTTTCATTATTTAATGTCGTAAATAATGCTTCATTACAGGTTCAGTCAACAAATCATCTGGCTTGTGTTCTGGGATTAGAGTGTAATTCTGGTTTTCTTGAGTAATTATGGTATTTCTATTTCTTTAATTAATTCAGTATAAATGTTATTTAAAATTTCTTGTGTTATTGAAGAAGAACCGTGCCAGATGCGTACGTTGAATCACACTTCCACACACAGAACAGTTATACTTGTGTTTTGGTTTCATAGGTTTTATAGTTGCTGGGGACTTAATTAATTAATTGTGTTAACGAAAATTTTCATTTCATTCTTTGTTGTTGTTCTATGCAGTCAGATAGCGTAATAATACTAGTCAGGGCCAACCGTTTACGAGACCTCGTAATCGAACAGACAGCTACTAAATCAAAAAAATTATAAAATTATTTGCATTATATTTTAATTAAGCCCCCATGCAACCTTTCCGACTAAGCAGCGACTAGCATGCATTCACCTTAGTCAGACGAACGAATGCAGCCAGTGTGGAGATGCCGACACCAGAGACCACCGTATAGAGTGCTGCTAAGTGTGGAAAGTATGGGAGTTATGCCGATTGATGGTGGGGCTTATAAACCAAACTGCACCTTACAGTGTGACACGAACGTGGATTCTCTTTCCTGGCTTTAAACTGCACCCAAGAATGAAGAGCAATGCCGAGGCCTGGCTACTGGGACACACTACCTACGCTATTTTTGAGATACAACAGAAAGATCCCTTATCATTTAGCTACAATATAGCAGATCAGCAACTGGAAGCAGTTAATTCCATAAATTACCTGGGAGTACGCATTAGGAGTGATTTAAAATGGAATGATCATACACTCCTGGAAATTGAAATAAGAACACCGTGAATTCATTGTCCCAGGAAGGGGAAACTTTATTGACACATTCCTGGGGTCAGATACATCACATGATCACACTGACAGAACCACAGGCACATAGACACAGGCAACAGAGCATGCACAATGTCGGCACTAGTACAGTGTATATCCACCTTTCGCAGCAATGCAGGCTGCTATTCTCCCATGGAGACGATCGTAGAGATGCTGGATGTAGTCCTGTGGAACGGCTTGCCATGCCATTTCCACCTGGCGCCTCAGTTGGACCAGCGTTCGTGCTGGACGTGCAGACCGCGTGAGACGACGCTTCATCCAGTCCCAAACATGCTCAATGGGGGACAGATCCGGAGATCTTGCTGGCCAGGGTAGTTGACTTACACCTTCTAGAGCACGTTGGGTGGCACGGGATACATGCGGACGTGCATTGTCCTGTTGGAACAGCAAGTTCCCTTGCCGGTCTAGGAATGGTAGAACGATGGGTTCGATGACGGTTTGGATGTACCGTGCACTATTCAGTGTCCCCTCGACGATCACCAGTGGTGTACGGCCAGTGTAGGAGATCGCTCCCCACACCATGATGCCGGAAGTTGGCCCTGTGTGCCTCGGTCGTATGCAGTCCTGATTGTGGCGCTCACCTGCACGGCGCCAAACACGCATACGACCATCATTGGCACCAAGGCAGAAGCGACTCTCATCGCTGAAGACGACACGTCTCCATTCGTCCCTCCATTCACGCCTGTCGCGACACCACTGGAGGCGGGCTGCACGATGTTGGGGCGTGAGCGGAAGACGGCCTAACGGTGTGCGGGACCGTAGCCCAGCTTCATGGAGACTGTTGCGCATGGTCCTCGCCGATACCCCAGGAGCAACAGTGTCCCTAATTTGCTGGGAAGTGGCGGTGCGGTCCCCTACGGCACTGCGTAGGATCCTACGGTCTTGGCGTGCATCCGTGCGTCGCTGCGGTCCGGTCCCAGGTCGACGGGCACGTGCACCTTCCGCCGACCACTGGCGACAACATCGATGTACTGTGGAGACCTCACGTCCCACGTGTTGAGCAATTCGGCGGTACGTCCACCCGGCCTCCCGCATGCCCACTATACGCCCTCGCTCAAAGTCCGTCAACTGCACATACGGTTCACGTCCACGCTGTCGCGGCATGCTACCAGTGTTAAAGACTGCGATGGAGCTCCGTATGCCACGGCAAACTGGCTGACACTGACGGCGGCGGTGCACAAATGCTGCGCAGCTAGCGCCATTCGACGGCCAACACCGCGGGTCCTGGTGTGTCCGCTGTGCCGTGCGTGTGATCATTGCTTGTACAGCCCTCTCGCAGTGTCCGGAGCAAGTATGGTGGGTCTGACACACCGGTGTCAATGTGTTCTTTTTTCCATTTCCAGGAGTGTATAAAGTTGATCGTTGGTAAAGCAGATGCCAGACTGAGATATATTGGAAGAATCCTAAGGAAATGCAATCCGAAAACAAAGGAAGTAGGTTACAGTACGCTTGTTCGCCCACTGCTTGAACACTGCTCAGCAGTGTGGGATTCGTACCAGATAGGTTTGATAGAAGAGATAGAGAAGATCCATCGGAGAGCAGCGCGCATCGTTACAGGATGAATTAGTAATCGCGAAAGCGTCACGGAGATGATAGATAAACTCCAGTGGGAGACTCTGCAGGAGAGACGCTCAGTAGCTCGGTACGGGTTTTTGTTGAAGTTTCGAGAACATACCCTCACCGAGGAGTCAAGCAGTATATTGCTCCTTCCTACGTATATCTCGCGAAGAGACCATGAGGTTAAAATCAGAGAGATTAGAGCCCACACAGAGCCATACCGACAATCCTTTCCACGAACAATAGGAGACTGGAATAGAAGGGAGAACCGATAGAGGTACTCAAGGTACCCTCCGCCACACACCGTTAGGTGGCTTGCGGAGTATGGATGTAGATGTAGATGTAGATGTAGATGCCGTGCAGTACATGGCCTACCTGTGGGAAGGTCATCAACGACTCAACCGTCCACCGAAGTACAGCGAACATTTTGCAAACAGTTTATCAGTTGCGTTATTGTATGGTTGTCAGAGGATGTTTCAGTTACAGTGAATACCTTCGTTAGAAGTATCCATTTTGTTTCCCATTTTTCATTTTCTTTTACTTTACTATATGCTACACTTATTTCAATTTGTTTAAATTTCACAACTCATACACGTTTCTTTAGGATTGTTACGAAAAGCACTCTGTGAATAATTTGTCGCCCTTTACAATTGTCTTTGTTTTTAATTCTGTTTTCTTTAAAGGATTTCGATTCTGTATAATACTGACAAGCTACCCACAATTACATTTCTGTTCATGTATTGTGGTAAAGATGTTATGTTGTAATGATGTAATGTTAATAAATAAATAAATTACCACCAAAAAAAGCGCGGCCTTCCGGTGCATAATTTTTGGAAGTCGGGATGGCGTTCGCGCTAACCTGACGAAAATTAATTTAAAGAAAAGGAAGAAAAATGGTACCACTTCATCGTTCGACGTCGGAGCCAACGCCTTGCTGCATCAATAACCGCCCCATCACCCACGTACCGCTTCCCGTGGACTGCATATTTCATTGAGTCGAACAGATGGAAGTCGGAAGGCTGTGGGCTCGACGAGGAAGAAGTCCAGTCCAGTAAAGTTTTGTGCGCTCCTCTCGCGTGTGCAGTCTTGTGTTGTCATGGAGGACAACTTCACTTGCATTTGTGTGGCAATCAACACTCTGTAAGTCGTTTCTTCAAGTTGCTGAGAGTAGCGCAATACACTACTGATATGATCGTTGCACCATGAGGGAGGACATCAAAAAGTATAACTGTCATCAAGCACAGTACCCCCTTCAGAAACCAGAAGACCGTCGCCGTGACTTTATCGCCTGAGGGCGCGGTTTTGAAATTTTTTTTTTTTTTTTTCGGAGGAGGAATGGTGTGGCGCCACTCCGTGGAATGCCGTTTCGTTTTTGCTCCGAAGTGGCGAACGCGTTTCATCGCCTGTGACGAAGTTCGTCAAGAAATTGTCACGACCTGCCTCGTAATGCGCAAGCAACTCTGCACAGATCGTCTTTCGATGGTTTCTAAGGTCCTGTGTTTGGAGATGAATTTTTTTTTCTTTATTGTGATTTCATTCCCCTGCCCCAGATGGGCAGGGGAGGGCTGTCAGCAGCACAATCCGCCGCTCTTCAGCCGAGTAACATGATAGCTAATACATGAAGAAAATGATACAGAAAGGCGATAAAAATGGGGGACATAAAAACACAGTAAGGGGAGATAACGGAGGTAAAAATACACTGACATGGAGACATTCATGTGGGGACAATTAAAAAAGTCGACATAAAGTGAAAAAAGACACAGCTAGCGAGTCGTAGAGCACAAAAAAGACACTGAAGTCACACACAGGTTAAAAGTTTGCCACAGTATTAAAAACACTCCAGAACAAGACACTTTAAACCCACTTGGAGAGATGAAGCACACACAACGAAGAATAAAACTGCCAGGAAGGACCTGCCGAGGGAGAGGCCTGAGAGGATGGAAAAGGAGGGAGAGCAAAGTGCAGCAGGGGAGGGGGCGGGATGAAAACAGTAGGGGCGTCAGGGTGTGTACCAAGAGGCAGGAAAATTGTGGGGAGATGAAGAGGGAAGAACAGGCAGAAGGGAGTGCAGAGACACTAAAGGGGAGCACTGGAGAGGGAAGGGGCATAGGAGGGGAAAGCCACTCAGGAGAAGTGAGGGGTAGGAGAGGGAGCCCTGAGGAGGAAGGCAGGAGGGGTTAGAGTTTTAGGAAGGGTAGACATCAGAGCAAAGCTCATCATCTGGGAGGGGTACACACCGGAAGTTGCATTGGTAAAGGAGGCGGAGGGTGTGGAGATGGAGAGAGGGTGGGACACAACGGTAAAGGTGCAAATGGCTCAAATGGCTCTGAGCACTATGGGACTCAACTGCTGAGGTTATTAGTCCCCTAGAACTTAGAACTAGTTAAACCTAACTAACCTAAGGACATCACAAACATCCATGCCCGAGGCAGGATTCGAACCTGCGACCGTAGCGGCCTTGCTGTTCCAGACTGCAGCGCCTTTAACCGCACGGCCACTACGACCAGCGGTAAAGGTGCAGCAATGGGCTGTGGGTGGAGAGGAAGGAAGACACCAGGGGGTGAGGGGGATCAAGGCAGCGGACAATATGTACGGTGCGGATGTGTTCAAGGAAAAGGAGAAGGTGGGGGAAGGGGATGAGGTCGTAGAGGATGTGCATGGGGGACAGAAGGCGGATGCATGGTGTTCAAATATTTGGAGGGCTTTATAGAACCTGGCAGGGTCGGAAATCCAAGCACTGCCCGCATAAGAAAGGATGGAGCAGACCAAGGATTGTAGGTGCGAAGGATGGTGGAAGGATGCAGATCCCATGTCTGGCCGGACAGGAGTTTCAGGAGGCGGAGGCGGTTGTGAGCTTTGTGTTGGATGGTAAGAAGATGGGGAGTCCAGGTGAGGTGGCGGTCGAGAATGAGGCCAAGGTATTTGAGGGTAGGAGTGTGGTGGGTAGGACGGCCATAAACTGTGAGGCAGAAATCATGGAAAGGTCGGGCAGTGCGGCCTATGATGATCGCCTGGGTCTTGGAGGGGTTGATACGGAGGAACCACTGGTTGCACCAAGCGGTGAATTCGTCAAGGTGGGTTTGGAGGGTACGTTGGGATCGTTGAAGGGTAGGATAAAGGGCTAGGAAGGTGGTGTCATCAGCAAATTGGAGGAGATGAACAGGCGGGGGAGGTTTGGGCTTGGAGACGCGCAGCCCTGCAGCCAGACAAGTCTAAGTACACAAACTGGTGAACGGGTGTGTCTGAAAGACCAACAGAGACGACCAGTTGAGCAACGAGGAGTTTGATTGTAATCCGTCGATTAACTCAAATGAGATTGTTTTCTGCCAAAAGAAACTGTCCGTTACAGACACTATTTTGAAGGCTACGTATAGCGCCGCCACCTATCGGAACTTCATGAAACTGGAGGGACTGAAGCGGGAATATTACATGGTGTCCCACAACAAATTCCGCATTTCTCAACCGAAACTGAAAGACAAAAAAATGTGTAGCGTTACTTACTGAATACCCCTCGTATTTGAAGGGTAGCTTCGTACGGAAGCAGTTCAGACAAGAAAAAACTAGCTTTTGAAGTCTGGTGCTGTAGAATAATGTTTAAGATTACGCCTTTGGGGAGAAGTGAGGAAACTGTTTCCCTATTGAAGACGGCCATTTGCTGGGAACTGCCTATGATGTAAAGGATATGAGAGATAACGAAAGGAATAAAAGAACGTTTATTTCATCTTTCCACTGAGTAATCTCTCTTAAAAGATAATAGTTACCTAGTTATTTGTGTTATGTCTCCATCGAAAGAAAATGCGTCAAGTTTTCGATTCTATACAGTTGCATGAAACTTACAAAGTTGCAGATAGTGAGATTAGTTTATCATTCACTAAGTTTTTAGCTTTCGGCCGTTGTTTGACATTTCCAGACACACTCCGCCATTATCTTTTCGGATTATTTTTCAGTCCTTAAATTTTTGCATGGAATAATTTTATCTGCCTTGCTTTCCACTACCTTGTCGTGTTTTTCATTCGACTAGCTTGAACTTGAATGCAGTGTAAGTTGAACTAGCTAATTCAGACTTTTTTTTCTAACAACTGGGGTGCAGATTCCTTATGAACGTTATTTGCATCCGTTAAGTCATTGTATGTGCACCGTTTTATCATACGTTTGAAATGTACCAAGTGTAAACTCAGCGTTGCCCTGAAAATGGGATTTTCCGTATTGGAGCGCTACACTAGCGCCAGTGAGTGGTGTCGTTACTGGCTAGACTAACACGGAGAACTGCGTCAAAGCAGTCTTCGGAATGAAGGCTACAACTACAATAACAACTACGTTTTTCTTCCAAGGGCACTATTGCAACACAGTATGTACACTGAAGAGCCAAAGAAACTGGTATAGGTATGCGTACTCCAACACAGAGATATACAGACAGACAGAATACGGCGCTGCGGTCGGCCTATATAAGACAAGCGTCTGAGCAGTTGTTCGATCGATTACTGCTGCTACAATGCAGGTTATCTAGATTTAAGTGAGTTTGAACGTCGTGTTATAAGCGGCGTATGAGAGATAGGACACAGTTTCTCCGAGGTAGCGATGAACTGGAGATTTTCTCGTAAGACCATTTCACGAGTGTACTGCGAATATCATCATCTATACGGCGTTTCGGATCCGAAAGCCCACTCGTGTACCCTTAATGACTGCACAACACAAGGCTTTACGCCTCACCTGGGCCCGTCAACACGGGTATTGGACTGTTAGTGGCTGGTTGCCTGGTCGGACGAGTCTCGTTTCAAATTGTTTCGAGCTGTTGGGCGTGTACGGGTATGGAGACAACCTCAAGAATCCATTGACCCTACATGTCAGCAGGAGGGGCTATGACCATTCGATCATCTTCGCTAATGTGAAACACGTCTCCTCTATTGAGCAAGTGTTCATAGCTGTTAAGGTACGCACTTTAGAGCCCACGTTTACTGGACATTTTTTCTCGTTTTTGTCCACACTACCACCACTGAAAGTTACCAACCCTACACTATTCGTAACACAAGAACCGGTACATGTATGTATTCAACTGTCAGAGATATCAGAACGGTTTTCGTTTATATCCTTCGACTCGTTCGTTTCTGGTACATGGATCCTTACTTCAAATCAATACATTTACCGTTTTCCACCATCCAGTCTGTAACATCATCACGGAATCACCCCGTGTATACGTACGTCTATAACTTTGACGTTCTGTAGTTCTCGTTGGAGGACGTTTCCGGACATGGGTTCCTATTCAAAATACGATGTACTCACTCCCCTCTACAAGCCCTAGAAGTCTGTAACGGGAATTTCCGACTATCCTGTATTAAGCTAATAATGACGACTACGACGATGATGATGATGATGATGTTGAATGTGGTATTCCACCTGCCAGCCCCACAACTACACGGAATTTTCCGTAATGACAAACGCGCTGACTGAAATTCAAGTCTACAGAGCTTACTACGAGCAAACGTGCTGACAGTTTTCGGAGCGCACGGAACTCTTTCACAGACCCGGGGAAAGGAGAGCTAACATTCCCCCTATACCGTCGGTAGGGGTAAAACCGTCAAGAAGTCAAATTTTCTCTTTTGTGGTGATGGTTTTTGATGAGAGGAAAAACAGTTGATCGAGCGGTGACTCTACATCTACAACATCTACATAACTACTCTGCAAATCACATTTAAATGCTGGTAGAGGGTTCTTCGAAGCATCTTCAGACTATTTCTCTGCCGTTCCAGCCTCTAACAGCGTGCGGTGAAAATGTACGATCTGTACGATATCGGATTTCTCGTATTGTATTGCGATGATCATTTATTCGGGTGTAGGTTGGCGACAATAAAATATTTTCACATTCAGAGGAAAAAGTTGGTGACTGAAATTTCGTGAAAAGATCTCGCCACAGCAAAAAACACCTTTCTTTTAATAATTGCCGCCCCAACTCCCCTACGTTATCCGTGACAATTACTCAGCTGTTCGGAATAAGAGCAACGGCTGCAAGGTATACAGGTCTCAGGTCTGAAGCTCTAATTTGTGGAAATAGCAATACTAACACTCGATGGTGGAGCTAATGTGAATTTGCGACGTAGCGCAGCCACTCGCATTACAGTTGGAGCAGTTCTATTTGTACAGGTTCCGCTGTAATTGGAGAGCCGTGTGCGCTGGAACTCCACAGGGATATGTTGATCGGAAGTTTCGCTATGGATGTGGAACTTGCGGGAGATATGCAGAGCTCGGCAAACTCGCTTCTCCAATGACGGTAGCGCAAAGGTTAGGCAGCCTGTTAAAAGTTCTGAGAATGTCGTACTTCAAGTACTTCTAAACATAGTCTGTACACTGTTAGACCAAATGTAACCTTACGTCCTTTATTTTTCAGCCAGAAACTGATAACGGGTCTGCTTTTTCTATCCCCTCTCTTCCCTCTCTAGCTCTCCCTCTCTTCCCCCGTCCCTCCCGCGCGCTCTCTCTGTCTCTCTACTCCCCTCTCTCTCCCAGTCTCTCTTTCCCTTTCTCTCTCTCTCTCCCTCTCTCTAGTCGACAAAAAGCTATCGGATGCGTTGTGTCGTCCTCCTTCTCTTGCTATCTTGCGCTAGTCCTTTTATCTCTATAGGCCTACTACACCCCACATACCTGATAATCTGTTTTGGATGTTCTGATTTCTGTATCCACCCGTACATTTCACTTTCTATATTCTTTTCAGCTCCTAGTGAGCTATCCCTGAGTTATCCAGTGT
Source organism: Schistocerca nitens (assembly GCF_023898315.1). NCBI lineage: Eukaryota > Metazoa > Arthropoda > Insecta > Orthoptera > Acrididae > Schistocerca > Schistocerca nitens. Next base: position 1,190,820,249 of record NC_064614.1, on the reverse strand, counting down.
TAGCCAGTAGTTACGCAACCTTAAATTTAAAAAAAAAATAGTGTGGCGGGAAATTTTCTTACCCGTTGAAATATTTGTGTTGGCAGCCGATGACCTTGTGGGAGACGCATAGCACGTGATATCTAAGCAGTTTCGCCCAGTAGATGTCAGTGTTGGGTTAGCTGTTTGCGAACAAACATGCATTTTCCCAGGCTGAACCTGTGTTCATTTTTGAAATTTACTTTCAACGGCGGAAAGATTTTAGGTTCAAATGGCTCTGAGCACTATGGGACTTAACATCTGTGGTCATCAGTCCCCTAGAACTTGGAACTACTTAAACCTAACTATCCTAAGGACAGCACACACGTCCATGCCCGAGGCAGGATTCGAACCTGCGACCGTAGTGGTCACGCGGTTCCAGTCTGTAGCGCCTAGAACCGCTCGGCCACCCCGGCCGGCTGCTAATTTTGTGACGAATTTTCTCAAGAACTACTTCATGCAACTTAGTGAAACTTTTGCAGGTTGCTTAAAAGGCTTCGCATACTTACTCTTCTGGTTGGTTGAGGCATCTGTTCTAGGAGTTATAATACAGTATTTTTCTGTTGGATTTCATTACATTTTTTTCCTTAAAATTTTGTGAATTTTACTGGAAATATACGATATGTCTCTACCATTCTAGACGTGTAGTATCATGAATGTACTATAAATTGACTGTAAACAAATCTAGAGTCTGCCTTCTATATTTCCTGAGAAAATGGGCTATTTGCCTTTTTTTCAGAAACTGCGTCTACACATTAGTTTAAATGAAAACTGACATTTTGATAGGAACAACAACTGGAACGTTGCGGCACTGTAATCTTCATGTCTTTTACATTGTCAGATACATCGTCTTCTGACTCTTCAAAGCTCTTGCCTCCTTGGACACTCTGAGCTTGCAGCTCAGCGTTGTCGCCTCGCTCCTTGTCCACTTCCTTCACTATGGCTAGAGTATTCCATCCAATCTTCACTGCCAGCTCCTCCATGACTTACAGTCTACCAGTGTTACCATCAGTAAATGAGATGGCATTAATGAATGACCCAGTCGCATTTTGTGTTTTATCCGTCAAACTGTTGTCCAATATATCCGTATTTGCCAAAGTAAACATAACAGCCTCAGGTAAAGAGTTCTCGTGGGTAAATCTGTCTAAAGCTACTGCTGATTCAGCTCTTTTCAAGACATTATCTATTCCGTTCAGCTGGTCTTACAAGTGCCTTATATTCTCTGACAGAAACCTTGAAGTTTCTGTATCTTTTCCGTGGCACTCAATTAATGTTTCAAGTTTCTCTTTGGTTTCCTATACTTCTTGCTCTTTGTACAGACCGAATAGCATCGAGGTAGGCATTTACTGCTTCCCTTTTATAATCTTTGACTCATAACTGCAGTCTTGTTTCTGCACAAGTTGTAAGTAGCCCTTCGCTTCTAATATTTTTTCGTGCTGCCTTCAGAAATCCACAGTCTGTATAGCAATCTATATTGTCAAAAGCTTGTATATCTACAAATGCCATAAATTCTCCAACCTAACCTCCAAGACAATTCGCTGGGTCAGTACTCTTTCCCGTCTTCCTACATTTCTCCAGAACCCAAACTAATGTTCTTCTATTTCAGCTTCTCCCAGTCTTTTCATCCTTTTGTGGATAATTCTAGATAATATTTTGTAGCCAGAAATTATTAAATTGATGATTTGATAATACATCTTTCAGTACCTGCCTTCTTTGATATTGGAGTCATTAGATTTTTCCTGAAGTCTGGGATATTTCGCTTGTTTCATATGTCGCACACATTGGATGTATTAATTTTGTCATGTCTCGTTCTCCCAATAATCTTAATAATTCTGAGAAATGCAATCTACAACAAGGGTTTAGTTTTGAATTAGGTTGTTCAGTATTTGTCAGATTCTTCAAGCAGTATCGCATCTCGCATCTCATCTTCATCCACTTCTTAAAAGACTGACTGTATAGAATATTTATTGTTACTATTTATACAGTCAACGGCGACTTTGATGTCTTTTAAGAAATATTATATGACTGTGAATCCCAACCACGAGAAGTTAATTCATCCACTTCCTTTTCTGTTTCTCTAATTCAAGATTCTTTTCCCCTATGAAGTCCTTCCACATGTTTATTATACCTTTCAGTCTTCCCTTTCTCCTTACAATTGGCTTTCCACTTGAAATCTCATTATTTGTATAGATGTTTGTCTTTTCTTCATCAGTTTCTCTAATTTTCCTATACATGGCATTTGTATTTCCTGCTTTGCTATTTTGCTCTTTCTGTCTAATTTTTAGACGTTTGTTTTTCCTTTCACTTCTTTCGTTCGCAGTATTTTCATATACCCTCTCCTTACCAGTTAAATTAAATATCTCGTGCTCCACTCAAGATTATCTACCTACTACAGTAGATCTTGTATCTTTACATAATTGTTAGCTAGTCTGCTTCCTTCATTCTTTCGTTTCTCAAAGCTACTCATCCATTTTCTAGTGTGTTGCTTTTACTTACTACAGTCAGTCGTCGCATCATGCTCCGTTTGAAACTCGTACCATCTCCGGTCAATAGCCATAACACTTCTATTCAATATCCTCAACATATTTTGAACTTTTCGTTGTCTTGGCGCATTACAGTGTCCTGTAAATATTACCTTTCACTGCGTTTCACGTATTCTGTTTCTTTCTTAGTTTTTTAAATACATATTTTTGTATCCCTCCTGGAAGGCGGCGCGTGCATAGGACCAGAAAAAGGTAATACAGTTAAAGCACCTTTACTAGTGTGTGTACACATACGCAAACATATTACATAACTTTAGGTGATCACACGTAGGTGCGACGTTGTGGCCCCATCGTAACTGATGCAAAGTCTCAATAACAAACTAAGCTGAAGCGATGTTTCGTGGCTGTCTGCACTTCATGAAATGGGATGAATCTGCAGCGGCGCTCGTAGACCTCAAGAGCGCCTGCTAGAGGGCGCTGTCGTCGGTGTCTCGTAGTAGTGCCTGCCTACGCCGTGGCATCGTTGCTATCGATACCACACATATTTTCTGTATTTTTATTATCATATAATTATCTGTGCAAATAAGACTCACTTATTGTCTCTGTGTGACACGTTTTGTTCAAAAAGCGTTCAGTAAGTTCACACCATTCACTGACATCGTGAACGTTGTGCTGTAGTCGCCGTATTTGAGGTTTCTTTTTGCCTACTGCTTTCTCCGTTCAGCAGTCCCCATTAATGCTGAATTTGAGAGACGCACCCTCGCAATGAGATTTTCTTATGCCTTCTGAGTTTCAGATACTACACTCCAAGAAAGAGGGGTGGGGAACCGACTCACTACGAAGGAATTATCCGAACGGGAGGAAAATTGGTAGATGTGATGTACATTTACAAACGAACAAATGAAATTTTAGAAAAACTGGATGTAGAAAGAGCTTCACAAACTGAGCAAGTCAATAACGCGATGTTCCACCTCTGGCCCTTATGCAAGGAGTTATTCAGCTTGGCATTGATTGACACATTTGTTGGACATATTGCTGAGGGATATCGTGCTAGATTCTTACCAATTGGTGCGATAGATCGTCAAAATCCCCAGATGGTTTGGAGGGCCCAGCCCATAATGCTCCAAATGTTCTTCATTAGGGAGAGATCCGGTATGACATTCAGGAGTGATGGTCTCGGATGCCATTTCATTTCACAGCAGGATCGCTTCGGTTGTCATCTGCGGGACCCTTCCTTACACCACAGAGGTACGTCGACGATATTCTACGCCGCGTTTTGTTGCCCTTCATGGTAAGCCATTCTGGATTCAGCAAGATAATTCCCGTCCGCATAGGGCGAGACTTTGCCAAACTTTAACTTGATCAGCACAGTCACCGGATCTCTCCCCAATTGATACCTTGGCCAGCAAGGTCGCCGGATCTCTCCCCGACAGAGAACTTAGGAACATTATGGGCAGAGCCTTCCAGCGGGGCCGGGGTTTTGACGATCTAACGTGCCAGTTGGACAGAATATGGCACCATATCTACCAGAAGGACATCCAGCAACTATCAATTAATGCCAAGCAAAATAACCACTTGCATAAAGACTGGAGATGGACCAATGCGTTATTGACTTGCTCAATTGGTGAAGCTCTTTCTCTTGAATAAATTATCCAAATTTTCCGAAATTGTAATAATTTGCTTGTCTGTACATGTACATTACGTCTGGCGATTTCCATCCCAATCGGATAATTCCTTCATGGTGCGTTGCTTTCTTGTCTTGGAGTGTGTGTTTAACGCCCTGATCCAGATTGTCAGTTATGCGAGGGTTAGAACTTTAATAGTAGCGACTATGTATTTACAGCTCTTACAAAATAGATACGTATTTCAAAGTTTTACTGACCTTCATAGTAATCAGCAGCATTGTGTATAACCCGTTACCAGCGATGTGGAAGTCGTAGCATACTCTTAGCAGTGCCAGTTGTGTTGACAGTTCGAGTGCCGCGGTCTCTTGCCTGACGAATTTGTAGCAGTTCTGAAGCGAATGCCGTGAAGTGTTTCTTTTAGTTTAGAAATCGAGTTGAATTTACAAGGATTTAACTCAGCGGAGTGCAGTAGGTGGTATAGCACTTAGCAATCCCATCCACATCGCTGGCAACGGGTTATACGCAATGCTGGTGACTACTTTGAAGGTCAGTAAAACTTTGAAACACGTATCTATTTTGTAAGAGCTGTAAATAAATAATTGCCACTATTAAAGTTCCAACCCTCGTATAATTCTCTGATTTATAACCCGTAATTCCAAATCATTTCACTACAGGATGTATCTTCAACGCGAAACTGTCATCTCTGTAATTAGATTACGCGAGAATATCCTTGATAAAGTGTCTGTGTGTGTGTCAAGAATCACAAGTGCACCTGATCAGATTTTGTACATGAACCGTTGGGCACCGGCTTACAATTCGTAAGAATGTCTACTTGCAGTTCCTGCTCTCGCGCAGTGGAGCGCGAAAATCGCGTAATCTCAGGCCACACGTTTCCACTGCAACGATTGCTAAGAGAGAGAGCGATTCCGGAACAACTGAAAATTACTACCTTTGGCTAAAGGAGTAAAATCTGATCTGACAAATTGCAGGTACTTCTTGATTTCTTATGTTCTGACATTACACGTAAGCCTCAGTGCTAAATGGCCCTGAAATCTTTCTCTGATAAGGGACAGCCAGTCTGGGTGTATGGGGTTCATTTGGTCTACCGCAATAGCCACTGGAGTGCGAAGACACGGTCTGGATGTGAGAACGACGGTTTCGAGATTGGGACAGATGCTAATGCGAGCCACTTCCTTAACAAACGGCGTTTGTCAAGAGTTGCTTCTAAAAGCATAAAAACTGAACTACTGTTTACGAATAAAAGAAGCACACAGATTTCACAATATCAGTGTGTCGGGCGCAGGGATGGTAGGCTCTCGTCTTTGCTCCAAAAACTATGCACGCTATAAGCAATTTAACTGAAGCACATATCATTTTTGCATTTGTATTTTAAATACGCAACGAAACATGGTGTGAACACAAGCGGTAACGAAACTTCCTGGCAAATTAAAACTGTGTGCCGGACCGAGACTCGAACTCGGGACCTTTCCTTTCGCGGGCAAGTGCTCTACCGACTTTTTTTTTCAAAGTTCCATTAGATTGGTAACTTCAGCAGACAGCAGAATTGCGTTTTAAAAAAATTTAGCAGTACATGTATTCGAACTCACGACATCTCATCTATGAGGCACGACACTTATCATGCCACAACTTTTTTTTTTGACCACACTGCCATTATATCTTCTTCACTTGGTGTAGTCAGAAGAAAATGGAATCTTTCTCTCCCTATCTAAAATCATTGACAGAAGTGGGAATCGAACCGAGACCATAGGTATAAGAACCCACCATCAGTTTTGTTTTAATTTTTTTTTTGCAGAATGGTGTAACAATAACAAACATAAACTGCTTCGAGCATGTTTTTTATATGTAGAAGACGATGACTTTTATAAAATAAAATTTTTCTGGGAAACGTAAATAAGTGGACTTTTTTTTACATAATAGTGAAAAAAAATATCCTGCTTCTGTCATTACAAAACAATAACGGTCTACGTTCCTCTTTTGGGCGCGTACCTCGCTAATCCCGTTATACCTCGCGTTGGTGTCGGGTACGTCTTCACGTGTGGTTGTGGATCCTCTCCACTGTCCTGGTCCTTTCTTGTTCTGATACTTATAGGCAATAATTACATTCTCCTACCTGGCACACCCCAACTGGGTGGGGGATCAAGCAAGGCACTCCCTAAAAAATTTGCGTAATATGTCCGATATCCCGGATGTTTCATAAGCTGTGAGTGATGATCTTGTAGTAAGGCCCAAAAGTCGAGCACATTCTTGCTGCCGTCTCGGAAAAGATAACGCACAGTCAAACCTCGAATCCAAGTCACTGCGTTTGTCTTTGTTCGGGGATAATATGTCCTATCTGGGAGAAGTAGTGTGCGTGGTTCTATTGTTTGCGGCCCCACCCGAAGGAGGAAGGCGATCATTTTCTTGACCAAACACCATACGTCCGCCGAAGGTCCACATATCAGGCGATGCTCCTCTGTGTCTATAACATTGCACTGCGGACACAGTGGCTCGTCCGCCATATGAATTGTATGCAACCTGGAACGAGTCACGTATTTCCCATTTACCACCTGGTACCACAGTGCGCGCGTTCCCGTATCAAGGTGTGGGTGGTGTACTGTACGCCATACCACTGACCACGTAACTGTTGGTTGGCGGCGCTCTACGGCATTATTCGGCCGTCGTCGAGTCAAGATGTGATATATACCACGTGCCGTTGCCGTCCTGGTAGTCGGTAGTTCCATGTGTACATAACTGTGTTCCACAAAAAAGGTTCGCATATGGGCAAGCGATGGTGAGATGTGAGCCACCGCTACCGGAGCCGAACGAGAAGGTGGAGCAAGTTCGTCTATCAAGGTGCCCGTCAGACTTGTCTGGTGTCGTGTCCACATCTTTATCATTGTGGTTACATAAATAGCCACTGCTCGGTCGCGAACGTGGACTAGTCCAAGACCTCCACGACTACGAGGAAGGGTGAGGGTTTCGTATCCTACCTTAAAAAGCAGACCTGTGCTCACAAAATATCCTAGTGCAGCCAGGATTCGGCGGGCCAACACCACCGGCATGGGAAGAACTTGTGCCAGGTGGTGGATGCGAGAGGCTAGATAAGTGTTGGCAAAGGTGACCCGTTGTATCATATCCAGTGCCCTTAACCTGTGACTTTGGACACTCGCACGAATTGTTTGCAGAAGATGTCTGTAACTCAGTGCCACCGTGCGTCGAACGTCTGTAGTGAAGATAATTCCTAGGCATTTCATCTTGTTGATCGGCTGTAATGGTGCTACACTTCCTGTCGGGAGTCCTCTCCCGATGTTCATCGCTCCCGACTTTGCCACGTTCAGGCGACTTCCCGTAGCCATACAATACAAATTAATCCAATGCAAGGCCGCTCTTGCCTCGTCGCCTGACCGTGCTAAAAACACTAGGTCATCTGCGTATGTTCGGCATATAAACTTGTTGTGCCTTATCGTCATTCCTTGGAGTCGATTCCGGAGCCCGCAGAGCAGCGGCTCGACAGCGATGGCATACAATATCGTTGACAGCGGGCACCCTTGTCTGACCGATCGTGAAATGGTGATGGACCCCAACAAGCGTCCATTGATGTGCACTTTGGATGTGGCTCCGTGGAGTAGTCTCATGACGACGGTGACAAAACTTTCCGGAAACTTCATTTTCGTCATCACGTCCGTGAGATAAGCATGACTCAGCCTGTCAAATGCGCGATCGAAGTCTATCGATACCAATACACCCCGGATACGACATGTTGATGCCAGTGCGATAACATCGCGGTAGTCGCTGAGTGCCGTTTGTATATTGCTAGCTCCTCCTAGCTGGGTTTGGTCGAGTGATATCACTTGGCGTATCACGCGTTTAAAGCGTGCTGCAAGTATCCTGGCGTAGATCTTGTAGTCGCAATTAAGAAGGGTCAGTGGCCGGTAGGCCTGTATCCCTGTGCCGCCGGTTGGTTTGTGGATGGGGATGATCATTCCTTCCACGAAGGAGGGTGGAAGAGGCACGTTGGGAGACATCAATTCGCAGTACATGGCAGTCCATCGTGGAGTCATGAGATATTTAAATGTACGATAGAGCTCTAACAGAAACCCGTCGGGCCCCGGCGATTTGTGCGACGCTCCCTTATCAATCGCTTCCATTACGTCGTCAACTGTGACTTCACCTGTTAACTCCAGGTTGGCCGACTCGTCGAGACACGCGGAGAACGTTCGTCGGACCTCATGAAAGGCTGCCTGATCGTGTTCCGCTTCTTCACAGAGATGACCGTAGTGTTCCACAAAAGCGTTGGCAATATCTTTTTGCGTTGTCATGCGGCGACCATCTGGCAGTACGACCGTCTGTATTAAGGTTCTGCGGCTACGTTGTTTTTCTCTGATAACGTGATACATCGACGGTGATTCTCCACGGAGTCGTTCAAAGGCCCTTGCACGGATTGCGACACCATCCAGAAGGCGGCGCGTTATGGAAATTATTTGGGCCTGAGCTCGTTTTATACCGGCACGACGCTCCTGTGAAGGTGCTTGTACAGAAAGTTCGCGGAGCATCGTGAAATAAAAATCCGTCGTGTGTCGCCTCCACATCATCTGCTCTCTTCCGTATGCAATTAACGCTCGGCGCAATGCAGGCTTAACGCATTCCAGCCACCACTGCAACGTCGTCGGATATGTCGGGAGGCGTCGTTCACACACGTGCCAAGTGTCTTCGACTAAGTGTCTGCACTCAGGTTCCCTGAGGTGTGCTGTATTCAGTTTCTAAACACTGCAACTCCTCCACACTTGTTGACGACTCAGGGAGACCGTGCATATATATGCTATGTGATCTGAAAAGGCGACAGGCCACAATTCCGCATCGAGGATCGCAGGTTCGAGACGACGTGTTACGTAAATGCGATCGAGACGACTTGCTGAGTGACTTGTGACGTAGGTGTATCCACGTCTGTCGCCATGTATCGTCTCCCATGTATCAATGAGATTCATGTCCTGTATGAGTTGCCGCAGCTCCGGGCGTGAAGTGTAACGTGGGTGTTGATCTTTTGGTGCGAGCACGCAGTTGAAGTCGCCTCCAAATAAGACATGTTCATACCGACCTAAGAATAGTATTGCAATCTCCTCTGCGTAAAATCGGGATCGGTCGCGCCGTCTGTCGGACCCCGACGGTGCGTAAATGTTAACGACACGTACTCCCAGCACTGTGAGCGCCAGTCCTCGCGCTGACGGCAGGCACACCACGTCCTCGGCTACTATGCCGCTACGTAGAAGTATCGCTGTTCCGCTTCCGCCGTCGGTAGTAGGTGTAATGTATGTGTCGTACTCGTATAGGTCGGGGAAGCTCTCAACACATACTTCCTGCAGAAGAACGATGTCGACGTCTGACGCATGCAACATGTCTCGTAATAATTGCAATTTGACAGGCGTTCTGATCGTATTAATATTAATAGAGGCTGTTCGATATGCCTGCCGCTGTTCCTCAGTTCGTAAAGCGCACATGAACGCTTATGTTAATTGGTGTGCCGCTGCTCGGCGACATGCTGTCTGTGCGGCAGTCTGCATCTTCTGCGTGGTTAACATCCGGTGGACGCAGCACTCGCCATTGCGGGTGCGTCGTCGGTCTGTGGGCCAGTATCGGATTCGTCGGCCCAGTTCCTGTGCTGGCGGTCCAGCTCCGGTCGTGTCTCTCCGGCCGGGCTGACCGAAGGCGGTGGCGTTGCTGCGGTGGGTGGACTTCTTCCGTGGGCTTTCCGTCCGGTATGTCTGTATTCAACCCCTGTCTAGCATGATTCGCGTCGTACTGCTGTGTGGGAGGTAGAACCTCCCGTTGCGCATCCGGATGCACTGTATCGACGTTACACCCAAGTCCGTCTGACGTGGACTGCAGTAAGCAGGTATCCGACGGCGCTAGCCGTCGTTTCTTGTGGCGCTTCGGCGATCGTTATTTGCGCGTGTGCGCCTCCGTATCCGAGTGCGGAAGTGACTCCCGGTGCTCAGGGACGAAAGCAGCTGTCGGCACAACAGCAGGATCAATTTCCATACCTCCTACCGATCCTTTCCGCTCGGTTAAGGGCGTCGTCGGCGCCGGAGCGGCAGAAGTGTGCGTCGTTTCGTCACTGGAGGCGGTCTCTGCTGCGGTCGGTTGCCGTAAACTGTCAGGATTCTGTAGCTGGTCATTCTTCGGGATGGGATCTGTTCTAAATGCGTCCGCATACGTTAGTGGCAGCGGCGTCAACGTGGACGGAGGCACGGGTTCGCCATTTGGAACTTGCACGATCCTCCGCTGCATACATTCGGAACGGACGTGGCCCTCTTTGCCGCAGCCTGAGCATGTTTTGGGTTGTCCATCGTAGATGACTATAGCTCTGCATCCGCCGATGAACAAGTACGAGGGTACATGTTGTGTCAGTTCGATTCTGATTTGATGCACCCCATTGAGAACGGGGTAAGTGGTGAAGTTGGACCATTTTTCCTCAACGTGGCTAAGCACTCTTCCATATGGGCGTAAGGCGTCAACAACCGAGTCAGGCGGAACCTCGAAGGGAAGTTCGAAAATACGTATGTTTCGTAATCCCAGTCCTGCGTGATCAATAGTTACTTCTCCAACATGTCCATCAGAGTGACGAAATTTGAGTCCATGTTTAGTATCTCGGATGATTCTGTCACATACTGCATCGTAAGTCAGCTTGACGTAAACGACACTGCTCACTATGGAGAGCTGGATTCCGCTAAGTTCGTTGTAGTCAAGTTCGTCTCGTAGGAACCTTTCTATTTCGTAGGCTTTCGGTCTCGCATATTCATTCGAAAAACTAATCTTGAGAGTCGACTTCCGGTATGCATGTGCCATTCTATATCGAGTCGTCTAAACGCGCGAGTACGCCGAAGAGGTAAACAACTGCGCGAGCGCGAACTACTCCGTCAGGGACGTAAACAGACGTCCGTGCCGTATCACCGCCGAAGACTGAGCTACCCAAGCACGACTTACGCCCCGTCCTCACAGCTTTAATTCCGCCAGTACCTCGTCTCCTACCTTCCAAACTTTACAGAAGCTCTCCTGCGAACCTTGCAGAGCTAGCGCTAGCGCACACAAGCGGTAAGTCAAATGATAATCAGTTGAGGCTACACAATCTAGTACCAACTATACCGTTCTTGCAGCACCACTTTTAATTGAAGAGTGACGCATGAATCGGACTTTAGTTAGCGGACTGCAAGTGAACGGTGACACCAAAACCTGAGGCGTCACTAGACAGCATTTATATTTCTCTCCAGCCACTAAGAAATATGTGTACCAAGTTTGAATGAAGTCGATCCACTGGTTAGGAAACTTTTTTACCCGCGGCTTTACCCGCATATGCACATTTCACAAATATTTCACATATACAGTAGAAGCCTGAAATAACGCGGTTGTCGGGGAACATGCTTTACTCCCGCGTTATAGTGTACCCGCGGCATATCGAGTGTGAGCCATGTACTAATAAACTACGGATGGGAAATTAGGAAGAACAAATAATACAATATCACACAGATCAGCCAGAACATTATGACCACATACCTTACAGCTGGTACGTCCACCTTTGGCACGGATAGCAGCGGCGACTCGTGACACGGAAACATTGAGGCCTTGGTAGGTCTGGACTCGCATTCGGGAGGACGACGGTTCAATCCCGCGTCCGGCCATCCTGATTTAGGTTTTCCGTGATTTTCCTAAATCGCTCCAGGCAAATGCCGGGATGGTTCCTTTCAAAGGGCACGGCCGACTTCCTTCCCCGTCCTTCCCCAATCCGATGAGACTGATGACCTCGTAGTTTGGTCTCTTCCCCCAAACAACCCAACCCAACCCCCAACCCCTTGGTAGGTCGCTGGAGGGAACTAGCACCACATTTTCACAAGCAAACCTCCTAATTCCCGGTAATTCCGGAGAGGAGACGCTCGCGCAGCCAATCACATCCCAGATGCGTTCGACTGGGCTCAATTCTGGCGAGCTGGGGTCCCAGTACATCAACTGGAAATAGCCACTGTGTTCCTCGAACCACTCCCTCTCACTCCTTGCCTTATGACAAGGTGCATTATCTTGTTGAAAAATGGCACTGCCATCGGGAAACATGATCCTCATGAGCGGGTGCACGTGGTATGAAACCAGTGCGCGATTCTCGTTGGCAATCATGGTGCGCAGTATAGGTGTCAAGGGGCTGTTCCCCTGGAAGACGACGGATTTGCGCCCTCCCACTGGCATGATGAAGAACGAATCGGGATTCATCAGACCATGTAACGCTCCGCCACTGAGCCAACGTCTAGTGACGATGGTCACGTGCCCATTTGTGTCGTAGTTGCTGATGTCATGGTACTAACATTGGCACATACATGGATCGTCGGCTGCGGAGGCCCTTCGTTACGAGTGTTCGGACACACTTGTACCCTGCCCAGCGTTAAAGTCTGATGTTAGTTCCGCCACAGTTCGCCGCCTCTCCTGTTTTACCAGTCTCCCCAAACTACGACGTCCATCTGTAATTAGGGCTGGCTTCCCAACCCCCCGACGTCTGGACGTGGTTTCACCTTGGTTTCGCCATGTGTTGAAGACACAGCACTCCTTGAACACCCGACAAGTCGCGCAGTTTCCGCCACGCCGTCACAATCTGCCCTCGGTAAAACTCACAACGGTAGGCCACTACATTGGGATCACAGATTTACTTCAGGCTTTGTACACCTTCAACAGGCCATTAAAACAACATAATGTAAAAGTATTAAGGTGCACTACTCTGGCAATTCCGACAAAATCGCAAGAGAAGTTTTACGCATCTGTTATACGGCTTATGCATCTGTGCGTAGGTTCCGCACATTAGAGTTCATGGTGGTCAAGCGATTAGTGTTCGAACTACGGCAGACGAACGTGTATGAGACAACGGCTCAACTCCTGCTCAAACTTAATTATTAATCTATTTTTTCCATCAATGGTCATATTTAGTTTATATACATTAGAGAGATAATATAATGAAAAAAAACATGTGAATTTGCATGAAGTTTCAATTTATGTTTTCCATGTATGTATGACAAATACCATTCTGCAACGTGTGATGTCGAGAGCACATTCGACTAGTAATTGTGCGTTACTCTTGTGGTCTGGCACATTGTGACTTACTACATTACTGATTGCGAATAACGTCATTCATATCATTATGTATAGAGGCTTGACATGGGTTTTCCAAGACTGTCCCTTGCCCTCGAAAATTTAATTACAGATATCAGATAGTCAAATAACATATGAAATTCACTACAGCTTCATGAAAGTGCACGTGGGCTTTTTTCATTATATTATCTTTCCAGTGTCATATAAATTAAACAATGTGACCAGCGATGAAAAAAATATAGATTTTAAGTAATTTGTAACAGGACCTGAACCTTCGCCCCGTCCATGACCTGCTTGCCAAAACGCTCATTCTAAGAACTTTACCCCAATTACTTCGTACAACTAGCACCTTTGCACAGATTCATCAGTTTCTAATAGACGCGTAAAAATTCTCTTGCGATTTTCTCGGAATTGCTAGAGCAGTGCATTTTACTACTTGCACATTATGTTGTTTTAATGGCCTATTATAGGTGTACAAAGTATGAAGTAAATCCGTGATCCCTTGTCAGATACACCATGTGATCAAAAGTATCCGGACATCTGGCTGAAAATGACTTACAAGTTCGTGGCACCTTCCATACGTAATGCTGGAATTCAGTATGGTGTTTGGCCCACCCTTAGCATTGATGACAGCTTCCGCTCTCGCAGGCATACGTTCAATCAGGTGCTGGAAGGTTTCTTGGGGTATGGCAGCCCATTCTTCACAGAGTGCTGCACTGAGGAGAGGTATCGATGTCGATCGGTGAGGCCTGGCACGAAGTCGGCGTTCCAAAACATCCCAAAGGTGTTATATAGGATTCAGGTCAGGTCTCTGTACAGGCCACTCCATTACAGGGATGTTATTGTCGTGTAACCACTCCGCCATAGGCCGAGCATTATGAACAGGTGCTCGATCGTGTTGAAATATACAATCGCCATCCCCGAATTGCTCTTCAACAGTGGGAAGTAAGAAAGTGCTTAAAACATCAATGTAGGCCTGTGTTGTGATAGTACCACGCAAAACAACAAGGGGTGCTAGCCCGCTCCATGCAACACTCGACCACACCATAACACCACCGCCTCCGAATTTTACTGTCGGCACTACACACGCTGGTAGATGACGTTCACTGGGCATTCATACCCACACCATGCCATCGGGTAGCCACATTGTGTACCGTGTTTCGTCACTTCACACAACGTTTTCCCACTGTTCAATCGTCCAATGTTTACGTTACTTACACCAAGCGAGGCGTCGTTCGGCATTTATTGGCGTGATGTTTGGCTTATGAGCAGCCGCTCGACCATGAAATTCAACTTTTCTCACCTCCCGCCTAACTGTCATAATACTTGCAGTGGAACCTGATGCAGTTTGGAATGCCTGTGTGATGGTCTGGATAGATGTCTGCCTATTACACACTACGACCTTCTTCAACAGTCGGCGGTCTCTGTCAGTCAACAGACGAGGTCGGCCTGTACGCTTTTGTGCTGTACGTGCCCCTTCACGTTTCCACTTCACTATAACATCGGAAACAGTGGACCTATGGGTGTTTAGGAGTGTGGAAATCTCGCGTACACACGTATGACACAAGTGACACCCAGTCACCTGACTGTGTCCGAAGTCTGTGAGTTCCGCGGAGCGCCCCATTCTTCTCTTACGATGTTTAATGTTTACAGAAGTCGCTGATATGGAGTACCTGGCAGTAGATAGCAGCACAATGCACCTAATACGAAAAACAAATGTTTTTGGGGGTGTCTGGTTACTTTAGATCACGTAGTGTAGCACACGCGCCTTCCCCATTCTACACATGGACAGCGCGCTCACTGGTATTACATGCATCTTGCGCGTGTCTGACTAGCAGTCATTCCTCGCCAGGTGACGTTGCTGTCACCTGGAAGGGTTTATATCGATAGTGGATCGATGGTGACAATGTTCTGGCTGATCAGTGATATATACTGTAGTAGTGGCTGAATTAATACCATCGTGTTTTTATTTTTTCGACTTCTGATTACAACAGAAGCGGAGGTGAATCAGCTGGGCAGTGATCAACTATTAGTAGAGCATCTTCCCTCAGCTTAACTGACCGTAAGTGCTTTCTCACTGAGGAACAAACTCTTCTTGAAACCAGTTTGTGAAAAACGTCACATGTCATCCAAGCATTCTTTGAATGCCTGTAAGTGAATTGTAATGATGGCATGTTTACATGCTTGAAACATCTTGGGCTTTTACCTTTACCTATAAAAAGAGGTTTCAGCTTTTGTGTCAGAGAGGAGGATTTTTGTCTTTATTTATTTTCTAACCCGTCTTAATTCCTGTTTTAAATTTTTTTAAATTTTTTTTATCGAGAGTTCTGGTAAGAAGCAATCGATAATAAAGCGCCATTTCATCGCAATTATGCACTTAATGATCATTTAAAGTTTCATCTACCAATATTTTGTGTAGAACTTCAGAAAATTGTGAAGCAGATTCACTGCCACAAGACCTTCCTTCTCCTTCAATAGTCGTTTGGCGAATTCCATAGCGAGATTTCCATCTTCAAAATCATCCGTCGGAAGCTGTAAAATCTTTCTTACCGCATACGTCAAAATGAAAATTTTCAGGTTTGACTTTAATAATTGGCCCGCAAAGTGGAACACATTCACTCCTCTCTTTTAAAAACCGCATACAAAGCCATTCGCCAGATTCACTCTCTTTTACTAGTTTAGTCCTTTTTCCGTCCATTCCCACATCTCTTTCAACTGTGTCTACCAAACTTCTACGTTTATTCTCTTCTTTCGCCCATCCCCTGATTGTTCCTTCGAGTACGCCACACTCATCTGATAGACTGGCTTTAGTTTCACCATTCTTCACTCTATCAATAATTTTTAGTTTCTCACTCACAAAATACACCCGCCGTTTCTGTGACATCGTAACAAGTACACAGGAATCTGGACAATGAATGAATAATTTATGATCCACAAGATGATTGTCCTGATTTCGACTATTGCCAAGCACTGTTGCATAGTCACTTTATTGACAGTCTTACACCGTTTAACAGTGAGATCTGTAGTCAAACCTTCTCTCTAGAAAATATCCTGATGTATTGATAAGATAAACCAAAGGTTGAGTTTAATTACATCCACCTATTTTGATTATTGTTTGGAGAGCTAGAAGGTTGCAGCGATAAACTATACTGCAGAAAAGCTACATAAGAATTTGTTCATGAATGAAATGTGTCGAGTTTGCAAAAATCGTTCATAAATGATATTTTATTTTGGGGGACAGTCTTTATACCACGTTACATGCAAATCTGCGGTATATCGAATTGCGGTATGTCGTATTTCTACCTGTATTTAACCGGCAGCAGGTGGCCGAGCGGTTCTACGCGCTTCAGTCTGCGACCGCTACGGTTGCAGGTTCGAATCCTGCCTCGGACATGGATGTGTGTAATGTCCTTAGGTTAGTTAGGTTTAAGTAGTTCTAAGTTCTAGGGGACTGATGACCTGAGATGTTAAGTCCCACAGTGCTCAGAGCCATTAACACATTTCACACGTATTTGTACACATATTTCACCTACATTTAAAGAGAATTTTGCCCTGCAGTTTAATTTTCACGCAGCTGGATGTTTATACCTCATATCTCCTGAAATACGTGTTGTAAAATTATACAAATTTGAAGGTGCTTTTAATGGACTATGTGAATGCTGTCTGCATACTGTGATGTCAATAGAGTTAGTAGCAAAGATGTAATAAATTTAAATGTCATGCATGATGCGAAAGTTTTTCACCCATCTCAGTATTTACAACACTAGTAGGGCAAATCCGACCCTGAGACACTTTTGATATCAAATTGATATGCTAATAAATTAAATTAATCAATTAAACCAACCCTCCCACTCCCTCTCTCCATAACCTGTTGTTCCGCTAAGTGGTTTATGACCCACTGACGATTGATTTATGACCCCCTGATGATAACCAGACGTTCTGAGAAACTCCTCACCCCTCCCTCTCCCTCTTCTCACCCCCACACCCCTCTGAGGAAAAGGGCTTTGTTCAGTTCTGAGGCACTTGTCCCCCTCCTGCGAAATCCCCCAGCCCTCCCCACCCCCCTCTCCACTTCCCACCCATTCAAGAAATTGGCGGGAAGAAGACTCAGTCTGTCATGGAGAGGAAGGATCTCACAATATGAAATTCAAACCAACGTCAATAATAAAAATATTTTAATCAATTTTCAGGAAACAGGGCTCCTTCTCTCCCCTCCTCCACTTTCCATAATGTAATAACTACTAAGTACCACTGGCTGTGGGCTGGAAGTCGACGTCCTTTGAGATTAGATATCTGGGAAACCTCTTCTACTTTCTCTCAAGCGGCTACTTCCTGTTGTAACACCTCTGCCTCAAACCCATTGACGAAGGTGATGTGTGTACCCACCTGAGGGGCCTCCATTTGTTCTTGCAGCCCCAAATGAAGCATCAGGTTGTGGTATTTCTTTAACAAAAAATTCCAGACTCTTCTTGTCTCTGTTTCACTCAAGTCCCTACTTCCGATTTGTATGTGAATCAATGTGTCCAAATGCAGAGATGGAGGTTTTGCATCCCTCCTCAGAATACCATGTTCCTATTGGCTAATGCTGGTGACAAAGATAGAGCTGGAGGAATAACAATGTCAAATAATGGCGGGAAATGATCCATTAGCACTACCATATTAAATTAGTTATTGAAAAATTTACAGGAGTCAGGCAGTTCGCTTAAAACACTGACCACTACCTTATGATGATCTTCTTCATAACAAAACATATTTGAATTTTTGAGAATCACACACAAACATTTCACAAATCAAGTAATTAAATTTCCGCCACAAACAGATCGTAGTGCTTAATGTATCCAAAGTCTTGTTTGCACCAATGTTTGAAAACAAAAGCACCATCCTCCATCACAATGTTTCCACCTTAAACTAAACATATCTGGTGAAACAAACCTTCCGACAGCACACACTCACAATGGCAAAGCGCACACCTTCTGCCAACTGCCCGGTAGCCATAATGACTGCCAAGCAGTCAAACAATCTATTTACATGAGGGGAATAATCGTCCAGCACAAACACAAATGTCTGCTTTTGTCGCCACTCACCCAGCATGCTGTTTATTTTCTACTCAGCCATCCAGAGGGCATTGCCGCTGGTACTTGTCCCAGTGGCTGTAGCAAAAGCTAACAAATCAGAGCATTCTTTGTAACTAACCGCTGATCACAAGCTAAGCCACAGCTTCCGGTCAACTGAAGCCTCATGCCCAATCCTGCAATTGGCCACAGCACACTGCAAGATGATCAGGTGAGACTTGGATGCATAGTTCTAACAGTAATTCCACCCCCGCCCCCTTCCCCCCCAACATAGACTCTCCACAGTTTAAAAAATCTACTTTGCCCAATCCGAGACAGGGATGTTGTTGTCAATACACCTCCAATTTCTCACGTGCAATGTAGACTCCTCCCTTGTATGTGAGGTATTTTCAAAGACGGAAGAAATTTGAGCATAAATACATTTTCACATCACTAAAGTATCGTTACTTGTGAAAATCGTGTACAACCATATTACAAGGGCTATATTTCCTCTAAGTATTTTCTCATCAGGTTAAAAATCTGTTAAATCCAGCATCACAGGACTAGAATACTAAACTCATATTTGGCTCATGACAGAGTGCCAAGAGCATGTTCTACCTCTGTTACAGGATGCCCCCTCACTTTCACATTTTCTTAAAGTAGCCAAATGCGTCGTCACCTATGAGGTCTCTTAAGGTAGCAGCACAGAGGAGTTATAAAAACTACATATCATTTTATAAAATTGCGTAATATAGCTGATTTTATTACGATAACCTTCTCTTCCTGTGTAGGTGTGAGATTGAAATTTTGTTAAAAGATCTCGCTGCAGATTACTGCTCCAACTTGCAAATCATATCCGCCCTCACTTCCACCTGCCTGGTGGCATGTCATTGATATCAGATTGATTAACTAATTAATTGAATTTATAATGAGAGCCCCTTTGCAGGGTAAGTATTTTTTTTCCTGCAGTTGGATTACACTCGCCAGATAACTCAGATGGGGGGCCCAGGAGGGAAGGTGATTTTCTTTCCTAGGAACTCTTTTGAGAACTGTCATTTGAAGACACTGCAAAAGGATTTTACCTCCGCCAACATGCATTTCCTTTAAGGGTCACGAAGATAGGATATGAGATAGTGGCACTTATATGGAGGCATATAGACAGTCATTTCTCCCTCACTCTGTTTGCAGGCAGAATAGAAAAGGAAATGACTAGTAGTGGTGCAGGGTACCCTCCGCCCTGCACCATATGGTGGCTTGTGAAATAAGCGTATAGATGTAGATGCCTTCGATAAACTCATATAGCATTTGAATACACCTGATTTTGATGAGTAAGAGATGTCCCCTGCCAAGTCACAGGCCCCTGATAATTCTCTCAGAATCCCATGTTCCAACAGCACTGCTCCAATAGTTAAGACTGTCCAGTATGCCATGATGAATACAGGCATGCATCAATTTAAGTGGACATGCTGCTGGGTATTAGAGGTACCGGTGTGTACAGCAATCTGAATCACCACCTCTGAAGGTGTCGCTGTATGGTGGTACAACATGCAATGTGTGGTTTTCACAGCAATAAAAAGGGCAGAAATGATGTTTATGTTGATCTGTATTTCAATTTTCTGTATATTTTCTGGAAGTTGGTTGGTTGGTTTTGGAGAAGGAGACCAGACAGCGTGGTCATCGGTCTCATAGGATTAGGGAAGGATGGGGAAGGAAGTCGGCCGTGCCCTTTCAGAGGAACCATCCCGGCATTTGCCTGGAGTGATTTAGGGAAATCACGGAAAACCTAAATCAGGATGGCCGGACGTGGGATTGAACCGTCGTCCTCCCAAATGCGAGTCCAGTGTCTAACCACTGCGCCACCTCGCTCGGTTTTTCTGGAAGTCTCGGAACCGAGATGATGCAACACATTTATTTGATGTGTGTATTATCTGCATTTATCATAAATTAACACTGTTTTTGGAGTTTTTTTAACAACTATAATTAATCTCAAGATGTTTTAGTAAACTAGTAGTTTTTACTGCAGGTTTTTGTGTTGCCTTAATAGAAATTTCTTTTTGTTTATTTGTTTCAGTTCTTGTAGGGAATTAGCAACATTTTAGCTCAATAGGTTGAAAGACAAATAGTGGGCTTAATTTAAAGTTATTTTTTCACTGCCTTGTAATACAATGCACTAGCTAAAATGCAGCCCCACTCTGAATGCTGCTCCAGAACATGGGATGAGTTGGTTGACATTCATAAACAGCTGGAAATCGCCCTTACTACTGTCAAACGATTGGCAACTGCTGAAAACTTGTGTGTTGGAAGAGCTCCCAAGAGTTGTGTATCTATGATACTAGTACCAGAGGTACCTCAAGTACTATCCTCTTCTGTGGATCCTGTCTCCTCTGCAGAATGTATAGGATTTGCCATTACTCATCCACTTGACTGTGAGTGGTGTGTCAATGGTGGATCTAGATATCCTGTAGAGGGTGGACAGGGACCATGGAGGACCCAGGGTGTTTTACCAGTCCTCCTAGCCAACAAGTTTGAGGTGCTGTCTTTCACTGAAACTGATACTAAGCCAGTGAGATAACTTCACCTGTTTTGGGGACTGTTTTGTCTGGTGTCAGGCAGAGGCAAACACAAAAGGTTAGGTGTCTATTAATCATCAGCACTTCAAATGTACTCTAATTATGGAAATCCCTAGGGAAATGGCAGCAAGGGACAGGAAAGGACACCAGGTGCACTGAATGTGTATGCCTAGGACCATTATAACCAGCTGCAGACTGTGGCACACAATGGAATAAATGAAGCCTGTCATCTGGGCTCTGAAATTATTCTTGGTTAATTCCAACAACTGGTAGAGAAGATTGAAAAGATCAGCCTTGCACAAGGAGTTTCAAGAAAGCTCAAATTTGCACCATTGTCCCCAGAACTGATTGTGACCCTTTGATTCTGAGTCAACTGGAAGGACTGAACCAGAGACTTCAAGAGTCCTGTGACCAGTTAGGCTGTGACTCCCTGGAATTGCACCATAGGGTTGAGAACGGCAGGTCCCCTACATAGGTCATATGTGCACTACACAGCAGCGGCTACCACTCAGGTAGCAGACTATGTGTGGAGTGCATACAATGGTTTTTTAGCTTAGGCAACTCTCCATCCAATCCAGGTAATGATAGCCATAGGAAACCCAGAAGTATTAGTGTAATATCGAAAGAGCCGTCTCCCACATGTGATTAATATTAAAATCCTAACGGTAAACTTCTGAAGCATTTGCAACAAAGTGCCAGAGTTTGAAGTGCTCATGAAAAACAGTGAGGCTCACGTAATACAGAAAGTTGGTTGAAACCTGAAATTGATAGCAGTGAGATTTTTGGGGAAAATTTGAGTGTAGATTGAAAGGATAGGCAAATGAGAAATGGAGATGGTGTATTTCTCGCAGTAGGAAAGAAACTCAAATCCACTGTGATAGAAGTTGAAGCTGTATGTGGGGTTGTTTGGGCAAGACTTACTATCAGGGGTGGGCATAAAATAATAATTGGAACCTTCTATCACTGACCAGGCTCATCTCCCGATGTAACCAAAAACTTTAGAGAAAACCTCATTTCACTTGTATGTATGTTTCCCAATCATACTGTAATCATCAATGGAGACTTTAATCATTCAACAATTAATTGGGAAAATTACAGGTTTTTTAGTGATGGGCTTGATAAGACATCCTGTGAAACTTAACTAAATGTGTTTTCTGAAAACTACCTAGAACAGATAGTTAGGAACCCCTCTTATGATGGAAATATATTGGATCTAATGGCAACAAATAGACCTGACTTTTTTGAGGATATCCACATCAAAACTAGTATTAGGCCATGATGCAGTTATGGCAGCAATGATTACAAAAATACAAAAAACTAAAACATGTAGAAATATAACAGAGGGAAACATTCCACGTGGAAAAAATATATCTAAAAAGAAAGAAAGTGATGAGACTTACCAAACAAAAGCGCTGGCAGGTCGATAGACACACAAACAAACACAAACATGCACACAAAATTCTAGCTTTCGCAACAAACGGTTGCTTCGTCAGGAAAGAGGGAAGGAGAGGGAAAGATGAAAGGAAGTGGGTTTTAAGGGAGAGGGTAAGGAGTCATTCCAATCCTGGGAGCGGAAAGACTTACCTTAGGGGGAAAAAAGGACGGGTATACACTCGCACACACACACATATCCATCCGCATATACACAGACACAAGCAGACATTTGTAAAGGCAAAGAGTTTGGGCAGAGATGTCAGTCGAGGCGGAAGTACAGAGGCAAAGGTGATGTTGAAAGACAGGTGAGGTACGAGCGGCGGCAAATAGAAATTGGAGATTAGCGGAGATTGAGGCCTGGCGGATAGCGAGAAGAGAGGATATGCTGAAGGGCAAGTTCCCACCTCCGGAGTTCTGACAGGTTGGTGTTAGTGGGAAGTATCCAGATAACCCGGACGGTGTAACACTGTGCCAAGATGTGCTGGCCGTGCACCAAGGCATGTTTAGCCACAGGGTGATCCTCATTACCAACAAACACTGTCTGCCTGTGTCCATTCATGCGAATGGACAGTTTGTTGCTGGTCATTCCCACATGGAAGGCTTCACAGTGTAGGCAGGTCAGTTGGTAAATCACGTGGGTGCTTTCACACGTGGCTCTGCCTTTGATCGTGTACACCTTCCGGGTTACAGGACTGGAGTAGGTGGTGGTGGGAGGGTGCATGGGACAGGTTTTACACCGGGGGCGGTTACAAGGGTAGGAGCCAGAGGGTAGGGAAGGTGGTTTGGGGATTTCATAGGGATGAACTAAGAGGTTACGAAGGTTGGGTGGACGGCGGAAAGACACTCTAGGTGGAGTGGGGAGGATTTCATGAAGGATGGATCTCATTTCAGGGCAGGATTTGAGGAAGTCGTATCCCTGCTGGAGAGCCACATTCAGAATCTGATCCAGTCCCGGAAAGTATCCTGTCACAAGTGGGGCACTTTTGGGGTTCTTCTGTGGAAGGTTCCGGGTTTGAGGAGACGAGGAAGTGGCTCTGGTTATTTGCTTCTGTACCAGGTCGGGAGGGTAGTTACGGGATGCGAAAGCTGTTTTCAGGTTGTTGGTGTAATGGTTCAAGGATTCCGGACTGGAGCAGATTCGTTTGCCACGAAGACCTAGGCTGTAGGGAAGGGACTGTTTGATGTGGAATGGGTGGCAGCTGTCATAATGGAGGTACTGTTGCTTGTTGGTGGGTTTGATGTGGATGGACGTGTGAAGCTGGCCATTGGACAGGTGGAGATCAACGTCAAGGAAAGTGGCATGGGATTTGGAGTAGGACCAGGTGAATCTGATGGAACCAAAGGAGTTGAGGTTGGAGAGGAAATTCATGATCTGGACTCACAGTGAAGAAGAACTCCAGAATTTCCTCTCCAACCTCAACTCCTTTGGTTCCATCAGATTCACCTGGTCCTACTCCAAATCCCATGCCACTTTCCTTGACGTTGATCTCCACCTGTCCAATGGCCAGCTTCACACGTCCGTCCACATCAAACCCACCAACAAGCAACAGTACCTCCATTATGACAGCTGCCACCCATTCCACATCAAACGGTCCCTTCCCTACAGCCTAGGTCTTCATGGCAAACGAATCTGCTCCAGTCCGGAATCCTTGAACCATTACACCAACAACCTGAAAACAGCTTTCGCATCCCGTAACTACCCTCCCGACCTGGTACAGAAGCAAATAACCAGAGCCACTTCCTCATCTCCTCAAACCCGGAACCTTCCACAGAAGAACCCCAAAAGTGCCCCACTTGTGACAGGATACTTTCCGGGACTGGATCAGATTCTGAATGTGGCTCTCCAGCAGGGATACGACTTCCTCAAATCCTGCCCTGAAATGAGATCCATCCTTCATGAAATCCTCCCCACTCCACCTAGAGTGTCTTTCCGCTGTCCACCTAACCTTCGTAACCTCTTAGTTCATCCCTATGAAATCCCCAAACCACCTTCCCTACCCTCTGGCTCCTACCCTTGTAACCGCCCCCGGTGTAAAACCTGTCCCATGCACCCTCCCACCACCACCTACTCCAGTCCTGTAACCCGGAAGGTGTACACGATCAAAGGCAGAGCCACGTGTGAAAGCACCCACGTGATTTACCAACTGACCTGCCTACACTGTGAAGCCTTCCATGTGGGAATGACCAGCAACAAACTGTCCATTCGCATGAATGGACACAGGCAGACAGTGTTTGTTGGTAATGAGGATCACCCTGTGGCTAAACATGCCTTGGTGCACGGCCAGCACATCTTGGCACAGTGTTACACCGTCCGGGTTATCTGGATACTTCCCACTAACACCAACCTGTCAGAACTCCGGAGGTGGGAACTTGCCCTTCAGCATATCCTCTCTTCTCGCTATCCGCCAGGCCTCAATCTCCGCTAATCTCCAATTTCTATTTGCCGCCGCTCGTACCTCACCTGTCTTTCAACATCACCTTTGCCTCTGTACTTCCGCCACGACTGACATCTCTGCCCAAACTCTTTGCCTTTACAAATGTCTGCTTGTGTCTGTGTATATGCGGATGGATATGTGTGTGTGTGCGAGTGTATACCCGTCCTTTTTTCCCCCTAAGGTAAGTCTTTCCGCTCCCAGGATTGGAATGACTCCTTACCCTCTCCCTCAAAACCCACTTCCTTTCATCTTTCCCTCTCCTTCCCTCTTTCCTGACGAAGCAACCGTTTGTTGCGAAAGCTAGAATTTTGTGTGCATGTTTGTGTTTGTTTGTGTGTCTATCGACCTGCCAGCGCTTTTGTTTGGTAAGTCTCATCACTTTCTTTCTTTTTAAAACATGTAGAAAGACAGATATGTTCAACAAACTAGAAAAAAAGTCAATAGTGTAGTACCGCAATGAGGAACTTAAACGTTCAGCACAGGGCAACAGTGAGTAGAGGATCTCTGGCTAAAGTTTAAAAGAATAGTTGACCATGCACTGGATATGTACTCAGCAGAACTGTTCATAATGGGAGGGAATTTTCATGGTATACAGTCACTGTAAAGAAACTTGTAAAGAAACAGAAATTACTGCAAAATAGGTGTAAAATAAAGCATAGGGCTATAGATAGTGAGATGCTGAATGAAACACATTTGGCTCTCAAGTGAGCAATGTGTGATGCCTTCGATGATTACCATAGCTGAATATTGTCGAGTGATCTTTCATAGAACCAAAAGAAATTCTGGTTAATGGCACCAAAGTTAGTGTCCAGTCCCTAGTGAATGAGACAAGAACAGAAAACAAGGGAAGCAAAGCAAAAAGTGAAATGATTGATTCCATTTCCAAATGTTTATTTATGAAGGAAAACTCAGAGAATTGTCGCAGTTTAATCCATCCACCACTGAAAAGATGAATGACGTAAGTTTTAGTGTCAGTGCTGTTGAGAAATAGGTGAAATCATTAAAATTGAACAAAGCTCCAGGGCCCAATGGAATTCCTGTCAGATTCTGTTCTGAACTGTGGCCCCTTTTCTAACTATAATATCTCAGAGATCCCTCAAACAAAAAGCCACATATAGTTCTTGGAAAAAGGCACAGTTCACAACCATCTGCTAGAAGGGTAGTAGAACTGATCCAGAGGAGTACTGTGCAATATCCTTGACACTGATTTGTTGTTGAATCTTAGAATATATTCTATGCTCAGACATAATCTACATCTACATAGATACTCCGCAAGCCACTGTATAGTGTGTGGTGGAGGTACCCTGTACCACTACTTGTCATTTCCTTCCCTGTTCCACTCACAAATATAGCAAGAGAAAAACAACTGTCTTTATGCCTCCATATGAGCCCAATTTCTTGTATCTTATCTTTGTGATCCTTACATGCAATGTATGTCGACAGCAGTAGAAATGTTCGGCAGTAAGTTTCAAATGCTAGTTCTGTAAATTTCCTCAATAGTGATTCACAAAAAGAACAATGTCTTCCTTGCAGGGATTCCCATTTGAGTTCCTGAAGATCCTCTGTAGCACTTAAGTGTTGTTCGAACCTACCAGTAAAAAATCTGGCAACCTGGCTCTGAATTTCTTCAATGTCTTTGTTCAATCCTATTGGGTACTGATCCCAAATACAGGAGTAGTTAGCAAGAATAGATCACACCAGAGTCCTAAATGTGGTCTCCTTTACAGGCGAACCTCTCTTTTCTAAAATTTTCCCAATAAACTGAAGTCAACCATTTGCCTTCACTACTGAAATTCTCACATGCTCATTCTGCTTCATGTCGCTTTGCAATGTTACACTCAGATATTTACATGACTTGACTGTGTCAAGCAGGACACAATCACATAATGAGGAATCTTGAACTGAATTACCTCCTTAGTGCCAACTCGAATGGATTTTGAAAACATCAATCATGTGAAACCCATGTCTCACTTTTCTCACATGATATACTGAAAACTTTGGACTAGGGCAACCAGGTAGATGCAGTGTTTCTCGATTTCTGAAAAGCATTTGACTCAGTACCACACCCAGGCTATTTGTCAAAAAGACGATCATATGTGGTATCAAGTGAAATTTGTGACTGCATTGAGGGCTTTTTGATAGGGAAGATGCAGCCTGTTATCTTGGATGGAGAGTCACCATCAGATGTAGAAGCAACAGGCCCATACTGTTATCATTGATATGCAGCATGATTATAGAACATATATTGTGTTGGAACGCAATGAATTACCTCGAAGAAAACGGTCTATTGACACACAGTCAACATGGGTTTAGAAAACATCGTTCCTGTGAAACACAACTAGCTCTTTATTCACATGAAGTGCCGAGTGCTATTGAAAAGAGATTTCAAATCGATTCCATATTTCTGGATTTCCGGAAGGCTTTTGACACAGTTCCACACAAGCGGCTCATAGTGAAATTGCATGCTTATGGCATATCCTCTCAGTTATGTGACTGGATCTGTGATTTCCTGTCAGAGAGGTCACAGTTCGTTGTATTTGATGAATGTCATCGAGTAAAACAGAAGTGATTTCTGGCATTCCCCAAGGTAGTGTTATAGACCCTTTGCTGTTCCTTATCTATATAAATGATTTGGGAGACAATTTGAGCAGCCGTCTTCGGTTGTTTGCAGATGACACTGTCGTTTATCGACTAATAAAATCGTCAGAAGATCAAAAGAAACTGCAAAACGATTTAGAAGAAATATCAGAATGGTGTGAAAAGTGGCAGTTGACCTTAAATAACGAAAAGTGTGAGGTCATCCACATGAGTGCTTAAAGGAATGCATTAAACTTCGGTTACATGATAAATCAGTCTAATCTAAAAGCCATAAATTCAACTAAGTACCTAGGTATTACAATTATGTACAATTTAAATTGGAAGGAACACACAGAAAATGTTGGGGGGAAGGATAACCAAAGATTGTGTTTCATTGGCAGGACACTTAGAAAATGTAACAGACCTACTAAGGAGACTGTCTACACTACGCTTGTCCGTCCTCTTTTAGAATACTATTGTGCAGTGTGGGATCCTTACCAGATAGGACTGACGGAGTACATCAAAAAAGTTCCAAGAAAGGCAGCACGTTTTGTATTATCGCAAAATATGGGAGAGAGTGTCACAGAAATGATACAGGATTTGGGATGGACATCATTAAAAGAAAGGCGTTTTTCGTTGCGATGGAATCTTCTCACAAAATTCCAATCACCAACATTCCCCTGCGAATGCAGGTTAGGTTAGTGTTGTTTAACGTCCTGTCGACAATGAGGTCATTAGAGACGGAGCGCAAGCTCGGGTTAGGGAAGGATGGGGAAGGAAATCAGCCGTGCCCTTTCAAAGGAACCATCCCAGCGTTTGCCTGAAACGATTTAGGGAAATCACGGAAAACCTAAATCAGGATGGCTGGAGACGGGATTGAACCGTCGTCCTCCTGAATGCAAGTCCAGTGTCCTAACCACTGCGCCAGCTCGCTCGGTCCCTGCGAATGCAAAAATATTTTGTTGACACCAACTTACATAGGGAGAAATGATCACAAAGATAAAATAAGGGATATCAGAGCTCGTATGGAAAGGTATAGATGTTCATTCTTTCCGTGCGCTATACAAGATTGGAATAATAGAGAATTGTGAAGATGGTTCGATGAACCCTCTGCCAGGCACTTAAATGTGATTTGCAGAGTATCCATGTAGATGTAGATGTAGAACTTTGAGTGTGCCCCAGGGAAGTGTGTTGGGACCTTTGCTGTTCATGTTGTGTATCCATGATGTTGCAGACAAAATTAACAGTAAAATCAGGCTTTCTGCAGATGATGCAATTATCTATACTGAGGTACAATCAGAAAAAAGCTGCATAAATATTTAGTTGGATCTTGATAAGATTCCAATGTGGTGTAGAGATTGGCAAGTTTTAATTGTTTAGAAATGTAAAACAGTGCAATTCTCAAAAAAAAAAAAAAAAAAAAAAAACATTGTGTCGTATGACTATAATATCAATGAGTCACTGTTGGAATCAGCCACCTCATACAAATACCTGGGTGTAACACTTTGTAGGGATATGAAATTGAATGAGCACATAGGTTCAATCATGGGTAAAGCAGGTGGTAGACTTCAGTTTATTGATAGAATACTGGGGAAGTGCAATCAATCTGCAAAGGAGATTGCTTACAAATCACTTGTGTGACTGGTTCTGCAATATTGCTGTGGGACCTGTACCAGATAGGACTAACAGGGGTACTGAACATATACAGAGAAGGGCAGCATGGATGGTCAAAGGTTTGTTTGATCTGTGGGAGAATGTCATAAAATTACTGAAGGAACTGAACTGAAAGACTAGTTGCAGCCTTACAAGGAAATTCAATAATATTCTTCTTCATTTTTATTGTTTTGTTTTCCACTATTCATTCACTTACCTGGCCCTTCAGTAGCAAATGTTTTGATGGGAGGTAGTGCTTTGATTATGTGAAAATTGCAGAGTTGCACTGTTGTTTGGAATCTACATTAAACTGTAGTTTTCCCTTTAACTGGCTGAGTAAGTCAGTTCAAAGGTCAGAGGAAGGCAATGGCATACCATCTCCAACAGGACTGTGCCTAGTAAAGGACTGTGGTGCTGAAAACATTCCTTGGATTGATAACTGCTTTACTATAATTGTTCTACATTCACATTCAGATAAAACTACACACATTACTGTTACAAATAAGTTACTGCCTTGTAAGTTTTAGAAATTTTCAAAAATATCAGATAAGTTAGTGAACTGTATATCACAAGTTATTTATTACACATCATGTACTCTACTTAATCTTTCAAACATTCTCATAAACTCTAAAACACCTGAAGAAACATTTTATCTGAAGCCTCAGCTTGTAACTGCTTTTCTATGTAGCTGTCTCCAACATCATATCTATTCAATGAATAGTGGTCTGGCATTAGAAAATAAATTTGAAATCTGAAAGATATTCATATTTTAACTCAGATTTTTTATTAAGTTGACATCTATAGAGAACATTTTGTAACATAAGCTACCATATAATGAGTTGTGCCCAGATTTTAATGATCTTAAAAACAGCAAAATATGCTAGCAATTATGACTTAAACTTGTATAAATATGACCTTAAAAGATAAAATATGACTTTATATAATTTTATTCAAAACATTTAAAAGATAAAATATGACTTTATATAATTCTATTCAAAACATTTAAAACATGTAGTATGAAATTCACTTTTGAACAAATTGTTAAGTATGATAACTAGTTTTTGCAGTTCTTGAAACTAATAACACTTATTTTTGAAATGTATGCATGTCTCTGAAAAAGACACAAAGTGCACTGTAAACAATAAGACCTATCTGAATAAAAAACTATGTTTTTTTTGCTGCACAGCACTTATTTAAAATATTCCACATCAGTTAACACATCCTGTCACTCTTCAGTTCTTGCAGAGTTGTAATACACCACAAGGTGCATTTTCAGGTTTCCCATTTATAAAGATTTACAGTTGTTGTAGTGTATTTAAAGGCAGTTAAGTCACTGCAGGCCCACTTTGGTTCATTGCCTCCAAATGTTGAGACACTTCCAGAAACACTGTCACTAAATTTGCACATTGTAAAATACCTGGGATTCTGCTGGAGAACACTTCGTAATTTGTTGTTCTATTTGTCAGCCACGTGATCACAAACTCAACCCCTCTCACTCTGCACATGTTGCACAATATCCAGGGCATCACACAGTCACATATGAGCTTTTTTGATACCACTGAAAATTTAGCATTGATGTACGCCAAGTTTCCAGTCAAGGTATCTCTAAAGACCTCTTTCACAGTTTTGATAGCATTTGATTAATTGCTATTGAGCTCATAAACAATTGTCTTGATTTACATGTAGTTAGTGCAGTAATATTCAGTAGCATTAAACCAAGAGCTTCATCATGTAAGAACAGGCTGAGGGGGGAGGGACAGTGAAGATGCTTGTTCCTTAAATTCCTGCACCCGCAGTGCAGCTTTTGAACAGATTTTCTTCCCACCGAAAATGAATTTGTACACATTGAGATAATTTGATTGCAACTATTCTGTAACTATGTGTACATATGTTCAAGACAAATGATGCGCGTCATACTGGGGTACAGTATCTGAAGTCCCTTGGCTGCTTAGACTGTGTGAACCTCCATCTGTTACTAGCAGCCAAAAACTGTGTCTGTTCACACCATGTGGCCACAGTAGTTTGCTGAGGTGTCAAAGAAAATGACAGTTGTCAAGTTCTTTACTGTCTTTAATGCTTCAAATACTAGAAGGATCATTTCTCCAGGCCCGTCAATTTTAGAACACAAACAACAACATTTGCAATGTCTATACACATTGGCAGTTTCATCCATGGACACCTGGAACTTTTGGTCAGCAACACTAATTCATGTTTTATTGAGTACCTCCATGTAGCCAAAAGTTAAATTTTTGCTCAATGTAGATTCACCTGGAACTGGATTTGTTGTTTGCTTCTACAATAACTGTCTGAGATTCTTCAGCTTTTCCAATAGGAGGTTGCATGATGCCATCATCTCACACCAGTCCTTAAAGAACTATTGCATAGTTTGAGGTGGACCTGTCTGCTAAAATAACAGTCATTTTCAGCACTTCTCTTTATGCCACTGCTGTATTTGACAGTGTTAGGGTGCTGTTGCTCGTAAAAGTGCTTTCCTTCACCAACTTTAACTTTGCAAAGTTTACAAAATAGTATTTCCCTGTCAGCACTGCAGAACTTTTCTCCAAAATCACAAATGAAGCATTGCAGCTTCATGCTGCTAGAGCACTTTACTTTCAGCCTATTGGCCCAGACTAAGCTTGTATTCAGATTAAATAATGTGAACATGTGTGTAATGTTTATTATGTCAGAAACAACCTATGTAGGCTTGGAGTGCATTCTGTTGTTCCTGGGCACTAATGTCTTACATCAGCTAACTGAGTAATGTGTTACAGTACACACTAGTTTAACCAAATTTCAAGGGACCAAAAAATAGGCAATTCAGTTTACCAAAGTACAAATAATGAAGTTCTTTGTAAAAATATACAACTGTTGGGTTCACTTTTTCTTTTTTTATGGTTACCAATGAATGAGGATGCTCTACTTTCATGACCTCCAAGAAAAAATAAAATAACTACTCTGTATACGTACAATAGCATTCCTGGAATTTGTTTAACTGAGAAAGTATATGTACTTATTGTAAAATGCTTATCATCTTTTTTTCAAAAAACACAGTTACATACATGTCGTGGAACAATACTGTACCTTTTGAATTAGTGTGTAATGTAATACAGTAAACTAAAAACTTTAGAAACACTTTAATGTTCTATTCTCTAACACAAAATGTGTTAATCAGGACACATGTTTCAGTTTACAATAATTTTTATCCTTCACACAGTTTACTTCTATACACTAATCTAAAAAAATCATTGATTCTTGTTTGTTGAAGTATTGGTCACAATATTATGGCACTCGCTGAAGATAACACATTCAGAGCAGCTTGAATGCCACGGAGACATCAAAAATGGCAGCAAATCTCTTGAGAACAGCAATTGCAGCTGCAACTGCAGTGAGGAGTGGTAGTGTCATATCTTCCTGTTCCTCCTGAGAAGATGGCATTAATTCATTATCACTCTCTTCTGTACTGTCAGCAGCAATGATGACTGGTTCATCAGCAGCACATATGTTGTTGTCTGCCTGCATCCATTTTTCCACATTGACAGTACATGAGGCCACCAACTGTCTGTAACCCTGTAGAAAACCAGCATCAGAATACAGAGTTGTACTCACATTTTGAGCAAGTTGCTTTCTGTCCTGGGCTTCTTAAAAGAGTTAGTTATTGTGTCTGTTGTAACTTCATCCCAAGCGGCACATATAACAATGAAAACAATGAATTATTGATAGAATTATTTAATTGGATAGGTAACAAGTCTACTCACCTAGTGGCAGCAGAACACACACATAAAAGACTGTTGTGACCGGCAAGCTTTTGGTGCCAGTGGCTCCTTCTTCAGGCAGACGGGTTGAAGGGGAAGGAAGAAGAGGAAAAGGACTGAAGAGGTCTAGGAAAAGGGGTAGATTTTGGGAAAGTCACCCAGAACTGTGGGTCAGGGGAGACTTAGTGTCGGGATGAAAGGAGTCTTTCCTTTTTGTCCCAACAGTAAGTCTCCCATGACCTACAGTTCTGGGTGACTTTCCCAAAATCTACCCCTTTTCCTAGACCTCTCCAGTCATTTTTCTTCAACCTTCTTCCTTCCCCTTCAACCCTTCTGTCTGAAGGAGGAGCCACTGACTCTGAAAGCTTACCAGTCACAACTGTATTTTATGTGTATTTTCTGCTGCCACTTGGTGAGTAGATTTTTTATCTATTCAATTAAATAATTTAATGATATGAATATAATAGAGGGAAACATACCACGTGGGAAAACTATATCTAAAAACACAGATGACTTACCGAACGAAAGTGCTGGCAGGTCGATAGACACACAAACAAACACAAACATACACACGGATGGTAAGAAGACAACTTCTATGTTCAGAAGTTCCAGGTCATCAAACTGATGTACTGAACAGTGATCCAAAGTTAGGAAAATATTTCTCTTCCTTACAACCATTTATTTTTGAATATTCAAGAGCTAGCTAGAGGAGAGACATTTGGTCACCCAAGCTTTCTTGTTATTCTCATAGGGGCATGGCACACAGAACAAGCTGACATTTTTAAAACAATATCGATTTTTATATTTTCCAATCATTTAATGTAGAGCTTCTCAGAACCATCTGAATTACAACACAGGACCACAGTCAGTCTCTCAGTGTTGCAGTTTCCTCTATGGCATTTTTGCCCTCACCATATTAGTGTTTTTTAGGCATCAAGTTACAGAAAATGCTAGCTTCACCCATGTTAAACACATATCTTGGGTGATAAAACTGAGAGAGCATTGATTGAAATTTTGGCAACTTTCTCATTTACTATGCTTCCTCATAGACACTGACAGTGCAGATCTTATGCTGCTTTAGAAAACAGCATAATCACCTCTCAAAACACACAAACCCAGAAATTCCATTTGTCGGGGCAATTTCAAAAGCCTTTTCTTCAAGCATGGGCCAGACAATGGAATTTGCAGTGAGTGCATGTGTTAGAACCATTCGAACAGCAAATCTTCCACTTCTTTTTGTTTAGTTGCCCTCATGGGCTCACTGTCACTACTAAATGAACAGCTTGCCAGAGGTGCCTCTGTTTTCTTTCTTGAACTTATTATTGATAAAAGAGCAGATTGAAAGTGTTCTTTTTTTAATTTATTTACTAAGATGGTATCTATTCTTTCTGACATGTCCAAAAGAACAGATATCATCTGTGACCAAGCAGCTCATTAGAATGAAATTACAATGAAATGAACACCCTTAGCTGCTTACAGGCATTGTCATATGTCAACGGGGACAGATGAAAATGTGTACCCCGACCAGGACTTGAACCTGGGATCTCCTGCTTACATGGCAGATGCTCTATCCATCTGAGCCACTGAGGACACAGAGGATAGCGCGACTGCAGGGGTTTATCTCTGGCACGCCTCCCACGAAACCCACATTCTCAACGTATCGTCCCGCACTACTTTCATAGTGCCCCCGCCCATTATACTCATTACTCGCGGCTCGTTGCTGATTCCTGTAAGAGTTCGGGCACTGTTTGTGCATTCGCACAGAAGAAGATGGTTAAGTGGCTGGTCAGGGCACACATTTTCATTTGTCCCTGTTGACATATGTCAACGCCTGTAAGCAGCTAAGGGTGTTCATTTCATTGTGAAAGTGTTCTGATTTTCAGCTTTTCTTTTAGTGTCAGAGCTCGTTTCTGTTTTGTTGTGCGACACCATACTGATCAACACCTTTCTTCCCCCACGCTTGCATCTTATGCTTTGGATGTGACACATGAGCAACATGCAAGTAAGCAGCCCACTGTTACAAAATTACAGTATAATACATTATTGAGAAAACTGTGTGAAACATGTAATGGAAAATGCTGTAGTGCACAGCATGACATATGTACATATTTATTCAGTTTAGACAAAGATTAAGATATGAGACAGGTAAGGTGGGGACCAAATTTTAGTTTATAGTATCAGTTATCTGAAATTCTGTCTAAGCAGTAGATTTTTCAATGTGATTGGGCAGGGAGCAGACAGCTAGTATGGCGTTTATCCGATTTTGAAATAATGAGGGGCTGCTGTACTTTGTCGACTATAGTCTGATAAATAAAGCTCTGTAGTAATTGTTGTGTTTATTTGTGACAATATGATCAGAAACACTGTCATGTGAGCAACAATTTCATGTTTTTATTCTTGTGTTCTTAAAGATGGAAGAAATAGACCTTATGTTTGGCAAAAGTTGGCCTAAATATGACCTATTACTAAAAAGGTGTAAATATGACTTTATGTACAGAACCACAAGTAAATGTGAATTAAAAGCAGAACTGTATATGGAAAATATCTGTAGGAGAATTGAGCACCACATGACGATAAAGCTTCACAATAATAAAGTTTTACCTGCAGTAGGTTTCTGTGAGGATTCTGGTTTCAGTGATGTTTTGACAAACTTACAAGCTGAAATGTGGAAAGGTATACAACAGTAACATGTTTTAGTGCAAATTTACAACAACAACAACAACAACAACAACAACAATAATAATGCAGAGATAAGGAAGCTTATGTGCTATTATAGGCTATGTAGGATAAAAGTACTGAACAGAGAAGTGGCAGAACTGGGGTTTGCAATTGAAAGGTTAGCAGTATCTGAAACAAATGAGGACCAGGAAAGTAATAATGAAGAACTGTGTAAAATAGCCTCAGAGGATCACAAACTCCTTGTGTGTCATAAGCACGGTGAACCCACATCTCAATGCTCATGCAGTATTAGTTCTGTGATCTCAAATTCCATACTGCATGTTTTCCTCTACTTCATCTGCTTATCTTTTCACAACTATCTTTTACTTTCAATCAGTCTTCTTCTATTTTGTATAAAAAATTATGGAGGATATGTAGATGTCTTAGGATAAAGAAATAATCTCACACTCTCAGAACAGAAAAGATATTCTGAAATACATATGCTGAAAATTTGAAAATTTTCTTGGGTACTGGTACGGAAAGAAGAAATATTTGTTATTAATTATGTTGAGATGTTTGCTGTGTTGAAATAGTTGAGGGTACTTCGTGAAATGTCAGTTTATTGGGAACTTAAATTTGCTATTTGGAAAAGAAATTTGGTTCTTCAAAATGAGACATCAGACTGAAAATAATTTTAACTGTTCTATTTTAATTATAGTCAGCAGCTGTTATTGATAATATGCAAATATCTAAAGCTTTAGTGAGTGAAAACTGATGATGGCGGTGAAAATATTATATCTGATTTGTAAACTGTATCAACTGTGTCTCTATACTTGTAAATGAGAGAGGAAAATGTTTACTAGAGGAGCTTTATCAGATTATGGAAGCACAATAATTATTAAAACTTTAGGTCATATGAATGTAATGAGATACTTGAAAGATCAGTTACTTATGCAAAATGTTTCTTGGTTCAGAGTATGTGCTACACTATGTGATCGAAAGTATACAGACACCTCCAAAAACATACATCTTTTATATTAGGTGCATTGTGCTGCCATCTACGGCCAGGTACTCCATATCAGTGACCTCAGTAGTCATTAGACATTGTGAGAGAGCAGAATGGGGTGCTCCGTGGAACTCACGTACTTAAGAACGTGGTTGGATGATTGGGTGTCACTTGTGTCATATATCTGTAAGCAAGGTTTCCACACTCTTAAACATCCCTAGCTCCATTGTTTCCAATGTGATAGTGAAGTGGAAACATGAAGGGTCATGTACAGCACAAAAGCGTAAAGGCTGACCTCGTCTGTGGGCTGACAGAGGTCGCCGACAGTTGAAGAGGGTCGTAATGTGTAATAAGCAGACCATAACACAGGAATTCCAAACTGCATCAGGATCCACTGCAAGTGCTATGACAGTTAGTTGGGAGGTGAGAAAACTAGGATTTCATGGTCAAGCAGCTGCTCGTAAGCCACACGTCATGCTGGTAAATGCCAAACGACACCTCGCTTGGTGTAAGGAGCATAAACATTGGATGACTGAACAGTGGAAAAATGTTGTGTAGAGTGACAAACCATGGTACACAATGTGGTGATCCAATGGCAGGGTGTGGGATGGCGAATGTCCACTGAACATCATGTGCCAGCGTGTGTGGTGCCAACAGTAAAATTCAGAGGTGATGGTGTTATGGTGTGGTCATGTTTTTCATGGAGGGGGCTTGCACCCCTTGTTGTTTTGTATGGCACTATTACAGCACAGGCCTACATTGATGTTTTAAGCACCTTCTTGCTTTCCACTGTTGAAGAGGATGGTGATTGCGTCTTTCAACACAATCGAGCACCTGTTCATAATGCATGGCCTGTGGCAGAGTGGTTACATGACAATAATATCCCTGTAATAGACTGGCCTGCAGAGAGTCCTGACCTGAATCCTACAGAACATCTTTGGGATGTTTTGGAACGCGGACTTCATTCCAGGCCTCACCGACCAACATCGATACCACACTTCAGTGCAGCACTCTGTGAACAATGGGCTGCCATTCTCCAAGAAACCTTCCAGTAACTGATTGAATATATGCCTGCGAGAGCGGAAGCTGTCATCAAGGCTATAAGTGGGCCAATGCCATATTGAATTCCAGCATTACCAATGGAGGGCACCAAAAACATGCAAGTCATTTTCAGCCAGGTGTCATGGGTGAGGAATATGAATTATATTCAGAGCATAATAAAATGATGTTTAGGATACTATGGAGATATGTGGAGGCTGTGGAGAAGTATTTTGTGAAGCTTATGGCATTGTAATGAAATTTAAGGTAGTTTACTGTATATATCGAGATAAAGTTTTGTGATGTATTCTGCAACATTTATGTTGATTATGATGATGCATTAAGGACTTGATGGTTTTCTAATTTTTAATTTATTTCACTCTTATTTGTGGTGGTCTATTATATATGGTTTTGAAGAATGACTGAGTACAGCTACTTTTTAGTCTGTGATTATGATGATGCATTTTTGTGATGCTTGGAGGAGCTCAAACATATTTGTGGTATGTAAATTTCAGTTGGTAACTTTACAGTAATAACATAGTACCAGAACAAAAAGAATTGCTAGGGTGAAACACTGAATATAATGTTATAGCTGACTATAGAAAGATAACACCTGAGATTAAACTTTGGAAACTATCTGATTTATTTATTACACAACTGAAAATAACTGTAAGTTAGGGATTGTCACTGTCAGAAGAACACTAAGAATAATTATGGTTACAATGTAATCAATATGAAAAGAGTGGACCTAGCCATTACATTACTGCACCTCTAATTACATTGTGAGACTATTCAAAAATTTGCTTTAGTAGAATAATATGACTATATGGTGCTTTTTTCAGTACTGCTTTGTAAACCATATTCATTTCATACAGACTAGAGAACAAACTTAATTAGTTTGAATTTGAAATTGTTTGCATTTGACTAAGTGACACTATTTCTATTCCTGTAAAACTTAAAATATTTCTCATACTATCTTATGAAATTCCTAAGTCTCATCTGTCAGAATTATTGAGAAAGAGAAGTAAAAGAGATGTCCACATGTAAATTGAAGAGAGGGTTAACCTCAGTTGATTTTTTTACTGCTTTTTAAAGAACTTCCTGATCCCTTTGTAAGTGGTCAGGAAGTTGTAGATTTGTGAAGGCAATCATATACCTCTTGGTAATGAATTGAGAAGTAGAAACAATATATATTATAAAACTTCCTGGCAGATTAAAACTGTGTGCCAGACCAAGACTCGAACTCAGGAACTTTGCCTTTCACGGGCAAGTGCTCTACCAACTGAGTTACCCAAGCATGACTCACGCCCCATCCTCACAACTTTACTTCTGCCAGTACCTCGTCTCCTACCTTCCAAACTTAACAGAAGCTCTCCTGCGAACCTTGCAGAACTAGCACTCCTGAAAGAAAGGATAATGAGGAGACATGGCTTAGCCACAGCCTGGGTGATGTTTCCAGAATGAGATTTTCACTCTGCAGCAGAGTGTGCTCTGATATGAAACTTCCTGGCAGATTAAAACTGTGTGCCGGACCGAGACTCGAACTTGGGACCTTTGCCTTTTGCAGGCAAGTGCTCTACCAACTGAGCTACCCAAGCACGACTCACGCCCCGTCCTCACAGCTTTACTTCTGCCAGTACCTTGTCTCCTACCTTCCAAACTGGAATATATATTATAGGTTTTTCTTATGAGTTGTATACATCTACTTTGCAACCCCAAAGTGAGTCACCACAACACATAAACAGTAATTAGTATAACAGTATAACTATTTTTTAATATTTTGCTATTGACTGGACTGTGGGGCTGGGACTGTCATATAATGACACAATTGGGAAACTGCCATTTGGTTGAAATTTCCTCTGTTTCCTCCAAAAGTTTCTCTGTTGAAGAAAGTGGTAGTAGATTGGTGCATAAATTTGTAGCATTTTTGTTTTGCATGTTCATATTCTGGTTGCTATGGGCTTATTTATCAATTGTCATTTTTTGTTTGTAGTTCACTGTTGCTACTTGAGTTTATATGCTGTAATTCTGTCATTTGGAGATAGTGAGTGGAGCTGTGGACATTAAGCAGTGGCATTCCAAGTGCAGAAATCAGAACATTTCTGATGTATTCTTCTGTTTGAGTTCAATAGAGGGGTAACAGCTGTGTGGGTAGCCACAAACATTTGTGCCATGTATGGATATAATGCCAATGGACAGAGCACAGCAAGAAAATGGTTTTCTCATTTTGAGGAGGATCATTCTGGCATTAGTGACTCTCCATATTCAGAAAGACCTTTGGGGTTTGATGAGGATCAGTTAAATGCATTAATCCACAGTGACACACATCAGTGTATTCAAGAACTGTCAAATATGATGAACTGTGATCATCTAACATTGTACAACAGTCATATTCAATGAGGATGGTTCAAAAATTGGGTGTCTGGATGCTCCAAGCCAAAATCACAAAAATCAGTGTGTGGCCATATATATGCTATTCTGCTTGCTCATCATCAATTGGCTTATGAACAACACTGACCATTCCTTTAATGTATTGTTACTGATGATGAGAAACTGTTTCTTTATGCTGACACAAGGAAAAGAAAGCAATTGTTGAGCCAAAACAAAACAGGTCCCTGTACAAAGACCTGCATGCATCCACAAAAAATAATGTTATGCATCTCGTGGAACAACAACACTGTTGTGTTCTATGAACTGCTTGCCCAAGGCATAACCATCACTGCTAACATTTATTGTTAACAACTGACATGTCTTGCAAGTGCAATCCAAGAACAATGACCAGGAAGACTGCATGAAGTGATGCTGCTTTACAATAATGCCCACTCACATTCTGCTAGACAGACAAAAAAACACTACACAGGAGTCATTCCACACACACACACACCTTACTCACCTGAAGTCACCCTTGTTGTGCCAACTGCATTGTCAAAGAGAGCAGGTGAGTGGACAAAGGTTCAGTGCACTCTCTTGCCCTTGGGGTGAAGCAGAAGAATCAGTAATGATCAATGGCATGAGAATTCAGAAGGCAATGGAAATGACTGCACTGAAGACACATAAAGGGTGTCCACATGATATGTGGCCTGTAAGTGAAAAAAGTGTCATGATGATATCTCCATTGGCAAAAGATTCCAACTAGTCCCCCATTCAGATCTCCAGGAGGGGAGTGTCAAGGGGGAAGTGACTCTGAGAAAATGATTGAATAACCAATAGAAGGATAATATTCTCTGATCAGGACATGATTTTTCAAAAGTTTGAATGTGGGAGGGAAGCTAGAAAATTTGAAAAAGGAAATGTAAAGGCTTAATCTAGATATGGTGGGAATCAGTGAAGTGCAATAGACAGGAGATAAGAATTTCTGGCAAGATGAGTATAGGGTAATATCCACAGTAACAGAAAATGGTATAACAGGAGTAAGATTCATAACAATTGGGAAGGTAGGACAGTTAGTGAGTTACTTTGAGCAATTCAGTGATAGGGCTGTTCTCATCAGAATCAACAGCAAACCAAAACCAACAACAATAGTTCAGGTATACATGTCGACATCGCAAACTGGAGATGAAGAGGTAGAGAAAGTGTATAAGGATATTGAACAAGTAATTCAGTTGTAAAATGTGGTGTCTTAAGTGCAGCATGCACCACCAGGCAGCATCACAGGCACTGATAGGACAACAACCCAATCCAGAGACAGTGTATAGCCCAGCAATTGTTGCACCAAGAAGTTGCAGTAATGGCACTGCCAAAGAATTGATATGCACCGGTGCCACAGCAGTGTGGGCCTTTATAAGTCAGCTTGATTACTGAGAATACCGCCTTCTACTTGTATACTTCACGCCACATCATCTGCCTCTAGTGAGTCCTCACCAGTCTGTCTTCAGTGAACATTCTAGTGGGAAAAGAACTGTTTACTATCTAGCCTCAGCTTTGGGAATAGTAGTTAAACTTAAGGACCTGCTGCCTGAGCCAATTTGTACAAAGTTGAGTATTTG
This sequence comes from Schistocerca nitens, assembly GCF_023898315.1. Lineage (NCBI taxonomy): Eukaryota > Metazoa > Arthropoda > Insecta > Orthoptera > Acrididae > Schistocerca > Schistocerca nitens. The sequence continues at coordinate 1,190,778,843 of NC_064614.1, read as the reverse complement.
ACAATAAATGTGTGTGTGTTCTTGTCACTAACCACCATTAGTGTTTTCCTCATTCTCTGCTCACAGTGTTTTCCTCAGTGCACTATACATAGTTGAGGGTGGCGATGAGTAACACCTCCTTCTGTGGTTGTATCAAATTTGCGATACAACATAAAGGGAGAAAAAAATCTAACAGTCATGGGGAACTAGAATGCAGTTGTAGCAGAGGCAGTAGAAGAAAAGGTTTATGGGAGAATATGAGCTTGGTAGAAATGAGTGTATGGCATTGTTGGCCAGGAGGCCCCGTCCAGGGAAGTTCGGCAGCTAAGTGTAAGTCTTAGTTCAGTTGATGCCACATGGGGCAACTTGCATGCCGGTCATGAGGATGAAATGGGTAGAAGGAACAAGAGAAAAGAGAGTAATAGAGTTTTGCAACAAACATCACTTAGTCATAGTGAATGTTCTGTTGAAGAATAACAAGAGGGGGGGATATACTTGGAAAAGGCTGGGAGACATGGGAATGTTTTGGTTGGATTACATCAAGGTCAGGCAGAGATTCCCAATTCAGATACTGGATTTTGAGGCATACCCAGGAGTAGATATAGACTCAGATCACAATTTAGTAATGGTGAAGAGTATGTTGAAGTTTAAGAGACTAATCAGCAAGAATCAATAGTCAAAGAAGTGGGATACAAAATTACTAAGGAATGAAGATACACACTTGAAGGTCTCTGAAGCTATAGATACTGTGATAATGAATAGCTCAGTAGGCACTTCAGTTGAAGAGGAATGGACATCTTATGTACACCCAAAAACTTAGTATGCTCTACCCTGGCTACTGACTTCTTTTGATGTGTTATGTTTATTGATGACATACTTTTTGCAGCAGAAAATTGGATGTCCTTTGTATTTTCAAAGTTCAGAGCAAGCCCATTCACAGAAAACCAATTAATAACTTTTCCAAAGACCTTATTTGTATAATTTTCTATCAGACTTTCTTTTAGTGGATTAATAATTATGCTTGTATCATCAGCAAACAGTGTCAGTTCAGCATCTAGTTCCACATAAGAAGGGAGGTCATTCACATATATCAAGAACAGGAGGGGACCCATGATCGAACCTTGTGGAACACCTAATGTAATTTCACCCCAGTTAGATGAAGTGGCAAACTCCTTTGAATCACTTGAAGCATATAAAGAGACTTTTTGCTTCCTGTTCTGTAGATATGACTTAAACCACTCATATGCTGTTCCATTTATACCACAGAATTGTAATTTCTCTAACACAATGTCATGGTTCACTCAATCAAATGCTTTGGATAAATCACAGAATATTCCTACTGGTGACATTTTACTATTTAAAGACTCTACTATGTGGACAGTGAAATTGTATATTGCTGTCTCAGCGGAACAGCATTTCTGAAATCCGAACTGTGATTTACTAAGTATCTCATTACTGCTGAGATGGCTAACCACTCTTGAGTACATTACCTCTCAAAGATTTTTGAAAATGCTGTAAGCAAGGATACTGGCCAGTAATTATTGACATCTATGGTTTCCCTCTTTTTGTAGAGAGACCTGACAATGGCATATTTTAACCTGTCTGGAAAAATAGCCTTGGTCAGTGATGCATTAGATATGCGACTCAAAACATCAGCTGTAATTGCTCCACATTGTTTTAATAACTTGTTAGAGATGTCATCTACTCCAACAGAACATTTATTTTTCAAAGATTTAATACTTTTCCTTATTTCACAAGAGATTGTTAGATGAAACTTAATCTGACTAAAATTTTTCAAAACTGACTCTTCCATGTACTGCTTGGCTTTTTCTTTTGAACTATTCTCTCCAGTTTTTCTCCTATACTTAAGAAGTGATTGTTAAATAGATTGGCTACCTGTGTACTGTTGGTTAAGATGGTCTCATTCTCTTTAACAGTAATACTACCTACCCCAGTGGTTACTTTTCCTGTCTCCCTTCTAACAACATTCCATATTGATTTGATTTTATTGCTGGAGTTGTTAATTTCTTCTCTAACATACATATTTCTTAATTTCCTTAAAACTTTTCTCAGTATGTGACAATTTTTTCAGTGTAAATCTACTTCTGGATCTTTACTAGTTCTTGCTCTCATATAGTTTTTTTTTCTTTCTGAAGATACTTTAATACCTGTAGTAATCCAAGGTTTCTTTGAAAAGTTTGTGGTGTTACATTTAGTAATTTTCTTTGGAAAACAATGTTCAAAAATGGATATAAATTTATCAAGAAATATGCTGCATTTATCATTAGAATTTGGCTCATTATATATAACTTCCAAGTTAACATTTCCTAAACTTTCTCGGAAGTGATCTTTAGATACCGGGTTGAGCACCCTCACAGTTTTACTTAATGGTTTCTGAAGTGTACACCCTGTTAGGTTTTGTAAGTTAATCAGTTGTGCATCATGGTCAGATAATCCATTTACCACAGGGAAAGCATGTGTTTGTTCTACTTCTTCTTGCAGTACAAATACATTATCTATTAGAGTACTACTGTCCTGAACTATAAGTGTTTGGAAATTGATCACTGATTCTAAGTTATATGTTGTTAAAAACACTTCTAGTTCACTTTTCCTATCAGAGTTGCTTAGAAAGTTAACACTGAAATCACCACAGATTAATAACTTCTTCTTTCAGTCCGACAGACAGCATAATAGGGTGTCAAACTTTTTTATGAATAGCTCCCAATCTCCTGTACACTGTTGCTAATATCAACACAATGTTATACAGCTGAAGTTCACATGCACAAACCTCAAAGTGCTGAGCAACACAAAATTTGCTTACTTCAACAGTTCTGTATTTATACCCCTTTTTTTTTTTGAAAATGGCAACTCCTCCTTTATCCATACTAGATCTACAAGTGTAAGATGCTAAATTATACCCACTTATACTGACGTTTTCCATCCCCACAGTTACATGGTGCTCAGACAGACAAAGTATATCAATCCCATTCTTATTTTTGAGATCATCTAAACACGTTATCAGGTCATCTACTTTATTTTTTATTCCCCTGATATTTTGGTGAAGTAAGTTGATACCACCTTTAGCTTTATCTGTATTTACTGTGCATGAAGTTTCTTTTCCTCTATTTTCCTTGGTTGTTGTCTGTCTGGAATTTGTCTTTAACCTAAAAAACCTGCCTGCCTGGTCCCACTAAGCACAGGGATCACCCCTTGTGTCACTGTGGTCCCTCCCCTTACAGTATCGGATAATAGAGAAGCTAACTTATCTTCCCCTTCCTATTAAGGTGCAGGCCATGTGTAGTGTAACCCCACCTACCAATAGCATCAAGTGGAACAACACTCAAGTGAGACTTTGCTGGTGTCTGGAGCATCCCGCTCAGCTCAGTGTTAACACACCTTACAGCAGTTATTACCCAGGGCTGATCATGACGCTGAAAGACCTCCACAAACCCCACATTCATGTGTCCAGTTTCTGCTCCTATTTTATCCAGGTCACTCCTAATGCTATATCTTGGATTCATAGCCAGGCTGTTTCCTGCTCCCCAAACTATAATTACATGATCTTTCTTCTCAAAGTCCTTGCATAGCTGACCTAAGTTTTCTGTCACCTGGCTAAGGCTAGCACTTGATTTCACAAAAGTTGTGACCTGGTACTCTGTCCCTAATTTCTCCTGAAGCTGTTGGCCCACACCCCTCCCATGACTGCTACCTATAAGCAGAATTTTTCTTTTCATATTGTGGTTTGATCCCGACCTGTCTTTTTTCTTTAAGCTAGTATTCTGCTTCAACGTACATTCAACTACATCTGAATGAGACCCTCCCTCCACTACTTCAGATAGCAAGCCAAACTGATTTGCTAACTGAATTTCAGAAGTTTTATCAATTGCTTCCCTTTTTCACCCTTTGCTTGCTACCTTTTCCCAGTACCCAGAGTCCTTTTCCTCTCTTAGCTTACATAATTCCAAATTCGCAATTTCTATTTCAGCCTTAAGGTCACAAATCTTTGCCTCCTGTTCCACAATTTTTTTGTCCTTTCTACATAACCTACACTGCCATGGAAGAGTCTCATTATCTACCCTCATTTCCTCTCCGCTGCACTCACCCCAATGAAACTACAACCTACAGTCTATACAGAACACTCCCTCCTTCAAATTTCTACAGCAACCACCACACTTGTCACACATGGTTTGATAGTAACAATTTCTATGGTTGCAGAATTGAAAAGTTACCCCAGCATATGCAGACTCATGTAAATAGTGAAGGAAAATATATTGCTGGTGACTAAGGTCTCTGCTTTGTGTTTATTACACTTACGGAAAAATACTAAGAACTTGTGCACCAACCCAATAAATTGAAGAAAGTTTGTAGACAAATGTGGAAAATACTTGATCCATAGTTCTACTGATGTACCCTGTAGTGATTCAGAAGGAAAATGTTAACCCTTTGGTGGGCGTGCCTTTCATACTTCCATGAGTGGGCGGGCGCGTTGCGGCTTTTACACCGCATTTAGTATTACATTTTTTAACCTAAGGAAAAATAATCTTTATATATACTCCAGTTACATTTTATTGTAGAAAACATAACATAAAATTACATGGTTCTATAAAAATAATCTTTTATTTGTTGTCTTCACAACTGTCTATTATTGTCATTGTAATTTATGGCAAGCCGATATTCTTTATTGCCTTCATGGTTCTTTTAATTATATCACTTAATTGCACTGACTCACATGAAAAGAAAGTAACAAGGTAACTCATTATGAAATTGTGCATTCATATACTCTCATTCTATTTATGATTGTGAATAAATTAGTCAACTTCCATCTGCAGCTCACTTTCACATTGCACACATTTTGTATCTATGACAATATGTTTCTTGCATACATTTTTCTTGCATTTCATACATACTGTTTTGGTTCTGTTGTTTTTATGCCTGCTATGTATGTAACAAATTCCAGGTTTTGTTGGTTCCTTGGTTTTCTCTTCTTCATGTCTATACTTGGTCAAGAAGGCATGAATATCCTTGGGAAATGTCTCAAGTAAGGCTCATTGATTCAAATGTTCTTCCATTAGGTCCAGAGCAAGATGTTTCAAAAATTCGAATTCTTTCTTTATTATCAGGATTGTTGAATCTGAAAATAATGTTTACATTTATCCCAGCAATATCTAGATGCCTGTAGAAAAGTGCAAGTGGCCATCATCACGTTATCCTGGAGCTACTGTAGGATTAGAACATCTGATTTACAGAGTCTACTCCTCCTTTGGTAGCATTGTAGTCCAAATTCACTCTCAATTTCTTAGTCTCTTTATCTATTTCATTTGTGGTGTGCATTGTTGATAAAACAGTCACAGCTTTGTTCTTTTTAGGAACAGTCGTGACCGTACAAAAATCATCTTGAAAACCAAAGAGACATGACTGGACTTCTTGGGTTTTATTTGCTTGGAATTCTTGAGGTATTCCCTTCTTATTTTTTTTCATGGTTCCCAAGAAAGTCAAATCTTTGCCGAGAAGATTTTCAGCAGAGGGTAGCTACTGTAGTAATTGTCAGTCGTAAGATTTCTGTTTGTTTTCTCAGTTGGTGTCACTAATCTTTGCACAATGTCATCAGGCTTGTTAGACTTCAGTTAGGGTCCTGCCATCTGCTTGGCACAGTAAATTTCAGAGTTCAGCATTAAAATGTTTTGGCATCACACAAGGCAGAAATCTTGATCCCATAATTTGCAGGCTTATTAATGATATACTATACAAATCCGCAGTGTCCTCTGATAGGATGCAATGTCTCATCAGTAGTGACAAACTCACTGACATTGTAGTGAGCAAGACAGTTGTTGACAAACTCTTGATGGAAGTCCCGAATAGATGCTTGTTTGTCACTTTGTTTTCTTTCATTCTGGGTACCCAGGTCATCGAACCTAAGAGTTCGAAGCAGAAAGCAAAAGTGCTTACAGCTGAAGAGAGCTCCTGTACCATCTGCATCCCACAGTTCACAGCAATTCATGTGCCCTCCTTTCTCTATACCTATTAGATATAATGCACCTAAAAGAGCCTTTATCTCCAGTTTTGTGATGTCTCTGCAGTCTCGGTCTCTTGAATATTGAACTTCAGCTCTTTTACTATTCTGGATGTATCGGTTTGTATGTTCCACAATGTTGTCAATCATCCCATCAGTAATAAATAGGTAAAATGTCTCAATATCTTTTTCTGTAATTTCAGCACTTTCTTTTGGACCTTGCAAAACATTTAAATTGTTCTTCGCCTTGGTTTTAGAAGAAGGAATCAATTCAATTAACCAAATAGTTTCTTTATCTTTTCCTACATAAAATCAATTATCATCTCTTTGTTGTCTCCCCTCCGCAACCAGGTGGTCATCTGTTCCCTCTGTTGATTGTCTGGAGTCACTGTTGTGGTTTTCTTCTTCAATAACTTCTTCCAACTCAGAATCACGTGAATCTGACAATTCTTGTAATTCTACTTCTGACAATTCTTGAAATACTTTCTCATAGTCTTTACAATGTACAATGATTCAGTGCCTGTCAAATGCCTCCTTTTCTCCATTTCCATGCTTTATGAGACCTAATGAAACACATCTTTTTATAAAAGTAATGTATTGTAGCAAATCAATATCCAAGATTGTAAAAAATAATAAAAACTGCTTATGGGAACTTTGATTCAATTCAAATATTCATTATATATTGATATAAAAGAAAGATTGTGTTGAGGCAAGAGAAAAACACAAGTATAGAAAATCACAAGGTGCATAGCAGCAAACACACCACAAACACAACGCTCGCTTTTCAAACAACAATAGCAACCAAACTGCTGAAAGCATGAATCACGCAAATGTAGTAAGTGATGACATCTGTTGAGAATAACAAATTCGTATGTGGACATTGACGCAACTGTAACACTATCTGTGGTACTAACAGAGAACTAAATCTTGCGGGCTAACTGCTACAGGCGCATCCACCCAAGGGCTAAGGACTGATAAGATTCTCCTGTTGTTAAAACCTGAAAAATAAAATAATCCCATGTACTTTTGTTTTTATTAAATATATACTTCATGACTTTTTACACGAAATATGCATGAACACATGGGGAAGCATTTGTGGGACATTTTGGAGATATAAAAGAGAAAGAAAGCTTGGATAGGCTCAAATGCCTTAGAAAAACCAAAGTTGTGGGTTTTGCATGATCACCTGGCTTTCCCAGAGATAGTTCAACAAGAAAAACAATAAGCTCATTTGCTGATATTAAGCATAATGCTTTCATCTGCCAGAGTTCTCACTTGCCTTTGACAGTAATAAATTTGGCCTGTCACTGACGTATTTGACGATCTCCAACAAGAAATATTTTGTTCCAGATCTGTCTACAATGTTTCAGTTAGAATTTAAGACTTTTAGTACTGTTTCAAAAATAATGACTTATTCTGTAGAAAATACTTAAGTCAAATCCCTATATCTTAGTCTGGAAGAACTTGGTATGTGAACGATGCAAGCCCTTTCAAATATTTTAGATAAACATACATTTCCATTCAGATACATGAAGTTCCTGATCCCAGCAGCACAAAGTTACATAAGAGGAAGAAAATGAGTGCCATGGGCAAGATGTATTTCCTGCTCTAAAAAAGACAGACTGAAATGAAGAAAGCATCACAGAATGCAAAATAAAATGTCTGGATGCAACTGGGAAGGAAAATGATGTAGATTTATTTCTTCTGAGTGTGGATATGACTGTGAGAACATTCCACAACTTTGGTTTTAGGAGTAAGGTTAGTTTTTTTAATATAAATTTATAGAGATATCTAATTTTTATTAAATTTTGTAAGTTTCTTAGAAGCAACTGGGCATTTTATAAAACACTGCTTACATTAAATTCTTTCTCTCTTTCTTGCTGTGAACATATCAATGATAGGATGTAAAGTAGGACTTCTATCCCACAGAAACAGTATTATGCTGAAATTATAGCCTGAATAATATGCTTGAGTGTCAGTAAAGATCTGCTTTCAAACATTTCACTCTTTTCACGTTAAAGGGTAGATATGGACCATGTTTTCATTCTCAAGACCTTCTAGCATGTATATCCCGTGTCTTACCACTGTGTCACTTCGCTCAGTGCTGTGACAAAAAGATGCAGATACTTTACAAACTGGTTCTGATACCCTGTAGAAATTTGATTCCACAGAACAATTAATTTCCCAATCATGGAAACAAATAAATCAATACCTAGGTCAATCACTGCTCTGTTTGTTGCTCCACAAAAGTACTCTCCTGCCAATAAGTTAGTGTACTTTGAAATTCTTGAAAAGAAAGAAAGAAAAATCTTATATTCTGATGATGTGTTGCCAATTAACCTCTGGTGAGACTGCACTGACATATGTGGCATACATGCCACACTATTATGCGACTGTGTAAAGTGTCTTCAACAACCAGAGTTGGCAGTGGTTATGGCTATAGCATTTGAGACTGAGTCCTGTATGTATGCATACTATTGGTGTCACAGGGAAGCAAGATTGTCTTACCAGAAACTTTAGATCGTATCGAGGTTGCCAATATGATAGTTTGCATGGGAAGGGGCCTAGATGTGAGGTTATGGAGTACTTTTAATATTTTGGAAGACAAATGGTGACTTGTAACTATAAAAAGTTCCATTTTCAATCCTGTCATTAAAAATGCATAACACTGACTTAAGTCATTTTCTTGAATGAAAAACACCTAATTACACTTTATTTTTTCCTGTCCCTGAGAGACAATTGGGGTGGGGGGTTGGGTACATGACTTCCCCTTGGCCCTGGGTATCGGCGCCCTTGGGTCATGTTATTTATGACTAGATTATTTAGAAATCAGTGGTTGGTTGCAGACAGTGTACAGTGGACCAGGAGTAGAATGTTGCTTTTAGTGTCATCCCATGATTATGGAGAAGATTCCAGGAGGTAGGAAATCTCTTGTCAGCAGAGCAGATTGTACATCCACATACTTGCTCTGCAAACAGTTGTGAAGTGGTGGCTTGAAGAAAAAATTACACTAATTTTGCCTTCATGCTCTCTACAGGGGCTGAAGTATATTTTCTAGACTATTCACTTAACACTGGTTCTTCAAACTTCATAAACAGGCATATTGAACAAGTCTGGGGCACTGTTTTCCACTGAAATTCAAACTGAGCCAGTAATAAATATTTCATCTGTCGGGAGGCTAGCTTTATGGGGGATCAAGCATAAAGTGGTACTGGTCTGTTAATCATTGGTAGTTCAGACATACAACAATACAACAAATAAAGGCAACCCTTATGGAAATGGCAGTGAGGGATGGGAAGGATCATCTTTTGTGTTCTTTGAGTCTAGAGATACTGTGATAATGAATTGCTAATGGTAAGCACTCCAGTTTAAGAGGAATGGACACCTCTGAAAAGTGCAGCCACAGAAGTTGGAAAGAAAAACATAGGTGCAAAGAATGTAACTGCAAAGAAACCATGGACCGCTACAGTCGCAGGTTCCAATCCTGCCTCGGGCATGAATGTGTGTGATGTCCTTAGATTAGGTAGGTTTAAGTAGTTCTAAGTTCTAGGGGACTGATGACCTCAGAAGTTAGGTCCCATAGTGCTCAGAGCCATTTGAACCATTTTTTGAAAGTAACCATGGGTAACTGAAGAAATTTGTCAGTTTATCAATGAAAGAAGGAACTAAAAAAAAGTTCAGGAAAATTCAGGAATACATAAATACATGTTACTTATGAATGAAGTAAATAAGATGTTCAGGGAAGCTAAGGTGAAATGGCTGCATGAAAAATGTGAAGAAATCGAAAAAGAAATGATTGTTGGAAGGACTGACTCAGCATATAGAAAAGTCAAAACAACCTTTGGTCAAATTAAAAGCAAGTGTGGTAACATTAAGAGTGCAATGGGAATATGACTGTTAAATACAGAAGAGAGAATGGATATGTGCAAAGAGTACAGTGAAGGCCTCTATGATGGGGAATGCCATAGAAGAAGAAACAGGAGTTGATATAGAAGGGGATTCGGTATTAGAATCAGAATTTAAAAGAGTTTTGGAAGACTTAAAATCAAAAGAGGCAGAAGAGATAGAGAATGTTTTATCAGAATTTCTACAATCATCAGGGGAAGTGGTAACAAAATTCCAATTCACACTGATGTGTAGAATGTATGTCTGGTGATGTATCATCTGACTTTTGGAAGAACATCATCCACACACTTCAGAAGATTGCAGGTGCCACAAGTATGAGAATTGTTGCACAGTCAGCTTAACAGCTCATGCATCCAAGCTGCTGACAAGAATACTATACAGAAGAATGGAAAAGAAAATTGAGCATGTGTTGGATGACAATCAGTCTAACTTTAGGAAAGGTAAAGGCAAAAAAGGATCCAGCAATGTAAAATGGTGGAAGTTGTTCGAAATTCTGAGAAAAATAATGTTAAGCTATTGGTAAAAGTGGGTAATTACAAAATCTACAAGAGCCAACACTAAGAGCAGAAGGCCAAGAATGAAGTTCTGCAATAAAAATGGTGTAAGACACCTGGAATGTAATCTTTTGCCCATGCTGTTCAATCTATACATTGAAGAAGCAGTGACAGAAATAAAGGAAAGGTTGAAGAGTGGAATTAATATTCAAGGTAAAAGAATATCAACAATAAGATTTCCTGATGATATTGCCCTCCTCAGTGAAAGTCAAGAAGAATTACAGTATTTGCTGAATGGGATGAACAGTCTGACTGGACTGAGAGTAAATCAAAGAAAGACAAAAGTAATTAGAAGTAGCAGAAATGAGAAAAGAGAGATTGGTGATCACAAAGCAGAGGAAATTGGGGAAATTCTGCTACCTAGGCCAGAACAAGGAGGGCATAAAAAGCAGACTAGTACTGGAAGAAAGGGCATTCCTGGCCAAGAGAAGTCTGCTAGTTTCAAATACAGGCCTTAATTTGAAGAAGAAATTTCTGAGAATGTATGTTTAGAGCACAGGATAGAAAGGCAGTGAAACATGGACCATGGAAAAACCAGAAAAAGTAGAGAATCAAAGCATTTGAGATGTTGTGCTGCGGAAGAATGTTGAAAATTAGATGGAATGATAAGGTAGGAATGAGGAAGGTCTCCAGAGAATCAGTGAGGAGAGGAATATATGGAAACACTGATAAGAAGACGGGAGTAGATGGTAGGACATCTGTTAAGACGTCATGGAATAACTTCACTGATACTAGAGGGAGCTGTAGAGGGTAAATACTGAAGAGGAAAACAGAGCAGAGATTGGACTACTCCAGTAAATGACTGAGGACACCTCATCTGTATAGACACACTGCAAGCTAGTCAGTCCGCAGCTCTCAGCTGACATACATCTACTGATGTGCATCTACAGAGCAGTAAGTTAAGTGTTTATCTTTTTCTGTCTTTCCCTCATAGTATATTTATTAAATTTCATGTATATTGTTCTGTGTAAGAGGTTTAACCTTGCATTTCTGTGAGGGGAAAATTCATTGAGTCTGTAGGGCAGTAGTTGCACATTGAACAGCAAGCTACGTAACTCATTAATGCAGCAGCACCCACTGGTGGCACTTCAAGAGGGTGGAAAGTTGCATATCTAGGATACTGTCTGCTTTTATAGTTCACTTCTTCAGTTAATCTTGCTAGGATGGGTAGGTATAGGTGTGCTGGGTGCAGATGCAGGAGGTGCTGGCCACAGTTCACGGACAGCTGAATTTGCTTTTGACTATGGTCAATCAACTTCTGGCTTCTGCCTCAGAGCATAGCAGTGGCAGAGAATCTGGTGTATCACATGGGACACCTCAGGTGTGTCTTGTTTTGCAGACGAGCTCTGCTTCCGAGGCACCTCCTAGTGTACCTGATGCTATGGATCTGCACTTACTGCAGGCTGTGTGGTGCCTGGTAATGGGTTCGCTTCGCTTGACACAGAGACTAAATGTGGAAACTGGCCATGTAGCCTTGCCCAATCACCCTGTAAGTGGACATGTGGCCTCTGCTTCAGCAAGGTCTGATCAGGCACACAGGGGGAGGGATTACTATTTATCAGGAGCTCCAACATCAGGCGTGTTATGGAGCCTCTAAGGCAGATAGCATTCAGGCTAGAAAGAAAGCCAATGTGCACTCGATATGTCTGCCAGGGGGCTTAATCTGAGATGTGGAGACAGCCCTGCTTGTGACAATAAAGTGCTCAGGATGATGTCATCTGCAAGTTGTAGCTAATATCAGTACCAATGATGTCTGCTGCAAGGGTTCTGACACCACCCTCAGTTCATGCTGGTGGCTGGCAGAAGTGGTGAAGACCACCAGCCTCACACATAGTGTGCAAGCAGAGCTTGCAATTTGCAGCATTGCTCCCAGAGTTGATCAGGCCCGTTTGGTTTGCAACCAAATGGAGGATCTCAACCAAAGACTTTGTTGACTCTGTGATGGTCTGGGCTGCAGACTTATAGACCTGCGTTATTGGATGGGGATTTGTAGGACTCCCCTTGATAGGTCAGGGATGCAGTACACAAAGGAAGCAGCTACTTGGGTAGCAGAGTACTTGTGGAGTGCACATGGAGGTTTTTTAGGCTAGACAGTAGTTTGAGGTACTCTGATGAACACACTGTCGATACACAGCAAGGTAAGTCAGGCTATGTTTAGAGTAAAGACATTTTCACTGTCAAAATTTTATCAGCACACTGTTGAAGTATTTTTTCCAGTAAATTGTCTGATTATTCGTAACAAAGTTCCTGAATTTACTGCATTTCAGGAAAGCTCTCATGCTCAAATTTTTCTTGGGACTGAGAGCTGGCTGAAACCTGTGATTGAAAGGTCTGATATATTTAGTGCATCATGGGACATGTATCAGAAAGACAGATTAGAGGCCATAGGAGGAAGAGTGTTAGCTGCAGATGACACAAATATTGTCTGTATTGAGGTTGAATGGAGTACAACAGTGAAGTTATCTGGTTATTTAAAACTGGTATAGGTGAAACCAAGTTAATTGTTGGAGGATTTTACTGATCACTTGATTCCACTGTGACAGTTCTAGAGTCATTCAAAGGAGGTCTACAGTCAGCAGTGTGTAAACACCCAGATCATGCAATACTAGTTGGAGGCAATTTTAAGCCACCAAGTATAGACTAGGAAGTGTATGAATTCATTGCAGGGGGTAGAGACAAACAGTCATACAAAGTACAGTACTACTGAACATTCCCTAAAAACTGTCTCTTGCACTTAGCTCAGCAGCCCACACTCAATGCAAATATCTTAGACCCTATAGTTACAAATAGGTTGGATCTTATCAACAATGTCATTATAGCAATGGAATTAGTGATCATGATGTCATTATAGCAACTATGGTTGAAAAATTTATTAAATAAATCAAGAAGGCTGGGAGAGTGTTTCCGCAAGATAGAACAGATAAGCAGTTGTTAGTATCTCACTTAGAAAGTGAACTGATGTCACTTAGTTCCAGTAAGATGGACATAGAGGGATTTTGGGCAAAGTTCAAGCAGATTGTAAATTGTAGTCTGGAGAGCTATGTGCCTAGTAAGTGGATTAAGGGTGGGAAAGACTCACCATAGTTTAATAATCAAATTCAGAAGATGCTGAGGAAACAGAGGCTGTTCCACTTTCACTTCAAAATAGAATTCACAAATTATTAAAAGCAAAGGTTGGCAGAGATTCATAATCTGTGAATAGATCTTTGTACAAAGCATACAACAACTACCACCGTCATACCTTAGCAAAATATCTGGCAGAGAATCAGAGAAAGGTCTGGTCCTATGTAAAATCGCTAAGCTGGTCTAAGGCTTCCATTCAGTCCCTTGTTGACCAGTCTCATGGTGCAATTGAAGACAGCAATACAAAAACTGGAGTTTAAATTCTGTGTTCAAGAAATTGTTCATGCAGGAGAATCATACAAACATATCGACATTTGACCATTGGACAGACTCCTGTTGTTGAATGACATGGTAATAAGCATTGCTGGCATAGAGAAGCATCTGAAAGATTTGAAAGCAAATAAGTTATCAGGTCTGGATGGAATCCCAATCTTGTTTTACAACAGTACTCTACAGCATTGGACCCTTAGCTAGCTTGCATTTATTGCAAATCTCTCACCCGGCACAAAGTTGCAAGCAACTGGAAAAAAAGTGTAGGTGACTCCTCTATATAAGAAGAGCAAAAGAGCAGGCCCACAAAATTACAAAGCGATATCCCTAATTTTGCTTTGCTGCAGAATCCTTGAACATATTCTCAGTTCGAATATAATAAACTTTCTTGAGACTGAGAAGCTTATGTCCATGAATCAGAAATGCTTAACTCTGTTTTTAAATGGTCCTTTACTAAACAAAACCAGGAGAATTGCCCCAGTTTAATCACTGTACCACTGAAAAGATGAATGAAATAAATATTAGTGTCAATGATGTTGAGAAACAGTTGAAATCATTAAAATTAAACAAAGCTCCAAGGTCTGATGGAATCCATCAGATCCTATACTGAATTCACAGTTGAGTTAGCCCCTCTTCCACCTATAATATATCCTAGATCCCTTGAACAATAAATCATGCCCAGTTCTTGGAAAAAGGCATGGGTCACACCCATCTACAAGAAGGGTAGTAAAAGTGATCCACAAAACTACTGTCCAATATCCTTGATGCCAATTTGTTGCAGAATCTTAGAAAATATACTGAGCTCTAACCTGATGAGGTATCTCAGACAGAATGAAAACATCAATCATGTGAAACCCATGTCTCACTTATCTCAAATGACATACTGAAAGCTTTGGATCAGGGCAAACAGGTAGATGCAGAGTTTCTTGATTTCCAAAAAGCATTTCACTCATTACCACACCCATGCTTATTGTCAAAAGTATGATTATATGGGGTATCAAGTGAAATTTGTGATTGGATTGAGGACATTTTGGTAGGGAGGATTCAGCATGTTATCTTGGGTGGAGAGTCATCATCAGATGTAAAAGTAACTTTGAGTGTGCCCCAGGGAAGTGTATTGGAACCCTTACTATTCATGTTGTATTTTAATGACCTTGCAGACAATATTAACAGTAAAATCTATAATGAGGCACTATCTGAAAGAAGCTGCATAAATATTTAGTCAGATCTTGATAAACATGGTGCAGAGACTGGCACCTTGCTCTAAATGTTCAGAAATGTAAAATTTTGCACTTAACAAAATGTAGTATCCTATGACTAATATTAATGAGTCACCACTGGAATCAGTCAACTCATACAAATACCTGTGTGTAACACTTTGTAGGTATATGAAATAAAATGGTTACGTAGGTTCAGTCATGGGTAAAGCAGGTGGTAGACTTCAGTTTATTGATAGAATACTGGGGAAGTGCAATAAGTCTACAAAAGATATTGCTTAAAAATCACTCATATGACCAATTCTAGAATATGCTCAAGTCCAGACAGGACTAACAGAGAATACTGAACATGTACAGAGAAGGGCAACACCAATGGTAACAGGTTATTTGAATCTGAGGGGGAGTGTCACAGAGATACTGAAGGAACTGAACTGGAATACTCTAGAAGTCAGATGTAAACTACCCCAAGAAAGTCTACTAACAAAGTTTCATGAACTGGCTTTAAATAATTACAGTACGGATATCCTAAAACCCCTTATATATTGTTCACACAGGGATTGTGAGGATAAGAGTACAATAATTACTGCAAGCACATAGCTATTCACACAATCACTCTTCCCATGCTCCATACATGATGTTAACTCATACAATGGGACATACCCTCTGCCAGGCACCTCATGGTGGTTTGCAGAGTATAGGTGTAGAAGTAGATGTAGATCAGCATGTTTTTAGAAAGCATTGTTTGTTCAAAAATCAGCTTGCCCTTTTCTCACATAATATACTGTGAACTTGGGACGAGGGGCAACGGACAGATTCTATATTTGAAAAATTTGAAAAATATGTAAAAATCAGCCAACCAGTTGCATAGGTTTTCTATATACCTTGACCAGGTTTCGTCACCTCTAAGGGTGACTTCATCAGAAGGTAAGGTAATTACATGAAGAACATATCGTCATAGATGTACAGTGATTTAAGAGCTGAGTTGCTAAGGTCATACATTCAAATATAAAACATAATGTTTTATATTTTAATGTATGACCTGAGCAACTCAGCCCTTAAATCACTGTAAATGACTTGGCAGATGGGGTGGGCAGCAACTGCAGTTATTTGCTGATGATGCTGAGGTATATGGTAAGATGTCGAAGTTGAGTGGCTGTAGGAAGATACGAGATGACTTATATAAAAATTTCTACTTGTGGTGATGAATGGCAGCTAGCTCTAAATGTGGAGCAATGTAAGTTAATGCAGACAAGTAGGAAAAACAAACCTGTAATGTTCAGATACAGCATTAATAGTGAACTACTTGACACACTCATGTCTTTAAAATTTTGGGCCATAACATTGCAAAGCGAAATGAAATGAAACGAGCATGTGTAGACTGGTAGCAAAGGCAAATGGTCAACCTTGGTTTATTGGGAGAATTTTAGGAAAGTGTGGTACATCTGTGTTTGGGATCCATACCAGGTCAGATTGAAGGAGGACATCAAAGCAGTTCAGGGGCAGGCTGCTAAATTTGTTACTGGTAGGTTTGAAAAACATGTGTCAGAGATACTTCAGAAACTCCAAAGGGGATCTCTGGAGGGAAGGTGACAGTCTTTTTCAAGAAACATTATTGAAAAAGTTTAGAGAACCAGCTTTTGACTGCTGAATAATTCTACTGCTGCAGGATACTCTGCACATAAGAACCTTAAAGATAAGAGAAATTAGGCCTCATACAGAGGACATAGGTTGCTAGGTTGCAAGATGAAGAGGTTAGCATAGGAGAGGAATTCATGGCAGGCAGCATCAAACTAATCAGAGGACTAAAAAAAGGAAAGACACCTATTATCTCAAAGAAGAATTCAAAACATTAAAACATTTACGCCAGGAACATGCAGATGAATTGTTGTTAAAGTTTAAAAGAGTAATTAAGCACTGAGTTGACATGTGCCTAGTGGAACCCTCCTTGGCAAACAGTCTCTGTGAAGTAAGTTGTAAGGAAACAGCAGCCACTGTATAATATGTGTAAAATGAAGCATAGGCAGAGAGACACCGAATGAAATATGTTTGGCTGTCAATGAGTGCCACAGCAGAATGTCAATAATCTTTTTTTGTTATTTGTAAAGACTATCACTGGTACCAAAGTTAGTATCTGACAATGATGGATGACAGACCAACTCAAATTGAGAGTAGCAAAGTAGCAGCAGAAATGCTGGACTGGACATCTTTTCAGATGTTCCTTTAGAAAGGAAGATACAAAAGAACTGATTCCCACATCATGGCAATGTTAAGTTATAAATATATTAGTATCAGTGTCATTGTTATACAGCTGAAAACACTAAAATTATGTAAGTCTTCAAGGTCCAATACAATCTATACAGCATTTGCACTTGAGTTAGATCCCATTTTAGACATAATATAGTGTGGATCTTTCAAACATAACACTGTTACCAGTGGCTGGAAGAAAGTACAGGTGTCACCACACTACAAAAATGGCAGCGCAAGTGATCCACTAAACTATGACTCAACCTCATTGACAAAACCTGTTGTAGAATCCTAGAAATTATCCTCAGCGTAAACATATTGCGATATCTCAAACAGTATTACATCCATGGTTTCAAACAGCATTGCTTCCAAAAGCAACTGTCATGCAAAATGTAATTCACACTTTTCTCTAATGACAACATGAAAGCCATGGGTAAAGTAAAGGAGCTAGATGTAATACTTCCTGATATCCAAAAAATATTTGGCTCAGTACCACACTTGCACCTGTTATTAAAAGCAGGATCATATAGGGTACCAAATGAAAATTGACAGGATTGAGGGTTTTTTGGCAGGGAGAACACAGCATGTTATTTTCCATAAACTTACCAACAGAAGGAGAAGTAACTTCAGGTGTGTCCCAGGTAAGTGTAGGTTGCTGTTGGTTTTATGTATTAATGAAATGGCAGACAATATTATTAGTACCCTAACACTTTTAAAGATGATCCCATTATCTATAATGAAATACTACCTGATAAAACAGTTCAAAAACCAAGTCATATCTTGATAAGATTTCAGAGTGGTGAAAAGATTGACATTTTAGTGTAAAAATAAAGGCATGCAATTTCACATTTCACAAAAATGTAGAAAAGCAGTATCCTATGATCACACTGTCAATGAGTCAAGTTGAATCAGTCAACTCACACAAATAACTGGATGTAACAATCTGTGTAGATATGAAATGGAATGATCACATAGATTCTGTCACAGGTAAATCAGGTGACATATTTGGGTTCATTGGCAGTTTACTGGCAAAATGCAGTCAGCCTACCAAGATGACTGCTTACAAAACACCTGTGGATTACATGTTAGAATACTGCTCAAGTACGTGGGTATGGGGCCAATAACAAACATGAAACAGGACATGTGGAATGTATCCAAAGAAGTGCAACATGAATGATCCCAGGTTTGTTTAACTCACACAGGAATGCTGATGACTAAGAGACTACAATCGTTTAACATTTGCTTACCCCCGACATGGAGTAATATCCGAAGCTCAACTTTCTTGAGACTGAGAATCTTATGTCCACGAATCAGAAATGCTTAACTCTGTTTTCAAATGGTCCTTTACTAAGAAAAACCCAGGAAAATTACACCAGTTTAATCCTTGTACCACTGAAAAGCTAAATGAAGTAAGTATTAGTGTCAATAGTGTTGAGAAACGGCTGAAATAATTAAAATTGAACAAAACTCCAATGTCTGATGAAATCCCTGTAAGATTGTAATTTGAACTCACAGTTCAGTTAGCCCCTCTTCTAACTCTAGATCCCCTGAACAACAAATTGTGCCCAGTTCTTGGAAAAAGGCACAGGCCCCACCTGTCTACAAGATGGGGAGTACAAGTGATCCACAAAACCACTGTCCAATATCCTTGACACCAATTTGTTGCAGAATCTTATAACATACCCTGAGCTCAAACATGATGAGGTATCTTGAACAGAATGACCTCCTCCATGCCAGCTAGCATGGTCTTCAAAAACGTCAGTCATGTGAAACTCATGTCTCACTTTTCTCACATGACATACTGAAAGCTTTGAATTGGGACAAGCAGGTAGATGCAGAGTTCCTTGATTTCAGAAACGCATTTGACTTAGTACCACGCCTATGCTTATTGTCAAAAGTATGATTATATGGGGTATCAAGTGAAATTTGTGATTGGATGGAGGACATTTTTGTAGGGAGGATGCAGCATGTTATCTTGGGTGGAGAGTCATCATCAGGTGTAGAAGTAACTTCGAGTGTGCCCCAGGGAAGTATGCTGGTAATTAATCTTTCCAGAAAGGAAGCTGTTAGAATTTTTATACTAGGCTGCTGATTCGATTATATGTTTAATTTGTCTATCAAGATGCTGGATCATTAGTCTTCTGTCTTGAGCATTCCCAGCATTGGCACAGGATACATTTCTGACTGTTCTCACAAATTATGCTGTAGCATCCAAAAATTCTCAAAAATATATCTTTTATCACATAAATATGCTCTCAAATTAGGGACCTCCAATAGAATGAGTGAATGAGGATAATGCCACCAAAAATTTCTA
Organism: Schistocerca nitens; assembly: GCF_023898315.1. Taxonomy (NCBI): domain Eukaryota; kingdom Metazoa; phylum Arthropoda; class Insecta; order Orthoptera; family Acrididae; genus Schistocerca; species Schistocerca nitens. The sequence continues at coordinate 1,190,759,226 of NC_064614.1, read as the reverse complement.
TGTGTTAAAAATATAGTTTATCAGTGACAAAATAGTATGAATTTTACAGAACTTACATACTTCAATAATGCATCATAAATCACAATAGACACAAACCTCTCAATAATGAGGGATTATGAGAAAACAATATGACCAGCAAAATTTTTGGGTCGTAAAGCTTTTTTTTTTTTAAAAAAAAAACCTGAATTTGTGACACCTTATATACTTGCATGCCAAAGATGAAGAGAGTAGTGTGAGAATATCCCACTCAAAATAGCAAAATTGTGGAGCATCAACAATCTTCAACTTGGGGCAACAAACAATGCCACCACATGCTGTGACCTGTAGCTGGCATCATGCTTATGTGTGCAAAGATATACAATAAGCACTGCTAAGAGACTATATGATAGCCTCTGTGTACCAGATTTTTCATAAAATTGTTTATTATCAACTTAAAGAGGTTACACTTTGTGTTCAATAAGCCCATCAGATGTACTCCCCTTACATGAAGACAGTGTCATGAGTTTACTCAGGAATATTGGAAGAGTATCTTGTTCACAGATCAGTCATGGTTTGCTGTGGGCAATGATACTATCTGTTTCTCTTACAAATGTGCTTAATCCAAAATAGTGGCCAGGGAATGATGTAGCAGCATCAGTGGTGACACACTGCTGGGGGTACATATATTACTGCATGTGTATATATATTACTGCATGTGTCTTCTTTGGGCACTGTGACAGCTCCACTCTTGAGAGATAATGCCCTCAGATCCATCCAGTGAATGATAATTCCCAACCATACAGTATAACTGTGGTGAATGAGAATCTTCAAATTTACTCTGTGGCCTTTTCTCTCATTTAACATGGATATGTGACTTCTGCCAAATGTGTAGTGCCACTGCTGACCTTCAGAGGGCAGTCAGTGGAAGGCATGCTGGGTGGCCTTATGGGGATCTTGAACTTCCATGTGAGATCATCAAAAACCTTACTGGTATTCTACTGTTCTATATGTCTTTGGTGGTAGACACAACATGTGGTGAGTGTCACCCATATCCAGTTTACTGGTATATATCTCACAAATAGGCAGGGCACCATTTAGTGTAAACATTATAATTGTATCTCCTGTTGTTTCAAGTACCTTGAGGATTCCTAACTTAGGAATGTCAGTTTGAGGCCCTACGGAAACATACATATTGTATAACTGTAATACATGTCTTTCTAGCAGAACCTGTAACTAGTAATGATACATAACATGTTATCAGTGCCTTAGAGTAGTGAAAAAGGAAACTGCCTCATGTGTGAACATGCAAGTGTTTAGTAGACTAAGAATATGCATAACAATTTCCACACTTGTATTTACCACACACATATCAACAGGCACTGTTCAAAAGCTGGTATTGTAGAGGGACTAGATAGCTCCACAGTTATTTTCTGGCAATATTCTGCCAAATGAGTGAGTGTAGAGTGCCAAAGACTTAAAACTGTTTAACTTTCTTTAGCAAATCCAGAAAGTCTCTTATCTTATGAAATGGATTCAGTCACAGATCATCAGCCACGGTATGACTGATCACACACACCTGCACAAAGAGGTAGTCGGCAGCTGTGTTTTCTGCATGCTATCTGCCGCACCCTTCCCCCACACAGTGTTCCGTACTACAAGGGGGTGTCTTCATGGAGACCCATCAGTGATTGCATCATCTGATATAGAAAGCTTTCTGGATCAGCTGCTCAGCTCCATGGCAGGATGATCTTTGGAGTCAGTTCATTCTGAGCTTTTGTAGTATGCCCACATTTTCTGATGTACTGCTGCCGAGCAATTAAGTGTAATTTGGGTCCTCTCAACACTGGTGGCCCCACAATGAAAGCCCGTACCTACTACAGATTATCCTTTATACTTTGTTTCATATTCTACATGACAACACTGAAAATATATCACAACTACTGTGCTGGAGAAATGCAGATTCAAGACAGCGACTTCTGTGGATCAGTAAAAAACATAACTGCAGCTGTACGGTTACTTGATTAAAAAAGCACAACAGGTTTCATAACGTTAGTTATATCATCAGGTGAAGTCAGCTACAGCATGATATTGGAGTACAGTTCATATTAAATGTGTACTCCAGTATCATGTTGTAAATGACTTCCCCTGCTGATTACAAAACCAGTCATGGTTTTCAAATAAAGTAATCATAAGCCACAGCAGTTTTTTTTATTTTTTACTCAACATGAGGTTTTTTAGCTGTGGATGTCTGTTGAATAAACTTTTGTGTTCAAGACTTCTGCAGTGTTTGGTTTAGTGCTTTGCATCTACAGGGACAACCTACCACAACACCTGAAAGAGACATTTTCTTGTGCAGTGCTGGTGGTGTCAAGAATGGCCCCCATGTGTTCAAAAATGTGCACTGACTACTGATCTCTGGTTAACTTTGGTGATGAATGCAACTCATCTCCCTACCAACAGGATACTGTTCAAAAAATGTCAGACAGATACAGTGGACTGTTGCTCAGTTCTGTCGCACCTACTGCACCATGTACAATTCCGCCAAATCCATTCACACCACCATGCTGAATCCATAAGATTGGGTCATACATGAACTCTTTCACAGAATTTTCTTCCCCCGTCACAACTGTTCCACAAGAGCTCATCCACTGTTGGTTGCTGACCAGCTGTGGCACCACATTCATACCAGAATTTTGAAACTACCACAGTCCCCTTGATACAATTGGCTTTGTTGTTCACTGCTTCTGAATACATTCTCTACAACTGTGGCATGTTTGATGACAGGTCCTTGTTTTTTTTTTTTTTTTTTTTTTTTTTTTTTTTTTTTTTTTTTTTTTTTACACACAAGTCAAAACAAGTTTTGTATCACCAGAGTTCCCAGAACACCTGAAGATAAGATGTTGACTGTGGATATTAATTCACAGACACAGTCCCGTTGACTGTTCAGAGATGTCACTAAACCCGCCAAAAAATTTAAACAACCATGCATGAGCAGTGCCTATTAACAGGAAGGAGGTTAACAGCTCATGCTGTCTGTAGTTCAACCATGCCTAGATGGTCAATACCTCAATTTGATCACATCCACATTGTTACTTTGTGCCAGGAAGGGCTCTCAACAAGGGAAGTGTGCAGGGGTCTTGGAGTGAGCCAAAGTGATGTTTGGACATGGAGGAGATAGAGAGAGACAGGAACTGTCGATGACATACCTCGATGAGACCGCTCAAGGGCAACTGCTGCAGTGGATGACTGCTATTTATGAATTATGGCTTGGAGGAACCCTGACAGGAAAGCCACCATGTTGAATAATGCTTTTCGTACAGCCACAGGACATTGTGTTATGACTCAAACTGTGCACAATAGACTCAATGATGCACAACTTTACTCCCAATGTCCATGGCAAGGTCCATCTTTGCAACCACGCACCACGCAGCACAGTATAGATGGGACCAACAACATGCCGAATGGATCGCTCAGGATTGGCATCATGTTCTCTTCACAGATGAGTGTCGCATATGCCTTCAACCAGACAATCATAGGAGACGTGTTTGAAGGCAACCCAGTCAAGCTGAAGGCCTTAGACAATGTCCAGTGAGTGCAGCAAGGAGGTGGTTTGCTGCTGTTTTGGGTAGGCATTATGTGGGGCCGACGTACACTGCTGGTGGTCATGGAAGGCATCGTAAAATCTGAACGATACGTGAATGCCATCCTCTGACCGATAGTGCAACCATATCAGCAGCATACTGACGAGGCATTGATCTTCATGGGTGACAACTTGCACCCACATTGTGCACATCTTGTGAATGATACCTTCAGGATAATGACATCACTCGACTAGAGGGGCCAGCATGTTCTCCAGACATGAACCCTATTGAACATGCCTGGGATAGATTAAAAAGGGCTGTTTATGGATGACGTGACCCACCAACCACTCTAAGGGATCTATGCCAAATCGCCATTGAGGAGTGGGACAATCTGGACCAACAGTGCCTTGATGAACTTGTCGGTAGTATGCCACGATGAATACAGGCATGCATCAATGCAAGAAGACTTCCTACTTGGTATTAGAGGTACTGGTGTGTACAGTAATCTGGACCACCACCTCTTAAAGTCTTGCTGTATGGTGGTACAACATGCAATGTGTGGTTTTCATGAGCAATAAAATGGGCAGAAATGATATTTATGCTGCTCTCTATTCGAATTTTCTGTACAGGTTCTGGAACTCTCGGAACTGATGTGATGCAGAACTTTTTTGATGTGTGTATTTCTGAGCCATCTGGGTAGTGACTGTTTTGTCCCCTTACAACAAATATGATACAGTGAAGACACTGCTCCTCCAGTGCTTCTCTCAGCCACAGGAACAACAACACTGCAAAGTTATTTATAATGAAAATGTTGGCGCCAAAATCCAGCTTTGGAGACACCTTAAAACATCAATTAAAGCCGCACTGATGCCAGTCCACAGTATATGGACACAGTTGATTGTAAAGTTACCTCCTCAGTTACAACTAGCAACGTTCTCACATGAAAGTGAATGATTAGAAAATAAACTAACTTTGGCAGACACACTTCTCGCCAGATTAGAACAACAGTGAATTAATTGAATGAACAACAATGACCAGCTCCACTCCGTCACACACTATGCTGTGGCAGACAGTATCAGGCAACTAAATGGAACCAATAGTGCAAGGATACCGCTGAGGATGACGTCACTCGCACTCACCCGAGCACCAACTTCCATAGGCAGCCAGCTGACAGCAAGACCCACTTACTGACAAGAAGACATGGCCACATGGTTTCATGCATGTTTTAATGATAAAGCATGCAACTTCACGACACTCAGATGGGAGGAATGATGTGGATCATCACACTAATACAAATCATCTGCCTAGATAATAGTAGGAAGCCAAAATTAATTTAGTTCTTCTTGTGTGATGAATTAATACATGGTTAAGTTAGTGCTCACAAATGCCTGTTATTGAGATATCCTTTAGTTCATCTCTTGATGGTATATTCATTTCATTAATCTTATTACGCATGGATTGCACATCACGGTGATAAATTTTTAGATAATGTTGATTCATGGCTTGTGTGTCATGTTTTCAGCATCACATGCTTCCAGTTTAAATTTAGATCACCAGTAGTGTTGTATTCTCTCTCTTCTTTCTTGTGGATTTTACTTTCCTTGCTGTAGTCTATAGGACATACAGAAAATGTTCCTATCTACATTTGATTACCACCTAAAAGTAAAGTAAAAACAAGAGCTGATAGACAAAAGTATTATAGTTAATCAAGAATTGAAGAAATATCACTAGAATGATGTGGTAAACTTTGACTGTGTCTTTTACAGTAATATCCTATGAGATCATGTTCCACACTTTTTTGCCTTTTAGTTTCATAACTTGTTTATATTTGCACCTTCTTGCCATCTCTAGGACTAGTTTTGCTGAAGCAAATACAATACTTACATAATAAACATGTAGAGATATTGAAACTTCATTTCAATGTATTATTATGAATCTGTTCCAATACCACGATGAGAATACTTACGTGCAGCAGAGGCACTACCTTACTTAGTGATGACAACTGTGCTGTAATTTTATATACGCTTATGTCATCTTGTGGATAATATGCCTCTCTTTTTTGAAAAATGTGATTTGTTTGCTCACATAGTCAGTTCTGACACACGTACCACTGACACCACACATAGTTGTTCTGTGTCCAGTACCTTAAGTAATCAAGCAATTACAGTGACATATTGAGCTCATTCTATTACTATTGAATTTACAGTTGTATAGCTAGTGATGTATGTATATCATTTTTGTTGTGAATACACTTTATCTACTGATTATAATGTTTCTCAGCTTGTCAAAGTACTAGTACACATTTCTCATTATGTATATACTATATTATCTATTCACCTAGTAGATACTGTTTCTCAAGCTTAATGTATCTATTACACCTTTGATTTAACACTAATTATATTGTGTGATTTACAGGAGGAAAAGGGACCTCTGGTGTGAAGTTAATGCAAGATTCCAGCAAAGAAAATGAAGATGGAAGACTAGCCCAGAAAGACAAGAGATAAGATACAAGGGAGAAGAAAGAAGATGAAACCAATATTAAACAACATTATTATTTAATGTGTCAGTCATTACACAAACAATTACACATTTTTTTTAAATAAATGACAGAAACAGATACTCTTTGCAAATGTGCCAGCAACAAACAAAGACCTGTGCTGAATCAGCTTAGTCAGTGCCTACACAATTCATTAAAAGTTTCCTTTCTTCTGTTACATTTATATACTGGCAGAATCTCATGCATATGTTTAATGTATGAAATTCAAGGGGTGTTTGTAATGTAACAGATAACATGTGCATGTCATGGCATACAATACACATAATAAACATGATACGTTTGTTTATATATCATTTTATAGTTAATCTTTCAGTTCTTATATTGCATCATAGCACTGCATTATTAGTGTTCCACAATTCTCATTTTTCTGTAACTTCCCTTTTTATTACACTAATTATTCTATGAATGGAATAGTTGAAGTTAAATAATAAGAGAGATGTCTAAATCACTGTATTGTTAACATCACACAATTCATTTAATTTCCATATAGAGGCATAAACTTTTGAAGAGGTGTATTTACTGGGAAGATGATTACACTAATTAATATTCTAATTCTTGTGGAGGAATGTCAAAGTCCAATGTAAATAAAAAAATGTTAAAATAAGGCAAATGTGGAATGTCTGGTGATTTTATAAAAAAAGGAAAATTTTGATAAAAATGATTATTGTAATTATGTTATTCTAAACTGTCAAGCAAAATGATAATGTAAATCTTGTAGGGAAATCATATGGGTTATAAAATTTTAATTACATGTCTTAACAAAGCAGTAAACACCATTCTCATTGCTAAAAGGTTATACAAGGGATTGTGGCTGCAACCGTATGTCTCAGTTTTGGAACTGTCTTAGCACAATATTTGCTCAGTCTGAGTGTTAATGAAAAGTTTTGTAATGAAGAAGGGAGAAGTGAAGCAACTATAAATAAGTTATGAATGTCAAAAATTCTGATTGTGAGGAAATTGTCGTACTGACGTCAGGATGCAGCATGTTAAAGGAGAAACCAACCCAATACTCTTTCAACGAACATAAATGGTGTGTTAATTTTGTCAACAGTCATTGTTACCTCCAATTTACCAAGTAAAGGTTTTGAATATTAATGAAAAGTTTTCTGTTGATAGATTTTTTACCTTTTGCAAGAATATTTGTAAAATAGTGAGAAGAGTGCAATTTTTAGACTTAAACATTCAAGCATACATATTAAGCATACATATTAATTGTGAGTAGAAATGTGGCAAGTGGTGGAGTTGAACAGGGATTAGAATTTTGAAGTTACTTTCTAAAATAATTCTTTTGAGTCTTCAGATAATGCCCATGAATAGAACTATCTACCATGGAAGCATATTTTGGAGTGCTGAGCAGCTAGTATCAACTGAAAATACGGACATAATGCTAAATTAAGATTTGTAAGTAGGGCTTCTCGTAACACACTATCTGATCAAAAATATGTGGAGACGCCTACATAATGCATAACTGACCACTGGGTGTAACAAAAGAGAGACCTGCCACCAGTATAGAAGGAGACAAGAAGTATTGCACAGTCAGTAGAGAAGCAGTATCAGCAGACAGGCTTAATCAGGAAAGCCCTGGGACTTTGAACTTAGACTAGTCATTGGATGTTAACTGAGTGACAGTTCCATCAGGGGTATTTCAGCCCTTCTCAAATGTCCCAAGTTGACTCTGTAGTGCTTCGAGAATTTTGGAGGAAATTCTAGAATCACTCGGTCTTTCACTGTTTCAAACACTCAATATTATAGATATGAGTAGAAGAAATGAATCAGCCGACTGTGCATAGTTTATTTGTGTGTGCAGGTAAAAAGAACAGGCACAAGGAAAAAGATGGACATGGTGGCCGAACGGCTGCAGACAAGGACTTGCTGTATGGTCCACAGAGTTTTGTGTATGGGCAAAGAAGAACAAGAAAAGTTTATGTAGTATTCTGTGTTCTTTAATGTCTGTGATGATTGTAAAAAGACTAGTGGACAGTTGAAAGCAGTTTCCTAAGGACATTCACATGTTGGACTTGAATGAGAATAGAGACTTAAATTTTTTCATGTCTCAATTATGATCAAAGTGAGACACGTGTAAGCTATTTTGAAGAAGTGTAAATGATTCTAATATTTGAAGAATGAGTTAGCTTGCCGAAGTTGTTGTTTATGAATGTTGAAAATATATTGTGACTGAATTGAAAAGTATTCTACGAGTACACAAATTATTTCAAGAATAGAAATGTAGTTAGTAAATTCCCTTAACCAGCAACATATCTTCGGAGAAGAAGCTGTCGGGAGAGTGACATAGCAGATTCACGCGAGAAGAGGATCTGCTACACATAATGGGCAAGTTAACTGAATTGAGAGACATGTGAGTCTTGGACCCCAGCACCACACTGTCACTTGATGTCATCTGGAGAATGTCAGAACCGTTGGTGAGGTAACAGGAACTGGAAATCCAAAGGAATTACCATAGCTAATCCAAGACCAGGCAGATTTCATGTACAGATGACTGAGCATTGTGGGGAGTGATTGCAAAAACTCACATGAAATAAGTGGAAGAAAACATTTGTGAGTTCCAAACAAAGTGCTACCAGGAGCCCACCTAGCACAATGAATGTACAGAGGGAATTAAAATGAATGGAGTAAACCACTGAGCAGTTTCTCAAAAGACACATTTGTCAGTATTAAGCAGCACTTGTACTTGTGATGGTGCAAAGAGCAATTACACTGGATAGTGGGTGACTGGAAGTGAGAGATTTGGAGTGATTAATCATGCTATAACCTGTGACAGTATTATGCAAGGCTTTGGGTTTGGTGAACACCTGGAAAACATTATCTGCCATCATGTATAGTGCCAAAAATCAAATATGGAGGAGGTAGTGTAATAACACGGGGGTGTTTTTTGTGGTTAGGGTTTGATCACATAATTGTCCTTAAGAAAATGCTATTTGTGGCTGGATAAACTGAAGAAACTACAAAAAGGCAGGAATTTAAGGAGATGGAAATTTGATAAACAGAAAGAACCAGAAGTTCTTGAGAGTTTCAGAGGGTGCATTAGGGAATGACTGATAAGAGCAGAGGAAAGGAATACAGTAGAAGAAGAATGGGTAGCTTTGAGAGATGAAATAGTGAAGGCAGCATAGATCAAATAGGTAAAAAGATGAGGGCTAGTAGAAATACTTTGGTAACTCAAGAGATACTGAATATAATTGATGAAAGGAAAAAAATATAAAAATGCTGGTGGAAACGAATACAAACATCTGAAAAATGAAATCGATGGGAAGTGCTAAGTGGCTAAGCAGGAATGGCTGGAGGACAAATGCAAGGGTGTAGAAGCATATGTCATTAGGGGTAAGATAGTTGCTGCCTACAGGAAAATTAAAAGAGACCTTTAGAGAAAAGAGAACCACTTGCATGAATATCAAGATGGAAAAGCAGTGCCAAGCAAAGAAGGAAAAGCAAAAAGGTGGAAGGAGTTAACAGAGAGATTATACAAGGGAGATGAACTTGAGGGCAATATTATTGAAATGTAAACATTCTGTTAAGAGCTACTGATAGCCCTGAGAGAGATAGCCATGAAAAACTCTTCCATCTGGTGAGCAAGATGTATGAAACAGGTGAAATATCTCAGACTTAAAGATGAAGATAATAATTCCAATTCCAAAGAAAGCAGTTGCTGACAGGTGTGAAAATTACTGAACTATCAGTTTAATAAGTCACGACTGCAAAATACTAATATCAATCCTTTACAGAAGAATGGAAAAACTGATAGAAGATGACCTTGGAGGAGATCAGTTTAGATTACAGAGAAATGAGGGAATGTGCAAGGCAATACTCACCCTACAACTACTCATAGAAGATAAGTTAAGCAAAGGAAAACCTATGTTATAGCACATGTGGTCTTAGAAAAAGCTTTTGACAATGTTGACTGGAATACTCTCTTTCAGATTCTGAAGGTGGCAGCAGTAAATCCCAGGGAGCGAAAGGCTATTTACAATTTGTATAGAAACCAGATGGCAATTATAAGAGTTGAGGAGCACAAAAGGGAAGCAGTGATTGAGAAGGGAGTGAGACAGAGCTGTGGCCTTTCCTCTATGTTATTCAATCTGTATATTGAGCAGGCAGTAATGAAAACAAAAGAACAGTTTGGAGTAGGAATTAAGATCTACAAAGAAGAAATAAAAACTTTGAGGTTTTCTAAAGACATTATAATTCTGTTGGAGACAGTAAAGGACCTGGAAGAGCAGTTGCACAGAATAGACACTGTCTTAATAGGAAGATATAAGCTGAACTTCAACAAAAGCAAAATGAGGATAATGGAATGTAGTCCAATTAAATCAGGCAATGCTGAGGAAATTAGGTTAGGAAATGAGACACTTAAAGCAGTAGATGAGTTTTGCTATTTGATAAACAAAATAACTGAAGATGATCGAAGTAGAAAGGATATGAAATGTCGACTGGCTATGGCATGGGAAGCGTTTCAGAAGAAAAGAAATTTATTAACATCAAGTATAGATTTAAATGTCAGGAAGTCCTTTCTGAAAGTTTTTTTATGGAGTGTAGCCATGTACAGAAATGAAACATTGGACAATAAATAGTTTAGACAAGATGAGCATAGAAGCTTTCAAAATATGGTGTTACAGATGATTGCTGAAGGTTATATGGGTAGATCACATTAACTAATGAGGAGGTACTGAACAGAATTGGGGAGAAGAGGAATTTGTGATACAACTTGATTAGAAGAATGGATCAGTTGGTAGGACATGTTCTGAGGCATGAGGGAATCACCAGTTTAGTTTTGGAGGCAAGTGTGGAAGGTAAAAATGGTATAAGGAGACCAAGAAATGAATACAGTAATTAGATCCAGAAGGATGTAGGTTACAGTAGTTAGTCAGAGATGAGGAGGCTTGTACACGATAGAGTAGCATGGAGAGCTGCATCAAACCAGTCTTTGGACGGAAGACCACAACAACAACAGCAACAACACGAAGACATTTTACAGCATCTACATGTACATATTCTGTCTGCAAATCACTGTGAAGTGCAAGGTGGAAGGTACACCCCATTCTAGCAGTTATTATGGTTTCTTCCTGTACCATTCATGTATGGAGTTCGGGAAGAATGATCATCTGAATGCTTCTGTGCATGCAGTAATTATTCTAATCTTATCCTCATAATCCCACCTCGTCGGCGGAAGACGTTGCCCAACCGTTGATTGACGCCTTTTACATATGGTAAGTGTAGTAGAGGAAGCTTCTCTTCTTTGCCTTCATCTCGTGTTCTGCTCCCTTTGGTTTTAGCTACCTTTCTTATAATGTTGTCATCATAGCCGTTGGCACGAAACGTGTCTTGTAGCTCCTTGCCGGCCACAATTTCAATATTAAATATTTTCAGTGGTATGAGGATAAAGTTGGGGCAATTCTCCTTTGTAAAGAAAGATTTGAAAATGGAGTTAACCATTTCAGCTTTTGCTTTGCTACCCCCAAGTTCAGTCCTTGTCTCATTCACTAGGAACTGGAGAAAATCTTTGGTGCCACTAACGGCCTTTACATATGAGCAAAATTTCTGTGGCATATGTGAAAGGTCACCTGACAATATTCTGCTACAGTAGTCATTGAAGGCATCACCTGTTGCTCTCTTAAGAGCCCTACACTTTGTTTCACACCTATTATGCACTAACCTCTGTTTCTTTAGAAATTTCTTTACAATGACTGATACCATGTAGGGTCCTTTCCATTATGAGCTGTTCTACTGGATATGTATCTATCCAGAACATGGTCAACTATTCTCTTAAACTTGATGTTTCAATTTCCTCACTGAGATACGCCACTACTAATTTTTTTTATCGAGTTTACTGAAAAGATACATCTTTCTGCCTGTTTTAGTTGTCCTTTCTACTTTGGTAATCAGTGTTGTCGCTGCTGTGACATGGTCACTGAGACCAGTTTTGATGTGGACATCCTCAAAGAGGTCTATTTGTTGCCATTAGATCCAATATATTTCCGCCATGAATGGGGTTCCTAACTACTTCTTCTAGGTATTGTTCAGAGAAGCATTTGGTAAAGTTTCACAGGACGTCTTATCACACCCACCACTAAAAAAACTATAATCTCCCCAATTAAATGTCAGATGATTAAAGTCTCGACCAATGATTACAATATGACTGGGGAACTTATGTACAAGCGAACTTATATTTTCTCTAAAGTTTTCAGTCCCATCAGATGAGTTTGTCAAGCAATAAAAGGAATCAACTATCATTTTGTGTGCACCCCTCATACTGAGTCTTACCCAAACAATCTCACATACAGCTTCAATTTCTGTCTCGATAGATTTGCGTTTCTTGTCTACTAGCACAAATACACCACCTCCATAACCCATTTGCCTATCCTTTCAATATACACTTAAATTTTCCCCAAAATCCCACTGTTGTCAATTTCTGGGCAATCAGCATTCTGTACATAGTATGATGTGAGCTTCACTGCTTTTCAAGAGTGCTTCAAACTCTGGCACTTTGTTGCAAATACTCTGGCAGCTCACCATTAGGATTTTAATGTTCTCACCTGATGGAGGCATTTCTTTCAATATTACACTGATACTTCTGGGTTTTCTACAGTTATTGTTATCTGGATTGGATGGAGAGTCACCTAATCTAAAAAAAACCATTGAGTGCACCCCACACATAGTCAGCTACCTGAGTAGCAGCCTCTGATGTGTAGTGCACATATGACCTATTTAGGGGACCCTGCAATGGCACGAGTCCAGGGAGTTGCAGTGCATCTTGTCACAGAACTTTTGAAGTTTCTGGTTCAGTCCTTCCACTCAACTCAGAACCAAAGGGCCACATCAGTTCTCGGGACAATGCTGCAAATAGTGAAATTCACTGAAATTCCTTGTGCAAGGCTGGTCTTCTTAACCTTCTCTGCTAGTAGCTGGAATGCCCCTAGAATAATCTCAGAGCACAAATGACAGGCATAATTTATTCCAACGTGCACCACAATTTGCAGTTGGTTGCACCCTGTTTCCTGAATGGCTGCCAGAAAAACTTCTTTGGCATGTTGACTGACGCTCCCAGGCATAAGCACTGTGCACATGGTGTCCTTTCTTGTTCCTTGCTGCCATTTCCCTAAGGATTACCATAATTTGCATATGTTTGAACTCCCGATGATTAATAGATGCCTACCCTTTTGTGTTTTGCCTCCTCCTGGCACTGGACAAAATAGGTTTCCCCAAAACAGGTAAAATGGGTCCTGCTTGCTCAGTTTCAGTTTCATTTTTATATACATCATTTGACCCTCCTAATAATACAACAAAATCATTTTGATAAAGACTGGTACAAAAATTTCCACTAGTCCATGACCATGTCTGTCCGCACTGAACTGGCAGACTCTTGAAGACAGACGTAAACTATCTCAAGAAAGTCTATTAACAAAGTTTCAAGAACTGGCTTTAAATAATTACTGCAGGGATATACTAGAACCCCCTATGTATGTCTCACATTAGGAACACGAGAAGAAGGCAAAGAAGAGAAGCTTCCTCTGCTACACTTACCATATGTAAAAGGCGTCAATGAACGGCTAGGCAACGTCCTCCGCCGACGAGGTTTCAAACCGATTTTTCGAAGCAGTCACAGGATCCGCGAAATGATAGGTTCCACCAAGGATGTAGTCAACAATCTTAACACTGCACGTGTTTACGAACTACGGTGTGAGTGCGGAGCTGCCTACATAGGAGAAACGGGGAGACCTGTTAGCTTACGAGTAGCAGAACACGAACGCTATGTACGATTACAACAACACAATAAATCGGCGATAGCGGAGCACCACCGTGACTTTGGACAACCTATCAGGTTGCAGGAAGCCCGAGTTCTGGCGAAAGAATCGTGGACGCGAGAACGCAAAATACGGGAGGCGATTGAAATTATTAAGCAGCCTGACAACGTCAACAGAGAAGATGGCTACAAACTCCCGGCGTCCTGGCTGCCGGCCATCCCAGTCCAACGGGCCGCGAGCGGTCGCGGGGCAGAAGCTACACGGGACACGGACGTATTTGCACAAACAGCTGTAGAGCAACTGTCAGTTCACTTCCGTGTACACCAGGAGGAAGACTCTCCGACCAGAAGGCGAACGCTGATTGGCGGACAACTACCAATCGTTGACGACATGGACATCCACGAGTAGCCTCTTTCCTTCCATCTTCCCTTACGTCATCATATTAGAGGGCCAATTAAAAGTTTTACAACAGTGACGTCAGACATCGATAGTCTGTAATAAATAGAAGCACATATCCCTATGCAAAACCAACGTGCCCTGAGGAAGGCCGTTGCAATTCGGCCGAAACGTCGGTTTTAGTTTATTATTGTTATTAGTTTTTAGCAATGAGGCGGCATTACACCCAGAAGATTTTTTATCACTATGGCACCGGCCGCGGAAGCCTACGTTCTTATTTCAGCAGACAGTTGATGTTTTTCTGTCATCTTTATACGCTTTATAACCATCTGAAACATAAAAAAATGATATAAATATGCATAGCATTTGGTGGGATGATGATGTGCAGTTGAGAGGATGACTACCATTGCCCAAGATAGTTTTGTGGAGCAAAGATGTAAAATATCCTTGTATGGTTCATGCAGAAAAGGAGGATGTGCCCACGTAGCATTGCACAGTAGGAGTTTACAGTGAGGTGACAAAAGTCATGGGATGCCTCCTAATATCGTGTCGGACCCTCTTCTGCCAAGTGTAGTGCATTAACTCGGCGTCGGCTCAACAAGTCCCCTGCTGAAATATTGAGCCATATTGCCTCTATAGCCATCCGTAATTGTAAAAGTGTTGCCAGTGCAAGATTCTGTGCAAGAACGGACCTCTCGGTTATACCCCATAAATGTTCGCTCTGGTTCATGTCGAGTGATCTGGGTGGCCAAATCATTCGCTCTAATTGTCCAGAATGTCCTTCAAACCATTTGAGACCAATTGTGGCCTCCTATCGTTGTTTGGGAACATGAAGGTCGCGAATGACTGCAAATGGTCTCCAAGTAGCGGAACATGCCATATCCAGGCAATTATTGGTTCATTTGGGCCAGTGGACCCAGTCCATTTCATGCAAAGACAGTTCACACCACTACCGAGCCACCACCAGCTTGCACAGTGCCTTGTTGACAATTTGGGTCCATTGATTAGTGCGATCTACGCCACAATCGAACCCTACGACCAGCTTTTAGAAACTGATATAGGGAGTCTTCTGACCAGGCCACGGTTTTCCAGTCGTGTAGAGTACAACCGATTTGGTCACGAGCAGAGGAGAGGCGCTGCAGCCGATGACGTGCTGTTGGAAAATGATGACGCGTCGAACGTCTGCTGCGATAGCCGATAAAAGTCAAATTTCGCCGCACTGTCCTAACGGATACGTTCGTAATATTTTTATTAAAAATGAAATTCCTCCAGCTGTACTTAAGATTTTACGAGGGGCGTTCAGAAAGTAAGCTCCAATCGGTCGCGAAATGGAAACGACTATGAAAATCCGATAAAGCTTTGCACAGATGTGTTGGGTAGTGTCTCTAGTATAACCCCAGTTAGCATCACGTCGCTCTTCTCCTTTCTGAGCTCGCAGTGAGTGCGTAAAGATGTCTAGAAAATAGTGTCTGCCGCCAAGTACGAGGGCCTGGTGAGAAATTTCGCCTGAAGCTATACAGCTAACATTACATAACTGTCGTGCTGTTTCTTCTTCAAGACAATTCTCAGCCGCATTCTGCAGGGGCAATGAAGATGCTCCTGCATCGTTTTCAAATGGAAATGTGAGATTACCCACAATACAGTCCGCAATTGTCTCCCCCTGAGTTTCATCTCTGGTCACATGAACCGCTGTCTTTGAAGACAACATTTTGACACAGACAACGAGGTGTAGGCCAGCGTGGAGAATTGGCGGAAAGCACTGGCGGCTGCCTTCTATGATGAGGCTATTGAAAAGTTGGTACAACGCTATGACAAAAGTCTAAGTCAGAACGGCGACTACGTAGAGAAGTAGCTGAAAGGTATATCTAATTGTTACAAGTAAAACATTTCTGATGTTCACTGTGGTTTCAATTTGGCAATCAATCGGAGCTTACTTTCTGAACAGGCCTCGTATATTTACTTCGCTACTAGTTTCGACGTTGCATCAACGCCATCTTCAGGCCCTACATAACAACACCATACATAAAACAAACAATGTGAGACATCAGTAGTCTGTGAGCTGGTGTACAAAATAAATATTATATAAACATATTATATATAGGATGAATTCATTAAAAGTAGTTACATTTCGTTCATTTTCACTAAGATGCAATTTTCCTTGACATTAACAATATTTATGGTACAAACAAGTTGGTTGGTTGGTTGGTTGTGTGGGGAAGGAGACCAGACAGCGTGGTCATCGGTCTCACCGGGTTAGGGAAGGATGGGGAAGGAAGTCGGCCGTGCCCTTTCAGAGCAACCATCCCGGCATTTGCCTGGAGTGATTTAGGGAAATCACGGAAAACCTAAATCAGGATGGCCGGACGCGGGATTGAACCGTCGTCGTCCCGAATGCGAGTCCAGTGTCTAACCACTTCAAACAAGTACAAATGATGTTAAATACATACGGTTATTTCCGTTATAGATCAATAACAGACATTAGAATAAAATTGGAGGTATATATAAGTTTAGGTGACATGCCGTTGCTCTTAGAGATCATAATATAGGAATAAAACAGTACTAAAATTGTGTTGAAAACGAATAATAATACCCTAAAAACTCTTCTTTGTGTGTACAGTTTAACTAACAGGCAGGCAAATATGCATTGCCAACCAGACATATGTAAGGTATGATTCCATTGTTTATAAATAGTGAATGATGTGAAAGGTGGAAAGCATTTACGTTTGCGTAACACTGTATCATCATCACTATAAAGTAACAAAGTGAAACAGGTTACTGAAACAACATCATTCATAACGATACGGAATACAAGTGAGGAGGAACTGGATGAAGGGTATGGAACCCAGTTAATATATTAAAAGGTAGTCAATGGTGTAAAATAAATACATATGAGTCAGTTCATTAATCTACTCATTCCGACAAGAGACATGTGTAAGCTAACATGCCACCAAAATGTACCATTTCAATGTCGGTGCCTCATTTAAGTCCGTGACCCAGGTCTAAGGAAATATAATTCTAACATGCCTGCAGTAGTAAAACAACAATAAAATACATAACAGTGCTCCAAATAGAAGTAAACAGGGTGTTGTCAGTCAATACAGTTCGTCACATATGTAAAATACTTGTAGTTCCTCTAATAACTAATTATTAAAGAAGAGTACACAGTAAGGTATACGAAGTATAACTTTCGTATTGTTATACGTGATCCAGTCAAGGTTTGGCATAAGTTAACAACAATCATTGAAATGCCAAATCACTCACTTACTTGGACGACTAAAATCTAACATTTGTATCATCACTACGCCACAAGTACTCACTTATTTCACCTATCTTCATAAACCTGTTCTTGTATGAAATTACTAGTTTGAATCTGTTGACTATCCACTTATCTACAAGAGCGATCATGAGAGTCGGGGGGCGGGGATGAAACTATACCGAATAAAAGGCTCATCAAATGGTTGGGATAAAACTGGATTATAGCACTGACTCGTATAAACGAAAGATTCTAATGTCTCAAAGTATAGATACTGTCTAAGGAAGGCTAGTTCTTTCACCGAAGTGACAACATGGTGAGCTCCGTAGTACATATAAACGAGTACAAAAACATGAACTATTTGTCTTGTACTCAATACTAAACGGAAAAATCTTCACAACAGGGGAATCAATCCAAATATTCGACACAATCTAGAGCCAAATTCTCATATGTAAAACGGATAACCATGAAATCCTTCGTAATGATAGGTATAATGGTTGCCAGACATCCGTTAACCGTTAACAGAAGGACATATCTCGCGATAATGCATCATGTGATCGAAGGAATAATGTCAGTTATGTTGCAACACTACATTTGTAAAGATCTATCAAACTATTTATCCATATTAACGAGAAAACAAATTCACAGCGAGGGTTTAGTTACTGCTCATGCTACGGACGTTAATGTTCTATACTCTATGTCAAAGGTTATCAGAAGTAGCGGTTCAAATTGAAAAGACGCCTACTGACCAAGAAGAGTCCACTTCCACAATACGTCCGACATTGATTTATACAGTTATTTCACGCATTTTTGCTTGTCTGTTAGCACTGACAACTCAACACAAACGCCGCTGCTCTCAGTCGCTAAGTGAAGGCCGTCTTCACTGCGTTATCCGTTGTGAGAGGTAATGCCTGAAGTTTGGTATTCTCTGCACACTCTTGACGCTGTGGATATAGGAATATTGAATTGCCTAACGATTTCCGAAATGGAATGTCACATGCGTCTAGATCCAACTAACATTCCGCATTCACGGTCGTGCGGCCAAACTCACATCGGAAATCTTTCACATGAATCATCTGTGTAGAATGCAGTGCCCTTTTATACTTTATGTACACGATACTATCTCCAGTTGTTTGTGTACATATCGTATCCCATGACTTTCGTCACCTCAGCATATTTCTGTAAGAACGCCAACAAGAAACCGTAAACAACAGAAAACAGGAATGAGATTTTCACTCTGCAGCGAAGTGTGCGCTGATATGAAAATTCCTGGCAGATTAAAACTGTGTGCCCGACCGAGACTCGAACTCGGGACCTTTGCCTTTCGCGGGCAAGTGCTCTACCAACTGAGCTACCGAAGCACGACTCACGCCGGGTACTCACAGCTTTTCTTCTGCCAGTACATCGTCTCCTACCTTCCAAACTTTACAGAAGCTCTCCTGCGAACCTTGCAGAACTAGCACTCCTGAAAGAAAGGATATTGCGGAGACATGGCTTAGCCACAGCCTGGGGGATGTTTCCAGAATTTGAACTAGCACTCCTGAAAGAAAGGATATTGCGGAGACATGGCTTAGCCACAGCCTGGGGGATGTTCCCAGAATGGAAACATCCCCCAGGCTGTGGCTAAGCCATGTCTCCGCAATATCCTTTCTTTTAGGAGTGCTAGTTCTGCAAGGTTCGCAGGAGAGCTTCTGTAAAGTTTGGAAGGTAGGAGACGATGTACTGGCAGAAGTAAAGCTGTGAGTACCGGGCGTGAGTCGTGCTTCGGTAGCTCAGCTGGTAGAGCACTTGCCCGCGAAAGGCAAAGGTCCCGAGTTCGAGTCTCGGTCGGGCACACAGTTTTAATCTGCCAGGAAGTTTCAACAGAAAACAGATTCTCCATGGAAGCGACATAAGTGATCGTTCTGATGTATGAGAAGAATTGTCACTCCTTGGATACTGTTCGACGAAGGTGCGAGAGAAAGCATAGCGTCTGTCATCGTAGGTTACTCTTCAAGGTCGGAATCGCTCGCGGTCAGAATGGGTGGTTGCGCTGATATAGTCCTGTTCCTGTTGCACTATACCGTAGAGTCGTCGTTGGGTTCAGACTCGGCGCGACGTCAGGCTCGGATTCAGACTGCTGGAGAGCTGCAGTCGGCGGTCCTATAGAGTCCGCCCGACGTATGGATATCAGGAAGTGCCCGGCGTCACGTTGTTTCGCAGATGCGAGATAGTGCCGACTGCGTCCAGTGATCACACCGCACTGGTTACAACAGCGGACGTCGCAGTGCAGTGGAGACGCCTGGCAGGGCGGCAACCTGCACGGCAGTGCTGTCTGGCGTGTACGCTGCGTCATCAGGCACCAGCCATACACTGCACCTCTCTTCCTGCGTGTCAGTAGCCGTGGCAGAGGCAACAGTTAGGGACACAGCATCCCCCTTCACATCGGAGGCAGATGGTGAAACCATCATGATAGGTAGATGGCGGCTGTGGTGGAGACGATAACCAAGGATACGGCAAGATGGTCAGTTGTTACGATGACTCAGATTCAGTTCAGTGGGACAAGAATAGTCAGTCGACTGGGATGACTGCCATTACTCCTCGGATACTAATGGGAGGGGCAATGATGGTCAAACATGCGATGACTGTCATTATCTTCAGACACTACTGAAGGAACGAAGGTCATTTAACAGTGCAATTACCATTAACCCACATATTTTTGTCGGACAAAGATGGTAAGTTGATATGGTGATTACCAGCTGACATGTGGTGACAAGTTTTAGTGTATTGCAAAGTTACTGGCTCCTTCCTTTTTTCCTTGCGGTCAGCCAGCCACTTCCATCTGCTATATTGTTTTAGCTCCCTCTACCACTTTCTTCCTGTGTTGTCCATGTTTTACTGCTTGCGGCATGCTTCGTCCCACGCTTCGGTGTGGGTAGGCATACATTTTTCCAAGCTTGTTACCTGTGTTTTACGTTCTGTTTTATCTTACTGTTCTGAGTCTTTTCTTGACACCCGTCTCAATCTGTTACTGAGCGGGCGCTGAAGACCTTTCCGTTGTGCGCCTATACAACCCTCTCCATCCATCCAGCCATCCTATACCTACCTCTGGGCACTTTCGATGGAGCTGTGGTGTGCGTACTGTAAGACCTTCGGAACACACACCATTAGATTATTTGACTTGTCGCTCTAACGAAGTAGGCGAGTGTCAGCAATATGTCTCGAGGTCTTATCGTGGCGTGTTTATCTTCTGCCGTTAGGTCAGACGATAGAAATGCCATTTGCACGCTTAGAGTAGCAGATTGACGGTGACCAACTTTAAACAGAACTTGATTAATTTTCACACACATTTATTAAAATAATAAAAAGCATAGACATTATGTAACTTGATTCTGGATGCTGTTTACAATTGACAATCTGAAGTTTCTTTGGTCTTGGTATGTTAATCTTATTTTCACATATCTCTGATACTTGACAAAGTGTCTATTCATTTATCTTCATGGCTATGTACAGGAATATGGTAATCTTATTAGGCGCAGACGGAAACTTGACTATAGACTGGTACAGACTAATGCAGACTGGTACAGACTGGTGCAGACAAATGCAGACTGGCTGATCGGAGGTCTGTACACTCGTTATAATACCTCGCGCATTCAGGTATCACTGCGCGAGTGTGATCTGTGAGGAGAAAAGGTTCTACATTAGCAGCAATCTCATTGGCTGCGTTACATATTAATACGCGGATCGGCGGAAGCAGAATTTGGTCCGTCTCTAAGGCAGCGCCATCTCGTAGTGCGGAGACGGACGAGCGCTGTGCCTGTGCTGTTGTGCTTAGCGGGGCGCACTCTAGTGGGAAAGTTGTGTACGCGCTGATTACGTGGAACTATGTACACAACAGGAACATAGGCCAGTTACCCCATATATTTTTGGGGAAAAAGATTGTCAGTTGGTGTGGTGACTGCCATTACTCCAGATACTATTGGTTAAGGCAATGGTGATCAATTTATATGGTCACTGCCATTACCCCAGACGGTTTTATGAGGCAAAGATAGTCAGCTGATATGGTGAATTTCATTACTGCAGACACTGCTGGGTTAGACAATGATTGCCAATTGACTGGGAGACTGCCGGTGCGCCCTAGATACTACTAGGTGGAGTAACGACGGTTAATTGACAAGTTGACAGCCATTACCCCAGACACCAGCATGGGCGATGATGGTCACCTGAGAAGGTGACTGTCATTACAGTAGATTCTTTTGGGTACGGCAGTGATATTTATTTGACAGAGTGACTATCTTTACCTCTGATGCTATTAGGTGGGGCAATGATGGTCAGTTGACCCAGTTGACTCCTGTTTCTTCTTCCATCACATCAGACAAATCTTCACCCTCATAGAGGCTTTCAGTGTATTCTTTCCACCTATCTGCTCTCTCCTCTGCATTTGACAGTGGAATTCCCGTTGCAGTCTTAATGTTACCACCGTTGCTTTTAATGTCACCAAAGGTTGTTTTGACTTTCCTGTATGCTGAGTCTGTCCTTCCGACAATCATATCTTTTTCGATGTCTTCACATTTTTCCTGCAGCCATTTCGTCTTAGCTTCCCTGCACTTCCTATTTATTTCATTCCTCAGCGACTTGAATTTCTGTATTCCTGATTTTCCCGGAACATGTTTGTACTTCCTCCTTTCAACAATCAACTGAAGTATTTCTTCTGTTACCCATGGTTTCTTCGCAGCTACCTTCTTTGTACCTATGTTTTCCTTCCCAACTTCCGTGATGGCCCTTTTTAGAGATGTCCATTCCTCTTCAACTGTACTGCCTACTGCGCTATTCCTTATTGCTGTATCTATAGCGTTAGAGACCGAGCGAGGTGGCGCAGTGGCTAGCACACTGGACTCGCATTCGGGAGGACGACGGTTCAATCCCGCGTCCGGCCCTCCTGATTTAGGTTTTCCGTGATTTCCCTACATCACTCCAGGCAAATGCCGGGATGGTTCCTGTGAAAGGGCACGGTCGACTTCCTTCCCCGTCCTTCCTTAATCCTATGAGACCGATGACCTCGCTGTCTGGTCTCCTTCCCCAAACAACCAACCAACCAATAGCGTTAGACAAGTTTAAACGTATCTCGTCATTCCTTAGTGCTTCCGTATCCCACTTCTTTGCGTATTGATTCCTTCTGACTAATGTCTTGAACTTCAGCCTACTCTTCATCACTACTATATTGTGATCTGAGTCTATATCTGCTCCTTTTTTTTTTCTCCCTAGACAACTTTTTTTTTGACCACTATTTTATTTTATTTTTATTTTTATTTTTTTTGAAGGAAAGTAAACATTTGCTCCAATTTGTAATGAGAATAGAATGAACAAAGTATATATCATTTCTAGGCTGCCGTTGCGCAATATAAGAAATGAAATGTCTTCTTGAGGGTTTTTTTTTTTTTTTTTATTTGCGCCAAGTAGTAAACAGAAATTTTTATGGTGCACAAAAGACTATCACTTCATAGTTGAAGGAAAGTTGCTCCGCTGCTCTGCGAGAGAAGGGAAATGTGAAAAAACGAAAATGGGAAAGAAAAAAATGCCTTCTGCATTGGTGAGCATCTGAATATTATCGTAAAATTCCGAGAAGAACTAAAGTCCCAGGAAGCAAATAGGATTCATACATACAGGTCACTGGCAAACTCTGCTATCCGAAATATTGTATTTGAAGCATTTAACCGTTAATTATGATTTTCAGCATATTTCCAAATATCCTCCTATAGTCACAATGTTGTCTCATTTTAAAGTGTTCAATTTCTATGTAAGAATAATAGTCGAGGAAAGTAGCATGCCTATTCTGCATAATAAACGATGCTGTGTGGCCCATGATCCACGTTGCAGCGTTGTTTTTTGCTCGTGGATATCTCAGTTTTTGTGGCTGAATGATCTCTAAAAGGTGTACACCACAGGGCGTCGTACGGCCTATCACCGACAATCGTTGACGAAGAAATGTAGTAATTTCTTCTGCAAGTCCGGACGTGAACCTATGAAGAAGCGTATCGACTCTTCCGCATGCGTCACAGTTGGGCGTTGGATGAAGGCCAATTTTATGTAGCTTTTCATTCGTTGCTACTTTATCGTTGACTGTTAGCCAGTCGGCTATGACGCGTGACGGTAACACGTCGCTGTGCACATTCCGCCATACTATACTCCAATGTGTATGTGGATGTTTTTCTTCGAGACGATTCCTGTGGTTTGTTGTCATGAGAAGGCCATAAAGCTTCCTGTTCGTCAGGCTTCCGTTATCGACGATGTTGTGTCGAATGTAGCTCATTTCCATGTAGTACAGTCGCACATGTCGGTAAGAAAGTGGAATGCCGGCGATATTAACGGGTGGGTCAAGGCTATGAGGCTTCCACCGCTGAATGAGGTTTGAGATGATACTGGTCCTCCGGGTACGGAACTCCTTCCTGATGCGATTTAGGAGCAGGGTGACAAATTTTTTGTGTACTTTAATGAGGTTAAGGACACCTTTGAACGAAGGTAAGGGTAAGGTATCGAATTGAACTTTGAAAATGTGCCCCCTAAAAAGAAACCAACATAACGCTTGTTGTATACTCTTGGCTAGATGGTCGGAGATTGGAAGAATTTGCGCCAAATAATTCATCTTGCTCGTAATGGCGATCTCGATGGTCTTAACTTTCTGTAGTATGTTCAAGTCACGGTCGGAGTGAAGTATCAAAGCAGCACGTAATTTATTAAGCATGTGTGACCAGTTCTTCGTCAGGAATTTGTCTGGTTTGGCCTCAAAGGTAACACCGAGGGTTGGGTGATAATCCTTGACCTTGCACCAGGTAATATGGGATATGTCTCCGATACCGCCACCGATCTGCAAAGCTGTGGTCGTAGTTCTATTTAGTATTGCTCCTGAAAGAAATGTGAATGTTTGTAAAAGAGTTTCCGCTGACAGAAGTTGTTTCGATGATGACACAGTTACGCATATATCGTAAGCATACGCAATGCAAGGGATAGTGACTGACTCGACGCTAACCCCGATCCCGCTATGCGCTAAGTTGTTCAGTAGCGGCTCTACTGCAATGGCGTACAAAATCATTGACAGAGGACAGCCTTGGCGGATGGATTGCTCAATGGAAACTTCTTTGTAAAATGACCATTAATGAGAATCCGTGAAGAGGCATTTGTAGTAAGTTTGCGAATTAATTCTATGAGATGAGGTCCAAATCCTTGTTTCTTCATGCTTTTGAAGAGGAAGTCATGACGTACACGGTCATAAGCCTTCTCAAAATCTAGAAAGATCAGAGCGCCCTGTCCTTTGGTTTCAGCATATGAACAGATGATGTCCCTCAAATCGCAGGCAGCTGAGGTTGCACTTCGGCCTGGCACTGCGCTGTACTGGTAACTGCCCAAAACCTTGTACATAACGGTTTGCATCCTTATCTTAATCGATCTGGTGATGATTTTGAAATCGGCATTCAGGAGTGTGATGGGTCGCATGTTTTCGACCTTCCTGCTGTTCCCTTTTTTCGGTAAGGGCAGGATGATACCTTCCGTAAATGCCTTGGGTATAACGTCCAGGTGCCAGAGTTCATTCGCTATCTCGAGGAGTGTCGGACCGAGGAGGTTCCAGTAACGCTGGTAAAACTCAGCGCTGAGACCGTCGGGTCCTGGGGACTTCCCTTTCTTTGCACTGTGGACCGCCAGTCGGATTTCGTCCTCTGTGAAAAGAGATGCCAGATTTGCATTATCCTGTTGTGACAAGCAACAGCTCAAGGTCCTAAGAAAATCGTCGCACGAGTGTTCATCAACGGATTGCTTCTTGTAAAGTTGACTGTAATAGTCGTAGACGTGCGAGATGATGTCACGTTGCTTCGTGATGGCATTCTCAGCGTCATCAACGATGGCTTCAATCAACATGGCTTTACACCGTTTCGTTCTCAGGATGTGGTACAGAGAGGCCCGTTCTTCGGCGGCAACGTCTTTGAGATGGGCTCGCACGATGATGCCTTGCATTCGTTGGCGTTGTATCGCCGTGATTTCCGCTTTATATCGTTTGATCTTTACGTCGATATCGCGAGAAGGATTGTTAGAGTGACTGTACAGTTCTCTCAAACAGCGATAATAAAACTCAATAGTCTGTTTCTGCCAATAGCTTTTTTGTCGGGCGTAGCTCATGAGGGTGAGGCGTAATTTAGGCTTAGCACACTGAATCCACCACTGGAGAACGCTATCGTAACGACGTCGTTGCCGCTGGAGTTGTTGCCACGTTATGTTCACCTCCTCTTGGGCATCCTGCAGAAGGCTGACATTCAATTTCCAGTAGCCTTTCTCGCGGTATATTTGCTGGCGTTGTAGGTTAAGGTAACACTGATACGCACAATGGTCGGAGATGTTGACAGGAGCTATGTCACAGTTCACAGTGTGTCGCTGGAGGGCATCGGACACATAGATCCTATCCAGCCGACTGGCAGAATGACTGGTTACGAAGGTGTACGCTACCCGTTCACCGTACAGTTGTTGCCGTGTATCGTGAAGACGCATGCCATGAATTAAATGTTCAAGTTCGATACATCTGTTCGTATTAGGAGTTTCGTCTCCGTCGTTAAGCACACAATTGAAGTCACCACCGAGGATGAGATGTGCACGATAAGCGCTAAGAAGAATGCGAACCTCGTTTTTATAAAAATTTGAACGATCTCTCTTAGGAGTGCTACCTGAGGGGGCGTACACGTTAACAATCTGCACACCATTCACTCAAAGAGAAATGCCACGACCACTAGGCAGCCGCTGCACATCCGTAAATGGGATACCGTCGCGCAGAAGTATGGCAGTGCCTACAGCATCCTGGAGATTGATGTTATCAATGAGAACGTAACCGGGCACTTCTAAGACTGCGACTACCTCCTGTAGGAGGGCAATATCAACGCTGGTACCATACAAGAAATCAGTTAGCGAACGGAGTTTCACCGCACTTTGAATTCTATTGACGTTAAGTGTGGTAACGTTGTAGGTTTGGCTATCGCACATGATGGTTCAAAGGACAATGAGCTCTGAGTGTTGGATCGTCCTTCTCGACGGCTTTGAACAAAAACTCGTCGGGAGCGTCTGGAGTACGAAACGAAATGTCAAAACCATTAACGGGTCAGGGAGTGGAAATGTCGCAGCGCGATGGCCATACGCGAGAGCAGCTACTGCTGCATCTCCTCGTTCTGCTGCCACCACGGCTCACTGCTGTCGGGGTGCTTCGCGGTGCGCGCGCCGCCCTGCCCGCCACCGCCGGCTGAGTCTGTCAACGTGGTCGCGTCCGCCTGGCCACCACGCGGGGCTGCGACTGACGTCACCGAGTTCCTGCGGGAGCGCTGCTGCAGCTGCTCGCTACTCTGTTCGCTCTCCCTCTTAGCCGTTACGGTGCTCTGTTCCCTCTCAGCGCTCAGTAGTGCCTTCAGGTGTTTGGTTTGTTCACGAATGCGTTCTTGCCTCGCGGTGTCCTCGCAGCGCACGGAGCAAGAACATTGAGGTTCAGTCTCGCTGCCACTTTCTGACATGTGTACAGGTCTCAAATCATCCGAATTTTCCTCTTTGCTACTATTCCCTTTGCTTCTCCTTCGGCGGCCTTTCTTCGTTTCTGCTGCAGTCTCTACCGATAGGGGTGGTTCAGGCAAACTGATCTGCACCCGCTCCTGTATCTCACACGGCTTAGTTGCAGAGGTGGCTGGCTCATCGTTGCTATCCAGCGGTAACTGCCCCGGTGAGGATGACGGTGCCGAATCGACGTCCGTCCTACCGCGAATGTCTTTGGCACTGCATTCCACCTGAACTGGCATCTACGCCTCGCTAACACGTTCCGGCTGCCGGGGTGGTTGTACAGTCCCCGCGACTACCTCACTCAATAGCGGAACAAGCTTTTCACTACCGTCTGCAGGACGTTCCCATGGAAGTTGAAATGGACGTCTACGTGTGCAGTTCATTCGCAGATGTTCTGTTGAATGGCAGATCGAACAGGTAGGGGGTTGTCCAATGTAAGTTACCTGTGCACGACAGCCGCCAATGGCAACATACGAAGGTATATGCTTTTTTAAGTCTACACGTACACTTCGCACCCCGCTGTTAACTTGGTAGCGATATGCACTCGACCATTTTTCATTTGTAACTGACAAAACAGCGCCGTACAGCGACATAGAACGTGCAATCAGGTCATTAGGGCACTCAGGTGGCACATTAAATACCCTGACGGTTCTCACTCCGTATCCCGAAGGCACGATTTGGACATTACTAATACTGCCATCATTATGACGAAATGGTCTCACACCAGCATGCTCCTCAACTAATTTCTCATAAGTGTCACTCGAAATAAATTTGATAAATAACGAGTACTGCACAAAGTCCAACTGGAACGTGTCGACTATATCTTCAGGCAATTTCAGATCCTCAAAGATCCACTCATGAATGTCAAAGGCCGTCGGTCGCAAGGCAGCGCGATCGAAAACACACTGAACGCTGTTCGCTCTGTTAATTGTCGACATCTTACTTACAACAGTTATACAGAAAGAAACGTTAACAGCGCTCGCACTCGCTGCTCAGCTCTCCACCTCAGCACTGCTCGCGACGTAAACAGAGGCCCGCGCGACCGCCCGTCACCGCGCGATGTGCACTGGCCGAGTGCCGGAACACGACTGTGTCTTGAACTTCAGCCTACTCTTCATCACTACTATATTGTGATCTGAGTCTATATCTGCTCCTGGGTACGCCTTACAATCCAGTATCTGATTTCGGAATCTCTGTCTGACCATGATGTAATCTAATTGAAGTCTTCCCGTATCTCCCGGCCTTTTCCAAGTATACCTCCTCCTCTTGTGATTCTTGAACAGGGTATTCGCTATTACTAGCTGAAACTTGTTACAGAACTTAATTAGTCTTTCTCCTCTTTCATTTCCTTGTCCCAAGCCCATATTCTCCTGTAACCTTTTCTTCTACTCCTTCCCCTACAACTGCATTCCAGTCGCCCATGACTATTAGATTTTCGTCCCCCTTTACATACTGCATTTACCCTTTCAGTATCCTCATACACTTTCTCTATCTGTTCATCTTCAACTTGCGACGTAGGCATGTATACCTCGTGATGGCTGGGTGTTGTGTGCTGTCCTTAGGTTAGTTAGGTTTAAGTAGTTCTAAGTTCTAGGGGACTTATGACCACAGCAGTTGAGTCCCATAGTGCTCAGAGCCATTTGAACCATTTGCATGTATACCTGAACTATCGTTGTCGGTGTTGGTCTGCTGTCGATTCTGATTAGAACAACCCGGTCACTGAACTGTTCACAGTAACACACCCTCTGCCCTACCTTCCTATTCATAACGAATCCTACACCTGTTATACCACTTTCTGCTGCTGTTGATATTACCCGATACTCATCTGAACAGAAATCCTTGTCTTCCTTCCACTTCACTTCACTGACCCCTACTATATCTAGATTGATCCTTTGCATTTCCCTTTTCAGATTTTCTAGTTTCCCTACCACGTTCAAGCTTCTGACATTCCACGCCCCGACTCGTAGAACGTTATCCTTTCGTTGATTATTCAATCTTTTTCTCATGGTAGCCTCCCCCTTGGCAGTCCCCTCCCGGAGATCCGAATAGGGGACTATTCCGGAATCTTTTGCCAATGGAGATATCATCATGACACTTCTTCAATTACAGGCCACATGTCCTGTGGATACACGTTACGTGTCTTTAATGAAGTGGTTTCCATTGCCTTCTGCATCCTCATTTGCTGATTCTTCCGCCTTTAGGGGCAATTTCCCACCCCTAGGACAAGAGAGTGCCCTCTTTGACAAGGCCGTTGGCAGAATGAGGCTGACTTCTTATGCCGGAAGTCTTCGGCCGCCAATGCTGATTATTTATCAATAATTTAGGCAGTGGCGGGGATCGAACCCGTGACTGTACACGTTTTGATTATGAATCAAAGACGCTACCCCTAGACCACAGGTACCCTGGCGTAGGTTATGCAAATAACTGATGTTTGACGAACTATAGTGACATCGACTGGACGTTTTACATAATTCTGATATACGTATTCAAGTGGAAAATAGGGAGTGCAGAAGAAACATCGTTCTTTCTTATGTGTACGTTTCATTGTGTTCAATAAATAATTACTGAAGAAAAAAAGTGGTCTATTACTTTCTGGGCGACCATCGTACTTAAGTAATGGATAAATATTATGTGAATCACTAATGCCTAATCAAATGTAATTACATTAAGCCGAGACTTAGACGTAATTTTGATAGATTTATTCAAGTGGAACATTTTTGTCAGACAATTACGATTATGTTTTATGACACTACATCATTTATCATAGTCAACAATCACACTATTTACGTAATGTATGCATGTTAATGGTATAACTGATGCTAAATGAAACAGTAATTGATGTTTCTGTAAGATATTTTCTCACTTTCGTTGCAGTGTATTTTCTGTGTAGCTGATGCTTCATACCAATGTTGTTGAGGCGGCTCAACGAAACATGACGATGTCTTGGCAGACGTCAGGCAGTCTCAACTTGTTGACTATGTTTTTTGCTTGATGAAAAAAGTACTGACCTGCAAGCATCGAAAAACCACAGGACTACTTATATTTTGATAATACTCGCGATGGCGAGCACAGCCCATCAGCATTCTAAATATAGTGGCCGTCTTGACAGTTTGTTTTGGATGTTGAGAGAGACAGAATGTTTGTTGTAAACAAAGCAAGAGATCACAATTAATTGGCTGTTTCATTCCTTCCACTAACATGCCAATGATTAACAGCACCAACACAAGTCCCAATTCTGCGTCATATAGTTGTTTATTATTTTAAGTGCATTATTTTTTGTTACTATTGTTGTGGTCTTCAGTCCGAAGACTTGTTTGATGCAGCTCTCCATGCTACTCGATCCTGTGCAAGCCTCTTCATCTCTGTCCATATAGTTTGCTGTCTCAGATTTATAATGCCATTGGCAAACCCCAAAGTTTCTATTTCTTCTCCCTGGACTTCACTTCCTATTCCAGATTTTTCTTTTGTTTCCTGTACTGCTTGTTCAGTATGCAGATCGAATAACATCTGGGATGGGATACAACCCTGTCTCACTCCTTTCTCAACCACTGCTCCCTTTTCATGTCCCTCGACTCTTGTAACTGCCATCTGGTAAGAAAACATGGTCTAGTAGTAATCTGGTACAAATTATAGATAACCTTTCGCTCCCTGTATTTAGCCTTGCCCCCTACAGAATTTGAAAGAGAGCACTCCAATAAATATTGCCAAAAGCTTTCTCTAAGTCTACAAATGCTAAAAACGTAGGTTTGACTTTCCTGAACCTATCTTATAAGGTAAGTCGTAGTATCAGTATTGTCTCGCGTGTGCCCACATTTCTCTGGAATCGAAACTGATCTTCCGCGATGTCGGCTTCTACCAGGTTTTCCATTCTTCTGTAGGGAATTCGTGTTAGTATTTTGCAACCATGACTTATCAAACTGAAAGTTCGACAATATTCACACCTGTCGGCAACTGCTTTCTTTGGAACTGGAATTATAGCATTTTTCTTGAAGTCTGAGGATATTTCTCCTATCTCATATATCTTACACACCAAATGGAAGAGTTTTGTCATGGCTGGCTGTCCCAAGGCTATCAGAAGTTTGGACGAAATGTCGTCTACTCTCGGGGCTGTGTTTCAACTTAGATCTTTCAGTGCTCTGTCAAATTTTCCTCGCAGTATCATGTCCCCCATCTCCATCTACCTCCTCTTCCATTTCTATGATATTTTCTGCGAGTTCATTTCCCTTGTACAGACGCTCTGTATCACCTTTCAGATTTCTCTTCTTTACTTAGGACTGGTTTTCCATCGGAGCTCTTGATATTCATACAGCTTCTTTTCTTTTCTCAAAGGCCTGTTTAATTTTTCTGTAGGCAGTATCTATCTTTCCCCTCTTGATACATACTTCTATAACTTTTCATTTGTCCTCTAGCCATTCCTGCTCTGCCGTTTTGCACCTCCTATCAATCTCATTTTTAGACATTGTTCTCTCTTGCGCCTGCTTCATTTGCAGCATTCTTACATTTCCTCCTTTTGTCAGTTAAATTGAGAATCTCCTGTGTTATCCAAGGATTTCAACTAGATCTTGTTTTCTTACCTATTTTGTTCTCTGCTGCCTTTACTATTTCATCTATTAAAGCCACCCATTCTTCGTCTATTGCACCCCTTTCCCCTGTTCTAGTCAGCCGTTGCCCAATGGGCCCTCTGAAACACTCAACAGTCTCTGGTTCTTTTAACTTATCCAAGTCCCATCTCCTTAATTTCATACCTTTCTGCAATTTCTTTAGTTTTAATCTACAGTTCATAGCCAATAAATTGTTGTCAGTGTCCACATCTGCCCCTGGAAATGTCTTACAATTTAAAAATTGGTTCCGAAATCTCTGTCTTACCTTCATGTAATCAGTTTGAAACCTTGCAGTGTCTCCAGGTCTCTTCCACGTATACAACCTCCTTTCAGGATTCTTAAACCCCGTGTTAGCGATGATCGAATTATGCTCTGCGCAAAATTCTACCATTTCATTCCTTTCATTCCTTATTTCATTCCTTTCCCCCAGTCCATATTCACCTACAATTTTTCCTTCTCTTCGTTTTCCAACTATCGAATGCCAGTCCCCCTTCACAATTTAATTGTTATCTCCCTTAACTATCTGAATAATTTTTTTATCTCATAATTTAGTTCTTCAACATCTTCAACAGCTTCATCATCTGCAGAGCCAGTTGGCATATAAACTTGTATCATTTTGGTGGGTGTGGACTTCGGGCCATTCTTCGTTAGAATAATGTGTTCACTATGCTGTTCATAGCAGCTTACCCACATTCCAATTTTATTATTCGTCATTAAACGTACTCCTGCGTTAAACATATTTGATTTTGTATTTATTGCCCTGAATTTACATTTTCAGGAGTACTGTTCCTAATGCTACCTAAGTTCACTGATTCCCACTATATCTAACTTCAACTTATCAATTTCCCTTTTTAAATTTTCTAACTCATCTTCCCTATCTAGCATTCCACGCTCTAATCAGTAACGCCTGTTTTGTTTTCCCTGATGACTACATCCTCTTGGGTAGTCCCCGCCCAGAGATCCGAATGGGGAACTATTTTTTCTTCGTAATATTTTACCTAAGAGGATGCCATCGTCATTTAGCCATATAGTACCAGCACAGCAAGGCGGTTTCGGCCTATGTTACAAGCCCAGATCAGTCAATAAATCAGACTGTTGCACCTACAACTACTGAAAAGGCTGCTGTCTCTCTTCAGGAACCGCATGTTTGCCTGGTTCAAAATGGTTCAAATGGCTCTGAGCACTATGGGACTCAACTGCTGAGGTCATTAGTCCCCTAGAACTTAGAACTAGTTAAACCTAACTAACCTAAGGACATCACAAACATCCATGCCCGAGGCAGGATTCGAACCTGCGACCGTAGCGGTCTTGCGGTTCCAGACTGCAGCGCCTTTAACCGCACGGCCACTTCGGCCGGCTGTTTGCCTGGTCTCTCAACAGATAGCTCGCCGATGTGGTTGCACGTATGGTACGGCTATCTGTATTGCTGAGGCACGCAAGCCACCCAACATGCGCATTGCCCATGGTTCATGAAGGGATCATTATTCTTTATTGTTGAATAAAACCCAAAAGTATCTGTCCATGGTAATAGTCACCATACGTCAACCGACCATTGTTGCTCCACCCAATACTATCTGCAGTAACAGCAACGACTTGTCAACTGACCGTTACTACCCCACCGACAAGTATCGATATTTACGACAAACAGGTAGGAGGGCGCTTTGGGAGTCTGTGCAGGAAGAAATAGCTTGCCACGACGTCGTCGCATCTGCTCCACTAGCCCCGAGAACAGCACAGTTCCACATAATAGACTGAAAACTGCCGTGGGAGTGCTATTTTGCGGACAATGTCGCGAACGCTACGGAGCACACGATAAAATTCCCTTGCTTAGGCCTCCATGTCGCGGATTGAGCCTCCACTCCTGCCAGAGGTTCGAGTCCTCCCTCGGGCACCGGTTTGTGTGTTGTTTTTGGCATAAGTTAGTTTAAGTAGTATGTACGTCTAGGGACCGATGACCTCTGCAGTTTGGTCCCTTAAGAATTCACACACACACACACACACACCAACACACACCAACACACACCAACACACACACACACACACACACACACACACACACACACACACACACACACACTGCCTTGCTTAGACCAATCAGTGTAAACACTAATAAAATCTGTGTGATGACTTAAAATCTCGTTAAATTATATGTTAAAAACATAGTCTGGGATTATAATCTGGGGTAGAAAGGTAATCTGGGCCTGTTTAATAGCCAGGGGGACCTTAATGTCCACCACTTGCAATAACTCAATACTTTCCCCTGTACGGATTCCAAATTGCTTCGTTGCCCGCGGACGGTGACGAACAGACTTGCCAGTCGCCGCTGGACAACGGAGATAAATACTGGCGATTTTACAACAGACAAGGTCCTGTATACTTGGCGTACCACGACACAGTGGGGGCTCACCAAATTTTGCACCCAGGCTAGACACTGGGCTCGTCCGATAAGCCCCTGTTGACGGCCTAATACCCTCGTTGTGAACCGCATCCAGCACATCGAGATGTGAATGCTCTGAGTTCATGAATCACTTCCGTAACACTCGCATGTTGATCGAACACACCGGTAGTAAATCGAGCAGAATTTCTCCGAATTGCTTCGGTGTCTTCCTTCAATCCGTCCTGGTTGGAATCCCAGACACCCCATTACTCAAGAATGGGTCATACAAGTGTTTTGTAGACGGCCTAATTTACTGATGAACTGTGCTTTCCCAGAATTTTCCCCATAAACCCATCATTCAGCTCTTCTACAACCGACCTTATGTGCTCGTCCCAGTTCATGTCACTTTGTAACGTTACGTCTCGATATTTAATTGATGTGGCTGTGCCAAGCAGCACATCACTATCACTGTGTTACAAGATTACAGAATTGTTTTTCGTTCACATCTTCATTAACTTACATTTGCCCACTTTCACAGCAAGTTGCCATTCATCAAACCAAATAGAAACTCAATCAAAGTCATCTTGTATCCTCCTGCAGTCAGTCAAAGATAATACGTATCAGTATATCTGAGCCGGCCGCGGTGGCCGAGCGGTTCTAGGCGCTTCAGTTTGGAACAGCGTGACTGCTACTGTCGCAGGTCCGAATCCTGCCTCGGGCATGGATGTGTGTGATGTTAGGTTAGTTAGGTTTAAGTAGTAGTCTTGCGCATAATAGTTCGCGATGGGAACGTTCAGTTTAGTTCGCGGTTCCGTCGCGAACTAGGTAGTTCTCTTAGTTCGTTAGCTCCCATCTCAATTTCCAGAAAGACAGTTCGCTCGCTTTGCTATCGCTACTGCACACGCTCTTTTATTCGTTACGCTAGTCTTTTAAATAATGACCAGTGTTGCCAATGCCTGTATTATTACAGTTTTATGTCGAGTAATTAGACTTCGAAAGGGCAAATAAACCAGTTATTTACACGAATGGGTAAAATGGGGTAGTCAACTACTTTACTTTACATACAGTGCACTCGTAGTATTTTAATTTTAAAATATATTTATTTATTTGTTAGTTCATTGTAGGAATATTACTTACAGAATATGCTAAATGCGTTTTTTTGTGAATAAAAATACACTTTCATAAATAATCGACTTTTTTAGAGTTTTGGAAATAACCAACAAAAAATATTTCTGCTTCAGGTACAGGTTAAGTACTACATGGCACAAACAATAATACCTTTATCATTAACAGAAGAAACACTAACACTTATAATTTGTTACCAAACAATTAGACATAGAAAAAATAACTATGACCCATGAGTGAGATCGCATTCTAAAGCATACTTAATGTGCTTTGCATTATCATTCTTTAAATAATCAGTCTTCTAATTTTCAAGTGAAATATTACAGAAATTTACATATTATTATGTAAAATTTTGTTCGTTGATAAGTGTTCTTCGTTCATTAAGGATTTGTCCCATCGCCGAAAAAACGCGTTCGTAGGGTACTGATGTCGCTACTATGCAAAATCTCTTTAACACATATGCATATACATTTTTAAAGCCTACTGCGGGCTCTCGCTCCGTCTCGCTATTGTCCGTCGGTCTTCGGAAAAGAGCGAACGAACTAAGTAGCGAGGTTGTCCGTGAACTAGTTCGCGTAGTTCGCCTGTGGGAGTGCTCTTCCGAACTAGTTCGTTCGCAAACTACAGAAGACTATTAAGTAGTTCTAAGTTCTAGACAAGCTTAAGTGTTGTGATATGACTGGGACGTTGCACAATTGGTTTAATCCATACTTAACTGGAAGAATGCAGAAGGTTGAAATTCAAAGTACAGATAGTCTAAAAAAACCAGCAGTGTTCTCTAACTGGGGAGGTATCAAGAATGGTGTCCCACAGGGTTCAGTCTTAGGTCCCTTAGTGTTCTTAATATATATTAACGACTTGCCACTCTATATTCATGAAAATAAAAAGTTAGTTCTTTTTGTTGATGATACAAGTATAGTAATCACACCGGAGAAGCAAGAATCAGCTGAGGAAACTGCAAATAATGTCTTTCAGAAAATTATTAAGTGGTTCTCAGCTAATTGACTCTCACTAAATTTTGAGAAAACACAGTTTTTACAATTCTGTACAGTAAATGGCGTAACACCATTGATAAATATAGACAATGAACGGAAGTTTGTTGCTAAGGTAGAATGCTCAAAATTTCTGGGTGTGGGCATTGGTGAGAAATTGAATTGGAAGAAACACATCGATGATCTGCTGAAACAGTTAGGTTCAGCTACTCATGCTATTAGGATTACTGCAAATTTTGGTGATAAACATATCAGTAAATTAGCCTACTATGCCTGTTTTCATCCATTACTTTCATATGGCATCATATTTTGGGGTAATTCTTCATGAAGAGAGAAAGAATGCATTGCACAAAAGCGTATAGTCAGAATAATAGCTGGAGCCCACCCAAGATCATCTTGCAGACATTTATTTATGGAACTCGGGATATTCACAGTACCTTCGCAATACATTTATTCACTTATGAAATTTGTCATTAATAACCCATCCCAGTTCAAAAATAACAGCGAAGTGCATAGCTACAACACTAGAAGAAAGGATGATATCCACTATTCTGGATTAAATCTCACTTTGGCACAGGAAGGGGTGAATTATGCTGCCACAAAAATCTTGGGTCATTTGCAAAATAGTATTAAAAGTCTGACAGATAGCCAACCAACATTTAAAAGCAAATTAAAAGAATTTCTGAATGACAACTCCTTCTACTCAACAGATGAATTCTTAGATATGAAGTAGTAACTGTAAAAAAAATTAATTAATTATTTTGTGTAAAGAAAATTTATGTTAAAGTGACAGATTCCACACCATTACGAAATGTGGTATTCATGATCTATGGAACTAGGATTAAAGTATGTATGTACTGATGATCTCAGATGTTAAGTCCCATAGTGCTCAGAGCCACTATATCTGGGGCTGTTTGCTTTTCCCCCTACCCAGCAGATCGTTTATGTACAATGAGAACAACAGCGGTCCACTTCCCTAGGGCATTCCTAGCGATACCTCTGTCTCCCATGAACGTTCGTCGTTCAGAACAACGTACTGGTTTCTATTACTAAAGCAGTCTTCGAGTGACTTACATATCTGATAACCTGATCCATATGCTCAGACCTTCGTTAGCAGTAGCACTGAGTCAAACGTTTTCTAGAAATCTACGAATGTGCAATCTGCCTGTTATCCTTGATCCGTAGTTCACAGGATATAGTGCTAGAAAAAGGCAAGTGGATTTTCACACGAAAGATGATTTCTAAATGTGTTAATTTGTGGATATAGGCTTTTCTCTCTTAAGGAAATTTATTTTTATTTATTTATTTAAGATAATGTGCAGTAAGGCATAATTAACTCTATTTAGAACAAACGTGAACAGTTCTGGTGACATTCTAAGATAATTAATAGAACTTCTTGGATCTTCTGTTATAAATTGTTTCAGCAAGGATGCTGAGCAACCAAACTGGTACTGACTCTACGAATTATCTTAGAAGCTAGATTAAGGAAAGGCAAACCTACATTTCTAGCATTTGTAGACTTGGAGAAAGCTTTTGACAATTTTTACAGAAACCAGATGGCAGTTATAAGAGTCGAGAGGCATGAAAGGGAAGCAGTGGTTGGGAAGGTAGTGAGACAGGGTTGTAGCCTCTCCCCGATGTTATTCAATCTGTATATTGAGCAAGCAGCAAAGGAAACAAAAGAAAAATTCGAAGTAGATATTAAAATCCATGGAGAAGAAATAAAAACTTTAAGGTTCGCCGATGACCTTGTAATTCTGTCAGAGACAGCAAAGGACTTAGAAGAGCAGTTGACCGGAATGGATAGTGTCTTGAAAGGAGGATATAAGATGAACATCAACAAAAGCAAAACGAGGATAATGGAATGTAGTCGAATTAAGTCGGGTGACGCTGAGGGAATTAGATTAGGAAATGAGACACTTAAAGTAGTAAAGGAGTTTTGCTATTTGGGGAGCAAAATAACTGATGATGGTCGAAGTAGAGAGGATATAAAATGTAGACAGGCAATGGCAAGGATAGCAAATTTGTTAATATCGAGTATTGATTTAAGTGTCAGGAAGTCGTTTCTGAAAGTATTTGTATGGAGCGTAGCCATGTATGGGAGTGAAACATGGACGATAACTAGTTTGGACAAAAAGAGAATAGAAGCTTTCGAATTGTGGTGCTACAGAAGAATGCTGAAGATTAGATGGGTAGATCACATAACTAATGAGGAGGTATTGAATAGGATTGGGGAGAAGAGAAGTTTGTGGCACAACTTGACTAGAAGAAGTGATCGATTGGTAGGACATGTTCTGAGACATCAAGGAATCAGCAATTTAGTATTGGAGGGCAGCGTGGAGGGTAAAAATCGTAGAGGGAGACCAAGAGATGAATACAATAAACAGATTCAGAAGGATGTAGGTTGCAGTAGGTTCTGGGAGATGAAGAAGCTTGCACAGGATAGAGTAGCATGGAGAGCAGCATCAAACCAGTCTCAGGACTGAAGACCACAACAACAACATGCAGTACGGAATAAAGGTACTGTAATGCATGAAGTACTGTCGCCAGAACTGAAATTACATATCATATTGCGTGCATTTCAATCGAGGACACTCAGCATGCTTTAAGATACAGTTTTATTTGGTGATGAGGCTATTTCATTAACACCAATAATTATTAACATTAACAGTAATAATTATTAACATTAGCAACAATAATTAATCGAAGCAGGCCGCATTAAGAAGGAAATGGTTTGCATACTACTCTCTTGAAGATTGATCTATACAGTGGCAATATTTCAAAATTCTAACATATGTGAACGGGGAGCACTGCAGCGACGTTTTAAATAGATGAGTATTGAATAAAGAATGCAGCTTCTTGCATTTGTATAGCCTTCCCTCCTGTCAGCAATATTCTTTAACGAAGAGTTGGCCAACTCAAACGATGGTATTTTAGTCTTGTAGACGAGAGCATTGCTTCTATTTTTCTTAATTCAGTTGTACTCGTATATGTGCTCCTAACTCAATAAATTTTGCCCTGCAGCCCAGATACGGTGAAACTATCTATGTTCTGATCGCACGTGAAGGTCTCAGGAGTAGCAATATGTTGCTTATTTTGGTAATCAGCATCACTGAAATCCCACAAACACCTATGGAAAGCACAGATATACAAAAAGCGAACATCATTCTCAGTTTTCCGCTTCATATTTCAGTTTGTCTACACTCTACGAATACACATAATGTCAAAACTGATGCAACTAGTGTCGCCAAAGTTGGAACACGCCGAAAATGTTTAGTTTCACCAACGAGTTGCGCAAACGCGCGGCGCGCATGAGCAGTAGCCGGTAGCGCAGTTGCCTGCAACCGTGTCGTAGTGTAAACTAGGCTTTAAGAAATAAAAATTTTAATATGACAAATAGTACTAAAATCAGTTGACGGTCTGAAGTGGCAATGTGCGAGTAATACTATGAATGAAGTTAATACTGGCAGTGCTTGTACTACTGTAGCTGCTGCCGCTAATAGTGATAACACTAATAATAATAATAATAATAATAATAATAATAAATAGGAATAGATAATACAAAAATGTAAGGAGAACTAAAAGAAAAATATAGACAAAGACTAACAAAAATACTGAAAACAGAATTGACAGCAAAAAACAAGACAAAACCTATAAATACTTGTGCTATACCAATATTGACCTACTCATTTGGAGTAGTGAAATGGAGTAACACAGACCTAGAAGCACTCAATACACTTTCACGATCACAATACCACAAATATAGAATACATCACATACATTCAGCAACTGAAAGGTTTACATTAAGCAGGAAGGAAGGAGGACATAAAAAACCTACATTATGGACAGGTAGACAATTTAAGAAAATTCTTTCTAGAACGAGCAGAAACTAACAAAATACACAAAGCAATCACTCATCTAAATACATCGGCTACACCACTGCAATTTCATAACCACTTCTACAACCCTTTAGATCACATAACATCAACAGATACGAAGACAGTAAATTGGAAAAAGAAAACACTACATGGTAAGCACCCGTATCATCTAACACAGCCACACATCGATCAAGACGCATCCAACACATGGCTAAGAAAAGGCAATATATACAGTGAGCGGGAAGGATTCATGATTGCAATACAGGATCAAACAATAAACACCAGATATTACAGCAAGCATATTATTAAAGATCCCAATACCACAACAGATAAATGCAGACTTTGCAAACAACAAATAGAAACAGTAGATCACATCACAAGCGGATGTACAATACTAGCAAATACAGAATACCCCAGAAGACATGACAATGTAGCAAAAATAATACATCAACAGCTTGCCTTACAACATAAAATTATAAAACAACATGTTCCCACATACAAGTATGCACCACAAAATGTACTGGAGAATGATGAATACAAATTATACTGGAACAGAACCATTATAACAGATAAAACAACACCACATAACAAACCTGACATCATTCTCACCAATAAAAAGAAGAAATTAACACAACTAATCGAAATATACATACCCAATACAACAAATATACAAAAGAAAACAGGAGAAAAGATTGAAAAATACATCCAACTGGCTGGACATGTGGCATCATGATAAAGTTGACATTATACCAATCATACTATCAACTACAGGAGTCATACCACACAATATCCACCAGTACATCAATGCAATACAGCTACATCCAAACTTATATATACAACTACAGAAATCCGTAATTATTGATACATGTTCAATTACCCGAAAGTTCCTAAATGCAATATAATATATACCGTACAGTTAAAAGGAAGTCACGCTTGATCAAGGTCCGCGTCAATTTCCATTTTTGACCAGACATAACGTCTGAGAAAAGAAAGAAATAATAATAATAATAATAATGACGACCGTAATAATGACAATAATAACAATAATGATAGTGGCAGATATAAAAACCATTTACAGGTGAACAAGATAGATATTTTCTGATATAGCGAGTTCTGGTGAAAGGAAGTTTAAGAACAGGAAGATCTGGTTGGAAAGAAGGATGTACAAGGATAACGAGTGCGTACAGGGACATTGGTAATCCTTATTGTTGCTTTAGTAGGTATGTGATTAACTGCATTTTGAAGCTAAAGATATTATTCAGTTCTCTAACATA
Source organism: Schistocerca nitens (assembly GCF_023898315.1). Lineage (NCBI taxonomy): Eukaryota > Metazoa > Arthropoda > Insecta > Orthoptera > Acrididae > Schistocerca > Schistocerca nitens. The sequence continues at coordinate 1,190,717,898 of NC_064614.1, read as the reverse complement.
ATGCCTGTGGTTATTCCAGGGTCGGATTGCTGCTGCTAAGAAGAACAATGAGAAAGTGGCTGAACGCTGTGGTGGAACGGAAAGGGTTTTGCTTTGATGGGAACGGCTGTTTCTGCCAGTTGTTCAGATATAAGCGTTGCGGTCGAGGAGAGATATGAGGAACGGTGTTCGTTGATGAGGCAGTGGAGAACTCAGAGGGTGTGGAAATGTTGGCGCATTACTGCACACAGGAAGGAGAGCCCTGTATATGATGGTGAAATATGATCAGAGAGTCGAATATCACAGACATAACGAACACGGTCATTCATAACAAGTTTCAGACGCCGTGAGCTTTTCTGAGAAGGGCATTACAACATAACATCTCTGTAATTAATAATTGGAAGTATCAGTGTTTGTACAAGTTTGTTTTTCAGGTCAAGAGGGGGTAGCTATTTAAGCTTTTTCTAGGTCATGGAGAAATGCTGATGCTTTCTTGCACAATGCAGTTAAATTTTCGTCTGTTATTGCTCCCAGACTTTCTACTGAAGGAAAGAAGTTTATATTTGTCCTATTTAGGTTTACATATGGTACAGACTCCAGATACTTCGGGCTACTGTCTAGAATTCTTGCATTTTGGAAAGGTTGAGTTTTCACTCTATATCCTGTCCTCAATTTGAGAGAGCACACAGGTTGGCACTGAGATTCGCGATAGTCATCTTTAGGTTTATTGGTTTTGCACTTAGATGCAAATGGAGGTCATCAGCGTACATGTGGTGTTTGGAGTAGGACAAAACTGATGACACATCATTTATGTACGATGAAAAGAGTATAGGAGCTCATACTGAACCTTAGGGGAAGCCTTATACCACCTGTCTCCACTGTGACTTTATGGTGCCGGAGATGACGGATTGCTGGCGAGAGGTCAGGTGTGAGCGGAACCATTGCATTGCACTTGGCTAGAAATTTAGACTGCTAAGTTTGGTACGTAAAGTGTCGAATTCGACAGTGTGAAAGGCTTTGCTGAAGTCTAAGAAGCACGTAATAGTTGCCTCATGTACATGCATGTCAAGTTTCAAGCCACCCGATACCTTCATTACGATAGGTATTGTAGTGCGATGTTTAACGGAAAGTTCATTCGTATTCGTCTAACAGGTTGTTTATAGTTAGGTAGTTTGTCAGCTGGTCGTGGACTATTACACTGAGGTGAAAAAAGTCATGAGATAGCAATATGAACATATACACATAGCGGTAGTATCGCTTACAGAAAGTATAAAACTACAGTGCATTGGTGGAGCTTTCATTTTTACTCAGGTGATACGTGTCAAAAGGTTTCCGACGGTAATTAACAGATTTTGAACTGGGAATGGTAGTTGCAGCTAAAGGCGTGGGACATTCCATTTCGGAAAGCGTTAGTGTATACAATATTTCGAGATCTACAGTGTCAATAGTGTGCCGAGAATAGCAGATTTCGGGAATTATCTCTCACGGCGGACAACGCAGTGGTCGATGGCTTTCACTTAACGACCGAGAGCAGCAGCGTTCGCGTAGAGTTGCCAGTGCTAACAGGAAAGCACCACTGCATGAAATAACAGCAGAAATCGGTGTGGGGCGTAGGTCAGTGTGGCGAAATTTGGCGTCAATAGACTGTGGCAGCAGAGGACGATTCGAGTGCCTTTGCTAACAGAACGACATCGCCTGCAGCACCTCTCATGGGCTCGTTTGGACACTAGACGACTGGAAAACAATGACCTGGTCATTTGAGTCCCGATATCAGTAGGTAAAAGTTGATGGTAGGGTTCGATTGTGGCGCAGACACCACGTAGCCATTGGAATAAGGTAATGCGTGAGCTGGCTCGATAATGGTGTAGACTGATGCTTACATGGAACTGGCTGGGTCCTCTGGCCCAGCTCAAAAGGTCATTGACTGGAAATGGTTACATTGAGCTACTTGGAGATCATTTTCACCCATTCATCGACTTCATGTTGCCAAACAACAATATCATGTCACCAGGCCATAACTGTTAGCGGTTGGTTTGAAGAACATTCTGGACAGCCAGAGCAAATGATTTGGCCACCCACATCGCATCAGACATTTATGGGACATAATTGAGAGGACAGTTCATGCACAAAATCCTGTACCGGCAACACTTTCGCAATTATGGTAGGCTATAGAGGCTGCATGCCTCGGATATTTTTGAGGGGACTTTCAGTGAGTTGTTGAGTCCACGCCAAGCCGAGCTGCCGCACTATGCCGGTCAGTACGAGGTCCGACACGATTAGGAGGTACCCAATTACTTTTGTCAACTCCGTGTATTATATTTATCGTACTGCATGATAATTAATTGAAATCCTCATCTGCCGACGGTGTTGTTGATATACCTCGATGGGGACAGCTGAAAATGTGTCCCGACCGAGACTCGAACCCGGCATCTCCTGCTTAAGTTGCAGACGCTCTATCCAACTGAGCTACCGAGGACACAGATAAATAGCGCGACTGCAGTGACTTATCCCTTGTACGCTTCCCGTGAGACCCACATTCCCAACTGTCCACAATCTACATACGTAATGTTCTTAATAGATATTTGCCCACCCACTCATTACTCGCGCCAACTAAGAAGCCGGCCGCTGTGGCCGAGCGGTTCTAGGCGCTCCAGTCTGGAACCGGGCGACCGCTACGGTCGCAGGTTCGAATCCTGCCTCGGGCATGGATGTGTGTGATGTTCTTAGGTTAGTTAGGTTTAAGTAGTTCTAAGTTCTAGGGGACTGATGACCTCAGATGTCAAGTCCGATAGTGTTCAGAGCCATTTGAACCAGCCAACTATTGTGACGATTCCCGTAAGAGTTCGGGCAACCTCCGCGTATTCGCACAGACGATGGTCAATGGCCGGGTAGCCTTTAACTATATATGAAGATAGAAACTTTTCTCAAAAGAACAGATACCATTGATGACAGTGCAGCTTCTCTAGAATAAATTATAATTAATTGAAACCCTCAGCTGCCGAGAGGTGTTGTTGATATACCTCGATGTGGACAGCTGAAAATGTGTGCCTCGACCGGGGACAGTTGGGAGTGTGGGTGTCACAGGAAGCGTGCAAGGGATAAGTCCCTGCAGTCGCGCTATTCGTCTGTGTCCTCGGTGGCTCAGATGAATAGAGTGTCTGCCATGTAAGCAGGAGATTCCGGGTTCAAGTCCCGCTCGGGGCACACATTTTCAGCTGTCCCCATCGATGTACATCAACAACACCTCTCGGCAGCTGAGGGTTTCAGTTAATTATCATTTATTCTAGAGAAGCTGCACTGTCATCAATGGTATCTGTTCTTTCGAGAACAGTTACTATATTCATGTATATTTACCGTACTGGAACTTATAACGTGTCCAAGAATTCTGCAGCAATCCGACGTCGAGCATACTGAACGTAGAGGGCGCTGTCTTGCTGCATCAATAATCTCCTTATCATCCATGTGCTGCTAGCCGCGGAGTGCTTCCTTCATTGGGCCAAACAGATGGAATTCGGAAGATGTGAGATCCAGACTGTTGGGTGGATGTGGAAGAACAGCCCAATGAAGTTTAGTGAGCTCCTCTCTGGTAAGCAGACTTGTGTCAGGCCTTGCGTTGTCAAGGAGAAAAGAGAAGTTCCTTTGCATTTTTGTGTCGACGAACGCGCTGAAGTCTTTCTTCAAGGGCAGCACAACACACTTCAGAGGCGATCGTTACATCACGAGGGACAACATCAGAGTAATCCTTTTGGAGTCCAAAAGACTGTCGCTATGACTTCAGCGGGTGAGGGTCTACTTTGAACTTTTTCTTCTGTTGGCGTCACTGTATGGATTTCCGTTTTTCTACCGATTCGAAGTGTCGAAACTGTGTTTCGTCGCCTGTGGCGATGCTCAGTCACCTAACGTGCAAGCAATTCCGCACAGATTGAACCTTCTTTATTTAAATGAATGCGTCTGTACTTTTAATTCCAGAATGACTGAGAAGATGAAACTTCTGCGTTATTTGATTCTGAAACAGTTGAGTAAAACTGAACATACTCAACCTACTTTCTCTTTACTTTTTCTTATCATATCAACACTGACCCACAGTATTCTAGAGCAACGCAATCTGACTGCTCAAAAAATTTACAACCTGACTTCAAATAATTAATTCAAAAGAAATCTTAACAATAACCTATACATTCCATTAAGTACTTACCTCACAAAAATCTTCACTACGTGAATTACTGCAATACAGCGAGCGTCAATACTGCCAGCTAAATAAAACTATTAAACTAGCTACTAAAGTTTGAGATGTTGCATTTGGTGTCTCCTCAAAACTTAAAACAGTCTTGTAAACAGGCATTCTGCTCCTCCTAGAGTATCTCCTGCGGCGGTAAGGCATGGCTGTGTGCTGCGTGCTGCTGCCTGCAGTCGACTGACGCAGAAACAGGAAGCGCGCCCAGACCCCAGCGCTGCTTATCACCGGCCGGATGTTGCGCAACCCATTCACACAAGTTTGATTTTATCCCGCCGCGGGCCTAGTAATACTAGGGCCCGCGGCTCCCAGCAGCCTCGCTCAGCGGCTAAGTCCCCTTCAAGGTCACCCGCCTATAAGGCGGCGCACACAGCCATAGAAATTTACAACCTGCTGTGTGCGCCGCCTTATAGGCGGGTGACCTTGAAGGGGACTTAGCCGCTGAGCGAGGCTGCTGGGAGCCGCGGGCCCTAGTATTACTAGGCCCGCGGGGGGATAAAATCAAACTTGTGTGAATGGGTTGCGCAACATCCGGCCGGTGATAAGCAGCGCTGGGGTCTGGGCGCGCTTCCTGTTTCTGCGTCAGTCGACTGCAGGCAGCAGCACGCAGCACACAGCCATGCCTTACCGCCGCAGGAGATACTCTAGGAGGAGCAGAATGCCTGTTTACAAGACTGTTTTAAGTTTTGAGGAGACACCAAATGCAACATCTCAAACTGAGATATTAGCAGGGCCAATTACATTTGTTGGCTGTAAGATTACGTTTTCTTGTACTAACTACTAATTGGCATGTGGTTAGCAAAGGAAAGATTTTGTTGCAAACCAAATAATGTATTTTTTACCTTAATAATGTGACATCCAGTTCAAACACCAATATACATCGTCATTGACATCCAGTACAAAGATATAAAATCATGAATAATTTTCGATCTCCAAGTCGGATACTTCCAGATCGTTAGCCTACGCTAATACTTCAGACCTCTACCCTCCATCAGTGCTAACTTGTCACATTTAACATCCATCACTGCTGGCTGTTCACCTCCAACTGCCCAACAGTACATCACTGCTGGCGACTAACTTCCAACTGCCCAACAGTACTGGCGATCAACTCCCAACAATGAATCCAATCAGCCACAGAGACTCTTACAAAGAAAGAGCAGTGAGAGATCCAATGCAAAGCGCTACACAGCGCTGCCAACACAGAAGCAGCCCACTTACAAGATGGCCCTTCGTTGCTCTTTTCGGTCTTCTGTTAGGCAGCAAGTAACCCAGTCGGCACACACCAGTGAGTATCACAAGTGACAGGTGAGTGTGTCAGCACTACCAACAGAGATGTTTAGTTGATGTGCGAGTTGTTTGATTGTGATTTGTCGATCACATCGAATGAGAGTGTCCGCACGTACCAACATTGCAGGTGTCACAGCTATGAGCAGTCGGCCGGCACAAGGATGATCGGAAAGGTTTGCGCACCGCATGCGATGATGGCAGACGCCTCGCCCAACGACTTACCCTGCTTTTGTTCACTGACAGGTCTCCGCAGACATTCTGCTAACGGCTATGAATATCTGCATTGCTCTAGTTTTGCGCCAAAAGAATCTCAATGACAGCACCCTGCTGAGAACGAAGCTCCGTTACAGACGCTCTTTTGAAGGGTACTGAGCGTCTCTCTTGCAGAGTCTTCCACTGGAGTTTATCTATCATCTGCGTAACGCTTTCGCGATTACTAAATGATCTACATCTACATTTATACTCCGTTCGCCACCCAACGGTGTATGGCGGAGGGCTCTTTACGTGTCACTGTCATTACCTCCCTTTCTTGTTCCAGTCGCGTATGGTTCGCGGGAAGAACGACTGTCTGAAAGCCTCCGTGCGCGCTCTAATCTCTCTAACTTTACATTCGTGATCTGCTCGGGAGGTATAAGTAATGGGAAGCAATATATTCGCTACCTCATCCAGAAACGTGCCTCTCGAAACCTGGACAGCAAGCTACACCGCGATGCAGAGCGCCTCTCTTGCAGAGTCTGCCACTTGAGTTTATTAAACATCTCCGTAACGCTATCACGGTTACCAAATAACCCTGTGACGAAACGCGCCGCTCTTCTTTGGATCTTCTCTATCTGCTCCGTCAACCCGATCTGGTACGGATCCCACACTGATGAGCAATACTCAACTATAGGTCGAACGAGTGTTTTGTAAGCCACCTCCTTTGTTGATGGTCTACGTTTTCTAAGGACTCTCCCAATGAATCTCAAGCTGGCACCCGCCTTACCAACAATTGATTTCATATGAACATTCCACTTCAAATCGTTCCGTATGCATACTCCCAGATATTTTACAGAAGTAACTGCTACCAGTGTTTGTTCCGCTATCATATAATCATACAATAAAGGATCCTTCTTTCTATGTATTCGCAATACATTACATTTGTCTATGTTAAGGATCAGTTGCCACTCCCTGAACCAGGTGCCTATCCGCTGCAGATTTCTCTGCAATTTTCTAATGCTGCAACTTCTCTGTATACTACAGCATCCTCCGCGAAAAGCCGCATGGAACTTCCGACACTATCTACTAGGTCATTTACATATATTGTGAAAAGCAATGGTCCCATAACACTTCCCTGTGGCACGCCAGAAGTTACTTTAACGTCTGTAGACGTCTCTCCATTGAGAACAACATGCTCTGTTCTGTTTGTCAAAAGCTCTTCAATCCAGCCACACAGCTGGTCTGATATTCCGTAGGCGACAGTGCGGAACTGTATCGAACGCCTTCCGGAAGTCAAGGAAAATGGCATCTACCTGGGAGCCTGTGCCTAATATTTTCTGGGTCTCATGAACAAAGAAAGCGAGTTGGATCTCACACGATCGCTGTTTCCGGGATCCATGTTGATTCCTACAAATAGATTCTGGGTTTCCAGAAATGACATGATACGCGAGCAAAAAACATGTTCTAAAATTCTACAACAGATAAATGAAGTTAAAGGGGCTGAAGCGGGAGCATTTCATGATGTCCCACATAAAATTCCGCATTTTTTCAACCGAAATTGGCCGAGAAAAAGAAGTTACTAATTGAACCGCCCTCCCATGTGTTACTGGCGTTGGGTAAGAGGTCAGCGCCGTACTGTGGCTGCGTGTCGCCCGGTTCGACGACAGCCGCTACCTGTGTTGGTGCACCTGTTGCGCGGGCCTCGCCAGGGACGTGCGCGGCGCCGTGAATGGATGCTCCCAGCTCTGCGGCAGACGCGGCGGCCGACCTTGACCGCGGCGCGCGGTCCACCTCGCTGCCGGACACGCCCGACTGGAAAGGCCAGGCCACGGCCGCCCCGCCCAGCGGCTTTCACTTTAAGCCCACAAAGAGGCCGCCCCGGCACCGCGGTCTGTCTCGGCGGCCTTACACTGCAGCCCTGGACCGGTTGCGCCACCCTGCCTGCTCCCGAAACACTCCGCAGTGCGACACTCGCTGCGTCTACGTGCGATCCCAGATCCGATTCCCTGTAACCGATTGCCCAATACCGCTGTCGGTTGCTCAAGTAAGACTCCAATATTGGTTTTGGGAATGCGGTTTTCCGCTGCCATATTCCAGCTCCCACTGACGAAGTTGGCTCCACGTAAACGCTCCACCGCATTTGAGTCATTGCTACTTGCTTTTCACAGAGAACGACACTAATAATCCAGCTGTTCGCGACCTTTCAGTATCCGTGACAAAATTTTCAGTCATAATTTTCATCAGCCCCTCCCCCTTTCCTTATACGATAACAATAATACGCTACTGGCCATTAAAATTGCTACACGACGAAAATGACGTGCTACTGACGCGAAATTTAACCGACAGGAAGAAGATGCTGTGATATGCAAATGATTAGCTTTTCAGAGCATTCACACAAGGTTGGCGCCGATGGCGACACGTACAACGTGCTGGCATGAGGAAAGTTTCCAACCGATTTCTCATACACATACAGCAGTTGACCGGCGTTGCCTAGTGAAACGTGGCTGTGGTGCCTCGTGTAAGGAGGAGAAATGCGTCGGATTGTAGCCTATCGCGATTTCGGTTTATCGTATCGCGACGTTGCTGCTCGCGTTGGTCGAGATCCAACGAATGTTAGCAGAATATTGAATCGGTGGGTTCAGGAGGGTAATACGGAACGCCCTGCTGGATCCCAACGGCCTCGTATCACTAGCAGTCGAGATGACAGGCATCTTATCCGTATGGCTGTAACGGATCGTGCAGCCACGTCTCGATCCCTGAGTCAACAGATGGGGACGTTCGCAAGACAACAACCATCTGCATGAACAGTTCGATGACTTACCCTTGACGCTGCATCACAGACAGGAGCGCCTGCGATGGCGTACTCAACGACGAACCTGGGTGCACGAGTGGAAAAACGTCATTTTTTGGGATGAATCCAGGTTCTGTTTACAGCATCATGATGGTCGCATCCGTATTTGGCGACATCATGGTGAACGCACATTGGAAGCATGTAATCGTCATCGCCATACTGGCGTATCAGCCGGCGTGATGGTATGGGGAGCCATTGGTTACACGTCTCGGTCACCTCTTGTTCGCATGGGCGGCACTTTGAACAGTGGACGTTACATGTCAGATGTGTTACGACACGTGGCTCTACCCTTCATTTGATCCCTGCGAAACCCTACATTTCAGCAGGATAATGCACGACCGCATGTTGCAGGTCCTGTACGGACCTTTCTGGATACAGAAAGTGTTCGACTGCTGCCCTGGCCAGTACATTCTCCAGATCTCACACCAATTGAAAACGTCTGGTCAATGATGGCCGAGCAACTGGCTCGTCAGAAACCGCCAGTCACTACTCTTGATGAACTGTGGTATGGTGTTGAAGCTGCATGGGCAGCTGTACCTGTACACGCCATCCAAGCTCTGTTTGACTCAATGCCCAGGCGTATCAATACCGTTATTACGGCCAGAGGTGGTTGTTCTGGGTACTGATTTCTCAGGATCTATGCACTCAAATAGTGTGAAAATGTCATCACATGTCAGTTGCAGTATAATATATTTGTCCAATGAATACCCGTTTATCAACTGCATTTCTTCTTGGTGTAGCAATTTTAATGGCCAGTGGTGTATATATCTCGTGTCTGTTCTTTCGGACATGTCCGAAACAGTAGACACCCCTCATATGAATATACATTATATGCGCCATGAAGGCTAAAGCGATCATTCAGTGCGGAGCACTCTTAGCCCCACCTACATCCATACTACGCAAGCAACCTCACGGTGTGTGGCGGAGGGTACTTTGAGTACCTCTATCGGTTCTCCCTTCAATCCCAGTCTCGTATTGTTCGTGGGAAGAAAGATTGTTGGCATGCCTCTGTGTGGGCTCTAATCTCTCTGATTTTATCCTCATGGTCTCTTCGCGAGATATACGTAGGAGGGAACAGTATATTTCTTGACTCCTCGGTGAAGGTATGTTCTAGAAACTTCAACAAAAGCCCGTACCGAGCTACTGAATGTCTCTCTTGGAGAGTCTTCCACTGCAGTTATCTATCCTCTCCGTAACGCCTTCGCGATTACTAAATGATCCTGTAACGAAGCGCCCTACTCTCTGCTGGATCTTCCCTATCTCTTCTATCAACCGTATCGGGTACGGATCCCACACCGGTGAGCAGTATTCAAACAGTGGGCGAACAAGTGTACTATTACCAATTTCCTTTTTTTTTCGGAGTGCATTTCCTTAGGATTCTTCCAATGAATCTCAGTCTGGCATCTGCTTTACCGACGATTAATTTTATATGGTCATTCCATTTTAAATCACTCCTAATGCCTACTCCCAGATAATTTATGCAATTAACTGCTTCCAATTGCTGACCTGCTATATTGTAGCTAAATGATAAAGGTTCTTTTTTTCTGTGTATTCGCAGCACATTACACTTATCTACATTGAGATTCAATTGCCATTCCCTGCACCATGCGTCAATTCGTAGCAGATCCTCCTGCATTTCAGTACAGTTTTCCATTGTTACAACCTCTCGATATACTACAGCATCATCCGCAAAAAGCCTCAGTGAACTTTCGATGTTATCCACAAGGTCATTTATATATATTGTGAATAGCAACAGTCCTACTACACTCCCCTGCGGCATACCTGAAATCACTCTTACTTCGGAAGAGAATTACATGCTGCCTTCTGTTATCTAGGAACTCTTCAATCCAATCACACAATTGGTCTGATAGTCCATATGCTCTTACTTTTGTTCATTAAGCGTCTGTGGGGAACTGTATCGAACGCCTTGCGGAAGTCAAGAAACACGGCATCTACCTGTGAACCCGTGCCTATGGCCCTCTGAGTCTCGTGGACGAATAGCGCGAGCTGGGTTTCACACGATCGTCTTTTTCGAAACCCATGCTGATTCCTACAGAGTAGATTTCTAGTTTTCAGAAAAGTGTAAAACTGAACGACGTTAGATATATAGGTCTATAGTTCTGCACATCTGTTCGACGCCCCTTCTTGAAAACGGGGATGACCTGTGCCCTTTTCCAATCTTTTGGAACGCTACGCTCTTCTAGAGACCTACGGTAGACCGCTGCAAGAAGGGGGGCAAGTTCCTTCGCGTACTCTGTGTATCTAGTGTGGGACTTCGCTTGATGCGACGTGCATAATGAGGGAAAAGGGCTAGGGGACGCTACTTTGGTAGTGTGCGACAAATGGGAACTTGGACTGAGGGGTGGGACGTGCTTGGGTAGTCCCTGCAAGAGTGTGTAACCACTATGCCAAGGTGGCGTAGACGGTTAACGCGTCTGCCGAGTACTGTTGATTTTAGTTACGTTCAGTTACAAATATCTTCTACTAAGTTCCCTACAACCCGTGAGATATATCGATACTTGAGGCCTCATCATGGCAGCAATGTTGTCGATCTTGAACACCCAACGAGGGATTGGCGACAGATGTGACGAGCTGGCCATACGCCTTTTCTCGCTACGGCAAAGAGATTGTCTTGGTATACATTTATCAACTGCAAGACAGTCACCCGCAGACGATTTTGCGGCTTCCACATGGTAGAGTCCCCATTCTACCTTATATGCGACAAGCAGAACACCAACGAACGTTGTCTGCAGTGCGGTGAAGTGAAGGATGTTCGGCGGCTGACGCAACACATCATGGCTTTTCTCCAACGCACTGACGACTCCGCGATCTCGACGGAGGCTTTAATTTTCCGGATCCGATCTTTTTTGCCCTCATACAAAACGGCGGCAATCCTCTGGATTGGAGGACACGCATCGCACTACGTGCTCTTTCGGACCGTGATATCTGGCATGAGTTAATGGCTCTCTCTACTATAACGACATGAGATCATCCGACGTCCCTCTATACAAAACGCACTTTGCGAACTTTCTAGCCAGTATGTTCCAGGGCACGTCGGCATTGCTGGGAACGAAAGGGCAGATCTCGTAGCCAAGGAGGAGTGTCTCGATCCGCAAGTATTTCAGTGTGCCATCGCCCTGCACGCACTCACCTCGCTGTTGAGCTCACGAGTCAAGTTCTGTGACTTGTCCAATGTTTTTACCAAGATTTTAGGGAGAGAGTCTTAATTTGTTCACAGGATGACTAGCTCGCCCATATTTCACGCTTTCTTTGCGTGTATGCTTCCATTTTACTAAATTTGTCCACATTCGTTTCTTTTAGTGTGTGTCAGGGCTCTGATGACCTTGACGTTGAGCGCCCGTGAGTCCCAACACACACACACACACACACACACACACACACACACACACACGCACACAGTATGTTTCATGACCCCTTGGAGCGATGGGGGTCCCAGGTTTACGTAGTTTCGCGGCTGGGATATTCCTCTCAGTGAAGCCACGAGGATGTCACTTCGACCTTACATTTCTTTCTTTTCTTCTTCATATGTGACTGGTTTTTTTCATGGGATATTAAAATAAAAATAAAAAAAGAATTTAAGTGAAGGAACACTGTTTCCTCCGCTCTGCCTCTCTCTTATCCTGTTAGGGGACGGAGAAGCCGTAGCCAGGCCTCCAAGCACGACCCCTGCCCACTCTGCCCCCCGGCCTGTACCTAAAAAAAGTGGTCAGTTTCTATTCTACGGGCAGGGGGTTCGAATCTGGTCGCTTCCATTCTAAACAAGAGTTATTAGGTCTTGCATCATTTTTTCTCTTTATGTATCGTGATTTCTGCTTGTGTTATGATAGCTCCTTTGTACTTTCGTAGGTACTGGAGTCATGCTTGCATGTAAACACAAATGAATATGATACGTTTTCTCGATATAAAGAAAAAAATGTGTAAGAAGAAAACCCGAGTTCGAATCCTTTCATTGTCCGAATGCGGCAGGGGTCGGAATTTCTCCTTTCCGAACAATATTATACAACGAAATTTGATACGCACATCTCGCACCTCTGACAGCAACAGTCGTTCTAACTTAGCTGTGCAATGGGTCATACTGAGCACGGATGACACATAAGAGGACATCATCCTATACTGCCTCATGCCAATCAGTCGCAGAGGCTAGCGGCTGGTTATGTGCCAGTTTCTCGACAGCCTACGTCCCGGTCTTTCCAATGCGGGGTAGATGTGGAGAGCGTACTGGCCATAGCAACAATCGAACAGGCACTGTACCTAGAAAATTCAGGTCACCACGGACGACATGTAGTCTTGCGTTATCTTGTTGAAGTTAATATCACAGATACCTCGAAGATAACGCACAACCACCGCTAATAATGCGTCAGAAATTCGAGGGGTGTTCAACAAATAAATACATTTTTTTCTCGGCCAGTACCGATTGTAAAAATGCGGAATTTGTTATGCTACATCGTGGAATATTTCCGCTTCGGCCCCTACGGTCTCATGAAGTTTCGGTCTGTGTCGGCGGTATACTTAGCCTTCAGATGGAGTCTGTAACAGAGGTGCGTTCCAAGTGGAGAGCTGTCGTTCAGTTTCTTTCAGCGGAGAACCAGAGTATCGCAGATATTCATAGACGCATGCACAATGTCTACGGAGAACTGATGGCGAACAAAAGCACGGTGAGTCGACTGTCGTCATCGAAACAAGATCGCACAAACCTGTCTGATCTCCCGCGTGCGAGCCTGCCGCATGTAGCTGGGACGCGAGCAATGTTGGAGCGTGCGGACACTCTCATTCGAGGTGATCGGCGGATCACAATCAAACACCTCCCTGCACAACTGGACGTCTCTGTTGGTAGTACTGACACACGCGTCCACCACTTGGTATGCTTAATGGTGTGTACCTGCATGGTTCCTCGTCGTCTAAGAGAGGACCATAAAAAGCAACGAACGACCATCTGTGTGGAATTGCTTGCTCGTTAAGGGGCTGAGAGTGGTAAGTTTTCGTCTAACATTGTCACAGGCAATGAAAAACGGGTTCATCTCTTCGAATAGGAATAGAAACGGCTATCCACGGAGGGGTGCCACAACGTCTCTCCCCGGAAGGACAAGTTCAAAGCCGCATACTCGGCCGGCAAAGTCGTGGCGACGGTCTTATAACTCTGAAGTGGTTACTCTGTTCGATGTCCTTCTTGGGTCTCGATCAACTCTGAAGTGAGTTGTGCTAGTCACAGAAATTGAAGAAATCACTTCGGCGCGTTCATCACCACAAAAATACAAACGAACTTCTTCTCCTTGACAACATGAGGCCTATGCACCCGAGAGGAGTTCACAATACAGAGGGGCCCAAAAAAATGTATCCACCGTTTAAAAATCCGTAACTGGCAAAATAATTGACAGAGTAGTCTCATCTTCGGTAGTGTAATAGTTTGTAGTTCTGGCAATCGCCACACAAGCGTTGTATTGCGTTGTTTTGTTTTGTCAGATGACAGTCGCAAGATAGTCAGTGTTTTGGTCTTAGTTGCACCTAGTTACTCGAGTAAACATGGCTGGCGCAAGGCTTACATTCGATGAAAGGAAGTCAGTTTCGAAGTGGTATTTCAAGTACGAAAACATTAATGAGGTTCAACGGCAATGGCGAAATGAGTATCAAAGAGAGCCACCGACACGTTTAACGATTCGTCGCATTCGAGACAAAACTGAAGCCGAAGGCTGTGTTAAAGATGTACACAAACAACGGTCTGGACGACCTGTAAGAATAACAACTCCTGCTAACTCCCGTCGTTTGTTACAACAATTCACTCTCACACCACAGAAGTCTGTGACACAGTGTGCCCGTGAAACTGCAGAGAGTCGCTCAAGTGTTCGACGAATTTTGAAGACAGCAAAGACGCAATGAACAATGACGACCCAGATCGTAGAGTGGAGTACTGCGAGTGGTTTACAAACATGGTGCGCAACGATGAAGAATTTGCAAAGATGATTGTGTGGTCTGATGAGGCACACTTCAAACGCAATGGTACAGTAAATCGCCACAATTTCATCTATTGGGCCGCCGAAAATCCGAACGCAATGTACACAATGCCGTGAATTTGCCAGGAGTAAATATGTGGTGTGGGTTGTCTTAGCGGGGCTGGATTGGGCCATTCTTCTTTGTCGGCAGTTACCGGTGAGGTGTACCTTCAGAAGCTTCAGACACCCATTTTACCTGCCATCCGAGACTTTCAAAATCGTGTTAGGGCGTATCTGGACGAAAATCTACCAGGAAGATGGGTAGCCCGTAGATGTGCTGTGGAGTATCCACCACGTTGCCCAGACCTAACTCCTCTGGACTTTTACCTGTGAGGAGCCCTAAAGGACGTCGTTTATCGACAAAAGCCATGCACATTGGATGAACTTCGAGAATCCATCGTACATTCATGTGCAAATATCCAACTGAACACGTTGCAATCAGTAGTTCGTGCTGCAGTTCGGCGGCATCGTTTGTGTGTGGATGTTAATGGTGACCATTTCTAACACCTACAGTGATGTCTTTAAGTTGGACATTAAGCTACACTTTCACCAAAAATGAGACAACTCCGTCAGTTAGTTTGCAAGTTATGGACTTTTAAACAGTGGATACACTTTTTGGACCCCTCTGCACTGTACTGGACTGTTCTTCCTTATCCACCGTACAGCCCGGACTTCGCACCTTTCGACTTCCATCTGTTGGGCCCAATGAAGGTTGTACTCCGCGGGAAGCAGTATGTGAATGATAGCGAGGTTATTGATACAGCAACACCTTGGCTCTGACTTCGATCAGTAGAGTCGTACCATGCGAGGATACAGGCCCTCCGAGTAGTACGGAGTAAGGCCGTCGCATTGAACGGAGATTGTGGGGCAAAATAGGATTTAGTAGACAAAGGAGTCGAAAATAATATAGTGTATTAGACTCCTGAATACAACCAACCTGCTTTCAGAAAAAAAATGTGTTGCTTTACTTACTGAACCCCTCTCGTATAATGACTACTCTCCAAATTAGCATTTATGACAGGCAGAGCTGATCGTATTGTGTCCACGCACGATTACGTCCATCGTGCTGCTGCGTGTAGAACCGCGACTCATATGAAAAGACTACCAGGTGCCATTCCTGGGTCCAGCGTTGTCGTCGGGCGCACCTTTGCCGATGCGCCTCTCTTTGCTGCCACGTCTAGGACAGCCATGCTGACGTTGATTGTGCTGCGAACGTCACCACACTGTGCGAGTGGACACTTGCCTTGTTACAAACAACGTCATTTCCTAATCATAGTATGAATGTTTCTGTACGACCCGGCATGGCAGAGCGAACAATGTTTCTGTCCTCTCTGGGGCTAGTCGTGTGGGGCTGTTAAGATCCTGCACGGCGTTGAGTACGATCCTCATGAAAGCATCCATTCCATATTTGCGCGACAATCGTGGGATCCCGACCGTCGCACAGAGCGATAAACTTCGATGTCGATAGGCCACGATCCTCCCGCTATCGAATTCTGATACGTACTGGTAGATGTTTCTCCTTCTTACAAGAAGCATAGCGCGCTCTTCTTACATCACTAAAATGCGATTTCTGAATGAAAAACCAGCTCCGTAATCTTTCCTTATTCACAAACATTACATAGCGTTTCACCTACCTACTTTTTTTCATTGTTGCGCTGAAATGATGGTCATTTGAATATCCCAGTATAGAGGGTGATTCCGTGATGATGCTACAAACTTTCGGGAATGATGGAGGAGGGTAAATTTATCAATTTGGGGTAAGGGACCCTGGTCTTGAAAACTTAAATTTTGTGTTCTGCCTGACGGCAGGTCTTGCCATGGGGGAAGCCTCGTCAGAGAGGTCCACCGCATGAGCGTCTAGGGAAGTGATTCCGGTGACGGTTTCCCGTTGCCTTCAACTGACGATGATGAAATGATAATGAGGAGAACACAACACCCAGTTCCTGAGTGGAGAAAATCTCCGACCCAGCCGGGAATCGAATCCGGGTGCCTTGGGGTGACAGACCGCCGCGCTGACCACCCAGCTGTCGGGGCGGACGGTCTGGAAACGAAATCGAAAATGGTTCTGATACCTCCGACATAGAATACAGGTCATTTCCTTTCCTGTCCCACTCGCAAACAGAGCGAGGAAAAGACAACAGTCTATAAGCCTCTCTATGAGCCCTAATTTCTCTCGTCATATCTTCGTGCTCCTTACGCGAAATGTACGCTGATGGCACTAGAATCGATTTGCAGTCGGCCTCAGATTCCGGTTCCCTAAAGTTCCATTATAGTGCCATCTTCCGTCCTGGGATTCCCATTTGAGATTCCGAAGGATCTCCGTAATGTTCACCTGCTGACAAACACGCCAGCCCCCTCTGACTAGCTTCGATGTCTTTTTTTAATTCTACCCAGTGGGGAACACAAACGCTCGTGGAAGACTCAACAATGGGTCGTATCAGCGTTTGATGCGTCGTCTGGTGTATACGTGTGCTACACTTTCCCAAAAGTCTCCCAATAAAACGAAATCGAGCAGTATCCTTTGCTACTACCAACCAGAAGTGCTCATTCCATTTCTTAACGCTTTTCAGTGTTACGCCTAGATATTTAATTGCTGTAGCTGTGGCAATCAGCAGGCTAATAAAGCTACAAGGATTGGAACTTAAATAGTGGCAACTATTTATTCACAACCGATACAAAAGAGGTACATGTTTGCACCTGTTAGTGTCCTTCAAAGTAGTCACCAGCCATGTGGAAAGCTTGGTATGCCGTTAGCAGAGCCTGTTCTGTTGATGGTGCGAATGGATCGGTCTACTGCCTGTCGAATCTCTGGAACATTTCTGAAGCGAATGCCACGAAGTGGTTCCTTCATCTTCGGAATTAGATCAAAGTCACAAGGACTTAAGCCCGCGGAGTATCGTGGATGGTACAGTACTTCCCAGTGCCATAGACCGAACAGAGCAGCCACAGCTTGCGCCGTATGCGCCCGCGCATTGTCGTGCAAAATGATGGATGGGCCGCGGAGAAAGTGTCGCCGCTTCTTTCGCAGAGCTGGTTGCAGGTGATGCTCCAAACACGAACAGTAGTACTGTGCACTGACGGTCTGCCGTGGACGAAAGTAATGAATTAGGATAACACCATCACTGTCGTACGCGAGAATCACCATAATTTTCACCGTACTGCGGCTCTGACGCACTTTCGACTTTCCCGGCGACCCATAATGACGCCATTCGTTGGACTGGCGTTTCAGTTTTGTCTCGTACGATGTGGCCCACGTCCCATCCAGTGTTACGATACAGCGTAAGAAAGCCTCTCCTTCGCGCTCATAGCGATCCAAGTGCGTCTGAGCAGCGTCGTAAGGCATCCGTTTCTGAATGTCCGTCAAGTCATGCGGAACCCATCGTGATGCAATTTTTCGCATGCCTCGTCGTTGCCTCAGAATGCGAAGCACAGTCGTATGCACTAATCCGGTTTTTCGTATGGGGTCGATCACTGTCCACTAACACGGCAACACAGTGCACTTCTTCTTAGGGACGCTAGGACGACCTGCCCGATGCGTCTGCCACAGTCTGTCGACCTTCGTGAAGACCTTTACCCAACGTGCCACTGTTCTGTACGGCAATGCCGATTCCCCGCACGCCTATTGAAGACGTTGATGACACTGTCGTCCTGTACGACCTCTGGCACATTCAATCTTGATCCAACTCCGTTGTTCCTGTTTCGAAAACATAGTGACACCGCTACGTTAGACCTCTTGGTCAAAACTGACTGTGTTCCCCTCGACTGTGCGCATGGCACTGACGTGGTACGGGCGAGCCCATTTGCTCGGAGGTAAGGTAGGTATGTCAACAACGTGTGCTGTCAGCGACAATAGTAGATTCCACTGCGTAATGTGTCCACAGCAGTGTTGCCACTATTTAAGTTCCAACCTACGTATACACTCCTGGAAATTGAAATAAGAACACCGTGAATTCATTGTCCCAGGAAGGGGAAACTTTATTGACACATTCCTGGGGTCAGATACATCACATGATCACACTGACGGAACCACAGGCACATAGACACAGGCAACAGAGCATGCACAATGTCGGCACTAGTACAGTGTATATCCACCTTTCGCAGCAATGCAGGCTGCTATTCTCCCATGGAGACGATCGTAGAGATGCTGGATGTAGTCCTGTGGAACGGCTTGCCATGCCATTTCCACCTGGCGCCTCAGTTGGACCAGCGTTCGTGCCGGACGTGCAGACCGCGTGAGACGACGCTTCATCCAGTCCCAAACATGCTCAATGGGGGACAGATCCGGAGATCTTGCTGGCCAGGGTAGTTGACTTACACCTTCTAGAGCACGTTGGGTGGCACGGGATACATGCGGACGTGCATTGTCCTGTTGGAACAGCAAGTCCCCTTGCCGGTCTAGGAATGGTAGAACGATGGGTTCGATGACGGTTTGGATGTACCGTGCACTATTCAGTGTCCCCTCGACGATCACCAGTGGTGTACGGCCAGTGTAGGAGATCGCTCCCCACACCATGATGCCGGGTGTTGGCCCTGTGTGCCTCGGTCGTATGCAGTCCTGATTGTGGCGCTCACCTGCACGGCGCCAAACACGCATACGACCATCATTGGCACCAAGGCAGAAGCGACTCTCATCGCTGAAGACGACACGTCTCCATTCGTCCCTCCATTCACACCTGTCGCGACACCACTGGAGGCGGGCTGCACGATGTTGGGGCGTGAGCGGAAGACGGCCTAACGGTGTGCGGGACCGTAGCCCAGCTTCATGGAGACGGTTGCGAATGGTCCTCGCCGATACCCCAGGAGCAACAGTGTCCCTAATTTGCTGGGAAGTGGCGGTGCGGTCTCCTACGGCACTGCGTAGGATCCTACGGTCTTGGCGTGCATCCGTGCGTCGCTGCGGTCCGGTCCCAGGTCGACGGGCACGTGCACCTTCCGCCGACCACTGGCGACAACATCGATGTACTGTGGAGACCGCACTCCCCTCGTGTTGAGCAATTCGGCGGTACGTCCACCCGGCCTCCCGCATGCCCACTATACGCCCTCGCTCTAAGTCCGTCAACTGCACATACGGTTCACGTCCACGCTGTCGCGGCATGCTACCAGTGTTAAAGACTGCGATGGAGCTCCGTATGCCACGGCAAACTGGCTGACACTGACGACGGCAGTGCACAAATGCTGCGCAGCTAGCGCCATTCGACGGCCAACACCGCGGTTCCTGGTGTGTCCGCTGTGCCGTGCGTGTGATCATTGCTTGTACAGCCCTCTCGCAGTGTCCGGAGCAAGTATGGTGGGTCTGACGCACCGGTGTCAATGTGTTCTTTTTTCCATTTCCAGGAGTGTATTTGAACGTCACATGACTCTTTTTCCTAGTCAGCCGCGTTAACTTACATTTTTCTACACTTATGAGGAATCATTCCTGCAGCTCATTTAACATACAGTAAATAAGCCATACATTCAGTTCGAGGCTTGCAGGCTGACTCACAGCGCTCGTTGATGCTTCCCCGGACACACGCTGTTGCGTCATTAACAACCAAGATTACCTTCCCTCGGCGCTATTGTGCGTTGAGTCAGACTCAATTGGAAATAAATTGTCTGCCTCAATAAAAATCCGAATCAGGTACCGGTTTCTCCAAACACTTGTCCCTAGAGGCTCAGAAATTATATGTTATGTACGTTACAGTGGTGCTCGGCTACATTAGATTTTAATTGGAAAACTGGGCGGTATTGATCTGAACACAAGATTGATACTGTGATGCAATATTAAATTCATAAATGTGACATAAGAAATAGATGAGTCATGTACCGTTGTAGAACATTCTTAGTTGGGTTAGCAGATGATTGTAGTTAGGAACATTACTTATCAGGGAGCTACTGACTGCCGATCCTGTTATGCGGTTGCCCTGGACATACGTGTCGTAGATGGTTCGCGCCAGAACGATTTATGAGTAGCAAATGTAATCTGTAGTAATAGTTCGTTGAAAATTAGACGTGGCTTTCATACTGTTTCATTTAAAGCAGTACACATCTTAAAACCTGGCAACACATTTTGGTAGAATCAAATAATAACAGAGATTGTAAATAATATTATTCTGTTTTTTTTTCCTCCCTTTATTAGCTAGCAAGGTTTCTCATAGCTACAAGGCGCAAGCTATGCATTTGAGGGAAAGAAATGAAATGAAATAAAAAGATAAATGCATTCTTATTTATTCCGATCTCCAGCTCAACAATACCGGGACAGAACTAACTTACAAATGAAGAATTTTACATGTACGAAACGACAACGCAATTCTGATTGCACCTTCTAGCGTGTAGTGTACTCACTTGCAAATACTTCTGCTTAGTGACCGTGTTTCTAAATTGCGGTCAGATGGTAACGTTAGATCCAGAGCTAAGTGATGAAGGTCGCGTTACGAAAGCAATGGTCGGCTACGGTTCTTGATCGGCAGATTAGACGCCGGTTACCTAGGTTTAATTCCAAATTCAATTACTCCTCATTGGTGTCATACTTCTAGATGTGAGCGTTATGTTTTTTCGAAACTGAAAGTCTGACCATTTGCAGAAAACCATACAATAGTACTTTGAAGAACATTGCTTACCATTTATTCTCTTGCATTGTGTATATTAGGGTCGATTATAATACCAGTGTCATCTGCATAGGAAAATTGTATGCATATATGAGAAACAATAGTGGACGTAACATTGAGCCCCCTAAGTGATTTCTTCCCATTCGGAAGCAACTGCATTGCTTATATTGCCTCTCCCGCAGGAGGTTCGAGTCCTCCCTCGGGCATGGGTGTATGTGTTGTTCTTAGTATAAGTTAGTTTAAGTAGTGTGTAAGTCTAGGGACCGAAGACCTCAGCAGTTTGGTCCCTTAAGAATTCACTCACATTTGAACATTTTTTGCTAATATTGGCTGAACTATAAAGTCCAACTTTATGCATTCTTTTTGTTAGATATGACATTGTCCATTCATTGGACATATCTGAACTACATGAAAACTCTGTTTATCTATCCATTCGTCGCAAGAACAAGCCGAAGTTTAGAAATGTAGAAAGGATGGAAGAAGATATTTCTTGTGTACCCGCCAGTTAGTACCTGTTTTTGCTCTGTGATTGGTTACCCTTCCGTCACTCGCAAACGTCAGTGAACGGATGGAATGCGAGTCATATATGTCCTCTCTCTGTGAACCGTGTGAACTTTATTCTTTGAGTATCTGTTGTTTACCTAATCGTGTGCTTCGATACTGTAGTTGCAGTGGGGAACCAGTCAGCAATTTGCGCAGCCTAGCATGGAGAAACCACATGGAAGCTGTATTCAGAATACCGCGTTTACTAGCCCAGTGGTTGTTAATTTGGGTACGAGAACGTCGAGAACCACTTGAGAAAACATGAACTGTTTGTTATCAGGGCACCTTCTATGGAAGTATCACCGTGTTAGGAATGTTTTTTTGGGTTGAGATGGATCTCCTTATACGTTTCAAAGACAAACGACGCAGATATCTACCTCCCTCTCACGTTCGTATGTTGTTCGTCTGTAGCACCGTCAGCACGACTGTTCGACATTCAGTCACATATATCCTTAATTAGTAATGAGTAACTGGTATAAAAAATGTCGATGTTGAAGGGACTTCAGACACGTCATCTTGCTACTAACAATGAGCTAACAGGCTGTCTAAATGGGAGGAAAAATAGAAGGAAGTCACTACCAATAGTGACAGTTTATAAAAATTCATTTTACTTTACCTAGCTTTCAAATGAGTATAAAATCTTGCTCATGTTACACAACAGTTACTGATTCTTCGAGATTAATAATGCTGATGTAGGAGTAGAGGAAGTGCCATGTCACATTCACAGTACGAAGGAAAAGTCTAAAACTGACTCGGCGTTTCAAATATATTGTGTGCCAAAGATTTACATCTGATTAAGCAAATAAAATTTTACACTGACATCGGAAGTAAGGGGGGCATTCGTATTGCTGTTTCCCCTCGTTAATAAACGATTTCAATTTAAAGATGTTCCAAAATTTTTTTTTGGAAGGGACTGTTCATGGCTGAGAAGTGCGAGTGACAGGAATACCATAGGAGGGACACTAGAACATGGCGTGTTGCCTGTCCTGTAGGCGCTTGTATCTCGATGCTATCCGCGGTTTTCGGACAGGTGGTTTATCTTCCGATAGCGTAAATCACATACGAAATTTAGCAGCGCGTATGGGAAACTTCACGATGTATATGAAAGGCTCTTCCTGAGGAGAAAATACTAATAAAATATCTCAGTTCCTAATATGGTAATATGAGAAAAAACATGTCCAAATTTTGTTTACCATGCAGTGAGGAGGAAAACTTCATCGTTGTCTAACAAAATACGGTAGTTCTGAACCTAACGGGCGAAATGTAAAAATTTGTTTCCTTATTACAAATCTGTAAAAGGAAATAAATGAAAGGAAACTAATTTCGGTAGGAGGTATTACTAAATTTTGTGAGCAAAAGACTATTGACAGGAAATTTCTCCATTGATTTTCTTTTTATTTAAAGCGAAATAATTTAGCGCGATGCGCGAAATATTGAAGTATTTTATACGGCTAAACGAATTTCTGCAAGTTAGCTATCTCCGATGCTGTCTTCAGGATTATTTGATTCTGAATTTACGTACAGATCTTCTAAGAAAGAAGTATGTTAAGGAATAATCTACGCCGTATCCGCTTCTTTACCACCAAAGCTGCAAGTATAACAATAGATTATAATAAGTTCCTTCAACGTTTTGCGAAATATATTGCTAATTGCTGTATGACTTCTGCGTGTTCTCATTAATATATAAAGCAAACCGCACAGGGAACGAGCGAAGCGCTATATGCATTCAGAAATAGCTCAGGAATGTTTAAAATTAGGTATCTGAAATTGAGAACGTTTTCTATGATTCAGTTGTGATTTTTGTTGATGTGGAGACCCTAGAAACACCGAGAAACACAAATATAAACCTTCCAGTCTCTGTAGCACCACCTACTAGTCTCTTTGTCCCTGTCTGGACAGACATAGTAGTCGTGACTTGTCCAGATTTGTCTGCAATATTTCACACTTATGAAAAGTAATACAGAAATATCAGGAAATTACATGAAGTCACACTGTAGACCGCTAGTGACATACAGAGTTCTTTCTCATTTCATTGTCGCGACTGGTATTACCAGTGGACCCATTAGTGTTGCATTTGGACTGTCGTATCATATAGCCACTCTCCGCCATCCATCGTACAGTGGGTTGCGGACTGTGTATGTAGATGCAGAAGTTAATCTTCCGATTTTTAATCCTCAGGTCTGTACTATATGGTCCGTTACCAGGCATAATGTGGACCATTCCATGATGTCGATATTAAGCCACCGCCGGAAAACCTTCATTGATGTTGGGAAATACAGGGTGATTCAAAAAGAATACCACAACTTTAGGAATTTAAAACTCTGCAACGACAAAAGGCAGAGCTAAGCACTATCTGTCGGCGAATTAAGGGAGCTATAAAGTTTCATTTAGTTGTACATTTGTTCGCTTGAGGCGCTGTTGACTAGGCGTCAGCGTCAGTTGATGCTAAGATGGCGACCGCTCAACAGAAAGCTTTTTGTGTTATTGATTACGGCAGAAGTGAATCGACGACAGTTGTTCAGCGTGCATTTCGAAGTATGGTGTTAAACCTCCTGATAGGTGGTGTATTAAACGTTGGTATAAACAGTGTACACAGAATGGGTGTTTGTGCAAAGGGAAAAGTTCTGGACGGCCGAGAACGAGTGATGAAAATGTAGCACGCATCCAGCAAGCATTTGTTCGCAGCCCAGGAAAATCGACTCGCAGAGCTAGCAGAGAGCTGCAAATTCCACAATCAACTGTATGGAGAGTCCTACGAAAAAGGTTAGTTATGAAACCTTATCGTCTACCTGAACGTCAACTACCCGAGGCGATGGATCGGCCGCCAGGCAGCCCGTGACAGAGCACTTCATCACTGGCCTCCAAGAAGCCCTGATCTTACCCCCTGCGATTTTTTCTTATGGGGGTATGTTAAGGATATGGTGTTTCGGCCATCTCTCCCAGCCACCATTGATGATTTGAAACGAGAAATAACAGCAGCTATCCAAACTGTTACGCCTGATATGCTACAGAGAGTGTGGAACGAGTTGGAGTATCGGGTTGATATTGCTCGTGTGTCTGGAGGGGGCCATATTGAACATCTCTGAACTTGTTTTTGAGTGAAAAAAAAAACCTTTTTAAATACTCTTTGTAATGATGTATAACAGAAGGTTATATTATGTTTCTTTCATTAAATACACATTTTTAAAGTTGTGGTATTCTTTTTGAATCACCCTGTATTTCGTATACATGTCTCCCCAGCCTACTACAAAAGCACTCAGTCTTCAGGCCACAAATGGCTCATCGGGAACATCCGACCGCCGTGTCATCCTCCACCGAGGACGCGGATAGAAGGGACATGTGGTGAGCGCACCGCTCTCCCGTTCGTTACGATGGTTTTCTTTGATCGGAGCCGCTACTATTCCGTCGAGTAGCTCCTCAATCGGCATCATGAGGCTGAGTGCACCCCGAAAAATGGCAACAGCGCATGGCGGCCCGGACGGTCGCCCATCCAAGTGCCGGCCACGCCCGACAGCGCTTAACTTCGGTGATCTCACGGGAACCGGTGTATCCACTGCGGCAAGGCCGTTGCCCAGCCTACTACAACTACGTTTATACCACACACGCCAGCGGAGTCTACTGCCGGTACTACTACTGTCATTACACCCCACCTTCTCTCTTACCTTCACACTTCCTGTTCGAGGATGAAACTTAGGAAGCAGACTGTCAGATTTTTATCTGCAAACCTTTCCGTGACGCACAATGTCTCTCTCGTAAAGTCTGTGATTCGAGTCTGATGAGCATCTCCGCAACCCCCCCAGACCTTGCTAAACAAGATCTTGGCAAAATGCGCTGTTCTGTGTCTACTGCTAATCAGATTTCGTAATGGTCCCAGACTGACGAGCACACTTATCGCTACGCTATCATAACGTGTCTCTACTTTGCTGTCAGCATAATCGCTCACAATGTACGGGACTTACAATAATACAATACAGTGCAATACAATAATACGATAATGATGTACAACAGTACAATACATTTTTGTGCAATAATAAAATACAATAATAAATAGAATAATAAAAATAATAAAATATGCACAATAATAAAAGTATACAATACAATTCAGTACAATAATAAAAATAGAATAAAATAATAATTCAATAATAAAAATAAAAGACCGTGAAGAACAGAAGCGTTTGTCGAGAGTAATTTGTATATTAACGTCTACGGCGTTGGACTTTAGAAAGATTGTGAGCCGCTACCCGAGGTAAAGGATAGTTTTCCGGCCTTCGCCTTAGTCACCACAAGGACGAAGTTGACCCATGGCTGATGATTTCACTCCAGAAGTCCTTGTCCTCTAGCGGATATAATGGCTTTGCCTTCCGGTGATACAAACACCTCTTTTCACTACTATTAGGTTACCAAAGATTCTAGGATAAAATGCTACTAGATCAATGTCACGGATAATAAATACTTCGCCTCAGAACCACGTATTCTGTCCTTTACAATTGAGCCGGTTCGTGTTACACCACTACCGTTGGACTCTCTTCTAATGGTTTTAGATTTTTCCTTTAAAATAAACACTTAAGTTTTCATTTAGGCCGTAACCCCTAACCTTGGCGTTCTCTTTCCTTGAAATACGTCAGTCAACATCGATCTACAATCTTTACTAGCCTTCGGTTGCGATCGAACAGCCTCTGTCATTACATAATCGTCGCTCTCCCGAAATTCATAGAGCTCAGTCTCCTCTACATGTTTCACAGATCATTTACTGTCTCACTTTCCAAATTTTATATTCATACTACGTTTGACCTGCAATACATTACAACAGCCATTATCGGAACCTTATTTCGTCCCCTGGAGAAACTTTGATGTCACGAAATCTACATACCAAATCACACTTCCAAAACCGCAGCGACAATGTAAACGTGTTCGCCGCATCCAATACCATACCATCCTTCGTAGAAAGGCGAAGTGCATTCTCCTTTGAGAGTAAAACAAGTTCTTATACAGCCATATTCAACACAAGAACATTACCACCTTTCTGATACACCAGGCGTAAATTTTTTTATTACGGTGGCGTGTATGAGTGTCTATATAACAGACTAGAAGGAAAACGCAAAAATATAAAAAACTACAACCTACGAGCGCTCTTTCACTGTTTTTTCGTGCTACTTAAAATGATTTCTAGTCGAGATATAACTTTGTGTATGCGAGACCATGATACATATGCAGTGGCCAGGTGAGATGATTCACAGGAAAAATGCTTTTTGCTACTAGTACACATATAAAGTTGACTTTTTAATCACAGTATTTACGTGTTTGAAAATCAGACAAAATTTTGTATGCATGGCTTGTTACCACATGCTGTGGATTTCCTGGATTTTATGTAATTTAATGCAGTCGTTTCGTTTCACAGTTCGCCATCTGCAGTGATATAGAACTTAATGTGAGAATGTTATTTACTTCGAAAATTTACGACTGGACATGCTATTATTGTGCCTGCCATTAACTGATATAATACAGTGTGAAAGATTTGTGTGTGTGTGTGTGTGTGTGTGTGTGTTTTTTTTTCTTCCCCAAAGGCCTGCACTAAGTAACTTTTCGTGTCGCTGTTTACAAACAACAGAAACAGGAAAGTGGTCAGCCGAACAGTTTAAATTCTTTCTGGGCAGGAGTTTTCAATCTTTGTAGAGTTTTTCTATCATGTTGTGTATGTGTGTGTGTGATTGTGTTTGTGTTTGTGTGTGTGTGTGTGTGTGTGTGTGTGTGTGTGTGTGTGTGTGTATGTGTGTGCGTGTGTGTGTGCGCGGGGTTGTGTGAATTGGTGTGAGATGTATTTATTTAATTATTACTTTATTTATTTTTATATTTTTTATTTTTATACTTTATATTTGTATGTTTTTTATTTTATTTGTGTATCTATTTATTACTTGTTTTCTTTCATTTAGGGCTTTTTGTATTTTACAGTTTTCTTGAATTATTGGTTTGTGTGGGGAGCTGTTGCTGCGTTTGAGAATTTTCAAGTCAGTGTTGATGTTTGTTGGACTGTGTTTCATGTCCACAAGCTGCTCAGAAAATGCAGAATGAAAGCCTTTACTTTTTAATGCTTTTCCGTGTTCTGTTCATCTGGTATTAAAGTTTCTGCTTGTCTGACATGTATAAACTAATTTGCAGTCTTGGTATGTATCGCAATTGTGGGTAATGTTTGTGTGAAATCGCTACGTGCTCTCCACGAATACTGCTTGACGCAAGTCCGGGTAATTTGTGCGCCGTGAGATACATTTCCTCGACACATATATGCAATTTCTAGCTCTAACAGTTGACTAACTGCGTTAAACCTTTAACATAAGATTATACCTGTTAATGAGTAGACTATGACAGGATTTGGAAATTTTAAAGTCGCACAGCTATTATGTGACACAACTGCGATCGTACCAAAGGTTAGGGTAATATAGATAGAGTTTCTGTTAACTGGAGGGAACTTTAGAACTGCCGACACTGGTGTGTACCCTCTTACGGACCCACAAACTATCTACAGAGAGTCTTACGTCGTCCTTACACAAACTGTTCGCACCTGGTAGGAATCCTTCCACGGAGCCACGGAGCTATTACATGAAAGCAAGCAACATACACCAATTTTCTGCGATAGAATCGTGTTGCGGAACCCACACCGAGTTAGCCCTAAGTAGGTTGCTAAGTCCCGAAGCAGCGATGATGTAAGGGCGATCCGCTTTCTCGACCCGCCGAGACAGCCACTGGGCACATTTGGTGTGGTTACTCCGCTGTGCCGCGGTTGTCTCGTCTAGGGTTTACAAAATTTTCCATCGCTCACTTCGCTGGCCAGTTACTCGGTAGTATTTCACAATAGGTACAGGATGACGCACGAATTGCTGATACATTTTAACACTGACTAAAAATTGTACCTCTCGTTACATTTCATTCAAATTTCGCTTAAAAGTGTTTTGTTTCATGCAAATTTCTAAAGAGATAGCCCTGCTGCAATTTATCCAGTCGCTTGTTTCGCAGTTAGCATTTCGCACGGCCGAGCATGAAGTGTATCTCTTGAATAGCGTGTTAGGGCAGTCCTCCTTTACGCTTAATTGAAAAGTGTCACATTAAAGTAAGGTAGATTTAGGGCAATATTTAACATCCGTTGGGATCCATCAAGGAACACAATTCCCCGATTAGTGAGAAAGTTTGAAGAAGAAGGCTGTTTGTTGGAACGGGAGCGACCTCGGGCACTGATTGTTCGTTCTCCGGAAAACATTACAGCGCTACGGGCCACCTTCCAATGAAGTCGAAACAAGTAATCCCGGCGCAAAGCAAGGGGGATGGAGGTATCTAGTCGTTCTGTACCAATAATTTGGCAGAATCATCTCAGGTTCTTGCCTACAAAAAGACTATTACAGAAGTTGACTCAGCAGAAAAAAACACAGAAAACTGGAGTATTCATTATGGGCCGAATGAAAATAAGAAATAATGTTTAACATTTTGTTCTCAGATGAAGAAAAGTAAACAAATAAAATGTTCGATTTTGGAGTAGAGAAATATCGCAGAAATGTTTACTCTCATGAAAAAACGACGCATGGAGGAAAGGTGATAGTGTGAGTCATGGCCTAATAGGACCAATGTTTTTGAATGCAGCTGTCAATGCCGACCGATACAACACAATGTTGGAAAATGACTTTGCGTCACGTCTTCTTCCAATTAACACGCAGTGGTTTGTACAAGACGGCGCGACACCTCATACGGATAATGCTCTACTGCATTTTATACAGGAAATATTCGGCAACTGTCCAACAGCGAGAAGGACACTTTGAGAATCGGGGCAGATTGTAAATTTTTTGTCACGGCGCCGTCTCATCTGCTCCATTGCCCTCAGGATAGCAAACAATTCCGCGTAATAGACTGAAAACTTCCACCCAGATGTTATTACCGTCTACACGGATGGTTCTAAGCAGGGAGATGTTTTCGGTTGTTCGGTCGTGTTCCACGACGCTATCCTCAGGATAGGGCTCCCAGAGCAGTTTTCAGTTATTACGCGGAAATGTTTGCTATCCTGAGGGCAATGGAGCAAATGAGACGGAGCCGTGACAAAAAATTTATCATCTGCTCTGATTCTCAAAGTGCCCTTCTCGCTATTGGACAGATGTACCCACCAGATCGGATGCTGCAACAAGTGTAGGACTTCTTGGCTTAGAGTGGGACAATGTTCATTGACACACGGCTTCCTCTTACGTCGGGAAGAGCCCCCAGTATGTCAGAGATGCGGGACACAGGTTGTTCGTGTCTTAAAATTTTGTGCGGTGTCCGGTATAGTTCCCAAAATACTTGGTGTGCAATCTTAATGTGCCACAGAGTGGCAGGGTCACGTATTATTTCTAAGTCGTCATCCAGCAGCGCTTATTTGTCCCTTTCTTAACAGCATCTTTACAGGTATTTTCTCCATGATTTCGTTTAATTATCCCGCTGTGTCTCGCTGGGGTTTTATTACGAGCTTTTCTGAACCTCACCTTCCTGGCGTTGCTTTACGTTTCCTGTGGTGGGATCAAACGTAATTTTCCAGTTTATTGATATCCTTCCGAAGATTATGAACATCTTCTTCGGTATAACATTAATGCAAGGGCGCTGATGACCTATCTGTTTAGCGCCCTCCATCACAAATCATCGTCATCATCGGCAACTGACATGTCCCACCGTTACCCGCAGCGCCATCATGGGGGTCTTTTGGCCTCCTTTATATCCAGATTTAAACCCATGTGATTTTTTTGTGTGGTGTTATTTGAAATAGACACTGTTCCACTTGAGACGACGGGATATTCTGGCAATGCGGGCCCTGATAGTGCAGTTGTGCAACGAGATAAATGAATTGTGCCACATAGTTGTAAAGAATGTGTGTACTCGCCTTCGCTAAGTTTTCCGCTGAGTGGAGCGCATATTGAACACGTGATGAAGTGAAATACATTTTCATGGACCATACGGCCACTGTGTTAAATTTGAAAATTACCATTTCAGAAATAAAAGTTTAGTGACATTATTAAATATGAAATCGCAGTGCCACTGTATTAAGAATTACGATGCAATGTTTTTTGATACATTTACGCTTGCCGGAAGAAACACTGCATCGTACTTCTTAATACAGAGGCACTGCGATTCCGTATATATTCGCCAGTACCACGCCCTGGATCGTCAATAAATATGACCTTCCTGAACAGGAAAATGCCTATTGTACGAGTGCAGCTTCTGACACAAGGACGACGACACATGTTGGTTTACGCCTGGCCGTTAGTCGTGCACGGATAGCCGAAACACTCAGCTACGTTCGGGCCGATCCTCCAGTCACCCGTCCTCCCCGTACAAAAGACTATTATCGTTTGTTTATGCTGTCCAACCCTTGCGACCCCATGGTGCTACAGCACCCTGACATTAACTGGCGAACGGTTTGGGGGTGTGTGCATGGATCCTTTTTCCGTCGTATGTGTCTGCACTCAGGTAGTCAATGGCAAATTCCCGGCTAATAGTCGACTTTATCGCATAGGACTGGCCACCTCCCCACTCTGTCCTGACTGTCAGCTCGAAGACACCGACGAGCACCTTCTCACGTGCCCCCTCAAACGAAACGTTTGGCTCCTCACCCAACGAATCGTGGGCCTTTACTTCCGTGCCCCGCCAACGACGGTAACCCCAGATTTTTTGTTGTTGTCCCAGACATTTCACTACTCTCTTGCTAAGCACCATACACTCATCTGGTTTCGAGAACAGGCTTCAGAATACCTCTTTCAGAGTGGTCCGCATACAGTCCTCGACTTCTGGTACAAAGTTGTGACCGCGCATTGCACCCTCACCCGAAAACCTTCTTACCGACAAACTTTTGCCGGTTATCTCCGCAGCGTCTTCCTTGATCCCCCTCAACGTTGGGGTGTGCATTGCCTACCCGCCACATGATCCAACACCCTTATCCACGTTCTCATGCATAAAAAAGACAGAATGCATTATATTTTGTTGTATTTAATGTTTTCCTAATGTTTTTGTTAAACTAAAAATCATTTGTATATGTTCCAATTGTACCTTGAAGAATTGTTGCATTGTGTATATATATGTACTGTTAGTCTGTTCAATAAAGCTTATTGCATCTTTAAAAAAGTGTGTTTGGTGACGCAATACAAACCAGCAACACTAACTAGAAAAAAAAAAGAAAGAAAAGAAAAGAGTGAAGCGGGAAATCCAGATTCGAGTCGCCATCTGGCACATATTTTCATAGTCGTCATTCCAGTATACAGCTGATGGTGGTTCATATTTGCACCAATATACGAGGTAAATTCAAGTTCTAAGGCCTCCGTTTTTTTCTAATTAACTGCTTACCCGAAATCGATGAAACTGGCGTTACTTCTCGACGTAATCGCCCTGCAGACGTGCACATTTTTCACAACGCTGACGCCATGATTCCATGGCAGCGGCGAAGGCTTCTTTCGGAGTCTGTTTTGACCACTGGAAAATCGCTGAGACAAGAGCAGCACGGCTGGTGAATGTGCGGCCACGGAGAGTGTCTTTCATTGTTTGAAAAAGCCAAAAGTCACTAGGAGCCAGGTCAGGTGAGTAGGGAGCATGAGGAATCACTTCAGAGTTGTTATCACGAAGAAACTGTTGCGTAACGTTAGCTCGATGTGCGGGTGCGTTGTCTTGGTGAAACAGCACACGCGCAGCCCTTCCCGGACGTTTTTGCTGCAGTGCAGCAAGGAATTTGTTCTTCAAAACATTTTCGTAGGACGCACCTGTTACCTTAGTGCCATTTGGAACGCAATGGGTAAGGATTACGCCCTCGCTGTCCCAGGACATGGACACCATCATTTTTTCAACACTGGCGGTTACCCGAAATTTTTTTGGTGGCGGTGAATCTGTGTGCTTCCATTGAGCTGACTGGCGCTTTGTTTCTGGATTGAAAAATGGCATCCACGTCTCATCCATTGTCACAACCGACGAAAAGAAAGTCCCATTCGTGCTGTCGTTGCGCGTCAACATTGCTTGGCAACATGCCACACGGGCAGCCATGTGGTCGTCCGTCAGCATTCGTGGCACCCACCTGGATGACACTTATCGCATTTTCAGGTCGTCATGCAGGATTGTGTGCACAGAACCCACAGAAATGCCAACTCTGGAGGCGATCTGTTCAACAGTAATTCGGCGATCCCCCAAAGCAATTCTCTCCACTTTCTCGATCATGTCGTCAGACCGGCTTGTGCGAGCCCGAGGTTGTTTCGGTTTGTTGTAACACGATGTTCTGCCTTCATTAAACTGTCGCACCCACGAACGCACTTTCGACACATCCATAACTCCATCACCACATGTCTCCAACTGTCGATGAATTTCAAATTCAGAAAAAGAATGATTGCACGCTGTTCAAGTAAGGAAAACGTCGCCATTTTAAGTATTTAAAACAGTTTCCATTCTCGCCGCTGGCGGTAAAATTCCATCTGGCGTACGGTGCTGCCATCTCTGGGACGTATTGACAATGAACGCGGCCTCATTTTAAAACAATGCGCATGTTTGTATCTCTTTCCAGTCCGGAGAAAAAAATCGGAGGCCTTAGAACTTGAATGCACCTCGTACAGCCGATGGAGTTCCTATGCGCAATTACGATTAATTTCCTGAAGGATACAATTTGTTGGGGTTACTTGAAACACTTTTGAACCTCAAAGCGGTCCTGCGTCACAACAATGAATGGAAACACAAACAAATGTATTCCAAACTTTGAGGCAAGCTCCCAATTTAGTTTTCCAATACGTAATAAAATTGTAGGTCAGTATTTGCTATGGCCAAAATTGGGAAATATGGGTGTCTCAAGTTACATCTTGGTAGGGTCAGTTGCCAGGGTAACGGTGAAGACCTCAACGATAGTGAAAATGGAGAAGAAGATCATCGGTACGGTGAAACTTGCGGAAGAGGCAACCCTGCTGTTAGGGATAACATAAAAGCTACAAATTAGTCAAAATGAGCGTGTTCTCTTATCGAGTGGCGGTTGGTCAGCATCTATACTCCATGTGAGGAACGGCTGAAATAACGCTCTGTGACTTACAATCTCACGTTAAATGTGAATTGGCACACACCAGTTCCTTAACAAGAATATCAAATACGGTTTATGCAGGATGGAAATTTCTGCAAATGGAGCTACGCCAAGAGGTTACCTAAAAAGGATATCCTCCGTCACAGTAAGCGGCGCAACTGGGCCATCGGATACTGGAGAGCCCGAAACAACGTGCAAATGAAGTATTCACAAAGTTCTGGACGCCCTACATGTAAATTAAGAACAAAAAGGAAATACTGCTTTGGCACCCTGAACATAAAATCACTTTTGGAAACAGGGCAACTATCAAAAACAAATAAGTGTTAGACGAACACGAAATACAACTCTCGATTCTTCAGAAAACTAAATACACTGTTGAGGAAATTATAGAATCAGCGGGCTATAGGATTCTTAATGGAAGGTAAGGCTGGAACCCAATGGAAAAGAGCATTCCGCTTCTAGGAATAAGAGTTATTGTAAACAGAATAATAGTAAATTCGGCCATAGAGCTTTAGGGCTCTCAATCCTTACTCGGAAATGTAGAAATAAGTCTTACACCTTAATAAACTGCCACGCTTCTATAAATCTATAAATGAGGACAAGAAAAGGAATCCAGAAAGAACTGAAAGCTTCTGGGAATCATTGGAATATGAACTACCAAAGTTTCCATCGAACAATGTTAAAATTTTCTTAGGAGACTGCAATGTGCAGAATGCAAAAAAAGAAAGAAAGTTCGTGAAAACTGTTGGAGAGAATCCAGCACACAAAATAACAAATAAAACTGGGGAAAGACTAACAAAAGTACGCAGAGGCTTCAACCTGAAATGAATCACCTAATATAAACCTGCGATAATTACAGAGAGCTCACATTGCTAAGTCTTTTAACAACCAAAAAGTGTAGGAGGAGGAGATTAGTGTTTAACATCCCGTCGACAATGAGGTCATTAGAGACGGAGTACAAGGTCGTGTTAGGGAAGGATGGAGAAGGAAATCGGCCGTGCCCTTCGAGCGGAACCAATCCCGGCCTTCACCTTAAGCAATTTAAGGAAATCACGGGAAACCTAAATCAGGATGGCCGGACGCGGATTTAACCGTCGTCCTCCAGAATGCCAGTCCAATGTGCTAACCACTGCGCTACCTCGCTCCGTAATCAAAAAGGAATCATGAACATAAGAGTTAGAGAGCGTACAAGTACCGAAACAGATTACTACCTAACAACAATAAAAATCATAGGTACTCTACAAACAAGGATTCCAACACAAGGGCATACGATTCGTAAAATTGATACTGAAACTGTGAAAGCGAAGAAACAAAGATTTCAGCAACCTCTTAAAATACACTCAGAAGATTGGGAGAAGATTAAAACAAAATTAGTCAAAATAGCCTTTGAAACAGCAACACTGTTAAAAAGCATAGATGATAGGATGAACAGTTTGAAAAAGCATTTTTGCTTTATCAGGTGGAATGCATGCTCACAGAAGACCAGTTTGGCTTTAGAAGAGGGAGAGGTACGCGAGAAGCCATTATGGCCCTAAGGCTCATAATAGAAAAAAGAATGGAAAAAGGAAAGGACACCTACATAGCATTTGTTGACCTCGAAAAGGCCTTTGATAACGTTGAATGGAAAAAACTATTCCAGATATTGAGGGAAACTGTAGCTAAGTACAAGGACAGGAGAACGATATGGAACATATACAAAGAAGAGGTGGCAATAGTGAGATGTGAGGAACATCAACAACAAGCAAAAATTAAACAGGGTGTGAGACAGGGATGTGCACTCTCCCCTGTCCTCTTTAATATGTACATACAGAAAGCAATGGACGAGGTCAGAGAAAAGTTAGGACAAGCTAATGGAATCAGGATCCAGGGAAAAATAGTTGATATGCTGCGTTTTGCGGATGACATTGCTGTCCTAGCGGAAAATGAGGAAGAATTACAAGTAGTGTTGGAGGAAATGGAAAACACTCTTGCTACACGGTACAACATGAATATTAATAAGTCAAAAACAAAAATCTTAGTTGCAAGCAAACAAAATAATCAAGCAATTACGAATATAAGGCTGAATGGAGAGAAGCTGAAAGAAATACAAGACTTTGTCTACTTGGGAAGCAGAATAACATCAGATGGTCGTTGTAGGAAAGAAGTAATAAGTAGAATAAATCAGGCAAAGACTGCATTCTATAAAAGGAAAGGACTCCTCACATCAAATATGATAAGTCTGTCGTTAAGGAAGCGGTTAATAAAGACCTTTGTTGGGAGTGTGCTTCTCTACGGCGGCGAAACCTGGACACTTGGAGAGGACGAAAGAAGAAGGATTGAAGGATTCGAAATGTGGTGTCTGCGAATGATGTTAAAAATTCCATGGACGGCCAGGATGACAAATGAAGAAGTCCTGCAGAGAGCGGAGGAAGTTCCAGTTCTTTGGAAGACGGTCAAGAAGAGGAGAGATATATGGATGGGACACATTCTGAGACATGAAAGTCTTCTCCACACTATAACGGAAGGCCTTGTGGAGGGCAAAAGGGCAAGAGGCAGACCTAGAAGAAAGTACATAAGCCAGATAATGCAGGACCTAGGATGCGGAAGTTTCACGGAATTGAAGAGGCTGGCCGACAATCGCACTGAATGGAAAGCTGCTGCAAATCAATCTTAGGATTGGCAACTTAAGAAGAAGGTGTCAAACATCAAAAACGATAAGGGCACTCCAAAGGAAGTTTGAAAGGAAAGAACTATAATTAACTGAGGAAGACTTTCGAAAGACCAACACCAGGAACATGTACAAAATTTTTAAATAAAGTTTCGAAATTTACCAAGTACCTAACTTATGCTTCAAAAATGAAGATGGAAAATTAGCCCTTAAACAGTCAACAATACCTTGAAATATCAGCGAACTATTTCAAAAAGTGTGAAATTACAATGAAATCCAGACCATTAGCTGCTTACAGGCGTTAATAGATATCAACAGGGACAGTTTCTAACATGTCCGAATGAACAGATACCATCTTTATATAGTTAAGGCGTACCGGCCAATGATCTGATTCAGTGCGGATGCACTCACATTGCCCGAACTCTTACTGGAATCGGTAGATTGACTGCCGCGAGTAATAAGTATAGTGGGCAGGGGCACTACAAATGTAGTGTATGGACAGTAAGTTGGAAATGTGGGTCGCAAGGGCAGCGTGCCGGAGATAAGTCCATGCAGTCGCACTATCCTCTGTGTCCTCGATTGCTCAGTTGGATGGAGCGCCTGCCATGTAAGCGGGAGATACCGGGTCCGAGTCCTGGTCGGGGCACACATTTTCAACTGTCGCCGTAGATATATATCAACGCCTGTAAGCAGCTAATGGTTTGGACTTCACAGTAATTTCATTCTTCGAGAGCAGCAAGATCACCATGATTCATATTTCAATACGTTGTTAAATTCTGGGGAAACAAGTTCAAAATTTCTAGAACAAAATCCACGATGCACTTACACTAACTCAAAATCCCTCCAGAATGGATGAAATCCAAAATATTATTAAAGATTTCAAGAATTTTGAGGTGTCCAGGGAAGATTCAGTACCTACTGAGATGTGGTAAACTGCATGTGCTGGAACAGCCTAGAAGCCATATGGAGTCTTTCAAAAAGTCTGGAAAGCAGAAGCTATACCAGAAGATTGGAATATAGCATTAATCCACGCAGTACACAAATGATGAGACAAAACTAATCCCAACAACTACACAAGAATTTCCCTCTTTTAAGTGACATACAAAATTATTTCAGGAGCCTTACGAAACACGGTGGAAAGCCAACTGGAACAGCTATTAGGAGAATACCAAGAAGGGTACAGGAAAGACGATCCAGTGTGGAACAAATTTTAAATCTGAAATTTATAAGATTTTCTTCCAATCCATACGTGGCATACAGCAAACCAGTGCTTAACAGTATTGGTTAAAACAGTCTTGGTTGCAATTCTAGGTTTTTATTTTTCAACGACGCGTTTCGCCTTATTTAGGAATCTTCAGGTTATCTTTTCTAGATGGACGCGAGAGGCCCCAAGATCTGCATAACGCGTTCCCGTTCACAGGAGCCAAAGTAAAAAGTTTCGAGGGCTTCCAGGAGAAAACAGAATAGGTAATTGCTATAGGGACAGGAGGAAGAAGAGAAAAATACAGGTAAAGAAAAGATGTTGAAAGAAAGAAACGAGAAAAGGTAGAAATAAAAGTATACTAACATAAGCGTTTGGTATCAGTATAGTAGGACACGAATCTGAAGAAGAAATTAAGCAGTCTGGCGAAGATCTGGAAATAATACGGTGAAGATAGGAGATGGAAGGAAGGAAACAACTTGAAATATATACGATAAACACGAGGAAATCTCTGAAACTTTGCAGCTGTGTGAGTCCGCTGTTGGACAAGAGGAAATCAGTAGGAATATACCGAGAGGGAAGCTGAGAAGAAAAGCTTTAATCTCCCATTGCAAGCAAAGTAGTTTTGAATTAGACTGCATTATTTGTTCCGGAGTCCTATGAGGGCAATGCAGAAGACGGAGAAATAGTGAGAGTTATGCATAGGTACAGTCAAGGCATTAGATCACTAGTGTATTTACGGTATGATGATAAATATTTGCAACTCGGTGAAAGGTGTTGAGGGCACAAGTGAGCGAGAAGCCGATGATAAAACCGTGTGAAAATCAAGGTGGGCAGAAACTTAAACCCAGGAAGATACGCTGTCATTCGTCGGTGTTCCCTGACGTCACCGGGAGACAGCAGTTCTCCTTTGCGCCAAGTAGTCACCGCGATTTTGTTACTTTGTGTTTTCGGACAGATAATAATTATGACTATTAGCTCTGATAAATTTGTAAACACTTAGTGTTCTAATTAGGCAACCTGGAAACGTTTTACAATAACAAGGTTAAAAATACACTCCTGGAAATGGAAAAAAGAACACATTGACACCGGTGTGTCAGACCCACCATACTTGCTCCGGACACTGCGAGAGGGCTGTACAAGCAATGATCACACGCACGGCACAGCGGACACACCAGGAACCGCGGTGTTGGCCGTCGAATGGCGCTAGCTCCGCAGCATTTGTGCACCGCCGCCGTCAGTGTCAGCCAGTTTGCCGTGGCATACGGAGCTCCATCGCAGTCTTTTACACTGGTAGCATGCCGCGACAGCGTGGACGTGAACCGTATGTGCAGTTGACGGACTTTGAGCGAGGGCGTATAGTGGGCATGCGGGAGGCCGGGTGGACGTACCGCCGAATTGCTCAACACGTGGGGCGTGAGGTCTCCACAGTACATCGATGTTGTCGCCAGTGGTCGGCGGAAGGTGCACGTGCCCGTCGACCTGGGACCAGACCGCAGCGACGCACGGATGCACGCCAAGACCGTAGGATCCTACGCAGTGCCGTAAGGGACTGCACCGCCACTTCCCAGCAAATTAGGGACACTGTTGCTCCTGGGGTATCGGCGAGGACCATTCGCAACCGTCTCCATGAAGCTGGGCTACGGTCCCGCACACCGTTAGGCCGTCTTCCGCTCACGCCCCAACATCGTGCAGCCCGCCTTCAGTGGTGTCGCGACAGGCGTGAATGGAGGGACGAATGGAGACGTGTCGTCTTCAGCGATGAGAGTCGCTTCTGCCTTGGTGTCAATGATGGTCGTATGCGTGTTTGGCGCCGTGCAGGTGAGCGCCACAATCAGGACTGCATACGACCGAGGCACACAGGGCCAACACCCGGCATCATGGTGTGGGGAGCGATCTCCTACACTGGCCGTACACCACTGGTGATCGTCGAGGGGACACTGAATAGTGCACGGTACATCCAAACCGTCATCGAACCCATCGTTCTACCATTCCTAGACCGGCAAGGGAACTTGCTGTTCCAACAGGACAATGCACGTCCGCATGTATCCCGTGCCACCCAACGTGAAGGTGTAAGTCAACTACCCTGGCCAGCAAGATCTCCGGATCTGTCCCCCATTGAGCATGTTTGGGACTGGATGAAGCGTCGTCTCACGCGGTCTGCACGTCCAGCACGAACGCTGGTCCAATTGAGGCGCCAGGTGGAAATGGCATGGCAAGCCGTTCCACAGGACTACATCCAGCATCTCTACGATCGTCTCCATGGGAGAATAGCAGCTTGCATTGCTGCGAAAGGTGGATATACACTGTACTAGTGCCGACATTGTGCATGCTCTGTTGCCTGTGTCTATGTGCCTGTGGTTCTGTCAGTGTGATCATGTGATGTATCTGACCCCAGGAATGCGTCAATAAAGTTTCCCCTTCCTGGGACAATGAATTCAAGGTGTTCTTATTTCAATTTCCAGGAGTGTAGAATGAAGCTGTTCGAAGTAAAAGAACGTTGCACAGCCGATTTATATTTTCTCGCATTTGCGTTTATTTTCCATTTATAGAAAATATCATGTCACTCTGAATAGCAGTGCAAATTTAGTACTGTTTTGCATATAATATTGCACTCAACTTAATAAATGATGATGCAGTCAATGTGAGCGATATTTGCGTAAATACGCTCGGACTGAACTAATGACAGTAGTGTAGTCACGATTCTCGATTTCTTTTATAGGAGTCCGACAATTTCTTGTTCGACATTACAGTAAGGACACTTTGAACAATGGAACGGAATATTGGGAAGCAATTGCTTTTCACGTTACTCTTTGACATTATTTTGACATGAATTACTGGTTCAAGTGTTCATTGTTTTAATGCTTAACTGACTTTCCAAAGATAGTTTTCGTAATCTGCGCCGGCTTCTCCCAAAGCATACAATTGTTTGAGGAGACACAATTATGCTTTTTCCTGCTGTTCAACCCTCCAATCACGGACGATGCAGCCCAGTTATGGCCGGAGGAGATATGTTTAAAAACTTCGAACAGATTCCATGTGTCCATAAAGTGAAAATTGGCAGTCAAATAAGTTACATCTGCTGATGTGTTACTTCAGTTTATTGAGCCCCGACAGAACAACGTCTAGTAAGTTCTTAGAAAGAATAACAAAAGGGATTGAATTTTCTCAATATGAGAGTATTGCAGGGCGATCTGCTTTAATTGTTAAAAACCATTCAAAAGCCAAGATAGCAAGAAATATTTTTATTCAAGACAACATCTTCAGGTCTCAAACATATCTTTGTAGTAAAAAATGTTCATTTTACGCTGAACCTCATGTGTAAGATGTCAAGCGGATAAAACGCAGCACATTATAAAAGTTTTTCATCGCTAAAATATTTAAAAACACAAAGCACCTTGTCCAAAAGGCCGTGTCCATATACATATTGCTCCACTTTCAAAAATGGTTCAAATGGCTCTGAGCACTATGGGACTCAACTGCTGTGGTCATAAGTCCCCTAGAACTGAGAACTACTTAAACCTAACTAACCTAAGGACAGCACACAACACCCAGCCATCACGAGGCAGAGAAAATCCCTGACCCCGCCGGGAATCGAACCCGGGAACCCGGGAGTGGGAAGCGAGAACGCTACCGCACGACCACGAGATGCGGGCTTGCTCCACTTTAAATGGCGCCATTTTTAGTATATGTCCAACGCATGTAAACAGATGCGGTATTGTGTACTGTATTTGTATCATGTAGCAAGTTTTGTAAACCCTCGTCGCCAGTTTTATGAAGACCTCGCTGCTATGCTGTGGAGGCTGAGTTGCCACTGTTTCTACGGTAGGCCGAGTTTGTGAGTTCGAGAAACGGCTTCTGGTGCAGTACGCCGCTAAGACAATTTCTCCGTACCACTATTACACAGCTATGCCCCAGAGTCAGGAAACAGTATAGGAGAACACTCCAGCACTCCAAAAAATTAGTAACGAAGTCACACAAATGACTTAAAAGGTTTACATATTTTTGTGACTAGCTGAGTAATGTAGTCGGCAACACTGCTTGTAACATACCACAAAAAAGGCCCTCAATGGCCAAGTGCAAATAATCGTCTAAGAGTTGACTAAACGGCTTTCCCTATCTAAGTCAGTCCTAGACGATGATCTGTAACCATGTGGGCGAGAGCTTATCTTCTGTCTTCCGAGTAGGCTTCTTTCTTTGTCGTCCGGTGATTGGCGGATTGCACTCGGCTGGGAATTGGCCGAGGTGAAGTCGATATCTTCATCCTCAGCGCCGCCCTTGGCGCTGGTGGAACTCGCGCAGGTGGCGAATCTCTGTGTCACTTGCAACAGCTCGCATCTTTGCGCCTGTGGTGCTTTTGCCCTGGCTGGGTCTTGTTCGGAGGACACAGCAGCAAGCATCTGTGAACAACGTGTTTTTAAATATTAGAAGGAGCTAAGTGCGCATTGTAACCGTTACTTGAGGGCCAACAACTTTGAAGTGTGGAAGCAGCTTGGGTTGATCTTGACGGGATAGCATGAGTATTCTGTAATATACCCACTGTTAAAATTGCCAAGAAATCGTTACATCTACATCTACATCTACATTTATACTCCGCAAGCCACCCAAAGGTGTGTGGCGGAGGGCACTTTAGGTGCCACTGTCATTACCTCCCTTTCCTGTTCCAGTCGCGTATGGTTCGCGGGAAGAACGACTGTCTGAAAGCCTCCGTGCGCGCTCTAATCTTCCTAATTTTACATTCGTGATCTCCTCGGGAGGTATAAGTAGGGGGAAGCAATATATTCGATACCTCATCCAGAAACGCACCCTCTCGAAACCTGGCGAGCAAGCTACACCGCGATGCAGAGCGCCTCTCTTGCAGAGTCTGCCACTTGAGTTTGTTAAACATCTCCGTAACGCTATCACGGTTACCAAATAACCCTGTGACGAAACGCGCAGCTCTTCTTTGGATCTTCTCTGTCTCGTCCGTCAACCCGATCTGGTACGGATCCCACACTGATGAGCAATACGCAAGTATAGGTCGAACGAGTGTTTTGTAAGCCACCTCCTTTGTTGATGGACTACATTTTCTAAGGACTCTCCCAATGAATCTCAAGCTGGTACCCGCCTTACCAACAATTAATTTTATATGATCATTCCACTTCAAATCGTTCGGCACGCATACTCCCAGATATTTTACAGAAGTAACTGCTACCAGTGTTTGTTCCGCTATCATATAATCATACAATAAAGGATCCTTCTTTCTATGTATTCGCAATACATTACATTTGTCTATGTTAAGGGTCAGTTGCCACTCCCTGCACCAAGTGCCTATCCGCTGCAGATCTTCCTGCATTTCGCTACAATTTTCTGATGCTGCAACTTCTCTGTTACGAAGACGATGGATTAGTTTCTCCAAAAGTCATGACCGTATCAAAGAGGTTAATCTAAGACCTGATACATCATCAGAAGGGCGATCGTTTAATTGTGTTTTATAATTAAAAGGCGTATCTGAATATTACTGAGCGTTTAATTGAAAGTGTGAGGATAGCTGCTGTGACTTTCACGTGACCGTGCGTAAGACGCAAAATATATGCTGCAGAAAACACGAACGTAATTTTACCGAACAAGTAACCGATACGCGTTCTACTCGAGATACCATAATAATGAGATGATTTCCCTGATAAACGGATACGGCGTCAACATTAAAAATCTGTAGTATATTTCAAGAATATTTTTGGAAATTTATTTGGAAATGACTACAGAAAGTAGGGTGACTCTCCAAGCTCTTTAGAACGGTATTTAGACATCCCTGAACACACTTATTGCTCTCTTTAGCGCTATAGGAAACGTGGATGCGTCTGTGCCTTGGATCACACGCTTTTCATTAAACATTGAATCTGCTCTGATGTGAAACGCCTGAGTTCATTGGTAACAGCCTTACGTTTCATCCCCTTTTATGTTTTCCGTCGTTTCTTACCGGCTTCTACATTCTTGCAGATGCTACGCAGCTAAATGAAAAGCTGTTTTCTGTGATACGCGTTTCGTGTCTTTTTATTTAAGAAGAATCTTCAGTATCTGCTTGCTTTATGTTCAGGTATATCGTAATTGCGTTACACAATGATCCCAGAAAAATACCTATCCTACAGTGATTTGTTATTCTTTTGGTAGGTAAGGAACAATTTTAGAAGCGCAAATTTCATAACTAAAATTATTATTCGGTTTTCCTGAAAATTTGCCGTTCTTATTGTTCCATATGTGTCGTCCTGAATTGTACTTGGCTGGCTTTCGTAACATTTTCGAATACTTTTCAAATGATCACTTTCACTGTGTGTCGTCGTGTGTGTTTACCGCATATGGTGTTGTCAACTGTCGCTGTGTGTTTTTCGTTCGTCTTTTGTTTATGCTGAGGTGGCTGTGTATTGTCTGATATTGTGTGCGTGTGTTAAACTTCCAACATTACAGGAGTACCTTCACATACAAAGAGAACTTGTGATGAAAAAGAAGGCACAACTCGACGTGACATGCACTCAACAAGTCTCCTGCAACAAAATTGAGTTATGATAGCCCTATCTCCCTCCCTCACCCTCCCCCCCCCCAATAAACGGTATACATTTTTTTTGGTGGAAGGGCTTCC
The DNA here is from genome assembly GCF_023898315.1 of Schistocerca nitens. Taxonomy (NCBI): domain Eukaryota; kingdom Metazoa; phylum Arthropoda; class Insecta; order Orthoptera; family Acrididae; genus Schistocerca; species Schistocerca nitens. The sequence continues at coordinate 1,190,673,710 of NC_064614.1, read as the reverse complement.
GTGCGTCAGCGATACAGATAGCCGTACCGTGGGTACAACCACAACAGAGGGGGTATCTGTTGAGAGGCCTCTAAAGCCGTCTGTCAGAGCGAAAGTGATGCTGGTGTAGAATTTTGCTGCACGAACTGACTTCCTGATTATGCCACATACGTGTTTGACAGGATCGATGTTGGACGATCTCGGTGGCCAAATAATATCGACTTTTGAGATAAAACTTCTATTAAATGAATAAGAGAGACCAAGAATCTTTTAGCAAAGGAGGTGAGCGCGAAGTGGCTAGTTCTCTGTTTACAACTCACGACGCTATCAATTTTTTTCCCTACGTTTTACAAGCAGAGTGAAACATTCGTGGACCGACAAAGACGCTGTTTCGTGAATTCTTCGTTTCCATACACACGCTTTAACCCATTTTTTCAGGTCATAAGCTGCATGAGAATACGGACAATGCTGTTGCCTACGGAATTTTATCAAACGAAAGGCGGTTTACAAACTAAAGACAAGAACCATTCCATATTTCGGCTTTGTTTACACAGTGCGCCACATTTTTCCACTTCTTTTTATTTTTACCACGAAGAACCAAAACAGTAAAAGAAAAATAGAACTTCATTAAGATAAACATTTCTGAATCACACTCATTGTCCAAAGCATGTTGAAGTCTCGTTACCATAGGCAACGAAGATGAATATAAGGATAGCATGATCATACAATGTAAACTTTCACGGCCGGTATTGACTTCACTTAAAACTTCCGGGCTGATAGGCCGTGGTCGAAGTATAAAACTGTCTCCGAAAATCCAGTTCACTATGGAGACAGAAAGGAATGGGCAATTGAACTTCCTGGATGTGTCTGTGATTAAACGACCGGACGGAACGTTGGGCCATAAGGTGTACAGAAAGCCCACACACACTGATCGTTATCCACACAAAGATTCAAACCACCACCCTAGACAAAAAAGAGGTGTAATGAAAACTTTGGTAGACAGGGCGCACAAACTTTGTGAACCTGTTTATTTAAAAGATGAGATTGAACATCTACGGTCAGCTTTCGTGAAGAATGGCTTTTCTAGCAAGGATATAGATCGAGCACTTCGCTCTAGGCAGAGAATCAGGAGTAACGACGAACAACAGTCGTCCATGGGCAAAGTTTTTCTTCCGTTCATTAGCAAGGTCACAGATCGCATTGGGAAAGTTTTAGGCAAGTATGGGGTGGAAACTATTTTCAGACCTACTAGGAAAATAAAAGAATTCTTGAGGTCGGCAAAAGATGCACGGCACCCTTTGGCTACACCGGGGGTATATAAAATTCCTTGTAGTTGTGGACAGGTTTACATCGGTACCACAAAGAGAAGTGTGAACACCCGTCTTGTCGAACATAAGAGGAATTGCCGCCTAGGTCACACGGATAAATCGGCCGTAGCGGAACATGTTTACCAGGAAGGTGATCATGAAATAAAATTCAGCGAGACGAGCGTCATATCAAAAACCTCGCATTATTATGCACGCTTGTATAGAGAGGCTATCGAGATTGATAAACATCGTAATAATTTTAACAGGAAAGACGAAGGTGTTAAACTGGATAAAATTTGGATGTCAGCGTTGCACCGCAAGCGTGACGATCGATTACTTTCAATCGAGAATGTTGGCATTACCAGAGACAATCTCATAGCCGACGCCACGTGATCGACAGTGGCGCCCTCTGTACTGCCTCCTCGAGTCCTCTTCGCAGTTCGCCGTTTTACCTCCGATGATGTCTCCCGCAGTCGGAGACGAAACGTTAGGAGACAGTTTTATACTTCGACCACGGCCTATCAGCCCGGAAGTTTTAAGTGAAGATAAGGATAGCAAATAGGTGACAAATAGGGTGAGAACCAACTGATTCGCTTCCGTTATGGCAGCAGCGCGTGAGGGCGGAATGGACAGGGGTCAGAGACACGAGGCCTGACCTCGACGTCCGTGGCATATAGGGAGGGAATGAACAATGTCGCCTTCGAAACACCAACCCATAACTGAAACCATAAGGAGTAGACAATGTCGGTGCAGTCCAGACGCCAAAATGTCTATCTGAATGGGAAAAAAACAAAAAAGTGCGTCTTTATATTTAAAATTATACGCGTGCTCCGTACGCATCAGTGTTGCACCACTTACAGAGTGCCATGGGCGATACGCTCACACCGGGCACACCTCCGCTTCGGGTGGGGCATTAAATACTCCCCTGAGATACACTCCTGGAAATGGAAAAAAGAACACATTGACACCGGTGTGTCAGACCCACCATACTTGCTCCGGACACTGCGAGAGGGCTGTACAAGCAATGATCACACGCACGGCACAGCGGACACACCAGGAACCGCGGTGTTGGCCGTCGAATGGCGCTAGCTGCGCAGCATTTGTGCACCGCCGCCGTCAGTCAGCCAGTTTACCGTGGCATACGGAGCTCCATCGCAGTCTTTAACACTGGTAGCATGCCGCGACAGCGTGGACGTGAACCGTATGTGCAGTTGACGGACTTTGAGTGAGGGCGTATAGTGGGCATGCGGGAGGCCGGGTGGACGTACCGCCGAATTGCTCAACACGTGGGGCGTGAGGTCTCCACAATACATCGATGTTGTCGCCAGTGGTCGGCGGAAGGTGCACGTGCCCGTCGACCTGGGACCGGACAGCAGCGACGCACGGATGCACGCCAAGACCGTAGGATCCTACGCAGTGCCGTAGGGGACCGCACCGCCACTTCCCAGCAAATTAGGGACACTGTTGCTCCTGGGGTATCGGCGAGGACCATTCGCAACCGTCTCCATGAAGCTGGGCTACGGTCCCGCACACCGTTAGGCCGTCTTCCGCTCACGCCCCAACATCGTGCAGCCCGCCTCCAGTGGTGTCGCGACAGGCGTGAATGGAGGGACGAATGGAGACGTGTCGTCTTCAGCGATGAGAGTCGCTTCTGCCTTGGTGCCAATGATGGTCGTATGCGTGTTTGGCGCCGTGCAGGTGAGCGCCACAATCAGGACTGCATACGACCGAGGCACACAGGGCCAACACCCGGCATCATGGTGTGGGGAGCGATCTCCTACACTGGCCGTACACCACTGGTGATCGTCGAGGGGACACTGAATAGTGCACGGTACATCCAAACCGTCATCGAACCCATCGTTCTACCATTCCTAGACCGGCAAGGGAACTTGCTGTTCCAACAGGACAATGCACGTCCGCATGTATCCCGTGCCACCCAACGTGAAGGTGTAAGTCAACTACCCTGGCCAGCAAGATCTCCGGATCTGTCCCCCATTGAGCATGTTTGGGACTGGATGAAGCGTCGTCTCACACGGTCTGCACGTCCAGCACGAACGCTGGTCCAACTGAGGCGCCAGGTGGAAATGGCATGGCAAGCCGTTCCACAGGACTACATCCAGCATCTCTACGATCGTCTCCATGGGAGAATAGCAGCCTGCATTGCTGCGAAAGGTGGATATACACTGTACTAGTGCCGACATTGTGCATGCTCTGTTGCCTGTGTCTCTGTGCCTGTGGTTCTGTCAGTGTGATCATGTGATGTATCTGACCCCAGGAATGTGTCAATAAAGTTTCCCCTTCCTGGGACAATGAATTCACGGTGTTCTTATTTCAATTTCCAGGAGTGTAGATGGCAGAAGTTCTCCAATACTGTCCCCATCGCTGTACCTCGTCACGAGCATTTTCTAGAAAATTCCAGTAATGAGACAAGATTTCTCATCACCGCCATAAAGATAGGTCATTATCCATGCTTTGATCCAGATGACTGCCTCTGACCTAATCGTGGGAAAGTAGTCTACCTCCGGATGAATGAAGCAATCAGGCGTAATGACAAACGGCGGTACACGGACATAGCAGGATTTGTTTGGCGTCCAAGGAGCCACACATCCTCAACTACCGCACAAGTGGGCCTCGCCTAGCAACTTTAAATTTCAAAAAGTTACATATTGAAATCATTTGCTTCTAAGACTCTCCTGAGCCGGTCCATGTTATCTGGAAATGTCCGTAGCTTAACATACACGTGGGTAAGCTCTCACAGGTCACTGATGTTGCCAACCAGATTGGACGTACTGAATATTTATATGTCCCTGCTACCAAACGAATAGTACATCAAGATCAAGATACAATGCAGGTCAGTACACTGGTTCTTGGAGCCAGATGGAATGTCTTTGAAAAGTATTATCCGTCATTTTTTTTGCAGTGTTTATTTTCCAGCTTTAAATCGACTAACTAACTTGACTGATTTGTTTGCTGTGTCTCCGTATGAGAAATAGTAAACTCTGAAGAATTTAAAACATTTAAGGTAATAGTAACACATCTGTGGTTTATATTAATGCGAACCTATGCGGTCATTTCAGAGAACACGTACAAAAAGTGTACAATTAAGCATTGGAGAGTGTTACGTATGTATACTAACTCTTTCATTTTACCTCATAAATTTACCTGTCGCAGACTTAACCAATATACTGATTTGCATGAGTCGAGCTACAGATGAAAAAACTGATGAGAGGATGTCAAAATTCCGTTCTGCGTGAACCTCGTAGTACGGTCAGCTGCTAGGAGCTCTGGTATGATTTTTTTTTTTAGTAATTTAATTGAAAGCTTTGTTGCTTTGGTAAAAATAAAATTGGTTCTTTTTGTCGTGACAGAATAAATTACTATTAATCACACCAGATTTGTCGGTGAACAGCAGCAACATGTGTAATTGATCCAGCTTTAAGAAATTCTATTACCTTTTAGCGGAAAATTCGTGCGGTACTCTCCGACGTTAGAAAAGTCGTGGTGTTCCGTTCGGAGCAGGGGGCGGCTGTCTTTTCTCATTCGCGATATCGAAAATTACTAAAAAATGAACAGAAATTTTTTTTTTCGGAGGAAGATCGCGCGGAGAAAACAGACGGAAGTTACATGAAAGAAACCTAAGGGACCAACTAATTGGATTTGTACGAACATATAAACGGAACTGAAAGAACTTGGAATAAATACTATAACGATGTCGTCACGACAGCCTCCTGTTCCGACAGAACACACGCTGGATCATAAGCTGCATAAATCTTTTAAACAGGAAAGATTATTACAAGTATAATTAATGAAAATAAGGTTGAGAGATTTTCTTTGAAATTAAATAAACTTCAAGGCTTCAAGTATTATATTATGAAACGGAAACTTACATTAACATGGCCACCCATTGTGGCGGTGGAGCGAATTTTCATGATATACATTCTCGCTTGTTTGTGGCTACATATATTTTTTAATCACTTAAACTCTTAAAGTTACAATAAAATGATTATATCAGTATGGAGCACAATACTTTTGCGTCCGACTCGCAACACATTCACAGAACAGCTAGAGAGCGGCGCGGCTCCCCGCAGAAGTAAAAATTGGCAGTTGTTATTTTGAAACATAGGTGCATCGTTTTTTTACTGATCGATAGCAGCGTATAACAGTTTATAGCTATCGTGATATTCTGCGCTTTTCAGGAGCGCGGCAAAGATATCTGGTTACAACATTCATTGGTATATGTTAAAAGTTCGCACATACTGACGCGAATACAGAAAAAAAACTTTTACATGTTAAAAATCGCAGTGATAAAGGCTGTAATGTCACAGAGCAATGTTCCAGTATTACAGGCCACGTGTCGGAGTGGTATGCAAGACTGAGCACTTGATCGTGCGTGACACCACATTATAGTATTGAGACCAGATCGCAGTTCGACGACGATTACGGCAACATGGTGTAGTACTGGATGTAGTATGTCATACACCTTACCCTCAGCGACAAGAATTGTTTGGTTATTACTTTCATTATTAATATTGTCATTTTACTAAAGTTTATTTAGTTAACGTTGAGAGTTAAGTTCGATGATTCATCTGTGTAATTTTTGTCGCTGGCATTTTCTGAGGAAACAAAAGACAAAGTCTGAATGTAGGATTTATTTCACTATCGCTCAGCCAAGCAGACATACAGGGCTATTCAGCTGCCTCTACCGCTGAATTTCATGCAGCCCGGAACGACTTCCGATAACACATGCTATATTTTCATACTCTCTACCTCGCTACACACAACCTGTTGGTTCTACAGAAAAAGCGAACAGGATCTTTTTGTAAGATATTTAAGTAGTTATACTTTTTTTTACTTGGATACGTTTCCACTGGATGCCATGGATTTCGAGTTGTTAATGAAAAGCTTGTCTTAAGGTTATTTTTGTACGTTTTTCTTGCTTTAATCGAAAACTACAGAATCTAGAAAAACTCATTCCAGTATAGAAATGGAACGTAGTTAAATTTGGTACTGGGGTACGTTTTCGCTGGAGGCCATGGTTTTCGGGTTATTCAAGAAAAAACGGGTTTTTACATCTTCTTGAATAATTCGAAAACCACGCCTCTAGCGAAAACGCATTCCAGTACAAAATTTAACTACATTACATTTCCTACACAAAGATTCCCTTCATTTTTTCTGTAGAGCTAATGGTTGGTGTGTAGCGAGCGAGGGAACATGAAAATCTTGCACGTGGTGTTTGGAGTCGTTGTGAGTTACTTAAAACCTAGCGATAGGGGTAACTGAATCATTCTATAAATAAAACCACGGGGAAAATTTTGCGAGGAAGAATCACAAACAAACATTTACAAAAGCGAAACAACAATAAAAACAGTTAAGTTCAGAAACAGTAGTCTCGTTTAAATTATTCACGATTGATCCATATCTATTTTGTGGATAAAAAGCGGTTCCTAGTATCAGCGATATAACACATTTTTAGGGGGAAGTCACTTTCCAATAAAAAAATGCTACACTGCTGACACGTGATTATTTCCTGGTGTGATCGTATGTATTTTCGTGTATCCTGCGTTCAATTTTCCGAATTTATGATTGCCGGACCATATGAATGACATATTCAAGGTGTTTCTACACATTTTGAAAAAAGTCAGGATGATTCTTAGGGCTAACGTTTCTACGAAAGCAAGTCCTACGTATGTTTGTGGTGAGATTCAGGCATTGCACAGATCTTTGTGCTATTTCTCCCTGTGTAAACTTTCATTTAAGTGATTTAAATGAAAGTTTACAAACCTCACCACCAACGCCTGTACGACTTAAAGAAACATTACTCCTAAGACTCATCCCGACGTTTGTCAAAATGTGTAAAAACACCTTATTATGTCATTCATGCGGTCGGCAAGCATATATGCGGAATTATGGACAAAAAAGACACGAAAACTGAAATACATTATTTAGATGTGTGCGTCTTTCGACTTCAGATGTCATGATCAAGTTCATCTGTCTGGACGCTCATTACCCGACTACTTTAAATCTCTCGCATGCCCTCTTTTACCAAGAGATTTACTACGGCAGTGATGTGATGAAATTTAGTGACACCATTTGCAAATGCCGAGCACTTCTCAAGTTGAGCAAACGTGAGTATAATTACGTAAAAAGCCGACTTGTTTACAGCCGAGCGCGTAATTAAATATTTCGAAGTCCGTGTCGTGTTGAAATCAGACGAATCAAGATATTAAAAAAAGGATATTTCTAAATAGAAATTTTATTTGAACCAGGCAGTGTTTCGTGCGATTTAGTATCATGTCAATGCAATCTGCGGCACTATACTAAGGCGACTGGAGTCTACAAGTATCGCCGTTGTCAGCTTTCACCTCAATTTTGGTCAAAACATAGCATATTAAGCTCTAGAAATGTGATATGACATAAGTTGTAAACCAGAATTGTGTACTTGTGGAGTGTCCTTTAGTCCACAATAGAATGGAGACTGCCTCTGACCAAAGGGGAGCTTATGACAACGCCATCTACCTCGCGAGCAGTGACAGGTTGTGCTTTTACGATCGAATATTTTACCTGTGTTGACTTTAGGTGTGCTAGCCTTCACATATACTATGCTATACAATCCTTCAGTGGAGCTGTTATCGAGTTCGAGCAAGCAACTTATTTTTGTTTTTGGATGGGGTCCGCCCTACACAAAACAATTTTTTTTCTTTTACACAGAAATGTTTCGCTGAAGTTACAGTACCGTCAGTAGGTTTTTCTTGATACCACAAAAAAGAAAAAAAAAGCATTGATAATGTAACATCAGCGAAACATATCTGCACAAAAGAGGAAGAAAATGTGTTTGCACAAGGCGGACCCAATCCTGAAACAAATGTACGAGGGTAAGTCAATTTTTATCCGCAAAGTAGTTATAAAATTATATTGTAATCAAGTAGGAAACTTACAAGAATATCATTTTTCGACATAGTCTCCTTGCGTTTCAACGCACTTGGTACATCGTTGTACAAGCCTCCTGCTGCCCTAATAAAAGAAGGTTCTCGGTTGAGCTGGAAGGCACCGCTTCTTTCACTGCTTCGTCCAAGGTAAATCGACGGCCCCTTAGTGGCTGTTTGAGTGGACCAGACAAGTGATAGAAGGAGCAAGATCGGCACTATATGGAGGATGATCCAGTACTTCAAATTTGACTTTCTGGAGCGTTCAGCAGTGTGGGCAGCAGTATGCGGACGGGCATTGTCGTGCAACACAACACCTTTTGACAGCAATCCTCGGCGTTCGCTTCGAACTGCAGGCTTTAGTCTGGCAGTAAGCGTCTCACTGTAACGTACACTGTTTATTGTTGTGCCCCTTTCCCCATAATGTTCCAGTATTGGACCTTGTACGTCCCAAAAATTCGTAATCGTCAGTTTTCCTGCGGACGGTTGGGTCTTGAACTTTTTCTTGCACGGTGAATTTGGATGTTTCCATTCCATACTATACCGTTTACTCTCCGGCTCGTAATGATGGATCCATGTTTCGTCACCAGTAATGACCCTGTCCAAGAAGTTGTCCTCTTCGTTACCATAGCGATCCGAATGTTTTTTGCAGATGACCAAGCCCATTTGTTTATGCAACGCTGTGAGTTGATTTGGGACCCATCTTGCACGAACTTTATGAAACCCAAGTCTGTTGTAGATGATTTCGTAGGCAGAACTATGGCTAATTTGCAGACGATGTGCCACTTCGTCAATAGTTAATCGTCTGTCTAAGAGAATAATTTCATGTGAACGCTCGATGGTTTCTTCATTTGAGGCTGTAAACGCTCGTCCGGCTCCTTCATCGTGAGTAACACTTGTGCGACCATTTCGGAATTTTTCAATCCATTCGTAGACAGTTGCGGCAAAACACTGTTCCCGTACTGTACCGAAAGTCTTCGATGAATTTTGGCCCCTGATACGTCTACCGACCACAAAAAAAAAAAAAAAAAAAACGGATCACTGAACGTTGCTCTTCTTTGGTGCAAATAGATAGCGGAGCAGCCATTATTAACATCACGGGAGCGATAGCGAAATTAACATAGCAGCTTGAAAATTGCAAAGATATAACAAAAAATAAACAAAGCATGCGTCATTAACTTAAAACGACAGTACTACCAAAATAAACAAAAATATAACTAAATCGCGGATAATAATTAACTTACGCTGGTATTTGTAAGCGAACATGAACACAGAGCCTCTATCTCAGGGCGGTGGCTACTTATTTTTTAAACTATAAGTTCTGGTTACATGTTTTTTCAGTTATCTCCTCCTTGAGTTTTTGATGAAATTTAAATTGTTCAGAAGGCTGTGAGCATATGGGACTTAACTGCTGTCGTCATCAGTCCCCTAGAACTACTTAAACCCAACCAACCTAAGGACATCACACACATCCAAGCGCCCGAGGCAGGATTCGAACCTGCGACCGTAGCGGTCGCGCGGTTCCGGACTGTAGCGCCTAGAAACGCTCGGCCACTCCGGCCGGTTTTTATGACGAAACATGTCCTTATAATGCCTGATTCTATTGGAACCCCTGAGGTTCGAACTGATTACTCACGCAGTTACAGGAAGAACTGTAGGTTAACGTGAATTGCGAAACAGAGTGGAACTTGGCATTGTTCACATACAGAAGTCACCACCAGAGGTGAAAGACGAAATAAGCGAGGGATAACACCTGAAGACTGACTAAGAATTGTATCGCAAAGCTTCGGATTTGTAGGTAACTCTTCCCCACTAACCCACGTTTGGTATTGCAATAACAAGAATCTTAATACATTTATGTTAGTACCAACTCATTGGGTAAAGCTGTACTCGTTACATTACAGCTTTGCATTCCAAGCACTGGTTTTTCGTGATGGTAACGTAATATTTAAGAGTAAAACAGAGCTTTTAATTTATCCTGTTAGAGTAAGAATACGTGATTGTGCCATATAGGAAGAAAATGTACCAGTACTGACGATGGCAGGTCGTGTAGTTGTGTGTAATATAATAAACTGAAAGTGTATGTACACTTGCTTGCTACTGGACTTATCTCAGGATGTGGCCTCTAGTAAGCGACTGATATACTGTTTGCGTATGGCTGGGTGGGGCTTTCTGAATCATGGGGCTAAGTGGATATAAATAAGAAAATATTCTACTGCTCAGTCCATGTGCGCAGTTCAGATGCCATTATGTTACAGAACCGCTGCTACAGAAGTCGTGTACTACCGGCAATAAGCTTTTTCAGTCACCGAGAAGGAAATAGAGGAGGTAAGACGGTATTGCGTATAACAGTCTGTCATGCAGTATTACATCTGTTTAAAATGGGATGTATTGTTGAAATTTGTGAACGCTAATTATAAATACTTCCGCTACTAGTTGAATAGCTTCCACCATGTCGGACAACAGAGCAACTACTGACATATATTAGAAAGTTAAGCAACTGCATACATTTAAAAATAACAAGGAATTGGGGCTAAGTGCATCAGTCTTCGTGGGACTTTCTGGATCGGCTTATAATATGCATTATTTCTTTATTTCTTTTTCATTAAAGTATTTATATAGCCTAATTGTACACAATAATCACTCAATCTCCATTACAAAATTTGTTTCTGGTAAAATTTCGATGTCGTCTGTAGACGTGGATCTGATGTAGGATATCCTTTGAAGGAATTTGAGTGCATGGGAATTTTCCCCTTCAGTCCCAACAAAATACCATCACACAACTTCCTTATTTCGCCCACATTGCCGAATGATGACCCCCGCTCTGTTACCATAGGGGCAGAAGTAAATGCAGACCCTACCACTCCATTTAATCCTCCAAGAAATTTGGAAAGTCAGAGCTCAGCAATATCACCAATTTCTTCTGTTTTCCCAGTCCCAACGAAAACCGCCGTTACATCATGTGCAAGAGGAGAGAAAAATACAGCTTGTTATTTGACATCACCAGATCGTCTTAGTGTTACAAAAGGAAAGAGCAAATTGCATTCTGAAAACCCCTGAAGAAAAAAGGTCAAGGATTGCAGAATTGTGCTGGATGTTGAAGAGAAATCTTCGAATTTAGTAAAGGATTCATCTTTCTCAAAACTTGAAGCCGAAGAAGAGAAATAAAACATACATTGCGGTTTCTGAAAAAACAAATATAAAAAGCCTAGACCTGCGAAGAAAGGAGAATGGGTCAGGTGTCGTAAGTGCAAGGTGTAGTTTCCTCAAATTTGTATGAGAGTTGCTGGTCGTAACAATTACACTGAGGGAAATGCGTGTAATAACAAATAGAAGAGTTAAAAAGTGTAATTTTGCATGTTATGCATAATTTTATGACAGTTTACAACGATTCACATAGTCAAATTTACGACTGTGATAGCCCCACAAATTTTTAATTTGTTCGTTGTTCAACATTTTAAATTTTGCTATTTATAATGAAGAAGAATAGATCTTGTAGTAGTGTGCCTTTATCAAAAAATATTTGTTACTATGATGTCGTCACCATTACAAATTAATATCCCTAATAAAACAGTTACTACCATTTAGGCGCCCAAAAGTTTGAAATGATTGATTTAGCCCCACCTTACCCTATACAGGGTGTTCCCGTGGGAATACACAGAGTGCAGGGACCCATGTATGGAAATCTCCTACAAAGAACCTACTTAACATCTGACAGAAGTGCACCAATCACTAACAGTATGCCACCCGTCACCCGAGCAGCGTTAACCGTTGCATTCTCCGTTGTGAGTGCGCACGCGCGAGCACCACCGTACCTCTTGAACGTCTGGGGACATTTACATCTGCCTCGGTAAACGTAGGGATTCCTGTTTGAAAAAAAAAAATTGGACTAGGACACCGCGAGGACTCCTAAAAATGAAGGTGAGATTAGGAGATAGAAGCGGGTGACATGTGAGGAGCTCTGCAATGCACGGAGAAATTTCAACACAAACTTAGCACACACGTGACTTTTATGTAGAGGAAAATGCTATACAATTAAGACAAGCTTAGCAAACCTCATTGCTTAGGGTAGGCGTGAGAAAAGTGCGATGTATATGAATAACTGTGAAGCACCTCGAACAATTACAACCAGGCTTGGTAAGTGTGTGTCTTACTATCAGAAAAAGTGTAGCCTAAAGGTGAGTTGCTGATGTTGAGAGGGGTGATGTAAAAATAGTCTAGAACTAACAATATTAGTTTGAATTCATAAGATTTACAGCTTTAAAACATGTAAATACGCTGTTCACTATTACTTCATAGAAAGGTGGATTCCTTTTCCTGTCTAGCAGAAGTGTGGATTAAATAAGTACGCCGCATCGGAGGGAAATCAGCTAACATAAAATGAAATAAAATACGAATTACCTACTTAGGTCGGTGAAACATACTGATCTAATTTGAAAAAAACAGCGCTATTATTCGAGGTATCGCTTGAAGAAAAAAACAAAATTGTGCGAATTGCATTTCTCTGTCGTATGTCTGTTATGTGCGTGCTATAAAACGTATCTAATAGAAGGTGCCTAACGTGTTACAAACATCGCCACAGGCCTCACGTATCCTGCTTTGTCCTCCGCTAGGGTTTCATGAATCACTATGTTCCATTGTTTTCCTGAGATATATATCCTATGGTTTTCTACCTGGATGTAAGAATTGCTCTATGTATCCTTGATGCCCAGTGGCGTGGCTGGGTGACATTTCCCAATATGAGCGGTGCTGTAGAACGTCTCTCACATCGGAGAAACTAGTTAAGATAGTGTGTTACACGCGTGTAATTGTTTTGTTCACACGACACCAGACATTGCTTCAGGAAAATGAGTAGTTTATCTACAAAATATACATTTCAGCTGACCTTAATCTAGCATATAAAAATAATGTCTAATAACAGCAGTACAGAACAAGGTAGTAGCAGCAAGATTATGCGCAGTGAGTTTTGCAGGAGACAAAAATGAACATAGAAGCTTTTGAAATGCGGCGTTATAGAAAAATGCTGAAGCTTACAAGGGAACCTCCCCATCGCACCCCCCTCAGATGTAGTTAGAAGTTGGCACAGGGATAGGCCTTGAAAAACTGAACACAGATCAATCGAGAAAACAGGAAGAAGTTGTGTGGAACTATGAAAAAAATAAGCAAAATATACAAACTGAGTAGGCCATGCGCAAGGTTGGCAACATCTAGGAGACTGTCAGTTTGTGAGCGCCATGGTCCCGTGGTTAGCGTGAGCAACTGCGGAATGAGAGGTCTTTGGTTCAAATCTTCTCTCGAGTGAAAACTTTAATTTTTTATTTTCAGACAATTATTACAGTTCAGGCACTCACACATAATCAACTTCGCTCTCCAAAATTCCAGGACATGTTTAGATTTGCTTGGACATATGCAGGATTGGACGGTCTACACACGGAAACATTTGAAAACGTAAAAAACATATGTTTTGACAGAGCACAGGGAAAACTGTGCGACTGTGAAACTGTTGCATTCATTTGTTCAGTTTATGTGACAAACTCTTATGTTTTCATCACTTTTTTGGGAGTGATTATCACATCCACAAGGAAACCTAAATCGGGCAAGGTAGAAGAATCTTTTTACCCATTCGCCAAGTGTACAAGTTAGGTGGGTCGACAACATATTCCTGTCATGTGACGCACATGCCGTCACCAGTGTCGTATACAATATATCAGACGTGTTTTACTGTGGAGGAATCGGTTGACCTATGACCTTGCGATCAAATGTTTTCGGTTCCTATTGGAGAGGCACGTCCTTTCGTCTACTAATCGCACGGTTTTGCGGTGCGGTCGCTAAAGACAGACACTAAACTTATTACAGTGAACAGAGACGTCAATGAATGAACTGACAGATCGTAACTTTGCGAAAATAAAGAAAATAAAATTTTCACTCGAGGGATGACGCGAACCAAGGACCTCTCGTTCCGCAGCCGTTCACTCTAACCACGGGACCACGGCGCTCCTCAGCTCACATTGTCCTTTATGTTGCCTATCTTGCACATGGACTACTCAGTTTGTATATTTTGCTTATTTTTTCATAGTTTCACACAACTTCTTCCTGTTTTCTCGATTGATCTGTGTTCAGTTTTTCAAGGCCTATCCACTGCGTCAATTTATAACTAAATCTGAGGGGGGTGCGATGGGGAGGTTCCCTTGTTAGATGAGTAGATAGAATACCAATGAAGAGGCACTGAATCGACTCGCAGAAGAAGCTCTTCAGCGCACAATTTGAGTAACAGAAGGACACATCAAGAGATGTGAAGGGATAATTAATTTCGTAATGGAGACTTCAGTAAGAAGGTTAGACGATGAATGCAACCTGCAGTAGTTAGGCAGAGATGAAGACACTTGGAAAGGGATGGACTAGCATGGAGGGTTCCATCACACTAGTCTTTGGACATTAACAACACTTTTCCCAAATTTCAATTACGAATTTATGAAGGGCATTCAGTAAGTAACGTAACATTTTTTCTCGGTCACTTTCGATTGAAAAAACGCAGAATTTGTTGTGGAACATGGTAGAATACTTTAACTTCGGCCCCTATGTTTTCATGTAGTTTCGATGGGTGGATGGGTGACGGCGCTGTTGGTACCTTTCGAAATGGTATCTAAACAGAGGTGAGTTCAAAGCAGAGAGCTGCCATTAAGTTCATTTTGGCGGAAAATCAGTACATCGAAGATATTCTTTGGCGCTTGTAGAATGTCTACGGAGAACTGAGAACAAAAGCACGGCGAGTCGTTGGGCGAGGCATCTGTCATTATCCCAACAAGGTCGCGCAGACCTGTTCGATCTCCCGCGTGCCGGCCGACCGCACACAGCTGTGACGCCTGTGATGATCGAACGTGAGCACACTTTCATTCGAGGTGATCTACGAATCACAGTCAAACACCTCGCTGCACAACTGAACTTCTCTGGTGGTACTGCTGACACAACAGAAGGCTGTGAAGAGCAACGAAGGACAGTCTGTGCGGAATTACTTGTGCGTTACAAGACTGACCGTGGCAATTTTTTGTCGAACACCGTCACAGGCGATGACACGTTTGTGCATAACTTCCAGAAGGAGCGAAAACGGACTGTTGAACCTCATCCACTGCACAGCCCCAATGTCGCGCCTCCTGATTTCCATTTATTTGACAAAATTGAGGATGCACACCGCGGGAAGCAGTACGTGGATGATGGGGAAGTTATTGATACAGCAAGACGTTGGTTTCGCCGCCTTCCAGTATAACGGTACCATGCGGGCATACAGGCCATTCCAGTAAGGTAACGCATTGATTGGGGATATGTAGGAAAATAGGGTTTTGTAACCAAATGCGTGGGGAATAGCATAGTGTATTGGAATCCTGAATAAAGCCAATCTGCTTTCAGGAAAAAATGTGTTGCATTACTTATCGAATGCTCCTCGCATGTAAAATTGTATCCATATGTGAGTCAATCGATAGTATTTGGTCTAAAACAACATGAATCTTAAGTTGGATTACAGTTTTGACTGAGATGATTAAAATTATATTCATAGAAAGTGATATAAATCATGCTGTGCAAAATTTCGCGCAGTAGAGGTGTGGGCTGGCAGTTGCAGGAAATGTTTGGGAGTGAGTAACAGGTCACCAGCATTGTGAAGCCTAGTGCAGGGTTGGCTCAGGTGACTGACAGCATAGGGGAGTTATGTAGGAATTTTACAACGGAGGATCGTAGTGATAGTGGGTGGAGCAGGGAACAGTCTTGATAGGGACGAGGAATATGATGTAGGTGGTGACATGGTAAAGATAGCTACTCAGACTGGTGGGACTTATGTGCATTTCGTGCACCTGTTTCAGCACCATGATCAGCCTCATCTTAATGCGGCTGTTAGGTGCGCTAACATGGGGCTGGAGAGGGCGCTGATGGCAGAGGATATGGGTCACATTTCGGTGATGGCAGTTGGGTCTATCAGTAGATCAGGTTGCACTAGGCATGGTCTGCACCTCTATAGGTGTGGGAAGGGGACGCTGGTAAAACTTATATAGGTGACAGTGCATTGGGTGGTGGTGGATCACTCGTGGAAAAATTCCTGTAGTAGTTGGTATTAGAGCTGCACCTTTTTTAGATTGAAATCAGCTTATAGGTATAACTGCTTAAAGGAAGTCCCTTTGACTAAGGGCTCACCCTCAGAGGATGTCATGTTTCCAAGTGAAGAAGGAATTAGCATATTTCATCTAAATATAAGAGGTATTAGAGATAAAGTTACTGAAGTGCTTATAGGTGTTTACTCTGAAATTATTGGTATGTCAGAGCACCACTTAAATAATTTGACAATTCAGCGGCTTCCTTTACCAGGATACAGATAGCTTTCTGTTTTTCAAGGAGTTCCTTGCAGGGTGGAGGAGTGGCTAGGTATGTAAAAAAAGTATTTCATTTGAGACCATAGACATATCACGGCACTGCACTGAACAGATATTTGAATGTTGTGCAGGGGAAGTTGAATTTAGGGAAACTAAACTTCTAATTGTTGTTGTTTATAGGTCCCCTAAATCCGACTTCAGAGCATTTCTGCTCAAGCTAGAGAGGGCTCTTGATTCACTTTGTAGGAAGTACCAGAAATTAGTTATATGTGGTGACTTTAGTATAAATTTTGTGTATGATGGTGCAAGAAAAAGGATGTTGGAAGATCTCCTAAATTCATATGATCTGATGCAGACTGTGTTTTTTCCAATTAGGGTGCAGGGGAACAGTAGCACAGCCATAGACAATATTTTTATTCATTCTTCATTACTAGATGGGCATTCTGTTAGTAAAAGGGTGAATGGCCTTTCAGACCATGATGCACAAATTTTAACACTGAAACGCTTTTGTACTCAAAAAAATGTCATATGTGATTACAAACTATGTAGGGAAGTTAATCCAACAGCAATAGAGAGTTCTTTAAACCTTGTCAAGGAACATGAGTGACAGGGTGTTTATAGTGCCAATAACACAGATGATAAATATATTGCTTTCCTTACCACATTTATCATGCTCTTGCTTTCCATTAGAACGTTCTAAACAGGGTACTAGCAGTAATAGGCAGCCCTGGTGGCTGACTGGTGGGATGATACCACGTAGAACAAAGTGGGAATTATATCAAAATGAAGCTGCAGCAGCCCATTACAAACAGTACTTTAAGGTGCTTAAAAATGTTATTAGGAAGGCAAAGAGTATGTGGTATGCAAATAGAATAGCTAATTCACAGGATAAAATTAAAACCCTAGTCAGTTGTGAAGGAAGTGTCTGGTCAGAAGCACAAGGTCGACGATATAAAGTCAGTAAAAATATTTCTGTTACTGATAAATCACATACTGTAGGAGGTGAACCAATTGTGAGCTACTCCCCACATTCCATAATGGTCCAACTTCTGGAGCAACAGTTTGTGATCAACACAATCAAACGCATTACCGTACTTAAATCAAAAAAATACCTAGCGTTCGAACCCTTTTGTTTAACCCATCCAGTACCTCACAGAGAAAAGAAAATACAGCAATTTCAGTCGTTAAGCGACTTCTAAAGCCGAACTGTACATCTGATAGCAAATCGTGTGATATAAAATGATCAATTATTCTTACATACACAGCCTTTTACATAACTTTAGCAGACACTGATAGCATAGAAATAGTTCTGAAACTGTCTACACTATCCCTTTCTCCCTTTTTATAAAACGGCTTTATTACTGACCATTCCTAAAGGAAAAACTAGAAATATGACTAAATACCGGGCTAACATGTGCAGCACAGTACTTTAATATTCTTCTAGGCACTCCATCATATCCATGAGAGTGCTTAGTCTTCAGTGATTGAATTATTAACTCAATCTCCCCTTTGTCTGTATAACAGAGGAGAATTTCAGACATCAATCTCGAAAAGGCATTTTTCAAGAAAGTTATTTGATTCCCTGTAGAAACTATATTTTTATTCAATTCATCAGCAATGCTCAAAAAAGAAATACTGTACATGTACAGTACTTTAGCAACAGACAGCAAAATATCATTATTCACTATGTTGAGAATGACTGTGACGTGGGGTCTGAGTGGGGTATGGTCAAGTGGGGAGTGCCCCAGGGATCAGTATTGGGGCCCCTCATGTTCCTTATTTATATAAATGATATGCCCTCTAGTACTGTGGGTAACTCTAAAATATTTCTGTTTGCTGATGGCACTAGCTTGGTAGTAAAGGATGTTGTGTGCAACTTCGTCTCGGTTTCCAATAGTGAAGTTTATGACCAAGTTCATGGCTTGTAGAAAATAAACTAACGCTAAATCACAGTAAGGCTCAGTTTTTACAGCTTCTAACACATAATTCAACAAAACCTGACGTTTTAATTTCACAGAATGGGCATATGATTAGTGAAACTGAACAGCTTAAATTTTTAGGTGTTCAGATAGATAGTTAACTGTCGTGGAAGGATCTTGTTCAAAGACTTAATGCTGCAATTTCTACTATTCGAATGGTATCTGAAGTGAGTGATCGTTCGACAAGAAAATTAGTATACTTTGCTTATTTTCATTCGCATATGTCACATGGTATTATATTTTGGGGTAAGTCTTCCCATTATAAAAGGATATTTTTGGCTCAGAAACGGGCGGTTCGAGCACTAAGTGGTGTAAGTTCACGAACCTCTTGTCGAACTCTGTTGACGAGTCTGGGTATTTTGACATTGGTCTTTCAATATATATATTCCTTACTGTCATTTCTTGTTAACAATATTAGCTTATTTCCAAGAATAAGCAGCTTTCACTCAGATAATACTCGGCAGAAATCAAACCTGCATTTGGATCGGACTTCCTTAACTCTTGTGCAGAAAGGAGTGCAGCATATTGCTGCATCCATTATCAATAAGCTACCACTCGAATTCAAAAATCTTAGCAGCAATCCACGCGATTTCAAATCGAAACTGGAGTTTCCTTACGGGTCACTCCTTCTATTCTGTAAAGGAGTTCCTTGAAAAAATAAGCTGATTATTGTTATATTGTTGATTGCGTTTACTTAAACTTACGGATTGACTTTTTCGGGTTCATAAACATTTTATTTTTATCTGTTATTACTTTTATGTTGTAATTTCATGTAATGACACGTTACATGACCTTGGAGATTTGCTCCTCGATTTAGATCTACGGAAAGGTGTAAATAAACAAAATTTTTGTATTTCAGATTTGGTGGCATTATCTCGTAGTAGTCTCACACAAAACCTGTTAGCTTTCTGTAGTTCTGACTTTCAATATATGATGTCGACTTAAGGCATGATCTAGAAAGAGGGAACCAAAAGAGAAAGCTGTCTTTGTATGCTAATATCTGTCCGAATAAATTTATGTGAAGTGATAAAATTATTCAGGCTTTCACGGCCGTCTGGTGGTCTGCTTTCTGGAAGTTTAGCAGTTGTTACTAATATTTCAGTCATTACTAATATTTATTCTTCCCGATGTTTCGTCAGCACATGTGACTAGCGAGAAGAAATCTTAGCGAACAATGGTCTGTAAGCCGCTGAATTATGTCAGTGAAATTATAAGCAGCTCAAAGCTTATGATATGCTAGATCAGGACCAACTTCTATTTCGTGTGGACTGAAATCTCAAAAAACAAAAAGATTCTTTTTCAGTATGATAGGTCAGTGTTCTTGCTTAGAGCATTAATGGTGGAATGCGGTGATGTGTGAAGGCAGTGTAGCTTCGAAATTGAATCATAAGTAGCAGCTGTAAGAGGACGAAATCATTCACATATACACTATTTGAAAAACAGCAACACGCTGACAAAGAATTTTTGTTAAAGGGTTGCTTAGGACGTAAGATGAGGATCACCACAACAAATAAGGCTATCTATGTGGCTTGCTATAACCATACACCTTACAGGGAACACGACACCTGAAGAAGAAATTTCTCCTTGCGG
Source organism: Schistocerca nitens (assembly GCF_023898315.1). Taxonomy (NCBI): domain Eukaryota; kingdom Metazoa; phylum Arthropoda; class Insecta; order Orthoptera; family Acrididae; genus Schistocerca; species Schistocerca nitens. The sequence continues at coordinate 1,190,653,575 of NC_064614.1, read as the reverse complement.
CAGTGACGTGCGGTCTGCCTAGAAGATACATAATTGACTCTTGTCTGGCGTAAATAAGTGCGAGACATAAATTTTGAGATCAGGATTCTTCATAGTTTTGGATCCGCTACACCAAAATACCCAAAAAATATCCCTTAACAGCATCCGCAATTATGTCTGTTAAGTTCTGGCTTAGCCTCCACAAGGAAAAGTAGTCACGCAGAAATTGCAACATCTTCCATTCAACTTGCTATTTTCAATAAATGAATGCATGTAACGGAAAATACTCGGATTCCTATACCCCTTCGAGGATAATGCATTCTGGAAGAGGAAATGTAAATCAAACTCCAAAGGGACTCAGTATTAGCATATCCAGCAGTGTTTAGCACATTACCGGTCTCTTAACGCTGGTCTAGGTTTGTCACCAGTAATACGTAAAGAGCAGTCCACGTAGCTTAAAACAAATCAAAGAATTGCGGTTGCTGTGGAGTTGAATAGAACATCTTGTATTGTTTAGTTACGTCTGCAACGCACAACAAAAACAATACGAAGAAATATATTCGAAGCTCTCAAAGCTATTGGTTAATTAACGTAGGTTGATGCTTACAAGGAAGAAGACAGCAACCAGTCACTATTAATAATGCTATTTATTTGAGTAAACAGCATCGTAAACGGTTTCGAACTGACAACTTCATCATCAGACGGCAGTTCACAAGATTCACAAGATGCACTTTACATAATCGTCAGTTTTCGATTTTTATTCTCCCACTGTAGCGAAATATTCTTGGTGCGTTGGTGCCATCGAAAATTCCGCGAAATTTTGTTGCAAAGTTGCAGGATTGTATTTTTGAAATATTGCAAAGTATATGCAGCACTTACATGATTTGCATATCACCATATTGTGCAAAGCACGACACACACAGACACAGACACACACACACACACACACACACACACACACACACACACACACACACACACACACACATATATATATATATATATATATATATATATATATATATATATATATATATATATATATACACACGCACCAAAAAGTATTTGCCACATGTGAAGTTGACACAAAGATTGCGGTTTGACAAATACAAGTCTTGTCTTCTTCTTTGTAAGAATCAACCCACATTAATTGAACACAGCCACGGTCTCACCATGTCAGTTTTAGACAAAATAGTATTGGTTCATTTCTTATTTCTCAGTTATTTCGTATGGAAAAGGGATTTTTACAGTTAAATTTTACTTTTTGCATATTTGGATCCTTGATTAACTTATGGCAAAAGTTTTATTTAGAATGATAGATAGTTCAGTATCTGTATATTCATGACGGTAATGTATAATGATACTAAATTTTCCGTACATTAATGTGCAACATGTTCACCTCCGCAGCTCAGTGGTCAGACGGTCTGAATTCCATGCAAAGGATTTGGGCTCAGTTCTCGCCACTGTGAGGGAATTTTTTCTTGAAGAGGGAACTGAAGCAGGTTGGACTCAATTGGACTCAACCCGTGATGACGACTGAGTAACGGTTCCAAGGTGTGGAAAGCTGACAAAGACGCAGACAGTGGTGTGCTAACCGCACGTGGCTCCTTGCAGCATCGGAAGTGGTAGACGATGACGTGCCGGTCGCAAAACACCGTGTGGCCGTCTGGGGCTGATTGACGATTTACTTCACCTCCTATGTACGAAGTAATTTTGCTACTCGACATATGTTTCACAATTTTGTGTTTTGTAGTGTCGATCGTTGCCCACAACCACATGTAAAAAAAGTCCGCACATATAACATTAGTATCACCCATTCTTCAGTACAGCTTGAGTTTTTGGGATCTGCGCCAGGTCGAAGCAGTTCCGAGGCCAGCAGCTAGCTTTGTTACCGGTAGAGCTGATCAACAGACAGATGTTACAGAGATGCTTCGGGAAGTGAAATGGGAATCCCTGGAGGGAAGGCGACGTAGTTTCCGATGAACACTGTTGAGAAAATTTAGAACATCAACTTCAGCAGCTGACTGCACATTGATCCTACTGCCGCCAAAGCACGTTCAATATACCAGGCGATCAAAAAGACAGTACAAATTTGAAAACTTAATAAACCACGGAATAATGTAGATAGAGAGGTAAAAATTGACACACATGCTTGGAACGACATGGGGTTTTATTAGAACAAAAAAATAAAAAAAATTGCTAGATGCGTGAAAGATCTCTTGTGCGCGTCTTTTGGTGATGATCGTGTGCTCAGCCGCCATTTTCGTCATGCTTGGCCTCCCAGGTCCTCAGACCTCAGTCCGTGCGATTATTGGCTATGTTGGCTTTGGGGTTACCTGAAGTCGCAAGTGTATCGTGATTGACCGACATCTCTAGGGATGCTGAAAGACAACATCCGACGCCAATGCCTCACCATAACACCGGACATGCTTTGCAGTGCTATTCACAACATTATTCCCCGACTACAGCTATTGTTGAGGAATGATGGTGGACATATTGAGCATTCCCTGTAAAGAACATCATCTTTGCTTTGTCGTACTTTGTTATGCTAATTATTGCTATTCTGATCAGATGAAGCGCCATCTGTCAGATATTTTGTGAACTTTTGTATTTTTTTGGTTCTAGTTAAACCCCATGTCATTACAAGCATGTGTCTCAATTTTTACCTCTCTATCTAAATTATTCCGTGATTTATTCAGTTTTCAAATTTATACTGACTTTTTGATCACCCGGTACTTCTGGAAGCAAGTTGGTTTTATTCAGAATTCCAATATACCGTATTATTCTCCACTCTTTTAGCTACAAAACCCTATTTCTCAACATAATCTCCGTTCAATGCGACGGCATTACACCACGTTACCGGGAGGAACTGTATGCCCGCATGGTACCACTCTAAAGGTCGACGTATGAGCCAACGTCTCGATGCATCAATAATCTCCCCGTAACCACTGTATACTGCTTCCCGCTTTGTGCACCTTCAACGGGCCAAACAGATGGAAGTCGGAAGGAGTGAGAACCGGGCTGTAGGGTGGATGACGAACAGTCCACTGAAGTTTTGTGAGCTCCTCTGTGGTGCGCTGAGTTGTGTGAGGCATTGCGTTGTCATAGAGCATTATTGTGGCGACGGTAAGGCTGAAGTCGTTTCTTCGATTTCCTGAGGGTGGCCCAGTACACTCCTGTCTGACCGCTTTGAGCAGGAGAACGGTGTCCCTCAGGGTAGCGTTTTAAGTGTGACTGTCCTTGCCATCGCTATTAATAGCATTACCTCCATAGTGAAGAGCCCTGTCCAGTGTTCCTTGTTTGTGGATGATTTCTCTTTGTTTTGCTCTTCTTCAAACCTCGCAACGACAACGCGTCAGTTACAACTTACTCTTAGACGGTTGGATGACTGGACGCAGAAGAGTGGTTTTAAGTTTTCCACCGAGAAGTCCGTTTGTGTTCTTTTTCACCGTTCTCGTTCGAGTTTAACCTTTCCTGAGTTGAGGATGAGGGACACTGTCCTTACTTTTGAAGACACGGTGAGATTCCTGTCGCTCATTTTTGACTCGAAGCTTACGTGATTACCTCACCTTAAAGACCTGAAACGACGGTCACTTAAGGCTTTAAGTATTTTAAAATGTCTTAGCCACAGTACATGGGGAGTCGACAGGACTTGTCTGCTCCAGTTTTACAGGGCGTTTGTACGATCTTGGCTCGATTATGGGTGCACGGTATATGGGTCTGCGAAGCCTTCTTACTTAAAGATGTTAGTTGTTGTGCACCATTAAGGGCTTCGGTTGGCCACTGGGGTATTCAGAACTAGCCCCATACCAAGCCTCTGTGCAGAGGCTGGCGAACCGCCACTTCATATGCAGCCTGCTATTTAAGGTGCGTCAGACGTATAAAACTTTGTCCACGCCATACACACCTGCATACCATACAGTTGCTCAGCCTCCTCTCCCACGTCTATTTCATAACCGGCAACGAGCGACGCGGCCCTATGGGATTCGCGCACAGGATTGCCTCTCTGCGATGGATATGGCTGGTCTTCATGTTTTCCGTCGCGGTTGGAGCAGATTTCCACCTTGGCTCCTCCGGAGACCCAGACTTATTTTAAATTTGACTAATTTTAAGAAAGATTGTACACCTGATTTTACATTCCAATATCTGTTTTTTAACATTTTAGATACACATCACGGTTTTACCGTCGTTTACACTGATGGAGAATTTCCTTGGCTGTTCCGTAGCGTTCCCTGATCATGTTACCCGGATTCGCCTCCCTGCTGAATATACCGTTTTCGCAGCGGAGCTCCACGCGATCCTGAAGGCACTGGAGCGGATGAATCGTGTTCGGGGCAATTGATTTCTTCCTGCTCCGATTCTCTTAGTGCCTTACAATCATTTCAGAATCTGTATCCAACTGAGGAGATGGTCCAGCTGATATATGACCAACTGTACTTGCTCCAACGGTGGGGTAAGGAGGTGTCCTTCTGCCGGGTGCCTGGTCATGTAGAAATATGGGGCAATGAACAGACCGATCGGGCTGCCAAGGAAGCCTACAGAGAGCAGGATGTGGTCCAGTGTCCTATTCCCTTGCAGTCTGTCATTTGCTGCCCTCCACAAGAAGTGCGTGGAGTTGTGGGAGGAAGAATGGCTCGTGGTGACGGCCAATAAACTGTGGTTGGTGAAGTCAACAACTCGACCGTGGCGTTCCTCCTGCCGGTTGCTCAGGCATGAAGAAGTGACCCTCACGCGTCTTCGGATTGGGCACTGTCCTCTCACACATAGCTTTCTATTACGGCGGGATGATCCCTCGTTTTGTGATGCTTGTGGTGTGCACATCTCTGTCAGCCACATTTTAACGGACTGCATTTTATACCGTGACGCAAGGGCAGAAGCACAAGTTGATGGGGATCTGTCCTGTGTTTTAGCTAATGATGAGACGTGTGTGTCTAGGGTTTTAAAGTTTTGTTATGTGTTTTGACTCTGGCCTAAACTTTTAGGCTGGAGGTTTCAGTGTATTGCAAAGTGGCTGGCTCCTCCCTTTTTTCCTTGTGGTCAACCAGCCACTTCCATCTGCTATGTTGTTTTAGGTCCCTCTACCACTTTCTTCCTGTGTTGTCCATGTCTTACTGCCGGCGGCATGCTTCACCCCACGCTTCGGTGTGGGTAGGCTCATATTTTTCTAAGATTGCTATCTGTGTTTTACGTTCTCTTTTATCTTACTGTTCTGAGTCTTTTCTTGAGACCCGTCTCAATCTGTTACTGAGCTGGCGCTGAAGACCTTGCCGTCGTGCGCCCATACAACCCTCTCCATCATCATTCATCATGACAGATATTCGTTGCACGATAATGGAGGACATCAAATAGCATAACGTCTCCAGAGACTATGAAGACCATCGCCATGACTTAACCGGCTGAGGATACGGCTTTGAATTTTATTCGTTCAGAGGATAGGTGGAGTGGCGCCACTCCATGAATTGGAGTTTTGTTTTTGGTTCGAAGCCATGAATCCGTGTTTCATCGACTGTGACGATGTTCGACGAAAAATTGTCAGAATCAGCCTCGTGAGCGTGCTATCCCGCACTTCGTCTTTGCTTCTTATGGTCTTCTGTCCGGTAGCGAAGAACCCAGTGGACACACATACATTTATCGCAGCTGGTGGACGAATGCGTCAGCAGCACGAACAGTGACGTCCAGTTGGGCAGCGAGGCGTTTGATTGTGATCCGTCGATCATCTCGATTGAGAGTGTCCGCACGTTCCAACACTGAAGGCCAGCTGTGACGCGCGAGATCGGACAGGTTTGCATGACCTTGTTGCGATGATGACAGACGCCTCGCCCAACGGCTCATCGGGCTTTTGTTCATTGTCAGTCTCCGCCAAACATTCTGCAAGCGCTTGCGATGCTCTGGTTGTCCGCCAAAAGAAACTCAGTGACAGGTGTCTGCTTGGAACACACGTCCGTTACAGACGCCAGCGCCATACCTACCATAACTTCTTGAAATTACAAGAGCCGAAGCGGGAATATTCTACAATGTCCCACAGCAAATTCCGCATCTTTTCAACCGAAATTGGCGAGAAAACAGTATGTTACATTATCTATAGAACGCTCCACTTACATTTCTCGTACGAAGGCATATAGACTGTCTTTTTTCACACCACTCTGTTCGCTAGCGGGACAGAAAAGTAAATGACTAGTAATGGTAAAGCCTAACCTCCGCCACGCACCGAACCGTCGTTTGCGGAGTACTTTTGTAGACGCTGATGTATATGTAGAATCGCCGCGCGGGATTAGCCGAGCGGTTTAAAGCGCTGCAGTCATGGACTGTGCGGCTGGTCCCGGCGGAGTTTCGAGTCCTCCCTCGGTCATGGGTGTGTGTGTGTTGTCCTTAGGATAATTTAGGTGAAGTAGTGTGTAAGCTTAGGGACTGATGACCTTAGCAGTTAAGTCCCGTAAGATTTCACACAAATTTGAACAGACCCCAACACGTTGTAATAGAATCACTAAGTACTATACCATCGACGGAGTTGAGAAAAAGCAGCCGTCACCGCTCCACGGGAACCGAAGTCAGGACTGTAACAGTTTAACGATTTGTTTTTCTGATTTGTTGTTTAAGGAATGCGCCTGGCAGGACAAATGACAAATACTTTTTTTTGAATTCCGTACCGCCTCAATCTGTAAAAAGGTAGCCCTTACGGGATTGCTTTGTTGTCCATCTGCGTGTCAGTTAAAACCCTTTTTTTTTTTTTTTTTTTTCAGGAACTGGTGGACGTATAAAGTTGAAATTTTTGTCACATACTAAGATCTAAAGGCCGTTGATGGTATAACAACCGTTAGCTTCTAAGTCAAGCCATTTGTGATTGCGTAGTCTCAGTTGTGGGTAAGGCAGGTGGTAGACTTCAGATTATTGGTAGAATACTGGGGAAGTACAATCAGTCTGCAAAGGAGACTGCTTACATATCACTTGTCCGACCCGCTCTAATATTGCTCAAGTTTGTGGGATCCATACCAAACAGGACTGACAGGGGAGATTGAACATATAAAGAGAATGACGGCACGAATGGTCAGGTTTGTTTGATCTGTGGGAGAGTGAGACAGAGATGCTGAAGAAAGTGAACTGGCAGACTCTTGAGGGCAGACGTAAACAGTCCCGACAGTGTCCAGTACGAAGTTTCAAGAACCGTCTTTAAATGATGAGTCCAGGGATGTACTGCAACCCCCCTACGTATCGCTCACTTGGGGATCGTGAAGGCAAGATTAATTACAGCACGCACAGAGGCAATCAAATAATGATTCTCACCGCGCTCCATAAAAGGATGTTCGGGAAGAAACCCTTATAAGTGGTACAATGCGACGTATCCTGTGCCATGCACTTCACGATGATTAGCAGAGTAGGGGTGTAGATGTAGATGTAGATGTAGATATTCTGATACTCGCAAACTCACTCATTAAACCCATCAGGGTCCTTTCCCTCGACGCAGAATCGTGAAATTTGGTAAGAAGTTAGGTTTGACTCTACATGTAAAGGTAAAAATCCGAAGATTGTTAACTTGTAATTATGTAAAAGGGGAAAAAATATTTGTTTTGTCATTTGTAATACGACACCAAACTTGAAATTAAAACAATCAGTAGTTTTGCATTCAGGCTGACTGGGTTGCAATTTACTAATTATCATATATCCAGAGAGATATTATTGCAGACCTTCAAACGACATATTTACGTGCAGTAATCGCTCCTGGATATCTGATGATGGATAAAAGCGTCATATGATCAATACATTCATTCTTTGCCTTATGTTAGACTTACGATTGCGATCTAGTTATGCTAATTGTTACATTTATATTACTGAAATTAAAACAATCCCGAAAAATTCCAGAATGAGATTTTCAATCTGCAGCGGAGTGTGCGCTGATATGAAACTTCCTGGCAGATTAAAACTGTGTGCCGGACCGAGACTCGAACTCGGGACCTTTGCCTTTTGCCGGCAAGTGCTCTACCATCTTTTTTATTTATTTTTTTTATTTCGATATTGTTCGTTGCGTTTGGTCTGGGCGGACGTTGACTCTTTGACTCAGTTTTTTTTTTTTTTTTATTACAGAGAGCACGCAGCCCTCTGACCGAACACGCCGTGCCGGCACCATTTGAGCTACGCAAGCACGACCCAGCCACGTACTCAGATCTTTAGTAGGAGACGAGGTACAGGCAGAAGTAAAGCTGTCAGGACGGGGCGTGAGTCATGCTTGGGTATCTCAGATGGTAGAGCACTTGCCCGCGAACGCCAAAGGTCCCGAGTTCGAGTCTCGGTCCGGCACACAGTTTTAATCTGCCATGCAGTTTCAATCCCGAAAAATGTTGGAATCACTGGGACCGATATCTTGCCAGTATTAATAACACGCAAATGTAGTCGAGATTCTCGATTCTCGGTTGAACTGTCAATGAACTTGGACATAATTAAGTTTGTAGGGAACTCCCAGTGCGCGGGTCATATTCACACTTGGGCAGTTTTTTTTATTTTTTATTTTTCTTTAAATGCTACTTCGTTGCTCAGTGGATGTGGGGCGCCAATCGCGAGATAGGTACTAGGATTTTTCTGACACTTGTCGCATTGTTCGACTCTATCGATGATTTACCTGCGAAAGAAAGCACAGTTGCACCGTGATGCGGACTCCACATTAAACTGTAAGTGTCTCATTAGTTTTTGTCTGTTCTCGGTGAGTTCCAGGGCTCAGAAATAGTCCACACCGATGGATCAATGGTCGACGATGTTGTTGGTTTCGCATACGCTCACGTTGGACATACTGAACAGCCCTCCTTATAGGCTGGCTGTAATGTTTTCACGGCAGAGTTGGTAGCGCTCTTGAGCATATCCGCTCCTGGGCTGGGAAGTCCTTCGTCATCTGTAGTGACTCCTTAAGCACCCTACAAGCTCTCACCCAGTGCTTCCCTCGCCATCCTTTGGTACTGAATATCCTGGAGTCTATTTATGCCCTCAGCCACAGTGAAGGTTCAGTGACGTTCATTTGGTCTCTAGGACATGTCGGGATCCCGGACAATGATCTTGCTGACCGCCTGACCATACAAGCTGCCAGTAAACAAACTCTGGGTATTTGCCTGCCGGAGAGTGATAATCGATCGGTCGTCCGCCGCAAAGTCTTCTCGATCGGGGATACTGAACGGCGCACCCTCAGTACACCAAATAAACTACATGTTAGCAAGGAGACAACGAATGTGTGGCAGTAACCCAGACTATCCAGGACGCCCTCCTCCAACTACGGCGACTGGGGAAGGAGGTGTCTTTCTGCTGGGTATCAGGGCAAATGGGAATTCCGGGGAATGAAAGGGCTGATCGAGCAGCCAAGGAGGCGTGTCGTGACCGTCAGATCTTTCAGTGTGCTATCCCCCTGCATGCCCTCACCTCGCTGTTGCGATATAAAATCCTGTGTCGCTGGGAACATGAGTGGCTAGAAGTGACCGACAACAAGCTCCGTGTCGTCAAGCCCACAACTCGGCCGTGGCGTACTTCCTTCCAGCCACGTTGAAGGGTCGAGGTCCTCCTTACTCGTCTTCGCATCGGCCACAGCCCTCTAACGCATGGATTTTTACTCTGGCAAGAGGACCCTCCGGCGTGTGGTACTTGAGGCGTGTAGATCACGGTGCACCTCATTTTTTTTGGGCTGCATTTTATTTGCTGACCAGCAGACTGCAGCGAATTTGCCGGTGGATCTGCAGTCTATTTTATGCAATGATCAAACGAATGTGATTCGCGTTTTAAAGTTTTGTGATTTGTCCCACGTTTTTAACAAGATTTTGGGGAGCTGTTTTTAATGTGTGAACAGGGTGGCTGGCTCACCCAAGTTTTTTTGTGAGTGGTCAGCCTGCTGTTCTTTTAGCTCTTCTGTGTTTTGTTTTCCCTCTGTTTTAATTTCTTGATTAGCTATCTTGCCTACAAATTGGTTTTAGTGCATGTGAGAGTGCCTGTGCGATTGTGTGGTCATTTCGTGTACAAGCTTGTACGACAGTTTGCGTTCTTATACACATTCGTTTATTTTAATCATTGTTAGGGCGCTGATAACCTCGCCGTTGGGGGCCCATAAGATCCCCAAACCACACACACACACACACACACACACACACACACACACACACACACACACACACACATACACATACACATACACATTTGGATTCTAGGCCATGTCGGTATCCCGGACAATGAACTTTCTGACTGCCTGGCCATACAGACTACCAGTCAACCAACTCTGGAGATTTGCCTGCTGGAGACTGGCCATCGATCGGTCTTCTGCCGCAAAGTCTTCTCGATCTGGGATACTTAATGGCGCACCCTCAGTGCACCAAATAATCTACATGTTATCAAGGACACAACGAATGTCTGACGGTCATCCATGCAAGCGACTCGCAGGGACTCCATTGTCCTTTGCCAGCTCTGCATCGGCCATACCTCCACCGTCGCGAGGACCCACCTCGGTGTCGCTGTGGCTCCCGTATGGCTGTCGTCCACCTCTTGCTGGACTACCCAATTTTAGCCCTTCTGCGGCGGACTTTTAACCTTCCCAGCACCTTGCCTCTGGTGTTGGGTGACAATGCCTCAATGGCTGGTGTTATTCTACGTTTTATTCGTAAGGGTGGTTTGTATCATACAATCTAAGGGTGGTAGTCTGGCCTTCTGTCCCATTCCTCCGCTCTCCCTCCATTTAACTTTTCCTCACTCTTTCTTTGCGTTTTGTTTACCTTGGTGTTCGTGTTTTCCATCTGTGTGTGTTCATCTTGCCTTCGTTTGTAGACTGGAGAATTTAGTGTGTTGCCGAGTGGCTTGCCCACCTTTTTTTACTCTTGTGATCAGCCAGCCTCGGCTACCTACAATACTATTTTAATACTTATGGACTGCAGTTACAAATAACCTAAATTGGAATTATCACATAGATGATGTTGTGGACAGAGCAAATCAAAGACTGCTATTCATTGGCAGAACACTTAGATGGTGCAAGAGGTTGTACCTCCCCCTCACTTATCGACCTTAATGACAGTGAAAAATTAAACCGCATGTACCTAAAAGCCCGCATCTCGTGGTCGTGCGGTAGCGTTCTCGCTTCCCACGCCCGGGTTCCCGGGTTCGATTCCCGGCGGGGTCAGGGATTTTCTCTGCCTCGTGATGGCTGGGTGTTGTGTGCTGTCCTTAGGTTAGTTTGGTTTAAGTAGTTCTAAGTTCTAGGGGACTTATGACCATAGCAGTTGAGTCCCATAGTGCTCAGAGCCATTTGAACCATTTTTTGTACCTAATGGAAATTTGGGAAAAGCAATCGTCACCGAAGTCAATTTGTCGGTAAAGAGGGAGGAAAGGGTTACATCTAAATGGAAGGAAAATGCAAATGAAACTGGTGGAAATTAATTTTGAAAAGGGGTAAAGTTAATAAAGAAAGTAAATGTGCGGCCGTTACGTTAACAATTAACTAGCGGTAATTAGATATTTGAGATTTGGGGGAAATTACGGTCGCCAGTCCTAAGGGCAATTACTATAGTAACTGAAAAAAGAAAGGTTGTTACACATATAATTAGCACTAGAAGCGTGGCAACTGAAGGTGAAAACTGAAAGTTTGTCAGAAGTAATAAATTTCGCTACACTGTGACTTAATTTAGCAAAAGAATTAATAAAACCGGAAAATCGAAAGTTAATTTAGTGACTGAAGTAAATAGTGAGCTTTCTTTCTGAAGCACATCGAAATTCAGTAAAATACGGTTAGTCTTGGACTACCTCAACAATCATTTCAAAAGCTACTTGAATCTACGCAATTTAGAAATAAGAGATTTAACTTTGAACTTGAATTAAATGATTCTGAACAATTAACAATAGTAAAATTTAGTACGTACCAAGCTGAGCTGCAGTCACAGGTAACTAAAATACGGTAACAAAACTCGCAATCTTAATTTGTGCTTGTGCAATCTAAATATTGTAGCCAGCTATGAATACCTTAACTGAACTTTGAAATTAAAGCAGTGAAATCGAATGATGCTGGCGTTTGAATTTCAACGACACTCGGGCTCATTTCGGAAAAGGAAGGGACCCTGCTTGGCAATGCAATTGGAACAATGAGCAACAAAGGTTCATGCTAAGTTGCTGTAATTTTGTGATGCAACAATTTTTAAAGTTTGAAAAGCTGAGGTCTGCCATACAATTCTAAAACTTTACGTGCTTCCAGTCTTCCTTGTTGGTTGATTGAAGGTTTGAAGCCGTCGATCGAGGAGGTGGCGACAGTCACTCATTGTCCGCCGTCGCTGTTGCAGAAGCTGGATGTTGGCGCGCCTTCTTCTCGACACGGTCACCAGACGAAACGGGCTCTTGATGTGCGCCAGCTAATGCTTCCCTTCCGCGACACCATGTCAGAAACTGTCATCGCAAGTCGAGCGCAATTACATGCTGCCAAACCCCGAAAGCGCGGCAACTCGCGGGAACTTCACACAACACACCTGCTCCACTGCACCACCCCAGCCAGACTCTCACTGCTCTGCCCGCGCTCCACGCGGCAGAGTTACCACTACCAAAGATCCTAAACACTGTGGTTCTCCACACGACCTATCGATGTAATGGTTCGATAGCATAGTTTCCCTAGGCCAGACCCAGCGTAAAAATACAAATAATCTTTACACAGCAAACCAATTATACATCGACATAAATGCATATATATACAAATAGTAAAACAATTACAATATACAAAGACACAGAAACGTCATATATTCAGGTAACAAAATAAGGAAAAAAATTATAGTACAATAGATGGAAATACGAGGATATGCATTTCCGGCGTTACAAGGTCTACTAAAGAGACTGCTTACACCAGGCTTGTCCGCCCCATTCTGGAGTATTACCGTGCGGTGTGGGATCCGCATCAGGTGAGACTGGCGGATGACGTCGAAAAAGTTCAAAGAAGGGCAGCTCGTTTCGTATTATCGCGAAATAGGGGAGATAGTTGCACAGACATTGGAGTGGCAATCATTAAAACAAAGTTGTTTTTCGTTGCGACGGGCATCACGATAAAATATGAGAAATTAGGACTCTCAAAGAAAAATTTAAGTGCTCGTTTTTCCCGCGCGCCGTTTGAGAGTGGAACGGTAGAGAGACAGCTTGAAGGTGGTGCATTGAACCCTCTGCCAGGCACTTTACTGTGAATAGCAGAGTAATCAAGTAGATGGAAATGTAGAATACTTTCCACTACTTTTCCTTTGAGTGTTCGTTTTCCCCTTTTAGTTAGTTTCAAAATGCTTGAAATGTCTCTGAGCACTGTGGGACTTAACTTCTGAGGTCATCAGTCCCCTAGAACTAAGAACTACTTAAACCTAACTAACCTAAGGACATCACACACACCCATGCCCGAGGTAGGATTCGAACCTGCGACTGTAGTTCAAATGGTCATCAGTCCCCTAGAACTAAGAACTACTTAAACCTAAGTAACCTAAGGACATCACACAGATCCATGCCCGAGGCGGGATTCGAACCTCGAACCGTAGCGGTGGCGCGGTCCCAGACTGTAGCGCCTAGAACCGCTCGGCCACACCGGCCGGCTTAGTTAGTTTCTTTCGTTTTTTCTTTCCATGTGGTTCCCCATTAGTCTCCCGCCCTTTTCATTTCCTTGACTCCTTTTGGGAATTGTTTTCGTTTGAGCCCCGTTATCTTGAGGAAAAAGGGACTGATGACCCTGTAGTTTGGTCCCTTTGTACCCCAAAGCAATCAATCAACCGTCACCTTCAACAAGACCGTGCCAAGTAAAGCAGTGCAGTGACCTTTTTGTTTGATGACAGCTCTACTTACTATAAATAAAATGTAGTAGCACAATTCGAGAATTAAACAGCTGAAATGGTTGGAAAGTTCCGCGCCAGATCCTGTCCGCTGCTCTTAAAATGACACGGCGCTGTTATGCTTTGCGAGTACGCCGGGATACTTTCGCCCGTGCGGCTAAATCGGCGCTGATAAAAGAAAGCAGGCAGCGGTAATGTCAGCAGCGCAGCCCGGTTCTGCGGGAGGAGCGATTGCATCGGATCTGGGCTGGCATCGGCGGCGGTCGCGATGCAGTGGGTAAGAGCCGGCGGCCGTGTCGCAAGCCGCGCGGCCCGCTCCGTTCTGCGAACTGGGCCGGCCCACCCCGCCCAGCACTGAGAGCCCGGCGTCTGCACACACGGGCGGCCGGGCACAGTGTTTCCTGGTGGGCGGTCGCGGCAGCGGCGCGCTGCTCTGGCGCAACGGCCGGCCAAGTGCGCCCACGCGGCCAGATACCGGCCTTCCAACGGCCTCCAGCCGTGCGCCACATTCCCTGCTGTCTGTCTGTCCGCTCCTCTAATAGCACTACGTCTTGACCGGCACTCCACGTACACCGTACTGGAATTACAAGCAACAAACTCACCTTTTGCCGTTATTCCACTGATACCTGTGTAAGGTGTCGGGCAAATCCAACACCTTCCATGAAAACCCTGACATGATAAGCAAATCCAGTAGTATGTCACATAGCTCCGAATAAATCGTGACATTAAATTAAACAATGCAATACGAGTAGCGAGTGAGCAAATGGAATACCACAGACTAACACAAGAATGCCTAAATCCATGTCATACCTTCCTACCGTGAGACAGACGCAGTTCCTAAGGGAGAAACGAGAACAGAAGCCGAGAGCAGAACCGTGTTAAGCTAGAAGGCCCTACGATAAGGTACGGACACCCACGTCGCTAGCTAACCGCCAGGACCACCCCCCAGCCCATGTTAAAAGCTAGAGCCCTCCAGAAGAACAGTATAGATCTTACGATAACACTAAAAGGGCCACACCAGCTCCAAGTTTTAGCGTGAGACCTTTTCGCGTCTCTGTTACGTTGCAAACTTTAAAAACATTGCCCCCCCGCACGAAAAGTATAACGTTTCTCATTGGATGGACAGAATTTTTGTAGGCGGAGCTTAAGGTTAACATTGAAACCCTGATTGGTCAGATGAAAACACAGCCAGATAGTTTTTTTTAAACCAACTTCGGTAAATTGTAGTAAGGAGAAGTTAGGAGAGAGTTGCTTCCGAGACGGCGAGCTGTATGGAGCTGCAGCGGCCGTCGCCCCCTGACGAACACCGACAAGGTAATGAACGCACGCGATGCCGCATTTTTGAGCGCATAAGGCTTCACTCATAACTGCAGAAGTCTCATCTGTTACATCCCCTTTTTACGTAATACTAGTGTCGATCGTCAATTAAAGCTCATGGTATTCACATTTGCTACGTAAGTTAAAATCTGAAACGCCGTGGCGGTCGCGCGGTTCCAGACTGTAGCGCCTAGAACCGCTCGGCCACCCCGGCTGGCTTGAAGAAGCTAGTAGGCTGCTGTCGCATCCAGGCATTATGGTGTGGGCGGTGCCCACGCTAATACCCAGTAACCTATGGATCTCGTCCACAGTGTTTCTCCGGTTGCCCAAGACTAAAGCACTCACTTCCGCAACCACTTCCGGTGTGATGACACGATGAGCCTGTCCAGGACGAGCATCGCCTTCCAGTGACTCGCGCCCCTCAAGGAATCGTTTGCGCCATTTCACAACACTTGAACGACTCAGACTGTACTCAACGTACACAGCCTTCATCCGTCGATGCATTTCACGGCCTCCAACTCCCTCAGCCGCCAAAATACGAATCACTCCTCAGTGTTCCTGTTTTCTCGCCTGCATGTTTGGTAGTGGACGGTAGCTTGTGTGACCACCTTCTCTTCGGCGTTAAACCACAGTGGCGCTATGCGGCATCAAACGGTGCGCACTCGTCAGTCTCTCTACCAATAGATGGCGCCACCATACCCGTAGTTACGTGGTGCAGCCTAACGTGTAAGGCAAAAGTAGACCCACTGACTAGATTCATTTGAATGAATCTCATACATATTATAAATACTATGAAAACCAATCCATCTACAATTAGCCTAACATTTTTAAAGAATATAGTTACCTATTTATTTTAGATCATTTTTTACATAATTATGTATGAACCTAGTCTAATGCGTTGATCTGTCTTACGAGGCCTGTGCCCTGCATAGCGTACCAACTGACTCTTCATTAAAGAGCGAGCGCACGTCGCGCGATGCGTGGTATGCGGCGCGCGGTCCGTGACCGATTGCGGCGCCCCAAACGGGCAGTCGCACGAGGGCAGGCGTCGTTGACGTTGTGTCTACGTTGAGAATTTTTCGGAGTAAAAAAATTAATTCTTAGACTCAACGATTTGACAGTGTCGTTTTAATATTTACCTCCGTCGCTTAGGTAGCTTACTTGTATATAAATTTCATACTTTACCATTTTTAAATGTATTTTGTTTTTATTTTATTTATTTAACGGTCCCCCAACTCGACGACGCTCGGATCAAAATGTTACTACCTATATTAAACTTAAAGGGGCAAAACATATTTTATTTAATTTTTCGAGTTCTTTTTTCAAATTGTAAATTTAAGTTTTATTTCATGCTTTTTAACACTTGATGTTTTACTAGTAGGCACGGCACGATAGACTGTCCATCCTTACATTCACACGAATACTTTCCGGGGCGAAAAACGAAATTGGCAAACGAGATCTTCCCTCGCGAAAATCTGCGCGTTCTAACAGTAACTGTATTGAAATAAATATTATTACAGTTGCTAGATTTCTGCAATCCAATATAGCACATGCGGTTTTTATTTCAAGCTGAAATTGATATGCCAATCTTTGTTATTTTGTACACACATCAAAAACAAGTTTTGCGTCGCCCCAGTTCCCAGAACTGAATATAGACGTTGACTGTGAATATTGTATCACAGACACAATCCCTTTGACTGTTCAGAGATGTCACTAAACCCGCCCAAAGATGTAAACAACCATGCATGGTCCGCAGCTCGTGGTCGTGTGGTAGCGTTCTCGCTTCCCGCGCCCGGGTTCCCGGGTTCGATTCCCGGCGGGGTCAGGGATTTTCTCTGCCTCGTGATGACTGGGTGTTGTGTGATGTCCTTAGGTTGGTTAGGTTTAAGTAGTTCTAAGTTCTATGGGACTGATGACCGTAGATGTTAAGTCCCATAGTGCTGAGAGCCATTTGAACCATTTGAACCATGCATGAGCAGCACCTAATCGACGGAGGGGGTCCGACAGCCGACCAGTTCCAGTCCTTCCAATAGGAAGGAGGCACACGGATCGTGTTGTCCGTAGTTCAACCATGCCGCGGTTAGATCGTGTCCGCATTGTTATATTGTGCCAGAAAGCGCTTTCAACAACGGAAGTGTCCAGGCGTCTCGGAGTGAACCAAAGCGATGTTGTACGGACATGGAGGAGATACAGAGACAGACAGGAACTGTCGATGACATGGCTCGTTCAGGCCACCCAAGGGCTACTACCACAGTTGATGACCACTGCCTACAGATTATGGCTCGGAGGAACCCTGACACCAACGCCACCATGTTGAATAATGCTTTTCGTGCAGCTGCGCGCAATATGCTGCATGATGCGCAACTTCACTCCTGACGTCCATCTTTGCAACCACGACACCATGCAGCGCGGTACAGATGGGCCCAACAAAAAGCCGAATGGACCGCTCAGGATTGCCATCACGTTCTCTTCGCCGATGAGTGTCGCATATGCCTTCAACAGACAATCGTCGGAGACGTGTTTGGAGGCAACCCGGTCAGGCTGAACGAAAAAAATTGCTCTGAGCACTATGGGACTTAAATTCGTAGGTCATCAGTCCCCTAGAACTTAGAACCACTTAAACCTAACCAACCTAAGGACATCAGACACATCCATTCCCGAGGCAGGATTCGACCCTGCGACCGTAGCGGTCGCTCAGCTCCAGACTGTAGCGCCTAGAACCGCTCGGCCACGCCGACCGACCAGGTTGAACGCCTTAGACACACTGTCCAGCGAGTGCAGCAAGATAGAGGTTCCCTGCTGTTTTGGCGTGGCATTATGTAGGGTCGACGTACGCCGCTGGTGGTCATAGAGGGCGCCGTAACGCCTGTACGATACGTGAATGCCAGCCTCCGACCGATAGTGCAACCATATCGGCAGGAAATTGGCGAGGCATTCATCTTCATGGATGACAATTCGCGCCCCAGTCGTGCACGTCTTGTGAACGACTTCCTTCAGGATAACGACATCGGTCGACTAGAGTGGCCAGGATGTTCTCCAGACATGAACACTATCGAACATGCCTGGGATAAATTGAAAAGGGCTGTTAATGGACGACGTGACCCACCAACCACTGTGAGGGATCTACGCCCAATCGCCGTTGAGGAGTGGGACAATCTGGACCAAGAGTGCCTTGATGAACTTGTGGATAGTATGCCATGACGAATACAGGCATGCATCAATGGAAGAGGACGTGCTACTGGCTATTAGAGGTACTGGTGTGTACAGCAATCTGGACCACCACCTCTGAAGGTCTCGCTGCGTGGTGATACAACATGCCATGTTTGGTTTTCATGAGCAATAAAAAGGGCGGAAATGATGTTTATGTTGATCTCTATTCCAATTTTCTTTACAGGTTATGGAACTCTCGGAACCGAAGTGATGCAAAACTTTTTTGATGTGTGTAGCATACACTGTCTCATCGAAAGTATCCGACAACAGCTATGTGGTGTCACCGCTAGACACCACACTTGCTAGGTGGTAACTTAAATCGGCCGCGGTCCTGTAGTACATGTCGGACCCGCGTGTCGCCACTGTGTAATCGCAAACCTAGCGCCACCACATGGCAGGTCACAAGACACGGACATGACCTCGCCCCAGTTGTACGGACTACATAGCTTGCGACCAGACGTACGAAGCTTTCCTCTCATTTGCCGAGAGACAGATAGAATAGCCTTCAGCTTAGTCCATAGCTACTACCTAGCAAGGCGCCGTTTGTATCAGTGCTTATAGCGTACTAATATTCAAGAGAGATGTATTCCAACAAGAGAATAAAAGTTAAGTAACATCTACGTACTTTTCTTCTTATTCATTGATAAGTCTCATGTTCCAGAACTTCAAGCCCGTCTGCGTTAGTTTAGCGTGCACCTAGCTACCTCATTGTGTCTATGCTGTAGGAACTAGACACAACAAGCTATATAGTGCAGAATTGACCATTATATGTCGCGAGGGGCGGACCCGCCAGTAGAAAAACACGCGCGGAGTAGTTCGTTGTCACCAGAAAAACAGTAACACCAGAATACGTCGGTTACGAGATTTCAGTAATTTCGACAGTGAACTAGTCATCGGACGTCACCTGAGTAATAAACCCATCACAGATTAACGCTGTCGAAGACGACTGCTGGTGATGAGACTGTGAAGTGGAAACGCGAACGAACGACTACAGCTAAAACAATCCTTGGCAGACCTCATACAGAGACGGACAGGGACCGTCAAGCATTGTGGAATATAATGTTGATATGTGTAAATAAACAGTATTAAATTCAATTCAGTAGACGACTTAAAACGGTTACTGACCAGAAATAACTTACACGTTTTAATTTCCTAGATTAATCTTTGACATTTAGAATAATTTGCAATTTTCACTTGTAGTTATTATTAGTAATTAAAATGCATTAAACACTATCATCGTATTTGGCATTGTCACTTACGCGGTTTACATTTTTTGTTTTAATTTACACGTAATGTAATCATTGACTATGTTTCAACATATGCAGGGTGGTCGTAACTTCCCGTTACGTACTTCTAGGGCCTGTAGAGGGGAGTGAGGGCATAATATTTTGAACACGAAACCATATCCGGAAACGTACCGTTTCCTTTCTCTTACGGTTTCAGTTCAGATGTTTAACTCATCCATCGCTGCTTAAAGAAATGAAATAGGCGTGAAGTAGTACAATTATTAGGTGATAATTCGAAAGGAAACGTAACGAAACATAGATTTATCAGTTAAGAACGTTTGTTTGTATTAGCACTTAAACATTATTTCAAAACAAAAAAAGAACCCAGCATACTGTACGCACAGAACAGTACTGATGTATTACAACAGCGGCTCGATGTAGCGACCACCAAAGTTGTTACAGACATTGTGCCTACGAAGCATTTCTGGTGCAATCTCTCCATCCCGCATGGTGTTTTTTTAAATCTCTAGTGCAGCGGCCACAACTCGTGCATGCACATCTTCCTCTCTCTGTACAAAAGTGTCGTAAATTAAACTTTGCGTACGATCCCAGAAGAAGGAGTGCACGTCATCCTGTCAGCCCAGAAGAAGCAACTGTGAAACTTTCAGAGGTGCACGCGTTACACATCTGAACTGAAACCGTCGTAGAACGGAAAAGGTCCGTTTCCGGATTTGGGCTCCTGTTCAGAATATTACGTGCTCACTCCCCTCTACATGTTCGAGAAGTTTGTAACGAAAAGTGCTGGCCGGTGTGGCCCAGCGGTTCTAGGCGCTTCACTCTCGAACCGCGCATCCGTTACGGTCGCAGGTTCGAATCCTGCCTCGGGCATGGATGTGTGTGATGTCCTTAGGTTAGTTAGGTTTAAGTAGTTCTAAGTTCTAGGGGACTGATGACCTCAGATGTCAAGTCCCATAGTGCTCAGAGCCATTTGAACCATTTTTGTAACGAAAATTTCCCGACACCTTATGTTTAGCTAATTAAGGTAACGTATGCAGTAAGCAGTGGCGGTAATTCTAAGTCAAATCAGAAGAAAGTGGGCTGCCATTGCGCTCTCTTGCAGAGACTGCCTCAACTAACAGGACAAAATCATTTGATTTAGTACTGAATTGTAGACCACAAAAACAACTACAAAAAAGTCTGGGAAAGCATATGTTTATCGTTTACTGTTGAAACACAATTACCCTTTTCTGATTTGTTGGAGATGAAACGGGCGACTTCAAAATTCAAAAATCATCATTGTTGGTCAACCGTAAAAGATAAACAGTCTCGTAAAGATAAACAGTCTCGTACTACGTAACTTGACGTAGCTCGTATATATGACGTAGCGTATATCAGGAGAGCGCGCGGGCAGGAAACACTTTTATTTAATTTAGCTGATGAAATTTAAACGGCTGAACAGACTTCCAAGGAATATAACTAAGAACCACCCCGATTAAAAGAGTTTTCAAATAAAAAAACTGCATTAAAATCGAACCTTTCGTTTGAGAGCTACGATGCTACAGACAGGTTGTGATATTATTGGATTTCAGATACTTTGCATATGAGGTATTTGTCATAAAAGAAAAGGACAGCCGACGAGCTGTAGTTCGTAAAGATGCAAAGTACCACAGCGCGAGAGTAAAGAGACGAAATAATTTTATTTTTTAGTGTGCGCCTATACCAAGACGCGCGTCCAGCGTTTAAATACTCTAAATTAACACTATGACCCGCTGGGCGCAGATATTTAAAATCATTGCCGCAGCGCTTGATAGCACGAAGTTGCGAAACAGAAGAAAGAACAATCTAGCTTTTGTTAAGAAATATTCTAGAGACTTCATGATCCCTTGTACTTTTGGTCGCCGACATGTTTAAGACGTACTACATAGCACTACTACGAGTTGTATTTTTATTTTGTGTAAAAACTATGTGAAACGACGAACAAACATTTCGGTAACTCGGGTGAGGATACGATGTACTTACGCACACGCAAGGACATTTAATTTTTAAGAAGGACCGCACTGACAAAGCAGCGATTATTGGACTGCGCCATGTACAAAAGAAATATCAGATGCAAGCCATGTATTTACCGTGTATTTGTCAATGTCTAGAAGTTTAAACCCAGTTTGTTAACAATATATTAATATTTTACGATGCAGTAATTTTCTTCTTATTTTTTTCTTTCAATAACCAAAAATGATGTTCAAATTGTATATGAGCTTTGTTACAGGTTCGCTCTTTATCGCTGTGTCTCGATTGTGTTTGGGAGACTACTAATTTGTTCAACTTCCGATCTATTAATCTTTCTCTTACGAAATTCCACTAATTTGCTTTCATTTCCATTTTTATATTCAAATAGGCTCCTTAGGTATTTTCATCGAAGATACTGATTGCGTGAAGGCAATCCGGGTCAAAAGGTCAATTAAGAAAACCCCTTCGCGTAATCAATCCGTACGCCTCCTGAACACAATAGAGAACCGACGCATTGGTGATCAATTAATAATCTCTCTCTCTTTTTAAGTCGTACTAAAAACGGCCACACAGGATAGCCGTAAGTACGCAATCTAGCTTTAGGTTGCATTTTGTCAGTAAATATTACCAACCAACAGTTACAGCATCACTATTGTTATTTACTACTATTTCTTATACAGAATAAGCAAGTTCCTAACGCCAGAAGGTACACTGATAAAAACATTAAACTTCTAACTGCCTGTGTTTGCGTGGAGAGTTAAAAACCAGAACTCTTATAGAATCGCTTTGTTTTAAAAAAAATTGAAGCTTCTGTATGAACGCAGTCAAAAGATACGAGCATTTATGTAAAATATTTTGATATTCGCAAACTCACTCATCGAAAATTATGGTTTCTTGTGAGTGGCGACACGTGGGCTTTTAGATGAATCATGTTCTATGCTACATCGGGAAAATCGCCGTTCGCGCGTACTGCATAAAACTTCTCAAAGCAGACACCCTACAACTATCGTCAGGCGGGAGAATGGAGCGTTATGGCCTTGGGAATGTTTTCGTGACCTTCCCTTGGTGATCTCCTCATTCTGGAAGGCAAAGTGGATCAACACAAGTATGCATCTACCCTTCTTGAGAGTGTCCACCACCCAATTCAGTTTGTTTTTCCTCGGCACGATGGAATCTGCCAGCAGAACAATGTAACATGTGCCGCGCGGGGTAGCAGCGCGGTCTCAGGCGTCTTGTCACGGTTCGCGCGGCTCTCCCCGTCGGAGGTTCGAGTAGTCCCTCGGGCATGAATGTGTGTGTTATCCTTAGCTTACTTTAGCTCAGATTAAGTAGTGTGTAAGCCTAGGGACCGATGACCTGAGCAGTTTGGTCCCATAGGAACTGACCACAAAACGCAACATGTCACCCACTTACAGCGCATGTGCGTGATTCGAATAGCACCAGTATGAGTTTACCATATTCTTCTGTATACTAAACTCCCCGGATTCAACCACAATCGAGAATCTGTGCGACCAGCGGACTGTCCGTGTAATGCATCCTTAACCGAGAAACCCAGCACACCTGGCCACGGCAGTGGAGTCGGCTTGGCTCCAGATTCATGTCACTACCTTCCATAACTTCACTGACTCTCTTTCTGCATGTCTCGCAGTAGACCGCGTTGCAAAAGGTGGATACTGAAGCTTTTGACAGGTGATCACGTTAATGTAACTGCGCATGTACAATGATTTTGGTGCTGGATGTTCATGTTTCAACACAATAAAGTCTGCTCTCTACATGTACTCTCTCTTAATTTTTTGAAACACTTAACTAATTACTTCAGCCTTGCAACCATTGTTCACAGCGACTTCCTTAAGAAAGACTTTTTCAATTTTTCTTGTACGATAGATTACGCCTGTTAATTAAGACACGAGAAATACGCCATTTTATACAGGGTGTTACAAAAAGGTACGGCCAAACTTTCAGGAAACATTCCTCACACACAAAGCAAGAAAATATGTCACGTGGACATGTGTCCGGAAACGCTTACTTTCCATGTTACAGCTCATTTTATTACTTCTCTTCAAATCACATTAATCATCAAATGGAAACACACAGCAACAGAACGTACCAGCGTGACTTCAAACACTTTGTTACAGGGAATGTTCAAAATGTCCTCCGTTAGCGAGGATACATGCATCCACCCTCCGTCGCATGTAATCCCTGATGCGCTGATGCAGCCCTGGAGAATGGCGTATTGTATCACAGCCGTCCACAATACGAGCACGAAGAGTCTCTACATTTGGTACCGGGGTTGCGTAGACAAGGGCTTTCAAATGCCCCCATAAATGAAGTCAAGAGGGTTGAGATCAGGAGAGCGTGGAGGCCATCGAATTGGTCCGCCTGTACCAATCCATCGGTCACCGAATCTGTTGTTGAGAAGCGTACGAACACTTCGACTGAAATGTGCAGGAGCACCATCGTGCATGAACCACATATTGTGTCGTACTTGTAAAGGCACATGTTCCAGCAGCACAGGTAGAGTATCCCGTATGAAATCATGATAACGTGCTCCATTGAGCGTAGGTGGAAGAACATGGGGCTCAATCAAGACATCACCAACAATGCCTGCCCAAACGTTCACAGAAAATCTGTGTTGATGACGTGACTGCACAATTGCGTGCGGTTTCTCGTCAGCCCACACATGTTGATTGTGAAAATTGACAATTTGATCACGTTGGAATGAAGCCTCATCCGTAAAGAGAACATTTGCACTGAAATGAGGATTGACACATTGTTGGATGAACCATTCGCAGAAGTGTACCCGTGGAGGCCAATCAGCTGCTGATAGTGCCTGCACACGCTGTACATGGTACGGAAACATCTGGTTCTCCCGTAGCACTCTCCATACAGTGACGTGGTCAACGTTACCTTGTACAGCAGCAACTTCTCTGACGCTGACGTTAGGGTTATCGTCAACTGTACGAAGAATTTCCTCGTCCATTGCAGGTGTCCTCGTCGTCCTAGGTCTTCCCCAGTCGCGAGTCATAGGCTGGAATGTTCCGTGCTCCCTAAGACGCCGATCAATTGCTTCGAACGTCTTCCTGTCGGGACACCTTCGTTCTGGAAATCTGTCTCGATAGAAACGTACCGCGCCACGGCTATTGCCCCGTGCTAATCCATACATCAAATGGGCATCTGCCAACTCCGCATTTGTAAACATTGCACTGACTGAAAAACCACGTTCGTGATGAACACTAACCTGTTGATGCTACGTACTGATGTGCTTGATGCTAGTACTGTAGAGAAATTAGTCGCATGTCAACACAAGCACCGAAGTCATCATCACCTTCCTTCAATTGGGCCAACTGGCGGTGAATCGAGGAAGTACAGTACATACTGACGAAACTAAAATAAGCTCTAACATGGAAATTAAGCGTTTCCGGACACATGTCCACGTAACATCTTTTCTTTATCTGTGTGTGAGGAAAGTTTCCTGAAAGTTTGGCCGTACCTTTTTGTAACACCCTGTATACAGCGAGATGCCATAATGTAGAGGGTATCTTCTGCAGCGACAGTTACATCAAGGAAGTAGCTTAGCCTTTTACATTTATGTTCAACAGTTATGTTGGCCTTGACGTGAAAAGCTTTAAGCTTGACGCCACCGTGATTGACATTCGATAATAGTGTATTATTTTGCTAGCTAACTCAGAATTTTCATTGAAAAAATTAAATTCTGCTGTTTATGAATTATGAATATTTCAGCTATGATAGCTGTGAGGGCGCTACCCATTGCTAGACTTTGATTCGTGATAAATTTTACCATTGAAAGTAAAGTAATTACTCGCATAAGCCAACTTTAGTTCTGACAACACTGTTAGCTAGATCGTTTCTCCTAAAGACCTTTTTCATTGAGCAGTAAATTGGTTTTATGCACAGGCCGTAGGACATGGCACAAATTAAACAGTTTCTTTTGTTTATTTTGTTCCATGTCAAATTGTTTGTGTTACTTTGACACCGAAACGCTGAATGAGATAATAAATAAAAATGATATTGGTGACAAAGACAAGTGTATTATAGATCAAAGGAATTTTTTATTTTCTTTTTGATGTGCGTCTTTTACCTGCATTACGGCTGCGTGGTACACTCCCGGATCGGCATCTGCAGGTTGATTATATAAGTGCGATCAAAAAGTTTTTGTTCGAATCGGTATGTCAATCAAGCAAAATTGCAGTGAGCACTGAGGCAGTCTCCCAACGACGCACAAGGTTGATGTGGTATCGATAGCTACGATGCCACGGCGTAGGTACAAGTTCTTAGGTTGGCACTATGACACCGACACCGACGATAGCGCCCTCTACCCGGCGCTGTGCCGCTCCAGATTCAGCCCATTTGATTCCGAGTAGACGACCAAGCAACATTGTTTCTACTTCATAGTGGGCGAGCCACTATAGATTTTGCCTGAGTAACTTCTGTGAGCTTTGATACATCCGGCTTCGCACGTGCTCCTCAGTTAAAGTTATGTATTTGTATTGTTCCTATAGTAAAGGTGATTTAAATTTACACACAGTACCGAAGCATTTCACCTTTTCCTGCGCCTACTCACTTCCTACATTCGGCCTACCCTTCAGTTTACAGGAGCAGACCCACGCGCCGCCTTTCAGGCGGGATACAGAAGTTGACGATACTCGTTTGGGAAAACACTGTGTTCTGCTGCGTAAAGCAGTCCGTAGCTGCCTGCTACACATCCTCGTTCGATGGAAACGTCGACCTTTCAAGGGCTCTTCAACATTTGGCAGCATTGGTATGCGGCAGGTACTGGCTTGTTCCGTAGCCTCTTCTCTACAGCTCCAGTTGGCGGGAAGCCTTACCATTGAACGGCTGTGTTGTTACAGTGTAAAGTATGGAACCCTGCGCAGACGGTCGCTCAATGCGATTTAAGCAACGTGCAGTCATTGAATTCTTGACAGCAGAAGGTTTCACCTCGAAGGAGATTCATCAGAGAATGAAAGCAGTTTATGGTGATTGTGTCGATGTGAGTACTGTGCGTCGTTGGGCGAGTAAGTTTAAAGACGTTGAGGCACGAACATCCGACCTGCGTGACAAAGAGTTGGACGTCCTGTGACAACAACCACCGAGTTTCACAAGCAAAATGTTGGCAGATTGATTCAGGACGTTCGTCGTATCACTCAGAGAGAAATTGCAAGCACAATCAGCATTTCACAAGAACTAGTGGGTCACATTATTGCTTTGCTTGGCTACCGGAAGATCTGTGCACGATGGGTACCCCGGATGCTGACTCCTGAAATGAAAGCCCACAGACTTGAAATTTGCCAGGAACTCTTCTCGCGTTACGGGAATGAAGGTGACGCTTTTCTCCATTCAATTGTGACACGAGACGAAACGTGGGTATACCATTGCGACCCAGTCTATGGAATATCGACACAAAGACTCGCCTCGAAAAAGAAATTCAAGACGCAGCGCTCAGCTGGAGAAATCATGGCTGCAGTGTTCTGGGGCGCAGATGGTGTTATCCATGTTGATTTCCTTGATCGTGTAACAACAATGAATTTAGAGCGTTACATCACAACGCTGCAAACTCTGAAACGACGGCTAACAAGGGTCCGAAAGGAAAGAGGAAATGTTTTCCTTCGGCATAACAATGCCAAACCACACACTTCATGTGGCACCACAGCAGAACTTCAGAGACTGAACCTCACCACCGTGCGGCATCCTCCATACAGTCCAGATTTAGCACCGTCTGACTTCCATCTGTTCCTGATAATGAAAGACGATCTGCGGGGATATCATTATGCTTCTGACGAAGACGTTAAGAGAACTGTGAGACTGTGGTTGCAGAAACAGTGTGTCGACTTCTTCCGTGACGGTTTCAGAAGTTCATCATTGGCAGATATATATCCAATTGGGTGATGATAATGGCCCGCATCTCGTGGTCGTGCGGTAGCGTTCTCGCTTCCCACGCCCGGGTTCCCGGATTCGATTCCCGGCGGGGTCAGGGATTTTCTCTGCCTCGTGATGGCTGGGTGTTGTGTGCTGTCCTTAGGTCAGTTAGGTTTAAGTAGTTCTAAGTTCTAGGGGACTTATGACCACAGCAGTTGAGTCCCATAGTGCTCAGAGCCATTTGAACCATTTTTTTGATGATAATGTGGAAAGGTGAATATTGGTAATTAAAGATCACATTCTAAGGATTATTTCTGCGCTTGATCTATTAAAATATTCCCATCCAAACCCAATTAACGAAGGTGGAGGCATCACTTTTCATTCAACTCTCGTGCACTAAGGGAACAAAAATAACAGCACCCAAAAAGTAACTAATGTAGAGTAATGAAATTTCGAGAATACATTTAGAGCTAACATATTTCGGTGATTCATGTACATTAATAACCGGTGAAACCGCCAGAATGTTGATTGCAAGCATGCATCCACTGTGTTGTACAGATGCCAGATGTCAGTTTGTGGTCGGTCAATACAGGGACGGTTATTGCTGTTTTTGAATGACGCTTGAGTTGTCGCCTGATGATGTCCCATATGTGCTCGATTAGAGATCTGGTGCTGGAGCAGGTGATCGAGTAGGTCAATGCAAAGTGCTGACAATCTGTAGAGCACCTTGGGTTACTATAGCGGTATGCGGGCGAGCACTGTCCTGTTGCAAAACATCCCCTGGAAAGCTGTTCATGAATGGCAGCACAACAGGTCGAATAACCTGAGTGACTTACAAATTTGCAGTCGGGGTGCCTGGGATAACCACGAGAGTGTTCCTGCTGTCATACTGTTTGGTTACAGACCCCGCATTGGCCGCCTTCTAACCAACATGCAGCCATCACTGGTACCGAGGCAGATCCAGCTTTCATCAGAAAACACAAAAGGCTCTACCCTACCCTCCAATGAGCTCTCGATTGACACCACTGACATTGCAAAGGCTGTCGTTTGGGGTCAGTGGAATGCACGCTACAAGGCGTCTGGCTCGGAACTGTCCTTGAAGTAAACGATTTGTCAACAGTTCGTTGTGTCACTGTGATGCCAACTGCTGCTCGAATAGCTGCTGTAGATGCAGTACGATGCTCCAGAGTTCCCGCTCGGTAGCGCCACTTTGCCGTCCGGAACCCGCTGTTTTTGCGAGAGTACATTCTTGTGATCATCACAGCCAGCAATCACGTGCAGTGGCCACACACCCGTCAATTCTTTGTGCAATATCACAGAAGCAACAGCCAGAATCTCGTAGCCCTGCTACTCGATCTCTTTCTGACTCAATGAGATGCTTGTAATGACGTCTTTGTCGCTTTAAATGCCTAACATCAACTCACCTTGCCCATTGTCAAAGGTAACTAATGCTCACGACCGTTACAGCGTGTATTTAAAGCAAACCTGATTTGCATTCCCAGTGGCGTTACTAGCATCATTGTTAAGCGACTGGCGCGAAATTTGAATAGAGATCATCTTTCAGATGTAGAAACACTCATACCACCTTTTGTATATGTTACATAACTCCTTCTTGGTGTTTCGATCTTTTGCTGTCAGTGTATTTACTTGAACTGTTAGATTGCACGTCTCATTCGCAGTCTAATAATGATAGTTGTGTCTTCTCGTAAGAATCGTCTGACTGTACCATGATCGTCTAGGCATGCATTGCTGAATGACAGCTGAATGCCTTCCTCTCTGGACTCGCATTCCGGAGGACGACGGTTCAAACCTGCGTCCAGCCATCCTGATTTAGGTTTTCCGTGGTTTCCCTAAGTCTCTTCAGGCAAATGCCGGGATAGTTTCTTTGAAAGGGCACGGTCGACTTCCTTCCCTAATCCGATAGGACCGATGACCTCGCTGTTTGGTCCACTGCCCCAAAATCAACTAGCCAACCTTTCTCTCTAGCAGTGTAGTGCGCTCCACTGTCTATAGACCATCGGCGTCTTGTCTTGTTGGTGTCGAAAATCCGTGTGTGAAAGGTTTATACATTATTTTCCCCCTTGGCGAAAACTCTCTTTTCCTAAATCGTCCATTCTTTCATTCTCACTTCTTACTGTGGTTTATGATACCAAACATGCAGCAGGAAATCTACGGATTGACGGTACTATATAGCGCATGTCACTAACATCAGAGTGTAATACCTATGTGACTTGATTATAGTGTATATTTTGCGCTGAGATCGAAATTTTAATATTACATATATTTCGCCCACTTTAAGGCATTTACTTATATTTAGTAACCGAAATGCCGAAAACTTTTTACTGCTACAGATTCAAATGGAGAAGCATCAAAAGAGGAGAAGTACGTTTTATAGGTAAGTGTTGTTATAGATTTCAAACTAATAAGAGATGCCTAATGCGTTGAAAAATATCGGAAAACGGTGTAACGAAGAGGTAATACGATAGGGCTAATTTATGTGTCAAGAGTTAATACGGTTGGGCTAATTTATGTGTCTGTGTACCCATATGTTTTTTTGACACACATTTCGAGCAATTTTCACGTGAAGATGCCATTTGTGTATGACAGTCTGAGCTTTTACTTCTGGATTACACACTTATTCAGACAAATAAGCTTATTTTGAAAATTTATGTAGTAGCAGTCTTTAGAGGTGAAGAATAAGTACATGCAATTAATCGTTTCAGTTCCTCTAAGGATGATCGAAGCAAAAACTGAAGAATTTAGCCCTTAAATATATATCACTGTGGAAGAAATGGTTTATATTCTGCATGGCATAGCTCCAGATATTATGAATTTACAACTATGAAAAAAAAAACAGTTTATACTAAACGTACAAAACAATACCTACAAAATCCCAGAAAACAAATTACTGGCGAAGCCACTTATAAATAGACACAACTTAACTAAGATGGCCTCGGAAATGAGTCAGCTTTTTCGCTGTATGTTTTGGCAGTTTCGAAGACTGCGGAATAACTGAGATCTGTTCTTATACTCAGCAGCTGTTCATGTCGTTTCTTGCAGTGCTCCTGGACCGCTTTCGTCTATTGTACGCAAAGTACAGTATTTATGCACCTGTCACATGGCTTAATCATCCAAAACATTTTATTACGTAATGGAAGGAAAAAAGACGTCCTTTTTATTAATAATCGTTTTATATTAAACAAACACAAGAGCGAGTTTTATATTATTTTTATTATTACATACAGCCTACTATTCAACGAAATCTTCAACGTAGTTTCTACTAATATTATCCGTAGATTATCAAACCCTTGTAAAATTTGCGGCTGCAGTTGGTACCAATTCGTGGTTCCCGCCAATCTGGTGTTGTGAGTATGGGGTGTAAAACAGGGCATATATATATAATAAAAAAACTTGATATTCATTGCGAAAGCATATGGAATGTTCTGGAAGAATGTACGTTGTTATAATTATCGGTGGATTGTTGTCATTGATAAAATTGTTGTTGTTGTTGTGGTCTTCAGTCCTGAGACTGGTTTGATGCAGCTCTCCATACTACTCTATCCTGTGCAAGCTTCTTCATCTCCCAGTACCTACTGCAACCTACATCCTTCTGTATCTGTTTAGTGTATTCATCTCTTGGTCTCCCTCTACGATTTTTACCCTCCACGCTGCCGTCCAATACTTGATGCCTCAGAACATGTCCTACCAACCGATCCCTTCTGGTCAAGTTGTGCCACAACCTTCTCTTCTCCCCAATCCTATTCAATACTTCCTCATTAGTTATGTGATCTACCCATCTAATCTTCAGCATTCTTCTATAGCACCACATTTCGAAAGCTTCTATTCTCTTCTTGTCCAAACTATTTATCGTCCATGTTTCACTCCCATACTTGGCTACACTCCATACAAATACTATCAGAAACGACTTCCTGACACTTAAATCAATACTCGATGTTAACAAATTTCTCTTCTTCAGAAATGCTTTCCTTGCCATTGCCAGTCTACATTGTATATCCTCTCTACTTCGACCATCATCAGTCATTTTGCTCCCCAAGTAGCAAAACTCCTTGACTACTTTAAGCGTCTCATTTCCTAATCTAATACCCTCAACATCACCCGACTTAATTCGACTACATTCCATTATCCTCGTTTTGCTATTGTTGATGTTCATCTTATATCCTCCTTTCAAGACACTATCCATTCCGTTCAACTGCTCTTCCAAGTCCTTTGCTGTCTCTGAGAGAATTACAATGTCATCGACGAACTTCAAAGTTTCTATTTCTTCTCCATGGATTTTAATACCTATTCCGAATTTTTCTTTTGTTTCCTTTACTGCTTGCTCAGTATACAGATTGAACAACATCGGGGAGAGGCTACAACCCTGTCTCACTCCCTTCCCAACCACTGCTTCCCTTTGATGTCCCTCGACTCTTATAACTGCCATCTGGTTTCTGTACAAATTGTAAATAGCTTTTCGCTCCCTGTATTTTACCCCTGCCACCTTCAGAATTTGAAAGAGAGTATTCCAGTCAACATTGTCAAAAGCTTTCTCTAAGTCTACAAATGCTAGGAACGTAGGTTTGTCTTTCCTTAATCTAGCTTCTAAGATAAGTCGTAGGGTCAGTATTGCCTCACGTGTTCCAATATTTCTACGGAATCCAAACTGATCTTCCCCAAGGTCGGCTTCTACTACTTTTCCATTCGTCTGTAAAGAATTCGTGTTAGTATTTTACAGCTGTGACTTATTAAACTGATAGTTCGATAATTTTCACATCTGTCAACACCTGCTTTCTTTGGGATTGGAATTATTATATTCTTCTTGAAGTCTGAGGGTATTTCGCCTGTCTCATACATCGTGCTCACCAGATGGTAGAGTTTCGTCAGGACTGGCTCTCCCAAGGCCGCCAGTAGTTCCAATGGAATGTTGTCTGCTCCCGGAGCTTTTATGCGACACAGGGCTTTCAGTGCTCTGAGAAACTCTTCACGCAGTATCATATCTCCCATTTCATCTTCATCTACATCCTCTTCCATTTCCATAATATTGTCCTCAAGAACATCGCCCTTGTATAGACCCTCTGTATACTCCTTCCACCTTTCTGCTTTTCCTTCTTTGCTTAGAACTGGGTTTCAATCTGAGCTCTTGATATTTATACAAGTGGCTCTCTTTTCTCCAAAGGTCTCTTTAATTTTCCTGTAGGCAGTATCTATCTTACCCCTAGTGAGATAAGCCTCTACATCCTTACATTTGTCCTCTAGCCATCCCTGCTGAGCCATTTTGCACTTCCTGTCGATCTCATTTCTGAGACGTTTGTATTCCTTTATGCCTGCTTCATTTACTGCATTTTTATATTTTCTCCTTTCATCAATTAAATTCAATATTTCTTCTGTTACCCAAGGATTTCTACTAGCCCTCATCTTTTTACCTACTTGCTCCTCTGGTGCCTTCACCACTTCATCCCTCGAATCTACCCATTATTCTTCTACTGTATTTCTTTCCCCCATTCCTGTCATTTGTTCCCTTATGCTCTCCCTGAAATTCTGTACAACCTCTGGTTCTTTCAGTTTATCCAGGTCCCATCTCCTTAAATTCCCGCCTTTTTGCAGTTTCTTCAGTTTTAATCTGCAGTTCATAACCAATAGATTGTGGTCAGAGTCCACATCTGCCCCTGGAAATGTCTTACAATTTAAAACCTGGTTCCTAAATCTCTGTCTTACCATTATATAATCTATCTGAAACCTGTCAGTATCTCCAGGCTTCTTCCATGTATACAATCTTCTTTTATGATACTTGAACCAAGAGTTATCTATGATTAGTTTGTGCTCTGTGCAAAATTCTACCAGGCGGCTTCCTCTTTCGTTTCTTACCCCCAATCCATATTCACCTACTACGTTTCCTTCTCTCCCTTTTCCTACTGACGAATTCCAGTCACCCATAACTATTAAATTTTCATCTCCCTTCACTATCTGAATAATTTCTTTTATTTCATCATACATTTCTTCAATTTCTTCATCATCTGCTGAGCTAGTTGGCATATAAACTTGTACTACTGTGGTAGGCGTGGGCTTCGTATCTATCTTGGCCACAATAATGCGTTCACTATACTGTTTGTAGTAGCTTACCCGCATTCCTATTTTCCTATTCATTATTAAACCTACTCCTGCATTACCCTTATTTGATTTTGTGGCCCGCATCTCGTGGTCGTGCGGTAGCGTTCTCGCTTCCCACTTGTCATCATTGGGCTTAGCGTGACGGGGTGCTTCGTACTTTGTTCACTTGGCACACTTTATCTCGCACCCTGAGAGTTTTTCAGCTGAGTTAGTCGATTTTGAGGCCACCTTTCATCAGAGAGGTTGTAGTTAAAGACAGATCAGACGTACGTTGTGCTAACGACCAACAGCGTGCCATGTGAGTGACGATAATACCTAGGTGGCACCAAAGTCTACAGCTGGTTTTTACCTCATGGAGAGTGCATTTTCATTAAGATTGATCATATTTTGCGGAAATATGATGTGAAATGTGTTCTTCGAGCGCCATCTAAGATTAGGTTCCGTAAAGGATGATCTAGGTTCCCTTACGGCGGGTGTCTCTCGTACTCCTTGCCGTTGTGGCATGTCATATATTGGTCACACTATCAGAACTACGGGTGTGGTGTATTGAGCATAAGCGTCACACACACACTTAAAACAGGAGAGAAAATTTGCTATTGCAGAGCATTGTCTTGGGACCGGTCATCTGCATCTACATCTACATTTATACTCCGCAAGTCACCCAACGGTGTGTGGTGGAGGGCACTTTACGTGCCACTGTCATTACCTCCTTTTCCTGTTCCAGTCGCGTATGGTTCGCGGGAAGAAAGACTGCCGGAAAGCCCCCGTGCGCTCTCAAATCTCTCTAAGTTTACATTCGTGATCTCCTCGGAAGATATAAGTAGGGGGAAGCAATATATTCGCTACCTCATCCACAAACGCACCCTCTCGAAACCTGGACAGCAAGCTACACCGCGATGCAGAGCGCCTCTCTTTCAGAGTCTGCCACTTGAGTTTGCTAAACATCTCCGTAACGCTATCACGCTTACCAAATAACCCTGTGACGAAACGCGTCGCTCCTCTTTGGATCTTCCGTATCTCCTCTGTCAACCCGATCTGGTACGGATCCCACGCTGATGAGCAATACTCAAGTATAGGTCGAACGAGTGTTTTGTAAGCCACCTCCTTTGTTGATGGACTACATTTTCTAAGGACTCTCCCAATGAATCTCAACCTGGCACCCGCCTTACCAACAATTAATTTTATATGATCATTCCACTTCAGTCCTGTGGAATATAACAATAGGGAGAGTATCTCCAGCTGTTGGGGTAGTATTGAGGAAGCAGTTGAAATTAAATTAGCAAGTAACCTTATAAATAGCGGTGGAGGTTTTTGCTTAAGACCCGTGTGGAATCCTGCTCTCTCCGTTGCCAACAAAACAGAGGGACAGAGTTAATGATATCCCACTCGTTGTTTATTAACTTTTACTATCGATAACTTCTTACGTTGGTTATCTTTAGTCGAGTAGCGAAGCTAGTGTTTACAGTGTGTGTGTGTGTGGCTTATCTTTCCAGAACTTCTCTGCAAACCGAGGGATTAATTACATTGAACAACGCTTAATTGCTGCAGTTTTGCCTTGAAAATGATGGGACGGATTGTGCACCTGTCGAAATATCTTTGGTTGTCATCGAAGTCACTCGGCTGCTTTCCCGTAAGTTATTTGAGCATGTGAGGAATCCCCTCCTTCACTTGTTGTCTTAGGTGCCTCGCAAGATTAGGGTTCGTCAAAGACGCTCTTTGTATATGCTAAGAAAACCTATTTGGTGTGGTGATTGCACACTCTAACCTTGTATACCAGTAACACAACCAGTTTGTAGTTGCAACACTTCTTTATTGATTACACATACACATGAATTAATCAGCAGTAATAATGAATTAACAACATTTGCATATCAAGGCTCTATCCACAATTAGTATTTAAAAATGCACAAAATGAGTATAAAGGATTGTAGAGCACAGAAACAGCTTCAGATATATAGTCATTTACAAATGTTATACAAGAATGAAACTTTCCGATGTAATGAATGGAAGCAGTAACTTAAATTAACTTGCAAACAGGAGGTATATCAGTCGTGCCACAGCCATACTGCATTTTGACCAAATCTTCAATTAATGGTTCAAATGGCTCTTAGCACTATTGGACTTAACTTCTGGGGCCGTCAGTCCTCTAGAACGTAGAACTACTTAAAAGTGCGGCTCTCGCAGCCGAGCGAAGCAGACGTGCGGTGTGTGCTCTCCGCAGTCAGAGAGGGCCCGCGCGCCTTATTTACTTTCTTCGGCCGACACTAACGTGACGCCGTAGCGCTACAAGACCATGGCCAACCAATACAGAAGATCAACCTTGAAATTCACATTTCGGAACGACTTTACCCGACCAAAGGCGCTCGAAGTCGAACGCTTTTTAAAAGAGGAAGCCAAGATCCAGGCTGCCGACATTGTCGGCATTCACTTTTCGATCGTCAGTAGCACGGTCTATATAAAGCTCATAAACGAAACTACATGCGACAAGGTGCTTCGTGAGATGAAACAAGAACTCCGCTTCTGCCACGCAGATGGCAATGTTGGCAACGTCGAGGTCGGCCATGCAGCAATGGGACTGCGGACTATACGCATATTCGAGCTTCCATTTGAACTCCCGGCGGCAGAAGTTGTAGCGGCGCTCCGCCCCTACGGCACGGTACACGATCACGTGGCTGAAAAATGGACCCAGTTTAAGACGTATCCAGTACTCAATGGAGTACGCCAAGTGCGCATTGATTCCAACGACACGTGCCATCCTATCTACAGATAGGAGGGTGCCGGGCCATAGTTATTTATGACGGCCAGCCGAAGACGTGTTCCGGATGCGGCAAGGAAGGTCACCTTCGTTCAGAGTGCCTCCACGCCCGCATCCCGTGGTCGTGCAGTAGCGTTCTCGCTTCCCACGCCCGGGTTCCCGGGTTCGATTCCCGGCGGGGTCAGGGATTTTCTCTGCCTCGTGATGGCTGGGTGTTGTGTGCTGTCCTTAGGTTAGTTAGGTTTAAGTAGTTCTAAGTTCTAGGGGACTTATGACCACAGCAGTTGAGTCCCATAGTGCTCAGAGCCATTTAGAGTGCCTCCAGCGTCGGATCACACAACTCCCACCGAAGGACGTTGCACCATCAGCGGCGAAGACTATTCTACCCGTGACTTACGCGGCGGCGCTCACGACGTTCTCCACACAACAGACACGGCCGAGCGCTTCAGCGGTACCAGAATCACTTTCCACGGACAAAAACCTGGATGATCCGCCGACCTGGCCAGTGGTGGAAAATAGTACTACGACTCTGGAGCTACCGAACGCGACAGACATTGACGCCAGCAAGATGGCCATTGATTCCATTGTTGTACCGACCGAAGCGTTTGTTCCGGCGGAGCGTGAGTCAGTGCCGTCTTCTGACAATGAAGGCCATGTACGGAAACAGCGATCACCGAAACGCCGAAAGCGCCGTCGTCGGACCGTGTCGGAACACAGCGGTTCGCATTCGGCCGGGGAAGAACAACTGACCACTCAAGAAGCCAGCCGCGAAGCTCAGGCTGTTTCCACTGACTCCAACCTTGCAGAACAGACAGAAAAACATGCAGCTTTCGACCATCAGCCCATTGACAGAAACTGAGCAGCGGGAAGGTACCAGTGCAGGCAGCGAAGTCGCCCGGTCCCTTACTATCAAACATTTCGAGGCTATGGAACATGAACAGACATCCACGCCCGCTCCGTGGGCCGAGGACGTCGAGACACAAGATCCCGATCCGCGGCCAGCTGAGGCGCCGCCGGATCATGCAGCATAAGCAGCACAAGGAGGACCGCGTTCGGCGGGGGGTGACATCACTTACGATGTTCGCTTCTCTCCAACTTCAACATGGATAACCTCGCCCAAACAACGCGTTACCAGGCTTACCGCCTGGCGACAATGAATATCAACATGATCAGTTCTCCTGTCAAGATCCAACTTTTGAAAGAAACCATACGAGCCATGGGAGTTGACTTTGCTTTCCTACAAGAAGTGAAAACGACTGCACTCCCGCACTTTTACGGTTACGCCACACATGTGACGCCCGGTAGCCCTGCAGACACCGGAGTGGCAATATTAGTGCGTGAAGGTATTGAAGTTACCGACGTCACGTTTCTTCCCTCCGCGCGAGGCATTGCATTTACGGCACTCAACACCCGATTCATTAATGTTTACGCGCCATCGGGTACCACAAGACGTCACGACCGCGCCAGACTCTACTCCACAGATGTCGCTCCCCTTTTCCTTGGACGATACGACCACAGCGTCTTCGCCGGCGATTTTAATTGCGTACTTCACCCCAAGGACCAAATCCCACATTACATGCCTTGTCCGGAACTGGGTGCGATGATCCAAGAACTTCACTTGTGCGACACGTGGGAAAAAGTCCACGGTAACCGCTCTGGCCACACTCATCTTACCAGTCATTCGGCCAGCCGACTTGACCGCATTTATGTGTCACAAGATCTCACACAAGGTGTGGTGGACGCCGAACTATGGCCTCAAGCCTATTCCGATCACGGTGCCTATATCTGCACTATACAACTACGCCCCCAACAAGTCTGGCGCAGCAATGGCTTTTGGAAGCTCAACATAACTCATCTCCAGGACCTGGATTGCCGTCGGCAAGTTGCAGCAACGTGGACTGACTGTGAACGCCACCACCCACGATACACCTCGACCCTGGAGTGGTGGCTCCTTTGTGCCAAACCAGCAATCCGTAGGACACTTATGCAATATGGCAAGGTCGTGACTGCGTGGCATCGACAGACCCTCGATTTTTACTACGCGGCACTCAGGGACCTCGACGCCTTACCCCCTTCCCCGGAGAGACAACATGACCAAAGCAGAATCAAGGCTCACATACTATCATTGACGAAGCGCCGACTAGAAGGTGCAGTAGTCCGCTCGCGACGGCACGACCGAACGGTTGCAGAGGAACCCACTATGCACCACGTTGTGGCGGATAAGCGCCGACAACGCCAACTTTTAATCACACAACTCAGGACACACGACTGTCGCTTATGTACGACCCAAGCAACCATAGTAAAGGCGGTGGAGCATCATTTTCGTCATATTTACAAGGGAAGAACCGTCGATGACGAGGCCACTACTGAAGTGTTACAGCAGGTAACACGTACTATCGACGAGGCTACCGTGAATGCACTAACAGAGGAAATCTCGCTCGAAGAAGTCGAAGACGCCGTGGACAAAGGTGCGGCCAATAAGTCTCCTGGACCTGACGGATTGCCCATCGAATTCTACCGGACTTTCCGTGACATCATGATGCCTCGCTGGGTTATAATGTTCCCGAACTTATGTCTCCAGACTGTGTTGTGCCGCCGGCGTTTGTAGAAGGTCTTCTCATACCGGTACACAAGCCAGGTGGAGGGCTATCGATTAACGACTATCGACCGCTTACAATGCTGAACGCCGATTACAAGATTTTCACCAGGATTATGGCGAGCCGTATTAAGACGACTTTGCCGGTGATTCTCGCTCCAGAACAGACGTCGCAGGGGGGAGAAGCTGTAAGTAGGCTGTTTAGGTTTTTTTATTGGTAACGCCACCTCTGTATAAAAAATCACTGGCTGTGCTGTGTGCAGTCTGTGGCTGCTTTGCATTGTTGCGCAGTTGGAGGTGAGCCGCCAGCAGTGGTGGATGTGGGGAGAGAGATGGCGGAGTTTTGAAATTTGTCATGAACTGCTCTCTCTCTCTCTCTCTCTCTCTCTCTCTCTCTCTCTCTCTCTCTCTCTCTCTATATATATATATATATATATATATATATATATATATATATCAAGGTAAATACATTGTTTGTTCTCTATTAATATCTTTCATTTGCTAACTATCTCTATCAGTAGTTAATGCCTTCCATAGTTTGAATCTTTTATTTAGCTGGCAGTAGTGGATCCGGCTGTATTGCAGTAGTGGGAGTAACCAAGATTTTTGTGAGGTAAGTGATTTGTGAAAAGTACAGGTTAATGTTAGTCAGGGCCATTCTCTTGTAGAGATTATTGAAAGTCAGATTGCGTTGCGCTAAAAATATTGTGCGTCAGTTTAAGCACAGTCCTGTATTATTGTTTAAAGGGGACGTTTCAAAGCCAACATACACATGGCCACCGGGGACTGCAGGGACTTAATAGCGATCGCTTCTGCGTGCCGTCTGAGAGCGGCGATCGTCTCCGTCGATTTCAACCGCGCCTTTGATAGAGTGCACCACAACTTCCTCCTACGAGTGATGAACCGTATGGAATTCCACCCGGGCCTCATAGACACCCTACGGCGTCTTTGGACCGCAGCCAGCTCACACGTCTAGGTAAATGGAAGGACGGTAGGACCAGTACCCATTAAGAGGTCTCTACGACAGGGTTGTCCGCTTTCTACCTACCTTTATGCAATCGCACTCGAGCCACTCCTAGGTGGCCTTAACCACCGCCTATCTGGCATCACGCTGCGGGACGTCACCTTTCGCTATAGGACATACGCTGACGACCTGCTACTGCTGGTTCGTTCCAATGACGAAGTTCAAAGCGTACTAACGTGGATCGAGCGATACGGACAGGCCGCAGACAGTCTTCTGAACATCAACAAGTCGGCGGCGTTGGATATTGGGCGTGGTCTCGGACCGGAAGCCCTCGCTCCCCTCCCACCAGTTTCTGATCTGCGATATTTGGGAATAATGTTCAAGAAAGATGTACTTAAAACAGCTGCAGCAAACTACCGACGGTTATTACAGATCATACGCGCAACGGTGCGACAGAACCTGCTCCGCGACTTGAATCAGCTACAACGTGTTGAATACCTGAACCTCTACGTGGCACCAAAACTCAACCACGTATCACAGGTCCTCCCACTACCGCTGCAGATAGGTCGCCGGCTTCAGGCGGCCTTCAGTTACTACGTTTCCGCAGGTCATATCTTTAAAGTGCGATACGACACTCTTACCCTCCCAGTGCACAACGGAGGGCTGGGATTGGTCAACGTCAGGGCGAGAGCAGCTGCCCTTTACATGAGTAACATGAGGAAACGATGGAAAAGTCAATATACCTCTCTCACGGGTCGTTTACTACAGGTTCTGATGCCAGTCTCTAACGTCCCGCCGGTGTCGGTGGCGCACGTCGCACCACAGCTCTCCCATGTGTCGACCTTCATTCTTGATTACAGCTATGTCAGCTCGAACCTCTCCGCCACACGTCCACCAAAGGCGAAAGATTTTTATACCAACCTTCTGCGGGCTGTTCCCCATAACGTGGTGGAAAACAAGTACCCTACGATTCACTGGCCAAGAGTGTGGAAAACGATACACCACAACTTTCTGTCATCCACGGTGCGTTCGAAGTGGTATCAGATCGCCAACAAAAAGTATGCCACACGACAGCGACTTCACACTATTGGACTGGCAGACTCCCCTTATTGCCCGGATTGTCACCTTTTGGATACCGATGAACATCGTTTTACTTGCGCATCATCGTCCGGAGTTTGGCGACTAACACAGAAGATATTGGCTTGTTACCTCCGGGTCACACCTGACATGATTGACCCTCAGACCCTACTCTGTCCCGATGAAACTTACTTTCCGGTTGCAAAATATCATGCACTTACATGGTTCAAAGGACTTACCGTCGCCTACATCTTTAGCGACGGAGAGAAAGAGCAGCTTGATTACTAGTGGTTCCTTCAAAATGCTCACAATGCCCTCGAGCGCACACCGAAATACCGTACGCTCTTCGCAAATTATTTACGCAGAGTTTTCGTTAACCCCCCACTCAGCTGGGGAGTGCCAAGCTGCGGTTAATGTTCTGTGCCGCATCACACTAACGGCTGAACGTTCTGCCTTGTCAGCCACGAGCGAAGGAAGAGACAAACTGCTGCAAGGATGCTGTTTTCCTTGAGGCACTAGCGAAGCAGAATGCCTCTGCTGCAGATGCCCTTCAAAGGCGCTATTGGAGATCTCAGATAACGATGGCGAGGCTCAAAGTGGAACCAGTTACATTATTGAAGAACCTTTTAGTTGGAATTACATCAGTGATTTATATTTTTATTTTTTGATTACTCTTTTATGCCACCTTTGTTGTTGTAACACTTACTTGTAACACTTAGTTACTAGAATTCTCATTTGTACACGTTCCCTAAATGTACTCATGTAAAAAAAAAAGTGGCAAAAAAGGGGTAGCGTCTTTGATTCATAATCAAAACGTCTTCAGTCCCGGGTTCGATCCCCGCCACTGCCTAAATTTTGATAAAATAATCAGCATTGGCGGCCGAAGACTTCCGGCATAAGAAGTCAGCCTCATTCTGCCAACGGCCTTGTCAAAGAGGGCGGAGGAGCGGATAGAGGTTGAGGGCACTCTCTTGTCCTAGGGGTGGGAAATTGCCCCTAAAGGCGGAAGAATCAGCAATGATCAACGACATGAGGATGCAGAAGGCAATGGAAACCACTGCATTAAAGACACGTAACGTGTATCCACAGGAAATGTGGCCTCTAATTGAAAAAGTGTCAAGATGATCTCTCCATTGGCAAAAGATTCCGGAATAGTCCCCCATTCGGATCTCCGGGAGGGGACTGCCAAGGGGGAGGTTACCATGAGAAAAAGATTGAATAATCAACGAAAGGATAACGATCTACGAGTCGGGGCGTGGAATGTCAGAAGCTTGAACGTGGTAGGGAAACTAGAAAATCTGAAAAGGGAAATGGAAAGGCTCAATCTAGATATAGTACGGGTCAGTGAAGTGAAGTGGAAGGAAGACAAGGATTTCTGGTCAGATGAGTATCGGGTAATATCAACAGCAGCAGAAAATGGTATAACAAGTGTAGGATTCGTTATGAATAGGAAAGTAGGGCAGAGGGTGTGTTACTGTGAACAGTTCACTGACCGGGTTGTTCTAATCAGAATCGACAGCAGACCAACACCGACAACGATAGTTCAGGTATACATGCCGACGTCGCAAGCTGAAGATGAACAGATAGAGAAAGTGTATGAGGATATTGAAAGCGTAATGCAGTATGTAAAGGGGGACGAAAATCTAATAGTCATGGGCGACTGGAATGCAGTTGTAGGGGAAGGAGTAGAAGAAAAGGTTACAGGAAAATATGGGCTTGGGACAAGGAATGAATGAGGAGAAAGACTAATTGAGTTCCGTAACAAGTTTCAGCTAGTAATAGCGAATACCCTGTTCAAGAATCACAAGAGGAAGAGGCATACTTGGGAAAGGCCGGGAGATACGGGAAGATTTCAATTAGATTACATCATGGTCAGACAGAGATTCCGAAATCAGATACTGGATTGTAAGGCGTACCCAGGAGCAGATATAGACTCAGATCACAATATAGTAGTGATAAAGAGTAGGCTGAAGTTCAAGACATTAGTCAGGAAGAATCAATACGCAAAGAAGTGGGATACGGAAGTACTAAGGAATGACGAGATACGTTTGAAGTTCTCTAACGCTATAGATACAGCAATAAGGAATAGCGCAGTAGGCAGTACAGTTGAAGAGGAATGGACATCTCTAAAAAGGGCCATCACGGAAGTTGGGAAGGAAAACATAGGTACAAAGAAGGTAGCTTCGAAGAAACCATGGGTAACAGAAGAAATACTTCAGTTGATTGATGAAAGGAGGAAGTACAAACATGTTCCGGGAAAATCAGTAATACAGAAATACAAGTCGCTGAGGGTGGAATAAATAGGAAGTGCAGGGAAGCTAAGACGAAATGGCTGCAGGAAAAATGTGAAGACATCGAAAAAGAGATGATTGTCGGAAGGACAGACTCAGCATACAGGA
Source organism: Schistocerca nitens (assembly GCF_023898315.1). Taxonomy (NCBI): domain Eukaryota; kingdom Metazoa; phylum Arthropoda; class Insecta; order Orthoptera; family Acrididae; genus Schistocerca; species Schistocerca nitens. The sequence goes on along the minus strand of NC_064614.1, from coordinate 1,190,610,270 downwards.
AAGTCAAAACAACCTTTGGTGACATTAAAAGCAACGGTGGTAACATTAAGAGTGCAACGGGAATTCCACTGTTAAATGCAGAGGAGAGAGCAGATAGGTGGAAAGAATACATTGAAAGCCTCTATGAGGGTGAAGATTTGTCTGATGTGATAGAAGAAGAAACAGGAGTCGATTTAGAAGAGATAAGGGATCCAGTATTAGAATCGGAATTTAAAAGAGCTTTAGAGGACTTACGGTCAAATAAGGCAGAAGGGATAGATAACATTCCATCAGAATTTCTAAAATCATTGGGGGAAGTGGCAACAAAACGACTATTCACGTTGGTGTGTAGAATATATGAGTCTGGCGATGTACCATCTGACTTTCGGCAAAGCATCATCCACACAATTCCGAAGACGGCAAGAGCTGACAAGTGCGAGAATTATCGCACAATCAGCTTAACAGCTCATGCATCGAAGCTGCTTACAAGAATAATACACAGAAGAATGGAAAAGAAAATTGAGAATGCGCTAGGTGAAGATCAGTTTAGCTTTAGGAAAAGTAAAGGGACGAGAGAGGCAATTCTGACGTTACGGCTAATAATGGAAGCAAGGCTAAAGAAAAATCAAGACACTTTCATAGGATTTGTCGACCTGGAAAAAGCGTTCGACAATATAAAATGGTGCAAGCTGTTCGAGATTCTGAAAAAAGTAGGGGTAAGCTATAGGGAGAGACGGGTCATATGCAATATGTACAACAACCAAGAGGGAATAATAAGAGTGGACGATCAAGAACGAAGTGCTCGTATTAAGAAGGGTATAAGACAAGGCTCTAGTCTTTCGCCCCTACTCTTCAATCTGTACATCGAGGAAGCAATGATGGAAATAAAAGAAAGGTTCAGGAGTGGAATTAAAATAGAAGGTGAAAGGATATCAATGATACGATTCGCTGATGACATTGCTATCCTGAGTGAAAGTGAAGAAGAATTAAATGATCTGCTGAACGGAATGAACAGTCTAATGAGTACACAGTATGGTTTGAGAGTAAATCGGAGAAAGACGAAGGTAATGAGAAATAGCAGAAATGAGAACAGCGAGAAACTTAACATCAGGATTGATGGTCACGAAGTCAATGAAGTTAAGGAATTCTGCTACCTAGGCAGTAAAATAACCAATGACGGACGGAGCAAGGAGGACATCAAAAGCAGACTCGCTATGGCAAAAAAGGCATTTCTGGCCAAGAGAAGTCTACTAATATCAAATACCGGCCTTAATTTGAGGAAGAAATTTCTGAGGATGTACGTCTGGAGTACAGCATTGTATGGTAGTGAAACATGGACTGTGGGAAAACCGGATCAGAAGAGAATCTAAGCATTTGAGATGTGGTGCTATAGACGAATGTTGAAAATTAGGTGGACTGATAAGGAATGAGGAGGTTCTACGCAGAATCGGAGAGGAATATGTGGAAACACTGATAAGGAGAAGGGACAGGGTGATAGGACATCTGCTAAGACATGAGGGAATGACTTCCATGGTACTAGAGGGAGCTGTAGAGGCCAAAACCTGTAGAGGAAGACAGATATTGGAATACGTCAAGCAAATAATTGAGGACGTAGGTTGCAAGTGCTACTCTGAGATGAAGAGGTTAGCACAGGAAAGGAATTCGTGGCGGGCCGCATCAAACCAGTCAGCAGACTGATGACCAAAAAAAAAAAAACCTTAGGACATCCCACACATCCATACCCGAGGCAGGATTCGAACCTGCGACCGTAGCGGTCTCGCGGTTCCAGACTGAAGCGCCTAGAACCGCTCGGCAACACCGGCCGGCGCCGTTCACTGCAGTGAATGTTTTGCTACCCACTAGCACGAGCAACTACAACAGTCAACAGTCCTTAAGTACACAATAATATTCACTATATATAGAAGAAGGAACCCAACACGAAAACTTGGCGATTAATTTTTTCTTCTTCATTTGAAATTCACACGCCATCCATCCACATAGCTCTCGAGGTATTAGCAAATCCTGGTCGCCACTGGCCAGCCGTGTCAATACAACTTTAATACTTTCGGGCAGCGGACCATGCTTCTTCGTTGCTCCAACTCAACAGGTCCTCACGGCATACGGCCGTGCCACGTGACATGGTGTCGCCAACTCCCCACAACGAAACATCGAAAGCAGGTCGCTTCACAGACTGACTCGGCTCTTGCGCGGATCCCCTCTCCTCGATTTGCACAAGAGCGCCACCATAAATAGCCTGCAAAGAGAACAAGGCACAGGGACAACGATCAAAGATGGAAGGAAGAATCGATATCGCCTGGCGCCAGAAACCCACCGGCTCACTATTCACTGATAAAGTGCACACCACAATAAAGAAAGCCGGTATTCTTCCATTTATAACCTGTCTGGAGAACAAGCGTAGTGTAGCCAACGCGTCTTAGTCAGTTAGATCCTGAGATCTGTGTGTCTTTCGGTGCAAAGTCATTTACCGGGGCTTCCGTACGATCGCAGACATGACGGAAGTCGTCCTCGGCGCGCTGTCCAGCTGGTGACGCGAGCCGGTCCCCTACCATCGGTCAAGTATCCCGGCCGAGACCTTGCCGACACGGGCTGCCGCACGCTCACTCGACCGTGCACGCCATTCACGGCTGCATCCAGCGCGTGACGGCCTCAACACTGCCGACACGCCCCAGCAGGTTACCTGGCAACCGACGCCTGTCTTCCATTACAGGCTGACGCCGTCGCTAGCACGGTGTAGCATCTGCTGCGGAAAGACGACGCCGATTTTGAGCTGGTGACGGCATGCGCCACCTGTGGTGTGCACGTTGTCAGTAAATAGTGAGCCGGTGGGTTCTGGCGCCAGGCGATATCGATTCTGACTTCCATCTTTGATCGTTGTCCCGGTGGCTTGTTCTCTTTGCGTCTTTGAGGCAGGCTATTTATTGTGGCGCGCGTGCGCAAGTCGAGGAGAGTACTGATAATGGTTTCGCTGTCGTCCGCCAACGGAGAGCGTAGTGGGATTGCAACCAGAACAGCATCTGTGTCTATCCTTTAATAGAGAATGTTCACATCCAGAAGGATCAGTGTGGCGTGAACGTGTGAAACACCCGGCAACCATGCTACGGAGACTCCCTCGTGCATCCTACAGCCAACTGAGCGAGTTTGAATAGGATCAAACTGTGGCCTTCCGAGTGGCGGGATGGTCCATTCGGAGAATTACTACACCAGATGGACGTGCTGCATCAGCTGTGCAACGATTCCGGCGTCAGAGGTCACGTGAACATTCTAACATCGTAGACGAGGTTCTGGACTTCCGAGCAGCACAGACGCCCTCCAGGATCGACGTATTGTAAGGGCAGCAGTGGCAGATCGTACAGTTTCTACACCGCAAATAGGAGGACCTCCGAGCCAAGACGTGTCAATACACTACTGGCCATGAAAATTGCTACACATAGAAGAAATGCAGATGATAAACGGGTATTCATTGGACAAATATTTTATACTACAACTGACATGTGATTACATTTTCACGCAATATGGGTGCATAGATCCTGAGAAATCAGTACCCAGAACAACCACCTCTGGCCGTAATAAAGGTCGTGATACGCCTAGGCATTGAGTCAAACAGAGCTTGGATTGCGTGTACACGTACAACTGCCCATGCAGCTTCAACACGATACCACAGTTCATCAAGAGTAGTGACTGGCGTATTGTGACGAGCCAGTTCCTCGGCCACCATTGACCAGACTTTTTCAATCGGTGAGAGATCTGGAGACTGTGCCGGCCAGGGGAGCAGTGGAACATGCGGTTGTGCATTATCCTGCTGAAATGTAGGGTTTCGCGGGGATCGAATGAAGGGTAGAGCCACGGGTCGTAACACATCTGGAATGTAACGTCTGCTGTTCAAAGTTCCGTCAATGCGAACAAGAGGTGACCGAGACGTGTAACCTATGGCACCCCATACCATCACGCCGGGTGATACGCTAGTATGGCGATGACGAATACACGCTTCCAATGTGCGTTCACCGCAATGTCGCCAAACACGGATGCGACCAACATGATGCTGTAAACAGAACCTGGATTCAACCGAAAAAATGACGATTTGCCATCGTGCACCCAGGTAGGTCGTTGAGTACACCATCGCAGGCGCTCCTGTCTGTGATACAGCGTCAAGGGTAACCGCAGCCATGGTCTCCGAGCTGATAGTCCATGCTGCTACAAACGTCGTCGAACTGTTTGTGCAGATGGTCGTTGTCTTGCAAACGTCCCCATCTGTTGACTCACGGATCGGGACGTGGCTGCACGATCCGTTACAGCGATGCGGATAAGATGCCTGTCATCTCGACTGCTAGTGATACGAGGCCGTTGGGATCCAGCACGGCGTTCCGTATTATCCTACTGAACCCACCGATTCCATATTCTGCTAACAGTCGTTGGATCTCGACCAACGCGAGCAGCAATGTCGCGATACGATAAACTGCAATCACGATAGGCTACAATCCGACCTTCACCAAAGTCGGAAACGTGATGGTACGCATTTCTCCTCCTTACACGAGGTATCACAACAACGTTTCACCAGGCAACGCCGGTCAACTGCTGTTTGTGTACGAGAAATCGGTTGGAAACTTTCCTCGTGTCAGCACGTTGTAGGTGTCGCCACCGGCGCCAACCTTGTGTGAATGCTCTGAGAAGCTAATCATTTGCATATCACAGCATCTCCTTACTGTCGGTTAAATTTCGCGTCTGTAGCACGTCATCTTCTTGGTGTAGCAATTTTAATGGCCAGTAGCGTACATTAGTTGTGGGACTGTGGGCAGTCACACCTGTAGCCTGTCTTCAACTCACGCCGCAGCGTCGAAGTACACAGTTCGACAGGTGTCGTCAGAGGAATCACTTGGGAGATGTAATGGCGAGCCGTGGTCTTCAGCGATGAAAGCAGAGTCTGCCTGCAAGCAAGTGATAGTCGTTTGCGCATATGACGTAGACATAGTGACTGCTGTGTCGTAGGATGCATCCGTCCAAGACTCACTGGCCCCGTCCTAGGCTTTATGGTCTGATTGTGATAAGCTGCAACTCTCGTTCACCACTGGTGTCTCCGGAGGGGACGCTAATCAGCGCTCGGTACGTGCAGAATGTTGTTAGAACCTTTCTTGCAACGGGAAGGTGATGTGTTGTTCCATTCGGATAACGCTCGCTCACACACTGCCAACGTGCCCTCAAAGACGTGCAATCATTTTCTGGCCAGTAGCACCATCTCCGGACTTGTGTCCAATCGTAGACGTGTGGGATGTGATGAGACGAGAAGCGATTCGTGCGACTCGTCAGCCAACGACGCTTCCAGTACTACGTCAATGGAAAGGGCAAACGTGGCATAACATTTACCAAGATAGTATTCCCCATATGTACAGTATTCGCCATTTATACGATCGACTGAATGTCAGAGTCAGCGCCTGCACTGCCGCCTGTGGAGTCTACACCACGTACTAGTACGTGTGTTTCAGATATAATCACTTCATTTTGAAACATCCCCTTAGAAAAATTTATGAATTACTGTGCTGGTAAGCCTCGTACCTTATTTGATTTTCAAACAGCTGAGCAAAACTGAACGTACTCAGACATTTCTCTCTTTACTTATTCTGATCAACACTAAACTGACACACAGTATTTTTAGCGCAACGCAGTCTGACTTTCAATAACCCCTACAAAAGAATGGCCGTGACTAAGAATAACCTATATCTTTCATGAATCACTTACTTCACAAAAATATTCGTTACTGGAACTACCGCAATACAGCGAGCGCCAATACTGCCACCTAAATAAAGGATTCTAACTACTGAAGGCACTAACTATTGATAAGCATAGTTAGCAAATGAAGGATTTTGATAGAGAACAAACAATGTATTTACCTTAATAGTGTTCAAAAGTCATAATATATATGTCAGTTCATGACATCCAGTCTTACAAATTTCGTTTTTTTGACGGACACACGTCCAGATCGTCCGCTCTCAAAACTCTGCCATCTCTCTCCCCACATCCACCACTGCTAGCGGCTCACCTCCAACTGTGCATCGCTACGCGCTGTTCACATCCAACTGCCCAACACTACAATAGCAAATATTCGAAGAATGCAAATCAGCCACAGACTGCACACAGCACAGTCAGTGATTCTCATACAGAGCGCTATGTGGCGTTACCAACATAAAAACCTAAACAGCCTACTTACAATGTACTCCGTATGCACTGTTGCAGCGGTAACTCATGAGTGAATTGAAAACCTCTAAACAGGTGTACGAACTTTTTTCCGGCAGTGTAGTCTGTAACCTGATGTCGCAGTTACCTGCATATTCGCGTAATGAAACCGAGCAAGGTAGCATAATGGCAAAAAACTACACTAGCTTTCGGAAGGCTGGCATTTCAAAGTCCCGTCTAAACAAAAGTAGATTTGGGTTTTGGTTGGTTTCCTAACATCGCGCGAAGAAAGTCCCCGGTCGTTCTACTGAAAATCGAAAAGACCAAGTTCCCAATTCTTGCCAGTTCGAGCCTGTGCTCAGTTCCTATCGTCCTTGTCGGCCACATGTCGTAAAACTCTAACTTCCCCTCTTCCTTCTTTCATACGAAGACATTTAGCGAGACAGATCGCAATCGACAACAATGCCAGTATCTCAAATAAGTTTATGTTGTTACAAAGCATTTCCTCAATTTTGTGTAGAGAAGATCATAGGCACATCGGATGTCGTCATGGTTGATGGCATTGAAAACTATATGTTGCAGTGTACACAATGTCCCATCATTCCTACCTAGTCATCAGTACATGACAAGTCTTGTGATGGATACTCTCTGGATTCGCCATGTCTGTAGCCTGTGACAATAATACCATGGCTGTAGCTATGTGACTTAGACACGAAGATGACTACAGTTTTTCACCTTAATGGTTTACATACAGAAGGCGTACCAACAAAAATCCAGCCGGGAAGACGGTAAAGTTACTAGTAATTTCGCTGTATAGCAGCGGTCGTTCGAAATGTTATGCGGGAATAATTCCATAACGTATTTAAGCAAAATGTGTGAAAGTCGCATTGCATTCATTTGACGACCGGGAACTTCTGGGACGAATCAACAGTGGCGCCCTTGAAGCCAGCTGTGAAGGCCATTGACAGGTACACTATGCGATCAAAAGTATCCGTACACCTGGTTGAAAATGACTTACAAGCTCGTGGCGCCCTCCATCGGTAATGCTGGTATTCAATATGGTGCTGGTCCACCCTTAGCCTTGATGACAGCGTCCGCTCTCACAGGCATACGTTCAATCAGGTGCTGGATGGTTTCTTGGGGAATGGCAGCCCATTCTTCACGGAGTGCTGCACTAAGGACAGGTATCGATGTCGGTCGATGAGGCCTGGCACGAAGTCGGCGTCCCAAAACATCACAAAAGACTCTGTGCAGGCCACTCCATCACAAGGAAGTTATTGTCGTGTAACCACTTCGTCACAGGCCGTGCATTATGAACACGTGCTCGATCGCAATGAAAGTTGCAATCGCCATCCCCGAATTGCTCTTCAACAGCGGGAAGCAATAAGGGGCTTTGAACATCAATGTAGGCCTGTGGTGTGATAGTGCCACGCAAAACAACAAGAGGTGCAAGCTCCCTCCATGAAAAACACGACCACACCATAACACTACCGCCTCATTATTTTACTGTGGGCACTACACACGCTGGTAAATGACGTTCACCGGGGATTCGCCATACCCACACCCCGTCCTCGGATCGCCACATTGTGTACCGTGATTCGTCACTCCACAGAACGTTTTTCCGCTGTTCAATCGTCCAATGTTTATGCTCCTTACACCAAACGAGGTGTCGTTTGGCATTTACCGGCGTGATGTGTGGCTTATGAGCAGCCGCTCGACCATGAAATCCAAGTTTTCTCACCTCCTGCCTAATTGTCATAATACTTGCAGTAGATCCTGATGCAGTTTGGAATTCCTGCTTGATGGTCTGGACAGATGTCTGCCTATTACACATTACGCCCCTTTTAACTGTCAGCGGTACCTGTCAGTCAACAGACGAGGTCGGTCTGTACGCTTTTGTGCTGTACGTGCCTCTTCACGTTTCAACTTCACTATCACATCGGAAACAGTGGACCTATGAATGTTTAGGAGTGTTGATATTTCGCTTACAGACGTGTGACAGAAGTGACTCCTAATCACTTGACCACGTTCGACGTCCGTGAGTTCCGCGGAGCGCCCCATTCTGCTCTCTCACGATGTCTAACGACTACTGAGGTCGCTGACATGGAGTAACTGTCAGTAGGTGGCAGCACAATGCACCTAATATGAAAAACGTATGTTTTGTGGGGTGTCCATATACCTTTGATGTCATAGTGTACCTGCCGCGCGAACTGATCTGCACCACACAGTGCTAGACACGTTACTCAGCAGAATGGGTCATCTTCGTCAGAAGAGCACAGGTAGGTGAGCGCTGTCGTACATATCGATCAGATTGGGGTGGATGTGCACGGAGCTTGTTGAACCCAGTATAGCGTTCCACATACATCTGACGAAAGCACCATATCGACTCAGAAAAATTCGAGCTCGAACAGAGAATAGCTGACAATCGTTCAATCTTGTCACCGCTCGCAAAAATATCAGGAAATAAAGAAAATAATAGTGGTACATCAAGTATTCTCCGCTACATGCAGTAAGGTGCCTTGCAGAGTAGTTGTGGTTGTAAATGTAGAAAGGTTAAAACTCTGGTCACACGACGCACGGACGAGTGAACGGTAGGTTAAAACATACCCAGACACTGCGCCTCGGGTGTAAACTGGCCATTGGAGACAGTTGGCGTGCCACTTATCCTAAGCAAATGGAGTTTCGTGTAGTCGATCGTTTACACATCAATCCGTCGCCTATCACAGACTCGAGTCAACGCGCAGTAAAGGTTTCACTCCCTGTAACTATTGCTCCCAGGATCTAATTAGGGCTCTGAATTTGTCCAGCCCCTAAATACAAATAAAACGGAAGACTAAGATGAGGAAGCTGACGATGTAATATAGTATTGTTTCGCTTATCAATGCCTACGTAACAGATAAGGTCCACGTAATTCTTTGAACTTGTAGAGTGCGTAACTTCCTTCAGAGATATAGCTCTTTACTTGCGTAGTCCTTTCGTTGACAGACTCCTTCCCACTTAGATAACCCAACTACGGATTAATTCGTAATTCTGCGGTCCGAAGGAAGAGACGCATGGCTCAAGGAGGCCGGCCGCTGTCGTCGAGCTGTTCTAGGAGCTTCAGTCCGGAACCACGCGGCTGCTACGATCGCAGGTTCGAATCCAGCCTCGGCCATGAACGTGTGTAGGTTAGTTAGGTTTAAGTAGTTCTAAGTCTTGGGGACTGATGACCTCAGATGTTAAGTCCCATAGGGCTTAGAGCCATCTGAACCATTTTTGGCTCAAGGACTCAAAAGTATCTTCCCAGACCGTAGGACAAGCACATGCAGGAACATACCCGTCGATACCGCCGCGTCGTTGGTTTCACAAAAAGCCATGCACACAACTCATTAGGACTATGAGCGCAAGGATTTGCTTCAACCAAGGGCACTTCAAGACCGGCCTCTGTAGGTGTGGAGAGCTAGGTATCAGTCACCTCATTTCTGATTTCCCAAATCGTTTCGCTTTGACCATTGCTTTGGTAATACAATGTGAAAATGCACTGTTTATAGTCAACCTTTATTACTTTACTAGTTGAGCACTCGGCGTTGCCCAGGCATACTTTTATTCGAATCAATCAGTCTACCTTCTCCTTACCACTCTGTCTATCCATCTCCGCCACCACATCTCTCTGACCACCTCCCCCACCCCACACTCCCTATCTATATTCCCCTGCCCCTCTCTATGTCCATCTCCTCGTCCCCCTATCTCTGTCAATTTTCTCGTCCCCCTGTCTCTGTCAATCTGCTCCTTCCACCACTGTCCATCTCCTCGTCTCCCCTCTAATTCTATCCTCTCTTCATCAATCTCCTCCTCCTCCCCCACTCTCTTTTAAGCTTGTCCTCTCTCAGCTCTCTGTTCATCTACTCCTCTCCCTGTTTATCTCCTCCCATTTCCTTCCTGTGTCCATCTCCTCATCTTCTCTCTCTCTGTCCATCTCCTCTTCTTCCCCTTCTCTGTCCGTTCCCTTATCCCTCTCTGTCTGTTAGTCTCCTCCTCCATTCTCTGTCTATCTCTTTCTTCCCCATCTCTGTCGATCCCCTGCTCTTTCCTTTCCTCGTCCATCTCCTCCTATCCCCTCTCTCTGTCCATTTCCCTCTTCCCAATCTCCGTCCATTTCCCTCCTTCTCCTGTCTGTGCCTGTGTTCCCCCTCACTCTCCTCCATTCTCTCTCCACGTTACCACACAATCACCCCAATGGGAGAGGTTGTTTGCTCTTACCCCTACAATATTTTTCCAGATTTTAATTAATATATCTACCAAATTTGATTGAAATCGTCCCAGAGGTTGGGATGAGCGTTATACCCGTGGTTTTGCCCTCATGCGCACTTGTAAAACATATTGTTCACATACACTCCTGGAAATGGAAAAAAGAACACATTGACACCGGTGTGTCAGACCCACCATACTTGCTCCGGACACTGCGAGAGGGCTGTACAAGCAATGATCACACGCACGGCACAGCGGACACACCAGGAACCGCGGTGTTGGCCGTCGAATGGCGCTAGCTGCGCAGCATTTGTGCACCGCCGCCGTCAGTGTCAGCCAGTTTGCCGTGGCATACGGAGCTCCATCGCAGTCTTTAACACTGGTAGCATGCCGCGACAGCGTGGACGTGAACCGTATGTGCAGCTGACGGACTTTGAGCGAGGGCGTATAGTGGGCATGCGGGAGGCCGGGTGGACGTACCGCCGAATTCCTCAACACGTGGGGCGTGAGGTCTCCACAGTACATCGATGTTGTCGCCAGTGGTCGGCGGAAGGTGCACGTGCCCGTCGACCTGGGACCGGACCGCAGCGACGCACGGATGCACGCCAAGACCGTAGGATCCTACGCAGTGCCGTAGGGGACCGCACCGCCACTTCCCAGCAAATTAGGGACACTGTTGCTCCTGGGGTATCGGCGAGGACCATTCGCAACCGTCTCCATGAAGCTGGGCTACGGTCCCGCACACCGTTAGGCCGTCTTCCGCTCACGCCCCAACATCGTGCAGCCCGATTCCAGTGGTGTCGCGACAGGCGTGAATGGAAGGACGAATGGAGACGTGTCGTCTTCAGCGATGAGAGTCGCTTCTGCCTTGGTGCCAATGATGGTCGTATGCGTGTTTGGCGCCGTGCAGGTGAGCGCCACAATCAGGACTGCATACGACCGAGGCACACAGGGCCAACACCCGGCATCATGGTGTGGGGAGCGATCCCCTACACTGGCCGTACACCACTGGTGATCGTCGAGGGGACACTGAATAGTGCATGGTACATCCAAACCGTCATCGAACCCATCGTTCTACCATTCCTAGACCGGCAAGGGAACTTGCTGTTCCAACAGGACAATGCACGTCCGCATGTATCCCGTGCCACCCAACGTGCTCTAGAAGGTGTAAGTCAACTACCCTGGCCAGCAAGATCTCCGGATCTGTCCCCCATTGAGCATGTTTGGGACTGGATGAAGCGTCGTCTCACGCGGTCTGCACGTCCAGCACGAACGCTGGTCCAACTGAGGCGCCAGGTGGAAATGGCATGGCAAGCCGTTCCACAGGACTACATCCAGCATCTCTACGATCGTCTCCATGGGAGAATAGCAGCCTGCATTGCTGCGAAAGGTGGATATACACTGTACTAGTGCCGACATTGTGCATGCTCTGTTGCCTGTGTCTATGTGCCTGTGGTTCTGTCAGTGTGATCATGTGATGTATCTGACCCCAGGAATGTGTCAATAAAGTTTCCCCTTCCTGGGACAATGAATTCACGGTGTTCTTATTTCAATTTACAGGAGTGTATTTATCATATTTCATGCGTACCTGAACACGTATTACACCTTTATGTCTAGTGAATTTCGCCTTGAAGTTTCACTTTCATGCAGGTCAATGTTTATGACGTCATATGTCCTGCACTATGTGTTGCATAACGATGTCATTGTGCAGGTACATTCAGTGATGTATGTGCCTACTATCTGTGAAATGTGTTAAGAATAGAAATAGTAGTAAAGAAGTAATAAATTGAAACATCATGCAGGATGCGGCAGTATTTCACGCATCTCGGTATTCATGACGTGATATCTCCTGAACGAACTCTCGGAATATGATGTAATTTTTCTGGTACATTCTTTGGTATATGTGAATATTGTCTGTAAAATGTTAAACGTCATGCTTCATGTGTCAGTTTTCCTACATGAGCAGCGGAAAATGTAGTAAGCGATAAATTTATTCCCTTTCATCAGTTTCGTAGAGGTTTGACTTTATGTGTAAAGTTTGTGGCAAGTCTAACTGCTTTCATTCTCAAATACTGGATGAATAAAACATTGGCATTCTCGCTTCGTGGGCTACACTGATTTTTCAACCCTTCCACCATCCCTTTGATAGAGATTCTTTCCGGACAGCAAATGATATGTGTATCAAGTTTGGTTGAGAGCGGTCGATACACACATACGTTAATCGACTTTTTAAATTTGTATGGATACATGTGTTATCAAGATAGTATCATGTAAAATTAAATGTCATTCATGTACCTGTAAGACAACCTTTATAATGATCGCCAGCCTTAATTTGAAGTCGAACCATCTTATAGTAATGAGCACGCGCAAATCAGCGGTGTGCCCCACTTCCAGTGTGGTTCTTGCAACTATCATAGAAATTTCTACAAAGAGAATAGAAGAGAACAGCTGAAAGAATTGTAGGTCAACAGCCACACCAAGATCATGGCACTTTCCAAGCAGACAAATGTCGCTTATGTTTTTTTAATCAAACATCTTTTATCTCTCTAAACGGATATAAGAACTGAGAAGAGAGTGAGGTCGGAAGTGGTGGAGTCTCGAGTGTCAATTAAGTTAACACTCACAAGGAGACCGTCAAACCTGATAATCGCGGATTCTGCTGAGCCTTAGATACGTTGTAGAGGGGTGTGTCCTGAGTACTTGACTAGCGGCTTTTCGTGCGACGTTCGCTAGTTTTCGAGAAAATCGAAGTTTTAAGCGTGCTTCCTATACTGTAACTTTAGTTACGTTTCCACTAGTTTTATCATACAGAATATCATTAAATACCATGTGTCACGCAAAATTATCCAAAAATAGTTATTTTCGCCGTAGTAATTTAATTAATAGATCAACCATTACAGCCAACTTTTTCAAATGTGTATCCCGTTTATTACAGAATAGGTTACCGAATCGTCTTACTCGCAGGGCTAAGAGGGAATTCCGGGTAGTGTTTGTCGCAGAAGCAACGGAAACACAAATTGATAGAGAACCGTGCACATTTACTGAAAGTTACAGCCTTGTAGGCACGCGGATTTTTCAGAATCGGTATCGGAAAACACAGTTCGTTTGCATTGGTAAAGACTGTTCATTCTTCGATTAACTTCTGAGCGAACCACTAGTGTTTGATCATTCTTGAGAAAGCTAGTGCACTAAATTGATGGGGAATTAAAGCATATAATTGTATGGAATCTTCTCTCAAACCGATTTTTCTACTAATATTTTGCAAGTCTGGAGCCTTTTGAATTTTGTTCCTGATAATTTTAAAGTGCCTGTGAAAGTAAACATCATAGGGTTGGCAAAGTGGATTGCATTTTGGTGGGATAACTTTTACGCTTCAGGTGTATGCCTGTCTTCCATCTACAAAGATATAATCGCAAAGTGTCTGACGAGTCTGCCTTCCCACGAATCAGTAATGTAAAGAAATTTTTCTTGTTCAACGTATGTAAGAATGAAAGATATTAAAAACTCCTCAGGAGTCAACTTGTCAACTCTTTTTTGAACAGTCAAGTTCCCAGTATGGTTCTTGCATACACAAGAAAACGTGAGTAAACTTCTTTCCTTCAGCAATTATAGTATACTGGGTTGTGAAGGAATAACTAGTCTTCTTTGAACCGGTTTTCGCTCCTTGTTCCGCAAGGGATCTATTGTACATCGACCGGTATTGGCAGCCGGTTTGATTGATATTAATTACACAACCGAGGTCAAAATTAGGGATGATTTACTTTCATCTATTTCTGCAATCCTTCTACAGCTACTTATACTTTGTCAATCGCTGAAAACTCTTTGGAACTGTCCAGATATTTGGAATCTTAACTATGAACCACAAACGGAATACGCACATGAAGGTACACAGTTACGGTTTGAACTCGTACCGATATCGTGGTAACTGTGAACCTTAGCCGCTTGGTTGAAACATAACTGAAGTTATAGTAAAGGAAGTACACATAAAACTTCGACATCGATTTTCTCGGAAACTAGGGAATCTTGCATGAAAAGCTGCCAGCCAGGTGCTCAGGACTGGTCCCTCTACAACATACCTGAGACATCTACATCTACATCTACATCTATAATCCGCGAGCCACCTTACGGTGTGTGGCGGAGGGTACTTATTGCACCACTATCTGATCCCCCCTTCCCTGTTCCATTCACGAATTGTGCGTGGGAAGAACAACTGCTTGTAAGTCTCCGTATTTGCTCTAATTTCTCGGATCTTTTCGTTGTGATCATTACGCGAGATATATGTGGGCGGTAGTAATATGTTGCCCATCTCTTCCCGGAATGTGCTCTCTCGTAATTTCGATAATAAACCTCTCCGTATTGCGTAACGCCTTTCTTGAAGTGTCCGCCACTGGAGCTTGTTCAGCATCTCCGTAACGCTCTCGCGCTGACTAAATGTCCCCATGACGAATCGCGCTGCTTTTCGCTGGATCATGTCTATCTCTTCTATTAATCCAACCTGGTAAGGGTCCCATACTGATGAGCAATACTCAAGAATCGGACGAACAAGCGTTTTGTAAGCTACTTCTTTCGTCGATGAGTCACATTTTCTTAGAATTCTTCCTATGAATCTCAACCTGGCGCCTGCTTTTCCCACTATTTGTTTTATGTGATCATTCCACTTCAGATCGCTCCGGATAGTAACTCCTAAGTATTTTACGGTCGTTACCGCTTCCAATGATTTACCACCTATGGCATAATCGTACTGGAATGGATTTCTGCCCCTATGTATGCGCATTATATTACATTTATCTACGTTTAGGGAAAGCTGCCAGCTGTCGCACCATTCATTAATCCTCTGCAGGTCTTCCTGGAGTACGTACGAGTCTTCTGATGTTGCTACTTTCTTGTAGACAACCGTGTCATCTGCAAATAGCCTCACGGAGCTACCGATGTTGTCAACTAAGTCATTTATGTATATTGTAAACAATAAAGGTCCTATCACGCTTCCTTGCGGTACTCCCGAAATTACCTCTACATCTGCAGATTTTGAACCGTTAAGAATGACATGTTGTGTTCTTTCTTCTAGGAAATCCTGAATCCAATCACAAACCTGGTCCGATATTCTGTAAGCTCGTATTTTTTTCACTAAACGTAAGTACGGAACCGTATCAAATGCCTTCCTGAAGTCCAGGAATACGGCATCAATCTGCTCGCCAGTGTCTACGGCACTGTGAATTTCTTGGACAAATAGGGCGAGCTGAGTTTCACATGATCTCTGTTTGCGGAATCCATGTTGGTTATGATGAAGGAGATTTGTATTATCTAAGAACGTCATAATACGAGAACATAAAACATGTTCCATTATTCTACAACAGATTGACGTAAGCGAAATAGGCCTATAATTATTCGCATCTGATTTATGACCCTTCTTGAAAATGGGAACGACCTGCGCTTTCTTCCAGTCGCTAGGTACTTTACGTTCTTCCAGAGATCTACGATAAATTGCTGATAGAAAGGGGGCAAGTTCTTTAGCATAATCACTGTAGAATCTTACGGGAGAAAGTGTTCACTGAGAGTTGAGAATGGGGTAGAGGGTACGGTGTTAGCCCAGCACCTTACCCCTGGTGTCACGAACTTATTGGCCCCATGGGAGACGGCGGTCCAGCGTCGCACAGGAACTTTCTAGATGTGAGTCCCGGGAAGGGGGCCGCTATTGACGGAAGGGGCTATCGCAAACTGCTTACCTGACTGGCACGCTTGCAGACAATGAGGCAGCAAAGGTCGGGCAGATGGAACATTATGTCACCACGGGCAGTAGCCACTTGAAACGTCCCCTTTTGAACAATATACACGACTGTCCTTAACCTGACGCACAACATTTATAGCGCAACGCAATCTGACTTTCCACACACAATATTTTGTTAACGCAACGCAATCTGACTTTCAAAATTCTCTACAAGAGAATGGCCCTGACTAACATTAACCTGTACTTTTCAGAACTCACTTACCTCACAAAAATCTTGGTTACTCCCACTACTGCAATACAGCAAGCGCCACTACTGCCAGCTAAATAAAAGATTCAAACTATGGAAGGCACTAACTACTGATAGGGATAGTTAGCAAATGAAAGATATTAATAGAGAACAAACAATGTATTTACCTTGATATCATGACAAATTACAAAACTCCGCCATCTCTCTCCCCACATCCACCACTGCTGGCGGCTCACCTCCAACTGCCCAACGCTACGCGCTGTGCACAGCCAGCTGCCTAACACTACAATGGTTGAGTATTACAACAATGCAAAGCAGCCACAGACTGCACACGGCACAGCCGGTGATTTTCATACTGAGGTGGCGTTACCAATAAAAAAACCTAAACAGCCTACTTACATAGCCCCCATGCTCCCCACAAAAAATTTTACAAATTGGGTTGGGCAGTGGGCAATACATATTTGTTAAAATTTTTCATAATCGTAATTACAATAACAAATAAATCAAATGCACACACTTATTGATACAATGTTGGTCAAAAGCTAAAATTTTCTCACAGTCCCTAAAGACAGTCCTGATCATTCATCACATTGCAGTGTTTTTCTCAAAGTCTGAGCAGTAAAAGACAATGCACACAGACGTAGTGGATTTCCATGCAGTCTTGAAGAAGTAGTGTTGTCCTTCCAACGGAAAGACAGTGCTGACTCTTGACATGCTGACAGGTAATGGGCCACAACAGAGCAAACCCACAACAGAGTCAGTCGAAGTTTTGAAGAGTATTGGTGTGTAGGTCATCACAGAGCAGACCCACTGTAGTCCTGGTAGAGATTACGGTATTGGTGGGCCACCAGAAGTGCAGACCCACTGTAGTCCTTGTAGAGATGGCTAGCAGCCATCTGTTATGACTGTGCAGGTACACAATCACCATTGAAGAGTCTTGCGGATAATATAGCAAGTCCATAACCACCACTTGTGCACTCACAAAGTTTTTGGAATTGTCCTTAGAACCAGCAATGCTGTTATCCAGTCCCTTGCTGAATTATTAACACACGTGCAAACACTAACAGTCCCTACTTGTCACATATTGTCCATATATTATGACCAACAAAAACGTGTGCAGTGAAATGTAACTTACAAGTTACTTAATTTGATGACCTGGTGTCAATTACAATTTTATAACATAAGAATACAATAACAACGGTATAAAATACATCATTAAAAACATAATAATACAGATAACATTTGTAGGAATAGGGGCTTTACAAAAGAATAGAAATAAACAAATACATCAGTGTTACAAAAATAATGACATAAGTACATACATAAAGATCAGAATAACTTTTGGAATATCAACTTCCACATGAGCATTAAAACAAAACAGAACAAATACTGTTTAAACATGTTTACAAAGTAAATAACATGGTATTAGAAAAATTTTACAACATAGGTCTTATCAGATAAACAACTAAAGACAGGAAGTACACAAATACACAAGGGAACACAAACACATAGTGGGATAACACAAGGAAAGGACAGGGTTTCTTTTACTGCAGTATCTTGCGAACAAAACTTTTTTTGTTCTTGGAGATCTCCCTTCGTTCCTCATTATTTCCAAAAGTCCTATCTGTACCTCTTTTCTGTATTCCAACCATAATTCTTTCAAAATAAATATGGCTCATTGTACAATACTCATTTTGGCCCTATCTGTTTCTTGCGGCTTCTCAATGCATTTCTTCCAATTCATCATAGTTAGTTTCTTATATAGTCTACCCCCTCTTAAGCTAACTTAAATCTACTGAGCTCAGATATATATACCAAGGGACGAGGCAATGCAGCATCACATAAAACAATAAACATCAATGACAAATATTTCAAACTGGCAAAGCAAGCTACAGTAAATCTAAATTACCAAGCAATTCAACATTACAACTAATATGAGGCAATGCGCAGCAAACAATAAAATAATCATTAGTAAAACTGGCTTAACAGCGTAATGCAAAATCAAATTCAGTAACATTATGCCTGGCAAACAGCAGAAGCAAAAGCAATAAATTATATCTAAACATGACAACGCTCAAGCAGAAAAATATTACAGTAAAGACAACAATGCAGATAAGGGAAATGTATAATCACATCTTAATGTCTATGTAATTAAAGTGGTGCACCACAACAACTTATTGTAAAAAAAATATTACCATGTACTTGAAAAGAAAATTATGTGTGCAGTAACTGTTACTAGTCCTATCTTATTGTTCTTTCCATTCCCAGAGCTCCTTTTTCGAAGAATGTGGGTCATAAAGTAATTATTTAATAGATCTGTTGACAGAAAGCGTTCACATTAGCAAATGAATTTTTTTTTATGAAACCAATGCTGCAACACAGCTGGAAACTAGATATCAAATGAAATAAGCAACTATGTACAAAGTAAAGCATAAAATAATCATTCAGTAGTCATGTGACATTTCATAAGTTAGAAATTCTCTCAACTCTCGTAGAAAGACGCTTGTCGTAATCAGGTGTGCAGATGTAAAAATATTTCTCGTCATTTCATTAGGCATTTCTGTCGCCATATGGCATTTCTCTCAACTAGCACGACAATAGCCGTGAAATGTTGCGATGCTTTCTACAAAGGAACGTCAAGCGAGGATAATGGCCCCCCCCTTTTTTTTTTTTTTTCTCCACCTAATGGCTGTTTCTCCAGGTGGCTGGCACAGGTGGCCGCTCACAACGAATTACGTCTCGGTCACTTACCTCTCATCCCGGAATATTTACAACAGCAGTTTTCGCTACAGTGACTCATATAAAAATATTTCACAGGTCAAGAATTTGGATTTCTGTAGAAACAAAATCCTATAAATATAACAGCGTCCAAAAAAAAATTTTCGTCGGCATTGTGATACATTCACGCATTTACACACATTTCATAATTCTAAAATACGATTCTTGGTTTCCAACATCCTTTTCCACAAAGCAGAGTCCCTAAATCACTATTCATTACTCCTTACCTTATTACACATATATATATCGTCGACACATAATCAAATTCCTCATATAGCATCAGCTTCTTGACCATAAACATACCTCAGCAGCATAATACACATCGTCGTCGTAATAATAACATCATAAAACCTCAGTCAAATCTCAAAAACGTCGTAGCTTCCTCCAATAATTTCAAAACCTAAAAAAATTCTCTGCTCATTTCAATAGTGTCATCTACCTCAAACGTACTTTAAAAATTATGATCCCATACCAAATACATCATTCAAAGCTCTCATAGTATCACAATGGTTCCGGAAAAATTATGAACAGTTCACAAAGTACAAACAACATACAATTTCGTGAGTGTGAAGTTATCCAACGGTGTAATTACGTAAACATGTGTCACTGATGCAGTAAAATAAATGTTTGTTTCTTTGTTAAATAATCGGATAGCTGTGTAATTTATGTGTTAGAGAAATATGGTACCGATGTGTAAAGTTGTATAAGCAAATACCATATTAGCTAGGGTTCCTTGTGGTTGCCACACACATGGTACACAAAGTAAGCGTGTACCCCCCTGAGGATAAATGTAATTATACCCTCAGGTGTTACAAATTACAGCAATGGAATGAAATGTATGACGGAAAACTTTCTTTGCAATTTAAAAATCTTAAAAAATAAATGTTTGAAGTACAAAATTAATCACTCAAGTACGTGTCCTGTAGCGCTAAACTGTGCGTCATGTTGTAAGATAATCTCTGTGGAAGTGTCGTAGTTATCGTCCTCCGAAAGCTAAGTTCTGCAGAAGTCAATGTACTTACCTGATAATACACAAAAGTGAAATGCTTTGCGTATAGATATCTTAGTTATTACGCTTATTGTTGTGATGAAGAAAGTATTGTGCTGTAACGTATTGTTGTGCTACGGAAAAGGCTGCCTCATTGTTGCTATACCACAAAAGTTACTACTAAAACACGTTTTACTTTCCAGAAGAATTCAGAAAAACTGTGCAGATATAAAACAGATACACCGCAAAAGCAACAAGGTGAATTGTGTCACACATTAGTAGCGTCGTAATATAGTCGTGTAGCTGTCAAATAAACTAACCACTGTATCATCTAGTATCTCTCAGAAAGCACTTTAAATCCAGAATGTATTTTCAAATAAACCAAAATGTTGCATTAAAATCTCAAGTTAAAAAAGCACATTATCTCTCAATAAACGGTGTTACATGTGAAATGTGGTGTAAACCTTTGCTCTTCCTAGTACGCAGAGTTTCAACTTTAACGCAATTATCAAGTGGTATACGTCGGTAAAGAATACTGGAATTTTTCTCAAGGTTAGCGTCTGTGTTATTTTTCTCGGAGCCAGCGGGCGCACGCGGCTGCCTGCTGTGCGAGTCATTGTCTGTTTCTTTGCTGGCGCGCGTCGTTATTCGGATTAGGAGACCGAACTTCTACAAATTCGCCTTGCCGAGAGGGCCCAGCTCTGTTTGAATCCCGCCAGTTCTGATGCAATTCAGGTCTGTCGTTACGATCACATCGTCTGTCATCATGTCGGTAGTTTCTGTGGTTTCTTTCTTGTCGGTTAAGTGATGGAGAATTTCTCCCTGAATCGTAACTGCGCGCTGGACCATTGCGTCTAAAGTTATTCTGTCCCTCGTAATAATAATTGTTTTGGTTCCCATATTGTCTGTTTCTCTGATTGTCTCTGTGATAGTCATTACCGCGGAGAGGTGATCTTTCCCTGTAATTATTACTACTCTGCCAACGGTTGTTATACGGGTGGTGTCTGTTTCGGTCACGATTTGTGTTGTGAGAATAGCCTTGTCGCGTCCAGTTATTATTTCTTTCATCGCGGAATTGCGACGGATGTGATCTGTAATTGTTGTGCTCGTGCGTTCCGCGATTGTCAGTGTCAATTTCCAGTTCTTGTAAGAGTCCTTGAAATGCTTCAATGTCGTCTTTGCAACGTCCTGCCAAAATAATATGTCGCAAATGTTCAGGCAGTTTGATTAAGCAAATGCGGATGAGTTCTGAGGGGCTGTATGGGTTTGACAGGTACTGATTCTTGTGCAACATGTCTTCAAAATATTTCACAAGACTGGAGAATTCAGATTGTTCGAAATGTTTCATCATTATGATGCCATGTTTTACTCGGTCTTGTGTGGCTTGAGACCAATATGCTGAGAGGAAGGCATGGTAAAATTCTCCTTCACTATGACAATCGTGAATGACCGAACGCATTCTTACAGCTGGTTCATTCTCTAAATAGCCACACATAAATTCTAATCTGTGTTCTAACGACCAGTTAGGGGGAAAACAATGAGAGAATTGATGGAGCCACGCTTGTGGATGAATGTCGTTGGCAGAATTTTTAAACGTTTTGAATTTACGTGTAGTAATGAACAGCTTATAGTCAAAGTCATCATGTCGGCGAGTCGCATATCGGTCATTATTACGTCGTTTCGGCGGTTCCATCTCAAAATTCGGTGTGTCTTGCCAATTTCTGTCATAATTTCCGAAGTGTCCTGTGTTATTATTTTGTGGCTGTTCCATATTGCTAAGTCCCTCTTCCCGTATTGGGGCGCGAGTGTCCTCTGAAATACGTAATTCTTGTACTACCTGTGTCAGCTGATCTTGTACTTCGCGGATTTCTCTTTGGTGTTGCGTATTAATTTGATTCTGATTTTGTTTGAATTTCCTAATTTGTTCGCACTCTTCTGTGTCATTAAAGACTACCGGTTTTGTGTCATTCAGATTATCATCTACCTTCGTAGATAAATTATTTAGCTGATCCGAAAGTTCAACTACTTTCTCTGATAATGTACTAATTTCCTCCATGTGTCTTTCTACTGTGTCTTTTAAGTTTTCCTGGGTTTTTGCAAGTTGCGTAACCGAATCGGTAGATGCAACTGAGTCAAATTTAGCTTGCAAGGTCTCATGATTTTCATGAACAGTAGTTTGCAGTTCTTTTATGGCTACTTCGTGATTCTGTAGTGCATTTTCATGCCGCGAAAAAATAGGTTGGAAATGCTCACAAATTTGTGTTTTTACGTCGTTACAGACTTTTTGACATTTCGATTCAATGTGATGTAACTCATTAGTTAAATCCTCACGTGTTTGTTCAAGAGTTTGCTCCAATGAGTCTAACTTTTGAAGCTGTTGCTGTGTTTGACTCTGATTTTGTTCCATTTGTTTCTGATTTTGTTCCATTTGTTTCTGATTTTGTTCGATTGTGTCTAATTTTTGAAGATTTTGTCCCATTTGTTTCTGATTTTGTTCGAGCGTTGTGTCTAACTTTTGAAGCTTTTGTTGTGTTTGTCCCATTTGTTGTATTAATTGTAATAACAATGCACTGGTGTCTCGAACATGTTCCTCAGTGCTTTTCGGCAGTGAATTTGCACCGGAAACATTCACATTTTGACAAGCAGAAAATGTGTCTTGACTCATTTGAGAAAACGGTGAGGACCCAAATCCTGAATTCACAGCATTTGCGATATTGTTTCCTGTCGTTTCGGATTCCTGAGGCGAGCTGTCGCCGACCGATCGATCGATAATGCTTCCCTGTTCTCTAATTGTTTCGCTGTCTACACCATTGTTTGCAGCCCGCTCCATTTCCCTATGCACAGCTACCAAATTATTACTTTGAACATCTGTTAATTCATTACACAGTGGTGCTGGCAAGCTACGCTCGTCGTCACTATTATTTCTCAGTTTGCTTTGGAGCCTAGTGTTACGTTTTTCACACGCCATTATTGTCACAGTATTTCACACGACAACACAGAAAAACACAATTTGAAGAGCAAAAATAAGAAAACACATTAACATAGCACTGAAAATGATATCTAGTTAATTGCAAGCGCAGCTGCGAAATACTTGCTGCAAATCTACATGCATGCCACAACTGTTTTACTGTACAACAATGAAAAACTACAACTACAAAGGAAATTCTCTCTATAATTACGCGCTAGCAATAAACCAAATCTACACTAATTACACAAACTACAAGGAAAAAATCAGAAGATTCCAGTGAGGTATCCTCGGCTAAGGGTCGACATATGAAACGTCCCCTTTTGAACAATATACACGACTGTCCTTAACCTGACGCACAACATTTATAGCGCAACGCAATCTGACTTTCCACACACAATATTTTGTTAACGCAACGCAATCTGACTTTCAAAATTCTCTACAAGAGAATGGCCCTGACTAACATTAACCTGTACTTTTCAGAACTCACTTACCTCACAAAAATCTTGGTTACTCCCACTACTGCAATACAGCAAGCGCCACTACTGCCAGCTAAATAAAAGATTCAAACTATGGAAGGCACTAACTACTGATAGGGATAGTTAGCAAATGAAAGATATTAATAGAGAACAAACAATGTATTTACCTTGATATCATGACAAATTACAAAACTCCGCCATCTCTCTCCCCACATCCACCACTGCTGGCGGCTCACCTCCAACTGCCCAACGCTACGCGCTGTGCACAGCCAGCTGCCTAACACTACAATGGTTGAGTATTACAACAATGCAAAGCAGCCACAGACTGCACACGGCACAGCCGGTGATTTTCATACTGAGGTGGCGTTACCAATAAAAAAACCTAAACAGCCTACTTACACACTTAACGCGAGGTAGGCGACAGGTCGTAATCTGAGAGGTAACGACTGTCATGTTCTTGAAGGTAGCATGGATAAGGACACTAGGAGCGGATGGTTATCTCTATATATAAAAGCCAATGTCCTGACTGAGGCATTATCTCCCAGCCCAAACCACTAAGGATAGAAACTTGCACTACATGGATCGTTAAAGCGGTTTTTGGAAATTCAGCGTCTAAGGAGTCAAATAGGAACTGACTGATTCATTGACTCCTCACTGCGCAGCTCAAATCGTTAAGGATAGAAATTTGAAAGTTGGAGAGGGTGTTGATCTTACACTGTAGACATAGGTTGATAAGCAGTTTTGAGGAGGTGAAGTAGGGGGTGAAAGATTTTTTTGAAAATAAACTGATGGAAAAAAATCATAAAACGGAAAAAATAATTAATATAGAGTAATAATTGAGTAAATATTCCCCTCTCTTGCTTTGGCCGTTTCGCATCTACCCAAAATATTTGGGTAAACATTCCACCTCCGTTGCTCTGTCCGTTTCGCATCTAGCCAATGATGATGGCCAACCAGTAGCAGTTGGAGGAATTTCAACCGAAAACCTTTCTCCAGCGTAAGTGTGAAATAGTGCCTTTCTGTCCAATGACGATGGGCCACCAACAGTATCCACAAGACTTAAGCCAATAACGCTCCTTCTTCTGCATCAGCGCGGGAATATTAGTCTATGACTATGGCCCACCAATGGCAGCCACAATAATTGTAATCAGTACTCCCACTACTCCAGCACAGGCGCGGGAAGACTCACCTTTATAAGAGAACGCGGCTCTGGTCTCTGACAGTGTTCTAGCAATAGTGGACACCGGACCATCCTGAAGAAGATCCCAGCAGAGGGGTCGAAGCGTCTATTATTTTAGAACAAAATATGACACGACCTAAAAACCCAGAAGATTTTAAATTTATTGTTAACTTTACGGTAAATGCTATTTGTGGATGACGCTGGAGCTTGTAAGGGGTTCACCACCCTGCTGGAGCAAAAGTAATCTCGATGTATTTCTCACTTGCTAGAACGACAATTGACAGGCGCTGCCTGAGACATAAAATATCTTTGCCCCTGTTGAAAGAGAGCTCCAATAGAGTTGTAGGTCAGAGCAGTCTCTGCGGCAGTTGCAGCCGCTCGCTGCTACAGTGTAGTTGTCTGTCGCTGGTACAGCGCAGTTTACAGTTGGTAGTTGTTAAAGTCACAGTGCAGAATAAATTGTAAAATTTTATTATAGGGAACTGAATAAAAATTGTGATCAGCCGCAAAGCTAAATAATACCATGGGATGAGATGATGATGAACAAACGAATAATTGTTAATATAATGAAAAATCAACAGTGTAATTAAGTCAACCAACTATTGTAAGAAAGCAATACTCTGCAAAAGAGATAAGTTAAATAACCACACTGTTTACTGTAAATTGACGTGGAACTAAAGAGAGAAAATTTAACACTTTGCAGTGAAAAGCAAATGGACCGAAATTAACAAGCATTAACAAGAATAAACTATAGACCCCGTATGATAGCAGTCTTTACTAATTATCTTTCTTTCAGAGTATGACGCGATTACAGCAGACTATCAAGTAAAACTATATACTTTAATTTTAGTGATGAGGTATATTAGATGTAAGAAACTCTATAATATGTGAAATGATGATGAGAATGAAATACTATGAAACAGAATGATGCAGTGTATGAAGTAATATGAAAGAGAATGATAATGGCAGATGTTAATATGAATTTGTTTAAGTGTTTTCTTTTGTGATTCGTCAGCACCAGTTGATCCACATTTGTATTATATTCAATTTTCCCGTATAATGGATGTAGATCATTATCGATAACGTAAAAAATTTTCAGAGTATAATTGTTTTTACCAGTCAACTACACTCCTGGAAATTGAAATAAGAACACCGTGAATTCATTGTCCCAGGAAGGGGAAACTTTATTGACACATTCCTGGGGTCAGATACATCACATGATCACACTGACAGAACCACAGGCACATAGACACAGGCAACAGAGCATGCACAATGTCGGCACTAGTACAGTGTATATCCACCTTTCGCAGCAATGCAGGCTGCTATTCTCCCATGGAGACGATCGTAGAGATGCTGGATGTAGTCCTGTGGAACGGCTTGCCATGCCATTTCCACCTGGCGCCTCAGTTGGACCAGCGTTCGTGCTGGACGTGCAGACCGCGTGAGACGACGCTTCATCCAGTCCCAAACATGCTCAATGGGGGACAGATCCGGAGATCTTGCTGGCCAGGGTAGTTGACTTACACCTTCTAGAGCACGTTGGGTGGCACGGGATACATGCGGACGTGCATTGTCCTGTTGGAACAGCAAGTTCCCTTGCCGGTCTAGGAATGGTAGAACGATGGGTTCGATGACGGTTTGGTAGTACCGTGCACTATTCAGTGTCCCCTCGACGATCACCAGTGGTGTACGGCCAGTGAAGGAGATCGCTCCCCACACCATGATGCCGGGTGTTGGCCCTGTGTGCCTCGGTCGTATGCAGTCCTGATTGTGGCGCTCACCTGCACGGCGCCAAACACGCATACGACCATTATTGGCACCAAGGCAGAAGTGACTCTCATCGCTGAAGACGACACGTCTCCATTCGTCCCTCCATTCACGCCTGTCGCGACACCACTGGAGGCGGGCTGCACGATGTTGGGGCGTGAGCGGAAGACGGCCTAACGGTGTGCGGGACCGTAGCCCAGCTTCATGGAGACGGTTGCGAATGGTCCTCGCCGATACCCCAGGAGCAACAGTGTCCCTAATTTGCTGGGAAGTGGCGGTGCGGACCCCTACGGCACTGCGTAGTATCCTACGGTCTTGGCGTGCATCCGTGCGTCGCTGCGGTCCGGTCCCAGGTCGACGGGCACGTGCACCTTCCGCCGACCACTGGCGACAACATCGATGTACTGTGGAGACCTCACGCCCCACGTGTTGAGCAATTCGGCGGTACGTCCACCCGGCCTCCCGCATGCCCACTATACGCCCTCGCTCAAAGTCCGTCAACTGCACATACGGTTCACGTCCACGCTGTCGCGGCATGCTACCAGTGTTAAAGACTGCGATGGAGCTCCGTATGCCACGGCAAACTGGCTGACACTGACGGCGGCGGTGCACAAATGCTGCGCAGCTAGCGCCATTCGACGGCCAACACCGCGGTTCCTGGTGTGTCCGCTGTGCCGTGCGTGAGATCATTGCTTGTACAGCCCTCTCGCAGTGTCCGGAGCAAGTATGGTGGGTCTGACACACCGGTGTCAATGTGTTCTTTTTTCAATTTCCAGGAGTGTATAAATGTATAATTTCCCCTTAAGTCATTGCCAGTCCCTGTAGTGTTGACAGAAGAGCCAACACCGTGTTACTAGAGGAGGCCAAAATGCACGCGTTTTAGCTCACGCAGGCTGGCGTGAGGAGGGAAGAACTATACTGACAAGGAATGAGAATTCAGAAAGCGGACGTAATTAGTTTCATACTTAACTTTAATCCGTTAATGATGAACTTCGCTCTTGACGGTACATGATTCACAATATGATCTGTTCAGAATACATAGTAACTGAATATGGCGCCTTGCTAGGTCGTAGCAAATGACGTAGCTGAAGGGTATGCTAAACTGTCGTCTCGGCAAATGAGAGCGTATGTAGACAGTGAACCATCGCTAGCAAAGTCGGCTGTCCAACTGGGGTGAGTGCTAAGGAGTCTCTCTAGACTAGACACGGACAGATTGAGTTCACAGGGCCATGACGTAGCGCTGCTTTCACCAAAATTCATCATTTTTCACGAGTTTATATTTATCAGTTTTCATACGTAAGAGTTTAATTATCCAAATTAAATTATTTTTATTTTTTATTTTCTGTTCGGAAGGTTACACATCATTATTTTATAATTTTTTTTTATTTGTGCGGGAAGGATACAAGCTGTTGTCCAATAATGTCAAATGTGTGCTCGACTGGATACAGTTCTGGTGATCGAGCAGTCCAAGGCAACATGTCGACGCTCTGTAGAACGTGTTATGTTACAACAGTGGTATGTGGCCGAGAGTTATCCTATTGGAAAACACTCCCTCGAATGCGTTCATGAACGGCAGCACAATAGATCGGATCACCAGACAGACGTACAAATTAGCATTCACGGTGTGTGCGATAACTACGAGAGTGCTCCTATTGGCATCCGAAATTGCATCCCACACCACAACTACAGATGTAGGTTCAGTGCGTCTAGCACACAGACAGGTTGGCTGCAGATCCTGAACGGGCCTCCTAACCAACACAAGGCCATCACTGGCACTGGGGAAGAAGAAGTGTTCAACAGAAAACACAACAAACCACCACTCTGATCTCTCAATTGACATCACTAAATTCGCAAATGGCGCTGGTTTGGGGTGGGGTGAGTGTGATGCACGCTACAGCGCTTCTGGTTTGGTGCTGTCCTTGAAGTAACAGATTTGTAGCAGTTTGTTGTGTCATTGTGGTGGCAGCTGCTACTCAAATTGCTGTTGCTGATGCAGTACGATGCCCCAGAGCCTAGGCCCGCCGAACACGATGGTCTTCCCTCTCGGTAGTGCCACGTGGCCGTCCGCAGCCCGGTCATCTTGCGACTGTACTTTTTTGTGACCACCGCTGCCAGCACTCATTTACAATGGCTACATTCCTGCCGAGTCTTTCTGGAATATCGCAGAAGGAACATCCAGCTTCCTGTTGCTCTACGACACTTCCCCATTAAAACTCGGCGAGGTGTTCATAATGGCGTCTATGTCGCCTCAAAAAATTCTCGACCAGCATCACCTCACTACGTCCAGTTTCAGAGGTGTCTAAAGCTCACGATCGTTACAGCGTGTATTTAAAGCAAACCTAATTTGCATCCTCGTAGTGGCGTCAGCCCTACGCGACCGCCACGAAGTCTGAATAGAGATCATTTATGAGATGTAGAGGCACGCCTACCAACTTTCGCACAACTCCTTCTTGGTGATGCTATTTTTCTTCTGTTAGTGTATATAGCTATTAAGGTAACTTTGAAACTAGTATTATAAAAAATGCTATTTGGTTTCTCTGTCAGAAATTAAAGTACATGCTCCAGCATTTTTGGGAATTCAACTACTAAGGGATTAAGGGGGGAGGGGGGGGGGTCAAACTGACCGACTTGGAGCAGGAGAGGCGCCACAGGACATTTTAGATAAAACTTTGTCAGCATGACCAAGAAGGATTCAGGATTCACACTCACAGCAGTTGAAGTTTAAACATATAACAAGATAATTTTTTTACCTGCGTAATTTCATCATTTTTTCACCTACTATTGGTTGCTATAGGCACACTTTTCTTTAAAAGTAAGAGAGATACTTCGATGAATTTTGCACAGCATACAAATCGTACTTACAGGTGTATGAAACTCTAGAATTTATTTAATTTATGAAAAAATGAATGAGCTGTTACATTTTAAACTTCATGATTAGAAGAAGCTCAAATGTTATAGTTAATTATCTCACTTTTTATCGCAGTTTTTAATAGATTTGTAAACTTCTAGAGCTTCTTACACCTGTATGGTTTGTATGCTGTGCAAAATTCATCGAAGAATCCCTCTTACTTCTGAAGAAAAGTGTGCCTATAGCAGCAAATGCAGCCAACAGTAAGTGAAAAACTGATGAAATTGCTATGTTTTTGAACTTCCACTGATATGAGTGTGAATCCTGAATTATTTCTGGTCATTCTGACGAAGTTTTATCAATTTATTTGCAACAGTATAGACAATGCAAATTAAAATGCCCTGTGGTGCGTCTCCTGTTCCAAGTCGGCCCGTTTGACGTCATATCCCCCGTAACATAGTGGGTGAAAGGTTTTTTGAAAATAAATTATTATAAAGTACTAATAAAGCATTTTAAACCTACGTCTATAAATATTGGTATTTCACTTCTCGGTTGGATATAAAAAAGAATACGTGTTTCATTCCATTTTGTAAAATGATCTCCTAAGGGGCTTTATGAAAATATTTAATTATGAAACCATTTTTTAAGCTAAATCAAAGAAAATTTGTATTTTGCTTGTCGGTTGAAAAAAAAATACATGTTTCATTGTGTCTATAATTTGTGCCCCTACTAGGGCGAAATAGAGGATGAAAATTTTTATGGTAGTGTTTCGTTACATTAAAACGTTTTTAAAGCTATATCTGTGAACTCTGTATTTGAACTCTAAAGAAATGTGTTAGGGGATTAACGAAGGCCTCCGATTCTAGCTGCTAGAATCGCTTTTTCGTCAGAAATACATTTGGAAAAGCCGTTGCTTCTGTGCCCTTAATTGACGTGCAAAGTTTAATAGATGTTGCAATTCGTGAACTACATAAAAATCCAATTAAAAGCAAAAAAAATCTCTGCAGACCATACAGTCAATGCAAGCGAAACAGCGGGTGCTAATATAGTCTATAACATATACACAACCCAGACTGAAATTATAAGTGTCAATGGACGTGAATGGGGGGCAGTAGTCGAGAAGGGAGTGACATATTGTTGTAGCCTATCCCCCATGTAATTCTATCTTCACATAAAACAAGCAGTAAAGGAAAACCGAGGACAAATTTGAAAAGGGATTTAAAGCTCAGAAGAAATTATGAAAACTAAGTAAAAGGCAGCAGAGGACATGGAAGAGCACAGGTAGTGTCTCGAAAAGAGGCTATAAGAAGAACATCAACAAAAATAGAACAGGGGTTAATGGAATGTTGCCGAATTAAATTAGACGCAATGCTGAGGAAATTAGTTTAGATATGAGACGCTAAACGCAGTAGACGAATGTTTCTTCTTGAGGAGCACATAACTGACGACGGAGAAGGTTGAGCGAGGAAAAGAAATGTGTCGAGCTATATCGCAATAAATGTAATTATGCTTACAACGTATTCTGCACGTGATGGTGACGAAAAAGCAACATATGATGCCGTCCTTAGCAGGAATTTTGCTCGTCCATAGTAGTTACGGGCACAACGCAAGGTGCATCACATCTGGGATAATTGTACCTGACTTACGCTTACTAGGGCCGCCATGTCACTTTTTCCATATAGCGATATGTGGAATATAATATGCTATAAGCAAACAATATTTACTGCGGATTAACATATATTGCAGTTGGTAATAGCAGGAATAGCGTTTCTCAAAAAGAGAAACATGGTAACGACCAATATAATTTTAAATGTCAGAAAGTCTTTTCTGAAAGTATTTGTCGGGAGTGTAGTCTTGCGTGGAAGTGGAACGTGGACTATAAACAACAGAGACAAAAAGAGAACAGAATCTTTTGGGATGAGGTGCTACATAAGAAAGTTGAACATGAAATAGGTGTACAAAACTAAATGCAAATGTCGTGTGGCTTTATTGGCTGGAATATCCCAATGTTTGGGTTCAGCGGCCTGTCGGAAAGTGTGTTCTTCCTCCGTGCACATGGGCCGCTTCCCTCGTGCATATGTGAGAGTGGTGTCATACGTGTGTTCGTACAGTTTAGGTGAGTATAATGGATGCATATAAAGTGTAGTATTACGTTTGTGTTGAGTGATGAAGACGCGAAAAGGAAGAGAGTGGAATCCGGTGGCGACACATAGCCTACTCGTCTCGAATAGCACTTGTACTACCGCCTACCTTAATGTCGTTGCCCGATCACCGTCAACAGTGTCACATGCCCTCACTTCATGGGACACTGCATACAGGTCTGGAGTTTAGTCCGGGACATTGGGGCAAAGACTGGTGCTCAGGGACCTTACGCCACCACATCTTCTCCTCACTGGCAGTGATAAATTCATCCACCGCCAGAATTCTTACCGTCTTATGGGCGAGTCGAGCCCCACTGCACAGGGCGTGCGATAGCGACATAGGCTACGGAAGCGGGCTATAAGGTAACCAGTCAGGAGTGACTGAACAGAATTGGGGAGAAAGCACTCTTCCCACTAAAGACCGGAACAACAACAACCGTTTTGTACACTCCTGGAAATGGAAAAAAGAACACATTGACACCGGTGTGTCAGACCCACCATACTTGCTCCGGACACTGCGAGAGGGCTGTACAAGCAATGATCACACGCACGGCACAGCGGACACACCAGGAACCGCGGTGTTGGCCGTCGAATGGCGCTAGCTGCGCAGCATTTGTGCACCGCCGCCGTCAGTGTCAGCCAGTTTGCCGTGGCATACGGAGCTCCATCGCAGTCTTAAACACTGGTAGCATGCCGCGACAGCGTGGACGTGAACCGTATGTGCAGTTGACGGACTTTGAGCGAGGGCGTATAGTGGGCATGCGGGAGGCCGGGTGGACGTACCGCCGAATTGCTCAACACGTGGGGCGTGAGGTCTCCACAGTACATCGATGTTGTCGCCAGTGGTCGGCGGAAGGTGCACGTGCCCGTCGACCTGGGACCGGACCGCAGCGACGCACGGATGCACGCCAAGACCGTAGGATCCTACGCAGTGCCGTAGGGGACCGCACCGCCACTTCCCAGCAAATTAGGGACACTGTTGCTCCTGGGGTATCGGCGAGGACCATTCGCAACCGTCTCCATGAAGCTGGGCTACGGTCCCGCACACCGTTAGGCCGTCTTCCGCTCACGCCCCAACATCGTGCAGCCCGCCTCCAGTGGTGTCGCGACAGGCGTGAATGGAGGGACGAATGGAGACGTGTCGTCTTCAGCGATGAGAGTCGCTTCTGCCTTGGTGCCAATGATGGTCGTATGCGTGTTTGGCGCCGTTCAGGTGAGCGCCACAATCAGGACTGCATACGACCGAGGCACACAGGGCCAACACCCGGCATCATGGTGTGGGGAGCGATCTCCTACACTGGCCGTACACCACTGGTGATCGTCGAGGGGACACTGAATAGTGCACGGTACATCCAAACCGTCATCGAACCCATCGTTCTACCATTCCTAGACCGGCAAGGCAACTTGCTGTTCCAACAGGACAATGCACGTCCGCATGTATCCCGTGCCACCCAACGTGCTCTAGAAGGTGTAAGTCAACTACCCTGGCCAGCAAGATCTCCGGATCTGTCCCCCATTGAGCATGTTTGGGACTGGATGAAGCGTCGTCTCACGCGGTCTGCACGTCCAGCACGAACGCTGGTCTAACTGAGGCGCCAGGTGGAAATGGCATGGCAAGCCGTTCCACAGGACTACATCCGGCATCTCTACGATCGTCTCTATGGGAGAATAGCAGCCTGCATTGCTGCGAAATATGGATATACACTGTACTAGTGCCGACATTGTGCATGCTCTGTTGCCTGTGTCTATGTGCCTGTGGTTCTGTCAGTGTGATCATGTGATGTATCTGACCCCAGGAATGTGTCAATAAAGTTTCCCCTTCCTGGGACAATGAATTCACGGTGTTCTTATTTCAATTTCCAGGAGTGTATTTACCTTTACATGAAGTTGAAGTGGTTCAAATGGTTCAAATGGCTCTGAGCACTATGGGACTTAACAGCGGAGGTCATCAGTCCCCTAGAACTTAGAACTACTTAAACCTGACTAACATAAGGATATCACGCACGTCCATGCCCGAGGCAGGATTCGAACCTGCGACCGTAGCGCCGCGCGGTTCCAGACTGAAGCGCCTAGAAGTTGGAGTGTTTATTACTGTCTGATGACAACTGTATTTATCTAGTGTGCCGATGTTTCGACTGCTTGAGCAATATCTGTTCTAGACCGATTACTCCATGCAGCTAGACCTGACACTGCTGCGTTAACACTCCTTTTTTCGACTGGTGTAGATATCCAGTCTTGCAGTTCTTGTGATTTATCTCACGGTCCAGCTATGCTGCACCCTGTTCTCCCTCGGCATCGAATTTCTTTTTTCCGTGCAGATTTCTACAAGTGAAATAGATTAGTTCCAATTAACTCTGTATGTTATCATAAAACTTTCACAAAAGGTTACATGGGAACCAAGTAACATTACTCTCTCAAAGACTTCTCGTTAACATTCTGTCTGTGTATAGTATACACCAACAATCGCTTATATACATCATATTTGTCTTCCTTGATGCCAGAGATCTTCCATGGCACCAGAGCTCCGTCATGCCCCCTTGCTCCACGGAGATTAAGAATGCTCTCCAGCAGGCAGGTATGTTGAGTAATACTTTCTCAAAGTATGTGGCTAGATGTTTACAAACTGTGATCACGCACATCTTTACTCTGAGCTCTGTTTTGACGAATGTGATACGTCCCATTCCATGAATAGCATGAATCACTACCAACTCTTTTCAAAGCAAATGGAGTCACGGCTATATTGCCGCTTAGTCGATGGTGGCCAGATTTCTCTGCTATCGGATGCCACTTTAACCTCTTGCGGTTTTATGCCGTATCGTTCATTGCTTGTACACTGCTACCTCGCAGTCCGGTTGGGCTCGTAATGGTGACGCGTGCAGAATAGAGTGCCAGTAATGTCATGCAGTAGTATCTAGGCGACAGCAGAAAATGAAATGGCTATCGGGTCACTTTGCGATAGCATTCAGATGAAATAGGAAACGACCAGCTTGTGTGATCTGTCGGCAGGAGAGATGTATCGATAATGCGAATGGTGACTGCCATTTTAGATTCTGTCGGAGGCGATGTTGTCAAAGGGCTGCTAGCCCGTCAATCTAAGAATTTTCCGAACTGCATTAATAATAATAAAAAATGGTTAAGATGGTGGTTTTAATGCTTCAGATGTTCGACACAGTCTCCCCCCCCTCCCCTCATCTCCCAAACATGAGTACAAAGCACAGAACGATGTTTTGTGGTAGGTTCGTATTGATAACACCAAGTATTGCTACCCGTGATGAATGTTTCCTGAAAATAAATATCCCCGTTTATCAATGCAATCATATCGCGACAAGCGTCCACGCTCCGTTGTTTTGAATCCGGAGCGAAGGTGTGCGGGAAAAATTTTTCTCACAGTTTTCTCTTTTTCAAAACATTCTAGACAATAACTTTTTCGTATTTTTGGTCCACAGGCATGTAAGAATGTTTGAACGATATTTCTGCCATTTGCCTGTACAATCTTCTTTATTTTATATTACTATCACGATTTTGGCCTTATGCCATTATCTAGTACAGCAATGTTGGTTATAATTAGACTTTGTTAAGTGAAGTCTCCTACATTTCAGTGATTTTGTACTTATCTAGACGCTGGGACGCTCATTTCAATAGATCTTGACGAAGACTTGGCTTAACAAAGTTTGGGCGGCGGGGGATGGGGGAGCGGGGTGGGGGGTTATTAGCTGATGTCTGATTTCACTCAGCGGTAGTGGTTTAAGAACGGTTGGGAACCATTGCTTTAAGATATGTTCGCACGATCCGTCATTCCTCTTGCGCTGGCGCAGAGGTATCGCAACGAAAACGCATGCACAGAAATTACTGGATAGGACGTACTACACACAAGCGCATTAGCGTATCCACATGTTGCCGCATCGTTCAAACAGTCTGCTAGGCATCCATTTCTTTGCTCGACAATTTATGCTGCGTTTATTGTGATGAAAGGAGACAGAAAGAAAAAATACGGAAGCCACTTTGGGTAAAGCAGTATTTAAATAATAGAGGTACTGTGGGCGAGAAGTACGAGGTAACAGTGACGTTTTGCTTGCAAATTTCAGATGGAAGTTGCAGCAAGATTGTGATTTTGCACTTGCTGACTGAGTACTTGCGTCGCTAGGCAAGTATTCGTCCTAGCGAGCGTTACAGACTTCAGTAAGTATACCGTAAGCTGAGGCGAACGCTCAAACAAACTTAAACGACTCGCGTAGCACAAGACAAATGTTCGAGATGATACCTAAAAGTAGGCAGAAACAATTTAAGATCTTATAAAAGAAAGGATGAATTTCTGGAGCAATAAGACTGGCAATAACGTTTCGTTATCTGGCGACCGGCGACTTCTGCACCAGTAAGAGCTATTTATTGCACACTTCTATGTAAAGCATTTCAGTGATTACTCGTGAAATCGAGAATACTTACGAGAGGTTCTCAGTCCTTATATGAAGGTTAATTGGCTCTCAATGAGGCATTTTTGTTTCATTTTATAAAAAGTTGTTTACACGACTTATATCGATAAAGGTTAGATACGAAGTAATATCCTTAGACTCGACAAGATCGGAAATGTCATGTTTTCCAAATTTGTATTTTTCTGCATTGGCAAAGTCCTTCATTTCAATGTTTGGTAGTTTCTTGAGGAGGTCTACCCATCTCAACATAACATGAACATTCGTCCACAGTTTTCATAAGCATTTTTCATAAACTTTTAGTCTTTTCTGTTTTTCAACATTGAGACTTATCTCATTCCTTACAGTAATAAGATTGGATACTTTTATATTATTTTTAGTTCAAACCATATCAGGCATATATTTTTCCCTCAGGGCATTGCAGCTCAACTTTTTGTCCAAATAATCTTCATAAGTGGAGTCCCTTACGACATTTCCTTGACTGTTTTCTTTGGATACAACAGATATCACTTCACTACAATCGCTTTGTAGCATAGTGGCCGCAACACATTACAGTTAAAGAATATGGACCTCACCTATGTCTCCGAAACAACGCGAGAGGATTCCCACCCAACCCTTAAAGGAGTGCACTATGACCCACTCTCTCCAAAAAGAACAGATTACACACGCAAAAATGGGCACGTCTACTTGCGCTGTCGAAAATTAAGCGCATGCGCGAAGTTGAGGAGAAAAATGCCATCGTGTGGACGCACCATTATGATTGTTCAAAGCAGAAACTTCCTTACAGAAAACGGCATCGTCACAGCACGACATGAAACCACTGGAGAACATAACAGTAAACTAATTGAAGAGTACTCATGTTGCATTCTTTATCTCTTTCACCAACCTCCCAACTGCTCTAAAGCGTCATAGATGGCGCTCTCGTCGAATTTGTCTCTGTCCTAAAATAACACCAGCTGCAAGCACAGAAGACGCCTGGAGCGCTCGAATGACGCGTCATTGGACTCGCATTCGAGAGGACGACGGTTCAAACCCACGTCCGGCCATCCTGATTCAGGTTTTCTATGATTTCCCTAAATCGCTTAGGGCAAATGCCGAGATGGTTCGTTTGACAAGGCACTGCCGAATTCCTTCCCCGTCCTTCCCTAATCCGAGCTTGTGCTCCGTCTCTAATGACCTCGTCGCCGACGGAACGTTAAACAATGATGTCCTCCTCCTCCTCCTCCTCCTCCTCCTCCACCTCCTCGAATAACGCATGCGTGCGTATGGAGAAAGGGACATGCACCTAAGCGCATGCCTCTTCTTCCGTGACAGGCAGAGATCGACGCGAGGCACTCGGAAGCAACGCACATAAGCCAAACTCGGTTCACAATGGCATCGCAGTCGGGAGGTTATTAAACTATAACACGGATGACAGTTTGGAGTTAAATCCGGTTAATGGCATTTTTAATCCGATTGTAGAGTTTGGCAACTCTCTACTGTAGCTCCGGCCACTTCACGGAGGCCCGCAGCGTAACGTGTAACGAGTAGAAGTGGAAATTCCGCGAGCACAGTTGCGGCCGGCGACTTAAGCAACCAGCCCGCGGGCACCCTTTCACTGCTAGAGGAGTGGACAATGCCCCGTGTATTAACTTACATCACTGCTTGGTATCCATCTTAGCGAGCGTTGCAGACTTTAGTACGTACACCGTAAGCTGTAATGAACGCTGAAGCAAACTTAAACGACACGTGTCACTTCAGACAAATGTTCGAGATGACACCTAAAAACAGACAGAAAGAATCTAAAACCTTAAAAAACAAGGACTGAATTTTGAGCAAAATTGTTCAGAAATTTGAGGATGTGAGGAGATGCAGTGCAACTTTGACGAAAGAATTCCGAGAAAGATGAAGGAATGAATACACGTAGTGGAAAATACCTGAAATACCGTTATCTGCTGATTATCTTGTACTGTTTGCCTCTAGTATAGGAATATGTATCAGAGGAAGTTTGCCAGTAGCCTTCAAAATAAATTACAATAATAGTAAAATAATAATGTGCAGGGTGATCCAGTGATGTTACAAACTTTCAGGGATTATGAGGGGTAAATGCATCAATTGGAGATAAGAGATCAGGGTCCGCAAACGATTGAGTCTAGAGTAATAAGTGAAAATAGTTCTGATATGTCTGACAGTGGAACACATGTTCTGGTATTGTCGTTACTAAGATTGTAGGATAGGCAACTTTATGAGGCGGTAGTATCGACCAAAACAATAACAGTCTAGTAAACAACGGCTCTGAAATGCGTACCATAAGAGTTGCGAGCACTGTTTGATATTCGCTACTCTGAAACATCTCTTCAACTGAACAAATGTCTATAGGTCTTAAGGTATGCATTTTAGTCCAATATTTACTACACATCTTTTTCTTGCGTTGGTCCGTACTATCTTCTCCAAAAATATGGAAACGGAAGAGATGTGTTCCGCAGTATTGAAGAGGGACAAGTGCTCATAGTTCCTATGGCATGCGTTTTAGAGCCCTTGTTTTATTAGACTTCTTGTTTTTTTTTTTTTTTTTTTTTGGTCCATACTAACAACCCTGAAGGCTGGCTAACCTACAAACCTAGCAACAACGGCGCCGGTACACGTATTCTATTGTCAGAGATATGAGAACGATATTGGCCTGTAATTTTCGACTTGATCGTTTCCAGACCAGGGTCCCTTATCTGAAATTTACACATTTACCCTTCTCCAAACATCTCTAAAAGTTTGTAACATCCTCAAGTGGTTGCCCTGTACTATCAACACATCGGAAAGAAAATACTGTAGTACAAATTAATGATGACATCATGGAAATGTAGAGATTTCTTGTGAAGAGTATTTGAGGACAGCCCTGAAAAAAAGTAAAAATTATATCAGGAGTGATTTTGGTAAACTAGAAAGACCAGAAACATTTTAAAATTAGTGTTATTACCATTTATGACATGGCAATGAGAGAATCTTAATGCAGTAGTCTTTAAAAACTGGTGAATGTTCAGAGAACAATGGAGAGATGCACTGGAGGTCCATAAATTCCCACTATATAATCATAACTAGCGAACTATTAGACATAGAGAATCGTAGTTTGTTGTAAAATGTTTAACAGCTTTCAAAGACATTTTCTTTTGTTCTTCGTTGCAAATTTGTCTTGGAGTGGATAAAAATGGCGGCAGACCAGGAGATGGCACTATGTATCATCTGGAATGCAGAATGCAAATATGTGACAACGGTACTGCGGAATGAATGATGCCAGTATGGGAGTGCACCACCAGCAAAAATAAGCATAGTGAGATAGTTAAGAAAGTAATGAGACAGGCAGTGTCAAAGACCTTCTTCGAAATCGACGTCCCCCCCCCCCCCCCCCCATGTGCCTCAAGCACTTGCCGACAGAGAGCAAACTGCATTTCAATACAGCGCCCAGAAGTCAATTGCAGGAAGCAAGATCAACTATCCATAAAGTGTTACGTAAGCGTTTACGCCTTTTCGGGTACAAAGTGTAAACGGTTCAAGCACTGCAGTCAAAGGATCATTCTCTGTAGTTAGCATTCGCGTCTTCCACACTGGTCTCCATAGATCAGGGCTGTCCACGGCGTGTCGAACATCACGTGTGCAGGGTATATGGACTACGTGCGGGCCTGTCCCTCGGCTTTACTCTGCCCTTCTCCGAAGTACTCGGAACAGCTTCAACATTTCATTAAGTATTGCGTAGGTCGAATTAGAACTTCCCTATGTTAAACTCATGGAATATTTAAGTGCTTCAGCTTAACTGAAGCGTGTGTAGTTATGTATTTTGGACATGTGGCATAATTATTTCGTTAAAAAAATCGGCGAGGATGGTGGTTGAAATTAAAAGTGCGGAAGTTGCTGTGTTCCTTTCGGACATCATGGTGTGGAATTTGTAGCTCTGAATATGTTTATGAAAAGCGGGTCAGTATAACTTCGGGTGAACTTGAGAATAATAGTGTTTTCGAACAAGAGTGATTTTTATTGTTCTTATTTTCTATGTTTTCGTGGAAGATGCTATTGTCTCTTTGTGCTCGTCTTGTACCTCGTGTTTGGTAACCGATGGTCCTTCTGCTCTACTATTGCACTGCAATAGCTTTTCGTATTACCAGTTTAATTGTTTCGTGTGTTATAATTTCAGTAAAATATCA
The DNA here is from genome assembly GCF_023898315.1 of Schistocerca nitens. Classification (NCBI taxonomy): domain Eukaryota; kingdom Metazoa; phylum Arthropoda; class Insecta; order Orthoptera; family Acrididae; genus Schistocerca; species Schistocerca nitens. The sequence goes on along the minus strand of NC_064614.1, from coordinate 1,190,570,164 downwards.
GTTTTTCGTGCGTATAGAGGAAACGTTCGTAACGGTTTGTTTCTGAACGGACCATGTATAAGTAGAAACGGTTTGGGGGGGGGGATTCTGCCTTGCCGAGTTAATTTTATTTCGTGGTGGCAAAATCATACTGGTATTGCACCATTAAAATTTCTTTCATTTGTGCTTTGTTTAATGTCTAATTTCTGAACAGTTAACTCGTAATCAAGTTTACTACGGGCTGAAGTTCGGCCGTTCGTAAGCGGCAGGGGCGGTTTCTACATCGAATATCTACTCTACGAAACCTTGCGAATCAGATAAACCTCTTTCTAAGCTAGTGCATGAGCATGATGGTGACAGGTATCTCTCTTTCTGCCGTGGGTATGTAGATGGAATGATTGAATTATTGTGTTCCACTTCCCTCTAGTGTTGTTTTCCTTTTTCATTGCGCTATCTTACCATTTTTGCGAATTATTTAGTTAAATTTTTTTATTCAGGCACCTGTCATGTGTATTCGTAGGATGTGCATCAAATTCAATCATGAAGTAAATGTGCTACGTAAAAGAAAAATTCAGCGTCCTTTATCTTTCTCATTGATGCCACTTTTCAAATTAATATTCTATTCCCCGATTTTTTAAAAAGTGAATCTGCTTGCTTGTGATGAACAAAAATCGGAGGAAAAATCAGGGTGAACGGTGTACTGTCTGAAAAGTAACGAGTTCACATGTAATTAAACAAGCTCATTGATATACGACATACAATGCTGTCCATCTTATAAGTTTCTTTGAAAAAAATTGCATTCTTATAATTAAATTCTGAATTTAATTAAACTGTTAATTTCCAGTTCAGTCTTTTCTTAATTGTTAGGAAGGTCTTGGGCTGGTGGCGACCCTGTTATTTTTAAATTTATATCTCCTTGTGAGGTGGCTTAACCAGAAATTGCGCACAAGGGTTGCATCTCCATTGTTCTTGGTACGTAACGTATGTCGAGCATTGGCTAGGATCCGTTTACAGTTATACATACATACTTTTCAATTGCTAGTGTGTTTCAGGTACGTCACCATAAACACAACATTCATGACTAGTCACAACCTCAGAAAGAGTTTATGTACGATGGAAACTGTTGAGTGGGGGTTCGTTATGGAGTTCCAATGATGCTTTTGTTTGTCTTCTAACAGAGTAATAAATAAATGCAATACAGCTCTGTATCATACATTTTTCTGAGCGTCTTCTGACAGAGTTTGTAACACTTCTGTGCGTTTCCAAAGAGTTGGAATCATGGGATCTGTTCCCATCACTGACGATACTCATCCAGGGTGGTGCAAAACCGCGATTTATCGCTGAACAAAGTGCGATGGCATTCATCAACAGTCGACCGCAGCAATTTGTGTTGTTGTGCTAACGGCAACCTGCGCATTGGACGGTGATTTCCTAGACCGACCACTGCCGCAGGATGACACAGAACGTTGCGGGAAGTCTCAACTTTGTCTCGAATGGCAGGAACAGATGTGACAAGTGATGCACTTGGTGCACAATACGGCGATTCTCTCCTGTGGTGGACAGACATGGTCGACAGAATCCTTGACGACGAGTATACGTGCCCTAATGTTTCCAAACGGTCGAGCATCGGGCCATTGTCACATGTACTGATATTGCACAGTTCAACTACACTCAAGTTCATAAATTAAGGATAATGCTGATACATGGTGAAACAACGCTCTGGTGGGCGGTTTACGGGCTTAAATCACCTCGGGTTATTACCATCCCGACCGATCGAGGTGGTGCAGTGGTTAGCACACTGGACTCGCATTTGCGAGGACGACGGTTCAATCCCGCGTCCGGCCATCCTGATTTAGGTTTTCCGTGATTTCCCTAAATCGCTCCAGGCCAATGCCGGGATGGTTCCTTTGAAAGAGCACGGCCGACTTCCTTCCCCGTCCTTCCCTAATCCGATGAGACCGATGACCTCGCTGTTTGGTCTCTTCCCCCAAACAATCCAATATGACCATGCGGTGCATTTGACCTGCAGTCGTTGCACGCTGGCGCTGGCAGCAGTCAACACACGCAGAGGTGTGTTGGTGCATGTCAGTGCAGCGAGTAAGTGTGCAGACGTTTTCAGACGTGCTAATGGTGACTGTGTGTTGAAAATGGCTCAAAAAACACTTATTGATGACGTTATGAGGGGTAGAATACTAGGGCGACTGCATGCTGGTCAAACACAGCAGGTCGTAGCACGGGCCCTCCGTGTGCCACAAAGCGTGATCTCAAGATTATGGCAACGATTCCAGCAGACAGGAAACTTGCCCAGGCGTTACAGTACGGGACTTCCACAGTGTATAACACCACAAGAAGACCGATATCTCACCATCAGTGCCCGCAGACGGTTACGGAGTACTGCAGGTAGCCTTGATCGGGACTTTACTGCAGCCACTGGAACAGTTGTCTCCAGAAACACAGTCTACTTACGACTGAACAGACATGGTTTATTCGCCCGGACACCTGCAAGGTGCATTCCACTGACCCCTGGTCGCAGGAGAGCCCGTAAAGCCTGGTGTCAAGAACACATACATGGTCATTGGAAAAGTGGTCCCAGGTTATGTTCACGGACGAGCCCAGGTATAGTCTGAACTGTGATTCTCGCCGGGTTTTCCTCCGCGTCTACCAGGAACCAGATACCAACACCTTAATGTCCTTGAAAGGGATCTGTATGGAGGTCGTGGTTTGATGGTGTGGGGTGGGATTATAATTGGTGCACGTACAGCCCTGCATGTCTTTGACAGACGAACTGTAACAGGTCAGGTGTATCGGGACGTCATTTTGCACCAGTATGTCCGCCTTTTCAGGGGTGCAGTGGGTCCCACCTTCCTCCTGATGGATGACAACACACGGCCCCACCGAGCTGCCATCGTGGATTGGTACCTTGAAACAGAAGATATCAGGCGAATGGAGTGGCCTGCCTATCTGCAGACCTTAAACCCCATCGAGCACGTCTGGGATGCTTTCGTTCCACGTATCGCTGCACGTCTTCAAACCCCTAGGACACTTCAGGAGCTCCGACAGGCACTGGTGCAAGAGTGGGAGGCTATACCCCAGCAATGCTCGACCACCTGATCCAGAGTATGCCAACCTGTTGTGCGGCGTGTGTACGTGTGCATGATGATCATATCCCATATTGATGTCGGGGTACATGCGCATTCTGTAGCACATGTGTTTCGGGACGGTTTTCTCAACTTATCACTAGTACCGTGGACTGTGTCATGTGTGTTCCCTATGTGCCTATGCTATTAGCGCCAGTTGTGTAGTGCGACGTTGTGTGGCACCACATTCTGCAATTATCCTTAATTTATGAGCATGAGTGTAGTTGGCAAAATTGAGATCTGCAATGAGGTCTATCTCAAAAGCTGTCAGGTGTTGATAACGCTGTCTGACTCGAGTACACGTCATCTCTGTGTCATTCTTAGTGATCGTTGAGCAGCTGACGCTGTTCACGCCACTAACGCACCCTATCCGGCCTAGTAACACGAACAACAGTAACATACTCTGATGGCCGTTCTATTTATCACAGAGAATTGCAGCTCTAATCATTTACATACTCACCAATGGTGCGTGTACCAAACTACAATGACTTCCGTCAGTCTCTTCTGGATGCTCCACTTTCTCTGTGATGCAGCTTATACGCGGTGTGTGAGAAAAGTAATGAAACTGATCTTTTTATCTACCTAAGTTTTTATTTTTTTTTCAAATAATAGGATTGTCGCCTTCAAAGTAGTTAACTTCTGCAGTCATGCACCGGCAGAGTCGTTGTTCCCAGTTCTGGTAGCAGCGCTGAAAGGCTTCAACTGGTAGGACCTTTAACAAGTCGGCCACATTCTTTTGTATGTTCTCCAGAGCTCCAAAATGACGCCCAGTTAAGACATTTTTCAATATCTGGAAAAGAAAAGGTCAGGTGGACAGGAGGGTTCCGCAACAAGAGGAATGCCTTTTGTCGTCAAAAATTCCGTGATGGAAGTGGCTGTGTGACATGGGGCGTTGTCACGATGCAGCATCCACTTGTCTGCAACGTCCAGGATCGCTCGAGTCGCCCTTTCCCCGTGCCCTTCAAGGATACCTTTCTAAAACACTTGGTTGTCCTGGAGGAATTAATCCTTCATGCACGATACCCCTATTGTCAAGAAAGCAAATGAGCATTGTTTCGATCTTTGATTTGTTCACTCGAGCTTTTTTCTGTCGAGGAGTGCCGCTCCTCACTTTGCCGCTTTGTCTCTGGATCGTACTAAAATATCCAGGATGTCATTGGCAGTTCTCTCAAGAACATCACGACACGCATTTCTTCAATTGTCCTTTTGCTCAGTTGCACGGTTTTAGGCTAGTTTTGGCACAAACCTTTCGCATGTGCAAATCTTCAGTCAAAATTTGATGTACAGTCAAAGTGTTTAAGATTAATGTGTCACCTATCATCCTTATTGTTTTTGGTGTGAAAGATTCAGCCGTACCAGGGTACGCCCGATTGCTTTTCTCAATCGCAGTCTTCGGGGAGGCTCCTTTCGTGTAACATGTAAGGCGACAGCAATGTTATTCATGGACTTGACAGCAGCGTACGAGACCGTCAACCACCAGATAGTATTAAACAAAGTCTACAGCCTAACCAAGGATTTCAGTAGTCTCTCCAGGCTCATCGCAAATATTTTGCAGAACTGAAGATTCTTCGTTGACCTCCAAGAACAGTTCAGCCGTTGAAGGTTACAAAAAATTGCCTTCCCCACAGAAGTGAGTTGGCTCCAGTTCTGTTAAATATATATACTAACGACCAACCCATAGTAACCAACTGCAAGAGATTCTTGTACGCGCATGATCTCGCTCTGGCAACCCAAAGCAGAAACTTCGATTCAATAGAAATCACCCTAAAGAGCGCTCTTGAAGATTTGTCAAAATGCTACAGAATAAAACAATTTAAACCAAACCCCTCAAAGACACAAGCGTGTGTTTTCCGTCTGACAAAGAGGGAAGCCATCGAAAATTTAAAGATTGTGTGGCCAGGGGTTAAATTGGAACACTGTGACACTCCAAAATACCTAGGAATAACATTCGACAGATCTCTAACGTTCAAAAAACACTGCATGAATTTCAGATCAAAAGTCTCCACCAGGAACAACCTACAGATAAAACTGGCCGGATCGCAGTGGTGCAGCCAAGCTGAAACCATCCGAACTTCTGCAGGGGCATTATGCTACTCCACTGCTGTGTACGCCTGTCCTGTTTCGTATGTCAGCACATGCGAAAAAGGTGCATATTGCCCACAGTGACACATGTAGAGTTATGACAAGCTGCTTGAAGTTAACTCCAGTCGAATGGCTCTACCACCTTGCAGGAATTGCACCAACTCAAGTTCAAAGAGAAATAGCAGCAAACTGGGAAAGAACGAAAGTGGAGCAGGAAAAAAACGCATTCCATGCATGGGCAACAACCCTACCCAAAACGACTAACGTCAGGGGAAAGTTTCCTCAGAACGTCGAAGAACATAACAGCCACTGATCAAGAAGCCAGGCTGCACTATGGAGGGCTGGAAAAGACTGTCAGAATTTTTTACCCCCTAGTCATGATGAGAACTGGCCAATCTGGAAGTCCTTGAATAGGCTGAGGTCAAGAGTGGGCAGATAGCGAGCTAACCTGGAAGAATGGGGTACATTGAAGAAACAAAACCCAATGTGACTGCGGGGAAGAACAGACTGTTCAAGATATGCTTCAGAGTCGACTGTGTCCAACCGTCTACACAGAAGACCTTCAACAGGAAACGGGAAATGCACTGGAAGTGGCCAAATTTCGGTCAAAAATTATATAAATTGCGTTGATCTGTCAAAAACTGTATCAACTGTGTTTTATGTGTGTTTCTGACACGAGAATAATAATAATAATCCTTATTGTTAAACATCGGTCTGATCTCACAAGAGCACGCACTCGTTCGACGTTTTCGTCGGTTTCTGAAGTCGGTCTCCCTGAGCGAGGTTCATTTCCAACTTGTTCTCAACATTCCACAAATGATTTGTGCCAGCGAAAAACATCTACTGTTTATAAGGAATGATCCTCACAGTCCTGTTTACACTTTACAAAGGACACACTCGCGAATTTCCCTAGTGTAACACAAAACTTAATTGCATAACAATGCTCTAAATTCCACTGTTCCATTTCGTAACAGACAACAAAAACGCAACTTTACTGATGGTCCTCTCAAAAATCACATGATGGCTATACGTAGCTGAAACTATGACTGAGCGTCTGGAAGGAATGAACACACCGGTCTACACAAGTAGAAAAAAACAGCGTAGGTAAATCCCCTACAGTGTCGTTAGTCTCAGTACTTTTTTCACTCGTCTCTTTTATTGATGGGATTGTTCGTGATGATTCCATGCCTGTAAGTCGAACGGTGAATAAAGAACCGTATCGTGATGCTCTAAGATGTGTGTATGGACACATGAGGAAAAACGTCAACTGACTTGACGTAGGAACGACTAGGTAAAAAATGGTTCAAATGGCTCTGAGCACTATGGGACTTAACATCTATGGTCATCAGTCCCCTAGAACTCAGAACTACTCAGACCTAACTAACCTAAGGACATCACACACATCCATGCCCGAGGCAGGATTCCAACCTGCGACCGTAGCGGTCACGCGGTTCCAGACTGAAGCGCCTAGAACCGCACGGCCACAACGGCCGGCACGATTAGGTACTCCTTGGTAACACACACTATATACGGCCTACATTACTCAGAAATATTTACTAAACCGAGCTATTTCCTATGCACTGTGCTCCCCAGATCAATCTCCTTGTGTCGTCTTCGTCTTCTCCATGGTAAAACTGAAGCGGAAGGGGTGAAGATTTCATATAGTGGAGAAGATTAAAATGGAAATGCAGAGTGTGCATTTCAAAACTAGCAGAACCGTTGTTATCGATGCGATGTATTCGCTAGGATACGGAGTGCTTCGAAGGTGAGCAGCGTAAGATCTAGGTAAGATATAATAACTGTAATTAATATACGTTGGTAAATTCGGATATACCTCATACATCTGTGCTAATATGAACTTAGTTTTTTTTTAAGTAACTTGCTCTGACTACAGAAGCAGATAGCCTTAAGGGGGGCGTTGATGAAATGCACCATATCCACAGTTTTGGAGATATGGGAATGAAATTTTGTACCGCGCTTTACATGAAAGTGACACATTTACATATAAAATCCTTTGATTACATATGTTGTTGTTGTTGTGGTCCTCAGTCCTGAGACTGATTTGATGCAGCTCTCCATGCTACTCTATCCTGTGCAAGTTTCTTCATCTCCCAGTACCTACTGCAACCTACATCCTTCTGAATCTGCTTAGTGTATTGATCTCTTGGTCTCACTCTACGATTTTTACCCTCCACGCTGCCCTCCAATGCTAAATTTGTGACCCCTTGATGTCTCAAAACATGTCCTACCAACCGATCCCTTCTTCTAGTCAAGTTGTGCCACAAACTTCTCTTCTCCCCAATCCTATTCAATACCTCCTCATTAGTTACGTGATCTACCCACCTTATCTTCAGCATTCTTCTGTAGCACCACATTTCGAAAGCTTCTATTCTCTTCTTGTGCAAACTGGTTATCGTCCATGTTTCACTTCCATACATGGCTACACTCCATACAAATACTTTGAGAAACGACTTCCTGACACTTAAATCTATACTCGATGTTAACAAATTTCTCTTCTTCAGAAACGATTTCCTTGCCATTGCCAGTCTACATTTTATATCCTCTCTACTTCGACCATCATCAGTTATTTTACTCCCTAAATAGCAAAACTCCTTTACTACTTTAGGTGTCTCATTTCCTAATCTAATCCCCTCAGCATCACCCGATTTAATTTGACTACATTCCATTATCCTCGTTTTGCTTTTGTTGATGTTCATCTTATATCCTCCTTTCAAGACACTGTCCATTCCGTTCAACTGCTCTTCCAAGTCCTTTGCTGTCTCTGACAGAATTACAATGTCATCGGCGAACCTCAAAGTTTTTACTTCTTCTCCATGAATTTTAATACCTACTCCGAATTGTTCTTTTGTTTCCTTTACTGCTTGCTCAATATACAGATTGAATAACATCGGGGAGAGGCTACATCCCTGTCTCACTCCTTTCCCAACCACTGCTTCCCTTTCATGCCCCTCGACTCTTATAACTGCCATCTGGTTTCTGTACAAATTGTAAATAGCCTTTCGCTCCTTGTATTTTACCCCTGCCACCTTCAGAATTTGAAAGAGAGTATTCCAGTTAACGTTGTCAAAAGCTTTCTCTAAGTCTACAAATGCTAGAAACGTAGGTTTGCCTTTTCTTAATCTTTCTTCTAAGATAAGTCGTAAGGTTAATATTGCCTCACGTATTCCAACATTTCTACGGAATCCAAACTGATCTTCCCCGAGGTCCGTTTCTACCAGTTTTCCCATTCGTCTGTAAAGAATTCGCGTTAGTATTTTGCAGCTGTGACTTATTAAACTGATAGTTCGGTAATTTTCACATCTGTCAACACCTGCTTGATTACATATATTCAACTTTTTTTAATGAAATTTGAAGTTTTATTTTCAAAAATTAATGTATTTTCATTTTTCTCAGAAAGTATTCAAGAGATTTCTACAACTATTTCTCTGTTTCATCTCTTTATTTGTTGTAAGCTTCTCACATGAGGTTTTTGGAATAGGTCAAATAGGAGAATTTTCATATTTTTTCAATTATAATTCCACAAGTAAAATTTTAAATTCATGCAAAATTCCAAGCACTTTACCCATATCTCAGCTTGCAATCGGAATTTCAAAATTTGCTCTTGAGATAACGTTTATTAGGTTTACAGAAATATGTGTACAAAATTTCATAATTATAGCATTCATAGAATCTGAGGAAAAGGTACATAAACGTTAAAACACAAACGTTTCAGGAAACGTAATTTAAAGTTCAACCTAACTTTTTTCCTTATGTCACTTCTTTAGAAGGCACCACATTTGTACTATGGCCTGTCGTTGTGATCGAGCGGTTCTAGGCGCTTCAGTCTGGAACCGCGCGATCGCTACGGTCGCAGGTTCGAATCCTGCATCGGGCATGGATGTGTGTGATGTCCTTAGGTTAGTTAGGTTTAAGTAGTTGTATGTTCTAGAGGACTGATGACCTCAGATGTTAAGTCCCATAGTGCTCAGAGCCATTTGAACCATTTGTACTATGAGTCGTCTTTTCCTTCAAGGCTTCTCTTCTGGTTTCATGTTGCCCGTCTTCTTTCCTCCTTTACCAGGTCTTCAACTGACTTTTCAGCTGCAGAGACGCGCTGTAAATCTGTTTTTCTCAGGATATCTTGAGTAAAATTTCCTATCTTGAAGCCCATTCTTTCTAATACCTTCAGCCTCCCGAAGATCCCATCATTAAATACAATAACTGCATCATAAGTTGCAAATATGACAACTGTAGCAGATGAAAATTTGTTTTTAGGGCATAGTTTCCATATGAGTGAATTTAGAGACTCATTTGGACCTTGGATTTATCCATGAACACACTTTTTGAGAAGTGCAGGATCGACCAAGGATGACATATAAAAAACCAAAGAGTATGTATCACGGCCTTCTAGATGTATCCCACACACGTTTGGTTGAAAGTAATACACAGAATCGTTGTTTACTGAGCTGGTGTTGAAGTGCTGCTTCAAAACGTGGGCGTGGCAGGGAGGCTGCGTCACAGTTTCAATTAATTTTCAGGCACTTCGGATGCGATTTCAACATTGAAACTTTGGGAACTTATTGTCCATGAGTTGTACTAAAAAATAAAAAATAGACCGAAAGTTGACACTTTTGGTCAATTTCATCAACGTCCCCCCTTAAGGACGATGGTTCATGTTTTAGACACGATTGTGTGTTTGCAATAACGCGCACGATTGAGTGCGTTTTATTAGCAATCTGTGTTACTGTAGCTCAAAGAATTTGTAGAGTACTTTTTCTCACTAATTCTTTCAACGCAACAACACAAAAGGCCAAGTGAGTGACAGCTCATATACAGTCGGCCAACTGACAGAGAACATTAGGACACTGCCACACCGCGCAGCGGCAGTTAAAATGCTCGATGTTTCCGTCAGTAGGTCAGTCGGTGAGTCCACACAGTCCTTAAGGACTAGATAATTAGCGGTTACCTCTGGGGGCCGGCATTTCAAGTCGCGTGACGCAGTAAACAAAACGCGGCACGTCCCACCACTACGGCGCGACGCTCACTCTGTGGATGGGCGAAGCGACGTGTCCTCGCCCTGGATTTCCGTCAGCCGGCGCGGCGCGGCGCGAGCCACTCCCATCCCAAACGGCTGTGCCGCTCGTTACGTACCGACCCTACAGTTGCGTGACCGAACGCAGGAAAAGCCCAGCGTTGCGGGGAGAACAGAGCGGCTCGTTAGCAGGCCTTTCTCCGAATCAATCTCCCTGGGGGACGACAGATGATTGAGTAAGGTGTGTGGGCAACATTGGGTTCTACCAGGGGCGTTCAGTAACTGCCGCAACACATTTTTTTCTGAAAGCAGGTTGGTTTTATTCAGTGCTCCAGTGCACCATAATATTCCCCACTCGTTTTGCTACGAAACACTCTTTTTCAACATCATCTCTGTCCAATATGACAGCCTTACGCCACCTTACTGGAAGGGCCTATATGCACTCATGGTACAACTCTACTGGTGGATGTCGGAGCCAACGTCTTGCTGCCATCCCCCCGACATCCACGTACTGCTTCCCGTGGAATTCATCCTTCATTGGGCCAGACAGATGGATAGATGATGAAGAGTAATCAAATGAAGTTTTTCAAGCTCCTCTCAGGTGAGCAGACTTGTGTGAGGCCTTGCATTCTCATGCAAAAGGAGAAATTCGTTTGCATTTTTGAGGCAACGAAGGCTCTGAAGTCATTTCTTTAATTTCCTGAGAGCAGAGCAATACACTTCAGAGCTGATCGTTGCACAATGAGGGAGGACATCAAACAGAATAACCGCTTCAAAGTTCCAGAAGATGATCACCATGACTTTACTATCTGAGGGTGCCGTTTTGGGCTTTTTCTTCGGTGGAGAGGTGGTGTGGCGCCATTCCGTCGATTGCCGTTTTCTTGCCGGTGCGAAGAGATGAACCAATGTTTCATCGCCTATGACGATGTCCGACAAAAAACTGTCACGACCAGCCTCGTAACGTGCAAGCAATTCCGCACCGACGATCCTTCCTTGCTCTGTATGGGCTTCTGGGTTCCAAACATGAATCGAGGGATTGGTTCTGGGGAATCATGGTTTATTTGTCCTTCCCAGTCGCCACCTTAGCTGAGTGCCAGTCAGCCTTCGACGCTGCTACTGTGCGGACACTGTGATCCGCAGCGACGGGCAGCTAGCCAGTATTTGTGTTTACCGCAGTCGTATCAGCGTGCCGTAGCTTCCATAACGATGCACTACTGCAAAGCGACATTGCGATTCACTTTTTGTCTCAATTTCGCCCGTCCTAGGGCGCTCGATGTCGAACGATTCCTGCGCGACGAAGCAAAGAAACCGCCGAACGACATAATAGGATCCATCTTTCCATAATCAGTAGTATTGTCTATTTGAAAATGGCTGAGGACGAGGCGCGTGATCCGGCAGCTGTTGCCAAGCGGTTCTATGCGCTTCGGCCCGGAACTGGGCTGCTGCTACGGCCGCAGGTTCGAATCCTGCCTCGGGCATGGTTGTGTGTGATGTCCTTAGGTTAGTTAGGTTTAAGTAGTTCTAAGTCTAGGGGACTGATGACCTCAGATGTTAAGTCCCATAGTGCTTAGATCCAATTGAACCATTTTTGAGGCACTTGACAAAATTATACGAGAGGCCCACCGTGGAGAATGCTCCTGTCACACTGACAGCAACGTAGGAGCTGTTACCGTTGGTCATGCTGGTCTCGGTGTCAGAACGATCAGAGTGTTCAAACTACTGTTCGAACCTCCTGCAGACGTTGTGATCGAGGCCCCCTGAATCTATGGAACAGTCATCGAACACGTTGCCGAAAAGTGGGGACAGTTCAAGACATATCCTGTCCTGAACGATATTCGGCAAGTTTGCATCGAACTTAGGGGTCATGTATCCTTCTACTTCTGGATCGGCGGTTGCGGGGCCTTAATTTTGTACGATGGTCAGCTACGCACGTATCCTGGTTGCGGGAAGGAGGGCCATCTACGGTGAGAATGCGTTCAACGACGTGTTGCACAACTTCCTCTTACGGACGTGCCGTGTCCACCACCAGGCCAGTCCTGCCGGTGACGTTTGCGGCGGCACTCAACGCATAGCCACCTCGACCAGCGCCATTGGTCTCCCCACCATCGCTTGGACGTTGTTACAGTCACCTACAACGAGGAGGCCGCCTCACGACCATCTGCCCTGACCCAAAAGGGAAGGAGTGTCTCCACCTCATGGCCGCTCGACTTGTATTTCGTGCTTACAGTTGCCTTCCACTCAGGACGTCGCCTCTCATTGCCATCATGTGATATGCCGATGCAAACGTCGCCGTCCCTCCACGACGACGCTGATACTGCGCAACTGGAAGACACGCTGTTATGTCAGCCGACGGCGACAGCGACAGAAAGCTTTGCACAATGGTTACTTCTGCGCCATCGAATGCTATGGACGTTTCCCCATCGGATGTGCAGGCTGAGGTCACATTCTCCTCGCAGTCGCCACAAGATCCTCCTGCTTTCAGAGAAGACTATATGGATACAGCACAGTCCCCCCCTCCCCCCCCCCCCCCCCGCCACATAGGGGCGTCGGGCGACGACGTCGAGGAAGTATAGGCGTCTCAACCAGAGATGTCACCACCGTTCTGCGCCAATATCCACTAGAGGTTCCATCCACACTGTGGAACAAGGGATGGTGACGTCCGTCGGTCCCTCCCTCCACTATTTCCGACGATGGCAGACCCGATCCCAACACCAACATGCCACATATATAAGTTCACGATGATCAATACTACACACACCAAAAAAAGTTTTGCATCACACCGGTTCCCAGAACTCCTGAAGATAGACGTTGACTGTGGATATTGTATCACAGACACACTCCCTTTGACTGTTCAGAGATGTCACTAAACCCGCCCAAAGATGTAAACAACCATGCATGAGAAGCGCCGATTAGACGGAGGGAGTCCGTCAGCCGATCAGTTCAAGTCATTCTACCAGGAGGGAGGTACACGGCTCGTGTTTTCTGTAGTTCAACCGTGCCTAGACGTTTTGATCGCGTCGGCATTGTTACTTTGTACCAGGAAGGGCTCTCAACAAGGGAAGTGTCCAGGCGTCTCGAAAGTGATATTGTTCGGACATGGAGGTTACAGAGAGACAGGAACTGTCGATGACGTCTCGCTCAGGCCGCCCAAGGGGTACTCTTGCAGTGGATGATCGCTAACTACGGATTATGGCTCGGAGGAACCCTGACAGCAACGCCACCATGTTGAATAATGCTTTTCGTGTAACCACAGGACTCAAACTATGCGCAATGGGCAACAAGATGCGTAACTTCACTCCCAACGTCCATGGTGCGATTTATCATTGCAACCATGACACCATGCAGCGCAGTACAGATGGGCCCAACAACATCCCAAATGGACCGCTTCACCAATGAGTGTCGCATATGCCTTCAATCAGACAGCTGTCGGAGACGTCTTTGGAAGCAACCCTGTCAGGCCGAACGCCTTAGACACACCGTCCAGCGAGTGCAGTAAGGTGGAGGTTCCCTACTGTTTTGGGGTGACTTTATGTGGGGCCGACGTACGCCGCTGGTGGACATGGAAGGCGCTGTAACGGCTGTACGATACGTGATGCCATCCTCCGACTGATAGTGCACCCATATCAGCAGCATATTGGCGAGGCATTCGTCTTTATGGACGACAATTCGCGCCCCAATCGTGCACATCTTATGAATGACTTCCTTCAGAATACCGTCATCGCCAGCATGTTCCCCAGACATGAACCCTATCGAACATGCCTGGCAATGTTTGAAATGGTTTTTTATGGACGACGTGACACACCAAAAACTCTGACGGAACCTTCAACGAACGTTGTCGTACCTAATGTCGGCGTCGCGTCACCTTATACAAGCTGTAACAAGTCAATGGTGCCCTTTAGACTGCTTCGATCTGCTGTCCGTCTGTGAAATCGGCAGACCAACCAAATGTAATTCCCAAGAAATAAAAAGCCTACACGTTCTTCGTGTATTGGCAGTCACTATCGTATAATCTGTTCAGCCCTGACATGGATTAAAGGTATTGTGTACACTTAGTATGCAGCATCTGGCGACACAGACCCCAATGACAAACTGCCTATTGGCTTCTGTCTCGGGTTCTTCGGCCGACGTTCATCTAATGATTTTTCTGACGTTTCGCCAGCACGAGTGGCTGGCATTGTCAAAGCTTCACCCTCCATTGCCAGTTCACCACCGGCAATGGAGGGTGAAGCTTTGACAATGCCAGCCACTCGTGCTGGCGAAACGTCAGAAAAATCATTAGATGAACGTCGGCCGAAGAACCCGAGACAGAAGCCAATAGGCAGTTTGTCAACAAGTGGCCACGAAAGCCTCAACAATTTTGTACAGACCCCAATGCTTTATACGTTAACTACTAGGTTATAAAACAAATTTGATTTTTCCACTCTATTCTCTTAAATTATGTGATAGAAAATCCAGTTCTGTTTTTGTTCGTCTGCATTTAGTTATTCGTTCGTGCACCAAAATCTCTATTTCATTTCCATTTCTTACGCATTCCTATAGATTCACGTATTGATACCGAAAGTGTTTTTTTATCTGCTACACATTCAAGTTATTGGATGGTAAAACGACAGTTTAATTTTATTTTTGAACTCATCTCTGTAAAAGTACGTATTAATTTGTAATGTAAGACACGTTCGATTCATTTTTTAGAACGTAACACAACTTTTTTATTTTCATTTTCGACGGTTTCGTGTAAAATAACATGTTAAAAGTTAACGTATGAAAAAAATTCGTTGTCTCCTACACGTTCTGCTGAACTTTCAGGCCATAAAAGAAAAGTTATTTTTCTTGTGTTCGTTTCTGTTGTCTTTCGACAGAAGAGAATGTTAACACAATGCAATTTTTAGCTTGTTTTATCCGCTGCCGCACACCAAGTACAGTTCAGGAACCATATTACATTTTGATTGAGCGCGACTAGACCGCTGATGCGTCCATCGGATAGCAGAGTACGGAATCAGCTCACAGCGCCCCCATCCAAAACAGCAATTGATCGGGTAATTATTATTATTTAAAACATGTTTTTTTTGGGGGGGGGGGTGGGGGCCGTGCAATATGGTGTGCCTATGGGCGCGAAATTTTTAAATGCGCCAGTGGGGAAATATGTTGGTCACAGTGTCGAGCGGCTTGTTACCTTCGTTAAAATGGATGTACAGTCATGCTCAAAAGTATCCGAACGACTTGAATTGCGTTTCGCCTGATTCGCATGCAACCCACATAACGCAGCTGTCTAGCAGGTCCTCTAATCGCTCCTTTGTACGGTCGTTTGACTATTGAAAATGGTTCCAACAAGTCACCACTAGAAAACACTGCTCTGTATCGCAATAACTCAAGATTTAATGTAATACTACGATACTAAAATATCAGGGAACACCTTATCACAGATAAGACTGTCCTTAAGGCTTGTAAGCTTACATTTATTACAATAAATGACATACCTGAAATGATACCACTCTCATTATTACGTCAGATAGATAATGCACGTAGTAAGTTCGTCGTACTCATGATTTCCTCTTCAAAGTAACATACCGTGCTTATTATTTAACACAAAATGACATTAAAAATTTAAGTTATTCACGAGCAGCTAGTTGAGAATACGTATGAACTTCAAATGACACGACGAACCGTCTCGTTCTGCGTATGGATTCAAACCCAGGTCATGCAGACTAAGCAAAGATTTCGTGACTGACGGAAACTAACAGTCATTCCTGATTAGGCATACAGAGAGTGATATACCTCGAATTTAGACAGTATCAGTCCGCAAATATCAACTTTAAATTATATAACGCAAACATTTTTAACGGACGCGAAGTCCTATCCAGCACCTATTGTCACTGTTAACGAACTACGAGAGACGTTAAATATTGCATCTTACAAGTAACTTATTTGAAAAATATTAAGAAGCAATATTTAACATCTCTCGTAGTTCGTTAACAGTGACAATAGGTGCTGGATAGGAATTAGCGTCCTTTAAAAATGTTTGCGTTATGTAATTTAAAGTCGATATTTGCTAACTGATACTGTCTAAATTCGAGATATATCACTCTCTGTATGCCTGATCAGGAATGACTGTTAGTTTCCGTCAGTCACGAGATCTTTACTCAGTCTGCATGACCTGAATTTGAATCCATATGCAGAACGAGACGGTTCGTCGTGTCATTTGAAGTTCATACGTATTCTCAACTAGCTGCTCGTGAATAACTTAAATTTTTAATGTCATTTTGTGTTAAACAATAAGTACGGTATGTTACTTTGAAGAGGAAATCATGAGTACGACGAATTTACTACGTGCATTACCTATCTGACGTAATAATGAGAGAGGTAACATTTCAGGTGTGTCATTTATTGTAATAAATGTGAGCTTACAAGCCTTAAGGACAGTCTTATCTGTGATAAGGTGTTCCCTGATATTTGTAGTATCGTAGTATTACTTTACACACCGAGCGAGGTGGCGCAGTGGTTATCACACCGGAGTTGCATTCGGAAGGACGACGGTTCAATCCCGCGTCCGGCCATCCTGATTTAGGTTTTCCGTGATTTCCCTAAATCGCTCCAGGCAAATGCCGGGATGGTTCCTCTGAAAGGGCACCGCCGACTTCCTTCCCCGTCCTTCCCTGATCCGACGAGACCGATGACCTCGCAGTTTGGTCTCTTCCCACAAACAACCCAACCCATTACTTTACATCTTGAGTTATTGCGATACAGAGCAGTGTTTTCTGGTGGTGACTTGTTGGAACCATTTTCAATAGTCAAACGACTGTACCAAGGAGCGATTAGTGGACCTGCTAAGACAGCTGCGTTATTTGGGTTGCATGCGAATCAGGCGAAATGCAATTCAGGTCGTTTGGATACTTTTGAGCACGACTGTACATTGCTGGAAAGCCGTTGTTTGTGTTTTTCAAGACACGCAACAATGTACATCACAGCTGTTTTAATCGCTGGGGTGCTAATAAGGCCCCACCCACCTACTAGTGCGATATTCTGTGGCGAGCAGTATATCATGACGTCATTGAGGAACGGCAATAGCATCTTAGAAGGCTGTTGGAGAAGAGAAGATATACCAGAGAAGATATACCATCTTTCTTTTCAAGAATACACGACAAGTTTATTCTTGGTTAGGATAAAATAACTAAATGGGTGACCACAGCTAAGCCTAATAATATCAGAACCAGGGAGCAAAATATAGTAACTCAGCCTCCCGGTACCAAGTTAATTGCTAAAAACTGCAAGACTGCTGTGCAATGCTTCGAAGTGCTTACAAAACCAAAAAGAGATGCCGTAAAACAGATGTAATAGAAATATCATTTTCATTGAATTACTTATAATTGCTGGTTCCTACAGAGCAGCTAAATGAATTTACAAGATCTGTATTCTTCATAGAGGCTAGGAGCATAAATATTTCACAATACTTGTCACTGGCCAGACTTTCGTTCCTTATGAGGTGTGTGATGTATGACAATATTCATGACAGGGCACAATGTCAAGAACTGGACAAAATGGTTGCAGTACGGAAAGTATTCACTTTGTTCAATGAAAACTGGAAAATGCACACAGCCTTGGAGGTTACACTACAACTGATGAATAGCTAGTGCCCTTCAGAGGCAAATGCCCTTTTTTGGTGTATGTTCCAAGCAAGCCTGCTAAATACACTCCTGGAAATGGAAAAAAGAACACATTGACACCGGTGTGTCAGACCCACCATACTTGCTCCGGACACTGCGAGAGGGCTGTACAAGCAATGATCACACGCACGGCACAGCGGACACACCAGGAACCGCGGTGTAGGCCGTCGAATGGCGCTAGCTGCGCAGCATTTGTGCACCGCCGCCGTCAGTGTCAGCCAGTTTGCCGTGGCATACGGAGCTCCATCGCAGTCTTTAACACTGGTAGCATGCCGCGACAGCGTGGACGTGAACCGTATGTGCAGTTGATGGACTTTGAGCGAGGGCGTATAGTGGGCATGCGGGAGGCCGGGTGGACGTACCGCCGAATTGCTCAACACGTGGGGCGTGAGGTCTCCACAGTACATCGATGTTGTCGCCAGTGGTCGGCGGAAGGTGCACGTGCCCGTCGATCTGGGACCGGACCGCAGCGACGCACGGATGCACGCCAAGACCGTAGGATCCTACGCAGTGCCGTAGGGGACCGCACCGCCACTTCCCAGCAAATTAGGGACACTGTTGCTCCTGGGGTATCGGCGAGGACCATTCGCAACCGTCTCCATGAAGCTGGGCTACGGTCCCGCACACCGTTAGGCCGTCTTCCGCTCACGCCCCAACATCGTGCAGCCCGCCTCCAGTGGTGTCGCGACAGGCGTGAATGGAGGGACGAATGGAGACGTGTCGTCTTCAGCGATGAGAGTCGCTTCTGCCTTGGTGCCAATGATGGTCGTATGCGTGTTTGGCGCCGTGCAGGTGAGCGCCACAATCAGGACTGCATACGACTGAGGCACACAGGGCCAACACCCGGCATCATGGTGTGGGGAGCGATCTCCTACACTGGCCGTACACCACTGGTGATCGTCGAGGGGACACTGAATAGTGCACGGTACATCCAAACCGTCATCGAACCCATCGTTCTACCATTCCTAGACCGGCAAGGGAACTTGCTGTTCCAACAGGACAATGCACGTCCGCATGTATCCCGTGCTACCCAACGTGCTCTGGAAGGTGTAAGTCAACTACCCTGGCCAGCAAGATCTCCGGATCTGTCCCTCATTGAGCATGTTTGGGACTGGATGAAGCGTCGTCTCACGCGGTCTGCACGTCCAGCACGAACGCTGGTCTAACTGAGGCGCCAGGTGGAAATGGCATGGCAAGCCGTTCCACAGGACTACATCCAGCATCTCTACGATCGTCTCCATGGGAGAATAGCAGCCTGCATTGCTGCGAAAGGTGGATATACACTGTACTAGTGCCGACATTGTGCATGCTCTGTTGCCTGTGTCTATGTGCCTGTGGTTCTGTCAGTGTGATCATGTGATGTATCTGACCCCAGGAATGTGTCAATAAAGTTTCCCCTTCCTGGGACACGAATTCACGGTGTTCTTATTTCAATTTCCAGGAGTGTACGTAATCAAGATACAGACATTATGTGGTGCAAGGACTTGGTTCACATCTCAGATGGAAGTGTATGCCGGAAAGCAGACTTGTGAAGGGCCTTTCCAAGTTTCTAATTCAGGCAAGGACGTTATTTTGAGACTCACTGAGGAGATTCAAGGAACTGGCCTAAACATCACAACAGATCGTATTTATGTGGGGTACTGTGAACACCCCACCTCCCTAGTTATAAACGCTCACCTCTCCAGTTGAAGGTGAAGGGCAATAAGGGTATCACTCCCTAACCACGAGAAACACTCCTATTTCGTAATATCACCTCGTCCGTAATTCACTGTTGGCACTACACAAGTGGACAGGTAGCGTTCTCCAGGCATTCACACAAACCCAAAAACTTCCTTCGGATTGCTGCAGGGTGCAGCATGATTCATCACTTCATGTTACTCGTTTCCATTCTCCCATTGCATACTGGCGTCGCTTGTACCCAAACCTCCAGATGTCAGGCATTCAGATCGGTACCAAACGCTATTATGTCGATAGAGGATCAGCCAAAACTCCTATTTAGATCGTTCTATGGGCTGTTTTCCAGCAGAACGGGCTTAAACGTTAATTAAAATTAACACCGGAACTATGGAGCACAGGAAAAGCATAACTGCGAATAACTAATAAGTGTAGCTTCCGTGGAACAATTAATCGTGCGGTAGGTCGTCCTCCTGAGGTTTCTGGTCAAACCCTGTCGATGACAAGGTTTTTAACTGTATCATGCGTGAAAGTATGAGATGGGAATTAATATTTCCGCACGTGTGATACAATTGTTTCTTTATTCTACTGTTCCGACTGTTTAAGCCTGTTCTGTGAAACTACGAACGCACTAGACGCTTCATCAAGTGTGGTGTCTGTTCTACAGAACTATTTCCCAATGAAACGATTTTCCTTTGCTCCGTAGTTGTGGTGTATCAGTTAATTACCGTTGATGCATGTTCTACTGCACAACAGCATATAGCATGAAGTAAGTCGGAGTTTTGGTTGATACTGCGTCGACATGCAACGTTTGGTGCCGATCTCAGTGTCTGACATGTGAATGTTTGAGTCTTAGCACAGACTACAGAAATGTGTACAGAATGAAGTTTTCGCTCTGCTGCGGAGTGTGCGCTGATATAAAACCTTCTAGCAGATTGAAACTGTATACGATATCCGGACTGGAACACTGGAACCTTGCCTTTCGCGGGCAGGTTCTCTATTGACAGAACTTCCCAAGCACTGCTCACAACCTGCCCTGTGTGGCTTATGGTATCCTCAACCACTTCACCCCATTCCTGTTAACGCTCTACGCACAGTAATAGCGCTATCTGGAGTGCTGGTAGCATGTTGGAACTCACAAGTGATTGAAACTTCCTGGCAGATTAAAACTGTGTGCCCGACCGAGACTCGAACTCGGGATCTTTGCCTTTCGCGGGCAAGTGCTCTACCATCTGAGCTACCGAAGCACACTCCGCTGCGGAGTGAAAATCTCATTCTGGAAACATCCCCCAGGCTGTGGCTAAGCCATGTCTCCGCTATATCCTTTCTTTCAGGAGTGCTAGTTCTGCAAGGCTCGCAGGAGAGCTTCTGTAAAGTTTGGAAGGTAGGAGACGATGTACTGGCAGAAGTAAAGGTGTGAGTACCGGGCGTGAGTCGTGCTTCGGTAGCTCAGATGGTAGAGCACTTGCCCGCGAAAGGCAAAGGTCCCGAGTTCGAGTCTCGGTCGGGCACACAGTTTTAATCTGCCAGGAAGTTTCATATCAGCGCACACTCCGCTGCAGAGTGAAAATCTCATTCTGGTCACAAGTGATTCCTTCCGCTGATTTCACGCGATTGCTTACAACAACCCTCCATAACAGGGCTGCTGACAAAATATCGATACATCGTTATACTTTCCAAAAAACAGCGCTATATAGGTTGTCCCATTTATCTTGACCACCCCAAATAACTCTTTGTCCATATTCAATTTACAAAATGTTTCAAGCAAATTTTATTTAGCCGTGAGGGGGACATCAATCAGCATGATTGCCTTCGTTGTAGCTTTGTTTATTACAACGATATGAACAGCGGTATGACCTTTTTAAATGGCACCCTACATTTTTAATTCGATAATTCACTTTCTCTGCTAAAGACCTATTCAAAAATGTATCACAGTCTAGCATTCACTGAAACACAAAGTTATTAATTACACAACACAACATTGAGCCCGGGATCACAAACTCGCCCACTTGCTGGAGTTGTCAGTGAACAAATGAAAACTAAGTGAAAACATAACACAAAATTGACTTTGACCCTCCTGTACCATTTCCCAGGAGTGGAACATACAAAGGCGCTCAGAGTGGTGACACTGGACACCGATACACTGGTTCACTCGTTGAATGAAAGAATTATTTACTGCTTCCAGTGTTGCCTGCTGAAGGGAATTACAAGCAAGCACGGTACGTCGTTGCATGTCCTCTAGAGTTATTGGAATATCGCGATACACAACTTCTTTAATGCATCCCCGAAGAAAAAACTCCAGAGGATTTAAATCAGGAGATCTAGCAGGCTAAGTAACTGTTCCTCCTCTAGCAATCCATCTGGAAGGATACCTTCGGTTCAGAACAAGACGCGCACGTGAGACATTATGTGCTAGACATCCATCGTGTTGATACCACATAAGCATTCTGGTTCTTAGCGGCACTTCATCCAGAAGAGGAGGAAGAATTCGTCTGAGGAAGTAGGCATACGCTGTTCCTTTAGACTACCATTGATGAAATAAGGGCCAATAATTGTAGTACCAAGCATCCCACAGTAGACATTAGCTATCCATTGATGCTGATGTTCCACCTTTCTATGCCATCGTGGATTGTCGCTGGACCAATAATGCATGTTCCTTGTATTTACCTGTCCTTTGTTTGAGAAGGAGCATTCATCGGCAAACAGAACATTGGAGAAGAAGTTCGGGTTGTCGAGGATTTGCTGCTGTGGCCACTGACAGAACTGTACACGATTCTGGAAATCATTTCCATGCAATTCTTGATGTAGGTGTACGTGGCAAGGATGGAACCGGTGACGTGTAAAAATACGATGTACACTGCTTTTAGGAATGCCAACCTCGTGTTCAAGATGTCGTGTGCTCACATGTATGTTCATAGCAACGGAAGTGAGAACTGTAACTTCGACAGCTTCGTCTGTGCGAGTGCTACGACGATTGCGTTGTTGTGGGTTGAAACTTCCCGTTTCTGAACAAGAAGAGAAAACATCCGTCGGGAAGTTGCGTTCTTGTCAGGATATCGTTCTCTGTACAGTTTCGCTACCTGCGTAGCATTTCGCCTACCTTCAACAACAACAACAACAACAACAACAGCAACAATAAAATAAACGGTATGTCGATGCAGTTTTAGGAAGGACAGCATTTACTGTATGCCTACTCTACACAACAGTATTTAAAATGATTATACTGCTGTAGTAAATGTACTCGTGCATAAGAAACCAGTATTGCAATTACTGTTCTGCTAACTTACATTCTTCATAGATGAGTAGCATTTCTACCTTCTCTTCGTTGGTGTACATTCTACTTACACAACTCTTCAACTGACGATGGTTGACGGAATGACGGGTGTGCATTCTAATTATGTTTGCATTTGTCCTATGTCAACGTCAGTACTTGCATGTGTTCCATTACCCCGAGTACCAGCACTAAGCGCTGGGAGCGTCAACGTCAATGTTGTGTTTCAGTGACTAGTGCACTGCGGTACATTTTTGAATAGATCATTAGGAGAGGAAATTAATTACCTAATAAAAAATACAGGGTTCCATTTAATAAAGTCATACCGCTTTCATATCGTTGTAAGAAAACAAAGCTACAACGAAGGCAATCATGCTGATTGATGTCCCCCTGACGGCTAAAGAAAATTTGCTCGTAACATTTTGTAATTTTCATCTGTACAAGTTATTTAGGGTGGCCAAGATAAATGGGACACCCTGCATATCATCGGATACCCTTTACCCTATGTATAGATATATCGAAATCGGAATGGTGGCATCGAATGAAAATGTTTTTCTTTTATATTATATTCTTTCGCAGTTGTTCTTTTGAAATTGTAGTACAACATAATTTTACTTTCATTGTGTGAAGGAGTCTTACAACTTCTTAAACTCTTTTTGAGCTCCCATACCTCCAATCTTTCTCTTTGACCGTGTGAGACAAGTATAGCTAGCACAAAGAAGAAGCCCGATTGCTCTTGGGTGGCGGCGATGTGAATGGAATAACAAGATTTCCGATGTGGATAAATAGCTCACTAGTTGCGCATTAAGACAATTTTTGATGCAATTAGCGTTCTACTTCTTCACATCGGCATTTGTCAAAAACAGTTGCTGAAAAAGATGACCATAATCTAAAAAAGGAGAAAGAAAACTGGCGTTCTACGGATCGGAGCGTGGAATGTCAGATCCCTTAATCGGGCAGGTAGGTTAGAAAATTTAAAAAGGGGAATGGATAGGTTAAAGTTAGATATAGTGGGAATTAGTGAAGTTCGGTGGCAGGAGGAACAAGACTTCTGGTCAGGTGACTACAGGTTTATAAACACAAAATCAAATAGGGGTAATGCAGGAGTAGGTTTAATAATGAATAAAAAAATAGGAGTGCGGGTTAGCTACTACAAACAGCATAGTGAACGCATTATTGTGGCCAAGATAGACACAAAGCCCAAGCCTACTACAGTAGTACAAGTTTATATGCCAACTAGCTCTGCAGATGATGAAGAAATTGATGAAATGTATGACGAGATAAAAGAAATTATTCAGGTAGTGAAGGGAGACGAAAATTTAATAGTCATGGGTGACTGGAATTCGTCAGTAGGAAAAGGGAGAGAAGGAAACGTAGTAGGTGAATATGGATTGGGGGGAGAAATGAAAGAGGAAGCCGCCTTGTAGAATTTTGCACAGAGCATAACTTAATCATAGCTAACACTTGGTTCAAGAATCATAAAAGAAGGTTGTATTCCTGGAAGAATCCTGGAGATACTAAAAGGTATCAGATAGATTATCTAATGGTAAGACAGAGATTTAGGAACCAGGTTTTAAATTGTAAGACATTTCCAGGGGCAGATGTGGATTCTGACCACAATCTATTGGTTAGGAACTGCAGATAGAAACTGAAGAAACTGCAAAAAGGTGGGAATTTAAGGAGATGGGACCTCGATAAACTGAAAGAACCAGAGGTTGTAGAGAGTTTCAGGGAGAGCATAAGGGAACAATTGACAGGAATGGGGGAAAGAAATACAGTAGAAGAAGAATGGGTAGCTCTGAGGGATGAAGTAGTGAAGGCAGCAGACGATCAAGTAGGTAAAAAGACGAGGGCTAATAGAAATCCTTGGGTAACAGAAGAAATATTTAATTTAATTGATGAAAGGAGAAAATATAAAAATGCAGTAAATGAAGCAGGTAAAAAGGAATACAAACGTCTCAAAAATGAGATCGACAGGAAGTGCAAAATGGCTAAGCAGGGATGGCTAGAGGACAAATGTAGGGATGTGGAGGCTTGTCTCAATGGGGGTAAGATAGATACTGCCTACAGGAAAATTAAAGAGACCTTTGGAGAGAAGAGAACCACTTGTATGAATATCAAGAGCTCAGATGGCAACCCAGTTCTAAGCAAAGAAGGGAAGGCAGAAAGGTGGAAGGAGTATATAGAGGGTTTATACAAGGGCGATGTACTTGAGGACAGTATTATGGAAATGGAAGAGGATGTAGATGAAGATGAAATGGGAGATAAGATACTGCGTGAAGAGTTTGACAGAGCACTGAAAGACCTGAGTCGAAACAGGGCCCCGGGAGTAGACAACATTCCATTAGAACTACTGATGGCCTTGGGAGAGCCAGTCTCGACAAAACTCTACCATCTGGTGAGCAAGATGTATGAGACAGGCGAAATACCCTCAGACTTAAAGAAGAATATAATAATTCCAATCCCAAAGAAAGCAGGTGTTGACAGATGTGAAAATTACCGAACTATCTGTTTAATAAGTCACAGCTGCAAAATACTAACGCGAATTCTTTACAGACGAATGGAAAAACTGGTAGAAGCGGACCTCGGGGAAGATCAGTTTGGATTCCGTAGAAATGTTGGAACACGTGAGGCAATACTAACCTTACGACTTATCTTAGAAGAAAGATTAAGAAAAGGCAAACCTACGTTTCTAGCATTTGTAGACTTAGAGAAAGCTTTTGACAATGTTAACTGGAATACTCTCTTTCAAATTCTGAAGGTGGCAGGGGTAAAATACAGGGAGCGAAAGGCTATTTACAATTTGTACAGAAACCAGATGGCAGTTATAAGAGTCGAGGTGCATGAAAGGGAAGCAGTGGTTGGGAAAGGAGTGAGACAGGGTTGTAGCCTCTCCCCGATGTTATTCAATCTGTATATTGAGCAAGCGGTAAAGGAAACAAAAGAAAAATTCGGAGTAGGTATTAAAATTCATGGAGAAGAAGTAAAAACTTTGAGGTTCGCCGATGACATTGTAATTTTGTCAGAGACAGCAAAGGACTTGGAAGAGCAGTTGAACGGAATGGACAGTGTCTTGAAAGGAGGATATAAGATGAACATCAACAAAAGCAAAACGAGGATAATGGAATGTAGTCGAATTAAGTCTCGTGATGCTGAGGGAATTGGATTAGGAAATGAGACACTAAATGTAGTAAAGGAGTTTTGCTATTTAGGGAGTAAAATAACTGATGATGGTCGAAGTAGAGAGGATATAAAATGTAGACTGGCAATGGCAAGGAAATCGTTTCTGAAGAAGAGGAAGTTGTTAACATCGAGTATAGATTTAAGTGTCACGAAGTCGTTTCTGAAAGTATTTGTATGGAGTGTAGCCATGTATGGAAGTGAAACATGGACGATAAAAAGTTTGGACAAGAAGAGAATAGAAGCTTTCGAAATGTGGTGCTACAGAAGAATGCTGAAGATAAGGTGGGTAGATCACGTAACTAATGAGGAGGTATTGAATAGGAATGGGGAGAAGAGAAGTTTGTGGCGCAACTTGACTAGAAGAAGGGATCGGTTGGTAGGACATGTTTTGAGGCATCAAGGGATCACAAATTTAGCATTGGAGGGCAGCGTGGAGGGTAAAAATCGTAGAGGGAGACCAAGAGATGAATACACTAAGCAGATTCAGAAGGATGTAGGTTGCAGTAGGTACTGGGAGATGAAGAAGCTTGCACATGATAGAGTAGCATGGAGAGCTGCATCAAACCAGTCTCAGGACTGAAGACCACAACAACAACAACAACAACAACAACAATCTAAAAAATGGTTCAAATGCCTCTGAGCACTATGGGACTTAACTGCTGAGGTCATCAGTCCCATAGAACTTAGAACTACTTAAACCTAACTAACCTAAGGACACCACACACATCCATGCCCGAGGCAGGATGCGAACCTGCGACCGTAGCGGTCGCGCGGTTCCAGACTGTAGCGCCTAGAACCGCTCGGCCACTCCGGCCAGCGACCATAATCTATATGACACAATGGGCGGAGACGTGTGAGGGACTATGCAGGACAGCTACAAAAAGAAACAGCAATGTTTAACTTCACCATGCAATTTTGACACTACAACTGCTAGCTCTCTGGCATTTGCAGAAATGAAAAAAAAAAAAAAAAAAAACATGGATGTGACATGATGTCTTCTGGACAAATCCGATATGTCACGAAACCCAACGATGGACCCATCGGACACATTTTACCGTGCCACTTCCATGCAGTTACTATTATCAGTAATGTGGTTAGCGCAAGTTTTCGGTTCTTCCTTTAAGGCAGCTAGCTTGTCGATGTACAGAATATCTAATAATAATAAATCAATACTTAAATATACAGATCTAAAACAGGCAGTATCTGCAGCCGATATTTTTACAGGTCGATATGCCGATAATTTTTCGTCGATATATCGATACCTTTCTTCAATGTATCGTGAATCAATAATGATATATTTTTAAATATCGACATATCAATTCCCGACATTTTTAAAAATATCAACAGTTCTATTCCACAATGCTCGACGGTCCCTGTCCGTCTCTATGTGACGTCTCCCAAGGATTGTTTTAGCTGTAGTTGTTCGTACGCGTTTCCACTTCACAGTCTCATCACCAACAGTCGTCTTCGACAGCATTAATCTGTGATGGATTTATTACTCAGGTGACGTCCGATGACTAGTTCACTGTCGAAATTACTGAAATCTCGTAACCGACGTATTCTGGTGTTCCTGTTTTTCTGGTGACAACGCACTGCTCCCCGCTTGGTTTTTTACTGGCGGGTCAGCCTCTCGAGACATGCAATGGTCAATTCCGCACTACATAGGTGTTGTCGGATGCCTTCGATAAGATAGTGTATGCTACACACATAAAGAAAGGTTTGCATCACCTCGGTTCCGACAGTTCAGGAACCTGTACAGGAAATTGGAACAGAGAGAAAAATAAACATCATTTTCACCCATTTTATTGCTCATGAAAACCACACATCACAGCGAGACCTTGAGAGTTGGTGGTCCATATTGCTGTACACACCGGAACCTCTAACACCCAGTAACACGTCCTCTTGCATTGATGCATGCCTGTATTCGTCGTGTCCTGCATGCCTGTATTCATCAAGGCACTGTTGGTCCAGGTTGTCTCACTCCTCAACGGCGATTCCACGTAAGTGGCTCAGAGTGGTTGGTGGGCCACGTCGTCCATAAGCAGCCCTTTTCAATCTATCCCAGGCATGTTCAACTGGATTCATGTCTGGCCAATCTAGTCGAGCGATGTCGTTATTGTGAAGGAAGTCATTCACAAGATATGCACGATGTGGGCGCGAATTGTCGTCCATGAAGACGAATGCCTCGCCAATCTGCTGCCGATATGGTTGCCCTATCGGTTGGAGGATGATATTCATGTATCGTACAGCCATTACGCCGCCTTCCATGCCCACCAGCGGCATACGTCGGCTCCACAGAATGCCACCCCAAAACAGCAGGGAACCTCCACCTTGCTGCATTCGCTGGACAGTGTGTCTAAGGCGTTGGGTTGCCTCCAAACACGTCTCCGACGATTGTCTGGTTGAAGGCATATGCGACACTCATCGGTGAAGAGAATGTGATGTCAATCTTGAGCGGTCCATTCGGCATGTTGTTGGGCCCGTCTGTACTGCGCTGCATGGTGTCGTGGTTGCAAAGATGGACCAGGCCATTGACGTCGGGAGTGAAGTTGCGGATCATGCAGCCTACTGCGCACAGTTTGAATCGTAAATCGACGTCCTGCGTCTGCACGAAAAGCATTATTCAACATGGAGGCGTTGCTGTCAGGGTTACTCCGAGCCATAATCCGTAGGTAGCGGTAATCCACACCAGTAGTAGCCCTTGGGTGGCCTGAGCGAGGCATGTCATCGACAGTTCTTGTGTCTCTGTATTTCCTCCATGGCGCAACAACATTGCTTTGGTTCACTCCGAGACGCCTGGACACTTCTCTTGTTGAGAGCCCTTTCTGGCAGAAAGTAACAATGCGGACGCGATCGAACCGCAGTGTTGACCGTCTAGGCATGGTTAAACTACAAACATCTCGAGCCGTGTACCTCCTTCCTGGCGAAATGACTTGAACTGGTCGGTGTCGGACCCCCTCCGTCTAATAGGCGCTGCTCATGTGTGGTTGTTTACATCTGTGGGCAGGTTTAGTGACATCTCTGAATAGTGGAAGGGACCGTGTCTGTGATACAATAGCCACTGCCAACGCCTATCTTCAGGAGTTCTGGGAACCTGGGTGATGCAAATTTTTTTTTGATGTGTGTGTAATCTCCCAGTTTACTTATCAATCGTTACTACTCAAACGCGTGTCTTTCCAGCTGCTCCCGTCTGAAACAATTTGTATAAGAATGTGGCATTATCGGTGCTACTTTTAAACTAGCTCATTGGTTCCTGTGTAGGCACAGCGTCGTACATTGGAGGCACACAGCCTGCATCTGGGTAACCTCGTTGACCATCTGTCCGACAGGTGGCCTGTGCCGTGTACAAAATTATGCAGACTCTTGCTACATAGGTAGCTGCAACGCTGTACTCTGTATATCATTTTCTTAGCGTATTATCACGTAAAAAGTAAATAACCAAATATAACTGAGTAACAGTGTACGTCCAACGTGGAACGTAGCATTGCAAGTCAATTAGCACGACAGCGCTCTTGGTATGCTATTTGCTAGCTCATCAAGTGAGAATTTCCGTCCTAGAAACCAGAGATCTTTCACTGCTACTCTCTCTTATTTACTTGATATGACGTTTTTCTGGAGGTAAACATCGTTTCTGCTATTATTCCGCTTTACTTTCTGTGTGATATTCTCAGGAAAAATTGTTATGATGACGGCGCCAATGTTGACTGACTAGTGGCCAGTGCTAAATAGAAACATTCAATATTCCGCTTTACTTTCTGTGTGATATTCTCAGGAAAAATTGTTATGATGACGGCGCCAATGTTGACTGACTAGTGGCCAGTGCTAAATAGAAACATTCAATTCTCTTCTTTGCATATACAGCAGGTTTGTCAGTGAAGTCGACAAGGAGCTGGCTGCATGGTCTGGGTCTATAACGACTAAAATAATTAGAAGTTGTTGGTAAAAAATAACATATTGTACTTAACTGGTGGTACAGGAGTCTTCATAGTCAGGAGGAATATAATTACAAACAGAGAGCTATAGGGGCATCACATAGGCCATACTTTAACTAAGCGCCTTTCATTAATTGCTGTATATTTCTGTTTTCTCATACTTCCAGCTACACTTTTTAGCGTTCGTAATGTATGCTACACTTTTTACCGTTCGTGTATTTATGCTGTACACTTTCATCCTACATGATTTCCTTTGTTAATTTGTTAAGGGTTTTTTCGGATTTTGGGAGGAGCAGGTTATGTTCTCCCCTGAATCTGTTCCATTCTGGATTATTTTTTATTTCGTAGATTTTGTAAATCGTTGCTTATGAATTCCGGCATGGTTTCTAAAAAAACGTCATGGGTACCTCGTTGGCTCTATCCTAAGCATCCCCCGCCCCATGTATTGACTCGACACTGATGAGTCGTTAAAATCTTGCTTCCTTCGTATCTCTTTCAAATAATTTTATCATCCCCACTTCCTTTCTGTCCATCACTAAATCATATTATTCTCACTCAGTTTCATTCGCTTTTCGTTGAATATTCCGAGGTTCCAGTCCAGATTAGAATGTGAAAGTCCATAAATGGTATGATGGTATCCTGGGTTTTGTTAATTGATTTATCCATTTTTTTTAAATCATCAGACTTTCGAATGGTTTAATGCCGTACATTTACCAAATCTTTTCATCTCTGCGTAAGTACTATATTCACCAAAACATACTATTTACTTAGCATATTCAGGTATTTGTCTACCCCATATTACGAGGGCTATTCCGAAAGTAGGGTCCGATAGGTCGCGAAATGGAAACCACGGTAAAAATCAAAAATGTTTTATTTGCAACAGTTAGATACACCTTGCAGCTACTTATCTCCATAGTCGCCGATCCGACTTAGACGTGTATCGTAGCGTTGTACCAACTTTCCCATACCCTCGCTATAGAAGGCAGCCGCCAGTGCTCTCCGCCAATTCTCTACGCTGGCCTACGGCTCGTTGTCTTGTGCCGAAATGTTGTCTTCATAACCAACGGTTCATGTGACCTGAGCTGAAACTCAGAGGGAGACAATTACGGGCTGTATTGTGGGTAATCTCACATTTCCATTTGAAAACGATGCAGGAGCATCTTCATTGCCCCTGCAGAATGCGGCTGAGAATTGTCTTGAAGACGAAACAGCACGACAGTTATGTAATGTTAGCTGCATAGCTTCAGGGGAAATTTCTCACCAGGCCCCCGTACTTGGCGGCAGACACTATTTTCTAGACATCTTTACGCACTCACTGCGAGCTCAGAAATGAGAAGAGCGACGTGATGCTAACTGGGGTTATACTAGAGACACTACCCAACACATCTGTGCAAAGCTTTATCGGATTTTCATAGTCGTTTCCATTTCGTGACCGATCGGACCTTACTTTCGGAATAGCCCTCGTATGTTTCCACTCAACTAATCTTTCGAACGCCGGACGTCGAAGCAGATATACAGTCAAGCTCAAAAGTATCCGAACGACCTGAATTGCATTTCGCCTGATTCGCATACAACACACATAACACAGCTGTCTAGTAGGTCCTCTAATCGCTCCTTGGTACAGTCGTTTGACTATTGAAAATGGTTCCAACAAGTCACCACTAGAAAACACTACTCTGTATCACAATAACTCGAGATGTAAAGCAATACTACGATACTACAAATATCAGAGAACACCTTATCACAGGTAAGACTGTTCTTAAAGCTTGTAAGCTCACATTTATTACAATAAATGACATACCTGAAATGTTACCACTCTCATTATTACGTCACATAGGCAACGCACGTAGTTAGTTCGTCGTATTCATGATTTCCTCTTCAAAGTAACATACAGTACTTATTATTTAACACAAAATGGCATTAAAATTTAAGTTATTCACGAGCAGCTAGTTGAGAATATGTATGAACTTCAAATGACACGACAAACCGTCTCGTTCTGCATATGGATTCAAACCCAGGTCATGCAGACTAAGCAAAGATTTAGTGACTGACGGAAACTAACAGTCATTCCTGATTAGGCATACAGAGAGTGATATACCTCGATTTTAGACAGTATCAATTAGCAAATACCAACTTTAAATTGTTGTTGTTGTTGTCGTCTTCAGTCCTGAGACTGGTTTGATGCAGCTCTCCATGCTACTCTATCCTGTGCAAGCTTCTTCATCTCCCAGTACCTACTGCAACCTACATCCTTCTGAATCTGCTTAGTGTATTGATCTCTTGGTCTCCCCCTACGATTTTTACCCTCCACGCTGCCCTCCAATGCTAAATTTGTGATCCCTTGATGCCTCAAAACATGTCCTACCAACCGATCCCTTCTTCTAGTCAAGATGTGCCACAAACTTCTCTTCTCCCCAATCCTATTCAATACCTCCTCATTAGTTACGTGATCTACCCATCTAATCTTCAGCATTCTTCTGTAGCACCACATTTCGAAAGCTTCTATTCTCTTCTTTTCCAAACTGGTTATCGTCCATGTTTCACTTCCATACATGGCTACACTCCATACAAATACTTTCAGAAACGACTTCGTGACACTTAAATCTATACTCGATGTTAACAAATTTCTCTTCTTCAGAAACGATTTCCTTGCCATTGCCAGTCTACATTTTATATCCTCTCTACTTCGACCATCATCAGTTATTTTACTCCCTAAATAGCAAAACTCCTTTACTACTTTAAATGTCTCATTTCCTAATCTAATCCCCTCGGCATCACCCGATTTAATTTGACTACATTCCATTATCCTCGTTTTGCTTTGGTTGATGTTCATCTTATATCCTCCTTTCAAGACACTGTCCATTCCGTTCAACTGCTCTTCCAAGTCCTTTGCTGTCTCTGACAGAATTACAATGTCATCGGCGAACCTCAAAGTTTTTACTTCTTCTCCATGAATTTTAATACCTACTCCGAATTTTTCTTTTGTTTCCTTTACCGCTTGCTCAATATACAGATTGAATAACATCGGGGAGAGGCTACAACCCTGTCTCACTCCTTTCCCAACCACTGCTTCCCTTTCATGCACCTCGACTCTTATAACTGCCATCTGGTTTCTGTACAAATTGTAAATAGCCTTTCGCTCCCTGTATTTTACCCCTGCCACCTTCAGAATTTGAAAGAGAGTATTCCAGTTAACGTTGTCAAAAGCTTTCTCTAAGTCTACAAATGCTAGAAACGTAGGTTTGCCTTTTCTTAATCTTTCTTCTAAGATAAGTCGTAAGGTTAGTATTGCCTCACGTGTTCCAACATTTCTACGGAATCCAAACTGATCTTCCCCGAGGTCCGCTTCTACCAGTTTTTCCATTCGTCTGTAAAGAATTCGCGTTAGTATTTTGCAGCTGTGACTTATTAAACTGATAGTTCGGTAATTTTCACATCTGTCAACACCTGCTTTCTTTGGTATTGGAATTATTATATTCTTCTTGAAGTCTGAGGGTATTTCGCCTGTCTCATACATCTTGCTCACCAGATGGTAGAGTTTTGTCAGGGCTGGCTCTCCCAAGGCCATCAGTAGTTCTAATGGAATGTTGTCTACTCCCGGGGCCTTGTTTCGACTCAGGTCTTTCAGTGCTCTGTCAAACTCTTCACGCAGTATCTTATCTCCCATTTCATCTTCATCTACATCCTCTTCCATTTCCATAATACTGTCCTCAAGTACATCGCCCTTGTATAAACCCTCTATATACTCCTTCCACCTTTCTGCCTTCCCTTCTTTGCTTAGAACTGGGTTGCCATCTGAGATCTTGATATTCATACAAGTAATTCTCTTCTCTCCAAAGGTCTCTTTAATTTTCCTGTAGGCAGTATCTATCTTACCCCTAGTGAGACAAGCCTCTACATCCTTACATTTGTCCTCTAGCCATCCCTGCTTAGCCATTTTGCACTTTCTGTCGATCTCATTTTTGAGACGTTTGTATTCCCTTTTGCCTGCTTCATTTACTGCATTTTTATATTTTCTCCGTTCATCAATTAAACTCAATATTTCTTCTGTTACCCAAGGATTTCTATTAGCCATCGTCTTTTTACCTACTTGATCCTCTGCTGCTTTCACTACTTCATCCCTCAGAGCTACCCATTCTTCTTCTACTGTATTTCTTTCCCCCATTCCTGTCAATTGTTCCCTTATGCTCTCCCTGAAACTCTCTACAACCTCTGGATCTTTCAGTTTATCCAGGTCCCATCTCCTTAAATTCCCACCTTTTTGCAGTTTCTTCAGTTTCAATCTGCAGTTCATAACCAATAGATTGTAGTCAGAATCCACATCTGCCCCTGGAAATGTCTTACAATTTAAAACCTGGTTCCTAAATCTCTGTCTTACCATTATATAGTCTATCTGATACCTATTAGTATCTCCAGGATTCTTCCAGGTATACAACCTTCTTTTATGATTCTTGAACCAAGTGTTAGCTATGATTAAGTTATGCTCTGTGCAAAATTCTACAAGGGGGCTTCCTCTTTCATTTCTTCCCCCCAATCCATATTCACCTACTATGTTTCCTTCTCTCCCTTTTCCTACTGACGAATTCCAGTCACCCATGACTATTAAATTTTCGTCTCCCTTCACTACCTGAATAATTTCTTTTATCTCGTCATACATTTCATCAATTTCTTCATCATCTGCAGAGCTAGTTGGCATATTTAACTCAGAACAAGATTTTCTAAATGCATGTAATCAATAAACTGCATGTGCATTTTCAGACTGTAGTAGGCATGGGCTTTGTGTCTATCTTGGCCACAATAATGCGTTCACTATGCTGTTTGTAGTAGCTAGCCCGCACTCCTATTTTTTTATTCATTATTAAGCCTACTCCTGCATTACCCCTATTTGATTTTGTATTTATAACCCTGTATTCACCTGACCAAAAGTCTTGTTCCTCCTGCCACCGAACTTCACTAATTCCCACTATATCTAACTTCAACCTATCCATTTCCCTTTTTAAATTTTCTAACCTACCTGCCCGATTAAGGGATCTGACATTCCACGCTCCGATCCGTGGAATGACAGTTTTCTTTCTCCTGATAACGACGTCCTCTTGAGTAGTCCCCGCCCGGAGATCCGAATGAGGGACTATTTTACCTCCGGAATATTTTACCCAAGAGGACGTCATCATCATTTAATCATACAGTAAAGCTGCATGTCCTCGGGAAAAATTACGGCTGTAGTTTCCCCTTGCTTTCAGGCGTTCGCAGTACCAGCACAGCAAGGCCGTTTTGGTTAATGTTACAAGGCCAGATCAGTCTATCATCCAGACTGTTGCCCCTGCAACTACTGAAAAGGCTGCTGCCTCTCTTCAGGAACCACATGTTTGTCTGGCCTCTCAACAGATACCCCTCCGTTGTGGTTGCACCTACGGTACGGCCATCTGTATCGCTGAGGCACGCAAGCCTCCCCACCAACGCCAAGGTCCATGGTTCATTATTACATAACGCAAGCCGGCCGTAGTGGTCGAGCGGTTCTAGGCGCTACAGTCTAGAACCGCGCTGCCGCTCCGGTCACAGGTTCGAATCCTGCCTCGGGCATGGATGTGTGTGATGTCCTTAGGTTAGTTAGGTTTACGTAGTTCTAAGTTCAATGGGACTGATGACCTCAGTGGTTAAGTCCCATAGTGCTCAGAGCCATTTGAACAATTTTTTACATAACGCGAATACTTTTAACGGACCCGAATTCCTACCCAGCTCCTATTGTCCCTGTTAACGAACTACGAGAGATGTTAAATATTGCTTCTTAACAAGTAACGTATTTGAAATCCCGTGAGGTAAAGCTTTGTGTTGGACCAGGGATTCGAACTCAGAACCTAATCGGATAGATATCGAAGCACAATCAACTGTGACATATCGCATTTTCTCGGCAGTAGCTAGATGTTTTAACTGAAATGACGAGACGAAACATTAATTGTTTCCTTCCCAGGACTCCAACCCGGCACCTATCGCTGTTATATTCTAGAGAAAACGAACGTTAAATATGAGTTTGTTGCACCAGCAGCGACATGTGAGCATGTTTGAACTAGAAATAATATTCAAAATATCCACGGGTGTACAGCCGGTCTACAGTGTCCAACGGGCACAATATTTCGGCGATCATACATGTCGCCATCATCAGGTGAACTGACGGACTGAACTCAAGAATCACATAGAAATAATATGACGAAGAGTTCAGTGCTGACTGGGAATAGAGCCCC
This sequence comes from Schistocerca nitens, assembly GCF_023898315.1. Classification (NCBI taxonomy): domain Eukaryota; kingdom Metazoa; phylum Arthropoda; class Insecta; order Orthoptera; family Acrididae; genus Schistocerca; species Schistocerca nitens. The sequence continues at coordinate 1,190,533,977 of NC_064614.1, read as the reverse complement.
ACACATATCGTTGTTGACTACACTCAAAGAGACGTCAGCTACCGAATTTTTCTCCACCAGCAGCGCGGGATAACATCTTGTTGAACTTACAGTGATCTCGCAAATAGTTCTGTGTCTCACTTGGAGTCAAAAACGTCAAATATCGTTAGTGTTGACAATGGATGAAAATACATTAAAAATCGAAATTATTATCCACCAGCAGATAGGTGTTTTCATGCTAGATCTTGATAGTACATAATGAAATCTTTAGTGCTGGGCCAGGATTCGAACCCATTCACGCGCAATAAGTGGAGATGTTGAGGAATCTGCAGTTTTGAACAAACAACAAATTGTAGCCGAGCTGTATTGTCACGAAGGGAACAAATTCCGCGTTAAAGGCGGTCTGAGTTGCATTCCCAGTTCAGAACCAATTTTATCGACATACAGAAGCTCAGATAAAAGATGGAATAAGTGTTCTGTGAGCCTACATAGAGTTTGTTTCGTCACTAGAAATAAATAACTAGTACAAGAAAGGTTACTGGTGATAGAGTTTCTACATGTCGCCACTCCAGATTTTATTGCGACTCAACCTAACGTCTACTTGGTAGAGAAGGAATATCATTTTTAATGTGAATTTCAGACCACAATGCCATTATATCTTCTTCACTTGGTGTAGCCAGAAGAGAATGGAAACTGTCTCTCCCTATCTAAAATCACTGATCAAAGATGGAATTGAACCCACACCATAGATATATGAACTTCTCATCAGCCAAACAGACCACCAGACCCTCTGCTGAGTAGCTCATTTTTCTATCATAGCGCCGTTGTGCCACACTGGCAGAGAATTCTGACACACAGGCTCCCTGTATCAATTTGCAGCATGTTCAGTAAATTCATTTACTTGGTTGACCGAATCACCATGAACTAGCTGCCTCGGCTCCCCAGTTCATACATTCAACTTTATTTTGTAATCACCAAAATAAAATCACGTAACTGCCACCAACACAGAACTGCCAACAGTGTAGGATGCAGAAATTTAAATAGGAAGTGTTCCTTTCCACTTGAGCTACTCTATTGCGCTATCTGTTCGTTGAAAACGTCGTGCAGTGCAAAAGAAAAGGTATAACTGTTTGTTTCTCGTAAGTATTGACCTGGCCATATGCATTATCCCACAGCGCTGTGGAATGCAGAAGTTCTGGAGGAATTATTTTTCACTTCTCAGCTGTTATAGCTATGTGTCGGCTAGTATCGTAATTGTAAGTATCGCACACGGTAGATAAGATGCCGCGAGTTCGAGTACATTCACTGCTATATTTTTTAAAACGCAATTCTGCTGTCTGCTAAAGTTATCAATCTAATGGAACTTGTAACATAATTCCCTTCACTTCTCAACCCAAAATAGTCGTATGTGGAAAAAGGGCTAACTTCTGCGACATTTTGTTCATTTCAGGTTTAACAGACAGCCAGACAATAGATGCATCTGGAAACTTTTGTATTATGTATGGGTAGAGCGCAACGTGCCAAAATACGTCGGAAAAGTATTTTCTATATTATCTGTCGTCTGGTAGTGGCATTTTATTCTCCTTCAAACCTTGTTTGAGAGTTTTAACTCAGAACAAGTTTTCTACATGCATGTAATCAATAAACTGCATGTGCATTTTCAGACTGTTATAGATAACATCAGAGAATTCGCATATATCCTTGTTGATTAATTTATCTCTCATGTTTACTATTGTTTTAACAACATTAAAGGAAACCTTACGAAAATTGTGAATTGTATTCTAAAAAATGAAATAAAACTACCCACGATAACCTCACGACGAAAGTCTGTTTTAATAAAATCTGTACACAAGCGTGCCTCTATCGACACGAATTGGTAAAATACTACTCACTTAGATTTTGATTGGATTTGTGTTTAATTGGTATGCTGTGTCATACTCAAGATGTATGCAAATGTGACATTTCATAAATAAAGTTATGTATTCCTAGAAACCCAAAATTTGCTTGTCAGCAGCGGAAAGAGGCGTTACCTGTTGTGCAGCATTGTACGTTTTTCACCGTTGCACTATGAGCCGAAAGTATTTTCTTGCGATTTCCTTATCGATGTTTGATCTGACTGTTTGTAGCTCTTTCATAGAAGTGATAAAAAAAGCTGCACTCAGTGAGGCTGGAACTGTGAACCATAACAGACACTGTTTCAAAGGTCAGTACGTTACCACAGAGCTAGTGAAGAAGTATGTGTCTTAGTTTCCTCTTACGAGACCAGTAGTGGCTAGAACTCGTAAACTGCTATTTGAAGGACGAGATTAGTTACGATTTCCACGTGCAACGTTTTTCCTGGGCTGAAAACCGCAAATTTACAATCTTTTGTTACACCACAAGTGATAATAACTCTGATTATTCATTGGAAATGACAGGTAAAATCAAATGATCTTTGAGGCTTAATTCCGTACACACCAAGAAGTAACTCGTCGATCACAGAGTTGCCAAACATACATTGCCTTATTGCCAAATTTCAATTACAATACCTGCGGGAAGAAGACGAACCGATGTGATCTTACAGCGGGCTGGGAAGTGACCATAGCTGGTGTCTCAAGTCGCGACTGCAACGGCCTGGAATACGTAATGCGTCTGATTCGCATTTCTGTAAGTAGGTTTAGGGACTAGTGCGTAGTTACTAATAATACTCAGAACTGACTGCAAACTAAGCATCACAAATAAGTAACTCTCATAGTTGTTTTTATATTTCTTTCGTAAGTGTACTCAAAACTAAGAAACTCTTTGACAGACGTTTTCGTGCCTCGCCGATATTCGAGCACAACAAACAAATAAAAAAAAAGAATTTGTGTTGGTGTGTGTGTGTGTTTGTGTGACAGAGAGAGATATATAAAAATAAAAAAGAATGAGAGAGAGAGAGAGAGAGAGAGAGAGAGAAAGAGTAACAAATTGTAAAGAAATTGAATCATGGTATGTAAAGAACTCTTTCATTAAAATGACACGTTCCACATCATTACGATAATCGTGTTCATGATCTATGAACCAAGAATTAATCTAATGTAATCTAATCTAATCATATCATATTGATGACTAGCCATGAAGAGTCATGAATTACCGATGTTTTTGCCAATACCAGTAACCAAATCTAAACTTGAAAATAAAAGACGACAGTTTTTGTAATTAACCGGGACTTTTATCAAGACCCTTTCGTCCCTGTTAACTAACCACGAAAGATGTCTGATATACCTCCATTCTGAAGTAACAAAGTGTGCATGCATTTAAAGATGAAGTACATGACGTAAAGTTCTGTGACGGAGATACGAACCCAACACGTAGTCGGATTGTTAACTAAGTAAAATCAAATGTTTCGTATCGGTTTTTCTTTCCAGCTGCTAGGTGTTTGAATCTAAAATAAGGATGCAAACTTTTGTGCCTAAGCGAATATCGAACTGCACACCTACCGTGCATCCACGAATATAGCTTAAGTATCAGTTGCTTACTCACCAATAGTAAGATGTGTGCGTGTTAGACGAGAAATAACGACACCTATTGCGATTGTTTGCAACACATGAACAGACATTGTAAATGTACGTTAATTTTCACTAACAGGCCGGTGTGCACGTGATGGGGCTTGAAATGAAATTATGAATATTTTTATACTGGATCAGGATTCGGACCCACATACTTACCTTTCGAGGAGACCTAGAGAAGATTGCAGTCTTGAGAAAAGGAACGAAATGATTGAACTATACTGTTCCGAGAGATTCAGATCCTCGAAAGAGGAGATACGAATTCGGATCACAGTCCAGCACCAAATTTTTCAACGTCTCTAGTTGAATCAAGTAGAAGTAAAGTAAGAGCCCTGTTCCTTTAAATGGCTATGGGTTCATCAAATAAAATAAAATTTTCTAATGTAAGTAAGTTTACTGGCGACTGTATTTCTGTTTACCATGACTTCCGCTATGTCTTTTCCCAACGTAAACCGGCTCTGTCCAGTTGGTAGTGAAGGAATGTGATGTTTAATGCGGATTCTGGATTATAACGTCTTCCTCTTGATGTTACCAGGGGTAAAGTAATGCCTGAACCCACGCATTACACCTGTGATAGTTCGTTCCGCAAGACCATTGTGGCCACATTTCCCAGCCCCAGGAGTGTGCTGTATCAGATGATTTGCTTAGCTTACAAAATTAGTCAAGGTGGAGAAAACGCTTCTACTTAACCATTTAATAGTAAATGGTTAAGTAGAAGCAAGCTTCTGAAGCGGAGATTACACTATTCTCATGTCAGCAGGATGTAAAGGCTCTTCTAGGCATTTTGAAATTTTCACAAATTAAGCAAATTTGTTAGTTCGAGAAAATCCACTGGGAAATGTGACGTTACCGGATAATTCGATTATTACCGTCATTATTGCTATCATTTTCTTCATACCGCTGCTGGAACACTGTACTTGAAGATCATGTGATGCCTTTTGGTCACTATAGAAGTAGTTTCCCAAGAACAGTTCTTTCCCTGTCTACGGAATTCTTTTCATGTTAATATCAAACATCAGTAATTACTCGTAGATTACATTAAAACTAAAGTAATTGATGAAGACGTTACTTGATAACAAAAACGCGCTGCCTTTCTTCATTTACTTGCGTCTAGAAATGGCTATGGAGTACTGCCATACCAAAAGGCAAGAGATCTTACTGCCTTCCGATATACGTCGCTGTCATTTCTTCCATATGATTTGGTCGACATGACCTGTTTCAAGTTGTGTATCACAGGCAATGTTTTAGAAAATCAATTGTTTTCCTTTGCAGTAAAGAGAAAGATTTTCATTCCAAGTAAAAATTTTTTGCAATATTAGTTCAAATTTAATATTCGCTTCTATAATGTAGGAAAATATTACACAGTTGCAAGGCTCGCATCCTACTCCTTGACCTTACACTTAGTCGCTGACCATAAATTCTAGCTCAGGGTGACACCAGATTAAGTAACCTAATGTAGCGAAGACTGTTTACCAGTGCTCTTTCTCACCAGAAAATACGCAATTCACTCATTGGGCTCCATAAGTACACTGTAACAGTAATTTCTGTGTGTATGCAATGCATACGGATTAGTGGTGCTCTCTCTTCCACTTCTGTATACAATATGCCTGACCTAAACGGGCCCTTTATCATTACGGGCCCTGGGCAGTGCAACATTATACTGACAACAGTAATGCGCTTATACTGTCAACCTGACTGTTCGTTTTACCTGACTTTGTAGTCATTTAAATAAAACAACATGACCTTCCAGTGGGAGACATTTCGTCCCCCTTTTCCTTCTGTGAAATTTGTCAGTAAGCTTTTTGCCTTCCAACCAATGAAATGCGGCAGAGTTCGGCCGGTAAATGATTCACAAACCACGATTTAGCGCCGTTAAGACGATTTATTTAAATGTCACAAGACTGCACATAGGTGCAATCGATTTTGAGGAGCAAAGTGTTTGTTATCTTACTTTTGTGACAAGTGGGCATAAGTGATTTACAAAGACTTTTTATTGTACTGAAATAATATTTTGTCACAAAGTAACAAGGTAAGTGTTTTATCCGCATACATATTTTGTAGGAAACTGTAATCGTGATGGAAGATTATACACCTGAATGTTTGACACAACTGGTAGCAGAAAACTCTGCATATTAACCAAATCCCGCGCCTCCTCTCCATATCCTCCTATGACACGAGCACGGGATTCTCCTCGCATACCGCTACAGAGCTGCTCCTAGCACAGCTGAGAATTGGCAACATCGTCACAAACATTAGGCAACACTGTGACAGTGCAATCACTTCCGCGTATGGTACTGAATTGACTCGCTAAATTCACTTGGTATTCCCTTTCCATTTGAATGACTCGTGCTATATAATCCTCATGTAAACTAAGACAGTGAGACAGAAAATTCAATTTATTGCCTAAAGATATCCTATTCTTCACATAAGCGACCACTTTTATTATTTTCACGATGCGTTATGAGGCTGTGCGACTAATACCATGATGAGATTGGCGTACAGGCAGCAGTGTGTCCGTAGCCTAGTGGTACCGCCCGTGTCTCGCGTCAGAACGGCTCAATGAGTCGTCAGTTCTAACCGTGGTAGGGGCCAGCGTATGCGAGCTTTTTTTTATGTATTTTATGGAGCTGCGAATTTCCAGAAAAAATCTGTATCGAAATCGGAAGAAAACCTTTAGACATCAAATCCTCTTGGTAGCTCGACTCAGTAAGTTGTGTTAATGGTCATAGATCTTGGCTTTCTGACTGCCAAGCTGCTTCGCAATACCAGCGTCTCTGAAGAAATTCGAATCGACCATCAGCGAATCGAATTTCAATATTGTTCTTCACTTAAGACTCACATGCCAGGGTGATAAGTATGAAGGAAATGAACCTCTTGATTACTATAGTGCCTCTATGCTAAATCTCCACAGAAGCAATTAGGAACTCCCTGCAGACATTTGCTAACAGTGGCTCTAGCAACTTACTTTTTCTCTGGGTAGCTTCAAATATGGGTAATTTTGTCGCCTTAAATCCAATTGAATATTTTAAATATCACTTGTGAACAGCGTTCACTTCTCTATTAATTAAGCAATTTGCCTGAGTAGCTATAGAGCAGGTTCTGATAGGTATTGACACAATGTTTTGCATCCATTTACCATAGAGAATCAAAGACAGAAATCAAACACATTACATTGCATTTATTCTCTGTGCCTTGGCTAACACATATGAATCCATGACAATAATAAATTATTTGAGGAACCTCCAGTGAAAGGAAAAAGAACAGAATGTGACGCTTTAATTGTAGTGCACTGGATCAGAAACAACGAAATTAATTCTGTGCCACACTGATGTATTGCATTCTAGTGTAATAAAATAATCATCAAATAAAAACGGTTTTGTGCCTCCTTTGCTATCAAGAGTGAAACACAAATCGTAGACGCTTCAGTCTGGAACTGCGTGACCGCTACGGTCGCAGGTTCGAATCCTGCCTTGGGCATGGATGTGTGTGATGTCCTTTGGTTAGGTAGGTTTAAGTAGTTCTAAGTTCTAGGGGATTGATGACCACAGATATTAAGTCCCATAGTGCTCAGAGCCATTTGAACAAATCGTAGACAGATTTTATGGGTCACCACTCAACAACATTAAAGCATTTTACATGGTCGAGAGTGCGGAGTGGAGCAGACGTTGTCGGCAGAAGGCGAGACAATGCAGTGCCTCAGCCCCCGCCGGTGGGCAGCAAATGGGTCCCAGAGAACTCAGACGCATGCGGTGTTCAGAGGCAGATGGTCGGCAAAGAAATCTTTCGCTAAAACATTGTTGGACCAAACAGTTATTACCAGTGTGACAGAAAGCGAAATCTATTGTAGATTCGCTTGAATTACACTCATAGCTTCAGCACCGAGAGGAAAGGGGCGATAAAAACTTTGTCGACGTGTGCTTTTAGTTACCAGACGTCGTATTAGCTAGTCTCACGTTTTACCTCAAGACTACGGTCGTAGTCTAGAATAAAGTACTAAGACTGAAGTCAAGACTTCCTCTGGGAAGTGCCACAGTCTACAATGTTGTCAGATCCAGCATATTGCCAGACATAGGTTTCTGAGAGGAGCTCGGCTGTATTGCCCACCTTACGTGAACGACTCGGCGGTCAATTGTTTGCTCTAAGACTGTATCTACAACACATATTGCACGCTGAAGACCCAGAAGAATTAAAAAACAAATGTAGTTTATGAGAACAACGTTAACTATAGCGTTCGAAGTATTCATAGTATTGTATACGTGTGTGTAAACGCCTTCGAATCCCCGCTCAAGGAAGACAAGGATACACAGTCTAGCTTCGATATTATAAATTCGCCTCAGTTTGCGGATGAACTCAGACTTAGATTGATAATCATTTAGAATATTTATCAGTACTGTACCCATTGGTGTTAAACTCGTATTCAACCAATGATTCCCAAAGCTACACGAACACTACTTGTGATACCTCATAGACCAAATACTTACGCAGTGCTATCAGACGAAAAGATCAACCTGACACAACTGTGGGAAGTTTGTTTTACACCCTTCGTACCTGGATAATGAGCTTTTTCCTATTTGAGATGTCTGTGAACATTGCTGATTGAGACGATTTACGACGAAACTAAATTCCTCCAGCTACGACAATGTTTAAAGAAATCGTCTTAACGGCACTAAATCGTGGTTTGTGAATCGTTTACCGGCCATAGTCTGCCGCATTTCGCTGGTTGGACGGCAAAAAGCTTACTGACGAATTTCACAGAAGGAAAAGAGGGACGAAATATCTCCCACTGGAAGGTCATGTTGTTTTATATAAATGATTACAAAATCAGGTAAAACGAACAGTCAGTATAAGCACATTACTGTTGTCAGTATGATGTTGCACTGCCCAGGGCCTGTAATGATAAAGGGGCCGTTTAGGTCAGGCATATTGTATACAGAAGTGGAAGAGAGAGCACCACTAATCCGTATGCATTACATACACACAGAAATTACTGTTACAGTGTACTTATGGAGCCGAATGAATGTATTTTCCGATGAGAAAGAGCATTAGCAAACAGTCTTCGCTACATTAGGTTACTTAATCTGGTGTCACTCTGAGCTAGAATTTATGGTCAGCGACTAAGTGTAAGGTCAATGAGTCGGGTGCGAGTTTTTCAACTGTGAAATACTTTCCTACATTATAGAAGCGAATATTAAATTTGAACTAACATTGCAAAAATTTTGTACTTGGGTAGCTTAGAATGAAAATCTTTCTGTTTATTGCAAAGGAAAACAATTGATTTTCTAAAACATTGTCTGTCATACACAACTTGAAACAGGTCATGTCGACCAAATCATATGGAAGGAACGACAGCGACGTATATCGCAAGGCAGTAAGATATCTTGCCTTTTAGTTTGGTCGTACTCCATAGCCATTTCAAAGCGCAAGTAAATGAAGAAAGGCAGCGCGTTTTTGTTATCAAGTAACGTCTTCATCAACTATTTTAGTTTTAATGTAATCTACGAGTAATTACTGATGTTTGATATTAACCAGAAAAGGATTCCGTAGACAGCGAAGGAACCGTGATGGGTTCGTATCTCTGTCACAGAACTTCACGTCATGCACTTCATCATTAAATGCATACACACTTTGTTACTTCAGAATGGAGGTATATCAGACATCTTTCGTGGTTAGTTAACAGGGACGAAAGGGTCTTGACAGAAGTCCCGGTTTATTACAAAAACTGTCGTCTTTTATTTTCAAGTTTAGATTTGGTTACTGGTATTGGCAAAAACTTCGGTAATTCATGACTCTTCATGGCTAGTCATCAATATGATATGATTAGATTAGTTTAGATTAATTTTTGGTTCGTAGATCATGAACACGATTATCGTAATGATGTGGAACGTGTCATTTTAATGAAAGACTTCTTTACATACCATGATTCAATTTCTGTACAATTTTTTACTCTATCTCTCTCATTCCTTTTGATTTTTATCTCTCTCTCTCTCTCTCTCTCTCTCTCTCTGTCTCACACACACACACACACACACACACACACATACACATTCTTTTTTTATTTTTATTTGTTTGTTGTGCTCGAATACCGGCGAGGCACGAAAACGTCTGTCAATGAATTTCTTAGTTTTGAGTACACTTACGAAAGAAGTATAAAAACAACTATGAGAGTTACTGATTTATGATGCTTAGTTTGCAGTCAGATCTGAGTATTATTAGTAACTACGCTCCAGTCCCTAAACCTAGCAACAGAAACGCGAATCAGACGCATTACGTATTCCAAGCCGTTGCAGCCGCGACTTCGGGACACCAGCTATGGTCACTTCCCAGCCCGCTGTAAGATCACATCAGTTCGTCTTCTTCCCGCTGGTATTGTAACTGAGATTTGGCAACAAGGCAATGTATGTTTGGCAACTCTGTGATCGACGAGTTACTTCCTGGTGTGCACGGAATTAAGCCTCAAAGTTCACTTGATTTTACCTGTCATTTCCATTGAATAATCAGAGTTATTATCACTTGTGGTGTAACAAAAGATTGTAAATTTGCGGTTTTCAGCCCAGGAAAAACGTTGCACGTGGAAATCGTAACTAATCTCGTCCTTCAAATAGCGGTTTACGAGTTCTAGCCACTACTGGTCTCGTAAGAGGAAACTAAGACACATACTTCTTCACTAGCTCTGTGGTAACGTACTGACCTTTGAAACAGTGTCTGTTATGGTTCACAGTTCCAGCCTCACTGAGTGCAGCTTTTTTTATCACTTCTATGAAAGAGCTACAAACAGTCAGATCAAACATCGATAAGGAAATCGCAAGAAAATACTTTCGGCTCATAGTGCAACGGTGAAAAACGTACAATGCTGCACAACAGGTAACGCCTCTTTCCGCTGCTGACAAGCAAATTTTGGGTTTCTAGGAATACATAACTTTATTTATGAAATGTCACATTTGCATACATCTTGAGTATGACACAGCATACCAATTAAACACAAATCCAATCAAAATCTAAGTGAGTAGTATTTTACCAATTCGTGTCGATAGAGGCACGCTTGTGTACAGATTTTATTAAAACAGACTTTCGTCGTGAGGTTATCGTGGGTAGTTTTATTTCATTTTTTAGAATACAATTCACAATTTTCGTAAGGTTTCCTTTAATGTTGTTAAAACAATAGTAAACATGAGAGATAAATTAATCAACAAGGATATATGCGAATTCTCTGATGTTATCTATAACAGTCTGAAAATGCACATGCAGTTTATTGATTACATGCATGTAGAAAACTTGTTCTGAGTTAAAACTCTCAAACAAGGTTTGAAGGAGAATAAAATGCCACTACCAGACTACAGATAATATAGAAAATACTTTTCCGACGTATTTTGGCACGTTGCGCTCTACCCATACATAATACAAAAGTTTCCAGATGCATCTATTGTCTGGCTGTCTGTTAAACCTGAAATGAACAAAATGTCGCAGAAGTTAGCCCTTTTTCCACATACGACTATTTTGGGTTGAGAAGTGAAGGGAATTATGTTACAAGTTCCATTAGATTGATAACTTTAGCAGACAGCAGAATTGCGTTTTAAAAAATATAGCAGTGAATGTACTCGAACTCGCGGCATCTTATCTACCGTGCGCGATACTTACAATTACGATACTAGCCGACACATAGCTATAACAGCTGAGAAGTGAAAAATAATTCCTCCAGAACTTCTGCATTCCACAGCGCTGTGGGATAATGCATATGGCCAGGTCAATACTTACGAGAAACAAACAGTTATACCTTTTCTTTTGCACTGCACGACGTTTTCAACGAACAGATAGCGCAATAGAGTAGCTCAAGTGGAAAGGAACACTTCCTATTTAAATTTCTTCATCCTACACTGTTGGCAGTTCTGTGTTGGTGGCAGTTACGTGATTTTATTTTGGTGATTACAAAATAAAGTTGAATGTATGAACTGGGGAGCCGAGGCAGCTAGTTCATGGTGATTCGGTCAACCAAGTAAATGAATTTACTGAACATGCTGCAAATTGATACAGGGAGCCTGTGTGTCAGAATTCTCTGCCAGTGTGGCACAACGGCGCTATGATAGAAAAATGAGCTACTCAGCAGAGGGTCTGGTGGTCTGTTTGGCTGATGAGAAGTTCATATATCTATGGTGTGGGTTCAATTCCATCTTTGATCAGTGATTTTAGATAGGGAGAGACAGTTTCCATTCTCTTCTGGCTACACCAAGTGAAGAAGATATAATGGCATTGTGGTCTGAAATTCACATTAAAAATGATATTCCTTCTCTACCAAGTAGACGTTAGGTTGAGTCGCAATAAAATCTGGAGTGGCGACATGTAGAAACTCTATCACCAGTAACCTTTCTTGTACTAGTTATTTATTTCTAGTGACGAAACAAACGCTATGTAGGCACACAGAACACTTATTCCATCTTTTATCTGAGCTTCTGTATGTCGATAAAATTGGTTCTGAACTGGGAATGCAACTCAGACCGCCCTTAAAGCGGAATTTGTTCCCTTCGTGACAATACAGCTCGGCTACAATTTGTTGTTTGTTCATAATGGCAGATTCCTCAACATCTCCACATATTGCACGTGAATGGGTTCGAATCCTGGCCCGGCACTAAAGATTTCATTATGTATTATCAAGATATAGCATGAGAACACCTATCTGCTGGTGGATAATAATTTCGATTTTTAATCTATTTTCATCCGTTGTCAACACTAACGATATTTGACGTATTTGACTCCCAGTGAGACACAGAACTATTTGCGAGATCACTGTAAGTTCAACAAGATGTTATTCCGAGCTGCTGGTGGAGAAACATTCGGTAGGTGACGTCTCTTTGCGTGTAGTGAACAACGATATGTGTGGGGCTCTATTCCCAGTCTGCACTTAATTCTTCGTCATATTATTTCTAGTTCAAACATACTCAAATATTGCTGCTGATACAACAAACCCATATTTAACGTTTGTTTTCTCTAGAATATAACAGCGATAGGTGCCGGGTTGGAGTCCTGGGAAGGAAACAATGTTTCGTCTCGTCATTTCAGTTAAAACATCTAGCTACTGCCGAGAAAATGCGATATGTCACAGTTGATTGTGCTTCGATATCTATCAGATTAGGTTCTGGGTTCGAATCCCTGGTCCAACACAAAGCTTTACCTCACGGCATTTCAAATAAGTTGCTTGTTAAGAAGCAATATTTAACATCTCTCGTAGTTCGTTAACAAGGACAATAGGAGCTGGGTAGGAATTTGGGTCCGTTAAAAATGTTTGCGTTATGTAATTTAAAGTTGGTATTTGCTAATTGATGCTGTCTAAAATCGGGGTATATCACTCTCTGTATGCCTAATCAGGAATGACTGTTAGTTTCCGTCAGTCACGAAATCTTTGCTTAGTCTGCATGACCTGGGTTTGAATCCATATGCAGAACGAGACGGTTCGTCGTGTCATTTGAAGTTCATACATATTCTCAACTAGCTGCTCGTGAATAACTTAAATTTTTAATGTCATTTTGTGTTAAATAATAAGTACGGTATGTCACTTTGAAGAGGAAATCATGAGTACGACGAACTTACTACGTTTGTTATCTATCTGACGTAATAATGAGAGTGGTAACATTTCAGGTATGTCATTTATTGTAATAAATGTGAGCTTACAAGCCTTAAGGACAGTCTTATCTGTGATAAGGTGTTCCCTGATACTTGTAGTATTGTAGTATTACTTTACATCTCGAGTTATTGCAGTACAGAGTAGTGTTTTCTAGTGGTGACTTGTTGGAACCATTTTCAATAGTCAAACGACTGTACCAAGGAGCTATTAGAGGACCTGCTGGACAGCTGCGTTATGTGGGTTGCATGCGAATCAGGCGAAATGCAATTCAGGTGGTTCGGATACTTTTGAGCACGACTGTACCATCAACTCTACCCTCCCTCTGGTATGTTTCTTCTATAGACTTATTTCATCACTTAACCAGGTCGTACCAGTGGGGTAAAGCGATTGGCCCCCATAAAGTGTGCAGGCGCAGAGGGGGCACAAAAACAGACCAGAAGAAAACCAAGAGAGAAAGACTGTTTAAAAATTAAACAGGAGAGGTACGTGAGTTCTGTTACCATTCGTGTTTCTGTCATCTACCTACGAGAAGAACCCTTTTCTTCCACATGTGACCGTAAACACGCGCTGTTGTCAAAGCGGCATTTCTACAGTTAGTACAAATTATAAAGAGGCGTCTAGGACCAGAGTTCGGCGTCTGGGGTCATTTTCAAAGAATATGTTAAGAGACGCTTATCTATACATCGAAATAGGTCTGAGGATATTTATGGCAATGCCAACGATTGCAGCACCTAATGAGCGCAGTTTCGCCAGGTTAAAAATAATAAAATGCTATTTATGGCAGAGTATGTGTGAAAGCAGACTGTATCGTCGGTAGCAAGCGACGTAGCTGCTAAATCTGACTTCAATGACAAAATCAATGCGTTTGTGTCACTCTAATTAAAGAAAGGCAAACTAAAATTATAATAAAATCACAATTCTTGGAAATCAATATTTTCTCCCTTTCCTAATTGCAGTCCTTTTTAATTTATTTCTGTTATTAATTTATGAACTATTAATAATTTATCTTTATTATACCTCTGCTAAGACCATTGTACAGAAGTTACCACAAAAATGAGATACAGATTTTGTTGTACTTTCAACTTCTAGAAATTTTTTTTACTACAGTGACATTTTTTCCTTGTGTACAATATTTTCTTCAAAATAGTTCATTCATGTTATCTTCTTCAAAAAATGATTAATTTTTCATTAAACGCGCTTACAACATTAGAAAATTTGCCAAATATGCTTCCGGTACTGCAGGGACGCCGGATCGCCTCGGTACGGTTTCGCATCTATCCATTTGAGTTCCTCTTCATTTCTTACCTTTTCTATCCATTTAAGTCACTAGTTCGTTTGGTAGCACCACGCCATCAGATGCTGAACAGCTATTTCCTTTTCCATGTTTCCGATGTTCTACGTTTCAGTTCCATGCAATGCAAGCTATGGATGAACACGTTCAGGGATTTCTTCCTGAGTTACATACCAATATGTGACAGCAGTAGAGTTCTTTTATTGACATCCTCCTTCCTTCGACCACATTGAATAATTTCACTTAGCAGAATTGATTGACTTCATACACTGCTATGTCGTTGCTTCCTTTATTCGAAAGCCATATTCCGTGCTATGCTTCCCATTCCTTTCTTCAGCTCGTTAGGCCTAGCAGTCAATAAGTGAAAAATAAGTGTGAAATAAAAAAGACCGCTCTACATGAGTATAAATTGAACCGAATTTTGCATAGGGATATTATAAATATATTGCTTAGCAGCATTTGAAGAAAGGAAGAGCTTAAAATTTCGTCAACATTTTACCTCATTAGAAACGTAACACAAGCAAAATATGCTACTGAGAGATGGGAAAATTCAGTCATGGTTTCACTGGATGAGCCAAGTTAGTATTCTCATGGCGTGTGTTGGGATAATCATTTAAAAAACTAAGTCAGGAAGTCAGGTGAAAGAAAGAATGGTTAGCGTGGTGCTGCCCGCAGAGCAAGGTACCAATGGAAAGATTTGTACCTTGCAGAGCAACAAAAAGAGAAGATAGTCGCCGAAGCCACGTCGATCTCAATTAGCGAAACCACGACGTTGGCGGAAGACGGTCAATCTTTTCAAATCAGTACGCCACTATGGGCGCAGATCTCGTTGCCCGAACGTGTGTAGACTTCGAATGACAATCGCTGAAATTCAAATTGTTTTTCTTCCTCGGTCAAACAGAACTACATTCTCACATATGGGCTGTGAGAAGCTTAATCTAAGAAAGAGTGAAATTATGGCATCCTGAGGATAGAAATGTCGTACCCGGGATATAGTTCGAAATCGCAAATTTATTGGAAACCACAAGTAGGCAAGAACTTTATGGAAATTTTAGGTATAACCTCAAAAAATAATTTGTTCAAGTGAGAAAGATGGCATATCTTATGCTTGAAGTTATTGTAGTGGATCTTTTTTGGATTGTGGTAGGTGGACATCAGCTGTCTACAAATTATTATTACTACTTACTGGCGTTTTTATGCCAATAGGGTTGTGATTGTTACATGAAGTGGATTTCAAATGTAATGTTGTGTGTGTGTCCAGTTTTCAGTGCTGCACGTCTTCAGAGTATCTTATTCTAAATTTTGTTTATTTTTCACACATACGCTAATTTGTTTATTTTTCATACGTATGCTAAATGATAATCGTTGAATGTCTGTGGAGCTTCAAATAAATTCAGTAAAACATAGTGTTTGTGATCTTGCTTTTCAAGGTCTCCACTAATCATCTTGAGTATGTAAAGCCAAAGACTCTTACGTGGAACACTTTCGGTTGCCGATAGCTACTTTCGAGTACTTTTATGGAGGTATTATTTGAGCGCTATTAAAAAATCCAATACTCACATTAAAGATGTAAATGTGGCTCAAGAAAAACTAGACGTGTCACTTCGGTATTTGACATCTGGCGATTATATCTTTCCAATACGCAGTCCTACACCAAGTTCTCAAAAGTAAATTTTCAAAGTTTTTGTGTGATATTTTGGATGCTATTTACGATGCCAGATACTAATTTAAAAGCTAATATCTTCGGTCCTGCACCCCAGATACTACGAAATATTAAGTTTATTGTGCACCGAATTCTGAAGCAATACTTCGTGCAAGTGTAGTAGATGTTAACCTTTATTAAAAGTTATACCTTATCTGAAACAATACTGCCACTAGAGACCTCGTTTTTCCTTTCCCAAATCCCTTGAGCAAGTATTGAAAGCGCATTGAAGTCTCCAATATGATTATCTTAGTATTCTTCCAGTATTGCATTAATTTTCACAACTTTTTGAATAAAGTCAGCTGAAACCACAAATCTATCATTAATTAATTAAATGACAGATGGTTACTCGCACACAAGTTTTATCCTTGCATTATATAGTAGGAACAGCACCTAATTTCAGCAAGTAGCTTAACCATTCTGGCTCATAATTTCATAGGGAAAATCTTGAAACACCGCAGTCATCCTACCACTGTAGCATAGCATAGAGTACACGGAACAACATGTAGGGGAGAGATCCTTAATGCGATGTATCACTGAAACTACACAGTTTAATGATATAAACGCCGGCCGGGGTGGCCGAGCGGTTCTAGCCGCTACAGTCTGGAACCCCGCGACCGCTACGGTCGCAGGTTCGAATCCTGCATCGGGCATGGATGTGTGTGATGTTCTTAGGTTAGTTAGGTTTAAGTAGTTCTAAGTTCTAGGGGACTGATGACCTTAGAAGTTAAGTCCCATAGTGCTCAGAGCCATTTTTTGAATGATATAAACGTATAAACAGCCGCCGCGGTGGCCGTGCGGTTCTAGGCGCTTCAGTCCGGAACCGCGGGACTGCTACGGTCGCATGCCTCGGGCATGGATGTGTGTGATGTCTTTAGGTTAGTTAAGTTTAAGTAGTTCTAAGTTCTAGGGGACTGATGACCTAAGATGTTAAGTCCCATAGTGCTCAGAGCCATTTGAACCATTTTTTAAACGTATAGACAGCAAAAAGATCAAGAGCGGCACGTTAGATTTAACGGCAGTGGCTTCTTCTGACGGTAATCGGTGGTGGGAGAAGGAAAATTGTGTCACAAAGTTAAAGCGTTTTTAACTTTTATGCCATGGCGTTTTTCCCTTCGTCTCACAAATTCGTAAAACTTGTGTGGTAAATTGCAGCAACTGATGTAGAGTGTACAGTGCTAGCCACGTTCTTTTCGGGATACGTTGCATTCGGCGTCTTTTTAACAGCTATCGTCCGCACTCCAGGACTCGTCTCCAAGCACAGAGACCTCTTGGTATCCATATCACCCTTGGAGGTTAAAATCTAACCTACTTCACAAATAGAATAGATTCTAACGTAATATTACCTCCTGGACCTTGCCACAGACTGAATGAGGAGATATGACCAAGCTGTCGACCTATTTTATCGGCCGACATCTGGCGACGGCGTCTGACCGTCAAAGCAGCCCTATGGCCGAGCGTAGTATCGCTCAGACCCCGTTAGCGATCGTGGACCAATGGCCGCCTTCTCACGGAGTCACCGAGAAGCGCTTCTCTGCAACGCACTGAGCCTTCACACGGTGCTACTGGAAAGCGGCGCGACTCCTTTGTCGCCGCTTTGATCTGCCGCTGCTTCCGTGCCACCGTGTTTAGGTTCGTCATGGAGTCTGATGAACAGGATGCCTTTTTCTTTAATTCTCTTACCGAATGAGAAAATAAAAAAAGGCTATTTCAAAGTAAATCTTGGGTTTTTAACATATTGCAGCCCTGTCAGAAACTGTGATAAATTAATATGTCAAAAATCCGCCTCTCTTGCGAAATGTTACTGGTGTGTACCCAGGTTTCAGCTAGAGTAATCTAGCCTTCTTTAGAAGCATAAAATAAACTAATACGTGTCAGAATAAGGTACGGTCAAACATAAAAAGGTTAAGTACAGTGTTACAATGTCAAGCTGCGTTACTTAGCTGAGGAACAGCCCCGGCCCCACTTCGTGGAAAGCGATCGGTTAGCCGCGGACACTACGTAGCTCTTTTCTCCAAAAGTCTCTTTAATTTTCCTGTAGGCAGTATCTGTTTTATCCCTAGTGATATGCGCCTCTACATCCTTACATTTGTCCTCTATCCATCCCTGCTTAGCCGTTTTGCACTTCCTGTTGATCTCAATTTTGACACGTTTGTATTCCTTTTTGCCTGCTTTATTTACTGCATTTTTGTATTTTCTCCTTTCATCAATTAAATTCAATATCTCTTCTGTTACCCAAGGATTTTTATAAACCCTCGTCTTTTTACCTGCTTGATCCTCTGCTACCTTCACTATGTCATCTCTCTAAGCTGCCCATTGTTCTGCTACTGTATTTCTTTCCCCCATTCTTGTCAATCGTTCCCCAATGTTCTCCCTGAAGCTCTCTACAACCTCTGGTTCTTTCAGTTTATCCAGGCCCCTACTCCTCAAATTCCCACCTTTTTGCAGTTTCTTCAGTTTTAACCTACAGTTCATAACCAATAGATTGTGGTCAGAGTCTACATCTACCCCTGGAAATGTCTTACAATTTAAAACCTGGTTCCTGAATCTCTGTCTTACTATTACATAATCTGAGACCTTCCAGTATCTCCAGGCTTCTTCCGTGTATACAACCTTCTTTCATGATTCTTGAACCAAGTGTTATCTGTGATTAAGATATGCTCTGTGCAAAATTCTACCAGGCGGCTTCCACTTTCATTCCTTACTTCCATTCCATATTCACCTACTGCGTTTCCTTCTCTTCCTTTTCCTACTATCGAGTTCCAGTCACCCATGACTATTAAATTTTCGTCTCCCTTCACTATCTGGATAATTTCTTTTATCTCACCATACATTTCATCAATATCTTCGTCATCTGCGGAGCTAGTTGGCATATGAACTTGTACTGCTGTGGTAGGCGTGGGCTTCGTATCTATCTTGACCTCAATAATGCGTTCACTATGCTGTTTGTAGTAGCTTACCCGCATTCCTATTTTCCTATTCATTATTAAACCCATAACGCCGGAAATGCATATCCTCCTATTTCCATCTATTGCACTGCAAATTTTTTTCCTTATTTTGTTACCTGAAGATATAACATTTCTGTGTCTTTGTATATTGTAATTGTTTTACTATTTGTATATATATGCATTTATGTCGATGTATAATTGGTTTGTTTTGTGAATATTATTTGTATTTATACGCTGGGTCTGGCCTAGGGAAAACTATGCTATCGAACGAATACATCGATAGGTCGTGTGGAGAACCAAAGTGTTTAGGATCTTTGGTAGTGTTAACTCTGTCGCGTGGAACGCGGGCAGAGGAGGAGTCTGGCTGGAGTAGTGCAGTGGAGCAGGTGTGTTGTGTGACGCTCCCGCGAGTTGCCGCGCTTTCGGGGTTGGGCAGCATGTAATTGCGCTCGACTTGCTATGACAGTTTCTGACACGGTGTCGCGGACGGGAAGCATTAGCTGGGGCACATCAAGAGCCCGTTTCGTCTGGTGACCGTGTCGAGAAGAAGGCGCGCCAACAGCCTGCTTCTGCAACAGCGACGGCCGACAATGAGTGACTGTCACCACCTCCTCGACCGACGGCTTCAAACCTTCAATCAACCAACAAGGCAGGCTGGAAGCACGTAAAGTTTTAGAACTGTATGGCAGACCTCAGCTTTTCAAACTTTTAAAATTGTTGCATCACAAAATTACAGCAACTTAGCATGAACGTTTGTTACTCATTGTCCCAATTGCATTAACAAGCAGGGTCCCTTCCTTTTCCGAAATGAACCCGAGTGTCGTTGGAATTCAAACGCCAGCATTAAAGTAATATAATCCGATTTCACTGCTTTAATTTCAACGTTCAGTTAAAGTATTCATAGCTGGCTACAATATTCAGATTACACAAGCACAAATTAAGAGTGCGAGTTTTGTTACCGTATTTTAGCTTACCTGTGACTGCAGCTCAGCTTGGTACGTACTAAATTTTACTACTGTTAATTGTTCAGAATCATTTGATTCACGTTCAAAGTTAAATCCCTTATTTCTAAATTGCGTAGATTCAAGTAGCTTTTGAAATGATTGTTGAGGTAGTCCAAGACTAACCGTATTTTACTGAATTTCGATGTGCTTCAGAAAGAAAGCTCACTATTAACTTCAGTCACTAAATTAACTTTCGATTTTCTTGTTTTATTAATTCTTTTGCAAAATTAAGTCAGAGTGCAGCGAAATTTATTACTTCTGACAAACTTTCAGTTTTCACACTGCACGTGTCAACCTTCAGTTGCCACGCTTCTAGTGCTAATTATATGTGTAATAACCTTTCTTTTCCAGTTACTATAGTAATTGTCCTTAGGACTGGCGACCGTAATTTCCCCCAAATCTCAAATATCTAATTACCGCTAGTTAATTGTTAACGTAACGGCCGCACATTTACTTTCTTTATTAACTTTACCCCTTTTCAAAATTACTTTCCACCGGTTTCATTTGCATTTTTCCTTTCATTTAGATGTAACCCTTTCCTCCCTCTTTACCGACAGATTAACTTCGGTGACGATTGCTTTTCCCAAATTTCCATTAGGTACACGCGGTTTAATTTTTCACTGTCATTAAGGTCGATAAGTGAGGGGGAGGTTACAAACCTACTCCTCCATTACGCCTATTTGATTTTGTATTTATAACTCTGTATTCACCTGACCAAAAGTCTTGTTCCCCGTGCCACCGCACTATCCATTTCCCTTTTTAAATTTTCTATCCTACCTGACCGATTAAGCGATCTGACATTCCACGCTCCGATCCGTAGAACGCCAGTTTTCTTTCTTCTGATAACAACGTCCTCCTGAGTAGTCCCCGCCCGGAGATCCGAATGGGGGGCTATTCTACCTCCGGAATATTTTACCCAAGAGGACGCCATCATCATTTAACCACGTAGTAAAGCTGCAGTCCCTCGTGAAAAATTACGGCTGTAGTTTCCCCTTGCTTTCAGCCGTTCGCAGTAACAGTACAGCAAGGCCGTTTTGGTTGGTGTTACAAGGCCAGATCAGTCAATCATCCAGACTGATGCCTCTGCAACTACTGAAAAAGCTGCTGCCCCTCTTCAGGAAGCACACATTTATCTGGCCTCTCAGCAGATACCCCTCCGTTGTGGTTGCACCTACGGTACGGATATCTGTATCACTGAGGCACGCAAGTCTCCCCACCAACGGCAAGGTCCATGCTTCATGGTGGGGGGAGGGGGGGCGATATGATATACAGGACATAAAATCCTGTCTGTGGCCTGCGATCATTTTTATGTTAATAATTGGGAACCAATGCTGTACAATCGCAATAAAGTCATGAGATGTTCAATTTACTCTTTTACTAGAACGTGTTCTAATAAAAGAGTCAATTGAACATCTCATGACTTTATTGCGATTGTACAGCATTGGTTCCCAATTATTATCGTCGATATGGGCTTTCGGAGACGAAGGCCCACTCGTGTACCATTGATGATTGCACGACACAAAGCTTTACACCTCGCCTGGGCCCGTCAACACCGACATTGGGCTGTTGATAACTGGAAACATGTTGCCTTGTCGGACGAGTCTCGTTTCAAATTGTATCGAGCGGATGGACGTGTACGGGTATGGAGAAAACCTCATGAATCCATGGACTCTGCATGTCAGCAGGGGACTGCTCAAGCTGGCGGAGGCTCTGTAACAGTGTGGGCGTGTGCAGTTGGAGTGAGATTGGACCCCTGATACTCCTAGATACGACTCTGACAGATGACACGTACGTAAGCATCCTGTCTGATAACCTGCATCCGTACATGTCCATTGTGCATTCCGGCGGTCAATTCCAGCAAGACAATGTGACACGCCTCACGTCCAGAATTGCTACAGAGTTGCTCCAGAAACACTCTTCTGAGTTTAAACACTTTCGCTGGCCACCAAACTCCCCAGACATGAACGTTATTGAGCACATCAGGGATGCCTAGCAACGTGCTGTTCAGAAGAGAGCTCCACCCTATCGCACTCTTACGGACTTATGGACAGCCTTGCAGGATTCATCGTTTCAGTTTCCTCCAGCACTGCTTCAGACATTAGTTGAGCCCTTGCCACGTCGTTTTGCGGCACTTCTGGGTGCTTGCGGGGACCCTACACGATATTAGGCATGTGTACCAGTTTCTTTGGGTCTTCAGTATATGATGCAAACCGAAATAAAATGTTACTTGCATCTATGGCATAATGACTTTTGAAAACCACACTTCTCTCTGGTGAATAGGGATACTATATGAAGTGTACGTGTAACTTCATACAGGTCACTCCTAGGATAAGAAGTAACCTTGACTAGCCTCTCAACAAGACACTGACAGTTCAAGCATCTTTTTACGCTCCAGTGGGAGGACTCTTCAGACTGTGATGATTCCGTCGCGTACAAATTGCTACAGCCACCTTATAAGTCAATGAATTTCACGTTTTGACTAGAGGACGCAGACATTCTTACGTGGGATCCCATCGTCGCTGATGACGAGACGCGTTTGGTCCTACTTCTTAAATTTTGCGTTATGTCTGGACTCCTGTATAACCTTCTAGGTCAGTGACCAGCCAGCCACATTTATCTGTTGCACAATTTTAAGTGGTTCGGTGTCTTCTATAAATTAGTTTAGCATTCCTCTGACAATTAGTCTGCATTTCTTTATGTACGTTAAATATACCCTGTTAGTCAAAATTGGTAATGGCCCCACGCTCTTGAGTAATGCTTTGGGATGGGTCGCACGAGTGTTTTGTCAGCAATCTCCTTTCTAGACTAACTGAATTTTTCCATTAATTGTCCTAACCAGCAGTCTCCTCTCTAGACTGATTCCATTTTTCTAATATGCTAACAATTAACTGAAGGCAGGCACCTGCTTTACCTGCCATTGAACCTATGTGATCATTCCATTTTTTTATCTCACATCTGGGTGCCTACACTCCTGGAAATTGAAATAAGAACACCGTGAATTCATTGTCCCAGGAAGGGGAAACTTTATTGACACATTCCTGGGGTCAGATACATCACATGATCACACTGACAGAACCACAGGCACATAGACACAGACAACAGAGCATGCACAATGTCGGCACTAGTACAGTGTATATCCACCTTTCGCAGCAGTGCAGGCTGCTATTCTCCCATGGAGACGATCGTAGAGATGCTGGATGTAGTCCTGTGGAACGGCTTGCCATGCCATTTCCACCTGGCGCCTCAGTTGGACCAGCGTTCGTGCTGGACGTGCAGACCGCGTGAGACGACGCTTCATCCAGTCCCAAACATGCTCAATGGGGGACAGATCCGGAGATCTTGCTGGCCAGGGTAGTTGACTTACACCTTCTAGAGCACGTTGGGTGGCACGGGATACATGCGGACGTGCATTGTCCTGTTGGAACAGCAAGTTCCCTTGCCGGTCTAGGAATGGTAGAACGATGGGTTCGATGACGGTTTGGATGTAGCGTGCACTATTCAGTGTCCCCTCGACGATCACCAGTGGTGTACGGCCAGTGTAGGAGATCGCTCCCCACACCATGATGCCGGGTGTTGGCCCT
Source organism: Schistocerca nitens (assembly GCF_023898315.1). Taxonomy (NCBI): domain Eukaryota; kingdom Metazoa; phylum Arthropoda; class Insecta; order Orthoptera; family Acrididae; genus Schistocerca; species Schistocerca nitens. The sequence continues at coordinate 1,190,510,332 of NC_064614.1, read as the reverse complement.
GTGTGCCTCGGTCGTATGCAGTCCTGATTGTGGCGCTCACCTGCACGGCGCCAAACACGCATACGACCATCATTGGCACCAAGGCAGAAGCGACTCTCATCGCTGAAGACGACACGTCTCCATTCGTCCCTCCATTCACGCCTGTCGCGACACCACTGGAGGCGGGCTGCACGATGTTAGGGCGTGAGCGGAAGACGGCCTAACTGTGTGCGGGACCGTAGCCCAGCTTCATGGAGACGGTTGCGAATGGTCCTCGCCGATACCCCAGGAGCAACAGTGTCCCTAAGTTGCTGGGAAGTGGCGGTGCGGTCCCCTACGGCACTGCGTAGGATCCTACGGTCTTGACGTGCATCCGTGCGTCGCTGCGGTCCGGTCCCAGGTCGACGGGCACGTGCACCTTCCGCCGACCACTGGCGACAACATCGATGTACTGTGGAGACCTCACGCCCCACGTGTTGAGCAATTCGGCGGTACGTCCACCCGGCCTCCCGCATGCCCACTATACGCCCTCGCTCAAAGTCCGTCAACTGCACATACGGTTCACGTCCACGCTGTCGCGGCATGCTACCAGTGTTAAAGACTGCGATGGAGCTCCGTATGCCACGGCAAACTGGCTGACACTGACGGCGGCGGTGCACAAATGCTGCGCAGCTAGCGCCATTCGGCGGCCAACACCGCGGTTCCTGGTGTGTCCGCTGTGCCGTGCGTGTGATCATTGCTTGTACAGCCCTCTCGCAGTGTCCGGAGCAAGTATGGTGGGTCTGACACACCGGTGTCAATGTGTTCTTTTTTCCATTTCCAGGAGTGTATATTAGCTGACTGACTCTATTTGAGATTCACTAATGTTGTGGTAATGTGTTTTTGCGTTTTATGAAGTTCATACTTCTACGTTGCTAAAAATGTGAGTCGTCAGTCATTTCATCACTATGAAACCTTAGCAAGAGCTATCTGTGGAGTTTTCTCTAGATAGTTCATCGTTACAGATAGTTGCATAATTTGCAAAAAGAAGATTACAAATTACGTTTTCTGACAGACCAAATTTCGTTTCGGAACCATTGTTTGTACCCCAGAAGGGCGGCATAGATATGCTGAATAACCTGAATTGGTCGACACTTGAAGATAAACTAGCCCGCTACTTACCGAGTTCCAAGTAGTATTATTGAGTAATCTAGCAATCTACTGCAGCTTCTTTTGTCACTCTTGTAGGGACCGTGAAGACAGGATCACACGAATTAAAGCGTGCGCAGATGTATTTAAGCAATCTTTCTTCCCACGCTCCATATGCGAATAGAACAAGGAGGAACCCTTATACTTGGTATAATTGGAGCTAGGGCACTTCATACAGGTCTGCAGAATATAGATGTAGATGTGGATGGTCGTACTTTCGTTCGAAAGATCTGATGCGGTAATGACAAGGACGCAACAGAGCAATCGCATTTTTGCTTTTCTTTTATATTCATGGAACTTAAAGTTCAGAACTTAAATATTAGTCTCTCAAAGTCGATTGTCTCGAGTTTTTGAGAGTTGCATCGCTCTGCTTTTGATGTATGATTTCTGAACTTCAATTACCGTAAATATAAAATAAACAATGGAATCTCTAGGTATTAATATCAACAATGTAGGAAAAGACAGATTGCTAGTTTCCATGTAGAAGACACGTTAAGTTGCAGACAGGTACTATTAAAAGACACTTACATACTTCTTTCGGCCACAGCCTTCATCAGTCTCAGACACACATGACCGCCAGCTATAGCATCTCAGGCCGGAATATAACAACTAGCTGAGTACCTGGCATTCCCCAGGTATGCATTTGTTCCAATGTTCTGTTAACTCTTCTCCTCCTTGTTAATGTCAATGAAATTCCCCAACAGCCCTGCACCTTAGATGTTATTTTATTTTATTGTGAAGGCTACCAGTTTAAGCTTTTCATTATGCCATCTTCAGGTCCCATAAGCATCTCTCCAAACAAACGAAAATGTCATATAGACCCATAAATCTCTGGATGTTGTGAACTGAACCGTTACAGTAGTGCTTCATTCGAAGTCATGATGGCAACTCAGCAACCTGCAGTCTAAGTCTCCTCCTTTGTCCTGTTTCTCTATCCATCACCTCATCTCCCTTCACTCTAGCCTCCTCCTCTCCTCGCTCTGTCCACCTGCTCCCTTCCCCTCTGTCCATCCGCTCTGCTTCCTCCCCCACTATCTGCTCCCTCCCCTCTGTCCATCTGCTCCTTTCCTCTGTAACTCCATCTCCTCCACCCCTCTGTTTGTTCATTTCCTCCTCCCCCGTCTCCGTCCATCTCCTCCTACCCCCTTTCGCTGTTCATCTTCTCCTCTTCCCTTTGTCTGTCCATCTCCTCGTCTCCTCTCTCTCTTTCTGTCCATTTCCCCTCCTCCTCTCTCCATCCAATCTCCTCCTTGACCCTCACTGTCCATCTTCTCCTCTTCCCGTCTCTCTCCACGTTATCAAGCTCATCCCAATAGGAGGCAGGTGCTTCATACCCCCTCACAGTACAGGGTGTATCAAAAAGAATCATCTGATTCTGCACGTCTGTATTTCTGAAACTAATAATCATAAACAATGAATTTTCTGTTTGATGAACGGGACATTTTTTCATACCTTTTCATAGGTGTTCAATACTCCCTCTCGATACGCATGGCATATGTCAATGCAGTATTCAAATTGTTCCCACACAGCAGCGAGCATGTCCTGAGTTACAGCTTCCACAGCTGCTGTGATACTAGCTCTTTAATTATTTTTTTTTTACTAAACACTGACCTACAGAATTTTCCTTGCCAAAGACAATTCAAACTTAACCTATTCATTTATCACCCACAGTATACAAGACCAACGCACTCTGACTGCTATACATTGACAACATGACTTCCAATAATGGTAGCTGAGTGGGCAGTGCGACGGAATGTCACTCCTAAAGGCCTGGGTTCGATTCCCGGCTGGGTAGGAGATTTTCTCCGCTCAGGGACTGGGTGCTGTGTTGTCTTAATAATCATCATTTCATCCCCATCGAGGCGCAAGTCACCGAAGTGGCGTCAAATCGCAAGACTTGCACCAGGAGAAAGGTCTACCCGACGGGAGGCCCTCGTCACACGACATTATTATTATATACTTCCAATAATTAACACAAAAGAATGGCCCCGAATTGCAAGAAATCCTAAGAATAACACAAATTCAAAAAATATGAAATTAAAGGAATATGGGACTACCTCCAACGCTATTAATTGCCTAAACTCATTTCAATCACGAATCCTGATAGTGGACAACACATTCTTTTGCATAGGCAACTAACTCACAGAAAATCTTCATAACACTAACTACAGCAATCAGAGCAAGTAGCAACAACAGCCAGCGAAATAAAAAGATTCTAGCTACTAGAGACTCTAACTACTACGAGGCATGTGGTTAGCAAAAAGGGAGATTTTGTTGAAGAACAAACAATGTATTTAGAAAATTTTACCTTATTCATGTGACATCTAGTTCCAAAAATTATATAGTTGTCAATAATTCCACGGCCGAAAACATTATCAACCATACATCCATCCTCTTACATTTCTTTCCGCATTTTCTTATAAACACATCATTTCATATCCACAATGCATGTCCTACCAACACTGAGTCCCTGCTAAGAAAATCATGTCCATACACTTCCCTATCCACCCGCTGACTGCTAGTCCGTCCAACCACACAATCTCTTGCCGAGGGTGCAAAGCGCTGTCAGCGGTATTAACACAGTCTATGGCGCTGCGAACGTACAAAAGGGTTACTTACAGCTGTTATGCTGTGTCTCAGTTAATTCATTGTTGTTGGTAAAGGAGGCACATAAACATAGTCTCTTATAAACCCCACAAGAAAAAATCACTGAATATCAAGGAAACTGCCATCCTCCATTTTGCCAAGAACGAAATTACACAGCTCCACACGTTGTTGTTTGTCGCTTCCACGAACAGCTTGCAGTAGATGAATTTTGTCTGGTTTCATGTGTTAAAGTCGACGCAACGCACGCCAGACGGACGTCGGGGGAATGTTGAGCTGTGGAGCTGCACGGCGAACGGATTTCTGCCGTCTTCTTGTGAAACTATGGCGGATGCGTTCGACGTCTGTGTCAGACACCCGGGGACGACTCGGCGTTTAGCCTTTACACAAGCAATCTGTTTCTCGCAATTGTCCATGCCATCGTCTCATGCTCTATGCTGTAGGAGGAAACATACCATACCTAGTACGAAAGTCACGCTGAACAGTTATTATTGACCCGCAGTGCACAAAACACTTTCTGTTGTCCCGACACCATATTTACTAGAACTGAAGTCGGCGCACACTGCTGCTACCTGGTGAGAACCATGTGAAACTTGAGAGTATGCCTTTCCCAACAGCATGCTGTTCACACAAACATCTCAAATAGAATAATAGTTATGATTTTTTAAAAATCGGATGATTCTATTTGATACATCCTGTATTTCTTTCCAGATCGTAAGTAATATGTGTATCAAATTTGGTTGAAATCGTTCCAGGTGTTTGAGATGAGCCTTTTACCCATGGCTTCGCCCACGTACAGATATATACAGCGTGTCCCATTTATTTTGACCACCCTAAATAACTCTTTGTCAAGACGAAAATTACAAAATGTTTCAAACAAATGTTCTTTAGCCGTGGGGGGGACATCAATCAGCATGATTGCCTTCGCTGGAGCTTTGTTTTTTTACAAAGATATGAACAGCGGTATGACTTTTTTAAATGGCACCCTGTATTTTTTATTCGGTAACTCATTTACTCTCCTAAAGAATTGTTCAAAAATGTATCACAGTGTACCATTCACTGAAACACAACTTTATTAATTACACTACTGGCCCTTAAAATTGCTACACCAAAAAGAATTGCAATTGATAAACGGGTATTCATTGGACAAATATATTATACTAGAAATGACATGTGATTACATTTTCACGCAATTTGGGTGCATAGATCCTGAGAAATCAGTACCCAGAACAACCACCTCTGGCCGTAATAACGGCCTTTGTACGCCTCGGCATTGTGTCAAACAGAGCTTGGATAGCGTGTACAGCTACAGCTGCCCATGCAGCTTCAACACGATACCACAGTTCATAAGGAGTAGTGACTGGCGTATTGGGACGAGCCAGTTGCTCGGCCACCATTGACCAGACGTTATCAGTTGGTGAGAGATCTGGAGAATGTGCTAGCCAGGGCAGCAGTCGAACATTTTCTGTATCCAGAAAGGCCCGTACAGGGCCTACAACATGCTGTCGTGCATTATCCTGCTGAAATGTGGGGTTTAGCAGGGATCGAATGAAGGGTAGAGCCACGGGTCGTAACGCGTCTGAAATGTAACGTCCACTGTTCAAAGTGCCGTCAATGCCAACAAGAGGTGACCGAAACGTGTAACCAATGGCGCCCCATACCATCACGCCGGGTGATACGCCAGTATGGCGACGACGAATACACGCTTCCAATGTGCGTTCACCGCGTTGTCGCCAAATACGGATGCGACCAACATGATGCTGTAAACAGATCCTGGATTCATCCGAAAAAATGACGTTTTGCCATTCGTGCACCCAGGTTCGTCGTTGAGTACACCATCGCAGGCGCTCCTGTCTGTGATGCAGCGTCAAGGGTAACCGCAGCCATGGTCTCCGAGCTGATAGTCCATGCTGCTACAAACGTCGTCGAACTGTTCGTGCAGATGGTTGTTGTCTTGCAAATGTCCCAATCTGTTGTTCAGGGATTGAGACGTGGCTGCACGATCCGTTACAGCCTTACAGCCATACGGATAAGATGCCTGTCATCTCGACTGCTAGTGATACGAGGCCGTTGGGATCCAGCACGGCGTCCCGTATTACCCTCCTGAACCCACCGATTCCATATTCTTGTAACAGTCATTGGATCTCTACCAACGCGAGCAGTAATGTCGCGATACGATAAACCACAATCGCGATAGGCTACAATCCGACCTTTATCAAAGTCGGAAACGTGATGGTACGCATTTCTCATCCTTACACGAGGCATCACAACGACGTTTCACCAGGCAACGCCGGTCAACTGTGAGAAATCGGTTGGAAACGTTCCTCATGTCAGCACGTTGTAGGTGTCGCCACCGGCGCCAACCTTGTGTGAATGCTCTGAAAAGCTAATCATTTGCATATCACAGCCCTATACTTTGTTTTAAATATATTATGCAGTAGTTGCTGTTTCTTTAGATGGTTGCTTGCAGGTATTGTCTACCACAGAACTCCTCTCCCGTTATGGAGTTTTCTAGCACGTACATATCTATCCATTGTTTGATCAATTTTTCTAATGAACTTGAGCGACACCTCTTCTACGTACTCAAGCTCAGTGATAAATGTTTCAAGCTCCTATTTCAGAATGACAGTCCAGAGCCTTCGTAAAAATTAAATCTCTCTAGATTTTGTTAGTACTTGATTTTCTCAATGAGGGCTAATCTATTTCCTGCCATGGAACAGATACATTTCCATCATCAGTGGTCTTCCTAACAATCTGTTGCACGTTGTTTTCGGAAAAGCATTTATTGTCACTTCTCAGGATATCTTATCACGCTCAGCTTTTATAAAACTGTAATTATTCTAACATATTGGTGGACGACTAATGTCTCATCCACTAATGCCGACGATTTTTTTTGTTTGAGTCATCAGTTTTCTGACAGGTCTGATGCAACCCAACTTCTCTTCTGCTCCAACCTTTTCACCTCACAGTCGTACTTGCAACCTACGTACTCAATTATTTGTTGAATGTATCCGAATCTCTAACTTCCTCTTCAGTTTTTACCCTCTACAGCTCCCCGATGTCTGAACAGATATCCTATCGTCCTGTCCCTTCTTCTCGTAACTGTTTTCCATGGATTCCTTTCTGTCCCGATTCTGCGGCGAACCTCCTCATTCTTTATCTTATCAGTTCACGTTACGTCGATATGACTGCGGAACACTACATAGCAATATCATACCTCGCGACGGCCTTGGGGTCGTCCTCATCACTAGTTTGTCCCTACAGCCCTATTTCCGGTATTCGGTAAGAGAATAAATGAAATCTGTGCATTTCTGTGTACTAGAATAAAAAGAGCAAACGTTGTTTCCAAAAACTTCGAAAAGTTCTTGACCGCTTTACTTAAAATCTTTACACGATTCTATTATATATATTCGATAGCCTGTTAGAGAGGTGGCCTTGCGACGAATCGTATAATTATCATCATCGTCATCAACACCAAGGTAAAGGGGTGCACCCAGAGGAAGCAAACACATTGAGATCATACACCGTCCACACTGAAATACTAAGAAAAGACTTAAAAACAGTATTTTTAAAGAAGAGACATTTAATAATTGTAATAATTTCTCGGTGTAAGTTTCGATGGCAAAGATGCACTCGAAACAAAACGATCTAAAGAAACGACAATATGCGCTCTTTTGTTAATTTTTTAGTCGTCTTCACTTCTTCTCTTGTCTTGGTTGCGTGTGGACGGGCATCTTGCGAGTGCTGGCAAATGTAAGCATATTTGTACTATTAAGCAGATAATATATTAATTTAATATTATTGTTCACTTTTAATTTGTCAGAGGCGATCCCTATTTCATGTCCGCCTTCCTTGAATTAACTTGCATTCGAGTAATTTACAGTTCAACAATAGCAGCGGCCGATGCAATCAACGACGCCATTACGTGGCGATATTAACTTATAAATATTAGCGGAAGTGAAAAACTCGCTCGCTATTAACATAATACACATTTTTCTCCACAGCCGCCCGACGTTGCAGAAAATACGTAGCTTTAAGATTCTTATTTTCAGTACAACAGCCCAGAGCCAGATCGAGGACTCCGACTAGAATGCAATGGTTAACGGAGGTAAGAAAAAATTCTCTCTCGCGTGTGTGGGCCGCAATTGTAATTAATAACTGAAGATTTTTTGCTTTAAAGTGAACTGCTTCATTTACTGCATTTTTATATTTTCTCCTTTCATCAATTAAATTCAGTATTTCTTCTGTCACCCAAGGATTTCTACTAGCCCTCGTCTTTTTACCTACACGATCCTTTCCTGCCTTCACTACTTCATCATTCAAAGCTACCCATTCTTCTTCCACTGTATTTCTTTCTCCCATTCTTGTATGGAGTGTAACCATGTATGGAAGTGAAATGTGGATGATAAATAGTTTAGACAAGAAGAGAATAGAAGCTTTCGAAATGTGGTGCTACAGAAGAATGCTGAAGATTAGGTGGGTAGATCATACAACTGATGAGGAGGTATTGAATAGGATTGGGGAGAAGAGAAATTTGTGGCACAACTTGATTAGAAGAAGGGATGGGTTGGTAGGACATGTTCTGAGGCATCAAGCGATCACCAGTGGAGGGCAGCGTGGAGGGTAAAAATCGTAGAGGGAGACCAAGAGATGAATACACTAAGCAGATTCAGAAGGATGTAGGCTGCAGTACGTACTGGCAGATGAAGAAGCTTGCACAGGATAGAGAAGTATGGAGAGCTGCATCAAATCAGTCTCGGGACTGAAGACCACAACAACAGCAAAGTGAACTGACTAGCCGAGGACATTAATATGAAAAGTTTATTGCATTGTTCAACTTCTATGCTCATGTTTTAAGATTCAGCGAGTCTAACGGTCATTAACGTAACAAATAATTTCCACTGAAGATTAATATTGTTAAAAAAGAGGACTTCACAAAAGCATTTAATTGTAAATCAAAATTGAATGAAATATCATTTTGATTAAGGCCTACCACGTAAGTCGGCAACAGTCACCATTACCAATCAATTTCTGTAGTAAATAATAAATTAAATTACGACAGCCGATGGATGCGTGAATCACAAATGTACAAATTCACAGCATTAATGAGGGTGCTAGCCTTCGGTATGGAATGCGTTATTACTGTTGTCCGTTGTCCGTTGTCCGAGACCAACTACTAAGACTAGCTGCATATAGGGAAGCCAAAGAACTCTTCAAAAAGACATTATTTCAGACCAGAAAACAACATTGGGAGAGCTACTTGGCCACGCATACACAACAAAACATCTGGGGGGGGGGGGGAACAATACAAGATTTTGACAGACAAAATCATGACCCCATTGGCATTAAGCGCGTTACGGCAGGATGACGGTACAATGACAGCGGGATGGAGAAACACAGCCCAACATCTGCTGAACAAACTCCTCCCGGCGGATGCCACAGATACAGACACACAGGAACAGACCACACTCAGGCAAGAATTATATGAACGATATGACACTAATGCCGTCACCTGTCCCTTTGCGCACGAGGAAGTTGCGGTAGCGATAAGAGAACTAAAACATAGGAAAGCACCTGGACCTGACAGGATCCATGCAGAAGTGCTCAAGAGGCTAGCACCACAGATCACCCGATGTCTAACAGAACTACTAAATGACGCCTTAAGGCTAGCCCGTGTACCGACAGTCTGGAAAACCTCAAATGCAGTCATAATACGAAAATCAGCAGACAGACCCGAAATCATACAGACCTTTATGCCTCATAAACACTATGGCAAAAGTCCAAGAGAGGCTACTGTGTGACCGCTTGCAGGCTCACAGAATCTTACTTGGAATGAGTCCTCACCAATTTGGATTTCGGAAAGGTAAAAGCATTGATGATGCAATAAACAGAGCTCTAGAAATTACACAAAACACAGACAAAACATACTCTTTGGCAGTCATGATTGACATCGCAGGAGCATTTGACAACCTGTGGTGGCCAGCACTGTTTCTGAGGCTACGCCAGATGGAAGTTCCCGCAGCCCTATACAACAGTCTATTAGACTACTGCAGGGACAGAAAAATGGAATGGAGTGTGGGCAACCGGAAGGTAATAAGGAAAATTACCAAAGGTTGTCCGCAGGGATCGATCTGTGGGCCCATCTTCTGGGACACAATTTTTGAACCCCTCCTGTAACTGCTGGATGAGGACATGAGGACAGACGGGGCTGTCGCTTATGCAGATGACCTACTGGTGGTCATCACAGCAAATACCAGAGCCCAGCTAGAGGAGAAGGCGAGTGGCACACTGCAAACAATAACACAAGGGTGCAACACAAACAAGCTCAAGATAGCGGGCAACAAAACAACGTACACACTTCTGAAAGGAGAACTCAGACGAAATCCACCAATAAAGATAGAGAACAACAACATAAAAAGAACGACAGTAACCCGCTACTTGGGCGTATGCATAGATGAAAAACTGAACTTCCATGAACACATCAGAATAACAACAGACAAGGCAGAAAAAATGCTACACAAACTGGCAAGGATAAATTCAGGACAATACAGACTTCCTCTGTCAGTCACACGAACCTACCACTGCGCACTCTTCGAATCAGTGCTAAGCTTTGCGGCCAGTACATGGGCGCATAGACTCAACCTCGTCACAATCAGAACAGCGGTTAGGCGAGGGCAGAGAAGCGTCCTTTTGCGACTATCTGGAGCTTTCGGCACTACACCAGTCGAAGCACTGTGTGTCATGCTAGGAATCTTCCCGATAGACATTACTATCAGATATCGGGCCGCTTTGTTCTGGTTAAAGATGGGTAGACTAGACCAGGTCAACATAATGACTGGTTCACCGCTGAACAATAAGCGGGGCCTCAGAAAATGGAAAATCGACATATGGCAAGAGGAATGGGGCACAAGTGATAAGGGACGAGGAGCGTACACATTTTTTCCGAACATAACGGAAAGGTTAAGAATGAAACATGCCGATCCTAGCCGCGGCATGGTGCAAAAAAAAAAAAAAAAAAAAATGGCTCTGAGCACTATGGGACTCAACTGCTGAGGTCATTAGTCCCCTAGAACTTAGAACTAGTTAAACCTAACTAACCTAAGGACATCACAAACATCCATGCCCGAGGCAGGATTCGAACCTGCGACCGTAGCGGTCTTGCGGTTCCAGACTGCAGCGCCTTTAACCGCACGGCCACTTCGGCCGGCTCGGCATGGTGCAGTTCTTGACTGGCCACGGACCTTGTCCCGCGCACTTGAATCGCGTGAGTCTAAAAGAAACGTCTACATGCACATGCGGAGGTATGGGAACCCCCGAACACACGATCCTATTCTGCGGGAAATACAAACAGCACAGGAACACACCTGGGATACAACATCTACAGACAGAGCAACATATATACGACGCAATTAGAACACCAGAACTAAGGGACGAATTAAATGCACTAACAGACAACATTTTTGATGAATGCCATAAAGAATACAGAAGCGAAAGACCTTACAGACGACAAACCCATATGCAGCACCTAGACAGACACCATAGTGTGGAGGATGTAAACTAAGTATTAATACAAGATGACAGATATATACTAGACCAACATAAGTATTGCTCCTACAATGGACAATACTGATTAGACTAATATATGAAAATAGATATAAATAGTGTCGGCGCACCGTCGCAGTTGCCAAAGGCTACCACGGCACTTTAAACTTGTACATAGCATAACGTCTTAGTAACATATCGAGAAATTACCTGTTAGATTAGCACAGAACTGCCTAGGTTAAGGTCCGGAGACTGAGGATCAATGGCTTGAAGAGCATCCCAAGGCGCTCATCCTGAATACCCCAAGGTGGTGGGACTATCAAAAAATGGTTCAAATGGCTCTGAGCACTATGGGACTTAACATCGATGGTCATCAGTCCCCTAGAACTTAGAACTACTTAAACCTAACTAACCTAAGGACATCACACAACACCCAGTCATCACGAGGCAGAGAAAGTGGGACTATCAATTATTCCTTTCCTATCTTCTTTCCTCCTCTTCAGACTAATCTATTGTTTTTTTTTTTTCTTCTAATCTCAACTTTAATTTTGTAAAATTTTTGTTAAAATGGTTTGGGAAAGCTGCCAAAGAAAAGAAAGAAATGAAAACAAAACATGCTGACAAAGCTATCAATGAAGAATGAAAACGACATGTAAATAAACACACATGAGCAAAAATGACCCGCCTCCACGTGGCGGGACACGGGCAACGATGCGACCGGATGCGGGAACTGATGGGAGTTGCAGCAACATCAGGGCCCGTACACCGGTCGCAGCGGCCAAGTGGTCAAGAAAGACCCACCATAAGTAATTAGGTGGTGGGTCGTAAAATCGGGGCGCCAAGTGAAAAACAAAAAGTGCCCGTTTACGAAGAAATGGACGCCTTACAGCATCTAGCCAGTCCTGTGTAAATTTCGCCGCTTGTATTCATCGACTAGTGCGGAGTGTTAGTAATATCCGATATGCAGGAAGCGGCCTTGAGTTCGGAGTGTTTCACAGATGACTGCTCGGCAGGTCCACGGCATATGGCTAGTGTGTGTAGAGTCAGGTGTCGCAAGGTTTTCGCAAACAGCGTCGTGTGTTATGTACGGCAGGGCAGGGCAGGTCGCTGCGACTCGTGCTGTGCGGGCGTTGCTCGGGCCGTTGAGCAGTCGGACCGGTGCGTCCACTTCTCCTGCTGTTGTCCCGGGGTGTCCACCCCGCAGCCGCCGCTGCTATATAACGCCCGCACTCCGGCTACCGACACCAGTAGTTCCGCACTCAGCACAACCAACAATGGCCTTCAAGGTAAGGTGGCGGCAGTCTTGCTGGAAGGACAGTCGCGAGTTATTGTACTTACCTGGCGCTTTCCATTACGATCCGTGCTCTGCTCGAGAGTACTTTCCCCATTACTTTCCCCGAGCGATAGCGTCGTATGCAACCAGCCAGTTAACTATAGGCAGTAACCACTGGCATGGAGGAGCTGTTTTCAGACGGGTTACAGTATTATATTCCTTTTCAAAGAGTAATCTGGCACAGTGTTTCAGTCACTGCATTTGTATTCGGTGACATCCGAGATCAAATTCCCGACTAGTCAATCAGCTTTCAAAGTTTCCGTTGGTACCGTAAATCATCTTATGACAGATGCCAGGATGGTTCCTTTGAATATACCACGGTCGATTAGCTGTCCCGTCCGCATCTCGCACTCCATCTCTATTTTTAAGTCTCGACTTTTTCATATTGACCTATCTTGTGCTAGTCTTTCTCTGTGTAACTATTACACTCAGAATGCCATATGATCTCTCTCCCATATTCTGATCTTTGTTTGCCTCTACTATTTTTCACTTTCACTGCTCCTTCACTGCAACAACCCATCCACTTGCACTAAACCTCCAGAAATATCTCAGTTTAGCTAGTGAGTCCGTAGAGTATGGTATAAGAGGTGATTCAAAATGGCTCTGAGCACTATGCGACTTAACTTCTGAGGTCATCAGTCGGCTAGAACTTAGAACTAATTAAACCTAACTAACCTAAGGAAATCACACACACCCATGCCCGAGGCAGGATTCGAACCTGCTACCGTAGCGGTCGCTCGGTTCCAGACTGCAGCGCCTAGAACCGCACGGCCACTCCGGCCGGCGGTATAAGAGGTGTACTGTATGACTGGCCGTTCTTTTTCATCCTAATTCTGCGGGGGTAAAGACAATGCATTCGTGGACAATGTTTGTGAGTCGTCGAGTAGGAATATTTCCACCTGTTTTGCCGAAAAGCTCTCGTAATTTATGTCTCTCGTAGAAACAGCATCAGAGCCATTGGGTTCCGTGTGAAATGCCGTTCTACTTCTAGTGATTTTAAGTGATGAAGCGGGTTATTCGAAACACCGCTCAAAAAGGATGCCTTTATAATGTATTTATTTACTAAACACTTTGAACTGGTAATATCGACGCAATTAATAATCATTAGGTGAAAACTAACAATTTCGTGGTCTTCCGACAGAACTAGATTGGAAAGTGTCCTGTCGGCGAGTGGAGACTATGGCGCGCAGTCTGTGTCTCGCACTTACGTTCGTGTTATTTCGTAGCCGTTCGTACATTTTTGTTGGCTTAAATGTTATTCATTTATTTATGAACGTGATCGATTTCTGGTGTTGTAATATTGTCGTAAGAAATGCTTATGAGCAGTAGGCTTCTCCTAGCATATGTATTGAAAAAAAAGCGAGTTTTATTAGCAAATATTTATTAAGGTGTTTTACTTGCTTTGCGCCAGAATAAATGTCATTTTCCCACGTAACTCGCTGCTGACGTTAACACATGTTCTAATATCTAGCCGCAGCTCCTCATACGACCATCCACTGGCGACGCTATATGGTCCAAAGGCTCCTTCAGCCAGCATGGAAACTGAAATCTTATTCCCGACTGTGAGTTATACAGTACCGCTTTACTCACTGAATGTTACACGGTATCTGGAGACGCGATAAAAATCTGTAAAACTGGAAAATGCAAAAAAAAAAAAAAAATGCGACTTGCAAAGAAGGGATACCTTACTAGCGCCATGTTAAGTTTTCATGAATGTCGCAGTATTTGTTCGAATAACATTTCCACTCTTCTGGTACGGGTTTGCTATAGACATCTCACGTGAATAAGACCGTCTCAGTGTGGCTACTGGCAGTTGTCACTTACCAGCAGTCAGTAGTACCATCACCTGTCGAGCAGCTGCCTAGAAGACATATTGTGGGATTTACGGAACACAGTCCGGTGCCAGACCAGAGTGCCTCGCATTGAACAGATTCGCTGGGATAGCCTCAAGAGTCACATCTTGAACGTAGACTTCTCTCTTGGCGTCAGTACGGTTAATTCAGCTAAGTTGTTCACCTCGAATATTTCCGGAACCGTTATAAGATATCGTAATTCAGTTTTCAAATGGTTCAAATGGCTCTGAGCACTATGGGACTTAACATCTGTGGTCGTCAGTCCCCTAGAACTTAGAACTACTTAAGCCTAACTAACCTAAGGACATCACACACATCCATGCCCGAGGCAGGATTCGAACCTGCGACCGTAGCAGTCGCGCGGTTCCGGACTGCAGCGCCTAGAACCGCTAGACCACCGCGGCCGGCTTCAGTTTTCACCCACGTGAATTATGAAAAGGTCCTCACACTAAACCGTTGGAGGCAAAATAGTCTCTCTTTTTCACTAAAATCAGTTCTCATCGTACCCCACCGCTGGGTCGGAACCGTGTACGTGTTTCCAGCGCTACATGGTCCCTTCCCATCCGCCAGCGTAGAGTGCCGTCGTCACGGACGCAGTCTCGGTCCACTGCATGTGCGTGCCCCAGTCTCCCGACTTACCAGTGTAGCAATTCGACATTGCTGAGACTGTTCAGCTTGACATTTTACGATGTGACGTCCTTCTTTGTGTCGTCTGAGGTTACATACTGGCGATATTATCATCACCTACAATACAACCTTTTGGAGACAGGCCTTCTCCACATTTTTTCGTCCATTTCGATCGTCAAATTTTTGCATCCGAGTCTATCATCTTTGTTCATGTCGTCAATCCCTCTAACATTGGATTATCCTCTAAGTCTTACCACGACCTTACCCAACACAGAATTTCCTTTGTCTACCTCCCATTACTGCGTCTCATTGTATGCACAGTGCATCTCTGTTTCAATTGCATGAGAGTTGTTCATATCCTGGATCGCTGTATCTTCTCTTGTCGATTTGTATGGTGTTTCCGCCCTTTATTCTTATGCTGAAAAAAAAACTGGAAATTTCTGGTAAGTTCCTATGGGACCAAACTGCTGATGTCGTCTGTACCTAGGCTTACACACTACTTAATCTAACTTAAACTACCGAGCGAGGTGGCGCAGTGGTTAGACACTGGACTCGCATTCGGGAGGACGACGGTTCAATCCCGCGTCCGGCCATCCTGATTTAGGTTTTCTGTGATTTCCCTAAATCGCTCCAGGCAAATGCCGAGATGGTTCCTTTGAAAGGGCACGGCCGACTTGCTTCTCCATCCTTCCCTAATCCGATGAGACCGATGACCTCGCTGTCTGGTCTCCTTCCCCAAACAACCCTTTCTCTCTCTCACTTAAACTAACTTACGCTAAGGACAACACACACACCCATGCCCGAGGGAGGACTCGAACCTTCGACGGTGGGAGCCCCGCGTGGCAAGGAGCCCTAGACCGTGCGGCTACCCCGCGCAGCTTTATGCCGAATGTGTATTCCATTGCCCGCTGAGCAGTCTGCGATTCACACTGACCGTCCAAGTTCCACATCCGTAAGTTAGAACTGGCCTTATACACTGGTTATACACTGCCATCCGAATGTAGCATTCAGTTTCCCAATTGAACTCAAAATCCACTTTTATTGTCTGATTAATACTTTAAGTGTCCATCGGATTGTTGTTCCTAATTGCCCTAAGTATACAACTCTTCTTCATCTTCTCTAATTTCCTAAAACCACACTGATCATTCATTTATTTGGTCAGCGCAATAAACCTTCAGGCCGACTGTTATATTAACTTTGTTCAGTTTCTACATCCATGTGCACCCATAGCAAATAAAGCGATGTAAACTACCTGCTGAAGGCGGTACACGTAAGAGCCGTTTATGTGCAGTCTTTTCGTACCCCAGTTTAACATTTGTAGACCTCATCAGCTGCTGCAGACAATATTGCTAAAACAGGTTTCCTATGTGTTACTCTTTCCTATATTTTAAACTCTCTTTTTTATGATGTAGTTGAATGGAAGCTGTAGCTCTAATCTACATATCCTGCAACAAACTGCTGTAACTTCGTTCTGTGCCTTGGGTCTCAAGTAATGCTAGCATATATTGCAGATTTAAAGCAGTTTCGGTAGTACCCCAAGGGTGTGATGTAGGGGCGTTACTGTTTTCAGGGTACCGGCTGATTCAGTTGTCCCTGTTTACGCCTTTGATGGAATCTGCAACTCATTTAAAAACCACGCACGAGATTTTAGTATTCTCTCGCTCGCTACGCCCAAACTGTTAGTACCACAGAAGAAATGTGTAGGACTTTTTTAAAGGAAATTCAATGTAGTTAAATTTTGTGCTTGGATACTTATACGCTCGTGGCCACAGTTTTTCGAGTTATTCAAGAAAAACACATTTGAAGGGCATTTTGCACGTTTTTCTTGGATAATTCGAAAACTACTGTCTCCAGCGAAAACGTGTCTCAGTACAAAATTTAACTACATTAAATTTCCTACAAAAAAGTCCTGTAAAATTTTTTCTTGAGGCTAAGATTATAAGTAATGAGGGAGAGAATACGAAAATCTTGCTTGTTGTATCTCAAAGCGTTGCGGATTGCATAAAACCCGTAGGCAGCGACAGCTGAATCACTCTGTGAATACAAGATGTGTCATAATTAATGACGTAAACACATACAGTTGCAAGTACATGATACTCGAAGCAAAAAAGTCTCAGTAAACATAGGGTCGAAAATGCGTACCTTAAGAGCTACGAGCAATTTTTCATCTTCGATACTGTGAAGCAAATTCTTCTATTTTGCTTTCCACATTTTGCGAAGTAGTAGTATGTACCAAAACAAGAATGAATGTCCAGTAAACATTTGCTCTAAAATGCATACCTTAAAAGTTTCGAGCAATTGTTCGTTAGAAGAGTTGTGTTTCCAAGCAGCGAAGATGAGCACGTGCTCATAGCTCTTAAGGTATGCAATTTAGAGCAGACGTTCACTGGACATTTTTGTCTTCTTTTGGTCCACAATACCACTTCCCAAAATATGGAAAGCAAAGAGCTTGCAGTAGAAGAGATTTGCTTCACAGTATCGAAGATGAAGAATTGCTCGTAGGTCTTAAGGTACGCCTTTTCGACCCTATGTTTACTGAGACTTTACTTCTAGTATCGTGTACTTCCAACTGTATGCGTTTACGTCATTAATTGTAATACACCCTATATACAAGGGATATTCGGAAAGTAAGTACCGACCGGCCGCGGAATGGCAACCACTGTGAAAATAAAAAAAAATGTTTTTTTCGCAAATGGCCAACATTTTGGCACAGACAACGAGCTGTTGACCAGCTTAGGGAATTGGCCGAAACCACTGGCAGTTGCCTTCTATGATAAGGGAATTAGAAAGTTGGTACAACGCTACGACAAATGTCTCAGCGCGACTATGTAGATAAGTAGCTGGAAGTTCTAGCTGCCGGCCGGTGTGGCCGAGCGGTTCTAGGCGCTACAGTCTGGAACGGAGCGACCGTTACGGTCGCAGGTTCGAATCCTGCCTCGGCATGGATGTGTGTGATGTCCTTAGGTTAGTTAGGTTCAATTAGTTCTAAGTTCTAGGCGACTGATGACCTCAGAAGTTAAGTCGCATAGTGCTCAGAGCCATTTGAACCATTTTGAACTTTCCACAGTGAAGCGGCATTCGTAGGAGAATTATCACTCCGGACCATTGCTGCTGACCGGAACCAACATGCTCCCTACACCAACGACCTCCTTCTCGACGATGATGTGGTTGAAGTGGGACGCATTGAACAGGATTCCGAGAACACAGACCAGTCTGATTTAATCACGGCGAAATGTTTGTGGCAGAGACGTGTGTACCGCCAGCAATTTCAAGGTCAGCATTGATCTGTTCCTTTTCGGCACCACGGCTACGTATCGATCCTCTTGAGATTTGGTGGTCCATCTGCGAACACCGGCATGCTTTCGCATAACATTTTCACCTTCAGCTGCCTTTTCTAACCGCGAGATGACACTTTTGGAAAAATCCATTACTATGGTCACAGTAGTGACACTTTAACCGGCTTCGAGCCATCCAGTGGCTTGTCCACGATGGTAAGCACACAAATGACGTCATGCAGACACACTGCCGTACCACACGGAATGTCGTACTAATCGGTTCCACGACAACGTTAATCAAACACCGTACTGTCGAATGCGTACAGAGCGTTCGAGCTCAGACTTCGCTGTAGTTAACACGTCCCGCATTCCACATTTCGTTTTATTATAACTGGTCAGGTGTTCCGTAGTAATTTTCGGTTGTCCCGAAGCAAGCGCTAGTTGTTCCTTAACTATTGCCAAGCAGTGTACAACGAAACGCTTCCATAAAAATTTTCATCTCCTATTTCACCCCCTTAGGGGCAGAATTTCTAAAAGCACTGGAATAGGTATATTTTAATTTCTAACCGCGAAGACAAAAATAAATTTTCATAGATTTAGCTTTAAAAATGCTTTCACAATTAAATATTTTCAAAAAATCTTTCATCCTCTATTTCATCCCCTTAGGGGTAAAATTTCCAAAAACAATGAAACAGCTATTTGTTTTGTAATCGAGCAGTGAAATACCAATTTTCATGGATATAGCTTTTAAAATGATTTATTAGTTCTTTAATAATGATTTATTTTTTTAAAATAAACTTTCACACTCTTCGGAGCTGAATTTCAA
This sequence comes from Schistocerca nitens, assembly GCF_023898315.1. Lineage (NCBI taxonomy): Eukaryota > Metazoa > Arthropoda > Insecta > Orthoptera > Acrididae > Schistocerca > Schistocerca nitens. The sequence continues at coordinate 1,190,491,105 of NC_064614.1, read as the reverse complement.
AAAATTCTGAAACACTTCCTTTTTTAAAAAAAATTACTGAGTGAGAAACCAAATACCAAATTTCGGAGTTCTAGCTTCGAAATTGCCTTAATAGCGACACAACTTTAAAAAATCTTTCATCACCTATTTCATCCCCTTAAGGGTGGAATTTCGAAAAATCCATTTTTAAACGATGTCTGCAGTATAAGATCAACACCCTCTCCAAATTATATGTTTCTATGCTCAGTGGCTTCGGCTGGCGATGATGAGTCAGTCAAAAAAATGGTTCAAATGGCTCTGAGCACTATGGGACTCAACTTCTGAGGTCATTAGTCTCCTAGAACTTAGAACTAGTTAAACCTAACTAACCTAAGGACATCACAAACATCCATGCCCGAGGCAGGATTCGAACCTGCGACCGTAGCGGTCTTGCGGTTCCAGACTGCAGCGCCTTTAACCGCACGGCCACTTCGGCCGGCTGAGTCAGTCAGCCAGGTCATTTCCTTTTACAGTATATTGGCTGTGTCGGGTGTAAGTACGGATACTTTTATATGTTGCACCTTAATATGTACACACGTCAGGGGGTTGGTTGTTTTTCCTCTGCATCGAAAATGTATGACCTGATGTTTTTCGCACGATCGTACTGTTATACTAAGCGGATTACGCCTTTCTGTATAGACTACCTGTTTTGCATGCACACTTTAACACCTGACCTGCTGCCCAAAGGAAAAGCAGCATTAATCGCTTGGTGTTGCCACACGTACTTGGAGGTACAAACCAACATAAAAACATACGACTCGTAACGGCTGTAATTGTGAGTCTGTATCTACATTTACATCTGCATCCATACTCCGCAAGCCACCTGACGGTGTGTGGCGGAGGGTACTTTGAGTGCCTCTATCGGTTCTCCCTTCTATTCCAGTCTCGTATTGTTCGTGGAAAGAAAGATTGTCGGTATGCCTCTGTGTGGGCTCTAATCTCTCTGATTTTATCCTCATGGTCTCTTCGCGAGGTATACGTAGGAGGGAGCAATGTACTGCTAGACTCCTCGGTGAAGGTATGTTCTCGAAACTTCAACAAAAGCCCGTACCGAGCTACTGAGCGTCTCTCCTGCAGAGTCTCCCACTGGAGTTTATGTATCATCTACGTAACGCTTTCGCGATTGCTAAATGATCCTGTAACGAAGCGCGCTGCACTCCGTTGGATCTTCTCTATTCTTCTATCAACCCTATCTGGTACGCATCCCACACTGGTTAGCAGTATTGAAGCAGTGGGCGGACAAGTGTACTGTAACCTACTTCCTTTGTTTTCGGATTGCATTTCCTTAGGATTCTTCCAATGAATCTCAGTCTGGCATCTGCTTTACCGAGGATCAACTTTATATGATCATTCCATTTTAAATCACTCCTAATCCCCACTCCCAGATAATGTATGGAATTAACTGCTTCCAGTTGCTGACCTGCTATATTGTAGCTAAATGATAAAGGATCTTTCTTTCTATGTATTCGCAGCGCATTACACTTGTCTACATTGAGATTCAATTGCCATTCCCTGCACCATGCGTCAATTCGTTGCAGATCCTCCTGGTGCTCGTGCTTGATCAAAGCAAAGTTCACAGATTACAGAAGCTGCATGTGGATGTATAGCGACGTAGTAACTAGAAAACACGGCGTTTCAGTGCGCCGGAGTGAGCTAATAACTGAACGCCAATTTGTAGTACGGAGTGTGGAGATAATGTAGGAGCCAATAACCATGAGGAAGAACAGTAATTTCAAACAAGGGCACTGTAAGGAGGCGGTATCTGTGGTTCTTTGTGTTACGCAAGATGCTTTTCAAACAGGATTGGCCGTATGCTGCAGGAAAACGGTTTGAAGTGTGTTTTTCGACTTTCATCTAAACTGGACCTACCAGATATGACGAGACGTAGTAGCACGTAATTTACGCAGTGACATTGTCGAACAGCATCGGCTTGGTGGTCCAGGTGCTATGGTGTGGGCAGGCAGAATGCTGCGTGGGCAAATACTGATGTGATACTCTTCAGTACACCGTCCTCAGTCACCAACAGAAATATTCGCACTGTTACAGCCTGTATACAAAGATAGGCATCTGAGTCGTAGTTTAGAATTGCACCTCCTTGCTTATTTTATGAGGCAGAGCTCGCGGCGAGTATTGCAACTGGGGCGACCTGAACTGTGGAGCATAGGGGGGAGGGGCGGGGGGGGGGGGGGGTGCTGGACTGATCGATGTTGGCTGACCAGGTGGCAACCCGAGAACGCGATAAAGGGATTAGCCGTGTACGGTGGGCGGCCACAGTGGGAGTAGGATGATGGGAGAGGGGGGGGGGGGGGACAGCTGTTGCGACAACTGCGTCGCCTTCATCGTCAGCGGGGAGAGCTGTGTAGCTGCGAGAGGCCCCGCCAGACACCCAGCCGCTGTGCTGTAGCATGTGGAGCACCGAGGCGCGCTGTCGCAACCCCGGCCCCGCCTCTCATCCCAGGCACGGCACGCCTATTAATAGGGACACAAAACGCAGTGGCGCAACGCAGTGCAATGCGCGCCCTTTGCGGCGCCTACTAGGGAACACATTCCATCATTCTGTCCCCACGCGGCTGGCTATAAAGTTGTTATCTGCTCCGTCGCTATTCATCTACCTCTGCATCCACATCTACGTCTGTACAATTACACCACAATTTCGCACTTCAGAAATTGAGAAAGCGCTCATAAACATTCTTTCAGACTCTTGGCCGTTTCACCCTCGAACAGCACGCGAGGAAAATGAAACCAAATCTTTTCGTGACAGCTTTGATTTCTGTTATTTTCATCCGATGGTCTCATTGAGGCCTAGGTGGTAATCAAAAAAATATTCTGGCATATGGGAGAGAAAACTCGGGATTCAGTCATATCGCCCCATCGAGAAACATTTTCGTTGAAATGACTGCCACCGCAACTCAGTTCTTATACCAGTGACACTTCCTATTTCGCGATCATACGAAACGAGCAGCCCTTTGTTGAACCTTTTCCGTGCCCTCCGTCATCCTATTTGGTAAAGATCCCATACTGCGCAACAGTACACCAGCAGCAGACGAACAGACCTACTGTACGCGGTCTCTTTACTAGATTTGATGCATATTGTAAGTGTTCTACCACTCGAAAAAAAGGAATCACGTGTATTGCTAGCCAACCACGTTAAGTGAAATTTGTTGTTCGTGTGTTAATAGCCAAAGCATACATTTATCACCGCTAAGTAGTACACTTCCGTTTATCTTTAAGATACTAATCAATATCGCTGATTATTTATGTCGTAAATGTTACAATTACATGTGAAAACCAAGTATAGATTTTGTTGTAGTTAGCAGAAGAGCCAACAACGTGTTACTAGAGGAGGCCGAAATGCACGCGTTTTAGCTCACGCAGGCTGGCGTGAGGTCTGGAACATGACAAGGAATTAGAATTTAGAAAGCGGACGGAAGTAGTTTGATACTTAACTTTAATCCATTAATGATGAACGTCGCTCTTGACGGTACATGAGTCACAATATTATCTGTTCAGAAGACATAGTAACTGAATATGGCGCCTTGCTAGGTCGTAGCAAATGACGTAGCTGAGACCTATGCTAAACTGTCGTCTCTGCAAATGAGAGCGTAAGTAGTCAGTGAACCATCGCTAGCAAAGTCGGCTGTACAACTGGGGCGAGTGCTAGGAAGTCTCTCTAGACTAGACCTGCCGTGTGGCGGCGCTCGGTCTGCAATCACTGATAGTGGCGACACGCGGGTCCGACGTATACTAACGGTCCCGCGGCCGATTTAAAGGCTACCACCTAGCAAGTGTGGTGTCTGGTGGTGACACCACAAATTTAGGTCAGACAGCATCAAAAACATGTAATTCAAAATCTGTTTATTCTACCTCCTGTCAGATTTGTGTTTTCTGAGATAGGTCGACGATAAAGAGATGAAAGTGTCAGGAATAATAATAATTTAAGAAATGCGCTGTGTGATGGCTATTGTTGCTTTCTAGTCAGGGCGTACCAATAAAACAAGTTTATTTTTACATACCACGTACTGTGGTGACAACATCTCTTGGTGTTCTACTGTGGGCGCCATTCACGTTGTGACAATTCATATTGTTCATCATAAGACCACTGAAGATTAACTTACAACAATAAAATTTGTAACGATGGGAACATGTAATACGTAGGAAAAACAACTAATAAGGAATCACAGATATTTTAAAAAATTGCCCAGTTGTGATTAAGACTCGCGCACTAAGCGTTCTGTACAAACTTAGTTATGTACACAGACAGTTCATCCATGCCGGGAATCGAGGATCTCGATGATTTTTGCCTGTTAACGGCGTTGTTACCCAGGGATTCCATGACTCTCGAGAATGCTTTAATTTCAAGTTTGAAATCGGATAATGAATAACAAAAAATATATTTTTAATGCGATATAAATACAAATTAACAATTTTCTTATTGTTTTCCTTTACTTGCACTGTGAAACCTTTCTTCTTGCCAAATTTCATGATTATACGTCAATGGGAAAGTACCCTATAAGTTTTAATGAGTGAGTTGGCGAGTATTAAAACATGTGACATAAATCTTTTTATTGCATTGACTCAGAAGCTAACGTTCGTTATACGGCCAAAGGACCATAGCCTTTATTACGTTAATAAATGTCAACTTCACACGTGTACCCGTTTCTGAGAAGAACGGTATTAACAGACCTGCGCACAGACTACAGTCTGACGACAAGCGAGAAATTTTTTTCTAGTGCTATAATTCGAAATTAACAATTTCTGGACTTTTTCCTTTGCTTTTAGTGCGAAACCTTGCTGCTTGGAAAATTTCAAGATCTAGGAAAGGGGAGGTACCCAGCAGATTTTGATGATTGCGTTTGCGAATAGCAAAATAAGTGACATAAATGGCAGTATCTTTTGATTTCACTGGCTTAGAAGCTTCGATTTTTTACATCGCCAAGGGTCTGTACACCTTAATACATGGTATAAATTTCAACTTGATATGTCGACCCATTCCTGAGAAAAAGGGTTTTGAACAGTCGCACAGACGACGGACAGAGAGACAGCTAACGAAGTGATGCTGTAAAGGTTCCGTTTGTACCGATTGAGGTACAGTACCCTAAAAACAAAGACTTTTATTTAATATTTTTTCAAAGGGAATTAATGATAGTATAGTACATTTCAGAGCACTTGGTCTGAGGTACTCTAAGTGCGCCCCTGTATTTAGTTGCGTATGGTGATAAATACTTCACAAACAGTACTCTAGATTTGACTCGTATGCCCCAACGAAAACAGCGAGAGTTTGTCTCTTTTGGTGCCAACACTCCAGGGTCGGTCGGAACATTACATTCTGAACATGTTAGGCCGTGTGATGGCGACCACGTGGAGTCTCAATGCACGGCTGACGATTGTCAGTTTTTGAGATGAAAGTTGACATCTCAGATCTATGATGGACGACATGAGACAGATAACAATACCAGTGTTACAGCTCGTTGGGTATGCAATTATTTTAATTGCTCTATCTTCCTCTTCTCTGCCTCATGGGACAATACTACTTGTCCATTTTTGTGCTTTGGTCAGGATTAACACATTATTCTGTCAATAACAGAAACTGTAACAGTTTGTTTGAACTTCTACTGCTTCCCAATTTATCTCCAATTCACTAGCCCGAATAGTTCGTTGCATGTCACCTGAGTGTCTAAAAAGAAACAACTTAAGTGACTTCTCATACAGTACTGAATTAAGAATTGTTCCCAAAAAACAGGCGGCTCGCTTTTTATATCTACTCACAGTGCCCAGCATTCTAATTTCGATACCGTTTGGCTTTCTGAACCGCTCCACTCATACGTTAAAGCGATTCGTGCGACAATACATGGCCTATTTACTTCTCCACCTTAGTCTGTGTGAACTACAACTAAAGAATCCACCACAGTTATGACACACTCTGAATCTTACGTCATGTGAATGGGAGCCATCGGTCTCTGGAAGGTCGGGGCTCTGCTGTGTATGGATAGTGACCTTTCATATCTCCAAATCCTCGATCTGAGTTACTTCCAATCACTGGATCACACATTTCACCGGTAGAGGCACGAGGTTGTGGGACCCCAGTCATTATCAATATTGTTGCGATAACAGGAGTTTATACTCCTCCAGAATACCATTTCATCAGTAGTGGCGGCGGTAATGTCACCCGTATGTTACGATATTAGTTGTTCAAACGGCGGATGCGTCACCCGGTCTCTACATGCGCGTTTCCAATGGTTGTCCACAGCTCGCAGTCTTCGCCGCCGTCCTGGCCGTGACCCGCGCCGGCTACCTGGGCGCCCCCGCAATTGCCTACGGCGCCGCCCCCGCCTATGCCGCCTACGGCGCCCACGCCGTCGCCCCCGCCGCCATCACCTCCCAGCACTCCAACATCCTGAGGAGCTACGGCAACCTGGGACAGGTGTCCACCTACTCCAAGACCGTCGACACGCCCTACTCCAGCGTCAGCAAGTCGGACATCCGCGTCACCAACAACGCCGTGTACGCCGCCCCCGCCGCCTACGCCGCCGCCCCTGTGGCCTACGCCGCCCCCGCGGCCTACGCCGCCCCCGCATACGGCTACGCCCGCGCCGCCTACGCCCCCGCCCTGGGCTACGCCCGCGCCGCCTACGCCGCCCCCGCCGTCGCAGCCCACGGCCTGCTGGGAGTGGCCTACTCTGCCGCCCCTGCCGTCGCCCATCTGACCTACAGCGGCCTGCACGCTGCCTACGCTTATTGAGCACCCATTCCATCAACATAAATCTATTATCCGTCCTTGGATCCGTTCCCTATTTCTCCCCAATATTCTCGTCCATTCTTCCCATTTTCCTTCCTAGTTCTTTCTCTCATCACCTTAATATTCTCCTACGTCCTTCAGTCCATTTTCTTTTCCTTCCCAAACTTTTCTCTTCGTTATTTCCTACACCTTCCTAGATCTGCACTGGATATGCCAGTCTTACAGCGTATCAAGGACTGAAAAATGTTCTGTCATTTGCACACCATTCTATCCAGCCATTAAATGCACTTGTTGTGCATTATCAACCATGTGACTTCAATAAATCATTTAAAATTTAAAACACTGTGTTTTATTTGAAAGTGTGAAATTATTTTAATCGAAATGGTTGTTAAAATGAAACAGTTTATACAATTCTCGAGCACTTGTGACCAAAAGCACCGCTGGGTTAACGAGGTTGCTTCTCACATCAGGCATTTTAACACACTGGTGCAGAATGATTAGAAGTTTTAGACACTGGCAGATGAAAATATCTAGAGTTCCAAATTTGCTACACGCACGTCCAGAGTGGTTACAATTTGAAAAGAAAAGCTTCCAAAATATAAATTACTCCATCAAAAATAACATGACACTTATAATAAGCCAGTTTCTGTTATAATAGGCCTATTTCTGGTCTGTTTCAAATCATTAAAATGTTTACTAATGGAACTGATGGCGGCAGCAGCAGTATTACAAGGAATACGGTACGTTCTGTTAAAGAAATTGAAATGAATAAAACTTTTATCCTAAAACTGGTGTAACTGGTCTTCGTGGATAGTCATTAATAGGATGATGCTGGGCCGTGCATATCGGTACTAAAAGGTTGAATCACTAGTTCTTGAGTGCTTCTAAACGGGTACAACAAATCGTAGTCGGACTTCTTAAATAATGAGAATATAACTAAGGCAGTAAACAGTTTTTGATGTTGCTGAGCAACAGTCATACAATAATTTTTGAATGAACTCACCGCCATTTGCCTGTATTGTTGTTTATTTAATTACGACCCAGGTTTCGGCATTTTATGCCATTTTCAACTGACTGAGTTTATGTCATTAATGTACAGTACATTGCAGAACGTAAACCTCAAAATTGGGCATAAAGTTAGGAAAACCTTTCGCTCCCTACTTGAAAATGGCATAAAAGGCCGAAATCTGTGTCGTAATTAAATAAACAACAATGCAGTAAAATTGTAGTGTGTTCATTTTTAAGAAATTTAAAAAGTAATGAAAACAGGTTCTATGATTGATCATGCAAATTTACATAAAGGCTGCTACAGTGGCGGCCGATCGGTTGCTTCACCTTATCAAAACTTCCACATAGCCTAGTCGTTAATTATTACTGAAACAGATAAACCCAGGTTAGGACAAGGTAAATGTAGTAATTGCATATAAATAAGAACGTTGTAGAGTTTAAGTGATATACTTACATTTAATTTGCAGACATTAAAATTACCTCACCTTCTATCAAAGCGTGCGTCTACGTCGGAAGCTAAGACAAAAGAGAGTGAGGGAGACAAGATCCCTCGCTAAAGAAACTGGAATCATTTGACTCAAGAGTTTACATTTGAAGTGTCACAGATAATGTTTACGTAATTCCTGGGCAAGAGAAGTCCACTAGTTTCAAGCATAGGCCTTAATTTGACGAAGAAATTTCTGAGAATGTACGTCTGGGGTATAGCATTGTATGGTAGTGAAACACGGACTGTGAGAAAACCGAAACAGAAGAGAATCGAAGCATTTGGGATGTGATGCTACAGACGAATATTGAAAATTAGGTGGTTGATAACGTAAGGAATGAGGAGGCTGTACGCAGAATCGGAGAGGAAAGGAATATGTGGAAAACACTGACAAGGAGAAGGGACAGGATGATAGGACATCCGTTACGATATGAGGGAATGACTTCCGTGGTACTACAGGGTGCTGTAAAGGACAAAGCTCTAGAGGAAGGCAGAGATTGGAATACGTCAAGCAAATAATTGAGGAAGTAGGTTGCAATTGCTACTCTGAGATGAAGAGCTTGGCACAAGAGAGGAATTCGTGGCGGGCCGCATCAAACCCGTCAGAAGACTGATGACCAAAAAAACAAAATTACTGACTACGCCGCGCCTTTCCACCTGTGGACCGGTCTGTTATTCAATTAACTTAGAAAAAAAGGGGTATCACACACACACTTCTTATTTGTCGGCAGCTTTGGACTGAAGAACACATAAGAAAATGTGCCAACTCCAGTATGATATATAACAACAGAGGGCCCTGTAGCAGTAAAAGCATTTTTAGCTCTCCTTACAAGGGAACCTCCCCATCGCACTCCCCTCAGATTTAGTTATAAGTTGGCACGGTGGATAGGCCTTCAAAAACTGAACACAGATCAATCGACAAAACAGGAAGAAGTTGTGTGGAACTATGAAAAATAAACAAAATATACAAACTGAGTAGTCCATGCGAAGATAGGCAACATCAAGGATAATCTGAACTCAGGAGCGCCGTGGTCCCGGGGTTAGCGTGAGCAGCTGCGGAATGAGAGGTCCTTCGTTCAAGTCTCCCCTCAAGTGAAAATTTTTTCTTTATTTTCGCAAAGTTATATCTGTCCATTCGTTCATTGACATCTCTGTTCACTGTAATAAGTTTAGTGTCCGTGTTCTGCGACCGCACCGCAAAACCGTGCGATTAGTAGACGAAAGGACGTGCCTCTCCAATGGGAACCGAAAACATTCGATCGCAAGGTCATAGGTCAACCGATTCCTCCACAGGAAAACACGTCTGATATATTCTATACGATACTGGGGAGGGCATGTGCGTCACATGACAGGAATATGTTGTCGACCCACCTAACTTGTACGCTTGGCGAATGGGTAAAAAGATTCTTCTACATTGCCCGATTTAGGTTTTCTTGTGGATGTGAGAATTACTCCCAAAAAAGTGGTGAAAACATAAGAGTTTGTCACATAAACTGCAACAAATGAATCCAACAGTTTCACAGTTGCACACTTTTCCCTGTGCTATGTCAAAACATATGTTTCTGACGTTTTCAAATTTTTCCGTGTGTAGACCGTCAAATCCTGCATATGTCCAAGCAAATCTGAACATGTCCTGGAATAAAATTTTACGTTCGAAGGAAGACTCGAACCAAGGACCTCTCGTTCCGCAGCTGCTCACGCTAACCACGGGACCACGACGCACCTGAACTCAGATTATCCTGGAAGTTGCGTATCTTCGCATGGACTACTCAGTTTGTAGATTTTGCTTATTTTTTTTATGGTTCCACACAACTTCTTCTTGTTTTCTCGATTGATCTGTGTTCAGTTTTTCAAGGCCTATCCCGTGTGCCAACTTATAACTAAATCTGAGGGGGGTGCGATGGGGAGGTTCCCTTGTTAGTAAGAACTGATGGAGAGCTGAACTGACGAAAGGTTTGCAGACTTGAAGATAATAGGACACACACAAAATATTATTCCTTCAGAATAACTGGCTTGGCTTCGTATTTTCGCGACCGTGTGAATTCGGCGTGTTTCAAGTACGAAAATTTAATTCGCACTAGGCAGTCTGAATTACGTGTTATTTAATGAGGAGCAGGTTCTACACAATAACTACAATTCTTAGTTATCTCGGTTAGATGGCCGCAATGGCGGCTATGCAAACTTCGCTGAAGCTGGTTATTGCGGTTTATACAACAACACTCACCCACTTTTCCACCTGTTAATCTGTTATCAACACAAAAAAGAGATTAATGTCATGAAATAATAAAATAAGAGTCATTACAGGTGCAAAATGGGTAATTATTCGCACCAATACATTTACAACGATGCATGCATCTTAGCATACCACGGCCAGGAGGAGGAACGGTATCGAGGGAAGTGACATAAGAAGAAAGACAGACAAATGATGAACATCACTTCAAAGATATAAACGCGACCCTCTCCTTTTGAAACAGTGTGGATTTATGTTTTACAAATAGGACTCCTTCCTTTGTAATTAATTACTCAGTGTACAATCAATTGAGGATACTTACCAAAGTAATACTATTAGCACAGAAAACAAGAAAATATACTGATATGTCGTTATAATTTCTAAAAAGACGAAGTTGGTTATGCAATGGAGTAGGAAGCGACAAGACACTTTGTACTGATTTTCACAATTCTGATGGTGATGTTATCACGAAAAGTGTCATCGGATGACAAAATTTGTTTGGCAACCAAGGCAAGTGTATTACCATTCAGTCGAATGAATTAGGTTGGAATGAAAGTAATTCGAAATTACATTAGCCTATTCTCAAAGGCACTGCATGGAATTGAGAGGAAAAGAGTTTTTGTTCCAGATTGACCAAAGAAAGGGCACATTGACAGGACTTATGCTGAGACATCAAAGACTGACTAATTTGGTAATGGGGGAGAGTTACGCGCGCGCGTGTGTGTATGTGTGTGTGTGTTGGTGTGTGTGTGTGTGTGTGTGTGTGTGTGTGTGTGTGTGTGTGTTGGTGTGTTGGCGGGGAGGGGTGGGGGGGGGCGCTATTAGTAGAGACAGACCATTGTTTCAGTTCTGCCAGCTGGTGCAAGTGGATTTAGGTTGCTGTATCTATGGAGAGATGAAGAGACCTGCACAGTATAGACGAGCGTGGAGACCTACATCAACCAGACTTAAAACGGAATGGTGCAATAGAGACATGTAGTACAGGCTGCCAGACAAGAGATGAACCTGATTCCTGAGTTTTTCTCATCGCATTAAACAGATTGGAAGTTTACGGAAGTCCATTGGGGTTTCCATTTTTACGCAATATGAAGGCGACTGATACAGTATCGAAATATTGTGCGTAAATTTTAAATCTTCAGCCCCGCGGGATTAGCCGAGTGGCCTAGGGGCGCTGCAGTCATGGACTGTGCGGCTGGTCCCGGCAGAGGTTCGAGTCCTCCCTCGGGCATGGGTGTGTGTGTGTGTTTCTCCTTCGGATAATTTAGGTTAAGTAGTGTGTAAGCTTAGGGACTGATGACCTTAGCAGTTAAGTCCCATAAGATTTCACACATTAAATCCTCAGCTGAGCTGAGATGAATCTAGGAGTTTCGAGCTCTTCCACATTCCCTGGTTTACATAAATATCCCTTGTACAATAAAAATCGTAACATATGACCCTGTTTAAGCAATGTTCACTCAAAGACGAACGTAGAACCTGGCGCAATGCTACCTCAAAATATTTAAAGAAACTGTGATAACTGCGACTGATATTGTGACTCTTTGAAGCGAGGAAGCCTCCAAAATACATGTAATGGTTATGTGTCACCAATGTCATCAATTCTGAGAGTTGCTTTCTTTTAGATATTTCTGCCTAAGGATTTAATTAGCGCTTAAAATGTCCACTGGTAGCGTTACGAGCGATGTTCATTAGACAGTAGTGGAGCTGCCTCTTTACTGTCTCCGAGCCAGCCAAGTTTATTTTCAAAGTTTACTCCGCCTCCAGTAATTATTCCTGTCCTATGGTGCGGGACACACTTGGTCTGCCTCCTTCGTCAACCCTCTATTGCTTGTTAGGCCAGTGACTTCGTTGGAGCAGAGAAGCCGGTCCATCCGGCACTGAAGGTGATTGCCATAAGTTGGTGAACCCCGTCAAGGATCTGTTATTGGCGAATCGATGGTAGAAGATAAAATTATGGTAAAAGCGTTGAAGTTTGGTATCTCTTCAATTCCCCATTAATTCTGGCCCTGAAACTGACACCAGTCAGCCTAGCGTCACCTAAAGCTGTAGATTTGACACTAGTATACGTAATTTTCCATTATTTTGTCGCACCCCACCCACATTTTTCACAACATCCCTCTACTAAGGATGACAGCATTGTCTAACTTCGTTTGCCCCCGACTCAATCCCTAGGAGTACTCCGGCTGTCCAAGTCCCACAGCATTTCTCTTTCCGACAGTGTCAGCAAGATTGATTGAAATTACTGCAGACATTCCAGATCAATGGTACACGTATCACGTCTTGCTACCGCAAAATCGCTCACAGATGTTAAAGACCATTTGGATTGTTTCCAATCAGCACGTTAACCCGGAGGTTATGTATTCGAGACTAACTTAGGTTTCTTTACTTATTTCAATCACAGTTGCGATTTGATATAGGTGATTGCTGCCAACGGTCATCTTCAAAAGTTTTCAGACATCAAACCCATCCTTATAAATCTTATGCCTTGAGAAGAGCTGAACTTATTAACAAATCAAAACGAGAAAGAAAATTCGAAGATTAAACGCAATAAGAAGTGGTTGGAAATCGGTGTTACGGCCATTTGCGCGCAAGTACAGATAAAAAAGAATAAATAGGTAAAAAATATAAAAAAAACATCGGCAACGTGGCAAGAGCACTTAAACGTGAAAGTGAAATGTTGTGGAACTGAAATCGAGGACTCTTCCAACAAAGCCACCCTACGTCGTCTAGACATCGTGAATTTAGATACCAATGCTCCCATTTGAAAAACATTGTAAGTTATTAAAAACATTTTGCTTGCCAATAAAAAATTGAGCTTTTGGAAACTGTTGGGCTTATAGAGCCATGCGAACTCATCTTGTCCTACAATTATGTCGCCTTTAATTCAAACAAATATCATCAACCTGCAGTGCGCTAGCTACGAGAGAAAATGGTTGTCTAAGATAATGGCAGAATTTTGTATTAATTTGTGGCGGCTGCCTTTATTGAAAATGAGGCTCTATTTTGATTAAATGTTATTTAATATTTACCTGCAATTCCAAGCGCTACTACTCCACCTAAGCATAGGCCTATGTTCGTTTGTAATGCTGCTCTAACGAGCCCCCATAACAAGGGACTAAAATGAAAATCCGTGGAGAAAGTAAGTTACAAGTATAAAAATCGTAACTGGGGTTCTAGGTTTGGCATGTGACTGCGTTACTCGACAACTCTGCACACTGCATGAAATTAGTGAGAATAAAATGATAACACTTCCACATTAGTTCACTATGTACACCAAACCACTGTTTAGTGAACTAAAATCGCAGTATATTCTTCAAATAATAATACAGGCACTACACCTCAAGGCAATTACATCATTCAAAATATTTTTATGGTCCCAATGAACACATAGTACTTTTTTCACTTAAAATTAATAAGTATATATTTCCATTTGGAACATTGCTTATGATGTGTGGAGCAGTATACAAAATCAGCCATTTTCAGTTTGTCCTTTTCACAAGGGATGATTTCCTGCGTAACTGCTGTCTTTTTAGCCCTTCAATACATGTCCGTGGAAGTCATGTACGCAGCAGCCTCTGTAACTAAAATAATCCTTATGGGGAAATTCTCTACATAGGCCTCAAATGCTGCTTGATACTCAGTATTCTGTGTGATTTTACTGTGTCAATTGCTGCAGTATAGCTCCTCTTTTATGTCCAAGCCCTTGTTGTACAGGATAAATTGTAAATCTTTTGTCCTGCCCCTATCCCATGCCACAAGTGCTCTGTCGAGGTTTTCACGTGGTCGGATTCTGTGTTCCGATTGTGAAGTGGATGGCTGAGTTACATCAGGTGACGCAACCATCACAACATCTGATCTCTCCCAGTTTAGTGGTGTATTCTCATAACTTGATTGATTTTGCCATTGTCCATAGTTATTGTAAAAGTAGAATAACCGTAATGAAACCTGTTGTCGTGCGATTTTTGTTCTCACCTAAGGAAGTGAATCATTGTTGCCATTTCTGTCCATATTTTCACTGCCATTGTTGGGACACTCATCTACTTATCCACTCAGTCGTACATTTGTATTTCCTTGACCTGATGTCCCACTTCCATTAGTTTTATTTTTCTTATGGAGCTTCCCATTCTGTGAAAGTAACTTGGCATCTTAATTTATCAAATGTATGGAATCTAACACTGAAAGAGGTTCTTCAATATTAGACTCAGACACATTGATTAGTTTCTCTGTTATTGTAATGGGTAATTCATCTTTTAATACCCGAACAACACGTTGAGAACCTGGATTGTCCCAGTACATGGTCTTATTCAAATACACTCCTGGAAATTGAAATAAGAACACCGTGAATTCATTGTCCCAGGAAGGGGAAACTTTATTGACACATTCCTGCGGTCAGATACATCACATGATCACACTGACAGAACCACAGGCACATAGACACAGGCAACAGAGCATGCACAATGTCGGCACTAGTACAGTGTATATCCACCTTTCGCAGCAATGCAGGCTGCTATTCTCCCATGGAGACGATCGTAGAGATGCTGGATGTAGTCCTGTGGAACGGCTTGCCATGCCATTTCCACCTGGCGCCTCAGTTGGACCAGCGTTCGTGCTGGACGTGCAGACCGCGTGAGACGACGCTTCATCCAGTCCCAAACATGCTCAATGGGGGACAGATCCGGAGATCTTGCTGGCCAGGGTAGTTGCCTTACACCTTCTAGAGCACGTTGGGTGGCACGGGATGCATGCGGACGTGCATTGTCCTGTTGGAACAGCAAGTTCCCTTGCCGGTCTAGGAATGGTAGAACGATGGGTTCGATGACGGTTTGGATGTACCGTGCACTATTCAGTGTCCCCTCGACGATCACCAGTGGTGTACGGCCAGTGTAGGAGATCGCTCCCCACACCATGATGCCGGTGTTGGCCCTGTGTGCCTCGGTCGTATGCAGTCCTGATTGTGGCGCTCACCTGCACGGCGCCAAACACGCATACGACCATCATTGGCACCAAGGCAGAAGCGACTCTCATCGCTGAAGACGACACGTCTCCATTCGTCCCTCCATTCACGCCTGTCGCGACACCACTGGAGGCGGGCTGCACGATGTTGGGGCGTGAGCGGAAGACGGCCTAACGGTGTGCGGGACCGTAGCCCAGCTTCATGGAGACGGTTGCGAATGGTCCTCGCCGATACCCCAGGAGCAACAGTGTCCCTAATTTGCTGGGAAGTGGCGGTGCGGTCCCCTACGGCACTGCGTAGGATCCTACGGTCTTGGCGTGCATCCGTGCGTCGCTGCGGTCCGGTCCCAGGTCGACGGGCACGTCCACTTCCGCCGACCACTGGCGACAACATCGATGTACTGTGGAGACATCACGCCCCACGTGTTGAGCAATTCGGCGGTACGTCCACCCGGCCTCCCGCATGCCCACTATACGCCCTCGCTCAAAGTCCGTCAACTGCACATACGGTTCACGTCCACGCTGTCGCGGCATGCTACCAGTGTTAAAGACTGCGATGGAGCTCCGTATGCCACGGCAAACTGGCTGACACTGACGGCGGCGGTGCACAAATGCTGCGCAGCTAGCGCCATTCGACGGCCAACACCGCGGTTCCTGGTGTGTCCGCTGTGCCGTGCGTGTGATCATTGCTTGTACAGCCCTCTCGCAGTGTCCGGAGCAAGTATGGTGGGTCTGACACACCGGTGTCAATGTGTTCTTTTTTCCATTTCCAGGAGTGTATTTTTCGAAATAGTTCCTTAAATTCCATTGTTGTAACTGGAAAGGTTTCGGATTGAACAGTTCCTTTATCAGTCTCTCTTGTACGGTTGAGGACCAAATTTCCATAAAAATGCATTCTCAGAATCACTATAAGTTTGACAGTCCTCAGCAAGTTCTATTGCCCAATCGATGCCTCCTCCTGCATGTGGCCTATCGTGTAAACAATCTTCTGTGCCCCAGACCACGATTTCGGCATTGCTCCACAAAAGGCTCTTATAAAGACCATGAGGTGCATACTTTTTTTTATAAGGCGCAAATGTCTGAAACTGCGTATAATGAATGAGACTCTCTTTCGTCATTATACTGTGTAGACAAGGTACAGGTTGCATATCACACATCATCCCGTACAGTACAAAAACTGCTGAACACGAAGCCTCTCATTTCAAGCTATATCTGGCACAGAGTCTTCCACTGGCACTTATGCCATAGATTTATTATCGTTTCCTAATTCCTTAGTCAGCTGGTTCCGTTCATAGTTCATTCCATTGGTCGCCCACAGTTCTAAGCCATAGCTATATATCTTGGTTTAATTTCTCAGGAATTTCTGTGCTTTGTTTGTGTGCCACTGAGTCGGGTGCATTGCATCCGTCTGCTGGATTAGTAGAAAGCTTAAAGCTTCTTCGTAACTTTGACATCTGAAACTCTGCTAATTGTACAAGCTGTTCTTGTTTTGTAGTAGTCCACGACATAAATTCCTCATTTAGTAACTGCTTACTAAATTCCACTGGGTCATTTTGGAGTGTATCCCGTTCAACAGCTCTGTCATTCAATCTCAGTGATAGCGTCTGAACGGCTTCTGACAATTCTGCCATATTTTAAATTACTTAACCTACAATTTCAGGTAAGTCCTGCACTTTTTCAGGTACACTATTATAGCCTAACTTAAGTGCGGCTATTTCACTAGTTAGTTCACGCAACAATGCATCCTGAATTTTTGACAGCTCTGAAATTACCGACTGAATCTCCTCTTGTTTGATTACCATAGCACCCTGCTTATTTTGGATAATTCCGTAAATGCAATTGCCATAGCATCCTGCTTAATGGATAATTCAGCAAATGCAGTAGCCATCGCATCATTGCTTTTCGATGAATCAGACAATTCAGTTGCTGTAGTGTCGTGGTTAGTTGCCACAGCCTCCTGTTTAACAGACACTGCATCTTGTTTAGTTGTAAAGTCCTATACCCTATTTAACACGGTATCTAATTTTATAAACATGCATTCACAGGCATTATTGTTTGTTGTACCGGCTCTTCCTCTACAGTGTGCGATTCTTCTCTATAGCTTGGTCTTGCCTTCATCTGAGACATACGAGCACGCGTTGTACCACTCAATAAAATTCAAAAAATATCCAAATCAGTGAATATCACACTCATGGAGAATAAATGTTTAATAATTATACTACGAATGCAAATGATCGTTTCAAGCAATGTTATTAGTGACGTTAACAGCACCATCTCTGAGCGCTGATGTAATTATTGTCTCATGTTACGAGAATTCTAACACCAATACTACCAAAAACTGTACTGCAAAACTGTGAGGAAATACTCATCGTTTGATACGAGTAGGCTATTCTGAAAAATTGTAAACTGTACTTGCGTAATGCTTTCGCTCCAGCGCCGCCATTCCTCCGTGCTTCCTGTGGATCTCCAAGTCGTTTCCGCTTGTTTGTTTTCCGTTCCGATTTATTCTCCATTCAACTGCATGAAAAGGAAACCAAAACCATGTTAACATACAAGAAAATGACATTAACAAGTTTTAAAACTCCTTGAACGGGAGCCAGTTTACAGTAGACCTCTGTTAGTTTTCTTTACATCTACCGAACCGAAATCTATTCCCTGTCACACTACAGACCATTTTAGGTAATTCGTTTGCAGACGCGTAAACTAATGAATTCCATGACAAACCTACATTTTCTACACTTTCTTCAACGTTGTTAAGAATGTCACATCCACCTGTGTGCCTGTGATATCTGCAATTTCATAGAGCACTTAAGAATATACAGTAAACTTTTTACAAAGATTTTGCGGGCTGGCTCTGCACGTCGTCTCCCATAACCAGTGTGGAACGCACGATTGTAGTGTTTGATAACGGCGCCATGCGAAACGATGCGACCCGAAGTGGACATAAATGTTCATCCGCAACTACCAAGTATTCTTATACCAAATCACCATCCGAGATTAGGCAAATTTTGTAGATCATCTGAACGGCACACTCACTTAAATTTACTTCGTCATCTTCAGAGAGCTTCCTTTTATATTTTAAAACCTCACACACAGGCTCAGGTCCTCCACAAAACTGAACTTCCTGAAAGTATTCAGTGTCTTATTATATACTAAACATTTTTGCGAATCCATTTTTCTGTGTAAAAAGATAAGATCCTCGCAATGCGAATTGCAACGCGAAGACACTGTCGGTGTTACACAGTGCCGAGTCAGTATTGCTGCTGTTAGATGAGACCACTGTGACAACTGACCCTCCCTATCTCCCACCCTATGTAACTGTTGGCATCCTCCCGAGTTTTCGCAACTAAATGATGATCCTAAGAGTATTCATAAAATCAACATAACTTCGCTGTGCCCGCAAACCGGCCTGTTCTTTCGGCAGTCGGTTTTCAAATGAATTTTAATCCTGTTTAAAATCATTCTGGCTATGACCTTACGGGCTCTGATAGCAAGGTAGTACCAGCAAGGTGTTACAGTCCGTCAAATTCATATCTCAGGGAGCTTTACCACCAACCTCTTTCTCCACTCCTCTGGAGATTGCTCTTCGAGTCAAATATGAATCAACAAATGGTGGACCATTTCAACAATAATTTCGATATCGTGTTTTAAGAGCTGTGGTGCTATGTTGTGTAGGTCTGATGCGTTTATTTGTTTTTAGGATTCTCTTAGCAGTCCCAGTTTGGTCCTTTGTGCTACAAGGCAGCAGTATATCTCGATCCGCTTCGACTTCTTCTGGAAGATCTCTCAGCTGTTTCTTTTGGTCCTCGTTGCGATTTAACAGCTCCTTGAGGTGCTTCTCTCATCTCTGTAGCTGTGGCTGTTGGTTCACCCCACACCGTCCTTCCTCGTCATTGGTCCTTCGCGTCATGAAATCTTCATTTACAGCCGTTTGGTGATATTGTACAGCAATGCGTTTGACATTATCTGAGACGAACAAGTGCTCATTGTCTTAAGGTACGCATTCTAGAGTGCATGTTCGTTAGACACTGTTTTGTTGTTTTGGTCCAAACTATTACCTCTGAAAGTTGCGCACCCTATAGTTGTACAATGACGCAAATTCGTATCCCCAAACACATTATTATTTCACTATCTAAGATTTTGGATACCGAATTATTGTTAGACGTGTATTTTGTTTTCTCTAATACGATTTGGAGAGCTTCCCTCTTCTGTTTGTTTAAGAATTTCTGTTTTTTATGGTAAATCATCGTCATATAATGGTTCGGATAGGCTGAGCGTTAGTTAGGTGATTTTATTCGCCTTATAAATGAAAGTGGTAGGAGAATGTATGATACATTCTGAAAAGGCGTTTTTAGGGAAATATTGGTCTTCAAGTGTACAATAGAGACTGATAAAGGAACTACTCAATCCCATACCTTTGTAGTTACAACAATGGAATTTAAGGCAATATTTCGAAAAATATTTGAATGACACCACATACTGGGACAATCCAGGTTCTCAACATGTTGTTCGGACATTAAAAGATGAATTACCCATTCCAATAAGAAACTAATCAGTGTGTCCAGATAGAGTCACAAATATGAGGATGTGTTGTGGGGCGGCTGGTGGAATTTACGATGTTATTTAATGTTTGGTTTGTAATGTAGAAAAGATGCATTTCCCGGCCGATTAACCATATGTGGGGCGGCGGGTGGAATTAATTGTTATAAAAATGTTCCTATTATTTATGCTGTCTTGTGCCGTTCTCAACACTGGCTCTCTAACTACAATATTGGCAACCAGAAAGTGATTAGCAAAACGTGAAGCCTGTAATTAGAATTCCTAGTGCCCACTTCATCTGAGAAATACACTTACGGCTACAACTTTAGTTCTGAGGAATTAGGAGATTGTCTGGGATTCATAATCAAAAACGATTCTGTCTAAAATGTTCACTATATTCTGAAAGTTACAGACCAAAAAAAAAAAAAAAAAAAAAAAGGATCCACACAATCCAACTACCAGAGCAGTTCAGAGTCTAATGCACTGATGCAACTATAACTGTCCAAATTAAATGTTTAAGTGAATGCTCCCATAATTTGATGATAAATGTTCATCAAACGCCACGCTAAATAATGGTAGAATGTCTGTCCCGCGGCCGCACGTGAAAATACGACATACGCAAACTGAAGATAGATCATTAAAGTTATCCCAGAATTAACACTTCACTCGAAAACGATTTCATGGTTACGCGTATCCCGAGTAACTTATTACGGCATCCGAGGCTGTTTATAGCAATGATACCGATGCGACGCGACCCCCGGCACAGATGGTGCGTTAATCAGCGTCTGGAGAGAACTGGGCCCTCTCTTCCTCGCGCAGCGTTCTTATATACACTCCTGGAAATTGAAATAAGAACACCGTGAATTCATTGTCCCAGGAAGGGGAAACTTTATTGACACATTCCTGGGGTCAGATACATCACATGATCACACTGACAGAACCACAGGCACACAGACACAGGCAACAGAGCATGCACAATGTCGGCACTAGTACAGTGTATATCCACCTTTCGCAGCAATGCAGGCTGCTATTCTCCCATGGAGACGATCGTAGAGATGCTGGATGTAGTCCTGTGGAACGGCTTGCCATGCCATTTCCACCTGGCGCCTCAGTTGGACCAGCGTTCGTGCTGGACGTGCAGACCGCGTGAGACGATGCTTCATCCAGTCCCAAACATGTTCAATGGGGGACAGATCCGGAGATCTTGCTGGCCAGGGTAGTTGACTTACACCTTCTAGAGCACGTTGGGTGGCATGGGATACATGCGGACGTGCATTGTCCTGTTGGAACAGCAAGTTCCCTTGCCGGTCTAGGAATGGTAGAATGATGGGTTCGATGACGGTTTGGATGCACCGTGCACTATTCAGTGTCCCCTCGACGATCACCAGTGGTGTACGGCCAGTGTAGGAGATCGCTCCCCACACCATGATGCCGGGTGTTGGCCCTGTGTGCCTCGGTCATATGCAGTCCTGATTGTGGCGCTCACCTGCACGGCGCCAAACATGCATACGACCATCATTGGCACCACGGCAGAAGCGACTCTCATCGCTGAAGACGACACGTCTCCATTCGTCCCTCCATTCACGCCTGTCGCGACACCACTGGAGGCGGGCTGCACGATGTTGGGGCGTGAGCGGAAGACGGCCTAACGGTGTGCGGGACCGTAGCCCAGCTTCATGGAGACGGTTGCGAATGGTCCTCGCCGATACCGCAGGAGCAACAGTGTCCCTAATTTGCTGGGAAGTGGCGGTGCGGTCCCCTACGGCACTGCGTAGGATCCTACGGTCTTGGCGTGCATCCGTGCGTCGCTGCGGTCTGGTCCCAGGTCGACGGGCACGTGCACCTTCCGCCGACCACTGGCGACAACATCGATGTACTGTGGAGACCTCACGCCCCACGTGTTGAGCAATTCGGCGGTACGTCCACCCGGCCTCCCGCATGCCCACTATACGCCCTCGCTCAAAGTCCGTCAACTGCACATACGGTTCACGTCCACGCTGTCGCGGCATGCTACCAGTGTTAAAGACTGCGATGCAGCTCCGTATGCCACGGCAAACTGGCTGACACTGACGGCGGCGGTGCACAAATGCTGCGCAGCTAGCGCCATTCGACGGCCAACACCGCGGTTCCTGGTGTGTCCGCTGTGCCGTGCGTGTGATCATTGCTTGCAGTGTCCGGAGCAAGTATGGTGGGTCTGACACACCGGTGTCAATGTGTTCTTTTTTCAATTTCCAGGAGTGTATAAAGCCACGGTGCGGAAGGCTAAGGGAACGCCTGATAAAATCGGCTCTCCCGACTAGCCGCTGGGCTAGTAATGCACCACTTTAAGTTATCGAATAAATCATTGCTTCCTTTGCTGATGGCCGATGAAGCTCTCAATTTAAATGTGCAATCAGCACACAGGTAAGTAATCATAATAAAAGTCTGACGTGGCTAAGTCAATTATTTTGGGCGAAAGAATTAATTTAATTACACTACACGCAGTAGACGAGCTCTGAACTTGCCCTTTGGAGATACGCTATCGCTATAGTTTCATAGTTATCCAGATGAAACTTCTCACATCTTTATGATTATAGCGGATCTCCCTTCTACTTAAATGTAAACATCCTAGCCTTATTTATTCGCCTACTTAATCTATCTTGCTTCCTTAATTTCTAAGACAAAACCAGAAAAATCATGAATTTCAACAAAAATTTGAATTTGTGAGATCCAGAATACTGTTTCTACTAAATTATTATGAAAAAGGAATCCAAATATAAATTTTTAAGTTTCTAGCTCTTTTCTGTTGCGCCAATGATTTTTACAGAAAAACGTCCAAATTTCGAAAATGGTTAAAGTTATTGAACTGATATTCAACACATATTGATTTAGTATTACTCCTGACATGCTAGAAACGTTTCAGGTTATTTACTTGATTTTTAAAGTATTGCGCAACATTTATGACGTCAGAGCTAGTTACAGCGGACTAGGCTGGCACACAATGGAAAGACTGATGAGAATTTTATAAGGTGTGAGTAGGCTGCTTCCCTACAGTGTCATGTATTAATATGTGTGACGTCCTGGCAAAAGAATAATACCACCCCACGCTGGTGGAGATAAAAGTATGAGGCCCAGATTACATGGGAGACGACAGCGGCGTAACAACACTGTGGCACCCATGGAGCGTCAGGACACCACGGCTGCTGAGAGAGAAATACTGAACTGAATTACGTACCTTCTGTCTTTGTGATATCTTCATAATTGACTATCATTGTAGTGTACAGTTTCGTATACAGCGGAAAGGAGAGGTGGGCTATATATTGGCACGCTAACTATCGTAATAGGAAAGCTGTGAAGGAACAGAAATGATTAACAAACAAGTATTCACAGTAAATAGAAGATTTACTTAATTTGTATTTCTCCAAGAGAACGACGACTCATTACAAATAATGCAGCAAGAAACAGACCCTAGCACTTACAACAGCAACAAGCACGAGGCTCTCTGAACTAAAGCATGAAGAAGGGTTCCGGAGCCGCGATTTGGCTGCGTCTGCGTAACGTCACGTAGCAAAGAGGCTCCAAGCACGAGTGGGCTGTGTGGCTGCCGGCGGCCATACTACACTCATGCTCATAAATTAAGGATAATGCTGACGCATGGTGAAACAACGCCCTGGTGGGGTATGACCATGCGGTGCATTTGACCTGCGGTCGTCGCACGTTGGCCCTGGCAGCAGTCCACATACGCAGAGGTGTGTTGATGCATGCCAGAGCACGGTGCAGCGAGTAAGTGTGCAGACGTTTTCAGACGTGCTAATGGTGACTGTCTGTTGAAAATGGCTCAAAGAACACATATTGGTGACATTATGAGGGGTAGAATACTAGGGCGACTGGAGGCTGGTCAAACACAGCAGGTCTCAGCACGGGCCCTTCGTGTGCCACAAAGTGTGATCTCAAGATTATGGCAACGGTTCCAGAAGACAGGAAACGTGCCCCGGCGCTACAGTACGACGTCCACAGTGTACAACACCACAAGAAGACCAATATCTCACCGTCAGTGCCCGCAGACGGCCACGGAGTACTGCAGGTAGCCTTGCTCGGGACCTTACCGCAGCCACTGGAACAGTTGTCTCAAGACGACTGAACAGACATGGTTTATTCGCCCGGGGACCTGCAAGGTGCATTCTATTGACCCCTCGTCATAGGAGAGCCCGTTAAAGCCAGGTGTCAAGAGCACAGTACATGGTCATTGAAACAGTGGTCCCAGGTTATGTTCACGGACGAGGCCAGGTATAGTCTGAACAGTGATTTTCGCCGGGTTTTCATCTGGCGTGAACCAGGAACCAGATACCAAACCCTTAATGTCCTTGAAAGGGACCAGTATGGAGGTTGTGGTTTGATGGTGTGGGGTGGGATTAAGATTGGTGCACGTACACCCCTGCATGTCTTTGACAGAGGAACTGTAACAGGTCAGGTGTATCGGGACGTCATTTTGCACCAGTATGTCCGCCTTTTCAGGGGTGCTATGGGTTCCCCCCCTCCTCCCGATGGATGATAACGCACGGCCCCACCGAGCTGCCATCGTGGAGGAGTACCTTGAAACAGAAGATATCAGGCGAATGGAGTGGCCTGCCTGTTTTTCAGACCTAATCCCCTTCGAGGGCGTCTGGGATGCTCTCGGTCGGCCGGCCGCTGTCGTCGAGCTTCATTCCGGAACCACGCTGCTGCCACGGTCGCAAGTTCGAATCCTGCCTCGGTCATGGATGTGTGTGATGTCCTTAGGTTAGTTAGGTTTAAGTAGTTCTAAGTCTAGGGGACTGATGACCTCAGATGTTAAGTCCTATAGTACTTAGAGCCATTTGAACCATTTTTTTTTCTCTGCGTCGACGTATCCCTGCACGTCTTCAAACTCCTACGATACTTCAGAAGCTCCGACAGGCACTGGTACAAGAATGGGAGGCTATAAGCCAGCAGCTGCTCGACTACCTCATCCATAGTAAGCCTGAGTACGTGTGCATGGTGATTATATCCCATATTGATGCCGGGGTACATGCGCAGGAAACAGTGGCGTTTTGTAGCACATGTGTTTCGGGACGGTTTTCTCAACTTATCACCAATACCGTGGACTTACAGATCTGTGTCGTGTGTGTTCCCTACGTGCCTACGCTATTAGCGCCAGTTTTGTGTAGTGCCACGTTGTGTGGCACCACATTCTGCAATTATCCTTAATTTAGCAGCGTGAGTGTACATCACTGTTGCAGAACGCACTCGTGGTACGGAGCCGCTGAAGGCTAGCTCAGTATATTTGCTCCATTGTGTCTGCTGGATCCTGCACGACCGCTATCGGCGTCAGACTTGCAATTCCGTTGCCAACTTTGACACTCATGGGGTGGTATCAACAGATGATACCGCAAACAATTCATTTTATTATGCACCAGACCAAAATTCTTATTGTTTTATGTTAAATTAGAGATGAATTGTTTAACAGTAGACAGGAATTAGTATTACACGCATTGCGTGTAACGTTGATTTACTGGGAATATACAGAAACTGCATTACAGCAAACATCCTTTGGTTCTGATTTGTAGTTTGGAGTTTTTGAAGTGGAAGTATTGCAGTGTGATTACTGACTTGAGCTTTAATGGGCTGACAGTTTATTTGAGTGTTAAAAATATTTACGTAACAGAGTGACAATTGTCCCATGAAATTTATGATACTTCTTCGGGAATTGACACTTTCACATTCCGTATGCAAGGAAGAAGATTAGCAAACGTTAACGCAGTCAGATGAAGAAAATTAGGCAGGGTCATTATTATAACTAACCATAGCGCACTCATTGGGCATTTATATTAAGCAGCTCCTAGACTGACAACAATACTAGCCAATAAATTTGTGCTATATATTGATGCTTAGCGAGAGAGTGAAGTTAAAGTTGCGCAAAATTGTATGTCAGTTTTGGAGGCGCAAACATGGCGGATATGGGCGCCAGCTATTAGTTGACCCCTGGGCTGGCTTTACACTCACAGAAAGTAAAGACGAAGTACAGAAATATGAAGGAGTGCTGTAAGAAGAGAAGAAGAATGACACATAAAAATGTACTGCGAGATTTGAGGATAAGAGAGACAAATGGCCAGAACTTTTTCAGGACGGACGCTTGCTCGTTTGGTATGCTTCTACAATGTATAACCTGTTGTGCAATATATTCAATATTGCTCGACAGAGCGAAGTGATATTTAAGGAAAAGGACACTCATTTGCCAGATGCTAGTTCTGTAAGTCACTGCCTGTCAATTATCTTATGTTAGTTGGCTACAGGGAATTTATTTGAAGACCCAGAGTCCGTAAGTGAAATGTCACCGTATCAATAAGCCTAATCGCGACAGGAACGTGTACAGCTGTTATAGAAAACTTGAAACTTTATACAAGGGTAAAGAGATACGTATGTACGGATTTAATGTTGAAATTGTGATTATATTTGAATTAGAAACGATTGTTTGCTCTTACAAAAGGTTCATGCCAACAAAGTACCGAAGTGCTGACTCCAGCAGCTTCTCAGCACCAGCTTCGTTTTGCGTAGCACTGCTAGTTCTTTTCAGTTCCTTCCTATAATTCGTCCACAACGAATTTAACTTCTTACCTAATTGAAGCTTGTCTTTATCCTGCTATATTGTAATTGTTATGTTTTATGTTGTTCTTTTGTGTGTCGTTGTTGTAGTGGACTGACAAGGCAGCCAGTCCACAGAGACGGGTAGCCGAAAGGGCACACGTACACACACGCCGACTGGCGCGAAGTCTGGAACAGGATACGTGATGAATGTGATAAAGAAAAGAACGTAGCTACTAGAACACTTAACTTTTATATCGTCCTTTGGTATACAGCATTCTTGATGATACAAGTGAGACTCTTTAGATTCATGAAGTAACTTATGGCGCCTTGCTAGGTCGTAGCCATGGACTTAGCTGAAGGCTAGTCTAACTGTCTCTCGGCAAATGAGAGAAAGGCTTCGATCAGTGTAGTCGCTAGCAAAGTCGTCGTACAACTGGGCGAGTGCTAGTCCGTCTCTCGAGACCTGCCTTGTGGTGGCGCTCGGTCTGCGATCCTGACAGTGGCGACACGCGGGTCCGACATGTACTAATGGACCGCGGCCGATTTAAGCTACCACCTAGCAAGTGTGGTGTCTGGCGGTGACACCACAGTTGTGAACTAAACTGGTTTACTATTCTTAAGTTTTGTGTATGTCTGTGTTGAATGTGATTCTAAACAATGCAAAGTGAAGTGACAAATGTCTGAAATTGTGTACTGTATTGCAGTTAACTTTTATCCAAAATAATTAAAAAACGTAAAATTATATACTAAATAAGCTACTCTGTGAAATTCTGTATTGTACAGTGCAATGAACAGTCCTATACAGTGTTACTTCACAGTACGTGACTTTCAGTTCCAACGCACAAAACTAACAAAATAAAAATTTTTACATAAAATTACAAATCGAATTTTGAAGGAAGAACTGTCGTAAATACTTCTATTAATATGTCCTGTAATTTCACATACTCAAACTGACTACCTGAAATTCCAAACATTACATGATGTATACACTGTGAGAGTAAGACGGTCGGATAAAGAAATGAAATCTGAACTGAACTTTCCCTAAACAGAACCTGATAATAATTTTGAAATGTCATGCTTAACTGCGAATGATTTAACTGTGTCCTGACTGTAATGTTAGATGGGCCGTAACAAATTTTCATGGCTTACGTTGTGGCAGCGGAAACTCTGTACTGCCCGAGTGTGTTGAAAATAAAATACAACGCGGCAGCTAAGGAGAAGAAAACGTCTTGCCCACGTGCAATGCAAGGAAGAGCAGAATGAGATTTTCACTCTGCAACGGAGGGTGGGCTGATATGAAACGTCCTGAAAGATTAAAACTTTCGTGCGCAAGTGCTCTACCATCTGAGCTACCCAAGCACGACTCACGCCCTCTCCTCACAGAAGCTTCCTCAACAGAAGTTTCATATGAACGCACAATGCGCTGCAGAGTAAAAATCTTATTCTGGAAACATCCCCCAGGCTGTGGCTAAGCCATGTCTCCGCAATACCCTTTCTTTCAGGAGTGTTAGTTCTGCAAGGCTCGCAGGAGAGCTTCTGTAAAGTTTGGAAGGTAGGAGAAGAGGTACTGGCAGAAGTGAGGCTGTGAGGAGGCGGCGTGAGTCGTGCTTGGGTAGCTCAGATGGTAGAGCACTTGCCCGCGAAAGGCAGAGGTCCCGAATTCGAGTCTCGGTCCGGCACGCAGTTTTAATCTGCCAGGAAGTTTCAAGGAAGAGCAGCTATGCTAAGCACACTATGTTTTACTCTGGATGACTGTGTTCCACTCAGCGTAGTGTGGCGATACCCATTTAGAAAACAAATTTTTCGTGGAGCTACGGTGATACAAATTCGACTTACTAAATTACTAGTAAGCAAAAATTATATTGCGAAACTCTGATAAATGAACAATTATAACCATCCCTACTAAAATAACATCTTATAAAAATATGACTGGGCCGTGAAATTAGTTAATAGAGTGGTAAAGGAGTGATGAATCTTTAACTCTGATTGCAAGCTTTGTGAACAGATAATTTTACTCAATCTCGTATTGACAGTCAGACTAACTGACCCGACCTAATAAAGAGAAAAATTACGCACGAGCAAATAATGCAGCGGTAACATTACCTGAAAATCTTCACACTTCTCAAATCACATTTCAAAACAGCAACATGCTCTGTATTTGCATCTTTGTTTTTTGCTAGTTACTGTCATTCTAGACTACTCAGCAGCTCAACCAACACCCGAGTCCCTTACTTCTCTCTGAATGCTACAGGCAAGGACAATACTTGTGGCAACCGAAGATCAAATTACTTGTATTCAGAAGTGGCGTGACACATATGGACTATTGGATTCTTCTGCTTAAAAAAATATCCAGTCTGCACATATGAAGTATGACACATCGAATAAAAGCGCAACTCAAATCATTTTCATTGAACACAAAAAATAACTAGAAACCTTACAATATTTTCCTATGTTCCGACAACTTACAGTATTACTCCTTTTTATTTTTAAAGTTACTGTATTCGTAAGATTTTTGACACCACAAAGTTGGCCACTGCTATATACTTCCAATAATTCTGAAATGAACGTGCGTTCTTCTTTTTACTAAGCTATTTCGACAATGCGGTTACGCATTACATCAGGTGACGCAAAGTAATGTTTGGTATATGGGGCACACAGTTATATCCACAGACTATAGAGCCCAACCAATTTGATCAATTTATTGCACGACCTTCAATCACCGGATGATCAAGCTGCACAATAGTAAATGTTGCTCAGTATTGTTGACAGTCCTGGAGTCGCTTTGGGCCCATTTTACAGGTTATCTCACCTGACCCGTAATTAATATTCTCTGAGCGTCCAGGATCGGCAGTGTGAAGGTAGACAGATGCTATAGATAATACTGGACGTGAACAACACCGCAACACAGTGCTTTTCCCGCAACTTGTGCAGGAGAACTGTGCAGCTTGGAAGGCAGCAGACGAGGTACTTGCAAACGTAAAGATGTGAGGGGTGACAGGGGGGGCGGGGGGGGGGGGGGGCTGAGACCAGCCTGGGTGGCTCATCGTTAGAGCGCTCCACTCTTTGCAACCTGAATATGTAACCGTAGACTAGATATGTATTAAATTAAAAGGAATAATATCGACGGCTAGTGACAGACATATACCAAATAAATTAGTGAGAGATGGTATTGATCCTCCATGGTACACAAAACAGATCAGAACATTATTTGAAGAAGCAACGGAAAAAGCTTGCCAAATTTAAAAGAACGCAAAACCCTCAAAATTGGCGAAGTTTTACAGAAGCTTGAAATGCAGCGTGAACATTAGTGCGAGATGCTTTTATTACTTTCCACAACGAAACTCTGTCTCGAAATTCAGAGTCTGGTCGTATGTAAAGTACAGCAGCGAGAAGACTCCGTCAATAGTTTCACTGAGCGATAACAATGTTGATGTTACCGATGAGAGTGCCAATAAAGCACAGTTACTAAATAAAGTTTCCGAAATTCTTTCACCAAAGAATACAAATTAAAAATTCTAGAATTCGACAAAGAACGACTGTCAACATAACTTAGATGTAGATATTCTAAGTGTAGCAAAGCAGTTTCAGGCTAGGCCTATTCGTATACCAGACAGGTTCCTCCCCGAGTATGCTGACAAAATAGCTCCATATTTAGCAAGTTTCATAAGTCACGCCACTGTCAATGTCCAAGAAAGGAAATAGAAGTAATCCGCTGAATTACAGACCCATATCGCTAAACGTCGATTTGCAATAGGATTTCGGAATATATACTGTGTTCAAACATTATGAATTATCTCGAATGATTATGTTTGGTTTGTGGGGCACTCAACTGCGCGATCATCAGCGTCCATACGAAGTCCCAATTTTCGCACAGTCCAATTTTCACACAATCCAATCTAGCCACTGTCACGAATGATGGCGATGATGACGACGATGAAATGATGAGGACAACACAAACACCCAGTCCCCGGGCAGAGAAAATCCCCAACCCAGCCGGGAATCGAGACCGGGACCCCGTAATCCAGAGGCGACAACGCTACCCACTGGACCACGAGCTGCGGACTGAGTTATCTCGAAGAAAACGATTTATTCACAAACAACCAACGCGGATTCATAAAATATCGTTCTTGTGAAACACAATTAGCTTTTTACTCTCACGAAGTAATGAGTGCTGTTGACAGTGGATGTCAAACGGATTCCGTATTCTTAGACTTCCAGAGGGCTTTTGACACCGTGCCTCACAAGCGACCTCTGATCAAATTGTGGGCCTATGGACTCAGCTTACCTGACCAAAACGCATGCGGTCTGCATCAGACAGGAAAGACTAAAATCGAAAAAGTTCAGAGAAGGGCAGCTCGTTTTGTGCTATCGTGAAATATGTGAGAGATAAGCCACGGATATTATACGTGAACTGGAATGGCAATCATTAAAAGAAAGGTGTTTTTCGTTGCGGCGGGATTCTCATGAAATTTCAATCGCCAACTTTCTCAGTTGTGTGACTCGGTTCGTGAGTTCCTGTCAGAACTGTCACAGTTCGTAGTAGCTCACGAAAACTGATCGAGTAGAACAGAAGTAATATCTGGCGATCCCCAAGGAAGTGTTATAGGGTCTCTGCTGTTTCTGATCTACATAAACGATTTAGGAGACAATCTGAGTAGCATACTTAGATAGTTTGAAGATGATGCTGTCATTTACCGTATTATAGAGTCATCATATGATCAAAAGCAATCGCAAGACGATTTAGACGAGATATTTGTAAGAAGCGAAAAGTGGCAATTGACTCTAAATAACGAAAAAGGAATCCGATAAATTTCGGTTACATGATAAGTCACACAAATCTAAGGGTTGTAAATTTAAGTAAATACTTAGGGATTAAAGTTACGAATTACGTAAGGTGGAACGATCATATAGATAATGTTGTGGGTAAAGCAAACCAAAGACTACGATTTATTGGTAGAACGCCGAGAAAATGCAACATGTCTGCTAAAGAGATTGTCTACATTACGCTTGTCCGCCCTCTTCTGGAGCACTGCTGTGCGATATGGCGTCTGCATCAGACAGGAAAGACTAAAATCGAAAAAGTTCAGAGAAGGGCAGCTCGTTTTGTGCTATCGTGAAATATGTGAGAGATAAGCCACGGATATTATACGTGAACTGGGATGGCAATCATTAAAAGAACGGTGTTTTTCGTTGCGGCGGGATTCTCATGAAATTTCAATCGCCAACTTCCTCCTCAGATTGTGAAAATATTCCGTTGGTACCCACCTACGTAGGAAGAAATAATTATCATAATTAAATAAGAGAAATCAGAATTCGCACAGAAAGATTTAATTGTTGGTTTTCCCCAAGCGCTGTTCGAAAATGGAACGGTAGGGAAATAGCTTGAAGATGGTTCGATGAATCCTCTGCCCGGCACTTAAATGTGAACTGCAGATTAATCATGAAGATATAGGTTTAGATGAATAGCATGGGTTCCGGGTTCGAGACCTGGCACAGTTTTAATCTGCTACAAAGCGCTAAGAGCGCCATTCCGATGGCTGGTTTTATTTGGTCAGGTAAGCTCCCTGTCACAGAAGGTATCGAATCGAGAAGTAACCTAAGTTGGCCACGCTATGGGATGTTGTGGGATTTCTCTATAGCTCTTTTGCAATTTGATTTCATTGCTCAATAACTGCTATACGATGAAGATTCGTAGATGCTGGCTGCTTATTTGTATCCCCAAACGCATCCGGTGTTAGTAAGTAGGATTCATTTCTGGAGCCCTTATTTATCAGTCTACCAAACCTACGCCAGTTAGAAACTCATCTACCAGACTGGCTTGAGATGCAGCTGCACATGACTGGCTGGTCATTAGCACGTCTGAAAAGTCGCACATTTTGCTGCAGCTACATTTCTCTGTATCTCAGACATAGCCCCACGCCCACGACGTTCCGAGAATCACACCTATCACCACCTTCCCTGAAAACGAATGAGCGATAAAAAACAAGGTGCAACTAAAGCGTTACACATCTGTGAAGAGCACATTCTTCCATTCATTGACGGTACAGTCTTCACGTTGATGACTACAGAATGAACGACCGCGTGTCTGCACTGTCATGAACGGCACATACATAGCCGGAAGTACTAGGAACTAAAGGGAATTGTCTTGAAACTATAATCGGAGTTTGTCATGGTGGCGGAATATCAGTCCTCCTGTTGAGTGGTAAGGATTCATCCCTGATTTCGTAACACACGTCCTATTATCCTGTCCCTTGTTATTGTCAGTGTTTTCCATACATTCCTCTCTCCGCTTATTCTGTGGAGAATCTCTTCATTCCTTATCTTAGGAATCCACCAAATTTTCAAAATTCGCCTGTAGCACCGCATCCCGAATTATTCAATCCTCTTCTGTTGCGGTTTTCCCACCGTCCATGATTCATTGTCACATAACGTTCTGCCCCAAATGTACATCCTCACAATTTTTTTCCTCAAATTAAGGCCTGTGTTTGACACCAGTACACTTCACTTGGCCAGGAACTCCCTCCTTGCCTGTACCAGTCAGCTTCTTATGTCCACCGTGCTCCGTCCGTCATAGGCAATTTTGCTTCCATGGTAGCAGAATTCCTTAACTTCTAATTAGCGATTAACAATTTTTGTTTTAAGTTTATCATTATTGTCATTTCTGCTACTTCACATTACCTTCCTCTTTTTCCGGTTTACTCTCAATACATATTTTATACTCATTAGACTGTTGATTCCAATCAACACATCCCGTAATTCTATTCATTTTCACTGAGGATAACAATGTCATCAGCGAATCTAATTACTGATATTCTTTCTTTCACCCTGAGCTTTAATTCACTCTTGAACCTTTCTTTTATTGCCATCATTGCTTCTTGGAGGTAGAGACTGACCAATAGCAGCGGAAAATTGCATCCCTGTCTTACACTATTTTTAATCCGAGCGCCTCGTTCTTGATCTTATAATCTTATTGTTCCCTCTTGGTTCTTCACATATTTTACATCACCTATCTTTCCCTGTAGATGACTCCTATTTTTTTCGGAATTTTGAACATCTTGCACATTTTGAAATTGTCGAACGCTTTTCCTGGATCGACAAATCCTACATACTTATCTTGATTTTTCTTCAGTCTTGTTTCCATTATCACTGTCAAAACTGCCTTTCTACATCTACATCTACATTTACGTGGATACTCTGCAAATCACATTAAATGCCTGGCAGAGGGTTCATCGAACCACCTTTACAATTCTCCATTATTGCAATCTCGTATAGCGCGCGGAAATAATGAACACCTATATCTTTCTGTACGAGCTCTGATTACCACTATTTTATCTTGGTAATCGCTCCTCCCTATGTAGGTCGGTGTCAACAAAATATGTATGTGGTACAGTATCAAAAGCCTTCTCGAAATCCAGACATACGGAATCGATCTGAAATCCCTTGTCAATAGCACTCAACACTTCATGTGAATAAAGAGTTGGTTGTTTCACAGGAGCGATGTTTTCTCAATCCATGTTGACTGTGTGTCAATAGACCGTTTTCTTCGAGGTAATTCATAATTTTCGAACACAATATATATTCTAAAATCCTGCTACATATCGACGTGCCGTTACCTTTTGTAAACTCGAACTGATGACCATCTGACAGATCCTTGTTTTACTTTCCATGCTTCTGCATATTATTCTTGTAAGCACCTTGGATGCATGCGGTTTTAAGCTGTTTATTCAACTGTATCGCAACAATCTGCCCTTGCTGTCGTCGGTGTTACGTGGCTGGTTAGTTTACTGTCCCAAACTGATGTCAGTTTATGTAGTGGTTACGTTATAGGCCCCACGCTAGTGAATAAACCGCCGATTTTTTGTACATCAGCCATCAGACTTTCTAGTTAGTGTTGCTCCCCAGAGCTCTGAGGCTAACCTGTCAGTGATAAAATTTGTAGAGCTGGCAACAGATCACACGAAGTGCGATATGAAAGCCTAGAGTTTCCTTATGGTTCATCTAGTGTTTCTAGTACAGTAAAGACGATGACTGACTGCGCGTGTACTGCTGTACCTCATGCGATGCCCCAACTTGCCCGGTCGCCTATTAGAGGAAACACATTGCAGAGTGGCGACAGGCAGTGCCTTCGTCGGCGCAGGGTCACTCTCGTATTCTCCACCTGCTCCGGGCCCGTGGCAGGCTCGAATTACTACATCTCTCCGGGCTCACAAATCATACGCCGCTCTCGCTAATGTGATGTCAAGTTGTCGGAATGTGGTAAGAGGAATTTCATAAATATACCGGGCGCCCGCCGGGAACCTGTTCTGCATCACATTTATAACGGCGGCGAAACGCCCTAACAGGCCTGCGACGGAGAAAACAACAGCTGGCCTAGGCGAGGGCGCCGCTGTAACCTTTGTAGACGTTACACGCGCTCATGTGTGTAACACTCTGTTACAAGGTGCTTGTGCGCTTGAGTTGCAAAGAATCTCAGCGATTCGTTTGTTGTGGAACACGGCAGTGTACAACGCTTAACTATGGATGGCGCTGACAAGTTGTTCATGTTTCTGTTTTCTGAATCACCTCGACGTATTCCATCTTTTCTCACGTATGAGAGAGCGAACTACCGTTTCAGGTGGTTTGCTATAATCTCTTACGAATCTTCTAAAATGTATTATCAGCTTTAGATCCAGGCATTGCTATTTACATGGTCCTCTTCCAGGCAGAAACTACGGCGTTTAGTAATGGGTGAGAACGAAATAGAAATAAATTTTTTCTAGTTACAACCAGGCCCTCAGCTCGTGGTGTTGAGGTAGCGTTGTCGCTTATTGCACACGGGGCCCCGGGTTCGATTCCCGACGGGGTTAGGAATTTTCCCTGCCTCGAGATCTGGGTGTTTTTGTGTCGTCTTCATCATAATCATTCATCCTCATTACGGTCGGAGGAAGGCAATGGCATACCACCTCCGCTAGGAGCTTGCCTAGTACGGCGGTGTGGGTTTCCCGCATCGTCCCCTACGCTCCTCGAAGTATGGGACCTAATCATCAGTTATAACCAGGTGCATCGTATAAGATTTTAGTATATTACTGCTTACTTATGATATGCGCTCAATAAGGAATACAATGTTGTTGTTGTTGTGGTCTTCAGTCCTGAGACTGGTTTGATGCAGCTCTCCATGCTACTCTATCCTGTGCAAGCTGCTTCATCTCCCAGTACCTACTGCAGCCTACATCCTTCTGAATCTGCTTAGTGTATTCATCTCTTGGTCTCCCTCTACGATTTTTACCCTCCACGCTGCCCTCCAGTACTAAATTGGTGATCCTTTGATGTCTCAGAACATGTCCTACCAACCGATCCCTTCTTCTAGTCAAGTTGTGCCACAAACTTCTCTTCTCCCCAATTCTATTCAATACCTCCTCATTAGTTATGTGATCTACCCATCTAATCTTCAGCATTCATCTGTATCACCACATTTCGAAAGCTTCTATTCTCTTCCTGTCTAAACTATTTATCGTGCATGTTTTACTTCAATACATGGCTACACTCCATACATATACTTTCAGAAACGACTTCCTGACACTTAAATCTATACTCGATGTCAACAAATTTCTCTTCTTCAGAAACGCTTTCCTTGCCATTGCCAGTATACATTTTATATCCTCTCTACTTCGACCATCATCAGTGATTTTGCTCTCCAAATAGCAAAACTCCATTACTACTTTAAGTATCTCATTTCCTCATCTAATTCCCTCAGCATCACCCGACTTAATTCGACCACATTCCATTATCCTCCTTTTGCTTTTGTTGATGTTCATATTATATCCTCCTTTCAAGACACTGTCCATTCCGTTCAGCTGCTCTTCCAAGTCCTTTGCTGTCTCTGACAGAATTACAATGTCATCGGCGAACCTCAAAGTTTTTATTTCTTCTCCATGGATTTTGATACCTACTCCGAACTTTTCTTTTGTTTCATTTACTGCTCACTCAGTATACAGATTGAATAACATCGGGGAGAGGCTACAACCCTGTCTCACTCCCTTCCCAACCACTGCTTCCCTTTCATGTCCCTCAATCGTTATAACTGGTTTCTCTACAAATTGTAAATAGCCTTTCGCTCCCTTTATTTTACCCCTACCACCTTTAGAATTTGAAAGAGTATTCCAGTCAACATTTTCAAAAGCTTTCTCTAAGTCTACAAATGCTAGAAACGTAGGTTTGCCTTTCCTTAATATAGCTTCTAAGATAAGTCGTAGGGTCAGTATTGCCTCACGTGTTCCAATATTTCTACGAAATCCAAACTGATCTTCCCCGAGGTCGGCTTCTACCAGTTTTTCCATTCGTCTGTAAAGAATCCGCGTTAGTATTTTGCAGCTGTGACTTATTACACTGATATTTCGGTAATTTTCACATCTGTCAACACCTGCTTTCTTTGGGATGTACAGATTTTTTTTCAGAAAGGAGTTTGGTTTTATTCAGGATTCCAATACAACATATTATTCGCCACTCTTTTGGCCACACAACCCTACTTTTCAACATTATCTCCGATCAATGCAACGGCCTTAAGCCACCGTACTGGGAAGGCCTGTATGCTCGCATGGTACGGCTCTACTTGTTGACGTCGGTGCCAACGTCTTCCAGCATCAAATACCCTCCGAATCACCCACGTGCTACTTCCCGCGGAATGCGTCCTTCAGTGGACCAAACAGGTGCGAGATCGGGGCTATAGGGTGGATGAGGAGTGGTCGAATGTTGTTTTGTGAGCTCCTCACGGGTGTGCAGTCTTGTGAGGCCTTGCGTTGTCATAGTGAAGAAATTTATTTACATTTTCGTGGTATGGAAAACGCTGTAGCAGCTTCTTCAATTTGCTGAGGGTAGATCGGTACTCTTCAGGGGTGATCGTTGCACCATGAGGCAGGAAATCAAACAGAATAACGACTCCTGAGTCCCAGAAGACCGTCGGCATGACGTTACCCGCTGAGGGCGCAGCTTTGAATATTTTCTTCGGAAGAGATGTGATGCGCCGCCACTCCATGGATTGCCATTTTGTTTCCGATCGAAGTGATGAAACCGTGTTTCATCGCCTGTGACCGTACTCGACACAAATTTGTCACGGTCAGTCTAGTAATACGCAAGCAATTACGCACAGATGGTTCTTCGTAGCTCTTTATGGTTTTTTTCGTAGGCGGTGAGAAATACAGCGGGTATTACATCTTTGAGTACTCCGATGGAAGAGTGTGTCAGCACTACCAACGGAGACGGCCAGTTGAGAAGCGAGATGTTTGTTTGTGATCTATCAGTCACTTCGAACGAGGGCGTACGCACGTTCAACATTGATAATGATGATGATGACGAGGTCCCATACTCCGCACCGCCGGACTAGGCAAGGTCCTAGCGGAGTTGCTCTGCCATTGCCTTCCTCCGACCGTAATGGGGATGAATGATGATGATAAAGACGACGTAACAACACCGGGTCATCTCGAGGCAGGTGAAAATATCTGACCCCGCCGGGAATCAAACCCGGGACCCGTGCTCGGGAAACGAGAACGCTACCGCGAGACCACGAGCTGCCAACAACTAAATCAAAGAAAACTAACAATCGCCACGACATTCGGCTTTGTCAGAACTGAACAGAAATAACTCTCAAAGACATTAATTGTGCGGTACGCCTATATATGTTTATAAAATCGTTTTTGTTGTAATTACTACACGAACGCGAACGAAGCAGCGGACGTTTACCTAGTGACAGACAGACTATGAGAAATCGTATGACTCTTTAAATTTTTACTCCGTAAACCACGTTACGGTGTGTGTTGGAGGTTGGATCTGGTAACATTGGCATTCCGCCCCGTGTTCTGGTGCGTGGAAAGACCTAATGTCGATAAAGTTTCGTATGAACTCTGATTTCTCCGAGTTTCTGGTCGTAGTAATTTTGCGATCTGTTGCCCGACTCCTCC
Organism: Schistocerca nitens; assembly: GCF_023898315.1. Lineage (NCBI taxonomy): Eukaryota > Metazoa > Arthropoda > Insecta > Orthoptera > Acrididae > Schistocerca > Schistocerca nitens. The sequence goes on along the minus strand of NC_064614.1, from coordinate 1,190,452,625 downwards.
CGGAACGTACGCCTTTGAAATTCCAATAGCAAACTGTCTGAAGCACAACACCTCTCTAATAGCGTCTGCCACAGGAGACTTAGGCATTCGCAGTCTCTTCCTCCGGATAGTTACCCTTAGTTGTTATTTCCAGCGATTTATCACAAGCAGCGCAATCGTACAGAAATAGACGAAGAGACCTTTTATTGTGGAATGCGCTACATTTACGTTCAGGTTATTTGCCATGCCCCGCACCAATCGTTCATCCTCTGCAGCTTTTCTTGTATTTCGCTGCAGTCTTCACGAAGCTCCCATTGTTATTCATTACATCATAAGAGGGCTATTCTGAAAGTAAGTTTCGATCGGTTACGAAATGGAGACCACTGTGAAAATTCGATAAAGGTTTGCACTGATGTGTGGGTCAGTCTCTAGTGCGTTCGTCGATCGTGTTACATCGCTCTTCTCAGTTCTGCGCCTACAATGAGCATTTGGAGATGCCTAGAAAACACAACACCCAGTCATCTCGAGGCAGGGACCCCGCCGGGAATCGAACCCGGGACCCCGTGCAGGGGAATTGAGAACGCTACCGCATGACCACAAGTTACGGACACATTCAACATTACAGGAGTGAAAGCTGTGTGCTGCCTGATGACACGCGAAGATCGGATAGGTTTGCGCTACTTCATTAAGATGATGACAGACACCTCGCCTAGCGAGTCACTATGCTTTTGTTCACTGTCAGATTTCCGTAGACATTCTGCAAGCGCCTATGAATATCTGCGATGCCCAGGTTTTCTTCCAAAAAACCTCAATGACAGCTCTATGCTTGGAACGCAAGCCCGTTACAGTCGACATTTTGAAGGCTACGTACAGTGCTGCCATCTATCGGAACTGTGTGAAACTATAGGGGCCGGAGCGGGAATATTCCACAATGTCCCACAACAAATTACTCTTGTTCACAGCCGAAATCGGCCGAGAAAAAAAAATGCTTTGCATTATTCATGAAACGTCACTCGTGCTTACATACTTATCCAGCGGTCAGCTGTCCTTTAGACCATCCACTGCGTCAACGATCAGTCTTCACTGCATTTTTTCTGTTGCTGCTTCCTCCCAATTGACTACATTCAAAGCTTCCGCATCTTTTTTTACGTCATCTTCCCATCCGTTTCTTGGCCTAACCAGGGGTCTTTTAGATGGAATGTGGACAATGAAAGGTGACTTAGGAAGTCGGTTTTCTGGCACATGGATTACGTGACCTGCCCACTGGACTCATCTGCTCAGTTGATATCGTAGAACCTTGGGCTGGTTCATCATCTCGTAAAATTCGTTATTCTTTCTTGCTCTCAAAGTATTTCCATCTCCCACCGGGCCCCGTATTCTTCTCATAGTCTTTCTTTCAAATGTTAGAAGCTTTCACATCTGTCTTTCAGTTAGCGTCTACCTCCCTGAAACGGCAGAGGACAGTGGGGCGTATAATGGCATTGTAGACCTTCAGTACTGTTACATGCCCCATTGTCCTCTATGGTTCAGGAAAGTGGACACTTACTAAATGGTGGGTACAAAAACTTCTAACATTTTATTACTTTAGTGAATTTACGTATTTATTTATGTTGTGTTATGATCCCTATGTTGAATGGTCTTGGTTAATACACTTATACATTCAAAACTGGAAGACGTTATATACAGGTCCATCTGAAGTTTCGAAGGAGATTATCTCGAAAACTATAAATGGGGTAAAAATAGTGGATAAGACAAGTTCGTAAGCTCAAAGGGGGACATCAAATGATACTGCATGTCCCCCTAGCCCCCGGGACCTTGGGTGGAGCGGGGAGGGCAACTTCTAAATATTAAATGCAAACACCCATTTTTTATTTTAGATTCGTATTCTCCATAAAAAAATTAATCAAGTTCTTTTTTTCTTTATTGATTTTCAATTCCCCCCGAAGTCGGCAGGCTGGCAGCAGCTCAGTACGCTGCTCTACAGCCTAAAGACTTTTTTTTTACAAAAAGGAAGAAGAAAGAAACAAGGAAAAACAGGCGATAAAATGGTGACACAAGTGTAAAATGGCGTAAAAATGCGGAAAGTTAAAACAGAAAGCAAAAGGGGTTGGCAATGTTGATAAAATACACAGGAATCAGACAAGTAACATAGTAGACACACAATTAAAAAACATGGCGACGGTCTGGTTTTTGTTCGCAAGAGATAAAAAAAATCACACCCAGCGACAGTATGATGGCTGTTCGCTACACTTCCCAAAAGACAACACTGAACACTCACTGGAAAAACACACACTGTAAAACACTGCATGAAAAATGGCGGCACAAATATGGCACTCCCGAGCCAAAGGCAGATGGGGGGGGGGGGACCTGGAGGAGGGGGAAAAACAAGGAGGGAGGAGAGGAAAAACGAAAAAGGGGGGAACCAAGGAGGGAGAGGACTCATAAAGGGGGGGAGGGGCAGGGCAGACGCGAGAGGGAATGGCAAATGGAGGGAAATGCAAAAGGACTTGGGGGAGAGAAGGGGGCAGAGAGGGGGGAGGTGGGGAAAAAAAAGGAGGGAAGGGAGCCCGGGAAAAGGACAGAGGAAAGGAGGGGGAGTGAGGATCAGAGTTGATAGGAGGGATAAATGGAGGGACAGAGGACATCATCCGGGAGGGGGAGTTGATGGAAGCCACCTTGGGAAAGGAGATGAAGGGTGTAGAGATCGAGGGTAGGGGGGACACAACAGTGAAGACGTGGCAGGTGGCGGGGATGGGAGAGGAGAGGAGCAACCAGGGGGTGAGGGGGATCAAGGTGGCGGGAGGTGTACAGGATGTGGATATGTTCGAGGAATAGGAGCAGATGGGGGAAAGGAATGAGATCATAGATCCGCGTGGGGGACGGGAGGCGTATACAGAAGGTGAGGGAGTGCATGACAGTCAAGGATCTGGAGGGACTTATAGAATTTGGGGGGGGGGGGCAGATATCCAGGCAGGACTGGCATAACAGAGGATGGGACAGATTAAGGATTTGTAGGTGTGGAAGATGGTAGAGTGGTGCAACCCCCATGTTGTGGGGGGGGGGAGGGGCAGATATCCAGGCAGGACTGGCATAACAGAGGATGGGACGGATTAAGGATTTGTAGGTGTGGAAGATGGTAGAGGGGTGCAACCCCCATGTCTGACCAGAGAGGAGTTTGTGGAGTCGGAGGCGGTTGAGGGCTTTGGATTGGATGGAGCAGAGATGAGGGATTAAGGATTTGTAGGTGTGGAAGATGGTAGAGGGGTGCAAACCCCATGTCCGACCAGAGAGGAGTTTGAGGAGTCGGAGGCGGTTGAGGGCTTTGGATTGGATGGAGCAGGTGACGGTCAATGGTGAGGCCAAGGTAGGTGAGGGTGGGGGTGAGGCGGACAGGATGGGCGCAGACAGTAAGGGAGAAATCCAGGAGCCGGAAGGAGCGAGTGGTATGACCTACGATGATTACCTGGGTCTTGGAAGGATTGATTTTCAGGAGCCACTGGTTACACCATGCAGCAAAAAGGTCAAGGTGATTCTGGAGAAGGCTTTGGGACCGTTGGAGGGTAGGAGCGAGGGCGAGGAATGCGGTGTCATCAGCATATGGCAAGAAGTGTACTGGAGGGGGGGTTGTGGCATATCTGCCGTGTACAGGAGGTAGAGGAGAGGGTAGAGGACAGAGCCCTGGGGCAGACCTGCAGAGGGGTAGAAGGTGTGGGAATTGGCATTATGGATGGTAACATAGGAGGGGTGGTGGAAGAGGAAGGAGGCCATCAGACGGATGTAGTTGATAGGAAGGGCGTAGGTTTGGAGTTTAAACAGGAGACCGGGATGTCAGACACGGTCGTAGGCCTTTTCGAGGTCAAGGGAGACAAAAATGGCGGAGCGACGGGAGTTAAGCTGGAGGGAGAGGAGATGAGTGAGGTGGAGGAGTTGGTCATCAGCAGAGAAGGAAGGTCGAAAGCCACATTGGGTGTTGTGGAGGAGGTGGTTTTGGCAGAGATGGTGATGGATGCGCCGGGAAAGGATGGATTCCAAGAGCTTGCTGAACACTGATGTGAGACAGATAGGACGATAGGAAGAGGCATCAGATGGAGGCTTGTTGGGTTTGGAGAACATCAGGATACGGGAGGTTTTCCATAGGTCGGGACAGAAGCCAGTGGCAAGGATGACATTGTAGAGGGTGGCAAGGACTGAAAGGAAGGAGGGAGGAGCAGTGTTTGAGGTGGCGGTAGGTAATGCAGTCGTGGCTGTGAAAACTTTGCGTTTAGTGCGGAGTGTGAGGGTGATGTCCTGTGTAGTGATGGGAGTGTTAAGGGCAGATGGTGGTGTGTGGCCCAAGAATCAAGTTTTGTCTGAAACATTTTTTAAACCATTGACAGATGGTGCTGAAATCGTGAAAAAAAAATGGCGCGAAGGACGCATCAAATCGATGCAAAATATGCACCAATTCTTTCATTACACCAAATTATACAATTTTTTTACAAAATGTATTCTACCCGCCTCAGTTTTTGATGGAGGGAGGCGGAATGGTACTAAAATCTCGTTAGGGAACTCTTCACAATTGCATTACTCACCCGACTGTGGCGTTACGGTGGCCAAACTGCGAACTATGGCTCAGTATGAAGGACGATGCAATGCGATCAGACATCACTTCATTTTCAGATTGTGAACCGTAAACATCAACTGCCGAAAGTAAATTATTCTTTAGCGAAACTTGGCTCACTATCCTCCTACAGAGATTGTTGATATGACGTTAATTTTAGGTGAATGCCATAACAATTACGCTGCAGCTGCGTAATTGTATGCAGCTCGTTTCCGAAACAGACGACATCCAAGAGAAAACATTATTCGAAATTGCACTCAACGAGCTCTAAATGGATACATGCACCGTCCACCTCGTCATCGCGACTACCATGAAAATGACGCTCGTACCCTCACCGTTTTCGCCTGTGTTCAACTGGATACCGAAATGAGTAGTGAGATTCAGAGACAAATTGGAATACGGGAATCACTGTTTTGAGGATTTTGTAGGCACCTTAATATCATGCGTATCATATTACAGTGACACAGGCATTAACGCCGAAAGATATGCAAATTCCAGTGCATTTTTGACAATGGGCCTTGGAAATGATAAGAGGAGTCAATGATTTTTTTAGATATGTTATGTTCACCGATGAAGCCACATTCAAAAACAATGGCGAATTAAATCGTCATGATTGTAATTATTGGTCCCCTGTCACTGCACACTGGCACAGACCCGTTGACAATCAACACAAATGGTCGTTAATGGTCTGGTGTGAAATTTTAAACGGTTACTTGATAGGACCGTATTTTTTTTACCGAAATGTTACTGGGGAATCTTATTTACAACTTCTGCGCGATGATTTGTTGGAGGTAATGGAAGATGTTGATTTAGAAACTAGGCAACGAATGTGGTTCCAACAGGACGGAGCAGCTCCCCATTATGCTAAAAATGTGCGGAACGTTTTAAATTTACGGTACCCTGGTCGGTGGATAGGACGAGGCGGACTAATTCAGTGGCCTCCACGTTCACCAGACCTAACATCTCATGATTTTTTTCTTCTGGGGTTATTTAAAATATACTGTTTATGAAAGACAGCCCACAATCCGAAACGATATGGAGCAACGCATTCGAGGAGCGCGTGCAGCCATACCACGGGATGTGCTGCTCAAAACTGTGGAGAACTCTGGCAGACGATTGACTTTGTGCATTCAAGCAAATGGGGATAATTTTGAACAATTTCTTTGTCGCTAATTTCATTAATTAAGCACCCCAAATTTTGAGAGGCAAGGGGACTAACACTAATGAAGCAGCCCAACATGTGAGAGGCAAGGGGAGTCACACTAATGAAGCACCCCATGGGAACATCATTCTACTACATCCATGTTGTTGTCCCTGGGTAACGCTTAAAGTAGGATACAGTACATTTTGTACAAAAATTGCTTAATTTGTCGTAACGAAAGAATTGGTGCACATTTTTTATCGATTTGATGCGTCTTTCTCGTATTATTCTAAATAAATCAGAGTTCTTCCCAAATTTTACTTTTTTCTAGATTTCAGCGCCATCTGTCAATGGTTTAAAAAATGTTTCAGACAAAACTTGATTACTTTTTATGTAGAATCCGAATCTACAATAAATTATTGGTGTTTCCACTTAAGATTTTAGATGAATGCCCTAACAATTACGCTGCAGCTGCGTAATTGTATGCGGATCGTTTCCCCACTCAAGGGAGCGGGAGCTGAAGGTCACGTGTATTATCATTCGATGTCCCCCTATGAGCTTACGAACTTGTCTTACCAACTATTTTTATCCGATGTCTAGTTTTCGAGATAATCTCATCCGAAACTTCAGATGGACCACCCTGTATATAAGGTGTCGGAGGTAGAAGGCCAGATATTGTGATAATTGCTACTTTAATATGTACCCACTTCAGTTTACTAGTTACTTTTTCTCTGCACCTAAACATGTCACATACTGTACTATTGGATGTTTTCTGCACAGTTATAACTACAGCACTAAGAGGACTTTGCCTGACAGTATAGACTAACCATAGAGCCTCCATGCGTCTACAGTTCGACGCCTGTCCTGCTGTCCAGGGCAAACATCCATTAATGGCTTACTCTTGTCACATAGACATGGAGGTAATAACCAACCTAAAACATACTATCCCTAATAACTATAATTATTATTCCACAAATGAAGTATACACACAAGTACTGTTGTTCAGCACACTGTCCTCAGAAACAAGTGAAAATATTTGCTTTTATATATATTGATGTGCGGTTTTTAGAGAAAGGATTGGTAGTCAAGAGCTCGTATTGTCAGTCAGTCGACAGATTGTTGTGGCCGAGCGGTTCTGCGCGCTACAGTCTGGAACCGCGCGACCGCTACGGTCACAGGTTCGATTCCTGCCTTGGACATGGGTGTGTGTCATGTCCTTAGGTTAGTTAGGTTTAAGTAGTTCTAAGTTCTAGGAGACTGATGACCTCAGAAGTAAAGTCCCATAGTGCTGAGAGCCATTTGAACCAGTTTGAACATATCGTAATAATACTGTAATAATCCTTAGAAAGTGTATTTTTTGTGCTAACATATACTTTTTTTACAAGGATCAATGCCTAATGCAGGATAAATTAGAATGCCAGTAGTGTTTGTTGCAGGATTATATTCGTTTACGGGATATGATATATTGGAACGTTTCCACACCGACCCCTGTTTATGCTATTTAATCTGCTGCTAGATACTATGTTATTAAGTTTGTTTGCTATGTGCTGGCTGGATGACTACAGTATTGTTTGTAACTTTAGTTCGATTAAGTGGGCTGACCGAGTAGCTTCTCGTAAACGGAGGAGGTGTTTGTGAACTAGCTGTTGATTCGCTGAGTGCGTTTGGAATACGAGTAACGGGTATGAGCTGTTTGCACTGCTGCTGATCCGGAACTCTTTCACAAGGCCAGTCGCTCTTGTTTCCACTGGTCAAGTGGTTACTTTTTATATGAGGGGTCTGGAAGTCATTCAGACTGTTGGTATGTTAAGTTGGTATGAGAGGGGGCAGTAATCTATTGTCTTACTTCACAGACGGCTAAATTAAAAGGTTAGAGCTGAATGGGTTTGTGGCGTTTAGTGGCAAGGGATAATTCTAATACGTGTAACTGCTTTTCATTGCAAATTTTGTGTGTGTGTGTTTGCATGGGGTAATGTATGTTTGTTGCTGTTGTTAAACATCTCAATTAAGCGCTTTGATTTCTTGTTTATGCCTGGTGCTAGCAGGTTTATGTTACAGGTATCATAAGTTATTCTAACCAGAAGGGCCAAGACGTGGACTATTGTAAAGAGAAAGCCAACAAGTGCGCGCTGAATAACCTACCACTTGCAAAACTAACAGCAATATTATGCTGCGTAACCGCCCCCCCCCCTCATAAGTTATGTACTGTTGTTTATCCCTAATTTATCAATGGATTTGCAAGGATTGTGTCTATTGTTTAATTGATTCTACTGAGTGATTTCTAGAGGGTGCTGTTTGTGAAATTGAGTTGTATTTATTTGTTTTAAGAAGAGATCACAATTTAAGATCCTTGGAATTCTTTGTACATATTGTTTATTGTCAATACTATTTTACTGTCAGAAATCAGAGATGTGATGTTCTTTAATGCTGGTTATTGGAATTTGTTTACTGTTTCCTCAAGTTTACCGGCGTTCAAGTGTTTAAAGTTTTGAAGAGGCTAACAATAAATCTGTTTTTAAGGTGTGCCTGTAAAGTGGGTTGGCACCTTACCACTCCCCTCCCGCTCCTACCACATCAACGATTTCCCCTGTCTACAGCAGTATCATCTGTGAAAAACTTCGATGACGAAGATATATATTGTTCTATAACATTCCATTGTGGTCCGCTCGAAATTTCTTTTACAGTACTCCTGTATGTGACGACTTCTTTCCGTTAACAGCGACATTGTATTTGCTCGGGACACTACAGTCCAGTCCAGTCCCGTCAGAAAGCTGGTATCATATTCAGTGCACCTACATTTTTTTAATTAGTCGACTCTACTGAAGTGCATCAAAAGTCTCCCGGAAGTGAAAGAAACTGGCCCGGCGTCAGTAAGGGCGCATGTATCTACTGCCTTCTCGGCCTTTTGGGTCTCGTGGAGAACAGAACGAGCAGATCTTCACAGGACCGTTGCTTGTGCACACTGATCATTGCTACATAGATTATCGGTATGTGGGCATAGAAAGTGTTCCAAAATGCTACAACCGACTGAAGTCAGCGATTTTGGCCTGCAAATGTATGCAGTTAGTTATTGGCTGTCGACAAGGTTCTGACTACGCTTAAATCGGTGGTGAAGATGAATTGGAAATTTCGGCCCTCTTTCTAACCAAAAATTCTAAGACACCAAAGTTATTAGTCGTTCACTCAGTAACTGCTGAAGATAATTTTCAGGTAAGACATTCAGAACAATGTCGTACTACCCGTGCCACCTGCCCTAATCAATTGTATCTCCAATTTAAAATTTAAAATTTGACCCCCATTTTTATTGCATAATCAGATTCTACATAAAAAACTACGTATACTTTGTCTTAAACATTTGTTTTGATTCTTGGTAGTTGGCGCTGTAATTCAAGAAAACCGATGTTCTCATTTTTGCTTGGAAAATAGTTATGGATAAATAATAAATACTTATTTACTTCGTAAATTTTGATTCGCTAAAACTAAAACTCTCCCTCTCTCCCCATAGGGTGGGATTTCAGAGAGAGCAATTAGAGTTTTACAAATGTTGTCCAAAATATTAATTTTTCCGTAGATTCGGATAAGTTTTGTTTGTTTGGTGGTCATGAGGCCACACAACTTTTAATTATCAAACAAAGCATCTGAATAGCTAAGTAACTAGTTAGTTTTAGCGAATCAAAATTTACGAAGTAAATAAGTATTTTTTATTTATCCGAAACCATTTTCCACGCAAAAATGAGAACATGGATTTTCTTGAATTACAGCGCCAACTACCAAGAATCAAAACAAATGTTTAAGACAAAATGTACATAGCATTCTGCAATAAAAAATGTTGGTTCCCTTCGATTCCCGGCGGGGTCAGGGATTTTCTCTGCCTCGTGATGACTGGGTGTTGTGTGATGTCGTTAGGTTAGTTAGGTTTAAGTAGTTCTAAGTTCTAGGGGACTGATGACCATAGATGTTAAGTCCCATAGCGCTCAGAACCATTTGAACCATTTTGTTGGTTCTCATTTGAAATTTTAAAGTTGCCTCCCGCCCCACGCCCATGGGGTGGCGGACTAATTTTAGCACCACCAGACGTCCCCCTCGAAAATAATCAACTTTGGATTCTACACATTTTTTTCGTGTGAAGCTTTTTTTTCGAGTTATTCTGATTTTGTCAACTTAAAATTTACACCCTGTATTTCGTTAGGAATACAAAAAATTATCCAGACTTACTAGGTTACATGTTATACAGGACATACGTTAAAATATACCCGAAATGCGCGAGTAAAACATAATATTCCACCTCTATAATAATTAAAATGTAGACGACATGGTACAGGAGTTCTAATAAACCTTCCATTTCGCAACTGGCCGGCTGTTTATTATTTATATAACGGGATTTTATCCTACGTTTGCTGCTCCAGCCAGATACAAAATTTTAAAACTGAGGCAGACCTCTGAAGCCATATGAGCGACACAATTCGTGCCGAGATATGCCACGGATTGCATTGGGGTTGCACCAACAGCGCTCAACAGCCGCAGCTCAACAGAAGAGATTTCCGAGCAAAGTCGTCATTGGTCTTCCTTCTCCACCTATCTGCTATCTCTCTGATAGGTTCCGCCATCGTCCCAGCCTAAACGCAGAGCCAGTGGCCAGTACCCACTTCCGTATTCTGCTGAGTGGCAGTGGGCCAGCTATTTGCCAGTCTTACCCAGGAGAGGGTAAACTGGTCAGCTCCGGCAAACAGGAAGTTGCTGCGACATCGGGAATCCTAGACGACGGTATAGGTACACAGAGCTGCCTCAGACTGCGCCGCAGGTGCCTCAATGCAACCGCAGCGCAGTGCGGCAACTTGAAACCCGTCGGTCGTGGTCAACGGATATTGCGTTTCGGACAATGCCCAGTTGCTATTCTATCCCTAAACAATAGACACAGCCCCTATCTATCTATACCTGCCTTCAGTTACACAACAAATAATACCAGGAATAATAGCTCAGGTGGTCTCTAGAACAGTGGTTACCAATATTTCTGAGACCATTGAGTCTGTGTGCAATCAAATGTTAGTTGACAACTCCAACTCTACTACGCCCCTGTCACTATCGCCTCACTGAACTGTAGAATGAAAAAGAATTTTCTTCTATCACTTTCATTGATAAAATGACTAAATGCAAATTACACTACTGGCTATTAAAATAGCTACACCACGAAGATGACGTGCTACAGAGGCGAAATTTAACCGACAGGAAGTAGATGCTGTGATATGCAAATGATTAGCTTTTCTGAGCATTCATACAAGGTTGGCGCCGGTGGCGACACCTACAACGTGCTGACATGAGGAAAGTTTCCAACCGATTTCTCATACACAAACAGCAGTTGACCGTCGTTTCCTGGTGAAACGTTGTTGTGATGCCTCGTGTAAGGAGGAGAAATGCGTACCATCACGTTTCCGACTTTGATAAAGGTCGGATTGTAGCCAATCGCGATTGCGGTTTATCGTATCGCGACATTGCTGCTCGCGTTGGTCGAGATCCAATGACTGTTAGCAGAATATGGAATCGTTGGGTCCAGGAGGGTAATACGGAACACCGTGCTGGATCCCAACCTGCTTGTATCACTGGCAGTCGAGATGACAGGCATCTTATCCGCATGGCTGTAACGGAACTTGCCGCCACGTCTCGATCCCTGAGTCAACAGGTGGGCACGTTTGCAAGACAACAACCATCTGCACGAACAGTTCAACAACGTTTGCAGCAGCATGGACTATCGGCTCTGAGACCATGGCTGCGGTTACCCTTGACGCTGCATCACAGACAGGAGCGCCTGCGATGGTGTACTCAACGACGAACCTGGGTGCACGAATGGCAAAACGTTATTTTTTCGGATGAATCCAGATCCTGTTTACAGCATCATGATGGCTACATCCGTGTTTGGCAACATCGCGGTGAATGCACATTGGAAGCGTGTATTCGTCATCACCCGGCGTGATGGTATGGGGTGCCATTAGTTAAACGTCTGTCACTTCTTGTTCGCATTGACGGCACTTTGAACAATGGACGTTACATTTCAGATGAGTTACGACCCGTGGCTCTACCCTTCTTTCGATCCCTGTGAAACCCTACCATTCAGCAGGATAATGCACGACCGCATGTTGCAGGTCCTGTACGGGCCTTTCTGGATAGAGAAAATGTTCGACTGCTGTCCCGGCGAGCACATTCTCCAGATCTCTCACCAATTGAAAACGTCTGGTCAATGGTGGCCGAGCAACTGGCTCGTCATAATAGGCCAGTCACGACTTTTGATGAACTGTGGTATCGTGTTGAAGCTGCATGGGCAGCTGTACCTGCACACACCATCCAAGCTGTGTTTGACTCAATGCCCAGGCGTATCAAGGCCGTTATTTCGGCGAGAGGTGGTTGTTCTGGGTACTGATTTCTCAGGATCTATGCACCCAAATTGCGTGAAAATGTAATCAGATGTCAGTTCTAGTATATTTGTCCAATGAATACCCGTTAACATCTGCATTTCTTCTTGGTGTAGCAATTTTAATGGCCAGTAGTGTAACAACCTTTTTCGAAGAATAGCAAAGCTGTTCTCTGTGCATTGCGAATGGCATCTACAACTGCTCAGAGAAGAAAGCTAACTATAGACATCGTGAGTAGGTATTTGCTACAGAACAGTGTTCCTCTGCGGCACCCCTCGTCTAGTGACACTTGTTCCACCTACACCCTGCATCCCCATCGAAAATTTACCAAATTAAAATGTATGCGCTATACTTGTATATCACTTGATTACTGAACTCCTAACTTCTGAAGTGGCAGAAGTTGACTTCAGGCTGCCTGTGCTTTGTGTCTGACTACTGCCATTAATAATAACAATAATAATAATTATAATAATACTAGTGTTAGTAGTAATAGTAGTAGTAGCAGTAGTACTAGTAGTAGTAATAACACAGTGTAAGTCCTGAAGCAGAGTAGTAGCTTTTTTATAGTTGCTGTTGTGTTGTGCCGTCAATTAGTTCGTTTATTCTTGCAATTTCTAGTCTATCACGGGAACTACCTAGAACCCGGGAAAGGGATTTGAATGAGATAGTTAAGCATATGTGACGTATATGTCTCTATTCTACAGTTGTAGGTGCATGGTACAAAGTACAAAATATATCAGACAGGGGTGCATTGTGTGAGGAAGATGTTTTTCATTCGTTCGTTTCACAGGTTCTAACCACTATCAACCTATGTCACACTTTAATGCCACCATTTGAAAAAAAAATTGTTATCTTAAGTGATCAGTATTACACTCTTACGAAATAGTAATGATGGTAATGATCTTCTAAATGTCAATTAGTTTCGTTATGAGTTGGCGTGTTTGAGATTGTAGCAGGCCTAGTGTATATCTCTGTGATGCAAAATTAAAGTCTCCGAGACCGGAAAACGGAGTGAAGCTCTCTATGCAATGGTACGAATTTACTTTTAAAAGGCAATGGAAGAAGTTGCGTAACATAACTTCTTCTTAAATCTGAATTTAATAGGGGCAGGCCCACCTTTAAAAGGTTAGTAGTGGTGCATGAAATACACAAGTCAACCACCACACGACAGCACGTTTCTGTTAAGCGAGATATGTAACTCCTGAATGAAAACGCACCCCACAAAATGTGCTATTTATTTTCCTTAACGTGTATTCTAGTGGGGAAAACCTGCAGGAGGATGGAATGCAAAGAAACAGGTAATTTTAACTCTGATATTCGCTCCAATTTTTTGAGATGATTCCAACAACTGAGATTGTTGATGCAGTGCTTGATGCTACATTTCATGATGTATATGTATCTGGATAATCAGAGTATCGTCGTGGTATTCCTGCTAGTCCTCGAAAGTGTTGAGGGAAGAAGGTCAGTTCAAAAACTGGTTCAAATGGCTCTGAGCACTATGCGACTTAACTTCTGAGGTCATCAGTCGCATAGAACTTAGAACTAATTAAACCTAACTAACCTAAGGACATCACACACATCCATGCCCGAGGCAGGATTCGAACCTGCGACCGTAGCGGTCACGCGGTTCCAGACTGAAGCGCCTTTAACCGCACGGCCACACCGGCCGGCGAAGGTCAGTTTTACCCTCATATATATTACTACAAACTGGATTCATAATTATAACGAAGTGAATATTGCCAAGGGTCAAGCGAAAAAAATATCAGAAAGTACAATGAAATGAATACCCCTAGCTGCATACAGGCGTTGATGTAAGTCAACGGGGACAGTTGAAAACGTGTGCCCCGGCCGGGACTCGAACTCGGGAACTCCTGCTTACATGGCAGACGCTCTGAAATGGTTCAAATGGCTCAATGGTGTATACATTATGAAATGTAGTATCAAGCACTGCATCAACAACCTCAGTTGTTGGACTTAACTTCTGAGGTCATTAGTCCCCTAGACTTACAAGGGGAGGCCGCCAATTGTGAAACTCAGATTCGATTCATCCTGCGCATAATAAAAGCTCATGGCCAGAGGTGTAATGTGGCAAAGCACCAAGATGCACTTCTCAGCCGTTGTCGAGAAAATCGACAGTTAAAAGAAACCGTTGCGGTGAAATACTCTCTACGATTAATAATTTTCTACAGCGTCGTGGCGCAGCGGTAAGCGCTCGGTTTCATAATGCGAAGCTCGCCGGATCGAATCTCGCGCCATACAACTTTTATTTTAGTATTTGTTTTTTGTAATTATATATATATATATATATATATATATATATATATATATATATATATATATATGGTGTTTCAAAAATGACCGGTATATTTGAAACGGCAATAAAAACTAAACGAGCAGCGATAGAAATACACCGTTTGTCGCAATATGCTTGGGACAACAGTACATTTTCAGGCGGACAAACTTTCGAAATTACAGTAGTTACAATTTTCAACAACAGATGGCGCTGCAAGTGATGTGAAAGATATAGAAGACAACGCAGTCTGTGGGTGCGCCATTCTGTACGTCGTCTTTCTGCTGTAAGCGTGTGCTGTTCACAACGTGCAAGTGTGCTGTGGACAACACGGTTTATTCCTTAGAACAGAGGATTTTTCTGGTGTTGGAATTCCACCGCCTAGAACACAGTGTTGTTGCAACAAGACGAAGTTTTCAACGGAGGTTTAATGTAACCAAAGGACCGAAAAGCGATACAATAAAGGATCTGTTTGAAAAATTTCAACAGACTGGGAACGTGACGGATGAACGTGCTGGAAAGGTAGGGCGACCGCGTACGGCAACCACAGAGGGCAACGCGCAGCTAGTGCAGCAGGTGATCCAACAGCGGCCTCGGGTTTCCGTTCGCCGTGTTGCAGCTGCGGTCCAAATGACGCCAACGTCCACGTATCGTCTCATGCGCCAGAGTTTACACCTCTATCCATACAAAATTCAAACGCGGCAACCCCTCAGCGCCGCTACCATTGCTGCACGAGAGACATTCGCTAACGATATAGTGCACAGGATTGATGACGGCGATATGCATGTGGGCAGCATTTCGTTTACTGACGAAGCTTATTTTTACCTGGACGGCTTCGTCAATAAACAGAACTGGCGCATATGGGGAACCGAAAAGCCCCATGTTGCAGTCCCATCGTCCCTGCATCCTCAAAAAGTACTGGTCTGGGCCGCCATTTCTTCCAAAGGAATCATTGGCCCATTTTTCAGATCCGAAAGGATTACTGCATCACGCTATCCGGACATTCTTCGTGAATTTGTGGCGGTACAAACTGCCTTAGACGACACTGCGAACACCTCGTGGTTTATGCAAGATGGTGCCCGGCCACATCGCACGGCCGACGTCTTTAATTTCCTGAATGAATATTTCGATGATCGTGTGATTGCTTTGGGCTATCCGAAACATACAGGAGGCGGCGTGGATTGGCCTCCCTATTCGCCAGACATGAACCCCTGTGACTTCTTTCTGTGGGGACACTTGAAAGACCAGGTGTACCGCCAGAATCCAGAAACAATTGAACAGCTGAAGCAGTACATCTCATCTGCATGTGAAGCCATTCCGCCAGACACGTTGTCAAAGGTTTCGGGTAATTTCATTCAGAGACTACGCCATATTATTGCTACACATGGTGCATATGTGGAATATATCGTACTATAGAGTTTCCCAGACCGCAGCGCCATCTGTTGTTGACAATTGTAACTACTGTAATTTCGAAAGTTTGTCTGCCTGAAACTGTACTGTTGTCCCAAGCATATTGCAACAAACGGTGTATTTCTATCGCTGCTCGTTTAGTTTGTATTGCCGTTTCAAATATACCAGTCATTTTTGAAACACCCTATATATATATATATATATATATATATATATATATATATATATATATATATATATATATATTCCTGGAAATTGAAATAAGAACACCGTGAATTCATTGTCCCAGGAAGGGGAAACTTTATTGACACATTCCTGGGGTCAGATACCTCACATGATCACACTGACAGAACCACAGGGACATAGACACAGGCAACAGAGCATGCACAATGTCGGCACTAGTACAGTCTATATCCACCTTTCGCAGCAATGCAGGCTGCTATTCTCCCATGGAGACGATCGTAGAGATGCTGGATGTAGTCCTGTGGAACGGCTTGCCATGCCATTTCCACCTGGCGCCTCAGTTGGACCAGCGTTCGTGCTGGACGTGCAGACCGCGTGAGACGACGCTTCATCCAGTCCCAAACATGCTCAATGGGGGACAGATCCGGAGATCTTGCTGGCCAGGGTAGTTGACTTACACCTTCTAGAGCACGTTGGGTGGCACGGGATACATGCGGACGTGCATTGTCCTGTTGGAACAGCAAGTTCCCTTGCCGGTCTAGGAATGGTAGAACGATGGGTTCGATGACGGTTTGGATGTACCGTGCACTATTCAGTGTCCCCTCGACGATCACCAGTGGTGTACGGCCAGTGTAGGAGATCGCTCCCCACACCATGATGCCGGGTGTTGGCCCTGTGTGCCTCGGTCGTATGCAGTCCTGATTGTGGCGCTCACCTGCACGGCGCCAAACACGCATACGACCATCATTGGCACCAAGGCAGAAGCGACTCTCATCGCTGAAGACGACACGTCTCCATTCGTCCCTCCATTCACGCCTGTCGCGACACCACTGGAGGCGGGCTGCACGATGTTGGGGTGTGAGCGGAAGACGGCCTAACGGTGTGCGGGACCGTAGCCCAGCTTCATGGAGACGGTTGCGAATGGTCCTCGCCGATACCCCAGGAGCAACAGTGTCTCTAATTTGCTGGGAAGTGGCGGTGCGGTCCCCTACGGCACTGCGTAGGATCCTACGGTCTTGGCGTGCATCCGTGCGTCGCTGCGGTCCGGTCCCAGGTCGACGGGCACGTGCACCTTCCGCCGACCACTGGCGACAACATCGATGTACTGTGGAGACCTCACGCCCCACGTGTTGAGCAATTCGGCGGTACGTCCACCCGGCCTCCCGCATGCCCACTATACGCCCTCGCTCAAAGTCCGTCAACTGCACATACGGTTCACGTCCACGCTGTCGCGGCATACTACCAGTGTCAAAGACTGCGATGGAGCTCCGTATGCCACGGCAAACTGGCTGACACTTACGGCGGCGGTGCACAAATGCTGCGCAGCTAGCGCCATTCGACGGCCAACACCGCGGTTCCTGGTGTGTCCGCTGTGCCGTGCGTGTGATCATTGCTTGTACAGCCCTCTCGCAGTGTCCGGAGCAAGTATGGTGGGTCTGACACACCGGTGTCAATGTGTTCTTTTTTCCATTTCCAGGAGTATATATATATATATATATATATATATATATATATATATATATATATATATATATAACTCCTGGCAATCAGTTGCATATATAAACTATTAATGAATTGCTTATGCATGTTGGTGAAGGCGGATCGCTCTCCAATTATACCGCCTCCATTTTTCCGTTTTTTTAACAGGGTGTACCAAAGCTCTCCCGTCCGCTCTGATTTTCGACGATGTCATAAGTTGCTCTAGGAACCGCATCTACCTTCTTTCGAAGTTAGCAGGCAACTACGATGTTATGCGGCGGCTCGTTTCGGCCCATTCAACATCTGTCCTTCAAGTGTAACGAGCGAGTAACGGAGTTTATATTTCATACCTGCCACAGCAAATTTGTGTTCGTGGGGTTTCTATTCTAATTCGAACCTTTGACTTACGCTATACGTATTCGGAATATCGTTTCTACGTCTTCCGTTAACTACACGTGGTTAAAATTATGAAGACAATTAGTAACATTTGTGGAATACAACTTTGTTTGCGGAAAACAATGATGTTCGAAGTCGCCAGTTTTTCCACGACAAACGACTTTGAACAACTTATTATATGCATAATTGCTGCAACTGATTGCCGGGAATTATATATATATATATATATATATATATATATATATATATATATATATATATATATATATATTTGAATTACAAAAAACAAATACTAAAAAAAAAAAAGGTTGCATGGCGCGAGATTCGATCCGGCGACCTTCGGATTACGAACCCGAGCGCTTACCGCCGCGCCACGACGCTGTGGAAAATTATTAAACGTAGAGAGTATTTCATCGCAACGGTTTCTTTTAACTCGATTTTCTCGACAACGGCTGAGAAGTGCATCTTGGTGCTTTGCCACATTACACCTCTGGCCATGAGCTTTTATTATGCGCAGTATGAATCGAATCTGAATTGCACAATTGGCGGCTTCCCCTTGTTAGAACTACTTAAACCTAATTAACCTAAGGACATCACACACATCTATGCCCGAGGCAGGATTCGAACTTGCGACCGTAGCAGCATTGCGGTTCCGGACTGAAGCGCCTAGAACCGCTCGGTCACAACGGCCGGCTGGCAGACGCTCTATCCGTCTTTTTTTAAATCTCATTTTGTTCGTTGCATCTGCTCGGGGTGGACGTCGAAGGCACCCGTTTCAGTTCGTCGTTGATCCATTAACTCAGTTTGTTTTATTAAAAAAAGAAAACTGAGTTAATGGATCAACGACGAACTGAAACGGGTGCCTTGCGACGCCCCGAGCACATGCAACGAAATAAAACGAACAAAATGAGATAAAAAAAGATGGATAGAGCATCTGCCATGTAAGCAGGAGATCCCGGGTTCGAGTCCCGGTCGGGGCACACATTTTGAACTGTACCTGTTGACATATCAAGCGTCACATTTGTCTGAGTGGTTTATCAGCCGTTGCAAATAGCAGTAGTGCTCCACTGCTTAACAAGTGAAAGGTAAGTAAAAGCAACATAGCAAGACTGCCCGAAACTCACCAAGTAAATTTCAGCATTCGTCACTGCCTGTTTTCCGGCCGTGTGTTGCAGTTAACAGGTCCATCTTCCCGTACGAGGCCCGATAGGCTTCAGCAAACCGTTCTTGGGGGTATTTTGACAGAGCGTCTCTCTCTTTCTGCAGGGAGAAGGGCAAAAGCTAACCGTTTTTCTAGCCACATTCCGAAGCAGCTGCTAAGATGCTGTGTCTTTCAAGACCCAAGGAAGATTCCAACCGTTGCTTTTTTTTTTTAAGTAAAGGAGACATTTCTTCATATACCCATCAAGTCAATGCACGTAGGCTTGCTAGCAGGTGGACGAGCTACTTCCCATTGTACGAGGGCGGTTCAGAAAGTAACCTCCGATTGGTCACAGTGCGGGTTGTGGGGGGAGTAGCGACACCATCTGTGCGTTCACGCACTCAACAGGTCAGTCGGCATCAAGCCGTGGTCGAGTGAACGTCGTACCTGCGCTAGTTTAGTTTTTGTGGCAGTTTGAAATGTGTGCTGCAATAGAAAACCCCGCCAAATGTGAAGTACGTGCTGTCATAAGGTTTTTTACAGCCAAAGGATATTCTGCAGCAGCTATTCATCGTGAGCTTTGTGCCATGTACGGACCAAGAGTTATGAGTGAAGGAGTTGTCCGTGAATGGGTACGTTTATTTAAAAGTGGACGAGAAAACGTTCATGATGAAGAGAGGAGTGGTAGACCATCATTGGTGACTGACGAACTCGTTCAGACAGTTGATGCAAAAGTTCGTGAAAATCGACGTTTCTCAATGTCGGAGTTGTCTACTGGTTTTCCACAAATTTCTAAGACTCTCTTGTACGAGATAGTGACAGCAAGATTGGGTTACCGTAAGTTCTGTGCACGATGGGTGCCCAAAATTCTTACCGACCACCACAAAACTCAAAGAATGGCCTCTGCATTAGACTTTCTGTCACGTTATGAGGACGAAGGAGAACCATTGTTAAACAGAATCGTGACCGGTGACGAAACCTGGATTAAGTACGTGAACCCTGAGACAAAAGAACAATCAAAGATGTGGACACATTCAAATTCGCCTACCAAACCAAGAAAAGCCTCGCAAGATTTTTCTGCCAGAAAACTGATGGCAACGGTGTTTTGGGATGCCAAAGGGGTGTTGTTGGTTGAATTCATGGAACGTGGTACGACCATTAATCAAGACGTGTACTGTGAAACAGTAAAAAAGTCACGACGGGCTATACAGAACAAACGCCGTTGTAGCGGGACTTTGAATTTCGCCGCGCTACGCTCGTTCCCTCGGATAAAAATTATCCCGTCGCAGCGGTATGAGCGCTCGACGGCAGAGAAAATACCAAAAATGTTAAATCTTTTTTGTTTTTTATTCCGTTTCAATTGTCTCTTGTTAGCCGAAGCTGAAGGCAGACGTGATCTGATGCTGACGTAAAAAACTTAATAGCTAGTCTGATTGTAATGTGTAGACATTGTGGAAGTTATTATGAAATTCGGAGGATGGAGAGAAGCAACTAAAATAAATTGTATTTAAGATCAAGACGGTTTTGTATACATTAGAAATTCCTGGACGATTGCAAGATTTCGGAGCAGACTTTTCACGCAAAATGGAGATTTTTGAAGACCTGGACGCCGCCCGAAAGAAGACAAGTTAACCTGGTAAAGAATGAACTCAAAGCTACGCCATTTCCCCCTGTCAGTTACATTTTGTTGTTCTCTGTTCTTTTTCAAAAAAATTTTGTAGTGGAAATTGGTTTAACTTTTGCTCAAAAACGCCACAAGGACCACCCCAACAATAGATTTTCTGTAATACGAAGTCCGATTAGCTTTTCATTCTTTCCCTTTTTCACGGTCTCTCTTCTTTCCATTTATTTTTTTTTATTAACCACTACACCGTGGTATGCTGACTTCCGGTATCGTTTTTTTGCACGATAACGCCCGTCCTCACTCTGCTCGCAGAACAACGGCCCTTCTTGAGTCCTTCAAGTGGGACGTTATCAACCATCCACCTTACAGCCCAGACCTGGCGCCAAGTGATTATCACCTCTTCATGCATTTGAAGAAATGGCTCGGGTCACAGCGGTTTGATGACGACGAAGAGCTCAAAGATGCGGTCACAGGCTGGCTCCAGGCACAAGCGGGTGATTTTTATGCAGAAGGAATTTCAAAGCTTGTGATGAGATACGATAAGTGCCTCAATCGCTATGGAGACTATGTAGAAAAATAGTGCAAAGATGTAGTTGTAAGATGTATATATTAAAATATTTTTATTTAACTTGGTGTATTTTTTTAAATCAACCGGAGGTTACTTTCTGAACGGCCCTCGTATTAACATGCACAGCCCTGATAACGGGGAAACAGCGAGGGTGGAGGCTGCTTCGGCCCTGAAGTCCACTTTAACCTACGCATGTATGGCCGTGCCGAACGTCGGTTGCTTGCTTCCCTCCTCGGTCCCTCCCTGCTAGGCTGTTGTCCCGAATAAACAGCTTGTCACAAACAGAAGTGAAAAGCTAATTCAGCTCGTGGACGGACCGTAGGAACATGCGGAGTTCTGCAAGTAGTAAAACGAATTATGAAATGGACATTTCAGTTACCCATTCATTATGTTAACAGACCTGTTGAGTACTATGAGAACATAGAAGTATGAATAAAAATACGGAGGGTGACGCTACATGAATAATTAAGCCACCTCACATCATGACCAAAAAACAATCTAACCTTTTTGTTTTTATTCCTCAGAAAATTATATGTTACCCCTCAAGGGGTATACCCCAGGTTAGGAACTACGGCTCTAGCTATAGAGTAGTTACTGTTTCTATGCTGCTTTCACCTATCTCTCACTTGTCAAGCAGTGGAGCACTACTACTATTCGCAACGGCTGATAATTCAGTCAAACAAATGTGACGCTTCCATAGCATGAAACTACACTACAATCTCAATTAATGCTAAACTAACATTGCAAAATAAGTAAACTGATCTACGACTGTACTACTTAAGAATTGCCAACACCTCCCAAGAATACACAACAAGCTCTGAACTTCACAAATGTTGTGTAAAAATTCTGTTTATAAAATACTCGTAATGTTGGACAGATGTTCCAGACGCTTGGATAGGTCGAATTTTGGCAACAAGAGTTCAGGATTTGTCGGGTTTTTGAAACTCCATTCGAAACCGTTTCAGATATTTAGCTGTACCTGCCCTGCTGTTTGTTGTTACAAACCTCGAAGTTCCTCTTAATTTAAAAATAGGTAGTTTTTGTAATATTAAAATAATACCGTGAAAGAAACGCACGTCTGGTTAAACAGAAAATGCGATTTTAGTTCGTGAGTTTTTGTAACTATACGTTCTGGTAAAATAAGCCCCAGAGTTTGAAGGATAGAGATCATCAGGAAGAGAGTCTGCAGGGGGATCTGTAAAACTTGAAACTTCCCCTTTGAATGTAAAGAATGACTGCGTTGGTAAAACTTCTACGTTACTTGGTTTTCAAACTCCAGAGTGAAACTGAACGTACTGAGACTGTTTTCTCTTTACTTATTCTGATCATTTCTAAACTGACACACAATATTTTAGCGCAATCCAATCTGACTTTTAATAATCCCTACAAAAGAATAGCCCTGACTAACAATAACCTATACCCTTCATGAATCACCTACCTCACAAAAATCTTCGTTACTCGAACTATTGCAATACAGCGAGTGCCAATACTGACAGCTAACTAAAAGATTCTAACTACTGTAACTACTGAAGGCACTAATTACTGATGTGCATATAGTTAGCAAATGAAAGGTTTTGATAAAGAACAATCAATGTATTTACGTTAATAGTGTTCAAAAGTCCGTCCGCTCATATTAACATCTCAGAACTCTAGCATCTCTCTCCACACATCCAACACTGCTGGCAGTTCACCTCCAACTGCACAACGCTACTTGCTGTTCACATCCAACTGTCCAACACTACACTGGCGAAAAACGTCCAACGAGTCCAGGTAGCCACAGACTGCACACAGCGCAGTCAGTGATTTTAATACAGAGCGATACGTGGCGTTACCAACATAAAAACCTAAAAAGCCTACTTACAAACTGCTGATGGGATAGCTGTCAATTTGAAAGGCGACGTAATTAAAGACAGTATTTTTCAGCGAGGTAATAATTGTTCCCGCATCTGATTTCATAACTGTAACGTTTGTCACTTTCTCGAACGAGTATAATGCGCTGAACTGATGATTTAGCAGAAGATATGCAGGCGTAACCAATAATAATGAAAAACATAGTTCTCTGAATTCTTTGTCTTTGAATGAGTCGCTGGAGTCATTAAGACACGGCGTGGAACGTAAATTTTATTAGGACACTGAATGAAACGCTAGTTGTTTGAGAAGATGATAGACATCATCTCAGTCAAGCACTCAACAGCAGGGCAAGATAAGTTTATGCCTTTGAAGAAATTTTGCAGAAATTTGGTCTGCCTTGATTGTTTTTAACTTCCGTGACAACAGACGGCGCTGTAGCTGTGACTGGCTAAATGGCTGACTTGTTAGGATGTGTGAAAGTAAAATGCAGACTGTGAATGTGTTTGTCATTCCTAACCTTGCATGATGCACATGACAACTTTTTCCTGAATAAATCTTAAACTAATCTGACAGCCATTAAAACTGCAGCAGCAGAAAACATAGAAGATAATGAATTTTTACATATTGTCCGTGTACAGTTTAGTACAAAGAATACATGATTAAATATGTGGGTGATTTGGGGGTATAATGGGTGCGAAATATTTACTACTCATAGCCGCCACCTCTGGCAGCAGCCATGGACCTAACACGTTTAGACGTCGAGTCGAATAGAGCTTGTATTAGAGAAACGGGTCCGACATCCAGAGGGCCAATGACAAAGCCAACAGTGGGATCATCCAACATCTCTTCCGCCAAAGGAATCCAAAGACGTTCACAAAAGTTCCAGTAGGGTCAGGATGATCCCCTTTTTCCACTGCAGGGGCCCTCTGCTCGTCGATCTCCTCGAACGTGGAAGCACAATCTAAGCGCGAAGCGTTATGAAGACACTTTGGAAGAACTGCGGCGCACTATGAAGTGAAAATGTCCAGAAACACTGACGGGCGGAACCAACCTGTTGCGCGATAATTCAATCTGACGAAGGTTATGCTTCAGCGATATGGTTGGGAAACACTGCACCATCTTCTGCACAGCCCGGATCTTTCACCGTGTGATTTTCACATCTTTTGTGACCTGAAGAAAGGCATGCATGGACGTCGGTTTCAATTGGGCAAGAGTGGATGCGGCTGAGGATCCGTCAGAGCCAACCTCGTTCTACGAAAAAGGAATTTATGGCCTCGTCTCCCAGTGGGATAAATGTCTTAACGCCTGTGGTAATTACTTTTGAGTGGAACCATTCCATGATTCGATTGTGGTGGGTGTTCAGTTTTCATTTGTCTATCCCCACAGTGGTGGCGTGCCATGACCAGATGACTTCAGTGGATAAAAGATTTGCAATAACGTAGTGGCCAGACAGTAGTCGAACACCCTGTGTAGCGATGTAGGTCATGCCATCAGGGCAACATGGTGTCTTGAATTATCTTGTTGAACGATTACGTCAGGGAGACGTCGAAGATAGGGCGAGGCATTAGCCTTAGTATGTCAGAAATATGACGCCTGCTGTCCAAATTACTGGCTATGCGACGCAGAGGTGATCGTGTTGTATACCAAACGGCACCCCATACCACCACGCCAGATGCTGGGCTAGGATGACAACGGTGAACGTAGTCTGGAAATGTTAATTCTTATCGGAGTCTGCACACACGGATACGCCCATAGTAATGCTGTATGTGGAACAGTCTGAAAAAACCACATAGTGCCCATCTTGTGTCAAGTTTTATATCTGGGCGTGTCACTATCGTCAACGGTTCTGTCTGCTGCCGCATCAAGGGAACCTGCAACAGTGGCAACCATGCTGACTGTCTGTAGTGCTCCATGTATCGTCACACTGTCCGTATGGATACTAACGCCCCTCTCCTCCAAAAGTGACTCAAAGCACGTGACGTGGCTTTACAGTCGTGCACGGCCAGTGGAAAAATATACCTATCCTCTCAGTAGCTAGTCGCGTGGAGGCATTGAAATCTTTCATGGTGTTAAGTATATCAATTTGTAGATTAGATATCTGCGTGACAGTCGTGGTATTCCAAGCAATGCGAGCAGTAATACCTCGAAATAGTAAACCACAGTATCGATAGGTGTTGTGGCGTAACAAGCTCGCTACGCCACACTGAGAAGGAAGCCGAAAGGCACGCGTACACACACGCCGACTGGCGTCAAGTCTGGAACAGGATACGTTATGACTGCTATAAAGAAAATACGTATCTTTGGAATATACTTAACTTTTAATCACTCGTTGTGATACATCTCTCTTGACTATACAAATGAGACTCGTAAGATACATGCACTCATACAATTGGCGCCTTGCTAGGTTGTAGCCATTAACTTAGCTGAAGGCTATTCTAATTGTCTCTCGGCAAATGAGAGCAAAGGCTTCGTACGTATAGTCGCTAGCAACGTCGTCGTACAACTGGGGCGAGTTCTCGTACGTCTCTCGAGACCTGCCGTGTGGTGGCGCTCGGTCTGCGATCACACAGTGGCGACACGCGGGTCCGACATGTACTAATGGACCGCGGCCGATTTAAACTACCACCTAGCAAGTGTGGTGTCTGGCAGTGACACCACAGATAGACCACGATTTTGTTCAGATCTGACATGTGACATTTCTTCTTCTCACACGAGGCGTAACACAATATCCTCAAAAATCAACAAATATACAAATGAGATTTCTGAATGGGAAACCAGCTGCATAACCTTGCCTTATATACAGAATGTTGACAGTATTCTCAGCTACTCTGTGTTTCCTAATCATTTGTGTGCCCTATCACACAATACACTTCATACCAATTGACGTTTGTTCCAGGTAGTCTTCATAGTGCTGCAATTTTAATGGCCAGCAGTGTAATTGATTAATGCTATACGAGCAGAATGTTTTGATGATCAGCCATTCAGGGAATTTCTGGACCAAAACATTTACCTGTTTTTTAGAAGTTACATTTCACCTTCTGTCTCTGTTTATGACACCGCTACTGATGACAGAGGGAGCATAAGCCCCTGTGGGCCTAGTGAGTTTCACTGTATGGTGTGTTCTATGGTGATGAACAATGAACAGAGGACGAGCAAACTCTCACTAGCACATAAAGGATAGGCAAAATAAATCCTAGAAAATGTTACCAACACCCCAAGACGGGAAACCCTTCTTACATAATCTGTTCTCGGTGCATATCATGTGAGTTAGGTTGCCTATTATCGTGGCAACTTCTGCAACCGAATGTATCAGGATGACGAAATGTAGCGGGAAGAGGTAGAAGGTACCATATTAAGACTCGCCCAAGCTTTGAAAATGATGTATTGTTTCCAACCACAGTGCCCTCGTATACCTCGGTCTGCGTCACAGGGCCCCACAGTGCTGAGGAAGCCCTCCAGCGACCCGTGCAGTGCAATGCTGTGTTGAGCTGACCTTGGCCAGCCGTGGAGTTCCGATGGCGTCCCCGTCCTCGTTGCCTCCGCGCCACTCTGAGGAACCACCGAGCGGCCTGCTGACAACTGCAAGATGGTCCGCGCCGTGTTCCCTCGCCGGCGTGGCTTAGGATGCAGTGACGACAAGCGCCCACGATCCGCAACCGAATCTGCGATGGAGTGGCCCACTGCTGGGTGGCTACGGACCCCGCGTCGGCCTCAGAGGGTCGAACCAGCGACCCGCCATGGACTGGAACGCTGGCGCCCCATCTACTGCTGCATGTAGCTGGTGGTGTGACATGCCCCACCATCCAGGAGAGCTGCAACACTTGAATGAATCTCGTTAAAAACCCGCACCTATTAAAATGTGGCTGTGCGCCTCTGTTTTGCCATACGCGTCACTCCGTGTCTTGTACCCATAACACGTTGGTTGGCCAGTGGGCCCCTTCTGCCTGTGATTTGCGACGTGCCAAACCGCTACGTATACTCTTTCAGCAATTTGACGGCCCTGTGGCCTCTATTCTACTTCGCAACTGTTTGTATGTGTAACTCACTGCAATCCGGCCCACACCTGGCCGTAACTTATGCTCAGAATATTGCACAACAAAAAAATGGTTCAAATGGCTCTGAGCACTATGGGACTTAACATCTATGGTTATCAGTCCCCTAGAACTTAGAACTACTTAAACCTAACTAACCTAAGGACAGCACACAACACCCAGCCATCACGAGGCAGAGAAAATGCCTGACCCGCCGGGAATCGAACCCGGGAACCCGGGCGTGGGAAGCGAGAACGCTACCGCACGACCACGAGATTATTGCACAACACTAACTTTCCCTATCCTAAACGGTGGTGCCGCTATACTATCTTAAAGTGCATTGGGTGGCCCAAAAATCACGAAGGGATTATGACTGTCAGTAACATATTTAGTTATTATGTTTGTGGTATTATCCAGAGACCGCGGTGACACACTAAAGGAGGAAACAAGAGCTGATACCACAGAAATCAGCGAGGGCTTGCGGCAGTCTGCAATGTCGTATGGCAGGCGCTTGTGAAGACCACGCATCCCGTACTAGCACACCACAGGTCAGTTCAGAAAAGAACTTGGAAGAGCCCAGTCTGAGACCTCGGCCACAGCAGTCAGCATCATCATGCAGGAGAGTGATCGTTAAAGTTTCTGATAAATTTGTACTGTTATAAATGTCGAGCACTCTACCTCAAGAGGACAGTTGTCACTTAGTGAATCAAGTGGTGCTTTCACAGTCAGCGACAGTCGTAAATTATCAAGTAATCCCGTGGCAATGAAATGTATCAAAGTTAAATAAAGCTTTTATTTAACGCTGTATTAAAGTAAACTAGAGTTTTATGTGTTCTAGTTTGATGAGCCTTCTTCCAGAGCAAAGAACCCACGGCTGTTGATGGATGGAAGTATTTTCGTCTCGTCACAACACTTTTCTCATTTCCTTTGTTTCAGATTCCGACAGAGAAAGGACGGGAGATGGGCCATCCTTGTTCTTTTGTGAAAAATCAATGGAAACTAATGATGAATAGGTTATTCAGTGTTACAATCCCCTCATGACTTTTCGCCCACCCTGTATTCCCTGGGCCAGTTTTATTCTGTGTGGTGTCACCGCCAGACACCACACTTGCTAGGTGGTAGCTTAAATCGGCCGCGGTCCATTAGTACATGTCGGACCCGCGTCTCGCCACTGTCAGGATCGCAGATCGAGCGCCACCACAAGGCAGGTCTCGATAGACTGACTAGCACTCGCCCCAGTTGTACGACGACGTTGCTAGCGACTACACTGACGAAGCCTTTCTCTCATTTGCCGAGAGACAGTTAGAATAGCCTTCAGCTAAGTTAATGGCTACGACCTAGCAAGGCGCCATTTGTACCATTGCATGTATCTCAAGATAGTCTCACTTGTATCATTAAGAATGCTGTATACCAAAGGACGATATAAAAGTTAAGTGTTCTAGTAGTTACGTTCTTTTCTTTATCACATTCATTACGAATCCTGTTCCAGACTTCGCGCCAGACGGCGTGAGTTGACGCGTGCCCTTTCGGCTACTTCACTGTGGACTGGCTGCCTTGTCAGTCCACTACATTCTGTCTACCATGTAGAACGGTGTCGTGAGCTTCTCTGCAATACGCGATGATAGCCGTCATGTCGTCTCAGTCAATCATTCCGCAAACAGCAAGATCATCCGCCTGAACAGTACCGTGCTGGTAAGTGACTTGCATCGGCTAGTGCAAAATTCCAGATTCCTCTTCTGCTAATGGCCAATACCGACGTGTACTACGGCTCATCAGAACTGACGAGCTTTTTCCAGGTTTCACGGGAAAACCTTTCCTAATCTCCGTGTCATGTGAAGTGTACTGAGCAGAGGAAGACGTGCGGCAAGGTGACCTCTGTACCTCACATTGAGGAGCTGATTCTGGATGGCATGTCAGCTCACTGGATGTTGTATCGGAGCATAGAACATGCACGTAATATGCTGCACCGTCACTCATCGTTCTACCATTACAGCCCGGATACGCAACGGCGATCACTGTCGTCAATATGTTGTTGCCCACTGCAGCTGAATCCGCTGAAAGCTTTTACCATGAATCGGCATAGTGCTGCTGCATCACTGACAGCGTGGCTCATGAAGAGCCAGAACACATTTCTACCATTACAACAATAGGATTTCAATCAGATATCGACATTTACAACACAGCACAGTACAGAATGAAAAATACATGATTGAATATGTAGGTTATGTGGGGGTTTTCAGGGTGTGAAATTTAATGCACCGAGCTGCCATTTCCTCACTGCAACAATGTATCAAGCCAGGTTGGACGTCGACTCGACCTGAGATTGGATGACAAAATACGGGTACGTCATCCCTTACTGCTTCAGATCTGCTCCATATTGCATCAACTGTAGATGCTAGTAATGGGTGACGTTCCAATTTCTCATCAACCCATCACCAGATGTTGCCAACGTCTAAAAGATCTGGTGTGCATGATGGCCAGGTCAACTGTGGAACATCTTCTGTATTGAGTGAGGTTAGGACCTCATGGAGAACATGCAGTCTTGCCTCGTCTTGCTGAAAGATACTGAAACGGATACCTGAAGGCAGGGCACAGCCACCAGACTGAACAGGTGGAAACGTGAAGGCTTCTGTCCAAATTAGTGATCATCCGTGCGAGAAGTGTACCAATGCGCCAGGTGATGGGACTCTATGATGATGACGAATGGAATCTGGCAAAGTTAGTTCTCTACGGAGCCCCCACACAGAAATGTGTCCATAGTGATGCTGTACGCAGAACAGAGACCCACCTGAGAACACCATGAGGTGACACTCTGGTGTCCAATTTCTCGTTGGCTGCCCCTGTCTCTGCTGCGGCGTCGCCATGCTCACAGTACTTGGGGGTCAAGACGACATCGCACTGCCTCGCTGCAGACAAACCCATTTCCTGGGTCAAGGTATGTGACATGACTGTACAATCCTGCACGACTGGCGAACGTTACATCTGCGCTAGTCCCTTGACGCCGTTGAATGTGGTCCTCCATATTCGCAAGACAACTTGGAAAACGTTTGAAATTAATTATGAAACAGTCTAGACCGCAAAGACATGTATTACAAAGTAAGCGGTTTCGACCATAATATTACCATCTTCAGATCTTTAAAACCATACTGATGGACTGGTGTAATCGATGGGCGTGGCACTGGCGCCTGCTATTGACACCGCAAAGCTGCTCCCTGCTATCGGAGCATAACTGGCCATGCTAGTCAGAGGGTAATAGCGAGACACACGCGGTCAGTTCTACACCAGGCTACGTTCTAGTCAACGCCTAGTCCACAGCAAGAAGCGAGAAGAGTACCATGGTCGGCGACAACAGAATTAGAGACAACAAGTTAGATTCTTCAAGTTAATCTGTAACTACTTGCATACGTTTGGGAACTTTGTCTTTGAACAGTGGTACGAGAAAGGGTTTCTGCTAAATAGTGTTTCCACTTGTATTACCAACGACAGTCTATTTCATCACAGGTGTTGTTCTATTTACGTATATAAATGTACCTACACTTTAACCCACAGTTGCAGCAAAAAAGGAGTTGTATAATAAAAGATAAGTCTTAATTTTGACTGTAGCTACATTTCGAGTCTTACATTTTACACACGCCATGATCATGTTATTTATCACTTGTTTGGAAGCCAATTCGTTTGTGACAATGGCTGTTCAAGGAGTAGGAACCGCTGAATGTCTATAGTCGTAGGAGCAGTTGACTATCGTCATTCAGCGGTTCCTACTCCTTGAACAGCCATTGTTCATCAGTATCGTTGTGCAAGTGCGAAGATGTGATGGAAACCGGTTATAAATTATGTGTGCTTTGGAAGTCATATCTGGATGATGGAGAGATCTGGAGAGATAGAATAAGAGTCTCTAACCGTTCTTTCGGCCGGCCGGAGTGGCCGAGCGGTTAAAGGCGCTACAGTCTGGAACCGCACGACCGCTACGGTCGCAGGTTCGAATCCTGCCTCGGGCATGGATGTGTGTGATGTCCTTAGGTTAGGTAGGTTTAAGTAGTTGTAAGTTCTAGAGGACTTATGACCACAGCAGTTGAGTCCTATAGTGCTCAGAGCCATTTGAACCATTTGAACCGTTCTTTCCACCAACCTGTCGTCTTCCAAAGTTGTGTCCCCAGTGCAGAAGACAGCTCGTCGGTCGTGGAATCTTCTTTCGCGGAGGCTGCTATGCTGTCAACTTGAACCTGCCATTGTGATTTTGACGGGATGCCACTTGCCCAGGTTAGTCTCTGTACCTACAGAGGACAAGATCTGTAGTACTGATAATAATTGTAGGCGACACCTCTCAATAATGTATTCTGTTTGTTTATACTTTAAATAATCACATATTTTACACCGTTTTTTTCCAACACCCGACATAGCTTTCTTAATTGTACGGTAACTTTTCTGACAACTTTGGATATACAGTACATGTCCATCCCTCCTGATCGACCGAAACATAGTTACGCGTCCGTTCCCCTAGGACCCCCGAAACAGAGCTACGTGTCCGTCCCTCCAGAATGCCCGAAACGGAGTTACCTGTCCGTCATTCCAGAACGCCCGAAACAGAGTGACTAGAGCAGCTGAAGTACTTCATGTTTCAGGAACGCCCAAGCAAACCGAACGTGTCCCAAGCACTTCGGTTACAATATCGTTACTCTTGTGTTTCTCAAAACTGGTGAAATTTAATAAACAAAAACGGTAGACTCGTAGGGTAACCATGAGAGACTGTCATACTGAAAACTGAGTTAAATACAATGAAAAGTATATAAATAATTAATAAGAGAAGTTAGGTGTTTGGTGCCTAGCACACCAATCACAAGCAAGTTCAGTAAATTGGCGTACTCTCCTTTGGGACTGGTACATACAGTACCATTTTTCGCTTGTACCTCACTCCACTTTTGTACCATGTGCTACTTTACGTGTATCAAGCTGCATCAAGGCGAACTTCTAGCAAAATAAAATACTGGCGACCACAGCCAGGAATATCACACAGTCACCTTGTAATAAATGTGCCTTTGCGGTTTAGACTGTCTCATAATTAATTTTAAATATTCTGTTTCAGTCGCTGACTTTCTCCAGCAGTGTTTTCAAAAATAATTCGCTTGGAAAGCAAGTTAGAGGATTTTAGGAGTAGTTGTTACATAGAGGTCAAAAGATGGACAGTGTAAAATCAGTTCAAAGATTGATGGCTTTATAAACTTGTCAAAAAATAAACTGAGGTTATGCTGTAAACATAACACGAGTTACACATAAACATAGTGTTTCAAAAATCTGTCCTTCACATATTTAGTTTCACGATGATTCTCGTACCTACGTTTCGTTGAAAGTGAAAGTACTTGTTTCTCTATGTAGCCTTAGAATTGTGTGAGACCGTCCTCAATTCCCTTATTCTGTTTTGCAATCTTCTTGACATGTTCCTTTTTTCTATTCAGAAGTTTATTTTCGGTAGCGAATTGCTTCCTGTTTACTTGTGCCATGTGGGGCTCCACTAGAGTGACTCGACACACGAAGGGCCCTGCGGCCGACAATGCCTCTACGGTGACCAACTTCCGCCTGACACTGACCCAATGATCGCTGGCTGGTTCGTTTCCGCCACCGCAGATTGCGCGGATCGTAGCACGTGCGGCTAGTTGCTTGCGCGTCGAATGTCAAGTTCCTTTCTCTGACTACTAATAAACTACGCAGAATGAGATATCAGTTGTATGCATAGAGAAATCATTTTCTTTTGTGTGTGACCCGCAGCCTCAACAAATTTGAAGAACGATTTTTTCCGTCAGACTGTGTATAAAATAATTCTTCACATTACCGATTTCGGGCACTGCAAGTTCTCCAATACCTCTGTAGTAACACACGTGGCTACAACGTCGTCATTAACTTAAGAATCATGTGCCATGCATAACTGTGCAAGGCACAGTCGTCAAAAGTCTTCATCTTGCAATATTTCCTACGAACAATAGAAAAAGATCCGCACTATGGCAAAACGTGTCAGAGAATAGTCTGATAGTCTTTTTCTTATGTGTGGTTCCACAACCGGCATAAATTTCATAAAATAAGTCATTTTCCTACATCCTTTTATTGTGAAATAAGGAGAGAAAGTGACTAATTTGGTTTTGGTTGTATGGTAATGTAGAGTTATATTTACTGATATTTTGTCTGTGTGGTAATGTGAAGCTGAATTCGTTATCAGAGAAACAATTAAGCTCGTATTTAAGTTAGTATGTAATCTAGTAATTTTTGAAAAGTGATCAGCAATGCAAAAGTTAATCAGAAGTGCAATATTAAACTGTGTACTGCGGCGAGAGTACAGTCTGATCTGTTAAATTTAAGAAAACCTGTTAGCAACAATGAAAGCAATCTGATTGCGAGAAAATTAGGAAATATAAATAACTACCAAAAATGCCCTGTCTAAAAAGTATTTCACCTGTTGAAATGTTAATTGCATCACACCTCAAATTATAAATGACCTACCCGTTTGCGCAATGAGTGAATGCTGTGCTGCTGTTATCTCCAAATTACAACAGCTGCTGCTACTAAGCTAGTTAAAGAATAAAAATTCAATCCACTAGCAACGCAATGTGCAATGCGTGCTTTAAACTATAGAGACATCCATAATATTTGTGTGCTGATAAATCTCATTACTATAGTGATTATTGTCAATTCCTGTTCTGTCACTGAGTAACTCAAGAAAGCAAAATTCTACATGTGAAACTTGAAATAAAGAGACAAATGCTGATTGATGGAAAAAGAATAAAGTAACTGTATTACTTTACACCAGTAAGACAAAATATTTGATTAAGTGAAGACAAAATATTTTAACACTTAAAGTAATAAAAAATTCACTTAACATTAATAGTGGAAAAACTTGCACAAATTCTTTTTAGTTTCTAACAAACATGTATGCTATCCATCTTTGGAGAATAATCAGTGAATCACACATAGTTACATTAGCATAAAAATCCCCAATTCTAAGTCCCTGACCAAATTAATTACTACGTTTGGATGTCTCGGCAAATGCGCTATTACGGTACGTTTGGAAGTCTTCTGAGTGAATTTACAAAATATTTCTCCATAAATGAAAAATAATATAAGAAAATTATTGCCGGCACACACCACGGCCTAAGCACATCTTTCTCCATCACAACTCCAGTTCTCCTCTCTCTCTCTCTCTTCAAGAGTGCATTCCACTCAGAAACAAAGGTTCTGCTAACAGTCTCTACTAATTTACCTCTTTGGCAGAGATGTTGCCCGCTATTAGATGCTATTGAAGCTTTACTTTTCCTCGTGACATACAAAGTAATATCAAAATTACTGTTTTATGTATAAAACAAAAGCCGTGTAACAGATTAGATATTTCGAATAAAATGATTTTGGCTACTAAGTCGCGTCAGTATGAGAGATTAAGAGAACTAAAATGCCTATATTTCGACTGACTTTGCAGTGGTTCTCTTGAGTTGTCTAACTGATGGACCCTGGTCATGGGACTTACTTGTCAGTTAGCATCTTCTGATGCCGTTGGACAGTTCGAATTAAAAATTGTTGAGGAAGGGTGGCTGTATCGTAGGTTGACTGATGGACAGTAACGTATCGGCAGTGGTGGTGTTTTCCTGCCTCGAGACGATAACGCTGCTTGGCAACTTTCTCGTAGTCGTCTGTTTCTACTGTTGACACTGGGTCATGCGGAGCTGGTCGTGGGGAAACGCACGCGGCCCGTTGTGTTGGGATCGCCGGCAACTAATCCGTCGGTAACTTGTAGCTATCCCCCCTGTTCGTGCTGTTAGGCCGTTTAATCATTGCAGTAGCCTCTTATTTTTCGCTGCAGTATTCACAGCTGGAAAGCAAACACACGAGATTACTGAAAAATCGCCCACAGTGTTTAGCTACAGCTGACAATCAGGGTTCGTGCTCCGACGTTAGAACAGGGAAGTTGCCCAATTTAACCAGCTTCGCCGCAGTGTGGGGAGCATCCTCGGAATCCTTCGTGGGTCTCAACAGATGTGGGACGTTGCGGGCACTCTGGAACGTCGGTTCAATTCCTTCGCGGCTCAGCACAACAGCTAGCGCCACTCACGTAAGGTATGCCAGAACAGGAAGAGCGACTTCAGTTCCTTAGTCTTTTTTCTCTTCACTTACCTCATAGTTCGTTGTATGTTCTTACTGTTACATTCATTCGTATGCTTTGTAGTCTGGAGCTCGTTCAGTGGGTGTTAGAGATGTCAGCGTCGCTAATTGCTGAGCTCTCACTGTCAGCGGACGTACTACAGCGATCTTTTCTGTTGGCTGGTGGTATGCAGATATCTGGGTAATTTCCAAGAATGATTGCCTATCGAAGTCGCGGGGTCCTAACGATACATATCGAACGTGCGATAGTAAATCGATCATGCGAGTCTCGTGGCGGGCGTTATGATCAATTATTTGTGATCGTCATTTTTATCTGTTTACAGTGTTCCTTTAGTTCGTGTAAACTGCATTCCCGCCCTAATTATTTGTGGCTTGATTGGAAATCCCAGACTGTTACTGTCGATAGCGAGTGTGTGTCTAGTGATCCTTGCGTTTCTTTCGCAGGTTCTCTGACACGGAAAACTCTAATTCCATGTATATCCAGCATAGAGAGTTGTTTAACTTCTTGCCGCAAATATGGAGTTCTGCCGGACAAGGGAAGGAGGGACTGTGTGGTGCTGCAGTGTCCGTAAAATTTCATAAGAAGGGTGTCGATACTGAAATAGCTTTGCAGTTTAATTGTGGACAGTGCGGAAAACGAAGGAGTATTAGGAAAAATGCGTGGTTCGACTCTTCGAAGTTATCCATTCAGACAAGCGTAATTCTTGTATCGTGCTGGATTCGAGACTACACGTTGCAAGCTGCAGCATCAGAAACTGAATTATCCGCAAATATCGTGTGTGACTACTTTGGGTTTTGCCGAGAAGTCTGTTACGTGGCAGTGAAAAATGTTAGTGGGCTAATTGGTGGGGCGAAAGAAGTTGTAGAAGTAGACGAATCTCATATAGGTAGACGAAAGAACCAGAGAGGACGACCATGAGAAAGTGAAAGATCACATTTGGGTATTCGGTGGAATAGAGAGTTCCGGAAGTGTTTCGTTGTCACAGTATTGTCTCGAGAGAAGGTGACTTCAGGGGGTCTCATGAAACACTTCATACTGCCTGATACTAAAGTTATTACTGACGGGTTTCAGTCTTACAAGACTCTGAAAGCTGAAGGGTTCGACCACGAATTCGTGAACCATTCTGTGGAGTTTGTGTCTTCGGATGACCCAAGTGTCCACACCCAGAATATTCAGCGGCTGTGGAAATCTGTTAAGTCTTCCATAAAAAGAAAAGGGCGTCCGGACAAAGGGACGAACTGTACTTGTTTCAGTACCTATACTTCCACAACTTGTGTTTGCAGGGGAAAGTCAACGCGTGGGACGCCGCCGATATTCTTGCGTGATAATGGCAGAGTTTACCAAAAATGGCTCTGAGCACTATGGGACTCAACTGCTGTGGTCATCAGTCCCCTAGAACTTAGAACTACTTAAACCTAACTAACCTAAGGACATCACACACATCCATGCCCGAGGCAGGATTCGAACATGCGACCGTAGCAGTCGCACGGTTCCGGACTGCGCGCCTAGAACCTCGAGACCACCGCGGCCGGCGCAGAGTTTACCCTGGCTATGGGAAAAAGGGAATGGTCCCTGTAGCATATACATCACATGGACTGTCACATGACGATAACACCGATGACGAGTAAGGTAAGTCTTCTCCTTTGAAATTACAAGTATTTTTGTAACACTTTTCTTTTGTCGTCGCTGTAGTGACTACCTTAAACATACTGATAACCCCGCCATGAGACTCGCATCATCGATTTACTATCGCACGTTCGACATCTATCGTTAGGACCCTGCGACTTCGATAGGCAATCATTCTTGGAAATTACCGATCTGTTTCTGTGCTTTGGTTTCCTGTACACTTTATGACCTAGTTCGTTTGCTAGATATTCTGTACAGTTCAACATCCAGGAAAGGAATTGCTCAGT
Source organism: Schistocerca nitens (assembly GCF_023898315.1). NCBI lineage: Eukaryota > Metazoa > Arthropoda > Insecta > Orthoptera > Acrididae > Schistocerca > Schistocerca nitens. The sequence goes on along the minus strand of NC_064614.1, from coordinate 1,190,415,475 downwards.
TATTTTCTTTTACAGCGTGAACTGTTTATTTTTATGTGAGCTGTTGAGGTTCTGGTGAAATGTGCGAAGTTCTCCTTCCCCGAGCCACGGCAGCAAGCAACGTACGCGCAACGGAGTGGAATTTCGCGCTGTCTGTTCGAATGTTTCCACCCATACATAAGTCACCTTCTGGGATAGCCCATTGTCACTCTGTCTGTCTGCTCGTAAAATTTGCGTCTAACGGCAAATGTCAGTCGGTATTTGCTCTTGTAGGATGTTAATAGTTTCAGGTAAAGGCACTTTGGTACCTACTGTTCCCTTGTGAGCTAGGTGAAATGTGTGGAATCCACCAGCCAACAGTGTGGTGTCACCGCCAGACACGACACTTGCTAGGTGGTAGCCTTTAAATCGGCCGCGGTCCGTTAGTATACGTCGGACCCGCGTGTCGCCACTGTCAGTGATTGCAGACCGAGCGCCGCCACACGGCAGGTCTAGAGAGACTTCCTAGCACTCGAACCCAGTTGTACAACCGACTTTGCTAGCGATGGTTCACTGACAAAATACGCTCTCATTTGCCGAGACGATAGTTTAGCATAGCCTTCAGCTACGTCATTTGTTACGACCTAGCAAGGCGCCATTATCAGTTACTATTGATATTGTGAATCATGTACCGTCCAGACCGACGTTCACTATTAATGGATTAAAGTTAATTATTCCACCAGCTACGTCCTTTTTTCTAAATTCTAATTTCCTTGTCCTGTTCCAGACCTCACGCCAGCCTGCGTGAGCTAAAACGCATGCCTTTCGGCCTCCTCTAGTAACCCGGTGTTGGCTCTCCTGCCAACCAAAACAAACAGCTCCACATGACCCACGTTCAAAAGCATAAACAAGCGACCACAAGACAACTGCTGTACAGGATACTAGCTGGCGATTCGCCGTAGCGTACCAGTCATCTGTCGGAGAAGCACAGGCAATAGCCTACCACATTGCCACCCTTCGTACCGATGTTTAATCGGATTATCCAGTGGCATCCCAGAATATGACGTCGGTGGGCGCCTGATAGTCGCTGTAAGACAGCATACAGGGCAAGACCATCACCTGAGGCCAGTAGTTAGTCTTCCTAAAAGGACCGCCCGGAGAAAGCGGTGTCGAAGGTTGTCGAGAACGTCTTACCGTTGCCCACTGCGCTGCGAATTGTCGTGTTCAGTGGCGGAAAATATGGGAATGAACGTCCTAATGAGGGTGATGGTCTTTTTAACGCCCTTTGAGTCACCCCCTAAGATCTTTTCCGAGTCCATTTTGAGCGGCAGTGTATCTAATTGTCTTCGTCGACCACTCAGAAGCAAATCGCGAGAGTCAGCGCAGGGCGTCGTGGTTATGACCTCCATCGCAGAGGCGTCAAAAGAAGCGGTGAGATGTGTGTAGGATGGGTTGATACGATCCTCCCGTCGTCTGACAAGTCCACGGTGGCGTTGTACAGACTTGTGGTGAAATGTGGTGCCAGTGTGACGTCATAAACCCAGCTTACACTTTGACACGAGCTTCTGAGCTCTGACTTTTTCTTCGTATGTGTCGACACTTTGCTGCCTGAAGCATCGCCGAGTCCAAGTGTGACATCACAGGGTGCCACGCTTTTGCACTACTTCGGAGGAAGGATGTAGCCACCTTTGAGCCAAATTTCTGACTTCTACGTCAAAACGGTGGTAATTATGACGTTTCGACGAAGTGGTCTCTAATAAAAAATGGCTGACATCGAAATAAGTGTCCAAGGAATAGAAAAGCAACTGGAATCACTCAACAGAGGAAAATCCACTGGACCTGACGGGATACCAATTCGATTCTACACAGAGTACGCGAAAGAACTTGCCCCCCTTCTAACAGCCGTGTACCGCAAGTCTCTAGAGGAACGGAGGGTTCCAAATGATTGGAAAAGAGCACAGGTAGTCCCAGTCTTCAAGAAGGGTCGTCGAGCAGATGCGCAAAACTATAGACCTATATCTCTGACGTCGATCTGTTGTAGAATTTTAGAACATGTTTTTTGCTCGAGTATCATGTCGTTTTTGGAAACCCATAATCTACTATGTAGGAATCAACATGGATTCCGGAAACAGCGATCGTGTGAGACCCAACTCGCGTTATTTGTTCATGAGACCCAGAAAATATTAGATACAGGCTCCCAGGTAGATGCTATTTTTCTTGACTTCCGGAAGGCGTTCGATACAGTTCCGCACTGTCGCCTGATAAACAAAGTAAGAGCCTACGGAATATCAGACCAGCTGTGTGGCTGGATTGAAGAGTTTTTAGCAAACAGAACACAGCATGTTGTTATCAACGGAGAGACATCTACAGACGTTAAAGTAACCTCTGGCGTGCCACAGGGGAGTGTTATGGGACCATTGCTTTTCACAATATACACTCCTGGAAATGGAAAAAAGAACACATTGACACCGGTGTGTCAGACCCACCATACTTGCTCCGGACACTGCGAGAGGGCTGTACAAGCAATGATCACACGCACGGCACAGCGGACACACCAGGAACCGCAGTGTTGGCCGTCGAATGGCGCTAGCTGCGCAGCATTTGTGCACCGCCGCCGTCAGTGTCAGCCAGTTTGCCGTGGCATACGGAGCTCCATCGCAGTCTTTAACACTGGTAGCATGCCGCGACAGCGTGGACGTGAACCGTATGTGCAGTTGACGGACTTTGAGCGAGGGCGTATAGTGGGCATGCGGGAGGCCGGGTGGACGTACCGCCGAATTGCTCAACACGTGGGGCGTGAGGTCTCCACAGTACATCGATGTTGTCGCCAGTGGTCGGCGGAAGGTGCACGTGCCCGTCGACCTGGGACCGAACTGCAGCGACGCACGGATGCACGCCAAGACCGTAGGATCGTACGCAGTGCCGTAGGGGACCGCACCGCCACTTCCCAGCAAATTAGGGACACTGTTGCTCCTGGGGTATCGGCGAGGACCATTCGCAACCGTCTCCATGAAGCTGGGCTACGGTCCCGCACACCGTTAGGCCGTCTTCCGCTCACGCCCCAACATCGTGCAGCCCGCCTCCAGTGGTGTCGCGACAGGCGTGAATGGAGGGACGAATGGAGACGTGTCGTCTTCAGCGATGAGAGTCGCTTCTGCCTTGGTGCCAATGATGGTCGTATGCGTGTTTGGCGCCGTGCAGGTGAGCGCCACAATCAGGACTGCATACGACCGAGGCACACAGGGCCAACACCCGGCATCATGGTGTGGGGAGCGATCTCCTACACTGGCCGTACACCACTGGTGATCGTCGAGGGGACACTGAATAGTGCACGGTACATCCAAACCGTCATCGAACCCATCGTTCTACCATTCCTAGACCGGCAAGGGAACTTGCTGTTCCAACAGGACAATGCACGTCCGCATGTATCCCGTGCCACCCAACGTGCTCTAGAAGGTGTAAGTCAACTACCCTGGCCAGCAAGATCTCCGGATCTGTCCCCCATTGAGCATGTTTGGGACTGGATGAAGCGTCGTCTCACGCGGTCTGCACGTCCAGCACGAACGCTGGTCCAACTGAGGCGCCAGGTGGAAATGGCATGGCAAGCCGTTCCACAGGACTACATCCAGCATCTCTACGATCGTCTCCATGGGAGAATAGCAGCCTGCATTGCTGCGAAAGGTGGATGTACACTGTACTAGTGCCGACATTGTGCATCCTCTGTTGCCTGTGTCTATGTGCCTGTGGTTCTGTCAGTGTGATCATGTGATGTATCTGACCCCAGGAATGTGTCAATAAAGTTTCCCCTTCCTGGGACAATGAATTCACGGTGTTCTTATTTCAATTTCCAGGAGTGTATATAAATGACCTAGTAGATAGTGTCGGAAGTTCCATGCGGCTTTTCGCGGATGATGCTGTAGTATACAGAGAAGTTGCAGCATTAGAAAATTGTAGCGAAATGCAGGAAGATCTGCAGCGGATAGGCACTTGGTGCAGGGAGTGGAAACTGTCCCTTAACATAGACAAATGTAATGTATTGCGAATACATAGAAAGAAGGATCCTTTATTGTATGATTATATGATAGCGGAACAAACACTGGTAGCAGTTACTTCTGTAAAATATCTGGGAGTATGCGTGCGGAACGATTTGAAGTGGAATGATCATATAAAATTAATTGTTGGTAAGGCGGGTACCAGGTTGAGATTCATTGGTAGAGTGCTTAGAAAATGTAGTCCAGCAACAAAGGAGGTGGCTTACAAAACACTCGTTCGACCTATACTTGAGTATTGCTCATCAGTGTGGGATCCGTACCAGATCGGGTTGACGGAGGAGATAGAGAAGATCCAAAGAAGAGCGGCGCGTTTCGTCACAGGGTTATTTGGTAACCGTTATAGCGTTACGGAGATATTTAATAAACTCAAGTGGCAGACTCTGCAAGAGAGGCGCTCTGCATCGCGGTGTAGCTTGCTCGCCAGGTTTCGAGAGGGTGCGTTTCTGGATGAGGTATCGAGTATATTGCTTCCCCCTACTTATACCTCCCGAGGAGATCACGAATGTAAAATTAGAGAGATTAGAGCGCGCACGGAGGCTTTCAGACAGTCGTTCTTCCCGCGAACCATACGCGACTGGAACAGGAAAGGGAGGTAATGACAGTGGCACGTAAAGTGCCCTCCGCCACACACCGTTGGGTGGCTTGCGGAGTATGAATGTAGATGTAGATGTAGATGTAGATGAATTGTGTTGCCAGGGTATTGCAGTACCAGTCGTTATGATTTGTTAGTAATGAGCTATGAACACACCCGAGTGCACTGAACTACTCGTACGTCGTACAGATTACTTAACACTGAATTCGTACGGAATTACATAATGCCGCTTAACACTTGCTTATGCTAGTAATAATTTCTGACTCGTTGTAGTCAAACTTCGTATTGTTCAAACTATGCTTTGGTCAGACAGTGGAAGAAACGAAGCAGAAATTTCGAAAATAAAATGAACTTCAGGGAGAAGAAATAAAAGCCTTGAGGTCTGCCGCTGACTTTATAATTCTGTCAGAAGCAGAAAGGGTTTGGATGAGTCGTTGAATGGAACGGAAAGTGTCTTGAAAGGAGGATACAAGATGAACACAAACAAGAATTACGGAATGTAGTCGAATTAAATCAGGTGATGCTGAAGAAATTTTATTAAGAAATGAGACACTAAAAAATTACACGAGTTTTGCTATTTGGGCAGTAAAATAAGCGATGATGGCAGAAGCAAGGAGGATATAAAATGTAGACTGTCAATAGCAAGAAAAGCGTTTCTGAAGGAGAGAAATTTGTTAACACTGAATATAAATTTAAGAGTGGGGAGCTTTTTTATGAGTGTATTTGTCTGGAATGTAGCTTTATACGGAAGTGAATCTTCAGCGATAAACAGTTCAGACAACAAAACAGAAGCTTTTGAAATCTGGTGCTACAGAAGATTGGTGAAGATTAGGTAGGCAGATCACGTAAGTAAATGAGAAGGTACTGAATAGAAATGGGGAGAAAAGAACATTGTGGCGCAACTTGACTAAAGGAAGCTGGCTAAAACATGTTGTTGTTGTTGTTCTTACATTAGAGAAAATTATAAAACACTAAAGCTTTTAGCTGTATATACCGAGACTGGCGTTGTCGATGCCCTTTTCTGCGTAGCACAAAATAAAGTACACTGTAGAGTCAAATAAACTGATACACCTGCCAAATTTCTTCTAGGGCCCCCACAAGCACGCAGAAGTGACGCAACACGACTTGGTATGGACTCAATTAATGTCTGAAATAGTGCTGGAGGGAACTGACACCATGAATCCTGCAGGGCTGTCCATCAATCCGTAATAGTACGAGGGGGTGGAGATATCTCCTGAACAGCACGTTGCAAGGCCTCACAGATAGGCTCAATAATGTTCATGTCTGGGGAGTTTGGTGGCCAGCGGAAGTGTTTAAACTCAGAAGAGTGTCCCTGGAGCCACTCTGTAGCAGTTCTGGAGGTAAGGGGTGTCGCATTATCTTGCTGGAATTGTCGAAGTCCGTCGAAATGCACAAAGGACATAAATGGATGCAGGTGATCACACAGGATGCTTGCGTATATATCACCAGTCAGAGTCGTATCTAGACCTATCAGTGGTCCCATATCACTCCAACTGCGCCCTACACCATTACACAGGCTGCTGATGTGCAGGGTCCATGGATTCATGAGGTTGTCTCTATACCCTTACACGTCAATCCGCGCGATGCAATTTGAAACCAGAGTCGTCCGACCAGGCAAATGTTTCCAGTCATCTACAGCCCAATGTCGGCGATGACGGGTCCAGGCGAGGCGCAAAGCTTTGTGTCGTGCAGCCATCAAGGGTACACGAGAGGGCCTTCGGCTCTCAGAGCCCATACCGATGATGTTTCGTTAAATAGTTCGCACCAACTGCAGCAATTTCCGGAAGGGTTGCACTTCTGTCACGTTGAAAGTTTCTCTTCAGTCGTCGTTGGTTCTGTTCTTGCAGGATCTTTTTCCTGTCGCAGCGATATCGGAGTTTCTATGTTTTACCGGATTCCTGATATTCACGGTACTCTCTGAAATGTTCGTACGGGAAAATTCTCACTTCATCGCTACCTCGGAGATGCTGTGTCCCTTTGCTCGTGCGCCGACTATAAAACCACGTTCAGATTCACTTAAATCTTGATAACATGCCATTGCAGCAGCAGTAACCGATCTAAGAACTGTGCCAGGGACTTGTTGCCTTATATAGGCGTTGATGACCGCAGCCCCGTATTCTGCTTGTTTTAGATGTCTCTGTATTTGAATACGCATACCTGTACCACTTTCTTTGGCCCTTCAGTGTAAGAAAATAAATGAAACTTCGAGAGCTTCCTTCCACACAGCCTTCGGGACGAAAAGCAATCTGGAACTTGTTTCTCCTCCATACCAATTCAACGCTTCCCGTAATTTGGTTGAGGTTAAGCCGGTGTATCGTGTTACATTCTTACTGGAGAAAGAGCTCGTCAAACTTCCGTTTGCTGCTGAGGTTATCAGCACAGTGCATGGGCTCCAATACACTTCCCTGTTCTCGTCTGCTATTCCTATTCTTTGTTTTGATCATCTCTTTGTGCCAAGAGTGACTTTCTTATAAGGATACTTGCAACTGTTCTTGTTTGGGTAGTTCCAAACATAGTAGAGATTATGGGGTGATAAATGTTCTACACAACATAACAGTGGTGCCGTCTGCAGAACGAGTCTCAAGCAAAAGTTGGTACCTCACGACGACGCCACAAGTACAGACAGACGTTGCCAGACGCATCAATGAATTGGGCCCCAATGTGTTTCCGCAGCCGGAAAGTTATTTATTTCCGCGTGCAGTGTCGCTGAGCCCATGCTGTACGTAATCAGTGATGATTTGCAATCACCCCTTACGGCGGCAGTATCGTGTTAGGACAGATCCGGCTGCGTGCAAATAGAACAGTTATTTAGAACTTTATGTCAAGTTACAGAAAACTGCACTCTGATGTGAAACTATTATTCTGCAACGAACGAAATGCTAAATTTTACGTCAGCGACAGTGTCAAATACACGTCATCTGTGAGGAAAATAATTGTTCCCAAAGTTAAGTCTCTGCCATGGTCAAGTTTTAATAAATTACTAATTATTTGTTAGTGGGTTGTCGTACTTAATCGTCCACCTCCTGAAGTAATCTAGATTGCTAAAATACACTACAATAATAATTCTCAAATGGTTCAAATGGCTCTGAGCACTATGGGACTCAACTGCTGAGGTCATTAGTCCCCTAGAACTTAGAACTAGTTAAACCTAACTAACCTAAGGACATCACAAACATCCATGCCCGAGGCAGGATTCGAACCTGCGACCGTAGCGGTCTTGCGGTTCCAGACTGCAGCACCTTTAACCGCACGGCCACTTCGGCCGGCAATAATTCTCATTCTGAATTGCATAGGAAATGAAATTTCCACAGACATACTTGCAGTTAGAATAATCCATTCATCGATGGAGCTGGAATACAAATATGTGACTTAGATTGACGTTGAAGGCGCATTTGTCTAAATTACTCGAAAAATTTGATATACGTAACTTGAAATATAGTCGCTATATTGGTATTACTACTGTTTCGTTACACCTTGCTGCGGCTGAAAATGGCAGCATTAACTTGACTTCAAATAATGTGTACACTGCTGTCATCACTGAATAGTTATTAGATTTCGATTACCTTTGAAATTTCGTAGTCTTTACAAAAAGTGGATCTATGACGCCAGGGTTGGTCTAGGATACAATTTTCCAATACATGTAGCGTTACGCCAATGTAAATTCGGTGTCCAGTCCAGCATAAGTACTAGACATCTTGGACATACAGGTAATTTTTTCAGCCTAGTGAAGATTGCTGTCTTTCACAAAAAAAAAAAAAAAAAAAATGGTTCAAATGGCTCTGAGCACTGTGGGACTTAACATCTGAGGTCATCAGTCCCCTAGAACTTAGAACTACTTAAACCTAACTAACCTAAGGACATCACACACATCCATGCCCGAGGCAGGATTCGAACCTGCGACCGTAGCAGTCGCGCGGCTCCAGACTGAAGCGCCTAGAACCGCTCGGCCACATCGGCCGGCGCTGTCTTTCACAAATGGCGACTTTGTGGAGAGGTTAAACTGCGTGCTGAGGACCTCTTCACTCTGTAATTATGGAACTCGTCAGCAGGACACTCTAATCGCAAAAAATACAGCTGACCATTAAATACCACAGCGTGACTGGGATGGCCCACAACAATGGTCGTTCACATACGCCACATCATACAGTACATTGTCTACAGGCTTAACACTGGAAGGAGGTATTGGTACCTTATTCTTATAATAATGATCTCAACTCCCACTGATTTTTTCGCTTTCATCTGAGGAAATTCCTAGACAGTCAACATTTTCATTATGACCGGAAGCTGCTAACGGCTGTCTCTTACTAGTTTCAGATATACGAAAATCTAGGAGACAGAAAAACAAATTGTTTTCAGGGTATCACAAGCATCTCAGTTCCAGTGCTCAGTTGTTGCGTCTCTACCAATACACGTTCCCAGACAAGTTCTGTATGTTCTCTAAATCTTTCTTACCCAAGGCCACATTTAATATTGTCCTATCTGTGAAGATTCTGCAGCGGAAGTAGGAATTTCTTACTTTACAAATATTACTTTGTTTGAGGAAAGAGGAAATAAACTGGCTGTTGTAAAGGGACAACTCTCTATATATCCGAAAAGATCTTCACTCTCCACATTCAAGAAAAATTTCAGTCGTAGAGCCGCCAATACAAAATGCCTCAGTGGTATATATATCGAAATTGCATCAGTAATATTCTAATACATTACGTAACAAAAATGCGTTAATGTTATTACATTGCTCTCACATGAGCACGGTCTGATTTTCTGGCTAAGGTGTCAGTGGATGTTAGTATTGAAAGATTTTGAAAATGTGCTCATTAATGTTCAAAATATTTTCTGTTAACAGTGCTACATAACTTTAGTGCACTTAAAGACTGAAGCCACCAAAAGCCGCCGTAATGTGCGTTTAGTTATCGACAGCTTCAGTCAAGCGGCCATCTCCATGTCACCCACGTGAAAATAAAAATGTACACTACTGACCATTAAAATTGCAACTTCAAGAAGAAATGCGGATGAAAAACGGGTATTCATTGGACAAATATATTATACTAGAAGTGACATGTGATTACATTTTCACGCAGTTTGGGTGCATAGATCCTGAGAAATCAGTACCCAGAACAACTACATCTGGCTGTAATAACGGCCTTGATATGCCTGGGCTTTGAGTCAGAGTTTGGATGGCGTGTACAGGTACAGCTACCCATGCAGCTTCAACACGATACCACAGTTCATCAAGAGTAGTGACTGGCGTATTGTAACGATCCAGTTGCTGGGCCACCATTGACCAGACGTTTTCAGTTGGTGAGAGATCTGGAGAATGTGCTGGTCAGGGCAGCAGTCGAACATTTTCCGTATCCAGAAAGGCCCGTACAGGACCTGCAACATGCGGTCGTGCATTATCCTGCTGAAATGTACTGCAGGGTTCGAATGAAGTTTAGAGCCACGGGTCGTAACACATCTGAAATGTAACGTCCACTGTTGAAAGTGCCGTCAATGCGAACAAGAGGTGACCGAGACGTGTAACCAATGGCACCCCATACCATCACGCCGGGTGATACGCCAGTATGGCGATGACGAATACACGCTTCCAATGTGCGTTCACCACGATGTCGCCAAACACGGATGCGACCATCATGATGCTGTAAAAAGAACCTGGATTCATCCGAAAAAATGACGTTTTGCCATTCGTGCACCATCGGAGGCGCAACTGCCTGTGATGCAGCGTCAAGGGTAACCGCAGCGATGGTCTCCGAGCTGATAGCCGATGCTGCTGCAAACGTCGCGGAACTGTTCTTGCAGATGGTTGTTGTCTTGCAAACGTCCCCATCTGTTGACTCAGGGATCGAGACGTGGCTGCACGATCCGTTACAGCCATGTGGATAAGATGCCTGTCATCTCGACTGCTAGTGATACGAGGCCGTTGGGATCCAGCACGGCGTTCCGAATGACCCTCCTGAACCCATCGAATCCATATTTTGCTAACAGTCATTGGATCTCGACCAACGCGAGCAGCAATGTCGCGATACGATAAACCGCAATCGCGATAGGCTACAATCCGACCTTTACCAAGTCGGAAACGTGATGGTACGCATTTCTCCTCCTTACACGAGGCATCACAACAACGTTTCACCAAGCAACGCCGGTCATCTGCTGTTTGTGTATGAGAAATCGGTCGGAAAATATCCCCATGTCAGCACGTTGTATGTGTCGCCACCGGCGCCAACCTTGTGTGAATGCTCAGAAAAGCTAATTATTTGCATATCACAGCATCTTCTTCCTGTCGGTTAAATTTCGCGTCTATAGCACGTCATCTTCGTGCTATAGCAATTTTAATGGCCAGTAGTGTATAAGAAACAGTACACGTCAAAATAATTAAAGTTAACTATTGCCTACAGCAGATACTAACAACATCATTATATCGTGTTAAAGGAAGGTTCGTTTACATCAAGAACATAGTGGACGGAATTTCAGGGGCGATCAAAAAGTTCCCGTTCGGATGCCGTACAGTCCAGAATCGGCATGCCAAAGAGGGAAAATCGCGGTGAGCACTGAGGCAATCACCTCTTTCGCATACACCGTGTCCTGCCATGTGAAGAAGTCTGTAACTGCATTCTGCACATCCTCGTCCGTCCTTTCAAACTCTTTTTTAAGGGACAAATATATGATAATCGCATGGGGAGATGGTCGGTGCTCGAGGGTGTCCCACCTGAGTTGACGTAAATTCTGCGTTACGACGTTTGCGATACGGGGAAGTCCGTTATCATCAAGTAGCAGCACATTTTGGTACACGATGCCATGACGGTGATTTCCGAATAATATGCCGGCCCATACACATTCTTCGTTTTCCGATGGATGTCTACCGGTGTTTGTCAGCACATTGGTCCCGTCTGGACGCATTTGGTAATAACGTCGCCATAGTTCACGTTTCCTCATTCACCGACGCACGTCGGAGAGACGCGAATGGAAGGAAGGAAGATTAGGGTTTAACGTCCCGTCGACATCGAGGTCATTAGAGATGGAACACAAGCTCGGACTGATTCAAGGCTGGGGAACGAAACTGGCCGTGCGTTTTCAAAGGAATGATCCCGCTATTCGCCTTGAGCCACTTAGGAAAATCACGGGAAACCTAAATCTGGATCGACGGACGCAGGCTTGAGCCGTCGTCCTCCAGAATGCGAGTCCAGTGTGCTAAGCCCTGCGCCACCTCGCTCGGTGAGATGCCAATACGCTAATCCCTTGCCTTTACTATCGTGCTTATACATCCGCATCGGAGACGTGTTACGTTGCTTATACGCTGCAGCAGCGCCCTCAGACAAAAACTTTTCCACCTCCCCCATAAAACTTTTTGTATGTTTATCCTTGACGTTGATGGTTGTTGGACTTCAGCTGTTCACTTACGTAATGAAATGAAACACCTACAGCCTTCGTTTTGATGTTGTTTCATTTAATGCAACCAGTTTAGGTGACTCAATACAACATCGGCAGGACTGAAGTGAAGCTGGGGGGCGAACTCCAATATTATACACGATCCCGTCAGTACCCTAAATTTATGAACTAATTTCCGCAGAATACTGTAAAAGCCTTCTAAAACTGGTCTGGAAAATATTTCATGTGCAGTGGACTGTTAAGGCAGCCAGTCCACAGTGAAGTAGCCGAAAGGGCACGCGTCAACTCACGCCGACTGGCGCGAAGTCTGGAACAGGATTCGTAATGAATGTGATAAAGAAAAGAACGTAGCTACTAGAACACTTAACTTTTATATCGTCCTTTGGTATACAGCATTCTTGATGATACAAGTGAGACTATCTTGAGATACATGCAATGGTACAAATGGCGCCTTGCTAGGTCGTAGCCATTAACTTAGCTGAAGGCTATTCTAACTGTCTCTCGACAACTGAGAGAAAGGCTTCGTCAGTGTAGTCGCTAGCAACGTCGTCGTACAACTGGGGCGAGTGCTAGTCAGTCTATCGAGACCTGCCTTGTGGTGGCGCTCGGTCTGCGATCCTGACACTGGCGACACGCGGGTCCGACATGTACTAATGGACCGCGGCCGATTTAAGCTACCACCTAGCAAGTGTGGTGTCTGGCGGTGACACCACATCATGCGTCTTAAGACAGACAACACAACTTAAGACACGTATTCCAGGTGTGTATAATGTACGTTGGGTTGCTTTTCCGGAGATGCGTGAAATGTTCCACTCTATACACAGTTGATGTGATTTGCAGTATATACATGAAACAGGTAAAACACAATATGCTTCCATTAGTCACATAGATAATGTGCTATCTCTGAAATCAGCCTTATGCAAACACAACTAGTTTATTTTTATATTTCCCCAGACAAGTTTCAACACCAATGTGTCATCTTCCGTCGGTGAATTTTTTTTTCTGTAAAGGACAATATCACATTTGTAATAATTTAATTACTGGAGACCTAAGAAATACAGTATTTGCAATTTGATTCGTTTTGTTTGAACACTCACCTTCAAATTACATGGCTAATTGATCTTTATTATTAAACATCGATTGTAGTGCCCATTTTAGTCGTTTTTTTTGACAGCATGTCATCTGCAAACTAGCCATGAAGAAAATTATTGCGTATTTGTGGAGAGTTGTTTGGAGGTTAGAGGTTATGCACGTTTCCGTACTTACATTTTCCGTTCTGTTTCGTGTCCCTGGTTGGTGTCTCAATCAGCTACTGTTCAGTGCATTACTTTCACTAACTTCTTCATAAATTTCCGCTCACTACTTCACCTCACAAGCATTTACACAGAATGTGGCGAAATGTGATCTGAGCAGACACTTCTGGCAATACACTCAGTGAGATGTGTCATGTTATTGTCGCTGCTCACTTGTTCATATTTCGTCTTGTGTGTGTTATGGCGCAGATTTTGAATATGTGTGTGTGTGTGTGTGTGTGTGTGAGAGAGAGAGAGAGAGAGAGAGAGAGAGAGAGAGAGAGAGAGAGAGATAGATAGTGGGAGAGAGAGATGGGAAGAGGGGTGGGGAGAGAACCATGAAAACAGATTTTTTTCCTGTTAAGTTTTTTGTAGGGAGTCACCTTTGTATAGTTAATTGAGTGTTCCAAACAGTGTTTTGTTGCACAGTGTTGTATTTTCATTCAGGACTCTGTTTCCCTGTATTATTACTTTTTATATGTGGTAGTTTCCTCTATTGTGAGTTTTTTGTAGAGACTGTTGCTTTCACTGAGGATCTTAAGATTAGTCTCCATGTTTTTTGGGTGGTTGTTTTCTTGTATTAGATGGCCCGCAAAAGTGGAGTGTGTGCTATCACTTCTTAGGGCTCTGAGGTGTTTGGAGTACCTTGTTTTGAAATTTGTGCATGTTTGGCCTATGTAGACCCACTGGCATGAACTGCAGGTTACCTGATATATTCCACCTTTGGAGAGTTTGTCTGCATAGGTGATCTTAGGTCTTAGATTCTTCTGCATTGTGTTTTTTGTGCGAAATGATATTTGTAGCCCTTGTTTCTTCAGTATGTTTCCCACCCTGTGAACGTTTTTGTTGCTGTATGTTAGTGTGTGCCATGCTGTACTCTTTGTAGGGCGTTCTTGTTATCCTGTGTTTGTCTGGAGCTTGTGTTCTTGGTTCTCTGTTGCGGCTCGTTATTTGTTGATGGTTTGTTCTCTTTTAATTTGTTTTTTACGTTTGTTGTTCACTTTGTTTATCATTTGTGTGTTGTACCTATTCTCTCTGGTTGTGTATTGTATTTAGTTCCTGTGTGTAGTTGAGCTTGTCCAGTGGAGTTCTGTTGAGCCTGTGTAGCATGATTCTGAAACTTGACAGTTTGTGTGCTTGTGGGTCATTGGAGTTGATGTGAATGGTTGTACTAGTGGCTGCAGGTTTCCTGAAAATTCCAAAATTATGTTTGTTGTTGATTCTGTGTGTGGTAATGTCTAAGAAATTAGGCTTCATTTCCTCTTCTGTCTCAATGGTGAATTTTGTATTTGGGTGAACTGTATTTATGTCACTGTGTAATTGTTTTATTCGGGTAAGTGTTTCATCAATCAAACAAATGATGCATCTACATATTGGTACCAGTATATAATCTTGTACTGTTTTGGATGTATGATTTCATTGAATATTTTGTTTTCAATGTGGTTTAGAAATATGTTTGCAAGTAGACCACTGATGGGTGAGCCCATTGGTAGGTCATCTTTTTGCAAATGGAACTCTTTATGGAAAGTGAAGTAGTTCTGTTCTGTTATAATCTTTAGAATGGCTTCCATTGGTGTCGAAACATCTCTGGGGAAATATAAAAATAAACTAGTTGTGTTTGCATAAGGTTGATTTCCGAAATAATCCAGTTTTTAAATCTATAACAAGGAAGAACGAGAAGAGGAGCTTCAAACCTTATTAAAATGGATAATGTGTTATGAATCGGTAGTATATTACAAACAAGATAACAGAAGTGGAGTAAATAGGGATTAAAATTTTTGCACTTTGAAGATACGAAGATAATTAATAACTTGTAAAAGAAAGTAGGGATGGCATGCGACACCTTTTGATCAGCGTAGTCATGGGTGTGTTGAAAGGTGGCTACACTGAGTCACAGCGCCAGAGATTGCGCCAAAGATTATTATTCCGCCGCCTCCACTGGTGCAGTAGTGGTTCAGAGGATGTCGAGGGCAGTTGTTCTGTTGAGCGAGAGAGTAGATGCTGTTCGGTTGGTGTAATGTATAGATGGAAGATGTTGCAATTATCACAGTGTATTTTTTGTCAATATACAGGGTGTGTAAGTAGGATGTTTAGGTTTTCTTATTGGTAACGCCACGTAGCGCTCTGTATGAAAATTACTGGCTGTGCTGTGTGCAGTCTGTGGCTAGTTTGCATTGTTGTCTGCCATTGTAGTGTTGGGCAGCTGGATGTTAACAGCGCGTAGCGTTGCGCAGTTGGAGGTGAGCCGCCAGCAGTGGTGGATGTGGGGAGAGAGATGGCGGAGTTTTGAGTACATTTGTAAGAATGGAAGTCATGAACTGCCATATATATTATGACTATTAAGGTAAATACATTGTTTGTTCTCTATTAAAATCTTTCATTTGCTAACTATGCCTGTCAGTAGTTAGTGACTTCAGTAGTTTGAATCTTTTATTTAGCTGGCAGTAGTGGCGCTCGCTGTATTGCAGTAGTTCGAGTAACGAAGATTTTTGTGAGGTAAGTGATTTGTGAAACGTATAGGTTGATTTAGTCAGGGCCATTCTCTTGTAGGGACTATTGAAGGTCAGATTGCGTTGCGCTAAAAAAAATATTGTGTGTCAGTTTAAGCACAGTCATGTGTAATTGTTCAAAGGGGACGTTTCAGGTGTTACAAAAAGGTACGCCAAACTTTCAGGAAACTTTCCTCACACACAAATAAAGAACAGATGTTATGTGGACATGTGTCCGGAAACGCTTAATTTCCATGTTAGAGCTCATTTTTGTTTCTTCCACCTACGCTCAATGGAGCACGTTATCATGATTTCATACGGGATACTCTACCTGTGCTGCTAGAACATGTGCCTTTACAAGCACGACACAACATGTGGTTCATGCACGATGGAGCTCCTGCACATTTCAGTCGAAGTGTTCGTACGCTTCTCAACAACAGATTCGGTGACCGATGGATTGGTAGAGGCGGACCAATTCCATGGCCTCCACGCTCTCCTGACCTCAACCCTGTTGACTTTCATTTATAGGGGCATTTGAAAGTTCTTGTCTACGCAACCGCGGTAAAAAAATGTGGAGACTCTTCGTGCTCGTATTGTGGATGGCTGTGATACAATACGCCATTCTCCAGGTCTGCATCAGCGCATCAGGGATTCCATGCGACGGAGGGTGGATGCATGTATCCTCGCTAACGGAGGACGTTTTGAACATTTCCTGTAACAAAGTGTGTGAAGTCACGCTGGTACGTTCTGTTGCTGTGTGTTTCCATTCCATGATTAATGTGATTTGAAGAGAAGTAATAAAATGAGCTCTAACATGGAAAGTAAGCGTTTCCAGACACATGTCCACATAACATTTTTTCTTTCTTTGTGTGTGAGGAATGTTTCCGGAAAGTTTGGCCGTACCTTTTTGTAACACCCTGTATATTGAGGTAAAAAAAAGTATTACATGTTTCTTTAATGACAATGCCTCTTGGTCACAGGTTCAGTCAACAAAGCATCTGGCTCGTGTTCATGTATTAGACCTGTATTTCTGGTTTCTATGTGCAATTATAGTATTTCTGGTTTTTCAATTAGTTCATTGTAAATGGCGTTTAAAATATCTTGTCGTATTGAGGAAGAACCGAGCCAGATACATGTACGTTGAGTCACAATACCACACACAGAACAGTTACACTTGTGCTTCGTTGTTTCGTAGCTTTTATAGTTGCAGGGGACGTAATTAATCAATTGTGTTAATGGAAATTTCTTGTCATTCTTTATCTTTATTTTATGCAGTCAGATTACGTGCTAATACTAGCCAGGGCCAACCGGTTACGAGACTTCGTAACCGGACACACAGCTACTAAAGTTATAGCATTTATTCATTATTCTTTTTAATTAAGTCCCCATGCAGTGTATCGAAAAGAATTGTGAACACTCGGTCTAAGTCGATCTGGATCTCCTTATTGGTATTCAGCGATGGGATTTTTCTGTTTTTATAACGCGTTAGAGTACGCATAGTCATGCGTTTGAAATAACTGACAGCAAATAGTTATCAACTGTACAAGCTGTCTCCTAATTACTTTATCTACATTATGGTGATTCAGCACTTCAAACCTGGATGTGTAGCACATGACGTTCAGTCCTTTAAACTGCAGTGGTTCTCAACTTGGACCTTATCGCCCCCTGGAAGGCGTTTTCACTTCTCGAGGGTGCGGTAGAATGAAAAGGCATGGGGCGGCAGAGGGGGTGGAGGGTGTTGCAGTGGGAGGAGACCGCTGAGGGCGGTGGATGAGGGCGCTTCGAGTTTCATCTGATTACTGTTCTTTGTCAGTAACAGAAAAAAAAGTACTTGAATTTATTTTCCTAAATACTGGGATGATAATAAACGGGTAGTTATGAAGTTTTAAGTATTATCTCGCAAAAATTAAGTTTCGTAATTGATTTTTTGCGTGCAGATACATGTCTGCAGTAATGATTTATACTGGAACCCGCAAGCCACAGTAGCACAGTACGCCTCTATAACAGCGAAAACAAAATGGAGCAGCCCACTGATAATTTGAAGTATTGTGTGGTGATGCGCTTTCTGCATTTGAAGGGAAGCAGCGCTGCAACTATCGTTTCTGGGTTGACGGAAGTAAAATTTGCAAACTTTTAATATGTTTTCTGCCACAGAAAATATGTCGCCTTTCTGTACTGGAACAGAGATTCATGAGCACGCTGCACAAGTAGTGGATAAGATCACTGTCTAATGTTATGCTAATGGTGTGCTTGCTCGTCAGCCAATTGTGCAGCGCTAGGGCTTTTTTTTTTTTTATTAGAGGCGTAGTAGCGAGGAGCTGAGTTGTAGAGAAGGAGATCTAGATCTGTTACTTGTCAATCAGGGAAGAAGGATCTGGAATACTTTATTGTGGAGACGAAAACTTGTGTGTAAAGATATTTTCTTGACTGTATGGATGGAGGCGATTTCAAGGTAACCAATGCACGTCTAAGAATGAAATGTTTATTTGTCAGAACTATTAATGGAAGGAAATCTGTAGCCCTTCAGTAGTTAGTAGATTATTTTTCTTTAACTGCTGCCCCAACAACCGATTTTATTTCCTCTCGAGAGCGTCAGTGCACCAGGCACAAAACAGCATGCTGAGAAAGAAGTAAGTTACTTTTATTACAGGATACATCCCAGTTCGCATTCTTGTGAGCTAACAGTACGTAGTCAGAATTTTCAGGTGTTGTGCTAAGTAAGCATATTAATTTACAATGAATAGTGAAGGTAATCTTAATCCAAGTTGAGCAGTATCGTATTTCGTGGATATTTCAAATCAGACATTGCACTTAATTTTATACTGTATAACTTTCATAACGTAATTCAATATTGTGCTTCACTTAAACAGATTTCTCTGAGGACACAATTAGTTCCTACTGGCATTCGGTTAGATTCATTTTTAGTACTTCAAATTCAGCATTCAACTGAGACTTGTTTCACGACTGTGATGCCAATTGCAATACAGGACTAGCCAGCTGTCAGTGTTGCTCAGCAGTTGAAAGTGATATCTCAAGGACACGTTACACGAGCAGAAAGTTTTGGATAAAGAATCTTCTGTGTTTCATATATAGATAAACTACATAGAAACCTTAGAAATTATCATCGTATGACACACCCATTCAAAAAGCCCGCCGAACTGTGGTATCAACGGAAATATTGCACTTGCATCAGGCCAGTCCAGAGGACGTCTTTAGACGCCTAAACGCCATGGGTGTATTACTACGACCCAGAGATAAATGAGCAAAGTAAGCAATAGAGACATGATGTCGAAAAACCATCATGAGAAAAAGTGGTGCTGAGTGTTATCTTGGCACTGTTAGAGCGTGATACTGACAGATTACGTACGCTCTCAAGGGACAGAACATCACAGGAGCATACTACCTAAATCTCCTAACGAGGAAACTGTGAAGACGAATCGTTGCAGGAAGCCGTGTTTTTACTCCACAATATCAGCCCAACTCATTCTGTATAGATCACAGTCACGCACGCCGCGTATTTGGCTATCAAATTTTCCTGACGTGGCTCCCAGCAACTTCTTCTATTTTCATTGGATGAAGAAATCATTATGTGGCAGGCATTTCAGAATGAGGGCGAGGTGATTTTCGAGTGGGAACAGCGGAAATGCAGACTTTACGATCAAGATCTCCACCAAGTACATAATCCATTACTGGGAAAAGCATGTCGCATTGAAGAGTTATGTTTTCGTGGCGATAACTGAAGTATTTGGAGTAGGAATTAAAGTCCAGGAAGAAGAAGTAAAAACTCTGAAGTTTGCCGATGACATTGTTGTTCTTTCAGAGTCTGCAAAGGACTTCGAAGAGTAATTGAACGGAATGGATCGTGTCTTGAAAGGAGGATATAAAAATCAACCAAAGGAAAACGAGGATAACGGAAAGTATAAATTTGGTGATGCTGACGGAATTAGGTTAGGGAATGAGACACTTAAGTAGTAGATGAGTTTTACTATTTGGGCAACAAAATAACTGATGATTGCCGAGGTAGAGGAGATATAAAATGTAGACTGGCAACGGCAAGAAAGGTGTTTCTGAAGAAGAGAAAATTGTTAATATCAAGTGTAGATTTAAATGTCAGGAAGTCTTTTCCGAAAGTATTTGTATGGAGTGTAGCCATGTATGGAAGTGAAACATGGACGATAAACAGTTTAGACAAGAAGGGAATAGAAGCTTTTTAAATGAGGTGCTACAGAAGAATGCTGAAGATTAGATGGGTCGATCACGTAACTAAAAAGGAAGTACTGAATTGAATAGGGGAGAAAAAAAAGTTGTGGCATAAGATGACTTGAAGAAGGAATCGGTCGGAAGGATACATTCAGAGACATCGAGGGATCACGAATTAGTACTGGGGAAAGCGGGGGGGGGGGGGGGGATAAAAATAGTAGAGGGAGATAAAAAGATAAATACAGAAAGCAGATTCGGAAGGATATAGGTTACAGTAGTTACTCAGAGATGAAGAGGCTTGCACAGGGAGAGTAGCACGGAGAGATGCGTCAAACCAGTTCACAACAACAACATTAACTGCAACTTTAGGGCTACTCATCCTGCGTTACAGCTGAATCCAGTTGCATTTATTAAAATCATATTCCTATTAACAACTACATTACCATACGATATTGAACTGCCTGCGATGTTAAGAAGAGCGATGCATGAATGTTCGAAGTAACACTGCACCATTCTTCTTAACAACACAGATACTGCAGTACCGTATTCATCCACCGATACTGGTCAGCGACTTTCAATTAAAATGTCCTCCCTGCAGGGGGATTTCATAACGTGGGTACGAGTACAGATTCTAACACAGGAACAGCGATAAGGGAAGTTTGGATCTGGGTGAGTCGTGCACGGTATAAAACCTGTCAGCTATCTTCACTTACTGTTATTTGTATTTTGCCTATACTGAGCCTTTTATATTGAGATGTTTCCCACACCACCTTGTGTTGTGACTTTATATGTATGAATGATTGTCTGTGTGTGTGTTCTGTTGTAGTGAATACATACACCGTCGGTGGGACACAGGGCGATGGGTGAAACTGCTTTCACATTATACGGTTCCTTTGTTATGGCGATCTACAGCAGATGCTGTATTGAAGCTGAAAGTGTTTATCAAAGTTGCGGAGAAATATTCGTCGGGGCTCTGTTGCATAGCAATCAGATTTGCCTTCAGTTCTTAGAAACACTGGTGTCAAAAAACAAAAACAAAAAAAAGTGAAATCACTTCTTTTTCGAAGAAAGCATCAAATTATTTAATTAGAACTGAACGCTCCCGTCGGAATTGTTCTCGAGCTGGTATTCATTAATAGATCATACTTGAGTATACGTCGTTTGTGGAAATAACACGTACCTTTTTGAAATGAACGAAGTTTTATTGACCTTAGTGTCAATGAAATTCTTCTCGCACATGAATTAGCAATTCTCTATTATATATAGAGATGGATATTCGAAATTTTTTTTTATATTTCGCAAATGGCGTCGATTTATTTTACACAATGTCGACTTCTCTCTCATTAAATTAAATCTTAAGAACCATATTTAAGCGCACTACGCCACATAATAATAAACAATGTTTTGTCTGTTTCCCTCTGGTACTATCACATTAATGCATAGCAATCTTATTACATGATACATCTTAACTGATAGTTAAACGGTTAAGGCGACCTCTTGCGTAAAGCGGAAAAACTGGATCCGAGTCCCGGAGCGGCACAAATTTTCACTGCCGTCAATACTTTAGACAGCTGATGGTATAAACGGACGGACTCAGGCAGGGCTCCGACAGTGGAATTCCTCGAATGTACGCAACACATTCTTCTTGGAGCGTGGCGCATGACTCCGAACGGACTCGTGTCAGGTTTGAGCGAGGTGTCGCAGTGGTTAGCACACTGGACCCGCATTAGGGAGGAGGACGGTTCAAACCCGCGGTCGGTCATCCTGATTTAGGTTTTCTCTGATTCACCTAAATCGCTTCAGGCAAATGCGGGGATGGTTCCTTTCAAAGGGCGCGGCCGACTTTCTTCCCCATCATTCCTTAACCCGCTGGGAGTGATGACTTCGGTGTTTGGTCCCCTACCCCCAAATCAACCAACCAACGATCCAGCCAAGTCAGAAAGATTATCATTCACTAGACAGTTGTACTTACTCTAACAATCGATTTCGGTAACAATATGAACGTCGTCGGGGCATAAAACAAAAAGGAGTTCTAACACTGCGTTTCGCAATTGCAAAAATTTTAGATCTCGAAATACTCCATTTTGATATAATTTCTGATACAACAACTTATAGCTTCCACTATTTAACAAAATAAAATATCGACGGGTTCTAACGTTTTCTCTCGCAGTACGACGTGAGGTGCTTATCAAGAGGAAAGTGTTTGCGACGTTTCATCGTTTCTCATGCAACAGCCGAGCGTCTTCAGTCACTTGACTTAAGCCTTTGTGACGCAACCAAACTACGATATCTTGCATTCACTATATTCTGGACGTATTAGACAAATTAAACGGTCAACACAAAGCCGAGGGGTACAACGTCTTCTGCATTGCCCAACTAGACTTTCACATCAATAACTTGAACTCTGTTATTTCCCAAATCTTCAAGGAAGTCCATACGAAGACAGAGAAGGTAAACGTACAGATGCAGATTTTAATGCTTTTTTACTCACACTTCAACAAAATCATAGAAGATACGCAAACTAGATTTCGTGACGTAGGTACCGCTTCAATGCTAACGTGGCTACACAGTTAATTTTTAACACACGGAGGGGAATTTCACCATACAACGCCTGAAGAATTAATTGATTTGGAATATTACTGCAAAGCATGAGATCGGTTCCAGCAATATGACTACGAAAGTTTCTGGTTGACGGATGAGAATTACTCTTCTTTCCTGAGCGGAAGATAAGTAGGTAATTTCAGGATTTCCACGTATCTACTTAATCAAGAAGCGCTTCGGCGCTCGTGACAAAAGCGAGAAACAAATTGCAGATATGTGAAAGGGATGCCTGAGATTCCAGCTGTACCGTCTTCTGTTACGATAACTGCATGTGAACTCCGTCAATAACGAACAAAACTATGCGTGTTTATGTGATATCAATGATGGAATATCATTTTTGAACGAGAAAACTCTCCACCTTTACGCGTTTTGAATATAAAAAATTAATCATAAAAATATTTCTGTGTAACAAATACTATGAATGACGAAGACTATGAGTATATCATGTCAAGGAATTTCTATATAATTGTGTGATAAAGACTCTGGTGTCAGCCCTCTAACCTACTAGACGCTTTTGCACGATTTTGTTAATTTACGTAAGTTGTTTCAGAATATACGTATGTATAAAAAGTATTTGTACTAATCTCCTTTAATACTTCTCCTTCCATATGAGCATAATTAAATGAAAATAATTAATTACCGCTAGAATTCAAGTTTTATCATTGGCCTTCTGCCATTCTTTTGTCGTAATGGTGCATTGGCAACCATATGTGAAATATAATTGATCACATGATTTTCGGGCTTCACCCACAAGATAAGAGGAAAAAAATACTTTCAATATTTTTGCTGTCATGAAAAGGAAATGCTTTTTGCACAAATTTTTCCATTAAATATGCACGACGAACGCCAAGATAATAAATAATAATACGAGGCTCAGTCTTCGTTATGGGTAAATCACTGACTGATAAAAAATTCTGCCGTAAATATTATTCAAATCATAACTAACAGCATAAAATTTCAGTGTCTAACAAAGAAGTTACGTAACATTCAGCTACGTAGGCGGTTATGTCGTGTGTCTCTCTGCAACAATATTTATTTATCGGGCACTAGCTGCTAAAGTTTTAAACTAACCACGTGTATTTTTGAGCTAGCCATATCTGCTGGCAAATTAAATAATTTTTTACAATCCAACGTAGTACCTTTACTCAGAAATAATTTGCCTACGAAGCAACATTGATGATTGGTAGCGTGTATTTTAGCCGCTACTAGGAGTGTGCGAAATATATTCTACGTCACGACTTATAAATATTTCCATCCACAATTCCAAATGTAACAAACCGACCAAAAATGGAGAGAGAGAGAGAGAGAGAGACGATATAAGCTGACGACGACGGCAGCAGTTATCGCAAAGTTGGCATCTGCTCACCTACAACAAATGACAGAGATTTGTACAATTTTTTTAAGTGTATATTATTATCATTGTCACAGTTACTACAATTACTGTTATTAATATTATTATTGTTACATATATTTAAATTCCATTGTTGTTGCATTTTCTGTCACTCTTCTGAACATGGAATATTAATGTTTAGGTTCCATTTTCTTCCTACATCCCACATTTCCGTAAAATGGTAATTAAACACTCTTTTCCAAAAACTTCTTTCCTAAAAAACTAATAACTATTGTACCCAAAACTTACTTACCACTTTGGTAACTTCAAAAAATAATGGAAATCTGCTGAAACTATTAGAAATCACATAAAATATGATGAGTATTACGACATACGAAACAGTATATGTTGATAAATCTCAGTAAACTTATTTGAAAAGTATTTTGGTGCATAATCAGAAGCATACTTATTTTACCTAAGTATATAAAACCTTACGATTTTTCCAGCTGCGATTAAGGCAATACTAAGTACCAACTGGGATTTGTATACAGGTTTATGGTGGTGATAGCAGCTGGAAAGGGAAGGGGTGGGGAGTTGGACACCATTCCAATGCATCTAGGAAGCGCTAAGTTGAGAACTACCTACTGGTCTAAATTAACAAAAAAAAAAAAAAGAAAATGGTTCAAATGGCTCTGAGCACTATGGGACTTAACATCTCTGGTCATCAGTCCCCTAGAACTTAGAACTACTTAAACCTAACTAACCTAAGGACATCACACACATCCATGCCCGAGGCAGGATTCGAACCTGCGACCGCAGCAGTCGCCCGGTTCCGGACTAAGCGCCTAGAACCGCGAGACCACCGCGGCCGGCTCTAAATTAAGAAATTAGTTGCAGCTATCAACAGCTCCTGGGAGGTTTGCAAAGTGTGCGGTCCGGTAGATAACTGCTTGTCAAAATATAACCTATTACATATTTTTACTCGTTTTGGCTTCGTGGAACTCACCGTGTTATTTCCTGATGGAGGTAGATTGTCGTTGCCATCCTTCTACTTAAGGACTATGCGTTACATGTTTTACGTGACTTTCTTAGTGACTATTTTGTAGGGAGCTCATTGTGCTCATGTGGGAGCGATCTAGATGCTTGTAAAACAATGAACTGGTAGCCAAGGTCGCAGGAATTCTTTTCATTCCATGATTACCGGTTTCGGAGAAACTATAGCCGCCGTCATGGGATCTTAGTACACGTAAAGGTTACAACATCAAGGGAAACAATGGTGATATTAATAGTTGCCTATAACACGCAGACATTAAAAAACTGTCGTAAGTAGCACATAGGCGTCCGAGAGAGATGACATCAATGTTAAGTGTCCCCATCACATACAATATAAGACCAGACGGATATGCACTTGTGTAACCCTGCAGTGTTCTTAAATTTGTATATGACTTTTCGTAGGTTTTATATGTGACCAGACAGATGTGCACTTGTGTAACTCGGCAGTGCCAGAAAATTTGTATTTCTTTTCGGTATGTTTTGTATGTAACCAGGTAGATGTGCATTTGGTATGACGGGAAAAATCTGCGCTCATACGCAAGGTGTGTTTTATTCTTATTTTTATATGTGACCAGACGGGTATGCACTGTGTAACCCTGTAATGTTCTTAAAATTTGTATATCCTCCCGGTAGATTTTATATATCATCAGGTTGATGTGCAGTGTATAACCCTGCAGATCCCATAAAATATCTGTGTATGTTCGTATCTTATTACGTATAGGACCAGACAGAGGTACAATTTTGTAATTCCGCAGTTTTCATGAAATTTGCATTTGCTATTCGATATGTCGTATATGTGACCAGGCAGATGTACAATTGTGTAGGTCTGCAGCTTTCATAAGTTTTGTATATGTTTACGTGATACAGTAATCTCTAGAATTATGTACAAGCCCTAATGACGTAGTGTTACCAGACACGAAGAGCCTGCTATGACGCGAGATGTGACATTCATTGGCGCCTCTTCTGCTAGTGCCATGCCTCGACGCGGCCTGTAGTGTAAGAACAGAGCCGGAGTTGCGGTAGTACCTAGCTTGCGCTTGTATGTGATGTCATCTCTCTTGGACGCCTATGTGTTACTTGCGATAATTTTGTAAGTCCTGCGTGTTATAGGCAACTATTAATATCACCATTGCTTGCCTTCATGTTGTAACCTGTATGTGTCCTAAGATCCGATGATGGCGGCTTAAGTTCCGCCGAAACAGGTAATCATGGAATAAAAAGAATTCCTGCGATCTTGGCTACCAGTTTATTGTTTCTTAATGAAGTTACCGACAGCTTTACTGCAGGATAATCTTACACCACCTGCTGATAAAGGACTGTTTTTTTGGCCAACGTCTGAGCTTTGGAATTTTCTGGAAGAATCAGGATTCGAACACCTTTCTTTTTGGTCGAATGCCCCCTTCTTACTCGTCAAATTTTTTGCAGTACCACCGCAAGGCGTATGTCCAAAGAATCTTACGGGTGATTACACGTTTAACATCACTGTAAGGTTCAAAAGTCTGCCTCAAAGCTGTAGCGACGGTGTGTGTGCCAATTAGCGACAGGTGACCACGCCTGCTGAGACCAGTGTTGCGTTTACACACGATGCTGTTACAGATATACCGACCTGGACAACACCCAAGGACTCGGCCTTCTGGAAAGGAGGGCACGCCACGGCGCGCCGCAGGAAGTAACGCGGTTAGTTCACAGAATGAGAGCCCCTGGCGAAATCACGGTCACCTCACACCCGTATTGTGGTTACACATACGTCGAGGAAAATAACCTGAAGAACGGGAAAATGTGATCCACTGTGCCAGTAATACGTGTGAAGAAATAAATATTTCTATACTTTGCAGCAAACTGGGAGGACCATGGGAACTTCCATAATGCCAATTAGTTCACAAAGCTGTAATTTATTAAGCCAAAATGCTAAGTTGATGGTGACCTTGCAGAAGGATTCGTAAAACTTGAGAACGGTTATATCGAAAATCATGTCGTACCACCGTCAGGTGCGACTAAAACGTTTATTTCCTATTTATCCAAGTTTCTGTCACAGTTGCGTACAATTTCTTGGAGGTGACTACTTTCGAACATTAGCGTTCATTCTCAGACCATTGCCAAGAGATGTTACAATATTACTAAAGACAAAGAATGCAAAATGCTACAGTTATCAATATACAGTATGCACAGCTAGCAGTAGTGCAAATATTGAATACGACGTACCTGCATTTGAAATGACTGCTAAAGCGTAATCCCACTGATATATTTATAAGCCATCTTAAAAAAAAATGTCCCCATAAGAAATGTGGCATGACTGTAATACTGAAGTGGTACATTCAAGAGACTACGTCATCTCTGTATGCACAATCATGGCGTAATCCAGTCAATCTGATGCCGTATAAAAAGAGGGAACCTTGCCAGTTCATGACATTCGGTTTTAATTCCTGACGACGGTAGTGGAGGGTATCACGGAAAGCTTGGAATTGTATCCGAATTCGAAGCGGCAAGTGAACCGAGAACTTTTTATGTAGGTGGCAACAAGTGTTTTGGATAGCCCTTGTGGTCATCTTAGTGTCACTATCCTACAATACAAGGGCAAAGTAGAAAACTGGAGCAAATCGGTTGGTTCTTCTTGCGTTTGATATGGTCTACGGTGCGTTTTAAGGGACTTATCGCGGCACCATTACTTCATGGGTGGTTACTCGGTAAACCCGACAAAAAAGTTCTCTCTCTTCTTTTTTTCTTTATCACCAACGGATCAAAACCCAGCCAAGGATTTCCAACACGGGTATGCACAGTAAATGAGTGAAAGTTTAAGATATATTGCTAACAATCAGATCTCGAAGAGGCTTGAAAATTTTCTGATATTTTTATCAGTTTCGAAGATACAAAAGTTCGAAGTTATCCTACTTCCACAAGTAAAATTCGGTATGACACAACATCTAAATAATAAATAACAACAGGAAATTGCTCAGATTTTAACAATATATTTTCTAGGAATTTATCTAGAAGAGCCATCTCCCAGTTTTCAAAAATCTTTATACATTATCGACAAATACCCCAAAAACTTGCTTTTTGGGTACCAAAATCCAGCTGCGGATTCCGAAACAGCTATGTGGCTATGCACATAAAATATCTGTAATTTTCTTGATGTATTCTACGACCCTGATGTCAAAAAAGAATTTACAATATTTTATCATATTTTTATCCGTTTCCGAGATACCCTACTTGTACACGCAAACTAAGCAGCTAAAATCCGGTGTGAGGCGAAAACGTAGCACGGGAGAAATATGCTGTAAACTGTCTGCGCTGTGTTATCATCTGGGAAATCCATGTTTTGGTACTGAAGCATACGCAAAAGTTTTTTGCACGTCAAATCGGCTCTGAGGTGTAAAATTAGTTTTTCGTTATTATCATTTGACGTAAGTAATCTAAATTTTACTGACCAATACGTTTCTTTTCATATGAGTGAGGTGCCCTACTGTAGCCGCGTAAAGGAGGGAAACACCCGGCCTGCCGCAGTGGCCGTGCGGTTCTAGGTGCTACAGTCTGGAACCGCGAGACCGCTGCGGTCGCAGGTTCGAATCCTGCCTCGGGCATGGATGTGTGTGATGTCCTTAGGTTAGTTAGGTTTAAGTACTTCTAAGTTCTAGGAGACTGATGACCTCAGAAGTTAAGTCCCATAGTGCTCAGAGCCATTTGAACCATTTTGAGGGAAACAACCGAAAAGTATACATATCGAAGCACAAAATAGGCGAATATGCTCCCATTGAAAAGACTCTACCTAGAAAGTGAGCTACTAGCTGCCTCATCTGCTTTCTCAGCAACTTTAAAAATTTTCCCATAAACCTTGGCTTGGAACATATCCACGCCTTTTTTATACTGAGAGAGAAGAAGATAGTGACAGTGGCAAAGGGATGGAAAAGTAATAAATACTGGAAGATAATAGGCAGTCGTTGTGTTGCAGATGGAGTGAAGTGTGAGAGAAAGAGAGGGAGACAGTGGCAGTGGAACATAGTTAACAGTGACAGAGCAGTGTTAGGAAAAGAGTGATGGAGACAATGCCAGGGAGATGAGGGGTAGGGGTGGGGAAATAAAGTGAAACAGAAAGTGGGTGAGAGCCAGTGATAATGAGAGCCAGAGTATATGACAATGACAACGAGGAAGAGGAGATAGTGCCAGTGAGAAAAGACATCAACTATAGGAAGGAAGGAATGAAGTATTAACAGTAAGAGAGAGCAAAATGGAGACAGTGACAGTGAGAGGAGACTGTGGTAGTAGGACAAAACGAGGGGCGTTGTGGCTGAGACACAGGCGACACGAAGAAATAATGACAAAGAGTAGGACTCAATGAGTAGACCCGCCAGGTTAGCTGAGAGCACTAATGCGCTGCTTCCTGGACTCGGGTAGGCGCACCGGCCCCAGATCGAATCCGCGTGGCGAATTACCGTATTGGTCGATGTGCCGGCCAGCCTGGTTGTGGTTTTTAGGCGGTTTTCCACATCCCGCTAGGTGAATACCGGGCTGGTCCCCACGTTCCGCCTCAGTTACACAACTCGCAGACATCTGAACATGCTCGCACCATTCCATTAATTACACTCGACGAAACAGCAGGGCTACACTAATTACATCCCGAGGGGCGGGGTACGGGGTGGTGGCAGGAAGGGCATCCGGCCACCCCTTTCCAGTAACCTTGCCAAATCCGTTCCTAACAATGCCGACCGCGCGTCAGCGTGGACATGGCACCAGAAAGAAAGTTTGGCTGAATGAGTGAGAATGGGCAACTGTGAGTGGATGGATATGAGCGACTTACAGCGATGGAGTAATTGGTGTGAGTGAGTTACAGTTAGGAGAGATTGTGGAACTTCGACGATAAAGAAAAAAACCACGAATATTTGCACTTGCCCGAGTTTATGCGATTTTTTTTTAAATTCCTGAGGAAGGTAGAATGAGGCAGCTGGCGCCCTGCTTTACAATCAGAATATTTTAAATAAACAGGAATATATTCGCGCTCTTTTTATCCGATAACAGCATTTTTCCACTGGTAGTAGAATATACCGTAGAATTATCCTGTGGCCGGCCGCTGTGGCTGAGCGGTTCTAAGCGCTTCAGTCCGGAACCGCGCTGCTACTACGGTCGCAGGTTCGAATCCTAGTTAGGTTTAAGTAGTTCGAAGTCTAGGGGACTGATGACCTCCGATGTTAAGTCCCATAGTGCTCAGAGTCATTTGAACCAATTATCCTGTGCAGTTGGACCACATCGGACAGTCGTTGTACTGCGAAAAGTTTACTCAGTACAGTATGCTAAGGGAATATTTCAAATGAAGCAAAATTTATTGCCTTCGAACAGCAGACTTCAGCATAACTATAAATCATCATAAGGCCTATATCATGGACAAAAAATTAAGCTACAATACTTTTGGAATGCTCAAACCCATCGCAAATTAGCCATGTCTGAATCATATTTTACCTCAAATAATTCACAAAAAGAAAGCCATCCCCGGAATGGCGAATACCGTCCTAACGTAACTCCAAAAGGAAAGTGATACACTGAGAAATGTTTTAAACAGAGAGAAAGAGTGATTACACTTTAGTGTCATGTCAACGACAATGTCATTTAAGACAGAGTACAAACTGGTATTGCAGAAGGATGTCGATCGAAAATAACCATGTTATTCTCAAATGAGGAAACTATGTTCGTTGACTCTCTTGCAACTCTGGGGCTGGTTTTGGCTGTGTATCTCTGTGACGTTTTCGCTCTTGGTAAAAGATGACGATCAGTTTGGCTTTAGGAAAGGTGAAGGCACCGGAGAGACAGTTCTGACGTTGAGGTTGATAATGGAAGCAAGGATGAAGAAAAATCAAGACACGTTCATTGATTTGTAGATCTGGGAATAGCGTTCGACAATGTAAAATGATGGAAAATATTCAAAAATATGAGAAAAATATGGGTAAGCTCTAGGGAAAGATGGGTAATATGCAGTATGTGCAAGAACCAAGAGAGAACAATGTCTGAAAGACCAGGAACGAAGTGCTTGGATTAAAAAGGGGGTAAGACAGGGATGTAGTCTTTAGCCCCTACCGTTCAATCTATATATCGTAGAAGCAATGACGGAAATAAAAGAAAGGTTCAGAAATGAAATTAAAATTCACGGTGAAAGGATATCAGTGATAAATTTCGCTGATGATGTTGCTACCCTCAGTGAAACTGAAGAAGAATTACAGCGTGTGTTGAGTGGAACGTGCAGTCTAATAAAGTACAGAATATGGATTGAGAGTAAATTGAAGAAAGGTGAATTAATGAGACGTAGAAGAAATGAGACCAGCGAGAAACTTAACATCAGAATTGGGGCTTCTGAAGTAGACGAAGTTGACTAGGCAGCTAGGGAGAAAAATATCCCATTATGTTAGGAGCTAGGAGGACATAAAAACACACTAGCACTGGTAAAAATGGAGTTCCCGGTGAAGAGAAGTCTGCTAGTGTCAAACATAGGTCTTAATTTCAGGAAGAAATTTCTGGGCATCGTATGGTAGTGAGATATAGACTGTGGGAAAACCACAACAGAAGAGAGTAGCAGCTTTTGTTGTGAATCAGGTGGACTGAGTCTGCGGAATCGACGAGGTGTGGAACATGTGGAAAACAATGACAAGAAGAAGGGACAGGATAATAGGACATGTGTTACGACATCAGAGAATATATTCCATGGTGCTAGAGGGAGCTGTAGAGGGTAAAAATTGTGAAGGAAGACACAGGCTGGGATACATCCGGCAAATAATTGAGAACACAGGTTGCAGTTGATTCTCTGAGATAAAAACGTTGAACAGGCGTGCCACATCAAACCAGTCAGAAGACCGATGAAAAGAAATGAACTTGTGACGAAACGTTCCGCTCTTCTTTGGGTTTTGTCTGTTTCCTGATTCAACCCCATATGGTACGAATCACGGACTGACGATCAGAACTCCAGTACTGGTCGAACTAAGGTTCTGTAAGCTACTCGATTTGTGGGGGAACTATACTTCCTGAGGATTCTTCCAGTGAATCTATCTGGCATGTGCCTTTTCGACGATTAGTTTTAAGTTGTCATTCCACTTTAAATCGCTCCGTGCGCGTACTCTTATGTTTTATGCTTCCAGTGTTGTTTTGGTATCGAGTAATCTTGAGTAATGGGGTCGTTCTGCCTATGTATGCGCAATGTGTTACGTTTGTTGACGAGTGTCAGACCTCTGCTGGGCTTCTGCATTCCGCTACAGTGTTTAGCATTGTGACTTCCCTGTACACATCAGCATCACTGGTGAAAAGCCTCATGGAACATCTAATGTTGTGCACTAGATAATTCAAAAAATGGTTCAAATGGCTCTGAGCACTATGGGACTCAACTGCTGTGGTTATCAGTCCCCTAGAACTACTTAAACCTAACTAACCTAAGGACATCACACACATCCATGCCCGAGGCAGGATTCGAACCTGCGACCGTAGCAGTCGCATGGTTCCGGACTGCGCGCCTAGAACCGCGAGACCACCGCGGCCGGCACTAGATAATTCGTACTGAGGATGTCTCAGGAGGTGGTCAGTATTCAGGAATATGATAGGAACGACCAAGCAAAAAAGTCTAGTAAACACGGGCTCTGAAATGCATACTTTAAGAGCTACGGGCACTTTTTCATCTTTGATGCTGTGAAACAAATCTCTACTACTGCAGCCTCTTTACTTTCCATATTTTGAGAAATATCCGTATGGTATGTGGTGTACATTGTGAAAAGTAACGGCCCTGTAGCACACCCGAAGTTCCGTTCACTTCGTTGAGAATGTCACACTGTCTTCTGTTTTCCAGAAACTGTTCATACCGATCACACAGATGGTCCGATTTTCCAGGCACTCGTATTTTGTTTATTAGCCAGCAGGGCAGAATTATGTGGAATGCCTTGTGAAAGTCAAGGAACTTGGTATCTACCACGACGCCGATATTTACAGCATGATGATACCACAGAGGAGATTTTTTGCTCTCCAGAAA
Source organism: Schistocerca nitens (assembly GCF_023898315.1). NCBI lineage: Eukaryota > Metazoa > Arthropoda > Insecta > Orthoptera > Acrididae > Schistocerca > Schistocerca nitens. Next base: position 1,190,382,514 of record NC_064614.1, on the reverse strand, counting down.
ATAGTAATAAGCATGCATAAAACATGTCTAAGAACTCGACATTAGGTCCACGTCAGAGACTCTCACGAAGTTTCTGGTGCAGTCTACAGTTGTTCAGTGTTGTTTCATTTTATCTTGCCTATAAGCAACAATCACAGAAACAACCTGTTTCTTAACAACAGCTAGCAAACAATGTACAATGAATGAAAGAAAACCTCACATGCCACTTCCATAGAGGATAAATGAAAAGAAACTGTTTCGTCAGATAGTTGAAGGAACTGATCGAAAACGATTAGAGGTTGCGCTATAAACCAAGTGAAATTCTTGATTACTCATAGTCGTCTGCCAGCCACTGATATTTCAAGGAAAGCCCTGAAGAGGAATTAATGAAAATGAGAGAAAAGAAAATATCAAATGTAAGCGGCAGAGTTCCTGGTATGGCTAGCCAGATTGACGAATGAACAAAGAAGGTCATAAAAATCAGAGTAGCTCAGGCAAAGAGGACATTCTGGGCCAAAAGAAATCCACTACTATTCAAATTGGCTTTCATTTACGGAAGAGATTTCTTCGAATGTCGTTTGGAACACTGCAATGTATTGTAGTCTATCGTCGGCTATGAGAAAACCGGAAAGGAAGAGAATGGAAGTGCTTGAGATGTGCTGATGTAAACAAATGTTGAAAACTGACTGGACTGATCAGAAATGAGGAGGCTCTCCACAAAATCGGTGAGGAGAAGAAAATGTGGTAAACAAAGACAAGAAGAAAGGATAGCTTAATAGGACTTCTGTTACCACATCACGGAATAGCTTTCGTTGTTGAAGAGGCAATTGTAAAGGGCAACAAATGTACGAGAGATAGTGCTTGAAATATATCCAACAAATACTCCTGGTCATTTGGTGTACGTGCTACTCTGAGATGAAGAGGTGAGCGCAGGAAAGGAAGAAATAACATGTGGTAAACACTGACAAGAACAAGGGACACATAGACGGGTCATGTGCTAAGACATCAAGGAGTGAGTTTCGTGGTGGAAACTGTAAAGAGAAAAACTGTAGGGGAAGACAACAACTGGAATGTAGCCAGCAAACAATTGAGAACGTACGGGCACTTTCTTTAAGGACCGGTACGTGCCATGTTTTTCGAGTCAACTGATTTTTAGGCGAACCGATAATGGCTTAAAGAATGATCAGCCTTACGTTGCCTGGAGTCTGCTTGAAAATGCAGAAAACTAGCTCCAGAATTTCAGTCTGCACGTGGTAAAAATTAGTTACGCTGAAAACAGTACCCAGAACTGAACATTTTTCGTCTAAAAGGTCTTACTCTGTGGTTATCGGTTTTTGCAGTAGTTTTTTTTTTTTTTCACTTGCTGCTTGCCATATAAGCCCGCCACCTTTACAATATAGCGGGCTCTAAATATGCAGTTGGTCTCTTAGCCGACACATCAGTCACTCAGTGCCAAGTACAGGGGACAACCCACAGAATGATGAACGTACAGACCCGCACAAAGCTACACACACTACATCTACTTGAGCGACTGATGTGCCGTTGCCCATGCCCCACGCCGTGGAGGCGGACCATATGCAGTATCTGGCAGTTATTATTAATTCAGAGCAGCATTTTAATAATTAGAAAATAAAAAAGAAAATGACGAACATGTTATTTTGAACAATACAAAAAAATCTATAGTTATTTTAATATAAAGAATACATGTTGTAATTAAGGAAAATAGAAAAATATTTGCCAAAAATCTCTTCACCAACAAGGCCATGAGAGGGAAGCCTCGGAACATTCCTCGAGCCTTACCGCATTCGGCTTCATCCTAAATACTAATATTCGGTTATGTACCCATATTCTACGTCTTAATTATTTACTGCCACCTTGACACAATGATACTACATTACATGTATTATTGGTGCTGGTGTGAGGGGCAGCGCTCGGAATAACATCGAGTTATGGCACCCTCACCAGGAACCAACTATTTCTATGTCTAAAGCTACTCTTCTATATTTCATGCTATTCATTTTATACTTTTACAAATTGCCACATTTAAATTAATTACATTTTCTTATTACAGTTCGTTTCATAACCTCACACCTTGTTTCACTACAATGTATTATATATGTGAATCGGTTAGACTATATTATCCAATTCTGTATCGTCTAAATACGCACCATAGGTAGGTGGAACTTTTGAAGCTAGACGGCATAACTACCCTCTCTTCGCAGCTAGTGTCATCACCCGCGACTAACGAGGCGTTTCGGTGGAGCCCTTTCAAAGGTTTCTGTGGTGGTACTGAGCTTATTTTACTCGTTCAGTAATGGCACGTATTAAAGTAAAACCTTGTACGAGGAGCCTTCAATAACTAATGCAACACATTTTTTCTTGGCCAGTTTTGGTTGAAAAACGTCGTGGAACACTCTAATGTCGGACCCTATAGTTTCGTGATGTTCCGATAGATGGTAGCGCATTACGTAGCCTTCAAAATGGCACATGTAACGTGCGTTACAAGCAGAGAGCTGTCACTGAAATTCTTTTGGTGGAAAACCAGCTCTTGGAAGACATTCATAGGCGCTTGCAGAATGTCTATGGAGACCTGGCAGTGAACAAAAGCACGGTGAGTCGTTGAGCAAGGCGTCTGCCATTATCGCAACATTATCGCAACAAAGCCGCGAAAACCTGGGCGATCTATCACTATCCGGCCGGTCACGCCAGCTGTGACTCCTGCAATGTTGGAATGTACGCGCACTACCAATCGAGGCGAGCGAAGAACACCTCGCTGCACAACTGGACGTCTCCCTTCGTAGCGCTGACACACTCATCCACCAGTTGGGGTACTCAGTGGACTGTTCGTTCTCATCTATCTTACAGCTCGGATCTCGCACCTTCCAACTGTTTCCATCTGTTTGCTCCAAAAAAGGTTGCACGCCGCGGAAGTAGTAAAAATGGTTCAAATGGCTCTGAGCACTATGGGACTCAACTGCTGAGGTCATTAGTCCCCTAGAACTTAGAACTAGTTAAACCTAACTAACCTAAGGACATCACACACATCCATGCCCGAGGCAGGATTCGAACCTGCGACTGTAGCGGTCTCGCCGTTCCAGACAGCAGCGCCAGAACCGCGCGGCCACTTCGGCCGTCGGGGAAGTAGTACACGGATGATGCGGAGGTAAGTGATGCATCAAGACGTTGGCTGTGACGTCGATCAGGAGGGTGGTACCACTCGGGCGTACAGATCCTCCAAGTGACGTGTGGTAAGACCGTAGCATTGACCGGAGATTATGTTAAAAAATAGGGTTTTGTAGCCAGAAGAGTGGGGAATAATATGATGAATTGAAATCCTGAATAAAACCAAAAAGTGTCGTATTGCTTATTGAACGCGCCTCCTATATGCACGTGATACTTGGCGAAAGTAGCCAGGATTAATCACAATTATCAGTCCTTGGGGACGATGTCCATCCCTTCACGAAGTCTGCTTTTTCCTCGGCACGATGGCATCTACCAGTGGGACAGTGCTACGTGTCATATGGCTCACTGCGTTCGTGTGTGGTTCGTAGATCACCAGAAGGCATTTACCGTACTCCCCTGGCCACAAAACTTACTGGATTTAAACCCAATCGAGAATCTGTGGGACTCCCTCGAGCGCATCATGGATCCTGAAGCGAAAAACATACCGCAGCTGACCACGGCCCTGGAGTCGGCATCTGTATCTTCCAGAAACTCACAGACTTTCTTCCCGCACATCCGCGCACGGTCATCAGTCCCTGTCTTATTGTTTCATGATGAACATTCCTACCTATGTAAATGGGCGCCAACAAAATATTTTCAAACTCTGAGGACGAAGTTGATAGAAATTTCATGAGGAGATCCTGCCGCAATGAAAATTGCCTTCGCTTTAATGATTACCACCCAGATTCACGTATCATATCCGTGGCCCTCTCTTCCTTATTTAGGGGTAATACGAGACGAGCTGCCCTTCGTTGACCTTTTTCGATGACGTCCATCAATTCTATCTGATGCGGATCGCACACCGCACAGCAACACCCCAGAAGAGGCCAGACAAGCGTACTGTAAGCAGTCTCTTTAATAGGCCTGTTGCATTTTCTAAGTGTTCTGCCAATAAATCGCAGTCTTTGGTTTGTTTCACGTACAACATAATGTATGTGATATTTACAATTCAAATTATTGAATTTACAGCCTTTATATTTTATCCTATAACCGAAATTAAGCTTTTTTTTAAAAAAAGAGGTGGAGCCCCTCCACGCCCACACCGGCATGATGGCCAACACAAAAGGTCTACTGCCATCTCTGCATGAGGGTTAGTATTCACTAAAGTGAGGTGTCGCAGGATGTGGGTGCTGCGATGTTTGCGTACGTCTGGTTAGGATTAACCATTAATACGCGCTCATCTGGAGATAGATTGGTCGAAATCTGACGAAGGGTAGCGGTTTGAAGGGCAGAGGAAAAAAAGTGCCAAGGCAAGAGCCAAGGGAAAAAAACCTCTGCGAAAGCTAGGTCGGGCGGCAAGAGCAGTAGCGGTTGTCTTGCTGCCTGCGATAGGTTGTACAAGGATAGGCTTTGTTAGTAGTGGGTATCATGCATGTCGATACCTTGATGTTGTGCGTTTGTGCTGCTCGGCGGCTGGCGCTGGGTGCTGGTACAGAGTCCTCGTTCAGCGTCCTGCAACCTGCAACAGTTAGTTTTGTTATCGGTCTTGTGTCCGATGGTCATATACCGGAGGCACAGTGTGAGGGAGTGTTGGCAGATTGTTCGTGCGTCTGTGGGCGAGCTCGTCGGTGTCCCTGCTGTGGCCTGTTGGTCGGCTCTAATAGCAGCTGGTGGTTGCCAGTCAGTGTTGCTGATATGCAGGGGCTTACCGACGTTTGTCGCTGTTTGCTTATGTTAGTTTACCATAGGTGGTTATGCCCTAGCTAGCAGTGTCTTTGGCCGCTTGTGTTTCCACCTGTGGTTGTGATCGTAGTTTCCCAGAGTGAGGATGAAAGGGTTGTTCGAGTGTCTCGAGTTCCTGTATAGTCGTGTGGCGTGTTTTTTGAATACTTCCTTGAGGGTATCAAGGCGGTATTCATGGTGAAGATCCACGGTGCGTGTGTAGCGTGGAGCATTGCTAATGATTCGTAGCACCTTGTTCTGTATGATCTGCAGGCGGCGCAGTCGTGTGGGAGCTGCATATCCCCAGACGGGAGCTGCGTACGTCATCAGAGGTCTAATCAGTGTCGTGTATAAGGACCTCGACACCCTCCTATCCAGTGTGCTTTTCCTGTTGAGCATTGGGTGTAGGTGTTTGAGCCTCGCGTGCGCTCGGTTGGTAACGTATTCGATGTGGTCCCCCCATGTAAGTTTCCGGTCCAGCCAGACACCAAGGTATCTGACTTTCTCTCGGAAACGTATTGGGCGTGTATGTAGTGTTATCGGTCTACAGTGTTGGTGTTTGCACAGTAGTTTCGGTCTGCGTGTGAACAGAACTGCTTCGCACTTGTCGACGTTTACTTTAATACGCCATCGCTCCAGCCAAGGCTCAGCTGTTCTGAGTGCTGTCTGTATTCGTGAGTTGATGTTCGACGGTTTCCAGTCTTGCGCGAGGATGGCTGTGTCATCCGCGTAGACGGCTAACGTCGTGTTTCGTGTCGCTGGGAAGTCATTAATGTACAGGTTAAACAAGATGGGCCCTAGGATGCTTCCTTGGGGTACTCCAGCTTGGATACCGTGTTGTGTTGATTGTTTATCCTGCACGTTAGTGTTGAAACATCTGTTCGTGAGATATGAGTGTATGAGACGTACGAGTCCGTCCGGGAAACCAGCTTCGCTTAGTTTGCGTATGAGTCCGTTCTGCCAGAGACGATCGAAAGCCTTTTCGATGTCTAGGAACACGGCCCCTGTGGCTTTGTTCATGTTGTAGCCGTGTGTTATATGTTCGACTACGCGGAGGAGTTGTTGTGTTGACGAGTGGTGATTCCTAAAGCCGAATTGCTCCGGTCTTAGGGTGTCGTTGGCGATGCAATGCCTAGTGATACGTTTTAGTATTACCTTCTCAACAATCTTGCTGAGCGAGCACAGCAGACTGATGGGTCGGTAATTTTGTGGGAGGGAGTGGTCTTTCCCTGGCTTCCTGAACATCAGGACCTTGGCCGCCTTCCAAAAGTCAGGGAAGTGTTGGTGTGTCAGGATGGCATTCGTTAAGTGTGCGAGGTATTCTACGGCTTTATCCGTGAACTCCTGGAGGACACGGTTTTGAATGCCATCAGGCCCAGGGGCTTTTCTAGCGTTGGTGTGCTTGATAGCCCATGTGACTTCATTTGTGCTAGTACGTCTTATTTCGTTGCGCGAGGGCTGGGCTACAAGTCGTGTAACCTCCTGGTCCGTTTCAAGTGTGAATGCTGGGTCTGAAGGAACCAGATTCGGCATGAAAGACGCTGCAAGTGTTGTGGCCATAAGCTCTGCCTTCTGCGTCGCGGAGTAGGCTGGGCCGTCTGGTCCTTGTAACGTGGGGATGTAATGTTTCTCCCTGGTGAAGTGTCTGGCCAGCTGCCACACGCCAGGACGTGTGGTATCCAGCCCAGCGAGTTTCTGTCCCCATTGTTCGTGTCTGAATGTTTGAATTTTATTCCGTATTATGCCCTGGAGTCTGTTGACGTGCAGTTTATAGAACGGGCGCCTGGTACGCTGCCAGTATCTCCTGAGGCGGTTCCTCATTGAGATAAGGCCCAGGATTTCCTGGGGCAGGGCCGTCAAGTGTTGTCTTGGTGTTGTAAATGGAATGGCGCCAGTCATTGCGTCTTGGACGGCAGTTGTGAGAGCCTCCACAGCCTCATCGATTTGCTGTGTGTTGTTAATTTCGTGGGTGTCAGGAATGCGACTATCAAGCGTTTCCTTGAACAGTGTCCAATTCGCACGCTTGTAGTTAAGCATCCTGCGTGGTACGATGTCCTGCAGTGTCTCTTCCATGTGCAGTATTACAGGCATGTTGTCTGAGTCCAGATCGTTTTCAACCGTTAGGTTGAGTGTGCATGTGATGCCCTTTATGAGGGCTATGTCTAACACGTCTGGCCTATGTCGGGCCTGTGTAGGCACGAACGTGGGAACGTCCGGTCCAAGTCCGAAATTAAGCGAGTTCCTTTTAGTACTTATACGGATCACTTGTCATTTTCGTTATGTAGAGTCAATTGCCTTTTTCACACCGTACAGGTATCTTATCTAAATCATTCTGCAATTTGTTTTGGTCGTCTGATGACGGTAAATGACAGCATCATCTGCAAGTGGTCTAAGAGGGCTGGTCATGACTTCTCCTAAATCGGTTACGTAGACAAGAAATGTCAGAAGGCCTATAAAAATTCCTTGGTTAACTCCTGATGTTATTCTCTTCTACTCGATGACTTTCCGTCGGTTACTACGAACCGTGACGTTCCTGACAGGAAATCATGAATCCAGTCGCACAACTAGGATGATGCTCCAGAGGCATCCAATTTGGTTAGAAATCTCTTGTGAGAAAATGTGTCAAATGCCTTCAGAAAATCTAAAAATATGGAATCAATTTGACGTCCCTTGTCGATAGCACTCATTACTTCGTGAGAATAAAGCGCTAGTTGAGTTCCAGAAGAACGATATTTTTAGAGTCCTTTTCAGTTTTTTGACAATAAATCGTTCTCTTCGACGTAACCCATAACGTTCGAACACTGTATATGTTGCAAAATCCTGGTGTAAATCGACGTTAGCGATGTAGGTCTCTAATTCAGCGGGTTACTCCTATGCCCTTTCTTCGGTATTGAAGTGACTTGTGCAACTTTCCAGTATTTAGATACCGACCTTTCGCCGAGCTTGCGGTTACATATGATTGCTGAGTATGGGTGTATTGTGTCAACACACTTTGAAAAGAAAGTGACTGGTATACAATGTGTACCGGAGGCCTTACCTTTATTAAGTGATTTAAGCTGCTTCATTAAAGCGAGGTTATATACTTCTAAAGTAAGTTACTCATAATCAGCTTGTATTTGAAGCTCTTTACTTCCATGTTTTCTTTAACAATACGTATATTTTTGGATAGGTTCCGCCTTCGGCAAAACACAGTTTCTTTCTTTTTTATTTTTTATTTTTTACTTACTTATTTATTTATTTATTTGCTAAAGGTGGACCCTATCCAAAAACATACGTAAGTTACTCATGTTGGCAGTTGTTATTGATTCGAATTCAGGAATATTTTCTTCATCTTTTCTGCTGAAGCAATTCCGGAAAACTGAGTTTAGTAATTCTTTTTTTGTGGCACTGTCATTTGTAACGTCAGCATCGTTATAGCGCAGTAAGGGTATTGTTTGTGTATTTTCGTTGGTGTACTTTAAATTCGATCAGAAATCCTTTGGATTTTTTGGCAGATTTAGAGACAGGATTTCATGTGAAAACTTTTAAAAGCATCGCTCATTGAAGCAGGCGCTAAGTTTCGAGCTTCTGTAAAATTTTGCCAATCTCGGGGGATTTGTGTTATTTGAAATTTGGCGAACTTTTTTCGTTGCTTCTGGAATAGTGTTCTGCGTTCTTTCAAATTTGGCATGCTTTTTTCGTTGCTCCTGAAACAGTGTTCTGACCTATTTTGTGAACCATGGGCCATGAGCACCTTCTTTTATTAGTTTATTTGGTATATATCTCTCAAATGCCGTCGGTACAGTTTGTCTCAATTGAAACAACATAATCAGACTGGAAGGACTGGAGACTGTTTCCGATCAATGTTTCGGAAACAGGACCGTGTTGTGCTGTGCAGGATATACACTATTGGCCATTAAAATTGCAACACCAACACGAAATGCAGATGATAAACGGGTATTCATTGGACAAATATATTATACTAGAACTGACATGTGATTACATTTTCACGCAATTTGGGTGCATAGATCCTGAGACATCAGTACCCAGAACAACCACCGCTGGCCGTAATAACGGTCTTGATACGCCTGGGCATTGAGTCAAACAGAGCTTGAATGGCGTGTACAGGAACAGATGGCCATGCAGCTTCAACATGATACCACAGATCATCAAGAGTAGTGACTGGCGTATTGTGACGAGCCTGTTGGTAGGCCACCATTGACCAGCCCTTTTTAATTGGTGAGAATGTGCTGGTCAGGGCAGCAGTCGAACATTTTCCGTATCGAGAAAGGCCCGTACAGGACCTGCAACATGCGGTAGTGCATTATCCTGCTGAAATGTAGGGTTTCACAGGGATCTAATTAAGGTAGAGCCCCGGGTCGTAACACATCTGAAATATAACGTCTACTGTTCAAAGTGCCGCCAATGCGAACAACAGATGGCCGAGACGTGTAACCAATGGCACCCCATACCATCACGCCGGGTGACACGCCAGTATGGCGATAACGAATACACGCTTCCAATGTGCGTTCACCGCGATGTCGCCAAACACGGATGCGACCATCACGATGCTGTAAACAGAACCTGGATTAATCCGAAAAAATGACGTTTTGCCATTCGTGCATCCAGGTTCGTCGTTGAGTACACCATCGCAGGCGCTCCTGTCTGTGATGCAGCGTCAAGGGTAACCGCAGCCACGGTATCCGAGCTGATAGTCCATGCTGCTGCAAACGTCGTCGAACTGTTCGTGCAGATGGTTGTTGTCCTGGAAACTTTCCCATCTGTTGACTCAGGGATCGAGACGTGGCTGCACGATCCGTTACAGCCACGCGGATAAGATGCCTGTCATCTTGTCTGCTAGTAATACGAGGCCGTTGGGATCCAGCACGGCGTTCCGTATTATCCTCCTGAACTCACCGATTCCATATTCTGCCAACGGTCATTGGATATCGACCAACGCGAGCAGCAATGTCGCGATACGATAAACGGCAATGGCGGTAGGCTACAATCCGACCTTTATCAAAGTCGGAAACGTGATGGTACGCCTTTTTACTCCTTACACGAGTTATCACAACAACGTTTCACCAGGCAACGCCGGTCAACTGCTGTTTGTGTATGAGAAATCAGTTGTAAACTTTCCTCATGTCAGCACGTTGTATGTGTCGCCACCGGAGCCAACCTTGTGTGAATGCTCTGAAATGCTAATCATTTGCATATAACAGCATCTTCTTCCTTGTCGCTTAAATTTCGCGTCTGTAGCACGTCATCTTCGTGGTGTAGCAATGTTAATGGCCAGTAGTGTAGTTTAGGGGCAGCGAGAACTCATCGGGAGATACGGCGCGGCTGAGGCTCGTGCGTGCACACGAGGCTAGTAGCGGCCGGACCCCGCGAGCAGCAGGTGACGAAACAGCGAGGCGCGGCCAGACGCACAGTATATAAAGCATGGCGGGCGCGCTCCTCTCCAGATTCGCTCTGACCACCACTCACACCATGTACAAGGTAAGCGCACCACACTGCTGCCGTACACAGAGCGCCGTGGCACCACCACTGGCTCGCGCTGAACCTCGTTTTGGCCTCTGTTGACTGCTTTGGATGGAAACCTGCGCTAAATCTTCTATCGCATGGATCGAGCAGCTAACAATTGTGCTTTGTGCTCCGTCCGTCGCGTCTCGCTTAATGTTTCTGGACCAGCGTATTTACAGCAATAGCTGGCACCCATAGAAGTCAGCCGGCCGCGGTGGCCGTGCGGTTCTGGCGCTGCAGTCCGGAACCGCGGGGCTGCTACGGTCGCAGGTTCGAATCCTGCCTCGGGCATGGGTGTGTGTGATGTCCTTAGGTTAGTTAGGTTTAAGTAGTTCTAAGTTCTAGGGGACTTATGACCTAAGATGTTGAGTCCCATAGTGCTCAGAGCCATTTGAACCATAGAAGTCGAGCGACATATATCTAAGTGAAAACCCCAATTTCTGTGTCAAGCATTTTACCGAAGTCCACTAACCTGCTGACCATTTTTCCACTTGACGTTTTGAGGGGAGGGGGGGGGGGGGGGACTACAACAGGACGGTTCAAACTGTCTAGGAGTGTCCCTAAGGTATTCTCCGCAACATGCACCGATTGACAAAGTCATGGGGTACCTCTTAACCTCCTTTTGCCTGGTGTAGTGTAGCAGTTCGATGTGGCACGGATTCAACAAATCGTTGGAAGTCCCCTGCAGAAATACGGACCAGGCTGCCTCTATAGCCATCCATAACTCTGAAACTGTTGCCGGTGCATGATTTTATGCAACAACTCACCTACTGAATACGTCCCCTACGTGGCCAAAGCATTCGCACGTATTGTGCAGAATTTTCTTCAGACCAGTCACGAACAGTTGTGACCTGTCACGTTGTCATCCATGAACATTCTATGGTTGATTGGGAACATGACATACACGAATGGTTGCAGAATGGTCGCCAAGTAGCAGCACATAACCATTTCCAGTCAACGATCGGCTCAGTTTGACCAGCAGACCCGGTTCATTTCATGTAAATACAGCTCACACCGTTATGGAGCCACTACCAGCTTGTACAGTGGCTTATTGACAACTTGTATGGTTTAGTGGGGGCTAGTATCAGCTCCTAAAGACTGAAATCGGCACTCATCTTACCAGTCCAGTTTTTCAGTCTCTTAGAGTCCAACCGACATGGTTGGAGAGACGGCGCAGGCTATGTCGTGCTCAAAAAAATGGCTCTGAGCACTGTGGGACTTAACATCTGTGGTCATCAGTCCCCTAGAACTTAGAACTACTTAAACCTAACTAACCTAAGGACATCACACACATCCATGCCCGAGGCAGGATTCGAACTTGCGACCGTAGCAGTCGCGCGGTTCCGGACTGAGCGCCTAGAACCGCTAGACCACCGCGGCCGGCGATGTCGTGCTGTTAGGAAAGACATTCACGTCGGTCGCCTGCTGCCATAGCTAATTAACGCCAGATTTCGCTTCACTGTCCTAACGGACATGTTCGTCGTACGCCACACACTGATTTCTGCTGTTATTTCCCGCAGTGTTGCTTGTCTATTAGCACTGACAACTCTACGCAAACGCCGCTGTTCTTGGGAGTTAAATGAAGGCCGTCGGCCACGTTGTCCTTGTGAGAGGTAATGCCTGAAATTTGATATTCTCGGCCCACTCTTGACACTGTGGATCTCGGAATATGAATTCCTTAACGATTTCCGAAATACAAAGTCACATGTGTCTAGCTGCAACTATTACTCCGCTTTCAGAGTCTTGCGGTCATAATCATGCCTGAAACTTTTTCGCATAAATCAGCTCAATACAAGCGACAGCTCCGCCGCCGGCCGCTGTGACCGAGGGGTTCTAGGCGCTTCAGTCCGGAACCGCGCTGCTGCTGCGATCGTAGGTTCGAATCCTGCCTTGGGCATGGACGTGTATGATGTACTTACGTTAGTTAGGAAGTAGTTCTAAGTCTAGGGGACTGATGATCTCAGATCGCACAGTGCTCAGAGCTATTTTTGAACATCTCCGCTAAAGCACTACCCCTTTATAGCGTGCATGAGTGATACTACCGCCATCAGTACATGTTCATATCGCTGTCGCATGACGTTGATCACCTCAGCGTACACCAACTAAAGAGGCACACGTTTGAAATCCCTCGTTTATATCGATATCACTATCCAGTCTCAATTCGTCTGTTATGTTCCAAAATCTCCCAGACAAATTCCGAAATGATTCCTTAGATACAGTTGCAGCAATTCGTTTCTGCATTCATCCGTTTTAATTGGTGCACTAATGATTTTTCTGAAGACTGGATCCTCAAATTCGTACCTTGAGGACGTTGCCTCTAAGTATCTTTGGATAGTTTCAGGTGCTCTCCATTCTAATTTTAAAAATTTCGATTTACTTCGACTCATAAATGCTAACTGAACTGAGACATGCCAGATTACACTCCTGCCGGCTCAGAACATAGAAAGGGAGCACCTTCACGTCTGTTTACTAGGGTTGTGCTCGGAGGATCACAGTGACACAATGTCCATCGAGTTGTAGGAAGCCAACAACATTTTGAAGTATCATTGTCTTGCGTGACCACATACGCCTCTAATACCTAACTATTCAACATAGATACTGCCATTTCTCAAATTGACCCGTCTTTTAACTCTGACGTTCATCGACAGTTGAGATTAATTATTTCTTTCCCTGCTTGCTGCAAGCTTTTTTGCAGAAACCGCCACCCACAGTTGTCCACTGGTAGGTCATTTCTCTGGTTTCTCCAGGTGCTACTCACTGTTAATCCCTTATACCTTCCCAATAATCGAAGTAATTTGTTCACTGTTATGTTTTGATTTTCCTTCTCTTCTATTTGTGCTTCGGTACGCTGACGATGTGTATATACTGTCACTACATTAAACTGGTCAACTGAGGTCCAAAAATTCTTTCTTCTCTTTAGGTTTCTATACACTATTTACAGATATTAAAGCTTGGTATGAAATCTTCAGATAGTGTCATAAGATGGCAGTGTGCACAATATAATGTATTTTGATAGTTTTGTTCCGTGCCTTTAACAAAATTCGTTGGAAGAATGCACTATGTTTTCGTGGGTGTTATTGGCGACGAACTTCTTGCACGGGTGTGTTTTTTCCTTTTCTGATTTTTGCATTACTTACTATTACAATTTTATTGCGAACCGTCTGAAATCGTTAAACAGCGTTGCTTTCACCAACTGCTAAGCTTCTTTCATTTAATGGGAGATCACATATCAGTCCTGTGTAACTTACTTTGAAACACTGTGTCGTGCATTTGGTCCTAGCTTACTGCCAAATATGTTGCGTCGCTGACGGTATGCAGCTACTTTACTTTCGTGTCCTGATCTTCCACTGATTTTGTACAGACGTTTTCCGTTTCTATTACAAAGCTTACTTTTGATACGCTTTTTTAGGCTCGTGTATCTTGTGACTGGTCGGCGGTCGGCGACGTTTTGCTCTCCTGTGCCAGCTTACTTGTCTCAAAAACATGGTTCAAATGGCTCTGAGAACTATGGGAATTAACTTCCGAGGTCATCAGTCCCCTAGAACTTAGAACTACTTAAACCTAACCAACCTAAGGACATCACACACATCCATGCCCGAGGCAGGATTCGAACCTGCGACCGTAGCGGCCGCGCGGTTCCAGACTGTAGCGCCTAGAACCGCTCGGCCAATCCGGCCGGCCTACTTGTCCCAGAGTACAACTTACACGCTTTGACCTCGATTATTCCTTGGATCTACTTTTACACTCTACAGCTCCCTCTAGCACGGCGGAAACTGTTGCCCCATGTTTTAACACACGTCTTAGCACTCCGTGAATATTGTCAGTATTTTCCCATATGTTCATATTTTAATAGTGATTAGTAGACTGTTCTAACAAGAACATCTTCAGATGTATCTTGTCTTATTTTACAAGTTCAGTTAAGTTGCAGCATTCTTCTATAACACCACATCTCAAACCACTTCTGTGCTGGTTGAAAAGATAAAGGAAAATACAAATACTATTCATTTGTTGTTATAACAATCAAACTAATTACGGTTATCAAGATTTTCAAACAATAAATATCTTTCATCAACCACATTGTGCGCTGGGCAGTCCTTGCAGTATGGTTCAAATGGCTCTGAGCACTATGGGACTTAACATCTGAGGTCACCAGTCCACTAGAACTTAGCACTACTTAAACCTAACTAACCTAAGGACATCACACACATCCATGCGCGAGGCGGGATTCGAGTCTTGGAGTATGGAGAGATGTTGTACGAGATGGCATTTCACAAAGAGCAGCAGTGGTAGTGTGGCATTTTGACACAGAGTTAGTTTACAAACCCGCGAACTGTAAAAGAGCATCTTTAACGTTGTTTTCACAGACGAACTAAAAACGATAGCGTTCTACAGTGTTGTTCGTAAGTTCGTGCGGGATTTCAGGAAACGTCTGTGCGGGAACTTACAGACTTACAAAAAGGAATGTCACGTACACTATCCGATCAAAAGTATCCGGACACCCGCAAAAATATACGTTTTTCAAATTATGTGCACTGTGCTGCCAATTACTGCCGGGTACTCCATATCAGCGACCTCAGTAGTTTATAGACATGATGAGAGAGCAGAATGGGGCGCTCTGCGGAACTCACGGACTTCGAATGTGGTCAGGTGAGTGGGTGTCACTTGTGTCATACGTCTGTACGCGAGGTTTCCACACCCCTAAACATCCCTAGGTCCATTCTTTTCGATGTAATAGTGAAGTGGAAACGTGAGGGGGACACGTACAGCACAAAAGCGTGTAGGTTGACCTCGCCTGTTGACTGACAGAGAGCCGGTCGCGGTGGTCTCGCGGTTCTAGGCGCGCAGTCCGGAACCGTGCGACTGCTACGGTCGCAGGTTCGAATCCTGCCTCGGGCATGGATGTGTGTGATGTTCTTAGGTTAGTTAGGTTTAAGTAGTTCTAAGTTCTAGGGGACTTATGACCACAGCAGTTGCGTCCCATAGTGCTCAGAGCCATTTGAACCATTTTTTTGACTGACAGAGACGACCGACAGTTGAAGAGCGTCGTAATGTGTAATAGGCAGACCATCACACATGAATTCCAAACTGCATCAGGATCCAATTCAAGTGCTATGACACGCAGAAGGTAAAAAAAAACTTGGATTTAATGGTAGAGCGGCTGCTCATAAGCCACACATGACGCCAGTAAATGCCCAACGACTCCTCGAGTGGTGTAAGGAGCGTAAAGATTGGAAGATTGAACAGTGGAAAAAAAGGTGTGTGGAGTGACGAATCACGGCACATAATGTGGCGATCCGATGGTAGGGTGTGGGTATGGCGTTTGCTCGGTGAACGTCATCTGCCAGCGTGTGCAGTTTCAACAGTTAAATCCGGAGGCGGTGGTGTTATGGTGTGGTCGAGTTTTTCATGGTGGGGGCTTGCACCCCTTGTTGTTTTGCGTGGAAATATTACAACACAGGCCTATATTGATGTTTTAAGCACCTTCTTGCTTCGTACTGTTGAAGAGCAATTGGGGGTGGGGGGGTGGGGGTGGGGGGAGGCGAAGTGGATACACGACAATAACATCACTGTAATGGACTGGCCTGCACAGAGTGCTGACCTGAATCCCATAGAACACCTCCGGGATGTTTTGGAACGCCGACTTCGTGCCAGGCCTCACCGACCGACATCGATACCTCTCCTCAGTTCAGCACTCCGTGAAGAATGGGCTGCCATTCCCCAAGAAATCTGCCAGCACTTAATTGAACGTATGCCTGCGAGAATGGAAGCTGTCATCAGGGCTAAGGCTGGGCCAACACCATACTGAATTCCAGCATTACCGATGGCGGGCGCCACGAACTTGTAAGTAATTTTCAGCCGGGTGTCCGGATACTTTTGATCACATAGCGTATCAGTGATTAGAGAAACTCTTCACTTTCGATTCATAATACGTGCCGTGCCGTAGTTGCAGTGCGCATCAGTAGGAGTGCTAGAATATGTAGACATATTATCCACTCCATATTGTCGCTTGTGGTTTATGGGCGAACAGCAGTGATGTTATCACTCCATACGGTCACATTGAATTACTTCGCGTCTACAGATACCTACTGAAACGTGGCTGTTTTCTGTATATCTTGCAGTTTTCATGCAGTCGGATTTTGAATCGCTGGAGACGTAAATAATCCTGCACTGCTAGGACTGCTAATTTACTTCGACAGTGAACGATGACTGGGGTGTTAACAAGTTATGGCTTGGTTTGCTATGTGCTCTCTTTCTCTCTCTCTCTCTCTCTCTCTCTCTCTCTCTCTCTCTCACACGCACACACTCTCTCTCTTTGAGGTTAATGACATGTTAAGCCACTGATGCTGTATGTTAAATGTGCATTTATTCAGTTAAACAGAGTGTAGTGATCAACCTCACCAGATCATGTAATCAATCAGTCTACGATTCACAAGTGTAATATACTCCGAAGCTAATGGTTTCCACTTTTGCTGGCTTTTCCAGTTTTGAAGGCACAAGGGAATCCGTATCCGGTATGCTATTTATCTGACATTTCACACATCTGATTTTTACACGGACTGGAACCAAAATGGAGAACAACCCATGAAAAACATATTTTTGAAAAATTAGAAATGTTACCCTACTGCTCCGAAATTATTCTAATGGCACCTCCGCAGGCAGAAATATTGTTGAGGGGTTATCATTGTATATCGGTGCTTTAAACTTACGTAAAGAAATTCGTCGTCCTCATCCGAAATGGGTCCGATTAATTCCATGCAAAGTGAGATGGTCACAGTATGCCCCGTGCATATACGAAGTACGACGCCACCACTGACCGTCCCGTACGTTACAGCTCGCAGTCTTCGCCGCCGTGCTGGCCGTGGCCCGCGCCGGCTTCCTCGCCGCCCCCGCCGCCGTCTCCTACGCCGCCCCCGCCTATGCCGCCCCCGCCTACGCCGCCTACGGCGCCCACGCCGTCGCCCCCGCGGCCATCACCTCCCAGCACTCCAACATCCTGAGGAGCTTCGGCAACCTGGGACAGGTGTCCACCTACTCCAAGACCATCGACACGCCCTACTCCAGCGTCAGCAAGTCTGACGTGCGCGTCAGCAACGACGCCGTCGCCCACGTGGCCGCCCCCGTCGCCTACGCCGCCCCCGCCGTCGTCAAGGCTGCCGCCCCCGTGGCCTACGCCGCCCCCGCCGCCTACGCCGCCCCCGCCGTCGTCAAGGCCGCCGCCCCCGCCGTCGGTCTGCTGGGAGTCGCCTACTCCGCCGCCCCCGCCGTCGCCCACATGACCTACAGCAACGGTCTTGGTCTCGCCTACGCCTGGTAATCTGACCTCACCTCCTAGCATTCCGATGTGATGATTCAGAGCACTATATTTATTTGTAATTTATTGTGAAATAAATTATAATATTCTTACTTACTGTGTCCCATTCTTTGCTGACTAACTGCCCTTTTCCTTTCCTTATAAACAGACCTTGAACAGCAAACACTATTTCGCTATGTCTTTTCAAGCTCTTATTTCTGAAATGGCTTCAGTCCCAAGCTGGCCACAGAAGTTTTCGACCCATGGAATGTTTTTTAACGTGAAAAATACCAAGTCGCACTTTGTTTACCAGTCTACATTAAACTGTATGTTGCTGGACAATGTTTGGAGAAAGGCGGGGGAATTTTTCATCCAGTAGGACTATGCCAAGAAAGGAACTGTGATCGTGATACCATTCTTCAGGTTGATGGTAGTTTTACTACAAGTCTGCCTCAGTGATTGCCTGAGACATAGTGGGATTATGTTCAATCGTACTGGTGGTAACTGTCGTTAGCAGAACAGATGTAATTGTATTTGTACTCGGCATTATGAGAACATTTCAGTAGATGTATGGAGCTGCGACTTTTCGAATAGCACAGTGTCCCACAATATAAAATATTCTCGGCCTTTTTGAAAAATAAAAATTAAAAATAATTACCACTGCATTTACCACATTTCTTACACATTGCAGAAAAATTCATCCACTTCAGGCGTTCACGTCACACTATTCGTAGATAAGGCAATAAAAACTGCTTCTGTGTTGGGCTCAGTATTACTCACTTCCTATATCATCTCGAACTTTCTGGGAAACCTTAACAGTAACATCCATTTCATCATAAAAATACCAATGAGCCTATTGCAGCATTCAAAATAAAAAGAAAACACCAACTGTTCTCATGAGACACGGTGTTGCCTATGAAACAGCTACAGATTTGGATGACGATCGATACAAATATCGATACAACAAATTTCTCTTAAATGTACCTCCAAACGCGCTGGAGACATAGTTTACTTCGTGATCACCTAATGATCACTATACAGATAACTTACAGGATTGCAGCTGAGTAACGCCGTCGACAAACGCAGGTGACCATCTTGTCATTTTCAAGGCAAAACTGCAGAAAGTAAACATCGATTTGCAAGGCAATTCCGGAAAGATAAAACACACACGCGCACACATACTGCAGACACTAGCGCCACCAAACAACCAAAGATGAGCAACGTCGGAAGTTATCGACAGTGAAAATTACTGAACAATGGGTGAGATAGCATTAACTCTGTTCCTCAGGTTTTTGAGAAAGGAGAGGGCAGGATTCAACGCAGAAGTTTAAGAAAAAACCTCCACTTATATTTTCAAGGTTACTTTCTGATTTAATCTCAGCTCCCAATAGCCGGAAGCGCACGCCAGAATTTCCGCGTTGTTACACTCCATAGGATGATCGGTGTCAAGACAATGTTCTGCAATATCCGATTTGCTTGACTGTTGTAAAAGTGTGTGACGCTGTTCCTCAGTACAAAGGTCCTCCGCAGTTCTGATAGTCTGACCAACATATGGCATGCCACAACTGCTAGAAATACGGTAGACTCTTGCCTTACGCAACCCAGACTCATCCTTAACATAATCTGAAAGGACCCTAATCTTAGGCGGACGTCGGAAAACACATTTCACATCATATTTCTGCAAAATACGACCAATCCTGTTCGAGATTCTCCCTGCGTAAGACGGTAAGGCCGTACACTTTGGTGTCAAAATGGTTCAAATGGCTCTGAGCATTATGGGACTTAACATCTGTGGTCATCAGTCCCCTAGAACTTAGAACTACTTAAATAACCTAAGGGCATCACACACATCCATGCCCGAGGCAGGATTCGAACCTGCGACCGTAGTGGTCGTGCGGTTCCAAACTGAAGCGCTTAGAACCGCACGGCCACACCGGCCGGCTCTTTGGTGTCAAATGGTTCAAATGGCTCTGAGCGCTATGGGACTTAACATCTGAGGTCATCAGTCCCCTAGACTTAGAACTACTTAAACTAACTAACCTAAAGACATCAAACACATCCATGACCGAGGCAGGATTCGAACCTGCGACCGTAGGAGCAGCGCGGTTACGGACTGAAGCGCCTAGAACCACTCGGCCACAACGGCCTGCCCTTGGTGTCAAATTGGTATTATTATCACCCGTGCACGATTGGTCGATAGCGCAACGCGTGTCTGATCTGTCTTTCACTATACGCATTCTGACGGAAGGTGACCTCAAGGTGGAGTAACTCAGCTGATAGACTCTCAGGGTCTGAAATGAGTTGGGCCCCGTGAACCAAGGCACGAAGTACGCCTTCACGCTGAGCCTCTAGAGATAAGTCAGCGTGAGCAGGCTTCCTATAAATAGCACGTCCCAACGTACCACCCACCTTCCTCCTGAGCAACATATCAAGGACGGGAAGGCACCCATCCTTTTCCACCTCCACTGTGTAACGAATGATCGGGTGGATTGATTTCACGTGTTCTAAAAAGTCGTTCAAATTCTCGCTGTCATGAGGTCAAACAAAAAATGTATACTACATACCCGAAAAAACACGCAGGTTTCAGAGCCGCCGACTCCAAGTCACATTCCTCGAAGTCTTCCATAAACAAAGTAGTAATACAAATAATAACGGACTTCCCATCGCAATTAAATCTCCCTGCTCGTAGTAGAAGTCACTGAAAGGAAGTGGAAGTCAACACATGCGAAAATAGGTTCGTTAATTCAGCACCAAACCTGGTATTAATTAACGCTGGTGAAGAGAGAGACCACATCAGTACTTACTAGAATATCAGAGTTATTCGAACGCATTCCCTCTAATCGACGTAAGAAATCCTCAGAGTTCTTTGTGATGCTCAAACCGACCGACTAGAGAGCTCAACAATGTGGCATGGTGTTTTGCCAGTGTTACTGGCAATCGGACGAAAAGGAAAGCCTCGTTCGTGAGTCTTCAGAAGACCGTATAATCTATGGAAAACAGCACAATAAGTATTAAGACTCTTGATGCTCTCCTGCGTCAAGGAACACGTCGGCATTGCTGGGAACGAAAGGGCAGATCTCGCACCCAAGGAGGCGTGTCTCGGTCAGCAAGTATTTCAGTGTTGTATCCCCCTGCACGTACTCACCTCACTATTGAGCTCACGAGTCATGAGTCGGTGGGAGCATGAGTGGCTGGAAATGATTGACAATAAGCTCCGTTTAGTGAAGCCCACAACGCGTGTGTGGTGTACGCCCTTCCAGCCCCGTAGACGGGACGAGGTTCTCCTCCCTTGGCTTCGGATAGGCCACAGCCCTATGAAGCATGGCTTCCTGCTCCGGCGAGAGGACCCTCCAATGTGTGGTGCTTGTGGCGTCCAGGTCACTGTGCGCCACGTTTTATTGAATTGCGTTTTATTTTCTGACCAGCGGGCCGCGGCTGACTTACCGGCGGATCTGCCATCTCTTTTCTGAAATACGCAAACGAATGTAGTTAAAGTTTTAAATTTCTGTGACTTGTCTAATATTTTTACCAAGATTTTAGGTAGAGGGTCTTAATTCGTTCTCAGGATGACTGGCTCGCCCATATTTTACGTAACGGGCCACCCAGTGACAAATTCCTGTGGCACCCTTGACGCTCCTTTCTCGTTTTCCTTACGTTTTGTTTTCTTATACAACATTCTGCATCTTTACCCGCTTTCTTTGTGTGTATGCTTCCATTTTACTAAATTGGTCCACATTCGTTTCTTTTAATGTGTGTCAGGGCGCTGATGACCTCGACGTTGAGCGCCCGTAAGCCCCAACACACACTCATACACATACATTTCTTCAGGAGCCTATTAGTCTTCCTCTCTACAGTTGTTGCGGCATCAGCACCGATCCTGTAATAGGCTGAATCAGTGAACACTGCATCTATTGAACGTAATGCTACTCGTCCAGAACAGTTATAGCATTTCCCTTGTCCGCGTGTAAAATAACTCCAAACGAAAGTAAAGTAACCCTCTCTGCTGCTGAGATATTACTTTTGGGTGGACGTGCCCCAGTCAACACATGATATGCCTTCACCTAGCCTCCTCTGCAGCCTGAATAGATAGTTTAAAAACAACCTGTTCAATAGAGCTAATAAAATCAACCACTACCTAGCACGGAATAAGCTGCCTCGTCAAAAGCTTTCTCCACGAGGTTTATTACAGAACATAATTTGAAGCTACATGGTCCTTGCAACAAATTCTATATTGGCCAAACAGTAAGAAACTTTAAAACCCGTATTAAAGAACGCATTGACTGTTTCAGACCGGATAAAGCTAATAATTCAGTTGTAGCAAAACATATAAATGAAACAAGACACAGTGTTGCAATAGATAACGACCACAAAGTACTTCATACTTTGCAAGAAAGCTGTAGAATGGACATCTTGGAAGTAATGGAAATATTCATCCATGGCCGTAAGTCGCAAAATGAGTTTCTAAACGAAACGACAGAGTTAAGAAACTTCCTGGCAGATTAAAACTGTGTGCCGGATCGAGACTCGAACTCGGGACCTTTACCTTTCGCGGGCAAGCTACTACGTCTTCACTGCAGAAGCCACGGAAATCTCATAAGTGCACAAGTCGGCACTACGAAATATTTCTATCTCCGCAACGATGGGTTCGTCGCACTGTACTGTCCAGCACTCTCTCATGTCCTCTCCCGTTCTGGCCCTCGCGCCACACCGTCCAGAACTGCCTCTCCATTCACTTCAGTAGTCGCCTCCCTTAGTAATCAGCACTGTGATTGGCGATAGTGCTCCCGTCATGTCTCCAAACCAATGCACACTCATTAACATTTTGAAACACATTCAAAATACTGGATTTACATTTAAATAACTTGAAATTAAATAAATATTCTTACGGCTGGACATAAACAAATTAAATAAACATATATCAAAGGAATAGATCAATAGGTAGACCAGTAGCCTAATGTATCTGTGCTTCCTAAAACACAGTAAATAATTTACCAATTTCTTCATGAGTAGTGTATATCAGATATAAACAAAGATATACATGAATAAATATATTTATAAGCATGCTGCTACCGTTCTTTCGTGTAACTGTGGAGTACTTACGTCCTGATGCGATCGATAGTAATCGGCCACTTTGACCTCCAATAACTCATGTACTATTCAAGTTACATGCCTGTAATTTATGCCAATTTAGGTTTACACTAATAGATTTCTAAACAAATATCGATCGACAAAATCGGATGAACAATTTAGATTTTGGAAATTCGTTGCTGGGTGTTATTTGTATAATTTATCGTCAGATACTAAACTTTAACCTAATAAAGATATTGAAAATCTGACTACACTATCAGAATCGTCGCGCAAATATTGCTAAGGTACATGTTTCTTTTTGAGGTGTCATGATTCATGTGGCTACTATTAACTTCTATACTAACCGTGAATGGCTGCCATTAAGGTTTCACGAAGTCCGCCATCTTTGGCACTCCCAGCATGCGTCCTTCATCGACACAGCGTCACCATGGAATTTCCAGCCACGCGGCCGATGGACAGGCCCCAGCGTGACCACGCCAACTCCGAACTTAGAATATTTTGAAGGCGCCACAACTCTCCCATTACCTCACACCTTTCTTACTACGAAAGAGAGGAAAACAAACTGATCAGGGACTGCTGTGGACAACGTAACAATAACCCTCAGAGAAATAGAGATGTCGGCGAGTACACGGTGAATGTATCACGGAAATCCTTCGCTAGATTTCTATGTGGAAGGAAGGACCGATGTAATATCACATTTTATTACGGAAATAACTGTGTCAGATACTGTTCTCTGTGTGGGAACCAAAGACGTTTCTCCTTGCGTAACATAAGCGAACTTTCGCTTTCTCTGATTTTTACTATATCTGTTCTTAAATGTAATGTTAATGATTCATATTTTAATTCACTTATAATTGTGAATATTACGAACTACAACTCGATGGAAAGGGTGAAAGCCGTATTCAAGGAAGAAATAAACGAGTGCTCATGTCTGATAAATATTAGGTGAAACTCGAACGTAAATATCACTCTTTCTAATCATTCTACTCACTATGGAAAGTTTCAGCTACACTACGTCGACATGGAGTTGGAAACACGCTGGAGAGATTGGCGAACGTACCTGTACATAAACACGGGGAATTTCAACGGACTCAACAACATGCAACAAGAAATCTGTCACGGCTCTTTACCAACATATTACTACACAACAAAAAACACACACACAAGTCGTGTTTAGTTTCAATGGACATTTCACTACACCACTCGAAAACCAATAATACAGGCTGATGTTGTCTATAAAACCATAAAATACAATAAAAATATACCGTGACGACGACCTCAGGGACGGTGGGCAGATGACAGAAGAAAAACGCAGGGGCACTATGAATGTGTATGGTTTTTAATGCATGGAAAATTACAGAGGAGGCCGTTATCCATCGGCAGATGTCAGATGATTGATAATGATGATGAAGATAAATATTATGATGATAATTATTTGCGGTGTGTTTTGTCTGTCACTTAATTCGTAAAACTTTGTCACAGGCCCGCATCTCGTGGTCGTGCGGTAGCGTTCTCGCTTCCCACGCCCGGGTTCCCGGGTTCGATTCCCGGCGGGGTCAGGGATTTTCTCTGCCTCGTGATGGCTGGGTGTTGTGTGCTGTCCTTAGGTTGGTTAGGTTTAAGTAGTTCTAAGTTCTAGGGGACTTATGACCACAGCAGTTGAGTCCCATAGTGCTCAGAGCCATTTTTTTTTTGTCACAGTTGCAACTGCAGTCCCATTTGGATGTGAACGGCTTCGCCGCTGAGTGATACGGCGACGCGTAGTGAAGCCCCTTTTGTGCTGAGTCCTCATCACAACCTCTTTTGTGTTTACTCTCACCAACAAGTTCTTGAAATAAATTTTACTTCGAATATTAATAGTTGAAATTTCTAAAAGTAAACAGCATTACGGAAAGGCACATTACAGAACTTTTTTGTGTGATGTATTTCGAAATAACGCGTAACAAAAGATCCAACATCAAATTTTTTACAACAGTAAGACGATTCTTTAGGTTTTTGTTCTTGCTGTACATGATGCATCACCCCATAGGTTTGTGTTGCTTAGATGACGACTCCACGGTGCTCGGAAAGTGCCTTTCTCGAAGCCGAAGTGGATTTTCCTCCGTCTGATGCTTTCGTTTCTTGGTGGTGTGTGTCTAAAAACTCGCAAACAGACTGAGCTGAAAGTCGGTGACTGAAGTATCCTTTACGGTACAAACCACGTAAATAATGCGGGCATTCAGCATACACGCGTCTGAGGAATGAGCAAAGAGTTTCTTTTTTTGTACGAGTT
The DNA here is from genome assembly GCF_023898315.1 of Schistocerca nitens. Classification (NCBI taxonomy): domain Eukaryota; kingdom Metazoa; phylum Arthropoda; class Insecta; order Orthoptera; family Acrididae; genus Schistocerca; species Schistocerca nitens. The sequence goes on along the minus strand of NC_064614.1, from coordinate 1,190,357,498 downwards.
CAGAGTTTTCTGAACACATTCCGTTGAAGTAAGCAGCACGCCGTATTTGACCAGTGCAGACATAAATTTGTCGTGGTTCAACACAGGTATTCGTTTAAATTATTCGGTATTACCAGCGGCTTTCAATAAGTAATGTAACACATCCTTTCTCTGAACGCAAGTTGGTTATATTCAGGAGTCCAATACACCACATTATTCCCCACTCTTTTGGCTGCAAAATCTTATTTTTCAACGCAAGCCACATTACTGGGAGGGTGCGTATGCTCGCATGGTACTACTCTACTGATCGACGCCGGAGCAAACGTCTTGCAGCAGCAATAACCTCCCCGTCACCGATGTACTGCCTCCCGAGGGGTGCATCCTTCATTGGGACAAACGGATGGAAGCTTTTTGTGGCCTTCTGTTAGGCGTCGAGGAAACCATCGGCCACACACCTTTGAGTAACCCAGCTGATGGACGAGTGTCTCGGCACTACCAACAGAGACGTCCAGTTGTGCAGCGAGGTGTTTGTGATCCGTCGATCACCTCGACTGAGAGTGTCCACACGCTCCCACATTCGAGGAGTCACGGCTGTGTGAGGTCGGACGGCACACCGGAGGTCGGACAGGTTTCCGCCATCTTCTTGCGATTATGGCAGACGCCTTGCCCAACGACTCACCGTTCTTTTCTTCACTTCCAGACCTCCATAGACATTCTGTGCATGCCTATGAATATCTGCGTTGCTCTAGTTTTGCACCAAAAGAATCGCAATGACAGTTCTCTTCTTGGAACCCACCTCCGTTAAGGACGTAATTTTGAAGTCTACTATAGCGCCGCCTCGAAACTATAGGGGATGAAGAGGGAATATTCCACGATGTCCCACAAGAAATTCCACGATTTTTTCACATGAAACTGTGTTGCATTAGTTATTGAATGCCCCTCGTGTATGATCGTAGGTGACTATTAAAAAAATGAACGTTGGTCAGTGTGCAGTGGAGACGTACGTCGGAAATTACTAGACTCTGCACTTCTATTTAAATCGACATAAAAGTTTTCTGGGTATGGTACCGCGTCATAATGTAAAACCTACTGCTGCTGGAGATAAACCAACGTTTCGGCCACGGTTGCAGCGGCCTTTTTCTGGGTATAATGGAGCGTTCTAGCTATGCAGTGTCCTTTAGATTTTGTTGTTACTATTCACTGCTCATGCCATTACATCATAATTTTAAAATAGTAGTTAGTTTCATTGGTCAGTTAAGGGAGAAGGAGAGGGAACTTTATTTTAATAGGTTATTGCGGTGGAGGGAGAACGTAACGTCTGTTGTCTATTGGTTCTTGTGTTTTGCGGCATGATTGGTGGTCACCGTCGAATGAGAAGTTGGCTGCTGTTTACCAACAGCTGGACGTCGGCCGCGCGGCGGCAGTTACTCGCCGGTGGTGCTCTTGCCTCGTGTTGACAGTGCGGTCTGTTGGGCTCTGATTGCTGGCAGCCAAGATGGTGGAAGCCATCCTCCCTGTTCATGTTGTTAGGGTGTTTAAGTATTTCGATGGCCTCTCTGATTTTGCGTTTCATCATAGCTCGCTGCTTGGCTAACACACAGGCTTCGCTGAATTTTATTTCTTTTCCGCAGTCTTGGTGATGTTCTGCCACTGCGGATTTGTTGTGTTGCCCTAGACGAATATAGCGCTCGTGTTCCCAAATGCGCGTTGCTATTGGCCTACCAGTCTCGCCGACGTATGCCTTCTCCACATTCGCATTCCACCTTGTAAACGTCTGCAGTGTGTAATGCATCACCCTTGTCCCTAGTGGAGCCGAGCACGTCCTGGATCCTACGACCACAGTAGAAGACAGGCTGCACCCCACCGCGGCCAAAGTGCTTGCCTATTCGGTCAGTGACGTTTTTCAAATAAGGTAAGCGCACTGTTGGCTGCAGTTTGTCTACTTCTTGCTCATCTTTCTTGCTTGTGTTCGTCGACAAGGCTGTGTGGATCGATTTATGGCTGTAGCCATTGGCTAGAAACGTTGTGCGTAGCCTTTTAAGCTCAGGTGTTATGCTTTGAGCATCGCTCAGGCGCTGCGCACGGATTGCCAAAGAACGGATGGCAGAGTTCTCCTGCGCTGGGTGGTGGTAGGATTGGGCGTGCAGATACCTGTCTGTATGTGTAGGCTTGCTATATACTCTGTGCCCCAGTGTGCTCTCCGTTCTCCTGTATACTTCGACGTACAGAAATGGAATTGCACCATTTTTTTCTACTTCGAGCCTGAACTGTATTTTCCCGTGCACATTGTTCAAATACTCGTGAAACTTTTGCAGCTCCGTTTCACCATGAGGTCATATCGCGAACGTGTCGTCCACGTATCTGAACCAGCAACGTGGACGTAAAGGAGCTGAACTGAGGGCCGTTGCTTCAAAGGCTTCCATGAATATGTCGGCTTCCAGCGGAGATAGGGGAGACGCGCATTGTTTCGCTGTCTGCTCGTAGTACTTTCCTTGCCATTTGAATTACGTTTAAGTCAGGCAAAACTCAACCAAGTCGCATAAGTCTGGCGGGAATTGTTCCTAAAGGATGCGGATAATTTCATCTACTAGCACGTTCGTAAATAGTGACTTCACGTCACAGCTGACCATGATGTCGGTAGGTAAAATTGTTTCTCCCTTTTGGCGTCCTATAAAGTGCGTCGAGTTCTTCACATAAGAGTCCGTCTTACGAACTATACGTCTTAATATGCAGGCTAGATACTTTGCCAAATTGTAAGTAGGCGAATTGATCCCATTCACAATTGGCCTCAAAGGATAACTTTCCTTATGTATCTTTGGAACACCGTAAATTCTAGGACAGACTGGTACTCTGGGTGTTGTGGCGTAACAAGACACCCACGCCACTCGGAAGTAGCCGAAAGGCACGTGCTAAACTCACGCAGGCTAGAGAGAGGTCTGAAACAGGATACGTAATGAATGCTATAAAGAAAAGTACGTAGCTTCTGGAATACTTAACTTTAATCCATCCTTGTTGTACATCGCTCTTGACGAGACAAGTGAGACTCTTTAGATACAAGCTATGTAAGGCTAATGGCGCCTTGCTAGGTCGTAGCCATTGACTTAGCTGAAGGCTATTCTAACTATCTGCTCTGCAAATGAGCGAGGCTTCGTCCGTGTGCATCGCTAGCTACGTCGTCCGTACAACTGGGTCGAGTGCTCGTAAGTCTCTCGAGACCTGCCGTGTGGTGGCGCTCGGTCTGCGATCACTGACAGTGGCGACACGCGGGTCCGACATGTACTAATGGACCGCGACCGATTTAAAGCTACCACCTAGCAAGTGTGGTGTCTGGCGGTGACACCACACTCGGAATTCAATTTAAATGTTGATAATGACTGGAAGGTAGCATATGTACATTGACAGTACGCCAGAAAGCCGAGAACGGGAAAGACTACGGATCACGCCCATAGTTTGCGAGGTATCAGTGTCTTGGCGTGTATTGGGTCTAGTTTAGGGGCAGCAAGTGCTCGGGGCGGTGCTGGGAGGTGGGGCGCGGCGGAGCCACGTGCGTGCCCACGAGGTGAGCCGCGGCCGGACCTTGCGCACGGCAGGTGACGAAACAGCCAGGCGCGGCCAGACGTATATAAACGCATGGCGGGCGCGCTCCTCTCCAGATTCGCTCTGACCACCACTCACACCATGTACAAGGTAAGAAAGAGCGCCATAGCACCACCAGTGGGCTCGCGCCGCACCTCTGCTGCTTGCGGCAACTTTGTTTGGGGAAGCTGCGCTGCTCGTTGTGTCTGGTGTATCGAGCAGCTGATACTTGCGCTTTGCACTCTTTTCGAAGCATCCCACCTGATGACTTTGGACCAGTGCATTTACAATAGGGCCTCGTCATCCTACTGAAGTCATTCAGTCGACGCATGAGTGAAATACATGACTGCAGTGTCACGTACGCCACCGAAGTGGACCACTCCGCGAACAATCTGGCTGTTTTCTCACTAAAGATTATGGGAGTTGCTGTCGGGCACTTACTATGAAGATTTATCCCTGCACGGAACATCTCACGCTAGATATCGACTGAAGAGACACCTCGTGAAACCACCCAGCGTGTTTCTATCATTTATTTTTGTCAAAAATTCACTTACCATCCTGTACTATCCTCCTCATCCCAGAGTAGAAATTAATCGGCCTCAGTGACTGGTATTTCAGTATCTGTCTTCCCCTACAGTTTTGACTCTCCAGCTCCCTCGACTACCACGGAAATCTGTCCTAAGCTCTTAGCACATGCCATATCATCCTGTCTCTTCTTCTTGTCAGTGTTTTCCATACATTTCTTTCCTCCTCATTTATCTGTCGGTCAACCTAATTTTCATCATCCTTCTACACATGTCAAAAGCTTCTATAATCTGCTTTTCTGGTTTTGTCACAGTCACTTTCATACAGTCCTGTGCTCCAGATGTACATTCTCAGAAAAGTCTTCCCCAAATTAAATCGTTGTTTCATACTAGTAGTCTTCTTTTCGCTATAAATGCCCTCATTGTCTGTGCTAGTCAGCTTTTTATGTCCTCATTTCGTCCCTCGTATGTTCGTGTTTTTACTTCGAAGATGGCAGGACCCCTACATCAGTTTCGTGGTCCCCAATTCTGATCGTAAGTTTATCGCTGATCTCATTTCTGCTACTCCACATTACTTTCTTCATTTTTCTGTTTACTCTCACTCCATATTCCGTGCTCTGACTACAGCTGTTTGCTGAATACAGTACTTCCGTTTGTTGATCTACTTTGGGACGGGAAATTGACTAGGCCCAGTCGGTGAACCACAATTTTAACTCATAGACTGTTTATTAATGAAGAATCAAATTTTATCACACTACTAAAATAAGTCCTGACTATTACTGTGTGCTACAGTTCCACCTTGAAATTAATGAAGTAGAAAGACCCTAAAATTACGTCCTACTCACAGAGTGGCCCCAAACAGAAGTGGCACGTTTGACGTCTTTGTTTGTTGTGCTTTCCGAAAGGCAGTGTTGGCGTCAGCGATAAACTTTGTATGTTGCATTCGTATCCCGTGCAACAATTAGTAAATTTAAAGGAATTGTAGCCTTTACATCCCGTAATTCTTCCTCGCTTTCATTGCTCATCGTTGATATCCTTTCGACCTGAATTTTAATTCCTCTCTTTTCTATCTTTTATTTTTGTTATTCTATTTTCGATGTACAAATTGAACAGAAAAGGAGAAAGAATGCATCCCTGTCTCATTCGAACATTCTCTTCTTGCTCTTCCATTCCTACTTGGTTCTTACACATATTGTATGTTACCCATCTATCCTATGGCTTACATCTATTTTCTGGAGAATTAGGTGCTTTCATTGTTTTTCAAAGTCAGCTGAGACACATTCTGAAACGCATATTGTATGTTACCCATCTATCCTATGGCTTACATCTATTTTCTGGAGAATTAGGTGCTTTCATTGTTTTTCAAAGTCAGCTGAGACACATTCTGAAACGCTTCCCGGCATACGGACATATCCAATCGTTTTCCCATTGATCTCTATCTCAGTTCATGTTCTGTCTCTAGTGATTTCCTTGTCAACGGCTCCCTGACGTTCGTGTTTGTATTACTTATAATGGAACCTCATTTCTTCCACCGCTAAATTCGTTTCGATACTTGCTTCGCCATCATCTGATTCGTCCCGTAAACATCAAAGGGAATAAGGTACTTCAGATTACGTTATACCCACCCCCATCTTACAGGACTGCGGAGTGGACTTCTACACTCAATTACTGCAGTTTCCATTACAAGAATACCATTATCATCATTCTCTTATGAAGACAAAGCCATATTTGTGCTTCCACATTTCATAAAATCACAGCCGCAGTCCAAGACACTTCCTGGATATCGGTCGCAAAAGTGGGTGTACACACTGATAAATGGAAATTATGAAGGCAAATGGAGGACAGGTCTTTTCGTCTCTTCCTGCATAAATTTACAGAAATCATTCGATGAGACATTCTAATTAAAATCTGGAATACTTTCAATCCAGTATGATTGCCCTGGTCTATGTTTTAACAATGACTGTCGATACATTTCATAAATTTCATTTTGTGTGTTGGGGTTGGGTATTGTATATGCGAGTCACATGGCTGGCAGCGTATTTATCTGTGCACGGTGTCGGTTTCTCTCCGTTTACAACATACTTATCGGGAAGAGATTCGCGACTACTGAGTGGTATTAAAATTATCCATTAGCTTCCACAGTCTCAGTCACAGAGTTTATACGGTAATTACTGCGCTCTTTCAACAAGACTATCGTCACATGTACGTAGCTGCATACATAAGACATAGCGATTTTGTTGACAATCCACAATACCATTATAAACACTAATACTTATTCCTATGTCCACATCTTACTGCGCGTGTGTATCCATTAGTATGGCTGTTATTTCTCAGATTTTATTTTTTCTTTACCTATCTTCCACTTTGGTGATATTCTGCGAAGATGTGGGTTGTGCGTAATTTGGGCCCAATAGGAAAAGGGAAAGAGGCGCGCTTCGGCTCCAGCATTTACAGAAAAGGATGATGAAAAATACGAATTCAACCGTTATTGCGGTGATAATGGATTCATTACAGGATATAAACATATTAAAGCAATTAAAATGTTATGAAATTTTATATATGTTTATTCTCCAGTCTCAGTTGCACTTTTTATCAATATGTCTAGTTTCGATCTCTCTCTCGGTCATCTTCAGATTTGCGTAGTTGCGTCAGCAACCTGTCCTGTCTATATCGGAACAACCACATCAGAATAAATACCTTTGGCCATCCATCTTACCTGATGAAGCGCAGAACTGCATTAAGTGGTGCTTTGAGAAGACCAAAATAGCTAGTGTGACACCTTGCCACATAGTTAATTCAAACACTCAAAAACTGTGAAAGGAAACTATTAATAAAAGTATTGTACTTAATAGGACTATCATGTTCAGTCAAAAGTAAACGTCTGGGTTGGTGCGATTTAGATCGTAAGGGGGTACGGCTCGGCTTGCTTTCCACTCCCTCTGCCTGTCTCAGGATCACCGACATGTCACATAAAACAACCATTCCGTTAGTTCATTCATATAAAATGCATAAGGTAATCAGCTTGCCTACATTACGCAATGAATCAATTTGTCATGCAGAAGTAAAATTTTGCGAAATTAATGGTTATCCATTTACTTGTATTTTCTTGTGTCAAGAGGAAGCTGTATTTCTTTATTGCATTGATCCGAAATTCACACAGCTTCTTGTGACGTGGAATGGCACCAAACCAAGTTAAACAAGAGCCACCTCAATATGCATACATTTAGATAAATTCAAAGCACCAGTCTGCGGTGCTGACCAAATAACAATTTTGCTGACTTTATTGTGTACCTGGACAAACGGTGACTCCCGTCCCATACAGCTCGCCGTCTTCGCCGCCGTGCTGGCCGTGGCCCGCGCTGGCTACCTGGCCGCCCCCGCCGCCGTCTCCTACGCCGCCCCCGCCTACGCCGCCCCCGCCTACGCCGCCTACGGCGCCCACGCCGTCGCCCCCGCGGCCATCACCTCCCAGCACTCCAACATCCTGAGGAGCTTCGGCAACCTGGGACAGGTGTCCACCTACTCCAAGACCATCGACACGCCCTACTCCAGCGTCAGCAAGTCTGACGTGCGCGTCAGCAACGACGCTGTCGCCCACGTGGCCGCCCCCGTCGCCTACGCCGCCCCCGCCGTCGTCAGGGCTGCCGCCCCCGTGGCCTACGCCGCCCCCGCCGCCTACGCCGCCCCCGCCGTCGTCAAGGCCGCCGCCCCCGCCGTCGGTCTGCTGGGAGTCGCCTACTCCGCCGCCCCCGCCGTCGCCCACATGACCTACAGTAACGGTCTGGGTCTCGCCTACGCCTGGTAATCTGACCTCACCTCCTGGCATTCCGATGTGTCATGATGTGATGATTCAGAGCACTATATTTATTTGTAATTTATTGTAAAATAAATTATAGCATTTTTAAAACGTGTCTTGTTGATTTCCATCTTCCTCTTCCACTCCTTACACCATTACAGTAGCCACTGATTGCGAGGAACTTCAGAATCCCTTATTTTAGTTGTGATGTGGCCTTTAACAATTTCATTATTTACTGGTTATCAAACATTAATGCCAGTTCAATTGCCAGATTCTTGTATCTGGGAAATATTAAAGTTCACGAGAAAGTAAGCAAAGTAGAAGAAACGGACACTTAAAGTTCCAGAAGTCCAGAGTTAGTCATAGCATGCAATCAATGTGTCTTACACTCCATAAACCACGGTAACACATAAAACACAGAGAAAGAAGGCAAAGACTGTAGCGCACAGTCCAAAAAATGGTTCAAATGGCTCTGAGTACTATGGGACTTAACATCTGTGGTCATCAGTCCCCTAGAACTTAGAACTACTTAAACCTCACTAACCTAAGGACATCACACACATCCATGCCCGAGGCAGGATTCGAACCTGCGACCGTAGCAGTCGCTCGGTTCCGGACTGCGCGCCTAGAACCGCTAGACCACCGCGGCCGGCGCACAGTCCAAGACTAGCCCACTAGCCTGATTCCAGGTAGATTGTAGAGTGCAGCCTTCCATCACCACGCCACTAGAAGGGGAGGGGGGAGGGAGGGTATCCAGTCCCTCACCCCAACCGCCTTTTACCCAAGATTACACCGGTACTCATTTCATAGCATACTGTGTGAACCTATGCCTTTCCTGGATACACTGGAATGAGGAAAGATCCCTGCTCCTACCCAGGATCGAACCTGGAACTACCATGGCCGTAACAGAACACTATAACCGCTAGACAGAATGGAGGCTGCATTAGCTCAAATATCCAAAGGAAATGTTACCGATCCTATCATCTGTTGTCGGGCACTGCTAATCAAGTCCCGAGTGCAACGGAGCTGAACAGTGACCTACTCAGAGTCCAGCGGCAGTGGTGATGGGATGACGGTGGCTTAGTATAGCTCCTGATCATCTGCTTGATGTGGCTGTATGAAGAGAAACTACCGTCTGCCATGTGGGCTGTTATATGACTTTTTTGTAAGGACAGTCAAGTGAAAAAGATACAGATGGAACAGGTAAGTAAACTGCTTATTATTTCAAAAGCAATCGCCATACATTTATCCCACTGTGGGACATGAGGGTCAATAAGAAAATAAATAAAAAAGATCACAGTTCGAACAGGCCTTCTAGGCTCAACAGTACTGACCGACTGCTGTGTCATCCTCAGCCCTAAGGTGATGGGTCCTTAGCACTAGGATTTCACCCGGAACAAGTCCCGCCGGTTAACGCCCCTCCACGCCTATCTATAGTGTAAGGATCTCCCCTAAACAGCCGCCGGTTCCACAAACTGGAAGCTACATCAAAGTTGTTATCGTCACAGTCCAACACGTTACACTGTGATGAGATTCAGTAATGATAAGAAATTTTTTCTGGATAGTAATATAATATGCATGTACATTATTACAGAAATAAAAGTATTTATAGAGAATTGAAAGCATCGCCAATAATAGAAAACAAAAAATAACGTGATCTTATTTAAGGGCAATAAGGACAAATTTTCATTAACTAATTCACTTTTTATAATACGTTTATTTGAGGGAAACAGCAGAGCAAGCATACAGTGCGAAGACAATGGTCTTGAATCTGTCATGTCGGCAGTAAAGCAATGGCTGCAGCGGACTAACTCTGCTGTCTAAAATCAACGTTATATAGAAATAAGTGGAAGTCGTTTTGTTTATGTAGGCCCTCATAGTAGCACACGAAAATTGAAGAATATAAGAATGTCATAAAGTAGAAATGCTTAATGAAAGCAGTAAGACATTTGCTTATATGCCATATTTCGTTGGTATTTGCATGGGTAATGGATGAATTTTAACTTGTAAATTCTTCTTACGCCATGCCTGCGCATTATAAACGAGGTTATAAAGAGTTGTGGCTGTTTCTGTGTGATTAATGTCCTATATGCTGTTGCAAACGTCTCAGGAAAAAAACCTGTCGTTATTCTTTGTCCTGTCTGTTTATAACAAAAAGATTTATTAATTTCGTAAATGTCATTCAAATCATTTTTTAAAAATAATAATGATGATGTGTATGTTTGTCCCAGAGCAGTTATGGAGGAAATAAATGCTTCAGTGTTTCACGGCTGTAAAATGTCCTTCATGCTGTGCTAGTTCTTCTACCACCCCTAAAACTTTTCAGCAAAACTATTCAGTGAATAACACCCAAAAGCAGCTTGGATCGATCTAGCAAGAACAAAGTAATTTTGATGCCAGCTGGAAGTATAGTGAACATTGGTGCTTGTTTCACATATACTGTCTGAGTTCTGAAACTTAAGTGTCAAGTATACTGTGGTTCCTCTTTCTCCAAGCAAATTATTCTTTGAGGGTAGGTTTTTCCTGTTGTAGCTTTGGGTGCTTTTTCCACATAGAAGTATGTTTCTTCATAGGCTATTCATCTGAATACTGAGTTGTCGTATTTAAAGAATTCAGTGCTAAATTGTTTTCTCTTATGTTTGCTGTGGAAGTACCTGGCGCAGCTGAGGCCAATTGTGCACGTTTTTTGTAAATTTCTTTAAACTGTCTGGCAAAATTTCAGACATAGCAAGATATTAATTTAACATTCACTCCAAGTACAGCCGAACGCGGTAAACGACGTGGGTCAACTGAAACGATGCCCAGGCGCCGAACAAAGACCGGGAAAACCGGGGGTGAGTGGGCGGGACTTGTTCTGGGTGACACCGGAAGCGGATACAAAGGGCACGTGGTCAGCACACCGCTCTCCCGGCCGTTGTCGGTTTTCGTGACCGGTACCGCTACTTACCGGTCAAGTAGCTCCTCAATTGGCCTCACAAGGGTACAAGATGGTCAATGCCTTGATGGAAAAATGTTCGTGGAACCATGACTATACCCAAGCGTGCACCTCTTCACCCAAAACAAACAGACGACCACAAATATCTTTCTTCAGGGTTAAGAAGTGTGGAAGTCGGATGGGGAAATGTCGGGTCTGTATGGAGGAAATGCAAGGGCTTCCCAGCAAAACCTCTGCTGTGAACTCGAAACGACTTTCGCAACATGTGGGCCGGCCCGCATGTTGCTGAACTTTTAAAACCGAATTACTTCAGAGCTCTGAATATATATTTTGGTAAAAAATGTGATAATATTAAATACATGAACTATTGAAATGATATGTCGCGTGGCTAGGGCATCCTGGCGGGTAGACCTGATCGCCTGGTGCAAGTCTTTTGAGGTGACGCCACTTCGGCGACTTGCGCGTCAATGAAGATAACATGACGATGAAGATGACACAAACACCCAGCCCTTGTGAGGAGAAAATCTCCAACCCAGAAGGGAATCGAATCAGGGCACCCCCCAGCATGACAAACCAGTGCGTTGTCCACTCTGAGCCGTGTGCGGCTCCCGTTGGTGCCGTTGGTAGGTTGGCATTGTGAAATAGGGATGGTGGCGTCCCGTTTTCTTCTTCTGTTTACTGGCGCCACTCTGTTTGCTAGTGTTGTCTGTTCGCGAGGGGCAGCAGGAGCGTTTATCGATATCTAGTACTTGTACTATCTTTGGAAGGACGTGAAGTGTTTCGTGGGTCGGGTGTGTTGGGAGTTTGGTTTTGACGGAGCAGCAGAGGGGTCCGGCAACGTGAGGACATGCTGGGAGCACTGGCAGCAGGCAGGCATTGCCGGATCGAGGGGCTGTAGTTGCGAGGGCCACAACCACATTGTCCACCGGACCCAGCACGTTGAGTTGAGTGAACTTTAATCCAGTAGTGAAACCTCCACTATTCTGTGATCAGGCCATTTGTTCATGCGTTGCAGCTCGAGGGTCGCCGTGAGACAAACAGCAGCAAGTGGAGCGTGTCGAGTTGGCAGAATCTATTAGCCGTCTTCTACGGCCTATTATTAGTTTTTGAATTTTGTGTTATTATTTGGTGAAGTGCAACCAGCGGTATTTTACTGCCTAGTGGCCGCTAATGCCCCAGTTACCTGCCCTGGAGGTTAGCGTATTTTTGCGGCAGTCTACTTTTCCTCGTCTTGCCGATGCTGTCCGGCATGACGTGTAGTTCGACAGCCTCCTTGACTGCGGTGTGGATTGTGGTTTCTTTTGTCTACCTTGGTTCTAGTGGTTCCTTCTGCCTTTCGATGTTTTAAACACCGGATTCTGAAGACGCAGTGCTGTCTGTCACTTCGTCCTCGCTTGAATTATTCCATCGTTGTACTGGTTATCACACGTTAGGTGGATTTGGTAAGAGGATTTATCGGCGTTTAAACTGTCCCTAGTTTGAGTTGCCATCCTGTTAGGTGAGCATAACTCTTGGCTGCTGTCTCACCGCTTACGCAGCTGTAGGACTTTCCTCAGGTCGATCCTTGGATCACTGTCTGTGGATATCTCCCTTTTTTTATTAGGTCTGATAGTGTCAATTGTTTAAAAATAATATTTTGTTTAAATTATTCATATTGCTTGTGGCCTTCAGCCGACAAATTATTTGAATTCTTCTTAATAAGGCCTACAGCCGTCAGTGTAGCTTGTGTTGCAGTCATTTTTTTTATAAATGATTGTTAAAAATTTATTTTGGTATTTTTAACGTGTAATTCTCTTCCTCATTCGAGATTCAGTCCCTCAGCCGTTAATTGTTCTCAACTATTGCTTGTGGCCTTCAGCCGACAAATAAGATTGAATCCTCTCTTAATAAGGCCTTCAGCCGTCAGTGTAGCTTGTGTTACAGACATGTTTTTTAAAAAAATGATTGTTTTTAAAAAAATATTTCCTTAAATAAAGTGTATGTGTTTACTGTGCAACCAACGGTAACTGGTTAGGCCCCATCCACATCTTTTCCTGTAATCAAATTCGACACCGAGGTCGGTAGCACAACATAAAACAAATCGAATTTTTCAAATAATGTTAGACGCTACTTGAGCCCTAACGCTGCAGAAGTCGACGAAGTCTGGAAACAAAATTAATTTAGGTAAGGTTCGTCTTGTACAAAACGACCAGTCACAGGCTGTGGAACACCAAAACGCTGAAGGCGAATATTCTGAGAGCCTTCTCGCGCCAAACATCACTGTATGGTTAAAATGGGCACATGGGTGTTCAGCCTTGTTTGAATGTTGCCTATCCATCATGAGCCGGCCCATACTTTGTCAAGGCTGTTTCGACTACGCTTCGGTGGGAAGCCGTAACACATCCCCCACAGAGTCCCGATCTCTCACAATGCAATTTACATATTTGTGGAGCCTCGAAGAAAGACATTCGTGACTATCGATTTGCTTCGGACGAAGAAGCGCGCGTCAGGGTACAATCGAGGATGCGCAAGCAACAGCAAACATTTTTCCGTGAAGACACTGACCGTCTTGTCTCGCAGTAGGATATATGTATTAGCAATTACCGCGGTTACTTTTGAAATACTGAACAATTTACTTAATTTTTTCCATCTGTATCGTTTTCATTTGACTGCCCCTTTTAGCTGCTCAGCGGCCGACTCTGGAATCACGTGACGTAGTGGCAGCCACCTGTGAAACAGGTGCTAAAGCTGTGACGTCTATCGTCTGTGCCGTGGGTGAGCCTGTCTCTATCGACGGCACATGCATTAGGTTTTCTTTTATCGGAGGTGTGCACTTATTAGTTTCGAGTTTTGAGGATAATTCAGGAGATACTGGAGGAATTGTTGTTCCATTTCATAAACTGATTTCACGTCTAATGATACAAACAGATGATGCACCATGGGTCTAACATAGAGTTGCGGTTCTCTGGAGCAGAGTACGGTGCTATAAGTAACGTGTGAAATTATGTAATATATCTACGCTAGACTCATGTGATTGTTACATTGTCTGGTGGGAGACTGTTGTGGAACACAACAATCTATAGGGGAGCCTATCTAACTTCGTGATATTAAGTATTGTAAATGAGAAATAAAACCAATTACTTGATCTAAAAAGTACATTTTTTGCGCATAAGAGCCCAATACATTATTCTAGTAACACATGATGTACACTCATACTCATAATTTAAGGATAATGCTGCTACATGGTGAAACAATGCTCTGGCGGGCGGTTTGCGGGTATAAATCACTTTGGGGTATGACCATGCGGTGCATTTACCTGCGGTCGTCGCACGGTGGCGCTGGCAGCAGTCCACATATGCAGAGGTGTATACATGCATGTCAGAGTGCAGCGGAAAGTGTGCAGACGTTTTCTGATGTGCTAATGGTGACTGTGTGTTGAAAATGGCTCCAAGAACACATATTGATGACGTAATGAGGCGTAGAATACAAGGATGATTGGAGGCTGGTCAAACACAGCAGGTCGTAGCACGGGCCCTCCGTGTGGCACAAAGTGTGATCTCAAGATTATGGCAACGATTCCAGCAGAAAGGAAACGTGTCCAGGCGCTACAGCATGGGACGTCCAGAGTGTACAACACGACAATGAGAACGATATCTCACCACCAGTGCCCGCAGACGGCCACGGAGTACTGCAGGTAGCCTTGCTCGGGACCTTACCGCAGCCACTGGAACAGTCTGCAGACGACTGAAACGCCATGGTTTATTCTCCCGGAGACCTGCAAGGTATATTCCACTGACCCGTGGTCACAGGAGATCCCGTAAAGCCAGGTGTCAAGAACACAGTACATGTTCATTGGAACAGTGATCCCAGGTTATGTTCACGGTCGAGTCCAGGTATAGTCTGAACAGTGATTCTCGCTGGGATTTCATCTGGTGTGAACCAGGAACTAGATACCAACCCCTTAACGTCCTGTATGGAGGTCGTGGTGTGATGGTGTGAGGTGGGATTATGATTGGTGCACGTACACCCCTGCACGTCTTTGACAGATGAACTGGAACAGTATGTCCGCCTTTTCAGGGGTGCAGTGGGTCCCAGCTTCCTCCTGATGGATGATAACGCACGGCCCCACCGAGCTGCCATCGTGGAGGAGTACCTTGAAACAGAAGATATCAGGCGAATGGAGTGGCCTGCATCTTCTCCAGACCTAAATCCCATCGAGCACGTCTGGGATGCTCTCGGTCGAGGTACCGCTGCACGTCTTCAGACCCCTAGGACACTTCAGGAGATCCGACAGGCACTGGTGCAAGAATGGGAGGCTATAGCCCAGCGGCTGCTCGACCACCTGATCCAGAGTATGCCAACCCGTTGTGCGGCCTGTGTACGTGTGCATTGTGATCATATCCCGTATTGATGTCAGGGTACATGCGCAGGAAACAGGGGCGTTTTGTAGCACATGTGTTTCGGGACGGTTTTCTCAACTTATCACCAATACTGTGGACTTAAAGATTTGTGTCATGTGTGTTCCCTATGTGCCTGTGCTATTAGCGCCAGTTTTGTGTAGCGCCATGCTTTGTGGTACCACATTCTGCAATTATCCTTAATTTACGAGCATGAGTCTAGATCATTCAAGAAACGCGGAACTGTCGAATTTATAAGATACAGGGAACGAATTGTGCATGCTACCTAATTTCGTTATATCATACTCAATTTGTGTAACACTAAATAATTAGCTTCGTGATAACGTGCTTAATTCCGTAAGAAATTCCGTTTCCATTTTTAAAGTTCACTTAACATATTTTTCACTCATTTTCTGCATCATTGCCATTGTAGCTAACTTATGCACAAATATTCCACTTAAATTCAGTAGCATCAAGTGAATCTAAACCTGACAACTTTCATGGAACCATCGCAGACAGAAATAACACAGAAACCAAGTACTTTTAGTCTTTCAACAGCTGTGGCAGTCGTTAAGGTGGTTCCGATGTCACACGTCTTTTATTTCCATTTTTCTCTTTTTGTTTGCCACCAGCTGATGGCGTTATCTTCTCAGGTGAATGTAAGATTGGCATCTATCAAAGACTATCAACAGTTGGTGTGAGTAAGCTTTGTTTCTGAAATGAACAATTCATTCTAATCATCCATAGAGCTAATGCGTCTTTCACGGAGGAGCTATAACTCTTTGGAGTTGTGGTGAGTGAGTCATCGGGAACTTCTTCAGTATTCAGAAATCAATCCGGTTTTATTAAATGCATATATGATGTTCCTCCTCGAAACCGTCTTTAGAAAATCAGTGTTGAGTAGCGCATTAAAATCATATACTCCAGGTCTTTAGAAAGGGCTACCTTCTTGAAAATACTTCACGTTTTCTTGCTATGCCTGTTTCAGGAACTGAAATACCCAGTGGTAACAGAATATAGCTGGTACCTGCTGGTATTGTGGCAATGACAATTTCGTTCTTGGTTGCTGTTTCTAAAGTGTCTGGTGTCACGTGACTCAAGTGGGTATTTATGATCAGACTGAATGGTTTTGATGTACCAAGACGTCCAAAAAATTCATTAACCAATTTTTTAAAAGTTTAGTGTCAGTTGATCCGCTTTACGACAGTGCCATTGAGACATTACGAAGAGTGACACGACCAGAAAACCCTAATTTCCTGCACCGCTTTCCTTCTTCAGGTGCTTGGAACTGAAGCCATTGTGCCTGAAATGGACACAAAGTTATCGTTTTCCTAAGCGTTTATTTGAATAATATCGCATGTAAATCCTTCTCTGATGACCAAGATTATAGGTTTGTTCCCTAGTTAATCCATTTGCATAAAAGTGTCTGAGTAACTGCTTGAACAACTTAACTTAATAAACTTACTTTAGAATATCAGCTCAGCAATGAACTACCTCTGCTGCACCCAGCGACCGTTCCCACTCGGAATGTCTTTACTGTGTGAAGACATTCCTGCCATTTCTTGAGGACGACTGGAAATCAGTGTAGAACGCATACCTTGCTTTAGGGCAAAGAATTTGTCTGGTACCACTAAATAAAGTGTCACTGCGTTAGGTAGGATTATCTTGCTACCATTATCAGCATTATGTAGGTAAAGGTGTAAAAGCAGCCAAATCAGCTACAATACTGTAAGGTTTATGAGCCGTGTGCGGCTCGCATTGATGCCGTTCATAGCTTGGCATCTTTTAATAGCGATAGTGGCGTCTCGTTTACTTAGTGTGTTCACTGGCGCCGCTAAGTTTGCTCGCCTTGCCTGTCCGTGAGTAGCAGCACCAGCGCTTATCGATAGCGCGTGCTGTTGTACCATCTTTGGAACGGCCTCTAGTATTTAAGGGTCGTCGTGTGTCCAGGGAGTTGAGTTGAGACGGATCAGCAGTGAGGTCCGGACAGCCAGTACTCGCCCGATTGCTGGCGACACACATGCACTGTCCGACGGAAGGATGTGGTCGCGAGAGTGCACGACCACGTCAAGGACCGCATTCAGCGAGTTTTAGTTGAATGGACCGTGATATTCGAGCAGTGCAACTATCACTTGTGTGTGTGTGTGTGTGTGTGTGTGTGTGTGTGTGTGTGTCCGCCCATCGAAGTGACCTCATGGCAATAAGTTTTCAGTCGACCATTTATACTGGGATTTTTCCCGTGCCTGACTTGAGTGGGGATAACCGTTGGTTGGTCGTTCGGTCGATCGACGAAGCGGACGACGTGCTTTTGGTCTTCCGACCGCTTGTGGCTTCTCTGTGTTTGGGCCTTGTTGTTTCACAGTGACTGGTTTTAGTATTGTGAGTTGTTGGTGGAATTGTTTTCCCGGATCCGTGTGTATCTTGTGGTTTTGAATGACCAACTATTTTAATGCTGTCTTTCTGTATTGGTTATCTAAACATGCTGCGTGGTGTCTGTTTGTTCTATATCGTGTCTCCCTACCACTTCCGCGCAACGACGCTCTGAGCGTGTTTTTTTATAGGGAATTGACTAGTTTGAACCTGGGACCTGTTGCTGGTAAGGAGACGCCAGACCACACATGACATGTAGAATTCAGAAGAGGTCAGTGACACTAGCGATGATATAACCAAATACTTAATGATTTCAGCGTCAGCTCCACTGCACTCCCTGTAAAAGAATGTTAATACTAACTAAATTTAGTGGAAGGGGTTCAAGGCTTTCCTATTTTTAGTTAGCTGATAAAATAACGTCGAAAAAGCAGTTGGAAATTTTATTCTACTCACAAAACATTGTTTATAAATTGCACTATTGATAAAAGGAAATGTTTTAATACAGAATGGTAAAAACCGACTGCGTTCAACAAAAATGTGAACGAATATTCCCTGAATGGGTTTCCAAGTTCTACAATGGATCGAAGGATGACCTATGCCATATCACAAAAGAGAAAACTATCAAAATGGTCTACAGTGACCCTCAATTATCTTTAATTACTTATCTAACTTGTCGTAAATCACAGTGGCTGATGTGGCTTCTCAATAACTATATAACAGAAAAATCATCGCGTTTCAGATTTTTACTTCAAGTGGCAAATGTGAACACCATGAGCTTTAATTGACGATCGACACTAGTGTTACGCAAAAAGGGGATGTAACAGATAAGACTTCTGCAGTTCTGAGTGAAGCCTTATGCGCTCAAAAATGCGGCATCGCGTGCGTTCATTACCTTGTCGGTGTTCGTCAGGGGGCGGAGGACAGCACAGCTCCGCTTACCTCGTCGTCTCGGAAGCAGCTCTCTCCTAACTGCTCCTTACTACAATTTACCGAAGTTGGTTTAAAAAAAACTATCTGGCTGTGTTTTCATCTGACCAATCAGGCTCTCAATGTTAACCTTAAGCTCCGCCTACAAAAATTCTGTCTATCCAATGAGAAACGTTATACTTTTCGTGGTGGGGCAATGATTTTAAAGCTTGCAACGTAACAGAGAAGCGAAAAAGTTTCACGCTAAAACTTGCAGCTGGTGTGGTCCTTTTAGCGTTATCGTAAGATCTATACTGTTCTTCTGGAGGGCTCTATCTTTTAACATGGGCTGGGAGGTGGTCCTAACGTAACAGAGACGCGAAAAAGTCTCACGCTAAAACTTGCGGGTGGTGTAGCCCTTTTTGTGTTATCCTAAGATCTATACTGTTCTTCTGGAGGGCTCTAGCTTTTAACATGGGCTGGGGGGTGGTCTTGACGTAACAGAGACGCGAAAAAGTCTCACGCTAAAACTTGCGGGTGGTGTGGTCCTAGCAGTTAGCTGGCGACGTGGGTGTCCGTCCGTCCCTTATCGTAGGGCCTTCCAGCTTAACGCGGTTCTGCTCTCGGCTTCTGTTCTCGTTTCTCCCCTCGGAACTGCGTCTCACGGTGGGAAGGTATGACATGCATTTAGGCATTCTTGTGTTAGTCTGTGGTATTCCATTTGCTCACTCGTTACTCGTATTACTTTGGTTAATTTAATGTCACGATTTATTCGGAGCTATGTGACATACTACTGGATTTGCTTATCATGTCAGGGTTTTCATGGAAGGTGTTGGATTTGCCTGACACTTTACAGTTATTCATCATTGAATTTAGTATTATTCTTATCAGTGAAGTGCAACCAGCTGTATTTTATGCCTTGTAGCCGCTAACACTCCAGTTACCTGCCCTGGAGGTTAGCGTATTTTTCCGGCGTGTTGATGCTGTCCGACACTGCGTGTAGTTCGACAGCCTCTTGTACTGTGCATATTTTTTGGGAGGCCTACCTGGGTTCTAGTGTTTCCTTTGACCTTAGGTGTTTTCTAAAGACGTAGTGCTATCTGTCTCTTCGCCCTTGCCTAAAAATATTCCATCGTTGCACAGGTGATGGGACGTTAGGCGGTTTGGTTAGCCGGTCATTCGGCGCTAAAGCTGTCCCTAGTTCGAGTTACCATCCTGTTACGTGAGTACAACTCTGGGCTGCCTATCTCACTTTACCTTATGTTGGAGTTACAATCCCAGGCCGACCCTCGAAACACTTGCTGAGAACTGCTTGTCCTGATTCCTTAGATTGTGATGCTTGTTTTAAGGATATCTGTAATTATGTAATTATTGTAGGTGAGGCCTTCAGCCGACCAATAATTTCACTTCTTTGTTGAAAAGGCCTTCTGCTGTGTTACAGTGAGTTATTTTAAGGCAAACTTGTTTTAAAAGCAGGGTATTTGTTCAGATGTACGCTATTTGGAATTGTCCTTCTGATTTCTAATTCTGGCGTTCCGCCCTAAAATTGTGGAATTTTTTTTTTCTCTGATAAGGCCTTCAGCCGTCATACAGTCAATGGTGTTTTTTAAGAGACTGCTTTAAAATCTTAAATTCTTTAAATAAAGTTTACGTATTTGTTGTGCAACTGAGACTAACTGATTACGGCCCCATCCACAATCGTAACCTTATCCCGCCTCATCCTGAGAAAACAGCTGTCAGTTTATTGAAAGCCGGCCGGAGTGGCCGAGCGGATCTAGGCGCTACAGTGTGGAACCGCGCGACCACTACGGTCGCAGGTTCGAATCCTGCCTCGGGCATGGATGTGTGTGATGTCCTTAGGTTAGTTAGATTTAAGTAGTTCCAAGTTCTAGGGGACTGATGACCATAGATGTTAAGTCCCATAGTGCTCAGAGCCATTTTTAAAAGCCACTGATGACCTCAGAAGGTAAGTCCCATAGTGCACACAGCACTTTTGAACCATTTTGAACAACCTCGTGCCGTTAGAAACTGACCACAACTTCGGATCTTATTGAAATTCCATCCACTGTATAGCAGCACTATGTGGCGCTCGTTATTCACACTAGGAGAATGGAAAAAGCAGTGCAAGGTATTCCCTGCTGCACGTTATTACCCAGCTCTTCCATACTGTAAATTTTTAAGACAGCTAGTGAAAAGAGAATTCGGTAACATAGAAATAAACATTAAATTTCTTCAATTATATTATTGTAGACCGACAGAATTACGTTTTCCATAAGCTATTTACCTGTCTGGTCACCAACTGCTTGTTTAATAAGATTCCCTGTTTCACGATTCCGTCGCAATAACTGCTGTACGCCAGGTTAGTAAGGTGAGTTATGCAAATTATAGTGTGTTTTGGCGAAAGAAGCAAAATTCATCCTGTGAGCAATAGAAATGTAGACGTACTCGTAAGTGATGATGATGATGCTGCTGCAAAGGAAAAAAGGTTAACAATTCAGACAAAAATAAATAGCCACTTCAGTTACGATTTCCACGGAAACTGCCAACACATAATATTTTGGAAAGTGAACAACTGGCATGGAAACTTACTACAGAATTTTCTTCCAGCATTTCAACAATCTGGGAAGAATCAAAATAATTCAAAGGAAAAAGTGTACCCTATTTTGTTCCTATACCCATTTAGAGTGAAGTTAACTTCTTTACCTCAAAAAATCTTTTGATATGTTAGAGATATACATTATTTTCATCTTGATGAGCAGTTGCAAGTGGCTCATAAAAAGAATTAACTATGTTTTAGCAAACAGAACTGTTCGCCTTTTTGGGTAAGGAACAGTAGTAGTAGTAGTAGTAGTAGTAGTAGTAGTAGTAGTTGTTGTTGTTGTTGAGACAATACAGGGTGTTCCAGAAGTCCGGAAATACCCTCAAACTTCAAACGGAGAAGCAATCAGTAAAACAAAGTCCCTCCAGATGAAAAAACTTATAGGCTGTGTCACCGACATGACAGCCATCTTGGAAACTGACATCCTGGATTCAGCTCGAAAATTTCCCATGTGAAGGTGGCCATGTGACATATCAAACAGATAGAGAATTTTATCAGAAAAACTATGGCGTTGTTGAAACTTCCTGGCAGATTAAAACTGCGTGCCCGACCGAGACTCGAACTCGGGACCTTTGCCTTTCGCAGGCAAGTGCTCTACCATCTGAGCTACCGAAGCACGATTCACGCCCGGTACTCACAGCTTTACTTCTGCCAGTATCTCGTCTCCTACCTTCCAAACTTTACAGAAGCTCTCCTGCGAACCCTGCAGAACTAGCACTCCTGAAAGAAAGGATACAGCGGAGACATGGCTTAGCCACAGCTTGGGGGATGTTTCCAGAATGAGATTTTCGCTCTGCAGCGGAGTGCGCGCTGATATGAAATTTCCTGGCAGATTAAAACTGCGTGCCCGACCGAGACTCGAAGTCAGGACCTTTGCCATTCGCGGGGAAGTGCTCTACCATCTGAGCTACCGAAGCACGACTCACGCCCGGTACTCACAGCTTTACTTCTGCCAGTATCTCGTCTCCTACCTTCCAAACTTTACAGAAGCTCTCCTGCGAACCTTGCAGAACTAACACTCCTGAAAGAAAGGATACAGCGGAGACATGGCTTAGCCACAGCTTGGGGGATGTTTCCAGAATGAGATTTTCACTCTGCAGCGGAGTGTGCGCTGATATGAAACTTCCTGTCAGATTAAAACTGTGTGCCGGACCGAGACTCGAACTCGGGCACTGGTGGTAGAGCACTTGCCCGCGAAAGGCAAAGGTCCCGAGTTCGAGTCTCGGTCGGTCACACAGTTTTAATCTTCCAGGAAGTTTCATATCAGCGCACACTCCGCTGCAGAGTGAATATCTCATTCTTGTATGACGTTGTTATTTTGATCATAGCTTTATTCATTCTCATTATGTGTGGCAGCAGTGATACGCTCGGCAGCGTGAGTGTTACGTACCGAAAATGCATTAATCCGACGTTGTACACTGCCGATAGAACACAGGAGCGGTTTGATATGTTCTCCATTATGTAGGAGTGTTAATGCTATCCTCCGAACCCCGCCCTGATGAGCTTCGACCAACACATGCTTCTGAATTCGACCGCGTGCATCTACAATCAGCTGCTTAAGATACACCAGATCCCGTACTTTCACAGCATTAACCAGTTTTCTGACGTAACCCCACACGTAAAAATCGAAAAGAGCTGAATCTGGTAAACGTGATGGCTACTTCACTGCACCACTAGGACCAATCCACTTATGGGGCAACTGCTCATCCAGGTACTCCTGTGCACCGCGTCCATAATGCAGCGGGACTCCATCGTGCTATAAGAAATGCGGACAGGTCCTGTTCTCCGATAACAGCGAAGGAAAGACCTCCTCATCCAATGAAATGACCTCAGATAACAGGTGGCTGTTAAGGAACCACCACTTGGGTTCCCCACGCACCACACCAGATCATCACCTTTTGCGAGCCGACCGTTTTAGATTGCATGAATCCGGTGCAGTTTTGTGTCCGATCAATATTTGTGATTCTGTTTGGTCACCTCAACGTTGATCAAGAAATTGACTTCATCGCTGAACAGTACCTGATGGGGAAAACGAGGGTTTATCTGCATTTGTATCATCACCCATTCTTTGAATTATACCCGACGGTCTGGGTCATCATCATTCCGATGTTGGAGCAGTTGAATTTTGTGCAGGTGCCACTCGTGCTGCGTTAAAAATAGCACAATTGAGCAACGGCTAACCCCGCATTCTTGCGACATGCGACGAGTGTTCCGTTGCGGACTCTTGCTAAAAGATGCCAACACACTCACTGTTGTCGCTTCATCGGTGGCGATTTTGAACTTTCGGTTTATCTGCGACGGGAGCTGTTGGTCGGAATTTGCCCAGAAGTTTGGCAACTGCACTGTGAGAAATGGGTTGTCTGTTCGGGTGTTGACTGTTGAAATTCACCGCAACGATCCGTGAGTTTCGTTCTCCTGATATCAAGATGAGTTTGATGCGTTCTTCTTGTGTTAATGACATTTTGATAACCTGCAAATGAGCAAACAACGGTTACAACGTGAGCATGAGAAAATGTTACCTAACATCTAAACACATGTAACATTTCAGGCATTGAATTTGCACTTTCGCCGCTTAAAACTCCATTTGATGCCTTTCCGGTACGTAACACTCACGCTGCCAAGCGTATCTTTGCCGCCACACGTAACTGGTAATAACTCGAGAATGAATAAAGCTATGATCAAAATAACAACGCCTTCGTTTTTCTGGTGAATTTCTCCCTCTGTCTTATATGTCACATGACCACCTTCCCATCCAAAATGGCGGCTTTCGAGATCACTCTGACGACCAGCAGAATCTAGTCGACTACTCATCAAGGGAAAAAATAGCTCATCAGTATCTCTGACGAACTAAAACACATTTGAAGTGAATAAATTTAGACCTTCACTCACTGAATCAAAACGATGGTGTGCTTATTGGTGTGAAAGTATTCATATTTCTCAGTCACTGAGGTGTAGAAAGAAAATATTTGGGAGGGGGGAGGGGGTTCAGTACAGTCTGTTAATTATTAAAAACACGCTGGGTTTATGGGATTCCGCTGAAATTGCAACAAAATAGCGATTTAATTTCCCTAGACTTCTTAGTCTTTTTCTTCTTCAGAGAATGTCATCAGTGGCAAATTTTGACTAAAAACCTACATTTCTCTTGTTGTCATGTAAAAGTTGCTTCATTTACCAAAACATAGTGAAGTTAACACAAGGTCACCTCACCAGCATGCTAGTGAAGCTGCGACAGAATCTTGAAACAGTGGTTCACTAAGTAAGGAGCTAAGGAGAAGTCAGATCAATAGCGAATGAAAAACCACATCCTTGTGGTAAAAATAAGAGTGTAATTTCTTCTGTTATGTTGGTGCAAAGCCACACTACTGGTTCCTTCAGTTATCGATGAACCTTAAAGAATTATTTAACTCCATTTTAAAAGTCTACAGTGCGTCGCATGTCTGTTTCGATATATCGTGTTATGAGTTAGCGAGTACGAGTGCAAGTGAACATTCTAGATAAAATCCATTCTCTCGGGGTTGGAGATATATAGCTCCTAACTTTAGCGAATGTCTCTGGTGAGAAGCCTGAACGTCCCAGACCGTTGTCTTTCAGGTGCAATGCTCTTACTAGCTGAGGGGCGCAGGCATGACTCACACAACTTCACTTCTGCCAGTACACCTCACCTACTTTCCAAACTTCGTAGAATCTCTGCTGTATACCTCACTGGATTCCTCGAAGGACATATTATGAGAGCCACAGCCTAGAGGTTGTTTCCATAAAGAAACTTTCACCCTGAGAGAAGTGTGAGCCATTTTCAAAATTCTTGGCAGAGTAAAACTGCCTTCCACCTTGAGATGCGAACCCACAACCTTTTATTCCACCATCAACGATCTTAAAGACCGACATATCTAGGTAAGGCTCATTTCCCCTCCTCCCCCTCCCCATCCAGACCACTTTTCCTTTCAGAGTTCCACTGCAGCCAATACACCTCTCCTACTTAACAAATATTTGTGTCCGTAGCACGCGAACGAAGAGGTTACGAAAATTACTTTCCTCAGTCCCCAATCCCACAAAACCTTTAAGGGTAGAACTGGCAATTAGCGCATTCTATTCTCCGTCATGACTAATCAAATTTTACACAATCTTTTGCTACGGAATATTGTCCTATCATACAAAAGTACTGTCTGAAGTATTGGATTGGTCCATAAGTTAGTAGCATTTTCCCATAAGTTTAATAAACACAAAAAATACATAGAGTCATCTGTCACATATTCACCTTCACTATTTATAAGTCTGTCAACGCTGGGGTAACCTTTCTATGACGCGACTGTAGAAATCACGTAGTTTTGAGGCAAAGAACTCGTTGAGCCATGTTCGGAGGGCATTTCCAGCCGAAAAGGAACTTGCCCCCTGCTTGCAGCGGTGTACCGTAGGTCTCTAGAAGAGCGTAGCGTTCCAAAAGATTGGAAAAGGGCACAGGTCATTCCCGTTTTCAAGAAGGAACGTCGAACAGATGTGCAGAACTATAGACCTAGATCTCTAACGTCGATCAGTTGTAGAACTTTGGAACGCGTATTATATTCGAGTATAATAACTTTTCTGGAGATTAGAAATCTACTCTGCAGGAATTCGCATGGGTTTCGAAAAAGACGATCGTGTGAAACCCAACTCGTGCTATTCGTCCACGAGACTCAGAGGGCCATAGACACGGGTTCCCAGGTATATGCCGTGTTTCTTGACTTCCGCAAGGCGTTCGATACAGTTCCCCACACTCGTTTAATGAACAAAGTAAGAGCATATGGACTATCAGACCAGTTTTGTGATTGGATTGAAGAGTTCTTAGATACCAGAAAGCAGCATGTCATTCTCAATGGAGAGAAGTCTTCCGAAGTAGAAGTGATTTCAGGTGTGCCGCAGGGGAGTGTCGTAGAACCGTTGCTATTCACAATATATATAAACGACCTTGTGGATAACATCGGAAGTTCACTGAGGCTTTTTGCGGATGGTGCTGTGATACATCGAGAGGTTGTAACAATGGAAAATTGTACTGAAATGCAGGAGGATCTGCAACGAATTGACGCATGGGGAAGGGAATGGCAATTGAATCTCAATGTAGACAAGTGTAATGTGCTGCGAATACATAGGAAGAAAGCTCCTTTATCATTTAGCTACAATATAGCAGGTAAGCAACTGGAAGCAGTTAATTCCATAAATTATCTGGGAGTGGGTATTAGGAGTGATTTAGAATGGAATGACCATATAAAATTAATTGTCGGTAAACCAGATGCCAGACTGAGATTCGTTGGAAGAATCCTAAGGAAATGCAATCCAGAAACAAAGGAAGTAGGTTACAGTACACTTTTTCGCCCACTGCTTGAATACCTCTCACCGGTGTGGGATCCGTACCAGATAGGGTTGATAGAAGAGATAGAGAAGATCCAACGGAGAGCAGCGCGCTTCGTTACAGGATCATTTAGTAGTCGCGAAAGCGTTACGGAGACGATAGATAAACTCTAGTGGAAGACTCTGCAAGAGAGACGGTCAGCAACTCGGTACGGGGTTTTGTTGAAGTTTCGAGAACATACCTTCACCGAGGAGTCAAGGAGTACATTGTTCCCTCCTACGTATATCTCGTGAAGAGACCATGAGGATAAAAACAGAGAGATTAGAGCCCGCACAGGGGCATACCGGCAACCTTTCTTTCCAGGAACAAAACGAGACTGGAATAGAGGGGAGAACCGATATAGGTACTCAAGGTACCCTCCGCCACACACCGTCAGGTGGCTTGCGGAGTATTGATGTAGATGTAGAAAAGTAACTTCCTCGAAGGTTTCTCGATAGAGAGTGGAGAAGGTGAAAATCTGAGAACGGAAGATCAGATGAACAAGGTGCTTACGGAATGTCTTCCCAACTCCGCTACTGTATCGTGCTTTTTGTCAGTCTAGCAATATGCAGGCGGTCGTTATCGTGGAGCAGCATCACTTCATGGAGTTTGCTGGTCATTGTTCTTGGATTGCGTCTACAAAACGTCTCTGTTGTTCTCAATACATTTCAGGAGTAATAGTTACCCCTCGGAGAAGCAATTCACAGTACACCGCACAGTTGTTCTTTCACCACATGCGTTACATAGACTTTTGTGGCTGCGTGCGCGCATTTCTTTGTATGGGGAGTTGCTGCTTTGTTTGGACTCAACCATTTCTTTCTTTTCATTACGTTAGCATAAAGACATCAGCAACGATACAGGATAGAAATGGTCAGTATTGTTCATGAGCCAGTTGATGAAGAGCAAGCAGAGATGCACACCCGCCGAGTTTTGTGCTTACGACTTACAGCATGCGGTACCTATACACCCGATTTTTGATTCTTCGCCATTGCATGTAAATGTAGCACGACGTTGCAATGATCACAGTTCATCACATTTGCCAATTCTCGCGTACACCGACGAGGAACGTTGTAGATTAGTGCGTTTGAACGGTCTCCGTCAACCCCGAATGTTTTCCTTAACATGTAGAATCACTAATGTGAAAAACTATCCTCCTTAAAACGAGAAAGCCATTTTCTTGTCGTTGAGCCGTGCTGGCACCGGCTTATGCGTTGGTTTAAATCTTGACTGTTACTCTGCGTTTGGTTTCCGCGGTTATTACGGGTATACAGTGGTTTTTCCTCTTTCTACGTGTGGCAACAGTGGTGTGTATCGATATTCGCACCTCGAACTATCTTTGGTCCGGTGCTTATAGTTTCCGGCTAGCCAGTGTGCGGCAGTCGATCGGTTGGTGTGGATCAGCCACGAAATCTCCACGCGGCGGTCTGTACGCAGTGTCTGAGTGTGTGGGAGCTGTTCCGATTGCTACGAGGTTCGTGGCTCGCCGAACCAGGACATCCAAGTTGAGTGGTGATCTAATTACCGAAGCCAGTTTGTTCACGTTGTGCCCCTTGTTTTCATGGTTGCCTGTTGGGGGTATTCCTGTGAGCAACAGCCAGTGTTCTAGTTGGCGGTGGAATTTAACTGTATTTTGGTTATTTGAAGTCCAAATGCACCAGCGGAATTTTCTGCCTTGTGGCCGTTAGCGTTCCGGTTACCTGCCCTGGCCGCTGACGTAAAATTCAGGCAGTGTCCTTTCCTCACTGTGTTGTCGCTGTCCAACACGTGTGTGTAGTTTTGGCAGCTAATGCATACTTGGTTGTGGACGGCTACGCGTTTTACGTTTTGGTGTTGGAGTTCCTTGCGCACTGGTCAGGTGGAAAGCAAGTCGTCTTATTGGTGGGTCTGTTGACTGTTTCTTGGTTGGGTTACCGAAAGATCGGATATAGCTGGGCCGACTACCTGTCTCCCCTAAGCGAACGTTAACATTTCAAGTGCAGACCGACCCCTGGAAACTTCTGGGCGCCACTGGCTGTACTGCCTTTTCTTATTGTTCTTTGATTGTGTATTTTAATGGCTTATAGACGATGGTTTGCATTTGTATGCTTTTAGTTGGGTTTTAAATAATGGGCCTTCAGCCGCTTTAAAATTGAAATTTCCTTCCTTGTCAACTCTTTCATTGTTTGGGCCTTCAGCCTCATTTAAAATATTTTTTTGGATAAAGCTTTGGGGCTTCTGCCTTTTCAAAATTTATCGTAGTTGTGTTTTCCAATAATAGCCCTTCAGCCGCTTTAAAATTTAAATTCCTTACTTGTTAAATCTTAGATTGTTTGGGCCTTCAGCCTGTGTAAAATATTGTTTAAAGATAAAGCTTTGGGCCTTCTGCCTACCGGAAATTATTTTACTTGTTTTAAGTGATCGGCCTTCAGCCGTTTTTAAATTACAGTTCTTGCCTTTCAAGTATCAGACTGAGTGGGGCTTTCAGCCTAATTGAAGATAAGGTCCTTCTGCCTTGTGTGTGTGTGATTTGTTTTTTTTTTTTAATTGGTTTCACCTGCACTTTTAAATCATGGGCTTTTAGCCGTTTTAAAAATTAAAGAGGTGGTGCCCTTAATCGCTGTGTGACAAATTCAGTCGATAGTTAAGCTCAGAAATTTGCGCTGTAATGTTTTGGCAACTAAATAAAGTTATATGTGTTCGAGTGTAACTGACAGCCGCTCATTTCTGGCCCCCTTTCCAAAATTGCAACTACCTGTTCCGTCCTGCAGAATTAACCAGGCGTTTCAGTCGGGCTCTGTCCAATGGCTTTATCCTCATACACGGCGCAAATGTTTCTGCTGCCTCCGCTGCTGTCATCCTGTTACTGAACGCAAACATAAGAATATGTTCGGATTTCTTCACTTGGCACTCCATTTTCTAACATCCACAGCTTCACTCATTATACGCAAATGACAATATGTAAACTCAAACAGCAACAGTGAAATAAAAATAAAAAATGACAACGACAGATAAATCCTTAGCAACCGTAATACCAACATGCAAAGGAAAAACGCTAAGAACTCATGCACCAGCCTAATAATTAAGTAAAAATGAAATCGATTATGGTTAACGGATCTTGAAGCCGTATTCGAAAATACCTGGCAGATAAAAATTTTGTGCTAAACGCGTAAGCAGATCCTGAAACGTTGCCCTTTCCAAGTAATACCCTTGTCGATTCATAGTTTCTTTACAGGAATATAAGACGTCGAAATCCACGACGGATACTAAGCGCTGGACAATGACGACCATCTGCATACCACTACCTAGGTACTACTCACGCAGAAAAGTGACTCGTCTGAAACGACGCTTTACCGTCTCCAGTCCAGGTCCTAATAAACGCTAATTTACTGTGGAGACTCTCCTCATTGCAAGCACTAATTGCAGCTGGGATACTTGCTGCTTCGTTTCTGTCCATCACGTCCAGCACCCTTTTCACGTCTTCTAAATGCTGGCTGTCATACAGAGCTGCTTCTATCCATGTTCCCCACCTCGTGATGATTGGCTGTGGGGGTAAACGAATACCTGGCATCATTTCAGTAAATAATTTTACCCTTGATGGCGTCTTTACAAACACTTCATTCACACAGGAAATTAAGGCATTTACTTCTGGAAAATACGCTCGAATTTCTTCAGACAGTCGGTGAAGAACATGTGCTAAACAAGTTATGTGAACTGCCTTGGGATAAAATACCTGCAAAGCTTTAGCAGCCTTAATCATATATGCTGCTGCATCTGTAACTATCACCAGGAGTTTTTCCTCGTTTTCTTTAGCGGGCCACAAAACGCGTAATGCATCACGAACAACCCTAGCAATAGTAAAATGGTTTGTTTTTTCCAGGACTCTGGAGACAATGAGATAAGGTGTTCCTGGTTCAGATTCCGCCATTTTTCCGACGACAACGTTGGCAATATATCTCCCACATGAGTCAGTCGTTTCATCTACAGATAACCCCACATGTCCGAATCCCCAATATCATCTTTGATATCTTGTATTACTTGAAAAGAATTATTTTATTGAAAATTTGTAAAGAACAGCCATGGTAATAAGGGTTTCACTGTTTTTTTTTGGGGGGGGGGGAGCACAAGTGTAAAATGGGGGTTGGGGGGGGGAGGATAAGTATAACAAAAAATATTAAAAATGTTTCTTGATCGTAAACTCGTTGACACTACAGGCCATACGAAATTTTATGTTTCGATTTTAAAACATTTTTGTGTAATAGATTTAAAATTCTTAAAAAAATTGAAAAGTTTTAATGAAACTTAAATGGAGGGTGGGGGATATGGTGGTAGCTGACATGCAAACTAATTTCATTAAATAAATGTTTAAACTTACCTCTTCGTAAACTTTGCCAAGATAGTATTTCCTTATTGTTGATTCATCAAGAACTTTTCGTTTGGTACATTTTTCGAGGAACCCTCGAAATTCTACATTATTTAATTTATTGAAAGGGATGTTGGCGGAAACTAAAGCTTTGCAGAGATCTTTCGAAAAATTATCATTGCCATCATTTCCACTTTGGCTTGCAGAGAATGCTGCTGGTAAGGTTGTCTGGATTTTGGAGATATTTTTATTAGCAGCACTTCTATAAGCAGCTGCTTGTAAATGTTGTGTAATCTGGAATTTTTTATCACAGGGCACCTGTAACAATGGTATAAAAATAAAGTGAGTTTATTTTCATTAAGTAAAAAACTAACTCGAAAATCACATTGATTTTTTACTTTGAGAAAGCTAAAATAGACCTTACGTGCTTCTCACACACTTGGCCCAATACCACATTTCCATGTGTTGTCTGTTGTTAGAGTAGGACTTCCATCAATTCACTGTCGAAGTAAATAAGCTTTACTGTTCTTCTCCTTGCGCATTGTGGGAATATGGTCTCCTCCTGCGCACACTTCAGAAGAACACGAAGAACAGCACACTAGTTACTGATTTATAGATAGCTGACAATGGAACTTTTCCATTCTTGGAAATGTCATTGTTTCCGCCGGCGGGTTCGTTTGTTGCACAGTACAAACCGTACTGACTTTTATGACGCGATGGACGACCGAACTTTAAAGGTTTGCCGCATGATTGTTGATGGCTATTTAGTTTTTGTTAAGCTGTCGAAAGATATTTTTATAGCACAGGAGCCGCTCATTGCTGATGGCTGTGTTCGCCTCATTTTTAGGCGCCCTTTTATGGATTTGTAAATATGACAGAGAAGTAATTCTACACAAACAGAGCAATAAAAGAGAAATTTGTTCAGGTCTTACTCTTCTTCTTAAACTATTGTGGTGAAATAGTTGTATTTCAAGAATCATTGCTGCAAAAGTAAAATATATGCATAAATATGCGAAAGTTGCTTATACAGGGTGAGTCACCTAACGTTACCTCTGAATGTATTTCGTAAACCACATCAAATACTGACGAACCGATTCCACAGACCGAACGTGAGGAGAGGGGCTAGTGTAATTGTTTAATACAAACCATAAAAAAATGCACGGATGTTTTTTAACGCAAACCTACGTTTTTTTAAATGGAACCCCGTTAGTTTTGTTAGCACATCTGAACATATAAACAAATACGTAATCAGTGCCGTTTGTTGCACTGTAAAATGTTAATTACATCCGGAGATATTGTAACCTAAAGTTGACGCTTGAAACCTCCGACGTTCAGTTGCGTGTTGTAACAAACACGGGCCACGGTCGGCGAGCAGCATCTGCAGGGACATGTTTACGATGACGACTTGTTTACGAGTGTGGCTGTAGTGCACTGTTGTGGTTTGGTCTAGCTGTCGCAGTGTCCGCATGTAGCGCTTGCTGCTATTGTTATTCTGCATTCGTCTGCGCACGCAGACCAACTGTAGTACACCGTGTTACCAGACGTCTGTGATAGTGTAGTGTTGTAGGAACTGTGACCATGGTGTATTCGAACTCTGAAAAGGCGGAGATGATACTCATCTATGGCGAGTGTCGACGAAATGCAGCTGAAGCCTGCAGGGTATATGCAGAACGGTACCCGAACAGAGACCATCCAACGTGCCGCACATTGCAAAACATCAATTGTATGCAACAGGTATGGTCGTAGCACGCAAACGGGTCCGTAACAGGCCCGTCACAGGAGAAGCGGGTGCATTGGTGTGTTAGCTGCTGTTGCCATGAACCCACACACGAGTACACGGGACATTGCGAGAGCCGGTGGACTGAGTCAAAGTAGTGTCATGCGCATACTGCATCGTCACCGCTTTCACCCGTTTCATGTGTCGCTACATCAGCAATTACATGGTGATGACTTTAATCATCGAGTGCAATTCTGTCAATGGGCATTAACAGAGAATGCGTTGCAGTTCTACCTGTTTACCGATGAAGCGGGTTTCACAAACCACGGGGCAGTGAATCAACGGAACACGCATTACTGGTCCGTGGACAATCCTCGCTGGCTCAGACAGGTAGAGCGACAGCGACCGTGGACTGTAAATGTGTGGTGCGGAATCATTGGCGACCACCTCATTGGTCCTCACTTCATTGCAGAGGCCCAAACAGCTGCAACATACATCGCGTTTCTACAGAATGATCTGCCAACGTTGCTCGAAAATGTCCCACTGGAAACGCGTCGACGTATCTGGTATCAGCATGATGGTGCACCTGCACATTCCGCAATTAACACTAGGCTGACCCTTGACAGGATGTTCGACGGGCGTTTCATAGGACGTGGAGGACGCATAAATTGGCCAGCCCGTTCTCCTGATCTTACACCTCTGGACTTCTTTCTGTGGGGTACGTTAAAGGAGAATGTGTACCGTGATGTGCCTACAACCCCAAGGGATATGAAACAGCCGGCCGCGGTGGCCGTGCGGTTCTAGGCGCTCCAGTCCGGAGCCGCGCTGTTGCTACGGTCGCAGGTTCGAATCCTGCCTCGGGCATGGGTGTATGTGATGTCCTTAGGTTAGTTAGGTTTAAGTAGTTCTAAGTTCTAGGGGACTGATGACCACAGCAGTTGAGTCCCATAGTGCTCAGAGCCATTTTTGGATATGAAACAACGTATTGTGGCAGCCTGCGGCGACATTACACAAGATGTACTGCGGCGTGTACGACATTCATTACGCCAGAGATTGCAATTGTGTGCAGCAAATGATGGTCACCACATTGAACATCTATTGGCCTGACATGTCAGGACACTCTATTCCACTCCGTAATTGAAAACGGAAACCACGTGTGTACGCGTACCTCACCCCTCATGGTAATGTACATGTGCGTCAGTGAAAAAGACCAATAAAAAGGTGTTAGCATGTGCACGTAATGTGCTGTTCCAGTCTCTTCTGTACCTAAGGTCCATCACCGTTCCCTTTGGACCCCTACGTAATTCGGTGCTCTCCGATACACACGATCGAACAGCGGAAGAGTGGTACTCAAGCGTCAACTTTAGGTTACAATATCTCCGGATGTAATTAACATTTTACAATGCAACAAACGGCACTGATTACGTATTTGTTTATATGTTCAGATGTGCTAACAAAACTAACGGGGTTCCATTTAAAAAAAACGTAGGTTTGTGTTAAAAAACTTACTTCCGTGCGATTCTTGAGTTTCTCCCGGCGTATTTGATAATCAAAATATCCACGGGTGTACTGCTGGTCCACAGTGTCCAACGGGCACAATATTTCGGGGATCATACATGTCGCCATCATCAGGTGAACTGACGGACTGAGCTCCTGTGAACGTGCCGGCACGGAGATCTGTACACTATGGCTGCTCAGGGGGAACTGGGTTCGGTCGCGGCGGCGGCAGATTTAAATACCCTCCGCCCGCGGCGCGCTCACTCCGCCGTCCGCGCCCCGCGCCACGGTCGCGCGGTGGAACAGATTGCGACGGCGTCTGAGATGACGTCGGTGTGATGGCTCTGTCCGCCGTGGTCGTCACAACTATACATTTGCTCGATTTACTCTTGATTGACCCAATCGCTGGTTCCCAAGCCTTGCTAAGATTATAGGCACAGTCACGATTTATGAGGTCGTCATTGGTGCGAATTTCGATGGCCTCTCTAACAACGCTGTCCCAGTATCTCGACGTCTGTACCAGAATCTTTGTGCGTTCATACTCCATAGCGTTATTTTCCGACAATGTTCAGCGACCGCCGACTTGCTCGGATACATCAGTCGAGTGTGCCTCTGGTGTTCACGGCATCGATCCTCGACGGTACGCATCGTCTGACCAATATACGACTTGCCACATTGACACGGAATCTGGTACACTTCATTCCATTTTAAATCGCTGCTAATACCTATTCCCAGATAATTTATGGAATTAACTGCTTCCAGTTTCTGACCTGCTATATTGTAGCTAAATGATAAAGGATCTTTCTTTCTATGTATTCGTAGCACGCTACACTTGTCTACATTGAGATTCAATTGCCATTCCCTGCACCATGCGTCAATTCGTTGCAGATCCTCCTGCATTTTAGTACAATTTTCATTGTTAGAACCTCTCGATATACCACAGCACCATCCGCAAAAAGCCTCAGTGAACTTCCGATTTATCTATATTGTGAATAGCAACGGTCCTACGATACTCCCCTGCGGCACACCTGAAATCACTCTTACTTCGGAAAACTTCCCTCCATTGAGAATGACATGCTGCGTTCTGTTATCTAGGAACTCTTCAATCCAATCACACAGTTAGTCTGATAGTCCAAATGCTCTTACTTTGTTCATTAAACGAGTCTGGGGAACTGTATCGAACGCCTTGCGGAAGTCAAGAAACACGGCATCTACCTGGGAACCTGTGTCTATGGCCCTATGAGTCTCGTGGACGAACAGCGCGAGCTGGGTTTCACACGATCGTCTTTTTCTAAACCCATGCTCATTCCTACAGAGTAGATATCTTGCCTCCAGAGAAGTCATTATATTCGAACATAATACGTGTTCTAAAATTCTACAACTGATCGACGTTAGAGATCTAGGTCTATGGTTCTGCACATCTTTTCGACGTCCCTTTTTGAAAACGGGGATGACCTGTGCCCTTTTCCAATCCCTTGGAACGCTACGCTCTTCTAGAGAGCTACGGTACACCGCTGCAAGAAGGGGGTTCCCAAATGAATGACAACGCACCATCCTAGCGCGCCACAGTTGTTGGCGACTGGATTGAAGAACATTCTAGAGAGTTCGAGCGAATGGTTTGTCCATCCAGAAAATCCGACATGGATCCCATGGAACATTTCTGGGAAATAGTCCACAGATCAGTTTGTGCACAAAATCCTGCAACGCGCAACACTTTCGCAGTTACGGACAGCTATAGAGGCAGCATCGCTCACTGTTTCTACAGGGGCCTTCAGACTACTTGTTGAGTCCATGCAACGTGGAGTTGCTGCAGTATGTCGGGCAGAAAGAGGTACCCCACACAATATTAGGACATATCCCGCGGCCTTTGTCATCTCAGGGTATGGCGTTTGTTGAACTGGTTTTCTGCAGTTGTTCTGAAATTCTTACCAATCACATGTCCAAGCGTGTGAATTTGACGTTTGTCTCCTGACGTCTTCCCGGCGTTGCAGTTTTAATGGCCAGAAGTGTACTCCTGGTCCAGGCAGTGCCCTGGGCGTTATACGGCCCGGCGGCTGCCCTGCTACTTTACGAGCTCCGGACTGGCTCGGGGCGACGTGCCGGCTTTGTGCTGTCTCTCTGCGCGGTAATCTGAGAGCGTGTCGCAACCGTCGCCGACGGAACCCAATCGCGGTGAAAATGGCCTACTTGTGGGGCGCGCGCTATTTATCACACGCTCGTTACAAAATCAAGGGCACTCGTAGCTGACGGTCGCCACTGGACGGGACCACAGTAGCGCAGGACATTCCTGTTTTTGCGCGCTCGATGCCTCAGAATTAAAGTATAAATAACGTTGTTGTCCTTCGCGTTATGTTATATTAACCGGGGACCTAGAAACGACGGAGAGGCTCCGTCCCTGCCGTAGCCCCAGTGGTCCGCAAACCCGCGACAACTACCGAAGTCCACCCCTCCGCCGCCCCACACCGAACCCAGGGTTATTGTGGGGTTCGGTCCCCGGTGGACCCCCCCAGGGAACGTCCCACACCAGACGAGTGTAACCTCTATGTTTGCGTGGTAGAGTAATGGTGGTGTACGCGTACGTGAGGAACTTGTTTGCGCAGCAATCGCCGACATAGTGTAGCTAAACCGGAATAAGGGGAACCAGCCCGCATTTGCCGAGGCAGATGGAAAACCGCCTAAAAACCATCCACAGACTGGCCGGCAAACCGGACCTCGACACAAATCCTCCGGGCGGATTCGTTCCGGGGACCGGCGCTCCTTCCCGCCCGGAAAGCCGTGTTGTTGTCCCTTACTCGTCATTCTTCACAACGTCTCTCACTGCTTTTAACTACTGCCGGAAGTTTTGAGATCGGAAAATACGGAGTAAACCACCTAAAACTTACACTGCAAATATTGCGGAAATGGAAAGTGCTATTGATGTGCGGTTTTCACAGATTGGATTGGCAGTCAAAGGCTTGTATTGTTAGCCACTAAACAGATTGTAATAATACTTGGGAAATGTACTTTTATCCAGATATACACTATTTAAATTGAACAATGATTATTGACAATAACAAACTAAAAGTAGCCTAAATTTGAATGTCAATGGTGTTTGTTGCAGGATTCTAATCGAGTCGTTTACGAGATGTTGCATTTCGAAAAGTTTGTGCACCGAATATTTGTTTGTACCATTAAACCTGTGTAGTTGTTTGGTACGATGTTTGCTTATAGCGTGCTTGTGTGTTCTTTGAGCGTATTGCGACTTGTTTTCAGTTATTGTGTGACAATCCAAGCAGTAGATCATGAGTGGCCGATGGTATTTACCAATAAAGGAAAAGCCGACAAGCTCAAGGTGTATGGAAAGCGTAGAAAGAATGTAATTCGATCTTGTACAGTATATTCAGCAAGACGTCCCAATAGACGTCAACCATCTCCGCAGTTATTTATCAACCTCTTCATCCAGTTACGTGATAGTTGTAGTACAACACCTACACAACGTAACAAAATGGAACAATTGAAGACAGAAGAGGGTGAAAATCAATGTTCTTGATGCTGGTGCAGTTGATCCTCTCATTAGCTCCCGCGCAACCACACGAGGAAGTGGTATGAATCAGGCAAGTATCCTACACATTCTCCGTCCTTTCCTGTTGCATCTCTCTCTGTCAAAAGCTGCATGGAAACGATTATGAGAATCGTGTTAACTACTGTACATGGGGATTAAGACAGGATACTCCAGATGTATCATATACACTACTGGCCATTAAAATTGCTACACCACGAAGAAATGCAGATGATAAACGGGTATTCATTGGACAAATATATTATACTAGAAGTGACATGTGATTACATTTTCACGCAATTTGGGTGCATAGATCCTGAGAAATCAGTACCCAGAACTACCACCTCTGGCTGTAATAACGGCCTTGATATGCCTGGGCTTTGAGTCAGAGCTTGGATGGCGTGTACAGGTACAGCTGCCCATTCAGCATCAACACGATACCACAGTTCACCAAGAGTAGTGATTGGCGTATTGTGACGAGCCAGTTGCTCGGCCACCATTGACCAGATGTTTTCAATTGGTGAGAGATCAGGAGAATGTGCTGGCCAGGGCAGCAGTCGAACATTTTCTGTATCCAGAAAGGCCCGTACAGGACCTGCAACATGCGATCGTCCATTATCCTGCTGAAATGTAGGGTTTCGCAGGGATCGAATGAAGGGCACAGGCACGGGTCGTAACACATCTGAAATGTAACGTCCACTGTTCAAAGTGCCGTCAATGCGAACAAGAGGTGACCGAGACGTGTACCCAATGGCACCCCATACCATCACGCCGGGTTATACGCCAGTATGGCGATGACGAATACACGCTTCCAATCTGCGTTCGCCGCGACGTCGCCAAACAGGGATGCGACCATCATGATGCTGTAAACAGAACCTGGATTCATCTGAAAAAATGTCGTTTTGCCATTCGTGCACCCAGGTTCGTCGTTGAGTACAGCATCGCAGGCGCTCCTGTCTGTGATGCAGCGTCAAGGGTAACCGCAGCCCTGGTATCCGAACTGATAGTCCATGTTACTGCAAACGTCATCGAACTGTTCGTGCAGATGGTTGTTGTCTTGCAAACGTCTCCATCTGTTGACTCAGGGATCGAGACGTGGCTGCACAATCCGTTACAGCCATGCGGATAATATGCCTGTCATCTCGACTGCTAGTGATACGAGGCCGTTGGCACCCAGCACGGCGTTCCGTATTACCCTCCTGAACCCACCGATTCCATATTCTGCTAACAGTCATTGGATCTCGACCAATGCAAGCAGCAATGTCGCGATACGATAAACCTCAATCGCGATACGCTACAATCCCACCTTTATCGCAGTAGGAAACGGTACGCATTTCTCCTCCTTACACGAGGCATCACAGAACGTTTCACCAGGCAACGCCGGTCAACTGCTGTTTGTGTATGAGACATCGGTTGGAAACTTTCCTCATGTCAGCACTTTGTAGGTGTCGCCACTGGCGCCAACCTTGTGTGAATGCTCTGAAAAGCTAATCATTTGCAAATCACAGCATCTTCTTCCTGTCGGTTAAATTTCGCGTCTGTAGCACGTCATCATCATGGTGTAGCAATTTTAATGGCCAGTAGTTTAGTGATGAAGCCACATTTACTAATCATTGCCAAGCAAACCGCTGAACATGTACTGTTGGTCTGTTGACAATCCCCGTTGATTTCGTCAGGTGGGATATCAGCGTGTATTGAACGTTAAGGGCGAGACAGTGAACCATCAGCTAATAGACTTGTTTTTCATAGACGGAACACTGAACACGCACAAGTATCGCAGCCTCCTACCAGACCATCTCCACTGATGCTATAAGATGTTCCACTGCAGACAAGCAGGAACCTGCTGTACCAATATGGTGATTGTGCAGCCCATAGTGCACTAAGTACTACAGCATGTCTTCACGAATTGTTTCGAAATCGTTGCACTGGACGCAGAGGACTTATACCTTATACATTGGCGTGCCCGTTCTCCGGATCCGACGCCTCTAGACCTTTTTCTGCGGAGAAAACTGAAAGACTTTGTTTACAAGAACATACTAACTACCCCCGATGATATGCAACGACGTATTATTGTAGCCTGCTCGGACATCTCCGCTGAAATCCTAGTACATGTGCAGCAGCAGTTCCACACCGCACTGAAAGCGTGCGTTTGGGCTGCCAGTGGCCATTTTGAACACAGCCTGTGAGGTCAGTTGCCTCTTCACTGGCCAGAATTCACATAATTATTGTATCTAATTGTGTTGTTCTTTAGTGTGTGCTACGACAAGTGTCGATAAGTGTCGGTGTGGGAACGTTTCAAAATACTACACTATGTGATGAAAAGTATTTGCACACCTGGCTGAAAATGACATAAGTTCGTGGCGCCCTCCAACGGTAATTCCGGAATTCAGAATGGTGTTGGCCCACCCTTAGCCTCAATGACAGCTCCCACTCTCGCAGGCATACGTTCAGTCATGTGCTGGAAGGTTTCTTCGGGAATTGAAGCCCATTCTTCACGGAGTGCTGCGCTGAGGAGAGGTATCGATGTCGGTCGTTGAGGCATGGCACGAAGTTGGCGTTCCAAAACATCCCAAAGGTGCTCTGTAGGATTCAGGTCAGGACTCTGGGCAGACCAGACCATTACATCTACATCTACATTTATATTCCGCAAGCCACCCAACGGTGTGTGGCGGAGGGCACTTTACGTGCCACTGTCATTACCTCCCTTTCCTGTTCCAGTCGCGTATGGTTCGCGGGAAGAACGACTGCCGGAAAGCCTCCGTGCGCGCTCGAATCTCTCTAATTTTACGCTCGTGATCTCCTCGGGAGGTATAAGTAGGGGGAAACAATATATTCGATACCTCATCCAGGAACGCACCCTCTCGAAACCTGGCGAGCAAGCTACACCGCGACGCAGAGCGCCTCTCTTGCAGAGTCTGCCTCTTGAGTTTGCTAAACATCTCCGTAACGCTATCACGCTTACCAAATAACCCTGTGACGAAACGCGCCGCTCTTCTTTGGATCTTGTCTATCTCCTCCGTCAACCTGATCTGGTACGGATCCCTCACTGATGAGCAATACTCAAGTATAGGTCGAACGAGTGTTTTGTAAGCCACCTCCTTTGCTGATGGACTACATTTTCTAAGTACTCTCCCAGTGAATCTCAATCAGATACCCGCCTTATCAACAATTAATTTTATATGATTATTCCACTTCAAATCGTTCCGCGCGCATACTCCCAGATATTTTACAGAAGTAACTACTACCAGTGTTTGTTTCGCTATCATGTAATCATACAATAAAGGATCCTTCTTTCTATATATTCGCAATACATTACATTTTTCTATGTTAAGGGTCAGTTGCCACTCCCTGCACCAAGTGCCCATCCGCGGCAGATCTTCCTGCATTTCACTACAATTTTCTAATGCTGCAACTTCTCTGTATACTACAGCATCATCCGCGAAAAGCCACATGGAACTTCCGACACTATCTACTAGGTCATTTATATATATATTGTGAAAAGCAATGGTCCCATAACACTCCCCTGTGGCATGCCACAGTTTACTTTAACGTCTGTAGACGTCTCTCCATTGAGAACAACATGCTGTGTTCTGTTTGCTAAAAACTCTTTAATCCAGCCACACAGCTGGTCTGATATTCCGTTGGCTCTTCCTTTCTTTATCAGGCGACAGTGCGGAACTGTATCTAACGCCTTCCGGAAGTCAAGAAAAATAGCATCTACCTGGGAGCCTGTATCTAATATTTTCTGGGTCTCATGAACAAATAAAGTGAGTTGGGTCTCACAGAATAGCTATTTCCGGAATCCATGTTGATTTCTACAGAGTAGATTCTGGGTTTCCAAGAACGACATGATACGCGAGCAAAAAACATGTTCTAAAATTCTACAACAGATCGACGTCAGAGATATAGCTCTATAGTTTTGCGCATCTGCTCGACGACCCTTCTTGAAGACTGGGACTACCTGTTCTCTTTTCCAATCATTTG
Organism: Schistocerca nitens; assembly: GCF_023898315.1. Classification (NCBI taxonomy): domain Eukaryota; kingdom Metazoa; phylum Arthropoda; class Insecta; order Orthoptera; family Acrididae; genus Schistocerca; species Schistocerca nitens. The sequence continues at coordinate 1,190,316,000 of NC_064614.1, read as the reverse complement.
GAACCTTCCGTTCCTCTAGAGACTTGCGGTACACGGCTGTTAGAAGGGGGGCAAGTTCTTTCGCGTACTCTGTGTAGAATCGAATTGGTATCCCGTCAGGTCCAGTGGACTTACCTCAGTTGAGTGATTCCAGTTGCTTTTCTATTCCTTGGACACTTATTTCGATGTCAGCCATTTTTTCGTTTGTGCGAGGAACTGCAGTGCGGTCTTCCTCTGTGAAACAGCTTTGGAAAAAGGTGTTTAGTATTTCAGCTTTACCCGTGTCATCCTCTGTTTCAATGCCATCATCATCCCGGAGTGTCTGGATATGATGTTTCGAGGCACTTACTGATTTAACGAAAGACCAAATCTTCCTAGGATTTTCTGTCAAGTCGGTACATAGAATTTTAGTTTCGAATTCACTGAACGCTTCACGCAAATCCCTCCTTACGTTAACTTTGACATCGTTTAGCTTCTGTTTGTCTGAGAGGTTTGGGCTCGGATTACATGGGTGTTATTGTCCTGTAACCACTCCGCCACAGGCAGTGCATCACGAAAAGGTGCTCAAATAGTGTTGAAAGATGCAATCGCCATCCCCGAATTGCTCTTCGAGAGTGGGAAGCAAGAAGGTGCTCAAAACATCAATGTAGACCTGTACTGTGATAGTACCACGCAATACAACTAGGGGTGCAAGCCCCCTCCCCCCCTCCCCCCCCCCATGAAAAACACAAGCCGGCCGCTGCTGCCGTGCGGTTCTAGGCACTTCAGTCCGGAACCGCGAGACTGCTACGGTCGCAGGTTTGAACCCTGCCTCGGGCATGGATGTGTGTGATGTCCTTAGGTTGGTTAGGTTTAAGTAGTTCTAAGTTCTAGGGGACTGATGACCTCAGATGTTAAGTCCCATAGTGCTCAGAACCATTTTGTTTTAAAAACACGACCACACCATAACACCACCGCCTCCGAATTTTACTGTTGGCACTACACACACTGGCAGATGACGTTCACCAGGCACTCGCCATACTCACACCCTGCCATCGGATCGCCACATCGTATACGGTGATTAGTGAATCCACACAACATTTTTCCACTGTTCGGTCGTCCAATGTTTACCTTACACAAGAGAGGCGTCGTTTGGGATTTACCGGCGTGATGTGTGGCTTATGAGCAGCCGCTCGACCACGAAATGCAAGTTTTCTCACCGCCCGCCTAACTGTCATAGTGCTTGCAGTGAATCCTGATGCAGTTTGGAATTACTGTGTGATGGTCTGGTAGATGTCTGCCTATTACACATTACGACCCTCTTCAACTGTCGGCGGTCTCTGTCAGTCAGAAGACGAGGTCGACCTGTACGCTTTTGTGTCCGTTGACGTTTCCACTTCACTATCACTTCGGAAACTGTGGACCTAGAGATGATTAGGAGTGTGGAAATCTCGCATACAGATGTACGACACAAGTGACATCCAATCACCTGACCACGTTCGAAGTCCGTGAGTTCCGCGGAGCGCCCCATTCTGCTCTCTCACGATGTCTAATGATTATTGAGATCGATTATATGGAGTACCCGGCAGTAGGTGGCAGCACAAGGCACCACATATAAAAAACCTATGTTTTTGGTGGTGTCCGGATACTTTTGATCACATAATGTAGATCTCGTAAACGACTCGGACTAGTATCCTGCAACGAACACCACCGACAACACTCTAGTTTACCCTCGGTTAATGTCAACAGGCAAAGTCCGATTTATAAGTGTATGTCTGCACAAAAATAGACTTTCTAAGTATTATTATAATCTGTTGATTGTTATAAGGTGCTTCAGTCTGGAACCGCGCGACCGCTACTGTCGCAGGTTCGAATCCTGCCTCGGTCATGGATGTGTGTGTTGTCCTTAGGTTAGTTAGGTTTAAATAGTTCTAAGTTATAGGGGACTGATGACCTCAGATGTTAAATCCCATAGTGGTCAGAGTCATTTGACCCATTCCATTCCGTAATAACTGCCCGTCAGTAGCATTTTCCACAATATTTGGAATGCAAGTTTTAGGTGCTTCGGCCTGTGTGTTGGTTCACAAAAAAGGATGAAACACCTAGAAGGGTATGTGAGGTTATTTCAGTGATTACATAATCGAGTCGAATTTACAAGCAACTTGGCAGCGTCAGCCTACTTTTCTGTTTTTAATTGAGCCCTCTCTGGCCGCATCGCATTCACTGTGAAAGGGTACAGTACCGCCCGACATTGAAAATAGGTACAACATACTTCATTATTTTTGTCAGAACAACACTTTTTTTTGTAAAATAACTCAATTTCAATTAATACAGCGAAGCCGGATACCAGTGTGGGAAAGAATGACAATTTATTTATTTAATTGATCACATGTGCACTCCCACAAAGTAAATCCCTACATCCAGTTTGGTGAGATCTGTGAAATGAATGAATGTATGGTCGTCTGCTAACCGCAGATAGTGAATGTGAATATATGATCATCTTTGAGACGATCCTTTGGCCACCTTTGGTGGGACCAAAGAGATGAAATTTACCTGAGCTTTGAGCGCCTGAAATTTGGCTGACCAATACGGTAGCAAGGTGCTCCCCCACTTCAGCAAAGGTGCGAGATGACCTGGAGAACAGCCATGTTTCAGCTCTCTGCCGCTGGATCTTGTGCTGTTAAGACCTGTCTTAGTTGTGCTCCGTAAAGACAAGAGAGTGGAGACATGGTATGCATGTGGAATATTTAAGAGTAGTTTGAAATAATAATTTCTCTATTTCAGGAACTTTTGTGGGGAGAATTAAATGTCAGGTAGGTAATATTAATCGGATTGTAGTAATCTTCGGAAGTGACCAACGGTCACAATGAAACCACGTGTAGCAATAAGTTGAAATACTTCCGTGTGCTTAAGTTAAGCTGGATTTCTAGCGTGTGTACAATAAGTTGAAATATTTAAGAAATAGCGTGTGTACCATAAGTTGAAATATTTAAGAAGTGGCGTGTGCAGGACTTGAAATTAGAGACGAGTACTTCCACGTGGTGAGTACTGTGTGAGTTTCAATCTGTGTATGAGACAAAGGATAAAGAGAAGTACTCGTCCATGGTATCAGTTGAGGACTCGCGTGTGTGATGAATATGTTCTTAATATTACTCTGCGTGATATGATTCCGTGTGACGCTAGATTCAAACTCTGAGAGAGAAGCAAGGTGAGTCGGCCGTCTATCCAGCAACGCCACTTGGCTTGCATTGCACAGGAAGACGTGCATATATCTCCAGAGTTCATAGTAGGAAAGTAGAATTACGAAGTGGGGCAGTGTCGTGTGAAACTGGGATAAATATTAATTGAAGTGGGAAAGCTGAAAGTGATAATGTTGTGACTATTCCCTGTGTAGTGTTTCATATTGAAGTGTGGTGTATGTCATGTGATTTGGGTATGTGTGGTTTGCATGGGAGAGTAGCGAGGTAGTTTCAAAAGATTAGTGGGTTATGCGTGTTCCTTTTGTACTGCTCGGTCTGGAGGAAAGTTTCGTGATGATGATTGTGAGAGTCGAAGTGTGAGAAATAATAAAAGATCCACCATCCTGTCCAGAAAGTGCACTGTAGCGCTAAATAATTACGAGACCATAATATAGAGATTCACCAATGTAAAGCCATGCCCACTGGGCGGAGTTTCTCATGTGTTATTGTTGTAGGTTATAGAATTTGTGTGTTTAGGTTATAGAATTTATCGGAATAAATAAGATAGTGAAAAGAAAAAGATTGGTGGACTTTTCCTTCGAATTGTATGTTGTCATGATGTCCCGAATGTATAATGTGTGCGCCATTCATATTCAGTGCGGTGGCCACGTGTTGATAAAAGCCGTTAAATAAAAGACAAAAAGAAAATGTGGTATTGCCAATGCGTAGTGAACAGTCAGAGTTCTGTAAATCACTGATAGTCAGATGTGCGTTTCCGTTGCGTATTATTCATACAGGAGGATAATTTGTGACTTAATTGTGAGTACGAGAGTTAATGTTACTCGATAAATAAGAATGAATCCACTGGCTTGGCAGACCACTCATCTTGCAGGCCTGACTGCTTGATGCCACAGTATGAGCAGGGCATGTGGGTGCCTCTCAACTGTTACCGTTGAAAAGGATGTCATAAAGCCGTTGTATCGTTTCCTGAACCAAGCTGACCCACAGCTGTTCTGGTCGTTGGTATTCTGAATATTGGCACTGGGACAGGGTTGACGTCCGAGCTGGTCCCACGCACGCCTTTATCGGGAACAGATAGACAAGCTTGCCCTTCACGGGTGTACCTCAGCATCACACGGACGATTCACAGACAGACGTCTGTCCATGTCTGGACGAACATTGTCCTCTTGAAAACTAGTACCACTATACTGCCGCATGAGAGGTTACACACGATAGGCTGTACACGAGGACACACGGCGTACGTGACACACCATTATGTGGTGAGAGTGCCCTCAATGACTATCAGATGTATTTTGATGTCACGGCCGATGGCTTTGTGAACCATTATGTCAAGAGTAACACCGCTGTGCCTCTCTATAACATTTGAAGAACATGGTCTGCCGCGTGGGATTAGCCGAGCGGTCTGAGGTGCTCAGTCATGGACTGTGCGGCTGGTCCCGGCGGAGGTTCGAGTCCTCCATTGGGCATGGGTGTGTGTGTGTGTTTGTCCTTAGGATAAGTGTGTAAGCCTAGGGACTGATGACCTTAGCAGTAAAGTCCCATAAGACTTTGTAAGTAGGCTGTATAGGTTTTTTTATTGGTAACGCCACGTAGCGCTCTGTATGAGAATCACTGGCTGTGCTGTGTGCAGTCTGTGGCTGGTTTGCATTGTTATTGGCTATTGTAGTGTTGGGCAGTTAGCTGTGAACAGCGCGTAGCGTTGCGCAGTTGGAGGTGAGCCGCCAGCAGTGGTGGATGTGGGGAAGTGAGATGGCGGATTTTTGAGAACGGATAATCTGGAGGTGTGTCCATCAGAAACAGCACATTTGTACGAATGGATGTCATGAACTGCTATATATATTATGACTATTAAGGTAAATACATTGTTTGTTCTCTATTAAAATCTTTCATTTGCCAACTATGCCTATCAGTACTTAGTGCCTTCCGTAGTTTGAATATTTTATTCAGCTGGCAGTAGTGGCGCTCGCTGTATTGCAGTAGTTCGAGTAACGAAGATTTTTGTGAGGTAAGTGATTTGTGAAACGTATAGGTTAATGTTAGTCAGGGCCATTCTTTTGTAGGGATTTTTGAAAGTCAGATTGCGTTGCGCCAAAAATATTGTGTGCTAGTTTAAGCACAGTCTTGTCTAATTGTTCAAAGGGGACGTTTCAAGTTAGAAAAAAAACTTGGTCTCTCCCCACATCCCACTATAATCGCCAATGATGTGAGCTGGCACGGCTTGTGTTCATCCCATTAATTGTTTGTAATCTCCTATTACGGTACTGCCGCCTCGTTTTCTTATTCCATTTATTCGCGTCACTAACTTCTTGCGTTATTTGCCTGTGAGTGGTATCAGCAGCGCGTACCGGTAAGCACACTGTTTTACCATCTCTGGAGCGACCGATAGTATTTTTTTTTTTTTTAAAAAAAAAAAACTTTATTTATTAAAATCCAATATGATACATAATTAACCCACCACCTAAACCATTAGTGGGTCGAACTTAGCTACAATTTTCATTTCAGCAGCATTTACTTTGTTATATTTTACTACTAGTATTGACTACAGAAGGTTAGTTTAATCTACAGGTATCTACATTATCTATAGGTATCTATGTGGAATACTATTAGGCAATCATGCTATCTACTCTACTCTACTTTTCTACTAATATCTACCTCCTGCAGCGTTACAGGTGTGCCAGAATGTATTATAAACCTACTATTTGTGGCCATGCCCACCGAGCTAATCCCAGTGGGCGTGCCCCTGGCACTGGGCTGGCCTTTCAACAATCGCTGCAGGTCTAAGAAAATATTTCCTGTAAAATCTTCTACAACTATGTGATAATTGGTATGAGTCATAATAGGTGTGCTTTAGTCCTAGCCGGTATGGTCACACCCTCCCCCTAATCCTGGATGCGTCGGATCCCGATCGTCATTGACGGTCGGCCAGTACGCACCCTGGCGGAATGGGATGATGCGTTATGTCGGGAAAATTAGGATCCTCTCTACTCAATCTCCCTTCTGTATTCTCTTAGGATCTTGGCGGATACCTCGCTAGCCAGTTTATTAATAATAGTGAAGGTGGTAACGTCCCTAATGAGATGATAGGTGTCTGTATTAGGTAATGAATTTCGTAAGTCCATTGCAACGTCGTCGAAAAGCGGGCACTCGTATACTACATGATCCGGTGTGCCCAGTTCGGCACCACAGTCACATGACGGTGTCGCCCTTTTCCCGAACCGGCAAAGATATGCCGGGTACGGGCCATGCCCAGTGAGGAAGTGCAGCAGTCCCTTACTTGGTTGAAAATGTTTCATTTGTAGTCTTTCCTGAACGTTTGGTAGTAATTGGTGCGTTCTTCTTCCGGTCTCTGCCTCATCCCAAATTTCCTGCCAAAGTTCCATTCCCCTTCTTTTAATTGTAATTTTGTCCCCCACTCTAACCCCCATTATATCCATAGTTTTTTCAATTTTCCCCTTTTTAACCCAATACCATGCAGCCTGCTCCCTGATTTTTACATCAAGGGGGCATAGACCCATGAGTATTAGTAATGCTCCCCCCGGTGTCGTTCTGTATGCCCCCACTGATCGAAGTATCATGTTCCGCTGCACCCTCCGCACAGCCACGGCAGGAACGACCCGCGTGAGCCTGTGGGCCCAGACCCCGGACCCGTAGCCCACGATGGAAACTAAAATGGTATTATGATACAGCTTAATGAGATGAGGTGGAAGATGAAATCGTCTATGGCCAATGTTGATGAGGTTATTTAACACTTCTAATGCCCTATGTGTAGTTGCCTCGATATGTCTGGCAAAACTCCATCTTTCATCTAGTATTACTCCTACGTATCTAGCTTCCCGACGACGTATGACTGGCGTGCCATCCATCCTAACAGTTGGGTTCCTGACCAATTGGCCCTTTAAGAGTAGATAAGTAGATTTGTTAGGTGCTATTTTTTGTTTAGTTCTTTGGCACCATTGTGAGAGTAGTGTCATAGTTCTCTCTATCTTCGGTTCCAGTTCCTCTCGGCTCCGACCGCCAACCAGCAGGAGGAGGTCATCAGCGTAGGCTATCACCTCTAGCACATCTGCACAACTCTCCAAGGTCTCAAGGAGAGGCTCCATATTGACATCCCAAAAGAGTGGCCCCAGGACAGAGCCCTGTGGACACCCCTTTGTTATCTTCTTGCCCACTCTACCGCTAGGGGATGATAGCCAAACCTCCCTGTCCACGCAATAGCTCCTGAGACACCCATATAGCAGCCCTGGGCACTCTTTCTCTCGCAAGCGAGAGAAAAGCGAAGGCCACCACAGGTTGTCAAAGGCGCCACTGATGTCCACCATGATGCCAACTATGTACTTATGTGTGGACGACCCGCAGACCTCAGCCGCCATGGCGATTGCGTCAGACGCAGAACGCCCCGGCCTAAAGCCAAACTGCCTGCTGCTCATCCCACAAAGCACTCGGTGTGCCATCAGCCTGTCAGCCAGCAGCCTCTCCAGCAATTTTCCCAACAGATCCAACAGACAAATAGGTCTGTAGGACTTTACCTCTTTTGGATCCTTATCCTGTCCCTTTTTAATTATTACTACGTTTGCTTGTTTCCAGATGGTAGGAAACTTTTTGAGGCTTAGGGCCTCATTGTAGATTCTGGCTAGAGGTGCTACTAGTTGAGGAGCAAGGTATTGCACCACCTCCGCGACAATGCCGTCTGGTCCTGGGGCCTTTCCTCTCTTAAGTGCTTTAATGTGCTCCGCCACCTCGTTCTCAGAAAAAGGGTACACCAAGGTGTTGTTTTGGTACTCTTCTAGCTGAGCTTGCCTAATTAGGCCTTGTTCTTCTGTGTCCTCATTTTCCATGTCATCCGGAAGTAGGGACCGGAGAAGGACTTCAGCAGTTTCCTGCCACGTCCCTGTCATCCGATTCCCATCCCGGATGGTTGATAGTACCATAGGTGACCTAATTTTTTCTCTGACTATTTTATATGGAATACCCCAAGGATCTATAGCCAATTGGCTTTGAACATACTTTTCCCAACTTACAAGCCTAACCCTTTTGAGCTCCTTCTGAAACTCCTCCTTGGCATTCCTATAAATTTCCAGCCATCTCTGTTTTTCTTCCCAGACGACACTACGCTGGTAGTACCTCCTGGCCCTCCTGACCGACTGACGCATCTGCCCTAGTTCAGCTGACCATGGCGCGGGAGAGGCCGCGACAGCCCTCCTCCTGGTTGGCACTGCGGCCTTTACCGCTTTCGTGATGGCACCAACCAACTCTACAGCATGCCTGTCGACGTCTTCGTCACCCTCTGGCCACGTCGGGAGAACAAACTCTCTTGCAAGGCGCTCCCAATCAGTTTTATTATAGTTTAATTGAAATTCCCACCCTATGTCCCAGTGGCATTCCCTATCTGTAATCTCAAATGTTATTAGATTATGGTCACTTGTTGTTACCTGGTCTCTTACTTTCCAGTTATTCAAATGACCAGCAAAATTAGGTGATATTAATGTTACATCTATATTGGTTCCTTCTCCTCCTCCGCCTGTGTAGGTGGGGGGATTCCCGGCTCTGTTTGCGACCAAGTACTGTAAAGACATTATTGTTTCCTCCATCTTCTCCCCTCTGCCATCCCGGGTGCCACTGTACCACAGGGGGGATTTCGCATTGGCATCTGCCACCACCACTATCTTTCTACCTCTTAGTGCTATTGTAATTCTTGATAGTTGATCTAAATATGCCTCGATGTCCTCGCCATATTGATAGTACATATTGACTAAGTGTATGACCCCGACTGGAGTCTGGAGTTGTTACGATGCAGTGCTCATTTGAAAAGTGGGCGAGCACTGTGACTCGTATAGCTTTATTTAGTACTATAGTGGTGGCTTTAGGGTCGTTTCCGAATGATATTATTTGCCAATTAACACTGGCGAAAGCTATGTTCCCCGCAAGAGAGTATGGCTCCTGTAGACAGATTACATCGAGACTCATCTCCTCCACTACCCTTCGTAGCTCCTGCATGACTAATCGACTATTATGTGCGTTAAGTTGTCCTATTTCTATCTTAACCGTCATGGGAAATACGTATGTGTGTATTGTTCTGGAAAGGTCTTCCTCCAGTCATAAGCTATCCTTCCATTGGCTATGACAGCCTGTTCGTAGATTTCATCTAGTTTAAATGTCTCATTTCTTCTTTGAAAGACCTTTATAACAAGGTCACGCAGGGCGCCGAAGTCAGTGGGGAGATTCATCGTCTTTAAATGTATCCTATCGACAGCCTCCATGGTCGAGAAGGTGACCTTACGTCCGTACTTGTGTCCCACCCGCACTATATGCCTTAATGCTGTGGTCAGGACAGCCGGCTCCTCCAGACGCGAAAGCTGCAAAGCAAGTTCTAGATTAGGGTAGATCCTGATGGGATCCACCTGTAAACGTTTAACTGACGGTTGGTCCTGGGTAGAGGTAACTACTGTACTACGGATTGTGTTCACTTGTGTGTTTACTAACGGTTGGTCCTGGGTAGAAGTAACTACTGTAGTACTGATTGTGTTGTCTTGAACTGGTATGGCTGTCATTTGGCCTGCTGTTGCAGGACGCCTGACTACAGGTGCCCGATCTTCTGGCAGTTTCGAGTTCCGGGGAAAGGGGAGAGCAGTAGCTTCTCGTTCAAACAAATCCGTCTGGACGGACACATCTACCATGCTTGTTCGTTCTACTTTACTTCCTTTAACGAAGGTTAAGAATTGCTTGAATTTGGCAGCCCTGGCTGCGTCCCTACGCCTCTTCCCCGGAGACTTCCTTTTTGGCATCCTGCTCACGGATACAATTTCAGCCATAATCGATTCTTGAAATAAGTCTCTGCTCCAACATCCTATAAGTTGGGCAATTTCTACCTGAGGCAGTGCAAGTCTTCTTGCCTCTTTTTGTACATGGAATGCAGATACCTGATTTAGTACAATTTTTCCTTATATGATCTTCCGCTCCGCATCTGGAGCAAGCCGGCTTCCTGTCACAGTACTTGTGGATATGATCTAGATCTCCACAATTGTGGCAGCGAGGCACCACCAAGTAATCCCTAACGTTAATAGCGTGAAACCCAGCATATATCCTTCCCATAGACGTTAGCTTCTTCCACATAGATCCTGTTACTTCAGCTACATGATGTACAGTTTGCTTGTCCCTAGGTCCTGTCTTGAATTTTAATTTGAAATCATTCTTAAATTGTTCGTCAGTCATTTCATCGAAATTTTGATTCTTAATGGTGTTACACAACTCATTATTATCCATCGTAACCGGCACATCATACAGGATCACGAGTGGATTCCTCTTCTTTGGAGGTTCGCACCTAACCGCCTTACACAGGTTTTGATTATTTAAGATCTTATTTCTATCATCCTCTGTCGCCACGTCCACAATTACTAAATTTTTTGTTGCCTTTACTTTATTTACTTTTATTTTATCCTTAACTGGGTTGACTAAAGTTGTGAAAATTTCTTGGACCTTTTTTGTATCTTGGCCGGGCAGGGGTCTTAAAAAGACCGCCGTATCCGGCTTTTGTGTCACTTTGGCAATGGTATCTCTAGTTGTCTGAGACTTGGGGGCAGCCTGAGCTACTACACCTGCCCAAGTCCTAGCTGGTTGTCTTCTGAGGGTAAAATTTTCTCGTTGCAACTCCGTCACTCGCCCCTCGAGCCTTGCATGAGCAATGGCCCAGGAGGCAAGTTCATTTTTTATGGCCAAGATGGCAGTCTGACTAATCTTTCCATTCTTAACATTAGACTCCAACAGCTGTGTGATTCTGTTGTGTCTCTCGGTCACACTCTCGTCAATATCCTCCGTTTGCCCCGATGGGTCGGGAGCAGAAAGCATCGACGCTCTCGCAGAAGCACACGATTCCCTTGTCTCAAGTTCGGCCATGATTGACAAGCGAGAAAAAAGGGGTTGGAAGCCCGTCTCTTACCCCGGACCGGCTACTCTGGCATGGGGGGGGGGGGGACTAGGATGCAGCTCGCCCACCAAACTCGTCCCTAGATCAAGGGCATCCCTGAGCCGCCGAGTTCAGTACACCGTCGCCAGTGTCCTGGTCTCCTTCAGTGGCCTCGTCATCGTCGATTTCTCCCAGTGTTTATCGGCAAGTGCACCCCGCACTCCGGAGAAGCGGATGCACTTCTCGTCCTTCGCCGTCTACTAGCCCGAGCTCCCACCTACAGGCCAAAGGACCCGCTCCTACTCAGGTGGCGGGCCGGTCGCCCAGTCGTTCGACGGTCTGGACCCATCTAACCTAGCCCAGGCGATGTCACCACCCCCTGGGTTTGGCAGAACACGCCCCGGTTACCCACGGGCGCGGCGAAGCGCACTTGCCGACTGGCGCCGAGGTCCCACTCCGACAAACGAGGTCGCCGGCATGCAGAGCACCAGCTGGTGTTGTGCCCTGCGGAAAATGAGGAAGGACAGATGGATTGTCCCTCAGACACAGCTCCCCCTGTGCCACGCACCCTTCGCTTTCGCCTTGGGTTGGGGGCGTTTAACGTCCTACCGTGACGGGAGTTTAACGTCCTTCCTTGACACAACGACAACCCTCACCGTTCCACAGCCCGGAGGTGTTATGAGAATGATGATGTGATAGATAATGATGGTATGGCCCGGGTCTTATGTTGTGGAGTTTGACATCATCGAGACGGTGCGGCACTCAAACCCGAGTTACGTTCCCCGGAGGGCCTCCACACGTACTGGGGGATCATGGCCGACCATGTCTCACCCACCGCTTTTGATAATTCACGGTGGGCCAGTGCGGTTCAGTGAGGATTGCACCCATTTAAGGGCTAGCCGTTTAACGTCATGCATGGACGGCCCTTCCCGTGTTAGCTTCACCCCATCTAAGGGGGTTACTGAGCGCCGGGGCCACGTCAAGGCCACGGGATAGGACATTACGGTCCCCGCCCCACTCAGGTTCCTCTGAGCCACAGAGCACTTCAGACAGTCTGAAGATTTCCGGGAATCAGAGGGTCTCCTGGCGGTTTTAACCCAGTTTCGGAAGGCAACACACCTTCCCCAGGTGGCGCCACGCAGACCGCTTTCCCGTGCGGACCGATAGTATTTCCGGGTCGTCGTGTGTCGGGTAGTCAGTGAGTGGGAGACGCACCAGCAGGGCAGTCGCGACGGAGCAGCAGTCCGGGTCGGACCAGCGGTCCAGTTGGTTGGTTGGCGTGGGGCAGCAAGCAAGACCCGGCGTGCGGAGTCGGGCTGGAGCCGCTGGCAGCGTGCACGCACGGTTGGAGTGTGAGGTGCTGCTTGCGAGTGCTACGAAGTTCGTCGCCCACCGATCTTGGACATGAAAGTTGAGTCCTCACTTAACTTACTATCGAGCCTCAACTGTTTACGTTTCTTCGTTTGATCCTGGTTGTCGCTTTTGGGACACTCTTGCGAGCAACAACGTGTGTGTATTTAAGTCAGCTAGGAGTCCAGCCGTCTTCCTGTGAAATTTAACTTAATTTATTCCCTGTTATGGAAGTTCACCAGCGGTGTCTTCTGCCTTGTGGCCATTGATATTCCGGTTATCTGCCTTGGTCGTTGACGTAATTTTAGGCAGTGTATTTTGTTGCTGTCCAGCGAAGCATGTAGTTAGACAGCTGAAGTGTTGTTGGTCGTTGTGGGCGCCAATGTTCTGTCTATCGTTATTGAAATCTTGTGGTCGTTTTGCTGGTTGCGTGGAGCGGAACTAATTTGGTTGATTGGTCGGTCGGCTGTCTGTCGCTTGGGTTGCCTCCAGATTAAGAAGTCGTTGGACAGGCTAGCTGGTTCACCTAAATGGACATTAGTGTTACAGTCCCAGGCCGATCCTTGGAAACCTCGCCATTCCTTGTGTGTTATGTAGTAATTTACTTGTTTGGATTTTAGTTATTTGGTTGATGTGTGGCTTTCAGCCGAGTATCAGTATCTCTTAAATTAATGTTCTTTCCTTTCCCTTAAGGCATAAGATTGTTATATTTTTACTATGGGCCTTCAGCTGAATTTTACTGGAGAGGTTTTAAGATAAGGACCTGCCTTTTAGATTGAAACTCTTTGTGGGCCATAAGTCATTAAGCATATTTTGTTGATATGTGGCCTTGAGCTGATTGTTAATATCTCTTAAATTAATGTCATTGTCTTGCCATTAAGGCATGAGATTCTTATTCTTTATTTTATGTGAAATGTTTTAAGATATGGCCTTCTGCCCTTTAAAATTGAAACACTTCATTCTAGGGCTTAAGCCTTTAAATTATTTGTTGGTGAGCGGCCTTCATCAGAGTATTAATATCTCTTAAATTAATCTTCTTCTCTTGCCCTTAAGGCATAAGATTATAATGCCTTTGAATGTGGCGTTCAGCTCAATTTGCATGAAATATTTTAAGATAAGGCCTTCTGCCTTTTGATTGAAACTCCTCTTATTGCTTAATACGTGACCTCCAGCTTAGTTCCATTAAAATTAAATTGCTAAGGCCTTCAGCCGATTAGATTGAAGATTTAGAAAATATTCTTGGATGAAACCTCCAGAAAACCTTGTATTTCAATTTTGCTTAAGCTTTGTGTTTTTTATTTTGAATGTGGTCTTCAGCCCATCTAAAGTTAATCAAAGGAGGTCGATTAAAGTTTTGTTTTGCATCCTTGTTGTAATATTGTGTGTTGATAAATAAAGTTTGTATGTTGAGTGCAACTGACAGGAACTCATTTTGGCCCTTTTCCACAAGCTAATCCGCTCTGTTTGCTAGCCCAGGTATTTCACGATGGTCATCCGCGGGCTGTGCAAAACAACATTTCATCGCTGAACACAGTGCGAGCAGTACAGCAGCAAACTATGCTTTCTGGTCGTGGCACCACTCCGACCACAGCTGTTCGTGCTGCGATGTTAACGGCCGTTTACGCGTCTCACAGTAATTCCTTGGTCCGGCTGCTGCTAGACCTCGACGAGTGGTGCGAGATGACGTACAGCGTAATCCTTCTTACAACGGAACCTCCCCATCGCACCCCCCTCAGATTTAGTTATAAGTTGGCGCAGTGGATAGGCCTTGAAAAACTGAACACAGATCAATCGAGAAAACAGGAAGAAGTTGTGTGCAATTATGAAAAAGATAAGCAAAATATACAAACTGAGTATTCCATGCCTAAGGTAGGCAACGTCAAGGATAATGAGCTCAGCAGCGCCGTGGTCCCGTGGTTAGCGTGAGCAGCTGCCGAACGAGAGGTCCTTGGTTCAAGTCTTCTCTCGAGTAAAAAATTTTTCGTTATTTTCCCAAAGTTATGATCTGTCCGTTCGTTCATTGGCGTCTCTGTTCACTGTAATAAGTTCAGTGTCTGTGTTTTGCGACCGCACCGTAAAACCGTGCGAGTAGTAGACGAAAGGACGTGCCTCTCCAATGGGAACCGAAAACATTTGATCGCAAGGTCATAGGTCAACCGATTCCTCCACAGGAAGACACGTCTGATATATTCTATACGACACTGGTGACGGCAAGTGCGTCACATGACAGGAATATGTTGTCGACCCACCTAACTTGTACACTTGGTGAATGGGTAAAAAGAGTATTCTACCTTGCCCGATTTAAGTTCTCTTGTGGATGTGATAATCACTCCCAAAAAAGTGATGAAAACATAAGAGTTTGTCACATAAACTGCAACAAATGAATGCCACAGTTTCACAGTCGCACAGTTTTCCCTGTGCTCTGTCAAAACATATGTTTTTAACGTTTTCAATTTTTTCAGTTTAGGTGTAGCGTCCCCATACTACGGCGCAGCTACCTCGTATCGGACGGACGGATAGACAGATAATAATTGTCTGAAAATAAAAGATTAAACTTTTCACTCGAGGGAAGACTTGAACCAAGGACCTCTCGTTCCGCAGGTGCTCACGCTAACCACCGGACCACGGCGCTCCTGAGCTCATATTATCCTTAATGTTGCCTATCTTGCGCATGGACTACTCAGTTTATATATTTTGTTTATTTTTTTCATAGTTCCACACAACTTCTTCCTGTTTTCTCTATTGGTCTGTGTTCAGTTTTCAAGGCCTATCCACTGTGCCAACTTATAACTAAATCTGATGGGGGTGCGATGGGGAGGTTCCCTTGTTAGATGTCCGGCGCAGGTGCGAAGCGATTACGACATGCGGGATGAGCAGTACGGCGATCCTACCGTATGGTGGTCAGAACGTACCCGCAACATTACTGAACAATACCCCTGGCTTTGGTTTGCTACAGAATCCTTGAACATATTCTCAGTTCATGTTTTTGAGACTGAGAAGCTTACGTCCACGATTCACCATGGTTTTAGGAAGCATCGCTTGTGCGAAACCCAGCTTGCCCGTTTCTCACATTACTGCGAACTAAGGATGAAGGGCAACAGCTAGAGTGCACATTTCTAGATTTTCGGAACGTGTTTGACACTGTGCCCCACTGCAGGCTGTTAACGAAGGCCTGAGTGGCTCAAAGACTTCTTAAGTAATAGAACCCAGAATGTTGTCCTCGAAGGCGAGTGTTCATCAGAGACAAGAGTATCGTCAGGAGTGCCACAGGGAAGTGTGATAGGACCGCTGTTCTGCTCTGTATACACAAATGATTTGGGGGACAGGATGGGCTGCAGCCTGCGGTTGTGCGGATGTGCTGTGGTGTGCGATAAGGAGTCGAAGTTGAGTGACTGTAGGAAGATACAAGACGAAATAAACAAAATTTCTAGCCGTTGTGATGAACAGCAGCAATCTCTAAGTGTGAAAAATGTAAGTTGATGCGGATGAGTAAGAAGAACAATTCTGTAACTTTCATGTACAGTATTACTAGTGGCCTGCTTGACACAGTCAAGTCATTTAATATCTGGGCTTAGCGCTGCAAAGCGATTTGAAATGGAACGACCATGTTGGATTTGCGGTAGGGAAGGCGAATGGTCGACTTCGGTTCATTAGGAGAATTTTAGGAAAGAGTGGATGACCTGTAAAGGACTCTGGTGTGACCTTATCTCGAGTGTTTGGGATCTCCACCTGGTCGGACTGAAGGATGACACAAACAATTCAGAGGCTCGCTGCTAGATTTGTCACTGGGAAATTCGAACAACACGTGTTACGGAGATGCTTCGGGAACTCAAATGGGAAACCCTGGAGTGGAGGCGACGTTCTTTTCGGGAAACACTATTGAGAAAATTTAGAGAACCGGCATTTGGAGCTGACTGCCGAACGATTCTACTGCCGGCAAGGCAGGACCGCGAAGATAAGATACGAGAACATAGGTCTTACACGAAATCAAATAGACAGTCCTTTTTCCTCCCTCTGTTTGTGAGTGGAACAGGAGAGGAAATGATTCGTGATTGTACAGCATATCTTCCGCCACGCAAATCTACACTCATGCTCATAAATTGAGGATATTTGCGGAATGTGGTGCCAAACGACGTGCCACTACACAAAACTGGCGCTAGTAGCATAAGCATATAGGCAACACACACGACACACATCTGTAAGTCCACAGTAGTGGTAATACGTAGTCGAGAAAACCGTCCCGAAACACATGTGCTACGAAACCCCACTGTTTCCTGCGCATTTACCCCTACATCAATATGGGAAATAATCGCCATGCAAACGTACACAGGTCACACAGTGGGTTGGCATAGTCTGGATCATGTAGTCGAGCAGCTGCTGGGGTATAGCCTCCCACTGTTGCACAAGTGCCTGTCGAAGCTCCTGAAGTGTCGTAGGGGTTTCAAGAAGTGCAGCGATACGTCGACCGAGAGCATCCCAGACGTGCTACATGGGGTTTAGGTCTGGAGAACAGGCAGGTCACTCCATTCGCTTGATATCTTCTGTTTCAAGGTACTCCTCCACGATGGCAGCTCGTGGGGCCGTGCGTTATCATCCATCAGGAGGTAGGTGGGACACATTGCACCCCTCAAAACATAGACATACTGGTGAAAAACGATGTCCCGATACACCTGACCTGTTACAGTTCCTCTGTCAAAGACATGCAGGCGTCCACTTGCACCAATCATAACCCGACGCCACACCATCAACCCACGACCTCCATAGAGGTCCCTGTCAAGGACATTAAGGGGTTGGTATCTGGTTCCTGATTCTAGCCACATGAAAACCCGGCGAGATTCACTGTTCAAACTAAACCTGGACTCATCCGTGAATATAACCTGGGACCACTGTTCCATTTACCATGTACTGTGTTCTTGACACCAGGCTTTACGGGCTCTCCTGTGACCAGGGGTCAGTGAAATACACCTTGCAGGTCTTCGGGCCAATAAACCATGACTGTTCAGTCGTCTGTTGACTGTCTGTCTGGAGACAACTGTTCTAGTAGCTGCGGTAAGGTCCGGAGCAAGGCTACCCGCAGTACTCCGTGGCCGTCTGCGGGTACTGATAGTGAGCTATCGGTCTTCTTTTGGTGTTGTACACTGTGGACGTCTCGTACTGTAGCGCCTGGACACGTTTCCTGTCTGCTGGAATCGTTGTCATAATCTTGAGATCACACTTTGTGGCACTCGGAGGGCCCGTGCTACGATCTGTTGTTTTTGACCAGCCTTTAGTCGCCCTAGTATTCTACCCCTCATAACGTCATCAATATGTGTTCTTTGAGCCATTTTCAACACACAGTCACCATTAGCACGTCTGAAAACATCTGCACACTTACTCGCTGCACCGTATTCTGACATGCACCAACACACCTCTGCGTATGTGAACTGCTGCCAGCGCCACCGTGCGACGACCGCAGGTCAAATGCACCGCATGGTCATAACCCGAGGTTTAAAACCGCAAACCGCCCACCAGAGCGTTGTTTCACCATGTATCAGCCTTATCCTTAATTTATGAGCATGAGTGTATAACATCACGAAATCAGCTTGTATATTACCTGCAGTGAATGGCTAAAACGGTCGCCTGCGCATCTGGTCTCAGTTGGAGATTGCCTAACGGCTTGCAGATCAACAAAAAACTTACTTTCAGTAGTTCACGTAGTTGTTAACCGAATTTAAAAATTTTCATTATGAAGTACAATCTTACGTCAGAAGTCTGAAACAATATGCCAAGAAAGTACTAAAGTGCGAAACTTTGTGTATGTCTTGAGACATGTAACTCATTATGAGGAAATTACCCTGGCAATATTCATCCTTAATTTAACTTTTACATAATTTCAAAGCATTTTGAAGCTTTTCCTCGCTGACACTGCCCACAAAAATGGAAGGAAATAAGTTCATCTTTTACTACATTTTCGTTTCTCATGCGCTAAATCTGCATCATCAGCCATGACGATTTAATTGATTACTTCTTTATTAATAACTCTGTACGTAAGGTAATTTACAGACAGTGACCACATACAGCACTGAATGTACCTGTTAAGTTGTATCATTGTACGATACGTAGATTTGGTTCTGTCTTTTGCTTTAATCTGTGGGTTAATAATACGAAAATAATATAATCAACATCAGTAAGGCTTGGCTTCTCCAACTATAAAGGTTTTATATGCTTAACGTCAATTATTCAACACACTAACTCGTTTGTAGAGTAATGAGACGTTTTTAGCAGATTTTATTTATGGCAGTTCGGTAATTTAAATAATCGTAGGTGGCGCTTGGATGACTAGTGGTCATTAAGTTGGTAAGTGGAATGTATTTTCTTTGGGGTAAACTTGGTATATCTTCCTGCATTCAGTAGATGAGTTCCAATTAACGTACTTTTCGATTTTTTGCTTGTTCAGGTTTCCGAGAGAAGAGACGAAACCATTATTTATAACATGAAATGTGCTGACATTCGCGAATATGGACAACTGTCAGCTTTATGACGGGATAACGACAATCAAAATTTGTGTCGGACCAGTACTCGAAGCATTATGAGACTTAACATCTGAGGTCATCATTCTACTCGAATCCGGATTTCCATTTCATCGCGAGTGGTCGCCTTACGTTACACTCACCGAGCATGATACACAAACAGACTCAAACTTCCTTATATTGCTAACAATGTGTCAACAACCTGCACTAGTAGGTTCATAGTGCATATTCTCTTAGGGGGGAGACATTTTAATTGAAGTTTTGCCAGTATCAGGGGATAAATACGACATTGCAGTGCCTGTGTTATTCAGAAGTACGATATAAAGGTCCTTCGGAAATGAATGCGTGTACTTCTGAACAACACAGCTAGTATATTATAGTATTACTTATAACAGCAATATTTTATATGAGTAATGGAATGATACGTTGCGAGAATAGTGACCAATAGTTGATCACGAAGTAAACTAAGTCTCGAACGCATTGAAATGTTTACGGGAAAGTTGTTGGATCGGTAACGGTATCGAAAGTTATCAAAAACGTATCTATTGCATTTACCAAACAAGGATAGATTTTTTTATGGACGACAGTGCACCATGTCACCGGGCAACTATTGCCCGTGATTGGTTTGAAGAACATTCTGGACAAATAGAGCGAATGAATTGACCACCCCGATCGCCCGACATGAATATCAAATGGCTCTGAGCACTATGGGACTTAACATCTGTGGTCATCAGTCGACATGAATATCATTGAACATTTATGGGATATAACCGAGAGGTCAGTTCGTGCACAAAATACTGCACTTGAAAAACTTTCCTAATTACGGAACTATAGAGGCAGCAGGGCTCAATTTTTCTGTAGGGGACTTCCAACAACTTATTGAGTCCATGTCACGTCGAGTTGTTGCGCCACGCTGGGCAATAGGTGGTCCGACACGACTTTGGAAGGTATCCCGTGCCTTTTGTCACCTCGCTGTAATTAATTCAGTTTGGGCTGTATGTTTGTCAGTTCATACTGTGATCTAAATTTCAATAACAGAACGCTGTCAACTCTTCGTATTTCAAGGCTTGAGTAGACTACAGTAATACGCTCTGGCGACCTATGGAGGTACCGAGTTAGGTGTAGTGAATCACGTCAAGAAGCGTTTCATTAGACACGAAGTTCTTCTGTTAATACATTCGAACATTTCGTTAGACACGCTGTTGATAACAGTTCTGTCGTTTTTCACTCTTGTACCACCTGCAATAAAGTGCGTACCACGGCGGTTTTGCACCAAACCGCTCAGCGGCGCAACTAGTCACTGAAGCCACCTGTTCTAACACAGTACATGTCTGAGAGAACGCCGCGACAGTTTAGAATAGCCACACTGGTCGAACAGAGTCGAGGCATCATTTACCAGACAAGAGACAATCGACAGCCATTCGCAGAGGGAGGAGAAGTAAACCCGAAATTAGAAGGTAGTTATTCAACTATGATCTGTCCTCGCAGCAGCTTCAGGCAGCCTGATAGAAACGACTACGTTGGAGAAGCCCTCACGAAGGTGGTACGTCTGCACGAACATTCACGTGTATAACAGACAACGTTTCTCACAGGGAACAGCGGTCATGCCGAAGTGATCTACCTTTCCTCTAAAAAATGGGTCCCATATTAGATTACATAGTGACAAAAGACTTATTTTTTAAGGAGACACAAAAATAATTCGTACTTACATAGCGACGACACAGTGAATAATATTTAGTTTGCATTGATCGTAAGTAATTGTGAGGAATGATAAATGACAATGGCTGCACACAACAAAACATAAGGGCAAGCATAAGAAAGTATTGTGAAACAAAAATAGTAACACATACGTTGGGAGAAAATTAAGAATGCAATGGGAATTTCCCTGTTGAGTGCAGAGGAGAGAGGGGATAGGTGGAAAGAGTGCATTGAAGGACTCTATGAGGGAAAAGACTTGTCTGATGGCGTGATAGAGGAAGAAACAGGAGTCGACAAGGAAGAGATAATGGATCCAGTATTAGAATCAGAACTTAAAAGAGCTTTGGAAAACTTAACATCAGATAAGGCAGAAGAGATAAAGAACATTAGATCAGAATTTCTAAAATGGTTTGGGGAAGTGACAACAAAACGAGTATTCACGCTGCTGTGCAGAATGTATGAAACAGGCGATATACCATCAAACTTTAGGAAAAACATAGCCCATATAATTCCGAAGACAGCAAGAGCAGGCAAAGCGAGAATTATAGCCTAATCGGCTTAACAGCTCGTGCATCCAAATTGCTAACAAGAAGAATATACAGAAGAATGGAAAACAAAATTGAGGATGTGTTAGATGACGAACAGTTTAGGAAAGGTAAAGGTGCCAGACAGGCAATTCTGACATTGTGATTGACAATGGAAGCAAGACTGAAGAAAAATAAAGACACGTTCATAGCATTTGTCGACCTGGAAAAAGCGTTCGACAGTGTAAAACGGTGCAATATGTTCGAAATTCTGAGGAAAACAGAGGTAAGCTGTAGCGAGAGGTGGGTAATATACACTCCTGGAAATGGAAAAAAGAACACATTGACACCGGTGTGTCAGACCCACCATACTTGCTCCGGACACTGCGAGAGGGCTGTACAAGCAATGATCACACGCACGGCACAGCGGACACACCAGGAACCGCGGCGTTGGCCGTCGAATGGCGCTAGCTGCGCAGCATTTGTGCACCGCCGCCGTCAGTGTAAGCCAGTTTGCCGTGGCATACGGAGCTCCATCGCAGTCTTTAACACTGGTAGCATGCCGCGACAGCGTGGACGTGAACCGTATGTGCAGTTGACGGACTTTGAGCGAGGGCGTATAGTGGGCATCCGGGAGGCCGGGTGGACGTACCGCCGAATTGCTCAACACGTGGGGCGTGAGGTCTCCACAGTACATCGATGTTGTCGCCAGTGGTCGGCGGAAGGTGCACGTGCCCGTCGACCTGGGACCGGACCGCAGCGACGCACGGATGCATGCCAAGACCGTAGGATCCTACGCAGTGCCGTAGGGGACCGCACCGCCACTTCCCAGCAAATTAGGGACACTGTTGCTCCTGGGGTATCGGCGAGGACCATTCGCAACCGTCTCCATGAAGCTGGGCTACGGTCCCGCACACCGTTAGGCCGTCTTCCGCTCACGCCCCAACATCGTGCAGCCCGCCTCCAGTGGTGTCGCGACAGGCGTGAATGGAGGGACGAATGGAGACGTGTCGTCTTCAGCGATGAGAGTCGCTTCTGCCTTGGTGCCAATGATGGTCGTATGCGTGTTTGGCGCCGTGCAGGTGAGCGCCACAATCAGGACTGCATACGACCGAGGCACACACGGCCAACACCCGGCATCATGGTGTGGGGAGCGATCTCCTACACTGGCCGTACACCACTGGTGATCGTCGAGGGGACACTGAATAGTGCACGGTACATCCAAACCGTCATCGAACCCATCGTTCTACCATTCCTAGACCGGCAAGGTAACTTGCTGTTCCAACAGGACAATGCACGTCCACATGTATCCCGTGCCACCCAACGTGCTCTAGAAGGTGTAAGTCAACTACCGTGGCCAGCAAGATCTCCGGGTCTGTCCCCCATTGAGCATGTTTGGGACTGGATGAAGCGTCGTCTCACGCGGTCTGCACGTCCAGCACGAACGCTGGTCCAACTGAGGCGCCAGGTGGAAATGGCATGGCAAGCCGTTCCACAGGACTACATCCAGCATCTCTACGATCGGCTCCATGGGAGAATATCAGCATGCATTGCTGCGAAAGGTGGATATACACTGTACTAGTGCCGACATTGTGCATGCTCTGTTGCCTGTGTCTATGTGCCTGTGGTTCTGTCAGTGTGATCATGTGATGTATCTGACCCCAGGAATGTGTCAATAAAGTTTCCCCTTCCTGGGACAATGAATTCACGGTGTTCTTATTTCAATTTCCAGGAGTGTAGATACGTTCAAGAGCCAAGAAGGAATAATAAAGAGTGGACGACCAAGAACGAAGTGGTCGGATTACAAAGGTTATCAGGCAGGGATATAGGCTTCCACCGCTGCTGTTTAATTTACATGTATCGAAGAAGTAATGAGGAAAATAAAAGAAAGCTTCGAGAATGGAATTAAAATTCAAGCTGAAAGGATAACATCAAAATTGGGGATCAAGAAGTAGACGAAGTTAAGGAATTCTCATACCTATGTAGCAGAATAATCTGTGATGGGCGGAGTAAGGAGGACATAAAAAGCTGACTAGCACTGTCGAAAAAGGTTTTTCTGGCCAAGAGAAATCTGCTATATCAACACAGGTCTTAACGTGAAAAAGAAATTCCTGATAATGTACGTCTGGAGCACAGCATTGTATGGTAGTGAGATATGGATTGTGGGAAAACCAGAACAGAAAGAATCGAAGACTTGACATGTAGTGCTACAGAATAATGATGGAAATTAGGTGGACAGATAATGTAAGGAATGATGAGGTTCTCCGCAGAATAGGCGGGGAAAGTAATGTATGGAAACAAAACTGACAAGACGAAGCGACAGGATGATAGGACATCTGTTAACGCAATAGGGAATAACTAGAGGAAGCTGTAGAGGGTAAAAACTGTAGAGGAAGGGAGAAATTGGAATACATCCAGCAAATAGTTTAGGAGGTAGGAGATGAAAAGGTTGGCACAGAATAAAAAGCCTGTGCATCGAGGTAGCCTAAAACCGCACGGGCAACGTGTAGTATTGCGTTATCTTGTTGAAAGGTAATGTTGCGGAGATCACGTACGTAGTAGGTACGTGTGAAGCGTAATGACTGCAGCCCAGATTACGAGCTAAACGAACTAGAGGTGCAACATTTTAGACATGTGGTCTGCGATGTTGTTTATGAATATGATAATGGTAGTGACCATGTACAATAGTGTATTGTTTTCGTGCCACACTTGCACAGAAGTAAGATGTATTCCTGTCTACAGGCACCAGTGATATATTGAATCGGGAAGTTCAAGATAAGTGAAAATGACCAAAGGTTGAAATTGGCCAATCGGGTAGATAAACAAAAAGAATCAGTGTACCTGGATCATGGCTTCATTCTCAAAATCAATCTATACATTTAGTACAAAATTTATCCGCTACATGTAGCTTAATTCTGTCGTTCAGCAACATCGTCCTAGCCTTATAACTTAGTAGAGGAACTAAAAAAGCCTTACGGACGAACAATATAACTGGACCGTCACAGTGACTTGCTATCATTAATTTTATCATACACGTTCTTGTTTAAATTTGTGTAAACTTTATTTTTTTAGATCGCCATTTAATATTGGCAGTAGCTAAATTAGAGTCCTCATAAACAGCCGATAATATGCTTTTTCTTTTAGGAGGAAGTGAACAGTCTTGGAATTTGTTAATCTGCCGCTTTAAATAGTCATCTTTTAGTTCTTCCATTGTATTTATATTTGTTGAAAATATTTTCTTACTATTCCTATCTCTTTCCTGTGTTTTTCGTTTCTACATCTATACTCTGCTAACCAGTGTGTAGTGCACTGCAGAACTTGTATTCCATTGTACTACAGGAAAGGGTCTCTTCTCGTCCACTTTCGCACAGAGTGCTGCAAGAATGTGTGCTTAAACGCTCTGTAGCGTTGTGATGAGCCAAATACTGTCCTCGAGTTTCCACAGAAGCATTTTGTAGGGATTCTAGTATATTCGTAGATTCGTTACTTGCTGTTGGTTCTTGGATCTCTGAAAGGAGACTTTCGTGAGACTTGGCGTCTATCTTCAGCCATCCGTCGGCATTTTGATACTCCTCTCCTGGGAGAGAAACAACCCTGTTACCAAGCTGTATGATACATCAATAGCTTGTCAGTTATGGAAATAACTTACTAGATATTCCGAAAAGTAGTATTTTCTTCACTAGTCCACAATATGAAGCTGTACCGAAGATACTCCTTAAGTCCTGGAACGTGACACCAATGTGGTAGCCAAGGCGATTTGTCACGAGATAAAACGTACAGAATTAATATATCTTATACTGAAATTTTTACAACACAATCACCACACTCTACTGCATCCATTCACTAGAGAAGAAACTATATGGCACATGTTCGTGACCTATCTAGCAGTGTATAAAAATGTTTCCCTCCGTTAATAAAACTGGAGCGACGTGGCCGGGTAGTTGGGGTAAACCACTGTTGCTAATTGTCACCCACATTGACATATCCTGCCTTCCATCATAACAAGATCTGGTTCCTCAGCGTCAAGCATGATAGCAGGCAGCTAATGGCGCGAGGTAAAATACGAAAGAAAGAAGATTAGAATTTAAGGTCCCGTAGATGGCGATTTTTTAGGTAGAGAGCACAGATTCGATTGGAGAAGTATAGGAAAATTACTGAAAAAGAAAATAAGGATCTGACGATGATATGATCCGCTGTTCTTCCGAAAACAGGTTGTCTCACCTCTGTGCCAGCACGCTCGATATCGAGTAATATACACTCATGCTCATAAATTGATGATAATTGTGAAACAACGCTCTGGTGGGCGGTTTGCGGGTTTAAATCACCTCGGGGTATGACCATGCTGTGCATTTGACCTGCGGTATTCGCACGGTGGCGCTGGCAGCAGTCCACATACGCAGAGACCTGTTGGTGCATGTCGGAGTATGGTGCAGCAAGTAAGTGTTCAGACATTTTTAGACGTGCTAATGGTGACCGTGTGTTGAAAATGGCTCAAAGAACACATACTGGTGACGTTATGTGGGGTAGAATACAAGGGCGACTGGAGTCTGGTCAAACACAGCAGGTCGTAGCACGGGCCCTCAGTGTGCCACAAAGTGTGATCTCCAGATTATGGCAACGATTCCAGCAGACAGGAAACGTGTCCAGGCGCTACAGTACGGGACGTCCACTGAGTACAACACCACAAGAAGACCGATATCTCATCATCAGTGCCCGCAGACAGCCACGGAGTACTGCAGGTAGCCTTGCTCCGGACCTTACCGCAGCTACTGGAACAGTTGTCTCTAGACACACAGTCTACAGACGACTGAGCATACATGGTTTATTCGCCCGGAGACCTGCAAGGTGTATTCCGCTGACCTCTAGTCATAGGATAGCCCGTAAAGCCTGGTGATAAGAACACAGTACATGGTCATTGGAACAGTGGTCCCAGGTTATGTTCACGGATGAGTCCAGGTTTAGTTTGACCAGTGAATCTCGCCGGGTTTTCATCTGGCGTGAACCAGGAACCAGAAACCAACCCCTTAATGTCCTTGAAAGGGATCTGTATGGATGTCGTGGATTGATGGTGTGGGGTGAGATTATGATTGGTCCACGTACACCCCTGCATGTTTTTGACAGAGCAACTGTAATAGGTCAGGTGTATCGGGACTTCATTTTGCACCAGTATGTCTGCCTTTTCAGGGGTGCCTTCCTCCAGAAAGTCTTATGAATATGATGGTGACAGTGTTTAGGGTATTCTGTGATAGATTTAGCTCCCACCAAATGATTCATTATTGACATGAATGCAACATAATCACCTTCACCTTTTCACTCACTTGTCACAAGGGCCTGGCATGATGGTGTCATGCTCTGTTTGGTGCGTCGTTTGAAGGTAGTGTGGAGCGACATTCGTTAAACACTATTGCGTAGCCTTTAATGTCAGCTTTCGAAAAGTCGCAATTCCATGCATCTCCCACATTGTTCTTGTAATGCCGAGTGCAATCGTGTCAGTCCTCCTACCAAAGACAAAGTATAACCAGCAGCATGATCGAACAAAGCCCAGAAGGTATCAGGCAGACTTGTTGTAGAACTGCCATCAACGTGAAGAATTGTACCAACACAACAATGATTTAATGCCTTACTAGGGATGGTCCTACTGGATGCCAAATTCCCTGGCCTTTCTCCAACGGTGAACTAACTTAGCCAGTCTGTTGCTGAGTAACATATAGTTTAATGTAGACTGAAAAACAATGCGATTTAGCATTTTTCACAATAAAAACAAAGGCGAAAAAATTGTTTGTAATATGAAAAACTCCTGTGACCGGCTGAAGACTGAGGCCACTTCAGAAATAAGAACTTGAGAAGTCACAGCCAAATAGTGTTGTCTGTGAAGGTCTGTGTGTAAGGAATGGAACAAGGCAGTTCACAAAGAAAGGGACACATTAAAAATGTTATAATTTATTTTACAATAAATTACAAATAAATATAATGCTCTGAATCATCACATCATGACACATCGGAATGCCAGGAAGTGAGGTCAGATTACCAGGCGTAGGCGAGACCCAGACCGTTGCTGTAGGTCATGTGGGCGACGGCGGGGGCTGCGGAGTAGGCGACTCCCAGCAGACCGACGGCAGGGGCGGCGGCCTTGACGACAGCGGGGGCGGCGTAGGCGGCGGGGGCGGCGTAGGCCACAGGGGCGGCAGCCTTGACGACGGCGGGGGCGGCGTAGGCGACGGGGGCGGCGACATGGGCCAGCGCGTCGTTGCTGACGCGCACGTCAGACTTGCTGACGCTGGAGTAGGGCGTGTCGATGGTCTTGGAGTAGGTGGACACCTGTCCCAGGTTGCCGAAGCTCCTCAGGATGTTGGAGTGCTGGGAGGTGATGGCCGCGGGGGCGACGGCGTGGGCGCCGTAGGCGGCGTAAGCGGGGGCGGCGTAGGCGGGGGCGGCGTAGGAGACGGCGGCGGGGGCGGCCAGGTAGCCAGCGCGGGCCACGGCCAGCACGGCGGCGAAGACTGCGAGCTGTAACGTACGGGACGGTCAGTGGTGGCGTCGTACTTCGTATTTACAAGTAGTCATACTGCGTACCGTGACCATCCCACTTTGCATAGGATTAATAAGACCCATTTCTGACGAAGACCGACGGATTGCTTTACGTACATTTAAAACACTGATATAAAATGATAAATCATCAACAATATTGTCTCCTGCATACTAATTCTTGGGAAATAATCATGAAAATAATCCTGAGCAGCATTTTAAACTTCTTAAGATATTCTTTTCCTTGGTCTACTCTCGATTTTGGCTCCAATCCATGTAAAAAGAATTGCGTGAAATTTCAGATCAGTAGGATAACGGGCGGGGATGCACATTGGCCTTCAGAATAGGAAAAACCAGAAAAAATAGAAACATTAATTTCCCAATGAATCACACAAGTAAATTTAAATTCATTCATTACAACATGTGAGCACTTGATTACTTCATTGTTTTAACTAAATAAGTGCATATTTCACAGCATCGGTGGCGAGACGACATTAACCCCAAGGAGGGAGAGAGAGAGAGAGAGAGAGAGAGAGAGAGAGAGAGAGGGGACAGACAGGTGGTACTTGGATTGTGGGGAATGATTAAGGAATTAGGAGTGAGTAGCGTCTGGAGAAATCGGAGAATTAACCTGCTAATGGACATGTGGGTGTGGCGGTTGCTGCAAAACAGCTTGCAGTCATCAGGAAATAAAAAGAATTCACGTGAACTCTCGATGAATGTCAGAATTAAAAGATAAGTCGGTTTGAGAAATGGTAATATCTATGATGAACAACTAGGTATTAGAGGCTATGTAGCCACAGAAGTCTGTGACAGCCCAAAATGTAACTAGGTTCCTAAAATCATGTGACATGGAAAGTTTATCTAAGGCTTCATAGATCTCATTGGACAGAAGTCTCGTAAATTGAAGAGCGAGATCCTAGAACCGCTCTATGAATATTGACAGTCTCTTCAGTAGACTGAAGATTAGTCTGTAGATTAGTACGTTTCTCGGCTGTTAGTCAACCAACTAATGCGACCCTTATACATCACACTCTGCGTACAAAGTCATCAAGATAGATAACTTTAAAAAATCAAACTATAGTGCTTATTTTGGCACAAATTTTTTTAAAATTTGAATACAATGTATCGCAGAATCTCTTCTGTAGATTTATGCATGATAGAGGCAAAAACCTTCCCTTTTCCCTGCACATTGTTTGATTATTAGTGTGAACCTCGACACTGAGATAAGCTATGATGGATATTCTTCGATGTTGAGTGAAATAATTGTCAGCGTGAGCTCTAAAAAGAGGCGACTCTTTGCTTGGCTAATTCATTTTTTCGGCATATTGGTCAGATACAGCCGGTTGGGTAGCGCAGTTCGTGGAATGACACCAGACAGGTACCACACTCGACAGGGTTAGCAATCGGGAGCACTTCTGTTATGGCACCAATGCTAACGTACTCCGTTCGACAGCATTCGCCATGTGCTTTTCGGTTGCTGAGTTTGGAAAATGTCTCGTCACACTAAAAAGTAGATGCGGTCCTAAACGGCACCTACAGGAAGATAACTGGCTCCCTGAGACCTACTAGAGTGGACGTTTATCAGTTACTGTCCCACCAAATGTCAGATCATTCCTGAGCTTGAAAGAAAGGAACAAACATATGAATGACTAGCGTTACCCCCTTCAACTCATGCCAAAAAGGCTTAAATTTAGACGAGGTTTCATATACTCAAGATCAGTACAACCAACTGAATCTTCCATAAAATCGTTATAATAAGAAGAACATCCCCAAGCCGTTATCACAAAGTAAGCTCTGTCCGAGGGCTTCCAACTAGACTGGTGAAACTGGAAAACGTTGAACCGACTTCTTAAGGACGCGGAGCGATCAAAACAACATAAGAAACAATGGGGACACACACAGACACTGACGAGTGTAAGTTTGGTGAAACACAAACAATGGAACACTATAGAAAGTCTTCATGCAATAATAGAAAGTGTCCGTTAGTGTCCGGCCGGAGTGGCCGAGCGGTTCTAGGCGCTACGGTTGCAGGCTCGAATCCTGCCTCGGGCATGGATGTGTGTGATGTCCTTAGGTTAGTTAGGTTTAAGTAGTTCTAGGGGACTGATGACCTCACAAGTTAATTCCCATAGTGCTCAGAGCCATTTGAACCATCTTTTTGTCCGTTAGTGGATGCACCCAGAGATTGTACTCAAGAGGACCTTCTGAATTATACCAAGACAGCTGCAGCTTACACCAAATTCTGCTTGAGATAACTCTGATAAATTTCGTATTGTTGATTTTGTAGTTTTTTATTTGATTAGTATGTTTTACATAAAAATACCCATTTTGCATCTTAAATTATGTACTTATCTTTTTCCAGTTGCTATATATTTTGTAACTTTGTACACGATAATGAATTACATGGTCTTCTTGGGTGTAGACTGTCTTCATGGTATTATGTAAACTAGGAAGATGAACAGTGAAAGCCCATATACTCATTTGAGCAAATCGAGATCTCGAAAAATAAAGGTGGAGAGATATTCAAGAGGCGGATCACAATCAACACAGTCGCCTGGCCTCGATCTACAAAACGCTATGTAACTTTAGTGAATGGCTCATAGTCTGGCAACCAGGAAAGATTTACAGTCACATCACTCATGACGGTCAAATACTGATTGCGTAAACGCTTCTCGCCAACAGGTTCCAATAAGCTAACTGTCGATTGACAGATGTTGTACTACCGTGCGTCAAGTGCGTCAACGACAGACGTGAAGATTGACCAATGACATATAGAGAAAAGAGGCAGAAGTTTTGCTCCAGATATGAGTATTCTCTAGTAATAAACTCAGAATATAAAATTAAATACTTTTCTGGCAATGTTGGAAGCATAAGACTACCACCGTCTTCACAAAAGAAGACAATGGTGTCATTGTATTCCTCCGAGGACATCCCCAGTAAATAGTCGTAAAAGTCCACTCTTTCTATATTCTGAGCCGTGTCTGGGGGGAAAGTAATTTGGTATACCTCATTTCTGTTGATATTTACTGACGAAGCATATCGAATTTTTTGTAAAAGTAGAATGGGAAGAAACAAACTATCCAAAGGTACTTCGTCGCGGCTTCCATCACCAGGTTTCAGTGAGGTAAAGATTTCAAAGACTAGTCTTCAGGAAAATTATGGGGTTTCTAAGTAAACTGGAGAACGGAAAACGAATTGGTTGCAACTGCATCTATGGAACAGTCTCGGGATTTGTCTGACTTGATTTTGGGAAAGTCAGGATAGCGATGTGAATGGAAGCGAGTGATTTCACATGTGTGCCTCTTTGGTCGATATCTGTTACGGGGAATATCCTGAGGAGATTCCCTTAGAGCTTGAAACTTCATATTGTACCACTACAAAATGAGAAGTGGGAAAACAGTCGGTTGGTTATCGGATTCAAAATGGTTCAAATGGCTCTGAGCACTGTGGGACTTAACTTCTGAGGTCATCAGTGCCCTAGAACTACTTAAACCTAACTAACCTACGGACATCACACACATCCATGCCCGAGGCAGGATTCGAACCTGCGACCGTAGCGGTCGCGCGGTTCCAGACTGTAGCGCCTAGAACCGCTCGGCCACCGCTGCCGGCCGGTTATCGGACTTCAGTAAAATATGTGGTATCGATAGCTAAGATACCACGGCTTAAGTTCAAGTACTTAAGTTGGCACTACGACCGACACCGACGGTGGTGCCCTCTAGCAGGCGCTGTGCAGAGCTACGAGCTCCGCTGCAGATTCACCCATTTCATCAAGAGGAAACGGCCGGGACACTTCGCTTGCTATTGAGGCTATGTACTACTTACGACGGGTCTAAGGCTTCGCACCTCAGTGCAAAGTTATGTATTCAGTTAATATTGTGATATAGGAAAACCATTTCTAAGAGCAGTACCGAGAGATTTTCACCTTTTCCTGCTCCTACTCACTTACTGCATTCGGCCAACCTTTCAGTTTTCAGGAGCGGACCCACATGCCGCCTTCCAGGAGGGATAAAATAAACAGTTGACAGAGAAGTTTGGTTTTTCACTCAAGCGACGGCTTGTATTCAGTGGGTGACAAGCTATAGCTGTAGATACGGTGGTCAAGAAACATTAAATGAGACGCGACGAAAGAAGCACAAAGCACAGTTGCTAGCTGCACGATCCACGATCCACGAGACAAAGAGGTAGCGCAGGTTTCCATCCAAAGTAGGCGACGGGCTCTATTATGGTGCAGTGCGACCAAGTGGTGTTGCTACGGCAGCGGCAGGTCCGGCGCTCTTACCTTGTACATGGTGTGAGTGGTGGTCAGAGCGAATCTGGAGAGGAGCGCGCCCGCCATGCGTTTATATACGTCTGGCCGCGCCTGGCTGTTTCGTCACCTGCCGTGCGCAAGGTCCTGCCGCGGCTCACCTCGTGGCCATGCATGCGCCTCCGCCGCGCCCCACCTCCCAGCACTGCCCCTAAACCAGACCTTCCATACCACAACACGAAACTGTCTCCCAAAGTACGGTCGGAACCTCTAGTATTGTCCCTATTTCGACTTCCTCTATTCTCTTATTTCATGTGGCCTTCCAGTGAGAACTATAATCGTGCGTTTGTCATATAGTATTTCAAAATAACTGGTAAACAAAAAGGACTAATCTCATCATGATCGTCATCATGATCGTCATCATAGTAACGATTATTGCCATCACGACTATCGTCATAATCGTCAACGTCATCATTATCAAGAATCAGCATCTTTAGTCTATAGAAATCTACTATCGCAAGACTGTTCCATACTTTACAACCTGCAGCGAAACGTATTCGTAATCCTACTATTTATTTTCTAATCACACCTTTCCAACTTAAACTACGCCATCGTCTCGATATTTTCACACATTCTCAGATCACTAAAGTACTTGCTCTCCCCATTCACTATCTGTTAAACTCGGAATGCTTTTATTATTCACATCTAAACGATGGCATTCATTTTTTGTGTGTACCACCCTTTTTATGAAACTACAGAAATTTGTTCGAAAAAATTAGGTTTTTCCAAATATAAAAACTGTCCCAAAGTACGAGGGTCACTCGAAAAGAAATGCACACCATTTTTTAATCCATATTTTATTCTACATGTTTGAACATGTAGGAACAATATTTTCATTTCTCCACATAATTTCCATCCCTCTCAATTGCCTTACGCCATCTTTGAACCAGCGCCTGTATACCCGCACGGTAAAATTCTGGACCAATATGTTGGAGCCACTGTTTGGCACCATGCACAAGGGAGTCATCATCTTCAAACCTTGTTCCACGAAGAGAGTCTTTCAGTTTCCCAAAGAGATGATAGTCACATGGAGCCAGGTCAGGACTGTAAGGGGGGTGTTTCAGTGTTGTCCATCCGAGTTTTGTGATCGCTTCCATGGTTTTTTTGCTGACATGTGGCCGTGCATTGTCGTGCAACAGCAAAACATCCTGCTTTTGCAATGTGGTCGAACACGACTCAGTCGAGCTTGAAGCTTCTTCACTGTCGTCACATATGGATCAGAATTTATGGTGGTTCCACTTGGCATGATGCCCACAAGCAAGATTCCTTCGGAATCGAAAAACACGGTAGCCGTAACTTTTCCAGCAGAAGATGTGGTTTTTAATTTTTTTTTCTTGGGTGAATTTGCATGATGCCACTCCATTGATTGCGTCTTCGTCTCTGGTGAAAAATGATGGAGCCACGTTTCATCACCTGTCACAATTCTTCCAAGAAATTCATCTCCACCATTCTCGTACTGTTCCAAAAGTTCGCTGCATACCGTTTTTCTTGTTTCTTTGTGAGCCACTGGCAACATCCTGGGAACCCACCTGGCACAAACCTTTTTAAACCCAACACTTTCAGTATTCTGCAAACACTTCCTTCCCCTATCCCAACGTAGCGTGGCAATTCGTTCACTGTGATGCGTCTGTCAGCAGTCACCAATTCGTTAACTCTCTGCAGATTGTCTGGAGTTTGTCCAGTACGAGGCCAGCCGCTGCGAGGACAATCCTCAATATTGCCGTGCCCGCTTTCATCACGTAACCTACTTGCCCACCGACTAACTGCACTGCAATCGACAGCAGCATTTCTATACACCTTTTGCAACCTCTTGTGGATGTTTCCCACTGTCTCGTTTTCACAGCACAGGAATTCTATGACAGCACGTTGCTTCTGACGAACGTCAAGTGTAGCAGCCATCTTGAAGACATGCTGTGACGGCGCCACTCACGGGAACAGGTTGAACTAAGTTTGAAAACAAGCGAGAAGGATGTATCTACACACTGTAAATCTGTATTTTTACAAAAATAGTACGCATTTCTTTTAGAGTGACCCTCGTACGACATGTTCAAGCATCTAGCAACAGGTATTCTATTGAACTTCATAAAAGTTCTAGAGCCGGCCGGTGTGGCCGAGCGGTTCAAGGCGCTACAGTCTGGAACCGCGCGACCGCTACGGTCGCAGGTTCGAATCCTGCCTTGGGCATGGATGTGTGTGTTGTCCTTAGGTTAGTTAGGTTTAAGTAGTTCTAAGTTCTAGGGGACTGATGACCTTAGAAGTTAAGTCCCACAGTGCTCAGAGCCATTTGAACCACTTGAAAAGTTCTAGACGAGTACTGTATTTCGGAATGAAATTTTCACTCTGTAACTGAGTGTGCGCTGATATTATGGCTGATATAAAACTCCCTGGCCGAGACTCGAACTCGGGACCTTTGCTTTTTTTTTTCCCAGGACAGCCTGCCTTCCAAGTTTCGCAGGAGAGCTTCTGTGAGTTTTGGAACGTAGGATATTAGGTACTGGGGAAAATAATGCCGTGAGGACGGGTTGTGATTTGTGCTTGGGTAGCTCAGTTGACGGAACATTTGACCTCAAAAGACCAAGGTCCCAATCTCGAGTATCAGGCGGGCACACAGTTTTAACTTGCCAGGAAGTTTGAGTACTATATTTTGTTACGGCGTGACGACAAGTGCCAGCACGGCGATGCAGAACGGAAGAACAGAGAAGGCTGTGATACAACGTTAGCCCATAGTACGCTGATTACGGCGGCACCAAGACATGAGCGGCCTCTACTCGAAGACAATATAAGTACCGTACCGGCTAGCCGTCATACAAACGCTATACCAGTGACTTGTGATCTGTATTGTTTTGCTTGTATTCAATTTGTATAAACTGAAGGACACTGATTATTTGCATGTCGCCATTTGCTTGCGGCACACCTATGTGAATACGCACTGTTAAGTGTTGTCAATTTAATTTGTTGTAATAAACTCCATTAACCCGATTTGCTTGAATTGTTGTCAAGCAACCCGAGAAAACAGCTTCCTAGCCACTCTATATTAGATGAGTGGACAGATAAAACATATTTAACAGCGCATCTGTTACATTATTACTCTACTACACGACAATGGCAAGTCAGTGAGTCAAATTAAGTAGAAGTATTATCAAAAAACCATTTACAAGTTAAATATCGATACCTTCCGGAATACAAGATATTGAAAACTAACACAAGATTCTATTTTCGTTACAGATAAAATTGTTAAGGCGTTAAAGAAAGTCTGTTTATTTCAGATATCACTTTTTCGATTGTAGAAGAAGTTCTGTTTCTAAATACAAGATAGTGGAAAAACAGACAAAGTGTGATTTAACCTTCCACACGTAACATAAGTAGTTTTGACAATAAAAACAGTTTTACCCTCCACAAAATGCTGTAACTGAAGAATTAAAAAACACTACCAAATAACTTTAAGATATGATAGTTATACAACACTTAAATATGTAGAGCTCAAAATACATTGACGGAGAAAAATCGGAATACCAAAAAATAATTAATGTAGAGCAATGAAATTTAGGGAATACTTTTTTCTAAGTAACACGTGTAAGTGATTAACATTGCAAGATCGGAGGTCAATGTAAGCGCTAGATAAGCCATTGCAAATGTGAAATACTGGCACGTTAACAATCGGTGTAACCGCCATAATGTTGAAAGTAAGCATGCAGAAGTATATGCATTGTGTTCTATAGGTGCTGGACGTCAGTTTGTGAGATGGAGTACCATGCCTGTTGTATTTGGTGTGTCGATACAGGGACGGTTAGTGCTGGTTGTGGGTGGCGCTGGAGTTGTCTTCCTATGGTGTCCCATATGTGTTGGATTTGAGACGGATCTGGTGATGGAGCCAGCCGAGGCAAAAGGTTAGGTTAGTGTTTTTTAACGTCCCGTCGACGACGAGGTCATTATAGACGGAGCGCAAGCTCGGGTTAGGGAAGGATGGGGAAGGAAATCGGCCGTGCCCTTTCAAAGGAACCATCCCGGCGTTTGCCTGAAACGATTTAGGGAAATCACGGAAAACCTAAATCAGGATGGCTGGAGACGGGACTGAACCGTCGTCCTCCCGAATGCGAGTCCAGTGTGCTAACCACTGCGCCACCTCTCTCGGTTCGAGGCAAAATGTCGACACTATAGAGAGTATTGGGTTACAAGAGCGGTATGTGGGCCAGCGTTATCCTGTTGGATAACACCCTCTGGCAGCTGTTCGTGAATGGCAACAAAAATGGCTCTGAGCACTATGGGACTCAACTGCTGAGGTCATTAGTCCCCTAGAACTTAGAACTAGTTAAACCTAACTAACCTAAGGACATCACAAACATCCATGCCCGAGGCAGGATTGAATGGCAACACAACAGACTGGATCACCAGACTGACGTAAAAATTGGCAGAGTGCTCCTGCCGTTATACGAAATCGCTCCCCAAACCATAACTACAGGTGTAGGTCCAGCGTGTCTAGCACGTCCAGAGGTTCGTTGGAGGCCCTCACCTGGCCTCGTTCTAACCAACACACGCCATCAGTGGCACCGAGGCAGAACCAACTTCCATCAGAAAACACAGACCTCCACCCTGCTCTCTAATAGGCTCTCTCAAATGGTGCTCGGAGATATCCTTAAAGTAACAGATTTGTCACATTCTTCGTGCTCGAAACTCTTGTACACAGAGCCCACACCATCTCCGACAGGGACAGTCTCCAACAAGAATTGGACCATCTGATGACCGTGTTTCGGAGGAACGGTTACAAGGAAGGGCAAATTCGGAAGGCTCTACATCCCACATCTGCAGCACCGGCGGAAACTGAGGATGAACCTCAGGAGGAGGCGGCCTTGGCTATTATTCCGTTTTGTGGGGCCTTATCCGGAAAAATTGGACGCATTTTACGTAAACACCAACTGAAAACCATCTTCCGTCCTCCAACCAAAACCAAGAGCCTTTTTGGCAGTGCCAAGGACAATCTTGGTCTACGTAAATCAGGGGTTTATCAGATACCTTGCCAATGCGGGAGTGTATACATACGTCAGACCATTCGTACCATTGAGGACCGATGCCGAGAACATCAACGGCACACTAGACTGCAACAGCCCCGTAAGTCGGCAATCGCTGAGCATTGCCTGTCGGATCTCCACAGCGTGGATTATGACCAAATCAAAGACCTGACACAGACTTCCAAATACTGGGACTGTGTCATCAAAGAAGCCATAGAGATTAGAGTAAGGGAGCCACAACTAAATCGTGACAGCGGTTACATCCTTAGCAAGGCGTGGGAACCCGCGATCACCCAGATTAAGAAGAAAAAGGATATTTCCCAGAGTGTACCGACTTCGGGGGAGGAGGGAAGAATAACGAGAGCGGTGCCGGCAGACCCTCCTGAACGAGAAGTCTTAGGATGCAGCGCCCAGACGGCGGGAGAACGGACGCTGTACTTGGACCGCGCGTGGCGCGGACCGCACCGACTCATAGGAAGCGCCTGAGGGAGGAGGGAGATTGTCCTATATAAACCTGGCGCCGGCCCACCGCCGGTCAGTACAACAGCGCAACTGATGATGGCAACGTGGTCGATTGCCGAAATATTGTGTCCTATGCACACTCATACCAGGCTTTTCACCCGAGATTTATTTCGTCAGATTTGTAACAGTCCGTTACGTTACTGAGGTGCCAACAGCTGCTCAAGTTGCTGCTGCTGCTACAGATGCAGTACGATGTGTCACAGCCATACGCCGAATACGATGGTCTTCTCTCTCGGTAGTATGACCGTCTGGGGCCCGGTCTTCTTGCGACCGTGTATTGTCGCGACCACCTCTGCCAGCAATCATGTACAGTGGCTGCATCCCTGCCGAGGCTTTCTGCAATATCGCAGAAGGAACGTCCTGCTTCTTGTAGCCCTATTACAAGACCTCGTTCAAACTCAGTGAGATATTGATAATGGAGTCTAACGGCTTAAAGGCATTCTTGGCTAACATCAACTCACCACGTCCAATCTAAAAAGTAACTAACGCTCACGACCGTTACATCGCCTATTGAAAGCAAACTTGATTTGGACCCTCACAGTGGCGCTACTAGTGCCACTCTTATCTGAATGGCGTGATATTTGAATTGGCATAATCTTTAAGATGTAGAAACAGGCCTATCAATTTTCGTTAATTTCCCACAATTTTTTCCTGGTGTTGCGCCTTTTTGTATCCGCGTATTTACAAACACTCGACAAACCTCAGCCGGCCGAAGTGGCCGTGCGGTTAAAGGCGCTGCAGTCTGGAACCGCAAGACCGCTACGGTCGCAGGTTCGAATCCTGCCTCGGGCATGGATGTTTGTGATGTCCTTAGGTTAGTTCGGTTTAACTAGTTCTAAGTTCTAGGGGACTAATGACCTCAGCAGTTGAGTCCCATAGTGCTCAGAGCCATTTGAACCATTTGACAAACCTCAAGTCTCACAACAACTAAGACAGTAGAAAACGCTGTAAACAGTTTATGGCGCTATCCTGCATGCATTACTGCAAGTGGCTCTAAAGTCAGTCTCTAGATCGAAACACCGACTTGAACTTTGAGTCCCTAGCTAGGCTGTCCCTCAGGTACTCTCTCTTCCCTGTAATATTAATTAAGTCGTAGGTACATATGTCCGTGGGTGACAGTAAAAAGATAGTAAACAGGTGTTGGAGGTGTTCTTAGAAAATTTCCAAATTATACATCTGATGTGAATGAAACGGAAAGTTTCAGACGATGAGATTTATGGCAATGAGACAGGAACGTTCATTGCCAAATACCATTAATCGCAGCAAAGAATGGAGAGCTTCTAGTTGGAAACTACTGAGGATGCCAGGAAGAGCGAAAAACAAAATGGATTCATAGAGTGGTTTGGATCCGATAGTTAAACCATTAGCAATGATAAAATTATGCCCTGTGCAAAATTATACCAGGCGGCTTCTCTTTCATTCGTTTCCCCCAGACCATATTCACCTGCTATTTTTCCTTCACTTCCTTTTCCTACTACTGAATTCCCATCCCCCATCAGAATTAAATTTTCGTCTCCTTTAAAAAAATGTTCAAATGGCTCTGAGCACTATGCGACTTAACTTCGGAGGTCATCAGTCGCCTAGAACTTAGAACTAATTAAACCTAACTAACCTAAGGACATCAAACACATCCATGCCCGAGGCAGGATTCGAACCTGCGACCGTAGCGGTCGCTCGGCTCCAGACAGTAGCGCCTAGAACCGCACGGCCACTCCGGCCGGCCGTCTCCTTTAACTATATGAATAATTTCTTTTGTCTCATCATACGTTCCTTCAGTCTCTTCAACATCTGCAGAACTAGTCGGCATATAAACTAGCACTGCTGTGGTAGGCGTGGGCTTCCTTTCTGTCTTGGCTACGGTAATACGTTCACTATGCTGTTCATATTAGCTTACCGCTGTCCTATTTTCTTATTCATTATTAAGCCCACTCCTGCCTTGCCTCTATCTGACTTCGAATTTATAACCCTGTACTCCTTTTCCTCCTGCCACCGAACTCTGCTAATTCCCATTATATGTAACTTCAGCCTATCCATTTCGCTTTTTAAATTTTCTAACCTACCTGCCTGATTAAGGACTCTAACACTCGACGCTCCTATCCGGAGAATGTCGGTTTTGTTTCTCCTTGTGACGGCGTCCATCTGAGTAGCCACGCCCGAAGATCAGAATGGGGGATTATTTTATCTCCGGAATACTTTAGCCACGAAGATGCCATCATCGTTTAACCATGCAGTAGAGCTGCATGTCCTCGTGAAAAATTACGGCTGTAGTTTTCTCTTGCTTTCAGCCGTTCTCAGGACCAGCACAGTAAGTAAAGCCGCCTTGGTTGATATAACAAGGCCAGATCAGTCAACCATTCACACAGTTGCCCTGCAACTACTGAAAAGGCTGCTGCCCCTCTTCAGAAAACACACATTTGTCTGGCCCGTTAACAGACAGCCCCCACCACTCAACCGTTGTGTGTAACTACGGTACGGCTATCCGTATGACGGAGGCAGGTAAGCCACCCAACCGACGAAAAGGTTCATGGTTCATTGGGGGATGATGTAATTATGACCGTAAAAAAATTGAAATGGTGTACAGGACATGTAGGCAGGCTGATAGAGGGCAAATGGACAAGGGAAGTTTTCGCCTGGTTTGAAGAAAGTACTGAGACGGGTACACCGATGAGCCAAAACGTTATGACGACTGCCCATGGCAAGGTTGAATGCCTTCTAGTAGTGTTGTAGGCACGTGACACAGTAACGAAAGAATGTAAGCAAAAAAGACGAATGGGTAGTCATTATAGAGAAGATACTAGTCCGCAAATGCGGAAATCATTGATATAAACGGTTTTGACAAAGGGCACATTGTTATGGCCCTGCGGCTCGAAACGAGAATCTCTGAAATGGTGAATCTGGTCATCTCTTGGTGTACTGCTGTCGTGAACACCTATGGAAAGTGGTTGAAAAACGAAGTAACGTGTGGGCCGAATGGTATTGGACGACCACGTCGCATTCCAGAACGTCGAGGTCTGAGAATATCCCACTGTGTAATCCAGGATAGCCAGCGATCTGTGGTAGGTCTGACGACAGAGTACAATGCTGGTGCAGGCGCAAATGTCTCGGAACACACCGTTCAAGGGCCATTGTTCATGGGGCTCCACCTCACACGACCCCACGTGTTCCTATGTTGTGCCTAGGACGTTGTCAGTTATGGTTGCAATGGGCACAGAATAATTGATTTTTTCCCCGTGGACCAATAGAAACGTGTCGCCTATCGAATGAATAGCATTTTTGTTACACCAGGTCGATGGGTGGGTCCTTACACGCCGTCATCCAAGCGAATTGCCGCACGAAACGTGCACTGCAGGCCAGTGAGGACAGAATAATGCTATTGGGTCCATTGGGTTGGCCGTTTATGGGACGTGTGGTAGTACTCGAACACACCACGACAGGAGTGAACCACGTGAGCCTGCAGTGCGGGCCACCTGCATCCCTTCTTTGTTGACGTCTTCTCTGATGGCGATGACATCTTCCAGCAGGGTAACACAAGGCCAGAATCATGGTACAGTGGTCTGCGAAGCATGATAGTGAATTCACATTGATGTCTTATCCAGCAAATGATCCTGATACGCACCTGCTGGAACATATATGGGGAGCCAGCTGCGTGCCTGTAAATCACCGCCCCGTAACTTGCAGTAATTTCTTGACCTGTGCGTGGACATATGGTGCCTGACACTTCTGGAATCCTGTCAAGGACTCGTAGAATCTATGCCAAGCAGAATCTCTGTTGTACCGTGTTTGAAAAGTGGAAGAACACGCTATTGAACAGGTGGTTATGTGTATTCTTGTTAATAGTTTACCTCTGGGGATACATTCAGGGTACAATCAAGGATATATTACAAATATATAACATAGTTTGCACAGCCACCTATCAGAAATTCTTTCTTTTTTTCTTTCACTTAGGCCTTTATCCCGCAATTGCGCAGGGTCGGAATGGCTACCATCGGATTTGGCAAAGTTAATGTTAAGGGGTGGCCGGATGCCCTTCCTGCCGCCACCCCATACCCCCCAGGACGGAATCAGTGTACCCCAGTTGTCTGCATCTAGTGTAATCCATGGAATAGTGTGAATGTGTTCAGATGTCTGCGAGTTGTGTAACTGAGGCGGAACGGGAGTACCAGCCCAGTATCCACCTAATGGGATGTGGAAAACCGCCTAAAAACCATATTCAGGCTGGCCGGCACACCGGCCCTAGTCATTAATCCGCCGGGCGGATTCGATCGGGAGCCGGCGCGCCTACCTGAGTCCAGAAAGCAGAGCATTAGCGCTCTCGACTAACCTGGCTGGTCAGTCACCTATCAGAAATAACTCATAAAAAATAAGAAAACTAGTGTTCCTGCAAAAAAAAAAAATAATAATAATAATCCTATACGTTCATTGTCGAAAAATTTGTAAGGTTATAAGCGACGACGATCCTATTCTTCTT
Organism: Schistocerca nitens; assembly: GCF_023898315.1. Lineage (NCBI taxonomy): Eukaryota > Metazoa > Arthropoda > Insecta > Orthoptera > Acrididae > Schistocerca > Schistocerca nitens. Next base: position 1,190,274,028 of record NC_064614.1, on the reverse strand, counting down.
CTTCTTTTCTTTAACGGAATAAAACAAAGAATAGCAACACATAACTAAAGCCAAATGATAAATATTCGTATTGGAAAAAGGCTGTGATAATTACCAGGCGAACGTCGTGAGGCAAAGGTGTCAGTACTAAACGATATGAACAATTCAGTAAAATAAACATTATTGTCATTAACCATCAGAATAGTGTCAGAGCAAATAAGTATAAGAAATGTGACCCAACTACAAATGAAAGAGAAGCAGGTAGGGTATTGAGCATGTAGATGTCCTGTGACCACTACATGAACCTACGGATAAGAAAACTCCGAAGGACAATGTGATGCACTAATCTAAAAGTAATAGTTACAGCCTCGGAAAGCATCAACAAGATATCCACGCTCACTAGTTACCGGATGAGCGCCAATGAACCAAGAAGGTCAATCAGTGTGGACGAAAAAACGAAATAACGATATATAGGAAACATTTGGCAATGTGTATCATGCAACTGGATCGGCAAGGAGGACTAAAAACTGTAATACAGTAGGCTGTCATGTTGTGTATTGAATGAAGACAACATAAACGAAGTATCATAAACAAAGCAGAACCAGCACATTATAAAAAGGGAGGAGTGTCCTTACAGGTAACGGTACTCTACACTAACGAATACTGTCAAAAGATGAAGGGATCAAATACTATTATGGCGACCACACTCTACACCACACTACTCTGCTCTAAACGAAAATTCTTAAAAGATGATATAAATGAGGAATGGACCTAATAACTTTTATGACGAATAATGACAACCAAACTCACTAGTTACTGGAAGAAAGCAGGTAAAGAGAGCATAGCATAAAAGACCTAGAACGAGAAAGTATAAAAAGGTGAGACGAATGTGTGTGAAAGAATCAGTACGCGGCATGAAGACATCTTGTGAAAATTAGGTAAATCTATACACGAAAATAACCCAGGTGGAGAAATGTATTAAAGTAGCCTGAAAGCAATACTAGTGGTCTGCTAAGTCGTTTTCGTAAAACATCAATAAAGATAAGGATTTGAAATGTGAATAAGGAGAAAACATGCTATAACAGATGGTATATGGAAAATATGCCCTATTTAACTGAATCACTACAAAAGCGCAAAAAATTATCAAGTCGTCTAGTAAAAAGGAAGAAGGCAAAATACATACGATAAGCAAAACGAGAGCATTGTACGGTAAAAAGTGAGGAGTCATCATCCGACACTGACAATGTACGGAATTAACCAGCTGAAGACGCTACCACTAGAGCATGGTACACATAACTACAAAACAGAAGAGTACACTAGGGATAAATCGGTTGGCGTAACACTATTTTAAATAGACTGGCCTTGTATTCGGGAAAGCGGAGGCCCAAACTTTCATCCGGCCATCCTGATTTATGTTTTCCGCGTCTTTTCTAAAATACTTCAGCCAAATGCCATGAGGTTTTGCGCTACAAGGTCACGACTTACTACCTGTTCCTTCTTTGTCAAACTAGATCTGTAGTTGAGTAAATTCCTGTACATACGAAATCTGCTGTTTTCGTTGTTCTTAAATTGAAATGCTATGACATGTCCAATCCACGAATGAATAAAACTACTACTACTGCTTGTAGTAGTAATAGTAGTAGTACTACTACTACTACTACTACTACTACTGCTTTTAGTAGTAATAGTAGTAGTAGTACTACTACTACTACTACTTAAACTACAGTGAACTGCGCGTGATGTTGTCTGTACGCCGTGCTACGAGATGTCTCGCATCTTACGGAGACCTGTCGGATAACCTGTCTTCCCTTTGACAACTAGGAAAAGCATTTTTACTGGTTAGGCGCGCGAACGAATCTTCATCTTCCTCGGTGTACCGTTTGTGATGCTATCAACCTTACATGAGCAACATGACGGTAAGTGGTAGTAAAGGGTGGGTGACCTTGCCGCCTTATGAATGGAAACAAGTACTCATACAGCCGCACTTTCATTACTAGTCGCTCGGCCGTATACGAGTTCTGGATTGGTAAGGCGGAGAGAAGCTCGAAATTTAATGCGGACTTCAATGCAAGATGCTTATAATAGTTTCCACAACGAAACTTTGTCTCGAAATCTGCCAGAAAATCAAAAGAGATGGCCGTATGTAAGGTATGCTAGCGGTAGGACACACAATGCCGTCACTGCGCGATGATATGGAAACACTAAAGATGAAAGCGCTACTAAAGCAGAGTTACTAAACACCGCCTTTCGAAATTCCTTCACCAGATACTACGATTCCAGAATTCTAATCAAGAACAGCTGTCAACATCAGTAACGTAGAAGTAGATATCCTCGGTGTAGTGAAGCAACTTAAATTACTTCATAAAAGCAAGTCTTCTTGTTCTGACTGTATACCAGTTAGGTTCCTTTCAGAGTATGCTGATGCAATAGCTCCACACTTATCATATACAACCACTCGCTCGACGAAAGATCCGTACCCAAAGACTCCGATACTCGCACGGGTGACACCAATAATCGAGAAAGGCAGTAGTACTAATCCACTACATCACAGGCTAGCACCATTAACGCCGATATGCAGCTCGATTTTGGAACATGCATTATGTTTGAACATTATGAACTACCCCGAAGACAACGATCTATTGACAGACAGTGAATAAAGATTTAGAGAACATCGTTCTTGTGAAACACAACTAGTACTTTACTCACACGAAGGGATTTCAAATTGATTCCGTATTTCTAGATTTCCAGAAGGCTTTTTTCACTGGACCTTACAAGCGGCTCGTAATCAAATTGTGTGCTTATGGAATATTGTTTCAGTTATGCCACTGCATTTGTGACTTTCTGTCAGTTCACTGTCCGTAGTAACTGACGGAAAGCCATCGAGTAAAACAGAAGTGGTTACTGGCCCTCTGCTGTTCGTTATCTATATGAGTGATTTAGGAGACAATCTGAGCAGCTGCCTTGGGTTGTTTGCTGTCGTTTATCATCTAGTAAAGTCATCAAAAGATCATAACAAATTGCAAAACGATTTAGAAAAGATACCTGTATGGTGCGAAAATTGGAAATTGAGGTCGTCCACGTGAGTACTAAAAGGAATCCGTTAAACTTCGGTTACATGACAAATCAGTCAAATCTAAAGGCCGTAAATTCATCTACGTACCCAGGAAATACAATTACGAACGACTTGAATCGGAAAGAACACATACAAAATGATACAAAATGTCGTCGGGGAAGCGAACGGAAGACTGCGTTTCATTGGCAGAACGTTTAGAAGATGCGACACATCATCTGAAGAGACCGCCTACGCTACGCTTGTCCGTTCTCTTTTGGAGTACTGCTGCGCGGCGTGGGTTCCTTACCAGATAGGATTAACGGCGTACATCGAGAAAGAACAAAGAACAGCAGGACGTTTTGTATTATCTAGAAACAGGGGAGAGAGTGTCACGAACATGATACAGGATTTGGGGTGGTTATCATTAAAACAAAGGCATTTCTCGTTGCGGCGGAATCTTCTCACGAAATTTCAATCACCAACTTTCCCCTCCAAATGCAGAACTATTTTGTTGGCACCGTCCTAAACAGGAACAAACGATTATCGTAATAAAATTAGGGAAAACAGAGCTCGAACGGAAGAGATATAGGCGTTCGTGTTTTCCGCGCGCTGTTCGAGAGTGGAATAATAGAGAATTATTGTGAAGGTGATTCGATGAACCCTCCGCCAGGTACTTAAGTGTGATTTGCGGAGTATCCATGTAGAAGCAGATGTAGTACTACCAGTACAAACGTGACAAACGAACTAATCACAAACTTGCCGAAATGCCAATTTCAAACGCGTCTACACGGATAGACATGGACGTCGATGATGCAATCAGTGGACCAGAGAAATTTACGTAAATACACGGTTAAAAGAACACAAAAGTCTTTGCCGATTAGGAAAAACAGATAAATCGGCTGTAGCAGAACACGCTTTTCAGTCAGTAAATCATCAAGTGAGGTTTTCGAAAAAAAAATTTTATCTACGACGACGAACTATTACCCACGGCTTTGTAGAGAAGCAATTGAAATATATAAACATAGGGATAATTTTAATCGGAAACAAGAGACCATGAAACTTAGTGATATTTGGACAGTAGCACTACAGAATTGCTAGACAGTTTTATCCGTGACGAGATTACGATCGATAGTTAAGTTTTATCTCTGACAAAGATTATCTCTGCATATCACGTGTAACTCTGGTCACGCCCACTTTCTACGATATATAAGTCGCTCTCAGACGTCCGACCCGTTCCATGATGATCACCCCTTCCCTGACACCCTTAGTAAGGCCAACCATTTTGCCTCCTACCTCTCCGATGTATTTTCCATCCCCGATGATCCCCAGTTCGATTACTCCCTCTTCCCGGATATCCGCGATCGAACTGACACCTCTGTCCCTCCCCTCGCTCCTGGTTTCCAGTACTTGGACAACATTACACACACGGAACTCAATGCCCCTATCACTACACAGGATCTCATTGCTACACTCCGCACGAAACGCAACACCGCTCCTGGTCACGATCGTGTCACCTACCGTCACCTTCGTGAAGCTCCTGTCTCTTTCCTCTCCACCCTGGCCAGGCTCTACAATGTAGTCCTGTCCACCGGTTACTACCCCGACCTGTGGAAAACCTCCCGTATCCTCATGTTCCTTAAACCTGGCAAACCGCCGTCCGCCGTTTCCTCCTACCGTCCCATCAGCCTTACCTCGGTCTTCAGCAAGGTCCTGGAATCTATCCTCACCCGCCGCATCCACCAGCATCTCCGCCAGCACCGCCTCCTTCCCGTTACCCAGTGTGGCTTTCGGCCGTCCTTCTCTTCCGACGACCTTCTCCTTCACCTCACTCATCTCCTTTCCGAACAGCTTAATTCCCGTCGCTCCGCAATCTTCCTCTCCCTGGACCTCGAACGTGCCTATGACCGCGTATGGCATTCCGGTCTCCTCTTCAAGCTCCAAACCTTCGCCCTTCCCGTTAACTACGTCCGTCTGATCGGCTCCTTTCTCTCCCGCCGTCCTTCCTATGTCACCGTCCGTAACACAGATTCCTACACCTTTTTCCCTTCTGCCGGTGTGCCCCAAGGCTCCGTCCTCTCCCCCTTCTGTACCTTTTGTACACGGCGGACATGCCGCCGCCGTCAGCCCCCGTCCACCTTCTCCAGTTTGCCGATGACACCGCCTTCCTTGCCCTTGCCCCCACCTTACAGCGCTCCCAACACCTTCTCCAATCCCATCTTGACAGGTTCACCGCTTGGTGCAACCAGTGGTTGCTCAAGGTCAATCCCTCCAAAACCCAGGCGATCATTGTAGGCACAACCACCCCTTCCTTCCGCCTCCTTGATTTCTACACCATCTATGGCCATCCTATCGCCCTCACTCCCACCCTTAAGTACCTTGGCGTCACCCTCGACCGTCGCCTCTCCTGGACTCCCCACCTCCGGACAATCCAAGCCAAGTCACGCTCCCGACTCAGTCTCCTCAAGCTCCTCTCCGGCCACACGTGGGGTCTGGACCCCTCCACCATCCTCCACACTTTTAAATCCCTCATCCGCCCTATCCTTTGTTATGCCCATCCGGCTTGGATCTCCGCCCCCTCTTCCTTTTATAAATCCCTCCAAATCCTTGAACGCCATGCTCTCCGCCTCGCCTATCACATCCGTCTCCCCTCCCCTACACGGATCCTGTATGATCTCATCCCCTTCCGCCACCTCCTCCTTTTCCTTGAAAGGATACGGATCCTGTACACCTCCCGCAAACTCGATCCTCCTCACCCGCTCGTCTCCCCAATCCTCTCCCACCCCCACCCACTGCCGCGCCTGTATGCCCACGTCCCACCTGGTCTCCATCTCTCCACCCTCCTTACCCTCTCCCAAGGTGGCTTCCGCCAGCTCCCCCTCCCTGATGATGTCCTCCTCCCCTCCATCTACCCCTCCTATCAATTTTGACCCTGCCCCACCCCCCACTTCCGGTGTCCTTTCCTTTAGGCACCCTCCCTCCCTCCCTTCTCTTCCCTTCCCTTCCCTTCCCTTCTGTTTCCTTTTCCCCCGTCCCCTCCCTCCACCCCTCTTCCCCCCGGGCTTCCCCTCCCCCTCCCTCCCTCCCCCCTTTCTCCCCTGCCCATGGCATCTCTGCTCTCCCCTCTCCCTCTCCCACTCCCCTTCCTCCTCCTCCTCTCTTGGCAGGTCCCCGGACTCGCACACGCATAGTGAACATTCGCGCGCCGGAGATCATCGCCATCAGTGTCTAGTGTGTGTGCTTCGTTTTGTGTTTCGTGCAGTTACAACTCAACTGTTCACATGTACCGTCGCCGTTCTCCGTGTTTTGTGCGCCGTGTCAACAAGTGTTAGTGTTTTTATCGTCCAACGTGAACGGCTTCTTGTTTTTTGTAACTACTTTCTTTGCCCGCCATTTTTTGTATTGTCACCTATATCATATTATTGTACCCCATAAGGCTGAAGAGCAGCGTATTAAGCTGCTGCCAGCCCGCCTTGTATGAGGTGATTCAAATTACAATAAAGAAAAAAAAAAAAGTCCGACCCGTCAGTCGGCAAGACCAGGGGGGTGAAACTCATATAGGGATTTCCGGTAACACGACGTTGGTTTGGTCCCAGGCCACTTGGAGCGCTGCAAGTTTAGCAATTTATATTCTCGTATTCCTATTGGATGACGTAGTCTTCCATAATTGTTTTGGTATCGTAGCAACGTGATCGTGATTTTTTGTTTAAATTGCAGTGTAAGTATGTTGCTATTATTCTGCTTAATTTTTGGATGCATTCATAATATTTGATGGTGTGATGATTCAGTATTTACTTTTTACTTTTGTTTCATATAGAACACGAGGTTGTATCATCACATTACGTTCTGTGGACTCTTGTATATTTGTTCCTGCAAAGAAATACAATTTCCATTGCTCAGTTCACTTAAAGGGTAAGTGTATTTCTTATTTCTGTTCATATTTCCTTGTATTTCATAGAGAATCCCATGCTTGCAGATTTTGACATAGTTGGTATTCAACTTTCCGAATGTTGGAATGGAATATAACTCTGGCTTTGATTCATCGTCCTTTTTGCCACGAAGTACTCTTAGTGACATAATAAGTACCATTTATTGTGCCGTTTACTACACACCAAATATTGGACGTGTTACAATTGATTCGTAATGCCTCGAGTGTGTTCTATTTCCCGTTTTCCACAGCAAATATTCTGTACAGTACATAACACTCTATCCAGGTAAAAATTGTTTGTTGCTGTTGTATCGACAAAGGTTGTGTTCTCACATAATAAGACATTTGTTTGGAAGTCACACAAAGCAGGTCCTTCAAGTAGTTGGACATTTACACGTATTATTGTGGCAATATCCAATGCAGTAGAAATCTTCTCGCACTTTAATGCTCAACACAATGTAATACAGATTTACAACTGTAACTGTTACTGATAATGTACAGTTGAATTTGGTATCTACCATGGTATCTAGATGCTGAAATATACTGGAATGGTACAATAAGCAGTGTTTCTACTGCCTGATAGCACTGTTTAACGAAGTAGTGTTGAATATAGAATATAGTGCAACTACGCTCACGCAGTTATATATAGAGTGATGTGCATATCCGTAGTAGAAATGAGAATTTGTTTCCTTTTTTCACTATTTTGTAGCAATACCACATCAGATTACAAGCCATGATAACAGTTATCAATATTTCAGTACAGGATAGCTGCATTTAGACATAAGCTAATATGATTTTTGATAGGGAAATCAATTTTACATTGAGTTTTCTTTAACATTAATCAATGTAAACCATACCTGATCTTTTTTCTCGTTCCTAATTTTTGGTTTGAGTAACATTTCAGACACATGAGGATGGATCATACAAGAAGAGAAGAATCCAGTTTGAGATTGAAATTGAAATACTCGTGCAAGTTTCCCGGGTGCAGGCGTAGTTATTATGTAATAACAAATTCCAAACACAAGAATAAACATTTCTATAAATTTCCAGCTGCATCAAAAAGTGAGACTTTAAAGAAGTGGAAATTGATCTGTAATATAGATGAAGGTGTCAACTGTAGTTATTATTATGTGTGTGAGGATCATTTTTATGAAGCAGATTTTGTGAACTTTACTAGACACAGGCTAAATCCTGGTGTTATACCAAAGCACATGGAATTGGTGTTGTATCACCCTTCCCCCACCCATCTGTGTTACACTGGGGGTGGTGGTGGTGGTGGTGGTGGTGGTGGTGGTGGTGGTGGTGGTGGTGGGGGTGGTGGCGGTTTCACCACATCAGGTGCAAAGATAAGTGTGCACGAGACAGGTCACAATGCAAAATCTACAGTAATACAACGAAGCAGTCCCCCTTTAAAGAGCACAGATGATGGTGAGTACAGCTTTTTATCCTCACCTGTTTATGATGTTGAAAGTAGTCCAGGTGTAATGGGATCTGGCGTTTCTAAATGTGATTTAACTCCAAGAAAACACAAAATGTATAAACTGCATAGAATTACAGTTTCCAGAGTGTGTAAATTGTAAAAACAGCTACAGAATGAGAGGAATAAATTGAAAATTCTAAAAGAGTTGTATGATGACAGGAAATTTCAGTTAATTGAAGAAGAATTGAATGATGTGACTAAAACTTTTATTAATAGTCAGTTAAGAAATGCCAATATGCAGTCCACAGCAGTACAGTGGTCTATACAAGATAAGGCATTTGCTTTATCTATTTATAAGTGTAGTCCCCGGTTGTACAGATATTTGGCCACATACTTCTCCCTTCCGTCTGTCAGGCTGCTCAAGGGAGTGCTTTCCCACATACCATTCGATACAGGACTTAATCCAGCTTTATTAAACTTTTTAGCAAGGGAAGTAAGTAATATGCATGAAAATGACAAGTATTGTGCTCTACTTTGTGATGAAATGTCTCTGGACGATGGTATGTACTATGATGCACACAAACAGCTAATCTATGGGTATCAGGACTTTGGTCATTTAGGACGTTCACCTGTAGCTGCTAGTCAAGCATTGGTTTTTATGCTGAAAGGCATTCACAGAACTTGGAAACAAGTTCTAGCGTATTACTTTACCGCAACCACTTTCCACTACACCCATTTGAAATCACTCATTGTTCACATCATAAGTGAGCTACAGAATATTGGGTTCAAAGTGGTTTGTACTGTATGTGACCAGAATGCAACAAACTAAAAGGCCCTTAAGCAACTGTGTGAAGCAAAGTTGTTGAAGCCCAGTATATTTCATTTTGTCGTCAATAATCAACCAATTGTTACCATTTATGATGTACCACATCTGCTCAAAACACTAGAAATGCTTTGATAGATAATAAAATTCAATTTGAACCTCACAAAGCATCAAAGTTTGTGAGTACATCAGTACAGTGTTCTTTTTGGATAAAAAAAACGGTTCAAAACTCTACCCAAATTAAAAGCACAACACTTTAACTTTTTTGATTCCCATGTCAAAATTAAGGTAAAAGTTGCTGCTGCACAAATGAGCCATACTGTTGCAGCTGCAACTGAAACACGTTTCTGCTCACACATTACCATCTGAAGCTATACACACAGCTGAGTTTGTGGAAAAGGTAGATAATCTCTTTGATTCACTCAACAGTAATGAGCAATATCCCAGGGATGGAAAACAATTTAGGTGTGCTTTATCAGAAAATTCACAACATTTAGAAATGTGGTATAGCATATTGAGGGAAATAGGCAGCTGGCAAATAATAGATTTAAAAACGGGAAGGAACAAGACTAATATGTTTAGCTTCATAAAAGGTTGGCAGATTACATTAGTCTATTATTTTCTTGTGGAAGACCTTGAAAGTGGTTGGCTTTAAGTACTTAAATTTAAAGGCGTTCAATCAAGATGCTTTAGAAAATTTCTTTTGTTGTATAAGACAACATGGTATTGCTAATACAAACCCAACTTGTTTTCAGTTTGTACAAGCTCTGAAGACTTGTGTTGTCAATCATATGACTTTGCCTTTCAAAGCCATGAGTGTAAGTAACTGTGAAAATGATGATTACACTCCCTTGAGCAGTTTGTGTCACTTTTTGGCAGCTAGTGGTAGGAGTGAACATTTAAGTGAATGTGAGATGAATGACACTGATACACCTGAGCAAATTTATTCTTACTCAGATGGTATCATCGAGTCTGTAGAAGATCAACAATCCTTAGCCTATGTAGCAGGCTACGTACTAAAAGCCATAGATGTATCAGATGATTGTGAAACATGTAATACCAGTCTCTACTCCTCTGTTGTGACTGAAAATCATTTGTTTACCTCATTGAAAGAGAATAGTGAGGAGCATTCTCATTTGAAATATGCAAGTGAAAGAGTCATGATTTTCCTAAGGGCACTCCATGATCAGCTGTATGAGTATCTAAATAGTCATGGTCACACAACAAGACTACATGATAATTTTTAAAAAAATATTTGTTCTGTCTCATACAACAATTTGTAATAAACATGACATTGAAGAGAGACTTCTGAAGACAAGTATTCCATTTATAATCTACAAGTCTGTGAAAGAAAAGAAATTTACAAACAAGAGGAAATTGTGTATGCAACAACTTAAAAAGAAGTTCAAATCATGTTAAAAGACTTTGTATTTCAGTGTTTATTATGTGTACAATGAGAATAAGCTCCCTATACATATACTAATGTTGTGTTAAAAGCAGAGAATTACATGTTCTTGTATCAAAATCATGCCTTTGATATGTTATGACAAAATCTGGTAATTCAGCAGGAACGTAACTTAACACTTTCTAGATGTGATGATTGGACTCCAAAAGCATAATGAATAAAGTGCTGTCACGGGGAATTTGTGTTAATTTTCAGTAGTGTACCAAACAAAGTTTTCAAAGAGGAAGTAAATAAATAAAAATGTTAAAAACAAATGTTGTACCAGCGTCTTCTTTCATTATTTAAACATGATGGGTGTTGCCAAAATAACAGCCAAGTTGGGGAAAAAAGAAAAAAAAATGTTATGTGTTGCAGTTCATTTTCTTTGTATGTCTCATTGGCAAAAACATTTTGGCTACATTCATGGAGTGTCTCCCTGCTCTGCTCCCAATTTGTTTTTCAGTTGATGTAAAGTAGTATTTTGTGTGCTTCATAAATTTATTTGAACTGTGCAGAAGTTCAATTTCGGATGACTGAATATCCATAAATAACAATCAACAGAAAAAATAATAAATCGGATTTTGTAGACTTTCAGTACATCCTTGGTTTGTAGCACAGATTTTTGTTTTTTTTGTAAATGACCTCTTGGTTATCCTTTAGCTGTGTAGTTATTTATTTGTGTAACCTACTATTCCACTTTCGATAATGCGAGTGGATATAATGTGCTTTAGGATATGTGCAAACGTAAAAATCATTTATATATGCATGCAATGTCAGATGATTTTTTTAGTCTGACATGTGCTAAAGCTCGTTTATTTCCACATGATAATGGCCACACGGCCAAAATCGCAATATTGAGTTTTACAAAAAAATTTCACAGTCAAAAGGTGACGTCGTAATTTACGAAAATTTTCACAATGTAAACTGCAGCTACGAGTAGTTAATGTTTGTTTTTGATTGAGATTTCTTTTATATATTACTTTGCAAGATCTCAAAAACCTTTATTACTGAACTATGCGGCCCACATTCAAAGATTAAATGAAAAATATTGTCATCTAGTTCGCGTATTTAGAAATAAACATAATAGATTTTCGCGCTATATTTTTTCGTATTGAAGTTCACAGCCATGCCACAAGTAGCGCTGGTGTCGTTCTGTGTTGCCGTATAATAACGTGGTCTTTGCACTTCTACTATATTGGTGTTCTGTGGGCAAGACTCACCGGAGGAGAAACACCCCTCTAAAGATGTCCAGCGCAGCTCTGAACGAAACGTTAGGAGCTGAAGAGTTTCATGGACCACGACCTTACATCCCGGAAGGTTTACCAGAAGATAATACAATTTCTTGGAGACACAAAAGGTTCTGTCCACAAATCACCACGGATTTAGAAACCACTACTGTTGCTGTACTCAGCTTGTCTCTTTCTCTCAAGCCATCCTAAGAAACCCGGATGAAGGGCAACAGGTATGTTCCATATTCATACATGACCAGGACGTGTTTACATAGTGCCCACTGTAGACTGGTTATGAAGGTCCGAGCATACGGTATTATACGTTCTGATATATGTGAGTAGCTCTTCCGAAGTAATGCTCTAGGGTCAGAAAAGTCATGGGACAACCTGCCAGGGTAGCCGAGAATGGTGGCACGGTAGCTCAGCGTGTTCGGTCAGAGGGGTAGCTGCCCTCTGTAATAAAAAAAACTGAGTTAATCGATCACCAATGAACTTAAGTGTGTCTTACGACGTCCACCCCGAGCAGATGCAGATGCGACGAACAAAAGCGAAGAAAATGAGATCTCCGGCACGGTAGCTCAGCGTGTTCGGTCAGAGGGTAATGTGCCCTCTGTAATAAAAAGACTGAGTTAATAGATCAACAACGAACTTAAATGGATGTCTTACGACGTCTGCCCCGAGCAGATGCAACGAACTAAAGCGAACAAAATTTAAAAAAAAGAGCGCTAACACGCTGCTTCCTGGAATCGGGTAGGCGCCCCGGCCCCGGATCGAATCCGCCCAGCGGATTAACGACGCAGGGCCGGTGTGCCGGCTAGCCTGGATGTGGTTTTTAGGCGGTTTTCCACATCCCCCTAGGTGAATACCGGACTGGTCCCCACGTGTAGCCTCCGTTACACGACTCGCAGACATTTGCAACACATTGGCACTATTCCGTAGCTTACATTAGACACAGACAGCTGGGGTACAAAACTTCCTTCCCGGGGGGTACGGGGTGGCGTCAGGAAGGGCATCCGGCCATCCCTTAACCTTAACATGCCACATCCGCTTAACCATGGCCGACCCTGCGTACTGCGGGACAAAGAAAGAAAGAAAAGTCATGGGACAGCGATATGCACATATACAGATGTCGATAGCGTCGTGTACACAAGCTACAACAGGGCAATGCGCTGGCGGAGCTGTGATTTGTACTCTCAGGGTTTTCCTACTACAGGTTTTCGACGTGATTATGGCCGCACGACGGGAATTAAATGACTTGAACTCGGAATGGTGGTTGCGGAATGGTGGTTGGAGCTAGACGCATGTGTCATTCCAATTCGGAAATCATTAGAGAATTTGATCTTTCGAGATCCAGGCTGATTACCGCTCACTACGGACAAAGCAGTGGCCGAGTGCCTTCACGTAACGACCGAGAGCAGCGGCGTTTGCTTTGAGTTGTCAGTGCTAACAGACAAGCAGCACTGCTGAAATAACCGCAGACAGCACTGTGAGGCGTATGACGAACGTATGTGTTAGGACAGCGTAGCGAAATTTGGTGTTAATGGGCTATAGCAGCAGACTACCGACGCGAGTGCCTTTGCCAATAGCACTACGTCGGATACTAGGAGAAGACTTCAGGTCGTAAGTAGTTTCTTACTACAGTATAACAACGCCGGAGAGCGAGCATCTTAATAAATGAGTGAGTAATATTGAACCTAACGAAATTGTACGAACGGCTACGGAATATCAAAAGTGTAAATACGAGATTCAGACTGCTCACCATAGTAGTCAGGCTCCGATGGATGTATTCCATCCCATTTCTGTTGTAAGATCGTGATGTCTGGAAATAGTTTTCAGTTAATCATTATTAACTGTGTCGGCATTGTCATGGTGTTTAGTAAATAAATACATCATAATGGCACCCCTTTTATACTCATTCCGAATAATGCATCTTCCCGCTTCTTAACTTAGAATCAGGAGAAGTAGAACTGCACTATACAGAGAACCCGACGGTGCTGATACTGTTTCTGCACTCGACATAAACTTCGTGGGTTTCTCGTCAAAACAGGTAGAAAGAACTCGGATGGAAATGCACTGCCAGTTATACTGTAGCATACTCTACGACTCAATCTCTAAACTGAAATATTTCGGGAGGTTTAGTACAGATGGGGGGGGGGGGGAGGGGGTTCTTGCAGTGTCTACACAAGCGCAGTACGCTGCAGCTAGCCAGAACATTCGGTTATCGCAAATGGTAGATCTATGAATGGGAAAATCGTTCCTGTGACTTTTCATCGATTTCCTTATCAGGCAGCCTTGTACTGCCCTCGGAAGTAGTTCTCCCACCTACCTGAAGCCTGACGGCTTATAACTGTAATTGTCGCGTCGGAGGAACAGGCACAAATCAGTAGCTAAACCACGAAAATTTAAATCACCTATACATAAGAGAATGTTTGGTGATCGTTAATAGGCCCTGAATTCCCTTTTACTCTGACTAATCAGAAGAAGTCGAGTGTAAAACCTACCTAGTCTAACCACACGTGAGGAAAAATTAAGAAAAGTTAAGGAATAGCCCACTTGCTCAGAAATAATCATATACAACTCGCGAAATAATCATTAAATGTATCACCATAGTTAAATTCAGCAGAGCACGACTGAAAAATCCTCCCGTGACACATCACACTGCTCATCCATTCCAATCAACACTGAACTATCAATAACACTCTTATAACCTCTCATAATAAATACAAGTTTGCGCAAACCAATCACTGACTATAATGCTCAGTAATCAAAATCAAAGCTCAGTTCACAACCTTGCCAGGTACTGTTAGGAACATATAGCAGTAATGACTAACAGATCAGATATTAACTTTCATTTGTTTAACATTCATTTTCAGCGGCGGCCGTAGACAATCTTTCTCTTTGGCGTCAGAAGCGCCCTCGCAGTCAGTGACCAGTTACTCAGTCCCAGCTGTGCGCAATAGTATCCACCCACTCTGCAACATATTTCGTAACGTCGAAACATGGAAAGAGTACCTCTTGGACCATGTCTGTAATCTCCGCTACCCATGCATCAACTAAATTATTTAAGCGATTCCTTCACTAGAACGTAGGGTGAAATGCACTAATGTTAAGGAAGTGAGCCCAGACTTACATCCCTCACCACTTCACTACTTTTTTTTATATCTTGAGCGCTGCTCCTAGATTTACTTTTACAGTTAACAATTCTGACTGGCAGGAAGTTCTGAACGCACACCCAGAAAGCTGCAATAGGCTTCACTGCATATCTGCATGGAATGCTATCCGGAAGGAATACGACATCAGCCAGGACTCAATCTAAAAGAGCACAAGGAACTGATTTTCGTGAGATCGCTATTTGAGGAATCATAATGATCCTTGTTGAAGAAAAGGTCATGATACCTGAGCAACTGGACGTTGTACGTGTTCTATAATTCTACAACAGATTGAAATCAGCAATATAAAATTGTAATTGTTCGAAGACCCTTCTTTTAAGCGTGAATGGCATGCACCGTTTTCAAATCGTTTAGAATGATTTGTTTGCCCAGTGGCCTCCGGAAATAACTGGTTGTAAAGGGGAGGATATTCTTTCTCACAATCGTCTTACTTCTGTTGCACAATTTTATTTGATGCAGTTTTCAGCAATCAACTGTCTCAATTCCTCTAATTTTATCGCTCATCAAATAATTGAAAGGAACCTTTTTACGGAAGTCGGCTGTGAACCGTACGCGGATGACCGAGTTAAGTGTTTCGCCCTTCTGTCATGTTCTATTTCAGCGTCAATACATTGAGCGTCGATACAGACGATTTTGGTCTACTTACTGACTTTGCTTAAAATCGGAACTCTAAAGATCCTTTTACAGAACGCCGATTATTTTGTTCAATTTTACCCTTTACATTTTCCATGAGACAAAGGAAAAAGTAAATGACAGGGGGCCTTAGGGGTCATGAACCTTGACTGATTATCAAATATTTCGCACACAACGATCATGATATATTCATCAGTATGCCTGTTGGGAATATTTGTCGATCCTGTTTCATCTATTACCTGATTAACGTATAGGATGAATAATGTCGCCACATACACACTAGACAGTATCATTGAAGACATTAGCTCCAATTAATCGCTATGTGCTCACTGTAAACATATTTCTATTGTAGGAGTATGTAATCGGACCTTTTGTATGATATCCGAGCTCTCTTCTCTCCAGCACACACACTTCTTTAATCTAATGTTAAAACCGCACCTCTACGTTCATACACATCATACATGGCGTTACAGAATTACTCCATACATCTTCAAGAACGCAGCTCGATAACATCCTTCTCCTGAATAAGTCTGCCTACACGTGTTCTTGAAGAAGGTAGTTCTATTTGGTCTAAAACCGATAACTCTAGTTGCTTTGAAACCTGATCCCATGAACACACTAGTTTATTGGGTTAGACGACGGAGAATGTAACTTCTCGTTGCATCCTTACTCCTTTTCTTTACTCTAAATATGATCTTTTAATTCTTCTGTTTATTAACGTACGTAGCCTTTTCATTATGAGAGCTGTGGAATCGATACATATAAGAATGGTTCAAATGGCTCTGAGCACTATGGGACTCAACTGCTGAGGTCATTAGTCCCCT
The DNA here is from genome assembly GCF_023898315.1 of Schistocerca nitens. NCBI lineage: Eukaryota > Metazoa > Arthropoda > Insecta > Orthoptera > Acrididae > Schistocerca > Schistocerca nitens. Next base: position 1,190,257,529 of record NC_064614.1, on the reverse strand, counting down.
AGAACTTAGAACTAGTTAAACCTAACTAACCTAAGGACATCACACACATCCATGCCCGAGGCAGGATTCGAACCTGCGACCGTAGCGGTCTCGCGGTTCCAGACTGCAGCGCCAGAACCGCGCGGCCACTTCGGCCGGCTACATATAAGAATCTCTGCTGTTGTTTTTCTTTATCTATTCTCCTATCAGATTAATTCGCTGTCCAATACAATATTTGCTCCAGTCAAACACCTGAATACTGTGGCACTATACCTGGCGGTAGCTGAGAAGGCTCGGTGGAAACCGCAATGGACGCTTAACTAACGCAACCTGTGCCAGCAGGCTTCGTCTTAAAACAAACTCACTGTAGCGTTATGTAGACTTTTTAACTGTTCTCTTCCCGTCCCAGTCAAAAGATGTTCCTGATACACTCTATATAACGTAAAGTCATGATCTGCGAGATATTATGAGGGAAACGAGAGGTGTGTTCAAAAGGAAATCGAGCTTCTGAAATAGCGCTCCAAGCGGCGGACGGTGTTATTGAGCGCGCGCAGCTGCAGGTCTGCACAACGAACTACCGTTTGCCGCATTTCGCTCTGACCTTTAATAAGCGAGCTATGGCCGCTGAAGTCTACAAGCCGCTCGTTGGATTAGTACAAAAGTGGCAATGAACAGCTTAAAAAAAGAACGTTGTGTATGTGAAATTTTGCTACAAAGTTCACAGATACGTTGCAATTGCTTAGCCAAGTATACGGGGAGGGCTGTATCAGTCGCTGCGTTTCCAACAGGGCAGGATGTCGATCGGTGAGGATCCTAAGACGGACGACCTTCCTCATCAAAAGGTGATCACCATATCGAGAGAGTTCGGGCTGTGATTCGCGGAAATCGTCTTTCTACTGTTCGAGATGTTGCTGACGCATATGGGTATCAGCGTAGGCCTCAATTGTGGGAAAACGAGACTTGGATGTTGCATCACGACAATGCATCGACTCACGCCTCACTCCGTGTCCGCAGCTATCAAAAAATGGTTCAAATGGCTCTGAGCACTATGGGACTCAACTTCTGAGGTCATTAGTCCCCTAGAACTTAGAACTAGTTAAACCTAACTAACCTAAGGACATCACAAACAGCCATGCCCGAGGCAGGATTCGAACCTGCGACTGTAGCGGTCTTGCGGTATCAAGAAAACCTCAAATTCCCGTTGTGCTCCATTCACCGTATTCTCCGATCGTATCCCAGCAGACTTTCTCCTGTTTCCCAAACTTATATTCACAAGAGATCCACGCGCAGTCCTAGAAAGAGGGTTCCAGGAGCATTTCCAAAAATGGAAGAAACGGTGTATTGCCAGTAGAGGTGGTTTTTTAGGGAGCCAGTGCTTAAAATGTTGTACAATGTGCAATACTGACCCCCTTGGCACAGCATTAGAAAAGGTGGGAGTGGTGTGGATGGAAGGTGGGAGTGGTGTGGATGGTGGTGACGATGAAGAGGTCGTGTGACGAGGGCCTCCCGTCGGATAGACCGCTCGCCTGGTGCAAGTCTTTCGATTTGACGCCACTTCGGCGACTTGCTCGTCGATGGCGATGAAATGATGATGATTAGGACGACACAACACCTAGTCCCTGAGCGGAGAAAATCTCCGACCCAGCCGGGAATCGAACCCGGGCCCTTAGGATTGAAAATCTGTCGCACTGACCACGCAGCTACCGGGGGCGCACGGAGTGGCTGGTATATTAATAGAGTTGCTGAAAAGGATGTATCATCAATGCGATGCAGTTGTGAAGGTTGCTTGTAAAATACCGGAAAGTCTTAAAGCAAGTAGAGGATTAAGACAGGGATGCTCTGTATCACCAACCTTATTTAACTTGTATTTAGAAATTGTTCCTGGTTACTAGAATAGACAGTGCAGAAGTTTGGGTGTGACAATGAAAGGTGGCTACACCATATGAAAGGTGGCTACACTGAGCCACAGCGCCAGAGATTGCGCCAAAGAGTATTATTCAGCCGCTTCCACTGGCAGTTCTTATCGAGAAGTCGTAGTAGAGAGTGCTTGTTGAGATGTAGCAGTGGTGAGTCGTTGTTGAGAGGTTCCCATGGAGAGTGCTTGTTCAGACGTTGTCATATTGTTTTGATGGGCTAGACACCAGATTTTCAAATAACTTCCGGGAATTCAGCCAGGTAACACTTTCAGCGACCGCCGATATTTCGGCGGGAGAACACCCCGCCATTTTCAAGGCAAACTGCAACGGACAGGCGGCGTGCATGCAAATTTAATACCTCGGTTCTGCGGCAGAAGCAGGAAAGATAACACACACACTGAACACTAGTGCCACCAAAGATGACCAAAGTCAGAGCTATCGATAGTGAGACTATGAATTCACAGGTGAGGCAGCACTGACTCTGTTCCTCTGTTTTTTGACAAGGGAGAGAGCCGGACTCCAAACAGAGTTTAAACAGAAACCTCCATCCCTGTTAACGAGGTTGCTCGCTAGTTTAATCTCAACTGCCTCCTTAATGACACTGTCCCAATAGCTGGACGTGCATGCCAATATCTCGGTGTTATTATATAACATGGGGTGACCAGTATCCAAGCAATGTTCGGCAATAGCAGATCTATTTGGCTGCTGTAATCGTGTGTGCCGTTTATGCTCAGTACATCTGTCCTCCACGGTCCTGATAGTTTGACCAATATATGCCATACCGCAGCTACAGGGAATACGATACACACCTGCCTTACGCAATCCAAGATCATCCTTAACGGAACTCAAAAGTGCTCTAATTTTAGATGGAGGTCGGAAAACACATTTCACATCGTATTTCCGTAAAATACGACCGATCTTATTGGACGTGTTTCCTACGTAAGGCAAAAAGGCAGTAGACTTAGGTGTTGACTCAGAATTATCATCAATCACCCGATGTACAGTTGCCGAACATTGCTTGGATACTGGTCACCCCATGTTATATAATAACACCGAGATATTGGCATGCACGTCCAGCTATTGGGACAGTGTCATTAAGGAGGCAGTTGAGATTAAACTAGCGAGCAACCTCGTTAACAGGGATGGAGGTTTCTGTTTAAACTCTGTTTGGAATCCGGCTCTCTCCCTTGTCAAAAAACAGAGGAACAGAGTCAATGCTGCCTCACCTGTGAATTCATAGTCTCACTATCGATAGCTCTGACTTTGGTCATCTTTGGTGGCACTAGTGTTCAGTGTGTGTGTTATCTTTCCTGCTTCTGTCGCAGAACCGAGGTATTAAATTTGCATGCACGCCGCCTGTCCGTTGCAGTTTGCCTTGAAAATGGCGGGGTGTTCTCCCGCCGAAATATCGGCGGTCGCTGAAAGTGTTACCTGGCTGAATTCCCGGAAGTTATTTGAAAGTTGTATACGCCAGGAGAAACTCAGGTAGACACCAGATGTTCTTGGATTAGGGATGCTGTAATGTGCTTTTCGTCAATATATATGAAGGTAAAAAAATTCCTTTTTTTGTATTATTTCAATGTCTTGAACAATAATGCCTATTGGTTACAGGTTCAGTCAACAAAGCATATGGCTCGTGTTCTTGTATTAGACTGTATTTCTGGTTTCTATGTGCAATTATAGTATTTCTGGTTTTTTTTGTACGGTTTGCCCTGTCTGGTATAGTACGCAATCTGACTGCATAGAATAACAACAAAGAACGAAAGAAAACTTCCGTTAACACAATTAATTAATTAAGTCCGCAGCAACTATAAAACCTACGAAACAACAAGGCACAAGTGTCGCTGTTCTGTGTGTGGAAGTGTGATTCAACGTACACATCTGGCACGGTTCTTCCTCAATACGACAAGATATTTTAAATACCATTTATACTGAAGTAATAAAAAAAAACAGAAATACTATAATTGCACATAGAAACCAGAAATACAACCTAATACAAGAACACGAGCCAGATGCTTTGTTGACTGAACCTGTAACCAATAGGCATTATTGTTCAAGACATTGAAATAATACAAAAAAAGGAATTTTTTTACCTTCATATATATTGATGAAAAGCACATTACAGCATCCCTAATCCAAGAACATCTGGTGTCTAGCCCATCAAAACAATATGACAACATCTGAACAAGCACTCTCCCTGGGAACCTCTCAACAACGACTCACCACTGCTACATCTCAACAAGCACTCTCTACTACGACTTCTCGATAAGAACTGCCAGTGGAAGCGGCTGAATAATACTCTTTGGCGCAATCTCTGGCGCTGTGGCTCAGTGTAGCCACCTTTCATATGGTGTAGCCACCTTTCACAGTACAGCATCAAAGTTTACATTTATTGCTGTTTCCCGACGGTCAAGGACTTATGGCTCTGGATAAGGATGATGCCATGTGTCAAATGAGAAAATTAAAGGATACTTATAAACAATGGCGCCTAACAGTGAATTTTGATAAAACAGAATATCTTGTTGTTTGAAGTGTGCAAGGTGAGAATTTCGATTTAGAGTTTGGCCAGATAAGAAATGTGGAAGTTATCAAGCACGAGGATTCCCTAATCGTTAATACTGGACAGTGTGATGGGGACATGTCCCACAGGATAAGCACAGGGTGGCTGTTAGATTATTGGAATTTGGAAATTTGTGGTAAGATCTTATGGGACCAAACTGCTGGGGTCATCGCTCCCTAAGCTTACACACTACTTAATCTAACATAAACTAACGTACACACACACACACACACACACACACACACACACACACACACACACATACACACACACACACACACATGCCAGAGGGAGGACTCTAACATCCGACGCGAGGAGCCGCGCGAACCGTGACAGGTCTCCCAAGACAACGCGGGTACCTCGCGCGGCTGTTAGATCATTAAATGGTTTTTTTTTTTGGAGTTGGCACATATCCAGACGAACAAAGAAAGCAGTGTCTTGTGCTGTGGTTGAAATCATTCTGAAGTATGTGTTAGAGTGTTGGACATTGCTCGAGAGACAAATGGGGGAAACTGAGGCTGTCGTAGTGGACGGGTTACGGTAGAGCGACCCGTTTTGTTCGACAGAGGACTGAATATGTAAGGATGGAGATGGATGCTGTCGTGCCAGACACAAACAGGAGTGATGCTCGAACACTGAGGTGGTCCGGACTCGGCCAACGGACGGAAGGACAACGATGGCGGCAGCGTCTGCTCTACTGATCCCCGCCTTGCAGAAGGAGCCGAAGGAGGCCGAGGGCAACGTGGACGGGAACTACAGCCAAAGCCGTCGAAAGGAGAGTCCTATTGAACAAGATAGGCAGGATAGAAGTTCACGGCATTTGAGAACAGGCAGCTTCTGATAAGTGGAACGTCTGCTAAAATAAAAGTAAATACAATAAGTGTTATAACAAAAGTTGTGTGTCTTTGTGAACACACCTCGTACAAGCACTCCAGACAAAAAATTAGCAATGCCCAGACGCTAATACCGTATAACACCGCCTCCGCCCTTGATAATGTACGTAATTCGCCTAGGAAGAGACACTTTCAGGTTTCTTCAGGTAGGCTATATCCAGCTAATGACATTCGTCGATGATTAGTCCGGTTAGATTGGTTCATACCTACCATGTTGTTAGTGGAAAATTTGGAAGTTTGTGGTAAGGTCTTATGGGACCAAACTGCTGAGGTCATCGGTCCTTAAGCTTACACACTACTCAAACTAACTTAAACTAACTTACGCTAACGACAACACACACACCCATACCCGAGGGAGGACTCGAACCTCAGTCGGGGGGAGCCGCTCGGACCGTGACAAGGCGCCTAAGACCGCGCGGCTTCTTGTTAGGGCACAGCGTCGGTGAACTCTTTAAATTTGACTACAAAGGTTACCAGTCAACGCTGATATAAACTTTTGTTTATTGGCTGTACGAGTTTAGGTTATCTAATCAGTTTCAACAGCCAATACAGGGCTATTACAAATGATTGAAGCGATTTCATAAATTCACTGTAGCTCCATTCATTGACATATGGTGACGACACACTACAATTTTGTAGAAAAACTCATGAAGTTTTGTTCGGCTGAAGCCGCACTTCAGGTTTCTGCCACCAGAGCGCTCGAGAGCGCAGTGAGACAAAATGGCGACAGGAGCCGAGAAAGCGTATATCGTGCTTGAAATGCACTCACTTCAGTCATAACAGTGCAACGACACTTCAGGACGAAGTTCAACAAAGATCCACCTACTGCTAACTCCATTCGGCGATGGTATGCGCAGTTTAAAGCTTCTGCATGCCTCTGTAAGGGGAAATCAACGGGTCGGCCTGCAGTGAGCGAAGAAACGGTTGAACGCGTGCGGGTAAGTTTCACGTGTAGCCCGCGGACATGCTGGAAAATTGGCTCATGCCACAACTGGAGACCGACAGCGCCGACTTCATCTTTCAACAGGATGGTGCCCCACCGCACTTCCATCATGATGTTCGGCATTTCTTAAACAGGAGATTGGAAAACCGATGGATCGATCGTGGTGGAGATCATGATCAGCAATTCATGTCATGGCCTCCACGCTCTCCCGACTTAACTCCATGCGATTTCTTTCTGTGGGGTTATGTGAAAGATTCAGTGTTTAAACCTCCTCTACCATGAAACGTGCCACAACTGCGAGCTCGCATTAACGATGCTTTCGAACTCATTGATGGGGACATGCTGCGCCGATTGTGGGAGGAACTTGATTATCGGCTTGATGTATGCCGAATCACTAAAGGGGCACATATCGAACATTTGTGAATGCCTAAAAAAACTTTTTGAGTGTTTCTATGTGTGTGCAAAGCATTGTGAAAATATCTCAAATAATAAAGTTATTGTAGAGCTGTGAAATCGCTTCAATCATTTGTAATAACCCTGTAGTTCTTGCCCTATGGCTGTGTAAAAATGTAGTGGAGTGAGTGTGTCTTGAAGGTTCCTCTAGTTTCTAGTAACCTTCAGTTACAGATACCTCAGGGCTTCCAAACTGCGGGGATATTGGTGGCTGCGTTTCTCCGACTGTTCCAAACAGTCCCAGACGGTTTCTACGGGATTAAGATCGGGTGAGTTGGCGAACTCATCGAGGTGCGATGTGCCATGAATGCACGCGTACAGCCTGGTGAAAAGGCTGTTGTCGTCTTGGAAAATGAGTGTCCACAGCACGCTCGTCAAGAAATTAGAGATGATAAGACAGATTTTGGTCTCTGAGCACAATGCAATCAACATTCTGGTCAACGATCATTGTAACCTGAATGGGAGCGTCCATATCATGGCACAGTAAATATCGGCGGGACATCACAGAGCCACCTCTGGCCAGAGCTACACCCTACATACACTCATACACTGCGGTTTCAGTGCCCCTTCGTTCGACGTGGCACTCTAAGCTTTTCATCATTTGAAACGACGCAAAACCGCCACTCGTCGGACCTAGTCCACTCGGTTACTGTGTAGTGTGTGTTTATTGGCCTAATGATGATGTACAGCTATATGTGCCGCTGGAGTTTCTTTTCCAATGTTACGACCAAAAAAGTTGAACTGAACCTGCAGGCAGTGATAGCAGCAATTACTGTCTAGTCTGAAGGTGTCGTCTACAAAGCATGAAACCCGACTCCGGTCCCTGTCGATGAGAATCTTCTTACCTCCACTGTTCTTAGGGAAAGATGCGAGAGGAACAGGCAAGTTTCACGGCTGAACAATGGATCATCTTTTTAGCCTTAGGCAAATAAGTGAGGTTTATCCTAATCGTTAGAAAGAACACCTAATATTTCTGGATTTAGAAGATCGATTCTTACGGATCAACGCTCTATGCGAAGCGATGTAGTACATAGATGTATAAGCACAACAAATATCCCTAATTCTGATAGTATACCACCAGACGTACGCGACAGTTAAAGTAGATAGAAACTTGAGTGAGACATACCAAACATCGAAAGGACATAGACATGGCCGCAATACGTCCCCGACACCATTAAAAATACACTCCTGGAAATGGAAAAAAGAACACATTGACACCGGTGTGTCAGACCCACCATACTTGCTCCGGACACTGCGAGAGGGCTGTACAAGCAATGATCACACGCACGGCACAGCGGACACACCAGGAACCGCGGTGTTGGCCGTCGAATGGCGCTAGCTGCGCAGCATTTGTGCACCGCCGCCGTCAGTGTCAGCCAGTTTGCCGTGGCATACGGAGCTCCATCGCAGTCTTTAACACTGGTAGCATGCCGCGACAGCGTGGACGTGAACCGTATGTGCAGTTGACGGACTTTGAGCGAGGGCGTATAGTGGGCATGCGGGAGGCCGGGTGGACGTACCGCCGAATTGCTCAACACGTGGGGCGTGAGGTCTCCACAGTACATCGATGTTGTCGCCAGTGGTCGGCGGAAGGTGCACGTGCCCGTCGACCTGGGACCGGACCGCAGCGACGCACGGATGCACGCCAAGACCGTAGGATCCTACGCAGTGCCGTAGGGGACCGCACCGCCACTTCCCAGCAAATTAGGGACACTGTTGCTCCTGGGGTATCGGCGAGGACCATTCGCAACCGTCTCCATGAAGCTGGGCTACGGTCCCGCACACCGTTAGGCCGTCTTCCGCTCACGCCCCAACATCGTGCAGCCCGCCTCCAGTGGTGTCGCGACAGGCGTGAATGGAGGGACGAATGGAGACGTGTCGTCTTCAGCGATGAGAGTCGCTTCTGCCTTGGTGCCAATGATGGTCGTATGCGTGTTTGGCGCCGTGCAGGTGAGCGCCACAATCAGGACTGCATACGACCGAGGCACACAGGGCTAACACCCGGCATCATGGTGTGGGGAGCGATCTCCTACACCGGCCGTACACCACTGGTGATCGTCGAGGGGACACTGAATAGTGCACGGTACATCCAAACCGTCATCGAACCCATCGTTCTACCATTCCTAGACCGGCAAGGGAACTTGCTGTTCCAACAGGACAATGCACGTCCGCATGTATCCCGTGCCACCCAACGTGCTCTAGAAGGTGTAGGTCAACTACCCTGGCCAGCAATATCTCCGGATCTGTCCCCCATTGAGCATGTTTGGGACTGGATGAAGCGTCGTCTCACGCGGTCTGCACGTCCAGCACGAACGCTGGTCCAACTGAGGCGCCAGGTGGAAATGGCATGGCAAGCCGTTCCACAGGACTACATCCAGCATCTCTACGATCGTCTCCATGGGAGAATAGCAGCCTGCATTGCTGCGAAAGGTGGATATACACTGTACTAGTGCCGACATTGTGCATGCTCTGTTGCCTGTGTCTATGTGCCTGTGGTTCTGTCAGTGTGATCATGTGATGTATCTGACCCCAGGAATGTGTCAATAAAGTTTCCCCTTCCTGGGACAATGAATTCACGGTGTTCTTATTTCAATTTCCAGGAGTGTATATCCAGTTATATTGGAACGGTGGAATTAGTCACGCGGAGGTATGGAAATTCCTTTCCAGAATGGCTTTATCCACTCATTATTATATGCGAATGATCAATTACTGATAGTACAAAGTAGACAGGACATCAAATTTATGATAAAGAAGTTAATGGAGGCATTTGAACGAGGTGGGTTTAGAAAGGATATGATCAAAACAGAATATCTAGTAGTGGGAGGAGATGGAAGTGATCAGTACTGCCGCAAGGAACAGTTAAAGTTGTAAAACAATCGAAAGATTCGATTATCCGTTCCTCGGGAAGCTGTGAAGCAGATGTAGAACGTAGAATCTATCACGCAAGAGTAGTAATTAGATTCTAAATGGAGTTCTGTAGAGCCTGGCAATATCAAAAGAAGCAACGAAGAGGATACTGCAAACAGTAGTGGCAAGTATACTAACATACGGTGCAGGAAGACGGACCCTGAGGGAGTGGCAGAGAAGCTCAATGGTTCAAATGGCTGAGCACTACGGACTTAACATCTGAGGTCATCAGTCCCCTAGAACTTAGAACTACTTAACCTAACTAACCTAAGGACATCACACACATCCATGCCCGAGGCAGGATTCGAACTTGCGACCGTAGCAGCAACGCAGTTCCGGACTGAAGCTCCTAGAACCGCTAGGCCACAGCAGCCGGCGCAGAGAGTAGAGTACAGGCAGAACATATAAGGAGGGTGGCCAGGATATCCAGAACAGAGCGTATGAAAGAATCAGTAGTGCAAAGAATGCGAAAGACTTCCATTATCGTGAATGCTGGCGAATACAGGGCAACTGCTGAAATCGGCCAACTTCGCTTATGGTGTGGTCATGCTCACCATCAAACGCAATAGCTACTTTCTTCCACTCTGTCATGTCTCCAGGTCTATCAGTTTCGCCCCACAGATTCTGTCCAACAGATTGGTTCATGCGCACTACTTCACCGTTATGGCATTATAATACACACTCACCACAAAGCTGCTACCATATTTATTGGTCTGCAACTAATTTCAGTTTTAGTTTGTTTAATAACTATGAAACTGATTTAGTGTAATACTTTCTCAGTACACTTAAATAAACACTATGTCAACGTGAGACAAGAAAATCGCTGAATCTTAAACTAATACATGGCTGTAACTGCGAAAAGACTGGTATTGGTAACGAAAGACAGAATGTCTTTGTAGAGACCAGCGGTCGTGATGAAGTCTCTTAATAACACACCAACAAACGATACATGGACTGTGGGGAAACTGTAACAGAAGAGATTCGAAGTATTTGAGATGTGGTGCTACATTCGAATGTTGCAAATTAGGTGGACTGATAAGGTAAGGAATCGGAGGTTGTGCACAGAATCGGAAATGAGTATGTGGAAAGCACTCACAAGGAGAAGAGACAGGATAATACGCCATCTGCTAAGAGATCAGGGAATGACTTCCATGGTACTAGAGGGAGCTGTAGAGGGCAAAAGGAAGAAATTGGTGAGAATTTGCGTTTGGAGCACTGCACTGTATGTTAGTGAAACATAGACTGTGGGATAACGATGTAGTGCTACAGACGAATGTTGAAAATTAGATGGACTGGTAAGGTAAAGAAAGAGGAGGTTTTGTGCAGGGAATCGGAGAGGAAAGGAAGAAGAAGGGACAAGATATTAGGACATTTGTTAAGACATCAGGGAATAACTTCCATGGTATTGGAGATGTAGAAGGTAAAAGCTGTAGAGGAAGACAGAGATTGGAATACATCTATCAAATAATTGGGGACTTAGGTTGCAAGAGCTTCTCTGAGATGAAGACGTTGGAACAGGAGAGGAATACGTGTCGGGCTGCATCAAACCAGTCAGAAGACTGATGACTCAAAAAAAAAGCAACAAAAGGATAGATTTTAAAAATATGAATGTTGTATCACAGTTTAAAAAAAGGAGGACGTTGAGAAAGTACAGTATAATTAAGATGCAATACTAAAAATAAACTTGGGTGAACTCCACGGATGATGAGCTCATAAATGAGATTTTTTAAACGTTGTACCACACAATTTACAAATATACCAATCTTAATAGCGTCACCATGTTTTCAGGATTCCGGTGAACAGTTTCCGGCATGCAGTACTCAAATGTCCACACCAAGAAAGGAATGATAGCTCTATTCGTGTATTCTCAGACTAAGACCCCACCCAACACGGCCAATGATCGACGATGACGTTAAAACGTAATTAAAAATGTCTAATAATCTGCGCCGACTGGCGACCTTTGGTTGCTTAACACACTTCGCAGCGCTTTCCTCCGTAAGGGTAATATTATTAGGTAACGGCCGACATTCCAGTCCGCAACGACTAGTGCGTTGTGTCACAACCAGCAATCGATGAGATAATGAACGGCGTGCCCGAGGCTGGAGCAGACTGCCGCGCTTAACGGCGAGCTAGCTCCCTTTGTGGAACAGGAGATGAAGGGCCTTGCCTGGAGGACCCAGAGCCGCGGCAGGAATTCGTTCCTTTTCCAGAGACACGAATCTGGACGGGGCGCCGCGCCGGCGGATTTCCACGGCCGCCGCAGACCTTGTGCCGGATTCCGCTGCCTTTATGTGCTAATTGCGGCCCGCAGGCCGGCGAACTGCATCGCAGCAGCCGCGCCACACCACGCGCCTGTCATTAACTTCTTTCTCTCTGACCTTTCCACCCGGTGGGCAGTTTCCAGCCAGGCACGTCATCTGACTAGCTCCTCGCATTATTACCCACGTCACCGTAGCTTACGCAGCACACGACCATTCGGCGGAAAGCGGAGAGGTCAGTCAGTGCCTTCACGGAAAAATGTTTGCGGTTGCCTGCGGACCCATGATTGACCCCAGGCATGCACCTCTTTCGTCTTGGCTCCAAAAATAAAAGAATCGCACGGGGAGGGATCGGGACAGTATGGAGGCACAACTGCGAGAATTATCGCCCCATCAGCTCTGACAAGGACAATGGAAAGAAGAATGGAAAAGAAATTGAGAATCAGCTTTAGGAAAGCTAAAGGCGCCAGGGAGGCTTTTTTTGACTTTGCTGTTGATAATGGAAGCAAGACTGAGGCAACCAAGACACATCTGTCGGCCTGGAAAATAGCATTCGACAACGTACGAGTGTGAGTCAAATGAAAACCTTAAATATTTTTTTCAAATATTATTTATTGTGCAGAAATGGTACAAAGCTGTATCACTTTTCAACATAATCTCCCCCCACGCTCAATGCAAGTCCTCCAGTGCGTAAATTCCTTTAGAAAAAAATTCTTTTGGTAGTCCGCGCAACCACTCATGCACCGCTTGGCGTACCTCCTCATCAGAACGGAACTTCTTTCCTCCCATTGCGTCTTTAACCGGTCTAAACATATGGAAATCACTTGGAGCAAGGTCTGGTGAGTATGGTGGATGAGGAAGACACTCAAAATGCAGGTCTGTGATTGTTGCAAGCGTTGTACGGACAGTGTGGAGTCTTGCATTGTTATGGTGCAAAAGGACACCTGCTGTGACAAACATGAATAACCGAGCTGAAACTTCATTCGTCGATGAATTTCAATAGGTTTCACACCTTCACTACGCAAAAAACAGAATAATAGAACGCTGATACCGCGACGGTATGTGTGCATCTGCACTATGCTGACACCTACAAGCCATTCTGCACGCTGTTCGTACCATGCTCACCGACTTACAGGATAATGGCTCGAAATTTCTATTTGTTATTACAAATTTAAGATTTTCATTTGACTCACCCTCGTAATATGTTGCAGGATGTTCGAAATTCTGAAAAAATAAGGGTAAGCTACAAGGAAAGGCGAGTAATAAACAATGTGTATAAGAACGAAGAGAGAAAAGTGAAAGTGGAAGACACAGAACGAAGAGCAAGGGTGTTAGAGAGGGATGGAAGCTTTCGCCCTTGGTTGTTCAGTCTGTACGTCGAAGAAGCGATGACGAAAATAAAAGAAAGCTTCAAAAATGGGATTAAAATTCAAGATGAAAGGATGTAAACGATATGATTCGCTGGTGGTATAAATGACGTGTGCTTTTGGAAGTCAGATCAGGAAGCTGGAGAGATCTGCAGAGGTTGAATAAGAGTCTCTGACCTCTCCACCAACTTGTCGTCTTCTAAAGCTGTGTTCACAGCGCAGACAGCTCGTCGTGGAATATTCTTTGGCGGAGGCTGCTATGCTGTCAATCTGTATCTACAGAGGGCAAGATATGTAGTACTGACAATGATGGTAGGCGACACTTCTCATTAATGTTTCCTGCTTCGTTATTATTCAAATATTCACACATTTTACACTGTCTTTTACAACAGTCGACATAGCTTTCTTAATTGTATGGTAACTTTTCCATCCAACATCTGAACTATTGTATGAATTATGTGACTATTACATATTCACATATAAGTAACGCACGATACTGAGATACGTGTGCTTCCCTTCAGAACGCCCGAAACAGAGCGGCCCTCCGGAACGCCCGAAACATTAACTAGCGCAGCCAAAGTACTGCCAGGTGCGCCAAAGTGACACGCAGGTGTCCGGGGCACTTCGGCTGCAATATCGTTACTCCCATGTTTCTCAAAAGATAAGTTTTTTTAAAAACTGTACAGACAAATGGTTCTCACATACTACAGCACAATTCACACACAATAATCTCAGTACTGTAACATGCTCTAACGGAAGTGCACGTAAATTGGGGCCAGTCCCAGAACAATGGCAAATTGCTCAGTCATATAAGAGTAACGATTACGAATTACGCATCACAGTGACTCGCAAAAGCAACCACACTTAACACTCATGCTGCCACATATGTTTGCCATCCTGTAGTCAACCGAAGTACATGCAGGGTGACAATTATTGAACCATATGGAAAAAATACGTAAGTCAGTAAAAAACTACGGCGTGCGCACACATTATTCAACATGTAAAAGTCACTACAGATATTCGCACTTAGTTTATCACATGTTGGACATGCCTGCCATCATTGGCGACGATGTGGCGCAGACGAATAGCGAAATTCTGGATGGCCCGCTTTGTCGGGACATCGATGCTGTCGATGACGTCCTGAATGGTTGTTTTCATCTCAGCAACGGTTTTGGGGTTATTGCTGTACACCTTGTCTTTAATTTTTTATTTCTTTATTTATTTATCTTTTTGGTCATCAGTCTACTGACTGGTTTGATGCGGCCCGCCACGAATTCCTTACCTGTGCTAACCTCTTCATCTCAGAGTAGCACTTGCAACCTACGTCCTCAATTATTTGCTTGACGTATTCCAATCTCTGTCTTCCTCTACAGTTTTTGCCCTCTACAGCTCCCTCTAGTACCATGGAAGTCATTCCCTCATGTCTTAGCAGATGTCCTATCATCCTGTCCTCCTTATCAGTGTTTTCCACATATTCCTTTCCTCTCCGATTCTGCATACAACCTCCGCGTTCCTTACCTTATCAGTCCACCTAATTTTCAACATTCGTCTATAGCACCACATCTCAAATGCTTCGATTCTCTTCTGTTCCGGTTTTCCCACAGTCCATGTTTCACTACCATACAATGCTGTACTCCAGACGTACATCCTCAGAAATTTCTTCCTCCAATTAAGGCCGGTATTTGATATTAGTAGACTTCTCTTGGCCAGAAATGCCTTTTTGCCAGAGCGAGTCTGCTTTTGATGTCCTCCCTGCTCCGTTCGTCATTGGTTATTTTACTGCCTAGGTAGCAGAATTCCTTAACTTCATTGACTTCGTGACCATCAATCCTGATGTTAAGTTTCTCGCTCTTCTCATTTCTACTACTTCTCATTACCTTCGTCTTTCTCCGATTTACTCTCAAACCATACTGTGTACTCATTAGACTGTTCATTTCGTTCAGAACATCATTTAATTCTTCTTCACTTTCACTCACGATAGCAATGTCATCAGCGAATCGTATCATTGATATCCTTTCACCTTGTATTTTAATTCCACTCCTGAACCTTTCTTTTATTTCCATCATTGCTTCCTCGATGTACAGATTGAAGAGTAGTGGCGAAAGCACCACAAAAATGAGTCGCCTGAGTTCAGATCCGGAGAATATGGCGGCCAATCGAAAGCCATGGTAGTGGCCTCTGGGTACTCCAGAACCAGAATGCGGTCTCCAAATTGCTCCTCCAGGACATCAAACACTCTCCTGCTTCAATGGGGTCGAGCTCCGCCTTGCATGAACCACACGTTATCGAAATCTGTGTCTCTTTGGATAATGAAGATGCAATCGTCTTCCAAAACCTTCACGTGTCGTTCGGTAGTCAGCGTTCCATCAAAACATATCGCACCCATTATTCCGTGACTGGACATTTCACACCACACAGCCATCCATTGAGGGTGAAGAGACTTCTCGGTCGCGAAATGCGGGTTCTCAGTCCCCCAAATGCGCCAATTTAGCTTACTGACGAACCCATCCAAATGAAAATGGCTGACAAGACGCACGCGCATGCACATACTACTTCTCATTATACTTATATCGATATGGTGCCTGTTCTGTCGGACATGTCCGAAAGAACACACACCATATCGATATAAGTATATAGTTCTGGCAGTACCGACCACGACCTTATTCTTCTGTGCGGATGCACACATATTACCCGAACTCTTACGGGACTTGATAAGAAAGTCTTCTACGAGTAATGAGTGTGTTGGGTAGGGACACTACGAATGTAGTGTGTGGACATATAAGATGGGAATGTGGGTCTCGCGGTAGACGTGCGCGAGACAGTCCCTGCAGTCGCACTACCCACTGTGACCTCGGCGGCTCAGATGGATAGAGCGTCTGCCATGTAAGCAGGAGATCCCGGGTTCGAGTCCCGGTCGGGCACACATTTTCACCTCTCCTCGTTGATATATATCAACACCCGTCGGCAGCTGAAGGTATTATTATATAATTCTAATTTAATTCACGTTATGTCCTAACGCAAACTGTTCAGAAGTTATGACGATTTTATTTCATATAATTCAATAGTTGTCACCCTGTAGGTAACTAGTATTAGGACATGCATAGCCGGCATATTCGTAAGCATCACTGTGCCCGCCTGACCGCAAATAACTCACTGTCTACTCCCACTTCAATCCACCCACCGGCAGCAACAGTCTCGCGGTATTGTCCAATATATCTGTTTCAGCGACATTGTCGAGTGGTAGTGCCTACCTTGTAGTTATGCAGAGATGAAGAGCACAAGAGAGATCAGCGTGGATTGTCACACGGTACCAGTCTTCGGCTTGAAACCCTCAGGAAGAACGAAACCGCACTGTCATTAATTTTATATTTGACAAATAAAATTTCAGTTTACATCAGACAATGAAGAATGGAAAACTTAATGACTGCACGTTCTGGAGCACAGAGAATAGCCTGCAAGCATGAAAGTCAATAAAAACTTACAAAAAAAGAATGGTCAGGTCAAAGTGCAGTTTGGGACAAAAAGTTAACGAACATCTGTTATAGAGGGAATTACGTAAGTGACCCTGCAATAACACAATACACTGATACAATATAAGTTTCATTCATTTAAGCTGCAGACAAGAAAAGTGGAACTCCCTCAGAAGGGCAGGTAGAAACCAAATGAGACTTCACACGTTGAATGAAGATCCTATCTATTCTTTCGGACATGTCCGAAAGAACACATATCGTCGGTGACCATACAGCTCTCTTGGAATGAAATGATAATTAAATCAAGACCCTAAGCTGTCGACGGGAGTTAATATACATCAACGGGGACATTTGTAAATGTGTGCCCCGCTCAGGACTCTAACCCGGGATCACCTGCTTACATAGCAGACGCTCTATCCTTCTGAGCCACCGAGGGAACAGAGAGTAGTGCGACTGCAGGGATTTATTTATCCCTTGTACGCTCTCCGTGAGACTCACATTCCCAACTTAATGGCCACATACTACATTCGTAGTGCCCCTGCCCATTACACTCATTACTCGCAGAAGACATTCTTACCGAGTGCCGTAAGAGTTCGGGTAATGCGTGTACATCCAGCACAGAACAAGGTCAATGGCCGGTTAGCCTGAACTATATGAAGATGGTATCTGTTCTTTCGGACATGTCCCTGTAATGGGCAGAGGCACTACGAATGTCGCGTGCGGACTTTAAGTTGGGAATGTGGGTCTCACGGGGAGCGTGCCAGGGATAAATCCCCGCAGTTGCATTATCTTCTGTGCCCTCGGTGGCTCACATGGATAGAGCGTCTACTATGTAAGCAGGAGATCCCGGGTTCGAGTCCCGGTCGGGACACACATTTTCAACTGTCCCGGTTGATGTATATCAACGCCTGTCGAAAGCTTAGGGTCTTGATTTAATTATCACTTCACTGTTGTAACTTGTCTTTGATATCCTGCATGCTGGCACCGGGATAGAACTGACGACCGAGCTATTCCCACACGTGTTCCATAGGAGGCAGATCTGAACATCTTGCTGACCGCGAGACTACGACATCACCTAGCATACAATTAATAGAGAAACGAGCCATATGTGGACGAACATTGTACTGTTGACAAATGGCAGCACAATACTGTCACAAGAGAGGAAACACTTGAGGACGCAGGAGAATACTACGAACCAACGGAGGGAGTCGCCATGGGTAGCCCACTCTCACCGGTGGTAGCGAATTTGTACATGTAGAACTTCGAGGAGGGAGCCCTGTCGTCATCCGAATGGAAACCTACTTGCTTTTTCCGTTACGTGGACGACACGTTCGTCATCTGGCCACATGGTATGGAGAAACTCCTTGACTTCCTTACCCATCTAAACTCCATACACCCCAACATCAAATTCACTATGGAGACTGAAACGGAGGGTAAACTACCTTTCCTTGACGTCTTGGTCAAGAGAAGGCCTGACGGCACCCTAGGCCATGGGGTGTATCGGAAGACAACGCACACTGATCTGTATTTGCACGCAGAAAGCTGCCACCACCCTTCACAGAGGAATGGGGTGCTTAAAACTCTAGTACATAGGGCGCGCACTATCTCTGACGCAGAGAGCCTACCCCAGGAATTGGAACATCTGAGAACTGTATTTCGAAAAAATTGGTACTCAGAGTGGCAGATTCTACGTGCTCTCCGCCCACCCACTACAGCACAACCTGTGGAGATGGATGAAATCACGAGGGAGGAGGTAGGCACTGCGTTTATCCCATATACAGGCGCACTCTCGGGGAAAATCGCCCGCATTTTGAAGAAACACCGGGTCGGAACTGTGTTTTGTCCTCCGAATAAAACTCGTGCACTGGTGGGGAGCGCCAAAGATGACCTCGGTTTGAGGAAGGCAGGCGTGTACCAGATTCCGTGTCAATGTGGCAAGTCGTATATTGGTCAGACGATGCGTACCGTCGAGGATCGATGCCGTGAACACCAGAGGCACACTCGACTGCTGTATCCGAGCAAGTCGGCGGTCGCTGAACATTGTTTGTCGGAAAATCACGCTATGGAGTATGAACGCACGAGGATTCTGGTACAGACGTCGAGATACTGGGACAGCGTTGTTAGAGAGGCCATCGAAATTCGCACCAACGACGACCTCATAAACCTGACTGTGGCTATAATCTTAGCAAGGCTTGGGAACCAGCGATTGGGTTAATCAAGAGTAAATCGAGCAAATGTATAGTTGTGACGACCACGGCGGACAGAGCCATCACACCGACGTCATCTCAGACGCCGTCGCAATCTGTTCCACCGCGCGACCGTGGCGCGGGGCGCGGACGGCGGAGGGAGCGCGCCGCGGGCGGAGGGTTCCCCCTGAGCAGCCATAGTGTAAGGATCTCCGTGCCGGCACGTTCACAGGAGCTCAGTCCGTCAGTTCACCTGATGATGGCGACATGTATGATCGCCGAAATATTGTGCCCGTTGGACGCTGTAGACCGGCAGTACACCCGTGGATATTTTGTCAAATACGTCGGGAGAAACTCAAGAATCACATAGTTTTACATGATTACGCACGAACTTAGTTTCATGCATTCATCTACCTAGGGAGGCCTATGTCCTGCAGTGGTTCGACGGTAACGTAGTAAGTCACGCTTCATTAAACCGAGAGAGCGAATGACACTCTGTGCGGTACGCGTGACCAGGTACAGCGACCCGAACGGTTGGTAACGTAAGGGCAGGTGTCGTTGGCGAATTTTTCGGAATAAATCAAGACCTAGACTCAACGATTAAATATTATTGTTTTGATATTTACCTACGATGCCTAAGTAGCTTACTTGCACTTAAATTTCAGCTGTTGATATTTTTAGATGTATTCAAAAATGGTTCAAATGGCTCTGAGCACTATGGGACTCAACTGCTGAGGTCATTAGTCCCCTAGAACTTAGAACTAGTTAAACCTAACTAACCTAAGGACATCACACACATCCATGCCCGAGGCAGGATTCGAACCTGCGACCGTAGCGGTCTCGCGGCTCCAGACTGCAGCGCCAGAACCGCGCGGCCACTTCGGCCGGCTTTAGATGTATTCTGTTAGTACTGTATTTATTTAGCGGTCCACCGACGCGACAATGCTTGGATCCAAACAATACTACTCGTATTAAACTTAAGGGGGCAATGTATATTATTTTTTTCTTTTTAGAAGTTTTTGTGTCTTTTTTTAATTTTTAATTTGAGTTTCATTTCGTGCTTTTTAAACTGTTTATTTTAGCAGTAGACACGCGATGATCGACGATCTATTCGCCACAATCACAAAAATACTTTCCGGGATGAGACACGGAACTACGACGTCAGATTTTGCCTCGCTGAGATCTACGTAATCTGACAATAGATGTATTTTCGTAAATATTATTACAGTTGCAAGATTTGAGCAATGCAATGTGGTTCTGAGTTTCAGCCTAAAATCGTTATTCCGACTCTTTTCTTTCCCATGATATTTTCTATATAAACTTGATTAAGAAACATTCTGGCAGATTAAAACTGCGAGCCGGATCGATACTCTAACTCGGGACCTTTGCCTTTCGCGGGCAAGTGCTCTACCAACTAAGCTACCCAAGCACGACTCACGCCCCCTCCTCACAGCTCTACTTCTCCCAGTACCTCGTCTCCTACCTTCCAAACTTTACAGAAGCTCTCCTGCGAACCTTGCAGAACTAGCACTCCTGAAAGAAAGGATATTGCGGAGACATGGCTTAGGCACAGCCTGGGGGATGTTTCCAGAATGAGATTTTCACTCTGCAGCGGAGTGTGCGCTGATATGAAACTTCCTGGCAGATTAAAACTGTGTGCCCGACCGAGACTCGAA
This sequence comes from Schistocerca nitens, assembly GCF_023898315.1. Classification (NCBI taxonomy): domain Eukaryota; kingdom Metazoa; phylum Arthropoda; class Insecta; order Orthoptera; family Acrididae; genus Schistocerca; species Schistocerca nitens. The sequence continues at coordinate 1,190,236,921 of NC_064614.1, read as the reverse complement.
CTCGGGACCTTTGGCTTTCGCGGGCAAGTGCTCTACCAACTCAGCTACCGAAGCACGACTCACGCCCGGTACTCACAGCTTTACTTCTGCCAGTATTTCGTCTCGTACCTTCCAAACTTTACTGAAGCTCTCTCGCAGGAGAGCTTCTGTAAAGTTTGGAAGGTAGGAGACGAGATACTGGCAGAAGTAAAACTGTGAGTACCGGGCGTGAGTCGTGCTTCGGTAGCTCAGATGGTAGAGCACTTGCCCGCGAAAGGCAAAGGTCCCGAGTTCGAGTCTCGGTCGGGCACACAGATTTAATCTGCCAGGAAGTTTCAATTCTCAATCCGACGGCAACCCAACCGACAGACAGTCAACGGACGAAGCGACAGAATAACTTCCGCTCCACCTGACCAGCACACAACAGGGAGTTCAATGGATCAACGCAGAAGGTATCGGCGCCCACAACGAATTACACATTCAGCTGTCAAACTACACGCCGTTCTGGACAGCCACAACACGACGAGGAAAATACAGTGCCTGAATTTACGTCAACGGCCAGGGCAGGCAACCGGAACGTTAACGAACACAAGGCAGAAGATTCCGGTGGTGCACTTCAATTTAAAAATAATCAAGCTAAGTTCAATTCCACAGGAGGGCGGCTAGAATTTCGCCAACTTGAAAACAGACGTTGTTGCTCGCTGCAATGTCCCAACAGCCCACAACGAAATTCAAACGACACAATGTGAACAGTTGGGGCTGGCTGGTAGATTAAGTGACGACTCAACTTTCATGTCCGGGATCGGTGAGCCACGGACCTCACAGCAATGGGAACAGCCCCTCACACTCCGACCGCGCATGGACGCTTCCAGCGGACCCGGCCAGACAGGCGCTACGGAGACTTTCTCGCTGCTCCATCCCAACCGACCAACTGCCCGCACACGGCACAGCCGGAAACTATATGCGCGACTCAAAAGATAGTACAAGGGTGCGAATATCGATAAATGCTGCTGTTGTGACTCGCGGGGAGAGAGGATAACAGCGCAACAGCGATAATCGCGGGAGACTAACCACAGAATAGCAACCAAGGTTTAATGCAAAGCAAAACACGAGTCAGCCGCGGCTCACAATGGACCCTGATACGTTAATGAGCTCTGTAGCTGGCTGTGAGCAACTACTGCGCTACAAACTGAGTGAACAGATCTCATCGCCCTCTCACCAGAATTTACGGCGTGCGTATGTAGTGCCAACTCCCTCCTGTGACCTAGGCCAAGGCGTCATTGCTTCCGCGCCACAATGCGTCACCACTGTTATCAAATGGTTGAAATGGCTCTGAGCACTATGGGACTTAACTTCTGAGGTCATCAGTCCCCTATAACTTAGAACTACTTAAACCTAACTAACCTAAGGACATCACACACATCCATACCCGAGGCAGGATTCGAACCTGCGACCGTAGCGGTCGCGCGGTTCGCTGTTATCCGTGCCAAAGGTGCTACCCTTACAAAAACGTCAGACTGAACCTCTTATACATAACAACACGCACTAAATTTAATAAATATACAACGAGGAAAAGCCAGACTTGCTTGCCACTCTCTAGATGTGTATCAGCCGAGAGCTGTGGCCTGATTTTTTACCTCTACAATTTGGTACTACGTAACTTGATGCAGCTGTTATGTATTACGTAGCATATATCAAGAGAGTGCGCTGGCGGAAAACATTTTTACTTAATTTAGCTGTTGAAACGGTTGAATGGACTTACATGAAACATAACGAGGAACCACCCCTAGAGTAGAGTGGGGTAAGATTGCGCGGCGGGTAAGACTGCGCAAGGCTTGTATCTCAGTTTTAGTAATGCAGCAATTGGCCACTCTGCAGGGCACGAAATAGCCTCTGTGGCTGACCCTTTATTGCCGTAGTTTTGATTGTTGTCCTGGTGTTAATGGCTGCGCAATGCGGTAAGAACTGTTTTACGTTATTTTCATATAACATTTCATGTTCCGGAAATAAGCTATAACTCAGGCAATAATGGGATTATGAATTTTAACTTTATTCCATTGCATTGTCAGTCTTGTGGTATATTAACAGATCTATATTCCTACAAAGCGTTTCAATGTGCAGTCAAAAGCCGCAGTGTCGTAGTGCGGAGCAAGTTCACGCGTTACAGGTGGGGCAAAACTGCGCACGCGACTGCTACGATCGCAGGTTCGAATCCTGCCTCGGGCATGGATGTGTGTGATGTCCTTAGGTTAGTTAGGTTTAAGTGGTTCTAAGTTCTAGGGGACTTGTGACCACAGATGTTGAGTCCCATAGTGCTCAGAGCCATTTTTTGAAAACTGCACAGTGAGTAATCTTACACCATGCGTTATAATTATCAGCTTTTATAGACCTAGAAATATTTATTAACGTTGAGGTGGATATTATACATCGGCAGTAGTCCTCTAAGAATCCTTTTTTATATTTTAGCGCCTCCAAAGGGAAAACCGAAGCTGGAAAAGAGGGCTTGTAAAATGGCAAGTCTAAACGACAAATAGCGAGGGAGCTTCGAATAAGTGAAGCTGCCCTCAGAAATCGCGTTAAAGAGGTACGAGGCCCTTGGAAGTATACTTTTGTCTCTATATTTTTTATTTTGGAAACTTTTGCCTACGTAGGGATAAGCTTAAAATTAATACTCCCACCCCCACTTTTTTCAGGGTTTTGGGGTAAACAATCTGAGAAGATTCGGAAGAACGTTTAATGATGAACAGGAACTGAAACACGACGAACACTGCATATCTTTGGACAAATGTTATTATGGTATAGCTCTGAAAGATTTCAGAAGATTAGTTCATAAATACTCTGAGAGGAATAAGATAAAAACAAAATTTGACAAAAACACTACGATGGCCGGAAAGGACTGGGCATATGATTTCCTGCAGAGACGAAATCTTAGCCTTCGTATCCCACAGAAAACTAGTCTCGGACGTGTGATGGGGTTCAACAAACAGCAAACGAGCATCTGCTTTGATATCTTTCGTCGCTGATGGAGAGATATAAATTTGAACCTCATCGCATATATAACATTGATGAGTCAGGAATTACAACTGTTCCTAACGAAGTTCCGAAAGTGAAATGAAATGTCGTGAGACGAGGGCCTCCCGTCGGGTAGACCGTTCGCCTGGTGCAAGTCTTTCGATTTGACGCCACTTCGGCGACTTGCGTGTCGATGGGGATGAAATGATGATGATTAGGACAACACAACACCCAGTCCCCGAGCGGAGAAAGTCTCCGACCCAACCGGGAATCGAACCCGGGCCCTTTGGATTGACAGTCTGTCGCACTGACCACTCAGCTACCGGGGGCGGACGTTCCGAAAGTGATTGCAACATGCGGCAAGAAGCACATAGGCAAAATAGCATCTGCAGAAAGAGGTCAACTGATAACGGTTGTATGTTGTATGAGAGCTGGGGGGAGTTACATCTCTCCAGGAATAATATTTCCTCGGAAAAGGATGAAGGAGAGTGTGAAGAAAGGTGCCCCTCCTGGGTCACTAATGATGTGTTCGGACACTGGATACATCAACTCAGATTTGTATTTCACATGGCTACAACATTTTGAAAAACATACACAGCCAACAGAAGATAATCCAGTATTGTTAATTTTGGACAATCACTCGCCACATTTGAGTCTGAACGCCGTTCTTTTCTGCAGGGACCATAACATTCACGGGCTTACCATTCCTCCACACAGCAGCCACAAAATGCAGCCACTGGATCGCTGCTTTTTCAAGCCACTGAAGGACTTTTATTCCCAGGAATGCGACCTGTGGCTCATTAACCACACTGGATATGTAATTACGCAAGAATGTATCGCTGAATTGTTTGGGAACGCTTATCAAAGGACGGCCACAATGACGAAGGCAACAAAGGCGTTCAAGATATGTGGCATTTATCCAGTCGATCGTCACATATTCATCGAGGAAGATTTCCTGCCTTCGACTGTTATAGACCAAAGTGACAAATTTAATGATGCATCCACAGTTGAAAACTGGATCTCTCCAGAGCCAAAGTTCAGAGACATCTAGCTACAAATGAACCACAACCAGGACCAAGTACCTACGTTTCCCCAAAAGAAATAATTCCTTTGCCAAGAAGAAAAGTTTGCCAAAAAAGACAGAAGAAAGGAAAGAAGTCAGAAATAGTATCTGTGACCCCATTCAAGAACCAACTGGAATCCCGATCATCAGAACAAGAAATAAAGAAACCAAAGAGGAAACTATTTGATTCTGATCAAGTAAACAAAAAGAAAGCAAAGCAAAACTTAAATACTTCTAGGGAAAATTCACAAACTTTTCACTGTCCAGGCTGTACTGAAAAAAAAAAATGAAAAAAAAAAAAAAAACAATACTCCACCAGCAGAAGACTGGATTCAATGTCTCAAGTGCGATGAGTGGTGGCATGAATCCTGTTCTTGTTATGAAGGTTCTGGACACTTCATTTGTGATCTCTGTTAAAAAGATTTTCGTCCGGCAGTAATATTTTTGCATGTTTTTGACGACAGGCCCAGATTTGCTCATTAGGTCAAATATTGTATCAACAGTAACTGTTATATGCTGAGAATCAAGGTATATTACGTTTGTGTACGCTATAAATTAAATAAAAGACGAAAAAGTAAATGACACATACGTTTTCTCATTTGATAATAATGCGCAAATTTACCCCACTAGAAACGCACTCTTACGCCACGGTCGGGCAAGACTGCGCATTTGCATTACTTTTTTTACTAAGTGCGAATTACAGTTTAAATTGTTTCTATGACTTTCGGGCTCTGTCACATAACAAGCAAAATTCAGATGAAATGCCAGTTAAAATATAATTGTAACTTGTGACGTTTCCTTCAGTACATCGCTATTTAAACCTTAGGTGTGCAGTCTTGCCCCACTTTACTCTATTAAACAAGCTTTCAAATAAAAAATATGCATTGAAATCGGACCTTTCGTTTGGGAGCTACGATGCCAGAGACAGATACACAGATGCACAGGTTGAACTTATAACACCTCTCTGTTTGCATCGGAGGATGAGAACTAGAGAGATTTGCAGTGATTTATCAGCGGTCGTTCTTCCCTCAAATCGCAACTGTAACAGGAAAGCGAGGAACTGACAGTGATACACGAAGTACTCTCCGTCACACACCGTAAAACGGCTTGCGTAATGTAGACGTAGATGTGGAAATGATACATCGTTACTGCTCTCTGCGACATTCGACCTAAACAGCCTCCCTTTAGCATCAGGAGGGAAACATGCAACACGCCACTTATGCCTGCCGCTATAACTGCTGCTTAAGGAAACACATTCACTATCCTCGGAACCTGTCCCTGCGTGAGTCTCTGGTCAGCATCTCGTAACGGGAGCGACATTTTTTGTGGAATGGAAGGACGGCCCATACAAAACACGACCGTGACCCAGATTTGGAGTAACAGAAGAAGAAGAAAACGAATACCCGTGTTTGGCGGCAGAGAGGCCGCGCCGGTGGTTGGCGACGGGCGGTCGTGAAAGGCGAGCACCGGCGTGACCCGTCGCCTCCCGTATATCGATATCGATGTCGATGTCGATGTCAGCGAAAGGCCCGCCACGCCTGCCGACGCCGACGACCAGGATTTCGACAGGCCCGCCTGAGGGTTGCTGACGCCGCGGTGGGAAACGCCAGCGGCTGCCGTGAGCTCAGCGCGTCGCTAGCCAATATGGCCGCGAGGCGCGGGAAAGTCGGCTGCAGCCTACAAGAAACTTCCAACTATATTAACCCTTTCACTGCTCCAGACGTAAATATACGCTAATCGTTTCACATATATATACTATTTGCTATAAAAAAATACTTACAGCGGTTCCCTGCTACAGTCGTATAGTTACGTATAACGCCGACAATCGGGCCAGCGAGTCGGAAGTAATTGTTGTGCAAGTATATTATGAACACCTATGCAATGATGTCAGTGAAAAATCAAGACTGCGACGTTGGAAAAAACACAAACAGTGACGAAGTTTACTGTTTCCTTGCTGTAAATTTTCTGATGGCTCAAGTGAGAAAAAATGAAATAAACAGTTATTGGACCAATGATCAGTTACTGCCTACTCCAATGGTTGCTCAAATCATGCCGAGAGATAGATATCTTCTGTTACTTGGAATGTTACATTTTGCTGATAACAGTAAGGATCCTGGAGATTACAAAATCTGGAAATTACGTCGAATTGTGGATCACTTAAGAAAAGTATTTCCAGGTGCTTTCTATCCTTTTAAAAATTTGTGCAGTGATGAAAGTTTAGTTCTCTTCAAAGGTCGTGTCTTCTTCAAGCAGTACATTCCTTCCAAACGCCACAAATTTGGTGTAAAATTTTTTGTGTTATGTGATTGTGAAACTGGTTATATTCTTGACTTTATTATTTATGTGGGAGCAACAACAGACGTAAAAAAAGAAACTGAGTTTGGTGTAAATGTTGGAATACCTGGAAGCATTGTTCTCACTTTACTTGAACGTTACCTTGGTAAAGGTCACACATATTATAAGTTGACAATTGGTACACTAGCCCAACGTTATTTTCTTATTTGCATGACAGAGTGACTATTGCCTGTGGGACTGTGAGAACAAACCGCAAAGGCATGCCTGCTTTATCAAAAAAACTTAGAAAAGGCGAGATCGAGTTTACGTCAACAGATAAACTTCTTGCTCTGAAGTGGCAGGACAAGCGGGAAGTGAAGATGCTTTCAACTCTTCATGCAAGCGAAATTACAGCGACTGACAAAATTGACAGAACCACGAATGAACCAAAAACAAAACCAGCTTGCATCGTAAGCTACACTGAAAATATGGGGGCCGTCGACAGGAGCAACATGATGCCAAGTTCAGTAGAATGTGTACGAAAAACTGTAAAATGTTTTAAAATTTTTTTTTTCATTTGGTGGATCTGTCTCTGCTCAATGCGCATGCATTATATAAAGCTCAAACTGGACGAAAGATTTCAGTATCTGATTTTTAACAGAAACTTATCGAGGATATCCTAGAGATTCACCACCAACCGCAAACAGAGGGACGTCGTGGAAGGAGATCGGCTGATGGTGACAATCCCTTACACCTAACCGAGCGCCACTTTATCTCCTAATCCCAGGAACTTCAAAGAAGAAGGCCGCCCAGAGAAGGTGTAAGTGCAAAACATGATAAACAAAGTGACACAAGATACATTTGTGTAAAATGTAATGTGCCTTTATGTTTGAATTCTTGTTTCGAGAGATATCACATTTTCAAAAATGGCTCCGAGCACTATGGGACTTAACATCTGTGGTCATCAGTCCCCTAGAACTTAGAACTACTTAAACCTAACTAAACTAAGGACATCACACACATCCATGCCCGAGGCAGGATTCGAACCTGCGACCGTAGCGGTCACGCGTTTCCAGACTGAAGCGCCTAGATATCACACTTTGAAGTATTACTAATGTAATATGTTTTGTATTTTTTTCTCCTAATAAAGTACCTTTTTTGAACAAAATAAGACTTTCTGAACAAAGATTTTAAAAAAAGGAAACGATTTACAGCGACAATACTGGATTTTGCGTCTCATTTTTATCTCAATAATAACGGTAGACTGCTACAGTCGTATATACTGTATACGCACCGCTGAGAGTAAATGCGCAGTGAAAGCGTTAATGTGCGCTGCTTGGTGGGCTAACTTCTTCGAAGCGACGTGATACAGATAACAGTTAACGTGTGGGTTAATTTCTGTTGTAAAAATGAAATTGGCCAAATAGTTCTGAAATGCTGTACGTAAACTTGTAATTTATTACAAGTGTGCGTGCTGCTACGTTGATAAAATCATTTCTGCTCAAGCAGGTACTCGACGCATAGACGGCCCTTTCGAATCTCCCGTGGTGAAAGGTGGACGCGCACAGATCACGATAGCCATTCGTGCGCCATTGTCCAGGGATAAATTTCAGTGCTCTCACTCTTTGTTTTTTGGGAAGTGAAGGCAAGAGAAATTGTGGTTGTTTATGGATGACACAGTAGTTAAGGTTCTGGCCACACGTTCTAGAAAGCAACTGCCATATTCACATCAATTTCCTAAGAAAACATTGTAGCTTGGAATGCTTAAATGGATCCATCCGTAAGATTGCACGTAAAACTTTCTATATCGTTGCAGGTGAACTCGCCCTCCGACTCTTAATGATCTATTTTTCGACGGAATTTACAGGAACGTAAATTCCAACAGTAGTTCTAGACTCAGTTTTTCTGCTATGACGTGATCATTATTAAACACACTTCTTTTTCGTGGCGATATCTCGTATTTCCCATGGTCGGGGTATTCTCTGCCGTTCCACTTCCGAACAGCGCACGACAAAAAGCGATCTTTGATTTTTCTTATTTTACTATGATGATGATTTCTCGATATGTATGAGGGCGGAACTCTGAGGAGAAAGTTGGTGATTTAAATTCAACGAGAAGCTCCTGCCGCAATTGAAAATACTTTTGTTTTAACGATTTCCACTCTTTGCGTACCATATCCGTGGCACTCTCCCCCCTATTTCGCGATAGTACGAAACGAGCAGCCATTCTTTGGACTTTTTCGATGTCCTCCTTCAAGCCTAACTGGTGTGGACTCACGCTGCACAGCAGTGCTCAAAAAGAGGGCAGACAAGTGTAGTTGAAACTTTGAACATAGCTGCTAAGGTTCAGTGACCGTGTCGGAATTATATTAGAACAAATAAGCCCTCGGTCACAAATATTAAGTCAAAATTGACCAGGTTTCAACGCTACTATGAGCGTCGTCTTCAGAATTAGATTAACGTATTAGGTATATAATACATTAATAAAATTGAAGTGACTTGTAAGTACTGCATCTTTTCCAGTCAGTACAAACTTTAATTTTATTAATGTCTTATATGCCTAATATGTTTTAGAACAGTTAGTTTAATTCTGAAGACGACGCTCATAGTAGCGTTGAATTTGTTTATTATTTTGTTATCTCTTACATACTCCTACACATTGATCTTGCCGAAAGCCGAGAAGCGATTCTTCTTGGTGTTTTAGCTCTCTGGGTGACTCTGGGATGCTCTCTGGGGCACTCTGGGATGCTCCCTGGGGCACTGTCTTATTATTTCTGTTTCATATATTCATGTTTACAATTCTTTTTACAATTAAAAATTTATTCTTTATTTTATTGATCAGTATACAGTTGCGAAGCATCCTTATCTATCTCGTGAGATTTTTTTTTTTTTTTTTAGAAAGGCTAGTTCTGGTTTCAATTAAAATTCTTATGTTTAACATCTATTATTTAAATGTTTATTCATCATAATGTATCGATGGCTTGCAGGGGTTACGACCCCTGGGGAGGTGGGTGGGTGTTTATGCATGGCTGTGTTGACTTAGCCGCTGCAGCTACATAAGGCGGGTGACCTTGAACGAGGTTCGCCTCGCTGCCGCTAGAGGTCCAGGACCGCGCTATAGTAGCGTTGAAACCTGGTCAATTTTGACTTAATATTTGTGACCGAGGGCTTATTTGTTCTAATATAAGTGTAGTTGAATTTATAGCCTTTAGATTTGTGCGATTTATTATGAAACCGAAATTTAGCGGATTCCTTTTAATAATTAGGTGGATGACTTCACACTTCTCATTACTTGGAGTCAGTTGCCACGTTTCGTTCCGTACAGGCCCGATGCGCATCTCCGAATCCCGGAAGTGGGTTGCCAGCGCGCGGAGCTAACCGGGTGGGTCAGTTATTAAATGCACGATGTCTTTTATTAATAATGCCACACATTTCGGAATACAATCTTCGGGTATTTTAATGTCGACAACTAATTCTTTCCTTATTTTTGGAGGAGGTGGGGGGGGGGGTGAAGGGGCGTGTGGGATAAGAGACGATATGGCATGATCTGCTGTATGCACGGAGTATGGACACTTGATGTCAAAGCCAGGTTTCGTGGTACCATGGTCCAAGTAAAATCGCAGGCTGATAAGTTATCCTTTGACAAGTGGCTGTAATTGTCTACGTGAAAATGGTTGAAGATAGATTATCCTTCGGACCTCGTGCATTAGTAATAAAACATACTCTGGTACAGGAAGAATTTTCTTTGCGTATGTTATTGCGGATTTATGCTGTGGAAGCTGATATTACATTTGACGATTTGCTCGGTGATTTTCGGACCGAGTAAACTATGTGCCGACATCACCCTTCAGAAAACCTTCACTCATTCTGGCACCGCACTTACACTATACTGTAATATATTACAGAGAAATACAAACAGTAGTTGTTCTAAACCTAGGTGTAATTGCGAGCGATTTATGTAAACCAGTCCGTCAATTTGGATCTACTAGGTAATGTGACGATTTGTTGAGAAGCTTTGGTACCATTATATTACAAATTGACACATGTTTTACTGCAAATGAAAGAGTATTTAACAAACAGCCATCTAACAAGATTTAGAATCGATTATGTTTGCATGTTATTCAGCAGAATCAACAGGATCGTAACTTTTAAACTACATTCATGTTCATAAAAAAACAGAACACCTTGAACGACCAGAGGTAGGACGTTCATACTCACAGGACAAGGACGTTAGTATGTTCTGCAGAAATGATTAGCATTTCATTCACCTCGGTTCAGCATGTGACCTGTTGCCTAATAGGCACAGTGTCGGCCAGGGTCCCTGATAACTTGCTGTATGCATGATGGCATCGACGCGTATAGCGTGTGAATGACGTCCTGTGGTACAGCCATCCGTGTTGCATGCACCTGGTTCCAAATATCATCTATGCTAGTTGGTATTAGGCCACAGCACTGCAGCCGTCGTTTCGCCATATTCCACACATTTTCAATTGGCGGCAGGTCTGGCGATCTGGTGAGCCAGGGCAGAAGGCTGATATCCTGTGACATCAATAAGTCAGGTGTTCGTGCAATAACATGTGGTTGTGCATTGTCTTGCCGAGAAATGGCGTCTAGTGTGTCGTGCAGAGAGGTTACTGCTACTGGTCATTCACATAGGTCGCACTGACCTGGACATGCACCAACTGTGATTTGTGGTCGGACCCAATAGCACCCCACGCCATAAGGCTTCGAGCTGGCACTGTATGTCCTGTACGAATTCACTCACTGTGATGTCACTCCCCCAAAGTGCGGCCATAATTTTCAAACAAAAAGAACCTGGTCCCGTCCGAAAACACTACCTGATGTCATTCCTGTCCCTAGTGACGTCTGAGCCGTAGTTGTGTCCGGCTCTTCGAAAAGCGCGCCGGGCGGAGTGCTTTCGCTTTGCGTTGGCGTTTTCGGTTTGGCGTTCTGTTTGGATCACTACCGCCCTCTAGCGGGAGGTGGAGCAAGTGTACGGTCGCGTGACGATCGAGCAGTCAGTACTGGGCGGTGACCGAGACAGGTGGTGGCGCGAGCGGGGCCCTGCTGTTGGGGGTCGTCAACTGCTCGCCACGTGCTTTGCCCGACCTCTTAGCTGTCCTGGGCTAAGTCTGCCTTACCCGCATGTACAGGGTGTTTCAAAAATGACCGGTATATTTGAAACGGCAATACAAACTAAACGAGCAGCGATAGAAATACACCGTTTGTTGCAATATGCTTGGGACAACAGTACATTTTCAGGCAGACAAACTTTCGAAATTACAGTACTTACAATTTTCAACAACAGATGGCGCTGCGGTCTGGGAAACTCTATAGTACGATATTTTCCACATATCCACCATGCGTAGCAATAATATGGCGTAGTCTCTGAATGAAATTACCCGAAACCTTTGACAACGTGTCTGGCGGAATGGCTTCACATGCAGATGAGATGTACTGCTTCAGCTGTTCAATTGTTTCTGGATTCTGGCGGTACACCTGGTCTTTCAAGTGTCCCCACAGAAAGAAGTCACAGGGGTTCATGTCTGGCGAATAGGGAGGCCAATCCACGCCGCCTCCTGTATGTTTCGGATAGCCCAAAGCAATCACACGATCATCGAAATATTCATTCAGGAAATTAAAGACGTCGGCCGTGCGATGTGGCCGGGCACCATCTTGCATAAACCACGAGGTGTTCGCAGTGTCGTCTAAGGCAGTTTTGTACCGCCACAAATTCACGAAGAATGTCCAGATAGCGTGGTGTGGTAATCGTTTCGGATCTGAAAAACGGGCCAATGATTCCTTTGGAAGAAATGGCGGCCCAGACCAGTACTTTTTGAGGATGCAGGGACGATGGGACTGCAACATAGGGCTTTTCGGTTCCCCATATGCGCCAGTTCTGTTTATTGACGAAGCCGTCCAGGTAAAAATAAGCTTCGTCAGTAAACCAAATGCTGCCCACATGCATATCGCCGTCATCAATCCTGTGCACTATATCGTTAGCGAATGTCTCTCGTGCAGCAATGGTAGCGGCGCTGAGGGGTTGCCGCGTTTGAATTTTGTATGGATAGAGGTGTAAACTCTGGCGCATGAGACGATACGTGGACGTTGGCGTCATTTGGACCGCAGCTGCAACACGGCGAACGGAAACCCGAGGCCGCTGTTGGATCACCTGCTGCACTAGCTGCGCGTTGCCCTCTGTGGTTGCCGTACGCGGTCGCCCTACCTTTCCAGCACGTTCATCCGTCACGTTCCCAGTCCGTTGAAATTTTTCAAACAGATCCTTTATTGTATCGCTTTTCGGTCCTTTGGTTACATTAAACCTCCGTTGAAAACTTCGTCTTGTTGCAACAACACTGTGTTCTAGGCGGTGGAATTCCAACACCAGAAAAATCCTCTGTTCTAAGGAATAAACCATGTTGTCCACAGCACACTTGCACGTTGTGAACAGCACACGCTTACAGCAGAAAGACGACGTACAGAATGGCGCACCCACAGACTGCGTTGTCTTCTATGTCTTTCACATCACTTGCAGCGCCATCTGTTGTTGAAAATTGTAACTACTGTAATTTCGAAAGTTTGTCCGCCTGAAAATGTACTGTTGTCCCAAGCATATTGCAACAAACGGTGTATTTCTATCGCTGCTCGTTTAGTTTTTATTGCCGTTTCAAATATACCGGTCATTTTTGAAACACCCTGTACGTGGCTTATGAAGCTTAGAAGCCGTGGTGCAGGAGATAATCGCGTGGGACCGTATGTGTTCTTGTTCTAGTGAAGTGTATGAGTTTCTTCATTAGTGGTTTTGTTGGGGGTCTTCCCACCACAGTTTTCGTTTGCCTGTCCGTGGGGATGTGGTAATTGCTTATTGGTCGGGCCGTTTCATTCACACCTTGATTAGGTGATTTAGTGTCGGTGTCGTGTGTCTCTGTGGTTCAGAGTCTGTACAGGCACCACCCTTGCTACATCTTCTCGTTTTGGGTAACTCGGGGAGGTGGTGGCTTGTAATTCAAGTTTTGGGACTGATCTCCTGTGGCCCTGTAGACCACCAATAAATATTCCGACTATTGTGATCTGGGCCCCTTTAGACGTGTCACTCCCTCACCGAGGTAAGGAAATTTTTTTTTCTTTTTTTTTTGGGAACTGCCTTGAATATGAAGGTTTGTGTGCTGGCATATTCACATTCATCTTGTAACAAATATAATTTATGTAACTGGCGAGAGACTATTATTTTTGCTTAGTTCAAACTAGCTACTTAAAATTTTTTGGAATTGTTCCCCTATTGATATAACAAGTTTAAAATATTCTTATTGTTAACGTCAGATCTGCATCCTCCTCGGCTCTGGGCAACAGTGTAACACATCGCGCACTATCAGGAGCGACAATCTGTCGCCGTTTCTTACGATCTGGATTACGTACGCATAGTCTAGATTATCAGAAATTGTCTCGGATGCATACATTCCGCTTCAGCAAATGAACTGCTGGGGGAAACTGCAGAAGTGGCCGATGCCATCCGATTGCAGTTACTGTCAGTACTATTCCTACTAAGAAGAGATTCCACAATCGATCACCCACTTTCGAAATGTTGCATTATGGCGAAATGGCAGAACGCAAAAGGCAGAATAGTGTATCACTTCCGTAACTGAAATCTTACTAGTTTTCCGAAAAGAATGTCCATATGTTAGTTTAGATTACTAGTGCATGGAATTGACTTTATTAGCCGACGTTGAACCTTATAACAAAAACATTTGTCAGGGCGTGGTGTAGCATTTGAGAAAGGAGTTGCGTTACTTATAATTTCCCTGAGTATTCTACACGGAGGGCTCTGAAACCGTAAGTAATGGCGAAGTGGGATATGGCTTAGCTTTCGCTACAAATAACACGCTTCGTTTCCCAGTGAGACTTTTGGCTTCCCTTACAGAAGCCGCAGCAGTGCTTACACCTTTACAGTAATAAATCACAAATATTAGTGTTGTAAAGGACTGCAGAAGATTGCTCCAAGATACACAGCCTGCAGCATTGTCAAGAACAGTAAATCATGAGTAGTGTACCTTTCGAAAGTCACCACGGAAAATAAAAATTTACCGAAGAAGGCAAAACTTATATTGATCAATGGAGATATGAAAATTCGGCGTAATGGAGTAGTTGAAGACTTAGAGAAGACGACATCCAAAAGGGTACACTTAAAAATACGTATTCACTACCGCCCTAAAACCTAAAGCGTGCAATATTTAGAAGAGCAGGACGATCGAGGAAATACGAATACTGAATATCGAAACAACCTGAAAGGAAGTACGAAGGGAGTCGGAAAGTAACTTACAAATTATTATACCAGGCCATATAACTTTTATTGAAAGCTGCCGCACATTTGAAAGTGACACAGAGACATGCCACTATTTTTCAACATACTCATCAAGTATCTGTAAACAAACGGTCAGAACATTCCAGCAATCGTTCAACTCCTCGACGAAAGAAATAAACTTCTGGATCACGCAGCCTTTCGAGAACCGCTGTTTTTCAATGTCCCTTGCACCGCATGGTGCAAGATGTGAACATCCCGGTCACTATTAGCGACCCGTGTGCGGCCTTGGTCAAATTGTGGCGCTATTTCACTACGGCAGGTCGCGACAAGGCACTGAATTCCGCGGAGAATCTGTGTGTAATTTAGACGATTTGCTCACAAGAATCGTACTGTTTAGTGCACTTCAACTTTGGAATACGTTTCCCGTTGTTGCGCCATTTCAGTACCAAATAGTGATGCATCGTACCTAATCAGTCCCGTGTTTGCAGGAATCCGTACTCTGTTGGACAATGTGCCTCCTGTTGCGCAGGAATCTTAAAGCGTGGGACGACATACGTAATTTGCTTTCTGAAGTCTCTACGTACTTACACTTACCTCCGTGGCCCAACAAACCACAGTCAGTTTTTGGTCTCGTCAAGTATCCTCCCCCACAGCGTTGTGTTCTTGGCATCTTCTTCCCCTGCTTCAAGTACCTCAAGATGCTTAGTCTCTCCACCTTATTTTCGAACTACCTCAAGGTCTTCGTCCTTTAGGTTTCTTCTCTCCATTTTGATCCCTCCTCTCTTCTACAGATGTGCCAAGTTCATCTCAGCCTCTGTCTTGGATTCCGCAACGCTACCAGATTCATTATATACTTACCTGAACTCCCTGTTCTTTATTCTTCGCCATTCTCCTCGTTCATAAACTTAAAAAAACATGTTCCGCAGGGTTTTATTATTAAAAACATTTATCCTTCTCTGTATGTACTTATCTGTTCTTCATATTTATGCACCATATAGCAACACTGGTCTGACTACAGTTTTACATACAAAATTGTTGAGGCTTTCGTGGCCACTTGTTGACAAACTGCCTATTGGCTTCTGTCTCGGGTTCTTCGGCCGACGTTCATCTAATGATTTTTCTGACGTTTCGCCAGCACGAGTGGCTGGCATTGTCAAAGCTTCACCCTCCATTGCCGGTGGTGAACTGGAGCCGAGCTCGCGGGCGCAGGCTATATGTACCTGGCGCGCCAACGTCCGAGGGCTTCTCCGCGGTGCGGTTCTCCTCTTGTTACCTGCGACGGTCGTTCGCTGCAGTACGGGAAGCCAGGATCCGTTGACCTTAAGGCTTTCCTCTTTCTTGTTCAAACTGTTCGCGTGTTTTTGTATTTCTACAGCTTCTCTGAACAAGCGCGTGTGATAGTGCTTCTCTACAGCCAGAACTTCCGTGTCGGCGAATTTTATTACATGGTCGGTCTCATTCAGTGCGTGCTCTGCCACGGCCGATTTCTCCACCTGCCCAAACCTGCAATGTCGCTTATGCTCTTTGATCCTGGTGTTAATGGATCGTCCAGTCATTCCGACATAAACTTTTCCGCATGTGCATGGTATGCGGTATATTCCCGACATTGCAAGTGGGTCTCTTTTCTCCTTCGCCGATCTAAGACACTCTTTGATCTTCCTTGTCGGTTTGAAAATCGTCTTTACGCCATGTTTGCGCAATATACGGCCGATTCTGTCCGTCACTCTGGGAATGTATGGCAGAAAGGCCGTACCCGACAATTCTTTTTCCGGTTCCTTACTTCCCCGAGGGTTGGGCTCTGTTACACTTCTAATATAATTTGTGGAGTAACCATTGCTCCTCAGGACAGTTTCCAGGTGTTGCATTTCTCGTTTGAGGTGTTGCGGCTCACATATTCGTCCTGCTCTCGTTACGAGCGTACTAATCATGCCTCTTTTCTGGCTCGGGTGGTGGTTTGACAGTTTGTGCAGGTATCGGTCCGTGTGAGTCGGTTTTCGATACACGCTGTGTACCAGATCTTCGCCGTCCCTTGTGACCAGAACATCTAGAAATGGCAGTTTCTTGTCCTTTTCTACTTCCATGGTAAATGTTATGTTGGCATGGAGGCTGTTCAAGTGTCTTAGGAAGTCACTGAGCTGTTCTTCACCATGGCTCCACACCACGAAAGTATCATCGACGTACCTGTACCACACCTTAGGTTTGTAAGTCGCCGAGTCCAGTGCCTGTGCTTCGAATTGTTCCATGAAGAAGTTGGCCACCACTGGACTGAGAGGACTACCCATGGCGACGCCTTCCAGCTGTTCGTAGAAATCGCCATTCCACGTGAAATAGCTCGTGGTGAGACATGCATGGAAGAGCTTTCTGATGTCTAGCGGAAAAATGGAACCGATGTGCTCCAGAGCGTCACTGAGTGGCACTTTCGTAAATAACGAAACAACATCAAAGCTGACCAGGATGTCGTTTGGTGCAAGTTTCAGTTTCTTCAGCTTCTCAATGAAATGTCCTGAGTCCTTAATGTATGTGTCGGTCTTCCCCACGTGTGGCTGGAGCAGAGAGGCCAAGTGTTTTGCCAGTTTATATGTCGGTGATCCAGGAGCGCTAACGATCGGTCTCAGTGGAACGTTGTTCTTATGGATCTTGGGTAATCCATACAGCCGAGGTGGTAGGGCTTCTGTGTTGCGCAGGTTTCTCTGTATGTCCGCCGGCAGAGAAGACGCCTTGATTAATCGATTCGTATTCCGTGTGATACGTTGCGTCGGATCTGCGCTTAGTTTTCGGTACGTCGTCGGATCTAATAGGTCTCGGATCTTTTGCTCATAATCTTCGGTCTTCATTACGACGGTCGCATTCCCATTATCGGCAGGC
Source organism: Schistocerca nitens (assembly GCF_023898315.1). Lineage (NCBI taxonomy): Eukaryota > Metazoa > Arthropoda > Insecta > Orthoptera > Acrididae > Schistocerca > Schistocerca nitens. The sequence goes on along the minus strand of NC_064614.1, from coordinate 1,190,219,430 downwards.
AGTGCCAATATACTCTTGTCGGCGTTGAGATTCTTAATGGCTTGTACCTCTTCTTTCTTCAGGTTGCAAGCTGGTGGTTTTGCTCGGCGCAGTATCCTGACTGTTTCCGTGCGTATTTCCTCTGCCCTTTCACAAGGAAGGGTACGAATGGCTGCTTCGGTGTTGGCAATGATGTCCTCCATAGGTATAGTTCTCGGGATGATAGCGAAATTCCCTCCTTTTTGAAGAACAGACACTTCCTCTTCGGTCATTTGTCGTTCAGTGAGGTTGACCACTGTGTGTGACGTGTCGGGAGTCGCCTTGTCGGTGTGCTTCCGGCATCTTTCAAACTTTTTCTTCTGTCGATCGGTGCAGCGCTCGAGTTCGTTCTGCATGCTCCTGTGAGTGATGCTGTCAATCTTGTCCCAGTCGTCTCGATGCATTCTGCTACTTAGTTGATAGAAAAGGTCCAGAAGTTCCTGATCCGTTCTTGGCAAGTCTCTCCGTGTTGTATGTATTCGCTCACGAAGAAAAGCTCGTTCCATTCTGTCGTAGATACGATGTGCTTGGGCGGTGGTGAATAGGCGCTTACATCTCAAGAACTTCGGTGTAGCACATTCATCTCGGCAACGTGACAGAAAGGCGAGAGAGGACATCAGTCGCGCTTTCTTCTTCCGTCGTTGGTCAAGGCGTCGGTACAATCTGCAAATCTCCTCCCCGTAGAGGCGTAATACAAAATTGTTGAGGCTTTCGTGGCCACTTGTTGACAAACTGCCTATTGGCTTCTGTCTCGGGTTCTTCGGCCGGCGTTCATCTAATGATTTTTCTGACGTTTCGCCAGCACGAGTGGCTGGCATTGTCAAAGCTTCACCCTCCATTGCCGGTGGTGAACTGTAATCCAGCTTCCTGTACTCTTTAAATAACTACTTTGCCATTATTTTCAGATAATCTAGATTTTCAGCGATTAATGCCACATCACAGCGATTAATGCTACAGTTGCCAAGGCCGGTATATCAATTTTTCTTCCGCTTCACTTGCTGCACCCGGTTCCTCCTGTGTTCACATTGGACGAAAGTGGTGAGATTCCATTTCCTTGCCTCATTCCTGTTTTTGCGTCGAAAACCGTGGAATATTCTCCACCCAATTTAGCTATTTCTTTTGAGCCTTCTAGCATATTTTTTACAGGATTTCTAATCTTCTTTTGGATTCTACACTTCTGCATTTTCTCCCGCAACTTTTTTCTGCTTATGCTATCACAGGCTATCTTAAAATCAACAAACACTATCACCAACGTTTTTTGTATTCCCAGTATTTTGGTATGGCTTCCTTCAGTACCAATATCTAATCAGTGGTGGATCGATTTTTCATCTATTATCTCTTTTACATATGATTCCATTCTTTTCTGGAGAATCTCGAAGAGCACTTCGTAGGCTGTGCTAATTAATGAGATGCCTCTATAATTTTTACATTCTTGTTCATCGCCCTTTTTCTGGACTGGTGGTATGGCAGTTTCTTTCCACTCAGATGGCATTCTTTGTTCGTTCCAAATGCTGGTCATGAGGTTGTCTGTTTGATTCGAAATTGTATCTCTTCCCTTTTTTAGTTGTTCATCTGTTGTTACATCTCTCTCTCTAGAGCTTCGCTGTTTTATTATCTCTCTCAATGTTGGTGGTGCAACTAAGAGCTGTACATTTTGATATTTTTGCTATATGATAAATGGAAACAATAGCTGACCATAGGTTCACTGGTTCCACAGATTAGGAAACTGATCTCGTCCATTAGGAACTGGCAGAACTTAAATGCTGTATGATGAACAGACCTGCACATAAAAAACTCTCGCAGTGACGAAGTTAAGTACCATAGCCTCGAATTTGCTGGAGAACTTTTCTACTAAACAACAAGTATTGTAAAGCAGTACTGTGTAAATGTAAGTTTCTAGACGAAGAAACAACTGGCCGTACAATTAATTCGCAACAAAAATACATCTGATAACCCTTACAGTTAGCTCACAACAAAAATCTGATGTTGAAACAGTACAGTACCTACAGAATCACTTGGCAGAACTGTCATTCCTTCTATGTAGCTAAAGCTGAGAATTTATGCACAAAATTCAAGGGCCATGCTCCTTCTACCCATCTCAAACAATAATAATGATATACCAATTGTTATTCATCTATTGAAAAAGGCTACAAAACTGAAAAAATAGAAATAGTTTTATAGGTGCTACATGTTCAGCCTGAATGCTTCAGACGTGGCATTTTTGAAAACCTAGAAATTACAACGCATCTGATATCACATTTCAAGTCCATCTTGAATTAAAAGATTGAAAATTGATTCAGCGGAGTCGAAACAACATTTAATAAAATCCTCAACATGTAAGAGTAAAAAGTCTCTCTCTCTCTCTCTCTCTCTCTCACTCTCTCTCTCTCTCTCTCTCTCACACACACACACATACACACACACACACACACACACGCACACAAACACACGTAAACAGACTACAAACTTTGGTAAAGCGCTTTTGCAGTTCACTCAATTTCTCTTTCTCTTCCCACCTTCTGCTGTTTCCCAGCTATCATTATCTCTCATACCATTATTTCTCGTACCACCCTATGTGGCTACCCCTATGAGTTACACTTAATTTGCCGCTTTAATATACTTTTTTTCGTATTGTATTACTCCATAATACACTAGTACTTATTTATGTACTTAACCCATACGACTGTTGAATAATTTACTTATGTGACCGCACATATTAATGTTCATGTTTAATATCCGTTATTGTCAAGAACAGCGCCGGCCGCTGTGGCCGAGCGGTTCCTGCGTCGGGCATGGATATGTGTGATGTCCTTAGGTTAGTTAGGTTTAAGCAGTTCTAAGTCTAGGGGACTGATGACGTCAGATGTTAAGTCCCATAGTGCTTAGAGACATTTGAACCATTTGATTTTGTCAAGAACAGACGATATTAGTTTTTCCTGAAGAACGTGAAAGTAAAAGATATATTTAAAAATTAGGTTGTATTGTTGAATTTATAAGTTATTTATTATAGCGTTCTAATGAGATGTGCATGTTACTTGTTATGTTCGCTCAAACTTGTAATGTATGCTGAATGTATGAGATTTGTGTTATAGTTTTAATAAAATCTACAAATATTTTTCCGTAATTCTGTATACACTATCTGATCACAAGTATCCAGACACCTGTTAGTGGACATTAACATGGGGTCAGAAGTATTATGTTTGAAAAGTAGGAGACGAGATACTGACAGAAGTAAAGCTGTGCGGTTGAGGCGTGAGTCGTGCTTGTGTAGTTCAGATGGTAGAGCACTTGCCCGCGAAAGGCAAAGGTCAAGAGTTCGAGTCTCGGTCCGGCATACAGTTTTAATCTGCCAGGAAGTTTCATTAACATGAGGTGTGTCCACCGTTTGTCTTTATTACGGCTTGAACCGTGCTGGGGGCACTTTAAGTGAGGTGTTTGAATGTCCATGGAGGACTGTGAGCCTGTTCTTCCCCAAGAGCAGAAACAAGAGGTGGTAATAATGTTGGTTGCTGAGATCTAGAGTCATGCAGACGAATTAACTCATCCGAGAAGTGTTCCACTGGATTCAGATCAGAACCCCATGGCACGCCATTCCATTTCAGGAATGTTGTTGTCCACAAACCATTGCCTCATAGACACTGCATTATGGCAGTATGAATTGTCACGCCGATGCAAGCAACCATCGTCTGCAAACTGTTCCTCTATTGTAAGCACCACACAACTTTGTATAATGTTTCTTTAAAGTCAGTACCGCCATTAGACTTGTTTATTTACAGTGAGGGATGGCGTCCCAAGCAGTTTACGAGGTGCGGCTATAAAAAAACCGGACTGATGCTGGAAAAAACATTTATTTACAGTTATTTACAATTTCATGTTATCTCCTTCAATGTACTCTCCTCCTCGGTCTCTACACCGCTCCATACGAATTTTCCACTGTTCATAGCAATGCTGCAGATCATTTTCGGTAAGTCCATACATTACTTCCGTCGCTTTTTCTTTTACTGCTTCAACAGTCTCAAATCTAGATCCTTTCAAAGCTGACTTGACTTTAGGGAAAAGAAAAAAGTCACAGGGGGCCAAATCAGGTGAGTAGGGTGGATGATCTAAGATGGGAATGTTGTGTTTTGCCAAAAACGTCTTCACTGACAACGCACTGTGAGCTGGGGCATTGTCTTGGTGAAGGATCCATGACTTTTTTCTCCACAAATCGTTCCGTTTTCTCCGTACTCGCTCACGTAGGGTAGCCAGGACGCTAATGTAGTAATGCTGATTCACTGTTTGTCCCTCTGGTACCCAATCAATGTGCACAATCCCTTTGATGTAAAAAAAAAACAATCATCATTGCCTTGAATTTCGATTTTGACATTCGTGCTTTTTTTTGTCGTGGAGAACCAGGAGTTTTCCAATGCATCGATTGGCGTTTAGTTTCGGGATCGTAAGTAAAAAACCACGATTCATCGCAAGTAATAACATTTTGTAAGAACGTGGGATCACTTTCAATGTTTTCCAGGATGTCAGAACAAATCATTCTTCGGCGTTCCTTCTGTTCAATTGTGAGACACTTTGGAACCATTTTTGAACACATTTTGTTCATGTTGAAACTTTCATGAAGAATCCGCCTAACACTTTCCTTGTCATCTCCTGTTAACTCAGACACTGCTCTGATTGTTAAACGGCAATCTTGTCGAACAAGTTTACCGATTTTTTCAATGTTTGCATCAGTTTTTGCTGACAATGGTCTGCCAGTGCGAGTGTCATCACTGGTGTCTTCGCGGCCATCTTTAAATCGTTTAAACCACTCAAACACTTGTGTTCGCGATAAACAATCATCGCCGTACACTTGTTGTAACATTACAAACGTTTCACTTGCAGATTTTCCTAGTTTGAAACAAAATTTGATGTTAACACGCTGTTCTTTCTGTACACTCAACATTTTCCGACGCACAGACAAAACGTCAACTACTTAAAACAGACGCCACGGGCAGACTGAGTGCAGGAGGCAGATGAAACTCGAGCAGTAGGCGGAGCGAGAGTCACGTGACAGGCCACGCGACTTTCAGCCTTATTGCATTCGTTTTATTGTTTCACCAGTACTAGTCCGGTTTTTTTCTAGCCACACCTCGTATAACACTTAAAACACTTGGTAATGGATCTTTGAAACCGAAATCATGATTTGTAAGTGTAAATGTAATACTGTAAATAAACAAGAGTCTAAAGGCGGTACTGACTTTAAAGAAATATATTATGACTGTGGCCCCGCATTATGAAAAAATTATTAACTGTAAAATGTGTTCATATCCATTCGAATTTAGCATTTCCTATGCGCAATAAGAGGATCAACCCCCCCCCCCCCCCGGCCCCCAACTATGTGAAACATCCACATACCGTACGAGAGCTTCCTCCATACTTCCATACTTCACCATTGGCACTACACATGTTTGGTGGGCAGGGGGAGGGGGGGGGGGGAGCTTTCACCAGGCACTCGCTAAACCCTTCCAACCGAATGCCACATGGTGCAGTGTGGTTCAGTACTCGAAATCACTCGTCTGCAATCACCCACCGTTCAGCGACGCCGCTCTTTACAATGCCCCAGGCGTCGCTTACAAATGACTATAGAAATGTGTGACTTGTGAAGAACTGCTCGACCATTGCACCCCATTGCTTTTAACTCCCTGTGCACAGTCATTGTGCTGGCTGGACTGCCGTGAGCACTTTCGAACTCCCCGGCGATTTCTTCCGGTAATACTTGTTACTCAGGTGACAGCCAATTACCAGCCCACGTTCGGAGTCACTGAGCTTTCCTGACCGACCTATTCTGCTCTGTTCCTGCTTCTCTACTGACGTTTCCTTTTATGTCGGCGGGTCCGTCTGTCTTGAGAACTAGTGAACAACTCTGGATTACGTAGAAGTGTCCGGATGCGTTTGATCACAAAGGGCCGGCAGAAGTGGCCGAGCGGTTCCAGGCGCTTCTACATCTACATCTACGTGACTACTCTGCAATTCACATTTAAGTGCTTGGCAGAGGGTTCATGGAACCACAATCATACTATCTCTCTACCATTCCACTCCAGAACAGCGCGCGGGAAAAACGAACACCTAAACCTTTCTGTTCGAGCTGTGATTTCTCTTATTTTATTTTGATTCCTACCTATGTAGGTTGGGCTCAACAAAATATTTTCCCATTTGGAAGAGAAAGTTGGTGACTGAAATTTCGTAAATAGATCTCGCCGCGACGAAAAACGTCTTTGCTTTAATGACTTCCATCCCAACTCGCGTATCATATCTGCCACACTCTCTCCCCTATTACGTGATAATACAAAACGAGCTGCCCTTTTTTGCACCCTTTCGATGTCCTCCGTCAATCCCACCTGGTAAGGATCCCACACCGCACAGCATTATTCTAACAGAGGACGGACGAGTGTAGTGTAAGCTGTCTCTTTAGTGGACTTGTTGCATCTTCTAAGTGCCCTGCCAATGAAACGCAACCTTTGGCTCGCCTTCCCCACAATATTATCTATGTGATCTTTCCAACTGAAGTTGTTCGTAATTTTAACACCCAGGTACTCAGTTGAATTGACAGGCTTGAGAATTGTACTATTTATCGGGTAATCGAATTCCAACGGATTTCTTTTGGAACTCATGTGGATCACCTCACACTTTTCGTTATTTAGCGTCAACTGCCGCCTGCCACACCATACAGCAATCTTTTCTAAATCGCTTTGCAACTGATACTGGTCTTCGGATGACTTTACTAGACAGTAAATTACAGCATCATCTGCGAACAACCTAAGAGAACAGCTCAGATTGTCACCCAGGTCATTTATATAGATGAGGAACAGCAGAGGCCCCAGGACGCTTCCCTGGGGAACACTTGATATCACTTCAGTTTTACTCGATGATTTGCCGTCTATTACTACGAACCGCGACCTTCCTGACAGGAAATCACGAATCCAGTCGCACAACTGAGACGATACCCCATAGGCCCGCATCTTAAGTCGCTTGTGAGGAACGGTGTCAAAAGCTTTCCGGAAATCCAGAAATACGGAATCAACCTGAGATCCCCTGTCGATAGGGGCCAGTCTGGAACCGCGCGACCGCTATGGTCGGAGGTTCGAATCCTGTCTCGGGCATGGATGTGTGTGATATCCGTACGTTAGTTAGGTTTAAGTAGTTCTAAGTTCTAGGGGACTGATGACCTCAGCAGTTAAGTCCCATAGTGCTCAGAGCCATTTGAACCATTTTGATCACAAAGTGTGAATTTCCCCACAGTTTCGTAAACTTCAGTTAACGCGGTCTAATTCCCAGCGATCCGAGTTTCTGGGTTATTGACGTCGCAGTGCTCCTTACATAGCAACAGATAACGATTACGATGAAGTTGTCAACCTCTCGGGGAAAAAGCTCTCCTGCGAACAGAGCTTCTGTGAAGCTTGGAAGGTAGGAGACGAGGTAATGGCGGAACTACAGCTGTGAGGACGGGGTGTTAGTAGTGCTTGCGTAGCTCAGTTGGCATACCTCTTCGCTAGCTCTGTGGTAACGTGCTGACCTGCAAAAAGCGTATGTTACGGTTTGGACTATGACTGTAGTCTTGAGGTAAAACGCGAGAGTAGCTCATACGACGTCTGGCAACCGAAAGCACACGTCGATAAAATTTGCCGGCACAGTAGCTCAGCGTGTTCGGTCAGAGAGCTGGTTGGCATCTGTAATAAAAAAACTGAGAGGAAGGATCAACAAACAAACTTGAACGGATGTCATGTGACGTCCGCAACGACCAAACACAACGATCAACAACGAAATGGAAAAAAAAAAAAAGAAAAAAAGAAAAAGAAAAAAATATGTTGGTAGAGTACTTGCCCGCGAAAGGCAAAGGTCTCGAGTTCGAGTCTCGGTCCGGCACACAGTTTTAATCTGCCAGGAAGTTTCTTTATTCACGTGTTTTACAGACATGTTAACAGTATGATATCATGAGCTGAAGTTGGCTCAAAGATGTGAAGAGCTATAGGATTCAGCTTTTTCGCCGTAGTATCATAGCTCAGTTTCCATTTTATTTGCGTTTCTTCGGCAGAGAGATAAGATTTCACAGCCAACAACGTTTTTTTTACGTTCTCTATTGTACTTATTCGTATTGTCGAGTCCCTGTCCTAATTAATAGCGTTATAATGATACTCAATAGGAAGCTGTATCATGTAGAAATACTTAGATATACAGAAGCGTTTGTTTGAGAACCTACACAAATAGTAAGAAATTAATCAGACTCCCGTGTATAAATTTTACTTGAATATGAGCATAGCACCACTATATATACATTGACTGGCAGTTTACTCGAACACACTTGCAAATTTATCTAGCACTTGTCTCGTAAACAAATGCCATAAAATCACAGAAATTATCTCTACGATGCAAGACTTTATAATACCTTGTCTCGTTATTTTTCAACATATGAAGTGCCTTGCATCAAAATGACATTTCAGTTATACTGGTCCTCCTTCCACATACTTCTCTTTATATACGTAGCAACTGCAGTAATGAACCATAGCTGTTACTAAAACTCAGACATGAAATTTCGTAGGCCGGCCGCGGTGGTCTAGCGGTTCTGGCGCTGCAGTTCGGAACCGCGGGACTGCTACGGTCGCAGGTTCGAATCCTGCCTCGGGCATGGGTGTGTGTGGTGTCCTTAGGTTAGTTAGGTTTAAGTAGTTCTAAGTTCTAGGGGACTTATGACCTAAGATGTTGAGTCCCATAGTGCTCAGAGCCATTTGAACCATTTTTTTTGAAAATTCGTAAAATAATATCTCCTTGATGAAAAACAGTTCCTTCGTTAATATGTACACTGAAGAGCTAAAGAAACTGGTACACCTACCTACTATTGTGTAGAGCCCCTGCAAACACGCGGAAATCCGGCAACACGACGTGGTATAAACTCGACTAATGTCTTAAGTAGTGCTGGAGGGAATTGACACGATGTATCCTACAGGGCTGTCCATAAATCCGAAAGAGTTCGAGGGGTGGAGATCTCTTCTGAACAGCACGTTGCAAGGCATCCCAGATATTCTCAATAATGTTCATGTCTGGGGAGTTTGGTGACCAGCAGAAGTGTTTAAAGTCAGAAGAGTGTTCCTGGAGCCACTCTGCAGAAATTCTGGACGTGTGGGCTGTCGCATTGTCCTGCTGGAATTGCCTAAGTCCTTCGGAATTCACACTGGACATGAAAGGATGCAGGTGATCAGATAGGATGCTTATGAACATGTTACCCATCATCGTCTTATCTAGACGTAACAGGGGTCCCATATCACCCAAAATGCACACGCCCCATACCATTAGAGAGCCTCCACCAGCTTGAACAGTCCCCTGCTGACATGCAGGGTCCATAGATTCATGAGGTTGTCTCCATACCTATACACGTCCATCCGCTCGAAACAATTTGAAACGAGACTCTTCCGACCAGGCAACATGTTTCAGTCATCCAGTCATCAACAGTCCGATGTCGGTGTCGACTGGCCCAGGCGAGGCGCAAAGCTTTGTGTCGTGCAGTCATCAAGGGTACGCGAGTGGGCCTTCGGTTCTGAAAGTCCACATCCATGATGTTTCGTTGAATGGTTCGCCGGCTGCCACTTGTTGATGGCCCAGCACTGAAATCTGCAGCAGTTTGTGGAAGGATTGCACTGCTGTCATGTTGAACGATTCTCTTTACTCATCGTCGGTCCCGTTCTTGCAGGATCTTTTTCCGGCCGCAGCGATGTCGGAGATTTGATGTGTTACCGGATTCCTGATATTCACAGTACGCTCGTGAAATGGTCATACAGGAAAATCTCCACTTAATCGCTACCTCGGAGATGGTGTGTACAATCACTCGTGCGCCGTCTGTAACACCACGTTCAAACACTTAAATCTTGATAACCTGCCACTGTAGCAGCAGTAACCGATCTAACAACTACACCAGACGTCTTGCTGTCTTATATAGGCGTTACCGACCGCAGCGCTGTATTCTGTCTGTTTACATATATCTGTATTTGAATACGCATGTCTATGCCAGTTTATTTGGCGCTTCACTGTATAAAGTGTCGAATAGTTTGAGAAGTGGTAGTACCCATCAAAACAAGAAAAAAAAGGTCAACCATACATGGGCTCTGAAAAGCATACCTGAAGAGCTATGAGCACTTTTCACAACAGTGAACATGAACTACTGCTCATAGGTCTTAAGCTTTGCATTTTAGAGCGCATGTTTACTGGACTTTTTCTTGTTTTGGTCCCTACTGCCTCCTCCCGAAATATGGAAAGCAATAAGAGATCTATTTCAGAGTGCCGATGCTGAACAATTTCTCATAGTCTTTAAGGCATGCCTTTTAGTTCATGTTTACTAGGCCCTTCCTCTTGTTTTGGTGGGTACTACCAACTCTCAAAATATTAGACACTTTTTTTAATACCATTCATAAATTTTTATAATAACGACGCACATTTTTCCACAAATTTCTGCGGTCCAACTATGACAGAAGCAAATATCACAAAAGATGACATCACTTTACAATGGCCATTGTGCCAACTGTGATGCGGAACGGATACTGCAGCAGTTCATTTCCTGGAGACGTAGTATGCTGAAATGAATTTCGGCTCCTAATGCATGTCGAGGACACAATGTTATGATATGCTATTAAATATTCGATATTTGTCCACTTCTCATCTTGGGCGTGAGGTTCAGCGTAAAATGAACATGTTTGACAACAAAAAGATTTTTAAGACCTGAAGAAGACTGCAAATTCTGTTGATACCGGTTGCCTCAAGTAAAGAAATATTTTGTGCGATCTTGGCCACTGAACGGTTTTTAACAATACTCTGAATTGAGATGGCTGTATGGGCATGTTTCAAAAGTCATTAAATTAAAAATTAAATAGGAATAGTAGGATGCTATCAAGATACTACACAAAAATCAAGGAAACTGCAAATTAAAATCTGTACATCTACACCAGTCAGTTAACTCTATTCGCCAGATTCGCATAACAGCTGTTTTCTATGAAAAAAATCGCGCTCCATCCCCCCCCCCCCCCCCACCCGTTTTCATGACAGGAAAATTTAAGTGGTTGATACCGTCTAGCTTCTTTGCTAGTGAAAACCTACACCATGACTGGCACTGAGAAAAGAGAGGTCAAAGAACAAGCTAGTATAACTGAATACATTTATCGCTATGGTTCCTCGTTTCTCAAACCGTGCCATGTATATCGTCATAAGCTTGAGTGGAGAGTGGAGACCATGTATGTTGCAGTCATTTACATCTACAGCATACTCAGCAAGCCACCTAATGGTGTGTAGCGGAGGGTACATTTGGTACCATTATCTGATCCCTTCAACCGTGTTCCACTCGCGAATAGTGCGTGGGAGGAATGATTGTTGGTAAGCTTCTGTATTGACTCTAATTTCTTGAATTTGCTCCTCGTGGTCAGTACGCGAGATGTATGCGGGCGCAAGCACTATGTTGTCCAACTCCTCCTGAAAAGTGCTGTCCCGAAATTTCAGTAGCATATTTCTCCGTGATGGACCACGCCTCTCTTGTAACGTCTGCCAGTGGAGTTGGTTCAGCAACTCCGTAACGCGCTCTCGACAGCTAAAGGATCCCGTGATGAAACGCGCCGCTCTTCGTTGCAGGCCAAAAGTGGCCCATCGGGACCATCCGACCGCCGTATAATCCTCAGCTGAGGATGCGGATAGGAGGGGCGTGTGGTCAGCACACCGCTCTCCCGGTCGTTATGATGGTTTTCTTTGACCGGACCTACCTGATAGGGATCCCAGGTAAATGAACAATACTCAAGAATCGGGCTAACAAGCGTCTTATAAGCCGCTTCTTTCGTGGAGGAGTTACATTTCCTTAAGATCTGAGTCTGGTATCTGCTTTTCCCACTATCTGTTTTATGTGATTATTACACTTAAGGTCACTCTGGATAGTTACGCCTAGATATTTTACGGCAGACGGCATTTCCAGCTGTTTGTCATCAATAGTGTAGCTATACAGTAGTGGACTTGTTTTTCTATTTATGCGCAAAATGTTGCATTTATCTGTGAAAGGCTGTGGTCGTCGTGGGAATGAAGTACGTTGTGCGGATGTGAATTTAACTACACAGAGAAGGTATGGTTCGGCCACAAACTTCTCCGTTCGAAGTTACTCAAATACAGAGTCCGTTCGTGAGTTAAGAGAATCTGCTTGTACACTTGCAAGGAACAGATATGTGACTCAAGTGTACGGTTGTAAGTGAGCAATTCGGAATGCCTAAAGCTCCATGGTGAACCTGCGATTTGCTCCTCTGCTCACAGACAAACAAAATGATGCTGCTTCAAGTGGCACATTCAGAATTATCTCAGACTAAGCAATGGCTCAAATAAATTATATGCTCTCCAGGGATGTGTGTCAGCTGGACACGAACCATAGAGTCCTCGACACATTCTGCCTCGATATTAGCAAACTTCGGTTCACTAACGTGGACTCTTGACTCAGCCAACGACAGCTTTTGTTAAAACCTGATTTCCTCGGACTCTTTCTACACAAGAAAGCAACGGCCAACCGCGAGCAGGTCATACAAAATGTTCTAGAAGCTTCCCGATCAATTTAAAGCAACAACCGGCCAAAAGGATTAGCCAAACACGAGGACTCTTGAATGCAGCAGTGGGAAATTACTACACATTCTCTTTGTGAATAATTTTTAACTATTGACTCCCGGCGTCAGGATACGTATTACAGTGAAGCAGAAAAACTGCAGCCGATTCTTGTTAGATGGCTATCTTTACTATTCGCTCTCAACTTTTGTTCACACCCCTGACAAAGGGAGGCGACGGTCACTGGACCACTCCAGGACGGATTTGTGCCAGGCTGTAAAATTCTGCCCTTCGCTCACTGAGGAAACGAAATGAGCCGTGCGCGGCTCGTGTTTATCCCGTTTATTGTTTGTCATCTTCTATTACATTTATTTGTCATCTTCTATTACATTTATTGTTTCTCCTCTTCTATTACGGTACTGCCGCCTCGTTTTCTTATCCCATTTACTGGCGTCACAAACTTCTTGCCTTACTTGCCCGTGAGTGGCAGCAGCAGCACCACGTGTCGGTAAGTGCACTGTCGTACCATCTCTGGAGCGACCGATAGTATTTTCTGGGTCGTCGTGTGTCTGGCAGTCAGTTCGGGACGGACCAGCAGTGCAGTCGGGACGCAGCAGCAGTGAAGTCGGGTGGTGGTGGTGGTTAGTGTTTAACGTCCCGTCGACAACGAGGTCATTAGAGACGGAGCGCAAGCTCGGGTTAGGGAAGGATTGGGAAGGAAATCGGCCGTGCCCTTTCAAAGGAACCATCCCGGCATTTGCCTGAAACGATTTAGGGAAATCACGGAAAACCTAAATCAGGATGGCCGGAGACGGGATTGAACCGTCGTCCTCCCGAATGCGAGTCCAGTGAAGTCGGGGACGGAGTGCCAGTGTGGCCCCGACAGCCAGTGCTCGCCGACCGCTGGCGACGCACATGAACTGTCCGACGGAGGGAGACTGGAGCGGGACGGCCATTGGTTGGTCGTTCGGTTGGTCGTCTCATCGACCGACGTATGTTCGGTCTTTTCACCGTTTCCGGGCCTGACAGTTGGTCAGTTAGCGTGGAGCAACGAGGAAATCTCAGCGGCGCGTAGTTTGGCCAGGCACGCTGGCGGCCTCTATGTGGTGTCGGAGTATGTGGTGGTGTTCCCATTGCTACGAGGCTCGTGGCTATCCGATCCTGGACATGAAAGTTGAGTTTTGACTTTATCTATGAGCAAGTCACTACTGTTCACATTGTGTCGTTTGGAGTTCGTTGTCGGCTGTTGGGATATTCCCGCGAGCAACAACGTGTGTTTTCAAGTTGGCAAATTTTAGCCACCCTCCAGTGGAGTTTAACTGTACTTGTTTATTTGAATTGAAGTACACCAGCGGAATCTCCTGCCTTGTGGCCGTCAACGTTCCAGTTACCTGCCCTGGCCGTTGATGTGATTTCAGACTGTGTATTTTCCTCATCGTGTTGTCGTTGTCCACCACAGTGTGTAGTTTGACAGCACAATGTATAATTGGTTGTGGGCGTCAATACCTTCTACGTTGTTCCATTGAACTCTCTTTTGTGTGCTGATCAGGTGAAGTGGAGGTTATCTTGTTGGTGGGTCCGTTGACTGTGTGTCGGTTGGGTTGTCGTTGGATCGACAATGGTTGGGCCGGCTGCCTGTCTCACCTAAGCGAGCGTCAGTGATTGAATTCCAAGCCGACACTCGGAACTTCTGAGCGCCCTTGGGTGTACTGCCTTTTCTTGTTTGTTCTTGTTGTTTGTACTAGTATGGCGTCTAGCCGATTTTTAGATTAACGTTATTTTGCCCTTAAGGCATCAGGTGGTTTGGGCCTTTAGCCTAATTTATGAACTGTTTTACGTGAAGCCTTTGGCAGTTTTGAAATTAATGTTATTGTGTCTTAAGCGTTGGGCCTTCAGCCGGTTTTGAATTCACAAGTTGTTTGCTCTTAAAGTGTCAGATTCTTTGGGTCTTCAGCTTAATTAAGGAACAGTTTTAATATAAGGCTTTGCCTTTTAAATTTCTGATTTAGGTTGAGCTTTTAAGTTATTGGCTTTCAGCCGTTTTTAAATTAAAGTGGTCTTGCCCTTAAGGCATGAGATTGTACGGCGCATTCAGCTGGTAATTAAGTTCCAAAACTAAAGCTGTGTGTGTTTTTTTTTTTATTTCTTGACTTTTGTAATGTTTGATCAAATAAAAGGTTGTATGTTCGAGTGTAACTGACAGCCGCTTATTTTGGCCCCCTTCCACAACTTAAACTACCTGTCCTCACCATCGGGTTTAGCAGGGCGTCTCACGAAAATTCCCAGTCCATCACTTCTGCAGCCTCTCTCGCATTCCTAGCCAGAGCAAAAATTACTTCCGGAAAGCATGCAGCACTACAGTTGGTAGTGTGATGTTGTCCAGTGTCATCCAGTACGATTAATAAACTGATAACTCGATCTCAAATGGTATAAATATATTAATCTAATCGACCAAATTAACTATGTTATTTGAGCATGTAGGGAGGCAAATTACAGCCATATTGCAACCTAGTCGTTGACATTGCTCTATGTGGCTGTAGTAACTTAGACAGACGTCTGCCCGACGAATGGCTTGGACAGTGCGACAGTCAAATGCATGTTGATGGAGGAAAGCTACTGGAGTGGGACCGTTTATACTCGCTCCAGCTTCGTGTGTTATGGCAGGAGACAGGCTGGTAACTGTGGTGTCACCGCCAGACACCACACTTGCTAGGTGGTAGCTTTAAATCGGCCGCGGTCCATTAGTACATGTCGGACCCGCGTGTCGCCACTGTCAGGATCGCAGACCGAGCGCCACCACAAGGCAGGTCTCGAGAGACTTACTAGCACTCGCCCCAGTTGTACGACGACGTTGCTAGCGACTACACTGACGAAGCCTTTCTCTCATTTGCCGAGAGACAGTTAGAATAGCCTTCAGCTAAGTCCATGGCTACGACCTAGCAAGGCGCCATTAACCATTTCAAGATAGAGTCTCACTTGTATCATCAAGAATGCTGTATATAAATGATGGATTAAAGTTAAGTATTATAGCAGCTACGTACTTTTCTTTTTAGCATTCATTACGTATCCTGTTTCAGACCTATCTCTAGCCTGCGTCAGTAACGCGTGCCTTTCGGCTACTTCAGTGTGGCGTAGCTGTCTTGTTACGCCACAACAGTAACATGTAGCTGACTGTGGGAATGATGTGCTGTGCTGCAGCATGTAGCAGTCTAGTCTATCACTAATATTGGAACAACAATTTTCCCTCTGCTAAGTCAGTGCTACTACAGTGCCCAGCTGCTGAATTGTTTTGGTAAATGGGTTAACAGTGAAAGAAACAGGTGAAAAAAGAATGTAGACACCATTCCCAGGAGGAGAAAAATGTTAATGGTATATCTTCTACAGTATCGAAGAACAGCTAACACAGTGCTGGAAGGAGCAGCACTGATTAAAATTACTGGGAACATACATAAACATGCAAAACTGAATTAGGAGGGAGTTAGGCGTTAGAGTTACGGAAAATCTGAATTTGGTAGCATTGTCGGAATGCCATTGATGAATCCAGATCGTGCAAGCAGCTGAATTCTGGTGAGGTCGTATTGTGACACTGCATGAGTGTAAATTGTATTTCCAAACAACTGCACAACATATGGGTTGTGAGATGTCACTTGTGTATCGGTGTTAATGTCATTGTTCCAAAGAACCTGCACATACTCATCTTCCCGGTTCCAGAAAGTAGCAAGCTACAGATTTACCTCTGCATTCCAAAACAGAGGAATGTGCACCACTGATCGTGGATTGTCTGCAGCAGAATTTTGCATTCAGAAAATGGGTCAGATAAAAACCCCTTTACAGGAAGCTGATCTATAAGTAAGCGTTGCTCTTCCCAGGGTTTTCATAACACCTCACTGCCGTGCATCCTGCCTCTACTGGTATAGCTAAAGACACAACTTGGGAAAACTATGTTCTTAGTCTACCTTAGAATCAGTGACAGATCCTCATCGGCAGCTGAGCAGTCAGCGTGACTGCCATGCTGATGATCAGGGTTCAACACCCGATACTACCAGGGATTTTCCTTCTTAAGAGACGTGGGAAGGATTTGCTGAGCCTCATGATGACAATGGAGAAGCTACTGGAAAGGGAGCAGCGACTGTAAAGCTCTTTAATCTGAGAAATGCAGTGAGAGCTCTGTGCTGACCTCATGCCTCTCCATACAGCATCTAAATAACAACAGGCATCTGTGTAGTCTCTTTAGTAACATGCTGTCTGATAAGCTCTTTGATCCTAATCTATGTCCATTTTAATGGGTTGTATTGTACAAGCATTTGAAAACTGTGCACTGATCGAGATAAAATAAAGTGATGTTTGAACCCAACCTATGACAATCAGTACGGAAAAATGTTATTTCAGGTAGTTTGTGCTATCTGTGGATCCTGGTGCACCTAAAATATTCCTTGTTTTTCGTAGTCTTTTGCTAATATCGCACTGACAATGTGAGAAGTAACTGCTGGAATTAAATCAACCGGCGAACCAGAACAGCTCAAAATTGTGTGAGAAGCCACAGCCTGATTGAATGTACGTGTATTGGGTATGTGGAATGAAATCTGATTAGTGTAGAATGCTTTTACAATACTACGCAGCCCATTATGTTGCTGCTCGTGGAGGATGTACGCCTTTGGAGAACAATGTTCATTTTCACACTTCTCAAGCCTCCAGCATTCAGACGGTGATCATTTGGGAAATGATGGGGAAGCATCTTGCCCACAATCTAGCCAATGAATCTTAATGAGCTATGGCAACATATAAGTAGTGAGGAATACTCTCTCCCACCAATATGTCACACTGAACTCCATAATCTACACACAGCTACAGGACTTCACTACCACTAGAGGAAGCTATACAAGACACTGATTTTGATTTTAAAAACCATCTATCCATGTTTGACGGGTGGCCTACCGGGGACCATCCGACCGCCGTGTCATCCTTGGGGGGAGGATGCGGATAAGAGGGGCGTGGGGTCAGCACACCGCTCTCCCGGTCGTTATGATGATATTCTTGACTGAAGCCGCTACTATTCTGTCGAGTAGCTCCTAAATTGGCATCAAGAGGCTGAGTGCACCCCGAAAAATAGCAACAGCGCATGGCGGCCTAGATGGTCACCCATCCAAGTGCCGGCCACGCCCGACAGCGCTTAACTTCGGTGATCTCACGAAACCGGTGTAGCCACTGCGGCAAGGCCGTTGCCATAATATCAATCAATATTATTCATTATTAGTAACCATTAAATACATCAACAATATGGACTTTCTGAATCTCTTCTTCTTGCAGTTCACATTGGAGCATTTTATGTGGCATGTCTGTTCTCTGGTATCCTGACGTGCTAGTCACACATCATTGACTATTTCTTTTGCTATTATCCCTTCTCTATCTTTCCCGCAAAGTTAGCCCACCTAAGGAGAGAAAAAAATCTCTTCTGTGCATTATTTAATTTGGCTTATTCATTTTGGTAATTAGTCCAACATTCACATCCAAATAGAATTACCGGATTTGTTGTGACATTGTGAAATCAATGTTGTTTTTCTCAAATTCTTACGTTTTCATATTCAGTTAATTTTCACACTATATTGTATTCTACTTCATACCTCTTTGTTTTGAAAATTTATAATTGCCCCTACCAAATAAATAAAACTGTGATTTCTTGTATTGTTTTATTACTGATGACTGTTTCAGTTTCTGAAATTTTCATATTATACTGTATTTTATGTGAATATTCCGAAGTTTGACTTTTGTATATCATATTTTATTTTGACCGATCAGTGTCTTGTCGTCTTCAAGTAAGATTGTTCACAGCACTGTGTTTTTGTCAGTTTTTACACCAATTGGATTGCTTTGTTTTTGACACCACTTGGATTGCTTCTTTCCATTCTTGGACTAGTTGATACAAGTACATAATAAATAATGGCAGTCGTGGGTGTCACACTTGTATAATAAGTTAATAAAACTCCTTTCCTGTAGAACTGTTGCTTAATAGTGCTCAGTTTGTATTTATCGCTAGTGTAGACAGAATTATCTTTCATTTTTTTGTCATTTTCTCATAGGTAGCTTTCTTGTCTGTCTGTGTTTTAAGTAAGAATTTTGCAGTTGATTTTGAAGTAGCTTCCTAATCAACTAGACTCGAAATTTTAAAGATTTCTCAGAACTGGAAGACAACGCAGTATTAACTCGCTTCCTCGCTGCTCCGTTTGGTAGTGGTGGAGGGTGGTAATGCCTTACATCTAAGCTGCTCTGCATGACCAGTATGTTTTGCCACTAGGGAATACAACTGCAGATGGGCAAGGCTGAGCAGAAAGATTGGATGTTGGGGGGGGGGGGGGGGGAGTGTGAGAGGGACAGTGGCAGGTGGAGGAGGAGATGGAGAGAGAGAGAGAGAGAGAGAGAGATGGAGACAGAGAGAGAGAGACAGGGCAAGAAGTAAGTGGATGGAGAAAGGGGGCAGGAAGATACAGGCAGAGACAAGGGGAGAAGTAGACAGACAGCGAGAGAGGCGAGCATGAGATGGACAAAGGGAGGGGAGAGCAGGAGATGGCCAGAGAGGAGTGGTGGAGAAATGAGCAAAGAGAGGGGAAGGAGGAGATGTGTGAAATATATGTGACTTGTACATACAAGGGCGTAGCTGTCGGTATAGAGCTTGTATTGAAACAAAAACCTTATAAAAATTTTATTAAATTAACCTTGCTTTCTTTTGTATTTTATTTTTTAGGAAAATAATATTTAAACAGATTGATGCAGTACTACATTACATGATGAAGATCGTTTTGTAAGTGTAAAAAACGAATTGTATCATTTCAGAGAAATGGACTGTGTATAACTACAAATATAAAAGAAGTTTCTAGCGCTGTTAAACTTCAACAACGGATAGGTGAACCTTCGTGTGACTTTCTTGTTAATACCTGAATAGCTTGCGGCACTACACTCTCAATCCCTCCCAGCGAACAGCCCATTCAGTTTTACGAGATACCGTAAGTACGTTTGTCATGACGTGATGTACAATAAAATAAAAACAAAAATATAGAAATATGATACTTACTTACTTATGCAATAAATGTTATCCGTGAATTAAAGCAGATGCAGCAATAGTAATTGAGAAGGAAAGTTTTTTTTTTTCAGTCAGCAGTCTTCTGACAGATTTGATGCGAAGCGGCAGGAATTCCTCTGTTGTACCACCCTCTTCATCTCGAAGTAGCACTCACACCCCACCATACGAATTTCAATAATTTTTTAAATAAAAATAAACAATATAATTCGTTTTTAAATCAGACTAAAAAGTATAAAATAATTTCGCCAGACAGAAATCGTCGACCTTTCAAGGGCTCTATCATGGGATCAAAGGCGTGATAATCGCACGGGCAGAGATGAGGACTGTAAGGCGGGTACTCGGATGTCTCCCACTTGCAGTTGGCGTAATTTCTGCGTACCTCCCAAATCCACCGGCCTCTTGTGTCGAATAGCCGTCAGCACGGAACTTGGCGCATAATTCCACAAAAGTTGTTGTCGACAGATCTGCTGGCCCATATACATTCTTCATTCTCCAATGGATGTCTACCGATAATTGTTGTTCGATACTTTTTTTCCACTAGCTGCTTATATTTTATGACCCACCGTCTAATTTCTTATGGTGGGTCGTATGTTGCCACTTAGCCGCTGTGACTGGGTCCGGGGTCCGGAGTGACTGAAAGTAACACCACACCGGCTCCCGTCCCCGCTCACACCGTTGCCCGTGTCCCGCCACGTGGAGGCGGGCTCTGTTTAGATCCATTTGATACCTTTTTTTTGTGCAGCATTAGAAAAACTTATAACTAATACAAAATCAAGTAAGATATTAATAAACAAAACGAAATTAAATATTTAGAAAGAAGGAAGGAAGAGAACTGAATAGAGAAGGGATAGGTATAACATTGCCCGTCACCTGGTTGTGGGCGGCGGCCCGGGTCTTGGAATGACCCTCAAGACGCTGGCCGTTGCTCACCATGCCTTTGACATCTACCATCCTAAAAACTACCTTAACTAGAAGAGATTAGTGTACGTTAAAGCTAGAAACTAAGACCTCCATGTCCAGCCTGCTAAACTATTTACGATATACAATAGAGAGGTAACTGATTTTGTGCTTGGCTCAAAGTTGCTAATGAAAGGGTACTTGTGGTAAAAGTAATAAAGTAATGACGCTAACGGTTTGTGTTGAGCCTACAAGGCTCCTAGTAGAGTACATCAGGCGCAAGCACCTCCCGGCCCCGCCGACAACACGACCTGAACGGTGGTTTTCCCCGATCTACCATAGGTATCCGTCGGGTTGGGCTCAAAGGAGAGGAACCACAATTAAGATCCTTCCATCCAGGACGTGCGCCGCCTCTTACCAGGGGGTCGTAGGTCCCTTGAAGAGGTGCCTAGCTTTAAGCTTCAGATCAGAAGTTGTTAGTGTAGTGGAGGTTGAGGTATAGGCTGTGTAGGTTGGTTGTACAAACAGTTCACGCTGAGCCAATGAGACTTACAATGATACGTGGTGTGGCAGTTAGCACCTTCCAGCCCCGCCAGCAAC
Organism: Schistocerca nitens; assembly: GCF_023898315.1. Classification (NCBI taxonomy): domain Eukaryota; kingdom Metazoa; phylum Arthropoda; class Insecta; order Orthoptera; family Acrididae; genus Schistocerca; species Schistocerca nitens. Next base: position 1,190,198,264 of record NC_064614.1, on the reverse strand, counting down.
ACAGCCTGAGCGGTGGTTTTCCCCGATATACCATAGGTATCCGTCGGGTTGGGCTCAAAAGAGAGGGACCACAATTAAGATCCTTCCATGCAGGCTGTGCGCTGCCTCCTAACGGAAGGCGTAGGTCCCTTGAAGAGGTACCTAGCTTTAAGCTCTTATTAGACATGGAGATGCTGTTAACTATTTACATATAAGGTGCAATCTGTTTTTAGGATTGTGTGTGACTTGTGCACCTATTGTCGGTTGTTCCACTCTGTTCTTTGAATTTGACTTGGTTAACACTGGATCATCCGCGCTGGACGCTTCAATATCTGTGTTGGTGCCCTGGTCTGTATCTATTTCTTCTTCATCACTCGTGGTGCTAATCATATCTGTGTCCCCCTGGGCATCGTGACGTCTGTTATTCGACAGCCAAGATAATGATAACAGTACGTTGGTCCTGTCTGGGCGCATTTTGTAATAACGTCGCCATAGCTCACGCTTCCGCATCTCCCGCCGCATGTCGAAAATACAGGAATGTCTGAAAGACGGGAATGCCACACTCATTGCTTACCTAGGACGTCGAGCTAATATTCGGGCATCGGAATCGCGCTACGTTGCGTATATGCTTCAGCATGACGTAACAGCGTAAGCATTGAAAACGTTCCGCATAAATCGTTTCAATTTTCAACCTCGGATTGATTCTTTACACAGTAAGACTCAAACTCACAGTCTGATGCCCGTTATTACTGACAACGAAAATCTACTACAAATCATATAAACTTGAGGCGACGATGAGCTAAATTAAATGTTGAGAGACCGAGGATGGTGACACTACACTCACGTTATGTTCTACAGGCTGTGCCAGACTTCACACTTCGAATTCGCCTGCTTTGAGGGCAGAAAAGCAAGAAATGATTTAACACTTGACTCCTCATTTAAGGGGAGACGGAAGGCAAGTGGGCTTCAAAAATTCGATTTATAGATTTTAGCAAATTTGAAATGCCTGGTCTTACCTGCCTGAAATAGTTTTTGTTTTATATAAATACAAATTTTTCGTGAGATATGATGGTTTTCCTGACGCTCTGTGCAATCTGGGGGTGGTGACTGCAAGGATTGTGACTGGGTATGTGCAGAACAACCCTATAGTCCTAATGTCACAATTTATAAATTAGAGTGCGTTGGGCATGTCCACAAGAGAATGGGGTCCAGTTTGAGAAGATTATTGAAAGAAAAGTCAAAAATAGTATTGGAAGATGGTAAGAAGATAGGTGGTAAAGGTCACCTGACAATTGTTGAAATGTATAGATTACAGAATTATTATGGCTTCCCCATAAGAAGAAATTTAGGGAATTTAGAAAACATGAAAAATGCTGTATGGGCTATCTTTTTCCATAAGCTTTCCGCAAATGAAAATCCAGTGCACGGTCTTTGCCCGAATGATCCTGACACTTGGTGCAAGTACAGGAAAAGTGCCAGATACGACCACAAACATTCTTTACCAGCATCAGTAATGAATGAAATTGAACCCATATTTAGAGACCTTTGTAAAGATACCTTGATAAAGAAATGTCTTCATGGGAAAACACAAAATTTAAATGATTGTGTGAATTCTGTCATTTGGAACCGGTTACCGAAAACTGTATTTGTTCAGCTTACAATCCTCAAATCTGATGTTTATGCTTCAGTGATAGTGTAATTAGAAAACTGGACGTTTTGGAATTATTGGGCATAAAATCTATCGGAAATATTGCAAAATCCTTGGTGCAAATAGATAAAGAGAGAATCCGCAAAACAGATATTGCTAATTTAAAGTGCACAAAAGAAGCCAGACAGAAAAGAAGAGGGACCAAGAGAAGAAAAGAAGATCAATGTGATTCACATGATGCTCAGTATGGCGCAGGAAAATATTAGTGGTAAGTAATTCTCATCAATAACTGCAATAGAATTGCAATATTAAACTTTAAATGGATTTTGCTGAAAACTACATTTTTTTTTACTTTCAGGAACCATTATTTGATAAACTAACGGGGTTAGAAACACGAAATTTGGTCGATTTGTACTGCAGATGGTAATAAGTTGTTACAAGTAAATTGAGAACCAACAAACAATCAGAAACTGTTTTATAATAATTAATGCACAAAAAAGTTAAATTTTACTAGTGAAAGAATGTCTATCAATTAAAACAAAATTAAGACGGTGGTTCAACCAGAGGTTACATACGGAAGTGAAACTCTTTTTAAAGTCACCCAGAAAAACAGAATTGACAAAATTTTAAAAGTAGAGAGAAGAATTGCTAGAACATGCATAAATAAGAAATATCAAAAAGCTGGGCAATGGCGGATAGTTCCAAATGAAGTGGTATACAGAGAACTGGAGCCCATCACTGATACTATACGAAAGAAAAGGATCTCTTTTTGTGGTCACATTCTGAGGACACCAGAAACCAGATTATCAAGAAAAATTATTGAGAAACTCTGGAAATTGAAACAACAAGGAGGATGGCTTAAGGAAATAAGAGAGGATATGGAAGAACTGGAAATAACTCTGGATGATTTGCAGAACAAAACGCCAAATTTAAAGAAGTTGAGGGACACAGAAATAAGATTTAAACCAAAAATTGACAAACGACATACAATGAAAAGGGTATTTACAGATAAGGAACGACGAAAAGCATCGGAACGAATGAAGAGATACTGGGCCACTCGGAAGGGGAAAATACCAAAGAAGAGGACCAGAAATGATTGACTGAAGTGGTCCAATGAGGCCGTAAAAGCAGAAGAAGAAGAAGAAGAAGAAAGAATAATTTTTTTTTCTTCATAACCGTAAGAGGTATTATGTTCATTTTACTTGTAAATTGGGGCATATATGTTATATATATGCAGTAAAAATTTCTTTGTTTTATTACTTATAGTTGTTTTGAAAAGCGTACCTATTCAAAGGGTGAAATAGCGTTGGCAGAATAGGGATGCAAATGGCCTTCCGTCTCCTCTTAACAACCATCATGATAATGAAATTTCTGTGACATTCTCTAAATATTTTCCCTAGCCGTCAAAAAGAAACGACACGTTAGGCTACAATGTTCATTAGTGAAAGTAGCACGAACTCGGGCAGTAGGACGTTGGTAAGGACACGGTCGCTGATTTTTGCAGACGAACCACCTCTTCATTGTCTACAATAAATTCAGGAAAACGAAATGTGGGTAGCGAAACGGTGAGTTGAAACTAGATCCCGTCGAATGCGAGTACAGTGCCTCAAGTACTGAGCCTCCTTGCTTAGTTACGCTGATCATTACTTGGAATGAGAGATTTAACTATGGAGGCTACGCACACAGGCGTTCAAATACTGATTATATGTCAATGTTGCCATATTTAACTTTTACGTTTTACCATTATCGTTTGATTATTGCAGAACAATATTGTGTAACGTTTGATAGAGCCCCCCCCCCCCCCCCCCCCCACACACACACACGCACACAATTTGCAAAGAGCCCGATATAAATGTTTGCCTGGTGTCTATCACAACTAATTTAATCTCTTCACACTACTGTTTTTGACTTTTACTAATAGTTGAGAGCCAGCAGTTGAGAAGTAACTGACTCTGATCTGTAAAACAAGAGATATATAGAGAATTGAATTACGTAACTACAGTACGACATGTCCTTTAAGAATCCTGTCCTCTAAAACAAAAACGAACTTGCATACCTTTTGACATTTCTGTCAAACGAAAAACCTAGTGGGTCCCACTCACTTCTCATCCTGCCGTCTGTCAGCCCATCGTTTCTGTCTTCCGCAACCTACTATTCGTTACTCTCTGAACGAATAAGTAATAGATCCAAAACATATGATCGTTTTTTATAACAAGTCTGTACTTAGAATTTAGGATTCATAAGGTACCTACAGCCAGTCTGTCTTCTTGTAATATGAATGTCACGCTATAGAATCTTAAAGAATGGAGGGGTGATTTGGTGAGTCAAGACCGCTGGTTGTATAAAAGATGCTGTAATATGTTGACACTGTTCAAAAATGGTTCAAATGGCTCTGAGCACTATGGGACTTAACTTCTAAGGGCATCAGTCCCCTAGAACTTAGAACTACTTAAACCTAACTAACCTAAGGACAACACACACATCCTTGCTTGAGGCAGGATTCGAACCTGCGACCGTAGCGGTCGCGTGGTTCCAGACTGTAGCGCCTAGAACCGCTCGGCCATTCCGGCCGGCTGTTGACACTGTGATTGACGACCTGGCGGATAAGGAACCAAGAAAATGTAACTTTTAATTTTATTGATCACTCACGTTGACCAAGTTAACGAACTGCATATAAATTTTCATACTTTTTCTAAGGTATTGAAAGCAATATTACTGAGCGGTACGTGGCTCGTGTTCATGCCATTTATTGTTTGTCATCTTCGATTGCAGTACTGCCGCCTCGTTTTCTTATTCCATTTATTGGCGTCACTAAATTCCTCCCTTACTTGCCTGTGAGTGACAGCAGCTGCGCGTGTCGATAGTGCATTGGATCTCAGTGCGGCATATGACACAGTTAACCATAAGTTGCTTACCCAGAAAGTGTATAATGTCACTAAGGACCACACCCTTTCTATGTTCGTGCAATGCATGCTACAGAACAGACGCTACTATGTAACCTTACAATCTAAAAACAGCTGATGGAGGACACAGAAAAGTGGACTTGCACAGGGTAGTGTCTTGGCTCCAATATTATTTAACATCTATACCAATGATCTTCCCATCAGCCACAGACACGAATGTTCATATATGCTGATGATGCAGCAGTGGCCACTCAGGATAAAACCTTTGAACAAGTAGAGGAGAATCTCACAGGAGCCTTAACAGAACTTGCTACCTATTACGACGGCAATAATCTCAAACCAAACCCTAGTAAATCTCAAGTATCCGCCTTCCATCTTAGGAACAAACAAGCCAAACGGAAACTCCGAGTCATGTGGCAAGGGGAAGAGCTGAAACATACAAACAGCCCAAAATACCTGGGAGTATGGACAGAGCACTTACTTTAAAGCAGCACTGTCACAACACTAAAAAAAAAGGTCTGTGCCAGGAACAACATACTGCGGAAGCTAACAGGTTCGTCGTGGGGAGCTCAACCACATGTTTTGCGCACCACGGGTCTGGCGTTGAGTATCTCAGCAGCGGAATATGCGGCGCCAGTTTGGAGGAACTCTGCTCACACGAAGCAAGTTGACGTCGGCGTAAACGAAACTGTACGTATTACCACAGGATGCCTCAAATCAACTTCCACAGACATCATTTATCCCATCATAGGCATAGCACCACCCACTATCCGCAGACAAGTAGCCGCCGAGATCGAAAGATCAAAACAAAAGAATGATCCTCGACACCCGAAGCATATGCACCGAAAACAACGTGTCCGGTTGAAATCCCGCAGGAGTTTCATTGAAACTACTGAAGAGCTCGCCACCAAGCCCGTCGCAAGACGGCTATCTCTTTGGGAAGAAATGGTGCCACACTCCACAATGGAACTACTTGAGGAGGGATCTGCAGGATTTCAACTACCTTTTACAACTTGGAGGTCACTAAACCGGCTGCACACTGGATTAAATGGGTGCAAATCAAACCTATTTAAATGGGGTTACAGTGACAGCGATAGGTGTGAATGCGGAGCAATACAGGACTTGGACCACCTACTGATTTGCCCAGATATGTCTATAACATGCACTAAAGGTGATATTTTGAAAGTCAATGACAAAGCAACCTACGTTGGTAACAAGTCTGCTTCAGTCGGACAGTACATGCGTGCCGCCAGCAGTCGACAAGTACTGGCTGTCCACACCTCAGTGGCGCTCCGTGCCCGACGTTCCTTCGTCTCCGACTGCTGCTCCGTGCCCGTCTGCACTGCTGGTCCGTCTCCAACTGACTTCCCGACACACGACGACCCGGAAATACTATCGGTCGCTCCAGACATGGTACGACAGTGCACTTATTCTTCTTCTTCCGTATCCGGATGCACCAATTATATCTTCCCTTCCCAGTACTTACAAGGGAACCTCCCCATCGCACCCCCCTCGGATTTAGTTATAAATTGACACAGTGGATAGGCCTTGAAAAACTGAACACAGATCAATCGAGACAACAGGAAGAAGTTGTGTGTAACTATGAAAAAATAAGAAAATTATACAAACTGAGTAGCCCAAGTGTAAGATATGCAACATCAAGGACTGTGTAAGCTGATGAGCGCCGTGGTCCCGTGGTTAGAGTGAGTAACTGCGGAATGAGATGTCCTTGGTTCGAGTCCTCCCTCGAGTAAAAATTTTACTTAATTTTTTTTTTTGCGAAGTACGATCTGACCGTTCATTCATTGACGTCTCTGTTCACTGTAATAAGTTTAGTGTCTGTGTTTTGCGACCGCACCGCAAAACCGTGCGATTAGTAGACGAAAGGACGTGCCTCTCCAATAGGAACCGAAAACATTTGATCGCAAATCCATAGGTCAACCGATTCCTCCACAGGAAAACACGTCTGAAATATTCTATACGACACTGGTGATGGCATGTGCTTCACATTACAGGAATATGTTGTCGACCCACCTAACTTGCACACTTGGCGAATGGGTAAAAAGTTTCTTCTACCTTGCCCGATTTAGGTTTTCTTGTGGATGTGATAATCACTCCCAAAAAAGTGATGAAGACATAAGAGTTTGTCACATAAACTGCAACAAATGAATGCAAGTTTCACAGTCGCACAGTTTTCCCTGTGCTCTGTCTAAACATACGTTTTTAACAAGTTTTTCCGTGTATAGACCGTCAAATCCTGCATGTGTCCAAGCAAATCTGAACATGTCCTGGAATTTTGGAGAGCGAAGTTGATCATGTCTGAGTGCATGAACTTTGATAATTGTCTGAAAATAAAAAATTAAAACTTTTCAATCGAGGGAGGATTGAACCAGGGACCTTCTGTTGCGTAGCTGCTCGCGGTAACCACGGGACCACGGTGCTCATCAGTGCACACGTTCCTTAATGTGGCTTATCTTGGACACGGACTACTCAGTTTGTATATTTTGCTTATTTTTTTCATAGTTCCATACAACTTCTTCCTGTTTTCTCGATTGATCTGTGTTCAGTTTTTCATGGCCTATCCCTGTGCCAACTTATAACTAAATCTGAGGGGGGTGCGATGGGGAGGTTCCCTTGCAAGTACTGGGAAGGGAAGATATAATTGGTGCATCCGGATACGGAAGAAGAAGAAGAATAAGTGCACTGTCGTACCATGTCTGGAGCGACCGATAGTATTTCCGGGTCGTCGTGTGTCGGGAAGTCAGTTGGAGACGGACCAGCAGTGCAGTCGGGCACGGAGCAGCAGTCGGGGACGAAGGAGCGTCGGGCACGGAGCGCCACTGAGGTGCGGACAGCCAGTACTTGCCGACGTTTGGCGGCACGCATGTACTGTCCGACTGAAGCAGACTGGAGCGGGAACGACCGCTGGTTGGTCGTTCGGTTGGTCGTCTCATCGCCAACGTGTATTTGATCTTTTGACCGTTTCCGGGGTAGGGGAGACGGTCCGTTGGGGCAGAGTAGCGAGGCAGTCTCTGTGGCGTGTGGTCAGGCCAGAGCCTCTGGCGGCGTGCACGCGCAGTTGAAGTTGTGAGGTGCTTCCTGCAAAGGTTACGGAGTTCGTCGCCCACCGATCCTGGACACTAAAGTTGAGTGCTCATTTAACCTACTATCAAGCCTCAACTGCTATCACATCTCTTCGTTTGATCCTGGTTGTTGCTTTCTGGGAGATTCCCGCGAGCAACAACGTGTGTGCATTGAAGTCGGTTAGAACTGAAGCCGTCTTCCTGTGTCGTGTTTAACTTGATTTAATTCATTCCTTCATTAATGAAGTGTACCAGCAGTATCTTATGCTTTGTGGCCGTCGACGTTCTGGTGGCCTGCCCTGGTCGTTGACATAGTTTTTGACAGTGCATTTTCCTCATCATGTTGATGCTGTCCAGCATGGTGTGTAGTTCGACAGCTGTGTTGTTGGTAGTTCTGGGCATTCATTCTGACTTGGCTGGATTGGGCATCAGTATCCAGAACGTTGTGTTACTGACATCTTGTTGTCGTTTTGCTGGTCGGGTGGAGCAGAACTGATGTTGTTGGTTAGTTTGTTGGCTGGCTTTTGGTTGGGTTGCCTTCTGATTAAGAGGTTATCGGTCTAGCTGCCTGTCTCACATAAGCGTGCGTTAGTGTTACCTTCCCAGGCCGATCCTTGGAACATTCTGAGCGCCACTCCTTGTGTTTTACATATTGATTTCCTTTTAGTCATAAGTATTCTGTGTGGCCTTCAGCCGAGCTTTCAGCCTTTTCAAATCAAAAGGTGAAAAGTTTTGTCTAGGCCTTAAGCTGTAAGAAATACACTCCTGGAAATTGAAATAAGAACACCGTGAATTCATTGTCCCAGGAAGGGGAAACTTTATTGACACATTCCTGGGGACAGATACATCACATGATCACACTGACAGAACCACAGGCACATAGACACAGGCAACAGAGCATGCACAATGTCGGCACTAGTACAGTGTATATCCACCTTTCGCAGCAATGCAGGCTGCTATTCTCCCATGGAGACGATCGTAGAGATGCTGGATGTAGTCCTGTGGAACGGCTTGCCATGCCATTTCCACCTGGCGCCTCAGTTGGACCAGCGTTCGTGCTGGACGTGCAGACCGCGTGAGACGACGCTTCATCCAGTCCCAAACATGCTCAATGGGGGACAGATCCGGAGATCTTGCTGGCCAGGGTAGTTGACTTACACCTTCTAGAGCACGTTGGGTGGCACGGGATACACGCGGACGTGCATTGTCCTGTTGGAACAGCAAGTTCCCTTGCCGGTCTAGGAATGGTAGAACGATGGGTTCGATGACGGTTTGGATGTACCGTGCACTATTCAGTGTCCCCTCGACGATCACCAGTGGTGTACGGCCAGTGTAGGAGATCGCTCCCCACACCATGATGCCGGGTGTTGGCCCTGTGTGCCTCGGTCGTATGCAGTCCTGATTGTGGCGCTCACCTGCATGGCGCCAAACACGCATACGACCATCATTGGCACCAAGGCAGAAGCGACTCTCATCGCTGAAGACGACACGTCTCCATTCGTCCCTCCATTCACGCCTGTCGCGACACCACTGGAGGCGGGCTGCACGATGTTGGGGCGTGAGCGGAAGACGGCCTAACGGTGTGCGGGACCGTAGCCCAGCTTCATGGAGACGGTTGCGAATGGTCCTCGCCGATACCCCAGGAGCAACAGTGTCCCTAATTTGCTGGGAAGTGGCGGTGCGGTCCCCTACGGCACTGCGTACGATCCTACGGTCTTGGCGTGCATCCGTGCGTCGCTGCGGTCCGGGCCCAGGTCGACGGGCACGTGCACCTTCCGCCGACCACTGGCGACAACATCGATGTAGTGTGGAGACCTCACGCCCCACGTGTTGAGCAATTCGGCGGTACGTCCACCCGGCCTCCCGCATGCCCACTATACGCCCTCGCTCAAAGTCCGTCAACTGCACATACGGTTCACGTCCACGCTGTCGCGGCATGCTACCAGTGTTAAAGACTGCGATGGAGCTCCGTATGCCACGGCAAACTGGCTGACACTGACGGCGGCGGTGCACAAATGCTGCGCAGCTAACGCCATTCGACGGCCAACACCGCGGGTCCTGGTGTGTCCGCTGTGCCGTGCGTGTGATCATTGCTTGTACAGCCCTCTCGCAGTGTCCGGAGCAAGTATGGTGGGTCTGACACACCGGTGTCAATGTGTTCTTTTTTCCATTTCCAGGAGTGTATTTTCCACTTTTTATGTGGCCTTCATCCGAGTTTTCCAGTTTAAGTTAAAAATTCTTAATTTCTTTGTCTGGGCTTTAAGCCGTAAGATTGTTTGGGTTTCGTATGTGGCCTTCAGCTGAAACATTCCAAGATGAAGCCTATTGCCTATTTTAGTTGAAATTTAGAAGCTCTTCCCTTCAGGCCTTAAGCCGTAAAATTGTTTTCTGCGTGGTGTGTGACCTTCATCCGAGTTTTAATCTCCCTTAAATTAAAAATTCCAAATCCTTGTCTTGCCCTTCAAATGGTCCAAATGGCTTTGAGCACTATGGGACTTAACAGTTGAGGTCATCAGTCCCCTAGAACTTAGAACTACCTAAACCTAACTAACCTAAGGACATCACACACATCCATGCACGAGGCAGGATTCGGACCTGCAACCGTAGCGGTCGCGCGGTTCCAGACTGTAGCGCATAGAACCGCTCGGCCACTCCGGTCGGCTGTCTTGCCCTTAAGTAATACGATTGCTATTCTTTAGTATGAGGCCTTCAGCCGAGTTTTACACGAAATATTTTAAGATAAGGCTTTCAGCCTTTTCAAATTGAAAGCTCTTCTTGCTACTGCTTAAGCCGTTAAATTGTTTTGTTGATATGCGGCCTTCAGTCGAGCTTTCAGGCTATTTAGATTAAAGGCCGAGCGGTTTAGGCGCTTCAGTCTGGAACCGCGTGACCGCTACGGTCGCAGGTTCGAATCCTGCCCTCGGGCATGGATGTGTGTGATGTCCTTAGGTTACTTAGGTTCAAGTTGTTCTAAGTTCTAGGGGACTGATGACCACAGATGTTAAGTCCCATAGTGCTCAGAGCCATTAAACTATGAAAATCTTTGTCTCGGCCTTACGCCGTAATACTGTTCTTGATTAATGTGAGGCCTTCAGCCGAGTTCTGTGGGAAAAATTTAAGCTAAGGCTTTCAGCATATTTATACTGAAGATAAAAATTTTTTTCTGAAGAAGTGAAACTTCCAGAAGAACTCCTGTACCTCCGTTCCTGGCTTAGGCCTTACCCTTGGATTTTCGATATGGCCTTCAGCCGATCTGAATTAAATCAAAAGAGGTCTTTCATTAAAGTCTTGAGAGTTTTGATTCTTCCTTGTGTGAGTGTGTGTTTTAAGAAATAAAGTTTACATGTTGAGTGCAACTGTCAGTAACTTATTTTGGCCCTTTTACACAAATATAACCGCATCCGCTCTGTCCTGCTAGCCCAGGGATTTCAATTACTTTCGAGAGTTACATGTAATAGTGAAAAGAACGTCACAACTACATCGACTAGGTTTCCCGAGCAAGATGGCGCAGTAACTAAGACACGGGACTCTTATTCTGGTCGAGAGGGTCCATCTCACTGTTCGGACTTCGTATTGTACGCCGTTTCTCTAAATTATTTAATACGAATACTGTGATGATTCCTTCATAGAGGACACTGCCGAGTTCCTTACACATCCTGTCCGAACCAAGCGTGTGCTTGGGTTGTAAATCCCAATCTTCATCTTCGATCGTCATTGACAGAGGTGACGTATCGGTGTGTAGCGACTCCTCCAGAACCAGCATAGCATGTAGTTCTCATAGTTGAGAATAATTTGTCGGAACGTTCCACAATGGCAGAAATGAAATGAAATGATCGTATGGGATTGTTGGCCGGGAGGCCCATTCGGAGGGGGGAGGGGGGGGGTTCGGCCGCCGTATTGCAAGTCCTTTTTAGGTAACGCCACATCGGCAACTTCTGAGTCAATGATGATGGACACCCAGTCCTCTGCCGGGAATCGAACCCGGGCCCCCTGCGTGGTAAGTGGTAACGCTACCGCTACGCTACGGAGGCGGACAATGGAAGAAATGGCAGCGTTCACGGTGAAAGTCAGAGAACGGGACGGAGCGGGACGTCACCGTCAGTGACTCTCAGGAACAAAATTTTCATGTTGACGTCTTGTAGTATCTTTCTCTTCCTCCAACGTAGCAATAAACTGTACCGATACCTAAATATTGAACAGATTTTTACCAGCTACGATATAAAGGACTGTGGTTCACAATATTCTCTATGCTTTCTTTTGTCTCCTTCTTTTCGAAGACGGAGACGATGCCAGAAAAATATGATTGAAATCAATTAGGCGGTTCTTTTAATTGGTCCCCCATTACCAAATATTCCCAGTTCCAAGAATGCACACGAAAGTGGCATCGCACGTACCGTTATTGTAAGAGAAGAAATGTATTTATACGCAACTGTGTACTGCGAATAGTGTTGTCAGACAAGGAAAGTGAAATATGTAAGACAACTGAAAAGACCTTCTATGTCTTCTGAGAGTTCTGAAACAAAATAAATTAATGTTCGCAGAAGCATTTTCACAGAGAACTGTCCCAATTCTGGGGCGCCTCGGTACATAACTCTATAATTTATATGAGGCAAATAAAATAGAAAAATGTATTGCGAACTGTTCGCACGAAAGCAGAAAAAGAAAAACAAATGAATGAATACTACAGTCATTTTTCAAAAAATGGTTCAAATGGCTCTGAGCACTATGGGACTCAACATCTTAGGTCATAAGTCCCCTAGAACTTAGAACTACTTAAACCTAACTAACCTAAGGACATCACACACACCCATGCCCGAGGCAGGATTCGAACCTGCGACCGTAGCAGTCCCGCGGTTCCGGACTGCAGCGCCAGAACCGCTAGACCACCGCGGCCGGCACAGTCATTTTTGAACTGTTCACACAAAGGCAGAAAAAGAAAAACAAATGAAGGAATACTACAGTCATTTTTTAACTGTTCACACGAAGGTAGAAAAAGAAAACTAAATTAAGAAATACTACAGTCATTTTTGAACTGTTCACACGAAGGTAGAAAAAGAAAGAGAAATGAATACTATAGTCATTTTTGAACTGTTCACACAAAGGTAGAAAAACAAAGAGAAATGAAGGAATACTACAGTTACTGTGAGGAGCGTGATATTGTCTGCCATCATCGACAGTCAATCTACAGGGTGACCATAATTAAACTTTCCGTTGTTGACAGGGCTCCCATGAAAAACGATTGATTGTGGGACAACGAAAGTTTGCGGAAACATTTGTATGGGAATGCAAAAGAGAAATAAGGAATAAACCACTAAAAGAAACACATTTTAGATTCCAGACGACACAGTGCTATTTGTTAACTGCGTACCATGTTTACGTTCCAGGTGACAAAAATTGTTCATTGTGACGACCATCTGCGTCCATGAAAACCTGGATCCCCACTAGAGATTTCTCTACCGCTGCCCGGAACATCTCAGGTGGGATGTTGGCTGCCTCCCACGCTATGCTCATCTTCAGCCTCCAACGTATGTTAGTGCCCCGTTGATAAACACTGTCCTTCAGGCCACACCACAGTCAGGGATCGCACTGGTTCAAATCTGATAATCTTGGTGACCACACAGTTTGGAAAGGTCGGTGAATGAACCGGTTTTCTACAAACGTGTTACCGAGTGACCTCACGAACAATACGAGATGGAGCTCCATCAAGCATCAAAACAACTGAGTCCAAATCACCTCTTTGCAGCGATCACATGTCGGCGAAACAGATCACAGTTACGTGTGCCGTTCACGCTGCATGTCCCTGGCCTTTAGGGTCGGAGTTCTGAGTACTGGCATCTAGCTGCAAGTCATGACACTAACCACACGCGGATAATAAGATTAAAACTATATGGAATATTGTCAAATTGGAGACGGTGCAGCCTGACAGTGCACAGCATACCATAGCAATAAAACTAAATGATGATGTTGTGAGTGTTAATTCACAAGCTGCAAGTATTTTTAACGATCACTTTCTGAATGTAGCAGCAAAAATAGGGTTAAAGGGTTCAGTTGAAGAAGGGAAAAAAAATGTTAAAAATCTCATTCCCCAGGACTTTAGGTCTTTAGAAATAGCACCAACATCCCCCACTGAAATTAAGGGAATTATAAATACACTGAAAAACAAGAGCTCATGTGGTGTTGATGGAGTCTCTAACAGACTTTTGAAGTGTAGTTCTAATTTAATAAGTGGAGTCCTTAGCGATATATGTCATGCTTCGCTGGCACAGGGAATTTTTCCAGACAGATTGAAATACGCAACTGTCAAACCTCTTCATAAGAAAGGGGACAAGAGTGACTTAAATAATTATAGACCAACCTCATTGCTGACTTCATTTTCTAAAATATTCGAATAAGTTATGTATTCAAGAGTAGTCTCACATTTGAGTGAAAATAATTTACTCAGCATGTCACAGTTCGGATTCCAGAGGGATTACTCGACTGAGAATGCTATCTGCACATTTACCCATCGAATAGTACAAACCCCAAATTACAAATTATCGCCAGTTGGTATTTATGTGATCTCTCCAAGGTTCGACTCTTAGTAAAACTAAGGTTTTGTGGAATTGAAGGCTATACACACAGCTGGTTTGAATCATACTTAACGAACGGACAGCAAAATGTTGTGCTGAATATCTCAAATAATATTGGGAGGGTGGTAAATTCTAGTGAATGGGGAGTTATCACAAAGGGAGTCCCACAGGGTTCAATTTTAGGTCCTCTGCTGTTCCTTATTCATGTGAATGACCTCCCACTTAACGTTCAGCAAGCGGAACTAGTACTTTTTGCATATGACACGAGTGTTATAATAAATCTCATTCCAGAAAAAGCAGCTGAAGGTATTGTTAAATATGATTTTCAAAGAATTATTAGGTGATTCTCAAAAAATGGACTCTCCCTTAATTTTGAAAATCTCAATACATCCAGTTCTGTATACCGAATAGAGTCATACCGACAATTGATGTAGCATATGAACAGGGCTCAGTTAAGAGGGTAGATTTCTCCATATTTTTGGGTGTTCACGTTGATGCCAACTTGAACTGGGAGAAACATATTACTGAGCTTCTCAAACAACTAAGCTGAGCTTCTTTCGCTCTTCGTATAATAGCTAGACTTGGTAATAAACAGATCATCCTCCTAACATACTTTGCATATTTCGTTACGAATAATTCATCTCAGTTCGCGAAGAACAGTGATCTTCATACGTACAACACAAGAGGGAAAAATGACCTTTCCTATCGGAAGTTGCTCAAAATGGAGTACATTATTCAGCAACAAACATCTTTGATCATTTTGCCAACAACATAAAGTGTCTGGCAGGTAACAGATCAAGTTTTAAACCTAGCTTAAAATCATTTCCTTTGGACAACTCCTTCTACTCCATGGACGAGTTTCTGTTTCAGAAATGGTAAAAAAATATTACCTCTAAATGTAGTTGCATGTGCAGAACTAAAAATTTCAGTAATATTAATATTAGCACTATTCATGTGTGTGTATATATATCTTGTAATCTGACTTGTTTCACATTATATCGATAAAATAATCGGGAAAATGATCTAAGGAACATGACATAAGTAAAGCTAAACTAAACTAAACTATTAACAATGCAAATCCTGCAGAGCACATTCTGAACGTCATTCCGATGAAGTCGGGTACCCATACGATAAATGGTTTTCCGTGTACGCTGGCCCAAATAGCGAAAGTTTAATTACAACCACTCTGTATTCTCGCTGCGCTGAGTCGTCTTAAGGTGATGGATTTTGTGTCTTCTTAATTTTAATTTTATTGCCTGCTTCGTTTTCTAGGCACGTTCCGGTGTTTTCATGAATACTTGGGTATTTTTCGTATAAGTGTTCTTGCACATAACAACAAAAAATGATTTAGTTTTTATAATACTTGGAGAAAGAAGACTCCTATAATATGCATAAATAAGAGCAAAAATAGATGAACAAATTTTCTTTGAAAATTCCTCTTTTGGCAGCAAAATAGTCTGCTTTAATGATGGAAAAAAGTACATATTTCGTGTTCAGAAAAGAAAGCTTACTGGGAAAAGTGAAAAGGCTCTATGTGTTTCTTTCTAAACATATTTTGACGTATTTGTATGTCTATATTTTCTCGAGCCAGTAAATAACGATATTTAAAAATGCCTGGACGAAAATTCATCGTATTCTTTCCCTTCGTAACACAGTGGAAAATTCACCATTCAACTGCTGTCGAGGATACACTTAATGAATTTCGATTTGGCCATTATCAGATCTCTCATTATTACTTACTTCTCGTTCTGACAGTATGTTTTGACTCCTTTGTATCACGGATGGCATCTCAATGCCCCACTTTCACCCATTTGGTGCTTGGCTAAACAAGGTGACTTCGTGTTGACGTCCCGTCTAGTGTGAACAGACCACCTTTTCCCTACCGCTGACACCCAGGGCGAATCGACGTGTTTACAGCGCGAGGTATAGGCTGGACAAAGAACAGCTACTTTGCTTTCACGGCCGTAGGGCGCCCCGAATTGCTGAGCCGGCTGCCGACTGCGACTGCGCCAGCGCGGCCCTCGCGAAGTTTCGGCGCTGCGGCTGCGGTGAGGGACGCCGGCGGCGGTCGACGCGAGCGCCCCGCTGACGTAAGCGGGGTCGTCCGTCCGGGGGAGGCTGGAGCTGGAGCTGGAGGCAGCCGCCGCTGTCGGGTGAAAGCCTCCAGGGGCGGCCGCGCTATAAAATGGCGGCGGCGCGGTCAGCGGGGCACAGTCTTCCCAGACAGCACAGCCGACGCACGACAATGGCCCTCAAGGTGAGTCGCCGGCCTGTGGTGGTGCGGACATGCTGTACTCGAGGACCGGCAGAGCGCACCAGCCTCTACCTGCCGTTTGGCGTTGTTGCAGGGGGCTTGTGTTATTGTTGTTGACGCTGTCCGAGGACCTACTGCCCACCGTTATTTCGTACATTCGTGAGGGTCACTTATGCTGACTGTTAAGTCTGTTAATGGACGTACTGACCAATCGTACCTTTTATGACTTGTAGGGTTCACACACGTTTGGGACTGTTCTTGCTGCTGCTGAGCAGCCCAGGCTCAAAATGGTTCAAACCGGCTCTAAGCACTGTGGGACTTAACATCTGAGGTCGTCAGTCTCCTAGACTAAGAACTGCTGAAACCTAACTAACCTAAGGACATCACACACATCCATGTCCGAGGCAAGATTCGAACCTGAAACCGTAGCAGCAGCTCGGTTCCGGACTGAAACGCCTAGAACTGCTAGGTCACAACGGCCGGCAGCTCAAGATCCATAATTTATTTAGCACTGCGGGTTCGTGTGTCTACCACGCCCCATATTGTTACACTAGTTGTGGTGTCACCGCCAGACACCACACTTGCTAGGTGGCAGCCTTTAAATCGGCCGCGGTCAGCTAGTATACGTCGGACCCGCGTGTCGCCACTATCAGTGATAGCAGACCGAGCGCCACCACACGGCAGGTCTAGAGAGACGTACTAGGACTCGCCCCAGTTGTACAGACGACTTTGCCAGAAGGGGATCACTGACAAATACGCTCTCATTTGCCGAGACGATAGCATAGCCTTCAGCTACGTCATTTGCTACGACCTAACAAGGCGCCATTACCAGTTATTATTGCTATTATACTTCTGTATCATCAAGAGCGATGTTCTACAATTATGAATTAAAGTTAAGTATTCCAGAAGCTATGTACTACTTTTGGCTACTATAATTCCCGTCATTGTTCCAGACCTCACGCCATCCTGCGTGAGCTTAACGCGTGCCTTTCGGCTACCTCCGAGTGGCGTGGCTGTCTTGCTACGCCACTACACTAGTAACACTCAAGGAATACTTAAGAGGTCGATTCGGAAAGGGAGAAACGATGGGTCGCGAAATGGAAACCACAGTAAAAATCAAAAATGTTTTATTTGAAACAGCTACATCTTCCAGCTTGCATCTCTGGCTTAAACATTTGTCGTTGCGTTGTACCAACTTACCAATAACCTCGTCACAGAAGGCAGCCTCCGGTGCTTTCCAACTCACTGCATGCACCAAAGTGTTGTCTTCATAGCCAGCGGTTCATGTGCGCAGAGATGAGCGAAGTCTAGGCTGTTGGTGGGTGATCAATCACTGCCCATCGAAAACGCTACAGGAGCATATTCATTGTCCCTGTACAGTGCAGCCGAGAACTATTATGAAGAAGCAACTGCATGACAGTTACGTTATGTGGGTTTGCATGCAATCAGGGTAAATATCTCGGCGGGCTTCCATACCTGGTGGGAGACATTACTTTCTAGGCATCTTTATGCACTCACTGCGCACTCAGATGTGAGAAGAGGGACGTGACGCTATGGCCACACTAGAAACACTGCTCAACATAATGATTATAAAGATCCCGCCTCGATTGCAAATTGAAACCGGATGTTGACCTACGTTTCGGCGCGGATAAAGACGCCTTCTTCGGAACACACTGAAACTACAAGCTGCCTAAAGAGGCATGATCCAACATTAATACAGAACGCCCAAAAGGACAAAAGACTCGCATAAAACGTAAAATAAACGGTACGTGTGTACCATGTCAATAGCTGTACTTAGCTCAAACGCCAGAAGCGTGCTTCCTCACTCCAGTCAACGTTCGCTGGGCCGCGGGTTCTCAGGTTTGACCGAAGTACAGCTATTGACGTGGTGCACACGTACCGTTTATTTTACATTTTTTGCGAGTCTTTTCCTCTTTTGGGCGTTCTGTATTAATGTTGGACCATGCCTCTTTAGGCAGCTTGTAGTTTCAGTGTGTTCCGAAGAAGGCGTGGTTATCCGCGCCGAAACCTAGGTCAACATCCGGTTTCAGTTGGCAATCGAGGAGCAATCTTTATAATAATTAAATTATTCACGATTGCTGACGCGCTGCAGTGTTAAAAGTTCTCAACTGCCCAACATATTTGTGCAAGGCTCCATCGAATTTTCACTGTAGTTTCAATTTCGTCACCTATTACTCTTTACTTTCCGCATAGCCCTCGTATACGGGGCGTTCGCAAATTCCCGTTACAAACTTCTAGCACCCTTAGAGGGGAATCTGCCATAAAATAGAAACCCATACCCAGAAACGTATCTTTTCTGTTCTAGGACTGTTTCAATCCAGATGTGTAACTCATCCATTTCTGTTTGAGAAATTCAATTAGGCGTGACGCAGTAATACACGCGCAAATAATGTTGACACTCGGCGCGATGTCTGATGGGAGCGATTGTATATGGGAAATGCTTTTTCGGTCGTTCCCAGCAGCCACCGCGCCGAGTGTCTACGTAGTTTGCGGACACAGTACAATTATTAGTAGCAAAATTGGAAAAGAAACTGATCGAAACATCCCTCTATCACTTAACCACATTTGTTTGTAGTGACACTTAACACATTACGTGTCTTCATTATTCCAAAACGAAAAAGAACCCAGCGTATTGTACGTACAGATCAATCTGATGCGTTACAACAGCGGCTCGATGTGACGACCGCCATCGTTGTTAGAACTCTGTACACGTCATGCTGCCTGAGCTATTGTATACCAGGAAAAGCGACTATGAGACTTTTGTCTGTCCCTCAGCGAACGTGGACGTGTTACACGTCAGAACTGAAACCGCCGTAGAAAGGAAACGGTGCGTTTCCGGACATGGGCTCCTATTCGAAATATTAGGGACTCACTCCCCTTTAAAGTCCTAGAAGTTTGTTGCGGCAATTTCCGAACACGCTGTATGCAATGTATACCTATGCGGGTATGTAAGCACCGACATGAAGGAGAAGGGCCAGCCGAAGTGGCCGTGCGGTTAAAGGCGCTGCAGTCTGGAATCGCCAGACCGGGCATGGATGTTTGTGATGTCCTTAGGTTAGTTAGGTTTAACTAGTTCTAAGTTCTAGGGGACTAATGACCTCAGCAGTTGAGTTCCATAGTGCTCAGAGCCATTTGAACCATTGAAGGAGAAGGATTAGCGTGGCTTTCCTGTCTTTCGAACGTGCGTGCAGTAGATGCGCAAACGTGAACTATGGCGACGTTTTTACCAAATAGTCCAAATAGGACCAATGTGCTGTTACTCTTTTCTTGCCTGCCGAAGACAAACACCGTCAGATATCCATCGGAGGCAGCAAGTCTGTCGAAAACCATCGCTGTAGAATGGTAAACCAAGGGGTGCTGCTGCTTCGTGACAACACACATCCGCATATCGCAAATGTCGTAACGCGGAAGTTACGCGAAGTCACGTGGGAGACACTCAAGCATCGCCCTTTAGTCTCGATATCTCTCCATGCGACTGTTACGCCTTCGGTCTCTTAGAAAAGCGATTCTGGACTGTAGGGCCTTCGAACGGTAACTATTTGCACAAGCTCCGACATGGTCGCGAATAAAACATTGACCCGAGTAAGTTTCCTTTACTTCACGTCTATGGTCAAAAATCTTTTTGGCGTCAGACTACCGTGTTCGGCCTATAATCATATCTGTTTTATAAGCTATTTGATTGCAACTTGTACTAAAGACATCATTGGTGTAAAAGGCATAGGAAGCGTGCTAGGTGTGCCGCCTCTAGAAATCACCCAACATTGATTTCGATCATTTTTGAATGAAGCTCGAAGTAAGGGGTTGTGTCACAGTTTGTAACGCTCCGTCCGTCGGATGAGAAAGTTCGCCTCGGCTTTCTCCCAACATCTTTTTAAATATTTCATCGCGCAAGCACTCAGAACAGTAACCCATAAGATACAATACACATCTGACAGTTCATTCACATTGCAGTGTTTGCAAGTACGACCTTGCCAAGCTGGCAGATTGGAATGTCTCACCTCCATACAGTCTCTAGTAATGGGAACAAGGTTACAGCCTGACAGTAACTTGAAAGTGTACTGGTATATGACGTCAGAGTTTCTCTATAGTCTAGAATAAAATTTGAGCGCATTAATGCTGTGCCTGAATTTTATATTTAATTTGAGAACTGATTTCGTTTTTAATTATTTATTTACGTTAGTCTAGATGTATGGCGCCATAGATACAAACGAATACAAAGCAGAATAAGAGTAGAGTACAATTGGTGATAGAGGATCGGAGAAAGTGGAAGAATGGTCTTAGACTTGATGAAGAAACCACCTTATCATTCCGATGTACTCTTAGTACATTCTGGAAACATCCCCCAGGCTGTGGCTAAGCCATGTTTCCGCAATATCCTTTCTTCCAGGAGTGCTAGTTGTGCAAGGTTCGCAGAAGAGCTTCTGTGAAGTTTGGAAGGCAGGAGACGAGGTACTGGCAGAAGTAAAGCTGTGAGGACGGGTCGTGAGTCGTGCTTGGGTAGCTCAGTTGGTAGAGCACCTGCCCGCGAAAGGCAAAGGTCCCGAGTCCGACTCTCGGTCCGGCACACAGTTTTAATCTTCCAGGAAGTTTCTTACTCTTAGTAGTTCGAGGAAAGTAAAGGAATCGCAATAAACGGTAGCGTGGAGATATGAACGGCGTTGCTCTTCAATGCGGATGTTCATTACTGTCCCACCCCTCCGTGTCACTACGGCCATTTTTAATTGGCGTCCAGGAATAGAGGAAGGCTTAGGAACACCATAAGCAGTATACTATCAATTTCACTTAATCAAATTCGTCTATACGTCAGTGGAGAGAGAAGCATCGTCGCTCTTACACGGCAAACGAACTTGATGACGGTCCGGAAGATCTTTAGCGTATTGCAACACCTGACGTGTTATCTTGCCAAGACGCGTACACAGCGTTAGAATGGTTTGCAAGTATACTAGTGAACTGAAATCCAGGTGTAGAACACGATTTCAATGCGGACGAAATTACACATGTTAGTATTTAATATACTGAAGGGTAAATAAATAAATGTCATGTGACTAGGGCCTCCCGTCGGGTAGACCGTTCGCCGGGTGCAACTCTTTCGATTTGACGCCACTTCGGCGACTTACGCGTCGATGGGGATGAAATTATGATAATTAGGACAACACAACACTCACTCCCTGAGCGGAGAAAACCTCCAACCCAGCCGGGAATCGAACCCGGGCCCTTAGGATTAACATTCTGTCGCGCTGACCACTCAGCTACCGGAGCGGACACTTAAGGGTAACAGTGAATATATGACAATTGGCCTCTTAACTTGTCGATAACCTCACTTTGATCTATTATCACATACTTCATCTGACTTTCATTACCGGTATATGCTATTTAAAAAAGTGATACCAGCAGAGAGCCATTACACTGTTCGATTTTCCACATCTACTGTCGATTCAACTCGGTTGGGACAAAAGGGAAAATTGTTGAATGAAATATGCTCATACTACTCGTAAGCTCTCGAGAGAAAAGCCTCTCATTCAGGAAAGACAATAGGCTACATTTATGAAATAAGGGTGCTGATGATGCAATGGCGATTGAGATATCGTTCACCAGTATTTCTGCTGCAGGAAAAGAGACATGGTTTCACAGATGTAATCTCTTGTAGACTCCCTTCCGATCAATACCAAATGAACAGCCGAAGTTGTTGCATAACTACTGCAGCGTTGCAGGTTTCATTGCGGTGTCCCGTGCTCGTTCGAGGCTTTATTGTTAGTATGACACCTCTTAGAAAACATTCACAGAGCTCTTCGCTGACTTAGAACGATTGCTTATTTTCGTATGAACAACATATGTTTACTGTTGCTTCGTAAGCACTCTAATGCCAAGGAGAGGAATAGAAAATACAGAGACAAGTGACTAACGAGAAACTTTCAACGTGTACATTTCAGTGAAGTCGTTTAATATCTTCACTCGGTTAAAAACAGGATGATTTCATCTCGCTTCGGTCTAATATCGCTATCATAGCGTAAGGCAAGTGATATAAGGCCTGTTCAATTCCTGGAGTAGGTTTTATAGCGAAAGAATAAGCTTCCACTTCCTTCAGAAACTTTGAAGTATAATGACGGGCGTCCCAATTGAAACACCTACATCGAAGCCTGCGAGATGACATTCTGTTGTCTATGTGTAGAAGACCGTTGGTGGAATTAGGAAGACGAGATACTGAACAAGTTATAGGCATTGAAAAATAACATTTCTTCAGTACGTCGGGCAACGCAAAGAAAGTAAATAGATAGATATGGAAATAGTGTTTTGTAATTGCCTACAGGTATATCTCAAATCCACAATGAGTGTTATTCTTCGAAGGAGTTACGCTGTTATGAAACTTTCTGATGGACTGAAAACGTGTATTAGATCAATATTAGAACCACATTTTGCGACTCTGAAAGAGGTAACGGCAGATTTAAGCTACGAGATTGTTCTCTTGTATAGCTAATTCCCTTATAGCGTTGCGTCCAAATGGCAAGGTTCCCTGCTAGTGAACCATTCTTCTTACAGGTTTTATCTGCCAGTAAGTATCTTAACAGCACTCATTCCCCTGCAGAGTGAAAGATTCACTACGGAAACGACATTTAGGCTATGGATAACGCATTCTCCGCCGCCGCCTTTCCCTTGTAAGCAATATATTCCAGTGAAAGTGTTCATGAGGCCCTTTGTGAAATTTCAAAAGTAGGATACAGGTGCTGGCGAATGGCAAGACTGAGGTGGGTTTCATGCCCTGCCTGAATAGCCTATTTCGTTAGTATATTGCAGTTTCAAATGGTTCAAATGGCTCTGAGTACTATGGGACTTAACTTCTGAGGTCATCAGTCCCCTAGAACTTAGAACTACTTAAACCTAACTAACCTAAGGACTTCACACACATCATCCATGCCCGAGGCAGGATTCAAACCTGCGGACGTAGCGGTCGCGCGGTTCCGGACTGTAGCGCCTAGAACCGCTCGGCCACTCCGGCCGGCGTATTCCAGTTTGCAGGCAATGGTATGGAGTCAGGCAATTTAAATCGCTTGCACTAATTATGGAAATCGCAACAGACAAATGTAATGGTAGCTCATCCGTGAGCAATTAGGCTTTCTTCAGCAACCTAGAAACAGAAGGCGTATAAAATCTAGCCGATGGTCAGTAGTTTAGTAACTGACTCATTTACTGATATACTGATTGTCAAGGCTCCACGAATGAGAAATGAACAACCAAATAGGTAAAATTAATGTTCATACTGGATTTGTTTTCTGTGGCACTAACTAGAGTGCGAGAACAAAACAAAACATCTGTCATGAAAGCATCCTGTCAAGACATAGAAAGATGATTTTAATGGCAAAGTGTTGTCTTAGAAAGTCACATGACATGCGTACCACAGTAACATGAAGAATTTCCACGTATATATGACGTCTTGCCACAAAGTAATCAAATTGTGGGGGCAAAGTTCGAGAATTACCCTGTTTAACGGCTCGCTCATTGAATTACTACTTAAACTTAATTAGCGGTGGCACGATACCGTATTGTGCAGTCAACCCTCTGTCGCCTGTCTCGACGTTACCGCTTAAGAAGCTGTGGTTAACGGTGCCAAAACCACAATTAGGTTAGCAGGCCTATTGTCTGAGGTCCAAGTCAGCGCTTGCTGTTAGCGCGGCGGGTTTGTCTCTGCACTGTGCAGCGCCCGCGAACATGACACGCAGCTTTCACACTACAGCAGCAAATGGCTGTCGAAACTTGTCATTCAATATTTGCCGGCTAACCGCAGGAGGCTGCGTTACGACACGCCTGGTCCACGTGGGGATGCATTGAGTAACGCCCTCAGTGTTCCGTCACTAGCAGCACAACTTGTCAGCCTCCCGCTCCGATTTAGTGCCGTAATCACTACACTGCATGGCAGTATTGTCACCCTATAGAGAAAAAAATGGTTCAAATGGCTCTGAGCACTACTTAAACCTAACTAACCTAAGGACATCACACACATCCATGCCCGAGGCAGGATTCGAACCTGCAGCCGTAGCGGTCACGCGGTTCCAGATTCACCCTAAAGAGATATCGATTCATTAGCTTAATTATGTACTTCACGTTATAAGTGTAGACTTTAAGGTATTTACCCACTCATTAGCAGTTTTGATGTTTTTTCAACTCTAAACTAAAATCGAACGAAGTTACGATGGCACAGAAGTGCAAAAGCATGTATAATATACCTGATAAATCGTATCCGCTAAGCAGTGAGCGTGTTGGTGTGACTCAGAAAAGACCATGCCTTTGCTAGACAGCAGATCGTTGGTATACGTAATTCGTTTCGAAGCTGAAATATGAAAGTTTCTGGAACCGATACATTCGTACAAATAATTACTCTAGCTGACGAACATATATAAGATTAAATTCTACATCTGATAGTAATTCTGTAGTAAAACTACTTCTGTTGTGTCCTGTACTAAACAGAGACTGTACCTGCAGCACTTCGTAAGTTGATCTTGTAAAGGTAGCCTCGTAGATAGCCCTAGCAGCGATCAAAAGAGCAATTCAGGGGCTGCGAATATCGCTGCATTTCTAGACTTTGTAGAGGTTGCGCTTCGCACTCGCTGCAACGTATTGTCGGTTGCCGTCCGGCAATGTTTTCGGGACTTCGCACTGGGATTTTGTTCAGTGAAGAAGAGGAGAGGGGAGTTAATAATGGAACCTTACTAAGAGCAGACAGGTATTGTACGTACGTACAGCAATTGGCAGGAAGAAATTATATCAGTGAATCTTTTATAAGTGTCGTGAACACTGATTTACTTTGTACTAATCTGCATGAGTTTCGTGAAAGCGAATTTACTCATGGCAAGACTAATAATGTGCTTCCGGGTGTACTATCAAGCTGTTATTTCGATTTTATGTACAATATTTCGAACAGCGAACCACCCATCTTCTTCAGGCACTGCGAGGTTTGCTGTTGCGTGTACTCCAACCAGTTTCGAGTCTAGGGTGACAGTATAGATAAGAGCAAAACTCGCAGCACCTGGAGAATACGGATGGGACGGTTCTCGGCGTACTGTACGCGAAATGAAAATAACTCCGAAGAACACCCGAAGCACGCCATTAATCAGTCGCGCCGAGAAAATTGAGAAAACACAACGAAAAGACTAGGACAGAATTGCGACTATTGTACGAATTAATGTAATTCGAGCAAGAACTATTGTTTCAAACGAATGAGAGTGAATTGGGCTATTAAATTGGCTGATTTCGTGAATTACGGTGAAACAAAGTAAAAATTACACACTCTGCACTAATGTGTTTCATGCTACAACCAGGGCAATTTTTTGCACTGATGTGTTTCATGCTACAACCAGGGCAATTTGACAATTAGAACACAAGTCTCTCCCTATGCGGGAATCACATAACTATGCGAGCACTACGGACAGCAGACACTGGGACATACGAAGATCTGGGTCCTGGGTGTGTGGTCGGGTTGCCGATATTGTTAAGGCAACCGCTCACGACAAGAGGGAAATCCCGGTTCGAGTCCTGGTACGACACTAATTTTCATATGTTTCCAGTAAACTGTATAGCTGTTGCGGTACCGTATTCACAGTTTATGAATAGATTTCGCGATGAGATTGCACACACTGGAGTATTTGTAGATGCACAGCAGAGAATACATACTTGTACGTGGCAAGAAAAATTTACCACCTGTGGTTCTGGTGTAATCAGTACATTATCTAACCGATCACCGCATTTTATGTGTATGTTAAGGCAGGTAGAGGTTCAGCCTGCTCCTCTTTTTTAATCGTATTCTGTGTGGTTACTCTGCATGGCAGTCAGTAACAATTCCAAGCATTAGTTACGTGAATACGTGAACATAGGTGTATGATACTGTCAGAGGCGAAGCCCATAGGCATCAGCACGAAGGATGATCATTACACTTGGTCCTTCACACGTTAAAAGTAATTTCCAGCAGCTCTTCAACTGACCGGAACATTTACACTCACGTGGCTCTGTTGTCGCGCCGATCAATGACGCTCCTGTCCCATTTACAGATCGCAGTCTTCGCCGCCGTCCTGGCCGTGGCACGCGCCGGCTACCTGGGCGCCCCTGCCGTGGCCTACGGCGCCGCCCCCGCCTACGCCGCCCCCGCCTACGCCGCCCCCGCCTACGCCGCCCACGCCGTCGCCCCCGCGGCCATCACCTCCCAGCACTCCAACATCCTGAGGAGCTACGGAAACCTGGGACAGGTGTCCACCTACTCCAAGACCATCGACACCCCCTACTCCAGCGTCAGCAAGTCTGACGTGCGCGTGAGCAACGATGCACTGGCCCACGTGGCCGCCCCCGTGGCCTACGCCGCCCACGCCGCCCCCGTCGCCTACGCCGCCCACGCCGCCCCTGTGGCCTACGCCGCCCACGCCGCCCACGCCGCCCCTGTGGCCTACGCCGCCCCCGCCGTACACGCCGCCCCCGCCGTCGTCAAGGCCGCCGCCCCCGCCGTCGGTCTGCTGGGAGTGGCCTACTCCGCCGCCCCTGCCGTCGCCCACATGACCTACTCCAACGGTCTTGGTCTCAGCTACGCCTGGTAATTCCCATGCGCAATCCTGACCTTGTCTCCATCTCTCTCTCTCTCTCTCTCTCTCACGCACACTTTCATCTGTACATAAACTATTTATACTCTAATAAATGTACTGAAATATAAAAAGTTTTGTTCCATTATTCGACCTTATAAGACACTGATGTAACCTGACAGCTCCAAAAGGTCTGGGAAATGGAATCAGAAAACAAAGAAATAGGGAAGATAAACAAAATGATTCCTCTTCAAAATCTTCTTTAGTGGCCACAGCACACTACAGATAGTTTTTATAAATTATGCGTTTTGAAGGTGGAGAGGGGAGAAAGGAAAGGGAAGGAACTAATGATATCAGCTGCAACGAGACTACGTGCAGAATCAGCAACGGCGAGTGAAAGTGTGTGCCACACTAGGACTCGAACCTCGGATCTCAGGCTTGCTAGGCATTTGCGTTAACCACTGCTCCACCAGGACACTGTAGTCACTGCACATGCGCAAATTATCTTGGCACTCTCACATTCCCACCTAGCGCCACCTATCCGCATTTCTCGTCCACGTCCTCCATGCTTGTTAATTTTAGATTCCCGCTGGAGGTCGAACGTACGTGTGCATCTGCACTGAAGCTTGTGGATTCATTGCCCATCGAGGCGAATCAATGATATGAATGCGTGGTGTCCGCTCTTTCTGTTAAATCCTGCCTAGTCGTCGAATATGGAGTGTCTAGGGAACCTGCTTTCTCGGATCGCTAGACAACATTCAAACAAACCGTATTGATACGCCCGCTAAACCCGCTGGGCAAAACAAGTGGTTAGGATTGTGGAAAGGGCCAAGTAAGGTGTCGGTCAGTTTCACCTCAAAATTTTAATTTATTGTATTTTAATAACACATTCACAACCAAAGCGACAGATAGCCGAACGTTTACAACTACGAGTTTCAAATTCCAAATCTTTCACGGCTGAAGGCCTCCAAACAAGAATTCTTAAAAATCAAGAAGGTAAATTTCAAGTGACTGAAGACACGCAGTTACAGTTACAAATAAAATTATATATATATATATATATATATATATATATATATATATATATATATATATATAGGCTGAAAGCCTCAAGACAAAAGTGGATAGATAAACATAAACAAAATGCAATACAAATAGCTGAAGACCACAATTAAATTTTCAAGATTGCTTGAAGGGTAATTTTAAGAATAAGTTTTTAAGCGGCTGAAGGGCCACAATTGATTTTCCAAAATTCAAAAAATTGTTCAAATGGCTCTGAGCACTATGGGAGTTAACAGCGGAGATCATCAGTCCCATAGAACTTAGAACTACTTAAACCTAACTAAGGACATCACTCACATCCATGCCCGAGGCAGGATTAGAACCTGCGACCGTAGCGGTCGCATGGTTCCATACTGAAGCGCCTAGAACCGCTCGGTCACTCCAGTCGGCTCCAAAATTCAAAATTACCATAAACCTTTAAGGGCAGAAGGCCACAATGTTTAAGCTTGAAAAGTAGTTTTAAGAATAAGGTTCCAAGCGGCTGAAGGCCCAAAATTAATTTTCCAAAATTAAAAAAAAAAAAAGCTTAAGCCTTAAGTTTTAAGTAGCTGAAACCGCACTAAAAGAAAAGACAACACAACGGCAATAACCTTTCAGCAAATATCGACTTGATGGAATTAAAACTTACTTATACGCAGGTGAAGACCTTTAATTTACATAAAACACAGTAAAACCAATAATTTTTTAAATTATTGGCTATGGAAGACTATATATATATATATATATATATATATATATATATATATATAGACAATGAAACACCGGTGAGTAAGACAGTAAAGACAACGGCACTCAGAAGCCTCCAGGGGGTTCAGTCTGCCATCGTTCCCTTAGGTGAGAGCCCAACTACACTTGATCCGTCGGAACCCAAGCAAGGGACAGCCACGGACCGACCGACAAAACGACTTGTTTGCCACCAATCGGTACATGAGAACTCAAACACAAAATGTGACGGACATAATTATCCACAATCAAATATGTATATGTATTAAGCTTTCAAAACTACACACCGTGTTGGACAGCGACAGTAGGTGAGGAAAGGACACTGCCTGAAATTACGTTAGTGGCCAGGACAGGTAACCGGAACACTAACGGCCACAAGGCACAAAATTCCGCTAGTGTACTTGAATTGTAGTCAACCAATATAGTTAATTCCACCGCATGGCAGCTAAATTTCAGAAATACAAACACTCGGTGTTGCTCACAGGGAAACCCCTCCAATAGCGAACCACCGAAACGAACCACACAACATGAATAAACGTGGCTCGGGTCCTTAAAACGCCACTCAACTTTGACGTCCTGGGTCGGTGAGCCACGGAGGTCGTAGCGATCGGACAGCTCCACACACGCTCCGACACTGCGCAGGGACCGCCAGCGGATCCAGCCGACTGCACCACGCGGAGATGTCCTCTCTGGTACACACCAACCGAACGACTGCCCACAGATACCCTAGACGGAAACTCTATGCACAAGATCAAAAATGGTATAAGGTGCAAATATCGATACACATCGCTGCTGCCACACGTAGAAGGAAGAAGAACCACGGCATAACTGCAACAAGGGCGGGAAACCAAACACAGATAGACAACCAAGAAAAAGCATAGTTGGGAGTGAGCACGGTTCACACATTACAAAATGAGCAATTAAAATACTTCACTTTGTGTCACACGGAAGTGTCGTAAGTAAAGGACGACATACGAAATAATCAAGTCTCTTCAGTATAACAATTCCTGCCTGATACATAGAGGGTTCAAGCGAAGTAATGAGCTTTGACGCTTCTATGCAAGCCGCTAGTCTTGAGGCTGCTGTTCGACTGGGCCGCGACCAGTCGGGTGCGGCGCTTACGTCCACTCCACGTATGGGCCACTGGTGTCGCGTTGTCGTCCTGGAGAGGGGTTGGTCAGTGTGGAATTGGCTGACGTCTTTTCACTCTATCGTTTCCGACTGTTGTGCCGGCGCTTGACTTTGCGCCGTTACACTTCAGGATATGAGAGAAAGAACAGACACTACACATTCCTATCATAAATCCTCGCCGGCCGGTGTGGCCGTGCGGTTGAAGGCGCTTCAGTCTGGGACCGCGCGACCGCTACGGTCGCAGGTTCGAATCCTGCCTCGGGCATGGATGTGTGTGATGTCCTTAGGTTTGTTAGGTTTAAGTAGTTCTAAGTTCTAGGGGACTGATGACCTCAGATGTTAAGTCCAATAGTGCTCAGAGCCATTTGAACCATAAAGCCTTAGGGAACTGCCACAAAATGGAACAAAGTGAACTTTATGGTGGCGAAAACGTGAAACAGATAACTGTGCAACATGATCAAGATTGTAACTTATCTTAATCGAGATTCCAGGGAAAGCAGTTCTTTCTTACGTGTTTCTTAAGTGAGAGTACAAATTCTGTGTTGACAATGGTTTAAAGAAACATTACACTGAGAATCTGACTACAGAAATCCAAGCACGGAACTCCGGTATTTTAACAGCGAATAGGAATATGGTGCATAGTGAGAGGATTTTCTGTAGACCCCTATTGCTGAATCTAATCGTTTATCTGGCCACAGTGTCACGTCAAGTTCGCCAGTCATAATATTTTTAAGCAACAATTTGTTACGCCCCGTCTGACAAAATGAGAGAACCCCAGTAGGCGAAGGGCAGACGTAATGAAAATTCACGGGATATGTGGTGCTACGAGAAGCATTCAATTGAAACCTAGCACCCGCCTCAATGGAACCTTGGAATGGTTCCATTCAAAAGTAATCATCAAACCCTTTGAAACGTTGGTCCCACTGGGAGACGAGACGTTAGTTGCTGTTTCGTAGAACACGGTCGACTGCTGACGTATCCACAACCATGCGACAATCCGACAGCCCGTGGCCAAACGACAAAGCCAACACTTGAAACACCTGACTTCTCCGCCGACAAGGAAATCCAGTGCTGTCCAAACAAGTTTCGGTGAGATCATGATGAGCTTTCTCTTCCACTACAGAGGCCGACTGCTCGTCAAGTTCCTCGAATTGTAACCACAATCAGTGCACAGTGCTATGAAGACACTTTGCAAAAACTGCGGCGCGTCATAAAGCCAAAACGCCGAGGAATGCTGTCAGACGGAACCATCCTGTTGCACGATGTCGCCCGCCTCCACACTGCCAAGTGGACGAAGACTACACTTCAGCGACTTGGTTGAGAGACACTGGAACATCCTATGAACAGCCCGGATCTTTCAGAGTGAGATTTTCACATCTTCGCTGACCTGAAGAAAGACATGCGTGGAGTTCGGTTTCAGCCAGACGAGGAATTGCAAGAGCGGGTGCGATCGTGGATCCGTCAGTTGCCGACCGCGGTTCTACGAAACCGGGATTGATCGTTTCGTCTGCCAGTGGAATAAACGTATTAACGCGAGAGGTAAATACTTTTGAATGAAACCATTCCGTGGTCCCATTGAGGAGGGTGTTCGGTTTTCATTTGACTGCCCCTTATATTTCAGTGAAGTCAAATTTACAAAGAACGTGGTAGCATGAGGCCACATATCACAATGAACGTTGTACGTCTGCTGGCATGCATTGATGCACTGATTCCCTTAAGAAGGGTGTCAGAATGCCGTTGTCCTCTTTCCTGAGGCAAGCATCCCAAAAAAGTGCTGTAATTGTACCTTGACACCCTGGACAGGGCACTGGATCGGAGTTGACATACCAACAGGTCAAAAACGTGTTTTACTGGGGACAGACCTCGGGATATTGGTAGCAATGGGAGTATCGCAGCAGCAAGTCGACAGTTCATGGAGACACGTGCCACGTATGGACGATCATTGTGCTCTCAGTCACTACCAGCCATGACTTGAAGCTATACCCAGTAGGGCTTCTCACACCATGACACTAGGGCTAACTCCACTGTGCTTCTCCGAAACATTGGAAGAATGGTACCTCTCAATGATTCGCCACCATACTCACCCACGACGGTCATCCAGGGTGATGTGGAATCTCTATTTGTTGCTGAAAATTGTGTGACACCATTTATTAGCAGTCCATAAGTCTCGGACACTGCACCAAACGCTGCCATATGTGCTTTGATGTTAACGGAGCTTACGAATGGGACGGTAATTCTTTAGTCCACCTGCTGCTACCCTCCGACCAGTGATATGGTATGAAACAGAATGTTGCAAGGGGTTTGTTACGTACTATTCGGTGATCCTCCTTTTTGATGGTCAGACGGACCATTGACGACGTGTATGCCTCCCCTCACGATCCCAAGAAGTCCAGCATCGGGCCATTTTCACATCAAATCTAGATAGTGCACGACTCGACCAGCTGCCAAAATGGAGATCCACAATGAGCCCCTTTCAAACTGTCGTGTGATGATACCGCTCTGCCACCAGATCTGGTAACAACACTAACCACGAACGACACTGATGCACCCTTGTGTCAGTTCTACCTGTCACAGAGAATTTCAACTCAAATCCTTTATATGCCCACAGACAATGAATACGTCTACGATGTTATGGTGACATCCCATGTCTTCTGGCAGGCAATGAACTAAATATTTTTACTTTATTAGTTGGAAATAATGCCTGAAGACCTCAAACTCGATAAGGTTTCATGTGTAAGAACTTCAGTATAGAAAACAAGATGTATGTCTAGATGACTGTTGAGAAAAGAACCTGATTCCTTTCGGGTGAGCATCTTCAGAATGTTAGCAATCGCTTCTGGTGTTCGAACTGACGGTTTATGGCTTCTATTAGACTCGCAAAAATTGCCACTGGGCTATCATTTCGTTATCAACATCTTAACATTACTTAGTTTCAGTAAACTGGAGTTCGAGTATTGTAGATGCTTTCATCTTCAAAAATTGTCTAAAATGAACCAGTACCGGTTACAAGTTGCAATTATCCATATACACTCATGCTCAGAGAGAGAGAAAAAAAAGAAACAGAACACCCTGAACGATTAGAGACAGGGCATTCATATTCACAGGACATGTGCATTAGCATCTTCTGCAGAAATGATTAGTAATTTAACCATACAGGCTGAAGGGTTTAAGGTCAACGTTGGAGTCGCGGCGCAACACCACATACCGGTAAAGTGAGCCTACGGCTCTCGTTGTCGCTATAAATCAAAGGTAATGGATCAGTGTGACTTGAGTAGACGTGCAGTATGCCCCGCAGACTTATGCGCGAACCGTACCGTCAAATCAGTGAGTTTCATATAGGGCGCCTTGCTGTCGTGAGAGAATGTGATGCATCCACCCGGGAAATTGCTGCTCGTTTGGGACGAAGTGTTTCGTCAGTGCAGCGGATGTGTGCAAAATGGTTCGTGGAAGACAATAGACCACTACGAGATGGGTCAAGTTGCGTCAACCAAACCAACCTCTGAGAAG
The DNA here is from genome assembly GCF_023898315.1 of Schistocerca nitens. Classification (NCBI taxonomy): domain Eukaryota; kingdom Metazoa; phylum Arthropoda; class Insecta; order Orthoptera; family Acrididae; genus Schistocerca; species Schistocerca nitens. The sequence continues at coordinate 1,190,164,828 of NC_064614.1, read as the reverse complement.
TTCGACACCTCATCGGAATGTCATCACAGGGCACCACTTCTCCACCTTCCTTTGACGAATGTGCATAAACGTTCTAGACGGCAAAGGTGTATGGGACGACGTCCCTTGGGTCAGGAATGACAACAGATACTGTTTTCGGACGAATCGAGGTTCTGTTTGTTTCAAAATATGGCCGCATTTTGGTTCGATGTAGACAGGAGGAGTGGCATCACAGTGACTGCATTCACACGAGAGATACAGCGCCAGCTCAAGGCCTAATGATGTGCTGTGCTATTGGGTACAATTACAAATCACAGTTGGTGCGTGTCCGTGGCACTGAGACCAGTGTGACCTACGTGAAGGTCACCATGCGGCCCCTAGCCACGCCCTTCCTGCACAACAACCCAGACCCCATTCTTCAGCAAGACAATGCACAACCACATGTTGCTGCACAAACACGCACCTTCTTGGTGTCACAGGATGTCAGCCTTTTGCCCTGGGCCTGCATGTCGCCAGATTTGTCGTCAACGGAAAATGCGTGGGATATAGTGTAACGACTATTGTGGCGCTGTAACCCAATGCCAAAGACCACAGATGGATCTAGGTGAATGTAGCATGGATGGCTATACCATAGGACACCATCGCGCATAGAACAAGGCGGACCCTGTGCCTACTAGTCAACAGCACACATTCTGAAACGAGGTGACTGAAATGCTAATCATGTCTGCATAATACACTAACATGCATGTCCTGTGAATGTGAACGTACTATCTCTAGTTCTTCTTCTGAATATGAGTGTACTTTGGTATACAGAATACAGCATCGCCCATTCAAATCAGCAACTGAACTTGTGACAGCACCATCTGACGGATCTGCTCGAAGTACACTACCTACTCAAAAACATCCGGACGCCTATCAGTGGATATTTATATGGAATGTTACCTCCGCCTTTACGATGGTTTCAGCTCTGATGGGGACACTTTAAGTGAGATGTCTGAATGTCTATAGAGGAATGGTAGCCCATTATTCCTCAAGAGCTGAAACCAACGATTGGTTGCTGGAATCTGCAAAGAAGTCGACGTTTCAACTCGCTTCAAAGGTATTCCATTGGGTTCAGGTCTGGAGTGTGATGCAAGCCCCTCTAGCTCTTGTCTTCAAGAACTGCGGGAGCCCTTCTCCGACTCTCCTGCCGCGTGATCTTTCAGTGTGATGAAGTTCTCTCTGAGTACACCTGGTAAAACAACCGACTTCACATCTGGCAGTATAGTCACCTCGTTACTCACTTCCAGCTGCCAAACGTTTTATGCTGCCGCAGTGAGCGTATGGTATTCTGTCAGACTATCTAGCTATCTAGCTGCAGAGTACGATCTGTTATCTACACTATTCTGTCTACATTAGATTTCATTTCGTACTGCGCCGTTTAGACGAATTCACCACTCACAGAATAGTTGACAGTCATCTTAAATGCTTCACAAGTTCAGAGGGAGCGGTCGCAGATGTTCACAACTGGTGATTGTACTACTTATGGCATGGCTACAGCAGCTCGATAAGATGGTGCGAAAAGCTGCTCCCCGTAGGTGTGAAATTTGATCCTACGCGGATCCTCGAATTGGCAAAGCAGCGACGATACGCAACGGCCGTAACTGGCTGTCTCTCTCGACATAACACACACACACTGAGGAGGGGGAACAAGAGAACATCCAGGATTGAATTTGGGCGCACATAAAGCAGTTGTCTCTTGTTTCTTTCTTTCTTTTCATCAGTCTTTTGACTGGTTTGATGTAGCCCGCCACGACATCCTCTCTTGTGTCAGTCTCTGCATCTCATAGTAGCACTTTTGCCGGAAACTTTCAATAATTTGTTGGATATTTTCCAACTCTTTGCTCTTTACGGCTCCATCTAGTACCATGGAACTTATTACACCATGGAAATCATTACCTAATGTCCTATCACATGTCCTATCATCCAGTCCCTTCTTCTTGCCAGTGTTTCCACTCATTCGTTTCCTCGGCGGTTATTGGAGAATCTCCTCATTTCTTATCTCATCCATCCCACTTGATTTTCAGTATCCTTCTGCAAGATCGACACTTCACTTCTTTTCATCTACAATGCTTTGAGATCACCGGGGCTGTTTTCGTAAATGTCACCCAAGAGAAAACTACAATAAGCCACACGCTTGAATCAGTTATCTATTTCAACGCAGTTTCGTGCCTGGGCCTCTCGTCAGACGGCAGAGAGTTCATGAGCGTCCACGTGAGATCGACAAAGACGTGGCTCCAATTTATTAAACTTAGATTTGTATCCCTACGGAATTTTGATTCGCTCTTAACAACTAAGACTGGTGTATTTCATTTTTAATATTATTCTATCGATATGTGCTGGTGACCCAGAACCTTATGACCACTGCCCACCACCAGGATCCACGCCCTCTTTTAGTGTTGGGGTATGTGACGCAGTAAGGGAAGAATGTAAGCGCAAGAGAGACGAATATGGAGTCATTGTAGGGAATATACGGGCCTCAAATGCATTGGTGTAAGCAGTTATTGTGGCGCTGCAGCTGAAAACGAGAATCTCTGAAACGGCGGCGGCGGCTGGTCGCCTGTTGGCGTACTACTAACGTGAGCAGCTATGGAAAGTGGTTGAAGGATGGTGACATAACCACTGGACGTATGGTGTTGGACGACCACGTCTCATCACAAAACGTAGAGGTCAGAGGATCCGCCATGTGTAATTCAGAATAGGCAGCGATCTGTGGAAGGTCTGACGACAGAGTACACTGCTGGTGTAGGTACAAGCGTTTCAGAGCACTCCGTTCAAAGGCTATCGTTAAACATGCAGCTCCACATCACACGCCTGCGTATTCCTGTGTTGACCCAATGACAAGTCAGTTACGTTTGCCGTGGGCACAGCATCAGTTAGTTTCCACCGTGGGTCGCCTGCCGAATGAATCGCATTTCTTGTTACACCAAGTCGACGGTTGGGTCCTTTCTCGCCATCATCCAGGCAAATGGCTGCACGAAACGTGCACCGAGCCACAGATGCAGGCCGGAGAGGACAGAATTATGCTATGGGGTACATTGTTTGGGCTTCCATCGGATCTGTGGTCGTAACAGCAGGTATCATAACAGCAGTGAACCAAATGAACATTATTGCCGACTACCTGCACTGCTTTATGCTTGAAATCTCCTCCTACAGCGATGACATTTTCCAGCAGGATAACTGTCTGTGTTGCAAGATCAGAATCGCCCTACAGTGGTTTAAGGGGAATTATAATGAACTCACACTGATGTCTTGGCCAGCAGTTGTGCCTGATCGGTATCCATTGGAACACACATCGGGTGCCAGCTGCGTGCCTGTAAACCACCATTCCGTAATTTGCGGGAATCGCTTGACCTGTGCATAGGCATCTGGTGTCACATACTTCTGGAAACCTGTCAAGGACATGTAGAATCCATGCCAAGCAGAATCTCCGTTGTATTGCGTTCGGGAAGTAGAGCAACACGCTATGGTCATAATGTTTTGGCTCATCGGTGTATGTCTCACATTAAACGCAAATTTCCCAGTCAAAGGGAAATCGGTAACATATTGGAACCCACAAGAAATTCCTTCCCCTGATTACATGTGATGTTTTGCAACCACCCTCCGAGATGATCGACGATCCCCGTCCGTCAGTAATGTGATAGCCAGATTTGTTACTGCAGAACAGTAGTAGCCTACGATAGTCGTAGGAGAACATCTGTTTCTCCTTGAAGGAGGCGTCTACCTTCGTCACGGTTGACTCCTAGACAGGATGGGGAACATATGAAGAACGCATTATCTACTTTCATTGTCACAGCAGATAGTACTTGGTCCTCGGCCATTGCTTCCTCAGCAGTTGGCAGGAGATGCAAGCTTACAGTTTTTACTGTTGCATGATAATGCTAGCCCTTCATAAAGTAGTATGGTGAATGGTGCATACATCTCTGTAAATACACTCCTGGAAATTGAAATAAGAACACCGTGAATTCATTGTCCCAGGATGGGGAAACTTTATTGACACATTCCTGGGGTCAGATACATCACATGATCACACTGACAGAACCACAGGCACATAGACACAGGCAACAGAGCATGCACAATGTCGGCACTAGTACAGTGTATATCCACCTTTCGCAGCAATGCAGGCTGCTATTCTCCCATGGAGACGATCGTAGAGATGCTGGATGTAGTCCTGTGGAACGGCTTGCCATGCCATTTCCACCTGGCGCCTCAGTTGGACCAGCGTTCGTGCTGGACGTGCAGACCGCGTGAGACGACGCTTCATCCAGTCCCAAACATGCTCAATGGGGGACAGATACGGAGATCTTGCTGGCCAGGGTAGTTGACTTACACCTTCTAGAGCACGTTGGGTGGCACGGGATACATGCGGACGTGCATTGTCCTGTTGGAACAGCAAGTTCCCTTGCCGGTCTAGGAATGGTAGAACGATGGGTTCGATGACGGTTTGGATGTACCGTGCACTATTCAGTGTCCCCTCGACGATCACCAGTGGTGTACGGCCAGTGTAGGAGATCGCTCCCCACACCATGATGCCGGGTGTTGGCCCTGTGTGCCTCGGTCGTATGCAGTCCTGATTGTGGCGCTCACCTGCACGGCGCCAAACACGCATACGACCATCATTGGCACCAAGGCAGAAGCGACTCTCATCGCTGAAGACGACACGTCTCCATTCGTCCCTCCATTCACGCCTGTCGCGACACCACTGGAGGCGGGCTGCACGATGTTGGGGCGTGAGCGGAAGACGGCCTAACGGTGTGCGGGACCGTAGCCCAGCTTCATGGAGACGGTTGCGAATGGTCCTCGCCGATACCCCAGGAGCAACAGTGTCCCTAATTTGCTGGGAAGTGGCGGTGCGGTCCCCTACGGCATTGCGTAGGATCCTACGGTCTTGGCGTGCATCCATGCGTCGCTGCGGTCCGGTCCCAGGTCGACGGGCACGTGCACCTTCCGCCGACCACTGGCGACAACATCGATGTACTGTGGAGACCTCACGCCCCACGTGTTGAGCAATTCGGCGGTACGTCCACCCGGCGTCCCGCATGCCCACTATACGCCCTCGCTCGAAGTCCGTCAACTGCACATACGGTTCACGTCCACGCTGTCGCGGCATGCTACCAGTGTTAAAGACTGCGATGGAGCTCCGTATGCCACGGCAAACTGGCTGACACTCACGGCGGCGGTGCACAAATGCTGCGCAGCTAGCGCCATTCGACGGCCAACACCGCGGTTCCTGGTGTGTCCGCTGTGCCGTGCGTGTGATCATTGCTTGTACAGCCCTCTCGCAGTGTCCGGAGCAAGTATGGTGGGTCTGACACACCGGTGTCAATGTGTTCTTTTTTCCATTTCCAGGAGTGTACTACAGGGGAGTATGTGCTCTTCTAGAATCCGGTAACAAGACTGAGTCCCCCTCTTGTTGGTAAGCACATCGAATACCCCGCAGCATGTGTTGATACTCAAGTGTTAGAACAGAGGTGTCTGGTGGAAGTATAAGTACTTCTTAGTACTTATTAGTGGTGTTCCTTGTAACAATTATGTCACAAAGTCATGAAGTTCATGAAATAATCTCGAAAATACAATAAAGGACCACACGCGGAATATTCCTAATTTGAAGAATTTCACGGTGTTCCATATCTACTGAGTCTGGAATCGTCGTTTGCATCAGGTTCTCGTTGTTAAAACTTGCTGTTGCGTTCAGTTTTACTAACAAAAGTGCTGTTTGGGTCGATATGACCTGACATTAATATACTACAAGAAACTTCCAACACACATTTTTTGTACAGTTGTTGACGTTGTGGTATATCAGTTATTTGCTGAAAATAATAATAATAACAATAAAAATAACACTCACAATTTTATCTTAAAAAGTTCTTATGACAATAATTATTATAATAACAACTAACTATACGCGGCGAACTTCGTTCCGCCTTTGAAAATCTTTAAATGTTATAGCTGACCCGGCAAAAGTTGTTTTGGCATATAAATTATCTCTAGTCTGTAAGCGCTCCTGACACAAACAGTAATTATGGCAGGAAACTGTGTAGGGAGTGAGAAAGGCTTAGGGGGAAGTTCGGCAGTATCGACCACTATTAGTTCTAGCGTTTCCGCGGTAGATCGCGCGGATTCAACAATTGCAAGCGACACACAGCTCGTCCACGAGCATACAAACATTGCGGCAATTTCGTATCGGGACGAGTTCGTCAGCATTATGAATAAGGCCAAGCGCACACACATCGATTTTTATGGTACGTAAAAATATTGTACGATTACATTCTTTTAGAGGAACAAAGGAGAGCATAGGAACTTCTTTGTTTCACTAAAAGAATTTGATCGTACGATATATTTCCGTACGATAAAAATCTATGCGTGTGCGCTAGGCCTAAATGTCGGTTTGGCGAATGACGCGTGCTACCTAGTTAAACTTCTCGGTCTAGTTACGTCGATTCAAAGAGGGATATTCGAATCGTTGCTTTTGGTACGTTTTCTTCATTACCTATCTATCGAATAGTGAAAGACTGTCACCGGTAGTCCCCTGATGGGGATAACTGATCAATTGATAATTGAATTGGGGTTGAAAATTATAAAATTACTAAAATCGCTATTAAAAAATAGGGGTTGGTGGTAGAACGGTGAAAATGTACGGTTGCGTGTATTTTTTAATGCCACATCATAAACGAATAAAAATAAAAAGGTCTGTCCAAAAAACAAGAAAAAAATTTTGGGGTTGATCACCCTTATCACTTAGGGGTGTGAAAAATAGATTACGACCGATTCTCAGACCTACCGAATATACACGTAAAATTCCATCAGAATCGATCGAGCCGTTTCGGAGGAGTATGGCAACTAACACTGTGACACGAGAATTTTATATTTCAGATAAGATAAGGATATACAGAACTTTTGTTGGGGAAATTTTTATTTTGATATTTACATGGGAGGAATTTGGAACAACAGACAATTTTAAATAAAGCATGCTTCTTAGAAAGCATGATATTATTTTTCTTTTCATTGCTTTTTTATTACTTTACTGATTATGTAGAATCCCATCCTCATCGCCACTGTAGAGTCTTGTACCGCATGGATGCAAGCGAGAGGATGTTGTTATGGGTGGCTGGTATTCTCTGTCTACAACAGCAATGCACACATGAATTAATACGGTTCTTTATTTACGTGAACTGGAAACTTAACTTGAATAGAGTCCATGTGTTGTGGTGCAAGCTCCTCCGCAATAGTCCTCTTGCGTGCGATATCAGTTATCTTGCTATTACAAACTTCAGTGTCGCTATAGTCACTAATATGGATGCTATGTACTGTCGTAACCTGTGAAGTGAACTGAGCCTGCTTTGCGAACGAAACTGCCAGACCCCACATGGAAGAGTGAGACAGTGAGGCCCTCCAGTCAGTGCGGTGGCCTAAATAGTTGCAGTCGAGAGGGCGTTGGCGGCTTGTAGCTTGTCAGTGTGTCTCTGGCCTCTCTCGTGATAGGGGAGCTTGATTCATTGTCTTCGCACTACATCTTCCCCCACCTTTGTGCTGGTGACAGCTTATGCCAGCATAGATTGCACTTTGGAGACAAGTATTTACATAAATTTCGAGATAATCATGAACATGAAATAACAGTCTTCAGTACAGGAAATTAAGTTTGAAAGCATTTACATTCATTTCTATCTTCTATTCTTACTCATTGCAGTTTGGACACAAGTGGGTGACATGTAATTTGCATATGTGTTTATTACATTTTCTACTCAAGGTATTAGTTTTACTATCATTGCTTTCTCGACAAATCTTAGAGCATGCACATGTAGTAGGTTTCCTTGTTGCCACTGATTCTGACACACTTGCCGCACCTTCAAGGTTTTGAATGCACCTAACCACTGACAATCTTCTGTTCTTGAGAAATGCTTCCTTGAAGCAGTGTGCTCTGCAACCAGTGAATTTCCAAGTTCCCGCAAAAATATTCTGTCCACAATATCTGACGTCTTTGTTATTTCATTTTGAAGCACTGTACAAAATACTTCTTCAAATGATTTATGTCACCTATTCTGCTGGATGCATGCCTGGCACTCTTGATGGCATTCGAAACTGATAGGCGACCATGTTGTGCAGTGGGTGTAACCGAAATTTTATATTCCTATTTCTAGAAAGGAATACTGCACACTGTTTTGTACAGGATGTGGGCTGTCGTCATTATTACCAGAACACTTGCTTTCAAATGCGTTACTTCTGTGATCCTTAAACTTGGAAAGAGTTCCCTCATCTGTTGATGAATTTACGAATTCTTCCAACTGAACATCAGTGAATGATCTAACCCCCATGCTGTCAGTATTCAAACTGAGCGGAAAAATAATTGAGAAGTGCTAAACAGTGTGTTGGAAAAAGTTTGAAAGAAGAACATTGTTAATGGAGAGGTTTTGTTGATTGTTCAGAGTGGGCTGTAACGGTAACAATCAATATTACCATACAGTATTAACGAAAAAAAAGGAATATTTGATATTAGAGTAATAATATTTACGCTAAGTCATTATTAACCGCAAATTACGTAAGTAACAAGGTTTATGAGCAAACTACTTAAAATACACTGAAGCCCCAAAGAAACTAGAATAGGCAAGTGAATTCAAATACAGGGATATGTAAACACGCAGAATACGGCGCTGCTGTAGTCAACGCGTATACAAGACAGCAAGGTCTGGCCCAGTTGTTAAATCGCGTTCTGCTGCTACAGTGGTAGGTTATCAAGATTTAAGTGAGTTTGAACGTCGGCACACGAGAGATGGAACACAGCATCTCCGAAGTAACGATGAAGTGGGGACTTTCCCGTACACCATTTCACGAGTGTTCCGTGAATATCAGAAATCCGGTAAAACATCAAATCTCTGACATCGCTGCGGCCGGAAAAAGATCCTGCAAGAACGGGACCAACGACTATTGGAGAGAATCGTTCAATATGACAGAAGTGCAACCCTTCCGCAAATTTCTGCAGATTTCAATGCTGGGCTACCAACAAGCGTCAGCGTGCAAACCATTCAACGAAACAATCGATATGGGCTTTCAGAGCCGAAGGCCCACTCGTGTACCTTTGATGATTACACTGGTCTAGGCTCTTTAATGGTGTGTGGCGTGTGCAGTTGGAGTGATATGAGACCCCTGATTCGTCTAGATACGACTCTGACAGGTGACACGTACGTAAGCATCCTGTCTGATTACCTGCATTCCGAAGTACTTGGGCAATTCCTTCAGGAAAATGCGACGCCCCACACGTCCAGAATTGCTACAGAGTGGCTCCAGGAAAATTTTTCTGAGTTTAAACCCTTCCCCCAGCCACCAAACTCCCCAGACATGAACATTATTGAGCCTGTCTGGGATGCCTTGCAACGTGCTGTTCAGAAATCTCCACCCCCTCGTACTCTTACGGATATATGGACATCCCTGTAGGATTCATAATGTCAGCTCCCTCCAGCACTACTTCAGACATTAGTCGATTCCATCCCGGGTCGTTTTGCGGCACTTCTGCATGATCGTGGGGGCCTTACACAATATTAGGCAGTTGTACCAGTTTCTTTGGCTCTTCAGTGTGTTTTGAAATACTGTTCTACAAATATTGCTTATGCATTTTCAGACAAAGTCACAAAATTTCGTTAAGTTGTGTTAGTGTTTAATATTGAGAGTATTGAGAAGAGTCCCAAGCTTGACGCCCAGCGGTGAGACATGTATCTCTATGCGTGCAGCGGTCAGTGTTTTAATGATCGGGAAATATCGTAGCAAAATTAGTGTCAACGCTGCATCCTGCACTCATGCAATCTGAAACTTAACATTTCACATCGTGCAATGGAAAAAAGAACACATTGACACCGGTGTGTCAGACCCACCATACTTGCTCCGGACACTGCGAGAGGGCTGTACAAGCAATGATCACACGCACGGCACAGCGGACACACCAGGAACCGCGGTGTTGGCCGTCGAATGGCGCTAGCTGCGCAGCATTTGTGCACCGCCGCCGTCAGTGTCAGCCAGTTTGCCGTGGCATACGGAGCTCCATCGCAGTCTTTAACACTGGTAGCATGCCGCGACAGCGTGGACGTGAACCGTATGTGCAGTTGACGGACTTTGAGCGAGGGCGTATAGTGGGCATGCGGGACGCCGGGTGGACGTACCGCCGAATTGCTCAACACGTGGGGCGTGAGGTCTCCACAGTACATCGATGTTGTCGCCAGTGGTCGGCGGAAGGTGCACGTGCCCGTCGACCTGGGACCGGACCGCAGCGACGCACGGATGCACGCCAAGACCGTAGGATCCTACGCAGTGCCGTAGGGGACCGCACCGCCACTTCCCAGCAAATTAGGGACACTGTTGCTCCTGGGGTATCGGCGAGGACCATTCGCAACCGTCTCCATGAAGCTGGGCTACGGTCCCGCACACCGTTAGGCCGTCTTCCGCTCACGCCCCAACATCGTGCAGCCCGCCTCCAGTGGTGTCGCGACAGGCGTGAATGGAGGGACGAATGGAGACGTGTCGTCTTCAGCGATGAGAGTCGCTTCTGCCTTGGTGCCAATGATGGTCGTATGCGTGTTTGGCGCCGTGCAGGTGAGCGCCACAATCAGGACTGCATACGACCGAGGCACACAGGGCCAACACCCGGCATCATGGTATGGGGAGCGATCTCCTACACTGGCCGTACACCACTGGTGATCGTCGAGGGGACACTGAATAGTGTACGGTACATCCAAACCGTCATCGAACCCATTGTTCTACCATTCCTAGACCGGCAAGGGAACTTGCTGTTCCAACAGGACAATGCACGTCCGCACGTATCCCGTGCCACCCAACGTGCTCTAGAAGGTGTAAGTCAACTACCCTGGCCAGCAAGATCTCCGGATCTGTCCCCCATTGAGCATGTTTGGGACTGGATGAAGCGTCGTCTCACGCGGTCTGCACGTCCAGCACGAACGCTGGTCCAACTGAGGCGCCAGGTGGAAATGGCATGGCAAGCCGTTCCACAGGACTACATCCAGCATCTCTACGATCGTCTCCATGGGAGAATAGCAGCCTGCATTGCTGCGAAACGTGGATATACACTGTACTAGTGCCGACATTGTGCATGCTCTGTTGCCTGTGTCTATGTGCCTGTGGTTCTGTCAGTGTGATCATGTGATGTATCTGACCCTTCCTGGGACAATGAATTCACGGTGTTCTTATTTCAATTTCCAGGAGTGTATTTCAGTTAGTTGCTGCACGTGTAGCTGCCTTCAAGAGCTCAACGGGTAGCATAACAAACTGGCGCTGTCTGTACGAGTGTAATCGTGCTCCTAAAAGTTTTCAAAATAAGTTAGTCCCATCCCCCGCAAAGTGACATTCGTCAGCAACGCTGCAACATTCCTAGGTTGCCCATGGCAGAGCCATGCAGCACATGGGATTTTGCAAGGCAGAGCGACGTGTTTCGCAGTTTGAGAAACATTTACGATTCTTCAACCTCAGACGAGAATTTTGAAAGGTAAATGATTACTTTAGAGTTCGTTCCCTAGAGATACCTTTAGGCATCATCTCGAAAGTCTTATGGTTCTGTAAACAGACGTTTACGTTAACGGACTGGAAGCAGGCAGAGAGTTCCCATCTGAACTTCTTATAACAATCATTTTGCAGAATTTTATGCTCGGCACTGCGTGGCACTATCTGTGTATCTGACATAAAATGGATTAAAAGCGTATCTACACCGAATATCGTAACTCCAAAATTCTCCAAAAATAAACGAAAAATATGTCTACTCAAAAAAGCAGATCAAATTCGCTTTACACCTTCCTGAGAGACAATTTCCACTCCTTACAAATTAAAAATGTAAGTATAGACCAAATGTGGCTTGAATTCAAAGAAATAGTGTTGACAGCAATTGAGAGATTTACATCAATAAAATTATCAAACGACGGAGTTGATATGCCATGGAACGCAAAACGGGTCTGAACACTGTTGCAGAAACAACGAAATAAGCATGCCAAATTTAAACGAATACAAAATCCCCGAGACTCGCGATCTTTTACTCTCGAAGTTTAGCGCCGACTTCAATGTGAGATGCTTACTATAGTTTCCACTAAGAAACTTTGTCTCGAAAACTGTCAGAAAATAAAAAGAGATTCTGATCGCACGTAAAGCATGCTAGCAGCCGTCCACAATCAGCGCCATTTCTGCGCAACAGCAGTGGAAACACTATCCATGACATTGCCACTAAAGAAGAGTTACTAAACACAGCCTTCCGAAATTCCTTCACTAAGGAAGACGAAGTAAATATTACAGAACTCGAATGAAGAACAGCTGCCAACATGAGTAACTCCGAAGTAGATGTCCTCAGATGAGTGAAGCAGCTTAAATCACTTATTAAAAGCAAGTCTTCCGGTCCAGACTCTGCACCAGTTAGTTTCATTTCAGAGTACACTGCTGCATTAGCTCCATACTTAACAATCATATACAGCCGTTCGCTCGACCGTACCCAAAGACTACAAAGTTGCACAGGTCGCATCAGTACTAAAGAAATGCAACAGGTGTAGTCCACTAAGTTACAGGCTCATATAATTAATGTCGATATGCAGCAGGGTTTTGGAACATATGTTGTGTTCGAACATCATGAATTACCTCGAAGAGAACAGGCTATTGAAACACAGTCAACATGGATTTAGAAAACATCGTTCTTGTGAAACACAACTAGCTCTTTACTCACACGAAATGCTGAGTGCTACTGACAAGGGATTTCAAACTGATTCCGTATTTATAGATTTCCAGAAGGCTGTTACCACTGTACCTCATAAGCGGCTTGTTATCAAATTGTGTGCTTGTGGAATATCGTCTCAGTTATGTGACGGGATTCGTGAATTTCTGTCTGAGAGGTCAGAGTAATTGACGGAAAGAAATCGAGTAAAACAGAAGTGATTTCTGGCGCTCTGTTTTGCCTTAATATAAACGATTTAGAAGACAAGATGAGCAGCAGTCGTAGGTTGTTTGCAGATGATGCTGTCGTTTATAGTCTATTACAATCATCAGAAGATCAATACAAATTGCAAAACGATTTAGAAAATATATCTGTACGGTGCAAAAGACGAGCAATTGACACTATGTAGAGAAATGTGTGAGGTCATCCACATCATTGCTAAAAGGAATCCGTTAAACTTCGGTGACACGACAAATCAATCAAAACTAAAGGCAATAAATTTATCTAAATACCTAGTAATTATAGTTACGAACCACTTAAAGAGGAAAGAATATATAGAAAATGTTGTGGGGAAGGCGAACCAAAGACTCGGATTTATTGGCAGAACACTTAGAAGATGCAACAGATCTACTAAAGAGACTATATTCACTACGATTGTCCGTCCTTTTTTGGAGTACTGCTGCGCGTTGTCGGATCCTTGCCGGACAGGATTAACGAAGTACATAGAAAAACAGCAGCACGTTTTGTGTTATCGAGAAATAGGGGCGAGAGTGTCACGGACATGATATAGAGATTGGAGTGGAGAACAATAAAACAAAGACGTTTCTCGTTACGCAGCATCTTCTCACGAAATTTCAATCGCCATATTTTTCCCACGAATGTGCAAATATTTTGTTGCAGCCGACCTACATAAGGAGGAACGATCACCATAATAAAATAAGGGAAATCAGAGCTCGCACGGAAAGATAAGATGTTGGTTATTTCCGGGCGCTGTACGAGTGGAATAACAGAGAACTGTTGTGAAGGTGGTTTCACGAACGCTCTGACAGACACTGAAGTGTGATTTGCAGAGTATCCACGTAGATGTAAATGTAGATGTAAAATAACACGCAAGTCCCGATGAAAATATTAAGCCTCTGACAATCTGTCACTGAATATCCAATCGAAATTCAAATTACCATATAATCGTGCAGCATGCTATAGTTAAAATAAATGTGAAAGTGGTTTGTCCTGCACGAATGACACAAAGCCAATTACTGTCGCCGCCGGGGTCGCCTGGATGTTATGCTACCTGTTGGGACGAATATAAGATTAACTGGGACAGCGTAATTTCACACAGAAACTCCTTCAAGGTTTTTCTTTTGTAGTAATGTCATTCCTGAAGCTTTACCGAAAGCTATTTCTTGTGAAGTATTGTATACCTGAAACAATGAGAAATGGACTGCAATGAAAGGTACACTACTAACTCTACACTTTTGTCATTGACACAGAATAAAACGTATGACAAGCGATAACGCGTGTTTAGGAACTAGTGACGTGAACGTCAGTGTAACATAGATTATTTGATTCTACAATAACTAAAAATTATTAGCTGCTTAATAAATCCCAGTGAGCTGTCACAGTAACGGCAGTTTTCCATCTAAGGTTATTACATGTATAAATGTGAGGTAATAATAAAATACGTAAATAAAATCTGAATGTTTATAACTGGGTGCACAGCAAGCTGGTACGAGTATTCGGGTTCAACAAAATTATGATGACGATGTCACTAGAGACGACGCTCAAGATTGGATTGGATGAAGATATGGAAGGAAATCGGCCGTGTCCAAAGAATCGTCCCGTCATTCATGTTATGCAGTATAAGGGAACCACGGAATACACAAATGTGGAGCAGAGTACAGTCCAATAAACACTTTGATACCGAGCCTGATCCTCGCTGACGTAAAGTCACATGAGCGCAATGAGATTAGGAAGATACACAGTTCATCTACACCAGTCGCAGTCAATACGCTGTTTCATTTGTGTAAACTGTCTGTGGTACATGATGGCTTAAGGGGCTCCGGAACGCCCTATACTTGCAATGTCAAAATAACGCTTATAAATTACATCTTTCTTCACAAAGTATTTGAGGTAGGAAGTTGAACTTTTCACAGATTATTTATTGGAATATGGGCTACAACTTAACACAGGGATTTTACAAAATTTTAGTTCAGTTATTAAAGATGATTTTTTTTTCAATTGTAATGAAAATTCACAACACTTTTTTTGCAATTTTTTATTTATATATTCAAAAATATACAGTTTTTTGGAAAAAAGGCTGTGTTAAATTATGCAGAAGGTACTGTGTAACATTTACTGAAAGTTTGAAACAAATATGGTTGGAAGATCCTTAGAAAACATGTAATTAGTATGAGAAAATAAAAGTTTTGGGAATCGAGCGACAAAGATTGGATTAACTTTTTAGTGCATTCCAGGTCCATAGGATGGATTATCTTCATCCTCTGCAAACTCCTCCTCCAGCTTCCTCTTGTTCCTCCTCCTGTTTACTCTTGCTTGTATTTCTAGACTCTTTACAGCCCTGTCTGCAGCCCGAAGGCGTTCCTTGTCTAAAGCAAGCATCGCTCGTACCATGTTAGAACCTATCTTCATTCCCATATTTCTAAATACCATTGGCTTTCCAACATTTCTCCTTTTCTTAAAAGCCTTCAGAGGATTTCTAATAACTTTACTTTTACTCATTATTATACTTCAACAAAACAGAGACTCAAGAAACAGAATTAATTACGAATATTTTCGAGATAACGACAGAGTAAATAAACATGAAACAATCGACAATCACACCAGCGATATATATTGAACCATCACAGGTTAGCCACAACACATACTTTATCTCACATCACTAAAATGTACCTGATGAACACGGACGTTAATAATAACACCATTTGACAGCAGTTTAACAGCGCCACAGTGGGTCACGCCCATGTAGAACACATTTCAAAAAAAAATTAAAAATAGTTGTAGTCTTCGGAATTGAATAAATTATATATCTATTAAAAGGTAATAGTCTGCAGATTCAGAAAACGCAAAAAAGTAAAAATTGAACTTTTCATGATTTTGAGCCTTTCCGGAGCCCCTTAAAGTGAGGCGTGTTTTCGTTGTTCAACCATGACTCGTGATAGGTCTAAATATCACATGAGAGCTGAAACCCTAGATTCAAGGAAGATAAGACGGAGAAGCAGGAGTAGACAGACGGCTTACTCGGTATATATGCCACCACTATATGTACCCACCATAAACACGGAGAGGAAGCACCATGAGTACTGTTGTACAATGCTACAGGCAACATATCTGAGCCGTGCGCAGCTCCTGTTCATGCCATTTATTGTTTGTCATCTTCCATTATGGTACTGCCAGCTCGTTTTCTTATTCCATTTACTGGTATCACTAACTTCCTGCTTTACTTGCCCTTGAGAGGCTGCAGCAGCACTGTCATACCATCTCTGGAGCTACCGCTAGTATTTCCGGGTCGTCGTGTGTCTGGCAGTCAGTTTGGGACGGACCAGCAGTGCAGTCGGGACGCAGCAGCAGTGAAGTCGGGGACGGAGCGCCGGGACTGCTGGCGACACACCTGTCCAACGGAGGGAGATTGGAGTGGGACGACCGTTGGTTGGTCGTTCGGTTGGTCGTCTCATCGGCCGACGTATATTTGGTCCTTCTACCGTTTCCGAGCCTAGCGATTGGTTGGTTGGCGTGGAGCAGCGAGGAAATCTCCGCGGCGTGTGGTTTGGCCGGGCCCGCTTGCGGCCTCTATGCTGTGTCAGAGTGTGTGGTGCTGTTCCCATGGCCCTCTGATCATGGACATGAAGGTTGAGTTTTGACTTCATCTACCAGCAAATTACGACTATCCACATTGTGTCATTTGGAGTTTGTTGTTACCTTGTCAGTGGGTCCGTTGACTGTCTGTCAGTTGGGTTTTCGTCGGATCGACAACGGTTGGGCCGACTGTCTGTCTCACCTAAGTGAGCGTTAGTGTTTGAATTCCAGGCCGACCCTCGGAACTTAGCGCCCTTCAATGTACTGACTTTTTTTATTGTTCTTGTTGTTTGTACTTATATGGCTTCTAGCCGGTTTTTTTTTAAAATTAAAGTTGTTTTGCCCTTAAGGCGTAAGATTCTTTAGGCCTTCAGCCTAATTTAAAGAACTGTTTCGCGTGAGACCTTTGGCATTTTAAAGGTTTTAATGTTGTTGAATCTTAAGTGTTGGGCCTTCAGCCGATTTTGAGCTTGAGTTGTTATGCTCTTAAGGCCTTCAGCCTAAATTAAAAACTATTTCACGTAAGTCTTTGGTATTATTAAAATTAATGTTATGGAGTTTTAAGTGTTAGGCCTTCAGCCTATTTGGATTTAACTTGTTTGCTCTTCAAGTGTCTGATTCTTTGGGCCTTCAGCCTAACTAAAGAACTGTTTTAAGGTATGGCTTTACCTTTTAAATTTCTGTTTTGGTTGAGTTTGCCTAATTAAGAACTATTTTACGTAAGGCCTTTTTTTAAAAAAAAATAATTAATGTTGTTTAGCCTTAAGTGTTGGGCTTTGAGTCGATTTTACACTCAAATTGTTTGCTCTGAAAGTCTCAGATTCTTTGGGCCTTTAGCCTAAATAAAGAACTGTTGTAAGATAAGGCTTGCTTTTTAACTGTCTGATTATGCTTGGGTTTTAAGTTATTGGCCTTCAGCCGTTTTTAAATTAAAGTGGCTTGTAAGCCGTAATTAAGTCCCAAAGATTAAAGCTGTGTGTTAAAAAAATTTTTTTTGGGCTTCTGTAATGTTTGGTCAGATAATAAAGTTGTATGTTCGAGTGTAACTGACAGCTCCTTATTTTGGCCCCTTTCCACAAATTAAACTACCTGTCCAATCCTGCAGGTTCATCAGAGCATTTCAATAGCACTTGTATTGATGCTTATCAATATAAGTTGCTGACGGGAATAACATAAAAGAGAATCGAAGACGAAATTCAAGAACCATTAGCTGACTATCACTGTTTCTTTAGGAAGGGTTAAGCCTCCAGACGTTGCGGTTGTTGATGGAAGGAAAACTTACATAGAACTGTCGAGCTACAAAAGGCTTTTTGGAGTCTTCAGTATCGAAACAGGTTTAATGTGGCTCCCTACGAATCCCTCTCCTGTAGCAAACTCTTCATCTCGGAGTAGCACTTGCAACCTATGTCCTCAGTTATTTGCTGCATGTATTCCAGTCTCTGTCTTCCTCTGCAGTGTTTACCCCCTACAGCTCACTGTCGGACCATGGAAGTCATTCACTGGCGTCTTAACGAATGTTCTGTAATACTGGCCCTTCTTCTTGTCAGTGCTTTCCATAGACTGCTTTCCTCTGCGATTCTGCGCAGCACCTCATCATTCCTTACCTCAAGAGTCCACCTGATTTTCAACATTCGTCTGTAGCACCACATCTCGAACGCTTCGATTCTCTTCTGTTTTGTTTTTCCCATAGTCTATGTTTCACTACCTTCAATGCTGTGCTCCAAACTTACAACCTCAGAAATTTCTTCCACAAATTAAGGCCTATGTTTCATACTAATAGACTTCTCTTGGCCACAAAAGCCTTTTTGCCTCTGCTAATTTATCTTTTATATTCTTCTTGTTCTGTCCATCATGCTTAATATTGCTACCTAGGTAGCAGAATTCCTTAACTTCGTGATCACCGATTTCGATGTTAAATTTCTCGCTGTTCCCATTTCTACTACTTATCATTACTTTCGTCTTTCATCGATTTACTCTCGATCCATATTTTAAACTCGTTAGACTATTCATTCCACTCGGCATTCCTGTTACTCTTCTTCACTTTCACTGAAGATAGCAATATCATCTACAACTTGCACCTTAAATTTTAATTCCACTCCTGAAACTTCCTTTTATTTCCGTCATTGCTTATTCGATGTACAGTCTGAACAAATGGCTCTGAGCACTGTGGGACTTTACTGCTGAGGTCATCAGTCCCCTAGAACTTACAACTACTTAAACCTAACTAACCTAAGGACATCACACACATCCATGCCCAAGGCAGGATTCGAACCTGCGACCGTAGCGGTCACACGGTTCCAGACTGTAGCGCCTAGAACCGCTCGGCCACTCCGAGCGCACGCGAAAAACTACATCCCTGCCTTGCAAACTTTTTAATCCGAGCACTTAGTTCTTGGTCTTCAGCAATTATTTATCCTACTTGGCTGTTGTACATATGGCATATTACCCGTCTCTCCCTGTAGCATACCCCTACTTTCTTCAGAATTTCGATAATCTTGTACCGTTTGACACTGATGAATCCTTTTTTCAAGGTTCACAAATCCTATGAATGTGTCTCGATTTTTCGACAGTCTCGCTTCCATTATCAACCGCAACATCAGATTGCCTCTCTGGTGCCTTTATCTTTCCTAAAACGAAACAGATCGTCTTCTAATCCATCCTCAATTTTCTTTCCCATTCTTCTGTATATTATTCTTGTCAGCGACTTGGATGCCTGTGCCGTTAAGCTGACTGTGATATAATTCTCGCACTTGTCAGCTCTTGCAGTCTTCGGAATTGTGTGGCTGATATTTTCCGAAATTCAAATGTTATATAGCCAGACTCATACATTCTACAAACCAACGTGAATGGTCGTTCTGTTGCCATTTCTCCCAATGATTTTAGAAATTCTAATGGAATGTTATCTATCGCTTCTGCCTTATTTGGTCTTATGTCTTCCAAAGATCTTTTACATTCTGATTCTAATACTGGATCCCCTATCTCTTCTAAATCTATTCCTGCCTCTTCTTCTGTCACATCAGACAAATCTTCCGTTTAACAGAGACCTTCAGTGTACTCCTTCCACCCATCCAATCTCTCCTCTGCACATAACTTTCTTTTTCGATTTTTTCACATTTTTACTGCAGACATTTTGTCTTAGGTTCCCCGAACTTCCTATTTATGTCATTCCTCAGCGACTTGTATTTCCGTATTCCTGAATTTTCCTGAACATTTTTATATTTCCTTCGCTCATCGATCAACTGAAGCACTGCTTCGGTTGCGCATGGTTTCTTCGCAGTTACCTTCTTTGTACCTCTGTTTTTCGTTCCAAATTTCGTGATTGCCCTTTTTAGTCTTGCCCACTCCTCTTCAACTAAACTTCTTTTATTGATCAGCTGAAGTATTTCTTCTGTTATCCATGGTTTCTTCGCAGTTGCCTCCTTGTACCTACGGTTTCCTTTACAACTTCTGTGATTACCCTTTGTAGAGTTGTGCATTCCTCTTCAACCTCCCACTGAGCTGTTCGTTATCGCAGTATCAACAGAGAACTTCAACTGTATCTCTTCATTCCTTAGTACTTCTGTATCCCACTTTTTTGCGAATGGATTCTTCCTGACTAACCTCGCGTATCATGTCATTTCTGGAAACCCAGAATATACTCTGTAGGAATCAACATGGGTTCCGGAAACACCGATCGTGTGAGACCCAGCTCGCTTTATTTGTTCAAGAGACCCAGAAAATATTAGATACAGGCTCCCAGGTAGATTCCATTTTCCTTGACTTCCGGAAGGCGTTCGATACAGTTCCGCGCTGTCACCTGAAAGACAAAGTAAGAGCCTACGGAATATCAGACCAGCTGTGTGGCTGGATTGAAGAGTTTTTAGCAAACAGGACACAGCATGTTGTTCTCAATGGAGAAAGTAACCTCTGGCGTGCCAAAGGGGAGTTTTATGGGACCATTGCTTTTCACAATATATATAAATGACCTAGTAGATAGTGTCGGAAGTTCCATGCGGCTTTTCGAGGATGATGCTGTAGTATACAGAGAAGTTGCAGCATTAGAAAATTGCAGCGAAATGCAGGAAGATCTGCAGCGGATTGGCACTTGGTGCAGGGAGTGGCAACTGACCCTTAACATAGATAAATGAAATGTATTGCGAATACATAGAAAGAAGGGTCCTTTATTGTATGTTTATATGATAGCAGAACAAACACTGGTAGCAGTTACTTCTGTAAAACATCTGGGAGTATGCGTACGGAAAGATTTGAAGTGGAATGATCATATAAATTTAATTGCTGGTAAGGCGGGTGCCAGATTGAGATTCATTGGGAGAGTGCTTAGAAAATGTAGTCCATCAACAAAGGAGGTGGCTTACAAAACACTCGTTCGACCTATACTTGAGCATTGCTTATCAGTGTGGGATCCGTACCAGGTCGGGTTGACAGAGGAGATAGAGAAGATCCAAAGAAGAGCGGCGCGTTTCATCATAGGGTTATTTGGTAAGCATGATAGCGTTACGGAGATGTTTAGGAAACTCAAGTGGCAGACTCTGCAAGAGAGGCGCTCTGCATCGCGGTGTAGCTTGCTGTCCAGGTTTCGAGAGGGTGCGTTTCTGGATGAGGTATCAAATATATTGCTTCCCCCTACTTATACCTCCCGAGGAGATCACGAATGTAAAATTAGAGAGATTCGAGCGCGAACGGAGGCTTTCCGGCAGTCGTTCTTCCCGCGATCCATACGCGACTGGAACAGGAAAGGGAGGTAATGACAGTGGCACGTAGTGCACTCCGCCACAAACCGTTGGGTGGCTTGCGGAGTATAAATGTAGATGTAGATGTAGAACCTCTTAAATTTCAGCTTATTCTTCATCGCTACTGCATTGTGATCTGAGTCTCTATCTGCGCTTGGGTACATCGTACTTTCTGATTGCAGAATCTCCACCTGACGATGACGTAATCGAACTAAAATCTACCGCACCTCCCGTCCTTTTCCAGGTACACCTCCTTTTCTTGTGATTGTCGAACAGAGTATTCGCTATTACTAGCTGAAATTTACTAAGCAAATTATTTAGTCTTCCTCCTCTCTGATTCCTGGTAATCCTTTATCCTACTCCTTCCCCTACAACGGTTTTCCAGTTACCCAAGAATATCTGATTCTCATCTCCCTTTACGTACTGAATTATCCGTTCAGTATCCTCATATACGTTCTCTGTCTCTATCTCTTCATCTTCGGCCTGCGACGTCGCCATGTGTACACGAACTCTCTTTATCGGTATTGATTTGCTGTCGATGAGAAAACCCCTATCTCTGAACTGTTTAGAATAACTCGCTTTTTGCCCTACCTTCCTATTCATAACGAATCCTACTCTCGTTCTATCATTTTCTGCTGCTGTTGATGTTATCCTATACTCATTTTACCAGAAATCCTTGTCTTCTTTCCATCTCACTTAACTGATCCCTGCTATATCTAGAATGAGCCTTTGCATTTCCCTTTTCAGATTTTATAGCGTCCTACCTCGTTGAAGCTTCTGACATTCCACGCCCCGACTCGTAGAACGTTATCCTTCAGTTGGTTATTCAATATTTTTCTCGTAGTCATTTCCCCCTTGGCAGTCTCCTCCGGGAGATACGAATGGGGGATTATTCCGGATCTTTTGCCAATGAAGAGTTCATAATGACACTTTTTCAATTACAGGCCATATGTCCTGTGGATCACGTTATGTGTGGTTAATGCAGCCGTTTCCATTTCCTTCTGCATCCTCATGCTGTTGACCATTGCTGATTATTTTGCCTTTAGGGGCAGTTTTCCACTCATTGGCCAAGAGAGTGCCCTGAGCCTCTGTTGGCTCCTCCTTCCTCTTAGACAAGGTCGTATGAAGAATGAGCGTGACTCCTTATGCCGGAAGTCTTCGACCACCAATGAAGATTTTAATTCGAAATTGAAGCGGTGGCACGGTTCGAACCTGGTACCGAGGACGTTTTGATTACCAGTCAAAGACGCTACCCCCAAGCCACCTACAACCAAGGCTTACGACAACGTGAAACACTACAATATGTTAAAGAAATCCTCTGGAAATGGTTATAAGCTACTAGGATATACGGGCAGTATATGATACTCATGGGGTCCGCATCCGTAGCATAGCGGTAGCGTTACCGCCTACCACACAGGGGGCCCGGGCTCGATTCCCGGCAGAGGACTGGGTGTTGTGTGTCCTTCATCATCATTTTCATCATTTTCATCATCGCAAGTCGCCGAGGTTGCGTCAGCTAAAAAGGACTTGCAATACGGCGGCCGAACTTCCCCAATGGGGCCTCCCGGCCAACAATGCCATACGATCATTTCATTTCAGGGGAATCAAGAGGAAAGAATAAAAATTGTATCTAGAGAGACGTACGTGAATTAAAAAGGGTACAGGAAGGGGATCTACAGTTCAACCTGTCCAACGAATAAACAATAACTCCACATAAAATGTTCAGGAGTGGGACAGATTCGCTGCATATACTGCTGCCACTGAAGAAATAAGGAAGACTCACACGACACGCTGAAAATAGTGTACAGTCAGCACAAAGATGTACTGAGTGTATACCAAAACCGAAAGAAAGTACTGAAGTATAGCAGAAATGAAATTAGGGATAAACTGTAGATCAAAGTTGGGGACCACTTAACAGACGAAGTGAGAGAATTCACATATCTTTGATCAAAATGTGATATCTACTGGAAGATGGAAAAAGCATATAAAAACTCGAAAAAGCAAGAGAGCATGCGTCGTTAAAAAACGTCAACTGGTATTAAATGCAAGTCAGTGAGCACCAAGAGCACAGCACTGCATAGTAATGGATGTGAACTGTGGGAGAAACAGGAAACAGGAGTCTCGAAGTCTTTGGGGTGTTAAGAAGAAATTTGAAAATTAGGTGGACGGGTAAAATAAGGAATGAGGAGGTTCTCAACAGAATTGGGGAGGAATGGAACATAAGGAAAAGACTTACTATAAGAAGGGACAGAATGATACGACATATATTTAGTTACGAGAGAATAACTTCCGTGCGACTAGAGGGAGCTGTAGAGGGTAAAAACTGTTGGGCAAGTAGACATGGGAAATATACGACGAAAAATTGAGGATGTAGTGGGAAGTGCTACTCTGAGATGAAGAGGTTGGCAAAGGAGAGAACGTTGGGCAGGCCGCCTCAGTCAGGAGACATGACAATGCATTACACATATGATTTAGCATAAAGCTACTAAAAACGCAAAGAATGACGCAGCTACATTTGTAAACATTAGGGGAGTATGGGCAAGGAAACCATCGTGTGATTTTTGTAGTAACGGTTATTGAATTTCTCTTAATGATTTTGGGAAAGTATGCGAAACCTAAATTGGATGCCCCAGCAGGCATCTGAACCACTCACCTCCTGAATATGAGCGCAGTGTTCTAGCACTGCGGCATCTCGCTTGATGCCACGATGCTCTCCGTCCGCAATACTGACATGGTTGTAACGTGTCCTTGAGGCTCGCCAGCATAAACTGCGACTCACCCACGAACGGGCTGTATCCCATAGTTGCTAGGTCACCTGACAGTCCACTGACGTTTGCCTAGTTAAGCGGTTTCATTATGTGGGAAAATGCTTATGCCGAGCCGTCGAGCAACTTCTAGAAACCGACCGAACAAGGTCTGACGCATAGCGTGTGACCCAGAGCTTTGCCGCAAGGTCTCAAGGCGGCGCACGTGCCATGCATGGTGGTCGTGTTCGGGCACTTAAAAGCGTAACAGCACCTCTCGTGCAGAGTCGTAGCACGAGGTATACTTGGCGGTTACAGTTGGCCAACGCCAGCAATCTTTTCACTACTTGTGCTGTGACACTGTGGTCACCATTTAACTCCCGGTGCAATTTTTGATGTGGTTGCTAAATACGTTAACTTCTTCATGATTCCCATCTTACGAGTCAGAAGTACCCAGCATGCATCTATAATCACAATGCATAGGACTTCGGCGTACACGGTCTCTGACAGGACTGCTAAGCAATCTCACACTGGCGTGCCACATCAAATGGAAAGTGAAAGACTACATAACTTCACAGGCGACACAGTTCTTTTGTTGGGAACTAAGGAAAGGTTAGAAGACTGCTAAAAGGAATGGATAACATTCATAGCACGCATTATGGCCACCGACAATGTCATAAAGAAAAAAACAAACATGAAGTTCATGAAGCGTAGTGAGACGTGGTACTTAGGGAAAGGCAGGGTTCAGTGTGGACGGGGCTGCACTCAGTTACCGTTGGTTGCTCAGTTACTTTTTTTTTTAATCACGTACACTTTATTTGAAAACGATTGCAAATAAGATTAACAATAAGGAACAATTATAAAATTTGACTTAAGATGCAATGTCTAATAAAAAATTTCCTAAGTAAGTTGCACTCACGGCTGAAGGCCTTATTGACCAGAAATTCAACTTATATGTCAGCTGAAGGCCCCAATAGTAAAAACTCAAAAGCAATTTGACTGCTGAAGGCCTTGATATCAAATTCTTAAGAACGAGTTAAACTTCTCCAAGAGATACTAAAATATTATAAAAAGGAACAATCATCAAATTTTCCCTATTAACAGATAATATCTATTCGTGAAATCTTCTCGGGTGATCAGCCGAGTAAAGGCGTCGTCTTCTCGCAACGTTTCGAAGGGTTTCGTACCCATCATCTTCGCTTGAAGATGATGGGTACGAAACCCTTCGAAACGTTGCGAGAAGACGACGCCTTTACTCGGCTGATCACCCGAGAAGATTTCACGAATGGAATACGCCGAGAAAGTCTCAAATCACAGATAATATCTAATTAAAAATTCTTAAGACAAATTGCATTCACGGCTGAAGTCCTTACTGACAAGAAATTTGTTGGCTGAAAGCTCCAATAGTAATAATTCAGAATTAAAATATTAAAAAAAAAACAATCATCACAATCTGGCCAAATCAAGAGAGAAGTGGACCTCAGACAACGCTCCAAGGATCGACCTGGGAAAGTCGCTCAGCTTTATGAACTATGAGACAGGCAGCTAAGAGTTGTATTTACTTAAGGATGGTTACTCAAACTAGTGACAGTTTAAACGCAGACCAGCACTCTTGCAAAACCTACCTAATGTCTGATAACCAATACAGTGATGGAATAACCCCAGCAAGGTGGAACCAGCAGACAGCATTGCGTCTTCAGAATCCGGTGTTTAGCCGCAAGACCGCTACGGTCGCAGGTTCGAATCCTGCCTCGGGCATGGATGTTTGTGATGTCCTTAGGTTAGTTAGGTTTAACTAGTTCTAAGTTCTAGGGGACTCATGACCTCAGCAGTTGAGTCCCATAGTGCTCAGAGCCAATCCGGTGTTTAGAACATGCGGAAGCAGAAGGAACCACTACGACCAAAGCAGTCCAAAGAAGAAAATATCCAAACCACAGTCAAGGAGGCTGTCGAACTACACGCCTTACCGGATATCAGTGGCAAGGCGAGGAAAGGTACACTGCTGCGAAAATACGCTAACCTCCAGGGCAGGTAACTGGGGCGTTAGCGGCCACTAGGCAGAAAAATACCGCTGGTTGAACTTCATCAATAAGCACAAGGAACTCAATGATTAATAATAAAAGGTGCAGGATGGCTAATTAATTTCGCCAACTCCAAACACTCCGTTTGTTGCTCTTTGTTAACGCGACCCGGCGAGCTGCAAGGCGCGAACAAATGACGTGGTCTCAAAACAGTGGAGGTTTCACTATTGGGTCAATGTTCACTCAAACGTCCTGGGTCCGGTGGAGGACGAGGTTGTGGCCCTCGCAACTACAGCCCCTCGATCCGGCAGTGCCTGCGTGCCGCCAGCGGTCCCAGAATGTCCTCGTGCTGCCGGACCTCACTGCTGCTCCGTCCTAACCGAACTACCCAACACACTCCATCCCGGAAAACACTTGACGCCCTTCCAAAGATAGTACTAGGGTACTAGGTATCGATAACCGCTGCTGCTGCCACTCACGGTCAGACAAAGTTAGCAAACGTAGTGGCGCCAGTAAATACGAGAAGAAAACGAGACGCCACTATGCCTACTACACGATGCCAAACTATCAACGGCACCAACGCGAGCTACAACACGGCTCACATAGTACACTGACAAAAAAAGTGAAGCACTAATGGGGGTAGGTGGAAATGGAATGGAGCTTCACATGTTGAGGAGGTGTGTGATGCTGTTCCAGTGATTACAATATTGAGGTAAATTTACAAATAACTCGGCAGTTTGATCCCACTTATCAACCCCTCTGGCCTGAATGCAAACCTAATGAGTGTTACGTTCGGAACGATGTATCCTCGCCTCTGGCCACAACTGTTGTTATTGGCCCTTGATATTCTGGACACTTGGGGCGGTGTTGAAGTCAGCGCTGATCCGACAAGTTCTTTCTGCGTATGAGAGTACGTCAACATTAGGCAGACAGTTCATGGAGACTTGCCGTTTGCGGAAGAGCATTGTCCTGTTGAAAAAGGGCGCTATGGTCTGTTTCATGAGAGGTAGAGTCCACCCAGAATACCGTGGTCGGTAAAGGTGTTGACGGCAGGGCACGCATGGAGAGAGTGGTAATGGTGAGGATTGTGGGAAGGCTCTGTACCGGAAATGCCGAGCGCTCGAAAGGGAATCCCGTTCTAAACTGAAGTCTACATTCACGTTTTTTGTAAATATTAACTGGGGCCCCTCCTTCCCGTATTTCCATGGTGATCATTCCAAAAGATCTGTCACCTGTGCTTTGGTCATTACCTAAAAAAAAATCCGCCGAAAATGCAGCGCCGGCCTCTAGTGGCTGAGCGGTTCTAGGCGCTTCAGTCTGGAACTGCGCGACCGTTACGGTCGCAGGTTCGAATCCTGCCTCGGGCATGGATGTGTGTGATGTCCTTAGGTTAGTTAGGTTTAAGTAGTTCTAAGTTCTAGGGACTGATGACCTCACATGTGAAGTCCCATAGTGCTCAGAGCCATTTGAACCATTTGAAAATGCAGCTATTTAGTTCCGCCTGGTTTATTAACCTTTTATAACTTTCACAGAAACGTCATGAGCGGCGAATTTCGAGAAAAACCTACACATTTCTCTTGTTGCCACGTTAAAATTCGCTTCTTTTGCCAAAACACAGCGAAGTTTAAACAGGGTCACCTCACTAACTTTTTATGCAGATCAAATTAAGAGACTTCTGAAACAGTGGTTTATTAAGTAAGGTAAGACCAATATATTATAAATAAGAACATCCTCTGTCCAAAATAAATGAGTAATGTATTCACTGACGTTGTTCCAAAACATGTAGCATTTCTCGCTTCACCAGCTGTCGATGGCCTTTAAAAATTACATTCATTCATCGAAAAATTCTGTAGTTAGTGGAATAACACGGTAGGTAACGAAGTTTTGCATACTAACCATATGGCAAAATGCTCTCTTCTTTGCGTCATATCATTTGCCAAATTCTCATTTCTGAAACCGTTTATGAAATATGAGGAATGTCGTGGATATTTCACTTTGGCTTTATCGCTAGCGCAGCGCGATCGCAAATGTGCTACATCAGGTCAACTTTCTCGAGATTGGTGACAGACACATACCTCTATCCAAGTCTAAAGAAAAATTCAATATGTTAGCTAAATTTCGGACATATTATGCAATATGCATCAAGCGCAAATTCATACAGACCACTATTTTTCATTGAAAACTGTTTCGAATTTCGGGAGTGTCTTACTTCCACGTGCCAACGGACTTGCCACAGTGGTAACACCGGTCCCCGTTAGATCACCGAAGTTAAGCGCTGTCGGTATGGGCAAGCACTTGGATGGGTGACCATCCGCTCTGCCGAGCGCTGTTGGCAAGCGAGGTGCACTCAGCCCTTGTGAGGCAAACTGAGGAGATACTTGATTCAGAAGTAGCGGCTCCGGTCACGTAAACTGACTTACGGCCGGGAGTGCGGTGTGCTGACCACATGCCCCTCCATATCCGCATCCACTGACGCCTATGCGCTGAGGATGACACGGCGGCCGGTCGGTACCGTTGGCTCTTCCATGTCCTGTTCGGACGGAGAGTTTACTTCCGTGTAAATATGACAATAATTATGGCTATTAATGAAATGATGGGCACATCATAATGAACCTGAGATATAAAGCTACAAGTAAAGCGAAAACGATATTTTTTTACCGAAAGGTTTCTGTAAAATCGTTTGAGAAAGATTTCAGGACGTGCGCCTCGATTCTGTCAACGTCAACGGGCCGACAGGTGGCAGACACTGTCGGCCTCCCCTTTTCCAACAAACGAATGAACTAGCCCAGCGAATTGGACGAAAATTGTTCACCGTGCATCAGCCCCGTACCTTGTGCGGACTCTCATAAATGAGGTCGCAGGATGTCCGTGACGTACCATTGTGCCGTCAGTGTTCCCTCGATCACCACCAGCTGTGACCTGAAGTCATACTCGATAGCTCCCCATAGCATGACGGAATACGTAACACTGCTGGGCCACTTCAGAACATCATAAGAATGGGACCTCTCCCCACGTCGCCACCGTGCTCACCGATGATGGTCATCCAAAGTAGTGCATAGCGCAGATTCTTCGCTGAACTCAGTACGACGCCATTCATCAGCATCTGTGTTGTGGCGTTAATGGCAGCCTACGCATACGACGGCAATTAGCTAGTCTGGCTGCTAAGTCTCCGACCAATGGTGCGGGATGACACAATATGTTATCGGATAGCAGGTGCGCACAGAATGGCGATCCTGCCTTGTGGTAGTCAGACATGGTCGACCAGAGCCTGCCCTCACATTCCCATACAGTGCTACATTGGGCCACTGTCACATCCGTATTGTAGACAAATTTAGATACTGATTGACCTACAAACTGCAAAATGAATGTTCACATAATCATCTTCTGTGGGTCATTGGACGAAGGCTGTCAGTAAGTGAGCACTGATGGTACCAACTTCAGCCATGTGTTTTTAAAACTTCCTTAGTCTTTCAACTACACTGTCATCAGGCCTATTAAAGGCCTGATGACAGGGCAGCGTAGCATCGAAACCGGTCACAATGAATAAAATGGAAATCGAAATGAGCATTTGGCCTAATTGGACGGGAGGCCCCTTGCGGGGCAGGTTTTATTACATTGGACGCCAAATTTGGTGACCTGCGAGCCGGATGGAGATGAAATGATGATGAAGACAACACAACACCCAGTACCTGAGAGCAGAAAATCCCCGACCCAGCCGGGAATCGAACCCAGGCCCGTAGGACGCCAATCCGTCACGCTGACCACTCAGCTATTGGGGCGGACACACTGAATAAAGAAGTTTTAGAAACCCAAGATTGAGGGTGGTAAATCAGTTCTCTCCAAAATGAATGATGTGAAAAAATAAATCTTAGACATTTATGACGGAAACTGTTATTTATGAAACTTTTTGTACTCAACACGGCCCCAGTCATAACTATGAACCACAGATAGAATAAAAATGCCAAGACTTCCTTAACATATTAAAGTGACTCAATCGACCAACAGGCAGTAATGAATATTTTGGAAGAGTTTGAGGTGGATGATACATCAAGAAAGCTCTTCAAACAAACTCTCACTAACACAGCGTCAAAAAAAATTTATGGGTGAGATATTGGAACCCTTTACAATCAGAACGGGAGTAAGACAAGGAGATGGACTATCCCCACTCCTTTTCAACTGTGTCTTGGAAAAGGTCATTCGAGAGTCGAGAAAGTTGTTAGCCCAAGAAGAAACAAATGAAGAGCGGTTCAGACTTGGCCCTAAAGCAAAGGAGTGTACATTGACTGCTTGGCCCTTGCGGTTGACCTGGCCATTTTTGCTAGCAACATAGAGTCAGCAGTCAACAAAATCAATAGGCTGTCAGAAATTGCTGAAAACGTTGGACTCCAGATCTCTGTTCAAAAGACAATATATATGACGAACATCTGTGATGGACCTGAATGGATGATCACCAATCTGGGAAAAATCGGACGAGTTAAGAATTTCAGGTGTCTCGGTGAAGTCATCCAGGAGAATGGATTAGAAGAAGAAGAAGTTAATATCAGGATGAGGAAGTTAGACCAAGCATACCAATTGACAAAGAATACCTATAATAAAAAGCCTAAGAGTATAGGTTCCGACATTATAATACAGTTGTAAAACGTGAGGGCTTATATGCGTCCGGAACTTTGACCATGAATAGACATGGTCAAGCTGAGTGTCTGGAAAAGTGAGAGCGTACGATATTAAGGAAAATCCTAGGTAATAGACGGGTTGATGGACAATGGCGAATGAGAGCAAATGAGTACTTGTGCAGCAAGACAGAACCTATCACAGCATCCATTAAGAAGAGACGATTGTTATTTTACGGTCATGTCATGAGGATAGACGGTGATCGACTAACAAAAAGAATATGGAGTTTCATCCGATCTAAAAAAAAAAAAAAAACCAACGCCAAGATGGTTCGAAGAATGTGAAAAAGGTCTTCGGCAGATTGGTATCTCAGACAGATAAATTCCTGACAGGAACAAATTTAGAAGATTGGTGAATAATTACCAAGGTTTTAAAATGGCATAATACGGAGAGGACCATTATCCGAAGGGCATAAACAGGCACTTCTTGGCTCAGAAGATACTGGCAGGAAGTCAAAGCTGGAACAAGAACAAGACTTGGAGACAAGAGTGAAGTTGGTTTTTATCACGCAGTCCATAGAGGCTCAACTCGATAATAAAAAAAATTAAAGTGAATTCGTGACTGATGACTAAACATGTTACGCTGTTATTGAAATTAATAATCGCTCACAATGCGTTCTTTTGAGGAGCTTTCCATTGCGTCAGGGTGACACTTTTGTGAGAACTTCCATCTGATTGCACTAAAGGGAATAATTAGAAAGAAAATCACAAAAAATTTGCAAACCCTTCAAAATTTCATGTACTTGGTATGCAACGCGATTATCGGCTGAGAAAACATTTGATATCATTTGCAAAACGTCAACATGCAGATGGACCCTTTTTCACGCTATTGCCTAAATTAATGTTTGTCCGCATTCTCAGACACACGCGGTGTACCGGGTATAAATGCAACTAATTCTGTTGGTCACTGAGAACGGTGAACTGAACAACGTTACATCAGTATTTACGTCAATTGCAGACTAATAATTATAGCAACTGCGAGTAGCATGTTTATAGGTTCGTTATGACTAGAGACCGGATTATACGCATTTTCATGTTGCATATGTATTTGCATATTTGGCTCCTTTTCACCGCTTATTGCATATTTTAACTAAAACTAATCATGATACATATTGTCGCTCTATGTTTACAATATTTTAAATATTTAGACGGGAGTTCTCTAGCTTGATCTAGTTTTGGTGTCTCACAGATTGACCGCGACCTATAACTGTGTGCAATCACTAACCGAGAGGCTGGTGCCTAGCGAAATCATTACAAAAGAGGAACAGGAACAAGTAGAAAGAGTCATTGCTCCTGCGTCCGCCCCAGCGGTTAATCCCCTCCTCTCTCATACCGTACGCATCGGCAACAATTAAATTAAACTATGGAAGATTTCAGCTGCACGCCCATTGTTTCAATTTAGCTCTCTATTTACTTGTACACAGCTGAACGTGTTTACGACGTCTAGTATGTAACGTGTTGTCCGCCATGCCACCCGGAAAAAGAAACGTCATTTCGTGGATAGCTCAGCACCCTGGCACGTTTACATATGATGGAATTGATTTATATTGTCGATTTTGCGAGAAAAACATATCGTGCAAACATGTTTCAAATAGACCTGCATGTCAAGACAAGTCTTCATATTCCAGGAATGCAGAAGAAAGGACCACGACAACAACTTCTGACAACAGCAACTTGCAGTAACAGGAATTTGTCCAAAGGTAACCAAAAAAGTCTGTTTAACATGGATCTATGCGAACCATTCATTCCAAGTCTCGTTCCTCTCCACAAACTTACAGACCCTATCCTCAAAGGCTTCCTGGGCAAATATACCAGACGAATCAACAATGCGTGAAAATTAAACACCGACAATTTACTTAAATGTTCTGGAAGAAATACGCAGTGAACTCAAGGACAGCATTTTATAGATTTCAGTTGACGTACAATGTAAATTTAATTGTTGGTGCTTTAAAAGAAGAGCCTTCTTCTTCCTTTCTTAGCGGCCTGCAAAGAACTTTAAAAAGTAAATCATTCTACGATCGCCAGATTTGAGAATGAGGATATTAGAAACATATTTCCAGAATCTTCTGCAGATGAAAGGGTATTTTTGTTTATATCAGATGCAGATGATCAAAGCAGGAAAAGCCCTCGGAATATTTTACCCCAATCTGATTCATGTGACGTGATTTCCTCGTGGAGTCCATCGCCTTGCTTCAGAAGTACGTTCCACATTTGTGAATGTAAATAATTGATTTCATCCACACAGAAAGTGTTTCTAAAGGCTTCTTCTCGCATCAAGACCTAGAAAGAAAAACTACGAAATGTGCCTTTACCTCTGGAACCAGTACTCGTTGGGGAACGTGGGTCGAAGCTGTGTTGTTTTACAATGAAGATTTCGAAGCCGTTAGAAGCGTAGTAAACGACTTCGATAGTGCAGAGGCTTTGGCAGTTTGCCAGTGCAAGAAAGCTTTTAATGATTCCGGTATTAAAAACGACATTGCTGTGATTTGCACTCGTTTTACCCACATACTTGCAAGTATTAGAAAGCTTGAAACTCAAGGTTTAGCGTTGAATGAAACTATTCAGTTGATGAATAAAATTATTCTAGTGATCTCTCCATTGCTGGAGGTATTCCCAAGAAAACTTAACGAAAATCTGAAAACATTTTAAACAGTAACCGAGCCTTTGAACCCCTGTCTCAAACTAAGAGTTTTATTGATAGAGCAGGTGTACTTTTACTAGAAACAACAAGTGCCAACATAGCACCCAAATTCAAAACTGCCCAGTTACCCCAGTTGATGTAGCAAGGTCCTTTTCTGCTTATAAAAATATTTTGAGTAATCGAAGACATAATCTTACTACCAAACATTTGGAACAGTACTTGGTTGTTTATGTTTACAGTAGTAGAAAAACGTAAAATGAATTGTAAATGATGCTTTGGTCCAATAGTATTAATTAAAAGTTAATGATGTTCAAAAAAATTCAAGATTGTATGTTATTTTTTAAATAAAATAATACGGAGGTTTTGAGCGTGCTCCTCTGCGTGCGATATATCTCGAAGTTGGTCCTGCACATATCGATTGTTTCGCTGCCACACACTCGCAACGCATCCACTTGTTACCGACAACAATAGCAAAGAAGGAACAATTCTTGAAACATGGTATGCGTCCCCATTTTGCAAATTTTTAGAAAATAATCCCGGAAAGGCCCCCTTCCTAACCACTACCAGAAAGTATTCAGAAAATGATACCAGTGTTCTGAATGTACCGATTTTTCGTGTGGCCGGCGTTCTTCCTCTTAATTGATATGCACAGGTTCGACTTTGAGATATAAGGCACGCAGTACCAAGTTTCTTTATCATTTGATCTTTCATTTTTCGACACTTCTCATCCTTTTTTTAAGCATTTTTCATGCATATTTGCATGCTTATTTTAAGATTTTTATGATGCATTTAATCCGGTCTCTAGTTATGACCTCCAAATGCAAGTGGCAAGACCAAGCCATTGATTCTTCTTTTCCCTGGGCAACACGTCAGGTGAGTTGAAGTGTGGACGCTTGGACACAAAACGGTTAGACTATACTGATAGGAATAGTCCAATTAGTGGTGCAGTTACGACTGTGCATAAAATATCAGGTAGTAAATTATGTAATGTGTTTGTGGGAATACTGTAGAGATGAAACAAACAACACACTAATTTGTGCACATATTGAGGTACCACATATAAAAATACCTGTATAGAACCAAAAATGGGAAAAAAACAGTAATAAATGTGGGCTCCAAAATAGGTACCTTAAGAGCTATAAGCAATTCTCCAACTTCGATACTGTGAAAGAAATCTCTTCTCTGCAAGCTCTTTGGCTTCCATATTTTCAGAGGTTGCAGTATGGACCAAAACAAGAAAAAATGTCCAGTAAACATGGAATCTAAAGTGAATATCTTAACAATTATGAACACTTATTCATCTTCGCTACTGTGGACTTCTGAACGAGTTCTCATTCATCTTAAGATATGCACTTAAGAATCCATGTTTACTAGTTCATATTTGTTGCTCTGGTCCATTTGACCTGCTCTAGAGATAAGAAAAGCAAAGAGGTTGCAGTAGAAGAGATATGTTTCATAGCACTGAAGATGAAGAAGTGCTCATAGGTCTAAGAGTACGCATTTTAGAGCCCATATTTGGTAAAGTGTTTTCTTCCAATGATCTTTCATGTCATATCTCTCTGTATGTAGACCATTCCTCCTGGGATACTCTGAACCTTATCAAGCTTACGTCCTTTTATACATTACTTCACAATCAACAAACATTCATTTTCCATGTAGCAGTCGTCACAGCATCGACTATTGACAACGAGATTTTGATATAGCACGTTACTTTCAAGTCAATTTGAAGCAGAATGGGTATTACCGTATTTAGAGTGAGCCTGGCCATGTCATCACCGAATTTTGGAAACTAGCCCGGAACACGTTCTACTGTAATAACCGGAATAACACGTTGTGACACCGTAAGGCAGGTCGCGGGAAGGAGCAAAAACAAGCTATGGACACCTGGACATACACTCAAATTAGATAGTGCCCTACTTGTTTAAGGTGAACCACTTCATTAAACTTGTAGTAATCAGATTAAGAAATCAAACTATAAACAAATTTTAGCAATCTGTTAATTTGAGAAGGACTACTTAATGTGGAGAAAGCACCGATTTATAAAATTTTCTTTACTTGAAAAGTTGTCTTACCAGTGCATTACGAAGAGCAATATTTGTTATTCTTTGCTGCACATAACTGCCTTAAATTATATATGTTTCACGGTCACTATTTATTTGTGTCCTTCTTTTGTTAATCGTATTTTAAACATCTTTAGGGCAAGTATAGTTGGGCAAGATCACGAACTTCTCATCTGAGGAGCACCTACAGTGCATTGCAACTATAGCTGGTCTGCAATTGAAAACGATCATGATGATTACTCCATTGCTAGAATATTCCAGATAAGTTCCCTGTTCGGGTCTCCTAGAGAGGAATTCGAAGAAAAATAACTAAAAAACCAGTGGCAATATTCTACGAGTCGGAGAGTGGAATGTAGGAAGTTTGAACGTGGTAAGGAAGCCAGAACATGTCAAAAGAGAAATGCAAAGGCTCAATCTATATACAGTGGCTGTCAGTCAAATTGAAAATAGCTATGGATTATGGTTAGACAACTTGTAATGTTTGTAGGATTCATTACGAGTAGGAAGGTAGGATAGAGAACGAGTTACTGTGGACTGTTCAGTAGCAGGGTTGTTTTCATTAAACTCGACAATGAACCGTTGCCAAGAGGGATAGATGAGTTATAGAAGCCGACGTCACAAGCAGAAGAGGAAGAGGCAGGGAGGCAACTAGACGGGCCATTCAGTATAAAAATGTAGGTTATAATCTAATACCTAAGAGGGATTGTAACCCGGGTATAGGAAAAAGAATTAAATACAGTGTTATGGCAGAATATGGATTTGATAGTAGAGATGAGAGAGAGGAGAAAGACTGAGTTCTGCAACAAATTTCAATGGCGAATACACTGATAAATGGCGAATACACTGATAAAAAAATCATAGGAGGAAGACTTGTACTTCGAAAAAGTCCGAAGACACTGGGCGGTAACTGCTAGATTACATCGTAGTCAGACAGAGATTTGGAGATCGGATATAGGCAGTAATGTAGACTCACGCTGCAGTAATGATGAAGACTAGACTGAAGTACACGAGAATAGTCTACAAGAGTTGCTGTGGAAATACGTGCGTTACTGAAGTACTCAAGGAATGGTGCACGCGTTTGAAATTCTCTAACGTTGTAAATACTGTGACACTGAGTTCTACAGTAGGCCTGCTAATACAGCCTACTGTGTATGACTGCTAAAATACAAGGAGTTCGGAGCCGAGTGAGTAACCAGCTAGTTGCATAAACGCAAGGTCTCGGGATCGAACCTTGCTGACAGTACTCGTTTTTATCTGAATCGTTTGCCCTCCCAATGAATCGAGGAGCAACAAAAAATTTTTCTTCTCTCATGGGTCGCTTCTTTTTTTTTTGTGCAAACCACCGCAGCACCTCGATTTTTTTTAAAAACAAAATATGTGACAGAAAAATCCATAACAAACATTCATTCAAAAATATTTTCACAATTTCAGTTATTATGCATTGGATGCATATGATGTCGGTAAGGAATTCATATATTTTTCAGAAAATGAAACAAAATTCGGAGTCGTTGGGGTTTTGCCAAATTAGAACAGTTCTCATTTTAGAACCAACACGAAAAAGATTCCAGGAATAATAAAAATGAAAGAATAAGTATCCTGCTTCTAATTAACAAAACTGCCCTCCTCTTTGTAGCCCACATATAGCAAGAGATGAAACATTTTGAAATCATTCCTTATATTTGTTATCCTTTTTCAACTTAAAATGTTCTTCTGCAGTATAAAACATGCACTCTTCTAAGTTAGAAATCTTGTTTGTTAACACGTAAAACACGAATTGTCCCAGAAGCCACGAATAACTGTTATTCTTTGCGGAAGGTTAACATTTGCAGTCGGGTTGTAAAGCTTCAGTTATCGGTACATGACATTCTGTGGTTCTAGTGGTAAGTGCTAATTTCTTTCTAGTCCAGTTCCAAATTCTGATTTTGTTTTCACATAAGAACATGCGCGCTACAGTTCCTACAAGCTGACATTTGTCGCAGAATGGAGATGGTCTGAATCCGATTTTCCATAATCGTTCCGCTGTGGGTATGGTTTCGTCTACGACGTCATACCATGCGGCACTGAATCTCGTCGGTAGAATTTTATTGTTGATATTTTTCCAAATGTTCGTCCAGTTTTTAGCAGGATATTTTACCTGAACTGGGTTGCGAAGACGATTTCTGGTAACATAATCCTAGACGGTTCCAGTGTTGGTTTGTGCTGGTGGAAGCCTTATGTAGCTCCAATCGATGTATTACTTTCGTACGTAATCTAGGCTGGCATCTATATGTGTTACATTAACTGGAGCGTTCCTGTCCCCAGGATCTAATGTGAGGAACAGAAGTTTCGTAATGTCTGTCTTAATGGCGTGTATTAGTTTAAAAGCACGAGTTAGAAACAGACCGTTACATCTAGATTTAATGTCTTTAATTCCAAGTCCCCCGTTGTGCTTCAGCAAAGTCGCCGTGTGGAGGGATACTTTGAACTTATTTTGTTTCCAGACATACCAACAAGTTGCAGCTAGAATTTTTTTGTGCTGTGACATGCGTTATCGGTAAGACTGATGCAACATGATATACACTCCTGGAAATGGAAAAAAGAACACATTGACACTGTTGTGTCAGACCCACCATACTTGCTCCGGACACTGCGAGAGGGCTGTACAAGCAATGATCACACGCACGGCACAGCGGACACACCAGGAACCGCGGTGTTGGCCGTCGAATGGCGCTAGCTGCGCAGCATTTGTGCACCGCCGCCGTCAGTGTCAGCCAGTTTGCCGTGGCATACGGAGCTCCATCGCAGTCTTTAACACTGGTAGCATGCCGCGACAGCGTGGACGTGAACCGTATGTGCAGTTGACGGACTTTGAGCGAGGGCGTATAGTGGGCATGCGGGAGGCCGGGTGGACGTACCGCCGAATTGCTCAACACGTGGGGCGTGAGGTGTCCACAGTACATCGATGTTGTCGCCAGTGGTCGGCGGAAGGTGCACGTGCCCGTCGACCTGGGACCGGACCGCAGCGACGCATGGATGCACGCCAAGACCGTAGGATCATACGCAGTGCCGTAGGGGACCGCACCTCCACTTCCCAGCAAATTAGGGACACTGTTGCTCCTGGGGTATCGGCGAGGACCATTCGCAACCGTCTCCATGAAGCTGGGCTACGGTCCCGCACACCGTTAGGCCGTCTTCCGCTCCCGCCCCAACATCGTGCAGCCCGCCTCCAGTGGCGTCGCGACAGGCGTGAATGGAGGGACGAATGGAGACGTGTCGTCTTCAGCGATGAGAGTCTCTTCTGCCTTGGTGCCAATGATGGTCGTATGCGTGTTTGGCGCCGTGCAGGTGAGCGCCACAATCAGGACTGCATACGACCGAGGCACACAGGGCCAACACCCGGCATCATGGTGTGGGGAGCGATCCGCTACACTGGCCGTACACCACTGGTGATCGTCGAGGGGACACTGAATAGTGCACGGTACATCCAAACCGTCATCGAACCCATCGTTCTACCATTCCTAGACCGGCAAGGGAACTTGCTGTTCCAACAGGACAACGCACGTCCGCATGTATCCCGTGCCACCCAACGTGCTCTAGAAGGTGTAAGTCAACTACCCTGGCCAGCAAGATCTCCGGATCTGTCCCCCATTGAGCATGTTTGGGACTGGATGAAGCGTCGTCTCACGCGGTCTGCACGTCCAGCACGAACGCTGGTCCAACTGAGGCGCCAGGTGGAAATGGCATGGCAAGCCGTTCCACAGGACTACATCCAGCATCTCTACGATCGTCTCCATGGGAGAATAGCAGCCTGCATTGCTGCGAAAGGTGGATATACACTGTACTAGTGCCGACATTGTGCATGCTCTGTTGCCTGTGTCTATGTGCCTGTGGTTCTGTCAGTGTGATCATGTGATGTATCTGACCCCAGGAATGTGTCAATAAAGTTTCCCCTTCCTGGGACAGTGAATTCGCGGTGTTCTTATTTCAATTTCCAGGAGTGTATTTTGCTAAGTATATATGTATTTATAAACTGAACTTTCTGCAGTCAGTCTAAGGATCGCATGTTATGGTCCTTCAGAAAGGCATTAAGTTTCCGCTCCCAATTGTTCGTAGCCATGGGCTTGGGATTCGCCCTTAATTGCAATCCGTGTTGGAGTCTCTCTTCAGTTACATCTATCCAGTGCGCACCTATTGCACTATTGTAAGAGCCGAGATGCGTTATTTTGGAGAAGATCGTGAGTACTGGTGTACCAAACGTCGCACCTCGTCCACCTCACTACTCGAATTTACAATAACGCGTATGTCGACAGCATAACCGTGACCAACTGTCTTAATATTGAAGATCTGTAGCCCTCTCAATTTCTGGTGAATTGTAGAGATCAAAGGTTCCACCGCTATCACATATAATGTCATAAGCAGTGGACATCCTTGTACTGATTATTGAACTGGAAATGTTTGTCAGCTGTCCATTTACTTTAAACCTTAAAAAAATAAAAGTAAAAAAAAAGCACTGGCACATTTACGTATGACAGTTATAAAGTGGTCTTTGAAACCCATTTTCTGGATGGTGCTGAATAAGAAGTCATGATTGATACTATCAAAGGCTTTATCAAAATCTAGCCGCGCGGAGTGGCTGCGCGGTTAGAGGCGCCATGTCACGGATTGCGCAGCCCCTCCCGCCGGAGGTTCGAGTCCTCCCTCGGGTATGTGTGTGTGTGTGTGTGTGTGTGTGTGTGTGTGTGTGTGTTGTTCTTAGCATAAGTAGTGTGTAAGTCTAGGGACAGATGACCTCAGCGGTTTGTTCCCTTAAGAATTCACACATACACACACATCAAAATCTAAAAACAATAAGACTATTATCACTTATACAAGTGAGATTTATGACGTCCCTATACTCACATAAAGTATCTAGTATTGACCTTCCCTTTATTGCACTCGTTCGATAAGGGCCTATGGCATTTTCCAGGTGTGGCTTCAACTTTCTATTCAGGATGCAAGTTAAAATTTTAAAGTCAGCGTTGAGTAAGGTAGTGACCTTACATCGTGAATCCTCTTGCTGCTTGGTTTTTTGTGAATGAGTACAATCATTCCCTCCGTAAATATACATACAAATCATTGTATGTATCTGTGAGCTAATTCCCTATTATGTTCCATATGCGTACGTAAGACTCGACCGGGAGCCCACCGGTACCGGCTGACTTCTTCCTTGGAGCATCGTTATTTACGGTTTTTATTTCTTCCTGATTTATATGTTAGACTCGCATTATCTTCCTCGTGTATTCTCATCGTACCGTCCTGTCTATTTCCGTTCCAGCGTAGATCCCTATAATACTCCGCCACATATTGTTTTATTGCGGTCTGAGTAGTTACTCTCCTCCGTAATCTTCCACCAGCGCGGTTATTCCTGTTTCCATCTACGTGTCTCCCTTATTACATGGTATAACGACATACGTTCCTTTGTAAGTTCGTCCTTGCCTTGAGCTCACGTATGCACCCCGTCCAGACTCTGTCGAGCTAGGGCGTTTATTTTCGACTTAAAGCGTTTCTGTCTAACTACGTTAGCCGAAAGGCCATATGGTTGTGGATAGAGGTCTCGCAAACAGGAGAAGTAATATTCCGCCGTTTGTTTGCGCCGATGTGTTTAGGCTTTTGGATACTGTATAATGCATTTACGAAGTACGGGTTTTGTATATTCGGTTCACCAAAAGGTCCTCTCCTCATACCTCGTTTGGGAGCCTAAGCATTTGCGCCATGTCTGTCGAATCTGTTGCTTAAGTTCAGCCTCCTGCAATAGTGAGACGTTAAGTTGCCATACCGCCCCGGCCACGAAAAGTTTTTCGTTGGAATGCTTGACTGAAATATGGTATGCACAATGGTCGGAGAAGTTTATAGGCCGTATCCCACAATCGTCAGTATTGCGCATGAATTCTTTAGTTGCACAGATTCTATCTAACCTGCTTGCTGACGTGCTACTGACGGAAGCATATCCGGTACGGTGGGGATTCAAGTAAGTCCAGGTGTCTTGCAGTTCTAATTCAGTCACCAATGTTTGTAGCTCTTGACAGGTGTTAAAATTGGGCGTGTGGTCGTCACACTGCAACACACAGTTAAAATCTCCGGCAAGCTCGGCGGCGGCCCCAAAGTTCTGTAACAGTTCAGCTACCCCATTCCGATAGAAGTGCCGTCTTTCATTAGTCCCAGATGGCGCATATACGTTAATTAAAATGAGGTCATGAAGTTGGACGGTTATACCCCGATCCGTCTCTGAAATAGCTTGAGCTCGACACGCGATACCCTCTTTGAATAAAACCGCTGTTCCTCCTTCATTTCCAATGTTGATGATGGCTTCATAACCTGTTAAGTCCGCTACTTTATTGTTACAACCTCTTGTAACATGTCAACATCTACGTCAGCGGCAGAAAGATAAATTTAAAACATTTTTTTTTTTTTTTACTGCCGAACTTATCCGAGAGACATTAACTGTAGACAGCTTGTAAATCTGCATGTAACTGTTTACTACTGCTCAGTATTTTCCGACCAAAGCGTGCTCAGAACCGGAAGAGACCCGGAAGATGCTAACACGGTTCTGTTCATGTGATTGTCTAACTCCATCTGAACGTCCTCATTTCGAAAGGGAGCCATTACCCTCAATGCACCAGCCACCGCCGTTTCCCTGTCTAAGATTTCTTAATGATTTCTCTTCTGCGTGTTCTTTTCCTTTCTAATTTCTGTGTCTCTTCCGACTTTGTATTCTAAGCGGCCAATTCTTTATATGATTTTTTTAAATTGTCCTTACTTGATAGTGGGCGATCAGGCCGGTCGCTAAATGTTGGGTTTTTTGGGTTTGTGTCCTCTTCACTATGTCACTACCGACTGATGACACTGGAACATCATCGGAATTGCAACCTAGTGGTACCTCGGGATGTTCAACAGGTATAGTAATTTCTTTTCCAGGTGTCTTGCTACCGTCAAAGGTCCTCTCCTGGAGAGGCCTGATTCGAACATTTTGGCACGGTATCCGTTGAACTCTGTTCATTTGTCAGTATGCTACGTGCAGTTGACTCCCGATTTCCTTCTTGCCTTAAGATGATCCGTGGATCCACATAATACGCAGGTCCTTGATTGGCCATTATAAACAACTAAGGCTTTGAAGCTTTGAACAATAATATACGACGGGACATGCTTACGAAAATCAATTCTAACATTTCACACACCATTGTCAACATTGAAATGTTTGTTGCCCGTCCATTTCTCGCCAATAATCTGCAAAACCGTTTCATAAGGTGTTAACACTTGTTTGATGAGATCGAACTTTAGTTCGAATGGGAGGCTGCATATGCGCACAGATCGCAATCCTAAATCAGCGTAGCTGATCACGTAAACCTATCTTTTCGAAAAACCAGTCTTCGATTTCATAAAGTTTCAGCCTGTCATATCAAAACGGGAACGAAAATTTCAACGTAGACTTCCTAATCTGAGCCTCCATGACTAGATGGCTATGTTGTACTCACAAGCCACAGCGACACACGGCCGACGAAATGTCCCACTCGCGAGGAGCTCCGCACACGGCGATGGATAGGTCAGCACTACAAGACTTCATGAATACTGACTGAAGTGGCCAGTTAAAATTTGTAGCATGGTGGGAATCGAGCCCGAGTCGCCTGCTTACTAGGCGGGTGCTTTAGGCACTTTTATATGCAGTTTGTTCGTATTGTTCGTTATACGAGGGCCGTTCAGAAAGTAACCTCCGGTTGATTTAAAAAAATACACCAAGTTAAATAAAAATATTTTAATATATACATCTTACAACTACATCTTTGCACTATTTTTCTACATAGTCTCCATAGCGATTGAGGCACTTATCGTATCTCTTCACAAGCTTTGAAATTCCTTCTGCATAAAAATCACCCGCTTGTGCCTGGAGCCAGCCTGTGACCGCATCTTTGAGCTCTTCGTCGTCATCAAACCGCTGTGACCCGAGCCATTTCTTCAAATGCGTGAAGAGGTGATAATCACTTGGCGCCAGGTCTGGGCTGTAAGGTGGATGGTTGATAACGTCCCACTTGAAGGACTCAAGAAGGGCCGTTGTTCTGCGAGCAGAGTGAGGACGGGCGTTATCGTGCAAAAAAAACGATACCGGAAGTCAGCATACCACGGCGTTTGTTCTGTATAGCCCGTCGTAACTTTTTTATTGTTTCACAGTACACGTCTTGATTAATGGTCGTACCACATTCCATGAATTCAACCAACAACACCCCTTTGGGATCCCAAAACACCGTTGCCATCAGTTTTCTGGCAGAAAAATCTTGCGAGGCTTTTCTTGGTTTGGTAGGCGAATTTGAATGTGCCCACATCTTTGATAGTTCTTTTGTCTCAGGGTTCACGTACTTAATCCAGGTTTCGTCACCGGTCACGATTCTGTTTAACAATGGTTCTCCTTCGTCCTCATAACGTGACAGAAAGTCTAATGCAGAGGCCATTCTTTGAGTTTTGTGGTGGTCGGTAAGAATTTTGGGCACCCATCGTGCACAGAACTTACGGTAACCCAATCTTGCTGTCACTATCTCGTACAAGAGAGTCTTAGAAATCTGTGGAAAACCAGTAGACAACTCCGACATTGAGAAACGTCGATTTTCACGAACTTTTGCATCAACTGTCTGAACGAGTTCGTCAGTCACCAATGATGGTCTACCACTCCTCTCTTCATCATGAACGTTTTCTCGTCCACTTTTAAATAAACGTACCCATTCACGGACAACTCCTTCACTCATAACTCTTGGTCCGTACACGGCACAAAGCTCACGATGAATAGCTGCTGCAGAATATCCTTTGGCTGTAAAAAACCTTATGACAGCACGCACTTCACATTTGGCGGGGTTTTCTATTGCAGCACACATTTCAAACTGCCACAAAAACTAAACTAGCGCAGGTACGACGTTCACTCGACCACGGCTTGATGCCGACTGACCTGTTGAGTGCGTGAACGCACAGATGGCGTCGCTTTTCCCCCCACAACCCGCACTGTTACTTTCTGAACCGCCCTCGTATTTCGTCGTAGCGGACGTCACGTGACATCTGTTGCAGTTCGTTGTTGATCCCTAGCTCAGTTTTTTTTTTTATTAGAGAGACCAGCCAGTTCTCTGACCGAACACGCTGAGCTACCGTGCGGGCATTCAAATTTTCGCTGTGGAACAGTAACGCTGGCCATTACGCTACCGTGACCCCCCACTAAGCCTCCTTGACACAGCCCCTCAAGCAAGTGTACAGATTACCCTGGTTTGTCTCTCTCCTCGATCCAAATTCTCACTGCCGCCCCAGTCTACCTTAAACTCCCCCTTAAACATGAACAGAATTGGTGAGGCTTTCCATGTTCTGGAACTGCGCCTCAGCATCCAACGTAAGTGGAGTACCCACCCTGAAACCCAGGTGCAGAAACTTACACGAATGAAATGACCCAACTTCAGACACTTTACTGGTATCATGCAGATACAGTTTACTGCATTTAGACCCGCGTTCGAT
Organism: Schistocerca nitens; assembly: GCF_023898315.1. NCBI lineage: Eukaryota > Metazoa > Arthropoda > Insecta > Orthoptera > Acrididae > Schistocerca > Schistocerca nitens. The sequence continues at coordinate 1,190,119,945 of NC_064614.1, read as the reverse complement.
TCCTGGCCTTGGTACAAATTTTCACTCGCCACTTCAGTTTTAAATGGTGTGAGCACTCCGTCTTCAGGCTACAAGTGGCCTACCGGGACCATCCTACCGCCGCGTCATCCTCAGTGGAGAATGCGGATAGGAGGGGCGTGGGGTCAGCACACCGGCCTTTATGACGGTATTCTTGACCGAAGCTGCTACTATTCGGTCGAGTAGCACCTCAATTGGCATCACGAGGCTGAGTGCACCCCGAAAAAAGGCAACAGCGCATGGCGGCCTGGATGGTCACCCATCCAAGTGCCGACCACGCCCGACGGCGCTTAACTTCGATGATCTCACGGGAACCGGTTTTAAATGGCGTGAGGCAAGTAAAATTTGCTTGATAAAGCATATCCCCTCGTACGTCAACGTCTGTGGATATAGGGCTATTGTTTTTATGAGGGGCAGCAGTATGTGGTTCCATGGCACTTGTACACGCTCTGTGTCTGCATTTCAAAGTGACTCAACTACCGACGGGTGAGGCAGCTGTACCACCCACCACGTCACAGCTACCGATAACGTACGTGACAGCGTTCGGGGAACCACACCTTCGCCTGAAAATTGCAAGTACGAAACTTGCTGAAACGTTGCTGGAGAACAACACATTGGCTCGGCTGTCAAGCCGAGAAGATTTTAGCACACCTAAGATAACAGTTATTGATGACACTGCGGGCGACGTGGAAGAGGACGCACGTATGGGAAAGACCAATGCAGAGGAAACTCTAGAAGATGCACTCTCAGCTCATCCCAGTGATAATGAACGAGGCAGCGGTGCAGATATTGCGCAAAACAGCCAACGATGACGTGACCCTATCTCCAAATAATGAACAGAACCCGCATGTGAAATGAATCACAGATGACAAACGATGAAACAACAGAAATCTCCACCAAAGGAAACAGAAAACGCAGGATTACCGATTAGGAAACTGAAAAAAAGTGCTCCCATCTTGAGAAGAAAAGCAAACGCAGGTGCGACAGAAACTACGGAAAACCAGGAAGAACATCAACAAGTCAGGACGGCAGAACTGTCAGACCGTAGAATAGGAAAATTAGAGGAATCCACAAACAGCATAGAGAGTCGAAAAAGATGTACCAACCACTAACAACCTATGGAAGCATCGAAGTGGGAAAAAAGGAACACGGAAAGCCGCCCATCCGCAGGAAATGGAGGATTGTAAGTAGGAAGGTGCTCAAAACCAAACAATGGAGTCAACTCCAGAAGAGGAGGCACGAAGAACCGGAGGAAATGGACTCAGTGAAATACGATACCGTGCATCACAAGAAACTTACACTGAATGTACCGTCTGTAGAGAAGGGATTAGTATAAAAAAAATGGCTCTGAGCACTATGGGACTTAACTTCTGAGGTCAGCAGTCCCCTAGAACAAACCTAACTAACCTAAGGACATCACACACATCCATGCCCGAGGCAGGATTCGAACCTGCGACCGTAGCGGTCGCGCGGTTCCAGACTATAGCGCCTACAACCGCTCGGCCACTCCGGCCGGCGATTAGTATCAAACACCAAAGCAAAGAATCCCCGAATGTTGGCTTAGGACACAGTGACAGCCGTGCTGACAGTCTCTCTCGGAACACCGTGGACGTGTCTGCAGTACTACACGGAACTCACCTTGGCACCAAGAAATGGAAGGGTGTAATCCTCCGGCAACACACAGTGGCGGACGCGAGACAGTGACGCTCATTAAGATTGAAGCAGACGTGGAAGACAACTTCTATTAACACTCAGCTGTGAGTTGAAGACTGACCGAAATGAACATGAGCATTGATTTACAATCATATAGTTTCAGCTACCTTTAACCTTGGCAGAATCACTAATTTGACTAAAATAGAATGTCTACGGGACATATTGCGGGATATAGTGTTGTCGTCATTAGAGGAGCTGGAAGTAGTATCGCCAAGTTATTCAAGGAGCGAATTATACCTAGAGTTAGCAAGTGGACGAGGATTTTCTGTTGAAACACAGCTCATCTCATTAATAGACTCCTGGAAATGGAAAAAAGAACACATTGACACCGGTGTGTCAGACCCACCATACTTGCTCCGGACACTGCGAGAGGGCTGTACAAGCAATGATCACACGCACGGCACAGCGGACACACCAGGAACCGCGGTGTTGGCCGTCGAATGGCGCTAGCTGCGCAGCATTTGTGCACCGCCGCCGTCAGTGTCAGCCAGTTTGCCGTGGCATACGGAGCTCCATCGCAGTCTTTAACACTGGTAGCATGCCGCCACAGCGTGGACGTGAACCGTATGTGCAGTTGACGGACTTTGAGCGAGGGCGTATAGTGGGCATGCGGGAGGCCGGGTGGACGTACCGCCGAATTGCTCAACACGTGGGGCGTGAGGTCTCCACAGTACATCGATGTTGTCGCCAGTGGTCGGCGGAAGGTGCACGTGTCCGTCGACCTGGGACCGGACCGCAGCGACGCACGGATGCACGCCAAGACCGTAGGATCATACGCAGTGCCGTAGGGGACCGCACCGCCACTTCCCAGCAAATTAGGGACACTGTTGCTCCTGGGGTATTGGCGAGGACCATTCGCAACCGTCTCCATGAAGCTGGGCTACGGTCCCGCACACCGTTAGGCCGTCTTCCGCTCACGCCCCAACATCGTGCAGCCCGCCTGTTTGGCGCCGTGCAGGTGAGCGCCACAATCAGGACTGCATACGACCGAGGCACACAGGGCCAACACCCGGCATCATGGTGTGGGGAGCGATCTCCTACACTGGCCGTACACCACTGGTGATCGTCGAGGGGACACTGAATAGTGCACGGTACATCCAAACCGTCATCGAACCCATCGTTCTACCATTCCTAGACCGGCAAGGGAACTTGCTGTTCCAACAGGACAATGCACGTCCGCATGTATCCCGTGCCACCCAACGTGCTCTAGAAGGTGTAAGTCAACTACCCTGGCCAGCAAGATCTCCGGATCTGTCCCCCATTGAGCATGTTTGGGACTGGATGAAGCGTCGTCTCACGCGGTCTGCACGTCCAGCACGAACGCTGGTCCAACTGAGGCGCCAGGTGGAAATGGCATGGCAAGCCGTTCCACAGGACTACATCCAGCATCTCTACGATCGTCTCCATGGGAGAATAGCAGCCTGCATTGCTGCGAAAGGTGGATATACACTGTACTAGTGCCGACATTGTGCATGCTCAGTTGCCTGTGTCTATGTGCCTGTGGTTCTGTCCGTGTAATCATGTGATGTATCTGACCCCAGGAATGTGTCAATAAAGTTTCCCCTTCCTGGGACAATGAATTCACGGTGTTCTTATTTCAATTTCCAGGAGTGTATGTACGCTCCATCCGGTTCGCAAGCCAGACTGCAAAGAAGTACCTTATTTCACGATAGCACAGCTGAGTTAATCAATCCCACGAAAGATAACGCCGTCCTTGCTGGTGATTTCAACAGTGATCTTTCCTGCGGTGACCAAACGCCCAATGCTACAAACGTCTAGAATCGGGAGACTTAGTGAAAGGTTTGCATCTCGCTGGCAGCTGGCACAGCCAGGCAAGATGGAATCGAGGGTTCACCTATATTAATAGCCTATTAACATGCCAAAGCAAAGGACATTTTGGTGTAGGAGAGTCTGGAAATGCAATATCTCACGCCTCATGGACACTGAGGTTGAGCACGAGCTAAAGCGAGGTTGAGAAATGTGGTTCAAATGGTTCAAATGGCTCTCAGCACTATGCGACTTAACTTCTGAGGTCATCAGTCTCCTAGAACTAATTAAACCTAAATAACCTAAGGACATCACACACATCCATGCCCGAGACAGGATTCGAACCTGCGACCGTAGCGGTCGCTCGGCTCCAGATTGTAGCGCCAAGAACCGCACGGCCTGATGGCGGGCTGAGAAATGTGCTTAAGGAATATATAGCTCTATAGAACTAAGCTGAAATGGTAGGTAACACACGCAAGACTTAGAAAACGATCTTTACTAAAACGTTGCGCTTTTGAAAAGAAACAGTGAGGAAGACTCACAATGGAATTCTACTTCCAGTATCTAAGAAAACTGTGAAAGAAATTGCTCCCCTTCCAGCAACGAAAGGTATATCACGACTGGAAAAAAGCGCAGGTCATTCCCATTTTTAAGAAAGGCCGGAAGACAGATCCACAAAATTATAGAATTTTATTGTTTGCGTCAGTCTGTTGTAGAATTATGCAACACGTTTTATGCTCAAGAATTATGACGTTTTTGGAAAATGAACGGTTTCTGTATAAAAGTCAACATGGATTTCACAAACAGAGATCTTGCGAAACTCAGTTCGCTCTGTTACTCCATGAGTTCCACAGCGAAGTGGGCAACGACGCTCAGGTTGGTGCTGTGTTCCTTGATTTCAGTAAGGCATTTGACACCGTCCTACATTGCCGGTTATTTTTTTTTAAAAAAAGAAAAACAAGAGCTCACGGAGTACCGGATTTGCAATTGCGTGCAAGACTTTCTTGCAGATAAAACTCAACACGTCGCTCTTAACGAAACAAAATCGACAGATGTAAAGGTAATATCCGGAATACCACAGGGAAGTGTGATAGGACCATTGATGTTTACAGTATCTATAAACGATCTAGCTGAAAGCGTAGGATGCTCTCTAAGGCTATCTGCAGATGATGCAGTTGTCTATACCACAGTAGCAACGCCAGAAGAGAGTAAGAATTTGCAGAACGACCTGCAGAGAACTGATGAATGGCGTAGTCTCTGGCAGTTGACACTGAACGTAAATAAATGTAACATACTGCACGTATATAGGAAAAGAAGTCCACTACTGTACAGCTACACTACTGATGACAAACAGCTAGAGACGGCATCTGCCCTAAAATATCTAGGCGTAACTATCCAGAGCGACCTTAAGTGGAACGGCCGCATAAAACATATGGTGAGAAAGGCAGATACCAGATTCATCGGAAGAATCTTAAGGAAATGTAACTCATCCACGAAAGAAGTGGTTTATAAGGCGCTTGTTCATCCTATTCTTGACTATTGTTCATGCACCTAGGATCCCTATTAGGTAGGACTGATAGAGGAGATAGAGAAGAACCGACGAAGAGCGGCTCGTTTCGTCACGGGATCGTTTACCTGGCAAGAGAGCTTTATGGAGATGCTAAACAAACTCCATTGGTACAAGAGAAGCATTTTGCATAACGGAGAGATTTAGTATTGAAATTTCGGGACAGCACTTGTCAGGAGGAGTCGGACAACATATTACTTCCCCCCACATACATCTCGTGTATTGACCACGAGGAGAAAATTCAACAAATTAGAGCCAATACAGAGGATTACCGACAATCATTCTTCCTACGCAGTACCAGGGTTGGAGGGATCAGATGGTGGTACCGAAATTACCCTCCGCTACACTCCATTAGGTGTGGCTAGATGCAGCAAGTGATTCGTACATATAGTTACTGTTCTGGAGCTAAAATCAACGTAGGTAAATCTAGAATTTTGCAGAATGCGATTTTCACTCTGTAGCTGAGTGTGCGCTGATATGAAACTTCCTGGCGAGGACGAAGCGTCAGTAGCTGTTGTGTACGTAGTTCCGCGTAGTCAGCGCGTACACAACTTTCCCACTAGAGCGCGCCCCGCTAAGCACAACAGCGCAGGCGCAGCGCTCGTCCGTTTCCGCACTACGAGATGGCGTTGTCAGAGACGGACCAAATTCTGCTTCCGCCAATCCGCGTATTAATATGTAACGCAGCCAATGAGATTGCTGCTAACGTAGAACCTTTTCTCCTCGCGGATTACACTCGCGCAGTGATACCTGAACGATCGAGGTATTATAATGAGTGTACAGACCTCCGATTAGTCAGTCTGCATTTGTCTGCACCGGTCTGTACCAGTCTGCATTAGTCTGTACCAGTCTATAGTCAAGTTTCGGTCTGCGCCTAACAAGATTATCATATTCCTGTACACAGTCATGAAGAGAAATGTATAGACACTTCGTCAAGTATCAGAGATGTATGTGAGAATAAGATTAACGTACCAAGACCAAAGGAACTTCAGATTGTCCATTGTAAACAGCATCCAGAATCAAGTTACGTAATATCTATGATTTCTATTATTTTAATAAATGTGTGTGAAAATTAATCAAGTTCTGTTTAAAGTTGGTCACCCTCAATTTGCTACTCTAAGGGTGCAAGTGGCATTTCTATCATCTGACCTAACGGCAGAAGATAAACACGCCACGATAAGACCACGAGACATATTGCTGACACTCGCCTACTTCGTTAGAGCGACAAGTCAAATAATCTGATGGTGTGTGTACCGAAGGTCTTACAGTACGCACACCACAGTAGCTCAGTTGGTAGAGCACTTGGCCGCATAAGGTAAAGGTCCTGAGTTCGAGTCTCGGTCCGGCACACAGTTTCAATCTACCAGGAAGTTTCATATCAGCGCACATTCCGTTGTAGAGTGAAAATCTCTTACTGGAAACATCCCCTAGGCTGTGGCTAAGTCATGTCTCCGCAATATCATTTCTTTCAGGAGGGCTAGTCCTGCATGGTTCGCAGGAGAGCTTCTGTAAAGTTTGGAAGGTAGGAGACGAGGTACTGGCGGAAGTAAAGCTGTGAGGACGGGGCGTGTGTCGTGCTTGGGTAGCTCAGTTGGTAGAGCACTGGCCCGCGAAAGGCAAAGGGCCGATTTCGAGTCTCGGTCCAGTACACAGTTTTGATCTGCAAGGAAGTTTCGACGTTATTATTATCATTATCATTATTTTTATTACTCTTATCATTATTTGTGGTAGCAGCAGTAGGAGCACTGCTACTATTAACTTCAGTAGTTCAAAGTAAGAATTATTTTCTCACACTGTCACTATAGACACTCATATTAGCTTCATACTGGTTGTCATATTAAAGTTGTTATTTCATGGGAACTAACATATAAAAAAGTATTGTATGTGTGAAACCCTGGTCCGATATAAGATAAAGTCCGACCTAATCGGATCAGCTTAAATACGTAAATAAGGATATAAAAATAAACAAATCGAAGAAGCAATGACGCAGATGAAAGAAAGAATCCAGGGTGAGATAAAAATTCAGGTGTAAGCGTGTCGATGATAAGATTCGTTGACTATGAAGAGAAGAACTGCAGAACCTGTTGAGTACAGAATACGGATTGAGGGTGAACTGAAGAAAGACGAAAGTAATGAGAAGTACCAGGAATTAGAGTAACGATAAACTTGATTTCCAATTTGGTGGGCACAAAGTCAAAGACATTAAGGAATTCTCTGCCTTTGAAGCAAAATAACACATGTCTAGCACAGGCAGAAACGATATTCCTGGCTAAGGTGAGTCTACTACTCTTAGTACCAAACAGCGGCCTCTATTTCTCGAAAAGATTTGTGAGAACATACGTTTGAGCACAGCATTGTATGGAAGTGAATCGTAGACAGGAAAAGAACAGTATCGAAACGTTTGAGATGTGGTGCTTATGAAGGGTGTTGAAAATTAGGTAGAGTGATAAGATAACAAATGGGGAATGCAGAAATTGGAATACGTCCAGCACATGTTACTCTAAGAAGAAGTGGTTGGCATTGTTTAGAAATTCACAGTGTGCTGCACCAAACCACTCACAAGACTGACGACTCAAAACGGAAAAGTCAAGTATGCATGTAATAGATTAAAAAACGTGATAACTGACCTTATAATAGCTTTCTTATATAAGGAACATGTTCTGATTCCGACAAAAATTCAGATCGTAGTTTAGTTACTTACTGTACATCAGATGCATAAAAATGAGGAATGGTGCTGCCATTAAGACAAAACACTTCAAAGATATTTTTTTTTATTTCACTATTGTCTAAACAAACACTGTGTGCAGGAAAAGCGAAATTCACAGTACGCAAAGGACAAGTGTTCTAACAAGCTCACATGGAAGCAAACCTGGTAAGTAGAACGTTTCAAACAAGAAAAAAAACTTTTCTAAGGAAATATTGTGCAGTATTCTGCATGTGATGAAATTGTGCGCAACAAGGCGATTAAAAGAAAAAAGTGACACATTAACAACATATTACCCTTACTAAATTAGCAAAAATGTACAATGAAAGATCTTAACCCTTTCACACTCCTCGTTACATTTGTGTACATTAATTTTTACTATGTCTTAGATGCAACGGTAGTATTTTTTCACGAAAGAAACCTTAAGGTATACATTTGTAAATGTTCAGTCTTTTCATCATGCGCAAGTGCTGCATCTGTGTGAAAATATCAGCAAGTCAATGAAGCAATGTGCTCGTGACTGAAAGAATAAACAGATGTGGTTGGTTTGCTATAATCCACTGTATAATTGAATATTGTTATGGTTTTTTGCGTGGCAATTATTGAATGGTCATTGTACTATTTACTACAACAGAGAATATTTCTTAATTAGTTATTTTAGTCCAAAAAAATGAAGCCAAGTGTACAAGGTATGTTTTGAAAACTAGAACATATTTTTGTATAAATCTTGTATCTAAAGTCATAAAAAAATTACCTAGAAGCATTTGCCACGTAAATAATAATTTTTCTTGCTCCAGAAAAACATCAGGTCTAAAAGGGTGGAACTCGGTTTAGGACCTCCAGCACTGATTAGAAGGGAGTGCCACAATGAAAATCGATACCCTATTTTTGAAAATGTAGGGGAAGGGGTTGGTTATCACTCACACTTTTACCTCTGAGTGAGGCCTTTAAGACCGCGACCGCGGCGGTCGCACGGTCGAATCCTGCCTCGGGCATGGATGTGTGTGATGTCCTTAGGTTAGTTAGGTTTAAGTATTTCTATGTCCTAGGCGACTGATGACCTCAGATGTTAAGTCCCATAGCGCTCAGAGCCATTTGAACCATTTTTTGAAACTATACCCGGCAAAGTAGACAATATCTTTTTGCTTAGTGAGTGACATCATGCAAACAGAAAACATTTTCTTGTACCGTTCACGGAATTCTGCAATCCCTTTTGCATGAGCCCACGTTATTAACCTCGGACCTCATGACGTGGAGTGCGTACAGGGATGACAGAGTCAGAATTACGAGCGTGTGGAATTATGGGCCTCACAAAATTTGCAAAGTGGCGTACATACAAGCAATGCAATAAATTTCAGGAGTGAATTTTTGAAGGTGATGAAAGTGGCGTCAACTCAATGTTGGAGCTTTGTAGACTGTAGTTCCACGCACTTTTTTCATTTTTAGCTGTTAACAAACTATTCTTTATCTGGTACACGAGCTTTGCGTTCTTGCATGTTTATTGTCCGTCACTGCGCGCAAGGTATCAGCGAGTAACGATTGTCGCCTGATTTCAGCCCAACAGACATTTTCCTCATCCTGAAAAATTATATCTGATCCAAGGAGAAATAGGATTCTGAATCAGTTAAAAGGAATGTGGCGGTGATCCCGAACAGTACACCAGTCGAAGCTTTTTGCCTGGTAAAAAAAAAAAAAAAAAAAAAAAAAAAAGTAGTTCAAAATGGTTCAAATGGCTCTGAGCACTATGGGACTTAACATCTATGGTCATCAGTCCCCTAGAACTTAGAAGTACTTAAACCTAACTAACCTAAGGACATCACATACATCCATGCCCGAAGCAGGATTCGAACCTGCGACCGTAGCAGTCGCGCGGTTACGGACTGTAGCGCCTAGAACCGCTCGGCCACCGCGGCCGGCTATTTGCCTGGTGTTCCACAGCATCTACAATCGGCGCTATCAGTGTGTCACCCAGTTTTAAACATGGGTGTTTCTCGCAACCGTATATTAGTTTCAGCATAGGATTATAAAGCCAATGGTTGCAGGTAACTGTTTGGTACACTGACTTAGGTTTCGACATCTCTACGGAAAATTTCGAGAACGCGTAAAATTACATTGCGAAAAGGCAATGGTCAGAATTAAGAGCAGACATGCTCAAGTCAAAAAATAAAATAAAACACCTACTAGCCTTTTGCCACGTGTGCCTAGCTAGGAACAACATCAGTGTGTGGTAAGGGATGTTCAAAATTACACCGTAATTTATTTCGACGTAGTCGCGGAACTTACTGAATCTACAGCGATCTTCGAAAGAGAAATATAGGTCCGAGACAAGCAGATTGTAACGTCCACACAGCGCAACAAATTAACTCGGTTTGCCGGCTCCATACGTGTCGCAAGTATTTCGCGAATGTACTCCAGTTATCTCGCGCGCGGTGGTAATTGCGAATTGGTTTCCCCGGAGGCTACGCAGGAGCGATGTCCGGGTGGGCTCGCGGCCTGCTCCAGCCCCCGGGGGCAGGCCTCCGCCGCCGCCGCCGCCGCCGCCGCCGCCGCCGCCGCACCCTTACGTCAGCCAGTGAAAGCACCGGGCACCGCCATTGTCGCCGTCACTATAAAGGCCGGCCGCAGGACTCACCGGGCACACTCCGCAGTCCACACTCCACACTCACCTTCGCTCCTCTGCCGCAGCTGCATCAACACCCGCAATGGCCTTCAAGGTAAGCCGGCGGACCGCGCAGGTCCTCTCGATCGTAACACAGCAGCCCGGCCCCACCCGGCGTCTGCCGAGGCCGCTCACCTCTGACCTTAGCCGAGCCTCTCTCCGTCAGCCGATGGACAGTTTTTCAAGTGACCTAGATCTGACGTGTCCAAAGCACGGCGTTAGAAGGCTGGTCGGTACGACACGTTCTCGTTAATAATCGGCGTTTCAGTCGAGTACTAATCGGCGGTTCGTCGTCTTGCGGTAGCGTTCTCGCTTCCCGCGCACGGGGTCCCGGGTTCGATCCACGGAGGGTTCAGGGATTTTCTCTGCCTGCAGATTACTGGGTGTTGTGTGTCCATCATCATCATTTCATCCTCATTCACTCGCAAGTCGCCGTAGTGGCGTTAAAGAACTTGTGGAGCGGCGGCCGAACCGCCCCGCGAGGGGTCTCCCGGCCTCCAATGCCATTGTTGTTGTTGTTGTGGTCTTCAGTCCTGAGACTGGTTTGATGCAGCTCTCCATGCTACTCTATCCTGTGCAAGATTTTACCTACTGCAACCTACATCCTTCTGAATCTGCTTAGTGTATTCATCTCTTGGTCTCCCTCTACGATTTTTACCCTCCACGCTGCCCTCCAATGCTAAATTTGTGATCCCTTGATGCCTCAGAACATGTCCTACCAACCGATCCCTTCTTCTGGTCAAGTTGTGCCACAAACTTCTCTTCTCCCCAATCCTATTCAATACTTCCTCATTAGTTATGTGATCTACCCATCTAATCTTCAGCATTCTTCTGTAGCACCACATTTCGAAAGCTTCTATTCTCTTCTTGTCCAAACTATTTATCGTCCATGTTTCACTTCCATACATGGCTACACTCCATACAAATACTTTCAGAAATGACTTCCTGACACTTAAATCTATACTCGATGTTAACAAAGCTCATTATTATTATTATTTAAATACTGATGTACCCTTGCTCTCTAGCGTACTAGCCTCTAGGATCGTGTGTACCGACCTGGGAAGTAATTAAGCTTTGAGGACCACAACGAAAATGTCTGAGGGATAGAAACAGAAATGTTAACAGAGTGTCATTCACGAAATTAATAATCTTTGAAAGCTATTTCTGTACTCGCTAATTCGTGCGACTCCAATACTGGTTACGCGAGTTAAATACTAGCATTAACGTGTGACACAATCTGGTAGAGATTACAACTTGTGAATCGAATTTATGAGCAAAATTTTCCTCACAGTGTCCATCCACTTCATACATACTTCATACTATGCATCTACGAGAGTAAACTGGTGACTTATACATGACATACAATTAAATATCTAATTAAAATGCTTTTTCTGAGTTGTAGATAGTTCCCGCAATAGACCAGATATTGCTTAATTATTCACTTCGCAACAATAAACGAACTAATTGACAGTGCAACACAGCAGTAACTATGTAATGGCTTCTCTACTGCTGTAGGACCTACACGGTATTATTATTATCATTATTCTTAATATTAGCGGCAGTCTTCAGACACAAAGCACTCACAGCCTGAAGTTGTCCAATTTATGCTAACTGAGAAGCAAGCAGTCCGGCAATCAAGTGATTTTCAAGAACCAAGTTTGTTTGATTTTAAGTGAGGTTGCAGAGTGGGTGTGAAGCAAGAGTCACAAGGTAGAGGAGAAGTGCACAGCAATCATATTTTACAACAAATATCTACCCTCAATGTGGATAGTTAGCTCTCTTTTCCGAGATTGATTTGTAGATAGCTGTGGTGTCACCGCCAGACACCACACTTGCTAGGTGGTAGCCTTTAAATCTGCCGCAGTCCGTTAGCAAAAATGGTTCAAATGGCTCTGAGCACTATGGGACTTAACACCTGTGGTCATCAGTCCCCTAGAACTTAGAACTACTTAAACCTAACTAACCTAAGGACATCACACATATCCATACCCGAGGCAGGATTCGAAACTGCGACCGTAGCTGTCACGCGGTTCCAGACTGAAGCACCTAGAACCGCAAGACCAGCAGTCCGTTATTATACGTCGGACCCGCGTGTCGCCACTATCACTGATTGCAGACCGAGCGCCGCCACACGGCAACTCTAGGCTAGAGAGACTCCCTAGTATTCGCCCCAGTTGTACAGCCGACTTTCCTAGCAATGGTTCACTGTCTACATGCGCTCTCATTTGCAGTTTAGCATAGCCTTCAGCTACGTCGTTTGCTACGACCTAGCAAGGCGCCATATTCAGTTACTATAATTACTATCTTCAAGAATGTATTCTGAACAGATAATATTGTGAATCATTTACCGTCAAGAGAGACGTTCATCATTAATGGATTAAAGTTATTACGTCCGCTTTCTGAATTCTCTTTCCTTGTCATGTTCCAGACCTCACGTCAGTATAGTTCTTCCCTCCTCTCGCCAGCCAGCGTGAGCTAAAACGCCTGCATTTCGGCCTCCACTCGTTACACGGTGTTGGCTCTTCTGCTAACACAAAAATAGCTATAGCGAATCTCGATCTGGCACATAGTTTTAATCTGTGCAGCAAGGTTCATTTCGATACGCTTATTTCGGTACGGTTATCTGTAGTAACAACTCCTTTTCAGTTTTAATGCTGCTCTGTAATTTCATTTCACTTCTTCTTTATTCTATACTTACATATCAGTTACACAACAGCTGAAATACTAGTTTCCACAATGGCTCTGTCTGCATCCCACTTCTAACAAAGACATACTGTGTTTTTACACTCGCTGACTATCGTGAAAACCCTAGCTGAGACACGTGTCACTATTCATTACAGCTCGCCGTCTTCGCCGCCGTCCTGGCCGTGGCCCGTGCCGGCTACCTGGGCGCCCCCGCCGTGGCCTACGGCGCCGCCCCCGCCTACGCCGCCCCCGCCTACGCCGCCCCCGCCTACGCCGCCTACGGCGCGCACGCCGTCGCCCCCGCGGCCATCACCTCCCAGCACTCCAACATCCTGAGGAGCTACGGCAACCTGGGACAGGTGTCCACCTACTCCAAGACCATCGACACGCCCTACTCCAGCGTCACCAAGTCTGACGTGCGCGTCAGCAACGACGCTCTGGCCCATGTCGCCGCCCCCGTCGCCTACGCCGCCCACGCCGCCCCCGTGGCTTATGCTGCCCACGCCGCCCCTGTGGCCTACGCCGCCCACGCTGCCCCCGTGGCCTACGCCGCCCGCCCCGCCGTCGTCAAGGCCGCCGCCCCCGCCGTCGGTCTTCTGGGAGTCGCCTACTCCGCCGCCCCCGCCGTCGCCCACATGACCTACAGTAACGGTCTGGGTCTCAGCTACGCCTGGTAGATTGTGATGACAGCTGTGTGTTTCTATAAAAAATAAAATTATTTTCACAAAATCTTTGCTCTACATTTATTTAATCCTCACTGAATTTCTTTGGGTGTGACTGATACTTTCTTTATGAATTATTCGTTTGTGACTCATCTGCTGTAATTAGTTATGAGAGGCTTCTAGTTCCAGAAAATAAGTATCTCATTATGCTCGTCCTGCTGCCAAAAACAATATAACGGGAGATTGACAACTTACGCCACGTCATGTGCTTTGCCACATACAAATGTTGAAATTGTTTGGTTACTTTTCTGAAACCTCTAACCTAAAATTGACAGAAAACTTTATTTATTGCAGATTGAGTCAGTTGCCCACAAGCTAACGATACTGATGACCCATAAAAAACATCAAAGTTGTTAGTTTTGTGCCGGCCGCGGTGGTCTAGCGGTTCTAGGCGCGCAGTCCGGAACCGCGCGACTGCTACGGTCGCAGGTTCGAATCCTGCCTCGGGCATGGATGTGTGTGATGTCCTTAGGTTAGTTAGGTTTAAGTAGTTCTAAGTTCTAGGGGACTGATGACCACAGATGTTAAGTCCCATAGTGCTCAGAGCCATTTGAACCATTTTTTTGTTAGTTTTGTAGTAGCACATTTAACCTATTCATAAGGTAGAGTATAGCTGACCAAGGACAATGTGTTCGTCGAGAAGAGAAATATACTAAAGCACTATTCCTACACTGACCACAAAAGGAATATGTGACCCTCTACAATTCACTTCTGAAGTGAAGGAATACAAGAATAAGGTCAAACATACCCTGAATATAACGCACATCAAATACACTCCTGGAAATGGAAAACAGAACACATTGACACCGGTGTGTCAGACCCACCATACTTGCTCCGGACACTGCGAGAGGGCTGTACAAGCAATGATCACACGCACGGCACAGCGGACACACCAGGAACCGCGGTGTTGGCCGTCGAATGGCGCTAGCTGCGCAGCATTTGTGCACCGCCGCCGTCAGTGTCAGCCAGTTTGCCGTGGCATACGGAGCTCCATCGCAAACACTGGTAGCATGCCGCGACAGCGTGGACGTGAACCGTATGTGCAGTTGACGGACTTTGAGCGAGGGCGTATAGTGGGCATACGGGAGGCCGGGTGGACGTACCGCCGAATTGCTCAACACGTGGGGCGTGAGGTCTCCACAGTACATCGATGTTGTCGCTAGTGGTCGGCGGAAGGTGCACGTGCCCGTCGACCTGGGACCGGACCGCAGCGACGCACGGATGCACGCCAAGACTGTAGGATCCTACGCAGTGCCGTAGGGGACCGCACCGCCACTTCCCAGCAAATTAGGGACACTGTTGCTCCTGGGGTATCGGCGAGGACCATTCGCAACCGTCTCCATGAAGCTGGGCTACGGTCCCGCACACCGTTAGGCCGTCTTCCGCTCACGCCCCAACATCGTGCAGCCCGCCTCCAGTGGTGTCGTGACAGGCGTGAATGGAGGGACGAATGGAGACGTGTCGTCTTCAGCGATGAGAGTCGCTTCTGCCTTGGTGCCAATGATGGTCGTATGCGTGTTTGTCGCCGTGCAGGTGAGCGCCACAATCAGGACTGCATACGACCGAGGCACACAGGGCCAACACCCGGCATCATGGTGTGGGGAGCGATCTCCTACACTGGCCGTACACCACTGGTGATCGTCGAGGGGACACTGAATAGTGCACGGTACATCCAAACCGTCATCGAACCCACCGTTCTACCATTCCTAGACCGGCAAGGGAACTTGCTGTTCCAACAGGACAATGCACGTCCGCATGTATCCCGTGCCACCCAACGTGCTCTAGAAGGTGTAAGTCAACTACCCTGGCCAGCAAGATCTCCGGATCTGTCCCCCATTGAGCATGTTTGGGACTGGATGAAGCGTCGTCTCACGCGGTCTGCACGTCCAGCATGAACGCTGGTCCAACTGAGGCGCCAGGTGGAAATGGCATGGCAAGCCGTTCCACAGGACTACATCCAGCATCTCTACGATCGTCTCCATGGGAGAATAGCAGCCTGCATTGCTGCGAAAGGTGGATATACACTGTACTAGTGCCGACATTGTGCATGCTCTGTTGTCTGTGTCTATGTGCCTGTGGTTCTGTCAGTGTGATCATGTGATGTATCTGATCCCAGGAATGTGTCAATAAAGTTTCCCCTTCCTGGGACAATGAATTCACGGTGTTCTTATTTCAATTTCCAGGAGTGTAGTTCCAAAAACCTGATTGTCCACACACATCCACCAGTTATCATAGATATCATTCGTTGTCAACAGTAGATGCTAGTACCGGTTATCTTGACTGAATCCCATGAGCTGTACAAGCTACTTAAACGACCTCATCCGCGCCAACGCAGATGTTTAACGTTCTTCTGCTCTTAACACATTTCATATCAAACATTCCACTCGTTTAGGCCAGCCCCTCCTCAAACCTTCCCAAGACCCTTGCTCTCGACCTTCCTATATCCTATTACGACTCTCAAGCTTTTCCCTTGTTACTTCATAAATTGTTTCTCACATTTCTGGAACACTGACTCCGGCCCTATATCCACTATGTAGCAAAACTTCATTTTATCCTCCCTCTCCCCTCCTAATTTTTGAGAACTCTGGCCCGCTACCTTGTTCCTATTAACAGATTCCATCCTACCTGCATCTCTGGGCATTCGGATTCTTTTTTCACTTCTGTCGATCCTTATTCCCAGACCACATCAACCTAAAAACTGTAATGTACCGTAACGTTCTCAGTTTCAAATGTATATTCCAAACTATCCTTTCCTGCCAAGCTGCAAAACGTACCTACGCCCACCCTGCCACCCCAGCTCTTCCCACTCCCTCACAACAAATGTCCAACACATGCCACGTCATTTTAACATAAATTATTGCACACAGCTATACCTGCATTAATATTCCGTACGACCGATGACCATCGCAGTCTGGTCCCTTTAATCCCACAAACCACAATATTCCGTACCTGCACTATATTACTAGGAGATCTCGTCACCAGCAACACTTCTCTCCCTCCAAGGCGCGTCAAGTCACCAACAAGTCATCATTTTCGGTATGCATGAAATTTAACTAAGTCACAACAACAGATGAAGTACTGTAACCTGGGAGTAGTCAGCCTGACGTCAACGAGAGTTTTTGAACTAAAAAAATAAAATATGGATAACAAGAGGATAAACAAAAATAAGCATCGAATATGATTGAAGTGAAACAAATCTTTAGCAGAGCACTTACTATATCGCAATGTGAAAGGAAGAAAGGTTAGAGATGGGATCTCTGAGAGGTTTTTAACTGGGTTGTAGAACTAAAATTTTAACACATACAGTGTAAACACTAACAAAACTGACAAAGTGACTGTGAGCACTATGGGAGCATCTGAGGTCATCAGTCCCCTATAACTTAGAACTAATTAAACCTAACTAACCTAAGGACATCAGACACATCTATGCCCGAGGCAGGATTCGAACCTGCGACCGTAGCAGTCGCGCGGTTCCGGACTGAAGCGCCGAGAACCGCTCAGCCACCCCGGCCGGCTAAAACTGACAAAGTGCAAGGACGGATTCCTGACCGGAAACGTATCGTTGCCGCGATAGATGGCGCCGACGACGTGGCGTGTCTGTAGCCCAAAGGTGGAGATTTTGGAGACTGATGACGCCACACCTGGCAGAGGCTGCTACGACGGTAAAAAGAGCGCTGTTGATAGAAATCCCATACTAGTGATGGTCTGGCGCAGAAACCATGACAAAATCTTTCCCATAGAGGGAAATCCGCTGCTTATAATCCTTGCACTCGTTGCAGGTGGTAGGAGTAGTAGCTGTTGTCATGGGGGATACACATAATCGTACTTCGGCTTACACCGTGTTGGCAGGCCACTTGCCTTGGAGGATGTACTGGGGTTCACCTCAGTAACCTGTAGAACCCGGTGTATTCACAATGTGCCGCCTCCCTACACGTTCGTCTGTCTGAAGGGACCCTTGATCACACAGACGCCCAAATACGGCTTGAAGTGTTGTGTGATGTGGTTGATGTCTGTGAGAATACTCGTTTTGATTTAGCGATGCTGCCGTTTCCATATGCTTGACCAAACATAAACACCATCTCGACTTGCTCCCGCCCGACTGGAATAGCAGACAGTTCTGCTGCTTACAGTACGCTGCGTCAATCACACAGCGTGGAATACACGAGGAACACGGCACACGCTCAGTGGGGCCATCTTGCGTGGCAACGATGTATTTCCGCACACATGTTCATTCCAGTCAGACATCCGTCCCTGTAGTTTGTCGATTTTATTAATCTTCACCCTGTATAATACGAAGCTGCAATAATGATGGGAGAATCCAGACTTTAGACGTCATTGTTGAAGAAAGACGAACGAAAATTGGCCACGTTATGAAAACCTCGATATATCAATACCTGTGAGGAAAATAAGGTAATGGCGGTGATGATTTCATACATGGAGAGTGATGTGTCAGAAATTAGCTCCAGTGATTTATTTATACATCTTAATTACATTTTACTCACAAACTGTCAACTCTCACATTCACATACACTGAAGAGCCAAAGAAACTGGTACACCTGCCTAATATCGTGTAGGGCCCCCGTGAGCACGCAGAAGTGCCGCAGCACGACGTGGCATGGACTCGACTAATGTCTGAAGTATGCTGGAGGGAACTGACACCATGAATCCTGCAGAGCTGTCCATAAATCCTAAGAGTACAAGGGGGCGGAGGTCGCTTCTGAGCAGCACGTTCAAAGCCATCCCAGATATGCTCATTAATGTTCATGTCTTGGGACTTTGGTGGCCAGCGGATGAGTTTAATCTTAGAAGAGTGTTCTTGAGCTCACACTCTAGCAATTCTCGACGTTTGGGCGTCGCATTGTCCTGCTGGAATTGCCCAAGTCCGTCGCAATGCACAACGGACATGAATGGATGCCGGTGATCAGACAGGATGCTTGCGTACATGTCACCTGTCAGAGTCGTATCTATACGTATCAGGGGTCCCAAGTCACTTCAACTGCACACACCCTACACCATTACAGAGCCCCACCAGCTTTAACAGTCCTCTGCTGACATGCAGGGTCCATGGATTCATGAGGTTGTCTCCATATCCGTATATCGCTCGATATAATTTGAAACCAGACTTGTCCGACCGGGTAACATGTTCCCAACATCAACAGTCGTCGGTGTTGACGGGCCCAGGCGAGGCGTAAAGTTTTGTGTCGTGCAGTAATTAAGGGTACACGAGTGGGCCTTCGGCTCCGAAAGCCCATATCGATGTTTCGTTGAATGGTTCGCACGCTGACACTTGTTGATGGCCAGCATTGAAACCTGCAGCAATTTGCGGAAGTGTTGCACTTGTGTCACGTTGAAAGATTCTCTCCAGTCGTTGTTGGTCCAGTTCTTGCACGATCTTCTTCCGGCCGCAGCCATGTTGGTGATTTGATGTTTTACCGAATTCCTGATATTCACGATACACTCGCGAAATGGTCGTACGGGAAAATGCTCACTTCATCGCTGCCTCGAAAGTGCTGTGTCCCATCGCTCGTGCGCTGACTATAACACCACGTTCAAACTCACTTAAATCTAGATAACCTCCATTGTAGCACCAGTAACCGATTTAACGACTGTCCCAGACACTTGTCTTATATAGACGTTGCCGATCGCAGCGCCGTATTCTGCCTGTTCACACACCTCTGCATTTGAATACGCAAGCATATAGTTTCGTTGCCGCTTCAGTGTAAAATACACTGTCGAGTCACATCAAGTGGATCACCCCCTACGTTCGACGTTAACGTGCAATAACCACTACCAGGCGGCAGTTGGCAGCACTAGGAGTGTGGAGTATACAGGGTGTTACAAAAAGGTACGGCCAAAGATTCAGGAAACATTCCTCACACACAAATAATGAAAAGATGTTATGTCGACATGTGTCATTTTAGTTTCGTCAGTATGTACTGTACTTCCTCGATTCACCGCCAGTTGGCCCAATTGAAGGAAGGTAATGTTGACTTCGGTGCTTGTGTTGACATGGGACGCATTGCTCTACTGTACTAGCATCAAGCACATCAGTACGTAGCACCAACAGGTTAGTGTTCATCACGAACGTGGTTTTGCAGTCAGTGCAATGTTTACAAATGCGGAGTTGGCAGATGCCCATTTGATGTACGGATTAGCACGGGGCAATAGCCGTGGCGCGGTACGTTTTTATCGAGACAGATTTCCAGAACGAAGGTGTTCCGACAGGAAGACGTTCGAAGCAATTGATTGGCGTCTTAGGGACCACGGAACATTCCAGCCTATGACTCGCGACTGGGGAAGACCTAGAACGACGAGGACACCTGCAATGGACGAGGCAATTCTTCGTGCAGTTGACGATAACCCTAATTTCAGCGTCAGAGAAGTTACTGCTGTACAAGGTAACGTTGACCACGTCACTGTATGGAGAGTGCTACGGGAGAACCAGATGTTTCCGTACCATGTACAGCGTGTGCAGGCACTATCAGCAGCTGATTGGCCTCCACGGGTACACTTCTGCGAATGGTTCATCCAACAATGTGTCAATCCTCATTTCAGTGCAAATGTTCTCTTTACGGATGAGGCTTCATTCCAACGTGATCAAATTGTAAATTTTCACAATCAAAATGTGTGGGCTGACGACAATACGCACGCAATTGTGCAATCACGTCATCAATACAGATTTCCTGTGAACGTTTGGGCAGGCATTGTTGGTGATGTCTTGATTGGGCCCCATGTTCTTCCACCTACGCTCAATGGAGCACGTTATCATGATTTCATACGGGATACTCTACCTGTGCTGCTAAAACATGTGCCTTTACAAGTACGACACAACATGTGGTTCATGCATGATGGAGCTCCTGCACATTTCAGTCGAAGTGTTCGTACGTACGCTTGTCAACAACAGATTCGGTGACCGATGGATTGGTAGAGGCGGACCAATTCCATGGCCTCCACGCTCTCCTGACCTCAACCCTTTTGAGTTTCATTTATGGGGGCAATTGAAAGCTCTTGTCCACGCAACCCCAGTACCAAATGTTGAGACTCTTCGTGCTCGTATTGTGGACGGTTGTGATACAATACGCCATTCTCTAGGGCTGCATCAGCGCATCAGGGATTCCATGCGACGGAGGGTGGATGCATGTATCCTCGCTAACGGAGGACATTTTGAACATTCCCTGTAACAAAATGTTTGAAGTCACGCTGGTACGTTCTGTTGCTGTGTGTTTCCATTCCATGATTCATGTGATTTGAAGAGAAGTAATAAAATGAGCTCTAACATGGAAAGTAAGCGTTTCCGGACACATGTCCACGTAACATATTTTCTTTCTTTCTGTGTGAGTTATGTTTCCTGAAAGTTTGGCCGTACCTTTTTGTAACACCCTGTATACAGCGTGTCAGGGAACGCAGAAAACAGTGCGGTCGTTGTCGTAAGGGGGAAACAGAGCGACTTATCTTACGTCCAGAGGGCAGGATCATGGGTGGAAGCATGGGTGGAAGCATATCCGAAATAGCTAAGTTTATAAACTGCTCCCGTGATGCCGTGGTTGAAGTATACCGTGCATGGCAAAGTGGCGCTTTCCAAATCTTATGCCGAGGCAACTGTAGTGCACCATGGGCCATACACGACAGGGGCGAACGACGGCTGGGGAGATGTTCACGTTCAGCGAATGTTGATGGGTTTAGGCCTCCGCAGCAGGGGCTTAGTCACGCACCTATGTTGCCTGCTGTTCATGGTTGACTAATGCTGGAATTTGCACACCAGTACCGCAGCTGGACGTCCACCGAGTAGCGACAATGGCCTTATGACATCAGTCACGATTTATGCTCCATCGGACGGACATCCGTTGCCGTGAACGCCGTGAAGCGTCTGTGCACGTTGCCACGAGGACGGAGTATTATGGTGTGGGGAACGTTCCTGTTATATTTTCTGTGTGATATCGTCATTCTGCGAGACAAAATGGATCAACAGAAGTGTGCATTTATCTCTCTGGACCACGTCCCTCCCCCCCCCCCCCCCCCGTGCAGTTTGTTTTTCCTCGGTACGAAGGCATCTACCAGCATTGTAACGTGTCACACAGCTTGCTGTGTAGTGCGTTGATCTAAGAGCACCAAGATGAAAGCCAATGGTGCACTCCCCTGGCGCCGGCCGGAGTGGCCGAGGGGTTCCAGGTGCTACAGTCTGGAACCGCGCGACCACTACGGTCGCAGGTTCGGATCCTGCCTCGGGCATGGATGTGTGTGATGTCCTTAGGTTTTGTTAGGTTTAAGCAGTTCTAAGTTCTAGGGGACTGATGACCTCAGATGTTAAGTCCCATGGTACTTAGAGACCTTTTGAACCATTTTTTTGCAATCCTATGTAATACTAATATTTTGTGATTTACTACTGTAAAGATGTAAGCACTGCTGTGGCTTCTGTAGGAAAAGCCAGAAGTCTCACTGGGAAACGAAGTGTGTTATTTGATCCATTTTGAACTCCCCTGGCGACCAATCTCCCCGAATTAAAACCCACTCGAGAATCTGTGGGACCACCTCGATCGGGTCGTGTGTGCCATGGATCCTCAACTGAGGAACCTAGCGCAGCTGGACCCGGCACTGGAGTCGGCATTTCTCCACACCCCTGTCGGTACATTCCAGAACCTCGCTGACTGTCTTCCTGCAGTTCTCGCAACAGTCCGCACTGCAAAACGTGGTTGTTCAGGCCTTGCTTCTGACAGGTGGTTACACTAATGTGACTGGACAGTGTAAAATAAAATTCCATCGACCGACTTGACAGAAAATCGTAATGTCTTCGTCTTATATTAATTCAGTACTTGGATCTAAGCAGTCTGTCCAAAAACTCTGTGATCATAACGGCATTGAAACCATGATGCAGAGAGTAGGTCGAAATGCTGTACACCTTTTTTCAAAAATGTTTCACTGAAGAATATCGCACAGTGATTTCTCCTGTAAATAGTCACACACACATCAAAATGACAACATAGAAATGTATGACCACGGTATAGAGGAGCAACTGAAATAGCTCAACAGTGTCCCTAATTTGTTGGGAAGTGGCGGTGCGGTCCCCTACGGCACTGCGTAGGATCCTACGGTCTTGGCGTGCATCCGTGCGTCGCTGCGGTCCGGTCCCAGGTCGACGGGCACGTGCACCTTCCGCCGACCACTGGCGACAACATCGATGTACTGTGGAGACCTCACGCCCCACGTGTTGAGCAATTCGGCGGTACGTCCACCCGGCCTCCCGCATGCCCACTATACGCCCTCGCTCAAAGTCCGTCAACTGCACATACGGTTCACGTCCACGCTGTCGCGGCATGCTACCAGTGTTAAAGACTGCGATGGAGCTCCGTATGCCACGGCAAACTGGCTGACACTGACGGCGGCGGTGCACAAATGCTGCGCAGCTAGCGCCATTCGACGGCCAACACCGCGGTTCCTGGCGTGTCCGCTGTGCCGTGCGTGTGATCATTGCTTGTACAGCCCTCTCGCAGTGTCCGGAGCAAGTATGGTGGGTCTGGCACACCGGTGTCAATGTGTTCTTTTTTCCATTTCCAGGAGTGTAAATAGACCAATATGGCTGAACCTTGCTGTGCGTTCCTTCCAAAGATGCTACTAACTAAAAATGACCTCGATACGCGCCGGCGGTGCCATCTCTATGACTTGGCACGGACTTTTCAAACGGCCCTCATATAATGGAAGCAAGACATGTGCATAGGTCTTGTCGCCCCAGAAAAAGCGTTCAGTATAAAATGGTGCAAGATATTAGACGGGTAACTTAGAATCGATACATACCGTAAAAAGAGTGTGTGTGTGTGTGTGTGTGTGTGTGTGTGTGTGTGTGTGTGTGCACGTTCTAAATCTCCACCTTAACCACTGGACCCATTTCAACCAAACTTGGTGCACATACCTCTTACTGTCGGGCAACAATGGCTGTTGAGGCGAAAACCACCTACACGTCATACCTCAGGAGATGTGGCGTTACAAACAATTAAGTGAAAAACTGCCGCATCATGCATGACGTTTAAATTTGTTGCTTCTTTCCTATTAACTCTATTCGCAATAAACTTCGAGATAGTACATACAAAATTATATCATGGTACCACATATTGTTCAAGAGCTATCACGCCAAAAACATTTATATGCGCGAAAAACTGCCGTATCATGTATGACGTTTAAATTCATTACTTCTTTGCTACTAACTCTATTCCAAACACATCTTGCAGACTGTATCCACATAAGTCGCTGAATGTACAGGGTGACAATTATTGAACTATATGAAATAAAATCGTCGTAACTTCTGACCTGTTTTCGTTACTTTTCGTTACAACGTTCAAACTGTACGGTTGGCCGTGCGGCGTTATGGGAATTAGGATGGGCATGCGCACGCGCCTTGTTGTTGTCGGTCGCTTTCATTTGGATGGGTTCGTCAATAAGCAAAACTGGCGCATTTGGGGGCTAAGACTCTCATAACCCCCAACGGGTGACTGTGTTGTGTGCAATGTGAAGCAGCGGAATAATCGATGCGATATTCCTTGACCGCCCGGTGACTACCGAACGGTACGTGAATGTTTTTGGAGATGATTTCATCCCGTTATTTCTTATTTCGACAAGATGTGGTTCATGCAAGACGGAGCTCGACCCCATCGAAGCAGAAGAGTGTTTGACGTCCTGGAGGAATACTTTGGAGACCGTGTTCTGGCTCTGGTGTACCCATAGGAACTGGCATGGGTCTCGATTGGTCGCCATATTCTCCGGATCTGAACACATGTGACTCTTTTTTGTGGAGCTATATTAAGGACAAGGTGCACAGCAATAAACCCAAAACCATTACTCAGCTGTAAATAGCCGTTCAGGAGGTCATCGACAGTATCGATATTCCGATACTTCTGCGGGTCACACAGAATTTTGCTATTCCTGTGCGCCACATCATCGCCAATGATCGCAGGCATATCGAACCCGTCATAACCCAAGTCCGAATATCTGTAGTGAAGTTTCCATGTTGAATAAAGTGACTATGACTAATTTACGTATTTTTTCATATAGTTCAGAATGCTGAAGATAAGGTGGGTAGATCACGTAACTAATGAGGAGGTATTGAATAGGATTGGGGAGAAGAGAAGTTTGTGGCACAACTTGACTAGAAGAAAGGATCGGTTGGTAGGACATGTTTTGAGGCATCAAGGGATCACAAATTTAGCATTGGAGGGCAGCGTGGAGGGTAAAAATCGTAGAGGGAGACCAAGAGATCAATACACTAAGCAGATTCAGAAGGATGTAGGTTGCAGTAGGTACTGGGAGATGAAGAAGCTTGCACAGGATAGAGTAGCATGGAGAGCTGCATCAAACCAGTCTCAGGACTGAAGACCACAACAACAACAACATAGTTCAATAATTGTCACCCTTTACCTACAAAATTATATCATTGTATGACACACAGATCAGGAGATACGACGTCATAAACACTGAAATGGGTGAAAAATTACCACTTTATGCATGGCGTTTAAATCCATTACTTCTGTGCTACTAAGTCGATTCGCAACACATTTCACAGACAGTACCCAAATAGGCCGGTGAATGTAGGTAATAAAACAGTTCCGTAAGACGAATAAAGTTTATGCGATGCATAACTAACGCTAAAGTTCGCTGATGACATAGACCTTCCAGCCAAAAATAAAGAACTCTTAGAACACACGTTCATAGGAATAGAGAGCACACACAGCACTGCATAATATTAAGGATAAATCTTAAGAATATGTAAAGCATCCACTTGGTCAGTAGCACAGGTACAAAGGAGAACACCAATTAGAGTGACATCAAAATCGAAAACGACTCAGCGACGAAGGAAGTGAAGGATGTCTGCTACCTTGGAAGCAAGATTAAGTAGGATGGCCGAAGCAAGAGGATTATCAGATATAGACGGACACTGGTGAAGAAATTAGTCTTAAGTGTGGTATCAGGTACAAAAAAAGGACAAAAGGAAAAGTGTCATCAACCCACGGGTTTGTTTAAATAACACGGTGCCTTACTAGACGTGGTAGTATTGGTGGATGGTACTCCATTACTCCCGAAAATTCAAATGGCTCTGAGCACTATGGAACTTAACATCTGAGGTCATCAGTAGCATAGACTTAGAACTACTGAAACCTAACTAACCTAAGGACATCACACACATCCATGCCTGAGGCAGGATTCGAACCTGCGACCGATACTCCCGACCTTTGGGCTGACTTACCCAGCAGGTTATAGAGGTACCAAGTTTATTGTGGACTCCAAACCCTCCGGAATTTCGGCGTTTTTAACACTGACGAACTTTGTCAGAGCTGAAAGAGAAGTTGCAGATAAAAATCTTCGGACGAACAGGACATCGAATCCGAGTTCTTTGTATTCCGTCTGATCAGGTATTGTTGGGGAAATGAGGAACTATTTCCTAAAAGTGTACCTCTGGAGGGCAGTGTTGTATGGAAGTGAGTATTGGACCGTCGGTAATCTGGAGAAGAAGAAACTGGAAGCATTTGAAATGTGGGGCTATAGAAGAAAGTTAAAAAATTAAGTAGACAGATAAAGAATGAAATGAAAAAGTATGAAAGAACAGGTGAGGAAAGTCGGCTACGGAAAACACACACCAGAAGCAGGGAAAAGTTAATGAGTCAACTACTACGGTTTCCAGGAATAGTTAACGATAGAAGGAGCATCAGCAGGGAAAAAAATACGGTTATACAAAAGCTAGAATAAACAAAACAGAATGCAGAAGGTGGAGTGTCTACAAGTTACATGTAAATAAAAAGTTTAGAATACTATATACACTCCTGGAAATTGAAATAAGAACACCGTGAATTCATTGTCCCAGGAAGGGGAAACTTTATTGACACATTCCTGGGGTCAGATACATCACATGATCACACTGACAGAACCACAGGCACATAGACACAGGCAACAGAGCATGCACAATGTCGGCACTAGTACAGTGTATATCCACCTTTCGCAGCAATGCAGGCTGCTATTCTCCCATGGAGACGATCGTAGAGATGCTGGAACGGTTTGCCATGCCATTTCCACCTGGCGCCTCAGTTAGACCAGCGTTCGTGCTGGACGTGCAGACCGCGTGAAACGACGCTTCATCCAGTCCCAAACATGCTCAATGGGGGACAGATCCGGAGATCTTGCTGGCCAGGGTAGTTGACTTACACCTTCCAGAGCACGTTGGATGGCACGGGATACATGCGGACGTGCATTGTCCTGTTGGAACAGCAAGTTCCCTTGCCGGTCTAGGAATGGTATAACGATGGGTTCGATGACGGTTTGGATGTACCGTGCACTATTCAGTGTCCCCTAGACGATCACCAGTGGTGTACGGCCAGTGTAGGAGATCGCTCCCCACACAATGATGCCGGGTGTTGGCCCTGTGTGCCTCGGTCGTATGCAGTCCTGATTGTGGCGCTCACCTGCACGGCGCCAAACACGCATACGACCATCATTGGCACCAAGGCAGAAGCGACTCTCATTGCTGAAGACGACACGTCTCCATTCGTCCCTCCATTCACGCCTGTCGCGACACCACTGGAGGCGGGCTGCACGATGTTGGGGCGTGAGCGGAAGACGGCCTAACGGTGTGCGGGACCGTAGCCCAGCTTCATGGAGACGGTTGCGAATGGTCCTCGTCGATACCCCAGGAGCAACAGTGTCCCTAATTTGCTGGGAAGTGGCGGTGCGGTCCCCTACGGCACTGCGTAGGATCCTACGGTCTTGGCGTGCATCCGTGCGTCGCTGCGGTCCGGTCCCAGGTCGACGGGCACGTGCACCTTCCGCCGACCACTGGCGACAACATCGATGTACTGTGGAGACCTCACGCCCCACGTGTTGAGCAATTCGGCGGTACGTCCACCCGGCCTCCCGCATGCCCACTATACGCCCTCGCTCAAAGTCCGTCAACTGCACATACGGTTCACGTCCACGCTGTCGCGGCATGCTACCAGTGTTAAAGACTGCGATGGAGCTCCGTATGCCACGGCAAACTGGCTGACACTGACGGCGGCGGTGCACAAATGCTGCGCAGCTAGCGCTATTCGACGGCCAACACTGCGGTTCCTGGTGTGTCCGCTGTGCCGTGCGTGTGATCATTGCTTGTACAGCCCTCTCGCAGTGTCCGGAGCAAGTATGGTGGGTCTGACACACCGGTGTCAATGTGTTCTTTTTTCCATTTCCAGGAGTGTATTAAGATGGATGACAGCTTGAAAACAGCCGACAAACTGATCGTTTAAAAATAAATGTAGTCTCAGCCGCATTCTTTATTATTCTGATGCACGAGACAATATTTTTATTTTTTTTCCGAACTGCACTTTGAGATCATGCACTGTCCAATAATCAGCAGTAAACAAGGGGCGTTCAATAAATAATGAAACACATTTTTTTCTCACATCATTTCCGTTAAAAATTGTGGAATTTGTTGTGGATCATCGTGGAATAGCCCCGCGTCAGAACGTAGAGGTTCACAAAATTCCGGTGGTTGGCGGCTCTACACGTAACCTTTAACAGGGCGTTTATAAAGGAGGTGGGTTCCAAGCAGAGAGCTGTCATCGAGTTTCCTTCGGCGGAAAATTAGAACATCGCAGATATTCATAGGCGCTTGCAGAAAGTCCACGGAGACCCTGTAGTGTAGAAAAGCACAGTGAGTCGGTGGGCGAGGTGTCTGTCTTCATCGCAACATGGCGCATTCCGATCTTCCGCGTGCCATGCTGCCGCGCACAGCTGTGACTCCTGCAATGTTGGAACGTGCAGGCACTCTCATTCCATGTGATCCATGGATCACAATCAAACACCTCACTGCTCAACTGGACGTCTCTGTTGGTATTGGTGAAGCGCTCGTCCACCAGTTAGGGTACTCAGAGGAGTGTGCTCATCGGGTTCCTCGCCACCCAACAAAGCTCCGTCTGGGAGGAACTGCTTGAGCGTTACGAGGCTGATCGTGACAATTTTTTTCGAATATCGTCACAGGCGATGAAACATGGATTCACCATTTCAACGTGGAAACAAAACGGCAATCCATGCAGTGGCGCCACACCACCTCTCGCCCAGAGAGAAAGTTCAGAGCCACACCCTCAGGCGGTCAAGTCATAGGGCTCTGATGTGGTTATTCTGTTTGATATTCTTCCTCACGGTGCAAAGATCAACTCTGCAGCGTATTGCGCTACCCTAAGGGATTAAGGGGGGACGCTGATGAAATTAGCCAAAAAATGTCAATTATCGATATATTTCTTTATTTGTTAGTACAACTCACGGACAATAAGTCCCCAAAGTTTCAGTGTTGAAATCGCATTCGAAGTACCTGAAAATTAATTAAAAGTGTGACGTAGCCTCCTTGCCACGCCAACGTTTTGAAACAGCTCTTCAATACCAGCTCAGTGAACAACGATTCTGTGTTTTGCTTTCAACCAAACATGTGCGGGATACATCTAGAAGGCCGTGATACATACTCTTTGGTTTTACAAATAATCATTGACTCTGTTCCGTGTCTTAGAAAGTCATATAGAAATGTTACCCTAAAAACCCATTTGCATCTGCTACAGTTGTCAGAATTGCAGCTTATGATGCAGTTGTTGTATTTAATGATGGGAACGTCTGGAGGACGAAGGTATTAGAAAGAATGGGCTTCAAGATAGGAAATTTTAGTCAAGACATCCTGAGAAAGATAGATATATAGCACGTCTCTGCAGCTAAAAAGTCAGTTGAAGACCTGGTAAAGGAAAGATGACAGACAACAAGAAACCAGAAGAGAAGCCTTGAAGGGAAAGACGACCCAGAGTACAAATGTGGTGCCTTATGAAGAAGTGACATATGGAAAAAAGTTAGGTTGAACTTAAAACTGCTTTTCCTGGAAAGTTTGTTTTTTAAAGTTTATGTAACTTTTACTCAGATTCTATGAATGCTAGAATTATGAAATTTTGTACACGTATTTCTGTAAACCTAATAATCCGCCCGGCGGATTTGTGTCAAGGGCCGGTGAACCGGCATGTCTGTGGATGGTTTTTAGGCGGTTTTCCATCTGCCTCGGCGCATGTCTCAGTTACACTATGTCGGCGATTGCTGCGCAAACAAGTTCTCCGCGTACGCCTACATCACCATTACTCTAACACGCAAAGATAGGGGTTAAACTCGTCTGGTGTGAGACGTTCCCTGGGGGTCAACTGGGGGCCGAACTGGACAATAACCCTGGGTTCGGTGTGGGGCGGCGGAGGGGTGAAGTGGACTGCGGTAGTCGTCGTAGGGATGGAGACCACTGCGGTTTCGGCTAGGACGGAGCCTCTCCGTCGTTTCTAGGTCCCCGGTTAACGTACAATACAATACAATACAAACCTAATAAACGTTGTCTCAAGAGCAAATTCTGAAATTCTGGTTGAAAGCTGAGATATGGCGCAAAGTGCTTGGAATTTTGCATGAATTTAAAATTGTACTTGTGGAATTGTAATTAAAAAATTATGAAAATTCTCCTATTCGACCTATTCCAAAAACCTCATGAGAGAAGCTTACAACATATAACGAGAAGAAACAGAGAAATTTTTGTAGAAATCTCTTGAATACTTTCTGAGAAAAGAAAGATTATTTTTTGAAAATAAAATTTCAAATTTCATTAAAAAAAGTTGAATATACATAATCAAAGGATTTTATATGCAAATGCGTTACTTTCATGTAAAGCGTGGTACAAAATTTCATTGACATATCTCCAAAACTGTGGATTTGGTGCATTTTTCAAGTAGTGTGTGTTTTTCATCAGCGTACCCCCTTAAAGAAACGACTTCGGTGTGTTCGTCGCCACAAAAATGCAAACGAACTTCTCATTCTCCTTGACGACGGAAGGCATCACACAAGTCTGGACAACTGAGAGGAGCTCTCGGAACTTCATTGAACTGTTCTTGCTCATCCACGCTTCAGTCTGGATGTCGCACCTTCCGACTTCCGTCTGTTTGGCCCAGTGAAGGATCGACGGGAAGTAGTATGTAAATGACGTAGAGGTTATTTGTGTAGCAACACGTTGGCTTCAACGTCGACCAGTAGAGTGGTACCATATAGGCACACAGGCTCTGCGGGTAAGGCGGGCTAAGGGCGCGGCGTCGAACGGAGATTTTGTTGAAGAATAGGGTTTTGCAGCCAAAAGAGCGGGGGATAATATGATGTATTGGAATCCTGAATATAAAAAAAATGTTGCATTACTCACTGAAACGCGCCTCGTATGTCAGTCCGTGTCCAGGACAGCATCCAACAATAGCGCATTTTCCCAACGTACTGTTGCATTAGGTCGTTTCACACTTAGCTCTCCAAGATGTACGTTTTCATTACCGAGACTAGAACTTTTCTTAGAGCGGCCAGATCAATAATCTTCCCCATTCCTGTAGAATATGCATTCTATTTTGGCAGTCGTAGCGATGTAGTGCAAAGCACATGCTGCTGGTTTGGTCTCTTCACTTGGATCACAAATCGCCTTTGAATTGAAAACGTCTATAATACAGTTCTTCTTACAACTACATTCATTGAAGAGATTCCTCAGACGCATATTTCATGACTTGACATGGTCGTTGTCGGTAATTGTTATGTGCTATACATATTTTTTACAGAAAAAAGGGCTACGGAGGAAAACCTGGCAGGAAACAGGCAGGTCAGGAGACACAAGATGGCAGTCCCAGAAACAGGCTGGTATCTTGCCACACTCGCAAACTTCACAAAAGAAAGCCGGACAGATTTCAAAGGGAACATTCAAAGCATCACAAGGACAAACAATACGGAATATTGGGGTACATATCACTTTATAAAAAATAGACTAGAGTTGCTTGTGGAAATTGCAAAGCAATAGATCAGTTGAACACTGGCTATAAATTAAAGACTCGAGTTATTAGTCCCTCTCTTTCCTAAGCATTTATCCCGACGTGCGGGGTTTGTTGTGTTAGCAACAGACTTGGCGGGGTTAGTTTGTGGGGTGGCCGGATGCCCTGCCTGTCACCATTCACGGATGACGGTGATGATATGATGAGGACCAACACAAACACCCAGTCATCTCAAGGTAGGTGAAAATCCCTGACCCCGCCGGGAATCGAACCTGGGACCCCATTCTCGGGAAACGAGAACGCTACCGCGAGACCACGAGTTGCGGACGTATGAGTTATTAGTAATAGACTGAAAAAATAGCTGACGACGTCTTACTGAAGGAACAAAATTGTTTTACAGAAGTACGACAATTTAGCGTTAATATTACAATATGTAAGTCTGTAGGTTTTCTTGGTCGTTGTCACTGTAAAAACCTTCTGGGTTGTTAGGCCGCGTCGTGTTTCTTCTATTCGTTTCGACCCCTCTGCTGTGAACTTCTTCTGGATCTTGTGGTGTCGATAGTTGACTGAACACTGTCAAGGATACAGGCGCGTTCTCTTAGAAAGCTTTCCCGGGCTTGTGGTGGAGAAGTTGGGTTATTAGATCGTAAATGAACTTTCCCGTGCTAACGCTGTAGGAAAGAGGATATTGGCTAAAGTTCTTGCGGCTTTCATTCGTGGCCAGCTGTCATTGGATAGAAAGGGATTTGTGCTGGAGAAGAGTTGTTGGTTAAAATGCTTCCCTCTGCTATGAAAAGAAATAGAGAAGTTCGGGAAACTGACGGCTAAAATGCACAAAAATACGCCATTCTGGATCCGAAACGAGTAGTGGTGAACCTTTCGTCAGAGGAACTCGACAAAGCAGCCGCCTCAGTTTTGGGCAAAGGCCTGAATTTCGCATCTGCATCTAAGAGAATTCCCGTTGAGTAAATCGTCAGTGACATCAAATTATTCTTATTTTCTTTTCCGAAGTTGTAGCCCGAAGAAGTAAGATAGAATGTGTAGAGAATCCTACGGAAATTGAAACCACCAAAAAGCAACGTATTGACAAGGAAAGGAAAGTTCTTAATGAACTCAAGTGGAACGAAAGCATCGTGTTGACGATAGCAGATAAGGGGAATGCTACAATTGTCATGGACGCTGTGAAACACCATAATAAGATGGAACAACTGTTAGCTGGTCCTGTTAGCTGTACTGCAAGCTAAAAAAGCGATCCGACGAACAGAACCGTTCAGAACGTGAAAAGTCTGTTACCAGATTCCAGAATGGATAACTGTGTTACCAAGAACCTAATGCCCCGAATTTCCTACCCAGAATGTATGACCTACCCAAGACACACAAAGAATAACGTCCTTTGAGACCAATATCGAATGGGATTATCCGCCAACTTACTTTTGTCAACGGCTTGAAATTTTTTTCCAAAAATTATACGAACGGTGAAGATCTCCTCAAGTAACATTCTTGTAAGCATCGATGTGAAGGCTTTGTTTTAGTAACATTCCAGTATCCCAGTATCGATGTACTGGAGATCACAAGGGAGAAAGTTGCTTCAGGTATTTGTGACCTAAATGACATACGTCTTCGATCGACCTGTTTTAAATACTGAATATACGCTGATCAGCCAGAAAATTATGACCACCGATCTACTATCGATATAAATCCGTCCAGGCGACAGTAGCGACACCAGGCGAGGAATGACTGATAGTCAGACAAACGCACGACATGTATCAGTGAGCGTGCTGTCCATGTGTACAGGCAGAATGGGAAAGCCGTGCGAGCTGTTTGAATTAGACCGAGGGCAGATTGTGATGTCATGGAGGATCGGCACGAGCAATTCGGGAACTGTACGACTTGTCGGATGTTAGAAGAGTGCTGTGTTGAGTGTCTGCGATAAGCGGTGAAACCAAGGTTAACCATGCCCAGACGTCGTAATGTTGGGTGGCCTACACTCATTACACATGTGGAATGTCGTAGGCTGGGCAGACTGGTAAAACACGAGAGGTGACGAACTGTGCAGAACTAAAATCAGACTTTAGTGCTGGTCAGAGTACGAGTGTGTCTCAATACACAGTGCGTTGAATACTCTTAACGATGGGCCACTGCAGCCGACCACCAATGCATGTGCCAATGTTCACACCACGACATCGGCACTACAACTGAAATGGGTGCGTGATCATCAGTACTAAACTTTGGGATAGTGGCAGAGTGCTGCATGGTCTCATGAATCCCGATAACTTCTTCATCGTGCCGATGAGAGGGCGCGAATCTGTCATCCAACAGTTCCTTGACACCTGCACAATATGCCCTGGAGAACATTCGCGTGAGCCTCCATGGGCTCAATCTGCAGCTCGTGATCTAATGGTCAGCGCTGCCTCTGGATGACGGGGTACCGGGTTCCATTCCCGGGCGCATCGGGGTTTTTCTCCGCCCAGGAACTGGTGTTCGTATTGGCCCCATCATTTGCACATCATTCAGGGACATGGCGAGACTGGGCTGTATAAAGATGGGAATTTGTTTAGGCGCTGACAACCACGCTGCTGAGCGACCCACAAATCAAAATCGTCATCATCATCCATGGGTCCAGTGGAGCTCGTGAAAGGCATCATGGCGGCCTAGGAGTATCGTACACTGGTTGCAGACCACGTACACCCATTCATAACGATCATGTCTTCCGAGGGCAGTGACGTTTTTCGACAAGATACTGCACCATGTCACAACACCAGGAATGTGATGGAGTGGTTCGAGGCACACTGTGACGAGTTTCACTTGATGTGCTGTTCGACCAACGCGCCACAGCTGAAACGAATCGAACACAAATGGGATGTGATTGAACGTGGCATCTGAGCTCATCACCAGCCTCTCCGGAAATTACGGGAATTGGGTGACTTGTATGTGCAGATCTGGTGCTAAGGCCCTCCAGCGACCTACCAAGGCTTCATTGTTTCCATGCCACGATCGGTCGCCACTCTTATCCGTGCCAAAGGTGGGCATACCAGCTATTAGGTTGTTCTGGCTGATCAGTGTAATTTTATGAGCAATCTGTGTTTCTAAAGGCTCATCTTGCCGCCAGTAGCAGCTTACATTGTTATGGAACATTTTGAGCAGCAGGTATTAATTAATGCTTTTTAGAGCCTTCTTGTTGGCTCCGCTTATATAGCCACACTGCCAAGAAGAACTTCACATGTTTCACAGTTCCTTCAATAAGATTTTGCCCAAACCCAACTTCACCTTGGCGGCTGACAGTGACGCCGGCCTTCCGGTCCTAGATAAATTGGTGAATGAAAGATCTGACAACACTCGAGGACACTGAGTATATAGAAAACCTACTTACTCTATAGATATTTAGATGCCACTTCGCACCACCACTCAGCCTAGATGCAAGCAGTCTGCATGCTCGGCCTTCACGTTCCTCTCGTGGCGATAACAGCTTCGACTCGGTTAGATTTCTTAAGACAATGAAGCCCAATGGCTATGACAGTTTCTCTATAGACAGGGCTTTAAATGTGCTGATGGGAATCACAAATAACTATCCTTTCAGTCTATTAAACTACGATTTGTTTCTGGAGTCACTGAAGCCATAACCTGAATTATACGGAAAAATGGTGTATAAATGTTTTTATTAGGTGAAAACAAAATAAACTTTTCCGACGCAAAACCGATGCTCTTGATTGCCTCCACACTGCGGGAATCTATGAAATTATTTGTGGCTGCGGCAAAATCTGTATAGCTGAAACGGGGTGGGCTGTTAGGGAGCGTATTAAGCAACAGCAACGTCACATGTAGCTGTAACAACAGGTGAAATTTGAAATACTGGAACATCATGAGAAAGAACTACGGCTTTGACTCTGATTTCAATAAAATACGTGCGCTGCAAAGGAAACCAGCATTTATAGACGAAATGTCCGAGAAGCGATTGAAATTTCTAAGAACGTTGTAACTTAAATAGAGAGGACGACTACAGGCTCCCAGCTATCAAGGAAGTGAATACACGGCGGCGGTGTGTGAGCAGAACAAACAACGACTAGGAAACCACCTCTGCCGACAATAGCATTTTTGATAAACATTCCTCCTCTCTTATTCTGCACGTTCCGCTTCTACCCAATGACGGTGGTCTACCAACAGCAGAAGGAAGAATTTTAAGGAATTACTCTTCTCCACTGAGGTTCGAGGTTATTCTGGGAGATTAACAGAGGGTAGATGTAGGATTGAGCGGAATTAGGCAGGTTCAACGTTGGTCTTTGGTTGAGTCTAATTGGCAGGGTTTCTATTAAATGAAGATGGTCCACCAATGGTAGCCACAAGAATTTTTTCTAGTAACCCCACTTCATCTGCAGTAGCGCGGGAAGCTTCAGTTAGTATCCAATGACGGTGGCCCACCAATGGTAGCCACAGGAAATTTACCCAATAATCCCACTTGCCCAGCACAAGTGCAGGAAAAGCTCTCCTTCATTAGAGAATGTGACACTGGTCTACAACATCGTTTACCTGCAATATTACACTAATGCAGCAGATATCTGAAAAGAGACGAGAACATAATCTGGAGACATACAGTACTCTTAGATCATGAAAAAAAAAAAAAAAAAAAACCTTCGAGAGAGTGAACAACTATGTGCTGTGCAATATAATGGAAAGACAAGGTTATCGTAAACATTTACTACAAGTGACAAAAAAATGTATTTAACACTTGCAGCACGGTGCCCGTGCGCCATACGGGCGCGGCCGCCCTGACGTTGGGGACGGCTCCCGTATACGGTACGGGCGAGCCTTTATTTGGCTACGTAAGCGCGTTTAGCGGGTCTTCGAAGCAGTTTCGTCAACTAATGTGGAGGTAGTTCATTCTTCTTCCGCAAGAGACCAGCATTTATCGGCTATCTCATCCTGGGGGCGGTTGTGAGCACTGAAAAGACGAAGAAGTTATCTGCAGTTCATTCACAGGTGTTTACGATCGTGAAAATGGCGCGCAGCGAGTTGACGGAGGCCGAGATCTTAGATATTCTTTATGGAGATGCAGGATCTGAAATTGACGATTCTGACAAAGAGGATTCGTACTCTCCAGATGAAAGTACAAGTGATGATTCCGGTATGTATGTGTCTTAATTGTTTATAAAGTGAAGAGTTCATTACCGCATTTTGTATTGTGAGTAGTGTACATTACTTCACTTGAATTTAGCACCTCTTAGTACCAATCTTAGCATTATTTTTTTCTATGCAGACAGTGGTACAGACCATCAGTCACCATCTGTGGTACCTGGTCGTGTGTGGCTCACTGAGCACAAAGAGCAAGATTGGTGGGAACTAGACGATCAGCCAGCACTGCCGGATTTCCAGGAAGTAGTCGGCGTAGCATCGAATTTTTCAGATGGGACTGAGAAGCTTCAATATTTTAGTTATTTCTTTGATGACGACATTATTCGGCTCATCAAAAGTGAAACGAATCGGTACGCTGGTAAAGTTATTACGGCAATGAAACGCAAAGGTAGCCTGAAAATAAACTCTGTTTGGCATAAGTGGTCTGCAGTAAAACTGCAAGAGATTTACTGGTTTTTCAGTATTATTTTACATATTTGCGTCGTCAAATTGCTGAAAATCAGTGATTATTGGTCAACAGACCAGTTTATGCCGACAGGATTTGCGAGTAAATTGTTGAGTCGCGGTCGATTTTGCTCTATATTGTCGATGTTACACTTGAATGACAATGCTACGTTCATTAGCAGAGGCGGAGAAAAGCATGACCCACTTCACAAAGTGAGGCCTTTTTTCGATTTCTTTGTGAGTAAAAGCAAAAGTAGTTTTCATCCAGGCATGAATCTGACAATAGATGAGGCAATGTTTCCCTTTCGTGGTAGTACAGGCTTTAGAGTATACATGAAAAACAAACCCAATAAATATGGGATAAAATTGTATGCTCTCTGCGATTCATCAACTGGTTATATGCTAAACTGTGATGTATATACAGGTTCTGCAGGGAATGTTGACAATAGCATCCAGGGCCTTGTAAAAAGGTTGTGTTCACATTACTTTGGCAAAGGACATCGCATTTATATGGATAGGTACTACACCAGTCCATCTCTTTTGGACATTTTGTGGGAAAATAAAACTCTTGTAGTGGGAACTGTAATGAAAAACAGGAAAGGTTTGCCACGAATATTCAAAACACTGAAACTAAAAAAACGTCAGATAGTTTTTCAAAGGAAACACCATCTCTTGGCAGTGAAGTGGAAGTCAAAACGAGATGTTTTTTGTATTTCCACAAAGCATAAGTCTACCACACTAGTATTCAAGTGAGGGCCAAAGGTGGAATAGCAGAAATTGTAAAGCCAGACGTTATTATTGATTTCAATAAGAATAAATCTGCGGTTGACAGAGCAGATTAGTTCTCCAGCTATTATCCGTTTGGCCGAAAAACTTTGAAGTAGTGGGAGAAGCCGTTTTTCTATTTGTGTATCATGTCAACTGTCAACAGTTTTATTTTATATAAAGAGAAGACTAGGAAGAATGTATCCCTAGTAGACTTTATTCACAAAGTGGGGAAGAAATTGGCTGAGAAGGGCGGAAATAATTTTCAGCAACAAACCGCTTCATCCTCACAAATTGAGAGGACATTTGCAAGGCACTTTCCGGAAAAGGTCCCACCCACTGCAAACAAGGTTAATACTGCAAGGTATTGCAAAGTCTGTTCAGACAGAGGGAAGAAAGAAACGGGTAGTCGCATCAGGAAAGAAAGTAGATGGTGGTGCAAAGACTGTGGCGTTGGCCTTTGCGTACCACAGTGTTTCCAGGATTTTCACACAAAGGCTAACTACATCTGAACTATTAAAATACTCTAGTTCACAGGTACCTGCAGTTAGACATTCCAGTGTTTTTTTTTTAATTTAGATACAGTATAATGGCATTACTCAAGAGAGAGATCATGTAAAACTTTTTTGTCCACGACATTTTTGTGTTTTATTTTCTTAATTATAACACCCATTTCTATTTTATATTGTAAAATAAACTCACATTCATTAAAGTACTTACTGTTTTCCTTTTAAATAGTGCAAGAACCATATTCCTATCATTTTTCTGTTCTTTGCAATCTAATTTCAAACATATATCAAATATGCCAGTTCACAGCCAAGTGCTGGGTGTAAAGAGGGCAGTGTTGAAAGTGTTAAATAAAGAAACTGCGATTAATACAGGCAAATAGAGAACAGGACCAACAACAACTGAAACTTCCCCTTTGTATGTAGAGAATGACTGTGTTGGTAAAATTCTACGTTATTTAATACTGAAACAGCTGAGTAAAACTGAACGTACTCAGACAGTTTTCCTCTTTACTAATTCTGATCATTTTCAAATGACACACAATATTTTAGCGCAACGCAATCTGACTTTCAATAATCCCTACAAAAGCTTAGCGCTGACTAACAATAACCTATACCCTTCATGAATCACTTACCACACAAAAATCTTCGTTACTCGAACTACTGCAATACAGCGAGCGCCAGTATTACCAGCTAAATAATTTCTAACGACTGAAGACATTAACTACTGATGGGCATAGCATATGAAAGAGTTTGATGGAGAACAATGTATTTACCTTAATAATGTTCAAAAGTCATAATATATATATCAGTTCATGACATCCAGACTTACAAATTTCCTTTTTCTGGCGGACAGACGCCCAGATTGTCCTCTAACAACTCTGACATCTCTTTCCCCCATCCAACACTGATGGTGGCTCACCTCCAACAGCCCAACGCTACGCGCTGTTCACATCCAACTGACCAACGCTACACAAGCGAATATTCCAACAATGAGTCCAGCTAGCCATAGACTGCGCACAGCGCAGTCAGCGATTTTCATACAGAGCACTGCGTGGCGTTACCAACATAAAACCTAAACAGCCTACTTACACAATTAACAGAGGAATGATTCAGTATATACACTCTAAGAAAATGCATGATTTATTCAGGAGAGCGATCCTCACAAGTTGTGTAATTGAGTATGTCAATAACGCGTTGATCCATCTCTGGCCCCTACGCAAGCAGTTATACGGCTTGACACTGATAGAGTGGTCGGATGTTCTCCTACGGGATTATCGCGCCCAATTATGTCCAATTGACGCGTTAGGTCGGCACAATCCCGAGCTGATCAGAGGGCCATACCCATAATGCTCCAGAGAGATCCTGCAACCTTGCTGGCCAAGGTAGGATTTAGCACGTGTGAAGACAAGCAGTAGAAACTCTGAAGTTAAAATCCTCGGGGTTATTAGGCCGCGTTATGTTTCTTCTAAAATTTTCGACGTTTCGACCCTTCTGCTGGGATCTTCCTCAGGATCTTTTGGTGTCCACTACTGCTAGAACACTTGCAGTGATCGGGCGGGCGTTATCTTGCTGATACATAAGTCCAGTTTGGCTCGCCATGATGGGCAACAAAATGGGGCGTAGAATCTCGTCGACGTACCGTTGTGCTGTGTGGGTGCAGCAGATAGTAATCAAAGTGTCCTACTATGATAAGAAATGACAGCCCAGACCATCACTCTTGGTTGTCTGGTCATGTGGCGGGCAACAGTCTGAGGCGTCTCTAGACCCGACTTCGCTGGTCGTCGGGGCTCGGTTCGAAGCGAGACTCATCAGTCAAAACAATTCCACTAAATTCAATGAGATTGCCGGCCAACGACGTATCTAGAAACGCCCTGGACAGCAATTGGATACAAACTGACTGTCGCCCACCATACGGTCTGACAGCCAGGAGCGATGGTTCATTTCGTAGCAAGATTCCTACGGCTCACATCCGTGGCATCCTTACAGCACAGTAATACGTCGTCGATTTCTACGCCCCGTGTCGTTGCCCTTCTTGATAAGCCATCCTGGGCTTATATTTCAACACAACAATTCCCGCCCACGCTCGACGAGTTTCTACTGTTTGTCGTCAAACTTTCCAATCCCTATCTTGGCCAGCAAGGCCACCGGATCTCTCCCCAGTTGAGAAGGTTTGGAACACTGTGGGCAGGCCCTCCAATCATTATTACTAGTCATTATTACTAGTCATTTTGACTATACAACGCGCCAGTTGGACAGGCTTTGCACGATATCCCCCAGGAGAACACCCAACATCTCCATCCATGATGTACCGATTATATGTTTTAGATTTTATTGTGATTTCTGTGTTATTAGTTTCGATTTAAAATTATGTAATCGCTGAATAAAATAAATTTTTCTCAGTTTTAAAATTTTTTATTGGCTTTCGAAGTAAGGTCTCTTTTACATGTTGATATTACTTTTGTTTTACCTTGGAAGATTTAATGAATGATTGATGAGCTCTTTAGTAAATGATAAAAATCCGCTCTAAGACCAAAAAACGATGCAACACGAAGGTATTATTCGAATGGGACCGAAATCGATAGATATAATGTACATGTATAGAGCAATAAATGATTAAAGAATGAGATTTTCACTCTGCAGCGGAGTGTGCGCTGATATGAAACTTTCCTGGTAAATTAAAACTGTGTGTCGGACCGAGACTCGAACTTGGGACCTTTGCCTTTCGTGGGCAAGTGCTCTACTGTCTGAGCTACCCAAGCACGACTCATGGCCCGTCCTCACAGCTTTACTTCAGCCAGTACCTCGTCTCCTACCTTCCAAACTTTATAGAAGCTGTCCTGCGAACCTTGCAGAACTAGCACTCCTGAGAGAAAGGATATTGCGGAGACATGGCTTAGCCACAGCCTGGGGACCTTTGCCTTTCGCGGGCAAGTGCTGTACCATCTGAGCTACGCAAGCACGACTCACGCCCCGTCCTCACAGCTTTACTTCTGCCAGTACTTCGTCTCCTATCTTCCAAACTTATCCTTTCTTTCAGGAGTGCTAGTTCTGTAAGGTTCGCAGGAGAGCTTCTGTAAAGTTTGGAAGGTAGTAGACGAGATACTGGCAGAAGTAAGGCTGTGGCGACGGGGCGTGAGTCGTGCTTGGGGAGCTCAGATGGTAGAGCACTTTCCCGCGAAAGGCAAACGTCCCGAGTTCGAGTCGTGGTCCTGCACGCAGTTAGTTTTAATCTGCCAGGAAAGTTTCAAATGATTACAGTTTTGCAAAAGTTGGATGACTTATTCAAGAGAAAGTGCTTCTGGTCCTTGTGCAAGCAGTAATTCGGCTTGGCGTTCATGGATGGAGATGTTGGGTGTCCTCCTGAGCCATATCGTGCCAAATTCCGTCCAACTGGCGCGTTGTGTAGTGAAAATGCCGAGGTGACTGGAGGGCCAGACGTTCTCATTTGGGGAGATATCCGGCAACGTTGCAGGTCAAAGCAGGGTTCGGTAAGAACGAAGACAAGCAGTAGAAACTCTCACCGTGCGCGGGCGTGCATTATCTTGCTGAAACGTAAGATCAGGATGGCTTGCCATGAAGGGCAAGAACAGGGGGCGTAGAATATGGTTGACGTACCGGAGTGATGTAACGGTGCCGCGGATGACAACCAATGTGGTCCTGCTCCGAAAAGAAATGGCTCTCGAGACCATTAGTATTGGTTGTCGCGCCCTGTGGTGGGTGACAGTCAGGATGGGATCCCACTGCTGAACGGGGCTTCTCCAGACACGTTTTCGCACTGGAATTGCATTGACTGGAATAGAAATGTCTTCAATGATCAATTCCGCTTCGAACTGAGCCCCAGACAGAAGTGTTACACCATCCTGACTGTCACTCGCTATACGGATCGACAGCCATATCTTTTCGTAGCAGGATCCCTTTCGTTGTCAACCGCGGAACACGTCGACGATATTCTGCGGCCCTTTTGTTGCCTTTCATACCAAGCAATTCTGGGATCATATTTCAGCAAGACAATGCCCATCCGCACACGGCGAGATATTTTACTGCTTGTCAAACCCTGCCTTGGCCAGCATTTCGTTGTTCCCATTAACAGGACATGATAAATTCGGAATAAATCTATTTACTGCATAAACATCTTAAGCGTAAAAATAACGTTCTATAAAAAGTGAAATTGATACTTTGAAGGAACATAGTAAAGAGAACTGCTAAGATTGAATACATCCCCAGAGATGAAATTCATACATACATTCTATTATAATGGTGTTCAGTTTCTTGTTCTTCCTTTATATTTTCGGCTTTTATTTGGCATAAAGGAATGAGAATTGCATTGCACTATAGACTCAATTCACGCAACTCGAATGAATTGAAAACTATGAA
Organism: Schistocerca nitens; assembly: GCF_023898315.1. Taxonomy (NCBI): domain Eukaryota; kingdom Metazoa; phylum Arthropoda; class Insecta; order Orthoptera; family Acrididae; genus Schistocerca; species Schistocerca nitens. The sequence goes on along the minus strand of NC_064614.1, from coordinate 1,190,077,081 downwards.
ATGAATGTTTGTTTATTTTATCGATGGTTATTTTGCAGCCCAGGTAGCAGAATTCCTTAAATTCATCTACTTTGTGCTCACCAATCCAGATGTTAAGTTTCTCGCTGTTCTCATCTCTCCCACTTCTCATTACTTTCGCCTTTCTTCGATTTGCTCTCAATCCATATTTTGTTCTCATTATACTGTTCATTCTATACAACACATCCTGTAATTCTTCTTCACTTTTTACGGGGGATGGCAATGTCATGAATGAATATTATCATTGATATTCTTTCACCTTGACTTATAATTCACTCCTGAACCTTTCTTTTATTTCCATAGTTGCTTCTTCGATATACAGATTGAAAACCAGAGGCGAGAGACTGCGTCTCTGTCTTACACCCTTTTTAATCCCAGCACTTCGTTCTTGGTCGTCCGCCCTTATTATTCCGTCTTGACTCTTGTACATATTGTATGTTACCCATCTCTCCCTACTGCTTATTTAATGTTTTTCTCAGAATTTCGAACATCTTGCAGTATTTTATATTGTCGTACACTTTTTCCAGGTCGACAAATCCTATCAACGTATCTTAATTTTTCTTTAGTCTTGCTTCCATTATCAACTGCAACGTTAGAACTGCCTCTGTGGTGCCTTTACTTTTACTAAAGCCAAACTGATCCTCATCTGACATATCCTCAATTTTCTTTTTTTCTGTACATTATTCTTGTCTGGACGTGTGAGCTGTTAAGCTGAGTTTGCGACAATTTCGCAATTGTTGGCTCTAGCAGTCTTTGGAATTGTGTGGATGATGTTGTTTCGATAACCAGATGGCATATCGCCAGACTTAAAATTCTACACACCAACGTGAATAGTCGTTTCCTTCCCATTTTTCCCAATGATCTTAGAATTTCAGATGGAATGTTATCTACCCCTTTTGCCTTATTTGATTTTAAGTCTCCAAAGCTCTTTCAAATTCTAATTCTAGTACTGGATCCTGCTTCTTCTTCTGTCTCTTCCCTCACTTAGAGACGTCCAAGGTATCTTTCGACTTATTCACCCCCTCGTCTGCATTTAACAGTAGAAATCCCATAGCATACTTAATGTTATCGCCTTTACTTTTAATTACACCGAAAGCTGTTTTGATTTTTCTGTTTTTTGAGTCGGTCCTTCTCGGTAGTCATTCATTCTTTGATTTCTTCACATTTTTCTTTCAGCCGTATCGCCTTAATTTCCCAGCACTTGCGATTTATTTCATTCCTCAGCGACTTGTATTTCTGTATTCCTGTATTTCCCTGAACATTTTTGTACTTCGTTCATTCACCGAGTAACTGAAATATTTCTCCTGTTACCCATGGTTTCTTCACAGTTGCCTTCTTTATACCTACGTGTTTCTTTCAGACTTGTGCGATTACCTTTCTTAGAGATTTCCATTCGTTATCGCAGTATCTATAGCCTTAGAGAACTTCAAGCGTATCTCTTCACTTCTCAGTAGTTCCGTACCCCACTTCTTTGTACACTGATTTTTCTGATTAGTCTCATAAACTTCAGCAAACTCTATATCATTGCAAAATTGTGATCTGAGTCCATATCCGCTCCCAGGTACGCCTTACAATCCAGTATCTGATTTCGGAATCTCTGTACGATCTTGGTGTAATCTAACTGAAATCTTCTTGTATCTTTCTACCTGTTCCCCGTATACCTCCATCTTTTGTGATTCTTGAACAGAGTATTTGCTATTACTAGCTGAAATTTACTGCAGAACTCAATAAGCATTTCTCTTCTTTCATTCCTAGTACCAAGACCACATTCTCCTCTAGCCCTACCTTCTACTCTTTCCTCTGAAGCCGCATTCCGACGATCCATGACTATTAGATTTTCAGCTCCCTTTAGGTACTGAATTACCCCTTCAATATTCTCATATACTTTCTCTATGTCTGCATCTTCTGATTGCGACGTCAGCATGTACACCTGAACTACCGTTGTCGGTGTTCGTTTCCTTCCGCTTATAATCAGAGCAAATCTATTATTGCGCTGTTCGCAGTAACTCACTCCCTGCCCTACCTTCCTATTCATAACAAATCCCACTCCCGTTACACCATTTTCTGCTGCTGTTGATATTACTCTATCCGATCAGAAATTCTTGTCTGCACTGACCCACATTACGTTTAGATTGAGCCTTAGCATTTTCCTTTTCAGATTTTCCAGCTGACCTACCAAATTCAAACTTTTGACATTCCACCAAACCAGAGATCCGAATGGGTGACTAGTCTGGGATCTTTTATCAATGGAGAGATCATCATGACACTTTATCAGTTACAAGCCAGATGTCCTGTGGGTACTCATTATGTGTTTTTCATGCAGTAATTTCCAGTGACTTCTGCATTCTCATGCCGTTGTTCATTGCCGAGTCTTCCCCAAGGTCAAGAGAGTGCTCTTAACCTCTGTCCGTTCCTCCACCCTCTTTAACAAGACCGTTTGCTGACAGTGTCGTGGTTCGAACCTGATTATTAATCAGTGGCGTTACCCCTAAAGCACAGGTGACAGCAGCGTTATAAATACAGAATCAAACAGAAGTAATGCAGGTGTAGGATTAATAATGAATAAGAATACAGGAATGAGAGTAAGCTTCTATGAACAGCGTAGTGAACGCATTATTGTAGCCCAGATAGACTCAAAAGGAAACAACACCTGCCACACTGGTACAAGTTTGTAGGCCAGAAAGCTCCGCAGATGAAGAGATTGAAGAAATGTATGATGAGATAAAAATAAATTATTCAGATAGTTAAGGGAGACGAAAATGTAATTGTGATGGGGGACTAGAACTCGATAGTACGAAAAGGAAGAGAAGGAAAAATAGTAGGTGAGTATGGACTGAGGGAAAGGAATGAAACAGGAGGCCGTTCGATAGAACATTGCGCAGAGCATTATTTAATCATCGCTGACACTTGGTTTAAGAAGGATGAAAGAATGGTGTGTACGAGGAAGAGACCTGGAGACACTGGACGGTTTCAGATTGACAGTACAGTGGTAAGACGGAGATTTCGGAACAAGACATTTCCCGAGACAGATGTGGTCTATGACCACAATTAATTGGTAATGAAGTATAGATTAAAACTGAAGAAACTACAAAAAGGTAGGAAATTAAGGGTATGGGACCACAGGTTGTTGAGAATTTCAGAGGGAGCATTAGGCAACGGTTAACAAGAACAGGGAAAATGAATACAGCAGAAGACGAATGGGTAGCTTCAAGATGTAAAATAGTGACGGTAGCAGAGGATCAAACAGGTAAAAAGACAAGACCTTCTAGAAATTCTTGGATAACACAGAAATATGGAATTTGATGAAAGGAGAGAATATAAAAATGCAGCAAATGAGGCAGGCGAAAGGAAATGCGAAGTAAAAAAAAAATAAGATTGACGGGTAGTGAAAAATGGCTAAACAGGACGTAGGGATTTAGAAGCATAAAAAGAGAGGTACTGCCTACAGAAAACAGAAGCAGTTGTGTGAACATCAAGAGCTCAGATAGAAAACCAGTCCTAAACATAGAAGGGAAAGCAGGAAGGAGTAGATAGGGGTCTATACAATGTCGATAAGCTTTAAAGTAAAATTTCATAAATGGAAGAGGACGTAGAAGAAGATGAGTGGGAGATAGAATACCACGAGAAGAATTTGGCAGAGCACTGAATGTCCTAAGTCGAAACAAGACCGCGAGAATAGTTGACATTCCGTTAGGGCTAATCATAGGCTTGGAAGAGCTAGTTGTGACAAAACTCTTCCATCTGTTGTGCAAGATGTGTGAGACAGACGAAATATCCTGGGACTTCAAGAAGAATGTAATAAATCCAGTTCCAAAGAAAGGAACACGCGAGACAGTACTACGACTTACCCTGGAAGATAGGTTAAGGAACGGCAGACATACATTTTACAGCCTTTGTAGACTTAGAAAAAGCTTTTGAGAATGTTGATTGGAATACTCTCTTTGAATTTCTGAAGGTAGGAGGGAGCGAAAGGCTATTTACAATTTGTACAGAGACCAGTTGTAAAAGTCGAGGGGCACGAAAGGGAAGCAGTGGTTGAGAACGAAGTGAGACAGGGTTGTAGCCTATCCCCGATGTTATTCAATCAGTACATTGAACAAGCAGTGAAGGAAACAAAAGAAAAAAAAATGGAGTAAGAATTAAAATCCAAGGAGAAGAAATAAAAACTTTGAGCTTTGCCAATGACATTGCAATTCTGTCAGAGAGAGCAAAGGAATTGGAAGTGCAGTTGAACGGAATGGCCAGTGACTTGAAGGGAAGATATAAGATGTACATAAACGAAAGCAAAACGAGGATAATGGTACGTTACAGTTTCGAACGTGGTTGTCTTTCAGTAACCGTATATACTTCCAACGGAGAAATAGCACAGCCAGCCGGTTGCAGTTGTCTTCTCGCAATGTAACTGAATGGCTATTATATTTTTATTTTGATGAAGACATCCTTAGAGGTGTCAAAACCTAAGTAAATGTATTAGACAATTATTTGCAAGCAGTTCGCTGTGTTACTTCTCCGTTGAAACTTACTTGCTGAAAGACGACTATGTTCAAAACTGCAAGATTTCTACCGGCCCAGGTATCTAAGACTGTATCAAAATATAAGGGCATGAGAAGAAAATTGTTAAACGCAGGTATGGCTGTTGATTTCAATAAGCATTCTGAAGAAAACTGCCTTTTGCAAATTACGTTAAATCCTATCTTAGCGTCGGACAATGCATGAAGGATCGAAAAACTTCTCAGTGCCTAATTCAAAATATTATTTCCCATAAAATTAGTGCTTTATACAAGAAAAAGGACGCATTAAATGAAGAAGCTTATTTTTTATCTTGAGCTTACTAAAATTTTTCGCATACATTTTAATTTTCTTATTGGTACATTTTAGAATTTTATGAATGACGGGAGAGACAACTATATGGGTTTTACTGCTAAAAGACACGAGACGAAACTGGTTAAACTTAAGAGAATTTTACCTATAAAAAGTCTGTTCTTAGTAGTTTTCAAAGGTCTGAGCATAAATTTTTTAAAAGGATTCTGAATAAGACTGAAATAGATTTTACGGTATAAGAAACTGCCTTGTTGGAAAAAGGGATTAAATGCAATGTAATGCCTAACCTGTCAGATAAAAATGTTGTAGAAAATATGACTGTAGATCTTAAAAAGCCTGATAGCGCCAAAATGGACGCTTGTCGACAAATGAGGGTAGTTCAGGGTACGTGTAATATTTTTGAGAAACATGCAGTCAAAGAACTCCAGTCAAAACGATTGCGATTAAAAATTGATTAAAAGTATTAATGTCAAGCAAAAAGAAATAATCTCCTTATAATGAAACCTGACAAACGCAATGCTGTAATCGTTGCTACTCAGAATGAATGTGTGTCTAAAACATTACAATTTTTTGAAGAGAACAATGTTTCGGAGCTAGATGAGGATCCGACCCGCTGGATACAAAAAGAAATTCGACTTGTCATTAATAGTGCTACACATTTATTTATACCTTATCATAAGAAACAGCTTATTAATATGAATCCAGAAGCCCCAAAATTACGTTCCCAGGTACGATACAGAACACAGTGGTGAACATGGTCTACAGAAATCTGTCTAGTTCGAGTCGGAGCGGCTTGGTCAGCGTCGGCTGACGACAAACAACAAATCTACTGCGATGAACACACAACTGACTAGCGAGTACACAATTCGGTGGCGAGTACACAACTGAGCGGCGAATACAGAACTGTCCTAGCGCTCGCGACTCCAGCGCTTAAGAAGCCAGAAGCCAGCGGTGGTGCGCGCAGACTTGCGGCGATTTCCTGTCTCGCTGGCGCTGCTTATGCGGACGGCGTCCGGACTTTGATGCTGCCAACCTTTTGGCAGCGGTCTCGGGTGGCATTACTGGCTAGGATATATAACACTCCTCCCCCCCAAATCGCCGCACCGTCGTTGAATAACGACGTGGCGAGCGTCGACGGCGGGGGAGGGGTCTGGCCGCAGGCGTAGCAGAAGAGACCGGGGCGGAGACTGTTGTCGGTGGCAGTCCCCGGTCCGCACCCCAGCATTGGCTGCGCGGGGCCTCGGGAAACACCGACTGAAAACCGAGGTCAGGGTGCACGCCTGTGACCACGGGCGCAGCTTCTGGTACTGGACGCGACGGGGCGTCGGGACCCACGAAGAGAGGCAGCGTCTCCTGACGCTGCGTCGACGGCTGCTGAGTGGGCGCCGGACAAGGCGCTGCGGTGTCAGACGCCTTGGGGGTGCCCAAGGAAAGCGGCTGCAGGACAGGCTGCACAGCCACCGCTTGGGAAGGCGGCCCGGCTGAGGGGTCGACGTCCATCAGCTCCGAAGGCGGTGGCGACTGAAGAGGGACCGCAGGCGCCGGAGCGACCACCCGGGGCGCTCCCGCATGAAGCTGCGCGGGAGGCATCAACGGGACGGGCTGTCGGCGTGGTAGCTGCTGCTGCCCTGCGGGCGGCAGCGAAGTCGGAAGGCGCGGCTGGAACCCGCCGCGGACCAAATCTGTGGACAAAGAACGAGCGGCAGGCCGATCCGGGGGGTGCAACAACCGTAGTAGGGTGCGATGACGACGGCCGTGGAGAAGCTCCGCAGGCGAAGGGCCGTCGCGTGGCGTGGTCCGGTACGACGACAGGAACGTGATGAGGGCCTGCTGACGAGAGTGCGTAGCACGAAGGCGGTCCATATGATCCTTGAATGTGCGTACAAAACGTTCCGCTGCACCATTCGATTGAGGGTGGAACGGCGGAGTAAGAACATGGCGAATGCCATTGGCAGAACAAAAACCTTAAAAGTCAGCAGAGGTAAATTGTGGACCATTGTCAGACACTAAAACTTCTGGAAGACCCTCAATACAAAAAATTGAAGTCAACGCCTGAATAGTTTGTGCAGACGTTGTAGACTGCATGGGCACAACAAACGGAAAATTACTAAATGCATCTATCACGATGAGCCAACGAGAATTCCAATATGGACCAGCGAAATCAATATGTACTCGCTGCCAGGGACCGGCAGGGCGTGCCCACTCAAAATAGCGGTGAGGCGGAGCAGCTTGGTGTTCGGCACACGTCGAACAATCTGTAGACATCTGCGTAATCTGCTTATCAATGCCGATCCATGTACAATGACGGCGGGCAAGCTGCTTGGTGCGGACCACTCCCCAATGACCTTGATGCAACAAGTCGAGGACCTTGGATTGGAGCACTTGGGGAACCACTACACGAAGCTGGTCATTCTCGGTGCGTAACAGCAAAACTCCGTGCGAAACAGACAACAGATGACGTTGCGGATAATAGAGACGAACCACAGGATCCGATATGTCCTTTGCCTTGGACGGCCAACCACGTTGAACAAAACGTAATAGTAAACTCAGATGAGGATCCGTAGCTGTCTCACGTGCCACCTGACGATAATCAATCGGAAAATCCCGGAGGGACTGATGCTCATCGGCGTCAATCTGATGGCAAGAGTCGTCAGAGGAATCGAAGACATCATCCGCAGCAATCGGCAATCTAGAAAGCGCGTCAGCGTTTGCATGCTGAGCTGTAGGGCGATACAGTATCTCATACTGGTATTGTGATAACAAAAGAGCCCAACGTTGTAGTCTCTGAGCTGTCCGCTGAGGAACTGGTTTAGACGGATGAAACAGTGACGTCAGGGGCTTGTGATCTGTTACTAAATAGAATGGTCTACCATAGAGGTAGTGATGGAATTTTGTGACACCGAACACAATAGCCAACGCTTCCTTGTCCAATTGGCTATAATTACACTGAGCTTTGTTTAGCAATTTAGATGCGAACGCAATAGGACGTTCGGTGTTACCGACTCGGTGAGACAACACAGCACCGTGGCCGAAAGAAGAGGCATCACAAGCTAACACCAGAGGCTTGTCAGGGTCGTAATGGACCAGACAACGATCATTCAATAAAGCCTCTTTAAGCTGCTGAAAGGCTGATTGGCAATCAGCTGACCACACAAACGGAACATTCTTACGGCGGAGACGATGCAACGGTGCAGCAATCTGTGATGCATTAGGTATAAACCTAATATAATATGTCAATTTGCCAAGAACCGCTTGCAATTCATGCAGATTGCGAGGGGCGGCAAATCACGAATAGCTGCTAAATGTGACTGGGAGGGATGAATGCCTTGAGCATTAATAACATGTCCCAGATACTCCAACTCCGTAAGGAAAAATGAACATTTATCGATGTTGCAACGTAGGCCTGCCTGAGACAACACTGTAAACAAACACTCCAAATTACGGAAATGTTCAGCAGACGTCCGACCGGACACAACAATATCGTCTAAATAGTTGCAACACGATGGCACATTAGCCAAAAGTTGGGACAAAAAACGCTGAAAAACAGCCGGAGCTGACGCACAACCAAAAGGCAAACACAGAAAACGGAACAACCCCAACGACGTGTTTATGACAAAATACTGTTGTGATTGCTCGTCGAGGGGCAATTGCAAATATGCTTCACGGAGATCAATTTTGGAAAAGAAACGAGCTTCCCCTAACTTATCCATCAGCTCGTCCGGTCTAGGTAAAGGAAAAGAATCAATGACAGTCTGAGGATTAACTGTCGACTTAAAATCAGCACACAAACGTAACTTGCCAGACGGTTTCTTTATAATAACTAAGGGAGAAGCCCACTGGCTCGCTGAAACGGGTTGAATAACACCGTTGTTTTGCCAACGACGAAGTTCATCTTCTACAGGTGCCCGGAGGGCGTGAGGCACTGGACGAGCACGAAAAAATCGAGGCTGAGCATTATCTTTTAACGTAATATGAGCGGCAAAGTTCGCAGCACAACCGAGTTCGTCTTTAAATATGTCACTGTATCGGTTACACAAATCGGTTATGCTGTCTTGAGGAACAAGCACAGAATTAAGTTGCAACACATTGTCTTGGATAGACAGGCCAAACAAGTCAAAACAGTCTAATCCGAAAATGTTTACACTGTCTGTAGCGCGGAGCACTGTGAATGAAACTGTTTTTGTATTGCCACGGAATGTGGCTGGCACGCTACATACACCTAACACAGGAATTTGTTCTCCACTATAAGTAGCCAAAGAATGTTTTGCCGCTGAAAGTTTAGGGCGGCCGATAGCCGCATACGTAGCACTATTTATGAGAGTCACAGACGCACCAGTGTCTAATTGAAAATTGAAGGTCTTATCCTGGATGCGTAGCTTCACAAATAGTTTATTACACTGTCTCTGGATCGGTGCAGCGGAGGCGGAAGACACAAAATCAGCGCGTTTAGCGCGTGTTCGCTGCTTACGACAACTCGTGGGTTGGGCGGGTGGAACAACAACTCCCGCTTCACTTGCAGTCTGTACATTACTTTTTACAGCGTTTGAATTACGCTTGGGTCGCATAGCAGAGGGCTGGGTGGGTGGCTTATTGCGAACAAGTTTATTACCCACACGAACCGTGGAAGAGTCTTTAAACGCGACCTTCTGGGCGGGCTGGCTTTGAAGACCATGAATATCCATGGGCTGGGCAGCACTAGAATTGTTCTTGCGTTTACGCAAACAAACAGTCTGGATGTGTCCTTTCCTTTGACAAAAGTGACAAACCGCGTTTCGTAACGGGCAACGTTCACGAGGATGAGCAAGAACACACTTAGGGCAAGACTTAAGTCTATCATTTTGCACACGCGGCTGACGAATGTGTTTAACATGACGCGGCCGGCTAGTGTTTACAGTCTGAATCTGCCGGTGGGGCCGCGGGCGTGACATAACTTGCTTAGCACAGGCAATTTGAGAAATACATGGCTGATCTAACTCACACTCAGCATAGTCAAAAGTATCTTGGGCTTCAATAATGTTCATCACAGTCTCTAATGACGAGTCAGGCAACTTTAAGATAGCAGCACGAATACGAGAATCTGCAATGTTTTGAGTAATAGCGTCTCGTAACATGACATCACTGTAGGAAGCGCCACACACACAATTAAATCGGCACTGACGGGTGAGGCCTCGTAAATCTGTTAACCACTGTTTATTAGATTGATGTGGCAGTTTCTTTAATCTGAAGAACTTGAATCTGGCCGCTGCCACATGAACTCGCGACTCGAAATACTCAGCAAGCTTGGTAACAACAACGTCATAGTCTAAAGCTTCTGGCTTGGATTCCGGGAACAACTTACAAAGTAGTCTATAGACTTCCACGCCTGCAGTGGAAATTAAATAAAGCTGCCGCTCATTACCTGTGATTTTGTAGACTGACATGTGCGCCTGCAACTGCGCGAAATATTCTTGCCATTCTTCTCGTGATGCCTCAAAAGCACGAAAAGGCGGTGCTGCCTGTGCTTGTTCCTTGTGTGGTGGTGGATTAGCCGCTTGTTTGGCGATTGCTTCCACCAGACTTTGTATTTGCTGACTCTGTAACAAGATCAACTGTTGTAATTCGGCAGACATAGTGAACACAAATTAAACCAGCCCCCAAAATTCTATCTCAAGAAACAAGTTGAACCAGCCCTGCACACGAGTTCGGAAGTCCTCGTCGCCAGTTTTGTGGCGGCGTTCATAGCGACGACACTTCGCTGTAGAAACGGCCTACGAAGTCACCGCCACACTTTTAATAGCGGGCCGACCGGACCGCTGGAACAGTGAACAGAAAGATGAAAACCCAAACACTCGGATTAAATGAAAGTCGGTACTTATCTTTATTAACGACGATACAGAACACAGTGGTGAACATGGTCTACAGAAATCTGTCTAGTTCGAGTCGGAGCGGCTTGGTCAGCGTCGGCTGACGACAAACAACAAATCTGCTGCGATGAACACACAACTGACTAGCGAGTACACAATTCGGTGGCGAGTACACAACTGAGCGGCGAATACAGAACTGTCCTAGCGCTCGCGACTCCAGCGCTTAAGAAGCCAGAAGCCAGCGGTGGCGCGCGCAGACTTGCGGCGATTTCCTGTCTCGCTGGCGCTGCTTATGCGGACGGCGTCCGGACTTTGATGCTGCCAACCTTTTGGCAGCGGTCTCGGGTGGCATTACTGGCTAGGATATAACAAAGTTCACCATCCGATACGTCAGATTGTGAACAATATGAACAGTGCACATCATGAGTTACCAAAGGTTTCTTCACGATGAAATAAATAGGTCCTATATTTTTCGAAATAATTATTTTGTCGTCAGTAGTCAACCACTAGTCATTAAATTCAAAGATTTGCAGTGTGATCAAAATACTAAATCGTCTTCACTAGATATTACGTACCTATATTCTAATATATCTGTTCAAACAACTATTGACATCGTTGAAAAAAACCTATGTACTTTTAAAAAAAGATATTTCTGATGAGCAAATCCCGGCTTGATTTGTTGTCTAAAAACAGTAGTAAAATACAACTATTTTGATTTCAATGGTTGATTATACCATCGCCATGACGGCCTGGCAGGCATCTTGGCCAATATTTTCATTAATTCGCTGCAAGAAAAATTCTTCAGTAATTTTTCACCTACTGATCTGGGTATTCTCGGTATGTAGACGACATTTTGATCATATACAGTGGTTCCCGGGAAGGTACTGAGCATCTGTTAAGAATTTTTAATAGTCTACATGAAAAATATTAGCTTCACTTGTGAATTAGAAAGCAATGATCGTCAGCTACATTGCTTTGTCTTCAGGATTGCCATAGGCAACGACTCCTTCGGTATTTTTCGAAAAGTCACTAATACAAATCCGAGTGTGCGCACTAGTTTAATGCATCCTCATTGCCATAAAAAGCATTTTTGCATTCAGCCATTCATCGTGCAGTTTCAGTACCTCTGTCACTACCGAGCTTACTGATGAGATGAATTTAGTAAAAACTGTTGCAGCTAATAGCGGGTCTGATCCACCGTTAGTTGAAAACATTTTCAAAGTTAAAACTAATACTAAACTGACTATTATAGGCATCAGTGCTGTTTCTGATAGTAACGAGTGTAAAAAAGATTTTTCCGTTCCATTTTTAGGCCCTGTTTCTTATAAAATTCGTCGTCTTCTAGTTAAAAAATATGGATGCAAAGGTCCCTTTCTACTAACAATAACTTGCAGAGAAATCTTAGTCTCAATCTCAAGTCCACAGTTCAGAAGTGTCATTCGTGTCCTATTTATGATATAGAACAAACTGGAAGATCTTTCAATGTCAGGTATAACGTACTTTTATTGGGAAACTAATGAACATAATTCCACTTTTGCAGATCATCCGTTAATCTCCCATCATAAACCAAAAATTTATGTTTTACAGAGGGAAAAGTAAGGTCACAGGCTCGAGGTACTCGAATAGCTGGAGATTTTCAATCGTACGAGGTGCATTCAAGTTCTAAGGCCTCCGATTTTTTTTCTAAGTAACTACTCACCCGAAATCGATGAAACTGGCGTTACTTCTCGACGTAATCGTCCTGCAGACGTACACATTTTTCACAACGCTGACGCCATGATTCCATCGCAGCGGCGAAGGCTTCTTTAGGAGTCTGTTTTGACCACTGGAAAATCGCTGAGGCAATAGCAGCACGGCTGGTGAATGTGCGGCCACGGAGAGTGTCTTTCATTGTTGGAAAAAGCCAAAAGTCACTAGGAGCCAGGTCAGGTGAGTAGGCAGCATGAGGAATCACTTCAAAGTTGTTATCACGAAGAAACTGTTGCATAACGTTAGCTCGATGTGCGGGTGTGTTGTCTTGGTGAAACAGCACACGCGCAGCCCTTCCGGACGTTTTTGTTGCAGTGCAGGAAGGAATTTGTTCTTCAAAACATTTTCGTAGGATGCACCCGTTACTGTAGTGCCCTTTGGAACGCAATGGGTAAGGATTACGCCCTCGCTGTCCCAGAGCATGGACACCATCATTTTTTCAGCACTGGCGGTTACCCGAAATATTTTTGGTGGCGGTGAATCTGTGTGCTTCCATTGAGCTGACTGGCGCTTTGTTTCTGGATTGAAAAATGGCATCCACGTCTCATCCATTGTCACAACCGACGAAAAGAAAATCCCATTCATGCTGTCGTTGCGCGTCAACATTGCTTGGCAGCGTGCCACACGGGCAGCCATGTGGTCGGCCGTCAGCATTCGTGGCACCCACCTGAATGACACTTTTCGCATTTTCAGGTCATCATGCAGGATTGTGTGCACAGAACCCACAGAAATGCCAACTCTGGAGGCGATCTGTTCAACACTCATTCGGCGATCCCCTAAAACAATTCTCTCCACTTTCTCGATCATGTCGTCAGACCGGTTTGTGCGAGCCCGAGGTTGTTTCGGTTTGTTGTCACACGATGTTCTGCCTTCATTAAACTGTCGCACCCACGAACACACTTTCGACACATCCATAACTCCATCACCACATGTCTCCTTCAACAATGAATTTCAATTGGTTTCACACCACGCAAATTCAGAAAACGAATGATTGCACGCTGTTCAAGTAAGGAAAACGTCGCCATTTTAAGTATTTAAAACAGTTCTCATTCTCGCCGCTGGCGGTAAAATTCCATCTGCCGTACAGTGCTGCCATCTCTGGGACGTATTGACAATGAATGCGGCCTCATTTTAAAACAATGCGCATGTTTCTATCTCTTTCCAGTCCGGAGAAAAAAAGTCGGAGGCCTTAGAACTTGAATGCACCTCGTATTTCTAAGAACGATGGTCTCATTCTCAACGAACAGATACAATTACGTAATAACAATTTTTCCATGTTTTTAATCCACTACTCTCGGATTTTTGTTTCATTTATTTTTTATATGTTTCATGCCTCCAGTTCCGAAACAAGTTTTTCTTAAAATTCCATATAGATGTGTACTACTAAAGTTGCCTTCATGTACATAGTTTGGACTCTGCAGCTGTTTGTGAAATATTCATAATAATCTCTTTACCCAATGGACATTTCAGTGAAGCCTAATAGATGGCTCTTGGTTGTACTTCATTTACTTGACTACTTCGTGTGTTGAAAAACACATTAAGCTCTCATCCTTTGAATTTTGTGTTTTTATAATTAAGTCTTGTTTAATTCTATTACTTCCTTTATAATGTCTCAGATGGGCATATATCACTGTCCGCTCACGATAAGCGAGGCAACTTGTGTCTTGTTTTCATAGCAGCAAAGGAAGCCACTGGGCCGCTCAGTCTGATGTTGTTCCTTGCAAGGTGTACGTACCAAAGGCTGGAACGTTTTTAATTTTTAAGTTTTAGCTTGAGCATGTCTGCTGCAAACTCGGACTGTTCCCTTCCAGCAGTGTAACTTTACGTAAGTAATCTTTGTATATTTCGACGTTTTCTGTCTTGATTAATGTTTCTGTCAATCTTACTACTCTGTGTATTATTTTATGGGGCTTTTAAATTGTCATTCTAATGAATGAAGGCTTCCTTCGCGGTGTCGACACTTAGATAATTGTATTAAACAATTATCTGCAACCGTTTGGCTGTATTATTTCTCCGTTGATAGTTGAATTTAGTCGAATTAAATCAGGTGTTGATGAGGAAATTAGATTAGGAAACGAGACACTGAAAGTAGTAGAGGAGTTTTGCTATTTGGGCAGCAAAACAACCGATAACGGCCGCAGTATAAAGAATATAAATTATAGACTGGCAATGGCAAGGAAAGCGTTTCTGAACACGAGAAATTTATTAACGTCAAATATAGACTTAAGTGTTTGAAGTCTTGTCTGAAGGTATTTGTCTGGGGTGTAGGCATGCACGAAAGTGAAACATGGACTATAAACAGTTTAGACAAGATGCGAATAAAAGGTTTTGAAATGTGGTGCTACAGAAGAATGCTGAAGATCAGATGGATAGATCATGAAACTAATGAGGAGTTACTGTTTATAGTAGGAGAGAAAAGAAATTTGTGAAACAACTGGACAAAAAAAGGACACGTTCTGAGACATCAAGATCCATGGATTTGGAGGTGTGTGCGTATGTGTGTGTGTGTGTGTGTGTGTGTGTGTGTGTGTGTGTGTGTGAGGGAAGGAGGCGGGGGGTAATAATGATAGACGAACACAGTAAGCAGATTCAGAAGAATGGAAGTATGTAAGTTGCAATATTTATTGGGAGATGAAGAGGCTTGCACAGGATTGAGTAACATGGAGAGCTCTTCGGACTAAAGACCACAACAACAACTACAATTTTCTATTATTTATTCTTTGTTAATGTACAAGCTACAATAGAAATACTGGTTAATGTCAGCTTCTATTAAGGAAATTATCTGCCTAATGGCGCAGTATTTACTAAGAAGTAATTGGTTGCAAGTTATTTGACGTAAATCGAAAGATAAACTTCAAACCAGTGATGTGCAAGAACAATTGATTTTATTTTTCACAAGGAAACCATGTTTGCATTATTCCTTATTCTTTTTCATAAGTCTCAGAGCAGAATACGCCATTAAATTTGGATAACATTGGTGATACGCTAGTGAAATGCATTCCATGCGAAACAAAAGGTTCGCCTTTCCTTGACAGATCAAATGTAGGTATATATGTAATTCAGAGAAGACTACCCTTACTGTCTCGATAAAACTGAGATTATTAAAAGGACAGCAGTTAGGGAAAGAGAAAGAACCACATTGAGAGTGACGTCGTTCAGGAAATGCAGATGTTTGCTTAACAATACCTAAATATGAATTAGTTGATTCGGGTTTCAACCAGAGCGATCTCGAGTACTAGTCTGATATCATAGTCGCTAGATGATCTCAGAAAAGGTTTTTGGTATTCATTTCAATCAAACAGTGCCATAAGGTAATAAGATGTACTGCATTTTATAGTTGTAAGTAGTGCAAATTCGAAAACTTTGCTACTTAGTGTGCTTCTTGAAAAAAGAATATCAAGTTTACGGTAGATAACAGCGCATAAAAATATACAGTTCAAAGTATGATTGTTTAAATAATTCATTGCTAAACGTATATGAAGAAAGTGTCGCAGATTTCAGTCGTTTTTCTGTGTGTGACGATACGTCATGCACACAGCGGTCTGTGAGGCGTCCCACACACAGAGCGAACCAATGGGATGAGCGATCGTGTCGCCGCGCGCTAACAATATGCGGTGGCAATTAAAGTATACGACGTGCATTTGCCTGCAAATGTGCGGAGAAAGCGCCGGGTGGCAGAGTATATAAGGGGCGTGTCGCCCCAGAGTCAGCATCAGTCAACCAACCAACCAGTGTCGGAACACATCGGAAGTAAGCGACATCGCATCTCTATCGCAAGGATGGCCGTCAAGGTAAGCTAGTCTGCACTGGTTACAGGCAGCTCCGGCGTTAAGATTTGCCTATTATTGTGGTAAACTTGCAAAAACACGCCGAGGTAGCAGAAAAACTGTTGGTATCACAGAAGAAGGGAGAGGGAGAACAGACGAAAGGATGTGGTGGCGGACGCGAGGAGAAGAGGTGACAGGGAGGGCGGTGAAGGTATTCGCTAGATAGTTCAGCTTAAAGAGGTCGTCTTAACATTGTACGATACACTGCAGAGTGAAAAAACGAATTTGGGGCACGGTTCTTAAACGATGTGGCCTCTGTTCTTTTTAGATCAGGCAGTTCACGTAACCCTATGGCAAAACGAGAGAAAAGCGAAAACTTTCAGAGTTCGCTGTACTACGAACTTCAAACAACTATAGTCGAACTTGTTAGGTTTGACTTGGCCGTGAATATTAATTTGAGAATACAAATTACTGTGCAAACAAATTATTGTCTTAAATGTAAAAATACATACTTCTGCAAAGCAGCGTAAATGTAGACCACAATTATCAGTGTGTAACGAAGAAAGCAAAGCATGCTAGCAGACAACATTTCGTAGTGTAGTCTAAAAACCAAGCAGAAATTATCGTAAGTGAAAGCCAACTATTTGTTAACAAACTATTTTCGATCTAAAAACAAGGAAATTGCAAATATCTTTAGTTGCAGACCACTGACGAAACTTTACTTCAATAAAGCGAAATGCGATTGATGAGAAAAACACGTATTTTCTTGTAGTGCTAACGACGAAACAAAAATACTATCGGAAACAAATTACTGTGATTCGTGGCAGCCATAGTGTCTGTTATTGTAAAACCGAGAAGGTCAGAAATAGAAAACTTTGTTACAAAGCATGTCTGTTACGTTTACAATAGCGTTTTTACTTCGCCATTGTACGTTACTATGGCACACCTTCGTCATCAGTGCTCCAGTTCTTAAGTACTTTCATGGAAATATCACCGCGCTAGAAACGCGTATTTGCGAATTTTTTAAATTTATTTTGTACACTATATCACAAAGAAGTATCTCTCACGCGTTGTTTACATTGTCATATAAATGTTGCCGGGACGCTATTTCCACAGTCTAAATTATGTAGACCTATCGTGTATACGTTCGATACATTGCTCGAGATGTACAGAATTAAACTTTTGCAAAGTTGGTGTGTACACATTCGATAAGTCGCTCGAGATGCATTAGAGTGTATCTGTAAGCAAGGCTGTCACTATAGAGTCACTCCTCGCCAGATATGAATTTTAGTTCCGTCCCAGGCGGTCAATTAGATTCCAGAAAACTGTGGTAATATTTGTTGGAGAAATTCCAAATCAAGCACTTAGGTTAAAACCGAGGTAAAAAGCCTCCTGTTTACTTCTGTCAGAATCGAAAGTCTGAATCTTTCGATTTTAATTTATCTGTAAATGTAGGCATGCTGGAGTCTATGAAAACTAAAGCCGATAAAACATCTTGCAATTTATTGGGTTCAATTTTTTTAAACATTTGTAGTGTCACAGATTCACAGTGCAATTGACTGTAAAAAATTTAAAATTATTAAAATTTCGAAAATTTTCGCTCTCTACTTAGACAAAAACGTACTTGTGTATAAGCTCTCTGTTTACACTTGGTCTGTTACATCTTGTGAGTACTTTAGGCAGGCGATGTCCTGTGTCGAATCACACTTATTTTAGTGACCTTATTACAACTTTTTACCTCTACGTAGTGAGTGGCGATGCTGAACGACTGAAAAGTCACCGTCTTCCTCTTTTAGTTTATTGTTGGTGTTTACTTGTCTTCATCAAATCCTCTGCTGCTCCTTGTAGAAAGTCCATTACTTCAGAATTTTTTCCGCTGTTTTGACTAGTCCTTTCTTTATGCCAAATAACTGTTGACAAGGGTAAAATTTAAACCGTGAAAAATCATTCGTAATATCCACTTTCTGAATCTTACAAAAGTTCTGCCAAGTTCTAGCAACCAATTCACAAGACCAACACTGCCCGTTCAGTACTTAAGTCGTTTGATAATTTTATGCTTCAAGATTTGAACATATTTTCAATTTTCCTTGCCCAATTTCTCACATGACGGTTGTGTTTTATATCTATACAGAAATCACTTTAATATATTCACGCTCAATTCATTTAACGACATCGTCACCCACACTCCTAACATCTTCATTGTTTCTACTTGGATTCCTTTTGATTTTTCGCAGATATAAGAGGGGTTTTCCCGAAGTGTTATATTCTTATGGTTACAGCTGAATATACTTTCTAAATTTTCTATGCTTCCATGACAGTATATGGTGAAAAATAATTACCAAAGAAAAATTTATGGGATGTTGAAGATTAAACAGTTACTGCCGTGTTCCCGGGCGCAGGAGGTTCCGTTTCTAGTGATTTCCCTCCCATTACGAGCCGTGGCTACCTCTCCACTGACTCAGAATAGATAGATTTGGTGCACAGTCAGCCAGAAGCAGTCGCGTAACATTCGTGACTCCTGTGTGCAGTGCTTTTATATAACTTTCATTACTTAATGGAAGGTCATCTAACGTAAAGGTAGGATTGTTCCAGCAAATATTAGCGAGTTTGAATTCTTTTCCTAATCTAAAATAGGATGGGATGATCGAGATCCCAATCAATCGTAAAGTTCGAATTTTTTCGATAATCGAGGGTTCTCAATGTTTTTCTTAGGTTTTTATTCCCTTGTCGTGAGAACTGATCGGACTGTTGGAGGACTTCCTTGTTTTAAAACAAACATTTCAACAAGCTCCCAATAAGGAATATTTGAGAGCAGTTTTCCACTCCATTAGCCTGACAAACTCCCCATATAAATATGTAAATATCTAATATGTTACGTCCTCTATGTCTAAAGATAGAAAGAGCAGTTCGACATATACAGGAGCTGGACACAAATGAGGAAACACCAAACACACGACACATGCCGAATACGATGTGGGAAAGCCGTTGGCATTCAAAAGAGCGTCCACTGGTGTCGGAATGGATAAATACAAGTACTGCATGGCTTTCAAAGGAATCTTATACTATTACCCCAGCAAAACAGTGACAAATTCAGAGTAACGATAATGGAAGTGGGTAGCAATGATGGATAGCAACCAAGCACCCCTCTCCAAGAGAGACCACAAGGCTCAGTAACACTGACATCTGGTGACTATTGTGGCCAGGGTAAATGCGACAGTTGATCCTTTTACTCACAAAACTATCCCTGGACGGCATGATCTGTGTGAATAGGGTCTCTGACGTCTTGTAACACAGGATCGCCATTGGAGAACAAACATTGTAGCATGGTCCAATAATCCTTGACTGTAGTGCGACATTGTAAGGTAACCATGGGGAACAAGGAATGTCAGTATAAGGCTACCCAAACCATCACCAAATCCTTGCCATGTTTCACTCTTGAGACGTAAACTCGGCCAGAAGTTGAAAAAAGTGTGAAACAAGCTCATTCGGGTAATTTACTTTCTTCCACTGCACCATTAAGTTCAACGGCTTGGGCACCAAGATTTCATGTTACGGGCATTAGAATCACCTTTGCGTGGTTTTGGAATTCCAGCTAGCCCTGCAATTCTCTCCCTTTTAGTCTGGTGCTGACAGGTTTCGCGAGTGGACTATTCAGTTTCGCACTGAATTTTGCAGCTGTCGAGTTCTTGTTTCTCGTCAGACTCTTCTTCAGTTACCGTGTGTCACAATCACGCAACAAACGTTTTCGTCAACATTATGATTTAGCGGATGATGTTTTTCCAATTTCTCTGTTTGTGGCATAAATCTTTGATACGCTGCCTCTGGAAACACCAAACATTTCGTCTCCCTTCGTTTCGGAAAGACACACCACACGAGCACCAACAATTTACCCACTTGCGAATTCACTTAGCTCCAACATGATGTATTTCCAGCTACACAAAAACATTATTTCCACCACGACTGATACTTACAACACGTTGAGGGCATTGGACAGATGTCGTTCGTTGCCAAATAGAGCAGCGCTAGCTACAAGCTTGACTAGCATCTTGCATTTATGCACGGTAAGAGGAAGGGCAACATCGGTCGTAAATTTTTTAATCTGTTTAATGCAGATAGATTTCAGCTACTGTGTAGTTCAGCGCTACATGAATAAAAGATTTAATAAGGATCAGGCTATAAAATACAAACTAAAACCACATCATAGGTACCTCAGTGTGTAAAACACAAATTTACATACCAGTTATATTCAAGTCATGATGACTCATCGTAAATAAAATCCTATCTCGGATCTCATTAATACGGTGTTGCAGCATGCAGTTCCTGATGGACACAATCCTGCATTTATGTCCAAGTATGCATTGCTCGCCGTGTTCCCATATTTTTGCCCAAACCCTGTATATGAAGACCTAGTGCATGTTCAGGTATCTGTGTGTGTAACTTAGTGGCGGCCGGGGTGGCCGGGCGGTTCTAGGCGCTAAAGTCTGGAACCGCGCGACCGCTACGGTCGCAGGTTCGAATCCTGCCTATGGCATGGATGTGTGTGCTGTCCTTAGGTTAGTCTGCTTTAAGTAGTTCTAAGTTCTAGGGGACTGACGACCTCAAGTTAAGTCCCATGGTGCTCAGAGCCATTTGAATCATTTTTTTTTTTTTTTACTTAGTACATAAATTCGATCATGTTCTCGATATGTGCGATGTGGATATTGCCATTGGCTGTCGCAGTGTGTGCAAGGTCATTTCGGTAGAAATCCTTGGTTCCAAATCGACGAGGCCTTACATCTTTGTGCTGTTACCTTTGTGCTGCCACCTTGACAAAGTGGTTCTCCACTTGCTGTGCCGCAGGTACTGCTGGTGTTGAGCGCGGCGCTGGTGGCGGCGGCGCATGCGCAGGCGGGCGCGCTCGTGCAGCCGGGCGCCATCACGTCGCAGCAGTCCAACATCCTGCGCTCGTTCGGTAACCTGGGCCAGACGGCCGCCTCGTCCAAGACGATCGAAACGCCGTACTCGAGCGTGCGCAAGGCGGACGTGCGGGTCAGCAACGACGCCATCGCGCTGCCCGGCGGCCTGCTGGCGCAGACGCGCACCGCCCCCGCCGCCGCCGTCCACGCCGGGCCGCCCACACTGCTGGGAGTCGCCTACTCCGCCGCCCCCGCCGTCGCCCACATGACCTACACCAACGGCCTGGGCATCAGCTACGCCTACTAGGCCGGACCCTGCCCGTCTCCACACCTCTCCACACCAGACCACCACCAAGACGACGACGGACGATGACGTCACAGCGGCAGCGGCGGCGACGGCGGCGACGTAGCGGCGACAACGCCATCACACCCCTTAACTCCTTCACTCACACGGCGCACTGTACATACCTAATATTAAGTACAAATAAAATCTATTTATCTGCCTAACCAGCTTGCCTTTTTTTATTCCTTTACACTTCAAGCATATGAACATTGACAAGCACCTTTTTGCCATTGCTGATGCACTTTATGGACCAACAGTTTTTGTTACCAAAGGTGAGAAAGCTACACTACTTAATACGACATTGGTGAAATGCCTGGGCTAGCAGGCCAGAGATTAGGTTGTGGAAAGGGGTCAAAATCAGTTCCTGTGAGTTGTACTGAACATACAAACTTTATTCATCAACACACAGTATTACAACACGGTTGCAAAACACTCAAAACCTTAATCGACCTCCTTTGATTAACCTTAGATCGGCTTACATCTTCAATCTAGACAGGCTGAAGGCCTTAGCAATTTAATTTTAATGGAACATGGCTGGAGGCCGCATATGAGGCAATAAGAAGAGTTTCAATCAAAAGACAGGAGGCCTTATCTTAAACCAAAAGCATAACAATCTTATGCCTTCAGAGCAAGACAAGAACATTAATTTAGGAGATATTAAAACTCGGCTGAAGGCCGCACATCAGCAAATAATTTAACGGTTTAAGCACTAAAAGAAAAGTTTCAATTTTAAAAGGCAGAAGGTCGTACCATAAAACATTTCATATAAAATTAAGAATAACAATCTTATGCCTTAAGGGCGAGACAAGAACATTAATTTAAGAGATATTAAAACTCGGCTGAAGAACACACATTAACCAAAATACTAAAACTCAAACAGGGAAGTTACTATGTAACAGACACGGAACGACGATCAGAAGTTTCCAAGGGTCGGCCTCGAATTGTAACTCTAACGCCCGTTTAGGTGAGGCAGGCAGCCTGACCAACAATCTCTTAATCGGAAGGCAACCCAACCGACAGAGAGCCAACGAACAAGCCAACTACCTGATTTCAGTCACCAGACCAACGGCACCACATCCAAAATGCCAGCGAGGCGAAGCGACGAGGAACACTCGTCCTCAGATATTGGTGTGTTAATAAGCCAAGGCACAATAACTACTGACATACATGAACATCGCAACGGCTGTGGAACTACACGCCGTCGCGGACAGCATCAGCACGATAAGAAAACACTCACTCGCTGCTCTGTCGCAACCGACCAACTACTGCAGTACAGCATTTAAAGCATTGCTCAGTCTAAGAGACACGGGGTACACAGAGTTACGTAAAACACCGCCACAAGAAACTCCAACACTCGTAAAACGAATCACTGATGAAAAACTAGAACAAATCACAGGTGGAGACACACACACACAACAACGAAAGACGGTCGGTGACGAAACACACGTCGTCTGACCAGACGACCGACCAACAACCTACCAAGGTCGTTGCCTCTCAAACAATGTTTGTCAGCAACTGTCGGGCGAGTCTTGACTATCCGGAGCTCACTGCGGCTCCAACCCAACCCAACCCGATGTCCATCCGGAAGTGGTAGACGCGGCGATCCGGTCACACCGGCTCGGACCCAGTCATGCAGAGGTAACTCTTGCCCATTGGCCACGACGAAACCGAGCCACGTCCAGCAAGGTGACCCAGTGACGAGGCCCAGCAACGGTCAAAAGACCAAACACACGTCGCCCAAAGAGGGGACCAACTGAACGACCAACCAACGGTCGATCTCCGTCCGTCGGACAGTTCATCCTGTGTCGCGAGCGACCGGCGAGTACTGGCTGTCCGCGCCTCTCTAGCCGTCCGTCCCCGACTGCTGCTACGGACCGACTGCGCTCCCAACTCCTCCAGGACCGAACTCTCCCACGACACGCGATAAGCGCCGTTGCTGCCACTTACGGGTAGGAAAGACATCAGTTCAGTGACACCAGTAATTGAAATTAAAATGACGAGGCGGCCTTACGGTAAAAACAAGATGTTAAATAATAGATGGCACGAACATGGGCTAAGCACGGCTCAATTGGATGATTGCGAAGAGTATTACTTCCGTATAATGTGCCGGAAAAAAACAGCACACCATTTTAGAGATTTCCAGTACATTCAAGATTTATTGTTACAAAAGTGCATATGGAGTACATGAAATGATTATACACTCCTGGAAATGGAAAAAAGAACACATTGACACCAGTGTGTCAGATCCACCATACTTGCTCCCGACACTGCGAGAGGGCTGTACAAGCAATGATCACACGCACGGCACAGCGGACACACCAGGAACCGCGGTGTTGGCCGTCGAATGGCGCTAGCTGCGCAGCATTTGTGCACCGCCGCCGTCAGTGTCAGCCAGTTTGCCGTGGCATACGGAGCTCCATCGCAGTCTTTAACACTGGTAGCATGCCGCCACAGCGTGGACGTGAACCGTATGTGCAGTTGACGGACTTTGAGCGAGGGCGTATAGTGGGCATGCGGGAGGCCGGGTGGACGTACCGCCGAATTGCTCAACACGTGGGGCGTGAGGTCTCCACAGTACATCGATGTTGTCGCCAGTGGTCGGCTGAAGGTGCACGTGCCCGTCGACCTGGGACCGGACCGCAGCGACGCACGGATGCACGCCAAGACCGTAGGATCCTACGCAGTGCCGTAGGGGACCGCACCGCCACTTCCCAGCAAATTAGGGACACTGTTGCTCCTGGGGTATCGGCGAGGACCATTCGCAACCGTCTCCATGAAGCTGGGCTACGGTCCCGCACACCGTTAGGCCGTCTTCCGCTCACGCCCCAACATCGTGCAGCCCGCCTCCAGTGGCGTCGCGACAGGCGTGAATGGAGGGACGAATGGAGACGTGTCGTCTTCAGCGATGAGAGTCGCTTCTGCCTTGGTGCCAATGATGGTCGTATGCGTGTTTGGCGCCGTGCAGGTGAGCGCCACAATCAGGACTGCATACGACCGAGGCACACAGGGCCAACACCCGGCATCATGGTGTGGGGAGCGATCTCCTACACTGGCCGTACACCACTGGTGATCGTCGAGGGGACACTGAATAGTGCACGGTACATCCAAACCGTCATCGAACCCATCGTCCTACCATTCCTAGACCGGCAAGGGAACTTGCTGTTCCAACAGGACAATGCACGTCCGCATGTATCCCGTGCCACCCAACGTGCTCTAGAAGGTGTAAGTCAACTACCCTGGCCAGCAAGATCTCCGGATCTGTCCCCCATTGAGCATGTTTGGGACTGGATGAAGCGTCGTCTCACGCGGTCTGCACGTCCAGCACGAACGCTGGTCCAACTGAGGCGCCAGGTGGAAATGGCATGGCAAGCCGTTCCACAGGACTACATCCAGCATCTCTACGATCGTCTCCATGGGAGAATAGCAGCCTGCATTGCTGCGAAAGGTGGATATACACTGTACTAGTGCCGACATTGTGCATGCTCTGTTGCCTGTGTCTATGTGCCTGTGGTTCTGTCAGTGTGATCATGTGATGTATCTGACCCCAGGAATGTGTCAATAAAGTTTCCCCTTCCTGGGACAATGAATTCACGGTGTTCTTATTTCAATTTCCAGGAGTGTATTTAGAGATTAATAACACATACAGTTCTGAGGTACCAGGTATCGACCCACGCTGAAACACCCATGTTAGTACGTGGCATAGCCTCCACAGACGGCAATGCAGGTGCTGACTCTGGGAAACAATACACTGTACGGATGACGAATCTGTCCTGGGATACGTTCTGCCACGCCCGCTCGAGCTGTTGGCTGACGAGTCGTACGAGTCACTTCTCGTGCCATCATACACCACACGTGCTTGACTGGAGGCAGGTCCGAAAATCACGCTGGCCAGGAAAGTCTTGTACAGCTTCACGTGCAGTGCGCGGGCGAGCATTATCCTGTTGGAACAACACATCATTTTCCGGTTGCAAGAACACCAAAGAACGGTTCTAACAACATTCTGCACGTACCGAGCGCTGGTTAGTGTCCCCTCCAGAGACACCAAAGCTCAACGGCAACGCTGACCGTGACACCTAGGTTGGAGCCAGTTTGTCTTTCACGAATGCTCTCTACGAGGTCTACGCCACATGCGCGGACGACCATCATTTTCGTGGAGGCGGAGTCTGCTTTCATCACTGAAGAACACGGCGCGCGATTCCATCTTCCAAGCGAGCCTCTGACGTCACCAGTCTAGCCGTGCACGTCGATGTTATGGTGTGAGCGGAAGACGGGCTAGAGGTGTGTATGCTCGTAGTCCCATTGCTAATCGGTTCGCAACAGTTCGTGTGGACTCGTCTGGGCTCACAAGTCCTCTTATCTGTTCTTTGGTAGCTGTACGGTCTGACACTGCAGTCCTTACAATAAGATGAGCCTGGCGGGCGTCTATGCAGCGTGGACGTACAGAACGTCGTCTACGGGTATGAGAAAGTTAACGTGGCATCTGATACCAGCATCGTTGCATAAATGGCGCATCACGTCCCATTTGTGTACCAGTTCTCCGAAGGGACCATACCGCCACCTATCAAACTTGCTCAGTTGGCTGAAGGAAGCACGAGAGCGTCTCTTTGGCATGGTTGCCTGCTTGCTTCACATGTTTGCCTCACAGTGAACTGTCCGGCTGTGAGCATTCCGTGTTAAAGGGTAGACACATATGGCGCTCTGGTAGCTATTCCACTACGCTATCTATTCGTGGACGACGTTGAAACCATTGTCAATACGTCTACTGTCCCCCAGGCGTCCTATGCTGTCATCATATCAAAATCGCAGACGCCTTTCTTTTTCCAACAGTGTATTTGTAATGTAGTTTTCACAATAGGGAGATTACGTTGTGCCATAAAAACTGGCACTAACAAAAAAATTACGCCACATTTGTCTTTATTTAGTTTCCTAAGGGCCCTGGAAGGTACAAAGCAGTACATTACAGGACAGTATACTTACTATTTTCTTGTAACGTACATGTATTTACTGAACACTGTCGCTTTCTTTTTTTTTTTAAAAAAAAAAAAAAAAAGCTATTAAACAGCAGAAGAAGTAGTCTTTTGCAGAAAGCCATCGTGCGTCAACTCAGCGACGTAATGTTCTCCTCACTACATTTCTAGTCAAATTAGCGAATGCGGAACATAGAAAACTGGTATGGAAAGTGATGTGAAGGTCGATGGCAACATGCCATGACCTCACACAAATGCAGGATGCTTTTCCATCGGTACCCCTGGGATTTGCAGTGGGATGATACAGGCACCACGATTGGAGTGGGTGTAGGAATCTGGAACATTCTACAATAATTAGTACTGAGATACTTTTGTAAATATATTTACTTAATTACTTTTGAATACATTGTGGGAGTGAACAGTGTTCAATGATGTTACAAATATTTACTATCAAAAACAGTCTAGATCACTGATTTACCACCATAAGGAGGGTCTTACTCATTGCTCTAAAGATGACCACCGTTGTGATCGAAATCGGTCACCGGAATAAATAATTTGTGATCTAGACTGTTTTTGATAGTAAAAAAAAATTCCACTTTTACTTTGTCCTGCTACTGCACTCCAGGAACAAAACTAATAACAACTATCTTGAATACAAATGACTCATTAACAAACATTAAATGGATTATACAAAAAGCAAGACAACACAATTCTGGTATTATGAGAGTAATACATGTGCGAACTAGAGGCTGCGAACCTAGTGAGCTGCAGACTATTCTAATTAGACTTCGCTCACGCCCTGTAGCTGAATCGGCCGGTACGATCTGCAAGTCTCTGTCCGTGCCATACGGCGGCGAAGCAAGCGCCAACGAGTCCAAAGAGGTTGCAAGTGCTGGACCGCTATCGATTATCGCAACCTCTAGCGTGGTGTCTAACGTTGACACCACAGAATGCAATGCGTACATTACTTAAGGTACCAAATAAGCCATTACAAATGTAGCTCAAAGGAGATGCACACAAACGTAATAACATAACGTCAAAAGCAATTAAATTATTTGCCAACACAGAAAAAACCAATTCCACTATTGTTGCTACATCTGAGTCACAAATGGCAAGAATCTTCAACACTTTCGCTTTTAAAGCAAAGGTAATTACGTTTACAAAAATATTCGTGTACTAGGAAGTCGAGCGAAGTGTAAGAAAGTGCGAATCATTAGATTGAATGCAGAATTATTACATGTCGAGGTAAGCGCTGAAACGTCTCTGTCAGATGCGTTTCATACTATTTAACTTGTATTTCGTGCTGTCACGCTCAATTATTTGTAATTTAGTTTCGTACTTCGTGTTTGTGCCCATTCGGTGGTATAAAATAATATTAAAGTATCAACTTTTCCAGTAAGCATCCAATACCATGTACATTACCTAGATTTTGTGCTCCCAAATTTCCTTTCTTTCTTTATCGTCTGTACGGATGAGTGAGTGAGTGTGTATGTTGCATTTGTCTTATGTATGGTAGCAGTACAGCATCTGGCTGTCTACTGTGGTAGCAACAGTGTAGCCAACGTAGCTTTCTCAGTGAAGGCAAAGAGATTTGTAGCATTTCGGTAGTCATTCGACAGTAGTTGGTGGCAGAAAGGACCCATCTGGTCTCTTCCGTCTACCTGAGGGAAGTTCGTTGCAGGAAGAGCGTGCTCTGTACCTTGGATGAGTGATGATGATAGTCTTAAGAGCGCCTTGGCGTTGTTGAATGTTAATGTGTGATTGTGTGTAGCTATTCTGATGTACACGTTTGATCTGCTAGTTCACTTTCAAGTTCGGTAATCGAATTCTTATGTTTTTCAGAGTGTAGTAGCGAGTATATTTTCTATATTTAGTAAGTTTTTCCGATGCTTGCTTTATGCAACCAGAACACTTAGCGTAGCAACTTCGATACTCCAGTATAGATTAGAAATTCTGCTGCCTGACTGGAATGTATATGCGAACTTTTCTCGTGTGTATGTGTTTTACTTCTTCTAATTTTCATTTCCTTTCAGTTTTAAGATGTGTAGCTTTGTTCATGCCACATCACGGTAATTTCACCGTTTGTAATTTCACGACCGTCTTGGATATTTTTTATTCTTTATTCTGCGCGATATTTTATTGCTATTTGTGTCCATTCGGTTTACATTTGTGTTCTTTAAGTTTTCACGACTCTTAGTAATTTTGCTTTGTTCATGAATATCCAACGGCATTTGCAGGTGTTTCACGCCACCATAGCTCAGTTTCACGTGCAAGGTGGTGCAGATACATTTCTTTGTCGAGAACTGATCCATAGTATTCATATTCACACTAATTCAGTCGTAGCGAGAGGGATCAAACTCTGAGCCTCTGGATTACTGTGATGGGGAAAATTCTTTTTATCTCTATGAATGTTTTTGTGAACTTTTCCCATGCATTTCATTTATCACTGCAATGTACCACAGCACTCAATATAATAATAAGTGAGCTAATAAATCACGTTACAAACAACGACAGATCATAATTTAGAACTATCTTGTGAATTTTTAATGTGATGTTGTATTGCAATAAACTATGTTAAACTATGATGACTGTTTCTCAGACAAGCCCATCCCCTTTTGCAAGATTGTTAGTAATACATCCCACATGGCGTTTCTGAAGCGCAAAAGGCAGGCCTTATATTTGTAGACTTTGTCTGATTATCTTATTCTTTTTGTTGAGGCTTAAGCTCCTGCTTGCTCTGAATTACTTAATTTAACGGTTATACTTAGATTGTTCCCATACGTTCATTCCACATACTCACTTGAATCTTTTTTATTAACATTAACACGTTAGCTATACTTACCAGCTCAGAGAAAATTCAATTCTTATATTAATTTTTTTTCAGTTTTCATTAAACTGGATGGCGACCTAGAAAAAATTTGTGATACTCTACACTTACAGTAGGCTGCAGAGTTTCACATTGGCTAACTTCCCCCTGTTTCCATTAGCAAATCACTCTCCAGATAATCATTCACCAATTAGCGCCTACCATAATAAGAACAGACAACAACAGAACTAAATGCTTCTCATACATGAAATACGTGTTTATATTCTCTTTCTTTTAGCTGCAATTATAAACATATTAGAAAGTATTTCTTCATTAAGTTGTAACTTCTGTCATTGAATCAGTCACATTCGATCGTCTCTACATTCATATAACGATCATTCACGTCTCTTGATAATTTTGTAATTCTTGGATCGCAAAAATACAATAACTACTTCCTTAATTAAGTAGTAAACTAGTTGAAAGCAAAACAATCTTAGTCCGCTTTCTCACCGCTAGGGCGCTAGTTTCGTTCCAACCATCAGACGGAAACAATTATTTTCAGAGTGAGTGTTGCGACTGGATATATTAGCCTGCGACATTAATAAGAAAAAAGGACATTGCAAGACACATCACAATTACCGATGTATTACTCTTTTGAACACTGAATACAAGATGTAAGCGAAACTAATAGGTAACAAATACAGTACAGATACAGTCAGAAAAGTATCTTACTGTAGAAGGGAATGGGTTTCGAATGGAAATATCTTGCATAAATGGTGTTTTTCCAGATTGCCAAATTACTTAAAAACACAGAGAACATAGTCATTGCATTGTCTTTATCGACTATGAGAAAGCCCTTCGTAAAGTACACACACTTAAATAATGGGAAATTTAAAAAAATAATAGTATGCCTCAGTGTCTAATAATTATAATTCAAAATATGTGCGTTCACAACAAAATCAAAGTCAAAAAGGAAGTTCGTTTGCAAAATCCATCTCTTGAGAAGTGAGACAAGGTTGCCCTTGTCACACACATTATTTTATCTGTCTATAGATAATATTATAAGGACACCACAGAGTAAAGTAGCACAACATTATAAGCTTAATAACAACGTTATAAACACACTCCTGTTTCAAGATGACCAAACAATCTTAGACGACGTAAGATAAATTACAGAGAGCAATTTGATACCAGCACAAGGTAACAAAATAATAGCATTCCATGGTAAGAAGCGTCTAAGAACAAAAATAATCGTTGAAAGTCGACCGCTTCAATAAATAAATGCTTTTAAATACACTGAATGTGAGATCTTACATGTTACAATCAATGAAACAATTTCAGCTGTTAGTAGGTACCATAAATCACACTCGACTCAGAAGGTCGGAAGAGAGACAGTACTAAAATTTTTTAGCGTTATGGCAGTACCAGGTCTAATGTACGGGTCAGAGAACTGGACTCTAACCGCCAGTCAAGGAAGGAGGATTGAACGAGCGGAGATGACTCTCTAAAACCACTAGCTCATTACGGATTTATAGATGATAAAAAGAACAGTCAAAGTATAAATTAACTAGGCGTCAAAACATACTTCATAAGATGGAGGAGTAGAGAAATAAACGGCATGAACACATTCAAAGGCCGATAGATGAACGAATATCTAAACCAATACACGAATATACACCTCAAGGGAAAATAAATGTTCGGCATCCTAAGAAGGTGTGAAAGAATCAGTTGCAGTCTACTTGAAATTTGAACAGGCAGTGATGATTAAACCAAAACTATATGTGATGATTTCACATTTATTATGTCACGACTGGTTTCGTTCGAAACAATATCATCATATTACCTACGGTTGAACAAAAAATTGTGATACTCGCTACAGTTCCTCACTCGTATAAGTGATATGCAAACTCAGACTACCAACAGTCTTGATAAGAGATACCCACAGACTTGTGCCAATAGTATGACTTGAGAATTCTACTTATCTTACGTAACGTTAACCCCTCACTACGCAGCTTTGCGTATCTGCAAAGCGAAACTAACCGAAATTTTCGAAGGTGCCTTTGTTAGTTTAACATTGAAGTCCCCTTTACACAACGGAAATGCTGCGTATATAAAGCTGTGTGCAAGAATTTGCCACTAGTCCACACCAATGTCGACTTATATGACCTATATTCATTACGTACACAGAAACTTCAGTTTGGCATGAAGCTCCATCTTGTGAGAGTCTGTACACATGGTGAAAACGAAAACAATATATATATATATATATTCGTGATTCAATAACAGTGCTGAATTTGTCTTCATGTTCATGCATATTTATGCTAATTAACAAGTAAGTAATAAGTAATATTATTCTGTTTGCACATCTGCAAAAGTGCGTGATATGGTTGTAATGTTGTTTTCAACTCTTACATTACACAGATTCCAACTACATGTTTTCTGTTTCAGTTTCCTGTAGACTAGTTGACAAAACATTTCTGTGATGGATTCCATTGTGTATTGGGATAATGGAAAACGTAAGGTTTTGACATCAGATGAATTGATGGCGATGGTTTGCCCTTTAGAGAGTTAAAATTGGCTGGAATTCGATGGTTCTGACTAAGTTCCAACAATAGATGTCCAAGACTTTGAATCTCCAGATAGTGGTAGTGATCCTAGAACTGATATCCAAACATAACCAATTTCAAATATATCCAATACAGCTAAGGGAAATATTCAGGGAAATTCTCCATCTCTTCCGGAAATTCGAACTAAAATTCCCGTTGACAATAGAAGAAATATAAAATAAACATTAGGTTTTATGGCACAGCAAAGTTTTCCTTCCTCTCCTGACAAGTTACTATTCACAGGAACGGACAAATTTTCAGCAAACAGTTCTAGAGCTATCTACATAGTATTGTACTGTATTGTACCGGGGACCTAGAAACGACGGAGACGCTTTGTCCCCGCCGTAGCCGCAGTGATCCACAACCACACAACAGGCTACAGCAGTCCACTCACCCCACCGCCGTGGAGAAAGCGTTTGCGCAGCAATCGCCGACATAGTGTAACTGAGGCGGAATAAGGGGAACCAGCTCGCATTCGCCTAGGCAGCTGGAAAGCCGCCTTAAAAACCATCCACAGAGTGGCCGGCACACCGGACCTCGACACTAATCCGCCGGGCGGATTCGCGCCGGTGACCAGCACGCCTTCCCGCCCGGAAAGCAGTGCGTTAGATCGCACGGCTAACCGGGCGGGCATCTACACAGTACTAATTTTTTAAACATTTCCTCACTGTTGAAATTATATCAAAAACTGTGGATCCAACAAATTTATATACTCTTCAACAAAATCCAAACAAGCGAATTGATTGTACAAGTTACGACATTTATAAATGTTTTGGCCTATGTATCATCAGTGCTGTGGCCCCACCAGCCAACGTCCGTGAACTATGGAACGATGTATTTGGAACTGAGTTGGTAAAACAGACTATGTTACGGAAGTACTTCGAGAGATTGCATAGTACTTTGCATTGCATTGTCAACCTGAAGCGACCAGACCCCAAGGTCCTAAAAGTGACAAACCATAGAAAATAAGGCCACTAGTATACTTGAACCAAAGATATCTTTCAGTACCCATGGGTCTTCAATTGATGAACAGATGTGTGCTACCAAGGCAAGACACCACGTGAAAATGTGTACGAAAGACTGACCACACAATGGGGTTACAAACTCTTTATGCTCTGTAGTGACTTGGACTGGAAAATGATCCTAAATTTTGGGATGATGAGGAATCTGATATCGGAACTAGTGGAAATGTTGTTGTTAGGATGTAAAGAGAATCGCTAAGACACTAGAATTACAAATTATATTTTGACAGATATTATACTTCTCTGGATTTAGCGGCGTATTTGTTCAAGAAAGGAATTCAGGGCGTTGCTATAATTCAACCCAATAGGATTCCAAACTGTAAGTTCAGTGACGAAAAAGAACTCAAAAAGGAATCACGCGGTTATTGGAGGAATTCACAACAAATGCTGAGTCAGTTGACATTTCTACTGTTTTGTACAAGGACAACAACAGTGTCAGTTTCCTCTCCACTTCTGTTGGAGAACTTCCAAAATAAGAAGTGAGAAGATTTGATAGGAAGAAAAACGAGCAGATAATTGGGCCTTGTCCAGCAGTTGTTCCCCAATACAATTCTCACATGGGAATCGTTCATTTGCTTGACAGCAATGTAGCAAGACACTACATCAACATAAGATCAGAGAGATGGTGCCTTCGTCTATTTTTTCGCCTGCTTCATACAATGGTAATAAATTTATGGACACTGTACCGAAGAATGCTTCTTGAAACAGGATTAACTGACATGCCCATGAACCAAAAGAGGTTTAGGACTGAGTTAGCCCAAACTCTATGCCAGAGGGACAGGAGCCAAGAAAGCGTGGAAGACCAAGCAGTTTGGGCCCAATCGAGAACGAGAGAATAAACGTCAAGGTATCTTCGCTACCACCAAAACATATACGACTGGATCCAGTGAACCACTAGCTCATTTGGAGTGAGAAAAGAACAATATGCAAAAATCCAGAGTGCAAAGGCTACACATTTGTTTCATGTGAAAAATGTAAAGTAAATTTGTGCCAGAATAAGACAACTGTTTCACCTCATTTCATAAAAAAATGAAATCGCTTATACATATTTTGATTACAACGCATTTAAGTTTTTTCTCCATTGTTGTAATTTGATAGTTTTGTTTCAACATTTTGCCTTATAAGAAAAATGTGAAATAAATATTTGTTTCAGTAAGAAAAATAACTGTTTCACCTCCTTTCATGGATGTAAAGTCACTTAGTTACATGCACATATACTCTAACTGAAGACAACATTTTAGCTTTTTTGATTGTTTTTGTTAATTCTATAGTTTTTGAAATATTTCATCTTTTTGCTGTTGGCTTCACTTAGTTCGAGTACAAAATGGCTCTGAGCACTATGGGACTTAACTTCTAAGGTCATCAGTCCCCTAGAACTTAGAACTACTTAAACCTAACTAACCTAAGGACATCACAGACACCCATGCCCGAGGCAGGATTCCAACCTGCGACCGTAGCGGTCGCGCGGTTCCAGACTGTAGCGCCTAGAACCGCTCGGCCACTCTGGCCGGCAGTTCGAGTACAAATGCGCTGCTTTGCAAATGTGCAAAGTTCAGAGAAAAAGGTTTATCACTTAATTCGACTATATATGCGGGGTTTTGCATATGTGCAAAGTGTAAAAAAAATCAACTTTTCTTAAAAACTGTAAGCGGAAGATTTAAAAAAAATATTTTTCCAGTGTTCTGTAACCCGTCCTAAATGTGAATCAAATTGTAGTCACTGAGAAAAAAAATCGCGTAATGAAGGGTTAGAGGCAAATTCTGAAATTCTGGAACATGTCGATCGTAATATAAACACTCCGTCGACCTCCTAGCGGAAGCACGGCGATTAGTAAGTGGCTGCGGTTTATCGACTGTGGGCTGCATAATGCTTACAAATAAAATCAATAGATTTAATTCCAGAAATGACATTCAAAAGTAAAAGGTACCACTCAGTTGTTCAAACAATTTAGAAGAAAGCATACAAAGAAAAGCAGATCAAAACCATTATGCACAATGAACTGGAACAAATATATGTGGGGACATAGAACCACTAGCTCTAACCCCCAATAATATCGCTGTCTTACTGCAGCGAGAACAATTGTTATCTTTGCCAGAAAAGTTCTCTGTAGTACTCGCTGTATGCTACATGCATCGTGTATACGCAGCGAGAGTAAAAAAAATAAAAGTGCCGGAACTGCGAGTGGTTATTTATCGTCGTAATTACCATGTCCGCTCTCCACTACCTACATGTGAGTTCTTACAGATCGTTGTGCCGTTATTACACACAGTAAATGACTGATTATACAAAACGACTGTCAAGTAATTACACAGAGTCACTCAAACGTCCGTTAACATTTCGAAATTCAATACTTGCGACTCGCATGTTCCTTAACGACAATATGTAACAAATTTTTCCACAAGTCATAAATAAAAATATCATTCCCCTGTTTCCGCCCATTGCTCAGCAATAATTTGAAATTAACAACTTTCCTCATTTATATTTGAAATGAATTTTTTAACTACGTCATAATTTCATAGCCGGGAAGAAACTGATACACTTCGGCCACAGTCGTAACTACTAGCAGCTGGCTGATGGAGCAGGGCACATCGTCATGCGGTTGCAATGATTCATTGTCTGAACTTGTCTGCCCTGTACCGTCACATAACATGGGCACGATATGAAGCGCTACGCCACAGAAGGTTGTAAGTCGATGTTAGTCAAGGATGCTTTTAAGAGGACAAAGACACCCTTATCAATAACTCATTGAGTTTGAAGTAGATCGTGTAATAGGGTTCCGAGAAACCGGATATTCCTTCTGCGATACTGCAACAAGATTTGGCAGAAATGTAGCCCCTGTACCTGATTGCTGACAGCAGTGGTCACGGGAGTGTAAGGTAGCAAGAAGACCGGGCTCTGGACAACTCTGGCACTCCTGAGGGGGAAGACTATCATGTTCGGCGTGTGTTGGCACATCGTACTGCATCTACAGCAACAATATGAGAAGCAGGTGGCACCACAGCGATGACCGAACTACTACAAATCGGTTACTTCACGGACAGGTCTGAGCAAAAAGCCCTGTAGCGTGCATTCCACTGACCTCGAGCCACTGTCATTTGCGACTTATGGTGTCAACCGAGACCTCGTTGGAGGTCAGGGTGGAAGTCTGTTGTATTTTCTGGTAAAAGCTGGTTCTGCCTTGGTGCCATTGATGGCCGTATAATGATTAGAAGCAGGTCAGTTGACCTGCAACCAACCTGTCTGCTAGAAGCACTTGACCTACACCTAGAGTTATGGTCTGCGGTGCGATTTCGTACGACAGCATGAGCACTCTTGTGGTTATCCCACGCACCGTGACTGAAAATTTGTTCGTTAGACTGCTGTGTTGCCTGAACGCTCGCTCAAAGACCACTGTTGTAGCCCAACAAGCTTTACAGACAGTCAACGATCACGCGGTCTGTCATCAAACGAGCACATAGGGACATCGTCGGATGACATCTCCAACGTCATCCACAAACAGCGTTAACCGTCCCTGTGTTCGTCCTCAAGTGCAACAGGCGTGGAACTCCATCCCACAAACTGACATCCGGCGCCTGTGCAATGCCATTGTCGAAGAGTGGAGCGGTGTGGAGGCCGAGATAACGGAAGTTATAAGGACGCTGGTGAAGCCACGGCGTCGGGGAAGTTCTAAAGAGTCCATAGTGCCTTAAAAGATGGAGAAAAAGTAGAACACGATAAAGCTATAAAGAGTAATAGAGGAGATGTAAACTTCTGGCAGAATCGTTGTGCAAGGGTTCACTTGTAGTTCTCAGCGAAAGATATCCTAGTATCAACAATATTAACACTTGTTAAAGGTAATGGTAAAATGTTATTGCCGTCCCTTTCGGACAGCAATGGGGAGGACGTGCCATTGTTCACGAGAACGCAACTGGACGCAACTGGAGTCAAGCGATCCGACATGTTGCATAAATTACAAAAATAATATATTTGCTAGTCAAGTCACGAAGCAAGTGAATTTGTTGTCGTAACAACTTCGCAGGTCTAGGCGATGTTCAAAATGGTTCAAATGGCTCTGAGCACTATGGGACTCAACATCTGAGGTCATCAGTCCCCTAGAACTTAGACCTACTTAAACCTAACTAACCTAAGGACATCACATACATCCATGCCCGAGGCAGGATTCGAACCTGCGACCGTAGCGGTCGCGCGGTTCCACACTGCAGCGCCTAGAACCGCTCGGCCACACCGGCCGGCCCTAGGCGATGTCATACAATACGCAAAGCATATGTCTGTCTCGAAGCCATTACTACGATTCATGCAGGTAAGTTGGGTGTCTTTGCTACTCCAATGTTTACTGCCTCAGTGTAGTGACTTTATCATCGCTGATAATTATTTGGTTGCGACAGGAACAGAATTCAGTTATTTTTTGTTTGTTGAGGAAGAGCCAGCATTTCCTAAACTGATGACACAATGAACGTTTTCATGTCCGGAAAGAAGAGAAGATTTTTTAGGACCACGACCTTATATCCCGAAAGATTTACCAGCAGCAATTTCCTATGCTATTCTGTCGGTGTGGTAGCAAGACCTGTGTGACTGGTACCGGATTTCAAATCATAGTAGAATGATGGCAGATTAGTGTTGAGCACTTTGGTGCAAGTAACTTTCTCTTGCGTATCGGTAGTGTCTGGGTTGGAATAAAAAGTTCGAAAGAACACTGTGAATGCTGATCGAAGCATCTGTAACTTCGTCAACCGCTGTATTCCAACGAAACTGGAAGACACTGGGTGTTGGCAGTATGTTCACATTTTACCAGATTTGTCTGCAATTCATTTATAGGTGCAACAACCCCCCAAGACTGTCATTGTCTTAGCCTTTTCGTCCTCAGAATTCGTCTGCCGGTGTGCAACGGCGTAATAGCTGTTCTGCAGGTAAGGTCAGGTACGTTTGACAGGTAGGGAAGGTGCATTCGGTCTTCGAAAATGCAGTACTACAAAGTTGTGTCTGCTGTTCACTGCATACATGAACCCCTGTTAAACTACCGCTTCTTGATACAGGCGGTTTACATGTGGTACATTGAAACTTCCTGGCAAATTTCAAACCGAGACACGAACTCGGGACCTTTGCCTTTCGCGGGCAAGTTTTCTACCATCTGAGCCACCCAAGCACGACTTACGCCCCGTCCTCACAACTTCATTTCTGCCAGTACCTCGTCTCCTACCTTCCAAACTTCACAGAAGCTCTTCTGCGAACCTGCATAACTAGCACTCCTGGAAGAAAGGATATTGCGGAGACATGGCTTAGCCACAGCCTGGGCAATGTTTCCAGAATGAGATTTTCACTCTGTAGCGGAGTGTGCGCTGATATGAAACTTCCTGGCAGATTAAAACTGTGTCGCCTGACCGAGACCCGAACTAGGGACCGCCTCTAGCGGTCAAGTGCTCCACCATCTGTACTATCCAAGCACGATGAGGACGGATCCTCAGTCGTGCATGCGTAGCTCAGATGGTAGACCACTTGTCTGCGAAAGGCGCAGGTCGCGAGTTCGAGCTTCGGTCCGGCAAACAGTTTTAATGTGCCAGGAAGTTTTATATCAGCGCACACTCCGCTGCAGAGTCAAAATCTCATGTGGTACATTGTTGGTTAGGATTTGGACCACCGTTATTTTCTCTCGTAGCAAACTGAGGTGTTTTGTTCTGTATGACACTAAAACGGTAACTGATCAAATTTACGCAAAATACAAAAGGGAATAGTTTACAAGCTTTTCACCCGTACTCAGGAAACACAAATGTACCACTCATTTAAGCTTCATTTATATAGAAATAAAATTCGAAAACAGTTGTGTGCCTTGATTCAAAAAAAGTACTAGTGGAACAAAACGTGATTTGTCTGCTATTCGTCCTTAAATATTAGTTAACCCACGAAACGATGTCAGTAAACATTAACATAAATTCAATTTCGGATTGACGAGGCATCGTACTGTAATGAAGAATTAGGATACCAGACACATATTCAATAGACAGCCAACTGTCTACTTCAAAGTACCGAAACTGCTGGTTTCTGGTGGTGGAGACCCGCCACTATTTCTTTATTCGGTGTTTTACCCTGGCCACATGATGGAGTAGGGACTCTCATCCACATCGAGCCTGAAATAGTTAGTTTTATAGCGTAGACACACACACACACACACACACACACACACACACACACACACACACACAAGCACGCACACGCACACACACTTCTGCTTAATATCCAATGGCAATTTGATACAAGGTGCTTGAAAAAAGATCACATCTCGTTACAGCAGACTGTAATAGAACAAGGTCTTGTAAATGTATATCCACGAACAAACACACAATTTGATCCGATGTATGTGGATATTAATTAATGAACATCTATGTAGGGTGTGCCCGCTGTCGTTCAGTACTTGAGGTCTGTCTGGCCTTGTTTAACTGTGGTTGTTCCTTCGGGTTTTCGCTTCAAAATCACATCACCAATTGTCGACTTTGGACAGAGTACAAGAGCTCAAATATCTCTGATGGACCTGTTAGCCAGGTGTCGTCCAATGATTACTGCATGTTTGAGAACGCTGAATTCTCCTGACTAACCCATTCTTCTGTTACTGATTCTCTTCTGACAACATAATTCTCTCCGAACAGAACTGCCGAGGCACTGTGTCATTTTCGTTTGTATAAGTAACTGCTCCTGGGCTTCAGAGTTGATAGTCCATGTACGTTCGGTGCTGAGGTGCAATTCCAGAAAATACACTATCGGCCATTAAAATTTCTACACCATGAAGAAATGCAGATGATAAACGGGTATTTATTGGACAAATATATTATACTAGAACTGACATGTGATTACATTTTCATTCAATCTGAGTGCATAGATCCTGAGAAATCAGTACTCAGAACAACCACCTCAGGGTCTAATAACGGCCTTGATACGCCTGGGCATTGAGTCAAACAAAGCATGGATGACGTGAACAGGTACAGCTGCCCATGCAGCTTCAACACGAGGCCACAGTTCATCAAGAGTAGTGACTGGCGTATTGTCACGAGCCAGTTGCTCGGCCACCACTGACCAGAGTTTTCAGTTGGTGAGAGATCTTGATAATATGTTCTGTATCCAGAAAGGCCCGTACAGGACCTGCAACGTGCGGTCGTGCATTATCCTGTTGAAATGTAGGGTTTCGCAGGGATCGAATGAAGAGAAGAGCCAAGGGTCGTAACACATCTGAAATGTAACGTCCACTGTTCAGAGTGCCGTCAATGCGAACAAGAGGTGACCGTGACGTGTAACCAATTGCACCCCATACGATCACGCCGGATGATACACCAGTATGGCGATGACGAATACAAGCTTCCAATTTGCGTTCACCGCGATGTCGCCAAACACGGATGCCACCATCATGATGCTGTAAACAGAACCTGGATTCATCCGAAAAAATCACGTTTTGCCATTCGTGCACCCAGGTTCGTCGCTGAGTACACCATCGCAGTCGCTCCTGTCTGTGATGCAGCGTCAAGGGTAACCGCAGCGATGGTCTCCGTGCTCATAGTCCATGGTGTTGCAAACGTCGTCGAACTGTTCGTGCAGGTGGTTGTTGTCTTGCATACGTCCCCATCTGTTGACTCAGGGATGGAGACGTGGCTGCACGATCCGTTACAG
Source organism: Schistocerca nitens (assembly GCF_023898315.1). Taxonomy (NCBI): domain Eukaryota; kingdom Metazoa; phylum Arthropoda; class Insecta; order Orthoptera; family Acrididae; genus Schistocerca; species Schistocerca nitens. The sequence continues at coordinate 1,190,036,594 of NC_064614.1, read as the reverse complement.
CCATGTGGTTAAGATGCCTGTCATCTCGACTGCTAGTGATACGAGACCGTTGGGATCCAGTACGGCGTTCCGTATTACCCTCCTGAACCCACCGATTCCATATTCTGCTAACAGTCATTGGATCTCGACCAACGCAGCAGCAATGTCGCGATACGATAAACCGCAATCACAATAGGCTACAATCCGACCTTTATCAAAGTCGGAAACGTGATGGCACGCATTTCTCCTCCTTACACGAGGCATCACAACTACGGTTCACCAGGAGACGCCTGACAATTGCTGTTTGTGTATGAGAAAAATGATTGGAAACTTTCCTCGTGTCAGCACGTTGTAGGTGTCGCCACCGGCGCGAACGTTGTGTGAATGCTCTGAAAAGCTAATCATTGCATATCATAGCATATTCTTCCTGTCGGTTAAATTTCGCGTCTGTAGCACGTCATGTTCATGCTGTAGCAATTTTAATGGCCAGTAGTGTAATAGAGCCTCAGCAATTCTGTTCGTGTGCAGAGGAGAATTTAAAGTAGACTGTGGCGGCAGTGAGAACTTAGATCGAGGTGGGAGGCATGCCAGATTATTGCGTGCAATAATTGTGTGAACTGTTGTGGCAATGTGGCGTAGTGGCTAACGTATCTGCCGAGTAAGCGGAAGACCCCCGGTTCGATTCCCGGCCTCGGTACAAATTTTCACTCGTCCCGTCAGCCTAAATACATGAAATCGTATCTGTATGAGACTAGTAAAGTCTCTGAAACTGTGTCGTTTCATTTGTATAAAACGTAAGGGCCAGTCAAATAAAATCTAGGAAGAAAGTAAGTATTAATTCAAAAGTAATCGCTATGTCTGTCTCAAAACAGGTTTTAATATCATTTCACTTCCATTTTGACACTTGCTGGTCTGCTAAATAACGCAATGTGTTTTTCTGGCAATAAGTCGTCGTACCTTCAACATACAATATAAGGGGCACTCAAATGAAAACGAAATAGATAGATAGATTTTCAGCGATGACAGGCCCTGCAGACAACCCACTACTTCCACAAACTGCCTCCAATCCTTCCTGTTTTGTGTCCGGTTCCTCCAGGTGTCTTCAATTCTCAGGGCTGCTAGGTCCTTCGCCAGGTCGTCCATCCAGCGCCAGCGCTGCCTTGGTCGTCCAATGGGGCGTTTGGTTTTTAGTCTCCCCGCTAGTGCCCTCTTCGTCTGTCTTCCATCTGGCATACGGGCTATATGGCCCACCCATTGTATTCTTTTGCTCTTTATCTTCTGTAGGATAGTTGGTTGTCGCATCAAAAGGTAGATTTCCTCGTTTTTCCTCCTCCTCCATTCTCCATTATCTAAAACTGGTCCCCACATCTCCCTCATTGCTCTTCTTTCAAATGTCAATAATTTTTCCCTTTCTCGCTTAGTCATGCTCCATGTTTCTGAACGGTACATTACTGATGGGCATATCACTGTGTTGTAGATTTTCATCTCCGTGTTCACTGAGATCAATTTAGAGCCAAGTGTCTCTTTGAGGGTATGCATGCATATCGTTCCCACTGCTATTCTTTCCTTGATGTCCATTTTTATGTTGCTGTCCGTGGTAAACCACGATCAAAAGTATTTGAACTGGTCTACTCTCTTGAACCTCTTGCCATCTATCTCAAGAAATTCTATTTGCTCTTGTGAATGAGACAAATGGAAAATACATTTATTCCATTGGGACAAGACGAACAATGCCTTGATGGAAAAATGTTTGCTGTTGCCTATGGAACTATGGTTGTACCCAGGTGTGCATCTTTTCGTCCGAAGCAAATCGCCTGCCACGTCTTTCCTTCTTCAGGGTTAGCAAAATTTGGAAATGGCATGGGGAGAGATTGGGATTGTATGCAGGATGTGCAAGGACTTCCCAACGAACCTTCTGCTGCTTAGTCGAAACATCCTTGGCCAAACTTGTGTGCGCATTATCCTGCAACAGTAAATGCCGTCCGTCAACGTTCCTTGGCGTACTTCAGTTTTTGCAAGCAGTCCACGTACCAATGTGCGATAGCTAAAGGAAACCACTAAGCCCACATGTCCAGCAATGATGACGGACGGTATCATTCTGTTGCAGGATAAGTCTTATCAACATGCTGCAACGTTGTTTCGACTATAGTGCAGAAATTTCGCTGGGAAGCCCTAACACATCCTCCAAGTACCAGCTCCAGGAGTTCGGGATGGATTCCCCAATTAGCGATCCGATCTCTCTCTTGGTCATTGATTTCCTTCTGACGAAGACGTGCGTGTACACCTGGATACAGTCATAGGTCCGTAGACAACCGCAAACATTTTTCCACGAAGGCAATGCCTGTCTTGTCTCGCAGTGAGGGAACTATATTAACAGCTGTGGCGATAAATTTCGAAAAAATAAACAATATACTTAGTTTTTGCCACTTGTCTCGTTTTTATTTGGCTGCCCCTTACAATTATAGTTTTGCGTCTTCAGTCGTAGAGATTTCGTATGTTTATCGTCACATATTTATCGCTTTAACTCATGTGTAAAGTAATCAGACTTATGAGGGCTCCGCGGTGATACAGTAAGTCATTATAAATGTGACCTAGAAGCGGTAAAAAAACGGAGTAAAAAGAAGAGCAGGAAACTGAACCCTAGAAGAGCTGTTTTTGACGACAACGATGAGGACAGAAAGTGCATGTACTGCGAAAAAAAATTTCAGATTCAAGGCCAGAGGATCAGCTGATGTGGTGCCAGTTGTGCCCCCTCTGCGCCCATGAACACTGTTCAAGAATTGAGGAACATGGTTTGACTTTTATTTGTTGAACGTGTGAATAATTTCATTCGAATCGTATATTACTGTATATTTAGTTCTTTGTTAGATCAGTTTTTTCCCTTTTTTTAGTTTAAAACAACGCGGCCACTTTGCCCGCTAATATCGGGAAAAGTGGCCATTTTGCCACATTGTGAAAACTGAATTGTTTAAAGTACTTACTTGATCGTGTGGTAAATAAAGTATTCATGTTATGCTTCAATAGTTCTACGCATTTCAGTCTATTGCTACTCAGCTTAAAAAATAGGAATGGCGTGGCCTGGCACTTTGTTTCTTTCTATCTTTCTTCCTTTGTCTGAGCCTTGTCCTGCAGTTACCCAGGGTCGGCCATGGTTAATCGGATGTGGCATGGTAACTTTAAGGAGTGACCAGATGCCCTTCCTGCCGCCATCCCCTACCCCCCGGGAAGGAATCAGTGTACCCCAGCTGTCTGTGTCTAATGTAAGCTATGGAATAGTGCGAATGTGTTTTGCAAATGTCTGCGAGTAGTTTAACTGAGGCGGAACGTGGGTATTCACCGAGGGGGATGTGGAAAACTGCCTAAAAACCACATCCGGGCTGGCCGGCACACCGGCCCTACGTCGTTAATCCGCCGGGCAGATTCGATCCGGGGCCGGAGCGCCTACCCGAGTCCAGGAAGCAGCGCTCTCGGCTATCCTGGCGGGTGGCACTTTGTCTGGCTCTCCCATACGTGAAAGAAAAACATGAGGCGAAATATTTGTATTTGATCATGTGACCATCCGTAACTGCGGAATATATTTATAGGATAAAAACACACTTTAGGTGCTAGTGATGTTCTAAATTTATTGGACGACCCGATCCGAAGCTTAAAGCTTCATCTTCAGATACTACATGTCGTGCTGTGGTTGTTTGTCCTACTCTCCCATTTGTGTGTTTGAAGTGCTTGTGATCCCCAATGACTGCCCGGTCCGACCGCTGCACATTTAAGTTTTCATAATTATTTGGTGGCACCTGAAGATGAAGCGTTGAGCTTCGAAACGTGAAATAAATTTAGAGCATTACTAGCAATTCAAGCGGATTTTTATTCTATACAAAAGATGAATGGCTGATTCCCGTGTTTTAACAATGTTTTGCAAACTGCGGTTACTAAAAAGGCCTGGCAGACAGAAACCGGCCTGCCGCTGCGACGGACGGGGCAGCGGGAGGCCGGGCCAGTCAGCGGCCAGGGACGCCACACAGGCAACGGCCGGCCGCAGCGACTCTTGATGGGCCGAACCCCATACGAAATGGCACCAAGAACAGTAGATGTTGGGTGCACGACATTAATAGCAAGAGAGAAAGCTTGGGAGAATACCATCGTCTGTGTATTGATCTAGAGTCTGACGAAGATAGGTTCTTCAAATATTTTCGTATGTCGTGAGAATGTTTCGAGGAACTGCATCGCCTGATTAAAAGGTAGCACCGAGAAGTGCGCAACGAACTGGTGAAAGCCAATTGATACAAGGCACAGACTAGCCATTTGTTTGAGGTAAGTTTTACCATTTGTGGCCACTTTGTGCATCAAACAGAAGTCATATAAATTATTCCATTTCAGTTTTGCTGTATCATATGAAAGGTTCGGCGGAAGAAAGTGCTATCCCACAACGTAGTTAACGAGTGGACTGATAAATTTATCTTCAGTGTTTACGAAAACAGCAAACGATAGTAACATCAAGTTCCGTCTGTCCAGCTAGAGTGCAGAGATTGTTTTGTTTCATTGTATTCATAACATTGTCACTGAATTTAAACAAACATATCTTTGGTCGTTAACTTATCTATTCGTTCTATCGTCATAATTTATTTTAATCTTTTCCAGATACTTGACTACAGGCGACAGTCACCAGACCATAGCTTTTTCTTTTCGGTTGGGACGTTCAACAGTTTCAGAAATTGTGAAATAAGTGTGCCAGCCAATATGGACGGTTCTACAGCCCAAGTATTTACCTACTCCTACAACAGAGATGTGGAAGAAATCTGAACAAGGATTTCTAGAACTTTGGGAGTTTCCGAACTGCCTTAGAAGCATAGACGGAAAGCTTATCAGGTTAAAATGCCCGAGGGATAGTAGATCCCAGTTCTTCTGTTACAATCAGTTCTTTTCGCTGGTTCTCCTGGCGATCGTTGATCCATACTACGGAGTTTACAGTAGTTGATATTGGAAGTTATGGACGTCACAGTGACAACACTATTTCTGAGAATTCAGCTTTCTGTCAAGAGTACAGCGAGGGCAAAAGTATTCTACCTCCAAATCAGGATCGCGTGTATCATACAAAAAGTTGTATTGTCTCACCTCCTCTATAAGTCTTCCTGTGTCTATGATGCATGCACTACGAGATGCAAGACAAAAACCGCCTCACGCCGCTGCTTCCAGTGTGACCACAGAGCAGTTGAGTGCGCCAACAGAGGCAAGCAGCCGCTCCGGCTTGTGGCGAATCTGTAATCTGTGACAACCGGGCGGCGGCCGGTGCGGCAGGCCGCATGCCGGTGCGTCAAAGCCGCACTCTGTGTGACCGCCGCCATACAATAACGAGCGATTCAACAGTGCGGCCTGCCGGCTGCGGTTCAAGGCCACAGGCCGGACGGCCAGGCCGCATTCTGTCTGGCCAGGCCTTAAGGACGTTTAGGTACTAAAGAAATAAATGATACTCGTTAAACAACGGCACTTGCTGAATGGATATTGCTTTTTATTGAGAGCAAAGCGTGGCGCCTCAGTAGGCGTAGCTGATGCCGAGCGCGTTGCTGTAGGTCATGTGGGCGACGGCGGGGGCGGCGGAGTAGGCGACGCCGAGCAGTGCGGCGCGGGAGTCCGCAGAGAGCACCGGCCCCAGGGAGTTGGCAGGCCCGGGGGCGGCGTAAGCAACGCGCACGCCGCTGGGGGTGGAGACGACGGCGGCCGAGCTGCCCGGCGCCGGCACCGCCACCACGGCGCCGGGGGCGTGGGCGGCGTGCAGCACGGGGGCGGCGTGCAGCACGGGGGCCGTCGCCACGAACGCCGCCAGCGCCGGACCCAGGCACGCCAGGGCCACCACCAGCAACACCTGACACACAACAAGTACACAGTCAGCCTCTGGTAGATTGCTCACTTAGGAACACTGATAGTGGTGGGAGTTGTAGGCAAGCGCTGTAGCGGAAATGCCGAGCCCTGGAGGGAAAGCGCCGTTCTACACTGAAGCCTACAGTATCAAGAGGAGCCTCTCCCCTTCACGTGAACGCTTGCATGGTGACCATTCGAAAACAGATACTGCCACCTCTGCTTTGATTAGTATCTAAACAGAATTCCGCTGAAAATGCAACAAAAGCAGAGGCTTGTTTTCGCCTGGCTTCTTAATCTTGTGTAACTTTCAGAGAAGTGCCATGAGTCACGGATTTTGAGTTAAACCTACACTTCTCTTGTTGCCATGTAAAATTTTGTTTCTTTTGCCAAGGCACAGTGGGATGATGATGATGATGATGATGTTGGGTTTGTGGGGCGCTCAACTGCGCGGTTATCAGCGCCCGTACAAATTCCCAACCTTGGCTCAGTCCAGACTCGCTACCTTCATAGATGACGATGAAATGATGAGGGCAACACAAACACCCAGTCATCTCGAGGCAGATGAAAATTACTGACCCCGCCTAGAATCGGACCCGGGACCCCGTGCTCGGGAAGCGAGAACGCGACCGCGAGACCACGAGCTGCGGACAAGGCACAGTGTGGTTTACGCAATGTTACGTCACTAAATGCTGGGCAGACACAATTGTGAGAGAATTCTGAAACAGTGGTTTAGTAAGTTTAGTAAGCGAGGAACTGAGGGCAAGTAAGGTCAATAGCTTACGAAAAAGCATGTCCTCCATACAAAGATACACGTGTAATGTTTTCACTTACGTTGTTCCAAAACCCACTGCATTTCTTTGTTTCACCAGCTATCTATGACCCACAAAAATTACATTATTTCATTACAAAGTTATAATTAGTGGAATAACACGATACACACTGAAGAGACAAAGAAACTGGTACATCTGCCTAATATCATGTAGGGCCCCTGAGCAGTTAGAATTGCCACAACACGACGTGTCATGGACTCGACTAACGTCTGAGATAGTGTTGGAGGGAATTGACACTATTAATTCTGCAGGGATATCCATAAATCCGTAATAGTACGAAGGGGTGGAGGTCTCTTGTGAACAGCACTTTGGAAAGCATCCCAGATGTGCTCAACAATGTTCATCTCTGGGGAGTTTGGTGGCCAGCGGAAGTGTTCAAACTCAGATGAATGTTCCTGGAGCCACTCTGTTCAGATGGTTCTGGGCACTATGGGACTTAACATCTGAGGTCATCAAGCCCCTAGAACGTAGAACTACTTAAACCTAACTAACCTATGGACATCACACACATCCATGCCCGAGGCAGGATTAGAACCTGCGACCGTAGCGGTCGCGCGGTTCCAGACTGAAGCGCCTAGAACCGCTCGGCCACACCGGCCGGCAGCCACTCTGTAACAGTTTCTGACGTGTGGGGTGTCGCATTGTCCTACTGGAATTGCCCAAGTACGCTGGACTGCACAATGGATGCAGAAGATCAGAAAGAATGCTTACATACGTGTTCAGCTGTTAGAGTCGTATCTAAACGTATCAGGGGTCCCATATCATTCCAGTTGCACACGCCCCAGACCATTAAACCAGCTTGAACAGTCCCCTGCTAACCTGCTGTTCCATGGATTCATGAGGTTGTCTCCATACCGTACGTCCATCCGCTCGATATAATTTGAAACGAGACTAATCCGTCCGACCAGGCAACATGTTTCCAGTCATCAACAGTCCAATGTCGGTTTTGACGGGCTCAGGTGAGGCGTAAGGCTTTGTTTTGTGCAGTCATCAAGGGTACACGAGTGAGCCTTCGGCTCCGAAAGCCCACATCGATGATGTTTCGTTGAATGGTTCGCACGCTGACACCTGTTCGTGACCCAGGAGTGAAATCTGCAGCAATTTGCAGAAGAGTTCGCACTTCTGTCACGTTGAACGATTGCCTTCAATCGTTCTTGGTCCCATTCTAGCAGGATCTTTTCCCGGCAGGGCGATGGCGGAGATTTGATATTTTATCGGATTCCTGATATTCGCTATATAGTCGTGGAATGGTCGTACGGGAAGCTCCCCACTTCATTGCTACCTCGGAGATGCTGTGTCCCATTGCTCGTGTGCCGGCTAGAACACCCGTTCAAACTCGCTTAAAGCTTCATAACATGCCACTGTAGCAACAGAAACAAATCTAACAATTGCGTTAGACACTTGTTGTCTCACATAGACGTTGCCGACCGCAGCGCCGTATTCTGCTTGTTTACATGGCTCTGTATTTGAATACGCATGCCTATACCAGTTTCTTCGGCGCTTCAGTATAGTTAGTGGAACAACACGATATATAATGAAGTTTTGGTATGTTAACCATATGTCTCCCCTTTGTGCGCTATCATTTGGCAAATCCTCGTTTCACTATCTCCAACCGATTCTGAAATGCGAGGAATATTGTGGATATTTCATTCTGGCTTATCGATCTCGCGCGAGATCACAGATGATTGCGCTACATCAGATGAGTTTTCGCGAGATTGCTGGCAGATTAAGATCTCCCCCTGAGTCTAAAGAAAACTTTAGTATGTTAGCTACATATCTTAGGCAGCAACACATTATGTAATATGCACCAAACAGAAACTTATAGCGACCCCTATTTTTCGCTACAAACTTTTTCGAATTTCGAGCAGTGTTACGTAAATGCAAATATCACAATAACTATGGATTTTAACGAACTGATGAGCATGGTATTATGAAACTGACATATAAAACTATAAGTAATGAAAAAATGAATTTTTTTACGAAATAGTTTCTATAAAATCTTTTGAGAAATACTGCGCCTCGATTCTGTCGTTGCAGCGCATTTCTCACCGGCCGGAAGTGAGCAAACGATGTTGGCTTCCACTTCCGTACATAGGAATGAACTTGCCCAGCGCTTTGAACGAAATCTGCGTCATTGCGCATCCACCACTGTATCATGCGCGCACTCTAAAGAGTGGAATCTGCGTCCAACTGCAGGTTGATTGTAGGAGGGTCATTTCAAAAGTCCTGCACACTGCACACTGCGCATGCTCAATTTGAAACTGGTGTCAGATGTGAGCGAGACTTTAGGCGTGACGGTATTATTTGCGTTTGGTGGTCTGCATTACTGTGTCGTGAGTAGTTTAGTTTTATAATGGAAGCTGAAGCCGAGACAGTTCTGATTACACTTAGTGACCTGCGCTCATACATCAGAATCTAATCCCTAGGTGGAAACAACCCAATGGAAATTTACAAACGCTTTGAGGAAGGTGTAGGAATTTCCATTGGGTTGTAGGAATAGTGTATTAGGTCGTAGCACAGTATTACGGTGGCCTCCTCGCTTCCATGGATGTTGCGTAAGCACTCAGGACACTGCAACTGACTACACCTCTCAGGTTATTGTTAATGACATTTTGAGAGACGAACGACGAAAAACGCATGAGGAAACTGCATATGAAGCATGAATGTCTTTCACTTCAGTTTACAGAATCAAAACTTAGAAGTTAAAGATGATAAAAGTGGCTGTCAGATGATCTGAATGAAGAGCAGAAAGCAGACGGTGAAAGAATCGCAGAAGAATTGCTTCAACGTTATCGAACAGAAGGGGAACAGTTTCTGAAAAATACTGGCTACGAGATTTTGAGCCAGAACTGAAGTACCAGTCAGCATGCATGAAAAAATTCAGCCGTAAACAATCAAAGATGAAACTCATGATGCTCTTTGCCCATCACATGAATGGTGACATAGCTACTAATAGAGTTCTCCAAGGGAGGTCTGTAACAGGCGCGTACTTCAAACAGTTTCAGTAAAATGTTTTTTCTCCCGAAATTTACCTCGAAGAACGTATGACTTACTTCCAGCTGTTGTTCTCATATTGCACCGTAATGCAAGACAGCACATTGCCGTACGGTGAGAGAAACGCTAGGGGATTATTGAAGGCAAATACTTTCCCACTCGCAATACAATCCTGATATGAGCCCACTAGGCTTTGATTTGTTTCCCGAACTGAAGGAACAACTCCATGGAAAATGTTTTGATCCAACTGATGAAGCTTCCACTGTGGTGACTCGAGTAATCAGACTGCTCAACAATGGAGGTGCCCTATCCCAGATACAGAAATTTCCAAAATGCTGGGAAGCTGTCTTAAGCAAGAACGCAGATTACATTCAAAGCCTGTAAAGATATTTTGTAAAATATTTTTTTTTTTTTTTGGGTTCTGTCTTATAGTGTACAGAGCTTTTGAAATGATCCTCGTAATTAAAGTTTACTTTCAAAACGCTGTAAAAACCGAACCTGTGCTCATAAAGACGTCAAATTTGAAGAGAATGTTATCGAAGAAGGGGGAAACGTTATGGAAACGAAACTTTCACTGATAGAAGGCTGCATAATATACAAAATGAAAGACGCGGGGTACATAGATATTCCTCAGTTTGCGTCTTAAATGCTCGGCATGACTGTCTCAGTGTAGGACTGCGCGCTCCTGCAAAAGCTCTTTTACAGGTAACCTTTTACAAGAGCGGTGACGGTGCGCCAGTAATTCTGCAGACGTTCCGTACAATCAGGGGAATGAAAAACGGCGTTGGTCCGATGTCTGCTAAGGGACTAGAGAAAGTAATTACGAAATTCGAAAAGACAGGTTCTTTAGAAGTGCAATGATCCAGGTGGAGGAAACAACTGATCCGACGTCATTACAAGATGTGGCCACAGCATTGCAGTAGGGGGTCGAGGAATCGAGTGTGGTGTCCGAACATGCAAACAAACCTGCGAATACGGTGCATAAAATTCTACGAAACATCCTGCGTTGCTATCCATACAAAGCTACTCATCTTCAGGAGTTGTTTCATGCAGACCTACCAGTAAGAAAAAGGTTTGCTCTGAAATTTCTTGCTCGCATGGAATTCGACGATGAATGAGCATGGAACATTCAGCGGACACACGGAGCCCATTTCCATCTCCAAGGATATGTCAATACACCGAAATTGCAGAATACGGGCAACCGAAAATCCGCACACACCGGTACCGCTTCGTTCTGCAAAGGTAACTGTCTGCTGGAGGTTGATGGTATCATTTATCATACGGCCATATTCTTTTGAGGTAATGTTACCCGTCACAGGTAAACGCTAGGAGCGTCTTTTACTCATCAACATTATTCTAGCCATATAACAGCACGGATGTGTGGGTGGCATCATTTTATGTGCAAGACGGTGCCCCTCTATACATTGCACTGGAAGTGAAGCAGCTGCAGAGGCATTTTGCGAAGAATTTTCTCATGCTGAGAAACTAGAACGTTCGCCCTGTTTTACTTGGTTAATGCTTTCTAAAGCCAAGATCGTATAAATATCTTGTATTTACAAACAACCATTTCGACAGACTTTGCTGTCATCTTCATGTCTTCAAAAATTTGTGTTATGAAATATGCTCATTCTGAATTGGACATCACACCAAGTTGTTATTTACATAAAATGTAGAACACAATAGAAAGGTCAGTAAAACACAAAAAATTTAAGCTAAAGAAGTACCTTTTGCACGTGGCCATGTCCATATGCGGTTTTTGAGCTCAGGACAATTAAAACCCGATTTCATTGCTGTTTACTATGCGGTTTTAGATCTCAGGACAATTAAAAATCGCCGGCCGCTGTGCCAGAGCGGTTCTAGGCGCTTCAGTCCGGAACCGCGCTGCTGCAACGGTCGCAGGTTCGAATCCTTCCTCGCGCATGGATGAGTGTGATGTCCTTAGGTTAGTTAGGTTTAAGTAGTTCTAAGTCTATGGGACTGATGACCTCAGATGTTAAGTCCCATAGTGATTAGAGCCATTTGAATCATTTGAACAATTAAAATTCGATGTCATTGTTTCTTTTTGTGCAGTTTTTCGCCTTAGAAGAATTAAAAACCGACTTTTCCCATCCCATGTCGTACGACTTTGGTGAATGGGCTTACCGAACCAACAGTGCCACCCAAATGTTGAATGACAAATTTGTTCGGTCATGCACATTGGTACGGTTGGCTTAATGTGCAACTCACACCATAGCTATCGTATTTGGGTTCATCTGTCATTTGTAAAGACGCCATTTACGTTATGACGCTTACAGCGCCATCTAGAGCGAAAATTTTAGTTAAATGTATTTGTTTCCATGTCATTTTCCTTTTTCTCAATAATATTCTGTTTAAATTTGGCGTGATTCTGAACAGCTATTTTTTTTTAAATTGCGTTTTGAAACAGGAACTTGATTTATAATCAGTTTGTACATTACCGAAGTTATTCCCTTGTTCAATCGACGAGCGGTGAGGATTACGTGGAACTCCGGCGTTGCTATTCTGGACTACATGCTAGGTTTCTTATTGCCTTATTCGACTCTCTACGATTTTAAAGACAATGACCTTCGATCTTCTTCATCGGTGTTTCCCGCTAGAAGGAACCCGTTTTCGCCTACACAGGCCTCTTTCGCTCCAGTCATCAGGTTCATCGGGTTTTAGATTTCTATCTCCCGTTGCTTGCAGTTTACATTATCCTCCTCTTAGCGTTGGCCTTCTTGTCCTCCTTCTTCCTAGAGATTCCTATTTTAAAATCTTCTTTTGCCATCTATCATTTTCTGTACATGTTCGTACCAATGAAGCGCTCTATTCTAAAAAGCTTTTATTATGGAGCACACTTCCCTCCATGCCTCTTCCTTTCGTATCCTGTCTCGCCTCGTTAGATGTAGACATCTAGTACAGCCAATTCCCACTATTCAGATTTTCTCCTTAACTTCCCATGTTTTGAGACCACATCTCAGCTCCTTACACGGGGGCTGGACAAAAATATGCAAAAACAGAGAGAAATCAATGCTTGAACGTCAGTGCAAATGCTAGCCAAGCCAGCAGCTTGCTGCGTTGTATTCGATCACGAAAGGAGTCTCTGCAGTGTCCACAATACTTTGTACTAAAAAAATTCTCTATTGACAGTGCATTATAATTATACAAATGTGACCCACCACCTTAATGATTAGTGGGTCCTAAGTGTTACAATGTTGTTATTTTCAGCTAATTACATTTTTAGTTGTGTACTACATACAGTACATGTTAATGGTTAACGGGCAAACTGAAGTTCTATGTTAACCTACACGCAGTAATACCTACTTATAGCTAATCTCAACTGCCTTCAGCGTCACAGGTGTGTCAGTGTGGATATAAACCTACCGTAATGCCTTGTTCATCGAGATAATCCCGATGAGCGTGCCCCTGACACTAGGCAGGCCAAAATTTCTAATCGCTGCAGGTTCCTATTCCGGTTTCTATTTCTATATCCTACTAACTACTAACTAACCTACGTCAAGTCCGGTGCATGTCGTTGTGGTGAAGTTAATGTACCCCACTCCCCCTAGCCCTGCACGTGGCGCATTCCAACTTACAAGTGGACCTGTCCACGCACAGCCGGTACAGGATTAGGGTACTAGGACCCATTCGGTAGTTTGCTATTGATCGCGAATGTCCCTCAAGCATGCTGTCAGAACTTTTCGTGATACCTCGTTAGCCAGATTATTCAAGGTTTGGAATGTCTCCTCGTGTCCCAGCAAGTCGTATGTGTCGTTGTTTGGTATTTGCTGTCGTAATGTAGCTGCTACATCATCGAAAAGGGGGCACTCGTAAACCACATGGTCGGGAGTACCTCACACGCGGGCTTAGCCCTATTCCCAATCCGGCATAGGTATGTCGGATAGGTCCCATGACCAGTGAAGAAATGGATCACATCTCGGGTTGGCTCAAAATACCCCATACCTAGCCTTTCCTTAACATTTGGTAAGAGTTGGTAAGTTCTTCTGCCAGATTCGTCCGTTTCCCATGATTCCTGCCATAGTTCTTCCCCTCTTTTCCTTGTCTCACCATTGTCCCTAACCCGAACGCCCAAAATGTCTTGTATTTTCACATCATCACCTTTCTTAGCCCAATACCGTGTGGCTTGTTCCCGGATTGCGATGTCCAGAGCCCCATTATCACTAATAGGGCCCCTCCTGGAGATGTCCTGTAAGCCCCCACAGACCTTAACAACATGTTTTTTGTAACTGTCTCTCGTACCCAGAACAGTGTTTTTTGCAGCTGTGAACGCAGTATGTCGAAGCTAAGTGAACTCGAACTTTGGAAAGTTCTTGGCGGTCGTATGGTGGGTGCTTCGGTAACCAGGGTAGCTGAGGTGTTTGGTAATTCAAGAGGTACCGTATTGACGATTTATACCGCATACAGGAAAAGTGGAAAACCGTATCAACGTGGACGAGAATGTGGGTTGAGTGATTGTGATGGACGGTCATCGAAGAGGATTGTGATAAAAAAAAATAAGAGGACGACAGCTGCCAAACTCACTGCAGAAGTGAATGTCACGAACTCTGTCAACACCAAACAACGCAAAGTGAGCTCCATAAGCAGGGAATTTCAGGTTGAGCAGGAACCCCAAAACCACAAGTCAGTGATGCAAATGCCCGTAATAGGAACACATGGTGTCGAGGACACAATACCTGGAGTATGGAGTAATGGAAGAAAGTCATTTGGTCAGATGAGTCTTTTCGCACACTGTCTCCAACTTCTGGTCGAATTTACATCCCAGAGTGGAACATGGTGGGTGACGATTTGGGCAGCCATATTGCGGTATTCCATGGTCCCCTTGGTTACTGCGCAAGCTCGCATTACTGCCAAGGATTATGTGACAATTTTGGCTAACCAAGTCCATCGCATGGTACAATACTTGTTTCCCAATGGCGATGCTGTGTTCCAGAACGTTAGGACCTCTCTTCATGAATCTCTCGTCATCCAGAACTGGTTTTGTGAGCACGAGGATTGTCACATCTCCCCTTGCCACCACAGTCTCAATATTATCTATGTTCACGATGGACTGGTTCGGCATTTATCGCCACTGTCAAGTACATCTAGACTGATATCCATCCTAAACCGTTAGTGAACTGTCGTATAACTGTCCCTGTTTTGATAAGGTGGTAAATGACCTAATTATATTGAAAATAAAAAGTTAACTATGGTTTGACAGTTTGATAGTTCCATTCTTACGACGCTGTATCCACCATCATCATTACCTGAACTTGCTACTATTTTGCAGGGAGAATGGTACAAGATTCCCTTAAAAACCATACAGGGCCTACATTTATCCATTACGAGATGTCTGGCAGCTGTTTTGAGTGCTAACGGGTTTCCTGAGCCGTATTAGGCACGGTAATATATTTGTGATGTTTCTACACATGGTGTGTCAGAAGTGATGATCAATATTCAGGGATATGAAGGAATGACCATTGGAAACAAAAATAGTCAAGTAAACATGGGCTCTCTAAAACGCATACCTTAACAGCTATGAGCAGTTATTGATCTTCGATACTGTGAAACAAATCTCTTCTACTGCAAGCTCTTTGCTTTCCTTATTTTGGGAAGTGGTAATATGGACCAAAACAAGATAAAAATATCCAGTAAACAAGGCTCTAAAATGCATACCTTAAGAGCTGTGGCACTTCTTCATCTTCGCTTCTTTGAAACACAACTCTTCTATTGAACAAGTGCTCGTAACTTAAAAGGTATGCATTTTAGAGCACATGTTTAGTGGACTTTTTTTCTTGTTTTGATCCATACTACCACTTAACAAATTATTTAAAGCAGAGAGCTTGCAGTAGATTGCTCATAGCTCTTTAGGTATGCGTTTTAGAGCTCATGTTTACTTGAATTTTTTTGTTTCGATTGGCCATACCCCTGAATAATGACCATTCCTCCTGGAACACCCTGTATTTTTGTTCAACCACTGTAGAACCATGCTCTATACAACACTGTGAAACATTTTTTTCTTAGTGTCCTGCCGAATATTATTATTCCATATTATCCCATGCAAAACTTTAATAGCTCTCTTCCCGATTGATATTCGGGAACCAATGTTATTGTCACATGTTATCTATTATTGTTCCTAAATATTTCTAGCTTCTGCAGGATCTTTTATCTTCTTCATCTGTGTCAATTTTCACAAACCCTGTCCCATACACACAGAGTGAAAATTACTGTCACCAGTCTTTATTCCCATGCCTGAACCAGCCATTCAGCTCCTGTTCCATATAAATATTAAAGAGAATAAGTGACATTCCACAACCTTGTTTTAGACCCGTGTCAACGAAAATACTTTGAGTAACTTTGTTTCCCATTTTAACCATTACTTTTGTGTTCCTGTACAGCTACTAGCAGGTTACTCCATTCTTATCACACACTGATCCTTCTCATTCCTTCCCATAACTGTATTATACGAACATTGTCATAAGCTTTCCTCAGGTCCACAAAGGCCATGGATACGCTTTATTTTTATTTTTCCAATAAACGTGTAACACAATGAATGTTTTCAATACAAGATCGTCCTCGCCTGTAACCAATATGCTCTTCAATTAAAACCCTCACATTGTTTTCTATATTCAAAATATTGGATAAAAGCCTAGCTGTTGCTGGCTAACGTTTTTTTTCCTCTACAGTTTGTGTATACCCTGTTCTCACCTTTGTTTTATACATCGAGAGGCTATATGATAGCTCCACTCTATAGGTGGATCTTCCCCACCTCTATTTTCCCAAAAAAGGCTCTGTAGATGTCTTATCATTACACTTCCTCCATACTTTACGAGCTACATTCCTAATTTCCTGCCGGCGGGAGTGGCCGTGCGGTTCTAGGCGCTACAGTCTGGAACCGAGCGACCGCTACGGTCGCAGGTTCGTATCCTGCCTCGTGCATGGACGTGTGTGATCTCCTTAGGTTACTTAGGTTTAATTAGTTCTAAGTTCTAGGTGACTGATGACCTCAGAAGTTAAGTCGCATAGTGCTCAGAGTCATTTGAACCTAATTTCCTGGTCCTGGTGTTTTATTTACTTTTGGTTTAGACAGTTCGGTTCCCACATCCTCCTCCGTTATTTCTACATCGTTTTCTTCGAAGATTTTAACTTCTTATCCTCCTTTGTAGTACTCCCCATGTTCTGGAGAGAGAATTTTTTAAAATGTTCTTATGCTAATTATTGTTGTGGATCTTCTACTCTTTTTACGTTAAATTTATTCTGGAGACTATTTTAGTAAAATATTATGAGGCCATATCTTGTAAGAAGGTCTGTCTTAAACGTCACTTTCCCGTATTCTGAGAGTTCATCCTTCGTTCTCATGACAGTTGATCTTACCATCATACGGTGACTGTTGGCGCAATCTGGTTGTCAATGCACTCTTACGTCTGTCGGTAGTATTTTCCTTTTCCATCACCAACATCAAATCCATAATCAATTTACGATTCTTCGTAGGCTCTTCCGAAGTGAGTTCATGTATATCTTCATGGTGGAAGAAGATGTTCCTCAGATAAATTGATTAATCTCTTTCCGTTGTCGTTTTGCTATGCTTTTTACAAAAGGAGCTACATAACCTTCTTCAGATGTTCCCACCTTGCTGTTTTAGCCACCAAAAACTATCATTTCCTGTAGTTCATTTAATACTCCCATTACACCTCCAAAATTATCAAAAAAAGATTACATTCTCTTCAGAGAAACGAATCATGATCAGCTGGAGGAAGACTGAGGACCGGAGAACGATTAATAATGTAACACTGTGTTAGTTAAACAGTGATGGGGAGTAATATCGACAAGCTCCATGTTTGAGGAAAAACCCCAGCAGTCCTGTGAAACTATGGTAAATATGATTCGTTAGATTTTAACGGAGAATTCACCCCGTCTCGTTCACAACAAGATTCCTGAGTGTTACAGTCTCAGTCATGTCATTCTGCGGAGTTTATTCAAGAACATTGCTATTGCTGTACTGTACCTACAGTCATTACCCTTTGAAACGGACGACTTGAAACATTTGCACAAAAGAACCAACTTCATTTATGTCAACTTCCGTCACCTCCTTTTCTTCGAAGGGCACATTATTTCGTGCATTAGTAGCTAGCAATTCGTCGCTTTTAACAATCGAGTGCCACATCACCTTTGAAGTGAAGAAAACACTTGAGTATTTCATTTAGACAGACTTGGTTTCTATCGCTACGACAGGTGCAGTGTTGTAGTAAAACATCGTGCTAATGTTGTTGCCACTTGACTGGATTATTGGAGAAATAATTCAATTTGAAAACAAAGACAGATCAATTAGTTTTGTTCAGCATAATCGATGCTCCTGGAAAGCCTGCAACTGTTTGATTCGTGATTTAAATAATGAGAACCTGCACCACTTATGCATTTTTCGTGCTTAGCACAACAGGTTTGGAGAATTTATTTTAATTTTCAAGTGCATTTGTTTACATAAATAGTTCGTGATGTTTGCATGTGTGATTTCCTGCCTCTCTTGCACTATAGTTGCCTTTTTCAGGCAATAAGGTATTGTGCCTCATCCTCCATTACAGAGAATATCTCACACACGCAAATCATTATTTATACAGTTTGTTTTGGAGTCGATACACGCTACAGAGATGATGTAACAGACATAATATCTCTGTAAGATGTTCTTTTTGCGAAGCTGAACAGTAAGTGACTTATTTGCGTGTGTGTGATATACTGTGTAATGGAGAAGACACAGCACTTCATAACCTCAAAAAGACATTTACAGCGCAAGGCAGGCACATTTTATCTACGTTCGATATATCCCTCCCTTTTGCAATTGCTCGATAGAGAAAAATCGCATTTGATTTCTCGAAAATAGTGTGTTAAACGCAACCACTAGATTAATGTCAAGAGTACATAATATTAGCCCTAATGGTATTAGTATGTACTTCTGTCAACCAGCTCAACCATAAGGTTTTGAAGAATATGTGGCAATCTTCGGTTCTAAGCGCGGTACCCGTTTTAAATTTCCGAGTGTACTGTCTGGAGAAAAAAAAAACGACTTCACAGTGATCGAAACATGGTTTCTCGTTGTTACTGGCTTAAAACTTTTCCACGAAACGCACCATCAAGTGAAAATGCATTCTCCTTCGATCTACTTTTGACGCGTGGAAGAACGATAAAGCTGGGTTGTCATGCTTGAATCCATAAAAAGCTTCTGGTAATATTCACACACACTCTACATAATGCCGAGTGAATAATGATATTTCTCGATTTTTCTGAGGCGTACACCTGCAGTTACCTTACAATAGTGACCTGCCATCGACCTCAGCATTTGAACTGAATAAACCTTAAATGCTGTTTTCATTTTTGTTGAACTAAATACCAATAGAAAAACTCGTAAATAAGAAGTTAAAAAGGCAGTGAACGCTGCTTCTAATTCGAACGGACGATATTTCCGTGAAATTTGGCAAATTATCAAAAAAATGGTTCAAATGGTTCTGAGCACTATGGGATTTAACTTCTTAGGTCATAACTCCCCTATAACTTAGAACTACTTAAACCTAACTAACCTAAAGGACATCACACACATCCATGCCCGAGGCAGGATTCGAACCTGCGACCGTAGCGGTCGCGCGGTTCCAGACTGTAGCGCCTAGAACCGCTCGGCCACTCCGGCCGGCGCCAAATTATCACCTTCGTGCACCGATTAATGCTATTAACAGCTAGTAATAAAGCTTAGATTTTAAATCATTGGACAAGTAAAGCATAACATTGCAATCTTTAGTAGTCCACTTTGTTTTCCACCCACGCTCCAATCACAGCAAAATTTTAAACTTGTGACACATTAGAATATTTCGTAATGGAAAATACGCGTGCAAAAACTCCTTCCGATGTTTCAGTAGCAAGACCGAGATATAAATTACAGAGATCACGCTGTAAAAGTTCAGCACGTGGACAGGTCAATCGTTGTGAGGTCAGTATGATAGAGAGGCCGTTATGATACTAAAAGGAGGAGTATTTTACACCAGATTTAACAGAAACACACATACAGAAACACGTGCTTACACGCTACGATAAAGACACTTCCGGAAGACACTGCAACTGTGTACAACGCGCACATGCTTCATGACAGCATCTTCTGTATTTTGGATTCATCAAATTACAATCGCCGGCAGCGTAAAATGGGAGAGCGAATGCGGAGAGCTTCAAAAAGGCGAAACAGGTTTCAGTACCGTACGAAATAATTTACGGGAAAAATCTTATGACTGGCATTAACGTTGAAATGGGTAGTAATAAAACTTCTGGTACAGCCATGACAAAGTTGTACTTAGACTTTTATCAGACGCAGCTGAACAGGACAAACTAAATGTCAAAACACACACACACACACACACACACACACACACACACACACACACACACGAAGTCGCGCGCTCGAAAGTGGTGGTGAGGATCGTTAAAGATTCAGCTTCATTTAAATTAATTCTAATTTATTGTTCAGTCCCAGTTGCACATTTTTGTTATGCGATATATTACGATGACTCTGGATCATTTTCAGTTCTAAAACGAATAAAACAAAAAAGTTGCGTCAGCGAGCAGTGTTGACTGTTCAGAAGCTATTATCACAGTACTCTCATATGAGGCTGCTTGCTTATTTTTACTTTTTTTTACATCGTAAGATGACCCAGACTGATCGAAACAAGTCATGTAACTGAAAATGTGCTAGTACGACTGAACTATAAATGAGAATTCTTCTAAATATCAACAAAGTTGGTGATTGTCTCGAGACGAATATGTGACTGTTTCATATTATAATGTCTGGTGAGTTTGGTCTACTATTTGCCGTTACCATATTCCTCAGTACTGCCAATATTCTTATCAGGTCTGTCGATGTACCTGGGTACTGGAATACATATCAGTACCACATATTGCGCTGTGATAAGCAGTTGGCTACTCACAAAATTAGGTGAATATCCAACTGTGTTGTGATCATAACTATATATAATATCCAGAAACCTTTTCATATCCAGACGCGTAGATTAACATCTCAGGGAAGTGAACTACTGTACGGCAGTGAAACATGGGTACTCGCAAAAGCAGAAAACACAGAATAAGAGCCTTCGAGATGCGATGCTACCTCAGATTACTAATTGTTGCCTTTTTAGGTAAGGTATCAAATGAAGACTTGCTTCACAGAATGGAGGAAGAGAAGCCGTGTCTTTGGAAGTTTATCCAATAGAGAACAGACAGGTGGGTCGGCCATCTGCTGAGACTTGACTGTACCATTAAAAGTATAATTGAAGGGACAATAGAGGGAAACGAACACAAGAGGCAGACTCAGACTGGAATACAACCAGATCATGGAGGTTACCAGATGAGCCACCTATACCACCCTCAAGAGGAAGGCCGAAAACTGTGGTGAGCTGCTGCCAACCAACCAGATGGCTGAAGATATAAGAAGAAATTTTTAACATCTACATATCCGGCAAAAACTACTCTACATTGAGCTGTTGCACTGGAATTACTTTCATCGTCATATACACGAAGCTCATAACCATTCTGCGAAAGCTATAATCTAGAAAGAGCGAACTTCTGCAGTGTCATTGCCGTAGAAACCGTACCGAAATATGACTCCTTCGTCTGAAAATTTCAACGTAATGGGTGCGTAGACTAGTACATTCACCTCAAGCCCTTAAACGATTACGTGAGAACGCTACATGAAACAGTGTGACACACAATTGTAGCATAGTCCTTTAGTGTCGCTTTACACACAGCGCTAGATAGAGCCACTAAGTGTCAGTAGGGAAAGCAAGAGTTCGTATACCATTGTCAGTTTGCAGATCCCAAGCGGATCTAGCCGCCTCATCGGAAAGTGTTTCATTCCTCCACGCACAATGCCCCCTTTCCTCGATGTTTGTGGGGTATATGTCATACGGGTATCTGTTGACGATAGGTGTATCGTATAGTGTCGTAAAAAGCCTGTAAATGTCATATGGCATTGTTGGCTGGGTTGTCTCACAGCCACCTTTTTGTGCCGGCCGGTGTGGCCGTGCGGTTCTAGGCGCTGCAGTATGGAACCGCGAGACCGCTACGGTCGCAGGTTCGAATCCTGCCTCGGGCATGGATGTGTGTGATGTTCTTAGGTTAGTTAGGTTTAACTAGTTCTAAGTTCTAGGGGACTAATGACCTCAGAAGTTGAGTCCCATAGTGCTCAGAGCCATTTGAACCAACCAACCTTTCTGTGCGGACTTTGACCCCATTCCTTGCAGGTATGTGAGTTGCGTATTATGTATATTCGTAGCGTGTAGGCGACCATAATGGATGCATGTCTAGTGAAGCATTATGTTTCTGTTGTACTATTATGATGAGAGAAGTGCGAGGGAAAACTCCGTACCGGCACATAGCATACTCCCCTCGAATAGCTCCAGGGAGGCAACAGACCTTAATATCACCACCGGACGGGCAGATCACCATTATCAGTGTTACATGCCCTCACTCCACGAGACACTACGGAGAAATTCGGCGCAAAGACTGGTGATCAGGAGCTTTTCGCCACCATCACTTTTCCCCTTGCCCGCCAAATACTGGTTGTGAAAATTGTAACCTCCACCAAGATTCGAACCTGCGTGCATCTGAGCAGCGCGCCACCGTCTAAGTGTGCGTTAGTGACGTCAGCCACGGAGGCTGGTTTGTGATTTCGTGATTGTGTTATATGATAATGAGAAAAGGGAAGAGGTGAAACCGGCTTCTCCTGAATACCATCACCGCGCGGGATCAGCAGATCGGTCTGGGCGCTGCAGTCATGGTCTGTGCGACTGGTCCCGACGGAGGTTCGAGTCCTCCCTCGGGCATGGGTGTGTGTGTTTGTCCTTAGGATAATTTAGGTTAAGTAGTGTGTAAGCTTAGGGACTGATGACCTTAGCAGTTAGGTCCCATAAGACTTCACACACATTTGAACATTTTTTCTGAATACCATCAAGGGAACTGCCCGGCTTAACATTCCAATCCGATGGACTGACAACCACTGTCAGATACGAAGTTCTTTGATGAGATATTTCGCTTCTGAACGTCCCATCGCCTTCCTAAATTAGCATGTTATCGGAAGCATATGAACTGGATACGGATAGAACTTCGCAAACATCCGTCATCTACTTGTGGCCGACAACGGTGCAAATTAACTTCACAAACTGGCCTCATATTTCTAGAATAGTCTTTCAGGGCACTATCCTTTATTCTTCGCGATTGGTGTCTCGGTGCTTCTACACTAGCGTCAAACAATTAAGCATGAAA
The DNA here is from genome assembly GCF_023898315.1 of Schistocerca nitens. Classification (NCBI taxonomy): domain Eukaryota; kingdom Metazoa; phylum Arthropoda; class Insecta; order Orthoptera; family Acrididae; genus Schistocerca; species Schistocerca nitens. The sequence goes on along the minus strand of NC_064614.1, from coordinate 1,190,013,654 downwards.
TGTGAGGACACTACTTAAACAAGAAATTTCACAAATGCTAAGGATAGAGTATAAAACACATGGTATATGACTTTGTCGAGTTCATCTAAGAAAGCGCGACCCATTGCTCTCGACAAGCTTTGGCGTACTACATCTACATCTACATTTATATACCGCAAGCCACCCAACGGTGAGTGGCGGAGGGCACTTTACGTGCCACTGTCATTACCACCCTTTCCTGTTCCAGTCGCGTATGGTTCGCGGGAAGAACGACTGCTGGAAAGCCTCCGTGCGCGCTCGAATCTCTCTAATTTTACATTCGTGATCTCCTCGGGAGTTATAAGTAGGGGGAATCAATATATTCAAAACCTCATCCAGAACCGCACCCTCTCGAAATCTGGACAGCAAGCTACACCGCGATGCAGAGCGTCTCTCTTGCAGAGTCTGCCACTTGAGTTTGCTAAACATCTCCGTAACGCTGTGACGAAGCGCGCCGCTCTTCTTTGGATCTTCTCTATCTCCTCTGTCAACCCGATATGGTACGGATCCCACACTGATGAGCAATACTCAAGTATAGGTCGAACGAGTGTTTTGTAAGCCACCTCCTTTGTTGATGGACTACATTTTCTAGGGACTCTCCCAATGAGTCTCAACCTGGCACCTGCCTTACCAACAATTAATTTTATGTGATCATTCCACTTCAAATCGTTCCGCACGCATACTCCCAGATTTTTTACAGAAGTAACTGCTGCCTGTGTTTGTTCCGCTATCATATAATCGTACAATAAAGGATCCTTCTTTCTATGTATTCGCAATACATTACATTTGTCTATGTTAAGGGTCAATCACCAAGTGCCTATTCGCTGCTTTACTTTAAAGTAAAGTTACTTTAAAGTAAAGTTACTTTAAAGAAAAGTTCCTTTAAAGTTACTTTAAAGTAACTCCCCTAAAAGGGTTTAGGTCACTACGCTTTCGTTTTGGAAACATACGATACCAAAAGTAAAGACGCAAGATCCGTTTCAGACCAGACGGTCTCATTACTGCACTCGAAAAATGAGGATATTTTAATTATACAAATTATGTCCGCGACCTAATGTTTTCGAAAAATCTTGCTGTTAATTCGATCATTTTGTGTATAGCAGATAATTTGTTTGCACACATCTACTCTGTGTTGATCTGTTTTGCGCTCACAAGTGACAGCATATATATATATATATTTGTGCTTGTCACCAAAATGTTATGCGAAATTCACTTGTTGAGTACGGAAATTCATTAGTAATCAGTAAATCTCGGCTTCAAAACACATTGTTCGTAATAATTAAATGTTACTTCACATGGATTCATATGTTCACGAAGTACATAGTGTACTATTTTAGCGAGTCGGAGAGATGGACTGAAGTTCAAACGGCAGTTGTGTCTAATCCGTGAAGTTGTGAAAAAACAGGGCGGCAATAGCGAGCCAAAACAATTATGTTAAGTAGTTACTGTGAGTATACGGAAAATCAACATTTAAGAACAGAACTCGGAAGAACGGTCTCGTGAAGTCATATGAAATGATAGCTTTACAGGTTTCATTTCACGGTGGTGAGATATGTGTTCCTAGGAAGATCGAAACAAGAAGAGGGGAAGTGGAGCAGTCAAATGTTAAAACCTGGAGAATGCACTGAGAATGTAAGACGCGAACTGGAGAGGAAAGAAACAATATATAAAAAAATAATGACTCAACGGATTATCATAGGACAGACATATACGTCCGTAGCACTGGCCCAAAGCAAAAGATAAAGTGAAAACCAATAAGGACACGGACTGAATCTCAAGCAGGGATCGTGCCTAATCCCTGCGCAGAGGGTGAACATATGTTGCCACAGTGATTTTATTTTCTATCATGAAAGCAGCTTTAATTCGTATCGAAGGTTTCCAGATACGAAGTCTGTTAAGATTCAATGCGATTAGGATCTTGACGTTGCACATCAGATGCCTGGAAAAGTGTCTGGATGATTCACAAAGTCATTGGAAAGGACAGTAGTGCCCATATAATCCTCTTAGCTGCATTGTTTTATTTTGATTATGTTAGAGGGGATGAAAAAATACAATGTCTCCGGCAATAAAACACACCTTTCAATCTACAGCGAAATGTATCCTGGCAGATTAAAACTGTGTTCTTGACTAGGACTCAAAATGGGAAACTTGAGTTTCGTGGAAAACGCTTTTCGTTTAAAAAGTGACAGAGATGTATTGGCAGAAGTATAACTGTGAGAAAGGATTGTGAGTCGTACCTGGAAAGGTCTGCCGGAAGGAGTATTGCCTCCGAACGGCAAGGTACCGGATTCGGGTCTCAGTCCTGTACGCAGTTTTAACCTGCCAGAAAATTTCAAAATCTACGGAACCAGCATTGGAATACGAAACAGAAAACTGATTCCACTACTGCCGACGCAGGATGACAGAGGCAGAAAATAGTACCATAGACGATTTTTGTTTTTCAAGGATAGTTGCAAGCGAGTTCAGAAAACTCTCAAATTAATATACTGACGTTCAGACACGAAAACATTTCACGGTATTGGGGATTCCTGTCTGGGACTCACCTTCAGAGTCATGATTGTCGATGCCCCACAGCGAACAAGACGAACTGTACGAAGGGGCGTTCCCGTGGCGTCTTTTTATACACGCCCCGGGGTCGGCGCCACGCCCACCACTCTCTCACGGCGACAATCGGAGGCGCGCCCTCTTGCGACACGGCCGCCACCTGTTGCTGTTGACAGACGCCCCGAATTTTCGTGTCGCACGCCCCTAATGCAAAAAATCTTTCGAGCACTGTACGAGCAACAGAGAGATGCATTTTGCAGGTGCCCGGAGTGTAAAAGTGCTTCTTCCTGAAAAGAAACGACATTTTGAGACAAATCACGGTAGTTTGATAAATAAACCACGAAAATACTTGTCTCACAAGTTAAAATAAATGACAAGGAACAGACTGACACTCTAAATGTTATATTTTAACAAATACCTAGATTGTCTTAGTCATTTGATAAATAAGTTCACCGAAATTCTTTCAATTCCAATTAGTATAAATTTATGATTTGCTCCGCAAATTTCTGAACATTGACCAAAATATAATCCAGGTCGGTTTACTATAACTGTTCCTTAGTTTAATCGTCCAGGTGTGGCATCAATTTTAGCTCGTAACGCAGGTACTGCTCATGAGTGAAGAACATCTGAAGCTCTTGTTAGTGCTCGTACTTCTGTACTTACAGGTAAAATTGTTCGATTATCTACGTCTAGCATTCGGTATTCGTCATTTTCTATGTCTTGTTCTGGTGGTATGTAGGTGTCAAACTAAAGAGGCTACTATTAGTATAAAAGACCTTTCTTTCATCTGCAAAAGTTGCCTACCTTGTACCAAAGAGCAAGAAACCTCACACCATAGTAGAAACTGCTTTTTACTATCTTATACCGTTTATAGGTGGCAACAAATTGCCTGCAGGAAAATAACTATTGGAACAAAACTAGCAGGAAGAAACATGAACTGGGAAAACCGTGTAGATGTATGTACAGGTGTAAGTCGTAGTGTGGCTGGCTGTTACGCCGTATAGCAAAGCTCTGACCCGTAAAGAGACTCCTCGCGGTTTGGACACACTGTTTTATTCACAGAGACGTACTGGCATCGAAAAACGTGCACTCTGTCTTTCATGAGATTCTTCAATCAGTAATCGAAGCGGTAAACTTCATCAAAAGTCAGGCACTGAAGTCGAGGCGTTTTCAACAGGTGTGCGTTTATATGAGGACTAAGCACATTTTCCTAATTTTTTACCTTATCTGTCGCTGGATTTCACGTAATAATGTCTTTAAAGGGGCGTATGGTTCAAATGGCTCTGAGCACTATGGGACTTAACATCTGAGGTCATCAGTCCCCCAGTCCCCTAGAACTTAGAACAACTTAAACCTAACTAACCTAAGGACATCACACACATCCACGCCCTAGGCAGGATTCGAACCTGCAGCTGTAGCAGCAGCGTGGTTCCGGACTGAAGCGCCTAGAACCGCTCGGCCACAACGGCCGGATAGGGCGAATGAACTCAGGAATCAGGAATCTTCTCTTTTTTCGAGGGAGGTATTTAAGTTCCGAGAAGTTCAGTTAGTCGTCCAGGTGTGGTATCAGTTTTAGCTCCTAAGGCAGTTTGTATTGTAGCTAGTGTATCTTTATGACATGATTGAGAAAATCAGGTCATTGAATGTGGTAATGAAACCAAAATTCTCCAACTGCCAGGAAACATTTCAGCTTTCAGAAGGGAACTACTATTGTGGAAGAAGGAACTGGGTGATAAAGACATGTATTACGTATTCCCTGCTTTAGAAGACAATGACTTTCAGTCGAGTGTTTTTGGATCGTCTAACTGTCCCCAGTGATTACTTTCTGAAGAATTTTCCAGAGTAAGTTGATTAATATAACTGGTTCAAACATCCTTTCAGTCAGAATTTCATCAACACTCACCACGGAATTTCTGATGTTTCTTCGAACTCCAAACTGAAACCGAATTTCGTTTCCTATTCCCTGCTTAAGGGGAGACGGTGGCAGTCTTGCACTGATATATTTGTAAATCCATATCTTTGCCATTTTTTGTTAGATCTCATTGAAATTTTGCACACTTATGTATAGAGATCTAATATGATTTTTTAAAAAAATTCAGAATTTTTAATAACAATCTAATGCAGTGAGATAATTTTGAATTTTTTATTGCATTATTATTTTAAGGTACACTTTTTCATAATTTCGAGGCAAATTTGGCAAATTTTTAATGGTAAAATAATCTACGCTAATAGGTGTACAATTAGGTGCAGTAACGTTTGGTAAATTAATGCTATTATTTTCTGCGATATTTTGGATTCGAACATTTTTTACAAGCAAATTTATATATTATCAACCACAAAACTGTGTATAATAACTCGATTAAAATTTTGTTCCACTTAAATATCGCTTCAAAATAAAAGAATAGGTGTGCCAAATTTCACTGCAATCCTTCCAGTAGTGTCTGATATATGTGTTCCTGAAAGCAGAAATCCTTAAGTTGCAGAAAAATCGTTTTTAAGTTTGGATGAAATGTAAAAAAAAAATGAAAAAAAAAAAGATTCTATCATACCTTAGCTAAAACTGCCCATATCCATATTCCATTTCTTCTTCATCATCCTCTACAGCTCTTTTAGCTTCTCTAGTCCTTTGCCTAGCAATTTTTTGTATGTTCTGGACTGAAATCTCCGCCTTCGTGATTCATTGTTATCGATGATCTGCGGTATCTGCTCAGTGAAGACTCCAGGTGTAAAGCCCAACTTGCTGAGGATGTGAAGTCTTGCCACATTCCCATCATTAAACACTGCTGCAGCTTCCAAAGCAGAAATCTTCACCACCAAATTGGAAACAAACACAGTCTTTCGACATCTTTTCCAAATAAGAGCATTGAAACTTTAATTTGGGTTCTGTGTTTTCCCATACAGACATTTTTCTAGCAGTTCTGGTGAAGCCAGTGCTCTGAAAGTTGGTTTAATGGCCATTGAAACCTCATAAGGAAGGTTATTTTTATGGGTAGAAGCTTCCCCACTTTCCTTACGTTTCAAAATTTTGCGCCATTTATTAGAACGGCTGCCACGTTGAGGTGTAGTGTCTGTCGACAAGTAATGAAACCAAATGGCCCATACTGCTTTCCTCATACTGTCCAAGCTTGTGAGGTTACTTCTAATTGCAGCACCATAATAGACTTGTAGACTGTCAATTCTCTTCTTTGTTAGTCTGTTTTTATCTCCCAGTGGTTTCCCATACTCTAGTAGCTTGCCTTTATTGTCTGCAACAAGTCTTCGCAGTCGTCCACCCATCCTCTTCTGAATGTGGCTTAAGCACTCCAGTTTCTCAATAGTGCAATCTTTTCCATAGGGCTGACTTTCAACTACATTCTTGAGAGCACTACAGTCTCCATCTCATAAATACTGTACGTATCTTACTCCATACTTTTGCAAAGATCTATGGAAAATGAATTTCATACCTGCAGCTTCCATCCCACCACTGGAGCCTGCATAATTTCTGCTACAAACAGCTTTATGGGCTTCTTGCCATTCTGTTTCTTTACCTGCATCAATACAAGTATATTTTTTGCGCAAGGAACATGCAGAACAATATTTAGACATCACCTGTAAGTCTAATACTTTTCCAGTGTCGACACTAATGGTTGTTGAAACTCCTTGCAGTGAAGTATGCCCCCCTCTTCATCCAGGAACTGTCACAAGAAACTGCTATATTGTTGCTATTAGTTGCTTCACAATTTTCTTGAATTGCCCCAGGACTGCCATTTTCATGCTCTGTTCACTTACTTCTGCAACTGCATTGAGGAGAGCAGTATTCATTGCAGAAAATTTTAGGGGAGGACCAGGCATGATCATAATACCACATAAAAGGTTTCCACCATCTCTTCCAATCCCTATACATCTTAGTCCACAAGCAAATCTCATATTGGCTACATAGATTCTATTACTGACCTTCGATGTCTTGAATGGTCTGTCAGCATCACAGTTTTGGCACAAAATGTGCAATGTGCAAACCAAACCTTCTCTCTTTCCATCATCAACCAAATCCACATTTCCTCCACAAACAGAGCACTTGCAGGCTTTTCTAAGTGCTTCTGCCACCATTTCCAGATGCACAATTCTGAAACCTTTATTTCTGTCATGATTTGTTTCTTCTGACACAATCCCTGTCCCAAGTTTTATTTTAGATGCAGTGGGAGACAAGCTAATGTTTGCATCTGCAGGCCAGATCCTAACTTCAATGTCAGTTTTTCCCTTTATATTGGAAATATGGAACTTACTATATTTTTTAAATACTTTACCAGGCCTAAGCATTGTAAAAAGGGATCAACAGATTCCACCTTGCACAAAGAATGGCACAATAAATCAGGCATCACTCGAATTCCACTAAACAGCAAAAAACTTGTTTACAACACTCCACAGCCTTCTATACCACACTGATTGAACCAGAAAATGGCTCCACAGCCTTCTTTACAACACTGCTGTTATGTATACGAAAAATCACAACCTTCTAAAGTTATATTTTCTAGTTTCACAGGCCAAATTCTGCAATAAAATTTTTCCTCCATTTGATACATTGAAAAGCTGGCTTGGCGCATTACACTGCTTAGGATTTTAATTTTTTTATGCCATTTATAGTTCGAATATCAAGGAAAAAATTTGGGATAATAATCTCAATTATATTTACTATCAAATAAGCAAATAAAAATAATTTGTAAATTTTTCATTATTTCTGCCCCCTAAGTTTTGGAGCTTGGTAAAGCAGCTGTATCAACACGTAAGTAACAAGTCCCAACGAGCTTTTATACCTTGTGTAGCATCCTACATATATGGGGTATGTTTTTCAGTATTGGTAGCCATAACCAAGAAATGAAGATCGTGAATGAATGTGGAGAACAAGATGCAATTCTCTGTTTCGTGTCTTGTACCGAGATTTGAAAAAGTGATGATGAGAAAGTAAGCTCATCATTACCACTGATTTCGTTGCAAGAATAAGATGTAAAAACATTAAAAGTTGATTACAATGTGTTATGTCAACAGTCAACAAGGAGGTAAGTTTTTTTAAACTTAATTTTATGTGCCCAACGTTTTGAGACGAACAGCATGTGCGAAAGGAGACGACGGTGTTTATTTTCAGGTCAAGGAAGCCGTGGACCCATTCAATTTGATTAGCACTAATTTATGGTATTATACTCATACGTGCCCTCATCAAAAGTGTAGAATCCCAAACCCACAAATCACGTCGAGATACTCATCTTGCACTTCGTAAATAACGAACAAAAACTTTGCACCATGTTTGTTCACTTTCCTTCCAAAATGAAAACACTAGTGAGATAAAGTTAACCATCTCGCTATATGAGTGTTGCTACCTGCACTCTAGGAAAAAACGATACAGCGCCGACTTGAAAAATTACGCATGTCTGTTGCTGCAAAAACACGCGGTTGCTACTACACCCGTAAATACGTTGCCGAGACTGTCCCCCCCAACTGCCGTTGCTGCCCAAGAGCCCACCTTCAGGTGTGGCTGCTGCTACATTTACTGTAGTGGCATGTGACGTCACTCTCCTGGCGTCAAACAAGCCCTACGTCAGGATTACGACGTGTCTTATGTGTCAAAGTGTCATGTACCGGATCGTTATAATTAAAGTGCAACTACTCAAGGAGATCCAGAGTGGGTTGTAATTATCGTATGCCAGCTAAACTTGATAGATATGCCAATGCGCTAATGTAAAACCGATTTACGCTGAAAAAAATTAGTTACAATTGTGGTCACCAAGTGCAAACCGCTGCTGTACACTATTTGTAAAGTCATCAGATGATCAAAACGACTCGCAAAATGATTTAGATAAGATATCTGTATGGTGCGAAAAGTGGCAATTGACCCTGAATAAGAAAAAGTGTTAAGTTATTCACATGAGTACTAAAAGAAATCAGCTAAATTTCGACTACGCGATAAGTCACACAAATCTGACGGCTGTAAATTCAACTAAATACTTTGGGATTACAATTACAGATAACCTAAATTGGAACGATCACATAGATAATATTGTGGGTAGAGCAAACCAAAGACTGCGACTCATTGGCAGAACACTTAGAAGGGGCAACAGGTCTACTAAAGAGACTGCTTACACCACGCTTGTCCGCCCTATTCTGGAGTATTGCTGTGCAGTGTGGGATCTGCATCAGCTGGGAGTGACGGATGACATCGAAAAAGTACAAAGAAGGGCACCTCGTTTTGTATTATCACGAAATAGGGGAGATAGTGTCACAGACATGATAAGCGAATTGGAGTGGCTATCATTAAAACAAAGGCGTTTTTCGTTGCGACGGGATCTTCTCACGAAATTTCAGTTTTCTCCTCCGATTGCGAAAACATTCTGTTGGCACCCACCTACATAGGGAGAAATGATCACCACGATAAAATAAGAGGAATCAGGGCTAGCACAGAAAAATTTAAGTGCTCGTTTTTACCGTGTGCCGTTAGAGAGTGGAACGGTAGAGAGGCAGCTTGAAGGTGGTTCGTTGAACCCTCTGCCAGGCACTTTATTGTGAATAGCAAAGTAATCACGTATACGTACACGTAGACGTATGACATCCACGCTATCATTCGACAAGCCGTAACGTGAGTAAATAGAATGGCTATCGGGAATAGAGACCGTGCGCTGTTAGTGAAGTTATTTTACAGGACTGACAGCACTTATAGTGGTGCATTGAGAGGATGTCGCCGACTGAAAGATCTGAGGAGAGGTCTCATGTCATTAAATGGCTTAAAGAAGATGATAGTGAAATTTGAAAACACGGTTGAGTTTGGCGTGGCACCTGCCAGAGGAAGGCATCCTGTCCCGGTGGAAGTTATTGTCGATGTTGCTGTTGTTGTTGCTGTGACTGACCTGCAGCACGTGCCAGGGGTAGCGCTAGTGCATGCCATGGTCAAGAAACGGAAAGTTTTACACTATATTTTACACTGTCACCCGTACGACATCCAGACAGTACAGCAACTGAAATCTCATGATCCTCAGCAACGTTCTGCATTTGCTCTTCCGTTTTTTGGCACGGATCGAAGACATGTGGCCGGGTACTGTTGTGTGGAGTAAGGAGGCGGGTTTTCCACTACAAGGTGTTGTGAAATACAGAGAACAGCCGAATTTGGGGTACTCTTATACCACGTGTTGTGGACGACCACTGCACTCGCCGTATGTGATTGTATAGTGTGGATTCACAAGCACCTTGATTCTCCAGAATGAGATTTTCACTCTGCACCGGAGTGTGCGCTGATATGAAACTTCCTGGGAGATTAAAACTGTGTGCCGGACCGAGACTCGAACTCGGGAACTTTGCTTTTCGCGGACAAGTGATCTATCAACTGAGCTACCCAAGCACGACTCACGACCCGTCCCCACAGCTTCAGCTCTTCCAGTACCTCGTCTCCTACCTTCCAAACTTCACACGAGCTCTTCTGCGAACCTTGCAGAACTAGCACTCCTGAAACAAAGGATACTGCGGAGACATGGCTTAGCCACAGCCTGGGGGATGTTTCCAGAATGAGATTTTCACTCTGTAGCGGGAAGTGCGCTGATATGAAACTTCCTGGCAGATTAAAACTGGGTGCCGGACCAAGACTCGAACTCTGGACCTTTGCCTTTCACGGGCAAGTGCTCTACCAACTGAGTACCCAAGCACGATTCAGTTCTGCAAGGTTTGCAGAAGAAAAAAATGTTCAAATGTGTGTGAAATCTTGTGGGACTTAACTGCTAAGGTCATCAGTCCCTAAGCTCACACACTACTTAACCTAAATTATCCTAAGGACAAACACACACACCGCTGCCCAAGGGAGGACTCGAACCTCCGCCGGGATCAGCCGCACAGTCCATGACTGCAGCGCCTGAGACCGTTCGGCTAATCCCGCGCAGTTTGCAGAAGAGCTTCTGTGAAGTTTGGAAGGTAGGAGACGAGTTACTGGCAGAATTGAATTTGTGAGTCGCGCTTGGGTAGCTCAGTTGGTAGAGCACTTGCCCGCGAAAGGCAAAGGTCCCGAGTTCGAGCCTCGGTCCAGCACACAGTTTTAATCTGCCTGGAAGTTTCACCTTTATTCTCGGCCCGTTCTTCTTTGATGAGAATACACCCAGGGGGCCTGTAAGGTGTACCATGAGATAGATTTGAATGTCAGTACACAGGAACTCAGATTCAACCGGAACTGCTGCGAGCAACAGTTGCTCACATCTTTTTAGAGATGCAGGATCTCGTCGACGTTTCTATTGCTCATATTGAAAAGCGGCGGTTAATAACAAAGTCAACAATATATCTTTCTCATTTGATTGACCTTTTCTACCCCCGTTCCGTTTCTACTCCATTACATATGGAAACATTTCTACACGTCTTTCAAACATTCATAGCACCAGATTTGCACCTAATGAGCAAAATTGGAAAGAACGTTTTTCACCGTAAATCGGTTCCACATTAACGCATTTGAATATTTACCAAGTTTCGCTGCCATACTGGACCTCTGTGAATATCTGCACTTTAATTATAACCACCCCGTACTTTTAAGCAATGCATATTGTCAATCGTATAGATAATTCACTGCATTCAAATGACTCTGGGAGACACTCGACAAATTGCCGGTTTCGATCGGCTGCAAGTCGTATTCGTAATACATTGACTGAACCGAGCCACATACAAAAAAGGTAAACCAGTAGCATAATGCCTGAGATGCCCCGCTTTGCCCGCAGGACAGGACAGGTAGTTTAAATTGGGGAAAGGGGCCAAAATAAGGTGCTGTCATTTACACTCGAACATACAACTTTATTATTTGATCAAACATTACAAGAGCCCAAAAAAAAATTTTTTTAACACACAGCTTTAATCTTTGGGACTTAATCACCAGCTGAAAGCCATTTTAGTTTAAAAACGGCTGAAGGCCAATAAGTTGAAACGCAAACATAATCAGAAATTTAAAAGGCAAGCCTTATCTTACAACAGTTCTTTATTTAGGCTGAAGGCCCAAAGAATCTGAGGTTTTCAGAGCAGACAATTTGAATTCAAAATTGGTTGAAAGCCTAACAGTTAAAATTCCATAACATTAATTTTTTTAGATACCAAAGGCCTTACGTGAAACAGTTCTTTAATTTAGGCTGAAGGCCTTAAGTACAAAACAACTCAAACACAAAATCAGCTGAAGGCCGAACACTTAAAATTGAACAACATTAAAATTTTTAAAATGCCAACGGCCTTACGTGAAACAGCTCTCTGAAGTAGGCTGAAGGCCTTAAGAGAAAAACAACTCAAACTCTAAAACGGCTGAAGGCCCAACACTTAAAATTCAACAACATTAAAACCTTTAAAATGCCAAAGGTCTTACGTGAAACAGTTCTTTAAATCGGGCTGAAGGCCCAAAGAATCTCACACCTTAAGGGCAAAACAACCTTAATTTTAAAAAAATCGGCTCGCTTAGGTGAGACAGGCAGTCGAGCCAACCATTCACGATCAGACGTCAACCCAACCGGTCGACAGTCAACGGACCAAGCGACAGGATAACTTATCTTTCATGTCCGGGATCGGTAAGCCACGGACCTCGTAGCAATGGGGACAGCTCCTCGCACTCCGAAAGCGCGTGGACGCCACCAGCGGCCTCGGCCAAACTACGCTCCACGGAGATTTCCTCGCTGCTCCACGCCAACCGACCAACTCCCCAGGCCCGGAAACGGTGAAAGGACCAAATACACGTCGGCCGATGAGACGACCAACAAAACGACCAACCAACGGTCGTCCCGCTCCACTCCGTCGGACAGTTCATGTGTGCCGTCAGCGGTCGGCGAGCACTGGCTGTCGGCGCCTCACCGGCGCTCCGTCACGGCTGCACAGCTGGTCCGTCTCCAACTGACAACCAGACACACGAAGACCCGGAAATAATATTGGTCGCTCCAGAGATGGTACGACACTGCACTTACCGATACGCGCTGCAGCTGCCGCTCACGGGCGAGTAAGGCAGGAAGTAAGTGACGCCAGTAAATGGAATAAGGAAACGAGGGCGGCAGTACCGTAATAGAACATGACAACCAATGAATGGGATAAACGACAGCCGTGCACGGATCGATGCCAAAACAAAATGTTATCATGCAGTTCCGGTTAATCAGTGGATCCCGAAATCGTAACTGGATTTTGTTCAGACAAAGTACACTACTGGCCATTAAAATTGCTACACCAAGAAGAAATGCAGATAAGCGGGTATTCATTGGACAAATATATAATACTAGAACTGACATGTGATTACATTTTCACGCAGTTTGGGTGCATAGATCCTGAGAAATCAGTACCCAGAACAACCACCTCTGGCCGTAAAAACGGCCTTGATACGCCTGGGCATTGAGTGAAATAGAGCTTGGATGTCGTGTACAGGTACAGCTGCCCATGCAGCTTCATCACGATACCACAGTTCATCAAGAGTAGCGACTGGCATATTGTGACGAGCCAGTTGCTCGTCCACCATTGACCAGACGTTTTCAATTGGTGAGAGATCTGGAGAATGTGCTGGTCAGGGCAGTATTCGATCATTTTCTGTACCAAGAAAGGCCCGTACAGGACCTGCAACATGCGGTCGTGCATTATCCTGCTGAAATGTAGGGTTTCGCAGGGATCGAATGAAGGGTAGAGCCAAGGGTCGTAACACATCCGAAATGTAGCGTCCACTGTTCAAAGTGCCGCCAATGCGAACAAGAGGTGGCCGTGTACCCAATGACACCCCATGCCATCACGCCGGATGATACGCCAGTATGGCGATGACGAATACACGCTTACAATGTGCCTTCACCGTGATGTCGACAAATACGGATGCGACCATCATGATGCTGTAAACAGAACCTGGATTCATCCGAAAACATGACGTTTTGCCATTCGTGCACCCAGGTTCATCGTTGAGTACACCATCGCAGGAGCTCCTGTCTGTGATGCAGCATCAAGGGTAACAGCACCCATGGTCTCCGAGCTGATATTCCATGCTGCTGCAAACGTTGTCGAACTGTTCGTGCAGATGGTTGTTGCCTTGCAAACGTCCCGATCTGTTGACTCAGGGATCGAGACGTGGCTGCACGATCCGTTACAGCCATGCGGATAAGATGCCTGTCATCTCGACTGCTAGTGATACGAGGCCGTTGGGATCCAGCACGGCATTCCGTATTACCCTCCTGAACCCACCGATACCATATTGGATCTCGACCAACGCGAGCAGCAATGACGCGATCCGATAAACCGCAATCGCGATAGGCTACAATCCGACCGTTATCAAAGTCGGAAACGTGATGGTACGCATTTCTCCTCCTTACACTAGGCATCACAACAACGTTTCACCAGGCAACGCCGGTCAACTGCTGTTTCTGTATGAGAAATCGGTTGGAAACTTTCCTCGTGGCAGCAGGTTGTAGGTGTCGCCACTGGCGCCAACGTTGTGTGAATGCTCTGAAAAGCTAATCATTTGCATATCACAGCATCTTCTTCCTGCCGGTTAAATTGCGCGTCTGTAGCACGTCATCTTGGTGGTGTAGCAATTTTAATGGCCAGTATTGTATTATAAGAGTCATCAATGTATCTTTATCGATGTTTCAGTTAATTAGAGGAGAAGTCATAAAAATGGACAGTTGTAAATACGGGCACCTCTCTGCAAAGGCGTGTGGGTGGTGCTGCAGAATGGTGGCGGGGACTGTGAATGGTGGCACTTGCTGATAAAAGATACTGGTGACCAGTTGGAAACTTTCTTTCGAGGAGTGCTGACACAGTGTTTGTTTTTGTGAGAATTGGTGTTTCTGCTAGACTGTAAACGTCCGTTATGTATGTGAACACAGTGACATCCGAAATTTAGAATCCTAAGATACTTTTAGAAATACGTCTTCAGTCACCCACGCCAATAGGTTACGTGTGACAGAGGCCGTCTTGCTTAGGTAAGGTCAGGGTAAATATCGACCCACATTTAAATAGAGCACTACTTCATGGGAACTTCAAATGCAGTTTCCCTGATCAATATCTCTCCTGTCTCCAACATTAAGAGAACCGCCACACGGACAAGGAAAGCTGCAAGCGACAGTGTCATCATTGGACGCCATACAAGTACGAGTTCAACAAATCGCTTGACAAAGTGCTGTCAAGAGGAGGTCGTTGAGATTTTCTGTGGCTGGAAATTGGCTAGTAGGCAGAACTGGGAGTACCAGGGGCCTTGAGGAAAAGAAAATTCCAACCACGAAGCGATTTAGTTCTTCATCACATTCCTGCGTCCCTCTCCTTGTGGACAGCGATAAAGAACTGGATATCAAACGAAGCTTACACGAGACTAGAGCGATGCAACCCGCACCTCTGGTGACGAAAGGTTTTCTCAAGACATTTGGGGAGAAGTGTAGGCTAAATGTGTCATGCGCAAAATGTGGATACACTTAGATTACGCTGGTGCTGAAGTTCGCGATTTCTGGAAATAATTTTTGATCCGATGTCGATTTAAAGCATTTAGATAAACAAACCGATCTTTGTAGACATGTCAACTGCTTTGCAGTCTTTTATCTAGCTTTATTAAAACATTTTAAAAGATTGAGCAGCGATGCTGACGGTAGCAGCTAGCGTGGGCCAGTGTGCTGCTGTCATTGGTGGAGTGTTGGTTATTCTTGGTCTTTTACTGTCCTTGTTAATACATATCGATAACACGAATACCACACTATACTAGTTTTGGACTGTTGTATCGAACGTAACACTCTGTTTTCAAATTCATTTTGTGCGTGACAGAAAACGAACCAAAACTTTCTCTCGACGCTGGGCGTCGGATGAAAGACATGAAGAGCAATGTTTCAATATCATTTTGGGCTGACTCCAGCTACAAATTGCAAAAACGAAATTACAAATATCTACCAAAACACCGCAGAAAATGCGGCAGATGACACCCTGCGTATTCTCCACACGAGCAAAAAATAAACAGCAAATTTCTATTCACAAATCACATTTACATCTTAGAATGGAAAACATCTACCAGCACGTGTCGAAAATCAACAGCAGCAAGATTATGTCTCTCTCTCTGTCTGTCTTTCTTTCTCTTTATTTGTTTTGAAAATTTCTTTTAAATAGTTTGTTTTTTCCTTTCCCGTCACCGTACTCGTTACCTATGGGTATATAATTTTGCTGTTGTGTGTACCATCTTTTCTGTGTGTTTAAATCACGTTTTACCGACTATGTTGTTGTTGAGCCTGATTTTCTGTTGATCTATGGGGTACAGGTCTTTCCTCATAGATTAAGTCGATAGAATCAAGCACTGACAGAAAATATTCAGTGTCGTGCTCTGCCATTGTGACTAATTATTCTCGAATGTGTGATGGTAAACGACTTTTCAAAATTTTCGAACGCGTCTACCTGTTATATTGGGTTCGCCCAGTACCGTGTCTTGTTCAGGTATTTATCAAAGTATCCACGTAGACTACCGTATTTGCTATTCAACGGTGCGTGGTTGAAAACCTCGCGTCTGAGTCTTTCTTGCACTGCCTCAGACCAGTATTTGTCGAGGAAAGCTCGTTCAGATTGGATGGAAGTGCTGCAAAGTTCGGCCACTTCATGTGCCCATACAAGCAGATCACCTAGCGTGTTCCACGACAAATCTGATTTTCTGTGCTTCCGTCCAGTTGCGTGGAAATACACGACGAAAAGCACCGATAAATACTACGGGATTCATTCTTTTACCTTCTATAGTGAATGTAGGAAACTGTCGGTGTCTCAGCAAACCTTCGTCTGCAAAAATAGTTGATAGTCACATGGCCTTTTCGGTCTTATTTATGTTGTTATCGTAGTTACCTGTAATTCCGGCTGGTAATTGTTCGGGTATTGGAGTTGTGGGTATGTTTACATTTTGCACTCTACAACTGTCACTGGTACCTGCTGTGGGACTCGTGACAATTTGTGGATAAATACCAATAGGTTGTGGTTTGTCCACTGTAGCCTGTGTATTATTTACATGCATATTTCGAGATACGGTATTATTTTCTTCTAAAAGATTGCGGATCCTATCTTCCGCGGCTCGTAGGTTAATGCTTACCTCGTTTACGATTTCATTTTCTTTCTTATGAAGAGCTTTTTCTACTACATCTGAGTGTAACTTACAGTCGGTTACGAACTTCTCAGCAATGGTATTACCCTTATCTAACGTACCTGCTTCAACTTGACTAACGATATCACTCAGATTTTCATTGATCCTGTCTCTCGCTTTCTTAGCACATGCTGAGTCAACCTGTAATGTTGCTACCCTAAAAATAAGCTCTTCTACAGCTAGACGTACACTTTCATAGTCTTCATTTAATTTGTTGACGACAGTGGTTACCTTTTCTACTGCCGAAACCAACTAGTTTTGTGTGGCTTCAATGTTTGTGTTTGCGTCTATGATTTTCTTTATCTGTTGCTCTACTAGATCGTAATGGTCATTAAAAGAATCTACCTTCTGTTTTAACTCCGTAATGTTACTGTTCACTTCAGAAAGTACTTCATGCTTTACCTGTGTTTAATATCATTCAATTTGCGTCGATTTCAGTGCAAAAAAATTTTGGCTAAGTCATCGAATTTCTGTGACACCGTGTCTTGCAAATCCTTGAATACTTGTTTTTGTTCATTGCATTTAGATGTTGTGTCTCAGCGAATAAACTGAATATTAATGAAATTAACACCGTTCCACAACTGAAATAGTTGGTGCGACATGATTATCAATGCCATACATCAGAGTGACTACCGAAAACCTAAACAACTTAGCAACAAGAGGTACTACTCAGAGCATGCTTGCTCACTAGTGTCCTAGGGAAGAGTAAAACTAACCTGCCCCACCACTGGGGTCTACACAGAAGCCCGGATGAGCTCAGAGAGCGTAAGCGGTCTCTACGAGGGTCACTCCAAAAGAAATGCACACTATTTTTGTAAAAATACAATTTTCATTCTGCATGTGTGAAAGTCTTACAGTGTGTAGATACATCCTTCCCGCTTGTTTTCAAACTTAGTTCAACCTGTTCCCCTGAGTGGCGCCGTCACAGAAATTCTTCAAGATGGCTGCTACACTTGACGTTCGTCAGAAGCAACGTGCTGTCATATAATTCCTGTGCTGTGAAAACGAGACAGTGGGAAACATCCAAAAGAGGTTGAAAAAGGTGTATGGCGATGCTGCTGTCGATCTCAGTACAGTTAGTCGGTGGGCAAGCAGGTTACGTGATGAAAGCGGGCACGGCAATATTGAGGATTGTCCTCGCAGCGGCAGGTCTCGTACTGCACACACTCCAGACAATGTGCAGAGAGTTTACGAATTGGTGACTGCTGACAGACGCATCACAGTGAACGAATTGTCACTCTACGTTGGGATAGGGGAAGGAAGTGTTTGCAGAATACTGAAAGTGTTGGCGTTAAAATAGGTTTGTGCCAGGTGGGCTCCCAGGATGTTGACAGTGGCTCACAAAGAAACAAGAAAAATGGTATGCGGCGAACTTTTGGAACAGTACGAGAACGATAGAGATGAATTTCTTGGAAGAATTGTGACAGGTGATGAAACATGGCTCCATCATTTTTCACCAGAGACGAAGAGGCAAT
Source organism: Schistocerca nitens (assembly GCF_023898315.1). Taxonomy (NCBI): domain Eukaryota; kingdom Metazoa; phylum Arthropoda; class Insecta; order Orthoptera; family Acrididae; genus Schistocerca; species Schistocerca nitens. The sequence goes on along the minus strand of NC_064614.1, from coordinate 1,189,995,531 downwards.
CAATGGAGTGGCATCATGCAAATTCACGTAAGAAAAAAAATTCAAATCCGCACCTTCTGCTGGAAAAGTTATGGCTATGGTGTTTTTCGATTCCGAAGGACTCTTGCTTGTGGACATCATGCCAAGTGGAACCACCAGAAATTCTGATTCATATGTGACGACACTGAAGAAACTTCAAGCTCGACTGAGTCGAATTTTACCGTGCGGGTATACGGGCACTGGTTCCAAGATGGCGTAAGGCAGTTGAGAGGGATGGAAATTATGTGGAGAAATTAAAATATTGTTTCTGAAGGATGTATCTACACACTGTAAAACTTTCAAACATGTAGAATAAAAGATGGATATTTTTAAAAAATAGTGTGCATTTCTTTTGGAGTGACCCTCGTATAATGAAGTAGAGCGTGAAAGAAGCTGCATAAAGATTCAGCCAGATTTTGTTAAGTTTTCAAAGAGGTGCAAAGTTGGCAACGTGCTTTAAAAATTCAGAAATGCAAAATTGTGCACTTCACAAAACGAGAAAACGTTGTATCGCATGTAATATCAATGACTGACCGCTGTAATCGGCCAACTCATGTGAAATGGAATGATCATAGAGCCTCAGTTGTGGGTAAAGCAGGTGGCAGACTACAGTTTATTGGCAGAATACTGGGGAAGTACAATCAGTCTACAAAGGATACTGCTTACAAATCAATCCGTGGGAGAGCGTCACAGACGTACTGAAGGAACTGGACCGGCAGACTCTTGAAGACAGACGTAAACTATCCCGAGAAAGTCTATTAATAACGTTTCAAGAACCGGTTTCAAATGTTTGCTCTAGGAATATACCACAGCCCCCTACGTATCGCTTTTATAGGGATCGTAATGGCAAGGTTAGAATAATTGCAGCTCGCACAGAGGCATTCAAACAACCATTCTTCCAGCACTTCATACGTGAATGGAACTGGAAGAAAACCTAATAACTGATACAGAGGGACGTACCCGCTGCTAGGCATTTCACGGTGTTTTGCGGACTATGACGTAAATGTAGATGTAGATAATATTCCAGATGTAGATGTAGATAATTTTCCAGGTACTTTTAGTCACAAAAATCCAGGCCTTGCAGTTACAGGTCCTTTTTCATACTCGTAAACTATATGAATTCCCACTAAAAATAACTGCTCCATTTGGTTGGGCCCCTTTCCCCCGCACCCCCCTCCCCACCCCCCGCGGGCGCTCTTGCATAGGCTGGAGTAATAGATATAGAAGCACTCAAGCGAAGGAAAATGTCTCGTGAGTGTATTTTCAAACTTCAGCCTATGGCGTGACTTCCATTAATGCTCGTGACGCGGAATTTGGCTACCTTAAGATCGTCAGATAGCCGACAAACCATTACAGCAAATGCTAGGAGTGTCACCATCTTCAAAATTTCATGTCGAAAGACTCGAAATTGTTGCCTGCAGCGCAGTAGCTATCCATATACTAGACACACGTGAGCAACACAAAAAAATCAATGTTTGATTTGATTTGGACTATGAATTAAAGACCGTTTTTCCATTATTGTGAAATAGTTCAATGAGCTTCTTTTAAATGCCATGTGGTGCTGAATTATACATTAATTATGTGGAAGTTGATTTCAGAGACCAGAGGCGGAAAATAGCAAAGGAGACGGAATTTATTCTTTCTCGCAGGTGTTAGTTTTGAACGTGGACTATTTATAGTGCCACTGCATCCAGCAGTGGCTTGTTTGAGCTCAAATACGCTGCTGCAAAGGTGATGGCACCAAGGCGTGTGGAGATGGTAACTGCTGTGGCCTCTATGTGTTCCATTGGCTGGAGAGTCTCTTGGGTATGGACAAGAGTTTTGTTGAGGAATACAGCTGTGCCTCCACCACGGTGGTCGAGGCGGTCAGAGCGGTAATACGCTGCTGCAAAGGTGATGGCACCAAGGCGTGTGGAGATGGTAACTGCTGTGGCCTCTATGTGTTCCATTGGCTGGAGAGTCTCTTGGGTATGGACAAGAGTTTTGTTGAGGAATACAGCTGTGCCTCCACCACGGTGGTCGAGGCGGTCAGAGCGGTAACACACCATGTTGCGAAGTCGGCACGCCCACCACGGACGCATCCTTTGGCGGGACTATCCCCCATTCTACGTCCAATACTTTCCAATCATACCTGCCCATGTTAGGCTAAATTTTTCTGCCTGACTCATGTAGTACTGTCACCGTCAGAGGGTGGTACGGGACTACAAGTCCCATCGCCACACCTCCAAAGTGAATTGCAGTGACGCAGTCACTGCCATGTGGAAATTTACTGCCTCACCAACACAGTTAGACCGCAATAGACCGGTGATGCTGTATTGTAACGTATCACAAAAAAAAAAATCGATGTATGTATATAGTAATCAAATATCTGAGTAGTGCTTGGCAATGCAAGATTAGCTATTACGTGCAAGTGATTATTTAAGAGAACTGAAAAAGAATCCGTGCTTGGTGGTTAACAAATGAGCTCAATAAGCATTGGGCGTCGTTTGCCACATTCACATATTCTTAGGTTGTGACTTCTCTTATGAAACCGTAACCAAATCGAGCTAGTCTGGAAAATCTAACAGCTATTCATTTCTCTCGTGATCGTGTGTGGGGCTTGTGAAGCGGTTTGACTGTAATTTTGTTTCTTCTATGAAATCGGCTGTCAAACTGAAAACATTTTTTTAATTATCTGTGTAGTGGACTGACAAGGCAGCCAGTCCACAGAGACGGGTAGCCGAAAGGGCACACGTACACACACGCTGACTGGCGCGAAGTCTGGAACAGGATACGTGATGAATGTGATAAAGAAAAGAACGTAGCGACTAGAACACTTAACTTTTATATCGTCCTTTGGTATACAGCATTCTTGATGATACAAGTGAGACTATCTTGAGATACATGCAATGGTACAAATGGCGCCTTGCTAGGTCGTAACATTAACTTAGCTGAAGGCTATTCTGTCTCTCGGCAAATGAGAGAAACGCTTCGTCAGTGTAGTCGCTAGCAACGTCGTCGTACAACTGGGGCGAGTGCTAGTACGTCTCTCGAGACCTGCCTTGTGGTGGCGCTCGGTCTGCGATCCTGACAGTGGCGACACGCGGGTCCGACATGTACTAATGGACCGCGGCCGATTTAAGCTACCACCTAGCAAGTGTGGTGTCTGGCGGTGACACCACAATCTGACGTCAAAGCAATATATTACATCTATTTCAATTTTATTCCTAAAAACTCGAAATTGTGGATTTCAAGAGGTCGGTGCACAATCGGCAATCTAGTAGCCAAAAAATGCCTCGCCACGGGCATGAATTTGTTTTTTAAATTCCAGACAATTGGACTAAGTTTTAAGTAGGAATTGTAAAGAATTTAATTTTGAAAAAAATATGGTAATAACGTTAACTGAAACTGTATACCGCGGGACCGCTACGGTCGCAGGTTCGAATCCTGCCTCGGGCATGGATGTGTGTGATGTCCTTAGGTTAGTTTGGTTTAAGTAGTTCTAAGTTCTTGGGGACTGATGACCTCAGAAGTTAAGTCCCATAGTGCTCAGAGCCATTTTTGGAAACTGTATGAATGTGTCAGATAATCTGCTAGCACACGTGAATTCATGTTAAACCTGAAAAAGTAAAGCTCATTCATACAGTTTCACTTCGCGTTATTACCATCACTTTGCCAAAATTAAATTCTCTACAACTTCTGCCGAAAACTTTGTGCAAGCAGAGATGCACATATGGCCACCCCTCTGATTTTAGTGATTTTGGTTTTTTAGTATGCTGCCCCTATACATCAGATTTTTAAACCTCCCACATCGCATGCAAATGTCACAAGATCGTGAAATGATCAGAAGTCATCACATTCTCGAGTACACTGACGTGGATCATTGTGGATTAATGCGTTTAAGAGATCTTCATCAATCCCCGAGGGCCTTCCTGAACGTAGAGAGTCACTAATGTCAAAACGACCCTCCTTAAAACGAGAAAACCATTTTCTTGGCGTGCTCTGTCCAATTGCATTATCCCCATACTCTACACAAATGTTACTGACTGTTGTCACTCTTTTACTGAATTCAAACAGAAGAATATGTAGGAAATATTCCGATTTCTCCATTTGGCACTCCATTTTCTAAAGTCCACAGTTTTACTCACTGTTTTCAAATGACAAAATGACAACATGCTAACTAAAATAGCAATAGTGAACAACAAACAAATGACAATAGATAAATAAACCCTTAGTAATCGGAATACCAACAAGCAAAGCAAAAACGCTTCGAACATACTCACCAACCTACAGCTTGCAAAATTATTTCATTGTACTGCGCACAGTTCAGGTGATACTGCGCCATAAATTTTGAGATACGTGGGAAACTAGCTTTTGCTTAAAACGAGGCGCTAACTACGCAGACTATGCTCAAGCAGTCTTTTATAATGAGAACACTTAGCACTTCAAACGAACCTTAAATAAAACTCCAGGTCATTCCTTAACTTTTTCTCGCGTACACGCTTAACATTTTTCGCGTACACGCTTAACATCAAATCTTTAACACATTAATTCATTTGTAAAGCAGTCATATGTGTAAAGCTGTTTTATACATGGGAGTTCGATCCTACCAGGAAGTGGGTTTTTATTGGTTGCATTATAAAATGATAAGCTGAAATTAGTATAAGAGTTTTGTTATTTGGGCAACGAAATATTGTGAGAAGTAATGAGTATTTGAGATGTAAACTGGCAATAAGAAGAAGAGGTTTCCCGAAAAAAAGTGTTGAAATCAGCTGCAAATTTAAGATGGAGAGGAATTCTTCCAGTGCAAGACATCATTTTATAGTTTTGTTACTACCCACATAATTATGTTTCAGTGCTTTATGAGCAATCGCCTGCGTGGTTTTTGTGGTTATTTTCTTTCTAATAATTATAATTACATGTTAAGCTCTTTTCTTGATAACACGACATTTTGACTCAAAGATACTTATATAAATAACGGAACTAAAAACGATGTCCAACATAAGGTGGAATTCCTCTCCAGTTTTTCTTAGCAAACACAGAAAATAAGATCAGCTACAATATCCAATACATGATTATACGTGGAGGTATTAAGTAGTCTTTTAATAAAGTATTTGTTTTGCGTATTGTCTGATCCGGAAGTGAGGTGTGGCCGACAAAGTCTGTGCACAAGAAGCTTTTAAACGTGGTGCAGCACAGGATTTCGAATGGATACATCGAATAAGTAGTGCAAAGCTTCTGAAGCAAATCGTTGAAAAGAGAGATTTATGACGTAACTTGAGTAAATGAAAGGTTGGTTCGATTGGACACATCCGGACGAATTAAGAAACAAATTGAGTAATTAAACGAACTTTAGGTGTGAAATTTGTAGAGAGATTCTTAAAGCTTGAGTAGGTAGGCAGATGCATATATATGGCTGTGTTATTGACTTTGTTGTTAAAACAATACCATAATTTGTTTACACTATGCGTTTTTAAGAAACAATGTTCTGAAAATGTAATAATTTCATGTAAAACTTTTCGTTGGATGACTTTTTTTTAAAGATTTTCATAAGGACCTAACTCAACAACAACCTTTACTTTTGGAAAAGACTGCAACTGTATTGAAGAATTTCGCCTTGGTCGTGTTTCTGTCAGCGATGAATATCGTGGAGGTCTACCGAAGTCCATGGTTGGTGATTTACACAACATGGCTTAAGGGTATCGGCATAGGATTTACAGTGAGAATAGGACTGTTCCAGTAGAAGTATCCGACACTTTTGTCTTGATACCGAGTACTTTTGGAATCGAATCACTTTTTCAATACTTACTTGTTACCGAACGGAAACTACTTGTATCGAATCGTATTTATGCGCATATGCTAGTGAGTGAGTGATTGATTGCTTATGTCTGCTGTAAAGATGGAAACACACAACCAACTTGCAGCAGTGTACCAAATTTGACATGACTGTTGAACATGGATAAAGAATTGTTCCCAGTGAATTCCGCACAGTCTGACAAGCTTAAAAACAGGCTCGCGTTCATTGACACTGTGTATGGAAATGCTGAAACACGTTTACTTAGTAATGCAAAATCCATGTACCATATGATAAAAAAAAAGTGGACACTTCATAACCATTCTTTAAGTCGGGGGTCACCAACCTATGGCCCACTGGCTGGATCCGGGTGGTGACGACATTTCATCTGGCCCTCCGACAGTGTATATTGTGTGTGTATTGAACTGAGGACCTAGAAACGACGGAGAGGCTTTGTCCCATCGTAGCCTGCCTTCAGTGGTTCACAACGCTACAACAGGCTACAGCAGTCCACCCACCCCACCGCCGCACACCGAACCCAGGGTTATTGTGCAGTTCGGCCCCCAGTGGACACCCCCCCTCCCCCGCGGGAACGATTCATACCAGACATGTGTAGCCCCAGATGTTTGTATGTTTGCATGGTAGTGTAATTATGGTGTACACGTACAGTCGTGCTCAAAAGTATCCGAACGACCTGAATTGCATTTCACCTGATTCGCATGCAACCCACATAACGCAGCTGTTTAGCAGGTCCTCCAATCGCTCCTTGGTACAGTCGTTTGACTATTGAAAATGGTTCCAACAAGTCACCACTAGGAAACATTACCCTGTATCGCAATAACTCTAGATGTAAAGTAATACTACGATACTACAAATATCAGGGAATACCTTATCACAGCTAAGACTGTCCTTAAGGCGTGTAAGCTCACATTTATTACAATAAATGACGTACCTGAAATGTTACCATTCTCATTATTACTCGTACGTCAGATAGGTAATGCAAGTAGTAAGTTCGTCGTATTCATGATTTCACTTCAAAGTAACAGACCGTACTTATTATTTAACACAAAATGACATTAAAAATAAAGTTATTCACGAGCAGCTAGTTGAGAATATGTATGAACTTCAAATGACGCGACGAACCGTCTCGTTCTGCATATGGATTCAAACCCAGGTCATGCAGACTAAGCAAAGATTTCGTGACTGACAGAAACTAACAGTTATTCCTGATTAGGCACACAGAAAGTGATATACCTCGATTTTAGACAGTATAAATTAGGAAATACCAACATTAAATTACATAACGCAAACATTTTTAAAGGACGCGAATTCTTACCCAACACCTATTGACCCTGTTAACGAACTACGAGAGATGTTAAATATTGCTTCTTAACAAGTAACTTAATTGAAATGCCGTTAGGTAAAGCTTTGTGTTGGACAGGAATTCGAACCCAGAACCTAATCGGATAGATATCGAAGCACAATCACCTGTGACATATCGCATTTTCTTGGCAGTAACTAGATGTTTTAACTGAAATGATGAGACGAAACAATTATTTTTTCCTTCCCAGGACTCCAACCCAGCACCTATCGCTGTTTTATTCTAGAGAAAACGAAAGTGAAATATGGGTATGTTGCACCAGCAGCGACATGTGAGAATGTTTGAACTAGAAATAATATGACGAAGAGTTCAGTGCTGACTGGGAATAGAGCCCCACACATATCGTTGTTGACTACACACAAACAGACGTCAGCTACCGAATTTTTCTCCACCAGCAGCTCGGAATAACATCTTGAACTTACAGTGATCTCGCAAATAGTTCTGTGTCTCATTGGGAGTCAAAAACGTCCAATATCGTTAGTGTTGACAACGAATTAAAATACACAGAACCTCGAAATTATTATCCACCAGCAGATCGGTGTTCTCATGGTAGAGCTTGATAATACATAATGAAATCTGTAGTGCCGGGCCAGGATTCGAACCCATTTACGCGCAATATGTGGAGATGTTGAGGAGTCTGCAGTTTTGAACAAAAAACAAATTGTAGCCGAGCTGTGTTGTCACGAAGGGAACAAATTCCGTGTTAAGGACGGTCTGAATTGCACTCCAAGTTCAGAACCAATTTTATCGACATACAGAAGCTCAGATAAAAGATGGAATAAGTGTCCTGTGATCCTACATAGCGTTTATTTCGTCACTAGAAATAAATAACTAGTATAAGAAAGGTTACTGGTGATAGAGTTTCTACATGTCGCCACTCCAGACTTTATTGTGGCTCAACCTAACGTCTACTTGGTAGAGAAGGAATATCATTTTTAAAGTGAATTTCACACCACAATGCCATTATATCTTCTTCACTTGGTGTAGCCAGAAGAAAATGGAATCTGTCTCTCCCTATCTTAAGTCACTGACCGAAGCGGAATCGAACCCAGACCATAGATATATGAGCCTGTCATCAGCCCAACAGACCACCAGATCCTCTCCTCTCTGGTTCATTTTTCTATCATAACGCCGTTGTGCCACACTGGCTGAGAATTCTGACACACAGGCTCCCTGTATCAATTTGCAGCATGTTCAGTAAATTCATTTACTTGGTTGACCAAATCACCATGAACTAGATGCCTCGGCTACCCAGTGCATACATTCAACTTTATTTTGTAATCACCGAAATAAAATCATGTAGCTGCCACCTACACACAAATGTCAACAGTGTAGGATGCAGAAATCTAAATAAGAAGTGTTCCTTTCCACTTGAGCTACTCTGTTGTGCTATCTGTTTGTTGAAGCGTCGTGCAGTGCAATAGAAAAGGTATTACTGTTTGTCTCTCATAAGTATTCACCTGGCCATATGCATTATCCCACAGCGCTGTGGAATGCAAAAGTTCTGGAGGAACTGTTGTTGACTTCTGGAGCTGTTACAACTACGTGTTAGCTAGTAGTCTAATGCTAAGTATCGCGCGCGGTAGATAAAATGTCCCGAGTTCGAGTACATTCACTGCTATGTTTCTTTAAAACGCAATTCTGCTGTCTGCTAAATTTATCGGTCTAATGGAACTTCTAACATAATTCCCTTCACTTCTCAACCCAAAATAGACGTATGTGGGAAAAGGGCTAACTTCTGCGCCATTTTGTTCATTTCAGGTTTAACAGACAGCCAGACAGTAGAAGCGTCTCGAAACTTTCGTATTATGTATGGGGAGAGCGCATCGTGCCAAAATACGTCGGAAAAGTATTTTCTACATTACCTGTCGTCTGGTAGTGGCATTTTATTCTTCTTCAAACCTTGTTTGATAGCTTTAACTCAGAACAAGTTTTCTACATGCATGTAATCAATAAACGGCATGTCCATTTTCAGACTGTTATAGATAACATCAGAGAATTCGGATATATCGTTGATGATTAATTTCTCTCTCATGTTTACTATCGTTTTAACAACATTAAAGGAAACCTTACAAAAATTGTGAACTGTATTATAAGAAATGTAATAAAACTACCCAAGATAACCTTACGACGATAGTCTGTTTTAATAAAACTATCTGTACACGAGCGTGCCTCTATCGACACGAATTGGTAAAATACTACTCACTTAGATTTCTATTGGGTCTGTGTTAAATTGGTATGCAGTGTCATAATCAAGATGTATGCAAATGTGACATTTCATAAATAAAGTTATGTATTCCTAGAAACCCAAAATTTGCTTGTCAGCAGCGGAAAGAGGCGTTACTTGTTGTGCAGCATTGTAAGTTTTTCACCATTGCACTACGAGCCGAAAGTATTTTCTTGCGATTTCCTTATCGGTGTTTGATCTGACTGTTTGTAGCTCTTTCACAAAAGGTTCAAATGGCTCTGAGCACTATGGGACTCAACTGCTGAGGTCATTAGTCCCCTAGAACTTAGAACTAGTTAAACCTAACTAACCTAAGGACATCACAAACATCCATGCCCGAGGCAGGATTCGAACCTGCGACCGTAGCGGTCTTGCGGTTCCAGACTGCAGCGCCTTTAACCGCACGGCCACTTCGGCCGGCTTTTCACAAAAGGGATAAAAACGCTACACTCAGTGAGACTGGAACTGCGAACCATAACAGAGGCTTTTTCATAAGTCAGCACATTACCACAGAGCAGGGGGAGAAGTACGTGTCTGAGCTTCCTCTTACGGGACCAATAGTGGCTAGAACTCGTAAACCGCTATTTGAAGGACGAGATTAGTTGCGATTTCCACGTGCAATGACTTTCCTGGGCTGCAAACCGTAAATTTACAATCTTTTGTTACACTTCAAGCGATAATAGCTCAGATTATTCAATGGAAATGACAGGTAAAATCGAGTGAACTTTGAGGCTTAATTCCGTGCACACCAGGAAGTAACTCGTCGATCACAGAGTTTGCCAAACATACATTGCCTTGTTGCCAAATCTCAGTTACAATACCAGCAGGAAGAAGACGAACCGATGTGATCTTACAGCAGGCTAGGAAGTGACCATAGCTGGTGTCTCCAAGTAGCGGCTGCAACGGCCTGGAATACGTAATGCGCCTGATTCGCATTTCTGTAACTAGGTTTAGGGACTGGAGGGCAGTTACTAATAATACTGAGAACTGACTGCAAACTAAGCATCATAAATCAGTAACTCTGATAGTTGTTTTTATATTTCTTTCGTAAGTCTACTCAAAACTAAGAAACTCATTCACAGACGTTTTCGTGCCTCGCCGATTGTCGAGCACAACAAACAAATAAAAATAAAAAAAGAACGCGTGTGTGTGTGTGTGTGTGTGTGTGTGTGTGTGTGTGTGTGTGAGAGAGAGAGAGAGAGAGACATCATTACGAAATATCATTACGAAATATGGTATTGATGACTACCCACGAAGAGTCGTGAATTACCGAAATTTTTGCTAATTCCAGTAACCAAATCTAAATTTGAAAATTAATGACGACAGTTTTTGTAATAAACCTTGACTTCTATCAAGACCCTTTCGTCCCTGTTAACTAACCACGAAAGATGTCTGATATACCTCTATTCTGAAGTAACAAAGTGTACATGTATTTAAAGATGAAGTGCATTATGTGAAGTTCTGTGATGGAGATACGAACCCAACACGTATTCGGATTGTTAACTAAATAAAATCAAATGTTTCGTATAGTTTTTTTTCTTTCCAGCTGCTAGGTGTTTGAATCTAAAATAAGGATACAAACTTTTGTGCCCAAGCGACAATCGAACTGCACACCTACCGTGCATCCACGAATATAGCTTAAGTATCAGTTGCTTATTCACCAATAGTAAGATGCGTGCGTGTTTGACCAGAAATAACGACACCTATTGCGATTGTTGGCAACACATTAACAGACATTAAAAATGTACGTCAATTTTCACTAACATGCCGGTGTGCACGTGATAGGGCTTGAAATGAAATTATGAATATTTTTGTACTGGATCAGGATTCGGACCCACATACTTACCTTTGGAGGAGACCTAGATAAGATTACAGTCTTGAGAAAAGGAACGAAATGATTGAACTATACTGTTCCGAGAGATTCAGATCCTCGAAAGAGGAGATACGAATTCGAATCACAGTCCAGCACCAAATTTTTCAACGTCTCTAGTTTAATCAAGTACAAGTAAAGTAAGAGCCCTGTTCCTTTAAATGGCTATCGGTTCATCAAATAAAATAAAATTTTCTAATGTAAGTAAGTTTACTGGCGACTGTATTTCTGTTTACCATGACTTCCGCTATGTCTTTTCCCAACGTAAACCGGTTCTGTCCAGTTGGTAGTGAAGGAATGTGATCTTTAATGCGGATTCTGGATTATAACGTCTTTCTCTTAACGTTACGAGGGATAAAGTAAATCTGTTTGTACCTCTTAAAAGTCAATGCCTGAACCCACGCATTGCACCCGTGATAGTTCGTTCCGCCAGACCATTGTGGCCACATTTCCCAGCCCCAGGAGTGTGCTGTAACAGATGATGTGCTTAGCTTACAAAATTAGTCACGGTGGAGAAAACACGAGTCTAATAAATGGTTAAGTAGAAGCAAGCTTCAGAAGCGGAGATTATGCTATTCTCATGTCAGCAGGATGTAAAGACTCTTCTAGAAATCATAGGCTCGATGTGAAGCCCTTTTGAAATTTTCACAAATTCAGCAAATTTCTTAGTTCGAGAAAATCCACTGGGAAGAGTGAAGTTATCGGATAATTCGATTATTACCGTCACTATTACTATCATTTTCTTCATACCGCTGCTGGAACACTGTACTTGAAGATCATTTGATGCCTTTTGGTCACTATAGAATTAGTTTCCGAAGAACAGGTTTTTTCCCTGTCTACGGAATCCTTTTCATGTTAATATCAAACATCAGTAATTACTCGTAGATTATATTAAAACTAAAGTAATTGATGAAGACGTTACTTGATAACAAAAACGCGCTGCCTTTCTTCATTTACTTGCACCTAGAAATAGCTATTGAGTACTGCCAAACCAAAACGCAACGTCGCTGTCAGTTCTTCCATATGATTTGGTCGACATGACCTGTTTCAAGTTGTGTATGTTTTAGAAGATCAATTGTTTTCCTTTGCAATAAACAGAAATATTTTCATTCTAATCCATCCAAGTACAAAATTTTCGCAATGTTAGTTCAAATTTAATATTTCACAGTTGCAAAACTCGCATCCGACTCATTGACCTTACACGTAGTCGCTGACCATAAATTCTAGCTCAGAGTGACACCAGATTAAGTAACCTAATGTAGCGAAGACTGTTTGCTAGTGCTCTTTCTCATCGGAAAATACATCATTCGGCTCCATAAGTACACTGTAACAGTAATTTCTGTGTGTATGCAATGCATACGGATTAGAATTTAGTGGTGCTCTCTCTTCCACTTCTGTATACAATATGCCTGACCTAAACGGTCCCTTTATCTTAACAGGCCCTGGGCAGTGCAACATCATACTGACAACACTAATGTGCTTATACTGACAACCTGACTGTTCTTTTTACCTGATTTTGTAATCATTTAAATAAAACGACATGACCTTCCAGTGGGAGACATTTCGTCCCACCTCTCCTTCTGTGAAATTTGTCAGTAAGCTTTTTGCCTTCCAACCAGTGAAATACGGCAGAGTACGGCCGGTAAATGATTCACAAACCACGTTTTAGCGCCGTTAAAACGATTTATTTAAACGTCACAAGACTGCACATAGGTGCAATCGATTTCGAGGTGCAAAGTGTTTGTTATCTTACTTTTGTGACAGGTGGGCATAAGTGATTTCCAAATACTTTTTATTGTACTGAAATAATCTTATGTCACAAAGTAACAAGGTAAGTGTTTTATTCGTATATATTTTGTATTAAACTGTAATCGTGATGGAAGATTATACACCTGAATGTTTGACACAACTGGTAGGAGAAAACGCTCCATATTAGCCAAACCCCGCGCCTCCTCTCCATATCCTCCTATGACACGAGCACGGGATTCTCCTCACATACCGCTACAGAGCTGTTCCTAGCACAGCTGAGAATTGGCAACATCGTCACAAACATTAGGCAACACTGTGACAGTGCAATCACTTCCGCGTATGGTACTGAATTGACTCGCTAAATTCACTTGATATTCCCTTTCCATTTGAATGACTCGTGCTACATAATCCTCATGTAAACTAAGACACTGAGACAGAAAATTCAATTTTTTGCCTAAAGAAATGCTATCTTCACATAAGTGACAACTTTTATTATCTTTCACGATGCGTTATGAGGCTGAGCGACAAATACCATGATGGGAGTGGCGTACAGGCAGCAGTGTGTCCGTAGCCCAGTGGTACATTCCTTCGCGGGCAGCCGTGCGGTGCGGACGTACGGAGCGGCTGGTCGTGTTTACTTCGTTGCTGCCGGGGGCGGTCGCTGTGCATGGTGAGTGCGCGCTTAAAGCATTAACACTAACCTCAGTAATGAATACTCGAACGCAGTCATGAATCCACCAGAACGGAAAGACACTCTTCAATTAACATTCGACCCGAAATTTGCTAGACCAAAATCCTTTGAGGTAGAATTATTTGTTCGCGATGTTATGAAATTAACGCTTGACGATTTAATTGGCATACAGTTATCGATCGTTAGTAGTACCGTCTACTTGAAATTGGTGACGCCTGAAAGATGCGAGCAAATTGTTGAGTCATGTGGTGGATCTCTTAAGTTCAAACATTCAGACAGAAACGTTGGCGACGTACAAATAACGCAGGCAGGCCTGGGGTTGCGAACCATTAGAATATTTGAATTGCCTTTCGAAGTAACTGCCGAGCAGATTGACGCCAAACTACGGGAATATGGTTCGGTTGTAAGCAACGTTGCTGAGAAATGGTCAGGTCAACATATATTCCCAGTATTAAACGGTGTGCGGCAAGTGAAAATCGAGTTGCTGAAGCATATTCCATCCTACATCATTATAAGTGGATACAGGGCCGTAGTAATTTATGACGGGCAACCACGGACATGCTCGGGATGTGGATCTACAGCACACATCCGTGCACAGTGTATTCAAAGGCGCGTAGCGCAGATCCCGACTGGCGAGCGTGAGCAGCCTGGCCCAAGTTCTACTTTGCCGATCACTTACGTAGCCGCCGCCCGTGTAAACACCGCTCCAGAGCTCAGCGTCGATTTCACCCTAGATGCGTACACTGACCACTAAGAGGAGAACGTACCAATGGAGACGAGTAATGTACCGGAAACCCGCGGAGTTTCCTTACAGTAAGTTAAGGAGGGAAATAAGGAGACGCCGGGTGGCAGCGATGGTAGTGTTGTCTCCGGACAGCCGCAAGCGGCGGAAGTTTTTCCCATGGACGAAGACTGTGCCACTCAAGAGAACACTGCTCCAAACTCCAAGTGCCCTTCACCGAAAAAGCAGAAGACACGAAGAATCGCGCAGCAGGGTGCTGACACAAAAGCGCAACCGCTGCGCGAGAAGGCCAATCAGGTGCGTCAGAAGCTGATCGAGGTGGCGTCTTAGGATTCCACTGCAACTCCCCAGACGTCCAAAAAGTCCCGTACTGACGACTCAGAGGCTGACTCCGACAACAGACCCTCCCAATCACAGACGAAGATGATGTCAGTAGATACAGAGGGTGCAGGTGGCCACCTGCCAGATAGCAGTGCAGATCCGCGTGAAGCTCACCATCCGCGAAACTGGGCGGACGACGTCGAAGAATGCTCTCACGACAACGATATGACCGAAGTACGGGGACAACACCGAGAAACAGTGTCAGCAGTCCGGGGAACGGAATCGCAAGGGCAACGGAAGACTGAAACTGCTGTTAAGGCGGTGGATACCGACCCCGACTTCTTTTAATTGATGCCCCTCCGTCATCACTAAGGGAGCGGCTCAACGCCACGCATACCTCTGCCATCATGCCACCTTTACAGGCATACCGTGTTGCCACGGTCAACATCAACAAGATCAGCAGCACGTCAAACCTAAAGAATCTTACGGACTTCTTACATGCAGCTGATATCGACATTGCGCTGTTGCAAGAGGTCGCCGATATTGATCTGGAACGTATCACAGGTTACAATGCGTTAATCAATCCGGGACTTGGCAGTGAACTCGGACCCGCACTTTTGACCAAAGAAGGCATCGCCGTAGCCACTGTCGACAGACTGCCAAACAGCAGAGGTATCGCGGGGACGATCCACAACACCAGATTCATAAATGTTTACGCCCCTTCTGGAACGGGAAAAAAGCGTCAGAGATCGGAGTTTTTTAAGGAGGAGATCGTGCCCCTTTTTACAACCCGCACAGGCCAAGTAATATTTGCAGGTGATTTCAACTGTGTACTAAAACCAAAAGACCAAAAGCCAAATTTTAACACTTCCATAGAACTTCTGGACATTGTTAGAGACTTAAACCTACTCGACACGTGGGAACTTAAACACGGCGACACACCCGGTTTTACTCACGTCACCAGCCATTCTGCCAGCCGCATTGACAGAATTTATGCAACTTCCAATTTACGGCACAATATTTTGCAGGTGGAGAGATGGCCACTTATATTCTCTGACCATGTAGCATATATATGTACCATAAATATGGAAAAACAGGGTACGTATAGAGCAAGAGCCCCGTGGAAACTGAATGTTACCCATTTATCAGATCCAGGGTGCCACGCCGTTTTCCAACACACATGGGCAGATTGTCAAAGGAAATTTCCACTGTACAATTCGGCTTTCTGGTGGTGGATAAAATGTGCAAAGCCAACTCTAATAAAAACGATGAAATGTTACTCTCGCGAGAAATGCGCCTGGCAGAGGACCACAATAGAATTCTACACTCCTGGAAATGGAAAAAAGAACACATTGACACCGGTGTGTCAGACCCACCATACTTGCTCCGGACACTGCGAGAGGGCTGTACAAGCAATGATCACACGCACGGCACAGCGGTCACACCAGGAACCGCGGTGTTGGCCGTCGAATGGCGCTAGCTGCGCAGCATTTGTGCACCGCCGCCGTCAGTGTCAGCCAGTTTGCCGTGGCATACGGAGCTCCATCGCAGTCTTTAACACTGGTAGCATGCCGCGACAGCGTGGACGTGAACCGTATGTGCAGTTGACGGACTTTGAGCGAGAGCGTATAGTGGGCATGCGGGAGGCCGGGTGGACGTACCGCCGAATTGCTCAACACGTGGGGCGTGAGGTCTCCACAGTACATCGATGTTGTCGCCAGTGGTCGGCGGAAGGTGCACGTGCCCGTCGACGTGGGACCGGACCGCAGCGACGCACGGATGCACGCCAAGACCGCAGGATCCTACGCAGTGCCGTAGGGGACCGCAATGCCACTTCCCAGCAAATTAGGGACACTGTTGCTCCTGGGGTATCGGCGAGGACCATTCGCAACCGTCTCCATGAAGCTGGGCTACGGTCCCGCACACCGTTAGGCCGTCTTCCGCTCGCGCCCCAACATCGTGCAGCCCGCCTCCAGTGCTGTCGCGACAGGCGTGAATGGAGGGACGAATGGAGACGTGTCGTCTTCAGCGATGAGAGTCGCTTCTGTCTTGGTGCCAATGATGGTCGTATGCGTGTTTGGTGCCGTGCAGGTGAGCGCCACAATCAGGACTGCATACGACCGAGGCACACAGGGCCAACACCCGGCATCATGGTGTGGGGAGCGATCTCCTACACTGGCCGTACACCACTGGTGATCGTCGAGGGGACACTGAATAGTGCACGGTACATCCAAACCGTCATCGAACCCATCGTTCTACCATTCCTAGACCGGCAAGGGAACTTGCTGTTCCAACAGGACAATGCACGTCCGCATGTATCCCGTGCCACCCAACGTGCTCTAGGAGGTGTAAGTCAACTACCCTGGCCAGCAAGATCTCCGGATCTGTCCCCCATGGAGCATGTTTGGGACTGGATGAAGCGTCGTCTCACGCGGTCTGCACGTCCAGCACGAACGCTGGTCCAACTGAGGCGCCAGGTGGAAATGGCATGGCAAGCCGTTCCACAGGACTACATCCAGCATCTCTACGATCGTCTCCATGGGAGAATAGCAGCCTGCATTGCTGCGAAAGGTGGATATACACTGTACTAGTGCCGACATTGTGCATGCTCTGTTGCCTGGGTCTATGTGCCTGTGGTTCTGTCAGTGTGATCATGTGATGTATCTGACCCCAGGAATGTGTCAATAAAGTTTCCCCTTCCTGGGACAATGAATTCACGGTGTTATTATTTGAATTTCCAGGAGTGTATTTTCAGTGCCTACGCGACCTTTATAAAGACGATAATACAGCAGTGGACAATCACATGCAGATTAAAAGAATCAAGGCGACACTCCTAACACTGACGCGAAAACAGTCTGAAGGCTGTAAAGTAAGAATATGTCTGCAAAATGCAGTGCGGGAGGCGACAACATCCATGTACTACGTTATACAAGAGCAAAAAAGAAGAAACAGGAAAATTCTGACGGCGCTCAAAACTGCAGACGGTCGCCTTCTCAATACACAAACTGATATTCAAGAAGAAATTTATAAACATTTTACGACGTTACTAGCTGAAAAACCAATAGATGTGACAGCGCAGGCAGTCCTTACGGAAAGGGCGTGGGGGAGACTTGGTCCGGAGCAAGCGGAAGAACTCGCCTCAGACATAATCGAGGATGACGTAACAGACGCCATTCTCCGAAGCCCGATAAATAAATCGCCTGGTCCTGACGGATTACCCGCCGAGTTTTATCGCACGTTTAGGCAACAGTTAACTAGTAAGTTGACTCTGGTCTGTAATGACATTCTGAACATTCGAAATGACAGCCTGAAAGATTTTTGTAAAGGGATAGTGGTGCTAGTTCCAAAAGCTCCAGGAGGCAAAACTGTTGAGAATCTCCGGCCTTTAACATTACTTAACACTGACTATAAAATTTTCGCACGTGTCATTCATTATGCAACGATTAAATATGGTCATTGCCAGTGTTGCCGGCGACTACCAAACGTGTGTTGGAACAAATAGAAATATTTTTCCACACTTTAACTGCATATAGAGATCTGATAGCGATTGCCGAAGCCTGTGACATCCCAAGTGCTCTCGCGTCCCTCGACTTTGAAAAGGCCTTTGACAGGGTGAACCACTCCTATCTTGTACGAACCATGGACGCCATGCATTTTCCTCAGAAAATCACTGATATTGTTCAAATGGTTCAAATGGCTCTGAGCACTATGGGACTCAACATCTTAGGTCATAAGTCCCCTAGAACTTAGAACTACTTAAACCTAACTAACCTAAGGACATCACACACACCCATGCCCGAGGCAGGATTCGAACCTGCGACCGTAGCTGTCCCGCGGTTCCGGACTGCAGCGCCAGAACCGCTAGACCATCGCGGCCGGCCTGATATTGTTAAAACCCTCCTGATGAATGGTACTTCGCAAATCAATGTAAATGGACGCTTAAGCAGGCCGATTAGTATTGCAAGTTCGGTACGACAGGGCTCCCCAATGTCGATGGCATTGTTTGCCGTACCACTGGAGCCATTCTTGTACTCCCTGACGCAAGACCTTCCAGGACTGCTCATTCATGGTCAGAAGATTATTTGCCAGGCATACGCAGATGATGTCAGTTTTGTAGTAACGAAAGACGAGGACTTAGAGAAAGCTTTCCACATTGTAACAACGTATGAAGCTGCATCGGGGGCAAAACTCAACTGTCACAAGTCAGGCTTAATGCACATTGGACGCGGATTAGAACTCGGTGCTGCTGAAAGAATCAGAGGCTTGGAAACGATCAGCTGCCTCGGATTGAATACACACGCAATATCCGCCGCACGGCTGCCTTGAACTATAGAAAACTGCTGGCAAAAATGCGCGCTGGCATACGGCAACATAGCCTGCGAACTCTAAATGCCATTCAAAGAGTGTCTTTAGTTAATACCTACATAATTTCCAAAGTATATTACGTTGCCCTAGTACTGTCATTACCAAAGACTATGGCACAACAAATGTTAGCGGCGCTTGGCCACTTTGTTACCAGGGGTCAGATATTTAAAGTAAAGTATGAAACCCTCACCCTCCCAGTTTGGAAGGGAGGCCTCAATTTGACAGATGTCTACCTCAAAGCAAAAGCCTTGTATGTTAGTCAAACATACAAACAGTGGCACAGATCACCTAACACACTGACAGCTCACATTTTGAATGAAATAGTGCCTCCCAATCTGGACCCCTCTGTAGATGTAAAACACATTCTGAACTCGCTCTGTCACTTAAGGTATTTCATCCTAGAACTTAGCTACATACAAAGAAGAATTCCAGAGGCAGACCGACACAAAGTCAGAGCAATTTACGCCACACTGACGGAAAGTAAACCTCGCAATATAGTGGAGGAGAAATGTAAAGGTTATAACTGGAAACAAGTCTGGGAGAACATTCACGACCCGCATCTTTCATCTACAGTGCGCTCAACTTGGTACATGGCAGTCAATAGGAAACTCCCGACCAATTCGAGGTTACACAAGATTCACCTAGCTGAAACACCGAATTGTATCAGATGTAACTTAATCGACACAGACGAGCATAGGTTTCCTTGCGACGCTGTACAGGACATATGGTCCCTCTGCACACAGAAACTCGCAAGCATAATGCGAACATCACCAAGAACGATAACACCGACGCGCCTACTCAACCCTGACGGAGCTCCCTATTCCAATACAAAACGACGTGCAGTCAATTGGCTAAAGGGCCAGACTGTATACTACATCCTATCCGCGAATGAGAAAAGAAGAATATTGGATACATTTAACGATGGAACACCAGACACTGATACGAACGACGAAATATAGAGAAAACTATGCTTGTTTTTTATTAAGAACGTTGACATAGGGTCATTATATTGCAAGAATCTTTATTTTATCACTTCTTTTAATCTCTTTACTAGTTTTTTTTTCATATCATTTGCCATACTAATGGGGAGACATTTTTATTCTTTACTTTCCTTTAAGTTAGAAAACCGAAAAGGTTCCCTGGTAGTATGTCATGGAGACTTTGGTGGCCGGGGCTTCGGAGTTCAGAGAAGCTGAAACCGAAATAACACTTGAGAGATGGACGAAAAAACGAATGTTCGACAACGGAACACATTAGCAATAGCTATTCACCGAGAAGACAAACTCTGAAGCCACCAATCTGCTGAAATTCCACGCGTACACCTACGGAGAGTCAGGGCTACCACTCAAGAAGTATTTTCATTTCCGTCTAATAAGGAGTCATTTAGTTCATTATAATTACAGCTACTGAAGCTAGCCGCTGAAGGCAATTTTGGCGAGTGCAAGTTACGGGCTATAAGGGGAGGATGGAGGACCGAAAAAAAAAAGAAAAAAAAAAGTGGTACCGCCCGTGTCTCGGGTCAGAACGGCTCAATGAGTCGTCAGTTCTGACCGTGGTAGGGGTCAGCGTATGCGAGCTTTTTTTCTGATATGTTTTATGGAACTGCGAATTTCCAGATAAAATTCTGTATCGAAATCGGAAGAAAACCTTTACACATCAAACCTCTAGGTAGCTCGATTCAGTAAGTTGTGTTAATGGTCATAGATCTTTGCTTTTTGACTCCCAAGCTGCTTCGCAATACCAGCATCTCTGAAGAAATTCGAATCGACCATCAGCGATACGAATTTCAATATTGTTCTTAAGACTCATATGCCAGGGTGATATGTATGAAGGAAATGAACCTCTTGATTACTATAGGGCCTCTATGCTAAATTTCCACAGTAGCAATTAGGAACTCCCTGCAAACATTTGCCAACAGCGGCTCTAGCAACTTACTTTTTGTCTGGGTAGCTTCAAATATGGGTAATTTTGTAGCCTTAAATCCAATTGAATATTTTAAATATCACTTCTGAACAGCGTTCACTTCTCCATTAATTAAGGTATAGACCTCAAAACAAGCAATTTACCTGAGTAGCTATAGAGCAGGTTCTGATAGGTATTGACACAATCTTTTGCATCCATTTACCTTAGAGAATCAAAGAAAGAAATCAAACACATTACATTGCATTTACTCTCTGTGCCTTGACTAACACATATGAATCCATGACAATAATAAATTATTTGAGGAACCTCCCGTGAAAGGAAAAAGAACAGAATGTGACGCTTTAATTGTAGTCCACTGGATCAGAAACAATGAAATTAATTCTGTGCCACATTGATGTATTGCATTCTAGCGTAATAAAATAATCATCAAATAAAAACGGTTTTATGCCTCCTTTGCTATCGAGAGTGAAACACAAATCGTAGACAGATTTTATGGGTCACCACTCAACAGCATTACAGGATTTTACATGGTCGAGAGTGCGGAGTGGAGCAGCCGTTGTCGGCAGAAGGCGAGTCAATGCAGTGCCTCAGCCCCCGCCGGTAGACAGTAAAAGGGTCCCAGAGAACTCAGACGCATGCGGTGTTCAGAGGCAGATGGTCGGCAAAGAAATCTTTCGCTAAAACATTGTTGGACCAAACTGTTATTACCAGTGTGACAGAAAGCGAAATCTATTGTAGATTAGCTTGAATTACACACATAGCTTCAGCACCGAGAGGAAAGGGGCGATAAAAACTTTGTCGACGTGTGCTTTTAGTTACCAGACGTCGTATTAGCTAGTCTCGCGTTTTACCTTAAGACTACAGTCGTAGTCAAGAATAAAGTACTAAGACTGAAGTCAAGATTTCCTCTGGGAAGTGCCACATCTACAATGTTGCCAGATCGAGCATATTGCCGGACATAGGATTCTGAGAGGAGCACGACTGTATTGCCCACCTTACTTGAACGACTCGGCTGTCGATTTTTTGCTCTAAGACTGTATCTACAACACATATTGCACACTGAAGACCCAGAAGAATTAAAAAACAGAAGTAGTTTATGAGAGCAACGTCAACTATAGCGTTCGAAGTATTCATAGTATTGTATACGTGTGTGTAAACGCCTTCCAGTGCCCACTCAAGGAAGACAAGGATACACAGTCTAGCTTCAATATTATCAGCTACAGGAACACTACTCATAGTGATACCTCATAGACAAAATACTTACGCAGTGCTACCAGACGAAAGATCAACCTGACACAAACTGTGGGAAGCTTGTTTTAGAGCCTTCGTACCTGGATAATGAGCTTTTTCCTATTTGAGATGTCTGTGAATATTGCTGCTTGAGACGATTTAAGACGAAACTAAATTCTTTCAGCTTCGACAATGTTTAAAGAGATCGTGTTAACGGCACTAAATCGTGGTTTGTGAATCGTTTACCGGCCGTACTCTGCCGCACTTCGCTGGCTGGAACGCAAAAAGCTTACTGACAAATTTTGCAGAAGGAAAAGAGGGACGAAATGTCTCCCACTGGAAGGTTATGTTGTTTTATTTAAATGATTACAAAATCAGGTAAAAAGAACAGTCACGTTGTCAGTATAAGCACATTACTGTTGTCAGTATGACGTTGCACTGCCCAGAGCCTGCAATGATGAAGGGCCCGTTTAGGTCAGGCATATTGTACACAGAAGTGGAAGAGAGAGCACCACTAAATTCTAATCCATATGCATTACATACACACAGAAATTACTGTTACAGTTTACTTATGGAGCCGAATGATTGCATTTTCCGATGAGAAAGAGCACTAGCAAACAGTCTTCGCTACATTAGGTTACTTTATCTGGTGTCACTCAGAGCTAGAATTTATGGTCAGCGACTAAGTGTAAGGTCAATGATTCGGAAGCGAGTTTTGCAACTGTGAAATACTTTCCTACATTATAGAAGCGAATATTAAATTTGAACTAACATTGCGAAAATTTTGTACTTGGATAGCTTAGAATGAAAATTTCTGTTTATTGCAAAGGAAAACAATTGATTTTCTAAAACATTGTCTGTCATACACAACTTGAAACAGGTCATGTCGACCAAATCATATGGAAGAACTGACAGCGACGTATATCGGGAGGCAGTAAGATCTCTTGTCTTTTGGTTTGGCAGTACTCGATAGAAAATGAAGAAAATGAAGAAAGGCAGCGCGTCTTTGTTATCAAGTAAGGTCTTCATCAATTACTTTAGTTTTAATGTAATCTACGAGTAATTGCTGATGTTTGATATTAACATGAAGAGGATTCCGTGTTGGGTTTCGTATCTCTGTTACAGAACTTCACATCATGCACTTCATCTTTAAATGAATGCACACTTCGTTACTTCAGAGTAGAGGTATATCAGACATCTTTCGTGGTTAGTTAACAGGGACGAAAGGGTCTTGACAGAAGTCAAGGTTTATTACAAAAATTGTCGTCTTTTATTTTCAAGTTTAGATTTGGTTACTGGCATTAGCAAAAATTTCGGTATTTCACGACTCTTCATGGGTAGTCATCAATACCATATGATTAGATTAGATTACATTAGATTAATTCTTGTTTCATAGATCATGAATACGATATTTCGTAATGATGTGGAACGTGTCATTTTAATGAATGATTTCTTTACATACCATGATTCAATTTCTTTACGATTTTTTACTCTCTCTCTCTCTCTCTATCTCTCTCTCTCTCTGTCACACACACACTCACTCACTCACACACATTCTTTTTTTATTTTTATTTGTTTGTTGTGCTCGACAATCGGCAATCGGCGAGGCACAAAAACGTCTGTGAATGAGTTTCTTAGTTTTGAGTACACTTACGAAAGAAATATAAAAACAACTATGAGATTTACTGATTTATGATGCTTAGTTTGCAGTCAGTTCTCAGTATTATTAGTAACTTCCCTCCAGTCCCTAAACCTAGTTACAGAAATGCGAATCAGACGCATTACGTATTCCAGGCCGTATCAGCCGCGACTTGGAGACACCAGCTATGTTCACTTCCCAGCCTGCTGTAAGTTCACATCGGTTCGTCTTCTTCCTGCTGGTATTGTAACTGAGATTTGGCAACAAGGCAATGTATGTTTGGCAAACTCTGTGATCGACGAGTTACTTCCTGGTGTGCACGGAATTAAGCCTCAAAGTTCACTTGATTTTTACCTGTCATTTCCATTGAATAATCTGAGCTATTATCGCTTGAAGTGTAACAAAAGATTGTAAATTTACGGTTTTCAGCCCAGGAAAGTCGTTGCACGTGGAAATCGTACTAATCTCGGCCTTCAAATAGCGGTTTACGAGTTCTAGCCACTATTGGTCTCGTAAGAGGAAGCTCAGACACCTACTTCTCCGCCAGCTCTGTGGTAATGTGCTGACCTCTGAAAAAGCGTCTGTTATGGTTCGCAGTTCCAGTCTCACTGAGTGTAGCGTTTTTATCCCTTTTGTGAAAGAGCTACAAACAGTCAGATCAAACACCGATAAGGAAATCGCAAGAAAATACTTTCGGCTCATAGTGCAATGGTGAAAAACTTGCAATGCTGCACAACAAGTAACGCCTCTTCCCGCTGCTCACAAGCAAACTTTGGGTTTCTAGGAATACATAACTTTATTTATGAAATGCCACATTTGCGTACATCTTGATTATGACACAGCATACCAATTAAACACAGATCCAATCGAAATCTAAGTGAGTAGTATTTTACCAATTCGTGTCGATAGAGGCACGCTCGAGTACAGATACTCAGTTTTATTAAAACAGACTTTCGTCGTAAGGTTATCATGGGTAGTTTTATTACATTTCTTATAATACAGTTCACAATTTTCGTAAGGTTTCCTTTAATGTTGTTAAAACAATAGTAAACATGAGAGAGAAATTAATCATCAACGATATATCCGAATTCTCTTATGTTATCTATAACAGTCTGAAAATGGACATGCAGTTTATTGATTACATGCATGTAGAAAACTTGTTCTGAGTTAAAGCTATCAAACAAGGTTTGAAGAAGAATAAAATGCCACTACCAGACGACAGCTAATGTAGAAAATACTTTTCCGACGTATTTTCGCACGATGCGCTCTCCCCATACATAATACTAAAGTTTCGAGATGCGCCTGCTGCCTGGTTGTCTATTAAACCTGATAAGAATAAAATGTCACAGAAGTTAGCCCTTTTCCCACATGCGACTAGTTTGGGTTGAGAAGTGAAGGGAATTATGTTACAAGTTCCAGTAGATTGTTAACTTAAGCAGACAGCAGAATTGCGTTTTAAAAGAATATTGCAGTGAATGTACTCGAACTCGAGACAACTTATCTATCGCGCGCGATACTTAGCATGACGCTACTAGCTGACACGCAGCTGTAACAGCACCAGAAGTCAACAGCAATTCCTCCAGAACTTCTGCATTCCACAGCGTTGTGGGATAATGCATATGGCCAGGTGAATACTTATGAGAGACAATCAGTTATACCTTTTCTTTTGCACTGCACGACGCTTCAACAAACAGATAGCGCAACAGAGTAGCTCAAGTGGAAAGGAACACTTCTTATTTAGATTTCTGCATCCTACACTGTTGACATTTGTGTGTAGGTGGCAGTTGCGTGATTTTATTTCGGTGATTACAAAATAAAGTTGAATGTATGCACTGGGTAGCCGAGGCATCTAGTTCATGGTGATTTGGTCAACCAAGTAAATGAGTTTACTGAACATGCTGCAAATTGATAAAGGGAGCCTGTGTGTCAGAATTCTCAGCCAGTGTGGCACAACGGCGTTATGATAGAAAAATACACCAGTGAGGAGATGATTTGGTGGTCTGTTGGGCTGATGATATGTTCATATATCTATGGTCTGGGTTCGGTTCCAATTCCGGTCAGTGATTTTAGATAGGGAGAGACAGATTCCATTTTCATCTGGCTACACCAAGTGAAGAAGATATAATGGCATTGTGGTCTGAAATTCACTTTAAAAATGATATTCCTTCTCTACCAAGTAGACGTTAAGTTAAGCCACAATATAGTCTGGAGTGGCGACATGTAGAAACTCTATCACCAGTAACCTTTCTTATACTAGTTATTTATTTCTAGTGACGAAACAAACGCTATGTAGGCTCACAGTACACTTATTCCATCTTTCATCTGAGCTTCTGTATGTCGATAAAATTGGTTCTGAACTTGGAATGCAACTCAGACCACCCTTAACGCGGAATTTGTTCCCTTCGTGGCAATACAGCTCGGCTATAATTTGTTGTTTGTTCAAAACTGCAGATTCCTCAACATCTCCCCATATTGCGCGTGAATGGGTTCGAATCCTGGCCTGGCACTACAGATTTCATTATGTATTATCAAGCTCTACCATGAGAACACCTATCTGCTGGTGGATAATAATTTCGATGTTTAATTTATTTTCATTCGTTGTCAACACTAACGATATTGGACGTTTTTGACTCCCAATGAGACACAGAACTATTTGCGAGATCACTGTAAGTTCAAGATGTTATTCCGAGCTGCTGGTGGAGAAAAATTCGGTAGCTGACGTCTCTTTGTTTGTAGTCAACAACGATATGTGTGGGGCTCTATTCCCAGTCAGCACTGAACTCCTCGTCATATTATGTCTAGTTTAAACATGCTCACATGTCGCTGCTGGTGCAACAAACTCATATTTAACGTTCGTTTTCTCTAGAATATAACAGCGATAGGTGCTGGGTTGGAGTCCTGGGAAGGAAAAAATAATTGTTTCGTCTCGTCATTTCAGTTAAAACATCTAGTTACTGCCAAGAAAATGCGATATGTCACAGTTGATTGTGCTTCGATATCTATCCGATTAGGTTCTGGGTTCGAATCCCTGTCCAACACAAAGCTTTACCTAACGGCCTTTCAATTAAGTTATTTGTTAAGAAGCAATATTTAACATCTCTCGTAGTTCGTTGGGTAAGAATTCGCGTCCTTTAAAAATGTTTGCGTTATGTAATTTAATGTTGGTATTTGCTAATTGATACTGTCTAAAATCGAGGTATATCACTCTCTGTATGCCTAATCAGGAATGACTGTTAGTTTCCGTCCGTGACGAAACATTTGCTTAGTCTGCATGACCTGGGTTTGAATCCATATGCAGAACGAGACGGTTCGTCGCGTCATTTGAAGTTCATACATATTCTCAACTAGCTGCTCGTGAATAACTTAATTTTTTAATGTCATTTTGTGTTAAATAATAAGTACGGTGTGTTACTTTGAAGAGGAAATCATGAATACGACGAACTTACTACGTGCATTACCTATCTGACGTAATAATGAGAGTGGTAACATTCCAGGTATGTCATTTATTGTAATAAATGTGAGCTTACAAGCCTTAAGGACAGTCTTAGCTGTGATAAGGTGTTCCCTGATATTTGTAATATCGTAGTATTACTTTACATCTTGAGTTATTGCGATACAGAGGAGTGTTTTCTAGTGGTGACTTGTTGGAACCATTTTCAATAGTCAAACGACTGTACCAAAGAGCGATTAGAGGACCTGCTAGACAGCTGCTTTATGTGGGTTGCATGCGAATCAGGCGAAATGCATTCAGGTCGTTCGGATACTTTTGAGCATGACTGTACATGCAGACAGTGTTTGCGCAGCAATCGCCGACATAGTGTAACTGAGGCGGAATAAGGGGAACCAGCCCACTTTCGCCTAGGCAAATGGAAAACCTTCTTACCCTCCGACGGTACTTGAACTGGAACGTATACCCTACTGCTGGTGTTACTAGGACTACTAGCAGCCGCTAAGCCTGACATTGGAAGCCCTCAGCAGACGTCATGAATGGTCAACCATTCAAGCTCCGTTCGGAAATTTTCCAGCAACAACGGGGCCACCGGCCACAAGAACCTTCGTTACCACTGCTACAAGTCAAGACATGCATCACTAAATCTCGCCATTCGTCGGCATCGCGATTTACAAATGATATCTTTGTGCACAAGGATCTACAGACGCGTTCTCATGTGATGTTGCAAACAAACTGTCAAATCACCATTAAAAACACCGCACAAGGGCCCTTACACCTAAATAACTCGGAATGAATATTCTTGGAGATACTAGTGAACGGTACAACCCATTACGCTGTATTTGGAACATGTGAAATCGGCCTACATGCTTCAAGTGGACAATTATTTGGGCCAGGTCTCCTCTCTTTGCCCACCGCCTGCATTACCCGGTGCAATTGCAACGGAGCTTACGCCGTCAACCGATCATCACCAGACGCTCAACACCTTCTCCGGGACAAGCTGCAGCCCGTACTATAGCTGGCAGAGTTGTGCGCTAAAAGTACCCATTTTTCGATTTCAACTGTTTTAAAGAGTTTTGCGCTACGATCACTGAAGAAGTCAACCTTGATTTTCGGGAAAGATTTTTGAGCGATTTTCAGATCTTGACACACCTGAGAGTAACATTGTTCCTTTTATTTTCAAGCAAATGACCCATTAAAAGGGAAGCACAGAGAAGGATAACTTTTTGAATTTTACAAATACTTACCTGATGTTGAGTTTCCAAATGTGAAGAATATTGCAGTAAATGTTTTCAAAAATGAAGTATGTGAACTCAGCGCATCGAGCTATATTGACTGATGAACGTCTGTAAGCAATTTTCTTGACTGGATGCAACAGCACCAGATCGAACTCATGATATCTTGAAAGCAGAACATCAGTTTCAAAACTCCCCCTAACGGTTTTTGCCGCTTATTTTGTGAGATTCGGATATGTGCCGTTTTTAGTAAACATATTGGTTGTCCTTGTTTTTTGTGCATTGCATGCCACTCATCCGTGATTGCAAAGAATGCTGCACTTAGTTTTTCGTCTTTTTTCATAGAGCTTTAGTTCTGGATTACAAGTATTGTGCAGAATTATCGTCATTTTGGCAGTTATCCGGACCACTACGAAAAAAAAATTTGGTGACGTGTGCTTTAGAGAATCGGAGAGCAGTTAATACAACAACTTGTGTAGTGTCGGCAGACTTGCCAACACTACGCACACTAATTGAAAGAGGCGGCCAAGATGCACGCGCTAACTCACGAAGGATGGAGTGAGGTCTGAAACAGGAGACTTAATGAATGCTATAAAGAAAAGTACGTAGCTGCTGGACTACTTAACTTTTAATACAGCCTTTGTATACATCGTTCTTGATGAGACATCTGGAGATTGTGGCGATACAAGTGAGACTCTTTTGATAAAAGCTATCTACGGCTAATGGCGCCTTGCTAGGTCGTAGACATGAACTTAGCTGAAGGCTATTCTAACTGTCTCTCGGCAAATGAGAGCAAAGGCTTCGTCCGTATAGTCGCTAGCAACGTCGTCGTACAACTGGGGCGAGTTCTCGTACGTCTCTCGAGACCTGCCGTGTGGTGGCGCTCGGTCTGCGATCACACAGTGGCGACACGCGGGTCCGACATGTACTAATGGACCGCGGCCGATTTAAGCTACCACCTAGCAAGTGTGGTGTCTGGCAGTGACACCACAACTTGTATGTCTCAAGAGCAGAAAAACAACTAAATGCGTCGCTTCACTGGTCGTCGTGGCCCGTGCCGGCTGTGACGTTAAAGAACTGATTATATGGCGGTTAAAGACGTGGAATTAACGTCTCATGTCCATAGTCACCTAATTTATTTCCTCTAGTCACCTTTTTGTTTCTTGAGGTGAAAAACGTGCGTGGACTCGATATTCATCACATCAAGGAACTGTTCAGTCTCTCCAAAACCATGTTTTTAAGGTACCAACATGAGAATAGAAAAAATGCTTTCAAAATTAGTTCGTATACATGCCAGAGTTTATAAAGTGTAAGGAATGTTTCAGAAATAATAAAAATTTTGTACAAAAGGATGTTTCCTTTCACTGCTCTTATAGAAACTTAAAACACTCGCATGAAGATATGGAAAGACTTATTGAAGAGACACTAAAGAAGAGAGGGCCGAAAATTAGTAGCTTCCTATTAAATTACAGGTTCAGTGGCGTGAATATTCGGGAATGCTGAACAATGGGATACAACCCAGAGACTTTGACCAATAACGTCACAATTTACCACAGATGATGCATAGCAAACACTTAAAGCATACACGAATGATGAGAAACACACGATTGTAGCACAGAGGAAACAGATCGTGGAAATATATCATGCACATCCATTATTCGAACATAATGTTACGTATATCACTTTTTCATTGTAGAAAAGCCTGGCTTCAGTTGTCCAATTGAACTACACTCCTGGAAATGGAAAAAAGAACACATTGACACCGGTGTGTCAGACCCACCATACTTGCTCCGGACACTGCGAGAGGGCTGTACAAGCAATGATCACACGCACGGCACAGCGGACACACCAGGAACCGCGGTGTTGGCCGTCGAATGGCGCTAGCTGCGCAGTATTTGTGCACCGCCGCCGTCAGTGTCAGACAGTTTGCCGTGGCATACGGAGCTCCATCGCAGTCTTTAACACTGGTAGCATGCCGCGACAGCGTGGACGTGAACCGTATGTGCAGCTGACGGACTTTGAGCGAGGGCGTATAGTGGGCATGCGGGAGGCTGGGTGGACGTACCGCCGAATTGCTCAACACGTGGGGCGTGAGGTCTCCACAGTACATCGATGTTGTCGCCAGTGGTCGGCGGAAGGTGCACGTGCCCGTCGACCTGGGACCGGACCGCAGCGACGCACGGATGTACGCCAAGAGCGTAGGATCCTACGCAGTGCCGTAGGGGACCGCACCGCCACTTCCCAGCAAATTAGGGACACTGTTGCTCCTGGGGTATCGGCGAGGACCATTCGCAACCGTCTCCATGAAGCTGGGCTACGGTCCCGCACACCGTTAGGCCGTCTTCCGCTCACGCCCCAACATCGTGCAGCCCGCCTCCAGTGGTGTCGCGACAGGCGTGAATGGAGGGACGAATGGAGACGTGTCGTCTTCAGCAATGAGAGTCGTTTCTGCCTTGGTGCCAATGATGGTCGTATGCGTGTTTGGCGCCGTGCAGGTGAGCGCCACAATCAGGACTGCATACGACCGAGGCACACAGGGCCAACACCCGGCATCATGGTGTGGGGAGCGATCTCCTACACTGGCCGTACACCACTGGTGATCGTCGAGGGGACACTGAATAGTGCACGGTACATCCAAACCGTCATCGAACCCATCGTTCTACCATTCCTAGACCGGCAAGGGAACTTGCTGTTCCAACAGGACAATGCACGTCCGCATGTATCCCGTGCCACCCAACGTGCTCTAGAAGGTGTAAGTCAACTACCCTGGCCAGCAAGATCTCCGGATCTGTCCCCGATTGAGCATGTTTGGGACTGGATGAAGCGTCGTCTCACGCGGTCTGCACGTCCAGCACGAACGCTGGTCCAACTGAGGCGCCAGGTGGAAATGGCATGGCAAGCCGTTCCACAGGACTACATCCAGCATCTCTACGATCGTCTCCATGGGAGAATAGCAGCCTGCATTGCTGCGAAAGGTGGATGTACACTGTACTAGTGCCGACATTGTGCATGCTCTGTTTCCTGTGTCTATGTGCCTGTGGTTCTGTCAGTGTGATCATGTGATGTATCTGACCACAGGAATGTGTCAATAAAGTTTCCCCTTCCTGTGACAATGTATTCACGGTGTTCTTATTTCAATTTCCAGGAGTGTATATAGGTCAACCGTGGGATACGATACTAGCGCTAGCGAAAGCGAAAAAAAAAACCACGTACGTAAAATTGGCATAGAGTATCTCATTTGACATATATGCAGATTTTAGGTATGTCGGTTTTTACACGTTCGCTAGTACTAATACAAAGTGAAAAATAAGATACTAGTACTAGCGAAGGCGAAAAAAGCGACAAACTTAAAATCTGTATCCTACACATTAGTTGACCTACATAGTCCTCGCGAAGGCGGAAAAAAACGACAAACGAAAGTTTGTATTCTGTACTTAAACTGACTCATATAGTATAGGATACGACCTTAGGAGTTCAGCTGAGGTACAGGACGCCAGTGTTACGTTCGTCGCTTTTTTTTTTCCAAATATACTAGTATCCTAACTTTCAGTTGACCTACTCAGGACAAGGGATGAATCAGTTGCAAAGGAAACAGCAATTGGAACTATCAGAAAAAGTTATAACTCAAGACATGTACACAAATGATTTAACATTATGTAACACTTACTTTCGACCTACTTTGTACCTGCATCGATATTTCCATGTAAATTTGTCGTGTTGCTCATGTAGAGTGTTGTATCTATCATGGAAATTCTTAAATTATGTATACATACAGTATTTCAGTTATGTGAACTTTTTGAACAATGCCGGCCGCTGTGGCCGAGCGGTTCTAGGCGCTTCAGTCCGCATCTGCGATACTGCTACGGTCGCAGGTTCGAATCCTGCCTCGGGCATGGATGTGTGTGATGTTAGGTTTAAGTAGTTCTACGTTCTAGGGGACTAATGACCTCAGATGTTAAGTTCATAGTGCTCAGAGCAATTTGAACCCAGTTTCATCAGACGAAACCGGATCCTTTAAGAACGGTCCAAAAATTGCAAAGATAGGCCTGATTGGCGACTCCATGGAGTGCTGTGTGCACAACGACCATTCATGTTAAATTAAAAGCAAGGTCAGCGTTGGCGTTGCCTGTGAGTTTAATTTGTACACCACAGCACTTAAGATGATTGTGTTTGAAAATTGATTTTGCTATCAATAAAACATCAATATTGCGGCCAACGCTGAGCTTCCTTTTAATTTAAAGATAGGCTTTCTTGTTGTCTTAATACCAGTACGAGATGTGTACCGTCCCGACTGCTCAACATGATAATACGGACGCACTTTCACGTCTTCCGACTGGCCCTGATACTGACTTTGACGCTTCTGCTGCATCTTGTTGTCACATCGATGCTCAGGATTCTGAATTGCTTGAATCTTTTCCGCTGAACTATAAGAAAATTGTACAGGCCACGGAAGCCCATTCAGATTTGAACGTTTTGCTAACCTACATTCACACATCGCCACCTCGTTCCTTGCATAGCACAAAGAACTCTGTAGTGCGCCGATGCTTTGCCCGTCTGCATTGCCTCACTGTGCAGAAAGGTGTGAGTCTTGTTCAAAATGACAATGGACAGTCACATGTGTTGATCCCTAAAGCTTTGCAAAAATAAGTGTTGCAATTACTGAAAGGGAGCTTATTTGCAAAGAAAAGACTAATATTAATGAATAAATGCAACAATTTTACTAGCTGTGTGAGCGGTTACGAAGTCTCTTAACCGGTTGGCCCTGACTAGTATTATCACGCAATCTGACTGCATAAAATAAAAATAAAGAATGACAAGGAATTTCCATTAACACAATTGATTAATTAAGTCCCCTGCAACTATAAAAGCTACGAAACAATAAAGCACAAGTGTAACTGTTCTGTGTGTGGTAGTGTAACTCAACGTACATGTATCTGGCTCGGCTCTTTCTCAATACGACAAAATATTTTAAACACCATTTACAATGAACTAATTGAAAAAAAACTAATTGAAAAAACTAAAACTAATTGAACTAATTGAAAAACCAGAAATACTATAATTTCACATAGAAACCAGAATTACAAGTCTAATAAATGAACACGAGCCAGATGCTTTGTTGACTGTACCTTTGAGCAAGAGGGATTGTTATTAAAGAAAACTGTAATACCTTTTTACCTCATTATATGTTGACGAAAATATTCTATTACACCAGCATCATAAATCAAAAGCCCATCTCCATTTTCAAATATATTCTGACATTTGCATCTTCTTCCATCTATACACACCAACCGAACAGTACAACATTTCAGTCAACACTCAGATCGTCTACTCTCTCGCCCAACAGAACAACGACTGCTCTCGACATCCTCTGACTACTGCCCCAGTGGAGGCGGCGGAATAATAATCTTTGGCGCAATCTCTGGCGCTGTGACTCAGTGTAGCCACGTTTCATTACTTCACCAAAGAAACTGGGGGATTGTTCGTACGAAACAGCGTGTCGACACTGTACTTGGCAGTGTATGGACACCCAAATAGAACAGATGACGTCACGCAAGTGCGGAATATCAGTCCGCTCCGGCACAAAAAATCTCTGCCTGGCCTGAGTCGCAACCACCATGGCAACGTGTGCACATATACTTTACATCACGTCAAATGAAACATTCTGTGAAAGCAATGGCATATAGCATCTAACGAGTGCACCGTTCCATCCACAGTCAAACGGCGAAGCGGAACGTTTTGTCAGAACATTCAAGCAACAGATGGCCAAACTTCGCTCCGCACACGCCAGGGAATTGCACTACTAGCTGACACGTAGTTATAACAGCTCCAGAAGTCAACAACAGTTCCTCCAGAAGATGAAGAACGCAAGAGCAGAGAAGGCTGTGAAACGACGTCAGCCAATAGATTTCTGAGTAGGATCGCACCAAGACAGCATTGCAACTGCTTCTCGCCTCCTATCGTTTGCACCAACGGGAAGGGCCATCGCCGGGGAACTTGTTCACGACCGCTGCCATCGGACACTGCTCAACTCAAAATGGCTCTGAGCACTATGGGACTTAACTTCTGAGGTCATCAGTCCCCTAGAACTTAGAACTACTTAAACCTAAGTAACCTACGAAGATCACACACATCCATGCCCGAGGCAGACTTCGAACCTGCGACCGTAGCGGTCGCGCGGTTCCAGACTGTAGCGCCTAGAACCGATCGGCCACACCGGCCGGCTGCACCACTTCCTCCACCCTCCTCAGCATCAGTCACCGAAGGAAGGCCGCAAGTATTGCTTCGCGCCGAATTGTCTTTTACAGAGCTTTTAGCGGCAGCAGACGGTGGGCGCGAGCGAGATTGTCCGTCGGCGCTTGCGTGTCTCTTACTTCAGGTCCAGATGGCTTGCAGCGCCGACATCAAAATCAACTCCGCCTCTGTCGTTGCACGATGATCTTTCAGTGTCTCTTCCCCCAGATTCACGGGTCAAGAGGACAGCGCGGCCACAGCAGCCGCCAGAGGGTTTCACCACGACACCACGAGACGACCCTATGGAGACGGAGCCTTCGCCTCCTCTCGTCCTACCGACGGTGCTGAACCCGCCCACACTGCAGCAGTCGCCACCTTCCTCATCTGGTTCATGGCATCAAAGGTGGACGCGTACCCTTCTGGTCGTTTTCCGGGGGACGTTTCCGCCAGAGCGAAGGCCGGTTGGCGGGGTATGGCCGGAAGTTTGACGTCCCCTGCAGCCACAGCGTCCGGTCCAGCACCGCGCCCACGATCCTGCCTCCCCCGCCGTTGTCGCGCTCTCTACACGACGACGCGACCATGCGTCGCTTTGGGAGGGGTGGGGAGTGGGGGGGAGGCCGAGGAATGCTCCGGCGTAACGACACGCGACGGCGCGAACATGGAGAACGCAAGAGCAGAGAAGGCTGTGAAACGACGTCAGCCAATAGATTTCTGAGTAGGATCGCACCAAGACAGCAGCGGTCTCTAGCCGAAGAGAATATAAGCGGCGCTCCTGTCAGCCTTAGCCGGACAGTAGAAGATGGACACTAGTGGAGCTGTTATTTGTGAACCATATCCATTAATTGCATGGACATTGTATATAGCGAAAGACATTGATTATTTGCATGTCACCCATCGCTTGCGACACCATTGTAAACCAAGGCACACTATAAGAGACGAGTGGGCATGCCCCACAGTTTCTATGCCAGTCACTTGTTTATTTTGCCACTACGCGTTTCGATGGTTCGCAGCATCATCTTCAGGTGGAAAATTGTTAATTTACATGACGTGCTAGTGAAGAGTGCGACGTCTTTTCACAGTCGCAGACCAAGGGCACTGTAGGTTATCTTGCGTCTTTTCCTAAAGATAAAAATTATTGATTTAGAAACGGTTCTTTAGAGGTTAATAAAAACACGGATTTCCGACAGTGAACTGTACGGACAGGGACAGTTGTAAAAGGTCTGGATTTTTTTGTTCGTAACTGGTTAATTTGATGTACAGTAACACCACAGTCCACAACACACACTATAGTATCTACCTCCTAGTCTGAACCTAGACTTGAACAACCATCTCGGGATAATCGGAAAAATCACTGCTGTATTTGATGTTTTTTAAGTACTTTAATACTTCATATTATTTTACTTTAACATACATTTACCCCCTGTTAATGCCAAGCCCATTAGTTACACTCGAGGGAGAAATTATACTGCCCACATTTATTTTATAATTACACGTAACCAGCTGCGGCATTCTTTGAACTTAATCTCTGTCAACAGTTTTGTTCCAGCAGCAACCACCGTGAGTCCTCGCTGGCTTCAGATGGGAGCATTATACACTGACGCGCCAAAGAAACTGGTATAGGCATGTATACTCAAATACAGAGATATGCATACAGGCAGAATACGGCGCCCCGGTCTGCAAGGCCTATATAAGACAAAAAGTGTCTGGCGTAGTTGTTAGATCGGTTACTGCTGCTGCAATGGCAGGTTATAAAGATTTAAGTGACTTTGAACGTGGTGTTATAATCGGCGCACGAGAGATGGGACACAGCATGACACAGCATCTCCGAGGTAGCGATGAAGTGGGAATTTTCCCGCACGACCATGTCACGAGTGTACCGTGAATATTAGGAATCCGGTAGAACATCAAATCTCCGCCATCTCTGCGGCCAGAAAAAGATCCTGTAAGAATGGGACCAACGAAGACTGAAGAGAATCGTTCAACGTGACAGAGGTGCAACTCTTCCGCAAATTTCTGCAGATTTCAGTGCTGGGCCACGAACAAGTGTCAGCGTGCGAACCATTTAACGAAACATCATACATATGGGCTTTCGGAGGCGAAGGCCTACTCGTGTGCCCTTGATGACCATACGACACAAAGCTTTACGCCTCGTCTGCGCCCGTCGACACCATCGGACTGTTGATAACTGGAAACATGTTGCCTGGTCGGACGAGTCTCATTTAAAATTGTATCGAGAGGATGGACGTGTACGGGTATGGAGAAAAGCTCGTGAATCCAAGGATCGTGCATGTCAGCAGGGGTCAGTTCAAGCTGGTGGAAGCTCTTCAACGGTGTGGGACTTGTGGATCTGGAGCTCTGATATGTCAGGATACGACTCTGGCAGGTGACACGTATGTAAGCATCCTGTCAGATCATCTGCATCCATTTGTGTCCATTGTGCATTCCGACGGACTTGGGCAATTCCAGCAGTATAATGCTACACCCACACGCCCAGAATAGAGAGGGGAAGCAAACCAATGTGCACTCCGTGTGCATACCGGGGGGGAGTCATTCCAGATGTGGAAAGGGTCCTTCCGGATGCCATGAAGGGTACAGGGTGCACCCATCTGCGGGTGGTCGCTCATGTCGGCACCAATGATATGTGTCGCTATGAATCGGAGGAAATCCTCTCTGGTTTCCGGCGGCTATCTGATTTGGTGAAGACTGTCAGTCTCGCTAGCGGGATGAAAGCAGAGCTCACCATCTGCAGCATAGTCGACAGGACTGACTGCGGACCTTTGGTACAGAGCCGAGTGGAGGGTCTGAATCAGAGGCTGAGACGGTTCTGCGACCGTGTGGGCTGCAGATTCCTCGACTTGCGCCATAGGGTGGTCGGGTTTCGGGTTCCGCTGGATAGGTCAGGAGTCCACTACACGCAGCAAGCGGCTACACGGGTAGCAGGGGTTGTGTGGCGTGGACTGGGCGATTTTTTAGGTTAGATGGCCTCGGGCAAGTACAGAAAGGGCAACAGCCTCAAAGGGTGCGGGGCAAAGTCAGGACATGCTGGGACCAAGCAGCAATCGGTATTGTAATTGTAAACTGTCGAAGCTGCATTGGTAAAGTACCGGAACTTCAAGCGCTGATAGAAAGCACCGAAGCGGAAATCGTTATAGGTACAGAAAGCTGACTGAAGCCAGAGATAAATTCAGCCGAAATTTTTACAAAGGCACGGACGGTGTTTAGAAAGGATAGATTGCATGCAACCGGTGGTGGCGCGTTTGTCGCTGTTAGTAATAGTTTATCCTGTAGTGTAGTAGAAGTGGATAGTTCCTGTGAAATATTACGGGTGGAGGTTACACTCAACAACCGAGCTAGGTTAATAATTGGCTCCTTTTATCGACCTCCCGAATCAGCAGCATTAGTTGCAGAACAACTGAGAGAAAATTTGGAATACATTGTACATAAATTTTCTCAGCATATTATAGTCTTAGGTGGAGATTTCAATTTACCATATATAGACTGGGACACTCAGATGTTTAGGACGGGTGGTAGGGACAGAGCATCGAGAGACATTATACTGAGTGCACTATCCGAAAATTACCTCGAGCAACTAAACAGAGAACCGACTCATGGAGATAACATCTTGGACCTACTGATAAAAAACAGACCCGAACGTTTCGACTCTGTAAGTGCAGAACAGGGAATCAGTGATCATAAGGCCGTTGCAGCATCCCTGAATATGGAAGTTAATAGGAATATAAAAAAAGGGAGGAAGGTTTATCTGTTTAGCAAGAGTAATAGAAGGCAGATTTCAGACTACCTAACAGATAAAAACGAAAATTTCTGTTCCGACACTGACAATGTTGAGTGTTTACGGAAAAAGTTTAAGTCAATTGTAAAATGCGTTTTAGACAGGTACGTGCCGAGTAAAACTGTGAGGGACGGGAAAAACCCACCGTGGTTCAACAACAAAGTTAGGAAGCTACTGCGAAAGCAAAGAGAGCTTCACTCCAAGTTTAAACGCAGCCAAAACCTCTCAGACAAACAGAACCTAAACGATGTCAAAGTTAGCGTAAGGAGGGCTATGCGTGAAGCGTTCAGTGAATTCGAAAGTAAAATTCTATGTACCGACTTAACAGAAAATCCTAGGAAGTTCTGGTCTTACGTTAAATCAGTAAGTGGCTCGAAACAGCATATCCAGACACTCCGGGATGATGATGGCATTGAAACAGAGGATGACACGCGTAAAGCTGAAACACTAAACACCTTTTTCCAAAGCTGTTTCACAGAGGAAGATCGTGTTGTGGATTGGCAGGAGACCAACCCACGAATTTTAGAGGAAGCCGAAAGGCACGCGTTTAGCTCACGCAGGCTGGCGTGAGGTCTGGAACAGGACAAGGAAATTAGAACTTAGAGAAACGGACAGAGATGGTGGAATACTTAACTTTAATCCATTAATGTTGAACGTAGCTCTTGTCTGTACATTATTTACAATATCAATAGTAACTGAACATGGCGCCTTGCTAGGTCGTAGCAAATGACGTAGCCGAAGGCTATGCTAACTATCGTCTCGGCAAATGAGAGCGTATTTAATCAGTGAACCATCGCTAGCAAAGTCGGTTGTACAACTGGGGCGAGTGCTAGGAAGTCTCTCTGGACCTGCCGTGTGGCAGCGCTCGGTCTGCAATCTCTGATAGTGGCGACACGCGGGTCCGACGTATACTAACGGACCGTGGCCGATTTAAAGGCTACCACCTAGCAAGTGTGGTGTCTGGCGGTGACACCACAGATCACACTGCAGTTCCTTCTCTAAAACGAAAAAATGGCTGCCATCGAAATAAGTGTCCAAGGAATAGAAAAGCAACTGGAATCACTCAACAGAGGAAAGTCCACTGGACCTGACGGGATACCAATTCGTTTCTACACAGAGTACGCGAAAGAACTTGCCCCCCTTCTGACAGCCGTGTACCGCAAGTCTGTAGAGGAACGGAAGGTTCCAAATGATTGGAAAAGATCACAGGTAGTCCCAGTCTTCAAGAAGGGTCGTCGAGCAGATGCGCAAAACTATAGACCTATATCTTTGACGTCGATCTGTTGTAGAATTTTAGAACATGTTTTTTGCTCGAGTATCATGTCGTTTTTGGAAACCCAGAATCTACTCTGCAGGAATCAACATAGATTCCGGAAACAGCGATCGTGTGAGACCCAACTCGCTTTATTTGTTCATGAGACCCAGAAAATATTAGATACAGGCTCCCAGGTAGATGCTATTTTCCTTGACTTCCGGAAGGCGTTCGATACAGTTCCGCACTGTCGCCTGATAAACAAAGTAAGAGCCTACGGAATACCAGACAAGCTGTGTGGCTGGATTGAAGAGTTTTTAGCAAACAGAACACAGCATGTTGTTATCAATGGAGAGACGTCTACAGACGTTAAAGTAACCTCTGGCGTGCCACAGGGGAATGTTATGGGACCATTGCTTTTCACAATATATATAAATGACCTAGTAGATAGTGTCGGAAGTTCCATGCGGCTTTTCGCGGATGATGCTGTAGTATACAGAGAAGTTGCATCATTAGAAAATTGTAGCGAAATGCAGGAAGATCTGCAGCGGATAGGCACTTGGTGCAGGGAGTGGCAACTGACCCTTAACATAGACAAATGTAATGTATTGCGAATACAGGGCGTTTCAAAAAGAAAGAGCAGATTTCAAACATTTATTTCTCAAAAACTACAAATGATAGAAACACAATTCCAACGGTCCTTCACTCAATATGAGTACCAAATGTTACACAACAAATATCAAAACTGTACCTCAATATGAGCACCATTTGTTACACGACAAATATCAAACCGGTATCTCATTTCTTGCCACACACGACGCAACTGGTCTTTAGTTACCGAATTCACGGCCGCAACAATTCGATGTCGTACCTCTTGAAGAGTAGCGGGCATAGGTGGGACATAAACACAGTCCTTTATGTACCCCCACAAATAAAAATCGCAGGGAGTAAGGTCTGGTGACCTGGGAGGCCACAGACGATGACATTGATCTTGTGCTCCTGCTCTTCCAATCCACCGTCCTGGAATGGTGTTATTTAGGTACCGTCGTACAGGTTCAGAGAAGTGTGGTGGGGCGCCATCTTGCATGAAGATGAAGTGATTTGAATCTTCCTGAAGTTGAGGAAATAGCCAGTTTTCTAACATGTCCAGGTAAATGGTTCCTGTGATAGTTTTCTCCATGAAAAAGAAAGGTCCATAAACTTTGTTTACCGAAATTGCACAAAAGACGTTAACCTTTGGTGAGTCTCTTTCATGTTGAATAACGTCCCTCGGAGTTTCACTCGCCCAAATTCGTACGTTATGCCGATTAACTTTACCAGAAATGTGAAACGTTGATTCATCTGAAAAAATTAATCGTTCGGCAAAATTGTCCTCTTCCATGTCCTGTAGAATTGCAGTTGAAAATTCGAACCTTTTGTTGTGGTCGTCAGGACGCAATGCTTGCAATAACTGCAGTTTGTACGGCTTCATGTGCAGACGGTTACTCAGAACGCGCCATACCGTTGTTTTAGACATGTTTAGTTCGTGACTTGCCCGTGCCGTGGATTTTCTAGGGCTCCTTTCGTAAGCTGCACGGACACGCTCGACATTTTCATCCGATGTGCGTGGACGACCCGTGCTTTTTCGCTTGCAGATGCAACCATCTTCTACGAATCTGTGATGCCACTCATAAATTTGCTTATGACGAGGCGGCTGTTTGTTGAATTGACGGCGGAATGCACGTTGCACACCAACAATGGACTCTAACTTTGCAAATTGCAGCACACAAAATGATCGTTCCTGTGGTGTCGTCGCCATTTTCCTACAAACAAACGCCAGCGCCACTGCGGATTTGCATGGAACTTCTGCGCGGACCATTGAAAAACTTTGAACCTTTCTCTGACAAGAAACGTTTGAATTGTGTTTCTATCATTTGTAGTTTTTGAGAAATAAATGTTTGAAATCTGCTCTTTCTTTTTGAAACGCCCTGTACATAGAAAGAAGGATCCTTTATTGTATGATTATATGATAGCGGAACAAACACTGGTAGCAGTTACTTCTGTAAAATATCTGGGAGTATGCGTGCGGAACGATTTGAAGTGGAATGATCATATAAAATTAGTTGTTGGAGAGGCGGGTAACAGGTTGAGATTCATTGGGAGAGTCCTTAGAAAATGTAGTCCATCAACAAAGGAGGTGGCTTACAAAACACTCGTTCGACCTATACTTGAGTATTGCTCAACAGTGTGGGATCCGTACCAGATCGGGTTGACGGAGGAGATAGAGAAGATCCAAAGAAGAGCGGCGCGTTTCGTCACAAGGTTATTTGGTAACCGTGATAGCGTTACGGAGATGTTTAGCAAACTCAAGTGGCAGACTCTGCAAGAGAGGCGCTCTGCATCGCGGTGTAGCTTGCTCGCCAGGTTTCGAGAGGGTGCGTTTCTGGATGAGGTATCGAATATATTGCTTCCCCCTACTTATATCTCCCGAGGAGATCACGAATGTAAAATTAGAGAGATTCGAGCGCGCACGGAGGCTTTCAGACAGTCGTTCTTCCCGCGAACCATACGCGACTGGAACAGAAAAGGGAGGTAATGACAGTGGCACGTAAAGTGCCCTCCGCCACACGCCGTTGGGTGGCTTGCGGAGTATAAATG
The DNA here is from genome assembly GCF_023898315.1 of Schistocerca nitens. Lineage (NCBI taxonomy): Eukaryota > Metazoa > Arthropoda > Insecta > Orthoptera > Acrididae > Schistocerca > Schistocerca nitens. The sequence goes on along the minus strand of NC_064614.1, from coordinate 1,189,953,009 downwards.
TAGATGTAGATGTAGCTACGGAGTGGCTGCAGATACTCTTTTGAGTTGAAATACTTCGGCTGGCCTCTAAGCTCCACAGACATGAACATTACTGAGCATATCTTGGATGTCTTGGAAAGTGCTGTTCAGAAGAGATCTCCAGCCCTGCGAGATTCATGGTGTCAATTCCCTCCTGCACTAGTTCAGACACTAGTCAAGTCCATGCCACGTCGTGTTGTGTCACTTCTGCGTGCTCGTAGGGTCCATACAAGACATTAGGAAGGTGTACCAGTTTCTTTGGGTCTTCAGTGTAAATGTTACCGCATACCACACACGCTGTCTGATTAGAAATATCTGGACGTGCACAAGTAATGTGGTATTATTGAGTAGCTGTCACGAGAGGCAGACCAGCCAGTACAAAAGGAGACGCAGGGCGTTATGTCGTCAGTAGAAGACAAATAATAGAATGGGTTGGAGAGCTCAGTGATTTCGAACATGGACTAATCATTCGAGATCACGTAAGCAACAGTTCCATGAGTGACATTTCAACCTCTCTAATGCCGCCATGGCTGACTGTCGGTGATGCGATATTGAAGTAGAAACATGAAAGAACAACCACAGCTAAAGCGAGACCGTCGAACATTGCAGAAGACAGTTGTAAAAACAATCGGAAGAAATGAGCAAAAGGAATCGCTCGTGACTTCAAAAATACTACAGGCAGTCCAGATACCATAGTGCGTAGAGAGTTAACAATAATGGGTTACAGTGGTCGTACATTTCCTCATAAGCCACACATTTGTGTTGTCAATACAAAGCTTGAGGTAGGGTAAAGATCGACGCCAGTAGACAGTGGATGTCTGGAAACGAGTATTCGGAGGGACGAATCACGCTATACGCTTTGGTAATCGAATGCAAGGGTTTAGGTTTAGCGAATACTTGGAGAAAATTACTTACCGTGATGTGTAGTGTAAACAGTGAAATATGAAGGAGGTTGTGGCTGAAATGGCTCTAAGCACTATGGGAGGTCATTACTCCCTAGACTTAGAACTAGCTAAACCTAAGTAACCTAAGAACATCACACACATCCATGCCCGAGGCAGGATTCGAACCTGCGACCGTAGCAGCAGCTCGGTTCCGGATGAAGAGCCTAGAACCGCTCGGTCACAAGAGGCCGGCTGAAGGAGGTTTGTTAAGGTATAGTGGTTAGGGTGTGGTTCCCTTTTTGCGGCTGAAGAAGGCGGACAGATTTGAACACGTTTTACAGTAGTCTGTACAACATACAACCGAGAAGCAGTTCGGAGACGGTGATTACATCAACATGTCAATCCATCGCGTCTTACAGTAGCATCTGTGATGCAGTGGTTTCTGGTCAATAACATTACTGAAATGGACTGGCTTGTCCAGAATCCTGTCCTGAACCCAACGGAACACCGTCTGGATGAGTTAGAACGTTGACCTCGCTCCAGACTCTAGGGTCCAAGAGCACTGCCTTCTCTGATTTCGGGGCTTGAAAAAGAAGGGCAGCCCATATTAATGTTCACTAATAAGTGTCACCATTCTTATGATCAGTTGGTGTACTCCTACCCGAGTTCGCAGCGTTGGTGAACGGTGCGTATGCACTGCCGTCGTATCGGTCTTCAGTCTGTGTTTTAAATACTGCACCACCCCAGTCTGTCCTCGTATCTTGGTTGGACATTTGTAATGTTGATTTTTGGGAAACAGACAGCGACTCAGAGAAGTATTCATGTGAATTTAACTTTCTCTTAATAAAATTCGTTGGCGTGCTTACAATGCTACCGCCAGGATAGCCAGGTATCCCAATTTACGGGGGGTTTTTCCCGCTTTTCCTGTTGAAAACCCAGTTAGAACCCTTTACGGAATACGTCAATATCCCTATTAGACCAAAACGGCCTTTATTTCGCACCGGCAGTCTGTTCATTATGCGAGTATTTAAATTAAAATGGGTCAAATTGCTCTAAGCACTATGGGACTTAACATCTGAGGTCATCAGTCCCCTAGACTTAGAACTACTTAAACCTAACTAACCTAAGGACATCACACACATCCATGTCCGAGGCAGGATTCGACCCTGCGACCGTAGCAGCAGCGCGGTTCCGGACTGAAGCGCCTAGAACCGCTCGGTCACTGCTCCCGGCTTTAAATTAAATGGCAGTTTTGTAAATGTGGCTGAAAATTCAGCTTTTAGCATACAAGAGCTAAGGCGGCGGACCAGGTCTCTTCAGTCGTTACAAATGAAAACAGTTGGTTGTTATTGCAGTGCATTTTACAATTCGTGACGTATCTTTACAATCTGATTCTTTGTCGCATAGTGAAAGTACTAAACGTTCAGTACATAAAACAAGCAAAAGCATAAACTATAAACCAAGTTTAAAATTGAAGGTTGTAAGATTTGCTCATAGTTTATCAAATGTAAGGACGTTTGTAATACTCACTTCATATTCTAGTAAGTTTAACGGAGATGAAAATGTTAAAAAAACAAGCCCTTTTCGGCTGTCACACAGACTGTGAGAACAAGTTTAAAGTCGAAACTTCCTGGCAGGTTAAAACTGTGTGCCGGACCGAGACTCGAACTCGGCACCTTTGTCTTTCGCGGACAAGTACTTGGTAGAGCACTTGCCCGCGAAAGGCAAAGGTCCCGAGTTCGAGTCTCGGTCCGGCACTCAGTTTTAGTCTGCCAGGAAGTTTCATATCAGCGCACACTCCGCTGCAGAGTGAAAATCTCATTGAAGTTTAAAATCATCTGTTTCATGCTTCATGTACCTGATTCTATTGCTGTTCCGGAAAGATTTTGTAGCGTCCTGGGGAACTCAGGAGGAACTCTTCACGAGCTTAGAGTAGCAGTCTGTAAATGTGTTTTTTTTTATTTATAACGACGATTCAGCTATTACCGTCATCCGATAAAAGCCGGCCGGTGTGGCCGAGCGGTTCTAGGCGCTTCGGACCGGAACCGCGCTGCTACTATGGTCGCAGGGTCGAATCCTGCCTCGGGCATGGTTGTGTGTGATGTCCTTAGGTTAGTTAGGTTTAAGTAGTTCTAAGTTCTAGGGGACTTATGACCTCAGCAGTTGAGTCCCATAGTGCTCAGAGCCATCCGATAAAAAGATTGGAACTTCAGAGCGTTAGGCATGCGTTTTATTGATACTGACACTGGACATTGTTTTATAAGTTCCAGAGCTTTATCGAGTGATGTCGGTAGCAGAAAAGTAAATGAGTCGTGGCGGATCGTATCGATTCCATTTTTGATAGGAGTCGCGCTCTTTTGGTTTCCGGCTGTTCGAGTCGTGTAGGTGGTGCACGGCGATGACTGGCGTGCTGTGGCGAGAACGGGTGGCCAGTGAGAAACTGGACGTGAAGTGAGCAGAGGCACTGAGCACTTCTCTCTACGGCCAGGTGGTTTTATTTGGCATTTGCTTGGCCTTTGTGTGATTTGCTGGTGCTGTCGTTGCGCCTTCTTGAACGTTGCCATCTAATGGAAGATGGTTTGGCTCCACCTTCGCCTTGGTCAATGATTTACTTCTTCGCCAGCTAGAAAGTAAATGTTCCGTATCGGGAGGTTGGCGGATTGTACAATGATCAGCTAAAACTTCATGATTACCTACCTAATAGCCTGTACGTTCACCTTTGGCGTGGATAACAGCGGCGATGCGTCATGGCATGCAAGCAATGAGGCCTCGGTTGGTCGCTGGAGGGAGTTGGCGCCACATATGCACACACAACTCACCTAATCCCCGTGAATTCCACGGAGGGGGTCGATGAACTCTGACGCCACGTTCAATCAGATCCCAGATGTGTTCGATCAGGGTAGAGATCTGGTGAATGGGGGGCCAGGATATCAATTGGAACTCGCCACCGTGTTCCACAAACCACTCCAACAGAGTCCTAGCCTTGCGACATGGCGTATTATCTTCTTGAAAATGCTGCTGACGTCGGAAACATGATCGTCGTGAAGGGGTGTGTGTGGTCTGCAATCAGCGTAAGATACTCCCTGGCCGTCACGGCACCTTGCACGAGCTCCACCAGGCATTCTCGCCCTCTCATCGGCATGACGAAGAAGTTATCGGGATTCGTGAGACCATGCAACGCTCTGCCACTGCGCCAACGTCCAGTGCCGATAGTCACGGGCCCATTCAGTCGTAGTTGTCGATGTCGTGATGTTAACATTGGCGCATGCACGTGTCGTCGGCTGCGGAGTCCCACTCATCGTTAACAGCGTTCGCTGCACTGTGTGTTCAGACTTGCTTGTATCTACAAACATCACCGCGCGGGGTAGCCGAGCGGTCTAAGGCGTCTTGTCACGGTCCGCGCTGCTCCCCCCGTCGGAGGTACGAGTCCTCCCTCGGGCATTGGTGTGTTTGTTGTCCTTAGCGTTAGTTAGTTTAAGTTAGATTAATTAGTGTGTAAGCTTATGGACCGATGGCCTCAGCAGTTTGGTCCCATAAGACCTTACCACAAATTTCCTAAATTTTTTCTACGAACTTCCAGCATGTTTGAATAGCTGTTGATCAGAAACTTCTGTTAATCAGTACAACGAAAAACCAGCCAATTTCATTTTCTTTTTATTCACTCGATGACTAGTTTGGTGCTGGGAGCCATTTTCATATCAACGGGACACAGTCAAAAACGGTATTTCCGAAAATGCAAAAAGCATGTCAAAAATGTACAAATGAACAGTTACAGCACAATTATCTGTGTGTGCTGTAACTGATCACTTACACATTTCTGACATTATTTTTGCATTTTCGAAAATACCACTTCTGACTATGTTATGATCATACGAAAATGGGCCCCGTCCGACAACTAGTCATCGAGTGCATTAAAAAAGTGAAATTTGGTTGTACTTTGCCCAGCATCAAAGTCTGATGTTAGCTCCTACATACTTCGCCACCTGTCCTATTTTACCAGTCTGCCCAGCCTACGACGTCCAACATCTGTAATTAGTGGTGGCTGCCCAATCCCACGACGTCTGACTTGATTTCACTTTGATTTGGTCACTTGTTGAAAACACTGACTAGAGCATTCTTCGAACATCCGACAAGTCGATCAGTTTCCGAAAGGTTCGCACCGAGGCTCCTGGCCGTCACAGTCTGGCCTTGGTCAAATTCGGGTAGATCGCGCGCCTTCCCCATTCTACATACGGACAACACGCTCATTGGTTCTACATGAACCGTACGTGTGTCTGACTAGCAGTCGTTCCTCGCCAGGTGACACTGCTGTTGCCTGGACGGGTTTTTATCAATAGTAGGTCCGTGGTAATAATGTACTGGCTGATTAGAGTATGTGGGCAATCTCTCACTCCAAGCTTCTGCTTTTACTTGTGGCGCTTTTCATTGTGTGACTGAAAATGTCTTTTAAGTTGCTATATTCGGTTCGAGCATCGATGTATTGTATGTTACGACTTTTATTTTTATTTTTTTTAAGGAAGAAAAGAAAATTGCACCTGAGTTCCTTGTGAGTGTTATTTAACTTGCCTGTTGAGCTGCTATAAACATGATTTTTATACGAAAGGAGTTCTTTCTATGATATTCAGAGTGAACTGTGTGTTGCCGGCCGCTGTGGCCGAGAGGTTCTAGGCGCTTTAGTCCGGAACCACGTGGCTGCTACGGTCGCAAGTTCGAATCCTGCCTCGGGCATGGATGTGTGTGTTGTCCTTAGCTTAGTTAGGTTTAAGTAGTTCTAGGTCTAGGGGACTGATGACAGATGTTAAGTCCCATAGTGCTTCGAGCCATTTGAACCATTTTTTTTTAAACTGTGTGTTACCAATTCCCTTATGTTTCTAGTATTAACCATTTAGTATGTTTTAGTTGTTTCCCTTCGAACGTCGCTAGGACTCATTGCGTAGTGGGGCACTATCCAGTTTCGGCGTCTGACGCATTGGGCATGTGTTTGTGCCGACCCCCTGAAAACTGTAGGCAACTTTGGTGTTGAAAGTAGTACGACTCTCTGGGTCTTTGGTTATTTATATGCCGCCTATTTCAGTTTCAATGTCTGAAATCCTCTGGAGGCTAACACTGGTACGAAGCGCTGATATTGCTGTAGGTGTTTGTTTTGAGTATCTACATTTCGATTACCAAGCCCTCAAAGAGTGCATAATTATCTGTTATATGAAGTCGCCCTCATTGGTTGTGTCGTTACGGCAACAAATTTTAAAGTACACTACTGTTATGTATATTATCTGCTGATAAATGTTATTAATAGGTGATTCGAGGTGCAGCTTCTGCTTAGGCGAATCCTAATTGATAATTTTTCTCTTAGTTTGTTCATATAGGTTGTTGATGAACTATGGTCACCCTAACGATTAAAGTTAGGGAGTAAATTTCGAAGCTGCTTTGTTTCCAATATTTGTAGTTTGCTTTAGTTGATTTTTTCGAAAATTGTCCATTCTACTCTCTGTTTCGTATCGAGTCTGGCACCGAGCAATTATTATATGTTTATTAATAGTCTTTTGTCTGTAATACACGTGCACCTGGGCATACATATGTTACTTTTAGGCTAGGTAAAGATTATACTGTCGCTCTGTTTCGCCCCATTTCAGCACTCGATTTTGTTTTGAAATTAAAGCCGTCGTTCAGTGCTGTCCGTCAGTTTACATCAGCACCTTGATGTCTGGGCACAGGTAGGAAATGTGTTAGAAATCTAAGCTGCCTGAAGAGACAGCTTGGCCTGTCCTGTTGTCACGATCAAAGAAGAAATTAAGTACTTTCATAATTTTAAAACTGTTGTAATTTTACTACTGTTGCTGTGGTTCTTTCATTTGCTTGAATCTCAAAGTCTGCTTTTCTCGATGGAGTAGTAATTTGATTGATTAATATGTTAATTTATTTTACTGCGGAGTTACCTTGGACATTGTTACTGTTTTATTTAATTTCAAGACGTTATAAATTTGATGCCATCTATAGTGCACATTGACAGATAAAAGGTTGCTCATTTAAGAGGGTTGCCCAGAAAGTAAAGCACCGCATTACTCATTGAACACCAAAGAATAGTGTTTTATCTACACACCCCATTTCGCCACGTAATCTCCTTCCCATTCCATGGCCTCCCTCAAGCGCAAAACAAGGGCCTATATACCCTGCCGGTTCCAATCATTGTCCTGGTGGCGGAACCAGTGCTTCACTGGGTGAATCAGCTCCTCATCGTCCTCAAAATGTCTTCCACGAATGACATCCTTTAATGGACCAAATAAGTGGAAGATCGCTGCAACATGTCAAGAGTGACAGCCGTGGATGGTCTCCCCGACCACTGCAAATCGTGGAGCTCCGCCGAACCATCTTCTGATGACTTCACCCTTCGTGCCCAGCGACTAACTGTACTTCTGTCTTCAGCAGATGCTCCATAGACATTGCACAAGCGTTTGTGAATATTCCTCACAGTTTCTTTCTCTTCAGTGAGAAATTCAAGCCGGCCGGGATGGCCGAGCGGTTCTAGGCGTTGCAGTCTGGAACCGCGCGACTGCTACGGTCGCAGGTTCGAATCCTGCCTCGGGCTTGGGTGTGTGTGATGTCCTTAGGTTAGTTAGATTTAAGTAGTTCTATGGGACTGATGAGCACAGAAGTTAAGTCCCATAGTGCTCAGAGCCATTTGAACCATTTGAGAAATTCAATGACGGCGCGTTGCTTCTAACGTACATCACCTATTGACGCCATTTCCAAAGTGTCCTACAGCTACGCTATGTGTTGGAGGTGACGGAAACTTGTCGCGCTGAGTCAGAAGACTTCAAATAATACATAGGTAACATTTAGCTATCGTTTCCACGTACGAGTACACCGTAATTATTCTACCACGCAAACATTTGGGGCTACACTCGTCTGGTATGGGATGTTCCCAGGGGGGTCCGCTGGGGGCCGAACCGCACAATAACCCTGGATTAGGTGTGGGGCGGCGGTGGAGTGGGTGGACTGCTATTGCCTGTTGTGAGCGCTCCGGTGGGACGAAGCCTCTCCGTCGTTTCTAGGTCCCCAGTTTAATACATAAATACATACATACAACGTTTTGCATTCATAAGACTGTTTTCAGCTGAGAAAAAAATTCGGTGCATTACATTCTGGGCAACCCTTGTAATTTCAAGCTGCTAGAATTTGACTCCACTCACTGGTATCTTGGACAGTAAAGTAACAAGAAAATTTTTAACTTCATTAAAGTTCAAAAGGGTTATTGTTAATCCTTTTAAATTCTGGGTGTGAAACAAAGGCGCTGTGCCTTTTAATGCTGAATGATGTGTTAAATTACCCGAGGTCCAGTCCTTCCACTCAACAGCATTTGCTGGCACCGACTTAGGTACAATTACTAGTCTCAGTAATAAATAAAGAACTGTACTAAGCAATCGACTTGACTTTATTAATAAAATCCACAATAATCAGGTAACTTACTGAGGAAATTTACTTACGTTATTAATTTGCTTGTCAGTAGCCACATTTGAAGTTGAATTACTGAATTAATGGTGAAGGTGAACTACTCGTTTATGTGCCCGCAGTTCCATCGTTGTCTCGGTGGAGAAGAAAGAATAGTCGTACAGAGGAAGTTAAAAAGAGAGTGGAAGTATCAGCAACTTGAAACTTGTGAATATATTGTTATCTGTGCTCTAACAGTTTGACTCAAAATAATTAACCACTACAGTAAATTCGTAAGGTATGATTGACTGGAGTCCCCCAAGAAGGATGTTTAGCCATCGTTTCGCAATTTATTTCAACTGGAACCCTCTCCAGCGACTTGGACGCTCACAACCTATCCCACTAACATTAGCGATGGAAGGGGACCTACAGTTTAACCGCGTTTGACTGTTGGTACTTCAAACTACCACTTCTTTTGTTCCTTGTTTATTCCGATCGCACACACAAATTCCATGTCCTTTCAAGTGCATGTTTATCTTGAGTTGGAAACATTTCACCGCTTTCTAGATTTCATTTGCTATTCAAAATGTATAACTATAATCTTTGGTGACAAGTGAAGATTTACTTTGGAGATACCGTATTCGTTTTGTTTGCTGTCTTACAATAGGTAGCTTTCTTTTTTTTCGTTAGCGTAGATATGATGAAGATTGGGCCACATTTCACCTCTTTTGTTAAATCTGTAGTTTTTATTTACAAAATAAATTAAGAACCATGCGGCACTTTAGAGTACAATCTGGCTGCGTGTGCATTTTTCGCGTACTACTACACATGTGTAGTCTATCGCTTTCTTTGATCTTTTTCGATCTTTTTCGCTAACATTCTCGATCAAGTTGCATAAAGATCAGCCTCCTTCCAGTATTAGGAAGTTTCTCATTATTGTAAATTTTGCTTCACAGAGAAGTATTACATTTTGTACGTCGAAAATGATAACAGGTGACGAAATTGTTGCAGCTCTGTTCGTAGATTTGCCAGTAGATTTGCCAGATGATGTTATGGAAGTAGAGGATGACTAAGACGATGCTGTTGATGCAGCTGATGCTAATAACCCCGCTGCTTTAGATTTAAAGGCGATTTTTGAACAGCTTTAGGTTTTTATGCATTTTTTGAAGAGGTTTGATAGAAGGTGCATCGGTGGAGCTAAAAATTGGTTTACCTGAAACTGTAAATGCGTAAAACAAGAGATAAACAGTTGCTTACGTGAAAACAATCACAAAAGTAGAAATGTGCCTGGAAGCGAAACTGACGGGAGGAAACGCAAACGATTCAGTCATGTTCTTCACAGGCAGAAATTCAGTTAAATAATACAACCCAATGAAGCCTGTGTCACGTGCTTACAAACTGTACTGTATTGACTACTGTCGTTGGAGAAATAAAGCTCTGAAGAGGAAATTTGAAAATTACGCTTAGGAGAAACAGTAATTTCAGATTTATCGAAGATGTTTTGGGGCAAAAACAAGAGACTGGACTTTGATAACTGTTTTACTTTGCCCTGCCTGAAAGCCTAAATGTAGAGGAAAAGTAGCTAGTGGCATAAAGAGGACAAACAAAATTTTTCCGTAACGAGTTTTATGTTTCTATGGAAATGAAAAGAGGTGACTTTCATTATAAGGTGTCTTCATTTGGAATCAGGCTATTTTTGTGCTAAGACAACAAAACCGCGTATCTGGTTTCCGACCACCGCGGAGTGTAATGTTTATGTCGAGATAGTAGGAGGGCTCTGAAAGCAACATTTTGTGCCCTTCTGTAGTAAAGGACCACAGTCGCATTGTGGGAAGTGTGGACCGAGCCGACAGCCGTAGGTCTACTTGTGGGCTGGGAAGAAAATCCAAAATGTATTTGTTGGTCCCCAAAGGATGTAAAAATAGGAAATAAAGAAGTCGTCACTTTCGCAGCAAACAGGGGAAGGTAAGTCGTATGTAGTAAAAGAAAGCTTCTTTGTATACTAAACTCAGACTAGACGATTTTTGGAACATTGTCCATAGGAAAACAGCGACCGATAAAATTATATTAAAATTATTTCAGTAAAACAGTCTAGGTAACATGCAAGTTGTATGTATTTAATTTGGTGACCGGTTTCGGTCTTTTAACAGGACACCATCAGACCAATTTTTTACTCTTTTATACGAATGCGTGGTGGAGTCGCCTCTGTGGGCTATGAAACCACAATCATGTTCGACCTCCTGCGGAAATCTTTAAGTAGCGAGCATGGAGGACGGATAGGTGGTGCTACCTGAGAGTGTTGGTCGGCCAAGGGGCTACCCGAGATACACACCGTGTTAGCTGGCGCAGTGCCGTTCGAGTCTCGGTGTGGCAGGCGTTTTCACTCGTCGCCGCTGTTCCGCATAAAGTCCCGAGACAGCTGATATCATTAGTTCCTTCCATTTCCTTTCTTCCCCCCCCTCCCCCCCCCCCCCATTAAATTTACGTAACAGTTTTTGCTCCTTGGTGTCAGCAGGAGCTAGTGGCGTGGAACACACCGTTCTGGAGCTGTTTGTAATCAAACTCAGAATGTTTATTTCAAGTAGGTTTTTTTTTCTGCAATGAAAATAATAATATTTTTACTGGACTCCATTTAGTAACTATGTAATTACGTTCCTAATGTTCAGTGACTTTGGCCTTGGTACAATTGTAACCGTTCTTTAGAGAGTGGTTATATAGAAGCGAATATTAGAGTAAATTCTGTAATACGAAATGACCTCAGTTGTTACCCAGAGTTAAAATTTCATCTTAAGTCCCAGTAAGCCATAGCACTACGTCACAGACAAACGACTGACGGCAGTGACAAACAATATCTGTAGCATTTTGACGTTTGACAAATAATTCATGAACATGGCTGACGGTAAACAGCGGACACAAACAAAAGCAGACGACAGCGGTGATGCGAATGGACCTCGCTATCCATTACGATCACGCGCGATAGGTACACGAGCGGAGGCAGAAGCAGCCTCGACTGAAGTTTTAGAAGCTGGTCCTAGTGTGCAAACTATTCCCGCTTTTGAAAAAAATGACTTGGCCGCAATGATCGAAGCAATAATGGAACGCAAGTTCGAAAGTTAAAGACAGGGAGAAGCGCAAAGACAGGAACATGAAAAGCAGGAAAAATTAGATGAAAAGGCCCGCGAAGAAAAAGAGAAGGCCGAAAGACGGCATAATAAAAATCAGGTCCTTACAAATCTGTGCAACTCAGTAAAAGCAGACATAAATTCAGTAAAAACAGAAATAAATTCAGTAAAAACAGACATAAATTCAGTAAAAACAGATCTGCAAACGGAGATAAATGACCTAAATGCACGGTTAAATTCGGTAAAGGCCGAACTAAAGGCAGACATAACAGCTGATTTAAATACCCTGTTGGGTAATGTCCAAAGCCAAATCAGTAATCAGATCACGACCATGAGGCTAGAAATTGACAAACAAGTAGAGTAAAAAATAAAGGATATTTCAAAACGGTTAGATGAAAAAATCGAAGCAGCCAAGGGAGAGATAAATTCAAAAGTGATGGAATATCAAAAACTAGCTGCGACCTTAAAATAAGATTATACTGCATTCTCTGATGAGGTCAAAGGAGTTAAAACCGCAGTAGGCACGATCGAGAATGTTGTTGATGATCTTTCCAAACAGATTGAGACTCTTAATGTAGAGGATCAAATAAAGAATACTGTTAAGGCACATGCTGAAGCATTGTCCGACCACTACCAAGAGTGGATTAAAAACAAAGACGGATTAATAGGAAACAAGGTCAAAAACGAACTCAAGGAAACTGTCAAAAACGTGACCTTTGAAATATTGGCAGCCCCTGGAAAAACAGGAGACACGGTGATGTCAGAATTAGGCCAGATAAGACAAATATTAGCTCAAGATTTACCTGAATGGCGTCAGCAGATAGTTGATGAAATTCGTACACTAAAACGTCAAGTTGAAAATTCCCCACCTCCCGTGTCAGGAGAGTGGAATAATTCACCACGATGTAATGAACAACAGCAGGTACATTACCGTTCACCATTTGACAACGCTCAAATTCACAGTTCTATAGAAGCACAATTTAACCAGAGTACCAGCCCACCCACTTCTGTCAGTTTGATGCAGGAGGAAAGTGTGATCAAACATCGTGTTTTTCCGACCTTTCACCCACAGAAAAGAGAAATTCATCCTGTAGTGTTCCTCCGAAAATTTTCAGGAATTTTCCCGAATAGCTGGAGTGACCGCCAGCGAATTCAGTTCGTTACTGGATTTATCGTAGGCAATGCTGCCTAATGGGGAACCGAAATGGTCGACTCTTGTAAAAGCTACAAAGAGTTTGAACAGATGTTTTTATCTAAGTTCTGGAGTTCTGGTGTGCAGCAGCGCCTGAGAAAAGAGGTTTACAACGTCGAAGTGTTTAACAGTAAGCGCGGTAGTTTGAGAAGATATTTTGAAAAGTATTTAGCGAAAATCAAGTTCTGGGATTCGCCGATTACCGCCAAAGACGTTATTATGATTCTAAGAACTGAGCTACCTATCGCGATCAGAGAAAAGTTAGTAAACGTGTCTGAGGACGATACGGACACCTTCCTATCTGTGTTAGACTCATTAGATCTGATTTACGAGGATGCTAGAGTTGATGTTGGCAACGCCCACTTCAGTGCAGGCGGCCAGCACAATACAGAATACGCAGGCAACAATGGTGGCCGAGCGAAAGCGCGTCACAGCGACGGCCAGTACCAACCCCACAACGGTTTCAAAAATTAACACACTACGTACTCCAACAGTAAATACAAAAATAAGTACAATAACGGCCAGAGATACAATCCAATATATAATTCGTCACCACCTCAGTACGGAAATGCACTTTATAATACACAGCCCCAGCAATATGGAAACACGCAACCGATCAACGGTAATTATCAAAACGATCAGTCTTACGATTCAAATCGTCAGTGGAAAGGAAATAAATGGCGTAATCAAGGTGGAGACCAACGTACACCTTTCAGTAACGGTTACAATCAACACAAGCCACAGCAAAATACCTTTCAGCCACAAAATATACACTTCACGCAACAAGCGAACGGACCTTCGGGAAGTCTGAAGCCTAAACGCCCGCATAATACGCAAATTTATTATGCGCAAGCGAATACGCCAGGACAACAAGATCCATTTCCAACCGAGTTCGTACCACAAAACCAACACCAGTTCCAGACGGAAGAAACTTTAAGAAATATAAATCAGCAGGAAAGTAAGCGTCGATCGGAAAATTAAAAGCAGCACCTTTGAGCCTCCTAGAGGATGCTGCAGGTTTAAATGGGGGCACCCTGTCCCCTAGTCCACACGAAAGTAAAGCAATTAGGTATTAGAGACAAGCTTACGGGATGATCTAGTAGCAGACACTGAGAGGAAAGACAATGATCGACGTATGGGACGAACAAGTTCAAGCTTCCATAAGAGTATCAATTGCCAACATACCAGTAACAGCCATTGTAGATACAGGAGCTAATATAAATGTCTTACCTTTATGTTTATTTAAGCAAATATCCTCTGTATGCAAAGTTTTATCACTTCCAATTCAAGTTTGCACCGTTTCGGGAGCAATTGGTCCACTAACACAACGTGTAAATCTTCGGAGTCAGCTTCAAGTCCAGATAGAGTCTATTTCAGTAACGTGCATTTTTCTTATTGTTAAAAACATATCAGTGCCATGTATCCTGAGTATGGAATTCTTGAGGCAGACGAAAGCTAAAATTGACATCGAGTTTGGAATCTGTACTCTAGTAGCGAGCCAGCAATAAGTAACTGTAAATTTGTTAAGAAGTAAGGTGAAGACAAACTTTGGGGTGCTTCAAATAGCAGTACGGCCATGGACTAAAAGACAACAGTACAGTCAGACAGAAGACACGACAGATCTTGAAAGTGTTAATGACGATGAGTATAAAGACCTAATTCCCGGTCAGAATGAATTATACGGTAAAGCTAGTGAGTCCACTGAATTATCCAAACAACAGAAGAATGAGCTTTACAATTTGTTAACAGATTACGTTCAAGTATTTTCTAAGAAACCTGGACTAATAAAAGGCTTTGAATATCGAATGGATGTCCTGCCCCATTCAACCTACTGTAGAACAAGCTATTCCATTCCATATGCGAGACGCGAAGCTGTCAAGTGCGAGATCAGGAAAATGTTACGCTGGAATGTGATAGAAGTATCTCATTCACCTTATTCGAGTCCTTTATTGTCTGTACTAAAATCAGATGGTAGCGTAAGGCTAGTCTTAGATGCAAGATTATCTCATATCATTGACAACGTATGCTAACCTCCGAAAAAAGGCATTTGATAAGAAGGTAAACGGTGTTCTCGATTTCAAAGAAGGAGAAAAGGTATTAGTCAGGATTCACTTTAAACCATACCTGTTGTTAAAGAAGAATCGTAAGTGGCAACACATTTATGAAGGTCCCTTTGTAATAATGAGGAAACCACACATTGGTAGCTATTTGTTATCTGACCCCGCCACGAATAAAATCAAAGGATTGTTCCACCATCATGATTTACGAAAATTTTATAACGCCAGGAATTAAGTTAATTTATGCTGTAAGAAAATTCTAAGGTACTGGAGATCAGGATTAACCAATGGGTGACAAAAACTGAACTGAACTGACTACCGACGTTAACCGGTGCTAAAAGGAAACTTATGTATTAAAACAACGCGTCTGGAAAATAAAATACAGAATAAGTTGTAGACAAGTATTTATATGAATAATCTTTATGTAAACAGGAGTACATGTCCTAGAGGCGATTTTCAATTTTAGTTATATGTTAGTATGTAAAAAAAAAAAGATGTACTCTAGAGGTATTAATTAGCCCGAGGTACTAAAATGAGGAAAGAGGAAGGAGCGAATACTGCACTTCTCTCGCTAAATAGTAATTTAAAAATGAGCAGGAAGGAGCTAATGCACTTCTATCGGTAAATAGTAATATGAAAATGATGATTATATGTGCTTAGTATTAGTAAGTGAAATTTAATCGAGGACAAATTAATGACCTGTTTTGAAAGAAAATACTGAACGTCCAGACAAAAGAGGAAAGTAGTGTGAGAAGATTCGATTCCATGAGGTTATTCCCTATTTTCAATTGTGACGTAAATAAGGCATCATCTGTTAGCGCAAAACAGTCGGTAGATTTAACTTGTAAATTCCAGCACAGTGCTGTGCTAGTGATAAAATAACATCTCTTTGAAGTGAACAGATACCTAGGGTTAACCATGAACAGATTGATAACGCAGTGCAATTGTTCTATAAAGACCTGACGTTAACCTTAAGTAAAAGCGTGACGGAATAAAAAGGAAGTTATTATATAACGCAAATTAAGGCGAGTCCAGACTATAAACAAGCTGAGTAAAGGAACATATAAGTAACATGGTTTATTATGGCAACTTCACGGTACTATTGAGCATTAGCGATACTGCAATTTCACAAGCTGGCAGCAAATAGAATAAGAATCTCGCCCAAGCTTCATAGGTCGCCACAGCAGCAAACAACACTCTAGTGAGAGGCTTATATATACAAATGATAATTAATACCCAAATGCGTAATGGATAAACTTGACTTAGTCTAAGAAATGAACAAAGAGTAGTAAGCAAGCTGCAGCAAGATACATATTAGATATACATGCTTGAAGTGATAGATTTTAAGTGCGTACTGCAATATTTATTGTTTTCTCTGTGATTACGTGATTATTGGATCCCTTTCCTAAGTGCAAATCCTTTAAGATCCTTGATCCTATCCACTCCGCAGGATCAACTTGTAAAGATGCACGTGTGCTTGGAAAGTGAGGCACTACGTATAAAAATGAGTAGGTTCGCGACGCGCATATTGCTTTTGTAATGCGCAATGTAAATTAAATTTTCGACTTGGTTGAGGAGTAATTTAAATTCTGTCGACGATCCGCGAGTAGGTCCGCTTTGCCCACTTTTCTTTTTCGACTGTTCGTATATCTACACGAAATACACAGGCGGATTTGCTATTTTCAAATCTGTCCTCGAACTTTCTTTAAAGACAAACACATACAAGAGAAACTTTGACATAAATGAAGCTCCCCTCACAAGTCACTAAATAAGATGAGCATTAAAGAGAATGTATTGAGCCTACAAAGTGAATAAGCAAGCGTGATAAAGATTACTATGAATGACATTAGTTTGGAAAGGAGATTGGAATGAATTTGGTCAAAGAAAAAGGACTTATAATAGCTTACCTGTGACCGTAGGCATAAATAGTAAAAAAAAGACTAATTAAGAAACAATTGTTTTGATTCAAAGTGGTCAATTAGATTATTTCTCGATTTAAATGAACTCTGGTAAATATTAGTATGTAAATCAACTTGTAAACACCGTGTGATGTTATGAAGCGATAATTTCTTTTAATACACCGTTCACGCAGACGCTCACCACAGTGCAAGTGAAGTTTTAAAGTTCGACGATTTTCAGTGGCAGTATTCTACTGCACCATATGTGTAAAAAATTCATTGATGTGTACAGTGTGTAATAATCAGTGTCATTCCACACATGCAGTTGCAGCGGTAGCTAACACTTACCTGTGAATCCGTAATTGGATAGTGGACAGGAAGTGATGTGAGGCAGTTTCGGTGGCAGAAGCTCCCTCCAGCAATCTAAAAAGCACAAAGCCACGATCCGACGAACAAAAGCGACGCACGGCACCTCAAACGCGAAATCAACGCTCTGCAACAAAGCTCCGGTCACGTGCGCGCGCACAGACTGAATTTCAAGACGGCTCGCAACAGTGGAGGCGGACAGCCACCATGTGACGAAATAATGTAAACGTTCAACCGCCAACAGCAGTTGCTGTGCGCTATATTCTGTAGCAAAAACATTCACATACAGTACTGAAAACATTTTTGTATGTATCATAAACCTTCTGCGAGATTCTAAGATAGAGAAGTTAGCGTAGTATAATGACTGATTGTACACAGAGATAAGTGACAAGTTCACCTCTGAACACTGTTGAAATGTAAACTTTAACGAGAGGTCACGATACGAATGAAAATA
The DNA here is from genome assembly GCF_023898315.1 of Schistocerca nitens. Taxonomy (NCBI): domain Eukaryota; kingdom Metazoa; phylum Arthropoda; class Insecta; order Orthoptera; family Acrididae; genus Schistocerca; species Schistocerca nitens. Next base: position 1,189,935,593 of record NC_064614.1, on the reverse strand, counting down.
AGCACACGCAAATACGTCAAAGGATCCGATCCTTCCTATATCCCATCCCACATGTATATAAAATTAGTTTTGTAAGCTACTCTAATACAAGATATTTTTTCTGTTTCATATGTGAAATAATTCGGAGAGCCACACTCGAGCCCTGAAAGTGAAAGATATGGACTTCCTTGTCGAAGCCATCACCAGTGGCCGCTCTACAATCCAAGTCTATCATAAATAGTGTATGTGCGACGAAAATAAATGTATAATTAAGTGCGACAACGGACAAGCCAATCAATTGACAAGACGATGACAATATAATGAATACAGTCAAAACAGAAAGTTGTGTACCAGTTGTGATAGTCAAATTACTTTTGCAACGATGAAAAATGAAGTGTGACTCTATTTCCTTATAAATTTTGTAAATATGTGTACTTATAGCCTTAATTTTAAGAATCATCAAGAAAGACTGAATCCATGCAAACACTGATAGAAACACAGAACAAATTCACAATGATCCACCGTCAGTAATTACAAATTGAAACGTTAATTCGTTTATTATGGAATGAATGTGAAATGAAACTTTTAATAACCTGTATGTTACACCCGAAAATTACAAATATTCCAATGGGCATGAGGATGAAAGTAATGCCTTCGGTATTCCTTCCCTTCTCATGGGAAGCAGTGTAATATTAGTAATTTTCGCCTCACAAACATTAATATACGCTCAATAGTAAATGCCTGATGGCCTATAGTTATCGAACAATTGTAAAGTAAAAGAAATGAACCATCGCATAGCAGCGACAGAGTCTATTATTCTTTATCTTTGCCGTTCTTGCGCGCTGCCTGTAAATCTCTATTTACATGTATCGATTAATGGTATAAAAAAAATAATTCTGTTGTTTCAAGACAAATGAGGCTTTTGGCGCCTCACCTTTTACTGTTTGTATTCTATGAAAGGCGGACGCGGACTTGCTGCGTTCCGCAATTGTATTTTATATTTTATGTGAAAATATTGAGTGAATTTGCTAATTGTTATTTTTTTTCAGTCAGAAAACATGTAGTTTCTTGTAACTGATTACGAATAGACAGCATCAAGAGGATATTTTGACTGTTATGTATAAAGTATTTAACCACAATGGTCATCTATTGTAATTTAATATGAAAAGGTACGTAGCATAAAAAAAAGTGTGTTACAGATAAGTGTGCTTAATTAACCTTGATGATTTCCATCTCCTTATTTACCTGAAGGATAATTATTTTGTGTTACTTCATCACCAGAAATTACGATCACGCTGATGGGCCGAACGCATCATGAGGCAGAAGGAACATTATCGTTTTCGTATTATTTCTAAACCAACTTTTTTGTGTAGTGTTGCATTTCTTTTAAAGTCTATAAATCTTCTGGTCCCTTAGTGTTGATCCGGGTATGACTACATCGCGCCTATAAAAATGCACAGAAATGATAATGTTTCTTCCGAACGATCTCAAATATGTATATCAATATGCTGCTCTTATTCAGGTATTTAATGCTCAACGTATGTTATTATAATAGTGTAATCAATCCCTGATTCTGTTGCCAAGTGGCCCACCAAAATATTCACTTTTTTGACATTAAAAAAAAAGTAACAATTCTTTTTATTTTCGTCCCCCAAGAGCAACGCTGCAATTACCAGTATTTACTAAATTCCATAATCAGCTCGTACATTGACAATAAGATCTGTGAACATTCTACGGTTATTAAAGGAAGCTGATAAACTTTTTACAAACATATTTAACAGGATTCAACGAATGCATACAGACTGCTGAAATAACTAAATCAAATTACTCAGGGAAACAAATTAGCAAAAATAGACTAGAACTCAATTGATATCTTACTCCAGAGTAATAAAATATCAAAACTGTCTTTGGATCCATCATGGTTGAAAATGTATGAATTATCTCTGGAAAAACACGATCAGTTTTCAACTGCTAGTTTAGCGACTAGATTCACAACGTGATTCAGAGATGGTTGATGCCCGACCCACAAGGCAGGGAATGGTTCTTAACTAGCCGGGACAATATATACACAAACTTTTTCAGATCAGCTCCGCTGCCGGGGGGGAACGTCGAAGCGATATCAGTGCAGTCGCGACGGCGGTGGGTGTGCGGGCATACACTGTAACACATTTTGATTATTTACTTACGAAAATTAACCATCATTGTGAAAGGGTAAAGCAAATAAAATTATAATTAAAAGAACACTGTCGTTTTGTTACTATTTACTGCTGTGATCCATAAAAAATTGGAAATCTGTGAGTTTCTCATAATTCAGGTGAAAAAGGAGTAACATGAAATACGAACCATCAGTCGTTGCTGGCACATCTTCACATCATTGACAGTTGAAGGTTAGCATAAAGGCAGACTGAAAGACTGCGGAGTCTGACAGGGATTCGATCCGATCCTGCGATCTTACCGTCTCTAGGCTCGCATTTTACCAATAGACTACGAAGCTCGGCCAGAAACAACAACAATTGAATGTCGTAGGAAAGTAATTGTAGAATGTAAGTACTTTTGGAATAACGGAAACCACTCATTGCAAAACATAAGCGTTAAGTTGTCGACAGGCACACACAGAACGAAGAAACCTTGCTAGCTTTCGGAGTTATCCTCTAACGAGCTAGTGTAAACCTCACACACACACACACACACACACACACACACACACACACAAACACATGGTGGTTCATTGATCGTGACCGGGCCAAATGTCTCACGAAATAAGCCTGAAACGAAAAAACTACAAAGGACGAAACTCGTCTAGCCTGAAGGGGGAAACCAGATGGCGCTATAGTTGGCCCGCTAGATGGCGCTGCCATAGGTCAAACGGATATCAACTGCGTTTTTTTAAATGGGAACCCCCATTTTTTATTACATATTCGTGTAGTACGTAAAGAAATATTAACGTTTTACTTGGACCACTTTTTTCGTTTTGTGATAGACGGCGCTGTAATAGTCACAAACATATGCCTCACAATTTTAGACAAACAGTTGGTAACAGGTAGGTTTTTTAAATTAAAATACAGAACGTAGGTACGTTTGAACATTTTACTTCGGTTGTTACAATGTGATACATGTACCTTTGTGAACTTATCATTTCTGAGAACGCATGCTGTTACAGCGTGATTACCTGTAAATACCACATTAATGGAATAAATGCTCAAAATGATGTCCGTCAACCTCAATGCATTTGGCAATACGTGTAACGACATTCTCTCAACGGCGAGTAGTTCGCCTTCCGTAATGTTCGCACATGCATTGACAATGCGCTGACGCATGTTGTCAGGCGTTCTCGGAGGATCACGAAGCAAATATCTTTCAACTTTCGCCACAGAAAGCAATCCGGGGACGTCAGATCCGGTGAACGTGCATCGACGACCAAACTACTTGTCATGAAATATGCTATTCAATACCGCTTCAACTGCACGCGAGCTATGTGCCGGACATCCATCATGTTGGAAGTACAACGCCATTCTGTCATGCAGTGAAACATCTTCTAGTAACATCAGTAGAACATTACGAAGGAAATCAGCAATCACTGCACCATTTAGATTGCCATTGATAAAATGGGGACCAATTACGCTTCCTCCCATAATGCCGCACCATACATTAACCCGCCAAGGTCGCTGATGTTCCACTTGTCGCAGCCATCGTGGATCTTCCGTTGCCCAATAGTACATATTATGCCGGTTTACGCTACTGCTGTTGGTGAATGACGATTCGTCGCTAAATAGAGCGCGTGCAAGAAATCTGTCATCGTCCCGTAATTTCTCTTGTGTCCAGTGGCAGAACTGTACACGACGTTCAAAGTCGTCGCCATGCAATTCCTGGTGCCTAGAAATATGGTACGGATGCAATCGATGTTGGTGTAGCATTCTCGACACCAACGTTTTTGAGATTCCCGATTCCCGCGCAATTTTTCTGCTACTGATGTGCGGATTAGCCGCGACAGCAGCAAAAACACCTACTTGGCCATCATCATTTGTTGCAGGTCGTGGCTGACGTTTCACATGTGGCTGAACACTTCCTGTTTCCTTAAATATCGTAACTATCCGGCGAACGGTCCGGACACCTGGATGATGTCGTCGGGGATGCCGAGCAGCATACATAGTACACGCCCGTTGGGCATATTGATCACAATAGCCATACATCAACACGGTATCGACCTTTTCCACAATTGGTAAGCGGTCCATTTTAACACGGGTATTGTATCACGAAGCAAATACCGTCCACACTGGCGGAGTGTTACGTGATACCACGTACGTATACGTTTGTGACTATCACAGCGCCATCTATCACAAAGCGAAAAAAGTGGTCCAACTGAAACATTCATATTTCTTTACGTACTACACGAATATGTAATAAAGAATGGGGGTTCCTACTTTTTAAAAAAAACACATTTATATCCGTTTGACCTATGCAGGGCCATCTGGCGGGCCGACCATAGAGCCATCTGGTTTCCCCCTTCAAGATAGACGAGTTTCATTTTTTGCAGTTTTTTTTCGTTTCATGCTTTTTTAGTGAGATATTTGGCTCGGTCACTATCAATGGACTACCCTGTATGTACAGGGTGTAAACGGTATAAGGCGCCAAAATTATACAGATGGCACATCTCGCAATGCTTGACAAATAAGTCTAGTAACATGTTGACGTATTTCCTACGTTGTCCCAGAAAAAAAACAGTTCGTCTCAGGATAATGGTTTTGGAAATGTAGATACTTGGCCGTGCACGTACGTAAGCAATCGGTTCCTGTTATTGCCCGCTGCGCGTATTGACATCGTGAACGTAAATCGTAAACACATAGACAACTGCGGCCTGAGTGGTTGCGTCATTGTAATACACCGAGCGACGACAGTAGGCGAGTAACCTGTGCAGATGTTATTGCAACTCTGTTAACTGTTAGGATGGAAAGGAGATTTACTATAACTGAACTATGCGATATAGATTTAATTTATGGCGAGGCAAAAGGTGTTGCGAGGGCATCTGTACGAATTTATCGAGAACGCTTCTCACAACGACGACTTCCTGCACGAAAGACATTTGCTGCTGTGCACCAGAGGTTTGTGTCATTGTAATTCTCTACTTGTATGCGATTATGCATTTACATCTTAATAAAGTACAGTAGTTATCTGCACCTTTGTAAATTTTCGTCCGTATGCGAAACGTATCTTCTGTTCTGATATGCTTTCCGTTTTTGTTACATCATGACAGAATACAACTGACGAGTACGTATTTAATTTCCTTAGATTGAGAGATACTGGCTCTTTACTGCCCCGCGCAGAAGGCAGAGTCCCACAACGCGCCGATCGTACATTGGAAGCTGAGGAAAGAATTCTGGACCGCACCCAGGAGGATCCTTCTCAGAGTACTAGAAGCATCGCCCGCCACGTGGGTATATCGCACACTGTCGTTCATCGCACTTTGCAAGAGGAGCGTCTGTGGCCTTACCACATTCAACGCGTACAAGCATGGGAAGAACAAGATTTCCCTCCACGACGTGAATTCTCAGAGTGGGGTTTGTTACACAGTGCGCAGCATGATTTTGTCAACAAAAAGCTCGTCACAGATGAAGCTTGTCCCACTCGCGACGGAATAACTAATTTCCATAAGATGCACACGTGGAGTGTACACAATCCTCGCCACGTAGTGGCAACACATTTTCAGCGACGATTTTCCGTAAATGTGTGGGCGGGTATGCTCGATAATTACGTTGGGCCCTATGTTTTACCTGCACGTTTCACTGGTAACTATTACCGAACGTTTCTAGAGGAAACATTGTTACCAACGTTGTTAGAAGACATTCCGTTAGGCATACGTCATAACATGTGGTTGTTCCACGATGGTGCTCCACCCCACATTGGTCACAGAGTACGCACATTTTTGGATAGTCGATTTCCAGGACGATGGATCGGGCGTTCGGGTCCACGTCGATGGCCAGCACGCAGCCCTGATTTAAATCCACTGCATTTTTACTTTTGGGGCCATATGAAGGAACTTGTTTATGCTGAGCCAGTAAATAATGTGGACGAATTGAAACAGAAGATTTTAGATGCTGCCAGTACCATAAAGGCCAATGTGCATGTGTGTGAACGAGTGTGACGAAACTGGGTTCGCCGTAATGAGGCATGTGTAGAAGAGAATGGTGGTCATTTCGAACATTTATTGTAGTATTGGTGTAAGAGGAAACGAAGTAATGGGTTTTCTTTTCGTTACGATGTTGTTGTACAGAAGGAAAATAATGTGAATTTATTATTCGTTATGGCATTGCCGTAAAAAGGTGAAACAGTTGATTGTAATTAATGCACAACTATATACTTGGTGATTGATTGAATTTGTACTAATGAAAATACATTGTGTTTGATATTAGCTTGTCATTACTACTACGACCTTCGTTAACGACTTGTTGAGAAACAGACTGGTTGTATTCAATTCACGTAAAGCTAATTACACATTCTTGACAACCCAAAAACCGTTTACATTCCTTTTTTCGGTATCACCTGATCATCACACCACGTCGTTGTACACGTCTAATGATGTCAATCCTCCGGTCGGCTCGTTGACTTTCTCTGACCGCCCTGTCATTGTAGGCAATAAGCTCGGTACGCCGTGTACTGTCGGTTGAGTACGTAAACAGAAATGCGTATACTATCTATCCTACGAACATCAGGTTTTAATAATACAAAAATAAAGTACATGATACAAGAAAATGTCATTAGACTTTTTTGTCAAACACACCGAGATGTACCATCTGCATAATTTTGGCGCCACACTCCGTCTAGCCGACTTCGTGTGTGTGTGTGTGTGTTTAGCTCGCCAGAGGATAACTCCGAAGCTAGGAAGGTTTCTTTCGTCCGTATGTGCCTCTCGACAACTCTACGCCTCTGCTTCCGGTGAATGGTCCCCTTTAATCCAACAATTGTAATATATACGAAATTTGTATCAAAACATGTTAATCCTAACTTTAGGGCTGTCATCTCGGAAAAATAGATTGCCGTTTAGAATAGTCAGGTACGTAGAAAACCTCAACTCTGTCCAGAAAAAAAAAAACCCGGCGACCCTGGTTTTAAGTACCGACCGACCTGGTGTGGTCGTCACGCAACCGGCGGGCCGGTACAACACGGCAGGTGGCGGCTAATAACCGCCTGTCCGAAAACGGCGGTCCTGTCCTGGCGGCGCTATTGAAATGCGACGGGCGGGGGAGGGGCGCGGGGAGACGGGCGGCTCCGCGAATCTTGTCCGGCTGGGCGTCGACGGCGGCTCAGGTGGCGGGTATAAAACGGCGCGCCGACACTGGCCGGGCACACAGCACTCCAGCTCTCCAGAGGACCCGCACCCGCAGCGACCACTCACCACCACCACCACCATGTACAAAGTGAGTACCGCCCGATCCTGGGACTCTGACAGCGTCGCGTCGTATGCCTCTATGTTTTGGTCACTTGTTTCTTTATTATGGGACCTGCAGCATTTACTGTGTCACAATAGGACATTATGCAGAGAAATATAAGACAGTATGTTGATTCACATTTTATTTCGGCCTCAGATGGGTAGAGCGTCTGCCATGTAAGCAGGAGATCCCGGGTTCGAGTCCCAGTCGGGCACACATTTTCGGTTGTCCCCATCGAGGTATATCAACACCACCTGTCGGCAGCTGCGGCTTTCAATTAATTGTCATTTATTCAAGAGAAGCTGCACCGTCGTCAATGGTATCTGTTCTTTCGAGAACAGTTACTATCTTCGTAGATATTTATGTGGTTGCGGGTCGTGTATCTATGGAACTGTTATTGACGTGTTTGTAATCTATACTGCAAAACTTTCCGATAAAATAAAGACCCTACTCCAAAAAAACGCAAACGTGAAATTAGCTTTCATAACATTAAATATTAGCACAAAACTACGTTCACGAAAAGCCATACTCCCGAAACATTTAGAACCTAAAATTTAGAAAATTAACTGAAATAACTGCACAAAATTTAATGTACGACAGCCGGGACGAAATTTAATCGTAGGATTCAGATAACACAGGAGAGAAACAAATAACAACCAACCCAAAATTTTGTAACACCTCAAAAATGAAAAATACGAAGTTGACAAAATTGAAAACGCGCTGCAAATCCTGCACAAAACACGAAAAGTCAAATCACGAATACCTTGGAGGAATATACATACACACTAAGCATTATCCTCTCGCTACACTGTATGAACAAAACTATTTCAAGCACACACATTTTAGTGAAATTTGATATAGGGTCAACGGATAACCAAAACACCACAGATAACAAATGCACCAATAACAGTTCCATAGATACACGACCCGCAACAACATAAATATCTTTGAGTGAATACCTAGCCTTCAAAGTAGAATTTCTACGCCTGTCAAAATAACAAAATACGCGTTATAATATATGTGCAACATCACATCATCCAACAACTTTAAAACGTTACTCAAAAAAAGTGTTACATCCAGCGACTATGGACAGCAGTGATAGTTTACTCAAAGTTGGCAAATGTCCGTTTACAACGTCAGGATGTGAGTACAATATCCAATGTGAAAAAAAATACGTTGTAAGTTATTTATTATGTAAAATATAAATAAATGCTATTGTTTGCAGATGTACTGATGAAGAAAATAAAGCCGAAAGCCGAAATAAGCATATATACAAAAATGAAATACTAAACAGCATACTGTACTAAATCTCTGTTTCGGTCCCGTTGCGGTTGGCCATCATCAAGTTAATAACGCCTAGATCTACGCAGTCACACTGCTGAAGGTTGCATATAATACTGACCGAAATGTAGGAGCATTTCACACCATTTACTCCGTCACACTCACAGAAGAGTATTGTCGAGACTAGTAATTCGAAGAAAGGTGTTTATGGCTTCATCTTCCTTAGACGACGAGGAGGTCAGTGCCGGAGCACCAGCTCAGATTTGACAAGGGAGGGGGGGAGGGGGGGAGGGGGGGAGGGGGGAATTAAATCTAAATCGCCTGTATCGCCGGTACCCTATTGAATGGAAGCACTCAGGCGTTTACCTAAATCGATTTAGAGAACTCACAGAAAGGTGAAATCTGGGTGGCTCGTGACAATGGCTGTGAAAGAGCGTAATGACACACATCTACCACGTATATAGTAGCCGTCACTCTGCGTGGGAGTCGTTGGCTCATTACCTAGTATACTCCAGCCACTGGACAATAGCTAGCGGATGGCTTCTCATAGCACTCCGTCTTCGGGCCACAAGTGGCCATCTGATCGCCGTGTCATCCTCAGATAAGGATGCGGATAGGAGGGGCGTGGGGTCAGCACACCTCTCCCGGTCCTTATGATGGTTTTCTTTGACCGGAGCCGCTATTGAGTAGCTCCTCAATTGGCATCACGAGGCTGAGTGCACCCCGAAAAATGGTAACAGGGCATGGCGGCCCCGATGGTCACCCATTCAGTGCCACCCACACCCGACAGCGCTTAACTTCGGTGATCTGACGGGAACCGGTGTATCTACTGTGGCAAGGCCGTTGCCTGTATCTCATAGGAATATATATTTTCTGTCCTGTTCCGTTGGCTTATGGAGGAAGACAAAAATCGCAGTCTATATGTTCTATATGGCCTAATCTATCTCTACTTATTCTTATGGAACTTACGCCAGATATTCGATGTTAACAGCATAGTGGACAGACAACCTTCTTCGAATGCAAATAAGTTTCCTAAAATTACCCAAAAGGTTTCGGGAGAACTATGTCGTCTTTCTTCCAGCAATTCCCATTTAAGTTCTCCGAGCATTTCGGTTACACTTTCGTGTGGTCTATAAGGATGTGTTACAATACCTGCAGCGTGCCTCCCAATTCGTTACATGTGTATTGTCCGAACTCCGAACACTGGAACCGTTCTCTAAAACTGCTCGAACGAATGTCTTGAACGCGATTTCCCTTACAGATGCAGCGCAGTAACCACCTTCAAATAAATCTAAGTCTCCCATTCGCCGTCGCCAACACAGACTTTACGTGATCTTTCACATGGGTTCTCAGTATTGCCTCTAAAACACGATGGGACTTAATACCGTCTTTCAGCACTAATCACTTTGTCTAAATATACTGCTGCAAGAAACAAAAAGAATGCACGATCTTATGGCATTACTGGTCGGAGGGTGGAGCGGGGAGGGGGAACGATCGTATGACATACTTGTTGAGAGACCCCGCCTGGGATTGTACTGCTGCCTAGTGCAAGTCTTTCTATTTGACGTCACTCCGGTTACTTGTGCGTCGATGATGATAAAATGATTGTGACAATTGCAGAACGCCCAGTCTCTGAGCGGAGAATATCACCATCCTCGCCAGAAATCGAACCCGGTATTGTAAGGATCTTGAGACAGCAGCGCTAACCAATGGACGGCCACCCTGTGGATTACAGTGCTGCTGATCCTATCTGATAAATCGTTTTTGTGTACTGAGAGGGTCCTATTACGATTGCTTGGAGCAAACCCAATGTCAGTTTCGCTTTTTTTTTTTTTTTTTTAGGTAGCTCATGGAGGGAACGACGTGTTTCAACTTCGAATATGTCTTAGGACCGTGCAAGAGAGACGCGTGAGCGATATTGCCCTGCAATTCTCTGCGTTCGTACTCTGTGGCATAACAGTAGTAGCCAGTTGACAAATGTAGCACGATGGTGTCGATTTCTTGCTTTTTCAGGGGCTTTTTGTCCTTTGGCGCCTACGCCACTGTCCTTGAATCAGGATTCTACTCGCGGCAGGTTTCTGATGAAGAATCACAGGATAACTGAGGGGTTTGTTCAAGAACAAATACTTTTCCGTGCTGTATTCACTTCTGCCCCCTCCACCCACACCCTCCAGTTCGCAGAACACTATGTGCATCTTTCTTTCCTCCAGAGTTGGGATTTACAGACATTAAGGCGTCTCTCTTTGTGGTAGAAAAACTAAACCGCAATTACTTGTGTCTTTGCCAGACAGGTTGCAGCGCTCACTTTTTCCTTTGTTAGTCATCTCGGAACTGTTCGATCTTTCACGCACTTTTTGGAGCTTCCAGGCGATTCTTGAAGCTCACGTGATAGAAAATATTTTCAATCGCTCACATATTTTCGAAAACATTTTGGGAAAACAGCGATCAGTTTCACAACTGTACTTAGGAAAGCCTCGTAAATCGCGAAATCACATTTATTGGTGGCCGGTTCCAAGGACCGTCTTCCACCTTTAGACTGTACTCCAAAGCTGATTTGTGGAGACGGATCCACAGAACAGGAACTGCGGAAGTCTCCTGATGCTGTCAGCTGCCAGTTGACGGTATCTGGAGGCTTCTGCAGTTCCTGCTTCGTGGATCCGTCACCACAAATCCATTTTGGAATACGGCCTGAAGACTGTCCACCTTTGGACTGAAAGTGCTTTTTCTAAGCACTTTCAATCTCTCGTAAAGAGTAAGTGCTCTCCCTTTCACGACAAACACAAAACTGTAGACACTCGCTTCTGTGATACGGAGAGTTATTCGAGAATTTGGAGTTCTAGGTAAACATAACAATACTTTTGGTGCGTTTGCTAACTCATTTGTAACTTCTAATTTGTGTATTATTTTCGATTAGGCGAATAATGGGTTCATTTCATATCGTGTCTCTAGTGCTTTGATCAAACTTCCTCTTTGTGTGATGAATGTCAGCTCTCTGTGAATAAAATTAAGATAACGCCTCTAACGAGAAATATCTTAAGCGCATCGCATTGTGTAAATATTTAGAGAAACATTATTCGAGGAAGTCTGTGCGACCATTCTAGTGAAGTCACTGTTTGTCTCGCTTAGGTATAATGAGAATAAGATAACAGAGAGATTAGGGAATGTGCAGTGGCGTACTGACATTGTTCAACTCGCGATCGGAACAGGATATGGAATCGCTAACTTTGTTACGAGACACCCTCCGCCTTGCACTCTACAGTGAATAGCGTCGTGTATATGCAGATTTAAATGTCAATTAAAGGTGCTTATATACGTCAGATTCAAAATGGCTCTAAGCACTATGGGACTTAACATATGAGGTCATCTGTTCCCTAGACTTAAAACTACTTAAGTCTAACTAACCTAAGGACATCACACACATCCATGCCCGAGGCAGGATTCGAACCTGCTACTTTAGCTTATACGCCAGACCGCTTGCACATTCATCGACATGAAGGTGTACAACATTCGCCTTCCCAGCTTTCTCATACTGTCCTTATCGTTAAAAAAACATCACGATTACGAAAGCAAGTACCGTATCTTGAGATGTTCGTAAAACGATCGCACACAAGTAGACGGAACAAGGTATATTTGTGAACTATTTCTCGTGGTATTCATGAACTACAGATTTGTTGCTTGTTCTGATATTGTTCTTCTCTCACTCATAAAATTCCACAGACTTCTACGTCTTATCTTATGCATCGATGTAAACATATGCTGACAGACTTAACATGTATTACTCAGTACAGCAAGCTATCAGAGCAATTTGTTGCGTCGCACATTTTCCCATGGAACAGGAAACAATGCTATTTACAAACAAGAGTGCACATTGTTACCTAAAATAGTACGCCAAATTTACACTGCATCTGAAGATTACCTACGATGTCTTCAAAAGGGGAAATACTCGTAAAATCTACGAGTAGCAATCTCACTCGCAAATGAAGTACCGGTATGAACTCTAAACTTAACATCTCCAACGATGTCACCGATATTACGCCTTGCAGTGGAATTGCGGAAACTGGATTATTGGGCTACAATTCCTTTAGCTGATTCTTGTGCTGAGAAGAAATCTTTCATTACATCATACTACAGTCCTTAACTTGGAGAATATTGCATCTCATGGGCGTATTTCAAAGCCAGATTAGAATCCTGTACAGTTAGTTTCAGTACTAGAGGTCTTATCCTTTTATAGTTCAGATCATATCTTGAGTACACACAATTGCATTAGATGTACTGTGGTCAGTATTGTACACATAATTACATAATTAGTAATTTGCAGAAAATGAAAGTTACCTTTTGAGAAATTATCAAATTACTCTGGTAAGTTGGGTTTGCCAAGATATCCTTTTAACACTGATCTCACTAGGTATAAAAAAAAGTCAGCCTAAGTAGTCTGAGATTTAGGTGCACACAATGAAATGTTAAGACACTGAAATATGAGTACAGTATATCCTGTATTAGACTTGTAGAGGAAATTACTGTTTCCTCTTAGGGTTGGTTATCAAGGAACAGCACGAGCAGTACGAGGTATCACATGGGCCCATATTCCTTTGTTTGATCTTTTAGATGCTGAGAGTTTACATAATGATGTCCGAAATAACGTTGAAACCATTGTGCCTTGTGGCATATTACCAACAGCAATGTCCCTTTTACAGTTCCTGGTTCTCGCCACCGTCCTGGCTGTCGCCAACGCCGGCTACCTGGGAGGCTACGCCGCCCCCGCTGTGGCCTACGGCGCCGCCCCCGCCGTTGCCTACGGCGCCCCCGCCTACGCCGCCTACGGCGCCCACGCCGCCGCCCCCGCGGCCATCACCTCCCAGCACTCCAACATCCTGAGGAGCTACGGCAACCTGGGACAGGTGTCCACCTATTCCAAGACCATCGACACGCCCTACTCCAGCGTCAGCAAGTCTGACGTGCGCGTCAGCAACGACGCCGTCGCCCACGTGGCCGCCCCTGCTGTGTCCTACGCCGCCCCTGCCTACGCACGCGCCTACGCCGCCCCCGCCGCCTACGCCGCCCCTGCCTACGCGCGCGCCTACGCCGCCCCCGCCGCCTACGCCGCTCCCGCCGTTGCCGCCCACGGCCTGCTGGGAGTAGCCTACTCCGCCGCCCCCGCCGTCGCCCACCTGTCTTACAGCGCCCCTGCTCTGTCTTACGCCTGGTAGACAGCCTGTCACCATACTACCATCTCATCTCTGACTGTATTTATTCTGTGCTTCATGTAAATAAATCTTTCGAATCGTAACAGTCTGGCTCTTATTGATATTTATTATCTCCTTCAATAGACTCCACAAAACGCACCACTGGGGAGAAGAAGCAACATATCTACAGGGTGGGCCGGAAGTCAAGATCGTAAAGGTTTAATGTTATTGTATTGAAATAATATGCTGAGCCCTTGTGAGGTCAATTGAGTAACTGCTTAACTGTGAAGCAGCGATTTCGGTCACGAAAAGTGACAATATCCGGGAGAGTGGCGTGCTAACCACATGCCTCCTATATCCATATCCAGTGACGCCTTTCGGTTGCGGATGATACGGCGGTCGGTCGGCACCGTTGGGCTTCCCGAGGCGTATTCGGACGGAGTTTAGTTTTAGTTTTGTATTGAAACAAGAAGCAACATGAAAAGAACATGAAACGTCTCTCTAGTTGGAGTGGCATTGAAAAAGTAAAGCAACGCATTTTTTTTTGTTTTTTTTTTTCTGAAACCAGATTGGATTTATTTAGAACTCCAATATACTTATTCTCCACTCTTTTGGGTACAAAACTACATTTTTCAACATAATCTCCGCTCATTGCAACAGTATTACACCAACTTACTGTGAGGGTCTGTATGCACACTTGGTACTACTATACTGGTTGACGTAGGAGGCAACGTCTTGGTGGAGCAATAACCTCGCCATCAACCACGTACTGCTTCCCGCAGAGTGAATCTTTCTGTGGGCCAAACAGATGGAAGTCTGAAGGTGCGATGTCGGGGCTGTAGGGTGGATGAAAAATAGTTCAGTAAAGTTTTGTGAGCTTCTCTCTGGTGCGCAGACATCGATATGTGCAGCGAGGTGTCTGATTGTGATCCGTCGATCACTTTGAATGAGTGTGTCCGCACGTTCCAACAGTGCAGGAGTCACAGCCGAGTGATGCCAGCCGGCACGTCGGGGATCTGACAGGTTTGTGCGACCTCGTGAGGTGACGGCAGACACCTCTCCCAACGACCCACCGTGCTTTTGTTCACTTCCAGATCTCTGCAGACATTCTGCAAGCGCCCATGAATAACTGCGACGCTGTGGTGTTTCGCCAAAAGAAACTCAGTGACAGTTCTCTGTTTTGAACGCCCCTCCGTTACAGACGCCATTTTGAAGGCCATAGGAGCCAAAGCGGGAATATTTCACGATTCCCCCACTACAAATTCCGCATTTTTCCAGCCAAAAATGGCCGAGAAAAAAAAATTGTTGCATTACTTATTAAACGCCCTTCGTACGTAGCAGAAAGAAATGCATGCAAGGATGTTCTTACGTACTTCTTACATATTTCAAACTCTCTCTGTGTGCTGATCTCCATTCTCGGCGAAGAAGTGGATTTGCTGCCACGTGCGTCTGCTTGCCCGGCGCAGCATTTGTGGCATGATCATTCCGAGACCTGGAACTAAGAAAGCTGTAACTAATTGCTCACACGTATCAGTCACGTATTCATACCATGATCATTTAATTCATTGATGCTGCTGGGTGGAAATGAACGGCATCCAGCAACGCATGGAGATTCCGGGAATCTTCATCACCACCAATCACTTTGTTAGTGGGCTGCTTCTGTGTTGGCAGCACTGTGTAGCGCTTTGCATTGGATCTCTGACTGCGCTTTCTTTGCAAGAGACTCTGTGGCTGGTTGGACTCGTTTTTTGGAAGTTCACCGCCAGTAGTGGGCAGTTGGAAGTTATTCGCCAGCAGTGATGGAAGTACTGTTGGGCAGTTGGAGGTGAACAGCCAGCAGTGGTGGATGTTAGATGAGAGAAATTAGCGTTGATGGAGGGCAGAGGTCTGAAGTCTTAGCGTAGGCTAACGATCTGGAAGTATCCGACTTGGAGACTGAAAATTATTCATGATTATATAACTTTGTACTGGATGTCAATGACGATTTATATTCGTGTTTGAACTGGATGTCACATTATTAAGGTAAAAAATACATTATTTGGATTGCAATAAACTCTTTCCTTTGCTAACCACATGCGTATTAGTAGTTGGTGGCTTTAGAAGTCAGAATCTTTTATTTAGCTGGCAGTACTGACGCTCGCTGAATTGCAATAGTTGGCGTACTGAAGATTTTTGTGAGGTAAGTGCTTAATGAAATGTATAGGTTATTGTCATGATTGCTTCTTATTCAGGGCCATTCTTTTGGTTTAACTTGGTTGGACTTGGGCAATTCCAGCAGGACGAGGCGACACCCCACCCGTCCAATATTGGTACAGCGTGGCTCCAGAACAGTTTTCTGAGTTCAGACACTTCCGCTGGCCACCGAACTCCCCAGACATGAACATTATTGATCATGGATTATTGATCGGGATACCTTGCAACGTGCAGTTCAGAAGAGATCTCCACCACCTCGTACGCATATGGATTTATGGACAGCTCTGCAGGATTCATGGTATCAGGTCCCTCCAGCAGTACTTCAGACATTATTCGAGTCTTTGTCAGTTCGTGTTGCGGCAATTCTGCGTGCTCGCGGGGGCCATACACGACATTAGGCAGGAGTACCAGTTTCTTTGGCTCTTTAGCGTACTACGAGAACCAGCAATGTTGGAAACAGATCTAAATGGATGATATAATGGGAAAAAATTGTAATACTCATTTTCTTTCGTGAATGTATTTATGCCTCCAAAGGGAATGATGTACAGGACCAGGCTTGTCGATCATTAGTGAAGATACATTCACATTTCCATATTTCCTTTCTTTTTCCCATGCATCTAAGGCAAAATGCATCAGTGTTCGATACATGGCTAAAGAGAGTCTTCTTTCAAGTATACACGGATTTTATACTGATCACTGTCATCACTCAAGAAATCTGTAAAGCATTCCAAATGTATTTTCAGTGCAAATAACAGTTTTCAAAACATGAAGTCATTCTTGGCGCGCATTTTGTCTGCAGAAAAAACACTACTTTACTGCTTCGCGTCCAGACGAAGACTGTCTTATACGAGCCTGAGACAAAGAGTAATTACTTCCAGCACATATGACATGATATATTACAGCGTGAAGTTGTAGATTGTTCCAAAACCGGCAACTGGCGAAATTAACATTTGTACATAGTTTTCTGCATAGACAAGTGAACAGTTACAAAAAAAATGCACCTCCTGACATAAATAAAATTTATAAAAATAAAAATCATTGTATTATTAGACATAATTCTGAAAGGAAGTTTTGTAGAAATTGCGGATTATGACACATCACCAAAATAGTAAAGATTATATACTTTCTTTTATATGACTGTTTTTTTTTTATTAAAATCTAGATTGCTTTCGAAAAATTATTACTGTTCTTGATTTAACGAATAAGAAAATGTGATGAAAAATTTCGTAACCAAGGTATAGTAAAGTGCGAAGTTTATGCTGTGGTGTCACAGCCAGACACCACACTTGCTAGGTGGTAGCTTAAATCGGCCGCGGTCCATTAGTACATGTCGGACCCGCGTGTCGCCACTGAGTGATCGCAGACCGAGCGCCACCACACGGCAGGTCTCGAGAGACGTACGAGAACTCGCCCCAGTTGTACGACGACGTTGCTAGCGACTATACTGACGAAGCCTTTGCTCTCATTTGCCGATAGACAGAATAGCCCTCAGCTAAGTTAATGGCTACGACTTAGCAAGGCGCCAATTATCACAGTGCATGTATCTTACGAGTCTCATTTGTATAGTCAAGAGAGATGTACCAAAGGAAACATTAAAAGTTAAGTATATTCCAAAGCTACGTATTTTCTTTATAGCAGTCATTACGTATCCTGTTCCAGACTTGACGCCAGTCGGCGTGTGTGTACGCGTGCCTTTCGGCTTCCTCCTCAGTGTGGCGTGACTAGCTTGTTACGCCACAACATATGCCATTTATGGCCAAATAAAGTCTTTTAAAATTAGAAATAAAAATTGTTAGTAAGTATTAGAGAGAAATTATGAAAAGTGTGAAATTTAAACAAATATAAGCAGTAAATACACCGATTCCGTATGCTCATCTCTTGTACTACAGGCTTGTAATTTTAGGTGAAACACAGGAAAGAGAATGGAGTCCCCAATTCTGTTAAACATGCTTAGTAGCATAATCTAGTCAAAGATCCCCGTCATTTTTCTTTATAAGGTCGGGTACTATCTCTACCGTCCATTTCCAGCATTGCCGCATCATTCAAAATCTCGCCTAATGTGTCGTCACTTCACGAATAATAACTCGTTATTCCGGGCAGTCACTCAGCGCCAGATGATGGTGAAACTTTTCGAAATCTCAAGTTACTGCTGGTAGATGATGTAGCTTAAACATCAAGAAAATTTTACACTTGCATGTCGTAGCGAAAAACTCCGTTAAATAACCATATTTGTGTCAAGTTGAAATAATTCTATTTCCCTTATTACGCAATGGTACTTACGTCAGTACATATGTTTAAATCAAATATGATACAATACGTAATTAAAAGCTGTGGTATACGTTTCAGTAACACATCGATGACACATCTTCCTTCGAATGTAAACCGTTCTACGCAGTAAAACGATCATCATTCATCTATGTTATTGGTTCCTTTTTATCGTTGAAAAACATAGCATTTTCAGTCTCATTACGAACTGAGTTACAGAAGTCAGTAGCAGTAAAGACCAATGTTAACTGGGAGACAGCGCGGTTTATTGGACAGGTTTCCTTCTTTCACCCAAGTTAGTAACTTTCCTTCGCAAAGTGTCAAAGTTGTATATTAAGAATACGTGTTGAGACTACATGAGAGTGTAGTGTGTGAAATTTTAGTGCCGTTTCTGTGATAGTGACGGAGGTGTAACCGCGTAGCCTAGCCCTGCGTATTAGACCCAAGGGGGCCACAGACAGGTGCAAATTTTAATCTACATCTCTTCACGGTGAAATACAGGCCGTGAAAACGTGTTCCACCGTTTGCATTTGCACCAGGCACGTCCAAGTCGAGCGTCAACCCAGCTGTCTGCGTTCATCAGTTTCAGATGAATAAACTGTGATAGTTATTATTCAAAAATATACGAAAGTGATCTCAAGGATAGTTTTAATGTCACGTCAGATAACACTGCAAAAGTGCCGTTAAAAACGGGTTTTGGAGATTGTACACTGTCGGAAAATAAACTCAACACCCGCACGGACAAGGCCACTTTACTGGAAAGTGAGGTGCAGATACTTCATTATTGTAGGAGTGTACATCACAAATTCAGACCAAATGAGAAACGTGTGCCCAAACAGTCGCATCAGTACACGGTACATCCTCTCTGGTGGCAACGCAGGCAGGAAACGCCGTAAGCAGACGATTATAAACGAGCAGAATAGCATCCTGCGATAGACTGTCCCAAGCATCTTGCACCTGTTGTTGCAATTCGGCTCTGCTTCTTGTAGACCCTGGAGAACGAGTACATGTGCTTCTGGTCAGCCTACCACCATAGAATCGCCAATCGTGGCTAATCTTGCGTCGTGACTTGACTGGAGAGTGGAAAGGTGCTCTGTTATCTTCAGTGATGAGAGTAGGTACTGTCTGTATGCTAGTCATAGACATGCTCGTGTACGGCGTATACCTGGAGCGGTGCCTTTCCAGAGTGCATTCGTCCACGACACACAGCCTCCACACCGGGGTCCGTTTACAACAAAAACATGTGCCGCTTCGTCATGTTCGACACATGTTTAATTGAAGAGAGGTCTTGCAGTGAACACATAGTGCGTAGTGGGGCTATCACTCTGTTGTAGAAATAATTCAAAAGCCAAGATCGCTTAAATAATGTTTACTGGATAACCGGTTTCAACACACTATCTGAATGTAGATTAACATTTATAAACCATTTGGATATAACGATACAAGAGGCAGACCAGCTGATATAAAATCATTGTCGCATAAAATAAAAAAACAGCAGTTCTCATGGTCTATCTTTTCCATCAGATATGTAAAACTGAAGTCACAAGATAAAACTACACTACTGGTCATTAAAATTGCTACACAAAGAAGAAATGCAGATGACAAACGGGTATTCATTGGACAAATATATTATAGTAGAACTGACATGTGATTACATTTTCACGCAACTTGGGTGCATAGATCCAGAGAAATCAGTAACCAGAACAACCACCTCTGCCCGTAATAATGGCCTTGATACGCCTGGACATTGAGTCAAACAGAGCTTGGATGGCGTGTACAGGTACAGCTGCCCATGCAGCTTCAACACGACACCACAGTTCATCACGAGTAGTGACTGGCTTATTGTGACGAGAAAGTTGCTCGGCCACCATTGACCAGACGTTTTCAATTAGTGAGAGGTCTGGAGAATGTGCTGGCCAGGGCAGCAGTCGAACATTTTCTGTATCCAGAAAGGCCCGTACAGAACCTGCAACACGCGGTCGTGCATTATCCTGCTGAAATGTAGGGTTTCGCAGGGATCGAATGAAGGGTAGAACCACGGGTCGTAACACATTTGGAATGTAACGTACACTGTTCAAAGTGCGGTCAATGCGAACAAGAGGTGACCGACACGTGTAACCAATGGCACCCCATACCATCACGCCGGGTGATACGCTAGTATGGCGATGACGAATACACGCTTCCAATGTGCGTTCACCGCGGTGTCGCCAAATACGGATGAGACCATCATGATGCTGTAGACAGAACCTGGGTTCATCCGAAAAAAAAAAATCTAAAATGTGTGTGAAATCTTATGGGACTTAACTGCTAAGGTCATCAGTTCCTAAGCTTACACACTACTTAACCTAAGTTATCGTAAGGACAAACACACACAACCATGCCCGAGGGAGGACACGAACCACCACCTTGACCAGCCACACAGTCCATGACTGCAGGGCCTGATACCGCTCGGCTAATCCCGCGCGGCCCATTCGAAAAAATGACGTTTTGCCATTCGTGCACCCAGGTTCATCGTTGAGTACACCATCGCAGGCGCTCCTGTCTGTGATGCAACGTCAAGGGTAACCGCGGCCATGGTCTCCGAGCTGACAGTCCATGCTGCTGCAAAGGTCGTCGAACTGTTCGTGCAGATGGTTGTCGTCTTGCAAACGTCCCCATCTGTTGACTCAGGGAACGAGATGTGGCTGCTCGATCCGTTACAGCCATGCGGATAAGATGCCTGTCATCTCGACTGCTAGTGATACGAGGCCGTTGGGATTCAGCACGGCGTTCCGTATTACCCTCCTGAACCCACCGATTCCATATTCTGCTAGCAGTCATTGGATCTCGACCAACGCGAGCAGCAATGTCGCGATACGATAAACCGCAATCGCGATAGGCTACAATCCGACCTTTATCAAAGTCAGAAACGTGATGGTACGCATTTCTCCTCCTTACACGAGGCATCACAACAACGTTTCACCAGGCAATGCCGGTCAACTGCTGTTTGTGTATGAGAAATCGAATGGAATCTTTCCTCTTGTCAGTACGTTGTAGGTGTCGCCATCGGCGCCAACCTTGTGTGAATGCTCTGAAAAGTTAATCATTCGCATATCACAGCATCTTCTTCCTGTCGGTTAAATTTCGCGTCTGTAGCACGTCATCTTCGTGGTGTAGCAATTTTAATGGCCGGTAGTGTATTTGGTACATGATCGCTGCTCGACTAACAACGGTCGGCATCACACTGCCCTATTCTGCGCAGGTATACCTGCTGCGTTTCTAGTGGTTCACAATCAGCCACTAGATAGTGCTGTCCACGCAGTGCACACACAGTCCCACGGTATAATCACTCTTTACTACTACAATACAACTTTACTACTACTGCTAATCAAATACTCATGCAAGGAACACTTTCGCATACACTTACTGTACATACTATACATGCTATACACACTATACACACTATAAAGTACGTCAATTAAAGAGTACAAACATCTCAAGCAAAGGCATTATCCATATTAGCGCCATACAAAACTACATATTATAATTTACCCTTATTCATGCATTCAGGAATTTACACACAGTATGCTGTTCATAACACGACTTAGATACAATGTGACGAGTGATTAAAAGCATTATGATGGGCTTTACCTGTCTGGGCACTACGGTTTTAGGCAGTGTAAACGCTAAAAAAGTACTAATGTGCTATAAAAGGCTCCCACCATCTATGCACCCATTATGAACGTGGTAAGGACCGACTATGAAAACCTGCATAGGCACATGAAATTCAGGAAGGCCAGGCCAGAAACAAACCGAGGGCGTACGGGAACAGGGGAAGCCACGTGCGTTCCCACTGGCATGGAACTCGTTCCGTCCATTCAACTCACCGAATGGGGAGCAACGGATAACATATTACTACGATACCGAGAAAACCCCATTCTGCCCAGCCATACACGATTATATCTACAGCAAATAGAAACGTGACGAAGCCACATTTGGAGGGCAATGGGAATCATTACTGGCGAGGCTGACCAACTACACGTCAGACCTGATAACAAGCATTTAGCATAACATGGCAGGCCACGCCCACAAAAAAAAAGAAAAAAGTGACCAATAAATGACATCAGCAGTACCCTATAAGTGGCGTTCCGAGCATCACACTTACACAACATTCATCATAGTGTGTGAATAGGCCGCACAGGATCTCTAGAGCACCACATCAAATATGTCAAAGAAATTATGGTGGAAACCTCGTTCTGTTTTTGTAAATTTCGATGTTTTCCAAAACGTTGTTTCCTTCCTTTAGGTGCTTTATGCAAGATTTTCGTACCTTGTTGCATATCAGTAATTTTATGGTTCGATTCCCTCAGACTCTTCACTTGTGTCAATACTGCGAGGTCGTTCTCAACCCGGTGTACAGGTGTGGGAATATCCCACAGACCACGGTTGAAAGCAGCAACACACCACCGATGTACTGGGCCCGACATAAGCAACATTCCGCCTATATGGCCATCCATTTTACTACTGGCCCGCAATGCGACCCACTTCAGATGTTCAGTAGGACCATGTACTCGTCGGTGGGGCACGGTTATGCCGTAGAACGAATGCTGACTGAACACGGTTCGCGTCTACACTCAGCACAGTCACGCCTACAGAGTTAAGGTAGAGAGTATAGAGACAGGCCTCCTGAGATCCATCTGACAGCCTATGAGGTGACAAATGAACCACTAACATTACAACCCCATACATGCGCATATTATACCCCTGAGCATCTGAACACACTCCGTGAGGATGTTGCAGTTTTTTCCGGCAGGCTATTGACCCTGACAATGTCACTAAGTGTAAATAACTAGTTACTGTTTCACTTTCTTCGGAAATAAAAGCGCTTAGCGAGACTTACGTTTAATCTTCTGGTGCTCAACAAGTTACACCAACTCCTCTTTTGGTGTTTCCATAAAGAATACATATTTGTACTGTTGATCAGAAAACAGCAATCGTTTCGTTAATGACACAGACACCCTATTACGCAACTGTAGCAGCTTTTCATGGGAAAGAGAACTGATGATGAGAAGTACCTATACATCCAGTTCATCACGTGAATTCGATTACCAAAATTATATAGTGTTGTGATTCATGGAACGAAAGTAAGCAACTCATTGCTGATATCCATTCCACCACATTTCCAGTTCCTGACATGATGTCTTAATCTCGGAGGTAATTGTCGTTTATATCCTCACTATTAATGTCATGAGTAGTTTATCACTGTTTACTCAAGTAATCAGCCAGACAATTGTATCTGGTTTGATCTTAGTTAATTTTTTCTTAATCCTCATTACTCTTTTTAGTATTTAATTCCTTTGTTGCTTTAGTAAACTTGTAAAAGTGTGTGTGAGTATATGTACGTTTGTCATTTAGGAACTGCTTTTCTAAAGGATGTAGATGTAATTAACTGTTTAATACATTCAGAAAACAATCATCTCATGACATTTCACTTTGACGACTAGACACCCTATCATCAGATGTTGTTGTTGTGGTCTTCAGTCCTGAGACTGGTTTGATGCAGCTCTCCATGCTACTCTATCCTGTGCAAGCTTCTTCATCTCCCAGTACCTACTGCAACCTACATCCTTCTGAATCTGCTTAGTGTATTCATCTCTTGGTCTCCCCCTACGATTTTTACCATCCACGCTGCCCTCCAATACGAAATTGGTGATCCCTTGATGCCTCAGAACATGTCCTACCAACCGATCCCTTCTTCTGGTCAAGTTGTGCCACAAACTCCTCTTCTCCCCAATCCTATTCAGTACCTCCTCATTAGTTATGTGATCTACCCATCTAATCTTCAGCATTCTTCTGTAGCACCACATTTCGAAAGCTTCTATTCTCTTCTTGTCCAAACTATTTATCGTCCATGTTTCACTTCCATACATGGCTACACTCCATACAAATACTTTCAGAAATGACTTCCTGACACTTAAATCTATACTCGATGTTAACAAATTTCTCTTCTTCAGAAACGATTTCCTTGCCATTGCCAGTCTACATTTTATATCCTCTCTACTTCGACCATCATCAGTTATTTTGCTCCCCAAATAGCAAAACTCCTTTACTACTTTAAGTGTCCCATTTCCTAATCTAATACCCTCAACATCACCCGACTTAATTCGACTACATTCCATTATCCTCGTTTTGCTTTTGTTGATGTTCATCTTATATCCTCATTTCAAGACACCATCCATTCCGTTCAACTGCTCTTCCAAGTCCTTTGCTGTCTCTGACAGAATTACAATGTCATCGGCGAACCTCAAAGTTTTTATTTCTTCTCCATGGATTTTAGTACCTACTCCGAATTTTTCTTTTGTTTCCTTTACTGCTTGCTCAATATACAGATTGAATAACATCGGGGAGAGGCTACAACCCTGTCTTACTCCCTTCCCAACCACTGCTTCCCTTTCATGTTCCTCGACTCTTATAACAGCCATCTGGTTTCTGTACAAATTGTAAATAGCCTTTCGCTCCCTGTATTTTACCCCTACCACCTTTAGAATTTGAAACAGAGTATTCCAGTCAACATTGTCAAAAGCTTTCTCTAAGTCTACAAATGCTAGAAACGTAGGTTTGCCTTTCCTTAATCTTTCTTCTAAGATAAGTCGTAAGGTCAGTATTGCCTCACGTGTTCCAGTGTTTCTACGGAATCCAAACTGATCTTCCCCGAGGTCGGCTTCTACTAGTTTTTCCATTCGTCTGTAAATAATTCGTGTCAGTATTTTGCAGCTGTGGCTTATTAAACTGATTGTTCGGTAATTTTCACATCTGTCAACACCTGCTTTCTTTGGGATTGAAATTATTATATTCTTCTTGAAGTCTGAGGGTATTTCGCCTGTTTCATACATCTTGCTCACCAGATGGTAGAGTTTTGTCAGGACTGGCTCTCCCAAGGCCGTCAGTAGTTCCAATGGAATGTTGTCTACTCCGGGGGCCTTGTTTCGACTCAGGTCTTTCAGTGCTCTGTCGAACTCTTCACGCAGTATCGTATCTCCCATTTCATCTTCATCTACATCCTCTTCCATTTCCATAATATTGTCCTCAAGTACATCGCCCTTGTATAGACCCTCTATATACTCCTTCCACCTTTCTGCCTTCCCTTCTTTGCTTAGGACTGGGTTTCCATCTGAGCTCTTGATGTTCATACAAGTGGTTCTCTTATCTCCAAAGGTCTCTTTAATTTTCCTGTAGGCAGTATCTATCTTACCCCTAGTGAGATAAGCTTCTACATCCTTACATTTGTCCTCTATCCATCCCTGATTAGCCATTTTGCACTTCCTGTCGATCTCATTTTTGAGACGTTTGTATCTCTTTTTGCCTAAATTCAATATTTCTTCTGTTACCCAAGGATTTCTACTAGCCCTCGTCTTTTTACCTACTTGATCCTCCGCTGCCTTCACTACTTCATCCCTCAAAGCTACCCATTCTTGTTCTACTGTATTTCTTTCCCCCATTCCTGTCAATTGTTCCCTTATGCTCTCCCTGAAACTCTGAACAACCTCTGGTTCTTTCAGTTTATCCAGGTCCCATCTCCTTAAATTCCCACCTTTTTGCAGTTTCTTCAGTTTTAATCTACAGGTCATAACCAATAGATTGTGGTCAGAGTCCACATCTACCCCTGGAAATGTCTTACAATTTAAAACCTGGTTCCTAAATCTCTGTCTTACCATTGTACACTCCTGGAAATTGAAATAAGAACACCGTGAATTCATTGTCCCAGGAAGGGGAAACTTTATTGACACATTCCTGGGGTCAGATACATCACATGATCACACTGACAGAACCACAGGCACATAGACACAGGCAACAGAGCATGCACAATGTCGGCACTAGTACAGTGTATATCCACCTTTCGCAGCAATGCAGGCTGCTATTCTCCCATGGAGACGATCGTAGAGATGCTGGATGTAGTCCTGTGGAACGGCTTGCCATGCCATTTCCACCTGGCGCCTCAGTTGGACCAGCGTTCGTGCTGGACGTGCAGACCGCGTGAGATGACGCTTCATCCAGTCCCAAACATGCTCAATGGGGGACAGATCCGGAGATCTTGCTGGCCAGGGTAGTTGACTTACACCTTCTAGAGCACGTTGGGTGGCACGGGATACATGCGGACGTGCATTGTCCTGTTGGAACAGCAAGTTCCCTTGCCGGTCTAGGAATGGTAGAACGATGGGTTCGATGACGGTTTGGATGTACCGTGCACTATTCAGTGTCCCCTCGACGATCACCAGTGGTGTACGGCCAGTGTAGGAGATCGCTCCCCACACCATGATGCCGGGTGTTGGCCCTGTGTGCCTCGGTCGTATGCAGTCCTGATTGTGGCGCTCACCTGCACGGCGCCAAACACGCATACGACCATCATTGGCACCAAGGCAGAAGCGACTCTCATCGCTGAAGACGACACGTCTCCATTCGTCCCTCCATTCACGCCTGTCGCGACACCACTGGAGGCGGGCTGCACGATGTTGGGGCGTGAGCGGAAGACGGCCTAACGGTGTGCGGGACCGTAGCCCAGCTTCATGGAGACGGTTGCGAATGGTCCTCGCCGATACCCCAGGAGCAACAGTGTCCCTAATTTGCTGGGAAGTGGCGGTGCGGTCCCCTACGGCACTGCGTAGGATCCTACGGTCTTGGCGTGCATCCGTGCGTCGCTGCGGTCCGGTCCCAGGTCGACGGGCACGTGCACCTTCCGCCGACCACTGGCGACAACATCGATGTACTGTGGAGACCTCACGCCCCACGTGTTGAGCAATTCGGCGGTACGTCCACCCGGCCTCCCGCATGCCCACTATACGCCCTCGCTCAAAGTCCGTCAACTGCACATACGGTTCACGTCCACGCTGTCGCGGCATGCTACCAGTGTTAAAAGACTGCGATGGAGCTCCGTATGCCACGGCAAACTGGCTGACAATGACGGCGGCGGTGCACAAATGCTACACAGCTAGCGCCATTCGACGGCCAACACCGCGGTTCCTGGTGTGTCCGCTGTGCCGTGCGTGTGATCATTGCTTGTACAGCCCTCTCGCAGTGTCCGGAGCAAGTATGGTGGGTCTGACACACCGGTGTCAATGTGTTCTTTTTTCCATTTCCAGGAGTGTATAATCTATCTGATACCTTTTAGTATCTCCAGGGTTCTTCCATGTATACAACCTTCTATCATGATTCTTAAACCAAGTGTTAGCTATGATTATGTTGTGCTCTGGGCAAAATTCTACCAGGCGGCTTCCTCTTTCATTTCTTAGCCCCAGTCCATATTCACCTACTACGTTTCCTTCTCTCCCTTTTCCTACACTCGAATTCCAGTCACCCATGACTATTAAATTTTCGTCTCCCTTCACTATCTGAATAATTTCTTTTATTTCATCATACATTTCTTCAATTTCTTCGTCATCTGCAGAGCTAGTTGGCATATAAAGTTGTACTACTGTAGTAGGTGTGGGCTTCGTATCTATCTTGGCCACAATAATGCGTTCACTAAGCTGTTTGTAGTAGCTTACCCGCGTTCCTATTTTCCTATTCATTATTAAACCTACTCCTGCATTACCCCTATTTGACTTTGTGTTTATAACCCTGTAGTCACCTGACCAGAAGTCTTGTTCCTCCTGCCACCGAACTTCACTAATTCCCACTATATCTAACTTTAACCTATCCATTTCCCTTTTCAAATTTTCTAACCTACCTGCCCGATTAAGGGACCTGACATTCCACGCTCCGATCCGTAGAACGCCAGTTTCCTTTCTCCTGATGACATCCTCTTGAGTAGTCCCCGCCCGGAGATCCGAATGGGGGACTATTTTACCTCCGGAATATTTTACCCAAGAGGACGCCATCATCATTTAATCATACAGTAAAGCTGCATGCCCTCGGGAAAAATTACGGCCGTAGTTTCCCCTTGCTTTCAGCCGTTCGCAGTACCAGCACAGCAAGGCCGTTTTGATTATTGTTACAAGGCCAGATCAGTCAATCATCCAGACTGTTGCCCTTGCAACTACTGAAAAGGCTGCTGCCCCTCTTCAGGAACCACACGTTTGTCTGGCCTCTCAACAGATACCCCTCCGTTGTGGTTGTACCTACGGTACGGCTATCTGTATCGCTGAGGCACGCAAGCCTCCCCACCAACGGCAATGTCCATGGTTCATGGGGGGGATCATCAGATAGACTCGAAAATTACATCATAATAGTTTACTCTGTGTACGTTCTGTACAAACCACTTGTTTTGCGACGCTTCGTGGAAGTTGCTACGTTTTTTGTCCTTACAAAGACATACGGTTTGATGCTATTATTCCACAGTCTATAGATCTTTGGTTTGTGGTTTAAAGGAGGAAGGAAGATTGGGTGTAGCGGACCATCCACACCGAGGTCATTAGAGACGCAGCACAAACTGGGATTGAGTGAAGGATGGGGAAAGAAATCGGCCGTGTCCTTTCAAAGGAACCACCCCAGCGTTTGCCTGGAGCGGTTTAGGGAAATCACGAAAACCTAAATCTGTATGCACGGACGCTGGTTTGAATCGACGTCCTCCAGAATGCTTGTGCTACCCATTGCGGCACCTCACTCGATTGGTTTGTGGTTTGTTTTAATAAAAAGAAAATAGTAC
Organism: Schistocerca nitens; assembly: GCF_023898315.1. NCBI lineage: Eukaryota > Metazoa > Arthropoda > Insecta > Orthoptera > Acrididae > Schistocerca > Schistocerca nitens. The sequence goes on along the minus strand of NC_064614.1, from coordinate 1,189,906,647 downwards.
TTTTCAAATGGTTTATTTACATGCAGCGCAAAATAAATACAGTCAGAGATGAGATGGTGCTATGATAATGGGCTGTCTACCAGGCGTAAGACAGAGCAGGGGCGCTGTAGGACAGGTGGGCAACGGCGGGGGCGGCGGAGTACGCCACTCCCAGCAGACCGTGGGCGGCGACGGCGGGGGCGGCGTAGGCGGCGGCGGGCGCGTAGGCGGCGCGGGCGTAGCCGTAGGCGGGGGCGGCGTAGGCGGCACGGGCGTAGCCGTAGGCGGGGGCGGCCAGGGCGTCGTTGCTCACGCGCACGTCAGACTTGGTGACGCTGGAGTAGGGGGTGTCGATGGTCTTGGAGTAGGTGGACACCTGTCCCAGGTTGCCGTAGCTCCTCAGGATGTTGGAGTGCTGGGAGGTGATGGCCGCGGGGGCGACGGCGTGGGCGCCGTAGGCGGCGTAGGCGGGGGCGCCGTAGGCCACGGCGGGGGCGGCGTAGCCTCCCAGGTAGCCGGCGTTGGCGACGGCCAGGACGGTGGCGAGAACCAGGAACTTTAAACAAAAGGGACGGCGTTCTTGGTAAAGTTGTACGAGGCAAAATCTTCAGTCTGTTCAATAACAAATAGTTACAAAACTAATAAGACCCAAAATTTTAATGGCAGGAAGTGAGCATTCTAGACATCGTTTAGAATTGATTAGAGGACAGTCGTCGTAAATAAGAGAGAGACAATGCTCCTATGAGAGTGTGACAGTAAATATCTCTCGAACTCCTTACCATGTTTACCCTAAAGGGAGACTTGGCTGCCCAAGCTCTGCCCAGTTGTAGATTCAGAATCTTTTTCAGCCAAATGCCAGTAAAGCTGTGGGGTTTGCAGTTAAAATATTTCCCTTAGAACCAAGGGGAACCTCCCGAAGCCTTGATCAGAACAGTGGAGGGTGGATAAGTTGCTGGAAATATTTTTTGTTCAACTCTGGACAATATCTGCCATGCAAAAGATGTAATTGTATGTGGAAATGTAGTTGTTTGTGTATGCATCGACTTTATTCTGTACACACTCGAAGTCGATGACCTATTTGGAGCGAAATGAAATGATCATATGGCATTACTGACAGTCTGAGGTTGTTCGTCTGCCTGTTGCAAGTCTTTCTATTTGATCCCACATTGGCGACTTGCAAATGACACTCCTTATCTGTAATTGCACATGAGTGACTGATGTACTTTATGTTTTCGTAGGAGAAGTTGAAGTGAATACAAGACTCATATTCAGGCAGGGGCATACTTCAAATTCCAACCCAGTCATCAATGTTTATCAGTCACCATAAATCTCTTAACGTCCTAAAACTTTAAATTCCCATTTTCCCTAGCACTCTGTTTCTCAAACTTTCGTCGTTAGTGACACATAAAGCTCTATTCCTGTATTTGTTTTCAAATTATAAACCTAAGTGGAGCTGATATTTGAAAAAAATGATCACTGTTGTGGTGTGGTTAGGTAAACGTACAACCTATACTTTCTATGAATGCCTAGAACATTATAATATTAGGAGCGACATTTATTCATGAACACAGCTTCGCTATGGAAAAAAAGTAAAACGAATGCTGAGCTTTATCGTATAGGAAAGAATGCTTTCACACCGCAGGAGGTACTTGCTGTCAACATATTACTGTCGGAAAAGTAGATTACTAGTGAAGACTGCAGCGGTGTTCTTTAGGCTATATCGTGTTCGTGATGATGTATCTCACGTTTCAACTACCTCCAGCCTATGAACCAGTGTCATGAATCACTGATATGGGATCTAAACGAACGTTAAGCTCACTCTTTTTCGCACTTCAGGATATTCTATTTCATTTGTGAGATTGTTCAAGTGATTTTCAAAATGAGAAGAAATGAACAACAGAGTGAGCTTAGAACTATGTAACAATGTTGTCAATCTCTGTTTGTAAACTCTTCATAAGTAATAGTCATACAGCTACTTTGTTCCTGTTTTAGACAAAGACAACATATTTTCCCAGAAGTCACCTAAGCGTAGAGCAGGTATTCTTCCGCAGTTACAGCAAGGTGATTTTCCAACTTTGGTTCAGATATGGCCCTGAGGAACATCAAACTACGTGGCAAGATTTTCATTACTGTTTTCACCAAACGTTAGCACTTGATATAGCTTCAGCAGTAGAATGTCATTTGCTGCGAGAGTAGTTCCGCAAATGGGTATGCAGAAGGTGTAGGAATGAGGGGGTAAGAAGAAGAACGGAAGAGAATTAGGAGACAATGTAAAATTACCATACTAAGGTAGGAAATTCTTCTTCCTTCGTTCCTACAGAACGTTATGAATTGTTTTGTACTGAATCGGAAAATTTTGTAATATTTTTATATAGACTCCTCTTTTGCCATAAAACGGTATGGTTTGTAAGAAGCCCTTAAGTTGAGCACCACAATGTTGTCTTGTGGGTGTATCGAGTAATGTATGTCAATGAAACCTACCGTGATACTCTCGACTCTTAACTCCACCTGCACACTCCATAAATCGTCTTATAGATGGGAGTCTCATCCCTTAAAAAAGGAAAAAAATAAAAAAACGATCCCATGATAGTTCGTGCTGGACTGATAATCATCTTGAAATATTCCCCGCCCAATAGAATGAAAAACTCATAACGAGCCGCCCCAAGGCTACGTTCTGTCTCTACTATCCTCCTTGACAAACAGCAGGGGAAATGTGCTCTAAAATAGACGCTGCTGTAATGATCTAGTCTCAGTGACAGAACAATGAATTATAGTCTTATCAGAGGCGAACAAGTTTTCACAGTGATTCAAAAGCAATCCGGGTAGTCACAACGTGAATAAATCCCTACTGTAGCTTGATGAATGTTGTATAAGTTCCTCGGACGTTCTGTGGCAATGTGATCTGAGCAGAAGATGGATCACAGTTGGCTGAAGTTCTTATTACCAATACAAAACGAACGAACTTTTTGATTCTGTAGCGCGTTGGTTTAGTGGTTAAGCATTAGACTCAAATCTAGTGCTCCTGCATTAGATACCTTCTTGGAACTGCGAACTTTGCTGATTCTTTCCGCTTCATCCACCTGTGGCAATGATAAGTTCATAGGAGAAATGCCGTTAGAAACATAGTTCCGAATCTGACTGTAATTAGATTGTCCGTTTGGAGGACTGAGGAATGGAACTGCACCTTGCCTAGTACAGCGCTGTGATGTTCAAAACAACTAACTTAGTTGCCGCATAAGTTTGAACAAAATTGTCTTTGGTTTGCGAAGTAACTGCAGTGTATTCAAGCTGTACTTGATACATAAGGTTGTGAGGGGAGGACGGATAAAGGTCCTTAGTCATCGTCTACGCCAGGTAAGGAAATTGTGTGTGTGTACAGAGCGAGGGAATTTCGTAAATATTTTCAGTAGTGACGGACATTTCATGCCAATGGAGCTGCATCACGGTATAAGGTATTCCAACGTTTCAGCCATCCTCGCAAATGGCCTTCATCATGGGGACGATATACAAAGCATCAGCCTGATGATGACCACATGAAGTGGGGTCCGAAACGCCGGAACAGTTTACACTAGTGCTTCGTCACTCTGCCAGCGCGTGTACTGCCTAGGGCGCGTGGTACTCACTTTGTACATGGTGGCGTCGGCGGAGCGCTGCGTTGCTGGTCTGGTGTGGTGGAGAGCTGGTGGGCTGTGTGTGCCTGGAAGGCGGCCGGCCGCCGTTTTATAGGCGCTGCGCCGGTGGCCGGACAACGTTCACGCCCCCCCGCACCGCAGCGGAGGCGAGCAGCCGGTGGCTGGCGCATTTCCATAGCGCGGCCAGCAGGGACCTCTGTTTTCGCAACAGCCCGGGCGCCCTTTTTTCTTTTTTTTTTTTCTTTTTTCACTGGTGTTTTAATATCGTTCGATGATCCGATAACGCACATATATTCTAATACGTTGGTCATTATTTTGACAGTCGTAGAAATTCACGTTTAGCAGCTATTTGTTTACTCAAAGATATATTGTTGCGAGATGTGTATTATGGAACTGTTATTGATTTGTTCGCAATCTATATGGAAAAACTATCCGATAAAATATAATACGAACCTGAAATTAGCCTTCGTAAACAATAAGTATTAGCACAAAACTAAGTTCAGGAAAAGCCGTACTCCCGAAACACTTAGATCCAGGAATTTAGAAAATTAACTGAAATACCTGCACAAAATTTTACTTAGGGCAGACGGTATGAAATTTGATCGTAATATTCAGAGAACACAAGAGAGAAACAGATAACAATCAAGCCACCATTTTTGACACGCCTCAAAAATGTAAAATAAGAATTCGACAAAACTGAAAACCCGCTACAAATTCTGCACAAAATACCAAAAGTCAAATCACGAATACCTTGCAGGAATGTGAAATATACATATACACTAAGGCTTATCTCCTAGCTACACAAAATGAACAAACCGATTTCAAGCACACACATTTTATTGAAATTTTATGTAGGGGTAACGGATAACCAAAACACCAAAGATAACAAATACATCAATAACAGTTCCATGGTCTAAGGCGCTGCAGTCACGGACTGTGTGGCTGGTCCCGGCGGAGGTTCGAGTCTTCCCTCGGGCATGGGTGTGTGTCTTTGTCCTTAGGAGAAATTAGGTTAAGTAGTGTGTAAGCTTAGGGACTGATGACCTTAGCAGTTAAGTCCCATAAGATTTCACACACATTTGAACATTTGAACAGTTCCATAGATACACGACCGCAACAACATAAATATCTTTGAGTAAACATCTAGCTTTCAAACTCGTATTTTTATGCCTGTCAAAATAACGAAATATATATTATAATATCTACATCTACATCCACACTCCGGAAGCCACCCGATGGTGTGTGGCGGAGGGTACCTTGAGTACCTCTATCGGTTCTCCCTTCCATTCCAGTCTCGTATTGTTCGTGGAAAGGATTGTCGGTATGCCTCTGTGTGGGCTCTAATCTCTCTGATTTTTTTCCTCGTGGTCTTTTCGCGAGATATACGTCGGAGGGAGCAATATACTGTTTGACTCCCCGGTGAAGGTATGTTCTCGAAACTTCAACAAAAGCCCGTACCGAGCTACTGAGCGTCTCTCTTGTAGAGTCTTCCACTGGAGTTTATCTGTCATCTCCGTAACGCTTTCGCGATTTCTAAGTGATCCTGTAATGAAGCGCGCTGCTCTCCGTTGGATCTTCTCTATCTCTTCTATAAACCCTATCTGGTACGGATCCCACACTGCTGAGCAGTAGTCAAGCAGTGGGAGAACAAGTGTATTGTAACTTACTACCTTTGTTTTCGGACTGCATTTCCTTAGGATTCTTCCAATGAAAGTCTGGTATCTGCTTTACCGACGATCAAATTCATATGATCATACCATTTTAAATCTCTCCTAATGCATACTCCCAGATAATTTATGGAATTAACTGCTTCCAGTTGCTGACCTGCTATATTGTAGCTAAATGATAAAGGATCATTCTTTCTATGTATTTGCATCACATTACACTTGTCTACATTGAGATTCAATTGCCATTCCCTGCACCATGCGTCAATTCGTTGCATATCCTCCTGCATTTCAGTACAATTTTCCATTGTTACTGTTGTGTCTAGACAAGACAGCCTAGACACAATGAGAGGAAGCCGAAAGGCACGCGCTTAAACTCACGCAGGCTGGCGTGAGGTCTGAATCAGGATACGTAATGAATGCTATAAAGAAAAGTACGTAGCTTCTGGAATACTTAACTTTAATCCATAATTGTAGAAGATCGCTCTTGATGATACATGCTTCATATAATAAATTATCAAAGCTATGGCAAATGAGAGCGTATTTGTCAGAATAGCATCGCTAGCAAAGTCGGCTGTACAACTGAGGCGAGTGCTAGTACTTCTCTCTAGACCTGCCGTGTGGTGGCGCTCGGTCTGCTATCACTCACAGTGGCGACACGCGGGTCCGACGTATACTAATGGACCGCGGCCGATTTAAAAGCTACCACCTAGCAAGTGTGGTGTCTGGCGGTGACACCACAGTTACAACCTCTCGATGTACTACAGCATCATCCGCAAAAAGCCTCAGTGAACTTCCAATGTTATCTACAATGTCATTTATATATATTGTGAATAGCAACGGTCCTACAACACTCCCCTGCGGCATACCTGAAATCACTCTTACTTCGGAAGACTTCTCTCCACTGAGAATGACATGCTGCGTTCTGTTACCTAGGAACTCCTCAATACAATCATACACTTGGTCTGATAGTCCATATGCTCTTACTTTTGTTCATTAAGCTACTGTGGGGAACTGTATCAAACGCCTTGCGGGAGTGAAGAAACACGGCCTCTGCCTGGGAACCCGTGTTTATGGCCCTCTGAGTCTCGTGGACAAATAGCGCGAGCTGGTTTTACACGATCGTCTTTTTCGAAACCCATGCTTATTCCTGCAGAGTAGATTTCTAGTCTCCAGGAAAGTCATTATACTCGAACATAATACGTGTTCCAAAATTCTACAACCGATCGACGTTAGAGAAATAGGTCTATAGTTCTGTACATCTGTTCGACGTCCCTTCTTGAAAACGGGGATGACCCGTGAACGTTTACAACTCTTTGGAACGCTACGCTTTTCTAGAGACCTACGGTACACCGCTGCAAGAAGGGGGGCAAGTTCCTTCTCGTACTCCTATTTCGATATCTACTATTTTGTCATCTGTGCGGCAATTTAGAGAAGGAACTACAGTGCAGTCTTCCTCTGTGAAACAGCTTTAGAAAAAGAAATTTAGTATTTCAAAAATGGTTCAAATGGCTCTGAGCACCATGGGACTTAACTTCTCAGGTCATCAGTCCCCTAGAACTTAGAACTACTTAAACCGAACTAACCTAAGGACATCACACAACACCCAGTCATCACGAGGCAGACAGAAAATCCCTGACCCCGCCGGGAATCGAACCCGGGAACCCGGGCGTGGGAGGTGAGAACGCTACCGCACGACCACGAGCTGCGGACGCCTAGAACCGCACGGCTACTCCGGCTGGCTTAGTATTTCGGCCTTTAGTCTGTCATCCTCTGTTTCAGTACCATTTTGGTCACAGAGTGTCTGGACATTTTGTTTTGATCCATCTACCGTTTTGAGATAAGACCAAAATTTCTTGGCATTTTCTGCCAAGTCAGTATATAGAACTTTACTTTCGAATTCATTGAACGCCTCTCGCATAGCCCTCCTCACACTACATTTCGCTTCGTGTAAGTTTTGTTTGTCTGTAAGCCTTTGGCTATGTTTATGTTTGCTGTGAAGTTCCTTTTGAAACTGTAGATGTGATGTACATGCACAGGCAAACAAATTATTACAATTTCAGAAAAATTGAATGATTTATCCAAGAGAATTTGCACAAATTGAGCAAGCCAGTAACGTGTTGTCCATATCTGGCTCTTATGGAACCTGTTATTCGGCTTGGCATTGGTTGATGGATAGCGAGGCAATTTCTGTACGACTGGCGCGTTAGATCATCGAAATCCCGAGCTGGGTGCAGGGCCCGACCCATAATGGTCCAAACGTTCTCAATTGCGGGGAGATCCGGCGACCTTGCTGGTCTCTTGTGCTTGGCAAGCACGAAGGAAGTGGTAGAATTGTGGATGTATGCGGACGAGCGTTTCCTTGCTGAAATATAAATCCACGATGACTTGCCATGAAGGACAACTAGACGAGGCGCTGAATTTCGTTGACTCACCGCTGTCCTGTAAAGGTGCAGCGGTCGAGAACCAAAGGGGTCCTGCTTTGAAAAACTATCAACATCACTTCTGGTTGCCTGGCCGCATACTGGGCGACAATCAGTTTGGTATCGCACTGCTGTCTGTGGCCTCTTCAGACACATCTTCGGCCTGGGATCTGACTGGAGTAGTCTTTAGTGATGAATCGCGCTTCGAATTCAGCCCCGAAGATCAGCGAAGACGTGTCTGAAGATGCCCCGGTCAGAGGTGGAATATCAGCGTGACTGTCACCGGTCAAGCGGACAGACAGAGTGACGGACTGGGGTGCCGCTACTTTTCATAGCAGGACTACTTTGGTTGTCATCCGCGGAATCACTGCAGTACATCGGTATGTCGACGGTATTCTATGCTCTGTTTTGTTCCCCTTGATAGGAAGCTATCCTGGACTTACATTTCAGCAAGATAATGCCCGCCCGCACACTGCGAGAGTTTCTACTGCTTCTCTTCGTGCTTTCCAAACACTACCTTGACCGCAGGATCTCTCCCCAACTGAGAACTTTTGGCCCATTTTGAGCAGCGCCCTCCAACCATCTCCTGATTTTGACTATCTAACGCTCCATTTGGACAGAATTTCGCACGATATCCCTCAGGAGGGCAGCCAGCAACCCTATCAATAAATGCCGGGTGGACTGATGACCATAGATTTTAGGTCCCATAGTGCTCAGAGCCATTTGAACCATTTTTAAACTGTCGCATAAGGGCCAGAGGTGAACCATCGCATTACTGAGCCTCTTAATTTCTGAAGCTCTTTCTCTAGAATAAATCATCCAATTTTCCTGAAACTTTAATAATTTGTTTGTCTGTACATGACACCACATCTTCCTGTCCCTTTCGGATAATTACATCTTTTTCTTTTTAGCTGAGAGTTTAATACAAACAAGCAGCCGCCACTAGATCATTCTTGTAACGTGTACTACAGTTTGTCTATAATGCAGCGAACTGGATCTGTTTTCCTTCTGAGCAACCAGTATGACAGTTGTAGGGCTGTGTTCATCTTATCGCAGGTTACACACTTCCAACAAGGGTAGCTGTGTAGTATATCTGTGACGTTTGACGCTGATCTACTAGGAGTTTCTAAAGTTAGTCAATTGTCATTTGAGCCCAATGAGTTAATGGCCAAAATCTGTGGATGAAAATAGATATTTACTGACGAATACGGTGCATTAAAGAGGAATTATACTTCAAATAAGAAAGAGAGGCTGCGTAAAAAAGGGTGTCTAGACAACACAGAGTTAACAAAAATGTTTCGTCATCTGCAAATGCTCCATTTAACAGGAGATTACCTTGCTTTGAGAGCACTCATGTAAATGGGAAAAATTACGTAGGGCATACAAACGTTGCCGTGCCCGAGCACTGTACTGAACATAAACGCGTTTGAGATCAGAAACATGAACAAGCGAAAGGACAAAACGTCACCTTTGAAGCTATGAAGATCTCATTTGATGCTCCGCCTTAGTGGATCGAGTGACGGGGCGCACGGCGTGCTTCGGGATGCCTGCGCTTCGTATCCACGTCCAGCCACAGAGATTCAGCGTACCCGTGCTTTCGCTTAATCGTCTGCACCAAATGGTGGAATAGATCCTTTGTGAAGGACACAGTCGAATCATTTCCCGTCCTTCCCAAATCTGAAACTGTCCTCCAGCTCTAACGACATCATTGTCGACCGTAAGTTAACGTGTACTCGTACGTTTCCTTTCGTAAAGGTGCAAAGTTAGGTGTACACTAGAAAATTTAACACAGACAGTTGTTACAGTCTCAGTGCTAACAGGAGCGTCCGCACACAATTAAATTAAAAACTCGATTCCGCAGACAAATTGTGGTGCTAGAGGTGATTTTTGTTCTTCGTCCACTCTACTTCTAACCCAGGCGAAAAAAGGTGAGGTGGAATAGGAGGTTCTAACACTGTTGCTACCTATCTCCGTTTAAAAGTTATTATTATGAAATTTGGTGACAATTGCATTTTTTTCAGCAAGTCACATAGGTATGTAAATGCCTAGTTATATGCACTGAAGCGCCAAAGTAACTGGTATAGGCAAGCATATTCAAATACACTGATATGTAAACAGGCAGAAAACGGCGCTGCGGTCGTCAATGCCTGTATAAGACAACAAGTGTCTGGCGCAGTTATTAGATCGCTTACTGCAGCTGCAATGGCAGGTTAATAAGATTTAAGTGATTTTGACGTAGTGTTATAGTCAGCGCACGAGTGATGGGACATACCATCCCCGAGTTAGGGATAAAGTGAAGATTTTCCCGTACGACCATTTCACGAGTGTACCGTGAATATCAGGAATCTGGTGAAACATCAAACCTCCGATATCGCTGCGGCCGGAAAAAGATCCCACAAGAATGGGACCAACGATGACTAAAGAGAATCGTTCAACCTGACAGAAGTGGAACCCTTCCGCAAATTGCTGCAAATTTCAATGCTGGGCCAACAACAAGTGTCAGCGTGTGGACCATTCAACGAAATATCACAAGATATGGGCTTTAGGAGCCGAAGGCCCACGCGTGTACCTTTGATGACTGCACGACACAAAGTTTTACGCCTCGCCCGGGCCCGTCATCACCGACATGGGACTGTTGATGATTGGAAACGTGTTGCCTGGTCGGACGAGTCTCGTTTCAAATTGTATCGAGCGGATGGATATGTACAGGTATGGAGACAATCTCATGAATCCATGGACCCTGCATGTCAGAAGGGCATTCAAGCTCTAGGAGGCTCTGTAATGGTGTGGGGCGTGTGCAGTACGAGTGATATGGAACCCCTGATACGTCTAGATACGACTCCGGCAATTGATACGTACGTAATCATCCTGTGTGATGAACTAGATCCAATCATGTCCATTGTGCATTTCGTCGGTCTTGGGCAATTCCAGCACGACGATGCGACACCCCACCAATCCAGAATTGCTACAGAGGGGCTCCAGGAACAGTCTCCTGAGTTTAAACACTTCCGCTGGCCACCAAACTCCACAGACATGAACATTATTGAGCATATCAGGGATGTCTTGCAACGTGCTGTTCAGAGGGAATCTCCACCACCTCGTACGCTTATAGATTTATGGGCAGCCCTGCATGATTCATGGTATCAGTTCCCTCTACCACTACTGCAGACATTATTCGAGTCCATGTCAGTTCGTGTTTCAATTCTCCGTGCTCGCGGGGGCCATACACGACTTAGGCAGGTGTACCAGTTTCTTTGGCTCTTCAGCGTACTACGAGAACCAGCAATGTTAAAAAACCGATCTAAATGGATGATATAATGAGAAAAAATTGTAATACTCATCTTATTTCGTGAATGTATTTATGCCTCCAAAGGGAATGATGTACAGGTCCAGGCTTGTCGATCATTAGTGAAGATACATTCGCATTTTCATATTTCCTTTCTTTTTCCCATGCAGCTAAGGCAAAAAAATTAAATTTGTGCGTCATTTTTCGATACACCGGTAAGGAGAGTTTTCTTTCGAGTACACACGGATTGTATACTGATCACTGTCATCATGTCATCATGCAAGAAATCTATAAAGCATTCCGAATGCATTTTCAGTGCATATAACAGTTTCCAAACATGAAGTCGTACTTGGCACGCATTCTGGCTGCAGAAAAAAAAAAACTGCTTTACTACTTCGCGTCCAGACGAAGACTGTCATATACGAGCCCGAGACAAAGACTAATTACTTATGGCACATATGACATAAGATATACTACAGCGTGAAGTTGCAGATTGTTCCAAAACAGGCAACTGATGAAATTAACGTTTGTACATAGTTTTGTGCATGGACGAGTGAACTGTTACAAAGAAAATACAATTCTGGACATTAATTATACTTATGAAAATAAAATTCATTATATTACTAGATATAATTCTGAAATGAAGTTTTGTAGAAATTGCGGATTGTGACACATCGCCAAAATAGTAAAGATTATATATTTCGTTTCATGTGACTTTTTTTTATGAAAAACTGAGTTTTCTTTTGAAAAATTATTACTGTTCTTGATTTAACGAATAAGAAAATGTTATGAAAAATTTCGTAACCAAGGTACTGTAAAGTGCGAAATTTATGCCACTTATGGTCACATAAAAAATGATGTATGGTATAGTTAAAGTCTTTGAAAATTAGAAATAAAAAATGTTCCTAAGTAGTAGAGAGAAATTAAAAAAAGTGTGAAATTTAAACAAATATAACCAGTAAAGACACCGATCCCGTATGCTCATCTCTAATACTTCGGGCTTGTAATTGTAGGTAAAACATAGGAAAGACTCTGGAGTCGCCAATTCCGTTAAACATGCTTAGTAGCATTATCTAGTCGAAAATCCCCGTCATGTTTCTTTATAAGGTCGGGTACTATCTCTACCGTCCATTTCCAGCATTTCCGCATAATTCAAAATCTCACCTACTGTGCCGTCGCTTCACGAGTAACACGTTATTCGGGGCAGTCACTCAACGTCTGACGATGGTGATAACTTTTCGAAACCTCAAGTTCCTGCTGATAGATGATGTAGCTGAAACGCCCTTCTTAACCCACAGGACAGGACAGGTAGAATAAATTGTGGAAAGGGGTCAAAATAAGGGGCTGTCAGTTACACTCGAACTTTATTATTTGATCAAAAATTACAAGAGCCCAAATTTTTTTTTAAAGACATAGCTTTAATTTTTGGGACTTAAATATTAGCTGAAAGTCACTTTCAGTTTAAAACCGGCTGAAGGCCAATAACTTAAAACGTAAGCATAATCAGAAATTTAAAAGGCAAGCCTTATCTTAAAACAGTTCTTTAGTTAGGCTGAAGTAAACAAGTTAAATTCAAATCGTCTGAAGGCCAAACACTTAAAAATTCAAAAAATGTTTACAATGCCAAAGGGCTTACATGAAACAGTACTTTAAACTAGGCTGAAGGCCTTAAGAGTAAAACAATTCTAATTTAAAACACAAAAACCGGATAGAAGCAGTACAAGTACCAACAAGAAGAACAAATTAAAAAATAAGGCAGTACACACAAGGGCACCCAGATGTCCGAGGGTCGGCCTGCAAATCAAACACTAACGCCCGCTTAGGAGAGACAGACAGTCGGGCCAAACATTCACGATCCGACGACAACCCGACCGACCGACAGTCAGCGGACCCACCACCAAGATAACTTCCACATCACTCGACCAGAGCACAACAGGGAGTCCAACGGAACAACGTAGAAGATATTGGCGCCCACAACCAATCATACACGGAGCTGTCAAACTACACACCGTGCTGGACAGCAACAACACGATGAACTACACTGCCTGAATTTTACGTCAACGGCCAGGGCAGGTAACCGGAACGTTAACGGCCACAAGGCAGAAGATTCCGCTGGTGCACTTCAGTTTAAATACCCAAATACAGTCAACTCCACCGGAGGGTGTCTAGAATTTTCCAACTTGAAAACCACGTTGTTGCTCGTGGGAATATCCCAACAGCCGACAACGAACTCCAAACGACACAATGTGAACAATCTTGACTTGATGGTAGGTTAAATCAAAACTCAACTTTCGTGTCCAGGGTCGGTGAGCCACGGACCCTGTAGCAATGGGAACAGCGCCACACTCTCAGAAACCGCGTAGAGACCGCCATTGGGCCCAGGTCAAACTACGCCCCACCGAGTACTCCTCACTGGTCCACACCAACCGACCGCCTCCTCAGACAAAATCACACAAATTACACTCAGTTTCACGAACACTTGCACCAAGAAGTAGACAATGCTAACGGCAGTCACAGCACAATAACAGGGACGAATCACGCGTCGGCACACACAGCCAACCCATAAGCGATCGCCGGCCAAATACACGTCGTCCGGCTAGACGACCGACCGACGACCAACCAAAGTCGTCCCCACTTCAATAATGTGTGTCGGCAACCATCGCACGAGGCATGGCAGTCCGGACCTCACTGCTGCCACGTCGCGACTGAACTTGTGCCGCGTGCCAACTACAACAATTTCCCTTATTATGCAATGTCAGTACCTATGTTTCAATCATATGTGACACCACAATAAGTAAGTAAGAACTGTTACGTTTCAGTAAGACATCGATGACACATCTTCCTTCGAATGTAAAACGCTCTACGCAATAAAACTATTATCATTCTTCTCTGTTATTGGTTCCTTGTTATCGTTGAAAAACATATCATTTTCAGTCTCATTACGAACTAAGCTACAGAAGTCAGTAGTAGTAAAAGCCAATGTTAACTAGGAAGCAGCGTGGAGTACTTTCACGGCTTATTGGATAGGTTTTCTTCTTTTACCCAAGTTGGTAACTTTCCACCGCAAAGTGTGAAAGTTGTATATTAAGAATACATGTTGAGACTACATCAGAGTGAAATGTGTGAAATTTTAGTGCCTTTTTTAGTGACAGAGGTGCGACCGCGTATCCTAGCCCTGCCTATTAGAACCAAAGGGCCACAGAGCTTACCGGACGTAGGCGTAAGTTTTACTCTACAACATCTCTTCACATTTCCTGTGAAATACAGGCCGTGAAAATGTTGAGCCGTGTCGCGGCTCACGTTGGTGCCGTTGGTAGGTTGGCATCATCTAATAGGGATAGTGGCGTCTCGTTTTCTTCTTGTGTTTACTGGCGCCACTACATTTGCTGGCGTTGTCTGTCCGCGAGTGGTTGCAGCAGAGGTTATCGATATGTACACTCCTGGAAATTGAAATAAGAACACCGTGAATTCATTGTCCCAGGAAGGGGAAACTTTATTGACACATTCCTGGGGTCAGATACATCACATGATCACACTGACAGAACCACAGGCACATAGACACAGGCAACAGAGCATGCACAATGTCGGCACTAGTACAGTGTATATCCACCTTTCGCAGCAATGCAGGCCGCTATTCTCCCATGGAGACGATCGTAGAGATGCTGGATGTAGTCCTGTGGAACGGCTTGCCATGCCATTTCCACCTGGCGCCTCAGTTGGACCAGCGTTCGTGCTGGACGTGCAGACCGCGTGAGACGACGCTTCATCCAGTCCCAAACATGCTCAATGGGGGACAGATCCGGAGATCTTGCTGGCCAGGGTAGTTGACTTACACCTTCTAGAGCACGTTGGGTGGCACGGGATACATGCGGACGTGCATTGTCCTGTTGGAACAGCAAGTTCCCTTGCCGGTCTAGGAATGGTAGAACGATGGGTTCGATGACGGTTTGGATGTACCGTGCACTATTCAGTGTCCCCTCGACGATCACCAGTGGTGTACGGCCAGTGTAGGAGATCGCTCCCCACACCATGATGCCGGGTGTTGGCCCTGTGTGCCTCGGTCGTATGCAGTCCTGATTGTGGCGCTCACCTGCACGGCGCCAAACACGCATACGACCATCATTGGCACCAAGGCAGAAGCGACTCTCATCGCTGAAGACGACACGTCTCCATTCGTCCCTCCATTCACGCCTGTCGCGACACCACTGGAGGCGGGCTGCACGATGTTGGGGCGTGAGCGGAAGACGGCCTAACGGTGTGCGGGACCGTAGCCCAGCTTCGTGGAGACGGTTGCGAATGGTCCTCGCCGATACCCCAGGAGCAACAGTGTCCGTAATTTGCTGGGAAGTGGCGGTGCGGTCCCCTACGGCACTGCGTAGGATTACGGTCTTGGCGTGCATCCGTGCGTCGCTGCGGTCCGGTCCCAGGTCGACGGGCACGTGCACCTTCCGCCGACCACTGGCGACAACATCGATGTATTGTGGAGACCTCACGCCCCACGTGTTGAGCAATTCGGCGGTACGTCCACCCGGCCTCCCGCATGCCCACTATACGCCCTCGCTCAAAGTCCGTCAACTGCACATACGGTTCACGTCCACGCTGTCGCGGCATGCTACCAGTGTTAAAGACTGCGATGGAGCTCCGTATGCCACGGCAAACTGGCTGACACTGACGGCGGCGGTGCACAAATGCTGCGCAGCTAGCGCCATTCGACGGCCAACACCGCGCTTCCTGGTGTGTCCGCTGTGCCGTGCGTGTGATCATTGCTTGTACAGCCCTCTCGCAGTGTCCGGAGCAAGTATGGTGGGTCTGACACACCGGTGTCAATGTGTTCTTTTTTCCATTTCCAGGAGTGTAGAACCAAAGGGCCACAGAGCTTTTTTTTTTTTTTTTAAAAAAAAAAATCTTTATTCAAACATTACATTACATTATACATATAACCCAGTACCTAACTACATTAGTGGGTCTTATAATGATACAGTTAATGCAGCTGTTTTCTACACTACAGGTACTTCTATTAGTTTTGTACTAGTCTCACCGCTATGGGATTCTAAGTTTCTTAATCTAAGAGCCTACATTCTACCTGCAGCGTTACAAGTGTGCCAGTGCTACTATAAACCTACTGGTGTTGGCCCAGCCCACTGAGCTAATCCCAGTGGGCGTGCCCCTGGCACTGCGCTGGCCTTTAACTTGATGTCGCTGCAGTCTACACTAGGTATTATCCTATCTCCTACATCTAATCTAATCTAACTACATGTCATAATTGGTGTGCGGTCAAATCCGGTGTTTTGTACTCCCCTCCCTCCTAGTCCAAGGTAAGGCGGATTCCAGCCGTGAGACGGCTGGCCAGGTCCTCACTTGGCGGTACAGGAAGGGTGCACGAGGTCTAAGTCGGTGAAAGTGTTTGTCTTCTACTGATGGTTGTCCCTTAAAAAGTTCCTAATTACTTTCTTGGATATTACGTCAGTGAGAGTGTTTAGGATGTTGAAGGTGTTTTCGTGCCGTAGTATGTGGTACATGTCATTATTCGGTAGTTGTTGTCGTAGATCATGGGCTACATCATCGAAAAGGTGGCACTCGTACACCACATGTTCTGGAGTACCCTGCACGGCACCACAGTCGCACGCTGGTGTAGCCTGCTTCCCAAACCGACATAGATATGTTGGGTATGGTCCATGTCCAGTAAGAAAGTGCAGCATTCCTCTTGTAGGTGTAAAGAATGTAAATTTCAACCTTTCTTCTATATCTGGTAACAGTTCATAGGTTCTGCGTCCCGTGTCCTCACTACTCCATTGATTCTGCCAGAGTTCTGTTCCTCTCTTTTTAATGGCATGCTTGTCCCCCGCATAGACCCCAAGTATTTCCCTAATTTTTTCCCTATTTTCTTTCTTTGCCCAGTACCAGGCGGCTTGCTCTCGGATTTTTATGTCTAATGGACAAATCCCCATTAATACTAACAACGCTCCACAGAGCTTACCGGACGTAGTCGTAAGTTTTACTCTACAACATCTCTTCACATTTCCTGTGAAATACAGGCCGTGAAAATGTTGAGCCGTGTCGCGGCTCACGTTGGTGCCGTTGGTAGGTTGGCATCATCTAATAGGGATAGTGGCGTCTCGTTTTCTTCTTGTGTTTACTGGCGCCACTACATTTGCTGGCGTTGTCTGTCCGCGAGTGGTTGCAGCAGAGGTTATCGATATGTAGTATGGTGGTTCTATCTTTGGAGGAACGTCAAGTGTTTTCCGGGTCGGAGTGTGTCGGGTAGTTTGTTTGGGACAGAGCAGCTGTGATGTCCGACAGTGCGAGTACATTCTGGGACCGCTGGCGGCACGCAGGCACTGCCAGATCGAGGGGCTGTAGTTGCGAGGGCGACAACTTCGCTCTCCACAGGACTCCGGACGTTTGAGTTGAGTGAACACTAACTCAGTAGTGAAAACTCCACAATTCTGAGATCACGCTGTTTGTTCGTGGGTTGCTGCTCGCAGGGTCACTGAGACGAAGAGCAACGAGTGGAGTGTTTGGAGTTGTCGAAATTAATTACCTGTCCTCCATCTTTTACTATTAATCATTGAATTGTTTGTGTTTCTTGATGAAGTTCAACCAGCGGTATTTTTCTGCCTAGTGCCGCTAACGCCCCATTTACCTGCCCTGGAGGTTAGCGTATTTTCGTGGCAGTGTACTTTTCCTCACCTTGCAGCTGCTGTCCGGTAAGCCGTGTAGTTCGACAGCCTCCTTGATTGTAGTTCGGATATTTGTTTCTTTTGGACTGCCTTGGTCGTAGTGGGTCCTTCTGCTTCTGGATGTTCTAAACACCGGATTCAGAAGACGCAGTGCTGTCTGCCGGTTTCGCCTTGCCTGGGTTATTCCATCGTTGTTTTCGTTATCAGACGTTAGGTAGATGTTGCAAGAGTGTTGGACGGCGTTTAAACTGTCACTAGTTTGAGTTGCCATCCGGTTAAGTGAATACTACTCTTGTCTACCTGTCTCATCGTTTACGAAGTTGAGCGACCTTCCCGGGTCGATCCTTAGAGCACTATCTGTGGCCCACTTATCTCTTGATTTGGTCAGGTTTTGATGATTGTCAATAAGGCCTTCAGCCGTGAGTGCAATCTGTCTAAAGAATTTTTAATTAGATATTGTCCCTTAATACGATTGTCCTTCTTTTATAATATTTTAGTAAGAATTTGCTATATAGGCCTTCAGCCGTCAAATTGGTTTTCCAGTTATTACTATTGGGGCCTTCAGCCGACAAATAACTTGAATTTCTGGCCAATAAGGCCTTCAGCCATGAATGCAATTTGTCTAAAGAATTTTTAATTAGATATTGTCTTAACAGTCAAATTTGATAAGTGGTCCTTATTGTCAAACTTATATTCAATTGGTTTGAAATAAAGTGTACGAGATTTAAAAAAATTAAAAAAAACTGAGCAACCAACGGTAACTGAGTAAGGCCCCCTCCACACCAAATCCCGCCTTCCCCAAGTGCCATGTTTCAAATGTGTTCCACCACTTGTATTCGAACCAGGCAGATCCAAGTTGAGCGTCAACGCAGCTGTCTGCGTTCATCAGATTCAGATGAAAAAATTGTGATGGTTATTTTTAAAAAATACACGAAATTGATCTCAAACTGAGTTGTTAACTTCAAGGATAGTTTTAATGACACGTCAGGTAAGACTGCAAAGGTTCCATTAATAACGGCTTCTGGATATTGTACACTGTCGGAAAGTAACATCCTCACGGACAAGGCCACTTTCTTGGAAAGTGAGGTGCTGATACTTCGTTATTGTAGGAGTGTATATCATAAATTCAGACCAAATGAGAAACATGCGCCCAAACAGTTGCATTAGCACACTGTAAATCCTCTCTGGCGGCAACGCAGGCACGAAGCGTTGCAAGCAGACGATTATAAAGGTGCAGAATGGCGTCCTGCGATAGACTGTCCCAAGCATCTTTTGTTGCAATTCGGCAACGCTTCTTGTAGGCCCTGGAGAACGAGTACATGTGCTTCTGGCCAGACTACCACCGGCACTACAGAACCGCCAATCATGGCTACTCCGGTGTCGTCACGGACGTGACTGGAGAGTGGAAAGGTACTCTGTTACCTTCAGCGATGAGAGCAGGTACTGTCTGTATGCGAGTCGTGGACGTGCTCGTGTATGGCGTATACCTGGTGAGGTCCCTATTTCAGAGTGCATTCGTCCACCACACACAGACCCCCACCAGGGTTCAGATACAACAAAATCACGTGCTGCTTCGTCATGACCCACACATGTTCAATTGAAGAGAATGGCCATGCGCGGCTCATATTCGTGCCACTTATTACTTGACATCTTGTCTTTGCGGTACTGCCGTCCCGTTTCTTATTCGATTTACTGGCGCCACTAAGTTGCTGCCTTGCGTGCCTGTGAGTGGCAGCATCAGCGCTTATCGATAAGTGCACTGTCGTACTATCTTTGGAGCGACCACTAGTATTTCCGTGTCGTCATGTGTCGGGGGTTCAGTCGGGGACGGAACAGCAGTAACGTCCGGACAGCCGTGACTTGCCCGACCATTGCCGACACACACGACTTGAGTGGGGACGACCTTCGTTGGTCTTTCGGTCAATCGCTCATCGGACGACGTGTATTTGGTCGCCGACCGCAACTGCGTTCTCTGTGTGTGGATTCGTTCTTGTCGTTCCACAGTAACCGCTTTGGTATTGTTTGAGCTGTTTGTGGAAGTGTTTTCGCGCAACCGTGTGTAGCTTCTGTGGTTTTGCTTGAGCATTTATTTTAATGCTGTCTGCGTGCCGGATTGACGGAGCAGCAAGGAAGTCTCCGCAGCCTGAGGCCAGGCTGGGTGCGCTGGCGGTGTGCACGTGCTATCGGATCGTGAGGCATTAGCTGCGAGGGGTCGAAGTTCGTTGCCCACCGAGCATGGACGCTCAAGCTGAGTGATCAGTTAACCTGTTATTAAATCTCAACTATTGTGACATTTGCAGGTTGTTGCTCCCTGGGCCTCTTCGCGCTAGCAGCAACGAATGATGTGTTGGAGTTGGCGAAATCTTGCAGCCGTCTTCCTATGTTGTGACTATTATTAAATTGACTGTTACTTGCCAGTGAAGTGCACCAGCGGTATTTCCTGCCCTGTGGCCGTTAACGCCGCAGTTACCTGCCCTGGTCGTTAGTGTAGTTTTCCAGCAGTGTGCCTTTCCTCATCGTGTAGATGCCGCCAGGCACAGCGTGTAGTTCGACAGCCTTTTAAGTTGTTTGGTTCATATTTTGCTTAGAGTGGCTATTGTGGCCTTGGCTGATTTAGACGCCAATTTCTGAAGACGTAGTGCTGTTCATATCCTTGTCCTCGGCCAATATTTTCCATCGTTGTACCATTCGTCAGACGGAATAGAATTGGTTAAGTTGTTGGTCGGTCCTTGGGCCGTCTCTAGACTGGGTTGCCATCCGATTATTTAACTTCAACTCTTGACTGCCTGTCTCACCTCACTTTGCGTTTGAGCTACTTTCTCAGGCCGACCCTTGGAACACTTCTGAGCGCCACTTGTTCTGTTTGTTTCAGATTGTGATTTTCATTTTAGTTTGAATTATTGTGCGAGGCCTTCAGCTGTGTATTAATTCAGTTCCTTTTAAATTTTACATAAAGGCCTTCAGCCGTGTTAAATTAAAATTTTGAAGTTTCATTTCATTTTTTTAAAGTGTTTTATCCTTAAAATTTGTTCTATCTCAAATTGTTTGTAATCCAAGCCCTAAGCCGTTAGTTGTTCGATCTGTTATGTGAGGCCTTCAGCCGAGGATTTATGTGAACCTTTTTTAATAAGGTCTTCAGCCATATGTATTCTTTAAAGGAAAATTTTTTATAAGTAGGAAGGGGTTTATTTTAAATTGTTTGTCTGACTTGTTGTTCAGGACTTCAGCCGTTGTTCAAATTTGTTTGTGGCCTTGAGCCGTGCAATTCTTTAATTAGGCTTTCAGCCGTTCTGTTGTAGGTTTAAAAAGAAATTTCTTGGTTAGATAAAATTGTTTATTAATGGTTTTAATTATAGGTATCCTACAGACGTTTTGGGTAGGCCTTCAACCGATTAATATTTACAATAGCATGTTTATTTTTAATTTTATCTTCTATTTTTTAATTGCTTCTGATTTCTACGCCAGGCCTTTAGCCGTTCTTGTTTTTGGTGTGGTTAAGTGGTTCTTAGAAAAGTAAAGTTGTGAGCAAATCACAGTAGCTGTTTACGGCCCCATCCACAATCGTAACCTTTTCCCATGCATTCTCTGAGTACCTACGAACCAGGTTTCAGAGAGATCTGATGGTCTTACTGGCCTGAAAAGTTGTTATGTACCATGAACAGCATGTTGCACTGCAGTACCCATATTGCCCTCAGGAAAGAGTGCATCACCTTGCTGTCGAAGAAATGGTAGTCTGCCCAATAAAGCGGGCACTGCTTACTTTACTCTGCAGAAATACCAACTGTGACCCCGAGTTGTAATTGGAGCCTGGCGTGGGACCTCTGTGTCGTGGCCGAATGCACTCTGGAACAGACAGCTCGCCAGGCATACGTCCATCACTCCCACATCGGTAGAACCTATCCACACCACGGAAGACAACACAGTACCTTTACACTCTCCAGTCAACTATTTCATGACACCAGAGTGGCCACGATTGGCGGTTTTGCGGCGTTGGTCACAGCCAGGCCACAGGCATATGTGCTCATAACCCTGATGCAAGAAAATGATACCCAATGGTAACTGATGCCACAGCAGGTCTAACATGTGCCTGGATTTCGTCCCTGGGTGATGTTCAGTCGGTCACTGCAGCTCGCATAATGTCTCGATCTTCACATGTGTCAATACTCAGAGGACATCCACAACCCAGTGTACAGGTGTGTGAATGTCCCACAAGCCACTGTTGAATGCAGCAACACACCACCGATATACTGGGCCCAACATGTTCAACAATCCGTCGATATGTCCATCCATTTTCCTACAGGATTCAGTAGGAGCATGTACTCGTCGCTGGGGCATGGTTATACCGTAAAACGAATGCTGAGTGAACACGGTTCACAGCACAGTCACGCCTACAGAGTCAAGGTAGAGAGTACACAGACAGGCCTCCTGAGCTCCATCTGACAGCCTGTGAGGTGACTGTGATAAACGGAGCACTAACATTACGACCCCATATAAGGGCATATTATAACCTTGGGCCTCTGAACACAGCCCGTGAGGATGTTGCATTTTTTTCCGGCAGGCTACTGACCCTGGCAATGACACGAAGTGTAAATAATCAGTTACTGTTCCACTTTCTTCGGAAATAAAAGCGCTTAGCGAGAGTTACACCAATTCCTCTTTTGGTGTTTCCATAAAGATTACATATTTTTACTGTTGATCAGAAAACAGCAATCGTTTCGTTAGAGGCGCAGACTCAGTCTTACGCAACTGTAGCAGCTTTTCATGGGAAAGAGAAACCGATGATGAGAAGTACTTAACCAACCAGCTCATCACGTGAATTCGGTAACCAAAATTAAATAGTGTTGTGATTCATGGAACGAAAGTAAGCAACTCGTTGCTGATATCCATTCCACCACATTTCCAGTTCTTGACATGATGTCTTAATCTCGGAGGTAATAGTCGTTTATATCCTCACTAGTAATGTCATGAGTAGTTTATCATAGTTTACTCTAGTAATCAGCCAGACAATTGTATCTGGTTAGATCTTCGTTAATTTTTTCTTAATCCTTATTACTCTTTTTAGTATTTAATTGCTTTGTTGCTTTAGTAAACCTGCAAAAGTGTGTGTGTATGTGTACGTTTGTCCTTTAGGAACTGCTTTTCTAAACGATTTAGATGTAGTTAACTATTTAACACATTCAGAAAACAATTATCTCATGACAACTAAACAGCCTATCATCAGATAGACTCGAAAATTAGATCATAATAGTTAACTCTGTGTGCGTTCTGTACAAACCACTTGTTTTGCGACGCTTCGTTGAACTTGCTACGTTTTTTCTCCTTACAAATACATACTGTTTCATGCTATTATTCCACAGTCTATAGAATCTTTGGTTTGTGGTTTACAAGAAGGAAGGAAGATTGGGTGTAGCGGACCATCCACACCGAGGTCATTAGAGACGCAGCGCAAGTTGGGATTGTGTGAAGGATGGGGAAGGAAATCGGCCATGCCCTTTCAAAGGAACCACCCCAGCATTTGCCTGGAACTGTTTAGGGAAATCACGAAAACCTAAATCTGTATGCACGGACGCTGGTTTGAATCGTCGTACTCCTGATTGCATGTGCTAACCGTTTGGCACCTCGCTCTGTTGATTTGTGATTTGTTTTAATAAAAAGAAAATAGTACTTTTCAAATGGTTTATTTACATGCAGCGCAAAATAAATACAGTCAGAGATGAGATGGTGCTATGATGATGGGCTGTCTACCAGGCGTAAGACAGAGCAGGGGCGCTGTAGGACAGGTGGGCGACGGCGGGGGCGGCGGAGTAGGCCACTCCCAGCAGACCGTGGGCGGCGACGGCGGGGGCGGCGTAGGCGGCGGCGGGCGCGTAGGCGGCGCGGGCGTAGCCGTAGGCGGGAGCGGCGTAGGCGGCACGGGCGTAGCCGTAGGCGGGGGCGGCCAGGGCGTCGTTGCTCACGCGCACGTCAGACTTGGTGACGCTGGAGTAGGGGGTGTCGATGGTCTTGGAGTAGGTGGACACCTGTCCCAGGTTGCCGAAGCTCCTCAGGATGTTGGAGTGCTGGGAGGTGATGGCCGCGGGGGCGACGGCGTGGGCGCCGTAGGCGGCGTAGGCGGGGGCGCCGTAGGCCACGGCGGGGGCGGCGTAGCCTCCCAGGTAGCCGGCGTTGGCGACGGCCAGGACGGTAGCGAGAACCAGGAACTGCAAATAAAAAGGACGGAGTTCTTGGTAAAGTGGTACGAGGCAAAATCTTCAGTCCGTTCAATAACAAATAGTTACAAAACTAATAAGACCCAAAATTTTAATGGCAGGAAGTGAGCATTCTAGACATCGTTTCATAGTTTAGAATTGATTAGAGGACAGTCGTCGAAATAAGAGAGAGAAAATGCTCTTATGAGGGTGTGACAGTAAATATCTCTCGAACTCCTTACCATATTTACCCTAAAGGGAGACTTGGCTGCCCAAGTTCTGCCCAGTTGTAGATTCAGAACCTTCTTCAGCCAAATGCCAGTAAAGCTGTGGGGTTTGCAGTTAAAATATTTCCCTTAGAACCAAGGGGAACCTCCCGAAGCCTTGATCAGAACAGTGGAGGGTGGATAAGTTGCTGTAAATATCTTTAGTTCAACTCTGGGACAATATCTCACGCAAAAAATGTACTCGTATGTGTAAATGTAGTTGTTTGTGTATGCATCGACTTTATTCTGTACACACACCAAATCGATGACCTGTTTGGCGTGAAATGAAATGATCATATGGCATCACTGACAGTCTGAGGTTGTTTGGCCACCTGTTGCAAGTCTTTCTATTTGATTCCACATTGGCGACTTGGAAATGACACTACTTATGTGTAATTGCACCTGAGTCATTGATGTACATTATGTTTTCGCAGGAGGAGTTGAACTGAATACAAGACTGGACTCATATTCACGCAGGGGCATACTTCAAATTCCAGCTCATCATCCAGGTTTATCAGGCACCTCCTAATGCTTTATTTTTCCATTTTGCCTAACACTCTACTTCTAAAACCTTCGTCGTGATATCTAAAGCTCTCTTCCTATATTTGTTTTCAAATTAGAAAAAGTGGAGCGGATATTTAGAAATAAATGATCACTGTTCTAGTGTAGTTAGTTAAATGGACAACCTATACTTTCTATGAATATCTGGCACATTATAATATTAGGAGCTACATTTATTCATGTACACAGCTACGCTATGGAAAAAAAATAAAAAGGAAGCTTAGCTGTATCGTATAGGAAAGAATGCTTTCAGCTTTCACGCCGCAGAAGGTTCAAATGGTTCAAATGGCTCTGAGCACTATGGGACTTAACATCTTAGGTCATCAGTCCCCTAGAACTTAGAACTACGTAAACCTAACTAACCTAAGGATATCACACATCCATGCCCGAGGCAGGATTCGAACCTGCGACCTTAGCAGTCGCGCGGTTCTGTACTGAAGCGCCTAGAACCGCTCAGCCTCACCTACCGGCGATTACAGGTATTCTTCCGCAATTACAGCAAGGTGATTTTCCAGCTTTGGTTCAGATATGGCCCTCAGGAACATCAAACTACATGGCGAAAGTTTTCATTACTGTTTTCACCAAACGTTAGCACTTGATATAGCTTCATCAGTAGAATGCCTTTTGCTGCGAGAGTAGTTCCGCAGATGGGTATGCAGAAGGTGTAGGAATGAGGGGGAAAGGGGAAGAGGCTGTAGAAGCCCTTAAGATGAGCACCCAAAATCTTTCCATGTTGTCTCGTGAGTAATCGAGTGATATATGTCCGTAAAACCCACTGTGATACTCTCGAATGTTGTTAACTCCACCTGCACACTCAATAAATCGTTTTATGGGTGGGAGAGTCTCATCTCATAGGAGAAAATAAAGAATCGACTGACAATCATCTCGAAATATTCCCCGCCTAATATAATGAAAAACATATCGAGCCGCTATGTTCTGCCTCTACTTTCCTTCTTGACAAAGAGCAAGTGAAATGTGCTCTAAACTAGACCCTGCTAAAATGATCTAGTGTCAGTGCTAGAACAATGAATCATGGTCTTAGCAGAGGCGAACAAGTTTTCACAGTGATTCAAATACAATATGGGTATCCACAACGCGAATGAAACCCTACTGTATGTAGCGAGATGAATGTTGTGTAAGTTCCTCAGGTGTTCTGTGGCAATGTGATCTGAGCAGAAGATGGATCTCAGTTGATTGACGTTCCTATTACCAATACAAAATGAACGAATGTTTTGTTTCTGTAGCTCGTTGGTTTATTGGGTAAGCAACAGTCTACAAATCTAGAGCTCCTGATTTTTTCCGCTTCATCCACCTGCGGCACTGATTAGTTCATACGAGAAATGCCGTTAGCAGCGTAGTTCCGAGTCTGCCCTTAATTGGCTTGTCCGTTTGGAGGACTGAGGAAGGGAACTGCACCTTGGCTAGTAGAGCGCTGTGATGTTCAAAACAACTTAGTTGCCGCATAAGTTTGAACAAAATTGTCCTTGGTTTCCGAAGTGACTGCAGTGTATTCAAGCTGTACCTGACACATAAGATTGTGAGCGGAGGACGGATAAATGCCCTTAGTCATCATCTACGCCAGCTAAAGGAACTGTGTGTGTACAGAGCGAGGGAGATTCGTAAATATTTTCAATACTGACGGACATTTCATGGCAATGAAGCTGCATCACGGTATAAGATATTCCAACGTTTCAGCCATTCTCGAAAATGGCCTTCATCATGGGGACGATATATAAAGCATCAGCCTGATGATGACTACGTAAAGTAGGGTCCGAAACGACGGAACAGTTTACACTAGTGCTTCGTCACACTGCCAGCGCGTGTTCTGCCGAGGGTGCGTGGTACTCACTTTGTACATGGTGGCGTCGGCGGAGCGCTGCGTTGCTGGTCTGGTGTGATGGAGAGCTGGTGGGCTGTGTGTGCCTGGAAGGCGGCCGGCCGCCGTTTTATAGGCGCTGCGCCGGTGGCCGGACCACGTTCACGCCCCCCGCACCGCAGCGCAGGCGAGCAGCCGGTGGCTGGCGCATTTCCATAGCGCGGCCAGCAGGGACCTCTGTTTTCGCAACAGCGCGGGCGCGCGCATTGTCTCAGGGGACAGACGGGGAGGTGCGCGCATTCCGACCAACTAGTCTGCAGGTGCAACCTTGTCAAGAGCGAGGTGCAAACTTCCCGCCCAACTCGGGCAGAATAAGCTCTTTGTACAGAATGGTCTCGGCATCTGTATCTACAGGATGTTTCAAAATTCATGTTATACACTTCTAGAGGATGTAGAAGGGACTTAGTCGATCAACATTTTCATAGAAACCCATGTCCGGATAAGTCATTCTACGGCGTTACAGAGGGTCTAAGTTAGAGGTGCCGGCGTCTGTGAATGTGTATACAAACAGGGTGATTTCGTGATGTTGTTACAAACTTTCAATGATGATGGAGAAGGTAAAATATATCAATTTGAGCTAAGGTTCCCTGTGCTCGAAACGAACGAGTCGAAAGTTATGAGCCAAAACCATTCTGATACCTCTGACAGTGGAATATATGTACCAGTGCTGTTGTTGCTAAGATTGTGGGGTAGGCAACTTTCAGAGGTAGTAGTATGGACCAGGACAAGAAAAAATGTTTAGTAAACATGGGCTCTAAAATGCATGCCAGAGGAGCTATGAACACTAATATTCGCTAGTGTGAGTCACATTTCTTGTATTGAACGGTGCTCATCGCCCGTAAGGTATGCATTTTAGAGCCCGTGTACAAGACATTTTTTCTTGTTTTGGTCCATACTACCGCCTCTGAACGTTGCCTACCCCACGACCTTAGCAACAATAGTACTGGTACATGTATTCCATTGTAAGAGGCATGAGAATAGTTTTTGCTTATAACTTTCGACTCTTTCGTTTCTGGCACAGGGACCGTTAGGTAAAGTTGATACATTTAGCCTTCTGCATCATCCTTGAAAGTTTGCAACATCATCACGGAATCACCGTGTATATTCATACATTAACAGGCACCGGCGTCTGCAACTTTGACGTTCTGTAGCGCAGTTGGATGATGTTTCTGGACGTGGCTGCCTATGTAAAGCTTCATCGACCCTCTACAAACTCTAGAAGTACATAACGTGAATTGTCAAATACGCTAGATACCGACATATACACCTACACCTAGGGATGGCGGTTATCATTATAACAACCGGTTTTCTGTTATATCCTTTTTTGTTTCAGCGTCAGTTGCACGTGAGTGTTAAAACCGCTTAAAATAACCGGTTTCCAAAATAACAGATTTTCAGTTTTTTTGTTCCTATTATTTCCTATGGTAAACGTAGAAATCGAACAAAAGAATTTTCACTCCCTGTGTTTTAAGATACACAGAATCAAAACGTTACATTAAATAGTCAAATAAAAGAAAACTTAGTCTGTTCTTTTCCCGAAAAGTGACAAGTGGCTGAATACTAGAAAAAATCACCACTATTTTCCTATTGATTCTAATTTTTGGAATCTATGCTCAAAAATCACGTTGTAATCGAGAATCATACGACTATTTAATTATTACAAATAGTCAGTGCTAAAAGGTCAAAACTCAGGTTGGACAGCTCCATTTTTCGTTTTAATTTGTCCGTCTTCAACGGCAACAATCGGATAAAGGCATATCATGTAGACATAGATAACATATCAACAACTTTCTACTTTTATTGGAAACTATGAGTTTTCTCCTTATGTGATGACGCAAGTTTGTTGTGGCTCCTCCCGTTCTTAATTTTTTAAAGCAAATAGAGCATTGTATTTCACTAGTACAGCACTTCTAAAACAGCTCCAGAATAGTTATGACACCATTCTGTAATAGAGTTAATGTTCGACAACAGCGAGAAACTACCATATAGACTACCATATGAGGGTGCAAGTACACGTCCTGCTCACGCCACTACACACCGCAACAGGGACATTATTGTCTCAGCAATGCTGCACCAGTTCCTATGCCATGTGTTTGTAGCTCGTTTCAGTAGGCATTGTTACTAAAATAGCACTGATCGCTTTTCCCATTTTCTATAATAACGCAATAATTCAAATCAATGGAAATTTTACGATTAATAATCACTCGTTTCTTAAAAAAAGGTTTATTTAAAAACCAAAAATTGTACCACGTGCTGTGGATAATTGATATGTCTGTCTTTTACCCGGTTAGAAAACATCTGCTAAACCGAGTCAACAAATATCGAAAAATACTGGTTCTTCAGAACTTAATGTCGATATCTGTTTTATCGTTGTCTGTTTCAACCGGTCGGTTTTTCCCGTCCCCACCAACATCGTCCGTCCAGAATGTTCCCACACTGATTTTATTCCTGGCGTACAAGCCACGTCATCGCAGTAACCAAGGTCGCAACAACAGATGTAAATTCGAGAACTCACTTTTAAAACGGAAGATTAGAGCTTTGACATCCCAGAGACAGCGATGTCATTAGAGACGGAACACAAGCCCTGATTAGGAAAGGAAATCGGCCGTTCCCTTTCATAGGAATCATCCTGGCATTTGCCTTAAGCGGAGAGTCCACCCAAAACTTTTATTTTTCTTCTGCTTTCTCGATTTCAACCGAATTTTAAAATCAAACCTATTATGTAAAGCTGTAGGAATACGCAACCTTTGAAGTCCAGAACTTCACTGGTTTCTGAGTTAGGAATTTCTAATATGTTGTGTAATGGTGTTTTTGAACACCAACTTTTGGTGTTCATACCTCAATTTTCACATTCCACATTTTTCAGGTACATTCACAAGACATTGTTCAATACTTCCATGTATTCATTTTATGAGAAATGTTAATAATTTACTTTCAGTAGCTTTTTCCAACCTTCAAACATAAATTTTCTTTATCGGTACATAAATGTGATAATAAAATAGACAGTCTACATTTTTATAATATTAGTGTGGATGAAAATACCCTTAAAACTATTTCCTGCAGAAGTTCCATTGAAATTGGTTAATTTTCGAGCTGAAAAAGTTGGCAATGAATTAAGAACAGCAATACCTTTTTGGCGGCGGTGGTGGGGTGTGATAAGGGGAAGGCTGTTTGGGGGGAGGGGGGGCGAAGTTGGACCAAATGACATTGTGCAAATTTTCATTTGCATTTTGTGTCTTGCCATCAGTGCATCTTGCCAGTCGTGCATCAGATGCAAGTCTCTGATACCAGGATCTATCTTTACCACCTTTGCAGCTGTCAGTGTGCAATTGCCCGTCACGGAGTGCATATTTCAATATTTCTTAGATTTATATGTAATTCTAATACAGTGAAATCCTTGGATCTAAGAATAAACACTGCAAAGGTGTGAAATAACTAGTTTTTTTTCTTTTTTTTTTTTTTTTGTTGAGAATTTGGTTAGGGTGAAGTCCCCCCTTAACCGATTTAGGGAAACCACGGAAAACCTGAATCTTGATGGTCAGCTCGGATTTGATCTCTCGTCCTGCTGAATGCAAGTCCAGCTTGCTAACCATTACACCCACTCGCTCGGTCAGTCCTAAGCAGCCAGTGTTAAGTAGTGAACACGCAACCGCAGCAACGTCTCCAAATCAAAGTGTTCAAGAGAGACTTCAGGATGTTCTGAATAAGGGAAAAGTGTGTGCAAAGTTCGTCTCGCATACTTCACACTCCGAGGAAAAACACGCGTGGACGCCTGTCGCAACTCGATTGAACGCAAAATTGGGACTTCTTTTCTGGAGAAAATCGTCAGGGGTGACGAGACTTGGTGTTATCAGTACGAACCTACAATAAAACGACGGAGTGCATCAAGGGTCAACGCTTTGACCTTCATTCAGGCCACTGGGATGAGCGAATATCACATTCCACTTTAGTGACCGTTTCACATGGTCTTACGAACGTTCTGTGCGGTGTACACATTGAAGGAGACTAAGTAGATCACCTGACGGGTTAGAAACTTTTCTCTATTTTTTATTAATGCAGTCTCGAAACTCATAGGACTGATAGGCCACGTCATTAATAGGCGCCGGCCGGAGTGGCCGAGCGGTTCTAGGCTCTACAGTTTGGAACCGCGCGACCGCTACGGTCGCAGTTTCGAATCCTGCCTCGGGCATGGATGTGTGTGATGTCCTTAGGTTAGTTAGGTTTAAGTAGTTCTAAGTTCTAGGGGACTGATGACCTCAGAAGTTAAGTCTCGTAGTACTCAGAGCTATTTGAACCATTAATAGGCAAGCTCTCAATGTGAGCTCGGATATCTAATTTTCCATTCATGGTGTAAAGAAATACACTGTGCATTGGACACTTCAATATTGTTTTGTGCCCTCAAATGTCGGGCCGGCCGCGGTGGTCTCGCGGTTCTAGGCGCGCAGCCCGGAACCGTGCGACTGCTACGGTCGCAGGTTCGAATCCTGCCTCGGGCATGGATGTGTGTGATGTCCTTAGGTTAGTTACGTTTAAGTAGTTCTAAGTTCTAGGGGACTGATGACCACAGCAGTTGAGTCCCATAGTGCTCAGAATCATTTGAACCATTTTTTCAAATGTCGGTAAATAAAACCTGTAGACGAAGAAATTTGCGTCAGTTTAATGTGCTTGTTATTTGTGCTCATGTTCATTGTGAATGATCATTGCATATTCTTGCGTATTGGCTACAAAAAGAAACATTTACGATGCATAGCAAACTGCGGCTTGGACGTAAGACAGGTAACAAACGTATAATCTACGAATTCCGGGTTCCATAGTGGACATTACGGTGTTTGTGAGAAATTTAAAAAATTAGCCTAAGTGCGACGGACTCTTAATGCGACGATAAATGTAAAATACCTGTGCGAGAGATAAGTACTCTGTGGAATCTAAGCATCTCCGTGTGAACTCGATTAAAAAAATATACAGACTGTATTACGCTACGGCAAAGAGATAATTATTCCATGTTGGACATTGGAAGAGAGGTGTTCTATGGCGGATCGAGAGGAGATTGTTGGAAGCCGCCATTAAGGCAGTAATCCATGTTTTATGGTACTGAAGAAAATAAACACACATAAAAGCACAAAAGTAGTATCAGGTGTGTAGAGTTCATAACCCTTAATCATTTAAAAAGAAATATCCGTTGATTACAAAGACACAAGTCGTTCGGAAGTGTTGTGTGGTTTGATGGTGCGAACCTGCAGTTTTACACGGTTCTGGGTTTCGACGAGAATATTTCTCCGAAGACCTAAATAATTTCACTAACTAAAGTTGGACGCAACATTCCATACACATGACACAGCATAGCACTTGGCTGTACCGATCGATTTCCGTAGAGCGATAAATTATCTTTAGTGATTTCGGGTGGAGAAGTTCCAGCAAGGAGACCCAACGAGATCTGCTGCTGCGAAACGCATATGGTATTACCGTATTCTTTAACTTACGGAGGACATTAAGCGATATAGACTTCATAACCACCGCAAACATAATTAAAAGGACTGAGCTTAAATAAAAGGAGCAAACAGTAAAAAGGAGTCGCTAAACCAAACCATAAATAAAAAATCAATTAATAATAATACGCAATCACTTTAATAAAACGCTCATTACGAAATAGAGAGAAGAAAAATAAGAACTTTAAAATACTAACCAACAGAACAAAAATGCATTTGTATAACACCTGACGGAACAGAAGCATACTGTAACAATCCTACCGTAAACAACCTAGATTGCAAGATGTAAGTCGTACACTCCCGCGCCAAAGGGCCGCCTATATTGAACCATCTCGAAGAAATAGAGATCTACAGGTTATAAAAACACCACCCTGTAGAACTTCCTAATAAACGAAACGAATTTATCGTGAATGCCTGTTTTTCACTGTATGACAGGTTGCTGTAGTTCTTGCGTGTCCTGATATTCCAACTTTGTCCATTTGCCTTGTATCCGTTGCCACGCGCCGCCCCCGTTTTCTTGGCTCTGTTTTCCCCAGCCCGTTGTGCCAGTGGCTTTTTCGTATTTTGAGACGCTGCATTTAATCAGCTTCTTTGTGAACTATGTACGTTGCTGACATTTATTTGAGAACAACCATTTGTGAGTTTAGCTAACAACTTACTGTATATCCATATTTAAACTCTCACTGTTTTTTTAAACTATATTTTATTTATCCTATTTTGGCTCATCTAGAATTTTAGACACTGTATCTCTGACACTGCACACACCACTATGCTGTCAAGCAGCCTCAGTTGTTCGTGCTGCTGCGGGACTCACAGTGTGCTAACGACTGCACTACATCACGGGACATAAGAGTTAATTACAATTTTACGATAGTCTTACACTACGTGAAGATGCCAAACATGGCGATAAATCCTATTTGCCTCTTTTATTAATTTCAATGAGAGACGTGTGTTGTTTAACGGATGCTTCTCAGGTGATGTGAGTCACCGCTACCACTTACACTGAGGTGACAAAAGTCATGGTATACACTTAATATCGTTTCGGACAACCTTTTGCCGGGCGTATTGCAACAACTCGAGTTGGCACGGAAGTACCCTGCAGAAATACGAGGGCAGCTCAATAAGTAATGCAACACATTTTTTTTCTCAGCCAATTTTGGTTGAAAAAACCGGAAATTTCTTGTGGAATATTTTCAAACATTCCCGCTTCGTCTCGTATAGTTTCATTGACTTCCGACAGGTGGCAGCGCTGTACGGAGCTGTTAAAATGGCGTCTGTAACGGATGTGCGTTACAAACAACGGGCAGTGATCGAGTTTCTTTTGGCGGAAAACCAGGGCATCTCAGATATTCATAGGCGCTTGCAGAATGTCTACGGTGATCTGGCAGTGGACAAAAGCACTGTGAGTCGTTGGGCAAAGCATGTGTCATCATCGCCGCAAGGTCTAGCAAGACTGATCTCCCGCGTGCGGGCCGGCCGTGCACAGCTGTGACTCCTGCAATGGCGGAGCGTGCGAACACACTCGTTCGAGATGATCGACGGATCACCATCAAACAACTCAGTGCTCAACTTGACATCTCTGTTGGTAGTGCTGTCACAATTGTTCACCAGTTGGGATATTCAAAGGTTTGTTCCCGCTGGGTCCCTCGTTGTCTAACCGAACACCATAAAGAGCAAAGGAGAACCATCTGTGCGGAATTGCTTGCTCGTCATGTGGCTGAGGGTGACAATTTCTTGTCAAAGATTGTTACAGGCGATGAAACATGGGTTCATCACTTCGAACCTGAAACAAAACGGCAATCAATGGAGTGGCGCCACACCCACTCCCCTACCAAGAAAAAGTTTAAAGCCATACCCTCAGCCGGTAAAGTCATGGTTACAGTCTTCTGGGACGCTGAAGGGGTTATTCTGTTCGATGTCCTTCCCCATGGTCAAACGATCAACTCTGAAGTGTATTGTGCTACTCTTCAGAAATTGAAGAAACGACTTCAGCGTGTTCGTAGGCACAAAAATCAGAACGAACTTCTCCTTCTTCATGACAACGCAAGACCTCACACAAGTCTTCGCACCCGAGAGGAGCTCACAAAACTTCAGTGAACTGTTCTTCCTCATGCACCCTACAGCCCCGATCTCGCACCGTCGCATTTCCATATGTTTGGCCCAATGAAGGACGCAATCCGTGGGACGCACTACACGGATGATGAAGAAGTTATTGATGCAGAACGACGTTGGCTCCGACATCGACCAGTGGAATGGTACCGTGCAGGCATACAGGCCCTCATTTCAAGGTGGCGTAAGGCCGTAGCATTGAATGGAGATTACGTTGAAAAATAGTGTTGTGTAGCTAAAAGATTGGGGAATAACCTGGTGTATTTCAATGCTGAATAAAACAACCCCCGTTTCAGAAAAAAAATGTGTTGCATTACTTATTGAACTGCCCTCGTATTGAGCCATGCTGCCTCTATGCCGTACATAATTACGAAAGTGATTCCGGTATAGGATTCTGTGCACGAACTAACCTCTCGAATAGGTCCCATGCATGTTCGATGGTATGCTTGTCGGGCGATCTATATGGCCAGACCATTCGCTCAGATTGTCGAGAATGTTCTTCAAACCAATCGCGAAAAGTTGTGGTTATCCACAAAAATCCCATCGTAGTTTGGGAACAAGAAGTCACTGAATGGCTGTCAATGGTCTGCAAGTAGTCAATGAGTGTTCTCATTCCATGTAAACACAGCAATGTGGAGCCACCACTGGCTTTCACAGTGACTTGTTGACAACTAGCGCCCACGGTTTCACGAGGACTGCACCACACTCGAACCCTACCATCAGCTATTACCAACTGAAATCGGGATTCGTCTGTCCAGGACAAGTTTTTCAGTCGCCTGTGGTCCAACCGATATCGTCACCAGCCCAGGAGAGGCGCTGCAGGCGATGTCGTGCTGTTCACAGAGGCACTAGCGTCGGTCGTCTGCCACCGTAGTCCATTAGCGCCAGATTTTGCCGCACTGCCCTAACGGATACGTTCGTCATAGGTCCTACACTGATTTCTGCGGTTCTTTCACGCAGTGTTGCGTGTCTGTTAGCACTGACAAGTCCACGCGAACACCAACGCGCTGTTCTCCATCGTTATGTGAAGGTCGTCGGCCACTGCGTTGTCCATGGTGAGAGGTAATGCCTGAAGTCTGGTAGTCTCGGCCCGCTCTCGACACTGTGCATCTCGGAGTAGTGAATTCCCTTACGATTCCGAAATGTCCCACACTTCTAGCTTCAACTACCATTCCGCCTTCAAAGTTAATTCCCATCGTGCGGCCATAATAACGTCGACAACCTTGTCACAGGATTCACCTGAATACAAATGACAGCTGTGTGAATCCCCAGCCCCTTTAATACCTTGGGTATGCGATACTACTGCCATCTATAAATGTGCGTATCGCTATCCCAGGACTTTTGTGACCTCAGTGTATAATACTGTTAACTTATCGTAATGCTCTCACTCATAAATATGCACATTCCTCTTTACATCAGCCTGACGACGATCATAACGATCGAAAGCGGTCAATGAAGAAAACAAATACTTGTGATGTTAGACTGTTTCGGCCGGCCGCTGTGGTCAACCGGTTCTGGGCGCTTCAGTTCGGAACCGCGCTACTGCTACGGTCGCAGGTTCGAATCCTGCCTCGAGCATGGGTGTGTGTGATGTCTTTAGGTTAGTTAGGTTTAATAAGTAACAGTCTAGGGGACTAATGACCTCAGATGTTAAGCCCCATAGTGCTTACAGCCATTTGAACCATTTTTACACTGTTTCGGTTTCTCAATATTGTCAAACATTGAATATTTGTTATCTTGAAGATGACCATGTCACCCCTCATCAATGACAACAATGTTTGAGACCACATTGACGTATAAAAAGTTATTTAACTATCGCTAATTCTCGATTTTCTTCGATAATGACCAGTTATTCTATAAAAAATCGAAAGAACAAGCAAATTATAAGAAATTCGTAAATTTCGTAGCTGTCACCTTTGGATAATTCATGACAGAGCAGACACATTGCATTTTAGATTATGTCAAACTGTTGAGGCCGAATAAAGTTGAAGCATTAAGTACATAAATAGAATTTTACACTGTGCTAAATCCCCACAAATGCTGGTACTAACTTCAGTTTGAATTTTTTAAAACTAAATCAGTACTTAAAACTTAATTATTCATGTTCTGTGACAAGACAGCAATGAATTCTACGATTGTCATTAAGAGTTTCAACAGCAACTACTCTGATCAATTTACTTGGGCTATAGGAAATAGGAATGGTAACCTACTTATATAGAGTGTGATCGTTACATATACATGGAGATGTTAATGTAAAGTAACCAAAATCTGTCTGATATTTGGTCTACATTCAAATAATTATTAGCGACCTTCGTAAAGAAGTCCACATATAAAAATTATATTGGGGCTGGAAGAGTGCTCGATGTTTGGCACTGAAAAACTGGTAATGGTCTTGCTTGTCAGATGTGTTATGAGAAATACGTATTTGTTTGTTCTGCTTTGCGTTAAAGAATATTGCAATATTAGTACCCGTGATTTAACTGTAACCTGTTTGACACATAACTCGAACGAGAATTAGTAAACAATGGAAATAACTGAGACTAACGGATTTTGTTAATTTGCTTCAATCAAATTCACGAAATCCGTTGCCTAAGTATCCCTAGAGCTGGTACAACGAACCTGGAGATACAAACACGCTTTGCTGGCTTCAGTGAGTTCAGCAGGAAGAGAGGTAAGTACATAATGCTCCCCTTCCCCACCCCCCCCCCCTCCTCCTCCGGATTTACTGGGGCATACAAGGATCTGTCGGCATGAACTCACGCCAAGCGCGAGGGCACGCGAAAATTCTACCGAGATTTCGAAAGAAGGTCACAATCATCCTTTTGCGAGATACACGTGGGAAATGTACGAGGCAGCAGCAGTTTACTGGTTCTCTTTTCTAGGAGCGTACGGTTTCGGAATTTTAGCAACAAACCACAGCACGATAACCGGCTCACCTCTTTAATAAGTAACATAAAAATATCACTGCCATCGTGGAAACTTCAT
Organism: Schistocerca nitens; assembly: GCF_023898315.1. Taxonomy (NCBI): domain Eukaryota; kingdom Metazoa; phylum Arthropoda; class Insecta; order Orthoptera; family Acrididae; genus Schistocerca; species Schistocerca nitens. The sequence goes on along the minus strand of NC_064614.1, from coordinate 1,189,869,512 downwards.
TCTTGAGCATTAGGTCATATTGTACTAGATTCTGCCTTACTAACTCTCGTACATGCTTGAAACGCAGGGGTTGGACAAAAGTATGCAAACACCGCGAGAAATGCATGCTTGGACACCAATACAGATGCTTGACAAGCCTAAGGTGGCGCCGTTGTATTTGGCCATGAACGGCACCTGTTCAATGTCCTCAGTACGTTGCAAGTGTCAGTTGTGGTCAGAACACTGTTGTGTGTAGTTGTGAGTTCATTATGTCGGAGCGCAGTGAATTTGAGCGTGGGCCAATTGTTGGTGCTCGTACTGTGAGTGCTCGTATGTTGAGTGGTTCCGTAATCAAGGGTGCTCGGAAGTGTGTGTTGAGTGATCATGGTGGACGGTCACTGAAGACTGTGGAGAAAAATAAGGGGACGACAGCCGTAAATGACACTACAGAACCGAATGTCGCTCTCACAACCTCTGACAGCACCAAAACAGCACGAAGGCAGCTCCGTAAGCATCGAACTGCATGGCGAGCTGAATTTCAAAACCACAGGATAACGTGGTGCCGAAGCCATGAAACATCACGGAGCAATGGAAGACAGTCATTTGGTCGGATGAGTCCTGCTTAACACTGTTCCCAATTTCTGGCCGAGTTTACGGATGAAGATTGAAACACGACTGGGGTTCTGGGATGAGTTGAGCAGCAATATCGTGGTGTTCCATGGGCCCCATGGTTACTCTGCATGGTCACATTAGTATGTGATACTATTTTGGCTGATCACGCCCATCGCATGGTATAATATTTGTTCCCCAATGGTGATACTGCGTTCTGAAAGGACAAGAGCCCTGTTCATACAGCTCGGATTAGCCACGACTGGTTTCGTGAGCACATGGATGAATTGTCTCGTCACCGCTGGAAACCATAGTCACCAGATCTGAATATTATTGACCTCTCAGTATTATTCAGCCTTTGTGGTCTGGTTTGGAGAGAAGCTTGCGTGATAGCTACCCACCACTATCACCGATACCTGAACTCGTCACTATTTTCCTGGAAGAAGACTCCCCTGAAAACCATACAGGGCCTGTATTTATCAATTCCGAGACTATTTGAAGCTGTTTCGAATTCCAACGGTTTCCCTGTACCGTTTTTCATCTTTCCAAATATTTATCCACTTTCATTGCTGTTGTATCCGTTGACGCGCAGATCTGAATGTGTTGAGTTTACTTTCTTTTCGCTTTAAATCAGAAGAGAGGCTGTAGAAAACCATGAAATGCAGAAAGACCTTCAGGTGATAGACACATGATTCACGAACGGGCTGTTGACCTTGAGCATAAACAAATGTAACACACTGTGCGTACATAAGGGAAAAGGCCCATTATTGTTTGATTACCTGTTGCCTGAGAAATCCCAGCAAGCAGTCACATCCAGTTTATATCTAGAAGGACACTTGCGGAGCGACTTAAACGCAACGATCGCAGATAGTTCTAATCATCACCTCGAAAAAAACAAGCTGCGACAATTAAAGTTTATGCCGCTGTTAGTCCTCCTCTGTGGATTTATCCTTCAAAGCGACGCACTTTTCACAACGATGGACAACGTGGCCGAGACTTTGGCTGTAGAGCCCTACATTTTAGGGACGTTCCAAGTCGAAAATCACATTATCATCAGGTGAAAATGCCTGCCACTCAATGGTTTCCTCATCCGATGATACAGGGCGAGTTTGCAGCTGGTCGGACCGAAATACACGACGAAAAGGAGCGGGAGATTGTCACTTTCTGAGGAGACAGTGTTGAAGGTTGAGCAAAGCATGCGTGAAGATCGGCGGATCACCCTGGATGATCTCGGCACGTTGGTTCCTGGAGCAGTGAGGCGAAATTTTGTAGTCCGAAGAAACAGGGCGCGTACCTGCGACCCGCGCAGAGTGAAATGCGGCGTTGTTTTGGATTACAATCACCCCTGGGACAGCTAATCACGACGCCTGGTCTTGAAGGTCTCTTGTAGCCTCTTCAGGAGATTTAGATAGGATGATCGTACGATGTCCGTTACGAGCATAATCTATAAGCAGTGCACCATGGCGGACCGAAAACATCAGTTTTGTACATGACGGTTGAGACTGCCTTGCTCGGCTCATGAACATTAGCGTTCCTATCAATTATCCACGCTATCTATTTGCCAGGGGGACGCGGAAAACAGTGTAGTAGTTGTCGTAATGAGGAAACCGGGCGATTTATCTGACTTGCAAAAGGGCATGATCATTGGCTTTCGCGCCAAGGATGGAAGCATATCTGAAATGGCTAACTCTGTAAACAGTACGCGTGTCACCGTGGTTAAAATGTACTATGCATGGCGCTATTCATAACTGGCGCCGAGGCAGTTGTTGTGTACCTTGGGTTATAGATGACAGGGGTGAACGACGTGAAGTGCCACCTCAGCGTCGAACGTTTGACAGGCAACGTTCAAGTTGGTATGCCACCACTGTCTAGGGCATCTCTGGACGTGTCTTCGCTGTCCATCGGGGCTCAGTTCGAAGCGGGACTGGTCACTGAAGACAGTTCCACTCCAATTAGTAAGATTCCAGGCCAAAGACGCGTCTGGTGACGCCCTGGACAGCGGTGGGATACCCATACCACCCATCAACCAGGAAGTACGGGCGAATAGGCGTGTAATTTATGATCAACTGACCGCTCAGATGAACTAAGCGGCTTGTCAACGACCGTTCACCCAACGTTGCTGCTTATGGGTCTCCGCAGCAGGCACCCAATACATGCATCCATGATGACTGCCGTTCATCGTCAACGAAGGTTGGAAGTCGCATGCCATTAACGCAACCGAACGTCCGCCGAGTAGCGACAACGGAGCATTTTCTGATGAGCCAAGTTTTGTGCTCCATCGGACACTTTGCCGTCATCGTATACGGTGTGGAACGTCTGAAAGCAAATACTCTGCAACCAGGAGGGAGCGTTATGATCTGGGGGTTGTATTCATGGCAGTCCATGGGAGATCTGGCCATTATAGAAGGCACAATAGATCAACACAAGTCTGGGAACATGTTTGCCCACACATGCAGTTTGTTTTTCCTAGGAACGATGGCATCTACCAGCAGGACAACGCAACGTGTCACACAGGTCGCATTGTATGTGTGTGGTTCTAAAAGTACCAGCATGAGTATCATACTCTCCTTGTCACCAGACTCCCCCTATTTAAACCCAATAGAGAATCTGGAGGACCACTTCGATCAAGCTGTTCGCGCCATCGACCCTCAACCGAGAAATCGGTCCCCTTAGGACGGCAGTCCGTCACACTGACCATTCGGCTATCGGGCCGGACGTACTCAAAAGAGACTTCTTAGAACGCAATGTTACGACCCATACTACAGCACTGGTAAAGTGTATGGGATTCACACAAAATCGGACTGCCCACGGTCCTGGAGTCGATATGGCTTCACATCCCTATCGATACCTTCCAGCCCTTCACTCACTCTCTTTGTGCACGATCACATTGTAAAAGGTTGTTATTTAGGATTTAAACTGGTGGTCACATTAATGTGACTGGACAGTGCATACGTCCAAAGTCCTTTGTTAGTTCGATTTTGTGTGGATCCCATACACTTGACCAGTGCTGTAGTATGGGTCGTAAAACTGCGTTCTAAGAAGTCTCTTTTGAGAACGTCCGGCCCGAGAGCTCCATGGTCAGCGTGAGGGACTGCCGTCCTAAGGGGAGCGGGTTCCATTTCCAGCCGGGCATTTTCTCCTCTCAGGGACTGGTTGTTGTGTTATCTTTATCATCATTTCATCCCCAACCGGCGCGCAAGTCGCCCAATGTGAATGTAATAAGACCTGCACCAAGGAGGCCGGACCTGCCCCGTAAGGGGTCTCCTGGCCAATGACGCCAAACGCTTATTTCCATTTCCATTGCTTTTGCAAACAATCTGAAGTTTCCCCGTACTCGACCATGGATCTGAATCTCTTTTCTCCACATGCTGTTACTTGCAGCTATTTCTTCAGCATAACTAACTTCAGCTGCGGTTCATTAATAGCGTGGTAATGGGCTGTTAATATTTCAGTTATCGTTAAATTCATAACTCATCTTTTCTCTACATTAAAAACTAGTTGTATGTGAAGACCTGACTAGACGGCACTACAGTTCTCGGTGAATAATACTTTTCTCTCTAAATAATCGAATCAGATTCTTGGAGTATAAGGTTTGCTATGTTGTAATAATATACATCGTGAACAGCAACGGCTCTGTTACATTATCTTGGATCACACCAGTAACTAAGTATGCCTGTGTGTTAAGTGTATTAATCTCTACTGACAACTGACAAGCACGTGCTTATTTCTGAAGAATTTTTTATGTAGAACGGTAATGAGAATATCTTTAATGTTTTTACCGACTTTGTTCCACCCTTTTCTACTTTTATGAAATGATGCATTGTTTGTGGGATGTATTCCGCCGGCCGGTGTGGCCGAGCGGTTCTAGGCGCTTCAGTCTGGAACCGCGTGACCACTGCGGTCGCAGGTTCGAATCCTGCCTCGGGCATGGATGTGTGTGATGTCCTTAGGTTAGTAAGGTTTAAGTAGTTCTAAGTTCTAGGGGACTGATGACCTTAGATGCTGAGTCCCATGGTGCTCAGAGCCATTTTTTTTTTTTTTGGGATGTATTCGAATCTCCGTCTTCACCTACTAGAGTTTTTAGCCTCTATAGCTCTCTCTTGTACCATGGAAGTTATTTTCTAATATCTTACCACGTGTTCTGTCGTCCTCTCCCTCCTTCTTCACAATATTTCGCATACATTCCTTTCCTTACCGATTCTGTGGAGTACCTCCTCATGCCTTACCTTATCAATCCGTCTAATTTTTCACATTCTTCTGTAGCATCATTTCTCAAACGCTTCCGTTCAGCTCCGGTTTTTCCACAGTCGATGATTCTCTACCACACAATTCTGTGCTGCAAACGTCCATTCTCAGTAATTTCTTTCTCGAATTAAGGCCTGTCTTTGCTACTAATATCCTTCCCGTCCAGGCATGCCCTCTTACCCTGTGATAGTCTGTTTTTTATGTCCTCCTTGCTTCGTTCGTCATGAATTAATTTCGGCTCAAAGGTATCAGAATTCCTTAACTTCGTCTATTTCGTAATCACCAATTTTGATGTTAAGCTTCTCGTTATTCTCTTTTCTGCTGCTTCTCATTACTTTCGTCTTTCTATGGTTTACTCTCAGTCCGTATTCTGTACCCACTAGACAGTGCAATCCATTCAACAGATTCTGTACTTCTTCCTCACCTCCATTTAGAATAACAATGTCATCAATGAATCTAATCATTGATATTCTTTCACCCTGAATTTTAATACCACTCTTGAACCTTTCTTTTATTTCCCTCGTTGCTTCTTCGATGTGTAGATTGTGCAGTAGGGGCGAAACACTCCATCCCTGTCTTTCGTCCTGTTTCAATCATATCACTTCATTTTTGGTCTTTCAGTCTTATTGTCCCCTCTTCGTTGTTGTACATATTGTATCTTATCCATCGTTTCCCATAGCTTATCTCTATTTTTCTCAGAGTTTCGAATATATTGCACAGTTTTACAGTGTCAAACGCTTTTTCCAGATCGACAACTCCATCCACAGTCTCACTTCATTCTTAACACTTTCTTAAACTGTGTTACGGAATCTTAGAAACGAATCTTATCGACCACCTTCCCATAGCAGTTATTTCTTTCATAAATTTATCAGCCATTTCATTCCCGTGGTGACCGGAATGGCCAGTTACCCATTAAATTAATTTTATTTTTCCACTTCAGCAAGTACTAGACATGATGCATTATCTGATACACTGGGGATTATCATGACGTTTTCCGCCTCCTTAGCGCAGCTGGAGCGTTATCGCCTATCACGCAAGAGGGCCCGGTTCAAATGGTTCAAATGGCTCTCAGCACTATGGGACTTAAAATCTGAGATGATCAGTCTCCTAGAAGTTAGAACTACTTAAACCTAACTAACCTAAGGACATCACACACACCCATGCCCGAGGCAGGATTCGAACCTGCGACTGTAGCGGTCGCGCGGTTCCAGACTGAAGCTCCAAGGGGGCCTGGATTCGATCCAGGGGACTGGGTGTTGTGTGCCCTTCCTCGTCATTTTTATCGTCATTGACATGCAAGTCGCCGCAGTGGCGCCAACTAAAAAAATTTGCAATACGGCGGACGAACCCCCGGCCAATAAATGCCATACGATCATTTCATCATGATGTTGTTTGTGATGGTACAGCAGTATTTGTAGTACTGCTTGTCACTGAGACAGTACAGGGTGATTCAAAAAGAATACCACAACTTTAGGAATTTAAAACTCTGCAACGACAAAAGGCAGAGCTAAGCACTGTCTGTCGGCGAATTAAGGGAGCTATAAAGTTTCATTTAGTTTTACATTTGTTCGCTTGAGGCGCTGTTGACTAGGCGTCAGCGTCAGTTGATGCTAAGATGGCGACCGCTCAACAGAAAGCTTTTTGTGTTATTGAGTACGGCAGAAGTGAATCGACGACAGTTGTTCAGCGTGCATTTCGAACGAAGTATGGTGTTAAACCTCCTGACAGGTGGTGTATTAAACGTTGGTATAAACAGTTTACAGAGAATGGGTGTTTGTGCAAAGGGAAAAGTTCTGGACGGCCGAGAACGAGTGATGAAAATGTAGCACTCATCCAGCAAACATTTGTTCGCAGCCCAGGAAAATCGACTCGCAGAGCTAGCAGAGAGCTGCAAATTCCACAATCAACTGTATGGAGAGTCCTAGAGGCGATGGATCGGCCGCCAGGCAGCCCGTGACAGAGCACTTCATCACTGGCCTCCAAGAAGCCCTGATCTTACCCCCTGCGATTTTTTCTTATGGGGGTATGTTAAGGATATGGTGTTTCGGCCACCTCTCCCAGCCACCATTGATGATTTGAAACGAGAAATAACAGCAGCTATCCAAACTGTTACGCCTGATATGCTACAGAGAGTGTGGAACGAGTTGGAGTATCGGGTTGATATTGCTCGTGTGTCTGGAGGGGGCCATATTGAACATCTCTGAACTTGTTTTTGAGTGAAAAAAACCTTTTTAAATACTCTTTGTAATGATGTATAACAGAAGGTTATATTATGTTTCTTTCATTAAATACACATTTTTAAAGTTGTGGTATTCTTTTTGAGTCACCCTGTATTATCATTTTCGGATTAGCGTTTCTGGAAGCGTACTTAAACACCTTTAGAACTGCTATTAATTCTACCGTCATATTCGATGTCATTGGGAGCAGCTTATGTCTTCCGAGGCGGAGCCTACCTCCTTTTATCCGTATGTATAGATTATTTGAGCTGCAGCTGACCCTCTCAGGTACGGTAACACTCAGGTACGGTAATGCTGCATCAGTAAGGTCCCTAACTGTGTCGTGGTATCAATTTATTTTGAGACTGAACATCCCTGTGCTGGACCGAGACTCGAAGTCGTAACCTTTGCCTTTCACGTGCAAGTGTTCTCTCGACTGAGCTACCCTCGTCTCCTATCTTCCAATCCCCACAGAAGCTCTCCTGCGAACCATGCAGGACTAACACCCCTAGAAGAAAGGATATTGCGGAGACATGGCTTAGCCACAGCCTGGGGGATGTTTCCAGAACGAGATTTTCACTCTACAGCGGAGTGTGCGCTGATATGAAACTTGCAAGCAGATTAAAACTGTGTACCGGACCGAGACTCGAACTGGGGATTGTTTTGAAGATTTTTCAGCCCCGAGATAATCAAAGCCGGATAGGGAAACCGTTTTGTTCAAAAAATGGTTCAAATGGCTCTAAGCACTACGGTACTTCACATCTGAGGTCATCAGTCCCCTAGACTTAGAACTACTTAAACCTAACTAACATAAGGAGATCACACACATCCATGCCCGAGGCAGGATTCGAACCTGCGACCGTAGCAGCAGAGCGGATCCAGACTGAAGCGCCTACAACCGCTCGGCCACAGCGGCCGGTCCGTTTTGTTAATCCAGTGTCCGCTAATATAGCATTCTAAGGTATTTTCCTCCACGTCTGAAGCTGCAAATTAGCAGTGTTTCATTATGGACTATTTAGCTATGATCTATCGATTGAGTCCAGCGCCTCAATCGATAGTCGGTGTTAATCTCATTGCACATAGACGTGAACGTAACGGTTCGTACTGCATTTTCACAGAAAATAATTACTCAGCCAATACACTACTGCATAAAAGAAACAAAACGTTTTCGCAGCCCAGTAAAGTTTTGCTGTTCACTAAGTTTATCTGTGCAGAAAACAACCATGAGCTGGAGAAGAACGAAGTAATTCAAAGACGTGAAAGAAAAATACATGCATTCTTCTGGCCAACTCTCTCAGCTGAGAAAGTGTGTTAACTTAAGAATTTAGTAGCTGCTGCAAACAACAGCTGTGGTAGTTGAACATATTAACACGTCACGGGTGAATGTATTGTATCGGAACTGCTCGACCTGGCCTCATTATGTTTGGAAACAGTGAAGCCAGGAACAGGTTTCAGAAGGCCTAATCGACAGCGCCGTTTCACACACCGATGGCAGGAGCCTTATATATAACAGCTGTTCACTTTTGAACGTCTCATAAACAGTGATCCAAGACACTAGAAGCCACTGAAGAGAAATATATTAGATCACTGCTGTCAGGTTTCACGAATCGTTTCAAATCCTTATCGCGGGATAGCTCGTTTCGTTCCTTCACACGGTAATTCAATTGTCAGAACTTATGTTATTCTGCGAGCGTAACGTAATGATGCCTCTCATAAAACAGTATCGCAGAAATAGTGCTGCAGTCCACCAAACAGAAATGTTACAAAGATTATCCATTCCTCGGTTGGATACACTAACGCTTATCAAGCAAACTCCGACTAATTTAGGATATAAATGGATTATCGTGTTAGAATGATTCAGGGGAAGTAATTCTCACTTATTCTTTCAGACAGCATTCCGAATTCAGGAGCGGAAATGCAGTGATATGTTGTTTCTTTTCCGTTTCCAAACATACGCGACCGGCATAATCAGCACAATGAAATATTTTATCAGCAAGCGTACATAATAAACGATACCGATACTGAAAGGTGCATGTTCGCTCGGTACGCTCATTTATTGTTATTATATTTTGTTTGTAGTAGATCGCGATATTTATCTTTGCAATACTGTACGCGAATCTGTGCTAATTAGTTTAGATTAATCGATAAAAACACTGACGCATCGTCTCTGCTGGTCAATGACGCTATTTCAAGTCTTTGGGGAGTTAGTTTGCTTTTGACCAAAGGGGATCAAAAAATGGTTCAACTGGCTCTAAGCACTATGGGGCTTAACATCTGCCGGCCGCTGTGCCCGAGAGGTTCTAGGCGCTTCAGTCCGAAACCGTGCTGCTGCTACGGTCGCAGGTTCGAATCCTGCCTCGGGCATGGATGTGTGCGATGTCCTTTGGTTAGTTAGGTTTAAATAATTCTAAGCCTACGTGACTGATGACCTTAGATGTTAAGTTCCGTAGTGCTTAGGGCCATTAGAACCATTTGAACTTAACATCTGAGGTCATCAGTCTCCTATACTTTGAACTACTCAAACGTAACTAACCTAAGGACATCACACACATCCATGCCCGAGGCAGGATTCGAACCTGCGACCGTAGCAGCAGCGCGGTTCCGGACTGAAGCGCCTAGAACCGCTCGGTCACAGAGGCCGGCTTCAAAGCGGATCGTTCGCTGATTGTCACCCATGTGATTCTGCTTGTTTGGAACAGCACTCGCCGTTACTACATTTAATTCGTTCCAGGTCGGTTGGAAGCTTGTTGGTGGTGTCGTGTATGGAGAGAAGATTATTTCTGTCTGGTGGGGGTCCATGCTGTTGTGGAGATTCTACAGCGAATAAAAAACCGCGTGAGAACGTTTTAGTTTAATTGTTGTGGTGATGCGTGGTTATTGTGACGAAGTCAGACTGGCATTGCTAGGTTCCGGCTACTCTACAAGTAGGAATCGGGCCGTGTGCTTATGTAAAGTAAAATGCAAACTCAGATTTCGTCGTACTGTGAATTCAAAGATATTACCCTTCCCTAATGTGCAAAATAGGTTTCACTTAATGAAGAACTGAGAACTGAGAAAACGATGTTTCTTTCACCAAGAGCAGGCATTGTCTGCAATTATGTAAGAATGGCAACCAGGATGTGGATGCTCACTCAAATAATTTAATTGTTTTTGCAAATCAAATCGATGATTACAAAACTGAGGAGACGCTGTCACTTCACAACTGAACGGAATAAGCAGAAAGCCAAACCCAATTCAGTTTGTGACAAGTAAATAAAAACACCTACAACTGTCCTTATGATTGGATTTTATTTTGTCGCTACCAGTTTCAACGCTTCAGTGCGTCATTTTCAGGCCTGTAAGCATAAAACATTAAAGATAGCGTTATCAACTTATCAATCAAGCTACATAGAAACAGATTAAAACATAGTGAGAAACAATGGAAACACTCTACTAATGAATTTACACCGAACATTTGACAGAAATAACAGATACATCCATTGTCACATATCTAAAATATATCATTACGAATTTCCACACAATACATTGTAAAATTATACTACGTATTAAATATTTCTTTAAATACTATTCACGATTTTTATTGGACAGTCGGACACATTATCTACACAACCCTGAAATAACTTGCTGTAACAAAAAAATAACTGTAAAAGGTGATGAATGGAGGGAAGCAGTACCTCACAAACAAGTAAAAAAAGGAACATGACCTATGTTTCGTGTCAACGTATAAAATGCTTAGTGGTACACAGATGAGGGGCATACACTACGACATTTCTATAAAATGAACATCCAAGACGTGGTATAAGCCGAATGTAGGGCCCACATATATAGAACGTATGAAAGACGCCCACAAGGATGCAAACACTCATATGCGAATGCATCATATATCGTGTACTGCCATGAAACAATCACACACAGGGATACTAAGTAACCCACAAGGATTCAGTGTATCTTGAAGGATGACACAACAATATATATACAGGGTGGTCCATTGATAGTGACCCGGTCAAATATCTCACGAAATAAGCATCAAACGAAGAAACTCGTCTATCTTGAAGGGGGAAACCAGACGGCGCTATGGTTGGCCCGCTAGATGGCGCTGCCATAGGACAAACGGATGTCAACTGCGTTTTCAAAATAGGAACCCCCACTTTTATTACATATTCTTAGTACGTAAAGAAATATGAATGTTTTAGTTGGAGCACTTTTTTCGCTTTGTGATAGATGGCGCTGTAATAGTCACAAACGTATAAGTACGTGGTATCAAGCAACATTCCGCCAGTGCGGACGGTATTTGCTTCGTGATACATTACCCGCGTTAAAATGGACCGTTTACCAATTGCGGAAAAGGTCGATATCGTGTTGATGTATGGCTATTGTGATCAAAATGCCAAACGGGTGTGTGCTATGTGAGCTGCTCGGTATCCTGGACAACATCATCCAAGTGTCCGGACCGTTCGCCGGATAGTTACGTCAGTTGCGGAAGCGGGAAGTGTTCAGCCACATGTGAAACGTCAACCACGACCTGCAACAAATGATGATGCCCAAGTAGGTGTTTTAGCTGCTGTCGCGGCTAATCCGCACGTGAGTAGCAGACAAACTGCGCGAGAATCGGGAATCTCAAAAACGTTGGTGTTGAGAATGCTACATTAACATCGATTGCACCCCTACCATATTTCTATGCACCAGGAATTGCATGACGACGACTTTGAACGTCGTGTACAGTTCTGCCACTGGGCACAAGAGAAATTACGGGACGATGACAGATTTTTTGCACGCGTTCTATTTAGCGACGAAGCGTCATTCACCAACAGCGGTAACGTAAACCGGCATAATATGCACTATTGGTCAACGGAAAATCCACGACGGCTGCGACAAGTGGAATATCAGCGACCTTGGCGGGTTAATGTATGGTGCGGCATTATGGGAGGAAGGATAATTGGCCCCCATTTTATTGATGGCAATCTAAATGGCGCAATGTATGCTGATTTCCTACGTAATGTTCTAACGATGTTAATACAAGACGTTTGACTGCAAGACAGAATGGCAATGTACTTCCAACATGATGGATGTCCGGCACATAGCTCGCGTGCGGTTGAAGCGGTATTGAATAGCATATTTCATGACAGGTGGATTGGTCGTCGAAGCACGTTCACCAGATCTGACGTCCCCGGATTTTTTTCTGTGGGGAAAGTTGAAGGATATTTGTTATCGTGATCCACCGACAACGCCTGACAACATGCGTCAGCGCATTGTCAATGCATGTGCGAACATTACGGAAGGCAAACTACTCGCTGTTGAGAGGAATGTCGTTACACGTATTGCTAAATGCATTGAGGTTGACGGACATCATTTTGAGCATTTATTGCATTAATGTGATATTTACAGGTAATCACGCTGTAACAGCATGCGTTCTCAGAAATGATAAGTTCACAAAGGTACATGTATCACATTGGAACAACCGAAATAAAATGTTCAAACGAACCTACGTTCTGTATTTTAATTTAAAAAACCTACCTGTTACCAAGTGCTCGTCTAAAATTGTGAGCCATATGTTTGTGACTATTACAGCGCCATCTATCACAAAGCGAGAAAAGTGGTCCAACTAAAACATTCATATTTCTTTACGTACTACATGAATATGTAATAAAAAATGGGGGTTCCTATTTTTAAAAAATGCTGTTGATATCCGTTTGACCTATGGCAGCGCCATATAGCGGGCCAACCATAGCGCCATCTGGTTTCCCCCTTCAAGTCAGACAAGTTTCGTTCTTTGTAGTTTTTTCATTTGACGCTTATTTCGCGAGATATTTGGCCCGGTCACGATCAATAGACCACGCTGTATGCATGAAAAAACCAGATAAGCTTACTGACTAGCACACCGCTCAGAAAGTACCCTTGTGTGTTAAACCTAAGTGATCACTAAGAGCCGGCCGCGGTGGTCTCGCGGTTCTAGGCGCGCAGTCCGGAACCGTGCGACTGCTACGGTCGCAGGTTCGAATCCTGCCTCGGGCACGGATGTGTGTGATGTCCTTAGGTTAGTTAGGTTTAAGTAGTTCTAAGTTTTAGGGGACTGATGACCACAGCAGTTGAGTCCCATAGTGCTCAGAGCCATTTGACCCATTTTTGATCACTAAGAACTAATTGATGTATTGAATATATAGTCACGAATAAATGCATTGTAACTAGTCCACCCTTAGGTCTTCCGATGACATTAAAACCAAAAGCCATTACATGCCAGCAATTAGAAAATTTCCAGTCATTCAAATCGTGTCAAAGTCAAGCCACATTATTAATTGACCAGTGAGGAGGCCACACATGATGCTCAAATGCTGCTGCTGCCGGGGAAAATTGGTGTCGCTACAGCAGTGTCAAAATACCTCGCGGGCGGCCCGTAAGTAGCGAACCGTTTACAGTGGGCGGGGCGGAACCTGATTTTCAGGTTATGCTTCGGTGAACGTGCCCAACTGTGGTTCCACGAAAAAAGAGTAATGTATTTTGTGAACATGTGTTCGGTTCGATACGTTGCACACCTGTTATTTCGTACGGCGCCCTAGTGTCAAGGACAGTAGCTACCTCAGGATTTGCAAACACGTTCTATCTCTGCGGTAGTGTATGACTGAGAGCGTATCTGCATACGTTTTCTGAACACTGGCTCTATAGTCATTTCTTCTGTTTTCCGTCTTTCCTTAAGTTGCTTTAAATTCTTGGAGGAGTGTACCGTCTGCGCAACCAATGCAAAAAATGGTTCAAATGGCTCTAAGTACTATGGGACTTAAAAGCTGAGGTCATCAGTCCCCTAGAACTTAGAACTACTTAAACCTAACTAACGTAAGGACATTACACACATCCATGCCCGAGGCAGGATTCGAACCTGCGACCGTAGCGGTCTCGCGGTTTCAGACTGAAGCGCCTAGAACCGCTCGGCCACACCGGCCGGCAAACCAATTGAAGGCAGTCTGTTTGTTGCCATACGCGTTTATCTTCATTTATTTGGGAAGCATCATCAGCGGCCTGTAATACATGTTGCATTTTTTACATAGAATAAGCGTATTATGTGGTAGGTATAATATGCTGCTATATTACATTTTGTCGTGTCTTTTTCTTGTTTTTTAGGTTATAATCAACTTTTGTAGCACAAAATTCATAATGTGAACTTATCGTTCGCTGTTACTTACGATTTCCAGCGCTCTTAACTCGTGTGTATGGTCCTGGAGATGTATTCGTTAGTTTCCATACTCCAGCTGGCCAATTTCTGTTGTTCTTTCACCCACACTTGTCACATCGCACACATCACTTGCACTTTTCACTTTGTGATCAACATATGTGTGACTTTGGTGTGTAGTATTGCCAACTGTTGTTGTTTGGCTTTCTTTCATTTGTGTTGGTTCAAATGGTTCTGAGCACTATGGGACTCAACTGCTGAGGTCATTAGTCCCCTAGAACTTAGAACTAGTTAAACCTAACTAACCTAAGGACATCACAAACATCCATGCCCGAGGCAGGATTCGAACCTGCGACCGTAGCGGTCTTGCGGTTCCAGACTGCAGCGCCTTTAACCGCACGGCCACTTCGGCCGGCTCATTTGTGTTATGGAACATTTGTGGTAAGGTCTTATGGGACCAAACTGCTGAGGTCATCGGTCCCTAAGCCTACACATTACTTAATGTAACTTAAACTAACTTACGCTATGGACAACACACACACAAATGCCGAAGGGAGGACTGGAACCTCCGACGGGGGAAGCCGCACGGACCGTGACAAGGCGCCTCTGACCGCGCGACTACCCCGCGCGGCGTTTGTTTTGTCATTTGATTTTTTTTTTCATTTGTTGTGTGTTTGTGTATGGGGGGGGGGGGGGCGGGGAGAGAGAAGAGGGGAAGGAGATCCATTAATTATTTATCCTTGTTACCATTCGGTTTGTTACTGTTTTGGTGGCTAGCATGATTAGAGTTATTGATTATATGGATTTGGTCGTTGAGTACCTTCTTTCCCATTGCAATGGCGCTTTGTACGTGAAAGTTTTCTTGCAATCTCAGTGACTTTTTGCTGTGATTATTCACTCTGATAACTGTCATGTCACATTCCATGTTGGATGGTTCATGTCCATGTTTTTGAGTTGTTCGGCGAAGGTGGAATGGCTGTTTTCATATTTACGACTTCTTATGTGTTCCTTATATCTAGTTTTGAAGTTCCTCCTTGTCATCCCCAGATACACTGATTTATATTCTTGGCACTCTAGCTGGTATATATCTGCTCCTTGGTACTTATCTGGTTTGTCTCTTTTTGCAAATGTGATTGTCTGTTATTCGTGTCTTGAGTGTTATTGTTTTGTGTTTTCGTGTGTGCTGTAGTGTCTGAGGGGTAGTTTGGTGTTTGTGTTCTCTGCTTGTTTTGATTTTTCTCTAGCTGTGTTTTAATTTTTAGTACTATATGGGTGTTGTAACCATTGTTGGCAACAAAAAATCGGCCTTCAATTGGTTTCATAGACGGTACATATGTTCAAGGATTGGCTCTATACTTTCAGAATTTCTAACACTGGATCTCATGATGATTGCAGACGAAGCATGTTATGGAAAAATGGGTATAAATGTTATCTAGACATTACTTTTTATAACTTTTTCTTTCGCAGTGTACAGACTACCGCAGACATAGAGTTGAAACTGTACAGTCGATAGATGATTCCAAACCAAGTTTATAAGGTAAAAAGTCAATGGTCAGGTTGTTTGTGTTAGTGAATACGAAGTCTTGAATACACATTGCATGTGAAGCATATGCCCGTGTTCCGACTTACAAAGAACCCCTTGAGTGCGAGTTCGCAAGTTCAATCTTTAGTAAGGCTCTTTTGAAAGTGTTAACAATTATTACAGGAAAGATGTTAGCTGCTAATAACTCACCATGTGCATCAGGAAGGCGACAGAAAATGAGTGTCTGGGAAGTGCAGATTTCAGCCTTCTACGGGATGTCTGTATTACACCTCACCTCACAAAAATTTTCAAAACAAACTGAGACTCCCTCCTAAACCCGCAGGACAGGACAGGTAGTTTAAGTTGTGGAAAGGGGCCAAAATAAGCGGCTGTCAGTTACACCCGAACATGCAACCTTTTATTTGATGAAACATTACAAGAGCCAAGAAAAATTTAAAAAAAAAACACAGCTTTAATTTTGAAACTTCATTAGCGGCTGACTGTGCCGTCCTATATCATGCCTTAAGGGCAAGACCACATTAATTTAAAAACGGCTGAAAGCCAATAACATAAAGCTCAACCAAAATCAGAAATTTAAAAGGCAAAGCCTTAATTAGGCTGAAGCCCCCAAGGAATCTGACACTTCAAGAGCAAACAAATTCGAAATCGGCTGTAGGCCCAACACTTAAGATTCAATAACATTAATTTTAAAAATGCGAAACGCTTTACGTAAAACAGTTCTTAAATTAGGCTGAAGGCCCAAACCATCTGACGCCTTAAGGGCAAAAAAACCTTAATCTCAAAATCGGCTAGAAGCCATACAAGTAAAACCAACAAGAACAAACAAGAAAAGGTAGTACACCCAAGGGCGCTCAGAAGTTCCGAGGGTCGGCCTAGAATTCAAACAATAACGCTCGCTTCGGTGAGACAGGCAGTCGGCCCAACCAATGTCTATCCGACAACAACTCAACCGACAGACAGTGAACGGACCCACTGATAAGATAACCTCCGCTTCACCCGACCAGCACACAACAGGCAGTTCAATGGAACAACGTAAAAGGTGTTGGCGCCCATAACCAATTATACATTGAACTGTCAAACTACACACCGTGTTGGACACCGACAACACGATGAGAAAAATACACCGCCTGAATTTACGTCAACGGCCAGGGCAGGTAACCGGAACGTTAACGGCCACAAGGCAGAAGATTCCGCTGGTGCACTTCAATTCAAATAACCAAGCACAGTTAAACTCCACCGGAAGGTGTCTAAAATTTACCAACTTGAAAACACATGTTGTTGCTCACGGGAATATCCCAACAGCCGACAATGAACTCCAAACGACACAATGTGAACAGTTGTGACTTGCTGGTAGAGTAAGTCAAAACTCAACGTTCATGTCCAGGATCGGTGAGCCACGAACCTCATAGCAATGGGAAGAGCTTCACACACTCCGACATCGCATAGAGGTCCCCAGCGGGCCCGGCCAAACTACGCTCCGCGGAGATTTCCTCGCTGCTCCACACCAACCAACCAACTGCCTGCACACAGCTCAGCTGGAAACTATAAGCCCCAGGCCAAAGATAGTCCAAGGTGCGGATATCGGATCACACCGCTGCTGCCACTCGCGAAATAGCGGATAACACCATAATCACGATCACCGAGGGAGACTAAAAGAATAGCAACAAAGGTCTAATCCAACGCATAGCGTGAGCCAGCCACAGCTCACAAACCATTACGTGCACCATAAACAGCAAATGCAAAATGGCGAGCCACAGTGATCACGAAGGTTCGCACAATCAAGATCGAAACGAAACGCTTAGGAGCTACAAACGATGCATGATGTTCAGCTACGTGTCCACTCTTAAACAATGCACATAGGACCATATTGGTGTAACGGGGTGATGAGAACTGAAGGAATGCCATGGGATGCAATCAAATGCGAAACAATCTGTCGTGCAGCTTATCCTGAAACTGGCTATCCTATTAAGGCGTAGATGTAGATAGTGCGATAATGTTTTATAGACATGGAAAGAAACAAACTCCGGAGGCTGAATTTGTCCAGTTGTATGAGCTTTTATGATAGAAAATTTTCAAGAGGGATAGTTTCTACATCTACATCTACATGGATACTCTGCAAATCACATTCAAGTGCCTGGCAGAGGGTTCATCGAACCACCTTCAAAATTCTCTATTATTCCAATCTCGTATAGCGCGCGGAAAGAATGAACACCTATATCTTTCCGTATGAGCTCTGATTTCCCTTTTTTTATCGTGGTGACCGTTCGTCCTTATGTAGGTCGGTGCCAACAAAATATTTTCGCATTCGGAGGAGAAAGTTGGTCATTGGAAATTCGTGAGAAGATTCCGACGCAACGAAGAACGCCTTTCTTTTAATGATGTCCAGCCCAAATCCTGTATTATTTCTGTGACACTCTCTCCCATATTTCGTGATAATACAAAACGTGCTGCCTTTCTTTGAACTTTTTCGATGTACTCCGTCATTCCTATCTGGTAAGGATCCCACACGGCGCCGCAGTATTCTAAAAGTGGACGGACAAGCGTGGTGTAGGCAGTCTCCTTAGTAGGTCTGTTAAATTTTCTAAGTGTCCTGCCAATAAAACGCAGTCTTTGGTTAACCTTCCCCACAACATTTTCTGTGTGCTCCTTCCAATTTAAGTTGTTCGTAATTGCAATACCTAGGTATTTAGTTGAATTTACGGCTTTTAGATAGACTGATTTATTGTGTAACCGAACTTTAACGAGTTGCTTTTACCACTCATGTGGATGACATCATCCTTTTCGTTATTTAGGGTCAACTACCACTTTTCGCACCATTCAGATAAATCGTTTTGCAGTTTGTTTTGATCTTCTGACGAATTTATTAGTCGATAAACGACAGCGTCATCTGCAAACAACCGAAGACGGCTGCTCAGATTGTCTCCCAAATCGTTTATATAGGTAATGAACAGCAAAGGGCCTATAACACTACCTTGGGGAACGCCTGAAATCACTTCTGTTTTACTCGATGACTTCGCGTGACGTCTCTGACAGTAAATCACGAATCCAGTCACATAACTGAGACGATATTCCGTACACACGTAATTTCACTACGGCTGCTTGTGTGGTACCGTGTCGAAACCCTTCCGGGAATCCAAAAATACGGAATCGATCTGAAATCCCTTGTCAATAGCACTCAACACATCATGTGAATAAAGAGCTAGTTGTGTTTCACAGGAACGATGTTTTCTAAACCCATGTTGACTGTGTGTCAATAGATCGTTTTCTTCGAGGTAATTCGTAATATTCGAACACAATATATGTTCAAAAATCCCGCTGCATATCGACGTTAAACGATATGGGCCTGTAATTTAGTCCATTACTCCTACTACCTTCCTTGAATATTGGAGTCACCTGTGCAACTTTCCAGTCTTTGGGTACGGATCTTTCGTCCAGCGAACGGTTGTATATGATTGTTAAGTATGGAGCTAATGCATCAGCATACTCCGAAAGAAACCTAATTGGTATACAGTTAAGTGATTTAAGTTGCTTCACTGCTCCGAGGATATTTACTTCTACGTCACTGATGTTGGCAGCTGTTCTCGAGTCGAATTCTGGAATATTGACTTCGTCTTCTTTTGCGAAGGCATTTGCTCTAAATGAGTACGATTTTTATACGCTGACGAGGAATCAAGCAAAAGCATGTTTTTTTGATCAGCTACTGAGCAAAAGCAGCGCTCATAATTCTAGTTCTCTTGCGCCCATTTTCCCTCTCTTGCTTTCGCTGACGTAAATATTCCCTACTGCCCTTGCAAGATCACGCACACTAGAAAGAACTGTGGGGGCACAGCACCTCCATCTTCTCGCAGCACCCTAAATAACTTTCCAGCCAATTTACCATCCACGTTAACAGTCGCTATAACTGTATACAAATACGTTAAGACATTGGTGTTTGTTGACCTTGACACAACTCTTGAATTTCCTCTTCAGATCCCGATTTTTCGGAGTTTAAAACAAATTCCTTACTGAATGATGGAAGAGGTGTGTTTATGTGATCTACAAATTTTCGGGCTGATTCCGCTGTTTGCTGTGCATCGCGAAGTTGACGCTTTGTTTGAAATTCCGTTATCGTCCAATTCTGCAGCACCGTTTGAAGTTTTGCGACCTTCCACTGCTTCCATTGAAATCACTGAAATCCATGCCGCGTGCAGTTTGATGTGCATAACATTAGATCACTGTCATGCACATCTTGTAAACTGTATAGAGTATCCTCGAAACGCACAAACACTAATTCTTGTAACAGTGCGCCTTGTCCTCTAATCAATGTCAGTAGTTTTCCGTATGCACTATACGGTCGTATTACTGCGGACTCATTCGAAATCTGTTCATAGCTGTTTTTTTTTCTTTTTACGCGGATGACCTTACATGTGCGTAATTATGTTTAGTACCCGCTCCTTGGACAACTATTGCCCTTTTATTACTGTGGTGACTCTCGTAATTTTGATTTCATGACTAGTTGGTAGTGGTTAGTTGTAGAGCCTTTGTGATCTCATGGCGTGTTAACCGTCACTTTTGTTTGCGAGAAGACGCCACGATTTACTGTCTTTAATATTCATTATAAAATAGGGTTCGTAGTGGAACTGAATATTTCGTAGTATCTTTCTCTTCTTTTTCTGTGACGAATTAATTAATGAATAAAGATGGTAATCGGTCCAGGTTAATTTTACGCTTTTGCAAGTAAGTTAAATTCAAGTCAAACATTATTTTTTGCAATTATTATAAAGTCAATATTCATTAATGCTGGCCTATGTTAAACTTTCGTTCGATTTGATGAAAAATTGACGATCGCTGCGCTGCACTGCGTAATGTAGCGATCGAAATAATTTAAGTTCTCATAGTTTCAACTTTGAATGAATTCCTATCCATTGAAACTCGCTATCTGACTTCCCTGAATTCACTTTAGAAAAATTGTCAGTTCTTTTTAATAATAAAATGTTTCCCTTTCAGAAACATACTGTCATATAAGGCGGAAGATATTTCTGAAATTAAAGTTTTAGTAGATCCACAGTATATATTTTCACAATTAAGTCATAAGCGTTCACACGAAAGAATACAATACAGATAACATGAGAGAAGATGAGCTGAGGCAAAATGACAAAATGAGAGCGAGACACTACATGTCTCGGGTATTTGTAGACTTACGCAAAACGTAACTGCGAGGGCTGTCCAGAAAGTAAGTTACGATCGGTCGCGAAACGGAAACCACAGTGAAAACCAGAAACATTTTATTTGCAACAGTTAGGTACACCTTCCACCTACTTCTCTACATAGTCGCCGCTCCAACTTCGAGTTTTGTCATAGTGTTGTATCAACTTTCCAATATCCTCATCATAGAAAGCAGCCGCCTGTGCTTTCGGCCAGGTCTGCAGCTCGTTGTCTGTCGAAAAATTTTGTCTTCATGGCCAGCGGTTTTTGTGAGCAGAAATGAGACTCAGGGGGAACCAGTTACGGACTGTATTGTGGGTGATCAAACACTTCTCATCGGAAACGCTGCAGGAGCGTCTTCGTTGCCCCTGCAGTGTGCGGCCGAGAATTGGCTTGAAGAAGGAACTGCTCGACAGTTGTGTGATGTGGGCTGCATGACCCAGGCGAAATCTCTAACCGGGCCCTCATGCTTGGCGGGAGACGCTATTCCCTACGCATCTTTACGTGCTCACTGTTCACTCAAAACTGAAAAGAACGTCGTGATACGATTGACGGGCATACTAGAGACACTGACCAACACATCTGTGCGAAGCTTTACCGGATTTTCCCATGGTTTCCATTTCGCCACCGATCGTAACATACTTTCTGGACAGACCTCGTATAACTACGTACGCCTCGAAGTCCTTAGTACACTACTTATTCTTTTGAAATTATTATTCTTAAATAATTCACAGTCTTACAAAAATATTATTTAAAACCATGGCTTTTTGCTGTATAAGAGTGGTTTCACTACATTTCACTAGAGACGGGAATTATGGCTCCCCGTCTCATAAGGATGATGTACTACATGAAACGACACCTATTTCAGTATCACTTCCAATTGTCAAACACGTATCGTTATCAATTTACTTCTCATGTGCATTGTCCACGCAGTTGAGTGTACACGACACAACATATTCCACTGACCCATCTTGCAGAAACGCCAATATTTAATCTGCCGCTTCTTTCTCACTCTCCGAAATTTATTTTGGTTCCATTCTGACGAATGGTCAACTTCGGCTAACGCTGTTGTAGATCTAATAAAATATTTACTTTGTTTATCGTTTGCCATTGGTCTGCTTTGTATCAACACCACTGGCACTATAGCACTGAAGTGAGTTTCTCGTCGATTAACCAGTTCAACTAACCCCCGTAGTCTCACGCTGTACTCACATTGGGAACCTGCGGTCACGCCCACCCTTCCCATCCCCTTTGCCATTAGCAGCCAATATTGTGCTTGGGTGGTAGACAATATGCGGAGCGTCGAATGCCGTAAACGTCACTACCCTTCTGCGACCTCGCCCTCAAGGGATTCCTTCTTAGACCTTAGTGGCGCTGCCTCGAAAACCAGTGCACAGTCGTCTGTGCTATACCGACAGACGAGTTTTTCCGTATGATGTGTGACCTGGTAGTCAAAGGAAGACATGATTCGGTTACGATTGTGGACGGGGCCGTAATCAGTTACTATTGGTTGCGTTTTACAGTTACACAAAATTTATTTTAAACCAGTGATTCCAGACTGAACAATAAATAAAAAAATACCGCACGTTATTAATAAAGGAATAGACAACTGTGTAAATAATAGTGTTTTCAGTGAGTTACAATTTAGCAAATCACCATTAAATACAGATACAACATATAATGTTTTAAAAGCAAGCCACTGTGATCTGCACAGAAGGCCTTACACGCCAGGAATGGCAATAAATTAAGAACTGTTTAAAACTCACTGCAACTTACAAATTACAGGTATTGAAATATTAAAGGAAAGTCGCCACAAACACAGCAGAGGACAACAGACGACAGGAATGGCAGTAAATGAGGTTTTAAGGCTTACTGCTAAAATACAAATACCAAATTAGAATTTTAAGGCAAGCGACCACAACCACGCCTGAAGGCTTTACACGCCAGGAACGGCAATAATATAAAAAAAAATTTGAAACCTGCTGTAAAACAGCAAATACAATAGCAAAAGTTAATTAAAAAATCAACCAACTCATTCAGACGGTGCTCAAGGAATCGACCTTTGAGAAGGTCCGGCAGCCAAAAGTTTCGCCAGCGATGAGATGGGCAGCCAAGAGTTGCATTCACTTCACAATGTGGTAACTCAGACTAGTGGCAGTCTATCGAATGATTAATGATAATCTTGCTGAAGCTACCTGACGTCCGATAAACCAAATACAACGATGGAACAATACGCCAAAGCCGGAACCGGCGGTCTGCACTACGTCTAGAGTACTGTGTTTAGAGCGTCCGGATCGAGGAAGGAATCACTACCACCGGAGTAGAAGAATCACCAACCGGCCTACAATCAAGAAAGCTGCCAAAATTACACGCCTTACCGGACAGCAGCGGCAAGACGAGGAAATGTACACTGTTATTACATACACTAACCCCCAGGACAGGTAACTGGGGCGTTAGCGGCCAGAAGTCGAGAAAAGCTAATCAGATACGCCTTCCCCAAGCAGTCCACTCTCTGCTCTTCGCCTCGGCGACACTACGAGCAGCAACACGAACGCAAGTCACTGGAGAATCGCGAGATATCGCAATGGTAGAGGTTTCTCTACTTGGACTGAAATGCACTCATCTTAAAGCTTGCTGGCTCCGGTTTACGACGATTTCGTGCACCCCTGTGACCATAGCCCTTCATCCGGCAGTCCTTGCGTGCCGTCAGCGGTCCCGGCATGTTTCTCGCACTGCGCCGACCTATCTTCTCCTCAGTCCCCAACCGAACTCACACACTCACACAACCTGGAAAAGTAACGACGTCGCCCCAAAGGTAGGGCGACAGTTGCTACATATCGATAACCGCCGCTGCTGCCACTAGCGGACACGCAACGCTTGTGAAACCGAGTGGCGCCAGTCAACACGAGAAGAAGACAAACAACCGCAACCATGCCGACTAAACAATACCATCTGGCCTCCAATAGAGGGCGGAAACCTACAAACAGCACCAACGCGAGCCGCAGCACACCTCGTGATGTGACTTGAAATCACTGGTCAGTGGAACGATACAAATACTGAGGTAAAAGTCGCACACGAGCTAGTAGCTGCCCATTTCATTGTATATCTGAGAGCGTAGTGCAAAATTTTGTGTACCTTAGAAACACATGCAGTGAGAATGGTGGTCGTCACTTTGAATAGCTGCTATGACCTAAAGCTACTGCTGTAAAATGTGCGAGTTTTTTGAGGGGGTGGAGTCTTCACTGCTTTGATGCACTTTGCTCTTGCGTGCCAGTTTACTCAACACTTGCTCCTACAGGGTGGTCCATTGATCGTGACCGGGACAAATATCTCACGAAATAAGTGTCAAACGAAAAAACTGCAAAGAACGAAATTTGTCCTGTCTGAAGGGGGAAACCAGATGTCGCAATGGTTGGCCGGCTATATGGCGCTGCCATATGTCAAACGGATATCAACTGCGTTTTTTAAAATACACTCCTGGAAATGGAAAAAAGAACACATTGACACCGGTGTGTCAGACCCACCATACTTGCTCCGGACACTGCGAGAGGGCTGTACAAGCAATGATCACACGCACGGCACAGCGGACACACCAGGAACCGCGGTGTTGGCCGTCGAATGGCGCTAGCTGCGCAGCATTTGTGCACCGCCGCCGTCAGTGTCAGCCAGTTTGCCGTGGCATACGGAGCTCCATCGCAGTCTTTAACACTGGTAGCATGCCGCGACAGCGTGGACGTGAACCGTATGTGCAGTTGACGGACTTTGAGCGAGGGCGTATAGTGGGCATGCGGCAGGCCGGGTGGACGTACCGCCGAATTGCTCAACACGTGGGGCGTGAGGTCTCCACAGTACATCGATGTTGTCGCCAGTGGTCGGCGGAAGGTGCACGTGCCCGTCGATCTGGGACTGGACCGCAGCGACGCACGGATGCACGCCAAGACCGTAGGATCCTACGCAGTGCCGTAGGGGACCGCACCGCCACTTCCCAGCAAATTAGGGACACTGTTGCTCCTGGGGTATCGGCGAGGACCATTCGCAACCGTCTCCATGAAGCTGGGCTACGGTCCCGCACACCGTTAGGCCGTCTTCCGCTCACGCCCCAACATCGTGCAGCCCGCCTCCAGTGGTGTCGCGACAGGCGTGAATGGAGGGACGAATGGAGACGTGTCGTCTTCAGCGATGAGAGTCGCTTCTGCCTTGGTGCCAATGATGGTCGTATGCGTGTTTGGCGCCGTGCAGGTGAGCGCCACAATCAGGACTGCAGACGACCGAGGCACACAGGGCCAACACCCGGCATCATGGTGTGGGGAGCGATCTCCTACACTGATCGTCGAGGGGACACTGAATAGTGCACGGTACATCCAAACCGTCATCGAACCCATCGTTCTACCATTCCTAGACCGGCAAGGGAACTTGCTGTTCCAACAGGACAATGCACGTCCGCATGTATCCCGTGCCATCCAACGTGCTCTAGAAGGTGTAAGTCAACTACCCTGGCCAGCAAGATCTCCGGATTTGTCCCCCGTTGAGCATGTTTGGGACTGGATGAAGCGTCGTCTCACGCGGTCTGCACGTCCAGCACGAACGCTGGTACAACTGAGGCGCCAGGTGGAAATGGCATGGCAAGCCGTTCCACAGGACTACATCCAGCATCTCTACGATCGTCTCCATGGGAGAATAGCAGCCTGCATTGCTGCGAAAGGTGGATATACACTGTACTAGTGCCGACATTGTGCATGCTCTGTTGCCTGTGTCTATGTGCCTGTGGTTCTGTCAGTGTGATCATGTGATGTATCTGACCCCAGGAATGTGTCAATAAAGTTTCCCCTTCCTGGGACAATGAATTCACGGTGTTCTTATTTCAATTTCCAGGAGTGTAGGAAACACCATTTTTTATTAGATATTCGTGTAGTACGTATAGAAATATGAATGATTTAGTTGGACCACATTTTTTGCTTTGTGATAGATGGCGCTGTAATAGTCACAAACATATGGCTCACAATTTTAGACTAACAATTGGTAACAGGTAAGTTTTTTAAATTAAAATACTGTTCGTAGGTAGGTTTAAACATTTTATTTCGGTTGTTCCAATGTGATACATGTACCTTTGTGAACTTATCATTTCTGAGAACGCATGCTGTTACAGCGTGATTACCTGTAAATACCACATTAATGCAATAAATGCTCAAAATGATGTCATTCAACCTCAATGCATTTGGCAATACGTGTAACGACATTCCTCTCAATAGCGAGTAGTTCGCCTTCCGTAATGTTCGCACATGCATTGACAATGCGCTGACGCTAGTTGTAAGGCGTTGTCGGTGCGGTGGGTCACGATAGCGAATATCCTTCAACTTTCCCCACAGAAAGACATCCGGATACGTCAGATCCGGTGAAAGTGCGGGCCATGATATGGTGCTTCGACGACCAAGCCACCTGTCATGAAATATGCTATTCAGTACCGCTTCAACAGCACTCGAGCTATTTGCCGGACATCCATCATGTTGGGAGTACATTGCCATTCTGTCATGCAGTGAAACATCTTGTAGTAACATCGGTAGAACATTACGTAGGAGATCAGCATACATTGCACCATTTAGATTGCCATCGATAAAATGGGGGCCAATTATCCTTCCTCCCATAATGCCGCACCATACATTAACCCGCAAAGGTCGCTGATGTTCCACTTGTCGCAGTCATCGTGGATTTTCCGTAGCCCAATAGTGCATATTATGCCGGTTTACGTTACCGCTATCCGGATACTCGGATGATGTCGTCCAGGATACCGAGCAGCATACATAGCACACTCCCGTTGGGCATTTTGATCACAATAGCCATACATCAACACGATTTCGACCTTTTCCGCAATTGGTAAATGGTTCGTTTTAACACGGATAATGTATCACGAAGCAAATACCGTCCGCGCCGGCGGAATGTTACTTATACGTTTGTGACTATTACAGCGCAATCTATCACAATGCGAAAAAAGTGGTCCAACTAAAACATTCATATTTCTTTACGTACTACACGAATATGTAATAAAAAATGGGGTTTCCTAATTTTAAAAAACGCGTTGGATATCCGTTTGACCTATGGCAGCGCTATCTAGCGGGCCAACCATGGCGCCATCTGGTTCCCCCCTTCAAGCTAGACAAGTTTCGTTCTTTGTAGTTTTTTCGTTTGATGCTTATTTCGTGAGATATTTGGCCTGGTCACTATCAATGTACCACCCTGTATATATATAATCTCACTCTCATGTTAAGCGTCACCATGTTATGTCCATATCTAGATGGTCTATCAAAAGTGCGTAAAGATATTGACATCATCGGTGGAATTTACAGTATTTCCACATCATAATTTTCTGCATTATTTATCAAAATACTTAATCTTCATCAACACGCACAATCCTTATCTCATGTGTCACAATATTATTTCCACATCTAAATTGCCTCTCAAGAATGTATAAATATTTTGACAATGCTAGTATAACGCTATTTCCAAGTCAAAAATGTTTGAATTTTTTATCAACACAACTGTGACACAACTGATCTAACTTACATGTTAAGGTGCATTTGTTAACGAACAAGTTTTGATCTTTATACCACACTTGGTGCAATGCACAATGGCACCCCAAAATTAAATATTTACACGTCCAAATTGTCTGTATCATTGTTCTATAATGTGCAAAACACATGTTTAACCCGAATAATATGCTATGTAGGCAATGCAGTAATAATTGACAGTTACTCGTAGGCTTAAGTGAGGCTATGTTTCTGGTGGAACAAAAACGAACCTCCATCACCTGACCAGCGTCAAAAGATAACACGTCAAGAAAAAGAAGACTGGTTTTGTTGAATGGTTAATATAGCTCTTTCGCCCGAAGGTGATAGGTGCGCTACTTATAAAAATGTTGCGACAAGGTGACGTCAACACTTGGATGATCACCCAAGAATATTTTCAGTTTTTATTACTTTCGATGTTGAATTAGCTGAGTTATTTTACAATGATGTACAAAAACGACTTTTCGAGGGAGAATACAATGTTTACTGATCGGAGCTACAGGGCCAACGCCATCTAAATAAGATTACAGACTATACCTCCATAATCAATCACTAAAAAATAGCACTGTCTAGGACGTTTATCCACTTACTTACTTTCCGTGTCCGGAACTAGACTTCAGACTTCCAAAAATCAGCAGCCAGTGTGACCTTGTCATTTGCCTCCCATAGTTTCCTGATGATGTTGTTTCTAGTTGAGACTTTTTCCCTTGTGGCATTACAATGATGTTTATAGGTCAGTGTGCGATCCAACGTGACACCAAGATATTTGGGCGTTTTACAATGCTCGAGACGTTCACCTCTCCATATTACATTTAATTCACGATTTTCCTCCCTGTTCTTTAAATGGAACGCACAGACCTGCATCTTGGAAGGGTTTGGCCTTAGGTGGTTTGCCTCATAATACTGGGAAAGAGCTTCCAAGGTACTGGTTAATTTCTCCTCTACATCCATAAAATTGTTACCTTAGGCTGCAACTGCAGTGTCATCGGCATACATAAATTGGCGCGTGATGTTTATATATATATCATACAGCGCTGGGGCGAGGACGCTTCCCTGAGATAGGCCATTCCTCTGATTTCTCCACCTGCTCTTCTTGCCCTGGAGACAGACGAAAACTCTCCTATTATGCAAGAAAGTACCTATCAGTGATGTTAAATGGTAACCTCTTGTCACATTATATACTTTCCTAAGAAGCCTCTGATGGTTTACAGTTTATCCGCTAATGTCACATTATCTGAAACTTTAACACAACAAACCATTCTAAAAATTGTATGTTTTGACTAGATTATTTATAAATGCATTATATGTTCTTCTGCTTCTTCTACCTAGCATTATTCTGTGTCTACATGGGATCGACACGTCGTTTTGGATTTGGCATTGTTAGTTACAGATACCCTTCCCTTTGTCACTCCTTCCCGGGACAGAGTTTGTGTAAGTTTTCTGTGATGGCAGTTAGGAGTTGTGGTGAGGAGTTGAGAGGTGTGCAACAAATGTAGGTAACATCCCTGTTAACAAGTTGAAAATGTCAACTTACGGATGAAAATGAAGAGGTGGATCCCGATTTCACATTTACATTTCAGTAACACAGCTTATAAGAATCGCAATATAAGGCTATCAAAAAACAAATACATGATGGCACCACTTCTACAGAAATTTGCACGATATGTGACCATGCCACAAATAAAAGAAATATCCGGAATATCTCAGCTCAATGAAGCAATTTCCATTTCTTCTAATTTAAACACATAATACACATTGTGTGACTACATTAGCCACCTGCTCAGAGTTGTTAGTACAATCTACAGTCTTTGTTACTCCAGGCACTCAGATGATTATGATTTTAAAATTCCGTATTGGTCCTTCCAAAAAAATCAACCACAAGTAGTAAGCAACAGACGTTTAGTTTAAATGGGGGTGCCCAAAACGCACAACTGCAAGAACCTTAACAACAAAGGTAGCTAACAATTATCACAGATGGCCTTGGCAGAAACTGCAACTACCATTCAACTGGCAGTGTGAACTAACATGGAGCGTACTAGTCAATAATGATTAGAAAAACAATTATACATATTACTAGACACATAATTACATTTGAGTTTGACAACAGCCCCTGAACTGATAGGCATCGTTGTTCAGATCACAGTAAATATTACTAAAACAACCTGTTGAATCAAGAATGCAATTGATCCCCGTTTCATATCAACTGAATTGAGCCAAAACTGACCAAGGTAATATGCCAGTGGTAAATCCAGTTCAAGAGTCCAATTTTTCACCAGGTTAAGTCATGCATCACTAAATCCATGCAGAGTCCTTGTGATGCGAGACATTTCCTTGGATGGCTCAACAGGGAGGATCATGCTCGGAAAACCACGCCACCACAGGTGAGCCCCCAGAGCGCTCCTCCAGTTGGGTCCAACATATGTGTTTCTCTTGTAGCATGCACAGGATATGCTGGAGGTTTCTGCATGTTTTCAAAAAGCTTGGTGCTGTGACAGAACTGAACCATCCAACCATTTTCCTGCGTTCAGTATATCCCATGTGAAAGAGTGTGAATATTTTCTAGGTATCTGAAAATCTTGATCTGAGGTGGGTTGTGGGCATCAGTAGAGTGCTCATCTAGCTGGACATGAGAAACTGCCTAAAATTACACTCAAGCTGGCTGGCACTCTGGCTCTGTCTTTAACAGATGTATTAAGTTCACGGCCAGGGCATCTCCCCAATTCTGGGAAGCAGCGTGCTAACGCTTGCTGCTAGCTGGGAGGGCTGCTGTACCATTTACACAGCATATTTTCACAATATACAACTCCAAAATGCACAAAATATTATATGTTAGCTTTATAAACACTTCCCACGTCAGAGACACCTGTGGAGTAGGTTCCACACAGATCTCTGATCTAAAATGAAAATTCTGTATTTGCACCGAAATACGAGTTTATTATCTACGGAAATACATAAAGATATCTTCTATAGCAGTAAAAAATACACATGACCTGGGTGTTGGTATTACTGATTTAACTTACAGGTTAAATTAAATTACACTTGGCAATAAGCCAAGTCCGGTACAACAGACTTTAAAGTAAGCAAAAATTGTATGTTTCTTCTATAACAATTACAAAACACACATGGCACTGGTGATCTAACTTAAACCATAAGGTGCACTTCTTAGCGACAGTATTTCCAATTTTGCACCACACTTCAAGAAATTAAAAAAATGTCTATTATTTATGAAGACACTTGTGGATCGCTTAATGCCTTTAGTGATTTAACTTACAGGTTAAAATGCACTTTTTGATGGTAATACTTTGATCTTCAGATCACTTTTTAAGTGACAACCAACCCCAATAAAATTGTAACAAACTGTATGACACATATAACCACTCCTGGAAATGGAAAAAAGAACACGTTGACACCGGTGTGTCAGACCCACCATACTTGCTCCGGACACTGCGAGAGGGCTGTACAAGCAATGATCACACGCACGGCACAGCGGACACACCAGGAACCGCGGTGTTGGCCGTCGAATGGCGCTAGCTGCGCAGCATTTGTGCACCGCCGCCGTCAGTGTCAGCCAGTTTGCCGTGGCATACGGAGCTCCATCGCAGTCTTTAACACTGGTAGCATGCCGCGACAGCGTGGACGTGAACCGTATGTGCAGTTGACGGACTTTGAGCGAGGGCGTATAGTGGGCATGCGGGAGGCCGGGTGGACGTACCGCCGAATTGCTCAACACGTGGGGCGTGAGGTCTCCACAGTACATCGATGTTGTCGCCAGTGGTCGGCGGAAGGGGCACGTGCCCGTCGACCTGGGACCGGACCGCAGCGACGCACGGATGCACGCCAAGACCGTAGGATCCTACGCAGTGCCGTAGGGGACCGCACCGCCACTTCCCAGCAAATTAGGGACACTGTTGCTCCTGGGGTATCGGCGAGGACCATTCGCAACCGTCTCCATGAAGCTGGGCTACGGTCCCGCACACCGTTAGGCCGTCTTCCGCTCACGCCCCAACATCGTGCAGCCCGCCTCCAGTGGTGTCGCGACAGGCGTGAATGGAGGGACGAATGGAGACGTGTCGTCTTCAGCGATGAGAGTCGCTTCTGCCTTGGTGCCAATGGTGGTCGTATGCGTGTTTGGCGCCGTACAGGTGAGCGCCACAATCAGGACTGCATACGACCGAGGCACACAGGGCCAACACCCGGCATCATGGTGTGGGGAGCGATCTCCTACACTGGCCGTACACCACTGGTGATCGTCGAGGGGACACTGAATAGTGCACGGTACATCCAAACCGTCATCGAACCCATCGTTGTCACCATTCCTAGACCGGCAAGGGAACTTGCTGTTCCAACAGGACAATGCACGTCCGCATGTATCCCGTGCCACCCAACGTGCTCTAGAAGGTGTAAGTCAACTACCCTGGCCAGCAAGATCTCCGGATCTGTCCCCCATTGAGCATGTTTGGGACTGGATGAAGCGTCGTCTCACGCGGTCTGCACGTCCAGCACGAACGCTGGTCCAACTGAGGCGCCAGGTGGAAATGGCATGGCAAGCCGTTCCACAGGACTACATCCAGCATCTCTACGATCGTCTCCATGGAAGAATAGCAGCCTGCATTGCTGCGAAAGGTGGATATACACTGTACTAGTGCCGACCTTGTGCATGCTCTGTTGCCTGTGTCTATGTGCCTGTGGTTCTGTCAGTGTGATCATGTGATGTATCTGACCCCAGGAATGTGTCAATAAAGTTTCCCGTTCCTGGGACAATGAATTCACGGTGTTCTTATTTCAATTTCCAGGAGTGTAGATAGGGGTGAAATTAGGTTGTAACAGGGAATCCCATTCATCACCAGTTACAGATAAGCATGAAGGGAAATTGTAACAACTTACTCCGTTTGTTGTCAAATGTATGACCTAGAACACGTTGTTACATTGTAGTAAATTTTAACAGTTTGCTGCACAAATCGTCAAGTATATGGCAAGGGACAGGTAGTGATAACATAACAAACTATAACAAATTGGCTCATACAACTGTAACAAATTGAACCATGAGGTACAGATTGAGATGTGTGTTTCAGTCTAATTGGAACGAAACTGTAGCCTTCTTGATATGGTGCTGTGTAATCATTTATGTTTGTTGTAAGTAATAGGACTTTTCAGAATCAAAGTGTATCTTGAATTTATTCGAGATGAAACAACTGCAACAGCAAATGATGCATTTGGTAAATGATGTTTAGCAAAATCTGTTTCATAAATCATTATTCCACTAAATCAATCAAATACTCCAAAACACATGTATTAAGTAAGGTTGGCCAATTGGGGAAGAGTAAGAGAGAAGCAGAGGTGGGGACACAAGAAGAAGCAATATAGCACAGTAGCTAATACTGAGAAAGAATGTTAATATCTCACACTAGATTCCATAAGACACTTCCATATAATAATATATATGCACAGAAATTTCTGTCCTAAATTAAGGTCTGTATTTGGTACAAGCAGGATTCTCTTAGTCATGAATATAAGCTTGTTTCTTGCTTCTTATCTTCTCTATACTACGTCCATCAAGTGTTTTGCTTACAATGTAGCAGAATTTGATCACATTATGTACTATATGATCCCCAATTTTGATTTTAGGCTTGTGTCGCTATTTTCGTTTCTACTGATCTGCAGTCTCAATCTTTGTTAGTTTACTCTCAACCTGTGTTCTTCCTGGTAGATCATTACATTCCACAGCTTCTGTAATTCTCCCTCAGATCCAAGAAGAATACCAGTATCATCAGTGAATCTTAAAATTTACATCCATTCACAATAATCTCACTTCTGAGCCTTCCATTTATTTCCTTCATTGTGTCTTCGATATATGAGTAGAAACGCTTCCGACCTTTTTAAAACTCAGCTGTTGTCTTGACCTTTCAGATATATAGTTTTTGTGTATATTACTTGTCTTTCCTTAAAGTGTCAATAAAAAAATTATCAATAAATCAACTATTCATTTCCGACTATGCCTTCCTTACGTCGATGGGCTCTGTTTAGGAAGCTTCCCCATGTACATAATTTTGAAGCCAAAGCTGTTTCCACTACTACAGCGAACAGTATACAAGGGAAAAAGTCCCATCACGTCATTTAAGCCAGATTATTCGACTGAAATTCGTAGGGAAGGGCTGTAGTAAATAGTAAAGGCATTCAGAGGCTAAAAGGCATCTTGGTTGATGATGCAAAAGTCGAAACTTGTTTCGCTATAACCACCTCACAAGTGTTTTTCATGACTAAGTTGAGAGTGGTGTTCTTCGCAGACCTTCAGAGAAAATAAGAAGCTCCTCACGAGAATAAACGGCAAAATTAGCGCGGATACTGCTGAACTGGCGTAAAAACAAATGATTAGCGCCGTAGTGGTAGCCACATGACATACACTCCTGGAAATTGAAATAAGAACACCGTGAATTCATTGTCCCAGGAAGGGGAAACTTTATTGACACATTCCTGGGGTCAGATACATCACATGATCACACTGACAGAACCACAGGCACATAGACACAGGCAACAGAGCATGCACAATGTCGGTACTAGTACAGTGTATATCCACCTTTCGCAGCAATGCAGGCTGCTATTCTCCCATGGAGACGATCGTAGAGATGCTGGATGTAGTCCTGTGGAACGGCTTGTCATGTCATTTCCACCTGGCGCCTCAGTTGGACCAGCGTTCGTGCTGGACGTGCAGACCGCGTGAGACGACGCTTCATCCAGTCCCAAACATGCTCAATGGGGGACAAATCCGGAGATCTTGTTGGCCAGGGTAGTTGACTTACACCTTCTAGAGCACGTTGGGTGGCACAGGATACATGCGGACGTGCATTGTCCTGTTGGAACAGCAAGTTCCCTTGCCGGTCTAGGAATGGTAGAACGATGGGTTCGATGACGGTTTGGATGTACCGTGCACTATTCAGTGTCCCCTCGACGATCACCAGTGGTGTGCGGCCAGTGTAGGAGATCGCTCCCCACACCATGATGCCGGGTGTTGGCCCTGTGTGCCTCGGTCGTATGCAGTCCTGATTGTGGCGCTCACCTGCACGGCGCCAAACACGCATACGACCATCATTGGCACCAAGGCAGAAGCGACTCTCATCGCTGAAGACGACACGTCTCCATTCGTCCCTCCATTCACGCCTGTCGCGACACCACTGGAGGCGGGCTGCACGATGTTGGGGCGTGAGCGGAAGACGGCCTAACGGTGTGCGGGACCGTAGCCCAGCTTCATGGAGACGGTTGCGAATGGTCCTCGCCGATACCCCAGGAGCAACAGTGTCCCTAATTTGCTGGGAAGTGGCGGTGCGGTCCCCTACGGCACTGCGTAGGATCCTACGGTCTTGGCGTGCATCCGTGCGTCGCTGCGGTCCGGTCCCAGGTCGACGGGCACGTGCACCTTCCGCCGACCACTGGCGACAACATCGATGTACTGTGGAGACCTCACGCCCCACGTGTTGAGCAATTCGGCGGTACGTCCACCCGGCCTCCCGCATGCCCACTATACGCCCTCGCTCAAAGTCCGTCAACTGCACATACGGTTCACGTCCACGCTGTCGCGGCATGCTACCAGTGTTAAAGACTGCGATGGAGCTCCGTATGCCACGGCAAACTGGCTGACACTGACGGCGGCGGTGCACAAATGCTGCGCAGCTAGCGCCATTCGACGGCCAACACCGCGGTTCCTGGTGTGTCCGCTGTGCCTTGCGTGTGATCATTGCTTGTACAGCCCTCTCGCAGTGTCCGGAGCAAGTATGGTGGGTCTGACACACCGGTGTCAATGTGTTCTTTTTTCCATTTCCAGGAGTGTATATTTATTCGTATTGTAGTTATATTGACGGTCACCAAGATCTGTTCCTTTGGGATGACCAAGAAAATAAATTGTATTGTCATAGTGAATTCAAATTTCTTCTTCGTTTGTATAAAAAAACCACAGGTAGTTAAGTGGACACATTGTTTTCTTTAAGACAGGTGTTTGTAGAATAAATCGTGCTTCCCAGTGATTTGCAGCCAGTGCCTGGGCACGAAAATTGCTATGCAATCGATGTAAGTTAATTATAAAGCTAACATACGTGTGTGTGTTGCCAAGGCTATCAGGAACCTTTAGGACAACACCAGTTGGGCGCTATTAATCATACTAGGTGTGTTCCTGATAGACATTAATGTCAGGTACAGAGGTATTTTACTGGCTTTGCAAAGGGAATCATTCCAAAGACAGAGAAATGACTTGACAGGAACTAACAACCAAACTAGAGTAAAAATTATGGATACTACATGAATGGCATAAAGAGTGTAACAACATCAAAACAGGTAGCAGAGTGTATGACATATTTCCAAACATCAGAGAGAGGATGCCTACAAGTCATAACACTCCGTCTAAAGTCTACAGGCATGATTAACTACCTGACACGGCGTGGACCATGCTTGTATATTTCTGTAGGGTGAAGAAACGTCTGACAAGTATTTTTGCAAATGGTAACATTGTTACAACACACCATATATATTAGAGTGCCCTGCTTATTCAGCTATGGTGACTCAAATGACCATCATTGGTACACTAAGTGGGATTGTTGGAGATAAGGAAAATTGACACTTGATGAATGAAGTAACAAATGAAGTATATGGGACAACACTTGCAAAACATTTAGAAAATAAAGCCACTGTAGGAGACTGAATTATACATAATAGTGCTGAAGTGAATACTGTAAGTGCAGTGAATATCAGAGGATTCATCAACACCAGACTTACTCCTTACACTTAGGGTGACCTGGAGCAGTTGACTTGTGACGAACAGTGTGCCAGTACAGCAGCACCAACAGAAGAAATGAAGACTTCTCAGTGTCTTCCGTGGCTCTCTCGTCAATTATACGATTCTATCAATGAGTTTTCACTGACACCTTTTCATGTATGCCTCTTGTAGAGCATTTGAGAATGGCATAAGACTGAAATGTGTAAGGTGTGGTGCAGTGGTGAAGACAAATATCAATTTTCAATTGCATTACAGATCTTGAAACAAATTATTAATTACAGTATGAGGAAATATGACATGCATTATATTCCAAGTGGTGAGTGTCAAGATTGAAAGCAATAACAAGTAAATAAGTCACATACTGCTTGTATCTTTGGCAGCTATGTAGTTTATAAGCACAAAGTTTATAAGAATGGGGACAAAATACGGTATTATCACACACACACACACACACACACACACAGATATATATATATATATATATATATATATATATATATATATATATATATATATATATATATAGGGGTGTCATATTTGGTATATGGTGTGAGTTTATTTGTTTAAATTTTGCATTCTGGTATGTAAATTGTACTTACTCTCTTTTATTCTACATGAGAACGCTGGCTCACATACTGGTCATCTACTGGTTTATGCACGTTAGTAGACAGGTCTGATATTAGTCTCCACATACTTTTCATCACATGCAGTTTATGTGGTTTGCACATCACTAAACTGGAAGCAGGTTGTAGAATAATTACACAGCTACACAGCATGAATAAGGAGATCACAGTAGCCACCAAGAGACCAGCTCAGACTTGCATAATCTTTTGTGTACAGGTAGACACTAACACTGCGTGTGTTCGGTCCCTCAGAAATGAGCCAACCCTCACTGGGCACATAATGTGGTGCACGTGCAATAACCTTGTCACGATTTTTGTAGAATATTACATGATGTCGTTAATTTATACTATCAAAATGTCTTACATCATAAATTGTGGTAATATTTGCAGGTAGGATAACTCTTCTGTCAATGGTCTTCTCACTACTGCATACAGGACTTGAATGATAAAACTCACATAAATGGAGTAATAGTAAAATCAACTTTTTTCACTCCATTTTTCAGTAAGGCAACTGTCCTGTCCTTAAATTACAAAGAGATGTGAAATGTTTACATTAAACTACCCAATACATTTTTGTAAACTGTGTTAATTAAAACACACAACTTGAAGCAGGTCTCATAAACCAATACGATTGCCTGTAGAGTGCTGTTCTGATGCTGTGGTGGTGCAGGTAACACCTTCATGTCCTGGATCCTGATCCTGCAGTTCTGTTAGTACTGAATCAGGGGTGTGTTGTCCTGCTGGAAAAAAACTCAAACGAAAATATTAATAAATGAATATTATTATTAATAATTATGGACTAATACTTTCAAATCTAACAGCCTTTTTCTGATTTTTATTCTGTGTGGGTGTAGTGACAGGTCTTTGTTGATGACACTTCATGGTGACCTGTTAACTATAGCCTTTAGAGTTCAAATGAGAGGCAACTGGACTTTAAAATGGGAAAGGGAACTTGATTCTTAATGGCTGACAAGAGCACATAACGCAATTAGGTGGATATTTAGGGCAAATTATGGGAAGGGGATAGTGATGGGAAGTTGGAGGGGGGAGTGGGAGGAGACAGTAGAGGGAAGGAGGAGGAGAGAGTGGGGAGAGGGTAACTCGAATATGAAACAAACAATTGCATCTGCTGTAATCTGATATCAGAAGTTGACACAAAAAGTGCTGACATCCGCAATCTTCGGACCGGAACCTGCATTGCTACACTACTCACATTGCCTGGCGTAGCTGCATATACCAGTCGCCTTACAGGTAATGCTATAGTGGGTGCATAGTATGGGCTTGTGGAGAACGTTTGGCAGGAATTCAGCATCCCTGATTTATGGGTGTATGCAACTCTATAGCCTCTCCAAAATGAGATTGCGACTGACACTTGGGCTGGAGCAGATGGCGGCATGGAACAGAGTTGCCACGTCCGACACGGAACACACGTGTGGTCTTACATTTCACTCACTTCGCATCAACAGGCAGACTATTCACTTCATAAATATGGAAACTGCATCAATGTGTTGTGGATGAGTTTTGAATTTAGTTTTATTTGCGGCAACAAATTATGAGGTCGATGTAAAGACAGTTCACGAAAGCGCACTTTATCACAACGTTATCGAATTTTCGACATGTGGGAAACTTTTTTGTTATTGGAATTGTCTGAATACATTTTGGGAACTAAATCTTAAGAACACATCATATTTTCATATGTTCGAAACCAGAACTGTGTCGTAATCCCAAATGCCAGATAATTTCAGTTAAATGTGATGCACAATGGTCCACTCGCTCTTCAGCTACTAGTCGGGCGCCCGTATAGTTTCGCCACCGGAAACAGATCGCTATAGATTTGTAGTGATACTGTTATTATGATACTGTTATTAATTTTTCTGATCTGTGTACTTAATTCCAGCATAAAAAAAGATAAGATTTCATGCCTTTATCACAGTGGGAAGGCCAACGTCTATTGTTTAGAAAAAAGGAAAGTGGTACTAACGCAACAGTTATATTATAAACAGTAATATTTATTTTGTGTGATAGATACTGAATTCCTGAAATGTACTTCTTTTGCAATTAGTTGCTATTAAGGTCTTCTCATTAAAATTTCAAAACTTGCTATGCTATAATTTTGTTCTGTGAGTACTTACATTTGTAAACTGCAGACGCCAAACATGTAGCTGGGTCCGACAATGGTCCATTTCTACGAAGATAATAGAAAATCTCTGCTGATACCACTCTCATCGCTACGAGGGATTTTTGAAGTGTCACTCGCTGTCACTGTTGTTATTTAATGAAATTATCGTCTCCCCCCCCCCTGAATTTTCTAAAAGAGCTTCATTCTGCCATGTTCTGTCCATAATGCTCTGCGTATGTTTGACAGCTTTCTTCCAATCGTCAGCTATTACGTTCCTTGCAGCTTCTATTGTGAGTGTCCTACTACAGATAGGATGGATTTATTATTACTCCTGGCAGCGTAATCTTTAATGTAGACCCATATCTTCTTCTCTTTCTTCTTTTCTTTTTTCTTTTTTGCCAGTTCGTAGATTTCGTACAGGAGACCTGTGGCTTATGGAGAGAGATTTTTACCATAAGATTTCACTCACATTTGAACATTTTTTTACCATAAGTTCCAAATCACTGAAACGACGTTATGACACTGAAACCAACCATTCATTTTCTTCTTTTGGTTTGCAGTGGTAGGTGTACTGTCAACAACAACTAAATGATAAAGAACATTATCTAGAACAACTGTTGACGGTATTCAAAGATTTGGTACGTATTAGTGAATTTTTGGACCACTTCGTAAATGTAACGTGGTTCGTTTCTTCGTGGTAATCTCCTCTTTTCTTTGATTCAAAAAGCTGGAGAGTTGTAGACAACCTTATGAGGTGTCTGCATGAAAGAGAATAAGTCTGCCCATCTTGCCAGACGGCATTGTCATTGTTCCTTTAGCTGTGTCATCTGTCCTGCCCTGCTTGACAGCGTGGCCAGAATTGACCCACGTTTCGTCAAGCCACACAAATTCGTCGATATTTATCTATGGATGTCCCTTAAAAATCGGAATCGCCATGCAGTTATATCCTCCATTAACAGCTTACAGCCGCTTGAATGTCCATAGCGAAGGCAAAGATTGTGTAAAACTGTGGACAAGGATGTGCGAGTGCCTTGAAAAAGTCCTGATTCCTTAAGTGTGACCAGTAACTTCCTCAGCGTAGTATATTGCTCACTGTGATAACACAAAGAGTCATGTCCTTTGCAGACGAATCGATACTGGTAATCCGCTTTCCATACGTTTTTTTCCCTGGGGCGTTATTTCTGTGGTTCTTTGCCTTCCTTTTCTTTGTCGGACTTTTCTTCCGAATTTCAGTATTTTTGTTCATGTCCAAAACTGCAGATCACTTTCGTAACGGAGAGCACCGGCCGCCATTAAGTTCTTCAATCTCAAAGTAGGCACGTACCGTGCAAACCATTTCTGTCCACGTATGGCAACTCACTGGCCAAGAGAATGACGTCGAACTTTCCCAGTTAGAAATTTCGACGAACCT
Source organism: Schistocerca nitens (assembly GCF_023898315.1). Taxonomy (NCBI): domain Eukaryota; kingdom Metazoa; phylum Arthropoda; class Insecta; order Orthoptera; family Acrididae; genus Schistocerca; species Schistocerca nitens. The sequence goes on along the minus strand of NC_064614.1, from coordinate 1,189,829,100 downwards.
CCCACTGACATCCTTCAGTACTGTACAACGAATAACAGAAACGACGAATAATGGTAACAGCAAATGCCAGAAACAGCGAATAACTGTTAACAGCGAATAACTGTAACAGCCAATATCTGTAACACCGAATAACGGAAACTCCTACAACCTTAAAAACGAACACACAGTCACAGGCCGCAACGATCAAGCACATCAAGCTGGCTGCATTCGAAGGGAACTGCAAGCAGGAAGTGTTGTGGTGTGGTTTAAATGTTTGGCAACTTCGGGGTTTGCTGCAGCAGCGGGTAGTGTGGTATTGGCAGAAAGTGGAACGGGTTTCCACTCCCCTCCCTTTCACTTCGACTTCACTGTCGACAGACTATATATATGCGCACAGATGTAGGCTTCATTGCGGATATTTTCGAGAAATTCCAAAATGTACGCATGACCACATATATTCGCTGGATCCTACATTCTATTACAGTGCACCAGCGCTTTCTTGGGATGTAATGTTAAAAAAAGACACCTGCTAGTATTGACTTTGACATGCTATTCTTTTTCGAACATAGGATTCATCTGGGGCTGAGCCTTTATGTCCACAGACACACCAAGAAAAACACCCCACGGATTGATGGACGGTTCAAAACGTCTAGCGATTTTAGTTACATCATGTACCTTGACGTTAACAACTTATACAAGCACGCTATGCAAGAATCTCTTCCTGCTGGAGGGTTCCGATGGCCATCCGATGAGGTAATCGGCAGATTAGATAAATTCATGGCTGTGGCATTGTGGCTAAATAAGCCATGGAGGCAGACCTGGCATATACTAATAGTTTGCATGACTCACACAAATATTTGCTTCTATGTCCAGAGTGCTTACTCCCATGTGACCATTCTATTTCCAAGGTGATGACTACAATGGGGGGGGGGGGGGGGTTCGGAAGGGGTAAAAAGAGATACCTACAGCAGTGCCTCAGTTGGGAATGGAATTGATTAGTCACCTATACCATCTTCTTCAAGCAATCACGCTGGCTGAAATCGTTTATTTATGTTAACACCGAACAGAGGCCTCTTGCGATGTGTGGCTTTGAATAAGATTTTTTAAGGTAACAGATAATGATGTTTTCGGGAAAACGATGGAGAATTTGACAAACCACAGTGAAATTAACGTAGTTTACTACTGGAGTGGGTGTTATGGCGCAGAGGATTATACTGCCAGGCCAAATTTTGACAGGCCACAATCTTCAATCAAGGATTGGTTACTCTGTAGGTGGCTACAGTTTTGGTAGACTTTGCAAAACGTTTTTATCTTGGTTCCTATATACTAGACCTTTCCACACTCCACATGGACAGATGTCACTAAATATGCTAATCCTAACTCTAATGATCCAAAGTTACTGTACATGGATACAGATAGTTTCATCTACTTGGTGAAAGGCTACATTCCATATGTAATAATAAGGTGCCACCCTCATGCATTTAACACATCTGGATATGTGGACAATAATATTTACGGCACTACACATCAAGACATGAAAGTAATCACTGTGATGGAATATGAGGTGAGACAGTTACAGATTGTGGAGCTTGTGGGTCTTAGATCGAAAGTGTATGTACACCTTACACAAAGAGGTACTGTGCAAAGGTGGGAAAAGGGAGCGCCCAATTTGGCATCAAGGACTCTTATGATTGGTGATTACAAGTAATTACAAGTGATTACAAGTGATTACAAGTAATGGCTGGGTGGTGGTGCACATGCCTCTCCATGTATGTTGTGCCAAGTAAGCATTCAATCACAAGACTGTGGTGTACACACTATATCACAAGTGAAAATTGGCCTGACGTTTACAGATGACAAATGATTCGTTTGTGAGGATGGGATCTAGATCCACCCATACTCACACTAGTGACTTGTGTGGCTGTATGTATAGCGCATGTTTGTGTTAGTGTATGTGGATTGGCTTTTTGAACTGTTTGTCATAGTGTAGACAGGTTTGTGTTCATATGTGTGCGTGCATATAACATGTGTACATGTAATATATTTTGTGAACTGTGTATACATCTGGTGGTATATATATATATATGTGTGTGTGTGTGTGTGTGTGTGTATGCACATGTGTATGTGCATATGTATATGTGTGTATTGTGTGTCTGTATACTTCATCTGTCACTCATGTAAAAACACCTCTATGTAAAAGATCAAAGAATTACAACATTTTCTTTTAATTAATACAATGGTAGATGTACTAATGTCAATGTAAAACTTCCTACTCATTATTTAATAGTATCTAGTCATTATTACTATAATTATTATTATTAATGCGTTTATGAAACAAAAATATGTCTGTATTTTCTAGTCAATGTAGTGTATATCTGTACCAAAAAGTTATATATATAACGTAGTCTAGTGACCTGAAATAATTCTGTTATGAAAACTTAGAGCTCTTCATCTTTTTACTTACAAAGAACACAATCACACATTTGGTAGTTCAATCGCATGTAAAGGTACACAGTCATTAAAGCTTAGTCAACTGGTAATGGAGGAATTTTTTAGTGCAAGTATGCTAATGACTGAATCACAACGGCTGTGCTTTTTTACCTATTTGAAATTAAGTAGAAAAAATTTTGAACGTAGAAACACATTTATACCGATTTTTAATTTCAGCTAACACTGTATGATATATGAACATTTGCAAGTATACACTCATTTCTTTAGCAACACTGGATACTGGTGGTGCTTCATACATACTGCATACACAACCACAACACATCAAAATTATTATTGAAAATGCCCTCTGAAGCATTCCCATGAGTGAGCTTTGCAAGAGCATCCTATACATTCCCAAAAAATGCATACACAGTCACACCACCCAAGACGGTAATTAATGGGACACTAGATGGTAGAGGTAGCACTGAATATCGATCTTCAAAACTGAATGCACTGTACACTGTTCTTGTTGTCGTACATCTTCATTGTTTTTCAATAGTCCCTGAGACCTATTGTCTGACAGCCTAGTAACACAGGACCAATTGATGGTTGATCATTGATTAGTTAGGTCACCTTCGAAAAATTCTCACATACCTGCCACCTTTCACATGACGAAAGCACAACCTTCATGCTGCTAAACTGAGGATTTTAAAATACTACCACCATGTCGAGTTCTTCACTAGAGGACATGCTTACAATCACAAACTTACTCACAGTCATATTTAGATTGTATGTTACTGTGAATAGCATTACGTTAATATGTGTGGTACGCTACTGTAACTACATGATAGATGGTGCCAACATTGGTGATAGAGGAAACTTAGTTGTGGAAGGACATTACTTTTATGTCCTGCTGTGATGTATTGCTGGTCCATTGCTGCCACTGTTGTGATGGAGGCTGAAAACTGGACAAAGAAGAATCAGGTGGTGGAAATCTTAAGTCTGAATAATCAGATAGGTGCTTTGGAAAGTCTATTGGCTCCCATAAATCTAGCTGGTTGATTTTGTCATCATCATAAGGGATCAGATGCACTGTGAGAGAAAAAGTAATAACAATAAGGAGCAATGGGAGAGAGAGATACAAAGAGTAATATTTACATTCAGATGTGACAGTCTTCTTCTCTTTATTCTCCCTGGGTGCAGTGGCTGAATCCTGCTGCTGCTGCTGCTGCTGACACTTCAATGTGATCAACTGATGCATAGAGCATCAATCCTAGGGCTCTCCCAGGTTGCCAGGTACTCAAGGAATGATGGTGGTGGTGGTAAGATGATGGTAGGGGACCAATAAGAATGCACTACATGAATGGGGGAGGGGAGGCAAACATTTTTGGATAGTAAATTTTGGTAACTAAGATTAACTATAACTTGGGTCGTAAATTATGATCATTAAAATGATACTTCTCAGATTAGGCTACACCTGTGTAGACAAGAGCACAAGTGCAATACTCGAAGGTCATCTGGGATAATTAATTATGATAAGTAAGATAAAAGTTGTAGGTAATTAATTAGATACTAAATAAACAAAAATAAGAGCTAAAGTGAGCAGTTCGCTTACATAAGGACACTAGGGCAAATGGCTGTTTTTTATACATAAGAATAAGAATGCCATCTTTGTCACAGAACTGGCCCATTCCCACTATTAGTAGATAAAGTTTTGACAAGGAGACCGTGTTTGGAAATGTAACATTTGGTTGAACATGTATTTTGAATTCAAACTATTTTCAGATGTTCCAGTTTATAGTACACACACGGTACTCGGAACGTTGACAAGTAGGAAGGTTGACTCTGTACTCCGTGGACAGGGTGCACACTTGACGACGAAGAAGACGTCTCTTGTCGCGTAGTAGAACCCAAAGAGGAATTACTGAAAAATTTTCGACGCCACAGTCTCCTGTAGAGCACACAGGTCAGAGCTCATCGTCTCTGTTGTCTAGCTTGGAGATTTGAAAGTGAGTCACTCTTCAAAGTTTACATGGAAATAGTTACCAGATATCCTCTCAACAGTCTCCCTACTGTTATGACCACACGAAACTACAATTGTCTGGCCATGGTTGTGGATTCTTTGATTTGTCTGGGAGACGGGTCATCTAACTACAACTTTTGAAATATTACATTTTATCACTTAAGTTAAGTAAATCATTTAAGTAAACCTTTTTAACCATCATTTAATAATGAATGATAAAAAAATTGATATAATCCATTGCCACAAGAGTGCATGATAATTTACAGCTGTCATTCGCTATTAAAGCATCATTTGGTGCACTAACAAACAAACTCTTTTCTTGAAGTACAATGTCCAATATTTGCAAAAGTAAATTTAATGTCCATCTGAGACTAGAATAACTTCTACTCGATGATAGTGACTGCTTCAGCTGATGTCACAGAGCAGAGCACTTCCAAGCCCAGCTGTATATTGACCTCTGTGTGAGGGCGCTGCTGTGCTGAGAGAGAGGGTGTGTCTTCTTTAGTCTCTCCCATTCATCATTGTAGATTGCAGCAAGATATCGTTAATGTACGTGATGTCGATGTGCGTCGCCGACTATGGTGTGGCACTACAATCTTTGGATGATACCGCACCAAGAAACCTGTAACAGGAAATGTGAACCATACTGTACATTTACAACTGCTATTTTTCACACTTTCAACTTTATTTCAACAGAAGAATATTTATAGTTGCTGGAGCTTCCTGAAACTGTCTAAGTTTAATTGGCTACAGCAATTTTTTTGTAATATGGCAACTTTACTGAAGCTCCGAGCAGTGGGTATCCTTGCAACTCATATACAAAAAATGCTTCTCACAAATGCAGCCAGCCCTAGCAGAACCTTCTCAAGTTTGTTCCACCACAGTGTTATTGGGTTGCATCTTAATACACTGACGGAAAACAATTTCAACACGAAAAAATAATTAATGTAAAGTAATGTAATTTCGGCAATAGATTTGTCTAGGTGACATATTTAAGTGATTGCAAGAACAAAGATTAATGTGAGTTCAAGACAAGCTATTGCAAATGTGAAATGCTGGTATGTTAATAGCCAGTGTAACTGCCAGAATGTTGCATGAAAGCATTCAAACGTACACGCGTTGTGTCATACAGCTCCAGAATGAGATTTTCACTCTGCAGCGGAGTGTGCGCTGATATGAAAATTCCTGGAAGATTAAAACTGTGTACCGAGTTCGAGTCTCGATCCGGCACACAGTTTTAATCTGGCAGGAAGTTTCGTCTCATACAGGTGTCGGTGTCAGTCTGCAGGATGGAGTTCCATGCCTGTTGCACTCGTTCAGTCAATACTAGCACGTTTAATGCAGGTTGTAAACAATGCTTGAGTTATCATCCCATGATGTCCCATATGTGTTCGAGTGGGGACATATCAGGTAATCAAACAGGCCAAAGACACTCTGTAGAGTACATTGAGTTACAACAGCAGTATGCGGGCGAGCGTTGTCCTGTTAAAAACACCCCCTGGAACGGTGTTCATGAATGACAGCACAACAGGTCGAATCACCAGACAGACGTATAGATTTGACATCAGGCAGAATGGAATAACCACGCTAGATCCAGTGTGTGTAGCACGCAGACAGGATGGTTGAAGGCCCTCACGTAGCCTCCTTTTAACCAACACACAGCCATAACTGGCTACAGAACATAATCAGTTTTCATCAGAAAATGCAATGGACTTTCACCTTGCCCCCCCCCCCCCCCCCAATGAGGTATTTCTTGCGTCTACATCTACATCTACATCTACATGGTTGCTCTGCAGTTCACACATAAGTGCCTGGCGGAGGGTTCATCGAACCACTTTCATACCACTTCTCTTCCATTCCACTCTCGAATGGCGTGTGGGAAAAAGGAACACCTAAATCTTTCCGTTGGAGCGCTGATTTCCATTATTTTATTATGATGATCATTTCTCCCTAAGTAGGTGGGTGTCAACAAAATATTTTCGTATTCGGAAGAGAATGTTGGTGATTGAAATTTCGTAAAAGATCTTGCCGTAAAGAAGACCGCCTTTGTTTAAGTGACTGCCACCCCAACTCGCGTATCATATCAGTGACACTCTCACCCCTGTAGCACGACAACACAAAGCGAGCTGCTCTTCTTTGCACTTTTTGAATGTCCTCCGTCAATCCCACCTGGTAAGGATCCCACACCGCGCAGCAATATTTCAGCAGAGGACGGGCAAGTCTAATGTAGGCTGTCTCTTTAGTGGGTTTGTCGCATCTTCTAAGTGTTCTGCCAACAAAACGCAGTCTTTGTTTCGCCTTCCCCCACAATATTATCTATGTGGTCTTTCCAATTTAAGTTGCTCGTAATTGTGATTCCCAGGTATTTAGTCGAATTGACAGCCAGATTTGTGCGAATTATCGTATACCCGAAATTTATCAGATTTCCTTTAGTACCCAAGTGACCTACTACTTTTCTTTGTTTAGTGCCAATTGCCACTTTTCGCACTATACAGAAATTCTCTCAAAATCATTTTGTAATTGGAGTTGATCGTCTGATGATTTTACTAGACGGTAAATTACAGCGTCATCTGCAAACAATCTAAGGGGGCTGCTCAGGTTATCACCTAGATCATTTATGTAAATCAGGAACAGCAGAGGGCCTATGACACTACCTTGCGGAACGCCACATATCACTTATGTTCTACTCGACGATTTACCGTCTATCACTATGTACTGTGACCTCTCTGAGAGGAAATCACGAATCCAGTCACACAACTGAGTCGATACTCCATATGCGCGTAATTTGATTAATAGTCGCTTGTGAAGAACGGTATCAAAAGCCTTCTGGAAATCTAGCAATATGGAATCGATCTGAGATCTGTTGTCGACTGCACTCATTACTTCATGGGAATAAAGAGCTAGCAGTGTTCCACAAGAATGATATTTTCTGAATACGTGTTGGTTCTGTATCAATGATTCACTTTCTTCAAGGTGATTCATAATGATCGAGTACAGTATATGCTCCAAAATCCTACTGCCTCCAATGGAGTCGCAAATGGCGGTGGTGTGGTTGGTTCAAATGGCTCTGAGCACTATGGGACTTAACATCTGAGGTCATCAGTCCCCTAGAACTTCGAACTACTTAAACCTAACTAAGGACAGCACACACATCCATGCCCGAGGCAGGATTAGAATCTGCGACCGTAGCGGTCGTGCGGTTCCATACTGAAGCGTCTAGAACCGCTCGGCCACTCCGGCCGGCCGGTGGTGATGTGGGATGAATGGAATGCACTCTATAAGTCGTCTGGCTCGGAGCTGCTCTTGAAGTAACCGATTTGTAGCAGTTCGTTATCCCTGTAGTGCCATATGTTGCTGAAATCGCTGCTGCAGATGCCGTACGATGCTCCAGAGCCATTCGCCGAACAGGATGGTTTTCTCTTTCGGTAATGCCACGTGGCTGTCAGGTGCCCGACCTTCTTGCGACTGTACATTCTCGTTTCCACGCAGCCAGCAATCATGGATAGTGGATACATTTCTGCCTAGTATAGCAGAAGGAACATCCGGTTTCTCGTAGCCTTATTACACGGCCCCGTTCAAACTCTGTGAGGTGTTGCCGGCCGCGGTGGTCTCGCGGTTCTAGGCGCGCAGTCCGGAACCGTGCGACTGCTACGGTCGCAGGTTCGAATCCTGCCTCGGGCATGGATGTTTGTGATGTCCTTAGGTTAGTTAGGTTTAAGTAGTTCTCAGTTCTAGGGGACTAATGACCACAGCAGTTGAGTCCCATAGTGCTCAGAGCCATTTGAACCATTTTTTTGTGAGGTGTTAATGGCGTCTCTGTCGCCTTAAAGAGGTTCTTAACATAAACTTACCACGCCAAATCTCAAAGATAGCTAACCCTCTGTAATTAATGGTCACGACCGTGATAATGGGTATTTGAAGCAAATATAATTTGCATCCTGATAGTGGCGTTACTGGGGTTATTCTTATGCGACTGGTGCGAAATTTAAATAGACATCATGTTTCAGATGTAGAAAACCGCTTACCAGCTATCGTTCATGTCGCACTACTCCTTATTCGTGCTGCGATTTTTCGTCCGTCAGTATCTATAGATTTTCTTCTCATACTGCGGAAGATTTGGTATTCTTTCAGTAACGCAAATCTCTTTCTGTACATGTAGGCTCGGTGTTATGAACAAAAGGGAGAGAAGTACAACAACTCACATAGGAAAGCCAAGGCTTAATTTTGAAACCTTTGTACCTCTTGTTACAAAACAAGCATCTGTTAGGTTATATCAGTTACGCTAGTTAATTACAGATGTATCTTTTCAGCATATCACCATGAAACCGTGCTAGTAACTGCAGTAATTAAACTCCCATCATGGGCATTGTCATTAACACAGAGATTTGTTACAATTAACTGGACTATGGATATTTTTCGCTTTGTAATTCATCTATGGGCTCTTTATACGTTTTCACGAAATCAACAAATCTCCTTGCAAACAGTATCATATTACTGCGAGTTGTAAGCGGGTTTCTTTTTCGTCTGTATAGCAGTATCTTTGTTATACTAGCGATGTATAAAATCTATTCCAGATCATGCTGACCTCTTAATTTGACTTCAAAGATGATCAGAGATCATTTTTCTTGACGTATCCTGCAATGCATTTTGCAGCATTTGTTGTTGTTGCGATCTTCGGGGCATCGTTTAACAAGAAGTTATTTTCATCGAATGTGTGTCTGAGTTTTCTATTAATAGAGCTAGCAAGAAAGCCGTCGCTATTTGCCAAAGCTTTATTACATTCTCACTTTACACGATGACAAAAACAAAGTTTTGCAACATGTCCGGCGAAATGTTCCAATCAGGTGTCTTGTTTTCTACTTCTTTCATAATATTCACTCCAGTCTTCTTAATGCCACGGAAGTTAGCTGTTAATATAATATTATTCACAAGACACCAATCAGTGTGTACGTAATGTTCTGTAACCACCAAATAGTGCTCCTGACGATGCGAATCAGTGTATATCTCGGCTGTTGTAAGACATGCCTTATTAATGACTTCCGCAATCCGTAATACCAGAAGGTGTTTCGAATTGTAGACTGTTCGTCGACATGTCTACATATAGCAGAGGGATATGACCAAGTCAGTATCGCTGACTTTTCCGCGATGCGTTCCTAAGTCTATTGATTCTTGCCCTAAGTATATGGAAACTTCAGCAAAAACTGTATTAAAAGCTCACACATTTTTAGCACATAATACAACACACTTTGCTTTAATACTACACAGACGGAAAAAGCAATGGCAACATCAAAAAATGATTAACGTAGAGTATTGAAATTTCGGAAATACGTCTAGGTAACATATTTAAGTGATTAACATTGCAGGATAACAGGTTAACTAAGTACGAAATAATCTATTGCAAATGTAAAATGCTGGTACATCAATAATCTGTGTAACCGCCAGAATATACTGGGTGGTCCATTGATAGTGACCGGGCCAAATATCTCACGAAATAAGCATCAAACGAAAAAACTACAAAGAACGAAGCTCGTCTAGCTTGAAGGGGGAAACCAGATGGCGCTGTGGTTGGCCCACTAGTAGGCGCTGCCATAGGCCAAACCGATATCAAATTTTTTAAATAGGAACCCCCACTTTTATTACATATTCGTGTAGTACGTAAAGAAATAGGAATATTTTAGTTGGATAATTTTTTTCGCTTTGTGATAGATGGCGCTGTAATAGTCACAAATGTACAAGTACGTGGTATCACGTAACATTCCGCCAGTGCGGACGGTATTTGCTTCGTGACACATTACCCGTGTTAAAATGGACCGTTTACCAATTGCGGAAAAGATCGATATCGTGTTGATGTATGGCTATTGTGATCAAAATGCCCAACGGGCGTTTTCTATGTATGCTGCTCGGTATCCTGGACGACATCATCCGTGGCCTGACCGTTCGCTGGATAGTTACGTTATTTCAGGAAACAGGAAGTGTTCAGCCACATGCGAAACGTCAACCACGACCTGCATCAAACGAACGTCGTGTACAGTTCTGCCACTGGGCACAATAGAAATTATGAGACGATGACAGATTTTTCGCACGGGTTCTATTTAATGACGAAGCGTCATTCACCAACAGCGGTAGCGACGAAGCGTCATTCACCAACAGCGGTAACGTAAACCGGCATAATATGCACTATTGGGCAACGGAAAATCCACGATGGCTGCGACAAGTGGAACATCAGAGACCTTGGCGGGTTAATGTATGGTGCGGCATTGTGGGAGGAAGGATAATTGGCCCCCATTTTATCCATGGTACCCTAAATGGTGCAATATATGCTGATTTCCTATGTAATGTTCTACCGATGTTACTACAAGACGTTTCACTGTATGACAGAATGTCGATGTACTGCCAACATGATGGATGTCCGACACATAGCTCGCGTGCAGTTGAAGCGGTATTGAATAGAATATTTCATGACAGGTGCATTGGTCGCACGTTCACCGGTTCTGACGTCCCCGGATTTCTTTCTGTGGGAAAAGTTGAAGAATATTTGCTATCGTGATCCACCGTCAACGCCTGACAACATGCGTCAGCGGATTGTCAATGCATGTGCGAACATTACGGAAGGCGAACTACTCGCCGTTGAGAGAATGTCGTTACACGTATTGCCAAATGCATTGAGGTTGACGGACATCATTTTGAGCATTTATTGCATTAATGTGGTATTTACAGGTAATCACGCTGTAACAGCATGAGTTGTCAGAAATGATAAGTTCACAAAGGTACATGTATCACATTGGGACAAATGAAATAAAATATTTAAACGTACTTACGTTCTGTATTTTAATTTTAAAAACCTACCTGTTACCAACTGTTCGTCTAAAGTTGTGAGCCATATCCGGCCGGTGTGGCCGTGCGTTTCTAGGCGCTTCAGTCCGGAACCGCGTGACCGCTACGGTCGCAGGTTCGAATGCTGCCTCGGGCATGGAGATGTGTGATGTTCTTAGGTTAGTTAGGTTTAAGTAGTTCTAAGTTCTAGGGGACTGATGACCACAGCAGTTGAGTCCCATAGTGCTCAGAGCCATTTGAACCATTTGTGAGCCATATGTTTGTGACTATTACAGCGCCATCTATCAGAAAGCGAAAAAAGTGGTTCAACTAAAAGATTCATATTTCTTTACGTACTACACGAATATGTAATAAAAATGGGGGTTCCTATTTAAGAAAACGCACTTGAGATCCGTTTGACCTATGTGAGCGCCATCCAGCGCGCCAACCATAGCGCCATCTGGTTTCCCCCTTCAAGCTAGACAAGTCTCGTTCTTTGTAGTTTTTTCGTTTGACACTTATTTCGTGAAATATGTGGCCCGGTCACGAGCAGTGGACCAGCCTGTAGAATGCAAGCATGCAAGTGTCGGATGTCACTTTGTGGGATGGAGTTCCACGCGTTTTGCACTTTGTCGGTTAATACAGGGTCGGTCTTGGATGACGCTGGAGTTGTCGTCCGATGAAGTCCCATACGTGCTCGAATGAAACAGATCTGGTGATCGAGCAGGCCAAACCAACATGTCGACACTCTGCAGAGCATGTTCGGTTACGAAAGCGATACGTACGCGAGCGTTATCATGTTGGAAAACACCCTCTGCAATGCTGTTCATGAATGGTTACGCAACAGATCGAATCGCCAGATCGATGTACAGATTTTCAGTCAGTGTGCGTGGGATAACCACAAGAGTGCTCCTGCTGTCACAGGAAATGGCACCACAAAACGTAACTCCATGTGTCGCTCTAGTGTGTAAAGCACGCAGTCAGGTTGGTTGCAGGCCCTCAATTGGCCTCCTTCTAGCCAACACTCGGCCATCACTGACACCGAGGATGAATCAGCTTTCATCAGAAAGCACAACAGACCTCCACGCGCTCTACAATGAACTCCTGCTTGGCACCACTGAAGTCGCAAAAGGCGGTGATTTGAAGTCAGCGGAATGCAAGCTACACTACTGGCCATTAAAATTGCTACAGCAAGAAGAAACGCAGATCATAAACGAGTATTCATTGGACAAATATATTACACTAGAACTGACATATAATTACATTTTCACGCAATTTGGGTGCATAGATCCCGAGAAATCAGTACCCAGAACAACCACCTCTGGCCGTAATAACGGCCTTGATACGTCTGGGCATTGAGTCAAACAGAGCTTGGATGGCGTGTACAGTTACAGCTGCCCATGCAGCTTCAACATGATACCACAGTTCATCAAGAGTAGTCACTGGCGTATTGTGACGGGCCAGTTGCTCGGCCACCATTGACCAGACGTTTTCAATTTGTGAGAGATGTGGAGAATGTGCTGGCCAGGGCAGCAGTCGAATATTTTCTGTACCCAGAAATGTCCGTACAGCACCTGCAACATGCGGTCGTGCATTATCCTGCTGAAATATAGGGTATCGCAGGGATCGAATGAAGGGTAGAGCTACAGGTCGTAACACATCTGAAATGTAGCGTCCACTGTTCAAAGTGCCGTCAATGCGAACAAGAGGTGACCGAGACGTGTAACCAATGGCACCCTATACCATCGCGCCGGGCGATACGCCAGAATGGCGACGACGAATACACGCTTCCAATGTGCGTTCACCGCGATGTCGCCAAACACGGATGCGACCATCATGATGCTGTAAACACACCTGGATTCATGACGTTTTGCCATTCGTGCACCCAGGTTCGTCGTCGAGTACACCATCGCAGGTGCTCCTGTCTGTGATGCAGCGTCAAGGGTAACCGCAGCCCTGGTATCCGAACTGATAGTCCATGCTGCTGCAAACGTCGTCGAACTGTTCGTGCAGATGGTTGTTATCTTGCAAACGTCCTCATCTGTTGACTCAGGGATCGAGACGTAGCTGCACGATCCGATACAGCCATGCGGATAAGATGCCTGTCATCTCTACTGCTAGTGATACGAGGTAGTTGGGATCCGGCACGGTGTTCCGTATTACCTTCCTGAACCGACCGATTCCATATTCTGCTAACAGTCATTGGATCTCGACCAACGCTAGCAGCAACGTCGCGATACGATAAACCGCAATCGCGATGGGCTACAATCCGACCGTTATCAAAGTCGGAAACGTGATGGTACGCATTTCTCCTCCTAACACGAGGCATCACAACAACGTTTCACCAGACAACGCCGGTCAACTGCTGCTTGCATATGAGAAATGGGTTGGAAACTTTTTTCATGTCAGCACATTGTAGGTGTCGCCACCGACGTCAACCTTGTGTGAATGCTCTGAAAAGCCAATCGTTTGCGTATCACAGCATCTTCTTCCTGTCGGTTAAATTTCGCGTCTGTAGCACGTCATCTTCGTTGTGTAGCAATTTTAATGGCCAGACCTGTGAATTATAAATTATCTAAAGAATAACTACGTCTGAAGAATGTATAACAAATAGTAAGGATTGATGTAATTAACAAAACACATTTTTTGTATAATCTCTGTGCAACATAGGCCATAAAGATCAGAGACAATGCTTCATTGAAAGCACTCCTGTTTTTGTTTCGCCTAGAGATAGACCGCCATTGTAGCGCTGGATAATAATTAATGAAAGTTTTTCTGTATTTTTTCAAAATATAATAGAACTTGTTATTAGAAAGTGCGTATTATTGACTTAGTTGTCACCTCTCATGATCGCAACCATTAATTCTCATTAACCAAGTTTTTACAGAACTTCGTAGTGCAGGGAGCTCACCTCCCCCCGCTAACAGGATTTAGTCGGCCATTACGCTGACTGTATTGTTTAATTAAAATTTCATGTCATAATATTACATGTAAATGCGAGAGACTTCTCAGTTTTGATCTTTCATTAATTTCAGAGTTAAAAAGCGTAGTAATAAATTTCATTTACTAAAATCCACAGCACTGAATGAGTTCAGTATGTTTCATTTTGGCCGCCTAACGGCCGATGAGATTCTCTCCAGTTTTGCCTTGCAAATAATGAACAAGAAATATTGAAAATATTTTTATTAAGTAAGTTCTACAATACCTCAGTTAATCATTATGTAATTTGGTACATTAATAACCAGTAGACCCTGAGTCCCATATTCACAATTACAGTTTGCATAAGAATACGCATATTTTCTTTTCTAAATAGCAGCGCTCACGCAAACTATTTATTAGAAGGCGGTGAGTCGCACGTTGTGTTTAGAAAATACACTCCTGGAAATTGAAATAAGAACACCGTGAATTCATTGTCCCAGGAAGGGGAAACTTTATTGACACATTCCTGGGGTCAGATACATCACATGATCACACTGACAGAACCACAGGCACATAGACACAGGCAACAGAGCATGCACAATGTCGGCACTAGTACAGTGTATATCCACCTTTCGCAGCAATGCAGGCTGCTATTCTCCCATGGAGACGATCGTAGAGATGCTGGATGTAGTCCTGTGGAACGGCTTGCCATGCCGTTTCCACCTGGCGCCTCAGTTGGACCAGCGTTCGTGCTGGACGTGCAGACCGCGTGAGACGACGCTTCATCCAGTCCCAAACATGCTCAATGGGGGACAGATCCGGAGATCTTGCTGGCCTGGGTAGTTGACTTACACCTTCTAGAGCACGTTGGGTGGCACGGGATACATGCGGACGTGCATTGTCCTGTTGGAACAGCAAGTTCCCTTGCCGGTCTAGGAATGGTAGAACGATGGGTTCGATGACGGTTTGGATGTACCGTGCACTATTCAGTGTCCCCTCGACGATCACCAGTGGTGTACGGCCAGTGTAGGAGACCGCTCCCCACACCATGATGCCGGGTGTTGGCCCTGTGTGCCTCGGTCGTATGCAGTCCTGATTGTGGCGCTCACCTGCACGGCGCCAAACACGCATACGACCATCATTGGCACCAAGGCAGAAGCGACTCACATCGCTGAAGACGACACGTCTCCATTCGTCCCTCCATTCACGCCTGTCGCGACACCACTGGAGGCGGGCTGCACGATGTTGGGGCGTGAGCGGAAGACGGCCTAACGGTGTGCGGGACCGTAGCCCAGCTTCATGGAGACGGTTGCGAATGGTCCTCGCCGATACCCCAGGAGCAACAGTGTCCCTAATTTGCTGGGAAGTGGCGGTGCGGTCCCCTACGGCACTGCGTAGGATCCTACGGTCTTGGCGTGCATCCGTGCGTCGCTGCGGTCCGGTCCCAGGTCGACGGGCACGTGCACCTTCCGCCGACCACTGGCGACAACATCGATGTACTGTGGAGACCTCACGCCCCACGTGTTGAGCAATTCGGCGGTACGTCCACCCGGCCTCCCGCATGCCCACTATACGCCCTCGCTCAAAGTCCGTCAACTGCACATACGGTTCACGTCCACGCTGTCGCGGCATGCTACCAGTGTTAAAGACTGCGATGGAGCTCCGTATGCCACGGCAAACTGGCTGATACTGACGGCGGCGGTGCACAAATGCTGCGCAGCTAGCGCCATTCGACGGCCAACACCGCGGTTCCTGGTGTGTCCGCTGTGCCGCGCGTGTGATCATTGCTTGTACAGCCCTCTCGCAGTGTCCGGAGCAAGTATGGTGGGTCTGACACACCGGTGTCAATATGTTCTTTTTTCCATTTCCAGGAGTGTATTACCGCATATCGTACGTACTTCGAGGCAGCCGATGTCCGTACGAGTGTTATCGCGGTATAAGTTAATTAAAAGTCTCATGCTAGCTCACAATATTTAAAGCCACCCCAACCAAAATCAGAAAATATAATTATAAAAATAAAAATATATAATTATCTCGTGATAAGTGCACACACACATACCGTGATACTTTCTTTAGTCTGTTATTCCTTACAACTATATTTCTCTAAATGAGTTGTTCCCGACTTGAAACACGATAATTTTGGACAGTTTAGCACGGCATGTACCCAATAACTCGCAGCTTTCGTCTACAACCAATATAAATTTATTCCAGACGTCGCCCCGTTTCTTGAATGTACGCACATTGATTTCAGTCCTGCTTCTTACTGCACTTACTCATGATTCATGATTCCAGACACACCTCGAAATGTGCTAGTTATAGACCAGCACGGATAAAGCTACCATTAACGCCTTTTACAATACCTGGGATCCGGTGATGATCCGTCACAATAACTGATGCGGGCAGCCCATCCAGTTAGGCCACGCTCGCCCCACCTCGCATTTTGTCCTCGTTTATTGGGTCATGCAGGACCCTAGTTCACCCCTTTCTACAAGAGAGTGTCCTCTAGGTGCTTTACGATCTCGATAATTTAACTATTTTGTTTGAGACTCCACTAAAGCAAGCGTGAACAGTATTAATGCTCGAAAAAGGTCTACAAGGAACATTTCGAAACGGCCTCTGTCATCTGTGAATGTTGTTTTCTCGACATAGTAACACCATGAGAGGTCACATAATTTTATCACATTTATTGTAATAATATCTGCACTAAGGATTAAGAACCAAGTAACTCTCTGTAAACAAGGGTCGAAACGTTCTGCGAGTCGAGAGATTCCTCGATGGTAGAAATCCGCTACATGGTCACGGAGTCATTAGAGAACCGCTGAACGTACTCATTATCGGAAAATCTGCGATTTCTCCTAATTGGTTCCTCGACTGTCTGGACGTGGTGTCTTATCCTCGATGCCGGCGGCCTTTCTTCCCGATCAACATCACCCACGTCTGCGAGACTTCGTCAGTATGTCGGCACAATTTCACTACAGTTGGACGCGACATTGCATTTGATCTGTACACCACCAGAGTTTCATGACGAATCTGTGGGAAATTTAGACGTATTTCCCAGAAGAATCAGCTTTGGAATACGATTCCAATTGCCGCGTCTCTCCACTCCCACAGTGAAATGCACCTATTACCGTACGGCAGCAGACAGTGCTTAACAGTTGCCTTAGAGTGAGACGACATGCGTGACTTAGTCGACATAAAAGTTTTCTAATTATGGTACCGCGTCACAATGTATAAAACAATTGCTGCTGGAGAAAAACCAACGTTTCGGCTTGCAGCAGCCTTCTTCTGGGTCTGGTGACTTACTTTTTGAAGTCTCCTCGTATATTCTAGAGTTACTGTTTTATTATTTTAAATGTGTAAAGTGTTAAAATTGTCAGACCAAAGCACTGTATTTTATATTATTCATGTTTGTGCTTTTAAGCCTCCACAGCAGCACCACAGCGACTAGGACTAGAACATTCCTTTCTTTCCTTAGTACTAATTTGCCACCTGCGCCCTTAATATTGATACAGGTGTGCCTCTTTTTTATGAATGCCTTAGGTCTTTTTTTCCGACATGTCCGAAAGAATAGACACCACGCATTCATGCAATAAATTAGCCTCGAAGGGCAATAAATCCACAATCTTCTGCTCGGGTACACTGACGTTCGACCTCCAGTGGGAATCTAAAAATAGCCATCATGGAGAACAGGGACAGGGACTACGATAAAGTAACGTTGCGTGGGAGGGTGAGTCGGCTAGGAAGCGTGCCGTGATATTCCGTGCATTTGCGATAAACATTCTGTCAGAGTGGTGCAGTGGTTAACACAGCTTCCTGATACGAGATCACGGGCTCGAGCCCCCCTACCCCTTCAATTTCCATAATATATTTCTCCTTTCTCCAGTAGGAGGTCTCTATCTTCGCTCTAGTCAAGCAAGCTCCTACAACTCTACTTTTCTCCACCAGCCATTCCAACTTTGCCATTCTGCACTTCCTAAGAGTCTCATTTTTTTAAATTTATGTTTCCTCTTTCTCCTGCTTCAGATGCGGCGTTTTAATACACCACTGGCCATTAAAATTGCTACACTAAGAAGAAATGCAGATGATGAACGAGTATTCATTGGACAAATATATTATACTAGAACTGAAATGTGATTACATTTTCACGCAATTTGGGTGCATAGATCCTGAGAAATCACTACCCAGAACAACCACCTCTGGCCGTAATAACGGCCTTGATACGTCTGGGCATTGAGTCAAACAGAGCTTGGATGGCGTGTACAGGTACAGCTGCCCATGCAGATTCAACGAGGTACTACAGTTCATCATGACTAGTGACTAGCGTATTGCGACGAGCCAGTTGCTTGGCCACCATTGACCAGGCGTTTTCAATTTGTGAGAGATCTGGAGAATGTGCTGGCCAGGGCAGCAGTCGAACATTTTCTGTATCCAGAAAGGCCCGTACAGCACCTGCAACATGTGGTCGTGCATTATCCTGCTGAAATGTAGGGTTTCGCAGGGATCGAATGAAGGGTAGAGCCACGGGTCGTAACACATCTGAAATGTAACGTCCACTGTTCAAAGTGCCGTCAATGTGAACAAGAGGTGACAGAGACGTGTAACCAATGGCAACCTGTACCATCACGCCGGGTGATACGCCAGTATGGCGATGACGAATACACGATTCCAATGTGAGTTCACCGCGATGTCGCCAAACACGGATGCGACCATCATGATGCTGTAAACAGAACCTGAATTCATCCGAAAAATGACGTTTTGCCATTCGTGCACCCAGGTTCGTCGTTGAGTACACCATCGCAGTGCTCCTGTCTGTGATGCAGCGTCAAGGGCATCAGCAGCCACGGTCTCCGAACTGATAGTCCATGCTGCTGAAAACGTCGTCGAACTGTTCGTGCAGATGGTTGTTGTCTAGCAATCGTCCCCATCTGTTGACTCAGGGATCGAGACGTGGCTACACGATCCGTTACAGCCATCTCGACTGCTAGTGATACGAGGCCGTTGGGATCCAGCACGGCGTTCCGTATTAACATCCTGAACCCACCGATTCCATATTCTGCTAACAGTTATTGGATCTCGATCAACGCGAGCAGCAATGTCGCGATACGATAAACCGCAATCGCGATGGGCTACAATCCGACGTTTATCAAAGTCGGAAACGTGATGGTACGCATTTCTCCTCCTTACACGAGGCATCACAACAAGGTTTCACCAGACAACGCCGGTCAACTGCTGTTTGTGCGTGAGAAATCGGTTGGAAACTTTCCTCATGTCAGCACGTTGTAGGTGTCGCCAACGGCGCAAACCTTGTGTGAATGCTCTGAAAAGCTAATCATTTGCCTATCACAGCATCTTCTTCCTGTCGGTTAAATTTCGCGTCTGTAGCACGTCATCTTCGTGGTGTAGAAATTTTAATGGCCAGTAGTGTATGTTATTCTTTCGTCAGTTCAATCGTCTATGTGGATTGGCTACTGTAGGATGTCATTTCTCGATTTGTAAACCGTCTCATGGCAGTGGTTTGCACAACTGAATGAATTGTTGTAACAGAAGTGATCAATTATCTGATCGACCTGTCGAGATTTGAAGATGGAGCAGAGGAAACAGTTTTTTTTAAACAAAGGACACAGTATCTACAGTAAAAACATTTATTTTCGTAGGAATTGCTTTCCAGCAAGTTTTAACCATCCTCAGACTACGGTGGTAGGCAGTGGCGGTAAATGGAGCGGGTGTTTATACGGTAGAGACTGTGTCCATTTTTAGAGCATTTTTTGCCAAACCGCTGTTTTCCAAGAGAAATGTTGCGTGGTTGCCAGGTATCCCCATTTATGCGGGAGCGTTTACCTGGCTAAAACCTAACTGCCGACTATACCTTACCAGTACACGCAAAACTCCTGATTACTCCGAAATGGATAGCATTTCATATGGTCTTTCCATAAAGCTAGTGTTCAATTAAAAATGGATTCGTGCAATCTAAAAAAAACTGACTTCTAGCAGAGAAGTAAGTGGCCAAACCTACACGCAACTCACTCATCGAACTAAATCGCATTAAGAAGCTACGCAGAAACCAGTCAAAACAAAAGGTTGTTGCTATTGTGTATTTTAAATTTCGGTTTAATTTATACAAACGGATTCATCGTCCGAAAGCGGAACTAATTAAGTTCCGTTGCCTGAAAATGGTGAAGAGTGGAACTGGAAACCAAGTTAATAACGTTATAACGGTCACTATGCTCTGTTCCGAATTTTTGCGTGTTCACGGAGGCGAAACTGACGTTAAAAGAACAGCAACCACAGTAGTACAGAGTAGTAATCGAAAACTCAGATGGAAGTAAGCTCTTATGGAAGTACAGTAGTCTACAATAAAAACTGATAGCGAAAACATCGTTTGTGTTTCACTCAATTAAACATAGTCATAACTATGTGTATGAAGAGCGCTCAAGAAGTTTCTTCTTGCAGTTGTTTCTAGATTTAAAAGTATCTGAAAAATATTGATGTTGAGGTTCAAAGGCAAAGGAAATAATTTTAACGCTCAGTCCGTATTCAAATGGCGAAAAGTTAAGTTTTTTCATTTTTCTATTTCTTCGGATCCGATCAATAAAGAGCACATTATTTCCATTCAAATGACGTTCTTTTTCTCGGAAAAGCAATAACAGAGACGTAGGACATAAACAAATGAAATATTAACTTACTAAAACTCCCCAACATTGACATCCCCATACAAATTGAAAATAAAAACAAATAAAAAAAACCAAAGAAATCTAATGTCTCTGACTCCCTCCATTCAAATTACCCATTTCCCCGAATCATCACGCACCAGACACAGAAAAACACGCACTGACGTCAACAACAAACAAATATAAAACTGTATTCAGATGCCTCATCGTATACAAGAGACCACCGAAAACCACACAGTGTCAGTTATCTCAACACTACAAACACTAAACACACAGTAAAAGTGAAGTATCGACGTTGAATGTGTTCGCAGCGGCCGAAAATCGTAGATCCTGGTGTACATACGACAAGGTAGAATTCCGGGACCACACATATAATAATGTCTCAAATATATCTTCAGTATAAAGAAACGAAAGTTGTTTCTTACCTAACGGTAAGAGAATCACGAAAAAGCTGTAATGTAGTAACGTACCTGGAAATCTAAAAATCAAATAAAAATAATCACGATTGCGGTTCTGGTTTTTTATTTGCTAGCAACCGATTTCGGCCCTTTCCTCAGACTATCTTCAGATGTTGCCCCGCCATTTGTAGCTGTCAGTGGTGAGAACAGCAGAAGTAAGTTTCTCACTTAAACGAAAACATTTGCAGAAAAAACTTAGCTGAAAAACGAAATCAAATTGGTTTGTGCTAGGAAGACTACACTTAATAGCGAGTTACTTTCATTTAGTAACAACGCTACAGTCATTATGCAAGTAGGCTGTTTAGGTTTGTATGTTGGTAACGCCACGAAGCGCTCTGTATGAAAATCACTGACTGTGCTGCGTGCAGTCCGTGGCTGGTTTGCATTGTTGGAATATTCGCTATTGTGGTGTTGGACAGTTGGATGTGAACAGCGCGTGGGGAGAGAGATGGCAGAATTTTGAGAGCGGACGATCTGGACCTGTGTGCATCAGAAAGAGTAAATTTGTAATACTGGATATCATATACATATATATATATATATATACATATATATATATATATATATATATATATATATATGATGACTTTTGAACATTGTTAAGGTAAATACATTGTTTGTTCTCTGTCAAAATCTTTCATTTGCTAACTATGCCTATCAGTAGTTAGTGCCTTCAGTAGTTAGAATCTTTTATTTAGCTGCCAGTATTGGCGCTCGCTGTATTGCAGTAGTTCGAGTAACGAAGATTTTTGTGAGGTAAGTGATTCATGAAAGGTATAGGTTATTGTTAGTCAGGGCCATTCTTTTGTAGGGATTATTGAAAGTCAGATTGCGTTGCGCTTAAAATATTGTGTGTATCAAAGTAAAAAGAGAAATGCCTGAGTACGTTCAGTTCTGCTCACTCGTTTGAAAATCAAATAACGTAATAGGTTTATCAGCACAGTAATTCATTAATTTTTCTAAGGGGATGTTTCAATTATTAGCACGATACAGAAAATTGAACAAAGTACAACAAGAAGTTTAAACTATATACAAAGCAAACATATAGAAAACATTAAACCCTCACTGGTAAACACAGCACAAAGTATAATTACTACACACCCTATCCAATACTAATAAACCTCACAGATACAGAATTAACAGAGAAAGAAACAGTTGTAAGCCGTCCGGAGATTACCTGCAGCAGCAACGTCTAAGGACCCTCCCATTGACATTCCAGCAGGATTCTCCTTTCTTTCCAGCAATGTTCCTTGGGTGCAGAACGGGACAGAGGAACGTATACAACGTTGAGGGCTTGTCTCTTTGGCTGTATGGGTTGCCAGAAATTCAGATAGATGGTGTACCATTAAGACCGTTCGTAAGCGCTTCTTGCTTACCAACGCATTAGATTTATGCACAAAATCGTAGCGTTCTTGTCTTGCAAGTTGATATTCCTGTTGCTATGGTTTATTTATCGATTGTCATGTTTTATTTGTAGTTCACCGTCGCTATTTGAGTTTACATATTGTCGTCATCTCGTCATTTGGAGGTAGTGAATGGAGCTGCGGACGCTAGAAAATGGAGAGCCAAGGGGAGAAATCAGAAAAGTTCCGACATCTTCTTCCTTTTGAGTTCAGTAGAGGAGTGACGGCAGCGCAGTCAGCCAGCAACATTTGTACCGAGTATGGAGTTAATGCCATTAGTGACTCTCCACGTTCAGAACGAGCTTCGGGGTTTGATGAGGAACGTTTAAACGCATTGTCCACAACGATCCACCCCAGTTTACTCGAGAACTGTCAAATGCGATGAACTGTGAGCATTCCACCATCGTGCAACATTTGCGTACGATGACAAGTTCACAAAAATCAGCAGGTGGCCATTGTGCATCTCTGCTTCTTCGTCATCAAATGGCTCGTGAGCAACACCGACAATTCCTATAGTGTATCGTTACTGGTGACGAGAAATGGTGTCTGTATGCTGGCATAAGGAAATGAAGCGAATGGTTGAGCTCAACAAAAATAGCAACTCCGCGTACGAAGACCTGCGCGCATCTCCAAAGATAATATTATGCATATTGTCGCACAGTGATGGACAGTGTTGTACTACGAATTGCTGACATTTATTGTCAACAACTGAGAGGCGTTACAGACGCGATCCAAGAACAACCACCCGGAAGACTGCTTCTCCACGCTAACGTCCGCCCGCATTCTGCTACATTGGCAAAAGACACTATGCAGGAGTTGGGTTGGGGAGTCATTCTGCACCCACCTTATTCACCTGATCTCGTCGCTCAGATTTTCATGTTTTCCGTCCTTTATTGGACAACCTTTCTTTCCGAATTTAGCTAGTAATTTAATTGTTTTTGCCGGCCAGTGTGGTCGAGCGGTTCTAGGCGCTACAGTCTGGAAGCGCGTGACCGCTACGGTCGCAGATTCGAATCCTGCCTCGGGCATGGATGTGTGTGATGTCCTTAGGTTAGTTAGGTTTAAGTAGTTCTAAGTTCTAGGGGACTGATGACCTCAGTGGTTAAGTCCCATAGTGCTCAGAGCCATTTGAACCATTTTTAATTGTTTTTGTTGTATATTCTATAGTATTTACGTGCATTACTGTCAGATAGACCTGATAAATTGAAGGTTTCAGCTTTTATTTACGTCTGAATAAGAAAAGCGAAGTTTCTGTTTAGGACAGTTTCGCGTGTTCGCAAACGTTTGTTTACATTCTTGCCTGACGTTAATACGCGGGATTATCAATTAAGTCAGTGTACAATATTTAGTATTTACGTTTATTAGTGTCATTTAGACTCGATACATTGAAGGTAGTTGTTTTCATACGTTTTATTAGGTCATTTTTCGCGTCTACGTAAAAGTTTGTTTACATTTTAAATACGAGTGTTAATCAGTTGAAGTTAGTGTACAATTCTCAGTATTAACGTTTGTTAGTGTCATTTAGACTCGATACGTTGATGGTAGCAGTTTTTATAGTTTTATTAGGTCATTTTCACGTGTACGTAAACGTTTGTTTACATTATAAATAGGAAGGTTAATCAGCAGGTGTAGCTTACCGTAGGTTACTGTTTAATTCTTTCATAACATTCACTAGATAGCCCCTAGCAGTTTACTGTAGGTCCCTGTTTATTTTTCTTTAGTATTTGATATGGTTGGGAGCAGGATACAGGGGCTGCTGGAGTGGAAGGCTGAGCAACAAATTGAGGATAGAATATAAAATTTAATTTATTACGCAAGAAAATTCATGCAAAGTACTGGTAACGGCACATTGACATATAACTTGTTCAATTTAAATGTATATCAGCTGATTTAACATGAATCATCAACAAGTTATCTTAATCAAACAATCTGCAAATATGAGATTTAAACCTTTCACAAAATTTTAATGCTTGTAAAATGTTGTTACGAAACACGGAAAATGACCAAACTTGTCACTGTATTTAAGCCTTACAGGAAATAATATCACAGACGTATAACAATATCTGCCCACTACAGCAATGTCTTACTTAACCTTGTGTGCCACAATGATTCACAGAACCAACTCATATAGTTAAATGATAAATATTACCCACAATGGCGCTTGCGTTATAATCCTACGTAGCACACCGATTTACCAAGACAATGCAATTAATGCCAAGTACAGTCTGGTCCAGAATAACGAGTGCCCTACCGCTGACTAAACTACTCAGAATCAGTAATGAACTGTTTTACAAGGCAAGCACATTCAGTTCAGACAAGTTAACAAGACAGTGCCTCGATTTGAATTTTAACACAGAAATTCATCAATGGTCGGTCATAGGCCAGACGGTGATTCGAAAAGGATTGATAACAAGTTGCCGCATTAAACCCCTGGCGTGCGAGAGATGTGTGGGCCAGAAACCCCGTTGCAACAGGAGCGGTTAACAACAGAACCCACAGAACTCTTTCCAAAACCACACCGTGAAATGATGTGAAAGGGGTTTCCAAAACAGTTTAACACTCAACAGTAGTGAGTAAGAGAAAAGGACAAAAAAAAACGCACACGGCTCTTACAATTAGCCTTGAATTATTCCTAGCTGTGGCTAAGATTGAATTAATTTTAATCCAACAGGTAAATAGTGGTGTCACAGTACACTTAAACTTTACTTGACTAGCGTGACCCGTAACTGACATAAGTTCAGTAACAAACTGAAAGGCAATTTAAAGACACTCAAGTAAGGGTATTGTGAAACCCTTCATCAACAATTTAAGCAAACACGCCCACATAGGCACTCCAGTTCATACATAAATCAACCAGGGCACAAGTCAGTATGTCGACACGCAACGTGGGAACACTCACTGGTCAGCTGCGCAAGCCAGAATACGACGGGAAGAAGTCTCGCTGTAACTCCACCAGATGAAGATGCACCAAACTAACAGCTCACCTTTAGCAATATTAATCCAAATGCCGCTTATAAGGTAATGGCCAAAATAACACCAGCCAGTAGCCACAGCGTGAGGAAGGTTTAACTCGTAAACAGAACGAACGACAGAGAGTCACTGCAGCGCCTCCAGTTCCGCTGCTTGGCCGGCCCCAATGCAACTTACCGACGCGACTTCCGCGATCTTCCGGCGTCGCTCTGCCCAGGCCCGCTCGTCTCACTCTCTCCCTCTACCTGCCCGAGACTCCCTTTCGACATCCCGAACGGAATCCCAGAGGGCGCACCAACTGGCGCACCGCAAAGCGAATCGAAAGAGATTGAACACACTACACCGGAACAACCAAATCGCGGGAGCACACGGCACAGTATTCACTAGATAGCCCCTAGTAGGAAAAAAAGCACCAGACCTAGCTTCTACCATACATTCATATTATTTTTCATTGTTCAGTGTCCTTTCTGCCAACTACAGTGTAGCTGTTAACCTTGCGTTGCAGTAGATTTCCTTAAGTTTGTTACAGTAAATTACTTATTAGCTAGATGGATAGGGACTGTGTCTGTTGTGTGCCGATGCAGGAGGAGTTGGCCACAGTCCAAACGCAGCTGGAAGCTTTGTTGGTCACAGTCATCTAGCTCCAAAGTGAGCCTGCAAGCCCACTCTCACCTCAGTGTGGGTGGCGGACTGTGTAGAGCTCTTGAGCCTCAAGGCGAAGGCTGCATGAGGGACGAGGGACGCAGGTTCCTGCCAAATCCCATGCACTTTGATGATACATTCAGTGCGCTATCTGATGCTAGGGGCGGGGGGGGGGAGGGGGGGGGAGGCTGAGCCGGATCAGAATGCACCTTCTGCCAGGATAGTGGTCACTCCTTCAGCAAGGTCCGGACAGGCACGTGGGGGTAGGGTTTTTTAGTTATTGGGAGCTCCAATGTTAGGCGAGTCATGGAGCCTCTCAGGAAAATAGCGGCTGGGGCGGGGAAGAAGTCCAACGTTCACTCGGTGTGCTTGCCGGGGGGCCTTGTCAGGCGGCTATTCCGGCGAGGCTCTTCCGGCGGCTATCGAGCGTGCGGGGTGCAGTCGGCACCAACGATTGTTGCACATGTCGGCACCAACGATGCCAGTCGTCGGGGTTCCGAGGAAATCCTTGGGTCCTTTCAACGGCTGGCTCAATTAGCGAAGGCGGCCTCCATCTCTCGAGGAGTGGAAGCCAAGCTGACGATTTGCAGCATTGTATCCAGGGTGGACCGGGGTCCTCTGGTTTGGAATCGAGTGGAGAATCTAAACCGGAGGCTACGTCGACTCTGTGAAGAAAATGGTTGTAGATTCCTCGACCTACGCTATGGGGTAGAAGGTTGTAGGGGTGCACTACACACAGGAAGCAGCTACATGGGTAGCACAGTACTTGTAGCGTGCACATGGTTTTTTTTTTCAGATTAGGTTCCTCCCCATTGGAAACAAATCGTTAGCCTGAAAAATTACCAGTTCATGACAGTGATGTGGGTGCGCCAACTGTAAAAATTGTTAGTTCTCCTAAACAGGTCAATCCAAAGGTTTTAAATATTTCAAATCTCATGTTAGTAAATTGCCGAAGTGTCTGGAGCAAGATCTCCGAGTTACTCTCCGAAATAAACAGTAGTAATGCCAATATTGTATTAGATACCGAAAGATGGTTGGGACCAGACATAAATAGCAGTGAAATTTTGAACTCGGATTGGACAATGTTTAGGAAGGATAAGACTGATGCAATAGAAGGTGGTGTGTTCATTGCAGTTAAAAGCTGTTTAAATGCAGTTGAGATCGATACTGGGTCGGACTGTGAAATAGTCTGGATAATGCTGTCAATCACACAAGGAGTGGCCATTGTATTATGATGTTTTTATAGACCACCAGTATCCGTAAGAAACGTCGCAGAATGCTTCAGGGAACGTCTTGAGTACATAGGAAATAAATATCCAAATTATCCATTAGTTATAGGTGGAGACTTTAATCTGGCGTCCAGTGACTGGGAAAATTACACGCTTATCACAGGGGGCAGAAGCAAAGACTCGTTGAAGTTATTATAGGAGCGCTCTCAACATACAATCTTGAGCAATTGGTTAGAAAACCAACTCGAGATGGGAACATATTAGATATCTTGGCGTCAAACATACCTGGTCTTTTTGAGGAAATTAATCTAGAGAAAGACATTAACGACCATAATGTCGTTGTGGCTTCTATGTCAGTGGAAGCTGCAAAAAAACCAAAGAAACAGCGTAGAGTTTTCTTGTTTGGAAAAGCAAATAAAAGTGTCATTAATGAATATCTTCATAGTCATCTCCAAGCATTCACCGCGGGACACAAAGATATTGAGCATCTTTGGTCGGAATTTAAAAACATTGTCCACCACGTGTTAGAGAAATATGTGCCTAGCAAAAATATAGGGGAGAGAGGATCCACCTTGGTTCAACAAACATATTAGGAAGTTGCTGAGAAAACAGAGAATTTTGCACAGTCGTTTTAAACGTAGTCTCTGCCCCGCTGGCAAACAGAAATTATGCGAAATGAAAGCAGCTGTCGAAAGGTCAATGAGAGATTCTTTTAATGAATTTGAGAGCAATATTTTATCTGCAGATTCTAAAAATAACCCCAAAAAATTTTGGTCGTATGTGCAATCTATAATCGCTACAAATAATTCAACACCTTCTCTTGCTGACATTACGGGTAATGTAACGGATGAGGATAAACGGAAGGCCGAAATTCTAAACCTAGCTTTCAAAAACTCGTTTACGGTAGAGGACTGCAGCACCATTCCCCCTTTCAATTACCGAACAAACGCATGGGTGGCTGACATAGTGTTTAGTTATCTGGAATTGTAAAACAGTTAAGATCCTTAGACGCAGGGAAGGCACCTGGCCCAGACGTTATCCCCGTAAGACTTAATGTTGACTGTACTACAATTACAGCACCATTCTTATCCATCATCTGTCATGCGGAAAATTCCACGGGACTGGAAGAAGGCCCAAGTCATAGCAATCTATAAAAACGGAAGAAAATCGGATGCACGTAGTTACCGGCCAATCTCACTGGCATCTATTTGTTGTAGAATCATGGAACAGACTTTGTGTTCAGACATAATGACCTTTCTAGTCTCTGAGAAGGTCATCTGCAGAAACCAGCACGGTTTTAGGAAACAGTGGTCATGCGAGACACAGCTGGCCCTCTTTGTGCATGATATACAACAGGCTCTAGATACCGGCTCCCAGGTTGATGCCATATCCCTCGACTTTCGAAAGGCGTTCGACTCAGTTCCGCACTGTCGCTTGCTACAAAAAGTGCGCGCTTACGGTCTATCCAATGACATATGCGGTTGAATAGAAAGTTTTCTAACTGACAGAGAGCAGTATGTCGTCCTGTATGGGGAGACTTCAACAGAAACAAGCGTAACTTCAGGTGTGGCCCAGGGCAGCGTAATAGGTCCACTGCTTTTTACGATTCACATAAACGATCTGGTTGACGGTACTGACAGCGACATTAAACTGTTTGCCGATGATGCTGTGGTCTACAGGAAAGTAGTATCACACGAAAGTTGTGAACAAATCAATGAGAATTTGCAAAAAGTAAATACGTGGTGTAATGACTGGTAGTTATCTCTCAATATTAGTACATGTAACCTGCTGCGTATAACAAAGCAAAAATTCCCATTAATATACGAGTACAAAATAAATGGCCAGTCTTTGGAAGCGGTAACATCCGTCAAGTATCTGGGTGTGACTATTCGAAATGAACTCAAATGGACCGATCAGATTGCACAAGTTACGGGTAAGGCGAACTCTAGATTGCGGTTTATTGGTAGAATCCTGAAGGGATGCAGTCCTTCAACAAAGGAAATTAACTTACAATAGTTCAGTTCGTCCAGTCTTAGAGTATTGTCCGTCTGTATGGGCCCGTTACCTGTTGGGCCTGATTCAAGAGATTGAGAAGGTCCAAAGAAGAGCGGCAAGATTCGTGATTGGTACATTTAGCCATCGTGAGACCGTTAAAAATCTTATAGAAAGTATGAAGTGGGACACACTTGCAGATAGACGACGCGCTAAACGAAAGGGGCTGCTCACTAACTTACAAAATCCGACCTTCGCCGAGGATGTAGAGCACATATTATTACCACCAACTTTCATATCGCACAATGATCACCATTCAAAGATGCGGGAAATATAGCTCGTACTGAGGCATTCAGACAGTCGTTTTTCCCTCGCGCGATCCGCGAGTGGAACGGAGGGGGGGAATATGACTTTGGCGCGAATTGTGACCTCCGCCACACACGGCTTGGTGGTTAGAGGTGTATATATGGAGACGTAGACGTAGATTGTAAGTAACCGTTGTAAAATGATTCTTCTATTCACTGTTTATTACCTCCTACAAGAAACTATGATAAAAATATCTTTTGGCACATTCCACAGCCATGACGAACATTCGACTTGGGCTCTGTGGAAGGTACATTAACTTCTCTGTTTTTATTGTAAATATTTATTGTGTATTCTTGTTCTTCTGACATGTTCTGCATCCTGGAGAATCTTCTCACTATGGATCAGTTTAAACGAATAGCATATCTAATCTAATCCGTTAAACCAGGAGCAAGTGTGTGCAGTGCTGAGGACACGGCACGTATCTTACATACGGGACTGACCTCAGCGTACTGAACATGGAGATGGAAAAGAAAGGACAACTCTGGGTTTCCAAGAGTTAGTCATTTTTCAGTAATGCAATCAAGCAATCACGTGCAGTAGTTAACTGTTCGGTAAGTAGCCTGTCATCTAACTCCAGCATTATCTGGCACAAAATTCTGATCTGTTGTCCGACAAGGAATACACGAGGAAGGCTTCAAGAGCGCCTTTTGTCTAACAATACGAATATCACAGGCATGCGATTCAACTAATGACCGTCTCGCAGCACAGGTTAAAGCTAGTAGAGTAGACGCGGGTAGGAGAAAAGACGCACATTTCGTTTTCATACTCTCTGGTATAAGGCAGCATCAGTTCGTTAGTGGCAACTTAGTAGTTGTAGAGGACAGGCGTGCTGCGAATTCTGTAGAAATTGTGAGCATATTCTCAAAATTTAGGACGGAATTTTCTCACCGATTGGCGAAGCTAATTGTTGTCTGCGATTTCACGAACATAGTGCAATACTGTTATACACTGAAGAAACTGTTACAGGCATGCGTATTCAAATACAGAGACATAAACAGGCAGAATACGGGACTGCGGCCAGGAACGTCTTTATATAGGACAACAAGTATCTGGCGCAGTTGTTAGATCGTTACTGCTGCTACAGTGGCAGGTGAATTAGCAGTCTAGTTAAAAGTTGATCAACTCTCTACAGGAAATTGATTTCTTAGGATGGATAGGATGTGTGACTGCTGTGTACGGACGCAGGAGGAGCTGGCCACTGTTCGCGAACAGCTGAACGTGTTGATGGCCCCGGTCAGCCGTCTTCAGGCTGTAGCGGCAGTGGGGAGTCTGGTGCGTCTCATGGTACACCCCAGGTGTTACATGCTTCACCCACTGTCCCTGCTGTCGAGACTTCTTCGCGGTTACCGGGCGCGGTTGGCCCACCCTCTCCCCAAAGGGAGTGGCGGGTTCAGCGTCATTCAAGGCGCACGAGGTGGAGGGTCAATGTGGAGGCTGGCCGTGAGGCATCGCCCGCTCTGCCTGTGAGTGGACATGTGGCCGCTCCTTCAGCAAGGTCCGAGCAGGCACACGGGGAGAGGGGTTTATTAGTGATTGGGAGCTCCAACATTAGGCGGGTGATGGAGCCCCGGAGCCGGTTTGGAGCCGAGTGGAAGGCTTAAACCAGAGGCTCAGACAATTCTGCGGAGATATGGGGTGCAAATTTTTCGACCTCCGCTATCGGGTGGAGAAATGTAGGGTCCCCCTGAATAGGTCAGGCGTGCACTACACGCAGGAAGCGGCTACAAGGGTAGCGGAGTATGTGTGGAGTGCACATGTGGGTTTTTTAGGTTAGAGGGTTCCATCCCTAGGCCCGACAAGACGCCTCCTGAGACGCGGCAAGGTAGGAGTAGGCAAAATGCAACAGGGAATAATAATATTAATGTGCTAATAGTAAACTGTAAGAGCGTCTATAGAAAGGTCCCAGAACTGCTCTCATTAATAAACGGTCAGAATGCCCACATAGTACTAGGGACAGGAAGTTGGCTGAAACCAGATGTAAACAGTAATGAAATTCTAAACTCAGATTGGAATGTATACCGCAGAGACAGGCTGGACAGTGAAGGGGGAGACGTGTTTATAGCAATAAGAAGTGCAATAGTATCGAAGGAAATTGATGGAGATCCGAAATGTGAAATAATTTGGGTGAAGGTCACGGTTAAAGCAGGCTCAGACATGGTAATTGGATGTCCCTATAGGCCCCCTGGCTCAGCAGCTGTTGTGGCTGAGCACCTCAAGGATAATTTGGAAAATATTTCGAGTAGATTTCCTCACCATGTTATAGTTCTGGATGGAGATTTTAATTTGCCGGATATATACTGGGAGACTCAAACGTTCATAACGGGTGGCAGGGACAAAAAATCCAGTGAAACTTTTTAAAGTGCTTTATCTGAAATCTACCTTGAGCAGTTAAACAGAGAACCGACTCGTGGCGATAACGTATTAGACCTTCTGTTGACAAACAGACCCGAACTATTTGAAACAGTTAACGCAGAACAGGGAATCAGCGATCATAAAGCGGTTACTGCATCGATGATTTCAGCCGTAAATAGAAACATTAAAAAAGGTAGGAAGATTTTTCTGTTTAGCAAAAGTGACAAAAAGCAGATTTCAGAGTGCCTGACGGCTCAACACAAAAGTTTTGTCTCAAGTACAGATAGTGTTGAGGATCAGTGGACAAAATTCAAAACCATCGTACAATATGCGTTAGATGAGTATGTGCCAAACAAGATCGTAAGAGATGGAAAAGAGCCACGGTGGTACAACAACCGAGTTAGAAATCTGCTGCGGAAGCAAAGGGAACCTCACAGCAAACATAAACATAGCCAAAACCTTGCAGACAAACAAAAATTACGTGAAGAGAAATGTAGCGTGAGGACGGCTATGCGAGAGGCGTTCAATGAATTCGAAAGTAAAGTTCTATGTAATGACTTGGCAGAAAATCCTAAGAAATTTTGGTCTTATGTCAAAGCGGTAGGTGGATCAAAACAAAATGTCCACACACTCTGTGACCAAAATGGTACTGAAACAGAGAATGACAGACTAAAGGCCAAAATACTGTCTTTTTCCCAAGCTGTTTCACAGAGGAAGACTGCACTGTAGTTCCTTCTCTAGATTGTCGCACAGATGACAAAATGGTGGATATCGAAATAGACGACAGAGGGATAGAGAAACAATTAAAATTGCTCAAAAGGGGAAAGGCCGCTGGACCTGATGTGATACCAGTTCGATTTTACACTGAGTACGTGAAGGAACTTGCCCCCCTTCTTGCAGCGGTGTACCGTAGGTCTCTAGAAGGACATAGCGTTCCAAAGGATAGGAAAAGGGCATAGGTCATCCCCGTTTTCAAGAAGGGACGTCGAACAGATGTGCAGAACTATAGACCTATATCTCTAACGTCAATCAGTTGTAGAATTTTGGAACACGCATTATGTTCGAGTATAATGACTTTTCTGGAGACTAGAAATCTACTCTGTAGGAATCAGCATGGGTTTCGAAAAAGACGATCGTGTGAAACCCAGCTCGCGCTATTCGTCCACGAGACTCAGAGGGCCATAGACACGGGTTCCCAGGTAGATGCCGTGTTTCTTGACTTCCGCAAGGCGCTCGATACAGTTCCCCACAGTCGTTTAATCAACAAAGTAAGAGCATATGGACTATCAGACCAATTGCGTGATTTGATTGAAGAGTTCCTAGATAATAGAACGCAGCAGGTCATTCTCAATGGAGAGAAGTCTTCCGAAGTGAGATTGATTTCAGGTGTGCCGCAGGGGAGTGTCGTAGGACTGTTGCTATTCACAATATATATAAATGACCTTGTGGATGACATCGGAAGTTCACTGAGGTTTTTTGCGGATGATACTGTGGTATATCGAGAGGTTGTAACAATGGAAAATTGTACTGAAATGCAGGAGGATCTGCTGCGAATTCACGCATGGTACAGGGAACGGCAATTGAATCTCAATGTAGACGTAATGTGCTGCGAATACATAGAAAGAAAGATGTCTTATCATTTAGCTAAAATATAGCAGGTCAGCAACTGGAAGCAGTTAATTCCATAAATTATCTGGTAGTACGCAATAGGAGTGATTTAAAATGGAATGATCATATAAAGTTGATCGTCGGTAAAGCAGATGTCAGACTGAGATTCATTGGAAGAATCCTAAGGAAATGCAATCCGAAAACAAAGGATGTAGGTTACACCACGCTTGTTCGCCCACTGCTTGAATACTGCTCAGAACTGTGGGATCCGTACCAGATAGGGTTGATAGAAGAGATAGAGAAGATCAAACGGAGAGCAGCGCGCTTCGTTACAGGATCATTTAGTAATCACGAAAGCGTTACGGAGATGATAGATAAATTCCAGTGGAAGACTGTGCAGGAGAGACGCTCAGTAGCTCGGTACGGGCTTTTGTTGAAGTTTCGAGAACATACCTTCACCGAGGAGTCAAGCAGTATATTGCTCCCTCCTGCGTATATCTCGCGAAGACACCGTGAGGATAAAATCAGAGAGATTAGAGCCCACACAGAGGCATACCGACAATCCTTCTTTCCACGAACAATACGAGACTGAAATAGAAGGGAGAACCGATAGAGGTACTCAAGGTACCCTCTGCCACACACCGTCAGGTGGCTTGCGGAGTATAGATGTAGACGTAAATGTAGAGGAAGCGGTGAAGTGATTTTCCCGTACGACCATTTTGCGAGTGTACTGGGATCAGCAGGAATCTTGTAAAACATCAAATCTCCGACATCGCTGCGGCCGGAGAAAGATCCTACAAGAACGGCACCAACGACGATGGTGATGATGTTCGGTTTTTGGGGCGCTCAACTGCTCGGTCATCAGCGCCCTCACGAAGCCCCAATTTTTACACAGTCAAATTTTTCACGCAATCAAATCGAGCCACTCTCACGAATAATGATGATGATGAAATGATGAGGACAACACAAACACCCAGTCCCAGGGCAAGAAAATCTCCAACCCGGCCTCGAATCGAACCCAGGACCACGTGATCCAGAGACAGCAACGCTAGCCACTAGATCACGAGCTGCGGACGCACCAAGGACTATTGAAGAGAGTCCCTCAAGATAAGAGAAGTGCAACCCTTCTGCAAATTGCTGCAGATTTCAATGCTGGGCCATCAGCAAGTGTCAGCGTGCGAACCATTCAACGAAACATCATCGATAAGGGCTTTCGGAGCCTTGATGACTGCACCACAAATCTTTACGCTTCGCCTGGACCCGTAAACACCGACAGTGGTCTCTTGATGACTGAAAACAAGTTGCCTGGTAGGAGCGGATTGACGTGTACGGGTATGGAGACACCCTCATGAGTCCATGGGCCCTGCATATCAGAAGGCACTGTTCAAGCTGGTGGAGACTCTGTAATGATGTAGGTCGTGTGCAGTTAGAGTGATGTGGAAGCCCTGATACGTCTAGTTATATCTGGCCTTCCGCAAGGTGGTGTCATAGGCCCTCTGCTGTTCCCGATTTACATAAATGATCTAGGTGATAATCTGAGCAGCCCCCTTAGATTGTTTGCAGATGACGCTGTAATTTACCGTCTATTAAACTCATCAGACGGTCAATTCCAGTTACAAAATGATCTAGAGAGTATTTCTGAATGGTGCGAAATGTGTCAATTGGCATTAAACAAAGAAAAGTGCGAGGTCATCCACATGGGTACTAAAAGAATTTCCGATAAATTTTGGTTATACGATAAATCGCACAAATCTAAGGTCTGTCATTTCGACTAAATACATAGGAATTACAATTACGAGCAACTTAAGTTGGAAAGACTACATAGATAACAATGTGAGGAAGGCGAAACAAAGACTGCGCTTTGTTGGCAGAACACTTAGAAGATGCGACAAACCCACTAAAGAGACAGCCTACATTACACTTGTCCGTCCCCTGCTGGAATATTGCTGCGCAGTGTTGGATCTTTACCAGGAAGGATCGTCAGAGGACATCGAAAAAGTGCAAAGAAGGGCAGCTCGTTTCGGGTTATCGCGCAATAGGGGTGAGAGAGTCACTGATATGACACGCGAGTTGGGGTGGCAGTCACTGAAACAAAGGCGGTTTTCTTTGCATTGAGATATGTTTACGAAATTTCAATCACCAACTTCCTCTTCCGAATGCGCAAATATTTTGTAAACACCCACCTACGTAGGGAGAAATGATCATCATGATAAAATAAGAGAAATCAGAGCTCGAACGGAAAGATGTAGGTGTTCCTTTTTCCCACGCGCCATTCGAGAGTGGAATGGTAGAGAAGTAGTATGATAATGGTTCGATGAACCCTCTGCCAGGCACTTAAGTGCGAATTGCAGAGTAACCATATAGATGTAGATGTAGATACGACTCTGACAGGTGATACGTACGTAAGCATCCTATCTCATCACTTGCATCCATTCATGTCCTTTGTGCATTCCGACGGATTTGAGCAATTCCAGCAGGACAATGCGACACCCCACACATGCAGAATTGCTACAGAGTGGCTCCAGGAACACTTTTCTGAGTTTAAACACATCCGCCGGCTTCCAAACTCCCCAGACATGAACATTGTGCTGTTCAGAAGAGATGGCCATTCTCTCGTACTCTTACGGATTTATGGACAGCCCTGCAGGTTTCATGGTGTCAGTTCCCTCCAGCACTACTTCCGGCATTAATGTAGTCCATGCGGCGTCGCGCTGCGGCAATTCTGCTGCTCGCGGGGGTCCTACAGATATTAGGCAGGTGTACCAGTTTGTTTGGCTCTTCCGTGTATAATGGGCATGCAAAGGAACTAACGAAATACCGAATGATGCAAGCGATAGATAGGTCAATGACAATGGCGTGTGGATTGTTCAATGCTAGTCAGACTTTTGTATACCGGAAAGGCAATGTGCGTCTTTTCCACCACTGCTTTAGGCCCATGAAGCCTCAAAGCAGTAGTAGAGCAGACGTAAAATTAAAACCGGTGTCAATTTATTGTGCGGCAATTTCGCGCTTATAGTGTAGTGTAGTTTGTCTAAATCGCCCGTGTTGTGCTTGCAGGTTAAACACTTCATGTCATATACCTACAATCGGAAAGCAAATCGAGTTTCTTGAAGCGAAGAAGATTTGAGAATTGCGGCCAGGAGTGCAATGGCTCAGACTAATTCAATGAAGATGAATGTGTAGAATGAGTTGAACTTTAGACTAAAACTCGATCTAAAGTGTGTAGAATGCAAACGTTTGTTGCATGTAGATTGCTAAATTTACAAGATATGTGCCCTTTATGGAGGAAGTGGGAAGAAAAACTAGCCAAAATTACATTGATACAAAAGTAGATTGATATTCCTGGCCGGCCGCGGTGGCCGTGCGGTTCTGGCGCTGCAGTCTGGAACCGCGGGACTGCTACGGTCGCAGGTTCGAATCCTGCCTCGGGCATGGGTGTGTGTGATGTCCTTAGGTTAGTTAGGTTTAAGTAGTTCTAAGTTCTAGGGGACTTATGACCTAAGATGTTGAGTCCCATCGTGCTCAGAGCCATTTGAACCATTTTTTGATAATTCCTGTCTTGTAACTTCTTTGCTTAATTACCTGTATATGAATAATTTCATTCAGTAATTCGTTTGCAGTAGTTACCGTATGCGTTTATAATAGTCAAGTCCTATTCCTGATGCCTTCATTCTTTCCATTGGATTGAAATAGTGCTACTAACACGGTGCGTCATCTCAGCTACCCAAGGAGGAGCGTTGACAAAATATAATCTCTTTAGGTACTGCTTGAAATTGCAATTTCATTGAACTCGTGTTTACGCAAGCGATCTTTTCTTCAAAAACGAGAAATGCATTCCAAACATCTGGCAAACATTTATACTTTTACATACCCATTTTACATGATTTAGTCAGTGTTTTAGAAATGTGTGTCATATCTCTTCGCTTTGCCCTACTGGTTGGACAGGCTTTTCGGAACTTCGTGGTGGAATTTAGTTTTGGCCTGCTGAGTCGAAAGATCTTCTTGTAAAATACTACTTCCTTCTAAGCGAAAGAGATACATTGAAGAAAAAAAAACTCATTTGTGGTAAAGGCATCATATACAGATAATTGAATGAAAAAAGAAACCCTAATAATTGCAGTACCAATCAGTTTACGCAGCACTGCGTCGGGGACAACTGAACATAACGCAGAATACGAGCAGTTGACATGACTCTGTTAAGAACATTAAGTTTGCTACAGACTATGAGATAGAATAATAAATACGACTGTAGACGAATATTGGGAATAAAGTATTACTGAACAGACAGGAACAAATGGAGAAACTATGTTACAAGACGAAAGAAAATAGAATACGAAAAATTATCGTGAACTCTGATCAATAGGGTAGTGGACGAAAGAATAGGCGAACCAACTAGATCAACAGTTAACCAGTGCAGTAGATGCAATAGCAAAATAATATAACCGTTAAAACCCAGTATGAAATATGGACAAAGAAATAATTGAAAACTTGCTATACCGGAATATTTTATCAGTTATCAGGCAGTGTGTAGAGCAAAACGATTTTTTATCGTCTCTTCGTTAAAAGACATGTTCCCTTCTTTCCTTTATGTAATCTTCACACAAATCTGTTTTCGGTATCAGCCTACTAATTTATATGTCACTACTTATCTGGGTAATCTTAACAATTAATTTCAAAACTGAATAATGAAATAGCAATTATTGTATCAATCAGTCAGAATCTCCTTTCAGGATTCATGTCGGAGATGCCAAAGTTGCCACGAGCCTTAATGAAGTCACACCGTTTATATTTTCTTGTGTATATTGTTGTTGTTTATCCTACTCTGTAACATTTGTAAGGTCCGATTAGTGTG
This sequence comes from Schistocerca nitens, assembly GCF_023898315.1. Lineage (NCBI taxonomy): Eukaryota > Metazoa > Arthropoda > Insecta > Orthoptera > Acrididae > Schistocerca > Schistocerca nitens. The sequence continues at coordinate 1,189,790,396 of NC_064614.1, read as the reverse complement.
TTACTTTCTAAAAATTTTAGGTACCTTTCCTCGTAAGGAGAAGAGGTCTAAACATTGCACCGCAGTCCTGGTATACTAGTAGGCTATACATCGCTTCCATTAACCACATTAGATTCAGGTTGGAACCTTTCGATCAGTCTTATTCTGGTTCGTTCTTATTTCGCTTTGCAGTTGGCATTTGTCCACTTTGACGTAAAGATTCTCATCTCCTTTATCGTCATATAACCTAAGGTAGATCGGGAGTGGCGTGTGCGAACTGATTGTTAATTATGTAACTGCTGAGTGTGTGTTGTAGTATTTTATCTGTTTACATGTGAATCCGTACATCTGTCGACAATAGTTTGTGAAATGGTCTAAACATCACAACCAGTATGGTCAGTGTGGCTGAGAAATGGTCGTGTTCTTTTTTCTTGTCTCTTTGTCTCCAAGCTAGCATCTCATACTATAGAATAGGCCAACAGAAGTGTATATGTATGTAAATTTTTGTGTTCAGTTTTCAAACTGAGTTGATGTGGCAACCGCGTCTGTAGTCCTGTGACAAGTTTTTTATCTCAGAGAAGAACTTCCAACGTTGGATCTATTCCCATGTCGGCCGACTGCTGCAAGGTTTCCCCTCAATAGCCCCCTTTAGTAGGGTAGACCTTACGTCCGGATGTAATAATACATTTCCCGTCATCCTGTCCCTTCTTTCAAGTCAGTGTTTCCTGGATACACGGTTTTGAAAGTTTTGCAGAGAATTGTATCTCTTATCTTCAAGGAAGCATTGAACTTATAAGGTAATGGCAACAAACTAATGGTGATATGCCAATAAAGAATGCATGTTATATGTCGAAAAGTTTATTTACACGCAGCGCAGAATAAATAGATAACGGCTGATCATGATGGGGATTCAATCCGTCTACCAGGCGTAGGACAGAGCCGGGGTGCTGTAGGTCAGGTGGGCGACGGCGGGGGCGGCGGAGTAGGCCACTCCCAGCAGACCGTGGGCGGCGACGGCGGGGGCGGCGTAGGCAGCGGGGGCGGCGTAGGCACGCGCGTAGGCCGGGGCGGCGTAGGCCACGGCGGGGGCGGCCACGTGGGCGACGGCGTCGTTGCTGACGCGGACGTCAGACTTGGTGACGCTGGAGTAGGGCGTGTCGATGGTCTTGGAGTAGGTGGACACCTGTCCCAGGTTGCCGAAGCTCCTCAGGATGTTGGAGCTCTGCGACGTGAGGGCAGCAGGCGCATAGGCAGCGGGGGCGGCGTAGGCCACTGCGGGGGCGGCCACAAAGGCAGCGCGGGCCACGGCCAGCACGGCGGCGAAGACGGCGAACTGTAGGGCAGAGTCGCAAGGTAACCACTTGTGGGACAAGCTGGTGAGACACGCAGGGCTAAGTAAACTGCCAATATAAACGTACTACAAAAAGTGTAATATGTGTAGGTGTCAAGGAATGCTCAAGGATGTAAATAGCCACAGGGTGACGTCAAAAGAAGGAAATACGACACCTCATAATGGATGTTGCAAAGCGTTTTTCGTGTCGTCTCATACTTTCATTGATTTTCTTAGCGGTCACGAAAGTGTTGCAAGTGTCCTCAACAAAGAAGACGCCGCCGCGTTGTCTGAGGCGCCTTTTCACGGTCCGCGCGGTTCCCTCTGTCGTACGTTCGAGTCCTCCCTCAGGCATGGGCGTGTGTGTTGTCCTTAGCGTAAGTTAGTTTAAGTTAGATTAAGGGGGGTAGGACGCCAAACGGGCCGACTTGGAGCAGGAGAGGCATCACAGGTCATTTTAATTTCCAGTGTACATACTTTTACAAATAAATTCATAAAACTTTGTCAGCATCACCAGGAAGGATTCAGGATTCACACTCATTTCAGTGGAAGTTCGAAAACATAACAAAATAATTTTTTTACATGTGAAATTCATCATATTTTCACTTACTTATGGCTGCATTTGTTGCTATAGGTACACTTTTCTTCATAAGTTAGAGAGATTCTTCGATGAATTTTGCACAGCTTACATACCATACTTACAGGTGTATGAAACTCTGGAATTTATTTAATTTATGAAAAAACGAACGAGCTGTTATATTTTAAACTTCATGTTTAGAAAAAACACAAATTTTATAGTTAATTACCTCAGTTTTTAAAAGTTTTTAATAGATGTGGAAAATTCTAGAGTTTCATACACATTTAAGTATGGTTTGTATGCTGTGCAAAATTCCTCGAAGAATCTCTCTTACTTATTAAGAAAAGTGTACCTATAGCAACAAATGCTGTCATTAGTAAGTGAAAAAAATGATGAAATTTCACACGTAAAGAAAATTATTTCGTTACGTTTTCGAACTTCCACTGCTATGAGTGTGAATTCTGAATCCTTCCTGGTCATGCTGACAAAGTTTTATGAATTTATTTGTAAATGTATAGACAATGGAAATTAAAATGCCCTGTGGTGCCTCTCGTGCTCCAAGTCGGTCCGTTTGACGTCCTACCCCCCCTTAAGAAGTGTGTAAGCTTGGGGACTGATGACCTGAGCAGTTTGGTCCCATAAGATCTTACCACAAATTTCCAAAGAAGACGCCCATCGTTTGAATTCTAATGAAAAATTCCTTCCTAAACTGAGGGGGCTTAGAAGACACAAAACGAAAATCGACAGCCGACTAGATCCCCCTTCCAGATTTGAATTTTCTGTGATATCTCTAAATGGCGGGAGGTTTCCCTTTAGAAGTCTGTGGTTGATTTCCGTTCCTATCTTTCTCCAATCTGCTTTTGTGCTATGTCTCTCATGATTACGTAATCGACAGCCCGTTAATCTCTAATCTTTCTTCCTTAGTCAAGCCATACACGTCTTAAAAAAGGCAACTGCACTCCTTCCAGTAACATCCCAGTATTGTTAATGCGGGAGAATAAATGTAACTTACTGCTACTTCACTTACTTCCACTTTCTTTCTCATGACTGAAGAATGACAGCAGGTACAGGAAATTATCGTGACAGCTAAACTGATTGACAGTTCATGCAACACAACAGCGTTTAAGTACAGATTTTATAACTATTTAAAACATAAAACTGAATAAAAAATCCAATAGTCCGCTTGAACTGCATTTATTTAAGTCGATACATACTTAAATTCATTTTTATATTTTAATTCATGTTTATATTTTAATAGTTTAACACCTGTATTTAAGCACTGTTGTACTGTATGAATCAGTCAATTACGTACAACTATTTCAACTGTGGGTACCCCAGTTTTAACATTATCTGTATCTGCTTTAATAGCTCTGAGTAGATGATACTATCTGAGTCATATTGTGAAAGATTTATTGTTAAGATCATTAGGCAGGCAGTTATGCAGATACGTTCGTGAGCCACATACTCTTAAATGGATAATGATTACCATACGGGTGTTAAACTTTGACTGTGCAATCCGTTTTCGATTTTCAGACAAGAGGGAGCGAATTTGAAGTCCCCAGTGCTTTAGATTTTTTTGGTAGAAAAGCCATAGTAGCAATCAAAACCTACCAAATGAAGCGGGTTGCCATGCCCGGCAACTGGAAGATTAGCAACGTGGTATGTTTTTTGACAAACCGAACCTTGAATAAACTGCAAATACTCTTGTCTCTAGTGCTGCTTTATTGGAAGCCCTCAGAACACTAATTTTAAACTTCTCTACCAAAAGAGCGTATCGTCAGGATTGCCTTTTTCGTGGTGTCTTTACACGGAAGGTAAATTAATGATCTGACCATTGAACCATTCCGTGCGAAGCTTTAAAATGTGACTGCATTCAAACTTTGGTAGGTTGGAGAGGACCTCGCTGAGTCCTTACGGGTTTTCTATAATCATTTGTCCGCAGCTCCTGGTCTTGCGGTAGCGTTCTCGCTTCCCGCGCACGGGGTCCCGGGTTCGATTCCCGGCGAGGTCAGGGATTTTTCTCTGGGTGTTGTGTGTTCATCATCATTTCATCATCATTGACTCGCAAGTCGCCGAAGTGGCGTCAACTAAAAAGGACTTGCAATACGGCGGCCGAACTTCCCCGCATGGGGCCTCCCGGCCAACAATGCCATACGATCATTTCATTCATTATAATCATTTGTTCGTGAATAAATTCACTGCTTCGATCGTAAAAACTATAAAAGGTAGTCAGAACAACCGACTCATAATTGTCATATTACGAGGGCGGAAAAAAAGTAGCAAGATTAAAGTGGACGATGTGAAGATTGTAGACTGAGAACAGTCTCAGATTATGGTAGGACAGTTAAGGAAACTATCCCGATATGTTTTCAAAGGAACCATCCCAGCATTTCCTTATACAGTTTGGGGAATCCGTGTCAAACCTAAATCTGAATTGAGGATTTGAGCCGCCCTCCTCTTGAATAGAAATGCGCCAACTCGCTCGGGATACCAAGTTACAGTAAATTACAATTTGGTGATGATAAAAAAAGGCTTACGTTCAAGTATACTAACAACTAGACTATATTATATGCCTTCTTCACATTTACAAAAATCATCTAAAAGAGCTGTTGGAGAGGCTAAAATTTGCACACAGCGTGTTTTAATTTTAGAAATGTGTTGTGGGGGTAACCTGAATTTTCGTCCATTAGGAGTGGCACCCGGCGTGGGCGTATGAAATAGACCCGTTACGGGCCGTTACTCAACTGTCCAGGCAGCACTGGGTCAGACGGGAGCATTCTTGGACAAGGCCCACGGGCCACGCGTTACGTGGGGCGTGTCCGGGAAGTCGCAACCTGCCCGTGAATGCAAATTGGCCAGGTAGGTAGGCAAACAAGCTCTTCTTTCATTTCCCGCTGCCTGCCTTAAATGTAGCACTGCTTGCAAGTAGTAAAGCCGACTGACGTACAGAAGGTAATCTTAAAAGTAAGGTCTCCTATTTTTTTATAAATACAAAACTGTGTTTGGGTGGCAGTTGGTCACACTGTTATGAAGAGTGCTTCACACGCTGGGTGGAAACATGTGTACGCCGCGCTGAGCCGCTCAGTCTTGGCTTGGTAGCCGTTGAGAATGGAGGTCCCGTTGGATGTTACCGCCAAGTGCGAACTGCGCGCAGTTCTTCGGTGTTTGAACGGAAAGGGCACTGCGCCGATTGAAATCCGTCGCCAATTGACGGAAGTGTATGGTGAGTCCTGTATGGATGTCAAAAATGTTCGAAAGTGGTGTTGAGAGTTTGCAGCTTCTCGGACCGAAATTCACGCCGAACAAAGGAGCGGGAGACGGTCAACGTATGAGGACACAGTGTTGAAGGGTAAGCAAAGCATGCGTGAAGATCGGCGGATCACCCTGGATGATCTTTGCACATTGGTTCCTGAGGTTTCCCGAAACAACGCTCAAAGGATTTCAACGGAAACGTTGAACTACCAGAAGGTGTGCGCAAGATGGGTGCCACGCATGCTGACTGAGGACCACGTACGACGAGTCGATGCTTCCCGCGCATTTCTTCACCGGCTTGCAGCCGAACAGGACAACTTTCTGGGCTCAATTGTCACAGGTGACGAAACCTGGGCATACCACTTTACATCTGAGACCAGGCAACAATCACGCCAGTGGCGGTATCCTTCTTCGCCAAAGCCGCGGAAATTCAAACAAACAAAGTCTGCCGGAAAAGTCTCGACAACCGGCTTTTGAGATCGGAAAGCAGTATTGTTGGTCGACTTTATGCCCACTCGGTATTGTTGGTCGACTTTATGCCCACTGGGACCACAATTAACGCTGACAGGTACTGTGAGACTCTGAAAAAACTCAAACGAGCAATTCAGAACCGGAGAAGAGGAATGTTGAGCAAGGGCGTACACATTCTCCATGACAACGCTCGCCCACACATCGCTCGGAAAACCGTTGCTCTCTTGCGACAAGTTCAGTGGAACATAATCATCCACCCACCCTATAGTCCTGTCTTGGCGCCCAGTGACTATCACCTGTTCCCTAAGTTAAAAGAACATTTGGCCGGAAAGCGATTCAGCTCCGACGACGAGGTGAAAGAAGAGGTTCATAATTTCTGAACAGCATGGCGGCGAGTTGGTATGACATGGGCATACAAAAACTGCCACAGGGTCTAAAAAAATGGGTCGAAAGAAATGGTGATTATGTCGAAAAAAAGTTAAATGTTCAAGCTTTAAACCGATGTAAGCCATTGTAGAAATAAACAGGTCTATGCAATTACTTTTCGGATTACCCTCGTATATCAGTAGCAGCGGCGGGTGTTCTCTCTGAATAACAGAACTGCCTGTTTTGATGCCAGTACCGTGCACTCTAGTTTGGTAATGAAGTCTCTAAATCATTACAATGACTGCACTTAGAATATCATATGCAGCTGGTATTGCGACACGGTATCAAAGCTGCATTCTTTCGTAGCAGGCAAATTCTTTCTTCTAATTCACTTCATTTGTAGTTTCACCGCTTGAAACTGTACTTACATAGTGCCTCGGACATAAATGAAAGTGTCATTGAGTTCAATCGGAAACTTCATCAATAATACGTTATCACCTGCCCCTAGATATAAGAGTTCTGTCAGAGAAATATACAGCTGCGTCAATCGAAATAAAGCGATGCAAGCCACAGTGTCGTTTCCTGAAGATCTAGCGGAAGCTAATCTACTTTTTGTGCAGGTCATTCTCTCAAAATGCAGAGATTTTCACTGCAGAAAATCATGTTTCTGAGTTACCGTACCACCTGCTGATACTTGCTGGATTTTATTTTTGACGGCAATTGGCTATGTACAAGCAACGGAGGGCCCCAGCGTTCAACAGAAGTAAATCGTGCTTTAAAGCCCCTAGCAACTAGCATCAAAGAAACCGTTTTTAAACTACCTTTGAAATTTACGAACCTTTTTATAAATATGATCGCACTGTTTTTGGCAGCCTGACTCGCGTACAGAGAATCCGCATGCTTTGAAGCAAGTACATCAATCGTTCTATGAACGCTACAAATAATTCAATACCTTCTCTTGCTGACAGTGCGGGTAATGTAACTGCTGATGATAAACAAAAGGCCGAAATTCTAAACCTAGCTCTCAAAAACTCGTTTACGATAGACGACTGCAGCACCATTCCCCCTTCCAATTACCGAACTAACGTCATCTGTCAGAGATCATTGGAACGGCAGAAAGTTCCACGGGACTGGAAGAAGGCCCAGGTCATAGAAATCTATAAAAAGGGTAGCAGATCGGATGCACATAATTATCGGCCAATTTCACTGACATCGATTTCTTGTAGAATCATGGAACATACACTCCTGGAAATGGAAAAAAGAACACATTGACACCGGTGTGTCAGACCCACCATACTTGCTCCGGACACTGCGAGAGGGCTGTACAAGCAATGATCACACGCACGGCACAGCGGACACACCAGGAACCGCGGTGTTGGCCGTCGAATGGCGCTAGCTGCGCAGCATTTGTGCACCGCCGCCGTCAGTGTCAGCCAGTTTGCCGTGGCATACGGAGCTCCATCGCAGTCTTTAACACTGGTAGCATGCCGCGACAGCGTGGACGTGAACCGTATGTGCAGTTGACGGACTTTGAGCGAGGGCGTATAGTGGGCATGCGGGAGGCCGGGTGGACGTACCGCCGAATTGCTCAACACGTGGGGCGTGAGGTCTCCACAGTACATCGATGTTGTCGCCAGTGGTCGGCGGAAGGTGCACGTGCCCGTCGACCTGGGACCGGACCGCAGCGACGCACGGATGCACGCCAAGACCGTAGGATCCTGCGCAGTGCCGTAGGGGACCGCACCGCCACTTGCCAGCAAATTAGGGACACTGTTGCTCCTGGGGTATCGGCGAGGACCATTCGCAACCGTCACCATGAAGCTGGGCTACGGTCCCGCACACCGTTAGGCCGTCTTCCGCTCACGCCCCAACATCGTGCAGCCCGCCTCCAGTGGTGTCGCGACAGGCGTGAATGGAGGGACGAATGGAGACGTGTCGTCTTCAGCGATGAGAGTCGCTTCTGCCTTGGTGCCAATGATGGTCGTATGCGTGTTTGGCGCCGTGCAGGTGAGCGCCACAATCAGGACTGCATACGACCGAGGCACACAGGGCCAACACCCGGCATCATGGTGTGGGGAGCGATCTCCTACACTGGCCGTACACCACTGGTGATCGTCGAGGGGACACTGAATAGTGCACGGTACATCCAAACCGTCATCGAACCCATCGTTCTACCATTCCTAGACCGGCAAGGGAACTTGCTGTTCCAACAGGACAATGCACGTCCGCATGTATCCCGTGCCACCCAACGTGCTCTAGAAGGTGTAAGTCAACTACCCTGGCCAGCAAGATCTCCGGATCTGTCCCCCATTGAGCATGTTTGGGACTGGATGAAGCGTCGTCTCACGCGGTCTGCACGTCCAGCACGAACGCTGGTCCAACTGAGGCGCCAGGTGGAAATGGCATGGCAAGGCGTTCCACAGGACTACATCCAGCATCTCTACGATCGTCTCCATGGGAGAATAGCAGCCTGCATTGCTGCGAAAGGTGGATATACACTGTACTAGTGCCGACATTGTGCATGCTCTGTTGCCTGTGTCTATGTGCCTGTGGTTCTGTCAGTGTGATCATGTGATGTATCTGACCCCAGGAATGTGTCAATAAAGTTTCCCCTTCCTGGGACAATGAATTCACGGTGTTCTTATTTCAATTTCCAGGAGTGTATTTTGTGTTCAGACATAATGACCTTTCTAGACACTGAGAAGCTCATCTGCAGAAACTAGGACGGAAACAGCGGTCATGCACTTTGTGCATGATATACAACAGGCCCTAGATACCGGGTCCCAGGTTGACCATATTTCTCGACTTTCGAAAGGCGTTCGACTCAGTTCCGCACTGTCGCTTGCTACAAAAAGTGCGCGCTTACGGTCTATCCAATGACATATGCGGTTGGATAGAAAGTTTTCTAACAGACAGGGAGCAGTATGTCGTCCTGAACGGGGTAACTTCAACAGAAACAAGAGTAACTTCAGTTGTGCCCCAGGGCAGCGTAATAGGTCATCTGCTTTTTACGATTTACATAAACGATCAGGTTGATGGTATAGACAGCGGCCTTAGACTGTTTACCGATGATCCTGCAGTCCACAGGAAAGTAGTATCACACGAAAGTTGTGAACAAACAATGAGGATTTGCAGAAAATAAATGCGTGGTGTAATGACTGTCAGTTATCTCTCAACATTAGTAAGTGTGACCTACTGCGTATGAGTACAAAATAAATGATCAGTCTTTGGAAGCGGTAACATCAGTCAAGTATCTGGGAGTGACTATTCGAAATGATCTCAAATGGAATGATCAGATTACACAAGTAACGCGTAAGGCGAACTCTTGAGTCCGGTTTATTGGTAGAATCCTGAAGGGATGCAGTCCTTCAACAAAGGAGATAGCTTACAATACGTTGGTTCGTCCAGTCTTGGAGTACTGTTCGTCTGTATGGGACCCTTAGCAGTTTGGTCTGATTCAAGGGATTGAGAAGGTCCAAAGAAGAGCGGCAAGATTCGTGACTGGTACATTTAGCCATCGCGAGAGCGTTGCAAATCTCATAGAATGTTTGAAGTGTGACACAATTGCAGAGAGACGACGCGCTAAGCAGAAGGGGATGGTCACTAATTCCAAAATCCAATCTTCGCCGAGGATGTAGAGTTTATATTATTACCATCAACTTTCAAATCGAGATATGATCATCATTCAAAGATAAGGGAAGAGCTCGTACTGAGGCGTTCAGACAGTCGTTTTTCCCTCGCGCGATCTTCGAGTGGAACGGAGGGTCGTGAGGCGGGGGGAGGGTGGGGGGGGGGGGGAATTGTGCCCTCAGCCACACACACCGCTTGGTGGCTAGCGGAGTATATATGCAGATGTAGAGGCATGATCGTATTCTCTCCGTCTTCATTCGAAATGCTAACTCGCGTACCAGGTCTGTTATTGAATGACCAGCAGCTTAACGCCGTATCCAAACCACAACATCACTTATAAAGGAGAAGATAGGTTGAAGCTTAACATTCCATCGAAGCCGTGCAAATCGGAAACAGAGTATTAACTAGGATCTGACGAGGGTATGGACAGAATTGGGACGCGACCCTTCTGTACGAATCATGTTACCATTAGCCTGAAGTAATTCAGCGAAACTACATAAAATCTGAATTCGGAGGCAGTGAAATGGGACAAATACCTCAGAATGTTAAACACTGTTTTTACACCTCGTCCATTATGCTACTTGACTGTGCAGAGCTTAGTCGAAAGAGGAAGATATTTTGACCGTTGCAAAAAGTACGTATAAATTACGAAATAGTACGACACACCTTTGACGTTTTGGTTTGAAATCATGTCACCTGAAGGTATCCGCCGTGCATGAAGGCCGAGGGAATCTTACATCGTAATTCGGAGTAACACAGGCACTGCAATATCGGTTCATCGGCCGACAGCGGGCAAGCGACTTACAGGTAAAATGTCTCCCTTGTATGGGAATATACATAATGGATGTACAGGTACAGGTTTTAGACACATGGTTGACAGTACATGGAAATTTGGGCCTGGCCGTGAACCGTGCTCGGAGAGCCAAACTGTAAGGCTACTGCTCGCGATATTTTCATTGTTGTTATTCCATTATACAGCTGATGTCAGTCCATATGACTGCGAATACGTTCATTGTAATTATTTATTTATTCGCTGTGAATATTACTTTTATGTAGCTTCAGTTGCGGAGAGAGGAGCACACAGAGAAACTCATGCGGCAATTTGCATCCTTGTTCACGAGCACAGTTTGACATGAGATTGGTCGATACTACAAGCGCAACTGACACGAAAATAGTTCTACGGTGCATTTTAAGCCCTGAAATGCAATCTGACGAACTGCACCATCGTTGGAAGCATGTTTTCATGCGAACTTCAAAAGCAACCGTACGAAAGTTGCTCTGCAACACCTCCGAAGTTAAGAGGCGAATCAAAGGAGCTGAATATCCACCTTCTTTTGTTTCTGATGACATTCATTAGGATTTACATTACATTTTAGTCTATTTGACGTCGCATTTATCTTAAACTATCTCGTTGCCATAAAGAGAGCATGTAGATTAGTGGTTTACAGCGCTAACTAACTATTTTCGACGAGTATGGAGGAGCACTCACCTTGTACATGGTTGGTTGGTGTTTTTCTGATGTGCTGCGCAGAAAACTGTACCTCGGCGGTGGCCGGAACCCCTATTTATGGTACTTCGTCGCTGTGGGCTGGATTGGTCACCGCTTCGCAGTGGTCACGTGACCCTCAGGTTATAAGTACCACCTATGGGGAGGGCGCTCCAGTAGGCTCCGGCATCGACTGGAGGGGTAGGCTGAGGACCGTTTGGCAATAGTCGGACAGCGCAGCAGACGCCGATTTGCACAAGCCTTCCACGGCCGAGTGACTATGTGTGGTCCAGCATGTCTCGAAATGTGTAACACGCGAGTATATCTGGTCAACAGACGCTGTAGAACTACACATTAGGTTATTTCTGGCAGCAAAAAAGAGTCAGCTGTCTTGTATGGTTTTAACGCAATTGGACTTTAACGTTGATCTAGATACAAGCTGCCATGATTTGACACGTGTCTTCTAACTGAAGCCGTTTTATACCTGAGAACGATCTGTTGTTTGATCGAAACAGATTTTTATTATGCCGGCCGCGGTGGCCAAGCGGTTCTAGGCGCTTCAGTCCGGAACCGCGCGACCGCTACGGTCGCAGGTTCGAATCCTGCCTCGGGCATGGATGTGTGTGATATCCCTAGGTTAGTTAGGTTTAACTAGTTCTAAGTTCTAGGGGACTGATGGCCTCAGACGTTAAGTCTCATAGTGCTCAGAGCCATTTGAACAATTTTTATTTAAAAAAGTGCAAGTTTTGTGCAAATCTCGAATTTTCAAATAAAAAATTTTATATCAGTTCCTGTCTGGAACTGGACACCGTGCCAACACTGGTAAATGTTTCACACGATTGCGTTTCATTCCCATATACTGGTCGTAACTTTCGAAAGCTTGTTAGAAACTGGCTCCATGCCACACGAAACTTGAGGAACTGGTTCTCTCATTCGATTTTCCTTCGAGTACGACATGAAACGACGTGAGCAAATCGTTCATGTATGCATCTTCACTTTTTCCTGGTCAAACGGAGTACCTGTTCCGTTTCAGTCGTTTTATGCTCAAGGATCTCGTCTGTTTGTTATTAAGAAAATGCAGCTATTGTGCCAATCTCTAACTTTCAGAAATGAAAAGTTTCGTACCAACTTCTGTCCGGAAAAGGACGGTGGGTCAGCACTGTAACAAGTCTCACACCACTACATTGCATCTCACTACAGTGGTGGCAACTTCGGAAAGCAATTGCGAACCGGTCTCCATGCCACACGGCGCTGTAGAGAATGGCACTCTCGTTTGAATATCTCAGTTTACCATTGAATACGATGAGATTTTGTGTGAACAAGTTGTTCATGTTGTTCATGTATGCATCTCCGCATTGATCTGACAGTGAAACAAATGAGGTGCTACATTTCAAGGTTCAACAGTACTCCGGCTACACCTCCTACACTTTTTGTATTTTGGCCGTATATCTTTCAGACCTTTTGGAATTAGTCAGTTCCATGTTCCACAGATCATTTATAGATTCTTTTATCAAAATGACTGGAATCGAATCAGTCTACAGGGTGTGATTGGTGGTAACATAAAAATACATATTTTTATCACTTTTTAAATAAAAATTCGTCCATGAAATAGTTGTCCAGGAGAACTGATTTTAGATTATATTTAAAATTTGCTATTCTGACTGTCTATTAGTTGCTCCATTGAATTCTTTTGTGAGCCTGTGCTAGCTTCGATAATAGAAGGATAATTTTTTCGCCTGATGGTGTAGGTAATATCATTGGTATTCTTCTCAAACTGTAATGGATACATTATGACAAATTTCGATAGCGTATATATGTATTGTGTTGGTGCAGTTAAAATGCCTAACTCCTTCAAGAGGTGTCTACGTCACAACCGTGCATGGATACGACATGTCATTCTTGATCCTCACTTTTGTGTAATCAGTACTTTCTCTTTTAACTGATGATTTACCCTAGAAAATTATTCCATAAGATATTATTGAGTGAAACTATGCAAAATATGTCAAGACGTTCATTCGTTTCTTTCCAAGACTAGCAATTACGCGAAATTGAAAAACAGCTTAATTTAGTTGTGTAAGCAGTTCAGTAATATGTTTCTTTCAGTACACGTTTTTCATTGATACGTGCACCCAAAAATTTGGAGCATTCTACCCTATTTACTGACTCCTGTTTTTATTTATTGTACAGAGCTGAATATTGAGTGTTTTCTCAGAATGTAGGGAGACGCCTTTTTAAGAAAACCACTTAATAATACTTTGAGAAACAAGGTTAATAATCTCTGCTGTTTTGTATCCAATGGGACTTATTATAATACTAGTGTCGCCTTTAAAAAAAGTACCAATTCTGCTTTATGAATGTTAAATGGAATGTCATTCATATGTATAAGGTATAAGAGTGGACCTAAAATTCAGTGAGCTGACAATCTAATCCACACTGTGATTTTAATTCTCTTTATATCTAGTGCTTGATCGCAAATGTTTAATAATTTACTGTCGATTTCAGTCTATAGTGATCATCCTCAGATGTGATCTACTGTATGAGGCAGTTGCCTTCGTACTTAGGAAGTAGTGTGTCAACGGCCCAAACAGTCGATAGTTTGTTTCTGGAAGTACTGGATACCTCTTTTATTTGACGTCGCTGCGTCGGCATACTCCTTTTTATTCCTTGGATTTTTTATATATTGATTTTCAGATCCGAAGGTGGCCTGCACAGAGCGAAACCGTTAATAAATTGATGCAAGTTTCCGATGAATTACTGGGTTTAAATCAACATTCCCTGGATCGCTGTTACTCTTACTCATCGTCAGGAACACTGCTGTTAATGACATCCATTTTTGCGAATAAAAGGGAATATTATTACAGCTGAGTTGCTCCAATCCGTGTTTCAATTAGCTCCCATATTACAAAAATTTAATGTCTGAAAAATACACAGCCGATATGTATGTGCGGGAGATAGAACTGTTGCAGTCGCACACCCAGAACTTGATAGATCACATTGATTAAATGTATGCTTTCCGAGAAGCGGTCAAAATTTAATCTCCTCCCTTTCTACTTGTGGCACACCTGGCAAGTGTCGTGTTTCCTGCTATGCAAGAATTTTCAGGTGCCCTCACAAACAAAAGTCTAGAGTGTATAAACTCGTGGAGGAAGTTATGTAGCAAGAGATCTGCCTTCAATTATATTTCATTTCTTTTACCTTCAGCGCATTTCGAAACAAGTATCTTCATCCGACGTAATTTGGAGTAATTATATACTTGTTCCGTGACGAAAGAAGAAATTGGTTCTGACAGTGCAGTGCTTCAGGAGGTTCGAGGTTGGAGACAAAATGAGGTTACGTTACCTGCTCGTAAAGTTCTTATTTAGTACGTATAGACGTTTGACAACATCGACTGGAGTCCCTCATCCAAGGTAGTTTTTTGCTTTAGTAGTCACTACTTAGTAGACCTATCATTGAGACATTCCGTATCATAGTGGTAAAATGCTGTAAATGCTAATGGCTCGTCAGTTCTCATTACTAAATTACTCTTGTTCTATGTTAGTCAGTGAATGTCAGAAATGTGCAAAAACAATTTTATCGTTCGGATGACGTGCTGAATCTTTGATCAGTAGAATAACCATACAGTTCTTACAGAAATTGTGAAGGAAATTTAAAGTATGTATATTTTGTTTGTATTCACCTCCTCTTAGCCAAATAACGTAAGTGTGTAGTAGATTGGATACGTGTTCGAAACCCTAACTAGTATGTTTTCAGTTGACGCGGAAGATAAATCATACCTCTCGAATCAATGATATGGTGCCGGTGAGCTACAAAGTTATTTAGTTGCGGCAGCACAGACCCTATTTACCGAGGCGCTACTGAAATGATCACTTCAGAACGGTTAAGTTCAGATGCTTTTTAGATTCGATTTCTGTATAAATGCTGAAAACAGAAAAAATGAAGCATGGAGTTTAGTACCCGTCTGTTCACTGAATATTGTCGAACATCTCGTTGTTCTTTGCTATGATGATCAAAGAAAGAAACACAGAAAGCAAACTAAATTAAAAAACTGAATAAAAATAATACCCACAAATACAACAATTTACATTCTCTGCTCAGAGACACCGTTACAAAAGCTTTGAACTGAGAGCCATCACCATCTACACTTCAAGAACTGCCATAGTTTTAAAGCTGTTCCAACCAGTTTAAAACTGTTTGCCTGAACTATTAGTGTAGTATCGTTTGGACAATGGTTGTTTATTCTATCACTGTCGATAAGTTACAGCCAGTTTTCCGATATACAGTTGACATCCTCTGGTAGGGGATCATAGAGTTCACTAACAACATAAGAATTTGAATTAAGCGTCCGGAAGGACAATTTATACAGAGTTATACCGTGATGTTGCAAACTTTCAGGTATGGTGGAGAAGGGTAAACCTATCAATGTAAGGTATGTGAACCTGATCCGTAATGACTGAGTCGAAATTGTTTGCGAAAATTGTGCTATTATCTCTGACAGTGGAATACATGTGTAGGTTCTGTTGTTGCTAAGATTATAATGCAGACAGCTTTCAAAGGTGGTAGTGTGGACCAAAGCAAAAGAAACCCTAGTAAACATAGGTTCTAAAATGCATACCTTAAGAGCTATGAGCATTTTTTCGATTTCGACACCGTGAAGAACATCTTTTCTTTCATCATTGGCTTTCACATTTTTGGCGGAGTATGTATGGACCAAAACAAGAAAAGATTGTCTAGGAAACATAGGATTTTCGCTTATAGCTTTCAACTCGGTCGTTCGCGGAGCAGTGTCCCTTACCTCAAATGGACACATTTACGCTACATCATCCCTGACAGTTTGTAACGTCATCACAGAATTTCCCTGTATAGCAGTTTGATTGGTATAACGCCACTAACGCACCTTATTAACACTGTCGTGGCAATACCGACTGCAGTCTCATTAACCCGTAGGAGACGTGAGTGTTGTCTACACGCTCAGTCTCCAGCTGAACTCAGTGAAAACTGGGAGCTCGGTATTCTCAGGACGAGTAAATAAAATGGACTTCGTTAATTGAGTTTTAGGTTGGAAATTAGGACAGACAGAAATCGAATTCAGGGTTTTTGAAGTGAAAATTGGTTAAATTTATAACAGGTCGAATATTTTATGCATAGAGACAAGTTTTTTTTACGTTACTCAATCGACTGATAGTTAGTAGAAAGTATAACTTCACGGTGCTGCTAATGTTGCCACGACGCCGTGGCTATTTCTGTCTGAGGATGATTCCGTAACCAAACCGGTCAACAAGTATTGTTGATAAAATGAGTATGCGCTTTTGTAACATCATGTTTTCATTAGTTCCAGCTTGTATACTTCTGACCAGTTTGGTAGATTTTCATAATACAATAAATTCAGAAAATTGTCCGTCATATTACTGTAAGTGGCGGTGACAAAAAAAAAAAAGATTGATTTTTGTAATGCGTAGGTCAACATTGCCGGTAGTTGCTTTAAGACAATCGCTGTAGCATGTCCCCTGTTTGCAAATGGATATGTTCAGCAGCCCTATTTCTGTGCTTTTTTAAAATATTTTTCGTCCTTACTCTCTTACAGTAATGTCCTGTGGACTTTCCCAGAATCGCATTATTCATCTTGTCTTCAGTAGACAAACGATACACGAGAGTTGTCAGTGTCGTTCTACATGATTGGCTCATACGTTATGGACAAAAATTCTTCCATCAATAAAAAAGCCACACTATGGTATTTCAGCTACGGCTAGAGCCTAGGTAGATTGGTTAGTACTGTAGACCCTCCTATTAGTATGCTTTGAGCACATAGAGCAATAATAACCCTATTTAATGGTGCTTTATAGAATACAATTTTAACTTTTCTAAACCGAGGCACACACGGTACTGTGTTCAGATTAAAGTTACAAAATGCAGAGCTCTGAAGATTAAATACGTTCTATCAGATAGACATGAATCCATTTACAGAACCTCAACTTGCGAATGTTAGCTTGTCCAGTGTTTACCTCGTTGATAACTGCCATTGGTGTAGGTATATTTAATCTTTATTATAGATTTTAGTGTTTTCATGATACTGTCTTCGATTTGCCTCGATGCTCTACGAGAACTAAGCAAGGAAAGAAGTGAGATAACAGGCCAAAAACGAGTCATCCCCAGGATATACCACCTCATGCAGCCTTCATAATGGTCTCAGTTTAGCGAGAAAGAGACTCCATAAGCTTCTTGAGGTAAGCCATATACAAGTGAAACCACTCACCAATGATTACAATGAGCTGACAAAAGTGACAGGATACCTCCTAATATCGTGTCCGACATCCTTTTGCTCGGCGTAGTGCAGCAACTCGAGGTGGCATGGACTCAACAACTTGTTGAAAGTCCCATACAGGAATACTAAGCCACGCTGTCTCTGTAGCCGTCAATAATTGCGATATTTTGCAGGATTTTGTACACCAACAGATCTCTCGATGATGGCCCATAAATTTTCGATGGGATTGAGGCCGGGTGATATGGGTGGTCAAATCATTCTCTCGAATTGTCCAAATGGTCTTCAAACCAATCGTAAGGAAATGTAGCCCAGTGATATAACACATTTTCATCCATAAAAACTGCCTTGTTGAATTTCTGCGAATAGTCTCCAAGTAGCCGAAGATAACCATTTCTAGTCAATGATCGTTTCAGTTGAACCAGAGCGCCCGGTCCATTCCACGTAAACACAGCCCACGCCATTATGCAGCCACCATCAGCATGCACAGTGTCTTGTTGACAACCTAGCTCCGTGGACGCCTACCATCAGCTCTTACCAACTGAAATCGTGACTGATCTGACCAGGCCTCGGTTTTCCAATCACGGACCCAGGGGAGGCACTGCAGGCGATGTCCTTCTGTCAGCCAAACGCACTCGCGTCGTCGTCTGCTGCCAGAGTCCAATGACGGCAAATTTTTCCGCATTCTCCTAACGGATACGTTCCACATTGATTTTTGTAGTTATTTCAAGCAACGTTGCCTGTCTCCAAGTACTGACAACTCAATGCAAACGCCGCTGCTCTCCGTCGTTAAGTGAAGGCGGTCGGCCACTTCACTGTCTGTGGTCAGAGATAATTCCTGAAATTTGGTAATTTGAGCAGACTGTTACCACTGTGGATCTCGGAATTTTCAATTCTCTATTGATTTCCGAAATGTAATGTGCTGTGTGTGTAGTTCCAACTACCATACCGCGTTCAAAGTCTGTTAATTTCCGGCGTGCAGCCATAATGAACTCGGACACCTTTTCGCATGAATCACCGCCGTTTGTATACGTGTATATCGCTATCCCATGACGTTCGTCACGTCAGTGTAAGATCCCGTAGATCTACTCCATTGGATGGTGGGTGGATGTTGTAGCCTTCCCGCAAAAATTATGAAATGAAAATTGACCATAAACTCACACAATAATATTAATTAAATAATGAACCATGAACGAAATGTAACCTCCTAACAGAAATAATAATATCTGGTAAATTTTATAAGGACAGCAGCTCTGACCTTCGGCCCTGTATTCTGAATAACGAAAGCAAAAATTCTTACCTCAATAAAAACTGCAACTATTTCTGCTATTATTTATCGACACAGCTTCGTGTAATGGTGACGTATATTTTTTTTTTGATTCTTGGAAGGAATGCATAGGAAATATTCTTTAAATTGAATGTTTTTCTTTAAAAAAAAGGTTACTTTATATTGTAAAAATTATTATTGGGGCATTTTTTCTGAACAAATTAAATTACAATTAACATACATTATTAATTATGCGCAAGGCTGCTTCTTTACCTTCCACACCAATACTCATCCTCCAGAGTCCTGACCAGAGTCGCGAGCAGAGCACACAGCCGACGCATGCCGACTCCCGCAGATTACTCCTGTCCACTCGCTACTAAAGCCGACTGACTACTACTGCAGACTCGCACAGAGTGACTTCTACTGTCGACTCGCGCAGACTAGCGATAAGCAACAACTAACGATAAACTACTCTCTGGTCAGAGATTCTGTCATGCCTCGCCCATCGCCGGCGAAGCATACACCTTACATAACCTTCCACTGGGGGGGGCAAAAATTTGGCAGCGATGGTGAGTCAATTGGACTTGCCATGAGCAACAAATTTTTCTTAATTAATTAACTTTACAATCACAGAATATTTACAGATATATAAGTGCAGAACATGAAATAAAATATAGTGCACACGCACTGAGTACAGACATATCAAGCAATGGCAAAATGTATACACAATGAGTACAAAACATATTAACAAGTGGCAAAAGTGCACACGCACTGTAGTAGTGAACATATCAGGAAATCACAAATGTATAGGCAACGAGTACAAATCATATTGAGAAATGACAAAAGTGCGCTCGCACTGTAGTTCAGAACATATCAGCAAATCACAAAATGTATAAGCAATGAATACAAATCATGTTAACAAAATGACGAAAGTGCACACGCACTGTAATACAGAACATATCTGGGAATCACAAACTGTATACGTAATGAGTACAAATCATATTAACAAATGGCATAGAGTGCACACGCACTGTAAAACTTTTTAGCATTTTTTTTACAACAAATAAACATATCAAGGAGTGAAATAAAGTGCACATGCACTATAGAAGTCTTTAGTATTTTCAGGACAACTGATCTTATTAACAAATGAAAGGAAGTGCACACGCACAGTATGTCTTTACCATTTTATAAGAATTAGGAAAGGAATGGGAAGGATTGCGTCATGGTTGTAGCACTTTAGGTTGCACGCAGCTGCACTGAAAGTCCATATCTTTCTACAGAAGCACAACACCAAGTGAGACAATCTGAAGCTCTTTTCCTTGAAGTATTAATCAGTGTAGCCAAGACACTGAAATGTCGTAATAATATTCCATGCTATCATTTTGCTAGTACACTAGGTACACCAAACAGGGGGACCATAATAACATCTCCATCGCTCAAGGTGGTGGACAGCATGTCGTGTCAACACCATGTTCTTGTAAAGTAGACCAACGTAGAATTAGTGCAAAAACCAAATATAGTGCTCCATGATCATGAGGATAGACAGGACAAATGGATATTGCAGTAATTTCTGGTAATTAGGTCAGAAGGTGAAGGACATTAAGTCACATAGTAGTCTTCATTGAGAATTACACTAGTCTAACAACTGATTTGAGTAATTGGTGGCACTCATCGCCCAGTTACTGAACATTTCTGTACCATGTATGTAGTATTACAGAATAATGTTCATAAAGTTATCTGAATATAGTAATTATTGGCACTCATTGCCCAGTTACAAACCATCAGAAGTCATCATTCAAAACAGAAGCTAATGAATGGCATAGTATTAACATAATTCACTTAATTATAGTAATCATTGTCATCATAGGTAATTTACAATAAACAGTGGCATTCATTGGCCAGCTACAAAGCATTTTTTTGGTATTATTCAGAAGTCATTACTCAAAATGAGCTAATTATTGGCATAGCATTTATACATAATTAATCTAATTATAGTATTCATTGGCATCATAGGTAATCTTATTACAATAAACAGTGGCATTCATTGGCCAGTTACAAAGCATTTTTTTTTGTATTATTCAGAAGTCACTCAAAATGAGTTAATTATTGGCATAGCATTTATACATAATTCATCTAATTATAGTAATCATTGACATCATAGGTAATCTTATTACAATATTTAGTGGCATTCATTGGCCAGTTACAAAGCATTTTTTTTTTGTATTATTCAGAAGTCATTATTGAAGTGACATACTATTCAGAGCCGATCAGTATTATTCAGAACTCTCTTAAACTAGTTGCATTATTTGGGACTGGTAATTACTTTGTTTGCTTTTGAGTTATTGCTGCAAATGAAGATGTGTAACGTCATTCGTCATGAGTCAGCTGTAGCAAGGTTATGAAACAAGTAGAGTATATGTGATCACATTCAAAAACGACATAGGTTTAATAAACAACTATTTATATCACATTAATTTCATGAATAATTTCTCCTGCAAAATATACAAAATGGATTATGAAACTGAAAGAAGAAACGCATATTATGCTGAAAAGTAGTGAACTTCGAATTAACAGGTAGTGAAATGTGTATAAAAATATATATGTTCGCTAGCTGTCCTTTCCAGAACCTTCAGTCATCATACCATGCGATATAAGACATACTGCCAAAACGAACTGCAACAAATAATTAAATAACTACATAGCATCTCTTAACTAACAGCAAATATATAAACTTCATCATTATTTTCATCTGCAGAGAAAAACTTCATTATCCATATCACCATAACTCCATTATTATCATCACCTGTAAAGAAAAACTTCATTATCCATAGTAGCATATTCTTCATCATTATTCATCACCATTCATTATCATCTGCAAAAGAGTCACTTCATTATACAACTATTCCTTATTTCTATCATATTTCATCACTAAAACTAAGATGTGTAGTTCTGTCTGACAGCCTGCATCAATCGCCTCGTATTCTGAAAGAAAAAATTAGTTAAGACTGCTATTCTACGATGTGTATAGTATATTCTTGTTAATGCTTGTTTATTCTGATCCATTTACTCTTCATCACGAGGTATTGCATCCTCTTTCGTTCATTCCGAAGGTGAAATTCCCATTTCTGTTTAATTTATTTCGTTTACACGTTATTTCTTTCTGAAAATGATGAACAAAGATTAATGTCTTGCATTTAATTCATATACCCATTAGATAAAAACTGGTTTATAGTAACATAATTGAGCATACAGCATAGCATGACAGAAAACGTAATATGTCAAAAACATTGACAGTGTTCAGAAGCAAAAATGTACACAGTGCATCACAATGTAGCAGCAAAAAAAAGTAAAGTAATCACGATGTTTAGCTATCATAAGGCAAAATGTTAAAGTCAACTGGTGTTTGTTATATCTTAAATATTTCATAGTACATACAAACAAAACAGGAAAACAATCATACATACATAAAAATGGAAAATATGCACGGTCTAGGGTGTATAACGACAAGAAATGTGATCTTGTTTGTGTACAGTTTGTATGTTGTGTAGTTAATAGAGGCGAGAATTGAAGACTTTAATAGAGAGAAAATTTGATAAAATTAATATATCACTAGATAGAATTGCATAATTATTCGTAAGATACGTAATTTTATCTGGAAAATGTGCACTGTCTAATGTGTAACGACAAGAAAAGCGACCTGATAACCTTACCTTGCCGGGCACTTGCCAAGAAAAAAATGCGATAATCATCAGTAAGTAGTCACATAAATATAATTGCATAAGTGGTCATAAAATGTGTAAGTTCATCTGGAAAAATATGCACGGTCTGATGTGTAACGACAAGAAAAGCGACCTGCTAACCTTACCTTGCCGGGCACTTGCCAAGAAAAAATTACGATAATCATCAGTAGGTGTTCATGTGAATATAATTGCATAAACGGTCATAAAAAATTAGGAAATGGCATTACAGTGTGATAAATCATAAAGTATTTTCATTCAATAAAAGGTTTGACGTTCGACACGTGGTGGTTCCTGTGGTGTCACCGCCAGACACCACACTTGCTAGGTGGTAGGCTTTAAATCGGCCGCGGTCCGTTAGTATACGTCGGACCCGCGTGTCGCCACTATCAGTGATTGCAGACCGAGCGCCGCCACATGGCATATCTAGAGAGCCTTCCTAGCACTCGCCCCAGTTGTACAACCGACTTTGCTAGCGATGGTTCACTGACAAATTACGCTCTCATTTGCCGAGACGATAGTTAGCATAGCCTTCAGCTACGTCATTTGCTACGACCTAGCAACGCGCCATTATCATTTGCTATTTATCTTGTGATGCATGTACCGTCAGACCGATGTTCACCAATTATGGATTAAAGTTAAGTATTCCAGACGCTACGTACCTTTTTTGCTAGTATAATTACTTTACCTGTTCCAGACCTCACGCCAGCCTGCGTGAGCTTTAACGCGTGCCTTTCGGCTACCTCCTAGTGGCTTGGCTGTCTTGCCAAGTCACAACAGTTCCCTTTGGTTTTTCTGGTTCTCAAAGTTTCGACGTGTACTACATTGGGGTGAGGAATGCTGCGAATCCGATATGGAACTGCGTATAGAAGTTCAAATTTACTACACCTACCTTTTCCTCTATTCGAAAAATGGTTCAAATGGCTCTGAGCACTATGGGACTCAACTGCTGAGGTTATTAGTCCCCTAGAACTTAGAACTAGTTAAACCTAACTAACCTAAGGACATCACACACATCCATGCCCGAGGCAGGATTCGAACCTGCGACCGTAGCGGTCTCGCGGTTCCAGACTGCAGCGCCAGAACCGCGCGGCCACTTCGGCCGGCCGCTCTATTCGATAAATAGGGTGTACGTACTAATATCTTTTGTCCAATGTGAAAGTCACGGCGTGTACAAACCTGCTTTTTGCTGTCTTCTCCGGCGCTCTGCGGCACGTTTGATGTTGTTCAGCGCAATGTCAATTATTGCATGGTGTCGTAGTCGACGAGATGTAGGAAATGTTATTAATTCTTTAATTTTGTTAGGTGGTTCAACATTTTTCAGTATAACAGACGGAGATAGTATAGTAGATTCATTCGGTATGGAGTTAATTACATCTTGGAATGAGAGTATGTGTGTGTCCCAATCAATATGTTTTTTATGGCAGTAAATTTTACACAGTTTACCAATTTCTTTCAGTAATTGTTCACAAGGGTTCGAAGAAGCATGTACCTGGATATATATATCGGAGAAATGTTTCTAGCTCGTAACATACGTGTCCCTATAGCAGATCGAAACTGTGGTCCAGTGTCGGAAATTACTTTCAACACATGCCCTACACGAAATAGAAAATGTTTTACAAATGCTTTCGAAACAGTTTTAGCAGTAGCTTTGCGTAACGGAGTGAAGGTAAGAAATTTTGAAGTGAGTTCAACAGCGGCCATATGTCTCAATTTAACAGGTACAATGGGATGTAATGGAGGAATATGTGAAGTCGTATCTGATTTAGCTTTCTGGCGGATTTTACATGACGCTAAAACTCGTCGAATACGCTTCTCCATGTTGGTAAAATAACAGTTCTGTCTCAGTATAAGAAAACATTTTCTAGCTCCGTAATGTGCGTAACTTAAATGAGTATACCAAATTAATTTGTTAACAAGTTCGTCAGGAATGTATAATAACCAATTGTTGCTGTCAGGATGAGAGCGGCGAAACAGAATGTCATTGCGTACAGTGTAATGGTTTCTAATGGTAACATTATTCCTATCTTGCCAAAGGTGTTTAATCTCTTTCCATACGTTGTCTTTACTCTGCTCTTGTGCTATGTCTTGTAATGACGACGAAATGAAATTTTCAAATGCAACTTGTTGAATGTACATGACGCTGAAATTTACTTTGCAGAAGTTGGTTGCGATGTCTTGCTGATTGTTGCTGAGAGAACGGGATAGTGCGTCTGCTACAATATTTTGTGTGCTGGGAATGTGAACAATTGTAAAATTAAATTCCTGTAAATAAAGTTTCCATCTACTTAAGCTGTCGTGTGTAAATTTAGCCGAAAGTAAAAACTGTATCGCTCTATGGTCTGTGTAAACGGTGGTATGTCTTCCATGAAGGAAATGCCGAAATCTCGTAAAAGCCCATACAACACATAATGTTTCAAGTTCTGTAACAGAATAATTACGTTCAGCAGGTGACAGAATGCGACTTGCAAAAGCGATGTTTTTAATTACTGTACAACCATCTTCTTCAATTTCCTGAAAAATATGTACGCTTAAAGCGGTGTTAGAACTGTCGGTGGCAATAGAAAAATTTCTGGTAACATCTGGGTGCGATAAAAGTGGTGCATTCAACAAGGGTTCTTTCAGGTTCACAAATTCAGAATGTGCTTGCCTATCCCAAGACCAAATAGTGTTTTTACCTGTCAATTGACATAATCTAGGGGTGTCTAAAGCAGAATGAATAAATTTACGAAAAAAGTTAATTAAACCCAAAAAACTGCGTAGTTGTCTCTTCGTCGTAGGAACAGTAATATCACGTAAAGCTTGAAGTTTTTCCGGGTCAGGCGTAATGCCCTTTGCTGAAATTACATGTCCAAGAAATTTTATAGAAGTTTTGCCAAAGTGCGATTTACTGAGATTAACTGTGAGTCCTTGTGCACGAAAAGTTTGCAACAGTTGTTCAAGAATCAGATTGTGTTCAGACCAGTTAGCTTCTGCAATAAGAATGTCGTCTACGTACGTTGTGATTCTGTCTTTAAGTTCTGTCAGAAGTATTGTATTCAAACCGCGAATAAAAGCTGCTGAAGAAAGAGTTAAACCGAACGGTAATTTACAAAATTGATAAGTCACCAAAACAGAGAAATGCTGTGTACTTTCTGCAGTTAGGATGGGGCTGAATTTGCCAAAATCCCGATATCAAATCTAATGGGGAATGAATAGCAGTACCATGAAATTTCTGTAGAAGTTCTTCTAGTGTCTGTGGGCGATCTGTTTCATTAATAATAATGTCATTGATGTGACGCGAATCAAGTACGAGGCGAAGTGAGCCATCCTTTTTCTTAACAATATGGAGCTTGACTAACTGCCGGTTCAATAATTCCTTGGTCAAGCATAGCTTGCAATTCTTTCTTAACTTGTTCTCTGTGAATATATGGAATGGGATAATGCTTGGCCTTAAATTTGTCGTGCTGTTTAACTTGAAATTCATACATAAAACCGGACATAGTACCAGGAACGTTGTCAAAAACTGGAGCTTGCTGTAAAAGAATTTTGTGTAGTTGCGTGCGTTCGTCGTCTGTATTTGCACTGCTCTGTTTAACTTTATCAGAAATCATCTGTATAACGTCATAGTCGGCTTCGTCTTGAGTATTATAGTTATGTACGTACGTATCTGTGAACGATGTGGAATTACAGTCTATGTTACGTGATGTGGAAATCACCTCTGTACGATTAATTGTTTGTTCTTCTACAGATAAAGAGTGCTGAAATTCCAAAGCCAGTTGTACATTATCATCCTTTAACATTAAATAGGAGTTTTGAAAGTCAATAATTGCATCGTGTTGTACCAGAAAATTCGTACCTAAAATAATGTCTGTTGTCAATAAGGGAATAATCCAAAAATTTGAGTGAAGTGTATGACCTGCAATACAAAATGATAAATGTGTCTGTAATTTTACATCTACTCCTTTACTAGATACTGCTCCTTTTACTTTCGTTTTGCGTAATTGTAACGTAGGATAGGTATTCTCTTTGTTACACTCGTTGAAAGTTTCTTCATTTATAACTGACATGGGTGATCCAGAATCGATTACTGCTGAAAACTTCGATGATCCAATTTTAATTTCAATGACAGGGTGTGAAATAGTTTTTTGAACAACCGGTCTTTCCTGCAAAAGAGTGTCTCGGATGTCGTCAAAAGTAATAACATTTTCGTGAACAAGATTCTGTGTATCAGAAGTATTGCTTACGTTGCTGGAAGATGCAACCTGTACTGTATCTACTCAAATTCTATCTGACGTGTTATTATTTTCGGGAGGATGCTGTGGTATTTCGACTATTTGAACTGTTCTGTTATTTCTTCCAGACGTATTACGTTCTGGATGATACCTACTGTCTGGTTCATTCTTGATAATATGTTGTTGCTGATGTTCTTGCTGCTGATAAGACCGACTGTTATTAAATGTACGCTGAAAATTGTGCTCATTATTTTTACGTCTGTCATGATAGTCATTTCTATACGGTGCACTGCGATAGGAATTGAAATAGTGTGTCTTCTGTACGTACTGATTTCCTTGTTGCTGTGCGTTACTATTTGTTGGAGCCGACGCTATACGCGTACGCGGCGAAACATTAAACCTTGGTTGACCTTGTGCATTACATTGTTGGTTAGGTATGCTAACCGGTTAGTTTTGTTGCTGTTGCGGAGAAAAACCTCTATTGTTACCAAAATGTGGTTCCTGTTGCTGATAATTTTGACGATATTGATGATTAAAATTTTGTCTGTTATTAAAGTTCTGCTGGTTGCCGTTCCTAAAGCGTCTATTACCTTTGCTATTGAAATTGCGTGGCTGATCGTAATTGCTGTATGTTTGTTGACCTTGGTTATTATATGAAAAATTATTATATGAAAAAAAGGAATAATCCGATTGCTGCACTTCCAAAAGCTGTAACAGATCTCTGAATGCCGAAATATTTTCTTTTTGCTGACCCGTTAAAAGTGACACACTTAATGATCGTGGCAATTTAGAAATACATAATTGAATAAGTGCAGATTCACTATATGGTTCACTTAAGTACTGGTTTTGTTGGACCATGTGCTCAAAAAATTGCGTGACACTGGGAAAATTTGAGTTCTCATAATTTGGTAAACTAATTAGTTGATCCTTAATTCCGCGCTGTGTCGTCTTCGACCAATACGCTGACAGAAAAGCATTCTGAAATTCTTCTACCGAGTAGCATTGTCTCGCGATCGGTCTCATACGAGTTGCCGGTTCGCCTTCCAAAAAACTGCAAATAAATTCAAGTTTATGTGTTACGGACCTAGTCGGTGGAAAAACAAAGCTAAATTGTTGTATCCAATCCAAGGGGTGAATCTGTGTTCTGTCATTTTTAAATACTTTAAATTTTCTCACTGATAGAAAATGTTTGTAATCAAAATTATCGTCTCTGTATGTCTGAACAGGTTCAGGATTGTATGAGAATCTATTTGTCCGTGACTGTTCAAAATCTAAGTCACGAACTCTCTGTAAATTACCCAAATTATACTGGCTGTGTGATTGTGAGAAATGTTCGGAATGTGCCGTATGCTGTGACGTGTTATTAACTGAAATATTTTTCATTTCTGTCACTTTAATACGTTTGTCAATTTGGTTGTTCTGTTGTTCAAATTTCTTATCGACTTCCGTATCCAGAGTGTGTGAAAGTTCTGGTGACTTTAAATTAAACTCGCCGCGTATCTGTGTTGCGTTTTCAGAACATTGTTCAGTGACTGCATTACTTTCATCTCTAAATGATTCTGTTATGCCTGCATGTCTATTACTTAATTCTTGTGCAACAGATCTAGTTTCTTCACTATTGTTCTTAACACAAACCTCAATTTCGTCACGTAATTGTTCTTTAGTATCATCACGTTGCACGGTAACGGCTGTAATCTGTTCACCAAGTTGTTTGTTCTGTTCGTTAAGGTTTTCGTGTTTTTCATTCGACAGTTTGAAACTATGATTAATTAGTTCATTAAGTTGTTTATAATTATTGTCTATTTTTTATTAAATTGTTTGAAATTTTCATTACGTTGTTTGAAATGGTTGTCGATACTTTCATTAAGTTGTTTGAAATGTTGTTTGAGAATCTCGTTTTGTTCCTTCTTAAACTGTAGCAATACTGCCATAATTTGATCCAAACCAAAAGTAGCTGCTACAGTCTCTGTGCTGTGTGATGGTGTATATGCATTTGTCACATTTTCTGTAACCATTTGGTCATTCTGTAATTTTTGAAGAGGTTTGCCAATCGGATGTGCACTGTTGGTCACTACACCGGAATTAAATAAATTTGCCATACTCTGATTACACTGTTCATTTTCATTAGAAAAATTTGTCTGTTCATTACTTAAATTTTGCAAACCGGGTGTGTCAAGCTGGGCAGCGTTCATTGTAACAGAATGTCCCGCGTCATCAATTGTCGTTAAATTAACAAAGGACACAATTGAATTTGTTTGCTCATCATTAGCATTAAAATCAGTACTAGTGGTCGGTACGCACTGATTGTCTGTAAATGGAGGATTGACATCATTACACTGCATGTCGCAAGTACTATCGGTCAAATTATTCGTGTCCGTTATTTCACTAATTACGCATCGCGATGTACTGTTAACAGTTTTTCGCGGCATTTTTCACTAATCAAAATTATTCACAAATGAAACACAGACAATGCAAAATGCAACATACACAAATACAAGAAAGAGCAACAAATTGCCGATGATCTATGAAAGAAAGAGTGATAAATTAGTAAATGCGTTGCGCCAAATGCTAATTACATTTAAGTAAATAAGAGCAGATATATGACTACCTCTCAGAAGATTCACAAAGAAATACGATCCCGGCCGGATGTCGCCAAGTGTAACCTCCCCACACGAAATTTTGTTAAATGAAAATGGAAATGGAGTCAAGTGTAACCTCCCCGCAAAAATTAAGGAATGATAATTGAAAATGGACCACACAATAATATTGATTAAATAATGAACCATGAACGAAATGTAACCTCCTAACAGAAATAATAATATCTGGTAAATTTTATAAGGACAGCAGCGCTGACCTTCGGCCCTGTATTCTGAATAACAAAAGCAAAAATTCTTACCTCAATAAAAACTGCAACTATTTCTGCTCTTATTTATCGACACAGCTTCGCGCAATGCTGACGTATTTTTTTTTTTGGTTCTTGGTAGGAATGCATAGGAAATATTCTTTAAATTGGAATGAATGTTTTTCTTTAAAAAAAAGGGTTACTTTATTTGTAAAAATTATTATTGGGGCATTTTTTCTGAACAAATTAAATTACAATTAACATACATTATTAATTATGCGCAAGGCTGCTTCTTTACCTTCTACACCAATACTCATCCTCCAGAGTCCTGACCAGAGTCGCGAGCAGAGCATACAGCCGACGCATGCCGACTCCCGCAGACTACTCCTGTCCACTCGCTACTAAAGCCGACTGACTACTACTGCAGACTCGCGCAGACTGACTTCTACTGTCGACTCGCGCAGACTAGCGACAAGCAACAACTAACGATAAACTACTCTCTGGTCAGAGATTCTGCCATGCCTCACCCATCGCCGGGGAAGCATACACCTTACAATGTTGACAGATTCCTCTCGCTGCTGCAAGTATTCCCAGAAGTTTTTACGGACTTAAGAAGAGTTATTTAGCGGCCCAGTCGAGGCGCGACAGAATGCCTCAACGTTCGTCGAATTAGGAACGAGGGCATACAATCCAGTGAAGTCTGTTGTCATCTTGGAAAGCAGGAGTGTCCACAACATATTTAACATCGATATGTAGAAGACAGGGGAACGAAATAGTTGAAATAATCTGTCTGGTTCTTGTTCATGGTAACCTAAATGACTGGGCCCAAGTCATGAAACAAAAAATTCAGCCCCCCCTCTCACCCTCCCGTACTCGCTTTATTGTACCGTCGGTGCACTGGACACGTTGCGGTATATGAATGCGCACAAAGTCATAACTTTTCGGACCACGTTGCACGCGCCCAGTCGGCTGGTGTCCGTTACTACGGTTCCGCACCTCATTCTGTTAACGGCGTAAAGTCAAGAGCCGGCACACCAGTCGGGAACGACTGAAAAGGGAAGGCTGTGAGAAGAGATCAGCCAATCGCACGCTGACCGACCTCCTTCCAGGACGAGTACGCGACAGAAGCAGCCTCTATGCGAAGGGAACATAAGCGCCGCGACCGACTGGTGACGGCCACTTCAAAAGCAGCTTCAAGATTAGCAAAATCTATAGCAATGTCATCTCTAGTTACTTCGCTTGTACTCTCTATGTAGCACAGACTAGGAATTGTTTATACTGAAGAAGACTACTTATTTTGTATGTCGCCCTTTGCTTGCGATACATCTGTGTAATTGTCAGAGTTAAGCCTTGTAAATTTCTTATTGTAATAAAACTCATTAATACGATTTGTTTGAATGTTTCTCTAGCGAACCGAGTATGCAGGCTTGCTAGACACCTCACAATCGATAAAAACGGAACCCTTATAGTAGAGCTTTGTTGTCCGTCCCTGTCTGTCTGTCTGTATGTCGTTCTGTCAGAGTGTTAGAAAGCCTTTTTCACAGGAACGGGTTGACGTATCAACTTGAAATTTATGTCACATATTAATGTCTACGGTCCCTTGCTGTTGCAATAAATTAAAGCTCTTAAGTCAATGCAGTCAACAGATACGACCATTTACGTCACGTGTTTTGATACTCTCAAACTCACTCATCAAAACATATAGGAGTCTTCCCATGGCCTATAATCCTGAAATATGGTAAGAACCAAGCTCTCAAGGTACAACCAAAGGAAAAAATTCAAAAACTGTAAACTTAACACAAAAAAAATTTTTGTCACTTTTGTCGGTGCGTCCATCTGTTAATATACCTTTTGCACATGAACAGGTAGACGCATCAAACTGAAATTTATGTCACATATTGGAGTCTGTAGTCATTTGATGGTGTACAGATATTAAGCTACTTTGTCAATGCAATCAAATGATACGGCCATTTGTGTCACACATTTTGATACTTGCGAAGTCACTCATGAATAACTATGACCTAGAATCGTGAAATTTGGCAAAAAGCAAGGTTTCAGAGTAAAAGTAAAGGAAAAAAACTCAAAAATCTTTAATTTGTAATTAGGCCACATGAAAAAATGTTCTTTTTGTCATTTGTTATGCAACGTAAAACTTGAAATTAAAACATAATCGTAAGTCTTGGACTCTATGGGACCGCATCTTGGCTGTATCAATGTCGATAACAGGCAAAAATGGTCAAGATTCTTCATTCCCGAAAAGGATGATCTGTCTGTAAACGAGATAACTAAGTTTGTACGAAGTCGTGCTGGCACCTGGCCATCTTTTTTGTCCGTCCAATTGAAGACGTTTAGCTTTGTACCAGTAAACGTACCACCCCAGTTCCTTACAGAATCAAAATTCCGTGTATAAAAACGTCTGAATTTCGCACAATTCAGTTACCAGGTTAGATATTTGATGTTATGCATGTAAGTGAGAGAAAGCTGGAAAAGTTTCAAATTTCACATGATGTGCGTTGACGTCGTTAATGCGCTCTCATTATCAAACACTGGATGAATATAGTACGGGTAATTTGCGCTGAGTTTTAAGCAACAGCAAGTTATCACGTATCTGATTGTTTATGACGTCATATCTCCTGACTATTTCTCGTTCAATGACATAATTTTGCAGGTACACTCAGTGGTGTAAGTAGATACTGGTTGCAAAGTGTCTTGTGGTTATAGTTATTAGTAAAGAAGCAATCAACTAAAAATGTCATGCCTGATCTGGCTGTTTTTCTGCATGAACAACGCAAATCTAATAAGGAAGAAACTTTTTTTCCCTTCACCATTTTGTGCGGGTGTCGGTGACAAACAGTTTCTTAAAGGTTTGAAATTATGTGTAAAGTTGTTTCGAAGTCGCTAAGTGCTCTCGTTGTCAGCACTGGACGAATATCGTCTGAGTAATTTTCACGCCATGAGTTACGATGCCTGAAGACATTTACAGAGTTTCTAAGTGTAATACTGGTCTTAATGTGCCAAACCTTCAACATAACACAAAGTGAAACATATATAACTTTAACATAAGATTATAATTGTTAATGAGTAGAGTATTGCAGCGTTGCAATTTTTTAAATACGGTTTATGACTATACGAGACATGAAAATGAAATTTCTGTTGCCTCTAGAAGCCGTAATATAGGCAATCTGCTACATCTACTGTGCCCTGGGTTAGTCGCTTGATAACATAGGTTCCACTGCGAGAAAACGCCTTCTTCGAGGTATCCGACACCACATGTCCATTTCATACAATTCGCTTCGCAGTGTGCACTCAGAAATTGATTGAAACAGACCTGCATTCGATGTCAGTAGCAATTTCCGTCCGATTTGACATTCGTCTCCGCTCCCTGTCAGCCAGGAAGTTGGTATCACTGTTCTTGCCCGTTTCATATAGGCGTGAGTGGTACAAAATTCCATGTAGACACATTGAAAAGTCCACGTTCATACAGCAACAAATAGGTTGACTTTATTCAAGGTGTGGTCATAGCGACGTCCAAACACCACAGATGGTTACTGTTATTCTGTCACGTCTCCACGTCGAGCTACACTCAGGCGACATAGCTCGTAACGATATGCATTTATGCAGATGACGGTATCCCATTTCGCAAATTGTTAGGGAGTTCTATACTCCGCGATTCACAGTAGCAAGAGTATGACGAGAACAAATTTGACGCATCGCCTCTCACCTACATCTACATCTACATTCATACTCCGCAAGCCACCCAACGGTGTGTGGCGGAGGGCACTTTACGAGCCACTGTCATTACCTCCCTTTCCTGTTCCAGTCGCGTATGGTTCGCGGGAAGAACGACTGACTGAAAGCCTCCGTGCGCGCTCTAATCTCTCTAATTTTACATTCGTGATCTCCTCGGGAGGTATAAGTAGGGGGAAGCAATATACTCGATACCTCATCCAGAAACGCACCCTCTCGAAACCTGGCGAGCAAGCTACACCGCGATGCAGAGCGCCTCTCTTGCAGAGTCTGCCACTTGAGTTTGCTAAACATCTCCGTAACGCTATCACGGTTACCAAATAACCCTGTGACGAAACGCGCCGCTCTTCTTTGGATCTTCTCTATCTCCTCCGTCACCACTGACAACGGAGCTGCCCAAGGCCTTCTTTTAACGACGGAGAACAGCGACGTTTGCGAAGGGTTGTCAGTGCTAAAAGCCAAGCAACACAGCGTGAAATAACAGTAGAAATCACTGTGGGCCGTACCACGAACGTATCCGTTAGGACGGTGAGGCGAAATCTGGTGTTATTGGGCTATGGGAGCAGACGACCGACGCGAGTGCCTTTAGTAACAGCATGACAGCGACTGCAGCGCCTCTCATGGGCTCGTGACTCTATCGGCTGGACCCTAGAATACAGGAAAATCGTTTTCAGGCCAGACGAGTCCCGATTTCATTTGGTGAGAGCTGATGGTAACGTTCCACTGTGACGCAGACCACACGAAGCCATGGACCCCAGTTGTCAACAATGCACTGTGCAAGCTGGCGGCTCGTCTATAATTTGGGTCATGTTTACATGGAAATGACTGGGTCGTCTAATCCACTTGAACCGATTATTGACTGGAAATGGTTGTCTTCGCCTACTTCGAAACCATTTGCAACCATTCATGGACTTTGTATTCCCGAAAAACAATGAAATTTTATGGATGTCAATGCTCCATACCACAGCTGTTTGTAATTGGTTTGAAGAATATTCTGGATAATTCGAGCGAGTTATTTGGTCACCCAGAATGCTGAACATAAATTATATCGAACATTTAAGGGACAAAATCGAAAGGTCAGTTCGTGCACAACTTCCTACACCGGCAACACTTGCCCAGTGATGGACGGATATAAAGGCAACAATGCTCAAAAATTCTGAAGGGGACTTCCAACAATTTGTTGAGTTCATGCCACATCGAGATGGCGAAATGGGATCCGACACGACGTTAGGAGATATCGCGTGACTTTTGTCACCTCCGTTTATTTTATTGCGCTGATTCCATAAATAATTCATTGTGCAGATTGTCAGGACATTGTGGTATTATGGTTAACTTGTCTCGATCACGGGGACACAGGTTCGATTCCCGGCCAGGTCGAAGACATCCTCTGCTTTGGGCTGAATGTGTGTGTGTGTGTGTGTGTGTGTGTGTGTGTTTGTGTGTTGTGCTCATTTCTTCATCATCGACGCGCAAGTCGCCGAAGTGGCGTAAAATGGGACAACTTGCACCAGGTGGCTGACCTCGCTAATGGCGACTTCTGGCCAAAAAATGCCACACGTACATCTGATTGGCTTGACTTTCATCAGTCGTGGAGGGTCACGTGGGCGTGTGGTACCAGATCTAATCCGAGAGCGACCAGTGCTCTTGTCAGGGGTGGTGACTAACATCTTGTCCAGTGAGCTTACGTGGAAACCCATAACCATTTGTCGCGACACCAGCGGATGAATTCCATGGCAGTGGAGGGAGCCAAAGATGGAAAAAAACTGGAAGAAGATGAGGAACTGAGGACGTTGTAGGTGGTTGGCCATATGAAAGCGAGAGAAGGGGAACTTTTTTTAAAAAAAAATACGTCATTACCCTAGAAGATCTTTTCACATGCAACGTGTAATAAAAAGTAAACTAAATTAGTATAGCATGAATGCCTGAGAGAACCCGAAGGGCAGGTTTAGGCCACTAATTGAAAAGATTTTCACCATCCTCCGTGCCATAGTCACCTTTCTGTCGCGAAGTATGACAGCTGTGTGCGGAAGAGTGTTTGTTAAGTGTAGGTGATTGTAATGGGTGTGTTGTGAGTTTAGTGTCATGTTTGTGTTGAAGATGTGAGGTAACGGAAATGTTGAAAGCCGTTGCCGGTACTTAGCCTAGTCTTCTCTAAAAGCAGAAAGAAGGCTGCCGGTATTAAAGTCCCCATCCGATGGACGGTGCACCATCAAGAGTGTTGCCCTCATGAGGCACTGCGAGGAGGTTTGGAATTTAACCCAGAACACTGGTGCAAAAACTGTTGGTCGGACACTTTACGTACCACCTCTCCTTGCCAGCCAAAAAATGGCAGTGAAAATTTTATGCACCACCCGCACTCTAACTGTGCTACCTCACAGTCGAACACCACCACAGAGGCGTGCGTTACCGACTTCGGCTACGGAGGCAGGCAATGTCTAGTGACGGTGTTTAAGGGTGCTCACTTATTTCTGTTCCCGTGACATGTTGAACAGATGAACTCTTTTGCAACTCTGGCTTCTGTAGCCCGTAGCGACGAATTTATTCTGGGCGGTTTGGTTACTCGCCTGATGTTCCTGTTCAACGTTGACTTTGTAAATTAACTGTTCTGTGGCACCGTTACAACTGTTACAAGCAGCGGTAGTGGAGACTGATGTAAAGGAAGTCTTATGCTCATTACAAAACTGACAGATGCGGCGGATTTCTCCAGCCGCGGTACGCCTCTGAGGCTCACTATTGACAGAGCAGGGAAAGGGACAGTACGACGCAGCAGCGAGGAAAAGCAAACAAAATAAAAATGCAAATATACGAGGAATATCTATGGAGTGTGCATTCATATTCAAAGAACGGAATTTTTATCGACGTCATACTACCCCTGAAAAGTCACTTGACTGAGTGAGATGTAACGTTAGCACTGCAGCAATTCTTAAATTTTGAATGTCATTACTTCGCTAGTACAGATAGATGCACAGCAAATGTACCATTTAAAATGTATACGCGCTTCATGGCCTTCTTAACAATTGGTAGGACATTTCGTTTCTTTGCGACGAACGTCTCGGGTATCGGTGATGTTTTACTATAAAAAAAGAAAGCATTTCCGCCGCTGTTTTCCAAGTTTCGTACTCTCTTGATCGCGTTGCGTCATCGTTCAATAATTTAGGCTGCAGCGACGTTACGAAATGGCTTTCTATTTGTTATATAAAGAGCAGTGAAATGGCAACGAGACAGATGGAAAGAAGTAAGTAAACTGTTTATTTCAAAAGTACTAGACATAACGGTTAATACATTTATCCCACTGTGAGACAAGACCATCAGTCCTTCATGGGAAAATGTTTGCGGCCGTCCGAAGCAAATCGACAGCCGTGAATGTCTTTTTTCATGGCTCCAACAACATGAAAATCGCATGTGGAGAGATTGGGACTGTATAGAGAATGTGAGGTGCTTCCCAGCGAAATTTCTGCAGCCTAGACGAAACTATCTTGGCAACATGTGAGCGGGCGTTACCCTGAAACAGAATGATGCCGTCCATCAACATTCCTGGGCTATTTCCAGTTTTTTGGAGTACGGAAAAAAGACATTCGGCGCTGTCGGTTTACCTCGGACGGAGAGGTGCATGCCTGAGTAGAATCGTGGCTCCGTAAGGAATCGCAGACATTTTCTCGCGAATATATTGACGGTCTTGTCGCACAGCGGGATGAATATATTAACAGTTATGGCGATTCCTTTTGCAATAATAAATAGTTTACTTACTTTTTTCCATCTATCTCGTTTTCGTTTGACTGCCATAATATTTATTTTTCTTTTTATAGTAAGTAAACCCACATTATTATCTCACATTTCACCGTATTTACTCGGTGCGTATGTACAAGTGTTCACCTCACTAAATGTAAATGCGTTAAAAGAAGTCTGCTATTATTTCAGTTTCAAATAACACGTTTCTGTTTCAAATAACACGGTCACGGCACCCCTTTTGTTAAATATGCAATTTCACAACTGCAAATATTTTCGCAATGTGTTACAGGTCTTCTAGCCAGTCCCACGCACTTTCACCATTGCATAAGTAAGATGCTTCTTTGTATCTGAAAGAAGGGAAAGCAAAATATTATTCGTACATATACTCCACATCATTAACCCTAACAGTATAGCTTCCTATTGTGGCTACTTTAAATAAGATATTCGTTTGAAAATCTCGGTAATACAAAGGCAACTCAAACTGTCGTATATAAGTTCTTCTCCATAGATGAAGACTGATCAAAATATGTACATTTTCGACGGCCTAACTAGCAGCACAGTACCGAATTTATCCATTACTTGACTCGAAATTATGTATCAATTACACCAATTAGCACTTTGATACTAAATCTTTATTACATTGAATCTCAGTATCGGTCTACATATAAAGTTCTTCTTACCCGGCTGGTCCCGGCGGAGGTTCGAGTCCTCCCTCGTGCATGGGTATGTGCGTTTGTCCTTAGGATAATTTAGGTTAAGTAGTGTGTAAGCTTAGGGACTGATGACCTTAGCAGTTAAGTCCCATTAGATTTCACACACATTTGAACATTTTTTTCTTCTTACCAGTTTGATGTTTGTAATTAGACGTTTGTGATATTTACCTATGAAAAGCAACTTCTCGTCCTTGGACGTATTTTGATTTGTATCCATAGCAATAAAAATTACTCACTAATGCTTATAACGATATGTTTACGTAATGTGTATACATAAACATACAGTTATAAATGTCCCCGTTACAATATGGTTACTTTTGTGCTATAACAAATAGCTATAATCAGCGGTGGAAATATATTTGCGAACGCCGACCGTGTGCGGTTGTCTTGTTGGATCGTCTGATCAGTCGGAAGTTGCATTGCAGAGGAGAGTAAATGCCTATTCAAAATATAATTATTTTTGGATAGCTCAACATGAATTTCCTAAGGGACCGTAGTTTATCATGCATTTACCAGTAGAAATATGGCGCGGAGAAAATATTTCGCCGCATGCAACTTCCGTCCGATCTCGACGAAAGAATTCGTGACTGTGAACTCTCTATTTGGCAGAAACGTAAAGAAAATTAAATAACTTCATGAAAGAGTGAGACATAGATTCTATAATAAATAAATAGTCTATACACCAGTTCCATTTAACTCTGAATTTATGGCAATTAATATATGAACTTACACTGCAATGAAGGATTTAACATGGATGCCGTCTCGACTGGCACTTCTCGTAATGAAAATAATTCCTTTGACGTTTTCACATACACGCCGCACAATAAATCTACTGCTATGCAGTATTGCACTTTTAGTATTGCACTTTTACTTTACACTAAAATAACATTATTTTTAACAATAATAATACGGCGGCAAGGCATGCGCGTCCGACACAAGTTACAAGAGACAAGAGAAAATGAGTAACTGAGTAACTGTTCATCGAGAATATCTCGTACATCAAAAGAATGTTTAAAAGTGTTCTTCTTCTGTCCGTTTTTCGCGCCGCGGTTTTCAAAGTCAGAGTAACTCAGTGCATCTCTGACGGCGCTTCGACAATAAACACGTTACGTCACAGGTCGTTCACCTTTTACATTCTCACAACATTATTTGCTAACTGTAGCTGTTGCCGAGCGACTGCTCGATTAGTGAATGATTTAAAATGATTAGGCAATCACATAATGTTACATTGCCTTCCATGGGAATCTTGGAAATCAAGGACATTACCAAGATTCACATGTCGCCGTTAACATTATGGGATTGAGTACTTTACAGATTTACATTGATCAAACACAGTATTCCTGTCATTTGATTATTAGGATTACACAAATACGGTGATCTCTCATTCATAGACTAAGATAATTCTTAAGGTAAAAGTACACAAAAAAATTTAAAACTAAGACAGTAGATTAACAAGGTTTACAATGGAGACTATACATTATGCTCATTACAGCCATTTCTTTTTTATACACAGCTCATAACGACCATCTTTGTGGCCTCAAGTTATTGTCCAGAGCTCATAGGCTCTTTGCTCCTGAAAGAAAACACATAGGATTCATCTTTTTATACACACATGGAATTTTGCACACGTGTCCATTTTCATACACATATAGTTCTCACACATGGAATTTCTCACACGTGTCCATTTTCCATTGCTCACTAGTTGTCATGATTTTTACGCTTTCATTGTTTGTGTATTTGACAGGTAAGTTAAAATTTGATTCTTCTCCAGGTGAAGCTTATCCCTTGAGAAGTTGGATCGCTGCTTTGCGTTCTCCGGGTAGAAAACGTTTCATCAGCTCTGGTCGGCGAGTCTCGCTCGCACGTTAGGTACACACGTTACATGTAACAAAAAATATAAATACCCATTAGTCTAAGGACTAAGATTAAATCTAATTTTAGGACTTGGGATTCATAGGAATTTGACTTTGTCACTATTCGCGTGTGGTTTCGCTGTTCGCATTTCATTCACGGGATATAACGTTAGCATAGTATGTGATACGTTGTGAACTCATATAAGTCTTTTATTTCGGGAGCGGCTTTCATGTAAAGTCCGTTCCGTCGAACTGCAGCGGGAGTACTGTGCTAGTAAATCACTTCAAATTTAACGCGTCTGTTGCGTCGATGGACGTTGGCACAGGCTAATTGTTAGAGCTGAATCGCAACTCGAGGCGCTCACTAGCCTCCACGCGGTATTTCAGCTTTTCCGAGCGCGGTTCAGTGAACACGTTGCCTCGATGGTGTTGTGGTATTTTGTAGTTTGCTGAGCTGGTGCGGAGGGACGAGGATTACCAGGGACAGAGACTCCATTGAAACCATCCCTGCCTCCACATTTTCCAGCCAATTTTGAAGATTTTAAGGTAGCCGCTAACACACTTGGTTTCCGATGCGCTGCACGTAATCACATCATCGCCTTCGGTTACACAACCGGACTATCACTGTCCGTCGGCCTATCTGCACGTTTAACACTTTTTATCTTCGTCGTGAATGAAATTATCATTTATTTATAGCAACGACGCATTGCTTCGTGTCTGTGGCAGACTTCCACAGCATTTTAAGCCTTCACTTATACACTACTATGTACCCAAATTTTTTGCGGTTTATAATCAAATAGTTTGTCTCACTTTGTAGCTTGCTAATTGAGAGCTTCGATTATCATGTCCATTTCAATTTCTGTTGCTTTGTTGGTAACTACCTTAACATTTCGCTTTACATTGTTCATCATCTTTCTCTAAGACTAATTATGCTTTTACTTCACAGTCACAATACATTAATTTCTCCGATCTGTTAGCAATTATTATTATTAATTCATTTGAATCGTTCTTTCTATTCATTAGATTCATTAAAGTTATCACTGTCATTTCAACAAAAATTTCCTTTTTACTAGATGTGAGGAGCAATCAGTCACATTTGATCGCCCTCTCACATGAGAACAGAACACCATTCAAGAAAATATTCAAACTCCTTATCGCGATCTCGGTTTGAGTCTCGGATTTACTTTAAAAGGAAAAATAAAGACATTTCAAAACTAGCTTTTCCCGATTTCGTTCACGCGTTTCCTTTTGAAAATCGTATGTCAAACCAGCCTTCCACGTCAACCGCATTTTTCAATCTGTGACGTCAAGTCTACGGGACGTCAAGTCTACGGGACTGGTTTAGGCGGGTTCGGATATTTACACAAATTCAGAAGAAAGACATAGATATAATAGTACATAGAAGAAGAAATCTAGGAAACAACTCCTTGTTCCTTACGACTTAGAAATTAATTTTCCTTTGCGCCGTACGTCTGCGTACGCGCTGCAATTAAGAACTAGCTGCTTTGTTTTGCCGGCTGTTTAGTTGTCATTTTATTCTCACTTTGATGCCTGCTTGCGCTACACTGCATTGACCTCTATATATGACCTTAAGTCATCATTTCTTTGTCCTTGTCACTTACGCTCTTATACTTGGTATTTATTTCACTTATGGCTTTGAATGTATCTGACCTGCGTATTGCAATTACAATTAAAGCTACTTTGTTTATCTAGCTGAAAGATAGCGCTTTCGTGGTCATGTTGGTACTTACAAGTAACTCACATGCTTCGTAAACATTACGTTATTTTAATGCAGAGATGAACCTGTTCCAGATTTCTATGTACATTAGAACTTAATCTAGACATAGCTGACTTAGAAACTAGTTACTTGTTTTCCTTTTTAGTGGGATCAGGAACCAATAATTGTCAAGCGACCCGTGTCCTTGACGAAAATAAATTTCGTTTCTCGATCATTGCTCCCTGAACTTAAAAAAAAAAAAATTCTTACGTACAATGTTTTATTTTCACTTCTTTACTATTTCATATCGCAGAAGCCGGCTTGTTAGGCACATCCTTCGCTTCATATTTCATTTTTCTCTCTTAAATATTATCTCCTTAAAACTAAATCTTAAAACTAGAGTTCGTGGAGTTGATCACTTTCTTTGTTAAACAAGAATTTTTTCAGCTTGTCTGTACTTTGTCACTTAGTCACTAGCGGCTAACCTTCTCTTGCCATTATAAAGCTTTCCGTTTGACTTATTCTGTAGCATGATACTTTTTAGATCAGAGTAATGGTATAACCCTTTTATTTTTCCATTTGCGGGATCAGAAATTAGATAACAACCTGTGTGCGGTATACGAAGGATCTCGTAAGGTCCCTCAAAAAGACTTTGCCATTTTCGATTTTTGTGTAAGAGCAACGATGGTTTAAAGTGTGTTTTTAGCAAGACCTTTTCGCCTACTTTATAATTTAACACCTTATTAATATGTGTGTCATACACCTTCTTGCGTAAATTGGCTTGGGTGGTCAACGTTGTTAGAGCTTGTCTTATTCTGGCGCCTAAACTAGCGCTTAGGAATTGAATTGACCCATTCATTTTTCTCTTGGTCATAAGACATCAACTCACTCGGAGTGAAACCAGTAGACAGGTGTGGTAGATTATTCACAATTTCCTCGAAAGGTGACATAAAGTCAACCCAGCTAATCTGCTGATTTGGTATATACGTACGAATAAAACGATTAAACTCCTTGAACACCCCCTCAGTCGGGTTCGACTGCGGTCTAAACTTGGAGATAAGGATTTGCCTAATTTTATGACTAGCAAGGAAAAGTATCCATCTTTTGCAGACAAAGTTAGACCCATTGTATGAGAGAATTGATTCAGGTTTTCCGAATCTAGGAAAGTAGTCACGTTCTAAACGATTGATGATTAGTTGAGTGTTTGCAGATCTCATAGCGTACAATATCAAATGTTTGGTAAATAGATCAATGACAGCTACAAGGTACCTTAGTCCACCACGACCTCGTGGGAGGGGTCCTGCCAAATCTATGCCTAGGATTTGTATAGGTTTCTCTGTGATAATAGGATTCAAAGGCAGTATATTCGAAATATTAAAAGGTTTTGTCTTTTGACAAATGATACAGTGTTTCAAGAGTTTGTGAATTCTGCTATGAAGGTTAGGGATGTAGCAGTACTTTTCTATTTTACGCTTACACTTTTCTGGACCAAAGTGTCCCCACGAAATATGTGTATACCAGAGTAAGTGTTCTACATATTCCTGCGGAATGCATACTAGCCAATTTTCTGATGACAATGATGTTCGGTGGAAAAGAACTTGATTATGCAATTTGTAATATTTGCACATGCGATGGGTAGGATTAGTTTCGAGGATCTGTTTCACACCTCTCCATTTTGTATCAGTTTCCTACAGTTGGACAATCTGGTTACAAAGATCAAGAAAATATTTCCGATGTACTGGATCCTTCATCATAAGAATTTCGTAATTTGACATTTGTTCCAAACGTTCAGTACTGTCCGAAGAGCCTTCAGGCTTGCGAGATAGTGCAACCGCAATAATGTTATCTTTTCCTTTTATATAGATTATTTCGAAGTCATATTCCTGTAAGAAAAGACACCACCTCGTTAAGCGAGGATGTAGGAGTTTACACGTCAGAGGAAAACTAAGAGCCTGATGATCAGAATAGACTTTGATTTTCTTGCCATTGATGTAGTAGTTGAATCTCTTGAAAGCCCAAACTACTGCAAGAGCTTCCAATTCAGTAACAGAATAGGATCGTTCAGTTTCTGTAAGAACCCTACTAGCAAAACTAATTACTCTGATGTCTGGTTTTCCATTGGCTTCATGGATCTGGAAGAGACATGCGCTTAATCTCTGAAAACTTGCGTCAGATGACACACAAAATTCCTTTTCCATCTCTGGATGATAAAGAATGTTGCTATTTAACAAAGCTTCTTTGATATCGAGGAATGCCTTTTGACAGTCGTCAGTCCAATTCCACTGAGTATTTTTCTTTAACAATTTCAATAAATCAGGGTTGTTCATTACTTGCTTCTGTAAAAATCTTCTGAAGAATGAAGCGAATCCAAGATAACCTTTAAGTTGTCGTTTTGAAGATGGGCTAGGAAAAATTTTATTGCACTTAGCTTAGCCGGATCAGGACGGATTCCGTCAGATGAAATGACGTGTCCTAAGAATTTGATTTCGGCTCGGCCAAAGTGTGACTTTTGGAAGTTGGCAGTGATTCCGTATTCCAGGAATCGCTGAAACACTTTCTGTATTAGTTCAGCGTGGCCTTCCCAGGTTTTAGTGGCAATTAAAAGATCATCAACGTAGAGAGTGACTTCATCAAAGATCTGGACCAAGAACATGATCTAGGGCAGAGATGAATACTCCAGAACTAACATTCAGTCCAAAAGGCATGACCTGAAATTGATAGGATCTGCCGGCGAAGATAAATGCCGTATACTTTCGTGAGTTAGGATTTAGTCTCACTTGCCAAAATGACATTTTCAAATCTATGCTACTCTAATATTTAATTCCATAAAATCTCTGCAGGTGTTCTTCAATCGTTTCAGGTCTCCTTCGTACTGGCACAACAATTTTATTTATGTTTCGTGCGTCAAGTACGAGTCGTACGGTGTTATCCTATTTCAAAATCGTCAACAAGGGGCTACTATATGGCGAATTAGAATACTCTATGACTTTCCAGTTCAGCATTTTCTTAATTTCATTACGAACTGCTTCCCTTCTTGCATACGGTATGGGATATGTCGTGCGACAGAAAGTTTGGTGCGGCACCACTTCCATAGTATATTCATAGTCTTTTATAATACCAGGTCGTTTTGAAAACACGTTGATGTAGTGTGACAACAAATTGAATAATTCCTGTCGCTGAGGTTCGGATCTCTGTTGATTCTGCAGTCTTATTGGTTACTTCCTGCCGAGAGGGTAAGTCACTGACTGTTATTGTATCATTAAATGTATCACAGTTACCATAGAACAAATTGAAATGATTACGACAAGGAGGTTTTCAGCCTATCCTTTGTAATCTAATGCTATTACAAGTGTCAAAGGTTTTTACTCTTTCTTTCACTAACTCCAGTGCAACTTCTGTCTGCTGTACTAACAGTGTGCAAATTCCTGTATAAAGATC
Organism: Schistocerca nitens; assembly: GCF_023898315.1. Taxonomy (NCBI): domain Eukaryota; kingdom Metazoa; phylum Arthropoda; class Insecta; order Orthoptera; family Acrididae; genus Schistocerca; species Schistocerca nitens. The sequence continues at coordinate 1,189,745,792 of NC_064614.1, read as the reverse complement.
TATTCGGGCTCTATATCGTCGTAGAAAATCCAGTCCCAAGAGAGATGGCACTGCCAAATTCTTGACAACGAGGAAAATACATTTGATGGGTATTGACTGAATCTGCAGTGGTACCCAAGCTTGTATACTGACCTTTTGTGTCTGGGACCCGATGGCTCCTGTTGTTGAACATCCTTGGACGGGTAATGTTGGAATTTTAATTAATGTACTAATTTGCTTATAGAAACATAAGGACATAGCATTAATATTTGCACCTGTATCTAGGATTACAGTCGTCAAAATTCCGGCTATAGGAAGTTTTGTCATAGCTTGCACTTGGTCATCTAACGGTTCATCACCGTCAGTCGTCTCTTTCTCTTGTTATAATTCCTGTCTCATGTCAATCCCGTCATTGTACCTCAGTACAAGTGTGTCATAGTTAGTCTCTCCGTCGAAGTGGTCGCCCCCATTCTGTCTCACAGCATCACTTAGGGAGCTTTCAGATGCTAAACTTAGTTTTCCTGTTTGTGTGGTTTTGATTGGCCTTCGCCATTAGAAAGTTCGACCAATCTGACATTTTGAGAACACTGAGGAACAAAATTACTTTTATGCACAAACCTTGTGTCAAAATGTTGTTGCGTTTGTTCTGGTGTCCAATACATGTTTCTGTCTTCCGCGTTTGCGAAAAATACAGGGAGCTTGTACTGCCTTCGCGGGGTCTGATGATTTTTATTACTATTATGATTTCCGGAATCGTTACGGTGAAATCCACCTTCACACTGTGGCTTGCCGTTAAACTGTGTGTTTCTGTACATTCCCTGCGCTTGATTTTTACTAGGCGCGGAGTTGTGTTGGTATGAGTGGGCGTTATCAGCTAATTGTTGCTGCCTGGAATCTGAGTGTTGGCCGCGCGAGTACGATGCATTCCATTGCGATCCGCTCTGCTGTTGCCAACATTTTTTACTGAAACCTTTTCCGAACTTCTGCTTGTACGGTTGATTGCCGTACTAGTTACCAGTCGTGTTACACACGGGACTGAATCGGTTGTGTTGATTATGTCTATTCCTTTTGTGCGGATACGCATTGCCTTTATTTCCGTTTTGCCAATCGTTACTATTTTTGTAACCGTTCCCTGGCTTTTCATAGCCGTTACTCTCGTGATGTTGTGGCCAACAATTGTGTGGAGTATTCCGTGGTTTGTTAGCTCTCATGTCTTCATAGATCAGGTCTACGGAATCTAATATCGACAGAAGGGTATCCGGATCATCATCTGGTATGGCTATCAGCTTTTCACGAATCGATATGGGTAATTTAGACTTGAGAATCATAATTACATCTTTACTATTAATAGGGGTATCCCAATACCTGATTTTGCCAAGATATTTTTCGAAGTACTTCCTCAGGCTACTATTCCTGGGGTCAAATTGTTCTGCACTATAGACTTCTTTACGAAGGCGCTTCTGAACACCTTCGCTCCAAAATTTGCTGAAGAAACAGTGCTCAAACTCCTCATACGTTCGACACTTACCAACCATTTCGGTTCCCCATATTGCCGATTCGCCACCTATATATCCGGTAACAAATTGGATACGCTGTCTTATCAGTCCACTAATTTGGAAAAATGCCAGAGAACCCACGAAGAAAAACAATTGGTTGGGTATTTCGTTTTTCCGGGTTAAAGGCTTGAAAAACTCGATGCTTTATCATGCTTTCTTCCTTCATCATTTGTACTACTGAGTCAGATTCTTGGTTTCGGTGAATTACTGGAATATGTGGTGGTGAAGTGTGTTCTTTAGATACAACAGGTATTCGGAATTGCCGAAATAATTCATCTTCTTCTTCTGAGGCTATAGAATTAGGATACATCGGTCTTTGTATTCGGGAACTACTACTCACTTGTGCCTTCAGGTTTTTTAGTTGTTCCGTTACCTCTTGCTTCCAATTTGTTTATTCTTGCTGTAGGGTACGTCTAATGCTACCAAGTACACCCATTACGATATCTCCGGAGCTTCCAGGAACTGACAAGATACCAAGAGTGGTTGCTTTCACAGTCTCTACTAGGTCTTTCTTAATTTTATTTTCGGCAAATTTGTCTTTTCCAGCAATCCAGTTTTCATACTTTTCTCTAAATTCTCTCTCATGACGCTAGCCTCTCCTTTACTTTCGTTTCAGTTTCCAGAGTCATTTTGACATTCCCTCGGTTAGTTTTTCTACCTTCGTAGTTACTCTGTCTAATCTGTGATTAACTGTGGTTACGGTGGCGTCAAGATTCTTAGTTGCGTTTCGGATGTCAGCTGTCTCGCTTTGCATGGTAGCTAAAGTGTCATTCAGTTCGAAAATTATTCCACTTCGCATTTGAGAAACAGCATCCTTAACTTGCTTTGCTACTTCTTTGGCTACGTTTTCTCTAACAGTTTTTATTTCTTCGCTTACTGTAGAAAGTTTGTCTTCAAGCTAGGCTAACATTTGTCTATTTTCGTCTTTCAAATCATTTTTAATGGAATTCACCATTTGGCGATTTCCGTCCTGCATCATTTGACTTATTTGTCTCAGTAGCTGTTTGAATACATCGTCTGTCACTACCCCTGAATTGCTTTCACCTGCCTCCCTTGTAACCGGTATATGGCTACGAGTACTAGTGGCAGAACCTATGCTGTCATTGTCTAGTTCAGTACCGGTAACATTATGGTGCGAGACACCAAAGTCCATAAGATTTCCCACTTCACTTTCTACAATTGTTTCGATTGGTGTCTCAGCCCTACTAATTATCCTGCGGGACCGTAAGCGACGCGACACTTCACTCGTTGCATTCTGTTCATTTAAATCTAGTGATGACATTTTATCGTCTGCCATAGCTCACTTATTTACAAAGTCAATGAAGTTCGTTTGAGCTACGGCCGTCAGCTGTCGACAGAGATGTAATTTATCGGTTTCGAGTCGGTTGTCACTGCTACGTCACAAGATCGGAATGTCGGGAGTTGCACGTCACGAGAACAGGAGACTATTCTGGACCGTAAAGAAAGTATGGCTGCACACTGGTCAAAATAAATGAAAACTAAGGCTTGTCAGCTCCGTGAACAGGCAGAGGACATTTAAAAATAAGTGATATGCAATACACAACAAAGAAATTTAAAAAATACTTAAGAGAAATTACCAATCTACCAAATGCAATCTACTGAATTCAAAGCAAATTTTTACTGCAACTACTAAAGATAATCACAACTTGATGAATGTCGGCTGAAATTAAGGGAGCTTGGCTACGGCTAACGAAATTTTAACTTACGTTGCTAATGACTGCCTTGGACGTTGCAACTAGATTTTCACACAAATTCTGTTCCAAAAAAAAAAAAAAAAAAAACTCTCTTCCGTAATTTTCTCTGAATATCTCGTTTCCTTCGCTCAATGGAAATTTTATTGTATGGTGTTTGATGTCATGCAACAAATAAAAAGAAAAAGATTAGCTACAATTCTTTGTGAATATTTGCACATTACGTATCTTATATAAATTTTTATTCCTTTGAAGTTTTTTTTTTTTTAATTCGCTTCCCTGTTCGGGCGCCAATTATAACGATATGTTTACGTAATGTGTATACATAAGCATACAGGGTAATGACGTATTTTTTAAAAAAACTTTCCCCTTTCATATGGCCAACCATCTCAGGGTAGCACCTACAACGTCCTCAGTTCATCTTCTTCCAATTTTTTTCCATCTCTGGCTCCCTTCACTACCATGGAATTCATCCGCTGGTGTCGCGACAAATGTATCATCCAATGACTTCCTCTGGTTATGGGCTTCCACGTAAGCTCACTGGACACGATGTTAGTCACCACCCCTGACAAGCGCACTGGTCGCTCTCGGATTAGATCTGGTACCACACGCCCACGTGACCCTCCACGACTGATGAAAGTCAAGCCAATCAGATGTACGTGTGGCATTTTTTGGCCAGAAGTCGCCTTTAGCGAGGTCAACCACCTGGTACAAGTTGTCACATTTTACGCCACTTCGGCGACTTGCGCGTCGATGATGAAGAAATGAGCACAACACACACACACACTCACACACACACACACACACACACACACACACACACACACACACACATTCAGCCCAAAGCAGAGGATATCTTCGACCTGGCCGGGAATCGAACCTGTGTCCCCGTGATCGAGACAAGTTAACCATAAGACCACAAGGTCCTGACAATCTGCACAATGAATTATTTATGGAATCAGCGCAATAAAATAAACGGAGGTGACAAAAGTCACGCGATATCTCCTAACGTCGTGTCGGATCCCATTTCGCCATCTCGATGTGGCATGAAGTCAACAAATTGTTGGAAGTCCCCTTCAGAATTTTTGAGCATTGTTGCCTTTATATCCGTCCATCACCGTCCTAACGGATACGTTCGTGGTACGGCCCACAGTGATTTCTACTGTTATTTCACGCTGTGTTGCTTGGCTGTTAGCACTGACAACCCTTCGCAAACGTCGCTGTTCTCCATCGTTAAAAGAAGGCCTTGGGCAGCTCCGTTGTCAGTGGTGAGAGGCAATGCGTCAAATTTGTTCTCGTCATACTCTTGCTACTGTGAATCGCGGGGTATAGAACTCCCTAACGCTTTGCGAAATGGGATACCGCCATCTGCCTAAGTGCATATCGTTACGAGCTATGTCACCTGAGTGTAGCTCGACGTGGAGACGTGACATAATAACAGTAACCATCTGTGGTGTTTGGACGTCGCTATGACCACACCTTGAATAAAGTCAACCTATTTGTTGCTGTATGAACGTGGACTGTTCAATGTGTCTACATGGAATTTTGTACCACTCACGCCTATATCAAACGGGCAAGAACAGTGATACCAACTTCCTGGCTGACAGGGAGCGGAGACGAATGTCAAATCGGACGGAAATTGCTACTGACAGCGAATGCAGGTCTGTGTCAATCAATGTCTGAGTGAACACTGCGAAGCGAATTGTATGAAATGGACATGTGGTGTCGGATACCTCGAAGAAGGCAGATGTAGCAGATTGCCTATATTACGGCTTCTACAGGCAACAGAAATTTCATTTTCATATCTCGTATAGTCATAAACCATATTTAAAAAATTGCAACGCTGCCATACTCTAGTCATAAACCATATTTAAAAAATTGCAACGCTGCCATACTCTACTCATTAACAATTATAATCTTATGTTAAAGTTATATATGTTTCACTTTGTGTTATGTTGAAGGTTTGGCACATTAAGACCAGTATTACACTTAGAAACTCTGTAAATGTCTTCAGGCATCGTAACTCATGGCGTGAAAATTACTCAGACGACATTCGTCCAGTGCTGACAACGAGGGCACTTAGCGACTTCGAAGCAACTATAACCGCAAGACACTTTGCAAACAGTATCTACATACACCACTGAGTGTATCTGCAAAATTATGTCATTGAACGAGAAATAGTCAGTTATGACGTCATAAACAATCAGATACGTGAAAACTAGTTGTTGCTTAAAACTCAGCGCAAATTACCCGTACTATATTCATCCTGTGTTTGATAATGAGAGCGCATTGCACGACGTCCAACGCACATCAAGTGAAATTTGAAACTTTTCCAACTTTCCCTCACTTACATGCACAACATCAAATATCTAACCTAGTAACTGATATGTGCAAAATTCAGACTTTTTTATACCCGGAATTTTGATTCTGTAATGAACTGGGGTGGTACGTTTACTGGTAGAAAGATAAACGTCTTCAATTGGACTGACAATAAAGATGGCCAGGTGCCAGCAGGCCTTCGTACAAACTTAGTTATCTCGTTTACAGACAGATCATCCTTTTCGGGAATGAAGAATCTTGACCATTTTTGCCTTTTATCGACATTGATACAGCCAAGATGCGGTCCCATAGAGTCCAAGACTTACGATTATGTTTTAATTTCAAGTTTTACGTTGCACAACAAATGACAAAAAGAACATTTTTTCTTGTGGCCTAATTACAAATTAACGATTTTCGAGTTTTTTCCTTTACTATTACTCTGAAACCTTGCTTTTTGCCAAATTTCTCATGAGTGACTATACAAGTATCAAAATGTGTGACACAAATGTCCGTACCATACGATTGCTTTGACCAAGTAGCTTAATATCTTTACACCATCAAATGACTACAGACTCCAATATGTGACATAAATTACAGTTTGATGCGTCTACCTGTTCATGAGCAAAAGGTATCTTAACAGATAGACACACCGACAAAAGTGACAAAAATTTTTTTTGTGTTAAGTTTACAGTTTTTGAATTTTTTCCTTTGGTTGTACCTTGAGAGCTTGGTTCTTACCATATTTCAGGATTATAGGCCATGGGAAGACTCCTATATGTTTTGATGAGTGAGTTTGCGAGTATCAAAACACGTGACGTAAATGGTCGTATCTGTTGACTGCATTGACTTAAGAGCTTTAATTTATTGCAACAGCAAGGGACCGTAGACATTAATATGTGACATAAATTTCAAGTTGATACGTCAACCCGTTCCTGTGAAAAAGGCTTTCTAACACTCTGACAGAACGACATACAGACAGACAGACAGGGACGGACAACAAAGCTCTACTATAAGGGTTCCGTTTTTATCGATTGTGAGGTGTCTAGCAAGCCTGCATACTCGGTTCGCTAGAGAAACATTCAAACAAATCGTATTAATGAGTTTTATTACAATAAGAAATTTACAAGGCTTAACTCTGACAATTACACAGATGTATCGCAAGCAAAGGGCGACATACAAAATAAGCAGTCTTCTTCAGTATAAACAATTCCTAGTCTGCGCTACATAGAGAGTACAAGTGAAGTAACTAGAGATGACATTGCTATAGAATTTGCTAATCTTGAAGCTGCTTTTGAAGTGGCCGTCACCAGTCGGTCGCGGCGCTTCCCTTCGCATAGAGGCCGCTGCTGTCGCGTTGTCGTCCTGGAAGGAGGTCGGTCAGCGTGCGATTGGCTGATCTCTTCTCACAGCCTTCCCTTTTCAGTCGTTCCCGACTGGTGTGCCGGCTCTTGACTTTACGCCGTTAACAGAATGAGGTGCGGAACCGTAGTAACGGACACCAGCCGACTGGGCGCGTGCAACGTGGTCCGAAAAGTTATGACTTTGTGCGCATTCATATACCGCAACGTGTCCAGTGCACCGACGGTACAATAAAGCGAGTACGGGAGGTTGAGAGGGGGGGCTGAATTTTTTGTTTCATGACTTGGGCCCAGTCATTCAGGTTACCATGAACAAGAACCAGACAGATTATTTCAACAATTTCGTTCCCCTGTCTTCTACATATCGATGTTAAATATGTTATGGACACTCCTACATTCCAAGATGACAACAGACTTCACTGGATTTTATGCCCTCGTTCCTAATTCGACGAACGTTGAGGCATTCTGTCGCGCCTCGACTGGGCCGCTAAATAACTCTTCTTAAGTCCGTAGAAACTTCTGGGATTACTTTCAGCAGCGAGAGGAATCTGTCAACATCCACCCACCATCCAATGGAGTAGCTCTACGGGATCTTACACTGACGTGACGAACGTCATGGGATAGCGATATACACGTATACAAACGGCGGTGATTCATGCGAAAAGGTGTCCGAGGTCATTATGGCTGCACGCCGGAAATTAACAGACTTTGAACGCGGTATGGTAGTTGGAACTACACGCACAGCACATTCCATTTCGGAAATCAATAGAGAATTGAATATTCCGGGATCCACAGTGGTAACAGTCTGCTCAAATTACCAAATTTCAGGAATTATCTCTGACCACAGACAGAGTAGTGGCCGCCCGCCTTCACTTAACGACGGAGAGCAGCGGCGTTTGCATTGACTTGTCAGTGCTTGGAGACAAGCAACGTTGCTTGAAATAACTACAAAAGTCAATGTGGAACGTATCCGTTAGGAGAATGCGGAAAAATTTGCCGTCATTGGACTCTGGCAGCAGACGAGGACGCGAGTGCGTTTGGCTGACAGAAGGACATCGCCTGCAGTGCCTCTCCTGGGTCCGTGATTGGAAAACCGTGGACTGGTCGGATCAGTCACGATTTCAGTTGGTAAGAGCTGATGGTAGGCGTCCATGGAGCTAGGTTGTCAACAAGACACTGTGCATGCTGATGGTGGCTGCGTAATGGTGTGGGCTGTGTTTACGTGGAATGGACTGGGCGCTCTGGTTCAACTGAAACGATCATTGACTAGAAATGGTTGTCTTCGGCTACTTGGAGACCATTCGCAGAAATTCAACAAGGCAGTTTTTAGGGATGAAAATGTGTTATATCACGATTGGTCTGAAGAACATTTTGGACAATTCGAGAGAATGATTTGACCACCCAAATCACCCGGCCTGAATCCCATCGAAAATTTATGGGCCATCATCGAGAGATCAGATGGTGTACAAAATCCTGCACAATTTCGCAATTATTGACGCCTACAGAGACAGCGTGGCTTAGTATTCCTGTAGGGGACTTTCAACAAGTTGTTGAGTCCATGCCACCTCGAGTTGCTGCACTACGCCGAGCAAAAGGATGTCGGACACGATATTAGGAGGTATCCTGTCAATTTTGTCAGCTCATTGTAATCATTGGTGAGAGGTTTCACTTGTATATGGCATACCTCAAGAAGCTTGTGGAGTCTCTTTCTCGCTAAACTGAGACCATTATGAAGGCTGCATGAGGTGGTATATCCTGGGGATGACTCGTTTTTGGCCTGTTATCTCACTTCTTTCCTTGCTTAGTTCTCGTAGAGCATCGAGGCAAATGGAAAACAGTATCATGAAAACACTAAAATCTATAATAAAGATTAAATATACCTACACCAATGGCAGTTATCAACGAGGTAAACACTGGACAAGCTAACATTCGCAAGTAGAGGTTCTGTAAATGGATTCATGTCTATCTGATAGAACGTATTTAATCTTCAGAGCTCTGCATTTTGTAACTTTAATCTGAACACAGTACCGTGTGTGCCTCGGTTTAGAAAAGTTAAAATTGTATTCTATAAAGCACCATTAACTAGGGTTATTATTGCTCTATGTGCTCAAAGCATACTAATAGGAGGGTCTACAGTACTAAGCAATATACCTAGGCTCTAGCCGTAGCTGAAATACCATAGTGTGGCTATTTTATTGATGGAAGAATTTTTGTCCATAACGTATGAGCCAATCATGTAGAACGACACTGACAACTCTCGTGTATCGTTTGTCTACTGATGACGATGGATAATGCGATTCTAGGAAAGTCTACAGGACATTACTGTAAGAGAGTAAGGACGAAAAATATTTTAAAAACCACAGAAACAGGGCTGCTGAACATATCCATCTGCAAACAGGGGACATGATACAGCTATTGTTTTAAAGCAATTACCGGCAATGTTGACCTACGCATTACAAAAATCAATCTTTTTTTTTGTCACCGCCACTTACAGTAATATGACGGACAATTTTCTGAATTTATTATATTATGAAAATCTACCAAACTGGTTAAAAGTATACAAGCTGGAACTAATGAAAACATGATGTTACAACAGCGCATTCTCATTTTATCAATACTTGTTGACCGGTTTGGTTATGTAATCATCCTCAGACAGAAATAGCCACGGCGTCGTGGCAACGTTAGCAGCACCGTGAAGTTATACTTTCTACTAACTATCAGTCGATTGAGTAACGTAAAAAAAAACTTGTCTCTATGCATAAAATATTCGACCTGTTATAAATTTAACCAATTTTCACTTCAAAAACCCTGAATTCGATTTCTGTCTGTCCTAATTTCCAACCTAAAACTCAATCAACGAAGTCCATTTCATTTACTCGTACTGAGAATACTGAGCTCCCAGTTTTCACTGAGTTCAGCTGGAGACAGCATTTTGACAACACTCACGTCTCCTACGGGTTAATGAGACTGCAGTCGGTATTGCCACGACAGTGTTAATAAGGTGCGTTAGTGGCGTTATACCAATCAAACTGCTATACAGGGAAATTCTGTGATGACGTTACAAACTTTCAGGGATGATGAAGCGTAAATGTGTCAATTTGAGGTAAGGGACACTGCTCCGCGAACGACCGAGTTGAAAGCTATAAGCGAAAATCGTACTGATACATATGACAAAATACACGGACTGTCATTGTTCTTCCTAAGATTGTAATGAAGGCAGCTCACGGAGGCGGTAGTAGGGACCAAAACAAGGAAAAAACTCAGGTAAACATCGGCTCCAAAGAGCATACTTAAAAGTTATGAGCAGTTGGTTATCTTCAATATTGTGAAACACCTCTTCTACTAAAAAAGTGTTCATAGCTCTTAAGGTATGTATTTGAGATCCTATGTTTCCTAGACAATCTTTTCTTGTTTTGGTCCATACATCCTCCGCCAAAAATGTGAAAGTCAATGAGCTTGAAGTAGAAAAGATGTTCTTCACGGTATCGAAATCGAAAAAGTGCTCATAGCTCTTAAGGTATACATTTTAGAACCTATGTTTACTAGGGTTTCTTTTGCTTTGGTCCACACTACCACCTTTGAAAGCTGTCTGCATTATAATCTTAGCAACAACAGAACCTACACATGAATTCCACTGTCAGAGGTACGAGCACAATTTTCGCAAACAATTTCGACTCAGTCATTACGGATCAGGTTCCCATACCTTACATTGATAGGTTTACCCTTCTACATCATACCTGAAAGTTTGCACGGTATAACTCTGTATAAATTGTCCTTCCGGACGCTTAATTCAAATTCTTATGTTATTAGTGAATTCTATGATCCCCTACCAGAGGATGTAAACTGTATATCGGAAAACTGGCTGTAACTTATCGACAGTGATAGAATAAACAACCATTGTCCAAACGATACTACACTAATAGTTCAGGCAAACAGTTTTAAACTGGTTGGAACAGCTTTAAAACTATGGCAGTTCTTGAAGTGTAAATGGTAATGGCTCTCAGTTCAAAGCTTTTGTAACGGTGTCTCTGAGCAGAGAATGTAAATTGTTGTATTTGTGGGTATTATTTTTATTCAGTTTTTTAATTTAGTTTGCTTTTTGTGTTTCTTTCTTTGATCATCATAGCAAAGAACAACGAGATGTTCGACAATATTCAGTGAACAGACGGGTACTAAACTCCATGCTTCATTTTTTCTGTTTTCAGCATTTATACAGAAATCGAATCTAAAAAGCATCTGAACTTAACAGTTCTGAAGTGATCATTTCAGTAGCGCCTCGGTAAATAGGGTCTGTGCTGCCGCACCTAAATAACTTTGTAACTCACCGGCACCATATCATTGATTCGAGAGGTATGATTTATCTTCCGCGGCAACTGAAAACATACTAGTTAAGGATTCGAACACGTATCCAATCTACTACACACTTACGTTATTTGGCTAAGAGGAGGTGAATACAAACAAAATATACATACTTTAAATTTCCTTCACAATTTCTGTAAGAACTGCATGGTTATTCTACTGATCAAAGATTCAGCACGTCATCCGAACGATAAAATTGTTTTTACACATTTCCGACATTCACTAACTAACATAGAACAAGAGTAATTTAGTAATGAGAACTGACGAGCTGTTAGCATTTACAGCATTTTACCACTATGATACGGAATGTTTCAATGATAGGCCTACTAAGTAGTAACTACTAAAGCAAGAAGACTACCTTGGATGAGGGAGACCTGTCGATGTTGTCAAACGTCTACACGTAATAAATAAGAACTTCACGAGCAAGTAACGTAACCTCATTTTGTCTCCAACCTCGAACCTCCTGAAGCACTGCACTGTCAGAACCAATTTCTTCTTTCATCACGGAACAAGTATATAATTGCTCCAAATTACGTCGGATAAAGATACTTGTTTCGAAATGCGCTGAAGGTAAAAGAAATGAAATATAATTGAAGGCAGATCTCTTGCTACACAACTTCCTCCACGAGTTTATACACTCTAGACTTTTGTTTGTGAGGGCACCTGAAAATTCTTGCATAGCAGGAAACACGACACTTGCCAGGTGTGCCACAAGTAGAAAGGGAGGAGATTAAATTTTGACCGCTTCTCGGAAAGCAATTGAAACACGGATTGGAGCAACTCAGCTGTAATAATATTCCCTTTTATTCGCAAAAATGGATGTCATCAACAGCAGTGTTCCTGACGATGAGTAAGAGTAACAGCGATCCAGGGAATGTTGATTTAAACCCAGTAATTCATCGCAAACTTGCATCAATTTATTAACGGTTTCGCTCTGTGCAGGCCACCTTCGGATCTGAAAATCAATATATAAAAAATCCATGGAATAAAAAGGACTATGCCGACGCAGCGACGTCAAATAAAAGAAGTATCCAGTACTTCCAGAAACAAACTATCGACTGTTGCGGCCGTTGACACACTACATCCTAAGTACGAAGGCAACTGCCTCATCCAGTAGATCACATCTGAGGATGATCACTATAGACTGAAATCGACAGTAAATTATTAAACATTTGCGATCAAGCACTAGATATAAAGAGAATTAAAATCACAGTGTGGATTAGATTGTCAGCTCACTGAATTTTAGGTCCCCTCTTATACCTTATACATATGAATGACATTCCATTTATCATTCATAAAGCAGAATTGGTACTTTTTTTAAGGACGACACTAGTATTATAATAAGTCCCATTAGATACAAAACAGCAGAGATTATTAACCTTGTTTTTCAAAGTATTATTAAGTGGCTTTCTGAAAAAGGAGTCTTCCTATATTCTGAGAAAACACTCAATATTCAGCTCTGTACAAAAAATAAAAACAGGAGTCAGTAAATAGGGTAGAATGCTCCAAAATTTTGGGTGAACGTATCATATCAACGAAAAACTTGTACTGAAAGAAGCATATTACTGAGCTACTTACACATCTAACTTAAGCTGCTTTTGATCATCGCGCAATTACTAGTCTTGGAAAGAAACGAATGGACCTCTGGACACATTTTGCATAGTTTCACTCAGTAATATCTTATGGAATAATTTTCTGGGTAAAATCAACAGTTAAAAAAGAAAGCACTGATTGCACAAAAGTGAGGATCAAGAATGACATGTCGTATCCATGCGCGGTTGTGATGTAGACACCTCTTGAAGGCATTTTAACTGCACCAGTACAATACATATATACGCTATCGAAATTTGTCATAATGTATCCATTACAGTTTGAGAAGAATACCAATGATATTACCTACACCATCAGGCGAAAAAATTATCCTTCTAATATATTATCGAAGCTAGCACAGGCTCACAAAAGAATTCAATGGAGCAACTAATAGACAGTCAGAATAGCAAATTTTAAATATAATCTGAAATCATTTCTCCTGGACAACTATTTCATGGACGAATTTTTATTTAAAAAGTGATAAAAATATGTATTTTTATGTTACCACCAATCACACCCTGTAGACTGATTCGATTCCAGTCATTTTGATAAAAGAATCTATAAATGATCTGTTGAACATGGAACTAACTAATTCCAAAAGTCTGAAAGATATACGGCCAAAATACAAGAAGTGTAGGAGGTGTAGCCGGAGTACTGTTGAACCCTGAAATGTAGCACCTCATTTGTTTCACTGTCAGATCATTGTGGAGATGCATACATGAACAACTTGTTCACACAACATCTCATCGTATTCAAGGGTAAACTGAGATATTCAAACGAGAGTGCCATTCTCTACGGCGCCGTGTGGCATGGAGACAGGTTCGAAATTGCTTTCCGAAGTTGCCACCACTGTAGTGAGATGCAATGTAATGCAGTGAGACTTGTTCCAGTGCTGACTCACCGTCCTTTTGCGGACAGAAGTTGGTACGAAACTTTTCATTTCTCAAAACCATAGATTTACACATTAGCTGCACTTTCATGATAACAAACAGTTTCGATCAAACTACAGATGAGATCCTCGGGTATAAAACAACTGAAACGGACCTGATTGTTTGACCAGGCAAAAGTGAAGGTGCATAAATGAACGATTGGTTCACGCCCTTTCTACATCTACATCTACATACATACTCCGCAATCCACCATACGGCGCGTGGCGGAGGGTACCTCGTACCACAACTAGCATCTTCTCTCCCTATTCCACTCCCAAACAGAACGAGGGAAAAATGACTGCCTATATGCCTCTGTACGAGCCCTAATCTCTCTTATCTGATCTTTGTGGTCTTTCCGCGAAATAAAAGTTGGTGGCAGTAAAATTGTACTGCAGTCAGCCTCAAATGCTGGTTCTCTAAATTTCCTCAGTAGCGATTCACGAAAAGAACGCCTCCTTTCCTCCAGAGACTCCCTCTCGAGTTCCTAAATCATTTCCGTAACACTCGCGTGATGATCAAACCTACCAGTAACATATCTAGTAGCCCACCTATGAATTGCTTCTATGTCCTCCCTCAATCCGACCTGATAGGGATCCCAAACGCTCGAGCAGTACTCAAGAATAGGTCGTATTAGTGTTTTATAAGCGGTCCCGTACACCATAACATCATCAGCAAACAACCGCACATTGCCATCCACCCTATCCAAAAGATCATTTATGTAGATAGAAAACAACAGCGGACCTACCACACTTCCCTGGGTCACTCCAGATGATACCCTCACCTCCGACGAACACTCACCATCGAGGACAACGTACCCTTTCACGTGGTATTCGAGGGTAAATCGAAATATACTGAATGAGAGAACCAGTTCCTGAAGTTTCGTCTGGCATGGAGGCAGCTTCGAACATGCTTTCCAAAGTTACGACCAGTATATTGGGATGCAACGCAATCGTGTTAAACATTTATCAGTGTTGTTTCAGTCTCCAGTTCCAGACAGGAACTGATATAAAATTTATTTGGAAACTCAAGATTTGCACAAAACTTGCACTTTTTTCAATAAAAATCAATTTCGATCAAACAACAGATCGTTCTCAGGTATAAAACGGCTTCAGTTAGAAGACACGTGTCAAATCATGACGACTTGCATCTAGATGAACGTTGCAAACCAATTGCGTTAAAACCATACAATGGAGGAAGACAGGCGACTCTTTTTTGCTGTCAGAAATAACCTAAAGTGTAGTTCTACAGCATCTGTTGATCAGATATACCAGCGTGTTACACATTTCGAGATATGCTGGACCACACATAGTCACTCGGCCGTGGAAGGCTTGCGTAAATCGGCGTCTGTTGCACTATCCAAGTATTGCCAAACGGTCCTCCGCCTACCCCTCCAGTCGATGCTGGAGCCCACTGGAGCTCCCTCCCCATAGGTGGTACTTATAACCTGAGGGTCACGTGACCACTGCGAAGGAGGACTTGGGGAGCGGTTACCGGTCCAGCCCACGGCGGCGAGGTACTATAAATAGGGGTTCCGGCCACCACCGAGGTACAGTTTTCTGCGCAGCACACCAGAAAAACACCAACCAACAATGTACAAGGTGAGTGCTCCTCCATACTCGTCGAAAATAGTTAGTTAGCGCTGTAAACCACTAATCTACATGCTCTCTTTATGGCAACGAGATAGTTTAAGATAAATGCGACGTCAAGTAGACTAAAATGTAATGTAAATCCTAAGGAATGTCATCAGAAACAAAAAAAAGGGGAATATTCAGCTCCTTTGATTCGTCTCTTAACTTCGGAGGCGTTGAAGAGCAACTTTCGTACGGTTACTTTTGTAGTTCGTATGAAAACATGCTTCTAACGATGGTGCATTTCGCCAGATTGCATTTTAGCGCTTAAAATGCAGTCTAGAACTATTTTCGTGTCAGTTGCGTTTGTAGTATCGACTAATCTCATATCAAATTGTGCTCATGAACAAGGATGCAGATTGCCGTATGAGTTTCTCTGTGTACACCTCTCTCTGCAAGTGAAGCTACATAAAAGTAAAATTCACAGCAAGCAACAAAAAATTTACAATGAACATATTCGCAGTTATATGGACTGCCATCAGCTGTATAATGGAATAGCAACAATGAAAATATCGCGAGCAGTAGCCTTACAATTTGGCTCTCCGAGCACGGTTCACGGCCAGGCCCAAATTTCCATGTACTGTCAACCATGTGTCTAAAACCTGTACCTGTACATCCATTATGTATATTGCCATACAAGGGAGACATATTAGCAGAAAGTCGCTTGCCCGGTGTCGGCCGATGAACCGATATTGCTGTGCCTGTGTTATTCCGAATTACGATGTAAAGTTCCTTTGGACTGCATGCATGGTGGATAGCTTAAGGTGACATGATTTCAAACTAAAACATCAAAGGTTTGTCGTACTATTTCGTAATTTATACGTACTTTTTGCAACAGTCAAAATGTCTTTCTCTTTCGAATAAGCTCTGCACAGGCAAGTTGCATAATGGACGAGGTGTAAAAACAGTGTTCTGAGGTATCTATGTACATTGTCCCATTTCCTTGCCTCCGAATTCAGATTTCATGTAGTTTCGCTGAATTACTTCAGGCTAATGGTAACATGATTCGCGTCCCGATTCTGTCCATACCCTCGTCAAATCATAGTTAATACTCTGTTTCATATTAGCACGGCTTCGATCGAATGTTATACCTATCTTCTCCCTTATAAGTGATGCTGTAGTTTGGATACGGCGTTAAGTTGCTGTCATTCAATAAGAGACCTGATACGCAAGTTAACATTTCGAATGAGTACGGAGAAAATACGACTATGTATAATGTTGCCTCGATGACTGATGTACTAGCTACAAAGCATACGGATTCTCTGTACGCGAGTCAGGGTACCAAAAAGAGTGTCATGATCTCTATAATAGGTTCGTAAATTTCAAAGGTAGTTTAAAAAGGGGTTCTTTGATGCTGATTGCTAGGGGTCTTAAAGCACGCTTTACTTCTGTTGAGCGCTAGGGCCCTGTATTGCTTGCACATGGCCAATTGCCGAGTAAGAATCAAATCCAGCAAGTATCAGCAAGTGGTACGGTAACTCAGAAACATGATTTTCTGCAGTGAAAATCTGTGCATTTTGAGAGAATGACCTGCACAAAAAGTAGATTAGCTTCCGCAAGATCTTCAGGAAACGACCCTGTGGCTTGCACCGCTTTATTTCGATTGACGCAGCTGTATATTTCTCTGACAGAACTCTTATATCTAGGGGGCAGGTGATAACGTATTATTGATGAAATTTCCGATTGAACTCAATGACGCTTTCATTTATGTCCTAGGCACTATGTAAGTACAGTTTCAAGCGGTGAAACTACAAATGAAGGGAATTAGAAGATAGAATTCGCCTGCTAAGAAAGAATGCAGCTTTGGCACCGTATCGCAATACCAGCTGCATCTGATATTCTAAGTGCAGTCATTGTAATTATTTAGAGACTTCATTACCAAACTAAAGTGCTCGGTACTGACATCAAAACAGGCAGTTCTATTATTCAGAGGGAACACCCGTCGCTGCTACTGATATACGTCGGTCGGCTTTACTGCTTGTGAGCAGCGCTACATTTAGTGGGCAATGAAGGAGGAGCTCGTTTGCCTACCTGCCGGGCCAATTTGCATTCGCGGGCAGGTTGCGACTTCTCGAGCCCGCCCCACGTAACGCATGGCCAGTGGGCCTTGGCCAAGAATGCTCCCGTCTGACCCAGTGCTGCCTGGACAGTTGACTAACGACCCGCAACGGGTCTATTTCATACGCCCACGCTGGGTGCCACTCCTAATGGCCGAAAATGCAGATTAGCCCCACAACACATTTCTAAAATTAAAACACGATCTGTGCAAATTTCAGCCTCTCCAACACCAGCCACATTCGTGTTCTTATAGATGATTTTTTTAGATCTGAAGAAGGCATATAATATATTCTAGCTGTTACGTATACTTGAACGTAAGCTTTATTTTCTATCATTACCAAATTGTAATTTACTGTAACGTGATATCACGAGCCAGTTGTCACATTTCTATTGAAGAGGAGGGTGGCTCAAATCCTCATTCAGATTTAGGTTTGACACGGATTCCCCAAACCGTATAAGGAAATGCTGGGATGGTTCCCTTGGAAACATATCTGGATAGTTTCCTTAACTACCCTTCCAAAACCTCACGTCGTCCACTTTAATCTTGCTACTTTTCTTCCTTTGCTTGTAATGTCATAATTATGAGTCGGTTGTTCTGACAACCTTTTATAGTTCTTACGATCGAAGCAGTTAATTTATTCACGAACAAATTATTATAGAAAACCCGTAAAGACTCAGCGAGGTGCTCTTCAATCTAACATAGTTTGAATGGAGTCACATTTTAAAGCTTCGCACGGAATGGTTCAAAATTATCACTGACGTGTCTCCGTGGTTCAACAATAAAGTTAGGAAACTACTGCGAAAGCAAACAGAGCTTCGCTGCAAGTTTAAACGCAGCCAAATCCTCTCAGACGAACAGAACCGAACGATGTCAAAGTTAGCGTAAGGAGCGCTATGCGTGAAGCGTTCAGTGAATTCGAAAGTACAATTCTATGTACCGACTTGACAGAAAATCCTAGGAAGTTCTGGTCTTACGTTAAATCAGTCAGTGGCTCGAAACAGCATATCCAGACACTCCGGGATGATGATGGCATTGAAACATGGGATGACACGCGTAAAGCTGAAATACTAAACACCTTTTTCCAAAGCTGTTTCACAGAGGAAGACCGCACTGCAGTTCCTTCTCTAAATCCTCGCACAAACGAAAACATAGCTGACATCGAAATAAATGTCCAAGGAACAGAAAAGCAACTGGAATCACTCAACAGAGGAAAGTCCACTGGACCTGACGGCATACTTGCCCCCCCTCTGACAGCCGTGTTCCGCAAGTCTCTAGAGGAACAGAAGGTTCCAAATGATTGGAAAAGAGCACAGGTAGTCCCAGTCCTCAAGAAGGGTCGTCGAGCAGATGCGCAAAACTATAGACCTATATCTCTGACGTCGATCTGTTGTAGAATTTTAGAACATGTTTTTTGCTCGCGTATCATGTAGTTTCTGGAAACCCAGAATCTACTCTGTAGCAATCAACATGGATTCCGGAAACAGCGATCGTGTGTGACCCAACTCGCTTTATTTGTTCATGAGACCCAGAAAATATTAGATACAAGCTCCCAGATAGATGCTATTTTCCTTGACGTCCGGAAGGCGTTCGATACAAAAAAAAAATGGTTCAAATGGCTCTGAGCACTATGGGACTCAACTTCTGAGGTCATTAGTCCCCTAGAACTTAGAACTAGTTAAACCTAACTAACCTAAGGACGTCACAAACATCCATGCCCTAGGCAGGATTCGAACCTGCGACCGTAGCGGTCTCGCGGTTCCAGACTGCAGCGCCCAGAACCGCACGGACACTTCGGCCAGCCCGTTCGATACAGTTCCGCACTATCGCCTGATAAACAAAGTAAGAGCCTACGGAATATCAGACCAGCTGTGTGGCTGGATTGAAGAGTTTTTAGATAACAGAACACAGCATGTTGTTATCAATGGAGAGACGTCTACAGACGTTAAAGTAACCTCTGGCGTGCCACAGGGGAGTGTTATGGGACCATTGCTTTTCACAATATATATAAATGACCTAGTAGATAGTGTCGGAAGTTCCGTGCGGCTTTTCGCGGATGATGCTGTAGTATACAGAGAAGTTGCAGCATTAGAAAATTGTAGCGAAATGCAGGAAGATCTGGAGCGGATAGGCACTTGGTGCAGGGAGTGGCAACTGACCCTTAACATAGACAAATGTAATATATTGTGAATACATAGAAAGAAGGATCCTTTATTGTATGATTATATGATAGCGGAACAAACACAGGTAGAAGTTACTTCTGTAAAATATCTGGGAGTATGCGTGCGGAACAATTTCAAGTGGAATGATCATATAAAATTAATTGTTGGTAAGGCGGGTCCCAGCTTGAGATTCATTGGGAGAGTCCTTAGAAAATGTAGTCCATCAACAAAGGAGGTGGCTTACAAAACACTCGTTCGACCTATACTTGAGTATTGCTCATCAGTGTGGGATCCGTACCAGATCGGGTTGACGGAGGAGATAGAGGAGATCCAAAGAAGAGCGGCGCGTTTCGTCAGAGGGTTATTTGGTAAGCGTGATAGCGTTACGGAGATGTTTAACAAACTCAAGTGGCAGACTTTGCAAAGACAGGCGCTCTGCATCGCGGTGTAGCTTGCTGTCCGGGTTTCGAGAGGGTGCGTTTCTGGATGAGGTATCGAATATATTGCCTCCTCCTACTTATACCTCCCGAGGAGATCACGAATGTAAAATTAGAGAGATTAGAGCGCGCACGGAGGCTTTCCGGGAGTCGTTCTTCCCGCGAACCATACGCGACTGGAACAGTAAAGGGAGGTAATGACAGTGGCACGTAAAGTGCCCTTCGCCACACACCGTTGGGTGGCTTGCGGAGTGTAAATGTAGATGTAAATGTAGATCATTAATTTACCTTCCGTGTAAAGACACCACGAAAAAGGCAATCCTAACAATACGCCCTTTTGGTAGAGAAGTTTAAAATTAGTGTTCTGAGGGCTTCGCTTTAAGCAGCACTAGAGACAAGAGTACTAGCAATTAATTCAAGGTTTGGTTCGTTAAGAGACATACCACGTTGCTAATCTTCCAGTTGCCGGGCATGGCAACCCGCTTCTTTTGGCAGGTTTTAATTGCTACGATGTCTTTTCTACTGAGAAAATCTCACTCCTAAAGCACCGGAGCCTTTAAATTCGCCCTCTCTTGTCTGAAAATCGAAAACGAATTGCACAGAGAAACTTTAACACCCGCATGGTAATCATTATCCATTTCAGAGTATGTGGCTCACGAACATATCTGCGTAACTGCCTTCCTAATGATCTCAATAATAAATCTTTCACAATATGACTCAGATAGTATCAGCTACTCAGAGCTATTAAATCAGGCTCTGTCACGATACAGATAATGTTAAAACTGGGGCAACCACAGCTGAAGTAGTCGTACGTAATTGACTGATTCATACAGTACAACAGTGCTTAAATACAGGTGTTAAGCTATTAAAATATAAAAATGAATTAAAATTGAATATGAATTTATGTCTGTAATCAACTTGTAGTTGTTCGTAATTGACTGACGATCCATACAGTACAACACTGCATAAATACAGGTGTTAAACTATTAAAATACAAACATGAATTAAAATATAAAAATGAAGTTAACTCATGTCATCAGTCAAATGTTCAAATTCAAATGTGTGTGAAACCTTATGGGAGTTAACTGCTAAGGTCAGCAGTCCCTAAGCTTACACACTACTTAACCTAAATTATCCTAAGGACAAACACACACACCCATGCCCTAGGGAGGACTCGAACCTCCGCCGGGATTAGCCGCACAGTGCATGACTGCAGCGCCTTAGACCGCTCGGTCAATACCGCGCGGCGGTGATCAATCCCTAAGCTTACAAACTACTTAATCTAACTTAAACTAACTTACGCTAAGGACAACACACACGCCCATGCTTGAGGGAGGATTCGAACCTTCGACGGAGCGAGCCGCACGGACCGTGACAAGACCTCCTAGACCACGCGGCGGCGTCTTCTATGTTGAGGACACTTGCAACACTTTCGTGACCGCTGAGAAAATGATTGAAAGTGTGAGACGACGCGAAAAACGCTTTGCAACATCCATTATGTGATGTCGTACTTCCTTCTTTTGACGTCACCCTGTGCCTCTTTATATCATTGAGCATTCCTTGACACCTACACATATTCCACTTTTTGTAGTACATTTATATTGGCAGTATACCTAGCCCTGCGTGTCTCACCAGCTTGTCCCACAAGTGGTTAGCTTGCGCCTATGCCCCACAGCTCGCCGTCTTCGCCGCCGTGCTGGCCGTGGCCCGCGCTGGCTTCCTGGCCGCCCCCGCCATCTCCTACGCCGCCCCCGCGGCCGTCGCCCCCGCGGCCATCACCTCCCAGAGCTCCAACATCCTGAGGAGCTTCGGCAACCTGGGACAGGTGTCCACGTACACCAAGACCGTCGACACGCCCTACTCCAGCGTCACCAAGTCCGACGTCCGCGTCAGCAACGACGCCGTCGCCCACGTGGCCGCCCCTGCCGTGGCCTACGCCGCCCCGGCCTACGCGCGCGCCTACGCCGCCCCCGCTGCCTACGCCGCCCCCGCCGTCGCCGCCCACGGTCTGCTGGGAGTGGCCTACTCCGCCGCCCCTGCCGTCGCTCACCTGACCTACAGCACCCCGGCTCTGTCCTACGCCTGGTAGACGGATTGAATCCTCATCATGATCAGCCATTATCTATTTATTCTGCGCTGCATGTAAATAAACTTTTCGACATATAACATGCATTCTTTATTGCTATTTCACCATTAGTACGTTTCCCTTACCTTATAAGTCCAATGCTTATGTGAAGATAATACTTTTCTCTGCAAAAACTATCAAAATCGTGTATCTATCAAATACGGACCAGGACATAAGGTCTACCCACTAAAGGGGGATATTGAGGGGAAATCTTGCAGTAGTCGGCCGACATTAGAATAGATCCAATGTTGGAAGTGCTTCTCTGAGCTAAAGAACTTGTCACAGGAAAACAGATGTGGCTGCTACTTCAGTTCAGTTTGAAAACTGAACACAAAAATGTACATACATATACATTTCTGTTGGCCTATTCTGTAGTCTGAGATGCAAGCTTGGAGACAGGGAAATAAAAGTGTACCAAAACTGGACCATTTGTCTGCTACCCTGATCATACTGATTGTGATGTTTTGACCATTTCAGAAACTACTGTCGATAAATGCTGTACGGATTCTCATGCAAACAGATAAAATACTACAACACATACTCAGCAGTTACATAATTAAGAAACAGTTCGCACACGCCACTCACGATCTACCTTAGGTATAACGGAGATGAGAATCTTTACGTCAAAGTGGCTAAATGCCAACTCCAAGGCGAAATAAGAACGAACCACAATAAGACGGGAGATTTAGGAGAGAGAGATAGGAAAAATAATAAGAAATGACTGATCGAAACGTTCCAACCTGAATGTAAAGCGGTTAATGGAAATGATGTATAGCCTACTAGTACACCAGGACTGCGGGACAATGTTTAGACATCTTCTCCTTACGAGGAAAGGTATCTAAATTTTTTTAAAAGTAACACGTTAATGGAGCCGTAAAAATGTTACGCAATAGGATAAACAGCAACGATATACACAAAAAAATATAAACGGACGCGTGGGAACTTTGGCATCTCGGACATGAATCCTGAAAGATGATTCTAATTGATTTATACAATAATTGTAATTTCATCATTCAGTTTTGAAATTAATTTTCAAGATTACATAGATAAGTACGGACATATAAATTTCTAGGTTGATAACGAAAAGTGTATAATCTTCACACAAATCTGTGTTCAAGGATCGGAAAGAAGGCAACATTTATTTTAAGGAAGAGACGAAAAAAATAATTTTTCTTTACACATTGCCTGATAACTGATAAAATATTACGGCGATATAAAGTATTCAACTATTTCTTTGTCAATATTTCTTCCTAGGTTTTAACGGTTATGTCATTTTGCTATTGCATCTACTGCACGTGGTTAACTGGTGATCTGGTTGGTTCGACTGTTCTTTCGTCCACTACCCCACTGATCGAGAGTTCATTATACTTTTACGTATTCTATTTTCATTCTTCTTGTAACATAGTATCCATTTGTTCCTGTCTCTTCAGAAATACTTTATTCCCAATTTTCGTCTACAGTCGTATTTATTATTCTGTCTGAAAGTCTGTAGCAAACTGAATATTCTTAACAGAGTCGTGTCAACTGCTTGTATTCTGCGTTATGTTCAGTTGTCCTCGACGTACTGCTGCGTAAAGTGATTGGTACTGCGACTATTAGGGTTTCTTTTTCATTCAATGTTCTGTGTATGATACCTTCACCACAAATGAATAATTTTTTTCTTCAACGTATCTCTTTCATTTAGAAGGAAGTAGTATTTCACAAGAAGTTCTTTCGACACAGCAGGCCAAAATTAAATTCCACCGCGAATTTCGAAGACCTCGCACACAAGGATAACTAGTAGGGCAAAGCAAGGAGAGATGACGCACATTTCTAAAACACTCTCTAAATTATGTAAAATGCATATGTAAAAGTATAAATGTTTGCCAAATGTTTGGCGTGCATTTCTCGTTTTTGAAGGAAAGATCACTTCTGTAAACACGAGTTCAATGAAACTGCAATTTCAAGCAGTACATAAAGAGATTATATTTTGTTAATGCTCCTGCTTGGGTAGCTAAAATGACGCACCTTGGTTAGTATCACAATTTCAAGCCAGTGGAAACAATGAAGGTATCAAGAATAGGACTTGACTATTATAAACGCATACGGTAACTGATGCAAACGAATTACTGAATGAAATTGTTCGTATAGAGGTAATTAAGCAAAGAAGTTACAAGATAGGAAATATCAATCTAATTTTGTATAAATGTAATTTTCGCTAGTTTTTCTTTCCATTTCCTCCATAAAGGGCACTTATGTTGAAAATTTAACGATCTTCATGCAAGAAACGTTTGTACTCTACACACTTTACATCGAGTTTCAGTCTAAAGTTCTAGACATTCTACACATTCTTCTTCATTCAATTCGTCTGAGTCATTACATCCCTGGCCGCAATTCTCAAATCTTTTTCGCTTCAAGAAGCTCGATTTGCTATCCTATTGTAGGTATTTGGCATGGAGTGTTTAACCCGCAAACACAACACGGGTGATTTAGACGAACTACACTACACTATAAGTGCGAAATTGCCGCACAATAAACTGATACCGGTTTTAGTTTTGCGTCTGCTCTACTGCTGCATTGAGGCATCAAACGTCCTAAGGCAGTGGTGGAAAAGACGCACATTGCCTTTCCGGTAAACAAAAGTCTGACTCGCATTGAATAATCCACAAACCATTATCATTAACCTATCTATCGCTCGCATCATTCGGTGTTTCGTTAGTTCCTTTGCATGCCCATTATACATGGAGGAGCCAAACAAACTGGTACACCTGCCTAATATCTGTAGGGCCCTCGTGAGCATGCAGAATTGCCGCAATGCGACGTCGCATGGACTCGAATAATGCCTGAAGTGGTGCTGGAGGGAACTGACACCATGAATCCTGCAGGAATGTCCATAAATCCGTAAGGGTACGAGAGAATGTCGATCTCTTCCGAACAACACAATGTTCATGTGTGGGGAGTTTGGTAACCAGTGGAAGTGTTTAAACCCAGAAGAGTATTCCTGGAGCTACTCTGTAGCAATTCTGTATGTGTGGGGTGTCGAATTGTCCTGCTGGAATAGTCCAAGTCCGTCGGAATGCACAATGGACATTATTGGATGCAGGTGATGAGATAGGTTGCTTAGGTATGTTTCACCTGTCAGAGTCGTATCTAGACGTGTCAGAGCTTCCACATCACTCCAACTGCACACGACCTACACCATTACAGACCCTCCACCAGCTTGAACAGTGCCCTTCTGACATGCAAGGTCCATGGATTCATAAGGTTGTCTCCATAATCGTGCCGGTCCATCCGCTCGATACAACGAAACAGTCCAATGTCGGTGTTGACGGGCCCGGGCGAAGTATTAAGCTTTATGGCTTGCAGTGATCAAGGCTCCGAAAGCGCATATCGATGATGTTTCGTTGAATGATTCGCACGCTGACACTTGCTGATGGCCCAGCATCGAATTCTGCAGGGATTTGCAGAAGGGTTGCACTTCTCCCACGTTGGAGGATTCTCTTCAATCGTCGTTGGTGCGTCCGCAGCTCGTGGTCTGGTGGCAAGCGTTGCTGCCTCTGGACCACGGGGTCCTGGGTTTGATTCCCGGCCGGGTTGGGGTTTTCTCTGCCCGGGGACTGGGTGTTTGTGTTGTCCTCATCATTTCATCATCATCATTCGTGAGAGAGGCTCGATTGGATTGCGTGAAAAATTTGACTGTGTAAAAATTAGGGCTTCGTGAGGGCGTTGATGACCGAGCAGTTGAGCGCCCCAAAAACCAAACATCATCACCATCGTCGTTGGTGCCGCTATTGCAGGATCTTTCTCCGGCCGTAGCGATGTCGGAGATTTGATGTTTTACAAGAGTCAAACGGTTCAAATGGCTCTGAGCACTATGGGACTTAACATCTATGGTCATCAGTCCCCTAGAACTTAGAACTACTTAAACCTAACTAACCTAAGGACAGCACACAACACCCAGCCATCACGAGGCGGAGAAAATCCATGACCCCGCCGGGAATCGAACCCGGGAACCCGGGCGTGGGAAGCGAGAGCGCTACCGCACGACCACGAGATGCGGGCTTTACAAGAGTCCTGATGATCACAGTACACTCGTTAAATGGTCGTACGGGAATATCTCCACTTCACCGCTACCTTGCCGGCCGCGGTGGCCGTGCGGTTCTGACGCTGCAGTCCGGAATCGCGGGGCTGCTACGGTCGCAGGTTCGAATCCTGCCTCGGGCATGGGTGTGTGTGATGTCCTTAGGTTAGTTAGGTTTAAATAGTTCTAAGTTCTAGGGACTTATGACCTAAGATGTTGAGTCCCGTAGTGCTCAGAGCCACTTCACCGCTACCTCGGAGATGCTGTGTCCCATCGCTCGTGCGCCGATTGTAACACAACGTCCAAACTCACTTAAATCTTGATAACCTGCCAATGTAGCAACCGTAACCGATCAACAAATGCATCATACACTTGTTGTCCTATATGAAGGCGTTGCTCACCGCAGTCCCATATTCTGCCTATTTATACACTCCTGGAAATTGAAATAAGAACACCGTGAATTCATTGTCCCAGGAAGGGGAAACTTTATTGACACATTCCTGGGGTCAGATACATCACATGATCACACTGACAGAACCACAGGCACATAGACACAGGCAACAGAGCATGCACAATGTCGGCACTAGTACAGTGTATATCCACCTTTCGCAGCAATGCAGGCTGCTATTCTCCCATGGAGACGATCGTAGAGATGCTGGATGTAGTCCTGTGGAACGGCTTGCCATGCCATTTCCACCTGGCGCCTCAGTTGGACCAGCGTTCGTGCTGGACGTGCAGACCGCGTGAGACGACGCTTCATCCAGTCCCAAACATGCTCAATGGGGGACAGATCTTGCTGGCCAGGGTAGTTGACTTACACCTTCTAGAGCACGTTGGGTGGCACGGGATACATGCGGACGTGCATTGTCCTGTTGGAACAGCAAGTTCCCTTGCCGGTCTAGGAATGGTAGAACGATGGGTTCGATGACGGTTTGGATGTACTGTGCACTATTCAGTGTCTCCTCGACGATCACCAGTGGTGTACGGCCAGTGTAGGAGATCGCTCCCCACACCATGATGCCGGGTGTTGGCCCTGTGTGCCTCGGTCGTATGCAGTCCTGATTGTGGCGCTCACCTGCACGGCGCCAAACACGCATACGACCATCATTGGCACCAAGGCAGAAGCGACTCTCATCGCTGAAGACGACACGTCTCCATTCGTCCCTCCATTCACGCCTGTCGCGATACCACTGGAGGCGGGCTGCACGATGTTGGGGCGTGAGCGGAAGACGGCCTAACGGTGTGCGGGACCGTAGCCCAGCTTCATGGAGACGGTTGCGAATGGTCCTCGCCGATACCACAGGAGCAACAGTGTCCCTAATTTGCTGGGAAGTGGCGGTGCGGTCCCCTACGGCACTGCGTAGGATCCTACGGTCTTGGCGTGCATCCGTGCGTCGCTGCGGTCCGGTCCCAGGTCGACGGGCACGTGCACCTTCCGCCGACCACTGGCGACAACATCGATGTACTGTGGAGACCTCACGCCCCACGTGTTGAGCAATTCGGCGGTACGTCCACCCGGCCTCCCGCATGCCCACTATACGCCCTCGCTCAAAGTCCGTCAGCTGCACATACGGTTCACGTCCACGCTGTCGCGGCATGCTACCAGTGTTAAAGACTGCGATGGAGCTCCGTATGCCACGGCAAACTGGCTGACACTGACGGCGGCGGTGCACAAATGCTGCGCAGCTAGCGCCATTCGACGGCCAACACCGCGGTTCCTGGTGTGTCCGCTGTGCCGTGCGTGTGATCATTGCTTTTACAGCCCTCTCGCAGTGTCCGGAGCAAGTATGGTGGGTCTGACACACCGGTGTCAATGTGTTCTTTTTTCCATTTCCAGGAGTGTATATCTCTGTATTTGAATACGCATGGCTGTACCAGTTTCTTTGGCGCTTCAGTGTATAACAGTATTGCAGTATGTTCGTGAACTCGCAGACAACAGTTAACTTGGTCAGTCGGTGAGAAAATTTCGTCCTAAATTTTGAGAATATGCTCAGAATTTCTACAGAATTCGCAGCAAGCCTGCCCTCTACAACTACTAAGTCGTTACTAACGGACTGTTGCTGCCACATACCAAAGAGTATGAAAACGAAATGTACGTCTTTTCTCCTACCCGTGTGTACTGTACTAGCTTTAACCTGTGCTGCGAGACGGTCATTAGTTGAAGCACATGCCTCTTGTAATCGTATTGTTAGACAAAAGGCGCTCTTGAAGCCTTCGTTGTCTATTCGTTGTCAGACGACAGACCAGAACTTTGTGACAGATAATGCTGGAGTTAGGTGACAGGCCAGTTCCCGACCAGTCAACTACTGAACGTGTTTATTTGGTTGCTTTACTGAAAAATGACTAACTCTTGGAAACCCAGAGTTTTCCTTTCTTTTCCATCTCCATGGTGAGTATGCTGAGGTCATTCCTTTATGAGAATTTTGTGACAGATAATGCTGGAGTTAGGTGACAGGCCAGTTCCCGACCAGTCAACTACTGAACGTGTTTATTTGGTTGCTTTACTGAAAAATGACTAACTCTTGGAAACCCAGAGTTTTCCTTTCTTTTCCATCTCCATGGTGAGTATGCTGAGGTCATTCCTTTATGAGAATTTTGTGACAGATAATACTGGAGTTAGGTGACAGGCCAGTTCCCGACCAGTCAACTACTGAACGTGTTTATTTGGTTGCATTACTGAAAAATGACTAACTCTTGGAAACCCAGAGTTTTCCTTTCTTTTCCATCTCCATGGTGAGTATGCTGCGGTCATTCCCTTATGAAAGATAATTGTCGTGTCCACATCACTGCAAACACTTACTCCTGGTTCAACAGATTAGATTATATGTGCTTTTCATTCCAATTGATCCATAGTGTGAAGATCCTCCAGGATGTAGAACATGTCAGAAAAACTAGAATATACAATAAATATTTACAAGAAAAACAGATATGTTAATGTACCTTCCACAGTGCCCAAATCGAATGTTCGTCATGGATGTGGAATGTGTGAAAAAAATTTATTATAGTTTCATGTATGAGGTAATAAACACTGATTAGAAGAATCATTTTACGACATTTACTTACAATGATCGCATTACTGCACTGAAATTGTACGGAAGTCATATTGTACAAAGATTCGCATTATTTCATATTATTAGCAAACACACACACAAACACACATCAGTTGCTCCTGTTAAGAAATTAATCAATGGAGTAAAAGGAGTTGACCACCAATAAGTCCTTTAGGCTCCTATTAAACCGAACTTTGTTGGTAGTTAAACTTTTTATAGCTGGTGGAAAGTTATTGAAAATGTGCGTCCCCGAATAATGGATGCCTTTTCGGACAAAAGAAAGTGACTTTAAATCATTGTGAAGATTATTCTTATTTCTAGTACTGTTTCCAGGGACTGAGCTGCTGGTGTGAAAAGGAGATATATTTTAACGATACGTTTCATTAAGGAATAAATATATTGGGAAGTGTAGTTAATATCCCTAGTTCCCTAACCAGATCTCTACGGGATGTTCTTCAGTTCACACCATAAATAATTCTAATTGAAAGTTTTTGTACCCAGAAAAATTGAACTTACCTTGATGAGTTACAGCAAAAAATAGTCCCATATAAGCTTACGGAATGAAAGTACGCATAGCATATGAGCTTTTTCATCTCCATATCCACTATGTCTGACAACATTTGCATTGCAAATAAATATTTGTTTTGGCGCTTCAGAAGATATGTAGTGTGCTCCTCCCAGTTAAATTTATTATCAAGCTGTGATCTCAAGAAATTGTTATTGTCCACTTGTTCTATCTGTTGGTCTTCCTATTTTAGGCATGTAC
Organism: Schistocerca nitens; assembly: GCF_023898315.1. NCBI lineage: Eukaryota > Metazoa > Arthropoda > Insecta > Orthoptera > Acrididae > Schistocerca > Schistocerca nitens. The sequence continues at coordinate 1,189,715,706 of NC_064614.1, read as the reverse complement.
TGGTGGGAAACCTCTTATAAGTTCTGAATTGCATATAATGTGTTTTTTCAAAGCTCACTGACAAATAATGGGTTAGGAAACATTTATTAATGTCCATGAAAATTTCATAAACCGATCTTTATAATACTACACTTGATTTGCTATTTATTGGAATATTTGTATCATCCGTAAGCAAAACGAACTTGGCTTTTGGGAATGTTACGGATGAAAGATCATTGATATACACAAGAAAAAGCAAGGGCCCTAAGATGGTACCTTGTGGGACATCACACGTAATTAGTTTCCAGCTGGATGATGCCTGAAACTTTAATTTATGTCTTTTTTCCTAATGACACCCTTTGTTTCCTGTCAGAGATATGGGAATGGAACCATTTTGCAGCATTTGCTGTTACACCATAATATTATAATTTACTTGAAAGGTTATCATTATTTACAGAGTCAAATGCCTTTGGAAAATCAGAAATATGATTGTCTAATCAGAAAAGTACATTTTCACTGTATGTGTATATAGCCTTCTCAATATCAAAACCCTTTAGATGGTTCTGAGCACTATGGGACTTACATACTAAGTGTTCAGTTACAATTGTTACACCCCAACAGCGGTAAAATGACCGCGGGGTGGATATACGTGCCGTTTATACTTAAGCTAGAACAGGTTCAAAAATGGCTCTGAGCACTATGGGACTTAACATCTATGGTCATTAGTCCCCTAGAACTTAGAACTACTTAAACCTAACTAACCTAAGGACATCACACAACACCCAGTCATCGCGAGGCAGAGAAAATCCCTGACCCCGCCGGGAATCGAACCCGGGAACCCGGGCGCGGGAAGCGAGAACGCTACCGCACGACCACGAGCTGCGGACAAAACCCTTTAGACAACAGACCTGAGACTTGACTGTTTGTCAGATGGTTAAAGTTGTCGAAAATGCTGGCAGAACTGAAATTGGACGGAAATTTGACGGTGTTTATCTCCTTTCTTACACAAAGACTTAAATTCGGCATATTTCAACCATTCAGAAAATGTTCCACTGATAAACGGAAGATTGCCTACAGCATAAAAATAAATTATAAAAAAGAGAAATTTGTTAACATCTAATATAACTTTACGTGTTTAGAAATCTTTTCTGAAGATATTTGTCTAAATCCTAGCCTTGTACAGAAATGGAACGTTAGCGGTATGTAGTTCAGAGAAGATTTGGAAATGTGGTACTACAGCAGACTGATGAAGATTAGATGGGTAGACCGACTAACTAATGAGGAGGTGCTGAATCGAACTGCTGAACGAAATTCACGGAACAACTTGACTAAAAGAAGGTATCCTGAGGCGTGAAGAAGGATAAATGCAGCAACCAGGTTCAAATGTACACAGATCAGCCGGAACATTATGACCACCTACATACATAGCCGGTACGTCCGCCTTTGGCACGGATAACAGCGGCGACGCGTCGTGGTATGAAAGCAACGAGGTTTGGTAGATCCTGGAGGGAGTCCCCACCACGCCTGCACACACGTCATCTAACCCTCTAAATTCCGGGGGAGGGAGGCCATGAGCTCTGAGGCCATGTTCAATAACATCGCAAATGTCTTCTCTCGTACACAGATCTGGAGAGTTGTGGGGCTGGTACGTCAACTGGAACTCGCCACTGTGTCCCTCGAACCACTCCCTCACACTCCTGGCTTTGTGATATGGCGCATCATCTTGCTGAAAAATGCCACTGCCGTCGAAATACATGATCGTTGTGAAGGGGTGTACGGGGTCGGCAACCTGTGTACGATACTCTTGGCCGTCATGCTGCCTTTGGAAGAGCTTCATTGGACCCATGGATGCCTGTAAGTTGGCTGCTTCTGTATTGGCAGCGCTGTGTAGCGCTTTTCATTGGATCTCTGACTGAGCTTTCTTTGTAAGAGACTCTGTGGCTGGTCGGACTCGGAAGTTAATCGCCAGTGCTGTTGGGCAGTTGGAAGTTAGTCGCCAGCAGTGATGGATGTTAGATGTGAGAAGTTAGCATTGATGGAGGGTAGAGGTCTGAAGTGTTAGCGTAGGCTAACGATCTATACATGTTCGACTTGGAGAGTGAATATTATTCATGATTATATATGTTTGTATTAGATGTCAATGAATATTTATATTTGTGTCTGAATATTTGGTTTGCAACAAAATCTTTCCCTTGCTAATCATATGCCTATTAATAGTTAGTGGTTTTAGTAGTTAGAATCTTTTATTTAGCTGGCAGTATTAACGCCCACTGTTCAAAAATGGTTCAAGTGGCTCTGAGCACTATGGGACTTAACAGCTATGGTTATCAGTCCCCTAGAACTTAGAACTACTTAAACCTAACTAACCTAAGGACATCACACAACACCCAGCCATCACGAGGCAGAGAAAATCCCTGACCCCGCCGGGAATCGAACCCGGGAACCCGGGCGTGGGAAGCGAGAACGCTACCGCACGACCACGAGATGCGGGCTAACGCCCACTGTATTGCTGTAGTTCGCGTAATGAGGATTTTTGTGATGTAAGTGCTCAATGAAATGTATAGGACACTGCTAAGAGTTCTTTTTAGTCAGGGCCATTCTTTTGAGTTAATTTGGTAGCAGTCAGATCGCGTTACCTTTGTATATTGAGAGTAGTTAATGAATATGAAAAGTTTGAGTTCAGTTTGTCAGGGAAAATTCAGTGGGTCAGTGTTGTAAGGGTAAAGACTAGCAAAGTGACACTTGCATTCAATTTCACTCAGCAGTTTAAGCAAATATTTTATTAAGAAGTTTCAGGCCTACATGAATGTTCTCCAGAGCATAATGGAGCCTCCGCCAGCTGGTCTCCGTCCCACAGCGTGGGTGTCAAGGAGCTGTTCTCCTGGAAGACGACGGGTCCGCGCCTTCCCAACGGCATTATGAAGAAGGTATCTGGATTCATCAGATGATTCGAAGCTCTCCCACTTCCTTCTCCCCCATCCAGTAACGATGGTCAAGTGCCCATTTCAGTCACAGTTACCAGTGGCATATGCAGGAGTCATCGGCTACGGAGACCCATCAGTAGGAGTGTTCGGTGCACAGCGTGTTCAGACACACTTGTACTCCGACCAGCATTAAAGTCTGATATCAGATTCGCCACAGTCCGCCGAATGTTCCGTTCTACCAGTCTACCAGTCAGCCGCCCAACTCGACGACGTCCGGGCGTGATTTTGCCTTTGTTTTGCCACGTGTTGAAGACACTCACCATCAGCACTCCTCGGACACCCCGCAAGTCGTGCAGTTTTCTAAATCCATATGCCGAGCCTTCGGCATATTGCAATTCGCCCTCCGGCACGCACGCCTTTCCCATTCTGCACACGGACAGCACGCTCACTGGTACTGCATACACCGAGCATGTGTCTAACTAGCGGTCATTCCTCGCCAGGTGATTCAGCGATCGGCCGGCCGATTTATATAGATAGTAGATTGGTGGTCGTAATGCTCTGATCCGTGTATGTAGGCTGCAGTATTCACAGATAGAGATGCTTCCTCGTCCGACAGACACCGACGTTCACTCATGTTTTTTTCAGTTCTCCAAAGATGTGGAAACTACACCTCGGTTGTACCGAGGATGTTTCAACGTTCCCCAACCAAGTCACTGAAGCGTAGCCTTTGTCCCATTGGCACGTGTGGGGATTTGATTTGATTTATTGTTCATCTAGAGACCTGTTGCCTTACATTTTATAACAGGTCGTTCAATTTACAGCTTCTCATGTAGATCATAAAATATATTCCATATTACAAACAGTTACTATTGTTTCTAGCAATTACAATAGAAATAATAATAAACTAAAAATACATTAGAAACTGGAAGGAAAAAACACAAAAATACTCAAATTTTGAGAAGATATGATGATAGATGGTAGGAAAGACTTGGACAGCAATAGAGAGAGATGTTACTCTATCTGACCCAGCCTGGTCCGAAAGCCTCGCAACTACCTCGGGCCTTGAAGTCCCGGGTCGCAAAAGTCTAATTTAAAGATTAATATTTATATTTCTTAACAATATGTACAAAAACACTATAACTATTTGAGCCATGGCGGCTGGCGCTAGGGTGTTCTACTTGCATCGCTGATACCGATATTCGGCTGTCTTGCTATCTTTGACTGCTCCCCCCGGCGGGTTTTCCGGCTCAACGTGTGACGGGAGAGTCTTCGGTCGGCGTTCATCGAGCCAACTTGTGTTTTGAAAACACGCCGGCGTCCCTAACGTGGTGCAAGGGCCTCGCCGTGCTCGCCGTCTTTGTCTTTTGTCGCGCCGGATGTACGCGCCGATCATTGGGCTCCTTGACGTGCAAAATTGTGGTGGGTTCGTCGTCTCGCGCTGAACAGCTTCCCAGCTCGTAATTTGCAAGCTCCAAATTATTCTGTGTTTAACTAAGAAGATTGTTGAATCTTATTGTGGCATGGGTAGCTGCCGGAGATGGTTCTGAACATGGTTTCATAGTGGCTAATTTAAGGAAGCTGATGTTCCTCATTTCGTTTCTCATCATTTGTGGAGTGCGTGTTTTATGTGGTTTTCATGCAAGTTTTAACTTGTTTTAGGCCATATTGACCGCTTGGGGACTGGTTGTCGTTGTACGCGTCCGGCAGCCGTAGAGTGAATGGTTTAATCATTTGTCACGGCAGGATTTGGTATGTTTATTTAATGTTCAAAGTGCCTTAAGGCAACTGCAAGTGATCTCTAAGTTTCCTGCTAGTTTACTGGGAGACGGGCAATGTTAGAGTATTCCTCCATAATAATTTGAGGGCATGCTTAATATATATTCCTGTGTGGCTGTGATTTGACCTTGGTTTCATTGCAATCTATTTGTGCTCCCATCACGCTGTTCTCTAAAGTGAGGGCACTTTGTTAATATTAGCGTTTCTGTAAGTTATTTTACGGGTTATTACTAGCCATTCTTATTCAACACTTATTTTAATCATTTGTGTATCTTTAATGAATGTGCAACTTGTTATTATTCCTGTGTGTCAGTTTTGCGACCTTGGTTGGCCCACTTTGCATTTTTAGTATAAGCATGTTTCACTGTGGACCTTTATGTAGGCAGTTCAGTTTTATTAAGCTTTAAGATCTTTGATTTTTTAAATGAAGTTGTGGTATTATGTGGCTGTGTAACTTTGGGTTATAGGTGTACTAGCTTTTTGAGATATGGTTAAACAAGAACGATTGTTTATGATTGATTATTCACCGTGCCTACTATCTATGTTTGAGATATGGTTACACAAGAACGATTGTGTTGTGTCTAGACCATACAGCCTAGACACAATGCTGTAGCCGATAGGGCACGCAAGGCTAACGCAGACGGGCGTGAAGTCTGGAACATGAGAACTTATAAATGAATAAGAAGAAAAGTACGTAGATGCTTGTTACTTAACTTTTAATTAGTCCTTGGAATACATCTCTCTTGAATATTAGTAAGCTATAGGCACTGATACAAATGGCGCCTTGCTAGGTGGTCGCCAGTTAACTTAGCAGAGGGCTATTCTACTGTCTATCTCTCGGCAAATGAGAGCAAGGCTTAGCACGTCCAATCGCTAGCTATGTTGTCCGTACAACTGGGGACGAGGTCTCCTCAGTCTCTCGAGACCTGCCTTGTGGTGGCGCTAGGTTTGCGATCCCACAGTGGCGACACGCGGGTCCGACATGTACTACAGGACCGCGGCCGATTTAAGTTACCACCTAGCAAGTGTGGTGTCTAGCGGTGACACCACAGATTGTTTATGATTGATTATTCACCGTGCCTATTATCTATGTTTTTGGTTGAGGATGCAAATTACGGTTTTCATTCGTGTTTATCTAATTCTGTTAAAGTGAAAATTTGTATATTACATCATTAAGAGAGCAAATGTCTGAGTTTAAGTTTATATTAAAGTCTGTTTGTGTCAAATTAAAATTGTAAAACAATCACAAGCTTGTCCATCACCAGTGATCCGGGGCTTCCTATTTTCTTCGAATAATTGTGGTGAGATTGTAATTTGGATTTTCTAAAGAATTGAGTAGTACCATGGTTCACTATTATGTGCAATGTTGAAGGCGCAGTGGTGTGTGAATGTGAAGTTTTTTATTTCTTGGGGTTATTAATTAACCTTCAGTTCCTATATTATGTGTCTTGAATCTTAACTGTTTGTTGCTTACATACTAAGTGTTCAGTTACAATTGTTACACCCCAACAGCGGTATAATGACCGCGGGGTGGATATACGTGCTGTTTATACTTAAGCTAGAACAGGTTTACAGGGGTGATTACACCGAGCGAGGTGGCGCAGTGGTTAGCACACTGGACTCGCATTCGGGAGGACGACGGTTCAATCCCGTCTCCGGCCATCCTGATTTAGGTTTTCCGTGATTTCCCTAAATCGTTTCAGGCAAAAGCCGGGATGGTTCCTTTGAAAGGGCACGGCCGATTTCCTTCCCAATCCTTCCCTAACCCGAGCTTGCGCTCCGTCTCTAATGACCTCGTTGTCGACGGGACGTTAAACACTAACCACCACCACCACAGGAGTGATTGCATTACAGTGTTTATACTGATAAAGTTTAATTATTTTATATGTTGTGTAAGGTGGTCTGTGGTACCTGTTGGTGAAAGTGTTTGCTGTTTGAGTGAGCGTGTGTTTCGGTACTGCTGTCTGTGTTAGTGCACGAATTGGAACTGCTGTCTTTACGTGCTTCGTGTGTGTTGCAGTGTTCTGTTACACGGCCGTGCCTGTCTGTATTCGTTCTGTAATGTCCTTGAGACATCATCAGCGGTTTTATTTACTATTTCCCACTCGTGTTCGTCTCTTACTGCCCGTATCAGGTCATTTTTGTACGAGGTGCATTCAAGTTCTAAGGCCTCCAATTTTTTTTCTCCGGACTGGAAAGAGATAGAAACATGCGCATTGTTTTAAAATGAGGCCGCGTTCATTGTCAATACGTCCCAGAGAAGGCAGCACCGTACGGCAGATGGAATTTTACCGCCAGCGGCGAGAATGAGAACTGTTTTAAATACTTGAAATGGCGACGTTTTCCTTACTTGAACAGCGTACGATCATTCGTTTTCTGAATTTGCGTGGTGTGAAACCAATTGAAATTCATCGACAGTTGAAGGAGACATGTGGTGATGGAGTTATGGATGTGTCGAAAGTGCGTTCGTGGGTGCGACAGTTTAATGAAGGCAGAACATCGTGTGACAACAAACCGAAACAACCTCGGGCTCGCACAAGCCGGTCTGACGACATGATCGAGAAAGTGGAGAGAATTGTTTTGGGGCATCGCCGAATGACTGTTGAACAGATCGCCTCCAGAGTTGGCATTTCTGTGGGTTCTGTGCACACAATCCTGCATGACGACCTGAAAATGCGAAAAGTGTCACCAGGTGGATGCCACGAATGCTGACGGACGACCACATGGCTGCCCATGTGGCATGTTGCCAAGCAATGTTGACGCGCAACGACAGCATGAATGGGACTTTCTTTTCGTCGGTTGTGACAATGGATGAGACGTGGATGCCATTTTTCAATCCAGAAACAAAGCGCCATTCAGCTCAATAGAAACACACAGATTCACGGCCACCAAAACAATTTCGGGTAACCGCCAGTGCTGAAAAAATGATGGTGTCCATGTTCTGGGACAGCGAGGGCGTAATCCTTACCCATTGCGTTCCAAAGGGCACTACGGTAACAGGTGCATCCTACGAAAATGTTTTGAAGAACAAATTCCTTCCTGCACTGCAACAAAAACGTCCGGGAAGGGCTGCGCGTGTGCTGTTTCACCAAGACAACGCACCCGCACATCGAGCTAACGTTACGCAACAGTTTCTTCGTGATAACAACTTTGAAGTGATTCCTCATGCTCCCTACTCACCTGACCTGGCTCCTAGTGACTTTTTGCTTTTTCCAACAATGAAAGACACTCTCCGTGGCCGCACATTCACCAGCCGTGCTGCTATTGCCTCAGCGATTTTCCAGTGGTCAAAACAGACTCCTAAAGAAGCCTTCGCCGCTGCCATGGAATCATGGCGTCAGCGTTGTGAAAAATGTGTACGTCTGCAGAGCGATTACGTCGAGAAGTAACGCCAGTTTCATCGATTTCGGGTGAGTAGTTAATTAGAAAAAAAATCGGAGCCCTTAGAACTTGAATGCACCTCGTACAGCGTTTGTGTCTGGTGTGCTGCTCTGTGTCCGTGACTCTGAAAAGTCATGTGTTCTAGGGATCCACGTTCCCCACCGCACATGTATAAACAGCTCTCTGGCTACGGCCTACGCGATGTAAGTGCTTAGGATAAGGGCCATGACCTGTTAGAAACGGCCCAATCTCGGACGTTGGCCGATCTTCGTGAAGAAACGATATACCCTACGGCCCTTAGCTTATGTCCTATTCCCTTTGCCAGGTATCTGCCAGTCATTTAACGAGTTGGAGATTTCGGTAATGAACTGTCCGGCTATCTGGATTACCTTCTCCTGTCTCTCCCTCCTCAGCCAGTACATTGCAGCCCGAAACCGAATGGTTATGTCGACAAGGAAGGTTCCAAGCACCACGTAGTGTGAATTCCACTGATGTTGTGTTGAAAGCTCCTGACAGCCTTACCAGGGCACTTCTCTGTCCTCGCTGCACGACGTTCCGATTGTCACCAGACGTACTCGGTGCACCAATGAACTGGCTGCAAAACAGACCGCGTACTCAAAGAGCGCACAGTGGTAAGTTCTCAGTGTGTGTAATCGTAACCTGGAGTGTGTTATGTTGAGTCTGGCCATCTTGCGCATGAACTTGTCAGTCGTTGTTCTGATATGTTCGTCAAAGGACATCGTTCGTCGAGCTGCACACCGAGATATCGTGTTTTCCGTCGTCTGTGTATGCTAATGTCGTGCAGTTTTATGGTAGGATTACTTTGTAGTGTTCCTTTCAGTAGTATACAGGGTGATTCAAAAAGAATACCACAACTTTAAAAATGTGTATTTAATGAAGAAACATAATATAACCTTCTGTTATACATAATTACAAAGAGTATTTAAAAAGGTTTTTTTTCACTCAAAAACAAGTTCAGAGATGTTCAATATGGCCCCCTCCAGACACTCGAGCAATATCAACCCGATACTCCAACTCGTTCCACACTCTCTGTAGCATATCAGGCGTAACAGTTTGGATAGCTGCTGTTATTTCTCGTTTCAAATCATCAATGGTGGCTGGGAGAGGTGGCCGAAACACCATATCCTTAACATACCCCCATAAGAAAAAATCGCAGGGGGTAAGATCAGGGCTTCTTGGAGGCCAGTGATGAAGTACTCTGTCACGGGCGGCCTGGCGGCCGATCCATCGCCTCGGGTAGTTGACGTTCAGGTAGTTACGGACAGATAAGTGCCAATGTGGTGGCGCTCCATCCTGCTGAAATATGAATTGTTGTGCTTCTTGTTCGAGCTGAGGGAACAGCCAATTCTCTAACATCTCCAGATACTGTAGTCCAGTTACAGTAGCACCTTCGAAGAAAAAGGGACCAAAAACTTTATTGGCTGAAATGGCACAGAAAACGTTCACCTTAGGCGAGTCACGTTCATACTGAATTGTTTCCCGCGGATTCTCAGTGCCCCATATACAGACATTGTGACGGTTGACTTTCCCGTTAGTGTGGAAAGTTGCTTCATCACTAAACACAATCTTTCCATTTGAGCGAGGATAAAATCACAGAAATCGATTCTTTTAATGTAGTCAACAGCGCCTCAAGCGAACAAATGTACAACTAAATGAAACTTTATAGCTCCCTTAATTCGCCGACAGATGGTGCTTAGCCCTGCCTTTTGTCGTTGCAGAGTTTTAAATTCCTAAAGTTGTGCTATTCTTTTTGAATCACCCTGTATTAACAATTTTGTGTAGAGCCATCTCAAGTTTATTATGTTTGTCTTGGATCTTACCCACCCGTCGCTTATAGGGTGCCTGAAGGATGCTGCGTTCTCGGAACGCTGTACAACAATTCAAGCAAATAACATCAGTACTTTTATTTCGATAAAGCATCCAAACGCAACACGGCCCCTGGTCACGACTGTGTCACCTACCGTCACCTTCGCGAAAGCCCCTATTCCTTCCTGACTGTCCTCGCCCATCTCTATAATGTCGTCCTCTCTACTGGCTTCTACCCTGACCTGTGGAAGACCTCCCGCGTCCTCTTATTCCTCAAACCCAACAAACCCCCTTCTGCTGCCTCTTCCTATCGTCCCATCTGCCTCACCTCCGTCTTCAGTAAGGTCTTTGAATCCATCCTCTCCCGCCGTATCCATCAGCACCTTGCTCAACACCACCTCCTCCCCCTTACCCAGTGTGGCTTCTGACCCTCCTTCTCTGCTGACGACCAACTCCTCAACCTTGTTCACCTTCTGTCCCTCCAGCTCAACTCCCATCGCTCCGCCATTTTTGTTTCCCTTGACCTCCAAAATGCCTATGACCGTGTATGGCATCCCGGTCTCCTCTTTAAACTCCAAACCTACGCCCTGCCTATCAATTTTGTCCGTCTGGTCGCTTCCTTCCTCTCGCACCGTCCTTCCTATGTCACCCTCCGCAACACCAACTCCCGTATCTTTTATCCCACGGCTGGCGTCCCCCAGGGTTCTGTCCTCTCCCCTCTCCTTTATCTCTTGTATACAGCTGATATGCCCAAGCCACCCCCACCAGTCCACCTTCTCCAGTATGCTGATGACACCGCCTTCCTGGCTCTCTATCCTACCCTTCAACGGTCTCAACGTACCCTCCAACCCCACCTTAACCAGTTCACCACTTGGTGTAACCAGTGGTTCCTCCGTCTCAACCCCTCCAAAACCCAGGCAATCATCATAGGCCGCACCACGCGCTCCTTCCGCCTCCATGATTTCTACCTCACCCTTTATGGTCGTCCTATCCAACTCACCCCCACCCTGAAATACCTTGGCCTCACCCTTGACCGCCACCTCACCTGGACCCCTCATCTCCTGACCATCCAGCAGAAAGCCCATTCCCACCTCCGCCTTCTGAAACTCCTGTCTGGCCGGACATGGGGCTTGCATCCTTCTACCATCCTCCACACCTACAAATCCCTCATCCGTCCTATCCTCTGTTATGCCAGCGTTGCCTGGATCTCCGCCCCCACCCGCTTTTACAAGGCCCTCCAAATCCTTGAACGCCATGCGCTCCGCCTTGCCTTCCGTATCCGCCTTCCTTCCCCCACGCGGCTCCTGTATGAACTGATCCCCTTCCCCCACCTCCTGTTCCTCCAACATCTCCGCATCCTTTACATTGTTCGCAGGCTTGATCCCCCCCACCCTCTGGTTTCCTCCTTCCTCTCCACCCCCCGCCCGTTGCCGCGCCTCTATCGCTGTATCCCTCCCTCTCTCCACCTCCACACCCTCCATCTCCTTCATCAGGGCAATTTCCAACGCCTCCCCCTCCCGGATGACGAACTTTGCCGTGACATCTACCCTTCCTTCCAACTATAACCTGGCCTTGTTCCGCCCCCCTCCCCAGGGCCCCCTTTTTCCTCTTCCCTCCTTCTCCCAGAGCGGATTTTCCTCCATCCCCCCCTCCCCTGAGACCCTGCACCCCATACTTGCCTCTTTCCTTCCCACATCCCTCCCTACCCCTCTTCAGCACGCCCCTCGCTCATCTCCCCCATCTCTTCCCCTCCCTCCCTTCTTCAGGTCTCCCTCATCTCCTAGCGCCTGGCAGATCCTCTGTATTGATCATCATCAGTGTGCCACATCAGTGTTGTGCTTAGTGCTGTTTCTCCTGTGCGTCAAGAGGTGTGATTTTAATTGTGTACTGCCTTGAGGTTCGCCGTCAGTGTTTGTTATGTGCTACACCATCCGTCGATACCTTTATGCTCCAGTCATACTGTGCCTTGTGTTCTTTTAATCGTCGCAGTGTGTGGCTTTTTATGTGTGCTACTTTTAAATAGTTTTTTCTCTCCATTTTACAGTCACCCCGTTTTTTTTTTGTCTATTGCCTTCCATGATGTTCCCCTTTTTTATATCTATGTTCACCTTATTCTCTCCTTTGCTGTTTTTAAATGTCTTCTGTTGTTTTGTTCTATGTCTTTCGGCTGAAGAGCAGCGCCTATGCTGCTGCCAGCCCGCCCCGATGGGGAATTGAAATACAATAAAGGAAAAAAAAAAAAATTCGATAAAGCAAATTGACAATACTTAACTTGTATTTACAAATGTGTCGCAAGTAACACGCAAACAACAATAGTCATCGCTATAGACAAAGTTACTGCAAGCTGACACACGTCGCTGATAACGTCCGCGGTACGGTACTGAACTGAGCTGCAAAGGCGGACAGGAGCGGCGCTTATATTCGCTTCTTGCAGGGGGCGCTCCTGACGCGGTTCGGTCCTTGTCAGTGGGCTATTGGCTGAAGTTTCCTCACCGCCGTCTCTCGTTTTCCGTTCTTCGTTCCGGCGCTTGTGGTTGCGCCAGAACAGTTTGCACCACTGATTGATGCTTGTGAGTAGCTGTGTTGACTGGTTTTCAAGTTACGCTGAGTCCGCGGAGACCACTACCAGAAGGTCATCTGCGTACGCTGTCGACCCGTTCGCATAGTTATCCCCACCCAGTTGATGGTATGAGGGGTTCAAAGGCAATACTCCAAAAGACGGAGCCACAGATTGATGCTTGGAGGCAACCTTTGGCGATTCTTTCTGATTTCCCGAGCTCCATTCAACCAACCTGTTAGTACAGTAGTCCGAAAGGCTATCGCAGAGGACCTTAGGTACCTGCGTCTCTCTGAGTCTTGCAAACATTGTGGGCCACTACAGATTATCAGAGGCGCTTTAAGATGTTGTCTGTTCCCCAAGTTCTGTGTTCTTTGTCTGGGTCTGACCGTTCTCTCGCTGTCTGCTCGGGCTGCGAATATGTCGTGGGTTTCTGTATCTCCTGTTGTGTGTCGTATTCTTGTTTACGTTCGAGATTATGTGGTTGAAGTCGTGTTGGGTTGTCTTCTTGTTCGTGTTCTTTTGGAATCCTCAGCCAGCCTCAGTGGCCGAGCGGTTCTAGGGGCTTCAGTCCAGAACCGATCGACAGCTACGGTCGCAGGTTCGAATCCTGCCTCGGGCATGGATATGTGATATCCTTCGGTTAGTTAGGTTTAAGTAGTTCTAAGTTCTAGGGAACTTATAGTCCCATAGTGCTCAGACCCATTTGAACCAGTTTGGAATCCTCAAGTTTTCCCGAATGAGATTTTCACTCTGCAGCGGAGTGTGCGCTGATATGAAACTTCCTGGGCAGATTAAAACTGTGTGCCCGACCGAGACTCGAACTCGGGACCTTTGCCTTTCGCGGGCAAGTGCTCTACCATCTGAGCTACCGAAGCACGACTCACGCCCGGTTTCATATCAGCACACACTCCAATAAGTCTGGACCCAGTACCGTGTCTAGTGCAGTAATAAACACTCCAGCACTCACATTTAATCCAAAGGGAAGTACCTTGAATTGGTAACTTCGCCCTCCGAATATGAAAGCTGTGTACTTCCGGGATTCCGGTGTAAGGGGAATTTGCCAATATGAACTTTTAAGATCGATCGAGGTCAAGTACTGCACTCCATGAAATTTTTGTATTTGCTCGTCTAAATTCTCTGGACGAGTCCGGACAGGTATAATAATTTTGTTAATATCCCTAGCATCTAACACTAGCCTGATTTTTCCATTGGCTTTCGCCACTGCTACAAGAGGACTACTGTATGGAGAGAAGGAGGGCTCAATGATATCCCACTCTAACATCTTTCGAATCTCTTTGGCTACTAATTCCCTCCTCGACCAAGGGATGGAGTAGGTTGCGCGACAGTATGTTTTATGGGGCATCACCTCTATGTGATAGTGGTACCCTTTGACTATTCCTGGTCGTTCGGTAAATACCGTATTATATTCCGATAGCAGCTGCGTCAACTGTTGCTTTTGTGTATCATTTAAACCTTCAGATTCGTGCACTTTGGTTTTAAATGCCTCAACATTTGTCTCAAAATTTTGGTCCTCGAAATTTGGGTAATAGAGGTCTGTTGCATGTGAAAAATCATCGAGTTGTAGTACCCAAGGGTTCCTACCTTTGATATTGATACGATTACAGCACGGCACAAGTACCTCCTTCGATTTTATCATAGATAACTCAATCCTTCTACCCCTATTAATTATGCTTAATTTCCCTACGGAGAGGTCGATCAATGCGTCCCTCTCTCGGAGAAAATCTACTCCCAGAATGCAGGCCACCTTTAATCCTTTAACCACGAGGAACGAGCTCACTATGGCTTCGCCCTCCTTATGAATCTCCACCTGCACCTGGTACTTAACTGATTGGCTCTGTGCACTAATGGCTCCAGACACCTTACAATTGTTAACCGGGAAGGTCGGAATACTATGTCCCTTTCCCAGTGCTTTAAATAACTCCATACTCATCACACTTACTGAGGCACCTGTGTCGATAATTATGTTCACTGCAACATCATTGATTCTAGCTTCAATAATAGCTTGCACATTTTCGTTATTATCTTTCTTACATTCGTGCGGCTCATTCAGTAGCTCTTTATCCATACTAACACCTTCGTTGTATCGCAGCATGCGTATCCCAGGTATATTATTATTACTCGAGTTGCTCTCACTCCATCCCTCGGCCGTCGATGGAGAGCATATCGAGGCCGATTCTAGTTTGTTGGATTAATTACTTGTGAGGTACTGGTACGGTTATTGTCCGCGACCTCCACTATATGTACATTCTGATTTGTAGGCCGCCACGGCTGCGCAATAGGCGCGTTTTGCGGTGGTGGTCTATTGTTGTCATACCGGTCACTAGCCTGTCGTTCTGGGCTTCTACGCTGATTCTGTTGCCAATTTCGATTACTATCATTATAATTGCTCTGCCACTGACCTCGCGCATTTTTCCAGCGGTTGGTCCCTGACATTCCGGATTCGTACCTGTCGTCAAATCGACGCTTTTCGTTATAAATTGGTTGTCCATACCCGTTCTGGCCTCTACCGTTGCTACCATTTTGCGATTGTTCTTGTCGCTTGCTACCACCCCCACCCTTTCCATGGTTGTGGTTCTGTGCACTACTATTTCTATCGTGTTTACATCCTGACCCATTATTCCGCGAGTGATCGCACGCTGATTTTGCGTCTTCCTGTATCAAGTCTATGGAATCTAGGACCGACAGGAAGTTTTCCATGTCGCTTTCTGGTACATGTATTAATTTCTCCTTGATATGAATAGGTAAATGTGATTTTAGTAGTCTTACTATGTCTCTTGGTGATATAGGTTCGTCCCAGTAGCGCGTTTTGTTTATATATTTTTCAAAATACCGCCTCAAATTCCCAAGACGGGGTGAGTACGGTTCGGGATTATATACCTCTTTTCTTAGTCGCTCTTGTATACAAGGCGACCAATATTTTGACAAAAATGCCCTTTCAAACTGTTCGTATGTCTTGCAGCTGTCTGCTACTTCTGTAGCCCATAGCGCTGCGTCACCTTGAATGTACGACATTACGTATTGTATTTTCTGTGTTTCGTTCCATACACTGGGTAAGATATTTTTAAAGCTTTTTATGAATACTACTGGGTGTACTGATTTCCTTTCAGTAGTAAATGTTTGAAATTGCCTATTTTTAATTAAACTTTCTTCCACTAATATTTTTGAACTACATGGGTTTGCTGCTGGGACATATGCTGTGTGCTCCGAACCGGAGCTACAGCTCTTCGCATTATCGACTACAGATTCCCCATTGTTGTATCGCATATAAGTCTGTGCGTTGCCAAAACCATGGGCTTTTGGCGACAGAGGTTCCTGTTCCACATGTTTCCTGCTTTGTGCTAAACCTTTCTCCAGTTCGGATATCCGTTTGTTAACATTCACTTGCCACTGCGGAATATCCTCACTGAGTATTTGTTTAATTGTTTGCACATCATTCTGTACTTGACTATTTACTGCGGTACTGAATGATTCAGAATCTCTATTTGCTATGGCTGCTTCTACTTTAGACTTAATATTCGTGTCAATCTCACTCTCCTTCACTTCTAGCCATGAGTTAAATTCTGTTTCAATTTTATTTGCCTGTTCATTCCACTTCTGCTCTACAAGCTGTGTGGAATCTATTTCGAGCTTTTCTACTCTGTTGGCTAATACACCTATTTCGTCTACCATGTTAGTGTTTGCTACTTGCAGGTTGTTGACCTGTTCAGTCAGCTCCTGCACGGCCCTAGGTATCGACTCATAATTCTTTTTCATATCTGCTATCTCTTTTTTCATACTTTCTATCGATTGCACAAGTTGCTGGTCTCGCTCAGCTTGCTGGCGATCTCGCTCTTCTAGCCTGCGATCTCGCTCAGCTTGCTGGCGATCTCGCTCGGCTTGCTGTTGCGCAAATTCTGCCTGGTAATTTAGCACACGCTCTAATATAGCCTGAATTGAATACCCACCAGGCAGATTACCACTCTCTGGTTCCTGCTTTTCTGGTGGTGGTACAATTTCTTTATCTACATCGACTTGATGACTAGTGGGCGGAGGCACTACTTCCTGTGCCCCTGCCCCCCCATTTTCGCCTATTGTATCCTCAAAGAGAGTACTAGTACTACTTGAGGCACCCGGTTCCACATTTCCTTCACTAGCTACTTGTTGTTCCTCAGATTCCATATTGCTTGGACGTTGACTACGCAACTTAACCATATTCCTAAATTGCTTACTAAAACACAAAATCTAACAGTTTTTCCCCTTGCACACAAAATACATCACTTTATATACACTACACTGCACACTAAAAATTACTATCTACCACCACTTTGTCCTGTCACAAATACTAACATCAAACTACGTACAATATGCACACCACTAGCGATATGAGATTACTCCACTGGAGCTCAACTTCTACCAACAGGACAACTACACTGTAGTCTTACCTTTAATTTATCTTATCTCGGGGTTCGGCTGCCCCCCGGATTACGTAGTCGTTAGAGCTTCTCAGTACTATCAGGATCGTCTTCTCAGACTCGCTCGCAGTAGTGCGTTTTGTCATGAAAGAGTGTTTGCACATTCATTAATACATAGCATAGATCATGATATACATACATACATTTAACACTAAATACATATATATCCATACATACATAACAATAGACACTGAAAGAAAAATACATAAAATTTTATAATTGTGGCCACTGCAAATTCGGGCCCCGCGTTTTTGGGCGACAGTTTCCCGTCCCTGACTACTCTTTCTTTAATTGTTTTTATAAATTGTTAGTCTCTTTGGTTCATTTATTTATTTTTTAATTATTATTATTAGTGTAACAACGCATATATGGAAAGAGTGACGAGAAATTCTTTTAACAATGCTGTGCCTTTAATTTCTTTATCATCGTTACCTTTTAGTAAAATAAAATGTATCTATGGAGGTCTTATTGTTCTGGATCTGGCCTACAATTTAAAGAACGATTTTTAGTAACTGCAACTCATGCTAAGGTTCAATATATCTTTCCTACTTCATAGTTATTCAAAGTTGAAATTACTGTTTTATGATCACTGATGTTACAGTTCGTACAATCGTTCAAAAACACAAGTTTCAGTGGATTTTATTTCTTACTAGAATGCTGTTTCATACCACGACTAGCCCAAGAACATGAGACTCTCATTAAAGAAAATTACGTTATCACTATAAAATTTAGCCAGATCAGAACGGAGCACAGCAAGATTCCTATCAGATTCGGTAAGTACATTAAATTATTTGCACTGTAATTTATATCTTATCAGCAGCCCGCGTCAACCTGCAACACATCATAAAATCTGCTGATCTTCACTGCCAGTCTGGGAGCTAAAAGAAATAATATTATTCTACTATTATTTTACCGCTTCCTTGCGGTATACTCGACGATATTGTAAGTCGTTTAAATACGCCGCGTCAGCGGCTCTTCTTTCTCCACACAGCTCAGCTCCACAGATAATAATTTTTTTTTATATCTGAAAAATATCTTAACAGGATGGGATAATAGGCAAGCAAGCTTTAACAATTAAATAATACACGTTTTCATTTAAACAACTCTATTGAAACATTTAAATATCTCAACAATTACAGACCTGTGTAAATGCACACGTAATGGCGTACAATTCCCAATC
Organism: Schistocerca nitens; assembly: GCF_023898315.1. Lineage (NCBI taxonomy): Eukaryota > Metazoa > Arthropoda > Insecta > Orthoptera > Acrididae > Schistocerca > Schistocerca nitens. Next base: position 1,189,697,607 of record NC_064614.1, on the reverse strand, counting down.
TCGACAAAAGAATGCTACCTTCTCGCTCTCTACGACAACAACAGGAGATCTTTCTCTCACAGCTTCCAGATTAAGAAGACAAAGACTGTACTTTACATCATGCATTATATACTAATTCATTTTGTGATCTCTGTACAACATTTATCTTCTGTGTCGGTCTTATTACTCGCCGACGCAGACGTTCTCAGAAATAAATAATAAAGAAAAAATACATAATTTTACACAATGACACAATATGCCACATCTAATATTCTCATTATTACACAATATATTGTCTTTGTTTATTACTAGACGTTACAATGCCCCCTGGCAGCAATTGACTAACGTTGAAAATGTTCGGCAATATGCTGCCACTAACGTCTGTTTAGTTATTGTCTGTTACTTCTGTTGGAACATTCACTTTGCACTACTCAGTTCTTTTACACTGTAGGTTTAATTACATTTTGTATACTGTTCTTACACTTTGCGAGGTGACCGTCAACCTAGTCCCAGGGTCATTACATTTATTTGGCTCCCCCATTCGGGCTACGTGCGATCAGAAAACCTGGGAAAACTGCGCCGGAGCCATGGTCATCTCACCAAAAGTTCAAACTCTATTCAATGTTCACATATAACAAAGGCTATTTGTGATAGTATGCTACACTTTTAGTCTCTTTGTTATCAACATAATACTTGTGTTCTGGATTGTAATGTAAGTCACTTATTACACATTTTTACAATAGTATAATGAATCTTCCTTGCATTTACTCGCGACAGTTGGTTTAAAATGTCTAGCATTCTTGCGAGTATCCTTCATCAACATGACGAAAACATATTAGATCGATACATCACTAAATCCATGAATATTTTGAGTTTGTGTTGGAAAAAAAAATGTTTATCACGTCTTTTCGTGTCCATTAAACACTTCTCATGTTAGTACATTAAACACATAGTTCATAGTTCATTTAAGTGACAACAATGTGGTATGGAGCTGGCGGCGCGAAGCAATTGTTGAGTAGCGTCGTCTGGAACGCCGCGTACCGACGGTCGCTGGGTTCGACGACCGGCTCCCAATAACATCGACGTCGTGCTGGCGTGGCGCCTGCGCAGTCGCAAACCGCGCTGAACCATTCGCTGGTATCGGCGAGTGGCAGTGGTTTACCGCGACCGGCTGGATGGCGGCACGGCACTCGTCTCTGCTTCTCCGCATGGCTCCCCGTCGTAGCGCATGAAACAAATATTCCACAACGGTGTACTGTCTTTAAGGACACAGATTACTAGCTGTGGAAGAAGAGGCAATTTGTTAAAAGCGTTTATTGTTCAGTAAGCCGTCGCTTCACTGGTATGCACAGGATGTTTTGGCGTGATAACAGGTTTCTTGTGGCATTGTGACACTGATATTCAGAGTTCGTCACACGCACATTGTACTACACGTTTTCATTCACTTCCACGGTTGATGCACTGCCAGAGCGTCTTTCAACACGCGAAAATGGTTCGTTACACTCATATTACATGTCTCCGCCGAGCGATGTTTGTTTAAATCGACTCTGAACGGACCAATAACTACTGTTTTTATACATTGTCTATTGTTCGTTGATCACTGCACTAGGACAGTCTATCACTCAACACTAGACTTATCGACGTATATATTGGTGCAGATACAACAGTCATTTTCTGTCCCTACTACACACAATATTCCGTCCTGTACTTAATTGTTTATGCACACAGTTTATTTTTTAACACCTTTTAACTGTTCTTTGCATAGTCACTCTCATTTACATAGCATTTATTTGTTTTTACCTTATCACAACACACTTTTCATATTGTTACTAGGCGTATACAGCCCTTTTGTAAAATTTTTTAAAGGTGTGTGGATTTTTTGTACATAGTTTTTCTTTCCTCCTTAGTGTAGCTTGCCTGGTTATCACCCATCTATCATACAGATTTTACCATGTGCATGACAGCTTGACTTGGGCATATTGCTCAATAAATACTTCATTCATCACTAACATTATTTTTAATGATTTCTCCTATATGACTACAGTGTAGGTTCTGCATTGTTTGACTTAACTCCCGTATCGCGTAATGAACATTCAGGGGCGTGTACCCAGTCCACAGGCTTCAATTGAAGCATTGCTACATACAGAACGGAGTTTCCACGGAACGGGTTGTTTTTAATTAGCTTCTGCTCCAGTGTCGTTCTCAAATCACTACTGGCAGCAAACATCATATCACATAATTGTTGCATATTGCAAAGTCAATGTTTGGCTAGTAAAGACTCTCTCTCTCAGGGTTCCTTATCTTAATACAATTACAGCAATTCCCTTACTCTATAAGATTGCCTCATTAATTGCACTTACACACTACACATAGAAAATGGTTCAAGACATTAATTCTTTATAAAATGATTCAAGAAATTAGTCCTCACTTTGTCAACAGGAAGATTGTTCATTGTTTAATAAGCACATAATATCTTAATGACTAATTGTCTGTAAACAAAATCTGTCCTATGTAAGCTATTTCTCACTTTCTGATTCCACTTCCTCCCGGCTTCATTACACACAAATTTCTTTTTAAATACTAACATCCTTATATTCTAAAACACAATTAACATCTTCTTACAACTATTACTCTTTATATGTGATATGTCACTGAATAAATAACTTCACGTCTTTACGTGGATATAATCCTTTGATCTTCCCCGTATGGGGATGTGCTAACAAATAGCTACATTCGTGTGGCACGCTTATTACCTCAAAGGGCCCTGAATATAGCAATTGCCACTTACTATTCTGTTTTAAGTTAGCTGAAGATTTAGGGTGGTTACGAATGAGTACTAGGTCTCCTACATTATATTTCTGTTCGTTTGTTACTCCTCGGTCGTACTTCCTTTTCCTCTTTGCTGCACAGCTGGTTAGTCTATTCCATATCCTTTTCATCTTTTCTTCCCTTGTTTCTGCCTTAACTGGTAATCTCGGTAAAGGCGTGATCCATTCATTCGGTGTCTCATTAAATCCATTCAATATCTCTACCGGTGGATAGCCTGTGCTTGAATGGGGTGTTAAATTGTGTATTTCTACAAATTTCGGTACTAGCTCTGGCCATTTTGTATGTCGGTTTCCTATATAGATTCTAAGGAACTTATTCAATTCTTTGAATATTCTTTCAACTAGACTTGCTTCTGGATGAAATCGGGATACCAGAATATGCTGTATATTTTGTTCCTGTAGGTAATTTTTCCAAGTTCGACCTGTGAAGTAAGAGGCATTATCAATCGTTATGGCTTCGGGTTTTCCCACTTTAGGCAAGTATTCTTGACTGATCCGCCTGACCATGGTTTTGGCAGTAGCTGATTTTATGCAATAAATAGCCAAGTATTTAGAAAAAATATCGTACATGGCCAGTATGTGTTTCATACCTCCTCTGGCCATGGGATAGGGACCTGCTACATCCACCGATACTATTTGAAGCGGCCTGAGTGGAACTATTGGATGTAATTCAAACTTAGTGGATCTATTATAATGTTTTGCTTTTTGACATATCACGCAAGTTCTAACTGTTGTCTGAATCTGGTGTTTCATACGGGGAAAGTAACAGTATCTCGCCATGATCTCTGCACACTTTCCAATCCCTGCATGGCCCCATGCCAAATGCGTGTGCCATATCATAACTTTTACTGACTGACTGGGTATACATACTGCCCAGCAGTCCTCTTTCGTGCTAATCTTATGATACAAAATATGATTCACAATTTTAAAACCTTGCTCATCTTTATTGTTAACACCCTCTTCAATATTATTAATGATTTTTCTCCACGTCGGGTCTAATCTTTGTAACTCGAACATGTTTTTACATATATATAAAAAATCCTTCATGTAAGTATTGTCACGCACTAACAGCACTTTATATTCCGCGGATTGCTCTAACATTTCTGCTACTTCCGGTAATCTTGCCGGCAGTCGCGACAGAGCATCCGCTATTACGTTATCTTGGCCCTTTATGTACATGATCTTTATCCTATATTCTTGTAAGACAAGCATCCATCTCCTCAGTCTGGTATGGAACAGTTTGCATGACATTAAAAAACTTAACGCCTGGTGGTCACTATATACTCTAATCTCCTTCCCTTGTAGATAATAATTAAACTTTTTTACAGCCCAGACGACTGCAAGTGCTTCGAGTTCGGTTGCCGAGTAGGCTCTCTCGCAGCTAGTTAAAGTCCTACTGGCGAAGCCGATAATTTTTATTGTTGTTGGGTCGTTTCCTTCCTCCCACTGAAACAAGCACGCGCCCAAGCCATAGGAACATGAATCCGTAGCAAGACAAAAATCTTTGGACAGATCTGGGTGCTGCAAAATATTCGCATTCAGTAGGGCGGTTTTAATCGCTTCGAAAGCTTGTTGACATTTGTCATTCCAAACCCACTGCACATTTTTCCGTAATAGATTTAATAGTGACGCGTCATTTAACAGCTGATTGGGCACGAACCTCCTGAAAAAAGACGTCAGCCCAAGGAACGCTTTCAATTGTCTCTTAGTGCGGGGGCTTGGAAATTGTCGGATCGCCTCTAATTTTTTGTTGTCTGGACTGATACCTAGTGGTGTAATAAGATGGCCTAAAAATTTAATTTTGTTTCTGCCAAATTTTGACTTTTCGAGGTTTGCCGTCACCCCTGCTTGCCTAAATCTCTCTAGTACTCTGTGCAACAGTTCCATATGTTCATCCCAAGTAGCAGTAGCAATTACCAGATCATCTACATATATAGTAATTTTTTCCAATAAGTCTGGACCCAGTACCGCGTCTAGTGCAGTAATAAACACTCCAGCACTCACATTTAATCCAAAGGGAAGTACCTTGAATTGGTAACTTCGCCCTCCGAATATGAAAGCTGTGTACTTCCGGGATTCCGGTGTAAGGGGAATTTGCCAATATGAACTTTTAAGATCGATCGAGGTCAAGTACTGCACTCCATGAAATTTTTGTATTTGCTCGTCTAAATTCTCTGGACGAGTCCGGACAGGTATAATAATTTTGTTAATATCCCTAGCATCTAACACTAGCCTGATTTTTCCATTGGCTTTCGCCACTGCTACAAGAGGACTACTGTATGGAGAGAAGGAGGGCTCAATGATATCCCACTCTAACATCTTTCGAATCTCTTTGGCTACTAATTCCCTCCTCGACCAAGGGATGGAGTAGGTTGCGCGACAGTATGTTTTATGGGGCATCACCTCTATGTGATAGTGGTACCCTTTGACTATTCCTGGTCGTTCGGTAAATACCGTATTATATTCCGATAGCAGCTGCGTCAACTGTTGCTTTTGTGTATCATTTAAACCTTCAGATTCGTGCACTTTGGTTTTAAATGCCTCAACATTTGTCTCAAAATTTTGGTCCTCGAAATTTGGGTAATAGAGGTCTGTTGCATGTGAAAAATCATCGAGTTGTAGTACCCAAGGGTTCCTACCTTTGATATTGATACGATTACAGCACGGCACAAGTACCTCCTTCGATTTTATCATAGATAACTCAATCCTTCTACCCCTATTAATTATGCTTAATTTCCCTACGGAGAGGTCGATCAATGCGTCCCTCTCTCGGAGAAAATCTACTCCCAGAATGCAGGCCACCTTTAATCCTTTAACCACGAGGAACGAGCTCACTATGGCTTCGCCCTCCTTATGAATCTCCACCTGCACCTGGTACTTAACTGATTGGCTCTGTGCACTAATGGCTCCAGACACCTTACAATTGTTAACCGGGAAGGTCGGAATACTATGTCCCTTTCCCAGTGCTTTAAATAACTCCATACTCATCACACTTACTGAGGCACCTGTGTCGATAATTATGTTCACTGCAACATCATTGATTCTAGCTTCAATAATAGCTTGCACATTTTCGTTATTATCTTTCTTACATTCGTGCGGCTCATTCAGTAGCTCTTTATCCATACTAACACCTTCGTTGTATCGCAGCATGCGTATCCCAGGTATATTACTATTACTCGAGTTGCTCTCACTCCATCCCTCGGCCGTCGATGGAGAGCATATCGAGGCCGATTCTAGTTTGTTGGATTAATTACTTGTGAGGTACTGGGACGGTTATTGTCCGCGACCTCCACTATATGTACATTCTGATTTGTAGGCCGCCACGGCTGCGCAATAGGCGCGTTTTGCGGTGGTGGTCTATTGTTGTCATACCGGTCACTAGCCTGTCGTTCTGGGCTTCTACGCTGATTCTGTTGCTAATTTCGATTACTATCATTATAATTGCTCTGCCACTGACCTCGCGCATTTTTCCAGCGGTTGGTCCCTGACATTCCGGATTCGTACCTGTCGTCAAATCGACGCTTTTTGTTATAAATTAGTTGTCCATACCCGTTCTGGCCTCTACCGTTACTACCATTTTGCGATTGTTCTTGTCGCTTGCTACCACCCCCACCATTTCCATGGTTGTGGTTCTGTGCACTACTATTTCTATCGTGTTTACATCCTGACCCATTATTCCGCGAGTGATCGCACGCTGATTTTGCGTCTTCCTGTATCAAGTCTATGGAATCTAGGACCGACAGGAAGTTTTCCATGTCGCTTTCTGGTACATGTATTAATTTCTCCTTGATATGAATAGGTAAATGTGATTTTAGTAGTCTTACTATGTCTCTTGGTGATATAGGTTCGTCCCAGTAGCGCGTTTTGTTTATATATTTTTCAAAATACCGCCTCAAATTCCCAAGACGGGGTGAGTACGGTTCGGGATTATATACCTCTTTTCTTAGTCGCTCTTGTATACAAGGCGACCAATATTTTGACAAAAATGCCCTTTCAAACTGTTCGTATGTCTTGCAGCTGTCTGCTACTTCTGTAGCCCATAGCGCTGCGTCACCTTGAATGTACGACATTACGTATTGTATTTTCTGTGTTTCGTTCCATACACTGGGTAAGATATTTTTAAAGCTTTTTATGAATACTACTGGGTGTACTGATTTCCTTTCAGTAGTAAATGTTTGAAATTGCCTATTTTTAATTAAACTTTCTTCCACTAATATTTTTGAACTACATGGGTTTGCTGCTGGGACATATGCTGTGTGCTCCGAACCGGAGCTACAGCTCTTCGCATTATCGACTACAGATTCCCCATTGTTGTATCGCATATAAGTCTGTGCGTTGCCAAAACCATGGGCTTTTGGCGACAGAGGTTCCTGTTCCACATGTTTCCTGCTTTGTGCTAGACCTTTCTCCAGTTCGGATATCCGTTTGTTAACATTCACTTGCCACTGCGGAATATCCTCACTGAGTATTTGTTTAATTGTTTGCACATCATTCTGTACTTGACTATTTACTGCGGTACTGAATGATTCAGAATCTCTATTTGCTATGGCTGCTTCTACTTTAGACTTAATATTCGTGTCAATCTCACTCTCCTTCACTTCTAGCCATGAGTTAAATTCTGTTTCAATTTTATTTGCCTGTTCATTCCACTTCTGCTCTACAAGCTGTGTGGAATCTATTTCGAGCTTTTCTACTCTGTTGGCTAATACACCTATTTCGTCTACCATGTTAGTGTTTGCTACTTGCAGGTTGTTGACCTGTTCAGTCAGCTCCTGCACGGCCCTAGGTATCGACTCATAATTCTTTTTCATATCTGCTATCTCTTTTTTCATACTTTCTATCGATTGCACAAGTTGCTGGTCTCGCTCAGCTTGCTGGCGATCTCGCTCTTCTAGCCTGCGATCTCGCTCAGCTTGCTGGCGATCTCGCTCGGCTTGCTGTTGCGCAAATTCTGCCTGGTAATTTAGCACACGCTCTAATATAGCCTGAATTGAATACCCACCAGGCAGATTACCACTCTCTGGTTCCTGCTTTTCTGGTGGTGGTACAATTTCTTTATCTACATCGACTTGATGACTAGTGGGCGGAGGCACTACTTCCTGTGCCCCTGCCCCCCCATTTTCGCCTATTATATCCTCAAAGAGAGTACTAGTACTACTTGAGGCACCCGGTTCCACATTTCCTTCACTAGCTACTTGTTGTTCCTCAGATTCCATATTGCTTGGACGTTGACTACGCAACTTAACCATATTCCTAAATTGCTTACTAAAACACAAAATCTAACAGTTTTTCCCCTTGCACACAAAATACATCACTTTATATACACTACACTGCACACTAAAAATTACTATCTACCACCACTTTGTCCTGTCACAAATACTAACATCAAACTACGTACAATATGCACACCACTAGCGATATGAGATTACTCCACTGGAGCTCAACTTCTACCAACAGGACAACTACACTGTAGTCTTACCTTTAATTTATCTTATCTCGGGGTTCGGCTGCCCCCCGGATTACGTAGTCGTTAGAGCTTCTCAGTACTATCAGGATCGTCTTCTCAGACTCGCTTGCAGTAGTGCGTTTTGTCATGAAAGAGTGTTTGCACATTCATTAATACATAGCATAGATCATGATATACATACATACATTTAACACTAAATACATATATATCTATACATACATAACAATAGACACTGAAAGAAAAATACATAAAATTTTATAATTGTGGCCACTGCAAATTCGGGCCCCGCGTTTTTGGGCGACAGTTTCCCGTCCCTGACTACTCTTTCTTTAATTGTTTTTATAAATTGTTAGTCTCTTTGGTTCATTTATTTATTTTTTAATTATTATTATTAGTGTAACAACGCATATATGGAAAGAGTGACGAGAAATTCTATTAACAATGCTGTGCCTTTAATTTCTTTATCATCGTTACCTTTTAGTAAAATAAAATGTATCTATGGAGGTCTTATTGTTCTGGATCTGGCCTACAATTTAAAGAACGATTTTTAGTAACTGCAACTCATGCTAAGGTTCAATATATCTTTCCTACTTCATAGTTATTCAAAGTTGAAATTACTGTTTTATGATCACTGATGTTACAGTTCGTACAATCGTTCAAAAACACAAGTTTGCAGTGGATTTTATTTCTTACTAGAATGCTGTTTCATACCACGACTAGCCCAAGAACATGAGACTCTCATTAAAGAAAATTACGTTATCACTATAAAATTTAGCCAGATCAGAACGGAGCACAGCAAGATTCCTATCAGATTCGGTAAGTACATTAAATTATTTGCACTGTAATTTATATCTTATCAGCAGCCCGCGTCAACCTGCAACACATCATAAAATCTGCTGATCTTCACTGCCAGTCTGGGAGCTAAAAGAAATAATATTATTCTACTATTATTTTACCGCTTCCTTGCGGTATACTCGACGATATTGTAAGTCGTTTAAATACGCCGCGTCAGCGGCTCTTCTTTCTCCACACAGCTCAGCTCCACAGATAATAATTTTTTTTTTATATCTGAAAAATATCTTAACAGGATGGGATAATAGGCAAGCAAGCTTTAACAATTAAATAATACACGTTTTCATTTAAACAACTCTATTGAAACATTTAAATATCTCAACAATTACAGACCTGTGTAAATGCACACGTAATGGCGTACAATTCCCAATCTCGACAAAAGAATGCTACCTTCTCGCTCTCTACGACAACAACAGGAGATCTTTCTCTCACAGCTTCCAGATTAAGAAGACAAAGACTTTACTTTACATCATGCATTATATACTAATTCATTTTGTGATCTCTGTACAACATTTATCTTCTGTGTCGGTCTTATTACTCGCCGACGCAGACGTTCTCAGAAATAAATAATAAAGAAAAAATACATAATTTTACACAATGACACAATATGCCACATCTAATATTCTCATTATTACACAATATATTGTCTTTGTTTATTACTAGACGTTACAATGCCCCCTGGCAGCAATTGACTAACGTTGAAAATGTTCGGCAATATGCTGCCACTAACGTCTGTTTAGTTATTGTCTGTTACTTCTGTTGGAACATTCACTTTACACTACTCAGTTCTTTTACACTGTAGGTTTAATTACACTTTGTATACTGTTCTTACACTTTGCGAGGTGACCGTCAACCTAGTCCCAGGGTCATTACATTTATTTGGCTCCCCCATTCGGGCTACGTGCGATCAGAAAACCTGGGAAAACTGCGCCGGAGCCAGGGTCATCTCACCAAAAGTTCAAACTCTATTCAATGTTCACATATAACAAAGGCTATTTGTGATAGTATGCTACACTTTTAGTCTCTTTGTTATCAACATAATACTTGTGTTCTGGATTGTAATGTAAGTCACTTATTACACATTTTTACAATAGTATAATGAATCTTCCTTGCATTTACTCGCGACAGTTGGTTTAAAATGTCTAGCATTCTTGCGAGTATCCTTCATCAACATGACGAAAACATATTAGATCGATACATCACTAAATCCATGAATATTTTGAGTTTGTGTTGGAAAAAAAAAATGTTTATCACGTCTTTTCGTGTCCATTAAACACTTCTCATGTTAGTACATTAAACACATAGTTCATAGTTCATTTAAGTGACAACAATGTGGTATGGAGCTGGCGGCGCGAAGCAATTGTTGAGTAGCGTCGTCTGGAACGCCGCGTACCGACGGTCGCTGGGTTCGACGACCGGCTCCCAATAACATCGACGTCGTGCTGGCGTGGCGCCTGCGCAGTCGCAAACCGCGCTGAACCATTCGCTGGTATCGGCGAGTGGCAGTGGTTTACCGCGACCGGCTGGATGGCGGCACGGCACTCGTCTCTGCTTCTCCGCATGGCTCCCCGTCGTAGCGCATGAAACAAATATTCCACAACGGTGTACTGTCTTTAAGGACACAGATTACTAGCTGTGGAAGAAGAGGCAATTTGTTAAAAGCGTTTATTGTTCAGTAAGCCGTCGCTTCACTGGTATGCACAGGATGTTTTGGCGTGATAACAGGTTTCTTGTGGCATTGTGACACTGATATTCAGAGTTCGTCACACGCACATTGTACTACACGTTTTCATTCACTTTCACGGTTGATGCACTGCCAGAGCGTCTTTCAACACGCGAAAATGGTTCGTTACACTCATACTACATGTCTCCGCCGAGCGATGTTTGTTTAAATCGACTCTGAACGGACCAATAACTACTGTTTTTATACATTGTCTATTGTTCGTTGATCACTGCACTAGGACAGTCTATCACTCAACACTAGACTTATCGACGTATATATTGGTGCAGACACAACAGTCATTTTCTGTCCCTACTACACACAATATTCCGTCCTGTACTTAATTGTTTATGCACACAGTTTATTTTTTAACACCTTTTAACTGTTCTTTGCATAGTCACTCTCATTTACATAGCATTTATTTGTTTTTACCTTATCACAACACACTTTTCATATTGTTACTAGGCGTATACAGCCCTTTTGTAAAATTTTTTAAAGGTGTGTGGATTTTTTGTACATAGTTTTTCTTTCCTCCTTAGTGTAGCTTGCCTGGTTATCACCCATCTATCATACAGATTTTACCATGTGCATGACAGCTTGACTTGGGCATATTGCTCAATAAATACTTCATTCATCACTAACATTATTTTTAATGATTTCTCCTATATGACTACAGTGTAGGTTCTGCATTGTTTGACTTAACTCCCGTATCGCGTAATGAACATTCAGGGGCGTGTACCCAGTACACAGGCTTCAATTGAAGCATTGCTACATACAGAACGGAGTTTCCACGGAACGGGTTGTTTTTAATTAGCTTCTGCTCCAGTGTCGTTCTCAAATCACTACTGGCAGCAAACATCATATCACATAATTGTTGCATATTGCAAAGTCAATGTTTGGCTAGTAAAGACTCTCTCTCTCAGGGTTCCTTATCTTAATACAATTACAGCAATTACCTTACTCTATAAGATTGCCTCATTAATTGCACTTACACACTACACATAGAAAATGGTTCAAGACATTAATTCTTTATAAAATGATTCAAGAAATTAGTCCTCACTTTGTCAACAGGAAGATTGTTCATTGTTTAATAAGCACATAATATCTTAATGACTAATTGTCTGTAAACAAAATCTGTCCTGTGTAAGCTATTGCTCACTTTCTGCTTCCACTTCCTCCCAGCTTCATTACACCCAAATTTCTTTTTAAATACTAATATCCTTATATTCTAAAACACAATTAACATCTTCTCACAACTATTACTCTTTATATGTGATATGTCACTGAATAAATAACTTCACGTCTTTACGTGGATATAATCCTTTGATCTTCCCCGTATGGGGATGTGCTAACAAATAGCTACATTCGTGTGGCACGCTTATTACCTCAAAGGGCCCTGAATATAGCAATTGCCACTTACTATTCTGTTTTAAGTTAGCTGAAGATTTAGGGTGGTTACGAATGAGTACTAGGTCTCCTACATTATATTTCTGTTCGTTTGTTACTCCTCGGTCGTACTTCCTTTTCCTCTTTGCTGCACAGCTGGTTAGTCTATTCCATATCCTTTTCATCTTTTCTTCCCTTGTTTCTGCCTTAACTGGTAATCTCGGTAAAGGCGTGATCCATTCATTCGGTGTCTCATTAAATCCATTCAATATCTCTACCGGTGGATAGCCTGTGCTTGAATGGGGTGTTAAATTGTGTATTTCTACAAATTTCGGTACTAGCTCTGGCCATTTTGTATGTCGGTTTCCTATATAGATTCTAAGGAACTTATTCAATTCTTTGAATATTCTTTCAACTAGACTTGCTTCTGGATGAAATCGGGATACCAGAATATGCTGTATATTTTGTTCCTGTAGGTAATTTTTCCAAGTTCGACCTGTGAAGTAAGAGGCATTATCAGTCGTTATGGCTTCGGGTTTTCCCACTTTAGGCAAGTATTCTTGACTGATCCGCCTGACCATGGTTTTGGCAGTAGCTGATTTTATGCAATAAATAGCCAAGTATTTAGAAAAAATATCGTACATGGCCAGTATGTGTTTCATACCTCCTCTGGCCATGGGATAGGGACCTGCTACATCCACCGATACTATTTGAAGCGGCCTGAGTGGAACTATTGGATGTAATTCAAACTTAGTGGATCTATTATAATGTTTTGCTTTTTGACATATCACGCAAGTTCTAACTGTTGTCTGAATCTGGTGTTTCATACGGGGAAAGTAACAGTATCTCGCCATGATCTCTGCACACTTTCCAATCCCTGCATGGCCCCATGCCAAATGCGTGTGCCATATCATAACTTTTACTGACTGACTGGGTATACATACTGCCCAGCAGTCCTCTTTCGTGCTAATCTTATGATACAAAATATGATTCACAATTTTAAAACCTTGCTCATCTTTATTGTTAACACCCTCTTCAATATTATTAATGATTTTTCTCCACGTCGGGTCTAATCTTTGTAACTCGAACATGTTTTTACATATATATAAAAAATCCTTCATGTAAGTATTGTCACGCACTAACAGCACTTTATATTCCGCGGATTGCTCTAACATTTCTGCTACTTCCGGTAATCTTGCCGGCAGTCGCGACAGAGCATCCGCTATTACGTTATCTTGGCCCTTTATGTACATGATCTTTATCCTATATTCTTGTAAGACAAGCATCCATCTCCTCAGTCTGGTATGGAACAGTTTGCATGACATTAAAAAACTTAACGCCTGGTGGTCACTATATACTCTAATCTCCTTCCCTTGTAGATAATAATTAAACTTTTTTACAGCCCAGACGACTGCAAGTGCTTCGAGTTCGGTTGCCGAGTAGGCTCTCTCGCAGCTAGTTAAAGTCCTACTGGCGAAGCCGATAATTTTTATTGTTGTTGGGTCGTTTCCTTCCTCCCACTGAAACAAGCACGCGCCCAAGCCATAGGAACATGAATCCGTAGCAAGACAAAAATCTTTGGACAGATCTGGGTGCTGCAAAATATTCGCATTCAGTAGGGCGGTTTTAATCGCTTCGAAAGCTTGTTGACATTTGTCATTCCAAACCCACTGCACATTTTTCCGTAATAGATTTAGTAGTGACGCGTCATTTAACAGCTGATTGGGCACGAACCTCCTGAAAAAAAGACGTCAGCCCAAGGAACGCTTTCAATTGTCTCTTAGTGCGGGGGCTTGGAAATTGTCGGATCGCCTCTAATTTTTTGTTGTCTGGACTGATACCTAGTGGTGTAATAAGATGGCCTAAAAATTTAATTTTGTTTCTGCCAAATTTTGACTTTTCGAGGTTTGCCGTCACCCCTGCTTGCCTAAATCTCTCTAGTACTCTGTGCAACAGTTCCATATGTTCATCCCAAGTAGCAGTAGCAATTACCAGATCATCTACATATACAGTAATTTTTTCCAATAAGTCTGGACCCAGTACCGTGTCTAGTGCAGTAATAAACACTCCAGCACTCACATTTAATCCAAAGGGAAGTACCTTGAATTGGTAACTTCGCCCTCCGAATATGAAAGCTGTGTACTTCCGGGATTCCGGTGTAAGGGGAATTTGCCAATATGAACTTTTAAGATCGATCGAGGTCAAGTACTGCACTCCATGAAATTTTTGTATTTGCTCGTCTAAATTCTCTGGACGAGTCCGGACAGGTATAATAATTTTGTTAATATCCCTAGCATCTAACACTAGCCTGATTTTTCCATTGGCTTTCGCCACTGCTACAAGAGGACTACTGTATGGAGAGAAGGAGGGCTCAATGATATCCCACTCTAACATCTTTCGAATCTCTTTGGCTACTAATTCCCTCCTCGACCAAGGGATGGAGTAGGTTGCGCGACAGTATGTTTTATGGGGCATCACCTCTATGTGATAGTGGTACCCTTTGACTATTCCTGGTCGTTCGGTAAATACCGTATTATATTCCGATAGCAGCTGCGTCAACTGTTGCTTTTGTGTATCATTTAAACCTTCAGATTCGTGCACTTTGGTTTTAAATGCCTCAACATTTGTCTCAAAATTTTGGTCCTCGAAATTTGGGTAATAGAGGTCTGTTGCATGTGAAAAATCATCGAGTTGTAGTACCCAAGGGTTCCTACCTTTGATATTGATACGATTACAGCACGGCACAAGTACCTCCTTCGATTTTATCATAGATAACTCAATCCTCCTACCCCTATTAATTATGCTTAATTTCCCTACGGAGAGGTCGATCAATGCGTCCCTCTCTCGGAGAAAATCTACTCCCAGAATGCAGGCCACCTTTAATCCTTTAACCACGAGGAACGAGCTCACTATGGCTTCGCCCTCCTTATGAATCCCCACCTGCACCTGGTACTTAACTGATTGGCTCTGTGCACTAATGGCTCCAGACACCTTACAATTGTTAACGGGGAAGGTCGGAATACTATGTCCCTTTCCCAGTGCTTTAAATAACTCCATACTCATCACACTTACTGAGGCACCTGTGTCGATAATTATGTTCACTGCAACATCATTGATTCTAGCTTCAATAATAGCTTGCACATTTTCGTTATTATCTTTCTTACATTCGTGCGGCTCATTCAGTAGCTCTTTATCCATACTAACACCTTCGTTGTATCGCAGCATGCGTATCCCAGGTATATTACTATTACTCGAGTTGCTCTCACTCCATCCCTCGGCCGTCGATGGAGAGCATATCGAGGCCGATTCTAGTTTGTTGGATTAATTACTTGTGAGGTACTGGGACGGTTATTGTCCGCGACCTCCACTATATGTACATTCTGATTTGTAGGCCGCCACGGCTGCGCAATAGGCGCGTTTTGCGGTGGTGGTCTATTGTTGTCATACCGGTCACTAGCCTGTCGTTCTGGGCTTCTACGCTGATTCTGTTGCCAATTTCGATTACTATCATTATAATTGCTCTGCCACTGACCTCGCGCATTTTTCCAGTGGTTGGTCCCTGACATTCCGGATTCGTACCTGTCGTCAAATCGACGCTTTTTGTTATAAATTGGTTGTCCATACCCGTTCTGGCCTCTACCGTTGCTACCATTTTGCGATTGTTCTTGTCGCTTGCTACCACCCCCACCATTTCCATGGTTGTGGTTCTGTGCACTACTATTTCTATCGTGTTTACATCCTGACCCATTATTCCGCGAGTGATCGCACGCTGATTTTGCGTCTTCCTGTATCAAGTCTATGGAATCTAGGACCGACAGGAAGTTTTCCATGTCGCTTTCTGGTACATGTATTAATTTCTCCTTGATATGAATAGGTAAATGTGATTTTAGTAGTCTTACTATGTCTCTTGGTGATATAGGTTCGTCCCAGTAGCGCGTTTTGTTTATATATTTTTCAAAATACCGCCTCAAATTCCCGAGACGGGGTGAGTACGGTTCGGGATTATATACCTCTTTTCTTAGTCGCTCTTGTATACAAGGCGACCAATATTTTGACAAAAATGCCCTTTCAAACTGTTCGTATGTCTTGCAGCTGTCTGCTACTTCTGTAGCCCATAGCGCTGCGTCACCTTGAATGTACGACATTACGTATTGTATTTTCTGTGTTTCGTTCCATACACTGGGTAAGATATTTTTAAAGCTTTTTATGAATACTACTGGGTGTACTGATTTCCTTTCAGTAGTAAATGTTTGAAATTGCCTATTTTTAATTAAACTTTCTTCCACTAATATTTTTGAACTACATGGGTTTGCTGCTGGGACATATGCTGTGTGCTCCGAACCGGAGCTACAGCTCTTCGCATTATCGACTACAGATTCCCCATTGTTGTATCGCATATAAGTCTGTGCGTTGCCAAAACCATGGGCTTTTGGCGACAGAGGTTCCTGTTCCACATGTTTCCTGCTTTGTGCTAGACCTTTCTCCAGTTCGGATATCCGTTTGTTAACATTCACTTGCCACTGCGGAATATCCTCACTGAGTATTTGTTTAATTGTTTGCACATCATTCTGTACTTGACTATTTACTGCGGTACTGAATGATTCAGAATCTCTATTTGCTATGGCTGCTTCTACTTTAGACTTAATATTCGTGTCAATCTCACTCTCCTTCACTTCTAGCCATGAGTTAAATTCTGTTTCAATTTTATTTGCCTGTTCATTCCACTTCTGCTCTACAAGCTGTGTGGAATCTATTTCGAGCTTTTCTACTCTGTTGGCTAATACACCTATTTCGTCTACCATGTTAGTGTTTGCTACTTGCAGGTTGTTGACCTGTTCAGTCAGCTCCTGCACGGCCCTAGGTATCGACTCATAATTCTTTTTCATATCTGCTATCTCTTTTTTCATACTTTCTATCGATTGCACAAGTTGCTGGTCTCGCTCAGCTTGCTGGCGATCTCGCTCTTCTAGCCTGCGATCTCGCTCAGCTTGCTGGCGATCTCGCTCGGCTTGCTGTTGCGCAAATTCTGCCTGGTAATTTAGCACACGCTCTAATATAGCCTGAATTGAATACCCACCAGGCAGATTACCACTCTCTGGTTCCTGCTTTTCTGGTGGTGGTACAATTTCTTTATCTACATCGACTTGATGACTAGTGGGCGGAGGCACTACTTCCTGTGCCCCTGCCCCCCCATTTTCGCCTATTGTATCCTCAAAGAGAGTACTAGTACTACTTGAGGCACCCGGTTCCACATTTCCTTCACTAGCTACTTGTTGTTCCTCAGATTCCATATTGCTTGGACGTTGACTACGCAACTTAACCATATTCCTAAATTGCTTACTAAAACACAAAATCTAACAGTTTTTCCCCTTGCACACAAAATACATCACTTTATATACACTACACTGCACACTAAAAATTACTATCTACCACCACTTTGTCCTGTCACAAATACTAACATCAAACTACGTACAATATGCACACCACTAGCGATATGAGATTACTCCACTGGAGCTCAACTTCTACCAACAGGACAACTACACTGTAGTCTTACCTTTAATTTATCTTATCTCGGGGTTCGGCTGCCCCCCGGATTACGTAGTCGTTAGAGCTTCTCAGTACTATCAGGATCGTCTTCTCAGACTCGCTTGCAGTAGTGCGTTTTGTCATGAAAGAGTGTTTGCACATTCATTAATACATAGCATAGATCATGATATACATACATACATTTAACCCTAAATACATATATATCTATACATACATAACAATAGACACTGAAAGAAAAATACATAAAATTTTATAATTGTGGCCACTGCAAATTCGTGCCCCACGTTGGGCGCCAGTTTCCCGTCCCTGACTACTCTTTCCTTAATTGTTTTTATAAATTGTTAGTCTCTTTGGTTCATTTATTTATTTTTTAATTATTATTATTAGTGTAACAACGCATATATGGAAAGAGTGACGAGAAATTCTTTTAACAATGCTGTGCCTTTAATTTCTTTATCATCGTTACCTTTTAGTAAAATAAAATGTATCTATGGAGGTCTTATTGTTCTGGATCTGGCCTACAATTTAAAGAACGATTTTTAGTAACTGCAACTCATGCTAAGGTTCAATATATCTTTCCTACTTCATAGTTATTCAAAGTTGAAATTACTGTTTTATGATCACTGATGTTACAGTTCGTACAATCGTTCAAAAACACAAGTTTGCAGTGGATTTTATTTCTTACTAGAATGCTGTTTCATACCACGACTAGCCCAAGAACATGAGACTCTCATTAAAGAAAATTACGTTATCACTATAAAATTTAGCCAGATCAGAACGGAGCACAGCAAGATTCCTATCAGATTCGGTAAGTACATTAAATTATTTGCACTGTAATTTATATCTTATCAGCAGCCCGCGTCAACCTGCAACACATCATAAAATCTGCTGATCTTCACTGCCAGTCTGGGAGCTAAAAGAAATAATATTATTCTACTATTATTTTACCGCTTCCTTGCGGTATACTCGACGATATTGTAAGTCGTTTAAATACGCCGCGTCAGCGGCTCTTCTTTCTCCACACAGCTCAGCTCCACAGATAATAATTTTTTTTTATATCTGAAAAATATCTTAACAGGATGGGATAATAGGCAAGCAAGCTTTAACAATTAAATAATACACGTTTTCATTTAAACAACTCTATTGAAACATTTAAATATCTCAACAATTACAGACCTGTGTAAATGCACACGTAATGGCGTACAATTCCCAATCTCGACAAAAGAATGCTACCTTCTCGCTCTCTACGACAACAACAGGAGATCTTTCTCTCACAGCTTCCAGATTAAGAAGACAAAGACTGTACTTTACATCATGCATTATATACTAATTCATTTTGTGATCTCTGTACAACATTTATCTTCTGTGTCGGTCTTATTACTCGCCGACGCAGACGTTCTCAGAAATAAATAATAAAGAAAAAATACATAATTTTACACAATGACACAATATGCCACATCTAATATTCTCATTATTACACAATATATTGTCTTTGTTTATTACTAGACGTTACACCGGCCACATCGCACGGCCGACGTCTTTAATTTCCTGAATGAATATTTCGATGATCGTGTGATTGCTTTGGGCTATCCGAAACATACAGGAGGCGGCGTGGATTGGCCTCCCTATTCGCCGGGCATGAACCCCTGTGACTTCTTTCTGTGGGGACACTTGAAAGACCAGGTGTACCGCCAGAATCCAGAAACAATTGAACACCGCGGGACTGCTACGGTCGCAGGTTCGAATCCTGCCTCGGGCATGGGTGTGTGTGATGTTCTTAGGTTAGTTAGGTTTATGTAGTTCTAAGTTCTAGGGGACTTATGACCTAAGATGTTGAGTCCCATAGTTAATAAAAAAAAAAAAAAAAAACAATTGAACAGCTGAAGCAGTACATCTCATCTGCATGTGAAGCCATTCCGCCAGACACGTTGTCAAAGGTTTCGGGTAATTTCATTCAGAGACTACGCCATATTATTGCTACGCTTGGTGGATATGTGGAAAATATCGTACTATAGAGTTTCCCAGACCGCAGCGCCATCTGTTGTTGAAAATTGTAACTACTGTAATTTCGAAAGTTTGTCTGCCTGAAAATGTACTGTTGTCCCAAGCATATTGCAACAAACGGTGTATTTCTATCGCTGCTCGTTTAGTTTTTATTGCCGTTTCAAATATACCGGTCATTTTTGAAACACCCTGTATAATGGAAATTATGACCATACATCAGAAAACAATTACGGGAAATGACACCAGGCAACCGAAGCAATGGTGGCACAACCCAGTCGCTACAAGTTATGTCCATGCTTGCCCAAACGCTCATAACTTGTAGTGACTTGGTTGTCTGGTTTCCTGATTTCTCGTAATTGTTGTCAGATGTATGGTCATAATACCCATTACATATTCTCCAACTGATGTTTTACATTTGAAAATGACGACGTAGTTCGTTTAAACCGGTAATATAACCCCCCACCCCCCTTTTTTTTAAAGAAAAAAAGTTTTCTACTGCGACTATGGCTTCACTATTACGGTGTCAAAGAAAAATTTAAGTTATACTACGGTCACACTCATTACGACAGTTATATGGGAATATAGAAACAGGAATTGATCGTCTCGTCTCCCAGAGGGTTGAATGTCTTAAAGCGTGTGGAGATTACTTCTGAATGGAACCATTCCACGGCTTCGTTGTATCGGGTGTAGGGGTTTTCATTTTACTGCTCCTCATCTACAAAGGAAAACGAACTATACAGAGCCACAGTATCACGAGCAAATGCGTTGTTAATTCGTACTTTCCATGAAACAAATCAATTAAGCAATAGCCCAGTATATCGCAGATTCAGAGAGTCTCAGAATCGGTTATAGTTCTACTTATGGGATTTTTATGTTAGCTGTTCGTACTGATTATTAAATTTGGTTCATCCTGAACTCTGTGGCTTACTGTAACATGCAGTTTGCTTATTCTCATTTAAATGAACTTTATTTATCTCAGCTCTGTAACATCCATTGTCACTAATGGTGGACACATTCACTATCTTTGGCCGTAAATCTTTCATTCATATTTAATTTAGGCAATGGAAACGTAACATTTTTGTTTAAATTTATGCCAAGTACTTTATACATTAATAGCGTCTGAATGGATAAGAATGGGAAGTGGCTTGCAAAGTAGAAGACCTAGATTTTTTCAGCGCACACTCCGCTGCAGAGTGAAAATTCATTCTTGAATTAATACTCTACGTAAGACAATAATCTCTACTCTTGGCAAGATTAACCATAAAAACACAATTACGGGAAATATACCCCGCTTTATCTTCCATATAAATAAAAATTAAATGCTGTTCGTTGGAAAGCGCATCAGTTGAGAACCGCTGATTGTCTAATTGTGAATCAAACCAATCGGTTGTAGTGACGAAAAATCGATGAAATTGTTTCAAAAATGGTTCAAATGGCTCTGAGCACTATGGGACGTAACATCGGAGGGTATCAATCACCTAGAACTACTTAAACCTAACTAACCTAAGGACATCACACATATCCATGCCCCAGGCAGGATTCGAACCTGCGACCGTAGCTGTCGCGCGGTTAGAGACTGAAGCGCCTAGAACCGCTCGGCCACAGAGGCCGGCGATGCAATTGTTTATTTTTAGTTGAACTACGATTGTGTTGTACATTCATTACCTTGAGATTCGTTTTGGTTTCAAATTTAAAGGAAGGAAAAAGTTATTTGATCGACATTAAATTCTGATTTAATTCACATGAGAGTTAAGTTTTGGAAGAAAACTGCATGGTTGCAAGTCGATCACATTCCAGGCAGATCAAACACTTTCAGCGTTTTATAACTGTAATGCGGAAACAGTTCATCTCGCATGTAAAATTTCTCTTTGGCGTACTCCTGAATGCACTGCTCCTCAGATGGCCAGAATTGTTCGTAGATACAATGATCACCTAAAAATACCTTATTTTCTCGTGTTCACTTTGTTTGCACGTTTTCAGTAGCTTTTCACAAATTTACAAAACGATCACAAACAAACTGATTGCTGGCCGGTGTGGCCGAGCGGTTCTATGCGCTTCAGTCTGGAACCACGGGACCGCTACGGTCGCAGGTTCGAATTCTCCCTCGGGCATGGATGTGTGTGATGTCCTTAGGTTAGTTAGGTTTAAGTAGTTCAAAGTTCTAGGGGACTGATGACCTCAGATGTTAAGTCCCATAGTGCTCAGAGCCATTTTTTGAACAAACTGATTGACATGTGGACAGGACAACGTCTGTCGGGTCAGCTAGGTTCAAACAAAAGCTAGGGTCATAGCAACACAACGTGGGGGCTCTGGAGGAAACCCCTGGGTTCATAAGGAAAACAGCTAAATACGCAATCAAACACTCGATCACTCATACAAAATAGATTTACAGAGAGAGAAACTACCACAGCACCGGCTACTGCACAGTAACTAAGGTCAACGACAACAGCTGAGGACTAAGTTAGTTTATGTGGTCCGGATAAAAGATTTGCTGTACGTCAACTATTTCATGTGAACTTTAGACTGCAACTACACACGGCTCTAGAACGTTGCTTGAATCACTAGGCATCGCCTTCTTCCCTTTGTATTGCTGTCGTGTCTGATCTGTCTGATAATATCCCCTCGTCACACGTAGTAATACAAGACAGCTGTTGTGTTCGCGAAACAAGCTTGACGTCCAACATACAGACATCAAAAAAAGTTTTGCAACACCCAGGTCCCCAGAACTCCTGAAGATAGACGTTGACTGTGGATATTGTATCACAGACACAGTCCCTTCGAATGTTCAGAGATGTCACTAAACACGCCCGAAGATGTAAGCAACCATGCATGAGCAGCGTCTGTTAGGCGGAGGGGGTCCGACAGCCGATCACTTCCAGTAATTCCACCAGGAAGGAAGTACACAGTTCCTGTTGTCTAGAGTCCAACCATGCCTAGACGGTCAATACCGCGGTTCCAGAATGGCGAGATCAACCAGAGAATGCCATGAAAACATTTTCCAGGCCATAACGCTGTTGCAGTGTGTTTGCTTTCAGACGTTTCACGCCAACGGCCGTCTGTCTGATGGATCTTAAAACGGGATTCATTTGAAAAGGCCATCTGTTGCCACTCAGTGAACGTCCAGTTTCGATTTTGGCGTCAGATTTCAGCCTTCGTCGTCAATGAACAGCAGTTAGCATGTTTGCACGAACCAGGCTCCTGCTGTGGAGGCCCATACGCAGTAACATTCGCTGAACAGCCATTGGAGAGACACTGTTGGTAGGTTCTTGATTCCTCTTAGTTGTCAGTTGCTCAACCATTACACGTCTATTCGACCGTACACATCTCCACTGCTGTCATTCATCCTTGTCATCTATGGCAAGTTTTGCGCCACAGTTGTCTCAGCGCCGACTGGATAGCCCTATTTTGCCATACACGGTACACCTCAACAAAAGCGGCACGCAAACTGTTCACAAATTTAGGCGTTTTGGATAAACTTTCACCTTGTCTCGAAAGCCAATGATAATGTGCTTTTGGAAGTCACGCATCTACATCTACATCCATACTCCGCAAGCCACCTGACGGCGTGTGGCGGAGGGTATCTTGAGTACCTCTATCGGTTCTCCCTTCTAATCCAGTCTCGCATTGTTCGTGGAAAGAAAAATTGTCGGTAAGCCTCTGTGTGGGCTCTGATCTCTCTGATTTTATCCTCATGGTCTCTTCGCGAGATATACGTAGGTGGGAGCAATATACTGCTTGACTCCCCGGTAAAATGTATGTTCTCGAAACTTCAACAAAAGCCCGTACCGAGCTACTGAGCGTCTCTCTCTCAGAGTCTTCCACTGCAGTTTATCTATCATCTCCGTAACGCTTTTGCGATTACTAAATGATCCTGCAACGAGGAGCGCTGCTCTCTGTTGGATCTTCTCTATCTCTTCTATCAACCCTATCTGTTAAGGATCCCACACCGGTGAGCAGCATTCAAGCAGTGGGCGAACAAGTGTACTGTAACCTACTTGCTTTATTTCGGACTGCATTTCCTTAGGATTTTTCCAATGAATCTCGGACATCTGCTTTACCGACGATTAATTTTATATGATCATTCCATTTTAAATCACTCCTAATGCCTACTCCCAGATAATTTATGGAATTAACTTCTTCTAGTTGCTGACCTGCTATATTGTAGCTAAATGATAAAGGATCTTCCTTTCTATGTATTCGCAGCACAATACACTTGTCTACATTGAGATTCAGTTGCCATTCCCTGCACCATGCGTCAATTCGTTGCAGATCCTCCTGCATTTCAGTACAATTTTCCATTGTTACAACCTCTCGATATACTACAGCATCATCCGCAAAAAGCCTCAGTGAACTTTCAATGTTATTCAGAAGGTCATTTATATATATTGTGAATAGCAACGGTCCTACGGCACTCCCCTGCGGCACACCTGAAATCAATCCTACTTCGGAAGACTTACCTCCATTGAGAATGACATGCTCCATTCTGTCCGTTTATAAATTATGAAAACGTCTGCACTTTCTTCCGCGTCCCTCCTACACGATTTTGTACACCATCCACTGCTGCTGCCACCTGCCGTTTATGGATGATTATTGTACGTTGACGTCGAACATAGGCTCTACTGGACAGAATGTGAAGATAATGCTTGGCAATGTAGGTCATGTTCACTTACACTAATCAGTCTTTGAACACTGGTCTCGCCCCGCATCCAATGAACGATGACTAAAATAAATAGCAGGTTATCCACTTGGACTCTTCTAGAAAGCTACGGTAGATAAGATATGATGTCCATCTAGCTGTTGATACATCCTCCGAGTGGAGGCTGGCGTCTACTTATATCCACGTTCGGCAAAGTGATGTGCTCTTGGGAACCATTTGAGTGACGAATGGCGGAAGCATAACATAATCCACATTGCGTCCGCCGTCTATGGCGTCTGACCATAACTATTTCGCGCGTCTGTGGACAAGTGGCGCTCTCCTGTGTCTCGTATCTTCTGGTGAACACAATATTATAAGCAACGTTCCAGTTTATAACTGATTTCTATTGTAGCTTTGACTATGTCCTGCGGACTGTTACCTCTAGTTAAGAATCACCTTTGTTACACAGATTTATTTCCTTTCGTCGGGTTTGTTGAATAGAAAAATGGATTCTGAAATGTTCTGCTGGATAATAAACACAATTATCGTCAGAAATAGAGATAAATATTACACTAAACTCAGTCACGCAACAGTCTAACACGTGCCACGTTTATTATCCAAACAGTGAATATTTATGTTTAAATACGGTAATCAGTTGCATTTTATTCCATTCGACTCGCGTCGTTAACAATTTACACATTCATGTCTCAGCTTGAGCCTCAGAAGGCTGTTGAACAGCACTATCTAAGAATACTACGTTAAACATGGTTTACTTCACGCTCTACGAATGCCCGCTAACGACGTCCTTCGCTTACATACTGCCCACTACATGCAGCTTAAAAGCTACAGCGACGCATCTACAGCGCGTAACAAAAACATTCGTCACATGTAGAGGAATGAAATATATGGACTGGGTCTGGAATCGCTTTATTTTCATGTTAGAGCTTAGTTTCTACAACTCTTTAATACGCTTATAATGGGAAACACAAATGAAAAAAACGTGTCAACACAGTATGAAACATTTTTTTCTAAATGAAACGTTCAAAAAGTGAGGATACACGCATCAACCTTCCGTCGTATTGAATCCCTGGTGGGCTGATGTATCCTTGGAGAATTACGTATTGTATCACTGCCATCCACAATCCGGGCAGACCATCTCTCTGTGAGTTGCACAGAAGTGGGAGGTCCTGGCGCTTGACGACTGGCGTGCCACAATCGAGACGATAATGGAAAAATGTAAATCAGTCATTGATCAGTTTTCATCATCTTTCAATACTTTTTGTACGTGACAAACGTTGCCGCCTCTGGATTCCGAGACAGCACACACGCATAAAATAAAAATATTTAAAAAAAATAAAATTAAAAAAATGCTGAACTGATGTATGAGCTGTAGTGTTGCAGCTGTGTTAGGCTAGTCCACATGTTTTCATTGCCCAACTCATCATCGTGGACGAGAGCTGAGTGGTCGCTGTCACCTCGAGACAAAAGATCGAAGCCAGCAATATAACAGCCGAAAACAACGAAGACTCAACAGTCAAAAAAATGGCTCTGAGCACTATGGGACTCAACTGCTGAGGTCATTAGTCCCCTAGAACTTAGAACTAGTTAAACCTAACTAACCTAAGGACATCACAAACATCCATGCCCGAGGCAGGATTCGAACCTGCGACCGTAGCGGTCTTGCGGTTCCAGACTGCAGCGCCTTTAACCGCACGGCCACTTCGGCCGGCGACTCAACAGTCATCCGACAAGGTAATACCGAGTGTCTTTTGAGACTGCCATGTTGTGGTACTAACATATTATGCTTTAAATCTCTTATTTTTCGGAAGTTCATTTTTCCGGTGGGTAATTCGATCTATTAATTGTGACAAGTCTGTGATAAGAACGTTCTGTAAGTGGCTTATTGTGATGTAGTTTTAATTAGCTATGTAAATGATTGTGCTTTCCACAGTTGTAAACAGTCAACTATCGTGTGAAGTTGAAGTCTCTAAAGGAGCGCACCGTCCCCTGACAAGGACAAACTGTCACGGGAATCTGTCCAAGAGGGTGTTTTTGCACCTCGACATCAGTCAGCGTATTCTGAACAGGATACACGCAAGTAGCTTCTTTGAGGTATCAAATTTAACCTCACATAAGGACCCTCTCCCCATTCCCCCATACTTGATGACACTGCAACCAGTGAATTCTTCCTCTTATCTTGCATGAAGTAAGCATTACTTGGCAAGCATTCCCAGAATGGCGACGGTGTGATTTTCGAGGTGGGAGGTTTGGTTCAAATGGCTCTGAGCACTATGGGACTTAACATCTTAGGTCATCAGTCCCCTAGAACTTAGAACTACCTAAACCTAACTAACCTAAGGACATCACACACATCGAAGCCCGAGGCAGGATTCGAACCTGCGACCGTAGCGGTCGTGTGGTTCCAAACTGAAGCGCTAGAACCACTCGGCCACACTGGCCGGCGGTGGGAGGTTTCCTGGACTTTCAAAATGCAGACTTCTACAACCAAGATCTCCTCCGAATCACCCATTTGTTTTCAAAAATTATACAGGGTCATTCAGCTGCCCCTACCGATTCGTTTTAAGCTACCCGCAATGCGTCTGTATGGAACGGAATCTACACAGGCGACAACCACGTAATCAAATGGTTCAAATGGCACTGTGCACTATGGGACTTAAGATCTGAAGTCATCAGTTCCCTAGAACTGCTGAAACCTAACTAATCTAAGGACAGCACACACATCCATGCCCGAGGCAGGATTCGAACCTGCGACCGGAGCAGCAACTCGGTTCCGGACTGAAGCGCCTAGAACCGCTCGGCCACAACGGCCGGCAACCACGTAATCGAAGTGAGGGTTGTACATGAGTTACACAGTATTCTTGCACCAAGATATACCTTACTATAAAGTGTGTTTTACCACCGGAAATAACTAAAATTGCAGGCGATGTCAAAACGGGAAGCATGGAAGTAGCAAGTTCCTGTTATGTAACACAATGACTAGATTACTATACAGGGTAATTTAGCTGCCCAGATCAATGGTGTTTGTCAGTTCGCTCTGGAGACGTGAAGAACATTGTCAAGACGTTTCAGAATAACTGGTGAAGTGTACAAAGACGTACCTGTTGTACAAATTTTGTTTATGAAACTACTTCAGCACATTAACACGGGGAGACATGAATTAACCTTTTGGCTGGGTTATATACCGGAAAATTGTTACTTCCACACTTCCCACTTTAATTTCTCCTGTAATTCCGTTGTTTGTGGCGACGAAACACACATTTTGTAAGGCAACGTCTTGTAGCATTTACGAAAGATTAAGCACTATAAACGCAATAAACCTACAGATACATCCAAAATCTGTATGATTACACCGCTAGTTACACAAAGAAACATTGGAGACACTTGCGTAAATATGGCAGAAGTAAGATATATCTTAGTCCAAAAACGCGTGGCCAGTCCTCACTTGCAATTTTTACGGTAAGATTCCGTTTGCTCACCGTCGCCCAAAGCTGTCAGGGAGAACTTATGAGAACATTATTGTCGCATATCTGGATACTGTTCCTGACACGGACGTAGTGCGGGTTGCATAAAACGGATTGGTAGGTGCAGCTGAATCATCTGAACGTCGCAGTATGGTCGCAGCTCTGTGTTCTCGAGATGATACCCGTCGTTTGACGTGCCTCTACTGTCTGCTCTAGCGCCGGCCTGTTGAAGTTGAGAGGAGGTTAATAATACATAGCGACTACTGTGCTCGCCCTGCTACTACGGCGGAAGGGCAATGTCACATGCAAATAGCGGCTTATTAGCGCAGCAGACCATCGAAGCGGAAACCAGTCAAGCAGCATGCGACTAAACACCATCCGGTTTGTAACCGATCCGGCGGCCGCTTTCATAATCGGACCTGTTCCAACCCACTCACCGCTGGCCCGCAACACGGTCAAGGTCCGCTGGCAGCGAGAACCTCGCCACGCCTCAATGGGACGACGCACGGTCTCCAAGGACTCTTCGAACCGCTCTACGAGGGCAAGGTGAACGGTCCTCAGTCAGACAGTCTGTTTTTCTGTGTGTCGAAAATGAACCTATTTTTGAAGGATATCCCCTACCGAGTCCCACTTATTCAATCCTTGGAAGGTACACAAAAAATCTGAAAAACATTATTACGGTTTAATAATATGCGTGCAATATTTGATGTAATCAAGCGCAATGAACATTATGATCACTGTGGTACCAGTGGGTATCGATAATTTCGTTTTTAAGACAATAACCTCATATAAAACTACACTAGCAGGAAAAAATTGCAGTACCGAGAAGGAGTTACACGACATAAACCAAAGTTGATGGGGGTGTTTCTACATCTAGAATATGAAGTCTATGAGAGCGGTGCTACCTTTCTTTTATTACCCTCATTGCTTCTTCGATGTGTAGAATGAATAGCAGGAGCGAAAGACTACATCCCTTACACCCTTTTTATTCCGAGCACTTCGTTCTTGGCCATCCACTCTTAATGTTCTCTCTTGGCTCTTGTACAAGTTGTATGTTACACATTTCTCCTTATAGTTTAACGCTAATTTCCTCAGAATTTCGTACATATTGCACCATTTTACGCTGGCGAACGTAGCCGTGGCTGGCTCATGCTATGCGCTGGATTAAACCTTCACTGCGATTCTGTCTTCAGTCTCCCGCGGTTATCGCGATTATGCTGTTGTCCTCTCCTTCCGCGAGTAGCAGCAGCGGTGTGTATCGATATTCGCACCTTGGACTGTCTTTGACCTGGCGCTTATAGTTACCGTCTGGGCGGTGTGCGAGGAGTCGGTCGGTTGGCGTGGAGCAGTGAGGAATTCTCGGCGGGGCGTAGTTTGGCCGGGGCCCGCTGTCGGTCTCTACGCGGTGTTCCTATTGCTACGAGATCCGTGGCGCACCGACCCTGGAGACGAAAGTTGAGTTTTGATTTAACCTACCAGCAAGTCAAGACTGTTCACACTGTGTCGTTTGGAGTTCGTTGTCGGCTGTTGGGATATTCCCACGAGCAACACTGTGGTTTTCAAGTTGGAAAATTCTAGCCATCCTCCGGTGGAGTTTCACTGTATTTGGTTATTTGAATTGAAGTGCACCAGCGGAATCTTCTGCCTTGTGGCCGTTGACGTTCCGGTTACCTGCCCTGGGCTTTGACGTAAATTTCAGGCAGTGTAGTTTACTCATCATGTTGTTGCTGTCCAGCACGGAGTGTAGTTTGACAGCTCCGTGTATGATTGGTTGTGGGCGCCAATATCTTCTACGTTGTTCCTTTGAACTCCCTGTTGTGCCCTGGTCGGGTGAAGTGGAAGTTATCTTGTCGTTGGGTCCGCTGAAGTCGGTCGGTTGGGTTGTCGTCGGATCGTGAATGGTTGGCTCGACTGCCTGAATTACCTAAGCGAGCGTTGGTGTTTGAATTCCAGGCTGACCCTCAAACATCTGGGCGCCCTTGTGTGCACTGCCTTATTTTTTTAAAATTGTTCTTGTTTTTGGTATTTGGATGGCTTCCTGCCGGTTCTGTGTTTTAAATTAGAGTTGTTTTACTCTTAAGACCTTCAGCCTAGTTTACTGTTTCACGTAAGCCCTTTGGCATTTTAAAAAAAGTTTTTGAATTTTTAAGTCTTTGGCCTTCAGCCGATGTGAATTTAACTCTTTTACTTCAATCTACTGAATATTTAAGTCTTAGTCTTCAGCCTTCACCGGTTTGAGTTTCAGTTGTTTGTTCTTAAGGCCTTCAACCTAAATTAAAGAACTGTTTCACGTAAGGACTTTTTTTTTTAAATAATGGTGTGGAGTTTTAAGTGTTCGGCCTTCAGCCGATTTAAATTTAACTTGTTTACTCCAGCCTAACTAAAGAACTGTTTTAAGATAAGGCTTGCCTTTTAAAATTTCTGATTATGCTTGCGTTTTAAGTTATTGGTCTTCAACCGTTTTTAAATTAAAGTGGCTTTCAGCCGGTAATTAGGTCCCAAAGATTAAAGCTCTGTGTTTAAAAAATTTATTTTGGCTCTTGTAATGTTTGATCAAATAATAAAGTCTATGTTCGAGTGCAACTGACAGCCAATTATTTTGGCCCCTTTCCACACTTTATTCTATCTGTCCTGTCCTGCGGGTGTAGCAGGGCGTCTCAGAACGCTTTTTGCAAGTCTACAAATAACATGAACATGTCTTCATTATTTTTCAGTCTTGCTTCCATTATCAGCCGCAACGTCAGAACTGCCTTTCTGGTGCCTTTATCTTTCCTAGATCCAAACTGGTCGCAATATAATTGATCCTCGATGTTCTTTTCCATTATTATATAAATTTGACTGCATCCTGCTGATCTGTTGTGGGGACCAACGGTGTCTAAATGACGGTTCTGCAGAGGTCAGGGGCTTGTTGACAAGTGACATGTCCGCGGTATTATTGCGCAAGCGCAGCTATTGACTCAACCATAGTGCTGTTCCTTTGGTCGCTTACCTTTCCTCACTTCCTGTGGCTACGATCGTCAATCTCCAGCTATTCCGCCAACGAGATACCGAGATACTGCAAACTTATAACCATGTACCTGCCGTAAAATAATTTTACAAAGCCGTTAAGAAATCTTGTCCCGTTGTCTTTAACATGAGCATTCGAATTATTGCCACTTTTTTTTCACGAATGGTGATCTCAAGTTCTTCCAACAGGTCGAGTTTCATTCTTTTGTTTCCTGTCCGCAAGATTTCCATGTTTTCTTCTATTTGCTTAAGGCGTGGCGTGACCTGTATTAATGAATCGCTACAAATGGTTTGTCATAGTTACTTAATGCTCCTACGAGGCGAAATGGCACCCCAGAACATTACACCTCGTTGTCGGACTTTATGTTGAGCGACAGCCAGGTTCGTATCCCACCGCTGTCCGGGTTGTCTCCAGATACGTATTCGGTCTCGAATCTCACTGATTGAAATACAGTTGTCTTCACTGATGAGTTTCGAATTGAGCCCCAATGACTAGCGAAGGTGTGTCTGGAGACGCCCCAGGTAGTGGGTGGGTGGGGGGGAGGGGGGAGGTGGGGTACCAACCTGATTGTGGCGGCCCTCCATAAGCCCCGACAACCAGGAGCCTGGGGTGCCATTTCATAGCAGGAACTCTCTGTTTGTCATCTGCACCTTTACAGCAAAGCGGTATACCTTGTTTTTTTACCCTGTCAAGTAGAACAAGTGCTTGCATAAGGGCCAGAGGGAGACCAACACGTTATTGAGTTGCTCAACTTGTGATACTCTTTCACTTGACTAAATCATGTAATATTTCTGAAACTGTAATCATTTATTTGTCTCTACATCTACATCACATCTACCGTTTCTGTGCCATTCGGATAATTCCTTCGTCGTGTGTCTTTTTCTCAGTTATCTCGAGATCCTAAATCGTCCCACACCTCAATGACCTCATCGCTGACGTGTCTCTAAACCATGTCTTACCTACCTCAGTCTCATATCCTTATGTCATGTGGTGAAAATGACTTATCGAGCATGTTCGTACCTTACCTCCAGATATCTAAATTAGGAGGGCGTGGCATGGCGAGGCGTGGGCGGGTCGTGCCCGTGCAGACGCGTTTGACCCACTTGTGGTTCTCAGCCCACAAGGTCGCTCGCGAACCTGGCCCCGTCCTTCAAGACGGTCTCGTGACGCCGACTCGATTACTACCGCTCCTCTATCGCCAGTAATGACGTTCCCAGCAAGAAGAGTGAACTACTAATCTAAAACGAGCCGACTAGGAGCCTTAGAAGCTCTGTTCCAACATCTTTTGCGACTGCTGTTACACGGGCATTTGACCATGTACTAAGCCATCTTTTTGTGCCTGACGTTTCATCTCCTAATGCCGGAGATATTATCAGAGGCTACAAAGGCGCAGTTAGCAAGCCAATTTGTTTCTGCATATCACACACCCCTGAAGTCGTAAAGTCGCCACACAAGTGCCACCGTGGTGTTGCACCAAACTGTATAATGCAGCTTCCATTGAGAATGAGTTGGCACTATTTGCTTTATTTACCAATAAGGCTCACAATTTGACTAGTTTGAATACTTCTTACTTACAATTAAAATATTGTGGTGGCTTTGAACTGTTATTGCCTCTCCGCACATCCTATAATACTAATAGTAGGACCGCCATGGAACTATAGTATGCGAGGAACGAATGTGGTGGTTTCCTGGTTCCTGCGCATTATCATATAGCGGCAGCATTGCATTTAGCCCGCTAAGGGGGCTTGAGATGGTTGTTACTGCGCTCTGCTTTCCCACGTGGGTGGGCATTGTGGGTTCGATAGACTGGTGTGGTCTAGAAAGTTGGAAAGTTGTGGTAAGTTCCTGTGGGACCAAACTTCTTGAATAATAGAAAGGTATGTCATTAAGTGATATTTATTCGATACCACCAAATACACTGTCCATCTCAGCTGAAAAACTTGTAGAAAACTCTTTGTCACTGCAGCAACTTTTGAGGGATGGTACATCACACAAAGACAATTTTGTTTTTTACAGAGTATTTACGTTTTGTTCCAGCGTTTATAAGTTAAGCTTATGGTCATGGTGCGTACCGCCACCTAACGGTCTGCTACGCAGTTCCTGGTGAGTTTGCAGTTCTGTGGAGTCATAGCATTCCTGTGATTCAGCTTGTGTTGTAATGCTGTATCTTCAGTGGCGTGATTCCCACCAGTGCTGTTTTCAGTTCGTGTTGTTGTACGAGTGCATCTTACTAGTCCTGAATTCAGTTTTTCTTACCGTTAATACCTGATTGATTTGATGACATCACTGACTTCATTATGTTGTGAGGGCTCCACTTGTACACGAAGCCCGATTTTGTAATATAAATCATGAAAAATGGTCCGAAAAGATTGTCATATGAAGAAGAGGTTGTATTCAGCTAATGGCTAGCTGTGAGAATTTAGTTGCTGGTCTATGGACGAATGACACTGTTTATACTCACATAGACCCAGTAAATATTAGGTCGTAGTTATTTCTATAAAAGTGTAAAGTGTGTTATTAATTTGTGAGGCTGTAAGATTCTCAGGAATTGAAGTAATACTAATCGTTAACAAATACTGAGCATTGCCCATGCCATTTACAGAAGAGTAATGAACTGATACTGTAACTGAAAGATAAAGCAACTGGAACAAATCTGTACGGTAACGAAATATTGTATATTTAGTTTTAAGTATGCAGCAACACAATGTGGATTTCACTAATTTTTACAGTGCTGACACTTGAATGTAGGAACCAAGTATTCTCCATCAGATTTAATGTGTAAGTTGATTAGGTATGCCAGATTTGTAATATTTTATGTGTTTTGTAATCCTGATAAGGATAAGTTAAATTTTGGAATTTATTTTGTCAAACGATGCCAGACTTTTTGTCATGTTACAATCAAATGGTTCAAATGGCTCTGAGCACTATGGGACTCAACTGCTGAGGTCATTAGTCCCCTAGAACTTAGAACTAGTTAAACCTAACTAACCTAAGGACATCACAAACAACCATGCCCGAGGCAGGATTCGAACCTGCGACCGTAGCGGTCTTGCGGTTCCAGACTGCAGCGCCTTTAACCGCACGGCCACTTCGGCCGGCCATGTTACAATCCAAGTGTTTTTAACTACGACAGTAAATGAGAATTGTAGAACAGTTGAGAAGTTCACTGATTTTGAATTAATGTAAAATGTTTCTTACTAGATTTTATGAAGGACAAATTTTACTTTGAATACAGTTTTCAAACGGAAGCGTTTGGTGTTAGGATATCCCCTTATCAGTAACTCATCCTCTTGCATAAGCTTTTCCAGCGCTTCACTTTTCCAGAATAAGCTACTACTGCATTATTCGAAATCGTTGGCTAAAAAATTTCCGCTGCATGGCTCCGCTTTTGTACATGGTTCTCCCACTACCTTAATGGTATAGTTAACGAGCTGAAATGTCCCTGTGTGCACACATTTGTATGTTTTTAGTTCATTCTTCTACCGTGCGACAGTGTTACATGATAAAAATGGGTCCCTCGTTATTGAAATTATCACGTAAATTGCTATCTGCGCAAAAAATTTCATTATGGTTTTCTGTACAATTCTTGGTGAGCTATTCGGAAACGTGAACGCATGTTTTTCGCAATTTGGTAAATACTTCTTTTACAAGATTAAAAGTTCCCAGAGGTATATTGTTTTTTTCTTCGCGAAATGCTGCAAAACTATTCAAATTTTGTAAGGAGAACTCTCCACCTAAAATATATCTACGAAGAACTCTAAAAAAATGTATATTTCTCGAAAGTCGGGTGTCAACTTCACAAGACTCACAACGTCCTGCAATAATGCCCGATGTCGACATCAGCCCACATACTTTTGATGAACGGATATGTCAAACTCTAAGCTGCTCTGTTGACGATTTGTTGGCTATCTGAAGACGTGCAGGAAGCATTACCGTGAAGATTTTACATGCTAATATTCCAGTGCGAAAACGATGCATGTCGTATTCCACCGGCTTCTGGCGTCTTCGGATTCATTCAAAATATCGGATAAAACATTTCAATGTGGCAATTTCGACTTCTAATTCGTTATCGACGACGTCACAATACTTCACGCTCGGAAGTTTAACTCGAATCTTCAAAATTTGTAATTTTTGACCCGATATTTTCAGTTTTGTAATTCCGACATCGGATTCCTATTATCGAGCCAAGAAATCTATAATGAACATACATTTGTAAGATTTTATGTCAATTTTTCTATTATGTCCAGGTTTTGATGGGAGTTTGCGCACTGCGCCCCGGTCAGAGCGGCAGCGTTTAGCGGACGGCCAGCAACCGCGAGGAGATATCGCCGCTTTGTTTGGAGTCCCTGCGCCAGTTATTTTTTAATTTTCAGAAGAACAAAAATGAAAAACATTGAAAATCTCCTTTCCGTGTGTTGTATCTCATAACGAAAGGCTGTCTGATAGGAAAGATACATAATCGTGTTTCTGAGGCACTTCTGTTAACTGTGCTGGTTAATTATTCCGAAGGGAGGAAATAAATATTTGTTTGCTGGATCGTTACAATTACACAGCCTCGACTGAAAAGTTGATTTGATAAACCATCTTCCTGTCAAGGTTTAAAAAATGTTAAATGAAATCACATATTTCGAATAATTACAAAAAATGAAACAGGCAAGTTATTTACGCTGTGACTTCTTGCCGTACCTATGAAATAGATCGTTAAAATTTTAATCTACACACGAACT
Source organism: Schistocerca nitens (assembly GCF_023898315.1). Classification (NCBI taxonomy): domain Eukaryota; kingdom Metazoa; phylum Arthropoda; class Insecta; order Orthoptera; family Acrididae; genus Schistocerca; species Schistocerca nitens. The sequence continues at coordinate 1,189,661,972 of NC_064614.1, read as the reverse complement.
CGTAATTTGGAAACGACTCGTTCACAGAAATGAACTTAACATTATGTTTCCTATGATCTAACGGCGGGAGAAAAAAAAAATGAATCGCCTACAGCTATCCTTACGGTCTTATTGTGTAGCCACCAGTTTTGGCGCTTCAACGCGCTGTCTTCAGCCCTTTGTCGATGCTGAAGGGGGCACCAACTAAGGTCTGAATATGGTGCACTGAAGGACCGAAACTAATAGCTGTAAAGTAAGTAAGATCATAAGGACGGCTGTAGGCGTTTCGTTTTCTTACAGTAGTGAACGACCGTGGTCCCCAAGACCTCCAGTCACAAGGATGGACATTAAAAAAATTCATTGGTAAATACATCATGAGTACTTTGTATTTACTGATTAGCTAAGAAATAGAACACGTTACGTTAAAAGTGTGAAAGATATTGTACGTGAAGAAGTTAAGTGAAACAGCCTGCAGTATGCTTATACTTACATCATTGTTAATTTTAGTTGTATGGGCGCTACGCCGAAATCTAGGGCATCATTGTTTGCTTCAAGTTTCGTCTCTTAATGCTGGAAACATCATTAGAAACTATAAAGACGCAGTTAGTTTTTTCAGATTAAAACTTAGCGAACTGAACTGTGTATATGTAACCTTGCACATGTGGGCCAGTGTACATTGAAACTACTAAAACAACCATTAACACCAATTTTAAAGAACAAAAGTGCAACTGTCATCTAGTCAACTTGAATAAATCGGTAGCACTAGTCCGCTACGGAGTGGACGGGATACCGCAACGTCAGAGAACGAGGGGACAAAGCGACCCACTTACCATCTCGACGACACACGACTGACGACACAGTCCACATCAAACTGTGGAAAAAATCCAATTCTCGGTGCGTCTCACCGCTGCCGGACAGCAAAATGTTCCGGCGCGAGGATGTTCCATATAGGTGCCCACCAACATCCAAGGTGTCACTGAAGAGTTCTGCGGCAGCGTGCAGCGAACCTCTGTGCACGGTCAGACAGTTTCCTCCGGCCAGTCAGCAGGTACGCTCCTCGGGGTCCGAAGTTCGACGCCGTCGGTATAACCAGGGAGTCGACTGAAGCCTTCGCCTAGTCTTCGCTGACTAATCTAAGCGCAGTCGCTCCGGCCTGCAAGAATGTTGCACCAGCTTCACCAGGTGCTGCTTAGCGCCTGTCAGCAGGCCGGCTTCCAACAGCGTGCCTGACCTTCAGGGACTGTCGTCACCGCTACGCCGATACTAAGACCACGTCGATCAACGTCAGGGTGCGTCCGCTAGTCCAGGGCGCTCACCTGTGTCTGCTCTAACTGGATGGATAATAAAGTTTTCCTGAACCATCTGCCTTGCTGCGCTCACAATCACCTCTAGACCCCAGCCGCGCGGGGTAGCCGTGCGGTTTAAGGCGCCTTGCCACGGTTCGGCAGCTGCCGCACGTCGGAGGTTCGAGTCCTCCCCCGGGCATTGGTATGTGTGTTGTCCTTAGCGTAAGTTAGTTTAAGTCAGGATAAGTAGTGTGTAAGTCTAGCGACCGATGACCTTAGAAGTTTGGTCCCACAGGAAGTTACCACAACTTTCCAACTTTCTAAACCACACCAGTCTATCGAACCCACAATGCCCACCTAGGTGGGAAAGCAGAGCGCAGTAACAACCATTTCAAGCCCCCTTAGCGGGCTAAATGCAATGCTGCCGCTACATGATAATGCGCAGGAACCAGGAAACCACCACATTCGTTTCTCGCGTACTATAGTTCCATGGCGGTCCTACTATTAGTATTCTAGGATGTGCGGAGAGGCAATAACACTTCAAAGCCACCACAATATTTTAATTGTAAGTAAGAAGTATTCAAACTAGTCAAATTGTGAGCCTTATTGGTAAATAAAGCAAATAGTGCCAACTCATTCTCAATGGAAGCTGCATTATACAGTTTGGTGCAACACCACGGTGGCACTCGTGTGGCGACTTTACGACTTCAGGGGTGTGTAATACGCAGAAACAAATTGGCTTGCTAACTGCGTCTTTGTAGCCTCTGATGATGTCTCCAGCATTAGGAGATGAAACATCAGGCACAGAAAGATACCGTCGTTCATGTTTCCGAACAGCTCCCCAAGAATTGTACAGAAAATTATAACGAAATTTTTTGTGCGGATAGCAATTTACGTGATAATTTCAATAACGAGGGACCCATTTTTATCATGTAACACTGTCGCACGGTAGAAGGATAACCGTCCACTAAAAACATACAAATGTGTGCACGCAGTGACATTCAGCTCGTTAACTATACCATTAAGGTAGTGGGTGGGTCATGTACAAAAGCGGAGCCACGCAGAGGAAATTTTTTAGCCAACGATTTCGAATAGTATGGAAGTAGCTTAGTCTGGAAAAGTGGAACACTGGAAAAGCTTATGCAAGAGGATGAGGTACTGATAAGGGGGGTATCCTAACACCAAACGCTTCCGTTTGAAAAAAGTATTCATAATAAAGTTTCTCCTTCACAGAATCTAATATGAAACATTTTCCATTAATTTCAAAATCAGTGAACTTCTCAACTGTTCTACAATTCTCACTTACTGTCGTAGTTAAAAACACTTGGATTTTAACATGAAAAAAAGTCTGGCATCGTTTGACAAAATAGATTCCAAAATTTAACTTCTCTTTATCAGGATTACAAAACACATAAAATATTGCAAATCTGGCTTACGTAATTTATACATTAAATCTGATGGAGAATACTTGGTTCCTACATTCAAGGGTCAGCATTGTAAAAATTAATGAAATCCACATTGCTTTTCTGTATATTTAAAACTAAACATACAAAATTTCATTACCTTGCAAATTTGTTCCAGTTGCTTCATCTTTGAGTTACAGTATCAGTTCATTACTCTTCCGTAATTGGCATGGGCAGTGCTCAGTATTTGTTATCGATCAACATTACTTCAATTCCAGATAATCTTACAGCCTCACAAATTAATAACACACTTTACACTTTTATAGAAATAACTACGACCTAGTATTTACTGGCTCTGTGTGAGTATAAATAATATCATTCGTCCATAGACCAACAACTAAATTCTCCCAGCTGGTCACTAGCTTTAAGTCTTACATCCTACCTATGTCGTCGTCGTATGAATAGTGCCTCCCGTCGGGTGGACTGTTTGTCTGGTGCAAGTCTTTCAATTTGACGCCACTTAAAAAACCTGCGCGTCTATGGGGATGAAATGGTGATGATTAGGACAACGTAACACCCAGTCCCTGAGCGGAGTAAATCTACGACCCAGCCGGGAATCGAACCCGGGACTTTAGGAGAGGCATTCTGTCGCGCTGACCACTCAGCTACCAGGTGCGGACATCTTACCTATGACAGAGTGCCACGCCAATTGCTACTGCGCCCCGTGCGCCCCTACTTACAAGCGATTCTGCCACTCAGGCAACATCTTTGGTTCAGTGGTGTCAAAAATACAATCTCTTCTTCATATGACAATCGTTTCGGGTCATTTTTCATGAATTATATTACAAAATCGGGCTCCAGTTGCAAGTGGATCCCTCACAACATAATCAAGTCAGTGAGGTCATCAAGTCAATTCGGTGTTAACAGTAAGAAAAACTGAATTCAGGACTAGCAAGATGCACGACGTTAAAGATGCAACATTGTATTGTATTGTATGTTAACTGGGGGCCTAGAAACGACGGAGAGGCTCCGTCCCCGCCGCAGCCGCAGTGGTCCGTAACCCCACGACGACTACCGCAGTCTACTTCACTTCTCCGCCCCCCCACACCGAACCCAGGGTTATTGTGCGGTTCAGCCCCCGGTGGACCCCCCAGCGAACGTCTCACACCAGACGAATGTAACCCCTATGTTTGCGTGGTAGAGTAATGGTGGTGTACACGTACGTGGAGAACTTGTTTGCGCTGCAATCGTCGACATAGTGTAGCCGAGGCGGAATAAGGGGAACCAGCCCGCATTCGCCGAGGCAGATGGAAAACCGCCTAAAAACCATCCACAGACTGGCCGGCTCACCGGACCTCGACACAAGTTCGCCGGGCGGATTCGTGCCGTGGACCAGGCGCTCCTTCCCACCCGGAAAGCCGTGCGTTAGACCGCACCGCACGGCCAACCGAGCGGGCTAAGACGCAATATTACTCGTACAACACGAACTGAAAACAGCACTGGTGGGACGCACGCCATTGAAGATACAGCATTACAACACAAGCTGAATCACAGGAATGCTATGACTCCACAGAACTGCAAACTCACCAGGAACTGCGTAGCAGACCGTTAGATGGCGGTACGCACCATGACCATAAGCATAACTTATAAACGCTGGAACAAAACGTAAACACTCTGTAAAAAACAAAATTGTCTTTGTGTGATGTACCATCCCTCAAAATTTTCTGATGAAGTCCTGAAACACAATGCATAAGTTGCTGCAGTGACAAAGAGTTTTCTACAAGTTTTTCAGCTGAGAGGGACGGTGTATTTGGCGGCATCGAATAAATATCACTTAATGACGTACCTTTTTATTATTCAAGACTATTGCACAGCAACACGCTAGTCATAATGTTAACCACACCCAACAATTGCTAAGTATGGAAGGGAGAAAGAGTGGCAAACTGAGTTTTTACGAATATGGCCGAGACCAGACCAATGCCAGTTTAGGGTGGGATAGAAGTAAGTCCTTCTTACAAACAGTAACCCCTTATGGGGCGTATCCATCAGAGAAATTCTGCAGCGGCGTTACGACAACTTACGGATAATGACAGGGCAATTTCACTGATGAACCAAATATTATGACCACCTGTTTAATAGCGTGTTGGTCCGTTTTTCAAACACAGTCCAGCAGCGATTCTCACATGGATTCTAGAAGTCCTTCATAGGTTTCCAGAAGTATGTGGCACTAGAAGTCCACTCATAGGTCACTAACTTTCCGAAAATTACGGGACAATGGTTTGTGGTCACTCAGCTGGGGCACGATATGTGTCCCAGTGGGTACAGATCGGGGCATTTACTAGATAAAACATCAATGTCAGTTCATTATCATATTTCACAAACCACTGCAGCACGAAACTGGCCTTGTGTTGCGGAGAGTTATCTTGCTAGTGGATGTCGCCATCAGAGAATACTTCAACCATGAAGGGACGCAGGTGGGGAGCAATAATGTTCTCGTAGTTCACTTCTGTCATGGTGTCTTCGAGTACTATCGTAGCTCCCATAGAAGCACAACTCAGTGTACCCTACAGCATAATTCTTCTCTCATTGGCTTACATCTCTGGCGCGGTGCACGTTTCAAGCAGTCACTCGTTTTGTGTGGATGACGGCGTGTAAGGACCCAGCCATCGACCTGGTGTAACAAGAAATGCGGTTCATTCGACAGGCGACACGTTTCTATTGATCTATTGGTGGTGTCTAACTAAAGTAAACACACACAAATAAGAACTCATAACTTCTTTATTATGCAATTTTATAAGACATGAGTCGACGTGATGCTTAGACGACGATACATTTACAGCACTCTAAAACAAGACAATCTTCTTTCGTCTCTTGTGACGTCACAGACCATATGTCCCTGAAGCCAACCTTATCGATGTCAAAACACTCACTAACACACCCCAAAACACCATATGGCAGAGCAACCTGCTCCCACATCACCCCCTTCTCAGTAAGACGGTCACAATTCACTGTACCACTTCCACTAGTCTTGCGGGAAATCGAATTACGCGACCCGATCTTGATGTTCGTGGTTTTTTGTCTTCAGGTTGTTTGTCCTGGGGTGGTGGTGAAACTGGAGTATCTTACGGCAATTTAATGTCTTCGTTTAGCAAATATGCATGTTTCAATCTGTCGATGGTAATGTTTTTTACTTGGTCTTTCATTCCGAGTCCAAAAAATTTTGGTGTTCTTTCCACGACTTCGTATGGGCCTTCATATGGAGGTTCTAACGACTTTTTAACTCTGTCAACCCTTACAAATATGTGTGTTGACGTGCCGAGGTCCTTGTATACAAATGGTGTCTGTTTTATTTTGTGAGCTATTTGCACAGGTTTCAGCCGTTTCATATATTGTTTTAGTTGTGAAACAAATTGGGGTAAGTCTGAATCCCTTCTTGTTCCGTCTTCTTGAAAAAAATCACCAGGTATCCTTATGGGTAAACCATAAACCATTTCTGCTATCGTAGCATTCGTGCTTTCTCTGACTGAGCAACGAAGACCACGAAGGATTATAGGTATTGTTTGAGTCCATTTCGTAGTTGAATGTGAACGGATTGCTGCTTTAAGTGTGCGTTGAAATCTTTCTATTTTTCCATTGGATTGAGGATGATATGCAATACTTTTGAGTTTGATTACAACCATATATTTCTGATAGTGCTTGAAATAGCCCAGAATTAGATTGTCTTCCGCGATCCATTACTGTTTGATAACGTGTGCCAAATCAAGTAATCCAACAATTAAAGGAAGCTTGAGCTACAGCTTCTGCTTGTATATCGCGAAGTGGTATTACCTCTGTCCAATTCGTAACTCTACCGATGCATATTAAGCAATACGTATATTCATCAGAAGGAGGTTCAAATGGTTGAAATGGCTCTGACCACTATGGGACTTAACTTCTGAGGTCATCAGTCCCCTAGAACTTAGAACTATTTAAACCTAACTAACCTAAGGACGTCACACACATCCATGCCCGAGGCAGGATTCGAACCTGCGACCGTAGCGGTCGCGTGGTTCCAGACTGTAGCGCCTAGAACCGCTCGACCACCCCGGCCGGCTCAGAAGGAGGCATTGGCCCTATCAAATTCAGATGAATTACTTTAAAGCGTTCATGAGTGTCGGGAAAGTGTCCTATTGGTGAATGTGCATTCTCGATACCTTGTTTTTTTTGACAAGCATTACATCCTCGAGATCCATTTGCAATGTCTTTTTCATATTCATCCAGACAGATCCTGATGTAATCATTATTACAGTTTTCTTGATACCTGGATGAGCCAAATTATGATAATGCTGAAAAATAGCATAACGTAATTGTTCAGAAATATAAGGTCGAATACATTGTGTCGAGACATTACACCACAACTGCTTTCCTGTCTGAGTCAAATAGTATGAAGCTCTTCGTCCTTTTCTTGTACTTGGGCTGCCTCTTCACAGTTAATTGGAACCAATTCTTCAAGCCTTGAAAAGCTATCAGCGACAACATTTGCTTTACCAGAAGTATGTCGCAAATCTGAAGTAAAGTGTGAAATATACTGCAGATAACGTAACTGGATTGGCGTTGGTTTCTAATTCTTCTGCTTGAATGCATATGTTAGAGGGGCATGATCAGTTTAAATAACAAATTCTCTACCTTCTAACAGATATTTGAAATACTTGACAGTGATATATACGAGGCGTGTTTTTTAAGTAAGTACCGTTTTGAAATTAAAAAAAGACGTGCCAAGATATCTCAATAATTTTATTTTTACATGAAAGGCTGTACTTTACTTTTCGACATAATTTCCGTCAATATTGAGGCACTTGTCATAACGTTGTGTCAGTTTTTGAATACCTTCCTCATAGAAGTCTGCCGCCTGACTTGTTAACCACTGCATCACCACTGTTTTGACTTCGTCATCGTCTTGAAGACGCTGACCGTCCACGTGTTCCTTCAGGTGCAGGAACAAATAGTAGTCAATGGGCGCAAGATCGGGGCTGTACGGAGGATGATCTAGAGTTTCCCATCGAAAAGATGTGATGAGATCTTAGGTCTGATTCGCCACATGCGGACGTGCATTGTCTTGCAGCAAAACGATGCCGTTGCTCAACTTCCATGGACTGTTGCTTTGATTCTGGTGTGACGTAGGCCACCCACGTTTCATCGCCCGTAACAATATGGCTTAAGAAATCATCAGCGTCGTTGTGGTACCGCTCAAGGAAAGTCAATGCACTGTCTAAACGTTAGGTTTTGTGCACATCCGTCAACATTTTCCGTACTCAACGTGCTCACAATTTTCGGTAATACAAAACACTACGAGAAACATTAGGAAAGTCATCCCGCAAGGAGGAAATCGTAAAGCGTCTGTTTTCTCTCACCTTATTGTCCACTTCCTTCACCAAACTTTCATTAACTCCGTTGTTCACATGCACACTTGTGCGGTCATCTTTAAATGCTCTCACCCACTTTCTTACGATTCCATCACTCATAATATTTTCTCCGTAAACTGCACAGATCTCACGATGAATATCGATCGCCTTTAGGCCTTTAGCACTAAGAAATCTTATAACAGCCCGTACTTCACAGTCGGCGGGACTCACGATTATCGGAGGCATCTTAAACACTCTGTACACTGCGTAAACCAGGAAGAATCAGACTGTAATGGCGTCAGTGCGTAGATTAAGGTACGGGCGTTCATGTAAAAATAAAATTATTGAGATATCTTAGCATGTCTTTTTTAAATTTCAAAACTGTACTTACTTAAAAATAACACGCCTCGTATACTAAGTAGTTCTGTCATATGTGGAATACTTCTTCTGTGCCATCGTGAACTTATTTGAAAATACAATAGGTTTCCATTGTTCATCTTGCCACTGTTGCAACACAGCACCAGCTACAAAATCTGATACATCCACAAATAATGCGAGCTGGCTGTGCAAACCCGGAAATGTCGGGGTCACCACTTGTTGGCGGTGTTTAACTAAGGTAAACACACACTAATAACTCAAAACTTCTTTATTATACAATTTTATAAGAAATGAATCGGCATGTTACCTAAGCAACGATACATTTACAACTCTCTAAAACAAGACAATCTTCTTTCGTCTCTTGTGACGTCACAGAACATATATCTCTGAAGCCAACCTTGTCGATGTCAAAACACTCACAAACTCACACCAAAACATCACATGGCAGAGGAACCTGCCCCCACAGTTCCATGGTGAAAACTCAGTGATGCTGTGCCGACTGCACTCGTAACCGACAGTGTCGTTGGAGCAACACAGGAACACGTTGGGGGTCGTGTGATGTAGAGCTCCGTCTCCAACAATGAACGGTGTGCTCCGAAACACTTGCGCCTGCACCAGCATTATACTCAGTCATCAGATCTGCCACAGATCGCTGCCTGTCCTGGATTACACAGTGGGGTATCCTCAGACCTGATGCGACGAGGTCGTCCAATATCATTCGGCCTATACGTTATCTCACAATCCTTCAACCGCTTCCCACAGGTGATCACGACAGCTTCACCATTTCAGAGATTCTTGTTTCCAGCCACAGCGCTACATCAATGTGAGATTTGTCAAAACCGCTTGGTGGATTTCATCGTTTCCGGGCTGTATCTTAGCTGTAATGAGCGCCCATTCGTCTCTCTTCCATTTAACATTCTTCCCTTACTGCATGCCCGCAACACCACCAGGATGCCTACACAGACGTAGCTGAAGTCAGTAACACACAAAAACGCCGAATAGAAGACCATTATCGAGTACTAGGTGTCATATGGATAAAAATGATGACAAAACACGTCTCAACGTATGATGGCCGAAGTAACACCAATATTTTGTCTTGGGGTGTTATAACACACAGCCTAATTCTACTCTGCTGTCTGTATCTCAACAGAGGGAAGAAATTTCCTTTGTATTGTCAGCAAGCAAGTTCTCAGCGTTAAAAATCATCATTTAACTGGTATCACTACTCGTGTTCGCTGCAATGTTTTCGCTATCAGTACAAGAATTTCTTATTCGTGCTCTACGCAGGATACGAACGCTCTACTGTCGAGTAACGAGGCCGGGTGCTAAGCATATTAAACTGGAGCGACCACTGGCAGTGCTTTACGTTCACACTTACTTACTTTCCCTTGATTACTCTAACGCACTCATTCCGTACCGGCTGCTACAGTGGGCAGCAAACCAAACGCGGGAAAACATTTGCTGTTGTTGGTGACAGAACACTCATTTTCCTTTCGATCCGTATATATAAATCGAATCACATGTACCGACTTCAAAGGCAGCCTCACAGGTTACATGCCTCGGAAGAATATATAATATCAGACGCAAACATTTAGAGCGAGTAGGTGACGTTAAAGGCTGTAAGATATCTTTACATTAACACATGTATGTCGTATTTCCCTTTTTGTATTTTCTGGGGAATTTTCTTCCGAACTATGCCCTAACAATGACAAGGCGTATCTGCTAATTCATTTTAGATCATCGGTCTTCATCACCTTGGCCTGTCATATTAAGCCCGCATCTCGTGGTCGTGCGGTAGCGTTCTCGCTTCCCACGCCCGGGTTCCAAGGTTCGATTCCCGGTGGGGTCAGGGATTTTCTCTGCCTCGTGATGGCTGGGTGCTGTGTGCTGTTCTTAGGTTAGTTAGGTTTAAGTAGTTCTAAGTTCTAGGGGACTGATGACCATAGATGTTAAGTCCCATAGTGCTCAGAGCCATTTGAACCATTTTTTGTCGTATTAAACCTCCGAACATCAAGCAAAAAGCGCAAATGTTAACACGGAAAAAGAAGGCTATTTAGAAATAAAATACAGTCCACTTCATCTGTCAGAGAAGTACTACTTTTAAAATCCCTGAACCCAACGATGCAGATATTGTTTAGAGTTCTTATCAAGTAGAAATAACAATATACCTGGAACGAATTCCGAGGCGAATTTGTTGGCAATGAAACAGGACGGTTCAGTACTTGTCAACTGTAACAGAAATGCTCGCGCACATCAGTGCGAATTCTTGGAAGGAAGACGGGGCAATTCTCCCGAAACCCTGACGGATAGATTTAGAGAACTCGCGTTGGGTCACAACAATATGCCCTTCTTCAAGGTCTCTTACGTCAACGGATTTTCCCATTTGCGACTTGTATTGTGGCTACAATGATTCCCTGTTCGTCTCTGCTACACTTTCCTTGTCGTTCTGCAACGCGACCATCTGTCTCGTGGCGGGCGGTGGTCACAATGTTGTGACGCATCAATGTACGAGGGTAAGTCCATTATTATCCTCAATTTAGTTATATTTTTGTTTCTTTTGGTAGCACTGTCGTTTCACGTTGATGACGCATGATTTGTTTACTTATTGTTATATCTTTGCAATTTTCAATCTGCTAGGTCAGTTTCGTTATCGCTGCCGTGCTGTTAATCATGGCTGCTCCGCTGTCCATTTGCACCAAAGATGAACAACGTCCAGTGATCCGTTTTTTCTGGTCGGAAGGCGTATCAGGGGCCGAAATTCATCGAAGACTTCCGGTACAGCACGGGATCAGTGTTTTGCCACAACGGAGTGTCTACGAATGGATTGAAAAATTCCGAAATGGTCGCACAAGTGTTACACACGATGAAGAAGCCGGACGACCGTTTACTGCCACAAATGAAGAAACAATTGAGCGTTCACGTGAAATGATTCTCTTCGGCAGATGATTAACTATTGACGAAGTGGCACATCGTCTGCAAATTAGTCACGGTTCTGCCTATGAAATCATCCACAACAGAGTTGCGTTTCATAAAGTTTGTGCAAGATGAGTCCAAAACAACTCACTCAGTTGCATAAACAAACGCGCTTGGACATCTGCAAAAAACATTTGGATCGCTATGGTAACGAAGGGAACAATTTCTTAGACAGGATCATTGATGGTGCGAAACATGGATCCATCATTACGAGCCGGAGAGTAAACGGCAGAGTATTGAATGGAAACATTCAAATTCGCCGTGCGAGAAAAAGTTCAAGACCCAACCGTCCGCAGTAAAACTGATGCTTACCGTTATTTGGGACGTACAAGGTCCAGTACTGGAACATTATGGGGAAAGGGGCACAATAATAAACAGTTTACGTTACAGTGAGATGCTTACTGCCAATCTAAAGCTTGCAATTCGAAGCAGACGCCGAGGATTTCTGTCGAAAGGTGTTGTGTTGCTACACGACAATGCCCGTCCGCATACTGCTGCCCACACTGCTGAAACTCTCCAGAAACTTGAAATTTGAAGTACCGGATCACCCTCCATATAGTCCCGAGCTCAACCGAGAAACTTCTTTCATGAGGGCATCAGGAAGCTTGTACAACGATGGACCAAGTGCGTTGAAACGCAAGGGGACTATGTCGAAAAATGATGTGCTTGTAAGTTTCCTATTTGATTACAATAAAATTTTATAAATACTTTGCGGATAAGAACTGACTTACCCTCGTATATCTCGAGTAGGGATCATGCGAATAAGATACGATTAAGGCATGCACAGAGGCACATTATTATTTTCCGTCTGTAGTGGTATCTGCCCGTCTGCCCAGGCAACTGATTTAAATATTTTTTTACATAATTTCTACTAAAAATTACTACCAATCGATATTTTGTCTGAAACTTTTACATAGCTGATTCTTTGATAAGTCATCAGCGTTAGCTTTTCCTTTAACTTGGAATAGAGAAAGAGTGTTTATATGTTTATGGTCAGCGTTACTTGAAGACAGACCTAAGAATATGCTTATTAGCTCTCGCTATTGTAAAAGTGCTACAGTAAAGCACTATCACTGACTTGCGGAATAGATGTGTTGAGAAATTACGACATGCAAGTTAATTCAAACATGAATAAAAGCAGAGTTAAAACCTAAATGCTCTGTTTCCATTGACAGTCACTGAACCGCCCATGTCTATCAATACTAATGAGTGAAAAATTAAGTAAGTACTGGTATTACATCCAGGAATTGAGCGAGAGTTTGGAGGGAATGGTAAGTCGCATACAATCCACCAGTACTAAGGAAAAAGTATAAAATTCATAACATTACTTAGTCCAATTTAAATATTTAGCAATCCATGTATTAGATAGACGCGAATGGTATAGGACAAGGAATCGCTTATACAAGTACGTCGTGTCCTCAGTTAACTTATTACAGCACAGCTCACGACTAAGCAAATGTATCGATGAGCCACTTGGACTAGAAGCAGCTTATAGACCAAGGTCAAAGATATTGTGCCAACAAAAGCCTGCAGGGTTGCCACATCTTGCAAAGAAAATCAGTCAAATTACTTTATTGTCGCACCTCGTACAGTATGAAAGACCAGACTATTCACCTACCACTTATGCTAACGTACGACTAAATGTATTGTAGCATAAGTGTGTACAGTGCGATTCAGCTATGGGTTTCATGAAAGCTACAACACCTTCAAAACTGTATGTGAGATATGAATATTCTCTCACTCGCTACGCGCAAACTATTAGTTCTACAGAAAAAAATGAACAGGACGCTTTTCTAAGAAGGCCACGCTTTTAGAATTATTCAAGAAGAAGGCATTGGAAGGTCTCTTTTGGACGTTTTTCTTGAATAATTCCAAAACTAAGACCTCTAGCCGGCCGCGGTGGTCGTGCGGTTCTAGGCGCTCCAGTCCGGAGCCGCGCTGCTGCTGCGGTCGCAGGTTCGAATCCTGCCTCGGGCATGGATGTGTGTGATGTCCTTAGGTTAGTTAGGTTTATGTAGTTCTAAGTTCTAGGGGACTGATGACCACAGCAGTTGAGTCCCATAGTGCTCAGAGCCATTTTAAGACCTCTAGAGAAAACTCATCCTGGTTCAAAATTTAGATACATTAAATTTCCTACCAATAGGTCCTGTTCATTTATTCTGTAGGACGTCCGCCCCGATAGCTGAGTGGTCAGCGTGACGGATTGCCGTCCTACGGGGCCGGGTTCGATTCCTGACTGGGTCGGGGATTTTCTCCGCTCAGGGACTAGATGTTGTGTTGTCTTCATCATCATTTCGTCCCCATCTGGCGCGCAGGTCGCTCAATGTAGCGTCGAATGTAATAAGACATGCACTAAGGCGGCCGGACCTGCCCCGTAAGGAGCCTCCAGGCCAATGACGCCAAACTCTAATTTCCATTTTCCATTCTGTAGGACATAGTTTGCACGTAGCGAGCGAGAGAATATTAAAATCATATGTGTTGTATTTGATGGCTTTCCAGCTCGCATAAAACCCATAGGTAAGGTTGTTGTTGGGTAGTTTTTGGCGGAGGAGACCAGACAGCGAAGTCATCGGTCTCATCGGATTAGGGAAGGAAGAGGAGGGAAGTCGGCCGTGCCCTTTCAAAGGAACCATCCCGGCATTTTCCTGGAGCGATTTAGGGAAATCACGGAAAACCTAAATCAGGATGGCCGGACGCGGGATTGTACCGCCGTCCTCCCGAATGCTAGTCCAGTGTGCTAGCCAATGCGCCACCTCACTCGGTCGCATAGGTAAGGGCAGGTGAATCATTCTGCATAACACTTGTTAACATTTCCGTGCGAAAACAATGTGATCATTGTTACAACGAATGTTAAGTTACATATGTTTCTGACCGGAGAATACCATCTTAGAAATCAGTGAGGTATTATGGACATATAGGAAACCACATCAACAAAAGCAAAACGAGGATAATGGAAAGTAGTCGAATTAAGTCGGGTGATGCTGAGGGAATTAGATTAGGAAATGAGACACTTAAAGTAGTAAAGGAGTTTTGCTATTTGGGGAGCAAAATAGCTGATGATGGTCGAAGTAGAGAGGATATAAAATGTAGACTGGCAATGGCAAGGAAAGTGTTTCTGAAGAAGAAAAATTTGTTAACATCGAGTATAGATTTAAATGTGAGGAAGTCATTTCTGAAAGTATATGTAAGGAGTGTAGCCATGTATGGAAGTGAAACGTGGACGATAAATAGCTTAGACAAGAAGAGAATAGAAACTTTCGAAATGTGGTGCTACAGAAGAATGCTGAAGATTAGATGGGTAGATTACATAACTAATGAGGAGGCATTGAATAGAATTGGGGAGAAGAGGAGCTTGTGGCACAACTTGACTAGAAGAAGGGATCGGTTGGTAGGACATGTTCTGAGACATCGAGGGATCACCAATTTAGTATTGGAGGGCAGCGTGGAGGGTAAAAATCGTAGAGGGAGACCAAGAGATGAATACACTAAGCAGTTTCAGAAGGATGTAGGCTGCAGTAGGTACTGGGAGATGAAGAAGCTTGCATAGGATAGAGTAGCATGGAGAGCTGCATCAAACCAGTCTCAGGACTGAAGACCACAACAACAACAGGAAACCACCTCAGAACTGCAGGTATGTGAGCAGGAATTCTATGTTCTGAATCGCAGGCTTGGAGAGGCTGTATGTTTTCACAACCAGCCAAACAAAACAACGAATTTTTTTTCAGGTTTTTATTTATAATGACGTGAATTCATAATAAATATTTTCATGACAGGCGTGAGGGTACATGTGACTCCCAGCTTAACCGTGGTAGTAGGCGGGGGCGTGGTATGCGGGGGCGGCGGCGTAGGCGACGGGGGCGGCGACGTGCGCGATGGCGTCGTTGCTGACGCGGACGTCAGACTTGGTGACGCTGGAGTAGGGCGTGTCGATGGTCTTGGTGTAGGTGGACACCTGTCCCAGGTTGCCGAAGCTCCTCAGGATGTTGGAGCTCTGCGACGTGAGGGCAGCAGGCGCGTAGGCAGCGGGGGCGGCGTAGGCCACTGCGGGGGCGGCGTAGGAGACGGCGGGGGCGGCGTAGGAGACGGCGGCGGGGGCGGACAGGTAGCCGGCACGGGCCACGGCCAGCACGGCGGCGAGGACGAACAGCTGTAAAGTGCAGCGGTGACAGTTACAGTTGTGTCTGAGGACTGATTGGTACTGTGCTGTACTTCTGGCCCACTTGCTCCCGCAGCATTAATTACTGGGTGGGCAAAATATTACAGGCCCGGAAAATAAGATAGGCAACCCAAATGCATACATTAACAGCTATGAACACTTGTTCTTCTTCGCTACAGTGAAATACATCCTTTCTACTGAACAAGTGCTCATAGTTTTTAAGGTACTCGCTTTAGAGCCCGTATTTACTATACAACTGTTTTTTCCACACCACCTACTCCCAAATAAGGGAAAGAAAGAGCTTGCAATACAAGATTTAATATTTTTGTTGTGGGATCTAAAATTTAAAAACCTCTCTCACACCGGCCTGATTTAGCTTCACTGATCAGGATAGTAAAAAAACATGCGTATATTAAGGGAATTTTCATTCACAAAGCAGGCTTATCACATTCACACAGTTCAATACTGTTCTATCCTGATTAAACTGAGCTTAACTTAAATTCCATAAGGCAGTGAAGCAATTTCGAAGTCTCGGTGCGACGAAAATTGTCAGTCGATCTCCTGAAAACATTTGTAATAATTATTACCTTTCGGTGATAACATGGGAAAGACCGGAGATCTGCTGGTAAGACCGTGTTAGCCTATTTATTAAAAGTAATAAACTGGATATCTTGAGCATACAAAACGGCAGGTTCATCCAGTGTAAATCAGACGTTCACCACTGATCCCGTGCAACACAGCGTAGTAAGCAGACACTGTCTATAATAATCTGTTAAATAATACGTGAACACACTTACTTTAGTTCAGGTATTAAATTCCTTCTCATACAGAATCTCCTCAAGACGGCGACTAGCTCAACAATACATACATATACATCTTCGTTCTTTCACGGCTAATCGGCAAGATCTCAATCAATCTTTTTATAAGAGAAAACATAGATAGCAGAGAAGCTATTCCATGGAGTAAATGCTCGCTCCAAGGAATAATAGGGCTTGAAACTACTTTGCATTGATAGTCATCGTATATTAAAGTTTAGGAATCGGTAAGATAAGAAGAGATATTTCGAGATATGTACTGAGTTATATAATTTATAAAAAATTTCTGAAAATATCGCGGAGAGACCGCTGCAAGAGATATTACAAAGATATTTGTTTCACAGTATTGCTTTTGAAGAAGTGCTCATACCTCTTACGGTACGCAGTTTAGAGCCCATGTTTACTGGACTTTCTTGCTCCAAATGATGGTTCCTGTCATATCACTCAGTATTGAGCATTCCTCCTGGGACATCCTGTATGTACGAGGGCTATTTGAAACGTAAGGTCCGATCGGGCGCGAAATGGAAAACACCGTGAAAGTCCGATGAAGCTTTGCACAGTTGTGCTGATCAGTGTCTCTAGAATGCCCGTCCATCGTGTCATGTCACTCTTTTCAATTCTGAGAGAACAGTGAGCATGGAAATATGCCTAGAAAGTTGTCTCCCGCGAGGTATCGGTGCCTGCCGTGTGATTTCTCCTGCTTCATGCAACCCTCATAACGTAACTGTCACGCATTTCCTTCCTCATGACAATTCTCGGCAGCTCACTGCAGGGGCAAAGAAGATGCTCCTGGAGCTTTTCTGATGGGAAGTCTTTCATCGTCCACCACTGAGCCCGGACGTGGCTCACTCTGATGTTCGGTCTCTGCTTACATGAACCGCTGGCTATTAAGACAACATTTTGGCACAGACGAGCTGCAAAGCAGCGTAGAGAATTGTCGGAAAACACAGACGGCTGCCTTTTACGGCGAGGATACTGGGAAGTTGGAACAACGCTACGAAGCTGGAGCGGCGACTATATCGACAGTAGCTGGAAGGTGTAGCTAACTGTTGTAAATAAAACATTTTTGATTTTCGCAGTGGTTTCCATCTCGCGACCGATCGGACGAATAGTCCTCGTAACATATTTTGTAATAATGGATATGTGATATACAATAATTTAAACTAATGAAGTCTGTCATATGGTGTTAACTGTCGAAACTATTTGCAGATAATGAAGGCTTTGGCTGCTCTAAGTGATATACAGTGTGTCCCAAAATGACATCAACGTTTTAAAATGCCCTAATTCACGGAATAATGTAGATATGGAGCTAAATATTGACACTAGTGCCAGAAATAACATGGTGTTTTTATGAAACCAAAAATGAGTGTAAAAACTAGCCAACAACTGGAGCTTGACAGCAACACGTCGGTGACGCAGAATGAGAATCGTGAATAAAACGAACTGTTCATGAGAGAGGTAGTCAGATCATCTCTAGCCCGGCTACTAAACACCTGCTGGAAGGTACGTATTTTGAACAGGATTACGCTTCACCCCATATTGGTGCATGTGTGAAAGATCACTTGCGCACTTCGTTTGGTGAGGATCGCATGCCGAGCCATCACTTCGTCGCTCTTGCCATCCCAGACGACAATCAGTATAATTATTGATTGTGGGCTTAACTGAAATTGCAAGTCTACCGCGATCGTCCGACCTCATCAGGGATGCTAAAAGACAACGTAGGATGGCAATGTCTCACCCTACCTGCTGATATGTTGTACAGCGCTGCTGATAACATTGTCTCTCGACTAAAGGTGTTGATGGTGAACGGTGACCTACATACTGAGCATTTTTATAAAGAAAAACCAATTGTTATGCTAATTATTACTTATGTATCATATGAAGCATCAACTGCTGCTCATTTTGTTTTTTGGGTTCAATAAAGCCCCATGAAATTTCAAGCATGTCTGTTAACTTTTACAACTCTACCTAGATACAATTTTCAAATATTAACGAGGTTTTGGGTCACCCTGTACAAAAAGTTTCGCTAAAATGGTGCATCAAGAGTAGTCGTCAATACGAATGGATTGGATCCTTCTTCTAAAAGTCGGAAGACAATTTTGTGTAAACATTGTGATACTGCAATAACGGCCACAGGACTCTTACGGAAAAACAAAGAGTGCATCTCACATTGAGTTCTGTTCCTTGCTTTAATATGAAAATCGTTCTGTATACAACAAATCTTTATCGCGTTTTGTCTTATCTCTTAGCGTCACTCATAGATTTCTTTCTTTGGAAACAAACCCAAGCAGTTTTGTAGACCAGCAATCAGCGCCCTTTGTCAGAACATAACATGCTTATCCAAGGCAGTTTCATTTTTGTTGTCTGCGATAGTTGAGATGATGTACGTCTCATATATCTCACGATTATATCGAATCTCCTATTTTTGGTATCTATATCTTGTACTCAATCGAATGTTTGACTTAAGACTGTTCTCTCCTGAGCCAGGTGTTTACGAAACAGTTTTTTTTTTTTTTTTTTTTTTTTTTTTTTTTAATACCCCACTGCTCAGGTTCATATGGAGTGGACCACTTCCCAACATTTCATTCCTGCTAATGCCGAAATGTACTTCCTATGTTTCACTTAAAAGACGTTGTCGTTTCAGTAACTTCACAGTTAACTGAATCAGTCTCCTAGAGATATGGGATTTTAGAGACTGCGTAAATTCCTTCCTTCAAAATGGTTGGTGCAAATGGCTCTGAGCACTATGGGACTCAACATCTTAGGTCATAAGTCCCCTAGAACTTAGAACTACTTAAACCTAACTAACCTAAGGACATCACACACACCCATGCCCGAGGCAGGATTCGAACCTGCGACCGTAGCAGTCCCGCGGTTCCGGACTGCAGCGCCAGAACCGCTTCCTTCCTTCGATCCTCGACTTGATCTCCATCTCTTCTCTGTTAAAACTTGCATCTAGTGACTTGAAATCTCTCTTTCCAAGTGCACAGGCTGAAGTGGACCTCTTGCACAGACTTGATTCCTGCTAATGACGAGATCGGCTTTATTAAAAGAAGTTGTCGTTTCCTTGACTTCGCCCTTTCTCTCGTATGTGAGAAAACTGGAAATATTTAGATTACGAGCTCCGATGTTCTCATTTACAGAAGTGGCAACCTTTACAACAGATGGTATATACAATTTACACGCATCATGTGTGGACTTGAGCAACTAACCAGACAATATTTCAAGCTTCATACCATCATAGAATCTCGATTAACACCCTGACTTGCATTGTGATCATTCGTTAAGATCTCACGCAAAGTCAAAGAGCCTTCTAGGCGAGAACTACAAACGTTTGTCACGTGCCATATTTCCTAATAACTTGGATGTCATATCACTAACGTACTGAATGCGTGAAGAATTTTCTGGATATTTCAATCCGCCTGCATAAGCACACCCTATTGCAGTCAGCGAACAGACATACCTGGGCCCACTTCTTGGTCTTCGAGCTAACCAGCTTTCAACACATAGGACTTCGTTCTGTGTAGTTACAATTTGATATCTTACGTAACAATTGCGAATTATGAATGATCTTTTCTAGTACGACTTCTGGCATTGTCTGCTCCATATCCCAGCAACACTGAACTAAAGTGTATATTCAGCGGGCAGGTGATCACTGCAAATTTTGAGGAGCACTGGAGCATTGTGAATCATACTTAACATACAGCAAATGACAATTATAGGTAACAGTTGCTTCAACTATTGCGTGTAACAGCCTTACCACTCGTATGACAAATATTTTGGGACCAATATTGATCTAATTATTAAAGGTTGACTGTTATCCCATACGCCAACTTACATAAATATTCATAGATGGTGTTACGTCTGTGCTAAGTTCTGTCTTTCTGCGAGTCTTCCAAAATTACGTACCCTGTCAAATGACTCTTTCCTCTATTCTGGTCATCATCAAAACCATAAGGTGAAAGCAAGCGAAAGTTAATAGCGACATGTAATGCTTTTCGTTGCTCATTACCTGTCGCTAATCATCTTTTGGTGCTTTCATTTTATGGTTTTGATGTTGGCCACAGTAGACCGATGCCGTTTGTGCCAAAAGAAAATAAAGTGTTAAAAATTTTGTATAGCACGTTATGCGACGACGAAATGTCATTCTTTGTAGCTTTCTCTCTCAGTGGTTCACGAAAACTGCGTTTAACTTCAATGTGGATAGTCTGTGAGGGCCTAACACCGATTTTCTGAATGTCTTAACCACTGCCCCATCTCGCACTGTGAAATACGAAAAATTTATGACGAAGTGAGCTTTGAATTCTACAATGACACTGGCCACTTTATTGTATATTAATGACTTGGGCTCAAATAACGTACATAGTCAAACACTTGTTGACGTTGAAGATTCGATTTTTTGTTTTTGTGTCTCTCAGTTGGATAGAGGATGAAAATTTTCTACCATACTGTAAGATTTCAACCAGAGGAAAAAGGTGGTGCTGTGTAGTTTTTGTGTTCGTTGTTATTATAACTTGTCCTTGTGCTCTACAATGCCTGGACTATTTCTACAAGATGCAGATTGTTACTGGCGGTTTTACTCACTCCAGAACAATTTTGTAACAATCTTGTTTGGAACTGAGATTGGTGCTTAACCTGCCGTCAACAGAATGGTCATCATTGACCATTAATCTGTAGGCATGGAGGAATGATCCGGCCGTGGTCTGAGGGATAAAACTATTTCGCCATGCGTCTAATGTCATTTCCGATATTTTTTCGAAACTTTCAGAGTATGTGCGGATACTCCCTTAAATAGGCTAGGATCACTTGCTTCCACCATTTATTCTCAGCTGAAATTGTCTGTTATCCCCACGGGTTATGTCAGAAACGAAATGTAAAATCTGAGCTTTCGTTGCTTTCTATTCGTGCTGATTGATGCTAAAACTTAGAATTATGGTTTTCTCTAAAAAATAATTCAACCTGACCGTGGTCCAATTACAATTTCTAGTACAACGTTAAGATAATTTGTCAACATTAGGCCCAGAAGTAGGCAGTGGAATAGAAAAAATGTTCTATGCGACGGACAGTGTTTAACATTTAAAATTAGCTTCACGAATTTTAAACAGATAACGGAAGAACAATTAACGTAGTTTGCGTTCCAATATTCAAGCAACCACGAACTACGATCCTCTTTTGAATACATGTACATGGGTTAGGAAGCTGTGACAAAACCGTTGATTGCGTTACTCTGCGCGTAATATAAACAGCTTCAAATTCAGGTACTGCTAGATCACGTGGACAGAACCGGTTCAGTACGTTATTTCTACCTACTCTGTGGTTAGACGGCTCAAACAGCCAGGCGTTTACGTAGCGACTGGTAGATGGTTCGCTTCCAACTTGAGTGGGTTCGCACTGAAACGGTTTAACTCGCAATAGACTTTTCTGTAGATACACAGCGCGTTTCACCCATCTTCTGTCTTTTTCATGGCTAATGGTCTATGCAAGTCTACAAGTGTAGAATGTTGTAACAATCAGAAATTAGATAAGTAATTTATGCTGCTTCGATTCGAGCAATAATGTCGAAAGTGGAAGGCGGCATAACTGTTTCCACAACGACAACGTTTTATAACAAACGAGTGGCGTCATTTCCAGAGATGGGGCCCTAGTACGTCTCTGTCCTTTGTATGAGCAAACTATGTTACCTAATACTTTTCATCTGGTTGCAGAATGTTTGCTTTTCTGAGCCACACCAGTGTTTTCGTCTATGCCAAACGTTGTACAGCACATACGAGGTACTACAGGGTCTACATAGCCTTTGACTTGCGAACCTCCCGACACTAAATTCTCTACAGCTTCCCTTTTACGTAAGCATCTATACGTTACGCACAGCTATCTAGTTTGCATCAGGGGGAGCTCCTTATTGTGCAACACACTGAGCTCCTTCCCCTCCAATTCGCTGATGAAGCGTGGGGAGTATGAGTGTTCGAACACAAACGCCCAAAATATTACTAGTCTAACCCTATCGTTTCGATTTTTACGGTATTAATACGTAGAGCAGTGAACAAATATCTATAGTTTCCAATCAGAAATACGGTAGGCGGTACTTTCTAAGGAGGATCTTGTAATATACAGTACATGGTTTTTAGTCTAGGGCGTGTCATGCAACATTTTTCAGCATTTCTGTCAAAGTATCTCTTCAGTCAAATGAGTCTGTGGTCCATAACGGCAGTGTAATTTACACGCTTTTAAACTCTCCCGTTAGGCTCATGAATCCACTATACTTGAACAATATTGCACGACGGGCCACAATTGTGTGCTGTGAATTACTTACATCGTCGACAAATTGCAACTGCCGAGTGTTTCACCTGTATGTCGAAGACGCCATTTACGTCACCGCCGACCGCTGTGGCAGAGCGGTTCTAGGCGCTTCAGTCCGGAACCGCGTGACCGCTACGGTCGCAGGTTCGAATCCTGCCTGGGGCATGGATGTGTGTGACGTCCTTACGTTAGTTAGTTTTAAGTAGTTCTAAGTTCTAGGGGACTGATGACCTCAGATATTAAGTCCCATAGTGCTCAGAGTCATTTGAACAATTTGATTTACGTCACCTGCTACTGCTCTTAGCAGTCGATTCATTTCATATGTCCACACACTGTTCCTTACAGACTAGCATTACTGACTCTGAATCATTTATCATGTTATCCAACCCAACCACCTTTTCTACGACTCGTAAAGTATCAGCTTTTCGTTTCTGTTCATTCACAGTTAGTTACCTGCCTTTCCATCAACATAGTAATTTTTAAGAATTTACCTGCTACAACTACAATTTTCCATTGGATTAAGCTTCGTTGTGCACAACTTCATTATTTGTCTGAAGTCTCGCACTGTAACTGAAGTCTGAGACTGTAACTGATGCTATCCGCTAAGTCACAGACTAGTGATATCATTAACAATGGTCCTATAACCCACACGTCCGTAGGGAACACCACATATTACTTTTATATCACAACATGGATTTCCATGCGGAATAGTGTACTGCGCCCTACTGCCTACACCGGCCGGAGTGGGCAAGCGGTTCTAGGCACTACAGTCTGGAGCCACGCGACCGCTACGGTCGCAGGTTCGAATCCTGCCTCGGGCATGGATGTGAGTGATGTTCTTAGGTTCGTTAGGTTTAAGTAGTTCTAAGTTCTAGGGGACTGATGACATCAGAAGTTTAGTCCCATAGTGCTCAGAGCCAGTTGAGCCAACTGCCTACAATTTTCCAATCCAGTACCGAGCCTAGTTATATAACCAACAGCAGATGTCGGTGTAGCACTGAATTAGAAGCTTTCGGCAAGAAAGAAGCATAGCAAGAGCCCACTGCATCTTAGGCTATTTTAACACAGACCACGCCAACTGCAAATATTCTGTAAGACCCTCTTGGGAGTCCAGACATTTCCAACACATAGTGCCGCGAGAACACTACACTACGTGCACTGTAGGTGCGGTGACAGCGTACCTTGAAGGCCATGGCGTTGATGGTAGTCGTCGGCGTTGTGGGCAGTTGACTGTGCCTTGTCGGGGCGCAGGCGGCGTTTATATAGTGGTGCGGGACAGACAGGGAGAGGGCGCGCCTGGCTACTCGAGGACAGACGGCGACAACCCGATCGGGGGCGACCTGCTTACTGTTCACTGCTCACTGGCCACCGTAGCGTAACGGCCAGAAACTGACCCGTCTGTGTGTGTGTGTGTGTGTGTGTGTGTGTGTGTGCACGCATAGCAACACCACTGCCCTTGGCGAGATTATCTGCGGACCAGGAGCTCACGCATTACATAAGCAGTCCATTGTTTTCTCTCTTTATGACACCATTGGTGCCGGCCGTTGTGGCCGAGGGGTTCTAGGCGCTCCAGTCTGGAACCGCGCGACCGTTACGGTCGCAGGTTCGAATCCTGTCTCGGGCATGGGCGTGTGTGATGTCCTTAGGTCAGTTAGGTTTAAGTAGTTCTAAGTTCTAGGGGATTGATGACCTCAGATGTTAAGTCCCATAGTGCTCAGAGCCATTCGAACCATTTGAACAGCATTGGTACAGGTGGCGCAGTAAATTCGGTTCGATATGCTGGTCACCAATTGCTACGGTACTCATCTGGCATCAGGTTGCCGTTTTCAAGGACCTATAGTTGTTGAGCGTTTAGGGTTACTCCAGTGATAGTCCTTGAGCGATTAAGTTTACTCCAGTTACATCTTTATTTCCCTAGTTTCATTATTTTTGTCAGTGGATTTTTTATAAACTGGGAAACGTCCCCTTAGATAAATTAATGAATGACTGTGCTGATAAACCTCTTACATTATTTGATTTTCAAACAGCTGAGCAAAACTGAACACACTCAGATATTTGTCTCTTTACTTATTGTGATCAACAGTAAACTGAAACACAATATTTTTAGCGCAACGCAATTCGACTTTCAATAATCCCCGCAAAGGAATGGCCCTGACTAACAATAACCTGTACCTTTCATGAATCACTTACCTCACAAAAATCTTCGTTACTCAAACTACTCTAATACAATGAGCGCCAATACTGCCAGCTAAATAAAACATTCTAACTGCTGAAGATACTATCTACTGATAGGCACAATTATCAAATGAAAGATTTTGATGGAGAACAAACAATGTATTTACCTTAACAGTGTTCAAAAGTCATTATATATATATATATATATATATATATATATATATATATATATATATATATATATATATATACAGGGTGAGTCACCTACCATTACCGCTGGATATATTTCGTAAACCACATCAAATACTGACCAACCGATTCCACAGACCGAACGTGAGGAGAGGGGCTAGTGTAATTGGTTAATACAAACCATAAAAAAATGCACGGAAGTATGTTTTTTAACACAAACCTACGTTTTTTTAAATCGAACCCCGTTAGTTTTGTTAGCACATCTGAACATATAAACAAATACGTAATCAGTGCCGTTTGTTGCATTGTAAAATGTTAATTACATCCGGAGATATTGTAACCTAAAGTTGACGCTTGAGTACCACTCCTCCGCTTTTTCGATCGTGTGTACCAGAGAGCACCGAATTACGTAGGGATCCAAAGGGAACGGTGATGGACCTTAGGTAAGAAGAGACTGGAACAGCACATTACGTCCACATGCTAACACCTTTTTATTGGTCTTTTTCACTGGCGCACATGAACATTACCATGAGGGGTGAGGTACACGTACACACGTGGTTTCCGTTTTCAGTTACGGAGTGGAATAGTGTGTGTCGGAGGTTTCAAGCGTCAACTTTAGGTTGCAATATCTCCGGATGTAATTAACATTTTACAATGCAACAAACGCCACTGATTACGTATTTGTTTATATGTTCAGATGTGCTAACAAAACTAACGTGGTTCCATTTAAAAAAACGTAAGTTTGTGTTAAAAAACATACTTCCGCGCATTTTTTTATGGTTTGTATTAACCAATTACACTAGCCCCTCTACTCACGTTCGGTCTGTGGAATCGGTTCGTCAGTATTTGATGTGGTTTACGAAATATATCCAGCGGTAACGTTAGGTGACTCACCCTATATATATATATATATATATATATATATATATATATATATATATATATATCAGTTCATGACATCCAGCCTTACAAATTTTCTTTTTCTGACGGACACACGTCCAGATCGTCCGTTCTCAAAACTCTGCCATCTCTCTCCCCACATCCGCCACTGCCGGCGGCTCACCTCCAACTGCACATCGCTACGCACTGTTCACATCCAACTGCCCAACACGAATAGCGAGTATTCCAACAATGCCAACCAGCCACAGACTGCATACAGCACAGTCAGTGATTTTCATGTACAGCATTACGTGGCGTTACCAACATAAAAACCTAAACAGCCTTCTTACAATTGTGATGACAGGGCGATTTATGGACTGTATCATCGGCAATTTTCCGCCACACAATACATGGCAAGTTGGTGTTAGTAAAATTTGTAATATTATTAGAATTTTAATATACACTGACGGGAAGAAATCGCAACACCAAGAAGGAGTAGGGCGACATAAACGAAAGTTGGTGGCGTGTTTCTACATCTGAATGAAGATGTCTATTCAAATTTCACTCCAGCAGCATAACAGTGGCCTTATTAGCGCCACTATGACATGGCAAACTGGGTTTGCTTTAAATACAGCTGTAACGGTCGTGAGCGTCACTTACCTTTGAGATTGGAAGTGGTGAGTTGATGCTTGCCAAGATTGCGACTAAGGCGACAAAGACCCCATTATTAACACCTCACAGAGTTTGACCGTGGTCGTATAATATGGCTGCGAGAAGTTGAATGTTCGTTCTACGATTCTGCTGAAAGATTTGGCAGGACTCCGGAACCGCGCTGCTGCTACGGTCGTAGGTTCGAATCCTGCCTCGGGCATGGATGTCTGTGACGTCCTTAGGTTAGTTAGGTTTAAGTAGTTCTAAGTTCTAGGGGACTGATGACGTCAGATGTTAAGTCCCATAGTGCTTAGAGCCATTTGAACCATTTTTTAACTTGGCAGGAATAAACCCACTGTACATGATTGGTGGCGGTTGTGGTCACGAGAATATACGGTTCTCAAGAAAATCTGGCTCCAGACGGCCACAAGGCACTACCTACAGGGGAGAACATCGTGTTCATTGTATTGATCTGGCGCATCGGACTGCATCTGCAGCAGCAATTTGAGCAGTAGGTGAATCCACAGGGCACAACAAACTCTTTGGTTACTTCAACGATAGCTTCGAGCCAGACGCCCTGTAGCGTGGATTCCACTCGCCCAAAACCACCGCAATTTGCGGCAAATCAAATGGCTCTAAGCACTATGAGACTGAGCATCTGAGGTCATCAGTCCCCTAGACTTACAACTAAGTAAACCTAACTAGCGTAAAGACATCATACACATCCATACGCGAAGCTGGATTCGAACCTGCGCCCGTAGCAGCCGCGTGGTTCCGGACTGACGCGCCTAGAACCACTCGGCCACAGCGGCCGGCCCATTTGCGACATCAGTGGTGTCAAGCGAGGGTTCACTGCAGGGCAGGCGTCTCTCGTGTTTCATAATGAAAGATGGTTCTGCCTTGCTGGCAGTGATGGCCCTGTGTTGGATAGGAGGAGGCCAGTTGAGGACCAGCAGGCAAACTGTGTTTGTGTTAGACACACTGGACCTGCACCTGGAGTTATGGCCAGGGGTGCGATTTGGTTGACAGAAGGAGCACTCCTGTGGTTATCCCATGCCCACTTATTGCAAATTTGTGCTGCCATTCGTGAACAGCATTTCAGGGGCTGTTTTCGAACATATTAGCGCTCGCCCACGTAGCGCCACTGTAACCCGACATGCTCTGCAGAGTGTCGACATGTTGCTATGACCTGCTCGATCAGCAGACCGAGCACGGGGTCCCGGTTTAGATTCCAGACGGGATCAGGGATTTTCACCTGCCTCGAGATGACTGGGTGTTTGTGTTGTCCTCATAACTTCGTCATCATTCATGAAAATGGCGAGATTGGACTGAGCAAATGTTGGGAATTTGTACTGGCGCTGATAACCGCGCAATTGAGCGCCCCACAAACCAAACATCTTCATCATCATCATCATCATCATCGATCACCAGATCTGTCTCCAGTCGAGCACATACAGGACATCATTGAACGACAACTCCAGCGTCGTCCACAAATAGCATTAACCGTCCCTGTATTGACCAACTAAGTGCAACAGACATGGAAGTCCCCCCTCCCCATAAACTGACAATCGGCGGCTGTACAGCACAAAATCCATGCACGTTTGCATGCTTGGATTCGATGTTTTGGCCTTTATACTCGTTATTAATGTACCAGCGTTTCACATTTCTACTGGCCTACATTAACCTGCGATACTGCAACGCTAATTACACAAATACGTTAGCTAGACAAATATATTCACGAAATTTCGTTACTCTACATGATTTTTTTTTTGCTGCATTTTTTTCCGGCAGTCTACTTCAGTATGTATATGTGATGCTTTAAAAATGTCTTTTATTACTTATGTTTCAAGTTCGTTGCTTGGGGCTTGGTGGTGGTGGAAGGACCAGTCACGTCAAGACGAAGAAACCGCCGTCGGATCATTTTGGCAACGTATCAGGAAGACCATAACGAGGAAATAAACATCCAGCATTTATTTGCTGTTATTAATAAAAAGAAAGCCTAAGACCTTATTAGTAAAAATAAAGCCTAAGCCCTCGATGATCGAACACGAGGACAGAACCTGCGAAATTAATGAAAAATGTCTTCGGAACGATACGGCGGTATGCAACTGGCGTTCGAGGTACTGATTACAAAAGCAAATGTTTTTAATCATTATGTAAGTAGGCTGTTTACGTTTTTATGTTGGTAATGCTACGTAGCGCTCTCTATGAAAATCGTTGACTGCGCTGTGCACAGTTTGTGGCTGGTTGGACTCTTTGTTGGATTATTCGCTTGTGCAGTGTTGGGCAGTTGGATGTGAACAGCCCGTAGCGTTGGGCAGTTGGAGGTGAGCCGCCAGCAGTGGTGGATGTGGGGAGAGAGATGCCAGAGTTTTGAGAGGTTACTATGAGCGGACGATCTGTACGTGTCCGTCAGAAAAAGGAAATTTGTAAGACTGGATGTCTTGAACTGATATATATATATATTATGAGTTTTGAACACTATCAAGGTAAATACATTGTTTGTTCTGTTAAAATCTTTCATTTGCTAACTATGCCTATCAGTAGTTAACGTCTTCAGTAGTTAGAATCTTTTATTTAGTTGGCAGTATTGGCGCTCGCTGTATTGCAGTAGTTCGAGTGACGAAGATTTTTGTGAGGTAAGTGATTCATGAAAGGTATAAGTTATTGTTAGTCAGGGCTATTCTTTTGTAGGGATTATTGAAAGTCAGATTGCGTTGCGTAAAAAATATTGTGCGTCAATTTAGTGATGATCAGAATAAGTAAAGAGAGTACTGTCTGAGTACGTTCAGTTTTGCTCAGCTGTTTGAAAATCAAATAACGTAAGAGTTTTTCCAGCACTGTCATTCTTTACATACAAATGGGAAGTTTCAATTAGTCAGTGTAGCACATCTCGGAGCTGAGTAAGGAGGCACAGTAAAACTTGCTGCTCAGGAGTTCATACACTAATTTTAGTTTTTTATTTATAGCAAAGTCCCGACCATGCAGATGCAGACTGTCCGAATTACTGATTAACCGTGCACAGCTCCGCGATTAACGGAAAAATAAAAAAGAAAGAAGGTCCAGGTAGCTTGTTAACATTTAACATTAGAGCAAATATACGAAGAGCAGAAATTTCTGTTTTTTTTTTTTCTACGGGTGGCTAAATAACTATGCCTATGAACCGTGAGTTGAACAGTTAATATAGGTGCAAGGAAAGAAATTGCGAAGAAATCGTAGTAACAGAAGAAATACTTCAGTTGGTGCATGAAAGAAGCAAGTACAAAAATTTTCAGTATAATAGATTTAGGAGTGAAATACACAGGACGTGCAGGGAAGCTAAGGCGAAATGTATGCAGGAAAAAGTCAAGAAATGGAAAGATGACGTCCGATGGACAGACTCAGCACACAGAAAAGTCAAAAGAACCTATGACGAAAGTAAAAGCAAAGAAATCAACATTAAGAGTGAAAGAGGAATTCACTGTTGAACGCAGAAGATAGAGCGAATAGTTGGAAACGGGGCATTCCTGGTCAAAAGAAGTCTACTAGTATAAAATGTTGGCCTTAATTTGAGGAAAAACTTTCTGAGAATGTTCAGTTTAAGCAGTTTTATATGGGAGTGAATAATAGGCTGTAGAGGTATGGGGTGGGGGAGATGAGGAGAGGAAGCGGAGGGGAAGTGAATCGAAGAGTTCGAGATGTTGCTACAGAAAGAGGCTGAAAATTTGGAGAAGTGATAAGAAATGAGGATGTTCTCGTAAACATACGGAAAATAAAGAACAGGATGACGGGACACGCGTTAAGAAATCAGTGAATGACTTCCATGATACTAGATGGAGATGTAGGGAGTAAAAACTGTAGGGAAAGACCGATATTGGAATATATCCAACATATAATTGGGGACATTGGGTGCCAGTTCTACCATGAGGTGAAAATACTGGCGCAGGAGAGGAACTCTTGGCGGGCTGCATCAGATTGGGCAGATGACTTTCTTTTCTTGTGCTTTTGTCCTGCATCTGCGCAGGGTCAGCGTGGTTATTATCGGACGTGGCATGTTAAGTTTAACAGGTGGCCACACACCCTTCCTGTCGGCAACTCGTTACCCTCCTGGTCAGAATATTTGCAGCCCAACTATCTGCATGTTGTGTTAGTCATGGGGAAATGAGCGAAAATTTTCTAAATGTTTGCGAATAGTGTAAATGAGGCGGGACTTAGGTACCAGCCCAGTATTGACCTAGTGGGATGTGAGAAACCACGTAAAAACCACGTCCAGGCTGGCCAGCACACCAACCTTCATCGTTTATACGTCAAGCGGATTCCGAGGCTGGTGCGCCTCCCCGTGCAGGAAGCCGCGCTTCAATGCGTACGGCTATCCGGGAGGGTCGAACCAATGAGCTGAATGATAAAAAAATAAAATATGGACGTGGGCACAGTGAAAAAATTATGTCAGACAGCAGAAGAAAGCGCAGGACGACATTCGCTTGACCGTACTGACGTTTTGTCTCTCTACAAAATTGAGGACTATTGTGAGCAAAAAAGCTGGATGAAAAAGCATAAAAAAATTGAACAATAATTTGATGAAAGACAACTGAAAATAACTGATACGAAATACAACGTTTTTCAAGCGCAATCTTGTAAATAAGTTGTTCGTTTCCGTGTAGTTATGAAGTGGGCTTTTAAATTTGACGTATGTCATGTTTTATGAATCCAGTGAATTGGAGTGTTCGGTAAAAAAAAAAAAGCGTGATTTGGATTATCCGCGTTATTCGGCTATCTGTCCAGTGTCGGGTCCACATTAACCCACACATCGACAGCTTGAGCTTTCTGTACATTTCATGTTTTTTTAAACTATTTTAGTTGTAACAAACCTTTTATAATGTGCTTTTTTTTATCCACATAACAATTTGGCGTGATGTCTAACTTAAAATAAACACATTTCATAAGACCTGAAGATGACAGCAAAATCTGTCGAAAGCCGTTGTTTTACATAAAGAAATGTTTGTGCGATCCTGGCTCGAGAAAGTTTTTAGCAAGTAAAACAGATCGCTCCTTCTGTCTTCTCAAAACGAGAAAATTCAATAACAGTTTAAATAAATAATTCTGTTCTAGCCACACACACTCCACCACCGCCACTCCCACATGATCCGCGGACCTTGCCGAGGTACGGTGGCTTGGGCTCCTCAACTATATACGTAACCGGATGTGTGGAGAGGCCAGTCTGTGGTTCCTAAAGACGGGCAGCAGATTTTCTAGTTCCACGGGTAACAACCTGGATGATTGACTTTCCTGGAATCGCTGTGCTGGTGCTGCGGACTGATGAAATCAAGGGAAAGCCACTGCAGTCACTCATCCTTAGAGTATGTAGCTCTAGTGCATGGTTTTATGATGAGGGCATCATCTTGGATAAAATGTTCTCAACGTAAAATAGCTCCCCATTAGGAACTCTGGGTGGAACCACTCAGGAGTATGTCGTCATCAAGAAAAAGAAAACTCGCATTCTACGGATCGGAATGTTAGGGCCCTGTATCGGGTAGATAGGTTAGAGAACTTGAAAAAGAGAGTACGTAGGTTGACATTAGCTGTAGTCGGAAATAGTGAAGTGTGGTGGAAGGACTTCTCGTCTGTTGAACACAGTGTCATAAATAATCACATGGGGGTAATGCATGAGTAGGGTTAATAATGAAAGAAAAGAACACGAATGAGGGTAAGCTACTACAAACAGCATAGGTAACAATTTATAGTAGCCAAGACAGATACGAAGCCAACACACACCACTGAAGTACAAGTTTATATGCTAACTAGCTTCGCAGATGATGAAGAAATCTCACTGTTCGAGTAACACTAAAATGTAGACTTTCACGGCCGGAAATGTCATGTCCATTATAATTATCCGGGCTGTTATGCCGTGGTCGGTTGATGGATTCTGTGTCAATTCCCAACGTTTCGTCCCCGTCTGCGGGGAACATCTTCAAGGGGGTCTGTAGCTCGATGGAAGGTCCAACACACCCACTGACTCGC
The DNA here is from genome assembly GCF_023898315.1 of Schistocerca nitens. Classification (NCBI taxonomy): domain Eukaryota; kingdom Metazoa; phylum Arthropoda; class Insecta; order Orthoptera; family Acrididae; genus Schistocerca; species Schistocerca nitens. The sequence continues at coordinate 1,189,629,413 of NC_064614.1, read as the reverse complement.
TACTGACTGCCGCTAAATTCCGTGTCCGCGCGCTCCCGCGCCGAGACGTGACGTCACGTGTTTTGAAAACGTCAGTGCAATTGGCCGCTGTCCGTCGCCGTCGATCGCCATTGCCATCACCCAGTAGTGGACGGGTAGTACACATCTTCTTCAACACCGGCATCCATATACCGTTTAATTTCACGCCCTCGTCCTTTCGATTGAAATTACACTCCTGGAAATGGAAAAAAGAACACATTGACACCGGTGTGTCAGACCCACCATACTTGCTCCGGACACTGCGAGAGGGCTGTACAAGCAATGATCACACGCACGGCACAGCGGACACACCAGGAACCGCGGAGTTAGCCGTCGAATGGCGCTAGCTGCGCAGCATTTGTGCACCGCCGCCGTCAGTGTCAGCCAGTTTGCCGTGGCATACGGAGCTCCATCGCAGTCTTTAACACTGGTAGCATGCCGCGACAGCGTGGACGTGAACCGTATGTGCAGTTGACGGACTTTGAGCGAGGGCGTATAGTGGGCATGCGGGAGGCCGGGTGGACGTACCGCCGAATTGCTCAACACGTGGGGCGTGAGGTCTCCACAGTACATCGATGTTGTCGCCAGTGGTCGGCGGAAGGTGCACGTGCCCGTCGACCTGGGACCGGACCGCAGCGACGCACGGATGCACGCCAAGACCGTAGGATCGTACGCAGTGCCGTAGGGGACCGCACCGCCACTTCCCAGCAAATTAGGGACACTGTTGCTCCTGGGGTATCGGCGAGGACCATTCGCAACCGTCTCCATGAAGCTGGGCTACGGTCCCGCACACCGTTAGGCCGTCTTCCGCTCACGCCCCAACATCGTGCAGCCCGCTTCCAGTGGTGTCGCGACAGGCGTGAATGGAGGGACGAATGGAGACGTGTCGTCTTCAGCGATGAGAGTCGCTTCTGCCTTGGTGCCAATGATGGTCGTATGCGTGTTTGGCGCCGTGCATGTGAGCGCCACAATCAGGACTGCATACGACCAAGGCACACAGGGCCAACACCCGGCATCATGGTGTGGGGAGCGATCTCCTACACTGGCCGTACACCACTGGTGATCGTCGAGGGGACACTGAATAGTGCACGGTACATCCAAACCGTCATCGAACCCATCGTTCTACCATTCCTAGACCGGCAAGGGAACTTGCTGTTCCTACAGGACAATGCACGTCCGCATGTGTCCCGTGCCACCCAACGTGCTCTAGAAGGTGTAAGTCAACTACCCTGGCCAGCAAGATCTCCGGATCTGTCCCCCATTGAGCATGTTTGGGACTGGATGAAGCGTCGTCTCACGCGGTCTGCACGTCCAGCAGGAACGCTGGTCCAACTGAGGCGCCAGGTGGAAATGGCATGGCAAGCCGTTCCACAGGACTACATCCAGCATCTCTACGATCGTCTCCATGGGAGAATAGCAGCCTGCATTGCTGCGAAAGGTTGATATACACTGTACTAGTGCCGACATTGTGCATGCTCTGTTGCCTGTGTCTATGTGCCTGTGGTTCTGTCAGTGTGATCATGTGATGTATCTGACCCCAGGAATGTGTCAATCAAGTTTCCCCTTCCTGGGACAATGAATTCACGGTGTCCTTATTTCAATTTCCAGGAGTGTATTAGGGTGTTTGGAGATTTCGATTGTCTCCCTGTAATATGTACCTGGCTGGAAAGCATGCTCCGCAACAGCTGATCGTTCCGTTTCTCCCCTTCTACAATTGGCCTTGTGCTCTTCCAAACGTTCTGAAACAGTTCTTTTAGTGGTACCTACATAAACATCTCCACAGCTGCATGGGATCCTATACACTCCAGCTTTTTCCAATGGTTTGCAAGTGTCCTTGGCAGGCTTAAGGTATTCCTGTATCTTCCTGGAGGGCTTGTAAATTACGGTAATATTCATATTCGTCAAGATCCTCCCTATTCTTTCCGTTACATTTTTAACAAACGGCAGGAAAAACCTAGATTTTGCAGTAGCCTGTACATCACTATGGTAGTGCCATCAAGTGTCAACGTGCAAACCGTTCAACGAAACATCATCGATATGGGCTTTCGGAGCCGAAGGCTCACTCATGTACTCTTGATGACTGCACGAAACAAAGATTTACGTCTCGCCTGGGCTCGTGGACAGCGGCGTTGGGCTGTTGATGACTGGAAACACGTTGCCTGGTCGGACGAGTCTCGTTTCAAATTGCATCGAGCGGATGGACGTGTACGGGTATAGAGACAACCTCATGAACCCGTGGATCTTGCAGGTCAGCAGGGGACTGTTCATGCTGGAGGAAGCTCTGTAATGGTGTGGTGAGTGTGCAGTTGGAGTGATATGGGACCCCAAGATACTTCTAGATACGACTCTGACAGGTGACACGTACGTAATCATCCTGTCTGATCATCTGCATCCATTCATGTCCACTGTGCATTCCGACGGACTAGGCAATTCGAGCAGGACAATGCGACACCCAATACGTCCAGAGTGGCTCCAGGAACACTCTTCTGAGTTAAAACACTTCTGCTGGTCACCAAACTCCCCGAACATGAACATTATTGAGCATGTCTGGGATGCCTTCCAACGTGCTGTTCTGAAGAGATCTCCACCCCCTCGTATTCTTACGGATTTATGGACAGCCCTGCAAATTCATGGTGTCAGTTCCCTCCACCACTACTTCAGACATTAGCCGAGTCCATGCCATATCGTGTTGCGGCACTTGTGCGTGCTCGCGGGGGTGCGACACGATATTAGGCAGGTGTACTAGTTTCTTTGGCTGTTCAGTGTGATTGGGAAAATAAATTTATGACGTAACTTGGGAGATGGGAGCAGTTTATATGGAACACCCTGCGGCATTAAGGAATTGTTAATTTGATAGTAGAAGGAATTCTTGGGACTAAAATTTGCAGTGGGAGACCAAGGCTTGAATATAATAAGCAGTTTAGAACGTATGTGGGTTGCGGAAGTTATTCGGAGATGAAGAGGCTTGTGCAGCATAGACTGGCATGGTGAGCTGATCGAACCGAGCATCCGCACCAAAGACCACAAGAACACTCCAGACATAATGCACTTTGTAAGTGACCAAGTGATTTTGGCTGGAACAGAAGATGATTTACAACTAGAACACCAAAAGTATAAGCGAAAACATCTAAGTAGGAATATCGGTCCGCAAAAGAAAAGATGAAAAGAGCAATGTTTGAGTGCGGAGTGAACCAGATGGTTAAACAGTGGAACTGGTGACTGTAAACATTCTTAAGGATCAAGAGTATTACCATGCTATCATTCACTCAAGTAAATATCCTTTGTTTCTTTTCATTACTCCATAAAAACTTAAACATTTAATTTGTCGTTTCACTGTGGTAATACAGGTCTGTTATTGTGGGGTCTCTTAATACTTTAAACAAATGTCGCCCAGTGATTCCCAGGATCGAAACGCACGCAGCACTATTATCGGGTTACATGCTACTGCGTTACAGGACGGTCAGCATTCGTACCACTGGAGAAGCTCAAAACATTTTCTGTGAGATGCGTCGCATACGTGTCAGCCCCTCAGCAAGGACCAGTGAAGCCGCTCGGTAATACCTGGGTGTTGCCCAATACCTGTACTGTTCCACGCAGCTAATGTCGCTAACCAGAGTGATCTCATTTTTCATGTTTTCACAAGGAAAAGTCTAGAGAGTTAAAGTAAGGAGACAGAGCATGATACTGCATTGACCATAATGGGATGTTGTACGGTTAGCGTGACTGATCTGTGATTTACACAGTGAAATACGTTTGTTTCGTCTTCAGAACATGTGTATCGCCATAGGAAGTTGTGTCAGGGTCGTAACGTATCATACACTCCTGGAAATGGAAAAAAGAACACATTGACACCGGAGTGTCAGACCCACCATACTTGCTCCGGACACTGCGAGAGGGCTGTACAAGCAATGATCACACGCACGGCACAGCGGACACACCAGGAACCGCAGTGTTGGCTGTCGAATGGCGCTAGCTGCGCAGCATTTGTGCACCACCGCCGTCAGTGTCAGCCAGTTTGCCGTGGCATACGGAGCTCCATCGCAGTCTTTAACACTGGTAGCATGCCGCGACAGCGTGGACGTGAACCGTATGTGCAGTTGACGGACTTTGAGCGAGGGCGTATAGTGGGCATGCGGGAGGCCGGGTGGACGTACCGCCGAATTGCTCAACACGTGGGGCGTGAGGTCTCCACAGTACATCGATGTTGTCGCCAGTGGTCGGCGGAAGGTGCACGTGCCCGTCGACCTGGGACCGGACCGCAGCGACGCACGGATGCACGCCAAGACCGTAGGATCGTACGCAGTGCCGTAGGGGACCGCACCGCCACTTCCCAGCAAATTAGGGACACTGTTGCTCCTGGGGTATCGGCGAGGACCATTCGCAACCGTCTCCATGAAGCTGGGCTACGGTCCCGCACACCGTTAGGCCGTCTTCCGCTCACGCCCCAACATCGTGCAGCCCGCCTCCAGTGGTGTCGCGACAGGCGTGAATGGAGGGACGAATGGAGACGTGTCGTCTTCAGCGATGAGAGTCGCTTCTGCCTTGGTGCCAATGATGGTCGTATGCGTGTTTGGCGCCGTGCATGTGAGCGCCACAATCAGGACTGCATACGACCGAGGCACACAGGGCCAACACCCGGCATCATGGTGTGGGGAGCGATCTCCTACACTGGCCGTACACCACTGGTGATCGTCGAGGGGACACTGAATAGTGCACGGTACATCCAAACCGTCATCGAACCCATCGTTCTACCATTCCTAGACCGGCAAGGGAACTTGCTGTTCCTACAGGACAATGCACGTCCGCATGTGTCCCGTGCCACCCAACGTGCTCTAGAAGGTGTAAGTCAACTACCCTGGCCAGCAAGATCTCCGGATCTGTCCCCCATTGAGCATGTTTGGGACTGGATGAAGCGTCGTCTCACGCGGTCTGCACGTCCAGCAGGAACGCTGGTCCAACTGAGGCGGCAGGTGGAAATGGCATGGCAAGCCGTTCCACAGGACTACATCCAGCATCTCTACGATCGTCTCCATGGGAGAATAGCAGCCTGCATTGCTGCGAAAGGTTGATATACACTGTACTAGTGCCGACATTGTGCATGCTCTGTTGCCTGTGTCTATGTGCCTGTGGTTCTGTCAGTGTGATCATGTGATGTATCTGACCCCAGGAATGTGTCAATAAAGTTTCCTCTTCCTGGGACAATGAATTCACGGTGTTCTTATTTCAATTTCCAGGAGTGTATTAGGGTGTTTGGAGATTTCGATTGTCTCCCTGTAATATGTACCTGGCTGGAAAGCATGCTCCGCAACAGCTGATCGTTCCGTTTCTCCCCTTCTACAATTGGCCTTGTGCTCTTCCAAACGTTCTGAAACAGTTCTTTTAGTGGTACCTACATAAACATCTCCACAGCTGCATGGGATCCTATACACTCCAGCTTTTTCCAATGGTTTGCAAGTGTCCTTGGCAGGCTTAAGGTATTCCTGTATCTTCCTGGAGGGCTTGTAAATTACGGTAATATTCATATTCGTCAAGATCCTCCCTATTCTTTCCGTTACATTTTTAACAAACGGCAGGAAAAACCTAGATTTTGCAGTAGCCTGTACATCACTATGGTAGTGCCATCAAGTGTCAACGTGCAAACCGTTCAACGAAACATCATCGATATGGGCTTTCGGAGCCGAAGGCTCACTCATGTACTCTTGATGACTGCACGAAACAAAGATTTACGTCTCGCCTGGGCTCGTGGACAGCGGCGTTGGGCTGTTGATGACTGGAAACACGTTGCCTGGTCGGACGAGTCTCGTTTCAAATTGCATCGAGCGGATGGACGTGTACGGGTATAGAGACAACCTCATGAACCCGTGGATCTTGCAGGTCAGCAGGGGACTGTTCATGCTGGAGGAAGCTCTGTAATGGTGTGGTGAGTGTGCAGTTGGAGTGATATGGGACCCCAAGATACTTCTAGATACGACTCTGACAGGTGACACGTACGTAATCATCCTGTCTGATCATCTGCATCCATTCATGTCCACTGTGCATTCCGACGGACTAGGCAATTCGAGCAGGACAATGCGACACCCAATACGTCCAGAGTGGCTCCAGGAACACTCTTCTGAGTTAAAACACTTCTGCTGGTCACCAAACTCCCCGAACATGAACATTATTGAGCATGTCTGGGATGCCTTCCAACGTGCTGTTCTGAAGAGATCTCCACCCCCTCGTATTCTTACGGATTTATGGACAGCCCTGCAAATTCATGGTGTCAGTTCCCTCCACCACTACTTCAGACATTAGCCGAGTCCATGCCATATCGTGTTGCGGCACTTGTGCGTGCTCGCGGGGGTGCGACACGATATTAGGCAGGTGTACTAGTTTCTTTGGCTGTTCAGTGTGATTGGGAAAATAAATTTATGACGTAACTTGGGAGATGGGAGCAGTTTATATGGAACACCCTGCGGCATTAAGGAATTGTTAATTTGATAGTAGAAGGAATTCTTGGGACTAAAATTTGCAGTGGGAGACCAAGGCTTGAATATAATAAGCAGTTTAGAACGTATGTGGGTTGCGGAAGTTATTCGGAGATGAAGAGGCTTGTGCAGCATAGACTGGCATGGTGAGCTGATCGAACCGAGCATCCGCACCAAAGACCACAAGAACACTCCAGACATAATGCACTTTGTAAGTGACCAAGTGATTTTGGCTGGAACAGAAGATGATTTACAACTAGAACACCAAAAGTATAAGCGAAAACATCTAAGTAGGAATATCGGTCCGCAAAAGAAAAGATGAAAAGAGCAATGTTTGAGTGCGGAGTGAACCAGATGGTTAAACAGTGGAACTGGTGACTGTAAACATTCTTAAGGATCAAGAGTATTACCATGCTATCATTCACTCAAGTAAATATCCTTTGTTTCTTTTCATTACTCCATAAAAACTTAAACATTTAATTTGTCGTTTCACTGTGGTAATACAGGTCTGTTATTGTGGGGTCTCTTAATACTTTAAACAAATGTCGCCCAGTGATTCCCAGGATCGAAACGCACGCAGCACTATTATCGGGTTACGTGCTACTGCGTTACAGGACGGTCAGCATTCGTACCACTGGAGAAGCTCAAAACATTTTCTGTGAGATGCGTCGCATACGTGTCAGCCCCTCAGCAAGGACCAGTGAAGCCGCTCGGTAATACCTGGGTGTTGCCCAATACCTGTACTGTTCCACGCAGCTAATGTCGCTAACCAGAGTGATCTCATTTTTCATGTTTTCACAAGGAAAAGTCTAGAGAGTTAAAGTAAGGAGACAGAGCATGATACTGCATTGACCATAATGGGATGTTGTACGGTTAGCGTGACTGATCTGTGATTTACACAGTGAAATACGTTTGTTTCGTCTTCAGAACATGTGTATCGCCATAGGAAGTTGTGTCAGGGTCGTAACGTATCATACACTCCTGGAAATGGAAAAAAGAACACATTGACACCGGAGTGTCAGACCCACCATACTTGCTCCGGACACTGCGAGAGGGCTGTACAAGCAATGATCACACGCACGGCACAGCGGACACACCAGGAACCGCGGTGTTGACCGTCGAATGGTGCTAGCTGCGCAGCATTTGTGCACCGCCGCCGTCAGTGTCAGCCAGTTTGCCGTGGCATACGGAGCTCCATCGCAGTCTTTAACACTGGTAGCATGCCGCGACAGCGTGGACGTGAACCGTATGTGCAGTTGACGGACTTTGAGCGAGGGCGTATAGTGGGCATGCGGGAGGCCGGGTGGACGTACCGCCGAATTGCTCAACACGTGGGGCGTGAGGTCTCCACAGTACATCGATGTTGTCGCCAGTGGTCGGCGGAAGGTGCACGTGCCCGTCGACCTGGGACCGGACCGCAGCGACGCACGGATGCACGCCAAGACCGTAGGATCGTACGCAGTGCCGTAGGGGACCGCACCGCCACTTCCCAGCAAATTAGGGACACTGTTGCTCCTGGGGTATCGGCGAGGACCATTCGCAACCGTCTCCATGAAGCTGGGCTACGGTCCCGCACACCGTTAGGCCGTCTTCCGCTCACGCCCCAACATCGTGCAGCCCGCCTCCAGTGGTGTCGCGACAGGCGTGAATGGAGGGACGAATGGAGACGTGTCGTCTTCAGCGATGAGAGTCGCTTCTGCCTTGGTGCCAATGATGGTCGTATGCGTGTTTGGCGCCGTGCAGGTGAGCGCCACAATCAGGACTGCATACGACCGAGGCACACAGGGCCAACACCCGGCATCATGGTGTGGGGAGCGATCTCCTACACTGACCGTACACCACTGGTGATCGTCGAGGGGACACTGAATAGTGCACGGTACATCCAAACCGTCATCGAACCCATCGTTCTACCATTCCTAGACCGGCAAGGGAACTTGCTGTTCCAACATGACAATGCACGTCCGCATGTATCCCGTGCCACCCAACGTGCTCTAGAAGGTGTACGTCAACTACCCTGGCCAGCAAGATCTCCGGATCTGTCCCCCATTGAGCATGTTTGGGACTGGATGAAGCGTCGTCTCACGCGGTCTGCACGCCCAGCACGAACGCTGGTCCAACTGAGGCGGCAGGTGGAAATGGCATGGCAAGCCGTTCCACAGGACTACATCCAGCATCTCTACGATCGTCTCCATGGGAGAATAGCAGCCTGCATTGCTGCGAAAGGTGGATATACACTGTACTAGTGCCGACATTGTGCATGCTCTGTTGCCTGTGTCTATGTGCCTGTGGTTCTGTCAGTGTGATCATGTGATGTATCTGACCCCAGAAATGTGTGAATAAAGTTTCCCCTTCGTGGGACAATGAATTCACGGTGTTCTTATTTCAATTTCCAGGAGTGTATTTTGTGTAACACCTGTGGGATATGTTCACAGGAACTTTTTGTCTTATTTTGATGCTAGCAACCAACCACCTCCTTGCCGTTTCCTGAGATACACTCTATACATAGCTTTCTGCAGTCTTATTTTATTTTTAGTATGTCATAATTAGTTTCGCTACCGATCTCACATCCAGAAATATACAGGATGATACCGTGATTCTGTTACAAACTTTCAGGAACGATGGAGAAGAGCAAGTGTATCAATTTGAGAGTCCCTGTGTCGAAAGTTATAAGCGAAAATCGTTCTGATACCTCTGACGGCGGATCTCATCTACTGCAGGCTCTTTGCTTTCCATATTTTGGGAGGAGGTAGTACGGATCAAAACAAGAAAACAATTGTCTAGTAAACATGTGCTCTAAAATACATAACTTAAGAACTGTGAGCACCTGTTCCGAAGAAGAGATGTGTTTCACAGTAGCGAAGATGAACGAGTGTTCATAGCTCTTAAAGAATGCACTTTAGAGCCCTTGTTTACTGAACATTTGTTCTTGTTTTGGCCCATGTTACCATCTCTCAAAATACCAAAGTAAAGAGCTTGCAGTAGAAAAGATCCAGAGTGAGCGGATGATTTTCGCTCATAACTTTCTACTCTTTCGTTTTCATAGCAGTGTCTCTTACTTCAAATTCATACATTTACCTTTCTCCGTCATCCGTGAAAGCTTCTGACATCATGGAATCACCCTGTATTAGAAAGAAACGAACAACTCACTCTACTGCTCCTTTAAATTAATTTGCCGAATACTAGAGGTCTATTAAGATCCATTTTTATAAATTAGAATTTATTTTCTAATCTAATTTCGATGAGCTCTTAAAGATAGACTACAGATGATCGGGACTAGAAAGTCATTTGGACGTGTTAAAATTTAAAGACACTTTGCATAAAATAGAGTGATTACCAGGAAAACAAAGTATGCCTCTTGGCATGTTTTTGAAGATTTACGAAAGAAGATTGTATGATCTGGATATGAATAAGTGGAAACGGAAGTTGTGGAATATAAAAAATGTAGATGCTATAGTTTTTCTGTACCAATTTCCTAATAATTAGCTAATATTCAACTTGAGAGCTGGAATTACTGCAGTTGAGTCTATTAACAACAACCAATTGAGCGTTTGCATTAATTATCGCTTTGCAGCGAGCTTATCTGTTGGGGAAAAAAAGGATTGAAAATTTCTAAGATTGTTTGAAACTCTTCTGCTTTGTGTAACATTCTTCCTGTTTTTATAAAATTTAGAGGGTTTCATTCGGTGCATCTCGCTTCATCCCATTGAAAAAGAGATCGGTCGGCCGCCAATAGCGCGTCCTTGCAAGTTGCGATACAAATCATTCCTGTATTGGAAAATGTGTTAGCATACATTCCATCAGTCAGTAGGCTCTTGGAACGTTACCGCAGCTTACTGGTGCCTTTTGGCGTTTTATTCATCCAATTTCTATGTTACTTCTCCTTAACCTCATACTTGATGCTTACAGTTAATTATTTTCCTGATTAGAAACTGCAAACTACTCCAATTAGAATCTTTTATCGGCAAGTACCTATTTCCTGTATTCTCAACTTAAGCCTCCTGTGCAGTGTAATGAAGCACTGCTGCTAGCCGACGATCTTTCTTCGTTGAATACATCGGTTCTTGTCAGATCACAGACGCTAAGCAACGTCGAATGTACACGGATGGGTTACCGCATGGGTGGCTACATGCTGCTGATTTCTGTCCCTTTCCCGTATGGCACAGTGGAGGAGAAGTGATAGCTTAAAGTTCCTGACCACTAGTCTCTGCTCCAATGTCCTGGGTTCAGTTCCAAACCTCCCTGTAGTGTCTCATGAAGTGAGGGCAGGTGACAGTTGATGGTGATCCATCCGTGGGATGGGGACGTTGAGGTCGGTGGCCCCATTGTGCTAATCGACAGGAGTAGTTTATGTGCTGCCACCGGATTCTACCTAACCCCGTGCCTTATCATCATGGAGCACAAACGTGACACCACAGTAAACACACACATTACTACGCTTTACACATACACTTCTCACACTTCGCGAAGGAAATGTACCAGTATGCGCGAAGCATGGGAAAAACCTATCCAATTAAACGGCGGAACCTTCCCTTCGCGGTTTCCCAGCCAACATTGCCATACTTCACTTTTAACGGCTGCTTGTGGAAAGCGTGATGTACAAGGCTTAGCTACAACCTAATTGTTCCCTGTCGAATAACTGTATGATTGGGAAAGAAAAAATTAAAATTTCTAAGATTGTATGAAACTGCTTAAGTCATCTTCTGCTTCACTTTAAATTTAAATTATATCTATAACATTTCACTCTGTACATCTCACTTTTCCTTGTTGAAGAACTATTCTCTCTCTCTCTCTCTCTCTAACGTAGTCTACGCCATTGTGAACCACCCTTCCGGTCTTGTGTGGCCGAGCGGTTCTAGGAGCTACAGTCTGGAACCGCGCGACCGCTACGGTCGCAGGTTCGAATCCTGCCTCGGGCATGGATGTGTGTGATGTCCTTAGGTGAGTTAGGTTTAAGTAGTTCTAAGTTCTAGGGGACTGATGACCTCAGAAGTTAAGTCCCATAGTGCTCAGAGCCATTTGAACCATTTTGAACCACCCTGACAGCATAAAGCTCTATGCCTACTAGGGGATCTAACCCGAGGCCTTAAAACTGTAACCTTGTACTTTTGAGCTATGATCTGCTCCTAGACTCCACACCGAAGTATTGAGTGTAAGCGCGCTCGTACATCTCTCCTTCCACTCCACTCCTAACCTATACACACACAAACATCTTCATGAGAAATTGACAACATCTGCTCTTATATTACTCTCAAAGGAAAGCATTTTGTCATTTTAATCTCATACCTCAAAAACCATTAATATTGTGTTACCAATAACTGGAGACTGTTAGAACAATAACAAATGTGCGAATATATTGGTTTTGAGATAAAGGTAGACGCTGTTTTTTTATTGGTCTTAGTAAGCGGTCACATTAGCCAACTTTATTCGCTGCGCCCAGATTGCAATGTGTCAAGCACAACAGGTTCTTATGTTGAAAGCAGTCTCATGAAATCGCTCTCGCGAACTGCGGCAGGCCGCAGGTAAAAGGCAACCTCAATCGCGGAAAGAAAAATGTAACGACTTCATTCATATTAATACGAACTTTTCTACTATACAAACAGATTCTGTACTGTAACTCGCTATAAAATCCAACATTGAACGAATTTTTTTTTGAAAACTGCTGAACATCGGGAAGGAACTGACGCGACACCATAACTTCTCTCCTCCTCCCCCAACATTTTTCTAATACCAGGTGGCTCAAAAAGCAGAAGCAACAGAGCTAGGTTTATCTTGTTTTTCCTGTAAAAACAGCAACTTATTCAGCATTATTGTCGTTAACCCCTAAAACATTATTATTTCTTTTCAATTTCTACAGTCTTACATTCAATCCATTCCTAATTGGTAGAGCTGGGTTAGTTGACACATTGGTTCATTGTAGAGAGCGGATTTTTTTTTATCAAACTGGGACAAACTTGTCAAACGGCTTTATTTGGGATTAGAGAGCCAGTTTCTTCGTTTCGCCATTCTAACCGGTGAAAACAATGTGATAAGGAGTCGCTGCGAAAGAATTATTATATATGATTTCCTTTTAACTATGTTTTTCACAGACACCATTTAATTCAAGGGTGAGCATCACGTAGAGTTGATAAATAATCCCGAAACGGACAAACGCTTTAAACTACGACAGTTCTTACTTATAAGTGACTCATTTCAACAGGTCTTCAGACATTCGAAAATATTTTTATGTTTACACCGCTAAGAAGACACTAAATGAGGGAGATCTGTGTCTTTCAGACTTTCCCCACGGATCTGTTGCAAATACTCAGGTTTTCCGCCGGTTCGTATTGCATAAATCGCACAATATTTCATCGATGCTCTTCAACTGGTGGTAGCTGCTGCTGTCACTGCTGAAAATCTCGACCGATGATAATCGCGCGGCGGCGTCGAAATTTAGCAGGCCGGGAGCAGGCAACACACGTGCTCGGGAAGACGCTCGCTGTTAGACGAAAGTGGCGCTCCTAGTGTCTTCTGCTGGGAGCTGCAGAAAGGCCTTCCGTGCGTGCGCTGTGGGTAATGAGGAAGATCTGCTTGCCAAGAAGGGTGTACAAGAGTCACGAGTGTGTACAGCTACAATGGACATCACTGCTGTACTTTAGCTTTACTTCTGCAGCTTGGGAGCAGTTCAGTTTTCTAATGTAAGGCGGGATGTTATTCCAGAGTCAGTTTCCTGCTGCTGAGAAGGACTTCGAGAAAGTGACTGAACGATGGAGTGGAAAAGAAGGAGTTTTGATCTGATGGGAACGAGTGTTGCTGCCCTGTTGTTCAGACAAAAGCGTTAACGAGGAGGAGAGATATGAGAGACGTTGTTCATTGATAAGACAGTAGAGAAGACACAGGGTGTAGAAATTTCTGCGCTTGTCTGCATGCAGCCAGGATAGCAGTATATACGATGGTGAAAAATGATCAAAGAGTCAAACATCACAGATATAACGAACACAAGCATTTATAACCAGCTGCAGGCGCCGTGAGTTTCCTGAGAAAGGCTTTGCAGGATAACTGGAAGTATAACGGTTTGTATAAGTCTTTTTCAGACCAAGAGGGAAGAGATTTTTATATTTTAGTAGAGCATGGAGAGATGCTAATACCTTCTTGCACATTGCAGTTACGTGCTCAGTCCAATTTAGATTTTCATATGTTATTACTGCTAGAATCGTTAGTGAAGAAGAAAAGTTGACAGTTGTCCCATTTAGAGCTGAAGGTGGTAGTGGCTACCGACAGTTTGGGCTAATGAGCCAACCAGTATCGCTTGGATTTTGAATGGGTCATAAGCCACTTCTCAGCTTGTGTAAGCCACACGTCATTAGTTCATATCCTTTGCTGCGATAGTTGTCAAATGATGATGGTGTTAGAAGACGAAAAGTGGTTTGTAAATGAACAAATAATAGTTGCGGAATATGAACTTAAATTCACTTACGACGTCATAATAGGTGGCTCTAGATTTCAGGTTGTCCACTTACATTAGTGTACAATTCTTCTAACAGCTGTGAATATGTAATAATACATACACTACTTACTTGACTCCAAGAGTACGTGTTCACTGTTTACATCTCTTCGCTCGTCGGTGTGAATTTTTTCCATCCTGGATTTAAGACCATGTTGATGAACAGATTGTGACAACTACACAAATAAAACAACATTACGTATTCAAATTCTTCAAATTCAATTGAAGATCACGTCTACCTACAAAGCATTAATTCACTCTCTGTGTTACCCCACCATACACGTTATAGTTTCGATGGCAAATATGTACGGCATAAATTATACAAATGATATAAATTAATAAACGACAAATTTTCACGAAACATCGTTGATGTCTAATTCTTCATTTCACTACTAGTTATGATCGTCCAGTTATTAACAGACTGTATAGTTTTGTGTGTGTGTGTGTGTGTGTGTGTGTGTGTGTGTGTGTGTGTGTGTGTGTGAGTGAGTGAGTGTGTGTATGTGTGTGTGTGTGTGTGCGTGAAGAGAGGGGGGGGGGGTTAATATTTCAAGCATTAAAAAACGCTATATAATCTTCTGTATTTGTAGCAAAATAGAAACGCAACGTCACTTACCTCTTAAGACTGCCTATCGCATATTTCATCCTGTTAGGTTAAAAGTTCACTGACCTTTCTAAGAAGTCATATCATGCTTTTTAAATGTGTTGGTATCTAACAAGATTATTTGCAACACACAAACTTCATACCAGATTACCTGCACCCCAGCGCACACACACACGATTTTTAACTGTTGTGTTGAAGCAACCACATTTATTTTTTTCCATAAAGATCCAGCATATTTTGCATCACGTTCAAAATATCCCAAGCTAACGTATTTTCAAATGTTCACTTTTGAACATTAATTTCCCCTGTTACAGGAAACGTTTCAGTACCCGTTTCTAGACAATACTCAGGAGGATGCTGTATTTACTGACTTTCAAAAACCGTTTGAATCGATAGCACACCATTATCTTTTAACAACGGCACTATTATATGGGATATCAAAGATTTGTGACTGGAATGAGGAAATCTTGGCTGGATGTAGGAGTAACTTCAAGAGTGCAACAGGAAAGTGTGCTAATATCCTTAATTTTCTTGTAGTATGTTAATGACGTGGTTGACACTATTAACAGTGAAACGGGAAGGAAGGGAGGACACATTTACAATGTAGTGTTGATGCAGTGGAATTCTGGCCAAGCTCGCCAGATGACAGGAGGAGGAAAGGAGGTAATGTCCATATGTGTTATTGCCCGTGATTAAAGTTTATAACTGTTTGACGAAACGTATAATTATGATGTCAGAAAACATGCAACAGAAGGCGACATTTCGGGGTCGCTGTCAACGATCATTTATTTAATTATTCTTTCCATGGAACTTGTCTATTTTTGATGCACACACATCTGTTAATCTTGCACTAATATTCTTGATATACACATGCTGGATTTCACAAAAGATCGAAGTCATATGGCATAAAGGAAATATCTAAGAGAGAGAAAGGTTTTCAGACCACAAATATTGTAATATCAACACCTGACACAAAAAATGAGGAAAGGCATCTAACTTTTATCAGCGGGCTCTGTTACTGAACAACTAATTAAATATACGTCGATCTTTTAACATGTATCGATTTGCGGT
Organism: Schistocerca nitens; assembly: GCF_023898315.1. Lineage (NCBI taxonomy): Eukaryota > Metazoa > Arthropoda > Insecta > Orthoptera > Acrididae > Schistocerca > Schistocerca nitens. The sequence continues at coordinate 1,189,613,773 of NC_064614.1, read as the reverse complement.
ATAGGAAAGTTGTTGGCTCTACTGGGAGTGAAGCCAGTCTCGTGCTCAAGAAGGCGCAACAACAAAGCAGATAGAGTAACATTAGTTTGATCGACTCACACACAAGCAGGGGGAGCGAGTAGCTTCCTCTACTTACTAACAAATCTCATGGGGACAATCAAATAACAGAGAGAGAGAGTAGGAAGTGAGCATCATTATTAAAACTCATATCTGCAAGAATACCGCTAAAATTGGGAAATCAGAGAAGGAGAGAACACTCCTCCAGCATATCGGCATTCACTAGGAGCGAAATCTTGCGTTCTGCACAGCAGTACTGAATGGCAGCTGCCAAATCAGGGACATGAGACATGAATCATGCTGACAGACCATGACTAAGTCCTGAGAAACCAACTATCCACTAAACAAAATTCACAGAAGATTTGCGAAAACGTGTACTGCGACTGTGCAACTGACAACTGCCGAAGGCATTTATACACCACGCATAACAGTTCTGTGGCCAGTACTCGTGAAATGTGGTGAGTTGGTGAACAATGGTTGAGACATCATACACAGAGGTTATCCGGTTGAAAGAATGAAAACTCAACACACGATTCAACATACAGGCCATGAAAGATTACGGAATTAAATGAATAAGTAATCGGCTAGTGGAAACTTCGCACTTTGAGTAAAATTCACTCATAGCATTCGTCCGAAAGCAACAAAATGCATCCTATCAGATTACACTCAACATGTCAAATTCAGAAAAATGAATTACAACAAGATATTATGGATTACTTCCATAACATATCATAGCTAATATCGATTAAACACAATTACGGTCAACTATAGCTCGTACTGATACCTTCATAACCTAAACAGATTCGCCATAAGAGCACATCTGCATAGTTAAAGCTTCACTGCCGGAACAAGACTAACACGAAAACTGCATGTTTGCACTGTCTCTCGCTCAGACACCTGATAGGGAGAGAGCCTTCAAGCAGTGTGGCCCATATTCCATGTGGAAGCAACCACTGTCTTTAACACTGACAACTGACCCCATCCACTGCTGTCACCCTTCACCAAGTTGGCAAGAACGAAAAAAAAAAAAAATGGTTCGAATGGCCCTGAGTACTATGGGACTCAACATCTGAGGTCATCAGTCCCCTAGACTTAGAACTACTTAAACCTAAGGACATCACACATATCCATGTCCGAGGCAGGATTCGAATCTGCGACCGTAGCAGTAGCGCGGTTCCGGACTGAAGCGCCTAGAACCGCTCGGCCACAGCGGCCGGCCGGCAAGAATGAACTCCTCATTACTGCTTCTGCAAATGCAAAATACTCTTAAAGGTTTCTCCCACCAGAGCTAAACCAAGTTAAACAAGGCCAGCATGCTGTGTAACTGAATGACAAACAGGTAGACAGCCTCTACCGCAAATAATGTGGCACGTCCTGGAAGCTACTGCTTCAGCTCAATCGAGCGAGAAGACTGAATCGTTAACTCAGCAACACGATCTCACTGAGGATGATCTTAACGTCTCTCTGACTCCACAGCACATTGCTGAGAGAACGAGTAAATGATCCACAAGAAGACCTGTCAGCCCAATGACATGGCACAGAAACACCAAGCTGAAGCATTGAAAGCCACTGATGTGACACCAAGGTTGTGGTGAAGAATGCTGATGAGCCCAGAAAACGAGGACACATGTGGTCATCCTCAATAAAACATAATATCATTTCCTCAGACAGACAACAATAAATACTCTGGCCTCCAAGCCCAAATTTGATTTAGTTACAGTGAGCCAGCTACTATGGAGACACATTCGCCAGATGACATCTACCTTCGAGATTGCATCCTGCCTGGTTTGTGATCCTGGTCACTGAGAGCTGCCAACATCGCATCCACTAATGTGAAATCTTGGTGGCTCCTATCTCCAACTTGCTGGAAGCTGAACTGGATGTGTTTGGAGCACCATCAACATGTCACTGTAACTCAGAGGCGTGAGTGTCCACACCTACCTCTGGTGGAGAAGCCATGCTCAAACTATGACAGTCTACATTCCATGCAGAGCTGCCAGAGTTTACTCAGGCGCACCACTTCGATATCCATGAGCATGCCCTATTACAAAGCAGTCGACAAACTGGTGGTGGACGCCACTGTACGAGCTACGAAGGCCACCTGCTCCTCCGCATGGCACCATTGTGTTATGAGAGAAGCCACGACAGAGACAATAGCCTCGAACACCTGTTGAGGTGAACGATTTAGTGCATTACTACAGCTGCACGTTCAACCACTGCCCTCGCCACGGCCATGGAGAAGATGATTCAGTTGCAACACTTAAACTGAATAAATGTATGTCCTGCTGATGTTACTTCATTAGTGCACAGAACACCAAATGGCCTTTGCCACTGTACACCATACGTCACCATTCTACAACAATAGGAGTCTCTGCACTGTGAACTTGATACAGAAAGCATACTAGTCTTCTACGTGGCATACGTCTCACATTTATGAAATGAATGTAGTTGCCCTCTTTTCAGTAGTAATCTCAGACCTGTCGCAGTTGATGCAGTTCTTTATAACTGCGTACTAGCTAAAGTACTGAAATCCAGTCAAATTTTTATACGACTTGAAAGTGGTGCAAGGCTTTTCAAATGTCGAGACACATAAAATCGTGATCTTCACAAAACGCAACAAAGAACTGTGCTATGACTGCGACATCAATAAGTCACCATAGGAATTGATCAGCTTATACAGATATCTGGCTGTAACAATTTTTATGGATATTAAATGGAACGACCACACAGGCTCAGTGGTACGTAAGACAAATGGCAGACTTTGATTCACTCGCAAAATACTGGGAAAATGGAAAATCATATGTGTGTCCCCTCTAGAATACTGTGTTTGGAACCTAAACCAAGGATGACTAACAGGGGACACTGAATGTATACAAAGGAAGGAGTCACGAATCGTCACAGGTTTGCTTAACCCATGGGAGAGCATCAGGAAGTATTGAGAAACCTGAATTGGCAGGCTGCTCAAGATGGACGCCAATAATCCCATGGAAGCCTACTCACATTTCAAGAACGAGTGTTGAGTGAAAAATATAGAATTACCCTTCAATCCCCTAGGTATAGCCAGCATAGAATCGTACAGCCATGATGAACTATAATATGCTCAGTGGTATTTATGCAATCACTGCTCCTGGCTGGCTCCAATTGTGACTGAAATGGTAGGAGACGCTGTCGCACATTTCAGAATGGTTTTGCAAAGTATGGAGGTAAATATAGAGAGCTGTCCAATTGAAGCTAGTAATGGGACCGCCAGGGCAGCTGCTCGCCCGCTTATATACAGTGGTGGGACTGCTGAGCAGAACTCGTCGGTGATATGTGAGCACGACCTGAAGTCCTCGTCCTGATTCTAGTGGCGGCGACCGGGTGACTAGGCTACCGCAAATAGTAAGCACACGTCGACACGGAATCTGCACGCACGACATGAACGCTCCTGCTGGATCTGAAATTGGTCGTTCACAAAAAAGATATATAGTTGATTTGTTTTGCAGCGCCATCTCAGGAGTGTTACTACTGTCACATTTCCTCACTATAAACACATATACTACATAATGCGTTGCCACTGTTTTGACGTTTACATGCTGTACTCACATTATTAGCACTCCTCAAGCGAACTTCGTCCACTTACTGTTTGTTATGTGGTTTATGAGCAAAACTGACACAATTCTGTTGAATTATTTTCTTTTTTTTTTAGTCATCGGTGTTCTCACTGGTTTGATGCAACCTGCCACAAATTACTCTCTTGTGTCAAGCTCAGACTGGCACTCGCATCCATCCTTAATAACGAGCGTTTATTGGATTTATTTAAATCTCGGTCTTCCACTATAGTTTCTATCCTCTACAGTTCCCTCCAGTACCGCGAAAGTTATTATTTGATGTTTTAACACATGACCTGTCATCCTGTTCCTTCACATATTACAGTCTGGATTCCGGAAAGGTTCCTCGACTGAGAATGCTATTTATATATTCACTCATCAAATACTACAGGTCTTACATAATAAAATACCACCAGCCGGTGCTCTTTGTGATCTTTCCAAGGCGCTTCATTGTGTAGATAATAGTACTCTCTTAGAAACACTCAAGTTTTGTGGAACTGACAGCTGGTTTGAACCATACTTAACAAACAGGATGCACATAGTTGTGCTGAATAGTTCAAACAACTTTATAAGTGTACAAAATGTTGTGACTGGGGATAAATTACAAAGGGAGTCCCACAGTATTCAATTTTTGGTCCACTCTTATTCCTTATATATGTGAATATTAAACAGGCTGCATTGATACTTACTACAGATGATACTAGTGTTATAATAAATCCTGTTAGAAAGCATCAGAAGAGATTGTAAATGATATTTTCCAAAGAATTATTAAATGGTTCTCAGGAAACTGACTGAACCTAATCTTTGAAAAACACACTATCTTCAGTTCTGTACATCGAATAGGTCACACCAACAACGGGTGTAGCATATGAGGAGGAGCCAATGAATAGATTAGAATACTCGAAATTTTTGTGTGTACGTATTGGTGAAACCTTGTATTGGAAGAGGTATATTCCTGAGCTTCTCAAATAATTAAGTTCGGCTGTTTTTGGTCTTTGTATGATTGCTAATCCTGGAAACAAACTAATTAACCTCATGACATATTTTCATATTTCCACTCAACAATGTGTTGTAGAATGATTCTCTGGCATATCGCATCACTTAGAAAGTATTGATTGTCAAAAGTGACCAGTAAGAATAATATGAGGTGTACATCCACGGACGTCATATCCTCTTCAAGAAGCTAGGCATTTTAATTGTGCCGTCACAGTACATATATTCGCTAATGAAATTCGTCTTAAATAATCCACCACAATTTGAGAAAAACAGTTATATCCGTACCTACAACACTAGAAGGAAGAATGCCCTTTATTACTCATTATTAAAGCTGTCAGTTGCTCAGAAAGTAGTTTATTATGCAGCGACAAAAATTTTCGATCATTTGCCCAGTAACATAAACTGTCTGCCAGATAGCAAAACAAATTTTAAATCTGACGTGAAATCATTTCACCTAGACAACTCCTTGCATTAAAAAACTTTTTTTTAAGTATAGTTCCATAAGTAGGATAAACAAATTGTGTGTTCATTAATTTTGACGTGTATACATATTCTTTAAAGTGATTCGTTCCACATCATTTCGATAAAAGAATCGTTCAAATGATCTACGAAACATGTAAATAACTTCGTCTTGGCAGTGTTTTCCACATGTTCCTTTCTTCGCTAATTCTGTAGAGAACCTTCTCATTCCTTTACTTCTCTATCTACCGCTCAGCACCCTTTTGCAGCACCACAACACAAATGCTTCGATTCTCTTCTGTTCAGGTTTTCTCATAGTCGATTTTTGACTTCCATAGAATGCTGTGTTCCAGATGTACATTATCAAGAATTTCTTCCTCAAATTAAGACTTATGTTTCATACCAGTAGACTTTTTTTTGGCCAGTAATGCCCTCTTTTCCTGCATTACTCTGCTTTTTATGCCCTCCTTACTTCTTCCATCATAATCTTAATTTGCTGTAAAGGTAGCAGAATTGCTTAACTTCGTCTACTGCGTGGTCCCAGTTTTGATGTTAAGTTTATCGTTAATCTCATTTCTGCGACTCCTCATTACTTTCGTGTTTCTTCGTTTTACTGTCATTTCGTATTCCGTACTCATTAGACTCTTCATTCCATTTACCCCATCCTGCAACTCTTCATCACTTTCACTGATGATAGCAATGTTATCAGCAAATGTTATCACTGATATATTTTCACCTGGATTTTAGTCCCACTCTCCAACTTTTATTTTCGTTGTTTCTTCTTCGATGCGTACGTTGAAGAGCAGGTGCGAATGACTGCCTCGTCGTCATACAGATTATATTCTTTTTAATTCGAGCAATTTTTTCCTGGTCTTACATTCTTGTTGTTGCCTATTGGTCCTTGTACATGTTGTATATTATCCGTCTTTCCCTGCAGCTTACTCTTAGTTTTCTCAGAATTTCGACCATCTTGCGCTATTTTACATTCTCGAACGCTTTTCTAATGTCAACAGCTCCTGCAACTATGCCTTATTTTTCTCGGTCTCCCTCTTACCTATCTACCCTGAGGAAGGTACATTGAGGTCTACTTTGGCAATCTGCGATCTGTCTTTCACGTTACATGTCCAGAACAGGTGAGATGTCGTTCTTCTATTCGATTTGTGGTTCTTTCTTGAGTCTGGGAAATTTCCCTGTATACTTACGTGGTCTCGCCGAGATATTCTTGTTCATTTTTACAACAGTCAATATTTTTCGTTTTTTTTCAGCAAGCTCCCAGCTAGTAAGTTGCTATAAGCTCTACAATACTTCTACGGATCATCTGCTTTAGTTATATATGACGGTAGTATCTGTTCCCGAAAGAACAGATACCATTGATGACCGTGCACCTTCTCTAGAATGAAATGATAATTAAATCGACGCCCTAGCTACAAATAGGCGTTGGTATACATCATTGGGTACATGTTGAAAATGTGTGCTCCGACCGGGACTCGAACCTGGGAACTCCTGGGCAAACATCTATTAGGCGCACTACGAATGTAGTGGTGTGGACATGTTGGGATTGTGTGTCTCACGGGAAGCGTGCAAGGAATAAGTCCCTGCAGGCGCACTACCCTCTGTGCCCTCGGTGGCTCAGATGAATAGAGCGTCTGCCATGTAAGCAGGAGATCCCGGCTTCGAGTCCCGGTTCCAGCATGTCCCAATTGATGTATATCAACGTCTTTTTGCAGCTAGGGTGTCGATTTAATTATCATTTCATCTTCTTTATTTGCCAGCTTAGAAGAGCATAACAGATGGTTTAGCTTCTGGATTGTTATTTTCCCACGGGCTACTCATTACTCTATTTCCCAAGTACTTGTTCAATCTTCCGATAGGATGCAACCCAAAAATTCAAATAATTTACGTACCTTGATGTGCTGGCCATCGACTATTACAGTTACTATATTTTATCCACTGCACACGTACTGAATCTTTTGAAAATTTGGCTTCAATCTACCCTCACCGTATTCTCCTAACAATTTTCTTAGCATAAAGCAGATATCAGCCGGCCGTTGTGGCCGAGCGGTTCTAGGCACTTCAGTCTGGAACCGCGCGACCGCTACGGTCGCAGGTTCGAATCCTGCTTCGGGTATGCATGTGTGTGATGCCCTTAGGTTACGTTTAAGTAGTTCTAAGTTCTAGGGGACTGATGTCCTCAGATGTTAACTCCCATAGTGCTCAGAGCCATTTGAACCATTTGAAAGCAGATATCATCCTCTTCACTAACCACCGCTACCTGATAGTTTTTGAAGAACGAAGTCTACATACAGTGATGCTTTGTTATCTGAATAACCATTCTTGCATATTTACTGCTCCACAGTTAAGGTTTTCTGAATGTATATTTCAAAAAGCGTAGTAGCAGAATAGCATCCGTGCTTCTATCCTTTTGTAATTTTGGAAGGATGTGGGGAAATTTTATTTCCCACTTTGATTACATACTCTGTAAACTTGTGTAGGTGGCATACACTTCTAACATACGTCTGTTCAATCTTACTCTCCATCGGCACTTCCGTTTCTTCATCGGCATTGTGTCATACGCGTTTTCGAGATCTATGGACACTAAATGGCTACTGAGATTCCTTCCCAGTCACATTATCATTAACTGTCTTAAGGTAAAAATGTTTTCATTACTGCATCTTCCCTTCTGGTATCCAGTTTGCTGTTCATTGTCCATCAACATTCCCTCTATTCTGTCTTTTAGGACCTAATCGTACAACATACCAGTAGAGTTTGTAACACTGAACTCACGATGATTTCCACATACTTTCTTACTACGTTCCTTATAAACTGGACTTAGATACGCTAAATTTCATTACTTGGGCGCTTCTTCTCCCTCTAACAGGCATGCATTAAGCACTTACACTCTGCCCAAATTTCACCAATTCTGTTAGTATGCTTCCTGCTCCGGGATATTTCCCATTTCTTTCGCAGGTCTTCCTACCTTTGCTTAAGTTACTAGTTTTTCATTTCCCAGAGATAATCCATTCTCAAAATCGAGTTCTGTTTCCTTATAGCGGGTTCTCTGTTCCACAAACAGTGTTGTGAAATTATTTTCCTATTTTCTAGTGCCAATGACTGTTACATTGATCTCTTCTTTGACGTCTCATCTTAAATTCTTCACTGCTTTCCAGTAATCTGCTATTTTTGTACTTGCCATAGATCTGTCTCCTCACGCCTCTTTTTCCACGTCTCGTTTTTCCTATTAATAATTTCTTTCTTAAACTTCCTGTTTATTTCCACAAACTTTCTTCTGTCCTACAGGTCTCTCTTCCTCAGCAAATTGTTGCATATTTTCGTCTTCACTTTCATCTTTTCCTCAATGTTCTCCGTCCACCACTCTGGGCTTTGTTTTCTTTCGTCATTTCCTTGACCTAGCAGTTAATATGCTGCCTCAAGAAAGCGTCTTTTAAATTAGAGTTTTTCTTTCAGCATTTCCTCCTTCATTCAAACCTACCAGCTTGGTAGCTAGCCTCAGTCTATAAAAGAAATTAACACTTTCAGCTGCCTCAGTTGGATGTACATTAGCCTATATTTAACAGAATCCAGAATTTTATAGGAGTATCTGAAGTACGCTTTTCCCCCAGGGTGGGAAGACAATCCTCGAAGGAGGATGTCAGAGCCACATTTTGGGCCTCTTTATACCCCAAGTCTAGAATTATGGGGGGAGAACCCAATCAAAATTTCCAAATTCAATGCAGTGCGTACCTTTACTAGTCTCATTTTGATTTACGACATCCTTTCCACAATATTAAAAATATTCACAACGTAAAGCTAGATGTGCACTCACCAATAGCAGTAGTTAATTAAATATTTAGGAGTTTTCACTTTGAGAAGGCCTTTTCTCGCGTTCAGTTTTATATTGTCAACACCTTTAGTCTTGAATTCGCAATTAAACAGTCATCAACTTTAAACTATTACGCAGTCAACAGTCAGAGCACAAATGTGTTTACGCTGCGAACACCTCTGCAGCCCTGTGCAGCAGACGGTTACTCTGCTGACTTGTTTATTTCAGTATGGTTCTTCCATTTTTCAATACGGTTTAAAATGGTTCAGATTGGTTCAAATGGCTCTGAGTACTATGGGACTTAACATCTGAGGTCATTAGTCCCCTAGAACTTAGAACTATTTAAACCTAACTAACCTAAGGACATCACAAACATCCATGCCCGAGGCAGGATTCGGACCTGCGACCGTAGCGGTCTTGCGGTTCCAGACTGCAGCGCCTTTAACCGCACGGCCACTTCGGCCGGCTAGCACTTACAACCTACGTCCTCAATTATTTGCTTGACGTATCACAATCTCTGTCTTCCTCTACAGTTTTTGCCCTCTACAGCTCCCTCTAGTACCATGGAAGTCATTCCCTCATGTCTTAGATGTCCTATCATCCTGTCCCTTCTCCTTATCAGTGTTTTCCACATATTCCTTTCCTCTCCGATTCTGCGTAGAACCTCCTCATTCCTTACCTTATCAGTCCACCTAATTTTCAACATTCGTCTATAGCACCACATCTCAAATGCTTCGATTCTCTTCTGTTCCGTTTTTCCCACAGTCCATGTTTCACTACCATACAATGCTGTACTCCAGACGTACATCCTCAGAAATTTCTTCCTCAAATTAAGGCCGGTTTTTGATATTAGTAGACTTCTCTTGGCCAGAAATCCCTTTTTTGCCATAGCGAGTCTGCTTTTGATGTCCTCCTTGCTCCGTCCGTCATTGGTTATTTTACTGCCTAGGTAGCAGAATTCCTTAACTTCATTGACTTCAATCCTGATGTTAAGTTTCTCGCTGTTCTCATTTCTACTACTTCTCATTACCTTCGTCTTTCTCCGATTTACTCTCAAACCATACTGTGTACTCATTAGACTGTTCATTCCGTTCAGCAGATCATTTAATTCTTCTTCACTTTCACTCAGGATAGCAATGTCATCAGCGAATCGTATCATTGATATCCTTTCACCTTGTATTTTAATTCCACTCCTAAACCTTTCTTTTATTTCCATCATTGCTCCCTCGATGTACAGATTGAAGAGTAGGGGCAAAAGGCTACAGCCTTGTCTTACACCCTTCTTAATACGAGCACTTCGTTCTTGATCGCCCACTCTTATTACTCCCTCTTGGTTGTTGTACATATTGTATATGACCCGTCTCTCCCTATAGCTTACCCCTACTTTTTTCAGAGTCTCGAACAGCTTGCACCATTTTATATTGTCGAACGCTTTTTCCAGGTCGACAAATCCTATGAAAGTGTCTTGATTTTTCTTTAGCCTTGCTTCCATAATTAGCCGTAACGTCAGAATTGCCTCTCTCGTCCCTTTACTTCCTAAAGCCATACTGATCGTCACCTAGCGCATTCTCAATTTTCTTTTCCATTCTTCTGTATATTATTCTTGTAAGCAGCTTCGATGCATGAGCTGTTAAGCTGATTGTGCGATAATTCTCGCACTTGTCAGCTCTTGCCATCTTCGGAACTGTGTGGATGATGCTTTTCCGAAAGTCAGATGGTATATCGCCAGACTCATATATTCTACACACCAACGTGAATAGTCGTTTTGTTGCCACTTCCCCCAATGATTTTAGAAATTCTGATGGAATGTTATCTATCCCTTCTGCCTTATTTGACCGTAAGTCCTCCAAAGCTCTTTTAAATTCCGATTCTCATACTGGATTCCCCATCTCTTCTAAATCGACTCCTGTTTCTTCTTCTATCACATCAGACAAATCTTCACCCTCATAGAGGCTTTCAATGTATTCTTTCCACCTATCTGCTCTCTCCTCTGCATTTAACAGTGGAATTCCCGTTGCACTCTTAATGTTACCACCGTTGCTTTCAATGTCACCAAAGGTTGTTTTGACTTTCTTGTATGCTGAGTCTGTCCTTCCGACAATCGTATGTTTTTCGATGTCTTCACAGTTTTCCTGCAGCAATTTCGTCTTAGCTTCTCTGCACTTCCTATTTATTTCATTCCTCAGCGACTTGTATTTCTGTATTCCTGATTTTCCCGGAACATGTTTGTACTTCCTCCTTTCATCAATCAACTGAAGTATTTCTTGTGTTACCCATGGTTTCTTCGCAGCTACCTTCTTTGTACCTATGTTTTCCTTCCCAACTTCTGTGATGGCCCTTTTTAGAGATGTCCATTCCTCTTCAACTGTATTGCCTACTGCGCTATTCCTTATTGCTGTATCTATAGCGTTAGAGAACTTCAAACGTATCTCGTCATTCCTTAGTACTTCCGTATCCCACTTCTTTGCGTATTAATTCTTCCTGACTAATGTCTTGAACTTCAGCCTACTCTTCATCACTACTATATTGTGATCTGAGTCTATATCTGCTCCTGGGTACGCCTTACAATCCAGTATCTGATTTCGGAATCTCTGTCTGACCATGATGTAATCTAATTGAAATCTTCCCGTATCTCCCGGCCTTTTCCAAGTATACCTCCTCCTCTTGTGATTCTTGAACAGGGTATTCGCTATTAGTAGCTGAAACTTGTTACAGAACTCAATTAGTCTTTCTCCTCTTTCATTCCTTGTCCCAAGCCCATATTCTCCTGTAACCTTTTCTTCTACTCCTTCCCCTACAACTGCATTCCAGTCGCCTATGACTATTAGATTTTCGTCCCCCTTTACATACTGCATTACCCTTTCAATATCCTCATACACTTTCTCTATGTGTTCATCTTCAGCTTGCGACGTCGGCATGTATACCTGAACTATCGTTGTCGGTGTTGGTCTGCTGTCGATTCTGATTAGAACAACCCGGTCACTGAACTGTTCGCAGTAACACACCCTCTGCCCTACCTTCCTATTCATAACGAATCCTACACCTGTTATACCATTTTCTGCTGCTGTTGATATTGCCCGATACTCATCTGACCAGAAATCCTTGTCTTCCTTCCACTTCACTTCACTGACCCCTACTATATCTAGATTGAGCCTTTGCATTTCCCTTTTCAGATTTTCTAGTTTCCCTACCACGTTCAAGCTTCTGACATTCCGCGCCCCGACCCGTAGAACGTTATCCTTTCGTAGATTATTCAATCTTTTTCTCATGGTAACCTCCCCCTTGGCAGTCCCCTCCCGGAGATCCGAATGGGGGACTATTCCGGAATCTTTTGCCAATGGAGAGATCATGACACTTCTTGAATTACAGGCCACATGTCCTGTGGATACACGTTACGTGTCTTTATTGCAGTGGTTTCCATTGCCTTCTGCATCCTCATGTCGTTGATCATTGCTGATTCTTCCGCCTTTAGGGGCAATTTCCCACCCATAGGACAAGAGAGTGCCCTGAACCTCTATCCGCTCCTCCGCCCTCTTTGACAAGGCCGTTGGCAGAATGAGGCTGACTTCTTATGCCGGAAGTCTTCGGCCGCCAGTGCTGATTATTTATCAAAATTTAGGCAGTGGCGGGGATCGAACCCGGGACCGAAGACGTTTTGATTATGAATCAAAGACGCTACTACTAGAGTAATAAGCAGCGGCTCCAAGAGCTAGGAAACTGACAACGGCCGAAAGAGTGTTGTGCTGACACCATACCGCTCCATACATCTGAGTGGCACAGTTGGCAGAGGACGACACGACAGTCGGTCGGTACTGAATGTCCCGATAGGGTTAGTGGGCGAAGTTTTAGCCTTTTAACAATCTTAGTGAACAGTCTACATACCTAAGAAAACGCATTTCTTCTGTTTGCATCCCACTTCCTCCGCTCTCTTACACTGGGGTACATACTGCAACAGTTCTGTGGAACTCAGGTTTTGCATACTTGCTTTCCTGTTTTTGCAGATAGTCGCCTGGTCTAACAAACACTTTGTAATTTGTTATTGTTAACATCGTAATTCCTGAAACTGAATATTTTACAGCCTAAATACTGAAACATGGCTACTTGCCCGAGAATGACAGCATTGACAACAATAACATCGTACACAAATTAGGCATACTGCCTAAGGGGAACACACTGAATGTTGTCTAAACAAATTTACAGTACTTTCCCTTCTGAGACTCACTTCAAACAAATGACAGTTCGACTTCTTAGAAAATTTTTTCTAACGGCAACACTTTCGCCTTGGACAGCATATAAACGTTGTAAGTCATACGATATTTTAAAAAAATATTTTTCGTCAATAGAGGAAAAATTCGAAGAGCCTGCGAACCTAAATCAAATGTTTTTGTCATGTCATCATCAGGTTCAAAAGTAAAGAAAAAAGGTGAATAGTAAAATTCTGAGTAACTCAGACCAACTTCTGTATACTTTTTAGACAACTGTGTACATTAATTTTTACTATGTAATAGCTGCAACAGAAATACTTTTGCTTACTGGATACCTCACGTACACATTTGTGAATTTTCAATCTTTCCATCATGCTAAAGTATTGCGAGCTGTTGGTTACTATTTTTATTTTGCATGATGTATAATGAATGATGGGATTAGTATTACAACAGTGAATATTTAAAAAAATAATTATTCTAGTCCATAGAAAGAAGCCAATTGTACAAAGTATATCTCGGGAATCGGTACATAAATTTGTATAAAACTTGGCTCTAAAATCATTAATCTCCTGAGAGCGTTAGAGCATGACGAAACATTTTTCTTCCTCCAGAAAAAAAATTCACTTCTGAATATACAGATAATACACACTCCAATACGATTTGTACCTAGAAACTCTTGATGTGGATGTGTACAACACTCCAGTACACCTGAACAGGCAAATACATGCTACTAGTGCATAACATTATGTAGGTTGGAATCAATACAAGCGCGAGTAAAAAATTTAGTTTCATAGTATTTTTTTATTCCCCTATTGTCTTTAATTTTAAATAGATAATCTGACTGACCTCATGATGGGTTTCTACTACATTCTAAAACCATTTGTGTTACCCGGAAAGAAACAATAAGAAAAATTTTTCTCATTAGAAAATTTCCTTTACACGCGACGTTCTTTTACTTTGAACGTTTTATCAATAGATGTATGTATTGTATTGTATTGTATTGAAGTGGGGACCTAGAAACGAAGTAGAGGCTCCGGCCCCGCCGTATCCCTCAGTGGTACGCAACCCCACAACGGGCTACAGCAGTCCACTCACACCACCGCCGCCCCACACCAAACCCAGGGTTACTGTGCGGTTCGGGCCTGCAGTGGACCCCAGGCCCCTCCCCCCCCCCCCCCCCCCCTCCCGCTGGGAACGTCTCATTACAGACAAGTGTAACCCCAACGTTTGCGTGGTAGAGTAATTAGGTGTACGCGTACGTGGAGACAGTGTCCACGCAGCAATCGCCGACATAGTGTAACTGAGGCGGAATAAGGGGAACCAGCCCGCATTCGCAGATGGAAAACTGCCTTATAAACCATCCACAGACTGGCCGGCACACAGGACAGTAATCCGCCGGGCGGATTCGCGCCGGGGACCGGCACGCCTTCCCGCTCGGTAAGCAATGCTTTGCTCCGCACGGCTAGCCGGGCGGGCTATCAATAGATAGATAAAATAATAGAGATCACCTTCACTGTCAAGTATTCGTCAAAAAAATTCCTTCAAACGCCATAATAATTTCCTTTTTAACATAGATACTTAAATAACATTATCTGTATGCCGGTATTTAGTAGAAACCGAGAATATTCGAAAACATATTCGCTTTTAAACAAAATAGTTGGACGTTACTCCATCTCGGTCGAGTGCCATTGCTTACGATATGTTATCGAACTCAGAGGGTTCATCAAAACAGTGCAGGAGTTACATTAAGTTTCTGGTTTCTAGTGTGAGATATGTTACATATGCTTTGTGAGATGTCGCCTTCGTTTAGCTGCATTATAATAACACTTTTGCCTTGATCAGAGTTTTTATTGACTTTGTCACATTTTTGACGTTACAGTCTGAGTAGCCCTCTTATATTGTTTGCAGACGATGATGTCATTTACCGTGTTGTAAAGTCATCAGATGACCAAAACGAAATGCAAACTGATTTAGGGAAGGTATGTGTATAGTGCGAAAAGTGGATATTAATCCTGAATAAAGAAAAGTGTGAAGTTATTCACATGAATATTAAAAGAAATACGCTAAATTTCGATTGCGCGGTAACTCACACAAATCTTAAGGCTGTAAATTCAGCTAAATACTTAAGGATTACAATTACAAATAACCTAAATTGGAACGATCGCAAAGATAACGCTGTGGCTAGAGCAAACCAAAGACTGCGATTCATTGGCAGAACTCTTAGAAGGTCTACTAAAGAGACTGCCTACACCTCGCTTGTCCGCCCTGTTCCGGAGTATTGCTCTGCGGTGTGGGATCAGCATCAGGTGGGGCTGACAGATGACATCGGAAAAGTTCAAAGAAGGGCGGCTCGTTTTGTATCATCGCGAAATAGGGGAGATAGTGCCACAGACATGATGCGTGAATTGGAGTGCCAAACCTTAGAACAAAGGCGTTTTTCGTTGCGACGGGATCTTCTCAAGAAATTTCAATCACCAATTTTCTCCTCCGATTGCGAAAACTTTCTGTTGGCACCCACCTACATAGGGAGAAATGGTCATCACGATAAAATAAGAGAAATAAGAGCCTGCACAGAAAAATTTAAGTGCTCGTTTCTCCCGCGCGCCGTTTGAGAGTGGAACGGTAGAGAGACAGTTTAAAGGTGGTTCATTGAACCCTCTGCCAGACACTTTATTGTGAATAGCAGAGTAATCACGTAGATTAGATGTACATGTGGATCTTTGTATTTTTGCCCTTCACTCTCACGACATGAAGACTGACGGATTACTCTGTACTATACCTGTTGGACACGTTCATTTTTTATATTTATTGGTCCGTCAGACATTGTGGTCGTACATTTGATCCTTTGAAAACGGCGTAACAACGAAACACTTAAGATGGAACAAAGTCACTAGAAACTGTAATCAAGGCAAAAGTGTGATCAGTTCTGGGGCAGTGTGTCATTCTAGCCGCACCTGAGTTAGAACCCTGCTAAACTGGTAACCGCGCCGCCACGGACACCTTGCGCCAAGGTCCTGGCAGCGAAACCCTGCCGTCGCCGTGCAGGTATATATAACAGCCAGCGGCCGGCGGCAGTCCACAGTCAACCTCGACACACCAAGCAACATGGTCGCCCTCAAGGTACGAATCGATACTCAGTAGTAGACTTAGAGTAATTCGGTTTTCTAATCTCTTCACGTAAATTTTATTTGCACTACACCGGCAGCTGTTACGTAAGCCAGTTACAAACCTTATTTGTGCAATAGCAACAGTCACTGACTGATATTACTGCTACCCTTAGCAGACAAGATTTTAAACGAGTCTTTGGAATGAGGTGTATGTTAGAATGCAGCTAGGTTACGCCTAAAACGCTTTTTGTTTATCAACGTCAGTAGGTGAAACATCTGACAGATTTGTTGCTGAAAGTAGTGCATTGCACAGTCAATACAATTATTACATTTCTTCCCCCTTCAGGCATTCTTTGTAATCGTCACTGTTGCTTTATGACAAAACTTACTTGGGTATAATGGACACCCTTTCTTCAAAACATGTTGCTATTGTTATTTTTGTATCCCGCCTGGAAGGCGGCGCATGGGTCTGCTCCTAAACTGAATCAATAGGCCGAATGTAGGAAGTGAATAGGAACAGGCGAGGTAAGATTCTCGGTAAAACTTTTTACGTGAGAGTACATTTAATAGAGAATCAATGACATACGTAACTTTGCACTGAAGAGCCGTAGGTGCGAAACTAGATAGGCATCCACGTTAATAGCCACTAGTAGTAGGACAAACTATCATTGAATTAACAAGGTCAGTAATGGCCCCCTATGAAGTAGAAACAATGTTGCTAGCTCGTCTCCTCGGAATCAAATGGGTTGAATCTGGAGCGGAGCTCGTAGATCTGCACAGAGGGCGCTGTCGTCGGTGTCGGTGTTGTAGTGCCAACCTACGAACTTGCACCTACGCCGTGGCATCGTAGCTATCGATACCACAGCTGTGGTCTTCAGTCGGAAGACAAGTTTGATGTATCTCTCCACGCAGATTTCTCCCGTGCAAGTCTCCTAATCTCTGCATGACAACTGCATACACTTGAATATATTTACTACAGTCTACTTTCCAATTACTACAACGTTCCTCAAACATTTTCTAGCATTGCGAAATTAACTATTCCTTGGTGCTTCAGTATATGTCGTGTCGTACCATACCCTCTTTAAGCAAGTCAATGCCTTATATTTCTTTTATCCCCGACATGATTCAGTACTTCTTCTTAGCTACACGATCCACGACTCCGATTTTGGGCAGTCGACTGTGGCAACACATTTCAAAAGCTTTCTTCCTACCTGTACTGATCGTCGTTTAAGTCTCATCCCCATGTAGCTACAGCTATACTCCGCAAGCCACTTAACTGTGTGTACTTTGTTTACCACTGTCGCTTCCCACTTTTTCTTTTCCAATCACAAATGTTTCGCGGTAAGAACGTTTGTTGCCCCCATGTGAGCTCCAATCTCGTTAATATTACTTTCGTGGTCATTTAGTGAGATATACGTAGGAGGAAGCAATATATTAGTTCGCTCTTCTACGTGCGCTCAAGGAATTTTAACAGTAAACCACACCGTGGCGGATAACGCCTTTCTTGTAGCGTCTGCCTCTGATGTTAGCTGAGCATCTCCATGACGCTTTCGAAGATACTAAACGAATCTGTCGCGAAAAGTGCTGGTCCTCTTAGGATCTTCTCTGCTACGTCTAACAAGCCTCTCTTGTATCGATCCCAGACTCACAACCAATATTCAAGTATTCGTCAACAAGGGTTTTGTAAGCTTCGTCCTTTTTTGGTATGTATTACACTTCTTCCAATGAATCTGGCATGTACCTTACCTACGGTTAGCTTTATGTGGTCCTTCCACTTTAAATCACGCCGTACCCACACTCCTAGTTTTTTTATGGATGTGAATGCTACCATTGGTTGTGCTGCAATCGTGTAACTATACAGTAACGGTTCTTTCTGTCTATTTACGTGCAATAAATTACATTTTTCTATGTCGGAGGTCAATGCCAGTCCTTTCAATAAGCGATCCTCTGCAGGTGTTCCTGCATTTCGGTATTATTTTCAGGCGTTCCGGCTCCTCTGTATATGAGAACATCATGAACGAAAAGTCTCACGGAACTTCCAACCTTATCTACTGGTTATTTACACACATTGTGAAACGTAATGATCCTGTAAGACTTCCTTGGGCTATGCCCGAAAATGCTGTTGCCTCTGAAGACATTCCTCTGTTGAGAATGACATACTGCATACTGTTTACTAAAAACTTTTCGCTTCAGTCATATAACTCGCCTGATATTCCATACGCTCTTATTCTTTTAATTAGATTGTAGTGCGAAACGGACGCCTTCTGCAACTCAAGGAACACAGCTTCAATTATGGTATTACTGCTTCCTGGGTCTCGTGGGCCAACAAAGCAAGCTGGGTTACACATGGTCGTTGTTTTCGGAACCCATGTTGATTCCTGCAAACCAGACTTTCAGTGTCATAATACGAGAGCGTAAAACATGTTCCAATATTCTACAACTGACAGACGGCAAAGATATATGCTCATAATTTTGTGCGGCTTTTCGACGACCCATTTTGAAAACGGGAATGAGCTGCTTCAGCAAACGCCTGCATATCGACGTCTCCTGTGGCATAAATTCTGCCCGCCCCCCTGTCCCAAATCTCTCCCCCCATCTCCAACTCAACCAATTGTCATTTATTACTCAAAAAATCATTTTTCATGTTTTGCTACATATACGCTTAACTGACTATTTCTGATTATTTACTAATTGGTACATTAATCGTCGACCTTGGTACTCAATTATTATTGACTTCCCATAGAAATATTTTTATTTTAAAAACTTGATATTAATTTTTCTTGTCTAGTACATAGTTTAACCAACATTTACAAACACGTATCATTTGTGACATCTGAATATTCGTTTAAGAAACTGGACGTGAACTTGGAATTACTACTTTTACTGTAGAGTTACGTGCATGTCTGAAAGAACAGCCATAACTGTACGAAATGTTTCCAAATTAATTCGCTGACTGAGAATTCCTTGACGTCAGCTGTATTAGGTATCAACTACCCAACAGTGATATATGCAAATTTGTGGCGGACCAGCCGGTACTTATGTCAAGTAATTCTCTGTAATCGAATTAATTTCAAAGTATTTAGTGAACAGCTTACAGGCATTTCTTAATTATCAAAGGTGTCTCTAAAGTAATGGTCAGTATCCAGGGCTATGACACGAAAGATCATTTGAAGCATAAAGCTTCGTATGTACATATACTCTATTCCGAATGGTTTCCGAGTAATAATGTATATTATTATTTATTTTTTGTATTATTCAGTACAGTGTTATTATTTACGATGTGCTACAGCAGAGTAGAGGAATTCGAGATCAACAACTTCACATGGGACACTGGTCGTCTATCAAATGGAAAACTACCTCAAATTGGCCTACAAAAACCACCTAAGTCACACCACTTGCACATCGCATGAGACTTTCAATACTCTATGAGTCCTGAAGGAAAAATAAGTAGAACCTTTTTTGTAGTAAATGTAATGTAGTTTAATTCTGTATTGTGATACGTTTTGGCTAAATAATGCGGTTTTCGAACTGCTCAAGAAAATGCACAAAAGTTACTTTAAATGTGTTTTATCTAGGAAAACCATTCGGAATAGGGATACGTCATTCTGAAGTATTTGCTTCAAACGAGCTTCCCTGTCATATCTCTGAATATTGACCACTCCTTGTGGGACACCCCGTATACAAGATGTTGTAAGTTGCATCTATCTATTCGTTTTATGTAGGCCGCAATGCCTTCAAAAACCACGTGCGAGATTTTCATATTCTTTCGCTCACTACAGGCAAACAATAAGTCCTACAGTAAAAATGAACGGGAACTGTTTGTAGGAAATTTAATGTAGTTAATTTTTGTACCGAGATAAGGTTTTGCTAGAGCCCAAGATTTTCGAGTTATCCAAGAAAAACGCTTTTCAGGGCTACTTTTGCACGTTTTTCTTGGATGATTCTAAAACGACAGCCTCTAGCGAAAACGTATCACAATACAAAATTTCACTACATTAAATTAACTACAAAACGGTACTGTTCATTTTCTTCTGTAGGACTAATAGTTTGCACGTAGTGAGCGAGAGGATATGAAAATCTTGCATGTATTTGAAGGTAGGGTGGGTTGTATAAAGCCCAAAGGTAGGAGTAGCTGAGTCACTCTACAACATATCGTATTACAGCAAGTTATTTTAAGTACCCTTTCGGATTGACCATAAATATATTGTCAAGAGAAAGGGAAATAAAAGCTGTCCTAGTAGTATATAGTTACAATGTGTGTGTGTGTGTGTGTGTGTGTGTGTGTGTGTGTGTGGCCGGCCGTTGTGGCCGAGCGGTTCTAGGCGCTTCGGTCTGGAACCGCGCGACCGCTACGGTCGCAGGTTCGAATCCTGCCTCGGGCATGGATGTGTGTGATGTCCTTAGGTTAGTTAGGTTTAAGTAGTCCTAAATTCTAGGGGACTGATGACCTCAGATGTTAAGTCCCATAGTGCTCAGAGCCATTTGGAACATTTGTGTGTGTGTGCGTATGTGTGTGTGTGTGTGTGTGTGTGTGTGTGTGTGTAAGTAAAAGGCAACAACAACAACAGCAAGGTACATCCCCTGCAGACAGAATATGTCACAACTCTAATATAATTTTAATGCACAGTACTTAAATTTACGGACGTCAGCCTATAGTCATACGTCCTTTGACAGCTGTTCGCCTTCGCCGCCGTGCTGGCCGTGGCCCGCGCCGGCTATCTGTCCGCCCCCGCTGTCTCCTACGCCGCCCCAGCCGTCGCCTACGCCGCCCCCGCCGTCGCCTACGCCGCCCCCGCGGCCGTCGCCCCCGCGGCCATCACCTCCCAGAGCTCCAACATCCTGAGGAGCTTCGGCAACCTGGGACAGGTGTCCACCTACACCAAGACCGTCGATACGCCCTACTCCAGCGTCACCAAGTCCGACGTCCGCGTCAGCAACGACGCCATCGCACACGTCGCCGCCCCCGCACTGGCCTACGCCGCCCCCGCGTACTACCACTAACCACCGAGGCTGCAGTTCCACTTCAGCTTTTCTGTTGCTTATTTATTTTCCGTTTTATGTCTTCTGTAAATAAAATACTTCATTGACAATTATACTATTGTTGTTGTATCATTGTACCGTTGTAGTCTCCATCTTATTACACACTCCTTCCATTTTCTAACCAGTATTAGTCCGAGATCTTGGTTATACATAACACAGTGAGCAAGCGATGGATATCAGTCTCAGTTTAAATAAAACACATTAGCAAATGAAATATTTCTGTGTCTATTTGAAAAGAATCACTTTGCATTTCTTTTCTATAATGTTACTCCAAACAGGCATTTTAGTGAAGAAAGGTATTTCGTTTTTAATAGGCTAGTTTTAGCCAAGATGACGCTTGAAGGATGCAAATGAAATAAAATGTCTGACAGTATTAATAGAAAAGTGAGAGGTTGTGTAATGACAACTGAAACACTAATTGTGGTGCTTTATTCTGTATTGGGTGATGGTGGGTTCCAACGTTCAAACAGACTTACCAAAACTTACACACCAGTTACGAAAATAACGTAACCACTATAGAACGTAGACCGGCCGGAGTGGCCGAGCGGTTCTAGGCGCTTCAGTCTGGAACCGCTCTACCGCCACGGTTGCGGGTTCGAATCCTGCCTCGGGCATGGGTGTGTGTGATGTCCTTAGGTTAGTTAGGTTTAAGTAGTTCTAAGTTCTAGGGGACTGATGACCTCAGAAGTTAAGTCCCATAGTGCTCAGAGCCATTTGAACCATAGAACGTAGACAACATCCAAGAAAACGTTTAGGAAGTACTATTGAAACTCCTGGTTAAATCCGCAGGACAGAGCACGTAGTTGGAATTGTGGAAAAGGGCCAAAAATGAGCGGCTGTCAGTTACACTCAAACACCTATAACTTTATTTAGTTGCCAAAACATTACAGCGCGAATTTACGAGCTTAACTATCGACTGAATATGTCACACAATCTTACGGCTTAAGGCTCTTTGATTTTTAAAACTGCTGAAGGCCCATCATTTAAAAACACAACTACAACGAATTTTCAAAAGGCAGAAGGCCGAAAGCTTTATCCAAAAAATATTTTAAATGAGGCTGAAGGCCCCAACAATGCAAGACTTGACAAGTAAGGAACTTCCAATTTTAAAACGGCTGAAGGCCCATTATTTAAAACCCAACTAAAAACATACAAATTCAAACCATCTGCTATGAGCCATTAAAATACACAATCAAACACCAATAAGAAAAGGCAGTATAGCCAGAGGCGCTCAGAAGTTTCCGGGGATCAGTTTGCACTTGAAATATTAACGTTCGCTTAGGGGAGACAGGTTGTCGGCCCAACTATATCCGATCCGCCAGCAACCCAACCCGGAGACAGTCAACGGACCCACCGACAAGACGACTTGCTTTCCACCCGACCAGTGCATAAGGAGCTCCAAAACAAAAACGTAAAAGGCGTAGCCGCCCACGACCAAGTATGCATAAGCTGTCAAAACTACACACGTGTTGGACAGCGACAACAGGGTGACGGAAGGACACTGCCTGAATTTTACGTCATCGGCCAGGGCAGGTAGCCGGAACGCTAACGGCCACAAGGCTGAAAATTCCGCTGGCGCAGTTGGACTTCAAATAACCAAAATACAGTAAAACTCCACCGGCTGGTGGCCAAACCTTCGCCAACTCGAACACCCGTTGTTGTTCAGGGGAATATCCCCAACAGCCAACCATGAATAGATCCACACCAACCGACCGACTGCCACACACCAGCTAGCCGGAAACTATAAACACTAGACCAAAGATAGTACAATATGCGAATATCGATGCACACTTCTGCTGCCACACGTAAAAAGAGGAAGAACCACGGCATGACCGCAATAACAGCAGGAAACCAAACGCAGAGTAACAGTCAAGGTTTAAACCAACACATAAGCCGGGGGCAGGACGGGTCAACTATTTCAACTCAGTTCCGTTAAACTGAAGCAGATAACGACATTGCAGAAAAGTGTGTGTACAGTATTCAGAAGATCAAAGGTTATTACGACTGACAAAGTAAACAGGAATGACCAAGCTACCCAATTTCATCCTTACTAACCATTTTCTATTCAAACAAGATACTTCTGAAGTGGAGTAACTCGCAACACAACAGACAGTGGGTACTTTATGATGACATGCAGTTTGACTTCATAGAACTCTTGATATGATCTGAAATGGCTGTGATTGCACCGCTTCAAGAAAAGCATAAAGTCTTCAAAATCGGAAGGACAAGGACAGCATTTCAAATCCGCGTCCAATCATCCAACTATAGATTTTCTGTGGTTTCCATAACTCGCCAAGGCGAATGCCAGGACGGTTCCATTAAAAGATCACAGTCTATTTCCTTCCCGTATGCTATCTTGTGCTGCGTCCGTGATGATCTCGTCGTCCACCCCAGTCTTGGTATCTTTTCTTCCGAAGTTCCGAAGTGCGCCCAGGAAAGATCAGTTTGTGTTCTGGAGAAATGTAGGAACAAGCGAGGAAATACTGGCCCTTCGAATTATGTTAGAAGGTTGAAAAAGGCAAAACCTACGTTTTCAGCATGTATAGATTTAGAGTAAACTTTTGATAATACTGACTGGACTACACTCCTTGAAATATGGACAAAGAGGGAGAAAATACAGGAAGAGTTTGATTATTTAGAAACTATAGAGAAAGCAGACTGATGTTATAAAGGATGGAGGGACGTGAAAGGAGACAGTAGTTGCGTAGGGAGTTTGTGGCATTTCCCCAACTATCAAGCTGTGCATTGAGGAAGGATTAAGGAAACTAGGGTAAATGTGAAATTGATTTGAAGTTGAGGAACAAGAAATAAAAACACTGCAATTTGTCAGTGGCATTGTAATTCTGTCAGAGACGGCAAAGGAATTGGAAGATCAGGTGAACCGAGTGGCTAGAGTACTGAAAAACTGTAAAATGAAGATCAATGAAAGTAAAACAAGGTTGTGGCATTTCCCCAACAAGCAAGCTGTGCACTGAGGAAGGATTAAGGAAACTAAGGTAAATGTGGAAAGGGATTTAAAATTGAGGGAGAACAAATAAAAACCTCAAAATTCAAGAAGAAAAGATTGAAATAGTAAAGGAATTCAAATATCTCGGAGAAAGCATTAGTTGGAATTCTGTGGAAAGCAAAGCAATGGAATCCAGAAAAAGTAAACTTGTATTGGCCTTCCAACTAACAAAAAATACATACAACAAAAAATCCCTTTCATGGGGGTCCAAAATTACACATTACAAGACAATGATTAAGCAAGAAGCACTGTATGCAGCAGAAACACTAAACACGAATTTCAAAGGCCAAATGAAGAAACTTGAGCTAAAGGAAAGAAAAATTTTAAGAAAAATCATAGGACCAAAATTTCAAGACAATAAATTATACACATCAAAAATGAAACTCTCTACAAGAAAATTGAAAACCTTTCAGATACTATGCGAAAAAGGAGGATAAATTTTTATGGTCGTCTTCTAAGGAATGAATTACAACAGATTAACTAAACAAATCTTTGACTTTTTCCATAACCGCAAAACGAAACCCAACTGGTTTAAAGAAACTGAAAAGACCTAGTAGAATTAAAGATTTCAGAAAATTCACTTATCGATCGAACAGCTAAAGTAATTACTGAACATGAAAACATAAGGTTCCAAGACAAATGTTCACAAAAGTCCAAATCCTTCACCTCGGAAGAAGAGAGGAAAAGAAGATCAGAAAGAATGAAGAAATACTGGGCTCTAAGAAAAGAACAACACACAAAGAAATGATTGATACAGCGTATCCCAAAGAGGGTGAAACGAAAGGAGAAGAAAGTAAAACAAAGGTAATGGATACTGCGGGAATTAGATGCATAAATTAGATGTTAAAAGTAGCAGCAGAGTTTTGCTATTACAGCGGGTAAATAAACTGACGACGGCAGAGGTAGAGACGATATAAAATGCAGACTAGCAACATCAAGAAACCCTTCAGTGACAGTGGTGGGAGAAGCCAGAAGCAGAGGCAGCAGCAGTCACCGCCCGACCGTCGGGAAGAGCACGCACCGCCGGCACGTTCGCACTCAACTGAGCGAGTGGCAGTGGTAGGAGGGAGGGGGGAGTCACAACCAAGCCAAGCGACGTCCTTCCCGGGGCGCGGACGAGACAGCGCCTACTCGTCCGGCGGCTAGGATGACTGCACACGCCGACGTGACCTGCAGCCTGCTCACGACATAAGGAGCACCTACCACGGTGCCACAATATACGACGCTCTGTTGAAACGGAGGAGCCACCAGCAGCTCCAATCGATATTTTTGCAGGTTGACCTGGTCGTAAGGCGAATGCCAGAGCAATTCTCACAAGTCCTGCCAAATAAATTCCTAATTAGGAGACACAAAATCAATCCCTCCAGATTTCAGAGTGCAGAAACTTCTGAAATGTGATAATATAAAAGATCGATGAAGACTGGATGGGTAGATCGAATAATTAATGAACCGCCGCTGGGGCGGCTGTCGAAGACGCAACATAGCTGCTTCCCGTAATTTTATACAACGGGAGAAACTCAAGTTACTCGAGGGATCGGGTGATGGAACATGTCCTGAGACGTCAAGATGGTTCAAATGGCTCTAGCACTATGGGACTTAACATCTGAGGTCATCAGTCCCGCCGCGCGGAATTAGCCGAGCGGTCTCAGGCGCTGCAGTCATGGACCATGCGGCTGGTCCCGGCGGAGGTTCAAGTCCTCCCTCGGGCATGGGTGTGTGTGTTTGTCCTTAGGATAATTTAGGGTAAGTAGTGTGTAAACTTAGGGACTGATGACCTTAGCAGTTAAGTCCCATAAGATTTCAAACACATTATTATCATCAGTCCCCTAGAACTTAAAACTACTTAAACCTAACTAACCTAAGGACATCACACATATTCATGCCCGAGGCAGGATTCGAACCTGCCACCGTAGCAGTCGCGCGGTTCCGGACTGAAGCGCATAGAACCGCTCTCGCACCGCGGCCGGCTAGTCATCAAGAAATACTAAATTTGGTAATGGATGGAAGTAGTTTGCAGTAGTTATGAAGCGAAGAAGAGGCTTGGACATGATGGTCTATTGTGAAGAACTGCATCAAACTAGTCTTCAGATCACAGCTAAAAATATTTGCTGCAAAAAGGATTAATGGGTCTCGTTTTTGAAACCCTGTCATTTTCCCCCACTGCGACTCAGATATGCGAAATTTGTCTCAAAAGTGCCTACAACCTACCTGTATAATGGTGCGCCGGCCGCAGTGGCCGTGCGGTTCTAGGCGCTACAGTCTGGAACCGAGCGACCGCTACGGTCGCAGGTTCGAATCCTGTCTCGGGCATGGATGTGTGTGATGTCCTTAGGTTGGTTAGGTTTAATTAGTTCTAAGTTCTAGGCGACTGATGACCTCAGAAGTTAAGTCGCATAGTGCTCAGAGCCATTTTTTGTAATGCTGCAAAATCGCTGCGCTCTGTGACGTCACGCACGGGCTCGGCGACGATTCCAAGAGCAAACTGTCGACACAGGCGAAAAGAACGCCAGAACTCAAGAGTTCATATGAGGTACAGGGTGAGTTAATGATGTCATTTGGGCACAAACTTCATCACAGTTCTGCCAAACGCCACTGTGGACATGTCACATGTCACAACCACCTGCCCCCTCCTCTTACCCATATCTCACCCCTTTTCTTGACGCCTCTGGCAAAACAACGGCAGGTTGCTGTGGCCGAAGGGTTCTGGGCGCTTCAGTCCGGAACCGCACTGCTGCTACGGCCGCAGGTTCGAATCCTGCCTCGGGCATGGATGTGTGTGATGTCCTTACGTTAAATTAAAAGGAAGGTCAGCGTTGGTCGTAATATTGATGTTTTATTGATAACAAATGGTTCAAATGGCTCTGAGCACTATGCGACTTAACTTCTGAGGTCATCAGTCGCCTAGAACTTAGAACTAATTAAACCTAACTAACCTAAGGACATCACACACATCCATGCCCGAGGCAGGATTCGAACCTGCGACCGGAGCGGTCGCTCGGCTCCAGACTGTAGCGCCTAGAACCGCACGGCCACCCCGGCCGGCTATTGATAACAGAATCGATTTTCCATCACATAGTGATCATCTTCGGTGCCGTACACATTAAACTCAGACACTGGTATCAAGTTATCAATAACCAAAACTGAGAGGCGATCACAATCCTTACGTTAGTTAGGTTTAAGTAGTCCTAAGTCTAGGGGACTGATGACCTCAGATGTTAAGTCCCATAGTGCTCAGAGCCATTTGAACCATTTTGAACCAAAACAGCGGCGCCCAGCATTAAAATCACGTAGTTTTCTTATCGGTGCCCGAGGAGAGCATTCTAGACAAACCGCCGCTTAGAAGGAACTTGAAAAGGCATCAGGATGTGGCATAAAAAGCCTCAATTAGACTACCTCCTCCCTTAAGTCGTTCATTTACACCATTTAGACATATTTCGCTGTCGAATACGACACTTTCAAGACTCATGTGCAAGACCTTGAGCAGCGGCGTGTCTCAAACGTTTTCTTCCCACAAGAAAACCACTTGATTTCAACTTCGAACTTGGCGGTTCTGACCTCCTTCGCAGAGGCGTCAGGAGAAGGGGTGAGATTTACTTAAGGGGGGAGGGTTTAGTTGAGGTCCTTCCCATCATGTGACACGTCTAACGTTGGGCAGAATTGTGGTCAAATGTGATGCCGACGTGACATTATTAACCCACTTTACATCCACATGAACTTCTGAGCTGTGGCCTTTTTTCCACGCGTGTCAACAGCTTGCACTGGAGCATCGCTGAGTCTGAGGCTGACGTCTCTGGGCGCCACGCTTTTGGTTTTGGTTTGTGGGGCGCTCAATTGCGCGGTTCTCAGCGCCAATACAAATACCAACCTTTGCTCAGCCCAATCTCGCCACTTTCATAAATGGTGATGAAATGATGAGGACAACACAAACACCCAGTCATTTCAAGGCAGGTGAAAATCCCTGACCCCGCCGGGAATCAAACCCGGGACTCCACGCTTGGGGAGCGAGAACGCGACCGCGAGAGCACGAGCTGCGGACGCCACGCTTTTTCACCGTTACAGAGATTGGTTGTAGGTATCTGTCAGCCAAATTACACACATATGCGTTGCAAAGGGGGAAAATGACGGGGCTTCAAAAAAAGTTACCTTTAATTCTTTTGCACAAAGGGTATATCTTGCCAATCTTCTCCTCAATCGTTTGAAACTCTTTCCATTAACATCAGACTCTGATATTTCAACTGTTCCATGATCTGACACCTCACGACTAAAACACAGAGTCAGAACTGATCCATCGAATGGATCCAAGGGGAAAAAATCGAAACTATCGAAGTTAAGAGTTTTCTCCGAAACAGAGTCCTCGTCTGACCTGTGACTACTGTAAGGAATTAGAACGTGGAGACCAGACAATAAACACAGAATCGGAATATCTTTTTAGTGATCATACAGTATCGCGAATTTCAACTCTCCAAAGTCAGAGACTTTGATGAGCAATTGAAAATTATAAGCTTGTGTTAGTGGAATGACGGCTTGGTTTCATATATTCGCGATCGTGAGAACTTTTGAATACCTCGAGTTCATCAGTACTGATCGCACTGGCAAATCAGACTTCGCAAACTAAATAAAAAGTAGCTTCTGAATAAGTGCTACAATTCGTAGCTATCTCAATGAGACGGGTAGAAAGGCGGCCAAGGATAGTTCGTCCAAGCCGGTTATTCTCGTTCATACAACACAAGACACACACGCCTTTGCGCTAAAGAAACGTTAATAACACAATACGAATTTAAAAAAAATAGTACACAATGCGTGAAATCAAATTTGTTGTTATTATTGTTCAAACATACTTACAATAACATACACGTCTTAACAGTATAAACAGTACAAGGCCAGGAGGAGGAAAGGTGAAGAGTGAAATAACAAGTGAAGGATGTCAGACAAGAAAATAAGAGTATTAATTCACAGTGACATCCCTGTCATTCCACACATTCCTCCGAAATTCTAAAATTCCACTTCTAGGATTTTATGTTGTACATACGTTAGCCATTTTTTTTTCTTGTTTGTCATTTTAAATACCACTTTTCGTAGGCAGATTATTACATATGTTCTTATAACAAGAGAAAATAATTTCACTTAAACTAGAAAATAAACAAAAATACTATTGTGGACTATTGTGTCTCTGTAGTATGTAACCAATATCAACTGGGAAACGCAAAGTGACGTTCAATGTTGCTTGCATTTTGCCCAGAGACCAAAACATAAATGTTGCACTCATTTGCCCTATTTTTTACATACATTAGTAACAGCGACTGTAGTGCTACGGATGCAAATCGAAATACGTAAAAGGAGGGACATTTACTTTTCACTGGTGATTACCACAAAGTCACGGGACCTGGGAGGCAATCTATGTTGGGGATAAAATCCTGTTCTGTGGTGCTAACTCCGTTCATATGTCTACACTGTGACGGTAAAGGAAGACTAATTATATCCAAATAGTAGTTACGAAGAGAACTAATCGTAATATAACGGGTATAGTGAAATTCCTAATGCCAGATACTATAATTTTTTCGAAATTTACATTCTTTAGAATGAAACATAGCTTGAAACCCTCCTGACCAGATAGCATGTTTTAAATAATTCTTCTTCTCTGTCTTGAGCGCATTTTACTTTTGTTATTGTGGACATATTTACAAACAACCAATTTAACATATATGATAGCTGACTGACTCTATAAACAGGAGATTGCCAAAATAATTAAATATTCGTTACGTTGCTTTACAGAATATTGTGGCACTCAAGTAACACCGTAACTTTTGTCTGCTACGCCATCCCTGTCAGAAACAAGAAAAATCGTAAAATAGTCGTACTTCTTCGGACCAAGAAAAACTGCTGCTCGCTGAAGAGAGTCTGCCAAGCAGCAATGTTATTAATTCATAAAAATGGAGAAACGTATGAAATTCTCCTACCTAAATTACATAACACTGATAGCCGATAGATATTCACGAAATGGGTTACAGCTTCATAGTCTGAATATCGCTAGACGTGTACCAAAGAATTGTATTAAAGAAGTAATTTGTACAATATATAGCATATCTTCTTATTTTCGCTATTATCTTTACCGATTTTTCTACTATTAAATGATACTTCTGGATTGTTAACCGCATGTGGTTCGTTTTATAAGACTCGTTTGAAACAATAAAATATTGTATAATAATGGTAATATGTAATTTGTTTAATAGTTTAGCTATCGAAAAGTAGTTGTGTATGGTAGACGAATGGTATCCAGTAGAACTGACAATGGCGTTTCTTTTACGGTAAAGACAACAAAGTCAAATCATGTCGAATAAGGAGTACGGTATTTTGTTCCTGTCTTGGCTTCCCAGCTGACAGTATTTTTTGAGAAGAATGGCGCAGTTTTCTAAGCGCTGGACTAGAAATCTGGAGGATCTTGATTCAAATACACATCCGGTCATCCAAGTCAAAAGAGCTGCCTTATTCAGGTATTGAATTGCAGCTCTATGAGGCTGTGTCAGGAGGAATGTTCAGTAATCAGAGATATGGCGGGAAAGATCATTTGAAGTAAAAAACCTCATATGAACATACCTTATTCCGAATGGTTTGGGACGTAGATTACATTTAATGTACATTCTTAATTATTCTCTGTACATTCTTAATTATTCTCTGTAATTATTCTCTGTATATGATTTTATTTTATTTTATTATGATTTTATTTTATTTTATTATATAAAATAAAATCATAAGGACGGCTGTAGGTGTCTTTTATTTTTTGTGACGATAGTAAACGGCCATCGTCCCAGTGACGTCGTAAAAAAAGGATGGACATACAAGAGAAGTGGACAAAGATCGGTGGGATTTAATAGGCCAAAAAATGAGACAGTCCGGTGAGACGTTGTACAACCTCCTGTTACTTAGTGGTGGACATCATTCAGATACAATCCGTCACACAGACCTTACGGGAACAGTGCTAATGGCAATGAAATCCAGGATAGCGCTGCCAGTACAGCGATAGTAAAATTTGAGACCAGCAATGTAGTTACGCTCGTAGTCTCATTTTTAATGTGCCTGCATGACTAATACTGGGGCACTGTGTCATTCTGAACGAGTTCCTCGCCAAACTGGCCGTCGTCACGGACACCTTGCACCAAGGTCCTGGCAGCGAAACCCTGCCGCGGTCGGGCAGCTATATAACGGCTAACGGGCGGCACTGGTCCACAGTCAACCACCTGTACATCAAGCAACATGGTCGCCCTCAAGGTACGGGTCTATATTAGCTAGTATTCTCTACAAGCAATGCCGTCTGTAAATACTCTCGTTTCTGACCATCTGACCATCTGAAGCTGAGACCTATAGCGTGGCAGTTGATGGAATACCATTACGTAATGCTTATTCAAACATAATTTGCCGCAGCACCGACAGTCCCTGAGTAGTATTACTAGCCGTACTTGATTTTAACTAGGTCTTCGGAAGCCTAACAGTAATAAATAAGACACAGAGACCGTTTCAGTCTGTTAAAGATGTATTCTCAATATTCCTACATAGGTTTAGGCTACGCAGTTGCTATAAATTTTGAATAGTCTGGGTATTGGGTCCGGTAATTAACGAAAAATTCTAACAACTAAACTGTCGACGTTTCGACCAACTTTCCAGTGAAGGTCTTCCCCAATATACTGACGATTTCGGTTGTCTGAACGCCATTGGACAGTCTGAAGCAAATTTCGCTGTGGAGGGATGGCCGTACGGTAGGCTGTTGTCTGCGCTCCTCTGGCAAGTTACTGGTAGAAAATGGCGAATCGGCAGGTTGCATCGGAGGGAGTGTTTTCCAGCAGAGAGATGTTGATATCCCACGGCATTCCTCCTGCGGCCTTTTTTATATAAAGTTGAACCTGGGTCACGTGTAGGTGCTGGCCGGAGAACAACACGCGCGGTCCTGATGAACTGGGATAGCTCGCAGCCTAAGAGTAACTTATAGCCAACATCCATTAATGCATGTTATCATGCTGTTAGGACGTCATCAGAGACGCTGTCGAAATAATTAAACGTCCTAACAGCAAGAACAGGAAGAACGGCTACAAGTTACCGAGTGCCTAACTGGCAGCGATCCCAATCGAGCTGGCCGCATGGGTTAGTCAACCAGCAGCTCAGTATAAACAAGCGGCCACGAGAGATCTGCCGTGCGGCATCGACGTCTTGCCGCAGGAAAATACCCCTGCGTACAGGCTGCCTATCCGCTACTGCCTACCAGTCACGTGTCACAGGAGCACATCCAGTAACCTACCGTTAACTCTCCTCCATAGCAATTTTTACTTCGAATTGTCCAATGGCATTCCAGAGTGTGATGTCGGTAGACATACTACAACCCAAAACAGACAATATGTAGGGAAAGACATTCACTACAATCGAGCAGCTGGTCGCCCTGAAAAGATCGCTGAAAATCAGGTCGAAACGTCGGCATATTAGTTGTTTTTGCAATATCGGTCGCTGTCCCGAGGGCCGTACTTTCAAATACGCGGGCCACCAGTTAGGCCACCGCCGGTTCGATGAACCCTCTGCCTGGCACTTAAGTGTGATTTGCGGAGTATCTATGTGAAGTAGATGTAGATGTTTCCCACAGCCGCCACCGCGGCATGAGGGCGCTGCCACGAACGATTACGTTGCTGCCAATGAGATGCAAGCATCCCCTCGCCGAGACTCCAGCGACGGGTGTATTTAAGTTCAAACACACATGCACTGAGCTCATTTTGTGTGTTTGCCTGTTGAATAACATTTATAGATTTTCATAGTGGCTAGCGCTCGCGATCTACTGAATAGTTATTGTACTGAAGAGTGATTGATTTGTAAATCTACAGTAGCTGTATATCCAACAATCAAAGCTACCGGTAGCAACTGACGCTGCAACTACAGCAACAAAGTTATGAATTATTTTTTACTATTTTATATTAGACTTACAATAAACTAATATCTGAATTCTATTTATATGAACAGCATCTGTTCCTCGTTCCTGTAACCATTAAAGAACCACACAGCGTGGAAGGATGTTGCAACAGTTTAAATGTTTGATAGCGAAGCGGCCTAATAACCAAACTGATTTTATTCAGACTAATAATGATCGTGGAAGCCTACGACCATGCACTATAATTTTGTTTACATGACGACCTGTTTTGGACTGTACATTCCTTTTCTGTAAGTGTGTTCCTAATACACTGATATTGTAATTAATGAAAGAGAAAAGAAACGTGCATTTTCTTCACTGTACAGTACAGAACTCCCCGGTCTCATCTTCGTGCTACAACAGCAACTTCCATTGTTATTAACTATTTCACTTTCGTAAAAGAATTCCACTAATTCAAAAGATCGAAAATATTTCAAAAGAACGGAAAATATTAATTCATTTTATTGTTGTCCTACTCATCAGTTAATTTTGTACACTACGTGATACCAACAGAGCAAGAGGCGTAGAACGTATTCAGCATTGCTGCCATTAAGATATCACGTTCGTAGTGACAGGAAGATCTTGCTAAACGAGGCACTTTGAATTATTTAAGTGTGCTAACTTTAAAGTTTATTTCAGTCGATCGTCATATAAATTGTTTAAAGTTTATACTGCTTGGAATTGACTGTGTCAAACTCTACAAGGTGTAAATATTTTCATTAGGTTCCTATTAAAGGATATTTTTTGTGTACAGTTCTGCACAACTTAAGTATAGTTGATCAGCAGCATCATGGAACCAACAAAAGCTGTTGTGAATAACACTGAGAGGAAACTGGTTTCGATAAAGCGACCATTTTCAAGTGATGGGTTCCTTAAATGTGACGTAATGTTAATCTATGACTTCCACATGGTCGCTTGATCAAATTACATTACTGGCAATTAAAATTGCTACACCAAGAAGAAATGCAGATGATAAACGGGTGTTCATTGGACAAAAATATTATACTAGAACTGACATGTGATTACATTTTCACGCAATTTGTGCGCATAGATCCTGTGAAATCAGTACCCAGAACAACCACCTCTGGCCGTAATAACGGCCTTGATACGCCTGGGCATTGAGTGAAACAGAGCTTGGATGGCGTGTACAGGTACAGCTGCCCATGCAGCTTCAACACGATACCACAGTTCATCAAGAGTAGTGACTGGCGTATTGTGACGAGCCAGTTAAAGTTGCTCGGCCACCACTGACCAGACGTTTTCAATTGGTGAGAGATCTGAAGAATGTGCTGACCAGGGCAGCAGTCGAACATTTTCTGTATCCAGAAAGGCCCGTACAGGACCTGCAACATGCGGTCGTGCATTATCCTGCTGAAATGTAGGGTTTCGCAGGGATCGAATGAAGGGTAAAGCCACGGGTCGTAACACATCTGAAATATAACGTCCACTGTTCAAAGTGCCGTCAGTGCGAACAAGAGGTGACCGAGAGGTGTAACCAATGGTACCCCATACCATCACACCGGGAATACGTCAGTATGGCGATGACGAATACGCGCTTCCAATGTGCGTTCACCGCGATGACGCCAAACACGGATGCGACCATCATGATGATGTAACCAGAATCTGGATTCATCCGAAAAAATGACGTTTTGCCATTCGTGCACCCAGGTTCGTCTTTGAGTACACCATCGCAGGCACTCCTGTCTATGATGTAGCATCAAGGGTAACCGCAGCCATGGTCTCCGAGCTGATAGTCCATGCTGCTGCAAACGTCGCCGAACTGTTCGTGCAGACGGTTGTTGTCTTGCAAACGTCCCCATCTGTTGACCCAGGGATCCGTTACAGCCATGCGGATAAGTTGCCTGTCATCTCGCCTGCTAGTGATTTGAGGCCTTTGGGATCCAGCACGACGTTCTGTACTACCCTCCTGAACCCACTGATTCCATATTCTGCTAACAGTCATTGGATCTCGACCAATGCGAGCAACAATGTCGTGATACGATAAACCGCAATCGCGATACGCTACAATCCGACCTTTATCAAACTCGTAAACGTGATGGTACGCATTTCTCCTCCATACACGAGGCACCACAACAACGTTTCACCAGGCAACGCCGGTCAACTACTGTTTATATATGAGAAATCGGTTGGAAACTTTCCTCATGTCAGCACGTTACGGTATCGCCACCTGCGCCAACCTTGTGTGAATGCTCTGAAAAGCTAATCGTTTGCATATCACAGTATCTTCTTCCTGTTGGTTAAATTTCGCGTCTGTAGCACGTCATCTTCGTGGTGTAGCAATTTTAATGGCCGGTAGTGTACTTATCTGTGGATACATATTGTTTACAGTAGTTTTTAGTAGTTCCAAGACTCCGTTCTTCAAATAAAACATAAATAATATGCTATCAGTGTCGGGAGTCACAAGTCATCGACTGTGTTGTCGTCTTCCTACGGTGTATTTCTACATCAATATGAAGGACTCGTGGTCGTCAGTACCTATCCTCCAAGGTGGGGAAATGGAAACTGGGGTTTAAAGTCGATACACAATGAAGTCATTAGGGACAAAGTGCAAGCTCTGAATGTCGTTTTTAATTATCTCGGCATTTGTCTTAACCCGTACTGGTAATTGTACTAGGAATCTTCAATGATCCCTCAGGAGTTTACACAGGTTGGTTAAAATGAAAGTGTGATGGAAAATATTTCTCCCACCTTAAGATAAGTAAACCAAATTACATCGCCTACCATAAGTGCTGATCATGTAATTGTGTCGTTTATCTTCAGGACAGGAAATGATTTCTGCCCCATTTTTATTTTACCCACTCTGTGCATCGATCATCTGCTAATGATAATGAACTCTTTTGAAACATCGTAACATTGATGTTAAAGACAAAATATTAACATTCGATGCAGGAAGGAAGAAAGAGAAACGGGCTCGTAAACACTGGCGAAAAGTTTTACGTCATTTAAAAGAAACTTCTTCTGAAAATTTCTCAAAACGACACTAGTGCAACACAACTACGACTTTTCAAGGTTGGCCAAGGGGCGTGGGAGTGTCGCAGGAGAGAAGCAACATTTTTAACGAACTAAGGCAGAAACATCGGCTATTGTGTTCTGCTTTCGTGTAGGAAACATTTCGATACATTACCAGAAAACGAAGAAACTGAATGTGCCAGAATGAAATGTTCACTCTGCAGCGGAGTGTGCGCTGATTTTGAAACTTCCTGGCAGATTAAAACTGTGTGACCGAGACTCGAACTAGGGACCTTTTCCTTTCGCGACGCTTTCCCGCGAAAAGAAAAGGTCCCTAGTTCTAGTCTTGGTCACACAGTTTTAATCTGCCAGGAAGTTTCAAAATCAGCGCACACTCCGCTGCAAAGTGAAAATTCCATTCTGGAAACATCCCCCAGGCTGTGGCTAAACCGTGTCTCCGCAATATCTTTTCTTCCAGCAGTGCTAGTCCTGCAAGTTTCGCAGGAGAACTTCCGTGAAGTCTGAAAGGTAGGAGACGAGGTACTGGCGAAACTAAATGTGGTTTATGGAGTGGGCATTATAAAATAGCACAAGCAAAGAATCATTTGCAGACAGGAACAGATATGGACCTTCCACCGCCGCTCAGCTATTACCTCAAAGAGCGCCTTATAGCTCTTAAACAAGATTCGTGTTAAAAGTACTTCATCGGTGCTTCCTACTGCAAGCTAAAAAACTGCACTTAGATGTTTGAGCTCTACAAAGACTGTTCTCAAAAGTAAGATACCCTCTATCAACAACACAGTAGATCGCCGAACAACTTCGGTCAAAAATATTATGTTTACAGTCCGTAGACAAATATGCTGGACATATCTAATGATTAATAACATTGGGTTTTACGCCATTTTACTATTTCATCACTTGACATCGATGTTAAAAGTATAATTAATTTAGTCCCGATTACTATAACCAAGGGTGTTCAGACGTCAATAATTGAATCGATTTCAGTATGGATGATCTGTCAGTATGTATCTGTCTAGTATGAACTACGACTCTTCTGAATACGAATTCAACTCCTCAGTTGTCCACATGAGCTCCATGTACGTTTAAGTTCTCGCATGATGGAAAAACCTTGGCAGAAAAATATGCAGCACCAGTTCAATCTCAGTCCAGTGTGTAGAGTTTTGACATTGAACCTCCCATCATAGACAGAAAATGTGGCTTATTCTTACCTTAATAAGAAACAAGAACCCTTCAAGTGAAGTGTGGGTCACTGTATTTTGTGCCGTCTTTCGACAGGTCTTTGCCTTCGCCGCCGTGCTGGCCGTGGCCCGCGCCGGTTACCTGTCCGCCCCCGCCGTCTCCTACGCCGCCCCAGCCGTCGCCTACGCCGCCCCCGCCGTCGCCTACGCCGCCCCCGCGGCCGTTGCCCCCGCGGCCATCACCTCCCAGAGCTCCAACATCCTGAGGAGCTTCGGCAACCTGGGACAGGTGTCCACCTACACCAAGACCGTCGACACGCCCTACTCCAGCGTCACCAAGTCCGACGTCCGCGTCAGCAACGACGCCATCGCACACGTTGCCGCCCCCGCACTGGCCTACGCCGCCCCCGCGTACTACCACTGACCACTGAGGATGCACTTCAACCTCAGCTCTTCTGCTGATTATTTATTTTCCGTTTTATGTCTTCTGTAAATAAAAACTTTCTGCGACATTATTACCACGACTTTTTTATTGACATCAGACTGTAAGAAGGTCATAATTAATATACAGAAGTGCAGTACTCAATCATTTCGTCCTTTGACTCTCGTAAATAATTCTGTATAGCTATGGCTATTCTAGATTAAATCAGTGTGATGTTAAGGAGATCGGGCTGAAACTATAAAGCATTTCTGCTACAACAGAATTATGTACCTAACAAAAATGGCTCAAATGGCTCTAAGCACTGTGGGACTTAATATCTGAAGTCATCAGTCCCCTAGAACCTAGAACTACGTAAACCTAACTAACTTAAGGACATCACA
Source organism: Schistocerca nitens (assembly GCF_023898315.1). NCBI lineage: Eukaryota > Metazoa > Arthropoda > Insecta > Orthoptera > Acrididae > Schistocerca > Schistocerca nitens. The sequence continues at coordinate 1,189,575,560 of NC_064614.1, read as the reverse complement.
CACATCCATGCCCGAGGCAGGATTCGAACCTGCGACCGTGGCAGCAGCGTAGTTCCGGACTGGAGCGCCTAGAACCGCTCGGTCACAGCGGCCGGCGTAGGTAACATTTCCAACAGGAAATGCATGTTATAGAAGATATAGAGGGATCCAAAAAATAACGCTCAGTATAAACTTGACATATGAGACCCTGAAATTTTTGTATTATCTTTAACTAGAGTAGAGAGTGTCAGGGATATTATAATCGATGTGGGGTGCCAATGATTGGAACAAAGGCTTTCTCATTGCAGTGAAAAATTTTCACGAAATTTCAATCAATGATTTATATCAGTCGAATATTTGCATCACCTGCATATCTGCGAACGTGTCTGTGTTTGTTTTGAAGATGAGCATGGACTGAAAAAATAAGCTTTGTGAAACTAAAAGTTAATTTTGCTGTGAAATAAGAACAAAAACAGTAGCCAAAACAACGGCAGACTGACCGAAGGTACACATCTTTGTACGTCTGTAAAATTAAACTCTGTTGCAGCGTAAAATCCAGCTCATTGTTGCTTTATTCCACACAATATAATATCTTTGGATCCTAGAGGTAGTCGAGATATTGCAGCTTATTCTTGCCCATCACTTCATAGGCAGCCCTCCTTAGGTCATCGAATGAGCGAAAAGGATTCGTACTACAATGCACTGCAAGTTTTAACTGCTTCAAAAATGCTCAGTCGGGTTAATCACAGTAGACACACTAGGCAATTCCATTCGTCTGATTCCTTCCATCTGGAGGAAAATATTCAGTAGATGTGCACAGCATGCGCGAGCGTTATCGTCTTGCAACGGGTTCCTGTTTTTGAGATTATGGTGACAGAACCGAACAATAGGGTGGGTTATCCAGTCCTGATAATGCACGCCCTCAAACTATCGTCTTTAGTTGTTGAGGGTGGTCGAAATTTCCGCGAAAAATGATTGACTCAGCTCCCAGCTGAACCTGCGGGACAGCATGCTTTGGACGTGCATTTCCATATGTCTGCCACCACACTCCTCAATGACGATCAGCAGGCATCAGATAAATGCGGCACTCCTCGGCGAAAATAAATCACCGCCATTGATACATGTTCCAGTCCAAGTGTTCCTTTGTTCTTCATACACCACAGTGCTTGGAGGTTTGTACTGTTGTTCGTAATGGATGACCAAAGACCAAACTGAACGTGTGGAGACGACTCAGTACTGACGGGGGCGACAAGGCCTGCGCAGTTGCTCCTCAAAGTGAAGTTCGCTGTGCTACAGGGCTATTCATAAGTACCTTCGGTGATTAAGGACAGGACTGTGACAAAACTACGAGACATGCAGAAAACACACATACGAAGAGATGTAGCATCACTCCAAGCTTTTAACTACCTTTACAGGGGGAAAACCGGTATTAAGCAAAGAAGGGAATGCTGACAGGCGGAATGTGTGTATAGAAGAACCGTATAAGAGAAATACACTTGCAGGCAATCCATACTGCTATCTAAAGACAAGACGTTGTTTAACACTGTCAACAAAAACCTCAAAACATTCTTGCCCGATTTCTTCAAACTTCTACACGATACAATAATAAGTATTCTAGCAGACATAGGCTACACATCTCTTACTCTAATAAACTTTTGGGACAAACATACGCTACTCGTTTTTTAAATGTGCATGGTATACGAATATACGAGGGCTATTCGGAAAGTAAGGTCCGATCGGTCGCGAAATGGAAACGACTATGAAACTCCGATAAAGCTTTGCACAGATGTGTTGGGTAGTGTCTCTAGTATAACCCCAGTTAGCATCACGTCGCTCTTCTCATTTCTGAGCTCGCAGTGAGTGCGTAAAGATGTCTAGAAAATAGTGTCTGCCGCCACGTACGAGGGCCTGGTGAGAAATTTCGCCTGAAGCTATGCAGCTAACATTACATAACTGTCGTGCTGTTTCGTCTTCAAGACAATTCTCAGCCGCATTCTGCAGGGGCAATGAAGATGCTCCTGCATCGTTTTCAAATGGAAATGTTAGATTACCCACAATACAGTCCGCAATTGTCTCCCCCTGAGTTTCATCTCTGGTCACATGAACCGCTGGTTATGAAGACAACATTTCGGCACAAGACAACGAGCCGTAGGCCAGCGTAGAGAATTGGCGGAGAGCACTGGCGGCTGCCTTCTATAGCGAGGGTATTGGAAAGGTGGTACAACGCTACGATACACGTCTAAGTCGGATCGGCGACTATGGAGATAAGTAGCTGCAAGGTGTATCTAACTGTTGCAAATAAAACATTTTTGATTTTTACCGTGGTTTCCATTTCGCGACCTATCGGACCTTACTTTCCGAATAGCCCTCGTACATACAAAACGTTTATATTACTATATAAAGCCAAGTTATTTAACGTTGTTACCAAGAATCTCTAAAAGTTCTTGACCGATTTCCTTCAAAATTTTATACGATACTCTGATAAACTTGCAGACTGGCATAGGCTACACGTTCCCCTACTATACGAGATGAATCACTTGTAGCTTGCACAGCGAATATTGTGGAAATGGAAAGTGCTATTGATAAGCGATTGTCACAAAATGGATTTGTACTCAGGGGCTCGTATTGTTAGCCAATCAACAGATTGTAATAATACTGAGAAAGTGTATTTTCTGTACGAAAATACGTTTTTAATGGAGCAGTGACTACGGACATTAACAAACTAAAAGTAGGGTAATTAGGCCAGTGGCGTTTGTTGCAGGATTCTAGTGCGAGTCGTTTACGAAATATCGTATTCTGAAAAGTTTCTGATGACTACTTTGAAGGTCAGTAAAGCTTTGAAAAATGCATCTATTTTGTACGAATAGCCACTATTAAAGTTCCAAACCTCGTAAATACATGGCGTCGATGTGGCCGAGCATCAAAGCCTTTTCGAAAGTTTAACATACAGAATCAGCTTCATTCCCTCCATGCATGCCTCAGAGGTAAAACCTTTTTCTGATACTTTTGGAAGGATTTCGTAAATTCGATTCAAATTTTTGTATACTTCAATTCTGTATAGATAGATATTTTCTTAGACTTGAGAATTTGGAAAAAAAAACGTTCCATGCTTTATGCTGGATAGAATTTGAGGAAAGAGAAATAAATGCCAGCTTATGTACCTGTTTTCATTTAGACTCGACCACATCTGGTCACTACTTATCTAACAAAGCAAGCTATTCTAACAGTAACTGCCTGAACGTCTCAAAGCCTTTAAAGTACTGGGAGCAGTCATACGCCAACCAGAGAATTTAAGGCACTAGTTTGATTGTGTGGCACCTGATAAATGAACAATGTCTTATAAATTTGGTTATATGATGTATAGTTTTATCTGTGGAAACACGAAAAATTGCTTCAGACATTCAATTCACCGTCTCTTTTTGGTTAGATGTGGAGCAGATAAAGTCTGAAACTAATTTCTGTAGAAAATTACAGTTTTGACGTATAGTGCAAATTTAGGAAACAGATTTTTTCCTCAAGTGTAAACATTCAGAAATTGAAATACTTTTTTTGTAGTTAATATGCGTGAGTGATTTAATGAAACTATTGATACAATCTTGATCTGCTTGACATGTTTGCCAATACTGAATTTTTTTGTAATACAGTGAAACGTGAAAAGAATCTAAGTATTTGAGATGTGGTGTTACAGACGAACGTCGAAAATTAGGTGGACTGATAATGTAAGGAATGAGGAAATTCTCCAAACAGCCGTAGAAGAAAGTAACAAATGGTACACACTGACAAAGAGAAGGGGTAGAATGATAGGACATGTGTTAAGTCGTCCCGTAATAACCCCAATGGTACTAGCTGGAGCTGTAGATGGAAAAAGCTGTTGAGCAAGGCACAGATTGGAATACATCCAGCAAATAATCGAGTACGTGTATTTTAATTGCTGCTCTGAAATGAAAAGGTGAAAAGTATTTGAATAGTCTGTCAATAAGTAGTGAATATTTTTGATTAATTTTTAATTAGATTTATACTTTAAAAACTAGTGTAATGTTATTTTATAAGCTTGCCTCTTTCTGTCTTCCCCATTACAAACTGATTGTTTGTATGGAACAACGCTTCAAACCACCAAACTTTTTTTTCCAATGACCACAGTTGGTGCATCGTATATTCGAATTAGGCGATACTCAGAGAATTGTATTAGACAATGAGACATTAAGAGTAGGAGATGCTTTTTGGTATTTTTCCAGTGTAGTAACTGACGATGCCTGAAGTAAAGAGAATACAAAACACCGGTTCGCAATAACAAGAGAACTATTTATAAAAGAATAATTTCAGCTAATAAACATTTAAATTTTAGGAAAACTTACCTGGAAATTTTAATGATTAAGGGAAACCACCTCAACTGTATACTTACACATTTGTTTTATGCTACGAGCGGTTTCGCCTAGAACATCTTCATTTTGCCGAGTTGTGCAAGAATGAAATTGGTCATTTAACAACAAATGTGTACTTCTACAGTTGACATGGTTCTCATTAATCATTAAAATTTGTCAGCTCTGGTGTTCAACATGGTCAACGTTATTATTATCTGAAAATATTTGTATGGAGTGAAACACACATGATAAGCAGTACAGATCAGAAGAGAACAGAACAGAACTTTTGAAATGGGGTGCTACAGAAGAATGCTGCACATTAGTTACGTCGATCAAATAAATAATGAAGAAATACTGAATCGATTTGCGAAGAAATTGGAATTTATATATGTATATTTTGAGCTTTTCCTTATTACAGGACCGAGCGAGGTGGCGCAGTGGTTAGACACTGGACTCGCATTCGGAAGGACGACGGTTCAATCCCGCGTCCGGCCATCCTGATTTAGGTTTTCCGTGATTTCCCTAAATCACTCCAGGCAAATGCCGGGATGGTTCCTCTCAAAGGGCACGGCCGACTTCCTTCCCCATCCTTCCCTAATCCGATGAGACCGATGACCAAGCTGTCTGGTCTTCCCCAAACCAACCAACCAACCAACCTTATTACAGAGGCTTATCTCCAACATAATAATTTACTCGGAAATTACAATACAAAGAATAAACATTCTTAAACTATATTTTTAAAATATTCCTCAGGTGTTTCGATTTCGTGTGTCCTCTTCCTCTGCGACCATTCTCCTCATTGTGTGCTGTACATTTTGGAGCCAGGTGGTCGTAGGACGTCTTCTTCTTCTCTCCTCCGGTTCCCACTCCAGTATCAATTTTGGTATTGTCTCGTTGTACATGCCCGTACCACTGTAATTTCTTCCTATCCATTATGTCATATATTCTTTCTTTTATTTCCATTCCCCTTATTATGTCGGTGTTCCTTATCTTTTCTTTCCTGGAGATCCTTGCCGATCTTCTCCAGAAGTCGATCTCTAGCGCTTATAATTTTTTAATGTGCTTCAGGTTAATTGTCCAGGTCTCCGTTCCATACAGAACTACAGTCTCTACTATGGATTTGTATATTAATTTTTTATTTCTGCTCATTACATTCCTGCTCCATAAGACAGAGTTAAGCATCCAAATGACCTTCCGTCCGCTATTAATTCTTTTATTGATTTCTGACTCTGATTTTCGCTCGATTTGTAAAATGGATTTATGTCACAACTTTATTAAAAGTAGGTATCGGTTGACAGAAAACACTTTGAGGCACGGAGATACATCAGAGTGCAAAGGAGGGTACTGTGTGCATACGAGTATGTGTGTGGGGCCGGCCGCGGTGGTCTAGCGGTTCTAGGCGCTCAGTCCGGAGCCGCACGACTGCTACGGTCGCAGGTTCGAATCCTGCCTCGGGCATGGATGTGTGTGATGTCCTTAGGTTAGTTAGGTTTAAGTAGTTCTAAGTTCTAGGGGACTGATGACCATAGATGTTAAGTCCCATAGTGCTCAGAGCCATTTCAACCATTTCATGTGTGTGGGAGTGCGTGTGTGTGGAAGAGAGGGGGAAGGAGTAGGCGCGGTAAAACTTGCAGAGAGAGACCAATTGTCCAGTTCTCCGTTCCATACAGAACCACAGTCTCCACTATGGATTTGTATATTAATTTTTTATTTCTGCTCATTACATTCCTGCTCCGTAAGACAGATTTAAGCATCCTAATGACGTTCCGTCCGCTATTAATTCTTTTATTGATTTCTGACTGATTTTCGCTCGATTTGTAAAATGGATTTATGTCACAACTTTATTAAAATAGGTATCGGTTGACAGGAAACATTTTGAGGCACGGAGATACATCAGTGTGGCAAAGGAGAGTACTGTGTGCATACGAGTATGTGTGTGGGAGTGTGTGTGTGTGGAAGAGAGGGGAAGGAGTAGGCGCGGTAAAACTTGCAGAGAGAGACCAAGGTCTGTATACAGTAGGAAGGTTAAAATGGACTTCAGTTGCAGCAGTTATGCAGAAATGCATACACAGTAGAGAACACCTTGAAGACCTGCACCAAACACGTCCTACGACTCAAGGCCGCAGAATCAGCAATAGGAACATAAATACTAGTGGGTGAGCAACCCATTGAGAAGAAGATGGCATAGCACCATACCAGGCGTGCACCCATCACGGTCCCCCACTAGCAGCAGATACGCTGAGCTGACAAAAGCCGTGAGATATTCCCTAACATCGGCTCGGACCTCCTTGTTCCCGGCATAGTGCAGCAACTCGACGTGTCATGGACTAAACACGTCGTTGGAAATCCTCTGTAGAAATACTTAGCCATGCTGGCTCTATAGCCAACCATAATTGCGGAAAGTGTTGCCGATGCTGGGTTTGTGCACGAACTGACATCTCGATTGTGTCCCATGAAAGTCCGATGGGTTTCATGTCGGTCGATCTGGGCAGCCAAATCATTCACTCGAACTGTCTAGAATGTTCTTCAAACCAATCGCGAACAATTGTGCCCCAAAGACATGCCGCATTGTCATCCATTACATTTCTATCGTTGTTTGGGAACATGAAGATAGTGAATGGCTGCAAATGGCCTTGAAGCAGCCGAACATAGCCACTTACTTCAATGATCGGTTCAGTTGGACCAGGGGACCCAGTGAATCCATGTAAACACATCCCAAACCATTGTGAAACCACCACCAGCTTGTACAGTGTCTTGTTGACAACTTGGGTCCATGGCTTCGTAGGATGTACCCCACACTCGAAGCCTACCATCCAGCTCTCATCAGCTGAAATCGGATCTCATCTGACCAGTCGTCTAGACTCCAACCCACATGGTCACGACCCCAGCAGAGGCGCTGCAGGCGATGTCGTGTTGCTAGCGAAGATACACACGCCGGTCGTCTGGTGCTATTGCCCATCACCACCATATTTCGCCGCATTATCCTAACGGATACGTTCGTCGTACGTCCCACTTTGATTTCTACAGTTATTGCACGCAGTGTTGCTTGTCTGCTAGGACTGACAACTCTATGTGAACACCGCTGCTCTCGGTCGTCAAGTGAAGGCAGTAGGCCACTGCATTGTACTTAGTGAGAGACAATGCCTGAAATTTGATATGACGGTGTAGGGAGGTTGTGAACTGGCTCTTGCGTGCATGCGTTTTGATTTCCCAACTTTTGCAACGTGCACGTCGTTTTTCATGGCTATATGGGCATTCATTGTCGTCACCGCTAGACCCTTTCTGAAGATATCTAGTAGCAGAACATGTAACTTACCGACCTATTTCGTATGCTTCTGTCTCGTAGAATTTCTTCTTTAAACTTCATGTCGCTACTAATTACTCTGAACCGTTATTACATGATGTATGGAGCACTGCAGAATTTGTTTTTTATTTCACACTATATCTACATCTACATCCACACTCCGCAAGCCACCTGACGGTGTGTGGCAGAGGGTACCTTGAGTACCTCTATCGGTTCTCCCTTCCATTCCAGGCTCGTATTGTTCGTGGAAAGAAGGATTGTCGGTATGCCTCTGTGTGGGCTCTAATCTGTCTGGTTTTATCCTCATGGTCTCTTCGCGAGATATACGTTGGGGGGAGCAATATACTGCTTGACCCCTCGGTGAAGGTATGTTCTCGAAACTTCAACAAAAGCCCGTACCCAGCTAATGAGCGTCTCTCTTGCAGAGTCTTCCACTGGAGTTAATCTATCATCTCCGTAACGCTTTCGCGATTGCTAAATGATCCTGTAACGAAGCGCGCTGCTCTTCGTTGGATATTCTCTACCTCTTCTGTCAACCCAATCTGGTACGGACCCCACACCGGTAGCAGTAGTCAAGCAATGGGCGAACAAGTGTACTACGTCTACTTCCTTTATTTTCGGACTGCATTTCCTTAGAATTCTTCCAATGAATCTCAGTCTGGCAACTGCTTTACTGACGATTAATTTTATATGGTCATTCCATTTCAAATCACTCCTAATGCGTACTCCCAGATAATTTATGGAATTAACTGCTTCCACTTGCTGACCTGCTATATTGTAGCTAAATGAGAAAGGGTCTTTCTTCCTATGTATTCGCAGCACAATATCCATTAGCACACAGTTTATTTCGATTGACAGCTTTTTTCAGAATATATGAGAGTCAACTTTTTAACACATTGGCAGTAAGCTGCACCAAATCCAAGACGTTTCCCACATTCCACAAGTGGTAATGATCAAGAAAATAACTTTACATGTTGGATGCTTATTGCCGACCTAATAAGAACTTTAAGTAATAGCTGGTGAACCAAGGCTCGATACCTACTCACTAACATAGATGTTTACGTAAAGCCTATTCGCCTCCGACTGACTACAGAAGCTTACACCTTGGCTGCTCATTACAGATTGGACACAACGAATAGCGTAGTGTCTGAAATATTTGAATGCTTACCTTCTACCGACTGTCGCTTTGTTCACAATGCCTATATATTGACGTTATTATCACATAATTCGAAAACGGTAAAACAGAGAGTTATTATATTTTGCATATGATTTTGCATAAAGAAAGGAAAATTGAAAGATGCAAAGGTACAATAGAGGGCGAAGTAGTTTTTCTTCAAACAAAATCTATGTTATTAGAAAAAGAACTTTCACGTGATTGAAATTTTCTTACTTCATTAATTAACGAAAAAAAGTAAAAAGTAAAAGTATCCGTTTTCGTAAATACAAAAATCGGGGATGCAAAATTATGGCATTGAACTTTGAATACAATTACACTTTAGTATTGTAACATGATGTAAAACGGAAATTTTTTCCTATGAATAATTTTTGAATACTGAGGTCTCGAAAAGCTAAAAAATTGTCAGAAAAAAGAGAACGGTGATTTTCAATCAAGCCACGTCAATTTTAAAACAAACAAGCTTTAGTAGTAGTGAATTATGACGTGCACTCTGGTATTTTAAATTTTATTTCTTTAATAAAATATTTCCATATAAAAACTGATTGATGTCATCAACACTGTTTATTTATTGTTCAGCTACTTCAACCTTTCAAGTAGCCTCTTTAATTTTTTTGTGGACTGGCAAGACAGCCAATCCACGAGGACGGGAGGCCGAAGGGCACGCGTTTAAGCTCACGCAGGCTGGCGTGAGGTCTGGAACAGTTAAAGGAGTTGAGTCTAGTAAAAAAAGTACGTAGCTTCTGGAATACTTAACTTTAATCCATAATTGGTGAACATCGGTCTGACGGTACATGCATCACAAGATAAATAGCAAATGATAATGGCGCCTTGCTAGGTCGTAGCAAATGACGTAGCTGAAGGCTATGCTAACTATCGTCTCGGCAAATGAGAGCGTAACTTGTCAGTGAACCATTGCTAGCATAGTCGGCTGTACAACTGGGGCGAGTGCTAGGACGTCTCTCTAGACCTGCCGTGTGGCGGCGCTCTGTCTGCAATCACCGACAGTGGCGACACGCGGGTCCGACGTATACTAACGAACCGTGGCCGATTTAAAGGCTACCTCCTAGCAAGTGTGGTGTCTGGCGGTGACACCACATTCCTCCCCCGCAAATCGGCGGACGGACGTGTTATAAGGCTTCCGCCCGCCGTGGGGAGGACCCCACGTTGACGTATGCGACGAGGTGGGGGGTCTAACAACAGGCGAGGCTGTGCCACCCGCACCCTGCCATTCGGCCCGAGGGGAGCTAGGAAACGCCTGAAAACCTACTCCAGGGTGCACGCCAACATGCGGTGTATGCGCCCGTAGAAAGACAGGAGGGGCCGAAGGGTCGACCTCCATCGGGTCGGGGCACCCGACGGGCGAAGACGCCATGTGGTCCGGAGCGGGCAAGAGTTCCATGTCGGAGGACAGCGGGTCACGGGAAGCGAGCGGCGGCGCGTGACCCAGGGAGGCGCCCAGCGGTTGCAGCGACGCGTCCACTGCGGGCGTCGCCGGCGGAAGAACAGGCGGCGGCGGCGGCGGCGGCGGCGGCGCGTCGCCATGGGGCAAAATGGAAGGCAGCGTCGGTAGCACCTGGGGCTGAGCCGTGCCAGTAGATGGGTCCCCAGGGCGCTGACCGGACGGCACCGTCGCTGAAAGCAGGCGGGGAGCGGCAGAACCCGTGCGACGACAGAGGCGCAGCTGATTGAGATGCCGACGCATCTCACCAGAGGTCCCCAAAACCAGATACATAGCGCGGCCGAGGCAGCGAAAAATGCGCCCTGCGAGCCAACACCGTGAACCCCGATAGTTGCGATAGTATACAACGTCGCTTGGGGCAAAAGCAGGTGTCTGCCGCTGCACAGGGACCTGATGCGGCGGATGTAGCAAAGACATCAAGGTGCGATGGGGGGCGACCGTGCAACAACTCAGCCGGCGAGCGACCATCTAGGGGCTGAGAGCGATACGAGGACAAAAAGAGCATTAACGCGTCCTCCCGAGAATGCGACTCTTTCAGCTTCAACATCTGTGACTTGAAAGTCCTGACCAATCGTTCAGCGGCACCGTTTGACTGTGGCGAAAACGGCGCAGACGTTAGATGTTGAATACCATCGGCCTTGCAGAATGACTCAAATTCTGCGGACATGAATTGTGGGCCATTGTCGGAAACAATAGTCTGTGGAAGACCTTCAATGCAAAAGATAGCGGATAACGCTTGGATGGTGGCAGATGACGTCGTGGAAGACATCCGGACAACAAAAGGAAAATTACTGAATGAATCGACCAGAACCAACCATCGAGCATTCCAGAAGGGACCAGCAAAATTGATGTGTAAGCGTTGCCAAGGGGTAGTGACGTTCGGCCATGCAAAGAATTTCCGCGGTGGTGCGGATTTTTGTTCGGCACACGCCATGCAAGAAGAGCACATATTCGTAATCGCAGCATCGATTCCGAACCAAGTACAGTGCTGACGAGCAAGTTGTTTCGTTCTCACTATACCCCAATGTCCTTGGTGGAGAAGCCGTAAGACAGAGGACTGTAACGAACGTGGGACCACGACCCTGGACTGATCATTATCTGAACGTAACAGCAAAACACCACGTCGTACAAAAAGTCTCTCCTTGTGAGCAAAAAATCGGCGAACCAACGGATCCTCGATCCGGGACTTTGACAAGGGCCATTGCGTAGCAACAAAACGCAGAACGGTAGCAAGGATAGGGTCAGCAGCTGTGGCTGTAGCTACACGACGAAAATCAATCGGAAACGATTCGACCACGTCATCGGTGTCTGCATCAATGAACATGCAAGCAAGTTCGGAAGAATCGAATGCTCTATCCTCAGCAACAGGCAAACGGGACAACGCATCGGCGTTTCCGTGCTTAACAGTGGACAGATACAAGATATCGTAGCGGTACTGCGAGAGGAAAATAGACCAGCGAATGAATTTCTGCGCTGTACGTGGAGATACAGGCTTGTTCGGATGAAAACGAGATGTCAAAGGTTTGTGATCTGTGATGATGGTAAAGTGACGACCATACAAGAAATCATGAAACTTAGTAACACCAAATACGAGAGCCAAAGCTTCTTTCTCGATCTGTGAATAATTTCTTTGCGCAGACGAGAGCAATTTGGACGCAAAGGCAATAGGGCGATCGTGCGATCAATCTTTGTGCGCAAGCACAGCACCGATCCCTAAATCCGATGCATCTACCATCAACAAAAGGGGTTTCTGGGGATCGAATGGCTTAAGGCAAGTACTGGAAAGCAACGCCGATTTCAACTGGCGAAAGGCGCGTTCGCATTCCGTCGTCCAGACGAACGGAACACCTTTCCGGCGTAAGCGATGAAGCGGATCTGAAATGGAAGAGGCGTGGCGCACATAGCGATGATAATAATTGATTTTTCTTAGCACAGTCTGTAGCTGCTTCAAATTCTGCGGCGAAGGCAAGTCTTGTATGGCACGGAGGTGCTCTGGACTGGGATGTATGCCCTGGGCATTGAGTACATGTCCCAGATATGGTAAGTCACGAGCAAAAAACACACATTTGTCCTTCCGCAAGCGAAGACCATTTTGGCGCAAGACCTGAAATAATGTTCTGAGATTGGCTAAATGGTCTTCTTCCGTCTTTCCGGAGATCACAATATCGTCCAGATAGTTTGCTGCAGTAGAGACCGACGCACAAACAGTTTGTAAATATTGCTGAAACAATGCAGGGGCGGATGCACACCCGAATGGCAGTCGTTTGAATCGATACAAACCACGATGCGTGTTAATCACTAAAACGCGCTCGGATTCTTCGTCCACCGGTATTTGCAAGTACGCATCTGTTAGGTCCAACATCGAAAAATATTTACCCGGGCACAGTTTGTCAAAAAGATCTTCCGGGCGGGGTAAAGGAAAAGTTGCAGTCACTAGTTGTGGATTCACAGTTGCCTTGAAGTCCACACAAAGTCTCAATTTTCCGGAAGGTTTTGGCAAAATTACTAAGGGTGATGCCCAGAGAGAAGCCTGCACACGTGCAATCACACCTTGTGATTCCAAATCGTGTAATGTTCTTGCGACCTCATCACGCAATGCGTGGGGAACATTGCGCGCTCTGAAAAATTTCGGTTGTGCGTTTACTTTCAGTTCCAAATGTGCTTTATAGTTCGTAGCGCAACCAAGGCCCGGTGCAAAAATGTCTGCAAACTCTTCACATAGACGAGAAACACTGTCTGAAGGCACAGTCTGGTTCACTGATAGGACCTGATTGACTATAGACAAGTTAAACAACTGAAATAAATCTAAATCAAACAAGTTCACTGCAGAAGAAGAACGAAGGACATACAATGACACAAGTTTTGTTTGTCCTTTCTATGTTGCAAGAAGGCTGCACTGTCCTAACCACAGGGATTGCTTGTCCTGAATAACTACTGAGCTTAACATTTGCGGCACGCAACGGAGGTGTGTCCAGCTGTTTGTACGTGTCGTGATTGATTAGCGAAACTGCAGCTCCGGTATCGAGCTGGAATGGTATCGCGTTGCCATTAATGTCCAAGTCTACAAAAAGTTTATTGTCCTGCTGACGACAAGAGCGACTGTCTCGTGCAACGTGAACTGACGTTGATACAGAATCACTTGCGACTTGACGGGATTTCCGGCGATGTCGACGCACACTATTTGTAGGACGAACACAGTCACTGTTAGAGAGAGTGGCACTGGGCGGAGTGGAATGAACTACATGAATTTCCATGGGCGAAGGTTCACGAGCCTGAGTATTCTTGGTTAGATTCCGATTCCGGCGCGAAGCAAAGGGCCTGGAATGGTATTGAGTGTCCGTTCTGAGCTTTTTCTGGTAAACACTTTGAACATGTCCTTTTTTATTACAGAAAAAGCAAATAGCTTGGCGTGACGGGCAATTCTCACGCGAATGTCTAGTAGCACACCGCGAGCATGATTTTATCACTGCATGTGCTTGCCGGCGCGGTACACGTGGCTGAGAGCCTGGTGGCATAGGCGCGGTCGGGTGCGAGGACTGTTTACTGTTCCGTGTAGCTCGCCCGGTGGGCCGGTTAACCTGACACACGGCTGGCGAAGTTTCAAATGATTCCTGAGCAAAGTCAAGTGTGTCCTGCCGATCCAATATATCACTTGTTGAAGGGAGGGATTGACTAGTTTCAAAAGCTGTTCCCTTATACAAACATCAGAAACGTTCTGGGCAATTGCATCACGTACCATAGTATCTGAATAAGGGAGGCCACATTGACACTCAAAAGCACAATCCCTAGTAAGTCCTTGTAAGGTTGCAACCCACTCCCGAATAGTTTGACCGGCCGTACGTTTTGTACGAAAGAATGTATACCTTTTTGCAACTACATTGACTGATTCTTTGAAATATGCATCTAATGCAGACAAAATTTCGTCGTAGGATAGAGTTGCTACGTCACGTCGGGGAAATAATTTCACTATCACACGGTAGGTGGACACTCCGACACACGATAATAATAAAGGCTGCCGCTCATTACCTTGAATTCTGTAGGCGGCGAGATGGAATCCAAATTGGCGTGACCACTCCGTCCAGCTTTCCAGTGCCGCATCAAAAGGACGAAAAGGTGGTGCAACTGCGTGTTGTGGCTGCGTGAGCGGTGAAGTGGCGGCTGCCGCATCGTTTTGCATTGCACGTTGACCCTGGACGAGCTGGCCAAGGGCATCCAATAAGGCCTGCGTCTGCTGATTCTGCAAGCGATAAAATTCGGACAGTACATCTGGAGATTGTGGCGAAGCCATGACACAAGTAAATCAGGGCAAATTTGGTACAAACGCGATTTAGCTCGTCGCCAATCCTCGTCGTCAAACTTTTGTGGACTGGCAAGACAGCCAATCCACGATGACGGGAGGCTGAAGGGCACGCGTTTAAGCTCACGCAGGCTGGCGTGAGGTCTGGAACAGTTAAAGGAGTTGAGTCTAGTAAAAAAAGTACGTAGCTTCTGGAATACTTAACTTTAATCCATAATTGGTGAACATCGGTCTGACGGTACATGCATCACAAGATAAATAGCAAATGATAATGGCGCTTTGCTAGGTCGTAGCAAATGACGTAGCTGAAGGCTATGCTAACTATCGTCTCGGCAAATGAGAACGTAATTTGTCAGTGAACCATTGCTAGCAAAATCGGCTGTACAACTGGGGCGAGTGCTAGGAAGTCTCTCTAGACCTGCCATGTGGCGGCGCTCGGTCTGCAATCACTGACAGTGGCGACACGCGGGTCCGACGTATACTAACGGACCGCGGCCGATTTAAAGGCTACCTCCTAGCAAGTGTGGTGTCTGGCGGTGACACCACAATTTTAAGCTAAGAAATACAGTTTCGATTGCTGTTTCCACGCCACCACGTATCCTTCGTCCTCTGCCAGTTGAAGCCTGCGACTTTCTTCAGTTCTTTATTCCAGAACTCGAGTGATCCGTTTTGTGGTCTAGGAGTCCACACTAGTACTGCTTTTGTCCATCTTCCGTCATTCCTCATCTCATGTGCTTCCCATTCCAGTTTTAGACTCTTTACACTTTTCACAACGGCTGTTATTGCTCTTACGTCTTCACTTGTTTTCCGGTCTTTCTTAATGAGCCCTAAGAGTGACCTTTCCATAACTCTGAGCTGCTCGAAACTTTCTTTTGAAAAACCCGTTGTAAATCAAAATTTCACAACCATATGCTGGTATGGAAAGGACATAGTGTTCGAACTCAAACTTTTTTAGTTTGCTAGCATATTAGATTTAAAAACAGTTGCGTTCCTTCAATAAGCCCTCCAGTCTAGCTTGATGGCGCGAAAGATTTCAGGTTTTTGAAGCCCCTTGGTTAATTAACTGACACTTTTTAGAGAGTGGTAATTCGATATTATTCTCTTTTTGTTAGACAGATGTTGTGCAAAGTATTTGATTTGGACAGATCTATGTTTGAGGCTTACTTTTTCGCAATTCTCTGATAGATCCTTCGTACGGGATTACAGGTGTGTCATATTGTTGGCTAGGACAACTAAGCTCATTGAACAAAAAAATGGCCACCTCTAGAAAAGTCAATTACAAGCATCCTTTAATACCTTGCTATTCCGCCCGTAGACATGATCTGGTTGGGAAGTGAGCTCACATTGTCTGTAGTTACGTCGCATCCAGATCAGGCCACTCGCAGAGGATTTGATCGCACAATTCCACCAAGTTGCCGAGATGCTGATGGCATTTTACCTGCTGTTCCAACATGCTTTTCACGTTTCAGTGGGGTCCAAGTCAAGTGAGTTTGCAGGCCAATAGACACGTAATATGAGGGAAGGAAGGGGGAAGAGGAAGTGTTCAGAAAACCAGTCATGTATTCTTGTAGCCCAGTGAACTTTGCCGTTGTCCCCCTTACGTGCTTGTGTGAGCAGTGGCCACTTGCGAGGTGACCGACAACTAATGCTCATTATATGCAGATCCCGTTGCAATAGTCTACCGCTAACAGAATAACAGGTTGGGATGACCATCATTCACTGCCTGCAGCAATTCTTCTCGGATTTGGAAGTGATTTTGATTGGCAAGCCACGAAAGGCGCGTATGGTCAGCATCTTTTTCCGACCCAAATACTGTTGTCGTGTTTCGTGATCACATGTGTACGTCACAGCTTGTACACACGTTACATAGTTCACCGCAAAACACCAAGAAATTCAGCCAAACAAGATTGCCCTTTATTTGCCTCTATGCCTCGTCCTTACATTTATCCATGTTTAGGTACAATATCTGCTTGAAATATAAATGTCACAGCGGTCACCGCTGCCATATGCTCGCATAGAGGTAATGCACGCACGGTTGAGAACGTCACTTGATCGCTGCGCCATCTGTAAAGGCTTAAGGATTATTTGCGCATGCACACTGGAGCGACATCTTTTGTCCGGTTAGCTTATATCATCTATAAATCTCAGCTTGTTTTTATTTATTCTAATCAACCTTTGTTTGCAAATTATGTTGGACGTAACCATCTCTATGACATATAAATACTTTTGGGGGTATAGGGTCATCCTGCTTTACTACTCGTCCAATGGAGAATTCCATCGTGTGTTTTCGTATGGTGACAGAAGCCATATTATGTTTACACACTTTGTTTCCACAGCTTGTGCGGTCCGTGTCAATATAACTGCAGCGTAGACGACAAAATCAAAAGCCTTTTTGAAGTAAAAAGCTATGCATAGCGGCATTTCACATTCGTCGAATCGAGTAATTATTTCACGCATGGTGTATGTATGGTCAGTTGTAATACAGACAGGGCGCAATACAGTTTGTTCTGTGGGTTGCGAGAAACACCACTGAAAGAATTTCTCAAGACTTTAGTGAAAACTTGTTAGATAAGAGGAAGTAATTCTTCAAATCCTGAATACTACCTTCTTGGTATAGAAAGATAACATTTGCTTTCTTCCACAAGGCGGGGATGCTGCATTTTTGTACACAGATAGTAAAGATCTTAGCCAGATACTGTTCTATTTCTTTACCGGTAAGCTGAAGTATTTCCATCATCAGACCATCATAACGCACTTGCTTTGCCTTTCTGCATTACGTTTACAGCTTTCCTTATTTCTTTTCGAAGACTTTCTTGGTCTTCTTATCGTTTCCATTTGCATAAAATGTTCTTAGTGGTTCAAACAAAATTTGTATTGCGCTAAATAGAAGTCGATGTAATACAGTTTGAATTAAAAATTAGTTATTTCATGTAACTATCGTATATAAACTGTCAATGAAAAGAAATCATAAAAGAAAAAAAAGTAATATTGACATCAGGAGTGGTTTTAACAACATACCTCGCTCTGTTGCAGCCACTTGCTGTGTACGGGTTGCATAGTTGTAGAGAGAGAATCGCAAATTGAGGTACTTCAGCGTCAGGATAATGGGGAATTAAGCGTTGGTCATTCACATAGATACATTTCGGTCTGTTATCTAGAATTGCCGTCAGGAAGAAGTGGACAAACGTGACAAAAAAATAAAAAACACCGTCCTTACGATTTTATTTTATATAATAAAATAAAATGATATCGTAAGGACGACTGTAGATGTTTTTTATTTTTGTCACGATAGTAAACGGCCGTCGCCCCAGTGACGTCCCGATAAAGGATGGACATACAAAAGAAGTGGACAAAGTTCGGTGGGATTTAGTAGGCCGAAAAATGAGACAGTCCGATGAGCCACTGTACAACCTCCTGATACTTTAAGGTGGAGATCCTTCAGATACAATCCGTCACACTGATCTTACGGGAACAGTGCTAATGACAATGAGATCCGGTATAACGCGGTCATATAGCAATAGCAAAATTTGAGATCAGCTATGCAGTTACGCTCGCAGTCTCATTTTTAATGTGCCTGCATGACTAATACTGGGGCAGTGTGTCATTCTGAACGAGTTCCTCGCCAAACTGGCCGTCGTCACGGACACCGTGCTCCAAGGTCCTGGCAGCGAAACCCTGCCGCGGTCGGGCAGCTATATAACGGCTAGCGGGCGGCACAGGTCCACAGTCAACCACCTGTACATCAAGCAACATGGTCGCCCTCAAGGTACGGGTCTATATTAGCTAGTATTCTCTACAAGCAATGCCGTCTGTAAATACTCTCGTTTCTGACCATCTGACCATCTGAAGATGCAGTTGATCGAATACCACTACGTAATGCTTATTCAAACATAATTTGCCGCAGCACCGACAGTCCCTGAGTAGTATTACTAGCCGTACTTGATTTTAACTAGGTCATCGGAAGCCTAATAGTAATAAATAAGATACAGGGACCGTTTCAGTCTGTTAAAGATATATTCTCAATATACTTACATAGGTTTAGGCTACGCAGTTGCTATAAATTTTAAATAAACTCAATTTGCGTATTAGGCCCGGTAATTGCGAAAAATTGAAACAACTAAACAATGGACGTTTCGATCAACTTTCCAGCGGTCCTCTTCAGGGCGGTTAACTACTGGATTTTAGTGAATGTCTTCCCCTATATACTGACAATTTTGGCTGTCTGAACCCCATTGGATAGTCTACGTTCGTCTGGCAGGATACCGGTACGCAATGGCGAATCAGCAGCTTGCATCGGAGGGAGTGTTTTCCTAAAGCGAGATGTTGGTATCCCACAGAATTCCTCTTGTGGCCCGGCAGAAAAACCTCCCCTTTAAGGAAAGCTAATAAAAACAAAACCAAATAAGGTAGAACAATTTTATTTATACTAAATAAAAGTACATATTATGCCATTTTAGAAAATACTCTTATGGTCTTACTTTTTAAATAAAACATCCCTTAAATGGCTTCCTGCACTGTCGACACACTGTTTGAGTCTTTCCCTGAAGTTATTCATTACTCTTTGAGTCATTTCAGGTGGAATAGCTTCAACCTCTTGTGTAATTGCTTCTTTCAGGGCTCGTAAAGATTGTGGACGTTGTTCATAAACTTTTGCTTTTAAATAGCCCCAAAGAAAGAAATCACAGGGCGTTAAGTCCGGCGATCGTGGGGGCCAGCCAATGTCTCCACGCAACGAGATCACATGTCCAGGAAACATTTCCTTCACCAATGCCAGTGACTGCCACGCTGTGTGGGCAGTAGCACCATCTTGCTGGAACCACACGTTCTCTATTTCACCAAAAAGCTCCCTTAGTTGCGGTTGGAGAAAGTCGCGGAGCATGGCACAATAGCGTTCACTGTTGACGGTTAAATTCCTGTCATTTTCTTCGAAAAAGTAAGGACCGATCACTCCGGAATTGTAAACAGCACACCATACTGTTACTTTAGGGCTATGAAGTGGTCGTTGATGAAGTTCTTGGGGATTGTGTTCACACCAGTACCTGCAATTTTGGCTGTTCACTGTTCCGGCAAGGTGAAAGTGTGCTTCATCAGAAAAAATCACAATATCGTTGGGACGAATGTTCCGAAGAAGGTCTTGGCACAAACTTACACGGACACCACAGTCTCTTTCACTCAGTTCCTGCGTAGTTACAATTTTGTAAGGATGCATTTTAAGATCTCGATGCAAGATTCTTCTCACACTTCGATCAGATATCCGTAATGCTGCCGCATGCTTTTTAGCGGATCGTCGAGGAGATTGTTGAACTGAAGCTCTAACTGCATCAACATTTCCGGGGCCTGTTGCAATCCGTGGTCGTCCAGGTGGTTTCCTTTTTAATGCGGAACCTGTCTCACGAAAGTTAGCAACCCAAGAATAAATTGTTTTCTTATCGGGAACAGGGTCCCGTCGTCCGAGCGCAAAGCGAACGCGAAAAGCACGTTGAGTATTAATAGGCGATTCGCCATTTTGAATAAAATCTTCCACTACGAAGTCACGATGTTCACCAGACCACGCCATGGCGTACACTGAAAACGGCACGTAGGCAGCTACTTAACGACGCGCCCCCCACCACTCTGCTCCTTCTACTGTCCGCTGCACGTTACTTTGTAATCGGGGAGTTTTTTATGTCGGACCCTGTACTTTTGAACCTGGGTTATATGTAAGTGCTGGCCGGAGAACAACACAAGCGGACCTGATGAACTGGAGTAGCTGGCAGCCAAAGAGTAACTTGCAGCCAACATCCGTTCATGCATGTGTTTATGCTGTAAGGACGTCATCAGAGACGATGTCGAAATAATTAAACGCCCTAACAGTAAGGAGAACGGCTACAAGTTATCGAGTGCCTATCTGCCAGCGATTCCAATCGAGCTGGCCGCCTGAGTTCGCCAGCCAGCAGGTCAGTATAAACAAGCGGCCACGAGAGATCTGCCGTGCGGAATCGACGTCTTGCCGCAGGAAAATACCCCTGCGCACAAGCTACCGATCCGCTATTGCCTATCAGTCACGTATCACAGGAGCACAGCCAATACAATAACCTACCGTATAGCTACTCGTCCATAGCAATCTTTACTTCGAATTGTCCAGTGGCATCCCAGAGTGTGACGTCGGTAGCCATCTTACAACCCAATCAGACAGTACATAGGGGAAGACATTCACCACAATCGAGCAGCTGGTCGCCCTGAAAAGATCGCTGCCAAGCAGGTCGAAACGTCGGCATTTTAGATGTTTTTGCAATATCGGTCGCTGTCCCAACGGCCGTACTTTCAAATACGCGCGCCACCAGTTAGGCCACCGCCGGTTCAATGAGCCCTCTGCCTGGCACTTAAGTGTGATTTGCTGAGTATCCATGTAGAAGTAGAAGCAGATGTTTCCCACAGCCGCCACCGCGGCACGAGGACGCTGCAGCGAACGATTACGCTGTTGCCAATGAGAAGCAAGCATCCCCTCTCCGAAGCTCCAGCGACGGTTGTACTTAAGTTCTAAAACTCATGCACTGCTCTCAGTTTGTGTGTTTGCCAGCTGAATAACATTTACAGACATATATAGTGGCTAGGGCTCGCGATCTACTGTATAGTTATTGTCCTGAAGAGTGACTGATTTGTACATCTGCGGTATCTGTATATGCAACATTCAAGGCTACCGCTAGCAACTGACCCTGCAACTACAGCAACAAAACTATGAATCATTTTTTGCTATTTGATATTAGACGTACAATAAACTAATATCTGAATTCTCTGTATATGAACAGCATCTGTTCCTCGCTCCTGTATCCACTAAATAACCACACAAGGTGCAAGGAAGTTGCAACAGTTTTAATGATTCATAGCGACGCGGCCTAATAACCAAACTAATTTTATTCAGACTGACACTGGTCGTGGAAGCCTACGAACATGCGCTATAATTTTGTTTACACGATGACCTGTTTTGGACTGTACATTCCTCTTCTCTAAATGTGTTCCTAATATACTGATATTGTAACTAATGAAAGAGAAAAGAAACGTGCATTTTCTTCACTGCACAGTACAGAACTCTCCGGTCTCATCTTCCTGCTACAACAGCAACCTCCATTGTTATTAACTATTTCAGTTTCGTGAAAGAATTCCACTAATTCAAAAGACAGAAAATATTTCAAAAGAATGGAAAATATTAATTCATTTTATTGTTGTCCTACTCATCAGTTAATTTTGTACACTACGTGATACCAACAGAGCAAGAGACGTAGAAATTATTCAGCATTACTGCCACTGCAATAAAGATATTACGTTCGCAGCCACAGGAAGATATGGGTAAATGAGGCACTTTGAATTATTTATTTGAAGGTCTGCATGGATCAATAGTTAAGTATAGTGCAGTGTGCTAACTTTAATGTTTATTTCAGTCGATTATTACATAAATTGTTTAAAGTTTATTGTCATTAGGTCCCTATTAAAGGATTTTTTCTGTACAGTTCCGCAGAACTTAAGTATAGTTGAGAAGCAGCATCATGGAACCACCAAAAACTGTTGTGATTAACAGTTATTCAGACGAAACTGGTTTCGATAAAGTGATCTTCTTCAAGTGATGGATTCCTCAAAGGTGGTGTAATGTTAATCCATGACTTCAACATGGTCGCTTAACCAAATTACTTATCTGGGGATACATATTATTTACAGTAGTTTTTAATAGTTCCAGGCCGCCGTTCTTTAAATAAAACATAAAAAATATGCGATCAGCGTCGCGAGTCACAAGTCACCGAATGTGTTGTCTCCTTCCTACGGTGTATTTGTACATCAATATGCAGGATTCGTGGCCGTCAGTACCTATCCTTCAAGGTGGGGAAATGGAAACAGGGGTTAAAAGTCCGTACACAATGAGGACATGAGGGACAGACTGCAAGCTCTGAATGTAGGAATGACTGTGAGGAAAATCAGCCATGTCGTTTTTAAAGTAATTATCCCACAAATTGTCTTAATCCGTACTGGTAATTGTACTATGAATTTTCAATGATCTCTCAGGAGTTTATACAGGTTGGGTAAAATGAAAGTGGGATGGAAAATATTTCATCCACCTCAAGATAAGCAAACCAAATTACATCGCCTGCCATAAATGCTGATCATATAAGTGGTAAGTGGTGTCGTTTATCTACAGGACAGGAAATGATTTCGGCCCCATTTTTATGTTACCCACTCGGTAAATCGATCACATGCTAACGATAATGAACTCTTCTGAAACATCGTAACATTGATGTTAAAGACAAAATATTAACATTCGATGCAGGAAGGAAAGAAGAGAAACGGGCTCGTTAACACTGGCGATACGTTTCTCGTCATTTAAAAGAAACTCTTTCTGAAAATTTCTCAAAACGACACAAGTACAACACAACTACGACTTTTCAAACTTGGCCAAGGGACGTGGGAGTGTCGGAGGAGAGGAAGTAATATTTTTTAACGAACTTAGGCAGAAACATTGGCTATTGTGTTCTACTTTCATGTGGTCGAGTAGTGAGGGAAATATTTAGATACATTACCATAAAACAAAGGAACTAAATGTGGTTTATGGAGTTGGCGTTATAAAGTAGCACAGGCAAAGAATCATTTGCAGGCAGGAACAGATATGGACCTTCCATCGCAGCTCAGCTATTATCTGAAAGAGCGCCTTCTAGATCTTAAGCAAGATTCGTTAAAAGTGTTACAAGTACTTCATCAGTACTTCCTACTACAAGCTAAATAACTGCACTTGTATGTTTGAGCTCTAGAAAGACTGTTCTCGAAAGCAAGATACGCTCTATCAACAACACAGTAGATCGACGAACAACTTCCGTCAAAAATATTATGTTTACAGACCGTAGACAAAGATGCTGGACATATTTATTGATTAATAACATTGTATTTTACGCCATTTTACTATTTCAGCAATTGACATCGATGTTAAAAGTATAAATAATTCAGTGTCGATTACTGTCAACCAAGGATGTTTAGACGTCAGTAATTGAACCGATTTCAGTATGGATGATCTCTCAGCATTTCACATCCCTAGTATGAACTAACACCCTTCTGAATACGAATTCCGCTCCTCAGTTGTACACATGACCTGCATGTACGTTTAAGTTCTCGCATGAAGGAAAAAATCTTGGCAGAAGAATAATCAGGGTCAATGCAATTTGAGTCCAGTGTGTAGCGGTTAGACGTGTGAAACTCACATCAAAGACAGATCATGTGGCTTATTTTTATCTTACTAAGAAACAAGAAGCCTTAAAGTGAGGTGTGGCTCACTGCATTTTGTGCCGTCTTTCGACAGGTCTTTGCCTTCGCCGCCGTGCTGGCCGTGGCCCGCGCCGGCTACCTGTCCGCCCCCGCCGTCTCCTACGCCGCCCCAGCCGTCGCCTACGCCGCCCCCGCCGTCGCCTACGCCGCCCCCGCTGCAGTCGCCCCCGCGGCCATCACCTCCCAGAGCTCCAACATCCTGAGGAGCTTCGGCAACCTGGGACAGGTGTCCACCTACACCAAGACCGTCGACACGCCCTACTCCAGCGTCACCAAGTCTGACGTGCGCGTCAGCAACGACGCCATCGCACACGTCGCCGCCCCCGTCGCCTACGCCGCCGCCCCCGCCTACCACGCCCCCGCACTGGCCTACGCCGCCCCCGCCTACTACCACTGACCACTGAGGCTGCACTTCAACCTCAGCTCTCCTGTTGATTATTTATTTTCCTTCAAGCTC
The DNA here is from genome assembly GCF_023898315.1 of Schistocerca nitens. Classification (NCBI taxonomy): domain Eukaryota; kingdom Metazoa; phylum Arthropoda; class Insecta; order Orthoptera; family Acrididae; genus Schistocerca; species Schistocerca nitens. The sequence goes on along the minus strand of NC_064614.1, from coordinate 1,189,551,244 downwards.
TGTCATCTTCTGTAAATAAAATCTTTCTGCGAGATTATTACATGACATTTTTATTGATGTCAGACTGTAAGAAAGTCATCAATTAATATACAAAAGTGCAGTACTCAATCATTTCGTCCTTTGACTCCAGGAAATAATTCTGTATAGTTATAGATGTTCTAGATTAAATGAGTGTGATTTTAAGGAGATCAGGCTGAAACTATAAAGCATTTCTGCTACAACACAATTATGTACCTAACATTTCCAATAGAAAATGCATGTTATAAAAGATATAGAGGGGTCCAAAAAATAACGCACAGTATAAACTTGACACATGTGATCCTGAAATTTTTGTATTATCTTGAACTAGGGTGGAGAATGTCAGGTATATTATAATCGTTGTGGTGTGCCAATGACTGAAACAGGGGCTTTCTCATTGCAGCGAAATATTTTCACGAAATTTCAATCAATGATTAATATTAATCGAATATTTGTATCACCTGCATATCTGCGAACGTGTCTGTGCTTGTTTTGAAGATGAGCATGGATTGAAAAAATTAGCTTTGTGAAACTAAAAATTAATTTTGCTGTGAAATACGAACAAGATCAGTTGCCAAAGCAACGGCAGACTGGTCGAAAGTGCACATCTTCGCAGATCTGTAAAATTAAACTGTTGCAGCGTAAAATCTAGCTCATTGTTGCTTTATTCCACACAATATAATATCTTTGGATCCTCAAACTAGTCGGCATATTGCAGCTTAGTCTTGCCCATCACTTCAAAGGCAGCCCTCCTTAGGTCATCGAGTGTGCGAAAAGGATTCGTACAACAGTGCACTGCAAGTTTCAACTGCTCCCAAAAATGCTCAGTCGGGTTAATCACAGCAGACACTCTGGGCAATTCCATTCGTTTGATTCCTTTTACCTGGAGGAAAATATTCAGTAGATATGCACAGCATGCGCGAGCGTTATCGTCTTGCAACGGGTTCCCGTTACTGAGATTATGATGACAGACTTGAACAACAGGGTGGATTATCAAGTCCTGATAATGCACACCCTCCAAAATGTCGTCCTTAGTTGTTGAGGGTAGTTGAAATTTTCGCGAAAAATGATTGACTCAGCTCCCAGCTGAATCTGCAGGACAGCATGCTTGGGACGAGCATTTCCATATGTCTGCCACCACACTCCTCAATGACGATCAGCAGGCATCAGATAAATACGGCACTCCTCGGCGAAAAGAAATCGCGGCCGTTGATCCAGATTTCAGTCCACGTTTTCTTTCGTCCACTTTCTTCATACACCACAGTGCTGGGATGTTTGCACTGTTGTTCGTAATGGACAATCAAAGACCAAACTGAACGTGTGGAGGCGACTCTGTACTGACGGGAGCGACATGGCCTGCGCAGTTGCCCCTCAAAGGGAAGTACGCTGTGCTACAGGGTTATTCATACGTATGTCCGGTGATTAAGGAGAGGACTGTGACAAAACTACGAGACATGCAGAAAACACACATACAAAGAGAGATAGCATCACTCCAAGGTTTTAACTAGCTTTACAGGGGGAAAACCGGTATTAAGCAAATAAGAGAATGCTCAAAGGCGAAATGTCTGTATAGAAGGGTCGTTTAAGAGAAATACACTTGCAGGCAGTCCATACCACTATCTAAAGACATGACGTTGTTTAACACGGTCACCAAAAACCTCAAAAAATTCTTGCCCGATTTTCTTCAAACTTCTACACGATACAATAATAAGTATTCCAACAGACATAGGCTACACATCTCTTACTCAAATAAACCTTCCGACAAACATACGCTACTCGTTTTTTAAATGTACATGGTGGGAATTTAAGGAGATGGGACCTTGATAAACTGAAAGAACCAGAGGTTGTAGAGAGTTTGAGGGACAGCATAAGGGAACAATTGACAGGAATGGGAGAAAGAAATACAGTAGAAGAAGAATGGGTAGCTCTGAGGGATGAAGTAGTGAAGGCAGCAGACGATCAAGTAGGTAAAAACATGTCCTTGGGTAGCAGAAGAAATATTGAATTTAATTGATGAAAGGAGAAAATATAAAAATGCAGTAAATGAAGCAGGCAAAAAGGAATACAAACGTCTCAAAAATGAGATCGACAGGAAGTGCAAAACTGTTAAGCAGGGATGACTAGAGGACAAATGTAAGGATGTAGAGGCTTATCTCACTAGGGGTAAGATAGATACCGCCTACAGGAAAATTAAAGAGACATTTGGAGAAAAGAGAACCACTTGTATGAATATCAAGAGCTCAGATAGAAACCCAGTTCTAAGCAAAGAAGGGAAAGCAGAGAGGTGGAAGGAGTATATAGAGGGTCTATACAAGGGCGATGTACTTGAGGACAATATTATGGAAATGGAAGAGGATGTAGATGAAGATGAAATGGGAGATACGATACGGCGTGAAGAGTTTGAGAGAGCACTGAAAGACCTGAGTCGAAACAAGGCCCCGGGAGTAGACAACATTCCATTAGAACTACTCATGGCCTTGGGAGAGCCAGTCATGACAAAACTCTACCATCTGGTGAGCAAGATGTATGAGACAGGTGAAATACCCTCAGACTTCAAGAAGAATATCATAATTCCAATCCCAAAGAAAGCAGGTGTTGACAGATGTGAAAATTAGCGAACTATCAGTTTAATAAGTCACAGCTGCAAAATACTAACGCGAATTCTTTACAGACGAATGGAAAAACGGGTAGAAGCCGACCTTGGGGAAGATAAGTTTGGATTCCGTAGAAATATTGGAACATGTGAGGCAATACTGACCTTACGCCTTATCTTAGAAGAAAGATTAAGGAAAGGCAAACCTACATTTCTAGCATTTGTAGGCTTAGAGAAAGCTTTTGACAATGTTGACTGGAATACTCTCCTTCAAATTCTAAAGGTGACAGGGGTGAAATACAGGGAGCGAAAGGCTATTTACAATTTGTACAGAAATCAGATGGCAGTTATAAGAGTCGAGGGGCATGAAAGGGAAGCAGTGGTGGGGAAGGGAGTGAGACAGGGTTGAAGCCTCTCCCCGATGTTATTCAATCTGTATATTGAGCAAGCAGTAAAACAAAAGAAAAATTCGGAGTAGGTATTAAAATCTATGGAGAAGAAATATAAGCTCTGAGGTTCTCCGATGACGTTGTAATTCTGTCAGAGACAGCAAAGGACTTGGAAGAGCAGTTGAACGGAATGGACAGTGTCTTGAAAGGATGATATAAGATGAACATCAACAAAAGCAAAACGAGTATCATGGAATGTAGTCGAATTAAGTCGGGTGATTCTGAGGGACTTAGATTAGGAAATGAGACAGTAAAGGAGTTTTGCCATTTGGGGAGCAAAATAACTGATGATGGTCGAAGTAGAGAGGATATAAAATGTAGACTGGCAATGGCAAGGAAAGCGTTTCTGAAGAAGAGGAATTTGTTAACATCAAGTATAGATTTAAGTGTCAGGGAGTCGTTTCTCAAAGTATTTGTATGGAGCGTAGCATGTATGGAAGTGAAACATGGACGATAAATAGTTTGGACAAGAAGACAATAGAAACTTTCGAAATGTGGTGCTACAGAAGAATGCTGAAGATTAGGTGGGTAGATCACGTAACTAATGAGGAGGTATTGAATAGAATAGGGGAAAGAGGAGTTTGTGGCACAACTTGACAAGAAGAAGGGACCGTTTGGTAGGGCATGTTCTGAGGCATCAAGGGATCACAAATTTAGCACTGGAGGGCAGCGTGGTGGGTAAAAATCGTAGAGGGAGACCAAGAGATGAATACACTAAGCAGATTCAGAAGGATGTAGGTTGCAGTAGGTACTGGGAGATGAAGAAGCTTGCACGGGATAGAGTAGCATGGAGAGCTGCATGAAACCAGTCTCAGGACTGTAGACCACAACAACACAAAATGGTATATGAGTATACATACAAAACAATTATACTACTATATAAAGCTAAGTCATTTAATGTGGTTACCAAAAATCATGAAAAGTTCTTGACCGATTTTCTTCAAATTTTTATACGGTACTCTGATAAACTTGAAGACTGGCATAGGCTACACGTTCTCCTACTATACGAGATGAACCACTTGTAGCTTGCACCGCGAATATTGTGGAAATGGAAAGTGCTATTGATGTGCGATTTTCACAAAATGGATTTGTACTCAGAGTCTCGTATAGCCAATCAATAGATTGTAATAATATTGAGAAAGTGTATTTTTTGTACGAAAATACATTTTTTTAAATGGATCACTGACTACGGACATTAACAAACTAAAAGTAGCGTAATTAGGCCAGTGGCGTTTGTTGCAGGATTCTAGTGCGAGTCGTTTACGAGGTATCGTATTCTGAAAAGTTTCCAAACCGACACTTGTCTGTGCCATCCAATCTGCGCAGCTGAAAGGTGCGATGTTGTAATTTTTGATTACAGTACGCTTTTCTGTTCTTAAGTGCACTGTGACTTGCTAGTCAGTTAGTGTGTGACAATGTAAGCAGTAGGTCGTGAGTGAACGATAGGATTTGCCAATGCAGAAAAAGCCGACATGCTCAGGGCGCAAGGAGAATGTAAGAAGAATGCACTTCATTCTTGTACAGTGTATGTGGCAAGACATCCCAATAGACATCAACCATCTCGGCAGTTATTTGTCAGCTTCTTCAACCAGTTACGTAAAAGTCGTTGTGTAACACCTAGACAACTTAACAGAAGAAAACAAGAGGTGGAAATTAATTGTTGCTGTTGCAGTTGATGCGCACCATATCTCCCGCGCAATCGCACGAAGAAGTGGCATGAGAAAGACTAGTGTTCTACGCATTCGCCGTCGATATAGGTTCATCCCTATCACATCTCTCTCCATCAAGAGCTGCATGGAAACGATTATCAGAATCGAGTCCTGTGCATGGGCATTAAGACGGAATACTCCAGATGTATCATACATATTGTTTAGTGATGAAGCTACATTTACCAATCATAGCCAGGTAAACAGCCGAAACATGCACTGATGGCCTGGTGACAACCTCAGTTGGCTCATCAGGTGGAACGTAAACATCCGTTAAACATCAGTTGAGTGTAAAAGGTGATATGGGATAGTGAACCATCAGCTCATAGGCCCGTTTTTCATAGACGGAACACTGAAAGCACACAAGTATCGACGCCTTCTAACAGACCACCTTCCACGGATACTAGAAGATGTTCCTCTGCAGACTAGGAGGAACCTGTGGTACCAACATGATGCCTGTCCAGCCCTCAGTGCAAGAAGTACTACAGCATGTTTCCACGAGTCGTTTCCAAATATTTGGACTGGACGCCGAGGACGTTTACATTGGCCGGCCCTTCCCCGTATCTGACGGCTGCAGAGTTTTCTCTGTGGGGAAAGCTGAAAGTCACTGTCTACACCCGATGATGTGCAACGACATATTACTGGAGTCTCCTCGGACATCTCCGCTGATTTGTTAACACGTGTGCAGCAGTCGTTCCATATCAGACTGCAAGCGTGTACCGCCGCTGTCAGTGGTCATTCTCAGCACAACCTGTGATGGTCAGTTGTCTCGTTACTGGTCATAATCCACATAACTAATCTGTGCACTTGTGTTGCTATTTAGTGTGTGTTACCACAGGTATTGTACAAGGGTCCGAGTGGAAACTTTTCAAAAGACGGCATCTCGTAAACGACTCGCAGTAGAAACCTGCAACAGACACAACTGATCACCTAATTACGCTGCTTTTAGTTTGTTGATGTCAACAGTCATCGTTTCAGTTAAAGAAGTGTATATTCGCACAAATAATACACTTTCTCAGTATTATTACAATCTGTTAACTGGTTAACAATACGATCCCCCAACTACCAATCCATTCTGTGAAATCCGCACATCACTAGCACTTTCCATTTCCGCAATATTTGCGGTGCAAGTTTTAGGTGATTCACACTGTATGTGGTATACACCGCAGTCAGAAACATTCTGAAAAGCGTGTAAGGGTGTTTCAGGTTTAATTGGCTGACAGATAATCTAATATATAAAAATGAATCGCAAAATGTGTTGGTAAGCGCATAACTCAACAACGCCTCGACCAATTTGGCCAAATCTTTTTTTAAAATGTTCGTTGAAGTTCAAGGATGGTTTTTACGGCGAGAAAAATTAGAATTATTGCTGGAAAAACCCTAAAAATAGCCCTTTTCTAAAACGTAGTCAATTTGAGCTTTATTGCTATGGTATAAAGTTCATATTAAAATGAATCGCAAAATGTGTTGGTAAGCGCATAACTCAACAACGCCTCGACCAATTTGGCCAAAGCCTTTTTTAAAATGTTCGTTGAAGTTCAAGGATGGTTTTTACGGCGAGAAAAATTAGAATTATTGCTGGAAAAACCCTAAAAATAGCCCTTTTCTTTTTCCTATACAAATGATTTGTAACTAAAACGTAGTCAATTTGAGCTTTATTGCTATGGTATAAAGTTCATATTAAATTACAAGCACACACTGTTGTCTAAGCAATGTAGGTGTGTTCCTAACGTCAAAGATCATATCTATCAAAACAATGTGCGTGTGTGCGTTGGAGCACAGAATACATAGTTGGAGAAGTTTAATGTCGCGTTCCGAAACTCGCGTTTCTTTTGTATTAGTTTCGGCACGCGAGATAAAATGCATCAGTTTCCACGTCATTACATCAGTCAAACAAAAATCGCGTTACCAAGAGTTGCATCGAGAAAAACTGTATGATCTCAACGCTTTGAAAGAATTAATTCAAACAAATCTTCCACTGTTAACTGAACAACAGAAGTATGTATTTGAAACTCTTATGAAAGTAACAAATGATGAAACTGGAGGGATTTACTTCTTAGATGCACCTGGTGGTACAGGAAAAACTTTTTTGATTTCATTAATATTAGCAACAATTCGCTCACAAAATAAAATTGCACTTGCACTCGCTTCGTCGGGAATCGCAGCAACTTTGCTTGAAGGTGGTCGAACAGCCCATTCAGCACTAAAATTGCCATTAAATATGCAAAGCAATGAAACTCCAACCTGCAACGTTTCGAAGAACTCTGCAATGGCAAAGGTTTTGCAGCAATGTAAATTGATTGTTTGGGATGAATGCACGATGGCACATAAAAAATCTTTGGAGGCTTTAGACAGAACCTTAAAAGATCTACGGAGCAATAATAACCGATTTGGTGGTGCAATGATTTTATTAGCAGGAGATTTTCGTCAAACATTGCCAGTGATTCCACGATCAACGCCAGCTGATGAACTCAATGCATGTCTAAAGTCCTCCAATTTGTGGAAACATGTCAAAGTACTTCATTTAAGCAAGAATATGCGTGTCGAGTTGCGAAATGACCAATCTGGAAACATATTCTCTAAACAACTCATTGACATTGGTAATGGCAAATTTCCTATAGACATGTTGACTGGCTGCAGTAACTTTCCTCAAAGTTTTTGTCAGTTAACTCGATCAAAAGATGAACTTATTCAGAAGGTGTTTCCAGATGTTTCTCAAAATTACAGAAACCATGATTGGTTGACCGAACGAGCTATACTGGCTGCAAAAAACATAGATGTAAATGAATTAAATTTCAAAATTCAAGAACAAATTACAGGCGAATTGAGGATATATAAATCAGTTGATTCGGCTACTAATCAAGATGATGTAGTCAACTATCCACCGGAATTTTTAAACTCGCTGGATTTGCCAGGATTGCCACCTCACAATCTTCAATTAAAGGTTGGATCGGTGGTTATAATGTTGCGAAATATCAACCAACCGCGTCTTTGCAACGGTACACGGTTAGCGATAAAAAAATTACTAAACAATGTGATAGAAGCAACTATACTCAAAGGAAAGTATAAAGGAGAAGATGTTCTCATACCGCGCATCCCAATGATTCCGACTGATGTGCCATTTGAGTTTAAACGACTACAGTTTCCAGTGCGGCTTGCTTTTGCTATGACTATAAACAAGTCCCAGGGGCAATCATTAAGTGTTTGTGGTATTAATCTAGAAAACCCATGTTTCTCACATGGTCAATTGTATGTTGCCTGTTCCCGTGTTGGAAAACCATCAGATTTGTTTATCTATGCGCCAGGTAATCAAACAAAAAACATCGTATACCACAAAGCACTACAATGATAATAATAATAATTATGATTCACATAATTAACAATAAAGCGATTACTTACTTTTAAATCCTTATATATGTTTTATTTAATTATTTTTTATTCACAACGCCCCATCACCAGGGTGACGGTTCTGTTCAGGAGAATTTTTTTAAATACGTAGGCAAAAAAACTGCCATATTACAAATCTTTTTGACAGGACGAAGTCTGTCGGGTCAGCTAGTTGTTAGATAAAAATTTCTGTATGTTGTGCCATTTGCTGCTTCATGAACATTGAAATTAGCAAATCAGTCTGTAGCGAGCGAAAATTAGAGAGGCTCTACAGAGGTAGTGTAGCCAGCATTGTTCTTGGTTTGGTTTCCTAAAACCGAACGACAGAGCGATACAAACATTGGACACTAGGGCAATAGAAAGGATCGAACCCGAGCGAAAGGCAGAGCAGTCTCGTACGTAATCATTTACTCTATGAGAGCAACTGATACTAATTGTGAGAGGTGGCATGAGCGCCCTCCCATATTTCTATCTTACTCTGAGTAATTCGATTTTCCTCTCTAATTGCATGCCGTGAAAAGTTGCTATTCCTTCACACGCGGCCTTCCCACGCAGCATTTCTGGTCACCCTGGTGGTCCGGTGACAGGCGTGTTCTGCTGATGTTGAAAGGGTTAAGCCGACGGGTGTGAGGGAGTCGAGCGGTTGCTTTCCAGACGCCGACATTGGCATAAGAGCGGGGGCGACACGCCCACAGAGGCCTGACCGAGCGGCTGGGCTAGAGATTCTGTTACTTCGCAGAGACAGAACTTTCATTCTGTAAATCGGTAGAGCAACCCTTTCATTACTCACCACGTTAATGAGACTTATTTATCAAATTAATTTCTATCAAATTAAATGATTGCAGGTGCCAAACTCTTTTCTACTCCACTTGCAGGGTCGATTAGAGTGTGTTCGCGTTTCTTCTTAATCCATGTGCAACAGCAAAAGTCAGAGTTGGAAAAGGGGGGGCTTAGAGAATCATTTCCATATGAAGATTCTAGAAGAATTTAGTGTTAAATACACTGCTAGCCCCGGCACCTCGCAATTGTATGTGGCAGGCGGCTTGAATTTTCATGCACAACGGCCTGATTGGGTAATTTAAATGCTAATTTACTCGGAAACGGCGCTAGGTGTTGAATTTTTTTGTTTGCAATTAATTCTCAGCACAGTCTACCCTGCAACACTATTACAAGCCTTTCGGACTGTTTCTGACAATGCGCCATGTCACTGGGCCGCAATCTTTCGCGATTGGTTCGAAGAACATCCTGGACAATTAAAGTGAATGAATTCGGCTACCGAGATCGGCCGACATGAATCCAGTCGAACGTTTATGGGACATACTCGAGAGTTCACTTCGTGCACAAAATACTGCACCGGCAACACTTTCCTAATTATGGACGGCTATAGTAGTAGCATGGCTCAACATTTTTGCAGAGGACTTCAGAGGTTTTGTTGAGTCCATACCGCGTCGAGTTGCTGCACTGGAGATCTGACACGATATTACGAGCTGTCGCACGACACGACTTTTGTCGTGTATTTCCCCCTCCCCTCCCCCCTCCCTCCGTCTAGCCCACCGCTTTAACCACGAGGTGATGGTCACAAACACAACAAAGGAAGTGTCTCACATTTCGATTACCTTTTATTCCGGCAAAGCCTTTGTACCACATGACTATGTTGCAATGCATTTTTCAGTTTGCCCTCGCTAGGTACGAGGATACCGAGAATTTTGGTTATAGTGCCAACAGTAATTACGCCATAAATCTTATGCTACCAAGACTCACCCAGCGCGGGCATACGGCAAATTAGTTCATTGCTTTAGTCAGAGTGGTCCTCCTTTTATTCGAAATGTCATGACAACCTCGCACAGTTCAGTAACGCATATATGGCAGAGGGGAAGGACTACATCGCAATTTATTCTGGATACGTGCCGCATCGAGACGTGGATTTTTAAAATACAGAAGGTGCTGTCATGAAATATAGTCCTTTTACCAATTTGTATTGGCTGTTTTACACTTGAAGTGTACATTCTTGTCGACAGACACGTGAATTCAGCAATACGAAGCAACCAGTTACACACTTTCAACAATATTTAAAATCTTTCACTCAATAAGCTGAAAAATATTGAAATTGTAAAACATGACAATAATACATTGTATAATAAGCTTTTTTCTTTCAAAATACTCGAAAGTGGACTATGGAATAGAAAGAAATGTTACATTACTCTAATACCTGCAGGAAGTCGGCATTTTAGCGTAGATGTCAGTGACCTTGTTTTCCTACTCATTACTCGTTTATTATCTGTTATGACTTGTTTTGCACGAATTAATCCATATCCAGATTTAACACTAAAACAGAGGGCTGTTGCACTGCCATCAACTGGTGTGCATCTTTGTTTATAAAACAACAAGTGGCAACTCAGCTCTGAAAGATACAGGGTGATTATAATTAAAGTTAAACTTTCAAACCGCTGTAGAAATAACACCACTGGTTACAATGACGTCAAATTGCAACGGAATATTATCGGAGAAGGGGGAAAACGTACGGCAAAAGAAAAATAAGTAGTTACAAAATGTAGCAATGGATGCCGCTGTAAGCATCATACTTTAATAGCGGTCGACTACAGATAACAAATGAATCATACAACAGTGCTTAAAGTGTACGTTTGACGTTAAACAAACTGTACTGCTCAGTGTGCATGGGTGTACAGGTGTGATACTGTTAGTTACGTAAGCCCATCCATCACGGCAAGGTCATATCACTTCGGATGAGAAAAATCGGTTTTCAATTGCCCTGAGGCCAAAAACCGCATGAAAAGCATTACTCAGATCGGTTTTTAATTGTCCTGAGGCCAAAAATAGCATAAAAAGCATCAATCAAAATCAAATCTGAATATTAATTTCCGTGTGACTGGCGCGAAACATGTTCAATAAGCTGTCCACCTTCAGAATGTGTTGCTCAATGCGTGCCCTAAATGCAGCTAAGTTTTCAATCGGAATACTGAACAGAATATCTTCCAGATATTCCCACAGCCAGAAGTCACACGGATTAAGATCAGGTGATCGGGACAGACAGGCTGTAGGGAAATAGCAGCTGATAATTCTAGCATTTCCGAAATGGCGCTTCAGCAGCTGCTTAACTGAGTTTGCAATGTGCGGAGGTGCGCCATCTTGCATAAAAATGATCCCATCCACACATCCACGCCGTGGGAGAGCTGGAATGACGTGGTTGCACAAAAGACACTCATAGCGCTTACTAGTGACGGTACAGGTAACAGGACCGGAAGCAGCTGTCTCTTCGAAAAAATATGGCCCTATGATAAATGATGCCGTAAACCCGTACCACACAGTGACCTTTTCAGGATGAAGTGGTACTGGTTGGTTTGCGTATGGATTTTCCGTTGCCCATATTCGACGATTCTGTGTACTGACATATCCTGTCAGATGGAAGTGGGCTTCGTCTGTCCACAAAAGCTTCCACGGTCGATAATTGTCCACCACCATGCGAGAAAGAAATTATAAAGGAAAGGTCTCTCTTTCTGGCAGGTCAACAGGACGCAACTCGTGCACATGGGCCATTTTGGATGGACGGCAAAGAAGGATGTTTGATAGGATTTTACGCACCGTGCTCACGGGTATGTCCAATGTTCGGGCAATTCTCCGTGCATTACACTTTTGCACACCATCACTCGTCTCTTGCTGCAGTGCTGTGGCCACTGCTTCCACTGGCGTAAAATCAAATCGTTTCCTCCCTCTACGAGGCTGCACACCAAAAGACCCCATCTTTTCGAATTTCCCAGTCATTTTCTCCAGACCCACGGCAGTCATCGGACTAACACCTTTTTACAAACCCTACAATGTCGGGAAATTCTGCAGAGCAATGTGTGCACAGTCATCATTCTTGTAATACAGCTTTACAAGCAGAGTGCGATCCTGCATTAAGATAGTCATGGCGAACGTCACAGACGCAAAAGAAGGAAAAGCATGTACCTGGCGTCTTCATACCAACTTCAATGGGTCGTGCACATGACAGGCGTTTTCAGTTGCAAATTCTCTCTTGCTGGCAGGTCAACAGGACGCAACTCGTGCACATGGGCCATTTTGAATGGATGGCAAAGAAGGATGTTTGATAGGATTTTACGCACCGTGCTCACGCGTATGTCCAATGTTCGGGCAATTTATTCTATTGATCAATTTTCACACTAATTTTTTTTCTTCTGCCATACGATTCTCCCCTTCTCCGATAATATTTCATTGCCATTTGACATCATTCTGACCAGTTGTGTTATTTCTCCATCGTTTTGGAAGTTTAATTATAATCACCCTCTATTATATTCACTTTCCAGAGAGTTTGAGTATTTTGCCTCAAGAAAAATCGCTGTTTTAAGTACATACTAACAATTTGATGTTCATGTTTTGTTAATTATGTAATATCATAGAATTAAGAAAACAGTTTTTTTTTTTACTGAAAAATTAAACTTCCGCGGCCGGTAACATCACACTTATATTCTGGATTTACTTGCTGTTGTCGAAATAATTTAATGAAGAAAGCCAACGATTCGTCCCTGTCTGCGGAGGATATCTTCAAAGGCGGTTGAAACTTTTACGAAAGCCCAGCCCACGCTTTGGCTCTCTATTGACTGAGGGAAATTATCGTTTCCCCATGGTCCCGTGCAGAGGCGGGGCGTCACACATTTACAAAACTCGCCGTTATTGGTTGCCATCGTCCACTGTTATTATCTGGATATCATCCAGTTTCACAAGCTTCTCCTTCCGATTAAAACTGTAGCCTGAAATAATCTTTATAGCCTCTCTATATGGGTTCCGTAGTACCCGTTCGCGTTATCCGGGACCTGAGTCTCGTCAAACCGAATCAGGTGGTCTCCTGGCTGCAAAATGTGTTCTGCAGCAGCCGGTCTGTTTTTCCTCTTCTACAACTGCCCTTTTTTTTCTTTTAGTTGTTCTTTCACCGTTCTTCTGGTAGTACCGGGGTACATGCCTCTACAATACTTGGCTTATCGGGAGAAATTTAGGAAATTGTGGTTCATCGGTAGGAGAACACATGTAGGACGCCAGTACGACCTATTCTTTAGTACTGCTCGAGTGTTTGTGATCCGCACCAGGTCTGATTGAAGGGCGACATTGAAGTAATTCAGAGGCGGACTGCTAGAATTGTTACCGGTAGGTTCCAACAACAAGAAAGTGTACGGAAATACTTCAGGAACTGAAATGGGTATCCTTGGAGGGAAGGCGACATTCTTTTCGAAGACGACTATTGAGAGAATTTAGAGAATCGGTATTTGAAGTTGACTGCTGAATGATTCTACTGCCACCAACAATCATTGCGTGTAAGGACCACGGACATTGAGATAGGGGAAATTAGGGCTTGTGCGGAGGAATATAGATAGTCGTTTTTCCCTCGCTCTATCTGTGAGTAGAACAGGAAATGAAACGACTAGATGTAATTCTTTTTTTATTTTTTTTATTTTTTTTCAGCAATCACCCTTGCTTGATACTAGGTTTTCCTCTTCTTTCTGTGGTCTTGACAACAATCATGATATTCCGTTTCTTCAAGATCTTCCCCACGTGGTCAGTAACTTCCCGAATGAATGGACACAAAATGTGCTTGTATATCACAACGACATTTAAGAGACGGTCTTAAATTCTTTTATTTTCAGCGGATGATGAATCATCCTTCAGCAACGTTTAGGTGAAATACTCCAGTTCTTCACAAAGCAGCTCAGGTTCAAAGATTTTCCTCGCTCGAGCATCTAACATTTTCATAACAGCTCAGTTTTGCCGTGGATAACGATTTATTTAAATCTCGGTACATAGTAGACTGTGCGCATGGGTTCTTGGTATATCTTGTGGTCCAAGTTATAAACTTCTCCTTTGAACACTAGCACATCCAGAAAATATCTGAGCTGAACATACGACTTAATACTATTTGAATATTTACTGAAACGGCCTCGTTTCTCTTCGCCACTTCTCCGCAGCACAAACGTTTCGTGCAAGTAACAGACACAGGTGTTCAGTTTTTTGGTGGCAGTTCCCAGTGGCTATTACAATTTCTCTGTGAAAAGCTTTTCCATCACCGGGTTTCAGACGCTCTTCATTAAGCTGCCATGCATCTGTTCATAAAACTGTTCACTCAATTTAAAGTACATATTCGTGATATAGCTCTTCTCTATCGGGAGGAAAAAATCGATTCAGCTGTTTCAACTTCTCGTTAAGCGGATCTGCAGTGGACAGCGACGACACATCTAAGCTGACTAATGTGTCCTCCAGTTGTACCAATATGCCTTTTCCTTTACCGATAAAGTGTACCTGATTCCAAATGTACGAACCCGATCAGCCTGGGTGCAGGAGTAATAATGTTGTCAAGAATTTTCAAAATGAATAGGTATGCGAACCAACGACACTTATTACAGGCTGTAATCTTCCCTTCCTTCCTTTTTCCATCTATTGTCCACATTAAATAATGCCCAGTCCAAGTAATTAATAATCAAAGTCCTTTATGAAGAACTGAGAGGAGCGAAGATTACAATAAAATTTTAAGTTTACTTAGCTTGTCATGTTGAGATGGCTCCAGTTCTTCCTGTCTAGGGGTCTGATTCTTGAAGCTGAAAATCTAACATCAGGTCCTCACGGTTGGTCTGAACTAAATAAATTGGAAGAATTTTTTACGTAAATGTATTTTCCACGGATTTTCTCACATTTTAGTATACCATACAGTATTTTGACTTTTCACATTAACAAAGCCGAATTTACAGTGTGACCATCTATTATACAAAAATACGTCAGATGAAAGGTTACGACTCTCCCACTCTGCAGAAATAACCATATTCCGAAGGGTTTACAACTTTTATTAACAAATGAATTCCTACTACTTTTCGTTACAATATTAATTTCGATCATTATTTCATAAATGGATTCAGAAATAAACATGGTAAACAGTACAGGTTTGAGTAATTAATAATAGAAATTTTAACTGTGGAAGTAATTCGTAATTTCAAATAATTCTAAAAAAATTTTAACTGTACATTCAGAACTAGTACTTATCGATTATAGCATCGAAACTAAAATATTTTATTAAGTTATTCCTTTTCATAAATTTTAGCTTGAAATATAACATACTGTTTATAAAATTATATGGAAGTTTTCAGAAAAGCAACTGTCCTGTCCAAATTTCGAAAAAAATAATAGTGATATCGACAACTACCGTTAAGGAAAAGCCGGCAGCGGTGGCCGAGCGGTTCTAGGCGCTTCAGTCCGGAACCGCGCGACTGCTACGGTTGCAGGTTCGAATCCTGCCTCGGGCATGGATGTGTGTGATTTCCTTAGGTTGGTTAGATTTAAGTAGTTCTAAGTTCTAGGGGGCTGATGACCTTAGAAGTGAAGTCCCATAGTGCTCAGAGCCATTTGAACCATTTCGTTAAGGAAAAGTAATGCTAGAGGAGGCTATTCCCTTACAAAATCTTAGCAGAACGGTTTCTTTTAGAATTTTTGACAACCCTTGTAGATTCAGTCGTAGCCCAATGGAGTTAAGCAGACCTTTATGAACGCTCAGTTACATTAAGGAGTTCCATTGTGGCCTGTGTAATAATCCTGAGAGCTTCATCGGTTGGCTACTTCCTCAGTTTCCTTTATATCTGCGGGTCTAATAAGTTGGTAACCTTACTGTGATAGGCGATCATATTTATGACTACAGGTGCACTGCCCTTTACACCAGGGAGAACAATACTGTCGTCCTCTTCCTGGAGTTTTATAGCATCCCTCTCACCCACAGTTACGTTACTTATTAGTAACATCGCCAAAGGTAACTCTAAAAAGCTATAACCACATCCACATTACGAAAACCTGCTTCCACACAGGGTGCAATTTCCTCCGTGGTCACAATTTGCGGACTAACAGCAAAATTTCCCCCATAAGCAAGCATCGAGAACTCGTTGTCAGATAAAGAATGTTCGGATGGATCAGTAATAGTGAAGGAAGTACCTAAAGACCGGATCGTCTGATTAGATTATGATTTCTCTTGTAGACGTTAACATACGTCTGTTGATAGCATAACGCAATAATTTATCAATTTTATCTCAGTCACCGCTACACAGTTTATTACTAATAACAATATGGCGAGACAGAAACCAACATTTAGCGCTTGCCAAATGCCGTCACATCGGCTAAACAAAATGCCGTAGTAACGCTACCTCCATCGATTCGAAAATCCACTGCGTCTTATGGGAGCTGAAAAGCAATTTTATTCCCAGTAACTTCAGAGTGACACTGATGGTTCTTCAACTACACAGGAATGTGGCAAAAACAATTCCCAATCTCTTTTCTTCTAGAATGTTTCCAGGCTACGCTTATCTCTTGGCATCTCTCATATAGAAGCGTCTAATTGTAAAATGAAAAATTCACGGTCGGAAATATTTAAAATTGTCCAGTTTATTGTCCCGTAGTCAAAAGAATTGCAAGGAGAAACCTAAGCACTCCAGAAGAGATAATCTGAGACAAATATTACTAGGAGAAACCTAAGTACTCCAGAAGAGATAATCTGAGACAAATATTACTAGGAGAAACCTAAGCACTCCAGAAGAGATAATCTGAGACAAATATTACTAGGAGAAACCTAAGCACTCCTGAAGAGATAATCTGAGACAAATATTACTAGGAGAAACCTAAGCACTCCAGAACAGATAATCTAGACAAATACACTCCTGGAAATTGAAATAAGAACACCGTGAATTCATTGTCCCAGGAAGGGGAAACTTTATTGACACATTCCTGGGGTCAGATACATCACATGATCACACTGACAGAACCACAGGCACATAGACACAGGCAACAGAGCATGCACAATGTCGGCACTAGTACAGTGTATATCCACCTTTCGCAGCAATGCAGGCTGCTATTCTCCCATGGAGACGATCGTAGAGATGCTGGATGTAGTCCTGTGGAACGGCTTGCCATGCCATTTCCACCTGGCGCCTCAGTTGGACCAGCGTTCGTGCTGGACGTGCAGACCGCGTGAGACGACGCTTCATCCAGTCCCAAACATGCTCAATGGGGGACAGATCCGGAGATCTTGCTGGCCAGGGTAGTTGACTTACACCTTCTAGAGCACGTTGGGTGGTACGGGATACATGCGGACGTGCATTGTCCTGTTGGAACAGCAAGTTCCCTTGCCGGTCTAGGAATGGTAGAACGATGGGTTCGATGACGGTTTGGATGTACCGTGCACTATTCAGTGTCCCCTCGACGATCACCAGTGGTGTACGGCCAGTGTAGGAGATCGCTCCCCACACCATGATGCCGGGTGTTGGCCCTGTGTGCCTCGGTCGTATGCAGTCCTGATTGTGGCGCTCACTTGAACGGCGCCAAACACGCATACGACCATCATTGGCACCAAGGCAGAAGCGACTCTCATCGCTGAAGACGACACGTCTCCATTCGTCCCTCCATTCACGCCTGTCGCGACACCACTGGAGGCGGGCTGCACGATGTTGGGGCGTGAGCGGAAGACGGCCTAACGGTGTGCGGGACCGTAGCCCAGCTTCATGGAGACGGTTGCGAATGGTCCTCGCCGATACCCCAGGAGCAACAGTGTCCCTAATTTGCTGGGAAGTGGCGGTGCGGTCCCCTACGGCACTGCGTAGGATCCTACGGTCTTGGCGTGCATCCGTGCGTCGCTGCGGTCCGGTCCCAGGTCGACGGGCACGTGCACCTTCCGCCGACCACTGGCGACAACATCGATGTACTGTGGAGACCTCACGCCCGACGTGTTGAGCAATTCGGCGGTACGTCCACTCGGCCTCCCGCATGCCCACTATACGCCCTCGCTCAAAGTCCGTCAACTGCACATACGGTTCACGTCCACGCTGTCGCGGCATGCTACCAATGTTAAAGACTGCGATGGAGCTCCGTATGCCACGGCAAACTGGCTGACACTGACGGCGGCGGTGCACAAATGCTGCGCAGCTAGCGCCATTCGACGGGCAACACCGCGGTTCCTGGTGTGTCCGCTGTGCCGTGCGTGTGATCATTGCTTGTGCAGCCCTCTCGCAGTGTCCGGAGCAAGTATGGTGGGTCTGACACACCGGTGTCAATGTGTTCTTTTTTCCATTTCCAGGAGTGTATTACTAGGAGAAAACCTAAGCACTCCAGAAGAGATAATCTGAGACAAATATTATTAGGAGAAACCTAAGCACTCCAGAAGAGATAATCCGAGACAAATATTACTAGGAGAAACCTAAGCACTCCAGAAGAGATAATCTGAGACAAATATTACTAGGAGAAACCTAAGTGCTCCAGAAGAGATAATCTGAGACATATATTTCGACTGAAGAGCGGTGGTGGTAAATGTATATTATTACAGATATGAAGCAAGCGAAAAGGAATACAAATGGCTACAAATGAGACTGTCAGTAAATGCATAATGGCTAAGCAGGAATGGCAAGAGGTAAAATGCAAGGATTTAAAAGCATATATATAACTAGGGGAAAGACAGACACCGCCTACAGGAAAATTGAAGAGCCCTTTCGAGAAAAGAGAATCACTTGTATGAATATCAAGAGCCCAGATGGAAAACCAGTCCTAAACAAAGAAAGGAAAGATGAAAAGTGGACGGAATATATGTAGGAATTATAAAAGGGAGATGAACTTGAGGGCAATAGTCTACACAAGAAAGATGAAGGCAGTATTATAGAAAGAGGACGTACATGAAGATGAGGTGGAATACATGATATTTCGAGAAGAATTTGATAGAGCACTGAAAGACTTAAGTCGAAATAAGGCCCCCAGAGTAGACGACATTCCACCAGAACTATTGACAGCCTTGGGGGAGACAGCCATGACAAGACTAAGCCATCCGGCGTGCAAGATGTATACCCCCCGACTTCAAGAAGAAAGTAATAATTCCAGTTCCAAAAAAGTAGGTGCTGACACGTGTGTATATTATCGGACTATCAGTTTAATAAGTCATGTTTGTGAAATATTAACACAAATTCTTTACAGGAGAATGGAAAAACTGCTAGCAGCCATCCTCGTGTAAGATCTGTTTGGATTTCGCAGAGGTGTAGGAACACGCAAGGTAGCTCTGACAGTTCAACTTATCTTAGAAGATAGGTTAAGGAAAGGCAAACCTACGTTTATAGCATTTGTAGACATAGAAAAAGTTTTTGAAAATGTTCACGGCAATATTGTCTTTGAAATTCTGAAGGTAGCAAGACTAAAATACAGGAAGCGAAAGGTTATTTACAACAGGAACGAGAGGACAGTTACAAGAGTCGAAGTGAAGCTGTGATTGAGAAGAGAGGGAGCTAGAAGGAGCTAGAATTGTAGCCTGTCCCCGACATTATTCGGTCTATACACTGAGCAAGTACTAAAGGAAACCAAAGAAACATTTGGAAGGAATTAATGTTCAGGGAGAAGAAATAAAATGACACTACAGTTCTGTCAGAGACAGAAAAGAATTTGGAAGAGTAGTTGAACGGAATGGATAGTGTCTTGAAAGGAGAATATAAGACGACCACCAACAAAATAAAAACAAGAATAATGGAAAGTAGTCGAACTGAACCAGGTAATGCTGACGAAATTGGATTAGGGAACGAGACACTTAAAGTAGTAGATGACTTTTGTTATTTGGTCAGCAAAGTAAATGATGATGGTCGAAGTACAGAGGATATGACACGTAGACTGGCAATGGAGGTTCTGAAGAAGAGAAATTGTTAACATAGAATACAGATTTAAGTGGAGTAAGTCTTTTCTGAAGGTATTTGTATGGAGTGTAGCCATGTATGGAAGTGAAACATGGAAGATAAACAGTGTAGACAAGAAGAGATAATAATCTTTTGAAATATGGTGATACAGAAGAATACCGAAAATTAAATGGGTACATCATGCAACTAATGAGAAGGAACTGGATAGAATTGGGGAGAAAAGAAATTTGTGCCACAAGCTGACTGGATGAACGGATCGGCTGTAAGGACACATTCCGAGACATCAAGGGATCAGCAATTTAATGTTGGAGTGAAGTATGAGAGGTAAAAATCGTAGAGGAAGACCAAGAGATGAATACAGTAATCAGATTCAGAAGGATGTAACTGCAGTAGTTATTTTAAGATGCAAAGACTAGCACACAATAAAGTAACATGGAGAGCTATATCAAATCAGTCTTAGGACTGAAGATCACAACAACAGAGAAATGAAATTTCATTGAGGAAAAGGAAGTGCAGGGAAAATTATACCAGCAGGTTCCTTACTGAGCCACTGAACGGAAAATTTTATTTCCTGACTTAATTTCCAGGCCTCATTTTCTGCTGTCCAAAAGGAGAGACCATGGATAGGTTGCATCTATGGATCTGAGTCCCTACGCTACGTAACGCCTTTATTGCGTTCCAGTTTTACTAGTTACAACATGTTCAAATGAGTACCGCAAGTTCGCCTTTGGTATTACTGATGTTTGTTAAAGTTGTGTTAATGTAGCACAGGTGAAAGGGACAGATTAATGTGGACTTGTAACGCGTCTACATGAGACTGATCTGAAGAAAGGTTAACGACACTGCACGCTGCTTCCGAAAATCTGTTAGAAACCGTTCTTAGATACCAGCTCAAGGCTTGTAGTTGGTCTGCATGTCAACGGTACTGCACAATGGAGCATCAGCAGACACAGAGAAAGCAAATTGACAGAGACAATCTATGTTACTTAATGGCTGAAACGGACACTCGGTCACGCAGTTGCGGTTTGCAGGTTACCTATCTAACGGCTTTCAGGGATTATAGGTATTTCACATAATTATTAAGCGAATTTAAAGACTTCTCATTAACACATGTGTAATTCCATCGTGAAATTCTGCATCTACTCAACATCAGATGTAATCTTATATTAACTGTTTAACTTAATAAGTCAAGCGTTTAAGTTAGAAACTATATACAGTATACAGTAAGCTAACTATAGCCACCAAGAATACCTCCGAAAGTATGATAGGATCTGATAAGTTTGCGGGACAAATGTTGCATGGGACAACGGGGGCCATAATATGATGTTGGTTTTTTGTTGCTACGTGGGGTCGCTTCAGAGATGTGAGGGTCAACTTGTTTTTTTTTTTTTTTTTTAATGGGATGCTATAGTTTGGTACTTATTTTCTGACAGCGGCTATTGAGACGAATCCGATGATGTGTAACAGTAAGGTCTTTTAAGGTCAGCGAAGGTCACAAAGGTGGAATGAACGTCCATTTACAGAAGGTGTCCGAAGTGATGACCATTGGTATCAATGCAGTGCTGCAATCGTCTTATCATGGATTGAATGGCAGTCTCCTTATCACATCGTCACTTGTCGGAGCACATGCTCTGACAATTCTCTCTCTCATAACTTCAGGTGTTGTTGGAATGTCTTTATGAACAATGTCTTTTACGAATCCCCACAAGAAAAAATTCAGAGGCGTCACGTCTGGCGGACGAGCCGGCCACGACACATCTCCTCCGCGTCCAATCCAACGACTTGGGAATTGTCTCTGCACCTCATTTCTAGCCATCAGCCATCTAGCCACCAGCGAAAAATGTGCCGGACACCCATCGTGTTGATACCACATTTTGTTCCTTGTTCCTAATGTTTCTTACAGGAATGTGGTGTACTTCCTAACATTAAGATTTCCTTCGATGAAATAGGGGCCCATAATTCTTTCCTCCAGAATCCCACACCATACATTCACCGACCACGGTTTTTGGTGTGCAACTTGCCACAGCCAACGTGGATTTTCAGTTGCCCAATAATGCAAGTTATGCAAATTAACATTCCCATAGTTCGTGAATGTAGCCTCGTCAGCAAAAAAAAAAAAAAATCAAATTAATAAATGTGTCATCCCTCTGAATCTGAAGTTGAGCCCATCGGCAGAATTCAATGCTACACATACAATCCGTACCAGTTAATTCTTGGTTCAAATGGCTGTGAGCACTATGGGACTTAACATCTCAGGTCATCAGTCCCCTAGAACTTAGAACTACTTAAACCTAACTAACCTAAGGACATCACACACATCCATGCCCGAGGCAGGATTCGAACCTGCGACCGTAGCGGTCGCGCCGTTCCATACTGAAGAGCCTAGAACCACTCGGCCACCAGCGGCCGGCAGTTAATTCTTGGTGGAGACTGATATGATAAGGATTACATTTATGACGATGCAAAACACGAACAACACCACTCTGGTTCATGCCAGATTCCTTTGCGATTTGACACGAACTAACATAAGGATCTCGAATAGCAGTGGCAAGAGTACCAATTTCCGTTTCCTCGATAGTAACTTTCCTTTGCCAGATATATTTCCGTTGCATTAAAGAAACTGCCTAGTATCTTTGACCCGAAAATTAACGTAGCTCGGTTATCTTCATGCATTATTTTAGATCGTACAATAACATAAGAAGATCTGTATTATAAAACATTACGGAAAGGTGCACCTGGAACAGGAAGATTTTACAGTCATGGTAATATATCTTATTCATACTATGTTGTACAGGTAAAGCAAGAATATACCAGGAGAGATACATTTTTGTGATAACAGACTTACGATACGCTCACGTTACGAGTTCAGTTTAATTCATATCCTATAAGCATTCCATCATAGTAAAGCCATATAGTTCCCCTGGGTCACCGAACTGTTATCGCTATGTCTATACTGTTACAAGAACTTCGTCCTGCGGCGATGGAAAATTCGACAAAACAGCGCCAGGGCTTACTACAGACCAGTAACTTGGTTGGTTGGTTTGGGATATAAAGCGACCAAACTACAGGGTCATCAGTCCCTTCTTCCTGACGCAAACAAGGCTCAAGGTAAACCAAGATCCAAATTTAATTTGGGGATGTAAAAGGGGGTAAAAGGAACGGGCAACCACACCGAAAGAGAAAACGAAAGAAACAAACAAAAACGGGGGAAAACGTACAGCCCAAGGAAAATCAGAGGAAGTTATTAAAACCATAGATTAGATTGTCTGGGCTGGCTAACCACAAGAATATAAGCGGATGAGCCAGCCACTCTGCAACACACTAAAATGTCCAGTACAAGACAAGGCGAGATGAACACGCATACGAAAAGATGAGCAACAAAGCAAACAAATTGCACAGGAAGGACAGAGAGTGAAATCGGAAGGAGGGTGGAGGCCTTGGAGAGAGGGCCAGATGTCCACTCTTAGATGGTACGATACAAAACCCCCTCACGAATAAAACATAAAACTAAATCTGATGTTGAGGCATTCCACCCAACACCGTAGGCTGGGTGCTCGGAAGGTTAAAAGTCCGCCACAGAGCGGCTAAAATTGGTCAATCCAACAAGATGTGGGCGACAGTCATAAGGGAGCCACAGCGACACCAAGGTGAGTCCTCGCGATAGAGGAGGTGACCATGTGTTAGCTACGTATGGCCGATGTGGAGCCAGCTAACGACAACAGACTCCCTGTGAGTGGCTCGCGTGGATGACCGCCACACATTTGTTGTCTCCTTGATAAAACGGAGTTTATTTGCTGTACTGACGGTGCGCCATTCAGTATCCCGGATCGCGAAAACTTCACTGCTGAAAACCGATCGCAAATCGGTCTCCGCCAGGCCAATCTCCAGAGATGATTTATAGGTAGCCTGTTTGGACAGACAATCAGCAAGTTCATTACCCAGTATCCTGACATGTTCTCAGGTCCAAACGAAAGTCACCCCAACGTCCACTGTTCTAGAGGGCATAAAGGGACTCATGGGTGATCATTACCAAAGGATGTCGAGGGAAGCACTGGTCGAGAGCTTGTAGGCTGCTTAAGGACTCAGTGCAGATGACGAAGGACTCACCGGCGCAGGAGCGGAAATGTTCAAGGGCGCATTAAATGGCTACCAACTCTGCATTGAAAACACTATAGCCATCCGGCAAGGACCACTGTTCAGTATGCCTACGTGAGTGTAAGCGAAGCCAACAAGACTGTCGATCATTGATCCATCGGTGTAGACTATTTGTGAGGCCTGGAACTCGCTGAAAAGAAAGAGAAATTGCTGGCAGACGACCTCAGGTGGAACGGAGCCTTTCAGGCCTTGTAATAGGTCCAGGCGAATCCGTGGCTGAGGTATGGACCAGGGAGGTGTACGGAAGTGGACCCGCAGGAAAGGTGGTCGGAGGAAACCGTCAAGTTTGTTAAGAAGCGACCGGATGTAGACAGTGAAGGGATTCCCAGCGCTGGGCCATTGTTGCAGCAGATGGATCCATGTTAGGAAAAAGGAGACGGTAATTTGAATGGCGAGGCGAACTGTGAATGTGGGCGGTATAATTGGCAAGCAATAGTTGCTACCGGAGCCACAATGGAGGAATGCCAGCTTCCACAAGGAAGCTGTTCATGGGGCTCATTTGGAAGGCTCCCGTCGCGAGCCGAACTCCACAGTAGTGGATAGGGTGCAGCAGACGCTGTGCAGAGGACGATGCTCAATGATACACCACGCTTCAATAGTCAATACAGAATTATACCAGGGCTTTGTACAGATGCAGCAGTGTAAGACGATCAGCACCTGAGTCGGTCTGGCTCAGGCATCGAATAATACAAAGGAGCCTCCAGCACTTGTCCTTAAGCTGACGAAGGTGGGAAAGGCAAGTTAAGCATCCGTCGAATACCAGTCCCAAAAAGCGGTAAGTCTCCACTACATGTAGTAGTTGGTCATCGAGGTAAACTTCTGGAAGGGGATCGACAGTACGACGACGACAAACGTGCAGGGTGCAAGTTTTGGCGGCAGAAAACTGAAAGCCGTCAGTGAATGCCCACGACTGATCCTTCCATGTAGCTCCCTGCAGCCGGCGTTCAGCTACAACAATAGAAGAGGAGCAGAAGGAAATACAAAAATCGTCAGCATATAGGAGGGGAGCTACTGACGATTCTACTGCTAATGCGAGACCATTGATGGCAATTAAAAAGGGTGTAAGACAAGGCTGTTGCCTTTCGCCCCTACTCTTCAATCTGTACATCGAGGAAGCAATGATGGAAATAAAAGAAAGGTTCAGGAGTGGAATTAAACTACAGAGTGAAAGGATATCAATGATACGATTCGCTGATGACATTGCTGTCCTGAGTGAAAGTGAAGAAGAATTAAATGATCTGCTGAACGGAATGAACAGTCTAATGAGTACACAGTATGGTTTGAGAGTAAATCGGAGAAAGACGAAGGTAATGAGAAGTAGTAGAAATGAGAACAGCGAGAAACTTAACATCAGGATTGATGGTCACGAAGTCAATGAAGTTAAGGAATTCTGCTACCTAGGCAGTAAAATAACCAATGACGGACGGAGCAAGGAGGACATCAAAAGCAGACTCGCTATGGCAAAAAAAGGCATTTCTGGCCAAGAGAAGTCTTCTGATATCAAATACCGGCCTTAATTTGAGGAAGAAATATCTGAGAATGTACGTCTGGAGTGCAGCATTGTATGGTAGTGAAACATGGACTGTGGGAAAACCGGAACAGAAGAGAATCGAAGCATTTGAGATGTGGTGCTATAGACGAATGTTGAAAATTAGGTGGACTGATAAGGTAAGGAATGAGGAGGTTCTACGCAGAATCGGAGAGGAAAGGAATATGTGGAAAACACTGATAAGGAGAAGGGACAGGATGATAGGACATCTGCTAAGACATGAGGGAATGACTTCCATGGTACTAGAGGGAGCTGTAGAGGGCTAAAACTGTAGCGGAAGACAGAGATTGGAATACGTCAAGCAAATAATTGAGGACGTCGGTTGCAAGTGCTACTCTAAGATGAAGAGGTTAGCACAGGAAAGGAATTCGTGGCGGGCCGCATCAAACCAGTCAGTAGACTGATGACCAAAAAAAAAAAGGGGACACTCAGGACAGAGCCCTGCAGGGCCCCATTCTCTTGTACATGGGATGGTCTTGGGGATGCAAAAATGAATTCTGAAAGTGCAGAGCAACAAAAAGTTCTGCATAAAAATCGGGAGCGGGCCCCGGACACCCCCTGATGTAAAGTAACGAGGATGTTGTGTCGCCAAGTGGTATCATAGGCCTTCGTCAGGTCGAAAAAGACGGCAATAAGTTGCTGTTGCCGGAAAAAGGCCGATCGAATGACAGACTCTAGATGCACCAAGTTGTCGATGTTGAAGCACCCTTGGCGAAAACCGCCCTCGGACGGAGCCAGAAGGCCCCGAAACTCAACGAGCCAACACAACCACCAGCTCACCATACGTTCGAGTAGCTTGCACAGCACGTTGGTTAGGTAGTCTACATCTGAGAAAGAAACTTCTGAGAATGTACGTTTGTAGTGCAGCATTGTATGATAGTGAATCAAGGACGGAAAGAGAGGAGGATGGAAGGGTGTGAGATGCTCTGCTAAAGAAGAATGTTGAAAATTATGTGGACTGAAAAGGTAAGGAGGAATTCAGTGGCACAGTTTACATATGCTTCGTAATTGAGAGAAAATGATGTTCGATTAACACAAATAGTGGTACTGAGAAGTGTAAAATCCTTACAAAGTTTCTCACTCACTCCCAGAATCTATGTTACTAAACGCATAAAACAGTAACCCGGTAACAGTTGCAAGTTGCCTATCTAATGGCTTCCAGGGGCAGCAAAAATTTGGTTTTGAGTATTTCGTATAATTACTGGCAAAATTTAAAAACATAAATACTGTCATAACCCACTCATTAAGAGGTACAAACTTACGTTAAACATTCAACACTATCAGTCAAGTATTAAAGTACAAAACTGCGTAACTCATGGTGTGCTAATTACCACTATATTTTCGGTGTTGATGCAGTAAAACTTCAGCATCGCACATGACGTTTTAATTTATTACTTCTCTACTACTAACTCTATTCGCAACACTTTTGCAAACAGTATCCATATATACCACTGCGTGTACCTGAAAAGTTACATGATTATACGATACATAGTTCAGGAGGTTTGACGAAATAAATATTGAGGTACGTATAAAACTAGCTTCTATTAAAACGGGGCGCAAATTACACAGACTGTTCGCAGCCATGGGAGTTCGGCTCTTTAAAGAATCTGGAGTGAAGGGACTTAGCGGTTTCCGAAGGCAAGAAGTCATGTTGAACGTAGGGAATACTAGAAACCAGAATGAGATTTTCACTCTGCAGCGGAGTGTGCGCTGATATGAAACTTCCTGGCAGATTAAAACTGTGTGCCCGACCGAGACTCGAACTCGGTACCTTGCCAGCGAAAGGCAAAGGTCCCGAGTTCGAGTCTCGGTCGGGCACACAGTTTTAATCTGCCAGGAAGTTTAATACTAGAAACCTTCGAAATATAAGTCTCATTTGCTACGATGATTTTGCAGATGACAGCCACACACTACGACCTTTAGCAGATAAACACGTCCTGAAACACGTCGTTTCACTGAGTTTATTCTGTTTTCCCAAGCATTTACAGTAGAAAATTAATCAGGTAAGCCAATTATATTTGCCAATGCCTTGGCATATTTTTAAATACTGAAGTATTGAAACAAAAAAAGAAAAGATAAAAACGGAAAGAAACTGTAGTACAAGTTATATTAGTGACTTGACAACAGCTTTGCTTTCCGAAAGTTCATGTCTGAAACTGTAGCCGGCCGCGGTGGTCTCGCGGTTCTAGGCGCGCAGTCCGGAACCGTGCGACTGCTACGGTCGCAGGTTCGAATCCTCCTCGGACGTGGATGTGTGTGATGTCCTTAGGTTAGCTAGGTTTAAGTAGTTCTAAGTTCTAGGGGACTGATGACCACAGCAGTTGAGTCCCATAGTGCTCAGAGCCATTTGACCCATTTGACTCTGAAACTCTAAACACATCTTTACCTGCTCAGTGAACGACAGTAATGTTTAGTTCCTTTCTGAAAGCAGTTTGATGTAGTATCTATAATGAGTAATAAAGCACTACTAGAGCAATTTTGTTGCCAAATTACGTCCACAGAACTGTTTCTTGACTGGAGCATAAAGTGTTAAGTGTTTCTGTTGTATGTTATTAGTAGCACCCTAATGCAGATACGTTAAAAAAATTTATTGGCTGATTCTCCACTGGCTCTTTGGGGAGGCAGTCGTATAAAATTAAGTTCTCATGTCAATGTGTTGTTCATTTTTGTCGGTATTTTGTCTCGTTAATGCGTCAGATATGTGAAGTAAAAGCTGAAACTGTCTCGTACAGAAGTGAGAGTTTTGAGAAGTTAGCATGTATTCTGAAAGGATACATAAATCACACATGTAAACAGAGCAGAACGGCTGAGAATCAGCATTAACGGCGTTTTCCAAACTAAACATAATTAGCGTCGCGAAGAATCAGTCATTGGTAATTGTATTTCTCCAGCCAATCAAAAGCATTTCACACTTCACCGCGACCTGCCATCACGGCTGTGACGTCATATTTCACAGCTCGTCCTCATGAGGAAGTCTCTCCAGTTTAATATTCATCTCACTGGTCTAGAAGTACGCTAGTATGGAACATACAGAACGCCTGTAGGAACAGCCAATACAGTTCCTCAGCCCTCAAAAAAACGATCCTCATTAGACATTTTCGTGTCTTTAGGGCAGATAATTTATCGCTTTCCACAAACGCTTTTGGTTATGAAAGCAGTTTAGTCTTTGTTTGTACATCAATAACTCAGAATGCTCTCGTAAATGGAGAAACTAGCGACACGCTCAACCTACAGGGAAATGACGTCAAGTGACATGCGATGCGACAGACACCATACTTATGTTGTCGTACTTTGCTGTTTTTGTATTGTAACTTGTAGTGTGCCATTTCAAATAACAGCGCACTGAAGATTTATCGCAAACCCGTCATCCTTGGTACCGTTTGTTATAATGAAATGTCAGTTAATAATGCACCGGTGCAGCGTTCTGTCACCAATGGTGTGTTTGTTACCATGCTACGAAGTTTAATTCGTGTGTGCCGTCAATAACAAATTTAATAGAAATGTATGAAGCTGATGAGGCGCTTTACAACATGAGGCACCCTGAGTACAAAAACAGATTAAGAAGACTGGAGAGCTCTCCAGTCTTTTTAATCTATTTTTGTACTCAAGATGCCTCGCACTGTAAAGCGCCGCATCAGCTTCATACATTTTTATAAATTTTGTAGGTGTGCGACACAAAATGTAATTATTACTTGGATCTATAATAAAAATAGTTCTTAATAGACATAAAGTGTACTTAACATTTATTTACCTTCAGACATAGGTCCTTTAGTGCTTTATAAATTACTGCACACGTTCAGGTACTATTTTCGTTAATGTGCACTGTGGGATTTGAGTGCTGTACAGTAAGCTAGAGTAACTCTCTCCTGTAGCAAGGAATCGAAGAGGTACTGTGAGCCTGTCTTCTGCAGATATAGCAGTTCTTAAGTGAGTATTGTGCTTTATGATGTGATGAGATACTTCACTGAGCAAATACTGAAGTGTATGCTCATCCATTCTTAAGTAATTTATGTACAACTTGACTTCATCCACTAGAAGCTCACGTAACGAATTTTGTTGAATGCTTTCATCGTCTCGTCGTAAAACCCACAGCTTCACCCAGGTACGTTTCTTTTTTTTCCCCAGGTTCTCTCCCAAATGCGCACAGAGTGCAATTGTGGTACATGCAACTGCTGCGCATAATAGCAAGTTGATGTTGTCAGCCATCTTTAACTTTGACGAAAATTATGATGACAGTGTAATACCCCTTTTTATCGCCACGTCAAATATCTTTGTCAAACACATTTCATCATATCTTTGATCAAATCTTTGTCAAATACACTCCTGGAAATTGAAATAAGAACACCGTGAATTCATTGTCCCAGGAAGGGGAAACTTTATTGACACATTCCTGGGGTCAGATACATCACATGATCACACTGACAGAACCACAGGCACATAGACACAGGCAACAGAGCATGCACAATGTCGGCACTAGTACAGTGTATATCCACCTTTCGCAGCAATGCAGGCTGCTATTCTCCCATGGAGACGATCGTAGAGATGCTGGATGTAGTCCTGTGGAACGGCTTGCCATGCCATTTCCACCTGGCGCCTCAGTTGGACCAGCGTTCGTGCTGGACGTGCAGACCGCGTGAGACGACGCTTCATCCAGTCCCAAACATTCTCAATGGGGGACAGATCCGGAGAGCTTGCTGGCCAGGGTAGTTGACTTACACCTTCTAGAGCACGTTGGGTGGCACGGGATACATGCGGACGTGCATTGTCCTCTTGGAACAGCAACTTCCCTTGCCGGTCTAGGAATGGTAGAACGATGGGTTCGATGACGGTTTGGATGTACCGTGCACTATTCAGTGTCCCCTCGACGATCACCAGTGGTGTACGGCCAGTGTAGGAGATCGCTCCCCACACCATGATGCCGGGTGTTGGCCCTGTGTGCCTCGGTCGTATGCAGTCCTGATTGTGGCGCTCACCTGCACGGCGCCAAACACGCATACGACCATCATTGGCACCAAGGCAGAAGCGACTCTCATCGCTGAAGACGACACGTCTCCATTCGTCCCTCCATTCACGCCTGTCGCGACACCACTGGAGGCGGGCTGCACGATGTTGGGGCGTGAGCGGAAGACGGCCTAACGGTGTGCGGGACCGTAGCCCAGCTTCATGGAGACGGTTGCGAATGGTCCTCGCCGATACCCCAGGAGCAACAGTGTCCCTAATTTGCTGGGAAGTGGCGGTGCGGTTTCCTACGGCACTGCGTAGGATCCTACGGTCTTGGCGTGCATCCGTGCGTCGCTGCGGTCCGGTCCCAGGTCGACGGGCAAGTGCACCTTCCGCCGACCACTGGCGACAACATCGATGTACTGTGGAGACCCACGCCCCACGTGTTGAGCAATTCGGCGGTACGTCCACCCGGCCTCCCACATGCCCACTATACGCCCTCGCTCAAAGTCCGTCAACTGCACATACGGTTCACGTCCACGCTGTCGCGGCATGCTACCAGTGTTAAAGACTGCGATGGAGCTCCGTATGCCACGGCAAATTGGCTGACACTGACGGCGGCGGTGCACAAATGCTGCGCAGCTAGCGCCATTCGACGGCCAACACCGCGGTTCCTGGTGTGTCCGCTGTGCCGTGCGTGTGATCATTGCTTGTACAGCCCTCTCGCAGTGTCCGGAGCAAGTATGGTGGGTCTGACACACCGGTGTCAATGTGTTCTTTTTTCCATTTCCAGGAGTGTATATATGATAGTGTAATACCGGCCTTAATGGGGAGACAATCAAACAAAATGTCATGAGACAAGCGTTGTAGTCTAGACATTGCAGTTTCTTCTGCACTTGTATAGAGGCAAAAGAAATTTATAAGTACCATAATAATTTTAATAGAAAGGGAAAGTGAGTTGAATAAAACAAATTTAAACGCCGAACTTGCAGATTGACAGGAATGCTAACGATTCATTATTCGTATTCGACAATTACGTCGCCGACATCACATGACGAGTGGTGGTGCCGTCTATACAGGCCCAATGCACTGTAAATCCGGTGCCTTTTGAGTTTTCGATGCAGCTGTAATTTATCCAAGAAGATGTCATTCACAGACGTGGACGAAAAATTATCGAACAATTTTAGGTATCTACCATGCCTCTCAGCTCAGAATTTTAGCATAAAGCGGTTAAACAATTTAGCTTTCCTTACGTTTTGTAATACAAATATCATATGACAGTAATCATGTAAATACCCAAAGAGATAATAGGAAAAAGAGGTGCCTGCAGTTACACGACGACAAATGATCTTTGTTTTTGGCTCCGTAACGTCATCGATGTTGAGTTCTCTCTGACTCTGACTGTGAAGCTGATTAGACTCTTGTATTGTCTTGGGTGTCATCCTTGTGCAAATGTTTAATATTATTGGAATAATCATCGAGTAGGCTTAAATGTGTGTCGTGTTCAGATTTAAAGTTACATTCCCCATCGGTTCAATGATCTTTATATTAAGTGTAAATGTGGCCGTCTTTCATAAATACAATAGTATAGTAATTTTATCAGAGTCATTGTCGAGCGCCGTTTAGCGTTATTCGCATTTGAATTTTGTAGGAGAAGTCAGATTGCTTTTCAGATTCAATTTATTTTTACATTTTATCATTTTGTAATCGTGTGTGTACGCAGTTTCAAAACGAAGAAACATACGATGAGCCTAGCTTTGAACGTGAATATTCAATAAAAGAGAATTTCAAGTAAACAAAGATTTTACTAAAATAACTAAAAGTATTACAAGCCATTGTACATCGGCTTACAGCAAGAGCCGAGAAAAATATTATATTTTTATCTATTGTTAGCTAACCACCTCAACGCGAATTTTAATTAGAAAAGTTTGGGAACAACAGATCTTGTCGCATAGGAGG
Source organism: Schistocerca nitens (assembly GCF_023898315.1). Lineage (NCBI taxonomy): Eukaryota > Metazoa > Arthropoda > Insecta > Orthoptera > Acrididae > Schistocerca > Schistocerca nitens. The sequence goes on along the minus strand of NC_064614.1, from coordinate 1,189,518,794 downwards.
CAAACAGCAGAACAGCGAATTTTTTCTAGATGAATGGCCAAGGATGGGACACTTAATCGGCCATCTCCTTATCGAGAGACCCAATCCGTCATTCGCTACAAGTGATGTATACCACGGAAAACATACAAAGTGTTTTAAAAAAAGTAACGAATATTTTCACAGGTGCTAGTACTCATCGAAACAATAAAATTCAGCTCAATAAACATGGGTCCGGAAACGCATACTATCTGAAATCTGCATATGTTTATTAGTGCGTGTGAGCACAGTTGTTGCATTGGCTCTCGGATAACATGATCGACAGAGTGGTTTGATATCTCTCTGCATCACAGTACCCTAGGCACATATTAGTCTGAGCATTAAGTGATCTGCAGTCAGTTGTGTGGTTGGAGTTGTGTTCTACTGTAGATCCGCTAAATACACCATACGCTCCTCACTCTACGACCTGGTTTTTTTCAATCTAGAGAGCACAAGTTCGCAGATTTCTTCCATTTGTTACTTCGTAGCAGAAATCATTTCCATAACACTCTTTGAGCCATTGGTTTCCATTGCTAACAAATGGTAGGAAAGGGGAAATAAAAAGTACTGAATCATTCGTTCGCACAAAGAGTACACTAACAGCACACACAGAAGTGAAGTCATATGTGTAAGTTGTAAGAGACCATGATACGCACCCATAGGTGCGAGTAATTTATTTATTTATGTATATATTTATTTCATCTGACAAGACTTCCTCAGGGAGTAAACATTGCAGTTTGTATCTTACATGAGAGGTAAACTGGATGTAGCAGATGTAAGTGCAGACAATCTTATGGGGACTGAGGCCACTTTATTGGTTCAAATGATTCTGAGCACTTAATTTCTGAGGTCATCAGTCCCCTAGAACTTAGAACTACTTAAACCTAACTAACCTAAGGACATCACACACATCCATGCCCGAGGCAGGATTCGAACCTAGGACCGCAGCGGTCGCGCGATTCCAGACTGTAGCGCCCACTTTATTGGACTACATTACATCAGCAATTACTTCATTTGCAGACTAACACTTATAGCTGTTAGGAGTAGTATATTTTTAACTTGGTAAGTACCCCCAAGTATATGTGGCAAGAGCAAGCTGCTATTGCCTATTTTCCCAGGGTAGCACGTGAGATATCGAAGTGTGGACATGTGGACGCAAAACTGTTAGTCTATGCTGCAGACGTAGTACACTTAGTACAGCAGTTACCACTGTGCTGTTAACATCGTAACGTGTCAAAATTAATTTTGAATTGTTTCGTGTCCGTAATTAATGCAATCGTTTTAGTTTATCAGCAGCAAAATGTCATATAGCAGATAAAGGGTGTAAACATGCTTTATTTCTTGTAACTAAAGTCATTGTGTGTCTACATATATTCTAAAAAAACCAGTGTTGTTACCAGCTGAACAAATGTTCACCATCTATGCGGTGGCGGCCGCTATACACGAAACGACAGCCACAAGAAATTATATATTGATTGTTAAAGAATAATAGTAATGCCCTACGTTTGTCTAGATTTATGGTTCAGTTATAGTTCTGCGGAAAGAAGCAATCCGTCGCTATTGAGGAGTCGAAGGTACATGAGCTTGTGTAGGTAAGGCGACTGGTGTTCAAATGGTTCAAATGATTCTGAGCACTATGGGACTTAACTTCTGAGGTCATCAGTCCCCTAGAACTTAGAACTACTTAAAGCATAGTAACCTACGAACATCACACACATCCATGCCCGAGGCAGGATTCGAGCCTGTGACCGTAGCGGTCGCGCGGTTCCAGACTGAAGCGCCACTCCGACCGGCAGACGACTGGTGTGTCACTTCAAGTTGGTCGAGACACTTTTACGTGTGTCGGTATCGATGCTATGCTAGGAGAATTCGATATCCATAACCAAGACAGTTGGAGATTTTCCGTAAATTTTATTGGAAAGGTTTCGGAAACTTGTAACGACTGCATTTAAATTTTTAAATGCAAGATTAGATAATGCTCTAACGAGACTACAGCACAATCAGCGGACCCGTCTGATGAATTTTCTTTGAAAGTAGCTCCTCGTAATTTTGTTTTGTACATGAAAAGCGATAGAGTGACGAGCTTATGTAGTGTTCCCGGTGCACAGTGTTAGTTTGAAGATTGGTATTTGTGTGTTGTATGTATGACCGTAAATGAAAGTTTTAATGTCAACAATAGTGTCTGACGAGGTCCGGCTATGTTGTCTGTGATAGTTTGTTGCACACGTCAAAGGATTTGGGTGTTGCGTATAGTCTGGAAGGTAGTGCTATCTATTTGTGTACATTTGTGGAGGATAGAGTTACTACGAGGTAGTAGCTTGTTGTATACTGTGGAGTATTTAATATTCGAGCGTCGTTCTCTAGTTTTTCTTGGTCGTAGAATCAACTACAAGGAAAATCGCACCGAAAGTTAGTTGTGATTACCAGTGTATTTAGCCAGCACTCATTGTTAGTGACGCAATTATAGAGATCCCCTTGCTCTAGCTCAACCATTTGAAGATGGAAAATACAACAGCTACCATTATGCTAGTAGTACGTGACCAGTGACATTCGATTAGATTTGTAGGGTACGCGAGAAGCCAACACATGAAGTGGGTGAGGTTTTGAAAATCTGATTTTAAGCTGTCCTTGAAAGTGGTGGTGGCGTGTACGTTTACTTTTTAACTTCTATTTCTTTCAGTGTTGGGATTAGATTTGTGGTCACTCGCTCGCATCAACATTGGCCTATGCAAAGATCTGATTCATTTTAAAGAGCTAAAATAAACTCTGATTCGTTAAAATTAAAACCAAGTCACTGTATTGTTATTTTACCCACAATTCTAAATAAAGTGAAAGAGAATAATTCAGTTTTGAACCATCCAAAGGGAAGTAAAAAATAAATAAAGTTTGAAAGTTTAGTGACATAATATAAACAAATGAATGACGAGTCTTTAAAAAGAAAGCAGAGAAGTATTCTATCAAGGTTTAACGACTCAGTTTACTACGTAATTTCGTGAGAGGTAACTTTGGAGTTACAGTTAAAAATATTTTAGCTAACAACTATAACTCAGTACGCAAAGATTTACTTACGAAAAAATTCTGATTTAGCACAAAAGACTACATTTAAAGTTTATTATCAGAGTTATGGCTAATGAGAGGATGTAAATAACTATTGTTTATTTCCATAGTAACAAATACATCTTTGGCATGACACGTCAACTGCTTCATAAAAATGATCAAATGCAGAATCTTTTTATATATTTTGGAATGCGTAAATGTTGTGATTAAGAACTGGGATTAATTAACGGAAGTAATTTAATGCCAAGTGTAACGCCGTTATCATCCGAAAAACGAGTTAACTAGTGTCAATATTATGTGGTAGAGTACCCTGTCAACTATAATTTTAATTAGTAGTAGTTTTTGTACAGTACAGTCGTTTGTGTTGTGTTGATGATCTCTATAACTACCCATGAGCTTAACTCGAAAAAGACTCTTGCGATCGTTATAATATTATGGTGTTGGAAAGCTTATTTACGGATTCTATCAGGTAAACGAGTGCTGATTGTTTTAAGAATTGCTGATGCAGTGTTTCTAAGAACCTGTTATCTTCTGGGAGGTTATATTTAGATCCACTGCACCTCTCCCCGAATTATTGGCAATTTGTTGCATCGATATTTTTTTTCGATTGCCCATTGTAAAAGTCGTGGTGACGCCTGAACTTTTTATTACGGCTAGATACGTGGACACTCGTAGTAGGCAATTCCGGCATATTGCAACATTAGGCAGTAAATTATGTTATGCGTTTGCGGAAAGACTGTTTGATATAGAGGAAAAACAACGAACACATTGATGTGTTTACATATTAAGGTACACATATAAAAATATCGGCACTTATACCCGTTACATTCCGATAATTATAATGACAGTAAAAATATGTATAGTAATAAATTTGTGGGGCATAAGAAATGTCAGTCTTAAACATATTGAGTAATTTCCTCATTTGGCCCCTCTGTGCTTTAATACACTCCTGGAAATTGAAATAAGAACACCGTGAATTCATTGTCCCAGGAAGGGGAAACTTTATTGACACATTCCTGGGGTCAGATACATCACATGATCACACTGACAGAACCACAGGCACATAGACACAGGCAACAGAGCATGCACAATGTCGGCACTAGTACAGTGTATATCCACCTTTCGCAGCAATGTAGGCTGCTATTCTCCCATGGAGACGATCGTAGAGATGCTGGATGTAGTCCTGTGGAACGGCTTGCCATGCCATTTCCACCTGGCGCCTCAGTTGGACCAGCGTTCGGCTGGACGTGCAGACCGCGTGAGACGACGCTTCATCCAGTCCCAAACATGCTCAATGGGGGACAGATCCGGAGATCTTGCTGGCCAGGGTAGTTGACTTACACCTTCTAGAGCACGTTGGGTGGCACGGGATACATGCGGACGTGCATTGTCCTGTTGGAACAGCAAGTTCCCTTGCCGGTATAGGAATGGTAGAACGATGGGTTCGATGACGGTTTGGATGTACCGTGCACTATTCAGTGTCCCCTCGACGGTCACCAGTGGTGTACGGCCAGTGTAGGAGATCGCTCCCCACACCATGATGCCGGGTGTTGGCCCTGTGTGCCTCGGTCGTATGCAGTCCTGATTGTGGCGCTCACCTACACGGCGCCAAACACGCATACGACCATCATTGGCACCAAGGCAAAAGCGACTCTCATCGCTGAAGACGACACGTCTCCATTCGTCCCTCCATTCACGCCTGTCGCGACACCACTGGAGGCGGGCTGCACGATGTTGGGGCGTGAGCGGAAGACGGCCTAACGGTGTGCGGGACCGTAGCCCAGCTTCATGGAGACGGTTGCGAATGGTCCTCGCCGATACCCCAGGAGCAACAGTGTCCCTAATTTGTTGGGAAGTGGCGGTGCGGTCCCCTACGGCACTGCGTAGGATCCTACGGTCTTGGCGTGCATCCGTGCGTCGCTGCGGTCCGGTCCCAGGTCGACGGGCACGTGCACCTTCCGCCGACCACTGGCGACAACATCGATGTACTGTGGAGACCTCACGCCCCACGTGTTGAGCAATTCGGCGGTACGTCCACCCGGCCTCCCGCATGCCCACTATACGCCCTCGCTCAAAGTCCGTCAACTGCACATACGGTTCACGTCCACGCTGTCGCGGCATGCTACCAGTGTTAAAGACTGCGATGGAGCTCCGTATGCCACGGCAAACTGGCTGACACTGACGGCGGCGGTGCACAAATGCTGCGCAGCTAGCGCCATTCGACGGCCAACACCGCGGGTCCTGGTGTGTCCGCTGTGCCGTGCGTGTGATCATTGCTTGTACAGCCCTCTCGCAGTGTCCGGAACAAGTATGGTGGGTCTGACACACCGGTGTCAATGTGTTCTTTTTTCCATTTCCAGGAGTGTATTTATATCAACGATCAAACCCTACCCTATAACACGCGAGGTTTCCCCCTATGCTGATTATCCCCCCGCTGTTCCGAGACTGAGACCACTGAACTGATAGAACTAAATCGTAACGCTGCTTTGGAGGAATTATATAAATACTACTGTAGGACCACAATAAAACTAAGCCCGACAGAACACACGTGTGCGCATTCCAACTGAGGAACAGACAGGCTCTCAGAAAACTTCCAGTGACTTGAAGAGAAGTGCAGCGACAACAGTTTCCAGTCCATATGTCTGGCTGTCACTCCTGACCGTATACTACCCTTAATGCAGCACTGTCTGAATGTAAAACGGTAAGTATCTGCAAGGACCGACGTAGAACGCAAAATTACGGTAACATCCTGGGACGTAGCAGCAAAAACAGTTTAAATTACATCTTTATCTTTGTGTTACGCTGCAGGTGAACATTCGAGCGCTGTTTGGTGTAGTTTTGCTCATGCTAAACAAGTGGATATTGCTCTTAATGAGTCGTGTACACTAATAACTGTTTTTTTGAACCCTACACCGTGGGATAAACTCTACCATTTAGCCGGAATTGCCCCACCAGACATCAGACTTGAGATAGCTGCAAGCAGAGAAAGGCATGAAGTATCTACCTCCGTAAACACCAATTATATGGTCACTATCCTCCTCATTCACGACTGAAATCACAGGGACGGAGAAATTAAATATCAGTTATTATAGACTTGCATCATTTTTGTGAAGAGTGAACATGGAAAAACAAGGTATTATAACGTATGTAAAAGTTGGACACAAGGTCAAAAATAGTGAAACAAAGTTTTTGTCTTGATGAGAACCTAGAAATATGTCCTTGTGCGTTGTTACTGCAGAATACTTCCCTGATAATTGTAACAGTCAACAGATCCCCTCTAGGAAAGTTTCAGCTATTTATGAGAAATCTAGATGCTCAGGCAACAACAATTAATGTGTACCCAACTGTTAATCGACTATCTGATCATGATGCGCAATTAATGAAAATAAAGAGTATAGCACCGTACAACATTGAAGCAGGTTCATACAAAGCAGTGAGGCTTATTAATGAAAACACCACACAATGTTTCAAGGGTAAACTGAAAGGGGGGGGGGGGGTATGAAATGATATACCTATAGAAAGAGATGCTATAGTCAAATTCAATTTATTCCATAGCAAATATGTGTCAATATATAAAAGTTGCTTTCCTAGAAAATTACCCAGAATATCCAATAAAAAACAAGTAATCTATGGGTAACTAAGACAATTCAAATCTCATGTAAGAGGAAGTGGGAAATTTATGTAAAGGCCAGAGTAAGTTAAGATCTGACATTACCTGCATAGTACAAAAAATGCTGTGGTACTTTAATGAAATCCATTAAAATAATATAGATGCACATCCTGTGAATTATAAATAAGGTACATAATGAGGGTAAAACTATAATGGACATTGTCAGTGGGATTCAGCACACCCAGTCAGTGTACAAGACTCCGTAACGATTAAACTAAATGACAATCTTGTGACTGATAATTCACAAGTTAAAAGATATTTTAATAATCACTTTCTAAAAGACGCAAGAGAATGTCATTCCACAAAACTAAGCAACTGGAAATAGCACCAACATCCTTCACTGAAATTAATGCAATTACAAAAACTCTAAGAAACAATCTAAGACGAAAGAACGTTTTAATTTATTTGCAAAACGACTCGACAGTCCTCCTATATGAAAATCACATCACAAGTACAAAATTTCACCACATCGATTAGAAACAGAATATTATTGCGTTTTTCTTGCTGTTTACAGGCGCTTACTTTTACAGTCGCTGTTCACATACGTCACGCTCAAAAATTTATTTCTAGTTAATATGACCACACACGTTTTACTTTATTAGAAACAATGTTGTTATCCTCGTACTCTCCTCATTGTTTAAACTTTTGCAGTTTCATCAGTTTCCATAACGATGATATAAGCCTGCTTCAGACGTTAACGTTAGTTTACGCTCACAAACATCATAGCCCTTATGTTTGTGTCACATGCGCGTTGTACAGGCTTTTTATCTCTCCGTATAACCTCATCCTCCTACACCTCCTTGCACTGTGGACGTGTGCTGATATATTCACTACTGTCAATGATTTCCAAAAAAGTGAATTGTTTGTTCGCAAATACATTTACCTTCGGTCTCCATTTCTCAGACTACGACTAATGCGAAGCTATATATAATACATCCCACAATCGAAACAACTGCTACATATCAGTACTTGCTAACGTTATTTTCGTATTTCTTGCAAAACTTTTATAAATATGTGACGCTTCCAGGATTCGAACATGTGACCTCTTTATCTGCAGTCAAATAGACTATACATTGCGCCACCTAACGCATTTTGATGGTGTGTTTCTGCTAAAAATCTTCTACAGATGAAATCAGCACTAAGTTTTGCCAAGAATAATTTTATTGTACTATGGGTCGTAGCATAAGTTCTACAGTTCCTTAGTTTTGAGCGAGTTTAAAAATATTGCAGGGAGCAGGGAAAAGAATGTCCATCGTTGCACATATCACCACTCTAAATAGAGGGTGCATAAACACGTCAACTTTCGCAAGGCTTCCACTATCAGTCACTATCTAGTCGTAACTGCCTTTTCTATCACTAAATAACTAAGATGTTTGCAGAAAAGTACGTAAAAAGCTCGGAACTTCGGCTGATGTTCCTACAGCGCACACATAGCTTTGTGTTACTCCTAGTCTGTAACGTCACCAGAGTATCATCCAATAACAGAGCGTTTACGATCACGTGACCAGATCTTGATATTCAATTACATTTAAGTTTTAATAACAAAAAAATAACAGAAACTTTGAGAGAATATTGACCGTAAATTCTGTTTAAATGTTATAATCGATCAGAATAACAACAATCCGAACTACAGTTTTAATTCCTTCTGCCTTTCTTCTCTATGTTGTTTTTGTTGCTGTGCTCCGTTTTCCATGTTGCTTTATTATTGACCTTGGGGATTTTCTTCTCCCAGAGTTTTTCTTTGAGTGCTTAGAATGACTAATGGATGGTTTCACTGTGCTCTATGTGTTTCTGAAACAAGGGACCGATGACCATTGCCGTTTGGTCCCTTTAATCTTGAAACCAACCAACCATGTTTTTAAAATAGCCGATTTTTTTTAAGTCTGTCTTGTCACCTTTCTTATGAAGTGGTTTAACAATTGCATATTGAAACCTGTCTGGAAAATCCTCATTGCATATATGCATTTCATTTATAACCAAGGACGTTGCTTATTAAGTTGGGACAATTTTTCAGAACTATGACTGAAATTCCATCAATGACACGGTCTACCGCTCTAACAATTGAACTAACGAATAATTGCAGTCTACTTGGATAAAACGACAATTTTCACTGAGAGTTTAATTTCGTTGTACGGCGCTATCCTCCGGTGTAACGGTGGGAGAGCATTTCTCGGAGGTAAATTAATATTAACTCCACAGTGCAACACAATTTTAATTTAGTTAGTGAACATGGGCGTCGAATTGTGCCAGTTTGCCGGTACAGTGCAACCACATTTTACGCATCTTCTCATTCTCTGGAACAGTCAAACAACTTTTCAGGCATTTTTATAGATGTAATGCACAATATGGTACAACACATCGTTTGTAACCCATTTTTCGAAACATAAATTCCAAAACAAGACATCACTGTGAATTAGCGGTATGACAGTTAGATATTTTGGGTTTAAGTGAAACGAAGTGGAAGGGAGAAGGTGAGAAGGATTTTAGAGGAGGAAGACAACTGTACTGGAGTGAGAATAACAGGTTTGGAAGAAATGGTGTGACAGTGATGGTGAATAAGAATGTACAAAGCTGTATTGAAAGTGTGAGATATATATAAGTCAGGATCATAATCTTAAACCTGAGATTCCAGAAAGAAACACTAAAAGTTATCGAGATTTATGCACCTCAAGTTGGATGTAGCGAAGAAGAGAAGACAGACTTTCAAAGTGAGTTAGAGAACCATATAGAGAGCGCTAAAATAGTGATGGGAGACTTTAATGCACAGGTAGGCAAAGACAGAAAGGGATTTGAGCAAGTGTTGGGATTTTTTGGATATGGAGGCAGAAATGAAGAAGGGGAAAGACTGCTGGATTGGTGCCAGAGGAATGGAATGAAAATAGTAAACAGCTGATTTATGAAGAGAGAAAGTAATGTTATCACCAGATACAGATGGGATGGAAGAATCAAGAGTGTAATTGATTATATTCTAGTAGATAGGTAATGGGGAGAGAAAGTAACAAATGTGAAGGTAATTCCAAGTGTGAGTGCAGATGGAGACCATAGATTACTGGTGGGGCAATGGAAAATGAATCACTGTGTGAAAAACAGAAAACAGAAGAAACTGATGACGATAAGGGATTGGAAACTCAAGGAGAGTGAAACTGCTGAGAAGTACAGAGAATTAATCATACAAAAATTTCCAAAAGAAGTTTTCTGCGATGTAGAAAAAGAATGAAGTTTATTCAAAGACACTTTAATCAAAGCAGCACAAAAAGTATGTGTCAGAACATCTGGAAAGGAAAAAGTAAGACAGACAAGTCGGAGGGATGATACCACAATCCAAGCAGTTAGAAGAAAAAATGAAGTGTGGAGAAAGTGGTGGAAAACTAAAAAAGACGAGGATCATACAAGATATATGGAGGAAAAGAAGTGCAAAGAAATAGAGGAAACACCAAAGAAAAAGTCATAGGAAGAGTTTACAAAAACCTTGAAGATGTGAAGTTCAATAAGAAAAGGAAGGCTTCTGAGGTACCAGTAAAGATGACAGCAGGATGGTACTGTGACTGAAGATCCAAGAAATATAAAAGATCTCTGGAGCGAACATTTTAAGAAACTGTTAAACGCTGAGAAGCAGGTACACGAAGAAATAACAAATAATGGAGAATGTAAGAGAAGTTTGAAAGTAGAATTAGGACAAATTACATGGGAAGAAATGGAAATAGCTGTGAAGAAGATGAATGAGGAGAAAGCCTCAAGACCTGATGAAGTATCAGTGGACATTTAAAGAGCAGCAGGTCCAGTGGGAATGCAGTGGCTGTATAGAGTACTAGCAAGTGTGTGGAGAAATAATACAATACCTGACGATGGGAGAAGCCATTGTTCCCATCTTCAAAAAAGACAATAAAAGACTTTGTAAAAACTACAGAGGAATAACCCTTATGAGTCATACAGCCAAGATTTTTGACAGAGTTTTATTAAATCGAATAAGTGAAAAGATAGAAAAAGATCTGATTGAAGAACAGCATGGTTTTAGGAAATGAAGAAGCACGATCGACCTGATATTTTCTATCTGTCAACTGATGGAAAAATGGGTGATAATGGTTTTTATAGACATAGAAAAGGCATATGAGTCAGTTGACAGGGAAATACTCTGGGAAGAAATGAAGAAGATAGGTATAGAAGATGGATACATTAATGTAAAAAAGACACTGTACAGAGGACACAATTGTAGAATTAGAACACCATTCGGGAACTCTGAATACTTCGAAATAAGACAAGGACTTAAACAAGGAAGTATTCTATCACTAGCACTTTTTAATGTTGTGATGGAGGAAATATTAGGACAGTTGAAGATATAGTTACAGAAAAAGACAAAAAGATGATTTTTGCAGATGATATGGGGCGATAAAGAGGTACAGTTACAACTTGATGCATGGAAGCAAATAATGAAAAGGAATGGATTAAAAATAAATAAAGATAAAAGTGAAGTAATGGTATTCAGAAGAGACAAAGGGATCAACCAGAATATTACTCGGAATGGAGAACCCCTCAAAGTGGTAGACAGTTTCACTTATTTAGGGAGTAAAATTCTAGTGATGGAAGAATAACCAAAGAAATTAATAGGAGGTTAGAGATGGGAGGCATTTACTACCAAACAATAAAACACCTGATTTGGAATAAGGAAGTTACAGAAAAAGCAAAACTCCTTATGTATAAGAGTTATTACTTTCCTATTGTCATCTATGGAGGAGAAACATGGACAATGACAGAAAGGGACTGGACCAGACTGCAAACAGGGGAAATGAAATTTATCAGAGCAATTAAGGGAAAAACAAGAATGGACAGAATAAGGAATGTAGATACTAGAAAGGACCTTAAACAAGAAAATATGAGAGAATAAATCGAAAAAAAGAGGTTGAGAAGGTACAGGAATGTTAAGAGGATGCCTGGGCAGAGACTTCCCAAAATTATGGAAGAACTAAAGATGGATGCAAAAAGACCTAGAGGGCGCCCAGGAACATGGTGGAAAATGGGAGTGAGAATATCTGTGGAAAGGAGAGGTGTGACCTGGCAGCAAGCGGAGGAGGAAAAGTGGTGGGAGGACTGAGCCAAATAGAGAATATACATCAGAAACCAGACCTGGCAGTAGCTGGAGAGGGATCTAGATACGTACATACAGTAGGAGCATCGAGCCAGCCTGTGTCATCACAGGCGTCACATGACTCAAATTGAGCGTCTTAGCGGGCTTTCAAATTATTTGAGTTTCATTTCCGTTTTTATAAAATAGAACTAAAATTCAAGTGGGAAAAAAGCATGTTAGGAGCATAAAATGATATAATAAATCATTTAAGACAATCTCCAGAAAACAGTCAAATACCCTATTATTGTCCACTTTGCTTACTGGTATCTTTTTCCTGTATATTGGAAAAGCAATGTGTTCAAGAACAGTCACACACTTAATTGGAAACAATTTACTCACCATACAATAGTGCAGATTCCAGAAGGGTTGCTCAACTGAGAATGATATTTATACATTCATTCATCAAATAGTACAAATAATAATACATCGCCACTTAGTATTTTTTGTGATATTCCCAAGGCATTTGATTGTATAGAACATATTACTCTCTTAGAAAAACTCAAGTTTTATGGAACTGATGGCTTCATGCAGAGATGGTTTGAATCATACTTTTTAAACTGAATGCAAAAGGTTGTGCTGAATAATTTAGACAATGTCAGAAAGAAAATTTTAGTGACTGGGGAAAAAAAGGTCACAAAGGGAGTCCCACAGGGTTCAATTTTGGGTCCAATCCTATTCCTTAGACATGTGAATGACCTTCAACTTAACAGTCAAAACTAAAACAGGTACATTTCATAGACAACATTCGTGTTTCAATAAATCCCACTGGAGAGAAAGCAACAGAAAAAGTGGTAAATGATATTTTCCAATGAATTAAGTGTTTCTCTGAAAACTGACTCTCCTTAAATTTTGAAAGCACAGACCACAATCAGCTCTATACAACAAGTAGAATCATATCAACAATTGATGTAGCATGTGATCAGGAAACAGTAAATAGGGTAGAATGCTCAAAATTTCTGGGTGTACATATTGAAGACAATTTGAAGTGGAGGAAGCATATTACAGGGCTTCTCAAAGAGATAAGTTCAGCTACTTTTGCTCTTTGTCTAAGTGGTAAGTTTGGAAACAAACAAATCAACCTCCTGACGTATTTCTTATATTTAGATTCGTATGTAAAATGGTGCGACATTCACACATGTATAAATAAAATGACAAAGGGTCGCTGTAATACCACTCAACTCGGCAACACACTTATCTTAGCTGAGCACTTTCACAATGAAACTGCACAGAGACAACCCAGGCGCCTGTAGGCAGGCTATGCTGATGCTCTAGCCCCTGCTAGTAAGCATTCAGAATCGCAAGGGTGTCAGGAGGTTGCCTGCCTGCAGGCGCCTGTCTTCTACAGGTACATTCTTAAAGTATTCAACAAAGGTGGGCGCACTGCACTCCAAAGGAATGTGATCACATTCTGTGGGGTTCCTGGCCCACGATGTCTTTAGAGAATGGTTGAATGATCTGGGAGGATGGGGTGTGAGCACTGCGAAATGTGGTCACGAACATCGAGCCTTTGCTCATCGCACTGCGAGCTGTCATTTTCGACAGCGAAATGTGTGATCAACGGCCCAAGAAAAGGGGTGGTTTCATTGAATGCCATTTTTGCCACCCCTAGAGGCCTTTTTGTGTCATTTCTGATCGATGGTGCGTCTAAAATTTTTCCTCGCCCAACCATAAGAGAACCACATGCTTTCAATCCCGGGCGGCGCGGTTCTGACCTCCATCGTGCAGGCGTCAAAATAAGAGGTGATATATGGATAAGATAGGGTATGACGACCTTCTCATCATGTGGCACGTCCACGGTGGTGTTTAGCAGAAGTGTGGTGAAATCTGGTGCCAATCTGACATCACTAACCGACCTTATACCCCAAATGAACTTCTGAGCTCTGGCCTTTTCTTAGGATGTTTGCTGTCTGAAGCATTGCCGAGCACGAGGATGACGTTAATAGGCCCCAAGTTTTTGCACTAGTACAGAGGAAGATTTTAGGCACCTCTGAGCCAAATTTAAACCTGATACCTAGTAATGGGAGACAATTACGGGGTTTTTAAAACATGCCCCTTTACTTGTGTTGCACAGTGTTTCTTCGATGCTTATACATGAAAAGAAAAAACATGTTACATTCTTGTTGAATGTGAGTGATCACATTTAACAGAAGGGTGAGACAACGAAACAGAATGAATCGATGTTGGGAAGAAGTTGACTGTCAGAAGATGGAAAGCAGAAAAAAGGAAAAAGGATGGGGAAAAAAGAGGGGAAAGCTGCGTCAACGACGAAAGATAAAGTTTTAATCTCCTCTTGAATGCAGAGTGGATTTGGATTATAGCCTACTGGGTAATTTTTTTCACAATCGTATGGCTGACATGTATGTGGAGAAAGATTTAGTGTTCTGAAAAGATGCATCCAGGGTGAAGAACGTAAGTGATGATAGGTATTAGATATGTTAGCAAAGATATTTGGACACATGTGACCACGGAAGCGATGAAGTAAACAGAGCGGGTCAAGATCTAACGGCAATCCGGTCGCATACTGAGTACAGGAAGCACTGTTCGAATGTTGTACACGTATCTTACGCAAACATTCTTCGGTAGCTTTATTCGTCTGGAGTTTTCATTATAAGTGCTGTGTTGAACTGCATCACTGTAGTAAATATTTGGCACACTTAAGTCTGGGCTACGTTTTGCTTAATTTTAGGTTGAATTTTTCCCCCTAAGTTATTGGATTGTATATAGGCAGGAGAGAGAGTTCCTGCAAGCTGCAACACTTTCTCCTCACCAATTCAGATACTCATCCAAGATTATGTCCAGCACTATTGCCGTTTTTTTGTAACGCTAATTGGATACCTTTGAGAAATACTGAAGGGATTGTTTGAAGAATATGTTCGCTGGATAAATATCCGTGACATATGTGGATGACAGACTTTTTAGGGTTTAGTTTTTGATCCAGGTTTTGTGCCCTTCGTGATACGCATCAAAGATCTTCATTAACACTTGGTACAGCAGCAATGTTCTTAGGGTTGACACTTACCTACAACTGGATATCATCAACACATATGTAGTTAAAAGAGCGAAACACAGATGAAAAATTAGTATAAACGACGAGAAAAGCGATGGATGAAGGACGGTACCCTCAGGGGCAACAGAGAGTACAATTCTCCACGAAGACTTCGCCAATCCACAAATGACTCGCTCACATCTTACACCAACACCACGAAAAGTACGATGCACGTAACTGGAAACACACAACTGACTGCAGACTAGAGCGGACCATGAGTACTATGATACAGAAAGGCACCAAAACACTCCATTAATCAAGCGTCAGTTCCACGATTGTGCTCATATCCGCGCCCAAATGTCAGTTTGTAAAGCATATTCCCTTTCCGGCAGATAAAAGTGCAGTGCAGGAATAGTTTTGGTGTGCACTTCAAAAGCGATGGCACAATGTGGTTAGTAACATTACACACATCGAGAAACAATCAACTTTCTACCGCACTGAACTGAAGTCATCTAAGTAGGATTGCCATCGAGCATCACGATCTTTTGCTGTATCAGGCCCTGGTGTCTATTGAACATCATCATTGTCTGAAGGCTCGTTGACCGTATAAATTCTATACTGACTTCCACGTAAAAAATGGTAATAAACATTAATTAGGGCTTCGTAGAAATACTCTGCAATTTTGAGTTGTGGAGAATACAGTGTTTGAACGACGTGGTGCGGTAAGCAATCGGTTGTTCTGCCATAGAACAATGTGTGCGAAATTTCCTGTTAGAACTGCCTGAAACATATGATATCATTAAATAAAATTAATATGGTGATGAACAATGATAAAGGTTTCTACAATAACTGCAGACACCAGTAATTGTGAATAAAATGATTATTATTCGACAAATCGGATATGACACGGAGCTAACAACACGTACCTCCTAATACATGGAGATCTGAAGCGTAAGTGATAGTCAGAGAGGGTATCAGCTTCCAAAGAGCCGTCTGTTTTCCAAAAAAGAGAGAGGGAGGGAGAATGTAATATACGTACTGCTTATTACGCCTGTCTGTCGCAACTAACATCTGTTCTTCCATGTTTACCTTACATATACGTTTTCTTATACAGGTTGCTGGTTTCTTCGAAAAAACAATAAAAATTAAAACATCTTTATACGATACGTTTCAAGCTGTTCATATCTCAGACAATATCCATTTTCAGACCCTTGTTTTCTGGACTTGTTTTCAATGAGTACCACCATAACTCTAAATATTCGACACTTTTTTTCTCGTCCTGTGCAGGGCGTATTAAAAATATGCCAGATACTTTGGGGATTTATTCTTAGCATCAAAACACACACAGAAAAAAAATCATATGAACATGGGTCATAAACTCTTCTAACTTATAGTCGGCCTTCGCATTTGTTTTGTTTCGCCTGATTGTCGTTTTGTTTTAGAGTAACTTCCATCACAACACACCACAACGATACATTCAGTGTCTGAAATGACTGATATGCACTACATGTACGGACTAACAGGTGGGAATGCAAAAGCTCCAAATTTATGCTGAACGTTACCCTCGGAGGAAGTTAAGATGTGCGATAACGTTTGTACTACTTCACCCAACACTCGCAAGAGGCAGGCTCATTTGAGAAGCGAGTTGCAGATAGTGGGAAACCATGCGATGTCGGCACACCTCAAGTTGAGGAACTGGTGCTTCGTACTGTGGATGAAACTCTAACAAGAATTGCAAGAAGGGAAGGTGTTAATCACATAACGACCTCGAACATTCTGCTTAAAAGTGTTCTGTAACCTGAGGCGCTGCAGTCATGGACTGTGCGGCTGATTCCGGTGGAGGTTCGAGTCCTCCCTCGGGCATGGGTGTGTGTGTTTGTCCTTAGGATAATTTAGGTAAAGCAGTGTGTAAGCTTAGGGACTGATGACCTTAGCAGTTAAGTCCCATAAGATCTCACACACACCTGAACATTTTTTTTTTTTGTTCTGTAACCGCAATACCTTCAATGGACGCGAGGATTAAATGAGGCAGACTTTCAGCCAAGAAGAATTTTATGTCACTCCAAGTTAGGGCAGCAGTTGTTAGTATGTACCCTATTAACTGATGAGGGTCTTCAGTTACCGTAACAAACACGTCTGGGCATATGAAAACGCTCATGAAGTGCGACAAGACAGATATGAATAGCAGTTCAGTCTCAACGTGTGGGGTGGAATCGTTCATGATCATATCAGTGGTCCCTTCGTCTTTCCCAACATCTTACAAAACAAAAGGGCATCTGCAGTTTCTAAGACACGTTGCTTCATTTACTTAACGATGTATGTCTGGACGTCATCTAACGAATGTGGCCTATGCCTGAATGTGCTCCACTTCACTTTCCAAGAGGGAGTTCGGCAATATCTCGATAATCAGTTTCCGAAAAGGTGGATTAGTCGAGGGGGATGCATTACTCAGCCTGCTCGATTATCAGATTTGGATCCAATGCACTTTTGGGGCGTATCCAAAATGGTTTTGACCAAATATGGGACACAATAAGAGTTTTCCACAACGTATGGCGAAGTATGGAACGCAGGCTCTGAGGATGCATCGCGAAGCAGGAGGTGATCGAGTAATTTCTGTAAATGTAAATGTTTTAAGTAAATGTGTTATTCTTGCCATAAGTAATATACGAGATGAAGTACTCAGCGCTTCATTTCTAAATTTTAGGTGCCGGAACGCATCTCTTCAACCACAGTTTCGGGTTTTGAGAGCTTGTTATAAAACTTATAATGAGAAATCGTTTTTTACAAAATACTGTTCTGGAATCCAGGTTTTTAAAACCACCAGATTTAATATAAACAACAGGTGCTGGCGTCTGTCCCAGCAGCAGTGCCACTTGGATCCTCAGTTCTGCTCTCTACATATCGGCACAAGTCAGTAGTTTTCCTGACTATGACATCATGTTTAAACTGCTGCCAGACGAAACGTTCAGACAGTTGCACTTTAGTTGCTCGGTCAGTGCGTGTCCAGTATTAACAAAAAGCATTTAGCGATGAATGACGATGAAGCTATTCCTGGCCCATCGGGGTCATGTACAGTTCCGACTTCCTGAAGGGTTAGTAAAAACAAAACACGACATGGCATGAGACACGGAGTTAGATGTTTAGTTCAAATGGTTCAAGTGGCTCTGAGCACTATGGGACTTAACTTCTGAGGTCATCAGTCCCCTAGAACTTAGAACTACTTAAACCTAACTAACCTAAGGACAGCACACACATCCATGCCCGAGGAAGGATTCGAACCTGCGACCGTAGCGGTCGCGCGGTTCCAGACTCAAGCCTCTAGAACCGCTCGGCCACACCGGCCGGCTAGATGTTTAGTAAATGCTTTAAATGTCATTTGTCTTCTACTCATTGAGTTGCATTACTAATCATATTCATTACTACAAATAATCAATATATTTAAACAAGAACGTCCCTACAATACGAACGACGCTCTACTTCTTTTGGTTACACGATGGATCTCTGAGGCTGCTGGCAGTTGTAAACAAAAGACAGTCGACCCGAAAGTTACCGATATGTACCGATCACAACTAAGGAACAATGTTAAACTTTTACTGTTACTTTGCAATTTGATGCAAGTGCACTATTTTAAATCTCCGCTTTTGACTTGTTCCAGTGAGTTAAAAAAAATCGTTGAGAGATGTTGGAAGGCGCCGCTGCGGAGCCTTCCGATCGAAATTAAGCCGTGGAAGTACTGGGGGAAGTTTAAAAGTATCGGGAATCCGACGTATCGATATTTAAACACTAGCATTATCGGCACTCAATATACCAAAAAAGTATCTGTTTATCGATATATCGACGGAGAAAATATCACGTACCGGCCTATAAAAATATCGGCTGCACATTTTCAATGTACTGCCTGTTTTAGAGCTGTATATTTAAGTATTGATTTATTATTAGATATTCTGTACATCAACAAGCTAGTCGCGTACCTATCACCCTTAGGGCAAGAATTGAAAAGAAAACGATGCACGGTCACGCTTGGCGATAATCACTTTGCTAACAATAGTAACTGCATGTAAGTGGCACAAGAAAAGATGTCGGATGAGTCCATCGCTCGGTTTCGTCACACATTGGATCTGTCCGGAAGACTTCATTTTGACTTCCCTGTTTATTCATTCCTGCAAACGTCAGCCACCTATCAGTTGTAGTGTCAAAATTGCGTATGAAGTTAAACGCTGCGGTTTCCATTGGTAGCGTCGAATGCCCATGACGTCTGCATTTCCCTTCATCATTTTCAGCAACTGTTTCTGAAGACTGTCATTGTGAAGAAATAGCGCATTAGTTGCATTAAAAACTGTTCTTTAACGCAGCTGTTTGCTATTTCTTCACATACGCTATCTTGTTATTTCCTTTACACCCCCCCTCCCACCCCCCCACCCCCCCCTCCCCCCCGTGCAGTTGGACTTCTTCTTTGTCCCACCTATACCTATACTTGCGTCATACAGTCAAAGAGAAAGACAGGACGTGATGAAAGCTCAAAAGTAGTAAGACCCCTTTACACAGCGAAAGAAAAATTATGTTCCACTACAATTTCAAAAGAACGACCTCAAATATTTATAGAATATTGCCTTTCCAATATGGATACAACGATATATCGGGGTAAAAGATGTCGGATGTATATATATTACTGGAAAAATATCGATATATCGATATTTTAGCAACAGGCCTACTAGGCACACAGTTTTAATCTGCCGGGAAGTTTGAAACCAGGGCACATTCCGCTGCAGAGTGAAAATTCGTTCTGGAAACAAATCATTTCACATCTTTCTAACGTAGGATTTTCGGACACATGTCCATGTGAACTTCAACTAATGTTTTGATATCAATAATAAATCTCTAAAGTTTCTGACACGTGTTTCTATACACCCAGTTTATCTACTCGACTGGACTATAAACTGAAACCTACTAATCACGAATGTAAGTACAGCACGTAAGCACCATGTCATGTAGCTGGTTCACAAGGGGAGCGTATGAACGTCCACTTGCCGATTATATTCATACTTATAGTGTGTGTAGGGCATCATTAGGACTTCAACACATGCACACAGAAAGACGCAACTTTCAACCGTTTTCGAGAAAATCTTGGTGGAAAATTTTAGTCGTACTCGACTACGTTGCGTGGTCGTTAGTATTCAAGGTGTCCGCAGCCGCGCGAGTAAGCCAGATGCTGGCGTTCATCAGACGCACGACTCCTGACAGCATCATCCCACAAATGATTCTCTTCCCGGACATGGACTATTCTACGCGTGCAAAGACCTACCCGGTGACTTGGGTTAGTGGGCACGCAGTCCACCATCTGTTGGGTGGTGGTGACCAACAATATTTCTCGAAAGTTTGCGGAGCGCTTTCTCAAATCCCCTTGGAGCTGGACCATACGTGCTGCTGGCGCATATCCCCCTTCTTCCATTTCACAGATCCGATCCCTTCAACCGTTATTCATACACTTTTCCGAGAGGACGTGCATCGATGATCTATTGATGTGTCATACCACACTGGGTTGTGTTTCCCGCTAATGTCGGGCGATCGCCAGACTTTGCGAGGCCGTGCTGGTGCGACAGAGATGGATTCAGTCACGATAAAAAAATAAATGAATGATGTAAATCAATATTATTAAAAAGGTAAAAGGCATCTTCCTTGTACCGTCCTTTTTTTTTTTTTTTTTTTTTTTTGTAGAAGCTATTGGGGTCTTTCTTGCCAGGAGCCAACGCCTGAAGTGGTGGAGCTTTTCTTTTGGGCTTGTTCTTAAAAATTTTGGGTAAAAGTTTTTTGAAGGACATTATCTTTATGCCAGTGACTGTTATAAGTTTTTATTACACTATTGTAATTTCGGCCTTAGGCCATTATCAAGTGCTGCTGAAAATGGTGTAATAAAAACTTATAACAGTCACAGGTATAAAGATGATGTCCTTCAAAAAAACTTTTATGACTGTAATCCCAGCTACAACAAGTTTATTTGGGTAAAAGTGACGGTGGCATTAGCTTCCTTTTTTATAGTTTTAAATACTTCCAGGAATGTGAGGATAAAAAAACTAAAAAAGTATGCGCTTAGTTTCGTAAGTGCGAGGTTCTGGATCGAAACTTAGTGCGGGTACTTCCCTATTTTTCTTCGTTGCCAAGTAATTATAAGAACGGATACGCGTGCTGCACCACGAAAATTTGTGATGAGCGAGAATCATTTATGACTGTAAACCAAATTTGTTTTACAATAGCCCGCAGCTCGTGGTCGTGCGGTAGCGTTCTCGCTTCTCACGCCCGGGTTCCCGGGTTCGATTCCCGGCGGGGTCAGGGATTTTCTCTGCCTCGTGATGGCTGGGTGTTGTGTGATGTCCTTAGGTTAGTTAGGTTTAAGTAGTTCTAAGTTCTGGGGGACTGATGACCATAGATGTTAAGTCCCATAGTGCTCAGAGCCATTTTTGTTTTACAATAGACTCATGGGAATAACCATCCACACGCAAAAATTAGGCATTCACTACATGTGTTGTAAGCCGCAGTAATCATTGTTTTCCATGTTTCGACTAACAATATAATCCTGACTCGCGCAGTGCGCTGTATGTGACACATTACACTCGTCACAAAATCAAATGGTGCAAATGGCTCTAAGCACTATGGTACTTAACATCTGAAGTCATCATTCCCCTAGACTTAGAACTACTTAAACCTAACTAACCTAAGCACATCACACACATCCATGCCCGGGGTAGGATTCGAACCTGCGACCGTAGCAGCCGCGTGGTTGCGGAGTGAAGCGCCCAGAACCGCTCGACCACAGAGGCCGGCCACTCGTCAAAAATGTAGATACAATAACGTAAATAAAATAACTGTACTGATGTGATTGAAAGTTCTCGTGTATCATCTTTTTATTTCCCGACTGCTTACCAAAAATTATTTTTCTCATTTTAGAGGATAAAGACTATGAAAATAATAAATCTGTTGTTTATGAGAATGGAAAAATACGGAAGTACCGGCAGCGAGATCCGATCGAGAGACCTCGCCCTTATAAAACTACGTGCTTCTTTTTTTCCAAATTGATTATATTGCAGTGAAAACATAGTGTGCAGTGGGGCGATCACTCTGTTGTAGAAATAATTCAAAAGCCAAGATCGCTTAAATACTGTTTACTGGATAACCGGTTTCAACACACTAAAGGTGCCATCATCGGATCTGACTGTAGATTAACATTTATAAACCATTTGGATATAACGATACCTGATTTTATATCAGCTGGTCTGCCTCATGTATCATTATATCTAAATAGTTTATAAATGTTAAGCTACATTCAGATCCGATGATGGCACCTTTAGTGTGTTGAAACCGGTTATCCAGTGAGCAGTATTTATCTTGGCTTTTGAATTATGTTTAAAATTGATTATAATTTCTCATTGCTATGATACAAGTAAAGCATCTGTCTTTCTCAGAGTATTTTTTAATCTTTTAGTTTTACTTATTTACTGTTTTTTAGTAGGGCCACAGCTACAGGCTAGAGAAGACAAGGTGGGCAGGGGTCGAATCTCCAAGCCACGATGTCTCCCCCTTCCCATCACTGAGCTGCACCCTCATGCAGTTCTTTTTTCCACATATATAATTGGAAAAACAGATTAAAAGTAGTCCACTCATCCAGAACCTGAAGGCCCTGCAAGGCGATAAAGGACGACAGACAGATCGAGTTCAAGGGACTGGCGTCTCATGTTTCTTTCCGAATCGGGCGGCCGCCTGTCATCCCGGGAACAGTCGCTTGGCTGGATATCAGCGACCTTACATAGTATACAAGCTCGCCTAAAATTTTCAAAACTCTATATTTCTCGAAAACGGTTTAGAGCTGAATCTTCCTGTTTACATACACTGAGGAGGAGGAGGAGGAGGAGGAGGAGGATAAGGAGAGGGTTTTAAGGGCGCACAACGGCAAGGTCTTCAGCGCCCGCTCAGGTCAAATGGTTCAAATGGCTCTGAGCACTATGGGACTTATCTTCTGAGGTCATCAGTCCCCTAGAACTTAGAACTACTTAAACCTAACTAACCTAAGGACATTACACACATCCATGCTCGAGGCAGGATTCGAACCTGCGACCGTAGCGGTCACGCGGTTCGAAACTGTAGCGCCTAGAACCGCAAGGCCACCCCGGCCAGCTGCCCGCTCAGTAACAGATTGAGATGGGTGTCAAGAAAAGACTCAGAACAATAAGATAAAACAGAACGTGAGACACAGGAAACTAGCTTGGAGAAATATGTGCCTACCCACACCGAAGCGTGGAACGAAGCATGCCGCCAGCAGTAAAACATGGACAACCCAGGAAGAAAGTGGTAGAGGGAACCTAAACAATATAGCAGATGGAAGTGGCTGGCTGACAGCAAGGAAAAAGGGAGGAGCCAGTCAATTTGGAATAGACTAAAAACCCCAGCCTAAAAGTTAAGGCCAGAGTCCAGACACATCATAAAACTTTAAAACCCTAGAGACACACGTCTCATCATTAGCTAAAACACGGGGCAGATCCCCACCAACTTGTGCTTCTGCCCTTGCATCACGGTATAAAACGCAGTCTGTTAAAATGTGCCGGACAGAGATGTACATACACTGAAGGAAGCCCCGGTCATGCCCTACACATCCTGTCAAAAGGAATCAGATCGGTGGCGGGAAGTCCGTACGGTCCCCTTGTCAGCTCTACACGGCGAAGTAAACTCACGCGGCGCTGGTGCAACGGCAGCGCGCTGGCCGACGGCAGCGCCACACACTGCGCCTCGCCTCGCCGGCTGACTCAGCGGCACGCGCGGGGCGTGGCCGCGCCGCTTTGCCGCCGTGCTGGGTGTGTTGTGTTTCACAACGCGCCGGCCTGCCGGCTCGCTTTTCGAAACATATTGGTGCGCCGAGGCCGGCCGCCCCGCGGAACCGGCCCGGCGACCTCATTACGGGCCCCCCTAAACAAGGAGCACGCCAGTGTGGCAATTTTCATAGACCGACGCTGCCCCGAGGGCCGCGGTGCCCGGCAGCTGTTTCACGGCATACCGCGGCTCGCCGCAGTTATCCCTAATCAATACTCGCATATTTCCCATTTCACTCCTCCTCAGACGCAGATCGAACGTATCTTCTACGAATACCGGAACGACAGAATGAAGAAGTTCCGAAAAATGGTTTAAATGGCTCTGAGCACTATGGGACTTAACTTCTGAGGTCATCAGTTCCTTAGAACTTAGAACTAATTAAACCTAACTAACACACATCCATGCCCGAGGCAGGATTCGAACCTGCGACAGTAGCGGTCGCGCGGTTCCAGACTGAAGCGCCTGGAACCGCTCGGCCACTTCGGGCGGCGAAGAAGTTCCATTTCTGGTGTAAAACAAGGAAAATAGAAGTACTGCATCTCCATACCTACAAGCAACCTCACAGCGTGTGGCAGAGCATACGAGGTGTGCCTATAAAATAGCGGGACTGTTGTTTCAAACATTTTATTTCAGAAACCTACACATTTAGTACTCTCAATGTACGTCTCTCCTCTATCCCTACAACGCTCCATGCGAATTTTCCACTGATGTAAACAGTGCTGGAAGTCCAGAATGAGATTTTCACTCTGCAGCTGAGTGTGCGCTGATATGAAACTTCCTGGCAGATTAAAACTAGTGCCGGACCGAGGCTCGAACTCCGGACATTTGCCTTTCGCGGACAAGTGCTCTACCTTTTCTTTTTTTTTATTGTTGTGTTTGGTCGTTGCGGACGTCACATGACATCCGTTTAAGTTCGTTGTTGATCCTTTCACTCAGTTTTTTTATTACAGAGGCGAACCATCTCTCTGACCGAACACGATGAGCTACCGTGCCGGCGTGACTCACGCCCGTCCTCACTGCTTTACTTCTGCCAGTAACTCGTCTCCTACTTTTCAAACTTTTCAGAAGCGCTCCTGCGAACCTTGCAGAACTAGCACTCCTGAAAGAACGGATATAACGGAGAGCTTCTGTAAACCTTGGAAAGTAGGAGACGAGGTACAGGTAGAAGTAAAATCGTGAGGACGGGGCGTGAGTCGTGCTTGGGTAGCTCAGATGCTAGCCGGCACGGCAGCTCAGCGTGTTCGGTCAGAGAGCCGGTTGGCCTCTGTAATAAAAAAATTGAGTGGAAGGATCAACCACCGAACTTGAACAGGATGTCTTGCGACGTCCGCAGCGACCAAACACAACAATTAAAAAAAAAAAAAAAAAGGTAGAGCACTTGTCCGCGAAAGGCAAAGGTCCCGAGTTCGAGTCCCGGTCCGGCACACAATTATAATCTCTCAGAAAGTTTCATATCAGCGCACACTCCGCTGCAGAGTGAAAATCTCGAAAATCTCATTCTGGAAACATCCCCCAGGCTGTGGCTAAGCCATATCTCCGCTATATCCGTTCTTTCAGGACTGCTAGTTCTTCTGGGTTCGCAGGAGAGCTTCTGTAAAGTTTGGAAAGTAGGAGACGAGGTACTGGCAGAAGTAAAGTTGTGAGGACGGGGCGTGAGTCTTTCTTGGATAGCTCAGATGCTAGAGCACTTGCCCGCGAAAGGCAAAGTTCCCGAGTTCGAGTCTCGGTCCGGCACACAGTTTTAATCTGCCAGGAAGTTTCGGTGCTGGAAGTCTTCCTTTGTCAGTTCCTTGATGATGCGTGCCGATTTTCCTTCCACTGCTTCAACGGACTGAAACACACTGAAGAGCCAAAGAAAGTGGAACACCTGCCTAATATTGTGTAGGGCCCCCGCGAACATGCAGAAGTGCCGCAACACGACGTGGCACAGACTCCACTAATACCTGAAGTAGTGCTGGAGGAAACTGACACCATGAATCCTGCAGGGCTGTCCATAAATCAGTAAGAGTACGAGGGGTTGGAGATCTCTTCTGAACAGCACGTTGCAAGGCATCCCAGATATGCTCAACAATGTTCGAGTTTGGTGGCCAGCGGAAGTGTTTAAGCTCAGAAGAGTGGTCCTGGAGACACTCTGTAGCAATTTTGGACTTCTGGGTGTCGCATTGTCCTGCTGGTATTGCCCAAGTCCGTCGGAATGCACACATGAATGAATGCAGGTGATCAGACAGGATGTTTTCATAGGTGTCACCTTTCAGATGGTTCAAATGACTCTGAGCACTATGGGACTTAACAGCAGAGGTCATCAGTCGCCTAGAACTTAGAACTACTTAAACCTAACTAACCTAAGGATATCACACACATCCTTGCCCGAGGCAGGATTCGAACCTGCGACCGTAGCGATCGCGCGGTTCCAGACTCACCTTTCAGAGTCGTAATCTATACGTATCAGGGGCTTCACATCACTCCCACGGCACACACCATTACAGAGTCTACACCAGCTTGAACAGTCCCCTGCTGACATGCAGAGTCCATGGATTCATGAGATTGTCTTCATAACAGCACACGTCCATCCGATCGATACAATTCCAAACGAGACTCCCCCTATCAGGCAATATGTTTCCAGCCATCAACAGTCCCATGTCGGTGCTGACGGGCCCAGCCGAGGCGTAAAGTTTTGTGTCGTGCAGTCATCAATGGTACACGAGTGGGCTCCAAAACCCGATGTCGGTTATATTGCGTTCAGTGGCTCGCACACTCACACTTGCTGATGAGCCAGCAATGAACTCTGTAGCAATTTTCGTAAGGACTGCACGTCTGTCGCGTTGAACGATTCTCTTCAGGCGTCGTTGGTACCGTTGTTGCAGAATCTTTTTCCGGCCACAGCAATGTCGGATAATTGATGTTTTACCGGGTTCCTGACATTCACGGTACACTCGTGAAATGGTCTTACGGGAAAAATCCCCATCTCATCGCTACCTCGGAGATACTGTGGTTCAAAATGGTTCAAATGGCTCTGAGCACTATGGGACTCAACATCTCAGGTCATAAGTCCCCTAGAACTTAGAACTACTTAAACCTAACTAACCTAAGGACATCACACACACACACATGCCCGAGGCAGGATTCGAACCTGCGACCGTAGCAGTCCCGCGGTTCCGGACTGCAGCGCCAGAACCGCTAGACCACCGCGGCCGGCGGAGATGTGTCCCATCGGTCGTGCGCCTACTGTAACACCACGTTCAAACTTATTTAAATCCTAATAACCGGCCATTGTAGCAGCAGTAACCGATATAACAACTGCGGCAGATGTGGTGTCACCGCCAGACACCACACTTGCTGGGTGGTAGCCTTTAAATCGGCCGCCGTCCGTTAGTGCACGTCGGACCCGCGTGTCGCCACTATCAGTGATTGCAGACCGAGCGCCGCCACACGGTAGATCTAGTCTAGAGAGACTCCCTAGCACTCGCCCCAGTTGTACAGCCGACTAGCGTTGGTTCACTGACTACATACGCTCTCATTTGCAGAGACGACAGTTCAGCATAGCCTTCAGCTACGTCATTTGCTACGACCTAGCAAGGCGCCATATTCAGTTACTATGAATGTATTCTGAACAGATAAAATTGTGAATCATGTACCGTCAAGAGCGACGTTCATCTTAATGGTTTAAAGTTAAGTATCAAAATAATTATGTCCGCTTTATGAATTCTAATTCCTTGTCAAGTTCCAGACCTCACGTCAGTATAGTTCTTCCCTCCTCACGCCAGCCTGCGTGAGCTAAAGCGCGTGCATTTCGGCCTCCACTAGTTACACGATGTTGGCTCTTCTGCCAACGCAACATTTCAATGTAAAAGTCACGTGATGCTATGTCAGTCCAATGACATGAGTGGTCTAACATTGGGATGTCGTACTTCGCCAGAAGCCTCTAACAGTTAATGCGGTATGAACATTTGTTTTTAAGGCGACGGTCTACAGCATGAATATGTTTTAGAAAAGGCATGTTAACTTTGCTGTATTGAATTTTACACATTTATTCCGACTGGCTTCGGTTGTCAACCTTTTTCCAGGGAAAAGCAAAAGTCGTATTGTGCGGTATGAGCCGGCGCGTTGTCTCGTAGAACGCATGACTTGATCTTCCGCACTTCGGAACGTTTTTCTCTTTTTTTCTCGCAGAATTGAGCAAGAACCTCAACAATCCTCATCGCCTTGAACCTTGTTTGCTTACTCCAGCTTGTTTGGCTCTCTGTGAGATCGGGTCTTCCCAGTGCATGAATTGGCGCTTTGTTTCTGGGGCATAACTGAAAAACCAAGATATGTCACTTTTATCACTCTTTTCGATGTATTAGGATCATTTTTAGTGGTATTCAAAGTGTCAGTACAAACACTTCACGCGCATGTTTTTGTTCGATCGTGAGAATTTTCGGTGCCAGTTTCGCACATACTTTTCTCATGTTAAATTGGTTACGTAAAATTTGCCTTACGCATTCTTTGTCAATTCCCACAGTTTCAGCAGCCGACTGAATACTTAAACGACAGTCAGACCGAATCAGATTACCTACCTTTTCCAAATTTCTATCCGTTTTTGATGCTGAAGGTTGTCCCGGGCATGAGTCTTCTTCAACGTTTTCTCAGTCATCTTGGGAACACTTGAACCACTCAAAAACTCGCGTACGTAATAAACGGTATCCCGATACACTTATTTTAGTAACAGGCAGATTTCAGTAGCAGCTTTTCGCAGTTTCATGTGAAATTCGACGACAATTCGTTACTCTATTATTACACTTATCATTTTTCCTGCAAAAAATAACAGCTGTCACACAAACAATCGTACAGCCACAGTGATTTGTCCACAGACACCAGAAATGACGCATTCGATTGAAAAGACTGTGAAAGCTGTTGGTCGTTCATCTACGGCTTATGCTCCGTGACAGCATCTTCTCGTTATTTTACACCCATATCTCGTACGTCTGCTTGTTGTTGTCTCCAGTAGGAAAATGGTTTGTTATAGATCTACAAGCTAGGCTATCGTATGCAAGGCTCTATATCTCCCAGTAACAAATGCAACCTGCATCCGTTTGAGCCTTTCACTGCATTCATCCCAGGATCACCCTCTACAACTTTTACGTCCCCACCGCCTTCTCCACACACACACACACACACACACACACACACACACACACACACACACTTTAACAAACTGTCCTTTCCCTGATGCCTCAGGATATGTATTACCAACCAATCCCTTCTGTCAGTCAGTCTGCACCACAGATATCTTTTTCCCCTAATTCGATTGAGTATTTATTTTTCGATTTACCCATCTAATCTTCAGCATTATTCTGTAGCAACACTTTTCAAAAGCTCCTGTATTCTTCTCATCTGAACTGTTTACTGTCTTCGCTTCACGTCCCGATAATACTTTACTCCGCACAAATACCTTCAGAAAACACTTCCTAACACATTAGTATTAGATGGTAATAAATACCTCTTTTTGGAAACGCTTTTCTTGCTCTTGTCAGTCTGCAGGTCCTCTCTACTTCGGCCATAATCACTTATTTTGCTGCCCAAATAGCTTAAGCCGTGTACGACTTTTAGTGCCGCATTTCCTAACCCATCAAGTTTGTCCACTAGTTCCTTCAGTTTCTTTAACTTGACGTTTCCGCAAAAATAAACAAGAAATGAACAACAAATCAATCAACAATGTATTGTCTGTTGTTAACAACTTACCAAAGTTGAAAAAGCTGTTCAATGCCTCAACGGTGGAAATCACCTGGTTTACACTCCGAGAACCTTCCAAGCCTTCAAATTCACGTCATTATGAAGCGAAACGCCTCGCAATGTATTCGAGAGGGACCGAAACATGACAAGAGGGGAGAATAAGAATAAGTTGGCAGTATTACCAGCCGAGCGTTTGAATGGCTTTCTTGGCGGTGTGAGTGCGTTGTCGTGTTGCAGAAGAACGCCATGTCAGCCACCAGGTCTTTGTTGCTGGACAGTGTTGTTGAGTCGTTGCATTTGTTGGAGGTAAAGTCCCGCATTCACTATTCGGTTCCGGTCAAGCAATTCATTCTGGTTGATGCATGCCTTTGAGGTCGAAATTGCCATCTTTGAATCGATTAAACCAATTTTAAGCGTCCTAAGAGGCATCACCTCTGCGTCATACACTTTACAAATCTCTCGAATAGCTTTGAGTCTTTGGCATCTCGATTAAACGCAAGAAGCAGGAGGTGTAGTAAATGCTATTTAGTGTCGACTTGGTGTTCCATTATAGTGGCCTGAAAAGAACGGAAAGCTCATCAGCACAAAAAACAACACACTGCTTTGTCGAGAATATAATTCTCTATCGAATAATAAGATATCTTGCCTATATCACTAACGTCGATTTGCAGTAGAGTTTTGGAACATATACTGTATTCGAACGTCGCGGGGGATTAGCCGAGCGGTCTGGGACGCTGCAGTCACAGACTGTGCGGCTGGTTCCGTCGGAGGTTCGAGTCCTCCCTAGGGCATGGGTGTGTGTGTCTTTGTCCTTAGGATAATTTAGGTTAAGTAGTGTGTAAGCTTAGGGACTGATGACCTTAGCAGTTAAGTCCCATAAGATTTCACACACACATTTGTATTCGAACATTATGAAGTACCTCGAAGAAAACGATTTATTGACACATAGCACGGATTCAGAAAATATCGTTCTTGTGAAACGCAACTAGCTCTTTATACTCATGAAATAATAAGTGCTATCGACGGGGGATGTCAAATTGATTCCATATTTTTAGATTTCCAGAAGGCTTTCGACACCGTTCCTCACAAGCGTCTTCTAACCAAATCGCCTTAGTTGTGCGACTGGATTCGTGATTTCCTGTCAGAAAAGTGACTGTTCGTCTTAATAGACGGAAATTCATCAGTAAAACAGAAGTAATATCCGTCTTATGGTTCAAATGGCTCTGAGCACTATGGGACTCAACTGCTGAGGTTATTAGTCCCCTAGAACTTAGAACTAGTTAAACCTAACTAACCTAAGGACATCACACACATCCATGCCCGAGGCAGGATTCGAACCTGCGACCGTAGCGGTCTCGCGGTTCCAGACTGCAGCACCAGAACCGCGCGGCCACTTCGGCAATATCCGTCTTAGATTGTTTGCAGATGATGCTGTCATTTAACGTCTTGTAAAGTCATCAGATGATCAAAACGGCTTGCAAAATGTTGTAGATAAAATATCTGTTTGGTGCGAAAAGTGGCAACTGACCCTGAATTAAGAAAAGTGTGAAGTTATTCACACGAGTACTAAAAGAAATCAGCTAAATTTCGATTACGCGATAAGTCACACAAATCTGAAGCCTGTAAATTCAGCTAAATACTTAGGGATACCAATTACAAATAACCTAAATTGGAACGATGACATAGATAACATTGAGGGTAGAGCAAACCAAAGACGGCGATTCATCGGCAGAACACTTAGGAGGTACAACAGGTCTACTAAAGAGACTGCTTACACCACGCTTGTCCGCCGTATTCTGGAGTATTGTTGTGCGGTGTGGGATGCGCATCAGGTGGTAATGACGGATGACATCGAAAAACTACAAAAAAGGGCAGCTCGTTTTATATTATCGTGAAATAGGGGTGACAATGCCACAGACATGATACGTGAATCGGAGTGCCAATCATTAAAACAAAGGCGCTTTTCTTTGCGACGGGATCTTCTCATGAAATTTCGATCACCAGTTGCGAAAACATTCTGTTGCCACCCACCTGCATAGAGATAAATGATCATCACGATAAATTAAGAGAAATCAGGGCTCGCACAGAAAAATTTTATTGCTCGTTTTTCCCGCGTGCCGTTCGAGAGTGGAACGGTAGAGAGACAGCTTGAAGGTGGTTCATTGAACCTTCTGCCAGGCACTTTATTGTGAACAGCAGAATAATCACGTAGATGTAGATGTGTAGATGTAGAGAACATTCTATTTTTGACGCAAAATTTTCGCTTGAAACAAAAGAAAAAAAAATAAAATAAAATAAAAAGATGCCATGACTTATGGACAAATTTAATAATTCCCTAATCATCGGTCATTAGTTGTGATTTGTTTTTATTCATCGTATGAGCTCTTTTGCAAGAGACTATCCATTCCGTTCAACTGCTCTACTAGTCCTTTACCGTCTCAGACAGAATTACATTGTCATCGATAAACCTCGAAGTTTTTGTTACCTCTCACTGTAAGTGGCTGTACCGACTGAACAACAAACATCTCGGACAGGCTACAGCCTTGTCTCACTCCATTATCAATTACTGCTTCCCTTTCATTTTTAGTATCACTATTATCCCCCCTCCCCACCCACACACTCCTTCAGTCCGCCAATGATGCCTGGGAAGAACGAGTGACGGTAGGAAACCAGGATGATCTAACATTTCCTGATTTTCTAGTCACGGTCAACCCACGTGACCAAGTGCGGAAACGATATGTTACTTAAATCGTAAAACCACTCCTCTTGGAACATAAGCTGACGTAATTTTGACAGCAAATCCCTCAGTGGTGCACAATGCCCCTCTTGAAGCGTCTGCCACTAGGGTTTTTGAGCATCTCCGTAAAGATCTCGCGGCTCACAAAACCATCTCGTGACAAAAAGCGGCGTTCTTCGTTGGAACTTCTCCATCTGCACTATCAAACCAACTTGGCGAGGGTCCCATACGGATGTAAAAAACGCAAGAATTCATCGAACATGTGTTTTCACGCGACCTCTCTCGTGGATGAATTACATTTTCTTAAGATTCTTCTACTGAAAGCCAGCCTGGCATCTCTATTCGTACAATTTGTTCCGTCTGATCATTCCACTTGTTCAAGTTGGTCCAGATGATAAATCATAAGTATTTTACGGGTTTTATCCTTCCTAGTGATTACAGCCAATAGTGTAATAAACACTTATTTACGTTCAGAGTTAAGTACTTATCCCTGCATCAGTCGTAATTGAATGGATCAATGAAAAGCTTTCTTAGCGTGAATTTTTAGCTGTAGATAAACAAACATGAAAATTTTAATTTTATTTTCCAAGCTGAAACCATTTCCTGTTTCACCTTGGCTATTTTATTCTTGAGTGAGCTAGTCCAATGCTCGCTAATTTAAGCCGTTGTCAATTTTCAAATGATGTTTACATTACATCAGTATGTCGCATGGGCTCTGTATAGCTTTTCACGGTACCATCACTGGGGGACAGGCTCCGATCATCGCATCTGTTGCGGCCCGTTTCTCGACTTCTGGTAGGTGGCGTACCAGAAGTAGCCGTCAGCAACCTAGGTGAGTTAGGAACGACTAAGGAAAACAGTCTGAGAAGAACGCTTCGCCATTTAGCTCCGAAGACTGGTGTTCTAATGGCATCGAACCAATATTAATGCAATGACATCTCTTTATGAAATCAAGTATGTTCCTTACAGATTCTGTGACTAAGCGTAGTACAAGATTATTTTAAATGACTGATAAGATTTCATATGCTCACTCTAACTACATTAATTGACATAGTGTCACAAAACTCAGCACTCACAGAAAATCTCAAAAAGTGTTGTATAGCTGCAGCCGCACTTCAAATTTCTACCACGGCATGGCAGCATTGATAAATCACGTTTCTTAAAAACAAAATTTATAAAGCAGCAACAGCTAGTGCATACTTAGTTATGAAAATGAACTCTGAGTTCCACATTTGACCTGTTACTCTGAAACTGTAATAAATGGTATCTTGCACAAATCTATGTTACAACTAATTTCTTAAGAATCTTGAAGCTTTATGAACTTAAATTTTGAAACACTCGCAATTTGGCCCAATTGTGATTGTAAAACAATTTTATTGCAATAGATCTGAAGATACGCAGCTTGATCGAAACCGGCAATATGGAAACAAAGAAAACCGATCTGGACACAGAATTCAGACATTTTTTACTTATAATAGTCGCTAGAATCACTTAATTAGATATCACAACCACATTATGTTATCTGTTTTAAAACAAGTGGAAAAATTTTGTGTTCAGGGTGTTTCAAAATTAGTTTAGCAAGCTTTTGGGGCAGGTTCCTTATATCAAATCAAGAAAAAATGTTCATATAAACATATGTCCAAAAAACCATCGTTTTCGAGTTGTTAATGAACGTTTACAATTCAGGTGACTGTACTTCATCAACATACACACTCATAGTAAATGCTTGAAATGTTTCCTCTTACTTCTAAAAACGCTTGCAGTCGTCGATTCGTGGGCTATCGAACCCTTTCAAATAGTCCCTGGCGGTTCCGAATGGTTTCGCAGTCTTCCATGACACTTCGCCGAAGACTTTCTGCATTCGGGTGGTCTGCTGCGTAAACCAATTGTTTAAAGTGCCTCCAGAGATAATAATCCAAAGAAATGAGATCGGAGGAGATGCGGACCATGGAACTTGTCCTCCTCTACGTATCCATCTGTCATGGTAGACACCTGCCAGTTCATCTCGAACACTGGAACAGAGTTTTACTGGAACTCCATCACGCATAAACCACACGTTTATTCTTATTTGCAAGGGAACATCTTTTAGTAAGCCTTGGAGGGCGTTCTGAATAAATTCCGTAGAGAATTTCTAAAATCACTGGGGGAAGTGGAAACAAAACGACTACTCACTTTGGTGTGTAGAATGTATGAGACTGGCGATGTACCATCAGACAACAGTTCCAAAGATTGCAAAAGCCGAAAAGTGCGAAAATTATTGCACAGTCAGCGTAACAGTTCATGCATCTAAGTTGCTGACAGGAATAACATACAGAAGAATGGAAAAGAAAACTGAGGATCTGTTAGATGACGATAAGTTTGGTTTTAAGAAAGGTAAATCCACCAGCGCAAACGGTCGTTTGTAGCATTTGTAGGCTTAGAGAAAGCTTTTGACAATGTTGACTGGCGTACTACTCTCTTTCAAATTCTAAAGGTGACAGGGGTGAAATAGAGGGAGCGAACGACTGTTTACAATTTGTACAGAAACCAGATGGCAGTTATAAGAGTCGGGGGAACGAAAGAGAAGCAGTGGGCGAGAAGGGAGTCAGACAGGGTTTAGCTTACCCCCGATATTATTCAATCTGTATACTGACCAAGCAATAAAGGGAAAAAAAGAAAAAAAAATGGAGTACGAATTAAAGTCCAGCGAGAATAAATTAAAACTTTGAGGTTTGTCGATGACATTGCAATTTTATCAATCAAGTGATGCTGAGGGAATTAGATTAGGAAATGAGACACTTGAAGTAGTAAATGAGTTTTGGTATTTGGGAAGCAAAATAACTGGTGGTGCTCGAAGTAGGAAGGATTAAAAATCTAGCTTGGCAACGGCAACGAAAGAGTTTCTAAAGAAGAGAAACTTTTTAACGTCGAATACAGATTCAAGCGTCAGGAAGTCCTTCCTGAAAATATTTGTATGGAGTGTAGCCATGTATGGAAGTGAAACATGGACAATTAACAGTTTAGACAAGAAAAGAATAGAAGCTTCTGAAATGCGGTGCTACAGAAAAACGCTGAAGATTAGATAGCTACATTACGAATTTAATGAGGAGGTACTGAAAAGAACTGAGGAGAAGAGAAATTTGTAGTACAAGCTGACCAAAAGAAGAGATCGGTTGTTGGGACATATTCTGAGGCACCAAAGGATCACCAATTTAGTACTAGAGGAAAGCTTGTGGATTAAAATTCGTAGAGGGAGACCAAGAGAAGAATACAGTGAGCAGATTCAGAGGGATGTAGGTTGCAGTAGTTACTCAGAGATGAAGAGGCTTGCACTGGATGAAGTAGCATGGAGAGCTGCATCAAATCAGTCTTGGGGCAAGACCACATCAACAAGAAATGCACCAGAGAGGCAGTTCTGACGTTGTGGTTGATAACAAAAGGAAGATTAAAGAAAAATCAAGGCTCGTTCATAAGATTAGTCGACCTGGAAAATGCGTTCGACAATGTACAATGGTGCAAGATGTTCAAAATAAGGTTAAGCTATAGGGAAAGACGCCTAATACGAGTATACAATATGTGCAAAAACCAAGAAGGAAAAATGAGAGGGGAAGACTAAGACCGAAATGCACGGATTAAAAAGAGGGTGTAGAACAGGAACTGCAGAACAAAGGGAATCCAAGTTTTCGGAATAAGATGAAATAATCTGATATTTGCTGATATTGTTATATTTGCAAATAATATTTAAGAACTTAAGTTACTAGTTAGTGAACTATCGTTAGTCTAACTAGAGTCGGTCTAAAAATAAACTGTGTTAAAACCAAGATCATGATGAGTGAATGGACGCAATTGGGGGGGGGGGGGGGGGAGCAACACAGGAAGTTTCATCAGGGGGTGTACACTAATAAATGAAAAGCGCCAGTTTGCTTTTGTTTTGTAGAACAAGAGCAAACTGGTGCTTTTCATTTATTATAATGTTGTTCTACCAAGAACCGACAGAAGATTCCGTTAACATGGGTGTCTAACTACTCGTTTCTCTTTTGTTTGTTTCCAGTTGCCAGTAACTACACGTAAATAATAAGATGGCTGGAAACTTGTCTTTGGACCGAAGAAAGCGAATTTTATAAAGTGTTACTGGAAATATGAAAATATGAAAGAAATGTAGAAACAACGGCGAGCTGAGCTTAATACTGCTCCACCGTCACGTGTAACAATAACAAAATTACACGGCAAAATTGAGAGGGAAGGAAGTGTGCGTGATCTGAAGAAGGGATGGATGGCGTGGAAAGATGAAATCAGTAACGGATGAAAGAGGGGCGAACGCAACAGTACAGGATTTCACAACATCTTCAAAATAGTCCATAAGGCAAACTGCGTGTGATTCAGGTGCGAGAAAATCAAATTTTCACCACATTTTAAAGTAAGCAAAGTGGAAACCCGCCATTCATAAGTTTCTCCACGCAGTGAATGAGGATGATACGGATAGGCGCCTCGAAATTTAGTAATGGATTTGTGATAGTGAACAGCTGACCTATGTCATTGTTTGGTCTGTTGAGGAGACGTCTAATACATCGGCATAACTGTGTGCACTGCGCGGCCACGACCAACGCTAGAATAATGTTCTACGAGTCGGGACGTGGAGTTTCAGGAGTTTGAACGTGGCAGGGAAGCTAGAAAATCTGAAAAGGGAAATGCTAAGGCTCAATCTAGATATAGTGGGGGGGGATCTGGAAATAGAAACAAGGGTTTCTGGTCAGATGGGTACAGGGTAATATTAATAACAGCAGAAAATAGTATAAAGGGACTATGATTAGTCATGAATAGGAAGGTAGACAGAGAGTGTGTTACTGCGAACAGGTGACAGGGTTTGTTCTCATCAGCATCGACAGCAAACCAACGCTGACAACGGTAGCGCTAGTATTCATGCCGACGTCGTAGGCTGAAGATGAAGGGATGGAGAAAATATATGAGGATATCGAACGGGTTATTCAGTACGTACAGGGAGATGAAAATCTAATAGTCATGGGGGACTGGAATGCGACTGGATAGGGAGCAGTAGAAGAATGGGAATGAGAGAGAAGAAAGACTAACTGAGTTCCGCAAAAAAGTTTCGGCTAGTAATATCGAATACTCTGTTCAAGAATCACAACAAGAGGACGTGCACTTGGAAAAGGCCGGAGGATATGGAAAGATTTCAGTTAGATTGCTTCATCGTCAAGCAGAGGTTCCGAAATAAGTTACTGGATTGCAAGGCGTATCCAGAAGCAGATATACATTCAGATCACAATTTAGTAGTGATGAAGAGTAGGTTGAAGTTTAAGAGATTTGTCAGGAACAATCAATGCGCAAAGGTGTGCAATATGGAAGTAATAAGAAATGAAGAGGTGCGGTTGAAATTCCCTAAGGCTATAGATACTGCATTAAGAAACAGCTCAGTAGGTAGTTGTGTTAAAGAGGAATAGGCAACTGTAAAAAGGGCGTTCACTGAAGTTGGAAAGACAACCGTCGGTAACAGGAAGGTAACTGCGAAGAAACTACGGGTAATGGAAGAAATACTTCAGTTGATCGATTAAATAAGGAACTACAAAAATGTTAAGGGAAATTCAGGAATACAGAAATACAAGTCTCTTAGGAATGAATTAAATAGCAAGTAGAGGGAATATAAGGCGAAATGGCAGCATGAAAAATGTGAAGAAATCGAAAACGAAATGATTGTCGGAAGGACTGACTCAGCATATAGGAAACTCAAAACAATCTTCGCTGAAACTATAAGCAAGGGCGGCAGTTGGAATTCCACTCTTAAATGCAAAGGAGAGAGCAGATAGGTGGAAAGAATACATTGTAGGCCTCTGTGAGGGGGAGGTGTTAGCTGATGATAGAAGAATAAGCAGGACTCGATATAGAAGAGGTAGGGTATCCAGCAATAGAATCAGAACACCGGGAGACTTAAAATCAAATAAAGCAGAATTCCGTCAGAATTTCTAAAATATAAAATTCCCAAGATTGCAAGATCCGACAAGTGCAAGAACTATCGCACGATCAGCTTAACAGCTCATGTATCCAAGTTGCTGACAAAATTAATATGTAGGAGAATGGAAAAGAAAATTGAGGCTGTGTGGATGACGATTAGTGTGGCTTTAGCAAAGCTAAAGGCACCACAGAGGCACTTCACGCCGTTGCGGTTGATGATGCAAGCAAGACTGAAGAAAAATCAAGAGACGTTCATAGGAACTGTCAGCCAGGAGAAAGCGTTCGACAACGTCAAATGGTGCAAGATGTTCGAAATTCTGAGAGAAATAGGGATAAGCTATAGCGAAAGACGCGTAAGATACAATATGTAAAAGAACCAAAAGGGAAAATAAGAGTGGAGGACTAAGATTGGATTAAAAAAGGTGTAAGACAGGGGCGCAGTCTTTCGTCACTACTGTTCCAAACTACACTCCTGGAAATGGAAAAAAGAACACATTGACACCGGTGTGTCAGACCCACCATACTTGCTCCGGACACTGCGAGAGGGCTGTACAAGCAATGATCACACGCACGGCACAGCGGACACACCAGGAACCGCGGTGTTGGCCGTCGAATGGCTCTAGCTGCGCAGCATTTGTGCACCGCCGCCGTCAGTGTCAGCCAGTTAGCCGTGGCATACGGAGCTCCATCGCAGTCTTTAACACTGGTAGCATGCCGCGACAGCGTGGGCGTGAACCGTATGTGCAGTTGACGGACTTTGAGCGAGGGCGTATAGTGGGCATGCGGGAGGCCGGGTGGACGTACCGCCGAATTGCTCAACACGTGGGGCGTGAGGTCTCCACAGTACATCGATGTTGTCGCCAGTGGTCGGCGGAAGGTGCACGTGCCCGTCGACCTGGGACCGGACCGCAGCGACGCACGGATGCACGCCAAGACCGTAGGATCCTACGCAGTGCCGTAGGGGACCGCACCGCCACTTCCCAGCAAATTAGGGACACTGTTGCTCCTGGGGTATCGGCGAGGACCATTCGCAACCGTCTCCATGAAGCTGGGCTACGGTCCCGCACACCGTTAGGCCGTCTTCCGCTCACGCCCCAACATCGTGCAGCCCGCCTCCAGTGGTGTCGCGACAGGCGTGAATGGAGGGACGAATGGACACGTGTCGTCTTCAGCGATGAGAGTCGCTTCTGCCTTGGTGCCAATGATGGTCGTATGCGTGTTTGGCGCCGTGCAGGTGAGCGCCACAATCAGGACTGCATACGACCGAGGCACACAGGGCCAACACCCGGCATCATGGTGTGGGGAGCGATCTCCTACACTGGCCGTACACCACTGGTGATCGTCGAGGGGACACTGAATAGTGCACGGTACATCCAAACCGTCATCGAACCCATCGTTCTACCATTCCTAGACCGGCAAGGGAACTTGCTGTTCCAACAGGACAATGCACGTCCGCATGTATCCCGTGCCACCCAACGTGCTCTAGAAGGTGTAAGTCAACTACCCTGGCCAGCAAGACCTCCGGATCTGTCCCCCATTGAGCATGTTTGGGACTGGATGAAGCGTCGTCTCACGCGGTCTGCACGTCCAGCACGAACGCTGGTCCAACTGAGGCGCCAGGTGGAAATGGCATGGCAAGCCGTTCCACAGGACTACATCCAGCATCTCTACGATCGTCTCCATGGGAGAATAGCAGCCTGCATTGCTGCGAAAGGTGGATATACACTGTACTAGTGCCGACATTGTGCATGCTCTGTTGCCTGTGTCTATGTGCCTGTGGTTCTGTCAGTGTGATCATGTGATGTATCTGACCCCAGGAATGTGTCAATAAAGTTTCCCCTTCCTGGGACAATGAATTCACGGTGTTCTTATTTCAATTTCCAGGAGTGTATGTATTGAAGAAGCAATGACGAAAATAAAAAAAAGATCACAGAGTGGAATTAAAATTCAGGGAGAAAGGATATCAATGATAAGATTCGCTGATGACATTGCTGTCCTCAATGAAAGTGAAGAAGAGTTACAGGAGCTGTTGAATGGAAGAAACAGTCTAATGCGTACAGAATATAGACTGCGAGTGAATGGAAGAAAACGAAAGTAATGAGAAGTAGTAGAAATGAGAAAAATGAGAAACTTAATATTAGGATTGGTCATCACGAAGTAGACAAAGTTAAGGAATTATACTACCCAGGCAGAAAAATAGCACATGACGGACGGAGCAAGGAGGTTATAAAAATTAGACTATCAGTGATAGAAAGGGCACTCCCGGCCATAAGAATACTGGCTTCAAACATCGGCCGTAACTTGGGGAAGAAATTTCTGGGAATGTTAGTTTGGAGCCACAGCATTGTATGGTAGTGAATCATGGGCTATGGAAAAACTGGAAAAAAAGACTCGAAGCATTTGAAATATGATGCTACAGAAGAATGTTCAGAATCAGGTGGACTGATAAGGTAAGGAATGAGAAGGTTCTCAGCAGATGATCAGCTAGGTCATCAGCGCCCTTGTATTAATGTAAATACTGAAGAAGATTTTCATAACCTATGGAAGGAGATCAATAAACTGGAAAACTACGTTTGATCCCACCACAGGAAACGTAAAGCAACACCAGGAAGGTGAGGTTCAGAAAAGCCCTAATAAGACCCCAGTGAGACACAGTGGGATAACTCAGTGAAATCATGGAGAAAATACCTGTAACGATGCTGTTAAGAAAGAGGCAAATAAGCGTGTCTGGATGAGAACTTAGAAATAATACGTAGCAGAATCAGTGAGGAAAGGAGTATATGGATAACACCGACAATAATAAGGGACAGGTTGGCAGGATATCAGTTAATACATAAAGGAATAACTTCCATGGTACTAGAGGGAGCTGTAGAGGGTAAAAATTGTAGCGGAAGACGGTGACTGGAGTACATTAATCTTCCTGTGTTATAAGTGTGGTGTTTCAAATAACTTCCGGGAATTCAGCCAGGTAACACTTTCAGCGACCGCCGATATTTCGGCGGGAGAACACCCCGCCATTTTCAAGGCAAACTGCAACGGACAGGCGGCGTGCATGCAAATTTAATACCTCGGTTCTGCGACAGAAGCAGGAAAGATAACACACACACTGAACACTAGTGCCACCAAAGATGACCAAAGTCAGAGCTATCGATAGTGAGACTATGAATTCACAGGTGAGGCAGCATTGACTCTGTTCCTCTGTTTTTTGACAAGGGAGAGAGCCGGATTCCAAACAGAGTTTAAACAGAAACCTTCATCCCTGTTAACGAGGTTGCTCGCTAGTTTAATCTCAACTGCCTCCTTAATGACACTGTCCCAATAGCTGGACGTGCATGCCAATATCTCGGTGTTATTATATAACATGGGGTGACCAGTATCCAAGCAATGTTCGGCAATAGCAGATCTATTTGGCTGCTGTAATCGTGTGTGCCGTTTATGCTCAGTACATCTGTCCTCCACGGTCCTGATAGTTTGACCAATATATGCCATACCGCAGCTACAGGGAATACGATACACACCTGCCTTACGCAATCCAAGATCATCCTTAACGGAACTCAAAAGTGCTCTAATTTTAGATGGAGGTCGGAAAACACATTTCACATCGTATTTCCGTAAAATACGACCGATCTTATTGGACGTGTTTCCTACGTAAGGCAAAAAGGCAGTAGACTTAGGTGTTGACTCAGAATTATCATCAATCACCCGATGTACAGTTGGTCGATAGCGCAACGCACGTTCAATCTGTCTATCACTATAACCATTTGGAGGACAGATGTACTGAGCATAAACGGCACACACGATTACAGCAGCCAAATAGATCTGCTATTGCCGAACATTGCTTGGATACTGGTCACCCCATGTTATATAATAACACCGAGATATTGGCATGCACGTCCAGCTATTGGGACAGTGTCATTAAGGAGGCAGTTGAGATTAAACTAGCGAGCAACCTCGTTAACAGGGATGGAGGTTTCTGTTTAAACTCTGTTTGGAATCCGGCTCTCTCCCTTGTCAAAAA
Source organism: Schistocerca nitens (assembly GCF_023898315.1). Lineage (NCBI taxonomy): Eukaryota > Metazoa > Arthropoda > Insecta > Orthoptera > Acrididae > Schistocerca > Schistocerca nitens. Next base: position 1,189,476,675 of record NC_064614.1, on the reverse strand, counting down.
ACAGAGGAACAGAGTCAATGCTGCCTCACCTGTGAATTCATAGTCTCACTATCGATAGCTCTGACTTTGGTCATCTTTGGTGGCACTAGTGTTCAGTGTGTGTGTTATCTTTCCTGCTTCTGTCGCAGAACCGAGGTATTAAATTTGCATGCACGCCGCCTGTCCGTTGCAGTTTGCCTTGAAAATGGCGGGGTGTTCTCCCGCCGAAATATCGGCGGTCGCTGAAAGTGTTACCTGGCTGAATTCCCGGAAGTTATTTGAAAGTTGTATACGCCAGGAGAAACTCAGGTCTCACAAGTGTGGTGTTGTATGTCTGTCTGTGGACTTATAGAAACTGTGACAGGTGTGATGTACCTCACCATGTTGCAGAAACGTATTGTAACAGTTGTTCACCAACTGTACCAAGGTGATGATTTTCAACAAGACGGTGTCCGATCAAATTGCTATCGTGACGTGTTGCAATTTCTGGATGAAACATTTGTTGAGAGGTGGATAGACGGCCGTGATGTCTGAGGCGTCATATCACGGATTGCGCGGCTGCTCCCGCCGGAGGTTCGAGTCCTCCCTCAGGCATAGGTTGTGTGTTGTTCTTAGCATAAGTTAGTTTAAGCAGTGTGTAAGTCTAGGAACCGATGACCGAAGCAGTTCGGTCCCTTAGGAATTCACACACATTTGAACATTTGGTGGATAGACCGACGATGAAGTGATGAGTTTTCACATAGGTCTCCCGATCAAATGCCTGTAGACTTCTTTCCGTGGGGAAACTGATGGACACTACCTGTGCCACAAAGCCACGCATGCTAGATGACATGAGAGAGATTGTGACTGCCTGTGAATCCATTCCAAGGTCAACCATAACCCATGTGTTTTGATCTCTTCCGCAGTGTTGCTGACACTTTATTGCTGCTTATGGAGAATATTTTGAACATCTTCAAAAGTAAAACATCATTAGTAATGGCGTGACCATCTATATGAATTAAAAATTCATAGTCTTTGTTAGTTTTGTTCGAGTTGTTTGAGTTCAAATAGTGTAAATCCGTTTGTGGAACGCCCTGTATATGTGATGGAAGTACACAACTTGTAGCGTCTCCTGGCCAATCGTCATAAAAAGAGTGTGACAGAATTTTTTTCGTGTGTGTAAGACCAGTTAACATGTATCGATATAGTGCCACGCACACGGCGAAAGAGAAATAATTTAAACACGAATAAACATGACCAAGTGAAGCAATAAAGCAAGACTGTGTAAACATTTCACGAATATATTATGTGTGTATGTAGAACATTCATAATTATTTGACGTTTTATGCATTTTTTTAACTTTGAATCCATGACGTATTATTACCTTTGACAATCGTATTCTTGTTAAATGAATTAGTGATTATGATCTGTGCCTCAGATAAAAAGGACAATTCAGTACATGTATAAATAGTAAAAAGCATTGTAATAATCTCTCTGTTCTCTTTGGGTTTCGTTACGAGTAACACTTGCGTGTTAAGCAAATTTATATGCTGACCGTGAGTCTTTTGTTCACGAAGCTTGAGATCCGCCATTAGGCGAATTGTTGTAAAAAGGTGTGTAAAATTAATGCATTTTTGTTTGAATATATAGAGTTTGAGCAAATATGTTTTTAAAATAATTTGTAAAGTTGTCAGCCATTCGTCCCCTAAATAACTTAGACATTTTCAGCATTTAATTTAGCGGAAGCCGCTGTACCAATCTGCGAGGGCAACGGCCGCAGACGCAGCACATTTAAAAAATATTTATTTCAGACATTGCAGTCGTCTCGCCGGTAAAGCGAGGTAACATAATAATATTTAACATTTTCTTACATCTTCCAGCAATGCCGGCAGACTATATTATATTATTCAGTGCATTTCTCAGTTTGATTTGGAAGGTACTGTGCGACACGTTCTCTGCGATCACAAAAATATAACGAATAACTGTGTTATGACTTTATCATTTTCACATTTTGTGGCAAGGTCTGCTCTGTGAAACTAAAGCAATATTTTACATTTTATCCCTGAGATTAAGAGAACGCGGGATAGCCGCGCGCCTCTCCTAATTAACAGTATTCAAAAATCCACTGCATAACGTAACCAACATTCAGTGCTGTGACGATCATTTGAATTTCATTACTGACTTTTCTGAATACGATGCAAGGTAGTGAGTTCAGATACAGTTTTCTTTCTTTCTTGATTACGTTACAGTAGCAAGTGAATGTTTCCTACATGATTATCCAGAGCAGATGTGGAAAAGCAATAATTTGATCCACGGTGTGCCACATTTATCATAAAAGTGTTTATCCCCTCTCCCACTCCATGCCTGAACTTAACACATGTGTGCCAGTGTGACTCATACAGCTAAAGTAAAATATTTACTCAACATTACTTGCTTTTATGAAGAAAGAATTACCAAGTAAAGACAGTGTAATAACACTGAATCAAAACCATAGCAACTTGTTACAAATGATTTTGTGTACTGCCATCAGCTCTCCGTTTCAGTTTTATATCAGTCTGAACATTGCAAATCCAAACTTTAATATCGTAAAGCAAAGTTACTAGTTACCATGTACCAACTTACTTGCTGCTATACATATACAGGCTGTTACAAAAAGGTATGGCCAAACTTTCAGGAAACATTCCTCACACACAAAAAAAGAAAATATGTTATGTGGACATGTGTCCAGAAACGCTTACTTTCCATGTTAGAGGTCATTTTATTACTTCTCTTCAAATCACATTAATCATGGAATGGAAACACAGCAACAAAGCTTATCAGCGTGACTTCAAACACTTTGTTACAGGAAATGTTCAAAATGTCCTCCGTTAGCAAGGATACATGCATCCACCCTCCGTCGCATGGAATCCCTGATGCGGTGATGCAGCCCTAGAGAATGGCGTATTGTATCACAGCCGTCCAAAATACGAGCACGAAGAGTCTCTACATTTGGTACCGGGGTTGCGTAGGCAAGAGCTTTCAAATGCCCCCATAAATGAAAGTCAAGAGGGTTGAGGCCAGGAGAGCGTGGAGGTCATGGAATTGGTCCGCCGCTACCAATCCATCGGTCACCGAATCTGTTGTTGAGAAGCGTACGAACACTTCGACTGAAATGTGCAGGAGCTCCATCGTGCATGAACCACATGTTGTGTCGTACTTGTAAAGGTACATGTTCTAGCAGCACAGGTAGAGTATCCCGTATGAAATCATGATAACGTGCTCCATTGAGCGCAGGTGGAAGAACATGGGGCCCAATCAAGACATTACCAACAATGCCTGCCCAAACGTTCACAGACAATCTGTGTTGATGACGTGATTGCACAATTGCGTGTGGATTCTCGTCAACCCACACATGTTGATTGTGAAAATTTACAATTTCATCACGTTGGCATGAAGCCTCATCCATAAAGATACGAAACTAAAATGAGCTCCAACATGGAAATTAAGCGTTTCCGGACACATGTCCACATAACATCTTTTCTTTATTTGTGTGTGAGGAATGTTTCCTGAAAGTTTGGCCGTACCTTTTTGTAACACGCTGTATAATCATATCTAAATAAATAAAACCACAAGCCGAATAAAATTAACTCCAGTAGTAAAAAAGTGAGAGGAGTAGTAAGGGAGACGGAATAAACTGCAAAGCGTCACAGATATATCTACCTGGATCGACATGCAAATATGAATGGAGACTCAAAACCGGAAACAAATTAAATTGGGCCGACAAACGTACGGAGGACCATGTATACTACCAGTAATAACTTACGGCTGTTAGACATGGACATTAAACGAGTTCATTGTTAGAAAACTCATGGTAACCCAAAGAGGAATGGAAATATAAGTGTTGGGATAAACAGAAAGAAAGCAGTAGATGTTTGACGCACAAGAGGGATCAGTGACATAACGGAAAGAGTAAATACCTTGAAATGGCAGTGGGCTGGTTATGATGCTCGGAGAAAGCATGGAACATGCTCAAAACAAATAGTAGATTGAACCCAATTTTCCAAAAGAGACAGAACGGAACAGCGTTCAGAAAAAGAGTGCGTATTCCTAACAGGAGATAGAATTGTTGTATTGGTCAAAACTAGATGACTAACTCTTAAGTATAATAACGTGTTCGGAAATCAGTATCGGTTCGGATATGGGTCGTTGAAAATACGCAGTTCACAGCCTGCATATTACTTACAGATGTCGCACAATTCGCAAGATATGACACAGTAAATTATCACAACATGCACGTGTGGACAGATGACAATTCCCAAGCAATCAAAATCGCTGCATTGTCAATGTATGGGTAGGAACTATCGGTGACAGACACACGGTGCCATATACAATACTAAAGTGATTGGCTTGTGTTTTATACTACTGATTTTTGTGCGACGAGTTATCAGTGCTATTTGAGAACGATTATCTTACAGGAAGTGGTTTATGCCCACCAATCACTCCATTTTGCGGATCGTGGGGCAGTGCATCTTCGTGAGCGATGGATTGGTCGCGGACGTCCGGTAACATGTTCTCCCTGTTCACCGGGCCTGAATCCGTTAGATTTATGATGATGATGATGATTTATGGTGGAGGACGCTAAACAGCTAGGTCACCAGCCCACTTGCATTGATGTTATACCGAAGAAGATTTTCATAATCTACGGAAGGATATCAATAAACTGGAAAACTACGTTTGATCCCACCACAGGGAACATAAAGCAACACCAGGGAGGTGAGGTTCAGAAAAGCTCGTAATAAAACCCCAGCGAGACACAGCGGGAATATAAACGAAATCATGGAGAAAATACCTGGAAAGATGCTGTTAAGAAAGGGACAAATAAGCGCGGCTGGATGACGACTTAGAAATAATACGTGACCCAGCCAATCTGTGACACATCAAGATTGCACACCAAGTATTTTGGGAAGAATTCCGGAAGCCGCACAAAATTTTAAGACACGAACAACACTCGCCTCGTTATCAGTTAAAATAGAGGGAAGATCCTGTGGGAAACCTTGTTCAACCCTCAGGTCATCATATAGAACACACTCGATTTAAAGATGTCGTTCTAACAGCTGTGTCCATCATCTTTGACATACTGAGGGCTCCTCCTGACGTAAGAGGAAGCCGTGTGTCAGTGGGCAATATCCCACTCTGAGCCGAGTAAAGGCTACTTCATCACACCGTCGCGGGCGGAAGGAGGTGATCCATGGTCGCACTGAAGTTTTGATGGAACGTAGTTTATTGTTCCTCACTTCCAGCCACTGGGACTTCCTGGTCACAAATGAAGTGACAGCCCGCAGAGGGACTGAACAGCTGGTAGGAGGAGGAAGGGAACAAGCCTCCTTAGCAGCAGCATCAGCGAGTTAGTTTCCCTGGATGCCTATCTGGATTTATGTCAATGGGGACATTCTAAGGCGTTGGTGCGTGCCCAGCCCATCGACAACATGCAGACGTTACAGCAGGCGGCGACCAGTACATGTGACGCAAAAGAATGAAGGAAGGAAAAAGAGGTTAGAGTTTAACGTCCCGTCAACAACGAGGTCATTGGAGACAGAGAACAAGGTCGGATTATGGCTGAATGGGGTCTCAAATCGAGAAATCACAGAAAAACTAAATCTGGATGGCCAGACGAGAATTTGAACCGTCGTCCTCGTGAATACGAGTCCAGTGTGCTAACCATTGCGCCAGCTCGTTAGTTACAATCCGAATGCACTGCCAACAGGTATGTAATAGACAGGGAAGAATGAGAAGAGACTATTTGATAATAGGTATATGGACACATTTGTCGACATCAAAAAGGAGTGAGACCACCCTTTCACCTTTAGGATGGCTGGAGCTCCGCCGGGGACACTTTCAGTAAGGTGTCTATATGTCTGTGGAAGAATGGCAGTCCAGTCTTTCCCAAAAGTCGAAATCAGAGAAGGTAGCGACATTGGACGCTGGGTCTTGGTGGACGATGTAACTCATCCCGCATATGTTCCATTGGGTTCAGGTCGCGACTTTTGGCGGGTCAGTCCATTTCAGGAATCTTATCGTCCACAAACTACTGTCTCATGGATACTCCTCGATGACAGGGCACATTGTCACGCTGACACAGTCATCGTATCCAAACTGTTCCTTTACTGTATTCACTAAAATGTATTCATGTCATTAAACATTTAACATTATCATGAGTCCAAAAATGAGATCACAACGCAACCACGAGAAACGCTCCCATACCGTGAGTTGTCGATCTTGTTTTCCGAGCGAACTGTAATCTTTAGCTGTGAGCCACGCCAGGAGAACTAGAGGCCAAGCGCGAAGCGCGCAAGGGGTATAAGCGGGTACCGTTCGCACCACCGGAAGCTGGCGTGGATGGATGGATGGCGAGGGTTGTACGGGTGCACGACGGCAAGGTCTTCAGCGCCCGCTCAGTAACAGATTGAGATGAATGTCAAGAAAAGACTCAGAACAGTAAGATAAAAGAGAACGTAAAACACAGGTAACAAGCTTCGAAAAATATGTGCCTACCCACACCAAAGCGTGGGACGAAGCATACCGCCAGCAGTAAGACACGGACAACACAAGAAGAAAGTTGTAGACTGAGCTAAAACAATATAGCAGATGGAAGTGGCTGGCTGACCGCAAGGAAATAAGGGAGGAGCCATCCACTTTGCAATACACTGAAACCTCCAGCCTAAAAGTTTAGCCCAGAGTCCAGACACATCACAAAACTTAAAAACCCTAGACACACACGTCTCATCATTAGCTGAAACACAGGGCAGATCCCCATCAACTTGTGCTTCTGCTCTTGCATCACGGTATAAAATGCAGTCTGTTAAAATGTGGCGGACAGAGATGTGCACACCACAAGCATCACAAAACGGGGGATCCTCCCGCCGTAATAGAAAGCTATGTGTGAGAGGACAGTGCCCAATCCGAAGACGCTTCTTCATGCCTGAGCAACCGGCAGGAGGAACGCCACGGCCGAGTTGTTGACTTCACCAACCGCAGTTTATTGGCCGTTACCGCCAGCCATTCTTCCTCCTGCAATTCCATGCACTTCTTGTGGAGTGCAGAAATGACAGCCTGCAAGGGAATAGGACACTGGACCACATACTGCTCTCTGCAGGCCCCCTTGGCAGCCCGATCGGCCTGTTCGTTGCCCCATATTCCTACATGACTAGGCACTCAGCAGAAGGACATCTCCCTACCCCGCCATTGGATTAAGTACAGTTGGTCATATATCAGCTGGACGATCTCCTCAGTTGGGTACAGATTCTGCAATGATTGTAAGGCACTAAGAGAATCGGAGCAGAGGAGAAATCGATTGCCCCGAACACGATTCATCCGCTGCAGTCTCTTCAGGATCGCGTGGAGCTCCGCTGCGAAAACGGTATATTCATCAGGCTGGCGAATCCGGGTAACATGATCAAGAAACACTACAGAACAGCCAAGGAAATTCTCTTGTTTGGAGCCATCAGTGTAAATGACGGTAAAACCGTGATGCACATCTAAAATGTTAAAAAACTGAGATTGGAATGTAAAATCTGGTGTACTATCTTTCTTAAAATTAGTCAAATCTAAAATAAGTCTGGGTCTCCGGAGGAGCCAAGGTGGAAATCTGCTCCAACCGCGACGGAAAACATGAAGACCAGTCATATCCATCGCAGGTTCTGGTGGGGTGATGGCCGGCCAGGCACCGGGAAGTGAATAGCAATACCAGGTGCAAAGCAACGAGCCGGTGCCAACTGTGGCCTGGCTGCGGGAGAGGGTTTTAGGCGGTTGGCCGCCCGGGATCGTATACGAAGGCACCTGCATGGTTACCGGGATGTACCGTGCAGCCCTTGTCGGGGAAACGCCCTCCTCTGGATTCCGTGCACTTTGATACGATCTGCTTGTACTGGAAATGTGCATGTAGCAATTCACCTGGCTCTTTATGAAGACTACATATGATTTGGTGAGCAATTTTGTTGTTTGTATAACGTGACGCTAAATTTTTGTGTGGTTGCCAGCGTGGGACTCAAGTTTAGATCCACTGTAAAATCTGCAGTAGCAGTTGTTCTATTGCCTTATAGGAAACACTGCAAATGTCAATTATGAATCAAAACACACACAATACTGGTTAATATTCTACGATATTTATTATTTGTGCTATAAAGTATATGTTAATTGAACTTTGTTATTTAATTGTGAATGATGTTTGAAATATTATTTCGATTTACTTGTTGTGGCCTGGTCAAATGGTTCAAATGGCTCTGAGCACTATGGGACTTAACATCTGAGGTCAACAGTCTCCTAGAACCTAGAACTACTTAAATCTAACTAACCTAAGGACATCACACACACTCATGCCCGAGGCGGGATTCGAACCTGCGACAGTAGAAGTCGCGTGGTTCGGGACTGGAGCGCCTAGAACCGCTCGTCCACCGCGGCCGGCGTGGCCTGGTCCTCACATCCAACAGCTAATTATGCTGACACCAAAGTGGCAAACCACATTTCAACCGCAACATCGTCTCCTCCGCACTTCATTGTTGGCACTACACATGATGCCATATAATGTTCTCCAGGCATTCGCCAAAATCAAACCTGTCCATCGCACTGCGTCATGCTACAGCGTGAGTCATCATTCCAAACCAAGCGTTTGCAGTCAATCGCTTGTAGTAGCTCGTTATAATACCCCACTGCCAAACTAATTCATTAATTAGGATGAGAAACGGAGTATTCATGTGGTGACACATTCATTACTGCGTCGGACATGCCAACAGCGTAGGTTGTTCCTTCCAAATTGTTGCGTGTTGCATGTTGGCCAACTGGTTACGAGAAAGTCCAGCAAACTTCTTGCAGTTTCCTTAGCTTACAGAAGGAGGTTTGCTAACTTCGTGTTTTGTGGAACTGTTTCAATGTCCCCATTCATTTACTTATCCTTCGGTCGTAGATCAGAACATGCATACAATCAACGGCGAATGATTGAATGGCAAATGAGAAAGTCCCAATGCTACTTCAGCGAAAGTCTAGAAATAAAAGAACGCCACCTTCTTTAACCAAATATAAAGAAAAATAGTCTTTAAAGCCCGTCTGACCGTGTTAGATACATCTAAGTTCACGGAGTCTGATCTTTGCTTATCTAGCACCATTGTAACTTCAATAAATTATGTCCATACGAGTTTAACGACAATACGAAGTCGCAAACGCACGACAGCTCATATAAACTCCGAAGAACTTTTAACCATTAAATCACTTTTACGCCGAAACACGATTTGTCCACAACACACACAGTGGGTGGACAAAAATATGGATACGTCAAACACACAACACATTACCATGCCTAATGTGGTGTGGGATCCCTTTAGCATTCTAAACAGCTTCCAGTCGTCTCTAAATGGATAAATGAAGTTCCTGTATGGTTCTCAGGGGAATCTTATACGATTCTTCATCAAACGTGGACCACAAAGTATCAATAATATTGACATCTGGTGACTCTGGTTGCCAGGGGAGATGCCACAATGCATCCTCGTGCTCACAGTACTAGTCATAGACGATGCGAGCTGTGTTAACAGGAACTCTGTCGTCTTGGAATGTAGTACCATGAATGGAACAAACACTGTACCATGGGATAGACTTTACCAGCCAAAATGGTCCCAGAATACTTGGCAGTAATGCAACCTAGCAGAGTGACCATAGGGCACTTGGAATACCGCGATATTGTAAGGAGTTCACCACCCTGCTGGAGCAAATGCAATCTCGATGTATTGCTCACTTGCCAGAACGACAATTCACAGGCGCTGTCTGAGACATAAAATATCTTTGCCCCTGTTAAAAGAGAGCTGCAATAGAGTCGCAGGTCAGACCAGTCTCTGCGGCAGTTGCAGCCGCTCGCTGCTACAAATGGTTCTCAGCACTATGGGACTTAACATCTGAGGTCACCAGTCCCCTAGAACTTAGAACTACTTAAACCTAACTAACCTAAGGACATCATACACATCCATGCCCGAGGCAGGATTCAAACCTCCGATCGTATGGGTCGCGCGGTTCCAGACTGAAGCGCCTAGAACCGCTCGGTCACACTGGCCGGCTCGCTGCTACAGTGTAGTTGTAGTCTGTCGCTGGTACAGCGTAGTTTATAGTTATTAGTTGTTAAAGTCACAGTGCAGAACAAATTGTAAAATTTTATTATAGGGAACTGAATAATAATTGTGATCAGCCGCAGAGCTAAATGATACCATGGAATGAGATGATGATGAACAAATTAATAATTATTAATATAATGAAAAATCAAAAGTGTAATTAAGTCAACCATCTATTGTAAGGTAAATTTTATTATTTTTATTGGCATACGCGTAGTTAAGTCACTTGTCTGAGATGTTAATATGAATTTTATTTCAATCTCTTCTTTTGTGATTCGTCAGCACCAGTTGATGCAGATTTGTAATATACTCAGTGAAGTGTTGGCAGAAGAGCCAACACCGTGTTGCTAGAGGAGGCAGAAATGCACGCTTTTAATTACACGCAGACTGGCGTGAGGTCTGGAACAAGGTCAGAGAAATAAGACTAGCAAAACAGGAGGTAACTGGTAGAATACTTAACTTTAATCCAGAAGTGGTGTACATCGGTCTGACGGTACAGGCATCACAAGTTATATATCTATTGAATACGGCGCCTTGCTAGGTCGTAGCAAATGACGTAGCTGAAGGCTATGCTAACTATCGTCTCGGCAAATGAGAGCGTGATTGTCAGTGAACCATTCCTATGAACGTCGGCTGTACAACTGGGGTGAGTACTAGTAAGTCTCTCTAGACCTGCCGTGTGGCGGCGTTCGGACTGCGATCACTGACAGTGGCGACACGCGGGTCCGACGTATACTAATGGACCGCGGCCGATTTAAAGGCTACCACCTAGCAAGTGTGGTGTCTGGCGGTGACACCACACTCAGTTTTCCCGTATAATGCATTGTAGATCTTTATCAATAACATAAAAAGTTTTCAGAATATAACTTTTTTTTACCAGTCAACTATAAATGTATAATTTCTCCTTAAGTCATTGCCAGGCCCGATCCAGTCATTTATCTAAATTAAAATATTCCAGAATTTTGTCAGATCATAGTCATGTGCTCTTTAGTAATCAGACGACCAGCAGTGCAGCTGTATCACTAAGTAAATTCAGTTTTTCTCGTAATTCAGATCTCAGACAAATGTTATCCAGTATTAGTAGATAGGCCAGCATTGCACTAAGCTGTGCCATTTACGAGGAGATATATAGACAGCGTTATCCGGCGATACCATCACGAGGTAGAATATTTCACTATTTCTCACGGACAGATTCAGATTGATGTCACAGGGCCATGGCGTATCACTGCTTACGTCAAAATTTATCAGTTTTTCATGAGTTAAGATTTATCAGTTTTCATACGTCAGAAGTTAAGTGTCCAAATTTAATTATTTTTATTTTTTATTTTCTGTTTATTTTTTTTTTATTTATAGGAGAAGATTACATTATGAGTGCCCAAATCCTTACCTAACCCCCACAATGTTTGACTCTTGGGACGTAAAAGCCGGAAACAGTATGCAACAAGACTCACCCGACCAAAGAAGTTTGTTTAGTTGCTCCATAGTCCAGGTTCTATAGCTTCGGCACCATTTTTCCTTGTTAGCTCGTCCCGCATCTCCTTGCTTATGGAGCTCCCTTCGTGTTGTTTCGCTGCTGACAGGGTTCGCGAGTGCCACTTTCAGTTCCGCAGTAACTTTTGCAGGTGTCGTCCTCTTACTTTTCGTCACAGTCTGTCGCGATCAGTCAACATACACTTCCACCCGTGCTGTGACTTAGCGGACGATGTTTTTCCGCTTTCCGTTCGTGCGCCATATATCTCTCGTACGATGCCTTCGTCTATCTTGGTTGCTGAAGCACCCACCATAAGAGCACCGACGGCTTGCCCACATTCCGACATAATGCACTCACAACTGCTCAGAACTCCGTTCTGAGAAGGACTGGCAATGGCAACATAGTGAGGATATTCCACAAGTGCCGTTCGTGGTAATGTACAACATTACAATCTGCAGTCTCGGCTTGCTCCTGCAATTATGTTCAAGCACGTTTTCCTCGCGGTGTTTCCATATTTTTGTCAAACCACCGCGCGTGTTTTGTTTCTTCAAAAACTAGTCCGAGACTACTGTGGCCTACTGCACTGGTTGTGTTCCTGATTGATAGGTTTAGTGGCACAATGATTGACAACGTTATATACCTTATATATTCTTGATTTTAGAGTTATTCAAATCATGGTTAGGTATCTGTCAGTGTTGATAATGTCGTCAGCTTAGTTCGAGGCGTATTCAAACATTTAAATAGTTGCCATTAGTAAAGAAAATCATTTGGTTGCTGCCAAAACTCGTAGTGTGAATCGCGCCGTTTGCCGTACGCTCTAGATCCACACGGCCTGATTAGCACCACTCTTTAAGTGCTTGCCGGTTTAACAGCAGCATGAACATCACTATACTTTATGATGAAATCTAATGAGATGTGGGCTGACATGCGGCATAAGGATCACACACTGTCCAATGGCTTCGCTCTTTACACTATCTTTAGCGTCGCTTATCACTGACTTCAGAAATGTGTGGCTGTGATGAGCTGCTCAACCGTTGTACCCCAATATTCTTTATTCCCTACGCACAGTAATTGTGCTAACTGGACTGCTGGTAGCTCTGTGGAATTCTCGAATGATTCCTTCTGCTGATGTCACGCGATTTCTTATAGCACCCCATTGCAATGTTAGATGGTCCCCGTCCATCAATGCACGGGAGTCTGACTGGTCTTGCTTTAACTGTATTTGTTCCCTCGCATTTCTGCTTCAATATCACATCACCAAAAAGGGTTGAAATGTCCCTAATGGGTCAGTTAGCCAGGCGACTTCAATGACTAGTCCACCTCCGAAGTCACTGAGTTCTCCTGATCGAACCATTCTGCTATTATTCCTTCCCTGCTTACAACACACTACCGCCTGCCTTCGTTTATCCTGGTTGGTTCGTCTCTCGTGACATCTGGTGATAATTTCCGCATTACATCGGGTGTCCGAATACTTTTAATCAGATAGTGTATATCAATCGTAAGCAGTAACCGCCCTGTAACACACCAATGTGGATGGTAGACAATTAAAACCTCGTAACTTCATTTGTTGAATTTTAGAGAGTAGCAAAAAAGAGTTTCTCAAAAATAATATAAAGTGATAAATATGAGTTGCCACATGTGTAACCATATAGCAAAAGCCCAGTTATTGACAAATTAGAAAAATCATGCAGTTTCAAACCTCTCTTTGATAATAGAGTTAAGGTTATCGGAATTTCAAGGGTTTCACACACAGAAGGAGTTATGTGATGAATTTATCTGCCACCATGTCCTCAATTCAATCACAAATACTGGGTAAGCTCATATATTGTCCATCAAGTAAGAGTTCTCAACTGTTTAGGATACCTTCTGGCAGTCGATGAATACATCTACCGGGCCCGCCCTTGTCAACGTCGCTCTGGGATTAATGGACGACATAGTGGATTGAATATCCCCCAAGATATCTGTTTGCGGAATTCATGTTAACCAAAAAGGTGATAAAACGTTCTCCATAATTCTACAGTAGACACCGGTGAAACATAATGTCGATTGCGCATATGTCTGACGACCCATCTTGAAAAAGAGAATGTCCTGCACGTTTTTCCAGTCACTTGGTGCTCTTCGTTCACTTAGTGGTTTACAGTAAACTAATACTGAGATAGTTCTTTCACATTACATGAACCATACAGCATTCACATTCCCTGTATTGAATGTCCGTAGTTTATTGCCTATATTGCAAACGCGTATCTCATTTAATAATTTTTTCATAATGCGGGGCCACAGTCATATTCCTGTAAAGTCAGAACCGTCATTCGACTGTTGTTTATTTACAGTGTTACGTTTACACTTACACAATCATGATTTCGGCTTCAAAGTATCTTCGGAAATTTATAACACTTTAAACACTTGATAATGGCACTTTGAAGCCGAAATCATGATTGTGTAAGTGTAAATGTAACACTGTAAATAAACAACAGTCTAATGGTGGTACTGACTTTAAAGAGACGTATCTCATTATCCGCCATATTTCCATTCGTACAGTGATTCAAAGGAGAATGCGTACAAGATTAGGAAACAATCTCGTAAGACCGAATTCGCATTTCGACTTCATGTTTCCCGTTTCATAATGTCCAAATGTGTGTGAATTCCTAAAGGACCAAACTGCTGAGGTCATCGGTCCCTAGACTTAACACATTACTTAAAATAACTCATGCTAAGGACAACACACACACCCTCGCCCGAGGTAGGACTCGAACCTCCGGCGCGAGGGGCCGCGCAATCCGTGACATGGCGCCCAACACCGCGCGGCTTTCCCGTTTCATTATTGGGAGAATGAATAGATAATTTTCATCTGTTTACTCACTTTACGCAAGATCAAAATTTCTTATGTTATATCGTCAGATTTGTCGACAAAATTTTAGTTTCGAATGCATTTACTGCTTCTCGGTTTGCTCTCCTTAAGCTCACTTTAGTTTCGGTTAGCTTCTGTTCGTCAACAAGGCTTTGACTTCTATTAAATTTATAGTGCAGCTGTGTTTGCTTTCGTAGCAACGGCTGTTGAACCACAACAGTCCTTCCTCAACCCTCACCACATACGTGTGTAAAGCTTATTGTACAATACTTCCGAAGTTTAATCATTTCGTCCCCAGAAATGAATGTTTGATGTTCACTGTACATATAACCTGAAATCTATTTTGTCACTCTTTCTAAGCAGAATTATTTTCCTATCCTCTAAACACTGCTTTTAACATATCTAGTCCCAAAAGCTGTAACGGTCTTACAGTCACTAATAGCCTCCTCTACGGTCACATGGGAAAATTTCCCCCCACGGCTCGCCCCTACCCACAAACCCCTCCCCCCACCCATTCCATACTTATTAAGAGTATGAGTGGTCTTAAAATTTTTCCTTAGGGCAGCCCCTGATACATTTTCATCTATCCCTCTAATGGTATAAAGGATAAGAGCCGGCCGCGGTGGTCTAGCGGTTCTAGGCGCTCAGTCCGGAACCGCGCGACTGCTACGGTCGCAGGTTCGAATCCTGCCTCGGGCATGGATGTGTGTGATGTCCTTAGGTTAGTTAGGTTTAAGTAGTTCTAAGTTCTAGGGGACTGATGACCACAGATGTTAAGTCCCATAGTGCTCAGAGCCATTTGAACCATTTTTTGAAAGGATAAGAAATGTGGTTTCATGCCCAAAGCATTTTCCAACCGGTCACCTGTTTATCTAAAAACTCCGCATGTTAGTACAACCCACATCAGCTGGCAGAGCGTATTTCCAGAAATTTAGGAATACAGAATCTGCGTGTGGTTTATGTCCATGACTTTCGAGACTGAATTTCTGAAAACCATGGCTGCGTTTCACAACAGTACGACTTCATACATCCTCGACAACTGCTGTGCTGTTAATATCATTCAAATCACATTTATGAATGTGAACATCTTTTGTATTTCTTTGCGTAGTATTTGGTTCCCCAATATTTCAGCCAGACGAGAAATGTAGAAAAATGGTTCAAATGGCTCTGAGCTCTATGGGACTCAACTGCTGTGGTCATCAGTCCCCTGGAACTTAGAACGACGTAAACCTAACTAACCTAAGGACATCACACACACCCATGCCCGAGGCAGGATTCGAACCTGCGACCGTAGCAGTCGCACGGTTCCGGACTGCGCGCCTAGAACCGCGAGACCACCGCGGCCGGCAGAAATGTAGACTTCTCGAACTTTTCAAGTATGAAGAACACTAATTACCTGTGCATGCGCATGGAGCATTGAGCTTGTGCAAAACGACAACAGCACGCCGGAGAATGGAGACGTAATTATGAATGTAATGGCAGTTAAATGGCTTTCGGCAAGATGTGTCGTCTGATGAATGGATAGTGTAGACACCAAGGTATTTATTCTTGTGATTCCAAGATAGAAGAATAGGCTCAGGTGACAACCAAATTGACGGTGTATGTGGACGCCATAGAACATGCAGAAGCAAAGTTGGATTGGGCTATAATGCATATAAAAGTCGAGAAGACGCCTTGTATTAGAGTTTGGTGCTGAGCTACTGATGGCAGATGGATTGTGCGTAACTCGTGTGGAACGCATACTGGAGTGCTCTAAAGCCCTGAACAAATGCATAAATAATTAAAATTTGTTAAATACCAATTTAATCCGCAGAATAAATTTATTTGTACATCTTTTTAAAGTGGTCGTGTGGTATGTGCTTCTCTTAAATGAATAAATTTTAGTATTGTGGTCCCATTTAATTCTTCCCAAACTTCGGAAAAATGCTGCACAGTATTGTATCGCGATCAACTAAGATTGGTGCATGAGGTACTTTGCACCGCATGAGTACAATTAAACAGCTGGTAATTTTTTTACATGACAATACTCTGCCAGCTCTGGATTCTAAGCCGGATTCCGAGTTTTTGCGGGCGGTGCTCTAACAGGTATGCCATCCGAGCACTTCTAACATCACGACGAATAGCTTCGGACTGCCATGGGCTCCCCCGTTTCCTTCCAAGCTCTGCACATGCTCTCCAGCAGTACTGCGTTACTTGTAACTCCGAGAAGAATCATATCGCTTTCTCAGTTGCAAGACCTAATGCTGAAAATCATTACTTTTACTCAAACTTGTCACATAAAACCATAACAGGAATACACTGCCCAAGACTGTACTGGAAAAATGTACGTACCAAACATTTATTTATGAGGCTCGGGTGTGATAGTTACACTGGTAGTTTGTCTACACTACACTAACTTTAGAAGTATTAACTAATAAACTTGCAGTCCGTAAAGACAGCCACTACTGTAGATTTAGAGTTCTTGTGTACATTGCTTGAAGGTGAACAGACATTAAACATCAGTTAGTCGTGAAAACGTTATTCTACATTTCTTTCTCCTAGCCGTTATATTCCAAGTGTAACGGAGTTTATTAGCTGCAAAAGACTAATAATTAATGGTGAAATGCTCACGTATAGAAAGGCAAAATAGTTGATACGCAAGTTGAATGTAACGATTATCTGTGGACGTTTATAACGTGAACGAACACGGTGCTTATACACAAGTAGCGAATATATATCATGACGTACACTGTGGAAATGGTTGATGATTTGCCTGCGTTTGGAGCTTAGGCCAAGAAGCAATTAAACAAAATTTAAGCGCCTTCGTGAAATAACTAATGTAGTCAATTTCATAGCTTTTCGGTACCTGGCTTGGCGTGACAAGCTTTGTGACAGAAGCGCTGAAGCCCATTTCTTCAGTACGTCATATACAGGGCTATTACAAATGATTGAAGCGATTTCATAAATTCACTGTAGCTCCATTCATTGACATATGGTCACGACACACTACAGATACGTAGAAAAACTCCTAAAGTTTTGTTCGGCTGAAGCCGCACTTCAGGTTCCTGCCGCCAGAGCGCTCGAGAGCGCAGTGAGACAAAATGGCGACAGGAGTCGAGAATGCGTATGTCGTGCTTGAAATGCACTCACATCAGTCAATCATAACAGCGCAACGACACTTCAGGACAAAGTTCAACAAATATCCACCAACTGCTAACTCCGTTCGGCGATGGTATGCGCAGTTTAAAGCTTCTGGATGCCTCTGTAAGGGGAAATCAACGGGTCGGCCTGCAGTGAGCGAAGAAACGGTTGAACGCGTGCGGGCAAGTTTCACGCGTAGCCCGCGGAAGTCGACCAATAAAGCGAGCAGGGAGCTAAACGTACCACAGCCGACGGTTTGGAAAATCTTACGGAAAAGGCTAAAGCAGAAGCCTTACCGTTTACAATTGCTACAAGCCCTGACACCCGATGACAAAGTCAAACGCTTTGAATTTTCGGCGCGGTTGCAACAGCTCATGGAAGAGGATGCGTTCAGTGCGAAACTTGTTTTCAGTGATGAAGCAACATTTTTTCTTAATGGTGAAGTGAACAGAAACAATGTGCGAATCTGGGCGGTAGAGAATCCTCACGCATTCGTGCAGAAAATTCGCAATTCACCAAAAGTTAACGTGTTTTGTGCAATCTCACGGTTTAAAGTTTACGGCCCCTTTTTCTTCTGCGAAGAAAACGTTACAGGACACGTGTATCTGGACATGCTGGAAAATTGGCTCATGCCACAACTGGAGACCGACAGCGCCGACTTCATCTTTCAACAGGATGGTGCTCCACCACACTTCCATAATGATGTTCGGCATTTCTTAAACAGGAGATTGGAAAACCGATGGATCGGTCGTGGTGGAGATCATGATCAGCAATTCATGTCATGGCCTCCACACTCTCCCGGCTTAACCCCATGCGATTTCTTTCTGTGGGGTTATGTGAAAGATTCAGTGTTTAAACCTCCTCTACCAAGAAACGTGCCAGAACTGCGAGCTCGCATCAACGATGCTTTCGAACTCATTGATGGGGACATGCTGCGCCGAGTGTGGGAGGAACTTGATTATCGGCTTGATGTCTGCTGAATCACTAAAGGGGCACATATCGAACATTTGTGAATGCCTAAAAAAAACTTTTTGAGTTTTTGTATGTGTGTGCAAAGCATTGTGAAAATATCTCAAATAATAAAGTTATTGTAGAGCTGTGAAATCGCTTCAATCATTTGTAATAACCCTGTATTATCATCTGCATAGTTTTCTAGGAGCCGGTAAATAAAATTTTAACCTCCTAAGTCGCCTCTACAATCCCTAAAAGCCTGAAATAGTAATTGTGAAATACGCCGTATAGTGCGTCGGAACCAAACTTAATGCCACACATGCACTGTCTAGGAAAGCGATTTCTTCCGTAGTATTTTTCCAGTAGGTGAGGCTAAAAATATAGGAGGCTACCGTTGACCGTAACGCAACAATGTGGTGCATCTTTTACTCCTTGTTTCTGATGCTAGGATTCGGCACTTCAATAACAGTTCTGGCTATAAAAGGGTACGTAGTATTTTTCCAGTAGGTGAGGCTAAAAATATCGGAGGCTGCCGCTGACCGCAACGCAACGATGTGATGCCTCTTTTACTCCTTGCTTCTGATGCTAGGATTCGGAACTTCAATTACAATTATGGCTATAAAAGGGTACATAGTATTTATTAGCAAATATCCGAGGCTGCCGCTGACCGTAACGCAACAATGTGATGCCTCTTTTACTCCTTGCTTCTGATGCTAGGATTCGGCACTTCGATTACAGTTCTGGCTAAAATATGTTACGTGTGCTAAGAGCTGCAGTCATCAAGTGTTTCTTGAAGAAAAGCAGCTTGTGAGTTGAAAATCATGGTCGCGATGAGTGGAATGCTGCTTAGTGAAGCACAGGTGCCGTGCACTAAGCGAGAATTCATCGATAATGCCTTCACCCGACAGGGGAACGAATTAGCACAGAAGAATCTGCTGGAGAAAAAAGTACAGAATCTCCGAGACCGCTGCATCTAAGTGAAAAACACATGAAGCTACTGTAGGAGCAGAAGGAGGTTTTGCTACAAACGGTCCAAAGCCAAGAGAAACTCTAGCATATCCTGGACGAAACCTCCGACTCATTGCACTACCACGAGGCCCTGTGATATAGCCTGGAACTCAGGATAGAGATGCAACTGGACCGGTGATTCCAAGAACTCCTGGAGCAGCTACAGTCGTAGCGCATGCAGCAACTGGTGGCGGCGGACGTCGCTGTGGAGCTGAAGAGAAACCCAACCACAGTTGCAGCTGCAAACAACGCACATCTCGGTGGTACCTGGTCTCACTGGATATGTCTAGTGATCTTTGGGGTTGTGCACTTTATTTAGTCCATTGGTATGGGACTTGTGTTCTTGCATAATGGCACACCGTCCATCTAGAAGTGCATAGCAATAGAGTTTTTTCATAGTGACAAGACAAGATTATTCGTCACCGCTGGCACACATCCTCCTCTTACTGAGTGTGAGGTAGCTTGCCTGAGAAATTACCTGTCAAGTGCAAGTTAGAAAAGTACAGTGTGTTGCACAGTTTGAGTTCTGTCTACTGCCTGTTCAAGTGATATGCGTCTTGCTGCGCTTCGTGTGCTCCGGCGATACGGGCGCATTGTTTCTGCATAATGGCACACTGCCGTTCTAGAAAATTCGCAGGAACTGAGTTTGTTCCTAATGACATGATGGTGATTCGAACACGCGGCTACACACTCCGCTTAGTGAGCTTGAGAAATTTCATGTCTTGTGACAAGTCTCAATACACGTAAGTACAGTGTGTTGTTGTTTGGGGTCAATTCGAGTAGACTTTGAGCTGTGACGTAATGTATGATGTAATTTTGTTTATTTTTAATATACGCGCGTGACATAGACAACCAAAGCAAACCTTTAACATTTCACTACTACAGTTTGCAATGTAAACAAAATGACACATTGTAATGCCACTTCCTCGAACGAGAAATAAAAATCAAAAATTAGCTCCCAATACCCCAAAGATTTCCCCCCAAGTCCCAAATTCCCAGAAAAGTGAATAAGCGAACGAAGTTCCATTTATCACTATTATTAGGACAATAACAAGTAATTAAATCAGGAATCTAAGACTTGACAATTTAGCAATCTACGAAAGAAAGATTAAATTTCAGTTAAATTAAAATCAAAATCATAATAAATAGCAAAATTTGCATAAATTAACATTCGCGAAGTAGAACCAACGATCCCAAAGAATACTCCGTGCGAATACTCTTTGGGAATCGTGAGTAATGACTAAGTATAATTCAATGCATTGTCACTACGTTACGAGAGTTAGCCGAAGCAGGTCATATATTTGAATGCTCGTACATGTAGGCGCGCTTAGATTGTTTCTGAGAGTGAACACTTGCGATCTATTATGAGGCAGTAATACGATCTTCTGACTTCAAATATCACGGCATTAGAATTCGAACGGAGGACTTTTACCTACTAGAATAAAGCGAACTTTTAACTAGATAATTCAACTAAACATTACTTAGACAGCGATTTAGGCAAAAACACTGATATAGACAATTTTCATTCATAATAGCCAGTGGTTTATGGAACTTCAGTGATAGGTCCGAAGCATCTAATTTAAATCCCCCCAACACCTGGTAAAGTTTCCTTCTCAAGGCTCGGTTAGGAAGTAACTGATATTGTGCAATAAACACCCTCTCGTGCCAAGTCGTGCATTTGTGATTTAAAGTTCTATCAAATTATTGACATGAAACTCCCGTGTAATAATTACACGCTGCGATAATATTTGATTGTAGCGCTCGGCGCTTGTGTAGAATCTTTGACTCAAATAACAAGCCCACTCTTACGATTTCTTAGATGAAATTACGACCAGCTTGTAGGGAATTTGTTTTGGATGTGACTGTATTGGTTTTATCATTAATATTTCATCATTAATCAGTTAAACATCGATTACGAACGATTAATTACGATTCTTGGTGAAGTAATATCTCACACACGTCGAGATTTCGGTCCAGCACTGTTATTTTGTGTAACGTCGTCTTCGTAACTTGATAACGATCTCAACATTCTACCGACTGTCGCCGAGTTTTAGCCGAGGCCAAGTACAAATCAAACCAAATCATCAAGAAGAAGATGCGTTATAACATTACGTCATTGCTCAAAGCCGATGGGTGGAATCGGTCACTATAACTGACCTGAGAATTTCGCACTTGTATTTGCTCTCTGAACTGCTGCGAAAAACTAATATTGGAATCGCTAGCTAGAATTAACACATATAGGTCAATTCTTGTTATCGATTCCAATATCTACATCTATATGATTACTCTGCAGTTCACAATTAAGTCCTTGGCAGAGGGTTCATCGAACCACCTTTAAGCTACTTGTCTACCATTCCACTCTCGAACAGCGCGCGGAAAAAACGAACGCTTAAATCTTTCCATACGAGCTCTGCTTTATTTTATTATCACGATAATTTCTTCCTATTCATGTGGGTGCCAGAAAAATATTTTTGCACTCTGTGGAGAAAGTTGTTGATTGAAATTTTATGAGAAGTTCCTGCAGCAGTGAGAAACGTCTGTGTTTTAAGGACTGTCACTCCAATTCGCGTATCATATTCGTGGCACATTCTCCCTTATTTCGCGATTATACAAAACGAGTTTCTCGATGTCCTCCGTCAATCCTATCTGATATACCATACCGCACAACAACGCTCCAGAAGAGGGCGGACAACCGTAATGTCTTTGGTTTGCTTTCCCCACAACATTACCTATGTGATCGTTCTAATGTAAGTTATTCGTAGTCGTAATCCCTAAGTATTTAGTTGAGTTTACACCATTTAGATTTGTGTGATTTATCGAGTAACTGAAATTTAGAGGATTCTTCTTAGTGCTCATGTGGATACCTCACACTTTAATGATTTGGAGTCAATTGCAACATTTTGCGCCTTGCAGATATCTTGTCTAAATCATTTTGCAACTCTTCTTGATCATCTGGTGACTTTACATGACGGTAAATGACGGCATCATCTACAAACAATTTAAGAGCCCTGCTCCGATTATCTCCTAAATCGTTTACGTAGATCAGTAACAACAGAAGGACTACAACACTTCCTTGGGGAACAGCAGATATTACTTCTGTTTTACTCGAAAACTTTCCGTCAGTTATTACGAATTGTGATGTTTATGATAGTAAATCAGTCCCACAACTGAGACAATACTCCATTGACATGCATTTTAATTAGAAGTAGCTTGTGAGAAATGTTGTCAAAAGTCTTCCGGAAATCTAAAAATATGGAATCGATTTGACGACCCCTCTTGATAGCACTCATTACTTATGGAGAATAAAGGACTAGCTGCGTTTCACAAGAAGTTTTTTCTGAATCCGTGTCGGATATTCGTCAATAAATCGTTTTCTTTGAGGTGATTCATAACGTTCGAGCACATATATATGCTACAAATCGGCGTTAGTGACATGGAACGGTAATTCAGCAGATTACTCTTATTTCCATTCTTGGATATTGGTGTGATTTATGCAACTTGCCAGTCTTTGGGTACGGATCTTTCTACGAGCGAGCACTTGTATATTATTGCTAAGTACTGAGTTATCGTATCAGCATACTCTGAAAGGAACCTCTGGAATACAATTTGGACCAGAAGCCTTGCTTTACTTAAGTGTTTTAAGTTGTTTCGCAACACCGAGGATTTCTGCTTCTAACATAGGTTACCCATGTTGGCGGTTGTTCTTCACTCGGATTCTGGAATATTTACTTCGTTAGCTTTCGTGAATTTTATGAATTTTCGTTACTTGTGCACTGGCTTTGCTTTTACGATTCCTCTGTCGGGTGCCCTACACTTCACGCTACTGTTCTTTTTATGTTTGATAATTTCTTACTATTTCTTTCATTTCCCCGTTTTTGTGTTGGATTTTAGTTTCTGTCCCCTCAAAACCCCTACTTTCCCGCGGCAGTACCGTTAGATTCAATAATTATTATTAAAAATTAACGCTGCTTTAAAATACAGGGTGATTCAAAAAGAATACCACAACTTTAAAAATGTGTGTTTAATGAAAGAAACATAATATAACCTTCTGTTATACATCATTACAAAGAGTATTTAAAAAGGTTTTCTTTCACTCAAAAACAAGTTCAGAGATGTTCAATATGGACCCCTCCAGACACACGAGCAATATCAACCCGATACTCCAACTCGTTCCACACTCTCTGTAGCATATCAGGCGTAACAGTTTGGATAGCTGCTGTTACTTCTCGTTTCAAATCATCAATGGTGGCTGGGAGAGGTGGCCGAAACACCATATCCTTAACATACCCCCATAAGAAAAAATCGCAGGGGGTAATATCAGGGCTTCTTGGAGGCCAGTGATGAAGTGCTCTGTCACGGGCTGCCTCGCGGCCGATCCATCGCCTCGGGTAGTTGACGTTCAGGTAGTTACGGACAGATAAGTGCCAATGTGGTGGCGCTCTATCCTGCTGAAATATGAATTGTTGTGCTTCTTGTTCGAGCTGAGGGAACAGCCAATTCTCTAACATCTCCAGATACGGTAGTCCAGTTACAGTAGCACCTTCGAAGAAAAAGGGACCAAAAACTTTATTGGCTGAAATGGCACAGAAAACGTTCACCTTAGGCGAGTCACGTTCATACTGAGTTGTTTCCCGCGGATTCTCATTGCCCCATATACAGACATTGTGACGGTTGACTTTCCCGTTAGTGTGGAAAGTTGCTTCATCACTAAACACAATCTTTGAAACGAAAGATTCATCTGTTTCCATTTGGGCAAGGATAAAATCACAGAAATCGATTCTTTTAATCTTATCAGCTGCAGTCAGTACTTGAACCAATTTCAGACGATAAGGTTTCATAACTAACCTTTTTCGTAGGACTCTCCATACAGTTGATTGTGGAATTTGCAGCTCTCTGCTAGCTCTGCGAGTCGATTTTCCTGGGCTGCGAAAAAAATGCTTGCTGCATGCGTGCTACATTTTCATCACTCGTTCTCGGCCGTCCAGAACTTTTCCCTTTGCACAAACACCCATTCTCTGTAAACTGTTTATACCAACGTTTAATACACCACCTATCAGGAGGTTTAACACCATACTTCGTTCGAAATGCACGTTGAACAACTGTCGTCGATTCACTTCTGCCGTACTCAATAACACAAAAAGCTTTCTGTTGAGCGGTCGCTATCTTAGCATCAACTGACGCTGACGCCTAGTCAACAGCGCCTCAAGCGAACAAATGTACAACTAAATGAAACTTTATAAAACAGGACTCCGTCGTCAGGCCAGGAGTGGCCTACCGGGACCATGCGACCGCCGTGTCATCCTCCGAGGAGGATGCGGATAGGAGGGGCGTGTGGTCAGCACACCGCTCTCCCGCTCGCTATGATGGCATCCTGGACCGAAGCCGCTACTAATCGGTCGAGTAGCTCCTCAATTGGCATCACGAGGCTGAGTGCACCCCGAAAAATGGCAACAGCGCATGGCGGCTGGATGGTCACCCATCCAAGTGCGAGCCACGCCCAACAGTGCTTAACTTCGGTGATGTCACGGGAACCGGCGTATCCACTGCGGCAAGGCCGTTGCCAAATGAAACTTTATAGCTCCCTTAATTCGCCGACAGATAGTGCTTAGCTCTTCCTTTTGTCGTTGCAGAGTTTTAAATTCCTAAAGCTGTGGTATTCTTTTTGAATCACCCTGTATTATGACTTCATCATCCACTGTACTGTAATGGATTTAAAGGTTCTCGGTGCATTTCTTACTCGCATAAATTATGACAATAATTTATCTAACGGATATATTTTTCTCTTATGTTTTGCTCTTGTTTATTTCAGTTCTATTTGTTCCGATATTAATTTGTGGCTAACTAAATAATCATGTAAAAAGTGATTGTAATTTTATCGTGTGCTACATTCGTTTGTTCACGAATATCCCGCTGCTTTCGAAGCATGGACGTAAAAACCATGGAAGTAAAAAGAAAGGAGGTGTTATTACGTAACAAACTTGAAGCCTATGTCCGCCATCTCAACTAGTCCAAAACATTAGTTCACAGTATTCATATCGCTATGGTTCATCGCTTTGTTATTTGCCCGTGTCGCCACTCTGACGTGCCCGTTCCCAGTTTCAACAGCGTTGGGTCTTTCGACTGGATGGAGACGTAGTTGTGTCATCAAAAATGTCAGCTTCCGTTGTTAACGGGTGTATTAATCGATCCGATCGTAATCTAAAGTTTAAAGGAATCATATTCATCTGTAAGAGAAGTTATTCAAACAATATTTTCTTTTGTATGCATTTATTATTGCTGCATTGAATGACGCATCATAGGTACGATATCACAGCGAGAATCTGGGAAACCTACAGTGAGACTGATGCACTGACAATCTAATAAAACAAGAACTCTACACTGCATGGAGCTATACCTCTATGCCGTTCCGTGACTTTGACATTTCAATAATCGTTCCACTTTGTTGACATGCACAAGATACGATAGCATGTCTAGCCTCCTCCCTTATTGTGCACGTTTATGAGCTTGCGAAGAACACGTAGGCAAGGATTTTGCAAACTAGAACACGAAAAATGTCGTGCATACGAGCTGAAAGCTAAAAATGTACTCGTCCCGGCGGAGGTTCGAGTCCTCCCTCGGGCATGGGTATGCGTGTTTGTCCTTAGGATAATTTATGTTAAGTAGTGTGTAAGCTTAGGGACTGATGACCCTAGCAGTTAAGTCCCATAAGATTTCACACACATTGGAACATTTTCTTAAAATGTAACGAACAAGAAGCAGTACCGATACCAGTAAGCAAACAAACATTGGCTTCGGAGATCCGGTTTCATTTGCTACCGATACAAAAACATATAAGTGAAATTAAATAGATGACGAAAGCATTCTTTTCACATTATTTCCTTCTGTTTCTGGTTATCCAAACAGTTGTTGCGCGCACAAGACAGAAATAGTGAACAAGAAGCAGTCGTTAACAATAGTCTGTTTTGGGCTATTTAAAATTGCTACAGGCCGCGCCCACTCTGATTCCTACAGCGTAGGTCTGTAGAGCGACCTCCGTTTTTTACCTTTATAGTAAAAAAAAGAAAGGATTTGTTAAATGGTTCAAATGGCTCTGAGCACTATGGGACTTGATATCTGAGGTCAGAACTACTTAAACCTAACTAACCTAAGGACATCACACACATCCATGCCCGAGGCAGGATTCGAACCTCCGACCGTAGCGGTCGCTCGGTTCCAGACTGTAGCGCCTAGAACCGCTCGGCCACTCCGGCCGGCTGCTATCGACACAAATAGGGTAAAAGTGGAATTAATTTAATTATGAAAGCATGTTTCTCACATCACTTCCTTCTCTTCTTGGGTTTCCGAAATACAACAAATTACATTAACGAGGCCAAATGTGTCATATTACTAGAGCAAACACGCATTCAAGAACAGAAAAACGTTCGAAATTGCCTTCCGGACATTATGTTATTCATGTAAGCACTGTAATCTTTAGTTTTTAAAACAGTTATTGCATGCACACGACAGAAATAATGAGCGTGAAGCATTCGTAAACAGTAGTCTGCTAATGTTTTGGGCTACTTAGAATGGCGGCATGCCCCGCCCACTCTGCCTTCAAAACAACGTACAGCGTTTAAGTCTGTAGTGCCACCTCCCTTGTTTTTTTACCTCCATGTTTCAAAGATTGCCTTTATGTAGCGTCGTTTCGTCTGGCATGACGTCATTGCTCAAAGCCGACGATTGGAATCGGACAGGACAATTTATCCAAAAATGCATTGTATACTCCTTTGTTTTCGTGTCGTAATTTGTTTTCGGTATCAGTCGTTGCTGAAGGTATTCGCGATTTCATAATATTCTGATCTAATACTGAATTTATTTTGCATTATGGACGAGTCAGTTGTATTAAATGCGAAAATGCTGCTTGATAAATGGTCTATCGTAAATCTACCATCAGATGTTTATAATCATTTGAGAATTTTTCAAGTGTAATACTTGTAGCAATTACATGGTGTTAACAAAGGTCCTGCATCAAGAACATCTGATGAATACATGTGGAGGTGTAGAAGAAATAATATCATCAGGAGAACGACCTGGTTCGAAAGATCGAGGTTGAATTTGGAAGTGATAGTGATGTTAAATTACTATTTTTGTTAAGAATATTCTGATAACTCTGCCATCCACAGAACACGAGTTGCGTGTGATACTGTAGTCGAATGGTTGTCGTTCTGTAGGGAATTTTGTGGGCGATTTATAAATTACGCTAGGGGTTACGGTTTGTCGCGAATATTTTAGAACCGTTAAATAATTTACGAAATATTCTCACGTTACAAGTCATTTTACGTATAGATGAAGAAAATAAATGGTGCTTACAGAGTTAATAATTTATGTAAATTGTTATATTTGCCTAAGAACAAGCGTATAGTAACTGCATTATCTTATCTGGTTTGATCTTATACTGGTCTGTAAGACTGCCACCTCTGTTCTGACGAATGTAATTGTAACCACTGATTGAAATAATAATTATTGTAAAGATTCAGCAAACTTTCTTTACGTCAGTTCCTATCCTTCACTATCCTGCAGTACTTAGAGTTAAATGTGGCCAGTGTAATTGTACTAGAGGAAGTTAGTGTGGTTTTGCGTTGCCGTATTAAATTATTTCCAGCGTTGATACTCATTACTTGTATCATCCGTTTGATAGAACCTGCACAGAGTTTATTTGTTTACGAAGTCCGACGTTTTATTAGGCTACAAGGTGTACATTACTTTCAGTAAACGTATTTTAAACGCAACCACACAAGCCGAAGCTTGTCTTGAGCAGAAATCCGTCTGTTTTTCTAAAGCGAGGTACTAATGAACCCTAATATGAGTAAACAAAATTATTACATGCAGTTTTTGTCCATAATTCAAGGAAAGGCAGAGATATTGTTTAATGCTGGTTGACATTTTTCTCCGTTGTGACGAATTTATGGTTGAAGTTTGTGAAATATTAATATAACCCCGAAAAGAAAAGTTACATAGCCTCCCTGTTTTGGAATAAATTAAAATAATATTAGAGGTTTTGTGTACATAGTAGAAGCACGTACATAACTTTCCCACTAGAGCGCGCCCCGCTAAGCAAAACAGCGCAGACGCAGGGCTCGTCCGTCTCCGCACTACGAGATGGCGCTGCCATAGAGACGGACCAAATTCTGCTTCCGCCGATCCACGTATTAATATGTAACGCAGCCAATGAGATTGCTGCTAACGTAGAACCTTTACTCCTAGCGGATCACACTTGCGCAGTGATACATGTACGTGCGAGGTATTATAACGAGTGTACAGACCTACGATTAGTCAGTCAGCATTAGTCTGCATTTGTCTGCATTAGTCTGTACCAGTCTATAGTCTAGTTTCAGTCTGCGCCTAATAAGATTATCATATTCCTGTACATAGCCATGAAGAGAAATGTATAGACACTTTGTCAAGTATCAGAGATATGTGAGAATAAGATTAACGTACCAAGACCAAAGGAACTTCAGATTGTCAATTGTAAATAGCATCCAGAACCAAGTTAAGTAATTTTTATGCTTGTTATTATTTTAATAAATGTGTGTGAAAATTAATCAAGTTCTGTTTAAAGTTGGTCACCGTCAATCTGCTGCTCTAAGCGTGCAAGTGGCATTTCTATAGTCTGACCTAATGGCAGAAGATAAACACGCCACGATAAGACCACGAGACATATTGCTGACACTCGCCTACTTCGTTAGAGTGACAAGTGAAATAATCTGATGGTGTGTGTACTGAAGGTCTTACAGTACATACAACACAAGAGTTCACTTATAAGTTAAAGTAGACGAATCAGTTTTTGGAAAGAGAAAGGATAAAACGGGGAATGAGGTAGTTGTACTTTTAGTTTTTGGAGTAGTATTTCTGAGGGGGGGGGGGGTGATGTTACCGGTATTAAAGAAGTGTTAACATCTATGTGGAAGAAGGTTCAACAGTAATATCAGCTGTGTTTGCTCCTACCAAGGGATTGGATAATAGGATTATCATTGTAAAGGTCTGTTGTCGAGACAGGAAAGAGGAAGGTTTCAGTTTTGCAAGGCCATTTGGATAAACATTGCCGGGGGAAAATTATTCCTAAAGGTTACTGTGCATTTCAAGCCTTTGTGAGAATTATCCGTGAAATGTACAAGCCGCGGCTTGGTAGATGGTGTGAGCAGGTTTAATGTTTTCTTCTTTTTTCTGTTTGTTTTTTTTCTTTTCTTTGTTCATTTACTGTGGTCTGCGGCTTTGGAACTTCCTTAATTTCTTTGGAAGGGTAGGGGGCAGGTTTACCTGTCTTTTCAGTATTTTTTGGACAGAAAGTTGGGGGCGAGGGGTTGGTTGTTGTCTTGTGCCTGAAAGTTTCTGTGTTTGGTTTGTGATCTTCTGTGTATTATTAATTTAACGATTTCGGGGGTGAGTGGGGAGAATGTCGGGAGGAATTGATTTGGGTGGTACCGCTCTCGTGCCTGGCATTCAGCGTCTCTTAGTATTTATTTCATTAGTCATTGTGTTTTTACATATTGTATTATAGTTTGACTTATTAGCACTCTTATTCGATGTTCTGTTCTTATTTTATTCTTCTCGTCAATCTTGATCTTTCACTCCTCTGTAAGTTCATATGTAGTAAGTTTCTTCATTAGTATCTCTTTGCTTTTTGCTTTATTACTTTCATTCCAAAGGTACAATTTCTAAGGTTTGTCTTTTTCCGAACTGTTGTAACTGGTGTGAATCACGTGAATCCTAGATACCAGTCCCAAGGTTTGTCATTTTTGCGTTTTAATATATTCGTTTTTAGAAATGTTGTCTGCTCTATTTTGGACAACCATGTCCGTTGAAATGTAATAGGAGATTTGTCCTATTTAGGTGATTTATGCTTGTAGATTCCAAAGTACGCAAAAGTTGTATGTTTTTCCATGCATATTCGCAGTGATTTGTTTCAACATTTCCATTGCTTTTCCCCCTCTCTGTATTTCTAAGACTAATTTATTTATCGCATTAATAAAGAAAGTAACAGCAAAAATAGAAACCCTACTACAGGCCACAGCAAATATGTATCGTAAAAACGTGAGAATAATAAATTTTGGGATCGGTAACTAAAATTGACCTCCATAGATTAATTACTTGTTATGGAATGGTTCATTATGTAGAACGTCTTTATACTAGGTGTGTGCACTGAAATATAATAGGATGATTGCATTTGTAATTGCTCTCTAAATTACTGCAAAAAAAATAACAAATATTGGAATTGGTAACTAGAATTACACTAGATAGGTTAATTCCACTTAGCGATTCCAAAGCACGCTTCATTATTTAGACCTTTTTTGCAGAAAGTGTGTTAGCTTATGTGTAACACAATTTTTACAAATGGTATCATTCTCTTAACAACTATGAAAAAGAAAAAAAGCTTGTAATCGGCACTTTCAACATTTGTTACTTTTTCGCAGTGTTGTATTTCAGTGCATACAACGCTTGCAAAACTGGTTTAGAAAATGAACCATAGAACGATTGGAACCGGTAACTGGAACTGACGTGTACAGGTTAATCCTAGTTACAGAACCTAACTTTATGTAATAATTTAGTTACTTGTGTTTTGACTTTTCTTTTAGGATTTATGTCACTGTTTAGTATACGTTACCATTTATTTCATTTTCCCGTGTCATATTTCAGTTTATTCCCCCCTAAAATTCCACTAATGCTATTTCATAATATTACGACTTCACCATGCGCTATATTATAATGCAATTCAATAGTTCTCTATGCTTTTCTATTCCCATAAATTACGAAAATAATTTATATCAAACATGAATATTCGTTTTCATTCTTGTTCTTATTTGTTTTCTTTATCTTCACTTCGGTCCTATATAATTCTTAGCTAAGTAACTAATCACGTGAAGTGTTATTGTAGTTTTATCATACGCTACATTCATTTACGAGTATAATACTTTGCTTCCACACATAGCCTCTACGTAGTGTCCTTGCCTCAGGTATGACGTTATTGCTCAAAGCTGACGAGTTGGACACAAGAATTTATCCATTGTTCGTATTCTGTATTCTTCCTGTCTAGTGATCTGCAGGCTGCTGCACTCCAAGTGATCCGTCGATATGGACGCAGTATTCCTGCATAAAGGCACGCCGCTCTTGTAGAAGTGCGCACGAACTGCGTTTGTTCATGGTGACAAGATGATGTTATTCGACCAAGATGCTGCACCCTCTTCTTGCAGTCAGGGGTAGTGTGCCTGAGAAATTTCTTGTTTAACGCCAAGTGTGACGTCTCCTGGCAATACATTTGTAAAATCGGTTTAATACGTATATGTAAAAAAACATTTATCTGTGTTATTATATTTCATTTCTGTATAATAATGATCGATTACGTGAATACTGTAGGAAAGAAAATAATTTTTCATTTTTATGTTTGTGTAAAATTTATGACCATTTTGCAAATAACGTTCGTGGTCGACGAGTGTAGAAACCGAAGCAGAAAATGATAAAAATATAACAAAGATACATATTAGCATATTAAATTGCTTATAGATAGTGAAAGTTTAGACATTTCTCTCTCTGCATTCTTGTAGCCGTGAATGTGGTAAGAGCCTGCGACGCACTCTCGAAGGCTTACTTAGCTTTCTTTTGTTCTTTTATCGAGAATGATGCCATTGGATACTGATGTACAAAAAAATGTGTGTACTATAAATTTTATGTTGATTTTGAATATAGAAATTGTTAGAAATGTTTGTAATAATTTGTAGCTCGCTTGCCAGTATCTCATCCCACATCTTTAGCCCTTTTCAGCGAATTTAGCATTTTTTGTAGTGCAGTGTTGCGCCACCATCGCGGGAGCCGCTACCGCTGCAAATTCAAACTATAATTGAATGAAAGCAGTTTTCCCTCAACTAAGCGGGCAGGTAATGTTATATTAAAATTATTTCTGTCAGCTTCTCTGAGACCCCAGAGGAGAAGTGTAGATTTTATTGTTATTTTCAGATGGAAAAGGGCAACTGCTAGTACAATATCAGTGACGTAAATAATTTACGTAAATCAGAGTGTTTAAAACTTTACTTGTGTGATACCAATGACTGCTGTGTTGAAGTCTGGTCTGGCTAATAATATTAAAATCAGTTTTCATTTTTAGTTTTATGCTCTCGTGTTAGCCGTTACAATTAATAGTTTTCAAATATTTAAAAAAATCCACTGCAGCTTTTATGTTTGGCAAACACTGCATACTGTAACTTCTGTGCGTATAATAAGAGTAATTTTCAGTGCATTTCAGAGACGAAAGTAGAGAAAGACATGTTTAATTTCGTAATCAGTTACAGTACTGATGTAATGTTTCATTTCTAACAAGCCAGATCAGAATTTTGAGAACATAGTCTTGCAAATTAAAGAGCACCATTCACAGCAGGAAATCTTTTAATGTTGTGCGTATCCCCACATAATAGATCAGAGGGCACAAAGTTAAAATTTTCGACTACAGAAACCAGTAGAGAGAACCACATTTTATCTTTTGTGTTCGCAACAATAATCAACCTATAGTTTACTTAAAGTACTATGCAACATAAACTGTATATAAAATCAAAGTGCACGGGGATACGCAACACAAGTCACAATATTCTTTAAGTACAGTGCATTATATTTTGTGTTCCGCATATCAGCGGAAACCCTATAGTTACCACAGTAGATTCAGGAATCCTGCAGTCCAAATTTCAAGTGAATCATATCGACTGTTATTTGCATGTATAGAAGAATAGTGCGTCCAACTAGTGCTTCCAACTTGTGCATCCAACTTTATCAGCCAACTTATGCAACGAACTTTTGCAGTCAGCCTGCGCAACCAGTCTCGGTGACCTAGGTTTTGTCATCATTGAAATAAGTTGTTGTTTCATCAGCACTGCTACGTTACAGAAAACCTGTATATTTTTCACAGTACAACAATTTCTGGCTTTTATGAGTTTCAAAATAATTTTCCATCGTGTGTCTTATTGTGTGCCTTACGTAGTATATACCGAGCGAGGTGGCGCAGTGGTTAGCACACTGGACTCGCATTCGGGAGGACGACGGTTCAATCCCGTCTCCGGCCATCCTGATTTAGGTTTTCCGTGATTTCCCTAAATCGTTTCAGGCAAATGCCGGGATGGTTCCTTTGAAAGGGCACGGCCGATTTCCTTCCCAATCCTTCCCTAACCCGAGCTTGCGCTCCGTCTCTAATGACCTCGTTGTCGACGGGACGTTAAACACTAACCACCACCACCACTTACGTAGTATAAGCTTAAAATCAAGCGCCGTTAAAGCCTGTTTCTTATACTCCTGGTACAATGCGTTAGTGGAAGAAATTTTATTCACAAGTGTTTTAATTTCACTTTGCATATATGGTTCATGGTGTGGGTTCCTGTAGTCATGTCCTAGTTCATGAACCACGGGCAACGTATGAGTGGCCAAGTAAGTGGTCCCGACAGTCGGGATACCAGATACTTTGGAATAAGGCTGGGCATCTCGGACATATTCTGAGTCGTGGTCACCTTTGTGCTCATACGGCAAAGACTACCAAATCCACCGGTTAGCCCCTCAACCGTTAGGGGTAAAACCCAATGGGACTCGGGGCAAGTAAGGCTAGCAACCTGCTTCCCTGGTACTTTAAATATGATGCTGGCAACAATCAGAGCAAAATGCCTCGGACCTTTGGAGGTGACGGAGTCCCACCTCTAACTGACAAACCAGGGACTCCTAAGATACGACTTGGCAGACAAATGGTAATGAGATGGGGAGCTATTAATATCAATGGGGGCTACTCTGGGAAGAAGGTAGAGCTGGCAGAGGCTGCAAGTAAGATGGGGCTGGACATTTTAGCTGTTAGTGACATTCGGGTAAGGGGTGAGAAAGAAGAGGAAGTGGGAGAATACAAGGTGTACCTGTCAGGAGTCAAAGCAGGAATAGCACAATGGGGTGTAGGGCTTTACATCAGGAAAGAAATGGAACCCAGAGTAGGTGCAATAAGGTATGTAAACGAACGACTGATGTGGATGGATTTGACAGTGTCGAGCAAGAAAATTAGGATTGTGTCAGTATATTCGCATGGTGAAGGGACAGATCAAGATAAGGTGGATAGTTTTTATGAGGCACTCAGTGATGTAGTTGTTAGAGTAAAGGACAAGGACAGTGTTCTGATCATGGGTGATTTTAATGCCAGGATTGGAAATCGAACAGAAGGGTATGAAAAGGTTATGGATAAATTTGGAGAGGATATGGAGGCCAACAGGAACGGGAAACAACTCTTGGATTTCTGTGCCAGTATTGGCTTAGTAATCACAAACTCCTTTTTTAAACATAAGAACATTCACCGGTATACTTGGGAAGGCAGGGGAACCAGATCTGTCATTGACTATATAATAACAGATCAGGAATTTAGGAAGGCTGTGAGGGACACACTCGTATTCAGGGAATTCTTTGATGACACTGATCATTATTTAATCTGCAGTGAAATTGGGATTGTGAGGCTGAAAGTGCAGGAGGTCAGGTCCATATACAGGAGGATAAGAGTGCTTCAGGATAAGGAAATCAGGCACAAGTACATAACAGCGATCTCAGAAAGGTTCCAGTTAGTTGAATGTAGTCAATTACATCCATTGGAAAAGGAATGGACAAGGTACAGGGACACAGTACTAGAAGTGGCTAAAGAATGTCTCGGAAGGGTAATGTGTAAAAGTAGGATGAAGCAAACAGCTTGGTGGAATGACACAGTCAAGGCAGCCTGTAAAAGGAAAAAGAAGGCGTATCAAAAATGGCTACATATTAGAACTCAGGTAGACAGAGAAAGTTATGTTGAAGAAAGAAGCAAAGCCAAACAGATAATTGCAGCATCCAAGAAGAAATCTTGGGAAGACTTTGGAAACAGGTTGGAGACTATGGGTCAAGCTGCTGGAAAACCATTCTGGAGTGTAATTAGCAGTCTTCGAAAGGGAGGTAAGAAGGAAATGACAAGTATTTTGGACAGGTCAGGAAAACTGCTGGTGAATCCTGTGGATGCCTTGGGCAGATGGAGAGAATATTTTGAAGAGTTGCTCAATGTAGGTGAAAATACGATCAGTAATGTTTCAGATTTCGAGGTAGAATGGGATAGGAATGATGATGGAAGTAGGATCACATTTGAGGAAGTCGACAAAATGGTCAATAGATTGCAGTGCAATAAAGCAGCTGGGGTGGATGAAATTAAGTCGGAACTCATCAAATACAGTGGAATGTCAGGTCTTAAATGGCTACACAGGATAATTGAAATGGCCTGGGAGTCGGGACAAGTTCCATCAGACTGGACAAAACCAGTAATCACACCAATCTTTAAACATGGAAACAGAAAAGATTGTAACAACTACAGAGGTATCTCTTTAATCAGCGTTTTGGATAAAATCTTCTCAGGTATTGTTGAAAGGAAAGTGCGAGTATTAGTTGAGGACCAATTGGATGAAAATCAGTGTGGGTTTAGGCCTCTTAGAGGTTGTCAGGACCAGATCTTTAGCTTACGGCAAATAATGGAGAAGTGTTATGAGTGGAACAGGGAATTGTATCTATGCTTTATAGATCTAGAAAAGGCATATGACAGGGTTCCTAGGAGGAAGTTATTGTCTGTTCTACGAGATTATGGAATAGAAGGCAAACTTTTGCAAGCAATTAAAGGTCTTTACATGGATAGTCAGGCAGCAGTCAGAGTTGACAGTAAATTGAGTTCATGGTTCAGAGTAGTTTCAGGAGTAAGATAGGGCTGCAACCTGTCTCCACTGTTGTTCATATTATTTATGGATCATATGTTGAAAACAATAGACTGGCTGGGTGAGATTAAGATTTGTGAACACAAAATAAGCAGTCTTGCATATGCGGATGACTTAGTTGTGATGGCAGATTCGATTGAAAGTTTGCAAAGTAATGTTTCAGAGCTAGATCAGAAATGTAAGGACTATGGTATGAAGAGTAGCATCTCCAAAACGAAAGTAATGTCAGTGGGAAAGAAATATAAACGGATTGAGTGCCAAATAGGAGGAACAAAGTTGTAACAGGTATACGGTTTCAAGTACTTAGGATGCATGTTCTCACAGGATGGCAACATAGTGAAAGAACTGAAAGCGAGGTGTAGCAAAGCTAATGCAGTGAGCGCTCAGCTACGATCTACTCTCTTCTGCAAGAAGGAAGTCAGTACCAAGACTAAGTTATCTGTGCACCGTTCAATCTTTCGACCAACTTTGTTGTATGGGAGCGAAAGCTGGGTGGATTCAGGTTACCTTATCAACAAGGTTGAGGTTACGGATATGAAAGTAACTAGGATGATTGCAGGTACTAGTAGATGGGAACAATGGCAGGAGGGTGTCCACAATGAGGAAATCAAAGAAAAACTGGGAATGAACTCTACAGATGTAGCAGTCAGGGCGAACAGGCTTAGATGGTGGTGTCATGTTACACGCATGGGAGAAGCAAGGTTACCCAAGAGGCTCATGGGTTCAGCAGTAGGGGGTAGGAGGAGTCGGGGCAGACCAAGGAGAAGGTACCTGGATTCGGTTAAGAATGATTTTGAAGTAATAGGTTTAACATCAGAAGAGGCACCAATGTTAGCACTGAATAGGGGATCATGGAGGAATTTTATAAGGGGACTATGCTCCAGACTGAACGCTGAAAGGCATAATCAGTCTTAAATGATGATGATGATGATGATGCATATATGAGCCATAAATTTCCTATACAATGTGTAGTCATTACAAGTAACTGAAATCTTTTCGCAGCAACTGATGACACCAGGGAAGAAAGGATGAGAACTCTATGCGCGTATAAAATCGAGAGTATTCCAAAAGCTGTGTAGGCTATTTTCATTAAGTAATAGAATATAAATGTCATAATTCAATGAATAAGGCAAGTTACTGTTCTACTACAGTTTCACCGATCCATTTATCATTATCAAACATTTTCTGGGAAAAAATACCTAGACGTGTTCCACAATGTGCACCCAATTTCTCCTGTCTCTGTTCAAAATACTGCATACCATCTAAAGTGGGAGCACATACTGCAGGAGATCCCGGTTCAGCACACACACAAAGAGAAGAAAAACCATCACATTCTCTTACGTGATTTTACTTGGAACTTGAGTGGAACACAGTGATACTTGAACATTTTTTTTCAAGTTATGTTGTTAAAATTGAGAAAACAAATTTTGCTGTTTATCTTTTAACTTTTTTGTTATTTTTTTAAGTGAGCCTGTGGATCCTATCTGCTGAAACAGTCAGGGTTGCTCTAATTGCCTACTTTGGATTCCTCCTTAAAACTAAAGCTAACAACATTCAACCGTCACTGCTAGTTGCCTTAGAAAATGATGCTTGTAGCTGGTTGGAAAGTCATCTGCTTTTCAACATCGCAATCATGCCAAAAAAAAGTCCATGTCCATGCAATAGTTAAAAACTCATTTTTTAAAACTTGTATCAGCTCTGAATTTCTTCACAGGAACTACTTATTGTTTTCTTCCTAATTTTTTTCAGTGTAGTCTTGAATAGATATGCTCTATACACCAATATTTCCACAGCTTTTTACATTACCATTTTTTTTCTATTTCGAGCAGTAAGCAGCATGAAGATTTGATGTGTGTTCCGTCTTCTTTTCTTGTTGTCATTAGGCAACTTAAGAGCATAAGGTACAGAAAAACATTAATGGGTATCTACTGAATTAATAAAATTGAAATGGTACAACTGAAAAACTGAAAGATGAGCTAGAATACTAATGTTCCTAATGTCATCGATATTGGGCACATGTTGGTAGCCGATATTATAATGCACAAAGTGCAGTTGGTACACTCACTCGGGAAACGGAAATAAGAGACTTTTTTAAAAAATATTAAACTGCTAGATTCTCCATTTACATTCTTGCAAATAGTCTCAACAAAAAGACTGAGAACACTCTTAATAATCCAGCTGTAACGAGGGTAAAAAGTACTGAACGAAGTTTTAAGCTTCCAACTCCATTACCGGCTTTACGTACAGTAGCCCAAAGCTGATCGCATTAGTCAAAGGTAATGTTCATGTATCCCTCAGAAACGTTGTGGGCAATGTAAAACACTGCCGCGATATTTGTGGTGCGCGCCCTAAAAATCTAGAATGGAATCCACATACTTCCACACGCCGTACGTTATCACTGGAATCTTATGTACTGTACACGAACTGCATTTTATGCGGACTGTATGACAGGCAGTCATATGATACACCGAGGTAGCTGCATACCAAAGACATCTGCAGAGGTCTACGCACGACTTTTTCTACAAGCCAGTCCGGTATATAACGCTTTCTTGATAAAACACCGGAAATTTTTGTACTGATACATAATCTCTTTTGTCATTTCGTTATTAAATAATGCTAATCAAAATATCCACGGGTGTACTACCGGTCTACAGTGTCTAACGGGCACAATATTTCGGCAATCATACATGTCGCCATCATCAGGTGAACTGACGGACTGAGCTCCTGTGAACGTGACGGCACGGAGATCCGTACACTATGGCTGCTCAGGGGGAACTGGGTTCGGTCGCGGTGGCGGCCGATTTAAATACCCTCCGCCCGCGGCGCGCTCACTCCGCCGTCCGCGCCCCGCGCCACGGTCGCGCGGTGGAACAGATTGCGACGGTGTCTGAGATGACGTCGGTGTGATGGCTCTGTCCGCCGTGGTCGTCACAACTATACATTTCCTCGATTTACTCTTGATTAACCCAATCGCTGGTTCCCAAGCCTTGCTAAGATTATAGCCACAGTCACGGTTTATGAGGTCGTCATTGGTGCGAATTTCGATGGCCTCTCTAACAACGCTGTCCCAGTATCTCGACGTCTGTACCAGAATCCTCGTGCGTTCATACTCCATAGCGTGATTTTCCGACAAACAATGTTCAGCGACCGCCGACTTGCTCGGATACATCAGTCGAGTGTGCCTCTGGTGTTCACGGCATCGATCCTCGACGGTACGCATCGTCTGACCAATATACGACTTGCCACATTGACACGGAATCTGGTACACGCCGGCCTTCCTCAAACCGAGGTCATCTTTGGGGCTCCCCACCAGTGCACGAATTTTATTCGGAGGACAAAACACAGTTCCGATCCGGTGTTT
Organism: Schistocerca nitens; assembly: GCF_023898315.1. Taxonomy (NCBI): domain Eukaryota; kingdom Metazoa; phylum Arthropoda; class Insecta; order Orthoptera; family Acrididae; genus Schistocerca; species Schistocerca nitens. The sequence continues at coordinate 1,189,437,071 of NC_064614.1, read as the reverse complement.
CTTCAAAATGCGGGCGACTTTCCCCGAGAGTGCGCCTGTATATGGGATAAACGCAGTGCCTACCTCCTCCCTCTTGATTTCATCCATCTCAACAGGTTGTGATGCAGTGGGTGGGCGGAGAGCACGTTGAATCTGCCACTCTGAGTACCCATTTTTTCGAAATACAGTTCTCAGTTGTTCCAATTCCTGGGGTAGACTCTCTGCGTCAGAGATAGTGCGCGCCCTATGTACTAGAGTTTTAAGTACCCCATTCCTCTGTGAAGGGTGGTGGCAGCTGTCTGCGTGCAAATACAGATCAGTGTGCGTTGTCTTCCGATACACCCCATGACCTAGGGTGCCGTCAGGCCTTCTCTTGACCAAGACGTCAAATACGCCGGGAGAAACTCAAGAATCACATCATACACCTTTATGGGGAGGAGATGTACCGCAGCATGAAGAAATTTGAAAAGTTGCTCCACCGTAGATGTCGTTTGCTAAGTACTCTTGCCTTTCTAAAGAGATGTCGTTCAGAGAATGTTGTTCCAAATTTTGCTAAGGTTATGCATCATGCAGCAGCTAAGAGAATTAAGAATCGAGCCAGCCTCGCATTGGTACGTGAGAGAGTGCAATTCACCCGCCGGAGCCTTGAGTTTATCTCACAGGAATTACTCAAACTACATTTGCAACTGGCTTGTAATTTCACTTCTTTTTCCTGGGATTGGATTGATGGTGTCACCTGGGTTGCAGCTGATTCCGCCCATAAGAAGGCAACGGGACGTCAAACAGCTAGGTTCTCACGTCTCCTTGACAAACCATCTCTGCATGATCCGGGCAAGACTGTCATCAATTTGAGTGGCATGGTGTTGAGTGATGATGCGGTCCCGGTTTTGCAGAAAGGCCTCAACTTCGCTCCCACCCCCAAGTTCACTCCGGTCGCAGAAATTGTTAGTGCTGTTGAACAGTTTGCAGCTCGACTTCCGCCTGAATCAGCTGAGTAACTACGTCGTGAAACTTGTCGTGCGTTGACGAAATCCAAGCCGATGAAGTCAAATATCACTAGTAAAGAGAGGGCGGCTATTCGTGATCTGAGGGAGTGCTCTGAAATTGTTGTCTTACCGGCTGACAAAGGCAATGCCACAGTTGTTGTCTCCCATAAGGACTACACTGATAAGATGCAGAGCCTGCTAAATGACGATTCCTACCGGAAGATCAGCGTTGACCCTACAAAGAAGGTGGACAACAAGACGAGGTCGCTTCTCAAGGACGCAGATTTACCGCAGGGTGACGCTAAGAAATTGTTACCCCAAGGTCCGGTACCGCCTAGACTATATGGACTCCCGAAGGTTCACAAAGAGGGGGTACCATTACGCCCCATTGTCAGCAACATCAGGGCACCTACATATTTGTTGGCCAAATACCTGACGGGAATATTAAGTCCTTACGTGGGTAAATGCCCTCATCACATCCGTAATTCCGTGGATTTTGTTAAACGCATTGATAGCTTCACGTTGGGTGAGTCAGATATCATGGTGAGTTTTGACGTCGTTTCCTTGTTCACGAGGGTACCCCTGCGAGAGTCACTAGAATTGATTAGTCAGAAGTTTGACGAGAAGACCTCTGAACTTTTTAGGCATGTCTTGACTTCCACGTATTTTCTTTTTAATGGAGAATACTACGAACAAACGGAGGGAGTCGCCATGGGTAGCCCACTCTCACCGGTGGTAGCGAATTTGTATATGGAGAACTTCGAGGAGGAAGCCCTGTCGTCATCCGAATGGAAACCTACTTGCTTTTTCCGTTACGTGGACGACACGTTCGTCATCTGGCCACATGGTATGGATAAACTCCTTGACTTCCTTACACATCTAAACTCCATACACCCCAATATCAAATTCACTATGGAGACTGAAACGGAGGGTAAACTACCTTTCCTTGACGTCTTGGTCAAGAGAAGACCTGACGGCACCCTAGGTCATGGGGTGTATCGGAAGACAACGCACACTGATCTGTATTTGCACGCAGACAGCTGCCACCACCCTTCACAGAGGAATGGGGTACTTAAAACTCTAGTACATAGGGCGCGCACTATCTCTGACGCAGAGAGTCTACCCCAGGAATTGGAACAACTGAGAACTGTATTTCGAAAAAATGGGTACTCAGAGTGGCAGATTCAACGTGCTCTCCGCCCACCCACTACAGCACAACCTGTGGAGATGAATGAAATCACGAAGGAGGAGGTAGGCACTGCGTTTATCCCATATATAGGCGCACTCTCGGGGAAAATCGCCCGCATTTTGAAGAAACACCGGGTCGGAACTGCGTTTTGTCCTCCGAATAAAACTCGTGCACTGGTGGGGAGCCCCAAAGATGACCTCGGTTTGAGGAAGGCCGGCGTGTACCAGATTCCGTGTCAATGTGGCAAGTCGTATATTGGTCAGACGATGCGTACCGTCGAGGATCGATGCCGTGAACACCAGAGGCACACTCGACTGATGTATCCGAGCAAGTCGGCGGTCGTTGAACATTGTTTGTCGGAAAATCACGCTATGGAGTATGAACGCACGAGGATTCTGGTACAGACGTCGAGATACTGGGACAGCGTTGTTAGAGAGGCCATCGAAATTCGCACCAATGACGACCTCATAAACCGTGACTGTGGCTATAATCTTAGCAAGGCTTGGGAACCAGCGATTGGGTTAATCAAGAGTAAATCGAGGAAATGTATAGTTGTGACGACCACGGCGGACAGAGCCATCACACCGACGTCATCTCAGACGCCGTCGCAATCTGTTCCACCGCGCGACCGTGGCGCGGGGCGCGGACGGCGGAGTGAGCGCGCCGCGGGCGGAGGGTATTTAAATCGGCCGCCGCCGCGACCGAACCCAGTTCCCCCTGAGCAGCCATAGTGTACGGATCTCCGTGCCGGCACGTTCACAGGAGCTCAGTCCGTCAGTTCACCTGATGATGGCGACATGTATGATTGCCGAAATATTGTGCCCGTTGGACACTGTAGACCGACAGTACACCCGTGGATATTTTGATTATCAAATACGCCGGGAGAAACTCAAGAATCTCATTAAATAATGCTGTTTAAAACTGAAATATTTAGCGGTATCACATAATTAAAAATAATAAATCTCACAATCGATAATGTCCCCTGCATGCCTGGGAAAGGCTTTCAGTCTGCGTAACCTAAATCGTAAAATTCTTCTCAGAGTTTCTATTAAAGTGTTACAAGATATTAAGTCTTCCATATACATATAAAGCGCTTCTGATTTGGAATGTGTGCCTTCAACCATTTTCGAAACTCTGTCTTGTTGAAACCAAGTACAACCTTTTCGTGTCATCTTCACTACGTAAGAGACTCAGGGTGATGCTATCGAAGTAAGATACGTTCAATTTTCCTGGTTTATTCTTCTGAAAAACATATATCTTCTTTTGAAAAACATATATCTGTTTGCATCTATTACCAGATATAGAAATTGCGAACATCCTTTTTTTCACTTTCTGCTATACGCTTTTCTGTGATGTTAGACCATGTGAACAAAGCGAGCCGTTGATATATGATTTACGTTTTATGCCATTAGCCGAGTAGGATTCTACAACGTTTTTATACCTTCTTTTGAATGAAACTGTTTCATCAACTTGTCATTTAACTTTCTGTGTGAGGCATAGTGTAGGTCTCTATTATATTTAAGGCGGTGAACTTAGATCAAATCGAGAAGCTATCTCTCATCAACTGCTCACACTGTGTATTGTATAGATCGGTAAATGTACTGTTTCAGTGTGATATTGGATGCTAAGTTTCTATATCTGATTCTTTACACACGATAACCTACGATAGTTAAAGTTATGACAGTATGACGTACTAAAAGTTCTTCCTTCTCGAGACAAATTCCCTAGATCATCGCTTTGCTTATATTCTTACGTGCTACAACGCCCATGCGTGAAACTTCGCAGTCTTTGAAGCTACCGGTAGATGTACCTTTAGTACACGGCTAAAGGTACACATTCACACCAAAATCTCAGTATTGAATGTTTATTCAGCAATTCTTACAAGTCGACAAATACACATCTTTACAGAATTCGCCAGTGAGTGCAGAAACTATAATTTCTGTCAGCTCGAGTTTCCACTTCCCGTTCAAACTTAATACATATAGTATGCAGAATTTCGACAATATAAATAATGTAAATTATATATGGTCCCGACATACAACAAGACCGACACTTTATATAAAAGCGTTTATAACGTTACCTGATAAAACATGCTTTATAACTATGCAATTACAATTTTATTTATGTATAGGCACTGATTACGTCTGTGGACTCTGGATAATAATAGAAGAGAGACAATTATGTTTCATTTTGTATTTGTAAAGGATTACGAACTGGACTTGTGAAATAATATCTGTGTCGGCGAGTTCTGAAACCACCACAGAAAAGAACTAGTAAAGAAAAACACAGAGATTTCATGACAATCAGCCATTGTTAAATAGTAGTGTAAGAATAATAATGTCGTTGTCGTCTTCTTGGAGTTACGTAGAGCGGAGGAATCTGTGACGCTATGTTTAACGCATAGGTACTCTTCATATGACAAGATTGTAAGCAGGACGCCATTAGGAGCTGATTATAAAGAAAGGGGTGTGAACTTGTTATTATTCGAATTTTAAATATAGTTATTTTATGAGAACTCGCATGGTATTATTAGAAAGCTGCCTGGTATTTTACCCATTTATTTAAGACATTTTCAGCTTTTTAAGTTGCGTTCGTGGTGCAGAGCTGCGACACGGCAGAGCGGGCTGCCGCCGCTGCAGATTCAAATCTTATTATAGGGACAATCACACCGCAATAAGCGGTCAGATAAAAAGTGAATTTAAAATTATTTCTTACAGCAGTTCGAGATCGGAGTACAAAGCAGAAGATTTTACGTTGTGTTTCACAGGCTGACGCGGGCTGCTAATATTGTAAACTTTAAACAGTGTCAAAGTTAAAATACTTAAGTTCAAAAGGAAATCTTGCAGTGCAAAATTCTGAACTGGTAAAAGTAATAGAAAAATCATTTTCTGGTTAATAATGATAGTCTCGTGCTATAGTGTTAGCCGTGATACTGATCAATAATTAATGTTGACGAAAAATCCACTGCAAGTTTTGAGGTTCTTTAAGCACTGCGTACGGTAACTTCATTATTTTTTATAATAGAAATAATTTCTGAACATTTTTACGATAGTTGTGGCAGAGATGGATATATTTTGTACATTCCATTGAGTAATAGTAACAAAACAGGGTTCATTTAATAAGAAACCAGTTCCAGTATAATAATAATTAATATCATTTGTTCACAACAACATATTTTAGCACATACAATTAACCAAAGTAAACCAGTGTACGGAAAAAATATTGGAGCGCGAAACGTTTCGTGCGAAACGTCTAGCCGTTGGAACTATAACTACATAGCATAGGTCTTTACATAAATCGCATCTGATCATTTTTGTTTGATCTGTAAAAAGGATTTTGTGCCATCATCCAAAGCCGACGGACATCAAGACTCAGAATGCAAAGATTTTTTTTCAATATACAGAAACAGCCCTTAGATCCGCAAACACTATGTAAGTAGTCAGTGTAGTAAGCAATATAAGCTACTTCGAACTGTTAATCAAAGATTTGAAAACGTGTAGAAATGATTCTGTATGTCTACTTTTGAACAGAGTGTCTTCTGCACGTAAGTACTGTTTTCGTAATTCATTCAGAAACACTGCCACGGTATTGGGTCCACTGGGTGGAAACCGAACGTAATTCACTGCGTCTGTCGCGATTATGAGACTTATAAACAATTGCCTAAACTGTTAGCAGTAACGACGCAGGGCAAAATGAACGTAAGAGTATTTACATAATAGATTGGAAACTCCGTGTCGTTTCATCCACAGGTTGTCTACGACGGTTCCATTATCATACCAATGGCTGCACTGGGCTTTGATAACCCGTTAGTTTGCTACAAATATAAAGATTAATAGTGTGGTGTCACCGCCAGACACCACACTTGCTAGGTGGTAGCCTTTAAATCGGCCGCGGTCCGCTAGTATACGTCGGACCCGCGTGTCGCCACTATCAGTGATTGCAGACCGAGCGCCGCCACACGGCAGGTCTAGAGAGACTTCCTAGCACTCGCCCCAGTTGTATAGCCGACTTTGCTAGCGATGGTTCACTGACAAAATACGCTCTCATTTGCCGAGACGATAGTTAGCATAGCCTTCAGCTACGTCATTTGCTACGACCTAGCAAGGCGCCATTATCAATTGCTACACTCCTGGAAATGGAAAAAAGAACACATTGACACCGGTGTGTCAGACCCACCATACTTGCTCCGGACACTGCGAGAGGGCTGTACAAGCAATGATCACACGCACGGCACAGCGGACACACCAGGAACCGCGATGTTGGCCGTCGAATGGCGCTAGCTACGCAGCATTTGTGCACCGCCGCCGTCAGTGTCAGCCAGTTTGCCGTGGCATACGGAGCTCCATCGCAGTCATTAACACTGGTAGCATGCCGCGACAGCGTGGACGTGAACCGTATGTGCAGTTGACGGACTTTGAGCGAGGGCGTATAGTGGGCATGCGGGAGGCCGGGTGGACGTACCGCCGAATTGCTCAACACGTGGGGCGTGAGGTCTCCACAGTACATCGATGTTGTCGCCAGTGGTCGGCGGAAGGTGCACGTGCCCGTCGACCTGGGACCGGACCGCAGCGACGCACGGATGCACGCCAAGACCGTAGGATCCTACGCAGTGCCGTAGGGGACCGCACCGCCACTTCCCAGCAAATTAGGGACACTGTTGCTCCTGGGGTATCGGCGAGGACCATTCGCAACCGTCTCCATGAAGCTGGGCTACGGTCCCGCACACCGTTAGGCCGTCTTCCGCTCACGCCCCAACATCGTGCAGCCCGCCTCCAGTGGTGTCGCGACAGGCGTGAATGGAGGGACGAATGGAGACGTGTCGTCTTCAGCGATGAGAGTCGCTTCTGCCTTGGTGCCAATGATGGTCGTATGCGTGTTTGGCGCCGTGCAGGTGAGCGCCACAATCAGGACTGCATACGACCGAGGCACACAGGGCCAACACCTGGCATCATGGTGTGGGGATCGATCTCCTACACTGGCCGTACACCACTGGTGATCGTCGAGGGGACACTGAATAGTGCACGGTACATCCAAACCGTCATCGAACCCATCGTTCTACCATTCCTAGACCGGCAAGGGAACTTGCTGTTCCAACAGGACAATGCACGTCCGCATGTATCCCGTGCCACCCAACGTGCTCTAGAAGGTGTAAGTCAACTACCCTGGCCAGCAAGATCTCCGGATCTGTCCCCCATTGAGCATGTTTGGGACTGGATGAAGCGTCGTCTCACGCGGTCTGCACGTCCAGCACGAACGCTGGTCCAACTGAGGCGCCAGGTGGAAATGGCATGGCAAGCCGTTCCACAGGACTACATCCAGCATCTCTACGATCGTCTCCATGGGAGAATAGCAGCCTGCATTGCTGCGAAAGGTGGATATACACTGTACTAGTGCTGACATTGTGCATGCTCTGTTGCCTGTGTCTATGTGCCTGTGGTTCTGTCAGTGTGATCATGTGATGTATCTGACCCCAGGAATGTGTCAATAAAGTTTCCCCTTTCCTGGGACAATGAATTCACGGTGTTCTTATTTCAATTTCCAGGAGTGTATTTATCTTGTGATACATTTACCGTCAGACCGATGTTCACCAATTATGGATTAAAGTTAAGTATTCCAGCAGCTACGTACTATTTTTGCTACTATAAAGACCTTGTCCTGTTCCAGACCTCACGCCATCCTGCGTGAGCTTAAACGCGTGCCTTTCGGCATCCCGTCATTGTGGATTGGCTGTCTTGCCAGTCCACAACAAATAGAGACTCATTGGTTTATTTTAGTACGAACAAGTTTACGTTTCTGTGCGTGAGTTCCTATTCCAAGTGATACCTATTAAGGGTTTAGTCATAAACTGTAACGTTGACATCCCTGTCACCAATACATCAGATATAACCACAGCACAGCTAGGATTAACACGAAGAAATTACATTTTCAGTCGTTCTACCGCAAACAAAATACACACAGCTTCAATTACCATTTTAATGTTCCTTAACGAAAGTAAAACTCCTGTGTGAGAAAGGCGTAAATATGTTGAGACAACCAGATTCCGTGAATAGCCAACTGTTCATAGACGTGATAATTGGATAACAACGCAGACGCAGAACAAATAAAACAAAAAAACGTGACAGTATGTTTATGGTGATAACATGGATTAACTTGAACGTAAAATATTTTCTGTTTACCAGTATTAGCATGTAATACAAAATAAGTGCCGATTTATACAATTTACGGCAGTGAAAATTTTCATTTCTTCTGAAATATTTTACAGCTGATGTGGAACCATATTCGCAGTTTGCGAGTTCATTCTTAATTGAATGAGGCTGTTGAACGTGTCAGACACAATGTGTCAGACACTGCACTACAGTATTTCGTGCCACAGCAAGACAATGCATAGAGAAAACAGTCACTCACACTATGCGGGAATCACGGTAATATAGTGCGAGCACAAGGGAGCGTAGACACAAGGACAAATGGAGATTTGGGCCGCTCCTGTAAGCGTTCTCTGATAGCTGAAGTTATTAAGGCGACTGAGAAATCCGAGTTCGAAACCTAGACCGGCACAGATTTTCATTTGTTCCGAAATATTCTGCAGCTGATCGAAACCATAATCGCCATTTGTAAATTCAGCTTAAATATACAATTTAATTTCCCAGTTCTTTTTCCCATTCTTAAAGCCTCTGACTTGCTGTCATAACAAGTGATATTATTTCAGACCACACAATATCAAAAATACTGCAGTTATGTTCGGTCAGATCTATATATGTATTGGCCACGACATCTTGGTAGATGATTGTTGCAGTGTCTGTGTGTTTATGGGTTGCAATTTTTCATATGACTTGTCAAGCCAATAGCAGCACTGCACCTCTTGCCGCAATTGTCATAAGTGTATCTGGCTGCTGAGGCAGGGGCAGCGGTAGCATTGCGAAGCTTTTTATACCTTAATCTGTCTAACAAGCCTTCATCATGCTTCGACATTCCAGATGATATATCATCACGCCACTCTGGTCTCATGCTAGCCCGTGCCTCCCATCTGTTTGTGTCGATTCCAAAGCTCTCCATATCTCGTTTACAGGAGTCCTTGAACCTCAATACAGGATGTCCTACAGGTCTTTTGGCTACAGAGATCTCTCCAAGCATCACCTCACGTGGTAATCTGTCAGGATCCATACGGTGGACGTGTCCCAGCCAGCGGAGTCGTCTCTCCTTCAAGATCTAAGGCCCCTGTATTGAGGAATTCAATCCTAGAATGCTGTTGATCGCAGTAGCAGCAACGTTTCCTGCGACATTTAATTACATTAGCCATCATACGTACGTCGTTATGAACAATGACTAAAATTGTTTGGTGTCTATTACATAACCAAGACATCAGAATAGTACAGTAGATTTTATGAAATGACCCTTCGCTTTACACTTAATACACAGCTTTTCGTGATATCTATATCGAGCAATTACGTGGTTGCTGTTTAAAATTTGTAGCAGCTTACACTGTATCAAACTATTTTATATAAACTTTAGATCAAGTTTGGAAGTGTGGTTAAAAACCATAGGTAACTAAACACGTCTATTTTTTGACATGCTCACTTTTTCATGAACTAATGTCATCTCCTTTAGAGAAAATACATCAATGTCACAGGTTCTAAATGCTAGTCATTTTAATACCCATGTGCTTTGTCATGCTTGTACGTGTGGCTAAGGCGGGGGCAGCTGCTTGAAAAAGTAGCGTCTTTAGTGTTTAACCCGGAGAGGAGATGGCGGGAGAAGAAGATAATCATCAGCCGTTTAAGAAAACAGCAGTTTGTTTCAAAGCAACAGCTGTTCTGTGTAATATTAGTATATCATATTTAACGTGTGTAAGTCAAGCAGTTTAGACAAATACTATGATAGATTATTTTTGATACAGTTTGCAGATGTAGTGTGTAACAGCTGCATCCCTTTTGGGTTGAGTGCACTGACTCTTTCCACATCCCCGAAGGTCCCTCTTCGTTCTGGGATCTACAGGAATACGACACATAGGAAAAGTTTCAACATTTACATTTTCTGCTGACAAGAAGAAACATAAAAATGTAAAGTGTAGTCTTGTGCCTAAAATATAGCCAAATGTGTAATGGACATACCAAAATATACTATCGTCTTTACTTCCGGAAAGTATGACTGTAACTAATCAATGAGGGGTTTCTTCTAGCTATAAATAGCATGGGAGCAATTATTAGCATGTTTATATGAGGAATAAATAGTCGATTAAAAGTAAACTGAGTGACTGTATGGACGACATCAAAGATGCTGTGAACTGTGATATGGATACAGAAAATTTTGAGCGTCTGTCAGGGCTTTGGGGGCTGATTAATTCCCATTTCCTCTGAAATCTTCTGTAGTTCGTACAGTAAAGTCGTCACTATCGTCTGAAGAGGCTGCCCACCGGTTACTGTGGGGTCAGAGTCAGAGGATTCTAAACGAACTGCTCAGTCAAGGAAGTAATGGTCGGAAACGGAAATTTTTGTTTTATGTAGATGTCACTTAAGTTAATAGCAACTTATCAGCGGCCTATTACATTGTCATCCACCAGCTTCTACTACTCAAGATGTACAATGTGACCAAGGATTTCAGCCTAACTAGGTTCATCGCAGCAATTCTGCAAAACCGCAGGCTCTTCATTGACTTTCAAGGGCAGCGCAGTCGATGGAGACTACCGAAAAACGGTCTTCTCCAAAGGAAGCGTGTTGGCTCCAACCCTATTCAACAACCAACCTGTTGTTGTTGTTGTGGTCTTCAGTCCCGAGACTGGTTTGATGCAGCTCTCCATGCTACTCTATCCTGTGCAAGCTTCTTCATCTCCCAGTACCTACTGCAACCTACATCCTTCTGAATCTGCTTAATGTATTGATCTCTTGGTCTCCCTCTACGATTTTTACCCTCCACGCTGCCCTCCAATGCTAAATTTGTGATCCCTTGATGCCTCAAAACATGTCCTGCCAACCGATCCCTTCTTCTAGTCAAGTTGTGCCACAAACTTCTCTTCTCCCCAATCCTATTCAATACCCCCTCATTAGTTACGTGATCTACCCACCTTATCTTCAGCATTCTTCTGTAGCACCACATTTCGAAAGCTTCTATTCTCTTCTTGTCCAAACTGGTTATCGTCCATGTTTCACTTCCATACATGGCTACACTCCATACAAATACCTTCAGAAACGACTTCCTGACATTTAAATCTATACTCGATGTTAACAAATTTTTCTTCTTCAGAAACGATTTCCTTGCCATTGCCAGTCTACATTTTATATCCTCTCTACTTCGACCATCATCAGTTATTTTCCTCCCTAAATAGCAAAACTCCTTTACTACTTTAAGTGTGTCATTTCCTAATCTAATCCCCTCAGCATCACCCGATTTAATTTGACTGCATTCCATTATCCTCGTTTTGCTTTTGTTGATGTTCATCTTATACCCTCCTATCAAGACACTGTTCATTCCGTTCAACTGCTCTTCCAAGTCCTTTGCTGTCTCTGACAGAATTACAATGTCATCGGCGAACCTCAAAGTTTTTACTTCTTCTCCATGAATTTTAATACCTACTCCGAATTTTTCTTTTGTTTCCTTTACTGCTTGCTCAATATACAGATTGAATAACATCGGGGAGAGGCTACAACCCTGTCTCACTCCTTTCCCAACCACTGCTTCCCTTTCATGCCCCTCGACTCTTATAACTGCCATCTGGTTTCTGTACAAATTGTAAATAGCCTTTCGCTCCCTGTATTTTACCCCTGACACCTTCAGAATTTGAAATAGAGTATTCCAGTTAACGTTGTCAAAAGCTAACCTTACGACTTATCTTAGAAGAAAGATTAAGAAAAAGCAAACCTACGTTTCTAACAACCAACCTATAGCCCTCAATACCAGGTGTTTCTTGCATGCTGATGACCTTGCCCTTGCCACTCAGAGCTCAGACTTTGAATCAGTGGAGAACACCGTCACGAATGCCCTTGATCTACTATGGCACAAATCAGCTTAAACAAAACCCCTCAAAACTCGAGTGTACGCTCTTCATTTGAGAAATAGGGAAGTTAACTCGGAAGTTTAAGATAGTGTGGTCAGGAATTGAGTTACAACACTGCTACACTCCAAAATACCTAGGAATGATGCTGGACGGATCTCTCATTTTCAAGAAACACTGGATGAATTGCAAGTTGAAAGTTTCCACCAGTAACAATGTGTTAAAGAAATTGGGCGGATCACTGAGCGCCATCCAACCTGAAACTATCCGAACCTCTGCACTTGCATCAGCCTATGCTGCAGCAGAGTACGCTTGTCGTGGCTGGTAGAATTCATCGCATGCCAAACAGGTACACGTAGCCCTCAACGACACCTGTAGAATTATAACAGGCTGTTAAAATCTAATCCTGTAGAATAGATTTACCACCTGAAGGATTAGCACCACTTCCTATTCGAAGAGAAATTGAGGCGAATAAGGAACGAAAGAACGTGGAACAAGAACAAATCCATACCCTGTTTGGGCACAAACCGCATTTGCAGCGATTGAAGTGAAGGAAGAATTTCCTTAGAACGTCAAAGGTACTTACTACCATTTTTTGAAATGCCATCGTGCAACTTTGGAGGGTTAAGACTTTCCATCCCTCTACTTGGAATCGAGTTTCTGAAACTTTGCCTCCAGGACATGACGAGAAATGAATGACCTGGATACCTTTAAATAGGCTGAGATTAGGAGTGAGTAGATCAAGATTTAATCTGGCAAGATGGGACTACAATACATAAAACAATATTAAGTGTTATTGTGGAGAAGTCCAGGCTGTCCAGTACATCCTTCAATGTCGACTGTGTCCAGCCTCCCACACTGCAGGAGACCTCCATCAAGCGAGCTGTCCTACCGAGTCGTTACGCTAGTCATCTGTCTTCCATGCCTGCTCATCCGACCCATGACCTTTTTTTCGGCGCCTCCTTGGATTTAGGCTATGCAGGCCGCCCTTCCTCTCTACTTCCACCGGGAGTCCGCTTCCGTCAACTGCTTCGTTCTCTTTCCTTCCACTTTACTAAAACTTTCTTGACAAATGGGGGCACGGCGCCACCTTGGCTTCGTCCCCGAACCTGCCTGCTCCGTGACCTTTGTCAGCTTACCAAGGATAGTATCCCTCCGCCCCCCTATAGTTTATCTTCGAGCATTTGCGGCTCTATGCGCGCAAATGGAGGATGCCACATTTATTTACAGTGACGGCTCAAAAACCGCATTTGGTTTTGGGAGTGCCTATATTGCTGGCGACATCCCTATTAGATTTCGGCTCCCCGACCAGTGTTCGGTTTTTACTGCGGAGCTTTACGTTTTTCTCCAGGCTGTCCAATACATCAATTGCGAAACGCGGCTACAGTATATCGAAAAATGGAAATTAGCGTTTGGCGTCATTGGCCGAGAGGTCTGGCCGCCTTGGTGCAGGTCTTACATTCGACACCACATTGGGCGACCTGCTCACCGGATGGGGATGAAATGATGATGAAGACAACACAACACCCAATCCCCGAGCGGAGACAATCCCCGAGCCAGCCGGGAATCAAACCCGAGCCCCTTAGTACGACAGTCCGTCACGCCGACCATTCAGCTATCGGTGTAGACTACAGTATATTATATGCTCGAATTCTCTCAGCTCTCTCCTCAACCTCCGAGCTCTTTATCCCGTCCACCTTCTGGTCCACCGGATTCAGGACTGCCTCCACTTGCTCCAGTTGGGGGGCGTCTCTGTGGCATTCCTCCGGATCCCAGGGCACGTTGGTATTCGCGGAAAACGAGGCAACCGATATAGCGGCCAAGGCTGCCGACTTTCTTCCTCGGCCCGCTGTTCGCATGGTTCCCTTAGACGATCTACAGAGCTTTTTATGTCGCCACGTTGCTCTTTTATGGCACACGTATTGGTCTACACTACCCGATAATAAATTACGGGACGTAAAACATCTTCCCTGTGCTTGGACCTCTTCCTCCCGGCCTCGTCGTCGGGAGGAGGTAATTTTAACTACACTCCGTGATAATGATGATTTATGGTGGAGGGCGCTAAACAGCTAGGTCATCAGCGCCCTTGCATTAATGTTATACTGAAGAAGATTCGCATAATCTATGGAAGGAGATCAATAAACAGGAAAACTACGTTTGATCCCACCACAGGGAACGTAAAGCATCACCAGAAAGGTGAGGTTCAGAAAAGCCCGTAATAAGACCCCAGCGAGACACAGCGGGATAACTAAATGAAATCACGGAGAAAATACATGTAAATATATGACAACCTCAGCTGCCGACAGGTCTTGTTGTTATACCTCGATGTGGACAGCTGAAGATGTGTGTCCCGACCGCGACTCGAACCCGGGATCTCCTGCTTACATGGCAGACGCTCTATCCATCTGAGCCACCGAGGACACAGATGAATAGGGTGACTGCAGGGACTTATCCCTTGCACGCTTCCCGTGAGACATTCCCAACTGTCCACAATTTTACATATGTATTGTACCTTACAGACATTTGCCCATCCACTCATTACTCGCGCACGCTTTGGCCATTCCCGTAAGAGTTTGGGCAACCTGTGCGCATTCGCACAGACGAAGGTCAATGGCTGTGTAGCCTTTAACTATACATACGAAGACAGTAACTTGTTCTCGAAAGAACAGTTACTGTTGATGACAGTGCAGCTTTTTCTTGGAATAAATGATAAACTGACAACCTCAGCTGCCGACAGGTGTTGTTGTTATACCTCGATGTGGACAGCTGAAAATGTAGGAGATCCCGGGTTCGAGTCCCGGTCGGGGCACACTTTTTCAGCTATCCACATCGAGGTATAACAACAACACCTGTCGGCAGCTGAGGTTGTCAGTTAGTTATCATTTATTCCAAGAAAAAGCTGCACGGTCATCAACAGTAACTGTTCTTTCGAGAACAAGTTACTGTCTTCGTATACATGTAAATATGGTGTTAAGAAAGGGACAAATAAGCGTGGCTGGATGACGACTTAGAAATAATACGTGACTCAGCCACTCTGTGACACATTAACATTACTCACCAAGTATTTTGGGAAGAATTCCGGACACCGCACAAAATTTTAAGATACGATAGGGCATTCTCTTTTTAGCCATAGACATCTTTTAAGTGGCGATCCTCCCCCGCTTTGTCCCCACTACTCTCAACCGTGGACGGTGAGACACCTTTTACTGCAGTGCTCTTATTTTAATCCGCTACATGTCCTTTTACAGTTGTCGCCTGATATATCTTCCCTTTTAGCAGATGACACGCGCTCAGCTGATCGCGTCCTTGAGTTTATCAGTGTCAGTGAGATGACATCGCTCATTTGAAGCTCTTTTTTGGGGGGAAACAACACCACCACCCCCTTCAATAGCAGTTTTCTAAGATTTCCTTCCGTTTTTAGTTTCTCTCCTTTTTGAGTTTCGCTCCCATTGCTGCTGATTTAACATTCGGTTTTTATCCTTCCCTAAGCCACAGAATGAGAGCTTATGAACGTAACAGTTTTGCGCCCTAAAACCATAACAAAAAAAATGGGCTGGAAGTGGCCAAATTTTAGTCAGAGATTATATGACATTTTAACTGTGCACATATGTATGTTTCAGACACGAGGATAAATAAAAATAGTAGCAGCTTTTCAAAGTGCCAATCGTCAATCCCAATACCCAAGAAATGAAGAAACAAGAAACGGCAACTAGGACTGCACAAAGGTTTGATCCCAATAATACATCTGGAGGTTTCCCTCAAAACATAAGAAGCTTGTTAAATAAGAAAAAAATGAGCTTCTTATATCAATACAGGAAATTTAAAAATTAAAAGGTGTTTCTACAGATGTGCTATGCATAACGGAACACCATCTAGAAATCAACGCATAGCTATACAGATAGAATGAATAAAGAGCGAGTGGCTATACACACCAAAAGCGTAATGAAGTCCGAGGTCATAGACATCAGTGAATACTACAGAGAACAGCTATTTAACTGCTGTACTTAAGTAACAGACTCTCAAACATACAAGATAGTAGTTCCGGCAGGCTACAGAAATTCAACAGATTTTTTTTAAATTTTGCTTAGTAGACATAACCAAGAAGTGGTTGACTGTGTGTGAAGATTGCAATATAGACTTCATACCGCAAAGTTCTGATAAAGTCCACCTAGAGTTACTAATGTCACGCTTTTGTTTGGACCCCAACATAAAAATAAGAATGGAAGGATACAGTGCAACATTCAATAGGATTTTTTTATTTTGCTTAGTAGACATAACCAAAAGTGATTGTTTGTATGTGAAGATTGCAATGTAAACTTTATATCACAAAGTTCTGATGAAGGCCACCTGGAATTACTAATGTCAAGTTTTTGTTAGGTCACAACATAGGAAGAACGCAGTGGAATAGCGAATGATAATTTATTTACAAATCCGTCTTCACTAAATATATGTGAGCCTCATATGAACGATTTATGTGGCCATGACTGTTAAACAGCAGCAATAAAGCATCCCCGTCAATCAGGTTTAATGGAAAAGGAAAAAGAAATTCTTAGAACTGCACATGCTTATGCAGTTACATTATTAGAGAGAATTTACAGGATGAAATGGTTCACCAAGCCTGCATAGTAGGCGATAAATTTAATTATTTTCTAAACATTTTCTTGCAGCATTACGAATCCAGTTTTCCTTCACAATACGTCACGAACATTTACAGAGGAAGCCGAAAAGAAGTTGGTTAAGACGTTGAATCAAAATGTCTTGTACTAGGAAGAGAGTATTATTTCATGCACAGCACTAGCTCCAATCAAAACTAAAAAATGCACTTCAAGCAATATGTCAAAATTGTTCAGCATGTCTTCAAAAATGAAAACATCATGCCCTGTGCACAAAAGATTCAAAATTTCGAACCACTTGAAGTTTCATTATGAATGAAATGCATAAACAATTCAGGAAAATGGTATTCAACTCCCAGATGGCACCAGCAGCAACACAGGTGATTCGAAATCAAAATCATAGGATAGCAATTTCAACGATTTCTTTTTAGCTGAAATTAAAAAACATGGTGGCAAAAAACAGTCCATCCAAATCTTATCCAATAAACTTCCTTAGACAGACAATCCATATTCCACCACCAAACTTCAGTTTTGCAAACATGTGTAGGAGAGATCACAAAACTATTCGATCACTAAAAAGTAGTAACTCTTCTGTTTAAGATGGTACTAGTTTTAAAATCTTGTGCTGACATGCTAGCATCACCTTGACTTACTTCCGTAACCAGGCGAAAGGCTGAAGTATGTAGTAGCAACAACAGTATCTGGCTTTCGTAAAGGCTTCTTTATGGAGAATACAACGTATGATCTTACGAATGTAGTTCTAGTAGAATTACACAAAATTTACCCTCGTTCGTGTTTTCGTCAAGGCTTTGGACTGTGTAGGGGAATTAAATCGTATGACCTTAAAAAGTCTTCCTCTTGCATGGATGGAGTCATAACCTAATAATAGAAAACGAAGCCTAACATTAGAAAATCATATGAAAGGAATAAGATAGAATTCGATCTCGGGAAATATGGCGTGCCGCAAGATTAGGCTCTTGGCACTCTCCTGTATTTGGTTTTACAAACTGAGTTACCTGAGACACTTGAGGACTTTTCAGTATCGGCAGCGTTCGTTGGTGGCAGAAGTGTATTGATAAAGATTCAAACATATCAACACTAGGCACAACCAGGAAAGTAATGGCTTGTAATAGGTTTACAGCCAACAGCATAACGCTTAGTCTTGCAAAATGCCATCTTACGCATTTTCAAATAAGTACAAGTGGCTTACGGATACTAAAAGTAGAGGTCAACAGACACACAATGGATGAGGCTTAACATGTGAAGTTTCAGAGCATCCAGATAACCAACAGTCTCAGTTCTGACTCTTCTGCAATCAGAAATCCCTCTGATTTTCACTCGCGGACGAAATTGCTAGCACACTTTGCATACTTTAACTCAGTTCTGCCGGTTTGTACAATCTTCTGGAACATTGACAACTGAAGTGAAATAATTATTTATTCTACAGAAGTTTGCAGTAAGTATATTGTGAAATGTAGATACCCCAACATCTTAAAGAAACCTCTTCAAAGACATAGGAGTTCCTGCACTTATTTGCCAATACATATACTCACTAATGGTATTCGTTGTTAAAAACAAGACTGAATTTAGGATTAACTCAACAATTCAAGCTACAATACTAGAATACTAGAAACAGACTAGGGCTCAGAACTGAGCTTTATGTTCTGGTGCAAAACTCTACAATAGGTTGTGGAGGCTTAACGTTCCGTCGACATCCAGGTGATTAGAGCACAGGTTGCCAGCGTAAAACGTTTCTATATTATTCGCGCCTCCGAATGTACTTTTAGTGACAACTGAAGCAGAGCCCACTACAATTAGCTTGTTCTGGTAAAATAAATAAATAAGTCCGAACAAGGGCAAGTACGCCTCACGCTCTGATGGTTCCGTACCAACTAAGTTTTATATATGTGGCCGTATCTTTTGACAGCAGTGACGTAGAAGCTTATGTTATTTACATCACCAAGGGACCATAGACTTGGTATTTGACATAAATTTCAGCTTGATAGCTCTGCTTGTTCCCGAAAAAAAGCAGACGGACGATAAATGGGAAAAAAAATATTTTTTATGTGATATGATTACAAATAAACAATTTTTTTCCTTTACTTGTACTGTTAAACTTTGCTTCTTACTAAATTATATGATTCTAGTCAACAGGAAGCACCCTAAGGTTCTAATGAGTGAGTTTGCTAGTATCAAAATACGACAAAGATGGCCGTATTTTTTGATTGCATTGACTTAGAAGCTAAAGCGTTTTACACCGCCGCGGGACAGCAGACCTTAGTATACGACATAAATTTGAACTTCATACTTCTACTTATTTGTATACGACATAAATTTGAACTTCATACTTCTACTTATTTCTTAGAAAATTAGGTCTTAACAACCGGACAAACAGGCATAGTGATAGACGGACGGACAACTAAGTAATGATATAAGGGTCCGATATTACCAATTAAGGTGTGGAACGCTAAAAAGAATGAATCTCACAGAACAATATGTTAGCGACTCTTAGATACGCCACCGTCCCTCATTAAACAGATTTTCTATCGAAATTCTTGATTCATTTCGTGCCTGGCAAGGTAATGGGTAACTGACACACGCACACAACGCATACGCTCTCTCTCGCAAGCACACTACACAATAAGATACTCATAAAGCTCGCCACAGCTTTAAAGTAACGAAAATGGTCAATATTAATGACCCAAGGTATTAAGTTTAGTGAAAGAAGCTTTTCAGGGCCAGAAAAGTAGTTCTGAAAGTTACTTGTATAAAGACTCGAGATAGCGTACGACTACGGAAAGTAATTTTGTACGACATTCAATTTCTTGAGATTCGAAAGTACTTGATAAAAATGAACTGTTTCTGCTCTGTAGGCAGTTATAATTGATACTGCAGCACTGTTCAGCTCGAATAGTTTGCCGAACGTCGTTACAAGTTGTCTGCCAAATACTTAGCTTTCTGCGTGTTGATTGTTTACATTTACTTTCCATAATAGTTGAGCTACTTCTTATTGTTACAAATGGGTCTTATCGCGAAACTGATAACCTTTTACTCTTTTACTTCTAATGCTACTTTGGCGTCTGTAAAGCGCATTCCTGTAAATATTGACGTACAAAGGTAGGTGCGCCGCGTTCCCTTTCAACGCCGACTTTCGTCAAAGATGAAACTAATGTCATAGAAGACTTACACTCCTGGAAATTGAAATAAGAACACCGTGAATTCATTGTCCCAGGAAGGGGAAACTTTATTGACACATTCCTGGGGTCAGATACATCACATGATCACACTGACAGAACCACAGGCACATAGACACAGGCAACAGAGCATGCACAATGTCAGCACTAGTACAGTGTATATCCACCTTTCGCAGCAATGCAGGCTGCTATTCTCCCATGGAGACGATCGTAGAGATGCTGGATGTAGTCCTGTGGAACGGCTTGCCATGCCATTTCCACCTGGCGCCTCAGTTGGACCAGCGTTCGTGCTGGACGTGCAGACCGCGTGAGACGACGCTTCATCCAGTCCCAAACATGCTCAATGGGGGACAGATCCGGAGATCTTGCTGGCCAGGGTAGTTGACTTACACCTTCTAGAGCACGTTGGGTGGCACGGGATACATGCGGACGTGCATTGTCCTGTTGGAACAGCAAGTTCCCTTGCCGGTCTAGGAATGGTAGAACGATGGGTTCGATGACGGTTTGGATGTACCGTGCACTATTCAGTGTCCCCTCGACGATCACCAGTGGTGTACGGCCAGTGTAGGAGATCGCTCCCCACACCATGATGCCGGGTGTTGGCCCTGTGTGCCTCGGTCGTATGCAGTCCTGATTGTGGCGCTCACCTGCACGGCGCCAAGCACGCATACGACCATCATTGGCACCAAGGCAGAAGCGACTCTCATCGCTGAAGACGACACGTCTCCATTCGTCCCTCCATTCACGCCTGTCGCGACACCACTGGAGGCGGGCTGCACGATGTTGGGGCGTGAGCGGAAGACGGCCTAACGGTGTGCGGGACCGTAGCCCAGCTTCATGGAGACGGTTGCGAATGGTCCTCGCCGATACCCCAGGAGCAACAGTGTCCCTAATTTGCTGGGAAGTGGCGGTGCGGTCCCCTACGGCACTGCGTAGGATCCTACGGTCTTGGCGTGCATCCGTGCGTCGCTGCGGTCCGGTCCCAGGTCGACGGGCACGTGCACCTTCCGCCGACCACTGGCGACAACATCGATGTACTGTGGAGACCTCACGCCCCACGTGTTGAGCAATTCGGCGGTACGTCCACCCGGCCTCCCGCATGCCCACTATACGCCCTCGCTCAAAGTCCGTCAACTGCACATACGGTTCACGTCCACGCTGTCGCGGCATGCTACCAGTGTTAAAGACTGCGATGGAGCTCCGTATGCCACGGCAAACTGGCTGACACTGACGGCGGCGGTGCACAAATGCTGCGCAGCTAGCGCCATTCGACGGCCAACACCGCGGTTCCTGGTGTGTCCGCTGTGCCGTGCGTGTGATCATTGCTTGTACAGCCCTCTCGCAGTGTCCGGAGCAAGTATGGTGGGTCTGACACACCGGTGTCAATGTGTTCTTTTTTCCATTTCCAGGAGTGTATTTTGGAATGAGTAGTCTCGCTGATGCTGCAGTGAAATCTGCGACCGCCGCTACACCAACGCAAAAACGACGATGTTAGTAATGGCGTATCTCCAGTCTTTTAATATCCGTTAACAGAAGACTGAAATTCAGCGTGATGAGATTTTGCGCTGGGAGTCCACCGTTTCATAGTTTCCGACATGCTGAAAGACTCAGCGGTCACGGATGGATGTTAAAAAGGGAATTTGATATCTAATTAGTGCATATCCCATTAGTGCATACACTCAACATCACACGACTGTTCCAAGTTTATGTGATTCCACACACACTCGACACACAAAATGAGCGAATGGCCTCTGTCTGTTACAGCTTTGGTCTATTGCTTCACATGTTAAAAACAAATCACATTTCGATACTCTTCAGCATCTAATTAACACAGTTCTCGCCGGAACGTACCACACAGGTCAAATACATGAGCGTAAAACATTAATGACCTTCGATTTTAACCCAGAAGTAACCTCCCTTTGCATAATAACACGGCGTACAAAACCGCTATTCCACATCCTCCACGTCGTCTTCGCTTAGGAAAGTACAGTACAGCCAAAAGAGTCTTTGCGGCACCATTTCCGAAGCTATTCACAGTGCAAGCTCAAATCCGTTACCAAAATGGTTCAGAATCGAATTAAAATATTCACATACCACGTCTGCAAAACTCTCGCCAGACACAGCAACTCTTGTTCAACTGTTTCTATCTCTCTGGTTTCAACAGCAAGAATTCAGTCTAGCCAACATTGAACTTACAAGGGGAACTCGCCGTAGGCCGCTCTCATTACAGTCTAAGTTTGGCAGGGTGAAAGAAGTGTGAAAATAAAGGACAACTGTTTTGGTTTACGTGCCAACACTCACTAGTCAAAGTTTCGACGCTGTATTATCAATTCGATTGCGTGGCGCCTCTGTATGTAAGTTGGTAGCGCATTGGTCAGGAGCACAGCTTTGAATTTATGCGCTCCGTGTTAAAATCCAGACTTATTTCCTTTTTCCCTCTTTTGTTGTCGCGGAAGTATGCGATATCAATATTTTTTGTGACATGGTGAAACAAAGTGGAATTATTGACAAAATAATTTAGCATTTCATCTCGTATTATCATATTAAAATAGACTTTACCAAATCCAAATCTTCAATAATTAAAGAATATTAAAAATTAAAAACATATCAATTACAGTCTATTAGTTCTTCCTTTAATTTTCTTGTTTCAAGGCAACCAAGGCGATACCATTACAAAAACATTGAAAGTCTACAAATTCGTAGCACCGGGAGCAACGAGCGAAGGCAAGTATGGCACAGCCATATTATTTAGTGTGAATGTAATTAGAAAAACATCTCATTAACGTAGCTAACACCTCGCGATACGGCGATAATTTCGCGGCAAACTACGCATATCGAAGGATTTTCCCGGAAATAGGGTACTGTAATTTTGTTATGGATAAAACTGTGTATTTTAATTGCATCACTTCTGCTTGCGATTTCTCTTTGCTGTGAGATGAAAATAGGGCTCTTCTGTAATAGGCGAAAATCATTCTTCATCTGTCAGTAAAAGTATACGTCGCAGGATCAACAAAAAGGCATAAACTTTGGCGGAATTACTTTTAATGAAGACGTTGGGGTAACGGGTGGGCAAATGTCTATAAGGTACAATACATATGTAGAATTGTGGTCAGTTGGGAATGTGAGTCTCACGGGAAGCGTGCAAGGGATAAGTCCCTGCAGTTCCGCTATTCATCTGTGTCCTCGGTGGCTCAGATGCATAGAGCGTCTGCCATGTAAGCAGGAGATCCCGGGTTCGAGTCGCGGTCGGGGCACACATTTTCAGCTGTCCACATCGAGGTATAACAACAAGACCTGTCGGCAGCTGAGGTTGTCAGTTAGTCATCATTTATTCCAGGGAAAAGCTGCACGGTCATCAACAGTAACTGTTCTTATCAACAAACAGCCCAAAACATACAAGGAGTGATCGTTTTGCCCATCCCATGAGCAAATAATGTACAGAAATAGCTCCAATCATATGTAAGGTGCAAAATTTTGTCCAAAAACTGAAGACACGTATCTTTTGTGAGGTGTCTCGATTTTGTCGCTGTTGTGTACACATTCTATAGCTGTTCCATTAATTGATTTACGTCTTGTTGGACCATAGGACTCAATTTGCCACTGAATTATTGGAGACAAACAAAAACTTTTGGTAACAGTTTTCTGGAAAGTGTTCAAATGGTTCAAATGGCTCTGAGCACTATGGGACTTAACATCTGTGGTCATCAGTCCCCTAGAACTTACAACTACTTAAACCTAACTAACCTAAGGACATCACACACATCCATGCCCGAGGCAGGATTCGAACCTGCGACCGTAGCGGTCACGCGGTTCCAGACTGAAGCGCCTAGAACCGCACGGCCACAACGGCCGGCTGGAAAGTGTTAATTCGTGTCAGCTGTGATAATGAAAACTATTTTTAATAATATTTGAAATGCTTACTTCAGTTTTCAATAATTCCATTGTATCTCTCGATGTCACAAGAAATATTGATATCACATACTTCCGCAACCACAAACGAAAGAAGAAAAGACATGAAATTGGATTGGAACAGGGGTGAAAATTTTCGAAGATGTGCTCTTAGTCACTGCGCTCCTTTTTTACTGATTTATGTATTTTTTTCCCGCAACCAGCTGAGTTAGTTACTCGCTACGCGAGAGGACTGATGAAGCTCCGTCAAAACTTCGACCGGCAATTTCTCGTAAACTGCTTAGAGTTGGCATCTAAGCCAAACAGGTGCCCATTTAATTCAAACTTTCTTCAACCATGCATATTTTCCACTATATCAGAGACGAGTTTACGGCAGGCTCCCCTTCTTGGGTAAAATGCGGCCCCGCGCTACCCTGCGTAGTGAATAATACGTAATTACAGCCCAGACAATATGTACACATGAGAAAAAGATAATATAATCTTACAGATTATCGCAAGACACACAGAAATAGCTGGCCGGGGTGGCCGAGGAGTTCTAGGCGCTACAGTCTGGAACCACGGGACCGCTACGGTCGCAGGTTCGAATCCTGCCTCGGGCATGGATGTGTGTGATGTCCTTAGGTTAGTTAGGTTTAAGTAGTTCTGAGTTCTAGGGGACTGATGACCACAGATGTTAAGTCCCATAGTGCTCAGAGGCATTTGAACCATTTTACAAAGTAGTAGAGAATTACCATAATTATCAGTTAGAGTAAATTAGCGTTGGTAATAATTTGTTGTTAGCATACGGAAGTTGCCGCAGAGGTTGCCTCTGCCGCTTAATGTGTATCGTGACTCGTTCCTTCCCGCTGAAGTCTTTCCTTCATGGTGTGATTTATGGAGCGTGACGTATGAAACAATTAATGAAAAAAATTGTTCGGCCTCATTGTCTTCACTGCTGCTCTTCCAGATCTGTGATCTTCGGTGTCACAGTCAGTTTGGAGGTTATTTCATGAAATTTTCTTGCCGCATGATTCAACACAGTTACCGCAAATTACAGTTTTCGAACTATTCATCGTCGAGAGCCTTGAAAGGAACAGTTTCTCTCAAGGTTCTGTACGTCTCGATTAGTTTTTTTCGAAGCATGCTGACGCCTATTGCACATTCAGTCCTCTTCCCGCGTTCCACCACATGTTAAGCCTCTGTTGCACGGTGATGCCATTTGTTGCCATTTGGCAACCTAAGTATTTACGTATAACGTTTAGAAAACCATTGATACATGCATTTTGTTGCCATGTGGCAACGCACACAGTCTGGCCTGTCTGCAGGGAGTTAGACTTTGTTTGGTGTCGTTATGTTGGCAGAGAAGACGAAAATTGATTATCTTTGCTAAAAGTCGATTGCACATAACGTATGTAGAAGCAACTGTAAGAATGGATTATTTCTGCCACTTAGCTCATATCTAAACAAGTGTGTAAAATGATGCTTAATACATGCAATGTTTTCTTGTTCTGGAACTGAACTGTAAATAATAGATCAGTGTTTTCGGTTTATTGCAATACAGCAACATTGTGATCTTACTGCTGTAGACATTTTACAACAGAGGCTGCTTCGGAACAATGCTATAACCTTTATTCCGTAGGCAATTCGGAAATAGACAACACTGGCAGTGAAGAAGTATTTCCATATGACTAAGATGATGAGACGCCTGGACATCTTATTCTTCTTGGAAAGTCCAGTATGGATATTTCTGAGAATTATAACGATGATGAAGAAGAAGAAGCAGTAGAAGAAGTAGAAGAGTAACGTGAGAACAATGTGTCACATCTAAATTTCGTTGTAACTACAAAAGAAGAGTGTTCCAATCCCAAATAAATAGTCTAAACTTAAATTCAGTTGAAAAACATGGCCGAAAGAAGTACTCATATTCTTGCCAAAATATATTGGTACTTTTGATATACTTTCTCATGTTTGCTGTTCAAAAGAGTAATCTTTTAACGTTCTTTGGAAACGAAGTGTTGGACATTACTGTTGATGAGTCAGACAGGTTAACTGTTCACAAATTCCTTGATAAACAGATTATACCATTCAGAGGGCGTAATTCAGTGAAACAGTACAAACCATAAAAAAAGAGACGGCGCTATAAAATATTTGTACTACCTAATGTGAACTGCTTAGTGTATAACTGAAATGTATTCTGGTAAGAGTAGCCAAAGTGAATTTCTTCCTGACGTAGGTGTATGTGGTAATGTGCTAAAACTGTCCAGTAATACTATAGCACAAAAAATGTAAAATATTTGGTACATCTGTTTCTGCAGTTCTGATTGCAAATGGAACTGGCAGAAAGAGGGATCTACAGTCTAGCTGCTGTTCAAACATATAAATGGATGTTTGTATCACGGGGACAAGAAACTGAAGAAATCTGGAAGGAGAGTAATAGATGATAAACAATGTGCCATTAGAAATATACAGTACTCTGGTGTAAAATGGCATGGCAACAAACTTGTGATATTGCTAAGCAGTTTTGCGGGAACAAATACAATGATTGAAGTAAAAATATACGACAGGAAATTGGGGAAATCAGTTATGTCGCTTGCCTCTGGAAGGTTATATATTATAATCAGTTCACGGGAAGTGTAGATCTTGTGGAGTCGGTGATATACAGGATCGACATACGTCCAAAAACTTCATTTGATGGTAGTGAATGCTTGGTTTCTTTTCAGAGGTGATGCATCGGGAAAGCATACCCGCATTAGCCGAGTTCAAGAAGGCCCCACGTAAAGATTTTCTGTTCCAGAGGAAATTTGAGATACGATTTCAAGGAAGACCTAGAAGTAGCTATGCTGAGAGCTCCCATACCGCAAAGAAGAACAAAGGACGAGCTGCTGTACTGCCTCGAAAAGAAATGCAGTTGGATGGCATGGAACATTTTCCTATTTGGGTATGGAAGGATGTACAAGGTTGCATTGTGGAATGGAATAGTCAAAGTGAAGTGCGTTAAATATGAGGTGCATTTTGTTTCACTGTAAATAAGAACTGTATCTTGAAACTCCACACTAAATGACAAAATGAGACATTAAAAGTGTTGAAGAAAATGATTAAAATGTTTTTTAAAAACTGAAAATAAAATTAAATATATTTTTTTTACATAAAACTTTTCACTGATGACGTTACAAAAATATATATAATGTAAACTATATATATCAATAAAATTGGGGCGGTGTGCCTTCCAGCTTGGATGTGGTTTTTAGCTGTTTTCCACCACCGATTAGTTGAATACGTGGTCGTCCCGCCTCCGATACACGGTACGCCTGCGTTAGGAAACTTTGTCACATTTGAACATGAGGTGATACTAGATTCAGACAAATGGTGTACATATATTCCGTCTCGAGGGGATATGATGGCGACAGGAATTGCATCCGGCCATTCAGTCCCACTCTAAAAAGAATGCCTCCGCTTTCAAATTACCGTACGGGATTGGGAGAGTATTAGGCAGCCTGCCGTTAGTGAAGACGTCAGTTTCGTAACCGCAGCTCATAGTCTGGGCGGATGCTCTATTCTCTAACAGAACAATGGCTCATTGTTAAGTCAGAGCACCGCGGTGCCAACATTATTTCATAACGCACCCGTTAGGTAATGCAGCGTAAACATGCAACCATGTCATGGGGATTTCTCATTGCTCCTACTCGATTCGTCTGACAACATCACAAAAGGCATTAAAAAGCTCTCTCCACGATAAATTGAAAGCCGTTTCTTTCTTAGGCACGAGTGTGATGAAGGAAAGTAAGCCGCCTTTACGAGCGTCTTATTCGTGAATCAGGTTATTGAGCTGTCTCAGATGATAAATTTTTGACTGTGAGTATAGACGTAAAACATAGCGGAATATCCTCAGTTCAGTCGTGCATATCGATACATCAGACCGCCTTTTGCAGCCGTAACAAGCCTGTTTCATTAACTAAGTTTCGTTTCTCTTCAAACCAACACTCGTTTCCAATATTACACTTATCATTGCGCTTACTGTTTAGTTAAGTGGAACCTAAAACAGTTCTTACGTTTAATTGTGATTATTGTAGTACTCACGTTTGTCCTGTACATCGCTGTAACTTGAAAAATCGAAAAAATAGAATGGTACTATGATTTTTTTTCCACAATTATTCTATAAAATGATGTAAGAAAGAACATTTTCGATATATTCAAACTCGTATGGTGTAGCAACAGACAAAAAACCTAGTTCATCCTGTTTTTAGATTTTTTAACAATTTTCAGAAACAGTAGGTCAAATGGAGAAAGCGGCTTGTGGTATCTCCGTCGATGTAATATATAAAAGGTCTATAACACAATCAGAATTCATAATTTTAGTAAGCGACTTGATTCAATCTATTAATAAACATTAAGAACGAAAATAATTATGTACAGACATACGAGGTGAATACAGTGGAATGCTTTCCAGCTAACTAGGGATGTGAAAACCAAAGCAGCAAGCCTGTCTCTTCAGAACCAAACATAAATAACAGCACGAAGCAATTCTACTGTCGCTGGATGAAACAACCATAAATTTTACATGTTCTCTACTGCTCGTAATTGGAAACGAAAGAACAGCCCACCCACAGTTATCTGTTTTAATGAAATGTATCACAATATATATACACTTATCAATATGCCAATCGAAAATACATTTCTTCAAAAGTAAACATACTTGACTAAAAAACTGAAGTTACAGAAGATTCCAGAGTGATTCCTAGTTTACGCTGTTATAGATACACTTAGGATATAAAAATATTCTGAAAAAAAGGTTAGATGCTTAGTGGAATGACATGTCTGTGCGGAGTGAGACTCAAAAAATCGTTGGAACTTTTTTACAGCTTGGAGCATATATGACAGACGTAAGTCAACACGGTACAAATTATACTTTTCTTTTGGATATGAAAATTCAGACAAAAATTTTCCTCGTACTACTTGATATTTGAAGGACATTCTATTGATAGATTGATGGTTTGAGAGAAAACCACGCTATGGCTCTTCTTTCCTAATAACGAAGATTTTCTCTATTGAAAAATTTTTGCTACTGAGACACAGATAACAGAGTTATATCTAGGCCATTCGGCAGCAGACTGCGCGGTCTGCAATATGCAATTCAGTAATACGCTCCAGCTCTCTTTAAAATTATGATATTCTAAGTCGAACATTGAACTATAAATCCTCAATTTCTCCTCATATGCTGAACGTGCTTTCGAGCATCATTCAAAGGTACATCAAGCGTTTTTCTGATTTGTTTTATTTCTCATTTTTAGATAAAAACATTTGACTGTTTTCATTTTCCAAAGACGTATTTTTTTATTTCGCTATTAAGCTTTGTTCGGAAAGCATTATCGTTTTGAGACCTCATTTGCTTTCTGGAGTCTTTTGTACTCGAAATTTCCTAAATTTCGTACTTCATTAGAAGGCACCGATCTTAAAATGGTTCAAATGGCTCTGAGTGCTATGGGGCTTAACATCTGTGATCATCAGTCCCCTATAACTTAGAACTATTTAAACCTAACTAACCTAAGGACATCACACACATCCATGCCCGAGACAGGATTCGAACCTGCGACCGTAGCGGTCACGCGGTTCCAGACTGAAGCGCCTAGAACCTCACGGCCACACCGGCCGGCGCACCGGTCTTAAAAATCAAATATACACCAACATAACCTTTTACACCTTAAAGAGACGACAGTGAAATACACTCCTGGAAATGGAAAAAAGAACACATTGACACCGGTGTGTCAGACCCACCATACTTGCTCCGGACACTGCGAGAGGGCTGTACAAGCAATGATCACACGCACGGCACAGCGGACACACCAGGACCCGCGGTGTTGGCCGTCGAATGGCGATAGCTGCGCAGCATTTGTGCACCGCCGCCGTCAGTGTCAGCCAGTTTGCCGTGGCATACGGAGCTCCATCGCAGTCTTTAACACTGGTAGCATGCCGCGACAGCGTGGACGTGAACCGTATGTGCAGTTGACGGACTTTGAGCGAAGGCGTATAGTGGGCATGCGGGAGGCCGGGTGGACGTACCGCCGAATTGCTCAACACGTGGGGCGTGAGGTCTCCACAGTACATCGATGTTGTCGCCAGTGGTCGGCGGAAGGTGCACGTGCCCGTCGACCTGGGACCGGACCGCAGCGACGCACGGATGCACGCCAAGACCGTAGGATCCTACGCAGTGCCGTAGGGGACCGCACCGCCACTTCCCAGCAAATTAGGGACACTGTTGCTCCTGGGGTATCGGCGAGGACCATTCGCAACCGTCTCCATGAAGCTGGGCTACGGTCCCGCACACCGTTAGGCCGTCTTCCGCTCACGCCCCAACATCGTGCAGCCCGCCTCCAGTGGTGTCGCGACAGGCGTGAATGGAGGGACGAATGGAGACGTGTCGTCTTCAGCGATGAGAGTCGCTTCTGCCTTGGTGCCAATGATGGTCGTATGCGTGTTTGGCGCCGTGCAGGTGAGCGCCACAATCAGGACTGCATACGACCGAGGCACACAGGGCCAACACCCGGCATCATGGTGTGGGGTGCGATCTCCTACACTGGCCGTACACCACTGGTGATCGTCGAGGGGACACTGAATAGTGCACGGTACATCCAAACCGTCATCGAACCCATCGTTCTACCATTCCTAGACCGGCAAGGGAACTTGCTGTTCCAACAGGACAATACACGTCCGCATGTATCCCGTGCCACCCAACGTGCTCTAGAAGGTGTAAGTCAACTACCCTGGCCAACAAGATCTCCGGATCTGTCCCCCATTGAGCATGTTTGGGACTGGATGAAGCGTCGTCTCACGCGGTCTGCACGTCCAGCACGAACGCTGGTCCAACTGAGGCGCCAGGTGGAAATGGCATGGCAAGCCGTTTCACAGGACTACATCCAGCATCTCTACGATCGTCTCCATGGGAGAATAGCAGCCTGCATTGCTGCGAAAGGTGGATATACACTGTACTAGTGCCGACATTGTGCATGCTCTGTTGCCTGTGTCTATGTGCCTGTGGTTCTGTCAGTGTGATCATGTGATGTATCTGACCCCAGGAATGTGTCAATAAAGTTTCCCCTTCCTGGGACAATGAATTCACGGTGTTCTTATTTCAATTTCCAGGAGTGTATTTCAATTTGCCTGCAAGTCATTAATTAAGTTTTTCTTAATTACCTTCATTACTTTGAAGCAAATAAATCTTTTATTGTAAACTTAGACCTCATGCTGGTCAATTTGATACCCTATTTGTCCACTTCCCATTCTTTGTTTCGCTACGGAAATTCGCACAAAAATTTTCCCGTCATACTACTAATTACGTTTATCTTAGTTACCTGAATTTCTTTCACGCAATTCCGCATTTAGCAGGCGTCTTTGGTGGTCAATCACGCTTTCACACCTCAGGTGATGCTTCTTGACACATATTGTAGCTATTTGGCGTAAGACTAAGACAACAGACATCTATAGAGCTGCAACAATACTGAGGCGTTACCATAGAAACGTTCTGTAAAATCACTTTTCTAGCCTTTTCTGTTTTCGAAATGTCCTCAGTTTAGGACTTGGTTCGAAGGAAGCTATTTAAATAGTCAAATATCATGCAAATGCAATTTCTTATGCGCAAAACGATTAGGCCTCGAAGAGATAAACTTCTTCACACATCGCTTACCTTCCTAGCGACTTCTGTCTGGAATGTACCTAATTTGCTACTTGATTCGATGGAGTAGTAAAAAATTGTTCAAATGGCTCGGAGCACTATGAGACTTAATATCTGAGGTCACCAATCTCCTAGAACTTAGAACTACTTAAACCTAACTAACCTAAGGACATCATACACATCCACGCCCGAGGCAGGATTCGAACCTGCGACCGTAGCGGTAGCGCGGTTCCAGACTGAAGCGCCTAGAACCGCTGAGCCACACCGACCGGCATGGAGTAGTAATGTAACTTTTTATGTGCAGAACTTTAGGCCATGAAGACATAAACTTTTTGACATTTCACCAGCTCTGAACGTTTCATCCACATAGGAAGCAGCAGCTGTTCGTGAAATATTTCAATTTTTCCACAATTCATTTATTATATTTTCCTTAATTACCTTGATTACTTTGAAGCAAATAAATCTTTCGTTGCAAACCTAGACCACATGCTGGTCAGTTTGACACCCCATTTGTCCATTTCCGTCCGCAGCTCGTGGTCGTGCGGTAGCGTTCTCGCTTCCCGCGCCCGGGTTCCCGGGTTCGATTCCCGGCGGGGTCAGTGATTTTTTCTGCCTCGTGATGACTGGATGTTGTGTGATGTCCTTAGGTTAGTTAGGTTTAAGTAGTTCTAAGTTCTAGGGGACTGATGACCATAGATGTTACGTCCCATAGTGCGCAGAGCCATTTGAACCATCTTTTTCCCCATTTCCCACCCTTTGTCGGCTATGAAAATTTTGTCAAAATTCCCTTTGCCATTTTCCCACAGATCATTATTAAATTTTTCTTAACCGCCTCGATTACTTTGTAGGAAATATTTTTTTAAACAAGATCTCAACGATTGTGTGTGTGTGTATGTGTGTGTGTTGGGGCTTATGGGCGCTCAACGTCGAGGTCATCAGCACCCTGGCACTCATTAAAGGGAACGAATGTGGACAGACCTAATAAAACTAAAAGACACGCGCAAAGAAAGCAGGAAAAGAAGGAAAATGCTACATAAGAAAGTAGAACGTAAGGAAAGGGAAAACGTAGCAACAAGAATGCCACTGTCAATTTGATATCCCATTTGTTCATTTCCCACTCTTCGTTTGGCTGTGAAGACTCGGACAAAAAGTTTCCTTTAAATCAGTAAGTAATGTTTTCATAATTATCCTGTTTACTTTCAAGACTTTAAACACGTTTTGCAAAACTACTTTAGCGTCCCGTGAACAAATAAATAGTGTATATGTGGCCGAACAACCATAGATGGGGGTCTCTCGGCCAATAATGCCATACGATCATTACATAAGAATAAAATAGGGATTTTTCAATGAACAAAGAGTGATGACAATAGCAACGAAAATTTGTATTTCTAACCGTGTAATCTCAGAATTTTCGTTCAGCAACAATCCAGCTATTCTGCGAGGTTCAAAATATTTGTGCATTCCTTACACACTTACTCTCGCAGTTGCTTTAGACCACGCCATTGCGGGATGCTCTTTATAAATGCTTCATGCAATTAATAAAACTTATACATACAAATATTATTAGTAACAATGAGTGAACAAGCCTACCCATACATAGTATAAAAATATGTGTATGTATCTGTGTGCAACATCTCCTTCTAAACCACTAGATCGGTTTCAACCAAACTTAGTACACATGCCATTTAACGTCTGGAATGCAGCGCTGTGGGGATAAGGACAACCAACCTATGGGTGGCGATTTGGGTGAAAAGAAGTGTAGCCTACGATGCACGGATACCCAGACTTAATTCATCTCCATATATGAGAATGAGAGCGCTTGATGACTTGCAACAAACTTTCCACATAATTTCAAACATTCAGTCGCTGAAACACCTCACAAATTGATGAAAGGGCAAAAGTATATCGCTAATTACATTATCGCTGTCCATGCGGTACAACCTACACATCAGGCATGACGTTTTAATTTATTACCTCATTGCTACTAACTATACTCACAACACATTTCGGAGACAGTAACCACACATATCACTGAATGTACCTACAAAATTATATCATTGTACGATACATTCAGGAGCTGTTTTAAAACGAAACTGCAGGTCGAAATTCGCTAGAGATACAGTTGAAATACGTGTACAAATTTACGTGAAATATGTTAAATATGTGTTTCATGTGCATAAATGGATTAAGCCAGGGGCAGAAAGCTCCTCCTAAAGCTCTGGATCGACATCAACCAAATTTGGTACACGTTACTATCTGGAAAGAAATACTGTTGAGCTGCGGATGAGAAGGCGACGTACACGGATAGGGGGAGGAAAGAATGACCAGAAAGAGGGTGGAAGAGAATAGGAGGAGGAGATGGAGAGGGAGAGAAAGGGAGGAGGAGGAGATAGAGAGCAGGGGGAAGAGGAGATGAGCATAGAAATGGGAGAGAAAGAGATAGGCAGAGAGAGGAGAGAGGACTAGATGCACAGAGAGAGGTAAAGGAGATAGAGAGAGGGGGAGGAAGAGATGGATAGGGGAGGAGTGAATGAACAAAGTGAGGGGAAGGAGGAGATGGATAGAGGAGGTGGGGATGAACAAAGAGAGAGGGAGGAAGAGATGCACAGAGAGAGAGAGAGAGGTGGTGGTGGTTGTTGGGATGTTTAAGGGGGACTAAACAGCTAAGGTCATCAGTCCCCCATTCCAAAAACAGGCGAGACAGAAATGCACGAAGCAGGGAAAACCCCAAGGGGAAGGAGACTCCCCCCCCCAGGCCCTAAAAGAACACAAATGCGGTAACGAACACTACAGACACGAAGACACCAGACAAAAAGAAACAGAACAAAAGAAGAAGACCGGAGACTGGTTGACTGACCACGACAACAAAAAAGGGAAAGAGTCAACCAACCGACTACACACTAAAATCTGCAACCAAATATGAGAGACTCGAGGACAAGAGACACACAAAGCGAAAGGAGCAGGACCTCCCTAAATGGAACCATAAAAAGGACTATCACGGATAAAATTTAAAACGTCATCAGCCATGGAGGCATTGTCGCTTAAAACCAAAGGCAAAGTTCCCGGGAGATGAAAAGACTCTCGGAGAGTGCGCAGTCGGGGACACTCCAATAAAATGTGAGCGACCGTCAGCCGGGACCCACACCGACACAGGGGGGGATCCTCCTGACGCAAAAGATGGCCGTGCGTCAGGTAGGTATGGCCGATGCGGAGCCGACACAGGATAACAGAGTCCCTGCGAGAAGACCGCAGGGAGGAGCGCCACACATCGGTCGTCTCCTTGACAGCCCGCAGTTTATTAGGCGCTGTCATGCCTCGCCACTCAGCAGACCACATCCCAAGCACCTTACGGCGCAACACCAGCTGCAGATCGCGAGCCGTGAGGCCGATCGCCAAAGCTGGGGCGTCGATCGCCCCTTTGGCCAGCCTGTCAACACGTTCGTTCCCTGGGATGCCAACATGACCTGGCGTCCAAACCAAGACCACCGAACGACCAGAACGGGCAATGGCGGAAACGGACTCCTGAATAGAGGACACCAGAGAAGAAGAGGGAGAGCAGCGGTCGATGGCCTGAAGGCTGCTCAGGGAGTCACTGCAGATGACGATGGACCTACCTGAGCAGAAACGCATATGCTCAAGAACGCGCAATATGGCCACCAGCTCTGCAGTAAAAATACTGCAGCCAGCCGGCAAGGAGCGCTGCTCAACATGGGCAGCATGAGCAAAAGCGTAGGCAGTGCGACCATCAACCAGGGAACCATCAGTGTAGACAGTCTCACAGTCCGAAAATGAGGCGAGGAGCGCAAGAAAACGGCGACGGAGGGCCACAGGCGGAACCGAGTCCTTGGGTCCTTGTGCCAAGTCCAGACGGACGGACGGCCGGGACAAACACCAGGGAGGCGTAGGTGCACTGACCCGGAAGGGAGGCAGAAGAGGGAATGACCCCAGTTCCGACAGCAGGGACTGGACACGGACAGCTACAGAAAGCCCAGACCTAGGTCGCCGTTCGGGCAGATGGAGGACCATGGCAGGGAAAAGCAGGCGACGATTGGGATGGCCTGGCGAGCAATGCACGTGGACAGCATAGTCGGCGAGCAGTCGATGGCGGCGAATCCGCAGCGGGGGAACCCCGGCCTCCACCAGTAGACTATCCACGGGGCTGGTACGAGAGAGAGAGGAAGTAGAAGAACAGAATGGGGAGCAGGAGACGGGCAGAGAAAGGGGAGAGTGACAGACGAGGAGGGAAAGATGGACTGAGAGAGGCCAGAGGAGTAGATGGACTGCTGGATAAGGAGATGGATAGAGAGAGGTGGAGGAGGAGACAGAGACCAGAGGCAAGAGGAGATGGGCAGAGAGAAGGCGAAGGAGGAACTGGACTAATAGAGGATTGGAATAAACATATACTCGGGCTATACCAGGTACCAATTCAGTTCTACCGGGAGACTATAATTAAAGAGCAGCTGCCACAGAGGTCCAGTGTCGGCTGTGTTATCATATGGCAGCAAAGCTGGTAGATATTCTAATGAGTTGATGCGGAATCGATTTAAACTGGAAAAAATTAGTTCACCAGGTGCAAATCAGGAGCTGTGTAAATGCAAGAACGATGTATAGAAATGTTTCCATATCTAATGGATTAGGAAAGGGGCGTGGGCAGAAAAGATCAAACAATTGAGATAAGCGCAATGTTGATTTCATTATTAACAGCCGTTTACACAGTTTTTTGAGCATCAGCACCAGAGTCATCTACAAAATACTGCATCCGTAAAACGACGTGGTCAACAGATGCTCGTAACTGTCGCGGTGGAATCTGAGCAATGTGTTCATGTAAACTGGCCTTCAGCTCCGATAGAGACCGAATGTGTCTCTGGTAAACGCTTTCATTTAGGTATTCCCAGGGCCGAAAGTCACATGATTTCAGATCAGGTGATCTTGCAAATCATGCATTTGGAAAAGCTCTGGAGATAAAACACGTTCATGGAAGGTTTCATTAAGCAGATCTTTCAATGGGTGAGGAGCATGAGGTTTCGCCCCATCTTGCATGAAAGCAGTCGTTTCCACACGGTTACGCTCTTTGGTTCAAATGGCTCTGAGCACTATGCGACTTAACTTCTGAGGTCATCAGTCGCCTAGAACTTAGAACTAATTAAACCTAACTAATCTAAGGACACCACACACATCTATGCCCGAGGCAGGATTCGAACCTGCGACCGTAGCGGTCGCTCGAGTCCAGACTGTAGCGTCTAGAACCGCACGGCCACTCCGGCCGGCGTTGCGCTCTTTCAAAGCAGGAATCACTTGCTGTACAAGGATATCTCGGTAACGTGTAGACGTCATGGTACACCTGACATACCTTCTGGGTATATTCTCCTCAAAGACGAACGGACCGAGAATAAAGGTGCTTGTGAATCCACAGCACACAGTCACATACGGCGAGTGCAGTACCTGTGCGTGCACAACGCGCGGTCTAACAGTTCCTCATATTCGCCATTTCTGTGTATTCACTGCATCCTGTAGTGTCAGATGTGCCTCGTCACTCCATAGAATATCACCCGGCCACATATCATCAAGTTCGATTCGTGCCAGAAACCGGATAGCAAATTCAGAATGTTGTTGGGGATCATGGCGTTTCTGTTGCTGACTCGTCTGGATCTCGTACAGGCACCAGTGTCGAACGGACCGCTAAAATTTCCGTACTTTGACCGTGGAATGTACAATGGTCGTGACACTGTACGAGAACTACCACTACCCCAGGCACGTACTGCATGCTCAGTTACAGCAACAGCAACTCATTAGTAATTCCCACTGGGATAGTACGCCTTCCTCTTCCAAGTGGCACACCAAGCTCTCCCGTATTTTCGAATTTCATTAGCATCTTCTTCTCTTCAGACCTTTCAGTCGGCACTGCAATTGCTGTCATTCACATAAAATAGGTTCACTAACAGTGCAGTCTCTCTTCGCGGAAGTCATGCTGTTCACACACTTTATGGCTTGTCAAATGACAGAGTGGATGTCGTACCATCATACGAACAGTGTACAGCTCCAGATTTGCATCTGGTGATCACAACTGGAACTAGTTTCTTTTATTACGTATATTAGTTCCGCATTAACGCATTAGCGTGTCTATCAAGTTTCGCTGGCATTCGATAATTACAGCCCACACTGGACCTCTGTGAGTAGATATTTGGAAATTTGCGGTAAGGTCTTATGGTACCAAACGGCTGAGGTCATGGGTCCCTAAGCTTAGATGTACTACTTAATCGAACTTAAACTTACACTAAGGACGACACGCACACCCATGCCGGAGGGAGGACTCGAACCTCCGACGGGGGCAGCCGCGCGGACCGTGACAAAGCGCCTCAGACCACACGGTTACCCAGCACGGCCTTCCTTGAGTAGCTGCCCGGTACTATTAATGAATGTTTGACGCGATGAGATTTTACTTTCCTTAGTTAATTTTCTGAAAAGTCATAATGGTAAACGAATGATTCCTTCCCGAGTCAGTACATCAACATAATGCATTTCTACTTGTAACTTAAAAGTTGTTGGGAGCCGTCGAATTTTGCATCCTGCTCGTATGAAGACTCAGACCAGAAAGATGAATATTCAGTATGAAAAAGTCTAGCATTACTTGAGACAAACGCTAGATGATAGACTTGTATCATCGATGTATTATGCACAGTATTTGCTTTTGATAGTCAGCGTCTAATTTACCGAGCAGAAGTTACATATAGTACATTTATATTACAAAATAGGGATGGACTCTATAATAGATTTCAGGTTGGTCACTTTGGTACCCCTTTTGACTCTTTTCCATTCTTCGTTTAGCACTGAAAATTTGAACAAACTTTTTTCCCCTCAAATCACTAATTACGTTTTTCTTAATTACCCAGATTCCTTTAAAACAAGTAAAACCCTTTTTTGTAAAACTTGCCATCACTCTGGTCAGTTTGATACCCGAACTGTCCATTTCACACTCTTCCTGTAACTGTGTAATTTATAGTGAGTCATGTTTTCATTACACTCAAACATTTGACCAAGAATAGCTATGTTAATAATAATAATAATAATAATAAAATATGCACAACAAGTTCTAACCCAGCAGAATTTCTTCATCTCACTTCTTTCATTTCACAAATTTGGTTCTTTTCTTATGTAGACCACACTTTTTTTTCATTAAAGAACAAACCTCATTAATTATCCCCATACACACACACACACACACACACACACACATACATACATACATACATATAATTTCAGTTACGAACTGTTACTAATACTTCTTATTAATACATGGTTCTTTTTTCTGTACATGTAGAACAACAGGAAGCAGTCACGGCTAAATCCTAACTCATTATTTCTTTCTTTGTTTTAATATTAGCTTCGCACAAATACCACATTCTAGTTATTTCATGGTACTCTCTGCGGAACACACAGCTGACGTTCATGCCACCACTCATTATTTCTTTAACTGGAATGAAATGATGCGGCATTAAAAGGGTGTTTAAGCCCGTGCCGAATGCTGCGTGTTCTGTTCACTTGATATTACGAGCTGACGAAGTATTTCCATTTGGAGTACATCTATGAACCACGCTTCAGTCAAGGCATTTTCATATTTTTTCCGGGCATTTGCCACTAGGTTGTCACAGCTTTGATGTACACATTTTAAATATACTTTCTAGGGCTACATTTGATTACACACAGCCATCCAAAAGGTGGAGGAAAAGCACGCACTGAAATCTTGCAGAAATGTAGCGCGGCATTCTCACGTTGAGCTACAGCTATTGGACATTAAGTAAACGGTTACTGGTAAATATCGTTGACACTGAAGCCATGTATCACATATGTTCCACGCTCATCGCAGTGGACTCTTTCCTCTTGAATGAACACATTGAGACATCACTCTAGCTCAGTCTCAAGTTAATCCTGCTCTGTTATGTGTCTATCAGGTTTTGTCTTTGTTCGATAACTATGTTTTCAAGCGGCTTTCGTTAAGAACATGTCCTATGAACACCAATATGCTCGACGAATAGTCAAATCATGTAACGACAACACGGAGGTAAGTGACGTAACAGGCCGTAGTATCACTATTCACTTGCTTATACAAGCTCAGCAAAATAAAACTATCCCGTAAAATATTTCATGCTCCACAAATAGGCAACCCATCTTACAGCATCTGTCCTTAAGGTGCATGAAATACGAGGATCATTCAATAAGTGATGTAACACATTTTTTCCCCAGGCCAATTTCGGATGAAAAAACGCGGAATTTGTTGTGCGACATCGTGGAATATTCCCGCTTCAGCCCCTGTAGTTTCATGAGGTTCCAATAGGCGGCGGCGCTATACGTACCTATCAAAGTGACGTCTATGGCGCAGCGGCGTTCCAAGCAGAGAGCTGTCATTGAATTTCTTTCTCGGAAAACCAGAGCATCGCAGATATTGATAGGAAATTGTAGAATATCTACGGAGACTGGCAGTGAACAAAAGCACGGTGAGTCGTTGGGTGAGGCGCCTGTCACCATCGCAACAAGGTCGCGCAAACCTATCCGATCTCCCTCGTGCCGGCCGGTCGCACACAGCTGTGACTTCTTCAGCGACGGAGCATGTGGGCACTCTCATTCGAGGCGATCGACGAATCGCAATCAAGCACTTCGATGAAACTTTCTGGCAGATTAAAACTGTGTGCCGGACCGAGACTCGAAATCGGGACCTTTGCCTTTCTCGGGCTAGTGCTCTACCATCTTGGCTATCCAAGCACGACTAACGACCCGTCCTCACAGCTCTAATTCCGCCAGTACCTCGTCTCCTACCTACCAAACTCCACAGAAGCTCTCCTGCAGTAACGAGGATCGCACGATCCTAAGAGCTGCCACTGCCACGGCACAGTAGAATTTCGTATTATAATGTCTTCGTATGACTCTTTTTCTTTTTGGAGTAAACAAAAGTTCTTGCTGTGAAAGTAACGCAGAACATTTTGGTGCCGAAACCTGGGAGAAGGACTGTCGCAGCCGACGCGTGGGAGAATTTCTGCGGGCAAACTTCTGCCTTTGCTAATAAGAAGGAGCAGCCACGCAACCATATTAATGTATGATGAGGAACGCTCGCGGAGTGTTTCGTGCCTGTTATGAAATTCACGATCATCTACCCTTCGGGAAAATTGAAAGCCCATTATTGCTATTAATATTACTGTGGGACATTTACTGCAAATCTTGTGTATAAAAGATCGGCGTAGCTTGCGATTATTATCACCTCTGGTTCATTTCCGTTCTGCTTTTGTCACCAGCAGCTGTCACTCTTTGTTTATTTGCTACTGCCTTGATTTCCGTTCGTACACAATAACTACTGCTTTGTTAAAAGGTAATTAA
This sequence comes from Schistocerca nitens, assembly GCF_023898315.1. Classification (NCBI taxonomy): domain Eukaryota; kingdom Metazoa; phylum Arthropoda; class Insecta; order Orthoptera; family Acrididae; genus Schistocerca; species Schistocerca nitens. The sequence continues at coordinate 1,189,396,205 of NC_064614.1, read as the reverse complement.
GTACTGACAGTACATAGCAATACAAAAATTACGTCTCATGAAAAGAAAGTGAACTCATTAGAAATCGAATATTACACGATTCGTCACTGCTATCAGAGAAGTCTCACCTGAGACATCGGTCTCCGAATTTAGACACTACAAGACTCGTTTAGAGGACACGCTCTATCCGCGCGGAGTGGCCATGTGGTTAGAGGCGCTATGTCACGGATTGCGCGCCCATCCCGCCGGAGCTTCGAGTTCTCCCTCGGGCATGTGTGTGTGTGTGTGTGTGTGTGTGTGTGTGTGTGTGTGTGTTGTTCTTAGCAGAAGTTACTCTAAGTTGTGTGTAAGTCTAGGGACCGATGACCTCAGCAGTTTGGTCCATTAGGATTTCACACACACATTTTGACACGCTGTTAATTTTTGTACTGCTGGACGACCAAACACACTACATGTTGATAGAGGAGGATTTCAGTACCGATGTAATTGTAAGTGAGAATTATATTGATAAAGCGGAGCGCTCCCTTATCATCGCGTCCGACGGTATCGAAAGGAAACTCTCAGAATCTATGTCATTTTCAAGCACGAACAATGTGGTCCCTCTGGCCAGCGCAGTTACTAGGATAGATTACCGTCCATTAAATAAGAGCTCTTCTGAGGAGACGTGTATAGTTGGCCTAGAGTTTGGGAACAATTTGAAAGCTCGGTGGGCAGCGACAGCCCTAGTCCACAGTTAATAAATGTCTCTCCCTTCGAGGCTATCTCAAAGGTGAACTTGAGATGTTCGGCGGTGGCATCGCCGGGAGCTCAACCACTTACAAAAATTCAAAGCAAATTTTGTGGCAACAGTACGGATGTAGTAATAGAATCATTGAGGCGCACCTAGATTATTTGGGAGCGATCGCACCAGTTCATTTCGTATGTCCAGAAACCATCAAAGCTAACTGGCTTGGCAAAAAAATTCAAGCCCTTGCAGAAACTAACAGAAGGTTTCTGGAATCGTTGGTGCAAAGACTACTTATTGCTACTCGGGAATTTTAGTCAAGTGCAGATCGCCGGTAGAAGGCAGAAGATTAGAATCGGTGACATTGGACTTCTCCAAGGAGACATAAGTGGAACAGGACGAGAGTAAAGAGGTTGTGAATTGGCCGGGACGGAGTTTATTGGACTCCTATTCTCACCACTCCAGAGCAAAGAGAGATTACGAGATCAATCCAGTTGGTTACACTGCTGGAGATTATTCAGGGTAGGGAGGATGTTACAGCACGGTAGAATTATGTATTATAATGACTTTGTATCGCCATGTTTTTCTTCGACGTAAATAAAAGTTCTTGCTGTTGTGGAAGCAAGCGGTGCGTCTGACTTCTTTAACTTGGATCCACTCCGAATAGCCACGTTATACACGTCAACTGCCAAATTACGTCTTCCGGATTTATAGAGGATCCGAACGGCGTTCTCCCAGTCATTGTCGGAATAGGCCATCTTCCTGTGTTAAAAACATGGTTCGGATTGTTGTTATTCTGATTGAGTATAACATTTAAATAGCATTTACGGTCAATATTCTCATAAAATATCTATTACTTTTTTGTGATTAAGTCTTAAAAGCCGTTAGATATCAAGATTTCGCCACGTGATCGAAAACGCTCTGTTATTGGCTGATGCTCTGATTATGTCATAGGTAGGAGTAATACGAAGCTACACTTGTATTATAGTAGCTTAACCGAAGTTACGAGGTTTTTACGTACTTTTACTGCAAACAGTTTCGCTACTTAGTGGTGGGATACGCAATTACAACTTTTAAGTAACAATAGAATTTTATGAATGCTTATAGTAGAAGCCTTGCGAAAGTTGATGCGTTTATCCTCCACCCACTTAGAGCGGCGATATGTCCAACGACGAACATCCTTTTTCCTGCTCCCTGCCACAGTATTAAACTCGCTCAAAACTAAGGACTTGTAGAACTTTCGCAAATGGGTAGGTACACTATAACTGGATTGTGGACATCAGTCGTGAGCTACGACCCAAACCACAATGAAATTATTCTTGGCAAAACTTAATGCTGATTTCCTGTGTAACAGGCACTCAGCAAAGATACTGCATCTGTCAGGCGTTCCGCGCCGCAACGGACAGCGCATTCGACTGCAGTGTAAGAGGGCATATCTTGGAAGGATCATGTATCTTTAAAAATTTCACGAAATAGCCTTAGCAAGAACTGATTTTAGTGGTTGTGTCGATTGTGGGATGTATTATACATACCTGCACATTCATCTTAGTCTGGGAAACGGACAAAAGAGGATAAGTGCATTTTTTTGCGAACAAACAATTCACTTTTTTGAAAAGCAATGCTAATAGTGAAGATACAACCATACCTCCACTCTACAACTTGGTGTAGGAGGATGAGTCATACGGAGAGATACAAAGCGTGTACAACATTCAAGTGACACAAACGGAAGGCCTGTAATGTTTGTGAGTGTAAACTAACGTTAGCGTCTGAAGCGAACTTTCTTCATCTTCGTGTAAGTTGACGAAGCTGCAGAAGTTTAAACTATAAGGATCCCAGCTAGACAGTACGGAGATGCAAAACATAGTTTCTGACATAGTAAAAAGTGTGTCCTCACATTAACTAGAAAATATCTTTTGGAATGTGACGTGTGTGAACAGCGGTTGCAAATGTAAGCGCACGTAACCAGGAAGGAAAACACAATAATATTCTGTTTCTGATCGGTGTGGTGAAGTTTTGTAATTGTGATTTGGTTTCCATATGAGAGAACTGACGAGTTGTTTTACAAATAAGTTAAAATGTTCTTTCGGGTTAGATTTGAGCCAGCGATCTATGAACATCTCCTTATAAAATTCGACGGTTTGTCGTTTTTTTCTTTTTTTTTTTTTTTTGCATTTTGTTCGGTATTGTTCGTTGCGTTTGGTCTGGTCTGGGCTGACGTCACAAGATATCCGTTCAAGTTGATAGTTGATCCAGTTACTCAGTTTTTTTTAATTACAGCTGGCGAGCAGCCCTCTGACCGAGCATGCTGAGCAACAGTGCCGGCAGCTCTAACAACTGAGCTACCGAATAATTGAGGTGTAGTTAGGTAAAATGACAATTTTCACGAGTAGTTTAATTTCATTGAATGACATTATCCCTCACTGTAACAGTGGGAGAGCATATCTCAGAGATAAGTTAATATTAACTTCATAGTGCAAACCATTTTTTAATTAAGTTATTGAACTTGTGCGTCAACATGGTGACAATTTGCCGGTAGAGTGCAACCATAGTAGTCGCATCTTGTGATCCTCTGGAAGACTCAAAAACATATTTTCAGGAGTTTCTGCAGATGCATTTGTACAGTATGGTACTACACACCATTGTAACCCATTTTCCGAAAGGTAAATTCCAAAACAAGACATGGCAGTGAATTAGCATTATGACAGTAGGAGCAGTGAACTAGCTAGTGACGTCACAGGCATCGCATGACTCGAATGGAGTGTTTTAGCGAGCATTCAAATTATCTGAATTTCATTTCCATTTTTATAAAAGAATACTAAAAGTCAAGAGAAAAAAAGCATGTTAGGACCATAAGACGACAGAATTAATCATTTAAGACAGTTTCCAGAAAACAGTCAAATACCCTACTCTACACGTTGCAGTAGATGAAATAGTCTCACGAGGCTGTGCGTTCATGTCCCAGCCCTCCTACTACAAATACGCTATTGGCCATTAAACTTGCTACACCACGAAGATGACGTGCTACAGACGCCAAGTTTAACCGACAGGAAGAAGATGCTGTGATATGCAAATGATTAGCTTTTCAGAGCATTCACACAAGGTTGGCGCAGGTGGCGACAACTACAACGTGCTGAGATAAGGAAAGGTTCCAACCGATTTCTCATACACAAACAGCAGTTGACCGGCGTTGCCTGGTAAAACATTGCTGCGATGCCTCGTGTAAGGAGGAGAAATGCGTACTATCACGTTTCTGACTTTGATAAAGGTAGGATTGTAGCCTATCACGACTGCTGTTTATCGTATCGCGATATTGCTGCTCGCGTTGGTCGAGATCCAATGACTGTTAGCAGAATATGGAATCGGTGGGTTCAGGACGGTAATACGGAACGCCGTTTGGATCCCAACGGCCTCGTAACACTAGCAGTCGAGATGACAGGCATCTTATCCGCATGGCTGTAACGGATCGTGCAGACACGTCTCGATCTTTGAGTCAACAGATGGGGACGTTTGCAAGACAACAACCATCTGCACGAACAGTTCGGCGACGTTTGCAGCAGCATGGACTATCAGCTCGGAGACCATGGCTGCGGTTACCCTTGACGCTGCATCACAGACAGGAGCGCCTGCAATGGTGTACTCGACGACGAACCTGGGTGCACGAATGGTAAAACGTCATTTTTTCGGATGAATCCATGTTCTGTTTACAGCATGTCGCATCCGTGTTTGGCGACATTTCGGTGAACGCACATTGGAAGCGTGTATTCGTCATCGCCGTACTGGCGTATCACCCGGCATGATGGTATGGGGTGCCATTGGTTACACGTCTCGGTCACCTCTTGTTCGCACTGACGGCACTCTGAAGAGCGGACGTTACATTTCAGATGTAGCTCTACCCTTTATTCGATCCCTGCGAAAACCCTACATTTCAGTAGGATAATGGACAACTGCATGTTGCAGGTCCTGTACAGGCCTTGCTGGATGCAGAAAATGTTCGACTTCTGCCCTGGCCAGCACATTCTCCAGATCTCTCACCAATTGAAGACGTCTGGTCAATGGTGGGCGAGCAACTGGATCGTCACAATACGCCGGTCACGACTCTTGATGAACTGTGGTATCGTGTTGAAGCTGCATTGGCAGATGTATCTGTACACGCCATCCAAGCTCTGTTTGACTCAATGCCCAGGCGTATCAAGGCCATTATTACGGCCAGAGGTGGTTTTTGTGGGTACTGATTTCGCAGGATCCATGCACGCAAATTGCGTGAAAATGTAACCACATGTCAGTATAATATATCCGTCCAATGAAATCCCGTTTATGATCTGCATTTCTTCTTGGTGTAGCAGTTTTAATGGCCAGTAGTGTTTCTCTGGAAGTAACAGGAATTATCACGAACCCTTCGCGTGACAAACAGGCATGACTACACAACTAAAGAGACGGACACTGTGGCGGTGTAATGCGATGAATAAAATAAGGAAACAGCGTGATTTTTGTGTATAAATCATTTTATTAGCGGGAGAGAACAGTACAGAGGCAACTAATAAATGGGTCACGCTGAAGCAGGACATAGGGGGTAGTGTGTTCAGAGTGATAGTGCGCGATGTAAATACTCGTCGGTGATGTGCGAAGTGCGGAAGGCATAGAGGGACAAATAAATAAGGAGCGAAGTAGAGAGGAGGCAGCTGGGGCGTCAACCGGCGGCGCCTAGTATGAGTAGTTGTACCCGAGGCCGTCGAAGGTGAAGTGCGAGGAGGAGGAGCCGCCGTCGCCGCCGCCGTCGCCCTTGCCGGAGGAAGAGCCGGCGTTCTGCGCGTGCGCGGAGGCGGGCACGTGGTACAGCAGCGGCGTCGCCGCGTGGAAGGCGACGGGCGCCGCGGGGTGCAGCGCGAGCGGCGCGCCCGGGTGGAAGGCGACGCCCTCCTTGGTGAGCGCGGGGTAGGCGGGGTGGTAGGCGGCCACGGGGTAGGCGACGGCGCCGCCCGCGGGGTGCACGGCCACGGCGGCGGCGGGCGCTGCGTAAGCCAGCGGCGCCGCCGGGTGGTACGCGATGGCCGCCGGCGGGCCCGCGGGCTGGTACGTCACCGGGCCCGCCGTGTAGTACGTCAGCGTCTGCCCCGGCGCGCCGCCGCCCCCGCTGCCGCCGCCGTTGCCTCCGCCCCCGCCTTGCTGCTGCTGCTGTTGCTGCTGCTGCTGCTGTTGGCCGCCTCCCGCAGCACCGGATCCGTCGGCACCCCCGGCGCCGCTTCCGCCGCCTCCGCCGCCACCGCCGCCAGACGAGGCACCTCCGCCGCCCCCGGCGGCCAGTGCGCGCTGCTGCTGCAGCTGAGACTGCTGCTGCTGTTGCTGCAGGCTGGCCGCCGTGAGTGCGACGGCGGCGCTGGGGTAGAACCCGGCGCTGGCGACCGCCACGGCGCACGCCAGGACCGCGATCTGCAACAGTGCGCCGCCGTGTCAGCAAGTGGTCGCACCACCACCTCACTACACACTAGTGCTGATCGCAGGAGCGGCGGTTTCGCCCATTTCGATCCACGTCTGAGGTCGCGGTTCAAAAATGGTTCAAATGGCTCTGAGCACTACGGGACTTAACATCTGAGGTCATGAGTCCCCCAGAACTTACAACTACTTAAGCCTAACTAACCTAAGGACATCACACACATCCATGCCCGAGACAGGATTCGAACCTGCGACCGTAGCGGTCGCGCGCTTCCAGACTGAAGCGCATAGAACCGCTCGGCCACTTCGGCCGGCTCTGACGTCGTGAAAGAGGAATTTTTTTAACTTTAACATTCATGGAATGAGATTTTCACTCTGCAGCGGAGTGTGCAGATTAAAACTGTGTGCCGGACCGAGACTCCAACTCTGGACCTTTGCCTTTCCCGGGCAAGTACTGTACCATCTGAGCTAGCCAAGCACGGCTCACGCCCCACCCTCACAGCTTTACTTCTGCCAGTACCTCGTCTCCTACCTTCCAAACTTTACAGAAGCTCTCCTGCGAACCTCGCAGAACTACATAGTTGCCATTTAAATTAAGGCACTTATCGTAGCGATGGAGGAGCATGGAAATTCCTTCGTCGTAAAATTCGGCACCTGCGCCTTCAACCACGTGGTTACCTCTTCTTGAAGCTGTGCGTCGTCATCAAAACGCTGCATAGCCAACCACTTCTTCATTGCTGGGAATAAGTGGAAGTCGCTCGGTGCCAGGTCGGGACTGTACGGCGGATGAGGAAACAACTCCCACTTAAAAGATCCGAGAACTTCACGAGTGGCATTTGCAGTGTGGGCCCGGGCGTTGTCGTGAATCAGCAAGATCTTTGAGCCCAACTTTCCCCTGCGCTTGTTTTGCATTGCTCTTCTGAGGTTGTGCAGAGTTTGGCAATACCTTTGGGAGTTTATTGTAGTGCCTCTTTCCAGGAAATCCACAAAATCACACCTTTTCTGTCCCAAAACACAGTCGCCATCACCTTCCTTGCCGACATTGTCTGCATGCATTTCTTGGGTTTTTGGGGGGAATTTATGTGCCCCCACTGCATTGACTGCAATTTTGTCTCGCAGTTCACATGCTTAACCCATGTTTCGTCACCAGTAACGTTGCGATCGAGTAATGAGTCGCCATCTTTCTCGTAAGCGTCCAAAAACGTTAACGCTGCAGCCATACGCTGATTTTTGTGAATCTCTGTCCAGATTTTTGGTATCCATCTTGCACAAAACTTGTGGTAACCAAGTTTTTCGGTAATGATTTCGTGCAACAAACTTCGTGAAATTTGTGGAAAACTCGCAGAGAGTTCCGTTATTGTGAAATTACGGTTTTCACGGACCGCGGCATCGACGTTTTCGACAAGTTCGGCAGTCACTATGCTGGGTCTTCCACTTCGCTCTTCGTCGTGAACGTTAGTTCGGCCATTTTTAAATTTTATGACCCATTGACGCACTCCACCTTCAGTGAGTATGTTGTCCCCATACACTTCACAAAGCTGCCGATAGATTTCTATCGGTGTACAGTTTTTTGCAGTCAGAAACCTTATTACAGCACGCACTTCACACTTCGCGGCGTTTTCAATTAACGCTGACATTTCAAACAGTCACAGTAACTCAACGGAGTACAGCACGAACCTCTCACTAGCACGGCAGGATGCCGACTGACGGCGGAATGCCATGACACCAAGATGGCCGCGCTAGTCCCGCCCCTAACGGACACAAACGAAAACGTAATGTAATTTATGGATAGACCTCGTAACATGATGCTGACATAAATATCGTATCCGTACTGTTCTGTCAGTTCAGTTTCGGGCATGTTCTTGCGTTAATCTTCAAGTTTATTTAAGGTAAGTTTAAATCGAGTCCCACATGTCTTAGCTGTTGGAAGCCAAGCAGCTGACTCCTTGCAAACCTTCATCAAGTCCAGCTGATTTTTTGTTGATTATAAGCCTTTCCAGTCTGTTTTAATGCGGAAAAATATTACAGTTTATCTGTTTGAACGAAACAGTATAAACAAAACTGCAGACCAAGTTGACTCTACCCTTAGATTAATGCGCAGCTGTAATCGTTAAATAAAAACAAAATTTGTGTCAGTACTATGACTACGCTAAAGCGGTAAGTATTCTTCCTGCGCCCGCATCTCGTGGTCGTGCGGTAGCGTTCTCGCTTCCCACGCCCGGGTTCCCCGGTTCGATTCCCGGCGGGGTCAGGGATTTTCTCTGCCTCGTGATGGCTGGGTGTTGTGTGTGATGTCCTTAGGTTAGTTAGGTTTAAGTAGTTCTAAGTTCTAGGGGACTGATGACCATAGATGTTAAGTCCCATAGTGCTCAGAGCCATTTGAACCATTTTTTGAAATCTTCCTGCGCTCACAGATACCCGTAATCCGGAAGCACTAAGACAAGCACCATGCTTTTACTTTGTCGATCTCTGTATCTACATCTACACTCCGAATTCCACCGCACAGTGCTTGGCGGATGGTATTTCACACTAATATTACCGATGCCCTGTCGAATTCCATTCCCGAATAGAGCGAGGGAAACATTGCTGCAGGTTTGCGCTCTAATTTCTCCTGTCTTATTATCATTATCCCTAGTCGAGATGTACAATTGTCACAACAATGTGGTAGCACTGTCTTGTTCGCATACAGATTCTCTAAATTTACCCAAAAGTGTTTTTCGAGATTTCGTCGTATTTTCTTCAAGAATTCCCATGTAAGTTCTCCGAGAAATCCTGTCACAACTTCATAACGGTCATACCATTCTGTTACGACCACAGCAACCTGTAGCCGGTCTTTGATGTTTATTCTCATGTCTACTTTTAATGACTCTAAACGCTGAAACAAACTCTAGAACTGGTCACAATAGTACGTTGTGTGCAACTGCAATTACACATGCACTGCACTTTCACAGGACTCTCCCAAGAAATCTAAGTCGTTCATTCGCTTCCATTATAGTGATGTTGCATAATAGTGCACTTTCATATCTCTTCTTAGCATTATCCCCAAATACTTATACGATGTGACGTGCTCAAAATATGCACCACTAATCTCGTAATCGCATACTATCTGATTCTTTTGTTACAGACACTATCTTGCGTTAATCCACATGTAAATAGAGCTGACATTCACCACAAGAAGTGGAAATTTTTCTGCATTTCCTGACGATAGTCCAACGAGGATACTTTCCTTTAGAAAACAATGTTGTCGGTGAGGAATTATATATTGCTGCTGATCCTGTCCGACAAGCTGTTTATTTACCTGTATATTAAGAAGTTGGGGCGCACCCGTCCTTACTTCCATTTCTGCCAAACAATGCGTTCCCGTATTACGTAACGGGTTCTAGTAACCAAAAATTCATCGGTACAATAACACATCTGTGAAGATACTCCGTATGGTGGAATATTGGTCAGCAGTCGACAATATGGTGTTGTTGCCTTTCAGAAATCTAGTAAGTCGGGAACTATCTGTTTACCTGTATCTGTTACTGTTGTTCAAAGTTAACTGCAGAACTCTGTAGCTATACGAGAAGAAAGACCTTCAAGGGTACATAGACCGCACTGTCTGCAGTGTTCCCCACATCTGTTGAGGCACGTGCGACGTAACAGTCACTTGACGAATGTGGTGACTGACGAGGACCCAAAGATGTTCGAGTGGTTCAAGATTCTGGAACCAGGAAAAATACTTCGAGGTTCAGATGGTGTTGCTTCAGACATTTTCAAGCTCTTCTAGTTGTCTTGGAGCACTATACTGCTGAAATGCTTTACTTAAAGTCTTAGAAACTACATTGATAACCATCAAAATTGAAACAGTAGGAAGGATTGCAAACAACGTAAGTTTACATATTGTGCTTATACAGCATAGTAGGAAGAATGCGTGATTAAATTTGTAGGTGGCTTGTATGAATACACGGTGCGGAACTTAGTATGCGGATAGCAACATGGGGTTTAAACGGGCTGAGCTTGGGTGATACTCTTACGTTGTGGCTAGCGAGTGGTGGCATGCCCGTGTCTCGGCAACCCATCACCGGATGTTATTAGTGGTTGAGCGGTCTGGGATACAAGCTTCTTTGGACAACAGCTGACACACTCTATATCGAAGAGGGTCAGGACAGCAAAAGCATCATGTGGTCTTGCATTACCTTGTTGGCAGTCGATGTCGCAGAGACGTCGAAGACAGGACAGGGCCACCTGCCACAACACATCAGAAATGAAACACCTGCTGGCTGCATTACTAGCTGTGTGAGGCAGACGTGATCGGACTGTCTACCCAATGACAACTCCTTACCGTCATGCCAAGTGCAGAGCCTGTATGACGATGACGATTGCAGTCACACTAAGTTCCTTGGAGCCTCCACCACAGATATGGTCATTGTGATGTACGCTGAACCGGGACTCGTCTGAAAAGATCACGTGGTGCCCCCCAACGATCCCAGTGTTTTCGATGGCTGCACCCCTGTCGGTGAGCCTCTCTCTCAGTTGCTTCAAGAGGGGCCGCAACAATAGTCGTCATGTGGACAGTATGTGGTGTCGTCCATATCGCCGCACTGTTTGTGGGGATACTTATCTTGCTGCGAACAAGCTGATTTCCTGACTTGAGGTAGTGACGTGGCTGTACACTTCTGCACAGCCGAGTGAAAAATATGTCTGTCCTGTCTTACGCTAATCGCGTGGGGCCCTCGAGATCCTGCATGGCGTTGAGTATGACCCTCCTGAAAACATATAACAGTCGTAAGATCACGGCCAACGCGAGCTGTCCTACCAATGTCGACGGTAAATGTTTCTCTTTTTTACACGAGGCGTAACAGTATCTTCTCACAAACAACATTCAAACTCTGCGATAGAGAAATCAGGTGGGTAATCTTTCTTATACAGGGTGAAGATATACAGATATTTTAATATGCTATTCTACAAGAAAAACTAAAGTAAAAAGTTCAGGTAAACATAGGCCTGCAAATGTTTAGGTACGGAGTTACGGCTAATAAAAAATTTTGCCTGAAATTTAGCAACTTCGCTAATATGAAGCCATCGCAAAACTGCACGAGATTAAAGTAAAGCACGATTTCCATTTATTTTGTTGTTATTGATCTGGTGAATCCAATAAAACATGTCCCAGACGTGTATCTGTAGTAGTTTTCCGGAACATCCAGAGAAGCAAAGAAGTAATTTAGTAAATTTTTTAATTTATTAACTACTCGTCCCAACTTGTTTTTTTTTTTTATTTCCAGACAATCGCACAAATTTTTCAACAGAAGTTGTAGAGAATTTAATTTTGGAAAAATGATGGTAATAACATTAACTGAAACTGTATGAATGTGTCAGGTAATCTGCTTTTATTAATACCATAGCACACGAGAATTCATGTTAAAACGGAAAAAGCAAAGCTCAGTGTTAACGAAGCTGTACAGTGTACATACAATTTCACAATACATCCACAATAAATGTTCAAAAATGTCTCCACAGAGTTCAATGCATTTAGCTGTACGTGTATGAACAGATTTTGTTCTCATTTCAGTTTCACAGGATTGTTCCTAATTTCATCTATTGCATTAATCATGCGAGCAAGTAATGCCTCACGTGTATTGACTTTGTCCTCATAAAAACTATGTCTTTCATTCATCCCCATACACAAAAAGCCATTGGTGTTAAATTGGGCGATCTGGGTGGCCGCAGACGTGTAGCACCACGACCAATCCATTTCTGGGGGAAATGTTCATTTAAATATGTAATAACGGCGTTGGTGAAATGTGAAGGCGCGCCGTCATGTTGAAAATGCATCTGCAATTACGTAGCAAGTGGAACATCTTCGAGCAAGCGGGGCATTTCTTCTTGAAGGAATTGTAAGTACGTCTCGCTAATTAGACAGCCTGGGAAAATGAATGGTCCAATAACGTGTGTGTTGATTATACCACACTACATATTTATGCTATATCGCTGCTGGAAATTGTGTTGCACTGTTGCATGTGCCTTTGCTTCAGACCACACGTGCTCCTTATGTAAATGTTTATACCATCTCGAGTAAACTGTGCCTCATCAGTAAATAAAATGTATTTGTGTAACTGTCGATTAATATTTAACCAGATGCATAACTCCAAGCGAAGGGCAGGATCTACCGGGTGTTCTTTCACTGAATGTCATTATGTTCTTTCACTGAACAATACAGAAAACTAACTCGTTTCAAGGTTAGGAAATGACTGAAACAACTCACTACGGGCTCCAACAATGACACATACGTTTTCGCATTTTCAATGAAAAGTGAACAAATTTACTTGTATAATAATCTTTGCTTCTCTGGATATTCTGGAAAACTACTGCAGATACACGTCTGGGACATGTTCCATCAAATTCACCAGACCAATAACAACAAAATAAATGGAAATCGTACTTTGCTTTAGCCTCGTACAGTTTTGCGATGCCTCCACATTAGTGAAGTTGCTAAATTTCAGGCAAAATCGTTTATTAGCCGTAACTCCGTAACTAAACATGTGCGGATATATGTTTATATCAACTTTTTTCTTTTGTTTTACTTGTAGAATTACGTATTAAAATATTTGCATATCTTCGTGAATCATCCTGTATTAGCGTGTAGATGGCATTACTACTATATTCTGGCGAGAATGCGCTGACATGCAAATTTTTTCAATCATTTCCATACTAAGTTTGGGACTGTGGATGGCAATTATCTCAACGACACAAAGACAAGATTTTTGTTCCAGAAGATCAGACTGGATAAAAAACAATTTTCACCCATTCGCCCATAATAAGAATGCGCCTTTGGCATAGCTTTTGCACAGCACATTCGCATAAATCAAAATACTTAACTCTGGGAAATGCGTTCCGAGTGACAGTTATAAGGCTTATCTGGACTACATCGTTCTCTCCTGTATGGAGTACAACTAAGAGCACATATAAATCAGGATAGTATCACTAGGAGTGCCTGTCTCTACGAGAATCGTGTCACACTTATTCAACTCTCGACAAGAAATGAACTGCGTAGTACACAAATTCCTCCAAGAGATGAATACAGACAAGGATTACGTCTGCTAGACAGGATTGTGTACAGAAACAGTGCACATGTCAATGAACACCCTTGATATATAAACTTTCACGGCCTGTGGCAGTTTCAATAAAATCATTTTGGATGTTAGGACACGTCGTAGTACATCACTAAAACAACGATCGATTTTCAGTTTAATCGCCCTGAAGACGACCGGTATAAAGACGGTCGAAATGTCGATGGTGTAGTTGTAGCAAGCCGGCTCAAGACGTCAGTTCCATGCCACTGCCACTATCCAAGATACTGCGGGTCAGCTTGCAGAATACGCTGGGTTAATGGTACCCAACCCAACCGAATCACTGCATGAATCCAGGACAGAGGTTCTTTGTAAATTTGACTCGATTTTGTAATCGTTGCAGTAACGCCACATACACTGTCAACACGTGATGCTTTGTCAGATAGCATATGTGTTGCTGCAGTCGACATGGAAGCCGGCGGTTGTGGCCAAGCGGTTCTAGGCGCTTAGGTTTAAGTAGTTCTAAGCCTAGGGGACTGATGATCTCAGATGTTAAGTCCCATAGTGATTAGAGCCATTTACACCATTTAAGTCGATATGGAAATACTTAAATATCATGTCATTGACTTAGAAAAGGCTGGTTTTGTTTAAAAAAAATACAACACATAAGAAGATAGTACATAACAACTGACAAGTGATAATTCTGCAGATTAAAAACCAAAATGAAAAAGGTGATAAGAAATGAAAAGACATTGTAGACAGAGCTCAAATTCCTATGTGTCTATGAAAGAGAAATATAACGGCTTTTGAAAAGCTTAATTTCGGTATTCCCCTTAAGCTATCTAGGGAAAGGAAAGAAAACCTAATCTCTACATATTCCCAAACATGAGTGCAATACATTGACAACTGTGCCATCTTGCCCGGTCTGCGAAAAAGAGATGGAAACTATTTTCACACTGTATTTTCCACCTGAATTGGACTCCGCATTATTTTTGAATTTTGAGGTGTCCTCCTGGTATCTGACAACAGTATCTCCCGCTCATTGTGATGAAACGACACCAACGCGTTGTTCGCTCACTTCTTTAAGAAGGATAGGTGTGGGCCAAGCCGGCCGGAGTGGCCGAGCCGTTCTAGGCGCTACAGTCTGGAACCGCGCGACCGCTACAGTCGCAGGTCGAATCATGCCTCGGGCATGGTTGGTTGGTTGGGTTAAAGATGAAAGGGACCAAACTACAAAGGTCATCGGTCCCTTGTTTCATAAAAACACAGAGCACAGTGAAACTATCCACCAGTCAGGCGAAGCACTAAAAGAAAAATTCCGGGGGAAGAAAAGCCCCATAGTCCATTGTAAGACAACAAGGAAAACAGAGCACAGCAACAAAAACAACATAGAGAACAAAGGCAGAAGGAATTAAAACTGCACAGCAGAGGACTGTGGCTGGCTGATCACGAAAATAATAGGATGAGCCAGCCACTCTGCAACATGTTAAAACCTCCAGCCTAAAAGTTTAGGGTGGAGTCGAATCACAACACAAAACTAATTAAAAGAGAGAGCTCAAATGAGGGTGATGTAATAAAATTAAATGGACCTATAAAAGCCGCTTGCGCGAATAAAACTTAAAACCCGATCTGCCATAGAGACATTGTCATCTAAAAGAGATGATAAAGCACCCTGGAGATTAAAAGTTCGCCTGAGGGCGGTTAAAAGAGGACAGTCCAACAATATATGGGCCACCGTCATAATCGCACCACAGCGACAATGAGGGGGGTCCTCTCGACGCAGCAGATGACCATGCGTCAGCCAAGAGTGACCAATGCGGAGCCTACAGAGAACCACAGAATCCCTGCGAGAGGCCCGCATGGAGGAACCCCACACAGTCGTGGCCTCCTTTACACGCCGCAGCTTGTTGGGGGCAGACAGAGTGCGCCATTCGTCTGCCCATATCCCAAAGACCCGACGGCGTAACACCGATCGGAGATCAGTTGCCGGGAGGCCGGGTGTGTGTGATGTCCTTAGGTTAGTTAGGTGTGTGTGTGTGTGTGTGTGTGTGTGTGTGTGTGTGTGTGTGTGTGTGTTGGGGCTTATGGACGCTCAACGTCGAGGTCATCAGCGCCCTACACACATTAAAGGGAACGAATGTGGACAGACCTAATAAAACTGAAACACACACGCGAAGAAAGCAGGAAAAGAAGGAAAATGCGACATAAGAAAGTAGAAGGTATGGAAAGGGAAAATGTAGCAACAAGAATGCCACAGTAAATTGTCATTGGCTGGCCACTTACATAAAATATGGGCGAGCTTGTCACACAGTGAGTAGGGGACTGATGACAGAAGTTGTGTCCCATAGTGCTCAGAGCCATTTGAACCTTTTTTTTGTGGCCCAATGTTTAATCGCTGGATTCGTTTTGAGGTATCATGGGACCACACAGGTCTTAACTACTCGATCGAAATGTCACAGTCGTGCGACCGTGGACTCGATTCAGGAAAACTGTGACAGATTCGTGTCCGCCCACTCAAAATTAGGTTCTCCATGTTTTCCCCTCTACATCTTTTAAGGTGGATTTCTTTTCCCATCTTCCCGCGGTCCGAGACTTTGATCCTTCTTGATGACATTATCGCCGACTGCTGTTTCATCCTGTGATGGAGACTCGTGCTGTCATCACACTGCTCTCTCGGCCGTTACGTCAGCTTTCTGATCTGGAGCGGCTACTCCCCTTCCATGGAGTTCCTCATGAGTACCATCGACCCTCCCACTCCCTCCTCTTCCCGCCCCTCCGCCAAACCAGATCTTTGGCTGTAGCGGAGATCTGAGACACTGACAGCTCAGCTAATTGGATGAACAATTTAAGTGGTAAGACTAATTGTATCGCACTTTACCGAGGTACTTACATGAGTCAATTAAGTTTTATGTTCTATGCAACTTACGTGTCAGGAAGAATTTTCTGAAGGCATCTGAAGTGGAGCCTTGAACGTAAATGAACTTCTGCACGTGTACGATAAGCGGTTACACAAGAACAGAATGAAACTTTGTAAATGTCGTTTCACAGACGAATTCTGAATATGAGATGGATAATGAGATACAGCGAACAGTTGCGACGAATAGAAATTTAAGGCACAACTTGACACTCGCTGAGTCATGAAGGAATTGTAGAGATGAAGAGGCTTTCACGTGATGTACTAACGTATAGAGCAGTCTTCGGACAACAATAACAGCATGCAGTGTAAGCATGACTGCCACTGGTTAGGGTGCATTAGCGTCTGGAACAATCCACGAATAGCGGCCTCGAGTCTGCAGACATACAGACTTTCCACACAATTACGAAGATACCAAGTGTAGTGGACTGACAAGGCAGCCAGTCCACAGTGACGGGTAGCCGAAAGGGCTCACGTACACACACGCCGACTGGCGCGAAGTCTGGAACAGGATACGTGATGAATGTGATAAAGAAAAGAACGTAGCTACTAGAACACTTAACTTTTATATCGTCCTTTGGTATACAGCATTCTTGATGATACAAGTGAGACTCTTTAGATACATGCAATGGTACAAATGGCGCCTTGCTAGGTCGTAGCCATTAACTTAGCTGAAGGCTATTCTAACTGTCTCTCGGCAAATGAGAGAAAGGCTTCGTCAGTGTAGTCGCTAGCAATGTCGTCGTACAACTGGGGCGAGTGCTAGTACGTCTCTCGAGACCTGCCTTGTGGTGGCGCTCGGTCTGCGATCCTGACAGTGGCGACACGCGGGTCCGACATGTACTAATGGACCGCGGCCGATTTAAGCTACCACCTAGCAAGTGTGGTGTCTGGCGGTGACACCACACCAAGGGCAGATAAGTGCGGGAACTATCGTACAGTTAGCTTAATGGCTAATATATCCAAGTTACAGACAAGAATAATCAGGAAAAATATCCAGAAGATTGGAAAAGAAAATTGGGGCTCTGTTATGACGACCAGTTTGGCTCTGGGAAAGGAAAAGGCACCAGAGAGTTAGTTCTGAAGTTGCGATTTTTAATGGAAGCAAAGCTTAAGAAAAATCAGGACGCATCCTTAGGATTTTTCGACCTGTAAAAAACCTTTGACTGTGTAAAATGGTGCAATATATCCGAAATTCTAAGAAAACTGGAGTGAGCTATATAGAAAGAGTGATAATGTATAGCATACAGGATTTCAGAAACAGTGTGAAAAGCTTGTAAAGGTGATGCAGGGTAGGTTGTACCGGGAAATAATTGCTAAGAAGGACATTCGATACGTCGTGTCGTTTTTGAGTTACTTAGCAATGAAGTTAGCCAATCGGGATGATGTACACGCAAATTAAAGCGACCCACCAGATACAATTGGTGTCAATTGTTATCATAACTTAGACGACAGCGCACGAGACTGCTCAGACTTTCGCTCGGGTGAGATCCTTACTACCACCCCATGTCCAATTTTTGTATCGCTCAATTGTTCGGTTTTAGGAAATCGAACAAAGACCACGTATGGCGACACCGTCCCTGGTGGGCTGCTTGAATTTGTGCGCGCAACACCCTGATTGGCTAACTTCAGTGCTAATTAACTCGGAAACCGCGTGGCGTAACGAATTTTTTTCTTAACCGTTGTTTCTCAGCAACAATCTACTCTACAACACCCTTACAAGCTTCTAAGACTGTTTCTGACCACCCTGTATATACAGTAACTAAAACGGAGGGTGTAAGACTAAAAGACCAAGAACTAATTGTTCGAATTAAATAGAGTGTAAGACACGTATACAGTCTTTCACACCTACTGTTCAATCTGTACATCGGATACGCTATTCCAGAAATAAGAGAAAGTTTCGGGAGATCGATTAAAATTCAGTGTTAGAGGATATCAATGATAAAATACGCTGATGACATTACTACCCTTAGAGAAAGTAGGAAGAATTACAGGACGTCTTGAGTACACTACTGGCCATTAAAATTGCTACACCACGAAGATGACGTGCTACAGACGCGAAAATTAACCGACAGGAAGAAGATGCTGTGATATGCAAATGATTAGCTTTTCAGAGCATTCACACAAGGTTGGCGCCGGTGACGACACCTACAACGTGCTGACATGAGGAAACTTTCCAACCGATTTCTTATACACAAACAGCAGTTGACCGGCGTTGCCTGGTGAAACGCTGTGATGCCTCGTGTAAGGAGGAGAAATGGGTGCCATCAAAGGTCGGATTGTAGCCTATCGCGATTGCAGTTTATCGTGTCGCGACATTGCTGCTCGCGTTGGTCGAGATCCAATGACTGTTAGCAGAATATGGAATCGGTGGGTTCAGGAGGGTAATACGGAACGCCGTGCTGGATTCCAACGGCCTCGTATCACTAGCAGTCAAGATGACAAGTATCTTATCCGCATCGCTGTAACGAATCGTGCAGCCACGTCTCGATCCCTGAGTCAACAGATGGGGACGTTTGCAAGACAACAACCATCTGCACGAACAATTCGACGACGTTTGCAGCAGCATGGACTATCAGCTCGGAGACCATGGCTGCGGTTACCCTTGACGCTGCATCACAGGCAGGAGCGCCTGTGATAGTGTACTCTACGATGAACCTGAGTGCACGAATGGCAAAACGTCATTTTTTCGGATGAATCCAGGTTCCGTGTACAGCATCATGATGGTCGCATCCGTGTTTGGCGACATCACTGTGAACGCACATTGGAAGCGTGTATTCATCATCGCCATACTGGCGTATCACCCGGCGTGATGGTATGGGGTGCCATTGGTTACACGTCTCGGATACCTCTTGTTCGCATTGACGGCACTTTGAACAGTGGACGTTATATTTCAGATGTGTTAAGACCCGTGGTTCTACCCTTCATTCGATCCCTGGGAAACCCTACATTTCAGCAGGATAATGCACGACCGCATGTTGCAGGTCCTGTACAGGCCTTTCTGGAAACAGGAAATGTTCGACTGCTGCTCTGGCCAGCACATCTTCCAGATCTCTCACCAATTGAAAATGTCTGGGCAATGGTGGCCGAGCTGCTGGCTCGTCACAATACGCCAGTCACTACTCTTGATGAACTGTGATACCGTTTTGAAGCTGCATGGACAGCTGTACCTGTACAGGCCATCCAAGCTCTATTTGACTCAATGCCCAGGCGTAGCAAGGCCGTTAATAAGGGCAGAGGTGGTTGTT
Source organism: Schistocerca nitens (assembly GCF_023898315.1). Lineage (NCBI taxonomy): Eukaryota > Metazoa > Arthropoda > Insecta > Orthoptera > Acrididae > Schistocerca > Schistocerca nitens. The sequence continues at coordinate 1,189,376,861 of NC_064614.1, read as the reverse complement.
CTGGGTACTGATTTCTCAGGATCTATGCACCCAAATTGCGTGAAAATGTAATCACATGTCAGTTCTAGTATAACATATTTGACCAATGAGTACTCGTTTGTCATCTACATTTCTTCTTGGTGTAGCAATTTTAATGGCTAGTAGTGTAGAATGAACAGACTAATGAACATGCAGAATGACGAAAGTAATGAGGATTGCCAGAAATAGCATTACCGATACATTTCGTATTAAAATTGAGGATCACGAAGTAGACGAAGAAATTTTGCTATTTTGGAAGCAATATAACACAGGACGAACGAAGCAAGGAGGACATAAAGCAGATCAGCACAATTTAAGAGGAAATTCCAGGGGAAAGAAGGCTGCAAGTATCAAAAACTTGCCTTATTGTGAGGAACACATTTTTGTGAATATTCGTTTGCAATAGAGCATTGTATCGTACTGAATCGTGGATTGTGGAAAAACCAGAACAGAACAGAATCAAAGATGTGAGAGGTAGTGCTACAGACGAACAGTGAAATTTAGGTGAGCTGATAAGATAAGAAATGAGATGGTTTTCCGCAGAATCGGCGAGGAAAGGAATATTTGGGAAAAACACTGAAAAGAAAGGATGAGATGATAGGATATCTGTTAAGACAGAATAGCTTCCATGGTACTACAAGGAGCTGTAGAGGATAAAAACCGTAGTCGAAGACAGGGCTTAGAACACATCCAGAATATAACTGAGGACGTGGGGTCAAGTGCTACTCTGAGTGTGTGTGCGGTTTGAGGTTTTCGGGCGCTAAACAGCGTGGTCATCAGCGCCCAAACGCATAGAAACAGGAACACATGCGGTGAAGGGACGAAGACGGACAGCGAACAAGGAGAATGGCTAAAAGACACAGACCTGACGCAGTTCCAAAACCTCACATACAGAGGCAAAACAAGAGGAGAAGAAACGCACTAAAAAAGGAAAGGAAACACAAGGAAAAGAGAACAGAAATCGAAGTGAAGCATGTAGGTAATCGTGACTGGCGGACCTCTTACCTAAAACCTGGGTGAGCCAGTCACCCAGCAGCACAATAAAATCCTCTCCCTAAAATCCGAAGCAACAAATTGGACAGGACACAAAACCATAAGACCTTAACCACAGTCGTTGCGTCATCTTGCAAAATAGAGGGCAAATCCGGTGGCAAGGAAACCACAGCCCTCTGGTCAGAGAATAAAGGACAGTCAAGTAAAATGTGGCGGACAGTAATCTGGACGCCACAAGCACTGCAGATTGGGGGGGGGGTCCTCCCGTCGGAGTAAAAAACCATGCGTTAAGGGACTGTGCCTGATGCGGAGGCGAGTGAGGAGAACCTCATCCCGTCTGCATGACTGGTAGGACGTACGCCATGGCCGCGTGGTGGCCTTGACCAAACGCAGCTTATTTTCACCGACTGCCAGCCACTCCTCTTCCCATTGATTGACGCAAAAGGGAGGTAACAGTATGGAGGGGGACGGCACATTCAACAACGTGAGGGAGGGAACATGCATCTTTGGCAGCCACATCCGCTAGTTCGTTTCCCCTAATACCCACGTGCCCCGGCACCCAGCAGAAAGAAACCTCCTTCCCCTGTCGTTGCAGGTGGAGTAGGGCATTATGGATGTTCTTGACGACCGTATCCGCTGGGTACAAGTGTTGTATTGTCTGAAGGGCACTCAGGGAGTCAGAGCAGATGAAAAACTTAAGACTGGGAACACATCTCATCTGCTCCAATGCCCGCAAGATCGCAAACAATTGGGCATCAAAGATGGTATACGCCGCAGGAAGCCGTAACTTGACGACTCGATCAGGGAAAACAACAGCACATCCAACAGAGTCCCCCTGTTCAGAGCCATCCGTAAATACTGGTACATGGTCGGGATGCTGGTTTAAAATATCGTAAAATAAGGAGGTAAAAACAAATGCAGGAGTGCAGCTCCTCCGGTACTCTGGCAAGTCTAAAAGGACGCCTATGGAGCAACCAGAGAGGCAGGCGGGTAAAACCCTGGAGATGAAGAGGTTGGCACAGGAGAGGATATCGTGGCGGGCCGCTAAGAAACAGTCAGAAGACTGATAATTTGCATAAAGCTCGTAAAAGTTGTGTGAGCGGAAAGCGATACGCCTGCACCTGTGGCTTACCTGCAGAACGGACATGGTGCGAGCACACAGCTGTGGCTGCGACTTGGAGAGGCGTGGTCGCCGCCACCGCTTATATACACCGCGCACTCACCTGTCGCAAGGAGCGTCCCGCGCCTGTCACAATGAACCATTCACGTTAATCGTCCCGTCCGCGGGCCTTCAGAAACATTGTCGCGTCTGCAGTCCCGGCCCTGCAGCAGCTGCGCCTAGGTGGCGTCGCGTGGGCCGTATGCAGATGCTCCTCTGTCTCAACGCGACGCTCGGCGGTTTCACCTTCTGCACCACAGGTCTACCTGCTACATCAGGGGTACGACCGTCTTCTGACGTGGAACGTCTTTCTTTCTGCTATTTTCCTGGACGATACTTACAATGAACAGGTGCACGTATCGAAATTTGTAAGTACACTTTTTTCTTAAACATTGCCAATGATAAAATCCGCTATTGCAAAAATAATTTATTTCTAAACAGGAAAGCATTACCCGTTTTCAGGACGTATGTCCCGTCTTCAGACGCATGTTAAAATGATGAGCCCACAAAGGATGCATAACTAAGGTTAAAACATATTGAAATTGGTTCAAATGGTTCAAATGGCTCTAAGCACTATGGGACTTAATATCTGAGGTCATCAGTCCCTTAGAACTACTTAAACCTAACTAACCTAAGGACATCAGACACATCCATACCCGAGGCAGGATTCGAACCTGTGACCGAAGCAGCACCTCCGGACTGAAGCGCCTAGAACCGCTTGGCCACAACGTATTGAAATTGGCCTATGTTAAAATAGTGCTTCCGTGGAACATGACATGTGAGAAAATATTCTCTTCAATCCTAGATCATCAGCAAGCCTTTCGCAGGTCCTGACATAGGGGAGCGCCACATGTGGATCTGCATGAATGATGAATGCAGATGCGCGGTCTTTCGAATACAGTACTTCATAGACACCCATCAGACCAGTACGACACCAACCCGAAGTTGAAATGTCATTCCTGCTTCCCTAGCAAGAAATTTCTGGCAGACCTAGGATTGAACAGGACATTCTCTTCCATGTCATGTACCAGCGATACACTATTTTAACCTATTTTAATCTCAGTCATGCATCCTTTGTGAACTCACATTTTAATATGCACCTTAAGATGGACATATATCCTGAAACTGGATAGTGCTTTCCTCTTTGAAAATAAATAATTTTTACAGCTGTAGGATTTTATCATTGACAATGAATAGCAGTTCTGGATGTCCCGTTAAGAGAAACGTGTTTCTTTAAAAAGCCTATATTATACAAAGCTGTTGACATTGAGCTTCAGTTTCATGCTACAGGGTGTCCATAATTAAAGTTCCAATTTCAAAACGTTGTACAAAGCGAACCACTGCTGAGAATAATATCAATGAAACGTGGAACTTAGGGATAACAGGAAAAGGTGTGAACGGGATCTAATCAGCAGCCGTTGGTTGCACAGTAAACACATACACTTTATTTAAGGAAATAATTTTTTTAAACAATCATTTAAAAAAATTGACTAACACAAGCTACACTGACGGCTGAAGGCCTTATTAAGGAGAATTCAAATGATTTGTCGGATGAAGGCCACAAGCAGTAGGAATAATTTAAACAAAATATTATTTTTAAACAATTGACACAAACAGAGCAAATGAAGAAGGGAGTAATGCTCAGACAGTGCTCCAAGGATCGACCTGAGAAAAGTCCATAGAGCTGCGTAAGCGGTGAGACAGACAGCCAAGAGTTATGCTCACTTAACAGGATGGCAACTCAAACTAGGGACAGCTTATAAGCTGACCAGCACACTCGTAAAATGCACCTACGATGCGGTAATCAATACCACGCTAGAATAACAGTTAACATCGTCAAATGACAACCATTTAATTACACAAGTTGGCTCCAGCAAATCCTAGTACGCAGACAGGGTTAAGACCAAACTGCCTAATCAAAATCTGACTAGATGTACATGGAACCGCAAAAGAATTCCACAAACAAATCAAACAATGCTAAAACAGTCACTATACAGCATCAAGACGAAATGCACGTAGACATGAACGCTAAGAACACAGAAACGGTCGAAAGACCAGATACAGGTCGTCCACTGAGACGACCGACCGAATGACCAACCATCGGTAGTTGCCAATCAAGTTAGGCAAGGGAAACGTCAGAGTATAAAACAGCCAACCGACAACTGGATGGCGCCCCAGGGCTCTGTCCTCTCCCCTCTCCTCTACCTCCTGTACACGGCAGATATGCCCCAACCCCCCCCTCCAGTACACCTCTTGCAATATGCTGATGACACCGCATTCCTCGCCCTCGCTCCTACGCTCCAACGGTCCCAACGCCTTCTCCAGAATCACCTTGACCTTTTTGCTGCATGGTGTAACCAGTGGCTCCTGAAACTCAATCCTTCCAAGACCCAGGCAATCATCGTAGGTCGTACCACTCGCTCCTTCCGGCTCCTGGATTTCTCCCTTACTGTCTGCGCACGTCCTGTCCGCCTCGCCCCCACCCTCACCTACCTTGGCCTCACCATTGACCGTCACCTCACCTGGATACCTCATCTCCGCTCCATCCAATCCAAAGCCCGCAACCGCCTCCGACTCCTCAAACTCCTCTCTGGCCGGACATGGGGGTTGCACCCCTCTACCATCCTCCACACCTACAAATCCTTAATCCGTCCCATCCTCTGTTATGCCAGTCCTGCCTGGATATCTGCCCCCCCCCAAATTCTATCAGTCCCTCCAGATCCTTGAGCGTCATGCACTCCGCCTCGCCTTCCGTATCCGCCTCCCGTCCCCCACGCGGATCCTCTATGATCTCATTCCTTTCCCCCATCTCCTCCTATTCCTCGAACATATCCGCATCCTCTACACCTCCCGCCGTCTTGAACCCCCTCACCCCCTGGTTGCTCCTCTCCTCTCCCATCCCCGTCCCCTGCCACGTCTTCACCGTTGTGTCCCCCCTACCCTCCATCTCTACACCCTCCATCTCCTTTCCCAAGGTGGCTTCCGTCAACTCCCCCTCCCGGATGATGCCCTCTCTCCCTCCATTTATCCTTCCTATCAACTCTGATCCTCACTCCCCCTCCTTTCCTCCGTCCTTTCCCTGGGCTCCCTCTTCCTCCCCCCCTGCCCTCCTGTGTTTTCTCCCCGCCCATCCTCCCCCTAGGTCCCTTCTCCCCCCCCCCCGAGTCCTTTTGCATTCCCCTCCTCTGCCTTCCCCACTCCCTGGCCCGTCTGCTCAGCACCCCCCACCCCTCTTATGGGTCCTCATTCTCCACTGGCTTCTTTCCCCCCTCCCACCCTTCCCTTTTCTTCTCCTTCCCCCCCCCTTTTTTTTATTTCTCCGTCTTCTGTCCTGTTTCCCCCCCCACCCGCTCTCGGCTGTGGTATGTCATGTTTGTGCCCACTTTTTAGTGCCGTATTTAAGTGAGTGTTCAGTGTTGTGCGTCTTTCCACAGTGATGCGAACAGAAATCATGCTGTCGCTGGGTGTGCATTTTATATTTTGCGAACAGAAACCAGACTGTCGCCGTGTTTTTTTACCTGTCTGTCTGCTATTTTTCTGCTTCTTGTATCATCAACCCTGTGTTTTATGTTTTAAGTTCTCGAATTTTCTGCCATTTTACCTTTCAGTCACCGATTTTCTCGCCAACTGTTGTTTTTTTTTTTCTTATCTTCATCTTTTTAACACAAATTCTGTAGGCTGAAGAGCGGCGTAGTAAGCTGCTGCCAGCCCGCCCCCTTCGGGGGGAATTGAAATTCAATAAAGAAAAAAAAAACTGGATGGCATGAGGTCTTTTCGAGAGACGGCCACACACACAAGTTGCACTACTCGAATATAACGATCCATTCAACTTAAACTCGCCGAATCTGGAACTCGACGTGGTCGTGCACTCTCGCGACCACATCCTTACATCGGGCAGTGCATATATCGCCAGCTCCTTCAGCGACCTCTCTGCTGCTCCGTCCCCCACTGAACTCCCGACACATGACGAAGTATTTAAAAATCAGGTGATGCGTACTGTAATGTAGTTGCCGTCTCTGCAGGAACAGCTCACACGGTAGACAACAGAATAGAAACATTTTGACATTCCTTTTTTGTATGTACGCCCTATTAAGTAAGCAATGTATTCAAAACAAAGTGTGAAGATAAGCTTTCGCAAAAAAAAAAAAAAAAAAAAAAAAAGGTATCAGCAATCATCCATTCATAACATAGAGAATAATTTGCCTTTACATCTATACTCTGCAAACCTCTGTGAAGTGGATGGCAGAGGGTACGTTCCATTGTATCAGTTATACTGTGGCCTTTTCCCGTCCACTTACGTATTGAGTGCAAAAAGAATAATTGCTTGAATGCCTCATACGAATTTGACTACTTCCTCACAGTATTTTTATTCCCTCATGAAGTTTGTAGTAAATAAGAGTACAGTTCAGAAGGAACAACGTTGTCCATTATTACTAGGGTTTGCTGAAAAACAATGCCTCCGACCCTTACAGCTTTTTCAATAAAACAAACTTTATTAACATTCCATATCTTTATTCTTCATGTCTACATATTTATTTCTCAACATAGTCACCCTAATTACGATCTCACCTCTCCCGCCGCGCGGGATTAGCCGAGCGGTCTTAGGTGCTGCAGTCATGGACTGTGCGGCTGGTCCCGGCGGAGGTTCGAGTTCTGCCTCGGGCATGGCTGTGTGTGTTTGTCCTTAGGATAATTTAGGTTAAGTAGTGTGTAAGCTTAGGGACTGATGACCTTAGCAGTTGAGTCCCATAGGACTTCACACACATTTGAACATTTTCACTTCTTCCAACAAGAGACCAGTTTGTTCAAACTGTCACTGTAGAATGTTTGACTTCGTCGACGCAGCCTCTACCTCACCTCTGCTTGCACCGCTTCATCACTGTCAAAGTGAAGTCCTCGAAGTTGTGATTTAAGTTTTGGAAACTTGTGGAAATCGCATGGGGCCAACTCGGGAAGATCGAGAACAGTGAATCCAAGATGGTGGTGGTGGTGGTGTGTTGGGGCTTATGGGCGCTCAACATCGAGGTCATCAGCGCCCTGACACACATTAAAAGGAACGAATGTGGACAGACCTAAGAAAACTAAAGCACACACTCAAGGAAAATGCTACATAAGAAAGTAAAACCTAAGGAAAGGGGAAACATAGCAACAAGAATGACACAGGAAATTGTCATTGGCTGGCCACTTACATAAAATATGGGTGAGCTTGTCACACAGTGAGCAAATTAAAATCCTCTCCCTAAAATCTTTGTAAAAACATTTGACAGGGCACAGAACTTTAAAACTTTAACTACATTTGTCCGAGTGTTGCCTAAAAGAGACGGCAGGTCCGCTGGCAAGTCAGCCGCGACCCGCTGGTCAGAAAATAAAACGCAATCCAATAAAACGTGGCGCACAGTGACCTGGACGCCACAAGCACCACACATTGGAGGGTCCTCTCGCCGGAGCAGGAAGCCGTGCGTCATAGGGCTGTGGCCTATTCGAAGCCGAGTGAGGAGAATCTCGTCCCGTCGATGGGGCTGAAAGGAAGTACACCACACACACGTTGTGGGCTTGACTATACGGAGCTTATTGTCAGTCACTTCCAGCCACTCATCCTCCCACCGACGCATGACCCGTGAGCTTAACAGCGAGGTGAGTGCGTGCAAGGGGATAGCACACTGAGATACTTGTGGGGCGAGACACGCCTCCTTGGCTGCGAGATCTGCCCTTTCATTCCCAGCAATGCCAACATGCCCCGGAACCCAGCAGAAAGCTACAACTTTCCCCAGTCGCTGTAGTCGGAGGAGGGCATCCTGGATGGTCTGGACAATTTTGTCTGCCGGATACAAACGTTGCAATGAGTGAAGGGCACTGAGTGAATCGGAACAGACAAGAAATTTAGGAGAGGAAGAATGTCTCATGTGCTCCAGTGCCCGCAAGATCGCAAACAATTCTGCATCAAAGACAGTAAAAGTCTGAGGCAGTCGGACCTGGAGGACACGATATGGAAAAACAACTGAGCAACCAACAGAATCCCCTTGTTTCGACCCATCCGTAAAAACAGCTACATAGTCGTGGTGCTCAGATAAAATGGCAGAAAATGCTGCATTAAAAACGGTGGCAGGAGTGCAATCTCTCTTGTACTGCAATAAATCTAAAATCACTCCGGGCCTCTTCAGTAACCAGGGTGGCAGGCGGTTAAAACCTTGGATTTGGGGTTGTACAGAGTCCACACCGAGGGACTCTAGTACACGTTGCACACGGATCCCAAACGGCAACGTAGCCCGGGTACGGCGGGAAAAAAGGCGGTCCAGAGGTGGATGGGCAACAAGATGGTGAGCAGGCGATCTGGGAGCTGCAAGAAACTTACAAGCCTGGCGCACCAGCAGGAGCTGCCGCCGTATGGTAAGTGGCGGTTCGCCAGATTCAGCACAGAGGCTGGGTACGGGACTGGTCCGATAAGCACCCGTGGCCAGTCGGATCCCAGCATGGTGAACAGCGTCAAGGATCCGCAAATAAGATGGCCTCGCTGACCCATATACTGTGCACCCATAGTCCAGCCGTGAACGCACAAAAGCTCCATAAAACTGTAGGAGACGCGCCCTGTCCGCGCCCCAAGACCTGTGGCTGAGGCACTTGAGGATGTTCAGTGCCTTCAGGGTTCTGGCTTTCAAGTCACGTAGGTGTGGCAGCCATGACAACCTGGAGTCAAAAATTAGGCCCAGAAACCGCACTGTGTCTCTAAAATGTAGGACAGTATCCCCCATATGCAAGGCAGGCAAAGTAAAAAGATGGCGAGGACGATTAAAATGAACACAAACGCACTTATCGGCAGAAAACCGAAAACCCGTCTTTGCAGCCCACTCCTCTAACCGCCGCACTGTTAGCTGCAACTGACGGCTCACGATTGCAACACTGGAGGAGGAACAGAAAACAGCAAAGTCGTCCACAAATAAGGAGCACTGTACTGGACTCCTCACTGTAGACGTTATACTGTTGATGGCTATGGCAAAGAGGGTAACGCTTAAAACACTGCCCTGGGGGACACCGTTCTCTTTCTCAAAGCGATCAGACATCAGACAGCGAATCCAAGACATCAGCTTGTTGTAGATGTTGAAGCGCTCGTGTGCGTGTTCTGGCACTGTCATGGTGAAGGAGAGGATGCCCCACGTGTGGACGAACTCCTCGAAACCGCGCTTTCCTCTCACGCACTGCCATTGTTACGTTACACGCCGCCATGTTACGCGCTACAATTCGGAGCCCTCTAGCGGCAGACGGTTGCAACTTGCATCGACGAAGCGGAAAATTCGACGAGTACCTCAACCGATATTCAGAACAGAATGAAAAATTCTGAGGTATTAGTTTTCTGCACGCCCTCGTATAATATCTGAATAAAAAATGACTTTCATTATTCCGCGTTAAGATTGTCTTTAGCACAATGCTGCCACTTTATGATCACTTACCGAGTAACATGAAGTACCTAACACACAGCAAAATACAATTTGAGAACAAACTGAAAAATTTATCCTTGATAAATTCTATTCCGTACAAAAATTTCTATTAAAAATACATAAAAGATGGTGGGTATGAATTACTAATTCATATCTGCATTAATAAAGCAACTCTTGTAAAGAGTCAGCTTGCAGGCATATTTACTAATGAATGTGTAATGTGAATGTAAAATGACTCGTTGCACGTCATTACGATTTATCGTACCAATGATCCACAGAACATGGAAGTAACGAACATTATGCAGCGAGTAAGATTAGGGGTTAGCATCCTATGGATGAGTGCGCTTGAGACTGTGACATGGGCGCGCCCACAAGAGATTCGAACTCGTTCGCGCAGACCTGGGCGTTATTTTTATGTCATCGGCACGTTACTGTCGCCAGGGAAATTTATAGAAATAAAAAATTTGGGAATAACCAATCCGCTCTGCTACTGTCTGGCACTGTGACGTCATCGTGAACAGCATTCTTTCTCCCAGCTAATTTAAATGTAAAACCCTTTTCGCTGTTAAAATATTAATTTCAAAATTACATAATTTTCTGTGGTAGGTTTATGCCCACACATCAGTAACAGATCAAATCACGTATTTATTTTGTCACTGGCCCACTTTTTAATTCGAAGCGTTGACTTAAAAATTCGGGAGCGTGATTCGTGTTAACACAAGGAATTAAGTGTTGCACACTACAACTTAAAAGAAAAGAAAGCGACTTCACCTTGTCGACGACGATAACATCCAGACCGATGAATATGCCGAGCTTTGGCATTAGACGTCTTTTAATAGTGTAAAATAATTGTGGACGATGTTTTAGTGGTAAGAACAAGGCTCAGCAACCAGTTCCACCTAAAAATTTACTGTTCTCTTGGCCGGTTCCTGTTACTGTCAAGAGATGTACATTAAATTCATGTCATGATCGAGGTCTGTATGTTCTAAAATAAAAGTACAGCATTTCCAGTGAACGATGCTTTGAAACATGGTTAAACACACCTTATTAAAGGAGCTACACTGCCTGCATTACAGTTCCGTTGTAAACTCAAGGCCTCTACCGAACTTTTACGTTCCCAAATATTTATTGAGCTGCACCCTATTACCAGGATAAATATCGTGTTCTTGTTTTTCGAGTGGAGTGGCTTTGGACGCAGCCTCGAATCATCCCGAAACCAGGTAGGTAAACAGGTAACAGGACCGAATCCTCCCAAACTGACACATTGTACACTCTTTGACATAAAACTTGACCGGCGGCCGGCCGCTTCAGAGGCTAAGTCCGCGCCGATCGCGACATGGGACAAAAAAACTGGCCAACTCGCTAATTCTCTAAGTCCGGTTATCTGCACAATCTGGCAACACTGTAGACTGTGGCACTTCCTGGAGGAAAACTTGTCCCATGATAGAGAAACTCTAGGCTGATTACGCCTGTGGTCTAGCGGTAGCGTGCGTTGTTTCTGTTCATAATGTCACTGGATCGAGGGCAGCTGCCATAAAATATTTTTATAGCCTCTTCTGTCTGAATGCTGAAGACGTGAATGTAATGGTAGCGCAGATTCAATCTTTTTCGCTTTGTGACACACCGATATCAAAATTTTATCCAGTAACGATTTTGCGGCAGATTTCCTGCAGACTGTCCTCCTCTGGACGCCGTATGCGGCAAAGTTCCGGGATCCATTTGCTGGCTACTGGCAGCGGCCGTGGCGACAGCAGCGGCGCTGCTCTCCCCCGTTCGTTATCGCAAGCGCCTGCTACCGCTCATCGCTTTTGATGATTTAAAACGCTTTATTATTAAATGTTGCTCCACAGAAAATTTCTACAATTTCCATTCACGCTCAAAAGCAACGGAGACAGACGCCCTGATTAGTAGGCGGGTATTATATTACATTAATCGGCAAGAGCTGAGTATGGCCCGAAATTAATTTTATAGACTGGGACGAAATTAAACCACCTCACTACATTCGATGAATTTATAAATGCTTCATACCTCGTTTCTTTTCCTTTCAAACTCAATTATTTGTGCAACTTTTGGTCAATGTTTGGATGTTTTCGTCAAGCCAGAGTGAGCGTCTGTGGTGTAAAGTGTATTACAGTTCTTGTTTCATTCCTTATGGTAAGTCTATGCGATAAACTGTGTGAATACCTTGCAATGCATGCTTTGTAGCTGTGCAGGAACACTGCACATTTGGAGTTCCATGTATGGCTTCATGAAGTATTTATTGTTGATCGGAAGTGATAGTTAAGGTCATCAGATTTAAACCAGAAAAATTTGTCGTTTTGAAGGTTTCAGAGAACGGAAAGGAATTGCTAACGCCGGTGTTAGAAAACGTCTACAGTTAAATGCTATTGCAAAAATTTAGAAGAAGGGAGCTACATTAATGAAAATGTGCACTTCATAAACAACTTCTGACATGTTAGACCTATATGATGAACAAAGCTCAAATTTATATCGTTGACAGTCGGTTTGAATCTTTTCAGAGTCTACTTTACAGTGAAGCACCTTGGAATTTGCGAAGCAGAAATCCATGATATTAACTTAATTTACTAAGTCGAAATCGGACGAAGATTGATGTTTAAAGGCATTCTTCAGATTTCGCATAAGAAATTTTTACTAGCAGTTTGCAACTCCATTAATTAAAATGGAAAATAAAAGGTTGTAGTCAGTGGCTTCTACCGTGATTCGAACTGCTATGTCTTATAGTACAAGCACTGCAACGCACAAGGGAACCTCTGAGCTAACGACACACTGGCGGCCAGAGGCGGAATATAGTCACTGGGATGTTGCCTGAGCCTCAAAACGCAACCTTAAACACACGAACAGAGGAGGTGGAGATTACTGTTTTAACGTCCCGTCGACAACGATGTCATTAGAGACGGAGCACAAGCTCGGATTAGGGAAGGATGGGGAAGGAAATCGGCCGTGCCCTTCCTAAGGAACCATCCCGGCATTTGCCTGAAGCGATTTAGGGAAATCATTGAAAACCTAAATCAGGATGGCCGGGCGCGGGATTGCACCGTCGTCCTCCCGAATGCACACACAAACAGGTGTTACTTATGTGAAGAACGCCGTTCTTGGAGTCCAGAAATTAAATATACTTTCTAATTGTGTCATCTTGCAGTGGATTATATCGTACGAGTCTTCGATGTGGAAAACGAATGTCAAGTGAATTTAACGAGGTAACGCCGACCTACACCCAGAAGTAAATGCACTATCAGAGTGTTGACAAATACTTGCTACGACGCTGCCATTTCTAGGCTCTCTGACGAGGCAGCTCTTCAGCGAAATGCTTGCCGTGATTCTCCGATACGGTTCTTCAGAGTGGAGACGCGCGCGCACGTTTGGTTTTTATGCGGCGTTCTCCCCTGATGGTTTCTGACGTCGCCTTGTGGGCTTTGTATACATATGAGACATTCAATTATCATTAATCCAGAATGATACAAGTTTCAGCTTCCGGCGTGGAAGAAGGCTGTTGACGCCGACATTATATCATTTCAACGTAGGGAAAGCAAAACGGATCATTCAATGTTTCTCATTCAACATAAAGCATGTGAGATAATTTTCCGTAACGTTCACAATCATCTAAAAATACAAACGAAGTAAAAATACACCGGAAGCTTATTCGAATTGAATATAACGCTTTGCACCTCGATGTCGAATTTGTCCACTTGCGATCTTTTGCATCATACACATAGAATGTCATGATTACCACGAGAATGAAGAAATATGTTGGTAAGGATGGAAGCAAGAAGAGACGCAGTCAACAAATATTCTATTCCTCATGGCATTCATTTCATTTGACACGTAAGAAGAGGTAAAGCGGGAATTTACTTTCGTTAACACGAAAGATATGCCGCACATATTGATAACGAGGAAGTCTGCGTCTTCATACGTTTCCTCCTTGAAATCTGTATGCTCTATTATATACTAAGTAGCCCGATCATTGTTTCAGTAATGTTACCCTCTTGTTTGACCCCGTAACGATGAACAGATTCCAAATGCATGTCTCCCTTCCTGGGTTGTTTTTTGTGTTTTATTGCTTGGTATTCCTGAAGCAGACCACTGTGCCTTCCCCCCCTCATGGGTTAGGTCTCAAAACTAAACCGCTTTGTATCCAATGGCATAATTTATTGAGACAGCATCAGCATAAGACTATCAAACAAAGCCTTCCATTTACAGTTGCAGCACTCTAACCAGCACTGACCAAAGTGTAATCCACGGTCATGGTCCTAAATTACCAGCTGTCTGCTACTGTGGCAAAGTCCGTACTACACTGTCGATTCCGCAGCACCATTTTATCTGGTAACACTGTGTAGTTGCACAGTTGTGCTACCAGGTCTGTCCTCACACTGTCAACTTTATGTATCTCACTTCTCCTGTAGCGTAGATCACGAGGAGCTGAAGTAAAAGAGTGTATTCTGCTGATCATTTCATTTCACGTTCCTATAAATTTTTACACAGGACATTTGTACAGGTTCACTGTCTTCATAGTCACAGAGCAATATTCTATGTTTTGTAATATTTAAAGCGAATTGTCAATATTTGTACCACTTTGAAATCTTATCATGATCTGCCTAAATATTTGTGCAACTTTTTTTGGATAGCACTTCTTTATAAATATTGGCATCATCAGGACGTAACATTCAGTATTCCCTTCTTTCATAGCCACTCTTCATGTGCATCGATACCAAATAGGAATGTGAAAACTCTTGCGAGTGAGAGAATGACAATAACAATCGTAACAAGAACAAGCAAATAATGAATGATGTTTATTCCAACGCAGAACGAGAATGGCTTTAAATATAAAAATCTGTATCTATATCTGTATCCATATCTATTGATCTTTGAGTTGGCACAATGCAAATATATTCTTAGCATTTAGTTACTGCATTTAGTTCTGGATGTTTGCAGAGAAAAGGAAAAGTCGGTACTTCTCGCTAGTGTAATATAATGTGAACCAGCAACTACCCTTTCCTTAGAAAACGACTCAAGCAGGTCCTCAAGTAGGTAGCAAGGCACTGCTGCATTCTGTTCCCTGACATTGCTCTGATGACGATTAATGCAGATAGTTCCGATTATGAAATACAAAACGTATTGCAGGTTAGTTCCTAGGATAGTAACATTAAATTTGCGTTGTAGACGGCACAAGAACGTGACGACTATCCATATTACTCATCAATATAAAAAGACAATATTTTGGAAATTTAGCAGGATTACTCAAAATGAATTCTGAAATTGGGTGACTGACTGCACAGGTGCTAAACGTCGTCAAGAGTATACGATGTCCTAATCGCATTAGGAATATGAAGAACGTCTTCGACAGCTCGCAACATTCACATTGCTATCTCCACCCTACTCCAGACAGCCCTCGGTGGAGTTGCACTACGTTGCCGATGTTATGGAAGGCCTTCAAACCGACAACAGACCACATATTGAAAAATACAAGCGAATTCTCTTGCAGTGTAAGCTTATTGTAACTAATCTAAAAATTATTGGAGAGGAACATTGTCCTATTCAAAAAAAGTAAAATGTTACACACTGTTGACGTCAAACGGACATTATCTATGTCCTGTCTTGTGTCCTACTCATCTATAGTATCAAGTGTACTATGAAAATGATTATATATAATGGATGATAGGGTAATGCATTGATACCAGATGGTGGGAGCCGGCCGGTGTGGCCGTGCGGTTCTAGGCGCTTCAGTCTGGAACTGCGTGACCGCTACGGTCGCAGGTTCGAATCCTGCCTCGGGCATGGATGTGAGTGATGTCCTTAGGTTAGTTAGGTTTAAGTAGTTCTAAGTTCTAGGGGACTGATGACCTTAGAAGTTAAGTCCCATAGTGCTCAGAGCCATTTGAACCATTTGAACTATTTAACACAAAATGACATTAAAAATTAAAGTTATTCACGAGCAGCTAGTTGAGAATATGTATGAACATCAAATGACACGACGAACTGAAATAATATGACGAAGAGTTCAGCGCTCACTGGGAATAGAGCGCCACACATATCGTTGTTGACTACACACAATCTAAAATAAGGATACAAACTTTTGTGCCTAAGCGACAATCGAACTGCACACCTACCGTGCATCCACGAATATAGCTTAAGTATCAGTTGCTTACTCATGAACAGTAAGATGTGTGCGTGTTTGGCCAGAAATAACGACACCTGTTGCGATTGTTGGAAACACATGAACAGACATTGAAATTGCGCGTTAATTTTCACTAGCAGGTGGGTGTGCACTTGATAAAGCTAGAAATGAAATTATGAATATTTTTGTACTGGATCAGGTTTCAGACCCACATACTTACCTTTGGAGGAGACCTAGAGAAGATTGCAGTCTTGGGAAAAGGAACGAAATGACTGAACTATACTGTTCCGAGAGATTCAGATCCTCGAAAGAGGAGATACGAATTCGAATCACAGTCCAGCACCAAATTTTTAAACGTCTCTAGTTCAATCAAGTACAAGTAAAATAAGAGCCCTGTCCCTTTAAATGGCTATCGGTTCATCAAATAAAATAAAATTTTCTAATGTAAGTAAGCTTACTGGCGACTGTATTTCTGTTTACCATGACTTCCGCTGTGTCATTTCCCAACGTAAACCGGCTCTGCCCAGTTGGTAATGAAGGAACGTGATGTTTAATGCGGATTCTGGATTATAACGTCTTTCTCTTGAGGTTACCAGAGGTAAAATAAATCTGTTTGTGCCTCTTAAAAGTAAATGCCTGAACCCCCGCATTGCACCTGTGATAGCTCGTTCCACCATACCATTGTGGCCACATTACCCAGCCCCAAGAGTGTGCTGTAACGGATGATGTGCTTAGCTTACAAAATTAATCACGGTGGAAAAAATGCGAGTCTATTAAATGGTCAAGTAGAAGCAAGCTTCTGACGCAGAGATTGCTATTCTCATGTCAGCAGGATGTAAAGACTCTTCTAGGCATCATAGGCTGGATGTGAAGCCATTTTGATTTTTCACGAATTCAGCAAATTTCTTAGTTCGAGAAAATCCACTGTGAAGCGTGAAGTTGCCGGATAATTCGATTATTACTGTTATTATTACTATCATTTTATTCATACCGCTGCTGGAACACGACTGTAGTCTTCAGGTAAAACGCGAGACCAGCTAATATGACGTCTGGCGACCGAAAGCACATATCGACAAAATATTTATCGCCCCTTTCCTCTCGGTGCTGAAGCTATGAGTGTAATTCAAGCGAATCTACAATATCGTATTAGCTGGTCTCGCGTTTTACCTCAAGACTACGGTCGTAGTCAAGAGTAATGTACTAAGACTGGAGTCAAGACTTCTTCTGGGAAGTGCCGCAGTCTGCATGTTGCTAGATCGAGCATATTGCCAGACATAGAATTCTGAGAGGAGCACGACTGTATTGTCCACCTTACGTGAACGACTCGGCGGTCAATTTTTTGGTCTGAGACTGTATCTACAACACATATTGCACGCTGAAGACCCAGAAGAATTTTTTAAAAAAGTAGTTTATGAGAGCAACGTTAACCATAGCGTTCGAAGTATTCATAGTATTGTATACGTGTGTGTAAACGCCTTCCAATGACCACTCAAGAAAGACAAGGATACACAGTCTAGCTCCAATATTATAAATACGCCTCAGTTTGTGGACGAACTCAGACTTAGGTTGATAATAACTGTGAAAATTTAGCAGCACTGTACCCATTGGTGTTAAACTCGTTTTCAACCAATGATTCCCACAGCTACAGGGATACTACTTGTGATACCTCTTAGACAAAATACTTAAGCAGTGTTATCAGACGAAAAGGTCAACCTGACACAAACCGTGGGAAGTTTGTTTTACAACCTTCGTACCTGGATATTCAGCTTTTTCCTATTTGAGATATCTGTGAACGTTGCTGCTTAAGACGATTTAAGCAGAAACTAAATTCCCTCAGCTGCGACAATGTTTAAAGAAATCGTCTTATTGGCACGAAATCGTGGTTTGTGAATTGTTTACCGGCCGTACTCTGCCGTATTTTGCCGGTTGGAAGGCAAAAGCTTACTGACAAATTTCACACAGAAATTACTGTTACAGTGTACTTATGGAGCCAAATGAGTGAATTGCGTATTTTCCGGTGAGAAAGAGCACTGGCAAACAGTCTTCGCTACATTAGGTTATTTAAACTGGTGTCACTCTGAGCTAGAATTTATGGTCAGCGACTAAGTGTAAGGTCAACGTTTCGGATGCGAGTTTTGCGACTGTGAAATACTTTCCTACATTATAGAAGCGAATATTAAATTTGAACTAATATTGCGAAAATTTTGTACTTGGACAGCTTAGAATGAAAATACTTCTGTTTATTTCAAAGGGAAACAATAGATTTTCTAAAACACTGTCTGTCATACACAACTTGAAACAGGTCATGTCGACCAAATCATGTGGGAGAACTAACAGCAACGTATATCGGAAGGCAGTAAGATGTCTTGCCTTTGGGTTTGTCAGTCCTCGATAGCCATTTCTAGGCGAAAGTAAATGAAGAAAGGCAGTGCGTTTTTGTTACCAAGTAACGTCTTCGTCAATTACTTTAGTTTTAAAGTAATCTACGAGTAATTGCTGGTGTTTGATATTAACATGAAAAGGATTCCGTAGACAGGGAAAGAACCTGTTCTTGGGAAACTACATCTATAGTGACCAAAAGGCATTAAATGATGTTCAAGCACTTGTGCCACAGCAGCGGTATGAATAAAATGATATTAATAATAACAGTAATAATCGAATTATCCGGCAACTTCACACTTCACAGTGGATTTTCTCGAACTAAGAAATTTGCTGAATTCGTGAAAAATCAAAATGGCTTCACATCCAGCCTATGATGCCTAGAAGAGTCTTTACATCCTGCTGACATGAGACTAGCATAATCTCTGCGTCAGAAGCTTGCTTCTACTTGACCATTTAATAGACTCGCATTTTTTCCACCGTGATTAATTTTGTAAGCTAAGCACATCATCCGTTACAGCACACTCTTGGGGCTGGGTAATGTGGCCACAATGGTATGGTGGAACGAGCTATCACAGGTGCAATGCGGGGGTTCAGGCATTTACTTTTAAGAGGCACAAACAGATTTATTTTACCTCTGGTAACCTCAAGAGAAAGACGTTATAATCCAGAATCCGCATTAAACATCACGTTCCTTCATTACCAACTGAGCAGAGCCGGTTTACGTTGGGAAATGACACAGCGGAAGTTATGGTAAACAGAAATACAGTCGCCAGTAAGCTTACTTACATTAGAAAATTTTATTTTATTTGATGAACCGATAGCCATTTAAAGGGACAGGGCTCTTATTTTACTTGTACTTGATTGAACTAGAGACGTTTAAAAATTTGGTGCTGGACTGTGATTCGAATTCGTATCTCCTCTTTCGAGGATCTGAATCTCTCGGAACAGTATAGTTCAGTCATTTCGTTCCTTTTCCCAAGACTGCAATCTTCTCTAGGTCTCCTCCAAAGGTAAGTATGTGGGTCTGAAACCTGATCCAGTACAAAAATATTCAAAATTTCATTTCTAGCTTTATCAAGTGCACACCCACCTGCTAGTGAAAATTAACGCGCAATTTCAATGTCTGTTCATGTATTTCCAACAATCGCAACAGGTGTCGTTATTTCTGGCCAAACACGCACACATCTTACTGTTCATGAGTAAGCAACTGATACTTAAGCTATATTCGTGGATGCACGGTAGGTGTGCAGTTCGATTGTCGCTTAGGCACAAAAGTTTGTATCCTTATTTTAGATTCAGACACGTAGCGGCTCGTAAGAAAAACCGATACGTAACATTTGATTTTTCTTAGTTAACAATCGGATTACGTGTTGGGTTCGTATCTCCGTCACAGAACTTCACATCATGCACTTCATCTTTAAATGCATGCACACTTTGTTACTTCAGAATGGAGGTAGATAACAGGGACGAAAGGGTCTTGATAGGAGTCACGGTTTATTACAAAAATTGTCGTCTTTTATTTTCAAGTTTTGATTTGGTTACTGGTATTGGCCAAAATTTCGGTAATTCATGACTCTTCATGGCTAATCATCAATATGATGTGATTAGATTAGATTAGATTACATTAGATTAACTCTTGTTCCATAGATCATGAATACGACATTTCGTAATGATGTGGAACGTGTCATTTTAATGAAAGATTTCTTTAAATACCATGATTCAATTTCTTTACAACAATTTTTTACACTCTCTCTCATTGCTTTTTATTTATCTCTCTCTCTCTCTCTCTCTCTCTCTCACATACACACACACACACACACACACACACACACACACACACACACATTCTTTTTTATTTTTATTTGTATGTTGTGCTCGACTATCGGCGAGGCACGAAAACGCCTGTGAATGACTTTCTTAGTTTTGAGTACACTTACGAAAGAAATATAAAAACAACAATGAGAGTTACTGATTTATGATGCTCAGTATGCAGTCAGTTCTGAGTATTATTAGTAACTACGCTCCAGTCCCTAAACCTAGTTACAGAAAGCGAATCAGACGCATTACGTATTCCAGGCCGTAGCAGCCGTGACTTGGAGACACCAGCTATGGTCACTTCCCAGACCGCTGTAGGATCACATCGGTTCGTCTTCTTCCTGCTGGTACTGTAACTGAGATTTGGCAACAAGGCAACGTATGTTTGGCAACTCTGTGATCGACGAGTTACTTCCTGGTGTGCACGGAATTAAGCCTCAAAGTTCACTTGATTTTACGTGCCATTTCCATTGAATAATCTGAGTTATTATCGCTTGAAGGGTAACAAAATATTGAAAATTTACGGTTTTCAGCCCAGGAAAGTCGTTGCAGGTGGAAACCGCAACTAATCTCGACCTTCAAATAGCGGTTTACGAGTTCTAGTTACTATAGCTCTCGTAATAGGAAACTAAGACCCATACCTCCTCGCCAGCTCTGTGGTAACGTGCTGACCTCTGAAAAAGCGTCTGTTACGGTTCGCAGTTCCAGTCTCACTGACTGTAACGTTTTTATCCCTTCTGTGAAAGAGCTACAAGCAGTCACATCAAACATCAATAAGGAAATCGCAAGAAAATGCTTTCAGCTCATAGTGCAATGTTGAAAAACTTACAATGCTGCACAACAGGTAAGGCCTCTTTCCGCTGCTGACAAGCGAATTTTGGGTTTCTAGGAATACGTAACTATATTTATGAAATGCCACATTTGCATACCTCTTGAGTATGACACAGCATACCAATTAAACACAGACCCAATCAAAATCTAAGTGAGTAGTATTTTACTAATTCGTGTCGATAGAGGCATGCTTGTGTACAGATACTTTCGTCGTAAGGTTATCATGGTTAGTTTTATTTCATTTCTTATAATACAGTGCACAATTTTCGTAAGGTTTCCTTTAGTGTTGTTAAAACAATAGTAAACATGAGAGAGAAATTAATCATCAACGATATATGCGAATTCTCAGATGTTACCTATGACAGTCTGACAATGCACATGCAGTTTATTGATTACATGCATGTAGAAAACTTGTTCTGAGTTAAAGCTGTCAAACAAAGTTTGAAGAAGAATAAAATATCACTACCACACGACGGCTAATGTAGAAAATACTTTTCTGACATATTATGGCACGATGCGCTCTCCCTGCACATCTTCGAGATGCATCTGCTGCCTGCTGTCTATTAAACATGAATAGAACAAAATGTCACAGTAGTTAGCCCTTTTTCCACATGCGACTACTTTGGGTTGAGAAGTGAAGGGAATTATGTTCAAAGTTCCATTAGATTGATACCTTCAGCAGAGAGCAGAATTGCGTTTTAAAAAATGTAGCACTGAATGTATTCGAACTCGCGACATCTTATCTATGCTACAAGCTGACACGTAGCTACAGCAGCTCCAGAGCTCGGCAACTATTCCTCCAGAACTTTTGGATTCAACAGCACTGTGAGATTATGCATATGGCCAGGTCTTGACTTCTGAGAGACAAACAGTTACAGCTTTTCTTTTGGACTGAACGACGTCTTCTTGTAACAGATAGCGCAATAGAATAGCTCAAGTGGAAAGGAACACTTCCTATTTAAACTTCTGCATCCTACACTGTTGGCAGTTGTGTGTAGGTGGCAGTTACGTGATTTTATTTCTGTGGTTACAAAATAGTCGAATGTATGCACTGGGTAGCCGAGGCAGCTAGTTCATGGTGATTCGGTCAACCAAGTAAATGAATTTACTGAACATGCTGCAAATTACTACATGGAGCCTGTGTGTCAGAATTCTCATCCAGTGTGGCGCAACTGCGTTACGATAGAAAAATGACTCGCAGAGAAGAGGATTTCGTGGTCTGTTGGACGGATGGTAGGTTGTTATACCTATGGTCTGGGTTCGATTCCCACTTCCGTCAATGATTTTAGATAGGGAGAGACAGATTCCATTCTCTCCTGGCTACACCAAGTGAAGGAGATATAATGGCTGCGTGGTCTGAAAATTCACATTAAAGATGATATTCCTTCTTTACCAAGTAGACGGTAGGTTGAACCACAAAGTCTGGAGTGGCTACATGTAGAAACTCTATCACCAGTAACCTTTCTTATACTAGTTATTTATTTCAAGTGACGACACAAACGCTATGTATGGTCACAGGACACTTATTCCATCTTTTATTTGAGCTTCTGTATGTCGATAAAATTGGTTCTAAACTGGGAATGCAACTCAGACCGCCCTTAACGCGGAATTTGATCCCTTCGTGGCAATACAGCTCGGCTACAATCTGTTGTTTGTTCAAAACTGCAGATTCCTCAACACCTTCACATATTACGCGTGAATGGGATCGAATCCTGGCCCGGCACTAAAGATTTAATTATGTATTATCAAGCTCTATCATGAGAACACCTATCTGCTGGTGGATAATAATTTTGATTTTTAATGTATTTTCATTCGTTGTCAACACTAACGATATCTGACGTTTTTAACTCCCAGTGAGACACAGAACTATTTGCGAGATGACTGTAAGTTCAAGATGCTATTCTGAGCAGCTGGTGGAGAAAAATTCGGTAGCTGACGTCTCTGTGTGTAGTCAACAACGATATGTGTGGCGCTCTATTCCCAGTGAGCGCTGAACTCTTCGTCATATTATTTCAGTTCGTCGTGTCATTTGATGTTCATACATATTCTCAACTAGCTGCTCGTGAATAACTTTAATTTTTAATGTCATTTTGTGTTAAATAGTTCAAATGGTTCAAATGGCTCTGAGCACTATGGGACTTAACTTCTAAGGTCATCAGTCCCCTAGAACTTAGAACTACTTAAACCTAACTAACCTAAGGACATCACTCACATCCATGCCCGAGGCAGGATTCGAACCTGCGACCGTAGCGGTCACGCAGTTCCAGACTGAAGCGCCTAGAACCGCACGGCCACACCGGCCGGCTCCCACCATCTGGTATCAATGCATTACCCTATCATCCATTATATATAATCATTTTCATAGTACACTTGATATTATAGATGAGTAGGACACAAGACAGGACATAGATAATGTCCGTTTGACGTCAACAGTGTGTAACATTTTACTTTTTTTGAATAGGACAATGTTCCTCTCCAATAATTTTTAGATTAGTTACAATAAGCTTACACTGCAAGAGAATTCGCTTGTATTTTTCAATATGTGGTCTGTTGTCGGTTTGAAGGCCTTCCATAACATCGGCAACGTAGTGCAACTCCACCGAGGGCTGTCTGGAGTAGGGTGGAGATAGCAATGTGAATGTTGCGAGCTGTCGAAGACGTTCTTCATATTCCTAATGCGATTAGGACATCGTATACTCTTGACGACGTTTAGCACCTGTGCAGTCAGTCACCCAATTTCAGAATTCATTTTGAGTAATCCTGCTAAATTTCCAAAATATTGTCTTTTTATATTGATGTGCAGTGTTCCTGCACTGCTACAAAGCATGCATTGCAAGGTATTCACTCAGTTTATCGCATAGACTTACCATAAGGAATGAAACAAGAACTGTAATACACTTTACACCACAGACGCTCACTCTGGCTTGACGAAAACATCCAAACATTGACCAAAAGTTGCACAAATAATTGAGTTTGAAAGGAAAAGAAACGAGTTATGAAGCATTTATAAATTCATCGAATGTAGTGAGGTGGTTTAATTTCGTCCCAGTCTATAAAATTAATTTCGGGCCATACTCAGCTCTTGCCGATTAATGTAATATAATACCCGCCTACTAATCAGGGCGTCTGTCTCCGTTGCTTTTGAGCGTGAATGGAAATTGTAGAAATTTTCTGTGGAGCAACATTTAATAATAAAGCGTTTTAAATCATCAAAAGCGATGAGCGGTAGCAGGCGCTTGCGATAAAGAACGGGGGAGTGCAGCGCCGCTGCTGTCGCCACGGCCGCTGCCAGTAGCCAGCAAATGGATCCCGGAGCTTTGCCGCATACGGCGTCCAGAGGACAGTCTGCAGGAAATCTGCCGCAAAATCGTTACTGGATAAAATTTTGATATCGGTGTGTCACAAAGCGAAAAAGATTGAATCTGCGCTACCATTACATTCACGTCTTCAGCATTCAGACAGAAGAGGCTATAAAAATATTTTATGGCAGCTGCCCTCGATCCAGTGACATTATGAACAGAAACAACGCACGCTACCGCTAGACCACAGGCGTAATCAGCCTAGAGTTTCTCTATCATGGGACAAGTTTTCCTCCAGGAAGTGCCGCAGTCTACAGTGTTGCCAGATTGTGCAGATAACCGGACTTAGAGAATTAGCGAGTTGGCCAGTTTTTTTGTCCCATGTCGCGATCGGCGCGGACTTAGCCTCTGAAGCGGCCGGCCGCCGGTCAAGTTTTATGTCAAAGAGTGTACATTGTATTATAGACAATAATATATCATAATTATCTCTGCCATGTTCCTTATCTCCTTCCCCTAACCCTCCCACGTTTTAAACAAAAAATACTGTTTCACTTATGCACGCTCTGCGCGTGACCTTGAGCGGGACTTAGTCGCTGGCGCTGCGCCGGCTGGACTTTATCTCAATAAGATAAAAGATAAAGCTTTGAAACGTACAATACACTCGAAAAATTTTTACGTCCTCTACTGTAATTTCATATGCTTTCCTTTGTCTGCTTGGAGTATTCTGCCTCAAACGGGAGGATTCGGTCCCATCGTTTCTCAGACCCTTGCGGACTTGGGAGGATTCGGTACCATTTTTCTGACCGCGTGAGGATTCTGATGATCATGATGATGATTAGTGTTTTAGGGCGCACAACAACGAGGTTATCAGCGCCCGTTTCCAAAATAAATGTTGACGAGTGCAGCCAAGATCTTTTAAACAAGGATCAATTCAGAGCCGATCTTTGCGAGAATTGTAAATGCTCAAATTTCAAGATTGGACATAGCACATCAAAACACGTAGATAAAACTAAAAATAAAATACCAGTACCAAACATGTAAAAATAATTAACTGTGGCTGGGTGACCACTTACAAATAATGGGTGACCAAACCACTTTACAGCACATTAAGATCTCAATCCCAATATTTTGGTAAGAAGTCCAGACATCACACAAAAACGTAAAACTCTAGCCACACTCGCCTCATTATTAGTTAAAATAGAGGGCAAGTCTGGTGGGAAACTTAAATCTTCCCTCAAACCCGCATATAAAACACTCAGTTAAAATATGTCGTATCGACAGCTGTGTCCCACATCTGAGGATTCTGGGCTGCGCCCGTGGCTTGTGTTTTTCGTACTTGTTTCTCACGACAGCATGAAGAGCGAACGTTCACGTTCTGCAGGAATTTTTATTATTTCTGGATAAATAGCGAGAAATTACTCTGTAGGTGCTGCACACAGTTCTTTTATTATACTGTAAATTGTGAGACAGCTATAGCATTATTAATACACTCTAAGACAAAAAAAAAAAAAGACGCACTGCGAAGGAATTGCCCAAATGGGACGGATATCGGTAGATGTGATGTACATTTACAGACAAATGAAAGATGACAGTTTCAGAAAAATTGATGATTTATTCAAAAATTGAGCACGTCAGTAACGTGTTAGTCCACCTCTGGCCCTTGTGCAACCAGTTTCTGACTTTGAACTGACAGAGTTGTTGGACGTCCTCCTGAGAGATATGATACCAAATTCTGTCCAGTTGGCACGTTAGATCGTCATAATCCTGAGATGGTTGGAGATCTCTGCCAGACAAGTAGCAGAAACTCTCACCGTGTGCGGACGGGCATTATCTTGCTGAAATGTAGGACCAGGATGGCTTGCCATGAAGGGCAACAAAACGGGGCGTACAATATCGTCGATGTACCGCTGTCCCGTAAAGGTACCGCAGATGACAACCAAATGGGTCCAACTATGAAAAGAAATGACACCTCAAACCATCACTACTGGTTGTCGGGCTCTATGGCGGGCGACAGTCAGGTTGGTATCCCAAGACAATTCTACTCCAGTCAATGAGATTCCAGGCGGACGACGGTGGAATACCATCCTAGCCGTTGTCCGCTACGCAGCCCGACAGCCAGGAGTGATGGTCTGGGGTACCATATCATTTCATAGCAGGAACCTTTTGGTTGTCACCGCGGCACCCTTACAGCTTATCTGCTTGCATAAGGACTAGAGGTGGACCAACCCTTTATTGACTTCCTCAGTTTATGACGCTCTTTCTTTTGAATAAATCATTATTCGTTTGTCAGTACATGCACATCACATCTACCAAAAAAAAATGGTTCAAATGGCTCTGAGCACTATGGGACTTAACATCTGTGGTCATCAGTCCCCTAGAACTTAGAACTACTTAAACCTAACTAACCTAAGGACATCACACACACCCATGCCCGAGGCAGGATTCGAACCTGCGACCGTAGCGGTCACGCGGTTCCAGACTGAAGCGCATAGAACCGCACGGCCATCACATCTACCGAAAAATAAATGGTTCAAATGGCTCTGAGCACTATGGGACTTAACATCTGAGGTCATCAGTGCCCTAGAACTTAGAACTACTTAAACCTAACTAACCTAAGGACATCACACACATCCATGCCCGAGGCAGGATTCGAACCTGCGACCGTAGCAGTAGCGCGGTTCCGGACTGAAGCGCCTAGAACCGCTCGGTCGTCTACCGATTTCCGTCCCATTTCGTCTTAGAGTGTATTTTGATGTTGGGTATATAAATTGACATATAGTGCGTAAACAAATTCTACATCTACATGACTACCCTGCAGTTCACACTTCGTGACTAACAGAAGGTTCATCGAACCATTTTCAGACTATTTCTCTATCGATCCTCTCCAGAATATCGAGCGCGATAGAAGAACGCTTCAATGTTCCCGTGCGACCTCTGAGTTCACTTACTTAATTATGATCATTACCCCCTATGTAGGTGGAAGCCAAAAAAATATTTCCCAATTGGGGGAGAGTCTTGGAGACCAAAATTCCGTGAAAAGATCCCGCCCCAGCGAAAAACGCTTTGTTTTAATGATTTCCACCCCAAACCGCGTGTCATATCCTTGACACTCATGACACGTATGAATAATAAAGAGAACATTCTCCCTAGAAGATTCTCAGAGCTAAATAACATTCTCTGAGAAAGTTCTCAATTTCGTATGAATAAAAACTTTAAAGCATATTCGCTGAGGAGGGACTTCTTTCTCACTACCGCCTCTCCTTCTTGAGAAGTTCTCTGTGTGTCGTCCACAAGATCCGTCACTGAATACACGCGTAGTCTTACATTTGATTTGAAACGCTCGAATAAGCAAACTATTCAGTGAACAAATATGGAACTGGCATCAATGTGATCTGAAATAGTTCCACTACGTTCCCATTTTAATTTTATGTGCGGTAACGAAATATAAAGTTGATGTACCAATAGTTTACGAAACTGAATTTTCTAAAAATTTTGCCGAATTTTCGATGTGCGGTAAACTATTTTGTTAATGAAGTTAGGTAAACACATTATTTGAAGGGAATCTTACGAATATGTCATATTTGCATCTATGCCACACCAGAATCCTGTCAGAGTTTTCTAATACGAGATAATTTTGGTTAAATATCACGCACAATGCTCCGCTCGCGCGTCTCAAACACTTGAGCGGTCGCCCATGCGCTTCCATTACGATAAACAGATCGCTAGGTTTGTATTAAACCGGATATTACTTCTTATTTCTATCATAACAAAGTATAAGATTTATGCTATGAGAAAACACGATGAAGAGTATCTGAGAATGTCAGTGACCCAGTTGTTCAGGGTACGAGTTAAAGTCTTCTTCTACACCAGTCGGAAAACCTGGGTCTTCTATATAGTAAAAAAATATTTTAATTTTCGCTTAATTTGAAAGACCGCCCCCTTTTCCCCTTATTCTCTCATGATTTTCGGGAAGGAAGTTGGCCAGCCAAATGGTGTTCTTATTTTTAAACCCGTATCAACTTCTAAAGTTTCTCTCTTCAGTTTTTCTTCGGGCTAAGTACACCTTTTTTGGCTTCTGAGCAACCTAAATTGTCATTTTTACTAAAAAATACTTGGTAACATTTAACCT
This sequence comes from Schistocerca nitens, assembly GCF_023898315.1. NCBI lineage: Eukaryota > Metazoa > Arthropoda > Insecta > Orthoptera > Acrididae > Schistocerca > Schistocerca nitens. Next base: position 1,189,348,669 of record NC_064614.1, on the reverse strand, counting down.
CAACAGAAAGTCCTTAGCTCGTAGTAGACTACAGAGCTCACTTCAAAAAACGGGGAATGTTCACCGCTTGTGAGAAACTTCTCTTGTTTTCTTCAGAGGAAATCAGAGAATGTTCGCGTTGAACAACTTCCCCCACTCTTTGAAAACATTACCAGTGTTTAAAGTGCACTACTCTATGGCACCACAGAGAGGTATGTTTTATGCTATTTCCAGATGAGTATTAGTTGTGTTATCTATGGCAGATTGTTCTATTGTTGCAAATAATATTGAAGTCAACATTGTTATAGCTCATAATAATTCGTTTTCTTGAGGTAAGCTAATTGCATTTCTTTATTTTGTTAGTTTTATAATATATATGCAGCTTGTAACGCCCATAACAAAAAAGATACAAAAGTTTAATTTGTAATCTAGTAAATTTGTTCTGTACATACCTTTCTGTAAAATTGAGGTTATGGACATGATTTGCAATATCATATCATTACATGGCATTTTGAAATCTTATTTAACACTCTTAGAGCTGTTACAGGTGTTACTAATTTTTGTTTCGGGTGTTACTTAACACATGCGTAACACCCGTAACTTGAATTGGAAGGTTTAATGCCACCTTCATCTTTAGTAGGCCTAGGCCCTACATTTAAATTGTAACCAAAGGGTATTATTATGAATGAAAAAAGTTTTTTAACTGTGTTTATTACATATGAAAACTAAAATTTTTATTCCTCTGCATACATTTTTAAGCACTACACCTACATTATAAAAGTTAATCAGGGCATTAACCTGACTCAACTGACGTTCTCCTAAAAAGTTAACTAAGCTCAAAATTCTTTAGATTACATATAGTTTATGTTTTCCATTCTAACTTTCCCAAGAACAACAATATTGCTAACCTCAGTTTTAAATTTTATAAACGCCCAGTAAACTGCTTATTGAGGCAAATTCTAGTCATTCATAAGAGCCTATGTTTAAAAATGTCTTTTACTTTTACATCTCTGCCCAGTGTTATGTTTATACATAAATAGGCCTACATTATCAGGATTTCTGTCTTCGCCGACCATGGCACCAGTACCAGCAAGGGAAAGAGTGAAGAAGCACCGAGAAAAGATGAAAGAAAACCAAGAAAACAGAGAATCTTACTTGAAGAAAGAACGAGAAAGAGACAAATTAAGAAGATTGCAGGTTAAAGAAAAATGAAAAATAATCAACGTCTTAGAGATAAGAATCGAAGTAAAATAAGAGAGAGTGAGAGCATTCAGAGAAAAGAAAAAACTAGAGCTCGCAAGATCAAAAGTTCCAAATGAATCTTCTCCTATCGGGACTTATAAGTGTAAACAGACATTTGGTAAAGCTGTGAAGAAAGTGTTGAAGGTACTTCCAAAAAGCCCCAATAAAAAATCTGCTGTTATTAAAAAGATAGTTTCCGATATAATTGGCTCTGAAACTTTCATATGTGATACAAAACATACCATAACTCCAGTCTTAAGTGAAAAGGAAAAACTAAAAATTCACGAGTTCTTCACTAGCGATGAAATTAGCAGCCAAGATCCTGGTCGTAAAGATGTAGTAACTGTATGGAAAAAGGGAGAATGTAAACAGAAATTCCAAAAGCGTCACTTACTTCCGACTGTAGGAGAGGTTTATGAGGAATTCAAAAAACTCCATCCAGATATTTCTGTAGGAAAGTCCACATTTTATTCACTGTGACCACCTTTTGTTCTCCTATCATCATATACACCATATACCACTAAAATTTCATAAGCTTACCTGAGTCTTTGAGCAAAGCTGTTCCATCTGTTCCAAGCAATCACAAGGAATTATAGAACGAATTAAGTTGTAATTCACAGAACAAAGACTGTGCTTTTGGGTCATGCAGGGAATGTCAAATTAAATTGAGCAAATTTATCCCAGAAGGCTTTGACTTAACTAAAAAGATTGTCTGGAAGCAATGGGAAAATGATGCGAAACATCGTCCTTGTGTTAGTGAACATTCAGGGAGCTGCGATGATGCCTTAGCATCACTGGTTGACAAACTGCCTCAGTTTAAAAAACATTGCAACGTGAAGATAAAGCAGAGTGATTTCTTCCAAGGAAAGAAAAACAGCTTTGACGTTGAAGAATGTGTTCTTCAAATGGACTTTGCAGAGAATTATGCTCTAATTTCACAAGATGACGCACAGAGTGCACACTGGGCGCATTCACAAGTAACTATTTGCACTTTCTGCATTTGGTTTGCAAACCATGAAGTCAGGTCCTATGCAGTCATCAGTAACGACCTTTCACACACAAAATATTCTGTGTGGACATTTCTTAAAACTGTTATAATGGAGATTAAAAAAGCGTTTCCTAAAGTTAAAAGAGTTTTTATATTTTCTGACAACTGTGCTGGGCAGTTCAAAAATAAATATACTTTGTCCAATTTATGTTATTTTGAGAGAGACTTCGGACTGACAGTTGAGTGGAATTTTTTTGCCAGTTCACCTGGTAAAGGAGCCATGGATGGCATTGGAAGTGCACTGAAGAGGAGCGTGTGGACAGCTGTTAGATCTAGGAAAGTTATTACTAGGAGGAGGAGGAGATTAGTGTTTAACGTCCCATCGACAACGAGGTCATTAGAGACGGGGCACAAGCTTGGGTTAGGGAAGGATGGGGAAGGAAATCGGCCGTGCCCTTTCAAAGGAACCATCCCGGCATTTGCCTGAAGTGATATAGGGAAATCACGGAAAACCTAAATCAGGATGGCCGGACGCGGGATTGAACCGTCGTCCTTCCGAATGCGAGTCCAGTGTGCTAACCACTGCGCCACCTCGCACGGTTATTACTAGCAACGCAATTGACTTTTATGTTTACACTCTGAAGAATTTTTCTAAAATTAAGGTACTATGGGTTGATAAGATAACAGTGGAACATAACATTTCTATTTTGGATGAAAGATGGAAAAATTTACAAGTGATTCCTCAAATCCAGGGCTGCCATCACTTTCGGCTTTATAACACAACTGATTTGCTGGTTTCAAAAACAGCAGAGTCATTAATGACAAGGGTGTCAGTATTTGTTACTGAGGAGGCCAAAGTTAAAACATTACATGAAAAAAGATGCATAAACTTCTATTAAGTGTGCAGTTCTGATGATTCTGATCAGGAGACTGTTTCACTATTTGAATCACAAGACAATATTGGAAGTGCTTGTGAGTTAAGCCTAACTAATAAAATTGAAAAGTCTGATTTAAAATTTGGGTTATTTGTCTTGGTTGACATTTCAAGTGACAAAAAGAAGCCAACCCTATCGAAAATTCAATAGCGTTACTTGGGAATCTGCCAGAGTGAGGTTGATGAAGAGGAGGATGTGAAAATAATGTTTCTTAAGTAAGTAGGAAAAAGTAAAACACTTTTTAAACTAGATGAAACTGATGTTTGTTTTGTGAAATTCAGTCAAATACTATCTAAGGTAACAACACCAGAAATCAAACAACAAGGTAACCGTTTGTACCATGAGTTCAATTTTGAGTTGGATATTGCTGAAAAAGATTATTAAATGAAGTTTTTAAACCTATCAATGATAAGAACACATTTTTGTCATAAGTTTATTAGGCCTACAAAATGAGGTAAATGTTAAGTAAGTAGCGATATCTTGGCCTAGTTGTACTATAAAATTGTAACAAAATTTTTTGTGTAATAAACAGCTTTATCCTTCAAATATGTTTTCTTAAGTACATACTTTTATTCCAAATAAACTACAAGGCTTCGTTTCTTTTTATACAATTGTTAGAGGTAGATTTATTCCTTCAAGAATCAAATCTGATGCATCTATGTAACACCTGTAACATTTAATGTAACACCCGTAACAGCAAAAAATATATATATACTGAGTTATAATGTCCAAAAAATTATATTTCAAAATAAAATTTGTAGCAATACCTCTTAACAGTTGTTTTACAAGAATTAAAGCTTCATCAAGTTTGCAGAAATTAGAGAATTCCCTAACTCATAACAGGTCTACTTTTGGTAACACCCGTAACACTACTTTTTTGATTAATAACCAGGAGAACAATAAAACAATTTCAGTATCAACAACTCTAACATGAAATATAATGTAAGCCTTAAAAGCTTTTAATATTAAATTCAATAAATATTTTTCCTTACATTATTTTTTTTTAAGATTTTAAGGTGTGTACATGTAACAGTGGTAACTATAGAATTGCCCTTTAGTCATACGACCCGTATCTCCTATATTTCGCGATAATATAAAACGACTAGCCCTTCTATGAACTTTTCCGTGTCCTCCGTCAATCCTATCTAGTAAGGATACCACACCTCACAGCAATACTAAGGCAGAGAACGAAGAAGCGTTGTTTAAACAGTCTCTCAGTCTCTCCAGTGTTCTGCCAAGCGATTTTTTCAGTTTAAGTTCTTCGTAATTTAATCCCCAGGCATTTGAATTCATTTCAATTGGATTTATCGTGTAACAGCAGTTCAGCTGATTCCTTTTAGGACTCATGTGGATGACCTAGTATTTCTCTCGTTCAGGGTGAATTGCCGCTGCAATTGATTTTGATCTTCTGAAATCATTTACGTAGGTGACGAACAGCAGAGGGCAAATAACACTTCCTTGGGAAATTGATGCTATTTACGCTGGAATATATAATAATCCACTCTTTTAGATACCACTAACTCGTAGAAGACATACGGTATGAACCGGCTCTAACAGCACAGCAACACGTAGGTGAAAAACGTCTGATAACGTACTTCACTCTCATAATACTACAATAGGGTGTACTGACAAGACGTTGCCTACACTCAACAATCTGTGTGGCTTCAAATAATCATCTGTACTAACACAACGACGTCACATAAGATTTGTTATTCAGCTTCTCACGTTATAAATCACACTACAGCTCGCTACATCACTAAGTACGAAAGGATGGACACAGTAAAGCTTTTCGTGGTATAATGGGATCAGTGGTAGCTATCAGGATATTAATTACAACAACGCATCTATCAGAGTTTACTAGGTTCGAAAGGTATACAACCACCAAAGACGGTATCAATCACCAGAAAAATACTAAATGCGAGAGACTATGGTGAGTAGGAATGATATATCTACTTCACCAATAACAGCAACCTATAGCGAATCTTACTCTGTGTACTCTGACAACACAACTAAACACTTTCTCAACAACTTAGGTACCAGAAACGACAGTTTTCGTATACAACTGATAAATACGTCCTATAGATCCGTTGCCTCTTGTGGTTGCTCCTCTTTTAAAGCTTCAACGAGTAATCACACATACAAACAATCAGTGTGAACGTCATAAATTTTTAAGCAAGCTGGAGAACACGTTTACAAGGCAAAGATATAATTAAATATTATTTATCTTTCGTTGTCAATCAACGATGACCTGTAAGTAACGCCTTGCTACGACAATATCCTTGACTACATTGAAATTTTATGATAAACTATTTCGTCAATCTCAGCCTTTAAGAAATGCTTTACCTATCTTAATAAAGATAAATTATTTTTTTCCGTTGCAAGTTATTAACTGAAAAATACTGTTCCTTCCTGTTCCTTCTCTTTAATGTCTTTGAACTTTGTTTTTATCAACATTCCAGTCTCATACTTCATTGGCCTTAAGGATTTATATTTTACTAAAATATGTATTCGAGATATTAGTCTTCTTGAAATAAGCCTTTGTTTATTTTTCTTGTAATAGTTTGGGGCTAAAAGGACAAGTCGGGTACTGGCTTTTTCAGTTTAAAACCATTAATTCTTTATTTCCTGCAATTAATTTGTTTACTAGTACAAATCAGCGTTTTACTTTACGAGTGCTGGTTCTCTGTTCCAAACCCCACTAACCGGAAATGTAATAAAAAATAGATAAAACAAAAAATCTGAATGTCACCGCCACTTTCCAACTGCGTGAACTTTAAATAATCAAACAAAGCTCAACCACTTCACGCATTGACTTCCGTGACCCATTAGCATTTAAAATTCAAAACCCAGCACTCGATTACCTCTTTTCAAGAGAATTAGCGTGTTCTCTAATAAATGGTTCTTGATTTTTTCGTCTAGGGACAGGGGGAAAAGCTATCAAATTCTCAATAAACTTCCTATTGTTTCTCAATAAATATTATGTAGGACGACCGTTCTCTTTAATACAGACTACATATTCAGTGCATCCAACGAGATTTCCGGAATTTACTTTATTACGACGCTCACATCGAAGTCCCACAATAAATCATAACCAAATATCGCTAAGCACTATTACTCACTGCTTGCGTACACCCATAAAACCACAATAATGCGATGCAACGCTACTACATCGTATCAGGTGCTTATCCTCAACCACAGTATAATTCAACGTCTTCGGGTGGACACGTCTCCTCACATACACCATCCAACGGAAAATCTCCCAAAAATAATGAAACTCGGTAAGCCTACAAACGCGTAGCTGTTAAGCACAGATAGGAGAAACTAATCGCACACTTCAATAAATCGGAGGTTATCCTATACCTGGCGAGTCTACACTCTACCAAAATCGACGAAAAAATCATTTTGTACATAAGCCGATAATCTTCTCAGGCGCCAGCCGCTGTGACCGAGCGGTTCTAGGCGCTTCAGTCCGGAACTGCGCTGCTGCTACTGTCGCAGGTTCGAATCCTGCCTTGGGCCTGGATGTGTGTGATGTCCTTAGGTTAATTAGACTTAAGTAGTACTAAGTCTAAGGGACTGATGACCTCAGATGTTACGTTTCATAGTGCTCTGAGCCATTTGTGCCATTTTTTAAAATCTTCGCAGAAAAGTTTTCTAAACCACTTAGAACTGCTTTGAACATACTTAAATTCTATGCATATTAATTCACTTATAGTACGTGTGAGTCGATCCGATCCCACTCTTGACATGATCTCTCTGGAGGCTCACTGCCCGGACAATACTCGGATACCACTGAAATTCTAAAAGGACAAACCAAGAACCATTCCTTGTGAACACGTATATCACGTTTATTCTCTCTTTAACAATAAGTATTTCTTTTTTAGCAGTCAACGACAATGGTTTCTAGTGACCAGCTGTTCCGTAATTCTCATCTTTGGCGCACGCCGCGATTCAGTAGACGGCTGGGGGTAGCAACTAGCAAACTCTGCTTACTTGACACAACACAGATTTTCTCGACTATCAGGTGTCACGTATCTACAACATTTTAACACAAAAATATAAGAAAACTATACAAACAATTTAAACTCTTCATTCTTCTAGAACATAAAAATCGATAGTGAGGCGATAAAAACAAGTGAAGCGCGTTTTTCGGGCTGAAGCCGGTTTAGCGCATTACAAACAGCTCTACTGAAATGTGCAACAGAGAACACATAATGAACTGGTATAAAAATCTAGAGAGAGTTGTAACAGGAAATTACTTTAGTTCCATACATAAACTGATTTTTGCCTGGATTACAAATCATGTCTGCTTTGTCCTGAACTTAACAAAAATCCCAGAAATTTAAATGACAGGGATATGTTAACACGTTCAAAATAACAATAATAATTTCTTATGGCTCACAGCCTGGGGTGGAAGTAATAATATAGGTACTTGATACTTGAAGCTCATTATATTTGCAGTTAAGTCAACCTTCCATTTATCTGAACTCTATTTTCATTCTATGGCTAAATAATTGGAAAAAAGTACATTTATCCGTTTCGCAGGGTCTACTGCTCATGAAAGGGAAAGGAGTCTAAATAGTGGTAATGAAAGCGATGCCACGATCATCACCTACATGTGGCACTGAACAACAATCAAATTCAACAGCAGTTCCTGTAACTATAAAAGTTCCTATTCATTATTATCACTCAACATCCCGATTAGCTTGTATGTCAGAAAACGATTCGTAAATTACAATTAAAAGTCACCACAATGAAAATGATCTGAATCATATTGTGCTAACTACCAGACAGATTATCTGCGGAAAAGAAGAAGGAGCTCTTACTAAATCCTTGAATCCCTTCAAGGAATAATGATTCTGAAAGTGATGTAAGCCATTAGCAAAGAAAATTTAATCATGTTTTGTCAGATAAATATGCACTGTGACTAGTACATTCCAAGGTACTAAAAGGTGGCCTATACAAGTACTGTGTTTTGTCCCTCCTATCACTGGCACTGTTAGGAGCATCTTGGGATCACTTATTATTAGGCCATTCATAAAATTGAAGAATATGCATGAAGACTGCCCCAGCTTCACTTAACAGCGTCAGCTCGAGCAAACACTTTTCTTGAACTTGTACTCGTGGAAGTCAAACTGCATAATGTGGATCACAAAATACCTCGAAACATGTTTTCTTCACTACCCACCAAAGCTGAATTCTCCATGCTTTCAAAGTACACTGGGCAGAAGCGGTCACAAATGGCGATTGTAAATAGTCGAAACAAAAGGCTGCTAACATTATGACTTTCACACAAATCCAAATGTTACACTGTTCCCTTGTTACACGGTACCCCACCTTCCCCTCTTTGGATATTGTTTGTAAAGCTAAGATGACCACTGGTTTCGTAATGGCTGAATGCAACCGATTTGCAAATTTTCTCGTTGCATAATTTACCTCTGTAGTAAATTTTTCTAGGTCTCTCGTATCCTCCGAGAAATGAGAAAAAAGTGTGATGGATTCATATTTTTCAGACCATTTCGTTTCACACATCAGTGATAAATGCTTAATGTGCGTCACAAAGTCGTCGATGAAAGCAGACAAATATTGTCATCGATTCTTTTTCATGTATACTTTTTGCGACATACATGATACGCCTCTTAGAGGAAAACAGGCAGTTGGAGGTGTTTTATTAGGTTTATTGAATTTAAAAACGATTCTGGCGTTGACAAGGATCAAATGGAAAAGTGTCGCCAGAAAGTTGTTTACACGTCGCCGAAAACACAAAATGATTTGATAAATTTGTGTGGCCATATTGTTATGGAGAATATAGCCACTGGCATTAAATAAGTAATGTTTTACGCAGTCTTTTGTGATGAAACAGTTGACATAGCCGAGAAGAACGGCTCTCAATAGGCGATTTTACAATGATAGCAAAGTGAAGATTCGAGGTTTGTTGGTTTCAAATCTCATCAATCGCCGAAGCAACTAACAGTTTCTTGATCAGTAATAATCTTTCAGCCAAAAATTTTGTAGAATCTGGCTTCGATGGCTGTTATACAATGGCAGGCAGAGGGAGCGGTGTTCAGGCCATTTTAAGACAGAAATATTGTCATAGGTCATAGGCTCATTGCTCAAGCCACTAACTCAACCTTGTGGTGAACAACGCAAATGTAGTATCGGAAATTAGGAATACTATTGCCACTGTAACTTTTTTGGAGATTCGACTGAAAGTTGGACGTATGCTCCCAATTAATCACGAATGTGGGAGACGAAATGGTTTAAAAAAAATTAAACCATCACAACTTTTCCTCATATCCCAGAGGTTGCGAGAGCTCTAGAAAACTTGTCTACGGAGGGAAATTATGCAACGAGAAAATCTGCAGATGAGTTGCATTAAGCCATTACAAAACCAGTGTTCATCTTAGGTTTACGAACAATATCCAGAGAGGGGAAGGTGGGGTACCGTGTAACACGGGAACAATGTAACATTTGGATTTATCTCAAAACTATAATGTTAGCAGCCTTTCATTTGAACAATTTACAATAGCCATTTGTGACCGCTTTTGCCCAGTGTACTTTGGAAGCAGGAGCTTTGGTATGTGCCAAAGAAAACATGTTTTGAGATATATGAAGTAAATTTTTATCGTTGTATAGGTTTCTTTCTATTTTTTACAATAACAAAAAATTGCTGTAATGATGGGTATGATTCACATATTCATATATCTGTGTATCATACTGCATTTCAAAAGATTTATGTAATATTTTGCACTTTTTTCAAAACTTACAAAATTATATAAAGCTGCCCGAAGGAGCACAGTGTAACAGTTTATTGTCGGCACGGCGTAACACAGCTACAGTGTAACCTATTAAGTTGCATGTTAAAAAAAATAAAAGTAATTTGCTTCTAAAATCACAAATATGAAAACAAATGAGAACAGAATATACACTAGTGGTCTTAAATAAGGATATTCAGTTATATATTATCAATCTGCTTCGTAAAAAAGAGCGAAAAACCGAGATTGCCCATTTATTTAGGATTTTATGAGGGATGCTGTTGAATTGGTGCTTTCTGGAACTAGTCGTAGCAAGATAGCTGCTGTTAAAAATGTCAGTTTGGAAGTCTTTCCAGATAAAACGTCCGTTGAGTATTTGTTTTCAAATATCAGCACTTTATGAAAAAATAGCAAATAATTTTAAATTACACAATAAATATTTCAATATATTCAAGTTATGTTAAGGAGATTAAGGAAAGCAGAAAACCAGGAATTCGCATTTGCCCAAACTATAACTGCTGGAGAATTTATTATGATGAACAATGGCATCCTTTGGTGTGTTACTCGATGAAATATACCCAAATGTTCTACAATCTCGACAGTATGGAAGTAAGGTGTTTGGGTTTCCAAATGGCTCAACATAGCAAGCTAGAGGTCTCAAGAAACTGGGAAGAGAGAAATATGGCTGGCATAGATTTGCTCTACGCTTTTAGAAATCGCCATTCAAGCCTTAGCCTCTAACATTCAGAAGCTTGCAGTTCATCAAGGGCCACCTCATTCAGTCAAACCAATGTTGGAATATTCTTCAGTCATCTGAAGAATATTTGGAATCGTAATTCAGCACTAAGTGATGGAACAAGGATTTTCTGTTATGATGACGACGAACGAATCGTCGCCAATGTGAATGACTGGTGGCCATTGCTAAATAGAAACGTACAAATCTCTTCTTTGCATATACAGCAGGTTTGTCAGTGAAGTCGATAAGGAGCTGGCTGCATGGTTTGGGTCTACAACGAATAAAATAATTAGAAGTCGTTGGTAAAAAAAATAATATAATGTTCTTAACTGTCCGCCCAGATAGCTGAGTGGTCAGCGCGGCGGTCGTCACGCCAAGGGCCCGGGTTCGATTCCCGGCTGGGTCGGAGATTTTCTCCGCTCAGGGACTGGGTATTGTGTTGTCTTCATTATCATTTCATCATCATCAGTGGAAGGGAACGGGAAACCACCACTGGAATCACTTCCCTTGACGCTCACGCGGTGGACCTCTCTGACGAGGCTTCCCCCATGACAAGACCTGCTGTAACGCAGAACACAAAGTTAGTTAAGTACTTAACTGGTGGTACAGGAGTCTTCATAGTCAGGAGGAATATAATTACAAACAGAGAGTTATAGAGGCATTACATAGGCCATACTTTAACTAAGCGCCTTGTTAGAGGTTGCTTCCTATCAGCTGAAGGCTGTACTACTTTCTTACTTGACGTCCCGAGGAAGAGTGGCCGAGCGCACGCTAGAGACTTGCAAGATGCGGAGCGGCGCTGGTCGCGACTCGCGGGTCCAGCGATACTAATACAGACCGTGGTCGATAACTGCAACCCCTAACTAGTGTGGTATCGAACGTTGATACCACATTTTCATTTTGGGTAAGACTGGTACCTCAACAGTCCAGACTCCAAGAACAGCATTTGCTGCCAAAGGAACTAATAATACACTAATTGACTGTGCTTGTGTAGTTTCATCAAAGTTTAGTTGGTATCCCCTTCACAGATAGTGATTCGAACAGTGGAATCCCTGATCTAGAAATCACTGAAGCTCAAAGTGACTCACAGGAAAATCCTTATAATTTACCACCAGAGAAAGATCCATCATAGCAGAGTTTAGCTGGTATATTTTCACACGTTTCCCTAAAGCTGATGAAGGAAAAGCAAGATAAAGAACAGAAAGAGAGGACTGAGTTGCTTTGCAACATTTATCCCAGGTAAAGAGGTGTCTGAAGAACATCACAGACAGTGGAAGATGGAAGAGGAAAAGAAATGTAAATCACACAACTGAAGTCTATTTTTAAAAGAATCTGACTTAACTTGGAACAGCTTAGGATAAAATATGTCACTCTTAAGATTATTCAGACAGTGAAGATCTGAAAGGTAAAACTCAGGACAAAGAATAAGAAAATTGGCCATCAGATCAAGATGGTGGTATTTTAGTGGAACTCCATGGCAAGAACCCAGTTCACTATACTGGTAACGTGATTAGAATAAGGATGATGATGGTGTCCACTTAGTGAAATTTCTCCGCAGTGTGGCGAAAAACCCAAATACATTGATATATCCTCATGTAGCTGATAACACCATTTGTATCAGAAAAAAGTATATTAAGTTCTTAGCAAATCCTATTTCATTGGAAAAAACCAAACGACAGCATGACTGCCTTAATTTTGATTTCAATCGAAAAAAACTTAATCTTCGATAAATATTGTAAAAAATTTATATAATTTTCAAAAATTGTAAATATTAATTTCGAATGATATTTAAATGTAGCGTGAAAGTGTTGAATAATACAAATCATGCCAACAAGAATGTAGTTCATCATGGTTGTTACATTGTAGCCAGTACAGTTACACTCCGTCCCACACTGGGGCGGCATACTGTGACAGGAAACTTCCTGGCAGATTAAAACTGTGCGCCGGACCGAGACTCGAACTCGGGACCATTGCCTTTCGCGGGCAAGTGCTCTACCAACTGAGCTACCCAAGCACGACTCATTCCCCGTCCTCACAGCTTTACTTCTGCCAGTACCTCATCTCCTACCTTCCAAACTTTGCAGAAGCTCTCCTGCGAACCTTGCAGAACTAGCACTCCTGAAAGAAAGGATATTGCGGAGACATGGCTTAGCCACAGCCTGGGGGATGTTTCCAGAATGAGATTTTCACTCTGCAGCGGAGTCTGCGCTGATATAAAACTTCCTGACAGATTAAAACTGTGTGCCGGACCGAGAATCGAACTCAGGACTTTTGCCTTTCGCGGGCAAGTGCTCTACCACTGAGCACTTGCCCGTGAAAGGCAAAGGTCCCGAGTTCGATTCTCGGTCCGGCACACAGTTTTAATCTGCCAGGAAGTTTCATATCAGCGCACACTCCACTGCAGAGTGAAAATCTCATTCTGGATACTGTGACAGTTCACATTCATGTATAATACTCTCAATAAATACACCAGTTTCAAAGCCACACTGAGTCTGTGAGCTTTACCTCATTGTAGAAGAATCCTTAAATAAAGATATATGAAAAGCGAAACGTTTTCACAACAATACTTTTTTCTTAATTTAACAAAACAACTTTTGTATTACACTACGCTCCACCTTTCCCCACTCGGCAGGTTTGAAACCAGTAGCTAATGTCCAGCAATCTACGCAGACCTGATCACGGTGGGGATATATACATATCACAGGAATCCTGATTGTTCTCATTAATAACCGAAAAGAAGCAGATAGAACAACAAGCGAATTACTTGGAAAAGCACAAGCTACTGCAGAGGAATTGGAAATAGACATTTTTGTTCCACGTTTTTCTTGTAAGCAAAAGTTAAGAAGCAATCCGTCATCGGGAAATGACAGCGAATACTGGAGACGTTCGCTGGTAATACCATAACATCGAATCACTCATGTCGTTGTTACATATCCGATTTTCACCAAAAAGTACACCAGTTTTAGTGCTAAATAGCCTGTGCTCCTTTAATATGAGAAAAAATAGTACAACCGACTTTCGTAAATATCCAGAATGGTTTAATAAATTGTTTTGTATGGATGATATTGGTGGAGAACTGGTACAATTTATGGAGGAAAAAGAATATACCTGAAACTAAATTAAAGATCACAAAAGTCCTGTTAACGAGAGCAATATCATTTTACCTAGCATGAGAAAAACATTAAGAATTTTGGGCACTATTGCATGCAGAACGGCGACTGTGGGATGATCCTTCAGTACGCTTAGAAGTGTAAAGACGTAGCTTAGAAGCACTATGGGGAAAGAAAGGCCCACTGGGTTGTGCGTGATGAGCGTACACCGAAACTACATAAAAGAAACTGACAAACATGTGCCAAATCCGAGAAGACAGGAGTACGGGAATAGCTACACTCCTGGAAATTGAAATAAGAACACCGTGAATTCATTGTCCCAGGAAGGGGAAACTTTATTGACACATTCCTGGGGTCAGATACATCACATGATCACACTGACAGAACCACAGGCATAGACACAGGCAACAGAGCATGCACAATGTCGGCACTAGTACAGTGTATATCCACCTTTCGCAGCAATGCAGGCTGCTATTCTCCCATGGAGACGATCGTAGAGATGCTGGATGTAGTCCTGTGGAACGGCTTGCCATGCCATTTCCACCTGGCGCCTCAGTTGGACCAGCGTTCGTGCTGGACGTGCAGACCGCGTGAGACGACGCTTCATCCAGTCCCAAACATGCTCAATGGGGGACAGATCCGGAGATCTTGCTGGCCAGGGTAGTTGACTGACACCTTCTAGAGCACGTTGGGTGGCACGGGATACATGCGGACGTGCATTGTCCTGTTGGAACAGCAAGTTCCCTTGCCGGTCTAGGAATGGTAGAACGATGGGTTCGATGACGGATGTACCGTGCACTATTCAGTGTCCCCTCGACGATCACCAGTGGTGTACGGCCAGTGTAGGAGATCGCTCCCCACACCATGATGCCGGGTGTTGGCCCTGTGTGCCTCGGTCGTATGCAGTCCTGATTGTGGCGCTCACCTGCACGGCGCCAAACACGCATACGACCATCATTGGCACCAAGGCAGAAGCGACTGTCATCGCTGAAGACGACACGTCTCCATTCGTCCCTCCATTCACGCCTGTCGCGACACCACTGGAGGCGGGCTGCACGATGTTGGGGCGTGAGCGGAAGACGGCCTAACGGTGTGCGGGACCGTAGCCCAGCTTCATGGAGACGGTTGCGAATGGTCCTCGCCGATACCCCAGGAGCAACAGTGTCCCTAATTTGCTGGGAAGTGGCGGTGCGGTCCCCTACGGCACTGCGTAGGATCCTACGGTCTTGGCGTGCATCCGTGCGTCGCTGCGGTCCGGTCCCAGGTCGACGGGCACGTGCACCTTCCGCCGACCACTGGCGACATCATCGATGTACTGTGGAGACCTCACGCCCCACGTGTTGAGCAATTCGGCGGTACGTCCACCCGGCCTCCCGCATGCCCACTATACGCCCTCGCTCAAAGTCCGTCAACTGCACATACGGTTCACGTCCACGCTGTCGCGGCATGCTACCAGTGTTAAAGACTGCGATGGAGCTCCGTATGCCACGGCAAACTGGCTGACACTGACGGCGGCGGTGCACAAATGCTGCGCAGCTAGCGCCATTCGACGGCCAACACCGCGGTTCCTGGTGTGTCCGCTGTGCCGTGCGTGTGATCATTGCTTGTACAGCCCTCTCGCAGTGTCCGGAGCAAGTATGGTGGGTCTGACACACCGGTGTCAATGTGTTCTTTTTTCCATTTCCAGGAGTGTATTATGGACGCTGTGATAATAGAAAAATAGCCACAGGTATTTTTTCTAATACTCTTCTTAACGACGTGTTTCAAAAATATCATCAGATTCTGAAAAGAGGTTTATACAAAACCAATTACAAGTGGCGAACACGTTGTATAAGTGTGGTATAGCCAGATATTTTACATACCAAAGTTCAGTTGCTATTCATGTGACAGTTATTGATACGAACATTGCAATCCCTGCTCTAGGAGCCACTGAATTCCCATCTCTGACATTTGTGAAATTATCAGAAAAATCTGGTAAAATATAACAGACTTCACACAGGAGAAATTTGTGACTTGATAGATCATTTACAGTTTTCGCTTTCTTTTAATTATTTTTCTTTCAATGATAACATTTATGATCAGAAAAAGAGTTTAGTCTTGGGCACCTTACTGTCCGGTATTTTGGTGGAAATATACATCAATGACGTGGAAAACAAATTTTTTACTATGTACCAGCTTGTTGCTGAAAATGTTGCGATGTACAGGAGATATGTGGATGATGTGTGTGTTGTGATGGAAGGGGAAGAAGATGACGTAAAATATCTTGCACAATTATTTAATCAAATAAATGAAAAGATTAATTTTTCGGTTGAATTAGAAGAGAACAAATCTTTAAATTTTCTTGATCTAACTTTAACCAAAGATGGGAATCAGCTGTCCATTAGCGCGTTTAGAAAACCCACCACCACTGGCACAATTATTGGTGCGTCGTCCGACCACCCAAAAGTACACAAGCTAGCGTATCTTCGTTTTGTGTTCAATAGACTCGTGAATTTGCATCTGTACGAAGAGGCAATCTCCAAAGAGACTGAAGAAATAATACAGGTAGCTAGAGCAAATGACTTTTCTGAAACCAAAGTAATATATTTTAATGAAAGGTAAGAATATCACAGGAACTGCATCTTCTGCAGCCGGGAAAAAGAAAAAATACGCATCGCTAGCTTTCCATGGGCCAATTTCTGAAAAGATCGGTAAAATCTTTAAGCATGCAAATATGAATATAGGATACAAAACCAATAATAAATTGGGCATGCAGTTACGTCACAAATTGGTTGTTAGTGACAAAAAACATAAATAAGTCTGATTTATACGAGATAAAATGCGGTAATTGCGACAACTTTTACATTGAGCGAACGGGAAGAGGCTTTGCAACATTAAAGAGCACACATATAAAAATAGCAGTGCATTGGGGTTACACCTTACAAATTTAAATCACGGGGTCACTGAAATAACAAAAGGTCTAAAAATCCTACATGTGGAAGGGCTATAAATTAGACATTCTAGGAGAAACTGAAATTTATACATCTCGACGTAAACAATCTGAAACAATTATTAATGGACAGCAAGAATGTGATGTTACAAAATTTTTGACGGGCTTTTAAATCATTAACATTGTTCATCTCCCAATCTTACAGTACCTGCATAAACATGTCGGGTTTAGAACGGTAGTAATGTAATGAAAAATATAGCAAAAATTGAAACACCTACATACGGGCTGTGCACTGCAAGCTTTCATATAAATATACATTCCTGCTAATCATTATTATTAATTATTATTATATAATTTATACATAATTAATTATTTTTATATCATTATTAATTTCCGAGATATGCCATAGATCCTACCTTGACGTACACGAGCATTAAAATTTCAAATAACCTTTTAGCTTTTCATTTCTTGTCAGACTACATATGTCGAATGAACAAATATTTTGAGTTCAAAGTCAGTTACATGTAAAACACTGAAGTCGACTGTCGCATCTCTCTTCCATCCGTCCACCTACACACAAAATATTAACATTACAGTCTATCCCTTAGCCTTCCGCAAACTTTACCTGGAGCACTTCGTCCATCCCTAAAAATGGCGTTTTTATTCTGGTGGTATTTCCTATGTACTTCACTAGTTATACTTACATGCACTTTTGAAGGGTGATTTTCGTTGACCCTCTAAAGAGGCTATGAAATTTTTCAATCACTCGAAGATGCCTCAACTATTAATTTTTGTTTTCTTTTAGTACTCTGTACAATGTTGGCCTTAGCATCCTTTTTTAAGCATCCTGTTAAAATTATCTTATGAATCAATATTATATCTTCAGTACTTCATTTGTAGTTAAAGTTAAAAGCAATTACTAAACAAAATGTAAGTTACGATGGATGTAAAAACTTACTAGATACGTTTGTTAACTCTTTGATCGTCAAATATCTTGTTAGAAGAAGCTACAGTAGTTTCACCACCTGCTTGAAAGGATACACCGCCACCGGTGGTTCACGAAGTACTCAGACCCTGCCATTGCCGTGTAGCATCGTGTATCGTGATTTGTCCTAGAGACCCTTTCTGATGCTAATCTCTGTGTCCTATGACGTATAGAGAGCAGAGGTACATGAGTGGACCGATGAATCTTGTACCCTTTAATGAGGAAGTAATTCAAGTTGGTATGCCAGCTCACCGACTGTTGCCGTATACCATCTATAATCCGATTAAAATTACTTTGTTATTGAATTTTCACCGAGTCGAGTGACAGGGGCCAACCGCCAGCGAATCGTAGCTGCTTCTCGAGCGTCACTTGTTCGCTGTGTTGTCTGTTTTGTAGGTACGTGCAGTGGCTTGTGAGTGTGGCTGTCTGCATGTAGGCAACACTACCTCCCACCACTGCAATTTGTCAATCACAAAGTAATTTTAACCTCCTTATGTAAAAGGCAACGTCCCGACTCACTGACACATCTTCCCCCAGCCCAAACCAAGAAGGACAGAAACTAGAAATTTGCAGCGGGTGTGGAATTTATACATTATGCGTCGCTTAAGAAGAGATTTTTCATATTCCATCTCTGGGGGGGGGGGGGGCTGTGGAGGGTGAAATATTGGATGAAAAGTTTTTTGAAAGTATGTTGCTGTTAGGCAATTTAGAAACTAGACCTACGAAAACTGATATTTGGTTCTTCGGTCAGGAAAAGAGACACGTTTCAGCATTTTTGGAAATGTAATCCCTACAGGGTTCAAATTGTGCGTGGAACTTATTGTGAAACTAAATCATTGGCTTCTCTGTTACAAATTTAAGAAAAATCACATTTCACTGTTTTTGGAAATTCAGCTCCTAAGGGGATGAAATAGGGAGAAATGTTTTAGGAAAATACTCCGTTGTCAAGGCATTTTAAAGCTACACCTACGAAAATTGGTATCTGGCTTCTCGGTTCGAAATGAAAAAAACACGTGGTTCGCAATCTCTCGAAATGCTACACCTAAGGGGGTGAAATATGGTCAGAATGATTCACTAACTCATCGTCACCCCGCCCAAATCGCTAAGCATAGTAACTTTAAATTACGAGAGGGTGTGGATTTTACACTGTTGATAATGAGCTCCCATACGCCGAGGAATGTAGGGAACGATGCGGGAGACTCGCACCGCTGACTAGACAAGGTAGTAGCGGAGGTGCTTTGCCATTGATGGGGATGAATGATGATGATATCACAACAACACCCTGCCATCTCGAGGCAGGGAAAATCCATGATCTCGGCGGGAATCGAAACCGGGACCCAGTGCGCGAGAAGCAAGAAGGCTACCGCAAGACCACGATCTGCGGCGCAGTGTTAGTAGGAATTGTTCGAAATCCCGCTCCTAATGTGGTGAAAACTGGAATGAAAGGCTTTTTGAAGATATATCGCTGTTAAGATAATTTTGAAGCTTCTCAGTTTCTCAGTCATAAATAAACAAAATACGTGTTTCAGCATTTTCAGGAATTCAACCATTAAGGGGTCAAACAGTGGGTGAAAGCTTTGTGAAAATTAATTATTATTAAAGAAATACTAAAGCAGTTTTAAAGTTACATCTATGGAAATTGGCTTCTGACTTCCCTCTTGGAAATTTTAAAAAAATACGTGTTTCACTGTTTTTGGAAGTTCAACCACTAAGGGAGAAATAGGCCTTGAAAATTTTTAAGAAAATGTTTCGTTGCATCAAAAGATTTTTAAATCTAAACCTATGAAAACTGGTATTTCATTTTTCTGTTTAATATAAACGAACATGTGTAAGGGGATGAAAGTTTCTGCGGAAATTTTACCTCAAGAATGCAAAAGGCATACAAATCCTTGTGCTCCAACTACCACAATCATTGTTTGGTCAGAAGTACATTCGGAAAAGATCATACTCCTATGACCTCAACTAGCGTGGAAAGTTTAATAGGTATTGCAATTCAAGATAACAAAAAAATTCGGTTAAAGAAAAAAATCTGAGCAGTCTACGCGAGCGAATTAGCGGACGTTAAGCTACTGGGAGTATAGCTGAAAATTTTTTAGTGTACTGTGGCCCGTCTATCAGCTTTTATTAAAATAAAGTACATTTCATGACCCAAAACTTTATGAAATGTGTAACAATATTTTCTGCGGATACTTCGAAAACGGGTAAAATGGTCACGCAATCACAGTTGCAGGTTGTCTATGTAACGGTTTCAGGGACGACAAAACATTTTGATTTTCAGTATTTCGTACAATTATTGACCGAATTAAAAATATATAGTGCTGCCATAATCTACTCATTAAGGGGTGTGATCTTATGCTAAGGTTTTAACAAAATAAGACAAGTATTAAAGATAGAAACTGTTTAGATGTCTTTAGGCAAAGTAATTCACGACCCGCAAATTACCCAAATTATATTCATAGAGCATATGAGAAGGAAAGCACTTACCAACTTCCAACAAACTTCGCACATAATTTCAAACATTTTCAGGACTTTTTCTCTCTGACACCCCTCACAATCTAATGAAAGGAAAAAGTTAATGGCCTGCTAGATTTTCACTTGTCAAGCAACAAAATTTCAGCATCGGGCACGACATTTTAATTTTTTACTTCTTTACTACTGACTCTCACAACACATTTTACAGAACGTATCCACATATACCACTGAATATACCTGCAAAAGTTTATCACTGTATGACACATAGTTCTGGCTTTATGACGTCATACACACAGAGATGCTCGAAATACCAGCTTTTCTTAAAACGGAGCACAATAACCCACACTACACTTACCCAGTGTTTCATAATGAGAGGATGCTTAACGTCGAATATTTATGTTTGTAGTCACACGTTCGGTGCTGTTTTATTGATGGGAATCGGGGTGGGGGTTACTGGTACTTAGTATATTTGGAGATACACTATGCGATCAAAAGTATCCGGACACCTGGCTGAAAATGACTTACAAGTTCGTGGCGCCTTCCATCGGTAACGCTGGAATTAAATATGGTGTTGGGTCACCCTTCACCTTGATGACAGCTGCCACTCTCGCAGGAACAAGTTCAATCAGGTGCTAGAAGGTTTCTTGAAGAATGGCAGCCCATTCTTCACGCAGTGCTGCACTGAGGAGAGGTATCGATATCGGTCGGTGAGGCCTGGCACGAATTCGGCGTTCCAAAACATCCCAAAGGTGTTCTGTACGACAGAGATCAGGACCCTGTCCAGGCCAGTCTATTACAGGGATGTTATTGTCGCGTAAACACTCCGCCACAGGCCCGTACATTATGAACAGGTGCTCGATCGTGTTGAAAGATGCAATCGCCATCCCCAAATTTCTCTTCAACAGTGGTAAGCAAGAAGGTGCTTAAAACATCGATGTAGGCCTGTGCTGTGATAGCGCAATGCAAAACTACACACGCTGGCAGATGACGTTCACCGCGCATTCGCCATACCCGCACACTGCCATCGGATCGCCACACTGTGTACCGTGATTTGTCACTCCCCATAATGTTTTTCCACTGTTCAATCGTCCAATGTTTACGCTCCTTACACCAAGCGTGGCGTCGTTTGGTACTTTATCGGCGTGATGTGTGGCTTATGAGAAGCCGCTCGACCATGAATTCCAAGTTTTCTCACCTCCCGCCTAACAGTCATAGTACTTGCAGTGGATCCTGATGCAGTTCGGAATTCCAGTTTGATGGGTCTGGATATATGTCTGTCTATTACATATTACGACACTCTTCAATTGTCGGCGGTGTCTGCAGTCAACAGACGAGGTTGGCCTGTACGCTTTTGTACTGTACGTGTCCCATCACGTTTCCATTTCACTATCACATTGGAAACAGTGGAACTAGGGATGTTTAGGAATGTGGAAATCTCGCTTACAGATATATGACACAAGTGGCACCCAATCACCTGACCACGTTCGAAGTCCTTGGGTTCCGCAGAGAGCCCCATTCTGCTCTCCCACGATTTCTAATGACTACTGGAGTCGTTGATATGGAGTACCTGGCAGTAGGTGGCAGCACAATGCACCTAATACGAAAAACGTATGTTTTTGGGTTGTCCGGATAGTTTTGATCACATAGTGTATGTTTTCCGTCCGGAGCGACGGTTAAGTATTAACCATTTCCGCCTGGTGGCGTTATTTGAAGTTGAATCTCCGTTGGCCGCTGAACTTCTTTGCAGTCAGTTGTAAGTGGGAGGGGGATTGCCGTCGCCAGTTGCCTTATTATCTGTGTAACTACTTATCACAACAGTTTTGTTCACGCTGTCAGCATGTAATCTGATGACTTAAGTTTATACTTGTTTTACTTAAAAGTTAATTCTCTGTTTATCAGGCTATCGTTGTATGTTTGTGCCTTGGGGCGTGTACCCACTGGTTCCCTAGAAGAAGAGGAGTTTGGTGAGCAGCATATCGGGCCTGCCCTAACTAATTTCGAGGCCATTCGTCCGGACCACACTGCTCGATGCGTGGTGGTTTCATATCAAGCAGATTTAGTTGTTTTTCTTTCCTTTTTTAATGAACTCCCTTTTAGGTAAACCTGAATCATTTGTTGTATTTTAGTCAAATACATTTTAGAAATGTTTATTGCCTGCCTGTTTTGAAGACTGTTTTCTGTCAGGTTATACTTATTGTAAAACACTATTATTGGGACATTCTTGTTTTGTACCTAAACCTTAAGAACCTTTGAAGACATTGTTTTGACGATTATCAGCCATTGTCCTTCAGATATTGTCTTTTCTAATTGAATGGTTTTGTCTTAACATTTCAAGGTCCTATTGACCTAATTGGTAAAGTTACTTTTCTTGAGGAGTATTAATGAAAATCTTGATACGAATAATGTTCAGTCCTTACATTTCTCGGTCATTCCACTCCCACGCAGCCTTACGACAGTAGTGAGTACCAACAGGATTGCTAGCACATTTTGCATACGTTCATTCAGTACCGTCGAATGGCGTAATCTTCTGGAACAATGCAGCTAATGTAAAGAATAAGAATTAATTCTACAGACGGTTCAGTGATAATATTGTTTAAAGTTCATACTAACAGAAAACCATCCAGAAGCTTCTTCAGAGATCTAGACATTCTTACATTCATGTGTCAATACTGAGCCGTTCCAGGAATGTCCCTGTCATCAATATCAGAGGGGGCTTGCCGCGGTGAATGCTACACTATGTGATCAACCGTAAAAACATACGTTTTTCACATTAGGTGCATTGTGCTGCCACCTATTGCCAGGTACTCCTTCTCAGCGACCTCAGTAGTCATTATACATCGTGAGAGAGCAGAATGGGCCACTCCGTGGAACTCACGGACTTCGAACGTGCTCAGATGATTGGGCGTCGCTTGAGTCATACGTCTGTAAGCGAGGTTTCCACACTCCTTCTCATCCATAGATCCACTGTTTCCGATGTGATAGTGAATTGGAAACGTGAAGGGACACGTACAGCACAAAACGTGCAGGCCGACCTCGTGTCTTGAGTGACAGAGACCGCCGACAGTTGAAGAGGGTCGTAATGTGTAATAGGCAGACATCTATCCAGACCATCACACTGGAATTCCAAACTGCATCAGGATCCACTGCAAGTACTATGACAGTTAGGCGGGAGGTGAGAAAACTTGGATTTCATGATCGAGCGGCTGCTCATAAGCCGCGGGTCACGCCAGTAAATGCCAAACGACGTCTCGCTTGGTGTAAGGAGCGACGATTGAACAGTGGGAAAACGTTGAACGGAGCGTCGGATTACAGATCACAATGTGGTGATCCGATGGTAGGGTGTGGGTATGGCGAATGCCCGGTGAACGTCATCTGCAGGGTGTGTAGTGCCAACAGTATGATTCGGAGGCGGTGGTGTAATGGTGAGCTCGTATTTTTCATAGAAGGGGCTTGCACCCGTTGTTTTGCGTGGCACTATCACAGCACGGGCCTACATTGATGTTTCAACTACCTTCTTATTTCCCAGTGTTGAAGTGCATTTCGGGGATGTCGATTGCATATTTCAACACGATCGAACTCCTGTTCATAGTGCACGGACTGTGACGGAGTGGTTACACGGCAATAACATCCCTGTAATGGACTGGCCTGCACGGAGTCCTGACCTGAATCCTATAGAATACCTTTGGACTGTTTTGGAAAGCCGACTTTGTGCCAGGCCTCACCGACCGACATCGATACCTCTGCTCAGTGCAGCACTCCGTGAAGAATGGGCTGCCATTCCCCAAGAAACCTTCCAGCACGTGATCGAACGTGTGCCAGCGAGAGTGGAAGCTGTCATCAGGGCTAAGGGTGGGCCAACATCATATTGAATTCCAGCATTACCGATGGAGGGCACCACGAACTTTTAAGTCATTTTCAGCCAGGTATCCGGATACTTTTGATCACTTAGTGTATGTGACGAGTGTTATGTGGCCGAGGCGTAGTGGAGGAGTGTTGGCACGTGCGAAGTCTCAGTTACAACATACGGACAAGGAAGACAACATGCGGCCAGCTGGACTGCGTTGGGGAGAACACAGCCAGTGTACGGAGCCACTGAGGAATGACCGCTGGGTCACGTCTGAGTGCCGAGTCGCTTTCAACGGGGGCAGAGCGACTGCTTATTTGCTCACCGCCGCATATGCTGTACGGCGTCTGGATGGATGGCGCACAGATACTGGCAACGATCTGCGGCTGTTTGATTAGGATGCTATGATGTACGAGAAGGTGTCGTCGTTGAGTGACTGTAGGAGGATGCAAGACGTCTTAGACAAAACTCCTAGTTGGTGTGATGAATAGCAGCTTACTCCAAATAGAGAAATATGTAAGTTAATGCAGATGAGTAGGGGGAAAATCCCATAATTTCGAATACAGAGTAAGCAGTCTGCTATTTGACACATTTAGGTCGATTAAATATCAAAGTATAGCGTTACAGTGCGATACGGAATGGAAGGGTCAAATGGTTCAAACGGCTCTGAGCACTATCAGACTTAACATCTGAGGTCATCAGTCCCCTAGAACTTATAACTACTTAAACCTAACTAACCTAAGGACATTACACACATCCATGCCCGAGGCAGGATTCGAACCTGCGACCGTCGCAGTCGTGCCGTTCCGGGCACAAGCGCCTAGAACCACTCGGCCACAACGGCCGGCTGAATGGAAGGAGCGTGTACGAATTTTATAGGGAAGGTGAGTGGTCAGCTTCGATTTTTTGACACAATTTTAGGAAAGTGTTGCTCATCTGTAAAGGAGACTGCATGAAGGACACTATTGTGACCTATTCTTGAGTACTGTTAGTGTTTGGGTTCCACGCCAGGTCGAACTGAAGGAAGACAAAGCAATTCATTTACGCATTGACGGCAGTTCTCTAAATTTTCTCAACAGCGTTTCTCGAAAAGAACGTCTCATTCCCTCCAGAGATTGCCATTTGAGTTGCCAAAGCATCTCCGTAATACTTGCGCGTTGCTCGAAGCTACCGGTAACACATTTAGCAGGCTGTCTCTGGATTGCTTCGATGTCTTCCTTCAGTCTAACGCGGTGTTGATCCCAAACACTCGAGCAGTACTCAATAATCGGTCATATATGCAGTCTCCTCTACAGATGAACCACACTTTTTCAAAATTGCCCCAATAAACCGAAGCCATCCATTCGCCTTCCTTACTAAAATTCTTACATGCTCGTCCCATTTTATGCCGCTTTGCAACGTTATTGCTAGATGTTTGATCGGCCTGACTAGGTACGAACTTCCAGCATGCTGGAGTAACTTGGGTCAGCAACTTCTGTTAATCAATAGAACAAAAAACCAGTCCAAGTTTCAAATATTTTATTTTTCATTCGATGACTAGTTTCACGCCGAGACGAATTTTCAAATCAACATAAAAAAAGTCGAAAATGGCATTTCCGAAGGTGTCAAAAAACGTGCATTACACATTTTTTGACAACTTTCCTCCTCCCGAACAGATCATGAAGGCCCAACAGTACCGACGGTACCAAGCGGCCGCCGTGTCATCCTCAGCCCAGAGGCATCACTGGATGCGGATATGGAGGAGCATGTGGTCAGCACACCGCTCTCCTGGCCGTATGTCAATCTCCGAGACCGGAGCCGCTACTTCTCAATCAAGTAGCTCCTCAGTTTGCCACACAAGGGCTGAGTGCACCCCTCTTGCCAACAGCGCTCGGCAGACCGGATGGTCACCCATCCAAGTACTAGCCTAGCCCGACAGCGCTTAACTTCGGTGATCTGACGGGAACCGGTGTTACCATTGCGGCAAGGCCGTTGACTTTTGACATATTTGGAAATGCGATTTTCGAATTTGTTATGATGATTTCAAAATTCGTCTCGGCCTGAAACTAGTCATCGAATGAAAAATAAAATATTTGCAGCTTGGACTGGTTTTTCGTGCTATTGACCTGCCTATGTGACAAGTAGCACACTGCTGATACTGTGTTCGAAAATTACATGATTATTTTTCCAACTCATATGCATTAACTTACATTTTTCTACATTTACAGTAAGCTGCCATTCATCACACCAACTGAAATTCGGTCTAACTAAAGATCACAAACATAAGATAAGAGAAATTTAGGCTTGTACGTAGGAATACAGAAAGTCGTTCTTACTTGCTCTATTTGCGATCGGAAAAGGAAGCGAAATGACTAGTAGCGGCCGGATGCTGCAAAATTTCAGGTAACGAGTGCAGGCTCTCTGACTGCCACCTTCTCACTACGATGTACGAAGTACAGTGTGCCATTACATGTTATGTTTGTCACGTTTGATTGTCTACGGAAGTGACGGGAACATATCAGCAGGTTTTGCGGCTGTGGTTGCTTATGGACAAATCCCCACGATTCCAGTGGTTCGTCAGAGTGACACCACGTTCAGTTTGTTGTGCTGCCTTTGGCGTGTCTTCTGGGAGAGGTATTTGTTTGTGTTCCTCTTTACTGCTGTATGCTGCAGCAACAGTGTACACCTAAAGTGTGAGTTAACGGTGTTTAATCAATGTTGGGGCAGTCATTGTGGTACAGCATTGAGTCAACTTGCTTACAAGGTACTTTGGTTCATCGTTCTAAAGATAAGATGTATTTAAGTTGTCTTGTTGTCTACTACTGCGTTGTCCTTGTCTATGGTATCTTTTGGTCATGTTTCCGTTACACATTGCGTCACAGTAGAGTTCTCTTCTACTGTTTATTCGTGTCTTGCCTAATTATGTATGTTACAGGAATTGTGTCTAGCATTAGTGTGGTGTTTCTTTACAATTCCAATACGTTTCCTCATCCAACTCCAGTTTAAGTTAATATTTAACTTGCCTTATGTTTTGTTCATTCTTCATGTTTGAAGTATTGTAAGCAAATATGATGTTTTTGTGTGGTGGAAGGAGTTCCCTTTGGTTGTTTCATAGTGTTTCGTTCCCCAGTAGCGCTGAGAGTGGATTCATTCGGCAGCATGTGTATGAGAGTGCTATCATGATCCAAGCTTTAATGCTATGGTCATCAGGTAATGGTTTTCTAACCACCCGACCTTTTTTAATGACGTTTCAATATTTTTTCCGAAGAGTTTCTTGTTAAAAGCATGAAGAACTGAATTGCAAACGTTTGAGGTGATTCCCAAGATAAGAAAAAATATATATAAAATGGTCGTATGCGTTGTTGGCCGGGAGGCCCCAGCCGGGGAAGTTCGACCGCCGAGTGCAAGTCTTCTTTCAGTCGACGCCACATTGGCCCACTTGCGTGTCGCAGATGAGGGTGAAATGGTGGTGGTGGTGGTGTGTTGGGGCTTATGGGCGCTCAACATCGAGGTCATCAGCGCCCTGACACACATTAAAAGGAACGAATGTGGACAGACCTAAGAAAACTAAAGCACACACTCAAAGAAAGCAGGAAAAGAAGGAAAATGCTACATGAGAAAGTAAAACCTAAGGAAAGGGGAAACATAGCAACAAGAATGTCACAGGAATGGTGATGAGGACAACACAACGCCCAGTCTACGAGCGGAGAAAATCTCCAAACCGGCCGGGAATCGAACCAGGGCCCGCTGCATCGGAGTCAAGCATGTTACCACTTGTTTTTAAGTACTCTACTATATTTTTTTATTTAATGGACAGGTGGGGGCTCAGGTAGAAAAGTGGACAGGGGTCGAAACCCGAGGGCAGACCACAATGTCCCCCTCACTAGCACCAAGCCTGAAAGTGGGAGACACAGGAATCAACAGAAGTGGAAGACATTGTTGTTGTTTATTTATTTGCATTTTGTTTCTATAATATTCACTATTATTATGAAATTATGTGGAACATACAACAGCGACAGAGAAGAAAATAATATAAATTCTGGACAAAGAAAAAGGAAAAGAAATAAGAAATAAAATCCGCGCAATCTACGACGCGCTCTCCCATCCGTGGGGGTCAGAGATAGAATCGATCATAGGCGGCTTGGCTTAAACTCTGATACCGCCGGGTGAGAGGGGGGGGGGGGGAGTGGGAAGGGTTAGGTGCCCTCAGCTCTAGGCACCCCCCAACTTAGTGGAGGTCTAACAAAGACCTCTAGAATATAGTTAGCAAATAATGTTCGGTAACGAGGCGTGTTTTCGAGAGCTCCATGGGCTGTTCGTAAATAGGTCCAGAAGTCGAGGCGGGATTTAGGTCCCTCATGAAGGAGATAAGTGACCGCCCACCTTTGACCCACGTAATAGCATGACATTTGGCGGCGGGAAAATGTCTGTACTCCGGGTGTAGAGACAATCGTGGTTCGATTGTGTCTGGTGGCACTCGAAGATAGCAGGCAATGATCTGCTGCACGAAGCGCCAGACATCTTACAAAGAGACGCATGTCAGACGCTGGTCATCAGCGTCCAGTTGCAAAGGAGACAAAGAGGGGAATTTGAGAAGCCAATGTTGTGCAGTCGCTGTTTCGTGACAAATTTCCTGTTGATTATGTGATACCACAGTACCCGGACGTCCGTAGGGAGGAAGGGTTGGTGGATGGTAGTCCACACTATGGGCCACTGGATGGAGGGATGTTTGGTCTCCATCACATTCCGGGGAACACGGTACAATAGTAGGCTGTTGAAGTGCTTAGTCCTGGGCGGGCGCATATCTGGGAGACTGGTATGTGTGTAACGGTAGTCGACGAAGAAGTTCGAAATGTGAGACAAATGAGGCACGATGTGGCCGACATACACCGGTGGTGAGGTGGAAGCAGGCAGGAGGACCTTAAGTAAGCTGTGGTTAGAGATGTGCCCTGTCCGGTCCACTGACTTTCCATGGTACTCACGAACAAGCCCACAGCTCGCACACGAGGCCCGAGGCCACCATCCCGTGGGAGCAGGGTAAGCGTTTCATAACGGACTTACATGGAACCAGCCGTGAGATAATAGCCAAAGGCCGCCTGAAGGTTGCGCCCAATCGCCGTCAGCAGAGGGAGAACTTTAAAAAAAATCTTTATTTACCATCAACAATAATATTTACACATCACAACCCACCTCCTTATTTGATTAGTGGGTCTTACTTGCTACTGTTAGTTACAATTAGCAGCTAATTACAATATATTGAGTTGTGAGCTACAGCTATAATCTAATTTCAATGGGCAGCTATATACAGCTATTTATTTTAACTCCTAAGATTTTTTTAACTAAACCTACGTTCTACTTCCTGCAGCGTCACAGATGTGTCAGCAATGTACAAACCTACTTTATTGCCTTGCCCATCGAGCTAATCCCGATGGGCGTGCCCCTGACACTGGGCAGGCCAGGATGTTAATCGCTGCAGGTTCCTGAATCTAGATTTCTAGTCTAATTCCTACTAACTAGTTCTAACCTACGTCATCTCCAGTGTATTGTCAAATCCAGGTTATTTTTATTCCCCACTCCCCCTAATCCCGTACGTGGCGGATTCCAGACTAAAGGGTCGGCCTATCCACGCACAGGCGGTATGGGAGTAGGGCACGTATTTATCGTAATCTGTGCTATTTAGTTTTGTTCCCTCATGTATTCTCTCAACACTTTCTGTGATACCTCGTTGGCAAGTCTATTCAGTGTTTGGAAGGTGTCTTCTTGTCTTATCAGGTGGTAAGTGTCATGGTCGGGTAGTTGGTCACGTAGTGTAGAAGCAACATCATTGAAGAGGGGGCACTCGTAAATCACATGATCGGGAGTACCCTCCGGTTCACCACATTCACACGCGGGTGTGGCCATTTCCCGAACCGACATAAGTATGCCGGGTAAGGTCCATGTCCAGTGAGAAAATGGATTCGTCCTCTGGTGGGTTCAAAGTACTTCATTTTTAGCCGTTCCCTAATGCTTGGTATCAACTCATGTGTCCTGCGCCCTGTTTCATCCGCGTCCCATAGTTCTTGCCATAATTGTACTCCCCTTTGCCGAATCTCACCCTTGCCCCCTGCCCCAATGCCTAAGATCTCCTCTATTTTTGTTACATTTCCCTTCTTAATCCAGAACCATGCAGCCTGCTCCCTGATTTTGATGTCCAAGGGGCAAAGCCCCATTATGACTAGTAGTGCTCCCCCTGGTGTTGTTCTGTAAGCCCCTACCGATCTAAGAATCATATCCCTCTGAACCCTTCCCACTGTCTGGCGGGCACCACCCTCGTGAGCCTGTGTGCCCAGACTCCCGAGCCGTAACCCACTATCGATGTTAATATACTGTTATGATAGAGTTTTATGAGATGAGGTGGAAGATGAAATCTTTTGTGTCCTATGGATATGAGGTTGTTCAGTGTTTAGAGGGCTTTCTGGGTTACGGTTTCGATGTGTTTCCCAAAATTCAACTTCTCATCAATGATGATGCCCAAGTATCGTGCGTCACGTCTCCGAAGAACCGGCGAGCGCTCGATTCGTACAGTCGGGTTACGGATTAATTGTCCCTTGAGTAGTAAGTAGGTGGACTTACTTGGTGACACCGTCATTTTGGTGTTTTGGCACCATAGTTGTAACTTGTTTAGGGCACTCTCTATTTTAGGTTCAATGTCTTCGCGGCTACGGCCGCCGACCAACAGGAGGAGGTCATCTGCATAGGCTATCACCTCTAGCACTTCTTCACTTTGTTGTACGGTGTCTAGTAAAGGCTCCATGTGGATGTCCCAAAACCGGGGCCCTAGCACGGAACCCTGAGGACAACCCTTTGTTATAGATTTTCCGATTCTCTTGCTAGAAGATGATAGCCAGACCTCCCGTTCCTCGCAATAGCTCCTCAGACCATATAGCGGCCCTGGGCACTCCTTCTCCCGCAAGCAGGAGAAGAGCGAAGGCCACCACAGGTTGTCGAAGGCGTCACTGATGTCAACCATGATGCCCACCACATACTTATGTGGCGTAGAGCCACAGACCTCAGCAGCCAGAGCGATTGCATCAGATGTCGATCGCCCAGGCCTGAAGCCGAACTGCCTGTCGCTCACCCCACGCAGCACTCTATGTGCAGCCAGTCTGTCAGCTAGTAGCTTTTCTAATATTTTCCCTAGTATGTTAATCAAACAGATTGGTCTGTAGGATTTTACATTTGTTGGATCTTTATCTAACCCTTTCCGAATAATGACTACATTCGCGGACTTCCACACCCTTGGAATTTTTTGTTGTATCAGACATTCGTTGTATAAGTGAGTGAGTCGTGCAGTTAGCTGTGGAGCTAGGAATTGCACCACCTCAGCTACAATGCCGTCTGGCCCGGGAGCTTTACCCCTTTTAAGTGATTTTATGTGGGCAGCCACCTCTTCCTCCGAGAAAGGGTAGACTGCCGTATTGTTGGTGTATTCATTGAGGTTGTCCTGTCTTAGTTGTTGTTGCTGATCAGATTCCCCATCCGCGCTATCATCAGGCAGCAGGGACCGGAGGAGGACCTCAGCAGTTTCCTGCCAGGATTCCGTCATCCTGTCCCCGTGCCTGACTGTTGATAATTCCAGTGGAGAGCGGATCTTCTCTCGTACTAATTTATACGGTGTACCCCAGGGGTCCAATACCAATTGGCTCTGGACGAAATTTTCCCAACTTTGTATTCTAAGAGCCTGGAGTTCTTTCTGAAAACGAAGTTTAGCCTCCCGACACTGCATCAGCCATCTTTGCCGTTCCGGCCAGACGACACTGCGCTGGTAATATCTTCTCAACCTTCTAACAGACCGGCACATTTCCTCAAGTTCGGGCGACCATGGTGATGGAGAGGCTGCTATGCCCTTCCTCCTGGTCGGTACGGCAGCTTTCACCGCGCTAGTTATTGCATTGGTCAGTTCCTCTGTTCGGTCGTTTGCGTCTATGTCAAAGTCTGCGCCACCTTCTGGCAAGGCAGGAATGACGCACTCCCTCGCTAGTCGTTCCCAATCGGCCCTTCTGTAATTAAACTGCATCTCCCACCCCATGGCCCAGCGGGACCCTCTTCCACCTACAATGAATGTGATTAGGTTGTGGTCACTTGTAGTGGAGTTTTCTTCTACTTTCCACTCTTGTATTGTGTTAATTGCATTGGGGGTGGCTAGAGTTATATCAATGTTCGTGCCTGGTCCTCCTCCCCCTGCATAGGTTGGAGGATTACCAGGCTTGTTGGCTATCACTAGTTGTGATGCCATGATAAAATCCTCTACTTTCTCTCCGTTGGTGTCCCTTGTGCCGCTGTGCCACAGGGGGGATTTTGCATTGATATCAGCAGTGATTATTATCCTTCGTCCTTGCAATGCCGTTGTTACTGCAGCTAGATGGGCAAGATGTGTTTCAATGTTATCCCCGTACTGAAAGTACATATTAATTAGTATTATTGTTTCACTGGGAGATAGCAGCTCCACGACATTGCAGTGACTATTAGTGAACTGTGATAGTGTAGTTACTTTCAGGGCTTTGTTCGTGATAATTATTGCCGCTTTCGGATTATCTCCTTGGCTGATGACCTGCCACGTCGCGGCTGCAAATGCAATTTTTCCAGCTAGGGAGTACGGCTCTTGTAGACAGAGCACATCCAGCCTCCTCTCCTCCGCTTCCTTTCGCAGCTCCTGCATTACAAGTCGACTGTTATGTGTGTTGAGTTGGCCAATGGTAATTTTTGTCATCTACGGAAAGTATGTATGTATGTGGTCTTCTGGCCATGTCTTGTTCCAGTCATACGTAATACGTCCATTAGCCGGAACTGACTGTTCGTAAACGTCGTTTAGGTCAAATTTTTCTCCTCTTCTCTCGAACACTTTCTTTAGTAAGTCTCGCAGGGCTCCGAAGTCGGTGGGGAGATTCACTGACTTAAGCTGTATTTTGTCTACAGCCTCCATTACCGAGAAGGTGACTCTTCTTCCATATTCGTGTCCTACGCGGACCACATGTCGTAAGGCAGTGGTCAAGGTAGCCGGCTGCTCCAATCTCGCCAGTTGCATGGTAAATTCTAAATTTGGATATATCCGTACCGGATCTATTGGCGGTAATCTTACCACTGGAGTGTCTAGAGAGCTTGTTATTGTGCTCTCTTGCACAGGCTTTTGTTCTTTCTGGTTACTTTCATTTGCTGGGACCTCAGGTACAGGATGCCTTTGCCGTTGCTGGTGTTTTGTCGGCTTCACTTCCCTGCTGAGAGAGGAGGGAGTAGCCATAGGGATAGTTTCCGTCTGGATACGTTTATCGATTTTCGGTGGATCTGTTTGGATACTTTTGTCAACTGTCTCAGGTATCGGACCCCTCGAAAGAGACTTTATGAATTCTTTAAACCTATTTGCCCTAATGGCATCCCTCCTCCTTTTGCTAGGGGATTTTCGCTTTGGCATCCTGTTCTGCTTGACGTACTCAGCCATAGTCCGTTCTGGATATTAGTCTCTGCTCCAGCAAGCGGTACGTACGGCAATTTCGTCCTGAGGCTCCGCAGCTTTTCTTCCCACGTCTTTTGCAGGGAATGCATACACTTGCGGCTTTACATTCTTTTCGTGTGTGACCATCTTCGCCGCACCTGGAGCAAGCCGACCCCCTGGTGCAGTGCCTTAGAATGTGGTCCAGGTCTCCACAATTACGGCAACGAGGTACCACGAGGTAATCCCTAATATTAATGGCATGAAAACCAACATACAGTCTGCCCATTGTTATAATCTGCTTCCACATTGGTGCTGTGACCTCGGCGACGTGATGTACAACATCACGGTCCCGAGGTCCCGTTTTAAATCTCAGCTTAAAAGAATCCTTGAACTCATTTTCATTCATTTGGTCAAAGTTTTGGTCCTTTATGCTCTGGTACAGTTCTTCGTTTGTCATTGTTGCTGGTACATCGTATAGGATGACCAAAGGGTTCCTTTTTCTCGGCGGTTCACACTTGACCACCGAGTTCAGCTTGGGATTCTTTAACAATTTTTCTTTGTCTTCTTCTGTAGCCACCTCCACACCTCACGAAGTTTCTACTAGGTTTGACCTTATTTATTCTAATTTTATCTTTTGCCGGATCAATACTTTTGGTCAGCAATTCTTGTATTTTTTTAACGCTCGTGTCTTGGCCTGGTAGAGTTCTGAGGAAGACCGCCGTGTCTGACCGCTTGGTCACCTTGGCGATCGTTTCTTTCGTAGTTTGTGGCTTTGGCTGTGCTTGCGCGACCACTCCAGCCCAAGTCTTTGTTGGTTGCCTTCTTAATCTTTCATTCTCCTTTTCTAACTCCTCTACGCGGCCTTCGAGCTTGGCGTGGGCGATGGCCCATGCAGCCAGCTCGTTCTTAATAATAGACAATGCCGCCTGACTTATCTTCCCATTCTTAATGTTTTGCTCCAAGAGCAGCGTGACACGTGCATGTCTCTGCCAGTCCCGTCTCGTCCTGAGGAAAGGGATCAAGCATCGTAGATGCTCGCTTGAGCGAACTCGATTCACTCGTCTCAGTTGTAGCCATATTGATTGACGAGTGAAAAATGGGGTGGGAGCCCGTCTCTTACCCCGGACCGGCTCCTCTGGCATGGGGGGGGGGGGGAGACTTCTGCAGCTCGCCCAGCGACCTCGCCCCTAGTTCAAGGGCACTCCAGAGCCGCTGGGTTCAGCGCACCGTTTCCAGCGCAATGGTCTCCCTCGGTGACTCCGTTCTCGGCGATTTCACGCGACGCACCCCGGCAACTGCACCCCGCACTCCGGAGAGGCGGATGCACCTCTCGCCCTTCGCCGCCTACTTGCCCGAGTTTCCACCTCTCGGCCAGGGACCCACTCCTACTCAGGTGGCGGGCCGGTCCCCCAGACGTTCGGCGGTCTGGACCCATCTAACCTGGCCCAGGCGATGTCACCACCACCTGGGTTTGGCAGAACACGCCCCGGTTACCCAGGGGCGCGGCGAAGCACCCTTGCCGACACGCGCCGCGATCCCACGCCGACAAACAAGATCGCCGGCATGCAGAGCACCTGTTGGTCAGTGCCCTGCGAATGGAAGGGACAGGTGTTCAGTCCCTCGACACAGCTCCCCCTGTGCCACGCACCCTTCGCTTTCGCATCGGATTGGGTCGCAGCTCTCCCTTTTGTCGCAAGGCAGAAGCCAAGCTTAACATCTGGCAACACGGGAAGGCGGAAAGAGCCACTTGGGAAGGAGAGGCTATGAGAGACGCGTCACTTCCCCTGTGAGGACTGCCGTGGCACACCCGACTGGAAGCGATACGCCCCAGTGCGAGCTTCCGTGCCTTACGGCGCGCCGGCAACGGGCAGGCCCGCGCCGAAACGCGCCGTCAAGCGACCGACCCCACGCCAGACAGAGGGAGAACTTGCGCGATGTGGATCAGCTTTGACGCCACATAACGATTAAGAAACTCAACTCATTGAAGTGTGTCCTGGCGGAGCAGGAGGTGCTGGCGGACGTCGTTGCGGATGACGTTTAACAAGCGACGGAAATTCGTTGCCGCTGTGCGTGAGACCAAGGGGGTACAGGTAATGCCCAGGTACCGGAAGGTCCGCACGAGCGGCAGGGGTGCCACTTCACCTTCCTGGAGGCCTCGTCCAATGTACATTGCAGAAGTTCTGGCGGCATTCATGGCATTGTCAGCGGCAGCCCCGTAACGTGTGATCAGTTCGAGGACTGCTCGAATCTCAGAGCCGGAACGAATGAGGGGGATGAGGTCATCAACATATGCCCGACAACGAAAAGTGTGTTGGCGAAGGATGAGGCAAAAGAGCTTGGTTGTCAAGTCCCCAACGAGGGGCTCAAGGGCAATGGCATACAGGAGGGTAGAGAGGGGGCACCCTTGCCATATGGAACGGCATATGGCTACTGGCCTTGCTAAACTTCCATTGACTTGGACACGTGAACTGGCACTGTTGTAAAGACGCTGGAGGACGTCGAGGAACTGAGGGGGGATGCCCATTTGGGCCGCCACCGAAAACAGGAAACGATGGCGTACTTTATCAAATGTTCAAATGGCTCTAGGCACTATGGGACTTAATATCTGAGGTCATCAGTCCCCTAGACTTAGAACTGCTAAAACCTAACTAACCTAAGGACATCACACACATCCATGCCCAAGGCAGGATTCGAACCTGCGACCGTCGCAGTCGCGCCGTTCCGGACTCAAGCGCCTAGAACCGCTCGGCCACAGCGGCGGGCCGCACTTTATCGAAGGCGCTATCGAAATCTATAGCGACGACCGCTGCATGGAATCTGCTGGCCGCCGCCATCGCAATTAAGTCGCGGCATTCCCCTGTGGCAGTTTGTATGCATGAGGGAGCATTGTTCGGAGACGCATTGCCAGTAAGCGAGCGAAAATCTTGTAATCGGCGTTGATAGGGTGAGCGGTCTGTAACTCATGACCGTCGAACCACAGGATGGTTTGTGGACTGGAATGATGATGCCCTCAACGAAGGTGGATGGGATTGCTTGGTCAGATGTCATCAGTTCTTGATACATAGTCGTCCACCGCGGCGCCATGAGATCCCGGAAGGCACGGTAAAACTCAATCGGTAAGCCATCAACGCCGGGCGATCTGTTGACTGCACCCTAGTCGATTGCGTTGTCGGCTTCGTCTCGTGTGACCGCCACTGTCAAAGTATCCGCCTCTGTGTGGGGGAGGGTGCGCGTGAAGGAATGTAAAATGGAGTCGTCTGCTTCAGTATCAGCATCTTCTTCCCTATAAGTATGACAATAGTGTTCGATGAATGCCTGAACGATGTCATTCTAATCGGTCACCTGCGGGCCATGAGGCGTGGTCAGAGTGTTGATGATCTGCCGATGACCTCGTCGTTCGGCCGACACTATACGATGTATGGATGGAATTCCCAAACCCACATGATAGTGGTGCCGCGTCCTTATCACTATCCCTTGTCCAGATATCGGATAATCACTTAATAGAAGCCAACAGTGTTGCAATGCCAGTCGCCCAAGTCCTTCCCGTTTCTCATTAGTGTCCTCCGGATCGCTGGTTTGGTGCAGTCTACCCACTATGTCAATGTCGAGCGGTAGCGGGGAAGGCGTCGTTCGAGGGCTGTCCATGTCTCAGTGACTTGTTGGCGACAAGTCAGGTCATGAAGATGAGAAGTACTTAGTTTCCATGGCGCACGGCTGCGCCACACAGATTGCGGCGGAAGGAGTACCGTGCAGATGTAAGCGCACTGGTCGGAAAAGGCCAGTGGCCCGAGTTCGGCGCTCCGTATCGCAGATCTAAAAGTCTATGAGCCATATATCCTGTCTAGACGGCTTGTGGAATGACTGTTAAGAAAGGCACAGCCAGAACAGTTACCATGTGGAACCTCCCACGAATCGTGGAGCAGGAGGTCCCGCACTACTATACATAGTTCCTGGCATGTAGTATAGAGTGGAACCTGATCTTTCGGGTGCAGAACGCAGTTAAAATCATCTCCTGGTAGGCAGTGGTCGTATCGCCTGAAACGGATGTTGTTGGTGTTGATGGTTGCTATACGGTAGGCCTAGTTGCGGACTGCTGGAGGCTGGTCCACTCTAGTGTCAGCACAAAGGCGTGGGCGTCGCAGTGGAACGTTATCCCGCTTGCCCGCAGGGGATTGTGGGGGGAGTATGATTAGTGGATCGTTACTGACATGCGCAGGGTCCGTAACGGGTCCTGCTCCTCAACCTCCTCCTTGTGCCACGCCGTGGAGGCAGACACCAGTGTATCGTCCATTTTGTCTGCAGAAGATGATGTAGTGGTTCGTGTTGTAGTGTCGACTCTGCTATGTCCGTAAAATAGTTCAGCGTCCGCATGGGCCGTCGGGAAGACAGGGTCCAGGCACACCGGTGGTTGTCTCCGAGCTCATAATGTCTTCGTCGGCAGTAGCGGATTCGTGGGCGTCGTGCGGGTCGACGGTTGCGTCATCCTCGACCTGTAACGTCTCCTCTTGGCCGGAAACTGTGCGGCGCCTTCTCTTGCGACGTTTCGGAGAATGTTGTTTTATTATGCGACCTTCCGTGTCCGACGACGGAGGGGCGTCGCGTCGCTCTGGCAGGAAGGCCGCCGTAGGGACGTTCAGCGAGTCGATCTCCATCGTGTTGCCGAGGGCAGGCTAAGTGGCCGGTCGCGTCGGCACCGTCGGGGCGGGATCGGTGGCCGGCCGAGGCGGCGGGCCGTCCGAAGCGCTCTACGTCTGGGTACGGTGGGGCTCGTTTGTGGCGCCATTTTTGGCATCCGGGCGTCGTTGCGGATAGGAGAAGCAAGAGCAGCGGCGCAGGCCACCGGTAGCATCGTACGTTGCGACGTGGATGGTCCTTCGGCAGCTGGAATTTGCGTAATACGCCGTTGTATGCATTCGGATCTAAGGTGGTCTTCTTGCCACACCCGGAACAGACCCGAGGCTGGCGTCATATATAATTATTACACGGCATCCACCGATTTGTAAATAGGACGGGACGTGGCTTCGGAGATCAACGGCGACTTCTTGGACGCCGTTTAGGACAGGACATGTCCGAAACTGTGTCCACTTCTCCACAGTTTGACCGACCGTGGACTGTGCCGTGTGGTCGGAGAGCCGCGACGACTTCCTCTGCAGGAAATTCGAATGGTAGTTCGAAAATGCGTATCGTACGCGTACCTAAGCCCACGTGGTCGACGGCTACCGCCTCCACATTGCCATCAGCATGAAAGAATCAGAGCCGCTGTTTGGTCTCACGTAGGATGCGTCCGCACGCCGCGTCGTTAATGATCTTAACATAGACAGTGCTGCTCATGATCGACAAATATACGAGGTGTGGCTAGAAAAAAACCGGACTAGTACTGGTGAAACAATAAAACGAATGCAATCAGGCTGAAAGTCGCGTGGCCTGTCACGTGACTCTCGCTCCGCCTACTGCTCGAGTTTCATCTGCCTCCTGCACTCAGTCTGCCCGTGGCGTCTGTTTTAAGTAGTTGACGTTTTGTCTGTGCGTCGGAAAATGTTGAGTGTACAGAAAGAACAGCGTGTTAACATCAAATTTTGTTTCAAACTAGGAAAATCTGCAAGTGAAACGTTTGTAATGTTACAACAAGTGTACGGCGATGATTGTTTATCGCGAACACAAGTGTTTGAGTGGTTTAAACGATTTAAAGATGGCCGCGAAGACACCAGTGATGACACTCGCACTGGCAGACCATTGTCAGCAAAAACTGATGCAAACATTGAAAAAATCGGTAAACTTGTTCGACAAGATCGCCGTTTAACAATCAGAGCAGTGTCTGAGTTAACAGGAGTTGATAAGGAAAGTGTTAGGCAGATTCTTCATGAAAGTTTCAACGTGAACAAAGTGTGTTCAAAAATGGTTCCAAAGTGTCTCACAATTGAACAGAAGGAACGCCGAAGAATGATTTGTTCTGACATCCTGGAAAACATTGAAAGTGATCCCACCTTCTTACAAAATGTTATTACTTGCGATGAATCGTGGTTTTTTACTTACGATCCCGAAACTAAACGCCAATCGATGCATTGGAAAACTCCTGGTTCTCCACGACAAAAAAAAGCACGAATGTCAAAATCGAAATTCAAGGCAATGATGATTGTTTTTTTTGACATCAAAGGGATTGTGCACATTGATTGGGTACCAGAGGGACAAACAGTGAATCAGCATTACTACATTAGCGTCCTGGCTACCCTACGTGAGCGAGTACGGAGAAAACGGAACGATTTGTGGAGAAAAAAGTCATGGATCCTTCACCAAGACAATGCCCCAGCTCACAGTGCGTTGTCAGTGAAGACGTTTTTGGCAAATCACAACATTCCCATCTTAGATCATCCACCCTACTCACCTGATTTGGACCCCTGTGACTTTTTTCTTTTCCCTAAAGTCAAGTCAGCTTTGAAAGGAACTAGATTTGAGACTGTTGAAGCAGTAAAAGAAAACGCGACGGAAGTAATGTATGGACTTACCGAAAATGATCTGCAGCATTGCTATGAACAGTGGAAAATTCGTATGGAGCGGTGTAGAGACCGAGGAGGAGAGTACATTGAAGGAGATAACATGAAATTGTAAATAATTGTAAATAAATGTTTTTCCAGCATCAGTCCGGTTTTTTTCTAGCCGCACCTCGTATTCTGATAATACCAGTAGCAGGGATATTCACTTCCTCTCGCAGAAAACGCTCCACCTCGAGTGGAAAAGAGAGATATTCTACTGTTCCTGAAATGCTCAGTAAAATGGCCCCCAATGGTATGAAATGAGTCGAAAATCTGAAACATTTATCATGTGAAGCTGAGCACCAAATTTGTCGGAATATGTAAATATGTATATACCGAAGTGCATAAAATAATTTTAGAACACTTACTTACACAGACTGAATTACTCCTCAGAAGATGCTCAGAAGTAAGTTTTTTATAAAAGACTGCATCATTTGGTTCAGTTAACAGATTTTTCACTGTAGTTGACCGCCAATAATTCTTTTAGGCTTATTGTAAACCGATCTTAATAGAATCTAAATCAGTCTATGTGGCTAGTTTTGAGTTATGGCAGTGAGAAATGGATTTTCAAACTGCAAACATGAGTGTTTCTCGGCAAGCAGTGGGAAAATAAGTGATAGAACTCGCTGGTAGAGCCAGGAAAATAAACAACACTATAGCTATACCAGAGACCGGAATGCAGTGGAAGATGTAATTGTGACATTAATGAAAACTAAGTGGAGGTTTTCGAGACTCGTAGTCAGACGATTGGTTGGTACAGTGAGTAACAAATTTCTGTGTTGGATACCAAGGGATAAAAAAAGAAGGAGATGGCAACCTAAGTAAATGTGAAAAGATGTTATTGCAGAAGACAGAGGAGCAAAATGGAAAGGTATAGTTGAAGTCAGTAATAAACAGGCAAGCCTAGATAAGGCGTTTATTCAGCAGTGTCAAATGATTTATGCTGATGATGAGGAAATACTTTCAGTTGTTGTAGTACGAGCACTGCATGCTTGGCATGTTTCAGAAGGATTGTAGTTTATCTGGTAACATGGTATTGTGATATGAAACTTTCACACTGAGATTGTTAAAATTACACGTCTAATGACCAGGTAAATTGTGTCGTTTATCCTGTTGGGCTGGGGTGGGAAGGTTATGATCGCAAGCCTGGCGTTCTACCTATCGCCAGGTGATTAAGAATGTCGTTGAAACCTGTCTACTTTTCTCACACACTCCCGATCCTGAACGCTCAAAGAATATAAAATTCCGGTCCAAAAGACACCATTCGTAATATTCAAATCCCCAGATTCACGCACAACGATCTATTAGACTGACAGCCCTAAATAAATGAACTGACTGCGTTGTTAAAATATTTCCCTGCACAC
Source organism: Schistocerca nitens (assembly GCF_023898315.1). Taxonomy (NCBI): domain Eukaryota; kingdom Metazoa; phylum Arthropoda; class Insecta; order Orthoptera; family Acrididae; genus Schistocerca; species Schistocerca nitens. The sequence continues at coordinate 1,189,307,352 of NC_064614.1, read as the reverse complement.
GACATCCAAAAGTTGCAGTAATGAAGTAAAAGTGTTAAATGTATCAAACTTCAGTTTAGAAATCACACTGAAATACTGTCACTTCATTAACTCCAAACTACAAATCATAGTCAAGAGTTGCTATAACACGAGGTCGATTATATTCACCAAATCAATGTTATACGCAACATGTCGAATACTCTCTGGCTAACTTCAAATAATTTGTTCCAAACCAACATAATAATCTTGCCCTGGTGCAGTAGTTTAAGTATATAAGCTCAAGACTGGCGGTCTTCACTTTCAATTCGTGTTCAGCAGCAGTGGCATCCTAATCACACAACACCAAAATACAAGTAGTGCAAAGCCCATGTTACAATACAGAAACAGAGAAGAACAGCAACACTGGAAGTGGCCTGTTATTGCGGCGCCTCCCTTAATATCGCTGGATACTTCAAGAATTATTCTCATTTTTAAAATCATTTTACGTACGTAGTAATAAAATAAATGTAGCTTACAGTGTTACAATTTATATAAAGCGTCATGTTTGTCTGAGAATAAGTATGCAGTATGAAGCTAGCGCTCCTGACTTGTTTCACGTTTTACTAAATGTATATACTACTACATTACAATGAGTCGTCCATTATTGTTGCATTATCTTATCTGGTCTGATCTTATACTGATCTATACGATTGCCGAATTTCTTCAGATGAATGTAAGTGCAACTTCTGATTTAAATAATAATTATTGTGAAGATTTAAGAAACATTCTTTACGTTAATTCCTGTCCTTTAGTATCCCGTAGGACCTAGAGTTAAATGTGACCACTGAAATTGTACTAGCGGAGGCTGGTGTGGTTTTACGTAGCAGTATTAAATTATTTCTAGCTTTAATGGTCATTACTTGTATCTTCCGTTTAATAGAATCAGCACAGGGTTTACGTGTTTACAAAGGCCGATGTTTTCTTAGGTTGCACGGTGTACATCACTTTCAGTAAATATATTTTAAGCGCAACCACACAAGCCGAAGCTTCTCAGTAACTCTGACTTAAGCAAAAACAAGTTTGTTTTTCTAAAGAGAAAAATTAATCAACGCTAATAAGAGTGGAAACCAACTTATTATGTGAAATCTTTGCCCATAATTCAAGGAAGCGCATAGATATTGTTTACTACTGGCTCAGATTTCTCTCTGTTGCGCTGAATTAATAGCTGACGCTCATGAAATATTAATACAGCCCATAAAAGAAAGGTTACGTAATATCCTTCTTTTGAAATAAATTAAAATACTATTACAAGTCAGTTATACAGTTAACTGTGAATGCGAGAAAAAAAGGCACGAAAATCCGTATCTTTAATTCGAATCATATCAGCGCACGCTGAGCTGCACAGTGAAAATTTCATTCTGGAAACATTCCCCAAGCTGTGGCAAAGCCATGTCTCCACAATATCCTTTTCCCAAGAGTGCTAGCTCTGCAAGGTTCGCAGAAGAGCTTCTGTAAAGTTTGGAAGGTAGGAGACGAGGTACTGGCGGAATTAAAGTTGTGAGGAGGGGGCGTGAGTCGTGCTTGGGTAGCTCAGTTGGTAGAGCATTTGCCCGCTAAAAGCAAAGGTCCCAAGTTCGAGTCTCGGTCGGGCACACAGTTTTAATCTGCCAGGAAGTTTCACAATGAAACCAGCTTCTGTTTTGAATGACACCTAAACAAATATGTAAGACTTTAAATGGCCCAATAAGAAATCGAGATGATGGACTGATAAACTTGCAGCGCTCAAAGTGGCCTGACAGCGAACCGAAGTCGTGTTCTGGAGGTCTCCATATAAGTTTCGTAAACCTTGTCCCAATGTTGAATGGTTGCCGGTGTCGTCGCCCTGCTGTCGCAGCGCACGCACACAAGGCCACATTGACAACTGTTGCGTTACGCACCCTCATATGGGAACAGAGGGAACACGTAATACTTCCAGGACCTTTGTCTCATATGATCGTTTTGGTGGTACATGTGTTACGGTGTGGGGAGGCTTAAAGTTACATGGGCGTACTGACTTCCAAATTTTTGAAAACGATACAGTCATAGGTCAACGTTATTGTGATGCCTTACTCCTTCCCTTTGTGCGACTTTCCAGGATTGTATTCTTTATTCTTATGCATGACAATATGCGACAGCATGGAACAACGCAGGTGAAGCTCTTGGAACGACAGGATGTTCACCGAAAGGAGTGTTCTGCCCGTTCCTCCGACTTAAATCCCATCGAGCACATGGGGGACGCGTTAGAGAGACGTATTTCAGCACGTCCACATGTACCAAGTAGATTCCAGCAGTTGTCAGCAGCGGTTTAGGAGAAATGGAACGCCCTACCACAAGAATTCCTTACCCACCTTGTGGCCAACATTGGAGAACTTTGCAAAGTGTGCACTGGCGTTCGTGTTGACCGCACATCCTATTAACAATCATGTCTCACCTTTTGTACTGTACAGGGGACATACATAATTCGCAGTGACTGCAGGGTAATTATTGCCTTTGAATTATTTACATTATTATTTATTTACTCTATTGTCTTTCAGTTATTTACATTATTATTTATTTACTCGTTTGGCATTTTCAAAGGCATTCGTCACATAATGCATTAACTAAAATATTCTAATATCTCTATAGTGAATTACAATATTCTTTACATTTGTTCTTATAATAATATAAAACTAAACAAAATTCCACCCGAACAGACCACGAAGGCCCAAGAGCACCGACCGGCCGCCGAGTCGTCCTCAGCCCACAGGCGTAACTGGATGCGCGTGTGGAGGGACATGCTGTCAGTACACCGCTCTCCTGGCCGTATGTCAGTTTACGAGACCGGAGCAGCTACTTCTCAATGAAGTAGTTTCTCAGTGTACCTCACAAGGACTGAATGGACCACACTTGCCAATAGCCTCGGCAGACCGGATGGTCATCCATCCAAGTGCTAGCCCAGCCTGACAGCGCTTAGCTTCGATGATGTGACGGGAACCGGTTGGCCTTATAATACGGCGTGTTCAAAAAGTCTCTCCACAGCGCCGTATGATTTTTAGCCGCGTGTGGCGATGATTCTTCGCCTGCCTGGGTTACTTCCCTTCCAGTAGACTCTCCAAACATTCCACTGTTTCGTTTATCTCAGCCAGCGTCAGTAGTATCGTTGGTGTGTGTCGTGAAGTGTTGCCGTGAACGTTTTAGTTCCTTTGTTCGTTTGTTTCATTTCTGTCACTGTTAAAATGTAAACCATTGAAGAACATGTGTTTTTAGTCGAACAAGTGTTCAAAGCTAGCGGTAAATATACAGTTCCAGTTCGTCAAACATTTAATTCATTTTACCAGGAGACACCACTCCTATATCGCGATACTGTGCGAGATTTGATTAACAGATTTCGAAGTACGGGTTCAGTGACAGATGCACCGAGAAGGGGTCGTCCTAACGTTTTGTCTGAGGATAAACTACTCGATATTTCCGATAAAATGTCCATGAGCCCGATCAAGTCAGTAAGAAACCACGCCCAGGAAATCGTTGTTAGTGTCGGAACGGCCCAAACAGCTGTAAAAAAATTAGTTTTCCCATACAAAGTGACAGCCGCCCAAGAACTGAAAAATACTGATCATGGCAAGCGGCTGCATTATTGTCACTGGTTCAAAAATTTCGTTTAACAAAATGGCAGGGATATTCTTAAAGAAACTTTTTTCACTGATGAGGTGTGGTTTCATTTATCCAGGTACATGAACTCGCAAAATTCTCGTATGTGCAGTACGGCGTATCCACTGTGTATTCATGAGGAACCAGGTTCCCATATTTTTCAACGAAACAATAAACGCACAACGATACTGCAGTGATATTCTGTACCCATTCATAGGAGAACTTGTGATAAGTGAAATACTGAACAGTTATTTTCAACAAGATGATGCAACCGTGCATACAGCTCGCGTTTCAATGTCACTGCTTGCTGATGTTTTTGGCGATCGCATAATTTCTCAGGGACTTTGGCCTCCACGATCGCCTGACCTAACACCACCTGACTTTTTCTTCTGGGGTGCAGCGAAAGCAACTGTCTATAAAAACTGTCCAAAATCCATCGATGAATTGAAAACTGCAATATCTACTTTCACTGCTTCTGTTACAGAAGAAATGTTACAGCTTGTGTTTGGAAACAGGATTAGACGAAATGAATTGTGTATTCAACAGCAGGGAAACACTTTCAACATTTAATGTGAAAATTTGTAAGTAAAAATGAATGTTCAAAAAATTAATAGCTTGTATTTCACTGAGTTTCATTTCGGTATATTCACTGCGGCATACGCACGCACGGCTAACAATCATACGGCACTGCGGAGAGACTTTTTGAACACCCCGTACTATACAATATCACAGATATTCTTGAGCTACTCTGTGGCTGAGTGGGAGAAACCTGTGTATGTCCTTCAGATAACTCTCATAGCCACGCACTTCACGCAGAAGTAAACGGTCCATTCAATGGATTTCTCAACGCTCACACTTAGGACTGTTCAAAAGTGGTTCAAATGGCTCTGAGCACTATGAGACTTAACTTCTGAGGAAATCAGTCCCCTAGAACTTAGAACTACTTAAACCTAACCAACCTAAGGACATCAGACACATCCATGCCCGAGGCAGGATTCGAACCTGCGACCGCAGCGGTGTCGCGGTTCCAGACTGTAGCGCCTAGAACCTCTTGGCCACCCCGGCCGGCAACTTAGGACTGTCTCAGAGGCTCCATTTGTTTACGCCGGCCGAAGTGGCCGAGCGGTTCTAGGCGCTACATTCTGGAATCGCGCGACCGCTACGGTCGCAGGTTCGAATCCTGCCTCGGGCATGGATGTGTGTGATGTCCTTAGGTTAGTTAGGTTTAAGTAGTTCTAAGTTCTAGGGGACTGATGACCTCAGAAGTTAAATCCCATAGTGCTCAGAGCCATTTTAACCATTTTTTCCATTTGTTCATTAGTTACTTAGGCCCACCAACAATCGTCCTGACACGGTTCAAAGTTGTGCATAGTTTCCTCGGAAAGTTGAATCCGTCCACTTTCTTGTTGGCGTTGTCCACTAAGTTTCGGTTCTTATGTCCACTTACAGCCCATAGTTCTTTCCAAGCTGTCTTCAAGTCTAAGCCTTTCATTTCATCGCCGGTTTTCCATGAAGGTGACCTGGATTTAAGTCTGTTTTGAGGGGCTAGATCTTGATGTATAGGCAGTTCTTGGTTGTCCAGCATTTTTCCGTACGGTCTTGAGGCTAACTGTGATCGCCTAATTTCAGGGGACTTTGAATGAAAGTATCATTTCCGTTCGTCTGACTGCGTATTTCTTTCGGTTACTTTCCAGGCTGTACTGTGGCAGTTCTTTTCACGTATAGTCCAAGTTTCGCCGAGCCATCTTACTTGGCAGAGACATATCATGTAAAAACTACTTTCAACCTCGAGTTTTGCACACCAGTGTACGAAGACGTAATACAGAAATGTCTCTGGGGGACCTTTATCCAGCAGTGAATGTCGAAAGAGAGATGTTTATTCTACCAAAAAAGGTCCATCTTGGTTTGTCAATCAGTTAGGCTCTGTCTGTGTGCTCAGTTCAGCATTGCGACAGTTGGTTAACTTTTTGTAGGTGAGAGTATTTTGGGCAGCCGGTCGGTATGTGGGGCCAGTGGGGCGTGTGGAAAGGTTCTGCTCCGGCACAACGCAGGGCGCGGTCTCGGGTGCTCGGGCGTGGCTGCGGGCGTTTCGCAAACGCCGGGCCGCCGTGGCCCGGTCTTTGACCGACGTAATTGGCACTAAAGTTTACTGGCGCACCGGGTCGCTTTCTCGGCCCCGTGGGACGTGGTCCCCGCCGACACCTACAAATACTGCGTGCGCCGTTGCGACAGGGCGCAAACGCCGCCGTCCTTCCTAGGACGAACGCCGGCGTACGCTTCAGGGCCGTGTCCTGCGCCTGCTGCGAGCCACGTGCAGTCCACGTGGGGTGGCGCTGACTGTGCTCGGAGCCGGGTTCGGACGAACGACTGCTCCTTCGGACTTTTTCTAACCCGTAAACCCTTTTTGCTTGGTCGACTTCCTTGTCTCAGTTGAGTGCTCGAGACAATTAAGTCTACTGCAGCGCCCCTGGCGTTTTGTTCCTGTATTGCGTCACGTCAATTTCAAACTGACAATGGGAACTCCCCATCGCAAACCCCCTCAGATTTAATGGCAAAATGGCCCAGCGGACAGCCCGTCTCAAACTGAATATAGATGAAGAATGAAAACAGGAAGAAGGTACTGTGATGTTCGTTTTCTCAAAAAAAATTATATTTTGATTAGATTATTATTTTCTTGTGAAGATTCAGAAATCTGTTGTGAGTTTTGCACCACTTCTTGGCGGGAAGAGCAAAGATTTTTCAAAAAAGTCATATTTTATATGTCGCCTGAAATCGTTTGCAGAAGGCGTAGCGTTCTCAAGATCAAGAACAGAGTTCGCACTGCCACTTAATTCATTTGTGTCGTGATCATGTTCGATCACGACCGGATATGAGGCATAGCAACTACGAACAGAGAAACCCAAGCGACCAGACAGAGCTGGAAATTTTCTTTGCTATACTAAACCAACACTAAAAGAAGTTGGATTTAAATCACAAACAAGGTAAATAGCAATGCGTCTTCTACCTTAACTACGACGTTTGCCGACATGCAGTCGGTCCCTGGTAGCTGTATGAAAACTATGAAAACACCGTTATTTCTGTTGCTATTAATAGGAGATGGATAGTATAGAAATAGTTTAAGTAATAAGCAATCATTACTGCATTTCAGAGCACAATAACTTATTTAATTACCTTAGTCAGTATTGCTAACAATAGGCTCCGGACAATTTCAATTTTCTATCTTTCTGGTTGTTTCCTTAAATAAAGTCCTTTAACATCTTCGATATTTCATCTTAGATGCACACATAAATTCTTATATAGCACTGAACAATAGCAATATTTTTCAATAACTAATTAGTGATTACGGACCACGCCATATACGCGTCCGCCGACTTTAAAAAATATCACGACTGTGTTAACAGAAGAGAATTACAATTCTTCAGCTGTCAAAAAATAAGAAACACAAAATATCTCTATCGATGCAATTTATCAACAATTCGTATTCCGCGCCGTGGCGCGTAAGGTATTCTTTGAAATATCAGGTGGTCGCTACTCAGCGACGAGCTAAGAAATTTTTACACAGATGGGTTTTATGAACTTGCATGGTTAGATTATCGAATGTAAGTTTATTTAAGCTATAGAAACAGATACTAATATTACAGTGCACGGAACTTTAAAAAAATAAACGAAGTAGAAACAGTGAACGCTCCAAGCTTAAGAAACGCAACATCGAGCAAATTGCAGAAACTGCGACGTCGTGGTTGAGTGGTCAACGTGGAGGACTCCAAAGTGGCAGAACCACGTTCAAATGTCCCTCATATTCAATTTTTTTCGTAAAATTATGAATCTTCCGTCCTGTCATTGCTGTGTCTGTTCTCCTTCTATAATCTTGGTAAATGTCATGCTATACACTGGTTATAGAATATGAGTCATGTGGTGAGAATGGATTACTGTCGCAAGCAAATGTGGTGAACAGTGAAAGTAGGCGAGATCCGGCATAGACGTCTCACAGAAATGAAAACAACAAATAAACGGGTGTGAATTACGTTACAACAAAGAAATTTAAGTGTCAAAACTTCCAAAACGGAACGTAAGAGTCGTAACATGTGGTAGTTGTGTACCACATGTTGACTTGTGTAGAACAAATAAGAGGTTAGTACGTCTCGAGATCCCTTCTGTACGCCTCGCTGTTGCAAATGGGCGCTATACCAGGACACAGACACAAATTTGAATGCGGCGAACAGAAATCAATGCCCGGACGGCCAGTTCCTAATTTTCTGAAAAAAAAATAATAATAAAATTGCGACAGGGGCGGGATTTGAACTCAGGTCTCCCTGTTCAGTATCCAACAACGTGACCACACAACCATGCGGCTGCGATCATTTAAGTCCTGTCGATGATACCCCTCTTGAATTTGGACAGTTCACTGTTTCTATTTTGCTTCTTTTCGCACAGTTCATTATACCTTCTTCCTGTTCTCATGTTTGATCTGTGTTCAGTTTTTGATCGGCTATTCACTGGGCCATCTTACCACTAAATCTGAGGGGACTGGCGATGGGGAGTTTCCCTACTGAGTGTATTCTGAGAGCTTTATGGCGTGCAGTTTGGCTTCTGAACGGCGAAAGCGTTCTTTTTACGAAAAAAATCGAAATATAGTAACAAAATGTAGGAACAAGCAATGATAACAGAGTTCGTTAATGATCAAAGCAAAGTTGATAGCCGAAGGTCCTGTCAAACTTCGTATGGTAAATTCTTTACAGTCCTGAAAACTGAAAGAATTTGAGACGTGTCATCCAAACATTTCAGAACATATGTAGGCCTACATTTATTTGCTCGAGAAAATATATACTTTCAAACACACGAAACAATTTCCAGAACGCAGTAAATAGCAACTTTTCCTTTGTCCTTTGTGTCTTCTTCCCCTGCTAAGCGCCAAATAACATCGAAAATAATTTTTGTCGTCCAATAATTCTGACATTTGCGCTGTTGAAATAATTTTCATTAAAACATATTTATCTATTTACATTTCTATTTGTGCATACCGTACGCTTTTCGTCTGTAAAACATAATACGTTCTTCCTTACAGATATTTCGACTGTCTTGTAGGAAAACACTAATACGAAAAAAATATCAGTATGTTGTGTAACTTTTCAATTGTGACGAGAACAAAGCAAACAACACTTTAAAGATTAAGGAGTCACGACAGCATAAAATCCATTTTTATAACAGAAGTGAGCTCGGGCAGAACAGGTCAACTTCCAATGCTTGCAGACGCCACTACAGTCCCCTGTTTTTACGCATACTCAGAAATTCAGAACTCCACCCTCGGCACGATTTGTAGATCATTGACGTCATAGACACACTCCCTTCGTGGTTGGTTGTTAATTTACACGCGCGCACAGAAGGCGCACGCACTTCGAGTAGTCGATTATGACCAGAAAGTTGCTCGTGTGAAACGGGCTTGAGGCTAACGGTTGGTAGTCAGCTTACTTCAGACGATGGTGTGGAAATTATACGACTCGATATCTAAAACTTCCCGAAATATATTACTTTTAATGATTACTTCTTACCTACTGGATGATGATGATTATTAGTGTTTTAGGGCGCACAACAGCGAGGTTATCAGCGCCCGTTCCCAAAAGTTCAATTCAGAGCCGAATTGTGAGAGAATTGGTATTGTTCAAAGTGCAAGATGGGACACAGTACACCAAAACAGGGTGATAAAACTAAAAATAAAATAGCAGTACAAACAGGGAAAAATAATTAACGGTGGCTGAGTGACCACTTACAAATAATGGGTGACCTACTGGACCTCAGAAAAGGGGTCGCTTTAATCTCGCCAGTGGAACCTGTGACGACATCTCCGAACTCGCCGTCCCCGAACGCTCCAAGACTCAACTCGCCAGTCTCCGTCCGCTGCCCATTTAAATGAAAACTAGGCACTTGAATCCATTATCACGAACCAGCTGGCTATACCGACGTAGAAAGCATCGCAGTATTGCTGCTAAATTTTTATTTACCAATACAATAGCTGTTCAGTTGGTTGTGAATTTTACTCTGGCATACACAGGGTACAGACAAAATTATGGAAATACACATAACCATGGCTAGTATGGTGTAGGACAACGGTTGCCACTAAACAGACTCCAACCGTCTCGGAATGGACTAATAAAGGTCCTGTAAGGTTTCCAAGGGAATCTTATACCATTCTTCCTGCAAAGTACTGACAACTTTAGGTAACGGTGATGGAGGTCTATCACCTACCCTTCTGTCCAAAGTAGACTACAAAGCTCAAAGATATTGAGATCTGGTGGCAGTAGTGGTCAGGGGAAATGCGACAATTCATCCTCATGCTGCCGGCCGGTGTGGCCGAGCGGTTCTAGGCGCTTAGGCGCTACAGTCTGGAACCACGCGACCGCTACGGTCGCAGGTTCGAATCCTGCCTCGGGCATGGATGTGTGTGATGTCCTTAGGCCAGGTAGGTTTAAGTAGTTCTAAGTTCTAGGGGACTGATGACCTCAGAAGTTAAGTCCCGTACTGTTCACAGCCAATTGAACCATTTCATCCTCATGCTCACAAAAACAGTCCAGGACTGTAGTGGTCAGGACAGATGCGACAGTTCATCCTCGTGCAAACAAAAATAGTCCTGGACGATGCTATCTGTGTCAATGAGGACGCTGTCGTCTTAGAACACGGCATCACCATAGTGGAGCTAGAATTGTAACGTGGGATGGACCTGATCAGCCAAAATGGTCCCAAAATCCCTGGCAGTGAAGCGACTTTGCAGGAGGACGATGGGGCCCATGGGATACCACAAAACGGCTGCCCAAATCATCACCCAACACCCGTCGTGTCTCACTCTTGGGTTTTTGCGTCATGTTTTCCTGTTATAGGCATTTGCACCACAGGTGGGTGGTTTTGGAATTCCAGAACGCCCTGCAGTTCGCTGCTTCAAGCTCCTTTCGTGTAACTTTGGTACTGTCATAGTTTGCCAGTGCGATATTCGCTTCTGAAATGAATCTGCAGCTATCGTCCTTTTATTTTTTGCCTCCGTCCTCTTCAATGATCGTCTATCACGATCACACAGCACACATTTTCGTTCACGTTGGGCTTAGTGGATGATGTTTATAATGTTTTCCATGTATGTCGTATAAATCTTCGATACGGTGCCTCTTAAAACACCAGACACAGCGCCTACCTTGGTCATGAAAGCATCCACCATACCAGCTCTGACAATCCGCCCACGTTCGACTTTATTTAGCTCCTACACGATGCACTCACAACTGCATAGAATACTATTCTGACCACGGCTAACAATCGTGTTGAGGAAACTGCACAGGTTCAAATGATGCAAATGGCTCTGAGCACTATGGGACTTAACTTCTAAGGTCATCAGTCCCCTAGAACTTAGAACTACTTAAACCTAGCTAACCTAAGGACATCACACACATCTATGCCCGAGGCAGGATTCGAACCTGCGACCGTAGCGGTCACCCTGTTCCAGACTGTAGCGCCTAGAACCGCACGGCCACCCCGGCCGGCTGCACAGGTTCAAAATATTCGAATGTGTGCGAATTCCTAAGGGACCAAACTGCTAAGGTCATTCGGTCCCTCGACTTACACCCTACTCAAACTAACTTATGCTAAGAACAACACACACACCCATGACCGAGGGAGGACTCGAGCCTCCGGCGGGAGGGGGCGCGCAGTCTGTGACGTGGCGCCCTGGACCGCGCGGCCACTCCGCGCGGCAATTGCACAGGTGCAGCCCGTGGTGAAATATAGGCGCAACCTGCAGGATTGACTAGCATCTGCATGTACGTTCAAGCATGCGTTTCTCGCGATGTTCCAATAATTTCGTCCCTCCTCACATATTTTTTGTCTCTCCTAAGAGTCGTCAGGCGCATTTTCTCTAGTGTTTCGGCAAATATTTGCAAATTCGTTTTTGCACTGTGTATATGCAATTGGTCAAACGGATCAAATGGCTCAAATGGTTCAAATGGCTCTGAGCACTATGGGACTTAACATCTGAGGTAATCAGTCTCCTAGAACTTAGAACTGCTTAAGGGCGGTAGGACGTCAAACGGGCCGACTTGGAGCAGGAGAGGCACCACAGGACATTTTAATTTCCACTGTCTATACTTTTACAAATAAATTCCTAAAACTTTAACAGCATGACCAGGAAGGATTCAGGATTCATACTCATAGCAGTGGAAGCTCAAAAACGTAACAAAACACATTTTTTTTACATGTGAAATTTCATCATTTTTTCACTTGCTACTGGCTGCATTTGTTGCTATAGGTACACTTTTCTTCCTAAGTAAGAGAGATTATTCGATGACTTTTGTACACCATACAAACCATAGTTACAGGTGTATGAAACTCTAGAAGTTATTTAATTTATGAAAAATGAATGAACTGTTACATTTTAAACTTCATGTTTAGAAAAAACTCAAGTTTTAAAGTTAATTATCTCAATTTTTCCACAGTTTTTTAATATATTTAGAAAATTCTAGAGTTTAATACACCTGTAACTACTGTATGTATGCTATGAACAATTCATCGAAGAATCTCTCTTACTTAGGAAGAAAAGTGTACCTATAGCAACAAATGCAGCCAGTAATAAGTGAAAAAATGATGAAATTTCACATGTAAAAAAAGGTATTTTGCTACGTTTTTGAACTTCCGCTGCTATGAGTGAGAGTCCTCAATCCTTCTTGGTCATGGTGACAAAGTTTTATGAATTTATTTGTAAAAGTATAGACAGTAGAAATTAAAATGTCCTGTGGTGACTCTCCTGCTCCAAGTCGGCCCGTTTGACGTCCTACCCCCTTAAGTCTAACTAACCTAAGGACATCACACACATCCATGCCCAAGGCAGGATTCGAACCTGTGACCATAGCAGTCGCGTGGTTCCGGACTGAAGCGCCTAGAACCGCTCGGCCACCGCAGCCGGCTCGTCAAACGAATACTACTCATCAAATGTTTCATGCGACGCCCTCCGTAACCAGAAAGCGTCAATTTGTGTCCTGCTACAAACAAAAGCATTTTACAGTGGTTTTTAAAGTGCCAAATCACCGAAGTTAAGCGCTGTTCGGCTGGGCTAGCACTTGGATGGGTGACCTCCCGGTCTGCCGAGCGCTGTTAGCAAGCGGTGTGCACTCAGCCCTTGTGAGGCAAACTGAAGAGATCCGGTCTCGAAAACTGACATACGGTCGGGAGAGCGGTGTGCTGACCTTATGCCCCTCCATATCCGCATACAGTGACACCTGTGGGCTGGACTAATGACCACAGCAGTTGAGTCCCATAGTGCTCAGAGCCATTTGAACCATTTGAACCTGTGGGCTGACGATGACATGGCGGCCGGTCGGTACCGTTGGGCCTTCATGGCCTCTTCGGAAGGAGTTCAGTTTACTTTTTTATTTTACGTCCGCTTTCGATAGAGCGGTCCCAGTTTAGTCTAGTGCGATATTCGGTTTATCGATATGTACTGAGAGGAGCAGTAAAACGTGAAGAATTAGTAGTACTCCAGCATGGCGGTAGTAGTCAGCGCGGGTCGCAAGCCGTTGCTGGAGTATTTGTACTGGTTATTCCTCGTGGTTTACTGTCCCTGTGCGTACATGTTGATAAACCCACACTTGCCTAACCTGGAACGACACTATCCAATAGTCACGTATAATTCCACTTTAAATAGGAACAAACCAACGCTTTTCGTTGACACTTGGCGTCTCAGAAAAGACATGAGCAACATTTGTTTCAGCTGATTCCAGCTACACATTGCAAAAGCAAAATTGCATGTATCTGCCGAAACTCCAGAAAAAATGCGCCTGACGACCCTTAAAAGAGACACCCGGGATATACAGGGTGAACCAGAATTCCACCGCCAACCTTCTAGGTCGTTCAGGGATATCTGCTAAGTGTACTGGTATGAGGCACCCACGGTCTCCGGCAACTCACAGCAGAGTAATAATGTAATTATGATTTATTCTGTTTGTTGCCGTAATCGTCCTTCTTTCTGTAAAAATGCTTTCACAACAGTAAGCCTCTATTACGCAATGATCAAAATGTACAAAACACAACACAGAGTAATGTAACAACAGTCATACGAAACACTGAACTGTGATGGCTCCTCGTCAATAGACCTATCCGTACAGCTCTGTTAACGCAGAGATAACACTGTCGGAAAACAGAACCCTAAACACAACCGACCGGTACTGAACGCAAGCTTGAAGGCGACGAGTAAAATGGGTACTACTGTAGATTAGATTACTTTCAATCCAATTGATCTGTAGTGAGGAGGTCCTCCAGGATATAGAACATGTCAGAAGACCAATAATACACGACAGATATTTAAAACTAAAACTAATAAGCTAATGTATCTTCCACAGATCCCAAGTGGAGTGATCGTCATTGTTTATGGACGCTGTATGAAAGAATCATTTTACAACACTCATTTACTACGATCGCATTAATACACTGCATTTAAAATTTAGAAAAAATATTTTTTTTATTTATAAAGTAATAAATATATAATAGAACTACTACAATACTTATTTACGGCCGGCCGCGGTGGTCTCACGGTTCTAGGCGCGCAGTCCGGAACCGTGCGACTGCTACGGTCGCAGGTTCGAATCCTGCCTCGGGCATGGATGTGTGTGATGTCCTTAGGTTAGTTAGGTTTAAGTAGTTCTAAGTTCTAGGGGACTGATGACCACAGCAGTTTAGTCCCATAGTGCTCAGAGCCATTTGAACTTATTTACGTTGAACACATTACTGCACTGAAATGTGTTCAATGCAAATAAGTATTGTGGTATATATATATGGTGGTCCATTGATAGTGACCGGGCCAAATGTCTCACGAAATAAGCATCAAACGAAAAAACTACAAAGAACGAAGCTCGTCTATCTTGAAGGGGGAAACCAGATGGCGCTACGGTTGGCCTGCTAGATGGCGCTGCCATAGGTAAAACGGATAACTGCGTTTTTTTTAATAAGAACCCCCATTTTTGTTACATATTCATGTAGTACGTAAAGAAATGTGAATGTTTTAGTTGGACAACATTTTTCGCTTTGTGATAGATGGCGCTGTAATAGTCACAAACATATGGCACACAATTTTAGACGAACAGTTGGTAACAGGTAGGTTTTTTAAATTAAAATACAGGTACGTTTGAACATTTTATTTCGGTTGTTCCAATGTGATACATGTACCTTTGTGAACATATCATTTCTGAGAACGCATGCTGTTACATCGCGATTGCCTGTAAATACCACATTAATGCAATAAATGCTCAAAATGATGACCGTCAACCTCAATTCATTTGGCAATACGTGTAACGACATTCCTCTCAACGGCAGGTAGTTCGCCTTCCGTAATGTTCGCATGTTGTCAGGCGTTGTCGGTGGATCACGATAGCAAATATCCTTCAACTTTCCCCACAGAAAGAAATCCGGGGACGTCAGATCCGGTGAACGTACGGTGCTTCGACGACCAATCCACCTGTCATGAAATATGCTATTCAATACCGCTTCAACCGCACGCGAGCTATGTGCCGGACATCCATCATGTTGTAAGTACATCGCCATTCTGTGATGCAGTGAAACATCTTGTAGTAACATCGGTAGAACATTATGTAGGAAATCAGCATACATTGCACCATTTAGATTGAAACCGATAAAATGGCTCTGAGCACTATGGGACTTAACTTCTGAGGTCATCAGTCCCCTAGAACTTAGAACTACTTAAACCTAACTAACCTAAGGACATCACACACATCCAAGCCCGAGGCAGGATTCGAACCTGTGACCGTAGCGGTCGCGCGGTTCCAGACTGTAGTGCCTAGAACCGCTCGGCCACCTCGGCCGGCTGAGATTCCCGATTCTCGCGCAGTTTGTCTGCTACTGATGTGCGGATTAGCCGCGACAGCAGCTAAAAAACCTACTTGAGCGTCACCATTTGCTGCATTTAAGTTAAAATACGGACAGAAAATACCCTTACCAAGTACAGTAAAGTTACGTTGAGAGCGTTATGAGAATGGCAGCAAAATCCCCAAACTAAATAGCCATCAAAGGTACGTGGAAACTATGTCCATTTCGTGATCACAATACACGAAATATTCAACAGATCAAAACAGTTCAGAGTTCGACATGATGATTGACAAATTAACACACGCGATACGAAGAACGGTAACTCATACTCTTTCTGTCCTCTGTTCCATAACACAAGCGAAAAAAGTTAGAGTTCTACACTGGAGTACATTTAGACCTCTCGAAATATACAGTCCATTGAGAAATTAAAGTATGGTAGCGGCCATTCACCGCCCAGAATCAGTACCATTCGCCACCACAGGCAGATCTGCCTCTTTCCACAATCAACATCCAAATTTCTCCTTCAAGATGTAACCAAACGTGTTCTCAAACGTTTAAATCTCATAGCGGCTGTTCACCGTCCAGAATCTATCACTTATACGTCCATATCACACACGTTTCCAAAGGCAGGTCTGTCTTCTTCCAGCACAAACTTTACACGCGCTTAGGATAGCTCCCTTGAGCGCTTCACTCGTAAAAGCTCCAGTCTCCACTTGACTCCCATAGCACTACTGTCTCCTTTTTCATTGACTAAAGGCCATCCCCACCAGAGCCATCGTTCTTTCGTTCTGCAGACATTATGTGACTCACCTTGACCACTATCGTGCACTAAACTAATATATTACAATAACAGTCAAATAAAAGAAATGTATTCAGGAATAATATAAATAAATAGAGTTTTGTTCAATAATAAATAAGCCAACATTCTTGCGCAACTGTGCTCGTAATAAATGACAACAGATTGTTGTTAAATGTTATTCAAGGAATTATTTATTTCTTGACATAAGCGTTTTTAGTTCTCTTTTTAATTGTGGTGTCCACTAACACAGATGACTTGATCACGTTTAAATTAACACAGTTTTTCAACAGCACTTGCAGTCAGCATTTAGATAAAGTTACTTGCAAAATAGTGTACTATTCACTACATAACTACACAAGTATAACAATATGTGAGGTATTCATACTTTGTTCATTTGCTATGTAACTGTGAAGAATACAATCTTCTGACAACTATTTGCATAATAAAAAAGATTAAAGATATCCTAAGTCAATGCGTAAAATAGTGGAGAATAAAATCTTCTGACTACCATTTGCGTAGAAAAAAAGATTAAAAATGTTCTAAGTCAATACGTAAAATAGTTACAGATTAGTGGCTTTCAGGGATGATAACTATCATAGATGCTGTCATCTGAGCTATCGTTCGTTAAAGTCATACTTCACGTCTGTTAATTCAGAGGTTCAATTTTTAGCTTTCTGATAATCCACCATTCTTTGTACATCTTCTGCACGAAGGCCATGCGAGCATCAGTTGTCCAAATTCCCAGATGAGCTCCTTGTTTCTGCACCTGAGTTCCCCCGCACCCCGTCCAGCAAATAAGTTCAGTTCTCCTCAGTGCCAGCCCTAGGTGGGCGAATAACTCTCCCACATACTCGTAACATTACAGTTTCTGGGACACTTTTTGAAAGCATCATTAAATTTAAAGAATATTATACTACTTTATTACTTTAATATCCGAATAAAATCAACAGTAATTAAGCTAAGTCTCAAGTATTTAGTAGATCATTGTTACTGTGAGCCAATAAAACGTCATCCACAGGATTAGGTTCCAGACGAATGCGATACGCGGTGGTAACAAAACCCGTAACACTGTTGTTCCTCACACAAGAGCCACTTACGGCTCGAATACATACACTACTGGCCATTAAAATTGCTACACCAAGAATAAATGCAGATGATAAACTGGTATTCATTGGACAAATATATTATACTAGAACTGACACGTGATTACATTCTCACGCAATTTGGGTGAATAGATCCTGAGAAATCAGTACCCAGAGCAACCACCTCTGGCCGTAATAACGGCCTTGATACGCCTGGAAATTGAGTCAAACAGAGCTTGGATGCCGTGTACAGGTACAGCTGCCCATGCTTCAACACGATACCACAGTTCATCAAGAGTAGTGACTGGCGTATTGTGACAAGCCAGTTGCTCGGTCACCATTGATCAGTCGTTTTCAATTGGTGAGAGATCTCGAGAATATGCTGGCCAGAGCAGCAGTCGAACATTTTCTGTATCCAGAAAGGCCCGTACAGGACCTGCAACATGCGGTTGTGCATTATCCTCCTGGAATGTAGGATTTCGCAGGGATCGAATGAAGGGTAGAGCCACGTGTCGTAACACATCTGAAATGTAACGTCCACTGTTCAAAGTGCTGTCAATGCGAACAAGAGGTGACCGAGACGTGTAACCAATGGCACCTCATACATTCACGCTGGGTGATACGCCAGTATGGCGATGACGAATACACGCGTCCAATGTGGGTTCCCCGCGATGACGCCAAACACGGATGCGACCATCATGATGCTGTAAACAGAACCTGGACTGATCCGAAAAAATGACGTTTTGCCATTCGAGCACCCAGGTTCTTCTTTGAGTACACCATCGCAGGCGCTCCTGTCTGTGATTCAGCGTCAAGGGTAACTGCAGCCATGGCCTCCGAGCTGATAGTCCATGCTGCTGCAAACGTCGCCGAACTGTTCGTGCAGATGGTTGTTGTCCTGCAAATGTCCCCATCTGTTGACTCAGGGATCGAGACGTGGCTGCACGATCCGTTATAGCCATGCGAAAAGATGCCTGTCATCTCGACTGCTAGTGATACGAGGCCGTAGGGATCCAGAACGGCGTTCCGTATTACCCTCCTGAACCCACCGATTCCATATTCTGCTAACAGTCATTGGATCTCGACCAACGTGAGCAGCAATGTCGCGATAGGATAAACCGCAATCGCGATAGGCTACAATCCGCCCTTTATCAAAGTCTGATACGTGATGGTACGCATTTCTCCTCCTTACACGAGGCATCACAACAACGTTTCACCAGGCAACGCCGGTCAACTGCTGTTTGTGTATGAGAAATCGGTTGGCTCAAAATGGTTCAAATGGCTCTGAGCACTATGGGACTCAACTGCTGAGGTCATTAGTCCCCTAGAACTTAGAACTAGTTAAACCTAACTAACCTAAGGACACCACACACATCCATGCCCGAGGCAGGATTCGAACCTGCGACCGTAGCGGTCTCGCGGTTCCAGACTGCAGCGCCAGAACCGCGCGGCCACTTCGGCCGGCAGAAATCAGTTGGAAACTTTCCTCATGTCAGCACGTTGTAGATGTCACCATCGGCGCCAACCTTGTGTGAATGCTCTGAGAAGCTAATCATTTGCATATCACAGCATCTTCTTCCCGTCGGTTAAATTTCGCATCTGTAGAACGTCATCTTCGTGGTGTAGCAATTTTAATGGCCAGTAATGTAATATGCTCTTAGCTACATGTGCCGTGGAATGCACTATTTTTCGTGTTCTTTCCATGATACAAGAATAGCAGTTTCCGCTTCTGCATCATTTACAATAGTAGCGACTGAGAGGTACAACGATACTTCGCAGTGTTTACCCATATGGGTCAGAGTTCTCACATACCTCCAGACCATCAATGGATGGGCAGTTGATGAGCCTGATGTACTTTCGTATCAACCACGATTAGCCAGCAAGAACGCAATTTGTTGCTGTAATGGTAGGTAAATAATCATAAATACTTGTTGGCTTACCAACTTTCTTGAAAACATTATCCGTGTCTTGAGAGCTCAGAATCGAAAGATCACGATATGGTGGAAACAAAAATGTTGCGTTCTTGTGGTACATGCACAGTTTAATGTCACCATTCCTTCCGTTTATGTAACGTGTATCTCAACTCACGTAATGCCATAGCATCACTATCTAATTAATTAGAGCTCGAGTGACCATCCACAACATTACATCGCCAGAGAAATAGATAGTTGTTTCGTTCCAGATCAGAGGTTCCCAACCTGGGGGTTATTACCCCCTGAGCGGTAAAATGTCATTTTATGAAGGGTAAAGACAAAAAGTTCGACTGAGTTTCGATAAAAAAACTTAATTATTTTTGAAAGACCACTACTATTGTGATACTGATTTCATAAGTTATCAATAATTACTTTTTCAAATATTAACACTATCACGCGACACAGTTTGGTGGACATTAAAGCTTGTGAAAGGAATGTATTATTAGCATCTTCCTCACATAGTCTACTCACTACACTCATACGTCGAACTTTGTGTCATGCATCTATGACAGTAAAACTGAGACGTTTACCATACATATGATTGAATATCTCATTAAAATGCCTTCTCCGATATACTGATAATTTTTACTTATGGACCGTCTGACAGCAACGGAATAAAACACAATTTTAGTGCCATACGCGTTTCGCCTTTATTTTCTGCAAGGCGTCATCAGTGGCAGGTTGCGTGGACAATTTCTTACATATTACGCTCCTGTTGCATTTTTGGTGTTGTTCTTCTTCTTATGAATGCCAATTTGCGGTTTTTGCCGCATTCCACAGCACTATGGACAGTTCATAGTGCTGTGGAATGCGGGAAAAAACCGCAAATTGGCATTCATAAGAAGAAGAACTACACCAAAAATGCAACAGGAGCGTAATATGTAAGAAATTGTCCACGCAACCTGCCACTGATGATGCCTTGCATAAAATAAAGGCGAAGCGCGTATGGCACTAAAATTGTTATTTATTCAGTTGCTGTCAGACGGTCCATAAGTAAAAATTATCAATATACCGCAATATTGCACGCAACTGAGGAGTACAGGACTACAAAAGTTGAAGATGCCTTCTCCGAGTTGTAGGTAGTTCCCGCAATAGACCGGAAGTTGTTTTATTATTCACTTCGCAACAATAAAAGAACACAGTACAACTGTACTCTGTAATAACTACTACACTGCTGCAGAGCTTGCTCAACATTATTATTATTCCTATTACTCGTATAATTATTGTTGTTGTTGTTGTTAATAGTGTTAGCGATCAGATACACTCATTGGTAGCCTGAAGTATTCCAATTTTTGCCACTTGACAAGTAAGGAGTCCAGCAATCAAATGATTTATAAGCAGGAAGTGTGGTGTACACACATAGGCGCAAAAAAATCGCAATACCAAAAAATAATTAAGTAATTAATGTACAGTACAGTACATAATTAATGTACAGTAATTAAATTTCGGGAATAGATTTGTCTAGGTAACATCTTTAAGTGATTAACGTTGCAGGATCACAGGTTAATGATACACTACAGCAAATGTGAAATATTGGTAATTAATAGCCGGTGTAACTGCGATAATGTTGAATGCAATTATGCAAAGGTGCATGCATTGTGTTGTACAGGTGCCGAACGTCAGTTTGTGAGACGGAGTTCGATGCCTGTTGCGCTTGGTTAGTCAACACAGGAATGGTTAATGCTGACCGTGGATGACCCTGGAGGTGTCGTTCGATGATGTCACACATGTGCTCAATTGGAGACAGAACTGGTGATCGAGTAGACCAAGGGAACATGTCGGCACTCTATTGAGCATGTTGGGTTACAACAGCGGTATGCGGGCGAGCTTCATCCTGTTGGAAAACACCCCCTGGTGTGATGTTCATGAATGGCAGCACAACAGCTCGAATCACCAGACTGACGTAGAGATTTGCAGTTAAGGGTGCGCGGGATGACCAAGAGAGTGCTGCTGCTGCCATGAGAAATCGCACCCCAAACCATAACTTCAGGTGTAGGTCTAGCGTGTTTAGCACGCAGATAGACATTGCAGGCCCTCAAATGCCCTCCTCCCAATCAACAAACGGCTATTACTGCCACCAGGCAGAGTCGGCTTATGACCTCCTCTTCTCTCTTTGCTTAATTTCTTTCACTGATCTTTCCTCTTCTTTCTTCCTTCTTCGTACTGCGGCTATATCTCAGGGTTTTCAATGCAGAAATGTAGTGAGAAGGGGGCACATGTGTGTGGTGGTTCACGATATCGTATAGTGCTGTGAGGGAACGTCACCCGTGCCTCTGGTTTCAGAGGATTTATGACTGAAGTACTAACATTTCTCAATAGAAAAACAGGTATGTGCTCCCTTTCTTTTAAAACTATAAACAGTAGCGTAGGTAGTACTATCTATCGTCTACTACAGTGAATGAGCGCGACACCATTGATGAAGTTTCAACCTCGAAAGAAGTGTATTAATACCAATTAGCTGAAATAAAAAAAAAAACTCATCCAGTCCAGAAGTCACTCACAGTTAGAGTAATTAGTTTCTGATGTGTGTGTAGTGATCATTGATCCTTAAAGGATCGTTTCAATAATTCTATCACTGTCCGCTTATCAGTTGCTAAGCAACTTATCAACAAGCAGACTATGCAATGATTAATACACTCCTGGAAATGGAAAAAAGAACACATTGACACCGGTGTGTCAGATCCACCATACTTGCTCCGGACACTGCGAGAGGGCTGTACAAGCAATGATCACACGCACGGCACAGCGGACACACCAGGAACCGCGGTGTTGGCCGTCGAATGGCGCTAGCTGCGCAGCATTTGTGCACCGCCGCCGTCAGTGTCAGCCAGTTTGCCGTGGCATACGGAGCTCCATCGCAGTCTTTAACACTGGTAGCATGCCGCGACAGCGTGGACGTGAACCGTATGTGCAGTTGACGGACTTTGAGCGAGGGCGTATAGTGGGCATGCGGGAGGCCGGGTGGACGTACCGCCGAATTGCTCAACACGTGGGGCGTGAGGTCTCCACAGTACATCGATGTTGTCGCCAGTGGTCGGCGGAAGGTGCACGTGCCCGTCGACCTGGGACCGGACCGCAGCGACGCACGGATGCACGCCAAGACCATAGGATCCTACGCAGTGCCGTAGGGGACCGCACCGCCACTTCCCAGCAAATTAGGGACACTGTTGCTCCTGGGGTATCGGCGAGGACCATTCGCAACCGTCTCCATGAAGCTGGGCTACGGTCCCGCACACCGTTAGGCCGTCTTCCGCTCACGCCCCAACATCGTGCAGCCCGCCTCCAGTGGTGTCGCGACAGGCGTGAATGGAGGGACGAATGGAGACGTGTCGTCTTCAGCGATGAGAGTCGCTTCTGCCTTGGTGCCAATGATGGTCGTATGCGTGTTTGGCGCCGTGCAGGTGAGCGCCACAATCAGGACTGCATACGACCGAGGCACACAGGGCCAACACCCGGCATCGTGGTGTGGGGAGCGATCTCCTACACTGGCCGTACACCACTGGTGATCGTCGAGGGGACACTGAATAGTGCACGGTACATCCAAACCGTCATCGAACCCATCGTTCTACCATTCCTAGACCGGCAAGGAAACTTGCTGTTCCAACAAGTACAATGCACGTCCGCATGTATCCCGTGCCACCCAACGTGCTCTAGAAGGTATAAGTCAACTATCCTGGCCAGCAAGATCTCCGGATCTGTCCCCCATTGAGCATGTTTGGGACTGGATGAAGCGTCGTCTCACGCGGTCTGCACGTCCAGCACGAACGCTGGTCCAACTGAGGCGCCAGGTGGAAATGGCATGGCAAGCCGTTCCACAGGACTACATCCAGCATCTCTACGATCGTCTCCATGGGAGAATAGCAGCCTGCATTGCTGCGAAAGGTGGATATACACTGTACTAGTGCCGACATTGTGCATGCTCTGTTGCCTGTGTCTATGTGCCTGTGGTTCTGTCAGTGTGATCATGTGATGTATCTGACCCCAGGAATGTGTCAATAAAGTTTCCCCTTCCTGGGACAATGAATTCACGGTGTTCTTATTTCAATTTCCAGGAGTATTAGTCGTATCCCGACAGTAAATCGCTTCTCGCTTGCATTAAGCATCAAGACGATTTCTATGCCGCTCATATAACTCTTTGATAGTTATTATCAAGCTAATGTCCGTAAACTGCGGTTAATGTTACTGAATCCTACACGCGACGATAACGCCCAATATCCAACCGCGTATCTTAAAACTCCACGCCGATATTTGAGGATTCGCGCGCGATTTGTTTGCACTAAAGTGGGGTCGTGGTTTCCTAGAATAATTTTTAAATCAACTCCGGGTTGTAAGTTAACAATTCTATGCCCATACATGAAAGTTACAGCAGATCCGCACCCGACGACTATTTGATTGCACACTCAAGCAACACGGAAGTTTTTGTTCTTACAAAGAGAAAACATATCATGCATAATGCAACAAGGTGATTTGCTATGTCAAAACATATTTATATCTATCTCATTAAAACTCATTACCTATTAAATGACTCATTACCTATTAAATGTTGTACATAATTAAATTTTTTACTCTGCAAATAATCGGTAACATTTAGAAATGAATTATCCCATCAACCCAAAGATCAAATTTACTATGGAGAAAGAGAAGAATGGACAACTTAACTTTTTGGATGTATCAGTTATCAAACGGGCGGATGGGACCTTAGGCCATAAGGTCTACAGGAAAGGTACACATACTGATCGCTACCTCCATAAGAACTCAAACCACCACCCTAGGCAAAAGAGGGGGGTCATAAAAACACTAGTGGATAGGGCCAATAATATTTGTGAACCAGGCTACTTACAAGAAGAACTAAATCATTTACGAATGGCTTTTGCGAAAAATGGTTATACGAAAAACGAGATTAACCGAGCACTTCACCCAAGTAGAAAAATGCCTAAAAATAGGAGACAGCAACAACCATCAGCTGGAATAGTATTTCTTCCGTTCATCCATAACATCACGGATCGCATTGGGAAAGTACTAGCCAAGTTTCAGGAGGAGACTATTTTCAGACCTACTAAGAAAATTAGTGAATGCCTAAGATCAACAAAAGATGCTCGTCACCCCCTAGCCACCCCAGGGGTATATAAAATTCCGTGTAGTTGTGGCAGGGTTTACACAGGAACTACAAAGAGAAGCATCAATACACGGTTGACGGAGCACAAAAGAAACTGTCGCTTGGGACATATCGACAAATCGGCAGTAGCGGAACATGTTTTTTAAGGATGGAGATCACGAAATAAAATTTGGTGAGACAAGCGTGCTAGCGAGGACGTCGCATTATTATACACGTATGTATAGAGAGGCAATTGAAATCCACAAACATCAATACAATTTTAATCGTAAAGAAGAAGGATTAAAATTGGACAAGATATGGCGGTCGACGTTGCATCAATCACGTGACAATCGATTGCCTGCAATCGAGAGAACAGACGATAGCCAGAGATAGCTGCACATCGACGCCACGTGACGTGCGGTGGCGCCCTCTACGATCTCCATATAAGCGGCGGCCCCAGCTCCTAGCAGCACTCCCATCACCATGCAAGACATCACACTCGTCCTCCGCTCCAAACGCAACACCGCCCCTGGTCATGATGGCGTCACCTACCGTCACCTCAAGGAATCCCCTCCATCCTTCCTGTCTGTCCTTGCTACCCTGTACAATGTCCTCCTCTCCACTGGATTTTACCCTGACCTGTGGAAGACTTCCCGTGTCCTGCTGTTCCCTAAGCCTAACGAACCCCCCTCTGCTACCTCTTCCTATCGTCCCATATGCCTCACCTCCGTGTTCAGTAAGGTCTTTGAGGCCATCCTCTCTCGCCGTATCCACTGCCACCTTAACCAGCACCGCCTCCTTCCTCTTACCCAATGTGGCTTCCGGCCTTCCTTCTCTGCTGACGACCAGCTCCTTAACCTTACCCATCTTCTTTCCCTCCAACTTAACTCCCGTCGCTCTGCTATCTTTGTTTCCCTTGACCTCCAGAACGCCTATGACCGTGTCTGGCATCCCGGGCTCCTTTTCAAACTCCAGACCTATGCTCTCCCCATCAACTTCGTCCGTCTCGTTGCTTCCTTCCTCTCCCATCGTCCCTCCTATGTGACTATCCACAATTCCAACTCCCGTACTTTCTACCCCTCTGCCGGCGTGCCCCAAGGTTCTGTCCTTTCCCCTCTCCTCTATCTCCTGTACACTGCTGATATGCCCAAACCTCCCCCTCCTGTTCATCTTCTCCAGTTCGCTGATGACACCGCCTTCCTAGCCCTTTATCCTACCCTTCAACGGTCCCAACGTACTCTCCAAACCCACCTTGACCAATTCACCGCTTGGTGCAACCAGTGGTTCCTCCGTGTTAATCCCTCCAAGACCCAGGCGATCATCATAGGCCGCACCACCCGTTCCTTCCGCCTCCATGATTTCTACCTCACCATTTATGGCCGTCCTATCCACCTCACTCCTACCCTCAAATACCTTGGCCTCACCCTCGACCGCCACCTCACCTGGACTCCCCGTCTCCTTACCATCCAAAACAAAGCTCACAACCGCCTCCGCCTCCTGAAACTCCTGTCCGGCCGGACATGGGGTCTGCATCCTTCTACCATCCTCCACACCTACAAATCCATGATCCGCCCCATCCTTTGTTATGCCAGCATCGCTTGGATTTCCGCCCCTCCCCGGTTCTATAACGCCCTCCAAATCCTCGAACGCCATGCGCTCCGCCTCGCCTTCCGCATCCGCCTTCCGTCCCCCACGCGCATCCTCTATGACCTCATCCCCTTCCCCCACCTTCTCCTTTTCCTTGAACACATCCGCACACTCTATGTTGTCCGTCGCCTTGATCCCCCTCACCCCCTGGTGTCTCCCTTCCTCTCCACTCCCGACCAGTTGCCGTGCCTTTACCGTTGTGTCCCTCCCTCTCTCCATCTCCACACCCTCCATCTCCTTTCCCAACACAACTTCCACCGTCTACCGCTCCCGGATGATGAGCTTCGCCCTGACATCTACCCTTCCTACCAACTCTAACCCCCTCTTCCTGCCTCCTCCTCAGGGCTCCCTCTCCTCCCCCTCCCTCCCTCTGAGCGGATTTCCCCTCCCCCTCCATCTCTTGTGCCTTCTTTCAGTGTCTCTGCGCTCCCTCCTGCCCTGTCTTCCCTTTTCCTCTCCCGCCCCATGTGTCTCCTGCCTCTTCGTGCACCCACGGTTACCCCTCCTCCCTTCCTCCTGCCGCTTCCCCAGCTGCCCCATGCTCTCCCCTCCTTTTCCATCCTCTCTGCCCTTTCCCTCGGCAGGTCCCACCTGGTAGTTTTATTCTTCGTCGTGTGTGCTCCGAGTGGGTTTTCAGTGTGTTTTCGGAGTGTTTTTAATACTGTGGCCGACTTTTAACCTGTGCCTGTGCATCTAGTGACTTCCATGTGTTTTAAGAATCACCACTTGTGTTTTTTAACTTTCTGGTGACTTTTTTAACTGTCCCCAATGAACGTCTACATATCAGTGTATTTTTACCTCCATTTTTTCCCCTCACTCTGTTTTACGTTCCCCCTTTTTACCTCCTTATGTATGTATTATTTTATTCTTGTTTTACTTGTCATATCACTCGGCTGAAGAGCGGCGGATTGTGCTGCTGACAGCCCTCCCCTGCCCGTATGGGGCAGGGGAATGAAATCACAATAAAGAAAAAAAAAAAAAAAAAACTCCTAGCAGCCAGTCGTCGACTCACCTCGGAAGATGTTCTCCGTAGTTGAGAACGAAACGTCAGGGAGAAGAAGTTCTACAGGTCGACCACGGCAACTTAGCCCGGAAGTGTTTACTGATGATTTAGAAATGAATTACAGGTATAAAAAAAATCTCAAGTTGATATAACGTCATGGGTCACTACTTGTTTCGACTCCCCCACACTCACGTGACGCAAAGTAGATCCGACTATATTGGACATACTCATGTAATGCTGCAAGCTTTCACCAGAAAACACAAGACTGCGACCCTGCCGTTCAATGAGCTCTCGATTGTCGCCACTGAAGTCGCAAATGGCAGTGGTTTGGGGTCAGTGGAATGCACGTTACAAGGCGTCTGGCTCGAAGCTGTCCTTGAGGTAAACGATTCGTAACAGTTCGCTGTGCCACTGTTGCGCCAGCTGCTGCTCAAATTGCTGCTGCGATGCATTACGATGCCACAGAGCCATAAGCCGGACACGATATCTTCCTCCTCGGTAGTGCCACGTGGCCGTCCCGAAACCAATCTTCTTGCGACCGTACATTCTCGAGACCACTGCTGCCAGCAGTCGCTTACAGTGGATATGTTCCTGTCAAGTCTTTGTGCACTATCACAGAAGGAACTTCCAGCTTCTCGTAGTCCATTACACGACCTCTTTCAAACTCAGCGAGTTGTTGATAATGAGTCTTTGTCGCCTTCTTGACTATCATCAACTCACCATGTCCATCTCAAAGTTATATAACACTCACGACCGTTACAGCGTGTATTTAAAGCAAGTGTGATTAGTAGCCTCCTAGTAGTACTACTTGCGCTACTTCGTGCGACTGGGGTGAAATTTAAATAGACACCATCTTTCAGATGTGCAAACACGCCTGCCAAGTCTCGTTTGTCGCACAACTCCTTCTTGGTGTCGCGATTTTTTCCCGTCAGTGTATTTTAACATGGCTGATTTTAAATGTGGGTACAGGCTGCTGCTGAAGCAAGTGTCGAGAGAGAGAGAGAGAGAGAGAGAGAGAGAGGAGCCGGCCGAAGTGGCCATGTGGTTAAAGGCGCTGCAGTGTGGAACCGCAAGACCGCTACGGTCGCAGGTTCGAATCCTGCCTCGGGCATGGATGTTTGTGATGTCCTTAGGTTAGTTAGGTTTAACTAGTTCTAAGTTCTAGGGGACTAATAACC
Source organism: Schistocerca nitens (assembly GCF_023898315.1). Taxonomy (NCBI): domain Eukaryota; kingdom Metazoa; phylum Arthropoda; class Insecta; order Orthoptera; family Acrididae; genus Schistocerca; species Schistocerca nitens. The sequence goes on along the minus strand of NC_064614.1, from coordinate 1,189,279,104 downwards.
TCAGGAGTTGAGTCCCATAGTGCTCAGAGCCATTTGAACCATTTTAGAGAGAGAGGAGTAGTGCAGAAAAATATGTTTTGTAATAAGTCTCTATCCTTCAATGTTGTTGGTTAGCTTTCCCTCCTGATAGATAACACTCGCTGTGCTCTGAGAATTCTTCATCATTTTATAAAAAAAGATTTTTAGATACAATCTGTACTAATAATCTTATTGACTCATTGGTTCGTGGTTTAGCAAAACCATCTTCATAAACCAAACGTCATTTACGAGGTGCATTCAAGTTCTAAGGCCTCCGATTTTTTTTTTTTTTTCTAATTAACTACTCACCCGAAATCGATGAAACTGGCGTTACTTCTCGACGTAATCGCCCTGCAGACGTACACATTTTTCACAATGCTGACGCCATGATTCCATGGCAGCGGCGAAGGCTTCTTTAGGAGTCTATTTTGACCACTGGAAAATCGCTGAGGCAATAGCAGCACGGCTGGTGAATGTGCGGCCACGGAGAGTGTCTTTCATTGTTGAAAAAAGCCAAAAGTCACTAGGAGCCAGGTCAGGTGAGTAGGGAGCATGAGGAATCACTTCAAAGTTGTTATCACGAAGAAACTGTTGCGTAACGTTAGCTCGATGTGCGGGTGCGTTTTTTGGTGAAACCGCACACGCACAGCCCTTCCCGGACGTTTTTGTTGCAGTGCAGGAAGGAATTTGTTCTTCAAAACATTTTCGTAGGATTCACCTGTTACCGTAGTGCCCTTTGGAACGCAATGGGTAAGGATTACGCCCTCGCTATCCCAGAACATGGACACCATCATTTTTTCAGCACTGGCGGTTACCCGAAATTTTTTTGGTGGCGGTGAATCTGTGTGCTTCCATTGAGCTGACTGGCGCTTTGTTTCTGGATTGAAAAATGGCATCCACGTCTCATCCATTGTCACAACCGACGAAAAGAAAGTCCCATTCGTGCTGTCGTTGCGCGTCAACATTGCTTGGCAACATGCCACACGGGCAGCCATGTGGTCGTCCGTCAGCATTCGTGGCACCCACCTGGATGACACTTTTCGCATTTCAAGGTCGTCATGCAGGATTGTGTGCACAGAACCCACAGAAATGCCAACTCTGGAGGCGATCTGTTCAACAGTCATTCGGCGATCCCCCAAAACAATTCTCTCCACTTTCTCGATCATGTCGTCAGACCGGATTGTGCGAGCCCGAGGTTGTTACGGTTTGTTGTCACACGATGTTCTGCCTTCATTAAACTGTCGCACCCACGAACGCACTTTCGACACATCCATAACTCGATCACCACATGTCTCCTTCAACTGTCGATGAATTTCAATTGGTTTCACACCACGCAAATTCAGAAAACGAATGATTGCACTCTGTTCAAGTAAGGAAAACGTCGCCATTTTAAGTATTTAAAACAGTTCTCATTCTCATCGCTGGCGGTAAAATTCCATCTGCCGTATGGTGCTGCCATCTCTGGGACGTATTGACAATGAACGCAGCCTCATTTCAAAAGAATGCGCATGTTTCTATCTCTTTCCAGTCCGGAGAACAAAAATCGGAGGCCTTAGAACTTGAATGCACCTCGTATTTTTCATTATGGAAGAATGAAAATGCTCGAAGACAATTCTTTTTCATTCCTATGTTTAGTTAGGCGCTGATGTTGATGATGGAGTGGGGTAGTATGTAAGATCTCGTTGCACTCAAGGGTACAGGTCTCAGAAAGTTTTGTGACCACTGTCCTAGACCATTAGTAGCTTCTTTAAGTGACTTGAGGAACATGATAACTTCAGTTAGGATTTGCTCATCCATATTCTGAACTCTACTTAACTCTTCCTTGCAGAATCAACTCCTTGACCTTGATCAGAGTATCACGTACGGAAACTAACGTGCGTAACAAAGTGTTTCACGGATTTGAACCTTTTGTTCGAGTGATTATGTGAATCTCTTTGAAACAGAAACTCTTTAGGAAACAGCAATTCTCTTACAACTTGCCACTAGTACTTTACACGAGTTTATTTCTCCTACATGAAATAGTTCTGGCTCTGATGCTAGAAACTCCGACTTAAAATATAGCTAAGCAAAGTGCTAAGACAATGACAACTGCAAGTTAGTCTAGTGTAGCCCTTCAGAGCTGCAACTATATTACAATCCTGATCTGTTACGAAAGGTGCTGACTTCATTAAGCCCTCGTGAATTTGCAAGGAATTGGGGCGGCGAACAAACTCCAATAAATCTTTAGTGTTTCTGTACATCAGTACGTGTTCTCCATTTCGCACGTTTCATTAATAATGGACACAGTCCAGTGTAGGGTGATTTACGTTCATCATCCATGCACAAAGTTTCACGGAAGCTCTGTTATAGGTAATAGCAGCATTAACTCGCAGTACCAGTACATTTTTAAAAGCATTTACAATGGAAATTAGCTTTTAACCATTGTTGGATGAGGTATTATAGCATCCACATTAACTTTAATACTCAATTCAGTTCCTACATACAAGGGATTTTCCTCTGAAGCTTGTAACACAGCAATGGCATCACTCTTGATTTTACAGAGCACATTTGCAATTGTATACATTGCATCACTTGATTCTGACCTTAATCCCTATACACTCTCACAAAAGACTACTTCATTAGAGCCCAGCCGATGGAGAAAGTTCGTCATTTTCGCCTTGTCAGTGCTACTTTACAACAGCAAGATCGTGCACTCAGTTTCATAGTAAGGTGCGGTTAGTCTTGCACTCCTACACGCTTCGGTAAGAGGGAACGGGTCGACGAGTAGCAAGTGACTGCAGCGCCACCATTCTTAGACTCGTCATACTCACGGAACTACAGTGGGAAGGAAGGAAGCCAAGGAAGGAATCACTGGCCCAATAGCGGCACCTCGATTTATAATGTATGCAACCCTCAATATCTGATTCATACTCGCCCAGTTTCTTATCCGTTACCTACTTGTAGATACCCGCCAGGTTAGCCGAGAGCGCTTCCTGGACTCGGGTAGGCACGCCGGCCCCGGGTCGAATCCGCCCAGCGGATTAACGAACGATTGGCCGGTGTGCCGGCCAGCCTGGATGTGGTTTTTAGGCAGTTTTCCACATCCCACTAGGTGGATACCAAGTTGGTCCCCACGTCCCGCCACAGTTACACAACTCGCAGACATTTCAAACACGTTCGCACTATTTCAGGGGTGGGGGTATTCGGTGACGAGAGGTACGGCATCCGGCCACCCTCTGAAACCAACATTGCCAAACTCCGTTGTAACAACCCAGACCCAGAAGCAGCTAGAGCAGGATCCGGATACAACAACAACAACTCGTAGATCTTATTCTGCACAGTTATCTTCAAAGTAGTTCTCTAGGTCGTGAATATACGGTACCTATCCCAACATTTCTGCAATCTTTGGAATGCATTCTGAATGTCTTCTCCTTTCTTTTCTTACTCTCTATGATGTCCTCCAGTGTATCGAATCTATGCCCCTTCAAATGGGGAAGGGAAAGAAGTCACAAAGAGCTAAATCTAGTACTACAGCGGGTTCAGACCAACTATCATCTTGCTTTTATTAAAAAATGTAGACCTTATACTGTTGTGCATTGTCGTGGTAGAGTCCTCTATCAAATATTTTCTAGCATCGCGATGTAACTATTTATTGATATATCAGCAGGAAAGACCAGTGCTTTATGAACTGTCCTGTCAACTCATAAGAGAAAAAAATAAAATAAACAGAAGAACTGTTAGTCGTGATTTACCGAGCTTCCTCTAGCTGTGGTGAAACAATCTTCCATTGCAACGGTTCGTGCATATTTTCGGGGTCATAGTATACACTTAACTTTTGTCAATAGCATCAGCTATTGAAAGAATGTTTAGATTGTCTTGAAGCAGCTGTTTAAGTTTTCTGCAGATTTCCATGCGATCTTGCCATACCCTCAAGACGTGGCACAGATTTTTGATGGTCTGTCTGCTATACTAAAGCATCAGATCCCTCAGTTTCTGAACATTGTATGGAGTAATGGCAGTTGGCTGCCACTGGAACGGTTTTTATCACCACCCGATATTCGCTCGTTTTTGAACTTCTTATACCCCTAATAATTCCGCGTCTGACCCAAAGTATAGTCTCCAAAGTACTGGTTCAACATTTGGTGCATTTTTGCAGATGTTTTCCCAGATTTAAAGTAAAATATTAGGTAGACATGTTGCTGTTTCAGGTAAGCCATCACAAAGCCGCTAATTCACAGAAAAACTATAACGGAAACATGCTTTCCAATGAGTAAACGAAACACTCCGTTGTCAGCCTCTTGCTACACTCATTCGAGATGAATGTATAGGGACACGTAGTGATTTCAGTGTACTCCTGCATCCTAGAAACCTTCACGCAAACTTTGAATTTTGAGGACTTTTGGATACCATTTCATTTTATAAAATCAGACGCTAAGGTAGTAGATGAGTGTTGCTGTTTGGCCAGTAAAATAGGTGAGGCATATACAGGAGTTAGACAAAAATATGGACACAGCACTAGAAAAGCATTCTTGAACATAAATGCAGATGCTGTCTAAGCCTGCAGGTTGTGCTGTCATATTTGACCATGAATACCAGAGGTGCAGTGTTCTTAATGCGTTGCAAGTGTCAGTCGTGGACAGAACAGTTGTAGAGCATTATGTCAAAACTGTCCGCCCCGATAGGTGAGTGGTCAACCTGACGGATTGCCGTCCTACGGGCCCGGGTTCGATTCCCGGCTGGGTCGGGGATTTTTCTCCGCTCAGGGACTGGGTGTTTTGCTGTCTTCATCATTACTGCATCCCCATCCGGCGCGCAGGTCGTCCAATGTGGCGTCGAATGCAATAAGACGTGCACCAAGGCGGCCGGACCTGCCCCGCAAGGGGCCTCCCGGCCAATGACGCCAAACGCTCATTTCCATTTCCATATCAGAGCTAAGTGAGTTCAAAGGTGAGCAAATAGTTGATGCTCGTATGGTGGGTGCGTCCATAACCAAGGGAGCCAAAGTGTCTGGCGTTTCATGATACGCCATATCGATGATTTATAGCCTTCTGCCGCCGAGCAGTGTGTCAGCAGTGCGCAAGTAGCAGCATTACTGCATTTACTAGGCAGTCTTGTATTTTAATAACCGTTTAAATTTTGTGTCGAATTGTTTGTGCTCTCCGTAGATTTGTTCAGACGTTCTTTGCACAACAGTATTTAGCATGGATAGGGACTGCGACTACTGTGTTCGGATGCAGGCTGAGTTGGCATCCGTTTGCTCCCAGCTTCAGGCAGTGTTGGCTTCGGTCACACAGCTTGAGTGGGGGTTTGTGGGGGACGACCAGCTCGTCCCACGCATCCCCCAATCGGAGTGGCTGCCTGGGATAGTGCCCGCATTGAGGCTGACCCCTCACCTGTGGTAGAGTGGGAGTCCTTGTGCCTTCCACAATTGGGGTGCCTGATTTCAGTGAGTCCCCTTGCCTCTCACCAATGGGTTATTTGATTTCTGTGAGTCCCCTTGCCTCTTGCCAATGGGTTATTTGATTTCAGTGAGTCCCCTTGCCTCTCACTGTGGAAGTGGTTAATTTCGGTGAGTGCTCTTGCCTCTCACCAAAGGGGTACTTGATTTTGGTAAGTCCCTGCGCCTTTCACAATTGGGGTGCCTGGTTTTAGTGAGTCTCCTTGCCTCTCATCATTGAGGTGGTTGATTGTGGTGAAGCCCCTTGCCCCTCACCAATGGAGTACTTGATTTCAGTAAGTCCCTGTGCCTCTCACCATTGGGATCCTTGATTTTGGCGTGATAGAAACAGAAAACTATTACATGGTTTGTGGATCATTCTAAAGGCAGTTTCTAACCATATATTGAAATGGTAACCATACTGAACTGTACAATCAATTTTGCAACATTAAAGTATATTTCGAACATAAATATCAACTGTTAGAACACAAAGGTTTACATTTACTCAGTAAATTACATGTAGAATCAAATGTGTCGGTTCTTAATTGCGGAAACAGGCACACTTGATATCTGTCAATTACAGCACCATCTACCACGAATGGAAAACAATAATTTGAATAAACCATACGTATTTTTAAGCGTAGAATCCAAATATGCAATAAAATGGTGGGGTTTCTCATTTGGAAATACAAAGCTGATACCACACATGCAGGAGGTATGGTTAGAAGGTGCCCAGTTATAACACAAACAAATCTCCCCTTTGCCAATATCAAATTTTCACCTAGTACATTCCTTTTGTATGATGTGTCGTTTTGAGAGATTTTGTCGTGTCAAGTTAAAACAAACACTCTGTATGTGACAAGTGCACACAAGAGCAAAGTCGTGAGACAAAAGCTCGTCTTAAACTTGTGGCTCAATTTCAACCAAACCTGGCATGGACAGAGAGGGGTTGGGGGGAGGGGGAGGATGAGACAGACAGGGGCAGGAGAAAGTGGATAGAAAAAAGAGAAAGAAGGAAATGGATGGGGAGAGGGGAAAAGGAAATGGTCAGAGAAAGGAAAAAAGGAGGAGATGGACAGAGAGAGAGGGAGAATTAGATGGACAGGGAGAGGTGGAAGGAGCAGGTAGACTAATCGAAGACTGGACTAAATATTACATACCTGGGCAACTTTGGGTACTCAACTCAGCTAGGAGTTCCAATAAAACTGCCTACTCCGTGGGTGGATTTATAAGATCATGCCACCTACCGCCAAGAGATATGGCGCAGTACTAAAACAATGGACATACTTATAGTAGAACAATGGTCCAACTCCCCATGTTGATACACATAATTAGATTTTCCATACTTTCTGTAGACCGCATAACGCCAATGGTTGGACGGTTCAGTTGAAAAGGACAGTGCCGATTCCGTAACCTTTCCTTACCTTAGCTTGTGCTCTACCTCTATAGACCTCCAAGCCGAAGTACTATTTAACTCAAATTATCTTTCTTGTCCTCCTCCGTTCCATTTTAAAACGCTCTAGATAGGAACTTAAGGCACTTGAAGGTTGTGACTGATACCAGTGATTGATGGCCAACTGCGTAGTTAGGCGCTATCGGATCTTTTCATATATTTATGCACATTCACTATTTATAGTCAGAGTCAACTGATCTTAGGATCAGGCACTGATCATCAGCAAGGTTCTCTACGTTTCTTAACCGACTTCTAACGATATCACGTAACTGACAAAAATATGAAACAGGAGAAAACGTAATGAAACTACCGGGTGATCAAAAAGTCAGTATAAATTTGAAAACTGAATAAACCACGGAATAATGTAGATAGAGAGGTAAAAATTGACACACATGCTTGAAATGACATGGGGTTTTATTAGAACCAATAAAATACAAAAGTTCAAAGAATGTCCGACAGATAGCGCTTCATCTGATCAGAATACCAATAATTAGCATAACAAAGTAAGAGAAAGCAAAGATTATGTTCTTTACAGGAAATGCTCAATATGTCCACCATCATTCTTCAACAATAGCTGTAGTCGAGGAATAATGTTGTGAACAGCACTGTAAAGCATGTCCGGAGTTATGGTGATGCATTGGCGTCGGATGTTGTCTTTCAGCATCCCTAGACATGTCGGTCGATCACGATACACTTGCGACTTCAGGTAACCCCAAAGCCAATAATCGCACCCGCTGAGGTCTGAGGACCTGGGAGGCTACGAATGACGAAAGTGGCGGCTGAGCACACGATCATCACCAAACGACGCGCGCAAGAGATCTTTCACTCGTCTAGCAATATGGGATGGAGCGTCATCTTGCATAAACATCGTACGTTCCAGCAGGTGTTTATCAGCCAGGCTGGGGATGATGCGATTCTGTAACATATCGGCGTACCTCTCACCCCTCACCGTAGCAGTTACAAAACCAGAATCACGCATTTCCTCGAAGAAAAAAGACCCGATAGCGGTAGATGTGCTAAATCCAACCCATACCGTGACTTTCTCGTCGTGCAATGGAGTTTCCACGACAGTTCTAGGATTTTCGGTAGCCCAAATTCTGCAGTTGTGGGCGTTGACAGACCCTTGGAGCGTGAAATGAGCTTCGTCGGTCCACAACACGTTACTCAACCAACCGTCATCTTCCGCCATCTTTTGAAACGCCCACACCGCAAATGCCCTCCGCTTCACTAAATCGCCAGGTAACAGTTCATAATGCCGATGGATTTTGTACGGATAGCATCGGAGGGTACGCCTCAGTGCCAACCAAACAGTTGTGCATGGAATGCCGGTGCGACGTGCGACTGCACGAGCGCTGACTTCCCCGTGCATAGACGAACCCGCTACAGTCTCTATTTCTTCCTGAACTGTCTCAGCAGCATTACACCTTGTGCTCGGTCGGCCACTACGAGGTCTATCGTCTAAACAACCCGTGGCTTCGAACTTAGAAATCATTCTCGCCACAGCTGCATTTGTCAACGGACCTTTACCCGTTTGAATCCCCTTCCTATGGCGATAGGATCGTAACGCTGAACTAGCACATTCCCCATTCTGATAATACAGCTTCACTAAAAGCGCCTTTTCAGGTAACGTCAACATGCTGCGACTGCTGGCGCATCTTATACACGATTGTCATGCGTGGTCACTGACGTTTTGCTGTCCAGCGCCATCTGTCGGACGTTTTGTGAACTTTGTTTTTTTTTCTAATAAAACCCCATGTCATTCCAAGCATGTGTGTCAATTTTTACCTCTCTATCTACATTATTCCGTGGTTTATTAAGTTTTCAAACTTATACTGACTTTTTGATCACCCGGTATGTGGGTTAGGAGGGTATGTGATGCTACTACAGCGACTACAGTATGAAATCAAATTTACGAAGAGGTTGACTGTATGGCCCCCATAACAGAATGAAGTTGCACCACCTCTGACCTGGATGGGTGCACTGTTTCAGATGGGAAGGGTGTCATCATGCTATTGTATCCTCTTCTAAGACGAACTGTCCCACAAATGTTGTACCTGGTCATTGACATACCGGACACTGGCACTGGGAAAGAGTTAAAGGAAGGTTGGGTTTAATGTCCCGTCGACAACGAGGTCATTAGTAACGGAGCACAAGCTCGGATTGTGTCAAGGATGGGAAAGAAAATCAGCTGTGCCTTTTCTACATCTACATCCATACTCCTCTAGCCACCTGAAGGTATTTGGCGGAGGGTACCTTGAGTACCTCTACCGGTTCTCCCTTCTATTCCAGTCCCGTATTGTTCGTGGAAAGAAAGATTGTCGGTATGCTCTGTGTGGGGTCTAATCTCTTTGATTTTATCCTCATGGTCTCCTCGCGAGATATACGTAGGAGAGTGCAACATACTGCTTGACTCCTCGGTAAAGGTATGTTCTCGAAACTTCAACAAATGCCTGTACTGAGCTACTGAGCGTCTCTCTTGCAGAGTCTTCCACTGGAGTTCATCTATCATCTCCGTACCGCTTTCGCCATTACTAAATGATCCTGTAACGAAGCACGCTGTGTTCCGTTGGATCTTCTCTATCTCTTCTATCAACCCTATCTGGTATGGATCCCACACCGGTGAGCAGTATTCAAGCAGTGGGTGAACAAGTGTACCGTAACCTACTTCCCTTGTTTTCGGACTGCATTTCCTTAGGATCCTTCCAATGAATCTCAGTCTGGCATCTGCTTTACCGACGATTAATTTTATGTGGTCATTCCATTTTAAATCACTCCTATTGCCTACTCCCAGATAATTTATGGAATTAACTGCTTCCAGTCGCTGACCTGCTATATTGCAGCTAAATGATAAAGAATCTTTCTTTCTATGTATTCACTGCATATTACACTTGTCTACATTGAGATTCAATTGCCATTCCCTGCATCATGCGTCAATTCGTTGCAGATTCTCCTGCATTTCAGTACAATTTTCCATTTTTACAACCTCTCGATATGCTACAGCATCATCCGCAAAAAGCCTCAGTGAACTTCCGATGTAATCCACATGGTCATTTATATATATTGTGAATAGCAACGGTCCTACGACATTACCCTGCGGCACACCTGAAATCACTCTTACTTCGTAAGACTTCTCTCCATTGAGAGTGACATGCTGCGCTCTATTATCTAGGAACTCTTCAATCCAATTACACAATTGGTCTGATAGTCCATATGCTCTTACTTTGTCCATTAAACGAATGTTGGGAACTGTATCAAATACCTTGCGGAAGTCAAGAAACACGCCATCTACCTGGGAACCCGTGTCTATGGCAAAGGAACCATCCTGGCATTTGTCTGGTGCGATTTAGGGAAACCACGGAAATCCTAAAACTGAATGGCTGGAAGTGGGTTTGAACCGTCATCCTCTCGAGTGCGAGTCCAGGCCATCTCGCCTGGGAAGGAGTTGACATCTGAGGTTATGTGACACACTTTCTATCAGATACCAATCTGAGTAACTTACTGGCCCCGAAAGAACCTCGATGTCACGCAGACAGTTCAAAGAGATACATGCTATGTCTGGACAAGGATTGTACAGCTGGAAAATGGCACCACAATAATGTTACGTGAGAGGAAAGAGACAGGACGCAGGATGTCTGTGACGTGCTGTTGTGCTGTCAGAAATCCCTCCATTCCTACTAACCATGACATTAAATCATACACGATGGCTGCACTCTCCGAGACGGTAGGAGTAGAACCGCTGTGCATCCAAAAAACAGAAGAATGACACCTCTCCAGAGGTTGCCGCCATACTCACCTGTGATGATCATCTCAGGAAGCGCAGAACTGCAATCATCACTGAACACGAAGCGACGCCATTCACCAGCAGTCTATGCTTTCCACTCATGCTGCCTACCACATCTAAACTGACTGTCAAACGAGGGTGAGTCAAATGAAAGCCTTAAATATTTTTTTTTAAAATATTATTTATTGTGTAGAAGTGGTACAAAGCTGTATCACTTTTCAACATAATCTCCCCCACGATCAATGCAAGTCCTCCAGCGCTTACAAAGTGCATAAATTCCTTTAGAAAAAAATTCTTTTGGTAGTCCACACAACCACTCATGCACTGCATGGTGTACCTCTTCATCAGAATGGAACTTCTTTCCTCCCATTGCGTCCTTGAGTGGTCCAAACATATGGAAATCACTTGGGGCAAGGTCTGGTGAGTATGGTGGATGAGGAAGACACTCAAAATGCAAGTCTGTGATTGTACGGGCAGTGTGGGGCTTTGGATTGTCATGTTGCAAAAGGACACCTGCTGAAAGCAATCCATGTCACTTTGATTTGATTGCAGGCCGCAGATGATTTTTAGGTGATTTTTGTATGATGCACTGGTGACAGTGGTCCCTCTAGGCATGTAATGCTCCAAAATGACACCTTTTTCGTCCCAAAAGAGAGTCAGCAAAACCTTCCCTGCTGATGGTTCTGTTCAAAACGTCTTTGGTTTTGGTAATGAGGAATGGCGCCATTCTTTGCTCGCTCTCTTCATTTCCGGTTGGTTGAAGTGAATCCAGGTTTCATCCCCAGTAACGATTCTTGCAAGGAAGCCATCACCTTCTCGCCCAAAGCGCAGAAAAAGTTCTTCACAAGCATCAACACGTTGTCCTCTCATTTCAGGAGTCAGCTGCTGTGGCACCCATCTTCTAGACACTTTGTGAAACTGGAGTACATCATGCACAATGTGGTGTGCTGACCCATGACTAATCTGTAAACATGCTGCAATGGCATTCAGTGTCACTCGGCGGTTTTCCTTCACTATGGCTTCAACTGCTGCAATGTTTTGTGGAGTCACTACTCGTTGTGCCTGACCTGGATAAGGAGCATCTTCCACTGAAGTCACACCATTCATAGACTTGCTGCTGTAACAAACATGCATCACCATATTGAACCTTCATTCGCCGATGAATTTCAATAGGTTCTACATCTTCACTACGCAAAAACCCAGTAACTGAACGCTGTTCTTCTCTGGTGCAAGTCGCAAGTGGGGCGGCCATCTTTATACTGCTATTGCGACGGTATGTGTGCATCTTCACTATGCTGCCACCTACAGGCCATTCTGCACGCTGTTTGTAGCAGGCTTACCAACTTACAGGATAACGGCGCGAAATTTCGATTTGTTATTACAAATTTAACGATTTCATTTGACTCACCCTCATAGTTCTCATACCCAGGTGGCCTAAATGAAACGAACTTGCACCAGCTAGTGTGCAAGATAAATAGTGATAGGCCGTCAGGATCTCCTGTTAATATTCTACCCACTATCAGCCGGTGAAGAAGGCATGAACAACAACCTTACTTGCAGGGAGTAATGATTTGAATGGACACTGGCGAAAGATGACAGTGATCGCAAAACTATAAATGAAATATTTAGAAAACATACGAAGAGAACAAGATACTCTTAACCGAGGGCGGCCTCCAGTGACATAAAACCATTCATAGAACGACATATATGAATCTTTCTTTTTTGAGTAAGTACCGTTTTGCCACACCGCAGCGCTGCGATCGGCGTTCTGCGCTTGGTACCTATATCTGTTGTCTATGTACTGACGTCATTACAGTCTGATTCTTCCTTGTTTACGTTGTGTACTGAGTGTTTAAGATGCCTCCGATAATCGTGAGTCCCGCCGACTGTGAAGTACGGGCTGTTATAAGATTCCTTAGTGCTAAAGGCCTAAAAGCGATCGATATTCATCGTGAGATCTGTGCAGTTTACGCAGAAAACATTATGAGTGATGGAATGGTAAGAAAGTGGGTGAGAGCATATAAAGATGGCCGCACAAATGTGCATAATGAACAACGGAGTGGGTGTCCTTCGGTCGTTAATGAAATTTTGGTGCAGGAAGTGGACAATAAGGTGAGAGAAAACAGACGCTTTACGATTTCCTCCTTGCGGGATGACTTTCCTAATGTTTCTCGTAGTGTTTTATATGGCATTGGGGCCGAGCACTTGAATTACCGAAAATTGTGCGCACGTTGGGTACCGAAAATGTTGACGGATGTGCACAAAACCAAACGTTTAGAGTGCATTGACTTTCCTTAAGCGGTACCACAACGACAGTGATGATTTCTTAAGCCAAATTGTTACGGGCGATGAAACATGGGTGGCCTACGTCACACCAGAATCAAAGCAACAGTCCATGGAATGGCGGCTTTCAGATTCACCCAGAAAAGTGAAGTTTAAGCAAACAATTTCTGCCCGGAAAATCATGTGCACAGTTTTTTGGGACAGAAAAGGAGTATTGCTTGTGGAATTTCTGCCTCCTAATGAGACAATCTACGCAGCTGCTTACTGTAAGACATTGCACAATCTGCGCCGTTCAATTCAGAACTAAAGACGTGGCAAGTTGAGCAAGAGCATCGTTTTGCTGCAGCACAATGCCCGTCCGCATGTGGCGAATCAGACCAAAGATCTCATCACATCTTTTCGATGGGAAACTCTAGATCATCCTCCGTACAGCCCCGATCTTGCGCCCACTGACTACCATCTGTTCCTGCACTTGAAGAAACACCTGGGCAGTCAGTGTCTTGATGACGAAGTCAAAACAGTGGTGATAAAGTGGTTAACAAGGCAGGCGGCAGACTTCTATGAGGAGTGTATTCAAAAACTAGTACAACGTTATGACAAGTGCCTTAATATTGACGGAAATTATGTAGAAAAGTAGATTAAGGTACAGGCTTTCATGTAAGGTACAGGCTTTCATGTAAAAATAAAATTAATGAGATATCTTAGCACGTCTTCTTTTAATTTCAAAACGGTACTTTCTTAAAAAAAAAACACGCCTTGTAGATAGAGCCCTGACCTATAACTACCCAAGTTTACCTTGAGAGCAGTTCGGAGAGAGAATACTACACCATGAGAATTAGCTTTAGGCAACAGACGCTTGTGTCTGTATATGTGCAGATGGATATGTGTGTGTGTGCGAGTGTATACCTGTCCTTTTTTCCCCCCTAAGGTAAGTCTTTCCGCTCCCAGGATTGGAATGACTCCTTACCCTCTCCCTTAAAACCCACATGCTTTCGTCTTTCCCTCTCCTTCCATCTATCCTGTTGAAGCAACCATGGGTTGCGAAAGCTTTAATTTTGTGTGCGTGTTTGTGTTTGTTTGTGTGTCTATCAACATACCAACACTTTCGTTTGGTAAGTTACATCATCTTTGTTTTTAGATATATTTTTCCCACGTGGAATGTTTCCCTCTATTATATTCACTACGGATATTCACATTTAGGTTATAACATGTTTGATATGCCTGCCATCATTGGTGAAGATGTTGCACAGATGAATAGTGAAATTCTGCATGAACCGCTGAAGTGTCAGAATATCGATGGTCTCGATGACTTCCTTAATGACTGTTTTCAGCTCAGAAATGGTTTTCAAGTTATTGCTGTAATCTTGTCTTTAATGTAGCCCCACAACAAGGATTCATATGTGTTCAGATTTGGAGAATATGGCAGCCAATCGAGGCCCATTCCAGTGGTGGTCCCCAAAGTGCTCCTCCAGGATATCGAATACTCTCCTGCTTTGATGGAGGTCAAGCTCCATCTTGCATGAACCACATCTTGTTGAAATCAGGATCATTTAGGATAACTGGGATGATATCACCTTCCAAAACCTTCATGTACCATTTGGCAGTCATCGTGCCATCAAGGAATATCGCACCTTTTATTCCGTCATTGGACATTGCACACCCTACAGTCACCTTTTGAGGGTGAAGAGACAATCATGAAATGCAGATCCTAAGTCACTCAAATGCACCAGTTTTGCTTATTGATTAACATACAAATGAAAGTGGGCTTCATGGCATCATGGCATGTATGCGCATACTAATACTATGCCATCCGGTGATACCACAGTGGTGTTGTGCATGAAATAGTGGTCAGTGGCCAGCAACACCACAATGGTGTCATGTGTGCATAGTATCGCTCAGTGGCCGGCAACACCACAGTGGCATTGTGAGCATAGTATCTTGCAGTGGCCGGCGACAGCACTTTAATATCTTTTGAATTCTGTTGGTGTTTTGTTTAGGTAACAAGTTTTTTGTTTTTATAGGTGCTTGTGCCCTTTCAACATGGGAGACAAGAGACGATACAATTACTTACAGTGAATGCGCAGACATATTGTCTGACATTCCAGATGACTTGGCCGATTGGAAAGAAGACACTGGATATCAAAAAAATGAAAGTGAAGCAGAAGATAGTGAAATACATCCAAGAAGAATTCGGTGAATGCTACAGTTGTTAACAGATTCAGATGAATCAGACAAAGAAGACAATGCACAGTGGTCAGACTTTGATTTACCGAGGACCAAAAATAAATCTGAATGATCTCCGGGTACAAAGATACACAGAGCGTCAAGAATGTCATAGAATTATACGTTGGGAATGATCTATTTGAATATATTAGCGACGAAACCAGCAAGTACTAAAGTCAAAATTGCAATAGCGGAAAACTGGACAAAAAATGCCAAATTTGTCAATATTATGGGACCTGAACTTAGAAAATGGTTTGGGCTTGCTATCGTTATGGAAATTGTAAAAAGAAGCAAGGATCGATGATTATTGGTCAACGAATCCATTGATACACACAATGATATTTCGCAAAACGATGGCCCGCAACCGATTCAGACAAATATTACCATTTTTACATTTTTCCAACAACAACAACAAACTGGATAATGCTGACTGGCTTTTAAAAGTGCAATTCGGAATTGATAATTTTTCCAAAAAGTTTCAAGAAACTTTTAATCTAAGTCAAAACATCTCAACTGATGAAGAGCTGATACTGTTGTGTGAACGGTTAAATTTTAAAGTTTACAATCCGTCGAAAATCATGAAATACACGATACTAGAAACAGATAAAATGAAATATACAAAAACATATTCAGGTGACAAGTCGTAAGTTTAAATAAAGAAAATCAACAATGTAACACTGGAATTTGCTTATTTTTTTAGCTCTTCCAGGAGCTCCTCGACAGAATAGAAGGAGTGAGCCATGCGGAAACTCTTCAGTTTAGACTTAAAAGAGTTTGGGCTACTGCTAAGATTTTTGAGTTCTTGTGGTAGCTTATTGAAAATGGATGCAGCAGAATACTGCACTCATTTGTGCACAAGAGTCAAGGAAGTGCATTCCACATGCAAACTGGATTTCTGCCTAGTATTAACTGAGTGAAAGCTGCTAACTCTTGGGAATAGGCTAATATTGCTAACAACAAACGACATTAAAGAAAATATACAGGGTGTCCCAGCTATCTTGCCCACCCAAAATATCTCTGGAACAATAACAGCTATTGGAAAACGACTTTCACCGGTATCAATGTAGGGCTGGGACCCATGAATGTACATATTTGGAAACATTCTAAAACGAAAGCATATGTGTTTTTTAACACAAACTTATGTTTTTTCAAATGGACCTCCTATATATTTTCTTCAGCAATCCATAGCATGACAAAGCACATACACAATGGCGTTGATTGCATCCCAATATTCTCATTACATCCCGAGATATTGAGACGCGAAATTGACGCTTGAAGCACCCGACATGCGCTGCTAGCGCACGTCCTGAGGCTCAGGCGTGAACCCCACGCTGCCCGTAATCGCGATGTGATTGACACGTGTAATCACACCTCCATACTTATCAAGAGGGACACCTACTTGTCAATCACATCGCGATTACGGGCAGCATGGGGTTCACGCCTGAGCCTCAGGACGTGCGCTAGCAGCGCATGTCGGGTGTTTCAAGCGTCAACTTCGCGTCTCAATATCTCGGGATGTAATGGGAATATTGCGATGCAATCAACGCCATTGTGTATGTACTTTGTCATGCTATGGATTGCTGAAGAAAAACTATAGGAGGTCCATTTAAAAAAACATGTTTGTGTTAAAAAACACATATGCTTTCGTTTTAGAATGTTTCCAAATATGTACATTCATGGGCCCCAGCCCTACATTGATACCGGTGAAAGTCGTTTTCCAATAGCTGTTATTGTTCCAGAGATATTTTGGGTGGACAAGATAGCTGGGACACCCTGTATACTGTGAGGGCAATGTCAGAATTCCCAGTCTATTGAATAGGAGTCGACAAGAGGTTCTCGAACTTACACCACATATAGCTCGAACAGCCCGTTTTTGAGCCAAAAATACCCTTTTTGAATCAGAAGAATTACCCCAAAAAATAATACCATACGACATAAGCATATGAAAATATGCGAAGTAGACTACTTTTCGTGTTGAAGTGTCACTTATTTCAGATACTGTTCTAATGGTAAATAAAGCAGCATTTAGTTTCTGAACAAGATCCAGGACATGGGCTTTCCACAACAGCTTACTATCTATCCGAACGCCTAGGAAATTGAACTGTTCCGTCTCGCTTATAATATGCCCATTCTGTCTGATCAAAATATCGGTTCTTGTTGAATTGTGAGCTGGAAATGTAAAAACTGAGTCTTACTGTGATTTAGCATCAAATTATTTTCCACAAGCCACGAACTTATTTCATGAACTACATTATTTTATACTGTTTCAATATTACACACAAGATTCTTCACTACCAAGCTGGTGTCATCAGCAAACAGAAATATTTTTGAATCGCCTGTAATACTAGAAGGCATATCATTTATATAAATAAGAAACAGCAGTGGCCCCAGCACCGACCCTTGGGGAACGTCCCATTTAACGGTGCCCCATTGGGACTGAACATCACTACCACTCTCAATATTGCGGAGAATTACCTTATGCTTTCTGTTCTTAAAGTAAGAGGCGAACCAATTGTAAGCTACTCCCCTTACTCCACAATGGTCCAACTTCTGCAGTAATATTTTGTGATCAACACAGTCAAAAGCCTTCGTTAAATCAAAGAAAACACCTAGCGTTCGCAACCTTTTATTTAATCCGTCCAAAACCTCACAGAGAAAAGAGAATATAGCATTTTCAGTTGTTAAACCATTTCTAAAACCAAACTGAACATTTGACAGCAAATTAAGTGAATTTAAATGCTCCAGTAACCTTGTATATACAACCTTTTCGATAACTTTAGCAAACACTGATGGCATAGAAATAGGTCTAACATTGTCAACATTATCCCTGTCTCCCTTTTTATAAAGTGGCTTCACTACCGAGTACTTTAATCGGTCAGGAAACCAACCACTCCTAAAGGAAAAGTTACAGATATGGCTAAGTACTGGGCTAACATACATAGAACAATACTTCAGTATTCTGCTAGATACCCCTCATATCCATGAGAGTTCTTGGTCTTTAGTGATTTAATTATTAACTCAATCTCCCTCTTGTCAGTATCATGGAGGAACATTTCAGGTAACAGTTTTGAAACACTTTTTTCTAAGAGCACTATATGAGTCCCTGTTGGGACTAGGTTTCTATTTAGTTCACCTGCTATATTCAGAAAGTGATTATTAAATACTGTACATATATGTGTCTTATCAGTAACACGGACATTCCCACTACGCACTGATTCTATATCCTCGACCTGTCTCTGCAGACCAGCCAACTTCCTTTACGACTGACCATATGGTTTTAATTTTATCCTGAGACTTAGCTATTCTATCTGCTTACCACATACTTTTTGCCTTCCTAATAACATTTTTAAGCACCTTACAATACTGTTTGTAATGGGCTGTGGCATTTAGATTTTGACTGTTTCTAACGTTTTGATATAATTGCCACTTTGTTCTACAAGATATTCTTATCCCTCTAGTCAGCCACCCAGGCTGCCTGCTTGTGCTAGTACCCTGTTTTGAACGTCCTAACGGAAAGCAACTTTCAAAGAGCACGAGAAAAGTCTTGAGAAAAGCATTACATTTATCGTCTACTGTATCAGTGCTATAAACATCTTGCCACTCTTGTTCCTTGATAAGGTTTACAAAGGTCTCTACAGCAACTGGATCAGCTTTCCTAAACAGCTGATGACTATATTTAACACGTGTTGCAGCACAAAAATCTTTTAGAGTTAAAATTTGTGCATCATGATCTGAAAGGCCATTCACCTTTTTGCTAACAGAATGCCCTTCTAGTAACGAGGAATGAACAAAAATGTTGTCTATGGTTGTTCTACTGATCCCTTGCACTCTTGTTGGAAAGAATACAGTTTGCATAAGATTATATGAATTAAGGAGGTCTACCAGCATCCTCTTCCTTGCACAATCAGTTATACAATTAATATTGAAGTCACCACATATAACTAACTTTTTGTATTTCCTATAAAGTGAACCAAGAACCTCCTCTAGCTTTAGCAAAAATGTTGTGAAATCGGAGTCTGGGGATCTATAAATAACAACAGTTAGAAGTTTAGCTCCACTAAATTTAACCACACCTGCACAACATTCAAACACCTTTTCAGTGCAGTACTTTGAAACATCAATTGACTCAAATGGGATGCCATTTTTCACATACATGGCTACTCTCCCACACCGTAAAGAACTCCTCGAAAAACTGCCAGCCAACCTGTATCCTGGTAAAGGAAGCCTCTGAATTATCTCCTTATTTAAGAAGTGTTCAGATATACCAATAATTTCAGAGTCAACATCTATAAGCAGTTCACTAACTTTATCTCTAATACCTTGTATATTTTGATGAAATATACTAATTCCCTCATTACTCGGATACCTAAGCTTTGTCAAAAGTGGTTCCTTTGTTAGAGAGACTTCCCTTAAGCAGGAATACCTATCAGCTGACTTCAATCTAAAAAAGGTGCAGCTCTAACACACACTACTGCAGGAATTTTCCCATGAGCGATCCCACCAAACCCACCTATGCTGTCACCTATAAGCTTTGCCAACCTCCCCTTCCCATACCTGTTGAGGTGCAGGCGATGTCTAGTGAAACCCGTCCTGCTGATAGACTCCACCAACACCACTGAAATGTGACCCATGCTTCCTGTCATCAGCGCACCCCGAAGTCTCATGTTATTACGCCTGAGGGCTGTATTAAGATGAGGCCGATCGTGACGCTGAAACAGTTCCATGAAATGCACATTCGTATTGCCAGTCTGAGTGGCTATCTTTTCCAGGTCATCATCTATGTCGTACTCCCCATCCCTATCAATACTATTACCAGCCCCACCCACAATCGCTACCTGATCCTCTTTAGTAAAATCCCTACATAACCCCCCTATGTTAACAGTCACCTGAGCCAATCTTGCATTAGGCTTCACAATGCTGGTGACCTGGTACTCACTCCCCAGCACTTCCAGCAACTGCTGGCCTACACCTCTGCCATGAGAACTACCTAACAGCAGAACCTTCTTCTTCCTCTTTGACTTTGCAACTGTTCTGGCCACCGTAACTACTGAGGTCTGCTGCATACTTCCTACATCTACAGCTACTACAGATTCCTCTCCACTAGACTCTGACAGTTGGTCATATCTATTGTAAACACCAATAGTAAAATTATCTGAAAATCTTCTTCTCCTAGCAGATCTCTTGCCAACAGCCAGCTCCCATTCCCCAACCCCCTTCTCCCTCCTCATCCTATCTAGCTCCTCCTGTGCGTTTTTCAACTGTACCTGAAGCGCACAGATCTTACGCTCCTGCTCCTCTATCAACTTACTCTTGCTACATAACGTGCAGTTCCAGGAGAGGATCTCACCAGAATGCCCACTGGCTTCCCCACTGCATTCCCCCCCAGTGAAAATACTTTGAACAAGTCTCACACCGCAATCCACTACTTACGAGCCTACGGCAAAGCCCACACTTCTCACTCATGGTAAAATTTCACTTTTTCTACGTTTCGCTACTACAATAAGATGTTAAAAACCTGACTACAATAATCACAAACGTACTCTACAAGGGAAGTAACTACTATTATTAACAGTATTAATAAACAACAAATGTGAATATAACAAAAGACTAATACAGAAAGAGAATCAAATGTCTAATGACACAGTAACGAAGCTGAAAACAGTTCGCAAAAGGTTCTTCTGAAATTATTTCACCAGGAAACACAAAACACACCGGCTGAAGACTACTAAAGTTCCTAAATAAACCACTACACACAAACAATTAATTAGTACT
The DNA here is from genome assembly GCF_023898315.1 of Schistocerca nitens. Taxonomy (NCBI): domain Eukaryota; kingdom Metazoa; phylum Arthropoda; class Insecta; order Orthoptera; family Acrididae; genus Schistocerca; species Schistocerca nitens. The sequence continues at coordinate 1,189,258,158 of NC_064614.1, read as the reverse complement.
TAGCTTTCGATGCGCCGCTACAGCTGCAACTCATTACATTGCCATTACATCACATACGTCTCATCATGATCCAGCTGACAGACTTTCTGGTCACATAAAACAACACCAACTAATACTTATTTCTAAAATGAATAAACAAAAATGAAGAAACTGGCATGTATGTTACAAAAACAAAAAAGAACAACAAACTTAACGTGCAAGTCTTGTGGAGTTAGGTTACATCTTGGAGATTGTTTTGCTGCATATCATATGAAAAAGAAATACTAAGTATCAAAGACAGTGCAAATAAACAAATATATGAAACAAACAAATTTTGTATTTATCTGCGTATGTATCTTTGAAATCTCATGAAAGTGGGGGAACAGGATTGAGAACTAATGATGAGATTAGTAAAACTTAATAATTTATAATCTCCCGATAATGTCAAGAATGGCCGGCAACAAGCCAAGTAACATGAATTAGCGCTGCCAGCGCCAAGCGAAAAAATTTGTACGAGATATGTGGATGGCAAAATGTTAATTCCCATCATGGCCCATTGTCAACAGTGCAGTTTGAACATCCTGACACAAACTTTTCAGAAGTTATGATGATTTTATTTCATATGGTACAATAATTGTCACACTGCATATTAATCAAGCCTACTTTAATGAACAATCACAGACTTGAGTGAAAAAACTGTGGCCAGGAAACAAATGGATCACACAGTTGCTGAGCACACTACCCAACACACCATTCTTCATTTTAATGATTGCTTCATAGCCTGTGCCATATGGATTCTTCTTACCAACACCAGCTTTTCTGAATTGTGCAGGTGGGAACTCTCCCTTCAATATATCCTACATTCCCGTGACCCTCCTGGCCTCAACCTTCGTTAGTCATGGACCTTCAACCACCTATCTTCTTCCCTGTTCCCACTCCAGCACTGCACAGCATTCTTTTCCACCAATGCACCCACAATCTTTATACTTCTCTCCTTTTCCCCTCCCACTGCCATCCACCAGAGCTCCCAACTGCTCCATCTCTCATCCCTTGCCTGCTATCTCTCCACCCTCCACACTCCAGTCTCCTTCTTACCCCCCACCGCCATATTGCTTCTCCCATCATGTGCAGCTGTTTGCAGTCTGGCCCCAGCAGCCAGAGACAATTATCATATGGGTGTAAGCTGTTTTTGCGCGCGCGCCTGTGTGTGTGTGTGTGTGTGTGTGTGTGTGTGTGTGTGTGTGTGTGTGTGTGTGTGTGAGTCTGGCCCCAGCAGCCAGAGACAATTATCATATGGGTGTAAGCTGTTTTTGCGCGCGCGCCTGTGTGTGTGTGTGTGTGTGTGTGTGTGTGTGTGTGAGTCTGGCCCCAGCAGCCAGAGACAATTATCATATGGGTGTAAGCTGTTTTTGCGCGCGTGCCTGTGTGTGTGTGTGTGTGTGTGAGTCTGGCCCCAGCAGCCAGAGACAATTATCATATGGGTGTAAGCTGTTTTTGCGCGCGCACGCGTGTGTGTGTGTGTGTGTGTGTGTGTGTGTAAGAAAGAGACCTTTTGGCTGAAAGATTACTTGTTTAGCAGTCTTCTTCTTGTGCTTGTCTGCGACTCAATGTGTGGTCAGTAGCAATCTATCCTTTTCATAATACTGTCAAACTAAAACTTTGAAATTTCTGTATCCTCTCTCATGCAGTCCCTATAACTGAGTAAATGTACTGTAGCTACTATTCATTAACAAGCTATGTACATAAAGCTAGAGAAACTTTATTTTATACATTACATTTTTTGCATTATTGTTTATTATTACTCCTCAACATCATTGCCATTTTCATATCTCTTTCAGAATCATTTACCCATGTCAATGGTCATTTCAACAAAATATGAAATACTTTCCCCTACAAAATATAATAAAACCAAAATTACCAATCGGTAGAGAAATTATAAAACCCTCCCAGGTGTTGTTATCTGTTAAAACTTCCCCTATAAAATTTACCATACTAATATACAAAACTTAACATGTAGTTGTACATAAAATTTGTCTGGATGTGTCCAATCCAAAAGATCTTTTCTTTATGTAATTCACTTCTGGTGTAGTGAAGATATTCAAAATTTGGACACTGTTTGGGGATGGACCTCGTTGCACTGAACAATGGCTTTCATGGTCAAGAAACCTAGGAAGGTTTTATGCTCTTTTCAACTATATAGCTAATGAGATTCTTATTTGCTCTGGTAGCTCTACAGTCAGAATACATGTCCACCTACATTGGACTACCCGGTCATAAGGGATACTTCTAGTTCCCTTAGACATGTATAAAATTTCCACTGATCTCTGGAAGGTGAACACCTCTCCTCAGGGCTGCCGCTTCTCCAAATCCCTAACACACAAACTAACATACACTGCCACTGGCACAAAACTCATTTTAGGGTAATTTAAAACAAAACTGGTCCACCGACCATCATAGTACTTTATGCTAACATTACTCGTGAATTGTAACATTAATTAAAATGTAACACCATTTTTCATGCAGCACCTTAGCTAGGACACACACACACACACACACACACACACAAATCTTCTGTCAAACAGCATAGTATTGTATTAGTTAATGACCACCATATTTTCTCCATGACTAAGCATAAATTAGCATTCGTGTATCAATTCCTGAAATGTTTTGTACATACTATAGTCTTATCTTCAAATCTGAATATACAAGGTCTGTTCAAAAAGTTCTTGAACATTTGTAATTTAGCACCAATTGTGTTTTGGAGCAAAATGCAGCTGGCATCCCTGCATACGGCTGTGTTTAATGAGTAACTCCGGAAGTTTCATTTTTGTATGTCTGTTAGTTATGTTCAGTACTGTATTGGGTGGAATGTTGTGTCACACAGTTTACGAATTTTGAAATGGCAGAGTTATAGGAGCAACACTTCTGCATTAAATTTTACATGAAACTTGAGAAAATTTTTACAGAGATACACGAAATGATGCAGGAAGCCTACATTGATGAGTGCTTAAGCTGTACTTAATGTTACAAATGGTTTAAAAATGGCTGGACAGAAGTTAAAGGTGACCAGCATAAAGGTGCCCTTGGTCGTATACTGATGACGCTCATGTCAGAAACATCAACAAAATTCATACCACAGGGACAAACTATTAATTGATAGTACTGTTAGCTAGGATGTGTTGCAATGCCTACAAGAAAATGTGAGAAGGAAATGGCCTGAAATGTGGTGAGACAATTCATGGCTCTTTCATCATGATAATGCACTTGCACATTCACCCCTGTTGGTGCATGACTCCTGCACAAAAAACAAAATCACTTTGCTGTCTCATCCTCTGTATTCACCAGACCTGGCCCCTAAAGATTTATTTTTATTTCCAAAGTTGAAGACCTCATTGAAAGGATGAAGATTTTCAACAATAGATGAGATAAAAGAAAATTTGCAGACGGCACTTCATGCAATCCTTCAAGAGGTGTATCAAGACTGCTTCCACAAGTGGAAACGGCACTGGGGGTGGTGTATCAATTGTGGAGGAGAATATTTCAAAGGTGACCATGCACAATAAGTAAAAGGTAATTGTAGAAAAATTTTATGAACAAAATTCCGGAATTTTTTTAACAGACCTCTTAGCCAAAATGTTACTTCCCCTTACTGCAAAGTATGTAGTCGAAAGGTTCAGAACAAGCTTCCTTTAGAAAAAAATTTGTAGTATTGAATTTTGGTCACTTGGTAAGGGTGACAGCAAGTTCTCAGAACAAGCATATGAAAAAATTTACCAGTATCATCTTAACCTATCAATGTATCAGTAGGAACAGTGGTGGCTGGTGCAAAATTTAACCAGGTGCTACAATGCAATGGCCTACAGCCATCTGACTTACAAATCTGAAATTATGTCTTGTCACTAATTGTGTGTCAGCTACCCAAATGCATACTAGCAGGAGTGACTGTCACTCTCCTCAGCCACGAGGTAGTGGACCAACGTGGTTCACCAATTTCCTTATAATACTAAATACAGAATTTATGCAACAATGTTTTCTAATCTGGCACACACTCTCTTTTTGTCAAAAAAAAAAGTCAACTCATGTCTGATATAAGCAAAGCTAATTAAATGTTGTGTGACCAGGGCCTCCCGTCGGGTAGACCATTCGCCAGGTGCAAGTTTTTCGATTTGATGCCACTTCGACGATTTGCACGTCGATGGGGATGAAATGATGATGATTAGGACAACACAACACCCAGTCCCTGAGCGGAGAAAATCTCCAACTCAGCCGGGAATCGAACCCGGGCCCTTAGGATTGACATTCTGTCACGCTGACCATTCAGCTACTGGTGCCGAAGTAACAATAAATATGTGGATCACGTTTAGTAGGTCTTTTATTCTTAAAGTTACATAATGAGTTTCCAATCTCAATTTGTACAGCAATGACATACAATTTCAGTGACAGCAATTTTAACTTATTACTAAAAAATTACATAGCAATTAGCTAGTAGCGATAGCAGCCAGTAAGTTACTGATAACAATTGGACAGGTCAGTAATACCTAAAGATAGTAAATTCTAATTGGTGAAGAACCTTGGCAGAAGCTCTGTACTAACAGTAGCTGGTAAATTCTTAGTAGAAACTGAAGGTAGCATGTTCTCAGTAGTAACGGATGACAGCAAGTTCTCAGAACAAGCACATGAAAAAATTTACCAGTATCATCTTAACCTATCAATGTATCAGTATTAGTAGGAACAGTGGTGGCTGGTGCAAAATTTAACCAGGTGCTACAATGCAATGGCCTACAGCCGTCTGACTTTCAAGAATGGTAATTGTAGCTAAATTGGAAACCTATGTTAATTTTACTGATATAATTTGAACTCTTCAAATATATTTAAATTTTATAATTACTTGTTTAATGATGTGAGGAATAAAATAAAATGAAAATAAAAAAACAAAGGAAGCAGCAGGTATTGAACCTAAGCCAACAAAATGGTAGTCAGTGTGCTTGATCACTTTTTTTTTTTTTTTTTAAATGGGTTATGAAACTGAATTGCATCTTGAAGACAATGTTAGAAAATTGTAATCCGAATAGATTACCGTGAAATTATACTGTTGACTGCATTAACAGAATGCAAAATGTTCTTCCATTAGAATTTAAACAAAAATGAGAGAGAAGCAAAAGTAAAATTAAGAGAGGAAATTAAACTTCTTCAGTGATGCACGTCTTATGCATTAGAATAGTTTTTCCCTACTATTCTTGTGCTGTGGCATGACTCCTGTTACTTTTTGGGAAAACATGCTTTTTCGGGGTTCTGTTGAGGCCTTCATGGCTACCTTAGCGGCATCGGGGCGCACGAAGTTCCCACCGTACTTCACCCTCAACAGCAATCCCCTAATTTGGCAGTCTATCATGTTCCGTCGATTTCATATTATTTAGGTATTAACCGATGCCTTGTTTCTGAAACAAAATTCTCGATATTCTTGTAGATTGTCATTACCTTTGTTGTTGACAACATAATTGACAAAATTTCCAAATGCCACAAGGTGACATTGTTTTTTTGTGGTGGAAAGGAAACTTCTTCTGGGAAGAGTATATCGTGTAGTGTGATCTCTCTTCCATCGGTCCGTTTGAGAAAAGCGACTTGCAACACAATGTCATTCCAAATATTCTTGTATCCATTACAGATGAAGTGATGCTTTAAGGAGTCCAAATTGTGACATTTTTGGCACACGTTGGTTGCATGTAGTCCTATTGAATACAATTTTTCATTGGTACTAAAGATGTTGTTGATAACTCTGTACCATGATGCTTGCACTTCCGTAGTCAGTGTTTTGTTATTTATATTAGTCCATATTTTTGCCCAGTTTTTGTTGGGATACTTCAGCTCCATTTTATTTTGGTTTTCACGTGATTGTAACTGCTCTACTATATATTTACTTGTCCTCTTATTTTCGTCTGTTAAAATGCATGTCAAGTAGCTTAATTCTACATAAAAATCCTTAATATGCTTTAGGTTGTAATTTATGTTGTGAACATCTACTGGCGGCTGCATGCTTTTGGGTTTGAGAAAAGTTTTAGCGTTCTTTTAATGAAGAGGGCAGTGTTTTTCCCCCGCAGGTCTGTCAGCCCTAGGCCTCCGTTTTCAGGTCTTGATGTAGTCATTCCTACTGCTACTCTAAAAATATGGCCTTTCCATACGTAGCAACAGATTGTGCTCATTATAGATTTCGCTTTGTCTTTAGGTGTTGGTAAAATCTGAGTGACATATGCAGCTTTCGAAAGAACTGCACAGTTTATTAGTTTAATTCGTTGCTTGATATTTAAGTCTCTCGTTTCATGCAGTATTAAACTACCTCTGATTTTTCCTAACACCTGTTTCCAATTAGCAGCCGTTGTTCTTAAGGGGCAACTGTAAAAAGTTATGCCCAAAGCAGTGTGACGGTCCACCCTGTTTGCCCAAGGTAGCTGCACATTGTCAAGAACCTGTAAATTTAAGAAGGAACTTTTCGTTTCATTTATCCTCACACCAGTTACCCTGCTATAAAGCAATAACTTGTCCGTTAACTGGGCACAGTCATCATCGCTCCTTATGAGAACTCCCACATCGTCAGCGTATGCATTTGTAACCGTCTTCAGCCCAGCTATTGTTATACCTTCTAAGGTTGTGTTGAAAAGTCGTAAAAGGGGTTCCAGAGAAACCACATAAAACAACATGGACAGGGGACTTCCCTGAGGAACTCCACTAGATATCAATACTTCATTAGTATATCGTCCATTGATCGAGATTTTGGTTCATATGCCTCTGACAATGTTCATTAAAACTGCTAAGTTGCCATAATTGAAACCTATGTGTTTCAAGGTTCGGAACAGATATCTGTAGTTGACTCTGTCAAACGCTTTAGCAAAATCAGTGAAGGCAATGCCACCATTCACTGACGATGATGAGAAAATAGAAATAATATCTCAATATTCACATACAGTCTTAAAAATGGTACTTCGGGGGAGACACGTCTGGTAGCATCCAATGACTTTTTCTAAAATCGGTCCCATTTGTTCTTTAATTACACATGCAACTACCTTATAATCTGAGTTCATTAGACTGATCGGCCTCATTTTAGTAATATCTTTCATGTCCGTACTCCTTCGCTTTGGAAATAGTACAGTTACACTTTTCTTGAAAGCAGCAGGAATTTCCTCTCTCCTCAAGACGTCATTTACTACTTCCGTGAATTGGGAACCTATTAGGTGCCAAAAGGTCCTATAAAACTCCACAGGCAGGCAGTCTGGGCCGGGAGACTTCCGTGAAGTTGAAGATTTGAGTATATCAAAAACCTCGTCATTCGTAATTTCTAACGTTAAACCTCTGTTCTCCTCCTTTGTAACAACTGCCTCTATTCCGGAGTTCTGTAAAAACTCTTGCACTGAGTTGTCATCAGTAGCATTTTCAGAATATAATTGCTGAAAAAATCTATGTGCTTCATTTAAGATACCCCTTTGTTCTGTCAGGACTCTGTTATCATCCATTCTGAGGCTGGCAATAAAATTTCTTCTTCTGTTTTTTGTGTGTTGTATCAAGTGGTAGATGGAGGTGTTTTCTGCCTCCACCGTCGTTCTAATGTGTGATTTGATTTGTAATCCCTCCAAATGTACCCTCTTGATACTTGTCATTTTAGCATTAACGTTTTTAATATTGATAAAGACGTCTTGAGACATTGGTTGGTCGTAAAGGTCTCCTAAGCAAGAGTAGTAAAACTCCATTGTGTGTCTTGACCACATTGCCCTTTCTTTGGCGTAAGATATCAGCGCTGCTCTTATCTTTTTCTTAGCGGCCACAGTCCACCATTCAATAGTTGTTCTATATTTAGTACGCATCCTTAAAACAGACTGCCAAGTTTCTTGCATCTTTAAAGCTAGAGCATTTTCAGAGAGGATGTTGATATTTAATTTCCATAGTGGGCGACCCCAATATGTCTTTTGCCTGGTTAATTTGATGCTGCACCTCACTCCGAGGTAGTCAGAGAAGGCAGCTGGTATCACCTCGATACTACTGACTTTGGTGGCTAAAGTGGGGGTGACATATATTCTGTCGATTCTACTCTGTGTAGCACCAGTGATATATGTGGAGCGAACCAGCGTCGGATATCTTATTTCCCACGCGTCAAACCAATTCATGTTGGTGACCAATGCCTGCAGTTCTTGGGAGAAGTTAAAATTTGGTCGCTGATCCTTTTTATTTAAAACACAATTAAAATCTCCACCAATGACAATTTCTGCAGGGTTTTCTTGGAGTAGAAATAAAATGTCACTTTTAAAAAAGGCTGCCCTCTCTCGTCTCGCATTGTTGCCTGATGGTGCGTAAAGGTTTATAAAAGTGGTGTTAAAAATTTTGCAGCTAATTCCCCTCCCAGACTCTAAAAGACACATGTTTGTCATCTCAATCCCTTCTTTAGCAAGGATGGCTGTTCCACATGCGTTTTCTGGAGCCACATTCAACACCTCTTTGTACCCTGAAACATACAGTTCTTTGACATTAACTTCCTGCAGGAAGGTGATGTCTGTATCTGACTGATACAGAAAGTCGTTCAGTGCAGCTACCTTTGCTTGACTCTGAATTTTGTTTATGTTGAGGGTGGTCATGTTATATGTATGTTCCACTGTGAGACGCTACAAGACAGTAAATAGAGGACATGTTATTGGAGCCACGTACAACAACTTCTGGTTAGATATACATAGTGTTATTTTATTTTACTTTTATTCCATTGAATGTTTTCCTTCTTTTTTTCTTTCCTCTTAGAGCTCAGTGTGACAATTTTTAATAAAAAAATTCTTCCTCAAAAGCCCCTTCCGCCCCCATTGCATTGGTCTGATCCTCCTTTTCGTCCACCCAGTTAAATCGTGGCGCTGTGATGTCGTGTCCATGTCCTTGTTCAAGTCGGGTTTCATTGTCCATATCTGATATTGTATTGTCATGCAAGGGTTCAAATGTTCCGTGTGGCATGTCAGCCCCTTCTTCTTTCTTGTTCCGATCCGAAGACTCGCCGACCGCTTCCTTTTGTGTATCTTGGTCCTTCTTTTCGGTCTCCTGTATCTTCCTCAGCTGCTCTCTTAAAGGAGGGGCCAAGTTCTCTGCAGCTTGATGTGCTCTTCGTCTCTTTTTATTTTTTGATGATTTCGGTGAAATCGTCGGTGAAACCTTTGGTGAACTTCCTGGCAACTCCATGGAAGGTCGAGGAGAAGTCACCTGTCCCGCCTTTGTGGCGGAAGATTTTTGAGCTCCGTTAATTTCGGAGTCGGCCATTGCTGCTGTTTCTACGACACATTAGATGGGTGATGTCATTGGTTCATCTTCTTGCACCCCCCCTTTTCCTTTGATGTTTCCTGAACCTGTCTATGGTGTCCTGTCATCTGTGTGGTTGTCAGTTATTTGTTGCATCACTTCCTCTTTATGTCCATCCACTGTAGTTCCCTCTGGGATGTTGGCCCTTTCGTGTGTAACTACCGCTTCGTACTCTACCATGTCTACATCAGGTATTATCGATGAAGCTTGTCGCTCGTTGGAAGAGTTGTCAGACTCAGAGGGCAAACGCGGTGCACCCTCAGTGACGTCATTACTGGCCAGATTCTGATTGTCATAGTTAGTCAACTCCGCGGTGCTTCCCATTTCCGTGCGCGCGTCGGAAGGTCCCGCCTGCTCGGCCATATTCTGTTGATACGGGGCCCGGCTAGCTGCCGCGGCAGCGTACGTCACTTGCATGCTAACAACTTGTCCTCGGACAGCTGCCTCGTTAGTCGGTAACTGAGGAACCCGCCTTCTACTGCACTCACTTCTGACGTGCCCTGTGGCGTTACATAACCCACAAGTCCGTGGCTGCCCATCATAAATTATGAGAGTGCGATGGCCACAGATATTCAAGTAAGAAGGGATATGTCGTAAGAGCTCAATCTTAATCTGTCTAACTCCATTCAAAACCGGAAACATATATTGCTCCAACCATTTTTCTGCAATATTAGATACAATCCTACCATAGGGCTGAAGAGCAGCATTGATTGCCCCGGCAGGGACCTCAAACGGCAGTTCAAAAACTCTCACTGTTCGAATGCCCAGCCTAGCATGGGAAACAAGAACGTCACTAACGGTTCCGTCTGCACAATTAAATTTCATTTTGCCACCACACTTGTCAACTATCGAGGAGCACAAATCAGATGAAATCAATTTCAAAAAGACAGAATTGGAAACAAAAGAAAGATGAATGCCAATAATTTCGTCTCCTGTGATCTTAACTGTTTCTGAAAGCCACCTTTTAATCTCAAAAGCCTTTGGTCTTTTGCAGGTCCAATCAAAAGTGAATCTAACTGTATCTCTTCTTTCACAGTTAATTTCGTTCATTTTGTCATTTTAAATCACTGAAAGATGCAAAGTAAACAAAGCGCTCTACTGACCTTCGTAACAGCCACATAGCCGCTGTTTACGCCAGCCCTCCTAGCGCTGCCGCCACACGTCCATCCAGCTCGGCGGCCAAGCAGCGAATGATCACTGAGCTGTGGGAGCTGTACATTACCTGCTACTTAAAAATTCCTCTTACTGTGTGCATAAATCTTCAGAGTACTTCAGGTGGTAATCGTAACTAAACTGAATATATCTATTTTACTTAAATAAATTGAATTGTTCCAATAAATTTAAATTTTATAATTAATTTTTTAACATTGTGAGGCATAAAATAAAATGAACTATAAGTAAGAAAACAATGGTATCAATGGGAGTCGGACTGAAGTCAATGAATTGGTAGTCAGTGTGCTTGACCACTGTGTAATAGGACTCGTAGGTTAACTGTTGCTTAAAAACCTTTCAAACTCTATGTATAAATTTTTAGAGAACTTCAGAGCTATTGACATATTTACGCATGTGCCACGGACCTTACTGCTGTGGACAATTTACTTGCATATCTTGGTTAATAAAAAAAGTTTTGAGCAATTAAACGTCCTTTTTGTGTGCTATCGTTTGCAAAAGGCCTCGTTTTGATATCTTGGACCATTTATGAAATATGACAATTGTTATGACCACATGACTCCCAATCCATAGGTACAGAAATGGGCATATCACATATGACCATTACCCGGATATAAAAACCAACAACTCCAGAAAAATATTAAATGAAATTTTGATATCTATATGCATTTCACACACAGCAATGTAGGGGCTAAAATCAGCCACATGCAAAGTTTATGCAATGCTCTTTTACCTCTGCAAACTCTTTAAAATGTCATGCAATGGTTTACATAATTTGACACAGCACAGTACCTATAACACATAAGGAAAATTCAGTTTTTTATTGAGCAAAGATATCAAACAGTAAGATTTACAAAAATCATTTTTTTCCCATAATAGTCTTCTTAAAACTTGATAATAATTATGCACCAATGGTCTAGTGGTAGCATATTTGATTAGCAATCAAAACATCCTCGGTCACAGGCATGAACCCTGCCACTGCTTAAAAGTTGAATACAAATCATCAGCAATGGTGGCCAAACACTTCCAGCATAAGAAATCATCCTTGTTCTGTCAGCAGCCTTGTCAAAGAGGACAGAGGAGCAGGCAGAGGTTCTGGGCACTCTCTTGCCCACGGCTGGCAAACTGCCTCTAAAGGGTGAAAGAATCAGAAATGATCAACAGTATGAGGATACAGAAGACAATCAAAACCATTGCATTAAATACACATAACTTTTATCCACAAGACATGTGGACTGTAATTGAAAAAATTGTCATGATGATCTCTTCATTGGCAACAATTTCTGGTCTAGTTCACCTTCCAGATCTCTGGGAGGTGACTGCCAAAGGGAAGGCTACTATGAGAAAAAGACTGAATAACTAATGAAAAAATGATGTTCTACACGTTGGTGCATGGAATGTCACAAGTTTGAATCTGGCAAGGAAGCTAGAAACTCTGAAAAGGGAAAAGTACAGCCTCAATCTAGATGCACTGTGGTTCAGTGAAGTTCAAATGGCTCTGAGCACTATGGGACCTAACAGCTGAGGTCATCAGTCCCCTAGAACTTAGAACTATGTAAACCTAACTAACCTAAGGACATCACACACAGCCATGCCTAAGGCAGGATTCGAACCTGCGACCGTAGCGGTCTAGCGGTTCCAAACTGACGCACCTAGAGCTGCACGGCCACACCGGCCAGCTTCAGTGAAGTGAAGTGGAAAAAAGACAAGTATTTCTGGTCGGATGAGTATTGGGTAGTATCAACAGCAGCAGAAAATGGTGTAATGGGTGTAGGATTCATTATAAACAGGAACGTAGGGCAAAGAGTGAGCTACTGGGAACATTTCAATGATAGGGTTGTTCTCATCACCAACATCAACTACAATAGTTCAGCTATAAATACTAATGTCAACAAGCAGGAGATGAAGACATAGAGAAGGTATATGAAGATATTTAACAGGTAATTCAGTATGTAGAGTGAGATGAAAGTCTAATAGTCATGGAGGATTGGAATACAGTTGTAAGGGAAATGGTAGAAAATAGGGTTATGGAAGAATATGGGCTTGGCAGTAGGAATGGGAGAGGAGAAAGACTCAGTTCTGCAATAAATTTCAGCAAGCAATAGTGAATACACTGTTCAACACTCACAAGAGGAGAAGAAATACTTGGAGAAATACAGGAAGATTAAGTTAGATTACACCATGGTCAGGCAGAGATTCTGAAATCAGATACTGGATTATAAGGCATATCCGGGAGCAGTTATAGACTCAGATCAAAATTTGGTAATGACGAAGAGTAGGCTGAAGTTTAAGAAACTAGTCAGGAAAAATCATTATGCAGAGAAATGGGATAAGGAAGCACTAAGGAATGAAGAGATATCCTCAAAGTTCTCTGAGTCTGTGGATACTGTGATAATGAATAGTTCAGTTGGCAATTTAGTTGAAGAGGTATGGACATCTTGAAAAGGGTAGCAACAGAAGTTTGAAAGAAAACATAGGTACCGGGAAGGTAACAGGGAATAAACCATGGATTACAAGAAATATTTCATTGATCAATGACAGTAGGAAATACAAAAATGTTTAGGGGAGTTCAAGAATGCAGAAATATAAATCCCTTAGGAATGAAATAAATAGGAAGAGCAGGGAAGCTAAGGTGAAATGGCTACATGAAAAATGTAAAGAAATCGAAAAAGAAATGATTGTCAGAAGGAATGACACACCATGCATAAAAGCCAAAACAACCCTCACTGAAATTAAAAGCAAGAGAGGTAACATTAAGAGCGCAATGGGAATTCCAGTGTTAAATGCAAAGCAGAGAGAGAGAGAGAGAGCAAATAGGTGGAAGGAGTACACTGAAGGCCTCTATGATTGGGAGGACTTTTTTGATGATGTGACATAAAAAGAAACAAGAATCAATAGGGAAGAGATATACAATCCAATATTAGAATCAGAATTTAAAAGAGCTCTGGAAAACTTAAGATCAAATAAGGCAGAAGGGATAGATAACATTCCAGTGAAATTTGTAAAATCACTGGGGTAAGTGGCAACAAAATGACTATTCTTGTTAGTGTGTAGAATGAATGAGACTGGTGACATACCATCAGACTACACATTCATAGGATATGCTGACCTAGAAAAACCATCCAACAGTGTAAATGGTGCAAGATTTTTGAAATTGACAAAAATAGTGGTGAGCGATAGGAAATGATGGGTGATACACAATACATACAAGAACCAAGAATGAAAAATAAGTGTGGAAGACCAAGAATGAAGTGCTCAGATTAAACATGGATGTAAGACAGGGATGTACTCTTTTGCCCCTACTCTTCAATCTAAACAGTGAAGAAACAATGAATAAAAGAATGGTTCAAGAGAGGGATTAAAATTCAAGGTGAAAGGATATAAATGATAAGCTTTGCTGATGACATTGCTATCCTCTGTGGAAGTGGAGAAGAACTGCAGGATCTGTTGAATGGAATGAACAGTCTAATAAGTACAGTATATGGACTGAGAGTAAATTGCAGAAAGACAAAAATAAAGAGAAGTAGCAAAACTGAGAACAGCAAGAAACTGAACACTAAAATTGGTGAATATGAAGTAGATGAAGTTGAAGAATTCTGTCTTCTAGGAAGCAAAATAATGCATAACGGATAGAGCAAGGGGGATACACACTTAAGAACCAAAGAAACTGGTACACCTGCCTAATGTCATGTAGAGCCCCCACAAACATGCAGAAGTGTCACAACACAAGGTGGCATGGACTTGACTAATGTCTGACTTAGTGCTGGAGGGAACTGACACTATGAATCTGTAAAAGTACAAGGGGGTGGAGATCTCTTCTGAACAGCACATTGCAAGGCATCCCCGATATGCTCAATAATGTTCATGTCTGGCAAGTTTGGTGGCCGGCGGAAGTGTTTAAACTCAGAAGAGTGTTCCTTGAGCCACTCTGTAGCAATGCTGGATGTATTGGGTGTCGCATTATCCTGCTGGAATTGCTCAAGTACGTCGGAATACACAATGGACATGAATGGATGCAGGTGATCAGACAGAATGCTTATGTACATGTCACCTGTCAGTCATGTCTAGACATATAAGGGGTCCCACATCACTCCAACTGTACATCCCCCACACCATTGCAGGGCCTCCACCACCTTGAACAATTGCCTGCTGACATGCAGGGTCCATGGATTTATGAGGTTGTCTCCATGCCCGTACACATCCATCTACTTTATACAATTTAAAACGAGACTCATCTGACCAGACAACATCTTTCCATTCATCAACAGTCCTACGTCCATGCTGAGGGGCCCAGACGAGGCGTAAAGCTTTGTATCATGCCGTCATCATGGGTACACGAGTGGGTCTTTGGCTCCAAAAGCCCGTATCAATGATGTTTTGTTGAATGGTTCACATGCTGAGACTTGTGGATTGCCCAGCATTGAAATCTGCAGCAATTTGCGGAAGGGCTGCACTTCTGACATGTTGGACAACTCTCTTCAGTCATCGTCGGTTCCATTCTTGCAAGATCTTTTTCCGGCAGCAGCAATGTCAGAGATTTGATGTTTTATTGGATCCCTGATATTCAGGATACAGTCATGAAATGGTCGTACAGGAATATCCCCACTTCATTGCAACCTCAGAGATGCTGTGTCCCATTGCTTGGGTGCCGACTATAACACCATGTTCAAACTCACATAAATCTCGATAACCTGCCATTGTAGCAGCAGTAACCAATCTAACGACTGTACCAGACACTTGTCTTATATAGACACTGCTGACTGCAGCGCTACATTGTGCCTGTTTACATGTCTCTGTATTTGAATACACATGCCTATACCAGTCTTTTTTGGCACTTCAGTGTAAAAAGCAGACTAGCACAAGCAAAAAGGGCGTTCCTGACCAAGAGAAGTCTACTAGTGTCAAACACAGGCCTAAATTTGAGGAAGAAATTTCTGAGAATTTACATTTGGAGCACAGCACTGTATGGTCTGAAACATGAACTGTGGAAAAACTGAAACGGAAGAGAATCGAAGCATTTGGGATGTGGTGCAACAGAAGAATGTTGAAAATTAGGTGGCCTGATAAGGTTAGGAATGAGGAGGTTCTCTGCAGAAGTCCCAAGGAAAGGTTGTTGTTGTTGTTGTTGTTGTTGTCTTCAGTCCTGAGACTGGTTTGATGCAGTTCTTCATGCTACTCTATCCTGTGCAAGCTTCTTCATCTCCCAGTAGTTACTGCAACCTACATCCTTCTGAATCTGCTTAGTATATTCATCTCTTGGTCTCCCTCTACAATTTTTACCCTCCACGCTGCCCTCCAATGCTAAATTTTTGATCCCTTGATGCCTCAGAACGTGTCCTACCAACCAGTCTCTTCTTCTTGTCAAGTTGTGCCACAAACTCCTCGTCTCCCCAATTCTATTCAATACTTCCTCATTAGTTATGTGATCAACCCATCTAATCTTCAGCATTCAAGGAAAGGTATATAAGGAAAACACTGACAAGGAGGAGGGACAGGATGATAGGACATGTGTTAAGACATCAGGGAATAAGCCCCATGGTACTAGTGCAAGCTGTAGAAGGTAAAAACTATAGAGGAAGACAGAGAATTTGCAAAATTACATGCAACAGGTAGAAGACATGCTTCATTTGTGCTTCACATTTTAGCAATTTTGACCAAAATAAACTCACACTGCAATGTTCTTCTTCAGCATGCCAGTGTAGAAATGTGCACAGAAACAGCTAAGTGAAAAATTCATGAAATACACACTATTATTTATATATAAAAGCCAACTTTGGAATTTTCCTTTGTGTGAGACCACATGTTCAAGATTCATGTGCTGATTTGAAGTTCTAGATTTGCATATTGTATTGTCCATGTTGCTTCTGGGTAATCTTTCCTTGATTGTATCATTACCAATTTGTATTGCGATATGTTGTAAAATTTGGAACATTGGTGAGTACTGCGATGTACTCGAACTGTTGTTGTCAATTATAGGCTTAAACTTAATAGTGCATTTTTAAAATTTTTGAGAAGAGTAGGCCTATTCCTGTTCAAAACAGTCATTCTCTAATTTCTAATTTCATTGTACAATTATGTAACAGTCTGTTTTTGAGAATTTTTGGATGCTTACAAAACTATATTTTCATAAATTACGAGTACGATTTGTATACATAATTTGTTTCATAGCAAATCAGCATTTGTGGTTCTGCCAAAGAATACATTGTCCCTGAATTTCATTGTATATTAGTGCAAATAAACATGCATTTTTTAGAATTTTTGAAAGCTACCATCATACTGTGCGTAATCTAATTTTGTAGTAAATTTCACTTTTGACTGAGTTACTGTGGCAGATATACTAAATAATATATTGTATCACCTCTAGTTTTCCCTTAGAGAGAAGTAGACTTATATAGTATCTGCATTCATCATAAATTAACTCCACTTTTGAGTTTGCTAACAACTATAATTAACCACAAAACATTTTAGGACACTTGTAGTTTTTACCATAAGCTTTTGTGTTTCCTTAATAGAAATCTCATTTCGCGTATTTGCTTCAATTCTTATAGGGAATTAACAACTTTTTAGCTTAATTGGTGATTACAAAGCAGGCTTAATTTAAAGTTCTTCGTTCACTGCCTTGCAATACATTGCACCAACCAAAATGCAGCTACACTTTGAATGCTGTTGTTGAATATGGGATGAGTTGTTTGATGTTCGTAAGCAGCTGAATATTGGTCTGATTACTGTAAAACAATTGGCAGCTGCTGCGAATTGTTGTGTTGGAAGAGCTCCTGAGATCATGAATCTGTGATACTGGTACCCAGAGGTACCTCAACTACGATCCTCTCCTGTGAATACTGTCAGAAAGTACAGGATCTGTCATTACTCATCCACTTCACTGAAAGTGGCATGTCAATGGTAGATGCAGGGTGGATAGGGACAGGGGAGGACTCAGGGTGTTGTGCCAATCCCTCTAACCAACAAGTTTGAGGTACTGTCTTTCACTGAAACCGATGCTGAGCTAGTGGGATTCACTTCACCTGTTTTTGGGAACCCCATTTTGCCCAGTGTCAAGAGGAGACAAATGAAAAAGGGGAGGGCTCTATTAATCATCAACAGATCAAATGATGGTACCCCTTAGGGTAATGGCAGCAAGGGACAGACAAGGACACAAGGTGCACTCAGTGTGTATTCCTGAGGGACTCATTCAACGTGTTGGAGAGGCTATTCCAGCAGCCATTGAGGGAACAGGATGCAACCAACTCCAGATTTTGGTGCACATTGGAACAAATGATACCTGTTGTCTGGGCTCTGAGGTCATATGAGGTGCTATCCAAAATTTTCAGGACTGGCACTGCCATCTGTTGAAAACTTTACCTTTGGACTAACAGTCACCATTACCCTTTAAGTAGTTCCCGTCCGCATGTACACACCAGTCCAAATGCTTCTGCCACTGGTCAGACATTTTCTGAAAGTCCTGTTCTTTGAGGGTGTTTATCACTGCAGCGATGCTTCTTGAATCCTCTCTAGCGTGTCGAACCGATGGCCTTTCAACTTGAGTTTTGCGACAGCTCTGTGAAAATGAGCGGTGACAACAACCCGAACTTTGGTGTCAAGGGAACTGGCTGCTGCATCATGACAACGGGCCCTGTCACACATCCTTGCTCACCAGGACCTTTTCGGCAAAAAACAACTTGGCGATTGTACCCCACCTACTGTACTCACCAGATTTTGCACCTCGCGACTTTGCACTATCCCCAAAACTGAAACTTAAGTTGAAAGGCTGTCGGTTCGACTTCTAGAAAACGTTTGACCAGTGGCAGAAGCACTGAGACCGGTGTGTATGAACAGATGGGAACTACTTTGAGGGTGATGGTGATCATTAGTCCAAAGGTAAGGTTTTCAACAGATGGCAGCACAAGTCCCAAAAATTTTGGATATCACCTCGTATTAAAATCCCAACAATAAAGTGCCACAACAAAGTGCCAGAGTTTGAAGTAGCTCATGAAAAGTAATGAGGCTCACAAAATAATACGTATTAGTGTCGGTGGTTTTGAGAAACAACTGAAATCATTAAAAATTGAACAAAGCTCCAGGGCCCACTGGAATCCATGTCAGATTCTATACTGAATCTGTGGCTGAGTTAGCCCCTCTTATAACAATAACCTATCGCAGATCTCTCAAACAAAAAACTGTGGCCAGTTCTTGGAAAAAAGCATATGTCATGCCTGTCTACAAGAGGGGTAGTAGAAGTGACCCACAAAACTAACATCCAGTATCCTTGATCTCAACTTGTTGTAGTACCTTAGAACGTATTCTGAGCTCAAACATAATGAGGTATCTTGAACAGAACGACCTCCTCAGTGTCAACCAGCATTCATTCCAAAAACATTGGTCATGGTCATGTGAAACCCAACTCCTGCTTTTCTCATATGATATACTGAAAGCTTTGGATCAAGGCAATCAGGTCAATGCAGTATTTTTTTCATTTCTGAAAAACATTTGTCTCAGTACCACACCTATTCCTATTGTCAAAATACAATTGTATGGGATATCAAGTGAAATTTGTGACTCGATTGAGAACTTTTTGGTAGGGAGGACACAGCATGTTATCTTGGATGGAGAGTCATCGTCAGAAAAGGAAACACAGGAAAATTTATCAGATTTAATCCTTGTAGCACTGAAAAAATGAATATAAGTATTAGTGTCAGTGGTGCTGAGAAACAACTGAAATAGTTAAAACTGAACAAAGCTCAAGGGCCCAATGGAATCTCTGTCAGATACTATACTGAATTTGTGGCTGAGTTAGCCACTTCAGGTATGCCCCAGGGAAGTGTATTGGGACCTTTGCTGTTATACAGTAATGACCTTGCATACAATATTAATAGATGATGAAGTTGTCCCTAATGAAGTACTATCTGGAAGAAGCTGCATAAATATTCAGTCTGGTCTGCTGAGGAAGTGCAATCAGTTAACAAAGCAGTTTGCTCACAAATCACTTGTGTGACTGGTTTTAGAATATTGCTCAGCTGTGTTGGACCCATACAATATAGAACTAACTGGGGATATTGAACATATACAGAGAAGGCCAATATGAATAGTCACAGGTTTGTTTAATCCATGGGACAGTGTCACAGAAGTAATGAAGAAATTGAACTATAACACTCTTGGAGATAGACATAAACCATCCTGAGAAAGTCTATTAACAAAGTTTCAAGAACCAGATTTAAATAATTACTTTAGGAACATACTAAAATTCCATATGTATCACTCAAATAGGGATCATCAGGATAAGATTAGAATTATTACTGCACATACTGAGGCATCCAAACAATCATTGTTCCCATGCTCCAAATTTGAATGGAAAGGGAATTGGTACAATGGGATGCACCCTCTGCCATGCACCTCATGGTGGTTTGCAAAATATAGTTGTAGATGTAGACTGGAATACATACAGCACATAATTTAGGACATAAGTTGCAAGTGCTACACTGATGTGAAAAGTTTGGCATGAAAGAGGAATTCTTGGTAGGCTGCGTCAACCCAATAAGAATACTTGATAGTGGCCAGAAAGCCATCTCTCTGCACAGGTAGCAGTATTAGGCAAGCACTACTGCAACAACAAAGCTGCTCTCAGTATGGAATGGAATGTAGAGAGCTTGTCTGTAGCAGTCAAATGGTTAAATTTTATAATTACTATTTTAACACTGTAAGGAATAAACTAATAATCATAAAAAATGATGGTACCAATGGGAACTGAACCAAGCCCACCATGTTGCCGGTTGGTGCACTACACCATTTTTTCCCAAAATCATTTATTGCACTACAATATAATGAATTACAATGCTATGCAGAAGTTTATACTCTACCTTAGCACAATACTTTATACACACTGCTCAAAGAAAATACTGAGCTGGTGCTGTGAACAATGTAGCATCCTCAGTGTTGGCAGGGAAGACATGACATCAGAGCACGCTCAGTCGAAAACAGACAGATGCGTCCCTTCTCTGAGTTGATCGTAGCATGGCTGACCATCATTTCAGCACTCTACACTAGTTTCTAGATATTGTGGAGAAAGTGCTGCAAAATATGTTTTCACCTATTTTATTTGCATACCAGCATACATTTTTATGGTACAGTAACCAGATTTAGTTGTACATAGACCATCTTTGGACCAGCAATGTCTTCATTGGTGATGTGTGGAGTCATTACACAGAGACACTGCAAGTGCAAGAGACACCAGTTGTCAACATTGGCTCTGTGTAACTCCATGCATCACCAATTAAGACATTACAGGACTGAACCTTAAATTTATTTTTTTGCTGTATGAGAGTCATGTGGCATTATTCATTATAGATATTTTGAGTAAATCTGCAGAATAAGTGATTTAAGCCACAGATTTCAATAGATAGAGGGTAGTGTATCACAAGAAGCTTGTGACTAATAGCCAAAAACTGATTTTGTTTCCAAATTTAGCAACCGTGAATTAGTAAATAACATCATTCACTTAGAGTCTTTAATCAAAACTTTTGTTGACTAATGTGATTTGTGATGATTTTAGCAATATTTTCCTGAAGGAGACTGAGCAAAAACGTAATATACAAATTTTATTTAACACTTGCAGTCTAGCAAAAGGTGTAAACCTACTCACCAGAATTGTGCACGACAGTTGCACATTAAGGGACAAGATTTTTTATGTGAGGACCAAGTCAACAAATTCAGTGTTCAAATTAGATTTAAATGGCTAACTGACCATGATGGCAGTTCGTCATATTAGGCAAACCAGCAATTCTAAATGATGTGTTAACTAGGACAACCATTAGAATGGTTAATGAGCTGATAACAGACAACTTTAAGAGGAACATGCACACCATCACCTCGGAAGAAGTATATGAACCAGTTGACATAATTCTAAATTTAATGCATTTCTCAGAAAAGCTATTCCAAAGTCATAAACAAAAATAACTGAAATTATCTCTGTCTTTAACAGTTATTTCTCAAAAAACTGTGAAATATGGCACCAGTGGTGCATCCAAGAAACCTTGGATACCAAAAGCTTTTAAAATACTCTATCTGATCAAAACTATCCTGATACTCCTATGTAATGAGAAATTGATCACTATATGTCATAAGAGGCAGACCTGCCATCACAGAAGTAGGTGAGGAGTGTTGTGTTGTCAGCAGAGAAGTAGTAACAACAGAATGTATTGGTCAGGAGATCTCAGTGAGTTTGAATGTAGACTGAATGTCACCTGAGTAACGAATCCATAAGGAACACTTCAACCCTTCTAAGGCTACCCAAGCCAACTGTTGGTGATGTGACTGTGAAATGGAGATGCAGAGCAAGAATCACAACCAAACCAAGACAAGGCAGGCCTCATGTATTGAGGCACAGGGCCACTGAGTGCTGCAGAGGGTGGTTGTCAAAAATTGCATGAAATTGGCAAAAGTAATCAGTTGGGAGTCACAAACTGCTATCAGCAGTCCAGCTAGCACAATGATTGTGCATAACGAGTTTAGAAAAGTGGGATGCAATGGTTGTGCAGCTTCTCGTAAGTCACACGTTTCTGAAGTCCTTGCTAAGTAACACTTGAGGAAGTGTAAGTACCAATGCCTGTAGATAATGGATGGCTGGTGGAAATGAGAATTTGGACTGATGAATGACGCTACACCATGTGACCATCCATTGGGAGGATTTAGGTCTAGCTAACATCTGAAGAATGATCCTTACCATCATGTGTATTGTCAACAGTGAAGTATGAAGGAGGTGCTGTTATGGTAGGGGTGGTTTTTTTGTGATAGAGAGCGGTCTCCTAATTGTGCTTAAGAAAATGCTAAATGCAGAACAATATAAACACATTATACAGTAATGTGTACTGTGCACAGTAGAGGAACAGTTTAGAGAAGATGGCTATATCAGCATGGCAACACACTCTTGTGATAAAACAGTATCAGTGATACAATGTTTTATGAGTAATAACATTCCTGAACTGGACTGGTCCAGAGCCCTGATGTGAACCCAATGGAACACCTGAACTTGCTCTAAACACCAGTGTCTGGTATTACTATCCTCTCCACTTTCCGCTCTTGAGGAAGAATGGGCTTCAGTCATTCCTCCACGCACATTCAGATACCACACTGAAAGTATCTCTGGCAGAGTTCATGCCATCACAAAGACAGTAATGTCCACAAATAGGCGTTAGGATATTAGATAGATTCTGTAGAAGAGAACAGAACTATAAAAATGCTTGGGACAATCACAGATGTGCAACTGCTTTCACATTATAGGAGGTATTGTTGTTTGAAGAAAAAAGTAATAAGAAAATCTAAAAGCTTGTATAATTCTGAAAATAAATCAAAATATTATGGAGTTTAGGTATAACCATGACATGAAAGTCTACCAGGGAACAAAATGATATACTGATCACAGAAACGACCAAATCGTCCACAATGCCAAACACATAACAACCCTCTTTAAGATTCACATTTAAACTCTATAAAGTCAGCTAAAAACAAAAGCTTTGCAGTACACGCAACATTCAGTGTCACAAGTATTCACTTAATTCAAGATCAACATTGAATACTCCATTGATTAATTTCTGAGAAGGCATTACGTATTTTGTTAGGTTACATTATCAGATTTTGTGGTGGATTAAAATTTTAAAAAATCAGTTATAAAACTGCCCATCCTTCAACCAGGTTTGAACAAAGTGTATCTTGTTTTTAAATCTACTGACATGTTACACATTGAGGAACTGTCAAAAGTAAGATCCATGAAACATTAAAAAGTTCAAACTGAACTAACCAAACAATACCTTAAAATGCAAAACATTTCAAGGGGCACTGTGGACTTTGTCCATACTTTAGTGGTTGTCAGCAGACAGAAGTGAAAAATGATAAGAGATAAGAAATTAAGCATATGGGACTTGGACAAGATGAAAGAACCAGATGTTCTTCACAGTTTCAAGGTGAGCATCACGCAACTTTTGTCTCAGATAGGGGAAAGGAACACAACAGATGAATGGACAACTTTGTGATGGTACAGTGAATACAGAAGAAGATAGGCAAAGAAACAAGGCCCACTAGGAATCCTTGGATAACACACATAATACTGAATTTAACTGACAAATGGAGAAAATATGAAAACTCAGCAACTGAAGCAGGAAAAACAAAATACAGAAGTATAAAAAATGAGACTAACAGGTAGTGCAAAATAGTAAAGAGTCAGTGCCTACAGGAGAAATGCATAGCTACAGAAGCACTCACGTCTATGAGAAAGACAGATACCACCCATAAGAAAATTAATAAAACCTCTGGAAAAAGAAAAGCAGCTATATGCATATCAACAGTTCAGAAGGCAACCAAAGAAGACAAGGCTGAAAAGTGGAAGCAGTATACGTTATTGAAAGGCTATTGTATGGAAACATGTTTTTTTTTTTGTCACCAGCCTTCTGACTGATTTGATGTGGCCTGCCATGAATTTTTCTCCTGTGCCAGCTCTTCATCTCAGAGTAGCACTTGCAACCTATGTCCTCAATTATTTGGTGGATGTATTCCAACCTCTGTCTTCCTCTACAGTTTTTGCCCTCTAGCACCATGGAAATTATTCCCTGATGTCTTAATACATTTCCTGTTATTCTGTCCCTTCTTCTTGTCACATATTCCTTTCCTCTCCGATTCTGCACAGAACTTCCTCATTCCTTACCTTATCAGTCCACCTAATTTTCAACATTCATCTTTAGCACCACATCTCAAATGCTCTGATTCTCTTCTGTTCTGGTTTTCCAACAGTCCATGTTTCACATCCATACAATGCTGTACTCCAACCATACATTCTCTGAAATTTCTTCCTCAAATCAAGGCCTATGTTTGATACTAGTAGAATTCTCTTGGCCAGGAATGCCTTTCTTGCCAGTGCTAGTCTCCTTTTGCTGTTCTCCTTGCTCTATCTGTCATTGGTTATTTTGCTGCCTGCATAGCAGAATTCATCTACTTCATGATCATCAATCCTCTTGTTATATTTCTCACTGTTCTCATTTCTACTATTTCTCATTACTTTCATCTTTCTTCAATTTATTCTCAATCCATATTCTCTCATTAGACTGTTCATGCCATTTACCAGATCCTGTAATTCTTCACTTTCACTCAGGATAGCAATGTCATCAGCAAATTGTATCACTGATGTCCTTTCACCTTGAATTTTGATTCCATTCCTGAACCTTTCTTTTATTTCCATCATTGCTTCTCCAATGTACAGATTGAATAGTAAGGGCAAAAGACTACATCCCCGTCTTACATCATTTTTAATCTAAGCATTTCTTTCTTGGTTGTTCGCTCTTACTATTCTCTCTTGGCTCTTGTACGTATTGTATATTATCCCTATTTTTCTCAGAGATTCAAACATTTTGCACCATTTTACATTGTTGAATGCTTTTTCCAGGTCAACAAAGACTATGAGCATGTCTCAATTTTTTTTTAGTCTTGCTTCCATTGTCAACTGCAATGTCAGAATTGGTTCTCTGGTGCCTTTGCCTTTCCTACAACCAAACTGATTGTCATCTAACACTCTCTCAATTTTCTTTTCCTTTCTTCTGTATCTTATTCTTGTAAACAACTTGAGCGACTGAGCTGTTAAGCTGACTGTGGGATAATTCTTGCACTTGTCAACTCTTGCAGGCTTCAGAATTGTGTGGGCGACATTTTTCCAAAAGTCAGGTGGTATGTTACCAGTCTCATACATTCTACACTCCAATGTCAATAGTCATTTTGTTGTCACTTCCCCAAATGATTTTAGAAATTCTGATGGAATGTTATCTTTTCCTCCTGCCTTATTTGATCTTTATTCCTCCAAAGCTCTTTTAAATTCTGATACCAATACTAGATGCTGTATCTCTTCTAAATTGACTCCCATTTCTTCTTTTATAACATCAGATAAATCTCCCCCCTCATAAAGGCCTTCAATATACTCTTTCCACCTGTCCACTCTCTCCTCTGCATTTAACAGTGGAATTCCTGTTGCACTCTTAATGTTACCACCCTTGTTGTTAACTTCACCAAAGGTTCATTTGACTTTTCTATATGCTGATTCAGTTCTTATGATAATCATTTCTTTACATTCTCCATGTAGCAATTGTCTCTCAGCTTCCCTGCACTTCCTATTTATTTCATTCCTCAGTGACTTCTATTTCTGTGTTTCTGAATTACCCTGAACATTTTTGTATTTCCGTCTTTTGTCGATCAGCTGAAGTACTTCTTCTGTTGCCCATGTTTTCTTTCCTGTTACCTTCTTTGTACTTATGTTTTCCTTTCTAACTTCTGTGGTTGCCCTTTTTAGAGATGTCCATTTCTCTTCAACTGTTCTGTACTGCCTCATTGCCATATCTGTAGCATTAGAGAACTTCAAGCGTATCTCGTCATTCCTTAGTCCCACTTTTTGGCGTATCGATTCTTCCTGACTAATCTCTTAAACTTCAGCCTACTCTTCATCACTACTACATCATGATCTCAGTCTGTAACTGTTCCTGGGTAACCCTTATAACCCAGTACCTGATTTCGGAATCTCGGCCATGACCTAATCTAACTGAAATCTTCCTGTATCACCCAGCCTATATCTCCTTCTCTTGTGATTGTTGAACAGAGTATTAACTATTGCTAGCTGAAATTTATTACAGAACTCAATTAGTCTTCCTCCTCTATCTTTCCTTGTCCCAAGCCCATATTCTCCTGTAGCCATTTCCTTTCTCCTTTCCCTACAACTGTATTCCAGTCCCCCATGACTATTAAATTTTCATCTCCCTTCACATTATTACTCTTTCAGCATCCTCATACACTATCTCTATCTCTCCATCTTCAGCTTGCTACGTCGGCATGTATACCTGAACTGTCTTTGTTGGTTTGCTGTTGATTCTGATGAGAACAACCCTCCCACCAACCCTGAGAATCAGTTACAAACGAGTGCCCCTGCTCATCACCCACTATCATGCTGCACTGGAACAACTGAACCATATCCTCTGCAAGGGCTTTGGTATCTCTCATTCTGTCTTGAAATGAGGGACATCCTATCCAAGATCTTGTCTGCCCCTCCTAAAGTGATATTCTGTTGACCATGCTTTTCCCACTCCAAATTCCTTCTCACAGGGATCATATCCCTGTGGCACACTACGATGCAAGATCTGTCCAATCCACCCACTCAGCAGTTCCTATTCCAGTCCTGTCACAGTCGTATCCTATACCATCATCAGAGGCTGGGCTAACTATGAAAGCAGCTACATCATATACCATCTCAGCTGCAAACACTGCATAGATTTTTATGTTGGAACGATTACCAACCAGCTGTCCACCAGAATGAAAAGCCACAGCAAAACAGTTGTCAAGAGCAAAGTGCACCACACCGTGGCACAGCATGCAGCTGAGCACAACTCGCTCAATTTTTTTGTTTGCTTCACAACCCAAGTCATCAGGATCCTTTGCTCCACCACCAGTTTCTCTGAACTTACGACACATCTTCCACTCCTTTAATCATCATGGCCTCTATCTCAGGTAACCCACTGTCTTCACACCCTCCATCCAACAGTTTCCTCTTCCCAATTCACACCTCAAGTCGCCTTCAGCATGTGCCACTTCCCACCACCTGCTGTAATTGTGCCAGCCCATATATTTGCCACCGTTCCCTCTGACATTCCAAGCTGGCAAACTAGCTGCCTTCTTCCGCAACATTAGCCAGCCACTTTCAGACCCTAATCCCTGCCTCCCTCTCTCCTTTTATCCAGCCCACCTAGCAATACCCTGAAAGCTGGTACATTTTCTTTCCTTTGTGTGTGCCTATTGGCAGCTCAATGCTACTGCTGTTCAGTGAGTGGTCTCCTTTCATTAAAAAGTATTTAATTTGACACTTAGGATAGACAAATGTGAAACTCTCATGAAAAAAGCTAGCTGACAACTGATGTAAAGAACCCAACATTACACAAATTAAAAGGAGAGAAGAGCCATAAATTGTATTACAGAGATCTAAAATTTTCTGTAAATTGGAAATAAAGCTGAAACAACAAATGTTTGTTTCAAATGGAGCATTAGACAATTACTGACAAAAACAGGTAAAAGAAGTACAGTAGAAGATGAGTGGGTAAATTTGAAAAGCGAACTTCAAAGGCAACATGGAACATTTTTGACAAAGGAACAAGACACTAGAAATTCTTGGATGATGATTCCACCCCAACACTAGGAAAACAAAGATCATAAAGAGTCATGGTAGTTAAATCTTGTCATTCAGATATTTTAATACACAGTCAGTGAAATGGTAGATGGTATGTTCAGTGGAGATTCCTTTCTGAAATCCAGATGGTCACTGATGTAGAACATTATACAAGGGCTATCCAGAAAATATGTGGTATTTTGACATAAAAAATTAAGAATATAGAGAAAGTAAATTTTGTTATATACATTTTAAAGGTACACGCTTAAGCTCTCTCCTATTTTTTTTTTTTTTTGTTTTTTTTTTTTTAATTCCCATTCAAATTGAGTCACAAGCTTTTCAATACCATCACTGTAGAAGTCTGCCATCAGTGATTGCAACCACTGGTTATTCTGGCGTGTGGTGCTGTGTCAGTATCAGAGCATTGTGTCGTGAGCCATGTTTTCGTTACTGGGAGGAGCTGATAGTCACTCAGTGACCCATACTGATGGGCTGTATAGTGGATGATCAGACACCACGCATTCAAAACCTCAACCTGTAGGAGCTATCAGGTGTGACTGGCCCGGTGTTGATGTGCATTGTCATAAAAAGAAAACTTTTCTGCTAAATTTTCCTGACTCATTAATCCTTTTCCGTATATGCCACAAAGGTCATAATAAATTTCAGCTGGTTTGCATTTTTTGCCAATAAAACCTAAACACAGAATGCACCTCACAATTGGTAGGATTTTCTATTGCAGCACATGTTTTAACATGTCTCAGAAAACAAAGTAGCAGAGACATAGACCACGTGCTATCATCACTGGGCGTGTATTGAGTGTAGTCCTGCCCACTGCCATTATAGACTGAAATGTCTTACTTTCTGGATAGCGTTTGTATTTTCAGATACGCTCAATCATTCTTAAATACCTTACCATTTGCAAAACTTTTGAGAAGGAAGTTAATAGTGAAGCAGATCAATATCAGTTCTACCACCTACCTTAAACAGGGGTATAACAGTGGTGCAGTTTGGACTGTCTGGAATAGAAGCTACATGAGAAGGACTTTTTTTTTTTAAATATTTTGCACAAAATGTTGTCAACCCAAATTATATGTTTCTTTTAAAAGAGTTAATTATATTCTTGATTTCCTTGGAAGAAGCTGGAATGATCTTAAATTAAGTGAATACTTGTGACACTGAATGTTGCGTATACTGCAAAGCTTTTTTTTTTTTAGCTGAATTTATACAGTTTAAATGTGAATCTTAAAGAGGCTTGTTATGTGTTTGGCGTTGTGGACAATTTGGTTGTTTCTTTAATCAGTATATCATTTTGTTCCCTGGTAGACTTTCATGTTATGGTTATACCTAAACTCCATAATATTTTGATTTATTTTCAGAATTATACAAGCTTTTAGATTTTCTTATTACTTTTTTATTTAAACAACAATACCTTCTATAATGTGAAAGCAGTTGCACATCTGTGATTGTCCCAAGCATTTTTATAGTTCTGTTCTCTTCTACAGAACCTATCTAATATCCAAACGCCTATTTGTGGACATTACTGTCTTTGTGATGGCATGAACTCTGCCAGAGATACTTTCAGTGTGGTATCTGAATGTGTGTGGAGGAATGGCTGCAGCCCATTCTTCAAGAGCTGAAAGTGGAGAAGACAGTAATACCAGACACTGGTGTTTAGAACATGTTCAGGTGTTTCATTGAGTTCACATCAGGTCTCTGGACCAGTCCATTTCAGGAATGCTATTATTTGTGAAACATTGCCTCACTGATACTGTTTTATCACAAGAGTGTGTTGCCATGCTGATACAGCCATCTTCTCTAAACTGTTCCGCTACTGTGCACAGTACACAATACAGTAAAATGTGTTTATATTGTTCTGCATTTAGCATTTTCTTAAGCACAATAAGGAGACCAGTCTCTAACACAACAAAAAAAAAAAAAACACCCCTACCATACCACCTGCTCCATACTTCACTGTTGACAATATACATGCTGGCAAGGAGCATTCTCCAGATGTTAGCTAGACCTAAATCCTTCCAATGGATGGTCACAGGGTGTAGAGACATTCACCAGTCCAAATACTCATTTCCAGCCAGCCGTCCATTAGGCCGGTATTACACTATCAAATTTCTTTGTCCAATATCTTTGTCAAAGATATTTGATAGTGTAATAGGGATCTTTGACAAATGTCGTCCAATATTTGATCAAATCTAGGCCGAGGCCGTATATTTGATCAAAGAAATCGCTTGTCTTCTGTTCACTGCAATGCGATATGTTACCACGCGGAGCGCTAGCATCGCTGCAGCGTTCTGTCGTCTGTAGTGTTTTTATAACCATTGCCGGTAAATACAATTGGTGTGTGCCGACAACTACAGAATTAATAGAGATGTCTGAAGCTGATGAGGCGCTTTACAACGTGAGGCACCCTGAATACAAAAATAGATTAAGAAGATTGGAGACCTAACCTGACCTGACCTAACCTAACCTAACATAACCCTCTCCTGTAGCAAGGAATCGGAGTGTTATAGTGAGCCTGTCTTCTGAAGATGTAACAGTTCTTAAGTGAAAATTGTGCTTTGTGATATGAGGATACACTTCATTGAGCACATACAGAAATGTATGCTCATCCATTCTTAAGTAATGGATGTACGACTTGACGTCTGCCACTGTAAGCTCACGTAACAAGTTTTGTTGAATGCTTTTATCGTGTCGTCGTAAAACCCACGGCTTCACCCAGATTAGATTAGTTTTTCGTTCCATAGATCCGTGCTGAGGAGATCCTCGTGGATGTGGAACATGTCGATTTTTTTTAAGCTGAAATAAAAATACTAATAGTATGAATAAATACATTATTTGTTTCTATTAAAAATTTCGCCAATGGAGTAGAAGGAGTTGGCCAGTAGTAAGTCTTTCAGGCTCCTTTTAAACTGATCTTTATTTCTAACTAAATTTTTTATGTTTCCTGGCAAATTATTGAAGATGAGTGTTCCTGAGTAGTGGACCCCTTTTTGAACTGAAGTAAGTGCTTTTAAGTCCTTGTGTAGATCATTTTTGTTCCTGGTATTGTATGTATGAACTGAGTTGTTTGTTGGAAAAAGAGATATATTATTTACGACAAATTTTATTAAGAAGTAAATATACTGAGAGGCAGTAGTTAGTATACCCAGTTCTTTGAAGAGGTTTCTGCAGGAGGTCCGTGAATTTACTCCACAAATAATACGTATTACACGCTTTTGGACCTTGAAAACTTTTGTTTGACTTCAAGATTTACCCCAAAATATTATCCCATATGACATTATGGAATGAAAGTATGCAAGCTTTTTCATTTTTATGTTGCCTATGTCTGCTAACACTCGAATTGCAAATACAGATTTGTTAAGGCGTTTCTGCAGTTCTGTGGTGTGCTCCTCCCAACTGAATTTATTATCAAGTTGTAATCCCAGGACTTTTAAGACTGTCAACCTCGTATGTATGGTTCCATTTTTCCCCCCACTTCTTTTCCGCATGTGCACACAATGCAATTGGAGTACGTAGAACTGCTGCGGTTGTTGTCAGCCATCTTGAACTTTGACGAAAAATTTGATGACAGCGTAATACCCCTTGTAGCGCTACGTCAAAGATCTTTGTCAAATATATTGGACGGAATATTGGATCACATCTTTGATCAAATCTTTGACAAAGAAATTTGATAGTGTAATACCGGCCTTACCTACAGACATTGGTATTTACACCTCAAGCGTTGCTTAGTAATGACTATAAAAATGTGCGGCTTATGAGAAGCTTCACGACCTTATCAAGCAACTCTTCTTAACTCCCTATACACTATCATTGTGCCAGCTGGACTGCTGACAGCAGTTTGTGACTCCCAACTGACTTATTGCTGATTTCATGAAAATTTTGACAACCACCCTCTGCAGCACTCAGTGGCCCTATCCCTCAATACATGAGATCTGCCTCATCTTGTTTTAGCTGTGGTTCTTGCTTCACATCTCCACTTCACAGTCACATCACCCACAGTTGACTTGGGCAGCTTTAGAAGGGTGGAAGTGTCCCTTATGGATTTGTTACTCGAGTGACACCCAGTCCACATTGAATGTCACTCCTGACCAATATAGTCTGGGTCCAATTCTTTTTCTCTTGTGTAAATGAACTACCAGTGAATTTGAGTCTCATTCTGTTGTATACAACTCCATCCACGAAGGTACAGAGGGGTGGACTACAAAATTGTGTGGCATGGTGCCAAAGGAAAGCTGGGCAGTAGCAGAAATTATTTGCGAACAAGTTAATACAGTAAACAGAAGATCTACGTAACTTGTATTTCTCAAAGCATATGAAGATTCATTACAAACAATACAATAAGAAACAGAGTCCAGCTCATCAATATCCACAAGGCTGTCACTACATAAAGTAAGCACGAACAATAGAGCTGTGACTAGGCAGCACCTGCTTAGCAACATGTAGGGAAGTGGTTCCAAGTGCAAGTGGGTTGAGTGGCTGCCACCATTTGGCCTACATTGTGGCGGCAGAGTGTTTGTAGTACAGACCACTGGAGGTGTGGCTCAGTGAGTGCACACCATTGAGCCTGTCAGATCCTGCACGACTGCTATTGGAGTCTAACAGATACAATTCTGTTGCCAACACTGATGCCAATGCGGTGGTATCGATATGCAATACTACACATTCAGTTACGTGCAGGTCCACAGCCTCAATGTAATTTCTTAATGACAAAACAATTTTCAGTGTCCATCATAACACACACACACTTGCGGGTGATACCATAGTAGTGACAAACATACAGCATGGAGAAAATTACATGTCTAACTCTTCAGTTTAACCTAAATGACAAAAAATTAAACCTTGAGAAAACCCAAATTATGCAGTTGTTATATAAATCCTCCGTTCCTTTTGTCACTCTAAGGCAAGTATTCAATACACATTGTGTGTGTGTGTGTGTGTGTGTGTGTGTGTGTGTGTGTGTGTGTGTGTGTGTGTGTGTGTGTGTGTGTGTGTGTGTGTTTTACTGTTTACTGGTGAAGGCTGTGGCTGAAAGCTGTATGTCAGTATCTTAATTGTGCCTGTCTGCAACTTTACTTCTTTATAATAAGTATCAATCCATCTTTCCCTACATTGTTAATATTTTTACTTATATTTAGTTTAACATCTTTCACCATGATTCAAGATTTTTTTAAGAAATATCCCCAACATTATTAACATTTTTTGATGTCATAACAACTTCATATACATAGGTTTTGTGGAGAATAGTATATGTGCAATAATCCCACATTGCCTTATATAAGAGCTTTGTTACATCTACATTTTGAAGCAAGCAAGGTATCATAGTCAAGTTACAAGGTCAAATGAAATCTCTCAATCCAGTTAAGCTGTTTATTTAAAAGACAATTTGTCCTTTCAAAGCCGCCTACTGAATGTCAATAAAACTGTAACTATAGCTGACAAAATACTTTGCCTCGGCAACATCCGATTTCAGAGTTGTAATTGACAAATGAAAGGTGATCATTTGATGTGCAGATCAACCATGTTGAGTTCAAGTTTTATTTTCATTTTTGTATGTTTTAATCCGTGTATACCCAAGTCAGTCTGTTGAATTAACCATACTGTAAACATTATTCGCTTGCAAACAGAACCAGCTATCCATTACAGTTTTTAAATTGTATCTCAAACCTTTGACTCCTGTTTAATATTAGCCTTCATTGTCATTTGAAATTGAATAAATGATGGTTTATTAAAGATGAAGACGGTTTAGTGCAGCAGTTATGAGAACAAGTGGACTGCTTTTATTTATTTGGTGTTACATGCTAGTTATTTTGGCACATGTTGGGCACGAGGCTGTGGGCAGGATATCCTAATGCCTACCATCAGTTTCTTAGCATATTGTTAGGGTATGAACTATTCCCTCGGCGCACTGCTATCAGACTGTCTGAAGATCTGTACAAAACATTAGATAAGCTTCTTAACTAGCCACATTCTCTAACACAGTTCTTATGCATGCACGTTGAAGACAAACAAATTTGTTATTGATATGCCTTAATGTCTGTTCTAATTCAATATGGAAATAGAAGCTTATTTACAAGAAGAAATGAGTTAACTAAACCCAGCTTCGATTGTATTCAGAAACAAAAGCATTTTATTGTTTTCCATTGGATAAAGTTCCTCTTCCACTGAATTGGTCTACGATTTGTCTTTCTTCTGAACTTTCTACTCAAAATCGTAAATGCTATGTTGAAAAATCTCCAAGATAAACAGAATGGGTTTGTTATACACACATCAAAAAAGTTTTGCATCACCTCAGTTCCAGAACCCGTACAGAAAATTGGAATAGAAGTCAACATAAATATCATTTCTGCCCTTTTTATTGCTCATGAAAAACCACACACTGCATGTTGCACCACCATACAGCGAGACTTTCCGAGGTGGTGGTCAAGATTGCTGTACACATCGGTACCTCTAATATCCAGTAGCACATACTCTTGTGCTGATGCACATCTGTATTCATCATGGCATACTATCTACAAGTTCATCATGCCGCTGTTGGTCCAGATTGTCCCACTCCTCAACAGTGATTCGGTGTAGATCCCTCAGAGTGGTTGGTGGGTCATGTTGTCCATAAACAGCCCTTTTCAATCTATCCCAGGCATGTTCAATAAGGTTCATGTCTGGAGAACATGCTGGCCACTCTAGTCGAGCGATGTCATTATCCTGAAGAAAGTCATTCACAAGATGTGCATTATGGGGTGCGCGAATTGTCATCCATGAAGACAAATGCCTCACCAATATGGTTGCACTATTGGTCGGAGGATGGCATTCACGTATCGTACAGCCGTTAAGGCACCTTCCACGATCAACAGCGGCGTATGTCAGCCCCACATAATATCATCCGAAAACAGCAAGAAATCTCCACCTTGCTGCACTTGCTGGACAGTGTGTCTAAGACATTCAATCTGACTGGGTTACCTCCAAACACGTCTCCAGCGATTGTCCGGTTGAAGGCATATGCAACACTTATCGGTGAAGAGAACACGATGCCAAAACTGAGTGGCCCATTCGACATGTTGTTGGGCCCATCTGTACCGCACTGCATGGTGTCATGGTTGCTAAGATGGACCTCGCCATGGATGTCTGGAGTAAAGTTGCGCATGATGCAGCCTATTGCGCAGTTTGAGTTGTAACACGACGTCCTGTGGCTGCACAAAAAGCATTATTTAACATGGTGGCGTTGCTGTCAGGGTTGCTCTGAGCCATAGTCCGTAGGTAGCAGTTATCCACTGCAGTAGCAGCCCTTGGGATGCCTGAGCAAGGCATCTCATCGACAGTTCTTGACTCTGTATCTCCTCCATGTCCGAACAACATCACTTTGGTTGACTCCAAAACATCTGGACACTTCCCTTGATGAGAGCCCTTCCTGGCACAAAGTAACAATGCGAATGCAATCGAACCATGGCATTGACCATCTAGGCATGGTTGAACTACAGACAACACGAGCCATGTACCTCCTTCCTGGTAAAATGACTGGAATTGATTGTTTGTCTGGCTCCCTCCGTCTAATAGGCGCTGCTCATGTATGGTTGTTTACATCTTTGGGTGGGTTTAGTGATATATATGAACAGTCAAAGGGACTGTGTCTGTGATACAATGTCCACAGTCAATGTCCACAGTCAATGTCTGTCTTCAGGAGTTCTAGGAACCGGGGTGAGGTAAAACTTTCTTTGTTGTGTTTATGGTCACTGACTATTTAGCCACCTTGTAAGGTAAACAATATAGTTTTATCTATACTGCAGATACTTAATTCACTGATTTCCAATACATATTTGACTTTACTCCTACCACATAAAGAGCTACAGCCCAAAAATGTACAGCAACTCCATCCATACAGTGAAAGGTGGGATACTGCTTGTTTGGGGGTGCATAAGTTGGGCTAGTATAAGAGACTTGCATTTTATTGAAGGAATAATAGGCAACATAATCAGGGTGTATACGCGGACAAGGAAAAAAAAATTCCCGGATTTCCCGATTAAAAATACACTTTTTCCTGGGTGAAAACACACTTTTTCCATGTTATTAAGTGACAGTATATTTTCCCTCGGAACTGTAAAACTTAGTCCTTTGAACAGTTATGTTTTTATACACGGACGTAGAATTTCCCAGCTCTTTAGAAAACAAAACTCAGGTAAGAAAACTCCTTTTGGAAAGATTTTTTATGTGCAGTAACATGTATGCTGCATATTTTCGTATTACAAAAGTATAAATTCTAATTCCACCAAACACTGCTTGTTACTATCCGAACCACTGTAATAGAGATTGCGATGTGCTTTTGTAAGCCAGTCATAGCTCATGTCACGTGATCCTGCCAGTCGATGATAGTGGATGTTCAGACCACAGGACACGTGATGTAGTCAGCTAATTGTAACATCACTTATGTAGCGTGGATACACAAACAGGAAAAGTTAATGTTATAAATTAATATTCACAGTGTTTCTACAAGAAAATCAAAGCTTTCACATATAATATTGGTTTCTAAGGTTAATAAGCTGCAAGAGAAGTTAAGCTTTCACATATAATGTTGATATTTTTGTGCGTGTTACACTTTAAGATATGTCACACAAATGTGCCAGTAAAATTTTTAGCTGATTCCAGTGACTTGTCCTCAAAGTTTTCCACAAATAAATTAGCTAATGCAGAGGAGAGAGAGCTTCCCGTAGCATTACATCAATTTGCTCATAATAACGACATGAATGTCTGATCTGGGCTTGAAATACTTCTAAATGGCTCGTTATCAAACACTCTGTGATTTTAAAAAATTCATCGTACATTCTCGCACATAGTTCAACTTGCGTAAAAGGAAATTTACTTTGAAAGTAATGCTTTTCAAACCACTATTCGCAATATTTTCCCGCGACCTGTTAGAAATAGGTTCGTTTCAGTAGTTGTCAGAGAGTGCCAGATAAGAGCCACCACCGCAGTTTGGCAGCTGCTATGATGCAGGAAGCCCATATGTTCATACGTGTAAAACATTAAAAGATCTTACATTATGGCACAAAAGGAAAAAATCATCAGAGGATACTCTAAAAGCATCACATTTTGTGAACCATACTAAAATGGCACATTTAAAGTGCATACTTAAAAGAGCACAATCGTATCTCCAGATTCCCAATGAAGTAGGCCTCGACCTGACATTAAGCTTTTCAGAATGAGTTTCGGGATGTAAATTTTCTTGGAGTACCAGTACTGTATGAACTCCTTTTTGATTCTTTATTATGGCATAATGCCATGTGTGTTAGAAGATGAAAAAGTGCACTTGAAATGCAGCGAGCAGTTGAAATTAGCCAATAGTGTGGAACTAAACACTTTGTTTCAAACACATTGACTGCCTCAGCGTAACAGATTAATAAAAGCCAAATTTCTTTAGCAAACCTACAAAAATAACTTCCTTTTTTTTTTTTTTGGCCATGGGACCAAACTACTGATGTCATCGGTCCCTAGGCTTACATACTACTTAATCTAACTTACGCTAAGGTCAACACATACACCCATGCCCGGAGGAGGATTCGAACCTCCGATGGGGGGAGCCGCGCGAACCGTGACAAGTCACCTAGACCACACGGCTACCCTGCGCGGCTTACGATTCATTCAGAAATCAACTTACAGAGAGTGTTCAAAAACCAACAGGGATGCACATCAAAATCATATGAGTAATCGATAGGCCAACGTGCACGGGATGCTAGGCACTTTGTGAAGCTATGTTTTTACTCCACAAGAATATGAAAAACTGGTAGAAGCCGACCTTGGGGAAGATCAGTTGGGATTCCGGAGAAATGCAGGGATATGTGAAGCAACACTGACCCTGCAACTTGTCAT
The DNA here is from genome assembly GCF_023898315.1 of Schistocerca nitens. NCBI lineage: Eukaryota > Metazoa > Arthropoda > Insecta > Orthoptera > Acrididae > Schistocerca > Schistocerca nitens. The sequence goes on along the minus strand of NC_064614.1, from coordinate 1,189,220,648 downwards.
AGAACACAGATTAAGGAAGGAAAACCTACATTCGTAGCATTTATAGACTTAGAGAAAGTCTTTGACAATGTTGACTGCCATACTCTCTTTGAAATTCCACTTCTTCAGTTAGTCTTGGTAGGATGTGGGCATGCTGCGTGTGGATGCAGGAGGAGCTGGCCGCAGTTCACAGAGCTGACTATGCTTTTGGCTACAGTCAGTCACCTTTAGGCTGTAGTGGTGGTGGAGAATATGGCACGTCACATGGGTCACTTCAGGTGTCACTTATTTTGCCCATCTGCTCTGCTTCAGAAGCACCTCGTAGTGCACCCAACGCAATGGATCCACCCTCTCAGCAGCTTAGGTGGCAGGTGGTAATGTGTTCACATCACTTGAGGTGGAGGGCCAATGTGGAGACTGGTGGCCTAGCGTCATCCATTCACCCCGTGAATGGACAGGTGGCCACTTGTTCAACGAGTCTGAACAGGCACACAGGGGAAGAGGTTTACTAGATATTGGGAGCTCCAATGGTAGACACGTTGTGAAACCCCTTAGGAAGATAGCGTTCAGGGTTGTAAAGAAAGCCAATGTGTACTCGGTATGTCTGTCGGGGAGCCTCATATAACATATAACATATGGAGGCAGCCTTGCCTGTGGCTATCGAATGTGCAGGATGCAATAGTCTGCATGTTGTGGCTCACATTGGCACCAACGACACTTGTTGCATGGGTTCTGAGGTGATCCTCAGTTAATTCATGCAGCTGGTGGAGTAGTGGTGGTGAAGACTGCTAGCCTTGCACAAGGAGTGCAAGCAGAGCTCACAATTTGCAGCATCATTCCCAGAGTTGACCGGGGTCCTTTGGTTTGGAGCCAAGTGGACGGTCTCAACCAAACGCTTCGTCAGCTCTGTGACGGTCTTGATTGCAGATTTCTAGACCTGCCTGATATGGGAATTTGTAGGATTCCCCTTGGTAGGTCAGAAGTTCACTACACAAAGGAACCAGCTACTCGGGTAGCAGAGTACTTGTGGAGTGCACTTGACAGTTTTTTAGGCTAGGCACTAGTTTGAAGTGCTCATATGAACACTCGCCAGTTGATATGCAGCAAGGGAAGTCAAATGGCGTTCAGAATAAAGTCTTTTTTTTACTGTCACAATTTTAACAGTAAACTGCCAAAGTATTCATAATAAAGTTCCAAATTTAGGCCCTCCAGGAGAGTTCTTGCACTCAAATTATTCTTTGGACTGAGAGATGGCTGAAACCCCGAGTGGAAAGCTCTGAGATATTTAGTGAGTCGCGGAACATATATCGGGAAGACAGATTAGAGGCCACTGGAGGGGGAGTGTTCATTGCAGTCGACGAAAATATTGTATCTATTGAGGTTGAAGGTGAGTGTGACAGTGAAGTCGTGTGGGCGAAACCCAGTTAATTGCTGGAGGTTTTTAGCAGCCGTTCTATTTTGCTGTGACAGCAGAGTATAGACTGGGTTGTCTATGGATTCATTGGGGGGAGGGGGGATACAGACAGACAGTCAGCCATGCGAAGTACCTTTGGACACTTTTTCTGAAAATTGTCTTGAGCAGCTAGCTTAGCAGCACACACACAATGATAATACCTTAAGACCTTGCACCTACAAATGGGCCAGACCTTATTAACAATGTCAGTACAGAAAGAGGGATTAGCGATCATGATGTCATTATAGCAACTATGATTACAAAAGGTAATAAATCAGTTATGAAGGCTAGGTGAGTGCTTCTGCTAGACAGAGCAGATAAACGGTCTCACGTCTCACTTAGACAGTGAATCGGCATCACTTAGTTCCAGTAAGATGGGTGTAAAGAATTTAAGGGCAAAGTTTAAGCAGATTGTAAATCATGGTCTAGAGAGTTGTGTGCCTAGTAAGTGAATCAAGGATGAAAAAGACCACCATGTTTTAGCAACAAAATTCAGCAGATAATGAGGAAGCAGAGGCTGTTGCACTGTCAGTTCAAAACAGAATGCATAAATGACAACAAGTGAAAGTTAGTACAGACTTGTGCACTGTGAAAATAGCTATGCGTGAAGCACACAACTATCACCGTCACACTTTAGCAAAAGATTTGCCAGAGAATGAGAGAAAAAACTGGTTGTATGTAAAATCACTAAGCGGGTCTAAGGCTTTCGTTCAGTCCCTTGTTGACCAGTCTGGTGTGGCAGTAGAAGACTGCAATTCGAAAGCTGAATTTTTAAATTTCACGTTCCAGAAACATTAGACATAGGAGAATTGTACAAACATACTGTCATTTGACTGTCAGACAGACTCCCATATGGATAACACAGTAATAAGCACACCTGGCATAGAGAAACAACTGAAGGATTTGAAAGCAAATCATCACCAGGTCCCGAAGGAATCCCAGTTCGATTTTACAAAGAGTATGTCATGACACTGGCCCCCTTACCTGGTTTGCATTTATCAAGAATCTCTCGCCCCGAACAAAGTCCCAAGCTACTGGAAAAAGTGCAGGTGACTTCATTATATAAGAAAGGTAAAGAACAGGTCCACAAAATTACAGACCAATAACCCTATTTTCTGTTTTGCAGAATCTTTGAACATATTCTCAGTTCAAATATAATACAAACTTTCTTCAGACTGATAAGCTTATGTGCATAGATCAGTATGGTTTTAGAAAGCATCACTCATGGGAAACTCAGCTTGCCATTTTCACACATCATATACTGAACTATGGATGAAGGGCAACAGGCAGATTCCATATTTCTAGATTTCTGGAAAGCATTTGAGACAGTGCCCCACTGTAGGCTGTTAACGAAGATAGGGGCGTATGGAATAAGTTTCCACATATGCAAGTGGCTCGACGCCTTCTTAAGTTATAGAACCCAATATCTTGACCTCTACGACGAGTGTCCATCAGACACAAGGGCATTATCAGAAGTGCCCCAGGGAAGTGTGATAGGACTGACGTTGTCCTCTATTTACATAAATGATTTGGCAGATAGGGTGGGCAGCAATCTGCAAATGTTTGCTAAAGATGCTGTGCTGTATGGTAAGGTATCGAAGTTGAGTGACTGTAGGAAGATACAAGACAACTTAGACAAAATTTCCAGTTGGTGTGATGAATGGCTGCTAGCCATAATGTGGAAATACGTAAGTTAATGCAGACGAGTTGGAAGTTCAAACCTGCTATGTCGACATACACTATTACTAGTGTCCTGCTTGACATCAAGTCGTTAAAATATCTGGGAGTAATGTTGCAAAGCAATATGAGATGGAATGAACATGCAAGAGCTACAGATGGGAAGGTGAATGGTCAATTTCGGTTTATCGGGAGAATTTTAGGAACGAGTGGTTCACTTGTAAAGGAGACCGCAAATAGGATGCTGGCACGACGTATTCTTGAGTACTGCTAGAGTGTTTGGGATCCGTAGGTTCGAACAACATGAAATGTTTCGGGAACTCAAATGGGAATCCCTGTAAGGAAGGCAACGTTCTTTTCCAGTAACACGGTTGAGAAAATTTAGAGAAATGGCATTTGAAGCGGACTGCTGAATGATTCTACTGCCACCAACATACATTGCACGTAAGAGCCACGAAGATTAGATATGAGAAATTAGGGCTCATATGAAGGCATACAGACAGTCCTTTTTCCATTGCTATATTTGCGAGTGGGACAGGAGAAGAAATGATAAGCGTGGTACAGGGTACCCACCTGCCACGCACCACACAGTGGCTTGCAGTGTGTCAACGTAGATGTAACTAATGAGGCGGTACTGAATAGAATTTGGGGGGAAAAGGAATTTGTGGCACAACCTGGCTAGAAAAAGGGATCACTAATTTAGTACCGGAGGGAAGCGTGTGGGGTAAAAACCATTGAGGGAGAACAAAAGATGAATACAGTAAGCAGATTCAAAAGGATGTAGGTTGCAGTAGTTACTCTGAGATGAAGAGACTTGCACAGGGGAGAGTGGCATGGAGAGCTGCATCAAACCAGTCTTCGGACAAGACCACCACCACAAACTATGTATTGATATACTCAAAGCAAAAGTACAGGAACGTGGAAATATTTTTGTGGTAAATTGTCCCTTCCTGTGGCTGATTGAGTGTCAATGTAGATGAAAACAATATTAACTACCAAAAGGACAGTTGTGCCAAGAATACTTAATAAATTCTATCAAGTGGTTTCTGCACGAAACATTACAACAGCTGAAGACAAACTACATTCTACTGATTTACATACATACAATATTTCTGGATCAAAATCTTGCAGTACTGGCACTCATATTGCAAATAAAATGGAGGTCCCCCCATATACCTTGTGTCTTTTCTCACAGGACATACTGAAAGCTTTGGATCAAGCATTCCGGTCGATGTAGTATTTTTTTTTTCATTTCCAAAAAGCATTTGACTCAGTCCCACATCCCCATTTACTGCCAAAAGTACAATCATATGGGGATATCAAGTGAAAATTGTGATTGGATTGAGGACTTTTGGTAGGGAGGACACCGCATGTTATGTTGCATGGAGAGTCACTGTCGCATGAAGTAACTTTGGGTGTGCCCCAGGGAAGTGTTTTGGGACCCTTGCTGCTCATGTATATTTGTGGATTTGCAGATAATATTAATAGTAAAACCAGGCTTTTTGCAGATGATGAGCTTATCTATACCGCAGTGCTATCTTATAGAAGCTGCATAAATATTCAGTCTGATGCTGATAAGATTTCGACAGTGCAGAGATTGGCAACTTGCTCTAAACGTTCAGAAATGTAAAACTTTGCACTTCACAAAATGACAAACTCTAGTATCCTATGACAATAATATCAATAAGTCACCTTTGGAATCAGCCATTTCATACAAATACCAGGGTGTAACACTTTGTAGGGATATAAAATGGAATTATCACATAGGCCCAGTCGTGGGTAAAACAGGTGGTAGACTTCAGTTTATTGGTAAAATAATGGGGAAATGTAATCAGTCTACAAAGGAGATAGTTTACAAATCACTCATGTGACCCAACCTGGAATACTGCTCTAGTGTGTGGGATCCATACCAAACAGTACTAACAGGGGATATGGAGTGGATTCAGAGAAGGGCAGCATGAATGATCACAGGTTTGTTTAATCCATGGGAGGGAGCCGCAGAGACGCTGAAGGAACTGATCTGGCAGACTCTTGAAGACGAACTATCTCGAGAAAGTCTGCTAGTTTCAAGAATTGGCTTTAAATGATGACTAGGAATATACTATAATCCCCTATGTATCTCTAAAATAAGGATTGTGAGGATACGATTAGAATAATTACTGCATGCACAGAGGCATTTGAACAATCATTCTTCCGGCACTACTTGTGTGAATAGAACAGGAAGAAACCCTAATAACTGGTACAATGGGATGTATCCTCTGCCATGCACCTCACAGAAGTTATAGTTGTAGATGTCTAAAGTGATAAAAGAGCCGAAGTGTAAAGCCACTTTCAGATCAGTTGGAACAAAATACTATCAACAGAAAGGCAAACTAATATAATTAATAAATGCTCTCCAAGAGCACTTGCACAGAAGAAACCTGACGATGGTGCAAGCTAGCCTGTGGTGGTGGCAGTTCATCTGCCAAAGGACTAAAAAGTCGTAACCACCACACTCAAGAGGTACCACATCTATCAATAGCACAAGGAAATCTAATGGCCCCTGTGTGGATCACCCCTGAGTTGGCTAACTTTTCATAAAATTAATTAATTCCTTCAAACCCACAACAAAATAAAAGACATCTTAGGGAATGAGAATGGGTGGCATTGAAAAATTAATAACAATGACATACAGTATCACAAAGACATTAACTAATGTCAAGATCAAGAGAGAACAAACAAACTTCAACTGTATAAAGTTTCATTAATACGAACTCAGGTTGGTTGGCAGTAGACTTGGGGAACCTAACTGGAATTTACATGTGAATGAGACTGGCTATTGTGAGTGGAAGGATGCCAGTCTAGGCAAGCACTCTCTGCTGTATCATTCCAATCACTGGTCTCTCGCACCAAAATATAATTAAGCATGCAATGGACACGGAGTAGCTACTGCGAGTACAAGGCTGCTATGAAAGAAGATGGTGGTGAAAACAGCTGATAGGCTTCTGAATTTGCCAAAGCTGTGCAACATTAGCAATATAGCCAGTGAAAGATGAGATGGTGTCGTCTGAGTGCGGGTGCTACCGAAGCCTCATACTGCGGGAGAAGACCCCACGTCTGTCAGCGATTGTCTCACGTCCATGAAAATATAATGTTTTCGCCCAGGTGTCGGGACGTCTTTAGAGCAAACTGCTCTCTCCACAGAAACGAAAGAGCTCTAGTGACTGTACTCCGCAACAGTCGAGAAGCAAGTTCCAGCCTCTCACGTTGCTCAAAAACCTTCCCGGGGTGGAGAGGGAAATCAACAACTGTTCACCCTGATGTTCTTGAATAAACCTATCATGGCCCTGCAGCGGTTACTGTGCCATTCATGTATTCTAGCGAGTAGACCCAATCTTCCTCAACCCATCACTGCAGTGCAGTACACATTCTGTTCTCCGCAAAAATAGCACACAATGCCTGGAGGTGCTACATCCAAACCCCCCCCCCCCCTCGGTGTGTTTCACAAGATGGGGGCAGCTTCATAGTGAAAACAAGCTCTGTCTCATCCATAAAACGATTTAGAGGGCGCCGTTTTGGTGAGTTGCAGTGGCATTTAAGAAATGCGACATCCAGAGAAATTTGTCGTCCCATCTCACTGTGAACCGTATTTACTCGAATCTAAGCCGCACTCGAATCTAAGCCGCACTCGAATCTAAGCCGCACTCGAATCTAAGCCGCACTCGAATCTAAGCCGCACTCGAATCTAAGCCGCACTCGAATCTAAGCCGCACTCGAATCTAAGCCGCACTCGAATCTAAGCCGCACTCGAATCTAAGCCGCACTCGAATCTAAGCCGCACTCGAATCTAAGCCGCACTCGAATCTAAGCCGCACTCGAATCTAAGCCGCACTCGAATCTAAGCCGCACTCGAATCTAAGCCGCACTCGAATCTAAGCCGCACTCGAATCTAAGCCGCACTCGAATCTAAGCCGCACTCGAATCTAAGCCGCACTCGAATCTAAGCCGCACTCGAATCTAAGCCGCACTCGAATCTAAGCCGCACTCGAATCTAAGCCGCACTCGAATCTAAGCCGCACTCGAATCTAAGCCGCACTCGAATCTAAGCCGCACTCGAATCTAAGCCGCACTCGAATCTAAGCCGCACTCGAATCTAAGCCGCACTCGAATCTAAGCCGCACTCGAATCTAAGCCGCACTCGAATCTAAGCCGCACTCGAATCTAAGCCGCACTCGAATCTAAGCCGCACTCGAATCTAAGCCGCACTCGAATCTAAGCCGCACTCGAATCTAAGCCGCACTCGAATCTAAGCCGCACTCGAATCTAAGCCGCACTCGAATCTAAGCCGCACTCGAATCTAAGCCGCACTCGAATCTAAGCCGCACTCGAATCTAAGCCGCACTCGAATCTAAGCCGCACTCGAATCTAAGCCGCACTCGAATCTAAGCCGCACTCGAATCTAAGCCGCACTCGAATCTAAGCCGCACTCGAATCTAAGCCGCACTCGAATCTAAGCCGCACTCGAATCTAAGCCGCACTCGAATCTAAGCCGCACTCGAATCTAAGCCGCACTCGAATCTAAGCCGCACTCGAATCTAAGCCGCACTCGAATCTAAGCCGCACTCGAATCTAAGCCGCACTCGAATCTAAGCCGCACTCGAATCTAAGCCGCACTCGAATCTAAGCCGCACTCGAATCTAAGCCGCACTCGAATCTAAGCCGCACTCGAATCTAAGCCGCACTCGAATCTAAGCCGCACTCGAATCTAAGCCGCACTCGAATCTAAGCCGCACTCGAATCTAAGCCGCACTCGAATCTAAGCCGCACTCGAATCTAAGCCGCACTCGAATCTAAGCCGCACTCGAATCTAAGCCGCACTCGAATCTAAGCCGCACTCGAATCTAAGCCGCACTCGAATCTAAGCCGCACTCGAATCTAAGCCGCACTCGAATCTAAGCCGCACTCGAATCTAAGCCGCACTCGAATCTAAGCCGCACTCGAATCTAAGCCGCACTCGAATCTAAGCCGCACTCGAATCTAAGCCGCACTCGAATCTAAGCCGCACTCGAATCTAAGCCGCACTCGAATCTAAGCCGCACTCGAATCTAAGCCGCACTCGAATCTAAGCCGCACTCGAATCTAAGCCGCACTCGAATCTAAGCCGCACTCGAATCTAAGCCGCACTCGAATCTAAGCCGCACTCGAATCTAAGCCGCACTCGAATCTAAGCCGCACTCGAATCTAAGCCGCACTCGAATCTAAGCCGCACTCGAATCTAAGCGGCACCTGAAAAATGAGACTAAATGAAGGAAAAAAATTTTTTCCATTGTTAATATGAGAGACAATTTAGGTCAAATGAATGAAAATATAGCTACAGTAGTTTGGTTAGAGTCGTAAGCTCAGCAGTTAAGCTTTATGTACCAGGTAGCCATTGCTATGCGTCAGGCACTCCATCCGTCCTTTTTCATGTGCTTCGTCTGGTTTGAACTGATTGCTTATTTTTCTTTGATCTGATAAGTGCCATTCTCTTTGCTATAGGTGTTTACGACACTAAGCTGAAAATGCATTACTGTACTGCCATGCATTGTTTGTCGCATTCTGATAATGGATGTTTACGGCCTGTCGCCGCTCGCGGCGTGGCTTGCTTTTGTGCGCGCTACCGCCGCTTACAATAAAAGAAACAGAGGAGAGGAATCATCTCATTAGCGAAACAATGGCAAGAGACTGCTATTTGTTGTTACTTACACTGCTGCTTTCTTTGATAATGATCAACAAGAACCAAATAATACACTGCGTATGATAGATGTTCTGAAAGAGAATGTAGCGAAAATTTTTCTCTGTTTGAAAATCTTTGCGGCCGCTTCTTTAGTACATCAAATTCTGCACAGAAATTAGTCATCTTAGATTTAAAAATCTAGTCAGTTGCTGTGCTTCATTTCTGACTATCACTATTAGGCATAAGAATAATACGAATATAAACATGACATGATATGTATATTCTTCCGCGTTTGCTGTTGTCTCACTCTAGTTTTAGTTTCGTAGTTTATTAGGCAGGTAGGATTTAAATGAGAGAGCAGCAAGCATGGAAGAATACGTGGCAAAATGTTTATATTCGTATTATTCTTATGGTGAAGAGAATACTGCATGTGATTCACATTTCATCAGGTTCCTATTAGCAACCATCTCTTCTCACAAGTAGGAAAAAATTCAGAACGTAGAGTTGGCCATATTGACAAACATCCCAAACAATTTTGCCAGTCAGGTTTTCGTAGTACACTGAAATACTGCTACATTCAAAGATGAACAATACGGAATTTGTATTTCCTTAGCTGGATAATGTATGAAAATGCAGTGGTCGAAACTCGAGGCGGATAGAAAAAAGCTCGTCTTCCACCTTTTTTTTAAATTTATTTACTGACGCAGAGGTTTTGGTGCCAGTATTTATCTTTGTGCCTGCAAAGCATGCCTGTGTAGCACTACACATATTCGACGGCAAAAGTTAGTTGTGGCGGCACCTACCAACATTTTTTCAGAACTTCCGCTTACTTTTCACTCGATTCTAAGCCACAGGTGGGTTTTTGGATTACAAAAACCGGAAAAAAAGTGTGGCTTAGATTCGAGTAAATATGGTACGCTGTTCTTGTAATAAACACATTAGGCAGGCACCAGTGCGACCCCACTTTACCTTGATCCGCACGCAGTATAGGGGCACCAGGCTCCCACATCACGTCCACTTGCTAATAAAGCAGTAGGAACGACGCTACCAGTTTCTAAAGAAGTGTCACTTCGCATTCAGCCACGGCGTTCCCACCCTCTAGCTTGGCTGCTAGTGGAACAAGGCCATCTGCCAGAATGGGAGCCCATAAACCACTGCCCTGCAGGGCCCACGGCTGGTTTCAGTGACATCAAAAGCAAGTGGACAGCCTGGAGAACAGCGTAAAGCTCCGCAGTATAAACCGAACACTGGTCGGGAAGCCGAAATCGATTTGGGGTGTCGCCAACGATATAGGCACTCCCTACACCTAACGATGTTTTCGAGCAATCAGTGTAAATAAATGTGGCTTCCTTCATTTGTGCACATAGAGCAGCAAATGCCCGACGATAAACAAGTAAAGGGGTACCATCCTTGGGAAATTGACAAAAATCACGGAGCAGGCAGATCTGGGGACGGAGCCAAGGCGGTGCTGTACCCCAAGTTGCCAAGAAGGTTTTAGGAAAGCGGAAGGAAAGAGAATGGAGCAGTTGACGGAAGCGGACTCCTGGTGGTAGGGAGGAAGGGTGGCCTGCATACCCTACATCCAAGGAGGCATCGAAAAAAATGTCATGGGCCAGATTAGCAGGCATGGAAGACAGATGGCTAGCATAACGACTCAGGACAGCTCTCCGATTGGACAGCGGAGGTTCAGCAGTCTCAGCATAAAGGCTTTCCACAGGGCTGGTGTAAAAAGCTCCAGACACTAAACGTAATCCATGGTGGTGGACAGAGTCGAGACGCCGAAGAATAGACGGCCGAGCAGAGGAGTAAATTTTGCTTCCATAGTCCAATTTCGAGCGCACTAAGGCGCGATGGAGGCGGAGAAGGACCACTGTCTGCTCCCCAGGAGGTACCATTCAGGACACAGATGGTGTTGAGGGATCGCAGACAGCGAGCCGAAAGATAGGAAACGTGGGAGGACCAGCACAGTTTTCTGTCAAACATAAGACCCAAGAATTTAGCGACGTCCAAAAACGGAAGGTTGACAGGTCCTAGATGTAAGGAGGGTGGAAGAAACTCCTTACATTGCCAAAAATTAACACAAACGGTCTTACTGGGAGAAAAACTGAAGCCAGTTTCGATGCTCGAAGAGTGGAGGTGATCGAGACATCCCTGAAGACGTCGTTCAAGAAGGCTGGTCTGTTGAGAGCTGTAGTAGATCGCAAAATCGTCCACAAAGAGGGAGCCCGAGAAATCAGGAAGGAGACAATCCATAATCGGATTTATGGCAATGGCAAACAGTACAACACTCAGCATGGAGCCCTGGGGTACCCCATTTTCTTGGGAGAAAGTACGCGAGAGAGTGGTGTTCACCCGCACTCTAAATGTGCGCTCTGCCATAAATTCGTGAAGAAAAAGGGGCAGCCGACCTCGAAAGCCCCAAGAGAACAGTGTGCACAGGATGCCTGTCCTCCAACAGGTATTGTACGCTCTCTCCAGATCAAAAAATATTGCTACTGTTTGGCGTTTCCAGAGAAAAATGTTCATGATATAAGTGGAGAGAGCAACAAGATGGTCAACTGCAGAACGATGCTTTCGGAAACCGCATTGGGCAGGTGTTAACGAATCCGACTCCAAACTTCCGAGGAGGGAGTGAAGGTGTTAAATGAGCTAGTAAAGAATTTCCAGCATTCCTTCTTGCTATCGCGGATGACGCGACGGCATCGCGCTCGGAACTGCTTATAGCGGATACAGCTGTCCAAAGTAGGATGGTGGCGGAAAACTTGAAGAGCACGTTGCCGCTCACGTATTGCGTCACGGCATGCTGTATTCCACTAAGGAACTGGGGGGCGCCGGGCAATGCAGAGGTGCGTGGTATTGAAAGTTCTGCAGCTGTAAGAATAAAGTCTGTAATATGTGTGACCTCATCGTCGACGCTAGGAAAGTGACGGTCATCGAATGTCGCTAGAGACGAAAAAAGTGTCCAATCGGCTTCGCCAAACTTCCAGCGTCGCGGGCGCATATATGGCAGTTGAGGCTGCAGTCCAAGGACACATGGAAAGTGGTCACTCTAGTGTGTATCATCAAGGGCGAACCATTCGAAGTGCCGAGCTAGCGGAACAGTACTGACCGAAAGGTCCAAATGAGAGAAATTTGTCGTGGAGGAGACAAAAATGTAGGGTCCCCAGTGCTGAGGCAAACTAGATCCGCTTGGTGGAAGATGTTGATCAATAGTGAGCCATGCGGACAAGGATGTGGAGATCCCCAAAGCGAGTGGTGGGCATTGAAGTCCCCAACCAGCAAATAGGAGGGTGGAAGCTGACCAAGAAGATCAGCTCACGCCATTGGTGTGGACGATGGAATGTATAGAGTACAAAAAAAAAGGTATATCCAGAAAGGGAAAGATGGACAGCGACAGCTTGGAAGGAAGTGTTTAAGGGGATTGGGTGATAATGGAGAGTATCATGGAGAAGAATCACGAGTCCTCCATGTGCTGGAGTGCCTTCAACAGAGGGGAGATCAAATCGGACGGACTGAAAATGGGGGAGAACAAAGCGGTCGTGGGGACGCAGCTTTGTTTCCTGAAGACAGAAGGTGACCGGCGAGTAGGATCGTAAGAGGTTCGACAATTCATCCCGATTGGCTCTAAGGCCGCAGATATTCCAGTGGATAATGGAAATAGGGTGAACAGAAAATGGAGGAATGTGCCAAGGTTGCCGTCACCTCAGCGACTGCTCAGAGCTTGCGACCGACAGCATGGAATGGCATTCAGCCGAAGGCAGAAGATCCTGATCCATAGGTTGTTCAGGAGCAGCTCCTGCCACACCAGCGATCGGCCGGTTGATCGGCCGCCAGCAGTGCGCCTCGGCGACCCAGGAGGAGGCCGAGGGCGATTACCGCCAGGTGGTGATGTAGATGAGACACGCCTTGGCGGAGAAGGAGATGAACTGGGTTTCTTACTAGCCTTCTTGGAAACATGATGTTTAGATGAAGGAGGAACCGATGGTTGTGAAGTTGGGGTTCGAAGTCTTTGTGTCTGACTTTTGGGCTCGAGATTTAGCAGAACCCGATGAAGGGCGAGCCATCGAGTGGGCAGGCGAAAGTGGGGAGGTTGAACAGGCGATCTTTGCGCTGGCCGATCTGACGACCGTGGCACTAAAGGTAAGGTCACAAGTCTGCATGGCCGCCTCCTTTGTTGGCCGAGGAGAGGCAAGGACAGTGCTTTATTTTCCTGTGAGTCACGGTGGGCTGTCGACTGGCGAATAATTTTCGAGCAGCAAAGGTCGACACCTTTTCCTTCACTCTGATTTCCTTAATGAGCTTTTCGTCTTTAAAAATGGGGCAATCTCGAGAGGAAGCAGCGTGGTCACCCATACAGTTGATGCAACGAGGGGATGGAGGTGGACAAGCACCCTCATGGGCATCCTTGCCACAAGTAACACATTTGGCTGGTTGGAACAGGACCGGCTGGTGTGATTGAACCGCTGACACTGATAGCAACGCGTAGGGTTTGGGGAAAAAAGAGAAAGGGAAAGGAAAGAAGAGGTCTCAGACGCCGCAGCCGAGAAAAAGGCAAAGAGAAGAGGTAAGGAAAAGAGAAGGACAAGGGAAGGACGAGGACTTGCAAGCGGAGAAAGCAAAGAATTTGTTACAGTTTCGAGCGTCCGTCTCCGAACGTAGGCACAAAACATCCTCCCAGAGGGGGAGAAAGGGAAGGAAAGGGGCGGAGGTGAGTGGGGGCGGAGGGGGGGGGGGCAAGATGGGGGATGGGGAAAGATGCGGAAAGGGAAGGTATGCAGCCCGGAAAGGAAGGAAGGCCACATTAGCTCGAGGTCCCGTGCTCACTACGCACGTATCCACAAAAAAGTAGTGAACCCTGTGGGGGGGCCTAAGAGGTTTGGAGCTCATTCATATTGCAATGTGTTCCATTCCTGTAGTTGCAGTGTGTTTAATGGGACATCATCCTCTAGCATTACTTTTCCTCAACAGTAGTTGTCGATACCAGTATTGGTTTTTGAATTTTGAATGGGTCAATATCATCTCAGTTGCTTTTCTGGAAACTTTCGTATAATTTTATACAAAGTATATTTCAAGCTATAATGTACAAAAAGAGATTACTTTATAAGGAATTTTAGTTTCTATGTTATAATCGGTAAGTACTAGTCATGAATGTAGTTAAATTTCTTTTTAGAAACATTTGGAATTAGTAACTATTTGCACACTTAAAATTTGTATTATTAATTGCACAATCCAGTACTGTTTACTATGTTTATTTCTGGATTCATTTATGAAATAACAATCAAAATTAATAATGTAACAAAAACTTCATTTGCTCAGAAAAATTGTAAGCCCTTTGGGATATTGTTATTCCTGGAGAGAGAGAGAGAGAGAGAGAGAGAGAGAGAGAGAGAGAGAGAGAGAGAGAGAGAGACTTAAGCTTGCCTCTGATGTGATCAGACATTTTTGTATAATTGGTGCGCACAATGAAATTCTGGCTTTGTTAATGTGAAACATCAAAATACTGTATGATATACTGAAATGTGAGAAAATCTGTGGAAAATATATTTACATAAAAAATTCTGCAACAACCATCTTAATTTATTAAGTTCAAAGAACCGGACAGATTTTCAGCTTCCAGAATCAAACCCCTAAACAAGAACTGGAGCCATCTCAACACGACAAGAAAAGATTATTGTAATCTTTGCTTCTCTCAAATCTTCATAAGAGACTTTGCTTATTAATTACTTGAACTGGGCATTGTTTAATGTGGATAATAGATGGAAGAAGGAAGGAGAGGGGAAATTACAACAGGCATCTTTAAAAATGCACTGAAAGAGGTAGAGGTCTTTCTACTCATGTGAAGGCCAAAAAACTTGGTCAACTTGGGTCATACGAAGTGTCCTCTCTTCACTGTTTGCACCACCACCTGCATTTGAGTGCAGGTACTGTACACTTCCAACTAAAGCCACATTATGCCAATGCTGTGTCACATTGACTTTGCAGAACATTTTTGCAACACAGTGCGGAAGCATGTGCAACCCCCTGGTAGAGTGGCTGTGATCTCCAAACAAAGAGATTGCAAGACGAATAGCACAATGTTTTTCATATACCCTACAAGAAACCCACAGAAACAAAGCCAGTACCAACATACTTTTAATCTGTTGCTGGTAGCGAGTACTGAATTATTAGAATTTGTATGTAAGTTTTATGTAGTACTTCCTCTTTGCAAGTTATGTGCCAGATGCAGAGCTGGAAATCAATGAACTAAGTAACATCTCTGATATACTACACTACTACTGTTTTCATTAAGACATGATAAAGCTATATTCCCATATTTATTATACAGGGTGTACATAAAGTCCGGGAACACTTAATTCCATAAGAACCAAACATTTTACAGTTATCATACATGTCATTTTGAAGAGAAACCCTGAAAGATTTTTCCATGTATAATGCTTCAGTGTAGTTTGGTAATTTGCCGACAGTCAGCGCTAGTTGCACACATGGCAAGTTCAGGTGCCAAATTTTTAGTGCCAAAGACACTTTCCACTTTACTGGAAAAGTGAACAGGCATAATTGTCTAGTCTGGGGTACAAAGCATCCACACAAACGCATCAAATTTGAGCGCTATTCCGCAAAGGTAAATGTTTTTTGTGCCTTGTCGCTTCAAAATCTGTACGGGCCATCATTCTTTGCTGAAAGCACTGTCACTGGCTATTCCTACATAGAGTTGTTGCAGCAATGGCCGATGCCTCAAACGCTATCAGACTCTCCGTTCATGTTTCAGCAGGCTAAGGCTCCAGCCCATTTCCATTGTGAAGTTCATGGGTACCTGAACACGAAGCTGCCACAGCAACAGAGCGGACGTGCTACAGAAGGGGACAGCTGTTTCATGAAATGGCCTCCCCGATCACCAGATCTCACTCCGTGAGAGTTTTTCTATAGGGACTCAAAGATATGGTGTATGTACTGCCTCTATCACGTGATGTAGCAGAGCTCCAGGAGAAAATACGGGAATCAACTGCCACAGTCCACTATGCCATGCTGGGAAGGGAATTGCAAGAATTCGATTACGGAAATGACGTCTGCCGGGTCACTCATGGATCGCATATCAAATGTTTGTAAAAAACTTTCAGACTCTCTCTGTTCAAAAATGCAATATATGACATCTGTACAATGTTTACTTCTTATCCAATAAATAATTGCAAGTGTTCCTGGACTTTATGTACACCCTCTACTTCATCTTCCCGATGTAGCAAAAAGTGCTTATATTTCCTTTCAACTATGTCTATTATTTTGGAACAAAGTTTAAAATAATCCTGGGTAAATTTAATACAAAAGAAAATAAAATATTTTCATTTCATATTTTCATTTTATAAACAAACTGTTCCCATATTAACTTTGTTTTCTGGCAGATCATACAAATATGTTTATGATGGGGTCATCTTCAGGGCAATTTACACAATTTGGTTGCTCGCTGGAGTTGTCACCCTGCCTATGGCGGGTTGAAACCTGTTGGCAGCAAAATAAATAATGCGATTGTGACTGTCATATTGAACAACTGATTATAAGTAGATTAAATCACTGTTATCTCCACACAACTATGTTTCCTAAAAAAAGAGAGAGATCTTTATGATTCTGTTTCCATAATTAAACATTTTGCAACTGACACTCATGTCTTATTTGTTTTATTTATCTTGCTCAACACTGATAAAAAGTAGCCTACTCAATATCGAGGTTTTTGTAACAGTGTGGCAGATTTATGCTTGCGCTGTAATACAGTAATTGAAAAAAAGAATTGGAATTTACTGCAACACATTGTACAAGGCCAATTAAACAAGTAAAATTCACTGGCAGGAATAAACACATTCATATTTTTAAAAAATAACTTGAGTGGTTGGAAAACTAAAACATTAGTCTAGATTATTATGTAGTGTTTATGAATCAGAGGCTGAACAACGTGACAGACTGCTGATATTTCCTTTGCATTTGTGCAGGTAAAACATATACCACGAAATTTGAACTGTTTCTATACTGTAAAAAAGAGAATCTATTGAACTGTTACAAACTAATGGGGAAAAAACCTGAAACAAAATTTTCCCTTTAAACAAATTATACTCTCAGTACACTTTCAGTTTGCATTAACTAAATCATACAGCAGAAATTCTAAATGTACCTTTTGTTGCAAGTCCAGTAGAATATGATTCTGTATTCACATCCTTATTAACAAATAAAGACAAGTCTGGCATAACATAATGAAGCATGAAGACTAAATAATTCACTTTTCACAATATAAATTTAGCTCATAACTTTTATTAAGAATTTGTTGCACCAAATACATCAACTATTACAATGTTTCTGCACTGTAAGAAATGCAGTTAAAATATATCACTTTAATTGACATTCTTGGTCCATGACACCTTTTGTGAAAAATCAGTCTACTGCACAGAGTATTCTCATTATTTTTTTCCGTATTACAAATCACTCAAGAGAAAATATTAAAGTATGAATACACTGCACATCACAGTGAACCAAGTATCAACAACAATACACATGATCTTTGTGATTAAAAAACCTATCCCAAACTCAAGAGAAAATACAAATCAGCAATACAATGTCATGAGCATTTTTTTTTTTTTTGTTTTTTTGAGTATTTTGTTACCGGACTTTAATCACATAAGGAAAAACAGTACTGAGAATTTTTTTTTTTGCAGACTTTTGCACAATATAATAGCAAAGGGTAGGGCAAACACCTAATGTAAAACTTCAGTGAAATGTTCCTTGACCAGCATTTTGAGCATGGTGATTCAGGTTCTGGAACTGTAGTACCAATTTGGAATAAAATTACGTCACAGGTTGTAAATTCATTTTTGTTTTAAGTACTGGGATTGGTTGCAGCCAAAAGTCGTCATCCCATTGCTACAGTATGCTCAGCCATCCACATGCAGTTTCAGTTCTGGAACTGGCTTTATTTTAAGACTAGGCTGTTCACTCTTTAATGAATCTTAAAGAAACTCTTTATTCACCCCCTCCTCCAGTTCTTTAATATTTACACTGGGTGGATAAACAAGGACCATGGAGCTTCCTGATACCTTGAATCAATCCCCCTTTTTTAATTCATATTGTTTTCTTGTGATCCACAGCTGCCATTCTACACTCATGGAGAAAGAAGTACACGAATTTCCACAAAAACCATCTTGTTTTTGCAGAAATTCTCCAAAGGTGGAGATTGGCAGCCATGGACTATAAGAGAACTATCTGAATGAAAGAAGAGGAATCTGGTAAGGCACCTCAGTGGTCCTGTTTTATCTGTCCAATGTACATGCAAAAGAAGAATTGGAAGGTGTGAACTTACAGTTTCTTGAAGACCCATTAGAGACTGAAAAATCTTGTCTTCATATAAAGGAAGATCCAGGACTGAAACTGCATGTTGATGGCTCTGAGTATAAAATAACCACTGGATATTAGCCTTGGGGGCCAAAACCGATCCTGGTGTTTATTATAAAAAAAAGTGTAGCTTGTGCCATCATTTTAATCTCATTCATTGAAATAAATTAACATCAGAGTTTTTTAAAAATTTGCCTGCATTTCTTGTTAAAACCTGTCATAAATAATGTTTTGGTATTTTGCCAATATAGTGTATAAAGAAATTCACCAGGCATTTTTTATATTTTGTAAAACAAATATTTCTTTTGACAAGGCAAGAACAGAAAGGCAAGAAAGAAACTTACAATGAAACACGTACGGGAATAGGAGGCCAAGTTAGAACACAAATCAGACAGGTTACTAGGAGGCAAATTTTGAGTAACTATTAAGAATCTGGTAACTTTAGAAGAGTCATAGCAATCTTTCAAAATTTTATAACTGAAATGAGAATGGTACACCCTAGTATAGAGACATTTACTATTTTCAGGGTTCTCCATGCCACTTACGCGTGCAAAAAAAAAAAAAAAACTTCACACATGAGCAGGTTGACAAGTCACTGAAGTTCAACAGCTAGCTATGCCAAACAGAAGATAACCACCTTACAAAATCTTTACACAAAAGATGTCCATGTATTCTAGTCTGTTCTCAGGCTTTTTTTTTTTTTTTTTTTTACTAGTTACCTTGCTCATTTCTAGGTTAATATAGAAATCAAAACCCCATATTTCCTGTATTGGTATCAGCACAGATCAATTTTCCCTAACAATGTGGATGGCAGTGGACTTGAGTAAAATTAAGTATTATTGATCAACTGATAGTCAGCAATAACAGTACTGAAATTTAGACAACCAAATTGAATGTTTGAGGAATGATGCATTTTCTTTTGCAGACAATTTTCAACATTATACAAACAACTTCAAAATACCATGAGCAAAATGACTAACCATCTAAAATTTGTACTGTGTTTCATAAAAATCTTCAGTGCAGTATGGGTGAGAAAGCTACACTATACTACAGAACTATTAACCAAAGTATTCCAACTAACTTATGCAAGAAGTGCTACCAGAAGCAATGCTAAAAAGTAATGAAAATATGGATTCTAACAAATAACTGAGCACCAAGGAATTACTTATTAAAGGACAGATCCAATATGAGTACATTTGCTTTATAGATTATATGTATTGATTTAAACCAGAAACACACAGAGCCAACATGGCATGTCACATGACTATTTTCAACGTCAACAAAGAAACTTCTGAAACACACACACAGCTTCATCACATTTACTTTTTTTTTACAAAAGAAAAAAAAACAAAAAAGGCACAAAATAATGACTTCTGAACAGAAATAATATTCAATGTCAAATATCAGAACAGTATCTTCACACGTACTAATAGCTAAAATACTTTACGGTAACAGACTTCATGTTTTCACATTGATGTGGGAGACAAGAAATTCATCTCTCTCAACTCAGATGGTTTTGCACGGAAAAACATTTCCTTCTTGACAAGACCTGGTGAGCTCTCACCATCAGATGAGCTCTGGTCTTCATCTCTAGAACCTTCCGTAGATGTTCGAACAAGTGATGATGAAGATTTATTCCTGCGTACATCACTTTGTTTTCCATCATCTAATGATGATTTCTGAGATGCTGTCTCCTGAATATTTGTTTGATGTGCAGCAATATCTCTCTGTCCCAAAACTCCGGATAAAATCCAGCTTCCAGGGTACTGGGTAGGGACTCCAAATACACCTGTGAAGTACCTGTTCTGTAGTTCCCCCTGTAAAACAACATTTATGTTACTCAGGACTGCTCCTAATTTACTGCTTTCTATTTACATTGCTTCCATTTCAAATTCTGCTTGATGAAGGGTACAAAGGACAATTGCACCACGCTCATCACAATATGAATGGATGTGTGTATCTCATGCCTCAATTCTGTGGACAAATCTGCGAATACTTTACAAAAAATTTATTTAGTGGATGAGTCTGAGAAAATTATTTTACAATATGTGACATTGAATTACTTGTTTCAGTATTTTGCAGACTTCATTCTAAAATTTTCAATTAAAAAGTATAAAATCTAGCATTAATAGTTACACAATTTAATGATAGAATATCTTAAACAAATGCAACATTTAACTATTATAAAAGTAACAAATCTGCAGTACCTACACTAATATTCCTATATTAACGTCACTGTCATGATGGTTTCAGAAATTTACCACCCCTTGTTTGAAAGCGAGGTGAAGAGTCCAAATCAAAAGAACCAATTAATTATTAAAGAATTGCATTTCATACTAATCCATCATTGGAACAATTAAGCACAATTGAGGCTATAAACATTAACTTATTGCCAACATACAAGTGTTTAGTCACCAAATCCAACAGTTGACAATAACTTTGGTGGTACTCAT
Source organism: Schistocerca nitens (assembly GCF_023898315.1). NCBI lineage: Eukaryota > Metazoa > Arthropoda > Insecta > Orthoptera > Acrididae > Schistocerca > Schistocerca nitens. The sequence goes on along the minus strand of NC_064614.1, from coordinate 1,189,200,025 downwards.
GACATTCCAACCATATTGCACCAGCACCCTCATCATTAACTGTAAGAACTCCTATAATTACAAATTTAAGGAAACTGACTGACTGACATAAGTGTTGCCAGTAACTAACTTCACATAGATGAATCAAAACTTGAATGCTGGAAATAAAATCACTGAACATCGTATGTCTGAAAGAGTAGTGACTAAGTTCTGAAAAATTCACATTTAAAAGAGGCCATTACACACACTGGTAATAGTTACGTAGTGCCTCTTGCATCATCATAGTTTATGTGCAATACATGTACTAATATGCATCTAAACGTTATGATTTTTTATAGCATAACAACTTTTCTGAATTTCACTGGTAGTTTTGGTTTTTACACTAACATGTGCATCAAATATACATGTTTGGCTATGTAACAGATCGCCGTTTCCACAGCCTTTATTTTGCACTTATTTGTTGGCTTCAACTAACAGCCATACTGTCACTGTTCAACCTAACCTACATCTTGAGATACACTACAGATGACTCCCACAACCAAAGTTTTCAGGCAGGGAATGAGGGACCAGGAGGAAATGGGCAGCAAATGCACTAGCACACAATTTCTACAATGTGACTAGAAAATGGTTAATTCTTCAATCATCAAGAAGACACTGAAGTATATCTCAACTGGTATCTATGCAATACCACTGTTAAGAGAATTATTCCAAGAGCTGCCTGACAGGATTTTAAGAAACTAAACAAAGTTTAATATACCTGATTGACTCCAGTCTTTTTCCCAAATTTAAATACTTGTTCTCACTAATATAACTAAGCTTTGCATTATCTCTTCCTGAGCTCTATGCTGACAGCCACTTTATTTTGGAGTTGAAAATAACAAGCTAGATGCAATATACCTTTAAACTGTCACAAACCAACATTAAATCGCAGAAGTGAATACGATTTCAATGAAAAACTAGACGAACAATGAAACAGCTGTGTATTCAGAAAATAGCCCACCATCGCAAAAGTTGCAAGTCCCTTGAGCTGAAATGTCAACAGCACTGAATATCAGATAATCACCAGAACCTACAGAATGTCTTGGAGGGGGGGAGGGGGGGGGACCCTCAGCAGCTTCCTGAACTTCTGCGAGAAAAATTCCTTTCCGTGGTTCATTATATGATCCTCCCGAATGAGAGTCCAGTGTGCTAACCACTGCACCACCTCTCTTAGTGTTCCCAGTGAGGTGCTCCAATGGTAGTTGCCATTTGTGGACACTATTTTGAACCAAGCACATGCAATGCAATTTCTGACAAGTGCAAGTTGCAAGGGTGGCTGTCTGATCCAAAACGGATGGACTTGCACAGTTATGTTGCTGCAGTTGCCACATGTAATCCACAGATTGTGGTCTCATTACCGGGAGACAAGGTGGACAAAGTCACCACAACATTATAATCCCATGTGAAGACCAATGTCTAGCTATCTCTGCAGTGGGGCAGCACGTCCAATCAGACAAATGAGCAAGTTATAAGAAGGAACGTCATGATCCTGACATCAAGTGCCCCCTGACATCTTGCAGCTCACCTTCAGTTTTGCCAATCACATGTCAACTGCAACTTTGTCATTGGCAAAATGTGTTATTCACAGACGAGTCCAAATATCCTTGGATGTAAGGTGATGGCTGTGTTCATATGTGATGACTGGTAAAGGGCAAATGATGTCCAGAAACCAACAGATTTCCAAGTTTCTGTGATGATGTAGGGTAGCTTCAGTGTTAACAGTCCTTACAGATCTTTTCATTGTCCACTGTCGCCTTACATATCAAGCAGTACATCGAAAAGAGCATGTTGAACAATATGACAGCTCCCGCACATGATCGTGGCCCTGAATTCCTTCTAATGCCAGGCTTATGTAGCACGAATCAGCAAAGATGTCTTGTGAAGCAACAACACTGAAGTAATGGGGTGGTTGGCAGGAAGTCCCGATAAACCTCATCGTACATGTGGGTCATTCAGAGAAATGTGTTGATGGTCATCCTGTTCCACCACAGACTCTGCAAGAACTCTTTTAGGCAGCTCTCACTGCAGAATGGGTATGGATACCACCGCATGACCTCTTGTAGACTCATACAGAGCATCCCATGTAGGTATCACACAGTGATTAACTGCTAAGTGAAGGCACACAAAAAGGTGGGAATTAAAGGAGATGGGACCTGGATAAACTGACTAAACCAGAGGTTGTACAGAGTTTCAGGGAGAGCATAAGGGAACAATTGACAGGCATGGGGGAAAGAAATACAGTAGAAGAAGAATGGGTAGCTTTGAGGGATGAAATAGTGAAGGCAGCAGAGGATCAAATAGGTAAAAAGGTGAGGGCTAGTAGAAACCCTTGGGTAACAGAAGCAATACTGAATTTAATCGATGAAAGGAGAAAATATAAAAATGCAGTAAATGAAGCAGGCAAAAAGGAATACAAACGTCTCAAAAATGATGTCGATAGGCAGTGCAAAATGGCTAAGCAGGGATGGCTAGAGGACAAATGTAAGGATGTAGAGGCTTATCTCACTAGGGGTAAGATAGATACTGCCTACAGGAAAATTAGACCTTTGGAGAAAAGAGAACCACTTGTATGAATATCAAGATCTCAGGTGGAAACCCAGTTCTAAGCAAAGAAGGGAAAGCAGAAAGATGGAAGGAGTATATAGAGGGTCTATACAAGGGTGATGTACTTGAGGACAAATTATGGAAATGGAAGAGGAGGTAGATGAAATGGGAGATATGATACTGCGTGAAGAGTTTGACAGAGCACTGAAAGACCTGAGTCGAAACAAGGCCCCGGGAGTAGACAACATTCCATTAGCACTACTGACAGCCTTGGGAGAGCCAGTCCTGACAAAACTTTACCATCTGGTTAGCAAGATGTATGAGTCAGGCGAAATACCCTCAGACTTCAAGAAGAATATAATAATTCCAATCCCAAAGAAAGCAGGTGTTGACAGATGTGAAAATTACCGAACTATAAGCTGCAAAATACTAACACGAATTCTTTACAGACGAATGGAAGAACTGATAGAAGCCGACCTCGGGGAAGATCAGTTCGGATTCCGTAGAAATGTTGGAACACATGAGGCAATACTGACCTTACGACTTATCTTAGAAGAAAGATTAAGGAAAGGCAAACCTACGTTTCTAGCATTAGTAGACTTAGAGAAAGCTTTTGACAATGTTGACTGGAATACGCTCTTTCAAATTCTAAAGGTGGCAAGGGTAAAATACAGGGAGCGAAAGGCTATTTATAATTTGTAGAGAAACCATAAGGCAGTTATAAGAGTCGAGGGGCATGAAAGGGAAGCAGTGGTTGGGAAGGGAGTGAGACAGGGTTGTAGCCTATCCCTCATGTTATTCCATCTGTATATAGAGCAAGCAATAAAGGAAACAAAAGAAAAGTTCGGAGTAGGAATTAAAATCCATGGAGAAGAAATAAAAACTTTGAGGTTCGCCGATGACATTGTAATTCTGTCAGACACAGCAAAGGACTTGGAAGAGCAGTTGAATGGAATGGACAGTGTCTTGAAAGGAGGGTATAAGATGAACATTAACAAAAGCAAAATGAGGATAATGGAATGTAGTCGAATTAAGTCGGGTGATGCTGAGGGAATTAGATTAGGAAATGAGACACTTGAAGTAGTAAAGGAGTTTTGCTATTTGGGGAGGAAAATAACTGATGATGGTCGAAGTAGAGAGGATATAAAATGTAGACTGGCAATGGCAAGGAAAGCGTTTCTGAAGAAGAACAATTTTTTTAACATCGAGTATAGATTTAAATGTCAGGAAGTCATTTCCAAAAGTATTTGTATGGAATGTACCCATGTATGGAAGTGAAACGTGGACGATAAATAGTGTAGACAATAAGAGAATAGAAGCTTTCGAAATGTGGTGCTACAGAAGAATACTGAAGATTAGATGGGTAGATCACATAACTAATGAGGAGGTATTTAATAGAATTGGGGAGAAAAGGAGTTTGTGGCACAACTTGACTAGAAGAAGGGATCGGTTGGTATGACATGTTATGAGGCATCAAGAGATCACCAATTTAGTACTGGAGGGCAGCGTGGAGGGTAAATATCGTAGAGGGAGACCAAGAGACGAATACACTAAGCAGATTCAGAAGGATGTAGGCTGCAGTAGGTACTGGGAGATGAAGAAGCTTGCACAGGATAGAATAGCATGGAGAGCTGCATCAAACCAGTCTCAGGACTGAAGCCACAACAACAGAAGGCACACATTACTGAAGCTCTGTAAGTCCAATAAAAAGCACCTAGAATGACTAGGGGAATGGTTTTTCTACTCTGTTACACATTTCAGTTCTTTTTATTTAAACAATCAAGGACGTAATGTTATGTTTTGTTTTCTACTTAATTTGTGAAACACAAGACTATCTTTTTGTAACATACCCACTCCTCAATTATTGCTCAATAAAGTATGGCGGACACCTAAACTCCTCTTTCCTTAATTGTTTTGAGCAGTGTACACTGATAAGCCAGAATATTATGACCATCTACCTGATAGCTGGTATGCCCATATTTGGCATGAATAACAGTGGCAAAGCGTCATGCCATGGAAGCAAAGAGGCCTCAGTAGGTCACTGGAGGGAGCTGACACCACATTTGCACACCCCAAGTCACCAAATTCCTGTAAATTCCAGGAATGGAGGGCAATTAGCTCTCACACTGATGTGTTCCATCAGGTTCAGATTTGGCGAGTTGGGGAGAGCCAGCAAAACAAATGGACCTCTTCACTGTGATCCTCGAACCACTCAAAACACACACACTTGCCTCTGTAACATGGCACTGCTGTCAGCTAACAGAATCGTTGTGAAGCGATGTATGTGGCCTGCAACTGTGTGTGATACTCCTTGGTTGTCATGGTGCCCTGCATGAACTTCGCTGGACCCACGGATGCCTACATGAATGTTCTGCAGAGCACCACCACCACCACCACCACCACCACCACCACCACCACCTTTTCTCCGTTCTGCAGTACAGATATTAAGGACTTTTTCTCCTGGAAGAAGATGGATTCGTGCCCTCCCATCAGCATGAAGCAGTTATCTGTATTCATCAAACCACACAATGCTCTGCCACTGCACTAAAGTCCACTACCAATGGTCATGCACCAATTTCAGTTTTATTTACCGATGATGGGGTGTTAATGTTGACATACACATGGGTCATTGGCTGCAGAGCCCCATCATTAGAAGTTTTCAGCGCACTGAGCTCAGACACTTTTACTCTGCCAACATTAAAGTTTGATGTTACATCTGCCACAGTTCACCACCTATCTGCCCACCCTATGACGTCCAGCATCTGTAAAAGAGGTGGCCGCCCAACCCCACGAAGTCTGGATTTGGTTTCAACATATGTTGAAGACACCACATCACTTTTCGAACACCCAACAAGTCATGCAGTTTCCAAAATCCTCATGCCAAGTCTCTGGGCTATCACAATCTGCCCTCTGTCAAACTCAGATTGTGCACCTTTCCCATTCTACACATGTACAGCACACTCAATGATACTACATTCAATATTTATGTGTGACTAGCAGTCATTCCTCGCCCCTCGCCAGGTGACTGCTATCACCTGGACAGGTTTATATCAATAGCAGGTTAGTGGTCATAATGTTCTGGCCGATCAGTGTCATTTCAACACATACAAAAAGTTACACCCAATTTCCTAACAACAAAAATATCTTTTGTTCTTTCTTGTGTTACAACAACAGTTTTTCCCTTTCAAAACAGTACATGTTTACAAATTGTTTTTCCAAATAAAGTTGTTCTTTCCACATTTTTCAATGCACACACAACTACGTTATCAACTGGGCTAACGTTTTGTGCATTTTTCCACTGTGTGACAAGTGATCTTAGAGGCTGCACACATCTATATATGAGCATGTAGCGTTTCTTCTGAGGCAGCTGCAGATGAATAAGTAAAGCAAACAAAGTTGAATATAGTTTAAGTTAGACGTATCTGGAGTCTGTTCATAAAAACTACACACGACTTCCTTGTGTGCAAGCGATTCACTACAAATGTTTACTCACAAACAAAGTAATCTGCTTTGCCAAGAAATATTTGTGATATAAATGCATCTACTAGCATTCTAAGATGGAGTGGAGTATAAAGATGAACTAAATACTTACTGACTGCTCGGAGTGTTATCTGAAGTTGAATGGTGCCACTACACTGACTACTTCGATTTCACTTTGCTGTAAGATATCCCACATTGCACCAATCGTACAAATGTGAAAACTAATCACCTGCATCTTACAGACAGCATCCAAAAACATTTGTCTACTTTACTTTCTTCATTATTTGCATTGGTTGATCGGCATTTTTGGTACCCACCTTGCTCACAATTTACAACCTTTTTCCTTCGCGGCAACCATGTGCACAGTGGTGTTTCCAACATGAGGAAAGTCAGGTAGAGAACCGGTTGTCAATCAGATGGTAGGTTTTTGTTTGTTTGTGCACAATTTTACCTGTCTTGACATTCAAATCTTCACCTTGCAAATCTATACAGCCACGCAAAACCCTCACACTTACTAACCTTTTCTTCATTTATCGTTGCAAGTCCATAATCTAGGCACAACTAATGAATTTGAGTAATTTTACATCCTTTTATACATGAAAGACTTATTACAGCATGCACTTTGCAAATGGCTGGAGCAACAATTTTTGAAACCCATGTCTGCTTTCATCTATTGTCTAACAGCTATAGATTCAAAATAATCATTTCTGTGCCACTAAAAATCATTGGGAGACACTGCAGTAATTTTACTTTATTATGAAATGTCAACATTTAAATTTAAGCTGTCAGATCTTGCTCTTTGAATGAGCCTCAGGCCATTGCCAACTTTGATTGTGCTCATCTGTCCCAAGTGAGGCAATGAAGGAAGGTTGAGTAAAGAAACATCCGGACAAAGATGTTCATCTCAGTTAAGCACAGGAAAAGCCCGCCATGGCCTTTAAGAATCCATCCAGTGAAGTGACAGGGATGATTAACGAAAATCTAAATCAGCATAACCAGACAGGGATTTGAATCCCCTTCTAAAATAAGGAGGCCAATTTGTGAAACAATTCACCATCAATCTTTCTGTGAAACACTGGTGGCACCAAAATCACCTAATATTAAATCCATGGTATTTTAATTAAAACAACTGCATTTTCCATGAAGTGTAAAACATGCATTTTTGTCAGATTTTTGACATATATAATGAACTTCTGAAAATGTGCAAAATTGCTATGAATTTTTTTTTTTAGTAATGGTCTTTATGTAAATAGTGACACAACTGGATGTAGATTGTAGCACTGCATCAATGTGTTCAAACAGGTGTGAAAGTTTTGAGACAAAAGTATACAGAACAATAGACCAGTCACTTTTTAACTAATGTCAATGGTAGTGGTTACTCAAGAATACTGCTGCCTCTGCCAAACAAAACCAAATGAGGAGCAAATGCTATACACAATACCATAATGGATATTGAACTAACAATAAGGAATCAAATCAGAAGTACAAAGCTAATACTGGATGAGCCTGGTGTACCCACCAAATTTGTCAAGTTTTAACTCACCAATACAATCAAACATTAGCTACAAAGTTTTTCAAAGCAGTGTCCTTGGATAAACAGTTCTCGGTTTAGCTGCTGCGTCAAATATGGATAAAATCCCAAGCTTTCTAAGATTGCCTCTGGCATCATTGTCAAGGGGCTAAATCTAACTGCCACGGAAGTGGTGACTTGATTACGGCATAGTATCACGGAAATAGCATGTAGCCGAGATCTATGTCCACAGAACTACAAGACTGTCTTCCTCTGTGCTGTTTCTTTGTCAACTGCACAATTCCACACATTGCTACATACTTTCACATCTCATTCTCCAACTCAGCCCACCTGTGTATGGCGGGGCAGGAAAGAAGAAGTGCACACTTAATCACCCATTAATGGACGTACCTTTTACAATCCAGTTCAGTTCAGAAGAGATTTATGCTCAACACCCCAGTATACAGAGTCGGGACTATTTCAGACAAGGACCACCTCGGCTCCTAGATTAGCCATCTGACAATGGTGTTAATGGGGAATGGTTATTCTGTCTGTGATATTAGGACAATGCCACTGAGGAAACCACAAATCGACACTATTCAACCAAGCCAGGAGGACCAACCTATGGCGCGGCTTCCATTCTGTGGTGCAACAACTAGCAAAATCCACGAAAATAGAAGAAACATTGTTATCTATTACAGGTAATTTGAGCCCAAGAGTAAAGAGATTTCTTGCGAGTGTGGTAAAAGTTACTTGGGCCGGTCTATACGGAGTGTTGCCAATCCCTGTGTTAAGCATCCACGTCACCCTGAATACAGTAATTTCGAAAAATTAGCAATGGTATAGCACAGTCTGTTAAACCTAAGATTTAGTTTGAATTAACCAGCGTTGTGGCTCACACTTCAAACTATTGGGATCTGTGATTAGACAAGCCATGGAAATCAGACTATGACAAATAGCTCAATACAGATACCAGTACACAGTTAGCAATTCATGGAAGTGTGTACTTGATAATGAAGAGCACATCCCTTAGTTTACTGCCTGATGCAAGTGATTGCTTACAAGTGACTACAGATGGTGTGTGCAAATGTTATCTATGGACAGGTAGCAACATCTCAATAAGCACCATTTCCATGATATTGTGCGGTCACTCAACCATATACCATATTTTGGGCATAGAAGTGGGAGCCTCACCAGTTCCATGAAAGAGTTACTCCCTGATGATAACAATGAAGGCAATTATGCAATTTTATGCAGCAACTAAACCGAAAACTTTCTGTTCACTATCAGACATTGCAATCATTGACAATACTACAACTACATAAACTGTGGCAAACACTGTCCAGAACAAGAAGCATTACATAGAAAAAATATAATTTAAATACTTTTGTATGCCTGTAGATATATGTAATCAGTGCTGGTTCAGACAAATTATCCTCATACCATGGCAAACTACACAATGAGCTAGAACAAAACAGCACATCTGATCTCCAGTATATAGAAAGGCTGCTTCACATAACCACCCCCTCCCTTTTTTCCGTACTTAAACGGTGCACTAAGGTACTGTAGAACAATGGGATTTCAGTGTGTACCAGGACTGTAGACATACCCGTAGACATAAAATTACATGATTTCAATTTTTCAATGTGATAATTACAGGTTTATAGCTAGCACACTTAAGAGATGTTTATAAATTACTGATCTACACATAAAATCATAACTTGTCCATTGAAATGTTGCCCAAAAGCTATTCCAAGTACACTGTTACTACAATGTGCCCCCCAAAAAATTTGATCATGTCCTTCCCGAGCCCTACAGCCTTTACATGTTATTACCTCCCTTTTTCACACTTCCACAACTAATCACGCAGTGTGAGCAATGTTTATGACTGCCACTATTGACTTAAAATTTAACAGCATGTATACGGACATGACCATTAGAAATGAGAAAGTGAAATGTTTCACAACTATAGTAACAAAGCAATGTTATTACTAAAATTGTACCTGTTTCTTTCTCTGCAGTTTAGGGGATACACTTGGCGAGCCAAGCGGGCTTGTTGGGAGAGATTTGCTGTTGCGCCTGTGACGTTCTTTTGGTGGCATGGCTTGTTCAGCTCCTCGCAATGTCAACCTGTTACCCGCAATCATTTGCTGTGCAACTTGCACTACTGATTTGCCACATGCAGCAGCTTCTCCCACATATCCATCGTCTGTTCCCTGTGATTTGTTGACTCTTGACTGCATCTGTGTTGCACCTCCTACTAATGAGGAAGTATTTTCTGTAAATTAACACATTGAACTAATATACTGCAAGCAACTATTTGGCATGGTTCAGAAGGGGGGGGGGGATAGAGAGAGAGAGAGAGAGAGAGAGAGAGAGAGAGAGAGAGAGAGAGAGAGAGAGAGAGAGAGAGGAGAAAAACATTATGCCTGAAGATCTGAAACCACACATCACTTTTGTTACAGTAAAAAGCTACTTTGAACACTTAAACTTTTAAATCAACGTGCTTAAGAGGGTTTTGACCATTTTCTGGAAATTGTCTAATTATATCATTTCATACTTCTAACATGCTTTTCTTTCCTTTTGAATTTCAGTACTCTTATATAAAAATGGAAATGAAATTCAAATAATTCGAATGCCCTCTAAAACACTCCATTCACATCGTGTGATGCCTCTGAAGTCACTGGCTAGCTTGCTGCTGCTACTGTCAAATGCTAATTCACAGCAATGTCTTGTTTTGGAATTTGTGTTTCTGAAAATGGGTTACAAATGGTGTGTAGTACTTTACTGTACAAATACATCTGTAAAAACTCCTGAAAAGTTGTTTTCACGTGTTCTAGAGAATGAGATGATGCATAATATGTGGTTGCACTGTAACGGCAAATGCACGAAGTCCCTAACTTACATCCGAGGTATGATCTCCCACTGTTATAATGAAGGACTGTGTCACTCAACGAAATCTAACTCTTTGTAAAAATTGTCTTTCACCTAATTACATCTCAATTATTTGGTAGTTCATTTCTTGGAGTGGTAAGCCATCTAATTTTGTATAACGATACCCATAGATCGCTGGTTGGTTCGAATCCAACTCAAAAGAAAATTTTAACTTATTTGTGAAACAACTCTACAGTCCTCTCACATATTAAAACCAAATCACACTACTACAATTAGTTCTTGCCACCACTATTTTAGTATTTCGTGTAAGAGTTTTAAAATATATGACCCTTCCAGGATTGAAGCATGTGACCTCTTTCTCTGAACTTTAATGTGCTATCTACTGCACATGGAACGCCTGCTGAATGAGGCATCTCTGCTCTGTCTTCCACACAGAAAATCGGTACCGTCTTCCACACAGAAAATCGGTACCGTCTTCCACACAGAAAATCGGTACCGTCTTCCACACAGAAAATCGGTACCGTCTTCCACACAGAAAATCGGTACCGTCTTCCACACAGAAAATCGGTACCGTCTTCCACACAGAAAATCGGTACCGTCTTCCACACAGAAAATCGGTACCGTCTTCCACACAGAAAATCGGTACCGTCTTCCACACAGAAAATCGGTACCGTCTTCCACACAGAAAATCGGTACCGTCTTCCACACAGAAAATCGGTACCGTCTTCCACACAGAAAATCGGTACCGTCTTCCACACAGAAAATCGGTACCGTCTTCCACACAGAAAATCGGTACCGTCTTCCACACAGAAAATCGGTACCGTCTTCCACACAGAAAATCGGTACCGTCTTCCACACAGAAAATCGGTACCGTCTTCCACACAGAAAATCGGTACCGTCTTCCACACAGAAAATCGGTACCGTCTTCCACACAGAAAATCGGTACCGTCTTCCACACAGAAAATCGGTACCGTCTTCCACACAGAAAATCGGTACCGTCTTCCACACAGAAAATCGGTACCGTCTTCCACACAGAAAATCGGTACCGTCTTCCACACAGAAAATCGGTACCGTCTTCCACACAGAAAATCGGTACCGTCTTCCACACAGAAAATCGGTACCGTCTTCCACACAGAAAATCGGTACCGTCTTCCACACAGAAAATCGGTACCGTCTTCCACACAGAAAATCGGTACCGTCTTCCACACAGAAAATCGGTACCGTCTTCCACACAGAAAATCGGTACCGTCTTCCACACAGAAAATCGGTACCGTCTTCCACACAGAAAATCGGTACCGTCTTCCACACAGAAAATCGGTACCGTCTTCCACACAGAAAATCGGTACCGTCTTCCACACAGAAAATCGGTACCGTCTTCCACACAGAAAATCGGTACCGTCTTCCACACAGAAAATCGGTACCGTCTTCCACACAGAAAATCGGTACCGTCTTCCACACAGAAAATCGGTACCGTCTTCCACACAGAAAATCGGTACCGTCTTCCACACAGAAAATCGGTACCGTCTTCCACACAGAAAATCGGTACCGTCTTCCACACAGAAAATCGGTACCGTCTTCCACAGAGAAAATCGGTACCGTCTTCCACACAGAAAATCGGTACCGTCTTCCACACAGAAAATCGGTACCGTCTTCCACACAGAAAATCGGTACCGTCTTCCACACAGAAAATCGGTACCGTCTTCCACACAGAAAATCGGTACCGTCTTCCACACAGAAAATCGGTACCGTCTTCCACACAGAAAATCGGTACCGTCTTCCACACAGAAAATCGGTACCGTCTTCCACACAGAAAATCGGTACCGTCTTCCACACAGAAAATCGGTACCGTCTTCCACACAGAAAATCGGTACCGTCTTCTACACAGAAAATCGGTACCAAGTTTTGCCAAAAATAATTCTATTATGCTTTGGGTCATAGTTTATGATTGATAGTCGACAATCTAGTTATAATGTACAGACACATTTGCAAAAGTTCTTCAGTTCCTTAGTTTTGAGCAGGTTTAATGACGTTTTGCAAGAAGCAGGGAAAAGGATGTCCATCGTTGCACACATCGCCACTCTAAATGGGAGCAGTATAAACTGCTCAACTTTCGCAAGGCTTCCACTATCAGTGTTCACAAAATTCCTTTCTATTGTTCCTTAAAAGTTTTAATTGCATTTTCCATCACTAAATCACTATACTGTTTGCAGTAAAAGTACGTAAAACTCCAACTTCGGCTAATGCTCCTACAACACAAGTAAAGCTTCATCTTACTCCTAGTCTGACGTCACCAGAGTATCAACAAACAACAGCGTTTTCAATCACATTACCAGATCTCGATATTCAAGTTTTAATTAGATTAAAATAACACATCTTGTGAGAATATTTGTCACAAATGCTACTAAAATGTTACAATCAACAGAATAACAACAATCCGAACTATTTTTTTTTAACACAGGAAAGTAGCCTATTCTTGCAACATTATAAAGGCAGTAACTGAGTTTCCATGACCACGCAAACTTCATTCATTATAAACCTCCACCTACCACAGTATGAGAACCAATTTCATTCAGAAAAGATTATGAAAGCGAAAGTGCTTTAAACAAATCTAGTTATTACAGGCATATGTAAACTAAATCACAGTGCTTCTGTTTAAGAGATGAATGCTTGCTTACAACTAAAATGTGCTAATTTGTGGCAGTGTGGATGGACCATGATATTTTGTAGAATGGTGGTATTGTTCAGCAGGACTAACTACTACTAGTTTCCAGAAATGAACATCCTACCCACATATTCCTGAAGACCCAGAATGGTCTAAATACTTTAGTCCCACTACTGACATACCATCAATCAGAGGCAGAGCAACCTGAGAAAGCAGCCATGGCGTACCGCCTCGGATGCTGTTTCGATACTGCATTATTTGTGTTTGTGAGCAGCAAATAACTGTCTGTCCAAATGAATGGTCTTTGCAAACTGGCTAATACCACAGCAGACCATCCAGTGGCAGAAACTGCTGAGCAGATGATTCTATTTCAACAGCTACATTACAACCCTCGCCATCTGGATCCTTTCCTCAAACACCAGTTTTTTTGGACAATGCTAATGGGAGTTGTTCTTGCAATACACCCTTTATCATCACAATCACCCCCAACTACCTCCACTTGCCGCCTCCTGTCCCATGCCCATGCCCACCCTGCTCTAGGACCCCAACTGCACTCGTCTTGCACCCACATCATCTTCCCTGAAGCCTCCTGTTTCTTTGACTCGAGTCCCCTTCCAGTACACGCCTCCACATCCACATTATCGTCTCACCCATAACACAAAGTGACTTATGCCGGTCCCTATATCGCACAGTTATTCCATGAGCAAAGGTCAAAAAATGATTTGTCTGAAAGCTAGCAAGTTTTGAGTTGTTTATGTGCCTGTCAACAATTCAAAATTTCTATATGGGGGGTTATTAACTTTGCTCTTAAATTATTTACATTCTGCCAGGACTTCCTGTTACCAACTTCAAATCAAAAAGTTATTGAATCGAAATATAAATACAAGAAAGAAAACACGGAAGGTGTCCTATGCACTGCAGACAAAGCTAATTTTTATAAATTTGCAAAAATACAGTAAAACACATTGAAAAGATTTTTGTTTTGCAGTTAATTATTTGAATTATACAAAACTAACTTATTTAATTCGCAGTGTTCTTTTTGTTTGTATCAGAATTCACAAGATTTTATAATTGGTATTACACACACACACACACACACACACACACACACACGCACGCACGCACGCACGGCAATTATAAAAAGAATCAGCCAGCAGAAATCTGATGGATTTAAGAAAACTCAAAATATTTTAAAAGCCCATACCTTTTCCATTTGCTTCAGGAATGAATTCTTTGCAAGGCTGTGTGTGTTTTGAGAAATCTCTCTGTTTCAAAGGCTTCTCTTCCAAAACTTCACTGATTGGACGATAACTGTCATTCTCTGGTTGAGCTACAGGCTTTGATTTTGGATAACGTATGTAAAAGAATGTGTCATCGTGTGTAGGTGGTGAAAAAGTTTCCTCTATGTCGTACCTATAAACGACCGACAAAACAAAACATTTAAATGTGAGTAATTTTATACATTTGATTCTGTAAGTAGTTTAATGTGCATTCAGCAAAATTCAAAAACGGAAATGAGAAAGACTTGACAAGTTACAGTGTTATAGGCAGGGATCTTCACCTGGATTCCCAACCTAGTCTGGCACATTACCTTAATAAATGTAAATACCAAAAACTTAAACATTTCTTTACATCAATTAAATTAAAGAGTACTGGAAACATGAAACACATATCTGATACGGCAAATTACAGCAGATTAATAACACTAACTGAAATTTATTGGAAAGATATCATGCTAATAAAGAGTTAATTACAAAATTTGAAACACATTATGAATACAACAATTGCACAAAGAGTGTTTTACATATTTGAATGAAAAATCTCACCTATCACCAATCTTTGATTTCATCCACTGTGGAATAGAAATGCCAGAAGAAATAGAGCGTTCTGAATCTGTAGAACCCATGGTGGTCAGTTATTTGTTGTAGTCCTTATGAACATGTACAGATGTATGAAGTAGACTTGATCAAATGGATATGCACTTCAGCTGTGTGCCAAACTAGGAGTATGCTTCCAACATTCTGTTAATCTGAGAAACATAATTTGGTTAACAAAAGCAATTTCACAAAGCTGCAGAAGCAAATCAGTCTGTATTAAGCACTTCAAGGCAAAGCAGTATTTTGTGCTAAAGGAATCATATGAACAAACATTACACTACTGTGATTAAAACAGCACTCATAGGAAAGCTATAGGATTTTTCATGTCCTTAGTAAACATAATCCAATATAAATTTAAGAGACATCTACTTAGTCAGCAAATTACATGTTGTCTTCACAGGGGTCAACCAATAATTAAAACAAGATCTTAAATGAATCATCCAGGCCCAACCTTCAAAACACAGAAGGCTGGGGAAAAAAGCCATGCACAAGCTGTTTGTCATCAGCCAATGCAACTAGCAACCATAAATTTTGTTTCAGTAACAGTAAACCATTACAGTTTTCAATTAATTACATGTTAAACATTACATTATCACTCACGTGAATGACAAACACAGTCTAATAGGCCTAACCAAAAAGAATTATTGTGCAAACTTAATGTTATTAGGCTCAGCATTTTCAACTACACTTCAAAACTTCAGTATATAGATAATCTCCACTGGTATCAAAGGCTAGAAAAGCCAATTTGGGACAAGATTCCTCATATCAAATGTAGGACTATAGAGGACGAAGCATACACTTACAGACGCAAATTCGTTTCAGGTATTCGATATTTTTCACTGCTGCACTTGTTCTCAGCCCAACTGCTGAACAAGTATGAATGTCTTAACTTATGGAGACATGACAGGTAAGGAGTGGCTAACCCTATCAATATCAACAGTGTTCATAACTTACTGCAAAAGGGGGCAGAGTGTACTTCATGACCACGAAAAATGTATTATTCACTTTTATTCTGAACATACTTTTAAGGAGAGATGTTTGTGCGTACATTTAATAAAACTGAAAATATGAATATTACATTAATTGCGAAACGTCACAACCTACAGAAGAACTAACTTAAATTTTTGCGTTAAGTTCAACCGAAAAACTTAAAAACAGTTGTGGAATCAAAGAATTCATGAAAAACATTTTTCAAAAATTTACAATACGCAGTGCACGACTACATTACAATATTATCATAAGGTGGCCGTTAAGTACTCTATTATTGGTACTGCTGGGATTAAAATATGAACAGACAGACAAAATGTTTGAGACCAATATTATTGCCGAATCTGAAATTAAATCTTTCATCACACACGTTATAGAGAATTAAAAGTGTGCACTCTTGTATTTCTCTCATTGCAGAAGATTAATTTTTTTCAAGTACTTCCACGTGAGTTACGCGCAAATCGCCAGTACCCTGACTAACATATATGTCAACATAAAAGTGTGAAGTAGCTATCAAACACGACGGGTCTCAAAATTTTTAAGACGTATGACATCCATTCATATTTCAGATTTTATCTTCCTAACATTTTAAAAGCATAGGGCATGTTCCAGACCAGTTAATTTCAATCATTTGACGAGATCTGGTCTGAATCCAACAATTGTCAAACCAACAAGTTCTTGTTTGTCAGACTGTTCTCCTTGTTAATAAACAGCAAAGTATACAAAAAAATTACATCAGAGCAACATCTGAACTCCATGTCAAGGGTACATAACTAAATTTCTCACTGTCATTGCGTGTCAATGCTCCCTAACACTTATTAAACACAAATAGTTTATTACTTTTGTATGAAAATACAGTATGCGCCATAATGTCTCCCAAGCACTGACCTTGAAGTTTACATAGATTAGCGACGCAACTTCGCTTACATAATTGGTACAGAGTTCAATCTACATCATCTACATCACGCCTTCCGTATGACAAAAGTATAACGTTGAAATCTTACTTTGCTACGTTTATCCGTCACAGCATTGTAAGTGGCACGACCCATCTTCTTTCCCAAGTTCTACTGGACTACTGCATCACTGCATCGTTTCTGCATGTCCCACGTATGGAAGTCTTGGCAACGCAGCGCATAAAGACAGTTGAATACAGCAATACATATATTTTGTAATGTAGTGAACTGGGGCTGGGGGAACAATGAAGTATTGCTATCGTTAAATTGAGTTCTGGCCACACTTAAAATTGAATTTAGATTATTCCTTCAATCTATATTTCAAAATATTCAGGTGATACATGCGCCGCAAGAAATCGTTGGCAACACTTGTTCCAGAAAGTTTCAATACTTTTTCATAGGCCTATCGCGTCTGTTAGTATTTGACTATTTGATTTGACTATTTGCTGTGTGAAAGAGGTTGCCGATATGTTCGTTAAACAAATATTTCGCGGAGGGAGGGAAGCAAGAACAAATAGCGTTAAAGAGAACCGCTCAGAGCTGTTCATCAAACAAATGCACACAATAGAGCATCACTTCCCTATCCACTCTCACTGCCGTATATTCTTTTTTATTTCAGCCGACCAAATTTTGTTAGTGGAGAACATTACAGATATATAACTAATATTCTCAAATAACCGGTAAAGAATGTTACCCGCAACAGATTATTTCAACAGTGTAAATTAACATACAGAATGATGCAAATTTGGGGTATGTAAAATGGGCAAATCTTATTTCGGCTTATTGGCAGTTTGATAAATTGCGTTTTCGTTTAGGCGAAGTTACACAGTTTATACATCAAGTGTAAGAATGAACATCATGTACAGTTAAAATCGTCTGGTGCATATTACCATATAGAAATTTCCCGTGGCAATGTTAAATTACTTTAAAAAGAGATTAGTAGTTCTTCAGCAAATGCCAATATTTGTTGAACTGAGAATGCACTTTGATCTTTACTATTCTCAGCAAATAAGGTCTATAGTGGTTAAGACTGTGAACAAAGAGGCGCATTTTTTTGACTCCTCACCATACCACCCTAGTAGTTTTTTATTTCTCAGTAAAACTCTTGACATTGTCATGACAGCTGCTCTCCAAAATTAAAAATTAAACACCTCAAATAAAACAGCATAAGTGTTGTGTGATACATCAACTGACACTTCCTGTTGCCTCCTGTGTCAATGTTATAACTTAACATGTACATAAAGCAGTCCTAAACCTTACTTCATTTGAATACAACAACGCTGTACAAGTGATGGTCTAATTGGAGGTGATATGCCCTTGCCTCCCTCCAATTGTGAAAATGACTTATCTAGCCAGTTATAAGACAACCTACTGGTTAACATGGACTTCAGACAATTTTATGACTCGACCCTGGGTTTTTCACATTGTCAACTATTGCCAGAGATGAAAGAAGTGAGAAGTATAAAGTTTACTTCAGTCATTGCTGACATAAATGGCTTAATACCTACACAGGTTTCAACTGAATAGCCCATGAACACTGCAGTAGGAGCTTCATGGAATGTTGACTCCTAGCATGCGTTGTAACAGTGCATTCAGCTGAGAAATGCTTATGAATTATTGATAATGACTAGTTAGTTGAAACTGGTGTAGCCATTAAACAATTTGTGTGTGTACTGACAGAAAAAACTTCATTGTTAAGAATAATGTGCTTATTGATGCTCTTTGCTGATAACAGGCCGGCCGGAGTGGCTGAGCGGTTCTAGGCGCTACAGTCTGGAACCGCGCGACTGCTACGGTCACAGGTTCGAATCCTGACTCGGGCATGGATGTGTGTGATGTCCTTAGGTTAGTTAGGTTTAAGTAGTTCTAAGTTCTAGGGGGCTGATGACCTCGGAAGTTAAGTCCCATAGTGCTCAGAACCATTTGAACCATTTTTTTTTTGCTGATAACATGGCAAATATGAAAAAGTGATGAGTGACAGATTAAAATTTCTCTTGCTGATTGTGGATCAATCTTGGTCCTTTCACTGTAGTCTGATGTTTAACTATTGGGTCACTGAGATAAAATAATAAATTAGTTATTAAGGAACAAATAATAAACATAAATTGGGTATCCACTGACTGTAATGACAGCATAGTGATGTATACAATTCATGATTATGGAAATAAACTCAAACAAGAGAAATGTTGGGCAGTTATATACACAATCTTAAGGTGATAACTTTACAGGCAAGTTAGTTTTGACAGAAGGGACATCCTCTGGTGTGAAGCCAGAGTATCTCGAATTCGCACATATTAAGAAGCTCAAGATATTTCAAAATAAAGCCCTTAAAACAATTGTTGACTCTCCTGGTTTCAAGTCGTTTGTACTTTACTTATCAGTGGAAAACTGATCATTCCCAGCTCATTCTACATCCAAAACAAAGGCACAGCTCTTCACAAAATATCGGAAAATTCTCGCCATGATCTCTCAGATCATGACATTGTTGAAATCAGTTCTAGAAATTCCAAGTAACTCTTCCCCATTGTGCTGAGTGAGGTGGTGGTAGTGGTTAGCACTCTGGACTCACATTCAGGAAGATGACAGTTCAATTCCGCATCCAGATATGGGTGTTTTGTGATTTCCCTAAATTGCTCCAGGCAAATGCCTGACAAGTTCCGGCATCTTTTAGTAATATAAGCTTGTGCTACATCTCTAATGGCTGTGATGTTAAACTCTAATTTTCATTCCTTCTCTGTATGTACTAGGAATAACAGAATATAAGTGTGAATTAAAGAGTTTTCTTTTAGGCAACTCCTTGTACTTCAGTTCACAGGGACCCTTAAAATCAGGCTATAATGTAAATAATATTTCAGTATAATACTATGATCTTTTTTAATATTAGCCCATTTATTGTACTGACATTATAAAATGTACATCCTTGACTTTTCCCTACATCCCAGATATTCTTGGAATATGTTTCCTTTTTTTTTTCTGAATTTCTGTATCCTAGAGGAACTATTGACAGAGGAGACCAGCTTTATTGATTTTCTGTTTCAAAGTCAAATTTCTGAAGAGCATTGTCACATGTTGTGTATTAAAAGGAACTTTCCACAAATTTCAGTCAGTGCGGTGGATAGGATCAAATTCCATCTGACTGCAGACTAAAATTGGGGTGTGTAATGAAATTACAAGCAAAGGTAATACTGTATGTCTTTCTACAGATATAAAAGCAGACTGTCAATATATGCCGACTGATCATTGACAAAGGTTGATAGATATAGAAATCAACACATGAGTGTGATTGATTAATTGGGAGGGGTTATGGGACCAAATGGCGAAGTCATCAGTCCCACAATTCTGTAGTTATTATCAGAAGAAAGAGGGTCTGCTAAAAGTGGACAGATCCAGCCAGGGGAGTCAAATTATAAAATAATAAACATTAAACACACACAATAAAAGGCATAAAATTTGAAACCAAATCTAAAAACTGGAAGAAATGGGTGGTCATAGGGTCGCAGACCGAGAAGACCGGAAAAGAGGTCCCAACCACAGCCAACCTGCCCCTGCTCCAAGATTAAAGTAGAACCTTATACTTGGAAATAAAAATCACTTTCACAGAGCAAACTGTGGACCAGTTCAACCATCCATGAATCATCTGCTAATATTAAATTTAAGAAGTCAGGAAGACGATACTTAGCACGAAGGGCCAAAAGAAGGGGACATTCCACCAGTTGTGGGATACCGTCAGTCTGGCTCCACAACAACATTGTGGGAGTGGGCCATTACATAGGAGGAAGCAATGGGTGAGCCTGGTACAATCAATGCATAGACGCCATAAAACAGTGGACTCCCTCTGAGAGGAGCGGAAGAAGAGTGCCAAACTGCAGTAGACTCCTTGATTGTGCGGAGTTTATTACTGTGAGGAGTAGTGCACCAGATGTCCTTCCATTTTTGAGCAAAGACAGATTTGCCATAGATCTGCATATTAACATCTGGAATCATGAAAGGAAATTGAGGGGGGGGGGGGGGGGGTTAAGTATCTGCTTCTCTAGTCAAATGCTCAGCCAGTTCATTCCCTGAGATACCCACATGCCTTGGAACCCAGAGAAAGACAACAGGCAGAATGGCCAAGGGCAGAGAGAAGGTCATGGATAGCAGAGACCAAAGGGTGACAAGAATAGCATTGGTCAACAGCCTGCAGGCTGTTCGGTGAGTCTGACAAATTAAAACACTGTGAAAGGAGGCCAGAGAAACAAAACAGAAGACTCTGTGAATGGCTAGAAACTCTGCTATGAACATACTACATGATCCAAGCAATAAATGGCGTTCTAAGCCAGTGGGAGATGTGAAAGCATATCTCACCTTATCGATTGTCTTAAGACCATCAGTGTAAAAGATGGTGGCACCCTGGAACTCTGCAAGGATGCACATACAAGATGCTGGAAAACCATAGGAGCAACAGAGATCTTAGGACCCTGGAATAGACTGGTTCTAATTCATGGTCTGGGCACCATCCTAGGGGAGGGGGATGGGGGGGGGGGTATGGCAGGAAAGACATGGAGTGCATTCCAGTGAGTGGAGATGGAGATCCTGAGAGGGGAAAGCGAGACACATGCCAACTGGAAATCCCACCCATGGACAGTTGCCAGAAGGGAAACATCCCTCATTGGCAAAAAGCACAGAGTACACGGGATGATCAGGAAACTGGCAAATGGCCATTGTATAAGAAACCAAGAGCAGGCTCCGTCATATGCGCAGAGGGGGAATCACCGCTTCTGTGAGAAGACTATCAGCAGGACTAGTGTGAAAGGCGCCAGTAGCCAGACGCACCCCACAGTGGATTTACTGGGTCAAGCAGTTTCAAATTGGAAGAAGCTGCTGAGCCATAATCCTGACTACCATAATCTAGTCTGGACAATACCATAGCATGGTAAATACGGAGAAGAGTGGAACAGTCTGCCCCCAAAGATGTGTGGGCCAGGAGGCAGAGAGTATTAAGCTCCGGGATACATGTAGCCTTTACGTGGCAAATGTGGGACAGCCATGTCAGCTTGTTATCAAAAATAAGGCCCAAGAAACGGGACTGTGTTACAATATCGAGGAGCTGGTTGCCTAAATAAAGTTCTGGATCGGGGTACACTGTGGGTCGATGACAAGAATGAACGTTTTGGAGGGAGAAAACTGGAAGCCATGGGAGGTGGCCCATGTAGAGGCCCATCAGATGGCGCCATGGAGATGGTGCTCAACAGGTGCTACCGAGTGGGAGCTGCACCAGATGCAAAAATCGTCAATGTACAGTGCTGGGATAACCAGAGGCCCAACAGAGGTCACAAGCCCATTGATGGCAATGGGGAAGAGTGTGACACTTAGCACAGAACCCTGTGGGATACTGTTCTCCTGAATCTGTGGAGTGCTGAGTGAAGTGCCAACTTGAACCCGGAAGAGCCGGTGAGATAAAAACTCGCAGATAAAAATCGCAAGGGGAGTGGTGCCAGTTGAGTCTATCAGTAGATTCGGTTTCACTAGGCATGGCCTGCACCTCATTAGGTATGGCAAGGGGAGACTGGCAAAGTTTATAGGTGACAGTGTAATGGGTGGTAGTGGGATCACTCATTGAAAATTTCCTGTAGTAGTTGGTGTTAGAGATGCACCTTTTTTAAATTGAAGTCAGCTGATAGGTATACCTGCTTGAAGGAAGTCACTCTAGCTAAGGAATCACCTTCAGAGAATGTCATGTTTCCAAGTGGAGAAGAAATTAGCATATTTCATCAAAATATAATAGGTATTAGAGTTAAAGTTAGTGAACTGCTTATAGATGTTAACTCTGAAATTATTGGTATATCGGAGCACCACTTCAATAATTTGACAATTCAGAGGCTTCCTTTACCAGGATACAGATTAGCTGGCTGTTTTTTCAAGGAGTTCCTTGTGGTGCGGGGGAGTGTCCATGTGCATAAGAAACAGTATTCCAGAATGAGATTTTCACTCTGCAGCAGAGTGTGTGCTGATATGAAACTTCCTGGCAGATTAAAACTGTGTGCCCGACGGAGACTCGAACTCGAGACCTTTGCCTTTCGCGGGCAAGTGCTCTACCATCTGAGCTACCGAAGCACGACTCACGACCGGTACTCACAACTTTACTTCTGCCAGTACCTCGTCTCCTACCTTCCAAACTTTACAGAAGTTCTCCTGCGAACCTTGCAGAACTAGCACTCCTGAAAGGAAGGATACTGTGGAACATTGCTTAGCCACAGCCTGGGGGATGTTTCCAGAATGAGATTTTCACTCTGCAGTGGAGTGTGCGCTGAAATGAAACTTCCTGGCAGATTAAAACTGTGTGCCCGACCGAGACTCGAACTCGGGACCTTTGCCTTTCGCGGGCAAGTGCTCTACCATCTCAGCTACCGAAGCACGACTCACGACCGGTACTCACAACTTTAATCTGCCAGGAAGTTTCATATCAGCGCACACTCCGCTGCAGAGTGAAAATCTCATTCTGGAAACATCCCCCAGGCTGTGGCTAAGCCATGTCTCCGCAATATCCTTCCTTTCAGGAGTGCTAGTTCTGCAAGGTTCGCAGGAGAGCTTCTGTAAAGTTTGGAAGATAGGAGATGAGGTACTGGCAGAAGTAAAGTTGTGAGTACCGGTCGTGAGTCGTGCTTCGGTAGCTCAGATGGTAGAGCACTTGCCCGCGAAAGGCAAAGGTCCCGAGTTCGAGTCTGGGTCGGGCACACAGTTTTAATCTGCCAGGAAGTTTCAAACAGTATTCCATTTGAGTCTGTAGACATATCACAGCGTTGCACTGAACAGATATTTGAATGTTGTGCAGGGCCAGGTGAATTTAGTGAAACTAAACTTATAATTTTTTTCTTTATAGGTCCCCTAACTCTGACTTCATAGCATTTTTGCTTAAATTAGAGAGGGTTCTTGATTCACTTTAGAGGAAGTGCCAGAAATTAGTTATATGTGGTGATTTCAGTATTAATTTTGTATACAATTGTGCAAGAAAAAAGATGTTGGTAGATCTCCTAAATTCATATGATCTGATGCAGACTGTGTTTTTTCCAACTAGGGTGCAGGGGAACAGTAGCACAGTCATGGACAATATTTTTATTTATTCTTCATTACTAGATGGGCATTATGTTTGTAAAAGGGTGAATGGCCCTTCAGACCATGATGCACAAATTTCAACACTAAGAGGCTTTTGTACTCAAACAAATGTCACATATAATTACAAACTATGTAGAAAAATTAACCCAATGGCAATAGAGAGTCTTTTAAACCTCATCAAGGAACAGGAGTGGCAGCATGTGTTTATATTGCCAATAACATAGATGACAAATACAATGCTTTCCTTAAAACATATATCATGCTCTTTGAGAGTTGCTTTCCATTAGAACGTTCTAAATGGGGTACTAGCAGTAAAAGGCAGCCTGGGTGGCTGACTAGTGTTATAAGAATATCATGTAGAACAAAGCGGGCATTATATCAAAATGCTAGAAGTAGTCACAATCGAGCTACAAAAAGCCCATTACAAACAGTATTGTAAGGTGCTTAAAAATGTTTCTAGGAAGGCGAAGAGTATGTGGTACACAAATAGAATAGCTAATTCACAGCATAAAATTATAACCGTATGGTCAGTTGTGAGTGAAGTGTTTGGTCAGCACCACAAGGGTGACGATATAAAGTCAGTTCATAGTAAAAATATTTCTGTTGCTGATAAATCAGATATATGTACAGTATTTAATAATCATTTTCTGAGCATTGCTGGTGAATTAAATAAAAATTTAGTTTCTACAGGGAATCAAATAACTCCCTTGGTAAATGCCTTTCCAAGGTTGATGTCTGAAATACTCCTCTTTGATACAGACAAGAGAAAGACTGAGTCAATAATTAAATCAGTGAAGTCTAAAGACTCTTCTGGATATCATGGCAGGCCTAGCAGAATATTAAAGTACTGTGCTGCACTTGTTAACCCTGTATTTAGCCATATTTGTAATTTTTCCTTCAAGAATGGTCAGTTTCCTGAATGACTGAAGTACTCAGCAGTAAAGCCACTTTATAAATAGGGAGAAAGGGACAATGTACACAATTTTAGACCTATTTCTATGCCATCAGTGTTTGATAAACTTGTTGAAAAGACTGTGTGTGTAAGGATAATTGATCATTTTATATTCTGTAATTTGCTATCAAATGTACAGTTTGGCTTTAGAAGTCATTTAACAACTGAAAATGCTATATTCTCTTTTCTCTATGAGGTACTGGATGGGTTAAACAAAAGGTTTCGAATGCTAGGCATATTTTTTTTTTTATTTACCTAAGGTGTTTGATTGTGTTGATCACAAAATGTTACTCCAGAAGTTTAGGAATACGGGGAGTAACTCACTATTGGTTCACCTCTTACTTTAACAACAGACAGCAAAAGGTCATTATTCACAGTGTTGAGAATGGCTGTGATATGGGGCCTGAGTGGGGTACAGTCAAATTGAGGGTGCCCCAGGGATAAATGTTGGGGCCACTCCTGTTCTTTATTTATATAAATGATATGCCCTCTAGTACTATGGGTAATCTAAAATATTTCTGTTTGCTGATGACACTAGCTTGCTAGTAAAGGATGTTATGTCCACTGCTGGCACTGTTTCAAACAGTGTAGTTCATGACACAAGTTCAAATAGGGCAGTTTATGACATAAGTCCCCCCCATGAACCATGGACCTTGCCGTTGGTGGTGGGGCTTGCGTGCCTCAGCGATACAGATAGCCGTACCGTAGGTACAACCACAACGGAGGGGTATCTGTTGAGAGGCCAGACAAATGTGCGGTTCCTGAAGAGGGGCAGCAGCCTTTTCAGTAGTTGCAAGGGCAACAGTCTGGATCATTGACTGATCTGGCCTTGTAACAATAACCAAAACGGCCTTGCTGTGCTGGTACTGTGAACGGCTGAAAGCAAGGGGAAACTACGGCCGTAATTTTTCCCGAGGGCATGCAGCTTTACTGTATGATTAAATGATGATGGCATCCTCTTGGGTAAAATATTCCGGAGGTAAAATAGTCCCCCATTCGGATCTGCGGGTGGGGACTACTCAAGAGGATGTCGTTATCAGGAGAAAGAAAACTGGCGTTCTACGGATCGGAGCGTGGAATGTCAGGTCCCGTAATCGGGCAGGTAGGTTAGAAAATTTGAAAAGGGAAATGGATAGGTTAAAGTTAGATATAGTGGGAATTAGTGAAGTTCAGTGGCAGGAGGAACAAGACTTCTGGTCAGGTGACTACAGGATTATAAACACAAAGTCAAATAGGGGTAATGCAGGAGTAGGTTTAATAATGAATAGGAAAATAGGAACGTGGGTAAGCTCTACAAACAGCTTAGTGAACCCATTATTGTGGCCAAGATAGATACGAAGCCCACACCTACTTCAGTAGTACAAATTTATATGCCAACTAGCTCTGCAGATGACGAAGAAATTGAAGAAATGTATGATGAAATAAAAGAAATTATTCAGATAGTGAAGGGAGACGAAAATTTAATAGTCATGGGTGACTGGAATTCGAGTGTAGGAAAAGGGAGAGAAGGAAACGTAGTAGGTGAATATGGATTGGGGCTAAGAAATGAAAGAGGAAGCCGCCTGGTAGAATTTTGCACAGAGCACAACTTAATCATAGCTAACACTTGGTTTAAGAATCATGATAGAAGGTTGTATACATGGAAGAACCCTGGAGATACTAAAAGGTATCAGATAGATTATATAATGGTAAGACAGAGATTTAGGAACCAGGTTTTAAATTGTAAGACATTTCCAGGGGCAGATGTGAACTCTGACCACAATCTATTGGTTATGACCTGTAGATTAAAACTGAAGAAACTGCAAAAAGGTGGGAATTTAAGGAGATGGGACCTGGATAAACTGACTAAACCAGAGGTTGTACAGAGTTTCAGGGAGAGCATAAGGGAACAATTGACAGGAATGGGGGAAAGAAATACAGTAGAAGAAGAATGGGTAGCTTTGAGGGATGAAGTAGTGAAGGCAGCAGAGGATCAAGTAGGTAAAAAGACAAGGGCTAGTAGAAATCCTTGGGTAACAGAAGAAATATTGAATTTAATTGATGAAAGGAGAAAATATAAAAATGCAGTAAATGAAGCAGGCAAAAAGGAATACAAACGTCTCAAAAATGAGATCGACAGGAAGTGCAAAATGGCTAAGCAGGGATGGCTAGAGGAGAAATGTAAGGATGTAGAGGCTTATCTCACTAGGGGTAAGATAGATACTGCCTACAGGAAAATTAAAGAGACCTTTGGAGAAAAGAGAACCACTTGTATGAACATCAAGAGCTCAGATGGAAACCCAGTTCTAAGCAAAGAAGGGAAAGCAGAAAGGTGGAATGAGTATACAGAGGGTCTATACAAGGGCGATGTACTTGAGGACAATATTATGGAAATGGAAGAGGATGTAGATGAAGATGAAATGGGAGATATGATACTGCGTGAAGAGTTTGACAGAGCACTGAAAGACCTGAGTCGAAACAAGGCCCCCGGAGTAGACAACATTCCATTGGAACTACTGACGGCCTTGGGAGAGCCAGTCCTGACAAAACTCTACCATCTGGTGAGCAAGATGTATGAAACAGGCGAAATACCCTCAGACTTCAAGAAGAATATAATAATTCCAATCCCAAAGAAAGCAGGTGTTGACAGATGTGAAAATTACCGAACTATCAGTTTAATACGTCACAGCTGCAAAATACTAACGCGAATTCTTTAAGACGAATGGAAGAACTGATAGAAGCAGACCTCGGGGAAGGTCAGTTTGGATTCCGTAGAATTGTTGGAACACGTGAGGCAATACTGACCTTACGACTTATCTTAGAAGAAAGATGAAGGAAAGGCAAACATACAGTTCTAGCATTTGTAGACTTAGAGAAAGCTTTTGACAATGTTGATTGGAATGCTCTCTTTCAACTTCTGAAGGTGGCAGGGGTAAAACACAGGGAGCGAAAGGCTATTTACAATTTGTACAGAAAGCAGATGGCAGTTGTAAGAGTCGAGGGGCAGGAAAGGGAAGCAGTGGTTGGGAAGGGAGTGAGACAGGGTTGTAGCCTATCCCTCATGTTATTCCATCTGTATATAGAGCAAGCAATAAAGGAAACAAAAGAAAAGTTCGGAGTAGGAATTAAAATCCATGGAGAAGAAATACAAACTTTGAGGTTCGCCGATGACATTGTAATTCTGTCAGAGACAGCAAAAGTCTTGGAAGAGCAGTTGAACGGAATGGATGGTGTCTTGAAGGGAGGATATAAGATGAACATCAACAAAAGCAAAACGAGGATAATGGAATGTAGTCGAATTAAGTCGGGTGATCTTGAGGGTATTAGATTAGGAAATGAGACACTTGAAGTAGTAAAGGAGTTTTGCTATTTGGGAAGCAAAATAACTGATGATGGTAGAAGTAGAGAGGATATAAAATGTAGACTGGCAATGGCAAGGAAAGCGTTTCTGAAGAAGAGAAATTTGTTAACATCGAATGTAGATTTAAGTGTCAGGAAGTCATTTCTGAAAGTATTTGTATGGAGTGTAGCCATGTATGGAAGTGAAACATGGACGGTAAATAGTTTGGACAAGAAGAGAATAGAAGCTTTCGAAATGTGGTGCTACAGAAGAATGCTGAAGATTAGATGGGTAGATCACATAACTAACGAGGAGGTACTGAATAGGATTGGGGAGAAGAGGAGTTTGTGGCACAACTTGACCAGAAGAAGGGATCGGTTGGTAGGACATGTTCTGAGGCATCAAGGGATCACCAATTTAGTATTGGAGGGCAGCGTGGAGGGTAAAAATCGTAGGGGGAGACCAAGAGATGAATACACCAAGCAGATTCAGAAGGATGTAGGTTGCAGTAGGCACTGGGAGATGAAGAAGCTTGCACAGGATAGAGTAGCATGGAGAGCTGCATCAAACCAGTCTCAGGACTGAAGACCACAACAACATGACATAAGTTCATGGCTTGTAGAAAACAAACTAACACTAAATCACTGTAAGACTCAGTTTTACAATTTATAACACACATTTCAACAAAACCCAATGTTTTAGGTTCACACAATGAACATATGATTAGTGAAATGGAACATTTCAAATTTCTAGGTGTTAGATAGATAGTAAACTGTCATGGAAAGCTCACATTCAGGATCTTGTTCAAAGACTTAATGCTGCCATTTTTACTATTCGAACGGTATGTGAAGTAAGTGATTGCTCAACATGCTGCCATTTTTACTATTAGAACGGTATTTGAAGTAAGTGATTGCTCGACATGAAAATTAGTCTACTTTGCTTATTCTCATTTGCTATGTCATATGGTATTATATTTTGGGGTAACTCTTCCCATTCTAAAAGGATATTTTTGGCTCAGAAACAGGCAGTTTGGACAAAAAGTGGTGTAAGTTTGCTAACCTCTTGTCAACCCCTGTTCACTAATCTGGGTATTTTGACATTGGCCTCTCAATATATATATTCATTATTGTATTTTCTTGTTAACAGTATCGGCTTATTCCCAAGAATAAGCAGCTTCCACTCAAAAATCTTTGCAGTGATCCACGCACTTTCAAAAAAAACTGAAGAGCTTCGTCATGGATCACTCCTTCTATTCTGTTGAGGAGTTCCCTGAAAAATTAAGCTGATTCATATGTTATATTGTTAATTTACTTAAACTTATAGCTTGACTTTTTTGGGCTAGTTAAACATTTTATTATTATCTGTTATTATTTTTATGTTGTAATTTCATGTACTGACAAGTTCCATGACCTTAGACATTTGCTCCTCAATTTGGTCCTACGGAACTTGACATGTAAAAAAATAAATAAAATACCACAGAAGCCCCAGTTGTCGAGGGTAACTAAAATGTGATGGCACCAAGCCATGGCATAGGCCTTATGTAGGTCAAAGAAGACCACAACAAGGTGACGGTGGTGAGTGAAAGCCTGTCAGATTGCTGATTCCAAATGGAGTAAATGGTCAGTTGGAGATTGTCCTGCCCAGAAGCCACACTGAAACAGGTACAAAAGGCCCTGAAATTTGACTACTCAACATAATCTGAAGTTAAACATCCTCTTGAGCAGTTTACAAAGTACATTTGTCAGGCTAATTGGGTGGTAGCATCGAGAGACTGTCTCACCATTGTGACGGAAAAGCACCCATGAGCCAAATACGGTTGAAGACCTGAGGAGATGTTGCCCCTTGGGAACATCAAAGTATTGGGTCATCTGGTTGTGGATGGAATCCGAGCCTGGGGCCGTATCTCATGGAGAGCTAAGAGCCTGCATCAATTCCATTCGATGAAGGGTTCATTATAGTGCTGAGCGTGGTGCGGGATGAAACAGGGGAGTCTGTTCAACTCTGTGTTTCTGCCAGAGAAAGGTAGTAGGTGTGGTGTAATAAAAAAACTAAAAACATAAATATACACATGAAAAACATTTTGAAAGGACTAATACAATTGCATTATTAGAAATGTTCTGTGCTTGTACAAATTTTTTGGCTATCGGACTTCTCCTCTTACATTTCAATTGTAGATGCAGGCAACGGACTCCAAGTACACCAGTGCATGTCATAATTAAGAAAATCCTCTTCACTTGAATAAAAAATACTTAATACTGCTATCAAATTTTTTCGTATTTTGAAACATGTATTATACAAATCACTCGTAGCCCATCATCCTCTGCACGGCACTCCTTAACAGAACTTCTACATACAAAGGGCATTCAAAAAGTATTGCACAGTCGTCTTTAATTTTTTTATTTTTTGCAGGAGGAGAATGAAATCTTCTGTGAACATACTTGGAGCATTTAGCTATCCATTGAGCCTTCTCAATGCAGCCTCCATCAGCTGTCACGCATCTGGCCCAAAGTTCTTTCCATGATGTAAATGCACTTTGGTAAAATTCTGGAGATTGACTTTTACACCATCAGTTGACACAAGAAATAAGGTCTTTCTCACTATCAAATGTTTTGCCATGCAGGTGGGCCTTCAGACGACCAAAAAGGTAAAAATCAGTCGGAGCCAAGTCCAGACTGTAGGGAGGATAAGGAACAATTTTCCAACCCATTTTCCTGATTTTCTCCTACATCATAAGGGCTGTATGGGGTTTGGAATTGACATGGTGTAGTCTGATGGACTGACCCAGAAGCTGTGGTCTGTGGGTCTTGATGGCATGTCACAGCTTGTCCAATGCCAAACAGTTACAGTCCCGGTTAATTGTGAAGCCAGTTCCAAAAAGTCTATGAAAGTGACACCACATTGATCCCAGAAGAAGGAGGCCATCGCCCTTCAGCCTGCTGTTCGTGAAAGTCTTGGTTTCTTCTTCTGATGGGAACCCAGATGATGCCACTCCATGGATTGGCTTTTGCTCTCAGGTTCAGACAAAAACAACCATGTTTCATCCTGGGTAATCACACCGTCAAAATACTGTTTCCACTCTTCAGCAAAGATCTTCATGGGACCCTCGCACACATTCCTTCCTCATTGTTTTCATTTCTCTTGTCAATAATCTAGGCACCCAAAGTGCACAGATTTTTCTGTACCATGGTGACTGTACCAGTGATACCACACTACCCAATGACAAATGAGTCATTTCAGCATGCTGTCATGTCATCACACACCTGTCATTTTGGATGTTTGATCAATGGTCTCCTTATTCACATCACTCACTGTCATTAATGGTCTACCGCATTGTGGATTGTCCAGTAGAGAGAAATCACCTTCTTTAAACCTCTGCAACCACCACTGGATATTGCTGCAATCCACTGTGTCCTCCCCATAAACAGGGAGCAACTTCCTATGAATCGATGTGGCAGAGTCATCGCCAGTCTTGAAGAGGAACTCCATCACTGATCATTGTTGCAACCTGACATCTACTTCACGGTCCATTATGGCTCGCCTGTAAATAAAAGAAAATACTTTTATATACCAACTTATAGCTAAATGTTCCAAGTATGTTCACAAAAAATTTCATTCTCCTCCTGCAAAAAAATAAAAAAATTAGAGACAAGTGTGCAAAACATTTTGAACACCCTTTGTACAACAGAGTGTGAAACAAAATTATGTAAAAAAAAAAAAAATGAATGGTGGTTTTTTCATTTGTCTGCGCTTTACTGTGCATTCATAATTAATGTCTTTGCCAACACTTATGGTCGATTGGTGTTTCCTTTTTTGTTTTTAATAAATTTTAACGTTATGATAGTCTGGGGGTCTTTTATCACATACCTACACAATTGCCCCCACACTGTACATTGACATGGTATGGAGACATACAGTGTTTTATGCTTGTACATGTTTACATTTGCCAATAGGGGTCAGTGCCCTTTATTTGTCAGTTTCTCTTTATTTAATGGAATGGATATGTCAGCTTATCTTATGTATGTTAGAGTTCTACAAGAAATTAAAAGATTATATATATAATATGATAGTCAAACATGGTACTGGCAGAAGTAAAGCTGTGAGGATGGAGGTGAGTTGTGCTTGGGTAGCTCAGTTGGTAGAGCACTTGCCTGTAAAGGCAAAGGTCCCGAGTTCGAGTCTCGGTCCGGCACACAGTTTTAATCTGCCAGGAAGTTTCATATCAGTGCACACTCTGCTCATTCTGGAATACGTTAGTCCATTACATATTTGAAATTAGCACACTAACAACAATGTTCAGTTTGCTTTATTCTTCCTGCCAGGTTTTGCGCTTGCACTTTGGCTGATTTGGTGGCTAAGAACTAGTTGCCAATGGTCAACATGTTAGATGCTACCATTGCACGAGCATGCACTCGTTTTCTTAGTGCTGATTTCACATTGAGTGTCACACTTTCACCTGAGTGTCATATATTGAAGAGTTGCCATAGCATTTGTCTTCATTCTGGGTGCAGTGGGTGTGTGCTTATAGTTCAAAATCTGACGCTGTGGCAGAAGATCTCCATTTTTATGGTCCGAGCATTATTATTACTCATTTTACTCACATTTTCAGTGGAGAGAACCCTGACCAACAGCATCCGTTGATGAGGTAAGTACCAGCTCGAACAACTGTAGTTCACTTCTTAGCATGTCAAGCATTTTGAGCCACGATACTCAAAAATTATTTCCTTGCACATGCATGTTCATGTCACCCCACTTGACCATCCACTTGTTGAAAGACACATATAGATAGGCTTTTATCACTTATGAGAGCTCATATCTTCCTGAGGTAGAGGAGGGAGAAAAACATTGGAAAGAGGACAAAAACTACACATTGCTGGCCTAACTATGCTTGGCGCTGCCTCCTTTGTTTGGGACGGAAGAAAGGAAATACTTGTCTACTGATTCAAGGATTTATGAGGAAATGTTACTCATACAGACATGGACTATTTGCAAAGGAACTTTTGTTTCATGGAAATAATGTGTAATGGCTAATCGTTAATGTAGTATCATGTTGTTTCTTTATGTGCTAGTGCTATGTACTTCAGTTCACATGTAGCTTAGTGCAAAATATGACATTTTAATCGCCGTAGACTTATCTCTCTCAAATACCTGGAAATTAATTGGTTTCTGTAAAATCTCATGTTTAAATGTTTATGTGTACTCTGCAGTGAATAGGTACTGATAATTGTCACAGCTATACAATGCAATGATGCATTTTTCATTTGCCTTATGACCTTTATATTAATATCTTTACAACTAAATTGTTTACTTGAGGTGCGAACCGTTTGTTCATTTGGTACCTGCTACTCTCGACGTAATTCTCTTCTTCTGCACTGTGACATTGCATTGGTCGCCGAAAGAAAAAAACTTAAAACTAATTGCATTAAGTAGCTCGATGGCCACTGATACATTTGGCCATTGCATAGGTGCACAGATATTTCCATACTTTGTTTAAAATCATAGACATTTGTTTATTCTGTTACCCATTATGATCATTTACTCTGCAAAGAAAATTATTTAACATATCTTACAGTATTTTGTCATTTGTCCTTAGCTTACATGTCTCGCATAATTTTTCATAATGCTTCCTTTTGCTTGTAAATATGTTGTATATAGCTTAGTATTTAATTAAATCTCTGGGTACACATCTAATTTTGTTAATGCCTTCCCTTCATATTAAGCAGTGCAGTACTTCTCATTGCTGTTAATTTTATGCCTATGTGTACAAATCAAAACAATTACTTATGCCTATACACATCAATTTATCTTAAAATACACTCCAGAAGAAAAATTACACTTAGTGTTATGTACACTATGTACTATCTTGTGATAGAAAGAAAAAATGCTACCTAGTTTCATCATTCTATAAAAGCTTTTATATCTTTGTGAGGGTGGAGACCCTTATCTCTCCCTGTTTTCTCACAGACTAATCTGTATGTCCCAGGGTGTGGTATTTTGAAAATTATGTATGGTCCTGTATAGAGTAATTCCCACTTCTTATTCAGTTTGCCAAATTTTGCCGGTTTAGGGTGCGTCCGTAAGAGGACTCGTTGCCCTTCAAAAAATTGTGTAACATGTTCCAGTTTCTTATTATAAATTTTCTTTCTATATTCGGCCCTGTTTTCTAATATAACCTTGGCTTGTTTGATTTTGTCTTTTAGTGTCATTTCCTGTAGTGGGTACCTTTGGTATGGGCAACTCCCACTCATTCGTTTGTTTTGTCCAGAACATCAGTTCATTAGGTGTGAAACCTGTTGAATAATGTGGAAGGTTATTGACAACTTGCATGAAAGGAGCTATGTATTATACCCATCAGATGTGTTTATGAGGGGTGTATGTTCTAATAAACCGTTTAAATTCTTTAAAGACTCATTCTGATGAGCTTGCTTCTGGGTGAACAAAACCTTACAAATATGTGCTTTATGCCATGTGAGGTCATAAATTGTTTCCACTTTTGCCCAACAAAATATGAAGCATTATCAGTTAGCAGTACCTTTGGTTTACCTACTCTTCTCAGATAGTCTCCCTCAATTATTTTTCTGATATTTGTGGCTGTTGCATTTTTAATAGCATATATTTTGATATGTTTCGAGAAAATATTGTTTAGTGCTACTACGCATCTTACTCCTCTTTTACATCTTGGATATGGACCAGCTATTTCCAGGGATACTATATCTAGAGGGTTTTTTGTGAGTGTTGGGTGTAGCCCAATATATCTCGACACGTAGCACTGTTTTGATTTTTGACATATTGCACACTTTCTTAATACCTGTAGGATCACCTTCTCAAATTTGGAAAATAATAAAGTGTTACAATTTTTTCAGTACATTTGCCTACTCCATAATGTCCCCATACTTCATGTGTGTGTCTTATAAATTCATTGACATAATATTCAGGAATACACACACACACACACACACATACCACTGATCAGATTTTTCATGTTCCCTATGAAACAAAACGCACTTGTACTCCTGATACCATTTACTTACCTTTCCACCTTCATCCTGCTTAAGGTTTTGCATCACTTTACTCCATCTGCGATCTTGCTGTTGTTTAATTTTCATTTGCTTACAAAAGTTATGCTAATCAGACTGTTGCATTGTACCTTGCATTAATAATGTTTTGATTTCTGCAGTCTCCTCTGTTAATTCACCAGATTCCTCTAAACCTTGTGGTAACATGGACAAGGCATCTGCTGTAGCATTCTGACTTCCTTTAATATAAATGATCTCGAAACTGAATTCTTGTAAGTATAGATACCGCCTAGCTAATCTACAGTGTAATAGTTTACATGTTAAAAGAAATGACAGTGACTGATGGTCACTGTAATGCCCATATGACAGCTAAACTTTCCAATTCTGACACAGAGTAATATCTTTCTGCTTCTGATAATGTGCGACTAGAAAACCTGATGACCTTGGGTACTTCCTTACCTTCTTCTTCTCACATCTGGAACAAGCATGCCCCCGCCCGTGAGATGAGGCATCTGTGCATAGACAAAAATCCTTGGGCGTATCGGGGTAGCTAATAATGTTTGATTGACTAATGCCTGCTTAATGTTATTAAAGTCCTCTCCACACTTAGCATCCTATAACCAAGGCATATTTTTTCATAAAAAGTTGAGGAATGCATCACTGTTCATCAACTTGCTGTGGTAAGAATTTATGAAAAAAAGATGCTAGTCCTAAAAAAGCTTTTAGTTGCTTTTTATTCCTTGGACCTGGGCAACTGCGTATGACATCAAGTTTTTTCAGCTCAGATAATATATCTCGTTCTGACATAACATGTCCTGAAAATTTGACTTGCTCCCTACCAAAACTAGTGTTTTAAAATTGGCTGTTACTCCATACTCTGCAAATTGTTGAAGCACCTGTTCAGTGAGTGCTGTGGAACTCATGAAAATTTGTGGATGGATACCGACACATTGTGGTTTTTTCACTGTAGCCTATGTATTGTTTACTTGCATATTTCGAGATCCGATAATATTTTCTCCTAAAAGATTGTGGATCCTATCTTTCGCAGCTTGTAGATTAATGTTTACCTTGTTCATGATTTCATTTTCTTTTTTCTGAATAGCCCTTTCTACTACACCTGTGTATAACTTACTATTGGTTACTAACTTCTCTGTAATGGTATTACCCTTATCTAACATACCTGCTTCAGTTTGACTAATTATATCACTGATTTTCATTGATCTTCTCTCTCTCCTTCTTAGCACATGACAAGTCAGCTTCTAATGTTGCTATCCTTAAAGTAAGCTCCTCTACAGCTACAGGTACACCTTCATAGTCTTTATTTAGTTTGTTAATGTCAGTGGTTACCTTTTTTACTGTTGAACACAACTGGTTTTGTGTGGCCTCAGTATTTGTGTTTGTATCTGTGATTTTCCTTATCTGTTGCTCCACTTAATCATGATGGTCATTAAAAGAATCTACCTTCTGTTTTAACTCTGAAATGCTACCATTAACTTCAGAAAGTACTTCACGCTTTACTTGTTTTTTCATATCATTCAATTTTTCATTGATTTCAGTGTGAAAATTTTTGGCTAAGTCATCGAACTTCTGTGAGACTGTGTCTTGCAAATCCTTGAATACTTGTTTTTGTTCTTGTTTCATTGTATTTAGATATTGTGCAACAGTGTTTTATTGCTGTTTTACCATGTTCATATATCATTTCATATCACTGAAATTTGTATTGGTACTATCTAATTTTGTGTTTATGTTAGATAATAACTGCCATAGCAGTGCTTTAGTTGTACTACTGTACTTTCCAAGTCAATGTTTGTGTTGTGACCAAGTGGTGTTTGACATGTGTTGCCAAAATTCATATTGGAATCATTCCACAATATATCATTCATGAGCGGTATGTCGCTCAGGAGATGTGTGATATTGTCACGTCAATTGTAAACATTGTGTCATCATCGCTATCATTTGTCACACCTGCGACACTCATCTCTGATCTACTTAAACTTTCTGCAGTAGGCATGCATGGCACCTGAGCTTCAGTTGTTTGATCACACAGTTTTATGCCATCTTGGCTGATTGGATTTTCGCTATCACTATCAGCAACGGGCATGTATTTTTTGTTCATGTTATATGAATATACAAAAATAAAATTTAAAAAAAAATGTTAAAAATTTCATATTTTAATTATTACACCTGACAATTGTGATTTAGACGATGTCAAAGCCTGTTTTACAGCTATTATGATGTGCAAGAGGTTACGAAGGTTAGGTGGACGGCGGAAAGACACTCTTGGTGGAGTGGGGAGGATTTCATGAAGGATCTCATTGAAATGAGATCCATCCTTCATGAAATCTGTCCACCTAACCTTTGTAACCTCTTAGTTCATCCCTATGAAATCCCCAAACCACCTTCCCTACCCTCTGGCTCCTACCCTTGTAACCGCCCCCGGTGTAAAACCTGTCCCATGCACCCTCCCACCACCACCTACTCCAGTCCTGTAACCCGGAAGGTGTACACGATCAAAGGCAGAGCCACGTGTGAAAGCACCCACGTGATTTACCAACTGACCTGCCTACACTGTGAAGCTTTCTATGTGGGAGTGACCAGCAACAAACTGTCCATTCGCATGAATGGACACAGGCAGACAGTGTTTGTTGGTAATGAGGATCACCCTGTGGCTAAACATGCCTTGGTGCACAGCCAGCACATCTTGGCACAGTGTTACACCGTCCGGGTTATCTGGATACTTCCCACTAACACCAACCTGTCAGAACTCCGGAGATGGGAACTTGCCCTTCAGTATATCCTCTCTTCTCGTTATCCGCCAGGCCTCAACCTCTGCTAATTTCAAGTTGCCGCCGCTCATACCTCACCTGTCTTTCAACAACATCTTTGCCTCTTTACTTCCACCTCGACTGACATCTCTGCCCAAACTCTTTGCCTTTACAAATGTCTGCTTGTGTCTGTGTACGTACGGATGGATATGTGTGTGTTTGCGAGTGTATACCTGTCCTTTTTTCCCCCTAAGGTAAGTCTTTCGGCTCCCGGGATTGGAATGACTCCTTACCATCTCCCTTAAAACCCACATCCTTTCGTCTTTCCCTCTCCTTCCCTCTTTCCTGATGAAGCAACCGTTTGTTGCAAAAGCTTGAATTTTGTGTGTATGTTTGTGTGTCTATCGACCTGCCAGCACTTTTGTTTGGTAAGTCTCATCATCTTTCCTGATGAGGCAACAGTTTGTTGTGAAAGCTTGAATTTTGTGTGTATGTTTGTGTTTCTGTCGACCTGCCAGCACTTTCATTTGGTAAGTCACATCATCTTTGTTTTTAGATATATTTTTCCTACGTGGAATGTTTCCCTCTATATTCGATCAGTGTTTCATTTTTAACCTTCCAATAGCCTGGGGGTCTTTTATCACGTACCTACACATAGGGGAGGAAGAAGACACCGATGCTGTTGCAAAGTGTGTCGCGAGGTGTTCTGCAAGGGCCAATGGATCAGTGCAGAGAGCACCTTGGAGGTGAGACCCTGGACACTTGAGTGTTACTGATGACCCAGAAGGCTATGGAGCTTGGAGCAAACCTGTGATGATGAGGCATACATCCCCAGGGAGGAAACATAGTGCTCCCAGCATTCCTCCTTACTTCGCTTAATAAGGTAATGAGCCTTAGCATGGAGAAGCTTAAAAGCGAGGAGGTTGGTCTGTGAAGGTGTCACTTAAATCGCTGCAGCACCTGTCGGTGGTCCTGGACAGTGACTGCGACATCCTTGGTCCACCACGGTACGAGTCGATGATGAGGGGACCTATGCATGGGGGGACAGCAGTGCCAGCAACATGAAGAATAGGGGCAGAGATGCCTTGCATGACTACATCAATGAAATTCAAGTGGGAGGTGTTGAAGTGCACAGCAGACATATACAGGGTGGTACATTGATAGTGACCAGGCCAAATATCTCATGAAATAAGCATCAAATGAAAAAACTACAAAGAACGACATTTGTCTAACTTGAAGGGGGAAACCAGATGGCGCTATGGTTGGCCCACTTGGTGGCGCTGCCATAGGTCAAACGGATATCAACTACATTTTTTTAAAATAGGAACCCCCATTTTTTATTACATATTTGTGTAGTACGTAAAGAAATATGAATGTTTTAGTTGGACCACTTTTTTTGCTTTGTGATAGATGGTGCTGTAATAGTCACAGACATATAAGTACATGGTATCGCATAACATTCCGACAGTGCAGACGGTATTTGCTTCATGATACATTACCCGTGTTAAAATGGACCGTTTACCAATTGCGGAAAAGGTCGATATTGTGTTGATGTATGGCTATTATGATCAAAATGCCCAACAGGCATATGCTATGTATGCTGCTTGGTATCCTGGATGCCATTATCCAAATGTCCGGACCGTTCGCTGGATAGTTACGTTATTTAAGGAAACAGAAAGTGTTCAGCCACATGTGAAACATCAACTACGACCTGCAACAAATGATGATGCCCAAGTAGGTGTTTTAGCTGGTGTTGTGGCTATTACACACATCAGTAGCAGACAAATTGCACAAGAATCGGGAATCTCAAAAACGTCGGTGTTGAGAATACTACATCAACATCAATTGTACCCGTACCATATTTCTAAGCACCAGGAATTGCATGGCGATGACTCTGAATGTTGTGTACCGTTCTGCCACTGGGCACAAGCAAAATTACAAGACGATGACATATTTTTTGCACGCGTTCTATTTAGCGACAAAGCGTCATTCACCAACAGTGGTAACGTAAACCGGCATAATATGCTCTATTGGGCAACGGAAAAATCCACAATGGCTGCGACAAGTGGAACATCAGCGACCCTGGTGGGTTAATGTATGGTCCAGCATTACGGGAGGAAGGATAACTGGCCCCCATTTTATCGACGGCAATCTAAATGGTGCAATGTATGCTGATTTCCTATGTAATGTTCTACCGATGTTACTACAAGGTGTTTCACTGCATGACAGAATGGCGATGTACTTCCAACATGATTGATGTCCAGCACATAGCTTGCGTGTGGTTGAAGCGGTATTGAATAGCATATTTCGTGACAGGTGGATTGGTCATCGAAGCACCATACCATGGCCCGCATGTTCACTGGATCTGACGTCCCCGGATTTCTTTCTGTGGGGAAAATTGAAGGATATTTGCTATCGTGATCCACCGACAACACCTGACAACATGTGTCAGCACATTGTCAATGCATGTACAAACATTACAGAAGGCGAACTACTCGCTGTTGAGAGGAATGTCGTTACACGTATTGCCAAATTGCCAAATGCATTGAGTTTGATGGACATCATTTTGAGCATTTATTGCATTAATGTGGTATTTACAGGTAATCACACTGTAACAGCATGCGTTCTCAGAAATTATAAGTTCACAAAGGTACATGTATCACATTGGAACAACTGAAATAAAATGTTCAAACATACCTACATTCTGTATTTTAATTTAAAAAACCTACCTGTTACCAACTGTTTGTCTAAAATTGTGAGCCATGTGTTTGTGACTATTACAGTGCCATCTATCACAAATCGAAAAAAGTGGTCCAACTAAAACATTCATATTTCTTTACATACTACATGAATATGTAATAAAAAATGGGGGTTCCTATTTTTAAAAAAACACAGATGATATCTGTTTGACCTATGGCAGTGCCATCTTGCGGGCCAACCATAGCGCCATCTGATTTCCCTCTTCAAGCTAGACAAGTTTTGTTCTTTGTAGTTTTTTCGTTTGACGCTTATTTCATGAGATATTTGGGTTGGTCATGATCAATGGACCACCCTGTATAAAGGTCAATTGGCCCTGTGGAATGCTTATCATGGGGGCCTGGCTGCCTGGCAGTGGCAGGGGAATGACAGAATCACCGGAAAGTGGTCACTGTCACAAAGGTCATCATGGGATGACCAATCTAGGGAAGCCACAAGGGCAGGGGAGGAGATTGTGAGATTGATAGCAGAGAATGTGCCATGAGCGGCACTAAAGTGGCTAGGGGAACCATCATTCAGGATACACAAATCGAGGTCTGTGGTAAGTTGGTCAATTAGGATACTCCTACCTGTTGAAGTGACACTCTTCCACAGTGGGTGGTGGGCGTTGAAATCCCCAAGGAGGAGAAATGTGGATGGGAATTGCTGGATTAAGGTAGACAGTGCAACATAAGGGAGTGACCTATGTGGAGGGAGGTAGACATTGCAGATGGTGATTGCCAGAGTCGTTTGCACTTGAACCACTATTGCTTCCAAGTTGGTACATAGGGGGATCCAGTCACTAATGACATCAGAGCAAACCCAAGTGCAGATGCCACCAGATGCTACCCTAGGGCCAGCACAGTTCTAAGAGAAGCCCTGATAACCACAAAATGTTGGAGAGTGGTCATCACAGAAATGTGTTTCTTGAAGAACAAGACAGAACGCAGAATAGGAGGAGACAAGATGTTGCATTTCTGATAAGTGATGATAGTATCCGTTGCAATTCCACTGGATGATCATGTGGCGAGAGTCCAGGTTAGACATAAAGAAGCCGTGAGGAGGTCATGTCACTCCATCAGTAGTTGTCACCAACAAGGATGGTGTGGCATCCATAAATAGGATGTCAGACCCAGGTTGCAAGGGGGGAGATGGCACCTCCAGGGGGGCCTTGTCTTGGGATTTATGTTTCTTCTTCTTCTTCTTCTCTTTTAGAGGTGGAGGAGAGCAGGGCACTGGGGGAGTACAGGCTTCTGCAAGATCTGGAACCAAAAGAGAGCAGATGACCTTGTGGCGCACAGATGGTAATCTCATGGCCATGTGGTGGCAAGAATCTTCCAGCCTGAGAGACACTGGGGAGAGGGGTCCTAAGAAGAAGCCTGATCACCAGCAGGTGTCAAAGAAGGGGGGCACTTCTTGGACTGGAGTGGCTTCTGGACGGGAGTTCGTGGGAACTGCATGGGAGGGGAGGGGAGAGGAGGATGGGGCTGGGGTAAGGGAGAGGTAGGAGGAGGAAAGGAAGTAACAGAAGCAAAAGTTGAAGATAGTGACTCTGGATGGAGTGTCTCCTACTTTTGGCAAGTGTCAGCATAAGACAGGTGATCCAGGGACTTTTATTTTTGGATCTTCTTTCCTCTCTTGTACGTTGAGCAATTCGGTGAGTGAAGAGAGTGACGATCAGCACAACTGACACACACTGGTGGCGGAACACAGGGGCTTCCATCATGGGGTGGGTGGCCACAGTCTCTTCACAGAGGGCCCACCGTACAGTGGAATGACATCTGCCCAAAATGCAAGCACCCTATATGACCATGACCTTCTCTTGGAGGTATCCCCCTCAAAAGCCAGAATGAAGGCACCAGTATTGGTGTGATTGTTGTGGTAATATTGCCACAGATACTACTACAATGCCGCTCCAACACAAGGCTGGCAGCCCGTCGTCTGCCGAGCACAGCACACTCTAGCGGGCTGTGTATCTCGACGGAACTGGAGTGTGCCTCGTTTAGTTTTTAGCTAGATTTCAACCTAGGCAGACACACTTTCATAATCAGCCCTCAGCCAGTTCTGTTTGTATTGATTCTCTGAGGAGGGCCCATCAGGCTTAGTCCCTGAGAATATGTTGTATTAGTTCATGGTATTCCATGTTTTCGAGATTGTTAGTTCAAAGCCGCAGCTGCAGTCCTACAAACTACTGAAGATAAGTAATTTTCATTGTATTATGTGTTTCTCTAACAGTGTGCTGTACCACATATTATTGCAACCTGGACTCCTTCAGCTCCTGTCAACTTGGCCTCCTACTTATTTGCATTTAGCAATGAGCTGAAAAAACCCACGTGTTTTGTGCCTCTAAACAGTGAGACACAATAGTTGTCTTTTCGACACTTCTGCACACATCGAACAAAATGAACGCCATGCCACTCCAGATTAGCCTGGAGTTCCTCATCTGTTTGCAGGATGAGATCACTATGAAAAATCACTCTCTGGACCATATTCAGAGATTAGTGAGTCATAATAGACACTGGGACATTGCCAAGACGATCACAGGCATGAAGAGCTGTGGACTAGGTGGCAGAAGGAGGTTTTATCAACAGGGAGCCCAACCACATCTTTCTAAGAGACTCTACTTCACCAAACGTGTCCTTGATATCATCCACAAAAAACAATGGCTTTGTGGCAGTGAATGTGTCCCCATCTGTTCTAGTACAGATGAAGTAACAGGGAAAGTATTTCATCCCATGGTGTAGCCAGGGAAGGGAAGGTTGCCAGATCATATGAAGCAGCATTCAATGATCCTTCAACATTCGAAGACTATATGCATAAAAAATGTATACACATTTAGAAATGTCACAGAAATTTTATTTAGTATTTTACAAGGTTAAATTTCTGGAAATGGAAAGATTAAAGTCTAACCTGAAAAGTAAATGTACATCCTTTCTAATTAATGTTCGAAATGGTGACCTTCAGCATCAATACATTTCTGAGCATGAGTCTATATTAATTCCATAAATCGTACCAAAGTAGCTAATAGGATTTCTGCACACACTGCTTCAATCTCATTCCAAAGTTTGTATAGGTGTGGTTTATGTTTCTATACCTCATCTTCTACTGTACCCCGTAACAAGAAATTGGGCAGTGTAAAGTCTGGAGGGAGTGGACAAGTTTCTTGCTGCATCCTATCCAGTGGCATCGAGCAAGATGGTGCAGTGGTTAACATACCGGATTCACATTCGGGAGGACGATGGTTCAAATCCGCGTCTGGCCATCATGATTTAGGTTTCCCACGATTTCCCTAAATTGCTTCAGGCAAATGCCAGGATGGTTCCTTTGAAGGTCACAGCCAATTTCCTCCCAATCCTTCCCTAATCCAAGCTTGTGCTCTGTCTCTAATGACCTAGTTGTCAATGGGATGTTAAACACTACTCTCCTCCTCCTCCTTTTTCTCCACACTCGTCAGGAAAATTTTGATCCAGGTATGCTCACATGTATCCGTGACAGTGCAGCAGGGTGCCATCTCATTGGCAGTAAACCTTGTCATTCACTGTACAATTTATGAATACCAAGGAATATGGAATCAATTTGCCACTAACTGGATCGAGTAACAAGAGCGATGATCCTGCAG
Source organism: Schistocerca nitens (assembly GCF_023898315.1). Classification (NCBI taxonomy): domain Eukaryota; kingdom Metazoa; phylum Arthropoda; class Insecta; order Orthoptera; family Acrididae; genus Schistocerca; species Schistocerca nitens. The sequence goes on along the minus strand of NC_064614.1, from coordinate 1,189,155,603 downwards.
CCACCTGTTGAAAAAGTATAATACTACTTTCTCCCAGTAACTGAACTTTGTAGAACAGGAAATAAATTTTCTATGACAGTCCAAAGTATGTATACAGTTTTTTGATGCCCCCCAGTGTTGATCCTATACATGAATCAGTTGTTTTCTATTTGTAATACAAAATTTATGCAGTACATTCACATAACTTTCAGCATTTAAAACTCTCATTTGAATTCATGTACAAATTCTGATTTACTTTGAAAAATAATGCAGACATAAATATAGTGTACATGTGACACAATGTGCTAGTGCTTCAAACTGTCTTAACAAAAACTGTTTTATGTAGGTGACTGTGATTGTGTGTGTAAGTCAGCTTTCATAATTCTTTGTAACAATTATCTACTGATACAAACTCTTGAGAATGGTAGTGAAATGACTTCTGGAACTGTTGTTAGAAAGAGATCATCTCTTGACTTGTTCCATGCTGTATGACCTGTATTTGGACATTCAGGTCCGGTACAGTCATTAACATTACCTTCAGCATGGAGAGAAAGAACTTTATCATCAGTTCTTGGGAAAGTTTGATCGACTAGACTACTGTTACAAGTCCTGCATCAACTGGACAGAAACTGTACTGGAGAACAAGAATTCAGGAAGGATTAGCCTTGCAATGATTAAATCGCAACCCTTAGACACATCATTGCCTTGTCTGACAACATTGATTTCTTTAAGGGGCTCCGGAAAGGCTCAAAATCATGAAAAGTTCAATTTTTACTTTTTTGCGTTTTCTGAATCTGCAGACTATTACCTTTTAATAGATATATAATTTATTCAATTCCGAAGATTACAACTATTTTTAAATTTTTTTTGAAATGTGTTGTACATGGGCGTGACCCACTGTGGCGCTGTTAAACTGCTGTCAAATGGTGTGATTATTAACGTCCGTGTTCATCAGGTACATTTTAGTGATGTGAGATAAAGTATGTGTTGTGGCTAACCTGTGATGGTTCAATATATATCGCTGGTGTGATTGTCGATTGTTTCATGTTTATTTACTCTGTCGTTATCTCGAAAATATTCGTAATTAATTCTGTTTCTTGAGTCTCTGTTTTGTTGAAGTATAATAATGAGTAAAAGTAAAGTTATTAGAAATCCTCTGAAGGCTTTTAAGAAAAGGAGAAATGTTGGAGAGCCAAAGGTATTTAGAAATATGGGAATGAAGATAGGTTCTAACATGGTACGAGCGATGCTTGCTTTAGACAAGGAACGCCTTCGGGCTGCAGACAGGGCTGTAAAGTGTCTCGAAATACAAGCAAGAGTAAACAGGAGGAGGAACAAGAGGAAGCTGGAGGACGAGTTTGCAGAGGATGGAGATAATCCATCCTATGGACCTGGAATGCACTAAAAAGTTTATCCAATCTTTGTCGCTCGATTCCCAAAACTTTTATTTTCTCGTACTAATTACATGTTTTCTAAGGATCTTCCAAACATATTTGTTTCAAACTTTCAGTAAATGTTACACAGTACCTTCTGCATAAGTTAACACAGCCGTTTTCCAAAAAACAGTATATTTTTGAATATATAAATAAAAAATTGCAAAAAAATGTTGTGAATTTTCATTACAATTGAAAAAAAATCATCTTTAATAACTGAACTAAAATTTTGTAAAATCCCTGTGTTAAGTTGTAGCCCATATTCCAATAAATAATCTGTAAAAAGTTCAACTTCCTACCTCAAATACTTTGTGAGGAAAGATGTAATTTATAAGCGTTATTTTAACATTGCAAGTATAGGGCGTTCCGGAGCCCATTAATAACAGCCTGAGTGAAAGATAAGGATGTTCATTCATTTATTCATTTGTCATATTCCACAGGAGCCATCATGAAGGAGAACTTAAGAGATCCAGAACAAGCTAATGTATACACTATGAAAGTGAAGCAACTACCAGAAACTGTGGTAATACTGAACTATTGTTAAACTGCTATGATATGTTTGTGCCTATTCAAGGAAGTTTAAATAGTACAATGAGTATGAATGCTTCTACTATGAAACATATTTCTACTTCCAATGGAAAATCCAGGATGGAAAGTAACAATATTAGAGACGGAAAGTTTCTACTCACCATATAGCAGAGATGCTGAGTCATAATAGGCACAACAAAAAGATTCACACAATTATAGCTTTCAGCGATTAAGGCCTTTGTCAGCAATAGACACACATACACAAGAACTGATAATAAAGTTCTTTCTCTCCATGCTGAAGGTAATGTTAATGACTGTCCCAGACCTGAATGTCCAAATACAGGTCATACAGCATGGAACAAGTCAAGAGCTGATCTCTTCCTAACAAAAGCCCCAGAAGTCATTTCACTACCATTCTCAAGAGTTCGTATCAGTAGATAATTGTCACAAAGAATTATGAAAGCTGACTCTCTCTCTCTCTCTCTCTCTCTCTCTCTCTCTCTCTCTCTCTCTCTCTCTCTCTCTCACACACACACACACACACACACGCGCGCGCGCAACTTTGCGTTTGTGTGAGTGTGTGTGTGAGTGTGTGTATGGGTGTCTGTTGCTGATACAGCCCTTAATGGCCGAAAGCTATAAATGCCTGAATCTTTTTGTTGTGCCTATCATGACTCAGCATCTCTGCTATACGGTGAATAGCAACTTTCCTTCTCTAATATTGTTATATTTCTACTTCCTTAGTAGATTCAGTGTATCCTAAAAAATGTACTCACTCTGCAACTAACGGTAACGAATGTAATGTTTTGTTGTACTCTTCTTGTGTTGCATTTGGATCTTTCAAGTCAAGATCTTTGGATCTTCAAGTCAAGTTTGGATATTCAAATCAAGTCAACACAATATTTTGATGGTGAAGAGAACAGCCAAGGGAACCATCGAAATATTGTGTCAACTTGACTTGAACATTGGGCTGCAAACCAAAGAGCATTGTAAATTATTCTACTGGGAAAGATTATGAAGTCAAAATGTAATCTTTTATTTATTTTTTGGATAAAAGTAACATGAACACACTTCAGTTTAAATGCTATGAAAAATATTGTGCTGAAAAGTTGCTGCAAGAATGAGAGCAGAATGTTACAAGAATAGAGACCACTGCAGTCTAGCTGCAAAAGAGATTGGAGGGATGCCGAAAGGGAAAAGTTAATAGCAACACAAGCATCTGTAAGAAGGACCATGTGTGAAGCCTACAGTAAATTTCACAATCATTGCATGATGAAATTTATCAGAAAATCTTAAGGCATTCTCACCATACATAAAGTCAATGAACAGATTCAAACTTTCCCTTCAATCTCCTATACATTCATTTGGTGTGGAAACTTGACAGAAAACTGAAGTAATACAGTTTCCAATTAAATTAATGTGACCATCTGTCAAAAGTATGAATACTCACCTTTTGTAGTGTGAACTGCTGTGAGACATGCAGGCGGTGAGTGAGGTTCTGGAAAGTACCAACAGGGACGTGCAGCCATGCCGGCTCCAATGCTGTGGCCAGCTGTGCAATGTTTCTCGGTTGAGGATACATGGCAAACACAGCCTGACTGAGGTGGTCCCACAGATTATAGACTGGGTTTAAATCTGGGGAATTTGGTGGCCAGAAGAGTATGGTAAACTCATCCTGATGCTCTTGGTACCTCATGCTTATACTGCAAGCTGTGTAACACGTTTCATTGTCCCAAGTGGTAGTTATTATCATGCCAAGGAAAAAAAAAATTGCATCTAGGGGCGGATATGGTCCCCAAGGATAGATGCATACTTGTATTAATCCACTGTGCCTTCCACAATGACAATGCCACCCAGGAAGTGCCACAAATACATTTCCAGATCATAATGCTCCCTCCTCCAGCCTGGACCCTTCTAACGACTGTTGCAGGATGCTTGCTTTTAAATGTTTGGGGCCAATAGCTAACTGTCCAATGGAGCAGAGAATGTAATTCATCTGAAAAGAACACCTATCCAGTTGTGGTATTGGCGTGCAAATTCCAGCCTTCATCACCAATGGACAGCAGGCAGCATGGGCGCATGAACCAGGTGCCTGATGCGGAGGCCCATATGCTGCAACTTTTACTTACCAGTGATTGAGGAGTCATTGTTAGTAGCTCTGTGTTTCACCTGGATGGTCAGTTCTCAACAACTGCATGTCTATTCCGCAGCCATCATTCATCCCTTTCATCTATGGCCTGTGGTGCACCACAGTTGCCTCGGCACCTGTTTTGGGTACTGGCCTTTTATTATGCACAATACACTTTAAACACAGTGGCCTGTGAACAGTTTAGAAAGTTAACTGTTTCAGAAATGCTTCCAACCTTAGGCTGAAAGCCAATAATCATGCCCTTTTGATGGTTTCCACATTATGACAATGACTACACTGTCTTCCAAATCCCCCAACATGCTTCACAAACCCTCCACTGTTAGTGCCACCAACTGGCATCTGTGAGGGGTTATTGCACATTGATGTTAAACATAGATGTTGGTCACATTAAAGTGAGTGAGACTTCTAAATTCCACATTTAAAAATGTATTCATGCAAGAGGATACTATTGTGTCAATCTCTGATTGCCACACAGACTCACAAATGAATGATATTGATATTAGCACCTCCAGTATTGAAAAACAATTAAAACTGCTTAAAGCAAAACAGGCACCAGTCCCTAACAGAAGTCAAGTTAGATTTTTACATAAATACACCACGGAATTATTTTCTTTCCTAGCTCAAATTTATCACTAATCACTTGCATTGTGGATAGTCCTGTGTGACAGGAAAAGAGTGTAGGTTGCTCCTGTTTACAAAAAGGGTAATAAATCAGATGCACAGAACTATAGACCATTGTTCCTAATCTTCATTTGTCACAGGACTCTAGAACATATTCTAAGCTCAAAAATGATGAGGTTCTTGGAGGGAAACAAGATTCTCTCAGATAATCATCACAGATATAGAGGAAAACCAGTCCTGTGATACACAGCTTGCTTTATTCTGGTGTGGAATTTTGTAAACAATAAATGCAGATGAACAGGCAGATTGCATCTTATTATATTTCCATAAGATGTTTGACACTGTACCACATTGTCAACTACCACCCTAGACATGACAACATGGAACATATTCATAAATATGTGATTGGGTGAAGGAATATTTGACTAATAGAATACAGTATGTTATACTTGACCATGATTGTTTCACAGAAATGAAAGCAATGTCGACATGCCCCAAGGAATTTAACAGGACCTCTAATGTTTTCAATGTACATAAACAATTTACTGGATAGGCTCAGCAACACTATAAGGTAATTCACTGACAGGCTGTTGTCTGCAGGAAAGTATCGTATCATGATTGGACAATTGTATGGAATTGCAGGAATATGTGGACAATATTTCCACTTGGTGTAATGAACTGCGGCTCTCTTTACATGTGGATAAAAGTAAGATAAAGTCTGCAACAAAGAGAAGGAATCATGTAGTATCTGATTACAAGATTAGTGGTGAACATCTTGGGTCCATCACATTGTGTAAGTATTTAGGTTAATACTAAGAAGCACATGCTATGAACCATGGATCTTGCCTGAGCAATGTAGCTTGTTTGCCTCAGTTGAGGCGTACCTGTGGAGAGGACAGATTAGCTTGTGGTTCTTGAAGAGGGGACAGCCTTTTCAGTAGTTGCAAGGGCAACAGTCTATATGACTGACTGATCTGCTCTTGTAATAGTAACCAACACAGCCTTGCTGTGTTGATACTATGAAAGTATGAGAGCAGATGCCTGGGCTGACAGGTGTAGGAAGAGTAGATGACTCAGCGACTTCTCAACAAGATGAAGGGGATTGTGAAGGAGTAGAGCATGTAAGAGACACAGAAAAAAGGGAAAAGAGAGAAAGGTGGAGATGGAGGGAGAGACAGGGAGGGGAGTGGGGTGGAAAGAAAAGAGAGAAAGACTGCATAGAGAGAGGGAAGAAAAGTGGTGGGAGAAGGCAGTACATGATCTAGATAGAAGTGGTGTGGACAGTGACAAGATGAGAAAAGGGAAGATGTAAGATGAGGCACTGGCAAAAGAATAGCTGAAGTTGAGGCCAGGGGGATTGCAAGAACACAGGATATGCTGGAGAGACAATTCCCACATGTATAGCTCACAGGAAATTGTGCTAGAAGGGAGTATCCAAATGGCACACATAGTGAAGTAGCTATTAAAGTCATTTGTGTTGTGGTGTGCAACGTTTTCAGTAACTGGATGGTCAGGTCCATGGTTGGCTACAGTTTGGTAGTGGCCATTCATGTAAGCAAATGGTTGGTTCAAAAATGGTTCAAATGGTTCTGAGCACTATGGGACTTAACTTCTAAGGTCATCAGTCCCCTAGAACTTAGAACTACTTAAACCTAACTAACGTAACGACATCACACACCTCCATGCCTGAGGCAGGATTTGAACCTGCGACCGTAGCAGTCGCGCGGTTCCAGACCACTCAGCCACATCGGCCGGCACAAATGGTTGGTCATGCTCACATAGAACATTGCACAGTAAATGCTCTAGCAACCTCACGCCCCTATATTTTACTGCTTTACAAAGCCAAGACCTCAGGTTTCCCTCTGATCATCCCATTGTGGTTGGTCCCATAGAACACAACTTCTGCCTTTGTTGATCACATCTTCAAACTATTGCCCACAATACACCATCCTACATTCACAACATTGCACATTTCCTTCCCTGTCTTTCCACAGTCACTCTCCTATTACCACTACGTGGATGCAACATGACTATACACCAGTTTCTCCCACCTCCATTACCCATGGTCTTGGGCCATGGGACACTGCCTTTTCCAGCATCCTCCTAATACTAAATCTACCACCTCTTTATTAATCCTCATGGCCAACAACATCTTGACCCACAATTATGAGGGGCATTCAGTAAGTAATGCATCGCCTTTTTTTGGCCAGTTTCGGTTGAAAAAATGACAAGTTTGTTGTGGGACACCATGGAATATTCCTGCTTGAGCCCATATAGTTTCATGAAGTTCCAAAAGGTGGCAGCTCTATATGTAGCCTTCAAAATGATGGGTGTAATGGAGATGTTTTCCAAGCAGAGAGCTGTCATTGAGTTTCTTTTGGCAGAAAAACAGAGCAACATAAATATTCATAGGGACTTGCAGAATATCTACGGAGACCTGGCAGTGAGAAAAGCACGGTGAGTCATTGGGCAAGGTTTCTGTCATTGTCACAACAAGGTCGTGCAACCCTGTCTGATTTGCATACCAGCTGGCCACACACAGCTGTGACAACTGCAGTGTTGGAAGGTTTGGACACTCTCATTTAAGATGATCAACAGATCACCATCAAACATACTGCTGTACAAATGGATGTCTCTGTTGGTAGTGCCAACACACTCTTCCACCAGCTGGGGTACTCAAAGATGTGTGCCAACTGGGTTCCTCGCCAACTAACAGAAGACCATAAAGAGCAATGAAGGACCATTTGTGCAGAATTGCTTGTGCATTATGAGATTGTGACAGTTTTTTGTTGAAAATCATCACAGGTGATGAAACATGGCTTTATCACTTCAAACTGGAAACCAAACAGCAATCCATGGAGTGGCGTCACATCACCTCCCTTCTGAAGGAACAGCTCAAAGCAACATCCTTGGCCAGTAAACTCGTGGTGATGGTCTTCTGGGAATCTGAGGAGGTCATTCTGTTTCATTTCCTCTGTCATAAGGCAACAATCATCTTAGAAGTGTATTCTGTTACCCTCCGGAAATTGAAGAAGTGACTTCAGTCAGTTTGTTGCAAACAAACTTCACCTTTTCCATGACAATCCAAGGCTGTACACAAGTCTGTGCACCCAAGAGGAGCTCACGAAACTTCACTGTACTGTTCTTCCACCCTACAGCACAGGTCTCGCACCTTTCAACTTCCACCTATTTGGCCCAATGAAGGATGCACTTCACAGGAAGCAGTAAGTGGATAATGGTGAGGTTATTGATGTGGCAAGGTGTTGACTCTGATGTTGACCAGTAGAGTGGTACCATGAACGCATATGGGCCCTCTCAGTAAGGTGGCATAAGGCCACTGCAGTGAACACAGATTATTTTTTATGATACGGTTTTGTACCCAAAAGAGTGGGTAATAATATGATATACTGGAATCCTGAATGAAACAAACTGCTTTCAGAAAAAAGTGTTGCATTACTTATTGAACATCTCCTCATATTTCCTTTTGAAGAAAAATCTATAATTAAATCCGTGGTACTGCCACGGGTATTTGTGGCACCATCTTATGCCAATTTATGGGCCATCTGGGAAAATTGTTCTTATCCAGTCATCACCTGGAACCACTGGTATGTTTTACATTGATTGATGACATTTTCATGATCTGGGCTCATGGCAACAACAGCCTTTGCTCTTTCCTCATAACTTCAGCACCTACTCCAAAATCTGCTTCACCTTGTCCTCCAAAAACCTTGGCCTCCAACTCTCAGATGGCTCCATAAATACATCTGTTCATGGCAAGTACACCAATCACCAACAGTACCTTCACTTTGACAGCTGTTACGCATTCTATGTCAAAAAGTCTCTTCCTTACAGCCTTTTCACCCACCAATGCTGTATCCACAGTGTAAATCAGGAGTTTTTGAATTATACTGATAACGTTAAAAATACATTATTGACAGACAATATCCTATTCAGCTCACTGGTAAACAGATCTCCCATGCCATCTGCTCTTCTACACCAATAAATCTGTTAATCAGCCACCCACCAATGCTTCTATGATCACTAAGAACCATCCTGGCCTTGAAAAGCTCAACCACATCCTTCGCTAGGGCTTTGACTACTCCTTGTCACGCTCTGAGATGAGGGACATCCTACCCAAAGCAATATTCTGCCCACCAACTAACCTACAAAATATACTTGTCCATTCCTATTCCAGTGCTGCTCCCAACCCTCCATGGGTCATTCCTGTGTGGATGATCCAGGTGCAAGACCTGTCCCATGCACTCACTCACCATCTCCTACCACACTTCAATCACTGGTGTTTCCTATGCTATAAAAGGCAGGGACATTTGTAAAGGCAACCAAGCTATACATCAACTATGGTGTAATTACTGAGTAGCATTTCATGTGGGCACGACGGGTGACCAACTGTCTACTCACATGAACGGCCATTGCCAAACTGTGGCCAGTTATGAACTTTACCATCCAGTCATCGAATATGCTGCATGTCACATCACAAATGACTTTAGCAGCTGCCTCACTGTGCATGCCATTTGGATACTCCCCTCTAGCACAAATTTCTCTGAGCTACACAGGTGAGAATTGTCTCTCAAGCACATCATGTGTTGTCACATTCTCCATGGTCTAAACCTCCACTTTTTCCCATTGCCTCAACTTACTTTTTTCTTTTTTCTTCTCCCACCTCCCCCACCACACCACCCCTTCCCTGCACATATACTGTATTCTCCCACAACTCTTCCCTCCCCAATTCTGATGTGGTCTCTCTCTCTCTCTCTCTCTCTCTCTCCCTCCCTCCCTCCCTCCCTCCCTCCCTCCCTCCCTCCCTCACTCTCTCCTTGACCCCCCCCCCCAATCCCCTACTCTCTCCCCTCTGTGCCTCCCTCTCCATCTACACCTTTCTCTCTTTTCCCCCCTCCCTTTCTCCCCCATCACTCTTTCTATACCTCTGATATTCTCTACCTCCTCAGAAATCATTTCGTCCTGTTGTGCAACTGTCGATTCATTTGTTTTTCCTGCAGTCTCACACTACCCCATTAAACCCCCTTTGCCTTGTGCATCCTTCCCTACCCCTTCCCTGCATCTATTAGCCCAGGCAACTACTCTCAATAATCAGTGTCATTGTGGCAGTGGTGGTGTTCTTTTGTGCCTGTGTGGTTGTGTATTGAAATGTGTGTATTTTCTATCAGAAATAAAGCGAGATCTTGAAAGCTAATGAAAACTGTTTTCAGTCACATGTGCTTATGCACCACCATCGGTCTGTTACAGGTGAGTGGTTGCCTTTCCCTTATTTTATATATTGTTCCATCCAGGAATTTCTGTTATTTCTGTACACCCATGCACTACTACTTCTTATGTGGATACCCAAAAGAAAACACTTATGAAACGAAATGAGGAATACACTATAAATTGCAGAAGGAAATTAAAAAACAGTGTCATCAATTCAAATGTAATTATTTTCTTAACTTTCCCACCCCATTGTTTTATGGCAGCAGCACTGTCTGGATAGGGATGGTCATCAGTTTGAGCATTTGTTACAGTAATTAGTGTAAATTTAATCCAACACATCAACTGCTCAAAAACAATTTTGCATCACCTACATATCTGCAAACGTATGGAATTAGATTCACTGTGAGCAGGGAATGAAAGGATAATCATAAAAAAGTAAAGAAAAACCTGTGAAGAAAAACTGCACTAACCAAACTAAATGCAGTTTGTTCAAAAGTGCAATCTGTGAAATTAAAATCAACTGCAGATACGATATTACTCCTTTTTTTTTTTTGCATTGGGCCCTCCTGAGGAAGGTGTCCACAAGGTGGTCAAGATGTTGTTGACCACGCGTGCTTCATTCTTTGACAGTGGGCATAAGCAGCCTCAGGTGGGCACCTGAGGCTGTTCAATATTTCACATACTGGAATGATACACTGCATGTTTCAGCTGATTTCAAGCATACTTAGGTTCATGACATCATAGGCAGCAGGGCTCAACAGTATGTTGAAGGATCCTGTTTCAGTATTGCACAGCTTTCAAATTATCCTGAATTTTGAATAGACTTTGTATGTTTATAAAAATACCATGGCAAACATTGATAGGTTCCGCTGAGTGATGCCAGGCAAGTAGAAGGGTATGTTATGATTTTGTATTGCAGATTTTTATATGATTTAGTCGTATTAAAATGTTTGTTTTGTATTTGTTTCATCACCCACAATTGAGTTCCGCAAGGTGTTCCAGTAAATGTCGTGTGACTAGGTCCTCCCGTTGGGTAGACTGTTTGCCAGGTGCAAGTCTTTCAATTTGACGCCACTTCGGCGACTTGTAGACTTGTATGTCAATGGGGATGAAATGATCATGATTAGGACAACACAACACTCAGTCCCTGAGTGGAGAAAATCTCTAACCCAGCCGGGAATTGAACCTGGGCCCTTAGGATTGACATTCTGTTGCGCTGACCACTCAGCTACTGGGGGCAGACAGGTATTCCAGTACTGTTCTGAAAATGCGGCAGCAGGTGTACCAGGTGCTACTGTGGTCCAACTGACGATCAATGGGTGGCAAACAACCTGGAAGACATTTTCCAGACTGAATTTAATTATTAAAAATGTCTTGCTAATAAATGAACTTAAAATTGTATCTGATGTTGAACAGTTAATATTGAAAGGTTGTGAAGTCTAAGAGCTGTTTGTATTGGTGAATATTTCATACATTATAAGTGCTGAGAAGACACAATAAGATAGTTTAGTTGCATGAGTTGGTTGATATGGCAGTCCTTAATTTAAAACTTTCTAGTTGCATGAAGATGAGCCAGGCAACTTAAAAGGACTATTCTTATAACTCAGTGAAAGTTATTAGAAGCTTAAATTGACATTTAAATGATAAAAAAATGTTCTTATGCACAGAACAGGATCAGAAATGTAGCAATATATCTGCAGTGAATATTGCAAAGATTTATATTGATGATTTTGTAGTTCAGTATTCTATGTGTACTGAACTCTAATAGAGCATTAATGCTTGTTTAACCAGTTTAACAGTGGTGTGGTGGTTAGAGGAAAATCAGTGAACGATATTAATGTGAGTGTGAATTTGGTGAATGTGTGAGTTACGCCTAGTGAACTGACTAGAATTAGTAACGGCATTTAACCAAACAAGATGATGCAGTAGTTAGCACATTGGACTCACACCTGAGCATGCAGGTTTATTATGACTTCCATTGCAATGATAGCAATTTCCTGTGGCCAAAAGAGTATTGAGAATGAGGTTTCTGAAACAAATAAAAAGTAAAATCCTATACAATACTGATGGCAGTGCAAAACTTCTATAATTCTGAAGGTGGTACAAAACTTTTTTGGAACCCTTTGTAAGACTACATTGGCTTTTGTGTTATATCTAAAATAAACATCTTTCTAAATTACAGCATGTTCATGAGTACTTTTCCCTCCATATAAATAATAAATTCATTTGGGAGGATGGTACCACATACCTGCAGGACTGACTAAACACATATTTCTCTGCCTTGGAATTGTTGTCAGTCTTATGTGATGCACTTTGTTACTTTCATTTCATAATGGCATACAGAATAAATTTTGGGGTAACTCATCACAGTGTGCTGATTTTTTTTCCAAGTCCAAAAGTGTGCAATACAAGAGGGAGTCATGTGAAAATGTCAATGACATAATAAACATTCGATATCCCATGCTACTGTTCAGTAATACAGCCAACCCCAGGGGTTGGATATAAGGAAGGCAGGTTGTGGAGAGTTAAGGCGGTATATCTGGCTGGTGAAGATCCAGAGAGATGTGGCTATCAAAATTAATGCTTTATTTTCCACTCATACATTGTTGCTGCAATGGTGCAGGGTGCGACCATGCCCCTGCTTCATAGGAAGATAGTCGGGTGACCAGCTAGATGACAGCTAGCATCTGACCATCTGGTTGCAACATGCATACCCAGTTTCCTGATGCCTGTGCTCAGTGTATGGTGCATGACCCCAGTGCATGAGTCACACCAAAAACACCTGGTGTCAATTGTGCACAAAGACAGTTGAGAATTTTGTCATGGTAGTCAGTTGTATAGTGCATGATCATGTCCTAGTGGGCACTGGTGTGCATCAATGAGGCATACGACCCCCGATGGCAGAAGACAGCTGTCACGCATGGAATGTGACCACTGCTGCATGTGCAGCAGTTTGGCTTGTTGGTGGAGTGAGCCTGGAAGGCCCATAGTGCCATGGCACTAAGTCTGGAAGGACGCCTTTGTGCTGGAAGCTCCTCCTGCAACAAAGACTCAAACTCTTGACTTGACTGCTGCTGGTAGCTTCATGTGGTCCCCTCATCTGGTGTAGCACCCATGTCCTGGTAGACTGGTGGATTGCGAATGCAACTGCTACAAAAATGACAGCTATTTATCTATTTATACAAGATAGCATCACACCTACTACGCCAGTGTGCAACTTCTAGTCACTTATCTGTCAACACCACTGAAACCCATTGGTGGAGAAATCCCCTTACCTGTACCGCAATAACCCATTGGTGGAGAAATCTCCTTGTCTGTACTGCAAGAACTGCACATTGCTGCTGTGCTGGCATGTTTTGCTAAGTGACCCTGGCCCACCTCACAATAATTCAGCAGCTAAGTTGTTATAACCAAAATGTCAACACTCATGCATTCACCAGGTACCCATGGCTGCTGCAATACTTCACTTCACTACGTACTCCACAGATTTGGCCATAAAATGGTTACAGCACAATAGTATGTTGACAGGACAGGTGCCAGCACTTTAAAGAATACTCAAAATGTGGCAGCACACTGCAGATAAGCAAAACTCTGCCACAACAACAGCTTATAATGGCTGCCCCACTTTCCTTCTCATAATATTGAAGGTTCAGAACCTATTGAAATCCATTATCAAATGCACTCCAGTGTGGTGACGAATGTTTTTCACTGTGTAGGAAGTTCAGAAACAGCTTGACTCCTGTAGCAGATGCTCCCTACCCAGTTCAGGCTTCAGGCACACCAAATTGTGACACTGAAGTCTACTGCAGTAGCTGAAGCCATTGTGATGGACAATTGCCCCATGATGATTGATGAAATAGCCACAGATCTGAAAATTAGTCATGGCTCAGCACATCACATTATTCATGATAGAGACCTGCGTAAGTTTACCAGTGCCTCCAAAATGTACGTGACAGCATCTCATCCCAGAACTGAAAGGACACTGCACTGAAGTCTGTTAAGAACTTTTGTGACACTTTGAAGCATAAGATAATGGCTTTCTTGTGACAACCATTACAGTATATGAAACCTGGATCTACTATCACCAACCTGGAACTAGTAGAGCAACAAAGGAATGACACCATTCCACCATTTGTTATCAACAAAACTCAAGAAGTTTCAGGTACAGCCATCTGCTGGTTATATTGACTCTCTTTTGGAATTAACAAAGCATTGTCTTGGAACACTACATTTCTAGGAGAAATATCATAACCAGATTGTCAGATTATGATTGTTGAAATATAATCTTTGCCCTACAATCAGATCCAATCAATGTGGACATCTGACTGTAGATGCCATTTTGCAACATGACAATGCTCAACCTTATACTACCATACTCACCAGTTCTCACCCCAAGTGGTTAACACATATTTGGACCACTCAAGGAGGTGATGGGAGGAAAGAAATTTCATTCTGATGGAGAGGTGCATCAGTTGGTGCACTAGTATATTGCAACTGCATAAATCATAATTCAGCTGAAACTGACTTTTATTACCATTACAGAGTGAATGCATTGAGAAATGATAAGTTCTTTGAAAAGGCCCTTGCAAGATGTTAATATTTCTGCTCTATTGCATCCTTCTGCTGAATACACAATTCATTCATTTTAGTCGCATTGTCTCAGAAGATAATTCTGCACAACAACAAAGACTGAAAAAAATGCAAAACAAACAACTACTCTGATCTTAAAGTCAACACACTAAGAGGGCAAAACATACTGAACTGAGCTTCTTGTTTAGTAATTCCCTTTTCTTGACCCATTGAACCTGTTTTACATTAATTCTGCCATTTGTTGTTTCTCGTTTCCACTCTATGGAGGATATCCTAGAAGAAGCAAACTAAGACAAGTTATTAACTAACAAAACAAGGCAGAAATATGGGTACCCTATAATATAATTAATTTTAGTTAAGTTTCTATGAACTATTTATGATTAAATTTAACAAAGTAAACTTAGCATGTATGTGACTACTTCGAAAAAATGCTGTTACTTTCTTGATTATATGGAACAGGTGCTGTTTATGTACTACTTCTAATTTGATATCTAATTGATCATATTTATATTTATTGGTGAACAATAGTTATCTACTTGTCATAAGAATATGAGATCTGTTAGAAAAGTATTAAACCTTATTTTTTTGCAAACAAATGATGGATTTGAATCTAGCTCACTTGCATGGAGCCTTCCTTGAACCTTCATGCTCATGGGTGAATTTTTTCCTGCCTGTTCATAGCATCAGTTGCTGACAAGGGGCAGATGAGTGAGGTAGTGTGTATTTTCATGTCAGTTTTTCATTTTACGGGAAATGACAGAAAACTGGAGCAATACTACTGCATCAAATTTTGCCAGAAACTGGGTGACAGCTAAGTGGGAACCTTTTGGAAGGTTCAGATGGCTTTTGATGATGATATTATGGACATCAAACAGATTTTGGAGTGGTACAAACAGTTTAAAGATTGTTGCACATCAGTGGAGAGTGAGCCATGCTCCTGTTGGCCATCAACATGCCAAAATGACCAGGTCATTGCCAAAGTGAATGCTGTGGTGATGCGGGACTGTCATGTGGCTGTCAAGGAAATTGCAGAACAGGTGGGCATCAGCACTTTTTTGGCACATTCCATTCTGACCAAAGACTTTCCCATGAAGAGAGTGTCATCGAAATTCGTGCTGAAGCTGCTGAAGGCGAAGAAAATGCAACTTTGTGGTGAGGTCTCACAGGACATGCTGGATTCCACAAACAGTGCCCCCAACTTTGTGAACATCATAGTAACTGGTAACAAGACCTGTGTGTATGGGTATAACCCAGAAACCACATCCCAGTCATCATAGTAGAAGCATTCCTTGTCATCAACACCAAAGAATGCCCACCAAGTTTGCAGCAACATCAAATGGATGCTGACTGCTTTCTTTGACTCCCTTGGTGTGGTACACCATGAGTACACACCACAGGTTCAAACACTCACTAAAGAGTACTGCAAGGATGTCCTCTGTCACCTACGTGCTGCTGTGTGGCGCAAAAGATGGAACTTGTTGTCAACATCAAAACAATGCTCCGCACATTCCTCACACATGATTCAGACTTTTTTGTGAGAAACCACATTCCAGTGCTTCAACAGGCTCGTTACTCTCCTGATGTGGCCCCCTGTGACTTCTAGCTGTTCCCCAAACTCAAGACGCCATTGAAAGAAACACGATTTCAGACAAGAGAGGACATGTCAGCAACAACAGCCAAGATAAACTCCATTCCAAAAGAGGCTTTTTTGGCATGCTTCCAACAACAGTGGCACCCTTGGAAGAAATGTGTGGAATCCCAAGGAAACTACTTTGAGGGTGATTAGATGTCCTTCATTCCTTGTAAGCCATATTTTTTTTTCCACAGCCAAAGATTGGATACTTTTCTAACAGACACCATAGAGACCCACATACAGTGAACATTACTACTTGTCATGCAGCATACATAAATATTCATGTTTTGAATCTAGACAACGAGATAATTTCTGGAAGGAGTGGCGCATGAGAAACGTGTCTAGTAAGCAAGAGATCTGGGTAATGTATGTTGAGTTGCACCTGCATGAGTGTGTGTCTGTTGTCTATTTTTGACAAAGGCCTTGCTGGCCAAAAGCTTATTTGTGACAGTCTCTCTGTTGTGCCTATCTGCAATCCTACAAGAAGTATTTCCATCAAGAATAGAGTGAAATGTTCTCATTTGTTTAACAATGTTGTGAATTGATTCATGTTGTGGAATTCTTTGCGCATGAGGTGAGAGTCTCATGCAGCACTACATATCCCTCCCCTACCTCACGCTTCTCCTACTTAAGAGCATACACAAGTGGAATCCCCGCATACAACCAACGAGTGCAGTGATGCCATGAGGTTCCCTGCCTCCCCTCCTTGTATATATGGCTTGCTGTGGTAACATGCTTATCAGAATGCCCCGTTGGTAGTCCCTTGACAAGGTATAACAGAACTGCAGAGCTTGGGTTGAAACAGTTTCTTTCAAAATTTTTTTTTAATTGTAGAAAGATGTAAAAGAGTGATCAAACTTATTGTTAAGTATGGTTACACCATTTGCTTACAGACTATTATTTGTGTTATAGGTCAAGCCATAGAAATGGCTAACAAAACCACTGAATCATTCCCTACACGGTAGGGCACATTGCCTATGAAAATCTTTGTATCTAATTGTACTAGGCAGCTAGCTCATTGGACAATAACAGAACTGGCCAGCGATTATCATGAATGAAGACTGTCCAAAAATGGGCCATGTAATATTGTACTTAGCTGTGAGGACATTGTGACATTCAACTAAATTTTAATCGCTTTACAAACAGAGATACTCGAGGAAGTAATGCAAACTTTAGCCTAATTTATGTCAGTAATACTATCCATGACACGATAACCTTTGAATCACTCTGATCTGATAACAACAAAATAATTCTTTTGTTTCAGATGTTAAGATTAACTGACATTCATTTCAATTTCTTTTGTAAAAGTATTTAAAGATCTACAAAATGTTAAACTGGAACACTTGTTTCACAGAGAAGCCCAAAGAAAAGTTTTAGGGAGATGAACTGCCTGCACTGATTTTAGTGTGTCTCAAGTTATACAAGACATACATAAGGATAACTGGATTTTATCGGGAGAAAATTTTAGTGGTGTGTTGGAACAATTTTAATGGTGTACTGGACAATTTAATCCTCTTGCCACTGAAAAGATAAGTGAAATCAGTATTACTGTCAGTGATGTTGAGAAACAGCTGAAGTCATTAAAATTGAACAAAGCTCCAAGGCCTGATGGAATTCTTATCATATTGTGTGTTAAATTGGTGGCTGAGTTAGCCCCTCTTCTAACTATAATCTATCATAGATTCATTGAACAAAAAAAAAAAAAAAAAAAAAAACTGTGCCCAGTAATTGGAAGAAATCATGGATAATACCCATCTACAAGAAGGCTAGTAGAATTATGAATTATTTAGGAATAAAGCAGAAGCACTGCATCGTCGATAGGTACATAAATGAAAGGTACAGAGCTTTGCTAGCTTTCATAATGAACTTCCTTTTTCAAGCTCGTAGGAAAAACATGCACACAACCACACACACACACGCGCGCGCGCACACACACACACTATTGGGTGAGGGTTGGGGGGGAAAGCGAGTTACCTTAGGTTTAGGCCAGGGAGGTTACGAGAGTGAAGGATGTGCGGTAAGGATAGCTTCCATCTGTGCTGGGGAGGATCAAGATGGCATGGGTTGAAAAGCAGCCATCAAAATCTTACATGTTGTGTTCTGCTGCATGTTGTGCCACTAGGTGGTCCACCTTGTTTTTGGCAACAGTTTGGTGGTGGCCATTCAGTCTAGTTGACAGCTGGTTGGTTGTTATCCCAATGTAAAACACTATGCAATGGTTGCAGCAAAGCTAGTATATAACACAACTGCTTTCATATGTAATGGGGTAGGATAAGCCTGGAGTAGGTGGTGCTGGGTGGGTTGATTGGGCAGGTCTTGCATCTGGGTCTTCCACAAGAATATGATCCATGTGGCAGGGGATTGGGGTAGGGAGTGGCATAGGGATGGACTGTGATGTTGTGGAGGTAGGGTGGGCAGTAAAACACCATTTTTGGAGGGAATGGAAGCATAATGGGTCCCTCATTTCAGGACAAGATGATAGATAATCAAAGCCTTGATGAAGGATGTGATTCAGTTGTTCCAGTTTCGAGTGGTATTGTGTGGCAAGGGAGGTGCTTCTTTGTAGTTGGTTCATGGGATTGATGTGAGGATTGGGTGTGTATGGGGATATGGCACAGGAGATCTGTTTGTGAATTAGGTCTGGAGCGTATTGCCTGTCTGAGGAAGGCCTTTGTGAGTACTTCAGCATATTGGGCAAGGAAGTCTCATCACTGAAGATGTGTCTACCACAGGTGGCCAGGCTGTATGGGTGAGGATTTTTTGGTGTGGAAGGGGTAGTAGCTGTCGAAATGCAGGTAGTGTTGATGACTGGTGGGGTTGACATGGACCGAGGTGTGGATGCAGCTGTCTGAGAGGAGGAGATCAACATCTAGGATGGTGGCACAATGGGTGGAGGAAGATCAGGTTGAGTGGATGGGAGAGAAGGTGTTGAGGTTGTGGAGGAATGAGGATAAGCTGTCCTGGCCTTGGGTCCAGATTATAAAGAAGCCATCAATAAACGTGAACTAGACCAGAGGTTTGAGGTTCTGGAAAGCTAAGAACATTTCCTATAGGTGGCCCATGAAGAGGTTGGCATAGGATAGTGGCATGCAGGTGTCCATGTCTGTGCCACGAATTTGTTTGTATACCCTCCCTTCAAAGCTGAAGTTGTTAGGGGTTAGGGTGTATTTGGTTAGGCGTACGAGGAATGAAGTGGTGGGTTTGGAATTTGCAGGGCATTGAAAGAGGTAATGTTCAATCACAGCCAGGCAGTGGGCATGAAGGATGTTGGTGTATAAGAAGGTTGCATCAACAGTGACAGGGACATGGGAGGTAAATGTGTGGGAATGGAGGACAGCCGGTGCAGGAAGTGTTTGGCATCTTTAATGTGGGAGGCTAGGTTTTGGACAGTTGGTTACAGATGTTGGTCAACAAGGGCCAAGATTATTTCAGTGGGGGCACTGTAACCAGTCACAATGGGGCACCTTCAGTTGTTGGGTCTGTGGATTTTATGGAACATTTAGTAGGTGGGTGTGCAGGCTGTTGTTGGGATGAGTAGGGAGATGGATTCAAGGGAGAGGTTCTGGGAAAGGCCTAAGGATTTCAGCAGGGATTGAAAGTTATGTTGGACTTCTGGGATGGGATCACTTTAGCAGAGCTTGTAGGTGGAGCTGTCAGATAACTGACAGAGGCCCTCTGCCAGGTATTTACTCTGGTTCATCACAACAGTGGTGGAACCTTTGTCTGCAAGGAGGATGATCAGGTCAGATTCCATTTTTAGGTCATGTAGGGCAGTCCTTTCTTCAGCTGAAAGGTTGTAGTTCTTAGGGAGGGACTTGGGGAAGGATGGTAAGGCCAGATTGGAAGTTAGGAATTCCTAGAAGGTGACAAGGGGATGGTTAGACAGAAATGTGGGAGGGTCATGGTTGGATGATGGTACGAATTAGGACAGGCAGGATTCAATGTTGGGATTGGATTGGCTTCAGTTGGCTGGGTTGGTGACACAGAAGTGTTTCCACTGTATGGAGTGGGAGAAGGAGAGTAGATCTTTCACAAGTCCAACATGGTTAAACCTGGGAGAAGTGCTGAATGTTAGTCCTTTGGATAGGACTGAAACTTCTGAGAATTTTGGTGGAGAGGTTAACAGCAGTGTTCTTGAATTGTTTTGCCTATGAATTTTATGGAGTGTTGGTAGGGGGTTTTGGAGGATGTGGTAGGTTGAAAAGGTCAGCTAGGCAGGGTCTGGGTGCTATGATGGGTTGAAGAGGAGGAACACTGTGGGTAGGACAGGAGTTGGATAATGGTGCCCCAAGGCAGGAGTACGATGTCAGCAGGCTGCGTAACTTGTGGAGGTGGTGTTTGGAACGTTCTTCTAGGTGTTGGAGCATCAGGACTTCAATTTGGGTGATCAGGTGTAGCTAGTGGGGATTGGATAGTAACAGAATTTTGCAGAGAGAGTGGAGGTGATTCAGGGATGCCTGTGCCATGGAGATGCTTTTTGTAGAACCAGGTTTGTGAGGGAAAGGAACTGACGGAATAAGAAAGGTGAATGTCACTGAGGAAGGAGAGGTGGGATCCAGAAATAGGGATTTTTATGGTCAGGCCGTTGGGGGAGGGGGGGATTCCAAGGCTTAGCATTTAAGGAAGAGGATATGGGACATGGTGACATGGTTTTGGCTGGGAGTAGGGAAACTTTTCTGAATTGATGCACATAAATAGAGCAGGGGTCCACCGCAGAGGAAGAGGGGGCGGGGCCGAGGTTAATGACACTGGGGAAAGAAGTTGGCATTGGAAGTGGAGAGTAAAGGTGTCAGGTGGTTGAAGGGGGAGTTAAATAACATTAAGAGGTGTAACGAGTCAAAGGAATCGTGTTGGCGGCAGGGGGTAGTATTGTGACTGACGTATATTTGTGTGTAATATATCATCACGTGGGCAGAATAAAATTGTTTCCACATGGTTTATTGTCATGTGTGAGAGATAAAAAGAAAGCAAGCACAGGCAGATCAGGAGCAATATGTGTGAGAGAGAAGGATTTTGCGTTGCTAAAAGGGTGTAGAAGTGATACACAAAACTACTGTACAAAATCTTTGACACTTATTAGCTGTAGAATTTTAGAGCATATTCTGAGCTCAAGCACAGTGAAATATCCAGAACAGTACAACCTCTTCTGTGCCAACCAGCATGGATTTCGAAAACATTGACCATGTGAAACATAACTCACGCTTTTCTCACGACATACTGGTACTGAAAGCTTTGGACGAAGGCAGTCAGACAGATGCAATATTTCTTGATTTCCAAAAAGCATTTGACTCAGTACCACACCCACATTTATTGCCAAAAGTGCGATCTTATGGGATATCACGTGAAATATGTGATTGGATTGAGGACTTTTTGGTAAGGAGGACACAGCAGTCATGTTGTATATTAATATCCTTAATAGACAATATTAATAGTAACCTTACACTTTTTGCAGACAATGAGGTTCTCCATAATGAAGTACAGTCCGAAAGAAGCTACATGAATATTCAATCAGATCTTGATAAGTTTTCAAAGTGGTGCAAAGATTGGCAACTTGTTTTAAATGTTCAGAAAAGTAAAACTGTGCACTTTACATAATGGAACAACATAGTATCCTATACCTATAACAACAATCAGTCACAGTTGAAAACTGCCAACTTATACAAATAGTAGGTGTGAATCTTTGTAGGGATATGAAATGGAATGATCACACAGTCTCAGTTGTGGGTAAAGCAGGTTGTAGACTTTGGTTTATTGGTAGAATACTGGGGAAGTGCAATCAGTCTACAAAGGAGATTGCTTAAAAATCACTCATGCAACCCATTTTAAAATATTGCTGAAGTGTGTGGGAACTGTACCAAATAGTACTAACAAGGCAGAAAGTATACAGAGAGGGGTGCACAAATGGTTACAGTTTTGTTTGACCTGTGGGAGAGTGATACAGCGATACTGGCAGACTCTTGAAGATAGACATAAACTGTCCCAAGAAAGTCTACAAACGAAGTTTCAAGAGCTGACTATAAATGATGGCTCTAGGAATATACTAAACCCCCCCCCCCCCCCCGCCTCCCCTACGTATCACTCACATAGGGATCATGAGGATAAGATTAGAATAATTATAGCACACACACAGGCATTCAAACACTCATTCTTCCCACGTTCCATACATGAATGGAACAGAAAGAAACCTTAATGACTGGTACAATAGGTCATACTGCCCCCATGCACTTTTCAGTGGCTTGCAGAGTATGGATTTAGATGTAGATATAGAAGATGTCATTCTCCATGAAGTTCTTAGTTTTTTATGAGTGTGTTTTTATAAATATCTATTACGTTGTTTCAAAAGCTTATGTAGATATTTTATGCTTCCCCGGAAACATTTGCAATCCCTCCAATATTTTTTAGGCCTTACTGCAGAAACTAGCAGCTGGACCACAGCATTGGAAAGCATCCAGCAGGTGCTAACATGCTGGTATGCCAGCTGCAGCATGAAGGGTGTTTAGACCGCATGTGACACGTTAGACCAAGCACCACAATAATGCAACAACATTGTAAAACGTAGCTCTTACAGGGTGAACTAAGACATATCTGCACTACCAGCCCACAGATTTGTTATTCACTACATGACAGGAAACAGCATGTTGACAACCTTTCAGAACCATGTGGACTAAGTCATGGTGTTCCACAGGGCTCCATTTTAGGCCCCTTTCTTTTTTTGGTCTACATTAATGACTTCACACGATAGGGATTCTGAACCAGTACTGTTTGTAGATGACACCAGTCTATTGATTGAAGGGAATAATGAAGAAAATATTACTGCATCTGCAAAAGATATTACAAAAGGAGTGTCTGAATGGTTTACCAGAAACAGGCTAATAGTTAATCCCCAAAAAACGGTACTCCTGAATTTCCACACTGATCAAAATAAAAATCTGGCACAACCTGTAATATGTATAGATAACCAGAACATTAGTGCTGTCAATGAAACTAAATTTCTTGGGATTCATATCCAGGAAAATCTTAAATGGAACACTCATATCACAGCCCTAAATTCAAAACTAGCAAAAATGAGCTATGTAGTAAGAATTCTCTGCAACAGTCCTAGTGCAGAAACAGTTAGGGCTGTATACTTTGCTCGTGTACATTCAATAAAGAAGTACGGTATCATTTTCTGGGGAAATGTACATCAGGCCATAACAGTTTTCAGGAAACAAAAGGCAATTATAAGAATAATGAAACAAGTGAGCAGCAGAAAATCATGCAAACTTTTCTTTAAAGATCTAAAGATCCTACCCCTTCCCTGCATTTATATACTGGAAGTAGGCACACATGTCAAAAAAAGCATACTGAGAAAAGAAAACCATTTTCCTCAAAACAAAAGTGTCCATGATTACAGTACCAGGTCAGTCAGTGACATACATGTAAATCATTGTAACACCACATTATGCCAAAAAGGTGTATATCATGCAGGAACAAAACTTTACAACAGATTACCAAGACATATAAAATCTCTTACTGAACTACAAAGCTTTAAAAAGTCTGTGACATCCTACCTTCTGAAAAACTGCTACTATCCAATCTCACAGTATCTTATGCAAGAAAAAATGTAATTTGTATCTTTAATTGTAGAAATAAATTATAAATATAATGTATTTCAAAAATTTGTAATTATTAACTGTATAGATCCAATTTGTCATAAAAATTTGACATTTGAAAAACCAATAGCTAAAAAGGTTTTCTGTCCAATATCCTGTGTACAATATATGTACTGAAAAAGAGATTTATATGGACAAATAAATGAATAAAAAAGTGAGCTGTGAATTAGTATAAATAACCATTAATTTTAGCAGAGAGAGCAGTAATCCGTCAGTGCCTATGGAGACAGGAGGGCCACATCGGATTACCAGGCCATATGGGACAGCACGCAGCCACTACAAGTTCAGGCTCCCACCACTGTACCTTCTGCTAGTGCCAAGTCCTTTGTGGACTCCACTGATAGGCTGCCTCCTGGCCCACTCCAGCAGCAGCCAGACCCCTGCCCTGGATGACAGCAGAATGAGACCTAGGTGGTACAGCCTCCATAGTGGTGCAAGTACCTAGCCGCCATCCCAGTTACTCGCTGGGGTTAGTCCCACCATCCCCTAAACGCAATGTAGCAGTCTACAATGCCACATACCTGTGAGGCCAAAGACCATATGCTGGAAATAATGAAAACAACAGCTGCACGAGATACTCCCCGGGAGAAAGCAGAAGTACTTGAAGGCAAGAAGGAAAATTTCTTCTGCTTTGGGAGAGAAAGTGCACTCCCGCCATGTGCTCAACAGGATCTCAAACAGCTTTTACTCAATTCTTCAACAGACGTAGAGATGCTCCAAGCGTTTCCCACAATCAAGACTCTCTAATACCGGAATACCAACTAGTACATCTGTAGAAAGAGTTTTCAATGCAGGGATTATTGTGTTACGACAACGAGGGGCATATTGGGTTGGTGAAACATTTGAAAAAATCTTTTGTTGAAATGAACAAACAGTTCAGCTGAGATGGAAGCAGTTGTAGACACTATATTCAATTATTGACTAATATTAATACTTGTTTCCTTTCTTACTGTATAGGGTTAATTATTTATTTACAGATGAGCTACAATTATAATTTTAAAAGTATTGTTAACTGTAAAAATAAGTGTGCTGACAGCTGTAACTGAAAAAGTTACTTTTGATGTACAATAACTGTAACTTACTTTTCCTGGAAAGTAACTTTCCAACTAAGATTACTACTGTCCAAAATTACTTTAGGATTGACACCATCAGGAGTACGTGGAGGCGCGGAAGAGAGTTGTCTCGTACCGCACGGAACACAAGAGTTATCTTACGTTTCAGTCAACTCGCTCAAACAGTCAAACTATTCACTTTATAAATATGGAACTTGCATCATTGTGTTCTGAAAGAATTACACTACGTTTAGGTTTTAGTTTTATCTGCTGCAGCAAATTATTAAGATGATAGTAAGTCCATTTTCTCACGTCATTATTGGATCTGTCGACACGTGGGAAACGTTTTTGTTGTTGAAGTTAGGTGAATAAATTATGCGAATGAAATCTTAAGAATGCATCATATTTTCATATGTTCGAAACCAGAACTCTGTCTGAGATCTCTAATGCGAGATAATTTGAGTTAAATGTAACGCACAATGGTCCGCTCGGCCGTCAGCTATCAATCGGGCGCCGAAACAGATTCGGCACGTGAAATAGGTCGTTGTAGGTTTGTAATGAAACTGTTATTAATTTTTGCGATCCACCAACGTAATTCTAACGCAACCAAAAATAAAATTAAGCGTTTTTATCACGGTGGGAAAACGTATCTTAAATGGACCAAACTTCATTGTTTTTATATTGTAAACAGCAGTATTTATTTTGTGTGGTGCGTACTGCATGCTTGAAGTGAAATTCGTTTGAAATTAGTTGCTATTAAGACCTTATCACTGAAGTTTCAAAACTTACGACGATATAATTTTGTTTCGTTTACAGATGTAAACTGCGCACTCCAGAAAAGTAGCTGGATCAGCCTGTGCATCATTTCTACGCGGGTAATAGAAAAACTCCACTGATGTGCTCTCGTCGCAATGGCACTGGCACTCCAGTCATTTAATGAAATCATCATCTCCTCCAAATAATTTTCCAAAAGCATTTCATTGTTCAAATGTGTGTGAAATCTTATGGGACCTAACGGCTAAGGTCATCAGTCCCTAAGCTTACACACTAATTAACCTAAATTATCCTAAGGGCAAACACACACACCCATGCCCGAGGGAGGCCTCGAACCTCCACCGGGACCTGACTGCAGCGCCTAGACCGCTCGGCTAATCCCGCGCGTCTAGAGCTTCATTCTGCCATGCTCTTTCCATGATGTTCTGCTATGTTCGACGGCTATCTCCAGTTTTCAGCGGTGACGTTCCTGACAGCTTCTCTTGTGAGTGCTTCAACTGTAGAGAGGCTACATTTATTATTATTCCTGGCAACGTAATCTTTAATTTGAGCCCGTATCAACTGTATTGGGTTGAAATGGCAGTGGTGAGGTGGTAGCCTAACGACTGCATGTCCATGTTGTTTTTTTTTGCCAGTTCGTCGATTTCGTATAGGGGGAACTGCCGTTCTCCCATAAGCTCCTCCTTTTCAATGTCATCACTTATATCGGCCTTTCTGACGCTGAAGCCAAACAATCATTTTCTCCTTTCGATTTGCCATGGTAGAAGCCTTGTCAATAACAACTGAATTGTAAGGAGCATTATATAGTAAAATTTTTGACTTTTTTCCAAGAATTGGTATTAGTGAATCTTCGAACCACTTTGTAAATATAACGTGTTTCATTTCTTCGTGATAATCTCCTATTTTCTTTGATTTGAAAAGCAGGAGACTGCGGGATTACTCTGCAAGGTGCCTGCATGAAGAAGAATAAGTCTACAACTCTTGCCAAAAGGCATTGCCATTGTTCCTTTAGTTGTGTCGTTTGTCCAACGTCTTGACAACGTGACCACATTTCGTCAAGCCACACCACTTCGTCGATATTTATACTAGGGATGTCCCTTAAAAATCGTCATCGCCATGCAGCTATATCTTCCCTCTCCATCAACAGTTTACGGCCACAGAAATGTCCATAATGAACGCCAAGGCCGTGTAAAACTGTGCACAGGGATGAGCAACTTCCTCTTCTTCGTAGAACATTTCCTTTCCATTGTTCACAATTTTTTTTTTTTTTGTTTGTTTATGTTCAGAGCTCCAGCATTTCTGATCGACAGAACACTTTGGTAACGGAGAGGAGCAGGTCACCATTAAGTTTTTCACTCTCGAATTTGGCATGTTACACGCAAAACGTTTCTCTTGACTGCACTCGTTTGGCAGTCTCCTGGCCAAGAGAACGACGTCGAACTTTTCCACTTTGGACGAACTTCCCGCATTGAGTGCCACACAACGAATAACTGTAACAACTCCTACACCCGTAAAAACCGAACACATAGAAAGTCACAGGGCGCAACAATCACACAGGACAGCAAGCTGGCTTCAAATGTAGCCCACTGCAAGCAGAAAGTGTTGTCTGGGGTAAAGGGTTTGGCAACCTCGGGGATTTGCTGCAGCAGCAGGTAGCGTGGTATTGGCGGAAAGTGCCCCGGGCCTGATGCGTGGGTTCCTGCCTCCTTACCGCTTCCGTCCTCGCTGTCAATCACAGCTGTCAATCCTAAAATAATTTTGGATAAGCTATAAAAATGATTGTTTAGTTTCATTGATTATTGTACGATTAACTGTAATGGTGTAGAACGAGCCATTTTACATTCACATTCTGAATAATGAATGTACCATCATAAAGATTATATAATAGTTTGTCTTCAATTATTAAATAAATTTCAAGTTTAGTTTTAGCTACACCTTTTATTATTCTGCACAACAAGTCTTTTTCCCACACTTTCTTCGTATGTCTTCCTTTTCGATTGTCGTAAGTTAGATGCTGCACACTATCGAATGTGTTGAATGGTGTTAACCACATAGAACCTCGTTGACAGCAAAGAACCAAAGATGTAGCTTAAGTTTGGCATTTTAGGCATGTTTTGTGTGTGCTACTAAGAGCATGTTTAATAGTTGTATGGTTGGGATTTAATATGTTGTGATATATTGTTGAAGGAGAATGGCTAGTAATTGGTCATCCCCAATTAGAGGACTAGTGGTCGTTGGTTCAAGTGTTGCTGTTTGCGGTTGTGCTTATTTAATCTACAGATACTGGAAGCAGAGGGACGCGAGAAGTATCGACGAAGGATTTGAAGACGTTTCTCGTGTATGTAACGTAATTTAACGCTATAGTAGTTTAGGTGACTGATATTTTCGCTCGTAAACTTATTACACTGGCAGCGCGTCGTAAGAAGATTGGCATTCTATAAAATGCTAATGTGTTTGGGGCCTACAGTGTTGCCTTTTGGTTCCCATTTTTTTTTTTTTTTAGGTGTTTATAATATATTATTCAGCACTATTAAATAACGTTACCCAAAAGGAATAAAACTGTTCCTATGATAACTTTATCAGTTGCCCTTATGAACGTTTCATACCTCCATACACTGACCTAACATGGTTGCTTCGTGTTTCCAATAGAATTGTTTGTATACATTGCGAAAATGATAAGAAATCTAAACATTCGACGATGGAGCTTCAATAAACTGTAGACACCCAGAATAAGTTTTTCGTTTTTAGGGTAAATGTAGGCTGCTGCTGGACTGTTTTCATTTTTTAAACATATGCCGCATTAAATGGGCTGACTCCTGAATAAAAATTTACCCTATTTAATGACGTAATATTTCAAAACGTATCGTTAGAAACACAAATTATAGACTGATCGACCACCATGCCAATTTATATCGTGTCTTGCCACTGCATAATTGACATAATTTTAGATGATTTAAGTCAGCTGTTCTGTTGGGCAATATTCAATACAGGCTATACTAGCGCTTCCCCATCATCCAGTTCTCAGTGACATGGCATTGTCAAGTACAATAATTGTTGGTATGACAATTACTGGTTGCATCGAGCCTATTATCAGATTATTTACAGAGGGTCATATTTATGAAAGAATCCGAAGATTGTAGGCTACTCTTAAAAGGATGAGTGATTCAAGTTATTGGGTCACAGTTGTTTAATTTTTTTATTTTGTAGAACCAGTATGACAACAAGACATTTCTCATATGTCAGTACATAAAAATTATAAAGAATGCATTGCAGTAATAT
Source organism: Schistocerca nitens (assembly GCF_023898315.1). Taxonomy (NCBI): domain Eukaryota; kingdom Metazoa; phylum Arthropoda; class Insecta; order Orthoptera; family Acrididae; genus Schistocerca; species Schistocerca nitens. Next base: position 1,189,126,687 of record NC_064614.1, on the reverse strand, counting down.
GGTAACACTGATGTGCCAGTATAAGATGCTTATTTCAAAAAATTAGTTTGTGGTAAGTGGGAAAGTTGATAATTTATCTGGAATTTTTGGGGCATTTCGCAGTATTTTATTCAGTAAACATTTGACATTTCGAAGTTAAACTTACCATAGTTCCAGTGTTTAATAGTTGTCATGTACTTTTTAATTTATGAGTAAATATAAAACTAATGTGTTGAGGACAGCCACTAATGACATGTAAAAATTATATTTTTGTATGTAAAAAATAGTTTATTAGTATTTGGTGTACTGTGTGCCGGACTGAGACTTGAACTTAGGACCTTTGCCTTTCGCGGGCAAGTGCTCTACCGCGGAGGAGCTTCTATCAAGTTTGGAAGGTAGGAGATGAGGTACTGGCAGAATTGAAGCTGTGAGGGCGGGTTGTGGGTTGTGCTGGGGTGGCTCAGTTGGTAGATCACTTGCCCGCGAAAGGCAAAGGTCCCGAGTTCGAGTCTCGGTCCGGCACACAGTTTTAATCTGCCAGGAAGTTTCATATCAGCGTACACTCTGCTGTAGAGTGAAAATCTCATTCTGGAAAATCCATATTCAAAATGTGAGATGATGAAGTAAGAAATAGTAACCAAATGTTTCTATTGGCTACTTGCAGCAAATATGGAAGTGTTATAATGTGTCTAGAAATCTGGGAGTGGTTCATTCATGAATTCTCCAATTGCACTGTGGTATTAGGAGGGTATTTCAATTTATGAATAATAAATTGGGAGATGTATGCATTTGGTATAAACTGCATCTTCTAGCAATAAATGCACCTGAACAGTTCAAATCGGTGAACATAGAGGGACTTGTAACCATAAAGCATCAATGGCTGCTAGTGTTGAAAAGTGTAGCCAATTGTTTCTACTGAGCAAATATGACAAGACATAGGCTTCCATCAGTCTGCCCAGTGGCAAACACAAAAGTTCTGAGGAGCAAGTCGATAGAGGATGCCACAGTTTCAAGACTTTGTTGTTTACGTATGAGACATATGCCTCAAGGGATAGCAAATTATGAGAGGGACATACCATGGTTCAATAATAGTGGTAAACAATTATAAAGACAGCTATATAAATAGCATCCAGGGAATTTGAAGCAAAATTTTATGTGCCAAAATGTAAAGAGTCCATAGAAGTTGCACTTCTTTTCGAAATAGACCAGTGTATCAAGTCACATGTTATTGATAAGTGGTCAGTGTTGAAAAGTAACTAAAGTACGTCAGAAGAGGAGGGTCAGCATCACAGTCAGGTCTACCATTATATTCACCAATATCATTGTGCGAAGCTCTGTTTGAAAATAAATTAAATTATAATATCCTGACATTGATTAAAATAAGTTATGGTACCACTAAGGCTATATATATTTGATGGCTGTAGACCTAGACATAAGGAAAACAATTGATGGCTTTATTCAATATTACACCTTCTAGGCAGTTGATGTCCTTTACCTTTTGGATAGAAATTAGTTTTTTTTTTATATACCATAACCACATAAATAATTAGAAAAATTTACAAAGCTTTGGATGAAAAGAGTTGACATTTGCGATCGAAGCTTTCACTTGTGAATATTTTGTAAAGCTTGAATACTGTACTTTTTCATCTAGTTAATGAAGTCCTTTTGAATATGTTTCCTAATTTGTGGTACAATCTTGGGAAATATGGAAGCGTCCGATCCCGCCCGTCTGCTTTGACCCATGACGTCACAAATATGGCGGAAAAGACCATAAGCCACGATTCCAATATGGCACATATAAAGTCGGTACGTACACATGATGAGGACGAAAATACATCGAAAAACAAACACACACACTTTCCACAAAAACCCTAATGACACTAACGGGACAAGCGTGGGAAATGGGGTGTTTTTAGGTGGGGGGGGGGCGAACTAAATACAAACAAATTTAGACACCTACCCCCATACAAAACCACACTAAAGGACGAAAAAACCGACATCACCAAACTCCCCAAATACCACTAAACACAATATCTTCTGGAATCGGACGTTTCCTTTATCTATATAGCTCAACAGCAGCTCCCGATCCCATAAATTAGGATCAAACACTTCCCTTGGCCTATATAGCTCAAAAACATCTCCCGATACCAATATCAACATACACAAACGAAAACCCTGAACATACCACCAGAGAGCACAACAAACCACAACACGACGACATCAAATACGCCACACAAACCAAACTCCGAACCGTCAAGACGTCACACACAACAACACCCTTACGTCACGGGTCAAAGCCGACGCGTGGGATCGGACGCTTCTGTTGACCCCAATCTTGAATATTCTTTGTCGCTCAAAAGCCATTTTCGGCCAAGTGCATCATTGATAATTCATGATGTTCAGGTTGTCTTCTGGAGTCAAAATAAGATGATGCAATTTTTAGAGCATATTCAGTTTATTGGCAGAGCTCCACAATTACCTCCAGAACGTGACCAGCTTTACGCTTGTCTTCATTACCACAAAATTTTATCGTCTCTGTGCATTAAACATAAAGCGCAAGACAAAATAATGAATGTAATTTATAGCAACAGTGCAGTGGGCTTTAGAAACATACATATTAAAATCGGTTGAGGGTATCTTGCCACTTCCTACTCCATTCCTTAACACCATCAGTGTCATACTGACACAGGGAGTTAAATGTGGTACAAAGTAAACAATTTTGTCGTGTAGGTTTGCTGATGACTGTAATTCGGTCAGAAGTGGTAGTGAACTTGGAAGAGCATTTGAAGAGAATGGATAATGTCGTGAGATCGTAAGACGAATACCAATAAAAGTGAAAGAAAGATAATGGAATGTAATTAAATTAAAACAGATGATACTGATAGTATTAAGTTAGGAAATAAGACACTACAAGTAGTAAATGAGTTTTGCTACTTGCACAACAAAAGAACTGATGAATAGAGAAAGATGTAAAATACGGACTGGCAATATAAGAAAAGCATATCTGAGGAACTTGTTAACATGTAATCTCAATTTGCATGTTAGTAAATGAAGGCAGATTTCCGCATTAGCAAAAGAGTTGTGTACATATCTGGCACAATTTGACAAAAAGGCTAATAAATGTAATAGAGCTGATGTCTAGAAGTTAAAATGTGGGTCTTCACATGACTATTATTTTGAGCAGAAAGAATGTGATTTCAGCGTGTTTCAGGGAGCACACTTATTATAGTACGTAAGTTCTCGGAATAGAAAAAAAAGTTCTTCATCACAGAAACCGTTTTTTTTTTTTTTTTTTTTTTTTTTTTTTAATGTAGTCTCCTTGTGGATTAGTGCGCATGCTCCAACAATGTTCCAATGCATTGATCCCATCTCAAAAGTGAGTTTCCTCCAGGCCCGCAAAATAGTTGTCAACTCTGGCTACCGTTTCTCCATTTGAAGTGAATCTTCGTTCACCATGAAAAATGTTCTGTTTTGGGAAGAGATGGAAATCTGACAGACATATCAGGTGAATAAGGGTGTGGTAGCAATTCATACCTTAGTTTGTGCGATTTTGCCATGGTGATGGCACATGTGTGCGAGCGCACATTGTCTTGATGGAAGCTGGCTTTCTTCCTTGCTAAACCTTGCCTTTTTATGCATATCTTTTGGTGCAGTTTGTCCAGGAGATTAGTGTAGTATTCTCCAGTGATTGCCTAGTGGGAAGATAATCTACAAACAGAATCCCCTTCGCATTCCGGAACACTGATGCCATGATCTTTCCCTCCGAAGGAATTATCTTTGCTTTCTTTGGTGGCGGAGAATCAGTATGTTTCCACTGCTTTGACTGTTGTTTTGTCTCTGGAATATAATTGTGCACCCAGTTTTCATCTGCGGTCACAAACAGTGCAAAAAATCTTGTTTGTTTCTTCTAAAATGGACCAAATATTGTTCTGATATGTCCATTCTCATGCATTTTTGATCCAGCGTCAAGAGTTGCGGCACCCAACTTGCAGATAATTTTTTCATTTCTAGTTCTTCACTAAAAATGTGATATACCCTTCAGATGCCATATGACAAGCATGAGCAATTGCACGCACTTTCAATCGGTGACCCTCCATGACCATTTTGTGCACTTTTGCAATGATTTCTGGAGTAGTGACATCTTGGGCGACCACTGCTCAGATTGTCATCTAAGCTCTCCCGACCAAATTTAAATTCATTTGTCCACTTTGCAACAGTTTAATATGAAGGAGCAGAGTTCCCCAGTGTATTCTGGAAATCGGTATGAATGTCCTGTGCTTTCATACCTTTCTTTACAAAGTACTTAATCACTGCTCAAATGTTGATTTCTCTCCATCTTCGCAAATCACTACGCGGGAACAACAGTAGAGCCATGTCACTGCCACAGCTCTCTTCCAAGAGAACTGACGTGGTACATGTTTACAGGCAACAGTCCAATGAGTTATCACGTGAAAAACTCGTTGCACCAGTGCTGATATCTCATGGTGACTCCGAGAACTTTCCAAACCATCCTCATAGTTAGTGTTTTAGGATGCCATCTGAGACAGTAACTACATATTGGTCAGTTGATGAAATACATTAATGTTCTTTTTTCCCAAAATTGATTCACTACTAGGTCATTTGTTATTAAATCTACCCTTCCAAGTTTTACTGTTCTTCTGTTGTGCCAAGTTGCACAAGCTTCCGTGTACTTCTTGTGTGAACTGTTTGTCATCAATGTTAACTACCATATAGGGTTACAATTCAAAGTACACCCTTACACTTAATTTTATGTTAAATGTTAAGAAATTCCTCTTTTCCAGCAATGCTTTATCTTCCAATTGCCAATCTGTATTTTAATGTTCTCTACTTCTATTTTCATCCATTTTCAAATAGCAAACCTCATTACTAATTTTTGTGTCTTATTTCCTCACCTAATTCTGTCAGCATCACCTTATTTAATTTGACTACTTTCCATTACCTTTCTTTCACTTTTGTTGATATTCATAGATTATAATCTCTTCGCAAGATGCTACCCTTGCCATTCAAATGTTCTTCCAAGTTCTTTGCCAACCGTGACAGAACTACAATGTCATCAGAAAACCTCATAAGTTTTATTTCTTCTACCCGAGTTGTCTCTTTCTAAATTGCTCCTTGGTTTCTTTCACAGCTTGCTCAGTGTATAGATTAAAGGACTTCAGGGATAGGCTACAACTGTGTCTCACTCCCATCTCAGTTTCCCTGTCATGTCATTTGACTATTATAACTGCAGTCTGGTTTCTTTTACAAGTTGTAGATAGTATTTTGCTCACTTTATTTTGCACATGCTATTTATTTTGCAGTTCTTCAAACTGTCTCCTGGAATAAGTCGTAGGGTCAGTATTGCCTTGTGTGCTCCAACATTACTCCAGAACCAAAACTGACTTTCCCCTAGGTTGGCTTATATGAGTTCATAATTTAGATAACATGGGTGGAGAAATTACAGCAGTCTATAGCACATTATCACTTGGTGAAACAGTTAAGATTGCAAATAATCATTTATTAAAAAATGGACTGGTTTCAGTCTTTATGCTGGCCATTTTCAGATTTACAGCACCATATGTCTGAAGCCAGAAGTGCACAGAACAGTTGGGTGATGCCACAGTCATTTGTTGCTTTACCAGCACTACACATGATGTTTGGTTTTGGCCTGCATGGTGGCCATCTTCAGATGTACAGCACAATAAGGCCGAAGCAGGGGGTTCACAGAACAGTTGCATGATACAGTGGTTGTTTACTGCTTTACTAGCAGTGGGATCTGAACAGTTCTCAAGGAATATCAGCCACTCTAGAGAGCTTGTTTCCATTTACTTCTTTCTGTGCACTGTCAATTTCTTTTCAAGTATTATATAACCCATCTCATCTTCACCTGGTATCTTTCCATAATGTTGTGTTAACGTTTGTCTCCCTTATACTGGCCCTGTATCTATCCCTTCCACCTTTCCCTTCTTTGCTAAGTACTAGCTTGCCATGAGTTCATGATATTCCTACGGCTGCTTCCTTTTTCTTAAAATGTCTCTTCAATTTTACTATAGATGGCATCTATCTTTCCCTTAGTCATGCGTGTTTCTACAGCCTTGCATTTGTCCTCTAACCTTTCATACTTGGCCATTTTGTATTTCCTATTAAACTTGTTTTAATAGACACCTGTGTTCCCTTTCATTTTCTGCAGTTTTGTATTTCTTCCTTCCATCAATTTAATTCATTCCTCATGTGTTGTCCAAGGACTTCTACTAAGCCTTGTCTTTTTAACATTGTGGTTGTCTACTACCTTCACTTTCTCAAATCTACCCACTCATCTTCAATCATATTTCTTTCCCCTGTTTCAGTCAATTGTTGACTAATGCTCCCTCTGGAATGCTCAACAGCCATTGGTTCGTAACTCCCATCTCCATAATTTCCTACCTTTCGCCATTTTCTTCAGCCAGTAACCAATAAATTATGGTTAGTACACATGTACCTCTGGAAATGTTTTATAGTTCAAAATCGTACCATTACACTTTCAGTCTGAAACTTTCCAGTGTCCCCAGGTCTCTCCATGTTTACAACCTTCTTGCTTGATTCTTAAACGAAGTGTTATTGATGATTAAATTACATTCTGTGCAAAATTCTGTCAGATGACTCCCTCTTTCCTTCCTTACTCCCTCTTTCCTTCCTTACTCTCCCACCCTCTCTCCTCGATTCTGTGTTCTGCTATTTTTCATTCTCTTACTTTTCTTTCTACTCAGTTCCAGTCACATGTAGTTAAATTTTTGTCTCCATGAACTATCTGAATAATTTCCTTTCATACCTTCTTCCAGTCTCATCATCTGTGGTGCTAGTTGTCATATAAGCTTGCACTAGTGTGGTGGATGTTGTCTTGTCCTTGATGATACATTAACCATGCTGTTCATTGTAGCTTACTACATTCCTGTTTTCATGTTCTTTATTAGGCCTACTCCTGCATTACCCCTGTTTGATTTTATGTTGACAACCTGTACTGACCTGACCAGAAGCCCTGTTTGTCCTGCCACCACACTTCACTAATTCCTACTATATATAATTTGACCCTGTCTGTTTCCCCTTTTTAAATTCTTGAACCTTCCAAATTGTTTAAAGGATCTAACATTCCATACTCCGATCCATAGAATGCATGTCTTGTTTTTCCTGATGACATCGTCCCTCTAAGTAGCATTGGCCAGAGATCTGAATGGAGGACTATTTTACTTTTGGAATATTTTACCCTAGACTAGAGGATCCCATCGTCATTAAGCTGCACAATAGAACAGCATGCCCTCAGCGAAAAACGGAAACTGATGTATTTGTCCTTGCTTTCAGCCATTTGCAGTATCAGCACAGTAAGGCAATGTTAGTTAGTGTTACAAGGGCAGATCAGTCAGTCATCCGGACTGTTGCTCCGGCAACTACAGAATGGAAAGGCTGCTGTCACCCCTCTCCAGGAACCGTGGATTGGTCTCACCACCCTGCAGATAACCCTCCATCGAAGTTGCACCATGGGTACAGATATCAGTATTGTTGGGGCACAGTAGCCACTCCACCTTGGTGCAAGGTCCACGATATGTGAGGGGCATAATATTATAAGTTAACAATAAGATAAGATTTGACATGTGTAATAAGAAAAATTAGTAATTATATTAGAGAAGAGTAATTTGGATTTAGAGAAAGCAGAGGGTTGAGAAGTAATGTTGGCATTGCCCATTCTATGGATGTGAATAGAATAACTTATTTTACTTAGAACAACTTACCTTCGAAGAAGCTTATGGGGATGTGAACTGAGAGCTAATCTTCAGAACTAAGAAGAAATAGGACTGAACTGAAAGGATAGAAGAGTTATTAATCAACTGCTTCAGAACCGAAGCACTAAGGTAGACATCAGTAAGGTACAAGAAGAGCTCAGGATTAGAAAGAGTTAGACAGGGATTTCCTCTGCCCCATGTATAATTAATGTGTTTATTGAGATAGCTGTTCAGATCTCGAAGGAGAATAAAAGCTCATGATTACAAGGTAGGTTGTATCAGATTTGCTGGTGACACCACAATATTTGTAGACTCTGAAAAAGAAAGGAATAGGTTTTGCCAATCCTATTGTACACTCTTAAGCTAAGAAAATTAAAATTGAACAGTTGGTCCGACTACCCAGTTATCAGCTGCGATGTGGATCAGTAGGCAGTTGACCATTGATAGGTGTGGCAGTTTTGCATGAAATAATTTGTTTCTAACTCAACCAGCGAGTGTTATTGTGCAGGAATTTATTTACTAAATTAGTGACATTATTATTTTTAAATACTGAAGTGTGTAAAACTAAATTATGATATCAAGTAAACATAAACAGTCTCATTGTCTTTATCAGAGAAAGTGAAAGTGCTTGAATGGTCAGATAAAGGGGAGTCTGTTCAAAACATTGCAAGTAAGGTACGGATTGTCATAACAATTGTTAAAGGCCGGAGAAAAAGTAGGAAAAGTCTTGAAAGACATACAATGACGATTGACAATGAGAAAAGGAGTGAAAATACACAATACTTTTAAGAAGCCTAAAAATGAATGACAGTCTTTATGCGTGTGGTTTGAGCATGAGAGAAGTTAACACCAAGTCAAAAAAATGACATGCCATTTGAAATGTAGTTGTTTCTGAAGAGAAGCTGTCTGCTGATGAAACTGCTGCCAATGGATTTTATTCCAAAATTTGGAAACTTAGTACCCCTGCGAAGTCTGGCTTAAACTACAAAATGCTTCCTACAAGAACTCTTGCTGTGCAAAATAAGACAGTAATAGTTACAAAGCTTGCTGAAGTTAGAATAACTAGTGCTCTCTGTAGTTACGCCAATGGAAGTCACAAGATGCCTTTATGTGTGATTGAAAAAAAAAAGAACCAAGGACATTCAAAAATATTAAGATGGGATCACTACCTGTATATTACTAAACCAAAATCAACATGAATGGAATACAGCCATTACAAACACCTGTTTGAAAGGAAGATTCCTTAAATGTGCCATGTTGATAAAGACAGTGTGACATCTCATCCATCTGAAGATGAATTAGAGACAGGTAAATTATGGGTTTATTTCTTCCTTCCAACATAGCATGTCTAATTCTCTTTTTGGGCCAGGATGTCATTGAGTGACAGCTGAAGAGGCTGTATTGTTCAAAATATGTTGGGTCAAATTTAGAGGGGGCACAAGAAGCCAGCAGCTTGTTTCAAGCAGTGAAATCAGCAATTATAAAAGATTGACATACAATTGCTGAAGCTTGGGAAGAAATGCTGACATCAGCACTTGAAAAATCTTTGCCCAAAGTGTTGTCAAAAATGAATGGAAACAAAGATGAAACTTAAAAAGAAGTGAGTGAAAAGAATCATGATGAAACAGCCTGTGCAACAATTGATGAGAGTCAAGACGTAGAGACTCAAGGTTTTGAAGGCTTTGCGTACTTTAGAACGTACCATACAATCGGACGTTGAGGCCAGTGATGAAAGTTAGTGGATCAGTACAGTCAGTGTTGATTCCACCAAGGAAGAAAAATTAATTGATAACTAAGTCATTGACATTGCAATTTAAATAACTGGTGAGATTGAGAAAGATAATGATGATAAAGACAGTGAATCTATGGCTTGAGTATCACATAAGAAGCCAAAAATTCATTTGATATAGCAGTTCAGTATGGAGCTCTACTGCTACCCAAGTAGACATTTTGTGGATTAGGAAATGAGGGAACATCACAGCAAAATCAAGGTTGTCATCTGCTAAACAAAACAACCTGTAGGTCTTCAGGCTTTCACATTAAAGTATTGTCATCTTGGAAAAATTAATGTGCATATATTTGCACAATATTTCGATCGTGTGACCTGCAGTCTTTATCAGGTGCTTCCTGAGGTTGAATCCAGAGTGGAACAGGTCCAGTATTTATGCCTATGTGGGACTAGGTGCTACTTCATTGGTCTGTGCCACACTAGGCACTCTGCCTGAGCTTCACACCTGTCAGTGGCAGCAGCCATATTATTTTCTAGCCACAGCTGTTCTGATAGTTGTTCGCATGCTTTTTGGCTGTTGTCTGTTAACAGTTTTATCATCTGACATTCTGTTCCACTTCCCAAGTTGTACTGAGTTTTCAGTCTTCTGACTGTTGTCACTTAATCTTTCCTGTGGCCTATACTGTTCCATTATCATCACTGACTGCGTCAGGTGCTCTCTCCGAGGTATATGCCTGCTGGCTGTCAAATTATTTACTGTCTGCTGGTGTTCAAATTGCCATTCATTCTCGAAATGACTGTCCTCGGGTACTTGATATGCTATCTGAAGTACCACTGATGGTGTGCCATGCTTTGGTTGTGCTGGGTTACTTGCTCTATAACCATTTTCAAAGTTATTTCCCTTAGAATTTGGCTGTTTCCTCCATTGTGTATTTAGGAGATAGAATGCTGGATTCCAGGGGAGCTAAGTCGAAATGCTGTGTCACGGTTGATAAGATTCTGTGCGATCTTTATTCTGATGGATTCTTTAATAATGTTGTCCCAGTATCTGTGTGTCTGTGTCAGAATCTTGACATCCTCATAATTCGTCAGATGATGGAGTTCCAAACAATGTTCCACTATAGCTGACTTGGAAGCTTGTTTGAGTCTGGTGTGCTGTTGGTGCTCCTTACACCTGACGTCTACGGTTTTGGTGGTCTGGCCGATACATGACATTGTATGTGGTAAATGCCTAATTTCTGTAGGCCCAGATCATCCTTTACATTTCCTAACAGAGCCTTAATCTCTATTGGTGGGCAGAAAATGCTCTAAACATTATATATGAGAAGACTTCTGTTGATTTTGGCAGATATTCGCCAGGCATATGGTGAAAAACCCTTCTTTGCTTCGTCTTGTACATCTACTGACTTCTCTGGTGGAGAAGGAGGGCATAGTGCCATCTGAACATCTCTTGGAAGAATATCCATTTCTATAGAACACAGACTGCAGGTGTTCTATGTCAGTAGCCAAATTGTCTGGATCCAAAAGAGTTCTTGCTTGATGGGCCAGAGTTTTGAGTACACCTTTCTTCTGTGCCAGATGGCAGCAGCTACAGGCTTGCAGGTATAGCTTGGTGTGGGTTGGTTTTCAGTAAATACTATGACCAAAAGTGCCATCTGCCTTCATCCGGACAAGAACATTTAAGAATGGGAGTTGTCCGCTGTTCTCCATTTCCATTCTGAATTTTATGTTAAGGGTGGCATGAGTTCAGCTCTTCCTGAAAAACAAAGAACGTTTCCCTGCCTTAGGACCAAATAAGAGGTGTCATCTATATATCTCAAGAAACAATTCGATTGACCGGGGCCGATGCAAGTGCCTCATTTTCAAACCTCTCCATAAAATGGTTCATCACCACTGGTGAGAGTGAGCTGCCCCTTGCCACCCCTTCTGTTTGCTCATAGAATTAACCCCCAGTCAGGAAGTATGTTGAAGTTAAAATGTGCCTGAACAAGTTCAGGAGAGCACCATCAAACTTTTCTCCAATCAACTTTAGTGATTCATTCAGTGGCACTTGATTGAACAAGGAAACCATGTTGAAGTTAACCAAAATGTCAGAATCAGTGATGTGTAACTGTTTCAGATGGTGTAGAAAATTGTCAGAGTTGTGATTGTGGTGCACATTTGCCCACATATGGTAAGGGCATCTTCTTTAGGTGCTGAAGAGTGGGATAGGTGACCACGCCAATGTTGCTATCATATGTAGAGGGACCCCTTCTCTGTGCCCTTGGGCAGTCCATAAAGCCTGGGTGGTACTAGAGCTTTTGGCCTCAGCTGCCTCAAGACTTTTTCAGATATGCAGGTTTCCTTTAAAAGAGCCCTGATCTTCCTGTCCACCTTGTCAGTGCAGTCCTTTCTATTGGTCTGTATGCTGGGTCACCCACAAGTTGTCGGACTTTGATGTTTTAGTTAGTCTTCTGTAGAATGGTGGCAGTGTTCCCCTTATCTGCTGGTAGCACCGCAATGGTACCATCCTCTTGGAGTTGTCTTGACAACCAGCTTCTCATCACATGTGATGTTAGATTTAGGCAGCTTGGTCTTGGTGAATTAACTTCACGTTTCCTGTTGGACATTTTCAGCTTCACTTGGAGGTAGTTTGAGAACCACCTGCTCAACCACACTGATAAAGGGCGCAACAGTGACACTCCTTAGGGTCACTGCAAAGTTGAGACTCCTGCTAAGTACCTTCAATATAGTCTCACCAAGTTGCTTCTCACTAAGGTTTTCATCCCACTTAATAGAATATTTTTTTACCATCTGAAGCAGTTACACATCACTGATTCTGCCATCTGTATTCATGTGTTTGCTGCTTAAAATATTTTTCTCCGTCATAAAAGCACCTTTTGCCAATGCAATCTTTCTCTTCACTTTCATCAAGCTTCAGCTGTCGTATGATATTACTACCAAACAACAAAATTGTTTCATCTGATAAATTTTTATACTGGTTTAATTTCTCCAATATTTTTCTGTACTACAGTAGAACCTCGCTAATTCATTTCTTATGGTACTGAGAGCATGACTGAAATGCAAAAATGGTCACATTATCAGAGGAACACTTTTATTGACCTGTAACGTCACAACACTTTACAGTATAATTTTAATTTTCAGCAGAAAATACTGTCCAAAATATTTTTCCATGTTAAAACATTAACAAACTGTACATACCTTATTACAGTATTGCATTGACACACAAGTAATTTGCACTTTGTGTCTTATCACTGCTTGCATTGGACAATACTACTGCAAAGTCAGCTATGATACTGGCCAGTTGCAATGGTTCCTATATGTTGGAACACTGATGTCTGTTTACGTGTAGAAATGACATCAGAACCTGAGGGTAACCAATCATACATATGTTCCATCTTTGTACGAGATTGGACGTATGACAGGATTTTTGACAAACAGAATATTATTGGATTGTCAACCCATGGGATACTAAAATTTTATGTGACAGATAATTGATAAAACGTGTATACATACGCAGCAGTACGAACACAGACTCCTTTGTAGACCGCTACATGTGGTGTATGAAACTGCTTACACCATTTATGAAAGTACAGTATTGAAACCCAAATTTAGGGCACCCTTTTATGTTACAGTTACCTTGGTGAATACGCTTTCCAAACCTTCTTTCATATTGCTGTTGAACTAAAATGTGATTTACCTGCACTATACTTTGATTTTCTAATGAGAATTATAAGTCATTGGCTTACCTTCCCAACATTACTTTTAACCTTACCGTATTGTTTGTTATGAGTTGCTGCAGATCTCTCTTGATTTTGCTGTAAACTTTCGTATTTAATGACTGTTGTGGCCCATGCTGCTGGCTGTTATTCTCATAATTGTGATTGGTGTATATTTGTCAAAGGAAATAAGGCATGACGGACGTCATTAGTAATGTATCTTATTGAATATTTTAGTGAGATTTGCTCTATCTATCATGCCATGGATTATCATTTCTGAATTGTATGAATGATGCTGCTGCTGCTGCTGCTGCTGCTACTGCTACTGCTGCACGTGTGTTCATGACTAATTTCTAAATTCTAATAGACCATGGAAGTCGTGAAGTTTTATTATCATCTCAGTAAAACAAAGTTACGTAATTAATTTGTTATAGATTTAGATGCACATGTCTGTGGTCCTTGTACACATTGGAATCCATGTGTCACAGCACCATCAACAGAAGTGGCCAAAACAAAATTGTGCGGCCCAATGATAAAGTGGAGATTGGATGCAAATATTTGTTTTGGTGGCTCTAGTGGCATGTCACAGTACTACGGTGTGGGAATTCCATAGTGTATCTGCAAATAAACAAAAATATAAGTATGTAATTGTATTTATTTATTTATTTGAAGATTTAATTAAAGCTTCTCTACCCCCCCGTACTCTGATGTGTCATTGTATCTTTTAGTCCTTAGGTAAGTGTCTCATGATCTGGGGCATAGTCACAATGCCTTTTATAGGGAACCTATCGATTTATGAGACGCCAGTGAAAATATCTTTCTTTTTATATTGCTTCCCTTTTTTATTGCAAATTTCAGAAACAAACATTAGTGTTACCGCATTAAAGTATGTAAGGGTTCTATTATGTTGACTAAATTTGGAAAAGTTGTTCAGAGACAAGTGTTTAGTGTTTTAGTAGGTCATTTTGTCATCCGATCAGGTACCTTAGGATGAGGTTGATATCAGACCTATAGTGACGACTGTGCTAGAGGTTGAAATAGGTTTTAAATTGTATAATTTGTTTTCATTTTTGTTTCTGCAGAAGTAGTAATGATTTTTAAACTTTTCAGTTGGAAGACAATCCTGAGAGAAGAGTCCTGGTGCTTGGTCTTAACAACTCTGGGAAGAGCACACTGTTAAATCAAGTGACGACAGGGAGCAGTGATGTTAAAACTGTTAAACCCACTGAAGGATTCAGGGTCACCAGTCTGCAAAACAAAGATGTTTCGCTTAGCATCTGGGAGAGTGAGTATATGACAGGATTCTGACAAGTGTTATTGTTCACTCTAATCAAGTAGTGGTTCCCCAAGCACATGCAGGTTATTGTAAAGGCAGCTGATAGAGGCACCATTGAATACAATGTGTTAAGTACTATGGCCCATGTATTTAACATAAGCAGAGTTGTGTGGTGTACCGAGTCACCTTTCTTTGCTCAAAATTTTCCCTACTGCCAGATTGTAAAGCACTTTCGCATTCCAATGTTTAGTTTGCAGGTTCTTTCCAATCTAAAATTTTATGTAATATGGTGCCTATGATCCTGTTTTCAACCAGTAAAATTTTCAGTTTATAGATTAGTGTACTGTCAGCACAGTTAATTGTCTGTATTCATAAGAATCAGAGACAAGAGAAAAACATATGTAGCAACTAGCGGTACTCTATGTAAGCAAATAATTTATTCTCTGCTAAATTCAGGTTGTAATTTAAGATTTGGTTCTCACTCTGATCACTTTCCCTTTTCAGTATGGGATGACTTATAATTTCATTTGTTTCATAAAATGTCATATAATCTGTCATAAATTTACTTCATTATAATAACACAAAACCAGAGATATTATAAACTTAGTACTCCCCAAAAAATGCACTGTCTCATTAACTTTTTTCAAAATAAATAATCATCATCCAAATGATCAAGATAGCACAGTTGAAAATAGATTTGCTCATTGCTAGTGACTTTCAGAATTCATAACCCCACAAGTAGTTATTTGATCTTCACCAAAACAACTTAAAGTTCTGTGTTTGCATCACAGAATACCACATGTGCCATGTGTTAAAAACTTTTAAGTTGGTTAATTAGCTAGCTAGATTAGTACTGATCTCAGATTGAACATCTACATTTTTAATTATATTTTTACATTATTAGAACAGTGGTTGGAGAAATGGGGCATAGGATTGGGCTTCTTGTCCAGTATACATGGGTGTTGACTCTGTGAAGAGTTCATCGTATGACATGAAATCCCCGACTGTGTGAGGAACTGCCATCAGCTGTCACTCGATGTTGCGCCCCCTTATGCAACACGGAAATATATGACAAACAGTTCGTAGTTTGTAGATTGCTACTGTTGTAAAAATTATAACCTCATGTTAAAAAAGTATATATATATATATAACAGAGGGAAACATTCCACGTGGAAAAAATATATCTAAAAAGAAAGATGATGAGACTTACCAAACAAAAGCGCTGGCAGGTCGATAGACACACAAACAAACACAAATATACACACAAAATTCAAGCTTTCGCAACAAACTGTTGCCTCATCAGGAAAGAGGGAACACAAACATACACACAAAATTCAAGCTTTCGCAACAAACTGTTGCCTCATCAGCAAAGAGGGAAAGACGAAAGGATGTGGGTTTTAAGGGAGAGGGTAAGGAGTCATTCCAATCCCGGGAGCGGAAAGACTTACCTTAGGGGGAAAAAAGGACAGGTATACACTCGCGCGCACACACACGCACATCCATCCACACATATACAGACACAAGCAGACATATTTAAAGACAAAGAGTTTGGGCAGAGATGTCAGTCGAGGCAGAAATGCAGAGGCAAAGATGTTGTTGAGGTATGAGTGGCGGCAACTTAAAATTAGCGGAGATTGAGGCCTGGTGGATAAAGGAAAGAGAGGATATGTTGAAGAGCAAGTTCCCATCTCCGGAGTTCGGATAGGTTGGTGTTGGTGGGAAGTATCCAGATAACCCGGACAGTGTAACACTAGATGTGCTGGCCGTGCACCAAGGCATGTTTAGCCACAGGATGATCCTCATTACCAACAAACACTGTCTGCCTGTGTCCATTCATGCGAATGGACAGTTTGTTGCTGGTCATTCCCACATAGAATGCGTCACAGTGTAGGCAGGTCAGTTGGTAGATCATGTGGGTGCTTTCACACGTGGCTCTGCCTTTGATCGTGTACACCTTCCGGGTTACAGGACTGGAGTAGGTGGTGGTGGGAGGGTGCATGGGACAGGTTTTTCACCGGGGGCGATTACAAGGGTGGGAGCCAGAGGGTAGGGAAGGTGGTTTGGGGATTTCATAGGGATGAACTAAGAGGTTACGAAGGTTAGGTGGACGGCGGAAAGACACTCTTGGTGGAGTGGGGAGGATTTAATGAAGGATGGATCTCATTTGGGGGCAGGATTTGAGGAAGTCGTATCCCTGCTGGAGAGCCACATTCAGAATCTGATCCAGTCCCGGAAAGTATCCTGTCACAAGTGGGGCACTTTTGTGGTTCTTCTGTGGGAGGTTCTGGGTTTGAGAGGATGAGGAAGTGGCTCTGGTTATTTGCTTCTGTACCAGGTCGGGAGGGTAGTTGCGGGATGCGAAAGCTGTTGTCAGGTTGTTGGTGTAATGGTTCAGGGATTCCGGACTGGAGCAGATTCGTTTGCCACGAAGATCTAGGCTGTAGGGAAGGGACCGTTTGATGTGGAATGGGTGGCAGCTGTCGTAATGGAGGTACTGTTGCTTGTTGGTGGGTTTGATGTGGACGGACGTGTGAAGCTGGCCATTGGAGAGGTAGAGGTCAACATCAAGGAAAGTGGCATGGGATTTGGAGTAGGACCAGGTGAATCTGATGGAACCAAAGGAGGTGAGGTTGGAGAGGAAATTCTGGAGTTCTTCTTCACTGTGAGTCCAGATCATGAAGATGTCATCAATAAATCTGTACCAAACTTTGGGTTGGCAGGCCTGGGTAACCAAGAAGGCTTCCTCTAAGCGACCCATGAATAGGTTGGCGTACGAAGGGGCCATCCTGGTACCCATGGCTGTTCCCTTTAATTGTTGGTATGTCTGGCCTTCAAAAGTGAAGAAGTTGTGGGTCAGGATGAAGCTGGCTAAGGTAATGAGGAAAGAGGTTTTAGGTAGGGTGGCAGGTGATCGGCGTGAAAGGAAGTGCTCCATCGCAGCGAGGCCCTGGACGTGTGGGATATTTGTGTATAAGGAAGTGGCATCAATGGTTACAAGGATGGTTTCTGGGGGTAACGGATTGGGTTATTAAAAAAAACAAAGATGATGAGACTTACCAAACAAAGGTGCTGGCAGGTCGATAGACACACAAACAAAACACAAACATACACACAAAATTCAACCTTTCCCAACAAACAGTTGCTTCATCAGGAAAGAGGGAAGGAGAGGGAAAGACGAAAGGATGTGGGTTTTAAGGGAGAGGGTAAGGAGTCATTCCAATCCCGGGAGCGGAAAGACTTACCTTAGGGGGCAAAAAGGACAGGTATACACTCTCAAGGGCGCGCGCGCGTGCGCGCGCGCGCACACACACACACACACACACACACACACACACACACACACACAAGCAGACATTTGTAAAGGGGGGGGGGGGCAGGGCAGAGCAGAGCAGAGACGCGAGCAGTCTCCACCCGTGTTCTGCGAAAACAGAATTGACACATTGTCACAGGAATCTCTAATTTGTTCTGGTGTTCTGAGGGTCCTGTTTGAAATCCTTGATGGACCGGGATTATTCGGTTCACTTATTTCAAAATAAGAAACAGTGAGCAAAGCGTAACACAAAACATTTGGGAATGGCTACCATGCAGTTGCTTGTTGAGATTGGCAGACTTTTGTTAATGAGGTTGCTCAAGCCAGACCTCGAGTGCTACTTGGCACACCCGCAGTTTGTAATACCAGCCATCTAAAACTGCCATGTTAAAAGTGTC
Organism: Schistocerca nitens; assembly: GCF_023898315.1. Classification (NCBI taxonomy): domain Eukaryota; kingdom Metazoa; phylum Arthropoda; class Insecta; order Orthoptera; family Acrididae; genus Schistocerca; species Schistocerca nitens. The sequence goes on along the minus strand of NC_064614.1, from coordinate 1,189,108,522 downwards.
TGCAATATACCAACTTTTGAACATTAGCTAGTAAACATATGTGTTTATTTGTTTTAAGATGCTAAATCCTACAATTGAGTACTTGGTTGTATTACACACCTTGTATGTTGTATAGACCATTCAACTACCCACAGTTGGCATGCCACTAGAACATCAAGCATACTGATACTGCATTGGCTTTATGCATTTATTATTAGCAAACACTTTGATAAGTGCATTATCTTGGGAGGTTGGGCCTGCTATATGACATGCAATATCAGTAATCGAAAACTGGTTACGTTTTTTATATTTCTATGCAGAAAGTAAAGCTATTTCGAACTATTTCTAATAAAAGAATTCATCTGTATAAAATTTGCAATAAACTCCTGTTGGGAAATTTCATGTTTTCACATTTTGAGACAGAATTTACCATCTGTATTCACATTTATTGCAAATTTTTCTTGTCCCTAATGATTATAGGAGCTACACTAGGAGCTCCATTACTCTTATTACATTATTCTTTTTATCATCAGTACATAAGTTTTACTTATTTTAATTTGTTGTATTAGTGTGTTATGCTTCAAATAAATAAGACCTCATCAGGCAAACATAATGAGTTGATTAATTTCACACCACTGCCCTTCTAATTAGTAATCTGGAGTATTCTAGGTCACAAATTTTTGATTTGGCTTAATGCAGGAACAAAGTTACAAATGTTGAGAGTCTAACTCAAATTTGTGTGGACTTCTCCCTCCATCACAACTATAACTTAATTGGCACCTTCTGGGCAAAAACTTCAGACTCCTTGGTCTGAAAGATCTATTGTGTCTGCGAATGACATCACAGGATTTGCTTGCCTACTAAATTCCCTGTAATATTTACTACATCACTGTAATGAGAACCCTTCTCTTATCTAGCTCAGCAATTCATACTATTTACCCCTTTCGGCTGACTGCATATTCTTTTAGTTCTCGTAACTTACATTGTGTGTCGTACTTTATAGTAAGACAGCAACTTGTTCTAATTACCCCAATATTAAGTTGTATATCTTTATTACGTCGTGCAGGGAAGCCTTGTCTCAAGACCAGCCAAGCTTGATGGCTGTGTAACACGTTCTCTTAACTACATATTATTACTCATCTGATCTTAATAATTGCATAATTTTTTTACTATTGCGTAGGCTACCACATCAGGTTAAAAAAACACGCACACATTTGAGTAAGGTGTCATATTGGTGAATTTGATTTGATCCATTATAAATGGTTTCTGAAAGCCTGCGACTGTAGATACAATAGGTTTGTTTATAAATAAATAAATCTTCTGCTACCAGTCACGATTTTTCTTTATTTTACTATTCGCACGACGCGTTTCGAGAAATAATTCTCATTTTCAAGTGCGTTTTTTGATGTGTGTTAAGCCATTTCTTTTGATGTTGTCAGTGTGTGTGAGTCTGCTTCATTTTGTTGACTTTTACTGTAATACATAAGAAACGCGATTTTTAGTTGGGTATCAATTCTTTCTGTGAGGTTAGTGGCTAAAGTTTGAGAACAATTTGTACTTACAGTTTTCTAATGGTCCATTTGTGTAGAGTCTCACACACACTTAACATCACACACAACTTGTACACTTTACACATCGAAAATATCTTATATAAACAAAACAGTTACAGAGATCTTCTTACAGGTAGTTCACAGAGATAACATTATAGGTCTTCCACAGATTATGATATGCTTTTGTACAGAGGTTATTTATCTTAACAGTTTGATTTTACAATTGTGCTTATTTATATGTTTTACTATTTTTATTTAAGTATATTATCGAAACATCTGAAGAAATTCACTGATTCACTTTCAAGTTTTTCATTTAATATTTTATCTTCATATTTTCTGTAATGTGAATATATCTCCAGTTCTTCAAGCAAATCCATTTTATGTCCTTTATTTAGTCGGTGGAGTACTTTGACATTTTGCTCTATTTTTCCAAATGGGTGTCCTGTATTATGTATGTGTGTTGCTATTGCTGATGTAGTGTGTTTGTTGTGTGTGTATGCTCTAATGTGCTCTGTGTACCTGGTGTTAATATTTCGGCCTGTTTGTCCTACGTAGAACTTGGAGCATTCCTGGCATGTTACCTTGTATATTCCAGAGTCTGAATATGGATCATGATTACACTTTATATTATGTATTAGTTTTTGGTGTAGTTTATTGGATGTAGAAAACCCAATTTTTACTCTGTGATTTTTGAAAATATTTGCAATCTTCTGTGATACATTGCCTATGTATGGAATGCTAGATATATATTTGTTTTTCTCTTTTTCTTCTGTGGTGCAGTTTGTACCTGGGTTTCTCTTCACTTTGTCTAAGATTGTGTCAACCATGGAAGCATTGTAACCATTGGCAACTGCAATCTTCTTCACTGTGTTTATTTCTTGTTGCATATTTTCTTGGTTCAATGGTATTTTAGTTGCCCTATGCAGCATTGACCTGTATGCTGCCTGTTTATGGATATTTGGGTGACATGAGGTTGCAGGGATTGTGGTGTCAGTCATTGTGTTTTTCCTATAAATTTTGAATGTGCATGTGTTGTTGTGTCTTGTAATATTTAGGTCCAGAAAGTTGATACTTTTATTGTGCTCATGTTCCACTGTAAATTTGATTTTCTCATTTAGATTATTGAAATGATTAAGAATGTCTGTGATGTCTTTGGTATCTCCTTTCACTAACAGTAGTGTGTCATCTACATATCTCCTATAAAATTCTATTTTCTTTAGGCAAGGTTCTTGACTGTCAAATAATTTTTGTTCTAAGTGATTTATGTATATGTCAGCTATGGTACCGGATATACATGATCCCATTGCTAGGCCATCTGGTTGCTTATAAATGTTGTCATTAAAGGTAAAGTAGTTGTAACTTAGGGTTAGCTGAAGGAGTTCCATAAATTCGACAATCTCTGTGTATGAAAGTTTCTTGTGTTGCATAAGGTTCTTTTGTATTACTGTTAGAGCTGGGTATGTTTGAATAAAGGTTGGTGATGTCAAGTGATATAAACTGTGCATCTTGGGGGAGCTTTCTGGTTCTTAGTTCTTGTAATCATGATCCATATTCAGACTCTGGAATATACAAGGTAACATGCCAGGAATGCTCCAAGTTCTACGTAGGACAAACAGGCCGAAATATTAACACCAGGTACACAGAGCACATTAGAGCATACACACACAACAAACACACTACATCAGCAATAGCAACACACATACATAATACAGGACACCCATTTGGAAAAATAGAGCAAAATGTCAAAGTACTCCACCGACTAAATACAGGACATAAAATGGATTTGCTTGAAGAACTGGAGATATATTCACATTACAGAAAATATGAAGATAAAATATTAAATGAAAAACTTGAAAGTGAATCAGTGAATTTCTTCAGATGTTTCGATAATATACTTAAATAAAAATAGTAAAACATATAAATAAGCACAATTGTAAAATCAAACTGTTAAGATAAATAACCTCTGTACAAAAGCATATCATAATCTGTGGAAGACCTATAATGTTATCTCTGTGAACTACCTGTAAGAAGATCTCTGTAACTGTTTTGTTTATATAAGATATTTTCGATGTGTAAAGTGTACAAGTTGTGTGTGATGTTAAGTGTGTGTGAGATTCTACACAAATGGACCATTAGAAAACTGTAAGTACAAATTGTTCTCAAACTTTAGCCACTAACCTCACAGAAAGAATTGATACCCAACTAAAAATCGCGTTTCTTATGTATTACAGTAAAAGTCAACAAAATGAAGCAGACTCACACACACTGACAACATCAAAAGAAATGGCTTAACACACATCAAAAAACGCACTTGAAAATGAGAATTATTTCTCGAAACGCGTCGTGCGAATAGTAAAATAAAGAAAGATCGTGACTGGTAGCAGAAGATTTATTTATTTATAAACAAACCTATTGTATCTACAGTCGCAGGCTTTCAGAAACCATTTATAATGGATCAAATCAAATTATTAGTGCCAAGCCAGGCAATGAAAGCTATATATAAATACAAAAACCTCAAAATGAAAGTACTAAAAACAGTTGCACACATAAGATTCAACAAGCACTGTCAACAACTACGCATAATTCCGAAATATATAAAGGTGAAAATATGTTCTAGCAGCAACATAGCAAAACTTATAAAACACAAAGCAGAAAAACTCTGGCTGAAAACCGAAATAAGGCATTTACATAAGAAAAAGGACTTACTAAACAGAAAGCTACTCAACATGCAGATAGAAGCAGCAAACAACATGGAACCTACAGTTTATGACAGCATTTGCAGGCATATCCAGGACATTGTCGACAAGGAGTACTTGACCATTTGCAACACACATAACAAGAAACTACAGACCTTGACATCCAAACAAGACAAGAGATCCAACCTTGAGATAACTGACAAAAGCAAACACACATTTTGCAGTAGAGTGGTGAACAACACTGACATAAAGTTCAACCAAAGAGAAAACGATCTACTCCAAAAAGGACTAAAATACAATGTAAAACCTAACCTCAACAACGATACACTGAAACAGGTTATAGCTGCAACTAAAAGTGCAGCAGATGCTGCAAAAGTAAATTCAAATACAAAAGCAGCAATAGGTCACAAAATAAGCAAACTTCTTGAGAAAGAATTGAATAAAGAGAAGTTTAGATCTAAATATACAATAAATGATTCAAAAACTTTAAAATCTATAAATAATAAACTGAAAAACAACCAATCCATAGTTGTAAAGTCAGACAAAAGTAATACATTAGTTGTGATGAAAGAAAAAGAATACATAGACAAAACAAATGAATTTTTTGCTGCTAATAACATTCAGCACATTACAAAAGACCCAGCCAAACAATTCCAAAATAAAATTAAGGAACAATTAAAGAACACACATTTTTTGTTGACAGAAACTGAAAAGAAATACCTTACATGTATGAATCCAAAAGCACCACGCCTAAGAGCACAGCCAAAAATACACAAAAATGGAAACCCGATACGTCCTGTGGTTAACTCTATAAACAGCCCAGCATACAAACTGTCACAAAAACTAAATAACATACTGGTGAAAAATTATACATATGAAACAACATATTCAATAAAAAACAGCATGATTCTAGCCAAAGAACTAAGAACCAGAAAGCTCCCCCAAGATGCACAGTTTATATCACTTGACATCACCAACCTTTATTCAAACATACCCAGCTCTAACAGTAATACAAAAGAACCTTATGCAACACAAGAAACTTTCATACACAGAGATTGTCGAATTTATGGAACTCCTTCAGCTAACCCTAAGTTACAACTACTTTACCTTTAATGACAACATTTATAAGCAACCAGATGGCCTAGCAATGGGATCATGTATATCCGGTACCATAGCTGACATATACATAAATCACTTAGAACAAAAATTATTTGACAGTCAAGAACCTTGCCTAAAGAAAATAGAATTTTATAGGAGATATGTAGATGACACACTACTGTTAGTGAAAGGAGATACCAAAGACATCACAGACATTCTTAATCATTTCAATAATCTAAATGAGAAAATCAAATTTACAGTGGAACATGAGCAAAATAAAAGTATCAACTTTCTGGACCTAAATATTACAAGACACAACAACACATGCACATTCAAAATTTATAGGAAAAACACAATGACTGACACCACAATCCCTGCAACCTCATGTCACCCAAATATCCATAAACAGGCAGCATACAGGTCAATGCTGCATAGGGCAACTAAAATACCATTGAACCAAGAAAATATGCAACAAGAAATAAACACAGTGAAGAAGATTGCAGTTGCCAATGGTTACAATGCTTCCATGGTTGACACAATCTTAGACAAAGTGAAGAGAAACCCAGGTACAAACTGCACCACAGAAGAAAAAGAGAAAAACAAATATATATCTAGCATTCCATACATAGGCAATGTATCACAGAAGATTGCAAATATTTTCAAAAATCACAGAGTAAAAATTGAGTTTTCTACATCCAATAAACTACACCAAAAACTAATACATAATATAAAGTGTAATCATGATCCATATTCAGACTCTGGAATATACAAGGTAACATGCCAGGAATGCTCCAAGTTCTACGTAGGACAAACAGGCCGAAATATTAACACCAGGTACACAGAGCACATTAGAGCATACACACACAACAAACACACTACATCAGCAATAGCAACACACATACATAATACAGGACACCCATTTGGAAAAATAGAGCAAAATGTCAAAGTACTCCACCGACTAAATAAAGGACATAAAATGGATTTGCTTGAAGAACTGGAGATATATTCACATTACGGAAAATATGAAGATAAAATATTAAATGAAAAACTTGAAAGTGAATCAGTGAATTTCTTCAGATGTTTCGATAATATACTTAAATAAAAATAGTAAAACATATAAATAAGCACAATTGTAAAATCAAACTGTTAAGATAAATAACCTCTGTACAAAAGCATATCATAATCTGTGGAAGACCTATAATGTTATCTCTGTGAACTACCTGTAAGAAGATCTCTGTAACTGTTTTGTTTATATAAGATATTTTCGATGTGTAAAGTGTACAAGTTGTGTGTGATGTTAAGTGTGTGTGAGACTCTACACAAATGGACCATTAGAAAACTGTAAGTACAAATTGTTCTCAAACTTTAGCCACAAACCTCACAGAAAGAATTGATACCCAACTAAAAATCGCGTTTCTTATGTATTACAGTAAAAGTCAACAAAATGAAGCAGAGTCTCACACACTGACAACATCAAAAGAAATGGCTTAACACACATCAAAAAATGCACTTGAAAATGAGAATTATTTCTCGAAACGCGTCGTGCGAATAGTAAAATAAAGAAATATTGGTGAATATTCCATATTTGTGACTGTCTGAACATACATTATAATGCAAGAGCTGACAGTTACAAAACATTCTATTCTAAATCATGAGTTAGCAACCAAGAAATAAATAACTACTAAATGAATTATAAAAAATATAAATTTTCCTTCCTCTTAATATTGGAGCCAGTGCAGTACTTATAAAAAACGTAAAAAAAAAAAAATCACCACCGCTTGTACAGACTGAAATTTTCTTCAACAATGTCAGCTCGAATATTAAAGGTATATTGTTTTCTTTCTCATGTGAAACACGCAGTACCATGACACACTTTCGTACCTAGTAATGGTTGTAAAGCAAATTGCACATCTTTCCCTAGCGTTATTTAGATGCTACTCAAAAATCCGTTTGTTTCTTCCTCACTTCATTTCATATGGGCTAGTGTCTATCAATTTTAAAGTGTGTTCATACTGTTCTGCATGAGACCAATTTTTTTTAAAATGATTTACAAAACTTTTGCCAGTTGGTAAACTAACTATGTGCAACATTTACCATTCTTTGCATCCCTTCACACCTCTTCCACCCCCATCCCCCTCCACCCTTCACCCCCCACACCCCACACCCAGGTATCCAGTAACGAACTGAATCTTTCTTTTTTGGTTCCCTCAAGTGGGAAGTGTGCACTCGAATGTTCTGAAAGATATGATTACCTGGTTTAAATACAGGAAAGTTATTTGATAGGTCGTTGCTTTTGAAACCAAATTCATCCGTTAGTACCTCCTCACATTCTCTTTCCGACCTCTCACATTCAGAATGTATATTTTTTCCTTGCTTCCCAAATATCAATCTTCAATTCTCCTTTTACATCCTTTATATCAGTCTTTATTTCTCTTATTGACTCTTTATTATCTTTAAGTACCTTGTGCCCCATTTCTTTAATCAGTTGTATTGGGTTGGTGCACATGTTCCTAGTGTTTTTCCAAAAGTTTAAAAAACGCAACAGATACATGTAACACAGACTTCTGTCATCAATAACATGTTCTCCTTCACTATTTATAACAGTCTGCCGATGCTGCCGTAACTTTATGTTTCAATTACTGTAGAAATCATGTGGTTTTGAGGCAAAGAGCTCATCGCCCATGTTCAGAGTGTGTTTTCATCCAGAAAGGAAGTTCCTTGAAGGTTGTCTGATAGAGAGCGGAGAAGGCGAAAATCAGAGAGCGCAGGATCAGGTGAGTGAGATGGATGTGGAGTGAGTTCCCAACCCAACTCCTGTGTAGTGTTTTTTGTCAGTCTAGCAGAATGCAGGCATGCATTATCGTGGAGTAGCATCTCCCAACCGAACTCCTGTGTAGTGTTTTTTGTCAGTCTAGCAGAATGCAGGCGTGCACTATCGTGGAGTAGCATCACTTCACACAGTTTTCCTGGTCATAGTTCTTGGATTGTATCTGCAAGACATCTCAGTTGTAGACAATAAAAGTCAGCAATAATGGGTACACCTCGGGGAAGCAATTCATAGTACACCACACTGCCACTCTTCCTACAGATTTATATTATTATCTTTTGTGGGTGTGCCCAGATCTTTGTACGGGCACTCGCAGATTTGTGTGGCCTCAGCTATTCCTTTCTTTTCCTTATGTTAGCATAAAGACACCGTTTCTCGTCACCAGCAATGATACAGGATAGGAATGGTCGGTGTTGGTTGTGAGGCAATTGATGATGAGCAAGCAGAGATTCGTGTGTTGCAACCTGCTTATTTTTGTGATTTTGGCTTAGAGCATGCGGTACCCATTCACAAGATTTTTGAACCCTACTCATTGCACGATGGTGGAATAATCACAGTTCATCTGATTTGCCAGTTCTTGAGTACACTGACATGGATCATTGTTGATTAAATCGTTTAAACTATCTTCATCAAATTCTGAATGTCTTGCTGAACGTTGAGTCACTAATGTCGAAACAATCCTCCTTACAATGAGAAAACCATTTTCTTGCCATGCTCTGTCCAATGGCATTATCTCTATACACGGCACAAATGTTTCTGGCTGCCACCACACTGCTGTCACCCACTGTATTGAACTCGTGGAAGTGTTCTGATTTCTCCACTTGGCACTCCCATTTTCTAACATCCACAGCTCCCAATGACAATATGTAAATTCAGATAGCAACATTGAAATACAAATAAAAACTGACAGTCGATAAATAAACCCATAACTCATGTTTCTTATTTGAATGTTTCAGTTTAAAAAACCTAATTTATATGTTTTCTACACAAGTACGCAATAATAATGATTATCTACTATTGACACACAATAAGTAAATTATTATTATTAGGGTAGGTTAATAGTTCTGCTGATAATTGTATATTGCCTCTCCTAGTCCATGTCTCAGAGATAGTGTCTGTTCATATATATTGCAATAGTCACTTTATAGTCACTGAACAACAATTTCTGTCAGTTGATCTGAGTCACTAAGTATTTCTACTGTAGTAAATTAGTATTAACTGCAAGCATTGATTGAGATAAGAGGGATGCTCCTGTGGAATGCTGCAGCTGCTCTTGTAGCGATGTGTTGCCAATGAATATGATTTAGCACCACAAACTCAGACAGCACCAACTTGAAGAGTCAATTCAGTTATGTACCTCAGAAGCCTGCCAAACTCAGATTAATAGTGCCACCTGGACAAAGAAGTCTTATCTTTATTCTTGCTTAGTCTTGCATCTTTGTCTTCTTTCATGTATCTGCTTTCTTCCAGATGATCTTGTAAAGGTAAAAGAAAGGACAAGGGAGAGGTAACATAAGAACTGAATAGGTAAAAACCATGATATAATTGAATATGCAGGGTGTAAGGGGTATGCCTGTGGAAGGTGAGCATGCCATAGCTGTTTGGAGCAGCCAACTGCTATGTTAGGGTGTACCGAATATGCAGGGTGTAAGGGGTATGCCTGTGGAAGGTGAGCATGCCATAGCTGTTTGGAGCAGCCAACTGCTATGTTAGGGTGTACCGAAGTGCAGTGTGTTAGGAAGGAAGATTGGTTGTTGTCAGGTCAGAGAGAGAGAGAGAGAGAGAGAGAGAGAGAGAGAGAGAGAGAGAGAGAGAGAGAGAGAGAGAGACCTATGAATCCAACTTGGTGCTCACATCCCCCCGAACTCAAATGACCATATTCCCACATTCCTTACATTACAGTTGTAAGGCATGACTCAGAAGCAGGCTTTAGGCAGTATGAACCACTCTTGACTTGCAACATTGGCCATTCCAGTGCAAAAGTCATGGATACAGTTGCAGGAACAGACAACAACTCAGTGTGAAATAAAATTTAACAACTCAGAATCATTAATAAACTGCTCCTGAATTCCTGCAAGTAAGTGGCCACTTGCACAGCCCTCCCTTTTTCTGCAGGAGTGGTGACTGACAGTGTTAAAATATATTATCAGACACTCCTTTGCAAAGACAACTTGCCCAAATAGGGGACTTAGACTATTTGGGGGGGGGGGGGGGGGTTGTTAAAGAATCTGAAATTTTTGACGTAAGGACATAAGTGCACAAAAATGTATAATTGGATAAGGCAGGGACACAGTTGGCAACAAGGGGTTTTATATTGTGCAACTTGTCTGCATAAACCAGGCTTCAGAAACTAGTGAAGCGGCAGCTGGGCAGTGGGATGTAGATATAAGGTGAATGCGCTGGTGGTGGGTGGTGACATCGCCTACTCGGTAGTGCATGCATTAGGAATTGGTGGTACGAATACACAGCATTCCAACCAATGAGCATTAGAGGTTGCCTTGGGGGATGTAATAAAATGAAAGCGGAATAATGTAGAATGGACCCTACATCTGTAATAATTAATACCTCATCCAGACCTGTTCGAAATACAGTTATATCGAGACGCTAGTAAAAAAATAGGTTCCCCAGGTGGGCTCACCGCTCTTTGGCGGGTTTGTGCTTGGCTACCACAGGACCCCGGCCTTTGTAGCATCTTTTCCATTCCGTGCCACATGCCTATCCTCTTGCTGTTCTTTTTCCCACCCTTGGGGAACATGTCTGGACTGTTTTTGGAAACGTACTCTGCGTATTTGGCATCAGTATCAGAACACGCTCCACTGTTCCTTTTCTGTTTCTTCATTCACCTTGTACTATCCTTCCTCCACTTCGGTATTTGAGTTTCCTCTTTTTCTTCTTTGTCCCTGTGCTCTCCTGAATGGCGTATATTCCGAACCCGATGCACTGCTATCAGTGTCATTGTTTCAACCACACTCGAGAGTCCTGTCGACAACCAACTAAATGTGTAACCTGTGGTAGGAATGCCCACAAGGCTGATTGTACGCCTCCTTCTCCCCACTGCATCAACTGCAGTGGTGACCCCGCTGCCTCCACCTAATATTGTCCCTTGTATTTTTATGAGTGAACTGTCCAGTAGATCCGGCTGAAGGAAAAAGTGTCTTACCCAGTCGTTCGCAAGTTGTTGGCTAGTCAAAAACCCTGCGTTCTACCATCTTTCACCAACAGTATTGTTCTTGCTACATCTCACTCCACGAAGGACATGGCCACTCATATATGAGACCTCAAATTTAACACCGCAGACATGCGACCTCAAATTTAGCACCGCAGTTGTGGAATCGCCCACCGTCATGGTAGTGTCCTCGTATACTCCACGAGCTGTACAACATGCCACCATACTCTCGCTTCATGGGGCGAAGTTACCATCTACACAACCAGCAGGCCGGTAGGGACAGAAGGAATACTCTCACGAGAAATTTGTACGTCCATCCAGCCAACCAACACCTGAGTCTTCCTCTGCTAACTGGAAAGGCTCAAAGAAGTGAAACAAAGGCAAAAGGTCTTCTCCTTCGCTGACTCGGAGATCCTCTTCGATGGTGTCGCCACGTGATACCCTCTCCTGGCTGACCTCTGTGTCCCCGGTGTGCACCACCAACCGTTTATCTGCTCTGGACTCCACAGGCCGACAGCAGAAGAGTGCCGAGGCTTCTGTAGACCTCATGCAGTGGGATCCTCCTGCCTCTTTGCCCTGCAGCAGCAAGTCTTTCCCGGTGGGCGTGAAACATTCACCACCTTGGCTTCATGCGGCAGCCTGTGATCACTTTGGCATTCATTCGCTTCTTAAGGAGACTACACCAGCCTCACTCTTTTGCCTTCAGTTTGCGATAGTACTTTTGTATTCACTGATGGCTCTTGGACTGACCGTGGTGTCGCATGTGCCTTCATCATTGGCGCTGACATTTTTTGGTATCGGCTTCCAGAACAGCTCAGCAACTGCTGCGGTGACTTCCCTTCATTTTTTCCTCATCATGACTCTCCTCCAATGGAGCGTTCACCATTTTTGATCCAACGAGGAGGATTTACGACTGCTCTTAGAATCACAGCATCCACTTGTTCTCTGCCTTCAAGAAACAAAATTGCATCCTTTTGACCACTTTGAGCACTTGCATTCCTTCATGGTCCATTTTGACCTTCCCCCCGAGGATGGCATTCCATCTTGTGGGGGAGTCATGCTGCTCATGCCCACCTCCATGGCTACCCATCTTCAAGCTGTTGCAGTTCACCTTTTCCTTCTTTACTTGACCTTTTCCCTGGTCCGTTCCCTCTGACACATGCTCGAGTCACCATTTCCCGTGTGCTATCCATTTGCCGACTCCTACCCCACCTCCGTGCCAAATCAAATGGCAGCTTATTAAGGCCAGTTGTGATGACCAGGTGGAATATCATACAAGTGTTATTCTTACCTCCGCAGAATGTTCCATTCCTCGCACTTCCTCTTTACCATACCGTGTCGCAGTCCCTTGGTGAACTGAGGTGTGCCATGATGCAATTCGTGCACGGAGATGTGCGCTCCTTGTTTTTAACGGTCATCCTACAATGGCAAACTGCAATCATTATAAACAGATGCATGCACATGTCATCACATTCTCCGGGATAGCAAAAAAACTAGTTCTTTTAACAGTTCCACTCCCCCTTCCGTCGTGTGGGCCAACCTCTGACGGCTCTCCCCAATTCCCCATTTCCCATTCCCCAATTTCCGGCCTGACTGTAGCAGACGATGTCATCGTGGACCCTGTTGCTATCTCCAATGCCTTGGGCCACCATTTTGCGGAGATCTCAAGCTCCTTCCACTATCACCCTGCGTTCTTCCATCGGAAATGAGCGGAGGAGGCTCGGGTGATCAAGAGTGCTACAATGCCGCCTTTACTATGAGGGAGCTAGATCATGCTTTCACTTTATCCTGATCCTCCACCCAAGGGCCAGATGCTGTCCACTTTCAGATGTTGCAGCACCTTTCTCTCATGGGCAAGCACTTTCTGCTTAATACGTACAACCGAGGTGGTGGTGTCACTCTCAAACCCATACCTAAGCCTGGTAAGGACAAACATCTTCCTCCTATGTGCTGCCCCATTTCTCTCACCAGCTGTGTTTGCATGGCAATGGAACGTGTGATTCGTGTCTGGGCGGTATGGTGGCTTGAGACTTGTAATTCACTAACCACTGCACAGTGTGGATTTTGAGCACTGCGTTCTGCACTTTACCATCATGTCACTTTGTCCACCCGTGTCATGAATGGTTTTCTGCAGAAATCCCAGACTACAGCCGTGTTTTTCAATTTGGAGAAAGCATAGGACACCTGCTCGAGGCTGGTATTCTCCATACTCTCTACATGTTGGGCTTCCATGGCCGTCTGCCCTGTTTCTTTCAGGAAATTTATTTAAAAGACTGAGTTTTCAAGGTACGTGTGGGTTCTGCCTTGTTGGACACCTTTAACCAGGAAACCTCAGGGTTCCGTCCTGAGCAGCATCCCCTTGCTGTCGCCATTTCGTTGGAACTACAAAATTCTTGGGGCTCATGCTCGATAGGAAATACTCTTGGTCCTCCCACGTCTTACCTGGCAGCCTTCTGTATGTGGTCTTGTTCTACGTGCCCTCAATGGTACTTCCAGGTGTGCAGATCGAGCCACCATCCTCCATTTGTACCGGTCCCTTGTAGTTCAAAACTAGAGTGTGGGTGTTTCATTTATGTGTCTGCATGTCCGTTCCTCTTAACGCTGTTTCAATACTGTCCATCATCGTGGCATCCGTTTGCCCATTGGTGCCTTTTACACTATCCTGGTTGAATGTCTGTATGTAGAAGCTGCTGAACCACCGCTGTCCTACCTCTTTGACTTTCTCCTCAGCAGATATGCATGCCATTTGTACGCCATGCATGGCCAGCCATCCTATGCCTCCTTCTTCGATGACTCCTTTGATCGCCAGTATGGAGTGCGTCCCTTCTCTCTGTTACCTCCTGGAGTTCACTTTCGGCTCTTGCTCCGGCAGCTCAACTTCATGCTATCTGCAACTTTATTTACAGCAGAGCTCTTCGTCCTGTATCAGGCCATGGAGTACATCTGGCGACACAGGCTTTTCAATTGTGTCATCTGCTCAGACTCTCTCAGTGCCCTTCAAAGCCTCTATGTGCTGCACACCGTCGATCCCTTAGTGCTATAGGTTCAGGAAAGCTGTCACTTGCTAACTCTTGATGGAGCCACTGTGCTGTTTGTGGATTGCTGATCACATCGGTCTGACGTTGCTGCCAAGGCTGCAGTCCTTGTATCTCAGCCTGCTTGTTCTATATTCCCTCCATTGACCTCAATGTTGCCGTCTGTCAGCAGGTGGTTGTCACTTTGGCATCACCACTGGTCCTTCCTTCATGGGAACAAGCTTTGGGTTATGAAGCCTCTCCCAGTGGCTTGGACGACCTCCTCTTGGCCCTCTCACCGCGAGGAGATCATTTTATTGAGGTTGCCTATTGGGCACTATCTCTTTAATCATCGCCATTTGTTAAGTAGTGCTCCCCCACCACGTTTTGCACATTGCGCCCAATTTTAGACTGTCTGCAATTTCCTGATGCAATGTCCCTTCTTTTTTTTACACCCCGTTTATTTTTGCTGTCTGAGTTATTGGCCATTTTAGCAAACGATGCGCGGGGGCTGTCGACCGCATTTTACCCTAGCAATATGGTAAGGGCCATTTAATTTTTAGTTCTGGACCTCAGTTTCTCTCTGGCATATTTTGTAGACCTTTCTTCACATCCATGTTTTTAGCTGCCTTCCCTTCCGTCAATTTGGATTGACGGGTAGTTGTTTTTAACTCCTCTCTTTGTCTTCGTGTTCTACAGTTTTGATATGGGTGCGTATGCCCCTAGTTGTTTATGCACCCTAAAAATAAAAAAATAAAATTGGTGAAACTACTGGCGGATATTGCTGTTGGTACTGGTGATGAGTTGGAGATCATTACAAAATGGGAGAAGAGGAATATGGTAGCCTTTACTTATGCATGACGTTAGTCAGGGTTCTTATCAAAATGGAGATCCATAGTTTGTCATTTACAGCAGACAGAATCCGTGCATGATGGATGGAGTGGATATCACATTCCATGGGTTTTGGAGATGTAAGCCAAATTACTTCCAAAGTTATTGAAGTGATTGTAGAGTCCACATAGTAAACCATGGCCAAGTTCACATAGTAAACCATGGCTGGTAGATGCACAGACAGAAGGGCATGCACAGGGAGAGCGGTAGTGATGAGGGCTGTGGGCAGGCGCTGTAGGAGAAATGCTGAGCACTGGAGGAGAATTGCCATTCTAAAGTGAAGCCTACACTCATATTTTTTTGTAAATACTAAGCAGGCCCCCTCCACACCCAAACTTGGTTGCATTGCGACCATTCAAAAATATGTCACCCTGGCTTTGGTTAGCGTCTAAAAAGAATTCCACCAAAAATGCAGCAATTTATTTTTGCCCCTGGGTTGTTAACCATTTGTAACTTTCAGAGAAGTGCCACGAGTGGCAAATTTTGAGTAAAACCTACATATTTCTCTTGTTGCTATGATAAAATTTGCTTCTTTTGACAAAACATAGCAGAGTTTACATGGTCTCACCTCACGAACATGTTGTGCAGATGTAATGGCGAGAGAATTCTGAAACAGTGGTTTATTAAGTTTATTAAGATAGGAACTGAGGAAAAGTAAGGCCAGTATCGTATGAAAAAGCACATCCTCAGTACAAAATAAACTTTTAATGTCTACACTTTTCATCCTCTATCGATGAACCGTAAAAATTACATTCTTTTATTGAAAAAGTCTGTAGATAGTGGAATAATATTGTAGATAATGAAGATTTGCATAATAGCTGTATGGCAAAATAGTCTCCTCTTTGCAGTTTGCCAAAATCTTATTTTGATATCTCAAACAGTTTATGAAATCTGAGGAATGTTGTGGATATTTCACTCTGGCTTTACAGCTGCAAAATCATAACAACCCCTGTTTTACATTGCAAACTTTTTTGAATTTTGCTCAGTGTCTTACGCCCACATAAATATTACAGTAACTATGTTCATCAACAAAATGATCTACACATCATAATGACCCTGACATATAAAGCTACAAGTAAATCAAATATGAATTTTTTTATCTTATAGTTCTTGTAAAATAATTTAAGAAAGATTGAGGGTGTGCGCCTCGATTCTGTCATTGCCGACCAACCAAAAGTTGCAGACAAGTGTCAGCCTCCCCTTCGGAACAAACGAATGAACTTGCCCAGCACTTAGGATGAAAATTGGTCACTTTCATTGGCAACTGTATCCTGCGTTGACTTTTAAAGGCTTACGACATGTAGACATGAGCTAATTTATCAGGACCTAATATCGGAGTTCTTGTGTGCAGTAACTGAATTGTTTAGTAGACTGCAGACATTAAACTCATTGTTTACATTGTTAAGATACATTGGAGGCAGTCGAATCTAAAACTATATTCCATTATCTACTTTTCAAGGAAGTTGGTTGTTCTGTAAGAAATGGATGCTAATGGTACGACTACTGCTCCTTTGTGTAAAGGGCAGTCACAGCAAATACAAAATGGGGGTTACTTAAATCAGTGTGTAACAGTAATTGATAATTACAGTCATGACCTAGTCAGAAAATTTTAAATTTCGTGGAGAGCAGCAAGTTCGGGAACTTCAGTATGAATACTACGGCAATTAAGTAGGTAACATGTGGTATGACAGATTAAACATTCCAAGAATGTAGTCCACTAGAAAGGAGACAGATGGTTGAATGTTTGGAATAAGCTCATCATTCCACAACAGCTTAGCATTTATTTAATTCACGTTGGGGATTTTCATGACCAGAAGCTCCTTCTATTTCAGGTACTTGAATGTTTTTGGAATGTCGCAAATGTTACCAACGTTTGCAGTGAGTCAGCGTTATCAAAATTGGTAGAAGTCCCTGTGATTAGGTCTGTTTAAAGCCTGCCATGCGAAACTGTCAGCTGATAGTAAAAGGAATAAAGTAAATCTAAGTGGGATGAAAATTGTTAATTTAATCTAAGATATCTATTTTCACTTACATGTAACGTGGCGTCCTTGTTGTTTGAGTGTTACCACTTGCTGGTACTTTACGATGCACATTTTTCTTCTCTTACAGTTGGTGGTGGACCAAGTGTGCGTCCCTACTGGAGTAACTTCTTGCAGGACACAGACCTCCTGGTGTTCGTGGTAGATGCAGCAGATGACCATAACTTGCCATTAGCATTTCGTGAGCTTAAGAGCCTTTTAGGAGATGAAAGGCTAGCACATGTGCCTCTACTTGTCCTAGCTAATAAGCAGGTTTGTGATTGTGTGGCATTCCATAATAAAATTTCATAACATAACATGGCATGTTAAGATGCAATATTAACCTTATTGTTAGTCGTATTTTTGTTTACATTTTCTATCCTACCGAGGTTCTAATATATAACATTTGAATGCTTCATTTAAATTGTTTCTAGCCTTAATGAGCTATAAAATACACTTCTGTATTGACAATCGTGACATGGTCCTGGGAAGGGTGCCAAACAATGATACAAAAAGACACAGCTGATTTCCTTCTGCACCCTTCCCCAATCTGAGCTTGTGCTCCATCTTTAATGATATTTCAGTCATGGGACATAAAACCCGAGAACTTCTTAAATACTAAGAACTAATGCAGCGCGAGATTACCTTAACAGATGAACTGTCCTTTTATTGAATCCCCTCAATAAATCTGATCTTCTATTTTCTTTCCCTATTATTGATTTCATGTTTCAGCTGATCACTTCTGTTATTACTTTTAGGCATTTGAAGAATGTGGCAGGCTCCAAATGTTAATCTTTAAAGTTATAATAGCGTGCTATCAAGTGCTTTCCCTCGTTTATGCTTTACCTTGAATTTACCCATATTTAAGGGTAGGTGCAACCAACACCTGAAGTGGAAATAATTTCTTCTAAATGTTATTGCAATCATTCAGTAACAGTAATTTGCCATAGGCAACAGCAACATACTGGAACAATGTGAGAGTGCTGCTGACCATTTGTGATAAATTATGTATACTGATTTCATTTATAATCCTGTTATACTTCAGGACTCACCCTGTTATTTTCGTTTGTGTTTATTATTTTCTATATGTACTGTCATGTGCGATGCTCTTTGTTATCAAATAATTACTGCAACCCACATCCATTTGAACCTACTTAACTGTATTTCATCCGTTGGTCTCCTAAAATTTTTACGCCCCCCCCCTCCCCCCCCACACACACACAGATATTCTCTCTCTTCCCTCCATTACGAAACTCATGCATTTGTCATGCCTCAGGATATTTCCTATAAATTGATCAGTACCTCTTCATAAGTTACTGAATCTACCCAACTAATCTTCAACATTCTTCTATAGCATCATATTGTCTTAACTGTATGCTACCATCCGTGTCTCACTTTCATATAGGGTGACACTCCAGACAGGAAGAAACAATTTGCAACACTTAAATTTATATTAAATATATATTTTTTTAAATGCTTTTCATGCTATAGGCAATCTGCATTTTCTATCACCACTACTTTGGCCATCATCAGTTATTTTGCTATCCAACTCATCTACTTTTAGCATCTCATTTTCTAATTTAATACGGTTATCATTGCCAGATATAATTGGAATATATCTCATTTCCAGTGTTTTACTTTTGTTGATGTTTATCATATGTCATCTTTTTCAAAACACTATCCATTTCATTCACCTGGTATTCCAAGACCTTAGCTGTCTCTGACAGAATTACAGTCTGATTGGCAAACCTCAATTTTTATTTCTCCTCCCTGGACTAATCCTCATCCCAAATTTGTCCCTGCTTTCCTTCACAGCTTGCAGATTGGAGACAGAATACAATCTAAATAACTTTTCCCTCACTGCATTTTATCTCTATTATCTTAAGTGATTCTTTTCAACATTGTCAAAAGCCTTCTGTAAAACTAAAAATGCTGTAAATGTAGGTTTGCCTTTATTTAGCCAGTCTTAAAAGATAAATTGTAGGGTCAGTATTGCCTTGTGTGTTTTTGCATTTTTCCAAAGACCAAAATGATCATAACCAAGATTGCCTTCTGCCAGTTTTTCCACTCTTCTGTAAATAATTTGTCAGTTATTTGCAGTAATGATTTACTGACCTGATTATTCAATACTTTTGACACCTGTCAGCACCTGCCTACTGGCAGTTGGAATTATTACATTCTTCTTGAAGTCCATGTGTATTTCACTTGCCTCATTTATATCTTGCACAGCAGAGAAAATAGTTCTGTCTAATGGCTGACTCTCCCAAGGACCTCAGTAATTCTGAGGGAGTGTCATCTACTCAAGTAGCCTTGTTTCCACTTAGGTATTCCAGTGCTTGGTCACTTTTTTCAGCATTCCAGTGCATGGTCACTTTCTTCACAGTATAAAAACAACTGAAATTCCTAGATGTATTGTATTTCCCAACTCTTCTCCATCTACTTCTGCTTCCCTTTCTATAACACTGACTTAAAGTTTGTTACCCCTGTATAATAGTTCTGCATAGTTGTTCAACCCTTCAGCATTCCGTCTTTACGTGGCAATGGCTTGCCATCTGAGGTCATGGTTCTCTTTCCCCCAAAGGTCTTTCTAATTTTCATATAGGCAGCATCAGCATCTATCTTGCTCTCAGTTACACATACTTCTTATGTCTCACATTTGTCCTCTAACCAATCCTGCTTAACATTTTGGAATTTTGGTCAATCTCATTTTATAGATATCCATATTCCCTTTTGCATACTGCGCTTTTACATTTTTCCCTTATGTCAGGTGTCAGGTTGGGTATGCTTTGCAGTACCTGAGGATTTCTACTGGACTTTTTGCTTATTTTATCCTGTGCTGTCTGCGCTGTTTCATTCCTCAAGGCTTTGCATTCGACTTATTTTATATTCCTTATCCCTGCTTCAGTCAGTTGGCACCTAATTCTCCCTCTGAAGCTCTCAACAACCTCTGATTTTTTTCAACTTTTTCCCATCTCCTTAATTTCCTACCAGCTTGAAATATCTTGTGTTAATCTGCAGTTGATAACCAATAAATTATGGTCAGGTCCGTATCTGTCCCTGGATATGTTTTGCAGTATAAAACGTTATTTTGAAACCTCTGTCTGCCACTTACATAATCTACCTGAAATCTTTCTGTGCCTCCGGGTGTCTTCCATGTATAAAACTTGTTAGGGATATTTGTCTGTAATTGTGTGCATTGCTTCTTTTACACTTCTTATAAACAGGAGCAATGTGTGCTCCTTATCTGTCTGTGGGACTATTGGTTGCACAAGAGATTTGAGTAACGGAAGCTTTAATATTATTCACAAGTTTAATGTTAAATCTAACATAAATTTTCTTAGGGCCTTGCATTGTGTTAACTGTGTGTAGTTCCAATGGCTTTTGCAAAATTTCACACATTTGTTTATTTGTGAAGTAGTGTAGGCAGTCATGGACCCCTTCACCTATTGTCATTCATGGCAAGGAGTATAACAGAATGGTAGAAAGGAGCTATTGTGTTTGACTTTGTCCATGAACATACTATGAATAAATATGACAGATTTGTTGGTGTATATGCAGACTGTCCATCATATCTACAAGGAATAGAATATCCTTTCCAATCACGTAACACGGCATAAGAACAGTGGCCGTAAAAATAACTCAAGTGAGAGGGACTGGAATAACATCAATGGTTTTTTGGAATGCTGTCAGTGTTAAATTTACTTTATGCATCTGTAACCCTCTTATGCTCAGTGTCAGGAGATCTACTTAATAAAACTTCTCTTGGTAACCGTTATTGATGTTTGCCGATATGGCCTTGTTATTCTGTTCCACCTAACTGTGTTGCAGCAATCTTCACAGGACTTCATCTCCTTGTGTGTGCATGGGTGCTTAAAGAGAGTGTTAATTGTCTTCCACGTTACTCAGATGACATAAACTACTGAACTTTGAACCTCATGTATTAACACTTTCTCTTATAAAAACATCGTGTTTCAGTTTGAAATCCTGTGTAAAAACGGACTGATGGATCTTTTTAAAACTGATATAGCTCAGATAAGATAAAGGCAAAAAGTATTTTCTACACAAACCTGTTCAACAGTCAGTTTTCATGGTGTCCATTGTAGCCATGGCCTTTTCTTTTTCTCTGTGTCTTGTAAACCTCTTCAAACCACAATGTCAAGGAACAAGTGGCCCCACACAGCAGGTGGAGATGCTCATTTGTTGTCCCGCCTTGTAGATGTGGTGGTTCAAGACTTTTTGCATCTGCACATGTTGTAACTTAAAACATCATGAACATATTTCATCGTCTTGGAATGCTGGGAGTGGAATATTCACTTTCCAAAAAACGTTATGTCACACTTCATATCCCGCCCACTGTGACTAAAGATGTCGTATAAACCCTCTTAATTACATGCTTTTATTAGTCTTTTTGCGTTTCCTGTCTGCAAGAGAGAACAATATATTTTTGCTTAAAACCATAGTCCAACCTCTCTTCGAGATAATGTCGTTAACAGTCATTTTACCACTTTAACTACATCTACATCTACATCCATACTCCGCAAGCCACCTGACGGTGTGTGGCGGAGGGCACCCTGAGTACCTCTATCGGTTCTCCCTTCTATTCCAGTCTCGTATTGTTCGTGGAAAGGAGGATTGTCGGTATGCTTCTGTGTGAGCTCTAATCTCTCTGATTTTATCCTCATGGTCTCTTCGCGAGATATACATAGGAGGGAGCAATATACTGCTTGACTCTTCGGTGAAGGTATGTTCCCGAAACTTTAACAAAATCCCGTACCAAGCTACTGAGCATCTCTCCTGCAGAGTCTTTCACTGGAGTTTATCTATCATCTCCGTAACGCTTTCGCGATTACTAAATGATCCTGTAACGAAGCGCGCTGCTCTCCATTAGATCTTCTCTATCTCTTCTATCAACCCTATCTGGTACGGATCCCACACTGCTGAGCGGTATTCAAGCAGTGGGTGAACAAGCGTACTGTAACCTACTTCCTTTGTTTTCGGATTGCATTTCCTTAGTATTCTTCCAATGAATCTCAGTCTGGCATCTGCTTTACCGACGATCAACTTTATATGATCATTCCATTTTAAATCACTCCTAATGCGTACTCCCAGATAATTTATGGAATTAACTGCTTCCAGTTGCTGACCTGATATTTTGTAGCTAAATGATAAGGGATCTATCTTTCTATGTATTCGCAGCACATTACACTTGTCTACATTGAGATTGAATTGCCAATCCCTGCACCATGCGTCAATTTGCTGCAGATCCTCCTGCATTTCAGTACAATTTTCCATTGTTACAACCTCTCGATACACCACAGCATCATCTGCAAAAAGCCTCAGTGAACTTCCGATGTCATCCACAAGGTCATTTATGTATATTGTGAATAGCAACGGTCCTATGACACTCCCCTGCGGCACACCTGAAATCACTCTTACTTCGGATGACTTCTCTCCATTGAGAATGACATGCTGCGTTCTGTTATCTAGGAATTCTTCAATCCAATCGCACAATTGGTCTGATAGTCCATATGCTCTTACTTTGTTCATTAAACGACTGTGGGGAACTGTATCGAACGCCTTGCGGAAGTCAAGAAACACGGCATCTACCTGTGAACCCGTGTCTATGGCCCTCTGAGTCTCGTGGACGAATAGCGCGAGCTGGGTTTCACACGACCGTCTTTTTCGAAACCCATGCTGATTCCTACAGAGTAGATTTCTAGTCTCCTGAAAAGTCATTATACTCGGAACATCATAAGTGTTCCAAAATTCTACAACTGATCGACATTAGAGATATAGGTCTATAGTTCTGCACATCTGTTCGACGTCCCTTCTTGAAAACGGGGATGACCTGTGCCCTTTTCCAATCCTTTGGAACGCTACACTCTTCTAGAGACCTACGGTACACCGCTGCAAGAAGGGGGGCAAGTTCCTTCGCGTACTCTGAGTAAAATCGAACTGGTATCCCATCAGGTCCAGCGGCCTTTCCTCCTTTGAGCGATTTTAATTGTATCTCTATCCCTCTGTCGTCTATTTCGATATCTACCCTTTTGTCATCTGTACGACAATGTAGAGAAGGAACTACAGTGCAGTCTTCCTCTGTGAAACAGCTTTGGAAAAAGACATTTAGTATTTCAGCCTTTAGTCTGTCATCCTGTGTTTCAGTACCATTTTGGTCACAAAGTGTCTGGACATTTTGTTTTGTTTCACCTACCGCTTTGACATAAGACCAAAATTTCTTAGGATTTTCTGCCAAGTCAGTACATAGAACTTTACTTTTGAATTCATTGAACGCCTCTCGCATAGCCCTCCTCACACTACATTTCGCTTCACGTAGTTTTTGTTTGTCTGCAAGGCTTTGGCTATGTTTATGTTTGCTGTGAAGTTCCCTTTGCTTCCGCAGCAGTTTTCTAACTCGGTTGTTGTACCACGGTGGCTCTTTTCCATCTCTTATGATCTTGCTTGGCACATACTCATCTAACGCATATTGTACGATGGTTTTGAACTTTGTCCACTGATCCTCAACACTATCTGTACTTGAGACAAAACTTTTGTGTTGAGCCGTCAGGTACTCTGTAATCTGCTTTTTGTCACTTTTGCTAAACAGAAAAATCTTCCTACCTTTTTTAATATTTCTATTTACGGCTAAAATCATCGATGCTGTAACCGCTTTATGATCGCTGATTCCCTGTTCTGCGTTAACTGTTTCAAATAGTTCGGGTCTGTCACCAGAAGGTCTAATATGTTATCGCCACAAGTCGGTTCTCTGTTTAACTGCTCAAGGTAGTTTTCAGATAAAGCACTTAAAAAATTTCACTGGATTCTTTGTCCCTGCCACCCGTTATGAACGTTTGAGTCCGGCAAATTAAAATCTCCACCCAGAACTATAACATGGTGGGGAAATCTACTCGAAATATTTTCTAAATTATCCTTCAGGTACTCAGCCACAACAGCTGCTGAGCCAGGGGGCCTATAGAAACATCCAATTACCATGTCTGAGCCTGCTTTAACCGTGACCTTCACCCAAATTATTTCACATTTCAGATCTCCGTCAATTTCCTTCGATACTATTGCACTTCTTATCGCTATAAACACGCCTCCCCCTTCACTGTCCAGCCTGTCTCTGCGGTATACATTCCAGTCTGAGTTTAGGATTTCATTACTGTTTACGTCTGGTTTCAGCCAACTTTCTGTCCCTAGTGTTATATGGGCGTTGCGACCGTTTATTAATGAGAGCAGTTCTGGGACCTTTCTATAGACGCTCCTGCAGTTTACTATTAACACATTAATATTGTTATTCCCTGTTGCATTTTGCCTACTCCTACCTTGCCGCGTCTCAGGAGGCATCTTGTCGGGCCTAGGGAGGGAATTCTCTAACCTAAAAAACCCCCATGTGCACTCCACACGTACTCCGCTACCCTTGTAGTCACTTCCGGCGTGTAGTGCACGCCTGACCTATTCAGTGGGACCCTACATTTCTCCACCCGATAGCGGAGGTCGAGCCTCTGGTTTAAGCCTTCCACTCGGCTCCAAACCAGAGGACCGCGATCGGTTCTGGGAACGATACTACAAATAGTTAGCTCAGATTCCACCCCGCGAGCGAGGCTTTCCACCTTCACCAATTCCGCCAACCGCCTGTACGAACTGAGGATGACCTCTGAACCCAGACGGCAGGAATCATTGGTGCTGACATGAGCAACAATTTGCAGTCGGGTGCACCCAGTGCTCTCTATCGCCGCCGGCAGGGCGTCCTCCACATCTTGGATGAGACCCCCCGGCAAGCAGACAGAGTGAACACTGGTCTTCTTCCCCGACCTTTCCGCTATTTCCCTAAGGGGCTCCATCACCCGCCTAATGTTCGAGCTCCCAATAACTAATAAACTCCTCCCCCCGTGTGTCTGCTCGGACCTTGCTGAAAGAGCAGCCACATGTCCACTCACAGGCAGAGCGGGCGATGCCACACGGCCAGCCTCCACATTTTCCCTCCGCCGCGAACGCCGCTGAACCCGCCACTCTCCTTGGGGAGAGGGTAGCCCAACCGCACCCCATACCTGCGAAGATGTCTCGACAGCAGGGACAGTAAAAGGTAAAATTGAAAGGCAACAGAACAACAAAAGGTGAAGAAACTGTTTCAAGGAAAAACTGAACGGGAAATACTGAAACAGTTAACTCTGTAAACCCGACAGACATCAAACTGCCGAACCCACGTAGAATGGAGGTCCCCTGAGGACTTCACTTCTTCACCATATCAACGGCATATAAACCTTTTTCTTACTCCATTTTGGGGTCTACTAAGAATACTGCGTACGGATGTGGAATACCCACTATTTTAAATTGTCCACACCATCCGGGGGGGGGGGAATGCGAGTCTCTTTCTTTATATTTGGACTGTGGTGATGATGCTAAATCAGTTGTAGCTCATCGATATGGAATATTGTTGTAGTCACATTCTCATTGTATCTCTTAACTCTGATTTCTGCTTGCTGGTGAAAACTATTAGCCACTATTTTCTGTAGTTCTTCTGTTTCTGTCTTTCTTACAGCTGGCCATTTAAATAATGTTAATAGGATTTCACCATTAAAATTTTTTGTTTACACATCAATGGTCCTGTAGATATGTGCAGTAGTTCATTTCTGATTATTTGACACTCCGAAATCATCTGAGCCTATGTAGTATGTTTGCAGAACAGTATGTTCTGCACAAACGCCTAAATTCCTTCATTGCTTGCTCACAAGGGCTCGATAATGGGTAGTATTTTGAAGAAGCTTTATAGCTCTTCACCTACATAATAAAGCACCTTCCCCTACTGTTCCAGCTTGCTTCTGACAGTAACATCATTTGCTCACATTGCCGCAGCATTCGTCCAAAATAGTCAGTGTTTTCTGAGCATTTGGTGTTTCATTAAATTCTGACCCTGCTCTAACACTTCTGTATCTAAGATCTGATCATTTAATGTCTTTAAGTCCATCGTATACCTATTTCTACTGGACATTCATTTTGTTTCTTGCTAGGTCACACTGTTTATTTACTTCAGTCTGTAACTCCTTAGGCAAATTACAAATCCACACTTTGCATATTATAAATAAATATGCAGATTTAACAGTACTTAAACGTCACTTCTTATTTATGTCTACACCATTTCAATTCTTTGGGAGTTTTAAACTCAGACAAAGCATAAGAAATCTCAGTTATGTACTGAGAATAGCTCACTGGATGATGGAAACAGCTTGCTGTACCTGTGGACATTGACTGTAGATGAGCTGCCATCGCGTCGATCGACAGCAGTTGTAGTGGTGTCATGGACAGCCAAATTGGTTGTAGCCCTCCGGCCCAAGACAGGAAATCATCTTAGACAAACAGTGAAATCTTCTTGTATTCCTGTGTCCTATTTGACTCGAACATGGTTGTATTTACTGCCGTCATCCATGTTGCTATGGGCCAAAATATTTAATCTTTAATTCCCTTTTAAATTTAGAACCGCTATTGGAGTCCCATCACAGTCAACATAGTGAAATGCAAAAAATAGTATCAATGGTGCATTTCCTGTATGCATTCTGTAACTCTCCTGTGTTCAATGTCAGAAGATCTACTTAGCAAAATTTATCTTGGTCACAATTTTTGATACTAGTTCCACCTAACAATGTTGCAGTAGTCTTCACAGGGCTTAGTATACTTTTACTTGTATGGATGCTGCAAGAGAGCATCAGTTGTCTTCCAAGTCAGTTCTCTTAAATGATGTAAACTACTGATCTTTAAGCATTCTGTATTAATACTTTCTCTAACAAAAGCATTGTGTCTCAATATACAATCTTATGTACAAGGTAGGTTGACAGGCCGTTTTAAAACTGATGTAGCTTGGATAAGATATGGACAAGAAGTATGTCAGTTTTCATGGCACTCATTGTAGCCATGGCCCTCTCTTTTTCTCCTTTTCCGCTAAACACCTTCAAATAATGACACCAAGGAACATGTGGCCCCGGACAGCACGTGGAAATGCTCACTTGCTACCCCACCTTGTAGATGCGATGAGTTAAGACATTCTCCCATCCGCACATATTGTACCAATATCTCACAAAGGAGGTTGTCTTGAGATTTACTGACTACAGGATGTCATGAAGGTCTTTCATCATCTCAACCACTAATCATCCGATCTTAACCACGTGGAAAATACTAGGGTTTATTCGGAACAGTGGGTGGAATGTAGCAATCAACATTTCTCGTTGTTGAATCTGTAGAATATAATCATCGACTTGTAATTTCAGGATCGATATGGCATACCAGAAGTGACACTCTTCTTCACCGAATTGTGGTCATTGAGGCTGATGTTATAGTTTTAGTTTGATGTTTTCTGGGGTTGACTTAATTTTTTGTATGGTGTATTTATGTTAGTAGGCTCTTCAGTATGATAGTATTTTTAAACAAGAGATTTTTGCCACTTGACTTTAGTTTCCCACACCAAAATGATCAGTGGTACTTGATGTGAGGATTTAATCCATCCATTGACCTTAACAAAGAATTACAACTTCTTAGGATTTTATGAAAGATTTTTGTAAAGATTTGAACATATAAATTGTTGTAGGCTTCACTCAGAGCCTTCTTAACAATAACATGCATAAGTTGTAATTGAGTTTCATCAGTTTTTGTAAATTCCCTTTTGTGGTAGGGTTGTGCGGTGTCCAGGCTGATGCCAGCCTTTGATTTCGATTTTTTGTGTATGTTATTAATCCAAGCTTCTCCCTTGGACTCATGTGGTTCAGTGGATCCCTTTCCTGGTATTAGCAAGACAGAAAAATATGAAATAATCCCCACAAGTGTAACAAAAGACCTATGTAACAGTGGTCAGCAATGTTTAACTGCTAGACTATGGAGATTACCTGTTGAGTTAGTGACACTCTACAGCTACCATATGTTTGGGATATTCATTACTTTTGAATTTTGACTGTCTTTGTAATACTGATATGGTGGAATATGGTGGCTGATAGAAATGTCCATGTACACTGATATCGGTTGGGCTTAATATTTGCTGTTTGTTGTTGTAAACACTCAGCTTCATGAAGAGTCTAACCTGTCTTCCCGGGTGATATTCCCAATTTCTGCCTCTGGTTTGAGCCAATTCAGTTCATAGTTTTATGCGAGCACAACAGTTTCCTTAGAGAGAGTAGAGTTCTGGGACTTTTCTGTAAACTATTTGACAGTTAATTACAGTTGCTTCAGCATGTTTTCCTCCATCTGTATTCTTTGATCAGTTTCAGTGATTCGGTCTTCAAATGGCATTATTTTATTGTGTAGTTTTACCTAATTTTAAAACAGAACATGTGTACTTCATTCATGCTGTGCCACCCAAGTGGCCATTAATAGTGCATATGCAATCTTCGAAGACAGTACTTCGATCATCAAGCGCATTACACATGCACGCGCGTGCCGCCGCCAACCCCCCCCCCCCCCCCCCCCTCACACACACAAAACTTTCTCATTGTGTAGTTATTTAGTTTTTATTACTTTTGGGTAATCTTTTCCCTGGTTTTGCTTTTTCACTAGTTACAGTATTGCTTTATTGCTCCCTTTATTGAATTTTATGCTGTGGTAGTATATTTATCAGGCCAGAGATGTTATTTCAGTCATCTCCTAATACTGTAAGCCATTGTAAGTACTTATTGGGAATTAATGTTCATTCCTTACCCTGCTAATGGCTCTGCCCATTTTCTCTAAGGTGTGATATGCCACTGTTTTCAACAATCTTTTCACTTTATGCACATTATTCTAAATAAAATTATCTTCAGAAAATCATTAATTTTTTGGTCATGCTCTACACACAATTTTCATTTGTTTAACTACAGTGTGTATATGACCCAGGACAATCGGGAGATTTGGGAAAAACCCAGGAATTTTTTCATCCAGGAGAAAACCGAGAAAAGCCCGAGAATTTTTCAGAATTCCGGGAATTTTTCATTGTTTTAGCTAAATTTTTGTAATGTTGACTGGTAAGAACCAATACTCTAACAAAGGATATTACTGTGTCCTGCTACTGCAGAATAATACTGCAGCAATAAAACATGGACGAGAAAGTAAATGAAAATAAACTTAAATTGCAAATGACATGCGCCATATAAAAAAACCGTGCTCATACAAGTGTCTGCCAACAGCAAAATGTGTCAAAGGCTTTAGGAAGACAATGCAATGCTTTATAACAACAAATTGCCTCTCATGAGTTGACGTTACAACTGTTTACATTAGATTCATTTCAGCAGTTGCAAGCGCTCTCGTGTGCATGCGCAGTTGAGCCGCGTGTGAGTAGTACCTTCACCTGCCTCTGGCTACAGTAATGTGGCTGTTGGCTGTGTAAGCAGTAGCAGCAAGCAGCCACATGCTACCCGGAGAAATGGGGACTTCACACAAATTATGGAAGAATATGACGATTCCAAATTCATACAAAAGATCTCATGCTACTACTTTTTGATCTCATGCCTGAGAAACTGGAGTGTATGAATTAAATGTGAAACTGTTTCCTAACATAAAGCATTTTGCTGATAATAGACCAAATAAGCATTTCATACTGGT
Source organism: Schistocerca nitens (assembly GCF_023898315.1). Classification (NCBI taxonomy): domain Eukaryota; kingdom Metazoa; phylum Arthropoda; class Insecta; order Orthoptera; family Acrididae; genus Schistocerca; species Schistocerca nitens. Next base: position 1,189,078,728 of record NC_064614.1, on the reverse strand, counting down.
ACTTCGTGAATTATATTCTGTCGTGTTATCAAAATGACCATTATTGCCAAAATAGTCTCGCTTATTTGGTGTGTGTTAAAGTTGCTGAAATATTAGAAAAGTCTATTTTGTTTTATCTAGCGGACTGTGACGAAATATATGTGGTTAGATTGAGAAACCACACCAGTCTTGGGTACTATTTGTATTAACAGCTTTTCCGGTATTAGACAATGACATTTCAATTTTTCATGTAGCAAAAGTTTGACAAATTTTAGTGAGCTAATAGATTCTTTCGCACAAAGGAAAGCGCACCATCTAAAGCTGTAGCCAGATAAGAGAGAAGAAAACGCTAGGACCTAAGGGTTGGAGAAATGTTTGATGTCTTGCTAGTCTCTTGTTTTACTGGTTAAGTTATTAGCTAATAGGCAATAAAGAGTGCAAATTTTCGGAAGAGTTCTTGTTCTCCTGGTTACAAATAATCCAATCCAGTGTTAACTGCGAGATTTTTTTAAAGAGGGGCAGAATGTCAAACCAGCCAACTGGGAGCAGGAGAGGCGCCACAGGACATTTTAACTTCCACTGTCCTGAATGTAGCTTGATGGCATCCATTGCTAAATATACACGTTTGAGTTCCACAGAGTGAAATACACTGATGTGCGGTTGAAGAATGCTGTGTGAAGAGCATGGCACTGCATCTTGGCTAACTTAATACCAAATAACATGTCTTACATTTCCTCGAAGATGCAAGGGTTGGAACTTTAATAGTGGCAACTATTTATTTACAGCTTGTACAAAATAGGTATGTGCTTCAAAGCTTTATTGACCTTCAAAGTAGTCACAGGCATTGTGTATAACCCGTTGCCAGCAATGTGGAAGTCATAGGATACTCTTAGCAGTGCCAGATGTGTTGACAGTTCAAGCGGCGCGGTCTATTGCGCGACGAATTTGGAGCATTTCTGAAGCAGATGCCCTAAAGTGTTTCCTTCAGTTTAGAAATCAAGATGAACACACGAGGGCTTAAGCCAGTGGAATGCAGTAGGTGGTATAGCACTTAGCAGCCCCATTGGTCAAACAAATCAGTAACAGCTTGCACTGTATGGTTGTGTTCCAAAAATGAACACAATAGAGACAGAAGTGATGACAGTTTCTGCAGGACCTGGCCATGATTTTGCAGGACAATGCTCAAGCATGTACAGTGCAAGCTGTTACTGATTTGTTTGACTGATGGGGCTGCTAAGTGCTATACCACCTACTGCACTCCCCTGTCTTAAGCCCTCGTGAGTTGAACTCAATTTCTAAACTGAAGGAAACATTTCACGGCAGTCGCTTTAGAACTGCTACAAATTCGTCGGGCAATAGATCGCGCCGCTCGAACTGTCAACACAACTGGCACTGCTAAGAGTATCCTACGACTTCCACATTGCTGGCAACGGGTTATACACAATGCTGGGACTACTTTGTGGTCAGTAAAACTTTGAAACATGTATTTATTTTGTACAAGCTGTAAATAAATAGTTTCCACTATTAAAGTTCCAACCCTCATATATGTTTTATGTATCAGACTCTTCAGAAAGATGTGCACTACAAAATGAACGTATTTTTGTGAAGTCGTTTCCGTTCAAATTTTTGATGTCCTATCTCAAACGTTCAAGTGAGGAGGGAAAGGGGGGGAGGGGGGGGGCACTATCTAGTATTGCCCGGAAAGATCGTAGATCTGGGGCTGATGCGCAGAGCAGTCTTGAGTTATAGTGGGGGAGGGGGGGTAGTCTTCATGTGATCTGTATTTACATTTATTGGTTTTGCTGTTTCCTCTTTGTTTACTGCTCTCACGTCAAAGGAAAACAAAACGGATTTCTGTGGCTGGGAGCTATCAAGTGAATTAAAACAGTCACATAATTATGGAAGGCTAAAATATGATATTTGTTTCAGATTTTATTTTATTTCCAACTACCTGACAGTCAAGCATAGATGCCTTGCAGGGCAATGAAGTTATATTTGTCAGTTTGCCTAACTATTGGCTAGTTTCAACCATCCTCTTCATTTCAAGTGCATATTTTCATCTTCTAGCATGTATGGTATTATGTCATAATGAAGAACCAAACATGAGTTAATACAGTACTGGTACTCCAAGAAAATTTGCATCCCGAAAACCGCACTGAAACGCTTAATATCAGGTCGAGGCCTACTTAATTGGGAATCTGGACATACGAATGTGCACTTTAAGCTGAATTATGCATTTTAATATGGTTCACGAAATTCCGACGCTCTTGGAGTATTCTCTGATGTCTTGTTTCAAAAAAATGGCATAATGTAAGATCTTTTTCCACAAGATGAACTATGTGCATGAATGTACGATGAATTTCTTAAATCATAGAGCATTTGACTCTAATTTAATAATCAGCTCTTTGATGTCAAGCTATTTAGAAGAATTTTGAGCCCAGAATATCAGAGATTTTTGTTGGTATTAAAACAATTTTACCGGCACATTTGTGTGATGTATCTTAAAGTGTTAACACGCGCAAAAAAGGTGAACAATAAGTGAAAGCTTAGCTTCTCTTCCAGCTTATTAATCTACCGAGACAAATATTATACGTGAAAAATTTGCTTTTCTTGTAGCAACACTGTGCATATTAATTTAAACCATTAACTTTCCCTGTTAGGGTTTTTCTTGCTACTTAACAATGATTTTGCTATTGGCTGACTACATCACGTGTCCTGTACTCTGAATATCCACTGTCATCGGCTGGCGAGATCACGTGACATGAGCTATGACTGGCTTACAAAGTGCCTCGCATTCTCTATTTCAATGCTTCGGAAAGTAACATGCGGTGTCTGATGGAATTCAAATTTAATGTGTGTTTTTAACCAGGACATCCGGGAAAAATCCAGGAATATTTTTTTGTTGTCCACGTATACACCCTGAGCTACATTGAGTTATTATCAAAATATCATCATCTACATTTAATTTTTTGGGAATTTTGTTCACCTTAAAGAAGTGCATAGTGAAAGGGCTTTGGTGCTGTCAGTAAATTAAGAGTTCAGATAAATATATAAAATCAAAGGCAGTAATTAATTGCAGTAGTGGAGGTAATCATATCTGGTACATTAGCTACTGGTAGGTTCAAACAGGTTGCAGTATAACACTTTGTGAACTCAGTTGGAGTCCGTAGAGGGAAGATGATATTCTTTTTGCAAAACATTATTGAGAAAATTTAGAGCACCGGCATTTGTGGCTGGCTGCGGAAAGATTATACTGTCACCATTGTACATTCTGCGTTAACGGCCATGAAGACAAAAATTAGAAAAATTAGGGCTCACAGGGAAATGTTTAGACAATCACTTTTCCCTTGCTCGATTTGCGAGTGGAAGGGGAACGGGAAAGGGAATGCCTAATAGTGGTCAAGGTACTTTCCACCATGCACCATATGGTAGCTTGCAGATTATGTATGTAGATGTATATAAGAAAAGACAGGCATGTTATTATGAAGCAAAAGGGCAGTGCTTGCGAGGCAGAATTAGTTTGAATGATAAAGAAACACATGATATGGACAAATACGAAAAAAATATGCAGCAAAAGATGTGTGACAAATACCAAGCCCACGGTGTCAACTAATTTGTGTAACTGGGGTTGAAAAGAAAGAGGAAAAACATGTTTACAGGTCCTTGGCACCATGTCCTATAATATGTACAAAATAACTGGTTCTTATCTGTGTTGCAGGATCTCCCCAATGCAAAAAACAGTGAGGAGATTGCAGACATTTTAGACCTGAACAGCATTCCTGCTTCAAAACATAAAGTTCGTGTTGTGGGTACTACAGCCATACCTTCAACTGAAATAGCGAGGCATCCTTCAATTTTGGAAGTGCAACAAGCTCTTTTCAGCATGACAAATGTCTAAGTAAATTAAATTTCTTTTGTGTATTTAAAATAAATGGGTTGATTGTGAGACAGTATTTCACAGTATCCTGCTGTTCTTTTTTATGTGTAGACTAGATGTTTTATACATAATGATTTCGTATTATTGGAAATAGGACATTTGTGCTATTGCATTTGCCACTCTTTCAAATGAGATTTATTGTACTTTCTTGTGTGTGTAAAACTGAAATTTCAAGGCTGATTATTTAGATTACATTCCACGGGGTGTCTGAAGTGTGCAAATGTATACTATGGACATGTGTGATTTTGTTAATGACAGGATTTTGATTGGTAAATATGTCACTGTATGAGCAATTATTGGCCTAGGATTCTGTCAGAGTAAGACTTCGTTTTACAGAATCATTTTGTCATCAACTGAGGCTCAGAATAATAAAAGTGCTTTGGAATTATTTGCTGTGTCTCTATTATCTGCTGGTGCAAAATGAAACATGGTGATTGTTTTCCTTTATGTTGCCACAGCCAAAATATTAGTATGCACAAGATGAATAAAATTAGTTGTGCTAATGTTTAAAACTGATTATTTCAACAAATAACTCTTGAATTTTAAGAAAAAAATAAGGAAAGACCAAGTAAAATAAAATAAGGAAAAAGTGTTGTAGCTATGAATGAGAGAGGCGGAGTAAAATCTGAGCTTGATGAATTAAATTTAAAGTTTTCTTTGTCAATTCTTGTACTCCTTTTTTAGAATATTCATTTCCATGTGTTAAATCCATTTTAGCGAATCTCTTAATTTCAAGTGACTTTTACAGAATTTACGAGTCTTAAGTTCAGTTCCAATAAATCAGCCTGTGCCAGCAGCTTGGGTCTCTCAAACCAATTCTGCAGTTCTTTATTTGTAACAGGCCTACTGAATCTCAGTTTTTGTAAATATATAATAGAGAAAGAAACTGATGATGAGACTGAGAATTACTGGTCCTGTAAACATGACTTGATGTAACATTCTTGACTGCCTGTCTCAGTACTTTGAAATTTTTATTAAACTACCTGAGGTATTCTATCAGTACCTTCTTGCCTTATGTCTGGTAACAGGCAGTCTCTTATATTTAATCTAAAATATCTATTTATTAATTTTGTAAATGTATATCATTATAATAAAAACTAATGCATTTACTGTATTGTGTGTTTTATATATCTGAAAATGTTCAACATAAACTCAATGCTTTTAGATACTTTCTATCTAAATTTTATCACATTACACCAATCCACTATCATATGCCTTTGTGACAGATCTCAAAGGTTCAGCTAATAGATTGCAGCATTTTAACCAGCTTTGATTTCTTAGATCATTATTTGCAGACAAACATTATCTTGTGAAAAACTATCCAAAGATAAAGTTGTAACTATAACTATTGATGTTGTGACTCAAATTTTAAGATCCTCTTCCTTTCCATTCCCTTCCTTCTTTCCATGACATCCATGTAAGGAGCAATAAACGCTTCATCTTGGTGTTGCTCCTGCAGCTTTGTTCACATTATTCTGCATTTTCACTTAAACATTTCAAAATTAGAATTTATTGGTAAATTCACCCATTAATATGTCAGAATTGAAATTACTAAGAACTAACTATATAAAAAATTACTAAAAAATACTTCGGTGCACAATCGTGGTGGTGAAGTCATTGAGAGGGCATCAATAAATGCTGGATTTATAGTGGAAATGTCACTTGCTACCTTATGAGAATGTAATCACGGGAAGTTTGCTCAGTATTATTCATGTTCTTAATTAATTCCATTTGCAAGTTCAAGACAATTCTAGTCAGTTAATGGACTCGGAAAAGGTATAGTTACAAAACCATAATGAAATTTGTCACTTCGTGATTTGTTTGGAAGTATGATGATTCATAATTGCATTAGGTCTTCTAGAGTGAGAAATCTGTACCAACTACTTCTCCCTCTTATAAGAAGAGATATATTTTTGTATATGTGATTTAGCATTTAATTTCCTGTGTTTCATTTAATATTAAAAAGGTAGATCGGTAGATCACGTGACTAATGACGAGGTACTGAATAGAATTAGGGAGAAAAGAAAGCTGTGGCCTGACCTGACTAGATTAAAACATTCTGAGACATCAAGGGGTCACTAATTTAGTAGTAGAGGGAAGGGGGGGGGGGGCTGCAAAAATTGTAGAGGGAGAAAAAGTGATGAATACAGTAAGCAGATTCAGAAAGATGTAGTTGCAGTAGTTATTCAGAGATGATGAGGCTTTCACAGGATACAGTAGCATAGTGAGCTGCATCAAACAAGTCTTGTGGGCTGAAGATAACAACAACAATAAAAAGGTATCTGTCGTAATGTATGTTACTTTCTCTGTATACAAGCACCTGTATTAAACATCACTTGCAGCGGCATAGTCATTGATTGGTCTATCTGTGACTAAAATTAGTAGCACATGGTGTTTCAAAAAGAATATACGTATTTCAAATGCATATATTTATTAAACATTAAGACATACAAATATGAAACATTACACACACATTTATGAATCTCTCAAGTTCAGATTACAGATGTTCAGTGTGTCCTCCATCAGTAACACGAACAATGTCACATCAATACTCAAATTCCTCCCATACTCGGACAAGCATGTCCTTGGTCACGGATGTTATGATCGTATGGATGTAGTTCTTCAACTCTTCAAGGTTCTGTGGGAATGGTGGTACATAATTGTTGTCTTTAACGAAACCCCATAGGAAGAAGTCAGACGATGTCAAATCTGGTGACCATGGAGCCCAGCTGAGACATGCTAAGTCACCAGCTCTTTGTCGACCAATCCAACTGTTCGGTAGAGTTTCATTCAGATATTCACGCACTTGGTGACTACAGTGAGGGGGTGCCCTGTCTTGTTGAAAAATGAAGTTGACTTTGTGCAGCCTCAGAAACAACCAGTTTTGTAACATAGTGAGATACTGCTGACCTTTAACCATCTTTCCATAAAAGAAGAATGGGTCGTAAACAGATGATCGGGATATTGCACAATACACATTAACTTTGGCTGCATGTGGGTTCTGTAGGCCCCAAATTCGAACATTGTGTTTGTTTACCTGACCATTAACATGGCAAGTCACTTCATCACTGAACACGATGCGTTGTGCAAAAGTGTTATCATTGTCAATAGCATCAAGAATCTTGTTACAAAATGCCACACATTTGTGTTTGTCATCAGGACGCAGAGCTTGTAACAGCTGTAACTTATACACCTTCATAACCAACCGATGTTGCAAAACACGCCAAATTGTTGTTGTAGGCAGTTGTAACTTCCGACTGGCATGACGAGTTGATTTTGAAGGACTGCACTGGAATGCAGTTTGAATTCGTGCAACATTTTGTTCAGGAACACAAGTGCGGCCAGGACTCTTTCCTTTACATACACAACCTGTAGCTAGAGTCTGTCGAGACCATCTGCGAATGTTCGACTCATTCGTAGGATCAATTTGGTACCTCAACCTGAAATCACGGAATTGCACTTCGCAAACTTGAGAACACAAAATGATTTCTGCTGCGGGGTAACCAGTTTAAACATATAAACTCTTTGTCTTTAAATATGTCTGCTTGTGTCTGTATATGTGTGGATGGATATGTGTGTGTGTGCGAGTGTATACCCGTCCTTTTTTCCCCCCTAAGGTAAGTCTTTCCGCTCCCGGGATTGGAATGACTCCTTACCCTCTCCCTTAAAACCCACATCCTTTCGTCTTTCCCTCTCCTTCCCTCTTTGCTGATGAGGCAACAGTTTGTTGCGAAAGCTTGAATTTTGTGTGTATGTTTGTGTTCGTTTGTGTGTCTGTCGACCTGCCAGCACTTTCATTTGGTAAGTCACATCACACATCATCTTTGTTTTTAGAGATATATATATTTTTCCTATGTGGAATGTTTCCCTCTATATATATATATATATATATATATATATATATATATATATATATATATATATATATGTCTGTATATGTGTGGATGGATATGTGTGTGTGTGCGAGTGTATACCCGTCCTTTTTTCCCCCTAAGGTAAGTCTTTCCGCTCCCGGGATTGGAATGACTCCTTACCCTCTCCCTTAAAACCCACATCCTTTCGTCTTTCCCTCTCCTTCCCTCTTTCCTGATGAGGCAACAGTTCGTTGCGAAAGCTTGAATTTTGTGTGTATGTTTGTGTTTGTTTGTGTGTCTGTCGACCTGCCAGCACTCTCATTTGGTAAGTCATATCATCTTTATTTATATATATAAAGTCACATCATATATATATATATATATATATATATATATATATATATATATATATATATATCCCTTTCCCTCCTCCATGAGTATTCTGACTTGTTTGATGCAGCCCGCCACGAATTCCTCTTCTGTGCTAACCTTTTCATCTTGGAGTAGCACTGGCAATCTAAGTCCTCAATTATTTGATGGATGTATTTCAATCTCTGTTTTCCTCTATAGTTTTTGCCTTCTACAGTTCCCTCTAGTGCCATGGAAGTCATTCCCTCATGTCTTAACAGATGTCCTATCATCCTGTCCCTTCTCCTTATCAGTGTTTTCCACATATACCTTTCCTCTCCAATTCTTCACAGAACCTCCACATTCCTTACCTTATCAATCCACTTAATTTTCAACGTTTGTCTGTAGCACTGCATCTCGATGCATCTACGGCTATTAATATAAACTAGACTATATTCGTTTCTCCAGTAGTCGAGCCGAGGCACAGCGATCGATAGTTTGGACAAATAATAATTTGTAATACATATATTCTTTTTTAAACATCCAGTATATTTGAAGATATCACTTCATTTTGTTTCTGAAACATTAGGAATGTGAGCCATTGTACACAAAGTGTCTTAATTTATTAATTTATTTATTGATTACATCCTGAAATTTTCCATTTCATTTGTATGACCATCTGTTAGATCAGTATGTATTATTAACTATCAGCCTTTTGGTTCTGAAGAGATTACATTTAAAAATGCTAGACTGTCCTCTGCTAGAATATTGCTGCATTGTAGGATCCTTTCCAGATATGATTGACAATTGACAGAAAAATTTCAAAGAAGGGCAACTTGTGTATTATTGTGAAATAGCGTAGTGTGTGTGATGGATATGATACAAGAGTTGGGGTGAAAATTGTTAAAATGGAGGCGTTTTTCTGTTGCAGTGAGACCTTTCCCTGAAATTACAATCACCAAATTGATCCTCTGAACACAGAAATATTTTGTTGATGCACATCTACTTAATAAGAAATGGTCATTGTAATAAAATACTCGCATGGAAAGATTCAAGTATTAATTTGTCCTGCACATTGTTTGAGAGTGGAATGGAAGAGAGAGAGTGTAAAAGTGGTTTGATGAACCCTCTGCCTGGCACTAACGTGTGAATTGCAGATCACTGATGTAGATAGTTTTTGCAGTTCTTAATCAGTCTCAGTGTTTTCCTTATCTTCCGCTAAGTGAATACATTCCTATTAGTGTTAAATAAAGTATTAATTTTGTTACATCACATTGATCAGTTTGCCATATTTAAAACTAGAAAACATCATCAAACTGTCAGTATTTCAAACCATAAGGTATATTTTAATTTTATTTCTGTTCAGATGTTATTCATTATGCCCAAGATATTTTAATCCAGATTATATAGTCTTACCAAGCCTTGCTCATCCTTGAAATCCATGAAGATTCAAAGTAATTGTCAAGACCCCCTAGCTTCTTTTTGAAACACTGTGTGGGGTGCAGACAGTTATGAATTTTTATATCCTTAACAGTTACTGTACTTTCAATATCTGTACTGAATCCATGCGTACTCTAATCACATTGTAATGAAGCCAGGGGACACAGACGGACAAACTTCTTCTGGCATCTTCAGCTCATGAACATAGCAAAATTCACCTGAAAGGTGTTGTCCTGTCACGTTGAAACTTTTGGACCCATGGAATTGCACAGTTCAGTATTATTGGGAATAAAACCAGTGGAACTAAGAAATAATTCTTGTGTGTTCTGAAAACCCTTCCATAAAGTAGTGACTAATCTTTTACTCTAAGCCTGAACAGTTTCTACTCATCTCAAACCAACAGAACAACATTTATCCAGCTAGTGTCCATTAACATCCAATAGGCACATATTCTGACTACCTGCAGTGAAGCTAAAAGTTTGGTCTCCATGTTGTGCTTGTGTCAATCAGTAGGCAGTGCACAACAAACGAGAACAGAATACAAAATTAATTTACCAAAAATAATTTCTTTTAAAGTATTCATGAAAGTAAGAGGGTGAGTCAAATGAAAACCTTAAATGTGTAATAACAAATCGAAATTTTGCGCCGTTATCCTGTTAGTTGGTAAGCATGCTACAAACAGCGTGCAGAATGGCCTGTAGGTGGCAGCATAGTGCAGATGCACACATACCGTCGCAGTATCAGTATAAGATGGCCGCCCCACTTGCAACTTGCACCAGGGAAGAATAGCGTTCTGTTATTCTGTTTTTGCGTAGTGTAGGTGTGGAACCTATTGAAATTCATTGACGAATGAAGGTTCAGTACAATGATGCATGTTTGTCACAGCAGCAAGTCTACGAATGGAGTAAGTAGTTCGCAAATGGTGTGACTTCAGTGGAAGATGCTCCTTGTCCAGGTCAGGCACAATGAGTTGTGACTCCACAGGACATTGCAGCTGTTGAAGCCATGGTGAAGGAAAACCTCCAAGTGACACTGAATGACATTGCAGCATGTTTACAGATTATTCATGGATCAGCACACCACATTGTGCATGATGTGCTCCAGTTTCACAAAGTGTCTGCAAGATGGGTGCCACGGCAGCTGACTCCTGAAATGAGAGAACAACGTGTTGATACTTGTGAAGATCTTCTTTGGGGCTTTGAACAAGAAGGTGATGGCTTCCTTGCAAGAAGCGTTACTGGGAACGAAACCCGAGTTCACTTCCACCAACTAGAAACGAAGAGAGCAAGCAAGGAATGGCACCATTCCTAAACACCAAAACCACAGACGTTTCAAACAGAATCATCAGCAGGGAAGGTTATGTTGACTCTCTCTTGGGATGAGAAAGGCGTCATTTTGGAGCATTGCATGCCTAGAGGGACCACTGTTACCAGTGCATCGTACACAGATATCCTAAAAAAATCATCTGCGGCCTGCAATTAAATCAATGTGACATGGATTGCTGTCAGCAGGTGTCCTTTTGCAACATGACAATGCAAGGCCCCACACTGCCCGTACAATCACAGACTTGCATTTTGAGTGTCTTCCTCATCCACCATACTCACCAGACCTTGCCCCAAGTGATGTCCATATGCTTGGACCACTCAAAGACGCAATGGGAGGAAAGAAGTCCCATTCTGATGAAGAGGTACACCACACGGTGCATGAGTGGTTGCGCAGACTACCAAAAGAATTTTTTTCTAAAGGAATTTATGCACTTTGTAAGTGCTGGAGGACTTGCATTGAGCGTGGGGGAAGTTATGTTGAAAAGTGATACAATTTTGTACCACTTCTGCACAATAAATAATATTTTAAAAAATATTTAAGGTTTTCATTTGACTCGCCCTCCTAACTAAAAGGATTGGATTCATTTTTCTTTTCTTCCCCACTTCAGTTTCTGGATAAGAAAAATTTGCAATTAGCCACCACATTTGCATAACATATATCTTTTTCAGAGTATATGGTTATAAACTACATTCTGAATTTTGCCTTCAGGTGGAAAGATGAATAAGTTTTGTTGTTGTCTAACATACTACACTTAGTTGTCTGTGAGAGGAATAAGTTTTTTGATTAACCCCACAACATTGTAATGCTTGCTGTGGGTTTATATTGATAGTAATACTGTATACTTGTCTTGCTGGTTATTGGAGGCTTTTACAGCTAAATGGTAAGTCAGGTGAAATAAGTGGAATTTGCAGTATGAGTACTGACTTGCCATTTTCTTTTTGAGGTAACATTTCTACTTCTGTGAAGTTTTATGAAATTGTTTAAAAACTTTTCTTGCTACAGTACACCAGGAACATTGAGCATATTTAGAAATTCTGTTGGGAATTTCACGCTTCTGTCTTGGTTAATCATTGTACTAGTGAATTTAAATATCTTTTCTTCCCCTGGTACGTTTTGTACTTGCTAATCTGTTTGTATCGGACACTGTAAATTTTTGTTGCTAAGATTGTGCTCGCACAGGAATTCTTTGCTTACATAGTTTTTCTCTATAAGCAGATATTTTTGGACATTGTTCCTCTGTCTTTATTATGTTACACAACTCATCAATTACAACAATATGTACCATTTCCAGGTTGTATTCCGGAACATTGGAGCATATTCTAGAGCATTCAACAATGTTAATTGACATTAGATAATATTGGTAGATGCTTCAGAACATTATAGAAAAATCTCGGAATTTTTTCCATTGAAAATTACATGTATGTGAGACAGACAACATCCTGGCAACAACCACTATTTGATGGCACCTACTACAGACAACTTCAGAACCGCAACAGCTGCCACCACCTCATATAGCTGCTGTGGACTAGTGTGTTGGGAAATCTCCTGAGAGTAATGTACCAAAGATATCGTAGGTACCTCAATTATTATTTTCTCATGCGGACCCTGTCTTCTCTCAGGAAGTATGGTATCTATCACTTTTCTTCCACTTCACTGTGAGGAGGTAGCATCTGAGGGTAGGGCTAGGTGCCCTGTACATCAGAGAAAGGGGCCAAAGAAAGCTCAGGGTGCTACACCCATCCCCATAACCAACAAGTCTGAGGCACTGAGACACCATTCACGTGTAGGGAAACCCCCTGGGTCTTGTGTCGAGGAGGAAAACACAAAAGGGTAGGGGTTTATTAACCATCAGCACTTCAGACACATTGTGGAATTGTACTTCTTATGGAATTGTTAGTAAAAGATGGGAAGGAACACCACGTGCACTCAGCGTGTATGTCTAGGGTCCTCATTCAACATGTTAAAATGTTTATTCTGGCAGCTATTGAGGGAACAGAGTCCAACCAAGTCCAGATTGTAGTGCACGTTGGAACAAACAATGCCTCTTTTCTGGGGTCATACCTGGGTCATTCCAATGACTGGCAGAGAAGTTAAGAAGACCATCCAGCCTTGCTCATAGAATTTAGCAAAGCTCACAATCAACAGGATTGTTCCTGAAAATGATTGTGGCTTCCAAATTGTGAATCGAGTGAAAGGCATGTGCCAGAGACTTAAGAGGTTCTGTGACAAACTTGACTGTGACTTTCAAGACTTGGGTTACAGAGTAGAGACCTGTAGGATCCTCCTGAACGGGTCAAGTGTACACTACCCAGGTAGCTGACTAGTGTAGGACACACACACACACACACAATAGGTTATATATATATATATATATATATATATATATATATATATATATATATATATATATATATATAGGGGGACATTTCTTTGGATCTTATACAGACAATTCCTGTAGAGACCAGGAATTGTCTGTATAAGATCCAAAGAAATGTCCCCTACAGACAGGAGTTTAAAATTCTAGTGATTGACTGTCAAAGCATATGCAATGAAGTTCCAAAGTTTGAAGCACTCCTAAAAGGAAGTGGAGCTCATATAATACTAGAGAAATGAAGCTGGTTAAAATCTGAAATTGATAGTACTAAGATTTTTGAGGAAAATTTGTGTGTATACCAGACAGAGAGGCTAATGGTAAATGGGGATGGTGTATTGGTCGCAGTAGACCAGGAACTCAAATCTACCGAGACAGAAAGTGAAGCTGCATGCAACATAGTTTGGGCGAGATGCAGTGTCAACATTGGAAATAAACAAATTGTTGGATCCTTCTATTGGCCATCAGACTTATCTCCTGACGTAACTGAAAACTTCAGAGAAAATGTAAAGTTCAGTTGCATGTAGGTTCCTCAATTGTATTGTCATCATTTGAGGAGATTTAATCATCCAACAAGCAAGAGGGGAATTGTAGTTTTATAAGTGGCAGATATACCTTCTCTGAGACCTACCTAGAACAGATACATCAGAAGCCTCTCCACGATGGATCAAATGGCAACAAATAAAGCTGGCTGTTTTGAGGATACCCTCATTGAAACTGGTATCAGTGACCATGAGCTAGTTGTAGCAACAGTGATTATCAACATACAAATAGCAACTAAAACAAGTGGAATGATTCATAGTCCAGTCAACTGGTGACCAAACTAGCTGTTTTTGTAAAAAAATTGCAGAATTTTTTAAAATCAACGATTCTATATGTTTTTCAGGGTACTGAATGTGAATTCCTAGTTGGCTGCCTTGTTGGAGGCCAGCTTCACAATGAAAAACATAAAAAAACGTCTAGTTTTGCTTTTTTTCGGTTTTTCACTTATATTTTGAAAGCTGTGTGTTTTTCAAAAATGAACACACACTGCAAAATTAAGTACACAAAATTTCCTACAAAATGCACTAGTCAAGTTTGATTTTATGATGAGTGGTAGTGGCATTAGAGCATGCTGAAAAGTAGTGTTTTTTTTTTTTTGGCTCTTCGCTCCACTACCTACAACTTGAAAATTATACATGATAACAATGAAAACCTGTACAGCATGTGAAAGTACATCAAATTTCTTATAAGAGTCGTCTGTAAACATTCAATTTTCTCTTAAGGGGGGAAGTAGTAACGCGAAAATTATAAAAATGCCTTCTGTACCCTACAGTCAGACAATCACTCCCATCTGTCTTATCTCTCATCAGAGCTATACTTCTCATGTGTTATGCATAGGAGGTTGTTTGAATGAATGCTTGGGAAAGCATGTTTGATCAAAACATTGACAAATAATACTGTATTCGCAACATATTAGGTAATGACACTGAATAGAAAGATGGGTATGAAATCTGTAGGTGGTCATGTAAATTTGTCATTAAATGAGAGTGCCAAGCACACGATTGGATTATTGGTCTGAGCAGGCTCTCCTACTGAAAGGAACGAGGTGTTCAGTGATAGAATATGGATACAAGTGACAGATAAATTGTATAGTGAACTATCAGTGTGTGAAGAAATACTCAAACCGATATCATGCATGCAGTTTTTTTTTTCCTCGTCTCATTTTAGCTGTCGATTCTTTGGCACGGGAAGGTCCAGGTGAGGGTCTTGGGCAATGCAAGGTCAAGAAAATGCGTCAAGGACTGTGAAAGGTCCAGGCTGAACAGTGAATTATTGCTGTTCTTCAATTGGAAAAATGGAACTGAATCGTTTTATTTTTGTGATAGAGAAAAAGTGATTTGAAAAGATGCATAATGCTGCAAAATATTACAAGAATTAATACCTTCTGACACCTCGGCTACTTCAGTGGTACTGCAAGGGCATCATCGAGATCATCTTCTGTATCAAAGTTGTCGTCGATGTTGAGTACGACCCATCACATTGCTGGCACAGTTTCACGAAGAACATTCCTGATCACCTACACCCACACTGACCATGGCAATCTGTGTTTCATTTGCAAGATGTAAGCTGAAGAAGCCTCTTGGGAGCCAGAGGTTTCAGTGTGGTAATGGGAACCACGTGTTTTATGTGATTGCTGGGGGCTTTCTGTCGCACAGATTTTTATGGTTGAGTTGGCATACCTTCAAACAAATTTGTAACTTGTATATAAATAATGTACGAAGTAAGTATGGTCAAAGTGTGAAAACTGTATGCAGCACCATGATACCAACAGTTTCACAAATAAATTTTTTAGTGAGTGTGAAAAACGAGGGTAGACTAATCACCACGCTGATGACAATGTGCAGTGAAAGTGGAATTGCCTCCAAGCAGGCAGCTGACGATGCAGACACATTGATGATGTGGACGGCAGAATTGCTGGCTTCAGCTAGCAAGCGTCACAATTGTGGGGAAGATGTTGACCTTCAGCTCATAATGATGGGTCTCCCAAACTTCCCTGAATGTATATTTCCACAAGCCAGGAAGAGGTATACCTCCTCTACCATCCGAGAAGTGCAATGGAGAAGAGCGTTGCCAACCAAATGCTCCTACGCTACACAATGAGTGGCTGCGACATATGTCTGCTTGAATCACACATTGCTAAACTCACTGACCCTACAACCCTTCCAAAGGAAATAACAGCTGCTGGTGAGAAATTTCTGATTGCTCTTTGTGGTGATAACCACCCATCCACAACATTCAACAAGCTGAGATTGTTACCCTATTCCACACCAACTACGGGACTATCCACCTTGAGGTCCTCCTACAGCAACACAAGAATGACAAACCCATCAAGGTTACTGTCGAGCGTTTGCTCCAGGCAGATGAAATGTGTGTGTTGAGCAACCCGTTGTTACCTGATGTCTACATTACGTCATGGGCCTGCCAGCCACCTTTTGCTATCACCAGACAAGCAAGCACAAGGCCACCTACCGGTAAGTCGACCAACACAACCGCCGACACTACACCATCACTGGATTAGTCTCCACAGGACACCTGCCCAGTTTCTCCTGTTCTAAGACCAGTCTACACAAAGGCTGGCAGAAGCATACAGCATGAATACAGGGTGAGTCAAAAAGGTCCTTACAACTTTTGGATGATACTGAATTTTATTGAGATAACATACAGAATCGGTAGATGTGTCATTTTATAGCAAACATCAAGTTTGATCTATGTAATGCGTCAGTACTCTATCTGCCACCAGGAGCACCAGCGTAGTGCATACTTTCACTGCTGTAGAGTGTATTCGCTGTGTGGTTTGTTTATCAGGATGTGCTTGAAATTTTTTTAATACCACAGAACAGTGAAGGTGATGGAAATAGGATAGTTTACTACCAGCAAGATGGTGCAACACCTGATTCCCTCACGCAAGTTTGAGGTTTCCTTGATAATCGCTTTCTGGGTTGGTGTATTAGCCCTCTGCCACCTCACTCCCAAGACTTGACACCACTGGATTTCTTTCTCTGGTGCTCATTAAAGATCGTGTGTATGTTCCTCCCCTACCAAACAATTTAGCCGACCTGAAAAACTGAATCTACGCTGCCGGCGCACAAGTTACATCCGATTTGATGCAATGAGTGTGGAAAGAAACTGCTAACCGGTGAGATGTTTGCCACATCACAAAAGGTAGTCACATTGGATCAAAATGACACTTTACACTTTTGTGTGAAACTTGAGGTGGTTTGCTACAAAATAACACATCTGTCAATTCTGTAAGTTATCTGAATAAATTTCTGTATCATCTCAAAGTTGTTAAGTCCTTCTGACTCATCATTCCTCCTATATTTATTCATCCCAGGAGCTCCACACTTCAAGGCAGTGGGGGGGGGGGGGGTGGAATGGCGGCTATGTGGCAACACAGTTGGTCAGAGACTAAGACTGAAATCAGATGTGTGGAATATGTTTCCTTTGTCTCATTTTTCCTGCCATGTTTCATGTATCATCATTTTGCTGTATGTGTTATTTCAGTAAATTAATATTGTGTGTAACTTCTATTGTTCACTCTTTATTAGTCCACAGCTGATGATGTAGTGGCTAGTGTTGCTGCCCCTGGATCATGGGGCCCCGGGTTTGATTCCCGGCCGGGTTGGGGATTTTCTCTGCCCGGGACTGGGTGTTCGTGTTGTCCTCATCATTTCATCATCATCATCATCATTCATGATAGTGGCTAAATTGTACTGCGTAAAAAATTGGAGTGTGAAAAAATTGGGACTTTGTACAGGCGCTGATGACCACGTAGTTGAGTGCCCCACAAACCAAACATCAACATCATCACTCTTTATTGTGGATTGACATTCCCAAAGGTCCTTAATTACTTATCTCCACTCTTGTGACTGGATACGGTATATCTCATTTTGTGAGAAGATACACATTGACTCAATCAGGTTGTGAACCTATCATAACAAGAAGAGAAATCGCTTTACAGTGGTATGATATTATTCTTATGATCTCTCTAACTACTGATTTTCCAAAACTGGTGTCTTCTGGTTGAGGATGCAATACCTGACATAATAAGCCTTGTTTTCCTCAGAATGCCAGACATTCTACTTCACTTGCCTATGTTTAAAACTTTCACATTATTCACAAGTGTATGAATAGTAAGGGCAAAAGGCTTGGACGCAGGCGTCTCATGAGTACGTAAGCATAAGCTGGTGCTATCTTGGGACGCTGATGAACTACAGTGTTGGTATATGCCTGCCGCTGAGCACCTCCATACATGCAGTCGAGACGAGTTTTGTCAATGGTCACCTGCACAGAGTGGAGCTTTTTTAACTTGTGTGGTTTTTCAGCTCAAAATGAGACTTTTCACATCAATAATATCTGGTGCTAGGATGTCAGGCACATTTATGACAGGTTGGCATAATGAACATGTTAATATTATAAACTGTTTTTAGGAATATAGCAGTGACGGCTAAATACTTGGTGTTGGCATATTTCTGTACCTCAAGTACCCTGTGCCTACACAATCCTGACAAATAGTATGGAAGGTCCTCAGCCAAGGAGACAAGCCCATAACCCCATACAGAAATGGTGTTAGCATGAGGATCAATTATGAAAATCTTAGTCCTGAGGAGGTGTGATGGATGTGTGGACATCTGAGAATTCAGAGTACCTGCTGTCTCTCCATGGTGCAGCTGCTTGGACATCATCTGACAACAAGGGAGCATCCGACCATGGAATTCAGGTTAGTCTGCTCAAATATGGTTACAGTACAGAAGGCAGTGATGGATGGGTAAAACGCATTAAGATGGCCTAATGATATCCGAAGAGCAGAGTGTTGCGTATTCAACACAAATGTAGAATGTTACAGATGTAAGGAACCCAGTTACAAGAATCAACACTGTAAGGAGAAATGAATTTGCTACAATCATGAGCTATGAGTCATGTATTGAGGGATTGCCACAATAGAAGAAAAGGTAATGTGAGCAACAGATAATTTGGTAGATAAAAGAAAAAAGGGGATTACGTGCCACCACATCGTTTGCCCCCTGCCTGAGCCATTGCTTCCTGTTACCTCCACTGAAAGTCAGATTGACAATGACTTCATGATAGGCACTGTGTATATGGACAACAAATCGAGCTTCTTATTAATACAGGGACAAGTTAAGACACAGCTAAAAGTGCATCGCTTAAATGGTGAGAAGTTACATAACCATGGAGAGGTTGACATAGAATTGTGTTTAGGCCAAGAAAAATACACAGTGAGGGTGCATGTTGTTTCAAGCAATGAAACATGCTGTGATGGTTCAGTTGGATTTGATTTCTCGTCCACTAATGGGGCAGAGATATGTGCTGCGGTTAGAAAGACTGGACTAGGTCATAGCAACTATGAGCTAGGAAGTCATTTTTCAGATCATACTCAAAGGAGAACCAACACTGACATTATGGGATTGATCAACCTGACCAACGCATCAGTTCAAACTCTCCAAATCAATGTACAAATTGATCAACTTTAGCAAATTCTCCATGGAGAAGGAAAAATAATCATGTTGAAGTCAAGCCATCCCAATGCAAAGTAGGAGCTCTGTTATCGACCAAACAGTGAAATAAATGTGAGTTACTGGACAAGGTGCATTGTTATGTCACCAGAAATGTAGATGTGGCTACAATGGTGAGCTGGAACATAGCTAGAGTCCCAATAACAAGAGCGAAAATGAGCAAAAAAGACGTCGTATTGCCGTGAGGAATGAAAGTTGCTGAAGTGCTGAGCATAAGTAGAAGTGATGTCATACAAATTCCAAATGAAGTATCGCAGTCATGAAGACAGATTTTTGTACAGTTGCTGAAAAATTGCCATGTAGAGTTGAAGTTGATAATGAGCTGAAGCATAAGATTTGGCAGAAGATAGAACATTTGACAGATGAAGCACAGTTCTTAGTGCTTGTTTTGTTTGAGTACGTGGATCTTTTCCGAGAACATTCATAGCTACCTGTCACTCAATTGATTCAGCATCGTATACGTACTGGAAATGCAGCACCAGTTCACTCAGAAACCCTTCAGTCTGTGACAGCTGGTAGACAAAATTGTTAAAGAACAACTGGAAGTTGGAATTGTAGAACCAAGAGATGCTGCAGATCCAATGTGGTCTTCACCAATTATTATTGCTACAAGGAAATCTGTTTCTGGAGAGCCACAGTTCTGTTTTTGCATCGATACTGTGCTGTGAATGCAGAAAACAACAGACATTTAACCCTTTACCAAACTTGGTAGAAATCCTAGACTACTTGGACAGGTGTCAAATTTTTCTGGTTTGTGACCTAACAAATGGATATCAATAGCTGATAGCAAATCCAGATGGTTGAGTGGCAACTTCATTTGTTACAGCATCATGAGTTTATAAATACTTTACATTTGGACTTTGCAATGTGCCAGCCACCTTCCATCATCTGATGGATTCGGTTTTGTGAGGGCTCACACAGACACAAGCTCTTTTATACCTTGAAAACATAATAATTTTCAGTGAAAACACGAAACAGCATACTGAGAGACTTAAAGCAGTTTTTGAACATGTAAGGAGCACAAATTTGTCTTTATTATTAGATAAATGCACAAAATCAAGTGAACTGGTGTCCATCTGGGCTCAAAACTAATTGCAACTGTCAAGAAATTTCCTGAACTACAGAATTTAAAGGAACTGCAATCATTCTTCGGGTTAGCCAATTTCAACAGATGTTTCATAGCCTGTTATGCAGTTAGCAATAACAACAGTATGCCCAATGATGCGGCCACTGAGAAAAAGAACAACATTTAATTGATTGACAGAATGCAAAAAATGTGATGGAGTGACTTAAAACTTCCCTAACTACAGCTCCAGCATTAGCGTACCCAGATTTCAGCAAGTGCTTCATTCATTCAACAATGTTTCAAATTTTGCTGTTGGTGCTATTTTGTCTCAAGAAATTGATGACCATGAACACCCAATATCATTTGCTTCCAGACAATTAAACAAAGCAGAATGTAATTATACTACAATTGAAAAGGAGCTTTGTGCTTTGGTTTTTGGTAAGACACACAACAGATATTTTTGACAGGAACAGAATTTACAGTGTTTACAGACCATGCTGTGCTTGAAAGGTCAATGAGCTTAAAGGATCCACATTTCGGATTAATGAGGTGAGCTTTTAGACTGAATGGGTTGCAGTTTAAGGTTATTCACTAAACTGCTTGTAAACACTGGCACAACGATCAAAAGGTTCATGCTTGTGTTACAGTCATGACAGAGAGGTAAAAGCAGCTCAACAGGAGGACCCACAATGAAAAATATGGAAATGTAATCAATGTTTCGTCAAAACAGATGGAATGGTGTACAAAATCTCTAGTAAAGGAAACAGCCTCCTTACTCAAGAAAGAATGAGAGAGCAAATCATGATGGAACAGCATGATTCATTATTTTCTGATCATCGTGGTGAAAAAGCACCAAACATTGAAATAACTGAGATATACTGGTGGCCAAGCAGTAAAGCTTACAGTTTTGAGTTTGTTTCACAGTGTGATTCCTGTAACAGGCATAATAATTTGGGAACAACTAAGGGACCATTACAAGAACTGCCAGAGACAAGTGAACCATTTGAAAGAGTAGGACTTGATGTTGCTGGACCTTTACCTAAGACCACTGCTTGATTTGTGAAAAAAAAAAAAAGGAAAAGGTTCCAGTACAGTGATCTTTTGAGGTGTGTTTTTGAAATTTAGACTTCTTAAAACATTATTTTAACATTTTTCTGAGCATTTTAAAAGTGTGAATAAAACATTTGTACTGGTAAAAAATAAAGTTCTACAATAGACACAACTCAAAATCTGAAGTCCTGATTTTTTGTTGTCAGAGGTATCAGTACAGCATACTGGCACTTACCGTCACAAATCAGGCACTGCCTAAGACTAAAGATAGGAATAATATATATTGATCATGTTAGATCATTTCTCCAGATATATTTTCATTATACCAATATGTGATCAAAGTGCTGAGACAGCGGCAAAAGTTTTTTAAAAAACGAGTGGATTCAGAAGTTTGGATCAGAATTCACCATAATCAATGATCAAGGAACAAATTTCTTGTGTGAATTTCTTAGACTGATTTGCAAGCTGATGCAAATAATGCAGCTAAGAAATGCACTCGCACACACTTCAGGAAATGGATGCATTGAACAATTAAATGGAATAATAATTAAGATGGTTACCCGCTACATAAGAAGCATGCACGATGACTTGGGTGTGTGTCTACCATACATCGTGAGTGCTTACAACGCAAATATGCACACGGCAGCAGGCCTAAGTCTGTACGAAATTGTATCTGGAAGAAGGATGCATTCACCCTTGGACTTTACCTGATTGACCACTGGAATCAGCAATAAGCATGTAAAGGAATTAGAGGACAAGATAAAGGAGGCATGGAAGGGAGTGAAGCAGTGGAATCATCTATCTTTTCTGCAGCAAGCGAAACAACAAGGTTGCCAAACACTCATGCCACAGTATTGAACGGAGATCTTGTCTACCTGAGCTACCTAGTGTTAAAGAAGAGTCAGGTCAAAAGTTTAAGAAGTTTTGGAAAGGACCATACCCAATGTTGGAGGTATTGTTGCCAGTCACCCTTAAGCCCGCCTTTCCATTCAATTGTCATTCCTGCCAATTGTGTAAAGTCATTTCTGGGCAGACTTACTGCAGCATCACAAGATGACGATGAGGACCAACCAAGTTGGCTACAATTATAGTTTTTGCTGTGATACTGTGTTTCAATAATGCTATAGTTACAGTAACACAGACAACAGGTGTGTTATTTGAAAAAGATTAGACATGGTAATTTCGACAAGTAATGCTAAATTTCGTACTTAATACAACTTGAGTTAAGAAGCAAACAGATTTAATTTGCTCAGTCAAAGAAAAGATAATGGCACAGTTTTAGAAATGCAAATGTCTTGGTATAACTACTGGACCACTGCCAAAATGCAGGTACAATCCACATTCGCTAGTTACGAACAAGAGATTAATAGTTTCTTAAACCTTTTCCACATGAAACCTTGATTAGGTGCAAACGTGTCTGGTTTGTTTTGGAAGGAGTGTCCTTCAAAATGGTTCAAATGGCTCTGAGCACTATGAGACTTAACTTCTGAGGTCATCAGTCACCTAGAACTTAGAACTACTTAAACCTAACTAACCTAAGGACATCACACACATCCACGCACAAGGCAGGATTCGAACCTGCGACCGTAGTGCAGTTCCAGACTGTAGCACATAGAACCGCTCGGCCACCCCAGCCAGCGAGTGTCCTTCATACTGTATTTGGTACTTTAACCGGCCAAGATCTACTGGACATTAAAGACAAAATTTTATCTCTTGAAAAGCAGTCCAACAGGAATTCAATTAACCTCCCAAAAGAAACAGTTATATTAAGGAACCATTACTAATTAAGAAGTTTTTGTTGAACAGATTGTAAAGCAATTCATTACACATTTCAACAAAATTAACAGTTAAAAAAGAATTATTACTGAGATGAATGCAAACTTCTGTGAGTTGTTTGAAGGATTGTAAGTGCTCACTTAGATTTGGACACTGTTGTTGCAAATTACTGACAGTCTTTCAAATCCTGGAATTGATGCTCTTAATTTAAGAACAGCCATAATTGTTTAAGCAGAGCACTATTTCATTCAGACCAGTTCTTACAGATTCTACTGTTAACTGGATGTAAGCTAAGTGCAACATCTGCTATGATTTGCTCTGTCAATTCTTGTAATTTATATGCTTACTAAAAGGTAACTACACGCATTCTTTAATGATTGAAGGTAAATTAACTTTATGAAACAATAAAGTTTGGTGGGAAGAAACTGATTACATTTTGCTGTATTCAGAGAAACAACTACATTCTATGCAGTTCAAAACTGGTTCAAATGGCTCTGAGCACTATGGGACTTAACATCTATTGTCATCAGTCCCCTAGAACTTAGAACTACTTAAACCTCACTAACCTAAGGACATCACACACATCCATGCCCGAGGCAGGATTCAAACCTGCGACCATAGCGGTCTCATGGTTCCAGACTGTAGCGCCTAGAACCGCACGGCCACTCCGGCCGTCATCTCTATGCAGTCATATTAAGAATTAAATAGTGGATAGAGCTGCTCATCAGATACTTTTTGTGGTATACTGAGATAACGCTCAAGAAGAGTTTCTGTCAGTTAGTACCAGAAGTATTGTCGACGTCCGTCTGCAGCAGGAACATCCCAGTGCGCAAACCAAGTACGTTGCCCGCGAGAATCATACCCTCTGGAGTGGCAGCGCCACCAGGAAGTGAGACACTTGCTTAAGCAACCGTACATGAGCATAAGTTGTGAGTTGCAAGTTGTAATTCAGTTCGATTCTTTCTAGGGAGTTCCTGCAGAACCTTCATTATGTCTTCAAGGCGTGCAGTGACATAGAAACAATGCCCAATGGATAGACAGTGAATACAATTATAGTGTGTGGACAAAGAACACCTGCCTAGAGATTTAAAAAAATACTGTTAATTTGAAACTGTTCTTTGAGTAGTACACCCAAGTCAGAAGACTAGTTTTCTTCTGACTTTAGTTCAGAGAACAATTTAACTTGTTTTCATGCACTATAGACGATGCAGGACAGATAGGCTAAAAGTTCACTCTACAATTGCTGTAACCAGTGTTACCAAAGTTGAGCAATATATTTTACTACTCACTGTTCTGTGTTACTTTCATTGTGTATGTGCTGCCATAGAATCCACGCATCCATCCTACCATGGCACCTTTATTAGTCTTTTCCAGTGGCAACAAGATTTTCATCAAAGTGGACTACCACAGTCCATAACACTTTTATGCATTAGCTGAAATGTTTCTCTAGTATTCACTCTCTATGAAATAACATCAATTAGTTCTTCATAAATTATGCATATACTGAACCTTTCATAACGGTATGGCAGCAATTCATATATTGTGCATTTGCAGAATGTAATTTACTCTACGTCTATTAGTCCACCTTCTCCTCCCCCTCCCTCACCCTCCTTCGCCTCACTCTCTCTTGGTCCAACTCCTCCTCACGCCGCTCTCTGTCCATCTTGTGCTGCATTCTCTCTGATCATCCGCTATTCCCCCTCTCCCTGTCGATCTCCCTCTCCCTACTCTCTCTGTCCATCTCCTCCTTCCCCTCACTATGTCCATCTCGTCATCCCCCATATCTCTGTCTGTTGCGGACTGGATTCATCAACTCTGACAAAAAGCTCGCTGCTGCTTGAAAAATATAAAGGATGACAGTTATTGAACTATAAGGGGGAGGGAACGTAAATCATTTACAAACTACGACTTGACATACTTCATTCAACATGTAAACGTCACTACAGATTGAAAACTGTCGCTAAAATTCGACAATGTAACACTTAGGGAATTTTTACGCAGAATATAGTGCTCCCAACTGTATATCAGCTTAATTAATTACGTGTTAATTACGCCTAGAACAACTTAATTCACAGAAATATAGAACTGAGTTTTAAATGAAGAACATAAGAATTAGTTTAGTCTGGACGCAGTTAACCCTTTTAGATCTGATTTTTTTCTAGAGGAAGGAAATTTTTTATTTATGCTCTAATACTCTTAGGCGATTTTGTAATGATTTTTTAGAAGCTTGATTTGTATAAATATATGTCGCCATTTTCAATACATATTTGAACATTTGGCTTTCATTTTATGGACTAAAGCAAACAATTTTGAAAATTCACTTTAGTAATAAATAAACTGGTAATTCAATAATTACCTTGCAAAATAACAATAATAATAATAACAATTATACAGTGGGAAAAATATATCTAAAAACAAAGATGATGTGACTTACCAAACAAAAGCACTGGCAGGTCGATAGACACACAAACAAACGCAAACATACAAATGTTTGTGTGTCTATCGACTTGCCAGTGCTTTTGTTTGGTAAGTCACATCATCTTTGTTTTTAGATATATTTTTCCCACATGGAAAGTTTCCCTCTATTATATTCAATTATACAGTGGAGTATACCTAACCAATAATTTTCTTGAATTCTTTTGAATTCTGATGGACAAAGACTGCTGTGCACTTGTTGATATTTTTATGGTGATACCCAACAGTTGGGAGCACTTGTGCACGATACAGTGGAGTGTACCTAACCAATTATTTTCTTGAATTCTTTTGTATTCTGGCGGACAAAGACTGCTGTGCACTTGTTGATATTTTTACAGTGATACCCAACAGGTGGGAGCACTTTTGCAAGATGAAAAGATTGAACATTCACAGATGTGTATGTGAGGTTTCCATTGAGGAAAAGTATTTTTGTTGCAGCTAATACACACAAAATATTAATTTACACAATTGTAGCCAGAGGATCTGAACGAGTTAAATATGTGTAGTACTTACCCTAATTTTGAGATGTGTTCGCATGGGTGGGGTTTCACTGACAGAAATGAAGGAACAATACAATCGATACGTAAAATTACAACCGAATGATTCGATTTTTTTTAAAAAAATTGTTTCCATTATGCACAGAGAGGGCATACCATTTTCTTTAATTCTTAGCTCGTGTGGCAACAAAAAAAACTAAACTCCGCCCAAACAGGCCATGAAGGCCCAACAGTACTGACTGGCTGCTGTGTCATCCTCAGCTCAAAGGCGTCACTGGATGTGGATACGGAGGGGCACATCACATTGCTCTCCCGGCCATAGGTCAGTTTACGAGACCATGGTGCATTACTTGTTACTGCATTACTTGTTAGTGTAGCACTGATTTCTCATTATGTACCTTTCGCACGTGTTAATGAACAAGAGAAACAGTCTCTTGGCATTGGTTAGAATTTTCATTTCTGCTTCCAGAATTTGATTCTCATGGGTTATGAGCATGTTTCATGTTCCATTGCCATACAGCTGCCTCTTCCTAAATTCTAAATATTTGTTAGTGAACTGGTACATGAGGATTATTTTGTGTAACAACTATATATATTACTGTGTATTTGGGATCCATTATTTTCGAATTTTCTACAGAAATGTCTTGCTTATATGATGCATGTCGCTTGTGATTGGTGCCTTCTGACCACTGCGAGATTATTTCGTCCTATAGAAATATATCGTTATTTGATCAAACTACACTGCTAATCATTACATCTTCTTTACCTTGTGTATCTTTTTCACTCCTTTCATTTCTTGATTATTACATCACTATGTTTGAACATTTGTTGATCTTAGTAAATTTTATTATCTTACAAACTATAAGGTGCAGTCAAATGGAAACGAGACATATGGATAAAAAGCAAATAAACAGTTTATTATTTGAAACGTTATCTCCACAGCTGCGAGACAAGACCCGGAAAACTGTTCGCATTTTCCTACAGAACCATGATCACATGGGTAGAGATCGAGAGTGTACGAAATGTTGAGAAAGTTCGCTGTGTTGCCTGAATGTACATCAATAAACTTTTATCGCTCTTTTTTTCACGGTACTGTTATTTCGTCAGCCTTACTCTTGGTAGAGTATACAGCTTTACTGTATGGATAAATGATAATGGCATCCTCTTGGGTAAAATATTCCGGAGGTAAAATAGTCCCCCATTTGGATCTCTGGGCGGGGACTACTCAAGAGGACGTCGTTATCAGGAGAAAGAAAACTGGCATTCTATGGATTGGAGCGTGGAATAACAGCTCCCTTAATTGGGCAGGTAGGTTAGAAAATTTAAAAAGAAAATGGATAGGTTAAAGTTAGATATAGTGGGAATTAGCGAAGTTCAGTGGCAAGAGGAACAAGACTTTTGGTTAGGTGAATACAGGTTTACAAATACAAAATCAAATAGGGGTAATGCAGGAGTAGGTTTAATAATGAATAAAAAAATAGGGGTTCATGTAAGCTACTACAAACAGCATAGTGAACGCATTATAGTGGCCAAGATAGAAACAAAGCCCACACCTACAACAGTAGTACAAGTCTATATGCCAACTAGCTCTGCAGATGAAGAAGAAATTGAAGAAATGTATGATGAGATAAAAGAAATTATTCAGATAGTGAAGGGAGACGAAAATTTAATTGTCATGTGTGACTGGAATTCGATAGCAGGAAAAGGAAGAGAAGGAAACATAGTAGGTGAATATGGACTGGGGGTAAGAAATGAACGAGGAAGCCGCCTGGTAGAATTTTGCACAGAACACAACTTAATCATAGCTAACATTTGGTTCAAGAATCATTAAAGAAGGTTGTATACATGGAAGAAGCCTGGAGATACTGACAGGTTTCAGATAGATTATATAATGGAAAGACAGAGATTTAGGAACCAGGTTTTAAATTGTAAGACATTTCCAGGGGCAGATGTGGACTCTGACCACAGTCTATTGGTTATGAACTGTAGATTAAAACTGAAGAAACTGCAAAAAGGTGGGAATTTAAGGAGATGGGACCTGGATAACTGACTAAACCAGAGGTTGTAGAGAGTTTCAGAGAGAGCATAAGGGAACAATTGACAAGAATGGGGAAAAGAAATACAGTAGAAGAAGAATGGGTAGCTTTAAGGGATGAAGTAGTGAAGGTAGCAGAGGATCAAGTAGGTAAAAAGACAAGGGCTAGTAGAAATCTTTGGGTGACAGAAGAAATATTGAATTTAATTGATGAAAGGAGAAAATATAAAAATGCAGTAAATGAAGCAGGCAAAAAGGAATACAAACGTCTCAAAAATGAGATCGACACAAAGTGCAAAATGGCTAAGCAGGCATGGCTAGAGGAGAAATGTAAGGATGTAGAGGCTTATCTCACTAGGGGTAAGATAGATACTGCCTACAGGAAAATTAAAGAGACCTTTGGAGAAAAGAGAACCACTTGTATGAATATCAAGAGCTTACATGGAAACCCAGTTCTAAGCAAAGAAGGGAAAGCAGAAAGGTGGAAGAAGTATATAGAGGGACTATACAAGGGCGATGTACTTGAGGGCAATGTTATAGAAAGGGAAGAGGATGTAGATGAAGATGAAATGGGAGATATGATACTGCGTGAAGAGTTCGATAGAGCACTGAAAGACCTGAGTCGAAACAAGGCCCCGGGAGTAGACAACATTCCATTAGAACTACTGACATCCTTGGGAGAGCCAGTCCTGACAAAACTCTACCATCTGGTGAGCAAAATGTATGAGACAGGCGAAATACCCTCAGACTTCAAGAAGAATATAATAATTCCAATCCCAAAGAAAGCAGGCATTGACAGATGTGAAAATTACCGAACTATCAGTATAATAAGCCATGGCTGCAAAATACTAACACGAATTCCTTACAGACAAATGGAAAAACTGGTAGAAGCTGACCTTGGGGAAGATCAGTTTGGATTCCATAAAAATATGGGAACACGTGAGGCAATACTGACCCTACGACTTATCTTAGAAGCTAGATTAAGAAAAGGCAAACCTACATTTCTAGGATTTGTAGACTTAGAGAAAGCTTTTGATAATGTTGACTGGAATACTCTCTTTCAAATTCTGAAGGTGGCAGGGGTAAAATACAGGGAGCGAAAGGCTATTTGCAATTTGTACAGAAACCAGATTGCAGTTATAAGAGTCGAGGGACACGAAAGGGAAGCAGTGGTTGGGAAGGGAGTGAGACAGGATTGTAGCCTCTCCCTGAATGTTATTCAATCTGTATATTGAGCAAGCAGTAAAGGAAACAAAAGAAAAATTCGGAGTAGGTATTAAAATCCATGGAGAAGAAATAAAAACTTTAAGGTTCGCCAATGACAGTGTAATTCTGTCAGACACAGCAAAGGACTTGGAAGAGCAGTTGAACGAAATGGACAGTGTCTTGAAAGGAGGATATAAGATGAACATCAACAAAAGCAAAACGAGGATAATGGAATGTAGTCCAATTAAATCGGGTGATGCTGAGGGAATTAGATTAGGAAATGAGACACTTAAAGTAGTAAAGGAGTTTTGCTATTTGGGGTGTAAAATAACTGATGATGGTCGAAGTAGAGAGGATATAAAAAGTAGACTGGCAATGGCAAGGAAAACGTTTCTGAAGAAGAGAAATTTGTTAACATCGAGTATAGATTTAAATGTCAGGAAGTCGTTTCTGAAAGTATTTGTATGGAGTGTAGCCATGTATGGAAGTGAAACATGGACGATAAATAGTTTGGACAAGAAGAGAATAGAAGCTTTCAAAATGTGGTGCTACAGAAGAATGCTGAAGATTAGATGAGTAGATCACATAACTAATGAGGACGTATTGAATAGGATTGGGGAGAAGAGGAGTTTGTGGCACAACTTGACTGGAAGAAGGGATCGGTTGGTAGCACATGTTCTGAGGCATCAAGGTATCACAAATTTAGCATTGGAGGGCAGCGTGGAGGGTAAAAATCGTAGAGGGAGACCAAGAGATGAATACACCAAGCAGATTCAGAAGGATGTAGGCTGCAGTATGTACTGGGAGATGAAGAAGCTTACACAGGATAGAGTAGCATGGAGAGCTGCATCAAACCAGTCTCAGGACTGATGACCACAACAACAACAACTCTTGGTAGAATTGATTCATAAATTAATAAACTTCCTGGGTTCATCTAAAATATAGGGTAAGGTGTACGATTCCTTGAATGTCTCAATACACCGAACCACATGCTAACTTAATACCATACGTTTGTAAAACCCTGGCTATCTTGGGAAACTGGACTTGAGCCACAGTCAGATTTAACGGCGCTCAACTAACTGGTTAAACTGCGATCATGGGCGGTGCACCAGAATTTTTTGTCGACCAGGGGTAAATGCCGACTATATTGATGTTTATGGACTCAGTCGTGAGTGTTACAACTGTGTTTCCGCATAGCTGGAAGTTTTCTTCACATTATAGGACCAATTTAATCAATATGTACGTGTCTTTCATGCCAAAAAATTTCCTGATGCGGTAATATCAATCGTGTCAGAGTATCTTTCCTTTAGAAAATACACTGTAAGACAAGAAAGGCAACGAATCACGAAGGAATTGTCAGAATGGGGCTGAAATTGGTAGATATGGTAGATGTGATGTACATGTACAGACAAACAAATGATTACAATCTGAGAAAACTTGGATGATTTATTCAAGAGATAGAGCTTCACAAATTGAGCAAGTCAGCCCATTGGTCCACCTCTGGCACTTACGAAAGCAGTTATTCGGCTTGACATTGATTGATAGAGCTGTTGGATGTCCTCCTGAGGGGTATCGAACCAAATTCTGCCCAACTGGCGTCTTAGATTGTCAAAATCCCGAGCTGGATGGAGGGCCCCACCCAAAATGCTCCGAACATTCTCAGTTCGGAAGATACCCTTCAGTGATGAGTCCCGCTTCGAACTGATTCCCTATGACCAGTGGAAACGTGTCTAGAGACGCCTCCTCCCACCCCCCTCCTCTCTTACCTCTTCCAATAAACAGAGAGGGAAGTGTGGCCGAGTTACGAGATAGATAATTTTTCTTTTATTTTCAACTTTTACTTTACTTAGCCTGCAAATAAACCGAAATAATGTCCAAAATATTGCATTCATTAATATTTTCGTAAAAGGCATGAAAAGGAAAGACAAAGGAATATCTGAGATTGCAAATAAATTTCCAAGACTGTACATACAGCATCCATGAGCGCCCTGCAAATAACGTTTCAATAAGGGATTGTAATCAAAGCGTACAGGTAAAAATGTGGTTGTTATAACTTCTGCAAGATGCCAAGAAAATTACTGCTTCTACTGTTTCTACGATGTACATCTGCCCAGAAGTGTTAATCATCAACCGTAAAATAACTTTTATACTTGAAGTTCTCGTTTACACCTTAAAATCCCTTCCGGGAAATTTATTTTCTATCTATAATTTTCCCTTGCCTTTCCATTTCATGTCTTTTATGAAAATATCAATAAATAGAATATATTGAGCATTATTTCGGTTTACTTTCTGTGCAGGTAACGTAAAAATTGAAAAACAAAAATAGCATTGAGACTCGAACCCAAGAGACTCGTATCGGCCTTCTGTACTCTTTGCGCCGTGGCAACTGTTGCCTGGAAACTACGTTAATGTAAATGGCTCATGCGTCGTCCAGCAAAAACGAATTTTTTTCTACGGAATTGACCATCTGGAATTTGCAATTCTGTCACTTCCACTTCCGGCCAAGCGGTGCATGTATCATAAATTTGGATGAAATCGGTAATGACCAGTAAACGTGGTCCCCTTGGTAGTTAAAGTGGTCAGGCTTATATTGGCATCAGTTGGTCACGACTACTCCGCGATTTGGAACAGGGCAATATATTCGCTCGTGGTAAAATGGAAACTTTTTAGATTGTTCATATTTAATTGAATGGGAGCTGATTATAGCACAGTACACTATCTTTACACTTCGTGCTGTAAATTGTCTCTCTGAATAATGAAACAGTCACTACTTTGTTCGGAGCTGTTAAGTGGGAATGTGATGTTCGTATTATTCGTCGTTAATTTGAATCTTGAAACTGTTGCCTTGAGTACCCATGTGGACTTCACGAGTGAAAAAAAAAAAAAAAAAAAAAATAGTTCAAATAGGCCTTAGATTGGGGTTACTTGAGCCCATATTCTGCTTTCCTCTGCAAATGCATCACAATAGTGTGTTGGGTTCAAGTAAGATGTAGGATTTTCATCGGAAAAATCTTCTAACAAAACAGTAAAATAATGGAAACATAGAGTTGTGAAACAAATCACAGAACTTCAACCGACTCTAAATATTGCCTTTGATTGATGGAACAGAAAATAAGCCCGTTTAACAAGTTTTGGAGGGTTAATCTTCTCCTTAATATCGCACATATCGCATCATTTATAGCGTGGAATGTCTTCTTGTGCAGGCCACTTCCAGAATATTTTTGTTTTATGCATACACTCGACGACAGCTGCGTTGTCGTCTACATGTGACACAACACCAGGAAATTCAGTGTTCTCCCATAAGACGATTCTATGTTGCCTTTCTCCAATGTCTAACATTACTGTCTTTTGAAACACTGCCTTTTTAGTTCTTCCCGCTTTTTACACTGCCCATCTTTGCTTGTTCATCTATAGTCCTACTGTTAGATGGCAGATTAATGTCTCTCAGGCCACACGCATCATTCTCACTGTTACAAAATTAAAGTCACTTTCTCTTGATGAGTCCGCAGCTCGTGGTCTTACGGTAGCGTTCTCGCTTCACGCGCACGGGATCCCGGGTTCGATTCCCGGCGGGGTCAGGGATTTTTCCTGCCTCGAGATGACTGGGTGGTGTTGTGTCGTCCTCATCATCATTCATCCCCATTTCGGGTGGAGGAAGGCAATGACAAACCACCTCCGCTAGGACCTTGCCTAGTACAGCGGTGCGGGTCTCCCGCATCGTCCCCTACGCTCCTCGGAGGATGGGGCCTCCTGCTCATCTCCTGATGACAGGACGCTGAAATCATCAGCATCTTCTGATGTTGACTCAATGTCGCCTTGTTTTGATGGTTTTTTAGTTTTCTTGGTGTTCTTCGATTTTTCTACCGTTGTCTTGTTTCACTTTTTTACCCTAGCGTTGAAACACTTTTCCATTTGTTCATCTGCAAAATCATTGTATTTGCGGATGCCATGCAATTTTGTATATTTAAATAGCTTGCTGAGCCTTAAACCTGTGAAGGAAAAACCTAAATAGCTTAAAACATATTTTGTATGAGGCACAAATTGAAAATAACTTGTCACAATCTGTAACCGCTGTTTTATTCGAATAATGATGAATATACGTGTCTAAGGATTACTTGGACCCAAGTCGGTCGTGAGTTCAAGTAGCCCTTGTATTTGGTTATCAGCACACCAGCATACACTTAGACAAATAATATGTTAAATCTGATGTATAGATAAACATTTACATAGAAATTACGTAAAGCGCTGTTTAAGGCATAAATCTGTGCACATACTGTATTCAAAACATCAAATCTTCGCACATTGGACAAAGAAGCTGTTAGAAGAGAAAAACAGTACATATGTTACACCACTGACATTGTTGTTGTTGTTGTTGTTGTTGTGGTCTTCAGTCCAGAGACTGGTTTGATGCAGCTCCCCATGCTACTCTATCCTCTGCAAGCTTCTTCATCTCCCAGTACCTACTGCAACCTAAATCCTTCTGAATTTGGTTAGTGTATTCATCTCTTGGTCTCCCTCTGCGATTTTTACCCTACACGCTGCCCTCCAATACTAAATTGGTGATCCCTTGATGCCTCAGAATATGCCCTACCAACCGATCCCTTCTTCTAGTCAAGTTGTGCCACAAATTTCTCTTTTTTCCAATTGTATTCAGTACTTCCTCATTAGTTATGTGATCTACCCATCTAATCATCAGCATTCTTCTGTAGCACCACATTTCGAAAGCTTCTATCCTCTTCTTGTCCAAACTATTTATCGTGCACGTTTCACTTCCATACATGGCTACACTCCATACAAATACTTTCAGAAACGACTTCCTGACGCTTAAATCTATACACGATGTTAACAAATTTCTCTTCTTCAGAAATGCTTTCCTTGCCATTGCCAGTCTACATTTTATATCCTCTCTACTTCGACCACCATCAGTTATTTTGCTCCCCAAATAGGAATACTCATTCACTACTTTAAGCGTCTCATTTCCTAATCTAATTCCCTCAGCACCACACGATTTAATTCGGCTACATTCCATTATTCTCGTTTTTCTTTTGTTGATATTCATCTTATATCCTCCTTTCAATACCATGTCCATTCCGTTCAGCTGTTCTTCCAGGTCCTTTGCTGTCTCTGACAGAATTACAATGTCATCGGCGAACCTCAAAGTTTTTATTTCTTCTCCATGGATTTTAATACCTACTCCGAATTTGCTTTTGTTTCCTTCACTGCTTGCTCAATATAAAGATTGAATAACATCGGGGAGAGGCTACAACCCTGTCTCACTCCCTTCCCAACCACTGCTTCCCTTTCATGCCCCTCAACTCTTATAACTGTCATCTGGTTTCTGTACAAATTGTAAATAGCCTTTCGCTCCCTGTGTTTTACCCCTGCCACCTTCAGAATTTGAAAGAGAGTATTCCAGTCAACACTGTCAAAAGCTTTCTCTAAGTCTACAAATGTTAGAAACGTAGGTTTGCCTTTCCTTAATCTAGCTTCTAAGCTAAGTCGTAGGGTTAGTATTGCCTCACGTGTTCCACCATTTCTACGGAATCCAACCTGATCTTCCCCGAGGCCGGCTTCTACCAGTTTTTCCATTCGTCTGTAAAGAATTCGCGTTAGTATTTTGCAGCTGTGACTTATTAAACTGATAGTTCGGTAATTTTCACATCTGTCAACACCTGCTTTCTTTGGGAAAATCGCCATTACATTAAAAATTACAAAATACTGAAAGATGTTGGCTCATGTGACTTGGAAGTAAGCTCGGAATTGTAGAACACGCAAATTAGAGGAAAGCTCGTTTCGGAAGCAATCCAAAAAGCGTAAGCTGAACGAATGTGAGAGCTACGGCAGCGTCGAAAAGAACATGAAAAAACGGCACAAAGCGATTACGTAGCTGGACCATCGGTAACACAGCGACCAGCGACAGTTCAGACTTCTGATTAATGTATTCGTTAATCATTGTACTACTCTCTGCAACGATTGTATTAAAAAGATTGAAAATTAAATTTCATATTAATATTAAATTCTTGTTGTCATTATATGCCCGTGTTTCCCCGAAGAATCTGCGAATATAGAATTTCTTTTCCATTGTGTGTGGTAAGTTTGTCGCTATATGAGTCTACAGAATATAGGACAGGCGCACAGAGAGATTCGATTTCGGAAATTGATTGTTGATTTATTTCAAGTCTACGATCAATAAGATAGATCGTTAATGCACTTTAGCTGTGGGTCTCAACCACTAGTAGTGGTAGTACCTACTTTCAATAAGATGGATTGCTAATTGCCAGTAAGATTCGTGTGTATAAACACACGAAAGTTAAAATCTGTCGTGGATCATTTCCATAGCGTGCTGCCATTTAGGTTTTCTATCCTAGAGTCCTCATCTTTCTGTATTTTTCTAACTTCCCGAAGAATTTTGTTATTCTCATATGACTTACTTGACCGTCAGCCGTAGCCCTTATTGTGCGACATTGTGTCCGTTTTTGAATCGTTATACGTAACACTGTCAAATGTCGATATAATCGTTTTAGCTCCTTTTGTGATGACTATTCTATTGCACCTACGCTGCAGGAGCAGCTGAAAGATGTTGTTGAGTACTCAGTAGGACGCTACAGCTGTAACGTGTGATTAGGCTGCTACACCTACGATGTTAATGTTCTGCGTGCACTAGCTTATATATGAATTATTTATCAGTTCCAGTAAGGGTACGCTTTGCCAAGTTTTTCAAAGTAACAAGATTTTTCTATCCTATATTTACCACATTCGGCAACGGCCTTGCCGCAGTGGATACGCCGGTTCCCGAGAGATCACCGAAGTTAAGCGATGTCGGGCGTGATCGGCACTTGGATGGGTGACCATCCAGCCGCCATGCGCTGTTGCCATTTTTCGGGGTGCACTCAGCCTCGTGATGACGATTGAGGAGCTACTCGGCTTCAGTCACGAATACCATCATAACGACCGGGAGAGCGGTATGCTAACCCCGCGCCCCTCCTATCCACATCGTCCACTGAGGATGACACGGCGGTCGGATGGTCCCGGTAGGCCACTCGTGGCCTGAAGACGGAGTGCTTATATTTACCACATTAACACTGCTATTTTCTGTATTGAGCGTATGTCATCTTTCTTTTTGGTTTCTGTTTGGGATGGGTGAATTACGAGGGGCGTTCAACAAATAACGAAACACATTTTTTCTCTGTTAATTTCGGTTGAAAGTGCTAAATTTGTTGCAGGACACCGTGTAATATTCCTGCTTCTGTCTCTATAACACGAAGTTCCAATGGATGGCACTGCTGTTAAGTAGCCTTCAGAATGGCGTCTATAAAGGAGGTGTGTTCCAATTAGACATCTGTCACTGAGTTTCTTTTTGTAGATCGTCGTAGGCGCTTGCAGAATGTCTACGGATACCTGTCAACAAAAGCACGGTGAGTCGTCGGGCGAGGCGCCTGTCATCATCGCAACAAAATCGCACAAACCTCCCCGATCTCCTGCATGCCGGCCGGCCATACACTGCCGTGACTCTTGCAGTGGTGGAACGTGCAGACACTCTCATTCTAGGTGATCGACGGATCACAACCAAACACTTCGCCACTCAACTGGACGTCTCTGTTGGTAGTGCTGCGTACCGGAGAGAAACTCATAAAACTTCGCTGGAGTGTTCTTCCTCATCCAGCCTCCATCTGTTTGTCCCAACGAAGGCTGCACTCCACGGGAAGCAGTACGTGCGGAGATTACGTTGAAAAATAGGGATTTGTAGCCAAAAGAGTAGGAAATAATTTTTTACACACAGTTCATTTCTTACCGAAATTAACACGGCAGGTCGCTCGAGAACTGTCCATTATCTTTAGCCAAATATCAGCGAAGAGAGAGTTTGGGCATTCGAGGGGATGCTCTCATGTGCGTAATGCGTTAAAAGGAGTAAAGTCGTTGATTTACTCAATGCGTATTGGAAATAAGCTACTCGTTAGGTGAAATAATGTTACTATGTAACTGCGTCAGTATCTGTCCATTGCTGTATCATACTATTTAACTGGCTGCATATCATCAACAGTAGATTATAGAACAGCAAAGTCTTTTTCAACGTGAAACTATTATAAAATTTTCCTGATTCTCTTTCCTTTTCAGATGTGGGTTACCTAAAGCGCTCCTTCCATTAGCAGCTACGAACAGTAAATCTTCGTAATAGATTAAAATTGAGGCAGAGCTACACTCAAATAACGAACCACAGCTTTCACGGCATTACATTTACTATCGTCCGTAAGTGGGCACAGCTTTGGTTAGAGTCCCATTCAAGTTCAGTGTTTCAGTCAGAGATAATTTTTCTACAAGCTTCACGCCCAATGGCCCAAAATCATGACAAGGGATGTCCCAATTGAAGATGTGCCATATATGACGCCCGTATTTTGCGACTACAAGGGGCGTATGGCGCGAGGGTAGACGCGATAAATCAACAACACTGTAGATACTGCGATAATGAATACCGCAACAGACAGTTCGACTGAAGAGGAATGGACATCTCAGAAAAAGGCAACCTCGAAAGTTGGATGTACGTATATAGGTACAAGGAATGTAACTGCAAAGAAACGTCTAGTAACAGAAGCCGAAACTATACACAATATTCAATTTTTGGAAAGATTCTTGATGAATCATTATTTACTATTTAAAGTTTCAACTGCAACCATCAAAAATTAATTTCAGTTCCGGTTAGATTATGTAAGAATGTGTATATGTGACTATTCTGTTACATGTTTGTGGTGAGATAACGTTTCCAGTTTGTTTTCTGGAGCATAAAAGTTCATATTTTACTGTATAACTTAACAGTTCAGGGCTTTAAGTAACTGCCCGTGATAGTAGTTCAGTTTTTATCAGACACACACACACACACACACACACACACACACACACACACACACACACACACTGAAAGGTGGCTACACTGAGCCACAGCGCCAGAGATTGCGCCAAAGAGTTTTATTCCGCCGCCTCCACTGGCAGTGCTTGTTGAGAAGTAGCAGTAGCGAGTCGTAGTTGAGAAGTTGCGGTAGTGAGTGCTTGTTCAGAACTTGTAGTATTGTTTTGATGGGCTAGACACCAGATGTTGTTGGATTGGGGATGCTGTAGTGTGCTTTTCGTCAATATATATGAAGGTAAAAAAAATTCCTTTGTTTTTATTATTTCAATGTCTTAAACAATAATGCCTCTTGGTCACAGGTTCAGTCAACAAAGCATCTGGCTCGTGTTCTTGTATTAGACTGTATTTCTGGTTTCTATGTGTAATTATAGTATTTGTTTATATTTTTTTATTACTTCAGTATAAATGGTATTAAAATATATTGTCTTATTGAGGAAGAACCGTGCCAGATGTGTACGTTGAATCACACTTCCACACACAGAACAGTTACTCTTGTGCTTTGTTGTTTCGTAGGTTTTATAGTTGCTGGGGACTTAATTAATTAATTGTGTTAACGGAAATTTCCTTTCATTCTTTGTTGTTATTCTATGCAGTCAGATTGCGGAGTAATACTAGTCAGGGCCAACCGGTTACGAGACTGCGTAACCGGACAGACAGCGACTAAAATTAAAATTATTTGCATTGTATTTAATTAAGCCCCCATGCACGTGGCGACCGCTGCTTCGGATCGTCCCTTGGAATTCTGCTGATTGTAAAAATAGCAGACAGTAGTATTGTTGTAGTAATTTGTAGTTTAGTAATTGTAGTCTATATTGCATGTGTAGATTTGGTAATTGTCATTCTTCTAATGGTATTTTTTTGCAGAATTTAATTTTTGTTGTCTTGTATACGGGTTTGACAATTTTGTGCAATTATGAAGATTTCAATTGTTCGTTAATCGTGTTTGAGGGAAGCATTTCGTGTGAATGGTATTGTTGGAGATAAAGTGTCATTGTGTGTAATTTTCGTATAGTGACGAGTTTTGCATGTTTTGTAAATGATTACGCGATCGATGAAAAAAGCAAAAATGATTGATAGTCACAATGACGAAATTGTTGACATTGCGAACTCGCCAACACAGGAGAACAGTATGATGAATAATGAAGTTGAAAACAATTTAATAAGTCGGGAAAATAGGCCGGAACCAGTTCAAAATTTTTCACAATCAAAAAATTTTCAGAATACGAGATTAACGACAGAAGATTCTGGAATAGTATCGAACACAGATAGCTTTACAGCTTTGACGGAAGAAGTTGGTTTTGCGGGAAATGTTAGGGGTGAAAAGAATTTCGAACCAGTTAATATGGAGCAGTTGATGAGTGCAATATTTAATTTGGGATCTGAATTAAAAACAGTGGGATCACAGTTAAGATCTGAATTAAAAACAGAGATGGGAACTTTGGCAACACGGTTAGAAACTGATATGGGAACAATGGAAACACAGTTAAGATCTGAATTACAAATAGTGGGATCACAAATAGGAACAATTAAAACGGAGATGGAAACAATGGAAACACAGTTAGACTCACGAATAGGGACATGTTTCAAAAACATGAAAGATGAATTAAAGAAAGAAATTAGAGAAGAAGTACAACCGATTTTGAATGCTCACAATAATAGAGATTAATTTCAATAGAAATCAGACAAAAGGAACAGGATAGAGAACAGGAAGAAAGAGATCGCGTGATAGTACAAAAGTTTTCAGAGTTAAATTTACAACGTGCACATGATAAGGAAGAAATACTTGAAAGAATCGAGGAATCCGTACCAAATGACAGAATAAATAACCTAACACAACAGTATGGACAGTTAACTACTAAATGTGTCAATACCGAAACCCGAGTCGCGACACTTACGGAAGACGTAAATAAACAGAAAGAACAAATAGGTGACTTATCGGAAAGAGTTGAGGAGATTGCAGATAAATTGACAAATCTTAGTTTAAATGGGGACAGAGATGCAGATGATACAGCTCCATTGCCATTTTCAGAAACCGAAGAGTACCAGAACATAAATAAGCATGTTGAAAATCAGGGAAAATTTAATGATCGCGTTAAAAGAGAATTTGAGGCATTACGAAAGCAAGTCAAACATATTGAAAGCGAAATTGTTGGAAAAGACAGCAGAAGAAATTTGGAATCACCGATAGCAGCGGGTTTTGAAGATGATAATGTATTTCATTTACGAGATGCAACAAGAGAGCGCCAGGCGCGCGAACTTGACAATAATCGACATTGGGACTGGGACAGACGCGGTAGGTCTTTGTCGCCACGAGGAGAAAACTTTGACTATAAACACTTCTTAACTGTTCGAAAATTTAAGATCTTTCGCAATTCTAAGAACGACATACATCCATGTTCATGGTTAGATCAATTTATGTACGCACTTCCACCAAATTGGCCACTAAGTCACAAACTGGAATTTATGTGTGGATATTTAGAAAACGAACCGACGACGCGGATGCGCGCACTTGTTAGAGATTGTAATAATCTAAATGATTTTTATCATGCATTTATATCGGCATATTGGTCAGAAAACACGCAAGACAGAGTCAAACATTGTCTTATTATGCAGCGTAATTTTAAACAGTCTGAGTTCCGCACGCCAGCAGAATACTTTGAAGACATGATTCGAAAGAATCAGTTCCTTTCCAACCCTTATAGCCCGACGGAATTAATTCGCATTTCTTTAACTAAGCTGCCACAATCGATAAGACAAATTGCTTTAGCCGGAAGATGTAAAGACGACATTGAGACATTTAAGACTTTGCTACAAGAACTTGAGTATGACAACGACGACGGGACTTCTTGTAATTTTTTCAGTAACAGTAATTACAATAGATTTTCAGAGAAAAGGGATAGTGATCGGAACGGACGTTATATGGGTAATTTTGAGAATGACAGACGAAACAGACAGGACAATAGATACCAGCCTTATGACAATAACAGACGGTCTAACAGAAATTACACAGACAGTTATAATAACGGAAACTCCTACCGGAATGATCAATCATACGGAAACCGTAATCGGTATCAT
Organism: Schistocerca nitens; assembly: GCF_023898315.1. Taxonomy (NCBI): domain Eukaryota; kingdom Metazoa; phylum Arthropoda; class Insecta; order Orthoptera; family Acrididae; genus Schistocerca; species Schistocerca nitens. The sequence continues at coordinate 1,189,037,314 of NC_064614.1, read as the reverse complement.
CAAGACAGAAATTATTCATACAATAATATAAATTCTTACTACAGAAATAACCAGGGTAGTAGATACAACAATAAGTTCAGAAGTGACAGTCGAAATTACACAAGAAGTAGTCATGCAGATAGACAGGAAAATAGGAATTTTAATAACAGACGCAACCAAGAATTTACATGTAACAGACAGGAGGGACCTAATTAGCATCCTCCGCGTGACAGAAATTCCGATAGACAAGTGCAAATCGTAGAAACTGATCCGCGAAATGACGCGAATAATCAAAGACGTGATGCAAACAATCGACAATGACTTGTAGCTTCGGCTTCTGGCAGCAATATAGACGGTTCAGAAAGTAATGACACTACGACTTTACACTACGTACGCCTGGAAGACATGAGAGACATTTTGCTAGGCGAAAAGGTAAATAATGTAGACGCATTTTTACATCCTGTTATTGAAGTATGTGTGGGTAAGAATAAGTTCACTGCAGTTTTGGATTCTGGGAGCCCATTGAATGTCATTAGTGAATCAGTTTTTCGTATATGTGTAAGAACTATTGCTTGTCCTGTGTTACCTGTTTCTAAAACTATAATTCGAGGCGCTATTTCTGGAAAAAGTGTGGAAGTCAAACAACAGACCAACTTAAATTTCATTTGTCAAGGATACGAATTTTCTGCTAATTTTATTATTGTTCCACTACTCAATACACAAATTATATTAGGTATGGAGTTTCTTAACACACATAAGGCAATTTTGAACTTTAAAGAAGGTAGTGTGAATTTGACTGTTGCCGGAATGCCGAAATGTTTGAAATTTTTCGAGTGTTTAACAAGATCTGAATCAGATACAAAATGTTTAAGGTTTCTTACTTCTGATGTTTTCGCTAAGTATTATGACGACAATGTGTTCATTCATGACAACGACAATAGATACAGAGACGCGATGGATGATGTAATTAATAGCGAAGAATTAATTAATGAAAAGGTTAAGATAGTTGAAGTGCCAGATGACGTTGCAAGAGAAGAACTGCACCAAATTTGGACTTCACATGCTACAGTATTTAGTCATCACACAGGAACTATACAAGGCTTACAATATTTATTTAAAGTAAAAGAACACACACCATTTCGAGGAAAAACGTACGCTATTCCTATGGCTTACAGAGACAAGGTTGAGAGTGAACTTCAGTACATGTTAGATCAAGGCATTATTGAGCCAGCAGCCAGTCCTTATACCAGCCCATTACATGTCGTTCTTAAATAGGATGGGTCAATTCGTTTGGTTCTGGATTCCAGACAGATAAATAATATCATCATTCCTGAAACTGACCGTCCACAAAATTTAGATGAACTTCTTCAACATTTCCATGGAATTAAAGTTTCATCCACGATTGATATGTGCGCAAGTTTTTGGCAAATAGAACTCCACCCTGATTGTAGAAAATACACTGCCTTTTTAGCCTTTGGTAACTGTTAACAATTTCGGAAATTACCGTTTGGACTTACTGTATCTTCTGCAGCATTCATTCGTAGTTTAAACGAAATTTTACCTGTTTATCTTCGTGACAATATTACTTCATATGTTGACGATATTCTTATTGCTAAACGTTCTTGGAGTGAGCATAACAAAATTTTGGATTCATTATTACGAGTATTTTTGCAAGAGTTGGCATTACAGTGAACTTGGAAAAATCTGAATTTGATCGCTCTCAGGTGAAATTTCTTGGTCATATTATTTCTACAGAAGGTATTCTTCCTGATCCAGAGAAACTAGATGCTATTCGTAATTATGCTGTTCCTACCACAAAACGTGACGTTCGTAGTTTCCTTGGTGTCTGTAATTTTCTTAGACGCTTTCTTAGATTGGACGATTTGGCCACACCTCGTTTATGTGAACTTTCTGGAAAGAATTCTAATTGGTGTTGGGATGAGGAAGCTCAGTCAGAATTCGAACAACTTCGTGATGCTTTAGTTGCTGCTCCACTTCTTTCACATCCGGATTTATCTAAAGATTTTTGTTTGGCGACGGACTCGTCATACAAAGGCCTAGGTGCACATTTATCTAAAGAGATAGAAGAAAACGGCGTTGTAGTACAGAAGACTATTGCATTTGGAAGTCGTGTTCTCTCTAAATCAGAAAAGAATTATTCGATTACGGAACTTGAAGCCTTGGCTGTTATTTGGGCTTTCACAAAATTTCGGACATTTTTGTTTGGCAGACATACTAAGGTTTACACCGATCATCGAGCTCTGGAATTTCTTATGTCAACAAAATTAACTCATGGAAGATTGTCGCGATGGGCGCTGTATCTACAGGAATTTGATTTTAGTGTTGTTTACATACAGGGTTCTTCGAATATTATCGCTGATACTTTATCACGTGCACCTATGGGTTTGAAACAAAGTGCTGAGGAGGACTGCAAAGAAAACAATTTTTGTTTGATGTACATTCAAGGTGTTGCGTTTGAAAATTTTATTTCTTCTTCGCTCCAGGACATCGCTAAGGAGCAAAACAAGGATCCAATCTGGAAGGACATTAAGGAGAAGTGGAGGATAAAGGAAAGCGTAGCGATTAGACAGTATTATTTAGTTCGCAATGATAGTCTTTTTAAACGAAAATCGGTCGACAACTCTGTTTGGTTAGTTTGTATTCCTGATGAGTGGGTCAATAAATTGATTTGGTACACACATTTCAGTTATGCACACTTTGGTCCCAGAAAATGCTTTCATAAATTACAAGAAAATTGCTACTTCAGTAATATGGAAAAACGTATTCGATCTGTTCTTGCCAAATGCAAATTATGTCAAAAGGCTAAGCCGCCAACTATTTCTCACAGAGCACCGTTGTTTCCTATCATTCCAGCGAAATTAAAGGACATGGCTGCAGTAGATTTGTTCGGTCCAGTGGTTCGTTCTACTAATGGTTTTGCGTACATTTTGGTAACAGTGGAATTGACATCAAAATATGTGTGTTTTACACCTTTACGCAAAGCAACAGCTCGTTCAGTATCTAATGCTTTCATCAAACATTTTCTTAAAGAAGTGGGTCATGTTGATAAGGTTATATCAGATAATGGATCACAGTTTCGCTCTAAAATTTGGCTTCGTACTCTACGGCGTCGTAAGATTAAACCAATTTTCATTTCACTTTTTCACCCTCAATCTAACGCTTCAGAGAGATGGATGAAGGAAATCAATAAACTGTGTCGACTTTATTGTCATCAGAATCACAGAACATGGGATCAGTACCTTCATATTTTTCAAAACATTCTGAATGAACTCCCTAATGATTCAACTTCTTTACCGCCTATATTGATATTAAAAATAAAGCACCGACAAATCGCATTTCTGAAATCGTTCCTTTTCCGCCTACACGGAAACTGCGGCATTCTGAAGTTGTCAACCTGGCTCTACGAAATATTGCATCTGCGGCTGCTAGAAGAGAGAAATCAGCTAAACGTCCTGGTCGTTTAAAAACCTTGTCAGTTGGTCAAAAGGTGATAATTAAGTCTCACCGTTTGTTTCACAAAGGAAAGGGCTTGTGTCGCAAATTTTGTCTGCTTTACAACGGTCCATATAGAGTTCGCAAAATTATTCATGATAACACTGTCGAAGTAGAAACTCTCAAATCTCGACGCTCTAAGGGAATACATCATATATCGAACGTTAAAATTTTTGTGGAATGACATACTTTTGAGAAACTAACAGTTATACGTAAACACACGGAGAATGCAAGGATACCGCGCCGTGTTCCGGCGGGGGCACATACTCAAAGCAACAGTCAAGTCTGCACGAACTAATGCTTCTGTCCATCAGCTGTGTTGTCTTCTGCTGCCACTACCAATTTATGACTAACTGTTAGACGTAAACACACGGAGAATGCAAGGATACCGCGCCGTGTTCCGGCGGCGGCACATGCTCAAAGCAACAGTCAAGTCTGCGCGCCGCACAAGGCAGTCGTTGACCGCAAACAATCACTTTCTACGTCACGCGCCTACAACTGATCGAGCGCTCAGTGCGAATACACACTGACAGCCGTAAACAAATACACAGTCTAATTTCTCCGAAAAAATTCAGTATAAAGCTATAGTGACTTGATAAGCCCGCATCTCGTGGTCGTGCGGTAGCGTTCTCGCTTCCCACGCCCGGAATCCCGGGTTCGATTCCCGGCGGGGTCAGGGATTTTCTCTGCCTCGTGATGGCTGGGTGTTGTGTGCTGTCCTTAGGTTAGTTAGGTTTAAGTAGTTCTAAGTTCTATGGGACTGATGACCATGGATGTTAAGTCCCATAGTGCTTAGAGCCGTTTTTTGACTTGATAAATTATGTTATTAACGTTCAGTATTTTTCAGGATACGGTTGTATAAAATATTTAAGACCTTCACGTAAATTCTGTGTGTGTCCCACGTTAAGAGGACTTGCTATCGAGAAATTTTCAGGAAGAATGTAATTTCGAAGAAGAAAGTAATAAACTAAAAAGGTAACTATTAATTGAGTTTATTTTTCAGGTAACATATTTCCACTTGGTACGTACTTTAGACGTAATTTGCTGCTCGCGATTACGTGATTCATACTTCGTGTTAACTGATATTGACAATGATCGATTAATGAACAGGGTTGTTACTTATGTATATTATGCATCGCTTGGCTGCACTGCTTTTTCACTGATGTCATATTTTTTTATTATGTACCTGCTGTGCTTATTTATTTAAATTATAATTGTCACATGATTAATTGTGCTGATATGGTTATGTATGTAAGTTATACTTTGTGATTTATCTGCTTGCGTCTTCATATTTACTTATTAAGATTACATATGAACATTTATTTGCTTATGCTGATATGATGCTAATGACCTGTTTATTATGTAAGATACATATTTGCTGCTTGCGTTTGGATTGCATATTTACACATTTCTGTTTTGTTGTCATAACTACTCTTTAATTTGGTATATAGAAATGCTGATATACTGTGTACGAACATAGAGTTTAGGTTACACTGTGGTATTAATTATAGATTGTTCACTTGGCAGAGCCTCGTTGTAGGAATTGTGCTGCATCCACTTGTTGACATTCTGTTCCCCTCTGGTATATTTACTCGCTGTTGCATGTTTTGCTTACGCTCAGTGCCTTATATTTTAAGATAAGAAAATGAACTGCTATAATTCTACGAACGACATTGGTACAAGAAACTTCATTGAAGTCACATGAGCTGGAGGTTTCGTGAAAGTTGTATAAATTTATGCTAATAGGAAGGAAGCTAACGACATGACATACCAACACTAGGTTTAGGCCATTGACAGTTATTACACTGCATTCTTCGTGAGTAATTGAAATAGCAAGTGACACTTGACACAAGAAATACTCCACATGTTTGCTTCTGTTTTGCCGTGATTCTTGAAGTGGTGTACACACTGTGAAAAATTATGATTATACACACTCCGTACTTGTACTTACTTACTGAAAGTTATTCAAACTAAAGGCTGTTAGAGGTCATGTGTGCATTTCTTTTATTTTATGATGAACAAGGTAACCAAAATGTATTTTATAATTCATAATGAGTAGAAGATTTGGCTCTGGTGGACTACACAGAGGTTGTGTGTGGACATTGTGTCTTCGAATTGCATGGGATGATAAATTGAAGTTTGCACTAGGATTTTATCTGTACTTGTTCGAGGAGACTGACTAGAGGAAAGAGTTGTTATGGAAATGAAATGATATTGGTGATAAGGTTTATATGTATCGACGTATTGAAGAGGTATTATTGAGGTATTGAGATTGTGTGAAGTTGATGATTATTGGAGTTTTGGTGGACAAGAGGTAAGGTAAATGATATTAATGATAAGGTTTATATGTATCGACGTAAGAGGCATTATTGAAGTATTAAGATTATGTGATGCTGATGATTATTGGAGTTTTGGTGGATAAGAGGTAAAGTAAGTGAGGAGCATATTTTTTTTGTTGGTTTATATGGAACAAGGAGGATGAAGATGGCAGAATAGAACACTCAAGTGGAAGGAAGATTGTCTACACACACACTTTGTTAAATCACTAAGCAGTATATACTTTTTTTGGAGAGAGGAAGCATTTGCATATCTTGGCACACTGACAGTTGTTCAGAAACCGTACATTTTGATTTGGCTTGGCAAACATTGGTCTTGAAATGATGACTATGACGTTGACTAACTATTATCGACTGTTATACATTGCTGCCACTACTACTTGATACACATGTCGAACATCAAATCTTTGACAGAATTGCATTTACACAGTTAACACTATTCAATTACACAGTAGCACTTAATGTGGATGAAAGATGAGTGAGTGTGTTTTGTGTGTTTTCCTTTCCTAATCCCAAATAATTGGTACCGACCTATCTCCTAAATATTATTTTACTTGTTTGTTGTGGCTTGCACTGAGACCCATAAATACACTCCTGGAAATTGAAATAAGAACACCGTGAATTCATTGTCCCAGGAAGGGGAAACTTTATTGACACATTCCTGGGGTCAGATACATCACATGATCACACTGACAGAACCACAGGCACATAGACACAGGCAACAGAGCATGCACAATGTCGGCACTAGTACAGTGTATATCCACCTTTCGCAGCAATGCAGGCTGCTATTCTCCCATGGAGACGATCGTAGAGATGCTGGATGTAGTCCTGTGGAACGGCTTGCCATGCCATTTCCACCTGGCGCCTCAGTTGGACCAGCGTTCGTGCTGGACGTGCAGACCGCGTGAGACGACGCTTCATCCAGTCCCAAACATGCTCAATGGGGGACAGATCCGGAGATCTTGCTGGCCAGGGTAGTTGACTTACACCTTCTAGAGCACGTTGGGTGGCACGGGATACATGCGGACGTGCATTGTCCTGTTGGAACAGCAAGTTCCCTTGCCGGTCTAGGAATGGTAGAACGATGGGTTCGATGACGGTTTGGATGTACCGTGCACTATTCAGTGTCCCCTCGACGATCACCAGTGGTGTACGGCCAGTGTAGGAGATCGCTCCCCACACCATGATGCCGGGTGTTGGCCCTGTGTGCCTCGGTCGTATGCAGTCCTGATTGTGGCGCTCACCTGCACGGCGCCAAACACGCATACGACCATCATTGGCACCAAGGCAGAAGCGACTCTCATCGCTGAAGACGACACGTCTCCATTCGTCCCTCCATTCACGCCTTTCGCGACACCACTGGAGGCGGGCTGCACGATGTTGGGGCGTGAGCGGAAGACGGCCTAACGGTGTGCGGGACCGTAGCCCAGCTTCATGGAGACGGTTGCGAATGGTCCTCGCCGATACCCCAGGAGCAACAGTGTCCCTAATTTGCTGGGAAGTGGCGGTGCGGTCCCCTACGGCACTGCGTAGGATCCTACAGTCTTGGCGTGCATCCGTGCGTCGCTGCGGTCCGGTCCCAGGTCGACGGGCACGTGCACCTTCCGCCGACCACTGGCGACAACATCGATGTACTGTGGAGACCTCACGCCCCACGTGTTGAGCAATTCGGCGGTACGTCCACCCGGCCTCCCGCATGCCCACTATACACCCTCGCTCAAAGTCCGTCAACTGCACATACGGTTCACGTCCACGCTGTCGCGGCATGCTACCAGTGTTAAAGACTGCGATGGAGCTCCGTATGCCACGGCAAACTGGCTGACACTGACGGCGGCGGTGCACAAATGCTGCGCAGCTAGCGCCATTCGACGGCCAACACCGCGGTTCCTGGTGTGTCCGCTGTGCCGTGCGTGTGATCATTGCTTGTACAGCCCTCTCGCGGTGTCCGGAGCAAGTATGGTGGGTCTGACACACCGGTGTCAATGTGTTCTTTTTTCCATTTCCAGGAGTGTATTATAGGTTTACTGATATTTGTGTATTGTAATAGTTAATATGACAATTATCTGATATCATTTGTGTGTTTGTTATAATTTGTATGTTTAGTGTAAGAGCATTGAGAATAATTTTGTAAAAGCAATTGTGTGTACCTTCAAACTGTTGTACGTGTGTGCACTTGTTCAACATGATGGGTGCCACTTGGAAATGTTTAATTTGTGCTAATGAACTCTGATGAACTGTCTGATTAGTGATAGTGAATATTATGGACTGTGTTACCTGCACTTGTTCAACATAATGGGTGCCACTTAGAAATGTTTAATTTCTGCTGATGAACTCTGATGAACTGTCTGATAAGTGATAGTGAATATTATGGACCGTTACCTGCACTTGTTCAACATAATGGGTGCCATTTGGAAATGTTTAATTTCTGCTGATGAACTCTGATGAACTGTCTAATTAGTGATAGTGAATATTATTGACTGTTACCTGCACTTGTTCATCATTGATTGGTGCCACTTGGAGATGTTTAATTTCTTCTGATAAACTCTGATGAACTGTCTGATTAGTGATAGTGAATATTATGGACCGTTACCTGCACTTGTTCAACATAATGGGTGCCATTTGGAAATGTTTAATTTCTACTGATGAACTCTGATGAACTGTCTAATTAGTGATAGTGAATATTATGGACTGTTACCTGCACCTGTTCAACATTGCTGGGTGCCACTGATGGAACTGCTTCTACTGAAATAATGTCACTTGTTGGTGTCTGCACCTGTTCAACATTGCTGGGTGCCACGAATGGAACTGATTCGACTGAAATAATGTCGCTTGTTGCTGTCTGCACCTGCTCAACATTGCTGGGTGCCACTGTTGGAACTGCTCAACCAGTGATGAGATGTCACTTGTTGTTGTCTGCACCTGTCAACATTACTGGATGCCTCTGATGGAACTGCTTCTACTGAAATAATGTCACTTGTTGGTGTCTGCACCTGTTCAACATTGCTGGGTGCCACCGATGGAATTGCTTCTACTGAAATAATGTCACTTGTTGCCGTCTGCACCTGTTCAACAATGCTGGGAGCTACTGATGGAACTACTTATACTGAAATGATGTCACTTGTTGCTGTTTGCACCTGCTCATCATTGCGGGGTGCCACTGTTGGAACTGCTCAACCAGTGATGAGACGTCACTTGTTGCTGTCTGCACCTGTCAACATTGCTGGGTGCCACTGATGGAACTGCTTCTACTGAAATGATGTCACTTGTTGGTGTCTGCACTTGTTCAACATTGCTGGGTGCCACTGTTGGAACTGCTTCTACTGAAAAGATGTTACTTCTTGCTGTCTGCACCTGTTCAACATTACTGGGTGCCACTAATGGAACTGCTTCTACTGAAATGATGTCACTTGTTGCTGTCTGCACCTGTTCAACATTGCTGGGTGCCACTGATGGAACTGCTTCTACTGAAATGATGTCACTTGTTGCTGTCTGCATCTGCTCAACAATACTGGGTGCCACTGTTGGAACTGCTACTACTGAAGATGTCACTTGTTGGTGTCTGCACCTATTCAACATTGCTGGGTGCCACTGATGGAACTGTTTCTACTGAAATAATGTCACTCGTTGGTGTCTGCACCTGTTGACCATTGCTGGGTGCTACTGCTGGAACTGTCAACTACTTGTTTATTGATATATTGACAAGATTTTATGTGAATATTTGTATAAACTGATTTTTTTGTGTATTTACTGTTTATGAAATGTTATGAGACTCTTACCTGTACATATTCGTCATTGCTGATGCTATTGATTGAATTGTTTAACCACAAAATACTTGTGTAAACTATTATGTAAAATCACATGTATGAAAGCATTTGTATTCCTTACTGTATTTTATATATTAGGTTATGGAACGGTCAGTGCCAAGCCAAAATTTATTTGGTGAAGTGATATTTACTTATTAATATTATCTTTTATTTTTGTCTGTATTTTTTTTTGACGAATTTGGTGGTTTTTTCACCACCAATGCTGGAAAAAATACCATCAAATTCTAGCCCGTGGAGGAGGGGCATATGAAAGGTGGCTACACTGAGCCACAGCGCCAGAGATTGCGCCAAAGAGTTTTATTCCGCCGCCTCCACTGGCAGAGCTTGTTGAGATGTTGCAGTAGCGAGTCGTAGTTGAGAAGTTGCGGTAGTGAGTGCTTGTTCAGAATTTGTAGTATTGTTTTGATTGGCTAGGCACCAGATGTTGTTGGATTGGGGATGCTGTAATGTGCTTTTCGTCAATATATATGAAGGTAAAAAAAAATTCCTTTTTTTTATTATTTCAATGTCTTAAACAATAATGCCTCTTGGTCACAGGTTCAGTCAACAAAGCATCTGGCTCGTGTTCTTGTATTATACTGTATTTCTGGTTTCTATGTGTAATTATAGTATTTGTTTATTTTTTTAATTACTTCAGTATAAATGGTATTTAAAATATCTTGTCTTATTGAGGAAGAACCGTGCCAGATGTGTACGTTGAATCACACTTCCACACACAGAACAGTTACTCTTGTGCTTTGTTGTTTCGTAGGTTTTATAGTTGCTGGGGACTTAATTAATTAATTGTGTTAACGGAAATTTCCTTTCATTCTTTGTTGTTATTCTATGCAGTCAGATTGCGGAGTAATACTAGTCAGGGCCAACCGTTTACGAGACTGCGTAACCGGACAGTCAGCTACTAAAATTAAAATTATTTGCATTGTATTTAATTAAGCCCCCATGCAACACATACGCAGAGAGAGAGAGAGAGAGAGAGAGAGAGAGAGAGAGAGAGCGAGAGAGAGAGAGAGAGTCGTCACAAACTGATTCGGCGTACTGGAAAGATTAACCAGTCTTAGTTGAAATTAAAATGGAAGCGTCAACATTAAGAGTGCTGAAGGAATTGCACTGTTAAATGCAGAGGAGAGCGGCTGAAGGAAAGAGTACTCGAGAGCGAGGAGCGAGGAACTGTCTGACTTCCCTAAACAAATGGTTCAAATGGCTCTGAGCACTATGTGACTTAACTTCTGAGGTCATCAGTCGCTTAGAACTTAGAACTTATTAAACCTAACTAACCTAAGGACATCACACACATCCATGCCCGAGGCAGAATTCGAACTGGCGACCGTAGCGGTCGCTCGGCTCCAGACTGTAGCGCCTAGAACCGCACGGCCACTATGGCCGGCACTTCCCTAAACAGCTTAACGCAAGTGCTGGGATTGTTCCTCTGAAAGCTGACGGCTGATTTCCCTCTCTGTCCGTCCCCAATACGACGTGATCATTGATAGATCACTAAATATTTTCGTTCTTTCCTTCTTTCAACACCAAACATTTTTATCCAACATAATTTAAGTTTCCTTTTTCATTCATATGTGTGTTATTATCAGCCACTTGGATGCATTTGCTGTTAAGCTGAGTGTAACGTGGTTTTGACGTGTACGTTTTCTGCTATTTTGTGGGTTGGACAGGAATAATAATCTTAAGTTCGATGGTATACCTTCAACCTCATAGATTCTAGACACGAACTTATTTGGGTTTTTTCCAAGTTCTTTTTTTAAATCCTGAAGGAGTGCTCTCGATCCTATCTGCCTTGTTTGATAGCAATTAAAAAAATCGACAGTTTTAATTTTACATTAATTCGAAATATTTTTCTGGTGCTCTTTGGGACTTCTTCAACGTCGATCCAATGTGACGGATAATTGCGCTTTACTAGATTACAGTACCTGAGGAAGTGAGAGCAGGTAAATGCGACAGGACTAGATACAAACATTGAAGAGATTCTGAATCAATTTGATTTCAATACATATCAATAGGTATTAAGTGGGGAGTCGAATTAAGACGAAAGAAAGTCACGTCTTAATCAAATATGAGAGTAGTTCGGATACACACTCGCAGAATTAGATTTTCAAACAGAAATGAAGGACATAAAACACAAAAAATGTGCTGTTTCTCCTCCTGCCTGTATTTTAATACCATATTGTCTTTAAATTTGAGGTTTTTTTTACTGAATGTTATTGTTTTAGAAAACATATGGTAACGAAAACTTAGTAAACAGTTGGTAAGTGTACATAGCAAGAAACGGAATACGTCTAACAGAGGTCCAAAATTGCATATTACGGTTGTCACCCTATGGGAGATAGAATGTAGAGCAGAGATTTCCGAACTGGGTGTACCGACGCACCAGAATGTTGAATAGTAGTATTAAGAATGTCATGAGACTAGTAAATTCAGAATGTAAAAGAAAAAAATGAAAAAAAATGTGATAAAATAATGCAAAACATCCTTCTCTTCGTACAGTCTAACCATACCATACAACTTGTACAAAGCGAAAGATGGGCGTGTTGGATTCCACTAATTTGTGTATGTAACTTCCAATTATGGTACTAGATGCCTCATGTCTGCTGCTGTACATTGCCGCACTCTATCGGTCCATGCCTCAAGTTCTTCGAGCGGCAATAGCAGGAGATTGTATTCTTTCCCTCTAGTCTGTTCCCTTGTTTGGTTCTTGACGTGTAATAGTTGCACTTCTTTGAAAGAGATCTAATTTACAGGAGTTATCATAAATGGAAAAATTTATTGTTACAATGAGATCTGTGGAAGTTTGTGAAACATCAGATGCAGAGCAACAGTCAAGCAATGAGTCTGTAACTTCAGTAGATACAGAACAACAATCCAATAGTGTGTCTCAAACCACTGTTTGTTCCTCGCCAGTGAGGATTTATAATGAAAAATACTCATACTTAAAAATGGGTTTCACGTGGTGTAGAGATGAAGGACCACAAAGACCACAGAGATAAGATAAGAGAGATTAGGGCTCGTACAGAGGCATACAGGCAGTCATTTTTCCCTTGTTCTGTTTGGGAGTGGAACTGGGAGAGAAGATGCTAGTTGTGGTACGAGGTACCCTCCGCCACGCACCGTATGGTGGATTGCGGAGTATGTATGTAGATGTCCTATATCGGAGCGTGTGGTATATGCAGAAAAACTTTCCAGTGTAGGTATGGTACCGAATAAATTGCTGCGCCGTAGCTCAACAAAACATAAATATTTACAAGGGATAGTTTTGACTGTTTCAAAGAAACTCAAAGACAGAAGAACCAGCAGAGTTCCCAGAATGAATTTTCGCTCTGTAGGGGAGTGTGCACTGGTATGAAACTTCCTGGTAGGTTAAAACTGTGTGTCAGAGCAGACACGAACGCGGGACCTTTGCCTTTTGCAGGCAAGTGCTCTACTTGCTGAGCTAACAGGGCATGACTCACGAGCCATTCTCACAGGTTTACTTCCGCCAGTACGCTCGGGTAATCTCCTCCTTCATACAAAAGTCCACTGGCTGGCTACACAGTGGAAGAATACTTAGTCGTGTGTATGAGTTGAAGGATGCGTTGATGATTTGTGCAAGAAAACAAAAGCGAGTTTGTGGATGCATGAAAAGACGAGCTTTGGAACACGCAGCTAGCTTTCCTGTCTGATTTGTTTGAAATACTCAACCAGATAAATGCTAATCTGCAAGGTAAGGGTGCACATTTCCTTATCGCCTCGGACAAAATGTGAACCTGAAGAGATAAAGTCGAGATACGGTTGAGGAAAAACAAAACAAAGTAATTTTTGACCATTGATATCTAAACGTGCAGTTAGTAATAAAATACAACCATTGACTCATGACCAATTAGTATAACTGACAGAGATGGATATATCCCAACACTAGGTGTAAACAGGTAACATTGGTTAGATAACCTTTCGCTCTTTTCAGCGTTGTTGAAGAGGAAGATTTGGCAGACCTGACGAACAACCACACTTTAAAACCTAAGTATTAAGAATCAGATACACGCAACTTCAGTATTTCAATGCAGCAAGATTACTCTCACCTATGTAAAAGAGCACTAATAGTTTTGCTGCGGTTTCCTACAACATATTCGTGTGAAAGTGCATTTCATATAATCACTAATTACAAAAACAGTTAAATGTGGGAATCTGAGAAAGTTACGTAGATGAGGAAATTGGTGTGAATTTGTTCTACATTCGAGCTAACATAAGAGGGGTTTGTAATGCACGTCAGTCTTACGTGAGTCCCTGAATTGATAATTGTACTGAAATGTTCTGCGTTGTGAAAAGTAGTTTAATGCGTAATTATGTGTTTGGTAATTAAATAAAAAATGACTATTTCATTAAAATACCATTTGTTGCAACAGAATCTCTTTTATTAATATGCGTGAAAGGGTGTCGTGTGACATTATATGTATTAGAAGACTGTTGCCGTGAGACAAAGTTTGGAAAGCAAGCATTTATCATTAAAATATATATTACCGGTGACGACCAGAGACCGAAAACAGAGGGCTTCGGAGGCAGTGCATCTATAAGACAGTACTGTAGTCTTTGGTCAAACGTGATCAGTGGGAAAAAACTTACATCAAACTCGAAGCGTTTAAAATGGTAAAGTGCAAGAGAATGCTAAATTTTGGGTGCACATATGAAACTCCAAAGTAATGCATGAAAATAGAAATCTAGGGAAAAGTCCAGAACGCATGAAAAGGCCAGGTTGTACATGTCCAAGGGTATTAGGACAGTACAGAGAGCTACTGAAAATTACTTTCGACTGCTAGTTTTTTCTCCTGAGTTTTTTGCCACTTGCTGCTTGTATGCCCAGACAATAAAATTTGCTTGTGTGTTTGTAGAGAACATTTGTTTGAAAATAAATTCATATATTGACAGTATAGGATTATTAAATGAGTGTTCATAAATGCTCTGCTGCGTAAAGACCGAAAACACATGCCATTTTCTACTTGTATGCGACTTCCAATTTCAAAGAGACCTCTTCACAATCGGTGGCGGTACGTGTATCTGAGGAACGGCAACAGTTTTCTTCAGAAATATACCAGTAAATAAAAGACAACATTATATTAAAAATTTTATTGTTAATTAATAGAAGTATTTCACATACGTAATAGGAAGTACATAATCGAGTAACGTTACTGACAGGTGTTTTCCGCGTCCACACGACAAGTACTGACGGGACTCTTTGCTCCTCTGTCTGGACGCCCTTCTCATCCACCTCAGAACGTTCTTTCTTCGGACGTTGTGTCAACAACTTTCTTATCCCCATATTATTTTTATTATCGCCAGGCATGCCTGGGATAGGATCTCTCTCAGCCAGTCTGGTAGGTTGGCAGCTACCGTCATTGTTATTGTCGGTATGAAACCAGGCATGTGTACTCTCTGAAATCAGATGAAAGCAAATGAACAGAAATATGAAAAACACTAAAATGTAATGGTCCATTTGCTACTAAGCATGACTGCTACTTTTCGAATTAAAAATCGACATAAAAACGTTAATGCTGTGAAACTATTGCGGATGCGTTGCGCCATTGAATCGGTATTTTCTGTTTCCGGTCTGAATTCTTCTTCATATCCTCCTAATGGATGAATTAGTTAGTCTCATGTTCTATGAATCGTTTGCTGGATAAGTATACATCACAAATTATTTTGTAAATACACCTATATGCTGATCATTGACTAGGTGTTTAATTAATTTATATTATATAAAAAAGAAGACATGCAGGTGTGAGTTAGTAATCCCCACACACCATCTTTTACACATTACAATAACAGAAATTTTCCTACGAAATTCAAGGAGTGGTCAAGGTGAAATTTTTTCAGTTTATTTTCAGTTTTTACTTTGCTGTCAGACATTTTAAATCACTGGTTAAGTGAACAAAAATTTTTGATTGCAGCATTATGCAGCTTTTCCTTTGTTAATGACAACCCTAGTGTTCTGTAATGAATATCATTTTCTCTTCTGGTATTTTAATTATGTGCATCGTTATTCGTTTTGAACTGCTGTGGATTATATATAACAAACTTCATGAGGGAATAAATGTACTGTGAAGCAGTAGTCAAAATGTGTACCTCCACAACCAGATGTCTACAAGATGTTCTTGGGTGAGCACCACATGTCATTCTCACAGCACGCTTTGGTCAATGAATTTACCCCAGAACATCATTCCATGTGAGAATACTGAATAAAAATATGCAAAATATGTCAGGTTACTAATTTCTCCCAAAGATTTGCAATGACTGTAAGTGCAAATGTGGCTGAACTAAGTTTTTTAGGATTTCCAGAATGAGCTTTGTCATGTTTAAATTCTCATCAGTGTGGCCACCTCAAAATTTTTAAGTTTCCATCCCATTTATTATTTTCTCACCCTGTGTTACACTTATTGTTCGTGTAGTACCCTTAGATGTGCAGAACTGGATATGTTGTGGCTTTTTTAAGTCGAGGGTGAGACCATTTGCAGGTAACCGGTCACCTGCAAAAAGAGCTGAACTCGCTTGTTGTATATTACAGAAAAGATTGTTTATATACAGGGGGAACAATACTGGACCTAAGATTGATGCTTAGAGATCGACATACCAGATATGACATTATCTCTGGGTTGGCTATATCATCAATCCCACAAACCCTCAGCATATCTAGAAGAATATTGATTCACACACTTAAAGATCTTAGATATGATACAGAAAATACCAGCCATCCATATGTTTTTATTTAATGCTTGTAAAACTTGATGACGGAACATGTAATTGGAATTGTCAGTAACTCTTTTTAAATCCAAATGTAATTTTGTGAGGATATGGTTGTTGCTCAGGTGAGATACTATTCTACAATACGTCATTTTCTCAAAAAGTTTGTAAAATGATGTCAATAGCGATCAGATCGGTAGTTAATGACATCTCTCTTACCATCTTTCTTAAAGACAGGATTAGCAAAGGCATATTTCAATCTTTGTGGAAAAACACCTTGACTGTTGATGTGTTACAAATTTCACATAAGAGAGGGTTTATTATATGAGAACAAATCTATAATACTCGATCGGAACTACCATGAAACCCCGGGAGCTTTTATTTTTGAGAGAATATATAATTTTCTTCATTTTAGTAGGAGATGTTGGTAACACATTCATATGAATGCATTTTATGAGAGTTTTTTCCCAACATACTGCTGTGATTTTTCTCTTAAACTGTTTTTCTTTATACTTTCTTCTCTATTTAAGGAAGGATTATTAAATATGTTTGCTACCTGTGGCTCATCAGTTACATCCCTACAGTTCAGTTCAGAACTGATGTTACCCTTTCTGTGACTGAAGAGTTACCAACATGTGTATCTGTAGATGTATTTTACGGTCCAGTAGGCCGATCAGACTGCCACAAGAATTTATATTGTTTTATTCTTCATGTCACGTTTAAAAAAAGCTGTTTACACCTGAGTCAGATTTTTTTACTGGTTGTTTCTGGTTTAGATGAGATGTTACCATTTCTCTGTGACATTAGTAAATGGGACTGATTTACACAGAGAGACAAAGCAAAAGTGGCTTTAGCCCGCTGTTGCCTGTACCAAAACTGTTTACTGTGTGATTTCCCACTCCGTTATTACAGTAAGGCAAGCCAATAGGAGACCCTATACCAAGTCTTTATTAGACACAATTTCTTCAAGATATGATTAGCAAAATATTCTGTGACTTTTAACTTAGAATGCTTCGCATTGGAAGATCAATTGTATTGCGGTTTCATGCTTTTCACGGCCGCCGAGTTGCAAGTCTTTTCAGTTGGACGACTTATGTATCGATCATGATGAGGACAACACAATAACCACTCTCCAAGCGGAGAAATTTCCAACCTGACCGGGAATCGAATCGAGGTCCGCTGCTTGGCAGTCAGACGCGCTGAACATTTAGCTACCCTTAGTGAAGGAGTGCACTTAATTTCTTCCGCAGATTCGGATAATTTTTGTTTGTTTCGTGGTCATGAGACCACACAACTTTTAATTATCGAACAAATCATCTGACTAGCTAACTGACTAACCAAATATCCTACTTACTAACGAGTGAACTCATTAACTAAAAAACTCAGTCACGAATCTAATTTTTTATAATAAAAATTAATATGTGGGTTAATATTTGTAAAACTCTAATTTCTCTCTCAATCTCCACCCTGTTAGCGAATCAAAATTTACGAAGTAAGTAAGAGTTTTTTATTTATCCATAACCATTTTCCACGCAAAAATGAGAACATGGGTTTTCTTGAATGACAGCGCCAACTACCAAGAATCAAAACAGATGTTTAAGACAAAATGTAGATAGTTTTTTATGTAGAATCTGATTCTTCAATAAAAAATGGGGGCTCCTATTTGAAATTTTCAAGTTGCCTCCCGCCCCACCCCCAGGGGGCTGGGGTGGAGTGCTAATTTTAGCACCAGTGGATTTCCCCACCAGAATAATCAACTACGGATTCTACACATTTTTTCGTGTGAAGCTTATTTTTCGGGTTATTCTGATTTGTCAACTTAAAATTTACACCTTGTATACCGTAGAATGTCTAAAGTTTATGATACAGGCTACATTAATCGTGCAAATATTTACAAGTCGGTAGAGCAGTTCAAAAATGGTCGCGACTTAGTGACTGACGAACACTGTTCCGTCCGACCAGTTGCAGTTTTAACTCCCTGACTTGAAAGTCGAACTGATGACATTAATCGTGCCGACCGCTTGTGACTGTGGAAATGATTGTTAGTAAGGTTCAAGTTAGTACTGCTACAGTTCATAACATTATCTGTAACAAGCTGAAGTACTGCAAAACATGTGCAAGATGGGTCCCAAAAGAGTTGACGCGGTTACACAAGGAAACGAGGTTGAGAGAGTGCAAGAGCTAAAGGAACGTTATTAAATGGAAGGTGAGCACTTTCTCATCAACATTTTAACTTATGAAGAAACTTGGGTTCACTATTATGGGCCAGATTCACAAAGCATGGAGTGGAAGCACACCAACTCATGTGTCTAGAAAAATTCAAAACCCAAGCATCAGCAGGAAAAGTCATGTTGATGTTGTTTAGGGATGCTGAAGGTCCTGTTTTTTGTGATTATCTCGAAGAGAAGCGTACAATGAACAGCCAATACTATTCGGATTTGCTTTCAAACAAGGTGAAGCCAGCCATGAGAGAGAGACGTCGTGGATCTCAGAGGAGAGGTGTGATTCTCCAGCAAAACAAAGCACGTCCTCATATTGCTCAACTAACCCGTGAAATCATCGACAAAATGGACTGGGAAGTACTGCCTGATCCCCTTTACAGTGCTGATTTAGCACCTAGTGATTTCTATTTGTTTTGTGCACGGAAGGAGGCATTACGTGGGAAGAGGTTCCAGGACAACGAGGACGTGAAAAAGTTTGGGGGAAATTGGTACAAACATCAAGATAAAGAGTTCTATGGAGCCGGAACAGAAAAAGCTTGTAGCCCGTTGGAACAAGTGCATAAGTGTTCAAGGGGCTTATGTTGAAAAGTGGAAAAGTATTGTTTTGCAAAAATAAACGCTTTTTTCTCCAGACCAATTTCTCTCTTTAATTATTGAATGATCCTCGAACATTAGATCCAGGCATATTTGAAGTTATGCACGAGACAAACATTCAAGGAAACCTTCCACATTGCCAGTCAGAACTATGATACCAGGGCTCTCTAAAACGCATAAAGGCTATATTCATATAATCAAGCAATAGATAATACCAAGATCTAATAACAGTGATTCAAAATAGCAGATGTAAACACTCAAGATGGTCAAAGACAAACGAACTGATTGTGCGCCATTTTAGGATGGAAAGGAAGTGTTTTGAGAAGATCTTTACTGTGATGCAACACTTAAACTGCATGTTTTCGTAATATAAAATGGAATACAAAATGTTTACATACAATATGGATAAAAACAATGGTAGAATATGGTTTCACAGGCAGATATGAAAGGTTAATATCTTGTGCAAAATCTTCAAACGTGTGTGAATTCCTAAGGGACCAAACTACTGAGGTCATCGATCCCTAGATTTAAACACTACTTAAACTAATTTATGCTAAGAACAACACACACACCAATGCCCGAGGGAGGATTCGAATCTCCGGCGGGAGGAGCCGCGCAATCCGTGACATGGCGCCCTAGACCTCGCGGCCACTCCGTGCGGCGTTAATATCTTGAAAATACACTCAATCATCATACGAATTCGATCTTTGCACTAAAATGAAATTATTTATCAGACTAAATACAGATTTTGAGTACAATAACACACGGGTTGCTTATTGTTGTAAGGAATTTTAGTTACAGGTTTCTGATCGTTAACAAAAATCCGATCTTTGCACTAAAACTGAAATAATTCTCAAAATATTTAAGATTCTGAGCAACAAACATATTGGGACTGCTGTCAAGACTTGATAGTTCCATAAGCTTAAAAAGATACTCGCATCGCTAGCATATTGGAGCTACTCATAAAAATTGCATTTTACGCTTGACTGGTGACTACCAAAGTTCAATAACTGTACCACTCCTTCTGAGCACAATGGACTCTCAAATTAAATATTTTCAAATCTGAAATGTCCGTAGAACTTATTAAAATATGTGCAGCCTACTGCTTGGCACTACTGAAAAAACTTTAAGTTCAGTTCTAGAACATTACAAATCACACTTATCCACTGCTGCTCATCTAACTTACAGTCTAAAGGGAACTTATCAACGAGAATAGTTTGATCATTTATGTCAAATTAAACAATCATATTTACACACCTACTTGTCAAAAACCGTTCTGTAAAACCGATATCAAGGTCAGCCAAACATCTTAGTGTCCCTCTGTGCTAATGTATTAACTTCATCTTGCAGTTTAACATGTTTTTCATATTCTGCTGATAATACTATATCACACTGACACACTGTGGAAACTGCATGCCACTGCAACGAAATGGCGTATTCACAATACTAATACACGTTTGTATTGGTCTGAAATAAAACTTGCTTCCTTTCGATTCAGTTTTTTCGTAGTCAATCGGTACAGAAACCTCGTGCTGGAGTATTAACTTTATCTCGCAGTACAAAGGTTTGTCACCTTCTGTTAATGCACAGTGAAGATTACATGCCGGATTAACCCCATACATCGCCATTTTACAGCAAAAATGTAACGAACTACGCCATACAGCTCAATGTTACAGCAAAATTGAAACGAAATGCCCTAAAGATCACGATGTTACAGCAAAAATATAGCCAACTGCCCAGTGGGGACAATGATGGTCAGTTTACAAGGTTACCATCATTATCCCTGGGACAATGATGGTTCATTTACAGGATGACTGCAATTATCGTTGGACACTATGATTTAATTTAAAGCCCGACCATCTGTACTCATAAGACAATGATGGTCAGTTTACCTGGTGACCACCATTATCCCCTGAAGGTAGCAATGATGCTCAGTTTGGAAGAAGAGCACCATTACCCTCTGGAGGACAATAATGGTCAGTTCACAAGGTGCCCGGAGCAATGATACCGAGGGCAGTGAAGTTCAATTTATGGGGTGACCTTTATTATTTATTTATTTATTGCCAAATTATAGACCTGTTACCTGATGTTTAAAACAGGTCGTACATCTTACAATTTTCGTTTTTCTACTTTTTACAGTTTTCTTTCCTTTTGTTTTATCTACAAAATTTACAAAGAATGACACTTTTCAAAATAACAATAACTTAAGGTTGAAATATAAATAAAATTTTGTTGTTTTTTAAGAAGAATATAGAAAGAAGATAGGATAGATGAGAGATTTGTTAGTACCATCACCAATGTGACTGACGGTGAATACCTCGGAATGGTTTCTTCGAGCCGTTGACCGCCAGTCACACACACACACACACACACACACACACACACACACACACACACACACACACACAAATGGTTATTAATAGAGAAATAATGTTGCTTATCCTATTTGTTACTAATCCTATGTATTAACTACTTTAGGTGCGCATCCATGTACAGCATTTGGGGTTTTCTTGGCTAGATTGCTAGCAATTTGCTTATTTACTGTCACATCTCAGCTTCCTTCTCCTGTTCCTCCTCATTGTCACTATTTTCACTGTCACTGTGGGTACCGCTGTCCATCCTCTGGAGATTTCTGTTACGCTGCATATAGGCATGTCTGTGATGTCGTGTCCGCATATACTCTTCATGTGTTGTTTTTGAAATACTGTTTGTCAGTGCGTTTATTTGTGCCCATTGTTCTTCGTCTCTTATTGCTGTGTATATATCTATGTCTGTATCTGTGTAACCTAAGTGTAGTGTATGTCTGTTGTTCGCGTATTGCCCGCAGAAAAAGACAGTGTGTTCTGGGGAACCTTCTTCCCCGCATGTGCATGTAGGTGTCTGCCTCAGACTCACGCGGTTTAAGTGCGTGGGATAAGGTCCGTGCCCGGTTAAGAAATGTACCATACCGCGGCTGGGATCGATATGTTTCATTCTCAACCACTCCCTTATGTCAGGGAGGAAGTCGTGCAGTCTACGTCCCTTATCACTTACATCCCACTCACCTTGCCATGTATCCAAACGCTAACTTTTAAGGTGACGTATCGTATCTATGGCCACACCGGTTATTGTGTGTACCTTATCTAGTCTCCCCACCTTTAACCAGTACCTTGCAGCTCTGTATTTGATCGTGATGTCTATGAGGCATATTCCGAGCACCAAACACTGTGCATCCGCTGAGGTGGTACCGAAGGCTCCAGATAACCTAAGTAGGACACTTCTCTGCCCTCGTCTGACGGATGCTTTGTTGGCGACCACGTTCAGTCTATGTGCCCGCGTGCTAGCTGCAAAGCTGAGTACTGATTCGAAGAGCGCACAGTGGTATGTACGTTTGACTGGTAGAGGTAGTCTGTACTGTTTTGAATTTAGCCTCACCAGTTTGTGGAGTATTTTTTCTGCTTTGTCTGTTGTTAGCCTTATGTGTTCGTGGAAATTCAATTTTTCATCTATGTGTACCCCAAGATAGCGCGTAATGCGTGCTCGTTTGATGTTTGTGTCCCCAATTTTAACCGAAGGATTCCTTTGGAGTGATCCTTTCAGTAAAGTGTATGTTGTTTTGTTTTCGGCTATCCTGAGTTTGTTGTTGTGACACCACTGAGTAATTGTTTGTAGTAATCCACTGGCTTTCTCTTCTAACTGGGCTCTGTTGTTTGCAGTGACTACAACTAATAGGTCATCTGCGTAGGCGACAATTCCGTCTGACCTGTCATCCCCATCCAGAAGCTGTAGGAGGGGTTCGATTGTTATGTCCCAGAAGATAGGGCCGCAGATCGACCCTTGAGGACAGCCTGTGGTAATTCTTTTAATTACTTTCCGGCTGTCCATGTGCCATTCGACTACTCGGTCTTTACAGTGGTCTAGAAAACTGTTGTACAGTGATTGCGGTACCTCCAGATGTCTTAGCCTCTGAAACCGTGCTGGCCACCAAAGATTATCAAATGCTCCGGCAATGTCAATCATTATTGCCATCGCGTATTTCTGTTTTGTGTTGTTAACTATGTGCAGGGCCTGGTTGATGGCATCATCTATTGATCTGACAGATCTGAAGCCGAACTGGTGTTGGCTCATACCCCTGAAAGCTCTGTGTGTTTGCAGGCGCTTATACAGTAGCTTCTCCTGAATCTTTACTAGGGTGTTTATTAGGCATATTGGCCTGTAAGTCTTTGGATCTAAAGGATCCCTGTCCGCTGATTTCTTAATAATGACTGCTTTGGAGGTTTTCCCTACTGTAGGCACCCTGCCCAGCCGTAAGGCATCGTTCAGTAACGTTGTTAGGAACGGGGTGATCTGCGGTGCTAGTTTTTTCAGTGTTTCCGAGTGGATACCATCTGGTCCAGGTGCTTTTTTGTTTTTGAGATCTGAGATTGCCAGCGCAACCTCTTCTTGCGCAAAAGGACAGGTGACAGTTGCAGTGTTGTATGGTGTGTGTAGGTTTTCTCTTAGTGTTGCATGATATTGTGTGTCTGTATCGATAACGTCGTCAGGGAGCAGTTTATACAGCAGAAACTCCGCTGTATTCCTCCATCCCCTCGTCATCGTGCCGTCATCCTGCCTTAGCGTTCCCAGAAATAGTGGGGTTTTTATCTTCTCTGTCAGTATTTTGTGTTGTTCCCCCCACATATTTTGCTCTGTTTGTGTTGTTACAAATAGCTCCCATTGTTGTCTACGCGTGTTGTATAGGGTCTGTCTATATAAGTCTTGTGCATGCCTATATGCTTCAAGTCTTATTCGTCTGTCCCTATCCCTATCCCTATCCCTATCCCAGATACTGTTGGTTGGTGACAATGATGACAGGTTTGAAAGTGACAGTCATTTTACAAGATGACTACCATTATCTCTGGCGGCCAATGATGGTCGGTTTATGTAATGTTAACAATTGTTTTTTTTTGGCTGGTAACTATTGCACTATGCTTGGGTGTTTCATTTTAGTGACCCATATAACACAACAGTGACATAACGGATTCTCCTCTCTTGGATTAGAACATCATGCAGTCGAGGTCAACAACCCTCATGTGATGTTATCATGATGTCATAACACTCCGCAAAAACGAACGAGTGTCTTCCAAGCTGGTTTCTAGGCATTGTTGGTCTCAATTGGCGTATATGCTCTCTTAATCTTGTGGCGAATTCTGAGGCTGTGATTGTTATCATCTGCCATGCTGTGCAGAAATTCTCCAGGTAGGCGTAACGTTTGTCCATACACCAGTTCTGCTACTGTTGCTTTCAGATCACTTTTGAATGACGTTCGTAGACCCAAAAGTACGATAGGTAGTGTCTCTCTCCAATTCGGTGTTGCGTGACGTCTCAGTGCTGCCTTTAACTGTCGATGAAGACGTTCAACGATGCCATTTGATGCGGGGTGGTATGCCGTGGTGCGTATGCGTTTCTTACCTAATAACGTAGCCAATGCTTTGAAAACGTAGCTTCAAATTGTCGTCCTTGATCAGTTGTAATTTTCAGTGGAACTGCAAACCGGGCAATCCAACCACGAAAAAATGTTTGAGCTATAGTTTCTGCAGTGATGTCCTTCATTGGAAATGCCTCAGGCCACCTAGTAAATCTGTCAATCACCGTGAGGCAATAACTGTAGCCTTCCGATGTCGAGAGTGGGCCGATGATGTCAACATGCACAAGGTCAAAACGCTGATTTGGTGGAAGAAATGTGCCTAATGGTGCCCTGACGTGCTGTGTGATTTTATTCCTCTGGCACGCCAAGCATTGCTTCACAAATGTTTTACCGTCTATGTGCATACATGGCCATACAAATTTTTGTTTGACCAATCTGAGTGCGGCTCTTACTCCTGGGTGTGACAGATTGTACACTGATGCAATTGCCTGTGTTCTGAATTGCTGTGGCACAAATGGACGTATCTTTCCTCTTGCTACGTCACAGTACAATTCAATGCTTGCTTCGGGAAATGTCACGAGCTGTAGCTTTAATCCTTTCTCTTGTTGCAATAGATCACGCAACTCACTATCACATTGTTGAGCATGCGCGAGGGCGTCGTAATCAATGGCCTTTGTCACCGCTTCCACCTGTGCGATGTCATCTGCTACTGTGGACACTGCTTCTATGCGAGAAAGCGCATCAGCTGGAACATTTAGCTCCCCTTCCACATACACAATGCTGGTCGTGAATTGGCTGATATAATCTAAGTGTCGCAGCTGCCTGGGCGATGCTTTCTCTGGCTTTACCTTAAAGGCATAGGTAAGCGGTTTATGATCTGTGTAAATCGTGAACTGTCGCCCTTCTAATGCGCGTCTGAATTTTTTTACTGCCGCATAAGCGGCGTACAGATTACGGTCATATGTTGCCCAACGTTGCTGAGATGGTGACAACTTATGACTATAGAATGCAATGGGCTGCCATAACTGATCAATTTGTTGCTGAAGTACGGCACCAATGGCAGTGGACGAAGCATCAACCATGAGAGCGAGTGGAGCATGCGCGACCGTGTGTGCTAATTGTGCGGCCTCTGCTATAGCATTTTTTTTGGCGTGAAACGCGGTGTCCGCCTCGATAGTCTAATGCACACTGTGGTTAGGTTTATGTGCGCCTTTAAGTAGTTCATTCAATGGTGCAGTTATCAGTGCATGATTGCGAATGAAGCGTTGGTAGAAATTCACTACTCCAATGAATCGTCGTAATTCTCTGTGACAGGGCGGGGGTATTTGTTTATGGCCTCTACTTTACTGTGTGGCGGTCGAATACCCTGTGCATTCACCAAATATCCTAGAAAGTGGACCTCTTTCTCACCAAAAACACACTTGGCAGGATTAATTACTAGTCCATGTGTGCGTAGGCGGTCAAACATTTGTGCCAAATGCTGTAAGTGCTCCTCTTCCGATGCAGACATCACCAATAAATCATCTATATACACATAGCAAAAATCTAAATCTCTTGTAACCTCATCCATAAAACGTTGGAAGGTCTGGGCGGCATTACATAATCCGAATGGCATTCGGGTGAATTCAAATAGACCGAATGGTGTTGTCACCACTGTTTTAGGAATGTCTTCTGCAGCTATAGGGATCTGATAGTAAGCTCGAACTAGATCAGTGGTAGAAAATATAGTCTTACCGTGAACATTTGCAGAAAAGTCTTCTACACTCCTGGAAATTGAAATAAGAACACCGTGAATTCATTGTCCCAGGAAGGGGAAACTTTATTGACACATTCCTGGGGTCAGATTCATCACATGATCACACTGACAGAACCACAGGCACATAGACACAGGCAACAGAGCATGCACAATGTCGGCACTAGTACAGTGTATATCCACCTTTCGCAGCAATGCAGGCTGCTATTCTCCCATGGAGACGATCGTAGAGATGCTGGATGTAGTCCTGTGGAACGGCTTGCCATGCCATTTCCACCTGGCGCCTCAGTTGGATCAGCGTTCGTGCTGGACGTGCAGACCGCGTGAGACGACGCTTCATCCAGTCCCAAACATGCTCAATGGGGGACAGATCCGGAGATCTTGCTGGCCAGAGTAGTTGACTTACACCTTCTAGAGCACGTTGGGTGGCACGGGATACATGCGGACGTGCATTGTCCTGTTGGAACAGCAAGTTACCTTGCCGGTCTAGGAATGGTAGAACGATGGGTTCGATGACGGTTTGGATGTACCGTGCACTATTCAGTGTCCCCTCGACGATCACCAATGGTGTACGGCCAGTGTAGGAGATCGCTCCCCACACCATGATGCCGGGTGTTGGCCCTGTGTGCCTCGGTCGTATGCAGTCCTGATTGTGGCGCTCACCTGCACGGCGCCAAACACGCATACGACCATCATTGGCACCAAGGCAGAAGCGACTCTCATCGCTGAAGACGACACGTCTCCATTCGTCCCTCCATTCACGCCTGTCGCGACACCACTGGAGGCGGGCTGCACGATGTTGGGGCGTGAGCGGAAGACGGCCTAACGGTGTGCGGGACCGTAGCCCAGCTTCATGGAGACGGTTGCGAATGGTCCTCGCCGATACCCCAGGAGCAACAGTGTCCCTAATTTGCTGGGAAGTGGCGGTGCGGTCCCCTACGGCACTGCGTAGGATCCTACGGTCTTGGCGTGCATCCGTGCGTCGCTGCGGTCCGGTCCCAGGTCGACGGGCACGTGCACCTTCCGCCGACCACTGGCGACAACATCGATGTACTGTGGAGACCTCACGCCCCACGTGTTGAGCAATTCGGCGGTACATCCACCCGGCCTCCCGCATGCCCACTATACGCCCTCGCTCAAAGTGTTCAACTGCACATACGGTTCACGTCCACGCTGTCGCGGCATGCTACCAGTGTTAAAGACTGCGATGGAGCTCCGTATGCCACGGCAAACTGGCTGACACTGACGGCGGCGGTGCACAAATGCTGCGCAGCTAGCGCCATTCGACGGCCAACACCGCGGTTCCTGGTGTGTCCACTGTGCCGTGCGTGTGATCATTGCTTGTACAGCCCTCTCGCAGTGTCCGGAGCAAGTATGGTGGGTCTGACACACCGGTGTCAATGTGTTCTTTTTTCCATTTCCAGGAGTGTATATGTGGAACTGGGTACCGGTCTGGAATGGCCCTTGCATTGAGTTGGCGATAGTCACCGCAGGGGCGCCATTCATTCTTCTTTTTAGGCACGATGTGAATTGGGGATGCCCAACTGCTACTAGAAACTCGACAGATACCTTGTGACAGCATGCTGCGAAATTCCTGCTTTACCACTTTTAGCTTTTCAGCCGTTAATCGTCTACGTCGAGCGGGAGTTGGCGGCCCTGGCGTGGTAAAAATGTGGTGGACGGTTGTATGCTTGATTGGTGGGAGAGTGGGCGATTGCTGTGTGATTTCGGGGTATCCTTTCAGTAATCGTATTCATAGTGTGTCGCCTGTGACTGTGCGTACCTCTAGTGGTGTGATACAACGGACTTTTCCTGTTGTATGCAGACTAGTAGTCAAATCTATTAGTCGCTGACGTCGCAGATCTGGCAGTAAGTCGTAGAAGGGCAAAAAATCTACTCCGATAATAGGCTGTGATATATCTGCCACTGTAAATTGCCATTCAAACACACGGCGTAGCCCCAAGTTAAGGAATAATGTTACTCGACCGTATGTTCTGATTTTGGAGTCATTGGCGGCGAATAGATAACAGTCGTCGCAGCTCCGGCGTGATAGGCGGTTTGCTGGATATACGGATACTTCTACGCCTGTATCGACGAGAAACTGTAGTTTTGTTTCGCGGTCTGCCACAAAAAGTCGGAGAGTGTTTGCACTGGAAGTTATCGCTGCTACGGTGTCTGCTTCATGTTTCCACTTGCAAGGTGGCGTACACTTTCGTGCATCATTACCAAATGTCTTGTGGTACCAGCATAAGTTCTGTAGTGATGGTGATCGATTGCGACTTCGTGGCCGTCGGCGTGATTGTAGGGAGACTAGCGTCACTGTGGGCGAATTTTCTTGTTGTGGCGTTAATGCTGAGACACTTGATGTGGGATACATTTCAATTAACCTGTCGGCCGTTTGTGCCAGTGCGTTTAAATCGCCTGCACATACCGTGAGAATGTTTTGAGTATCTGACGGCAACCGAGACAACCATATATTTCGTAGCACATCATCGGTTACAGTGTTAGTTGCCAGTGTGCGCAAACGTCGTAAGAGTTGTGATGGAGTGCGATCTCCGAGTTCTTCAGTGCGCAGTAGCTTCTCTAGCCGTTTTGCCTCTGATTGTGACAAACGCTTTATTAATGCGTTTTAAATGGATGCATAACGATCGGTATCCGGTGGTGCGGCTAGGATATCCTGTACTTCCGCTGCCAGATCTTCTGTAAGTGCTGCAACCACATAGCTGTACTCAGTTTCGTCCGCCGATATTTGTGCGAGGACGAACTGACTTTCTAACTGGCCAAACCACAATAGAGGGTTATGTAACCAGAATGGTGAAGGTTTTATCGTCACCCTGTTAATTGCACTGCTAGCTTCAGGTTGAATTGAGACTGGCGAATCGGTCATTATCGTGCTGAAACGAGCGCGACGCGGCTGGCGCGGAAGTTACAAACGTGGACGTTGCGGAACTTCGTTAAACGCTGAAGCTGACGCGGACGTTTACGTAGTTCGTCGGGGTCACCAAATGTGGGTGATGTAGAAAACAATTCCTTTATTCCCACATATATTTAGCAATAACTTAACACTACACACATGACTGAATTGTGTAGACATGAACATCACGGAATAACTAACAAAAGCTAAGTCAAAGAATAACTATATCACCGCACGTAAATTAACACTTCACGGAATGTTTATGAAACACTGTACACTTGTAGGGATCGATTGTCAGAAATAGGTCACTACACCAGCATGGAGGGTCACTATAATGTTCGCTGACTTTTATATCGGTATTAGAGGCGAGTTTTTAACAAATTTAGATGTGCGATAACATTGTTTACCTTTATACAAATAATCAAATTATTCTCATCAATAAGTTTTCTTTAAATTAGATCAGTAGCAGTGCCCATGTACGTTTCGCAGTGTTACAGAACGAATTTTTACGTACTTTGGTCCCTTTAATGCGTGCCACAAAGATCAAATTGTTGTTGTCAACTAATGTATAACTTATTTAATTTGTGACAATAGGGGAACCATGTGTATTATAACGAGTAATATAGATAATTTAGATTTTGATATATTTAATTTGATTGTTTATTGTGTTTAGAAAGTGTGGAAGAATAAATGAACACTGGTCATTGCCATTGTACCTTAACCTCTATGTATTATTTGTAGCGCCAATATACTAATCATGTGTATTTTTTTTAAAAATCTTGTAGAGTCTTTTCTGGCCATTGGGATTCAGTTCGAAGTGGGACACATCTCTGAAGACAATTCTATTCCAGTCAGTGATATTACAGCCCGAAGACTTGACTGGAGATGCTCCTGATAGCGCTGGGGTACCAACCTGACTGTCACATGCCATACAGCGCGTCAATCAGGAGAGATGGTCTGGGGTGCCATTTCTTCTCGTAGCAAGACCCCTTTGGTTGTCATCCGTGATTTCCATCCCATTCAGATAATTCCTCTGTGGTGCCTCGTTTTTTGTTCTAGGAGTGTATTTTAACCATTCAAACCATGTTCATTAATGGAAACAAAACTTGACACACTTATATTCTCGGACAATATATATTTCTTATTTGGAAAATGGCGAATATGGCGACTGCATGGAACGCAAATGCTGACCAGACTGTTGTAGTTACGCCTTAGAAATTTCCTTTTTCTTAACCAGATTTTGCTGACAGACAAAAAATAAGAGAGTAGTGGCTTACAGTGTTCGTGAAGTGGACTTAGCCGGCAGATTACTGTTATGGCTGAAATCCTACATATTTTGAGACTTCTAAAAATTTTTGTGGAAAGATCGAATTTTTGTTCACAATCATAAATCTGCAATTATGTTTGAGCATTACACCTAAGAAACTTGTGTGTGCGTTTTTGTACTTGAAATCATTTACTTTTTTAACAAATAATTTTATTTTGGTGCAAAATTGAATTTTTGTGGTGAAATATTATATTTTCGAGTTATAAATTTTCCATCTCTGTGTGTGGAGTCTTGTTCCACAAGTGTTTTTGACCATGTTGTACGTAAACATTTCGTATTCCGTGCATTAGGAAGGAATCCGTGCTTATTACGAAAATATACATCTTATCTTTGGTCAGTTCGTTTGTCTTTGCCTATGTCGTGTACATCTGGTATTTATGAACATTACGGTTAATTCTTGGTATTATTTAATTTTGATTATGCAAGCACAAGACGTAAATGTTTTAGTCCGGCCGGCCATCACAACTGACAACAGTAAATGTAGCAGCCTTTTTCGAAAGTTTGTAAGTACGTAACTACGATTGGGCCTACATCGAATGTACTAAAAATCGACGTTGGCTAGTGAATATTACAGATTTTGTTTTTCTAGTTTTGTACATCATGCATTATCTTCTTCCCTCTTAAAATGTTGTTTGTCCAGGTTTGTGTTTGTTCATAAACCCATTTTTGCTTTGGGCCACATTAATTGCATTCTTCCTGTAGTTGCCAATAATTGCCTATTTTTTGGGCGCTTGCCTGCTTAGCGTAGTATTTTAGCCAATATTTGTTTTGCGCACTTACAGGCCCTGACAGGTTCGTTTTGGTACATCACCTTATTTAGTCCTAAAGACAGAATGTGAACTACCTGTTAAGGATGTTTTGAGTCACATGTGTTTTGTGCTTAGGATGTTGTTTTTGAGCCACATGCGTTTTGTGATAATTTAGGCATGAGAATACGAGTAGCACTGGGGCACTTTGTGAGCTCACCATCATGTTTTAGCTACTAATTTTGACAGATGTGTGTGTGCGTGTGTGTGTGTGTGTGTGTGTGTGTGTGTGTGTGTGTGTGTGTGGACGCATCGCGAAAGAATTATCCAAATGGGACGGGGTTCGGTAGATTTGACACAGACATACAAATGATTAGAATTTCAGAAATATCGGATGGTTTATTCAAGAGAAGGATCGTCTGAAATTGGTCAAATCAGTAACGCAATGGCAAACCTTTCGCCCTTATGCAAGCAATTAATCGGCTTGGCATTGATTGACAGAGTTGTTGGATGTGCTCCTGAGGGATGTCGTTCCAAATTCCGTCCAGTAAGAGCGTTTTCTTCCCACTATCGGACTTCTGACTAGTTTGATGCGGCCCGCCACTATTTCCTCTCCTGTACCAACCTCTTCATCTCAGAGTACCACTTCCATCCTACGTCCTCAATTATCTGCTGGATGTATTCCGATCTCTGTCGTCCTATACAGTTTTTGCCCTCTACAGCGCACCTTCTAGTACCATGGAAGTTATTCCCTAATGTCGTAACAGAAGTCCCATCATCTTGTCCCTTACTCTTGTCAGTGTTTTCCACATATTCCTTTCCTCTCCGATTCTGCGCAGAACCTTCTCATTCCTTATTATCAGTCTGCCAAATTTTCAACATTCATCTGTATCACCACATACCAAATGCTTCGATTCTCTTCTGTTCCTGCTTTCCCACAGTCCATGTTTCACTATCATGCAAATCTGTCCTCAGAAAGTGCATTCTCAGAAATTTCTTTCTCAAATCAAGGCCTAGGTTTGATACTAGTAGACTTCTCTAGGCTAGGAGTGTCCTCCTTGCCAGTGCTGCTCTGCTTTTTATGTCCTCCTTGCTCCGCCCGTCATTGGTTATTTTGCTGCCTAAGTAGAAGAATTCCTTAACTTCATCTACTTTGTGACCATCGATCCTAATCTTAAGTTTATAGTTGTTATCATTTCTGTTACATCTCATTACCTTCGTCTTCCTTCGATTTACTCTCAGTCCTTATTCTGTACTCGTTAGACTGTTCGTTCCATTCAGCAGATCATGTAATTCTTTTTCACTTTCTCTGACGATAGCAATATCATCAGCGAATCGTATCATTGATACCCTTTCACCTTGAATTTTAATTTCACTCCTGAACCTTATTTCCATCATTGCTTCTTCGATCTACAGATCGAAGACTATATCCCTATCTTACCTCCTTTTTAATACGAGCACCTCGTTTGTGATCTTCCATTCTTATTATTCCCCCTTGGCTCCTGTACACGTTGTATATTACCTGTCTCTTCCTATAGCTTACCCCTATTTTTCTCAGAATTTCGAACATCTTGCATCCGTTTGACACTGTTGAACGCCCTTCCCAGGTTGACAAATCCTATGAACGTGTCTTGATTTTTCTTTAGTCTTGCTTCCATTATCAAGCGCAGCGTTAGACTTGCCTCTGTGGTGCCTTTACCTTTCCTATAGTCATACTGATTGTCATCTAACACTTTCTTTTCCATCCTTCTGTATATTATTCTCGTTAACAACTTGGATGCCTGAGCTGTTAACCTGATAACGCTTTAATTTTCGTACTTTACCGCTCTTGCAGTCCTCGGAGTTGTGTGGATGATACTTTTCCGAAAGTCAGATGGAATATCGCCAGACTTACAGACTCTGCACATCAACGTGGATAGCCGTTTTGTTGCCACTTCTCCTAATGATTTTCGAAATTCTGATGGAATGCGATCTACCCCTTTGCCGTATCTTAAGTCTTCCAAAAACTCTTTTAAATTCTGTTACCAGTACTGGATCCTTATCTCTTCTAAATCGACTTAGTTTCTTCTTCTATCACGTCAGACAATCTTCCCCCTCACAGAAGCCTTCAGTGTAATCTCTCCACCTGTCCGCTCTCTCCTCTGCAATAGTGGAATTCCCGATGCACTCTTAGTGGTACATCCCTTGACTTTTCATTATTCTGAGTCAGGCCTTTCGACAATCATTTCTTTTTCCATTTCTTCACATTTTTCATGCAGCCATTTCGTCTTAGCTTTCCTGTACTTCATATTTATTTCATTATTTTTGTACTTTCTTCTTTCATCGGCCAACTGAAGTCTTTCTTCTGGTATCCTTTGTTTCTTCGCAGTTACTTTCTTTGTATCTATGACTTTCTTTCCAATTTCTGTGATTGTCCTTGTTAGAAACGACCACTCTTCTTCAGCTGAACTGCTTATTGAACTATTTCTTATCGCAATATCTATATCCTTAAAGGACTTTAATTATGTCTCTTCATTCCTTAGTACTTCCATATCCCACTTCTTTGCGTACTGATTCACCCTGACTAACGTCTTAAACTTCAGCCTTCTCTTCATCACACTAATACAATTGTGATCTGAGTCCATATCTGCTCCTGAGTACGCCTTACAATGCAGTATCTGGTTTCGCAATCTTTGTCTCACCATGATGTAACGGTGTTGATTTGCTGTCGTTTCTGATGAGAAAAACCTAACTGTTCACAGAAACACACTCTCTGTCCTACCTTCTTATTCATAACGAATCTTGCGCCCGTTATACCATTTCCTGCTCATGTTGATATTATCTATACTCATCTGATCAGAAATCCTTGTCTTCTTTCCATTTCACTTCACTGACCCCCCCCCCCCCCCTACATCTAGTCTGAGCCTTCGCATTTCGCTTTTCAGATTATCTAGCGTCTGTACCAAGTTCAAGCTTCTGACGTTCCACAGCCCGACTCGTAGACTGTTATCCTTTCGTTGGTTATCCCCCCCTTGGCAGTCCCGTCCCGGAGATCGAAAGGGGTCCTATTCCGGAATCTGTCGCCAATGGAGAGATCATCATGACACTTTTTCAGCTACAGGCCACAAGTCTGTGGGTACACATTATGTGTCTTTAATACAGTGGTTTCAATATCGTTCTGCATCCTCATTTCTTTGATCATTGCTGATTCCTTCTTCTGTAGGGGCAGTTTGCCACCCCAAGGGCAAGAGAGTGCCCTGAACTTCTGTCCGCTCCTCTGCCCTCTTTGACAGGGCCGTTGCCAGAATGAGGTTCGCTTCTTATGCCAGAAGTCTTCGGCTGCCAATGTTGATTTTTATTTAAAATTCAAGAGCTGGCGGCGTTCTAACTCAAAACCGAGGACGTTTTGTTTACTAACCAGAGACGCTACGGCTAGACCATGTGTACAGAGTGTATCACATCGTCAAAATCGCAAGATGGTTGGAGGGCCCTGCTCATAATGTCCCAAACGTTGTCAGTTAGTGGAAGATCTGGTGACCTTGCTGGCCAAGTTGGGGCTTGGCAGTCACAAAAACATGCCAGAGAATTTCTCGACATTTGTTGATGGGCATTGTCTTGATATAAGTCCAGGAATGGCTTGCCATGAAGGACAACAAAACGGGGAGCAGAATATCGTTGACATACAACTGTGCTTAACAGTGGGGCGGACGACAGCCAAAGGGGTCCTGCTATGATATGAAATGACACCTCAGACCATTACTCCTGGTTGTCTGGCCATATAATGGGTAACAATCAACTTTTTACCCCATCACTGTACAGTGCATTTACAGACATGTCTTTGTTGGTCATCGGAACTCAATTGGAAGCTGGACTCACCATTGAAGACAATTCTGTTTCAGTCAACGAGATTCCGGGGCTCGATGACCAGTGAAGACTTGTCTGGAGACGTCCAGGACAGTGGCAGGATAACAAGCTGACTGTCACCCACTATGCGATCTGACAATCAGGAATGATGGTCTCGGGTACCATTTAATTCCACACCAGGCCTCTTTGGTTGTGATCTGCGGCACCCTTACAGCACATCCGTACATCGACGGTATTCGTTGCCCTTCGTGGCAAGCCATCCTGGGCTTACATTTCAGCAAGATAACGCCCTTCCGCACACGGCGAGAGTTTCTGCTACTTGTCTTTGTGTTTGCCAAACCCTACGTTTGCCAGCGGGGCCTGCAGATCTCTTCCGAATTGAGAACATTTGTAGCATTACAGGCAGATCTTGCCAACCTGTTTACGGTTTTGTCAATCTAACGCTCCAATTTGACGGAATTTGGCACGATGTCCATGAGGAGCACATCCAACAACTGCAAATAACTCTATCAATCAATGCCAAGCCAAGCCTAATAACTGTATGTATAAGGGGCAGCAGTCGACTAACATGTTATAGGCGTGCTTAGTTTGTGAGGCTCTTTCCCTTGAATAAATTATCGATTTTTTCTGAAATTGTAACATTTTTTGTCTGCAGATGTGCGTCTCATCTGTCAATTTCCGACCCATTTGGATGATTCCTTCGTGGTGCGTTTTTTTCTATTAGTGCGTGTATTACATGTGGAAATACGGCAAGTGATACTATTTGCGTAATTTTTTTTGAATGAATATTTTTGGACATGACTCAAAACATTCAAAGCTTTCTAATGCTTTTTAAGATGGCAGAAAGTATCTGATCGTTGAAGATTTTTGAACATGGTGCTATTTTCAGTTTGGATACTTTTGAACATGGCGCAAATATCAGATGGTTTGGATATTTTAGAACAAGGCACCATAATGGACACAATCGCAAGTGATATAATTCTGGCATCTCCAGTATTTTGGAACTTTCAAAGATTTTTATCTAGTTTTTAATTTTTTTATGTTTTCCCATCATATTGAATTTTTTATTTTGCTGCCAACATCATCTTGCACTTTGCAATTTCCTGCTTACGCCATTTTGGATTTGCGGATTTACCGCCATCTGAAATCTTAGGATTTTAGTTTTCCTTCGACTTCAGCGACGGGACTGGATGTGTGACTAGTGGATGCTGCTAGATCTGTGTGCTGGCGCCCCCACAGCCATTTTACTCGCCAAGGAACACATTAATTCTCTTCCTCTTCAAGAGAAATGAAACTTTCTGAAATACGTACTCGCCATCATGTCGATTAGAACAGCATGTTCCTTTCCGTACAACTGGTCGTGAAGATGAGTCAACGAATTTTTTATTTTTTTTATCGTTTTTGCTCAGCATGACTATAGTAACAGAAGATGTTTATTACAGGAATATGATCGCGCTGACTGTGTAGCATGCCACGGGATGCGCAATGTGGGAACCACTGTACAAGGGAATTTTGACACATTATAACCCGGCCATAATCGATAGTGAAATAGCTAGCTGGAACACCAGAAGGAACAACCGGGAAAACACTACCGATTATGAACATACGTTTAACACAACGTCTGAAAATACGGTACTTCCAAACAACGACCAGAGCAGTTAAGACCAAACATAATTTGATGCGAGTTTTGTGGTGTCTCTCTTGCGAGAGTCTTGAGTTTTAATGCAGATAGCTATGCTGGAAGAATGTTTGCCGTTGGCTCTGTGCACTTCTTTTAGCGCTTTTGGAAAGGATTTTGAGAAACGCCGATTTTCTCAAGTACAAACCTGTGTATTACGGCCGACGCAGGCTGACACCATCTCGTCAATCACCTCTGAGATGTTCTTCAAAGCGATCGCCTTGGACGCTCTGAGAATTACCTGGTAGGACAGACTGTGTATTAGTTTTCAGATCAAAAACAGTGAAAAATGAAAAGCTGCAGAAAGACATATGATTTTTTTAGTCGATGCGTAGTACATGCGAAAGCAGGGTTACCAGGATTAAATAACAAGTGTCACACAATTTTAAAATTACGCAAACATTTTGATCATTTGATGTTTTTGGCTGGTCTACCCTCAAGAGTAGGTTTACCTGCCTAACTCGAAACGTTTTGTTGCTCTTGGTGCACTCGGCATCTTTCCTTTACCTCGTATGAGTGTTACGTATGTATTAAGTGAAGATGATGTGATGAGGTGTGTGGTTATTCTAGTGATACGTTTGCGTTGACAAGCAAAAGACTGAAATTCATGATGGCATATAGTCGAATCTCCTGCCCAATAGCCCCAAAGTGGACGCAGAGCGTAATGGCTCCATTTGACGGACAAATCGTAATCAGGAATGCTAATGCCCTCACTCCATGAGACACTGTGGAGAAGCGACCGCTACAAAAGGAGAAATATTGCCAGTAGCCGGTCGATGTGGCCGAGCTGTTGTAGGCGCTTCAGCCTGGAACCGCGCGACCGCTACGGTCGCAGGTTGGAATCCTGCCTCGGGCATGGATGTGTGTGTGATGTCCTTAGGTTAGTTACGTTTAAGTAGTTCTAAGTTCTAGGGGACTGATGACCTCAGATGTTGAGTCCCATAAGTCCCATAGAGCTCAGAGCCATTTGAGCTATTGCCAGTAGAGGTACAACTAACACGGGGGTAGTGGGGGGGGGGGGGTGATTCCAGTGAGTAGGTTGCAGTAGTTATGAATAAATGAAGAGGCTTGCACGGGATAGATTTGCATTATGAGCTGCATAAAACCAGTCTTCAGACTGCAGACCACGGCAACAGCAGCACTCAGGCGTAGACCTAGGTTAGTTATTGCCAAACTTTTGCACTTTATGGTCACATCAAAACGGTAGACTTGGTGGCAAGTAATTTCTTAGAACTGGTTAACGGTTGTTGTAGGAAGAGACCTAACAGCGAGGTAATCGGTCTCATAGGATTAGGGAAGGACGGGGAAGGAAGTCGGCAGTGACCTTTCAATTTGCCTAGTGCGATTCAGGGAAATCACGGAAAACCTAAATCAGGATGGCCGGTCGCGGGATTCGTAGAACTTTCTCGGATGGAATACTCGAGTCTTATAAGTTCATAGCGCCTCTCGGATCTCCGTTGACGCATTTCGCAAAGCAGACATGTCTACGATGAATGTTGTTTCAGTAGTTACTAATCAGTTTCCCTCAACCCGACGTCACCCAAAGTAAGTTCAGCAAAGGATTTGGAGACATTTGTCTGTTAGATACAGATCCCGGCGCCAAAATTTCCTACCTAAAATTCTTACACGTCGCCGGTCGTTAACGCACCCTTGTGTTGTGACTGTCCACCAGGAGGTAACCATTTTGAATCCTTATGGTGGAGGAAATTTTCAACGTCAGCACATCTCTGCCAAAAGGAGGGTAGGTGGTAATAACCAAACGTGGAGAAGATGTCATACGGTACGTTATTTATGTATGTACTTATTCCGAACTAATCTCCCAGCCTGTTATCCAATGTAGATTGTACAAGGTGCATTCAAGTTCTAAGGCCTCCGATTTATTTTCTCTGGACTGGAAAGAGATAGAAACATGCGCATTGTTTTAAAATGAGGCCGCATTCATTGTCAATACGTCCCAGAGATGGCAGCACCGTACGGCAGATGGAACTGTTTTAAATACTTAAAATGGCGACGTTTTCCTTACTTGAACAGTGTGCAATCATTCGTTTTCTGAATTTGCGTGGTGTGAAACCAATTGAAATTCATCCACAGTTGAAGGAGACATGTGGTGATGGAGTTATGGATGTGTCCAAAGTGCGTTCGTGGGTGCGACAGTTTAATGAAGGCAGAACATCGTGTGACAACAAACCGAAACAACCTCGGGCTCGCACAAGCCGGTCTGACGACATGATCGAGAAAGTGGAGAGAATTGTTTTGGGGGATCGCCGAATGACTGTTGAACAGATTGCCTCCAGAGTTGGCATTTCTGTGGCTTCTGTGCACACAATCCTGCATGACGACCTGAAAATACGAAAAGTGTCATCCAGGTGGGTGCCACGAATGCTGACGGACGACCACATGGCTGCCCGTGTGGCATGTTGCCAAGCAATGTTGACGCGCAACGACTTCACGAATGGGACTTTCTTTTCGTCGGTTGTGACAATAGATGAGACGTGGATGCCATTTTTCAATCCAGAAACAAAGCGCCAGTCAGCTCAATGGAAGCACACAGATTCACCGCCACCAAAAAAATTTCGGGTAACCGCTAGTGCTGAAAAAATGATGGTGTCCATGTTCTGGGACAGCGAGGGCGTAATCCTTACCCATTGCGTTCCAAAGGGCACTATGGTAACAGGTGCATCCTACAAAAACGTTTTTAAGAACAAATTCCTTCCTGCACTGCAACAAAAACGTCCGGGAACGGCTGTGCGTGTGCTGTTTCACCAAGACAACGCACCCGCACATCGAGCTAACGTTACGCAACAGTTTCTTCGTGATAACAACTTTGAAGTGATTCCTCATGCTCCCTACTCACCTGACCTGGCTCCTAGTGACTTTTGGCTTTTTCCAACAATGAAAGACACTCTCCGTGGCCGCACATTCACCAGCAGTGCTGCTATTGCCTCAGCGATTTTCCAGTGGTCAAAACAGACTCTTAAAGAAGACTTCGCCGCTGCCATAGAATCATGGCGTCAGCGTTGTGAAAAATGTGTACGTCTGCAGGGCGATTACGTCGAGAGTAACGCCAGTTTCATCGATTTCGGGTGAGTAGTTAATTAGAAAAAAAATCGGAGGCCTTAGAACTTGAATGCACCTCGGATATCGCACATTTCAATTGCAAAATTAATAAAAATGATGAATTCATAAAACCATTAGATAGTTTATACTATCTGTATTACGTACATACAGAAGCTTTAAACAGACGTGTCATGTTGCACAGGAATTATTACATGACTTCCGAGAGCTATTTGTGATCTTACCATCGATCTGCACTAAACTAAACGATGGCACTCATCAGAACTACAGACTACCTCGCTACAATGAGACTGGTGTTAAATTTTTCCACTCAAAGTCACATTATACGGTCCACTTGAAGTTATTCAGTCAAAATAATCGTTTTCATTGTTTGAGACGAGCTGAGTGTTGTCAGGAAAGATAGCCTGGCGTCGTGTCGTTGGTCTCACGTCTCAACGCGCCTCGCAAGACTTAAAGCGCTACGATACCAGTGTCGAACATCGGAATCTTCAGGAGACCACTCTCCTGAAATGCCCTGGGACATCAAGAAACTGAACGTCCGGCCCTGCCTTTTCAATGAACCTGCCTAACGTACTCAAAACTTCAGCTGCCTCTACAATTTTAACCCTCCCCCCCCCCCCCCCCACTCCCGCACCTCCCACCATTATCAAACTGAAGATTCTTTCTTTTCTTTTCTCCCTAATGCAGTTTAGTACCCATCTAATCGTCATCATTCGTCCATGCCATTACATCTGAAAATCTGCTATTCTATTCTTGACTGAACTCTTCATACTCCACGTTTCGCTTCCGTTCAAGGCTACACACACTGAATAAAAAACGGAATGTGCATATGGAATATTTTACCGCAAATCGTCTTTCTGGGAGTTTGGCCATCTTGTGCAAACCTTTTTCTTTGACGCCACTTCGACGACTTACGTGTCGACGATGAAGAAATGGTGATCATTAACTAAGGTATTTGATTGTGTTGATCACAAAATATTGCTCCAGAAGTTGGACCATTACGGAATATGAGGAGAAGCTCACAATTGGTTCACCTTTTACATCAAAACAGATAGCAAAAGGTCATTATTCACAGTGTTTAGAATGGCGGTGATGTGGGGTCTGAGTGGGGTTTCTCGGAAATAAGCTGATATTGTTAACAAGAAA
Organism: Schistocerca nitens; assembly: GCF_023898315.1. Taxonomy (NCBI): domain Eukaryota; kingdom Metazoa; phylum Arthropoda; class Insecta; order Orthoptera; family Acrididae; genus Schistocerca; species Schistocerca nitens. Next base: position 1,188,996,261 of record NC_064614.1, on the reverse strand, counting down.
CGACAATAAAGAATATATATATTGAGAGGCCAATGTGAGAATACCCAGACTAGTGAACAGGGATCGATATAAGGTTCGCGAAATTACACCACTTATGGGCCGAAACGCTCGTTTCTGAGCCAAAAATATCCTTTTAGAATGGGAAGAGAAATGGGGTTGGGGTCACTTCTGTTCCTTATTTATATAAATGATATGCCCTCTAATATTACGGATAACTCTAAAATATTTCTTTTTGCTGATGACACTAACTTGGTAGTAAAGGATTGGCTCAGTTCCAAACAGTGCAGTTGATGAAATAAGTTCATTGGTTGTAGAAAATAAACAAAAACTAAATCACAGTAAGACTTAGTTTCTAACACACAATTAAACAAAACCTGAAGTAAGTCATCGTTCGACACGAAAATTATTCTACTTTGCTTATTTTCATTCGCTTATGTCATATGGTATTATATTTTTGGTTTACTCTTCCCATTCTAAAAGAACATTTTTGGCTCAGAAACGGGCGGTTCAGGCAATAAGTGGTGTCATTTGGCGAAGCATATGTCGATCTCTGTTCACAAGTCTGGGTATTCTCACATTGGCCTCTCAATATATATTCTTTACTGTCGTTTCTTGTTAAAATATCAGCTTATTTCCAAGAATAAGCAGCTTCCACTCAGTTAATACTCGGCAGAAATCCAATATGCATTTAGTCGGACTTCCTTAACTCTTGTGCAGAAAGGTGTGCAGTATACTGCTGCATCAATTTTCATTAAGCTACCACAAGGAAACTAAAATCTTAGCAGTAATCCACGCGCTTTCAAATCTAAAATGAAGACTTTCCTCATGGGTCACTTCTTATATTCTGTTGTGGAGTTCCTTGAATAATTAAGCTGATTCCTATGCTATATTGTTGGCTGCGTTTACTGAAAGTTATGGCTTGACTTTTTTTGGATTCATGAACATTTTATTTTTATCTGTTATTATTTTTATGTTGTATTGTATTGTATCGTATTGTATGTTAACTGGGCACATAGAAACGACGGAGAGGCTCCGTCCCCGCCGCAGCCGCAGTGGTCCACAACACGACGACGACTACGGCAGACCACTTCTTCACCCCTCCGCCGCCCTACACCGAACCACTCTTTCAGTGTTATTGTGCAGTTCGGCCCCTGGTGGTACACACCCACTGCCTCGCTACTGACTGTACTCATGCACCCTGACTGCAAATTTGTACGTCAGTCTGGTGATTCGACCTTTGTGCTGCCATTTGTGAACAACATTCCAGGGGTGTTTTACAACAGGATGTTCAAATGTGTGTGAAATTCTATGGGTCTTAACTGCTAAGGTTATCAGTCCTTAAGGTCACACACTACTTAAGCTAAATTATCCTAATGACAAACACACACACCCATGCCCGAGGGAGGACTCGAAGGTCCGCCGGGACCAGCCGCACATTCCAGGACTGCAGCGCCCGTAGACCGCTCGGCTAATCCCGCGCGGCTACAACAGGATAACGCTTGCCCACATGACTCTGTTGTAACACAACATGCCCGTACGGAGCTTCGACACGTTGCCCTGGCCTCCTCAATCTCCAGATCTGCCTCCAGTCGAGAAAATATGGGACACCATCTGACGACAGTTCCAGCGTCACCCACAAAGAGCATTAACAGTCCGTATATTGGCCGACTAAGTGCAACAGGCGTGGAACGGCATCCCACAAACTGACATAAGGCACCTGTACAATACAATGCATGCACGTTTGCATGCTAACAATCAGCATTCTGACTTATCTCGCATTTATATTAGCCTGTGATGTTGTAATGTTTATCACTTAAATACGTTACCTAGACAAACGTATTTCTGAAATTTCGTTGCTCTACATTAATTATTTCTTGGCGTTGGGATTTTTTCCGTCAGTGTAGTTGTAGCAGAACAACACAGTTTGCGTTAGTTGGTGAAGAGTAACACTATACATATGATTTACAATCAGATTGATTCAGTATGTAGATCACAGCGGTGAACGGCGTAAAAAAACCAATGGCGTAGGAGGACGAAAGTGATGGAATACAAATAATGAAAAGAGGAGAATAAATCACGTGACTTCCTGAAAAACGAGAATAAGGGTAAACAGACGTGGGATAATAAATATACTTAGTTTAATATTTCACGGAGAGAAGCTGACGTACTACTGTTGACAACGTCAAACACATGGATGTTGGACATGTAGGGCACACATTTGTTCACAGTTCCAACACTTTGTTTCCACTATTTGTTCCATCGTAGATTACATCGCAGCAGTGCGGAAATATTTACCCAAGTTTCTGGAGGATGCAGAGACGAGAGTGAGTATTTCTTAGCGCAGCACGTGATGCCAATTTCAAGTGATCAGCCACAGTTAGGCTTAAGCTCTTGACCGGTTTCTATTACGCTGAAGTTTTAGGTGAATTTAGGGCTTTCTGACTTCTGCTGAAAAACTAAAACTTGTGCTCCGTGCCGCCGTTGGATAAGCAGCTGCAGCAGCAAGTCGTATACTCCTAGCTCACTCATTTGTTACATAGTTTAATTCTTAATTTCTTTGCGTGTTTTTGGTACTTGCATTGTTTAATTCATAAATTTCGGGCGTATTATAGTATTTGAGAGTTGCAGCATCGCGTTTTAGTACCTGAATGGTGTAAATTCGCGTAGTCGTTTGTCTTCTGTTTTTGTTTTGAACGGCCAGTGTCGGTTGGTCACAGTCAGTGTGCTCCGTGCCGCCGTTGGATAAGCAGCTGCAGCAGCAAGTCGTATACTCCTAGCACACTCATTTGTTACATAGTTTAATTCTTAATTTCTTTGCGTGTTTTTGGTACTTGCATTGTTTAATTCATAAATTTCGGGCGTATTATGTGGTGTCACCGCTAGACACCACACTTGCTAGGTGGTAACTTAAATCGGCCGCGGTCCTGTAGTACATGTCGGACCCGCGTGTCGCCACTGTGTACTCGCAATCCTAGCGCCACCACATGGCAGGTCACAAGACACGGACATGACCTCGCCCCAGTTGTACGGACGACATAGCTTGCGACTAGACCTACCAAGTATTCCTCTCATTTGCCGAGAGACAGATTAAATAGCCTTCAGCTAGTCCATCGCTACTACCTAGCAAGGCGCCATGTGTATCATTGCTAATTGCTTACTACTATGCAAGAGATGTATTTCAACAAGAAGAACATCATTAAAAGTTAAGTAGATGACAATCTCTCTTCTTTTCTTTATAGTTTTTCATCCAGTCTCCTGTTTCAGAATTTACGCCCGTCTGCGTTAGTTTCGCGTGCACCTAGCCACTCATTGTGTCGAGACCTTAGGGAATCGACACAACAATATTTTGGCGCCGAGGAGTGGTGCCGCGCCCACGTTGCAGTCTTTGTGTTATACTTGCTCTAATTTGCTTGAATCATGGCTTCGCCGCATTCTCCAGATGTACTGTCCGAATTTTTTCGCTTGCAGAATCAGCAGACGCAGGCGTTATTGGAAGCCCTTGGACAGCTCGTCCAGGGTCAACGTGCGCTGCAAACCGATGCGGCGGCAGCCGTTTCATCGCTACCGCAGCCACACACCGCTGTCGCACCGCCATTTAGGCCCTTTGAGGCCCATAACGAAAGCTGGACTGAGTGGGCCGATCAGTTCAACTTCCACCTCACTGCTTATGGAATTCAAGGTAAAGAGCGGCAGCCGTTTTTGCTTTCTTGTGTCGGTGTGTCTACCTACCGGGTGATAGTGAAATTGTTTCCCCGACGCGACGTAGCAACTCTGTCCTACGAGGAAATTTTGTCGGCTTTAGATGCCTATTTCAAAGAAACAGTAAATGTAGTTGCCAAACGGTATACGTTTTTTCGTACAAAACGTACGGCCGGTCAGACTAACAGGGAGTGGGTAGCAACTTTGCAAGGACTTACTAGAGACTGCGCGTTTGCCTGTGAATGTGGCCTCCCATATTCAGATACTATGGTGCGTGATGCAATTGCACAGAACGTTTCTGATGTTCGCATACGGGAACAGATTTTGAAGCTAGTTAATCCCTCCCTGCAACAAGTGATAGACATATTGGACAGGCAAGACACACTTGACTTTGCTCAGGAATCATTTGAAACTTCGCCAGCAGTGTGTCACATTAATCGGCCCGCCGGGCCCGCTGCACGGGACGCTAAGCGGCCCTCGCGCCCGACTTCGCAGCGGCCGCCTAGTTTGCAACCACGTGCGCCGCGTAAGCAAGCAACTGCAGTGAAATCTTGCCCGCGGTGTGCAACTAGACATTCGCGTGAAAATTGCCCGTCACGCCAAGCTTTTTGCTTTTACTGTCACAAGAAAGGACATGTACAAAGTGTTTGCCAGAAAAAGCTTAGATCAGACAATCACACAAATTCCAGGCCTTTTGCTTCGCGCCGGAATCGAACCCAGGACAATCAGGCTCGTGGACCTTCACCCATGGACATCCATGTAGTACATTCCCACCCGTCCAGTGACACTTTAGCTAACAGTGACTGTGTTCGTCCCACCCAAAGTGTGCGTCGACGTCGCCGGAAATCCCGTAAAGTTGCAAGTGCTTCTGGACCTGTATCAGTTCAAATTGCACGAGACAGTCGCTCTTGTCAACAAGACAATAAACTTTTTGTGGACTTAGACTTTGCAGGAAAAGTGATCCCATTCCAGCTCGATACCGGAGCTGCTGTTTCATTGCTCAATCACGACACGTACAAACAGCTGGGCGCACCGCCATTGCGTGCCGCAAATGTTACGTTAACTAGTTACTCAGGACAGCATATACCTGTGTTAGGACAGTGCAGCCTTCTTGCAACATACAAGGGACAGACAAAACTTGTGTCATTTTATGTTCTTCGTTCCTCTAGTGCAGTGAACTTGTTTGGTTTAGATTTGTTTCAATTGTTTAATATGTCTATTGTACATCAGGTCCTATCCGTGAATCAGACTGTGCCTTCCGCCAGTGTTTCTAGTCTTTGTGAAGAATTTGCAGACATTTTTGCACCGGGCCTTGGTTGCGCTAAGAACTATGAAGCGCATTTGGAACTGAAAGACAACGCGCAACCAAAATTTTTCAGAGCGCGCAATGTTCCCCACGCATTGCGTGATGAGGTCGCAAGAACATTGCACGATTTAGAATCTCAAGGTGTAATTGAACGTGTGCAGGCTTCTCTCTGGGCCTCACCCTTAGTCATTTTGCCAAAACCTTCCGGAAAATTGAGACTTTGCGTGGACTTCAAGGCCACTGTGAATCCACAACTTGTGACTGCTACTTTTCCTTTGCCCCGCCCGGAAGATCTTTTTGACAAACTGTGCCCGGGAAAATATTTTTCAAAATTGGACCTAGCAGATGCGTACTTGCAAATACCTGTGGACGAAGAATCCCAGCGCGTCTTAGTGGTTAACACGCATCTTGGCTTGTATCGCTTCAAAAGACTGCCATTCGGGTGTGCATCCGCCCCTGCTTTGTTTCAGCAATATTTACAAACTATTTGTGCGTCGGTCCCTACTGCTGCGAACTATCTGGACGATATTGTGATCTCAGGAAAGACAGAAGCCGAACATTTGCAGAATCTCCGGACCTTCTTTCAGGTCTTGCGTCAGAATGGTCTTCGCTTGAGGAAGGACAAATGTGTGTTTTTTGCTCGTGACTTACCGTACCTGGGCCATGTCCTTAACGCCCAAGGTATACATCCGAGTCCAGAGCACCTTCGTGCCATTCGGGACTTGCCGTCACCGCAGAACTTAAAACAGCTACAGAGTGTGCTGGGTAAGGTAAATTATTATCATCGATTTGTGCGCAATGCTTCTTCCATTTCAGCTCCGCTTCATCGCTTACGCCGTAAAGGTGTTCCGTTCGTCTGGACGACGGAATGCGAACGCGCCTTTCGCCAGTTGAAATCGGCGTTACTATCAAATACTTGCCTTACGCCATTCGATCCCCGAAAACCCCTTTTGTTGATGGTCGATGCATCGGATTTCGGGATCGGTGCTGTGCTTGCGCACAAGGATGGCTCGCATGATCGCCCTATTGCCTTTGCGTCCAAATTGCTCTCATCTGCGCAAAGAAATTATTCACAACTAGAGAAGGAAGCTTTGGCTCTTGTGTTTGGTGTTACCAAGTTCCATGACTTCTTGTATGGTCGTCACTTTACAATCATCACGGACCACAAGCCTTTGACATCGCTTTTTCATCCGAACAAGCCTGTACCTCCACGTACAGCGCAGAAATTCATTCGCTGGTCACTTTTTCTCTCGCAGTACCGCTACGATATCTTGTATCGGTCCACTGCTAAGCACGGCAACGCTGATGCGTTGTCCCGTTTGCCTGTTGCTGAGGATAAAGCATTCGATTCTTCCGAACTTGCTTGCATGTTCATTGATTCGGAAGCCGATGACGTGGTCGCATCGTTTCCGATTGATTTTCGTCGTGTAGCTACAGCCACAGCTGCTGACCCTGTCCTTGCTCCCGTTTTGCGTTTTGTTGCTACGCAATGGCCCTTGTCAAAGTCACGGATCGAGGATCCTTTGGTTCGCCGTTTTTTTGCTCACAAGGAGCGACTTTTTGTACGACGTGGTGTTTTGTTGTTGCGTTCCGATAATGATCAATCCCGAGTCGTGGTCCCACGTTCGTTACAGTCCTCTGTCTTACGGCTTCTTCACCAAGGACATTGGGGTATAGTGCGAACGAAACAACTTGCTCGACAGCACTGTACTTGGTTCGGAATCGATGCTGCGATTACGAATATGTGCTCCTCTTGCGTGGCGTGTGCCGAACGACAATCCGCACCGCCGCGGAAATTCTTTGCATGGCCGAAAGCCACTTCCCCTTGGCAACGCTTGCACATCGATTTTGCTGGTCCATTCTGGAATGCTCGATGGTTGGTTGTGGTCGATGCTTTCAGTAATTTTCCTTTTGTTGTCCGGATGTCTTCCACGACGTCTTCTGCCACAATCCAAGCCTTGTCTGCTATCTTTTGCATTGAAGGTCTTCCGCAGACTATTGTTTCCGACAATGGCCCACAATTCATGTCCGCAGAATTTCAGTCGTTCTGCAAGGCCAATGGTATTCAACATCTGACATCCGCGCCGTTTTCGCCTCAGTCAAACGGTGCCGCGGAACGATTGGTCCGGACTTTCAAGTCGCAGATGTTGAAGTTGAAAGAGTCGCATTCTCGGGAGGACGCTTTGTTGCTCTTTTTGTCCTCATATCGCTCTCAGCCCCGCGATGGTCGCTCGCCGGCTGAGTTGCTCCATGGTCGTCCTCATCGAACTCTGATGTCTTTGCTGCATCCGCCACATCAGGTTCCTGTGCAGCGGCAGACTCCTGCTTTTGCTCCTGGCGACGTTGTCTATTATCGCAACTATCGCGGTTCACAGCGTTGGCTCGCAGGGCGCCTTCTTCGCTGCCTCGGCCGCGCGATGTATTTGGTTTTGGGGGCCTCTGGTGAGGTGCGTCGGCATCTCAATCAGCTGCGCCTCTGTCGTCGCCTGGGTTCTGCCGCTCCCCGTCTGCTTTCAGCGACGGAGCCGTCCGGTCAGCGCCTTGGGGACCCATCTACTGGCTCGCCTCATCCCCAGGTGTTACCGACGATGCCTTCCATTTTGCCTCATGGCGTCGCGCCGCCGCAGCCGCCGCCGGCGCCGCCAGCAGCGGACGCTTCGCTGCAGCCGCCTCGCGCCTCCCTGGGTCACGCGCCGCCGCTTGCTTCCCGTGACCAGCCGTCCTCCGCCATGGACCTCTTGCCCGCTCCGGACCAGATGTCGTCTTCGCCCGTCGGGTGCTCCGACCACATGGAGGTCGACCCTTCTATATCATTCCGTGCGCAAACACCTCATGTTGACGTGCACCCTGGACTAGGTTTGCAGGCGTTTCCTAGCTCCCCTCGGACCGAATGGCCGGGTGCGGGTGGCACAGCCTCGCCTGTTGTTAGGCTCCCCACCTCATCGCATACGTCAACATGGGGTCCTCCCCACGGCGGGCGGAAGCCTTATCTCACGACCGTTCGCCGATTTGCGGGGGAGGAATGTGGTGTCACCGCTAGACACCACACTTGCTAGGTGGTAACTTAAATCGGCCGCGGTCCTGTAGTACATGTCGGACCCGCGTGTCGCCACTGTGTACTCGCAATCCTAGCGCCACCACATGGCAGGTCACAAGACACGGACATGACCTCGCCCCAGTTGTACGGACGACATAGCTTGCGACTAGACCTACCAAGTATTCCTCTCATTTGCCGAGAGACAGATTAAATAGCCTTCAGCTAGTCCATCGCTACTACCTAGCAAGGCGCCATGTGTATCATTGCTAATTGCTTACTACTATGCAAGAGATGTATTTCAACAAGAAGAACATCATTAAAAGTTAAGTAGATGACAATCTCTCTTCTTTTCTTTATAGTTTTTCATCCAGTCTCCTGTTTCAGAATTTACGCCCGTCTGCGTTAGTTTCGCGTGCACCTAGCCACTCATTGTGTCGAGACCTTAGGGAATCGACACAACATATTATAGTATTTGAGAGTTGTAGCATCGCGTTTTAGTACCTGAATAGTGTAAAATCGCGTAGTCGTCTGTCTTCTGTTTTTGTTTTGAACGGCCAGTGTCGGTTGGTCAGTCAGTGTGCTCCCTGCCGCCGTTGGATAAGCAGCTGCAGCAGCAAGTCGTATACTCCTAGCTCACTCATTTGTTACATAGTTTAATTCTTAATTTCTTTGCGTGTTTTTGGTACTTGCATTGTTTAATTCATAAATTTCGGGCGTATTATAGTATTTGAGAGTTGTTGCATCGCGTTTTAGTACCTGAATAGTGTAAAATCGCGTAGTCTCCTTCCGCCACCGAGCAGTGTCAGCAGTGCGCAAGTAGCAGCATTACTGCATTTACTAGGCAATCTTGTATTTTAATAACCGTTTAAATTTTGTCGATTTGTTTGCGCTCTCTGTAGATTAGTTCAGACGTTCTTTGCAAAACAGTTTTTAGCATGGATAGGGACTGCAACTGCTGTGTTCGGATGCAGGCTGAGTTGGCATCCCTTCGCTCCCAGCTTCAGGCATTGTTGGCTTCGGTCACACAGCTTGAGGCTGTTTCCAATGGGCATCACTGTGGGGGTCCGGATGAGGGTTTGTCGGGTACGGCCAGCTCGTCCCACGCATCCCCCGATCGGACTACGACTGTGGTTGCTCGGGATACTGCCCGCATTGAGGCTGATCCCTCACCTGTGGTAGAGTGGGAGGTCGTCTCAAGGTGTGGCAGGGGGCGAAAGACATTCCGGAGGGCTGAACGGAAGGCCTCTCCAGTTTGTCTGACGAACCGGTTTCAGGCTCTGTCTCAGGCTGATACTGATCTTCGGCCTGACATGGCTGCTTGTCCTGTTCGAGGTTGCCCCTCAGCCTGCAAGATCCTGGCGGTCGCAGAGGGTGGGCTTACTAGTAGTTGGGAGCTCCAACGTCAGGCGCGTAATGGGGCCCCTTAGGGAAATGGCAGCAAGAGAGGGGAAGAAAACCAATGTGCACTCCGTGTGCATACCGGGGGGAGTCATTCCAGATGTGGAAAGGGTCCTTCCGGATGCCATGAAGGGTACAGGGTGCACCCATCTGTAGGTGGTCGCTCATGTCGGCACCAATGATGTGTGTCGCTATGGATCGGAGGAAATCCTCTCTGGCTTCCGGTGGCTATCTGATTTGGTGAAGACTGCCAGTCTCGCTAGCGGGATGAAAGCAGAGCTCACCGTCTGCAGCATCGTCGACAGGACTGACTGCGGACCTTTGGTACAGAGCCGAGTGGAGGGTCTGAATCAGAGGCTGAGACGGTTATGCGACCGTGTGGGCTGCAGATTCCCCGACTTGCGCCATAGGGTGGTGGGGTTTCGGGTTCCGCTGGATAGGTCAGGAGTCCACTACACGCAACAAGCGGCTACACGGGTAGCAGGGGTTGTGTGGCGTGGGCTGGGCGGTTTTTTAGGTTAGATGGCCTTGGGCAAGTACAGAAAGGGCAACAGCCTCAACGGGTGCGGGGCAAAGTCAGGACATGCGGGAACCAAGCAGCAATCGGTATTGTAATTGTCAACTGTCGAAGCTGCGTTGGTAAAGTACCAGAACTTCAAGCGCTGATAGAAAGCACCGAAGCTGAAATCGTTCTAGGTACAGAAAGCTGGCTTAAGCCAGAGATAAAACCTGCCGAAATTTTTACAAAGGTACAGACGGTGTTTAGAAAGGATAGATTGCATGCAACCGGTGGTGGAGTGTTCGTCGCTGTTAGTAGTAGTTTATCCTGTAGTGAAGTAGAAGTGGATAGTTCCTGTGAATTATTATGGGTGTAGGTTACACTCAACAACCGAGCTATGTTAATAATTGGCTCCTTTTACCGACCTCCCGACTCAGCAGCATTAGTGGCAGAACAACTGAGAGAAAATTTGGAATACATTTCACATAAATTTTCTCAGCATGTTATAGTCTTAGGTGGAGATTTCAATTTACCAGATATAGACTGGGACACTCAGATGTTTAGGACGGGTGGTAGGGACAGAGCATCGAGTGACATTATACTGAGTGCACATCCGAAAATTACCTCGAGCAATTAAACAGAGAACCGACTCGTGGAGATAACATCTTGGACCTACTGATAACAAACAGACCCGAACTTTTCGACTCTTTAAGTGCAGAACAGGGAATCAGTGATCATAAGGCCGTCGCAGCATCCCTGAATACGGAAATTAATAGGAATATAAAAAAAGGGAGGAAGGTTTATCTGTTTAGCAAGAGTAATAGAAGGCAGATTTCAGACTACCTAACAGATCAAAACGAAAATTTCTGTTCCGACACTGACAACGTTGAGTGTTTATGGAAAAAGTTCAAGGCAATCGTAAAATGCGTTTTAGACAGGTACGTGCCGAGTAAAACTGTGAGGGACGGGAAAAACCCACCGTGGTACAACAACAAAGTTAGGAAACTACTGCGAAAGCAAAGAGAGCTTCACTCCAAGTTTAAACGCAGCCAAAACCTCTCAGACAAACAGAAGCTACACGATGTCAAAGTTAGCGTAAGGAGGGCTATGCGTGAAGCGTTCAGTGAATTCGAAAGTAAAATTCTATGTACCGACTTGACAGAAAATCCTAGGAAGTTCTGGTCTTACGTTAAATCAGTAAGTGGCTCGAAACAGCATATCCAGACACTCCGGGATGATGATGGCATTGAAACAGCGGATGACACGCGTAAAGCTGATATACTAAACACCTTTTTCCAAAGCTGTTTCACAGAGGAAGACCGCACTGCAGTTCCTTCTCTAAATCCTCGCACAAACGAAAAAATGGCTGACATCGAAATAAGTGTCCAAGGAATAGAAAAGCAACTGGAATCACTCAATAGAGGAAAGTCCACTGGACCTGACGGGATACCAATTCGATTCTACACAGAGTACGCGAAAGAACTTGCCCCCCTTCTAACAGCCGTGTACCGCAAGTCTCTAGAGGAACGGAGGGTTCCAAATGATTGGAAAAGAGCACAGGTAGTCCCAGTCTTCAAGAAGGGTCATCGAGCAGATGCGCAATACTATAGACCTATATCTCTGACGTCGATCTGTTGTAGAATTTTAGAACATGTTTTTTGCTCGAGTATCATGTCGTTTTTGGAAACCCAGAATCTACTATGTAGGAATCAACATGGATTCCGGAAACAGCGATCGTGTGAGACCCAACTCGCTTTATTTGTTCATGAGACCCAGAAAATATTAGATACAGGCTCCCAGGTAGATGCTATTTTTCTTGACTTCCGGAAGGCGTTCGATACAGTTCCGCACTATCGCCTGACAAACAAAGTAAGAGCCTACGGAATATCAGACCAGCTGTGTGGCTGGATTGAAGAGTTTTTAGCAAACAGAACACAGCATGTTGTTATCAATGGAGAGACGTCTACAGACGTTAAAGTAACCTCTGGCGTGCCACAGGGGAGTGTTATGGGACCATTGCTTTTCACAATACATATAAATGACCTAGTAGATAGTGTCGGAAGTTCCATGCGGCTTTTCGCGGATGACGCTGTAGTATACAGAGAAGTTGCAGCATTAGAAAATTGTAGCGAAATGCAGGAAGATCTGCAGCGGATAGGCACTTGGTGCAGGAAGTGGCAACTGTCCCTTAACATAGACAAATGTAACGTATTGCGAATACATAGAAAGAAGGATCCTTTATTGTATGATTATATGATAGCGGAACAAACACTGGTAGCAGTTACTTCTGTAAAATATCTGGGAGTATGAGTGCGGAACGATATGAAGTGGAATGATCATATAAAATTAAATGTTGGTAAGGCGGGTACCAGGTTGAGATTCATTGGGAGAGTGCTTAGAAAATGTAGTCCATCAACAAAGGAGGTGGCTTACAAAACACTCGTTCGACCTATACTTGAGTATTGCTCATCAGTGTGGGATCCGTACCAGATCGGTTTGACGGAGGAGATAGAGAAGATCCAAAGAAGAGCGGCGCGTTTCGTCACAGGGTTATTTGGTAACCGTGATAGCGTTACGGAGATGTTTAATAAACTCAAGTGGAAGACTCTGCAAGAGAGGCGCTCTGCGTCGCGGTGTAGCTTGCTCGCCAGTTTTCGAGAGGGTGCGTTTCTGGATGAGGTATCGAATATATTGCTTCCCCCTACTTATACCTCCCGAGGAGATCACGAATGTAAAATTAGAGAGATTAGAGCGCGCACGGAGGCTTTCAGACAGTCGTTCTTCCCGCGAACCATACGCGACTGGAACAGGAAAGGGAGGTAATGACAGTGGCACGTAAAGTGCCCTCCGCCACACACCGTTGGGTGGCTTGCGGAGTATAAATGTAGATGTAGATGTAGATTTTAGGTCCAGATTTTGCTCCCATCTGAAAGCTGAAGACAGGTCGTCATTTATTCGACCGATAGCACTAATGTTATCTGCAGGTCTGATGCTTAAGTAATGCTGAATTTCAGAGTTTTAATCGAACACTTAATAAACGCTGGTATGTGAAAAAGTAATAGACAGTAGTATGCTGCTTACAATATGCTAACGACCTAGAAGCAGAATTTTCCCTAGAAGCAGTAGAATCCTGTCGTCTACAAAAGAAAATGTGTGTTTGTTGGAAGCCGCAGTCTATGATCAACAGAACATTCAAGGAAGATTAGGGACAAACGTCATGGTAATAGCGATGTCATTTGAGAGGAATCACAAACTCGGGGTATGCAGTAGGAAAATGCGCGTGTCCTTTTCGAAGGAACCATCACGGTGTTTGCCTTAAGCGGTTTAGGTAAATAATGTAAAACCTAAAGTTCGGTAGGCAGTCGAGAACTTAAGACCTGGTCGCTTCCGAAAGCGAGTCCATTGTCTTAATAATCGCGTCGCTTTCCTGTGGGATGAGCTACAGCGTAGGTTGCCTGATTGCCAGACGTATCAGTTCGTTAACAATCCCACCAGTTTCTATTCAACATGCTACAGGGACAATAGAAACAAATTTCGCGTTCAGTGTATCATGTATTAGAGAAAAAGATTAAAGACTGTAGTCGTAGGAAAAGGATGCCTACAAGTTATTAATTTCACGTTTCGTGTCTTTGGAATGAACAACAGTGAGGATTCGAAAATATTTGTGATAGGGTGTATTACACAGAATGCAGATCAGCTTACCTCACAATTCTTTCTTGCCGCCTGTCGAATACCTTCTCTGTCATCGGACAGAGTCTTCTCACTGTTTTCAAAGTACTTCGCCTGCAAGCGCTCCACGTCAGAAAGAGCAGTTCTGCAAGAAACCAAGACATTAGGAAATGAAAACATATACTGGATATCCCAAAATAACATAAGAAAGAGAGAAACTACGATGGAAAATAAGACGCCATTTCCGGAAACATGACGTATGTGAATGTTTAATGAAAATTAGATTTAGTGGTGTATTTACATTCTTGCTGTCTTTGTTTTATAGCTGTATTCATTTTTTTATTTCACAGTATAGCCTGAGCTGATCTTCCTTCAGGCATTCCGATTGTATTAATGCGGGTGAATAGAAAAGATTGAAGCAATGGACGAGAAAAGTAGCCACCGCATTAGTTTTTACAGACTGACTGAGCAATAATAAGAAAATCTTCTTCTTTCACATATTAAAATATTTTCAGTAGCGCAACTACAGTTACTACGTAGATCTATATAAACATATGGGTGTTTTAGTGCAGATTACGTTATTTGCAGAATACTTCTAATTTTACTGAGAGACGTAGTAATGTGGCGAACATATAACAAGGCAGATGATGGAAAGATACACAGTGGCAGACACATCTAGGTGCGACGAACCAAACCATTCAGAAGTCATGAACGGGTTTGAAAGGTGGACTGAACATCGATGATATTCATGTGAACTGTGTTTAATGACTGCTGCATTGTTATCGTGGTGTTCTAAGGGGAAGAGGGCGCTGTCGCTGTCGTTGGCAGACATATTTTGTTCATCTCCGGCAGAAGCCTGGACAACCGTTGATCTGAATGGGTCGTATCCTCAGTCCTTCACTGCTTGACCATCACATCTGATTAGGTATATGGGCAGCAATCAAGTCCACATTTATGAAACTGCTTAAGGATCACAAAACCATGTCATAAGAGTATTGTACCATTCGTTGTACTTAAATAACGACATTTGTTATGCCACCTTGGGAGTAGAGCTAAAATGCAGAAGGGATCACGTATTCTCGTGTTATTTTACTGCTCTTTCGAGATACTAAAACATCGTAATTGACTGCATCATATGGTAAGAGACATTAGCTAACCACTCCTCAACCGATGTGAATAAACTAGCTCCTAGCTCACTGCTACATCCCATTAAGAGCTTCCGGTTGGTCGGTAGTGTGTGCTGTGATACAGTAGGATGAACTTGAGTGTATACTGCGCTTTTCAGTGTTCCTCCTTCAACGAGAAGAAGTGCGCACCGTCTGGAGGACAGCCAGACAGTAGGAACTGAGAAAATCAGAGAACGCTCGACACCGTCAATATCCACAAATCGGAAGCACCGTTTGGTCCTGCAGGGTGGTCAGAAACAGTCCGAAAAGCTTATGGGGGTGTTTCGGGGATGGTCGTGCAAAGAAATAATTGTTAAGAAAAAAATTCAGTACGTTGCGCCGCTTCCAAGTTATTTGGCACTGAAGTTAGCCAGTCAGATCGTTGACCATGCAAATTGCAAACCTGTAAGCGCTAAAATGCGATAATGCACTGACATCAGTGGTCCGTGTGTATCCATTTGTCGAACGTCTCATTAGCAATGAAAATGAGGCGTTTTCGGAAGTGATAAATTTAAGCTAGGTGAGCAAAAGTTACATTGCTCAGTTTGAGAAAACCAAGCAAAGAGCACGTATGGCGACACTGGCAGGTTACTTGAATTTGCGCGGGCAACGACCTGATTGGCTAACTTTAATGCTAAATAACACGGAAACTGTGCAACGTACCGCAACACTCTCACAAGCTTTACGGACAGTTTGTGACCATTCTGTGTATTAACCTGTGAAATCCTGTCCACTCGTGTCTTATAAGAGTGCTTAGGAAGCTGTTTTTTCGGACAGCTAGGCAACATACAAACATATATTAATAGAGTTTATTACAGTAATTGAACTGATAATACTTAACTTTGTATTTACGAGTTGTCGCAAGCAATTGGCGACATGCAAATAATCAATGTCCTTCAACGTATACAATTTCTGTGTAAGCAGTGAATAACAGATCACACAAGTTCATAAGTCACTGCTATCGTTAATGTTACTGCGCGTCTTCTAGTGCGCCGAGGCCTGGCCGCGCGTCGCTTTTATTCCCTTCGTATAGGTGTCGCTTCTGACGTCGTGACATCCTAGACAGCGTGCTATTGGCTGATGTCGTCTCACAGCCCTCTCTGCTTTTTCGTTCTTGATCTTCGTGCACGTGCTTGTCGTTACGTCGGAACGCAACCACCATAAAAAAAGTATCGTCGGGCAAAGTTCTGAAGAGATTTGAGGCGACTGTCAGGAGGAGGTCTGTCGACGACTGAAAAAGTTATCTAGGGCCAAATCGGAGGAAAGGAAGTAAATGAAAGAAGATTGGGACCATTTTCATTTACTTCTCAGACAATGTTCTGTTCAGCCAGTACCAGGTGAACTGATAGTGGGAGTTGCGATTTGGGAACAAATGGGAGTGGCTTACCAGTTCTATTTACCTGGCAAACCAAGGATGCATTACGACAACCTAGACCAGAACTAAGGAACTGAAGCTATTTTAATCTATTTCTGGTAGAATGTCATGATCATTCCTAAAAAAAACTAAATTTTTTTGTATGTATGTCCTCGAGGAAAAACCATTTTAGTCGGCCGTGTTGAAACTTAAATTTTTCTAGAGATATGTGGACGACACCTTTGTAATATGGCCACATGGCGCAGAAACGTTTCTTGCATTTCTGGAACACGTTAACTGCCCCCCATAAGACCATTTGCTTCACCATGGAAGGGGAGAAAAATGGAGACTTCCAGTTCTTAGCTGTCTTGGTCCGCAGAAAAGAAACAGTCCCTCGGGTTGCAGTGTGTTCCATAAACCAACTAACACTAACCTATATCTACTAGCTGCCATAAGTATCTCAATGCGGTGGCGCATTACGGGCTCTAGTTCACAGCGCTAGAGCTTCCTCAGATGCAGGAAGCTTGTCATCAGAGCTCAGTCACCATCGCTCTGTGTTTGTAAAAGAACGGACACTATGATAAACAGATTCGTACTGCATTTCAACCTGCATACACTAAATCTCAAGAACAGCCAGAAGGAACGGACAATTCCTCGAGGACGGTTTTTCTGTCCTACGTTGGTGGCGCGGCTTTTAAGATCGGCAGGCTGTACAAGAAACATAAAATATAATGTTTCTTCCGCACCCCCCGCCCTCCCACCCCCCGCCCATCTCGAATGCAAACTATGCTGGGTTCTGGTAAAGACGACCTAGATATAAGGAGACAAGGGAGACATAAACACCCGTGCCGGTATGGGAAACCTTACATTGGCCAGACGTGTCATACTCTTAAGGGTAGACGCCTCCATGGCCTGGGACTCCATCATTAAAGAAGCGCTCGAAACTAACGATCTGATTAACACAGAGGTGTGACTCGAGCTTAGCAAGACGTGAGGTCCAGCATTGGCGGTACTAAGGCATCGTCGGCTGCAGACGAACGAATCCGAGACACTTAAACTAGGCGCCAATATTCTTCTCGCGCGCGCGCCGGGTCGCGTTTAGCGACCGCGCTTTTCCCGCGCTGCGCATGAGAAGACCGTGGGCCGTTCCTCGGGCAAGACACACTCGATGTCGCCGTCCCCTGTGACTTGTCTACGATGACGTTGTAACCCCACCCTTTGGGGCCTGCGCTTTTCTAGCGAGCCGGTGCATATATTGGCGAGCTCCTGCAGCAACACGTCAGTAAGCACCTGAAGATGACGAACAGCTGTCACAACATTATCCGGCGTGACGCCCATGAACCAGTGAAGCAGTTATCACGTCTCGAAAGTCTAAAGCAGCACAAGATTTTTATCCCTCCTATTACCATTGAGACAAAATTTCGAATTTCTGTATTATTTGATCGTCTAGCGTAGAACGTTCTTTTAACAAGAATACGAATTTTTATTTCATCTGAATGTCTATGCAGTTTCCACCACCAATTCGTTAGTTGTTGGCTTGGTATCCACAATTCCTATGCTGGTCCTATCACGTCTAATCCGCATTTTTTCTCGCTTGAAAACTGATTATTGTTCAGGAAACTGCAATCATATTTACTTCTAGATCCAATAATGCTCTTGAAAACAAAAATATTCTATCTACTATCCATGTTATATTCTTGTAACCAATTGCATTATGTTTACGACTAAGATGTAGCACTTCTGACAGGTAATCAATAAGCCAGTTCCTACTCTATTTCGGCAAATGATAATCATCTAAAACAATCTGGGACGAATTTTCCATTGTAGGAAAACCCTGTGAGAAATCTTTTGATAGCCTGGCACAGAACTGTTAAAACTAATAATTCTTTTCGAAATTTCATTAATGCACAAAGAAAGTGCAGTGCGTACCTAAGAGTTACCTGATCCTGGATTCTCTTAGAAGTAGTATAATAATATCCGGAAAATACTCATAGAAATATACTATTTCTTTGTTCCAATGGCCAATATTTTGGCCCTAAGCAATTCTTTAGCACAGACAGGACTAAAATATTAGAACCAACGAGCAATAGGGGTTAATGTTCAACTGAAAACGAGGTAGTTAGAGACAGGAAACAAGCTCGAATTGGGATAGAAAATAGGTCGTCTCCTTTTCAGAGGAAAGAAGCCAGCACATGCCTTTACCGTCTTAGGGAAACTACAAAAAACATATTACCTGTTTGATGGGCTGGGGATGGAAGTTTATGGCTTCTCGAATCCGTGCAGTCTCTTTACCGCTGTTTCACCTCATTTCATAGTAAAATGCTACATCCATTTTCGTTTGTCAACAACAACCGCCTAGAAATAATGGACTCCTCCTTCTGCTGCAGATTTTGCGTGCTCTTGTAGTACTAAGGCGCGCAGCGTTTGCTCTGAGATTACACGGAGGAAACAAACGTCATGGAATAACTCCAAATATCGTGTTACATCACCTTTTTCCCGGCGTAGTGCAGCAACTCCTCATGGCATGGACTCAACAAGGCGTTGGAAGTCCCTGAAACATTGAACCATCTGCCTCTATAGCTGACCATAACTACGAAAGTGTAGCCAGTGTAGAATTTTGTGTACGAACTGACTTCTCGATTATGTCCCAGAAATGGTTGATGGATTCATGTCGGGCGATCTGGGTGGTTAAATCATTCGCTCGAACTGTCTAGAATGTTCTTCTAACAAATAGTGAACGACCATGTCTTGGTAAAATGGCGAATCGTTGTTTGGGAACGTGGAGTCCTTGAATGGATGCAAATAATCTGCAATTCCAGTCAATGATGTGGTTGTGGAAAACAAACAGAGCGCAGTGCTGGAACCTTTTTGCTAACAGTTTGGGCCCGTTTTTCATGGATCACCGTCCAGCTGGGATGTGGGTGTGAGAAGCTGACTTGCACTCCACTATCCCCACACAGTAACAGAAACAGTCCTCTTACTGGCCGCCCACTTCGGTAAGGTGATTCCAGCGGGAAATATGGCCTTTTTCGCCACATTGTCATAATTTTTGGTGTATGGCTCCCTTTTATCTGTTGATTAAAAAAAAAAGGAAAAGCATTGTGACAGCGTACTTCGGTGACAGTAGACATTATCGCCAGACCTTGGAATTCGACCTCTGCCCACCTTACCGCTGTCCGTGCTCGTCAATTTAAAAAAATTACAGAAATTTTAAAAAATGATTAATAAATAAACTTGGTAGGCTGCGACGCTTGTGGAGTATCGACGCCTCACGAGTGGGCACTAGAATTGTTTCTTTGTGTATTTCTTCAACGGAAAAAAGTGACATTAAAAAAAATATTGGTCATGTCTACCCACTAGCAATTTGTTGAGTCGGGTTCGATTCCTGCTACTGCGATTTTTTTTCCATTTTACTTTATTCCTCGCACTGTTTAACTCTTAGTTATAAAATTTAACTCTTTGGTTGCTACAGATGTGCTCTCTACATTCTGTGCTGAGAGCGGCTTTGTTGTCACTGTCCTGCACGCCTAATGTTGCAACCTATGCTCAGAAATGACGTTCTGGCAATTATGAAATACTTATCATCCGATTCCATACAACAGTTTGATATCTTTGCTCCATAAAAGATTGAAATTCATTTTGTTATTCGTCATAGTTACTGCCCTGCACCAAATTACTTAAAGCATTGCACGAAATTTTAAAGAGTTTGTAGAGGTACAAACGTATTGAATAAACATTGTGTATAATTACTTTAACTCATACATTTCTGTGTAGGAAACATAGATAAAATGTCAATTTTATTTAAAATTGAGAAGATGTCTCATTTGGTTCTCAAGTTGGTATTTATACCTAGCAGACGGTCGCGCCCTATGCTCTCATTTCCATCCTAGTACACTGGAAGTCATGTGGTCAGAATAATCGTCACATTTGATAAACGGCTCAAGACATCGAAACGAGGTATTTTGCAAAACGATAGCGCTCCAAGACGCATGTATGTTATATGAGAAATAGTTGAAACATTTTTATTCACTGAGATACGGAAGTGATTTAGGCGGCCGCTGTGGCCGAGCGGTTCTACGTGCTTCAGTCCGGAACCGCGCAGGTTCGAATCTTGCCTCGGGCATGGATGTGTGTGATGTCCTTAGGTTAGCTAGATTTAAGTGGTTCTAAGTCTAGGGGACTGATGACCTCAGATGTTGTCCCACAGTGCTTAGAGCCATTTGAACCATTTGAAGTAATTCAGTGGGAGTTTCAGCGCGATAGCACGCATAAACAAGTCAGTAGCATTTAAGTTCTCTAAGGATTTACGCCTAGAGTATGACGGATTTTCGAGCAGCAGTTTATGTGTAAGTCCCACATCCAACAGTATGCCGCCGTAAGTGCTGTGGAGCAGTTAGCGCTCTGCCAGCACCGCGCGTGTCACGTGTTGTGTTTACTTCGACCGCTGCGAAGTGCTATCTTTCTTATAGATCAACATGGCTCACAGCTATCGCAGAATGACTGTACCTTCACCTTTTGTTCAGACTTCGCCCGTCCCAAGACGCTTGACATCAAACGATTTCTTAGCGACGACTTTAAAATACGGCCACAAGATCCAAATGGATTCCACCTGTCGATAGTTAAAGTACTGTATGTATCAAGATGGTTAACGATGCAGCGTGTGACAGGGTGCTACAGGAGGTCAAACGTGGACTAAGTTTCCGTCACTCCGTTACCGCGGATCACGACAATCTCGGTGTACGAACGATACGGCCATTCGCACTGTCGTTCGAACTAAACGTAGATGCCATCGTTGAGGCACGCCGAACCTACGAGAACGTCCTGGAACATGTCGCCATACGATCGGTACATTTCCGAATCTATCCCGTCATAAATGGTGTCGGGGAGTTTCGTATTGCCCTGCAGAGTCATGTGCCTTCCTGTCTTCGTACTGGAAGTTCCTGTGCCATCATAATGTAGGACAGTGAGTCCCACACCTTTTCCGGTTGTGGGAAGGAGGGTCATTTGAGGTCTGAATGCGCCCAAAGACTTGTGGCGCATCTCTCATTGCTTTAAGTGTACATGCCACCCACATTGCTCACCCTACCAGTAACTTACGTACTGCCCCTCATCACGACTATTGCTTAAAAAAAAAAAAAAAGAAAAGAAAACCAGTTCAAATATGTGTGAAATCTTATGGGACTTAACTGCTAAGGTCATCAGCCCCTAAGCTTACACACTACTGAATGGTACAAAACTGGGTTCGAAACCTGGACTGGGACAGTGTTTTAACTTAATGTACATAATCTTTGTTTGCTTTTTCCTTAGGGTGAGTTAGACACTGGACTCGCATTCGGGAGGACGACGGTTCAATCCCGCGTCCGGCCATCCTGATTTAGGTTTTCCGTGATTTCCCTAAATCGCTCCAGGCAAATGCCGGGATGGTTCCTCTCAAAGGGCACGGCCGACTTCCTTCCCCATCCTTCCCTAATCCGATGAGACCGATGATCTCGCTGTCTGGTCTCCTTCCCCAAACCAACCAACCAACCTTAGGGTGATGAGTATATAGCACCAAATATTGTGAAATCTCATACATGGGAAGAAAATACGAATATCTCCCCCATTTTTACAGTCATAATCACAGTAAGATTGATATATTGCGTGTATATCGTGAATATTACTTGTTGATTATTCATGAATCAATGTAATATCCAACGATTTGATCGACGCAGAATGTTCAAGAGATGTTGCGACAGCAGAAAACGTATTGGGAGAATAGTATACAAACCAGTGATTAAAAGAATGAACTGTACGACATGTTATGGTCACTTATATCGAACAGAAGATCTGGAACATAAGATTCGGGCAATCAAATATTTCGAAACGATGGGCGAATTGTTGCCACTTTACACTAAAGTGACAAAAGTCATAGGATAGCGACATGCACATACAAAGATAGAGAACACAGTAGCTGCGACTGCAACAGAAGAAAGGAAGATAAGCCGACCTGCGCCCACTGCGGTGGGGCCCATGTCGCGAACTGGCACGGTTGCCTGGCATTCTCTAGGCACAACAGTGCTGTGGATAAGAAGGCCAAGGCAAACGAAACGCACAGTCGAAGAAGAAAGCGCTGAAAGGCGCCAGCACCCAAGAGTAGTGAACAAAGTAGAAAGCTGGCAACAGCTGATAGGCGACCTACAGGCGTGAATACCAGCGTGTGGCAAAGTGCACCCAGTAAGAGTGGGAGTGGTGGGGGGGGGGGGGAGGGGGTGGCCCGACATCACACACAACAGCACCGATCACCGAACAGTCAGTATGGCGCGCCGGCCCGCTCGTGGCAGAGGTCTCATAGGCTGTCATGCCGTTAATGAAGAAATTGGTGCCAAAATACATACCACTAAGACGCAGAAGCGCTGCAACAAGCCGTGAGAAGGCTGCAGCCATGCCATAATTTGTCAAGGCAACTATTCAGACGGAGCAGCCATTCACAGTTTGGGTGCTACAGTAATGAAGATCACACACGAGACCTTAGGTACAACGACTCAGAACGAGCTGCAGAAGGCCTTACGGATAGCAACTCACACTGAGCTGAGGACCATGGAGGTGGCCACTCAGACATCATTTTAGCTCGTCATGAGGGTAGAAAAAGATATGAGAGACATCATAGGGCTGCTGAAGGAACTCAGCATAAGAACTCAGTCCCAATCACTAGAAGCATTGGACAACGAAGCAGCAGGCACCCAACGTGAGATGGAGTGCCTCGCTAAGTTCCAAGCGAAAGAGTTCTGAGAAGAACTAGGCAACAGAAAGGGCGTGAGAAAAACTAGAGACCTTATGGCAACCTACCCAGCTGTAGTCATCATCCTTCCCCTATACAAGCCAATTGTGATTCTTAAATCGATCCGCCCAACTTGCTAGCTCTACCTAGCAACCCAGGAAGTTATCTACAGATAATGAGAGAACACTACCTGGAATGATATCCAGATCCGAAAAACCCCTATCCCGTACACCACCAAACATATTTCCAGAAGTCCGATGGTCAAAGCACTGTGTTGATTCAGAGGAATATCGTCATAAATAAGCAGAAGTAAACTGTCACTTGTACTCAGGTGATTCATGCAAAAAGGTGTTCGACGTGATTATGGCCGCACAACAGGAATTAACAGATTTTGAACGTGGAAAGGAACTGGGAGCTAGATGCATGGAAAGTCCATTTCAGAAATCCTTACAGAATTTACGAGGGCAGTTCAATAAGTAATGCAACACATTTTTTTTCTGAAACAGGGGTTGTTTTATTCAGCATTGAAATACACCAGGTTATTCCCCAATCTTTTAGCTACACAACACTATTTTTCAACGTAATCTTCATTCAATGCTACGGCCTTACGCCACCTTGAAATGAGGGCCTGTATGCCTGCACGGTACCATTCCACTGGTCGATGTCGGAGCCAACGTCGTACTGCATCAATAACTTCTTCATCATCCGCGTAGTGCGTCCCACGGATTGCGTCTTTCATTGGGCCAATCATATGGAAATCCGACGGTGCGACATCGGGGCTGTAGGGTGCATGAGGAAGAACAGTCCACTGAAGTTTTGTGAGCTCCTCTCGGGTGCGAAGACTTGTGTGAGGTCTTGCGTTGTCATGAAGAAGGAGAAGTTCGTTCTGATTTTTGTGCCTACGAACACGCTGAAGTCGTTTCTTCAATTTCTGAACAGTAGCACAATACACTTCAGAGTTGATCGTTTGACCATGGGGAAGGACATCGAACAGAATAACCCCTTCAGCGTCCCAGAAGACTGTAACCATGACTTTACCGGCTGAGGGTATGGCTTTAAACTTTTTCTTGGTAGGGGAGTGGGTGTGGCGCCACTCCATTGATTGCCGTTTTGTTTCAGGTTCGAAGTGATGAACCCATGTTTCATCGCCTGTAACAATCTTTGACAAGAAATTGTCACCCTCAGCCACATGACGAGCAAGCAATTCCGCACAGATGGTTCTCCTTTGCTCTTTATGGTGTTCGGTTAGACAACGAGGGACCCAGCGGGAACAAACCTTTGAATATCCCAACTGGTGAACAATTGTGACAGCACTACCAACAGAGATGTCAAGTTGAGCACTGAGTTGTTTAATGGTGATCCGTCGATCATCTCGAACGAGTGTGTTCGCACGCTCCGCCATTGCAGGAGTCACAGCTGGGCACGGCCGGCCCGCACGCGGGAGATCAGACAGTCTTGGTTGACCTTGCGGCGATGATGACACACGCTTTGCCCAACGACTCACCGTGCTTTTGTCCACTGCCAGATCACCGTAGACATTCTGCAAGCGCCTATGAATATCTGAGATGCCCTGGTTTTCCGCCAAAAGAAACTCGATCACTGCCCGTTGTTTGCAACGCACATCCGTTACAGACGCCATTTTAACAGCTCCGTACAGGGCTGCCACCTGTCGGAAGTCAATGAAACTATACGAGACGAAGCGGGAATGTTTGAAAATATTCCACAAGAAATTTCCGGTTTTTTCAACCAAAATTGGCCGAGAAAAAAAATGTGTTGCATTACTTATTGAACTGCCCTCGTAATATTCCGAGATCCACAGTGTCAAGAGTGTGCAAAGAACACCAAATTTCAGACATTACTCTCACTATGGACAATTCAGTGGCTGACAGCCTACATTTAATGACCAAGGGCACTGAAACGCCCGCTAAACCCGCAGGGAGAACAGGTGATCAGGATTTTGGAAAGGGCCAAATAACATGACAGTCAGTTTGACTTCAAAATTGCCATATATTGTAATTTAATAACATATTTAAACCAAAACGGCACATAGCCGAACCTTTACAACTAGGAGTTTCCAAATCCAATTCTTTCATGGCTAAAGGCCTCCGCCAGAACTGTGGCCGTGCGGTTCTAGGCGCTTCAGTCTGGAACCGCGAGACCGCTACGGTCGCAGGTTCGAATCCTGCCTCAGGCATGGATGTGTGTGATGTCCTTAGGTTAGTTAGGTTTAAGTAGTTCTAAGTTCTAGGGGACTGATGACCTCAGATGTTAAGTCCCTTAGTGCTCAGAACCATTTGAACCATTTGAAGGCCTCCAAACAAGAAATCTTAAAAATCAACAAGATAAATTTGAAGTGGCTGAAGCTACGCAGTTAAAATCGCAAATAAAATAAATAATATATATACTGGGTGGTCCATTGATAGTGACCGGACCAAATATCTCACGAAATAAGCATCAAACGAAAAAACTACAAAGAACGAAACTCGTCTACCTTAAAGGGGGAAACCAGATGGCACTATGGTCGGCCAGCTAGATGGCACTGCCATAGGTCAAACGGATATCAACTGCGTTTTTTAAAATAGGAACCCCCATTTTTAATTACATATTCGTGTAGTACGTAAAGAACCTAGGGATGGCGGTTATCACTGTTCAAAATGGCTCTAAGCATTATAGGACTTAACTGCTGAGGTCATTAGTCCCCTAGAACGTAGAACTACTTAAACCTAACTAACCTAAGGACATCACACACATCCATGCCCGAGGCAGGATTCGAACCTGCGACCGTAGTGGTCGTGCGGTTCCAGACTGAAGCGCCTAGAACCGCTCAGCCACACCGGCCGGCCTCAAGGCAAAAGTGGATAGAACAAACATATACAAGGTGCAATAAAAACAGCTGAAGGCCACAATTAAATTTCAAAATTTTTATATATATTACAATAATCTTTTAAGGCATAAGGCTGCAAAGTTATCGCTTAAGGGGAAATTTTGAGAATAAGGCTTTAAGCGGCTGAAGGCCCACAGATGATTTCCCAAAAATTCAAAAAATACCATAACCTTTAAGTTTTAAGGCCCCGAAAGAACACTAAATGAAAACTCAACGAAACGACAATAACTTAATTTAAGACGAAGGTTTTAAGCGGCTGAAGGCTCACAACTGATTTTTCAAAAATTCAAAATACCTTAACCTTTAAGTTTTAAGTGGCCTACAGCGCACTAAATGAAAAGATAGCACAACAACAGTAACTTTCAGCAAAATATCCACTTGCCGGAATTCAAACTTACTTATACAGGCTAAAGGCCCTTGATTTACATAAAACACAATAGAAAACTTTCTTTTAAAGCATTGGCTGTATTAGATTACCAAACAGGCCATTAAACACCCATGAAAAGGACAGAATAGACAACAGCACTCAGACGCCTCCAGGGGGGGGGGGGGGGGGCTGCCCTCGAAACATTAACGTTCACTTAGATGAGACAGGTGGTGGGCCCAACCACCCTTGATCCGTCGGTAACCCAACCAAGATACAGACTGACCGACCAAACGACTTGCTAGCCACCAATTGGTACATGAACTCAAGGACCAAACTGTTACGGACGTGATTATCCACCGTGTTGGACAGCGTCAACAGGTGAGGAAAGGACACTGCCTGAAATTACGTTAGTGGCCAGGGTAGATAATCAGAACACTAACGGCCACAAGGCAGCAAATTCCGGTGGTGCACTTCAATTGTAGTGAACCAATATAGTTAATTCCACCGCACGGCGGCTCGATTTCACCACTACAAACACGCGGTCTTGCTCACAGGGAAAGCTCCCCAACAGCGAACCACGGAAACGAACGACACAATATGAAGTGCCGCATTGCAACTCCCCAACTGGCAGGTCCGGACTGCGCTCCAGACGCGTTCCAACTGACTGGCAGCACGAACTCGAGACCCGAACTGGCTTACGACAGACAATGACCGGGAAGTAATAGCAGTCGAGCAAAGGTCCTACGAGATGGGATATACAGGGTGATTCAAAAATGCATGTAAATATTTTAAGGGTGTATTTGTGAGGTAAATATAAGACAAAAATGTTCTATAAATGTTTTTCCATAAACGTTTAATTCCAGAGTTATCGTTAAATACGAAAGTCATGTCCGTATCAAAACGACGGCAGTGCAAGCAGCAGGATGCCATATTCTGGTACGTAATTCACATACGTATCTCCCAACAGTTGATTCGAAACTGCATGAATAGTGTTTGTTTTTGTTTGCACGTGATGTTTACTCCTACTGTACGGAAGATGGCGCTGATGTTGTTGGTAACGGAAAAGTACGTCCTGTCGTTCATTCATCGTCGGAAGGCTAAAGGTTTCGTGCACATGATGTACTCAAACAGTGAGTATGCTGATATGCACCTTGTGTATGGTGCAGCAGATGGAAATGCACTTGCAGCAAGACGAAGGTACAGTGAGCTGTTTCCAGGAAGACGGTTACCAAGTCATCAGACGTTTGTATCTGTGGACAGACGTATGCGGGAGTATGGCATTCGTCCTGGGCCACATTCAGGTCGACCACTTGAGCATGCAGTGAACGTCGAGGAACATGTTTTGGACCTGGTAGACCAAGATCCATCTATCAGTACGAGACAAATTAGTGCAGCTGTACGACTTCCACAATCTACTGTATGGCGGCTGCTTCGGAGACAACAGTTGCATCCATTTCACCTGCAAAAAGTGCACGAATTGACACCTGAAGACTATCCTCGCCGTCAGCAATTCTGCCAGTGGTTACAAGAGCGTCATTTGAATGATCCAATGTTCATTCGGCGGATATTATTCACAGATGAGGCCATGTTTACTCGTGCGGGTGTAATCAATTCGCATAATATGCACCAGTGGGCTGTCGAGAATCCTGGCGCGAGAATTGTGCGTGGATATCAACATCAATTCTTCATAAACATTTGGTGTGGTATTGTGGGGAATTACTTACTCGGACCTCATGTTCTGCCTCCAAGGCTGAATGGGCACGCGTACTGCGAATTTTTGGAGGGAGAATTGCCTGGATTGTTACAGGATGTCCCTCTTGCAACACGAGCCACCATGTGGTTTATGCACGATGGTGCTCCCGCCCATTACAGCCGCAACGTAAGGGCGTACCTCAATTCTGCGTATCCACATCGATGGATAGGTCGCGGAGGACCAATTGCTTGGCCAGCCAGATCACCTGACCTGAACCCTTTAGACTTTTATTTATGGGGCCGACTAAAGACATTGGTGTATTCTTCTGCAGTACCGAACGGAGAAGTGCTACAACAAAGAATTGAAGGTGGTTGTGAAATTATTCGTGGAGAGTTGAACGGACTGTGTAATGTGCAGAGATCATTGATGCGACGAGCACGGGTCTGTCTGCAAGTTCAGGGACAGCATTTTGAACATGCATTGCATTAAGATTTGTGCAAATACAGTACAGTACAGTACAGTCTGTAAAATGCTTCAATTTTCCTTAGTTATTGTGCATTGCTGTAGTTCAATCAACAGGACCTAAATTAATACAGTGTTCGCGAGGAATTGTTTCAGTTTGTTACGTCACGTTTATTTATCAGTTTGCGTTGTTAGTCCAAATGCACTGTAATTGAACTGTGAACTCTGGGAATTAAATACCTTACGTTGTATTGAATGTATTATCCGATTTTGTTCATAACTCTGTAATAAGCCAAGTATGGAAAAAATTGTATAGAACATTTTTGTCTTATATTTACCTCACAAATACACCCTTGAAATATTTACATGCATTTTTGAATCACCCTGTATACGCGCTGCTAGCGCCGCTCACGGTCAGGCAAAGCAGCAACCAGTAATTTAAATTAACATAGTGAGTTGGAAGTACGTTAAAAACAGGGTGTAAAATACATGATGGCGGGAACATGAGCCACGCACGGCTCAAGCAGCAGGGTTTTCGCAGAGCCGTCAGTGCTAACAGACAAGCAACACTGCATGAAATAATCATAGAAATCAGCGTCGGCCTACGACGAGCATATCTGTCAGGACAGTGCAGCGAAATTTGGCCGTGAATGGCACATGGCAGCGGACGACTGATGCGAGTGTGCTATCAGCACCTCTCCTACACTCGTTACCATATCGGTTGCATCCTAGACGACTGAAGAACCCGTCAGATGAGACCCAGTTTCAGTTGGTAAGAGCTGATGGAAGGGTTCGAGTATGGCGCAGAACCCGCAAAGCCTTGGTCGCAAGTTGTCAACGAGGCACAATGCAAGCTGGTGGTGGCTCTATAAAGTTGTGGGCCGACTTTACATGAAATGGAGTTGGTCCTTTGGTCCAGCTGAACAGGTCATTGACTGCAATCTGTTATGTTCGACAACTTGCAGATTCTTTGCATCCATTCAAGGACTCCACGTTCCCAAACAACGATTCGCCATTTTACGAAGCCATGGTCGTTCACTATTGTTTTGAAGAACATTCTGGACAGTTCGAGAGAATGATTTAACCACCCAGATCGCCCGACATGAATCCATCAACCATTTCTGGGACATAATCGAGAAGTCAGTTCGTACACAAAATTCTACACTGGCTACACTTTCGTAGTTACGGACAGCTATAGAGGCAGATGGTTCAATGTTTCAGGGACTTCCAACGCCTTGTTGAATCCATGCCATGAGGAGTTGCTGCACTACGCCGGGAAAAAGGTTATGTAACACTATATTTGGAGTTATTCCATGACGTTTGTTTCCTCCGTGTAATCTCAGAGCAAACGCTGCGCGCCTTAGTACTACAAGAGCACGAAAAAACTGCAGCACAAGCAGGAGTCCATTATTTCTAGGCGGTTGTAGTTGACAAACGAAAATGGATGTAGCATTTTACTATGAAATGAGGTGAAACAGTGGTAAAGAGACTGCACGGATTCGA
Organism: Schistocerca nitens; assembly: GCF_023898315.1. Taxonomy (NCBI): domain Eukaryota; kingdom Metazoa; phylum Arthropoda; class Insecta; order Orthoptera; family Acrididae; genus Schistocerca; species Schistocerca nitens. Next base: position 1,188,966,467 of record NC_064614.1, on the reverse strand, counting down.
GAAGCCATAAACTTCCATCCCCAGCCCATCAAACAGGTAATATGTTTTTTGTAGTTTCCCTAAGTCGGTAAAGGCATGTGCTGGCCTCTTTCATTTGAAAAGGAGACAACCTATTTACTTTCCCAATTCGAGCTTATTTCTGTCTCTAACTGTCTCGTTTTCAGTTGAACATTAACTCCTATTGTTCGTTGGTTGTAGTATTTTAGTCCTGGCGGTGTTATAGAATTAGTTAGGGGTAAAACATTGGTCGTTGGAATGAAGAAATAGTATATTTCTACGAATATTTTTCAGATTTTATTATACTACTTCTAAAGCTGGAGAGAATCCAGGCTCAGCTAACTCTTAGGTATGCACTTTAACAATTTTGTGCCAGGCTATCAAAAGATTTCTCACAGGGTTTTCCTACAATGGAAAATTCGTCGCCGATTGTTTTAGATAATTATCATTTACCGAAATAGAGTAGGAACTGGCTTATTGATTACCTGTCAGAAGTGCTACATCTTAGTCGTAAACATAATGTAATTGGTTACAAGAATATAACATGGATAGTAGATAGAATATTTTTGTTTTCAAGAGCATTATTGGATCTAGAAGTAAATATGATTGCAGTTTCCTGAACAATAATCAGTTTTCAAGCGAGAAAAAATGCGGATTAGACATGATAGGACCAGCATAGGAATTGTGGATACCAAGCCAACAACTAACGAATTGGTGGTGGAAACTGCATAGACGTTCAGATGAAATAAAAATTCGTATTCTTGTTAAAAGTACGTTCTACGCTAGACGATCAAATAATACAGAAATTCGAAATATTGTCTCAATGGTAATAGGAGGGATAAAAATCTTGTGCTGCTTTAGACTTTCGAGACGTGATAACTGCTTCACTGGTTCACGGGCGTCACGCCAGATAATGTTGTGACAGCTATTCGTCATCTTCAGGTGCTTACTGACGTGTTGCTGCAGGAGCTCGCCAATATATGCACCGGCTCGCTAGAAAAGCGCAGGCCCCAAGGGGTGGGGCTACAACGTCATCGTAGACAAGTCACAGGGGACGGCGACATCGAGTGTGTCTTGCCCGAGGAACGGCCCACGGTCTTCTCATGCGCAGCGCGGGAAAAGCGCGGTCGCTAAACGCGACCCGGCGCGCGCGCGAGAAGAATATTGGCGCCTAGTTTAAGTGTCTCGGATTCGTTCGTCTGCAGCCGACGATGCCTTAGTACCGTCAATGCTGGTCCTTATGTCTTACTAAGCTCGAATCACCCGTCTCTGATAATCGGGTCGTTACTTTTGAGCATTTCTTTAAATATGGAGTCCCAGACAGCGGAGGCGTTAGTTATAGGTTAGTGTTAGTTGGTTTATGGAACACAGTGTGACCTGAGGAACCGCTTCTTTTCTGCGGACCAGGACAGCTGAGAACGGGAGGTCTCCATTTTTCTCTACTTCCATGGTGAAGCAATTGCTCCGATGGGGGGAGTTAAGGTATTCCAGAAATGCAAGAAAGTTTCTGCCCCTTGTGGCCATACTACGAAGGTGTTGTCCACATATCTCCTGAAAAATTTAGGTTTCAACATTGCCGACTGAAATGGTTTTTCTTCGAGGACATACATACACAAAATTTTAATTTTTGCCTGGAATAATCATGACATTCTACCAGAAACAGAATAAAATAGTTTCAGATTCTTAGTTCAGGTCTAGGATGTCGGAATGCTTCTTTGGTTTGTCAGGAAAATATCAGAACTGGCAAGCCACTCTGAGTTATTGCCAAATGAGAACTCTCACTATCAGTTCGCCAGGTATTGGCTGAACAGAACCGGGAGTCTATAATTTCTCGGATATGTTCTTAGGAATGGAGAATGAAAAGCGCAGGGAAAAAAAGAAAAAGGGAACCACATCCCTAACTCACTTTACATTCGAGCAAGTCATCGATTTTTCTCAGTATACACATGAACAAATACACATTCAAGTAGACTAGCCTTAATAATTTTTGCCAGGGACAAATTAAATTAAAAGTAGTTCCCATCTATCTGGTTTCTCAAGTTTTTCTTGGATGTAAGGCATGTTCCGAAGCTGGAAATCCCTCCTAGACGTTCTCAACTGGAGTTCCCTCAGACTGCTATTTGGCTGAAAAAATCCCAGACTCTTGTATGGATTATTCCTGGCATAGACCCCTCTGTCTTCAGTGTAAAGGTGTGAAGGAATCCATACACGCCACGCCGCACTATACTGATCTACCTACGACATGACACAGATACACCTACAACCAAGTATACACAAAATCATAATTTTCGCCTGTGAAGACAGGTAACATTGTCCTAGAGGTAATTGAAAATGGTTCCAGTCTTCTTTCACTTACTTACTTTTGACCCTAGATAACTTTTCCAACTATCGACATAGACCTCCACCTGGTAGTTGTCTCAAATCTCTTCAGAATTTGCCCAAACCCTCTCAGAATTTTGCTCGACGATATTTTTTTCATAGTTTCGGCGTAACGACAAGCACCGGCACGAAGAACAAGAACGATACAGCAGAGAGAGCTGTGAGGCGACGTCAGCCAATAGCACGCTGACGTGGACGGCACCACGACACGAGCGGCACCTACACGAAGAGAATAAAAGTGATGCGCACCTAGCCACGGCGCACAGGTCTACTAAGAGAACTGCCTACATTACGCTTGTCCGTTGTCTTTTAGAATACTGCTGCTTGGTGTGGGATCCATACCAGATAGGAGTGACAGAGTACTTGGTGAAAGTTCGAAGAAGGACAGCACATTCTGTATTATCGCGAAATAGGTGAGAGGGCATCATTGAAATGATGAAGGATTTGGGGTGAACGTAATTACAACAAAGGCGTTGTTCGTTGCCTCGGAATCTTCTCACGAAATTTCAATCACCGGCTTTCTCCTCGGAATAGGAAAACATTTTGTTGAGTCTTGCCTACATAGCGAGAAACGACCATCATAATGAAATAATGGAAATTATAACTTGCACGGAAAGCGTTTTTTCCGCGCGCTGTCCGAGGCTGGAATAATAGGCACTTAAATGTGATTTGCAGAGTATCCATGTAGATGTAGACCTTCTCTAGTGCGTCTCCTAGCACGCATGTTATGCTACTGCTGTGGTTGTGGACTGCGCACTCCATTATATTGCAAATCGTTAGCATCAGTCCATCTGTTTCGTGCTGCAGGAAAACCAAGCAATTTGACTAGCGCTGTATTTCCTCGACGTATTATGACTTTCTTCACGAGAAGCACATCTAGTTTTAATCTTTGCTGCAACTCTTCGGTGTAGAAGCAGCCTGCTATTTCTTCACCTTTACTATCCTACAAGATATAAGTTGTAGGATTTGTCCTTTGCATCTTTGAAACTGTAAATATCTCTGTTGACCAGTTTGGCAGCTATGATTTCTCAGATGTTGTCTTGCGTTTTGAGATACATACTAAATCACCTACATTAAATTTCTGTTTCCGTGGCTCCAGTATTTTCATGCCCTAGTACACCGTATCCATGAGTCCATTGTGATGGACATTGGTCTCTTTTTTGTGGTGCAGCGTTTGGTTCGATTATACTGAGCAGTTATTTCTGGGAGGATATCTGTCCATTTATATGGGCTGCGAAGATTAAAATGCATCCAGATTTGACCTTTTATTGTGCTGTTCAGAAGTCCCATGATACTCGCCTTTAGGTGTGTGACGGTTGAGTAGTGATGTATTCCATACTTCTGCATAACGTTCTTGAAATACGTATCGAAAAAATCTCCATCGTGATCGGTTTGGAGGTTGTCTGGGCATCGATTTGTCCCAGTCTGTAACAAACGCTCAAATGTATCCGCAACATTTCTTTTGCTTTAACAGGTAATGCCAAGGAAAATTTGGAGTATGTATCAATAACCACCAAAATATATTTGAATCCATTATTTTCATGTGAATACACTCTAATGTCTATAAGATCAGCCTGCCATAAGTCATCCAAGCCTTTACTCATAACATGCCCACGAGAGTATGTTTTGTATGCTGATTTGTGCAGTTTTCGAACTACTGTCTCCGTACTTATTCGACGATGCCTCTATCTCTAAGCTCGGAGATTGAGACAACCTCATTCGAACGAGTTGTATTACCTGCAGCAGCTGATTCCGTGAGCAGACGTAGTCGATCTATTATCTCGATGGGGTCATCATAATACATACACAGTGAGATTCGACTGTTCTCTGCTTTATGTTCAATGTCAATACCATCACCATTTCTGCTATTTTTGTTGTTGTTTTCACCACCAACTATTGGTTTTATAATGGTTTTATATTTCTTGTTGCTCTGTTTTTTTTTTTGCGATCTTATGTATGTCAGTCAAATGCAGTATTTCACGGTGCATTTCCCTGTCATTAACTGAATAATTTATGGCTTTTTCAGGGGGGGGGTTAGGAAAATAAGATTCATTAAGCCAGGTGTTCTCTCAAACTGCCTATCACCAGTCTGTATTGTGTCATCAGTTACATTTATAGGCGGCATACACAGCATGTACGGTCTTATCTTACTGACGCTGAATGTTCTATCTGTCTGGCCAGGGGCGTGACGGATAATGATTTCATCAGTGGCAACACCGTCGTTATCGTGTGGTTTTGTTTTCGCTGAGAGCTGCCTGAGAGATTCAGCAATCGGCTTAAAGGCCTGTCTTAGTGCTTGCTGTCGATCCAAATGCCCTAACATTAGCAGCCGCAATTTCTCTCGAACGGTTTTCCGCGCCTGAATGACTTTTTGCTTCTTTGACATCTCGATGTATAATTATCGGACTTCTCTGCAGCGTGAGACTATATATATTCGCTCTTCTTCCTATTATTATGTGCCTACTCCCCCTTCTCAACAACAAGAGCCTCTACATCCATTTTCCCCTCAATAGTCCCAACCTTTTCAGTTAAGTCAGTTTCTTTCTTACCTATTTCATTAACTAACTCATTTAATGCGTTGATCATCCTCAGAAGAGTCTGGTAATACGTCTCTCGCTCCCCGCACATACCTCCGACCCTATGCACGATAGCCTGAATTTTTGCATCAATGTGCAAGCGAATGTTCTGCCTATAGTCACACATTCTCTCGGGTTGAGAGCCAGACATGCGTGCGAATTTGTCCATGGTGCAGCTTATACTGTTGTACTCACTTCTCTTACTGGGCTAGATGTACAGAAACTCTTGGAAACTTCGGCTATACCTACCATCACTCAGTTTTCTTGTTTTATCAATAACGAGAAACATATATAGTGAATGATTCGAGCAATCGTCCGCCGCCGGTAGCTGAGTGGCCAACACGACAGAACGTCAATCCTAAGGGCCCGGGTTCGATTCCCGGGTGGGTCGGAGATTTTCTCTGCTCAGAGACTGGGTGTTGTGTTGTCGTAATCATCATCATTTCATCCCCATTTACGCTCAAGTCGCCGAAGTGGGGTCAAATCGAAAGAGTTGCACTCGGCTAACCGTCTACCCGGCGGGAGGTCCTAGTCACGCATTTCAGCAATCAACACATATCTTTACAAAATCATTGAACGACATGTTAGTTCCTCGAAGTGGTTGGTAAATGTGTTTTACATTCAGATTTTCTTGTTTGAAGGCTATAATGAGGTTTGTGAGGTTTGCACTATCCCTAACCAACTGTTTTAGATAAAGTACATCAGCACCCATATGACAACCGAAACAGAAATATTTTCGAATTTGGTCTTGTTTTTCCACAGAAGCATCGTCAAATATGAACATTGTGTTTGGCTTTACTTTTTCCAGTGGAGGGATATCACTGCTTTCATTGAATGTCGTGATTGTAACGCCTTTTACATTGCGTGGTATCTCCTGTAAAGCTGATACTTGGCCTGAAACAGCGTTTTTGAAAATACACAAACATGTTCAAATCGGACTCCATCTACATTTGTTAGCAACGTCATGAGAACCTTAGTCTTGCCACAATAGCATGGACCTACAGTAATTGCTCGTATATTATAAGAAAGGAGTATTCCATTCTTCTTCTTCTTCTTCATCTTCAAGTCTTATTTTGCATCTTCAAAGGACTAGTCACGTACAACAAAGTCCTTGTGACGTGGATGTTCACCCACCCTGCCATGATAGCAACTACGTCAGGTAGCGACAAGTAGTGGGCACATACAGAAACACACACTTGTGAGGAGGGTAATAATACGTGTAGCCACCATAGCTTTGTCACCTAACCAACTGAGCTACGTTGGCTAAACAGAGAATGGCAACTGTCTGCAGCTTTATGATTATAGGCACAGCATTGAAAATAATGATATTAATAAGTGTAATACTTGGACTATAATGAGAGATATATGAAATAAAACACAAATACAGTTTGAGATTATATAAACATTATTTATTTAAATATCCTCATCGGACATGGTATTTCCAAAAAAATCATTAGACTCTTTCTTTATCTTCTTTGCACCTTTACTGTATTTCCCAAATAAAGCTTTCTGTTATGCAATGACTTCCACGCATATCTCCTTTGATCATCTGCGCAACTCACAATACTCGTTTACAACATTATTGTATGTGGAGACTATCCTTGGCAACCAAGGACTCAGTCTCTCCAATGCAAACCATAACTCACTCTCCACATCACATATGTTCATAACTAAGGCATGCCATAGAGAAACACACTTCTCACCCAAATTCACACTGAGTGCAAAGTCATCATACACTGTTGTGATAGATAGTGTCACACCAGCAAGGCGAATGCCCAGCGAGGTACGAGTTGGATAATACTCTGTGGTCATCTGTTGATTGATGTAGTGCTCTGCACGACATATTTTGTCCAAGTCGAACTTACAAATAGACACTTTAACACTCCTTGACGCGTTTTCAGTCTCTATCCTCACGTGGAACACCCTGTTATGATGTGATTCTGTACACGCATTTACATGTTTTGTTCCACTAAGTTAAATTGTATGTAGGGCTGTAAAGCATGGGCACACTTGATCCCTTATTATCCATAGCGTCTGCACCTTGCCTCTGCGCTAGCACAGGGATGTTCCGCTTGAAAGAGTCATACGTCGGTGACCAGTACTGTCCTCCATCTTGTTTTGTAGGACCACCAACAGCACTCGAGGCATTAGGAACAGCCCGTGCATCCTCATCACACAAATCAATGAGTGAAACAGCCAATAACAGCTCCTTGTCCTGCTCCAGCAAGTGGGCTATTTGTGGAATCTTCTTATCCACAGCATCTGCACTCTGCCCCTGCGCTGCCACAGGAATGTTGTGGTGGGATGGATCATATTTTGGTGACCAGTACTGACCTCCATCATGCTATTCTTCAGGACTGCCAGCAGCATTTGTGATGTCTGGAGCAGGCTGGGCGTTCTCATCACCCAAATCGATGAGTAGGACAGACAATAACAGCTTCATATCCCGCTCCAGCACGTGGGGAACGTGCGCTATATATATATTCTTGAGGTTGTTGCTACTGGAGGTGCAGAGGTCAGTGCAGGTCTTAACAAGATGACAGCTGAGGTTGGTGCTTGTCGAGATGTGGCAGACGCTGACATGTTGGTGCTTGCCCCTGCAGGCCTTGAAATGTCCAAGGCTACTCCTGAACAGGGAGGAGGACGTGTTACGTACAGACCAAGACACGAAAACAACCAATAATAATGCTAATTACGGACAAAGATGTGATATGGGATACTTACTTTTCCATTTCTTCCTGTTCTGCAGCGCTGTGCTGGATCTCGACTGCTGTTGCTGATGCTTCATAGTTCTTCTGCTGCTGCTGGCTGACTCAGTGAGACTGACGCTGTGGAGAAGCTGACCCTCCCTATATCTCCTCTGATGATGTTAGCAGGTATTACCATCCTATTGGCTGAAGCCTATCATGTGACTGGATTCAGCATTTGTACTGGTTCCTGCCCTTTTTTGTGAAGTGTAATAGGGTGAAGTTGATGAGGGGTGTTAGGCAATTTCAAAAAAGTTAAGTTACAGCACAAGCATCTATCTGCACGAGCACCGAAATGCATCTTCACGCTATCCCACTGCATCGCCATTATTTGTTGAAAAGTATTCAACCCACACTCGTCCATTATATTTTCTTTCCACTTGTTGTGTGGGATGCTAGGGGTACAGTCCTTAGCTGTGTGCTTGTATGTAGTACACTTATTAAATTTACCCCTGCTCATCACCAGTATATCCTCAATTGTACACATGGATGTTTGAGCCAGGGTGGGTAAACTTCTTGCCTCTTGCACTTCAGAAGACTGACTGGACTTTTATCGAATGATCCACAATTCCAGCACCCACATATATCAGCATGAACTACGAAGTGTAACCTAGCCCCATCCTGCTGCATCTTCATTATTTGATGAAGCATATTTGTCTTCTTCATACATTCACCAAATATCACTTTCGAAGTATGGTGCAAGTGGCTATGGAAACAATCCTCAACTGCGTAATTGCAGATAACATACCCATTAAACTCCTTCTTCTCCAGCACGGACATCTAATCCATTGAGCACAATAGTCCATCCTCCCAGTCCAGCAGCTAGACACAGACTGAGCGAATTTCCAGCCATTTTTTCCATGGGCCCCCATCTTGGATTACATTACAGGAGGAGGAGGATGGAGGTTGCAGCAATGTATACAAAACAAAGAGTTATGTCTGTCCTATCTGACAGCCCAGCACAGACTGAGTTCTCTTCCTGCCAATTTCTAGGTGGGGAGTGGAGAGGAGGGGATGGGGAGGGGGAGATAAAGGGAAGGGTGGTGGAGTTAGGTAAGTGAAGGTAGCCAAATTGACCTATTTTTCAGCCAAAATTTGAACTTCCCACCATGACACCAGTTCGACATTGCCACATCTATGACCGCCATCTTGAATAAATTTGGCAACAATTCAGAGTGGGCGATGCTGCTGTTGCCCCACGACTTACATTATGAGGTGAGGTTCAACACCCTGTCGCCTACTCATGGATTCACCGTTCATCAATCACTTTTCGTAAACGCTTGCAACAGTGTCAGCAAGCAATTAAATAGCTTCACCGTTCTCACGCCCCAGTTCACAACAATCTGTCAAAATCGTTTGTCAATGGATTTCCCCATTTGCGGTCTGTGTCGTCGGTAGAATGATTCCTCATTCGTCTCTGCTTCATTTATATATTTTCCTTACCGTATACCCACAATGCTATCAGACGGCATTCGATCTCGCGGTCAGCAGAGGTCATTATAATTTCGCTCCTAAAAAAATGTTCAAATGTGTGTGAAATCTTATGGGAATTAATTGCTAAGGTCATCAGTCTCTAAGCTTACACACTATTTAATCTAAATTATCCTAAGGACAAACACACACACTCATGCCCGAGGGAGGACTATTACTGCAGCGCCTTGGACCGCTCCTCAGTGTATGTGCCGCATCCTATAGTATGTGATAAAGAATGCCCTCTGTTCTGTTCCGCTGCTAAGGACCGATAGAAACATGTGAGTACTTAAGCGAAAAAATTTCCTAAAGAAAGTGAAAAAGCATTTACTATTGGTCTGAAGTAAAAACATTTCCACTGCTGCTTACTAGTAATCTTCGTAAAACAGTGTAATCTTCCTTAAACATTTTGCAGATACACTGAAGGAAAAAATCCAAGCATCAAGAAATAATCAATGTAGACTAATAAATTTTCGGGAATATATTTGTCTAGGAGACATTTTTTAGTGATTAATATTACAAACTCACAGGTTAATGAAAGGCGGGATAAGCCATTGCAAAAGTGAAATGCTCGTACATCAATAACCGGTGTAACCACCAGAATGTTGGCTGCAGGCCAGTAAAATTCGTGTATTGCGTTGTACAGGTGCCGGATGTAAATTCGTGGGAGGTGTTCCATGCCTGTTGCACATGGTCGGTCAGTACAGGGTCGGTTGATGTTGTTTGTGGATAATGCTGGAGTTCTCAGATGATGTCCCATACGTCCACGATTGAAGACACATCTGGTGATCGAGCAGGCCAAGGCAACATGTCGACACTCTGTACAGGCATGTTGGGTTACAACGAAGGTATGTGGGCAAGCGTTGTCCTGCTGGAAAGCACCTCTTGGAATGTTGTTCACGAATGGTAGCTCAACGGTCGGTTCACCAGACTGACGTGCAAATTTGCAGTTAAGGTGCGTCATACGAAATCGCACCCCAGACCATACCTCCAGGTGTAGGTCCAGTGTGTCTAGCACACTGAGAGATTAGGTGCAGGTCCTCAACTGGATTACTACTGACCAACACACGGCCATCACTGGCACCAAGGCAGAACCGATTTTCATCAGAAAGCACAACAGATATCCACCCCGCCGTCCAATGAGCTCTCGCTTGACACCACTGAAATCGCAAACGGTGAAGGTTTGGGGAACTGGAATGCAGGTTAGAAACCATCTGGCTCGGAGCTGTCCTTGCAGTAGCCGATCTCCAACAGTTCATTGTGTTACTGTAGCTCGAACTGCTGCGCTGATTGCTGCTGCAGATGCAGTACGATGCGCCAGAGCCATACGCTGATCAAAAATGGTTCAAATGGCTCTGAGCACTATGGGACTCAACTGCTGAGGTCATTAGTCCCCTAGAACTTAGAACTAGTTCAACCTAACTAACCTAAGGACATCACAAACATCCATGCCCGAGGCAGGATTCGAACCTGCGACCGTAGCGTTCTTGCGGTTCCAGACTGCAGCGCCTTTAACCGCACGGCCACTTCGGCCGGCCCATACGCTGAACACGATGGTCTTACCCGTCGGTAGTGTCACGTGGCCGTCTGGACTTTTTCTTGCGACTGTACCTTCTGGTGATCACGACTGCTAGCAAACATTCCTGCCAAGTCTTTTCGCAGTATCGTGGAAGGAACCTCCAGCTTCTCGTTCAAACTCGGTGAGGTGGCGTCTTCGTCGTCGTAAAGGCATTCTTGACTAACACAACTCACTACGTCCAATCTGAAAGGTAACTAACGCTCACGGCCATTACAGCGCATCTTTAAAGCAAACCTGATGTGCATCATCACAGTGGCGCTACTAACGCCACTCTATTGTCACTGACACGAAATTTGAATAGACGTTAACTTTCGCTTATCTCGCAAAAAATCGTTCTTGGTGTTGGGTATGCATGAAACTTTCGGATGTCTGCTGTTAAGATTGTGCTGCTACACATACGGCAACAACAAAAAATTTCTGTTGAATGCTCAAATACATCTATATAGCAAAACAACAAAGTTAAATTTGGAAAAGCTGGTTAGGAATAGAACTTTACTTGTAACTAATAAATACTAATGTTTCTGTTCTTTAATCGATTCCGTCCATTATCTTCTTCGACCCAGTTTCTTGTTCTTTCTGAACATACTGTTCACGACAGCACTACAGTAACCAGTTGAGGTCTTTCCTGCCGCTCGTTCGCATCTTGATTGTGTGCTCACTTCTAACACGCGAATTACTTCGCAGCGAAAACACAGATACTAGTGCAGTCTTTAGAAAACATTCTGCGAGAAGATTTTGACACAACGAAGTGTCTCATACACTAATGTTCAACAGAAAATCAGTCATTCAGAGTTGACATCATATGCCATAATCCCAGGGTAGTAAATGCAAATTCGGGAACAGATATGAATTTATTTATGACGCATGTGATGCGTTGACACGGCAGTACTGTTTTCCAAAATAGTAAAGCTTCCGGTATTACCCTCATACACCTATTATGGAAACTATGAGCACGCAACCTGTACAAACTACTGTAAAGTACGCGTCTCACAAGCTTGCCCTTAGCATCGTCATGTGTCTGAATAGCAAATAATACGATTGAAATAGCTGAACTTAAAACGGTCACAGTAGCTTCAACAGCAACTAGCTAAGAAAAACAGCACCTACCACAACAGACCCACAGTTGGTAGTGGACGAACGAGGTATGATCCCCTCTTGAACCCGTTATTTATTTTAACTTTTGTTTTACAACCGGTTTCGGCTTTTTAAGACCATGTCCATTTATTATCTACAAACGTTGCCACACGTATATGGTAGCGCTTTTACACTTCATGTTTCCATTTGCTTTTGTTTAACAGAATTTAACTGTTCGTGCTGTTTTGAAAGTTTATGCACATAACGCGGCACATTGTGCACAAACTATAGAAACATCAAATAAAGTTAAATTTTTATAATCCAAAACAATGGAAACAACATACGTAGACGCTGCTATTTTCATACATGTTACAACTTTTCTAGAATAATCGCCGGCCGAAGTGGCCGTGCGGTTAAAGGCGCTGCAGTCTGGAACCGCAAGACCGCTACGGTCGCAGGTTCGAATCCTGCCTCGGGCATGGATGTTTGTGATGTCCTTAGGTTAGTTAGGTTTAACTAGTTCTAAGTTCTAGGGGACTAATGACCTCAGCAGTTGAGTCCCATAGTGCTCAGAGCCATTTGAACCATTTTAGAATAATTACTGGACTATGGCCTAGGAAGACTGAACTAGTTGTGAAACGAAAGAAAAGTTTAATAAATGACACCCTTACTGGAAAAAATGCCTCATTCATTCCCTAAGTATATGTCTGTCACACACTGCTGTTATCCGTGCTATATGCTATCACTACTGTTCAGCCTGAAATCAGCTTTTCCACTGCGTCTCCTCGCTCGATACAGCGATGTGCAACACCAAAGCAACTTTTTATATTTATTACCTCTTGCTGCCCAGTTGTTTGGCTAGAAACATGATTATATATTTGCATATTTACAAAATGGAGCGTTCAGCTCTCTTCATCTGGAGGATTAGAGACTCAAAACTTTGGAAAGCATTGTGCGATGGGTGTATGTTTTCTCGGATGGCGTGAAAAGTTCCCAACTTTCATGAGCAGTGGTACACCATGTTTGATGACGAGTGCCGCATCATCGTCGGTCTGCAGCGTAGCATATGGGAGTAGCCGGGTGTAAGGTGGTTGAGGTATCCCAGCTCGAGAGGGTATCCCCGGTAGCGGCCGCCATCCTTTCTCATACTCTAATTACGAGCAGCCAACCGTTTTACATTCTAAAGAGCTACTGAACGGCGAGTATTTGATGTTCGCAAAGTTACCCGCATATCTCGTTCAAGGCGCTCGCTGTTTAGTGAGTACAGTACTCCTCGACACCTCGGCGAGCACTTGGCATGTATCGCATTCGGCAAGCATAAAACCTCTGCTTGTCGAATACCCCATGTCAGGCGTCGCCATCTCACTCTGCGGAGTATCCAGGCACGAATGTCGGTCGGGCACATAGTTTCAGTTTGCCACATTCAATCGACGTAGCGTACACTTGTCAGAGCAGGAGAGAATTCATTCTCGACAAAGTATGTTATTTGACTACTACACCCATGGCCAGTACCGGCATCATAATTGGTCATTATTGCGAAAATTGTTGCGAGCTGGCAAGACTCAGCACAACCAGGAGCACGTCCGCAGATGTCCAACGTAGCTTTGGACGAAGCATCAGGGATAGAAGAGTTCCATGGACCACGGCTATACAACTCTGAAGAATTCTTTGCAGCTGAAACATCCCGTCGTGAAAGCCGTCATTGTATGAAAATACATACTACTCGCAGAACACCTCGACAAAATACAATTACAGAAGAAGATAGCGTTGAATACACTCTATCAAGATAACACATGACAAAACTATTAAAAATGGTTCAAATGGCTCTAAGCACTATGGGACTTAACATCTGAGGTCATTAGTTCGCTAGACGTAGAACTACTTAAACCTAACTAACCTAAAGACATCTCACACATCAATGCCCGAGGCAGGATTCGAACTTGCGCCCGTAGCAACAGCGCGGTTCCGGACTGAAGCGCCTAGAACAAAAGTATTCGGTTGGTGCTTGCGTTCATAGCATTTTTGTTTTGCTTGTTGGTATTCCGGTTGCTACGGGTTTGTTTACCGATTGTCATTTTTTATTTTTGGTTCACTTTTGGTATTTGGATTTACATACTGTCGTTTTGTCATTTATAGATAGTGAGTGGAGCTGTGGATGGTAGAAAATGAGTTCAATAGAGGGGTGACATCAGCGGAGGCAGCCAGAAATATTTACGCCGTGCGTGGGGATAATGCCATTGGACAGAGCACGGCATGAAAATGGTTTTCTCGTTTAAAGGAGGATCAAAAAAATGGTTCAAATGGCTCGGAGCACTATGGGACTTAACATCTGAGGTCATCACTCCCCTAGAACTTAGAACTACTTAAACATATATAACCTAAGGACATCACAGACATTCATGCCCGAGGCAGGATTCCAACCTGCGACCGTAGCGGTCACACGGTTCCAGACTGAAGCGCCTAGAACCGCTCGGCCACTCCGGCCGGCTAAAGGAGAATCGTTTTGACATTAGTGACTTTGCACGTCCTGGAAGACCTTCGGTGTTTGGTGAAGATCTTAAAATGCATTAATCTACACTCCTGGAAATTGAAATAAGAACACCGTGAATTCATTGTCCCAGGAAGGGGAAACTTTATTGACACATTCCTGGGGTCAGATACATCACATGATCACACTGACAGAACCACAGGCACATAGACACAGGCAACAGAGCATGCACAATGTCGGCACTAGTACAGTGTATATCCGCCTTTCGCAGCAATGCAGGCTGCTATTCTCCCATGGAGACGATCGTAGAGATGCTGGATTTAGTCCTGTGGAACGGCTTGCCATGCCATTTCCACCTGGCGCCTCAGTTGGACCAGCGTTCGTGCTGGACGTGCAGACCGCGTGAGACGACGCTTCATCCAGTCCCAAACATGCTCAATGGGGGACAGATCCGGAGATCTTGCTGGCCAGGGTAGTTGACTTACACCTTCTAGAGCACGTTGGTGGCACGGGATACATGCGGACGTGCATTGTCCTGTTGGAACAGCAAGTTCCCTTGCCGGTCTAGGAATGGTAGAACGATGGGTTCGATGACGGTTTGGATGTAACGTGCACTATTCAGTGTCCCCTCGACGATCACGTGGTGTACGGCCAGTGTAGGAGATCGCTCCCCACACCATGATGCCGGGTGTTGGCCCTGTGTGCCTCGGTCGTATGCAGTCCTGATTGTGGCGCTCACCTGCACGGCGCCAAACACGCATACGACCATCATTGGCACCAAGGCAGAAGCGACTCTCATCGCTGAAGACGACACGTCTCCATTCGTCCCTCCATTCACGCCTGTCGCGACACCACTGGAGGCGGGCTGCACGATGTTGGGGCGTAAGCGGAAGACGGCCTAACGGTGTGCGGGACCGTAGCCCAGCTTCATGGAGACGGTTGCGAATGGTCCTCGCCGATACCCCAGGAGCAACAGTGTCCCTAATTTGCTGGGAAGTGGCGGTGCGGTCCCCTACGGCACTGCGTAGGATCCTACGGTCTTGGCGTGCATCCGTGCGTCGCTGCGGTCCGGTCCCAGGTCGACGGGCACGTGCACCTTCCGCCGACCACTGGCGACAACATCGATGTACTGTGGAGACCTCACGCCCCACGTGTTGAGCAATTCGGCGGTACGTCCACCCGGCCTCCCGCATGCCCACTATACGCCCTCGCTCAACGTCCGTCAACTGCACATACGGTTCACGTCCACGCTGTCGCGGCATGCTACCAGTGTTAAAGACTGCGATGGAGCTCCGTATGCCACGGCAAACTGGCTGACACTGACGGCGGCGGTGCACAAATGCTGCGCAGCTAGCGCCATTCGAAGGCCAACACCGCGGGTCCTGGTGTGTCCGCTGTGCCGTGCGTGTGATCATTGCTTGTACAGCCCTCTCGCAGTGTCCGGAGCAAGTATGGTGGGTCTGACACACCGGTGTCAATGTGTTCTTTTTTCCATTTCCAGGAGTGTACAATGATCCCCGTCAGTCTATTCGAGTACTGGCAGATGAGATGAACTGTGACCGTTCTACCATGTGCGACATTTCATGCAGTGGGGATGGTTCAAAAATCTGGTGTATGGGTACTGCATTCTCTAAGCCAAAATCACAAAAATCAGCGGGTGGGCCCATGTGTATCTCTGCTTGCGCGTCATCCATTGATTCTTGAACAACATCTACGATTTATATCCTGTATAGTTACTAGTGAGGAAAAATGGTATCTTTACGCTAACATAAGGAAAATAAAGGTATGGGTGAGCCTGAACAAAGTAACAACTCCCTGTACAAAGACCTTCGCGCATCAATAAAACATAATGTCATGTATCTAGTGGAATAGCGACTGTGTGGTGTACTGCGAATTGCTTCCCCGAGGTGTGACTATCACTGTTGACATTTGTCGTCAACAACTGAGACGTCTTAAGAGACGCAGTCCAAGAACAGCGACCAGGAACACTATGTGAAGTGATGTTACTCTACGATAACTTTCGCCCACATTCTATCAGAGTGCTAGACTGACAAAAAACACTGTACAAGAGTTGGGTTGGGAAGTCATTCCACGCACGCCTTATTCACCTAATCTCGCACCCTCAGATCTCCCGCTTTTCCACTCTCTATTGAATGACCTTCACGGAATTTCCTTTCCAGATAAAGATGCCTATGAACAAGGCTCGACGAGTCCTCCTCAAACCACGTGTTTTCTACAGTCGCTGAATCGAGAAGTTATCCCAGTGTTGGCAGACTGACAGTGATGGAGAGTATATTATTGATTACATTCTCTGTTATGTGTATATGTTCTGTTTTAAACTTATGGAAAAACGCTGCGAAGTTATGCACCAACCTAACTAACCATCGCTACCATTGTATTTATCTATATGTAGCTCTACAGTATACTCAAATTGTTGTCCAGTCACGATCTATGACCTTGCTAATGCGACCATATGTAGCGTACAACTTATATAATATTATTGAACAAAATTTGATAATTTGAGAACACTGCGTAAGAGGACAGAGTTAACTTATCATTAATGGGGTAAAACACTTGACTCGGTACACATGATTTCCTGTCTAATGCACGGGAAAACTTGCATGTGGTACGTATCATAATATACTCACGCATACAAAGTCGGTTGGACAGAACAGACCGTGACGGACCATTTCTTCATTTCCATTCTCAGCACGTCAGTAAACATTATCAGTGCGCTTTTGGACAGGCAGTAGGGACTCTGCATCAGGATTGGCACTCTTCCTGCAACGTCACAAACTTCGTCTTAAAGTCATCGTTCATCGTTGTTTCGTTGTTATTATTGTGTTATTACTGCTACGAGTTAACTTGCTTAGTTCATAGTCACCCACTACGTTTATCAATTTCTTGTAGGTATAATATATTCGGAAAAATATGACATGTTAATGTCGATTGCATACTACAGCTTTTATGTTTACGATTTTATATATCTTTTTGTGAATAATGAATTACTGTATACCTGTTACATAGGAAGGTGCGCTCTAAAGTAATGCACTGATTTTTTTAAAATATTAAAACTCTTGAAGCTTTTTCAATAAAACAAACTTCATTAACATTCAACATCTTTTTTCCTCATATCAATATATTTATTTCTCAACATAGTCACCCTGGTGACGAATAAAATTCTCCCAAAGAGGGATCAGTTTGTTGATATTGTCGCTGGTAGACTGTTTGTTGAAGGAGCCTCACCTGTGCTTGTACCGCTTCCTCACTATCAAAGTGAAGTCCTCCAAGGTGTTCTTTAAGTTTTGAAAACACTCTGACCTCTGTACATAAAAGTTTGTTTGCGTGGCCATCTTCCGCAGCATGCACAGAAATGTGTATTTTGTAAATAAAACCACCTTTTCTTGCTGCAACTGTAATTTATTTCTCCCAGACGCTTTTCACCTTTTTTGTGGGGTCTAGAACGATATAATTTTGTTCTAACATGTTTTATTTTTATATTATCATACAGTTGCCGTCGTGTTTTTATGTGAATAAGTAATTACAGTTTGTTGGCATCTGCGTTTCCTCTCATCTGGTCTGAAATCGCCCTACCACTTCATTTCCGAAACAAACGCACATTTTAATATTCCGAACTTTTGCTTTCACACTGTTCACCATGTTTATCATTATTTTTGTGGTGCACTATTACTCTTTTGCCACTAGTTATACATATTTGTTCGAACACTGTGCTCTTAAAGACGTAAATATTGTGTGTTCATTATGGTAGACAACCCAGACAGGAGGAAACACGTAACGAACTCACAATATTTACGTCTTTAAAAGCACAGTGTTCGAGCAAATATCTATAACTAGTGGCAAAAAAGTAATAATGCACCACAAAAATAAGGATAAACATGTTGAACAGCGCAAAAGAAAAAGTTCGGAATATAAAAAAGTGCGTATGTTTCGGAAATGAAGTGGTAGGGTGACCTCCAGACCAGATGAGAGGAAACATAGATGCCAACAAATTGTAAGTAATGACTTATTTACATAAAAAACGTGAGCTGTTTGATAATATAAAAATAACACATGTTAGAACAAAACTATATTGTACTAGATCCCACTGAAGATGCCTCAGATTAAAAAAAAAAAAAAAAAAGCGCAACGTGGCTGGGAGAAATAAACTGCAGTTGCAGCAAAAAGAGGTGGTTTTATGTAAGCGTAGGCTTCCGCGGCCGTTGTCTTCTTCAATAAAATTCTTCAGGGTATCAGACCGCATCGTCATAATTTAATATGCGCCAACGTTTCGGCCAGCGTTGCAGCTAGCCTTCATCAGGGCCTTACGTTTAACGTAAGGCCCTGATGAAGGCTAGCTGCAACGCAGGCCGAAACGTTGGCGCATATTAAATTATGACGATGCGGTCTGATACCCTGAAGAATTTTATTGAAGAAGAGGTGGTTTTGTTTGCAAAACAAATATCTCTGTACATACGTTGAGGTTAGCCCCATCGTTCCGATCATTACGAACACCAATAGACACAACGCTACATGTTATTGATGTCGACACAGTCATCATCGTCCACAGCTTTCATTCTTGTGTTGGTTTTAATTGGAGGCACGTATTTTGTAATTAGAAACTTGGTTACAGTACGCTATTTCTCACATACCGGCATAGTTACGTTAGTTCAAACGGCTCTCAGCACTATGGGACTTAACATCTGAGGTCATCAGTCCCCTAGACTTAGAACTAATTAAACCTAACTAACCTAAGAACATCACATACATCTTGTGAATGATGTTCCTTCAGGATAACGACATTGCTCGACTAGAGTGGCCAGTATATTCTCGAGACATGAACCCAATCGAACATGCCTGGGATAGATTGAAAAGGGCTGTTTATGGATAACGTGACCCACCAACCACTCTGAGGGATCTATGCCGCATCGCCATTGAGGAGGGACAATTTGGACCAACAGTGCCTTGATGAACTTATGATAGTATGCTGCGACGAATACAGGCATGCATCAATGCAAGAGAACGTGCTACTGGGTATTAGAGGTACTGGTGTGTACAACAATCTGGACCACCACCTCTGAAGGTCTCGCTGTATGGTGGTACAACATCCAATGTGTGGTTTTCATGAGCAATAAAAAGAGCAGATATAATGTTTACGTTGAGCTCTATTTCAGAGCTATTCTAGAACTTGGATACAGTTGACCAACTTGCTAAGGATGTAGCGATTCATAGAAATCTCTTCATTAAATTTCTCTGTCCTCACTCTATAAGCTCTATCCAGCTGACATCTCATATCAGCTTTGCGAAGTGTAGCGAATTCGATGCTATTGTTTATGTGTAGTTCATTTAATTTGTTTTTTTTTAACTTTGTCAGCTATGTGTTTAATGTCTGTTACACATCCAAGGACGTTCTGTAACATTAATTATCAGACACTTGTGACAGAAGAAACCATTTCATATTTAATATCCATACAACCAGTCCGCATGTTTATATAATGTAGTGGTAAATAATCTGGTAAAACTACTTTTGCACGCACTTTGAATCTGTAGAAGGTTTAAATCAGGTCTTGGCAGTCCTATCCTATTCAGATCCAAAATTTTCTCAAAAATGAGATTTCAGTTATCAATAGTTAAAATTTTATGTTACTTCCACCATTCACTCTAAACAGAAAACTAGCGCCTACAAGTACCACATGCCCAGCACTATTCATATATCAACCAACTTCCTATAAATCCACTCTACCACACACATTTATTCCCTGCCTTTATATTGCTGGGACTGTTCGCCAAGAGCTCGACAGTTGACAATCGACATTGATCATTCACATACAGGAACTCCCCCCTGCGGGTCCGGGGATTAGAATAGGCCCGAGGTATTCCTGCCTGTCGTAAGAGGCGACTACAAGGAGACCATCCCCCTCACGGGGGTAGTTAGCGCCTGCGTCCGGAGACGGACGGTTTCCCGACCTATAATCGTGGTCTTTTTGGTTTTTCACTTCTCGTTTCTTCATTCCTTTTGTTGGTTCCTTTCTTTGCTCTTCTCCACTTCACTGTCTTCCTTACTCTTTCCCTTGACTTCTCCTTGCCTTCTCATTGCCTTTTTCTCCTTGCCTTCTCATTGCCTTTTTCTCCTTGCCTTCTCATTGCCTTTTTCTCCTTGCCTTCTCATTGCCTTCTTCTCCTTGCCTTCTCCTTGCCTCCTTTTCCTTGCTTTCTCATTGCCTTCTTCTCCTTGCCTTCTCTGGTCTCCGCCTCGGCGTTTGAGACAGTCTGTCCTCTTTCTCCCTCTCTCTTCTTTTTCCTCTTCTTCCTTCCTCCCTGTGCGTGTCTGAAGGCCGACCCACGCGTTCGCACGCGTAGCCGGTGACGGGGTAACGCGTAAGTCCCCGCCCTGGGTAGACATGTAAGGCACGCGCGTACCCCCTGGTAAAGGCCAGGCCCGGGGAGGGGTGATTGCCTGAGCTGATACCTTCTGACCATGCCGATTGGTCCCTCCGTCTGTTTCTCGGGAGGTGTGACCTGAGGTGTAAACATTCACCTAAGGCGGGAGTGCCCTCTGAGAGGGTCCCCACAAGGAAGGAGCGCGCCATCGGAGACGCTGGCAATCATGGGGGATTCCTCCGCAATGGATTCTACTCCATCGCTTTCGACTTCGACCCACAAACGGAAACGTGACCAGCCAACAGTGACAAAAATACTACCGCCTGCCCCACAGTTCCTCGTCGTTTCTCGATCTGAGGAAGGAAAGGATTTTTCCTCTGTCAACCCTTTCGTTATCCAGAAGGGCGTCGATGCCATAGCTGGATCTGTCAAATCTTGTACCAGATTGCGTAACGGTACCCTATTACTCGAAACTGAGAGCGCCTTTCAGGCACAAAAACTGCTCCGGGCCACACTCCTTTACACATTCCCTGTCCGGGTGGAGGCTCACCGAACTTTGAATTCGTCTCGTGGTGTGGTCTATACTAGATCCCTCGACGGCTTGACTGACGAGGAGATTCAATCTTTCCTCGCTGAGCAGGGCGTGACGGCTGTCCATAGGGTCATGAAAAAGGTCAACAATGACCTTGTACCGACCCGGACACTTTTCTTAACCTTCGATAGTGTTAAGCTGCCATCGCGCATCAAGGCGGGCTACGAGGTCATTTCAGTTCGCCCCTATGTCCCGACACCTACGCGCTGCTACCAGTGTCAGCGTTTCAATCACACTCGACAGTCTTGTTCCAATGCGGCTAAATGTGTCACTTGTGGCAGGGATGCCCATGAGGGTGACTGTCCACCTCCGTCTCCTCGTTGTGTGAACTGTCAGGGTGACCATGCCGCATCCTCCCGCGACTGTCCTGTCTATAAGGAAGAACGCTGTATCCAGGAAATTCGAGTCAAAGAGAAAGTGTCCACCTCGGCTGCTCGCAAGCTATTGGCTAGTAGGAAGCCCACGCTGCTCCCAGCGGGGAAATACAGCACTGTCCTCGCCTCTCCTCGGACTACCCGGGAGGTAGCAACCCAGACATGCGATCTGACCTTCAGCACCACGGTCGTCCGTTCGGCCAGTGCTAAGATCGCGCGGTCGACGTCTCCTCTTCCTCCCATCACCCCACAGACACCAGCCACTTCCTCAGCTTCTGCTCAGTCGAAGACCCCGAAGTCAGATGCACGGGCCTTCAAGAAGGAACCATCCCGTGCAGACTTCCTACGTACCTCGACCTCCCAGCCTTCGACCGGTACTTCCACCAAACGTCCTTCTAAAAAGGCGCATAGGAAGCACAGTTCTCCTTCTCCGCCGCGGCGCCTTTCTTCTCCTGCGCCACCCAGCGGTTGCCGCCCCAGGCCGTCATCCGTTTCGCCTGGCCGCACCGCTGGTCGCCGAACATCTGGCCGTTCACCGGCGGAGGAAGCTCCCCCTCCCGGCCATCCTCCTGAGATGGCCGATGACCCTATAGACCCCATGGACGATGACTGTCTGCCTCCTGCTAGCGGCGGCAGTGCTCGCTCGAAGCCAGGCCCTAAGCGGCCTTCGAGGTGACCCCTTCTCTCATCTTCCTTTTCTTACGATGGCACTTATTAACTGGAATATTCGCAGCATTCGCTCCAACCGAGAGGACTTGAAGTTGCTGCTCCGCTCGCATCGTCCGCTCGTCGTAGCCCTCCAGGAAACGAAGCTACGCCCATGCGATCAAATTGCCTTGGCACACTACACCTCTGTGCGTTTTGACCTACCCCCTGTGGTAGGTATCCCAGCTCATGGAGGGGTTATGTTGCTGGTCCGGGATGATATTTACTACGATCCCATCACGTTGCACACCGGCCTGCAGGCAGTAGCCATCCGCATTACTCTCCCCACTTTCACGTTTTCCTTTTGTACCGTTTACGCTCCATCGTCATCTGCCGTTACCAGGGCAGACATGACGCAACTTATTACTCAGCTACCTGCACCATTTTTGTTAACTGGAGACTTCAATGCCCACCATCCTCTTTGGGGCTCTCCAGCATCCTGCCCGAGGGGCTCCTTGTTAGCAGACCTTTTCAACCAGCTCAATCTTGTCTGCCTCAATACTGGCGCCCCTACTTTTCTTTCGGACACATCTCATACCTATTCCCATTTAGACCTCTCTATATGTACTCCCCAACTTGCACGCCAGTTTGAGTGGTATGCACTTGCTGATGCATATTCGAGCGACCACTTCCCGTGTGTTATCCATCTCCTGCAGCATACTCCCTCTCCGTGCTCCTCTCGTTGGACCATCTCCAAGGCAGACTGGGGGCTCTTCTCTTCCAGGGCGACCTTTCAGGATCAAACCTTCACAAGCTGCGATCGTCAGGTCGCACACCTCACGGAAGTCATTCTCGCTGCTGCTGAATATTCCATCCCTCACCCTACTTCTTCTCCACGTCGCGTACCGGTCCCCTGGTGGACCGCAGCATGTAGGGACGCTTTACGTGCTCGTCGACGTGCTTTACGCACCTTTAAACGCCACCCTACAGTGGCGAATTGCATTAATTATAAACGATTACGTGCTCAGTGTCGTCGTATTATTAAAGAAAGCAAGAAAGCCAGCTGGGCTGCTTTCACCAGCACCTTCAACAGTTCTACTCCTTCTTCTGTTGTCTGGGGTAGCCTGCGCCGGCTATCTGGCACTAAGGTCCACTCCCCAGTTTCTGGCTTGAAGGTCGCGAATGAAGTCCTTGTGGCCCCTGAGGCTGTCTCCAATGCCTTCGGCCGCTTTTTCGCCGAGGTTTCGAGCTCCGCTCATTACCACCCTGCCTTCCTCCCCCGCAAACAGGCCGAGGAGGCTAGGCCACGTGACTTCCGCTCCTCGAATTGTGAAAGTTATAATGCCCCATTCACCATGCGGGAACTCGAAACCGCACTTGGCCGATCACGGTCCTCCGCTCCAGGGCCTGATTCTATTCATATTCAGATGCTGAAGAACCTTTCTCCTGCGGGTAAAGGTTTTCTTCTTCGTACATACAATCGCATCTGGATTGAGGGACATGTTCCCGCATGCTGGCGCGAGTCTATTGTTGTCCCGATTCCTAAGCCGGGGAAGGACAAACACTTGCCTTCCAGTTATCGACCTATCTCGCTTACCAGCTGTGTCTGTAAAGTGATGGAGCGAATGGTTAACTCTCGATTGGTTTGGCTGCTCGAGTCTCGCCGCCTACTTACCAATGTACAATGTGGATTTCGAAGGCGCCGCTCTGCTGTCGACCATCTGGTTACCTTGTCGACCTTCATCATGAATAACTTCTTGCGGAGGCGCCCGACCGCGGCTGTGTTCTTTGATTTGGAGAAGGCTTACGACACCTGTTGGAGGGCGGGCATTCTCCGCACCATGCATACGTGGGGCTTTCGCGGTCGCCTCCCTCTTTTTATTCGTTCCTTTTTAATGGATCGACAGTTTCAGGTACGTGTGGGTTCTGTCCTGTCAGACACCTTTCGCCAGGAGAATGGGGTGCCACAGGGCTCAGTTTTGAGCGTCGCTCTCTTCGCCATCGCGATCAATCCAATAATGGATTGCCTCCCAGCTGATGTATCAGGCTCCCTTTTCGTGGACGATTTTACCATCTATTGCAGCGCGCAGTGTCCACGTGTCTTGGAGCGCTGTCTTCAGCGTTCTCTTGACCGTCTTTACTCCTGGAGTGTCGCCAATGGCTTCAGTTTTTCTGCCGAGAAGACGGTCTGTATTAACTTCTGGCGCTACAAAGAGTTTCTCCCACCGTCCTTACGACTCGGTCCCGTTGCTCTCCCACTCGTGGAGACAATCAAATTTTTAGGCCTTACCTTTGACAGGAAACTTAGCTGGTCTCCACATGTGTCATATTTGGCCGCCCGTTGTACCCGTTCTTTAAATGTCCTCCGTGTTCTCAGTGGTACGTCGTGGGGAGCGGATCGAACCGTCCTACTTCGTCTATATCGGTCGATCGTCCGCTCCAAGCTGGATTATGGGAGCTTCGTATACTCCTCTGCACGGCCATCCATCTTACGCCGCCTCAACTCCATACAACATCGGGGTTTACGACTTGCGATCGGAGCATTTTATACCAGTCCCGTAGAGAGTCTTCATGCTGACGCTGGCGAATTGCCACTCACCTACCGGCGCGATATACTGCTTTGTCGGTATGCCTGTCGGCTACTGTCAATGCCCGACCATCCTTCTTATCGTTCCTTTTTTGACGACTCTCTTGACCTTCAATACGGGTTGTATGTCTCTGCCTTGCTACCCCCTGGAGTTCGCTTTCGTCGCCTCCTTCAACACCTTCATTTTTCACTCCCTGCAACCTTTCGAGTGGGCGAGAGCCGCACGCCACCTTGGCTCCAGGCTCAGGTTCGCGTTCACCTTGACCTCAGCTCGCTCCCAAAAGAGGTCACCCCCGGTTCGGTCTACCACTCCCGTTTTTTGGAACTTCGTTCGAAGTTCAACAACATGACTTTCATTTATACAGATGGCTCTAAGACCAATGACGGGGTCGGGTGTTCCTTTATTGTCGGGGCACAAAGTTTCCAATACCGGCTCCATGGCCATTGTTCGGTCTTCACAGCTGAGCTCTTTGCCCTCTACCAGGCTGTTCTGTACATCTGCCGCCACCGACATTCTGCTTATGTCATCTGCTCAGATTCCCTGAGCGCCATCCAGAGCCTCAGTGATCCGTACCCGGTTCACCCTTTCGTACACCGGATCCAACGCTCTCTTCAGCAGCTGGTGGACGTCGGTACGCCGGTTAGCTTTATGTGGGTTCCTGGCCATGTCTGTATCCCTGGGAACGAAGCTGCAGATGCCGCGGCCAAGGCTGCGGTCCTCCAGCCTCGGACAGCTTCTTGTTGTGTCCCTTCGTCCGATTTTAGCAGGGTCATTTGTCGGCGCGTTGTGTCGCTGTGGCATGCCGATTGGGCTGCACTTACCGACAACAAGCTTCGGGCCTTAAAACCTCTTCCCGTGGCTTGGACGTCCTCCTCACGCCCTTCTCGGCGGGAGGAGGTCGTTTTAGCAAGGTTAAGAATTGGACACTGCCGGTTCAGCCATCGCCATCTGCTGACGGCTGCGCCGGCGCCGTTCTGCCCATGTGGGCACTTGCTGACGGTTAGTCACATTTTAATGTCCTGTCCCGATCTTAAAACACTGCGCCTCGATCTTAACCTGCCTACTACTTTAGATGCCATTTTAGCGGATGACCCACGAGCAGCTGCTCGTGTTCTTTGTTTTATCAATTTGACAAACCTCGCTAAGGACATTTGATGATGTTTTTTAATCCTATGCCTGTCAGTCTGTCTTTTATTGTGTTTTCCCTTTTAGTTGTTGTTGTCAACTTGTGCCTCGCGGTGCATTCTTAGAGTAGTCAGGGCGCTAATGACCATTGAAGTTGTGCGCCCGAAAACCACAAAAAAAAAAAAAAAAAAAAAAACATACAGGAACTGGTGGCATACGAAAATTAAATAATATTTTTATTTCACAGTTCGTACTTACTGCAACCGTTCCTGGGAATGATATCACTGAGAGTCCTCAAGAAATGGCGGCCACTGGTTACATTTCACACTGCCACGTTACACAGTATGATTTGGAGCCATCTTGTGGCACAGGGTTGCACTTGTGTCATCGAAGCAAGAAAGTCGACCGAGTAATATGCATGACATGTAATACCTCAACTGATATCGAGTACAGAATAAAAATTCGGCGACATTACTTTTCAGCACACCCTTATTGACTGAGGATAGTGTCCCTCATGATCACTTGCAAAATAATATGATGATTACGGTATACCTCTATCTTTAAATCACAATTTTTTTGACATTGGTTTTCCTTTATTTTTACATATCTGACTATGATCACTTTGACTATTTACTTCTGTTCTTATTGGCGAGTCTCATATGCTACTGTCAGCTAGTGGATTCTGTGGCTGCCTTCTGTGTACTACACTAAACCCATTAATAGTATATGTATGCCGTTCCTGGCACAAAGAGCACATTTTTTAAAAATTTCCTGTTTTAAAACCAAGATCACCAGCTAAAAATTTATCTTTACCATGAACAAAATTTTCATTTAATTAAAAAAGTGAAAATTATTTTGTTAAAATTTAATAATCTACAAACTGCATTTATTCAGTTAAAGATTTAAAAAATACGAAAATTCTAAAATTTATTTAAATTCAATGACATGAACCGAATGATCTTTACTTTGTTTTTTACCTAACACAAGGGAGTTAAAAAAGAAACGATCTGGAGGCATAATTACAAAAACCAGTACCTGCATGTTAGAAGTATTGACCCTGGCTATTGAGACACTTGTCCCACAGTGAAGGAAGGTGGTGAACGAGTGTCTCATAAAATTTCTAGGGCTGCGATGTTAACCAGTTCTGCACGCCCTGCTGGATGTCATTGTCCACACGAGAGCAGGAACGGCTATGCCAACGTTCTTCTTTGACCAAGATGACCCCCTTCTCAATCACTTTCTGCAGCACGGGACAACAGTGAACGACCAGTGTTACTCGCAAAACTTGACCATCCTTCACCAAGTGATTAAATCAAAACGACCAGGCAATCTCATCTGTGGGATTATTCTGCTCCATGACAGTGCAAAGCGTCATACAGCCAATGCAGTAGCGGCACTCCTGCAGAAATTCAAATGGAAGGTTCTCAGCCACCCTCCATGCAGCCTGCACCTCTCTCCCTCTGATTATGCCCCTGGGGGGGGCAAACGATTCACCTCTGACGATCATGTCCAGCTGTATGTGTGGAACTGGTTAACATCACAGCCCCAGGAATTTTATGAGACAGCCATTCACTGTCTTGTGTCACAGTGGGACAAGTGTCTCAACAGCCAGGGTCAATACTTCTAACATACAGGTACTGGTTTCCATAATTATGCCTTCAGCTTGTTTCTTTTTGAATGCCCCTTATATATAAAATTTAATCCAACAATTTTTCTCTAATTTATCATTGTCTTCTGAAAATATTTCAGTGTAAAGTCTGGAAGAGTAATTTCATGTTAACATCTAAAAGTAATAATATAACTTTTTGACCGTATTTGCTCACCAAACTTTCAGCTTTTGAAATATTGTAAGATTGTTTCTTGCATAACTATTGCTATAATTGTTAAGTTCAGTTACTAAATTTTCAACACTGCCATTCATGTTCATTTTGTTTTTCTTTTATTTATGTAGAAAAAATTTAGATTTAAAAAAATTGCAACTTCTATCAAACGTTTTAATTATTTAAATCTATATTTATCAAATGTTTTAAGTTTTTAAAATCAACATTTTTCTGTTTTTATACCCTCTATGTTTCTGGAAACGCTTCAAAAGGAAATGTAAACATAAAGTTAACTTCTTTATATCTTTTTTAAATTTTTATATATTTTTGTTTCAAAATGTTCGGTTAATATTGTATATTGTGAATCATAAATTAAATTCCTTAAAACATTCATTCTTCTAGTCATATTTATAATGTAGAATGGATAGTTTCGAATAAAATTGAATGTACTTACAATGATATCGTTATTCAAATGTGTAATTCTTAAGTTTTATTTGTAAGCTTTTAAATAATTTCTTGGTGAATCAAGTTTTCAAAATTCTTGAGGAAACATTTCATTTTTTCCGTTTTTGACGTAGATATTTTATAATTTAACGTGAGCAGATGAAGAAGAATCGTTCCACTTATTATTTTGTCGATTATTTTAGAAAACAACAAAACTAAGATATGATACATCAAATTCAGCAGAATTATTATAATTAGTAATATCTAGTTCAAAATTTCTTTTTCCCTTTAATCCTGCAATTTAAATTGGTTGTGGTACAAAACAATCAATTGGAATTTTTGGATTTTCAATCTTTCTTTTTCTAGTAGAAGGGAGTATTCTGGTCCACATCTAACAACAGGAACACGAATTCCATACTTTTAGAACAATTTTCTTTTCTTATGAAAGTGTAATATTATCATTATTACTAGCCCATCTAAGATTAGAATCTTCTTGATCTTTTCTTGAACTCCAAGTGAAAACGTGTTAAATCTCCATCACAAATTATTTCTTTGAAGTCCTTAAAAATACCCAAACAACTCTAAATGATGAAGTACTTCATTTTGTTTGACTTCAATTTACCATTGCTAAGAATATGTCTTTCCACAGTTAATTCAATTGAAACAGATGAAGTTAATTGAAAAAGAGTTAATGGAGAATTAAATGATCTTCTGCTGTAGACCAAATATCTATTCCTTTTCTAATTTAAGAATGTCAAATAACATTAACACATAATTATCAATTAGTATAATATTTGATTTCCCATCATACAGTGAAAAATCTGTTCCATCTGTGTGAATAACATCATATGCAATATAAAGTTGTGAATAAATAGGATGAATTCAACCATCAGCAATAGTAATTTCTGTTTCCTTGTTGGGACTATTTAAATTATCTTTTGTCTTTTTTAACCAGAAATGAGTAAAATTGGAAACTCTCGATTCTGTTCATTATTTATTAAGGAAAAAATTTATTAGTTCAATTTTAAAATTACTGTTACACAGTCACCATTGACATCAATCAAATTATCATTTTCATCAGTTGTAGTTATTTCTAAATTCTGAATAGGATCAAAAATTGGAATATATACAGGAAAAATTGGTTTATAAATTATTGGTCCTCCATATTCAGCATTTGGTTCAAATGAAAAAATAATATTAGTTCCTCCATGAAAATTAACAGTATGTTTAGCAAATGCTTCATCAACCAAATTAAAATTTATATTAATTAATTCAAATGGAATAATATTAGAAACATTGTTAGCAATAGTTTACCCATAAGCTTCAATAATTTGATTATAAAATCGTAAATCTCAGCCAATACAACCTTCTTTATCCAGAAATAATTTAACACCAATCTCAATAATTACTCTGTTTAAAATTTATCTGTTTTGGGGTGTGTATTAGGTTTTTTTGATTGAATAAATTTTTCTGAACTTTTTAAACTATACTGACCAACAGGAATCTCTATTATTTCTTTGTAACAAAACAGTTTTTTATTTGTTGATGTAACTTCTGGAGTTAAAAAGTTAATAAAATCCAAGCAGTGATATAGTTTTAATGGTTCTCATATTTGTACAGTTAACTGTTTTTGCAGAACAGATGAATTATCACTCAATTGAAAAAATCTACAGTTTTATATTAATAAAATTTATGTAAATAAATGACTGA
This sequence comes from Schistocerca nitens, assembly GCF_023898315.1. NCBI lineage: Eukaryota > Metazoa > Arthropoda > Insecta > Orthoptera > Acrididae > Schistocerca > Schistocerca nitens. The sequence goes on along the minus strand of NC_064614.1, from coordinate 1,188,936,481 downwards.
GGGGAATGGATAATAAGAATTCTAGAAAAGAAATTAAAAAATAAACAGAGTAACCTTCACAAAATTTTATTTGATGTTCAATAACAGAACTGAGCAGTTGAGAAAAAGCAATGTTAATGATTGATAATTATACTCTAGCTTTAAGAAAGTTTAATTGGAGAAAAATTAATCATTTGTATATTTATTATAGAAGTATAGATCAGTCAAAATGGCAACTTATGAAAAGATGAGAAAAATTTGTTGATATAATTAATGAAAAAATTTCTACTTTTACTGAAAATAAGGATGAACTCATTCCATTAGATGAATGTGAAAATAATTCAGTTGTAGTTTTTGATGATATTTTTGAAACTCAAGATACAGTCATAGAATATTTTACTAGACATAGACACAAATGAATAGATTTTGTTATCAAAGTCAGACAAATCCAAAAATAATGAAATAATTATTAACTGATAATCTTAATTTTTAAAACGTCTTGAGAGAAGGTAATACAAATAGAGATCATTGTTATCATGAATTTGATTGCCGTGATTGAACTTCCTATGATTTTAAAGAATTATATAGTAAATGTTGGAATAATGATCCTTTTATTACGATAGATACACCAAGATTAATTAATAATGCTAAATACTGAGAAAAGAATAAGAATTTTATAGGCATTAAACATACACATTAAACAAAAATATTGAACATAAATAATGAACTTCAATGTTGAATGTAATGATGCACATAAATGCTGAACATAAGATGAACATCAACATAGGACATAAACACTGAACATCAACAATGAACATAAATGATAAACTGAACTAAAAATGACACTTTTAAACATTAATAAATGTTCCAAAATCCAAGTAGAGGTTGTTAAAAAAGCTAGAAGAATTAGGTGAGTAAAAGAACAATTAAAAGAAAAGATTAAAAATTAGAATAAACAACTAAGAATGAAATATGAAAAATTAGAAAAGATCAACCAGTTATTCTTACAGTTGTACAGGTTAAATAAATCATTGAAAGATCGGAGTACAATGTGTTAAAAGGTACTGAATAAAGTATGGAAGCTGAAACACAAATAATTCCTTATAATCAACATTATTTAGAGGAGTTTAATGATCCTTCAACAGTTAATCAATAGTGATAAAAGAGATTATACATTGAGTATACCAGAAATTTATAATTTGTTAAAGAATAATGAAAAAGAAAGAAAAGATTAAAGGAAAAATATGATAAAAATAAATACAAGTGAAAGAATCTTAGAATTTATCAATCATAGTGAAAACACTGTCTTTGGATTTAGACCTGTTGGTAATTTTAAACATATTGGTAAATATCCAGTAGAATTCAGTGGTAATAAATTAAAAATTTGAGAAAAAAGGATATGAAGGTACTGATGGATTAATGAATCTGTTAACTTAAAAACAAGTTGCTAAGGATGACTTAGTTTCTGAATGTGATTCTGTGGACTTACAAAATTATGCCAGATTTTATAGACTTAAAAGCTGTATATAATAAAAGAAATAAAAATAAAATAAAATCAAGTAAAGGAAATAAATATATTAATTTGGTAAAAACAATGGATGACAATTATTTTCCTGGTTTTTTAGAAAGAAATCTTAGAGATTCGTTTCACAAAGTTGCTGTAGGTTTTATAAAAAATATACAGAAAAACCCAATGAATATCTTTGGTTGAATTATATTAGAGATTTAATCGATAGATTAACAGTAATTCATGGTGCAGAATTAGCTGGAAATAAAAATTATCATAATGAAATATGTGGAATAGCACAAATGTTCACAAACAAATTTGGTGATTTTATTATTGATAATCCAAGAGAATTTCCGTATTTAATTATATTTTTCAGTAATCTTATCCACATGTTTTGTAAATAAGAAAAACATGAAACTTCCTGGCAGGGTAAAGGATTAGTAAATATATTAGTTAATAAATTGCCTTATGAAACGAATCTTTCTGGTTATAATCACTGTGGTCCTGGAACACAATTCGAAGAATGATTATCTTGAGGAGATCAAGGAATAAATCCATTAGACAAAGTTTGTAAAAAACGTGATATTGGTTATAGAGATAATAAAGATTTAAGAAGAAAGACTTAAAGCAGATAAAGAACTTCAGTTAATTTCAAAAGGTAGAATGCATTCTTCAGATGCTTCCATTAATGAAAAATTAGCTGCAACCGTAGTTAGAGGATTACTGTACAGAAAACGAAAATTAGGAATTGGATTAAATGTTGATGAAAATGGTTGGGGTTTATGAAAAATTCCTTATGACTTTCTAATCAATATAAAAAAAGATTTAGCATTGATTATACTTTGCTACCTAATGGCAAGACTAAGCCAAAATGAAAAAGGGAGTGTTATTTTACTTATTACATCAGGTATTCCAGTTTTGATAAATTTATTGAATATCTCACTAAAAGGAAAGAAGGTTCAAAACATGAAGGTGAATTTTTACCAATTTTACTTGTTACATTAGATGCAATTGGCTCATTAGCTGGCAGTGTAACAGCAATTGCAAAATCAGTTCATGACGAACAAAAAATGATAAAGAATTAGAAGAAAAGAAAAGACACAAACAAGCATTCGAGAAAAAAGGAGGAGGAAAAAATTACAAAAATTAGTTACATAATTAAAAATCAAACTTTTCGTGATGTATTCGTGACTGATGAATTATCAAGACGTTCTAAAGAATATCAATCTGGAAGATTAAATTTAGATACACCAGATCATGTTGGTACTCATTGGACGTGTTATTATAAGAAAAAAGATATAAAATTTGTTTTGATTCATTTGGTAGTAATATACCAAAACAACTAGTTAACTATTTGGGAAAAATGACTTATATTGTAATGCTGAAATAATACAGAACTCAAACGAATTTATTTTCAGTCGTTTATACTTGTTTGTCTCAAACTATTATCAAACAGCTACCCCTTTAATGAATTTTAAAATTAATAAATGGACACTTTTGGAAATAAGATAAATGTGAAAAACACTGGAGAATTAGAAAAACACAAAGATAGTCATTTATCGACAGATCCTAAAATGAAGGAAGGATTAGTGTCAGAAATTAAAAAAAAGAAACAATTATCAGAGCCATTAGAAAATAATTAAAGATATTTTATGCTTTCAGTCATGAATAAATCCAAAAGTAAATGGTATAGTCAAACAGTTCCACAAAGAAATAGCTAAAATTATTAAATCAGGGAATCATTATATTAGTTTTAAAGTTAAAAGACTAGTAGATTTAAAAGATCCAATAAGAGGTTATGTTGCAGATATGAAACAGTACTTAGAACTGAATTTATCAAATCTTGTTACAAAACCTGAATACACAATTATCCTAATACCATTTAATGAAAAGATTAATCAACTTAATAATACTAATCTATCAAATTGCTTTACAATAAAAGAAGTAGAAAAGGCTTTTCCAGATTTTTTCTAAAAAGAACTAAATTTAACTCAATACTAAAATGAATTCAATTACTTGAAAGATGAAATATATGGGAAACGAATTAGTGCATTCAGATTCAAATTTACAGTTTTGAATACAATTTTAGCCATAAAAGAATTATTGATGTTCGGAAGAATTTAAACAAAGATCCAAAATTTTATGAATCTGATATCACTGTAAGTGTATCTAGTGATCTATATGAACTAATTAACAGTAATCAATTAATAATGGTACATAAATGAATTTTTCTAACCTCAACATTTATAGAGCCCATTAAAATTGTATCAACAGATGTTGATTATTTATATTAGGGGAAATTACAATTTGTTGATTTTTGATTCTATATAAATAGAGACCACAATCACAGATGACACTTGAAGTGAAAAAAATTTACTGAAGCTCGCAGAGTAACAACAAAAAAATGGAAGACAAAGAATAGAATTGCTTATTCAATTTGTTAAATTTAAAAAGTAAATTTGTTAAAAAAATTGAATGTGTTTCGTTTCGCAACCAAACATTTGTGAAGAAATTATTGATAACTTGCATAAACCAATGAGAAAAAATCTTAAAAGGAAGATAGGTAAGTTTTTTGGTATTGATTATTGATGGCAGGCAGATCCAGTGGAAATGGATTCAGGAGTTTCAAAAATAATATATATATATATATATATATATATATATATATATATATATATATATATATATATATATATATATATATATGTTAGCCATTATTGATATTTCTTCAAAATTTGCTTGTGGTATTCCGGTTATAGATAAAACAACTAAAAAGATTGATGAGTCTTATGAAATAATATTTAGAAAGCGATCACCAACAAATTCACAAACAGATAATGGCAAAGAACGTTATAATAAGGAATTTCAAGAATTAATAAAAAATGTATATTCATCATTATTGTTATTTTTGATTTAAAAGCATCTGTTGCTGAAATATTTAATAGAAGAATTAAAGGAAGATGTGGATTTGCAGGGATTTAGTTAAAAATCTTTTGGTGTATATAGTAACATAAAACATTCAATAATATAAATGGACCAAAATATGTTAATGAAAGAAATGAGAATATCTCAGTGAAAACTCTTTACTTAACTAATTAGTTAGAAAGTAATACTAAATATAAAATTGATGATAAAGTAAAAATAAGTAAATTACGAGGAATGTTGGAAAAAGATTTTTCAAGCTGAATATGTGAATCATTCTAATCCAATCACCTATAAATTTTTCATGTAAATTAAAAGATTTAAATGTGAAGAAATAAAAGCAAATCTTTATGAACAAGAACTACTGAAAACACATTTTCCAGTTGTTTATCAAGCTGAAAAAGTTTTAAAAAAGAATAGAAATCATGTACATATTATATGGTTAGGACATCATAATTCATATAATAGTTAAGTAAAATAAATATTGTTTCATGAAATTTTTATATATAAATGGAAAATCTAAAAATTGTACCACTACAACTAGGAAATAAAGGATATTCTAAACTCAGTAAAAAACCACTTATTGATCTTACTAACAGTAATAGTGAAATAATGAATCATATAATTCTTCTATTCAAAAATTTTGAACAATTACGTAAACTGCATTCAAGAAATGAATTACTATCATTGCTGATTATATTAAATAGGAAAATCCATTTAATGAATAACATTGGAGAGAGATATCAATGTTTCAAGAATTACCTGAAGATTTTATAACAGAATTTCAGGACAAATCAGACTGGAAGGTATAATCGAAGCATCAAGTATGACCTGAAGATTTTATAAGAGAATTTCAAAATAAAATAGGTTGGTCAATTATATTATGTAGAAGATTTGTGAGTGAATTTCAAGTTTAATTGGGAATATATATCATGTAAGCACAGATTATCACAAGACTTTATCAGATAATTTCAAGATAAAGTTAACTAGGTAAATATTGGAATAGTCAAAAATTGTCAGGAGATTGGATTAGAAAATTTCAAAATAAAGATCCTTTGTAATCAAGAATTATTTGACGATTTTATGAGAGAATTTGAGGACAAATTGTTTTATATACAAGAATGAGATTAATATTTTTATATAAATTGACTTAGTTACTGAAAGTTTAAATATGTTTTGTTTATAATGTTATGTTCATTATGTTCGTTTTTTTATTAAATAAGATAGCGCATATTTTGATGCTGAAAAAACTGAATAAGAGTGTCCTTATGAGAGAATTATATGAAAATTTTCAATTTGAATCACTTGAATAAGACAGTTTTGATAGTTTAAATTTATTAGATGTATATAAAAATTATTATGAATGTAGTAATAATTTATAAAATGAAAACTGCTCTTGTATATTCTGTTTTTTTTCAAAGAAACGAACACAGGTTTAATTCTATCAGTATACAATTGATCTTGTAAACAATTATTCATAATATTTAAATAATTTCGACAATAAACAATAACCAATCTTGCTTTCATTCTTTGTATGTAACATGTTTTTGAGCATTTTTAAATACACTCCTGGAAATGGAAAAAAGAACACATTGACACCGGTGTGTCAGACCCACCATACTTGCTCCGGACACTGCGAGAGGGCTGTACAAGCAATGATCACGCGCACGGCACAGCGGACACACCAGGAACCGCGGTGTTGGCCGTCGAATGGCGCTAGCTGCGCAGCATTTGTGCACCGCCGCCGTCAGTGTCAGCCAGTTTGCCGTGGCATACGGAGCTCCATCGCAGTCTTTAACACTGGTAGCATGCCGCGACAGCGTGGACATGAACCGTATGTGCAGTTGACGGACGTTGAGCGAGGGCGTATAGTGGGCATGCGGGAGGCCGGGTGGACGTACCGCCGAATTGCTCAACACGTGGGGCGTGAGGTCTCCACAGTACATCGATGTTGTCGCCAGTGGTCGGTGGAAGGTGCACGTGCCCGTCGACCTGGGACCGGACCGCAGCGATGCACGGATGCACGCCAAGACCGTAGGATCCTACGCAGTGCCATAGGGGACCGCACCGCCACTTCCCAGCAAATTAGGGACACTGTTGCTCCTGGGGTATCGGCGAGGACCATTCGCAACCGTCTCCATGAAGCTGGGCTACGGTCCCGCACACCGTTAGGCCGTCTTCCGCTCACGCCCCAACATCGTGCAGCCCGCCTCCAGTGGTGTCGTGACAGGCGTGAATGGAGGGACGAATGGAGACGTGTCGTCTTCAGCGATGAGAGTCGCTTCTGCCTTGGTGCCAATGATGGTCGTATGCGTGTTTGGCGCCGTGCAGGTGAGCGCCACAATCAGGACTGCATACGACCGAGGCATACAGGGCCAACACCCGGCATCATGGTGTGGGGAGCGATCTCCTACACTGGCCGTATACCACTGGTGATCGTCGAGGGGACACTGAATAGTGCACGGTACATCCAAACCGTCATCGAACCCATCGTTCTACCATTCCTAGACCGGCAAGGGAACTTGCTGTTCCAACAGGACAATGCACGTCCGCATGTATCCCGTGCCACCCAACGTGCTCTAGAAGGTGTAAGTCAACTACCCTGGCCAGCAAGATCTCCGGATCTGTCCCCCATTGAGCATGTTTGGGACTGGATGAAGCGTCGTCTCACGCGGTCTGCACGTCCAGCACGAACGCTGGTCCAACTGAGGCGCCAGGTGGAAATGGGATGGCAAGCCGTTCCACAGGACTACATCCAGCATCTCTACGATCGTCTCCATGGGAGAATAGCAGCCTGCATTGCTGCGAAAGGTGGATATACACTGTACTAGTGCCGACATTGTGCATGCTCTGTTGCCTGTGTCTATGTGCCTGTGGTTCTGTCAGTGTGATCATGTGATGTATCTGACCCCAGGAATGTGTCAATAAAGTTTCCCCTTCCTGGGACAATGAATTCACGGTGTTCTTATTTCAATTTCCAGGAGTGTATATTATAATTATTTAATTTTAGAATAACAAAAGGAAATATTAATTTTTCATCAGTTTATTGAACAACATTTGGTAATATAGTAGTTATTAATTCAAGACTTTGACGTAAAATTTCTATAGTTCTATCATATATTTCATCAAATCTTTTAATGTAGCTATGCTTAACTTTATTTATATCTTGTAAATATGGCTTCCATAGATATCTGTCATATGTTTTCTGACTTAACATTCTCCATGTTCACGAACAGATGTTAAAACGTCTTCATAAATCTGGTCTTGAAAAATCTTCATCTTGTTTCATTTACGATTTCATAATTAAAAAATATAATCCTAGTTCATTTATAAATCTTGAATATACGTGTAACTGCTGGTTACACTTTAATTCTTAAAATTTTTTATTTATTTACTTTTAACATTATCATTTAAATCATTTCCAGAACCTGAATAGCCCAAAATATCACATACATCCTTGGCTTTAAATCATGGAATATTGCATTCATCAGCAATTATTGACATTGTTTTATTGTCAATGTAAGTTGTTACTTTTAATATTTGATAATTTATCCATTTATGTACAATAAAATTAATTAAAATTTATTTTTTAATATTAATCAATTTTTTATTTATAAATGGAAAGTGTAAATAATATGATTTGTTCACTGTGCAATTAAAAAAGAGAAATTCATAGAGTTAAGAATTACAATTAAAAAAATGTCTTTAAGAATTTACTGTATTGTATGTATAAAAATGAAACCAAATCAATATTGAGAAAATAAATCAGAATGTACGAAAGTACTTATCAATATTTGGAATGAAAAGCTTTTTGCTGTGTGATGTAAAATAGAAGTCAAAAATTCTTCAAAATATATTCATAGATGTGATTTAAAAGGAGAAAGAAGCCTTCAATTAACAGGAACATTGAGAGAAGTATTATGAAAAGGTTGAATGTATTTGTGGAAAATTTATTTTTAAAATACATATGAAAACACTTTACAATTTGGATATGATGAGAAATATTAAAAACTGATCAGTTAATTATTGTTGTATTAATTGTTTAATTTTGTAATCACCATATGGTAAAGTATTTATTCCATCATGTAATACAATCTGTTTATCACTGTCAGTAAGTAAAATAATTTTATTACATTCTACTGTATGTAATTTGCATTTAAAAGATGTAATGAAATTTATTTTTCTATACTGTTTAATTTTGTCGTTTACAAAATTTCTGTAATCCTCAAAAGTAATTTCACTTTTTACAACAGATTTTTTAACTACTTAGATTTTGTCATAAAATAATGGGTTCTGTCATAATTTTTCCACAGTTTTCATATTTCGTTTTTCATACAACTTTCTTGTTTTAATATGGAATTTCATAAATACTGTTGGCTGAATAATCGCTTGTGCCAATTCGTTTATCATAGATTTCATAATTTAATAAAAATCTTCAGTTCTTATGTCGTAAATAAAAGAATCTGTATCCATATAACATATATCAATATTTTGACCATATTTTGGTCTGATAGTATTATAATGAAAATTGTGCATTTTTATTTTTGAAATTTTTAGAATATTCATTCCAATGTAAATTGCTTTATTAAATTTTGGTATTTTTTTAAAAATATGAACAGCTGCTATGGTTTTTGAAAACACTGTAGTATGGTCAAAATCTGATTTGAAATAAAGTGCACATTTTGATATGGATTCGCTGTTATTTTCATATCCTGCCAGTTTCTAATATTTTACACTGTTTTACCAAAAGAGAGTTTTTCATTAGTTTATAAAAAACCTTTTTCAAATTTATTAGATACATTTTTCTTCATTTCTATGTTAAAATTGATGTATTTTTTCACCAGTCTGGTTGTTCAGATGACAAGACTCTACTAATGTTAAACTAAGATTTAAACCCTGTTTAAATTTGTGTAATGTAAAATATATTTTTCTTTATTATCTTTAGTTGTTAATTGTCATATCCTTCTTGGAATAATTGTAAATTATTGAGGAAATAATGTAAAATTTTTGTATATTTTAAATCAACTTCTAAAATATGACCACATTCACTATCATCTGGTGTTTCAAATATTGTTTCAGAATGAAATTATTTTGAATGTAATGACTCGAAATTTTTGAATGTTAAAAATTGGAACATTTCGTAGTTGTATAAGTTATTTGTGTCTAAATGTGCAATATAATATTTTCTGGCTAAAATAATTCATATATTTATTACTTGGTTTAGCAAGTCTTTTAACACTTTGAGAAATTCCACCTCAGAATCGATTGTCAAGAAATAAAGTCTTGTCATTATCATAAATAAATCTAATTAAATTTTTGTCTTTTTTAGCATAGCATCCCAAGATAACCCTGACGCTGTAAAATACCAGGCTGTATGGAGTTTAGAAGATTCAATACAAGTACCTTTAAAAATTTAGAAAACATCCCTAATATTAATATATCGGATTCATTATATGATTTTGTATATTCTTCTAAATTTTTAATATTGATTTTTTTCCAAACTAGTTTCATACAATTACAATCTTCATCATAAATATTTGGTTTATTAAGTAGTGGTTAAAAACTTTGTTATTAAGGTAGCCTTGTTTTTTGATTTTCTTGAGAATCGATATATTTGTAAAGATAAATGGCTTTTTTAATTATTAAATCTAAATTTTCACCTTTAAAACATTTTGTTCTTTCTCTGAATTGTCCTTTTATAAGGTCAGAAGACAATTTATCATTATATGAGTCCATAAATTTAAACATATCGAAAAATCTTAGTCCACTTCCATCTGTTTTGCTAGAAGAAATATATTTTTGTTCATTATTTGGAATAGTATTAGTATCTTTAATGTCTATTGCAAATCGTTTGATAAACAAAAGACTCACATAATTTGTTAAATTATGAATATTAACAGGAATAATTCAGGCTTTTGATAGTTAAGTTCAGAATCATCATGTGCAACTCTTCAATCTTTTCCTGTAAAATGACAACGATCACTTACTTATTTTTCCTTAATAAGTTCTTTTTCACAAATAAAACAAGTTTTTGAATTTTTAAAATTGATTTTATATACAATTACAATTATCATTGGAATATTTCCATTATGTATTCCAGCAATATTTCTAGATTCTTGTTTCAACATTTCAATGATTTTTTTTTGCTATCTCTTTGCCAGTATACATTACAGGCATTTTATAATCACCATAAGAATTTTTGATCCTGTAGGATAATGTTAAGGATCACTCTAGATATTTAAAGTTCAAACCAGTAATGTTCATGAATTAAAGCTTGACAAAAATGAGGAATGTGGCCTCACATACATTTGCAGATTGAAATAAATACAGTTAAACGAGCAGAGCACTGTAGACTAATTCATAAAAAATCAAAGGACTCATTCAGAGTCTAGATGTACACGCTTGATTTCTGGATGAGAATTTAAGTTCATTTTTATAAATAATGAATATGAAAGATATGCAATAAATTCATCACACATGTATATAGTATCAACTGCTGCAAATGATCATAATTCACTGGTGCCTGCAGTCCCGTAAATCAAATTAAAATTCGGGTAGTCATGCAAAAATAAATCACTGAAAAATGTGTCAAGTATTCTAAGTCTCATAAACATTATGTCCTTAACTTGCCTGAAGCCCACAAAATTCGTGGTTGTTTCGTGCACTGTTCCCTTAACAAAAACATCAACACTGGCCTCTTATGACAGACAGTACACAAAGAATGACGACCAGCAAACGCCCATAAGCGCGCTACCACTCTCGATTAAATGCTCTCTATGATGTTACATACTATTGAGCCCAAATTATATACTGGACACTAATTACGAATAGGCATATTAAAGCTAATTATACATACAGTAGACATGTAATACAGTACTGAAAGATACAGAAAATTATTGCAGTCACTGTGAAGCCTCTTATTAAAATTGTGAATCTGTATTAAATAAGTTATTATAGTAAAACTCGGTCAAAGTGGAATGTGTTTAACTCTGAAAGCTGCCCAAAGGATACAACTATTTTAATCTTGACAAATTCAATACACTTTTCTGTGTAAAGCAGTCAGTGCCTAATGTGGAAATGGAATGCAAATTTTAAGACTTAATTAAAATGTGTTTTGTAATGGAGAAAAGTAGCTTATACAAAGAAGCAAGGTAATGGCCGTGCTGGTGAACTTTGATATCAAATTCATATGCAAATTAATTAAGCTGATCAATTAATTAACCCCTACCCCAATGTCATGTGCTTTCCTGAGTCAGTGTTAGGGTCACCACCTCCTTCCTCTCCCCACCCCTGCCCCTCACCTTCTGCCACTTACCCTATTGGTGGGGATTTTATATTTTTGTGGAAATTCTGAACGTTCCCAGTAAAATAGAATTTTCGCTATAAAATTCGATTGTCAATGCAGATGACATAATATTAACGAAAATTGTTGATGGAGACTGTTGATGGAAATTGTTTATGAAATGGCGATAGGTAGTAGAAATCGAAGAAACTCATAGGATGGAAAATTGGCAAATTATGCTCTTAGATTTCGTATTACAGGGATAGTCTTGTTTAACTTCTGATCACATTGTATACTGTGCTCCCACCGCTGTTAAGATGCTCTATGGTGCACCGCTGGGTGCACACGCTGCACTCGTATTTTCCCGCGCAGCGTGCCATGCCAAGCAGTCGCGGCTGTACGGTGAGGGGTGTCACTCGTGCGGTGTTCTGTATTTAAACAAGCAGTCACGCACGTCGCGCGACACCCGCCACTTGGCGCTGGATGTGGCGGCCCGTAGCAGAACCATGGGACCCGTGTTGCCCGCTCCACATCAGACCAGACCGCAGCTGTCTCGCGCTATCTTGAGAGCTTGGCTCTCACGCACTGGGCCGCTTCCCCTGTCCCCCCACTTCTGCTCAGCGCCACCCTCCCACCAACACTAGGCCACCTCCCCGCACCCACTATTGCTGTGCCGAGCCGCATGGGGCCGCAGATGTCCCGCGGCCAGCCAGCGGTCAAAGGGAATTGACAGATGATTGTAATGCGAGCTACTATTCCCGAGGCGCGTGGCGGTGGGAGACTGCTAATTCCTTTAGAATGAACGACAGATTTTTTCGAAGATTAGCGTCCTCCTGCCACAGTTGTGTCCTGATGAACAACAACATGTATTTCGAAGTCTGCAGCTGACGCCAGAAGTGCCAAGCTATCTGTTTGTCCCAGAATGAACAAAGGGTGTTATTCCAAAGATAGCAGCTTTGTCCTATTTTCCAGCCACATGCAGTCACTTGCTAGCAAACAGTCTAGAAAGTTCCATCTATCTGTTTGTCCCAAAATTTTTTTCTTCCCCACAGCAGCGTTCTACTTCTCAGCCAACTGCACCAATCCTGCTCCAACCTGATTGAACAAAAAGAACGCACGTTATAATTTGCTTATATGGCATTCTGAGTTCCTATTGGTCCTCTGCAAAATAGGGGGTGGAGGCTTAAGGTACACCCTACCCCCACAACCATCATCAGCCTTTAACAGTGCCTAGTAGTGTTCCTGTACTCGTCGCAAGGTGAAACTGTCAGCCAGTAGCAGTACCAGTGGCAGTGGTGATAGGAAACGGCCAAACATGGAGCAACTGCCGTGTAAGTGTTTATAAAAAAAATTATGAGCTGGAATTGAGATAACTGCAAAATTTCACAGAGAAGTATCAAAATTTTTCGAGATTGTAATACATTTTCGTATAAAAGTCATCTTTCTTGCTGCTGCAGCATTCATTCTCGAAATGCTGGAAATGCTGACCTCTGAGGGGAATAGAAGTGTCACCATATGCAGCCAACTTGCGAGAGGGCGGGGCCAATGCCAGATACCATCTCATCAGAACGTGTTTGTTTATGAATCCAATCAAACTTTCTGTAATTCATTTGTTACTAGCCTCTGTTTTTACGAGTGCTGAATCTAGTCTGTTCCAATAGTTATCCATTACTGTACTTACCGAAAGGACTGGTGACGTTGATGAGGCGGCCCTTGGACTTCTTGAGGAGCGGCAGGAACGCCTTGGAGACCCTTATGGCGCCCACCGTGTTTACTTCCAGAACTTGCTTGAATTTCTCCAGCGGCGTGACGTCCATTTCGCCGAAGTCGGTAATTCCTGCGTTGTTTACCACCGCCCACAACTCTAAAATGGGAACGAAAATATCGCTCACAGAGTTATATTTTTTTCGTGTCAACACAAGGAAAAGTCGAAATGTGTTATGTTGTGAAAGAACTTCCCGGAAAGTTTAGCTTTGACCAGCTGTAATTGTAACCATGCTCAATATACACTCGTCAGAAGGTAACTCCGTAAGGCAAAATGTAACGAAGTGTATTATCATTGTGCTGAATGAATCTGATTTGGACAGACAATTAATGTTTCCACCTACTTTCTCCCTTACCTGAACTCCTTTTATGTCCCCCAGACCTTCCAATCATGACGACAGCAGAACAACAAAGCTCCCCACAAATTTCGCCCCAACATCGCCAAGACGGCTCTGAACACACACAACTTCCTCTGCGGTAATGCCACATTTTTGTTCCCTAAGTAAACTGACTATAACATACCATCATACCCAGTACTATCGTCTTTACTTTTACCGTGCAACCAGCCAGTGGTCTACTCCTGAGTAATGATGTGAAATGTATGTGAAAATTATCTGTTGAACTGAGAGACAAGAGTGAAGTAATTCGAAACGGCTTTTCTGGAATTACAGCACGCTGGTTCAGGCAGTCACAGAATTTTAAGGACATGCTGAGGAAGGCTACACGAGAATCTTTGCAAGAAAGCAGATGTTCTTTTTCGTTCAATGCTTTTTGACGAGTTTAGAGAGACAATAATTGAGGCAGAAGTCAAACAATTTCAAATGCCTCTGACACACACCTCACGTTTTAATCATAACAACGACGTGAGGATCCTTGTGAGGCCCCCTTTGCAAGTGCAAAAAGAAATAAAGTTACCAATAACGGTATAAAGTACCGTCCGCCATCTACTGATAATAGTAATGTGGCGAAAATACACGGTCAAATCACATTAATGTGACCACCGCCTGTGTTCGATGTCAACGTGCAAGTACCACTCACAGACGGCAAGTGGCAGCACTAGCAGCGGAGGATATACAGGGTGGTCCATCGATCGTGACCGGGCCAAATATATCACGAAATAAGCGTCAAACGAAAAAACTACGAAGTGCGAAACTTGTCTAGCTTGAAGGCGGAAACCAGATGGCGCTATGGTTGGCCCGCTAGATGGCGCTGCCATAGGTCAAACGAATATCAACTGCGTTTTTTAAATAGGAAACCCCATATTTGATTACATATTCGTGTAGTACGTAAAGAAATACGAATGTTTTAGTTGGACCACTTTTATCGCTTTGTGATAGATGCTGCTGTAATAGTCACAAACATATGGCTCACAATTTTAGACGAACAGTTGGTAACAGGTAGGCTTTTTTAAATAAAAATACACAACGTAGGTACGTTTCAACATTTTATTTCGGTTGTTCCAATGTTATACATGTACCTTTGTGAACTTATCGTTTCTGAGAACGCATGCTGTTACAGCGTGATTACCTGTAAATACCACATTAATGCAATAGATGCTCAAAATGATGTCCGTCAACCTCAATGCATTTGGCAATACGTGTAACGACATTCCTCTCAACAGCGAGTAGTTCGCCTTCCGTAATGTTCGTACATGCATTGACAGTGCGCTGAAGCATGTTGTCAGGCGTTGTCGGTGGATCACGATAGCAAATATCTTTCAACTTTCCCTACAGAAAGAAATCCGGGGATGTCAGATCTGGTGAACGTGCGGGCCATGGTACTTCGACGATCAATCCACCTGCCATGAAATATGCTATTCACTACCGCTTCAACCGCACCCGAGCTATGTGCCGGACATCCATCATGTTGGAAGTACACCGCCATTCTGTCATGCAGTAAAACATCTTTAGTAAAATCGGTAGAATATTACGTTGGAAATCAGCATACATTGCACCATTTAGATTGCCATCGATAAAATGGGGGCCAATTATCCTTCCTCCCACAATGCCGCACCACACATTAACCCGCCAAGGTCGCTGATGTTCCACTTGTCGCAGCCATCGTGGATCTTCCGTTGCCCAATAGTGTATATTATGCCGGTTTACTTTACCGCTGTTGGTGAATGACGCTTCGCCGCTAAATAGAACGCGTGCAAAAAATCTGTCATCGTCCCGTAATTTCTCTTGTGCTCAGTGGCAGAACTTTACACGAGGTTCAAAGTCGTCGCCATGCAATTCCCGGTGCGTAGAAGTATGGTACGGGTGCAATCGATGTTGATGCAGCATTCTCAACACCGACGTTTTTGAGATTCCCGATTCTCGCGCAATTTGTCTGGTACTGATGTACGGATTAGCCACGACAGCACCTAAAACACCTACTTGAGCATCATCATTTGTTGCAGGTCGTGGCTGACGTTTCACATGTGGCTGAACACTTCCTGTTTCCTTAAATAACGTAACTATCCGGCAAACGGTCCGGACACTTGGATGATGTCGTCCAGGATACCGAGCAGCATACATAGCACACCCCCGTTGGGCATTTTGATCACAATAGCCATACATCAACACGATATCGACCTTTTCCGCAATTGGTAAACGGTCCATTTTAACACGGGTAATGTATCACGAAGCAAATACCGTCCGCAGTGGCGGAATATTACGTGATACCACGTACTTATAGGTCTGTGACTATAACAGCGCCATCTATCACAAAGCGAAAAAAGTGGTCCAACTAAAACATTCATATTTCTTTACGTACTACACGAATATGTAATAAAAAATGGGGGTTCCTATTTTAAAAAACGCAGTTGATATCCGATGGACCTATGGCAACGCCATCTAGCGGGCGAACCATAGCGCCATCTGGTTTCCCCCTTCAAGCTAGACGAGTTTCGTGCTTTGTAGTTTTTTCGTTTGACGCTTATTTCGTGAGATATTCGGCCCGGTCACGATCAATGGACCACCCTGTATAAAGTTTGTCGGGAGGCTGCCGACAACAGTGCTGTCGCTGTGATGCGGAAATGGAGCGATTTTTCTGACGTTCAGAAGAGCACAATCATTGGCTTTCGGGCCAAGGGTGGAAGCATTACAGCTAACTTTGTAAACTGAACTAAATGGTTGAAATGGCTCTGAGCACTATGGGACTGTGATCAGTCCCCTAGAACTTAGAACTACTTAAACCTAACTAACCTAAGGACATCACACACATCCATGCCCGAGGCAGGATTCGAACCTGCGTCCGTAGCGGTCGCACGGTTCCAGACTGTAGCGCCTAGAACCGCTCGGTCACCTTGGTCGGCTAAACTGAACTGAGGCAACTTTGGTGCACCGCGGAACATAGACGACAAAGCTGACGGAGGTATATATGGGCGAATAAACGAGCAACTATTAAGCAACTGATCACCCAGATGAACCACGCGGCTACCAACAGTGTCAGCGAATGTGGCTGTTTCTGGACCTCCGCAGCAGGCGCCTGTTTCGTGCACCCATGCTAATTGTTGTTCGTCGGCGACAAGGGTCGGAATTTGCAAGCCAGTTCCGTAACCAGACGTCCACAGTTTGGCAACAGATGACATTTTTAGATGAATCATATTTTATGTTCCATTGGGCAGATGACTGTTGGCATGTACTGCATGAAACGTCTGAAAGCAGACAATCGTCGGAAGACTCCCGGGCGTCGGAGGGAGCGTTATGGTCTGGGGGAATGTTTTCGTATCATTCCCTGGGTGATTTCGTCACTCTGGAAGGCGCAATAGCATTACAAATATGCTTCTATCCCTGGGGACCATATCCAGCGCTACATGAAGTTTCTTTGTCCTCGGCACGATAGCATCTACCAGCGGGATATGGCAATGTGTCTCACAGCTCACGCCCGCCCGGTTAGCCGTGCGGTCTAACGCACGGCTTTCCGGAGTGGGAAGGAGCGCCTGGTCCCCGGCACGAATCAGCCTTCACGCAAGAGCCCTGATCTCTTTTGTCGATTGGCGGCCCTGAGTTTGGTGAAGATGTCACAGTACTGTGCCGCATTGATGGTCCCTTTCTGGAGCAAATCATGGAGAATCACACATTTCGCATTCCAGAACACTGTGGCAATAACCTATCCTGCTGAGAGTCACACTTCAAACTTTTTCCACGCTGGTAAGCTGGGATGCTTCCACGTTACTGAGGCCGTCTTGGATACTGGGGTAAAAGTGATGCACCAATGGCTCATGGCTTATGATTCTTCCGAATATGAACTCATTTCCATCTTGTGTGTACCGCATCGATTGCTTGAGGCTGGTCCACGAGTTTGCACTCTTGTCATCCAGGGTTAGGTTTCTCGGCACTCATCTTGAAGACACTTTTTAGTAACCCAACATATAAGGCCCGCCCGGTTAGCCGAGCTGACTAATGCACGGCTTTCCGGAGTGGGAAGGAGCGCCTGGTCCCAGGCACGAATCCACCCTGCGGACTTGTGTCGAGGTCCGGTGAGCCGTCTGTGGATGATTTTTAGGCGGTTTTCCATCTGCCTCGGCGAATGCGGGCTGGTTCCCCTTATTCTGCCTCAGCTACATTACGTCGGCGATTGCTGCGCAAACGAGTTCTCCACGTACACGTACACCACCATTACTCTTCCACGCAAACATAGGGGTTACACTCGTCTCGTGTGAGGCGTTCCCTGCAGGGTCCACCGGGGGTTGAACCGCACAATAATCCTGAGAGAGTGGTTCGATGTGGGACGGCGGAGGGCTGAAATGGACTGCGATAGTCGTCGTGGGGTTGTGGACCACTACGGTTGCGGCAGGGACGGAGCCTCTCCGTCGTTTCTAGGTCCCCGGTTAACATGCAATACAATACACACAGCTCTCAGTGTATGTGCGTCGTTTGAGGAGCACCACAATGAGTTTACCAAACTTCCCTGGTCACCAAACTCTCCGGATTTAAATCCAGTCGAGAATCTGTGGGGTCAGCTCGATCGGACTGTTCGCGCCGTGGATCCTCAAGTTGACCACGGCACTGGAGCTGGAGTCGGCATGGGTCCACATCCCTGTCGCTACCTTCCAGAACCTCACCGACTCTCTCCTTGAACGTCTCCCAGCGTTGTGTGCTGCAAAAGATGGTGGCTCACGCTTTCGTCAGGCAGTCACATCGATTGATTGGAAAGCATACATTAACAAGGGGGCCGTGCCTATCCGTCGTCGCCGATTTCGTCCATATTTTTATTATATTCAGGTCTTGCCCAGAAATGAAATAGACAGAAGTGGGTGTCCCAGACGGCCAGACATACAGAAGGAATTGCATTTCTGGCGCGGGTCGATCGAGGCATAACCCGTTTATCTCAGCATAGTTTTGCATGCAGCGGTTGACGCTGGGGAAAGAGTACAGGCCAGTTCAAAAATGGTTCAAATGACTCTGAGCACTATGAGACTTAACTTCTGAGGTCATCAGTCCCCTAGAACTTGGAACTACTTAAACCTAACTAATCTAAGAACATCACACACATTCATGCCCGAAGCAGGATTCTAACCTGCCACCGTAGCGGTCACGCGGTTCCTGACTGTAGCGCCTAGAACCGCTCTGCCACTCCGACCAGCACAGGCCAGTAAGCCGGTGGTCATGGGGTAGTGTTCCTATGCGGAATTTTTTTTAAATTTTATTTTTTTGATTTCCGGTGTTTACGTTACGCCAAGAGCGACCCCCCCACTGCTTCACATTCCCCTCGGTCGTCGACTTCTTCGGACCAAGTAACTGCCTCGTCGCACACAAAACGTATACATTGATAAGACTTTCACTACTTTACGGGTTATTTTACTTCCAATTTGAAATTGTTCAGCCGGCCGCCGTGACCGAGCTGTTCTAGGCGCTTCAGTCCGGAACCGCGTGACTGCTACGGTCGCAGGTTCGAGTCCTGCCTCGGGCATGGATGTGTGTGATGTCCATAGGTTAGTTAGGTTTAAGTAGTTGTAAGTTTTAGGGGACTGATGACCTCAGATGTTAAGTCCCATAGTGCTCAGAGCCATGTGAACCATTTTGAAAGTGTTCTTTAGTTTTTACCGTGGAGTTTTCTGGTGTGATCAGATCGTTTTCCGCCAGAAGATGTAAACCACAATCCAGCCCCATACTCAATCTCTTTCGTCACTTCGCTGTGGATGCTGTCGCCGTATGGTTCCTGTTCTTCTACGCATGCTACGGGAACATCAATTATCTTATTTGCACTGTCAGATACTTTAAGTCGACGCGATATTTTTCACAATGTTCTCACTGTGCTTCCACAATATTATCGTAAAATTCACGTTACTCCGTCGAGACATAGCAAGCGAATGAATTGACGATGATGATGTTTGCTTTGTGGGGTGCTGAGCTTCGCGGTCATCAGCGCCCGTACAAAGTCCCAGTTGTTACACAGTACATTTTTTTACACAAACCAATCTAGGCACTCTCACAAATGATGATGATGATGATGAAATGATGATAACACAAACACTCAGAAAAGCCCCAACCCGGCCGGAAACCGAACCCAGGACCCCGTAATCCAGCTAGCCCCTAGACCACGAGCTGCGACATCGAATGAATTCTGTAGTCGTAGCCGCACGGGGAACCTACATTCGCGTACAGGTATCAAGGGCTGCTCGAGAGGCAAAATGAAACTAATGGAATACGAAGTCCTGTACGCTTTAATTACAACCCCTTCTTCGAAAATTATTTGCAGGGCACTCGAGGACGCTGTGAGTACAGGATCATTCAGTAATTAAAGTGACAAATTGGTCTGGAGAAAAAAGCGTTTATTTTTACAAATCAATACTTTTTCTACTTTTCAACATAATCCCCTTGAACATTTATGCACTTGTCCCAAAGGGCTAAAAGCTTTTTTATTCCGGCTGCAAAGAACTCTTTATATTGATGTTTGAACCAATTTCCCACAAACTTTTTCAATTCCTCGTTGCCCTGGAACCTCTTCCCACGGAATGCCTCCTCCAGTGCACCAAACAAATGGAAATCACTAGGTGCTAAATCAGGACTTTAAGGGGGAACAGGCTGTACTTCCCAGCCCATTTTATCGATGGTTTCATGAGTTAGTTGAGCAATATGAGGACGTGCGTTGTCTTGATGGAGAATCACACCTCTCCTCTGAGATCCACGATATCTCTCTCTCATGGCGGACTTCACCTTATTTAAAAGCAAATCCCAGTATGGCGTCGATAGTTACGATGTCACAACGTAGGTGCACGTCCCTTGGCCGACACCGTGGAGCTCAGCGAGTGCCGTCTTGATTTTTGCCCATTTTCATAAAGAGCAGACGGCCTGGAAATATCGCTTCTACTACCGAGAGGGCTAGCTTGCTATTGAGACTTTGTATTAGTTACGCTCAGTTAAAGTTTTAACAGCAAAGAGTATTTGTTAGATTTTGAGATTATACAGGAAGGTCATCCTAACTTCATAGGCTTAGACTTGAACTACGGCTTCACACCTACGTGCTCATCACAGCCAAAGTTATGTATGCATTTGATATTGTGGTTTTTGACTCTAATAAAAGTGGTAAAGTTACCTGCAGTATCGAAGTGCTTCACCTTCCCTTTCTCCCACTCGCTTTCTTCACTCGCGTCGTATATTACAGAAGCAGTTCACAGGAGCAGACACACGCACCGCCTATCCAGGCAGGATACAAAACCGAGTAGTATTGGCTGTTCATTGAACACTCCTCTTCGAGATAATCACAAATAACTGGACCTTCAGCATCCCGAAACACCGTCAACATGACTTTTCCTGCTGATGCTTGGATTTTGAATGTTTCCTAGACAGGTGAGTAGGTGTGCTTCCACTCCATACTTTATCTTTCTGATTCTGGCTCATAATAGTGGACCCAAGTTTCATCATGAGTTAAAATGTTGTTGTTTCATAACGTTCCTTTAGCTCTGTGCACACTCTCAACTTTGGTTCCTCGTGTAGCCACGTTAACTCCTTTGGGACCATCTTGCATTTTTTCTGCGTTACTTCAGCTTGTTACAGATAATGTTATGAACTGTACCATGCTAACTTGAACCTTATCAACTATCATTTCCACAGTCAAATGGCGGTCGGCACGAATAATGTCTTCAATTCGACTTTCAAGTGAGGGAGGTGAAACTGCAACTGGTCGGCCAGAACGGTGTTCGTCAGTCACTGAGTCGCGGCCATTTTTGAACTGCTCTACCCACCTGTAAAAATTTACACGATTCGTACAACATTCACCATAAATTTTAGACATTCTACAGTATATATTCATTGGTTTCTCGCCTTCAGCAAGTAAAAAACGAATAACAGAACTTTGTTCAGCTAATGTGGACGTTTCATGCGGACTCACCATCTTCAAATGTATTTTTGAGGTTATAAACAAAACAATCATGATACATCAGCTGATCAGGGCTCATCAGAGTGATGCCAACTTAAAGCCATAAAAGTACCCAACTTGGCCTACTAACAGTTTTTCCCCGGATCAATTTGTCTCTTTAATTATTGAATGACCTTCATACAATCCTTTCTTGGAAATTTTTTTGTAGTCCCTAGTTTTCCTTTGTCTTTCCTTTTCATGGCTTTTATGAAAATGTTAATAAATACAGTATACTGGGCGCTATGTCGATTTATTTTTAGTGTAAGCAACGTAAAAGTTGAAAGTAAAGGAAGTGAAATCTTCGTACTACAGTTGTGCACTCTTTTCGCTATGTCAATCGCTGCCTAAAAACTATGCTAACATAAATGACTCATACACCGCCCGACGGCGCCAAAAAATGCCAAGATTTTTGAACGATTGACCATCTGGAACTTCGCATTCGGGAGGACGACGGTTCAGTCCCGTGTCCGGCCATCCTGATTTAGGTTTTCCGTGATTTCCCTAAATCGCTACAGGCAAATGCCGGGAAGGTTCCTTTGAAAGGGCACGGCCGACTTCCTTCCCCGTCCTTCCCTACTCCGATGAGACCGATGACCTCTCTGTCTGGTCTCCTCCCCCACAACAACCCAACCCAACACATCTGGAACTTCCACTTCTGTTACTTTCATTTCTGGTCAAGCTCTGCATGCGCCACATATTTGTACCAAATCGGTGATGACGGGGGTAGGCGCGTTCTCCTTCTAAGCATTACTGCTGGCGAATGTAATACACTCCTGGAAATTGAAATAAGAACACCGTGAATTCATTGTCCCAGGAAGGGGAAACTTTATTGACACATTCCTGGGGTCAGATACATCACATGATCACACTGACAGAACCACAGGCACATAGACACAGGCAACAGAGCATGCACAATGTCGGCACTAGTACAGTGTATATCCGCCTTTCGCAGCAATGCAGGCTGCTATTCTCCCATGGAGACGATCGTAGAGATGCTGGATGTAGTCCTGTGGAACGGCTTGCCATGCCATTTCCACCTGGCGCCTCAGTTGGACCAGCGTTCGTGCTGGACGTGCAGACCGCGTGAGACGACGCTTCATCCAGTCCCAAACATGCTCAATGGGGGACAGATCCGGAGATCTTGCTGGCCAGGGTAGTTGACTTACACCTTCTAGAGCACGTTGGGTGGCACGGGATACATGCGGACGTGCATTGTCCTGTTGGAACAGCAAGTTCCCTTGCTGGTCTAGGAATGGTAGAACGATGGGTTCGATGACGGTTTGGATGTACCGTGCACTATTCAGTGTCCCCTCGACGATCACCAGTGGTGTACGGCCAGTGTAGGAGATTGCTCCCCACACCATGATGCCGGGTGTTGGCCCTGTGTGCCTCGGTCGTATGCAGTCCTGATTGTGGCGCTCACCTGCACGGCGCCAAACACGCATACGACCATCATTGGCACCAAGGCAGAAGCGACTCTCATCGCTGAAGACGACACGTCTCCATTCGTCCCTCCATTCACGCCTGTCGCGACACCACTGGAGGCGGGCTGCACGATGTTGGGGCGTGAGCGGAAGACGGCCTAACGGTGTGCGGGACCGTAGCCCAGCTTCATGGAGACGGTTGCGAATGGTCCTCGCCGATACCCCAGGAGCAACAGTGTCCCTAATTTGCTGGGAAGTGGCGGTGCGGTCCCCTACGGCACTGCGTAGGATCCTACGGTCTTGGCGTGCATCCGTGCGTCGCTGCGGTCCGGTCCCAGGTCGACGGGCACGTGCACCTTCCGCCGACCACTGGCGACAACATCGATGTACTGTGGAGACCTCACGCCCCACGTGTTGAGCAATTCGGCGGTACGTCCACCCGGCCTCCCGCATGCCCACTATACGCCCTCGCTCAAAGTCCGTCAACTGCACATACGGTTCACGTCCACGCTGTCGCGGCATGCTACCAGTGTTAAAGACTGCGATGGAGCTCCGTATGCCACGGCAAACTGGCTGACACTGACGGCGGCGGTGCACAAATGCTGCGCAACTAGCGCCATTCGACGGCCAACACCGCGGGTCCTGGTGTGTCCGCTGTGCCGTGCGTGTGATCATTGCTTGTACAGCCCTCTCGCAGTGTCCGGAGCAAGTATGGTGGGTCTGACACACCGGTGTCAATGTGTTCTTTTTTCCATTTCCAGGAGTGTAGTTCGGCTTATGATGAGACAGGGACGTCATTCTCTCGTACTAGCCGTCAGGTTAGAGGTACCTAGTTTGTAGGACAGTCTGTCTATGACGTTACGCAAGAACTGATTTTCTCACATGCCAAGTGTGTACCACGAATGGCTGGATTTGGGAAAGACCACTGCCGCCAACTTACACAGTCGTCGGCAACAACATGTTGATGGTAAGGTTCACTGACGATTACAGCGAATTATTACAGTGAATGATTTGAACAGATACCAGGATGTAATAAAAAGCGTCAAAATACATTAAAGGAAAGCAGTAATTGAAACGTAAGTGAGAGAAGTTTATAGCCTATGCCAGATATTATTCGGTCCGTACAGTGAGCCAGCTGTGAAGGAATCGAAGGAGAAATTTGGGAAGGAAATTTAAGTTCACGAAGAAGAAACAAAACTTTGAGGTTTGCCGCTAGTTTTGTAAGTTAACAGTAAATTTGTGGCTGTTAGAACAGGATGGATAGAATGAAATGTTCTCGGGTTTCCAACCGCGTCAATTGCAAACCTCTTCATGGAGAATTTTGAGGATATTGCCAAAGATACTGCGCCATTGAAGCCAAAGTGTTTCTTTCGATACGTTGACGACACGTTCGTCATTTGGTCACACGGACGCGAGAAACTAGACGAGTTTTTGGAACACCTCAATGGCATCAACGGTAATATCCAGTTCACTATGGAGGTGGAAAAAGATAACGCATTGCACTTCCTCAACGACCTCGTCCACCGTAAACGAAATGGGTGCCTTGGCCACAGCGTCTACAGAAAACCCACTCACACAGACCTGTACCTGCATGTCATCAGCCATCATCATCCAGCACAGAAGCGCACAATATTACATTGGTGCATCGTGCAAGAGTAATATCAGACGACGATAACCTGCCCGATGAACTGAGCCACCTACGCAAGGTTTTCAGGAATAACGGCTACAGCGCCCATCAAGTGAAAGAAGTGATTTCTGGGAAATATCAGAATAAGACCACCGACGAAGAGCAGGAAAAGAAACTTGCTTTGCTGGCATTCTGTGGCTCTGTGTCCGGCAAGATAAGCCGGCTGTTGAAAAGACACAAGATCAAATCAATCTTCAGGCCTCCAACGAAAATCCGTCAATTACTGAGACCAGTTAAAGACGCAGTAGGTCTCAGAATACCTGGAGTCTACGAAATACCTTGTGAGTGTGGCCAGAAGTATATCGGACAAACAGTGCGCACTGTGGAACAACGCAGGAAAGAACATGAGAGGTATTATCGTCTACGGTATCCAGAGAAATCTGCGAGCTGAACTTGCGTTAGAAAACGGTCACCACATAACATTTGACCTCTGTCGTGGCTCGCACTAACGGCTTCTGGGGCAGTTTAATAAAGGAAGGTATTGAAATAAAAACTAACGCAAACACACTCAACAGAGACGGTGGCTTGCAGCTCAGCGCTGCTATCCAGTGATCGCGCGGTTGAAGAGGGTACATCGAAAGCCGACTCAAAACATGCCCATATATGGCAATGTCACGGGCACCAGTGACGTCACAGCCGGCAGCTAGCGTATATAAGGGCGCACCAACAGCCCACTGGCAGTCATACCACTTGACAATGGCCAAGGAGTGCTTGGCCGAAAGCTCGTGTAGTTTTAAGCAATTGACGTGGTTGGAAACCCGAGAACATTTTATTCAATATTATCGCCGCAAGACTCTGCATTCAGGAAGGACAGAGTCTTTAAAAACTGTTAAAAATGAACGTTGACAAAATTGATTAAGGAAACCAGGCACTCAATGTAGTAGATGAGTTTTATTGTTTTGGGAACGAAGTAAGCACTATGGTCGAAGTAGAGAGGATATAAAAACAAACTGGCGATAACAAGAAACGCATTTTTTGAGAAGTGAAATATGTTAACATGAATATAAATTTAAACGTTAGGAAGTATTTTATGAAGGTATTTGACGGAAGTAAAACGTAAACTACAAACAGTCCAGACAAGAAAGAAACACTATTTCAGAAAAAAAGGAACGACGTATGAAGGAATTATGCGATGTTCATAAACAGACAAACAAGTTAATACAATTTCAGAAAAAATTGAATCAAGGCAACGAGGTTCACCAATTCAGCAAATCAATAACGCATTGGTCAACTTCTGGCCCATATGCAAGCAGGTATTCGGCTTGCCATTGACTGATAGTTGTTGGATGCCCTTCTGAGGGATATCGTGCCAAATTCGTCCAAATGGCACCTTAGATTGTCAAAATCACGAGATAGTTGGGAGACCCTGCCCATATTGTTCTAAACGTTCTCAACTGGGAGAGATCCGGTGACCTTGCTGACCATGGTAGTGTCTGGCAAGTACGAGGCAAGGGGGAGAACTCTCGCCATGCGCGGGTGGGTATTATGTTGCGGAAATACGCTACTGGCCATTAAAATTACTACACCACGAAGATGACGTGCTACAGACGCGAAATTTAACCGACAGGAAAAAGGTATTGTGATATGCAAATGATAAGCTTTTCAGAGCATTGTGGCGACTTCTACAATGTGCTGACACGAGGAAAGTTTCCAACCGATTTCTCATACACAAACAGCAGCTGACCGGCGTTGCCTGGTGAAATGTTGTTGTGATGCCTCCTGTAAGGAGCAGAAATGCGTACCATCACGTTTCCGCCTTTGATAAAGGTCGGATTGTAGCCTATCGCGATTGCGGTTTATTGTATCGCGACATTGGTGCTCGCGTTGGTCGAGATCCAATGACTGTTAGCAAAATATGGATTCGATGGGTTCAGGAGGGTCATTCAGAACGCCGTGCTGGATCCCAACGGCCTCGTATCACTAGTAGTCGAGATGACAGGCATCTTATCCACATGGCTGTAACGGATCGTGCAGCCACGTCTTGATCCCTGAGTGAACAGGTGGGGACGTTTGCAAGACAGTTCCGCGACGTTTGCAGCAGCATCGGCTATCAGCTCGGAGACCATCGCTGCGGTTACCCTTGACGCTGCATCACAGACAGGAGCGCCTGCGATGGTATACTCAACGACGAACCTGGGTGCACGAATGGCAAAACGTCATTTTTGCAGATGAATCCAGGTTCTGTTTACAGCATCATGATGGTCGCATCCTTGTTTGGCGACATCGTGGTGAACGCACATGGGAAGCGTGTATTCGTCACGCCGTACTGGCGTATCACCTGGCGTGATGATATGGGGTGCCATTGGTTACACGTCTCGGTCACCTCTTGTTCGCATTGACGGCACATTGAACAGTGGACGTTACATTTCAGATGTGTTACGACCCGTGACTCTACCCTTCATTGGATCCCTGTGAAACCCTACATTTCAGCAGGATACTGCACGACCGATGTTGCAGGTCCTGTACGGTCCTTTCTGGATACAGAAAATATTCGACTGCTGCCCTGGCCAGCACATTCTCGACATCTCTCACCAATTGAAAACGTCTGGTCAATGGTGGTCGAGCGACTGGCTCGTCACAATACGCCGTCACTGCTCTTGATGAACTGTGGTATCGTGTTGAAGCTGCATGGGCAGCTGTACCTGTACACGCAATCCAAGCTCTGACTCAATGCCCAGGCGTATCAAGGCCGTTATTACGGCCAGAGGTGGTTGTTCTGGGTACTGATTTCTCATGATCTATGCACCCAAATTGCGTGAAAATGTAATCACATGTCAGTTCTAGTATAATATATTTGTCCAATGAATACCCGTTTATCATCTGCATTTCTTCTTGGTGTAGCAATTTTAATGGCCAGTAGTGTACAAGCCGAGGAGGGCTTCCAACGAAGGGCAATAAAACGCGGGTTAGAATATCGTCGACGTACCATCGTGTCGTAAGGGTGCCGCGGATGACAACCAAAGGAGTCTTGCTATGAAAAGAAATGACATCCCAGATCATAACACCTGTTTGTTGGGCGATATACCACCGCTGTCTGGAGGGTCTACGGACACGGTTTGGGCCTGGAATCTCATTGACTGGAGTAGAGTTGTCTTCAGCGATGAGTCCCGCTTCGAACTGAGCCCCAGTGACCAGCAAAGACGAGTCTGGAGACGTTCCAGATAGTAGTGGGAAATGGCCCAGCTGTCGCCCGCCATACGGTCCGACAAACAGGACTGATGTTCGAGGATACCATTTCCTTTCATATCAGGACCCCTTTAGTTGCCATCTGCGGCATCCTTACAGCACACCGGTACGTCGAAGATTTTCTACACCTCATTTTGTTGCCCTTCACGGCAAGCCATACTAGGCTTATACTTTAGTAAGATAATGTCCGTCCGCACATGGCGAGAGTTTCTACAGCTTTTCATCCTGCTTGCCCCTCTTCTAACAGCCGTGTACCGCAAGTCTCTAGAGGAACAGAAGGTTCCAAATGATTGGAAAAGAGCACAGGTAGTTCCAGTTTTCAAGAAGGGTCGTCGAGCAGATGCGCAAAACTATAGGCCTATATCCCTGACATCGATCTGTTGTAGAATTTTAGAACATGTTTTTTGCTCGAGTATCATGTCGTTTCTGGAAACCCAGAATCTACACTGTAGGAATCAACATGGATTCCGGAAACAGCGATCGCGTGAGACCCAACTCGCTTTATTTGTTCATGAGACCCAGAAAATATTAGATACAGGCTCCCAGATAGATGCCATTATCCTTGACTTCCGGAAGGCGTCCGATACAGTTCCGCACTGTCGCCTGATAAACAAAGTAAGAGCCTATGGAATATCAGACCAGCTGTGTGGCTGGAGTGAAGAGTTTTTAACAAACAGAACACAGCATGTTATTCTCAATGGAGAGACGTCTACAGACGTTAAAGTAACCTCTGGCGTGCAACAGGGGAGTGTTATGGGACCATTGCTTTTCACAATATATATAAATGACCTAGTAGATAGTGTCGGAAGTTCCATGCGGCTTTTCGCGGATGATGCTGTAGTATACAGAGAAGTTGCAGCATTAGAAAATTCCAGCGAAATGCAGGAAGATCTGCAGCGGATAGGCACTTGGTGCAGGGAGTGGCAACTGACCCGTAACGTGTATTGCGAATACATAGAAAGAAGGATCCTTTATTGTATGATTACATGATAGCGGAACAAACACTGGTAGCAGTTACTTCTGTAAAATATCTGGGAGTATGCCTACGGAACGATATGAAGTGGAATGATCATATAAAATTAAATGTTGGTAAGGCGGGTGCCATGTTGAGATTCATTGGGAGAGTCCTTAGAAAATGTAGTCCATCAACAAAGAAGGTGGCTTACAAAACACTCTTTCGACGTATACTTGAGTATTGCTCATCAGTGTGGGATCCGTACCAGATCGGGTTGACAAAGGAGATAGAGACGATCCAAAGAAGAGCGGCGCGTTTCCTCATAGGGTTATTTGGTAAGCGTGATAGCGTTACGGAGATGTTTAGAAAACTCAAGTGGCAGACTCTGCAGGAGAGGCGCTCTGCATCGCGGTTTAGCTTACTGTCCAAGTTTCGAGAGAGTGCGTTTCTGGATGAGGTATCGAATATATTGCTTCCCCCTACTTATACCTCCCGAGGAGATCACGAATGTAAAATTAGAGAGATTCGAGCGTGCACGGAGGCTTTCCGGGTGTCGTTCTTCCCGCGAACCATACGCGACTGGAACAGGAAATGGAGGTAATGACAGTGGCACGTAAAGTGCCCTCGGCCACACACCGTTTGGTGGCTTGCGGAGTATAAATGTAGATGTAGACGTAGATCATAATTTGGTCAGCAAGGTCGCGGGATCTCTCACCAGCTGAGAACATTTACAGCATTATGACCGGGGCTCTCCGACTATCTCGGAATTTTGATGATCTAACGTGCCAGTCGGACAGAATTTGGCATGATACGCCACAGGAGGACATCCAAAAACTGTGTCAATCAATTCCAAGCAAAGTAATTGCTTCCGTAAGAGCCAAAAGAGGACCAGGGAGATAATTTCTTGTTCAGTTTGTGAAGCTCTTCGTCCTGAATAAATAGTCCAGTTTTTCTAAATTGTAATTATTTGTTTGTTTGTACAAGTACATCACAGCCACTAATTTCCGTCCCATTCTGATAATTTCGTCGTGTTGTGTCTTTTTTTGTCTTAAAGTGCAGACGTAGTAATACTGCAGAAAGACTCTGGTGATTCGATTGGATATGACGGGTAACTAATGACGAAGTACTGCATGGAACTTGTTGTGACTGACAATTCGCAATTTTTCGTAAACACACCTTTTATTGATGTAAGTTCACAAGGTTGATGACTGAACAACAAACGAAAGGTAACGATAACGATGCCAGTAAAAAGTTCACTTCTAATTTTCCACAAAGGTTCGTAGTATGGTAACACACACACACACACACACACACACACACACACACACAGTACACAGTCCAATACAGAGACGAAGACGTAATCTTCAATGGTCGTAGTACACAAAGTGGGCATCCGGCGTGAACTGAACTTCGAGGCCCCTAAATAGCTGTCTCCAGCCAATCAGGTTTTGGCGTAGTGATACTTCCTGCAGGCCGTGGCTCGAGCTCCCCCTGCAGGAAGTAGTGCTTGGAATGTCTGTTTCCATTATCTTGTATGTAAATAGGCGGTGTTTACCATGGTGCTTTTGGTACTCCTTGGGCATAGACAACCTCGTCCTCTGTGGTGTAATATGGGTTGCCGGCAATCAGGGACTACCTTGGCTCCGGTATTACAGAACTGTGGAGGAAATAAAGGAATTTGTGGAAGAACTTAACTGTAAGAAATGATCGGTTGATTGGATACATCAAGGAATCGTCAACTTGGTAATGACAGGAATAGTGGACAGTAGAAATTGTAGAGGGACAACAGTAAGGTGCAAATGCATGTAGACTCCAATAGTTGCCCAGAAATGAAGAGCCTTGAACAAGACAGACAAGCGTGGAAATTTTATAGTTTTGTATAATTTATTTTAATTGCTGGCACTTACATTTGGCTGCCACGTAGTGACTAAGAAAGGTTGTGTTACCACAATACTGAATTATACGTGTACATAAAATGAAGCTTATTTAGTTACTTAGGGTTTTACGTTTTAGCAAATTTGCAGTTTTAAATACTTGGAAATAGGAACTTAAAACTAATTAGTAAATAGAAATGTGTGAAATGAACAACTTATGTGTTAGGAAGATAGGAAGACAGGAAAGACATCAGATTTCTAGAACGCTACCAATCATGCTGTTCAGAAGAGGGTGGGGCTTGCCTCTTACTCCTGGACAGCCCCTGCCCGATCTACTATACTCGCTATCTGAGGGACTTATCAATGCTTTGAACCTCAGATGGCTTGATTCTGCATATAGGTTAGGTTACTTTAAAAGGCGGCAAGTACTGTCCTGTGTTTCTAAAGTTCTCTTGCAGTTAATATTACTGTCTGACGTACTGTCCCTACTGTGACAGTCTGGTGACCATGCATTCTTCTTAATCGGTGTTGGTCGGTCTGCGCCTGAACTGCCATGTTCTGATATGCTACGACAACTACTGTTGCCTGTGTCGCTAGTATTTTCTATGTTGTCATTTGTCGCCTGTGCTCATTACCATCTGTTCTCTCGTGACTGCAAGTGGCACTCTGGATATTCTTTACGGACAGCCTTGAGATCGGCCCACGATAACTGATATCAAATTGACTTTGTGATGTCGTGTTATGTTGTGTGCATATGCTAGCCGTCTTTCCTGCAGCGGATGGTCACAGCATGTGTTCTGGGGTCCACATGTATCCACGTGCACAGTCAGCCTCCTGACCAGGGTTAGCAAGCAGCAAATGGATGGGACATCGCCCACGGCCAGCTAAGAAATGAACATATCGCGGTTGGGACGGGTAGGTTTTGTTGTGTTGGCAGAAGAGCCAACACCGTGTTACTAGAGAAGGCCGAAATGCACGCGGTTTAGTTCACGCAGGCTGGCGTGAGGAGGGAAGAACTATACTGATGTGAGGTCTGGAACATGAAAAGGAATTAGAATTCAGAAAGCGGACGGAATTAGTTTGATAATTAACTTTAATCCATTAATGATGAACGTCGCTCTTGACGGTACATGATTCACAATATTATCAGTTCAGAATCCGTTCTTGAAGAATATGGCGCCTTGCTAGGTCGTAGCAAATGACGTAGCTGAAGGCTATGCTAAACTGTCGTCTCTGCAAATGAGAGCGTATGTAGTCAGTGAAGCATCGCTAGCAAAGTCGGCTGTACAACTGGGGCGAGTGCTGGGGAGTCTCTCTAGACTAGACCTGCCATGTGGCGGCGCTCGGTCTGCAGTTCACTGAAAGTGGCGACACGCGGGTCCGACGTATACTAACGGACTACCACCTAGCAAGTGTGGTGTCCGGCGGTCACACCACAGGTTTCATCATCAGCTACTCCCAGATTGGGGGGAACAATGCATATACCACATGGTCCTTTTCGCAGTTGCCCCATTTCCTTTGCCT
The DNA here is from genome assembly GCF_023898315.1 of Schistocerca nitens. NCBI lineage: Eukaryota > Metazoa > Arthropoda > Insecta > Orthoptera > Acrididae > Schistocerca > Schistocerca nitens. The sequence continues at coordinate 1,188,904,031 of NC_064614.1, read as the reverse complement.
CGAAGTCACTAACCCGAAGAGCTGCATCACAATAGTGTTCTGGAAGAAGGCCACAACATATTAGAGTGAATGCACAGGCCACACCACAGTAAATTACTCACCAATACATTGCTGAACGACAATAAGTGTTGAGCAGCGACGCCATTCAGAATGACCTTCTTGCTGTGAGGCAAAGGATCTCCAGTTCACACATGTAATTTTCTCACATCGTATAACTCGGTACAGTGATTGGTGTGGGCGCAGCAGCACCGCCAATGAACGCTCAATCATGGGAAGAGATTGTGTAGAATGATGAGTCACGGAGCACACTGGTACACCGAATTGGTAGGACATGAGTGCGCCAAAAGCCACATGGGACCATGCTTCCCACTTGTCAACAACCTACAGTAAGGGCAGATGTCAGTACAGATTTCTGGGTCCTGTATGGAATAGGATGTGAAGTTTTGTATGTCGTGGGAGGCAGGGAGGAGTGCGTTTACGAGCACAGGATGTCAAAAAGCTGTACCAACATGTTACACAGAGCAGAGTATTCTAAATTGTTTTGAGAAAAGAAATCAATGGTTGGAAAATGAATATTTGAGATGGTACGAAGCTGGAAATGCACAAGATTCATTAATACCCTATCCAGCCACATTATCGTGACCACCTGCTGAAAGGCTCAACAACCACAAATTGCAGAGCAGGCTCGTGCGAGATGGGCAGGATGAGACTCGGTGAGTTCTGAAAGGTGTGGAAAGAGATGTGGAACCATGTCAACTCCAATACTGTGGCCAGCTACTCTAGGTTTCTCGGGTGAGTATCCAAGGTGCGGACAGCATGATCGAGGTGGTCCTACATATTCTCGGCTGCGTTTAAACCCGTGGAGTTTGGTGGCCACGGGAGTTTGGTGGCCACGGGAGTTTGGTGACCACGCATGTACAGTGCGAGCTGTGTGACACATTACATTGTCATACTGGTAGATGGCATTGTGTCAAGGAAAAAGGAACTGCTTATAGGGATGGACATGGTCGTCAAGGATAGGTGCATACTTGTGTTGATCCATTGTGCCTTCCAGAATGACGATTTCACCCAGGCAATGCCTCTCGCCTGAACCATTCCAACGATTGTTGCAGGGTGTTCACTTTCAGACGTTTCACGTCATACACGCCGTATGTCCGATGGAGTATGAAATGTGATTCATCTGAAAAGGGCACCTGTCGCAACTCAGTGGGCGTCCAGCTGCGGTATGGGCGTGCAGACTGCAGCCTTCATCGTCGACGGACAACAGTCATCACGGATGCTTCACAGGCGCCTACTGCTGACACACATACACAAGAATGGTCGCTGAACCGTCGTTGAACAGACAGTGCTGGCAGCCCCTTGGTTTCATCTGGGCGCTCAGTTGCTCAGCAGTACCACCTCTATTCGTCCGTACACATCTACACAGCTGTCATTCACCATTGTCATCTATGGCCTGTGATGAACCACAGTTGTCTCGGTTTTGGTTTTGGATAGTGTCTTTTCGCCATGCATGGTATACTTTAACCACGGCGGCACGAGAGCAACTTAACAATTTAGCCGTTTCTGAATTGCTTTCTCCCTTGGCTCAAACGCCAGCGGCCTTGCCGCGGCGGTAACACCGGTTCCCGTCAGATCACCAAAGTTAAGCGCTGTCGGGCTGGGCTAGCACTCGGATGGGTGACCATCTGGTCTGCCGAGTGCTGTTGGCAAGTGGGGTGCACTCAGCCCTTGCGAGGCAAACTGAAGAGCTACGTGATTGAGAAGTAGCGGCTCCGGTCTCGGAAACTGATATATGGCCGGGAGAGCGATGTGCTGACCACACGCTACATCCTGTAACGCCTGTGGTCTGAGGATGACACGGTGGCCGGTCGGTAGAGTTGGGCCTACATTGCCTGTTCGGGAGGAGTTTTTTAGTTTCTTGGCTCAAAAGCCAATTTTGAGGCGGTGATCATGTTAATGTGTATTGACCATGAAAACCTAATTTTCTGCCAGTTCATTTGGTGTATGTTATCAGTTGTTAATTCGAGATGCGCTCCAGTAGTTGCAGAAAACTGTACTTCTTGTTTTGTTTTGAAGATAAGAAATTAAAAAAAGGAATAAATGGTGTTTAATGTCCATTGTGCTACACTTTCAGATGTCTGATACATCGATTACCACGAGGTCCCGAGGCGGAAGCCATTTGTCCTTTGAAATTGATCGTAGTTAGTGAAAAACAATAAAAACATCTGGTTTGATCGCCGCAGAGCTTTACTAGGTGGGATGGCTAACTGCGACTGTTAAACTGAATCACCCAGCCAGCTATTGGTGTACCTACAATTTAACGTGGTCTCCGAACCATGGTGCATTAGCATTTTTCGCTTAAGAAATATTGGCAGAGCTAAAAGAAATGACACATGTCACCTTAAAATCCTGTTACTGATTGGGAGTCGAACCAGAGGTCTTTGAATCCAGAGTGTTGCACATAATCATGGGGAGTAAGTGGTTTTTACATGATGATGTGTAGTCCTGTTTTAGTATTAATGTTTGCTAGTAGTTGGCTATCAAACAACGACACTGTTGGACTGGAAAGGTGAATCAGTTCCAAAGATATTACCCAGACTTTCACTGGTGATCGAACCCCAGAGATCGGTTGGTGAGGTCCCAGTAGTTTGTCTCATTTTAGAACAAACAACATGTATATCTGACAGAGAAAAGGGAGATTTCGTGCACATTTTTAAATTCACAGATTGGGAGTGATGGTTCTTGATCTGAACAGTTGCAATGAACTAAAGTGGTTGATAAAAAACATAAGGTATTCGTTTCCAACCATTAATTTCGTTCCTCAAAGTTCACTGTTTAGAAATACCTACCATCTGCATAACTGCGATCGTAAAGTGGTGCACCCAACGTAGACTGATTTGTTTTACTTCTCTGTCATTTTATATACAGCAGAGTGTAACTGCTCTAAAGCTGTATACGGTTTTAAAATACAGTTTTCTTAAACAGATAATAAACAAGAAGAAAGTGTTGTTGATTTAAACAAGTTTCTTAATGTGGGAACGATTATTTCTAGGTAGTCATTGTGGCATCGATGCTAGACGAGGTGACGATATTAATGCTTCTGTAAGCCTTTGGAGAATGCCGACATTCGTTATAGTGCCAGCTTATTTCATATGGTGACAATGTTTTCTTTCAGAAGTCTCGGAAGCAACAAAATGTAGAAACTTCAATCACAATAAATATTTTCAACAGCCGTAAGTGGAATGACTTAATTCAGTAACTTGGATAAGTCAAGAACATCTCTAGGTAAAAAGCTGAATAGAATGTGATCAACAGAAGTAAATAGGAAGCTAACGAAAGAGGTTGTACGAAAGAATCATGTTTGATTCTGTGGGCTGGCGTAATGAGACAGGATCTGATTGCACTCGCGATAGAGATTTGGTGCAATAGTATTAGGTGCAATAGTATTAGGTGCAATAGTATTAGGTGCAATAGTATTTGGTGCAATAGTATTAGGTGCAATAGTATTAGGTGCAATAGTATTAGGTGCAATAGTATTAGGTGCAATAGTATTAGGTGCAATAGTATTAGGTGCAATAGTATTAGGGATACTTGGTACGATGTAAGTGCGATGTGGCAAGAACAGCTAAGCGGGAGACAGTGAAATATGTGTAGACTGGATCCTACTAGACTGGGCTATAAACTCTATGGCAATATAATGCCACGAGAAAAGTCAGTTTTTAAAGATCTTATCCGTGTACGACATGTCCTTGGCAGATATTAATTACTATTAATAAAACTCTCAGCCACGGCGTCCTTTAGAATATACACTACCGGCCATTAAAATTACTACACCACGAAGACGACGTGCTACAGACGCGAAATTTAACCGACAGGAAGAAGGTGCTGCGATATGCAAATGATTAGCTTTTCAGAGCATTCACACAAGGTGGCGACACCTACAACGTGCTGACACGAAGAAAGTTTCCAACGGATTTCTCATACACTAACAGCAGTTGACCGGCGTTGCCTGCAGAAACGTTGCCTCGTGTAAGGAGGAGAAAAGCGTACCATCACCTTTCCGCCTTTGTTAAAGGTCGGATTGTAGCCTATCGCGATTGCGGTTTATCGTATTGCGACATTGCTGCTCGCTTTGGTCGAGATCCGATGACTGTTAGCAGAATATGGAATCGGTGGGTTCAGGAGGGTAATACGGAACGCCGTGCTGGATGCCAACGGCCTCGTATCACTAGCGGTCGAGATGACAGGCATCTTATCCGCATGGCTGTAACGGATCGTGCAGCCACGTCTCGATCCCTGACTCATCAGATGGGTACGTTTGCAAGACAACAACCATCTGCACCAACATTTCGACGACGTTTGCAGCAGCATGGACTGTCAGCTCGGAGACTATGGCTACGGTTACCCTTGACGCTGCATCACAGACAGGAGTGCCAGCGATGGTGTACTCAATGACGAACCTGGGTGCATGAATGGCAAAACATCATTTTTTCGGATGAATCTAGGTTCTGTTTACAGCATCATGATGGTCGCATCCGTGTTTGGCGACATCGTGGTGAACGCACATTGGATGCGTGTATTCGTCATCGCCATACTGGCGTATCACCCATCGTGATGGTATGGGGTGCCATGGGTTACACGTCTCGGTGACCTTATGTTCACATTGACGGCACTTTGAACAGTGGACGTTACATTTCAGATGTGTTACGACCCGTGGCTCTACCCTTCATTCGATCCCTGCGAAACCCTACATTTCAGCAGGTTAATGCACTACCGCACGTTGCAGGTCAAGGGCCTTTCTGGATACAGAAAATATTCGACTGCTGCCCTGGCCAGCACATTCTCCAGATCTCTCTCCAATTGAAAACGTCTGGTCAGTGGTGGCCGAGCAACTGGCTCGTCACAATACGCCAGTCACTACTCTTGATGAACTGTGGTACCGTGTTGAAGCTGCATGGGCAGCTGTACCTGTACACGCCATCCAAGCTCTGTTTGTCTCAATGCCCAGGCGTATCAAGGCCGTTATTACGACCAGAGGTGGTTGTTCTGGGCACTGATTTCTTAGGATCTATGCACCCAAATTGCGTGAAAATGTAATCACATGTCAGTTCTAGTATAATATATTTGTCCAATGAATACCCGTTTATCATCTGCATTTCTTCTTGGTGTAGCTATTTTAATGGCCAGTAGTGTACTACTAGTTTCTGGGAATTCATTCTAAATCTTCAGTCACTTGATAGTGGAAAATTACAGCCACGTAACAAGGTATAAGCTATCAGCTTCAAAATTTATTTAAAGCGTGGCAGCAGGTAAAAGGAATTGCGGTAGTTTTCCACCATAAAATCCCTCAAGATTGTGGATTAATACTCCGAGATTAGTAGCATTTAAAAAAGGGCACTGTAGTCTTCTTGACTGAATTTTAAAAGTGTTTCATATTTGCAATACCTTCCCGTTGTTTCCTGATACCTGTGCCTGATGCGTCCTGGAGTGCCGCCTGTACGGAGACGAAGGCGTCGGCCACCTGCTGGTCTGAGGTGACATCTAGCGGCAGCACGCGTAACCTGGAGGAGCAGTCTGCGGCGAGTCTGCGCGCACCGGGAGTCTCAAGGGACCGGCAGCCGGCGAACACAGGCACACCCAACGCGTCCAGGCGGCGCGCCAGTTCGTGCCCGAAGCCAGAGCCGCAACCTGCGCAGCATCTCAGAACTAGAAAATATGCCGCTCCTGACTGCCAATATTTGCATTCACAAACATTTCACAACTACCAGACGGAAATTTTCACTCTGCAGCGGAGTGTGCGCTGATATGAAACTTCCTGGCCGATTCAAACTGTGTGCCGTACCAAGTCTCAGGACCTTTGCCAGTATTAGTCTGCCAGGAAGAATCATATCAGCGCACACTCTGCTGAAGAGTTTATGATGATGATGTTTGGTTTGTGGGGCGCTCAACTGCGCAGTCATCAGCGCCCGTACAAAGCCCCAATTTTTACACAGTCCAATTGTAACACAATCCAGTCCAGCCGCTGTCAATGATGATGAAATGATGAGGACAGCACAAACACCCAGTCCCCAGGCAGAGAAAGTCACCAACCCGGCCGGGAATCGAACCCGGGAGCCCGTGATCCAGAGGCAACAATGCTAGCCACTAGACTACGAGCTGCGGACCTGCTGAAGAGTGACCATCCGTTCTGGAAACATCCTCCATGCGGTGAATAAATCATGTCTCCACAATATCCCTCTTTCCAGGAGTGCTAGTCTCACTAGGAGAATTTTTGTGATGTTTGGAAAGTAGGAGACGAGGAACTGGCGGAAGTAAAGCTGTGAGTAAGGCTTGTGAGTCAGGCTCGGGTAACTCAGTCTGCAGAGGAGTTGCCAGTGAAAGGTAAAAGTCCCGATTTCGAGTGTCGGTCAAGCACACAGTTTTAATCTGCCAGGAACTTCGATTGCCCACCTTTTTTTCCGTTGTAATCTGTCAAATGGTTCAAATGGCTCCGAGCACTATGAGACTTAACATCTGAGGTCATCAGTCCCCTAGAACTTACAACTACTTAAACCTAACTAAATTAAGGACATCACACACATCCATGCCCGAGGCAGGATGCGAACCTGCGACCGTAGTGGTCGTGCGCTTCCAGACTGAAGCGCCTAGAACCGCTCGGTCACACCGGCCGGCCGTTGTAATCTTTATGGTAAACTGTGCATTCATGTCGAAACATGGTCATTTCCTCAATTTGGAAACCTATCTTCCTCATTACCTCTCTTTTATCACGTCCAGTAGGACATGCAGCAAAACTCCATCGCATCGATACTCCTGTAATGTGACCAACAGAAAATACTGACTGCCTTCATGTAACTCAAACGACTCATTGAAAACATAAAATCACATGCGCACTCTGATCTAAGTCTATGCGTTCTCAATACTACGATGCACGGCGAATGTCTGTCAGGTCACCATACAACCTGACCTCACTAGACATGCTAGCCTTGCACCGTGTAGCTGGAAAGAATACTTAACATCTTCCGACGCCATTGGACATGCCATATTGGAATGTCGTTCATTTGTTTGCAGTGCGTGAAATCGATTCCAGTGTGGCCCTCCAATGCAACAAAATGTTGGGCCATAGCTTGTAATCGCTATAAAATTGACTTTCTCATTAAATGCTAGCAGAGCCACTCTAGTCAACCTCCAAAAAGCCACATAATCTTACTATCACAATAAACCTTGAAAATCAGTCAGGCAGGATTGGACCAAAACGTGTCTGGTAGCGAAATGTAAGTGAGTGGTAAAAGTGTACAACACATTTTTCAGCGACCATAAGGCTTCGAAACTTTTCACTATTGTTAATGAAGGACAAGCAAACACTGTACTAAAGTAAAAAAATGCAACAATTTTCATTAGAATATCATAAACTACATTAACCTATTATTGAATAGTTAAGATTTGCCTGCTGTCAAAGGAATTGGAAGGCTGAATACACATATCAACAAAAAGTATTGCAGCATTTTGATAGTGCCTTCCCTCTTAAGGTGGCAAATATTAGAGCAAGAAGAATGCATAATCATATGTACATAAAAAGTTATACAAGTAAATGAAAGATATCTGGGACATTACACAAATCAAAATGGATAAATAAAATAAAACAAATAAGAATCCAGTCTTGTTACACACACACAAAAAAGTTACAGAGTTTAGTGGAACTGCAAACACATTCAACAGCTACTTCACTGGAATATCTGAAAATTTCATAAAAACGAATTTCAGTGAGAATCAGGAGCTAATAGAAAACACGACCAACACTTGACATTGGTAATGTCGATTATGGGGAAACAGTCAAGGTAGCCAAAGAATAAATAGCCACACGTTCAGTATGAATTTCTGGCAAGTCAGGACCCATTTTGCACCTATCTCTCCAAAAAAAAAAAAAAAAAAAACTGAGCTTTTCACTAATCTATGTAACTGGTCACAGAAATGACGCATCATTCCGGAAGTGTAAAAAACACATGAGGAAACGTAAGGAGACTGTGAAACTGCCATACAGCTCCAGATAGAAGTGCCTAAAACAACACACACAGACAAACTGACCTAAACAACCATGTTACACAATTTTTACCCGCAGTATCAAGAAGCATTCATATTTTTCTTAAGAGCCATGACTAGAAGCTACGTCATGATCACGTGGTAAAATTACGATACATAGACGACGAATTGTAAGGCTAGAGATATAGGTGCATGCATTAGTCTGTAATCTTGCGACTCAGTCTCCATCCTGTCATTAGACTTGTTGAACTTCGCTGTCCCAGTGGGGTTTCTTTCCACGATACAATGGTTCAAATGGCTCTGAGCACTATGGGACTCAACTTCTCAGGTCATCAGTCCCCTAGAACTTAGAACTACTTAAACCTAACAAGCCTAAGGACATCACACACTTCCATGCCCGAGGCAGGATTCGAACCTGCGACCGCAGCGGTCGCGCGGTTCCAGACTGTAGCGCTTAGAACCGCTCGGCCACTCCGGCCGGCCACGATACAATGAGAATCTTTCACATCCCCTCTTCAGAATAATTGCTTATGAATGATAAATAGTTATTAGTTGTATATCCTTGCCCAAAGCACCTGAAAATCTGAATAAATTCCTGAAACGAGGCATGCAAGTGATACATAATTATAGATTCAATGCCTAGTCGTAAGTACTTATTTGCGACATACACTGAGAGCAGAGAAGCGTGGTGGAACCGAAACGTATTTTAACATATATAGGTATTTGTTGTAGTGTTAGATCATTAGTTTAGCAACGTATATGGGAACGTAATGTTTCTGCCAGCCATAGCTACAGGCGCATAATAAAACGTTTTTCCCTGTCCTGGTTCTACAAGAGGTATCTGATGCCAGTAACATGGCTAATGAATTGATTAAACGAACAGTCAGACACGTAGAAGAGTAGCGCAGAATTACAGTAGGTTGTTTGTGCAATCAATTTCTACTTTAAATAATTAAAACTATGGACGCGCAGTGCATAGTTTCATAATCCATTATCGCTCCTGATCGTCTTTTTCTCTAAGTAAACTATCGATGTGTGGTACTGCCTACTACTGTTAACGAATAACTACAGACTTCCACATCATGTACACACCTAACTAAAATATAACACTATTGTATTCTGATTTTAGGCGTCATAAACGAAAAAATGTCATGATCAACCAATCAACATATGTGGTCGTATTGCCTCCCAGTAGACAAATTGCAGAACGACTTTGGGACTACATAAACGAAAACTTTAATGGATAATGCTCTAAATCTGATCGACACATTGCCTGCTTTACGTACCAGGGAGGCGTAGTTTGTTCTACATCTTTGCCAGGAAGACGGCAGACATCCACAAATGTATAGCTGTTGTTTACATTTTCAGAATTACTGTCTGTAGAATTTTCCATATTCTTAGCAATAACACAAAAGCTCTGGGTAGGTATTGTACCCCTTACTGATCCTGAAATATGATTTGCATACGACGAACAGTCAGCCATGTGTACAACATAGAATACCACCAAGATAGAGTCTACAGCAGGGCTATCAGCATCACTATTTGGTAGTTCATGTAATCGCGTTCCACGTTTAATAATTAAAGCCAGAATCATACAGAGCACACTTATCAACCAGTTATCGTTCCTGATTAGCTGTAATGTTTGTACTTGCAGATCAAAATGGTAATTTCCAAGAATGATTGCCTATCGAAGTCGCGGGGTCCAAACGACACATATCGAACGTGCGATTCTAAATCGATCATGCGAGTCTCGTGGCGGGCGTTAGGGTCAATTATTTGTGATCGTCATTTTTATCTGTTTTCCGTCGTTCCTTTAGTTGCTCTAAATTACATTCCTTCGCCAATTATTTGTGAGTTGCTTGGGAAACCCAGACGATTCTGTCGATAGTGAGTGTGATGTCTGGTGTTCCTGACGCTTCTTCGGCGGATTCTCTTACATGGAAAAATCTAATTCCATGCTTATCCAGTGTAGAAAATTGTTTGACTTCCTGTCGCAAACATGGAGTACTACCGGACGACAAAAGGAGGGACTGTATGGACTGTGGTGACGCGAAGTGTGTAAAACTTCGTAAGAGGAGTTTCGATGCTGAAATACCGTTTCTATTTCATTGAGGACAGTGCGGAAAACGAACGAGTTTCAGGAAGAATACGTGGTTCGGCTCTTCCAAATAATCCATCCAGACCAGCGGAATTCTTCTATCTTGCTGGATTCGAGACTATACCTTGCAAGTAACAGCATAGGAAACTGAGTTATCTGCTAATACCGTGTGTGACTATTTTGGGTTTTGCAGAGAAGTCTGTTACGTGGTAGTGACAAACGACAGTGTACCAATTGGTGGACCGAGTAAAGTTGTGGAATCTCATATAGCTAGAAGGAAGAACCAGAGAGGACAACCTTCAAAGTCCGCAGCTCGTGGTCGTGCGGTAGCGTTCTCGCTTCCCACGCCCGGGTTCCCGGGTTCGATTCCCGGCGGGGTCAGGGATTTTCTCTGCCTCGTGATGACTGGGTGTTGTGTGATGTCGTTAGGCTAGTTAGGTTTAAGTAGTTCTAAGTTCTAAGGGACTGATGACCATAGGTGTTAAGTCCCATAGTGCTCAGAGCCATTTTTGACAACCTTCAAAGAGTGAAATCAATCATATTTGGGTATAGAAAGAGAGTCCCGGAAGTGTTTCGTTGTGAGAGTATTGTTCCGAGACAAGGTCACTTTAGTGGGTCTGATAAAGCACTTCATACTCCCTGGTACTAAAGTCATTACAGACAGGTTTCAGTCCTACAAGACTCTGAAAGCTGAAGGATTCGACCACGAATTCGTCAACCACTCTGTAGAGTTCGTGTCTTTGGATGATGCTAGTGTGCACACGCAGAATATCGAGCGGCTACGGAAATTTGTGAAGTCTTCCATTAAAAGAGAAGGGAGTCCAGGACAAAGAGACGAACTGTACTGTTTTCAGTATCTGTATTTCCACAACTTGCGTTTGCAGGGAAAAGTTAACGCATGTGACACTCTGCTGATATTCTTGCGTGTCATTGGCAGAGATTACCCAGGCTATGGCAAAAAGGGAATTGTCGCTGTAGCGTACACATCACATGGACTTTCACGTGACGACAACACCGATGACGACTAAGGTAAGTCGTCTTCTTTGTAATTACAAGTGTTTTTTAACGCTCTTCTTTTGTCGTTGCTGTAGTGACCACCGTAAACATACTCATAACGCCCGCGACGAGACTCGCATGATCGATTTACAATCGCATGTTCGATATGTGTCGTTTGGACCCCGCAACTTCGAAAGGCAATCATTCTTGGAAATTACCATCAAAAGTATTTACTTTAAATCTCCGGAAGATGCTGGTTTAGATACGATGCCGGTCTGTCTTAATATTTGTAAATGTGCAAGATAAACTGAGCCACGCACGCACATTGGTATCGATTCTGGTACTCGTTGGACCCTTTTGGGTGCGTTGCAAAGTTATGGTTTCTCAGGCTACACTGCGGTGGACTTTAGCAGCAACGTGAGGGTGAGTTAAGTGCGCGCACAGCTAGTGGCTAGGCAGTCGGTTCATGGAGCCATCGGCTGGAAGTCCGTGGACGGAGCGCTGCTCGGAATCGTGGCTTGTGCCGAGGTGTCGTGCTGACCTGCTCCTGTATTTGGATCTCCCGTGTTTATTTCGCGTATTATGCCTTTGCCTGCTGGAGAGTTATGTCTTACTGTGTCACGGGGGTGACGAAGCTACACGCTGCGGATCGTTTTGGTGAGTTCCCTGCTGTCTTGGTTGGTGGGCGTGGAACGCCACATCATCCATGATTGACTTTGGGTTAATACAGGAGCCATGGTGATCTCCATATTATGTGGGTGTTCATGTGTTAGAGGCTATTTGCTACGCAAACATCTACTCCGGCACCATTAATTACCGTTCGTCCGATCATTCAACTCGCCATAGTTTGTCCGACGTGCTAAAACTGGATCAGCATCCTGAACGTCATTAAGCCTAACACTCACTTGATTGTAATTCTCGCCTTCCCCTATTGGAGTATACATTTGTGAATTTAAGTATTTTGTGTTCCTGAAGTCAAACACTTACTCGCAAGTTTAAGACTTGTGCTCTATTTGCACTGTTTTGGGGGAGGCCTGTGTGCTCCTTTAACTTGCTACCCGATTATCGTTCTGAGTGTATATTAGACAATACATACAAATTCTGTACTGTGTTCACCGAAGCAGGCAGTAATATCTTTTCGTAATTGCAAGGTTGAAGCGTAGTGTAATGGTCTCTTTCTATTTACAAGTCAAAACTTTATTTATCTTTAATTTGCGCTATTTGTACATGTATTTGCTGATGTAAATATCGTTTCACTGATTTAAGTATTGCTGTTGCATGTTTACATGTCACTGTTGTGTTTAAGGGACCTGTCTATGATTTGTTATTTATTTGCTATGTAAATCTAATTTGTAATCTGTACGTTCCAGTAGCTTTTATGAATCAAGCAATCACCTGGACTCCTAAAAGTAAAGCTCTTGTTAAAACTGAAGGGCTCAGCAGTAAAAAAATGGTAAGGCATAAACAGTAGTTCTGAGAAAACGCACCACAAATATTTTAATAAAATCCCATAAATCAGATATCTGAAACACGTAAAAAATAATTTTTTTTCGGGTACAGCATACCTTTATTACACAGCATCAGTAGTTACATATTTTTAGTATGTAATATCGACTCGAAAAAAAAAAATTCTAAATTTCAGATACACGTACTTAACATTATTTACTCAAAACATTTTAGTCTCAACACACTTACTTAACATTTTTTCATGAAAACATTTTATTCTCAATGCATGTACTTAACATGATTATTTTACTTAAAACATTGTTTTCTCAGTACATGATTGTCTATCTTTCTTCTTCGTCTTCTTGTTGCTGAAGCGCAGTACCTCCCTCTGCTTGAAGTGAGTTGGACCAACCACGGTATACAGGAGGTATTTTAAGCTTGAGAGAATGTTTCTTAGCTTGTTTCTTTTAATAGGAAGAGACCCTGAATACTTCGGTTTAAACTCTGTCGGGAAAGAACTGCTTGCAGGTCTTCCACGTTTTGATAAGGCAACAGATTCTAGGCAACCATTATATGTTTCACTTAATATTAACGTTGGGGTGGGACTTTGTAGCTCAGCAGAAAATACGAGTCTAACACAATTTCTAATACTGAATTCGCTTTGAGCAGTTGATGTTTGTGGTTGGTGGAACAGCTGTTTCAGTGCAGGGAAGCTGCAGAAACACTCTTGAGTCATACTAGTTACCTTGAATGGCTTCTTTCGCTGGGATGTTCTTAGAACTTCTTCCCAATGATCAGGTCCATAAACACTTGAATAATGTGAGGTGAATTTTTTCTCCACCTGAGCAAAGTCTCTGTCATACGAAAAGGTTTTTTTTAAATTACCCCTACCAGTCACAAACTTTGTCAATTATTGTATTACTTATCTACACTCCTGGAAATGGAAAAAAGAACACATTGACACCGGTGTGTCAGACCCACCATACTTGCTCCGGACACTGCGAGAGGGCTGTACAAGCAATGATCACACGCACGGCACAGCGGACACACCAGGAACCGCGGTGTTGGCCGTCGAATGGCGCTAGCTGCGCAGCATTTGTGCACCGCCGCCGTCAGTGTCAGCCAGTTTCCGTGGCATATGGAGCTCCATCGCAGTCTTTAACACTGGTAGCATGCCGCGACAGCGTGGACGTGAACCGTATGTGCAGTTGACGGACTTTGAGCGAGGGCGTATAGTGGGCATGCGGGAGGCCGGGTGGACGTACCGCCGAATTGCTCAACACGTGGGGCGTGAGGTCTCCACAGTACATCGATGTTGTCGCCAGTGGTCGGCGGAAGGTGCACGTGCCCGTCGACCTGGGACCGGACCGCAGCGACGCACGGATGCACGCCAAGACCGTAGGATCCTACGCAGTGCCGTAGGGGACCGCACCGCCACTTCCCAGCAAATTAGGGACACTGTTGCTCCTGGGGTATCGGCGAGGACCATTCGCAACCGTCTCCATGAAGCTGGGCTACAGTCCCGCACACCGTTAGGCCGTCTTCCGCTCACGCCCCAACATCGTGCAGCCCGCCTCCAGTGGTGTCGCGACAGGCGTGAATAGAGGGACGAATGGAGACGTGTCGTCTTCAGCGATGAGAGTCGCTTCTGCCTTGGTGCCAATGATGGTCGTATGCGTGTTTGGCGCCATGCAGGTGAGCGCCACAATCAGGACTGCATACGACCGAGGCACACAGGGCCAACACCCGGCATCATGGTGTGGGGAGCGATCTCCTACACTGGCCGTACACCACTGGTGATCGTCGAGGGGACACTGAATAGTGCACGGTACATCCAAACTGTCATCGAACCCATCGTTCTACCATTCCTAGACCTGCAAGGGAACTTGCTCTTCCAACAAGACAATGCACGTCCGCATGTATCCCGTGCCAACCAACGTGCTCTAGAATGTGTAAGTCAACTACCCTGGCCAGCAAGATCTCCGGATCTGTCCCCCATTGAGCATGTTTGGGACTGGATGAAGCGTCGTTGGCTGGTTCAAATGGCTCTGAGCACTATGGGACTCAACTGCTGAGGTTATTAGTCCCCTAGAACTTAGAACTAGTTAAACCTAACTAACCTAAGGACATCACAAACATCCATGCCCGAGGCAGGATTCGAACCTGCGACCGTAGCGGTCTTGCGGTTCCAGACTGCAGCGCCTTTAACCGCACGGCCACTTCGGCCGGCAGAAGCGTCGTCTCACGCGGTCTGCACGTCCAGCACGAACGCTGGTCCAACTGAGGCGCCAGGTGGAAATGGCATGGCAAGCCGTTCCACAGGACTACATCCAGCATCTCTACGATCGTCTCCATGGGAGAATAGCAGCCTGCATTGCTGCGAAAGGTGGATATACACTGTACTAGTGCCGACATTGTGCATGCTCTGTTGCCTGTGTCTATGTGCCTGTGGTTCTGTCTGTGTGATCATGTGATGTATCTGACCCCAGGAATGTGTCAATAAAGTTTCCCCTTCCTGGGACAATGAATTCACGGTGTTCTTATTTCAATTTCCAGGAGTGTATTTAGCGATATGTTTCGAGGGAATACCTCTTCAGGTTAAATGACATTACAAAAATTTTTGTAGTGCCATTTAGCCTGAAGATGAGGTATTCCCTCGAAACATTTTGCTAAATAAACAAGTAATACAATTGTTGACAAAGTTTGTGACTGGTAGCGGTAATTTAAAAAAACCTTTACATACTTCTTGAGACAGTTACGGTCGAAAAATAGTCAAAATGGCTTCAAAGTCTCTGTCACTAGGTAGCACGCTATGTCCAGCCTGAGGAAAGACTGATCTGGAGTTCTTACTACGGCAAGTAAGTAGTGTTAAGGTTGGCCCTTAACATTATTGGCATCACACTGTCAAGTAAATTCATGCAAATAATGTTAAGGGATGCAATTTAACGCTGTTTACTTGCAGAAATAAATATTCGTATTTACCTGATTATCAACAACTCTGCAGGTGCTTTCATCTTCAGCAACGTATTCCAGATCTTTATTAGAGTCATAGGTATCCAGGCCATCTCCACACACGTTCAAAAACTTAATGAAAAGCTTGTTTTCCACACGAACATTGGACACTTCACTCTCACTTGCCGCCATGTTTTGGGCACTTACCACTGTTCACTTGCACACGAATCGAGAAAGCTGCCAACAGCGAAAATCTGAAAGTTGACAAAATGGTGCCATCTATCGGTTTTTCGTGAAACTTTTTACTAATGTGAATGAAACATGCCATCTCTGATATTTTACAATTAATATCTCTGTTTCCCGCAGACTGTCCCTTACCATTGTTTACTGCCGAACCGCTCAACTAATAGGTTTCAGTTTTATTGCATCATTCTGCTTCGTCCG
Source organism: Schistocerca nitens (assembly GCF_023898315.1). NCBI lineage: Eukaryota > Metazoa > Arthropoda > Insecta > Orthoptera > Acrididae > Schistocerca > Schistocerca nitens. The sequence continues at coordinate 1,188,888,058 of NC_064614.1, read as the reverse complement.
TTTCACGGGCAGGCTTAGTTTGTTTTTCTATAAAATATTTTTATTAACGTCCTGGTTTGCCTACTTCACAGACGGGTATGGTTCGTTTCTTTTCTAAGCGTTTGATTGTTTTACTTGTTTCTTTTAGTATTGATCAGAGAACGTTCTACTCTGATTACTTCATAGACGCGTACAAAAGGTTCTCTTTTAAAACCTTTGGATTAATGGTTTCACTCTCTGCTTCACAGATGTGTATAATATGTTGTGGCTTTTAAATTTTGAGCAGTAATGGTTTCAGTCGTGTGCTTTGGTAAGTTCTGAACGCACTGTTGTGTCTGCTTCACAGACAGGAGCAATTTTTGGCGCTTTTAAAAATTATTTTCCGTTTATGGCTTCACTGACTGCATCACAGACATATGTAGGGCCTTAAGTGTCAGCTGTCTGTTACTGTTTATCACGGGAACTGTTGATAAAATCTTTGTTAAATTCTTGTAAATTTATCGGAATATAAAGATTTGTTTTCAGCTGTCTGATCTTTGTAATCAAAAGTTTGCCCGTTGTTTGGAATCAGTTTTATTTATTTTGGCACTTGAAAGATATGCCTCTGTGATAAAATAATTATTTTTTCAATATTTTTATTTATGCTCAGCACTTCATTACTACCAGATATGAGCTCCCTACCTGTTCACAAACACTGGAATGCGATTTAGCATAGCAATGTTATGCCGGCCAACAGCAAATGCTTTTTGCTGATGATTATTCATACCAGTTACAAAAATCTTCGGGTAAAGGACGCGATGATAACACGTCCACCGACATTATCTTCTGGTCATACCTTCTAAATCTGATTTGACGTGGAATCCAGTTACACTATTTTGAGCGTGCTGAAACGTGGATACCACAGGCTCGTCAGGTGTGGTGTATGTCCAGCCATGACAAACAACATGCTTGTGTTTTGTTTTTGTGCATGGTGTTAAGCTGCACACCAAAAACGCATACTTAACGGCGTGTATTTACTAAAATATCAGTCCTGATGTCTATAAGGAATGCGTGGTACAACTCCCAACCGCCAGCCCTGACAGCCGTACGAAAGAAATGATAATGTTACCCCAGCATGGAGGGTTGTCATAATGTACGGATGACTTTGACAGCGCTTTAAATAGAACTAAAATCCATACTTTGATAAAATAATACGTTTAATCTAGACTTAGGCGCACATTCCTCCACTTTTGCTCCTTCATTAGTAGCAAACGTCTCAGAATTCATTATTTCATACGAGAACGCCAAAAGAATGAATGTGTATAATTAATTTCCAAGTTAAATATGTGATCCATGTGTATCGCTTTATGTTTATGGAATTACACCGCTCTACAAGGCATTCAAATATTTTGACAACGCGTGCGTTTTAGCGTTGGCTTTGGCGCTTAGTGTTATGTGGGCTGACATTTGGAGGTACTATAATTTGTAGTCGCACTGGTTGGGATGGGTCTATGTATCACAGTTGGATGGTAAAAAAAATAGCAAACCATGCCTGATAATGTAAGCAATACGAGCGTATATACACTTGCACATATAGACTATGGAAAAATATGAAAAAATCGGAAAAGTGGAAAAAATATGAGGAAAAACGGAAAAATGGAACAAAAATGTGGAGAAATATGGAGAGACGATAAAAAAAGTAAAAAACGCGGTAGAACATGCATACGACATGGTCGTAGAGGGTATCTTTAGCTATCCATAGGAAGTAGTCGAAATCCGTGGCGTAAGCACTAGATCAAAGTGTCTGTAGATCTCTTGGATACTTTCCTAGAAAGCTACAGCTTTGTACGAAGAAAGAGAACTATTAGAATCAGAGTACAACCTGCTCCCATAATGACCGAGATCAGTAGTAAAGAATGAGAGAGGTTACAGACCTCCATTGAAAAAATATGTGGAGTGCGTTTATACGAAACAGACGTGACGTCACACCCATATGTTTAGAAATAATAGAACATTGTACACATGGGCAGAGGCTGTAGTTTCTTGATGTTGCGACTATTTATGTGATGGACTGACAATGCAGAGCCAAGGTCACCAGACGAAACTGTCATGCTCTCTACATCTACATCTACATCTACATGACTACTCTGCAATTCACATTTAAGTGTTTGGCAGAGGGTTCATCGAACCACAATCATACTACACTCCTGGAAATGGAAAAAAGAACACATTGACACCGGTGTGTCAGACCCACCATACTTGCTCCGGACACTGCGAGAGGGCTGTACAAGCAATGATCACACGCACGGCACAGCGGACACACCAGGACCCGCGGTGTTGGCCGTCGAATGGCGCTAGCTGCGCAGCATTTGTGCACCGCCGCCGTCAGTGTCAGCCAGTTTGCCGTGGCATACGGAGCTCCATCGCAGTCTTTAACACTGGTAGCATGCCGCGACAGCGTGGACGTGAACCGTATGTGCAGTTGACGGACTTTGAGCGAGGGCGTATAGTGGGCATGCGGGAGGCCGGGTGGACGTACCGCCGAATTGCTCAACACGTGGGGCGTGAGGTCTCCACAGTACATCGATGTTGTCGCCAGTGGTCGGCGGAAGGTGCACGTGCCCGTCGACCTGGGACCGGACCGCAGCGACGCACGGATGCACGCCAAGACCGTAGGATCCTACGCAGTGCCGTAGGGGACCGCACCGCCACTTCCCAGCAAATTAGGGACACTGTTGCTCCTGGGGTATCGGCGAGGACCATTCGCAACCGTCTCCATGAAGCTGGGCTACGGTCCCGCACTCCGTTAGGCCGTCTTCCGCTCACGCCCCAACATCGTGCAGCCCGCCTCCAGTGGTGTCGCGACAGGCGTGAATGGAGGGACGAATGGAGACGTGTCGTCTTCAGCGATGAGAGTCGCTTCTGCCTTGGTGCCAATGATGGTCGTATGCGTGTTTGGCGCCGTGCAGGTGAGCGCCACAATCAGGACTGCATACGACCGAGGCACACAGGGTCAACACCCGGCATCATGGTGTGGGGAGCGATCTCCTACACTGGCCGTACACCACTGGTGATCGTCGAGGGGACACTGAATATTGCACGGTACATCCAAACCGTCATCGAACCCATCGTTCTACCATTCCTAGACCGGCAAGGGAACTTGCTGTTCCAACAGGACAATGCACGTCCGCATGTATCCCGTGCCACCCAACGTGTTCTAGAAGGTGTAAGTCAACTACTCTGGCCAGCAAGATCTCCGGATCTGTCCCCCGTTGAGCATGTTTGGGACTGGATGAAGCGTCGTCTCACGCGGTCTGCACGTCCAGCACGAACGCTGGTCCAACTGAGGCGCCAGGTGGAAATGGCATGGCAAGCCGTTCCACAGGACTACATCGTCTCCATGGGAGAATAGCAGCCTGCATTGCTGCGAAAGGTGGATATACACTGTACTAGTGCCGACATTGTGCATGCTCTGTTGCCTGTGTCTATGTGCCTGTGGTTCTGTCAGTGTGATCATGTGATGTATCTGACCCCAGGAATGTGTCAATAAAGTTTCCCCTTCCTGGGACAATGAATTCACGGTGTTCTTATTTCAATTTCTAGGAGTGTATCTCTCTACCATTCCACTCCCGAACAGCGCGCGGGAAAAACGAACACCTAAACTTTTCTGTTCGAGCTCTTATTTCTCTTATTTTATTTTGATGACCATTCCTACCTATGTAGGTTGGACTCAACAAAATATTTTCGCATTCGGAAGAGAAAGTTGGTGACTGAAATTTCGTAAATAGATCTCGCCGCGACGAAAAACGTCTCTGCTTTAATGACTTCCATCCCAATTCGCGTATCATATCTGCCACACTCACTCCCCTATTACGTGATAATACAAAACGAGCTGCCCTTTTTTGCACCCTTTCGATGTCCTCCGTCAATCCCACCTGTTAAGGATCCCACACCGCGCAGCAATATTCTAACAGAGGACGAAGCTGTCTCTTTAGTGGACTTGTTGCATCTTCTAAGTGTCCTGCCAATGAAACGCAACCTTTGGCTCGTCTTCCCCACAATATTATCTATGTGGTCTTTCCAACTGAAGTTGTTCGTAATTTTAACACCCAGGTACTTAGTTGAATTGACAGCCTTGAGAATTGTACTATTTATCGAGTAACCGAATTCCAACAGATTTCTTTTGGAACTCGGGTGGATCACCTCACACTTTTCGTTATTTAGCGTCAACTGCCACCTGCCACATCATACAGCAATCTTTTCTAAATCGCTTTGCAACTGATACTGGTCTTCGGATGACCTTACTAGACGGTAAATTACAGCATCATCTGCGAACAACCTAAGAGAACTGCTCAGATTGTCACCCATGTCATTTATATGGATCAGGAATAGCAGAGGTCCCAGGACGCTTCCTTGGGGAACACCTGATATCACTTCAGTTTTACTCGATGATTTGCCGTCTATTACTACGAACTGCGACCTTCCTGACAGGAAATCACGAATCCAGTCGCACAACTGAGACGATACCCCATAGGCCCGCAGCTTGATTAGAAGTCGCTTGTGAGGAACGGTGTCAAAAGCTTTTCGGAAATCTAGAAATACGGAATCAACTTGAGATCCCCTGTCGATAGCGGCCATTACTTCGTGCGAATAAAGAACTAGCTGCGTTGCACAAGAACGATGTTTTCTGAAACCATGCTGATTATCAATAGATCGTTCCCTTCGAGGTGATTCATAATGTTTGAATATAGTATATGCTCCAAAACTCTACTGCAAACCGACGTCAATGATATAGGTCTGTAGTTCGATGGATTACTCCTACTACCCTTCTTAAACACTGGTGTGACCTGCGCAATTTTCCAATCTGTAGGTACAGATCTATCGGTGAGCGAGCGGTTGTATATGATTGCTAAGTAGGGAGCTATTGTATCAGCGTAATCTGAAAGGAACCTAATCGGTATACAATCTGGACCTGAAGACTTGCCCGTATCAAGCGATTTGAGTTGCTTCGCAACCCGTAAGGTATCTACTTCTAAGAAACTCATGCTAGCAGCTGTTCGTGTTTCAAATTCTGGAATATTCCATTCGTCTTCCCTGGTGAAGGAATTTCGGAAAACTGCGTTCAATAACTCCGCTTTAGCGGCACAGTCGTCGGTAACAGTATCATCGGCACTGCGCAGCGAAGGTATTGACTGCGTCTTGCCGCTTGTGTACTTTACATACGACCAGAATTTCTTCGGATTTTCTACCAAGTTTCGAGACAATGTTTCGTTGTGGAACCTATTAAAGGCATCTCGCATTGAAGTCCGTGCCAAATTTCGCGCGTCTGTAAATTTTAGCCAATCTTCGGGATTTGGAGTTCTTCTGAACTTCGCATGCTTTTTCCGTTGCCTCTGCAGCAGCGTTCGGACCTGTTTTGTGTACCACGGGGGATCAGTTCCATCTCTTACCAGTTTATGAGGTATGAATCTCTCAATTGCTGTTGCTACTATATATTTGAATTTGAGCCACATCTCGCCTACATTTGCATAGTCAGTTCGGAAGGAATGGAGATTGTCTCTTAGGAAGGCTTCTAGTGACACTTTATCCGCTTTTTTAAATAAAATTATTTTGCATTTGTTTCTGGTGGATTTGGAAGAAACGGTATTGAGCCTAGCTACAACGACTTTGTGATCACTAATCCCTGTATCAGTCATGATGCTCTCTATCAGCTCTGGATTGTTTGTGGCTAAGAGGTCAAGTGTGTTTTCGCAACCATTTACAATTCGCGTGGGTTCGTGGACTAACTGCTCGAAATAATTTTCGGAGAAAGCATTTAGGACAATCTCGGAAGATGTTTTCTGCCTACCAACGGTTTTGAACAAGTATTTTTGCCAACATATCGAGGGAAGGTTGAAGTCCCCACCAACTATAACCGTATGAGTGGGGGATTTATTTTTTACGAGACTCAAATTTTCTCTGAACTGTTCAGCAACTATGTCATCGGAGTCTGGGGGTCGGTAGAAGGAGCCAATTATTAACTTAGTTCGGCTGTTATGTATAACCTCCACCCATACCAATTCGCACGGAGTATCTACTTCGACTTCACTACAAAATTAACCACTACTGACAGACACAAACACTCCACCACCAATTCTGCCTATTCTATCTATCCTGAACACCGTCTGAGACTTCGTAAAAATTTCTGTAGAACTTATTTCAGGCTTTAGCCAGCTTTCTGTACCTGGTCCTGTGCATGAGAAACCGATAACGTTCTCTTATTTGGATTCCGAATCCTTTGGTATTCCCTCCCAATACATGCAAGTTGCAAGTCATACATATTTGGAATCGTAAAAAGCGACGTACGTAGATCACGCATTGTCACTACTGTAGATGAAGTTACGAGAAGCTTGCTTACAGAGGATAAAAGGGCTCTGCACACATCATGGATAGCATACATCCTATTTAAATGTATTAGATAAGCTAATAATACTACTGCTCGGCCTTTGTCTAATTTTTTAATGATTTTATTTACTTTTAACCATTTCTCCGATTGTTCTCTTAGGCTGTATCAGTTATGGGACTTAGACTGCTTTCGACACATGTACATTGGCTGGTTTGGAGGAAACTTGTCACACACAAGAAAGAGAGGAGTCTGGGATGCTTTCAGCTCGAGTGCTGTTCATATCTCTAATTGCTACGGTGAGGAAGGTTATGCTCATCATTGTTCACTTGACAAGGTCTCCCGATAGCTATATCTGCCAGCCTGCAAGATCCTGTCATGGTCCTATAGTTTTTCAATCTTTAACATTTTAATATCATGCATTATTAATTTAAAAATAAGCAGTTACGCTCTTGTTATAAAGCGGCTCTGGAAGACAGTTAAAAATGACGTTCTGCCATTAGTATGAGTTTTGATGTATTGAGTAACAATATGCGTACAAGAAATTCACATCCACCTTACCCCTAGCCCTGGGGTATCCACGTCACTGTACACACACAGAATAGTGTAACTACATTCACACTTGTAGTGTATAACCGAAAGTGCTGCTGTTCTGCGTCTTTGCTCAGAGGTTTTTGCTACCGATACAAATAACTGAGTGAAATGTGTTTGAAATGTGCTAGGCTGGTCCCGGCGGAGGTTCGAGTCCTCCCTCGGGCATGTGTGTGTGTGTGTTTGTCCTTAGGATAATTTAGGTTAAGTAGTGTGTAAGTTTAGGGACTGATGACCTTAGCAGTTAAGTCCCATAAGATTTCACACACATTTGAACATTTTGAAATGTGCTAATCTAACATTATCCCCCTGTTTGTAATTTAAATTGAATCTTCCTGGCAGATTAAAACACTGTGCCAGGTCAACGCTGGAAATTAGGAAGTTTGCCTTCCAGGGGCAACAGCTATACCAACTGAGCTAGCCAAGCATGACCCATAAACCATCCTCAGGACGTACTTTCACCAATACCTTGTCTCTTACCTTTCAAATTCCACATGATTTTTCCTGTGAAACTTGAGGGAGTACCAATACTGGAAGAAAGGAGAGACATGGCTTGGCTACAGCTTGGGGGATATCTCCAGAACGTAGTTTTCGTTCCGCCCGCAAAAGGCAAACGTCCCGACATCCAGTCTCGGTCCAGTACAGTTTTAATGTGTCAGTAAGTTTCATATCACTCTGCCCTCAAAAAAATAGGCAGATGTCCCGACTTCCAATCTCGGTCCGGCACTCAGTTTTAATCTGCCAGGAAGTTTCATATGAGCACTCGGCTGCAGAACGTAAACTTCAATCTATACTTCCGATTAATTAACGTGGAAATCGGTTACATAAACTCATGCTGCTGGCGTGCTAGAATAAAATAATATACACTCTGTGGTCAAAAGTAACCGGACACCTGGCTGAAAATGAATCCTGGAAAATAAATTATATCCATTTACTGTGGGCACACGTATATACAATGTACACTGACCAGCCAGAATATTACGACCACCTAGCTAAGAGCCAGTGTGTCTATCTGTGGCACGGGTAACAGCGGCGACGCTTTGTGGCATGGAAGCAATGAGGCCTTGGTAGATAGCACACCTGCACACACAGGCCAGTTAAACCCCGTAAATTCCGGAAGGGGGGCGATGAGGTCTGACGCCACGTTCAATCACATCATCCCAGATGTGTTCGATCAGGTTCAGGTCTGGCCTTATCACATGGCACATTTTTTTTTTTGTCATCAGTCTGCTGACTGGTTTGATGCGGCCCGCCACGAATTCCTTTCCTGTGCTAACCTCTTCATCTCAGAGTAGCACTTGCAACCTACGTCCTCAATTATTTGCTTGACGTATTCCAATCTCTGTCTTCCTCTACAGTTTTTGCCCTCTACAGCTCCCGCTAGTACCATGGAAGTCATTCCCTCATGTCTTAGCAGATGTCCTATCATCCTGTCCCTTCCCCTTATCAGTGTTTTCCACATATTCCTTTCCTCTCCGATTCTGCGTAGAACCTCCTCATTCCTTACCTTATCAGTCCACCTGATTTTCAACAATCGTCTATAGCACCACATCTCAAATGCTTCGATTCTCTTCTGTTCCGGTTTTCCCGCAGTCCATGTTTCACTATCATACAATGCTGTACTCCAGACGTACATCCTCAGAAATTTCTTCCCCAAATTAAGGCTGGTATTTGATATTAGTAGACTTCTCTTGGCCAGAAATGCCTTTTTTGCCATAGCGAGTCTGCTTTTGATGTCCTCCTTGCTCCGTCCGTCATTGGTTATTTTACTGCCTAGGTAGCAGAATTCCTTAACTTGATTGACTTCGTGACCATCAATCGTGATGTTAAGTTTCTCGCTGTTCTCATTTCTACTACTTCTCATTACCTTCGTCTTTCTCCGATTTACTCTCAAACCATACTGTGTCCTCATTAGACTGTTCATTCCGTTCAGCAGATCATTTAATTTTTCTTCACTTTCACTCAGGATAGCAATGTCATCAGCGAATCGTATCATTGATATCCTTTCACCTTGTATTTTAATTCCACTCCTGAACCTTTCTGTTATTTCCATCATTGCTTCCTCGATGTACAAATTGAAGAGTAGGGGCGAAAGGCTACAGCCTTGTCCTACACCCTTCTTAATACGAGCACTTCGTTGTTGATCGTCCACTCTTATTATTCCCTCTTGGTTGTTGTACATATTGTATATGACCCGTCTCTCCCTATACTACCAGTACATTACCTTATCGAAAAATGCCACTGCTGCCGGGAAACATGACCGTCATGAAGGGGTTTACGTGGTTTGCAACCAGTGTACGATATTCCTTGGTCGTCATGATGCATCGCACGAGCTCCAGTGGACCCATGGATGGACACGTGAATGTTCCCCTGCGCATAATGGGACCGCCGCCAGCTTCAAGGAGCTGTTCCCCTGGAAGACGACGGATTCGCGCCCTCCCATCGGCGTAATGAAGAAGGTACCGCGATTCATCTGACCATGCAACGCTCTGACACTGCGCCAAATGAGGTGGAGACTCATCATTAGGAGTGTTCGGTGCGCTGTGTGTTCAGACTCACTTGTACTATGCCCACCTTAAAGTCTTACCTTAGTTTCGCCACAGTTCGCCGCCTGTCCTGTTTTATAAGTCTGCCCAGTGTACGACGTCCGACACCTGCAGTGAGGAGTGGCCGTCCCTGCCCGTGACATCTGTACGTGGCTTCACCTTGATTGCGCCACGTGTTGAAGACACTCACCGCAGTACTCCTGGAACACCAAATCTGAAATGCTCGTGCCGAGCCTCCGGCCATCACAATCCGCGCCCGGAGCCTCCGGCCATCACAATCCGCGCCCGGTCAAATTCAGATCGACTGCGCTCCTTCCCTATCCTACACGCGACCAGCACGCTCACTCACACTACACGCACTTTGCGTGTGGTCTGACTGGCAGTTATCCCTCACTGGGTGATGCTGCTATCGCCTAGACGGGTTTATTTCGATGGTAAGTTCCGTGGCTATAATGTTATGTAAGAATATACAGCCTATAGTTGCGGGTTCACTTTATCGTTTACCTAGGTTTCAACGTTAGTAATAACGTCTTCTTCAGAACCTGCAACAATATTATAATGCGCTAGTAAATTATATTAGATATGGTCATCCTGCAGGATGCAACCCACCCCCAAGCGCATAAAATGGCGTTTTTCTATTCTACACTCCTGGAAATTGAAATAAGAACACCGTGAATTCATTGTCCCAGGAAGGGGAAACTTTATTGACACATTCCTGGGGTCAGATACATCACATGATCACATTGACAGAACCACAGGCACATAGACACAGGCAACAGAGCATGCACAATGTCGGCACTAGTACAGTGTATATCCACCTTTCGCAGCAATGCAGGCTGCTATTCTCCCATGGAGACGATCGTAGAGATGCTGGATGTAGTCCTGTGGAACGGCTTGCCATGCCATTTCCACCTGGCGCCTCAGTTGGACCAGCGTTCGTGCTGGACGTGCAGACCGCGTGAGACGACGCTTCATCCAGTCCCAAACATGCTCAATGGGGGACAAATCCGGAGATCTTGCTGGCCAGGGTAGTTGACTTACACCTTCTAGAGCACGTTGGGTGGCACGGGATACATGCGGACGTGCATTGTCCTGTTGGAACAGCAAGTTCCCTTGCCGGTCTAGGAATGGTAGAACTATGGGTTCGATGACGGTTTGGATGTACCGTGCACTATTCAGTGTCCCCTCGACGATAACCAGTGGTGTACGGCCAGTGTAGGAGATCGCTCCCCACACCATGATGCCGGGTGTTGGCCCTGTGTGCCTCGGTCGTATGCAGTCCTGATTGTGGCGCTCACCTGCACGGCGCCAAACACGCATACGACCATCATTGGCACCAAGGCAGAAGCGACTCATCGCTGAAGACGACACGTCTCCATTCGTCCCTCCATTCACGCCTGTCGCGACACCACTGAGCGGAAGACGGCCTAACGGTGTGCGGGACCGTAGCCCAGCTTCATGGAGACGGTTGCGAATGGTCCTCGCCGATACCCCAGGAGCAACAGTGTCCCTAATTTGCTGGGAAGTGGCGGTGCGGTCCCCTACGGCACTGCGTAGGATCCTACGGTCTTGGCGTGCATCCGTGCGTCGCTGCGGTCCGGTCCCAGGTCGACGGGCACGTGCACCTTCCGCCGACCACTGGCGACAACATCGATGTACTGTGGAGACCTCACGCCCCACGTGTTGAGCAATTCGGCGGTACGTCCACCCGGCCTCCTGCATGCCCACTATACGCCCTCGCTCAAAGTCCGTCAACTGCACATACGGTTCACGTCCACGCTGTCGCGGCATGCTACCAGTGTTAAAGACTGCGATGGAGCTCCGTATGCCACGGCAAACTGGCTGACACTGACGGCGGCGGTGCACAAATGCTGCGCAGCTATCGCCATTCGACGGCCAACACCGCGGGTCCTGGTGTGTCCGCTGTGCCGTGCGTGTGATCATTGCTTGTACAGCCCTCTCGCAGTGTCCGGAGCAAGTATGGTGGTTCTGACACACCGGTGTCAATGTGTTCTTTTTTCCATTTCCAGGAGTGTAGTATCCATCGGGCGATTTCTATTCCGTTGCCAAATGTCAACCTCGAAAAAGAATTACAAATTCTCGAGAGTGTTGCACAGAATAATGGCTATGATCCAAAGATAGTGAGGCAGTTATATCATAAGAAAACGCGAAAGATAACAACGACTTTAGGAAACACAAATACTCAAACCCAAGATCAGACCAAGAAATGGTTGTCGGTTCCTTATATAGGTAATGTCTCCTACAAGATAGGGCGCCTGTTGAAAAATTCAGGTTTTAAAATTTCCTACTCGACGAGTAATAGTTTAAAGCAAAATTTAGTTCATTCCCTTGAGAAAGACGGTGACAAGCCAGCGAAATCAGGCGTATATAAGATTATGTGTGATGATTGCCCATGCTATTACATGGGTCAAACAGGCAGAGCTATAGCAGCAAGGTTTAAAGAACATCTTCCAATAAAGGGCGTAGGAACATCTGGTGCAAATGGCTCATACACCTAAACCTTTACGTGACATAGAGCTACTACATCATGAAGTTAAGGGATATAGACTCGACAAGCTTGAGGAACTACAAATTTGTGCACACCTAATTACAGATAGAGGCAATTTACTGAACGATCAACTGTATCTAAAAAATAGGGCATACTTCGAAGGCTTCCAGCCTATACTAGGTTTACAATAATTCATAATGCATGTGACCTCACAGTTTGTTTAATAATAGATCCTTTCCTACAGTTTCATACGAGATTTGTTGGTCTGTTTATAAGGCTCTGTATTAGAATGTAAAACGTAGTCATGCTGGATACTGTAATTAACTTACAATAGTAAAAAATAAGATTAATTCATAGCAGAAAGGTTATCTGACGCGTGCGTAATAAAGAGCATGATTCTATATGTCTCGCGCATGCACGCCGCCCTCTGTCAGGCAGACCGCGAAGACCTCACGGTCCGCAGTCTCTAGTCACATGTCGAGGCCCATACAATGGGCTTAAAGTGAATCTGCTACAGCTTGCTTAATGAAGTGACAAAACCTTATGGTTATACATCAAGTTTTATGAAGTTGACTTAGGACATGGCCTGTTTTAGGCAAACATTTAAATAATATTTTATGTAAGTACTACACGTTGCATCCTGTAGGATGACCATATCTAATATAATTTACTATCGCATTATAATATTAAACGCCATGCACTCCGCCTTGCCTTCCGTATCCGCCTTCCTTCCCCCACACGGCTCCTGTATGAAGTGATCCCCTTCCCCCACGTCCTCCTGTTCCTCCAACATCTCCGCATCCTTTACATTGTTCGCAGGCTTGATCCCCCCACCCTCTGATTTCCTCCTTCCTCTCCACCCCCCGCCCGTTGCCGCGCCTCTATCGCCGTATCCCTCCCTCTCTCCACCTCCACACCCTCCATCTCCTTCATCAGGGCAATTTCCAACGCCTCCCCCTCCCGGATGACGAACTTCGCCGTGACATCTACCCTTCCTTCCAACTATAACCTGGCCTTGTTCACCCCCCCCTCCCCAGGGCCCCCTTTTCCTCTTTCCTCCTTCTCCCAGAGCGGATTTTCCTCCGTCCCCCCCTCCCCTGAGACCCTGCACCCCATACTTGCCTCTCTCCTTCCCACATCCCTCCCTACCTGGCCCTCTTCCGCACGCCCCCCGCTCACCTCCCCCATCTCTTCCCCTCCCTCCCTTCTTCAGGTCTCCCTCATGTCCTAGCGCCTGGCAGATCCTCTGTATTGATCATCATCAGTGTGCCACATCAGTGTTGTGTTTAGTGCTGTTTCTTGTGTGCGTCTAGAGGTGTGATTTTAATTGTGTACTGCCTTGAGGTTCACCGTCCGTGTTACGTTATGTGCTATGCCATCAGTCGCTACCTTTATGCTCCTGTCGTACTGTGCCTTGTGTTCTTTTAACCGTCGCAGTGTGTGGCTTTTTGTGTGTGCTACTTTTAAACAGTTTTTTATCTCCATTTTACAGTCACCCCGTTTTTTGTCTATTGCCTTCCATGATGTTCCCCCTTTTATATATCTATGTTCACCTTATTCTCTCCTTTGCTGTTTTTAAATGTCTTCTATTGTTTTGTTCTATGTCTTTCGGCTGAAGAGCAGCGCCTATGCAGCTGCCAGCTCGCCCCGATGGGGAATTGAAATACAATAAAGAAAAAAAAATAATATTAACTTGTTGCAGGTTCTGAAGAAGACGTTATTACTAGCGTTGAAACCTAGGTAAACGATAAAGCTAACCTGCAACTGTAGGCTGTATACTCTTATATAAACAATATCAGTTGCTGTCGCTGCATGAAAATGTTAAAAATAATGTAATGTTATGGTTGATCAGTGTATGTGAAGCCATAGTCTGAGAATTATTGCCGTTACGTGAGCTGGTTGCTGACCTGTGATGAGGACGGCTCGCGACTGCAGGCGGTCGAGCAGCCGCACCGGCCTCAGCTTGTCCAGGGCGACACTGGCCACCCAGCCCACGAGCGACGCCAGCACCACGGCGCCCACCCACTGGCACACCGCCGCCAGTGCTGCCAACATCGGTCCTGCTACAACAGAAAAAAAACCATGGGAACACGGCCGCCCTCACCGTTTGCGGTACTGAACAGCTACTCGCTGATACACAAAGCAAGACTAAGGCTAAAGGGAGAGCGCTACTCGACAAAGCGGACCGGTGACCCAACAGGGTGGCAGCACCATAGTATTGATGCACGAGAAGCAGGGAGAGGAAGCAGTAACAGCGTCCAGTCTAACATCCTTAGCAATAGACCGCTGTCACATGTTACACTATATGCCGATGTCTCGTGGCGCATCGATTAAACACTAAAAGCCACTTTTGTGTGTCGGAAGTTCCATGCGATTTTTCGCGGATGATGCTGTAGTATACAGAGAAGTTGCAGCATTAGAAAATTGCAGCGAAATGCAGGAAGATCTGTTGCGGATAGGCACTTGGTGCAGGGAGTGGCAACTGACCCTTAACGTAGACAAATGTAATGTATTGCGAATACATAGGAAGAAGGATCCTTTATAGTATGATTATATGATAGCGGAACAAACACTGGTAGCAGTGACTTCTGTAAAATATCTGGGAGTATGCGTGCGGAATGATTTCAAGTGGAATGATCATATAAAATTAATTGTTGGTAAGGCGGGTACCAGGTTGAGATTCGTTGGGAGGGTGCTTATAAAATGTAGTCCATCAACAAAGGAGGGCCGGCTGGAGTGGCCGTGCATTTCTAGGCGCTACAGTCTGGAACCGCGTGACCGCTACGGTCGCAGGTTCGAATCCTGCCTCGGGCATGGATGTGTGTGATGTCCTTAGGTTAGTTAGGTTTAAGTAGTTCTAAGTTCTAGGGGACTGATGACCTCAGATGTTAAGTCCCATAGTGCTCAGAGCCATTTGAACCATTTTTTTTTGAACAAAGGAGGTGGCTTACAAAACACTCGTTCGACCTATACTTGAGTAGTGCTCATCAGTGTGGGATCCGTACCAGGTCGGGTTGACAGAGGAGATAGAGAAGATCAAAAGAAGAGCGGCGCGTTTCGTCACAGGGTTATTTGGTAAGCGTGATAGCGTTACGGAGATGTTTAGCAAACTCAAGTGGCAGACTCTGCAAGAGAGGCGCTCTCCATCGCGGTGTAGCTTGCTGTCCAGGTTTCGAGAGGGTGCGTTGCTGGATGAGGTATCGAATATATTGCTTCCCCCTACTTATACCTCCCGAGGATATCACGGATGTAAAATTAGAAAGATTCGATCTCGCACGGAGGCTTTCCGGCAGTCTTTCTTCCCGCGAACCGTACGCGACTGGAACAGGTTCAAATGGTTCAAATGGCTCTGAGCACTATGAGACTTAACATCTGAGGTCATCAGTCCCCTAGAACTCAGAACTACTTAAATCTAACCTACGGACATCACACACATCCATGCCCGAGGCAGGATTCGAACCTGCGACCGTAGCAGTCGCGCGGTTCCGGACTGCAGCACCTAGAACCGCGAGGCCACCGCGGTCGGCCGACTGGAACAGGAAAGGGAGGTAATCATAGTGACACGTAAAGTGCCCTCCGCCACACACCGTTGGGTGGCTTGCGGAGTATAAATGTAGATGTAGATGTGCGTCTGTGCTCCTAGTACACTATCAGTCACAGTTTGGCGTGTATGAATCTAGGCTTCGCTTGAATAAACCACGTGTTGCTTTCATCACAATACTTAATTTTTTCTTAAAAATCTGATGTAACATGCCTTTCCAGAAACTACATAGTGACGTTCACACACATGATGACTCGTTTATTCTGGTAATTTCTAAAAGTCCCATAGACAGAACTTTTTTTTAAGTCGGTTCTGTGGAACAAGAGCTATGAACTCGAACAGTCCACGGTTGTACTGCCGGCCCGTAGTGTCCTACGGTCACAATATTTCGGCGATCAGACATGTCACCATCGTCAGGTGCGCTGACGAACTGAGCTCCTGAGGGCGGGTTGCCGTCTTAAATCCCGTCCCCTCGCGATGCGTTTTCTCCGCGGTTCGTGCCCGCGCGTCAGTGGTCGGTGAGACGCTGGCGTCGGCGTCTGTGGTGGCGTCGGTGTAATTGCCTCGTCCGCCCTGGTCGCCCGTTTGTTTCCTTTGCTGAGCGTCTTTTTAATTGGACTCATGGCTGGTTCCCATGCCCTGCTGAGGTTGTACCGCAATCTCCGTTGATGAGTCCGTCCCTGGTACGAATTTCGATAGCCTCTCTAACGACGCTGTACAAGTATTTAGATGTCTGTGCCAGGGCCCTGGTATGTTGGTAGTCCCTTTCGTGATTTTCGGACAACCAGTGCTCTGCGACCGCCGACTTGTTGGGGTACCCGAGCCGAGTGTGCCTTTGATGTTCTCGACAACGATCTTCGATGGTGCTCACTGTCTGTCCAATATAAGTCTCCCAACATTGACACGGAATGTGGTATATGCCGGCATTCCGCAAACCGAGATCGTCTTTGACACTTCCCAATAATGCTCGCGTTTTATTTGGTGGGCAAAAGACAGTTCCTACACTGTGTTTCCACAATATTCGTCCTATTTTCCCCGATAATGCGCCAGTATACGGTATATAGGCAGTGGCTGTCTCTTTCTCCGTGACTTCTTCCGCCTCCACACGCTGTACTGTAGAGGTGGGCGGAGAGCGCATCTGATCTGCCATTCTGAGTACCCATTTTTCCGGAATACAGTTTTGAGGTGTTCCAGCTCTTGGGGCAGACTCTCTCCGCCAGAGATGGTGCGCGCTCTGTGCTCCAGTGTTTTTAGTACCCCATTCCTCTGCCCCAGGGTGGTGGCAGCTATCCGCTTGCAAATACAGGTCGGTGTACGTTTTCTTCATGTATACCCTGGGGCCCAGGGTACCATCCGCTCTTTTTTTGAACATGACGTCCAGGAATTGTAATCTTCCTTCTGCTTCGATCTCCATAGTGCATTTTATGTTCGGATGTATGGAGTTCAGTTGTGTAAGGAAGTCTAGGAGCTTGTCCCCTCCATGGGGCCAGATCACAAACGTGTCATTCACATAACGTAGAAAACAAGTAGGTTTCCATTTGGATGACGCCAAAGCTCCCTTCTCGAAGTACTCCATATAGAAATTCGCGAGCACAGGCGAGAGTGGGCTCCCCATTGCGACTCCTTCTGTTTGTTCATAGCGTTCTCCATTAAAGAGAAAATACGTGGAGGTCAGAACGTGCTTGAAAAGGTCGGTCGTCTCCTCGTCAAATTTCTGTGCAATAAGCTCAACTGACTCTCGAAGACGCACCCTGGTGAATAATGAAACAACGTCAAAAGTCGCCAGAGTATCTGAGTCTTCAGCTTGAAGTTGTCGAGACGTTTTACGAAATCCACAGAATTACGAACGTGATAAGGGCATTTACCCACATAAAAGCTGCCAGGTATTTGGCAGGCAAATATGGTGGAGAACAAGACTGGAGCTGTTCTCAAGTACTCATATTTAGCAGAGAGTGTCGCCAAGAAATTGACACCTCAAGGACCTGTACCGCCAAGACTTTATGGACTCCCTAAAGTCCACAAAGAAGGGGTGCCGTTACCCCCAATTGTCAGCAACATTAGGGCACCTACATGTCTGATCGCCGAAATATTGTGCCCGTTGGACACTACGGACCGGCAGTACACTCGTGGACCGTTCGAGCAAGAAATACGCCGGGAGAAACTGAAGAATCATTAGAGCTATGAAGTTCACAAAAATCTAATACTATTTGAGCCATTCATTATATCACATAAATTTGGAAATCTGTGGTAAGTTTCTATGGGACCAAACTGCTGAGGTCATCGGTTCCTAGGCTTACACACTACTTAATCTAACTTAAACTAACTTATGCTAAGGACAACACACACACACACACACCCATGTCCGAGGGAGGACTCGAACCTCCGACGGGGCGAGCCGCGCGAACCGTGGCAAGGCACCCTTAGACAGCGCAGCTACCCCGCGCGGCCCTGTATCGCATACGTTACTGCCTAGTGATATTTTTATCCATATCGCCAATGGGATATTTATTGTTTACACTTTGCTTTTACGTGCCTGAATACCACTGCGCTCTACATCCTTCCCTGCTGCTGTAATTTTCACACTATCTACTTAATTTTAACATTTTCAGCCACATTCCATAGCCTTTTCCATCATTTTGTCATCGTTAATAAACTAAATGAATTTAACAGAAAGTCATGACGGAAGCACTTCCAGCGATCGTTTTCTGTGTTTACACTGCGACCTAACGACGTCCAGTACTTTGGACCGGAGTATGTCAGCACCTCCCATGTGACCAAGTTAGTTCCTACTATTGTTGTGCATATAATTCGCTTTGTCGGTTTAGGTAAGGCTACAAACAGCGTCAAAGTACAACTTGAAAATCTGAGACCATCAACAGGGAACACGATTACGGTACTTTTTACCCGATAATTTCCATCATCAGAATCGAGAAACTGTAGTACTGTGTCCACTAATAAGATGAAACTTTAATATATATAATCAAACAATTCTAACACATGTAATGTACAATTTTGGTTGTATTAATGGGTCTTGAAACTACGAGCATATAATCTGATAGTGATCTCTGTAAAGTTACGCGAATACCTTTTTTAATTTTATTGATTCTGTTTGGAGCGCTCTGAAGAAAACGATTCTCAGAGATCTACTTTGCGTAATTTGATAGTGATTTTCGATTATTTAAATCTAAAAGAACCCGTTTAACTTGCACTTAACGAAAGTAGCCACGTCAGAATTTGGCAACATCAAAAGAACATATAGCAGAAAACTCTCGTAAATTAATTCATAAGTAATTGTGAAACGGCTATAATTTTATTAAGTTATAACTGAAAGAGCTAAATAAACTGGAAATTGGTAATGAGAATGCCGTAATATAACCTGTTATTGAATGTAAACACAGTTTATGTAGTTGGCAGCTGTCAAAATGAAACTTTTCGATGGTAGCACGCCTTGCTCCAATAGCGAGCGAGCAGCTTAACTGTGATTGATTGGCGCTCAGAATCTAATGGCAGACGCCACAGTTTAAGCTGTATGCCATATACCACGATAAATAACTAAATTCACCTGCTAATAGAATGTCCGGATACATAATAATACACCCTCAAAAAGAATACGCAATACCACATACAATAACAGCTACAATAAAATAAATGAATAAGATAGAGAAAATAAAAAGTAGTAACTACTGTTAAGGCCGATCTCGTCATTGTCAAGTTTTTACAAAAATTTTCTTTATTATTAGTAAAGTAAATACTGAAGAAAGTTGCAAAAGACAAAAGAAATCACAATTGAAACAGATTGAAACGCATTGAGTCTTTATAGGGGAATTCGCTTGTCGTTGAAGCTTATCTGTTTATAGACGTTGCGTCACGACGTCAGTGGCAGTTTGTTGGTGCTGGCGACGAAATTATTATGGCTCCATTAGTAACGCAATTGCTGTGGATACTTGATTAGCAAAGGCTCCACCATGCAATAATATTATGCTCCTTTGGGTTTCTGTCGTCACAGAAAGATATAAGAACAATCAGTATCGTCGTAGCCGTCTTGGAAAAGAACCAGAGTTCCAAGCGCTAATAGAAAGCACGGAATCTCAAATCGTTATAGGTACTGAAATGTGGCTAAAGCCAGAAGTAAGTTCAGCCGAATTTTTTTACAATTGATCTAACCGTGTTAAGAAACGATAAATTAAATACAGTTGGTGGTAGAATGTTCATTGCTGTCAGAAGTAGTTTACCTTGTAGTGAAATTGTATAGTTCCTGTGAGTTAGTATTGGTAGAGGTTATACTTGACAATCTGACTAAACTAATTATTGGTTCCTTTTACCGATCCCGCGACTCAGATGATACGGTTAATGAACAGTTCAAAGAAAACTTTAGTGTCATTTCAAATAGGTATCCCATTCACAGTTAGTGGTGACTTCAATCTACCCTCCATATGTTATTGAAACTACATGTGTAAAGTCGGTGGTAGGTATAGGACGTCGTTATAAATCGTACTCAATGCCTTCCCAGAAATTTATTTTGACCAATTAATTCAGGAGTCCACTCGAAGTTTAAATGGTTGCGAAAAAAATACTTGAGCTCTCGGTAACAAATAATCCTGACCAAAGAAGGAGCATCATGACGGATACAGGGATTTGTGACCACAAGGTGGTTGTAGCTAGACTGAATACGTTAACATCCAAACCCACCAAAAATAATCGCAAATTACACCTAATTAAAAAAGCAGATAAAAATTCGCATGACACCTTCTTAAGAGATTGTCTACATTACTCCCAATCTGATTGTGTAAGCGTAGACTAAATGTGGTTTAGATTCAAGGAAATAGTATCGACGGCATTTGAGATATATGTACCAAACAAATTAATAAGAGATGGTTCTGATTCCCCACGTTAGAACACTATAAAAGAAGCAATGAAAAAAGCATGTCAGATTTAAAAGAACGCAAAATCCCCAAGACTGGTGAAGTTTTACCGAAGCTCGAAATGTAGCGCGAACTTCAGTGCGAGATGGTTTTAATATTTTGTACAACTATACTCCGTTTCGAAACCTAGAAGAAAATCCAAACAAATTGAGGTTGTACGTAAAGTATGCCAGAGAAAAGACACAATCAGTATCTCCACTGTGCGATAACAATTTGTTGTGTACATAGTTCCGCGTAGTCAGCGCGTACACAACTTTCCCACTAGAGCGCGCCCCGCTAAGTAGAACAGCGCAGGCGCAGCGTTCGTCCGTCTCCGCACTACGAGATGGCGCTGCCATAGAGACGGACCAAATTCTGCTTCCGCCGATCCGCGTATTAATATGTAACGCAGCCAATGAGATTGCTACTAACGAAGAACCTTTTCTCCTCGTGGATCACACTCACGCAGTGATACATGAACGCGCGAGGTATTATAACGAGTGAACAGACCTCCGATTAACCAGTCTGCATTTGTCTGCACCAGTCTGTACCAGTCTGCATTAGTCTGTACCAGTCTATAGTCAAGTCTCAGTGTGCGCCTAATAAGATTACCATATTCCTGTACATAGCCATGAAGTGGCTATTAGACACTTTTGTCAAGTATCAGAGATATATGTGAGAATAAGATTAACGTACCAATACCAAAGGAACTTCAGATTGTCAATTGTAAATAGCATCCAGAACCAAGTTAAGTAATTTTTATGCTTGTTATTATTTTAATAAATGTGTGAAAATTAATCAAGTTCTGTTTAAAGTTGGTCACCGTCAGTCTGCTACTCTAAGCGTGCAAGTGGCATTTCTATCGTCTGACCTAACGGCAGAAGATAAACACGCCACGATAAGACCACGAGACATATTGCTGACACTCGCCTACTTCGTTAGATCGACAATAATCTGATGGTGTGTGTACCGAAGGTCTTACAGTACGCACACCACACAATTACTATGTTACTGACAACAGTGCCACTGAAGCAGAGTTACTAAATAAATGTAAACGTAGGCTTCCGCGGCCGTTATCACAGTCAATGAAATTCTCCTGGGTTTGTGACCGCATTGCCAACTATAAAATTCCATTTCGGCGACAGTTGCAAGACGCTTTCCTCAGGGTGTATTGCTAACTGCTGAATGGGCGCTTGTTTATATATTACTGAGCAGTGCTGTGTCATTGGATATGAGGATGAGGAGGAAAGGTATTCATTAGATGTTCTTTTATTGGTCTTTACGTTGCGTCTTGTCATTGGCGGGAATTGGCGTTTTCCATTGGACTTACCTTTATTGTTTGCTATTGGTGGAAATCGGCGAATAGGATGTTGAGCGGCGACTGCAGCGTATGGCTGTTTACTAACCGCCTAGTATCGCCTAGGGCGCGTCAGTACTCTGTATACCCTCCCTCCGCCGCTGTGACCTAGCGCGCGCCTGTTGCTTTGCGAGAGCTGTCCTTCCGCAAAGCTGTCACTGCTGGCAGCCAAGACGCTGGAAGTCGGTACCCGTCTTCTCTATTCATGTTGTCGGGTCGCTTGGCTTTTTCTATAGCCTGTCTGATCTCCCTCCTCAAGGTGAAAGGCTGTTTCGCCAGTGCGCGGGCGTCTCTAAATTCAGTCTTCATCCTGCACTGTTCCGGGCGTCCTGCTACCGCTGATTTGTTGTATTGTTTGAGACGGATATATGACTCGTGTTCAGATAACCTTGTGCTTATTGAACGCCCAGTCTCGCATACATATACCAGTCCACATTCGCACCCGATTTCATAAACTCCGGCTGCATGACACTTGTCAATTGTATCTTTCGTCGAGCCCAGAATGTCTTTAGTTGTTGCTACGAAAATTCGGCTTAATACCTGCGCGACGGAGAATTTTGCTCAGACGTTCAGTGACGCCTTGTACGTATGGAAGCAGGGCGGTGTTCCGTGCTTCCCTATTGCATCTTAATTGGGCACTTTAAAAATGTTCCCTTGCAGAGAGAGCCAGTCACTGATTACAAGGCGGCGGCGTGATAGGCACCCTTTCAACAGCCCTTAGATTTCGCAGATGGCCAGCAAGTGTTAAATGAGCGACCTAGCGCCACTCAACTGAGGGATGTTGAAATGGTTGCCACCACACCAGCGCCTAGGAATCAATGAGTGGCTGTCTCTGCAAAGGTAAAGTTTTGAGGTGCTCAACAAAGATGGACAAGCGGTATCGAAGGTGTTGCCAAAAGGGGGCTTCACGTGTACGTCTGCATCTACATCTACACGATTACCCTCTGCCAGAAGGTTCATCAAACAACCTTCAAGCTATTTCTTTACCATTCCACTCCCGAAAAGCGCGTGGAATAAAGGAACACTTAAATATTTCTGTGCGAGTTCTGATGCGAGTTCCGATGATCATTGTTCTCTATGCAGACGGGCGCCAACGTAGTATTTTCGCATTCGGAGGAAAGACCTGGTGATTGAAGTTTCATGAAAAGATACTGCTGAAACGAAACGAAAAACGGCTTTTAGTGATTGTCACTCCAGTTTATAACGTATCTGTGACACTCTCTTCCCTGTTTGACGACAGTAAAAACGAGCTGCCCTTTTCTTTTTTACATTTTCGGCGTCCTCTGTCAACACTATCTGATTTGGATCCTACACCTCAAAGCAGTACTCCAGAAGTGGATGGTCAAGTGTAGTGTAGGCAGTCTCTTTAGTAAACACGTTCTTTTCCTAGGTGCTCTACTATTGATTCGCTCTCCCCACACCATTATCTATGTGATCGTTCCAGTTTAAGTTAAATGGTTCAAATGGCTCTGAGCACTAAGGGACTTAACATCTATGGTCATCAGTCCCCTAGAACTTGGAACTACTTAAACCTAACTAACCTAAGGACAGCACACAACACCCAGCCATCACGAGGCAGAGAAAATCCCTGACCCCGCCGGGAATCGAACCCGGGAACCCGGGCGTGGGAAACGAGAACGGCACCGCACGACCACGAGATGCGGGCCAGTTTAAGTTACTCGTAATTGTAATCCCCAAGTATTTAGTAGAATTCACAGCCTTTAGATTTGTGTGATTTATCGTGTAACTGAAATACTGTATAGCGGATACCTTTTAGAACTCTAATGGATGACTTCAAACTTTTTATTATTTAGAGTCACTCGCCACTTTTCGCACCATACAACTATCGCGACTAAATCATTTTGCAATTGTTTTTGATCATCTGGTGACTCAACAAGACGGTAAACGACAGAATCATCTGCAAACAATCTAAGACGTCTAGCAGAGGGCCTATATCACTTCGTTCAGGGACGTCCGCACCTCGTGGTCTTGCGGTCGCGTTCTCGCTTCCCAAGCATCGGGTCCCGGGTTCGATTCCCGGCGGGGTCTACATCTACGTGATTACTCTGCTATTCACAATAAAGTGCCTGGCAGAGGGTTCAATGAACCACCTTCAAGCTGTCTCTCTACCGTCCCACTCTCGAACGGCACGCGGGAAAAACTAGCACTTAAATTTTTCTGTGCGAGCCCTGATTTCTCTTATTTTATTTTGATGATAATTTCTCCCTATGTAGGTGGGTGCCAACAGAATGTTTTCGCAATCGTTGGAGAAAACTGGTGATTGAAATTTCACGAGAAGATCTCGTCACAAAAACGTTTTTGAGCGTAATCGAAATTTAGCCGATTTCTTTTGGTACTCATGTGAATAACTTCACACTTTTCTTCATTCAGGGTCAATTGCTACTTTTCGCACCATACAGTCATCTTATCTAAATCATTTTTCCAGTCGTTTTGGTCACCTGAAGACCTTACAAGATGGTAAACGACAGCATCACCTGCAAACAGTCTAAGACAGCTACTCAGATTGTCTCTTATGCCGCTAATATAGATCAGGAACAATAGGGGACCTATAACACTTCCTTGGGGAACGCCGCATATTACTTCTGTTTTACTCGATGGCTTTCCGTCTATTACTACGAACTGTGACCTTTCTGACAGGAAATCACGAATCCAGTCGCACAACTGAGGCGATAATTCGAAGGCACGCAGTTTGGTTAGAAGACGCTTGTGAGGAACGGTGTCGAAAGCCTTCTGGAAATCAGGGATTTTCACCTGCCTCTAGATGCATCATTCATCATCATTCACGAAAGTGGCGAGACTGGACTGAGCCAGTTTGGGAATTTGTACAGGCGCTGATAACCGCGCAGTTGAGCAGTTGACAAACAAAACATCATCATCATTTTTGGGGAGCGCCAGACATTACTTCTGTTTTACTCAATAACTTTCGTCGATTATTACGAACTGTGACTTTTCTGGCAGGAAACCACGAATCCCAGTCGCAAATCCTGCTGAAATGCACGTTGGTAATAGGGGTCTGTCATTCAGCGGATTACTCATTTTTTTCGCATGTATCCGCACGTTGTTGTTTGAAGCGTCACTTAGCCAGAGAGTGACGTCACCGGAAGCCATGCTTTCGCACTATTTCAGAGGAAGGTTGTGAGCACCGTTGAGTCAAATTTCGAACTTCTGCGTCACAATGCGAGATAGTTACGGGATTTCGAATAAGTTGTGCTGAGTCTTGCCGGCAAGACTCAGCACAACCAGGAACACCTCCGCAGATGTCCAACGTAGCCTTGGATTGATGAATTCCATGAACCACGGCCATACAACCTGGAAAAATTATCAGCAGCTGAAACATCCGGTCGTGAAAGCCTTCATTGTATGATGCAGTGTATTGTTTCGATGAGCAATAAAAAGGGCGGAAATGATGTTTATGTTGATCTCTATTCCCATTTTCTGTACAGGTTCTGGAACTCTTGGAACCGAGTTGAGGCATAACTTTTTTTGATCTGTGTAGATAGGCGTCGACGCCGCAAGAGGTGCTGTGATGGCGTGAAGTGCCCAGCACACCATGTGGCATAGAGGTCACAAGAAGATCGATCGAGGCCAATGATAGACTCACTGGAAACGCGCCGCCTACGCCCTCTCAGCTGCTAGTATTTAGGATCGCCGATGTGGATCGGAGGGCCAGATGGTTCGTTCGAGTTAGCTTGAGTCTGTACTCTGTGTGAGTTCCAGCATGTCACCGAGACGAAGCCGCAGTCACAGCCTCTAGCTTGGAATCAGGCAGCACATAGCGAACATAACAGGGCTCATAGCGGACTTTGTACTTCAACAGCAGTGGGGCTAAACCAGCCTATGTAGGAGAGCTTGTACCGCAGCACGTGGAAGCTCAAGTTAAGTAGCTCTTCATTTATGAATAAAAAACCCAGTTATTAATTGCGTGCAGTTTGTGTTATGGAACGAGGATAGCGGCCACTAACCAACATCCTCTCCTTGCTTCCCATGCTACAGCTCTACAGAGACGAGACGATACAAAAGCGGTTAGCGATGATTAAACAGGTGCAGTTTTCGTTTTTGTTGAGACACAAGCGGCGATGGCAAGTAGATATTTTTTTCGTAATTCCCTTATAAATAAATAAAAAAAAACGTAGGCAGGACATCTCAGGTTCGAGTACTTTCCGGCACACGTTTTCACTCATCGCTACTGATTCCACATGAAGTCCCAATGCAGTTGATATCATTATTTCCTTTCCTTTCCTTTCTCCCCCTCCATCTTGAATTCACATAACATGATTTTGCCAGATCAGCGTTTTGTAAGTTAGTTCTTGGAGAGAGCACATCTCAAGACGAGGCTGTATTTGAAAGATTACAGATAGTGGATGTAATCTGGATGGACACCGTATTGTACATACTATGTTTGGTTTTCATGAAATGGGAGAGGAGTCTTTTGTGAAAAATGTGTTTGAAAAAAGTTAGTTTTTCAAATGACAATGGCGAGGTAATCATATTTGACCCTTGTGATACCAAGTTGGGGAAGGGGGGTGGGGGTGGCGGTAACTTTGTGCCCACCTTTCGAAAATTTCGTAATCTAGTTTGATGTTTTATATTTTAAAATTTCGTAAAATTTTTGGTTTGTTATATCAGTTTCCGTACCTGTTTTGAGTGTTTTAGTAAAACTTGAACAAAATACACTCCTGGAAATGGAAAAAAGAACACATTGACACCGGTGTGTCAGACCCACCATACTTGCTCCGGACACTGCGAGAGGGCTGTACAAGCAATGATCACACGCACGGCACAGCGGACACACCAGGACCCGCGGTGTTGGCCGTCGAATGGCGCTAGCTGCGCAGCATTTGTGCACCGCCGCCGTCAGTGTCAGCCAGTTTGCCGTGGCATACGGAGCTCCATCGCAGTCTTTAACACTGGTAGCATGCCGCGACAGCGTGGACGTGAACCGTATGTGCAGTTGACGGACTTTGAGCGAGGGCGTATAGTGGGCATGCGGGAGGCCGGGTGGACGTACCGCCGAATTGCTCAACACGTGGGGCGTGAGGTCTCCACAGTACATCGATGTTGTCGCCAGCGGTCGGCGGAAGGTGCACGTGCCCGTCGACCTGGGACCGGACCGCAGCGACGCACGGATGCACGCCAAGACCGTAGGATCCTACGCAGTGCCGTAGGGGACCGCACCGCCACTTCCCAGCAAATTAGGGACACTGTTGCTCCTGGGGTATCGGCGAGGACCATTCGCAACCGTCTCCATGAAGCTGGGCTACGGTCCCGCACACCGTTAGGCCGTCTTCCGCTCACGCCCCAACATCGTGCAGCCCGCCTCCAGTGGTGTCGCGACAGGCGTGAATGGAGGGACGAATGGAGACGTGTCGTCTTCAGCGATGAGAGTCGCTTCTGCCTTGGTGCCAATGATGGTCGTATGCGTGTTTGGCGCCGTGCAGGTGAGCGCCACAATCAGGACTGCATACGACCGAGGCACACAGGGCCAACACCCGGCATCATGGTGTGGGGAGCGATCTCCTACACTGGCCGTACACCACTGGTGATCGTCGAGGGGACACTGAATAGTGCACGGTACATCCAAACCGTCATCGAACCCATCGTTCTACCATTCCTAGACCGGCAAGGGAACTTGCTGTTCCAACAGGACAATGCACGTCCGCATGTATCCCGTGCCACCCAACGTGCTCTAGAAGGTGTAAGTCAACTACCCTGGCCAGCAAGATCTCCGGATCTGTCCCCCATTGAGCATGTTTGGGAGTGGATGAAGCGTCGTCTCACGCGGTCTGCACGTCCAGCACGAACGCTGGTCCAACTGAGGCGCCAGGTGGAAATGGCATGGCAAGCCGTTCCACAGGACTACATCCAGCATCTCTACGATCGTCTCCATGGGAGAATAGCAGCCTGCATTGCTGCGAAAGGTGGATATACACTGTACTAGTGCCGACATTGTGCATGCTCTGTTGCCTGTGTCTATGTGCCTGTGGTTCTGTCAGTGTGATCATGTGATGTATCTGACCCCAGGAATGTGTCAATAAAGTTTCCCCTTCCTGGGACAATGAATTCACGGTGTTCTTATTTCAATTTCCAGGAGTGTATTTACGTTTCAGTAGGGAATGTGACTTTTCACAACAAATATCATATCCATATTTTCAGGTTCACGATACTTCTTACACATCTTTATAGCTTTAAAATGCATGTAGTGGACGATATCAACGACAATTAAGTAAATTTGTGTTACTTAATTATTTATTGTGGATACAAAGTAACCCCTCCCCTTCTTTGGCATTACAATATGGAAAATGTGTTGGTATTGTTAGTGTTAATATTGGACAACAAAGACGCAGAAAGAAACTGTAGTTGAATTTAAATAATGGAAGTCATTCAGGATGATTGCAAGAGATGATTAGTTTTTCTATTGTATTCTCAATTTGCTCAGTTAATGTTATTTTCATAAAGTGGTAAATACCTGTTTGTCTTGGACAGAGAGTTAATTTTGATTAGTGGGCTATTGATTGAAACAGTGCACAGTTAGAAGCTCCAGAGAGAAGGAAATATTGACTACAAATGTTCGTAGCTGGTTTTCTGCTTCTCATTTCTCCTGACAACACGAACAGCTGCATTTGTTTTTATTTTGGATTACAATACCATGGTACAGTGCTTATCTTATAGCCGTGTTTGGCTCCGCTGGGCTATAGGTCGTACTTGAGTAGTTTCCGCCTCCTTCCAAGCCGCCGTTGTTGCTAGCTGACTTAGCGAGGCACACGCTTTGGGGGCAGCTTCACTGCGTACCCAGTGCATTAATAACCACGCCCCATTACTTTCTTTTGCCTTCGTAAACCTTTTTATTCAGTATTATATTGTCATCCACATAAGGGAACGGGTAGGCCAACAGTAGACATTCTGCATATTGCGCCCAGTATCATTGTGTATATATTATATTGTGAAGTTTGTTTTTTTTGCTCAGTTCGGTTTCCGAAGATCTCCCTGACGAATAGTTACTTGGAGAGCAGCAATGTATGACGTCCCATGGCCAAGATTATGAGAACTATAAATTATTAAACATTTTTCCACGATATTAAGCAATTATATTTGTCATATGTAAAAGAAACTGTGCTGAAAGTCAAGGAAGAATGCGATTATAAACAAAAACTTATCTATAACATAGGTATTATTATTATCATCTTTGTTCTTTTTCATATCGGTGTGAAACAAAAAGCGCCGGACTCTTTGTTGCTTTGTCTTGCTCTGGTAGGACGCCATTGTGCGCAATCTACATAATACGGTGTGTAAATGTTTTATTATTTGAGCAGTGTGGTCCAAGAATAGTCTAAGGTATTGCTGTTGTTAATTTTAACTATAACCTGCACCATATATCCCGTTTACTTATCCCATCATTTTTAAAAGAATTTCAGACGCCGCACCGGCAGCAAGATGAACATCGCTGGACGGCGACAATTGGCCGCCATTAAGCGGCAATTTCAAATTATCGTAATTATAATCCCGTTCTTTTCACAGACGATATTATTTCTTTCATTTATGATCTATAGGAAACTGATATTTTCAAAGTACTTAACGGTTTATTCAGACGATTTAAGTTACATGAAATAGTACGCAGACTTGGCCTGCACTAAGACGAAATTAAATCACACGTAGGTTCTTATGTATTGAAAATGGTGAAATACTATTTTGTGTGTGTATATAGTCAATAATGATTAACTGTTTTTGAGCACGTATTCGTCTAAGTAACTTCAGTAATCGCACAGGATCTCACGCTACATTTTTGTGTAAGTAAAATCTAAGAACGATCCGTGTCTTCGCGTGCCTTTGCAGTGAAACCAAAATTAAATTAAATAAAACAATAAAATCCCACATTCACATTCCATTCAACAATACACATATTAATAGGCTGTATATATATCACAAATGGGGATGACTCCAGAATTCGACATACAGCATGGGGAGATTATGTGACGACACAAGAAAACAGAGATGTTTGGCTACTGCTGCTATCAGGCCCCCACAACCGCACGAGTGGTCGACTGTGAAGAGCGGACAAATTGAATAGCTGGGCAGCGGCCTTTAGAGTGGTAAACTGATGCGCGGAGTTCGAATGTTTATACAGTTGTCTTGTGACAGCCAGAGCGAGAGCACCAGCAGCAGCGAGTACTGTTTGTATAAAGCGTTTATTTTGCATTTTGTTTACGACCTTCCACTAAGGAAGGGATTCTATTTGTGTTTATCTGCTCTGCATAGAAACTAACAGTTCTTGATCGTTAGGAGAGAAATTTATTTTGTACTTATTTGCTGCGCTTAGCTTTTAAATAGTTTTTCTGGGAAAACCTAGCGTAGTTTTCGCGTCTCGTATTTCAGTGAGTGTTTCTTGATTATCAGAGTAGCTCATCAGAAGATTATCTTGGGAATTTGTCACCGTATAGAGTAGGGTAAACATAGTCATGTGTAGGGACTGTGGTTGTTGTGAGCGGACGCAAGGAGAATTGGCCACTCTTCGGGGGCAGGTGGAGGCTTTGTCTGTTAGGCTCATCGAGCTCGAGGCGCAGGCGTCGGCTCGTAGTGGCGTTGGGGCAACTGTGGTGAGACCTATGCCTACTTCGGTGGCCTTGGAATCACATGGAACCCCTGATGTCGCTGCGTCTTCCGGCAGTGAGCATCTTACCGGTCAGCCATCACTCCAGGGTGAATGGCGGACAGTGGTGGGCTCGCGCGTGCCTGGCCGAAAGGCGAAGGTGGGATCTGGCCGCGTGGCAGCTGCCTTACCCCTTTCCAACAGGTACGGGCTGCTTCCTAGTGGTGATGACATCGTTTCCGAGCCACCACAGGATGCCTCGCCTGTTGGGCCAGTGGCCGATTCTCCGGCAAGGTCCCGACAGTCACAGAGGGCGGGCCTATTAGTTATAGGGAGCTCCAACGTTAGGCGGGTTATGAAGCCCCTCAGGAAAATAGCGGGTAGGTCGGGGAAGAATGCCAGTGTGCACTCGGTGTGCTTGCCGGGGGGTCTCGTCCGTAATGTGGAGGAGGCCCTTCCGGCAGCTATTGAACGCACTGGGTGTGACCGGCTGCAGATAGTAGCACATGTCGGAACGAATGACGCCTGCCGCTTGGGTTCTGAGGCCATCCTTAGTTCCTTCCGGCGGCTGGCTGATTTGGTGAAGACAACCAGCATCGCACGCGGAGTGCAAGCTGAGCTTAATATCTGCAGCATAGTGCCCAGAGTCGATCGCGGTCCTCTGGTTTGGAGCCGTGTGGAGGGTCTAAACCAGAGGCTCAGACGACTCTGCGACTATAATGGTTGCAAATTCATCGACCTCCGTTATTGGGTGGAGAACTGTAGGGCCCCCCTAGACAGGTCAGGCGTGCACTACACACCGGAAGCAGCTACTAGGGTAGCAGAGTACGTGTGGCGTGCACACGGGGGTTTTTTAGGTTAGAGGGACCCCCCCTTGGGCGAAACGATAAAATACCTGACGGCTTACCAGAGAGAACATCATCATCGATAAAGAACGTCCGTCCTCAGAGACCAAAAACAGGAAAAGTTAACGTAATATTGGTAAACTGCAGGAGTATCCAGGGCAAGGTTCCTGAATTAGTATCGCTTATTGAAGGAAATAGTGCGCATATAGTATTAGGAACGGAAAGTTGGTTAAAACCGGAAGTGAACAATAACGAAATCCTAGACACAGAATGGAATATATACCGCAAGGATAGGATAAACGCCAATGGTGGAGGAGTATTTATAGCAGTAAAGAATTCAATAATATCCAGTGAAGTTATTAGCGAATGCGAATGTGAAATAATCTGGGTTAAGTTAAGTATCAAAGGTGGGTCAGATATGATAGTCGGATGCTTCTATAGACCACCTGCATCAGCAACCGTAGTAGTTGAGCGCCTCAGAGAGAACCTGCAGAACGTCGTGAAGAAGTTTCGTGATCATACTATTGTAATAGGGGGAGACTTCAATCTACCAGGTATAGAATGGGATAGTCACACAATCAGAACTGGAGCCAGGGACAGAGACTCTTGTGACATTATCCTGACTGCCTTGTCCGAGAATTACTTCGAGCAGATAGTTAGAGAACCAACTCGTGAAGCTAACGTTTTAGACCTCATAGCAACAAATAGACCGGAACTTTTCGACTCCGTGAATGTAGAAGAGGGTATCAGTGATCATAAGTCAGTGGTTGCAACAATGAGTACAAGTGTAATAAGAAATGCCAAGAAAGGAAGGAAAATATATTTGCTTAACAAGAGTGATAGGGCACAAATCGCAGAATATCTGAGTGACCACCATCAAACGTTCATTTCTGAGGAAGAGGATGTGGAACAAAAATGGAAAAAATTCAGAAACATCGTCCAGTACGCCTTAGATAAGTTCGTACCGACTAAGGTCCAAAGCGAGGGGAAAGATCCACCGTGGTATAACAATCATGTACGAAAGGTACTACGGAAACAAAGAAAGCTTCATCATAGGTTTAAGAGTAGTCGAATCATAGCTGATAAGGAAAAGCTGAACGAAGCGAAAAAGAGCGTAAAGAGAGCAATGAGAGAAGCATTCAACGAATTCGAACATAAAACATTGGCAAACAATCTAAACAAGAACCCTAAAAAGTTTTGGTCATATGTAAAATCGGTAAGCGGATCTAAATCCCCTATTCAGTCACTCGTTGACCACGATGGCACCGAAACAGAGGACGACCGAAGAAAGGCAGAAATACTGAATTCAGTGTTCCGAAACTGTTTCACTGCGGAAAATCGTAACACGGTCCCTGACTTCAGCCGTCGCACGGACGCCAAAATGGAAAATATTGAAATAAACGATATCGGAATTGAAAAACAACTGCTATCACTTAGTAGCGGAAAAGCATCCGGACCAGACGAGATACCCGTAAGATTCTACAGTGATTATGCTAAAGAACTTGCCCCCTTTCTATCAGCAATTTATCGTAGATCTCTGGAAGAACGTAAAGTACCTAGCGATTGGAGGAAAGCGCAGGTCGTTCCCGTTTTCAAGAAGGGTCATAAATCAGATGCGAATAATTATAGGCCTATTTCGCTTACGTCAATCTGTTGTAGAATAATGGAACATGTTTTATGTTCTCGTATTATGACGTTCTTAGATAATGCAAATCTCCTTCATCATAACCAACATGGATTCCGCAAACAGAGATCATGTGAAACTCAGCTCGCCCTATTTGTCCAAGAAATTCACAGTGCCGTAGACACTGGCGAGCAGATTGATGCCGTATTCCTGGACTTCAGGAAGGCATTTGATACGGTTCCGCACTTACGTTTAGTGAAAAAAATACGAGCTTACGGAATATCGGACCAGGTTTGTGATTGGATTCAGGATTTCCTAGAAGAAAGAACACAACATGTCATTCTTAACGGTTCAAAATCTGCAGATGTAGAGGTAATTTCGGGAGTACCGCAAGGAAGCGTGATAGGACCTTTATTGTTTACAATATACATAAATGACTTAGTTGACAACATCGGTAGCTCCGTGAGGCTATTTGCAGATGACACGGTTGTCTACAAGAAAGTAGCAACATCAGAAGACTCGTACGTACTCCAGGAAGACCTGCAGAGGATTAATGAATGGTGCGACAGCTGGCAGCTTTCCCTAAACGTAGATAAATGTAATATAATGCGCATACATAGGGGCAGAAATCCATTCCAGTACGATTATGCCATAGGTGGTAAATCATTGGAAGCGGTAACGACCGTAAAATACTTAGGAGTTACTATCCGGAGCGATCTGAAGTGGAATGATCACATAAAACAAATAGTGGGAAAAGCAGGCGCCAGGTTGAGATTCATAGGAAGAATTCTAAGAAAATGTGACTCATCGACGAAAGAAGTAGCTTACAAAACGCTTGTTCGTCCGATTCTTGAGTATTGCTCATCAGTATGGGACCCTTACCAGGTTGGATTAATAGAAGAGATAGACATGATCCAGCGAAAAGCAGCGCGATTCGTCATGGGGACATTTAGTCAGCGCGAGAGCGTTACGGAGATGCTGAACAAGCTCCAGTGGCGGACACTTCAAGAAAGGCGTTACGCAATACGGAGAGGTTTATTATCGAAATTACGAGAGAGCACATTCCGGGAAGAGGTGGGCAACATATTACTACCGCCCACATATATCTCGCGTAATGATCACAACGAAAAGATCCGAGAAATTAGAGCAAATACGGAGACTTACAAGCAGTCGTTCTTCCCACGCACAATTCGTGAATGGAACAGGGAAGGGGGGATCAGATAGTGGTACAATAAGTACCCTCCGCCACACACCGTAAGGTGGCTCGCGGAGTATAGATGTAGATGTAGATGTAGATCGCTTTTGGTTATAAAATGCCTTCCCTTGAGTTAGGTCGCAAACATAATGCCTTATTTAATTATGTTACTACAATATACTTTTTAATTTATGAACAAACAGCAACTAGTCACTGTTTATGAATTTATCTTACGTACTACATGGAATCTGCCGTAGCTAAAAGTTATGTACTGGACCCCTAGCATTTTTCGTAGTTCATTTTCAATAGATGCACGCAAAATGCATCAAAATACTCGAAGATTTGCCCACTATATTAATAGATATTTTCTGACTAGCTTGCTTTAGATTTTATGACGAGAAGTGCGTTATATATGGCATAGTGCTTTGGCAACTTACGACCAAATTATCAAATTTCAACCTAACGTAGACCATGAAAACACTACCGATCAGCCAAATTTCTTCAAAATGATCAGAACATATAAAAAGGTATTCTGTCGGTCGGAAATCTTGCCTCCTGACAGCGTGTAACCATTTTTGTAACAGCTGTCGTTTTGAGAAAGGAAACCTGCAAATAGATGCACAGACATTATGCTGATACCATGTTACAAAAACATTTATTAAGCAAGTGCACTGACATACAAAACAACTTAAAATATTCACATACCTGTTAAATGTAATATTCGTTCCTTTCTCGAATTTATTTGTACAATTAATCGCTGCACAACTCTTCACCATTGTACTTCTTTTGACTGGAATGTACAGACAGTAGAATTACGAGTAACAAATACTGTATGTACGCCCCACCAAATATACAACGTTGAATCAGGCTATTCGTAAACAATACTACACAACACATCAGACTACAACCACTATAATGGCGTCCAGCCGAAGGTTCAAATTATTCCGCGACTGCAGCGCCATCAGTGAGTCTAGTTATTTTTACAAGGTCTTTGGCTGCTATCCTCGTCTTATATCGTCTTGCTTTTGTTTATAGTGGCACGATTCGGTAAAGGTGAAGACTGTCAAATATTTCCTTCATACATATCTCGGTATAGAAGTTGAAATCAGGGCAACAGTAAAGTGGTTTTATAGCTGAAATGATACAATGAAGGCTTTCACGACCGGATGGTACTATTGTTGATAATTCTTCCGGGTTATATGGCCGTGGTCCATGGAATTCTTCTATTCCTAACGTTTCGTCCAATACTACGTTGGACATCTTCAGAGGTATGGCTGGTCCTGCTGAGTCCTGCCGACTGACGAGTCGGGCGTCGGAGAGCGGCCTAAATACTGAGGAAAGTGGGCGTGGTCCAGCTTGCACATAGTAGCAGAGAGAAAACTAGTCAAAGATAAAATGTAACTATATATAATAGTCCGACATAGATAAAAATCACTTATCGATTCTGTAACGCCACTGTCCATATCTCGCTTAATTTCAAGGCCTCTTCTTTTCTATTAAAATTATCTTCATGTTTATATATTTCAGTAGCCTCCCTATACAGTCGTGGATACTACTTAAAACTGTAGTTTCAGAAAACTTAACTACATGGTCACCTGACTGAAGTGCATGTTCCGCAACGGCCAATTTATCTATTTTTCCCAGTGGGCAAAGACTTTTATGCTGCTTTACCCTCGTATTCACACTTCTTTTCGTAGTACCAATATAGACCTTGCCACAAGTACACGGAATTTTATACACACGGCTAGATGATAATGGTGGTCTTCTATCTTTAACAGAACGAAGTATTTGTCCAATTTTTCTGGTACGTTTGAATACCGGTTTCACTTTATGTTTCAGCAAAATTTTGCCGATTCGATCTGGAACCTTACTAATGAAAGGTAAAGACACCGTGTTCTTCCATTTCTGCGTACAATCCTTGTCCTTTGGCCTGCTGTAATTAGGTCTTAAAACTCTATTAATTTCTTTGTTTGAGTACCCATTCTTTTCGAAGGCCTGTTTCAGATGATTCAGCTCGGTATCCAGATGTTCCGGCGTACAAATCCGTTTTGCCCTGTCCACTAAACTTTTGATTACACCTCTCTTGGGTGATGATTGGAGTTCTTGTGTAAGTATCTATGTGTGCTCTTCCGAAACACTTTATGTTTTAGACTGCCATCGGTCTGTCTCATGACTAACACATCGAGAAACGAAATAGCCTGGTCTTTCTCAACTTCATTGGTAAACTGAATTTTAGGGTTTATGCTATTAAGATAATCAAAAAATTCGTCTAAGGCTTTTTTACCGTGTGTCCAAACCACGAATGTGTCATCTACATAACGATACCAACAACATGGTTTCTTATTTGTTTTATTCAACGCTAATTGTTCATATTTCCCCATGTAAAAATTGGCAATCGCAGGACTCAACGGGTTACCCATGGCAACACCATCCACTTGCGCATAAAACTCCTCATCCCACTGAAACTGGCTAGATGTGAGACAGTGTTTAAACAGAGCGGTCAAATCTTCAGGGAAAACTTCTGTTATGTAAGCCATAACTTCATTGACCGGAATCATAGTAAACAGAGATACAATATCAAAACTGACCAGAATGTCTTCAGGAGCCAAGGTTAGACCTTCAATTTTCTCAGTAAAATGACGTGAATCCCTCACATAAGAATCAGTCTTATGTATGGTTGTAGAAGAGTAGCTAGATACCTAGATATTTGATAAGTAGGGGAATCAATCGCACTAACAATGGGTCTCAGAGGGAGATTTATTTTGTGAACTTTAGATAAACCATGAAGTCTGGGACACTTAGCTTCACTCCTTAGTAAAACTTTTTTATCCTTCTGTGGAATGGAAGTAGAAGACTTTATCAACGTATTAGTTTTCCTCAAAATAACAGCCGTCGGGTCTCTTCTAAGTTTATTGTAATGTCCCGCCACCAATAGATCCAAAATCTTACTTCTAAAGTCCTCTTTCTTCATCAGCACGGTGGCATTGCCTTTATCAGATGGAAGAACAACTATCCCTTCGCTCGCATTTCTCTCTGCTACTGTGTGCAAGCTAGACCACGCCCACTTTCCTCGGTATTTAGGCCGCTCTCCGACGCCCGACTCGTCAGTCGGCAGGACTCAGCAGGACCAGCCATACCTCTGAAGATGTCCAACGTAGTATTGGACGAAACGTTAGGAATAGAAAAATTCCATGGACCACGGCCATATAACCCGGAAGAATTATCAACAACAATAACTGAAATGAAACGAATGTTTCACACCTCTTCCCTCCCCCACTTTTCCTGTCGCAAAAAGAAAGAATAATAATGGAGAAAATAAAAGTAAATTCTGGTGACTAGAATTACGGTGGCAAATCTGCCAAGAAAAACGACTATTAAACCACTACTGTGAAGATGTCATACCACCAGCCATTATTCTTTTGCAATATGCCATCCGGTTAAATATTTGCGTCTCGTCCTGTTGTTAGTTGATCATAACCTGTTATGACGTAAATATGATAGTTTATGGATGGAATAGAAATATCCTAAAGTATTTGTACCTGTAAGATATTTGTATAGACATGTAGCGGGGTGTAGAAATATAGTGACACGCACAGAGGGTAGTACATATGTGCCGAAACACATCTGACCTAATATTTTAAGGAGAAGAAAGCACACTTGCAAGATATCATATACATCAATTATTCCCACGTAAAAAGTTTGGACATAATGCTGATAGTACGCAGCTATGACCTTCTGGAAACACAGTTTTTAAACTTCCGCGAGCACCGCTTGTTTGTAACACGATCCTCTCCACTGCAGCCACTACTCTGCTATGGACAAAGTAAGAGACTGGTGAAATACTGCCCTGACATTGATAACATGCTTTGTTCATTGTGTCAGATTGCGCAGCCTCTAATCTGTAGCTGATGCTGATTTCCTTCATTTAAACATTTTTATGTTGCGCTTCACAAATGGAATGTAAATGACTGAAACGAATTACTGTGCAATTAAAAAAAGCAGCGAAGTGTTGTTTGATTACTAATATCCCTGATGTGCGTTATTTTGTTTGTGTTTTAAAGCTAGCGCTGTTAAAGTGAAGTACATTTTCAGGGTGATTTTGCAGGATTAAATTGTAATTATAAAATGATTAACTTCATTTCTTAATACACTACTGGCTATTAAAATTTCTTCACCACGAAGATGACGTGCAACAGACGCGAAATTTAACCGACAGGAAGAACATGCTCTGAGATGCAAATGATTAGCTTTTCAGAGCATTCACACAAGTCTGACGCCGGTGGAGACACCTACAACGTGCTGACATAAGGAAAGTTTCCAACCGATTTTTCATTGCCTGGTGAAACGTTGTTGTGATGTCTCATGTAAGGAGGAGAAATGCGTACCATCACGTTTTCGAAATGATAAACGTCGGATTGTAGCCAGCGCAATTGTGGTTTATCGTATCGCGACAATGCTGCTCGCGTTGTTCGAGATCCAATGACTGTTAGCAGAAGATGGTGGGTTTAGGAGGGTAATATGGAACGCCGTGGCGGATCCCAACGGCCATGTATCACTAGCAGTCGAGATGACAGGCATCTTATCCGCATGGCTGTAACGGATCGTGCAGCCACGTCTCGATCCCTGAGTCAACAGATGGGGACGTTTGCAAGACAACAAACATCTGCACGAACAGTTCGACGACGTTTGCAGCAGCATGGACTATCAGCTCGGAGACCATGGCTGCGGTTACCGTTGACGCTGCATCACAGACCAGAGCGCCTGATATGGTGTACTCGACGACGAACCTGGGTGCACGAATGGAAAAACGTCATTTTTTCGGATGAATCCAGGTTCTGTTTACAGCATCTTGATGGCCGCATCAGTGTTTGGCGATATCGCGGTGAACACACATTGGAAGCGTGCATTCGTCATCGCCATACTTGCGTATCGCCCGGCGTGATGGTATGGGGTGCCATTGACGGCACTTTCAACAGTGGACGTTACATTTCAGATGTGTTACGATCCGTGGCTCTACCCTCCATTCGATCCCTGTGAAACCGTGCATTTCAGCAGGATAATGCACGACCACATGTTGCAGCTCCTGTACGGGCCTTTCTGTATACAGAAAATGTTCGACTGTTGCCCTGGTCAGCACATTCTCCAGATCTCTCACCAATTGAAAACGTCTGGTCAATGGTGGCCGAGCAACTGGCTCGTCACAATACGCCAGTCACTACTCTTGATGAACTGTGGTATCGTGTTGAAGCTGCATGGGCAGCTGTACCCGTACACGCCATCCAAGCTCTGACTCAATACCCAGGCGTATCAAGGCCGTTATTACGGCCAGAGGTGGTTGTTCTGGGTACTGATTTCTCGGGATCTATGTACCCAAATTGCGTGGAAATGTAATCACATGTCAGTTCTAGTATAATATATTTGTCCAATGAATACCAGTTTATCATCTGCATTTCTTTTTGGTGTAACAATTTTAATGGCCAGTAGTGTAATTATGCAGTCGCTTAGGTTTATTCATTTTGATTTAGAGGAGTATATATAGCTGCAGAATATCAGTACAACAATATTGTTAAAATAACATTGAAGGTACATATGCGCGAGGCTAGCGTATTACGTACTCGTATTACTATTTTTAACGTAGAAGTATTCTCCAACGGTATTTCAAAACACACTGAGTTGATGTGGCCCCATCCCAAATCCTCTTCCCTCGCCATCAACATCCGACAAATAGCAGCGCACTGCTTGTCACTGCGCAATACACTACATTGCTCTCGGACGCTAAGCGGTTGCAGTGGGGGAGGACGAGGACAAATAATTGGCATGCACGAAAGTTTAAAATCTGTACTTTCAGGAAGTCTTAAGCGCGTACTATTACAAATATGTCCCAAATTTTTACTCGAGGGGTACATAGCTGGGGCTGACATCTTTCAAGTGTGCTTTTTCTTTGCTTAAAATAAAGTTCCAGGTTGGTGATGTTTCTTTGTGAATAGTCACACGAGATGAAGACAGAACTGTAAAATGTCGAGTGATGTACACTCTTGGCCGAAAAAAAAAAAAAAAAGATTCAAATGGTTCAAATGGCTCTGAGCACAATGGGATTTAACATCTGAGGCCATCTGTCCCCTATAACTTAGAACTACTTAAACCTAACTAACTTAAGGGCATCACACACATCCATGACCGAGGCAGGATTCGAACCTGCAACTGTAGCAGTCACGCGGTTCCGGAATGAAGCGCCTAGAACCCCTTGGTCACCACGGCCGGCCCGTAGAAAAAGTACCGAAAAATTTTATTACTAGTGTATAAACGACCTATGTGCAGTAACTACAGAGGCAGAACGAACTAACACCTGTAATCAACAAATTTGCATTCGATCAGTCATTTGTCAGCCGGCAGTATTAAATTGTGAACGTGTGGCCGTATTGTGTTAGAGTTGTTGTGTCAAAATCGCAATGAAGCAACGTCTCTGAATCAAGTTTTAAAGATATTCTCTAGAACGTTTGTAGGAACAGAAAAAAATGTGCGGAATGTTCTTGCCGAGCCCCCTGACTGCCGAAAAAAAAAAAACAACGACGCGTGAACGCCTGCCGTGACTTGACTGAAATGCAAAACGTGGACAATTCTTTGCTAGGAAAAGAACTTTACATAGAGGGTCAACGCTTTGACCGACACTGATGCCAATGTGAGGCAAGAGTTGAACACCATCCTAAAGAACGACTTCTCCGGTCGTCGGAAATGCAGTCTTAAACTTTCTCTGTTTTTCATTAATTCACTTCTTTGACTGGCGAATTCTGAGAAGTCTTCATTTAGATTATGGCAAGTAGAATACTAACACTGCAGCAGTGTCCCGCTCCAGTATCACTTACCTCTACCACATTGCCCCGCCCG
Source organism: Schistocerca nitens (assembly GCF_023898315.1). Taxonomy (NCBI): domain Eukaryota; kingdom Metazoa; phylum Arthropoda; class Insecta; order Orthoptera; family Acrididae; genus Schistocerca; species Schistocerca nitens. The sequence continues at coordinate 1,188,847,119 of NC_064614.1, read as the reverse complement.
TCCGGTTGGCCGTGCGGAATAAAGCACTGCTTTCCGGGCGGGAAGGAGCGCCGGTCACCGGCACGAAACCGCCCGGCGGATTTGTGTCGAGGTCCGGTGAACTGGCCAGTCTGTGGATGGTTTTTAGGCGGTTTTCCATCTGCCTCGGTGAATGCGGGCTGGTTCCCCTTATTCCGCCTCAGCTACACTATGTCGGCGATTGCTGTACAAACACTGTCTCCACGTACGCGTACACCACGATTACTCTACGACGAAAACATAGGGGTTACACTCGTCTGGCGTGAGACGCTCCCTGGGTGGGAGGGTCCACCTTGGGCCGAACCGCACAAAAGCCCTGGGTTCAGTGTGGAGGGCGGAGGGGTGAAGTGGACTGCGGTAGTCGTCGTGGGGTTGTGGGGACGGAGCCTCTGCGTCGTTTCTAGGTCCCCGGTCAACATAACAAACATAACCACTTTGCCCCGCCAGTGCCACCGATCGTTGTCAGAGCTCGGGGGCCTTGGTCATTGATTAAAGTTTTTCACTCTCGTTCCTCTGGCACAGCTGTGTGGCTTCACGTCTAATATATGGTCGCAAGCACCTTAACACTTTCGCTGCGGCATCGGTGCAGGCGCGCAACTCTCCAGTGCGGCCCGGCTACGTGCGAGTGCATGCCGGTAACGCTCGAGTGCGGGCCGGTAAAACTCTGAAACGGCAGGTACCGCTCGGAATCGAAGCTCCTAAGCACACTTGAGCTACAGGCTGACAAGACCTTGTAAGATCTGTAGGATCATGTTCTATACTGACTTAATGGTAACATAATGTTACTTAAAATCCGTCTTGATTGCAAATTTTTTACTCATATGAGCGGTTTCGGTTCATTCAGAACCATCTTCAGTTCTGTAAAAATAATGATACTAATTTACTATTTCACGGAAGCAAATCTTTTTCGTCCTATCTAACCAACATCAAATGTACCTGATATTTCAGTTACAGGAGTAGCCCGTCCAAATCCAGCAACTTTCACATGCTACATCACATAACATTGGTTGGCAGAGTGCACGTCATTTATATTAATTATAACACTATTACCTACAGGTGGCGTCTGGTACATTTGTTACATTCCATTTGCACATACTGTATTCAGTAGATCTTTTTTTATATTAAAAATACTTAATTAAAATATGTAGATGTCAAGGTTAAAATCTGTACTCGTCAGAATTAAAAAACAGTAAAATTATCATTTTTATACGATCTAAAAAGCATAGGGCGATTTATATATCTATGGTGCTGGTGTGAAATTCTTTTCCTCTACGGTCTGCTTCCGTGGTTCCCGCCATTTTGGTGTTGTGCCGCGGTCCACTCAGTCGTCTGATGTCCATCGCCGCGGGCAAGAGGGCCGCTGAGAAAATTGTATATTACAGGAGATATGTTGACGATTCCATTTTATTATACAAAGGAGATAAAAATTGTGGTGTCACCGCCAGACATCACACTTGCTAGGTGGTAGCCTTTAAATCGGCCGCGGTCCGTTAGTATACGTCGGACCCGCGTGTCGCCACTATCAGTGATTGCAGACCGAGCGCCGCCACACGGCAGGTCTAGAGAGACTTCCTAGCACTCGCCCCAGTTGTACAATCGACTTTGCTAGCGAGGGTTCACTGACAAATTACGCTCTCATTTGCCGAGACGATAGTTAGCATAGCCTTCAGCTACGTCATTTGCTACTATCTAGCAAGGCGCCATTACCAGTTACTATTGATACTGTAAAACATGTACCGTCAAGAGCGACGTTCACCATTTATGGATTAAAGTTAAGTATTCCACCACCTACGTCAGTTTTTTCTATAGTCTAATTTCCTTGTCCTGCTGCAGACCTCACGCCAGCCTGCGTGAGCTAAAACGCGTGCCTTTCGGCTTCCTCTCATACCAGTGTTGGCTCTCCTGCCAACCCACAACATTTGGTGACGAGGTAACACCGCGTTCGTAACTATACTGCCCTGATTTACTTGTGAAATGGCTTCGCCACCATCTCCAGATGTACTGTCCGAATTTTATCGCCTACAGACCCAGCAGACGCAGGCCTTACTGGATGCCCTTGGACAGCTCATCCAGGGTCACCGTGCACTGCAAAACGACGCGGCAGCCGCCGATCCACCGCTAACGCAGCAACAACACGCAGTTGCACCAACTTTTTGTCCTTTTGATGCTGCACTGGAAAGCTGGACGGAGTGGTCACGCCAATTTGGATTCCATCTCGCCGCCTACAGAATTCAAGGTAACGAGCGGCAGCCCTTTTTATTGTACTCCATAGGGGTGCACACGTACCGTGTGATAGTCTAATTATTTCCCCGACGTGACGTAGCAACTCTGTCCTACGAAGAAATTTTGTCTGCATTAGATGCATATTTCAGTCAAAGTGGTTGGCAAACGGTATACCTTCTTTCGTACAAAACGTACGGCAGGTCAGACTAATAGGGAGTGGGTTGCAACCTTGCAAGGCCTTACTAGGGATTGTGCTTTTGAGTGTCAATGTGGACTCCCTTATTCAGATACTATGGTACGTGATGCAATTGCACAGAACGTTTCTGATGTTCGTATACGGGAACAGATTTTGAAACTAGTCAATCCCTCCCTTCAACAAGTGATGGACAATTTGGATCGGCAGGACACACTTGACTTTGCTCAGGAATCATTTGAAACTTCACCACCAGTGTGTCAGGTTAACCGGCCCACCGGGCGAGCTGCACGGAACAGTAAACAGTCCTCGCGCCCGACCGCGCCCATGCCACCAGGCTCTCAGCCACGTGTACCGCGCCGGCAAGCACATGCAGTGCTAAAATCATGCTACTAGACATTCGCGTGAGAATTGCCCGTCACGCCAAGCTATTTGTTTTTACTGTAATAAAAAAGGACATGTTCAAAGTGTTTGCCAGAAAAAGCTCAGATCGGAAGCTCAAAACCATTCCAGGCCCTTTGCTACGCGCCGGAATCGGAATCGAACCAAGGATACTCAGGCTCATGAAACTTCGCCCATGGTAATTCATATAGTTCATGCCACTCCGCCCAGTGCCACTCTCTCTAACAGTGACTGTGTTCGTCCCACAAATGGTGTGCGTCGACATCGCCGGAACTCCCGTCAAGTCGCAAGTGATTTTGTACCAGTGTCAGTTCACGTTGCACGAGACAGTCGCTCTTGTCATCAGCAGGACAATAAACTTTTTGTGGACTTGCACATTAACGGCAATGTGATACCATTCCAGCTCGATACCGGGGCTGCAGTTTCACTGATCAATCAAGACACTTACAAACTGCTGGGCACACCTGTGTTGCGTGCCGAAAATGTTAAGCTAACTAGCTATTCCGGTCAGCATATCCCTGTGTTAGGACAGTGCAGCCTTCTTGCAACATACAAGGGACAAACAAAACTTGTGTCATTTTACGTCCTTCGTTCTTCTGCTGCAGTGAACTTGTTTGGTTTCGATTTATTTCAGTTGTTTAACTTGTATATAGTCAATCAGATCCTATCAGTGAACCAGACTGTGCCTTCAGACAGTGTTTCTCGTCTATGTGAAGAATTTGGAGACATTTTTGCACCGGACCTCGGTTGCGCTAAGAACTATAAAGCACATTTGGAACTGAAAGTAAACGAGCAACCGAAATTTTTCAGAGCGCGCAATGTTCCTCACACATTGCGTGATGAGGTCGCAAAAACATTACACGATTTGGAATCACAAGGTGTAACTGAACGTGTGCAGACTTCTCTCTGGGCATCACCCTTAGCAATTTTGCAAAAACCTTCCGGAAAATTGAGACTTTGTGTGCACTTCAAGGCAACAGTGAATCCACATTTAGTGACTGCAACTTTTCCTTTACCCCGCACGGAAGATCTTTTTGACAAACTGTGCCCGGGTAAATATTTTTCGAATTTGGACTTCGCAGATGCGTACTTGCAAATACCGGTGGACGAAGAATCCCAGCGCGTTTTGGTGGTTAACACGCATCTTGGTTTGTATCGATTCAAACGACTGCCATTCGGGTGTGCATCCGCCCCTGCATTGTTTCAGCAATATCTACAAACTGTTTGTGCGTCGGTCCCTACTGCAGCAAACTATCTGGACGATATTGTGATCTCTGGAAAGACGGAAGAAGTACATTTAGCCAATCTCAGAACATTATTTCAGGTCTTGCGACAAAATGGTCTTCGCTTGCGGAAGGACAAATGTGTGTTTTTTGCTCATGACTTACCCTATCTGGGACATATACTTGCCTTACGCCATTCGATCCCCGGAAACCTCTTTTGTTGATGGTGGATGCATCGGATTTTGGGATCGGTGCTGTGCTGTGCTTGCGCACAAAGATGATTCGCACGATCGCCCTATTGCCTTTGCGTCCAAATTGCTGTCGTCTGAGCAAAGAAATTATTCACAGATCGAGAAAGAAGCATTGGCTCTCGTATTTGGTGTTACAAAGTTTCGTGATTTCTTGTATGGTCGCCACTTTACCATCATTACAGACCACAAACCTTTGACATCTCTTTTTCATCCGACCAAGCCTGTACCTCCACGTACAGCACAGAAATTCATTCGCTGGTCTATTTTCCTCTCGCAGTACCGCTACGATATCTTGTATCGGTCCACAGCTAAGCACGGAAACGCCGATGCGTTGTCCCGTTTGCCTGTTGCTGAGGATAGAGCATTCGATTCCTCCGAACTTGCTTGCATGTTCATTGATTCGGAAACCGATGACGTGGTCGAATCGTTTCCGATTGATTTTCGTCGTGTAGCTACAGCCACAGCTGCCGACCCTGTCCTTGCTACCGTTCTGCGTTTTGTTGCTACGCAATGGCCCTTGTCAAAGTCACGGATCGGGGATCCGTTGGTTCGCCGATTTTTTTCTCACAAGGAGAGACTTTTTGTATGACGTGGTGTTTTGCTGTTGCGTTCTGATAATGATCAGTCCAGGGTCGTGGTCCCACGTTCGTTACAGTCCTCTGTCTTACAGCTTCTCCACCAAGGACATTGGGGTATAGTGAGAACGAAACAACTTGCTCGTCAGCACTGTACTTGGTTCGGAATCGATGCCGCGATTACGAATATGTGCTCTTCTTGCATGGTGTGTGCCGAACAACAATCAGCACCACTGCGGAAATTCTTTGCATGGCCAAAAGCCACTTCCCCTTGGCAACGCTTACACATCGATTTTGCTGGTCCATTCTGGAATGCTCGATGGTTGGTTGTGGTAGATTCATTCAGTAATTTTCCTTTTGTTGTCCGGATGTCTTCCACGACGTCATCTGCCACCATCCAAGCGTTATCTGCTATCTTTTGCATTGAAGGTCTTCCACAGACTATTGTTTCCGACAATGGCCCACAATTCATGTCCGCAGAATTTCAGTGATTCTGCAAGGCCAATGGTATTCAACATCTGACATCCGCGCCGTTTTCGCCACAGTCAAACGGTGCCGCTGAACGTTTGGTCAGGACTTTCAAGTCACAGATGTTGAAGTTGAAATAGTCGCATTCTCGGGAGGACGCGTTATTGCTCTTTTTGTCCTCGTATCGCTCTCAGCCCCGAGATGGTCGCTCGCCGGCTGAATTGCTCCACGGTCGCCCTCCTCGAACCTTGATGTCTTTGCTACATCCGCCGCATCAGGTTCCTGTGCAGCGGCAGACACCTGCTTTTGCCCCAGGCGACGTTGTCTGCTACCGCCACTATCGAGGTTCACAGCGTTGGCTCGAAGGGCGCATTCTTCGCTGCCTCGGCCGCGCTATGTATCTGGTTTTTGGGGCCTCTGGTGAGGTGCGTCGGCATCTCAATCAGCTGCGCCTCTGTCGTCGCATGGGATCTGCCGCTCGTCGTCTGCTTTCAGCGACGGTGCCGTCCGGTCAGCGCCCCGAGGACCCATCTACTGGCTCGCCTCAGTCCCAGGTGTTACCGACGCTGCCTTCCATTTTGCCCCATGGCGACGCGCCGCCGCCGCCGCCGCCGCCTGTTCTCCCGCCGGCGACGCCCGCAGTGGACGCGTCGCTGCAACCGCCGGGCGCCTCCCTGGGTCACGCGCCGCCGATCGCTTCCCGTGACCAGTTGTCCTCCGCCATGGAACTCTTGCCCCTTCGGCCCCTCCTGTCTCTCTACGGGCGCATACACCGCATGTTGGCGTGCACCCTTGAGCAGGTTTTCAGGCGTTTCCTAGCTCCCCGCGGTCCGAATGTTAGGGTGCGGGTGGCACAGCCTCGCCTGTTTTTAGGCTCCCCACCTCGTCGCATACGTCAACATGGGGTCCTCCCCACGGCGGGCGGAAGCCTTATGCCACAACCGTCCGCCGATTTGCGGGGGAGGAATGTGTTGTCACCGCCAGACACCACACTTGCTAGGTGGTAGCCTTTAAATCGGCCGCGGTCCGTTAGTATACGCCGGACCCGCGTGTCGCAACTATCAGTGACTGCAGACCGAGCGCCGCCACACGGCAGGTCTAGAGAGACTTCCTAGCACTCGCCCCAGTTGTACAACCGACTTTGCTAGCGATGGTTCACTGACAAAATACGCTCTCATTCGCCGAGACGATAGTTAGCATAGCCTTCAGCTACGTCATTTGCTACGACCTAGCAAGGCGCCATTACCAGTTACTATTGATACTGTAAAACATGTACTGTCAAGAGCGACGTTCACCATTTATGGATTAAAGTTAAGTATTCCACCAGTTACGTAAGTTTTTCTACGGTCTAATTTCCTTGTGCTGTTCCAGACCTCACGCCAGCCTGCGTGAGCTAAAACGTGCGCCTTTCCACTTCCTCTCATACCGGTGTTGGCTCTCCTGCCAACCCACAACAAAAATAATATCGAAAATTTAGCACAAAAAATGAGCTCTCAACACCCGAAAATTAGATTCACCATGGAATTTGAAGAAAACAACCGTATAGATTACTTAGATTCAACACTAATAAAGAAAGATGGGAAGTATGAATTTAGCTTATTCAGAAAACCTACGTGTACCGATCTAGTTATCAATGAGCGCTCTTGTCACCCACCGTGATACAAATGGGCATATTTTACTTCGATGGTATACAGGCTACTAAGATTGCCACTAAGCCAACATGAAGTAGAAAAGGAGTTAAGTATTTTAAACCAAGTGGCCGTAGCGAACGGATATACGTGTAAGCAGGTGATGAATATTTATAGGAAGATAAAGAAGAGGCAAATGGAACAAATAGAAGAAAGTCAAGTAGCAGTTAAGAGGAACAACAAGAAAAAATATGTAGCTCTTACTTACAATGGAAGAATTACAGACAAAATTGAAAGATGCTTTCGTAAATCCAACGTTAAAATAGGGTTACGAACAAATAACACGTTAAAATTGAAGCTCCGGCATAGAATATGTAATAGTAGGAATAAATTTCAGGATTCAAGTGTATATAAGATCAAATGTAATGACTGCTGTCTACAATATATAGGGCAGACTGGTAGGAACTTTGAAACCAGATTCAGGGAGCACACCTACTCTCAAAACAAAACAGCTTTTGGGGCGCATATGGCTGCGAGAAAGCACTCAGTCACGAACATTGAACACAATTTAGACATCCTGCATAGAGCTCATAAGGGACGGTTTCTTAACATTTTGGAAGAAATTGAAATATACACCCACAAAAATAAAGATCCGGATTTAATCCTCAACGAGCAAAGCGAATTCAATCATAACACCTATTTTAGCATTTATGACGACCTACTAAGATGACAACTGTTGCGTGTGGAGATCCAGGCCGAGGGATGAGAGATGGTGCGCGGTGGAGAAGCCGGAAGACGCGTGCAGCGCCTGGCGTCGTTGACGGGGCCCTCCTGTGCGGCCCTCTTGCCCGCGGCGATGGACGTCAGACGACTGAGCGGACCGCGGCACAACACCGAAATGGCGGGAACCACGGAAGCAGACCGTAGAGGAAAACAAGTTCACACCAGCACCATATATAAATCGCCCAATACTTTTTAGATCGTATAAAAATGATAATTTTACTGTTTTTTAATTCTGACGAGTACAGATTTTAACCTTGACATCTACATATTTTAATTAAGTTTTTTTAATATAAAAAAAGATCTACTGAATACAGTATGTGCAAATGGAATATAACAAATGTACCAGACGCCACCTGTCAGTAATAGTGTTATAATTAATATGCAGGGCTATTACAAATGATTGAAGCGATTTCATAAATTCACTGTAGCTCCATTCATTGACATATGGTCACGACACACTACAGATACGTAGAAAAACTCATAAAGTTTTGTTCGGCTGAAGCCGCACTTCAGGTTTCTGCCGTCAGAGCGCTCGAGAGCGCAGTGAGACAAAATGGCGACAGGAGCCGAGAAAGCGTATGTCGTGCTTGAAATGCACTCACACCAGTCAGTCATAACAGTGCAACGACACTTCAGGACAAAGTTCAACAAGGATCCACCAACTGCTAACTCCATTCGGCGATGGTATGCGCAGTTTAAAGCTTCTGGATGCCTCTGTAGGGGGAAATCAACGGGTCGGCCTGCAGTGAGCGAAGAAACGGTTGAACGCGTGCGGGCAAGTTTCACGCGTAGCCCGCGGAAAATTGGCTCATGCCACAACTGGAGAACGACAGCGCCGACTTCATCTTTCAACAGGATGGTGCTCCACCGCACTTCCATCATGATGTTCGGCATTTCTTAAACAGGAGATTGGAAAACCGATGGATCGGTCGTGGTGGAGATCATGATCAGCAATTCATGTCATGGCCTCCACGCTCTCCCGACTTAACCCCATGCAATTTCTTTCTGTGGGGTTATGTGAAAGATTCAGTGTCTAAACCTCCTCTACCAAGAAACGTGCCAGAACTGTGAGCTCGCATCAACGATGCTTTCGAACTCATTGATGGGGACATGCTGCGCCGAGTGTGGGAGGAACTTGATTATCGGCTTGATGTCTGCCGAATCACTAAAGGGGCACATATCGAACATTTGTGAATGCCTAAAAAAAACTTTTTGAGTTTTTGTATGTGTGTGCAAAGCATTGTGAAAATATCTCAAATAATAAAGTTATTGTAGAGCTGTGAAATCGCTTCAATCATTTGTAATAACCCTGTAAATGACGTGCACTCTGCCAACCAATTTTATGTGACGTAGCATGTGAAAGTTGCTGGATTTGGACGGGTTACTCCTGTAATGAAATATCAGGTACGTTCTGGTACATTTGATGTTGATTAGATAGGATGAAAAAGATTTGCTTCCGTGAAATAGTAAATTAGTATCATTATTTTTACAGATCTGAAGATGGTTCTGAATGAACCGAAACCGGTCATATGAATAAAAAATTTGCAATCAAGACGGATTTTAAGTAACATTATAAAATCACTGATTGCTGTTATCCCATAAGACATTATGTCTATTTTTGCAAAATTAACGGTAACACCTTAAATGCATTACTTCAATTAAGCAAACAAGCAACAAATCCAATGCATCCAGGAAAAATTTGGATTCCAAAACGCTAATTCTTAAGAAGGAAAAAAAGGAAAAAAGAAACTGGATTCATTGAAAATTATATTTACTTCAAATGCGCATTTTTAAGATTGACTCTGACAGAGGTCGTCAATTTAGTAGCATGTTTGCTACTGGTATGAGAGAAATAGCCGTCTACATTTATCATAGACGCCCAGGGCACGCCCGGATGTGTAGAAATTAGTAAGCGAAACCCACCCTACTTGGAGGCTTCTCTCGTGTCCCCCATCACTTCAACTGCGGTGCTATTAAAACAAATTTAGCACAGCAAATTCTTTCGCAAAAAACTGAAGTGAACGCTTTACAACGCAATAAGAAATAAGTCGATTTAACACAAAGAAAAACCTCATTTTCTGAGTTCACGTGAAAAAAGATTGTAACCTTTCACTTCATAAAAAGAAACCATGCAATGTCAAAGGAAATAAAAGAAGTTGTCTTTGATAATGGGAATTTCTCCGATATTATCGCGTTTTTGCTACTTATGGGAAACTAGACAGCAGTTCAAGCAGTATCCAGGTTTGTCTGGGCAGGTTGTACACTCGTATGGTGTATCACTGCGCTTTCCTTGTTCTGCGCACTTCTTACACCGCTTCCTCATAACTTGCTTCTTCGCTGCAGTAGCTTCCCGCTTTTGCACAACGTGTGTTTGTTTGTGGTGTTTCTTGCTCACATTAAGGTGGAACGTCCATTGGTGGAAGGAAGCCCTTTATAATATTCATTCTGTAGTCGTACAACGTCATTTTATTTCCTGAGTATTTCTTGTACAGATATAGATAATTGAAAACTAGCATGTCAGTGACATGAAAGAATAGTTTTTTCGGCCAGCGGATAGTCTTTCGTTAACATAAATAGTACGATAACATCTGATGTTTATTAGTCCCAAACACACACCAATTGTACCTAATAATAGGCAAAGGTTTCGTGGTACAACGTCGTCGGCGGTATATTTCCTATTTAATTTCAGAGTACCTGTGGAAAGTGTTTTTAGGTTCAACAGAGTTGTAGCTAAATGAAAACTGTTATCATAATTGTCCAAGTAAATTTGATGACCGACATGCAGCTTTTCTGCCATCAAATGCAAAACGGCCTTTCAGCGTGAACTTTTCCTCCCGTATCTCCACTACTTTCCGTGTACACAGCGCACTTATTTAAGAAACTGTCTGGATTGTTGAGCATGTACGGTACATCTTAATGCCATATTTATATGTTTGCTTTTTATGTATTGTCAAAATGACAATCTTTCCCTCCAAATAATCATTGATTCATCTATTGATAAATCTCTTCCCCGGTAATACACTTGAGACATTCTCGTGTTAAAATAATCTAAAATAGGTCGTATCTTATACAAACGATCGTCTGGTTTCGGGTTTCCAGGAAGCGGATTTTTTTGCAAAATGCAGAGAGCGTAATATGATCAAATACTGGTCTCTGCTTATACTCATCGCTGTTCTTCTATTCTCAAACAGCGGTTCTTTCTTCCAGTAGTCTTGTAGTCGCGGATATTTAACGTTACCCATATATAACGAAACACCCAGGAAAAGTAATAATTCGCCTATACTTAGAGGTTTCCATTTACAGATCCTAGATCCCTCTTTTGTATTTTCGCTCGGCAATATTTTGACTGCGTTATAGTTCGCTCCGTTAACTACAAGTTGCCACAATTCGTCTGTTACCAATAATCTGAAGAAATCCATAGAGAATTGCCAGCACGAGGAATCTGAAAAACTTCTTCCTTCGTAAATGGGTGGTACTGCATATTATGTGGTTCTTTATGCCAGGACTCACCTGGATTATCTCCGTGTGAGACGTCGGGATCTTTTTCGTCGTCGATTTCCACACAATCGTCGTGATCCGTATCGTCAGTTTCGGAACTGACACGAAACAGATTCAAAAGTTGTGCTTCCACGCTATCATCACTCTGCAATTCTTCTGCAGCCTCTAAATGACAATCTCTGTGGTATGCCTCACTACACAGAAAATCACTGTCGTGTAGTACAGTAAGTAACTGTTCCTCTGTCGATTTAACACTTTTCCTGCTCCTTTTCACATTGGAAGGTCCAGGTGTCGGTTCATTAGCCACCATTACGAACAACAAAACAAGTTTACACTCTTTGATGCTAGCTTAGACGCTGCAACCAGACTGAGTACTCCGACAGTAGGCGCGAACACTTATAAGCCTCAGACGCATTGGGTCGTGGTTTGTTTTGACACTTACAGGGTGTTTCAAAAATGACCGGTATATTTGAAACGGCAATAAAAACTAAACGAGCAGCGATAGAAATACACCGTTTGTTGCAATATGCTTGGGACAACAGTACATTTTCAGGCGGACAAACTTTCGAAATTACAGTAGTTACAATTTTCAACAACAGATGGCGCTGCAAGTGATGTGAAAGATATAGAAGACAACGTAGTCTGTGGGTGCGCCATTCTGTACGTCGTCTTTCTGCTGTAAGCGTGTGCTGTTCACAACGTGCTAGTGTGCTGTAGACAACATGGTTTATTCCTTAGAACAGAGGATTTTTCTGGTGTTGGAATTCCACCGCCTAGAACACAGTGTTGTTGCAACAAGACGAAGTTTTCAACGGAGGTTTAATGTAACCAAAGGACCGAAAAGCGATACAATAAAGGATCTGTTTGAAAAATTTCAACGGACTGGGAACGTGACGGATGAACGTGCTGGAAAGGTAGGGCGACCGCGTACGGCAACCACAGAGGGCAACGCGCAGCTAGTGCAGCAGGTGATCCAACAGCGGCCTCGGGTTTCCGTTCGCCGTGTTGCAGCTGCGGTCCAAACGACGCCAACGTCCACGTATCGTCTCATGCGCCAGAGTTTACACCTCTATCCATACAAAATTCAAACGCGGCAACCCCTCAGCGCCGCTACCATTGCTGCACGAGAGACATTCGCTAACGATATAGTGTACAGGATTGATGACGGCGATATGCATGTGGGCAGCATTTGGTTTACTGACGAAGCTTATTTTTACCTGGACGGCTTCGTCAATAAACAGAACTGGCGCATATGGGGAACCGAAAAGCCCCATGTTGCAGTCCCATCGTCCCTGCATCCTCAAAAAGTACTAGTCTGGGCCGCCATTTCTTCCAAAGGAATCATTGGCCCATTTTTCAGATCCGAAACGATTACTGCATCACGCTATCTGGACATTCTTCGTGAATTTGTGGCGGTACAAACTGCCTTAGACGACACTGCGAACACCTCGTGGTTTATGGAAGATGGTGCCCGGCCACATCGCACGGCCGACGTCTTTAATTTCCTGAATGAATATTTCGATGATCGTGTGATTGCTTTGGGCTATCCGAAACATACAGGAGGCGGCGTGGATTGGCCTCCCTATTCACCAGACATGAACCCCTGTGACTTCTTTCTGTGGGGACACTTGAAAGACCAGGTGTACCGCCAGAATCCAGAAACAATTGAACAGCTGAAGCAGTACATCTCATCTGCATGTGAAGCCATTCCGCCAGACACGTTGTCAAAGGTTTCGGGTAATTTCATTCAGAGACTACGCCATATTATTGCTACACATGGTGGATATGTGGAAAATATCGTATTATAGAGTTTCCCAGACCGCAGCGCCATCTGTTGTTGAAAATTGTAACTACCGTAATTTCGAAAGTTTGTCTGCCTGAAAATGTACTGTTGTCCCAAGCATATTGCAACAAACGGTGTATTTCTATCGCTGCTCGTTTAGTTTGTATTGCCGTTTCAAATATACCGGTCATTTTTGAAACACCCTGTATAAGCGTCAGCCATACTGGATCATGGCTTCTTGTGACGCTTATAAGCGTCAGCCGCAGCGAAAGTGTTAACTGGCAACCTGATTTCCCTTTTTACCTTTCAGAAATCGGCAATTTTTTCCACCAATTCTTTCTGCATGGCTGATGATTTTAGGTGCGTATGCTTTGTATTTTATAAGGAAATGGGTAGCAACAAGGTTGTAGATCAAACACAGAGAAGGTGTCACAGAGACTACTGGAACAAACGGGCAGTTGCGGGCGCTCGATAATGAACAGTTCACGCAGGGAACGATCGGCCGGAACGAAGTACAAAACACAGCACAGGTTAGCGCACAGCGTGATCAATCCATCCAATGAGTTGTTCAATTCACGAACAATAAACAAACAAACTTGAACTATTACTATCCGCTTACCGCGATAATTGAGGTTTCATGGAACGCCGGAGAGTGCCCTAGCCTCGTTAGGCTGCGGCATTTACCTGTATTTGTATTACAACTCCAGCGGCGAAGCTCACCTCGCACATCGCCTCGCAGGCCCGGATGCTAATGTCACAATAACGCTCCGTGGCCTATTTCTCAGTCACCTCCACGGCCACAGGACGACTTCCTAGCTGGGCTGCATCGACATCAATACACGAGTTGGGTGGAGAAAGTGACTTACTATGAGCTGGTAAACCCACTACCTGTCGGCGATGACTGGCAGTCTTTCCAAACACACCCCATTTATTCAGTCTGTACTTTGAAAAAGCAGTAAAAGAAACAAAAGAAAGATTTGGAGAAGGAATAAAAGTTCAGGGAGAAGAAATAAAAACTTTGAGGTTTACCAATGACATTGTAATTCTGTCAGAGACAGAAAAGGAGTTAGAAGAGCAGTTGAACGGAATGAACAGTGTCTTGACAGATGGATATAAGAAGAACAAAGCAAAACAAGGATAATGGAATACAGTCGAGCTAAATCAGGTGGAGTTAAGGGATTGAGATTAGGAAACGAGACACTTAAAGCATAAATAATTCAAAAGCCAAGACCGCTTAAACACTATTTACTAGACTTCCAGTTTTCACACACTAAAAGTGCCATCATCGGATCTGGATGTAGCTTAACATGCATAAGTCATTTGGATATAACGATGCATGAGGCAGACCAGCCGATATAAAATCATTGTCGCAGAAATAAAAATTAAAAAACAACTGCTCTCATGATCATTCTATTTGATCAGATATATAAAATCGAATTTTTATTTCTGTAACAATGATTTTATATCAGCTGGTCTGCCTCATGTATCGTTATATCCAAATGATTTATGCATGTTAAGCTACATCCAGATCCGATGATGGCACCTTTAGTGTGCTGGAACCGGTCATCCAGTAAACAGTGTTTAAGCGATCTTGGCTTTTGAATTATTTATACAACAGAGTGATCGCCCCACAACACACTATGTGTTCACGGCAAAACACTTAAAGCAGTTGATGAGTTTTTCCTTTTGGCAGTTGAGTAACTGATGATGGCCGAAGTAGAGAGGGTCTAAAATGTAGACTGGCAATGCCAAGAAATGTGCTTCTGAAGAAAAGAAATTTGTTAACATCGAATATAGATTTAAGTCGTAGGAAGCCTTTTTTTGAAAGTCTTGGTCTTGAATGTAACCAAGTGTCGAAGTGATTCATGGAAAACAGTTCAGACAAGAAGGGCATGGAAGCTTTTGAAATGTGGTACTACAGAAGAATGCTGAAGATCCGATGGGTAGATCATGTAATTAATGAGAAGGCACTGAACAGAACTGGTAAAAAAATAAATTTGTGGCACAACCTTCCGAGAAGAAGTGATTGGTGGATCGGACACATTCCGAGACATTAAGGGACCACGAATTTAGTATTGGAGGGAAGTGTAGAGGGTAAAATTCGTAGAGGGAAACCAAGAGATGAGTACAGTAAACAGATTAGGAAGGATGTAAGTTACAGTAGTTAATCGGAGATGAAGAGGCTTTCGCAGGATAGACTAACATGGAGAGCTGCATCAAACCAGTCTTCGGACTGAAGACCACAACAACAAAACCCCATTTCAGAAGAAATCCACGGATTTTAAACTTTTGGCGGCAGACTGTCCACATTAAAGAATTCAGAAACTTCATCTAAGAGATCGACTGCTGGAATACGAGTAGTACACTTACTGAAAGGTGTTTCCATGTGAGTTATAGGAATAAATGCTATAGAGGATCAAATTCTGGAGCGCTATTTTGTGACAAGGAATCCTTTGAGCGCGAGGTCGCAAACGGCCAACGACGTTTACGGCATTCAACGCTCCGCATATTGCCTACCCTGCAAGCACAAAACTGGCTGCTAATGCTAATGGGAGACGGCACTGGAGGTATCCAATGATGCGCACAGCATGAGGCTACGGAGGGTAGTTGAACTGCTTAGCCGACGAGTAACTCACAGCAGACCTACAGTACGAGTGGAGTTGATACAAAGCAGAGCAATGGCAAGGACAAACAAAGCAAATATTGCATTACACCTAAGACAACAGTTGCCTAAGTTAACATTTCGTCATAAAGGGATCAAAGGAATTTCGCAGAGTCGCACATGAAATATTAGTGTTTCTCCAACATAAGTCAGTGGAATAGGTGATGTCATATACGCTCGACTGTGCGGACAATATACATGAGTGCAGTGATGGCGACACGTGCATAACAAGTGAAAGTGATACTGAAACAGTGTTGAGCAATGTAGTTCATCAACAGAGAGCCACAAATCCCGTCTCCAATGAAACGTAGGAAAGGACAAGCATCGTCCAAGGAGCAGCTACTGAACTTAATTACGTACATGAAAAAAAAGGTGAACAGGTAAGTCCGCAGCAAATAACCGTGTAGTGTATAAGAAAAACATAAGATATACAAGGAAGAACAAGGCTCACTTGTTACAAAAAACCGATGTGTGCGCATTTAAAGGATACTCGATGCAATTTACAGGATGTGAGTCATAGTGACCTGTTACGTTATTCACATCCAACTGCGCGCGGCGTAGATTGCTTTGCTTTCAAGAGAAGCAGTGAATGACTGCATAACTTCAAACACTGTTACAGTATTGGAAGACGTAAGGTAACGAAATTTCAGACAAAGAGTCGACGATGTTCAGCAAACTGTAGAATCGGCCCGAAAATTTGTAGATAAAATAAACAAACTCAGCCTATCGTTTAGTAAGGAATTTGTTTTCAACTTCGACCAGTCGGGGTTTGAAATGGAAATGCGTATGGAAGGGGCCCTGGAAATTAGAGGTCAGCTAACATCGGTGTCTTAACACTTTCGTATACAATTATACCGACTGTTAATCTGGATGGTAAATTCACTGGAAAGTTATTTCGAGTTGTGCGAGAAGTTGGAGGTGGTCTGCTGCTTACTATTCTTTCTCGTGTGAATGATCTAGCAAAGGCAGTATGGTATACACAGCTGGCCATTAAAATTGCTACACCAAGAAGAAATGCAGATAATAAAGATGTATTCATTGGACAAATATATGACATTAGGATTGACATGTGATTACATTTTCACGTAATCTGGGTGCATAGATCCTGAGAAATCAGTACCCAGAACAACCACCTCTGGCCGTAATAACGGCCTTGATACGCCTGGGCCGGCCGAAGTGGCCGTGCGGTTAAAGGCGCTGCAGTCTGGAACCGCAAGACCGCTACGGTTGCAGGTTCGAATCCTGCCTCGGGCATGGATGTTTGTGATGTCCTTAGGTTAGTTAGGTTTAACTAGTTCTAAGTTCTAGGGGACTAATGACCTCAGCAGTTGAGTCCCATAGTGCTCAGAGCCATTTGAACCATTTTTGATACGCCTGGGCATTGAGTCAAAAAGAGCTTGGATGGCGTGTACAGGTAGAGCTGCCCATGCAGCTTCAACACGATACAACAGTTCATCAAGAGTAGTGACTGGCGTATTGTGACAAACCAGTTGTTCGGCCACCATTGACCACACGTTTTCAATTGGTTAGAGGTCTGGAGAATGTGCTGGCCAGGGCAGCAGTCGAACATTTTCTGTATCCAGAAAGGCCCTTGACCTGCAGCATGCGGTCGTGAATTATCCTGCTGAAATGTAGGGTTTCGCAGGGATCGAATGAAGGATAGAGCCACGGGTCGTTACACATCTGAAATGTAACGTACACTGTTCAAAGCGCCGTCAATGCGAACAAGAGGTGACCGAGACGTGTAACCAACGGCACCCCATACCATCACGCAGGGTGATACGCCAGTATGGCGATGACGAATACACGCTTCCAATATGCGTTCACTGAGATGTCGCCAAACACGGATGCGACCACCATGATGCTGTAAACAGAACCTGGATTCATCCGAAAAAAAGACGTTTTGCCATTCGTTCACCCAGGTTTGTCGTTGAGTACACCATCGCAGGTGCTCCTGTCTGTGATGCAGCGTCAAGGGTAACCGCAGCCATAGTCTCCGAGCTGATAGTCCATGCTGCTGCAAACTTCGGCGAACTGTTCGTGCAGATAGCTGTTGTTCTCTTGCAAACGTCCCGATCTGTTGACTCAGGGATCGAGACGTGGCTGCATTATCCGTTACAGCCATGCGTATAAGATGACTGTCATCTCGACTGCTAGTGATACGAGGCCGCTGGAATCCAGCACGGCGTTCCGTATTACCCTCCTGGACCCACTGATTCCATATTCTACTAACAGTCATTGGATCTCGACCAACGCGAGCAGCAATGTCGCGATACGATAAACCGCAATCGCGATAGGCTACAATCCGACCTTTATCAGAGTCGGAAACATGATGGTACGCATTTCTCCTCCTTACACGAGGCATCACAACAACGTTTCATAAGGCAACGCCGGTCAACTGCTGTTTGTGTATGAGAAATCGGTTGGAAACTTTCCTCATGTCAGCATGTTACAGGTGTCGCCACCGGCGCCAACCTTGTGTGAATGCTCTGAAAAGCTAATCTTTGCACATCACAGCATCTTCTTCCTGTCTGTTAAATTTCGCGTCTGTAGCACGTCATCTGCGTGGCGTGGTGTAGAAATTTTAATGGCCAGTAGTGTATTTACGTCACAAGAAGCTAGAGTAGGAAATTGGGCGTAAGATAACCACAACTATGATATGAGCAGCGCTTCTGGCAAATAGCTGGTCAAAATGACTTGCTTTTGCTTGATTTTTAGCTGCGGATAAAAATCATACTCCTTTAGAGCAAACTATACCTCCCTCGGGCATGACCTTAGCTGTTTGGTCCCTTAGCAAGTCACACACATTTGAACATTTTTTTGGAAAGTGTGTGACATTGCAGTTCACACCACCTGGAACCACTGGACAAATTCTGGCTCTGGATGTCTGTTTTCCTCGTGCCTATAAAATATATTATTGTACTATCTGGAGCTACGTCTTAAAGGATAGCCAGTTTCACGATAAGCTCCAAGATAGACTGTTTCGCCTTCGGTTGCATGCCATCACATTCCATGTGTTCTCATAATCCCATTACACCAGCCTGAGTCTATATGGATTCTTTGAGAGTGGAACGCTCTGCACAGTTCGCAATTCCTCAGGAGCTCGCCTTCTATCTTGATGGTGTGAACTTCTGTGATCACTGTGGCGCGCTATTTTTCACTCCGATTTCATGGTGTAAGTTAATGGTTTATTTGGAACATTCCTTGAATTTCGACGATGTCCATTTTGTGAAGTGTAATACATAGATCCCATAGAACGTTGATCTCTGCACCTCCCGGACACTCATTTTCCGTCGCCCTCCTGATGCACAGGGTGAGTCATTTCCAGCTAATATTGTACCTGTCATAATAGTTATCACTTTCAAACGAGCCTTAACCAAGACAGAACTTTCAACTCGCACTCGAGCAGTTCCTCGTGAGTGTTTTGGTATGATGGAGCCGTCGTCTCGTGAGCCTGCTTACGGTGTAACTATAGCGTATGCGATCTGTTATCCAACGAATTTTGTTCCTGTGCACACACCTTCACATCAATGAAAAATCTGTAACATACAATCACCAAAACGTACAAAACGAAATACAGAATTGTGCAACAACCGACAGATGCAAAAGTACAGTGATTTGATTGCTGTCCATGCGGGAACAGCTGAGCATAGTGCCGTTGCGCTATTCTGCCACTGCATTCACGTGCATATCGACCAACTCGTCATCAACGAAATTACCCATAGTACAAGCTTGAGGGCTATTACTCTTATCAACCTACAGCACCGTGAGGGACAGGAACAACTTTGTTCCAAACATGACACACAGCATATATCGCCGATAGCGTCACTGTACTGTAGGCATTGTCATTGCCGTATTGAAGGATAAATGAGGATAAGAAATCAAAGAAAATGCAACTGGGCCTGCATGTAAACGCCGATACAAAAATAAATTTTGCTATTTTTGTTGCTGTGGTGCCATCTGAAGAAGGAGTCCCGCGACAAGTTGGGACCTCGTGACGCAACCACAAGTAAGCACAAGCGCTACTAGACGCAATGACGAATGAGAGACACCTTTGGAGGATGCTTGTTTATGCCAGAGCGGAGAGCCGCTAAGCCCAGTCAGCAGTCATCGCCGAAGGCGACAGCATCGTCTCTCTACAGTCAGCAGTGCGAGAGTTGTACTCGACAGAATTTCAGCTAAGTTTGTAGTGAGTTGTGCTCGGGGAGAAGAGACTATTATGTTGAACTGTATCAACTGATACGTTAGTACTCAGAGTTAATAACAAATTAATGTAACCCTACATGAGATTCCTGTGGCAATGGGTTGTTTCAAAGTTAAGTATTTAATCTTGTTCAGCTTAAAATAAGCAACTACTACTACTACTACTGCTCTGTAATGATCCACCGAAGACCGCACCTGCCTTACACCAAAACACTCATTACATATCCCTGAACAACCTCAGAAATTTTGTCGGTGAGTTTTAAGTACACGCGGTGTAATCTACGCTGTACGTTGTCATAATCGCAGAGACATGACCCTATGAAATGAGTGGCATAAATATCTCAACATCTTGTCTCAACTAACTATAATACATAATAGGAGCTTGCTGTAGAACTGTTAGTGGCCACAGAGGCGCGGATTTTACCTTAGCGTTTAATGTTCCATGCGACTCCCATCTTTTGTCACAACGGACCAAAGGCCGTAACCGAGAACGCAGACCGCGAGACCGTAAGCTAAAATAAATAAAGATAACTGTAACGTTGTCCGCCCCGATAGCTGAGTGGTCAGCGTGCCGGATTGCCGTCCTACGGGCCTGGGTTCGATTCCCGGCTCGGTCGAGAATTTTCTCTGCTCAGGGACTGGGTGTTGTGCTGTCTTCATCACAATTTCATCCCCATCCGGCACGCAGGTCGCCCAATGTGGCGTCGAATGTAATAAGACCTGCACCAAGGCGGCAGTCTGCCTTCGGCGGTGCTACGGCACGGACGTCTGTTTACGTCCCTGCCGGAGAAGTTCGCGCTCGCGCAGTTGTTTACCTCTTCGGCGTACTCGCGCGTTTAGACGACTCGATATAGAATGGCACATGCATACCGAAAGTCGACTCTCAAGATTAGTTTTTCGAATGAATATGCGAGACCGAAAGCCTACGAAATAGAGAGGTTCCTACGAGACGAAGTTAAACTTGACTACAACGAACTTATCGGAATCCACCTCTCCATAGTGAGCAGTGTTGTTTACGTCAAGCTGATTAACGATGCAGTATGTGACAGAATCATCCGAGATACTAAACATGGACTCAAATTTCGGCACTCTGATGGACATGTTGGGGAAGTAACTATTGATCATGCAGGACTGGGCTTACGAAACATACGTATTTTCGAACTTCCCTTCGAGGTTCCGTCTGACTTGGTCGTTGACGCCTTACGCCCATATGGAAGAGTGCTTAGCCACGTTGAGGAAAAATGGTCCAACTTCACGACTTACCCCGTTCTCAATGGGGTGCGTCAAATCAGAATAGAACTGACACAACATGTACCCTCGTACTTGTACATCGGCGGATGCAGAGCTATAGTCATATACGATGGACAACCCAAAACATGCTCAGGCTGTGGGAAAGAGGGCCACGTCCGTTCCGAATGTATGCAGCGGAGGATAGTGCAAGTTCCAAACGGCGAACCCGTACCTCCGTCCACGTTGACGCCGCTGCCACTAACGTATGCGGACGCATTTCGAACGGATCCCATCCCGAAGAATGACCAGCTACCAAATCCTGACAGTTTACGGCAACCGGCTGCGGCGGGGACCGCCTCCAGTGACGAAACGACGCACACCTCTGCCGCTCCGGCGCCGTCGACGTACTTAACCGAGCGGAAAGGATCGGTAGGAGAAATGGAAATTGATCCTGCTGTTGTGCCGACAGCTGCTTTCGTCCCTGAGCACCGGGAGTCACTTCCGCACTCGGATACGGAGGCGCACACGCGCAAACAACGATCGCCGAAGCGCCACAAGAAACGACGGCTAGCGCCGTCGGATACCTGCTTACTGCAGTCCACGTCAGACGGACTTGGGGGTAACGTCGATACAGTGCATCCGGATGCGCAACGGGAGGTTCTACCTCCCACACAGCAGTCCGACGCGAATTATGCTACACAGGGGTTGAATACAGACACAACGGACGGAAAGCCGACGGAAGGAGTCCCTCCACCCACCGCAGCACCGCCACCGCCTTCGGTCAGCCCGGCAGGAGAGACACGACGGGAGCTGGACCTCCAGCACAGGAACTGGGCCGACGACTCCGATACTGACCCCCACACCGACGACGCACCCGCAATGGCGAGTGCTGCGTCCACAGGATGTTAACCGCGCAGAAGATGCAGACTGACGCACAGACAGCATGTCACCGGGCAGAAGCACACAAGTTACCATAAGCGTTCATGTGCGCTTTACGCACTGAGGAACAGCGGCAGGCATATCGAACAGCCTCTATTAATATTAATACGATCAGAACGCCTGTCAAATTGCAATTATTACGAGACATGTTGCATGCGTCAGACGTCGACATCGTTCTGCTGCAGGAAGTATGTGTTGAGAGCTTCCCCGACCTCTATGCGTACGATACGTACATTACACCTACTACTGACGGCGGCAGCGGAACAGCGATACTTCTACGTAGCGGCATAGTAGCCGAGGACGTGGTGTACCTGCCGTCAGCGCGAGGACTGGCGCTCACAGTGCTGGGAGTACGGGTCGTTAACATTTACGCACCGTCGGGGTCAGACAGACGGCGCGACCGATCCCGATTTTATGCAGAGGAGATTGCAACACTATTCTTAGGTCGGTATGAACATGTCTTATTTGGAGGCGACTTCAACTGCGTGCTCGCACCAAAAGATCAACACCCACGTTATACTTCGTGCCCGGAGCTGCGGCAACTCATACAGGACATGAATCTCATTGATACATGGGAGAAGATACATGGCGACAGACGTGGATACACCTACGTCACGAGTCACTCTGCAAGTCGTCTCGATCGCATCTACGTAACACGTCGTCTCGAACCTGCGATCCTCGATGCGGAATTGTGGCCTGTCGCCTTTTCAGATCACATAGCATATATATGCACGGTCTCCTTGAGTCGTCAAAAAGTGTGGAGGAGTCGCAGTGTTTGGAAACTGAATACAGCACACCTTAGGGAACCTGAGTGCAAACGCTTAGTCGAAGACACTTGGCATGTGTGTGAACGACGCCTCCCGACGTATCCGACGACGTTGCAGTGGTGGCTGGAATGCGTTAAGCCTGCATTGCGCCGAGCGTTAATTGCATACGGAAGGGAGCAGATGACGTGGCGGCGATACACGACGGAATTTTATTTCACGATGCTCCGCGAACTTTCTGTACAAGCACCTTCACAGGAGCGTCGTGCAGGTATAAAACGAGCACAGGCCCAAATAATTTCCATAACGCGCCGCCGACTGGAGGGTGTCGCAATCCGTGCAAGGGCCTTTGAACGAGTCCGTGGAGAATCCCCGTCGATGTATCACGTTATCAGAGAAAAACAACGTAGTCGCAGAACCTTAATACAGACGGTCGTACTGCCAGATGGTCGCCGCATGACAACGCAAAAAGTCATTGCCAACGCTTTCGTGGAACACTACGGTCATCTCTATGAAGAAGCGGAACACGATCAGGCAGCCTTTGATGAGGTCCGACGAACGCTCTCCGCGTGTCTCGACGAGTCGGCCAACCTGGAGTTAACAGGTGAAATCACAGTTGACGACGTAATGGAAGCGATTGATAAGGGAGCGTCGCACAAATCGCCGGGGCCCGACGGGTTTCCGTTGGAGTTCTATCGTACATTTAAAGGTCTCATGACTCCACGATGGACTGCCATGTACTGCGAATTGATGTCTCCCAACGTGCCTCTTCCGCCCACCTTCGTGGAAGGAATGATCATCCCCATCCACAAACCATCTGGTGGCACAGGGATACAGGCCTACCGGCCACTGACCCTTCTTAATTGCGACTACAAGATCTACGCCAGGATACTTGCAGCACGCTTTAAACGCGTGATACGCCAAGTGATATCACTCGACCAAACCCAGCTAGGAGGAGCTAGCAATATACAAACGGCACTCAGCGACTACCGCGATGTTATCGCACTGGCTTCAACATGTCGTCTCCGGGGTGTATTGGTATCGATAGACTTCGATCGCGCATTTGACAGGCTGAGTCATGCTTATCTCACGGACGTGATGACGAAAATGAAGTTTCCGGAAAGTTTTGTCACCGTCGTCATGAGACTACTCCACGGAGCCGCATCCAAAGTGCTCATCAATGGACGCTTGGTGGGGCCCATCACCATCTCACGATCGGTCAGACAAGGGTGCCCGCTGTCAACGTTATTATATGCCATCGCTGTCGAGCCGCTGCTTTGCGGGCTCCGGAATCGACTCCAAGGAATGACGATAAGGCACAACAAGTTTATATGCCGAACATACGCAGATGACCTAGTGTTTTTAGCACGGTCAGGCGACGAGGCAAGAGCGGCCCTGCATTGGATTAATTTGTATTGTATGGCTACGGGAAGTCGCCTGAACATGGCAAAGTCGGGAGCGATGAACATCGGGAGAGGACTCCCGACAGGAAGTGTAGCACCATTACAGCCGATCACCACGATGAAATGCCTAGGAATTATCTTCACTACAGACGTTCGACGCACGGCGGCACTGAGTTACAGACATCTTCTGCAAACAATTCGTGCGAGTGTCCAAAGTCACAGGTTAAGGGCACTGGATATGATACAACGGGTCACCTTTGCCAACACTTATCTAGCCTCTCGCATCCCCCACCTGGCACAAGTTCTTCCTATGCCGGTGGTGTTGGCCCGCCGAATCCTGGCGGCACTAGGATATTTTGTGAGCACAGGTCTGCTTTTTAAGGTAGGATACGAAACCCTCACCCTTCCTCGTAGTCGTGGAGGTCTTGGACTAGTCCACGTACGCGACCGAGCAGTGGCTATTTATGTAACCACGATGATAAAGATGTGGACACGACACCAGACAAGTCTGACGGGCAGCTCCACCTTCTCGTTCGGCTCCGGTAGCGGTGGCTCACATCTCACCATCGCTTGCCCATATGCGAACCTTCTTTGTGGAACACAGTTATGTACATATGGAACTACCAACTACCAGGACGGCAACGGCACGTGATATATATCACATCTTGACTCGACGACGGCCGAATAATGCCGTAGAGCGCCGCCAACCAACGGTTACGTGGTCAGTGGTATGGCGTACAGTGCACCACCCACACCTTGATACGGGAACGCGCGCACTGTGGTATCAGGTGGTCAATGGGAAATACGTGACTCGTTCCAGGTTGCATACAATTCATATGGCGGAATGGCCACTGTGTCCGCAGTGCAATGTTATAGACACTGAGGAGCATCGCCTGATATGCGGTCCTTCGGCGGACGTATGGTGTTTGGTCAAAAAAATGATCGCCTTCCTCCTTCGGGTGGGGCCGCAAACAATAGAACCACGCACACTACTTCTCCCAGATAGGACGTATTATCCCCGAACGAAGACAAACGCAGTGACTTGGATTCGAGGTTTGACTGTGCGTTATCTTTTCCGAGACGGCAGTAAGAATGTGCTTGACTTTTGGGCCTTACTACAGGAACACCACTCACAGCTTATGAGACATCCGAGATATCGATCATATTACGCAAATTTTTTAGGGAGTGCCTTGCTTGATCCCCCACCCAGTTGGGGTGTCCCGGGTAGGAGAATGTAATTATTGTCTATAAGTATCAGAACAAGAAAGGACCAGGACAGTGGAGAGGATCCACAAACACACGTGAAGACGTACCCGACACCAACGCGAGGTATGACGGGATTAGCGAGGTATGCGCCTAAAAGAGGAACGTCGAACGTTATTGTTTTGTACTGACAGAAGCAGGATATTTTATTTTATTTTTTTTCACTATTATAAAAAAAAAGAAAAAAAAGTGGTCAGCGTGCCGGATTGCCGTCCTACGGGCCTGGGTTCGATTCCCGGCTCGGTCGAGAATTTTCTCTGCTCAGGGACTGGGTGTTGTGCTGTCTTCATCACAATTTCATCCCCATCCGGCACGCAGGTCGCCCAATGTGGCGTCGAATGTAGTAAGACCTGCACCAAGGCGGCCGGACCTGCCCTGAAAGAGGCCTCCCGGCCAATGACGCCAAACGCTCATTTCCACTGCATCATTTTGTCCGAGGCGCTCAACTGCGATTTCTTTTGACGTTGGACGGCGGTGGCCAGATCATAGTGGTGAACTGTTCAGGACTTGCTCCAGTGGGGAAGATCAGACGCTTTCTCAGTTTCAGGACAACAAATCCTGCTCTCCAGCCATCTTTTAGCGTGGGAGTACCAAGTTTTGCACTAACAGAGAACGACGTGGGAAGAAAACATAGTCCGAAACTACCATTTACGTACATATAAATGATGGACTTGGTGAGCGACCTATTAATGAAATGAACCGGCCAGAGTCTGTCTTAGTAGATAGCGAATCGTTTACATTCTTACGAAGGAAAATAAAAGTGAAGTGAACAGCGCATAATGAGAAGAGCTGCTTGTCTGGTGGTGGTCATTCTCATAAACGCCGATTGGCTGAACTTTAAAGCAGAGCTGTTACAGGTCGGTTGACGTGACACCTTCCGAAATGCTGAGAATATCAGTCTGCTTCTAGATGTACCACTGGTGAGGCAGAAAGTGTCTTCCTTGCTTAGGTTCTGTGTCTCGTGTACACAGGACAAGTATTCGATTCTGTAAGTGCTTAGTCTCCCATATGAAGGCTCAGTAAGAGCGATAAAATAGTTAAGCTAAGTAATCATCAGTATTTAATTGTGTTCAGTGTGTTTTGCGATGGTGTACACTGGATTTGAGTGTCACCTAACGTGCGTATTGCGAAAGTGCTACGCACTCTTAACAAATATACCAGGCAGTGTGCTATCGATTTAACCCCGTTCGCAGACATGTGTTTTAACAACGCAATTTTTAGTGTGTCTCTAGGCACGAATTACTTATAATTACTTTATTTAATAAGCGCTTGCACGTTGTTTGACATTACGTGTAGTCATCCTGCATTTGATTCAATATACAGTTACTGTCTAGGTTTTAACGCTTAGTACCTTTTCATTCACGAATTAATGTTGATGTGGTACATTCCTTACTCACTTCGTAGCCTTGCTACAGGCTCTCAAATAGAGCTTTAGTGTATATGGTGCAAGTAAAAGCGTAAAGCAAGTATTACACACTGCGATACAACCTTATAGGAGACGCCATCACATTATATCCCGTGGTCTACGTGTGGTATCTAAGTATAATTACAAAAGCGATTTGGGTCCCGGATTCGAATCTCGCCAGTGCTTAAATTTTTAGTAAAAATCTTCAGCAGTGGCGGCAGACGAAAACCTCATTCTGCCAATGACCATGTCAAGGAGGTCGGAGGAGGGAGTAGAGTTTCAGAGCACCCTCTTACACGTGGGGTGGAAAACTATTCCTACAAAGGCGGAAGAATCAGCAATGATCAACGACATGAGGGTGCAGAAATCAATGGAAACCACTCCGTTAAACACACGTAATGTGGCTGGACATGACACAAGCGTATTTTGATAACAGCTGCAATATAGTCCTCAACACTTTCCGGAAAATGAATGGCTACTAGACGATATGAAAATCTACTGGTGTTCCATAATATCAACCACAACAAAGATGCCCTGAAATTAACCTTTTAAATCAACTTTTTGTTTACTACCGTCCTCCAAGCGTCGACGATGTTTTATGCGAGTAGAGTAAAGATCGCAGTTGACGGAAAAGTAGGCTATAGAAAACCCCGCAGGACATCTTCAGGTTCTATTTTTCAGGTACTATTCTAACGAGGTATAAACAATAAACTCTGCAGATTATACTGCGATTAGGTAGCAGTAAAATGTTATACTTTTCGGATACGGATAATCGTTGTAGTATTAACCGATAATCTAAGCATGTTTAAGACCATCCGGAGTACCAACTGCAAAAAAAAAAAAGTCTCGAAAGTACTGACGTAATGTAGAAGTTACTACGAATACTCAAGAACATAAGTTAGTTATGACGGATTCCATGGCATAGTAGAATATTTCGTAGGACATGTGGTCTCTAAATGAAAAGGTGTTATGATGATCTCTCCACTGGTAAAAGATTCCTGACAGGTCGCCACTTGGGATCTTGGGATCTCCGGGAGGGGACTCCTATCTATGAGCCGGACCGTGGAATATCAAAAGTTTGAATTTGGCAGGAAACCTAGAAAATCTGAAAAGTAAATGCTAAAACTCAGTCTGGATATAGTGTGGTTAGTGAAATGGAAAGAAGACAGTAATTTCTGGTCAGACGTGTACCGGGTAATAGCAACAGCAGCAGAAAATTATATAACGGG
This sequence comes from Schistocerca nitens, assembly GCF_023898315.1. Classification (NCBI taxonomy): domain Eukaryota; kingdom Metazoa; phylum Arthropoda; class Insecta; order Orthoptera; family Acrididae; genus Schistocerca; species Schistocerca nitens. Next base: position 1,188,818,976 of record NC_064614.1, on the reverse strand, counting down.
AGTAGGTTTCGTTATGAATACGAATGTAGTGCAGACAGTGAGTTATTGTGAACAGTTCAGTGATAGGATTGTTCTCATCAGAATCGACAGCAAAGCAACACCGTCAACAATAGTACAGGTACCTACGTCGCAAGCGGAAGGTGAAGAAATAAAGAGAGTATATAAGTATAAAAAAATGGTTCAAATGGCTCTGAGCACTATGGGACTTAACTTCTAAGGTCATCAGTCCCCTAGAACTTAGAACTACTTAAACCTAACTAACCTAAGGACATCACACACATCCATGCCCGAGGCAGGATTCGAACCTGCGACCGTAGCGGTCTCGCGGTTCCAGACTGTAGCGCCTTTAACCGCTTGGCCACTCCGACCGGCTATATAAGTATAAGTATATTGTTTGTATTGTAATTTCCAAGTAAATTATTATGTTGGAGATAAGCCTCTGTAATGAGGTAATGCTCAAAATAATAATAAATAATAATATAAGTATACTGAATGGGTAATTCAGTATGTAAAAGGAGACGAAAATCTAATAGTCGTGGAGCTTGGAATGCGATTGTAGGGGCAGGAGTAGAAGAGAGAGTTACAGATGAATCTGATCTTGGTAGTAATATCGAGAGAGGAGAAAGATTCATTGAGTTCTGCAATAAATTTCACTTAGTAATAGTGAATACTCTGTTCATGATTCACAAGAGGAGGAGGTATACTTGGAAACGGCTGGGAGATAGAGCAAGATTCGGGTTAAATTACATCATGGTCAGGCAGAGATAGCGGAATTAGATAGTGGCTGTAGAGAATACCCAAGAGCAGATATAGACTTAGATCACAGTTTAGTATTGATGAACAGTAGGCTGAAGTTTGACACTAGTGGGGAAGCATAAATGTGCAAAGAAGTGGGATTTGGAAGTACTAAGGAATGAAGAGAGACTCTTGAAGTTCTCTGAGGATATAGATATTTCAATAAGGAGTAGCTCGGTACGTAGTTCGGTTGAAGAAGATTGGACATCTCTAAAAAGGGCAATCAAAGATGTTGGAAAGAAAAAAAAATAGGTACAAGGAATGTAACTAGGAAGAAACCATGGCTAATGAGAGATATACTTGAGTTGATCAACGAAAGAATAAAGTAAAAGAAAAGGTCATGGAAATCCAGGCATACAGAAATACGAGGAGACAGGAATAAAATAAATACGAAGTACAGGAAAGCTAAGGCGAAGCGGCTGCATGAAAAAGTGAAGAAATCGAAAAACAAAAGATTATCGGAAGGACTAACTCAGCATATAAGAAACTCAAAACATTCTGCAGCGATATTAAAAACAAAGTCGGTAACATTAAGATGCAACGGGAAATACGCTTTTAAATGCAGAGGAGAGTGTGAATCGGTGCAAAGAGTACACTGAAGCCCTCTAAGAGGGGGAGGGGAAATTGTCTGATGGCGTGATAGAAGAAAACTGGAGTCAACAGGGAAGAGATGGGGAATCCAGTATTAGAGTCAGAATTTGAAAGAGCTTTGGACGAATTAAGGTCAAATAAGACAGAAGAGATAGATAACGTACAGTCGGAATATGTAAAATCATTGGAGGAAGTGTTTGCAAGACGACTATCGATGTTGGTGTGTAGAATATATCAGACTGCCGATAAACCACTGAACTTTTCGAAAAATATCATCCACACAATCCCGAAGATTGCAAGAACGAACAATTTGGAGGATGGCCGCACAATTAGCTTAACACTGAATCGTCAAAGTTGCTGACAAGAATAATATGCAGAGGAATGGAAAAGAAAACTGAGGATTTGTTAGATGAGATCAGTTTGGCTTTAGGAAAGGTAACGACACCAGAGAGGCAATTCTTAGGCTGCGGTTGATACTGCAAGCAAGACTAAAGAAAAATCGTGACAAGTTCATAGGATTTATCGAACTGGAGAAAGCGTTTGACAGTATATACCGGTCTTGTTTTCTATCCACATGTATTCCTTTTCTGTGTGTAACAGTACTATCTACTAACGTTTCTAGTCACTACCTCACGGGGTAGCGGCATAATTACAAGTACATTTCTCAGTTCTAAGCACGATACATACAGCGCTGTCGTCATCACAAATCAAACTGTACAAAGTTAAGTGTACTATTGCATAATTTTCACTTTGGTGACTCAACTCTTGCAGGCTAAAGGCGACCTGCAATACACTCAGTTCACTCCCACAACTCACTAAAGGAAAGGAAGTTATGTTAGAGCTTAGCGTCTCGTCGTCAAGAGAGAGGAAACCATTTGCGTTCCTCTTTAACAAATCATAATCGTATTTGCCACATCTTAAAATCCCTGTCTGAACCACGTAAAACGTAGGATCAGACGGGGGGGGGGATGTTAACCTTTGTGATCATGATTCCCCACTGTTCCACCTCGCTGGGTGGCAAGTTCATAAATCCCTTGTGACTTGACTGCAAAGTTAAGGGATATGCTGTATCGAAATAAGCGTTTGACTTACCTTCGCTTAGCTGAGAAGACCTCGGGACACAACGGATTCCCGGCCACTGCGTTCGTGTGTTGTGTCCTGCTGTTAGCCGGCCGAAATCCGAGGCTGCACTGCCTAGCTGTTCTCATTCACAACGCGTGCAACCGGTTTGTGTTGCCATGCGACGAGAATTTAGGTCTCACAAATAGCTCTACGTGGGTTGCCCAAGTTTCTCCTCCACAACGCGTGCAACCGGTTTGTGTAAAGTCATGCTGCTAGAGTTTAGTTCCCACTTCTCACCTGCTGGACATGACAGCAAGCATGTTTTGATAACAACTGCAATACGGTCCTCAGCACTTTCCGGAAAATGAATGGCTACTAGACGAGATGAAAAGCTACTGGTGTTCCAACCACAACAAAGATGCCCTGAAATTAACCTTTTAAATCAACATCTTGTGTACTACCGTCCTCCCAGGGTCGACGATGTTCTATACGGATGGGGTGAAGATCGCAGTTGGCGGAGAAGTAGGCTCTAAAAAACCCCGCAAGAAATCTTCAGGTTCTGTTTTATCTGTCTAACGAGGTATAAACAATAAACTGCGCAAATTATACTGCGATTAGGTAGCAGTAAAATGTTATACCTTTCGGATACGGAAAATCATTGTAGTAAGAACCGATTTTCTAAGCGTGTTGAAGAGAATTCAGAGTACCAACTAAAAAAAAATAATTCTCAAAATTACTGACGTAATATAGAAGTTAATACGAATACTCAAGAATGTAAGTTAGTTCTGCTAGATTCCATGGCATAGTAGACTATTTCGTAATGGAACAGTGGGTAGTTCAGCCAAACAAGCTTTAACCTGATACGTAATCTTAAACGACGGACTTCCTTATCTAGATAATCTGAGCTTAATAATAAATTGAACTACTGGAAAATGCACAACAAAGGTAATGAAAGAGGTGCATTATGTTAAGCAAAATTTTAAAAAATTCACATTTGGTTATCATTCCTAATATAACATGATTGTCCGTCTGTGACTGAACGAAAGTAAACTTCAAACCTACCTGTTACGGTTACGGGTAGGACTGAAGACATCTTCAACAAACGATTCCTGCACAAAGTGTTAGCACTTCTGTCTCTATGCTGTTCATTTTTGGAACAAACCCTACGACCAGCTTAGAGACAGAAGTGATGACACTTTCTGCAGGACCTGGCCATCATTTTGCAGGACAATGCTCAAGCACGTACAGAGCAAGCTGTTACTGATTTGTTTGACTGATGGGGCTGCTAAGTGCTATACCACGTACTGCACTCCCGTGACTTACGCCCTAGTGAGTTCAACTCGATTTATAAACTGAAGGAAGCAGTTCACGGCATTCGCTTCAGAGCTGCTACAAATTCGTCGGGTAATAGACCGCGCCACTCGAACTATCAACACAACTGGCACTGCTAAGAGTATCCTATGACTTCCACATCGCTGACAACGGGCTATACACAATGCTGGTGACTACTTTGATGGTCAGGAAAACTTTGAAGCACGTATCTATTTTGTACGAGCTGTAAATAAATAGTTCCGCTATTAAAGTTCCAATCCTCGTATTTTACACGACGTCTAATCTTTTAAAGATGTTTGTTTGGGGCGTATACAGGGTCTCGCTGGGGGAATGGTCAGTATTCTGTCAGTATGATAGAAAAGATCATTCTAAGCAAAATAGTCTAGTAAACGTGCTCCTTAATGCATGCCTTAAGAGCTATGAGCACTTGTTCATCTCGGCTACTGCGAAACACATACGTTCTACTGAACAAGTGCTCATAGCTATTAAGGTAAGCATTGTAGAGCACATGTTTACTAGACTATTTTGCTTAGAATGATCTTTTCTGTCATACTAACAGAATACTGACCATTCCCCAGGGACACCCTGTGTAGAGGACTTTTAGCTAGTTTATACGATGACTATTTGACGACATTATCATGTGTTGGTCTCTCATTCAGTATGGTTATGTATTTATTATTTGGTTCTAATGTATACTCCGAAATTATCAACGCTGTGCGGAGTGGTGCTACCAAGTTGTTGCATGACGACGGTCAAACGTCCATAAAAGAGAAAGAAAACCTGAAGAACGTATAAAATATTTAGCATATTGGTTCAATCAAAAGGATCGTAAATAGTGTGATTACAGGGCAGCCACTTCTATGCTTTGAATAACGAATTATTAATGCATTTCATTCCAGCTTCGTCTTGTAAGAGACATTTTGAAACATTATGGTAAGGAAAGAAGGAAAACTGTCAGAAAAATACGAACTGTACATGCAGTATTGCGTAAGTGAATACCTCCTGCTTGCTATGAACAATCGTCAAACCTAAAGAGGATGAAAACGTCAACACAGAACTAACGTGTGCGTAATTCATAAAGTGAAATAAAGAAGCTAATTAATTGCAACAAATAGCAGTTTCACGTACATGATTGATGATTTTGAATAGTGTCTTGATCCCGAAACCTACTTTAACAAACAAAGTTTGAGCAGAGTTGTGAAAGCCCTCGACTCCATCCTTCTGTTACTTGTTGATTTTCTGGTGATGCCTGACGACACATTATGGTAAACCCGTCCCAGGTCGTCTCATCAATGTTCGGTACAGCTGACTTCCACTTCTCATAACAGAGAAGTAACTGACTGTATTAGTCATCATTGTTATACGTAGATAAAACTTCTTCTTCTTCTGCACTCCATGGATTAGGGAATATTGCTTCAAAACATACCTAACCATCACTTTCATGGATTAGGGAATATTGCTTCAAAACATATCTAACCATCGCTTTCTTGGTCTTCTTGAGTATCTTGTTTCCTTAAGCTGTATTAGAACATTCTTTTGGAATCCTCTCCTTCGACATACTGTCAACTTGCTGTTTACAGTCATTTCCATAGTTTACAATTTTTTCATGTAAATAGTTTATTCCTGACTCTTCCCTTATTTTTTCATCCGAAATTTTATCTAAAAGTGTCGATCCTGTTTTCAAGAATGTCTTTTCGGCAGCGTTTGTCTTGCTTTTATCAGCTTTAATCAGTATCCATGTTTCAGATCAATAGAGAAAAATAGGCACATTCATTACTTTGTAGAGCTTCATACGTGTTTCTTTTTTAGTTTCAGTTTTTGGACTTCTATTTATTGTACCGCATGTTCCTGGAACGTAGGTAATTTGTTTCTAAAATCTTTTTCATATTTTATAACTGACGTACGTCCCTAAGTAATTAAAACCCGTAAGATGTTCTAATATAGTGTTATTGATTACGACTGAATCGGTGAGTCTCAAAAGGAGACCTGTCCCAGAAAGTAAATTTTTAGGTGACACAAAACCTCGTTTTACTAGGCTGTGAGTTTAAGAATGGTGTCGTGGTGGAGTTGCCATGTAGTAGATGGACCCAGGGTGAAACGGTATGCACAATTAAAACAGATTTTAGCCATAGAATGTGGTCAGAAATACAGTTTGAATATCCTAGCGATGACCCTTTATCAAACCAGAAGATTTTGATGAGGCAACTAGCATTCTGTTTGCATGGCAATGAATGTGTTATGCAAGTTTATATTATTCATATTGATTATAGCAATAAAAGAGCGTGTTAAGAGTTTACAGGCTTATTCATAATGTACGCAAAACACAACCACAACCAAAGTACAGCAAAACGGATAATGGTGAGATGCTCCATCCTTCGCTGGCCACTGGCATATACTGTTATAAAACTGATTCTCCTCGTCAGGAATGTATCGCAGAATTTTGTTAACATAGTCCACTTTCTTTTTCATTAGAACAGGTTCACTACAAGGTTGTCTATACGGACACGGCCCCCTCTCTCAGCACTCTTCTAACAAGGATTTTTTTGTTGGTACATGATAACTTCTTATACTAAACGATGCGTATAAATATAAAGATCAGAAATCTCCGGTAAAAGTAACTTGAAAAAAAGAAAAAAATGATTCCTTTTCCAACTCATCGATTCACTTTTGGTTCTAACACTATATCTACTTCTGAAGGCCATTTTTACCTTATCTATGCAAATTTTAAAACTATAATTCTTACATAACTTCTGTAACATATAAACTGCTCTTGGAACCTGGTCTTCAGTTTTGCATATAATAATCTGGTCGCCATTCAATAGCATCATTGTTGTTGTTGTGGTCTTCAGTCCTGAGACTGGTTTGATGCAGCTCTCCCTGCTACTCTATCCTGTGCAAGCTCTTCATCTCCCAGTACCTACTGCAACATACATCCTTCTGAATCTGCTTAGTGTATTCATCTCTTGGTCTCCCTCTACGATTTTTACTCTCCACGCTGCTCTCCAGTACTAAACTGGTGATCCCTGGATGCCTCAGAACTTGTCCTACCAACCGATCCCTTCTTCTAATCAAGTTGTGCCACAAATTTCTCTTCTCCCCAATTCTGTTCAATACTTCCTCATTAGTTATGTGGTCTACCAATCTAATCTTCAGCATTCTTCTGTAGCACCACATTTCGAAAGCTTCTATTCTCTTCTTGTCTAAACTATTTATCGTCCATGTTTCACTTCCATACATGGCTACAACTCCACACAAATACTTTCAGAAACGACTTCCTGACGTTTAAATCTATACTCGATGTTAACAAATTTCTCTTCTTCAGAAACACTTTCCCTGTCGTTGCCAGTCTGCATTTTATATCCTCTTTACTTCGACCACCATCAGTTATTTTGGCCCCCAAATTGCAAAACTCCTTTACTACTTTAAGTGTCTCATTTCCTAATCTACTTCCCTCAGCATCACCCGATTTAATTCGACTACATTCCATTATCCTCGTTTTGCTCTTCCATTTCCATAATATTGTCCTCAAGTACATCTCCCTTCTATAGACTCTCTGTATACTCCTTCCACCTTTCTGCTTTCCCTTCATTGCTTAGAACTGGGTTTCCATCTGAGCACTTGATATTCATACAAGTGATTCTCTTTACCCCAATTTTCCTGTAGGCAGTATCCATCTTACCGCTATTGATATATGCCTCGACATCCTTAAATTTGTCCTCTAGCCATCCCTGCTTAGCCATTTTGCACTTCCTGTCGAGCTCATTTTTGAGACGTTTGTATTCCTTTTTGCCTGCTTCATTTACTGTATTTTTATATTTTCTCCTTTCATCAATTAAATTTAATATTTCTTCTGTTACCCAGGGATTTTTACTGGTCCTCGTCTTTTTACCTACTCGACCTTCTGCTGCCTTTACTATTTCATCTCTCAAAGCTACCCATTCTTCTTCTACTACATTTCTTTCCCCTATTCTTGTCAATCGTTCCCTAATGCTCTCCCTGAAACTCTCTACTCTACTCATATTATGTGTAAAATTTGATGCAATACAAATGCCTCCATTAATTACATACGAGGACATCCATTGTTGGATCAGATCATCTGTATTGATTGTAACCAAAATAGGAGACCAGCTACAACCCTACCATACACCTTGTTTTATATGTATCTTTTTACTGTATTTTCCGTTTCCGACATGCACACTGATGATTGTGTTTATATATTCATTTTAGTACTTTAATAAAGTGATTCGCGTATCCTCTTTACTTCAAGAATTTCCATAAGTTTTCCCTACTTACCTGGCCAAACTCTTTTTCATAATCAATAAAAGTTATATGAGTTATACCCCTTTTCTTTCTGTTACCAGCGTAACTGTGAAAGTGGCATGTATACAGGATCGTCCCTTTCCAAAACCGTTTTGTTCTAGTAATGAAACATATGTGATGGCTTATACTCTTTTACTCTATATCTTTGCACATGTTTTATATCCTGTGTTCAGAGTACTTATTCCCCTATAATTTTCACACCTATTTCTAGCACATTTTTTTAAATACAAGCATAACCTGAACATGTGACCAGGATCCTGGAATATTTATCCATGCCAACATCTATTGAATAAATTCAGAAATTTCTGATTTAGTATTGTCCAGCCATATCTCAATAATTATTCATTTATTCCATCTTCTCCTATAGCCTCCTTATTCTTTATTTTTTTTTTTGCTGTTTGTAATTCCTCTAAGGTAATGGGATCTACATTTCCATAAATAGGCCCATTGCTTTCTTCTTCTTTTTCTAGGAAGTTGTTAGAACACAAATCTCTATAATGTTGTATCCATTGTTCTTCTACTATTACATTTATATTTTCTACATCTCTTTGTTCACTAGCTAGATGCTTAAGCATTCTATAACTCTTAGTAAAGTTTCCTTAAAATACTTTTCTCTTCATTCCATTTTTCCTTATATATTTCTGTTGCTTTGTCTGTTTGTTTTTGTAAAGCTTGATCGTTTTTCTCTTGCAGAGCTTTCTTTTTTTACTTAATACTACGTTAGCTGCGAGTGTGTGACTGTGGCAGTTTGGTTGGGGACTCAGGAGGCGACAGGTCCGTGCAGTGCCAGAACACGCCGGTACCACTGGCGGCACACATGGACTGCCGGATGGAAGGGCTGTGGTCACGAGGGTGCGGAACCTCCTCGTAAACCGGATCCAGCATGCTTTAAGATGAGTGCATTTCAAATCGAAGTAGAGCAGAGTCAGTCACCCGTGTGGGCCCCATAGTACATTTGTGATGTTTAACAGATTATCATCGTGCCATCATGTGCAGTTTGGTGAATCTGCGTACCACTTATTACTTGAAGACCCTAATGTGTTAAAAGCACTTGGCTCAGTGATTAGACCCTGTGGTTACTCGACTGTGAATTAATAAAGCGGTGAAGAGATTTGTTTCATTCTACCAATCTTTGTCAGAGTTGTCACATCGAGTTCAGTAGGCGTTTGTGTGCCTAATGAATTTGATGTCACTCATTTGGTACTTGGTTTAGGTTTTCTTTACGATTGTTTCTGCAATGATGTGTGGCTGGTTACGTTTAGGTTTTGCCTCGCACGCAGAACCAAGTAGGGTTTTAGTTACTGTTGGTTTGTCTGGTGTTCTGTACTGTGACTTGTTTGTTCAGATTTTTGGGTTTGTGGAATCGGACGGAAATCTGGTAGTGGTTTCTTTCTTGTTAGGGTGCTCTAAATATAGTATTCTGGGGACGTAGAGCAGACCGCCGATTCCGGCTTTGGCGTATTGTTCCATCATTGCATTTAGTTTATTGGATGTCAGGTAGCTGCAGCAAGATTATCATTAGTCATTTGTTAAACTGCCACTAGCCTGTGTTACCATCTCGCGAAGTGAATGCAACTCTTGGGTCCTATCTCACAGCTAGCGAAAGTGTTTGTTGCTGGACCTTCTCAGAGGTCGATTCCTGGAGCACCGTCTGGATTAGTTGCTTGGTTTTTTAAATTAACTTTTGCTATTGTATTTGCTGTTTTACAGAAGGCTTCAATATTTTTTTTTATATTATTGCCGATCCTGGCGTGTAAGGCCTTTAGCCGTGATTGTGGTCATTTGCCTTAAAATTCTAATTTGTGTTGGCGTTGTAGCAGTAAGCCTTAAAACCTTATTTACTGCCATCCCTGGCGTCTGATATCTTCTGCTGTGTTTGTGGACACTTACCTTTTAATATTTCAATACCTGTAAGTTGTATTTGCAGCGAGTTCTTAAGCATTCTTAATTTATTGCCATTCTTGGCGTGTAAGGCCATCAGCCGTGATCACGGTGGCTTGTTTTTTTTTTTTAACATTATCTGTATCTGTATTTTAGGTTTGCTAAATTGTAATGCACTTAAAACACTATTATTTACACAGTTGTTTATTTCTTCGTTAATAACGTGTGGTATTTTTTATTTATTGTTGAGTCTGGAATTATTGTTTTAAAAAAAATAAATATGTGTAACTAAAGAGGCAACCAATAGTAACTGATTACGGCCCGTCCACAATCGTAACTGAATCCCGCCTTCCCCTGGCTACCACTGTGTATATTGCAGTGTCTTGCTGTGCTGTGTTCAGTTTTCTGTATTACGTTCATCATTAATGTTGGGTTGTTAATAAATGATGTACAGGGTGATTATAATTAAAGTTAAACTTTCAAAACGCTGTAGAAATAACACCACTGCTCAAAATGACGTCAAATTGCAACGGAATATTATCAGATAAGGGGGAAAACGTATGGCAGAAGAAAAAAATAGTGTGAAAATTGATCAATAGATGGCGCTGTATGTGTCAGAATATGTAAATGAAAACACCTGTCATGCTCACGACCCATTGAAGCCGGCCGAAGTGGCCGTGCGGTTAAAGGCGCTGCAGTCTGGAACCGCGAGACCGCTACGGTCGCAGGTTCGAATCCTGCCTCGGGCATGGATGTTTGTGATGTCCTTAGGTTAGTTAGGTTTAACTAGTTCTAAGTTCTAGGGGACTAATGACCTCAGCAGTTGAGTCCCATAGTGCTCAGAGCCATTTGAACCATTTTTTGACCCATTGAAATTGGTATAAACACGCCGGGTACACGGCTTTTCCTCCTTTCGCATCTGCGATTTTCGCCATGACTGTCTCAATGCAGGATCGCGCTCTGCTGATAAAGTTGTATTACAAGAATGGTGACTGTACACACGACGCTTTGCAGAAGTTGTGGACACTGAAGGGTTTGAAGAAAGGCGTTGGTCCGATGACTGTCGTACGTCTGGAGAAAATGATTGGGAAATTCGAAAAGACGGGTTCTTTTGGTGTGCAACCTGGTAGAGGGAGGAAAAGAATTGATTCGACATCAGTGGAAGCAGTGGGAACAGCGATGCAGGAGGAGACGAGTGGTGGTGAGTAAACGTGTACTGCTATCCATTCAAAATTACCCATGTGCATGAGTTGCTTCCTGTTGAACTGACAGCAAGAGACACCTTTGCCTTAGAATTTCTTGTTCGCATGGAAGTGGACAATGATTGGCTGCGGAAGATTTTTTGGACAGATGAAGCCCACTTCCACCTCACAGGATAAGTCAGTACACAGAATTGTCGAATATGGGAAATGGAAAATCCACACGCAAATCAAACAGTACCACTTCATCCTGAAAAAGTAATTGTGTGGTGTGGGTTTACGGCATCATTTATCATAGGGCCATATTTTTCGAAGAGACAGGTGCTTTCCGTCCTGTTACCTGTACTGTCAGTGGTAAGCGCTATGACCGTCTTTTGCGCAACCTCGACATTCCAGCTCTCCAGTGGCGTGGATGTGTGGATGGGATCATTTTTATGCAAGATGCCGCACCTCTACACATTGAAAATCTAGTTAAGCAGCTGCTGAAGCGCCATTTCGGAAATGCTAGAATTATCAGCCGCAATTTCCCTACAGCCTGGCCAACCCGATCACCTGATCTTAGTCCGTGTGATATCTGGCTGTGGAGCTATCTGAAAGATGTTGTGTTCAGTGTTTCAAAAAATGTTCAAATGTGTGTGAAGGCTTATGGCACTTAACTGCTAAGGTCATCAGTCACTAAGCTTACACACTACTTAACCTAAATTATCCTAAGGGCAAACACACACACCCATGCCCGAGGGAGGACTGGAACCTCCGCCGGGCCCAGGTTCAGTGTTTCGATTGCAAACTTAGCTGCATTGAAGGCACGCATTGCGCAACACATTCTGAACGTGACCCCGGAAACACTTCGATCACTTGTGTGACGTGCTGTTTCTCGATTTCAACTTGTTGCAGAAAACGGTGCACAGCATGTTGAACATGTTTTGCGTCAGTCACACGGAAATTAATAATCCGATTTGACTTTGATAGATGCTTTTTATGCGATTTTTGGCCTCAGGACAATTAAAAACCGATTTTTCCCATCCGATGTGATATGACTTTGCCGTGGTGGATGGGCTTACGTAACTAACAGTATCACACCTGTACATCCATGCACACTGAGTAGTACAGTTTGTTTATCGTCAAACGTACACCTTAGGCGTTATTGTATGACTCATTTGTCATTTGTAGTCGACAACTATTAAATCGTCGTTGTATAGGTTTATTTCTAGGCAACCTATACAATGGCGATTGGTATTGTTTTTATTGAACATTGAACAGCCGTAGTCCCACTCTCCACCTCAAGATAGAGTTACATTCACGACGTATTAAATTATGATGCTTACAGAGCTACCTATTGCTACATTTTGTACCTATTTCGTTTTCTTCCGGCATACTTTTCCCCCTAGTCAGGTAATATTATGCTGCAGTTTGATGTCATTCTGAGCATTGGTGTTATTTCTACAGCGGTCTGAAAGTTTAACCTTAATTATAATCACCCTGTACATCATGTAACATTCTATTAAGCATGAATTTCTAAGCATAGAGGATTTGATTTCTTTTTTTAACAAGGTCTTTTCTCGCTATGAAGTTACCATACAGTACTTCAGATCACCATCAAGCCACACGTATTCGGGTTTGTGATGAACTCCTTAAGTGTATTAACAAATGCCAGGAGCAATCCTACTTCGAGATTCTGCTTCGTATCTAAACTCGTTTCCGACGAGACGTTGTACCGTAATCCTCCATCCTTTCTTTTAACCTCAATATGACTACTGAAGACGTCGGACGAAGGTTAATTGGTTGTCAAGCATGGCAATTATTTGATACATTGTCATAGACCAGAGTAGTAAATCGCAGAAACATCCTCCATTAACGTCCTTTTATCTCCCTGAATGTGATTGTTAATATCCCAAAATGATCGTACCTGAAGCGATACAACTTGACTTTCTCGCGAGCATTCCCTCCATACAGGGCACATGTGTTTTGAATTGCCTCCTCTCCTTTCACCTTTTTGTTAAACAGAAGCAAAACACAGTGTCACAAATGCTAGACTTTACTCCGTTTTTGACTCCGTTTTCTAATGCATAAACAACGCTCCTCATAACGTCAAAGATGAGAAATATTGAAGCTGTCATGGAATGAGCTATACCACAAACTTGAACAAAACAGGAGCATAGTTAAATACCCTTAACAAAATCGCCACGAAACATACTGAAACATAGTATTGTATCATAAGCAACGTTAGATAATGTTACACCTGCTAATTCGAGCGCAGCCGACCGCTGTGGCCTAGCGGTTCTAGGCGTTTCAGTCCGGAACCGCGCTGCTGCTACGGTCGCAGGTTCGAATCCTGACTCGGGCATGGCTGTGTGTGATGTCCTTATGTTAGTTAGGTTTAAGCAGTTTTACGTCTAGGGGAATGATGACCTCTGATGTTAAGTCCCATTGTGCTTATAGCCACTTGAACCATATGAACCAATTCGAGCGCAGAAAAGGCCACTGGAGACCAAAGGCTCTACGCCCAATGTATCGCGACCACTTCGGTGGAAGCCAGTCCGTATCAATAAAAAAAAAAATGGTTCAAATGGCTCTGAGCACTATGGGACTCAACATCTTAGGTCATAAGTCCCCTAGAACTTAGAACTACTTAAACCTAACTAACCTAAGGACATCACACACACCCATGCCCGAGGCAGGATTCGAACCTGCGACCGTAGCAGCCTCGCGGTTCCGGACTGCAGCGCCAGAACCGCACGGCCACCGCGGCCGGCCCGTATCAATCTGTCGCTGGCTGATGGCGCTGAAATTGGTCTTACAATGACAGACACTATCGAGCCCTTTCCAAAACATGTTTCCACAAGATTTTTCTATTACTGGCTGGTTATAAAATGAACGAAACTATGTCTGACTTTGGTGGGCTTAGCAGACAGACGGAATACGGCTTCAAAAAGTAAGGAAAAGAATGGGTTTGATATCACAGCTTTGCGTTCATACTGAGCGACATTGACTAAAAGACACAAACAGGTTATTCACAACAGCAGTTCAAGTGGAAGCCAACACTCCTCGTACCGTGTGCTGCGTACCCTATTATGGCAAAACTTAATGCTAACACACGTGAAATTCGGTGGTTGGTTGGACTGAGGCTAGCTTGAAACGGCTGGTGGGTGGGTTCGATTTCACTTGGGGGTACCAGTTTTTAACAGCCATAAAGATATCCTCTTCACTTCCAGTAAAGCCAATTAAAAAACGCAGTACTGTGCCGTGGTGCTAGATCAACATGAAATATGTCCATTCGCTACTGACTGGAACAGAGTTGGATTAGTTTTGGTTGTCAGAGGCGGAAGTAGCTGCTTGCAGAACCTTTGTCTCTAGTAAGCTTTCTTACACTAGTAATGTTATTTCAGTTCATGAACCACTCCTTATGTAAGATCACAGGATCTTCATTTCTTATTTTATGTGTTACTGAGATTTTGAAAATGTTGACACTGAACTGAGATTCCAGCTCCAATTCCAATTTTTTTTTTTTTAAACCCTTCGAGATGATACTGTCCCATCATTTCGTTGTTTCCTCACGATGGCAAACTTCTCCAGGTCTCTACGAATGGCGCGACCCTAACTAATACTGAAAGGGTATTTGATAGTTGATACGTCTACGTGTGTCGGCCGCAGTGGCCGAGCAGTTCTAGGCGCTACAGTATGGAACCGCGCGACCGCTACTGTCGCAGGTTCGAATCCTGCCTCGAGCATGGATGTGTGTGATGTCCTTAGGTTAGTTAGGTTTAAGTAGTTCTAGGGGACTGATGACCTCAAATTTAAGTCCCATAGTGCTCGGGGCAATTTGAGCCATACCTCTCTGTGTGGTGTCAACAACGACGACATGCGCGGTGTTCGAGTCCCTGCAGCAGAGAACCTTTCGTTGCGTTACCCCGAGCCGGACATGTGTTCATATCACTACTGGTGAAGAAACGACAAACATTTCATGTGTTTTCATAGCTATAAGACAATACTAAAAGGTGCCGGGTTACAATCACCGCCAGGCAAAAATAATTTTTATTGTCGTTTCAGGTTACAGTATCACACTATTGGTAAACATATACAGGGTGATTCAAAAAGAATACCACAACTTAAGCAATTTAAAACTCTGCAACGACAAAAGGAAGAGCTAAGCACTATCTGTCGGCGAATTAAGGGAGCTATAAAGTTTCATTTAGTTGTACATTTGTTCGCTTGAGGCGCTGTTGACTAGGCGTCACCGTCAGTTGATGCTAAGATGGCGACCGCTCAACAGAAACCTTTTTGTGTTATTGAGTACTGCAGAAGTGAATCGACGACAGTTGTTCAGCGTGCATTTCGAACGAAGCATGGTGTTAAACTTCCTGATAGGTGGTGTATTAAACGTTGGTATAAACAGTTTACAGAGAATGGGTGTTTGTGCAAAGGGAAAAGTTCTGGACGGCCAAGAACGAGTGATGAAAATGTAGCACGCATCCAGCAAGCATTTGTTTGCAGCCCAGGAAAATCGACTCGCAGAGCTAGCAGAGAGCTGCAAATTCCACAATCAACTGTATGGAGAGTCCTACGAAAAAGGTTAGTTATGAAACCTTATCGTCTGAAATTGATTCAAGCACTGTCTGCAGCTGATAAGATTAAAAGAATCGATTTCTGTGATTTTATCCTTGCTGGGAAAGTCAACCGTCACAATGTCTGTATATGGGGCACTGAGAATGCGCGGGAAACAACTCAGTATGAACGTGACTCGCCTAAGGTGAACGTTTTCTGTGCCATTTCAGCCAATAAAGTTTTTGGTCCCTATTTCTTCGAAGGTGCTACTGTAACTGGACTACAGTATCTGGAGATGTTAGAGAATTGGCTGTTCCCTCAGCTCGAACAAGAAGCACAACAATTCATATTTCAGCAGGATGGAGCACCACCACATTGGCACTTATCTGTCCGTAACTACCTGAACGTCAACTACCCGAGGCGATGGATCGGCCGCCAGGCAGCCCGTGACAGAGCACTTCATCACTGGCCTCCAAGAAGCCCTGATCTTACCCCCTGCGATTTTTTCTTATGGGGGTATGTTAAGGATATGGTGTTTCGGCCACCTCTCCCAGCCACCATTGATGATTTGAAACGAGAAATAACAGCAGATATCCAAACTGTTACGCCTGATATGCTACAGAGAGTGTGGAACGAGTTGGAGTATCGGGTTGATATTGCTCGAGTGTCTGGAGGGGGCAATATTGAACATATCTGAACTTGTTTTTGAGTGAAAAAAAACCTTTTTAAATACTCTTTATAATGATGTATAACAGAAGGTTATATTATGTTTCTTTCATTAAATACACGTTTTTAATGTTGTAGTATTCTTTTTGAATCACCCTGTATAATTTGTGACATCTGATTGTGCTTAGTTAACAATTGATATAGATCCTAGGTTGTAGTGCCTGTCCATCACCACAGCTTCACTTAGTGGCATTTCACACTTGTGTATTGCACTTTATTACACACCTTTCGAGATTACTTGTCCGAGGTAATATAAGCTTCATGTGGTTCCTCGTTTAGTGCTAAACGCATCGTCATTTATTTCCAGGTTCGAACACTTCGCCTTGTAAATTGATATTGGTGAATACTTCAATATTTTACGCCTCTTTATACTTCCTGGAGTCTCGATAAAATACACAAGCTTTGTTTGGTTAACTCTGGGTTCAGTTTCGGATCATGAACAACTCGTCATATCATTTAATGAGTGTGATAAGACTTCTGAAGCGTCTGTTATTGCAATGAAGCTTAATTTACAAGCGTTAAGGATTGTCTTATCTCTAACTACGTGATTCATAATATTTGTTGTATGACGGTATTGGTTTATATCTGGATTAACTGCCATAAAGATCAATGTTTCTAGTAGTCTCTTGGGATGCCCAGTGTGTGTAGCCAAATGACTATACAGCAGAGTGTTTAGAGAACCTGCGACACAGCTGTGCTGTGTTGGTTGCATACAGTCATGTGCTGCCTGTAGTTCGGAACTGAGGGTTGGCCCACTTTTTGTGCTATCGAGTGTACATTATGCACGCAGTAGGTGCAAGGACGTCGAAAGACGTTTCGGAATAACTGGCCACTTAATTTTTATGTTATTTTATAAGTGTGTATTCTTTGTGTAAACAAGCTTTGCAAACAGGTTTCGATACCTATTTTTCAGTAAACAAGGAAACAAATAGTCTTATGAAGTAGTTTCTTTTTCTTCTTCTCTTTCCTTTCTTTCTAGGCTAAAACCTGTTTCCTTCAGTACCCCTCAGTGTACCCAGAGATTGTCAGCCCATCTTATCGTAGGACAGCCAATATTTCAGTCATTAGTTGGTAATTTATTTCCCACGATTTTTACAATCCTGTCTATGTGTTTGTTCCATTCACGTTTTCTCTTATGTGTCCACTCATTAATGGAGTCCACTTTACATCTTTTTCTAATGCTTTCAATTCTCTCTGTATCTCTTCTATAATCCTTTGCAATATCTTCTTTTATATGGTTTCCGGTCTTGTCTCAGCTGTGTATTTCAAAATTGGTCTAATTACTGTTTTACATATCTTGCCTTTGCACCTTTTCCTATACGCTTGTTTTTCCAAATAGTTTGATTTAAACACACTGTCACTTTGTTTGCCTTTGCTAGTTGTTCTCTAACTTCCTTTTCGACATTTACAAGGCTGGACAATTCAATCCCAAGATATTTAAATGTCATTACTCGTTTAACTACTTTTCATTCTCTTGCAGTTTGTATTTAATTGGTTCCAAAAATGTGGCCATACAATTGCGTTTTTAGGTGGATGTGCCTACCACATTAAATACAGTGTGTACATAAAGTCTGGGAACACTTTTAAATTTATTCCACAAGAACCAAACATTGTACAGATAACATATGTATGTCATTTTGAAGAGAAACCCTGCAAGTTTTTTCATCTATACCACCATAGCGTAGTTCGGTGCTTTGCCGATAGTCAGCGCCAGTGGCAGACATGGTGAATTCAGGTGCGGAGCGAGCTTTCTGTGTGTTGGAGTTCGCTACAGTCTGGAACCGCGCGACCGCGACCGCGGTCGCAGGTTCGAATCCTACCTCGGGCATGGATGTGTGTAATGTCCTTAAGTTAGTTAGGTTTAAGTAGTTCTAAGTTGTAGGGGACTGATGACCTTAGAAGTTAAGTCCCATAGTGCTCATAGCCATTTTTGGAGTTCGACAAAAACAAGTGTGCTACAGCTGTTCAACGGATGTTTAGAACCAATTACGGTAAGAAGCCACCAACAAGAAAGGCCATTTACCATTGGCACAGCAAATTCGTTACGACGGGTTGCTTGTGCCTGGAAAAAGAAAAGCGGACGTCCCAGTGTCAGTCTAGTGAATGTGGAGCGCGTACGAGAGACATTCATAAGGTGTCCAAGGAAATCGGTGCGCCATGCATCACGTGAAATCGAAATGGCTCCAATGACAGTGTGGAAAGTCCTGCGACAGAAGATGCCTATGAAAGCATTCAAATTGGAGCTAGTGAAGAAGCGTGGATCGGCCGTGCTACAGAGGGGGACAGCTGTTTCATGAAATGGCCTCCCCTATCACCAGAACTTACTCCGTGTGACTTTTTTCTGTGGGGGACATTAAAGATCTGGTGTATGTACCGTCTCTACCACGTCATGTAGCAGAGAGAGAGGGAGAGAATACGGGAAGCGACTGCCACAGTCGTCGATGCCATGCTGGGGCGGGTATGGGAATAATTCGATTACCATATTGACGTCTACCGGGTCACTCACGGTTCGAATATTGGATGTTTGAAAAAAAAAAAAATAAAATAAAAAGCTTTCAGAGTTTCTCTTCAAAATGCAATATGTATTAGATTTGTACAATGTTTAGTTCTTGTGCAATAAATAATTGAAAGTGTTCCCCGACTTTCTACATATACATCTACTTGGATACTCTGCAGATCACATTCAAGTGCCTGGCAGAGGGTTCATCGAACCACCTTCCCAATTCTCTATTATTCCACTCTCGCACAGCGCGCGGAAAGAATGAACACCTATATCTTTCCGTACGAGCTCTGATTTCCCTTATTTTATCGTGGTAATCGTTCCTACATGTGTAAGTCGAAGTCAACAAAATATTTTCGCATTCAGAGGAGAAAGTCGGTGATTGGAATTTCTTGAGAAGATTCCGTCGCAACCAAAAACTCCTTTCTTTTAATGATTTCCAGCCCAAATCCTGTATCATTTCTGTGACACTCTCTCCCATATTTCGCGATGATACAAAACGTGCTGCCTTTCTTTGAACTTTTTCGATGTACTCCGTCAGTCCTATCTGGTAAGGATCCCACACCGCACAGCAGTATTCTAAAAGAGGACGGACAAGCGTAGTGTTGTCAGTCTCCTTAGTATGTCTGTTACATTTTCTAAGTGTCCTGCCAATAAAACGCACTCTTTGGTTAGCCTTACCCACAACATTTTCTGTGTGTCCTTCCAATTCAAGTTATTCGTAATTGTAATACCTAGGTATTTAGTTGAATTTACGGCTTTTAGATTAGACTGATTTATCGTGTAACCGAAGTTTGAGTTCCTTTTAGCACTCATGTGGATGACCTCACACTTTTCGTTACTTAGGGTCAATTGCCACTTTTCGCACCATTCAGATATCTTTTCTATATCGTTTTGCAGTTTGGTTTGATCTTCTGATGACTTTATTAGTCGATAAACGACAGCGTCATCTACAAACAACAGATTACGGCTACTCAGATTGCCTCCAAAATAGTTTATATAGGTGAGGAACAGCAAAGGGCCTATAACACTACCTTGAGGAACGCCAGAAATCACTTCTGTTTTACTCCATGACTTTCTGTCTATTACTACGAACTGTGACCTCTCTGACAGGAAATCACAAATCCAGTCACCTAACTGAGACGATATTCGATAAGCACGTAATTTCATTACGAGCCGCTTGTGTGGTACAGTGTCAAAAGCCTCCCGGAAATCCAGAAATAAGCAATCGATCTGAAATCCCTTTATGTACATGTAGAAGTTTTCGCAGGTTATTTTCATTGCCAGCCAGCAGAACTACGTCGTCAACATAATAACTAATTTTTATTTCTTCGTCCACGACTCTATAACCAATACTGGCCAGTAACTCTTTATCACCTTGTCCATGACTACAACAAAAAGTAGTGGGCTCAAAGAATCACCTTGTCTAGTATCACTATTAACTGCTGTTCAGCTAGTCTTCAGTTGTTCTTATTAAGTTGGAATGAACGCCCCCTCCCCCCCCCCCCCCCCAATTGTAGAGCAGATTTAAAACATTTCTTAACTGAATCCTATCGAAAGCTTTCTGTAAATAAATAAAAGAACGATAAGCTGGTCTGTTATATTAAATGGACTTCTCTGCAATCTATTTAAGAATGGGTACTGAATAATCTGTGCGTGACCTATCATACTGCTCCTCTGCAAAGATTGTAATCCTTTTTAGTTTATTTCCTATTTTCTTATGAGTTTAAGAACTGAACTTGAGCCATGGCGGCTTTAATTTTGGTGGCATGACACTCCGCTGGCGTCACTAAGTACTTGGGTTACCGATATCGATCTGGTCATATGTCACGAGCTAGGATGTTTGGTCGAGGTGTGTGTTGTTGGTTTGGCGGGTCCTGTTACAGGCAGTTGGCTAGGGGGCATGTGGCTGGCAAGTTGTTGCTTTTGGGGGCCTCCACCTGTCTGGTACGGGCCTCGATTAGCCGGGGGTGGTTAAATCGGTCGCAGGCTAGCCCTGCCGCCTTGCTTAAGGATTGGTAGCGGCGAGTTGCGGGAAGAGCAGCGGACGTGGCGTGCAACCTGGTCAGCACATTCCCGGCCTATTCTGCAAATTTTACGCACCTCGAAGATCGCCTGTTCGGATTGGAGGCAATAACACCGCGGCTTGGAATCATGCAAGTCACAGCTCCTTCACATCTGAATAGAGGGAAGTTTTGTTTTCTTATTTTTGAGGTACTTGATATTTCAAGGCCACGTCTGTGTTAATGCGAAATTAGACATGTTGTATTAACTCGCCTCCGAGTGATTGTGTACTTCATCATCGGTCAGCGTAACTGATTGCAGTTTGTTCTTCCAAGCCATATTCCGTTCAAGTGTACGAGAATTCTCTGTTATAAATTGAATCGACAAAATTTAATTTGTAACATAACTGTGTCACAGGCAAAGCACCATTAGATTAGATTGGATTAGATGATTCTCGTGGGTGTGTAACATTTCAGAAAGTATAACATAAAAACATATAACATTTGAATATAACACTTCCTACCCTGATCATTTGGCAGGAGATTGTCAAAATAGTGGAATACAATGCGGTAAACTGGAACTGCTAATATTTACAGAATTAACATGCTGTTAGAATGAAACATTGTTATGCACTATTAATAAATTTATCAAACACAAAATAAGTAATCTTGAGTGTTGTGACAAAGCGCTGTCAAAACTGAAGTCTAACAGGTATTTTTACTTAAGCTGGCTTAAAAGTCTCTGTTAGGATATTCATCTATGGAGTAGAAGGAGTTGCTCATCAAAAAGTCTTTCAAACTCTGTTGAAACCACGCTTTATCTGAAACCAAGTTTTTAATGGTTGCTAGCAATTTATTGAAAATGTGTGTTCCTGAATATTGGACCCCATTTTCGACCAAGGTAAGTGGTTTTAGGCCTTTATGTAGATTGTTCTTATTCCTAGTATAGGTACTATGTATTGAGCTGTTGGTTGGAAATAGAGATGTATTACTTGCAACAAATTTCATTAAGGAATAAAAATACTGAGAAGCAGTGGTTAGAACAGTTTTATACATGATGTTCCTGAATTTACACCACAAATGATTCTTATCACATGCTTTTGCATCCTAAAAACTTTTGCTGAGTTGCCCCAAAATATGAGCCCATATGATGTAATAGAATGAAAGTAAGCAAAGTATGCAAGTTTTTTTGTATTTATATCTCCTACATCTGACATCATTCTCATGGCAAATACAGACTTGTTTAAGCGCTTAAGCAATTTTCTGGTATGCTCTTCCCAACTGAATTTATTATCAGTTGTAATTCCAGAAATTTAACACTGTCAACCTCTTCGATCTGCATGTCTTCATATGCTACATGCATGCTGGATGAAAATCTCTTACAGGTTCTGAACTGCATATATTGGGTCTTCTCAAAGTTTAATAACAGTGCATTAGTTTCAAACCGCTTATTAAAGTAAGTGAAAATTTGATTAGCAGCTATTTCTAAATCTGTACTTGACTTGCTACTTATTGAAATGTTTGTATCATCTGCAAACAAAACTAACTTAGCATCTGGCAATGTAACAGATGAGAGGTCATTAATGTACACAAGTAAAAGCAATGGACCCAAGATGGAACCTTGAGAAACACCACATGTAATTAATTCCTAGTCAGATGAACACTGACTGCTTACTGCACAGGTATTTCGCAACGACACCCTTTGTTTCCTGTTAAATAGATAAGACTCAAACTATTTCGGAGCACTGCCAGTGACACCATAATATTCTAATCTACTTAGGCAAACGCTGTGATTCACACAGTCAAAGGCTTCTGACAGGTCACAAAAAATGCCAATAGCCTCTAATTTATTATCTAACGAATTAATTACATTGTAACTCTAAGTGTAAATCACTTTCTCTATATCATAATCCTTAAGAAATCCAAACTGTGCCTTGGACAATATATTATTTGCAGTCAGACGCTTAAGGAGATGTTTGTAAACAACCTTTTCAAATATTTTTGAGAAATCCGGCAAAAGTGAAATTTGTCGGTAGTTTGATGATATTTGTTTATCCCCCTTCTTCTAAAGAGGCTTAACTTCAGCATATTTTAGGCAGTCTGGAGATGTTTCGCTGATAAGAGATTGATTGCACAGATAACTTGAGATAGAACTCAACTCGTATGAGCGCTCTTTGATTAACTTCATTGATATGTTATCATACCCACTGGAATACTTAGGCTTTAAGGATCTTATGATGGATACTACTTCCTTGGGAGAAGTG
Organism: Schistocerca nitens; assembly: GCF_023898315.1. NCBI lineage: Eukaryota > Metazoa > Arthropoda > Insecta > Orthoptera > Acrididae > Schistocerca > Schistocerca nitens. The sequence goes on along the minus strand of NC_064614.1, from coordinate 1,188,795,761 downwards.
AGTGTCATTTCCATTATACTGAAGTTATTTTTAAAGACTGGTCGCAGATACTCCATTTCGCTGTTCACCAAACCTGATAACTACAAGCTGCTAGTAACAGAAATGAAGTACTTGTTTAAGAGGTTTGCAACACTACATGTACTTGTTACCCAAGTCTCATTTATTTTTAGAGCTGTCTGTTCCACTTCCTTTTTGGCCACACCTGTCTCTGTCTTCACTACATCCTGTACAGTTTTTATTTTGTTGCCTGATGTAATTATCTTTTTCTCATAATAAATCTGCTTCGATTTATGGATTACTTGCTTCAATATTTTGCTGTATTCTTTGTAATGCATTAAAATTCTAACATCAGAGCTGTTCCTAGATAGTAGAGACAGTCTTCTTTTTTTCCCAAATGTTATCTTTATTCCTTGTGTAATCCACAGTTTATTTTTTGATTTCGATTTGATTTACCTTTAGTGGAAAACAATTTTCAAAAGTGGAAGTATCTTTATTGTTGAGTGCTTTGTATTTTACGTTTGAGTCAGAAGTATTGTAAACATCTATCCAGTTCATGTCTTTAAGCAATTTCCTGAATTTCCCAATTTTTGAGCTATTTATTACCATCCTGTACTCAGATTTAGTACATTTTTTATCCTGACAAGTTTCAACATGTAACACAAGATGCTGCACGTCATAATCAGATAGCCAATCTACTATTGGTTTTGTGATATGACTTTCTCCCTAGATTTGACTACAAAGATATTACCAATAGCAGTCTCAGGGCATTTGCATATCCTAGTAGCAAAGTTCACTGTATGAACTAAATTGATCGATAGTGCTACTGCCTGTCACTGTAAATCATCTTACTGATAAAACTTTTTGCAGAACGCTTGCCGCCACGTCTAGTTGACTTGACTTCTTTAATGTAATTGAGAACTGTATACCTTTGGTTTCAAGCCCTGCTCCTAATAGTATAAATTGTTAAACTTTGTTATTAATGAACTGAGACTGTTCACGTTTTTAAAAGATTGCGACCGTTGTTGTTACTGTAACAAATTTTTTTAAAATTGTAATTGTAACATTGTTGTTAGGCAATTAAGTGTACTGCATGAAACAACAAATGACAAAATATGTGGGTCCACCTTCCATGTGTTTTTTCTTAAAGTTATCCCAACCCTACTTGTGAGGTATCAGAACTCCGTAGATTTCTCTCTCCATAATTGGTTTGCTCTTTCTTACCTACTTTTCTGTGCACTAGTTTTGTAATACTAATTCTCCATTCATTTACAATTTTGTTACTAGCTATAACGTTATTAAGCAACGGGGTTAATTGTTCAGTTAGTGGGTATCCCTCATACTTCAGTAATTTATAGCGAATCGTAGCTTTCCCTGGAGACTTCATGTCTTTTAACAGACTTAGTTTCTTTTACCTTTGCATGCAAAACAGTGACCTCATCATTACCTTTTATACTGATCTGTAATCTGTCTTCATTTTCTGATGATTTTTTTCCTTTATACAACTCGGTTAAATTTTTAACGCATGATTTCTCATTTACGTCGTACACTTTCGAAAATTTCTTTTAATTCTTTCCTCTTCCGTCGTATCATTCTCCAGATTTTTTTCTGCAACCCGTAGGAGTCATGTCCTAAACTTTCACAAAATGCTCCCGAGTTTTCCCGTTCAAAAGATTCATTAGAGATTTTGTCTCTCAGTGCGAATAATCTTAGCAAGTCTCTTCAGTTTTTGGTGTTTTATATTGCAGATAGGCACACCTCTTTTTTTTACACATTTCTTTAACACCTTAGCGAAACCATGGTATTCTGTTTGTTTTCCTCTCTTGCTTTGTAACTCGTGTACCTAGTTCTTCTTGAGCTGCTGTTTTAATACTTCCTTTGAATTCTCCCAATCCTGATGTACATTATCTTCTGTATTAATGTGCAGCAGCTAAGCAGAGATCTTGGAGAAATATTGAGAATTAGTTGGAGGCTGAGGAAGGAAGACGTAGTTCCCAGGGCAGCACCTTCATCCTTTACACATGGACCACGTAGATGCATCAGTGGCAACGGCAGATTCCAGCGTAGCAAAGGCAGTCAGCAGTGTGTAGAATAAAAAGATAAGTGCCGCCGCAGACAGCATTGAATTATGTAAATTTTCAGATAAGCTTGAGGATACGAAAAGCATGAAGATCAATCTCCGAATCTACAGTATGTGGTTCAGATCGGTTTGTTAAATCTGAGACTCCTAAATCAGATCGTATTAGACCGGAACTATTCGTTCGATGAACTAATGTTAGGAATTTATAGTGTAAGTTTCTGAACATTCCTCTATCATACGACTGGCGTTCAGCAATGCAAGACTTTTTTTCCGTTAAAGCATTCTGACGTTATTGAAGATTCCTTGGAACGCATCTGCTTTTGAGACGCCATTTTGAAGACTACGTATAGGTACAGCGCCGCCACCTATCGGAACTTCATGAAACTAGGGGGCCTCAAGCTGGAATATCCCACTATGTCCCACAGCAAATTCTGCATTTTTTAAATCGAAATTGGCTGAGAAAAAATGTATTGCATTACTTACTGAACGCCTCTCGTACTATGTAATTGGCAGCATACAGCCAACCGGTTATAGAGCTGCAAAATCTTTTTTAACAACCTAATATAATAGTCCTTGGTTCCCTTTACGATTCCACGTGAATTACCTACAGTGCCCCTTCCATACCGTGGTGCAGCATCTACAAATAATAAATCCTCGTCAGAGATTGAAACTAAGCCAAAGCTAGATCGAAAACCTGAAACACCACCTGTCCCGGACGATACATTTATCATTGCTCATGAAAGGCTTGGCTTGGGTAAGAGTATTGGTCGGATTCAGAGTTTCTACCTGCGGTAATTTTACTACAGTCTACTCTACTCTACAGAGTCCACGTAAGCTGGAAATAATTTTAATCTACGTTAGACATCCCAAATAAAAATGAGTTTGCGTTGGTTTAAGGGCCATAAAACTACGAAATTTTTGTTTTTTAAAAAAAAAAAAAATGGCTCTGAGCACTATGGGACTCAACTGCTGTGGTCATTAGTCCCCTAGAACTTAGAACTACTTAAACATAACTAACCTAAGGACATCACACACATCCATGCCCGAGGCAGGATTCGAACCTGCGACCTTAGCAGTCGCACGGTTCCGGACTGTGCGCCTAGAACCGCGAGACCACCGCGGCCGGCTTTTGTTTCTCATTTTGCCCTTATAACTTGAAACCGTACATCGCATGGAAAATTGTCAACGCATCAAAATGACAAAGAACAATAATTCACGCAGAATGACCAACTTAATATTTTTAATTGGTTCAGCCATTTAGTCACAATCGATGCTCAAAATTGGCCATTTTACCAACTTGGCGGGAAAGTGAGCTATGCTCATGTTCCAACGCCTTAAAAACGGCTACTCCGATCGAAAAGTATCAGTTGTACAGCGTCAAATTCCACCTAAAAGCAGCTACTAAATTTAAAAATTCACTGACTCATTTGCAAACATACTAATAAAAGCGTGAAAGTAGGCTGCTACTAAGACGTTTTGTGTGAACTAAAACTACTTTTGAAGGCGAAATCCTCCACATTCATCCAGATATTCACATTTAAGGGCGACTTATTTAAGTGCCTACCTACATACTATGTAGTTATCTCTATTTATTAGGTTAATTATTCATTTATTTGTATCTTTGAAACGGAATGAATGAATTTTAATATTTAGCCGCTCTTTTTAGGCGTAATTTGACGCTCTACAGTTTTCATGACTGACATTCTTCACTCTGAGGAGCCCTTTCTTCAGTTGCAGGCGTTGGAACGTGAACATGACTCAGTTTCCCGCCAAGTTGGTAAAAATTTTCGATCTCTGACGATCGATTGCGGCTAAATGGCTAAAGAGACTTTAACGTTTAACTAGGCCATTTTACTTGACATCCTATTCCCTTCCAGTTTTGTGTCATGAGAATTTTCTGTGCAATGTATCGTTTTCAAGTTAACGAGCGAAAAACTGAAAGAAGCCTAAAAATTTGATAGCTTTATCGGTCCTCAAAAGTTTAGCATAAGCCAGAAACCATCGCAAACTCATTCAACTCTTATTTGGGATGCCTAATTCCGATTAAAATTATTTTTCAGCTTGTGCATGGTTATTGACCAGCGCGGCCTTTTTTCGGACTAATTTTCCTGGACTACATGTTCACTGACTGCAACTGTAATGCATACTGACACTGGTGTGTCAACCCTATGTTGCCGTACCATTGACAGCGCCTAACGGAAAGATATGAAACGAACACTACTGGAAGACCTTTCGTAAGATGGTTGTCGACTGTGAACTGAGATTTAATTCTCGTTAAATAATTCGCCGTGAATAGTGGAAGCGTGATCATTGGTTAGTCTTGTTACTCGAGTACAAAAACAGAATCATAGAGCAGAGGTTGCAGGGGCAGTAGATTTATAATCCGGCTTCACACATCGCATCGCCGACATGGACGGCGGGGAATATGGCAAACGAGGTAATATTATTTCCACTGGTGACAATAATGGCAGTGATTCTGTGGTAAGTGCTGTCCATTGATTGAACAGTGAAATAAATAATCCTGAAGTTGAAGGATTGCGAGGTGCCGGGGCTAGCAGTGTATTTAACATTAAATTCTTCTCGAATCTTTATATGGAAATGATGCTCTAAGTCCCCCTTTTTCTCCGACTTTTGCTGTTGCACATGGATTGAGAAGAAACGTGAACTGACTGTAATCGACCCTGCAAGTGGAGTAGAAAAGAGTTTGGCACCTGCAATAATTTAATTGGATAGAAATTAATTAGATAAGGGAAAGTTTCATTAACATAGTGAGAAATGAAGGGGTTGCATAGTTAACTGATTAACAGAATGAAAGTTCTGTCCAAAATAACAATTTCATTTATTATGAATAAACTCAAAACAATAAACAAAACACGTGAAACATTTACAGTACATCAAACTGGATACTCAAATAAATGCTGCCAAGGTGAAGATGTCCATAAACTAGATTGTGACATTTATGATCAAGTGGTATGTGGAGCCAATTCCTTGCAACTCAAATCTTAAGAGAAACACCCAGTCAACGCAACATTAATTGCTGCTACAGTAGTGATAATTCAGACAATGAACACCCAAGACAGAACAAAGTTAGAGAAGACGAAGAGGCGCGCTCTGCCGAGCTCTGATTATCAACAAGCAAAATTCCCTGATTTGCCAGTGCTGCGGATGTACATTACCAAGCTGTCTTCATAACCGCAAGGACACGATCTGACATACCGGAGGCGATGGCTGGTTGCTTCGACGTCCCGTCGTGGTGATGATAATGTCGCGAGTATAGCCTGAAACAAATTATCCTAGTCTGGTTGTTCCAGACTAAAGACTTCCTAGCAACACAAATACGCCTCTGAGGGAGACGAAGAAGGCTCGCTACACAATCACTGACGGTACAGTGAGTGATTTTAACAAGAGGAGTCACACAGTAACTCCAGTACAGTCAACTTTAGCCAAAACTGCTCAAGACTGACAACATAGGCCGCTTGTACGCAGAAAGCTCAACTGCCAACTGTACTTGGAAAGTTACGTTGAAGACGAAACTTCAGCCACTTCATAAAACAGTTACAATTAAATGAAAGTATATTAGACAGCCAACGGAAGGCAGGCTGACCAGAGCAGCAAGAGCTCAGTCTTGTAACCTACTCCGACCGAAAGGCGAGAGCCGACTCCTCAAGAGCACCCATACAAGCCGAACACAGAACATTCCCGCCCCCACGACAGTGGCCGTGGTTAAACGTTCCATTCAGCAACTCGAAAACCGGCGGAAAATTCCACTCTATTGCCAAAGCACTACCATTCCACCAATGGAGATACTTGGCGCCAATTTCTGCGCCGATTTTGCTACGTCACTGAGCTATGTCCTGAGCAAGCCTATCACAGTTATGATTTTGCAGAAAACGGGGGAATTTGCCCGCCAAGACCGCCTGGGAACACAAGTCATTCCCACGCCTCGCTGGTAGCCCGCCAAAAAGTGTTTTCACTAAGTTTCTGCGAAGTAACGGAATCTATAGCTCCAGCCGCTCCTTCAGGCCCCTGTGGGCGTGTCGCACCCGCTCTTATGACAATGTCGGCGTCTGGAAAGCATCCACGCGACTCCCTCACACCCGTCGGCTTAACCCTGCAGCAGAACCTGCCTGTCACCGGACCACCTGGGTGACGAGAGACGCCGTGTGGGAAGTCCGAGGGTGAAGAAATAGCAACTTTTCACCGCATGCAATTAGAGAGAAAAATCGAATTGCTCAGAGTAAGATAGAAATATGCCACCTCTCAGGATTCAGTCGGAAGAAAGCGACAGTAACAGGGACATTCAAGGGTATGACAAAAGACAAGCTTTACATTTGTCACAACAATGGATCCACAGGCGACTCCCAGTAGCAATAACAATGAAGGAGTCTCTGAATATACAATTGAAAATGAGATGCACGTATTTCAGGCACCACTGTCAAGAGATTCACGTGTAACAACTTCACCATCAGAAAAACTTCCACGAAACTTATGTAAGCCGCACAGAAAACTGTCAATAATAGTGTACTTAGAAAGAAAAACAGCTGATGCAGGAAAGATACATCCTATGGCGCTAGGAAAAGTTATTCACCGTCTTAAGTCAAGGATTCATGCCCACAATATGATCTCAGAGGAAGGTAGAAATAGATCAAAAATTGAAGCCAAATCTCCAGCAGCTGCTAATAACTTGGTAGTCAGAAGCAATATCTGAGCTGAATTTTGAGTTATATGTTCCTAACCGCATGGCGTTGAAACAAGGAGTAATGTGAGATATCCACACAAAACTTTCTGAAGCCTAAATTATGGGATCAGTGACTTCGAATGTTCGTATCATCAAAGGAATGTGAAAGATGAAATGTGTCACTCGAAGCAACTTGTGTTATAAATCTGCAGACCTGATTCATCACTTTTCACTCTGAAATCCTTCCACATTATATGTATATTCATAGCACACGCTGTGAAGTTACTCCACACGTACCAGTGTTAATGTAATGGGCATACAGTCAGACAATGTTGCAGTCAGTATTGTTGCTGTCGATGTAGCATTCAACATACTACGGAATAGAACCACAATGCCTATAGATCATGCACACATTGCTGCGAGGGGCATGAAGGTATGGACAAAAAATGTAGAGTTCGTATATAGGAAACGAGTCAATGAAATGGCAACTTAAAACAATTTCAGCTTTAAAGAGACTAAGAATTATTTACGCAATGCAACATATTCTCAGGCGTTTCAGTCTTTCCCAGTGTCTGCAAATATTACTGCATCTCAAATTCAACCGCACTGACTCGTGAACAGGGGTCGATAAGAAGAGCGTGAACTTTCACCACTGCCCGTTTGTGAGCCAAAAATATCCTTTTAGAATAGGAAGAATTACTCAAAGTATATTACCATACGGCATGTTGTTGTTGTTATGGTCTTCAGGCAAGAGACTGGTTTGATGCAGCTCTCCATGCTACTCTATGCCCATTCTGTGAAATTAATACGTCAGGTGTTGTTGAATGGTGTGTTAGAAACTGCAAAAACTGAGTCTTACTGTGATTTAGCGTAAGTTTATTTTCTACAAGCCATGAACTACACTATTTGAAACCAGACCGGTATTGCACACAACATCCTTTACTACCAAGCTAGAGCCGTCAGCAAACAGAAATATTTTAGAGTTACCCATAATACTAGAGGGCCTATCATTTATATGAATAAGGAACAGGAGTGGCCCCAACACTGATCCATGAGGCACCCCCCACTTGTCACAGCCATTCTCAACATAGTGAATAATAACCTTTTGCTGTCTGTTGCTAAAGTTAGAGGTGAACTAATTGTGAGCTACTCCCCGTATTCCATAATCGTACAACTTCTAGAGCAATATTTTGTGATCAACACAATCAAACGCCTTAGTTGCATCAAAAAATCTGCCTAGAGTTCGAATTTTTTGTTTAACCTATCCAGTACCTCACAGAAAAAAGAGAATACAGCATTTTCAGTTGTTAAACGACTTCTAAAGCCAAACTGTACATTTGATGATAGCAAATCTTGTGACTTAAAATGATCAATTATCCTTACATACACAGCCTTTTCAGTAGCTTTAGCAAAAACTGATGGCATAGTAATAGGTCTAAAATTGTCTACATTATCCCTTTCTCCCTTTTTACAAAGCAGTTTTACTACTGAGTACTTTAATCGTTCAGAAAACTAACCATTCCTAAAGGAAAATTATAAATATGGCTAAATACAGTGCTAACATGCGTGGCACAGTACTTTAATATTCTGATAGGCACTCCATCATAACCATGAGAGTTCTTAGTCTTCAGTGATTTAATGTGTGTTCTAACTACCTAGACACATTGTGTACACGATGTGTGGATTTTTGTATGTGATGTTTCTTTTTTATTACTGTTCAATAATCACTTTGTGAGTTGTTTATAGTTGTGGCATGTATCAGTCATTTATTTATACACAAAATATTTTTGTAAATGGCAATTTACGAAGTGTATAGTAGAAGAAACATTAAGAAAGTACTTTGTAAACGCCATGGGTGGAAGTATGGCGATGGTCAAATGCCAATAATAATAAAATAATAATAAATAAAATAATAATAAATAAAATAATAATAATAATAAAATAATAATAAATAATATAATAATAATAAATAATAATGAAAATAATAAAATAATAAAACGAAACTACTATCATTGCAAATCCCGTCACTTACCATTCGTTCTTGTAACTTTTTTCTTTTACTCATATTTCGTTCCCTTCTGAAAAGGGTAGAGCGGACCCTTGAGAATTTATTTCTTCTCAGCTAATCTAGGTGACACTGGGACATGGGATTCCAATTCGGAAGAGTAACTTGTCTCACAGACCTCACGTGTTCACCGTGCTTGTCCCTGCGGCCTGCGGTACTGAAACCTCAGTACACTCCTGCTTTGCGCTGTCAAATGGTTTCTCTACGCAGACAAATATTACCAAAGCAACGTGATAATTTTTTTTTTTAAGTCTTGCTTCCATTAACAATCGTAACACCAGAACTGCCTCTTTTGCTCTTTTACCTTTTCTAAAACCAAACAAGAGCGAAGAGGTGTAGTGGGAAGGCATTGGTCTCGTATTCAGTAGGACTGCTCTTCACTTGCATCCAGATTTAAATTTTGCGTAATTTTCAGAAACAGCTTGAGAAAAATTAAGAAAAATGCCGGAATGTTCCTTTGAAACTACATTTTCAGTTTCCCTCCCTGTTCTTCCCCATTGTGGTGCTATCGTTGGCATTTCGCTAAACATTCTTCTTCCTTCCTTCCTTCCTTCAAACATCTTACTTTTTTTTTCTTCGGAATTTGACCAAATATGCACCACGTAGTACTTAAGGCTTTTTACAATATTGCTGTTCCTGTGTTGTTAAGAAAAACTATGCAATGTTTCGTTGGACATGTGTGCATGTCTGTAGGAACAGGCACAGCAACTACTACAGACGTTACGAAATACATGAAATATATTCACAATTGCGAATATAGACAACCAACATGCATGCATGTCCAAAGGAATATTGCATCGTTCTTCTAACAACACACCCTATTTATTCGCCGATATCAGGCAGCGACATTCACTTAAAATAACCTCCCCCGCACGGGAATTACATAATGTGTATACGAGTGCAGATTGTGAAGAAGCAAAGACGACAAACGGAAATTTGTGTCTACTGTGAGTCATGCACGGATAGCCAAAGTGATTAAGTCGACCGCTCGCGTAAAGCGGGAAATCCGGTTTCGAATCCCAGTCCGGCACAAAATACTTGCTGTCGTCATTCTCTTATAAGCCGATGGATTTTCGTTTTCTCAACTGTGAAGACATTTCATGTATTAAGGCTTTTAGGCCTGTCTTTTCCTCTCTTCTCAGTATCTCTTTATTGTTTCACTCCTTTTCTTTCTCTCCTCCTCGGAAATGTAATGTGTGGACGTCCAGCTTAGCGGTTTCTCTTCATATGACTTTGACTTTGCTCCTGAATACTTCTGTGTTTTGGATCATCTCTAGTGTTATACGAGTTTCTTGTGCACCTCATTTCATCTCTTCTACCCACTCAGAGGTGGACTTTGATTATGTGATATAACAGAAGATTGTTTTGCTAGTACGTGTTCGTCCATTCTTGCTAAGTCTCCATAAAATTTCAACCGTCGGTCCCGTATTGTGTCCCTTAATGTTTCCGTGAACTTATAGAGCTACTCTTTTTTTTCCGTTCTTCCCACTTCCATCAGTAGCCTTCTGAGGACCCAGAATTTTCCTGAGAATCTTCCTTTTCTTCCAAATGTCCGTTTTCATTCAGAACTAACTGCAGCACCCGTCATCTAGCGGTAGCATCTTGGATTAATAATCAAAACGTACTTGGTAAATGGAAATGCCGTGTGGCTAGGGCCCCCCCCCCCCCCCCCCCCCCCGTGTTTCCAGTTGACGCCACTTCGGTGACTTGCGTATCGATGGGGATGAAATGATGATAAGGACAACACAACACCCCGTCCCTGAACGGAGAAAATCTCCGACCCAGCCGGGAATCGAACCCGCGCCGTTAGGTATGACATTTCGTCGCGCTGACTACTCAGCTACCAGGGAAGGACAACGTACTTGGTCCCGGGTTAGGACCCCGTTACCGCTTAAATTTTAAATAAAAATCATCAGCAATGGCGGCCCAAGAATTCCGGCATAGTAAATCACCATCATTCAGACAACGGCTTTGTCAAAGAGGACGGAGGAGCAGGTAGAGGTTCAGGACACTCTCTTGCCCTTAGGGTGCGAAACTGCCCCTAAACGCGGAAGAATCAACAATGATCAAAGGCTTGAGGCTGCAGAAGGCAATGGAAACCACTGCATTAAAGACAGATAACGTGCAACCCACAGAACATTGGAAAAGTGCCACGATGGTTTCCACACTGGCAAAAGATTCCGGTCTAGTACCCCATTCGGACCTCTGGGCGGTGACTGCCAAGGGGGAGGTGACCACGAGGAAAATATTGAATAAACAATGAAACGATAATGTTCTACGAATCTTGGCGTGGAATGTCAGAAGTTTGAAAGTGGTAGGGAAGCTAGAAAACCTGAAAACGGAAATGCTAAGCCTCAGTCTAGATATAGTGAGGGTAAGTGAAGAGAAGGAGGATAAGGATTTATGGTGAAACGAGTATAAGGTAACATCATCAGCAGCACAAAATGGTATAACGGGAATAGGATTCGTTATGAATAGAAAGGTAGGACAAGGTGTGAGTTACTATGAACAGCTTAGTGATAGGGTTGATCAGAATCTGTAGCAGACCAACACTAACGGCAATAGTTCATGGCCGGCCAGTGTGGCCGAGCGGTTCTAGGCGCTTCAGTAGTGCTCAGAACCATTTGAACCAGCCAATACTACAGGTCCAGAAATCTGCAGCCGAGACCGTCACAGAGTCAATGAAGATTCTGGCTCAATCCAAAGGACTCCAGTCGACTCTGAGAACAATGCTGCAAATTGATATCTCCGTTTGAACCCGGCTTGTAAAGCCAGCAGCCTTCATCAACTTCGCCAGCAGCATCTGTGAACTAGGGATGGCCTCATAACCCAAGCGACAAGCATCGTTGGTGTCGACTTGAGCCACAACTTGCATACGACTGCACTCTACAAATCATCAGTAAATGGTTAGTGTGGTAATCCAGTGGTGTGAAAGAGATCCTCAGTGAGTGTTTCCTGTGAAAGCTAGTGCAAACTTTTTGCGTTTAAAACTTACACTAAGAAAAATGGTAAGTAGTAAATCTCGTTGTTGTCTAAACCACCCCGACAACTTTTGTTATGTGTGTGGTAAATTCACTCCAAAAGCCCCAAAAAACCAAACACTGATTTGTCCTGTGGGTGATAAAGATAAAAATTTTGCACCTTATATTACCTGCAAATCTGTACTACCACCTTAATCGAGTGGTTGATAGCAAAACGCCGAGCCATGCCATTCGCTGTTCCGATGGTGTGGTATGAACCTGAAGACCATTATTGAGATTGTTACTTCTGTCTTACAAATATTTCGGAACATTTAAGCAAAATAAAGTATCCAAATGTATTTTCAGTGCATTTCCCTGTGCCCCATGATGAGGGGTTGCCTGTTCCTGTCTGTAACTTGAAAGCCACGGAACCAGACACCATGTCAAGTGAATCAGAAAGTAATGAACATATAGAACAGTACTGCCCTCAATATCATGACACTTCGCCTCAGCTCTTTAATCAAAAGGAACTGAACGATTTGGTTAGCGATCTAAAACTTTCGAAACAACAAGCTGAACTCTTTGGGTCGAGACTGCAACAACGGAACCTTCTAGCTCCAGGGACAAAAATTTCCGATCAAGTGGTGCTTCCTTCGCTCAATATTTCGATATGCAGAATTCAATGTGTCTATGTACAGAAGTCAATGGTCTGATGATGCAGCTAGGTGTGCAACATAACACACAGGAGTAGCGACTATTTATTGACTCCAGTAAAACCAGCTTGGAAGCAGTACTACTGCATAATGGCAATGCATTTTCATCGGTACTTTTGGCTTAAGTAGTAGACATAGAAGAAACTTATGAAACTATGGCTTTGGTACTAGAGGCAATCAAATATAAGGATCATGAATGGCAGCATTGCTGTGATTTGAAAGTTGTTGCACTCGTTACATGTTTACAGGCTGGATTCACGAAATACTGCTACTTTTTGTGCCTTTTGGACAGCCGTGACACCAAGAACCACTATAAGAAATGACCTATAAGGAAGTCATATGTGCCTGGAAACGTAAATGTGAACAATACCCCATTGGTTGTGCCCGATAAAATCATTTTGCCTCCCCTTCATTTCAAGTTGGGCCTTATCATGAACTTTGTAAAAGCTCTGGATAAAGAAGGTAAGGCCTTCAATCATTTAAAAGAAAAGTTTCCCGAATTAAGTGAGGCAATGCTGAAAAGGGTATATTTGTTGGACCACAAATACGAAAACTGCTGAAACTTCTAACATTTGATACCAAACTCACAGATATCAAAGTAGCAGCTTGGTTTTCTTTTAAAGCAATTGTGAAGGGCTTTTTGGGTAACAGAAAAGACAAAAACTATGTTACCATTGTGAATGATCTGTTGGACAACTATAAGAACATGGGGTGTAAAATGTCGCTTAAAATTCACTTTTTACATTCTCACCTCGATTTCTTCCCGAACAATTTTGGAGCCGTGAGCGATGAGCATGGTCAACGGATTCACCAAGACATTCTTACAATGGAACACCGTTACCAAGGTCACTGGAACCCTTCGATGATGGGTCTGGTTAGGTAGAGTGATGAAATGAAACGGCAAACGAAACAAAAGCTCCGTCGTCGCATTCTTCAAAAACCAAAGACGATTAAAGGTGAAAATGGCTTCTGAAATAATTTGGACCTTTCATTGGCATCATGTCCATTATACATACAAAATAGTATTGATTTCAAAAGTTCTGAATGTGTATTTTTGTTTGACTTAATTGTTTCAATTTTCGCTATTACCATTTTTTACTCTGCTGTGTATCTAGGAAATGTGACATAGAGAAAAACTGATTTTACCAGTGTATTCAGTATCACAAAATTAGGTAAATCCACCATTTTACAAACCAGATGCAGAAAAAAGTTTAAATTTGCTAACTAGTGTAGCCGCAGGCAAGACCTCCGCCACATCTCGGATGAGGCCCGCCGGCAGACATACTGAGTGCACATTGTCTTTCTCTCTGGCGCTGAACGCTATCTGCCTAAGGGGCTCTATTACCCGCCTATTGTTGGAGCTCCCAATAACTGGGAAACCTCTCCCCCCGTGTGCCTGCTCGGACCCTGCTGAAGGTTTGGCCACCAGTCCACTCACAGGGTGAATAGGCGAGGTCATACGGACAGCCTCCACATTGGCCCTGCTCCTCGAACGATGAGAGGGCGTTTCCAGCGGCCATTCATCCTCTTGTGAGGGCAGATCCACCACATCGGGTACAGATTAGAATAGTACTTGTTCCATAGATCATGAATGCGACACTTCGTAATGATGTGGAATGTGTCAGGTTAATAAAAGGTGTCTATACAAGATATTACATTATACAAAATATTACACGACACTTAATATTTAATTTTTTTGGTGGGGTTTGGGGAAATTACCCACTTACTATATCCAAAAATTCATCTAACGAGTAGAAGGAGTTGCCATTAAGAAATTCTTTTAACTTCCTGGCTGTCTGTCAGACTTTTGATGCTATTAGGTAAGTGACCAAAGACTTTTGTGGCAGCATAGTTTACCCCCTTCTGAGCCAAAGTTAGATTTAACCTTGACTAGTGAAATCATCCTTTCTCCTAGTGTTGTAGCCATGTACACTGCTATTAGTTTTGAATTCGTTTGAATTGTTAATAACAAATTTCATAAGTGAATATATACATTGTGGGGCTACAGTGAAGATCTCTAGCTCTTTAAATAAGTGTCTGCAGGATGATCTTGGATGAGCTCCAGCAATTATTCTGATAACACGCTTTTGTGCAATGAACACTCTTTTACTCAATGACAAGTTACCCCAGAATATGATGCCATACGAAAGCAGAGAATGAAAATAGGCGTGGTAAGCTAATTTAAAGAGATGTATATCTCCATAATTTGCAATGACCCTAATAGCATAAGTAGCTGAACTCAAACATTTCAGCAGATCTTCAGGGTGTTTTTTTTTTTCAGTTCAACCCCTCATCAGTGCATACACCGAGAAATTTTGAATATTCTACTTTAGCTACCGATTTCTGATCGAAGTCTATATTTATTAATGGTGTCATTCCATTTACTGTGTGGAACTGTATACACTGTGTTTTGTCAAAGTTTAATGAGAGCCCATTTGCAAAGAACCACTTAATAATTTTCGGAAAAACATCATTTACAATTTCACCAGTTACTTCTTGTCTGTTGGGTGTTATAGCTATACTTGTATCATCAGGAAAAGTACCAGCTTTGCATCTTCGTGACTATAGAATGGCAACTCATTAATATACCGGGTGATCAAAAAGTCATGAATAAATCACGGAATAATGTAGATAGAGAGGTACAAATTGACACACATTCTTGGAATGACATGGGGTTTTATTAGAACCAAAAAAATACAAAAGTTCAAACAATGTCATACAGATGGTGCTTCATCTGATCAGAATAGCAATAATTAGCATAACAAAGTGAGACAAAGCAAAGATGATGTTCTTTACAAGGAATGCTCAATATGTCCACCATCAACAATAGCTGTAGTCGAGGAATAATGTTGTGAACAGCACTGTAAAGCATGTCCGGAGTTATGGTGAGGCACTGGCGTCGGATGTTGTCTTTTAGCATCCCTAGAGATGTCGCTCGATCACGATACACTTGCGACTTCAGGTAATCCCAAAGCCAATAATCGTACGGACTGAGGTCTGGTGACCTGGGAGGCCAAGCATGACAAACGTGGCGGCTGAGCACACGATCATCACCAAACGAAGCGGGCAAGAGCTCTTTCACGCGTCTAGCAATATGGGGAGGAGCGCCATCCCGCATAAACATCGTACGTTCCAGCAGGTGTTCATCAGCCAGGCTGGGGATGATGCGAGTCTGTAACATATCGGCGTACCTCTCACCCGTCACGGTAGCAGTTACTGGCGTTTTGCTGTCCAGCGCCATCTGTCGGACATTTTGTGAACATTGTTTTTTTTTGTTCTAATAAAACCCGATGTCATTCCAAGCAAGTGTGTCAATTTTTACCTCTCTATCTACATTATTCCGTGGTTTATTAAGTATTCAAATTAATACTCACTTTTTGATCAACCGGTATATTAAGAACAGCAGAGGACCCAAGACCGAACCTTGCGGCACCCCATTCTTGATTATTCCCTAGTTTGAGAAATCACCAGTTTTTGCATATTATGTGAACTGCTTATTTCAATTTTCTGCACTCTTCCAGTCAGGTATGATTTAAACCATTTGAGCGCTGTCCCATTCATACCACAGTACTTGAGCTTATCTACACTGGGAACTGCCTCGACAGCAGAACCCATGGGAGAAACAAGCGACACCTGAGGTGTCTCATGCAATGAATCAGATTCTCTGCCACCGCTACACCCTGAGGCAGCAGCCTAAAGACAACTGACGGTAACCAAAAGCCCATCCAGCTTTCCGCGAACTGCGGCCAGCTTCTGCGTCCACACATAGCCTGCATACATTCTACCCATCCCAGTGTTGCCAACTTAAGAACTGATTATAAAAGCACACACAGAAACCTAGATATGCAACTTGCTGCAGACTGCCTGACATTTTGCAGTTACAAAATCGTGAGAAGAAACCTCCTATATATATATATATATATATATATATATATATATATATATATATATATATACTATGAAAATAACACAGAAGAAGCTACATACATAACTTGCCCTTTTCATGTGTGAGTACCAGATGGCAGTAGGAGACTGACTGACCCTTTACAAGGCTCAAGGCTCCAAACAAGCAAGGTAACAGCTATTGCGCTACTGACTGCCTGAATTTTTACTTAACTGCAATATGCAATAATAACCACTTAAATGGAAAAAAAAACACGCATGAAATTTAAGAAGTATGTTACTAAGAAAACACGAAAGAAGCTAAATACGTAACTTGCCCTTTCCGGGTTGAACCAGAGCGCTCTAAGAGCCTGACTGACGCTTACTAGTTTCAAAACGAACGGTCCCTGGCACATAAAAACAAATAAGTAAATAGGTAGTGCGCTACTGACTGCCTAAATTTGCACTTTGTTTCAAATGGCTTAGAGATTTCCTTAAAAAATTAATTTCTGAGGTGGTGACTGTCAAGCTTTGTTTTACGATTTCCCTCCTTGTTTTATCAGTTTCTAATTCCTCTAAACGTCAAAAAATGTTTGTCAATTGAGTAGTAAGCTTTTTTTTTAAGTCGACAAAAATTACGACTGTGTTTGGGCTTCTTATTGCTCTAGTTCTCTGAGTGTCTTGAGGATGAATACCTATTCCATGCATGATCTGTATTTTCGGAATAGGCTTGATATTCTCCAGTGAGGTGACCAGTCTATTCTTCAACTCTTCTCAGTAGAGAAGACTGTGGAAAGAATCTTATACGCAAATGAAAGTAAGGAGTTCCCTCTGTAGTTGTTCGAATCCTTACTGTTGCCTTTTTCATGAAGTGATATATGAGCGCACATTTCTTTTTGTCGGTATCTTTTCAGTTTTCCATATTTCTCCTATAGGGCATTGTATTACATCTGCAGCGACTTTCTCTCCAATCTTTCACATTTATGCGACAGTACCATCTTCACCTGGTGCCTTATTATCATTGAGCTACTTGATCACCTGCCTAATTTCTCTGCCGCGTAGAGGTTTGGAATCTAACATATTGAGGCCGGCCGAAGTGGCCGTGCGGTTAAAGGCGCTGCAGTCTGGAACCGCAAGACCGCTACGGTCGCAGGTTCGAATCCTGCCTCGGGCATGGATGTTTGTGATGTCATTAGGTTAGTTAGGTTTAACTAGTTCTAAGTTCTAGGGGACTAATGACCTCAGCAGTTGAGTCCCATAGTGCTCAGAGCCATTTGAACCATTCTAACATATTGAGGGTTTGTTTCTGAGCATACAGTCTTTCCTGAGGCTATGAAAAGTTTAACAGCACTTTGAAATAGTCTGTCAATAGCTGGTAGTTTTCTTTATTATCTGTAACTACGCTTCTATCCGTTCGCCTAAAGCACAGATTTGGTGGCTGATATTCCTGCATCTCCTCTTTGAAGGTTCTGCAAAACTCCCTGGTGTTGTACTTTGAACTCTTCTTCCACGTTTTACACTCTGCTTTTGTCATATTCGTCTTCTCTGCTCTTATAATCTTGGTTGTTTCTTTCCTTTCGTTCTCTTAGTCTTCCCATTTCTCTTCGGTCTTGTTAGAGCTACCCTTATTCCATCATTTTAATCTTCTTTCAAGTGCTTCGTCAAACTTCCCGTTCCATCTTTGCTTCCGTTTCTGCGGAAGGCCTACCAAACGTTCGGACATCTTGGCTAAGGTTCAAATGGCTTTAAGTACTATGGGTCTTAACATCTGTGGTCATCAGTCCCCTAGACTTAGAACTACTTAAATCTAACTAACCTAAAGGCACACACACATCCATGCCCGAAGCAGGATTCGAACCGACGACCGTAGCAGCAGCGCGGTTCCGGACTGAAGCGCCTAGAACCGCTCGGTCACATCGGCCGGCTCCTTGGTTAGGCTTTTTTATTTTCTTCCCAGCTGTTCAACTACATAATAGACAGTACTTTAAGGTACTTACCTTTGTTTTATTTCAGTGTCTCTGTGTTGATTCTAGATTTCTTTTTTATCCTCGGTTTGGGTCTCTTCCGCTGAAATCTTATTTTGATCTCTGAGAGGTAGGGGTCTTTCGTACTTTGGCATTTAGTGTATCTTTTCGATTTCTAGCTGTTATTGAAGTATGGTCAATTAGGAGCATCCTTATCATTTTGTTGGGAGAAACTCACGTTTTCTTTTTCCTTTGAAGGGCTTTGAAGAATGCGGACGTTAGCTGTAGGTTGAAATGTCTGCAAAAGGTGATAAGTCCCTCCCCATTTTTATTGATTCTGATATGTGCCGTTTATTCTCCACTACTGTTCTATATTCCTTTTTCCTAACATCTCGGGCATTAAAATGACCGATTTTAAAATGATGAAGAAGGTATAAACGTAGGCTTCCTTGGCCATTGTCACAGTCAAGAAGGTCACTTGCAACAGTGACCGAAACGTCGGTAGTTTTACATATTGACACAATGCGGTCACAAACCCAGAAAAATTTTATTGAGTATGATGATGAGGAATTTTCGATGCTGCATCTTAGAGTTTCTCAAAAGATGTCCACTTTTTATGGGTTACTCTTGTTATATTCATTTATAGGAGCATGCTCATTGATAACAGAGTACACTTTATTTGCAGAATCACAGGAAAGAAAGAAATTTCTCTCTGATGGTGACGTAAAATTGACGATGGATACATTAATGTTCTTCTTGACGACAAAGGCTGTTTCCAGGATATGTTTGAACAATTTTTTACTGCAGCTTTTCCTTTATAAATTCTGTACCCTTCTGAATCTATTGGCTGTTAATCCAGGTACCTGGTCTCTCGCAAAGCTCGTATGTAGATGTTTCTCTCTTCCAAAACAATGATCAATTGCTTTAATTTCCGCGTTTTCAAGAGCGTATTGATGTTTAGGCTTCGGAGCAGATGTGCTCGTTTGGCTCGTATCTTCTACGCTGATGTTCTGGGAAACTCCGTTTCTTCCCTTCGTAATATTTCAGGCTCCCCAGAAACCGACAGCCTAGTTGCACCGTTCGAGGCGGTGGACGATTTTCGTTTCCGGTTACCTCCTGGAATTATCTTTACCGAAAGTTTTCCCAACATGCCTCAAGGTTGAGATAGCTAAGAGGGTGAGTACGGCCGAGTCCTCAGATTTAAAACGAAGATCGTAAGCATCCAACCCTCAGAGTTAACTTTAGGTCGCCCCTAACTGAGAGAACAGTCGCCTTTGTAACCGCCCCTAACTTTATTTAACACTTTTCCATCTCCTAAAAGCAGGGTTGCTTCATCTGACAGCTCAGCCGTTTTGACGGTCTCCATCTCCACCTTGACTGCCGTTGAAGTCTTCACCGTAAGCCTGGCTAGGGGCCTTCACGAAGGGCTACCACCTGGATCAGGTAAACGAAGGTTATTTAAAGAGGATTTACTATCCAAAAAATGGTTCAAATGGCTCTGAGCGCTATGGGACTTAACATCTTAGGTCATCAGTCCCCTAGAACTTAGAACTGCTTAAACCTAACTAACCTAAGGACATCACACACATCCATGCCCGAGGCAGGATTCGAACCTGCGACCGTAGCAGTCCCGTGGTTCCGGACTGCAGCGCCTAGAACCGCACGGCCACCACGGCCGGCGATTTACTATTCCCCCTCCTCCTGTCTCAACTGGGCAATATATCTTCAGGCTCAATCCAAAGGACCCCAATCGACTCTGAGAACAATGTTGCAAATTGATATATCGGCTTGAAGCCGGCTTGTAAAGCCAGCAGCCTTTATCAACTTCGCCAGCAGCAGCTGTAATCTGAGGATGGCCTAAGAACCCAAGCGACAAGCATCGTTGGTGTCAACTTGAGCCACAACTTGCATACGACTGCACCCTGCACGCTCGATAGCTCTAGTCAACAGCCATTTTGCATCTGGGATGTGATACATCAACTAGTATGTAATTTGGTGTGTAGAATCCGAATATAGCTTTCAAAATGTTCTCGCACGTACCATTTTTTAGTTTTTAAAGGTTTTTTATTTTTCTTATTCAGTATTTCGCTTTTTGCCGTTCTTCTGTTCTGATGTTTGTTTGTTTTTGATTTGCAGAGGAGAGCTATAATACCTACAAATCGTCAGTAAATGGTTGGTGTGGTAATCCAGTGGTGTGAAAGAGATTCTCAGTGAGTGTTTCGTGTGAAAGATAGTGCAAACTTTTTGTGTTTAAAACTTACTCTAAGAAAACTGGCAAGGAAAGCGTTTCTGAAGAAGAGAAATTTGTTAACTTCGAGTATAGATTTAAGTGTCAGGAAGTCGTTTCTGCAAGTATTTGTATGGAGTGTGGCCATGTATGGAAGTGAAACGTGGACGATAAATAGTTTGGACTAGAAGAGAATAGAAGCTTTCGAAATGTGGTGCTACAGAAGAATGCTGAAGATTAGATGAGTAGATAACATAATTAATGAGGAGGTATTGAACAGAATTAGGGAGAAGAGAAATTTGTGGCACACCTTGACTAGAAGAAGGGATCGGTTGGTAGGACATGTTCTGAGTCATCAAGGGATTACCAATTTAGTATTAGAGGGCAGCGTGGAGGGTAAAAATCGTAGAGGGAGACCAAGAGATGAATACACTAAGCAGATTCCGAAGGATGTAGGTTGCAGTAGGTACTGGGAGATGAAGAAGCTTGCACAGGATATAGTAGCATGGAGAGCTGCATCAAACCAGTCTCTGGACTGAAGACCACAACAACAACAACATTAAATTTCGTTGCTGTCCAAACCACGCCGAAAACTTTTGTCATATGTGTGGGAAATTCACCCCAAAAGCCCATAGAAACCCAACAACTCATTTGGTTAAGAAGGCATATACATTGTATTTTGATTGTCCTGTTGGTGATCCAGATAAAAATTTTGCACCTCATATTGCCTGCAAGGAAATGGATGTCACTGGTCTAATTATTGATTTTTTGGAAGACAAACAGGTGACACGGTACGAACACACACCGAGGTGACAAAAGTCCTAATATAGTGCCAGACCCCCGTTTGCACGGCACAGTGCAGCCTTTCGACGTAGCATGAACTCAATAAGTCGTTGGAATCCCCTGCAGAAGTATTGAGCCATGCTGCCTCTATAGCTATAACTGCGAAAGTCTTGCTGGTGCAGGATTTTGTGAACGAACTGACCTCGCCATTACGTCCCATGAATGTTCTTTGGGATTCATGTCGGGCGTACAGGGTGGGCAAATCTTTCGCTCGAATTGTTCAGAACGCCTTTCAAACCAATCGCGAACAACTGTGTCCAGGTGACATGGGGCATTGTCAAGGGTAAAAATTACATTGTCGCTTGGGAACATAAAGTCCATGAATGGCTGCAAATGGTCTCCATGTAACCGAACATAACCGAAGACCCAATCCAGTTCATGTAAACGTAGACCATGCGATTATAGGACCACCACCAGCTTGCAAAATGCCTTGTTGACAACCTGGGTCCGTGGGAGGTCTGCGCCACACTCCAACTTACCATCAGCTCTCACCAACTGAAATCGGGAGTCATCTGACCAGGCCACAGTTTTCAAGTCGCCTAGTGCCCATCCGATAAGACCACTAGCCCAGCAGAGGCACTGCAGGCGATGTCGCGCTGATAGGAAAAGCACTCGCCTAGCTCGTCTATTGCCATAACCAATTTTTGTAGTTCAAATGGTTCAAATGGCTCTGAGCACTATGGGACTTAACATGTATGGTCATCAGTCCCCTAGAACTTAGAACTACTTAAACCTAACGTAAGGACATTACACACATCCATGCCCGAGGCAGGATTCGAACCTGCGGCCGAAGCGGTCACGCGGTTCCAGACTGAAGCGCCTAGAACCACACGGCCACACCGGCCGGCATTTCGGTAGTGAGAGGTAAAGCCTGAAGTTTTGTATTCTCGGCACACTCTTGACACTGTGGATCTCTGAACATTGAATTCCCGAAACATTTCCTAAATGGATTGTCCCATGCCTCTAGCTCCATCTACCATTCCGTGTTCAAAGTCTGTTTTCCGTCGTGCTGACGTAATTACGCCGGATACCTTTTCACATGAATCACTTGTCTACAAACGACAGCTCCGTGAATGCACTGCGCTTTTATACGAGGGCTGTCCAGAAAGTAAGTTCAGATTGATCGCGAAATGGAAACCACATTGAAAATCAGAAATGTTTCATTTGTAACAGTTAGCTACACCTTCCAGCTACTACTCTACGTAGTCGCCGTTCTGACTTAGACATTCGTCGTAGCGTTGTACCAACTTTCCAATGCCCTCATAATGGAAGGCAGCCGCCAGTGCTCTCCGCCAATTCTCTAAGCTTGCCTACAGGTCGTTGTCTGTACCAAAATGTCTTCATAGCCAACGGTTCATGTGACCAGAGATGAAAGTCAGAGGGATACAATTACGGGCTGTATTGTAGGTAATCAAACATTTTCAATTGAAAACGATGCAGGAGCATCTTCATTGCCCCTGCAGAATGCGGCTGAGAATTGTCTTGAAGAAATCCCGCGACAGTTATGTAACGTTGGCTGCATAGCTTCAGGCGAAATTTTTCACCAGGCCCTCGTACTTGGCGGGAGACACTATTTTCTAGACATTTTTACGCGTTCACTGTGAACTCAGAAATGAGAAGAGCGACGTGATGCTATCTAGGGTCGTACTACAGACTCTGCTCAACACATCTGTGCAAAGCTTTATCGGATTTTCATTGTGGTTTCCATTTCGCCACCGATCGGAACTTACTTTCTGGACACCCCTCGTACCTTGTATACGCGAAACTACTGTCGTCTAATAGGTGCATACCGCTATCTCATGGATTTTGTCACCTCACTCTACAAAATGATGTCAGAGGAGAGATTGCCTTGACGAATCATGGAACGGGAGTCCCAGCAGGAAGAAAAGAGTGGGACTACCAGTCAAATGGATTCTAGGTATTCAGACATTAGTTACAATAAGAAATACTGAAGAAAATTTGTGGACAGATAGGCAAAAATATAGAATGAAAATCGAATTTGATGTGTGTTCTTACGTTGCCGGAACGTGCGAATACAGTGAAATCAAGGCGTAATATATTTTCACATTTGTATATTACTGTCAGCCACTTGTACGCGTTTGGTGTCAATCTGAGTGTACGATGGTTTCGACATATGTTTCTCTGTTACTTTAGGAATTGACTAAGGATAAAATTCATACGAAATTAGATGGTAAATTCAAACACTGACATTACTGATTTATTATAGTTTTTTCTTAAGTGCGTAATGACCGAAGACACTTGGCAGAGCACATTATGTTTTCTACATGTATTCGACTTTCGTTTTCGAACATACCTCTTCATTACTTGTCTTCTTTGTCGACGCTACATGGATCTTAGTAGTAGCGAAACAATTGTTAGAAGAGCTGTATCAGTTAATAAAAGGCATCATTATTTTTAAAAACTTTATTGTAAAGTCAATACAAATAATTCACTCAGGAAGGGAAAAGTACATACTGATACATGTGTCTGGATAGTAATAACACACAAAGGCTTTCTGCTTCATCGCACCCTCCTCATCCACCTCGGAACGTTCTTCCTCCGACGCTATGTTGGCAACTTTCTTATCGGTGTATTATGTTGACAATCGTCCAGAATAGCCAGGATGTAAACTCTGGTTCCATGGTAATTGTATTAAATAGAATAGTGTCCATGAAACCAGCCGTGTGTCTTCTCTGAAAACACAGAAAACAACTGTATGCTGTAGTTAGAATGTCGAAGTCAAGCACCTGAGAACAAACACAAAAAAATTAGAGGTCAGCAACAAGTAAAGGTGTGTTTAATACCAAGTCTGATTGCTATTTTTCCATTAAAAATCGATTAAATCACGTCCACGTGTTACAACTCTGGCAGATGTGATACGCAATTGAACAATTGTTTTGTTTCCATTGTGAGTTCTTCTTTATCCACCTCCTTCAGGAAGAAGAATTATTACCGTGTGTAACTGTAGGTGAATTTTACTGTCCTTTACAGCTCAGAGACCGTGACGAGAAACTTTTAATGTTTTGCCTTTTATGATATGTTTAAAAAAGATTTTTCGTTCATCTCATTCAGATTTTTTATTCGTACTTATTGGTTTAAGATGAGATGAGTCATAGTGTCTCTATATCATTTGCAAATGAGAGACAACAATGTATAAACTGAGTTTAATTCTAAAAATAAAAAATGCAAGCAGTGGCAAATTGCTCTCTTCAAATAGTTTTCCTCACGAACGAATATTGAAGGCTAGTATTTACTAATGGCCCTCTATAACACTGTAAGTGTCTAACAGCCTCCAGAGGCAACATAAATTCGATTTTTAGTATCCCTTATACTTACTGATCAAATTTCAAAATTTAAAATGCTGTCATAATCTACTAATTAAGAGGTATAACCATACGCTAAAGGTTTAACACAGTAAGTCAAGTATTAATACTAGAATTTTGTATGTGCCGTCCAACGCAACTTAGGGCGTACAAATTTGCCAGTCTATATTCATCCACTATTTGAAAATGAGAGCATTTATCGTCTTTTAGCAAACATTACATATAATTTCAAACCTTTACGAAGTTTTCACTCGCTTACACCCTCAGAAATTAATGAAAGGAAAAAAAAAAAAAACAGTTTGTCATTTACTACATTTTCACCGTTAATGCCGTAAACTTCAGTATGAGGCACAATGTTTTTAATTTAATACTTGTTTACTAGTAACTCTATTCACAACTCATACTTCAAACAGTGTCCGCCCCCGGTAGCTGAGTGGTTAGTTCGGCGCTAGCGGCCGTGCGAAGCGGAGGTCCGATACTTCCGCCTGTGCGGCGTGTGCGAGTGTTTGTTTACTTGTGGACTTAGTCTGCGCGCGGGCTAGTAACAACGATCATGACGAACAAGTACAGGAAAACTACATTACGATTCAATTTATGCAAAGACTACGAACGACCAAAGGCTTTAGCAGTGGAACGATTCATTCGAGAGGACGTCAAGATACCGCCAAACGATATTGTCGGAATTCACCTGTCCATCGTTAGTCCCACGGTATACGTTAAGATGATAAATGACGCGGCGTGTGAGAGAATTCCACAGGCGACAAAAGCAGGTCTCCGATTTTGCCATAGTGACGGGAATGTCGGCACGATAACTGTAGAACATGCTAGTCTGGGTGTACGGACAATACGTCTTTTTGAGCTGCCATTTGAGCTCCCGGCTGACGACGTTATCGAGGCTTTTAAGCCATACGGCACGGTACATGGTCACACAGCAGAACGCTGTACTCAATTCGCCACGTACCCCGTTCTTAACGGAGTGCGACAGATCACTATTGATCTTCAGAAGCATGTACCGTCCTATCAATTGGTGGTTGTCGGGCGGTGGTGATTTACGATGGTCAACCACGTACATGTTCTGGCTGTGGCCAGGAGGGACACCTCCGGTCGAACTGTATGCAACGGCGGATTACGCAACTGCCTTCAGATGTGCGGGAGCCGTCGCCGGCGATGACAGTACTACCGATCACCTATGCCAAAGCCCTCACTGCGTCCGCTGATGACCGAAAAGACACAGCCCCGGTGGAAGATCAAGATGGCACTCTCCGAAACCTTGTACCAGACGTCGGGATGACAGAGGATGCTGCTCCATCGAGCATACAATCTACGGTGACAACATCAGATGAGACCGAACTCCCACCAAGCACACCGATAGTACACGAAGCAGTTCCAGCGACTACGGATGCTGTTCCGTCCGGAACGCACTCTGTGACGACAACATCAGTTTCGACCGAACTCCCGCCAAGTACAACGATGGGACTCGAAACACTTCCTGTTCCTACGGATGCTTTTCTGTCGGGCAGCCGTGATTCCCTACAATATGAGGACACGGAAGGAAGATCACGCAAACAACGTTCCCCGAGAAGGAGGAAACGGCGTCGTCGCTCGACATCTCCTAGGGATGACTCCCCTTGCCTCGACGACGATGTGCCTGTGGACCAAGACGACACAGCAGCCTCTACGAAACAGGATGAGGCAATGGAAACTGTTCGATCAGACCCGCAGCGGTCTGTCACATTGACGGTACCGGGACGTGGTGATGCTGAAGAGGAATCACAACCAGTTGGCTCTCCAGACGCAGATGCTGTGGCAATGGACACGAATATATCACTGCCTGCAAAGATGTGGTATGACGATATTGAGGAGGCACCGGACGTCATACAGAGGCAGCCGGCACTCACGAAGACAGCCTAAGAATTGCTGAAGGTGAAGGGAGAGGGGCGAGAGAACGTCTTCTAACTCAGCCCCCAGCGCCGATGCAGGGAGATGTTGTTGCGCATCGACGGAGTGGGATTCAACGCCATGCGAACCGTATTGCGACATTAAATATAAATGACGTGCGTTCACCTGCCAAAATACACCTACTGAAGGAAACGATTTGGGCATCTGATGTGGATATTGCTTTGCTGCAGGAAGTCCACATAGCTGCACTCCCATACATCGCAGGCTACCATTCCTATTCGTCACATGGAGATCACAATGGGAGTGGGGTGGCAGTTTACGTGCGAGATGGCTTCCCAGTGGAAAACGTGTGTTACCTTCCGTCGGCCAGGGGAATGACTTTCACGACGTTTGGGACACGCATCATCAATCTTTATGCACCGTCGGGAAACAATCGGCGGCGGGAAAGGGCGCGATTTTATGCAGAAGACATTGCCCCACTTTTCCATGGACGTTATGAATGTGTAATAATTGGTGGAGATTTCAACTGTGTTCTCAGCCAGAAAGACCAATGGCCGCAAGCAAACATCAGCCAGGAGTTGTGAATCGTTGTCAACGACCTTGTACTTAGTGACACGTGGGAATTACGACATGGAGATGCACCGGGATACACCTATGTGACAAGTCATTCGGCAAGCAGGTTAGATCGCATTTATATCTCACGGGCTCATGCAAATGATGTCCAGGACGCGGAACGCTGGCCATTGGCATTTTCCGATCACAGCGCTTACATCTGTACGGTGCTTCTTCCCCGTAGAGAGGTGTGGAACATTAAGGCCCCGTGGAAATTAAACATTCAACATCTACATGATCGTGAATGCCGTCACCAGATCCTTGAGACATGGACGATGTGCGAGCGAAGGGTTGGAAGGTATGCGACGAAGCTTGATTGGTGGCTGCCTTGTGCTAAACCGGCGCTTCGCCGTACGTTCATCTCATATAGCAGGGAGATGGCAGAATGGCGCCGCCGTACGACCGACTTTTATTTTGCAGCGCTGCGCGACCTGGATGATGGTCCGCCGGGACAGGACGTCTGGATCGAACGCAAAAGGATAAAAGCTAAACTATTGGCTTTAGCTCGGAAACATCTTCAGGGAACCATGGTGCGCGCCAGATGTCACGATACGATAATGCACGAGATTCCTTCCATGCACCACGTCGTGAATGAACGAAAGCACCGACGACGCGTTTTGGTACGGGAATTAATTACCCGCGAAGACCGAAGAGTGACGCGTCAAGTAGACATTGTCTCTGCATTCGTCGACCAACACATCTATCGGGAAGAAGCAGCCCCTGTCGATGACCTCGAACGTATAGCCACGTACGTCTCCCGTACACTGACGGTGGAAGCTGCGGGAACCTTACTGGAAGCCATTAGCTGTGAGGAAGTACATGATGCGATCGCAAAGGGTGCGTTGAATCGGTCCCCAGGCATTGATGGACTTCCTGCTGAATTTTATCGAGAATTTCGCAACGAAATGGCACCGCGATGGACGGAAATGTACAACGAGATGTTAAATTCCGATGCGCCTATTCCACCGGCTTTTATGGAAGGCCTCTTGGTGCCAGTACATAAACCGAAGCCAGGAATTACGGTCACACATTATCGCCCCATCACCCTGCTTAATGCCGACTATAAGATCTTTGTACGGTTGCTAGCGTCCCGATGTCGTATGTTAATTCGTAGCGTTCTCTCTCCGGAACAGACGACACCGGGTGGATCGGTGAATGTGCAAACAGCTACTGGCGAATGCCGTGATGTGATAGCGCTGGCGGAGGAGTGCCGGCTTAAAGCGGCGATGGTGGCGGTTGATTTTGACAGTGCTTTTGATAAGGTGCGCCACAACTATCTGTACGCTGTACTGGAACAAATGGGATTTCCAGACCGTTTTACTGGTCTCATTAGAAGGATTTATGGGGGCGCACAATCCTTGGTACAGGTTAATGGGCGTATAGCAGGGCGCATTCAAATTCGACGATCCATTCGCCAGGGCTGCCGTCTTTCGATGCTGCTGTTCGCGATAGCGTTGGAACCATTAATTGGGAGGCTAACAAATTCTCTTTCTGGGATGGAACTGCGGGGCTACACCTTCAAATGTAGTGCCTATGCGGACGACCTCCTGCTACTCGTTCGTTCTGAGGAAGAGGTGAAGACGGTCCTTGAACTGTTGTTGGACCACTGTGTGACGGCGGGTAGTGCAGTGAACATGAACAAATCGGCGGCAATGCCGGTTGGAAGGGGCCTTACGCAGGAAGAAATCAGTCCGTTTCCTTATGTGCAACGATTCCGCTATCTCGGTATAGACTTTACCTTATCTGTAAAAAATACTGCGGCAGTTAACTACCGACGTATTTTACAGACAACACGTACCATGGTCCGACAACATCTCCTACGGCGCCTTGTCCTTTACAGCGAGTAGAATATCTGAACACTTATGTGGTTTCTCGAATGGTGCATATTTCGCAGATCCTGCCCCTACCACTCACGCTCGGACGTCGACTTCAATCAGCACTAGGCTATTTTCTGATGATTGGATCGCCCCTCAATGTGCGATACGAAACGCTCACGCTCCCTACGGACAAGGGGGGACTCGGACTTACGAATGTTCACTGCCGAGCGACGGCGCTCTTTCTAGCCACTATGTACAAGCAATGGCGTAGCGGGCGTGATTCCCTGACATCCCGCCTACTGGATCTCCTAGTTCCAGCGTCCCTCACACCTCCGGTGGCGGTGGGCAACATTACGTCACATTTTGCGCATGTATCAACATTTATCATGGAACTTAGTTATATCAGAGACGAGCTTCCGCGCACGAGACCACCATGCGCGAAGGATTTTTATGTTTGGCTGCTACGACGGATAAGTCGTAATGTCATTGAACTCAAACACCCCAAGTTGCATTGACCGAAGATTTGGAGACATGTGCACCAAAAATTCCTTCCTACCTTCGTTCGGGCACTGTGGTTCTCTGTCACCTGTGGCAAGTTCAACACCAACCAACGACTCCATGCAATTGGACTAGTGGACACTCCACTATGCCCGAAATGTCGCCAAGTGGATGACGACCATCACCGCTTAACTTGTATCGCGGTGGAGGACGTATGGCTCCTAGGAAGACAGATGGTGGCTTGCTACCTCCGTGTGACCCCGCAACATATTACACCTCCTTCCTTCTTACATCCGGAGAGTGACTACTTTCCGGCGACTAAATCACACTCGATCATCTGGGTCAAGGGCTGGACGATCGCGTACCTCTATGGGGATGCTGCCAAGTCGCGACTCGACTTTTGGTATTTCTTGCAGCAAGCCCACAATGACGTTCATAGATGGTCACACTATCGGAAAACCTTTGCCAACTATCTTCAGGCAGTCTTCCTCGACCCCCCACGCAGTTGGGATGTGCCGGGTGCAGTCGGTGTGCACATTCGACAGCTGATAATGACCCTCACGCTTCTCTCACCGCTCCATATACAGGGTGTTTCAAAAATGACCGGTATATTTGAAACGGCAATAAAAACTAAACGAGCAGCGATAGAAATACACCGTTTGTTGCAATATGCTTGGGACAACAGTACATTTTCAGGCGGACAAACTTTCGAAATTACAGTAGTTACAATTTTCAACAACAGATGGCGCTGCAAGTGATGTGAAAGATATAGAAGACAACGCAGTTGCTGTAAGCGTGTGCTGTTCACAACGTGCAAGTGTGCTGTAGACAACACGGTTTATTCCTTAGAACAGAGGATTTTTCTGGTGTTGGAATTCCACCGCCTAGAACACATTGTTGTTGCAACAAGACGAAGTTTTCAACGGAGGTTTAATGTAACCAAAGGACCGAAAAGCGATACAATAAAGGATCTGTTTGAAAAATTTCAACGGACTGGGAACGTGACGGATGAACGTGCTGGAAAGGTAGGGCGACCGCGTACGGCAACCACAGAGGGCAACGCGCAGCTAGTGCAGCAGGTGATCCAACAGCGGCCTCGGGTTTCCGTTCGCCGCGTTGCAGCTGCAGTCCAAATGACGCCAACGTCCACGTATCGTCTCATGCGCCAGAGTTTACACCTCTATCCATACAAAATTCAAACGCGGCAACCCCTCAGCGCCGCTACCATTGCTGCACGAGAGACATTCGCTAACGATATAGTGCACAGGATTGATGACGGCGATATGCATGTGGGCAGCATTTGGTTTACTGACGAAGCTTATTTTTACCTGGACGGCTTCGTCAATAAACAGAACTGGCGCATATGGGGAACCGAAAAGCCCCATGTTGCAGTCCCATCGTCCCTGCATCCTCAAAAAGTACTGGTCTGGGCCGCCATTTCTTCCAAAGGAATCATTGGCCCATTTTTCAGATCCGAAACGATTACTGCATCACGCTATCTGGACATTCTTCGTGAATTTGTGGCGGTACAAACTGCCTTAGACGACACTGCGAACACCTCGTGGTTTATGGAAGATGGTGCCCGGCCACATCGCACGGCCGACGTCTTTAATTTCCTGAATGAATATTTCGATGATCGTGTGATTGCTTTGGGCTATCCGAAACATACAGGAGGCGGCGTGGATTGGCCTCCCTATTCGCCAGACATGAACTCCTGTGACTTCTTTCTGTGGGGACACTTGAAAGACCAGGTGTACCGCCAGAATCCAGAAACAATTGAACAGCTGAAGCAGTACATCTCATCTGCATGTGAAGCCATTCCGTCAGACACGTTATCAAAGGTTTCGGGTAATTTCATTCAGAGACTACGCCATATTATTACTACGCATGGTGGATATGTGGAAAATATCGTACTATAGAGTTTCCCAGACCGCAGCGCCATCTGTTGTTGAAAATTGTAACTATTGTAATTTCGAAAGTTTGTCTGCCTGAAAATGTACTGTTGTCCCAAGCATATTGCAACAATCGGTGTATTTCTATCGCTGCTCGTTTAGTTTTTATTTCCGTTTCAAATATACCGGTCATTTTTGAAACACCCTGTATAATGCACAACTATACCATGAAATGATCTACATATTCCTTTTAACAAAGTGATATTTATGGAAAATAAATAAATATATAAATAAAAACAACATCCCTGTATCCCTGTGCCTTTACATTTGTGATTTGTTTTACAATGATTTTTTTTGTCTTTGCAAAAAAAAAAAAAAAAAAAAAAAAAGTGGTCAGCGCGACGGAATGTCAATCTTAAGATTCCCGGCTGGGTCGGAGATTTTCTCCTCTCAAGAACTGGGTGTTGTTTTGTCTTAATCACCATCATTTCATCCCCATCGACGCGCAAGTCGCCGAAGTGTCGTCAAATCGAAAGACTTGCACCCGGCGAACGGTCTACCCGACGGGAGGCCCTAGTCACACGGCATTTACATTTTACTTCAAACTGTATCCACATAACACTGAATGTAGGGGGTGGGACAAATAAGTGTCCCGGACGAGTGGATACGATTAGACGTGAATGTATGCACATAACCGCACTCCGTGACGTGTACGCCACGCGTACGCCGCCACGGGATCAACACCGGTTCACAGCGATTTTATTGTATTATATTGTATTGTATTTTAACCGGAGACCTAGAAACGACGGAGAGGCTTCGTCGCCGCCGCAGCCGCATGGTCCACAACCCCACGACGACTACCGCAGTCCACTTCACCCCTCCGCCGCCCCACACCGAAGCCAGGGTTATTGTGCGGTTCGGCCCCCGGTGGACCCCGCCAGGGAACGTCTTACACCAGACGAGTGTAACCCCTAAGTTTGCGTGGTAGAGTAATGGTGGTGTACGCGTACGTGGAGAATATATCTGCGCAGCAATCGCCGACATAGTGTAATTGAGGTGGAATAAGGGGAACCAGTCCGCATTCGCCGAGGCAGATGGAAAACCATCTAAAAACCATCCACAGACTGGCCGGTTCACCGGACCTCGACACAAGTCCGCCGGGCGGATTCGTGCCGGGGACCAGGCCAACCGGGCTGGAAGGTTCACAGCGTAGGGGGCGGGTGTGTCAGAGAGAATGGAGCAGTGCACAGGGGACGATGGTATTCACAGTGCAACAACCGTTGTACACTGCGGAAAGTTACGTGACACAATAAATGTGAATAGTGTGCCAAGTTGTTTGCTGAGAAGTTTAGTGGTGTCTAAGTGTCTTAAAAAAGTGCCAGGCAACACTTAGTCCAAAAATGGCATCAGACAGGATCTGTTTTGAACAAGTCAAAAAACAGTACGAAGCGTGCCTGCACTCCAGAATATGTGGCTCCAGTTTACCAGAAAATGCTTCAGAGTCCTACCAAATCAACCCGACGCTTTTCGCAAGAGACCAGCGTATCACGTCGAATATGCGGTTGAATACTATTCTTGACCCTGCGGTCTGGTCGCCGCTCTAGCTGGCCAACCAGGTCACCTGATCTGTCAGTGTGCGATTAATTTGCGTGGGGAACCCTCAAGTCTAAGGTGTATCGCAACAGCCCTTTTAGTCTTCAAGAACTGCAGCAGAACATTTCGGATGAGACTGTAGCAATTCTAGCAGCGCAGCTTCGATATGCCTCCAACACCTAGCTGACCAGGGCCCAGAAGCGCCAAGAGATGAATGGTGGTCACTTTCAGCAATTGCTATTGGTCGGGTTGGAACTGTATTTCATTTCCTCTGCTGTGTTTCTTTGTACTCTGGAACCCTGTTCTCCAGTTCACATTTATTTGCCCCAGCTTGTGCGTACAAAATTAGGTCTCGTGGTCTGGGTGTGTCGTCTCTCGCTAGTAATCAAAACATTCAGGTCCAGGTTAGAATCCAGCCACTGCTTAAATTTTGAATAAAAGCAATTGCGGCCGAAGAATTCCGACACGAGAAGTCACCGTCGCTCTGCCAAAGGCCTTGTCGAAGAGGGCGGAAGAACGGACAAGAGGTTCAGGGCACTCTACATCTACATCTACATCTAAGTGATTACTCTGCTATTCACAATAAAGAGCCTGGCAGAGGGTTCAATGAACCACCTTCATGCTGTCTCTCTACCGTTCCACTCTCGAACGGCACGCGGGAAAAACGAGCACTTAAATTTTTCCGTGCGAGCCCTGATTTCTCTTATTTTATCGTGATGATCATTTCTCCCTATGTTGGTGGGTGCCAACAGAATGTTTTCGCAATCGGAGGAGAAAACTGGTGATTGAAATTTCATGAGAAGATCCCGTCGCAACGAAAAACGCCTTTGTTTTAATGACTGCCACTTCAATTCACGTATCATGTCTGTGACACTATCTCCTCTATTTCGCGATGATACAAAACGAGCTGCCGTTCTTTGTACTTTTTCGATGTCATCCGTTAGTCCCACCTGATGCGGATCCCACACCGCACAGCAGTACTCCAGAATAGGGAGGACACGCGTAGTGTAAGCAGTCTCTTTGGTAGACCTGTTGCACCTTCTAAGTGTTCTGCCATTGAATCGCAGTCTTTGGTTTGCTCTATCCACTATACTATCTATGTGATCGTTCCAATTTAGGTTATTTGTAATTGTAATCCCTAAGTATTTAATTGAATTTACAGCCCTCAGATATGTGTGACTTATCGCGTAATCGAAATTTAGCTGATTTCTTTCAGTACTCATGTGAATAACTTCGCACTTTTCTTTATTCAGGGTCAATTACCACTTTTCGCACCATACAGATATCTTATCTAAATCATTTTACAAGTCGTTTTGCTCATGTGATGACTTTACAAGACGGTAAATGACAGCATCATCTGCAAACAATCTAAGACGGCTACTCTGTTGGGAAACAGCTCCTAAAAGGAGGAATAATCAGCGGTGATCAACGGCATCAGGATACAGAAAACGATGGAAACCACTGCATTAAAAACACAATGTTATCCACAGAATATGGGTCCTGTAACTGACAAAGTTTCGTGATGATCGTCCCATTGGCAAATGATTCTAGGCTAGTCCCTCACTCTGATCTCGCGGAGGGGGCTGCCAAACGGGAGGTCATCGTGAGATAAAGATTGAATAATCAACGAAACGATAACGCTCTCGGTGTCTTGGCGTGGAATGTCAAGACTTCGAAAGCGATAGGGAAGGGGAATGCTAAGGCTCAATCTAGATATTGTGAAAGTCACTGACGTGGAATGGAAAGAAGACAAAGATTTTTCACCAGGTGAGTATAGGGAAATATCAGACAGTGGTAGTATCAGATAACGGTATAACGTGAGTAGCAATCTTTATGAATAGTTCAGTGATAGGGTTGATCTCATGTGAGTCGACGGCATACCAACACCGACAACAACGACACAAACAGAATATGAAGAGATCAAGTATATGAGGATATTGAACGGGCAATTCAGCACCTAAAGGGAGATGAAAATCCAATAATCATTTAGAATTGCAATTCGGTTATAGGGGAAAGGAGTAAAAGAAAGAGTTGGGGGCAGAATACCGGATTGGTACTAAGAATGAGAACTGCTCTTAAGAATCACAAGAGGAGGTGGTATATTTGAAAAAGACCGGAAGCGGGTTCGGGGGTAAGAATAGGCCTGCGGTATTCCTGCCTGTCGTAAGAGGCGACTAAAAGGAGTCTCCAACGTTTCGGCCTTAATGTAATGGTCCCCTCCGGGGTTTGACCACTACATTTCAAAATTTTCCGTTAGTGTGTACCATCTGGGGAAGGACGCCTTACGTGGTGCATTCGATATCCATCTTGCCCTAAGATCTGGCACACCCGATATTGTCATGGAGTTGGCCTTACACCGAGCTTCCGGCCACATCAGCTGCAATGTGTTCTGGGTAGCATACATGCCCTCCATTATGCACTTCCATCTTCGCCCTCATGACACATATGGATATTCGACACCCGACATCCAGCACAGTAGCCAGTCCGTTGTGGTGGGGTCGTCATGTTCCCTCTTGGTGGTAGCTCCCTGACTACACAGGGATCACACTGCTGATGCCAGAGCTGCTACCTCCCCATGTATGCCTAGGAGTAGATGCCTATCCCTTTGGGGCATCGGGACTCCCGGCAAAGGCCATCCTGCGAGGTGGTCTTTGCTGTGGCTGGGTGGCGCCCGTGGGGAAAGCCCCTGGTCGGAGTGGGTGGCATCAGGGCGGATGACCCACAATGAAACATGGTACATCATCTCTCGCTGGTGGGCCTCCACCAGCAGTCTCTAAGCGATCGAGGTCTAACCTCAACGGGAAGAAATATGATCCGAGATCATTTCCCTCCCTGGCCACTCCATGGGAGGAATGTATGGCTAAAGACAGCTGTGCCGATTATCCACCCCGGTACCTAGTCAGTATGCGAATTGATGATGAATCATTTATGCCGAAAAAGCCTCAGTTTTTTGTGGAGCATTTAGAGGACAAGTTCGGGGAGGTGGAGGGCTTGTCCAAAATGCGCTCTGGTTCAGTTCTCATCGAAACAGCATCCTCTGCCCAGTCACGGAAGTTGCTCGCTTGTGACAAGTTGGGGGATGTTTCAGTTAGCATCACACCCCATAAGAGTCTCAACATGGTACAGGGTATTATCTTCCACAGGGAAGTCCGACGATGAACTGCGCGCCAACCTAGAATGACGAGGTGTTAACTTCATCCGGCGTGTCCATCAGGGTCCGAGGGATAATCAGGTAGCCTCCGGTGCCTTCATCTTGGCCTTTGAGGGTGATGTCTTACCCGAAAATGTTAAGGTGATGGTTTACCATTGTGATGTGAAGCCATATGTCCCTCCTCCGATGTGGTGTTTTAAATGCTGGAAGGTCGGGCACATGTCATCCCACTGTACTTCCGGCAGCACGTGTCGAGATTGTGGACGTCCTTCGCATTCCAATACTGCATGTACCCCGCCTCCTGTCTGTGTTAACTGTGGAGAACACCATTCCCCCTGTTCGCCAGACTGCCGGGTCTTCCAGAAAGAACAGAAGATAATGGAATATAAGACCCTGGTCCGCCTGACCTACACCGAGGCTAAATGGAAATATGAGAGGCTCCATCCTGTACCAATGACGTTGACCTATGCCGCTGCTGCAACAACAGTTCTCCCATCATCCCATATGGTTGGCTCTAAGATTGGTCAGCACCCACCGGCCCCCTTGATTGTGGGGGCCACTTCACTCCCTGTTGCTCCTGCTCCATCTACTTCAGGAGCAACACCCCCCCCCCCCCCCCCCAACCATCGGGGACGCCAGTCCCAACTTCTAAGCCGGAGAAGTGTAAGTCTTCTTCGGCTACTCTCACTCGGAAGGGATCCATTGGGTCACTCCCTTCCCAGGTTCCTACCAGCGGCACAGCAGACACCCACCAGTGGCTGAAGAAACCACAGGTCGCTGGTCGTCGGGCTTTGCGCTCATCTTCAGTCCCAGAGACCAATAAGCCCTCCCAGCAACGGCAACCTAAGGAACAGCGAGAGAAGGCGAAATTGAAGACCTGTAAGACCAAGGCACCTGCGGTGGCACCTACTCCACCTCTACCTACACGCTCTGCATCTGAGGATGAGGTGGAGATTCTTGCGTCTGCTGAGGACCTCGATCTCACCGGTCCCTCAGACGCAATGGATAGCACTTGCACAGGTGCTCCATTGGAGGCAGCAGGTGACCTAGCGGCGTAATCTGCCTCTCCAGTCCCTTCACACCTTTCTGAGCCATGGACAATATCATCCTCCAGTGGAACTGCAGCAGTTTCTTCCACTATCTAGCTGAGCCCCAACAACTTATCAGCCTTCACCCTTTCTTCTGCATTGCTCTTCAGGAAACTTGGTTTCCAGCGATGCGAACCCCCGCCCTCTGTGGCTATTGGGGTTATTATAAGAACCGGGCAGCTTATGAAAGGGTGTCTGGTGGCGTCTGCATCTATGTCCTTCACTCACTTCACAGCGAGTCTGTCCCTCTACAAACACCTTTAGAGACTGTCGCTGTTCGGGTGTGGACGCCACAGGCTGTTTCCGTCTGCAGTCTTTACCTTCCACCGGATGGTGATGTCGCGCAGCATGTCCTGGCTGCGCTGATAGCCCAATTGCCGCCACCTTTCTTGTTACTGGGCGACTTAAATGCCCATAATCCTCCGTGGGGTGGGTCAGCGGCAAAAGGTCGAGGCGCCACCATTGAGCATGTATTGACACAGCTCTATATTTCCATTTTAAATGATGGTGCCTTCACACATTTCAGTGTGGCACACGGCACGTACTCCGCCATCGACCTTTCGATCTGCAGCCCTAGCCTCTTACCGTCTGTCCATTGGAGAGTGCATGACGACCTGTGTGGTAGTAACCACTTCCCGATCTTTCTGTCACTGCCACAGTGTCAGTCTTCTGGGCGTCCTTGCAGGTGGTCTATGAATAAGGCTGACTGGGACTTGTTCTCCTCCACTGCCGCTATTGAACCTCTCTCTAATGACGACATTGATGCGGTGGTTCACTCGGTCACCACCGGCATCGTTACTGCCGCAGAATCTGCCATTCCCAGTTCTTCTGGGTCCCCTCGGCGGAGGACTGTGCCCTGGTGGTCGCCTGAGATCGCTGAAGCGATTAAAGATCGCTGGCGGGCGCTCCAGCGTCACAAGCGACATCCTTCCATAGAACACCTCATCGCCTTCAAACGGCTGCGTGTGCGAGCCCGCCACGTTATCCGCCAACGCAAGCAGGAGTGCTGGGAGCGGTATGTGTCCACCTTTGGCCTCCATGTCACTCCATCGTAGGTCTGGGCCAAGATTCTACGCCTCTATGGCTATCGGACCCCTGTCAGCGTCCCTGCGCTCTCACTGAATGGAGCAGTTTGTACTGACTCCGACGTAATTGCCAACACCTTGGCAGAGCATTTTGCTCTGAGTTCCGCTTCTGCGAATTACCCACTGGCCTTCCGCTCCATTAAAGAGCGGATGGAACGTCGGAGCCTTTCATTTCGCACCCACCATCCTGAATCCTACAATGTTTCATTGAGTGAGTGGGAATTTCACAGTGCCCTAGCCGCTTGGGCTACCGCTCCTGGGCCAGATCGCATCCACTGTCAGATGCTGAAACACCTTTCAGTGGACTGCCAGCGACGGCTACTCGACCTTTACAACCGTCTCTGGGTCGAGGGTGAGTTTCCGTCGCAATGGCGGGAAAGCATTGTTATCCCCGTTTTGAAACCTGGCAAGAACCCTTTGGAGGTGGACAGCTACCGCCCCATTAGCCTCACCAACGTTCTTTGCAAGTTGCTCGAACGGATGTTGAGCCGGCGATTGAGTTGGGTACTGGAGTCACGGGGCCTCCTGGCTCCATCTCAGGGTGTGTTCCGTAAAGGCCGCTCCGTCGCCGACAATCTGGTGAGCCTGGAGTCAGCCATCCGTACGGCATTTGCCCGCCGTCAGCACCTGGTCGCTGTCTTTTTCGACATGCGGAAGTCGTATGATACTACGTGGCGCCATCACATCCTCTTTACACTTCATGATTGGGGTCTTCGGGGTCCCCTGCCGATTTTCATACGCAATTTTCTGGCGCATCGTACCTTCCGTTTGCAAGTCGCGGCCTCTCATAGTTTCTCCCGAGTTCAGGAAAACGGGGTGCCAGAGGGATCTGTTTTAAGTTTCTGCCTGTTTTTAATAGCAATTAACGGGCTCGCTGCGGAGGTGGCAACGTCTGTCTCAGCGTCCTTGTATGCTGACGACTTCTGCCTTTACTATAGCTCTAATGGCATTGCAGCTGCTCAACGTCAGCTGCAGGGCGCTATCCACAAGGCGCAGTCTTGGGCTGTAGCGCATGGCTTTCAGTTTTCGGCTGCCAAGACCTACGTTATGCATTACTGCCAGCGACGCACTGTTCATCCGGAGCCGTGGCTTTACCTTGATGGCGAACTTCTTGCTGTGGTGAGTCACATAGGTTTTTAGGTGTGGTTTTTGATGCTCGGTTGACTTGGATGCCTCATATTCGGCAGCTTAAACAGATGTGTTGGCGGCATCTAAATGCTCTGCGATGCTTGAGCGACACCAGCTGGGGCGCCGACCGATCTATCCTCCTACGGCTCTACCAGGCGTTAATCCAGTCTCGTATGGATTATGGGAGCCTGGCTTATGGCTCAGCATCCCCATCTGCGTTGCGGGTGCTGGACCCAATCCTACACAGCGGAATACGACTTGCCACTGGTGCCTTCCGGACCAGCCCTGTGGACAGCATACTTGCGGAGGCAGGTGTCCCTCCACTGCGGTTAAGGCGCCAACATTTACTGGCCGCTTATGCTGCCCATGTTTGTAGCTTCCCTGAGCATCCACATGATCGTCTCCTGTTCCCGCAGTCAGTCGTCCATCTCCCAGAACGTCGGCCCCGGTCGGGTTGTACGATTGCGGTCCGCGTCCGAGAGCTTCTCTCCAGGCTTGGGGTGTTCCCTGTTCCACCTCCTTTCCGGACCCCTCTGCGTACACCCCCGTGGTGTGTGCCCCGCCCTTGCCTTCGGCTCGACTTGGCACACGGCCCGAAGGACTCAGTCCCTCCAGAGGCCTTCCGCCGCCGCTTTTATTCCATCCTCGCCACGTATCAGGGCTCTGGCGTTGTTTACACTGACGGTTCGATGGATGCTGGTCGTGTTGGTTATGCTCTAACTCTAGGGGACCATTCCGAACAACGTTCATTGCCGGCTGGCCGGCGACTGATTTGCGGGCAATCTTACGCCGCAAAATTTTTGATTTATGGGACACAGAATGGCGCAACCTGCCCGTGCCAAACAAACTCCGTCCTATCTAGGAGACGACGACTGTGTGGCAGTCATCCATGCGGGTCTCTCGCAAGGAGTCTGTTGTCGTCTGCTGGCTGCGCATTGGGCACACTTGGCTGACGCACGGCCACTTATTGCGCCGTGAGGAACCCCTCCATGTCGCTGCGACTCCGTTTTGTCTGTGGTCCACATTTTGTTGGAGTGTCGCCTTTTAGCTGTGCTCAGGCAGACGTTAGCGCTGCCTGATACGCTCCCTGCCCTTTTAACAGATACAGATGTCTCTGCCATGGCGGACTTAGTTTTGCTTTTTATTCGGGCAGGGGGCTTTTATCACATGATCTAAGTGTTTGTCTATATTTTGTGTCGAGTCTGGCCTTTGGCCTACGGTTATAGTCTCAATTTTTAATGAGTTCTCAGTGGTTGACTTTTCCTTTTTTGTCTCTGTGGTCGGCCAACCACTGTCACCCTCTGTGAGATTTTAATTCGTTTTGTCTTTTCTTTGTCTGAGTTTTTCTTGTCCTGTGTCGTCTGTTATGTCCATTATCCGTTTTTTACTCTGCGTGGGTGTTTTTACGTTTTGGAACGAGGGACCGATGACCGTTGCAGTCTGGTCCCTTTAATCCCACAAACCAAACCCAACCAATCAATCCGTATGTTGAGCAAGCAGTAAAAGAAACAAAAGAAAAATACGGAGTAGCAATTGAAATTCATGGAGAAGAAATAAAAACTTAGAGGTTTGCCGATGATATTGTAATTCTTTCAGAAACAGTAAAGGACCTGGAAGAGCAGTTGAACGGAATGGACAGTATCTTGAAAGGTAAGATGAACATCAACAAAAGCAAAACGAGGATAATGGAATGTAGTCAAATTAAATCAGGTGATGCTGTGGTAATTAGGTTAGGAAATGAGATACTTAAAGTAGTAAATGAGTTTCGCTACTTGGGGAGGAAAACAGCTGTGATGGTCGAAGTAGAGAGAATATAAAATTTATACTGGCTATGGTAAGGAAGGCGTTTCTGAAGAAGACAAGTTTGTTAACATCGAGTATAGATTTAAGCGTCAGTAAGTCTTTTCTGAAACTATTTGTATGGGGTGTAGTCATGTATGGAAGTGAAAAATGGACGATAAACAGTTTAGACAACAAGAGAATAGAAGCTTTCGAAATGTGGTGCTACAGAAGAATGCTGAAGATTAGATGGATAGATCGGATAACTAATGAGGAGGTACTGAATAGAATTAGGGAGAAGAGGAATTTGTGGTACAACTTGATTAGAAGAAGGGATCGGTTGGTAGGACATGTTCTGAGGCATCAAGGGATCACCAGTTTAGTATTGGAGGGCAGCATGGAGGATCAAAATCGTAGAGGGAGTGTGTGTGAAATCTTATGGGACTTAACTGCTAAGGTCATCATTCCCTAAGCTTACACACTACTTAACCTATATTATCCTAAGGACAAACACACACACCCATGCCCGAGGGAGGACTCGAACCTCCGCCGGGACCAGCCGCACAGTCCAGCGCTTAAGACCGCTCGGCTATGAGATTAATACACTAAGCAGATTCAGGAGGGTGTACATCTGAGTAGGTACTTGGAGATAAA
This sequence comes from Schistocerca nitens, assembly GCF_023898315.1. Taxonomy (NCBI): domain Eukaryota; kingdom Metazoa; phylum Arthropoda; class Insecta; order Orthoptera; family Acrididae; genus Schistocerca; species Schistocerca nitens. The sequence continues at coordinate 1,188,753,833 of NC_064614.1, read as the reverse complement.
GAAGCTTGCACAGGATACAGTAGTATGGAGAGCTGCATCAAAGCAGTCTATGGACTGAAGACCACGACAACAACAACAACCAAAGGTACTGTATTTCTAGCACAATACTACAAAAAATACGCTCCTAGAGTTAGAATCGACTAGTAAGTGCAACCACTGCAGCGAAAAACACGTCACCTGCAGGATAGCCCAACCCTCAGACCCCGACGTTGCAGTGAACGCAACGCTAACAAAGATCAAGAAGATGTGTAATTACTGGGAAATCCGACCTGGAGGAAAAAAATCCCTGATTCTGTTATATCAGTTCTGGCCGAGGGCCACGAACAAGGGAACTTCACATGTCCGTCCAACAGTAAGCCAGATCATCTCACCACACATGGTAGATAAATTTGCATTACCTGTCAATATGTATCAATATCGTCTGTGATGGCCGCCACAGCTAGCTGGGATTAGGAGAGGTAGCGTCCCGCTACAGTAAACCTATCACAACTCGCTGACGTCTAGACGTTACACTGCGGAAATCTGTGGGCCACTTTCCGGTTATAAGTTGCTAACAGTTTAAGAGCGAAGCGCTCCCCTCCCTCTTTCTCCTTGTACCAATAAGAAATAAGCTCCCCGTCTTTTCCCAACCATCATATTTTTAAAACTACGAGGGTGATTTGAAAAGTTCTCGGAATCACAACGAGAGGTCAATACTAGCGTAACGAGTTGTTCACGTGATGCTCATTGGACTGTTGCCTGAAACACGTGCCACGTCAGTGCTCTTAGAAGAGAGCTGTGGCGGTGGCGTGGCTGTGGTGTTATTGCCGCGTAGTGGAAAAATCGAGATTCGAGCAGAGATTAAGTACTTCGTAAAGAAAGGTATAAAAACTAAGGATATTCATGCCGATTTCCACACCAGACTGGGGAACTCTGTTCCTTCATATTCAACTGTTGTCATGTGGACACATGATCTTAAATTTTGTTGGGAGAGCTTAGATGATGATCGACGCAGTGGTCGACCAAGATGTGTCACTACTCCAGAAATCATTGCAAAAGTGCACAAAATAGTCATGGAGGATCGCCGATTGCAAGTGCATGAAATTGCTCACGCTTGCCAAATGTCATCTGAAAGGACATATCATATTTTAACAAGAATTAGAAACGAAAAAATTATCTGCAATATGGGTGGCGCGACTCTTGACACTGGATCAAAAAAGCGTGAGAATTCACATATCGGAACAATGTTTGGCCCGTTTTAGGAGAAACGAACAAGATTTTTTGCACCGGTTTGTGACCACAGATGAAACTTGGGTGCACTACTATACCGCAGAGTCAAAGCAACAGTCAAAGCAGTGGAAACATGCTGTTTCTTCGACATCAAAGAAAGCAAAGACAATTCCTTTGGAGGGATAAGTCATGGCATCAGTGTTCTGGGATGCGAAGGGGATTCTGTAGATTATCCCCCCACTGAGCAAACAATTACTGGAGAGCACTATGCTAACCTCCTGGACAAATTACAACAAAAGATACACGAAAAGAGGCCAGGTTCAGCAAGAAAGAAAGTCATCTTCCATTAACACAATGCGCTCCCGCACACATGGCAAAATTACACGAACTAAGGTATGAATCGTTGCCACACCCGCCTTATTTACCTGATATGGCTCCGAATTCTTCCCAAAACTGAAATTTTTTCTTGGTGGACGAAGATTCATTTCAAACGAAGAATTGATAGCTGGAGTTCACAACTACACTCCTGGAAATTGAAATAAGAACACCGTGAATTCATTGTCCCAGGAAGGGGAAACTTTATTGACACATTCCTGGGGTCAGATACATCACATGATCACACTGACAGAACCACAGGCACATAGACACAGGCAACAGAGCATGCACAATGTCGGCACTAGTACAGTGTATATCCACCTTTCGCAGCAATGCAGGCTGCTATTCTCCCATGGAGACGATCGTAGAGATGCTGGATGTAGTCCTGTGGAACGGCTTGCCATGCCATTTCCACCTGGCGCCTCAGTTGGACCAGCGTTGTGCTGGACGTGCAGACCGCGTGAGACGACGCTTCATCCAGTCCCAAACATGCTCAATGGGGGACAGATCCGGAGATCTTGCTGGCCAGGGTAGTTGACTTACACCTTCTAGAGCACGTTGGGTGGCACGGGATACATGCGGACGTGCATTGTCCTGTTGGAACAGCAAGTTCCCTTGCCGGTCTAGGAATGGTAGAACGATGGGTTCGATGACGGTTTGGATGTACCGTGCACTATTCAGTGTCCCCTCGACGATCACCAGTGGTGTACGGCCAGTGTAGGAGATCGCTCCCCACACCATGATGCCGGGTGTTGGCCCTGTGTGCCTCGGTCGTATGCAGTCCTGATTGTGGCGCTCACCTGCACGGCGCCAAACACGCATACGACCATCATTGGCACCAAGGCAGAAGCGACTCTCATCGCTGAAGACGACACGTCTCCATTCGTCCCTCCATTCACGCCTGTCGCGACACCACTGGAGGCGGGCTGCACGATGTTGGGGCGTGAGCGGAAGACGGCCTAACGGTGTGCGGGACCGTAGCCCAGCTTCATGGAGACGGTTGCGAATGGTCCTCACCGATACCCCAGGAGCAACAGTGTCCCTAATTTGCTGGGAAGTGGCGGTGCGGACCCTTACGGCACTGCGTAGGATCCTACGGTCTTGGCGTGCATCCGTGCGTCGCTGCGGTCCGGTCCCAGGTCGACGGGCACGTGCACCTTCCGCCGACCACTGGCGACAACATCGATGTACTGTGGAGACCTCACGCCCCACGTGTTGAGCAATTCGGCGGTACGTCCACCCGGTCTCCCGCATGCCCACTATACGCCCTCGCTCAAAGTCCGTCAACTTCACATACGGTTCACGTCCACACTGTCGCGGCATGCTACCAGTGTTAAAGACTGCGATGGAGCTCCGTATGCCACGGCAAACTGGCTGACACTGACGGCGGCGGTGCACAAATGCTGCGCAGCTAGCGCCATTCGACGGCCAACACCGCGGTTCCTGGTGCGTCCGCTGTGCCGTGCGTGTGATCATTGCTTGTACAGCCCTCTCGCAGTGTCCGGAGCAAGTATGGTGGGTCTGACACACCGGTGTCAATGTGTTCTTTTTTCCATTTCCAGGAGTGTATTTTGCAGGCCTGGAAGAAACTCATTGTCGAGATCGGCAATGGAACATCATTGGACCGAGTGTATTAATCTTCAAGGAGATTACATTGAAAAATTAAAAACGTTTCAGCGATGTAAGTACACTACTGGCCATTAAAATTGCTACACCAAGAAGAAATGCAGATGATAAACGGGTATTCATTAGACAAAGATATTATACTAGAACTGACACGTGATTTCATTTTCACGCAATTTGGGTGCATAGATCCTGAGAAATCAATACCCAGAACAACCACCTCTGGCCGTAATAACGGCCTTGATACGCCTGGGCATTGAGTCAAAGAGAGCTTCGATGGCGTGTACAGGTACAGCTGCCCGTGCAGCTTCAACACGATACCACAGTTCATCAAGAGTAGTGACTGGCGTATTGTGACGAGCCAGTTGCTCGGCCACCATTGACCAGACGTTTTCAGTTGGTGAGAGATCTGGAGAATGTCTTGGCCAGGGCAGCAGTCAAACATTTTCTGTATCCAGAAAGGCCAGTACAGGACCTGCAACATGCGGTCGTGCATTATCCTGCTGAAATGTAGGGTTTCGCAGGGATCGAATGAAGGATAGAGCAAGGGGTCGTAACACATCTGAAATATACCGTCCACTGTTCAAAATGTTGTCGATGCGAACAAGAGGTGACCAATGGCACCCCATATCATCACGCCGGATGATACGCCAGTACGGCGATGACGAATACAGGCTTCCAATGTGCGTTCACCGCGATGTAGCCAAACACGGATGCGACCATCATGATGCTGTAAACAGAACCTGGATTCATTCGAAAAAAATGACGTTTTGCCTTTCGTGCACCCAGGTTCGTCGTTGAGTACACCATCGCAGCCGCTCCTGTCTGTGATGTAGCGTCAAGGGTAACCGCTGCCATGGTCTCCGAGCTGATAGTCGATGCTGCTGCAAACGTCGTAGAACTGTTCGTGCAGATGGTTGTTGTCCTGTAAACGTCCCCATCTGTTGAGTCAGGGATCGAGACGTGGCTGCACGATCCGTTGCAGCCATGAGGATAAGATGACTGTCATCTCGACTGCTAGTGATACGAGGGCGTTGGGATCGAGCACGGCGTTCCGTATTACCCACCGATTCCATATTCTGCTAACAGTCATTGGATCTCGACCAACACGAGCAGCAATGTCGCGATACGATAAACCGCAATCGCGATAGGCTACAATCCGACCTTTATCAAAGTCGTAAACGTGATGGTATGCATTTCTCCTCCTTACACGATGCATCACAACAACGTTTCACCAGGCAACGCCGGTGAACTGCTGTTTGTGTATGAGAAATCGGTTGGAAACGTTCCTCATGTCAGCACGTTGTAGGTGTCACCACCGGCGCCAGCCTTATGTGAATGCTCTGAAAAGCTAATCATTTGCATATCGCAGCATCTTCTTCCCGTCGGTTAAATTTCGCGTCTGTAGCACGTCATCGTGGTGTAGTAATTTTAATGGCCATTAGTGTACTTTTTTTCTATACTGTTCCGAACCATCCTCGGGAGATGTCAGCTTCAGTCCGCCAGAGCTCAGAGGAAATGAAGACACATAACACAATATAAACTATTGCATAATTATTAGAGAGGTTTTGTGTGTATCATTGCTAGAAGACACTTGAAACATTCGAGTATTAGGGATACCAATCATCACTCTGTTGAGGTTAGTCTGGAGCTTCCTTCAAACGTGTGCAGGAGTGCTGTGCTGTGCTGAAACTGCTATAATCTCCCCCTACACATGAGCCATCTGGGTGTATCAGGAACAAATTAGTGACAATATCCAAGCCTTCAAGTACACGGACGATGTGCGTTAGATCTGCTAGGACTCCCAGACGGAATAAAAAGGCATGTTCCTCTCACAATATATACATATCCACACCACAGAAATGAGACAGTGCTATGTCCGGAGAGCAGCAAAAAATAGACTATTTCTGCTTATCAAGTCAGAGGTCGCGGTGACTCGGCCGATATGTGATAAAATACAGTCATAGAGAGAGCTGCAGCGTTCAGACGCCGACTGTCGATAAGTCTCAAAAAAAAAATTTCGAACGAGAAACTGAGTGTCTCTCTGGAGGAGCTGCCCTCGCAGCAGAGGAACCAGAGGCCAAGCACGGGTAGCGACTTCGGTGGAACCAGAGCTGGGATGCTGGGTGACAGCGACACTCAACACCTCTCCGTACACGCGGCCGCCAGCCCACACGAGTATCACTATCTGATTAGGACCAAGTAACCGCAGGAAAATACCCTCCACGGAGATAAGTGGTGGGAGGAGGGAATCGTCGGCCTGTGTGCCTGCCTTATTAACGATCACTTCATCAGCTACCAACGAGTGCAACCCCCATCGCCTGGTAACTCACACCGCCTCCCCGTGACTGTTACAGAAACGAGACCTGAGCTGCGCCCAACACGCCCACCTTCGGTATCAGGGAAGGTGGGTGCTTTAGAAGGTTTGCAGTGAGTCGCATCGCAAAAGCTAGTTACAGCCAGTGAAAGCTGTATGAATAAAAACGCTCTAAAATTGTTTTTGTCTGTGAGCTGCTAGATTCACCGACATAACCTTATTAACAAAAAAAAAATTACACTACTGGCCATTAAAATTGCTACACCACGTAGATGACGTGCTACAGACGCGAAGTTTAACCGACAGGAAGAAGATGCTGTGATATGCAAATGATTAGCTTTTTAGAGAATTCACACAAGGTTGGCGCCGGTGGCGACATCTACAACTTGCTGACATGAGGAAAGTTTCCAACCGATTTCTCATACACAAACAGCAGCTGACCGGCGTTGCCTGGTGAAACGTTGTTGTGATGTCACGTGTAAGGAGGAGAAATGCGTACCATCAAGTTTCCGACTTTGATAAAGGTTGGATTGCGGATTATCGTATCGCGACATTGCTGCTCGCGTTGGTCGAGATCCAATGACTGTTAGCAGAATATGGAATCGGTGGGTTCAGGATGGTAATACGGAACGCCGTGCTGGATCCCAACGGCCTCGTATCACTAGCAGTCGAGATGACAGGCATCTTATCCGAATGGCTGTAACGGATCGTGCAGCCACGTCTCGATCCCTGAGTCAACAGATGGGGAAGTTTGCAAGACAACAACCATCTGCACGAACTGACGACGTTTGCAGCAGCACGGACTATCAGCTCGGAGACCATGGCTGCGGTTACCCGTGACGCTGCATCATAGACAGGAGCGCCTGCGATGGTGTACTCAACGACGAACCTGGGTGCACGAAAGGCAAAACGTCATTTTTTCGGATGAATCCAGGTTCCGTTTACAGCATCATGATGGTCGCATCCGTGTTTGGCGACATCTCGGTGAACGCACATTGGAATCGTGTATTCGTCATCGCCATACTGGCGTATCACCCGGCGTGATGGTATGGGGTGCCATTGGTCACCTCTTGTTCGCATTGACGACATTTTGAAGAGTGGACGTTACATTTCAGATGCGTTACGACCCGTGGTTCTACCCTTCATTCGATCCCTGCGAAACCCTACATTTCAGCAGGTTAATGCACGACCGCATGTTACAGGTCCTGTACGGGCCTTTCTGGATACAGAAAATGTTCGACTGCTGCCCTGGCCAGTACATTCTCCAGATCTCTCGCCAATTGAATACGTCTGGTCAATGATGGCCGAGAAACTGGCTCGTCAAATTACGACAGTCACTACTCTTGATGAACTGTGGTATCGTGTTGAAGCTGCATGGGCAGCTGTACCTGTACGCGTCATCCAAGCTCTGCTTGACTCAATGCCCAGGCGTATCAAGGCCCTCATTACGGCCAGAGGTGATTGTTCTGGGTACTGATTTCGCAGGATCTATGTACCCAAATTGCGTGAAAATGTAATCACATGTCAGTTCTAGTATAATATATTTGTCCCCTGAATACCCATTGATCATCTGCATTGCTTCTTGGTGCAGCAATTTCAATGGCCAGTAGTGTATTTAGTAGCAAGAACCTCCCTACATATACTCGCTACAACAATATCATCAGGCGTAAAACGTTGAACGTTATCATTTTCCCACGAATTCACGTCCCTTCTGCTCCTCACATGTAGTTAAGTCACGGACAATACTCCATCTACAACACTGTCTTTGATGATGAAGCATAAATAAGCTAATTCTGGCGTCATGTTGAGCGCCGAATGCTGCCAAAATGGAGACGTTAGTAGATAGAACATTACTAACACTTCTTTTTTGGCCTCTTTCACGGTGATAAACACGACAAATCATTTGTAAAATGCGTATAATACCTGCATCTGATGTATTCCTCTTACAGCACTGTGACATAAAATTTGTTTAGGGGCCTTAAACTTAAGGGGGTGTGTGATAATTATATCCCACATCTATTAATCCAACCTGATTTGGGTCTGAGACTAAAAAATCCCATAATTTGTCTTATAAGGTTGTTGTCCACACTTCATAGCAGTGTATCTTTTCATGTTTACAGAAAAGCTGCTACACACTCCTTACTAATAAGAAGAATTCTCTCAAAACAAATAACGTAATGCTGTACTCGTTACCACTAGATTCGATTAACACACAGAAAATCACAGGTAATGTAAAATATGAGAAATTAGGGCACCTTTCTCTCTCCCTCTCTACATTCTTTTTTTGTGACTGCTACGTGGTGATATACGGAATATGTGTATGCCTTCGAAAATAGTTTAGGAATAGACATCATAATCGCATGATCTGCTTATAAACGATCTAGAGTTCGGACAAAAGTTAAAAACGAATTACCGCAAGACATGTGAGGGAGATATGTTTTTTGTCAGCCAAACCGGCGAGTGCATAATAAAGCATTGTTTCCCAGTCTAGCTTCTATAGAAAGTAACGGGGGCACACGAAATCGTTAGTTACCAGGCAGAGTAGCCACTATATGTTCTGACTGTTATTTTTTAAGAATAGTATTGAGATATTGTGTTGCATCCTGCCTTTACCGTATTATCCATTAAAACTTCAGCCTTCCACAACATGTACAAATTCACCTAAAAATATAACACTTACGTATTCCAATTTTAGGAGCCACAACGAGTAGAGACGCCATGATAAACAACATACAAGCTAGTATTATTGATTGGCGACTCCATGGAGTATCCTGTGCACCACGACCATATAATGGGTATACTTGGAAGGAGAGACAGCATTGGTCGTATTTTTTTTTTTGTTTTATTAAACGCAAAATCAATTTTCGGTCACTTAGTGACCATCTTCAGTGCTGTAATATATAATTTAAATTGGTAGGCACTGGTGTCAACAAGCTTACAGCGATCACATAAACTGAGCTCAGTTTATGTGATCGCTGTAAGCTTGTTGACACCAGTGCCTACCAATTTAAATTATATATTACAGCACTGAAGATGGTCACTAAGTGACCGAAAATCGATTTTGCGTTTAATAAAACAAAAAAAAAACAAAAAAAATACGACCAATGCTGTCTCTCCTTCCAAGCTAGTATTACTTCCAAAATAGAAAAATTGCAGAACGACCTTAAGACAGCGTATGCAGAAAATTTAACAGGAATTGGCCTCATACTGCTTGACACATATTGGCTCCTTTGCGTATCGGTGAAGTATAATTTGTTGTATATCTCCGACAGCAAGACAATCAGGTCCTCTACAGATGTATGGCTAAAATGGTTCAAATGGCTCTGAGCACTATGGGACTCAACTGCTGAGGTTATTAGTCCCCTAGAACTTAGAACTAGTTAAACCTAACTAACCTAAGGACATCACAAACATCCATGCCCGAGGCAGGATTCGAACCTGCGACCGTAGCGGTCTTGCGGTTCCAGACTGCAGCGCCTTTAACCGCACGGCCACTTCGGCCGGCCACTACAGATGTATAGTTGTAGATATTTTCTGTCGTTATTATTTTCTATGTTTTCACATTAACAAAAAATACCTTTGGGAAGGCATTGTATCCCATACTGGTTTGCTTACGAGAAATAGACAGCCATCCAACCCAGAAATAGTACACAGTAGATCTGTCAGCATTGCACTTTGGTAGTTAATGTAATCAATTCCCAATTCAAATAATTAAAATTATGGACATATAGAACATAGTTTTACAACCAATAATCGGTCCTGGCTGCCTGTAGTCATACCCCCCGACAGTATTTACTTTAATTCTCCAGAAATGGTGGTTTAGATCCCACGTCAGCGTGCTTTTGCATTCGAGAAAGTGTAGGACAAACATTGGAATTCGTCTCAACTTAGCAATAAGACCACCAACACAAATCCTTTTCACTATTAATGATTATTCACTTTAGTTGCAATGGATCACCTGGTTGAGTCCATGATAGCCTCATGATGAGTCACAAGACGTTCTGGCCATACCTTATGTATGTGAATAGAATTGCAATCTAATTCACTACTTCGTGTAATCTGCGACACTGCTATCCCGGGGCCAGTGAGGTGGAACGTCGGTCTAGCATCATGCACTGGACGTGCCAGCACTATGAGTGATAGCTTCTAAGTGCGGACGTAATTGTAATCTTTTTCGTGTGTGCTGTAACGAGAAACGCTAAGGCACAGGTTATGGTGGATGAGACTTTTTTTTGTTTGTTAACAAGACATTACCCGAAACGCATACTAACAGAGTAAATGCACTTGAAAGACATGCAGAGATTTTTATAGAAACAGAACAATTGCTTATTTAAATAATAATAACGTATGACTGTAAAACGTTAACAGATGATGGAGACAGGAGATTGCAGGATGATAGATAGAAATCAGACGACCCGGACGATTCAGCTGCGGCTAACCTAACCTAACCTTACCTGACCTAACCTGGTGATAGACATGATGCAATACCTGAACTGACTATAATTTCCACCATACATCGCCAACGTGCACTCACTATCCTCCAAAGCACTCAATTGTAAATGTGTCCGAAGCAGTAAATTCCCCACAAATGACAATGTCAGAGAAAACAATCGAAAAATATGCTGTGCTTTCTTACTCAAGCGCTCAAACTTTACAGATTGGTACAGGGTGTTTCAAAAATGACCGGTATATTTGAAACGGCAATAAAAACTAAACGAGCAGCGATAGAAATACACCGTTTGTTGCAATATGCTTGGGACAACAGTACATTTTCACGCGGACAAACTTTCGAAATTACAGTAGTTACAATTTTCAACAACAGATGGCGCTGCAAGTGATGTGAAAGATATAGAAGACAACGCCGTCTGTGGGTGCGCCATTCTGTACGTCGTCTTTCTGCTGTAAGCGTGTGCTGTTCACAACGTGCAAGTGTGCTGTAGACAACATGGTTTATTCCTTAGAACAGAGGATTTTTCTGGTGTTGGAATTCCACCGCCTAGAACACAGTGTTGTTGCAACAAGACGAGGTTTCAACGGAGGTTTAATGTAACCAAAGGACCGAAAAGCGATACAGTAAAGGATCTGTTTGAAAAATTTCAACGGACTGGGAACGTCACGGATGAACGTGCTGGAAAGGTAGGGCGACCGCGTACGGCAACCACAGAGGGCAACGCGCAGCTAGTGCAGCAGGTGATCCAACAGCGGCCTCGGGTTTCCGTTCGCCGTGTTGCAGCTGCGGTCCAAATGACGCCAACGTCCACGTATCGTCTCATGCGCCAGAGTTTACACCTCTATCCATACAAAATTCAAACGCGGCAACCCCTCAGCACCGCTACCATTGCTGCACGAGAGACATTCGCTAACGATATAGTGCACAGGATTGATGACGGCGATATGCATGTGGGCAGCATTTGGTTTACTGACGAAGCTTATTTTTACCTGGACGGCTTCGTCAATAAACAGAACTGGCGCATATGGGGAACCGAAAAGCCCCATGTTGCAGTCCCATCGTCCCTGCATCCTCAAAAAGTACTGGTCTGGGCCGCCATTTCTTCCAAAGGAATCATTGGCCCATTTTTCAGATCCGAAACGATTACTGCATCACGCTATCTGGAAATTCTTCGTGAATTTGTGGCGGTACAAACTGCCTTAGACGACACTGCGAACACCTCGTGGTTTATGAAAGATGGTGCCCGGCCACATCGCACGGCCGACGTCTTTAATTTCCTGAATGAATATTTCGATGATCGTGTGATTGCTTTGGGCTATCCGAAACATACAGGAGGCGGCGTGGATTGGCCTCCCTATTCGCCAGACATGAACCCCTGTGACTTCTTTCTGTGGGGACACTTGAAAGACCAGGTGTACCGCCAGAATCCAGAAACAATTGAACAGCTGAATCAGTACATCTCATCTGCATGTGAAGCCATTCCGCCAGACACGTTGTGAAAGGTTTCGGGTAATTTCATTCAGAGACTACGCCATATTATTGCTACGCATGGTGGATATGTGGAAAATGTCGTACTATAGAGTTTCCCAGACCGCAGCGCCATCTGTTGTTGAAAATTGTAACTACTGTAATTTCGAAAGTTTGTCTGCCTGAAAATGTACTGTTGTCCCAAGCATATTGCAACAAACGGTGTATTTCTATCGCTGCTCGTTTAGTTTTTATTGCCGTTTCAAATATACCGGTCATTTTTGAAACACCCTGTAAGATGAGGCATTCCTCCTGGCGCACTCCGCTAAAGACCAAGAGCCACGTTCTAACGAGACCCAATCTTCCCCAATTACGGCGGCAGCCATATACGGATGAAGGTGTAACAGCTTCCTCGCTGCAACATCTATCCTATGGCGCATATCTCGAATCCCCTCTCTCACCAGTGCCATGCTTGCTCTCCATTTTATCTTGTTCGCCGCTCTGGAGTTGATGTGATATTTAATTATGCCAAATACTGGTACCACCTCTTCATTCGGAAATCTCAGCAAAAAGCTGAGAGAGCACCGTCCCTCTCCTCTGTCGAAGCTTGTCCAGCTGCTTGATATTCTGATACATCTCCTACCCGTGGAGTCTTTTGATGTAACTCTTCAGGCTTTCCCGGCGATCTAATGACATCTTGGATTGTCGGGTGTTCTGCCGTCGCTCCCTCCGTGGTCTGCTCCCAAGTGGAGAAGAAGACCAGGGCTCTCCTGAAGGAAACACGGATGCCTAATAAGACCATCAGATAACTACGGACAAAAGCACCAGTGTCACCTAGACTATATGGTCTGGCTAAATTACACACGGACGGTGTGCCACTACGCCCATTTGTCAGTAACATTGGGGCACCTATGTACACAACAGCCAAGTACTTGAAAAATCTGCTGTCTCCGTATGTGGGGAAATGCGTTGACCACATCCGAAACTCAGAAGACTTCCTGCAACGCCTCAAGCAACTATGCATCACAGATTCAGATATCATGGTTAGTTTTGATGTGATATCGCTGTTCACTAGCGTCCCACTGAAAGACTCACTAGAACTGGTTGCGGACAAATTTGATGGTGCTCTGTTGGACCTATTCAAGCATATACTGACATTTCCTGTACGGGAACCAATATTACAAGCAAACTGAAGTTGTAGCTACGGCCAGCCCACTGTCTCATGTGGTTACCAACATGTTTATGGAGAGATTTGAGGGCATTAGAGAGAGCCGTGATCTGGCCTCTTGGGAAGGATAGGCTCAATCAATGATTTTCTTGAACATCTTAACTCATGCACCCAAATATCAACTGCCCCAGAGAACTGGAGAAGAATGGCCAGCTGCCGTTTCTGGACGTACTAGTCAAAAGGAAATCAGATGGTTACGGAAACCAGGGATTTATATCTTGTCAATGTGGTAAGTCCTACATTGGCCAGATGACAGGAACAGTGGATATCAGGTGCAAAGAACATCAGAGACACATTTCTGAACACTGTCTAGAACCAGATCATGCCATTAATTATGAGGGAACCAAGATTCTAGCACAGACACCCAGATTTTTGGACAGTGTTATAAGGGAATCTATTGAGATAAAAGTAACTGGCAATGTCATGAACCGCGACATGGGATACCAGTTAAGTAGTGCCTGAGATCCTGCTCTGGAATTGTTAAAGGAGCAGCGCGCACGGCTGTACACCTGTCCACGAATAGAAGAACGGGAGGCACGGATATGGGAAACAATCACCGGACAGAGTGCCAGGCGCAGCGGACGGAACGTGCAACGTCCAGGAGCGGATCCGACGGGCGCAGACCGCAGAGGGAACATCCAGAACAGCAGCGGATGGAAAACTGAATGGCACCGTTCTAGAAGATCTCAGCGAGCGGGCGTGGACCGCAGAGGGAATGCCTGCAACCGTTGGTGGAGGGGGAGGGCCACAGACATAAATACTGGACCAGGTCCACTCGAGGAGCATAAGTACAAAGATATCCTAACACGCGATTTCTCCATCCCAATCACCATTACAGATGACCACAACCTAGAACAGGTAACCAAAATACTCGAAAACACCTTCAAACAAGCCATAGACGAAGCCCTATCACAAAAGACGGGAAACCTACCATATCACAAGAAGCCCTAGACCTCTTAAGACAGAAGAAAAGACTGTACAAAGAGATCAAACATACCGACAATCCCGACTTAGAACAAGTCTGGAACACATTCAGTGCGTGCATCAAGCGGATCATATCCGAACACAAACAAAGACAGTGGGATCAGAAATGCAGCGAACTAAACTGCAGACAAGCCGGACGCTACTAGAGAAGGTTCAGAGCACTAATAGGACAGAAACAAAAAAACGGACGTGACCCTAACAGACAATAAGGAACCAACGAACGACAGAAAAGAACAAGCGAACATATTCAAGAAGGTGTTACGGGACGTATACACATTCCCCCAAGACACGATATTTAACAATGACTTCAAACGATTCGTAGACCTAAGACTACAACAAATACTCACCACATCAACAACTGAAACCGAAGACGAGCAACAACTAACAGGACATATGACAAACGAGGAAATAACAAATGCTATATTCTCAGGGAAAAACTCCACAGCAGGTGAAGACGACATCCGACTCATACGTTTACAAAAAGCACCACTTCACATACTGACATTGATATTAGCAATAATGTTTAACTACTGCATGATAAACGAGACCATCCCCATTACATGGAAGACAAGTAAAACAATAATACTACTAAAACCAGACAAACCACGCCCAGACCCGAAATATTACCGACCGATCTCTCTGTTAGACGTCATCGGAAAGACATATGAACGCATCATCACGGATAGACTCAAAAAAACACATAGGAAACAAAGATCTACACCCGACGATACGATCTGGCTTCCGACCGAATCACTCTAGAAACAACCCGCTATTTAAACTGACAAAAGCTGTGACAAAAGGATACAGGAAATACAGGAAAATGCTCACTCGCTCTTTTCCTCACTCGTGCCTTTGATAAGCTGTGGCATCGGGGCCCGCTATTCAAACTGTCGCAACTAGGAATACCAACCAGAATGATCCGAATAATTAATGCCTACTTAAGCAACAAAACGTGGAAGATGCGCGTAGGAGACTCCACAAGCAGGTGTCCCCCAAGGAAGAGTACTGTCACGCTACTGTACACGCTACACACTACAGATATACCAAAAACCTCGACGCCTGACGAGACGGTAGCAATGTATGCAGGCGATACCGCATACTGGTGCACTGGACTGAGAACAACAACAATGCAACAGAAGGTAGGAACTTATCTCCGAAAATTAGAGACATGGATGAATGACAAAATGGCGGATAAAACCAAACCCCACTAAAACATAAACAATCCTTTCGTGACATAGAAACATGACACAGAAACGAACACAATTACACGAAGGCATTCCGCTAACACTGTGGGACGCACCATTAAATATAACAGCCAAATTACCTATGGGTGTACATGGATGAACTGGAACACCCATTTGACGCACCTATTAGACAAAATAAGAAACGGACAAAACCTAATAAGACTAAGCCAAGGACGCTTCCATGGATGCGACAACAAGGCGGCGATACATACATGCAAGACAGTCATCAAATCACTAATGCAATACGTCACAGCGTCCCTAGGAGGCATCTCAAGACCAGTCGCAAACCGACTCTACAGAACCATAGGACGACTGCTTCGAAGTATACGAAGACTACCCCCACTAATTCCTAGCAACGACGTATACCGAATCACAAAAACAGAACCCCTACAGACAAGACTTACCCGACTCAGAGCGAACTATGGCACACACATCCTACAAAGACGCCCCAACGTGGAAGACATAATCACAACTAGACCGCCGACCAAAACAGAACCTCGACACAAATACATAATACCAGCGTGTACAGTAGCACATAACACATCGAAAATATTCCCAGAAACCGCCCCCACCATGGAGCCTATAACACAAAACTTGGCGCAATACCCACACCTAGACGAACGACCAGAGCCGTGAAACACTGCAAGATACACAAGCAAAGGAACCCAAAACGCACAACAACAAAACAAAACAAAACACTCGGCATGCGCGCGCGCGCGAGCGCTCGCACACACACACAAAGTAAGACACCTGTCTGTGCCACCACACAACCATCCTTGCATACACCAAATATCACCATATATTACCCAACTAGTATTAAGTAACAAATGTAGACGTATGTAAATCTTGAAAAAACCAAAACAAAATAAGTACAAAGTATCTCCATATGTACACCCCGAACCAAAACTTATGTAAAATGTTGTATACATGTATGTAGATTAAATTTCGTGGAAAAAGATTGTCCAACAAATTATAAAACCAACTTCAATTAAATGTAATGTACACATAACGACAGTGCACTTTAAATATTGTATTATGTAGATTAATTACCGTAGATTGACACCTTGAATACCGAGACTGAACACAGCTTGCGCCGCGACTGTTTACAAAGGCCGTGCCCGAGTAGAGGTCGGGCTGCGATTTTCTCGACGCGTGAGCCACTTGTCGGTTTAAAACTGGACTCATTTCACATAACAACAATGTACGGAAGTCATAGTGTGTAGGCTTTCACGGCCGGCGTCTTCAGTAATTAAAACTTCCGGGCTAAGAGGCCGTGGTCCAGTAGTAGAAATACTTCTCCCTGATGTCAGGGAGAAGTAATTCTACTATTGGACCACGGCCTCTTGGCCCGGAAGTTTTAATTACTGAATGTACGGAAGTCTTGCTACCCGCCTCCTTGACTGGTGCTGCCCTGTTTTGTCCATTTCTAGAATTATTTCGGAAAAAAAACAGTGAATGTAACAAATGGCTCTGAGCACTATGGGACTTAACATCTGTGGTCATCAGTCCACTAGAACCTAAGGACATCACGCACATCCATGCCCGAGGCAGGATTCGAACCTGCGACCGCAGCACTCGCGCGGTTCCGGACTGAGCGGAATGTAACAGCTACTGTCATTAATGTCTGAGCCAGTATGATCACTGACGGAATGTTTTACGTGTACTCGATAGGTTCCGCAGTACTCTGTAATTCTGCTACAACTACGTCACATTTTTTGAGTGAGCAAGTAATTTCGGAAGTTCAAGAGGAAGAAATTTGCTCAGTAACTCGCCTCACATTTTCATCTTGGGAAAATAATTATACTTTCTGGGATTGTGATCTATCGAAGAACTAAACTAAATATGAAAAATATATCTTGAAGCTTGGCTTTTTTCAGTATGTATTACTCTATAAAATCCATCAGTTGCATGTGTGCCAGTAACGCTTTAAGTAACGGCAGAAATAGATGGTTTCCTAGGCCCAACATTCCTCCAAGTGCATGGTCTCCGAAATATTATAATTTACTTACTAGCTATAAATCCAACAACAATGATATGTATTGTAGACATTATGACAATGCAATTTTGTAAACGAACTGCGAGAAAGTTATGAAATGTTAAATCAAGAAATTAATGTACTGTATATCCCAGTATGGCTGAAAATGGCAATGCAAGCCTTAAAACACCCCCGCTCTCCCCCATCAGGGAAGAGAATAAAAAATGAAAAACAAAAACACTCGAGCAGAAGTCTCGGGTCGCATCTGTTGAAGGTTACGAGCTACATTATCGAAATATCATGCAGGTACGACGCTGATATCCGGCAGAACACACGACAGCCCAAGGTTTGAATCGAAAATAGTTAAATGTAGGATAAATGGTTTTAAAAAACTACGAGCAATAGTATTAGATGCTAATCTAAGTCATGTAGATAAAAATTATGCAATCCAGAGACCCTTTTACCATCTATCAGCAAGCTTCTCTTAAGATGATCTATGATAACGTCAAAATGTGATCTACAGGTATACGTATAGCTTTACAGTGCATCCAAATATTTTTTAATATTCTATATATATATATATATATATATATATATATATATAGCACCTACTGGTGCCACAGCGTTCAGAATAAAATAACATTAGCGTTTCCTCAGGCACATGTAAACAATGGTAGTATAACAATGTCGTCTTGTATCACCATGTCTCTTCCTTTTTACTGTAGAATGCACCATCTTTCCACTATTAAATCACTGTCTCTGAGTCATCAGTCTTTTGACTGGTCTGATCCGGCCAACCACCAATTCCTTTCCTATACTACCCTTTTCGTCTCACACTACCACTTACACCTTACGTTGTCAATTATTTCCTGGATGTATTCCAACCTCAGCCTTCCTCTATAGTTTCATGTTCCCACAGCTCCTTTTATTACCATGGAAGTTATTCCCTGACGTCTTAGCGGATGTCCTATTATCCTGTCCCCTCTTCTTGACAGAGTTTTCCATATATTCCTTTCCTCATTGATTGTGCTGAGAACCTCCTCATTCTTTACCTTATCATTCTACCTATTTTCAACATTCTTGTGTAGCACCACATCTCAAATGCTTAGATTCTATTATGTTCCGATTTTCCCACAGTCCATATCTCACTGCCATACAATTCTGTGATAAATAAATAATTTGTGATCAAGACTGTTTTTGATAGTAAATATCTGATACTAAGTCTCTCGCTGTTCTGATTTCTGTCACTTCTCATTACTTTCGCCTTTTCTCGATTTACTCACAATCCATATTCTGTACTCAAAAGACTGTTCATTCCATTCGACAGATCATGTAATTCTTCTTCACTTTCACTGGGGATAACAATGTCATCCGCGAATCTTGACATTGATATCTTTAGCCTTGAATGTCGATCCCATTCTTGAAGCTCTCTCTGATTACAGCCATTGCATCTTAGACGTATGGATTCAACAGCAGCGTCGGAAGACTACATTTCTGTTGTACGCCCTTTCTAATCCGTGCACTTCATTCTCGATCTTCCACCTGTATTGTTCCCTTTATCACTTAACAGTGAGATTTACTTACACTCGTAATGTTACCGCCTTGCATCCATTTCGCAGAAGGTTGTTTTGACTTTTCTCTATGCTGAGTTAGTCCACTCGACTATAATTTCTTTTTCGATTTCCTCAGTCGTCATGTAGCCATTTCACTTTAGTTATCCTCCACTTCATACCTACTTCATACCTAAGTGGGTTTTGTTTCTGTATTCCCGAATTCCCTTTGATAGCCTGCAAATTACACTTAAATGCCTGGCAGAGGGTTCATTGAATCACCTTCAAAATAATTCCATATTATTCCAAACTCGAAATGCACGTGGAAAAAATGAACACTTATATCTCTGACTTCCCTTATTTTATTTTGATGGTCGTTTCTTCTTACGTAGGTCAGCATCAAAAAAAATATTGTCCCGTTCGGAGGAGAAAATTGGTGATTAAAAATCCGTGAGAACATTCCGCCGCAACGAAAAACGGCTTGGTTTTAACAATGTCCACCCCAAATCCTGTATCATGTCAGTGGCACTCTCTCCCTATTTCTCAATAATACAAAACGTGCTGCTTTTCTTCGAACTTTCTCGATGTACTCCGTTAATCACACACTGTACAGCAGTACTCAAAAACAGGATGGACAAGTGTAGTATACACAGTCTCTTTACTAGGTCTGTTTGTATCTTCTAAGTTTTCTGCCAATATAACTCAGTCTTTGGTTCGCCTTCCCCATAACATTTTCTGTGTAAATTTGCCACTTTAAGTTGTTCATAATCGTAATCCCTAGGTATTTAGTTGAATACATGGCATTTAGGTTAGACTGATTTATCATGTAACCGAATTCCTTTGAGAGAAGACAAGTTACTCTATCATCTATTTTTCGTATACAGAAAATTATTAAAGATTTTATTACAATCTGACACACCTTGTGCAAGACTCCAGAATGTTAACGGCCAGAACAGACGTTGATGGAGCCTGGTAGGGCGCTAAAAGCACGAGCTATTTTTATGATTCTTAGCTTGTAGAAACGGCTTGTTGGGAGTTGAAAGCAATTGGCGTTGAGCCCATCCCTTAGTAAATCTTGCCAGACAGGTCCACAGCCATACAGGGCAGACAAGGCAGCCCCTCGCCAGGACAGGGCTCCAGCAGGACAATGCCACGATACCTGCTGCAGCGCCAGCAGAAGCCTGGGCTGGGGTGACGGTCTAAAGGAACCTGTCTACACAGTGGAGTCGTAAACCGGGCATTGTGTGCAGAGCCAAGTCTAATAAAAATTCACCTGTTTTCGTGTTCGCTGATATTGCAAGAAGGCCAGTGAGCCACTTCCCTCGGCTGCCCCTGTTGTATAAGAAAACTCTGGCATCTGAGAAACGTTTCTAGATGGTATCTTTATTGCATCTCATAGCTAGGACTAACAGGCTCCAAGGCACAGGCGATTTAGATAAAGATCTGTTCGCTTGGTGCCATGGGAAGCGACATGAATTTGGGGAAAACCATCTTTTCCCCTTCTACAAAAACTTAAAAAAGCCAGTAATTGATGATTTTTTTTTTTTTCAGAGACGCAGATTTCTTAAGGCTTGCCCTGGTTCGACATGAGTTTGTTCTGTCATGTTGGAGGGGAGATTTAGAGCCTCTAGAATCTTGTAATTGGCTCAAGACGGTGTGAAGGCGGTGTCGTTCGGGCACTTTGCGCGAAAACGGATTTTTTTTCTCTGGATAGCTGGGAAGCTCTCAGGTGCGGGGACTGGGGTCTAGTGAGCTGTTCTGGTCGAAGCTCTCGCATGTGTGGTTGGTACTCCCAAAACTCCTGAAACTGGCTTCACTTGCGAGTAGTTTAGACTGGGGAGCTTGTGGTGAAGTTCTTACTGTACCGACAGTGTGACTTCAAACGTCTCAGAGTACTCGTTTGCTGAGGGTACACTTATTCATTTTTGGTTTACCAGTCTTGACGTTGGTATCTTTGTGTGCTCTGTCTTATAAGTGAGCCAAATTGGTCCTTGGTACGACCAGCGAACGGGTGTATCACACACTGAAATCTACTGTGATTTCAGGGCTCTGGTAGAGAGTAAATTGCGATCCATCTGCCTGATCGCTAGACCGCGAGATTTTTGCATTTCTTTCATGGCCGCGACCGATTCACAGGTGCCGCCTCCATGTCTCACCTCCTCCGCCGCACACATCTCGCCAGTTGCAAGTCACGTGACTGCACAAAGTAAACAGGGTAATGTACTGCCGCTCCGGCATTGCCAGGGCGTACAGATCTCAATCGTCACTTGCTCTCACCTGCACGTATGTAGAGAAACTTCAGTAGATCTGATCAGTCAAAGTCTGCTCAGCGTCAGACCAATTCAGCTTGCGTTATCTACATTTTTAGGGCCAGAGTACTTGACTACCTGATCAACTAGTTAAACTGTCTTTGCCAACCAGTCGCCACCCAGTGGAGTGTTTAATCATCTGTTGGTTGTTTAGGGAATTTAATCTATAACTTGTTTAGTATCATTTATGTCTTGTTTGGAAAAATAAATGTTGTTAGTACACTAAATTTTGCCAACATTCTCAATCAATTAAATAGTCCTAACAAGTTACCTTTCATATTTTAGCACTCATGTGAATGACCTCACTCTTTTCATTATTTAGTTTCACTTGTCAATGTTCTCACTATACAGATATGTTTCCTAAATCGTTTTGCAATTTGTTTTGATTTCTGATAACTTCAGCAGACGAGAAACAGCAGCATCATCTGCAAACACCCTAAGACGGCTGCTCAGATTGTCTCCTAAATCGTTTATATAGAAAAGGATTAGTAGAGGGCCTGTAACGTTACCTTGGGGAACGATAAAAATCAGTTTTGTTTTACTCGAAGACTTTCCATCAATTGTTACGAACTGTGACCTCTCTGACAGCAAATCACGAATGTAGTCACATAACTGAGACGATATTCCGTAAGTACACAAGCTGACTACAATCTACTTGCGAGGTATACCGTCAAGAATCCTGGAAATATAGAAATACAGAATCAATTTGCAATCCCTTGTCAATAGCACTATCACTTCGTGTGAGTAAAGAGGTAGTTGTGTTTCACAAGAACGATGTTATCTAAATTCGTGTTGACTGTGTCTCTTCGAGGTAATTCACATTTTTTGAACGCAATATATGTTCCAACATCCTGCTGCATATCAACGTTAATGATATAGACCTGTAATTTAGTGGATTACTCCTACTGCCTTTCTTGAATATTGGTGTGACCTGTGCATCTTTCCAGTGTTTGGGTACGAATCTCTCGTCGAGCGAGCGGTTGTGTATTTCGTTAAGTTGGAGCTATTGCATTAGCATACTCTGAAAAGAACCTAATTGATGTACAGTCTTTATTGAATGATTTAAGTTACTTCACTACTCCGAGGATATCTCCTTCTAAGTTACTCATGTTGGCAACCATTCTTTATTCGAATTCTGGAATATTTACTTCGTCTTCTTTGGCGAAGGAATTTAGGAAGGCTGTGTTTAGTAACTCTGCTTTGTCAGCACTTTCATCGACTGTATTTCCGTTGCTATAGCGCAGAAAGGGCATTGGCTGTGTCTTGCCGCTAGTGTATTTTACATACGACCAGAATCTCTTTGGATTTTCTGCCAGGTTTGGAGATACAGTGTCGTTGATGAAACTATTACAAGCATCTCGCATCGAAATAAACGCTAAATTTCGAGCTTCTGTAAAAGATTAACAATCCTGGAGATATTGCGTTCGTCTAAATTAGACATTTTTGTATTTCCTTCTTTCGTCGATCAGTTGAAGTATTTCTTTTCTTACACATGGTTTCTTCGCAGTTACGTTCCTTGTACCTATGTTTTTCTTTCCAACTTATGTGATTGCCCTTTTTAAGGATGTCCGTTCCTCTGCAACTGTACTGTCTACTAACCTATTCATCACCGCAGCATCTATTGTTTCAGAGAACTTCAAGCGTATCTCTTCCTTCCGTACCACTTCCCTATCCCACTTCTTAGCCCAGTGATTCTTCCTGACTAGTCTCTTAAACTTCAGTCTTCTTCTCGTCTTTACTGAGTTGTGATCTGAGTCTATGTCTGCTCCAAGGTACGCCTTACATTCCATTGTCTGGTTGCGAATATCTGCCGGACTGTGATGTAACCTAACTCGAACCTTCCCGTATCTTCCGTCGTTTTCGAAGTATGTCTCCTCCCCTTGTGATTCTTCAACAGAATATTCTCCATTACTAGCTGAAATTTATTGGAGAACTCAATTAGTCTTTCTGTTCTCCTATTCCTAGTACCAAACCTACATTCTCCCATAGTCGCTTCTTCTACTCCTTTCCCTACAACTGCATCCCAATCCCGCTTGACCGCTAGACTGTAATCACCCTTTACATACTGAATCATTCTTTCAGTTTTGTTTTATACTTTCTCTACCTCTTCATTTTCTGCTTGCGTCGTCAGAATGTATGCCTGAACTATTGTTGTCTGAGTTGCCTTTCTGTCTATTCTGATGATGACACCCTGTCGCTGACCTGATCGCGGTAATTCACTCCCTGGCCTGTCTTCCCACTCACAGCGAATCCAACTCCCGTCGTACCATTTCTGCTGCTGTTGATATTACCCTATATTCGTTTGACCAGATATCTTTTTCTTCCGTCCATTTCACTCCACTGGCCCCCACTATATCTCGATTGAGCCTTAGCACTTTCCTTTTCAGATTTTCTAGTTTTCCTACCACGCTCAAGCTTCTGACATACCACGACCCGACTCGTAGAACGTCATCCTTTCGTTGACTATTCACTCTTTTTCTCATGGTCACCTCCCGGAGATCCGAGTGGGAGACTATTTCGGAATCTTTTGCCAACGGAGAGCTCATGACACTTCTTCAGTTACAGGCCACATGTCCTGTGGATACAAGTTACGTGTCTTTAATGCAGTGGTTTCCACTGCCTTCTGCAGCCTCATGCCCTTGATCGTTGCTGATTCTCTCCCATTTTAGGGGCGGTTCCCCACCCCAAGGGCAAGAGGTTGCCCTGAACCTCTGTCCCCATTTTCGCCGTCTTTGTCAAGTCCGATGGCAGGACGACGATTACTTATTACGCTGGAAGTCCACAGATGCCACTGCTGATGATTTATATTCAAAGTTAAAACAGTGTCGAAGTTCGAACTCAGGGCCCAGAACGTTTTCATTACGAGCAAAAGATGCTACCCCTAGACCGCAGCCGGCCGCTGTGGCCGAGCGGTTCTAGGTGCTTCAGTCCGGAACCGCGCTGCTACTACGGTCGCAGGTTCGAATCCTGCCTCGGGCGTGGATGTGTGTGATGTTCTTGGGTTAGTTAGGTTTAAGTAGTTCTATTTCTATGGGACTGATGACCTCAGGTGTTAAGTCCCATAGTGCTTAGAGCCATTTCAACCTAAACCACACTATGGCAACTCAAGGCAATGATAACGATGCATCACAAGGTGAAGCCTAGGTCTCAGACTTTAAATTATTAGTGTCTTGTATGTTCTGACATCTTTGTGAATACGATTTCAAGTTTCGCCATGTATTTGTATGCAGTTAGACACAGATTAATAGGCATAATGTTTAAACGAACTCAAATGATTTCCAAACCAGGTAAAAAATAAAATTTTTATCTTCTTTTTTTACTCTTGAAACGAGTGATTATTTTGCTTCAATATTTTGCAAGACACAAACACCTTGTAATATATAGACCAGAAAATTATGGCAGATCAATGATAAGAGTACTTTTACTATTTTTGAATTCACTACTTCATTTGTGCTTTGCTTCCACAGCAGAAATGTACATTTAGTACATATATATTTGTTATTACGTTGGTCAGAAATGTATGGTTCATGCATTACAACGGATCGCGAAGATAAGTCAACGGATTTTTATTCGTCTTCTCAGCATCACTACAGTAACGAAAATGCCTGATACCGACATGTCGTCGCAGCCTCCGAAGCACGCCCGGAGGCTCAGAGAATTGAACCACTGGTCTATTTAACGTTTGGCACACTGTCGCGTACTCAAATTCGGTGCGCAGTAGCTAGCCAGAAAACCGAAACAAACAACGAGTAAAAGTGATCGTCTAAAAACATAAGACACCTCAACCAGAGCGGTTAGGACTTTGATGCGAACCATGAGGCGTCTATCTTACGAAAATCATGAGATTTAAGGCAGATGGTTATTATCAACATACGTCTTTCATAGAGATGAAAATGATTTTGACATGTGGTGATTTTCTCAAGTACATACCTGTGCATTCTTCCCGACGCAGGCTCTTACCATCTCGTCGATCACCTTTGAAAAGTCCCCTCTAGTTATCCACTTCATAACATTTAGCTTTACCTGGAAACATAGACAAGGTATTAGTACTCAGATTAAAAAGCTGAAAAATGAACAACTATACTAAGTTAGCCACATCTTACTCGCTGTGTAGTACATTAACATTTTTTGAGTTAATTACGCTCGTGTGCAGGATTTGAACTCGAACCTGGGAACACCTTGCATTGCACTGCCCAGTGCATTATCCATGCACCTGACACATACCGTACGTGGCCCAGTCAAATTACCCGACGTATCCTTCCTCCCAGCCGTGATAGTCCAGCAACATAAGAGGAATCCACCTCGGAACCAGAAGTTACGACATAAGACACTCCACGAGACGTAATAAGTGACATACCATCTATGAAAGCGTGAATTCCGGGTTTGAGTCCTGAGCGAATTTTAACTTCGTGCAGAAAGGTTGTTCATTTTGTATTATCTACTGGTCCATCCCAAAGGACAGGCTTGGCTGCCTAATTGCCTACTATTTTTGTTTTGTCTTGTTGCCTTTCTGTCACCATGTGTATTTCGTAACAGCTGGATCAGTATCAGTCTTGTCGCAATGATTTATGACCCCCATGTAAACAAATCCCATCTGTCAGTTTCAAGGACCAGCTACCGTCCCCACTCTCCCCGAAGCCCAGTTACGTTCTTATCTAGTATTTATTTGGATATAATTTATGACCCCTTATCAAAACAAGGTTACCTCTATGGAGTGGCCAGAAACAGTCTGAAATGATAGTGACGGAGATGCAAGGTAGATGATGCAGAGAAATAACTGTTAAGAAAAAAATTCGGTACGTTGCGCTGTTTCCGAGCTAAGCAGCACTGAAGTTAGCCATTACAGGCGCTGCGCGCGCAAATTCAAGCTGCGCGCAAGAGGCGGTGTCGCCAAATACACTCCTGGAAATGGAAAAAAGAACACATTGACACCGGTGTGTCAGACCCACCATACTTGCTCCGGACACTGCGAGAGGGCTGTACAAGCAATGATCACACGCACGGCACAGCGGACACACCAGGAACCGCGGTGTTGGCCGTCGAATGGCGCTAGCTGCGCAGCATTTGTGCACCGCCGCCGTCAGTGTCAGCCAGTTTGCCGTGGCATACGGAGCTCCATCGCAGTCTTTAACACTGGTAGCATGCCGCGACAGCGTGGACGTGAACCGTATGTGCAGTTGACGGACTTTGAGCGAGGGCGTATAGTGGGCATGCGGGAGGCCGGGTGGACGTACCGCCGAATTGCTCAACACGTGGGGCGTGAGGTCTCCACAGTACATCGACGTTGTCGCCAGTGGTCAGCGGAAGGTGCACGTGCCCGTCGACCTGGGACCGGACCGCAGCGACGCACGGATGCACGCCAAGACCGTAGGATCCTACGCAGTGCCGTAGGGGACCGCACCGCCACTTCCCAGCAAATTAGGGACACTGTTGCTCCTGGGGTATCGGCGAGGACCATTCGCAACCATCTCCATGAAGCTGGGCTACGGTCCCGCACACCGTTAGGCCGTCTTCCGCTCACGCCCCAACATCGTGCAGCCTGCTTCCAGTGGTGTCGCGACAGGCGTGAATGGAGGGACGAATGGAGACGTGTCGTCTTCAGCGATGAGAGTCGCTTCTGCCTTGGTGCCAATGATGGTCGTATGCGCGTTTGGCGCCGTGCAGGTGAGCGCCACAATCAGGACTGCATACGACCGAGGCACACAGGGCCAACACCCGGCATCATGGTGTGGGGAGCGATCTCCTACACTGGCCGTACACCACTGGTGATCGTCGAGGGGACACTG
This sequence comes from Schistocerca nitens, assembly GCF_023898315.1. Taxonomy (NCBI): domain Eukaryota; kingdom Metazoa; phylum Arthropoda; class Insecta; order Orthoptera; family Acrididae; genus Schistocerca; species Schistocerca nitens. The sequence goes on along the minus strand of NC_064614.1, from coordinate 1,188,727,316 downwards.
AATAGTGCACGGTACATCCAAACCGTCATCGAACCCATCGTTCTACCATTCCTAGACCGGCAAGGGAACTTGCTGTTCCAACAGGACAATGCACGTCCACATGTATCCCGTGCCACCCAACGTGCTCTAGAAGGTGTAAGTCAACTACCCTGGCCAGCAAGATCTCCGGATCTGTCCCCCATTGAGCATGTTTGGGACTGGATGAAGCGTCGTCTCACGCGGTCTGCACGTCCAGCACGAACGCTGGTCCAACTGAGGCGCCAGGTGGAAATGGCATGTCAAGCCGTTCCACAGGACTACATCCAGCATCTCTACGATCGTCTCCATGGGAGAATAGCAGCCTGCATTGCTGCGAAAGGTGGATATACACTGTACTAGTGCCGACATTGTGCATGCTCTGTTGCCTGTGTCTATGTGCCTGTGGTTCTGTCAGTGTGATCATGTGATGTATCTGACCCTAGGAATGTGTCAATAAGGTTTCCCCTTCCTGGGACAATGAATTCACGGTGTTCTTATTTCAATTTCCAGGAGTGTATATTCTTCGTTTGGTTTCCCAAAACCGATGAGAGAGTGATGCAAAAGCTAGGCATGGAATGTTAGTAAGGATCATACCCGAGCCAAAGGCTGAGCAGTCTCGTGTACTGTCATCTACGCTATGAGAACGACTGACACTCACTGTATCTGTTGGGCCACTTGAATCTGCACACTAAGCGGCCTGGTTGGCTAACTTCAATGCTAATTAATACTTAGAAACGGGGAAAGTATCGAATTTTTTCTTAGAAATTATTTCTCCGCACAAATTACTCTGCGATATCCTTACATGATTTTCAGACTGTTCTGATTACCCTGTATATTTATGTTATCTTGTCTTAATGACTATAATTTGCGACCTTCCTTAGTTAATTACTATAATTTATTACTGTAAATGGATGCTGCTACCGAAACACAAATTCCTCTATCTCTTGCCTTATCTTAATTATCGCCGAAAGAAACGCGACTAGAAGTCTGAGCTATTCTTATCTTAATTAGTATAAACATGTCACAATCAAAACTTGGTTATATCTATATTTCTGTCACTCTTATCTCAGTTATTGAAAGTGCGTAAAATTGCTCACGCTCGCCAGATGTCATCTGAAAGGGTATATCACATTTTAACTGAAGAATTAGAAATGAAAAAATTATCTGCAAGATAGGTGCCGCGACTCTTGACGCTGAATCAAAAACGCATGAGAATGGACATATCGGAGCAATGTTTGGCCCGTTTTAGGAGAAACGAACAAGATTTTTTGCGCCGGTTTGTGACCACGGATGAAACTTGGGTGCACTATTGTACCCCGGAGACAAAACAACAGTCAAAGCAGTGCAAAAATTCTGATTCTCCGCCACCAAAGAAAGCAAAAGTACTTCGGCGGGAACGGTCATGGCATCAGTGTTCTGGGACTCGAAGAGGATCTGTTTGTAGATTATCTCCCCACTGAGCAAACAATTACTGGAGAATACTATGCTAACCTCCTGGACAAATTGCAACAAAAGGTATGTGAAAAAGGGCAGGTTTAGCAAGGAAGAAAGTCATCTCCCATCAAGACAATGCGCGCCCGCACACATGTGCCGTCGCCATGGCACAATTACACGAACTAAGGTACGAATTGTTACCACACCCGCCTTATTCATCTGGTATGGCTCCGTCAGACTTCCATCTCTTCCCACAACTGAAAATTTTTCTTCACGGACGATGATTCACTTCAGATGAAGAACTGATAGCCGGAGTTGACAGCTATTTTGCAGGCCAGGAGGAAGCTCATTTTCGAAATGTGATCAAGGTACTGGAACATCGTTGGACCAAGTGCATTAATCTACAAGGAGACTACATTGAAAAATAAAAAAAAGTTTCAGTGATGTAAGTGCTTCTTTTCTTCTCTGTTCTGAGAACTTTTCAAACCACGATCGTACATTAAAAAACCCAAACGACATCATCAGTATACACTGATATTCCATATTTAAACAATTTTCTACACTTGTACTGCTACCACATCCATGGAGATGTTCCTTTAAATAAAATGCGTGAGGATGTCATCCATAGCCTGTGCGATGGTGTAGTCATATGAGCCGTGTTGCGGCTCGCGTTGGTGCCGCTGATATGTTGACATCGTGTAATAGGGATAGTGGCGTCTCGTTTTCTTCTTGTGGTTACTGGCGCCACTACGTTTGCTAGCGTTGTCTGTCCGTGAGTGGCAGCAGCAGCGGTTATCAATATGTAGTACAGTGGTACTATCTTTGGAAGGACGTCATGTGTTTTCCGGTTGGGACGGAGCAGCAGAGAGGTCCGGCAGTTAGGGGACATGCCGGGACCGGTGGCGGAACGCAGGCACTGCCGGATGGAGGGGACCCAAGACGTTTGAGTTGAGTGAACATTAACCCAGTAGTGAAACCTCCACTATTTTGAGATCACACCACTGGTTCGCGCATTGCTGCTCGCAGGGTCGCTGAGACGAAGAGCGAGTCTTTGGAGATGGCGAAATCAGTTAGCCGTCCTCCGCTTCTTATTAATCCTTGAATTTATTGTGCTAATTGTTGAAGTTCAACCAGCGGTATGTTTCTGCCTAGTGGCCGATAACGCCCCAGTTACCTGCCCTGGAGTTTAGCGTATTTTCACAGCAGTGTACCTTTCCTCACCTTGCCACTGCTGTCCAGTAAGTCATGTAGTTAGACACCTTCCTCGATTGTGGTTCGGATATTTGTTTGTTTCGGACTGCTGGATCTTCTAACACCGGATTCAGAAGACGCAGTGCTGTCCGCCGGTTCCGCCTTGCCTGGGTTACTCCATGGTTGTGTTGTTTTTGAGGCGTTAGGTGGATGTTGCAAGAGTGTTGGGCAGCGTTTAAACTGTCACTGGTTTGAGTTGCCATCCGGTTAAGGGAATACAACTCTTGGCTGCCCGTCTCATCATTTACGAAATTGAGCGACTTTCCCAGGTCGATTCTTGGAGCACTGTGTGAGGCCTCCTTCTCTCTTGATTTGATCAGATTGTGATGAGAGTCAATGAGACCTTCAGCAGTGAATGCATTTTGTCTTAAGAATTTTTAATTAGATATTGTCTCTTAATATGAGTGTCCTTTTTATAATATTTTAGTAAGAATTTGCTGTCTAAGCCTTCAGCTGTCAAATGGCTTTTGAGTTATTACTATTGGGGTCTTCAGCCAACAAACAATTTGAATTTCTCGTCAATAAGGCCTTAAGCCGTGAGTGCAACTTGCTTAAGAAATTTTTTTATTCAGACATTGGGTATTAATAGTCAAATTTGATAATTCTTCCTTATTGTCAACCTCATTTGCGATTGGTTCCAAATAAAGTGTATGCCAAATTAAAAAAAAAAAAGACCTGAGCAACCAACGGTAACTGTGTAAGGCCCTGTCCACACCGAATCCTGCCTATCCCTATACCCATGTTTCATCATAACTGCAACCACATGTGCTTTGGCCATCGTGGCTTTGTAATTCCCAGTACAGGAGGCTTAACGAGCAGTACCTTTCCCAAGCCTCCACATCCAGGCAAGTCAAAGATGGAGTGTGGAAGAATTCTCAGTAGTGCAGCTAGCGGATCCGTGGGGTAACAGCTCAAAGCTAACGCCGGGCACCTGGATAAAGAGGTATAAAGTACGTGCTCCACCCAGCAGAAGCAGGAGGAGCTAGGCCTTGTCTTTGCACCAGCCACCAAAGGCTGCTTGCACAGAGGGCCGCCATCAGTCTTAAATATGCTCTAATATCTCTGAAATATTTCCAGATGTGAGACATTATTAACATTCTATCTCCTTTTTATATATTGTAGTGTAATCATGATTGACAGCAGGTGCTTACGTCATATACTTGCCCCTTGCACTACATAATTTTATGTCTAATTCATCTACCATCGCTATGTGGTTTTTATTTAGTAAAGATTATCATGACTGAAAGTTATTTTGTCAATGATTCTTCTGCAAAGAAAGAAGGTGACACATGTATTATAAAAAAATCGTAAATGTGCTACTGCTGTCTCTATTTAAAAAAGAAAATAGAGGCTGATGCAAGAAAAAAAGTTGTACATTTTAGGAACAAACCCATTGCGTACATCTCGTCCCAGAGATGTGGTTTAGAGCCTCTAGCTGATAGGCGTGCCTAAAAGAGTCTCCTTTTATAATATTGCTTCGTAGATCGACCTCCTCCTATGATCTCTGGCACCATTAGTTGTAATAGCCATCCAAACACTACTGTTTCAGCAAAAAATGGTTCAAATGGCTCTGAGCACCATGGGACGTAACTTCTGAGGTCATCAGTCCCCTAGAACTTAGAACTACTTAAACCTAACTAACCTAAAGACATCACACACATCCATGCCCGAGGCAGGATTCGAACCTGCGACCGTAGCCATAAGGCTTTTTCCAGATAATGCTGATGTAGACCATACCGAAAATTGGGTGCCTTGATGTCTTCAACACGCGGCGAAACCAAGGTGAACCACGACCAGAAGTTTTTGTGTTGAGCGGCCACCCCTCATTACAGAAGTTGGATGTTATAGACTGGGTAGACTGGTAAAACAGGTGATTTGTGGTGGAAATAACAGCAGACTTTAATGCTGGGCAGAGTACAAGTGTATCTGAGCACACAGTACACCGATGGGCTTCCACAGCCGACGCCCTGTGCATGTACCAGTGTCAACACCACGACATCGGCAACTACAACGGAAATGGGGATATGACCATCGGCTGTGGACGTTGGCGCAGTGGCAGAACGTTGCCGATACCTTCTTCATCATGACGATGGGAGGGCGCGAAACTGCTATCTTCCAGGGGGACAGCTTCTTCACACCTCTACTGCAGGACGGGAAAAAGTTGCGGCGGCTCCATTATTTTCTTGGGGACATCCACGTGGGCATCCATGGGTCCAGTGGAGCTCATGCAAGGCAGCATGACGGCCAATGTGTAACGTACACTAGCTGCGGACCACGTACGCCCCTTCATGACTATCATGTTTCCCAGCGGCAGTGGCATTTTTCTGCAAGATAATGCGCAATATCAAAGGCCAGGTGAGTGATGGAGTGATTCGAGGAACACAGTGGCGAGTTCCAATTGGTGTGCTAGCCCCCCAACTCGCCAGATCTGAACCCAGTCGAACACACCTGGGATGTGACTCAACATGGTGTCAGAGTTCATCGTCCCCCTCCGCAGAATTAGTCGACTTGTGTGTGAAGATGTGGTGCCATCTCCCTCCAGCAACATACCAAGTCCTCATTGCTTCCATGACACGACGCGTCGTCGCTGTAATTCGTGCCAAAGGTGGACATGCCGGCATTTCGGTTTATTGTATTGATCTATTTATTGACTAATCAGCCTTCTGACGTGTGATGAGGCCCGCCATGAATTCCTCTTATGTGCCAATCTCTTCATTTCAGAGTAGCATTTGCAACCAATGTTCTCAATTACATGCTGGGTGTATTCTAATCTCTGCTTCCATGACGCGACGCGTCGTCGCTGTAATCCGTGCCAAAGGTGGACATACCGGCATTTCGGTTTATTGTATTTATCTATTTATTGACTAATCAGCCTTCTGACTGGTGTGATGAGGCCCGCCATGAATTCCTCTTATGTGCCAATCTCTTCATTTCAGAGTAACATTTGCAACCAATGTTCTCAATTACATGCTGGGTGTATTCTAATCTCTACTTTCCTCCTACGTTTTTCCCCTCTACAGTTCCCTCTAGTACCATGGAAGTTATTCCCTCATGTCTTAACAGATGTCCTGTCATCCTAATCCTGGTCAGTCTTTTCCACATTTCCTTTCCTCTCTGATTCTGCACAGAACCTCCTCATTCCTTACCTTATTAGTCCTCCTAATTTTCAACATTCGTCTGTAGTACCACATCTCAAATTCTTCGGTCCTATTCTGTTCTGGTTTTACAACAGTCCAGTTTCACACACATACAATGCTGTGCTCCAAACGTTGATTCTCAGAAATTTCTTTCTTAAATCAAGCCCTATGTTAGATACTAGTAGACTTCTCTTGGCCAGGAATGTCCTTTCTGCCAGTGCTAGTCTGCTGTTGATATCTTCCTTGCCTGTCATTGGTTATTTTGCTGCCTAGGTAGCAGAATTCCTTAACCTCATCTACTTCGAGGCCTTCAGTCCTGATGTTGAATTTCTCGCTGTTCTCATTTCTACTACTTCTCAATACTTTCGCCTTTCTTGATTTACTCTCAGCCTACATTCTGTACTTATCAGACTGTTCATTCCGTTCAGCAGATCCTGTAATTGTTCTTCACTATCACAAAGGATAGCAATGTCATCAACGAATCGTATCACTGATATACTTTCACCTTGAATTTTGATTCCACTCCTGAACCTTGCTTTTATTTTCATCATTGATTCTTCGATGTACGGATTGAACAACAGGGGGGAAAGATTACATTCGTGTCTTACACTGTTTTTAGTCCGAGCGCTTCTTTCTTGGTCGTCCACTCCTATTTTTCCCTCTTGGATCTTGTACATATTGTTTATTAATGGTCTCTCTCTCTATAGCTTACAACTATTTTTGTCAGAATGTCGAACATTTTGCATCATTTTATACTGTCGAATGCTTTTTCCAGGTCGATAACTCCTGTGAACTTGTGTTGTTTAGTCTTGTTTTCATTGTCAACCGCAACGTCAGAACTGCGTGTGTAGTGCCTTTACCTTTCCTAAAGCCATACTGATCGTCATCTAACACGCTCCCAAGTGTCTTTTCCATTCTTCTGTATATTTTTCTTGAAAGCAACTTGGATGGATGAGGCGTTAAGCTGATTCTGAGAGAATTCTTGCACGTGTCAGCTCTTGCATCCTTCGGAATTCTGTGGATGATATTTTTCCGAAAGTCAAATGGTATGTAGCCAGATTCATATATTCTACACAACGACGTGAATAGTTGTTTTGTTATCATTCCCCCCAATTATTTTAGGAATTCTGATGGAATGTTGTCCATCTCTTCTGCTTTAAGTCCTCCAAAGCTCTCTTAAATTCTGATTCTAATATTGGGTCCCCTGTCTCTTCTAAATCGACTCCTGTTTCTTCTTCTATCACGCTAGACAAATCTTCCCCCTCATAGAGTCCTTCAGTGTACTCTTTCCATCTACCCCCTCTCTCCTCTGCATTTAACAGTAGAATTCCTGTTGCAGTCTTAATGTTACCCTTGCTTTTAATTTCACCGGAAGTTATTTCGACTTTCCTATATGCTCAGTCAGTTCTTCCGAAAATCATTTCTTTTTAGATTTCTTCACATTTTCATGCAGCCATTTCGTCTTACCTTCCCTGCACTTCCCATTTATTTCATTCCTCAGCGACTTGTATTTCTGTATTCCTGAATTTCCCTAAACATTTTTGTACTTCCTTCTTTCATCGATCAACTGAAGTATTTCTTCTGTTAGCTATGGTTTCCTCGCAGTTACCTTCTTTGTACCTATGTTTTCAACTTCTGTGATTGCCCTTTATAGAGATATCCATTCCTCTTCAACTGTACTGCCTACTGAGCTATTCTTTATTGCTATATCTATAGCCTTAGAGAACTTTAATTGTGCCTCGTCATTGCTTAGTGCTTCCGTATCCCACTTCTTTGTGTATTGATTCTTCTGAAACTTCAGCCTACTCTTCATCAGTACTATATTGTAATCTGAGTCTATATCTGCTCCAGGGCACGTCTTACAATCCAGTATCTGATTTTGGAATCTCTGTCTGACCATGATGTAATCTAACTGAAATCTTCCCGTATCACAGGGCCTTTTGCAAAATATACCTCCTCCTCTTGTGATTCTTGAACAGAGTATTCGCTATTACTTGCTGAAATTTATTACAGAACTCAGTCTTTCTCCTCTCTCATTCCTTACCCCAAGTCGATATTCTCCTGTAACGTTTCTTCCACTCCTTTCCCTACAACTGCATTCCAGCCCCCACGACTATTAGATTTTCATCTCCCTTTACGTACTGTATTATTCTTTCAATAGCCTGATATACTTTCTCTATCTGTTCATCTTTAGTTTGCGACGTCGGCATATATACCCGAACTATCGTTGTGAGTATTGGTTTGCTGATGACTCTGATAAGAACAGCACTGTCACTGAGCTGTTCACAGTAACATACTCTCTGCCCTACCTTCCTATTCATAACAAATCCCACTCCCGTTATACCATTTTCTGCTTGCTGTTGATATTACCCTATACTCATCGGACCAGAAATCCTTGTCTTCTTTCCATTTCACTTCACTGGCGCCTACTATAATTTGGGTACGTTGTTATAAAGTTCCGACTCATCATTGTGTGCTTCATGTGTCTTGTTTCGACTTTGATCTCTCAGTGCTCTGTCACATTCTTCTCGCAGTATCACTTATCTTATCTCTTCTTCATCTACTTTCCTTCACACTTTTCATAATATTGTCTTCCAGTTCATTTCCTTCGTACAGTCATTCCATATACTCATTCCTGTTTCAGATTTCCTATCTTGGCTTCGTACTTGCTTACTATCTGACTTCTCGATGTTTGAACCGCTGCTTCTCTTTTCTACAGAGGTGTTTCTGATTTTCCACAGGGTTAAATACATTATTCATTCTGCAGTTATAAACTGTTGCGTCTAGCTTGACATGTTCTTTAGTCAAAGAAGAGGTAAAACATATAAATCTGCAGGCTTTCGTGGCCGTTGTTACAGGAGCTCACTGGCGACAACATATTCACCTCAAGTCTGGGATAAGGTAGATAGAATAACGTTTAATCATTCAGCTAGATTTTCGGACTTCGGTGCTATGAAACAAAAGGAGAATTTCTTCGAACTAACGGATAAAGTGTCCAAGAAAGACGTCATTGTGGATTCGAATCGAGTAGAGGTGAACCTCTAGTCAGAGGTACTCGATGGAGCAGTGTTTCAGTACTGGGCATAGGTCTGAATTTCGCAACTACGTCAAAGAGGTTTACTTTTGAAAAAATCGTAAGTGCCGTCGAAGAATCTTTATTTTGTCTTCCGAAGATGGAGGCCGAAGAAGTAAGGCAAGATGTGACGTAACTTCTACGGAAGTGGAAGATTTCGGTTCAGGAAAGGAAAGCTCTTAATGAACTCAAGAGAAGGGAAAGCATCGTTATGACGAATTCATGTTATGAACGCTGTGGTCTACCACAAGAAGATGGAGCAACTATTAGCTGATCCTGCGCACCTAAAGAACGGTCTGACAAACAAAATCGTTCGGAAAGCGAAAAATCTGATATCAGACTCCAGAATCGATAGCTTTATTACAAATAATCTAACACCTCTAATACCTGTCTCACTCAGAATGTATGCAATACAGAAGATATACAAAGAATCCGTTCCTTTGAGACCTGTAGTGAATGGGATAAACTTGCCAACTTCCTTTTGCTTGCTTTGGGTCACCCTTCTTGTCAGTTGCAGCTGACAGTTTTATGGAACATTTTGAGCAACATGCATTAAGTAGCGCTCCTTTTAAGCCTTCTTGTTGAATACGTTATATGAATGACACATTTGTTATACAGGATGGTCCATTGATAGTGACCTGGCCAAGTATCTCACGAAATTAGCATCAAACGAAAAAACTACAAAGAACGAAACTCGTCTAGCTTGAAGGGGGGAAACCAGATGGCGCTATGGTTGGCACGCTAGATGGCGCTGCCATAGCTCAAACAGATATAAACTGCCTTTTTAAAAAAATAGGAACCCTCATTTTTATTACATATTCGTGTAGTACGTAAAGAAAGGTGGGTGTTTTAGTTGGACCAGTTTTTTCGCTTCGTGACAGATGGCGCTGTAATAGCCACAAACATATAAGTACGTGATATCATGTAACATTCCGCCAATGCGGACGGTATTTGCTTCGTGATACATTACCCGTGTTTAAATGGACCGTTTACCAATTTCGGAAAAGGTCGGTATCATGTTGATGTATGGCTATTGTGACACAAATGCCCAACGGGCGTGTGCTATGTATGCTGCTCCGTATCCTGGACGACATCATCCAAGTGTCCGTACCGTTCGGCGGATAGTTACGTTATTTAAGGAAACAGGAAGTTTCAGCCACATGTGAAACGTCAACCACGACCTGCAACAAATGATGATGCCCAAGTAGGGGCTGGTGTCGCGGAAAATCCGTACATCAGTAGCAGACAAATTGCGCGAGAATCGGGAATCTCAAAAACGTCGGTGTTGAGAATGCTACATCAACATCGATTGCTCCCGTACCATATTTCTATGCACCAGGAATTGCATGACGACGACTTTGAACGTCGTGTACAGTTCAGCCACTGGGCAGAAGAGAAATTACGGGACGATGACAAATTTTTTTCACGCATTCTATTTAGCGACGAAGCGTCATTCACCAACAACGGTAACGTAAACCGGCATAATATGCGGTATTGGGCAACGGAAATTCTATTATGGCTGCGACAAGTGGAACATCAGCGACCTTGGCGGGTTAATGTGAGGTGCGGCATTATGGGAGGAAGGATAATTGGCCGCCATTTTATCCATGGCAATCTAAATGGTGCAATGTATACTGATTTCCTACGTAATGTTCTACCGATGTTACTACAAGATGTTTTACTGCATGGCAGAATGGCGATGTACTTCCAACATGACGGATGTCCGGCACATAACTCGCGTGTAGTTGTAGCGGTATTGAATAGCATATTTCATGACAGGTGGATTGGTCGTCGAAGCACCATACCATGGCCCGCACTTTCACCGGATCTGACGTTCCCGGATTCCTTTCTGTGGGGAAGTTGGATATTTGATATCGTGATCCACCGACGCCTGACAACATGCGTTAGCGCATTGTCAATGCATGTGCGAGCATTACGGAAGGCGAACTACTCGCTGTTGAGAGGAATGTTGTTACACGTATTGCCAAATGCATTGAGGTTGACGAACATCATTTCAAGCATTTATTGCATTAATATTGTATTTACAGGTAATCACGCTGTGTTCAGCATGCGTTCTCAGAAATGATAAGTTCACAAAGGTACATGGATCACATTGGAACAACCGAAATAAATTGTTCAAACGTACATACGTTCTGTATTTTAATTTAAAAAACCTACCTGTTACCAAGTGTTCGTATAAAATTGTGAGCCATATTTTTGTGATTAATACAGCGCCATCTATCACAAAGCGAAAAAAGTGGTCCAACTAAAACATTCATACACTCTTGGAAATGGAAAAAAGAACACATTGACACCGGTGTGTCAGACCCACCATACTTGCTCCGGACACTGCGAGAGGGCTGTACAAGCAATGATCACACGCACGGCACAGCGGACACACCAGGAACCGCGGTGTTGGCCGTCGAATGGCGCTAGCTGCGCAGCATTTGTGCACCGCCGCCGTCAGTGTCAGCCAGTTTGCCGTGGCATACGGAGCTCCATCGCAGTCTTTAACACTGGTAGCATGTCGCGACAGCGTGGACGTGAACCGTATGTGCAGTTGACGGACTTTGAGCGAGGGCGTATAGTGGGCATGCGGGAGGCCGGGTGGACGTACCGCCGAATTGCTCAACACGTGGGGCGTGAGGTCTCCACAGTACGTCGATGTTGTCGCCAGTGGTCGGCGGAAGGTGCACGTGCCCGTCGACCTGGGACCGGACCGCAGCGACGCACGGATGCACGCCAAGACCGTAGGATCCTACGCAGTGCTGTAGGGGACCGCACCGCCACTTCCCAGCAAATTAGGGACACTGTTGCTCCTGGGGTATCGGCGAGGACCATTCGCAACCGTCTCCATGAAGCTGGGCTACGGTCCCGCACACCGTTAGGCCGTCTTCCGCTCACGCCCCAACATCGTGCAGCCCGCCTCCAGTGGTGTCGCGACAGGCGTGAATGGAGGGACGAATGGAGACGTGTCGTCTTCAGCGATGAGAGTCGCTTCTGCCTTGGTGCCAATGATGGTTGTATGCGTGTTTGGCGCCGTGCAGGTGAGCGCCACAATCAGGACTGCATACGACCGAGGCACACAGGGCCAACACCCGGCATCATGGTGTGGGGAGCGATCTCCTACACTGGCCGTACACCACTGGTGATCGTCGAGGGGACACTGAATAGTGCACGGTACATCCAAACCGTCATCGAACCCATCATTCTACCATTCCTAGACCGGCAAGGGAACTTGCTGTTCCAACAGGACAATGCACGTCCGCATGTATCCCGTGCCACCCAACGTGCTCTAGAAGGTGTAAGTCAACTACCCTGGCCAGCAAGATCTCCGGATCTGTCCCCCATTGAGCATGTTTGGGACTGGATGAAGCGTCGTCTCACGCGGTCTGCACGTCCAGCACGAACGCTGGTCCAACTGAGGCGCCAGGTGGAAATGGCATGGCAAGCCGTTCCACAGGACTACATCCAGCATCTCTACGACCGTCTTCATGGGAGAATAGCAGCCTGCATTGCTGCGAAAGGTGGATATACACTGTACTAGTGCCGACATTGTGCATGCTCTGTTGCCTGTGTCTATGTGCCTGTGGTTCTGTCAGTGTGATCATGTGATGTATCTGACCCCAGGAATGTGTCAATAAAGTTTCCCCTTCCTGGGACAATGAATTCACGGTGTTCTTATTTCAATTTCCAGGAGTGTATTTCTTTACGTACTACACAAATATGTTATAAAAAATGGGGGCTCCTATTTAAACAAACGCAGTTGATATCCGTTTGACCTATGGCAGCGCCATCTAGCAGGGCCACCATAGCGCCATCTGGTTTCCCCCTTCAAGCTAGACGAGTTCCGTTCTTTGTAGTTTTTCCGTTTGACGCTTATTTCGTGTGATATTTGGCCCAGTAACGATCAATGGATCACCCTGTATAGCCACAAAGAAGAGCTTCATGGTTCCATAATTTCTTCAATGGTATTCACCCCAAAATGAGCTCTAACTTGGAGGCTGTGAGTGAGGTCTGTCTCCAGTTCCTAGATGTGTTGGTACATAAAAGGTTCAACAACACTCTAGGACACATCCCCAAAATTCTATAAGTCCCTCCAGATCCTTGAGCATCATGCACTCCGCCTCACCTTCCGTATGCGCCTCCCATCCCCCACGCGGATCCTCTATGACCTCATTCCCCCATCTGCTCCTATTCCTCGAACATATCCACATCCTCTACACGTCCCGCCGCCTTGATTCCCCTCACCCCCTGGTTGCTCCTCTCCTCTCCCATCCGCGCCCCCTGCCACATCTTCACTGTTGTGTCCCCCCTATCCTCCATCTCTACACCCTTCATCTCCTTTCCCAAGGTGGCTTCCATCAACTCCCCCTCCCAGATGTTGCCCTCTCTCCATTTATCCCTCCTATCCACTCTGATCCTCACTCCCCCTCCTTTCTTCTCTCCTTTTCCCGGGCTCCCTCTCCCCCCCCCTTACATCCTCTTTTTTCACCACCTCCCCTCTCTCTGCCCCCTTCTCTCCCCCAAGTCCTTTTGCATTTCCCTCCTCTGCCTTTTCTCATTCCCTCTTGCATCTGCCCTGCCCCTCTCCCCCCTTATGAGTCCTCTACCTCCTTGGTTCCCCCCCTTTCGTTTTTTCCTCTCCTCCCTCCTGGTTTTTCCCCAACCTCCAGGTCCGCCCCCCCCCCCCCCCATCTGCCTTTGGCTTGGGATGGTAATCTTTGTGCCGCCATTTTCGTGCAGTGTTTTACAGTGAGTGTTCCGTGTTGTGTCTTTTGGGAAGTGTTGCGAACGGCCATCATACTGTCGCTGGGTGTGATTTTTTCTCTCTTGTGAACAGAAACCAAAGTGTCGCCATGTTTTTTTTTAATTGTGTGTCTACTATGTTAATTGTCTGATTCCTGTGTATTTTATTAACATTGCCAATCCCTTTGCTTTCTGTTTAACTTTCCGCATTTTTCGCCATTTTACACTTTAAGTCACCATTTTATCTCCTGTTTTTCTTGTTTATTTTCTTCTTCCGTTTTTAAAAAAGTCTGTAGGCTGTAGAGCAGCGTACTAAGCTGTTGCCAGCCCGCCCCCTTCGGGGGGGAATTGAAAATCAATAAAGAAAAAAAAATCTAGGACACAGTGTGTATAGAAAGCCTACTGAGACAAATATTTAGAAGCCACTTCCCACCACCAGCCAGCCCAGAAGCAAGCTGTGCTCAACACTCTGTCCTCACGTGGCTTCCCTCTCAGTGATGACAACAACTTGGAATCGGAGTTGAATTTTTTAAGGACGACAGTGAAGGCCAATGGCTATGTCGGTTTGTCCACATACAAAGCTTTTAAGTGAAATATTAATTATTTTAATAGAAAAGACGCGGTACCATATTCTCACTCAAAGTTACCTTTTATTTGGATTCACAGGAAAATGTTATTCAGTCGAATCAAAGTAAAAGTGTTTTTCCGATGGAAAATGTATGCCCCTGATGGTCTTCACATTGCGGGCGTGTATGAAATGAGGTATGCCTACGGCAAAGTGAGTATAGGCGAAACTGAAAGGACTGTTAATGAACGTATTAAGGAGCAAGAACGCCACATGCTGCTAAAACAATGTTTGAAATAGGCAGTAGTAAAACATCACAAGAATTGTGCCGTTGACTCCGATTTCAATAACGTGCGTGTTGTGACTAAAGAAACCAACATTTATAGAAGAAGAGTCGGAGAAGCGAATGAAATTTCTAAGAGCGCATGTAGTTTCAATAGAGAGGACGGCTATACGCTTCCAGCATCGTGGCTCCCCGTCATAAATAAAGCGAATACGCGGCCGCGGCGTGTGAGCAATGCAAACAACACCCTGGAAGCGAACTCGGCGGACAATAATATTTTGGACAAGCATTCCTGCTCCGTTTCGCTTCTTGCCAATGATATGGGCCCACCAATGGCAGCAGGAGGAATTTTAACCAGTAACTCTTTTCCAGCGTAAGTGCGGGAAAAAATTCCTTTCTAACCAGTAACGCTGGTCCACCAGTGGCAGCCACAGGAGTTTTAGCCAATAACCTCCTTCTTCGACATATGCGCGGGAAAGCTCTTACTATCTACTGACGATGGGCTGCCAATGGCACCCTAGGGTTTTTCCCCAATAATCCGATCTCTCCAGCGCAAGCGCGGGAAAACTCCCCTCTAAAAGAGAAGGCTGCACTGGTATCTGACAGTACCCAATCTACAGCGGACACCACAAGATCCCGGCAGATGGGTTTAAACGTCGATTGTTTGAAAAAAATATGATGCGACTTGTAAGACAGAAGATTTTAATTTCAGAAAACATAAATGTTTCTCGCTAAATCAGTAAGGTGATTACTGTTATCATTTTTCATTCCTGGACTTGTGATTTGACACATAAACTTGTTATTTATCTTTATTCCACAATTCTAGCTCACCCACGATAAGACCATTTTAGATCAGACACATTAAAGTGACCACTCCAACTTCATTATCATTGTTCACAATACTGTTATTGTCTCCTTGCTTGTCGTTTTGCACAAAGAGATCATGGTGTGATGTGGTATTAGGTAATCACACATTTACATTTTATCAGAAATCCCAACAAAATCTTCATTACGTCCCCGTCCACTAGGCAACACTCGTCTACATGGAACCATTGCAATTTCCCAGACAGTTTATCCTGGAGAATTTACCACACAGATAACTGTAAATACACTACACATTTTATTCTTTTACGTTACAGACCATCCCCTGCTCTAATTGTACTTAGACTAAAACACCATGAGAAGTAAAACTTACGCAAGTTGAAACACGACATCATTACTTGACTTGTCTGAGATCTTACTGAATAAACTTACTTATATATCAAATCCATGTGGTCCTCCTCTCGACCTCTCCACTTCCCTCCACGCCACATGTGTGTGACATCAGGGAGACTGCCTAGCATGTACCGGTACACCTATACTTAGTCAGCAAGTCCCCATGCAACTCGAAACTTATTGATATGCTGAAACTTGGACATGCCTTATTGTTGTTGTTGTGGTCTTCAGTCCTGAGACTGGTTTGATGCAGCTCTCCATGCTACTCTATCCTGTGCAAGCTTCTTCATCTCCCAGTACCTACTGCAAACTACATCCTTCTGAATCTGCTTAGTGTATTCATCTCTTGGTCTCCACGATGCCCTCTAATACAAAATTGGTGATCCCTTGATGCCTCAGAACATGTCCTACCAACCGATCCCTTCTTCTGGTCAAGTTGTGCCACAAACTCCTCTTCTCCCCAATCCTATTCAATACCTCCTCATTAGTTATGTGATCTACCCATCTAATCTTCAGCATTCTTCTGTAGCACCACATTTCGAAAGCTTCTATTCTCTTCTTGTCCAAACTATTTACCGTCCATGTTTCACTTCCATACATGGATACACTCCATACAAATACTTTCAGAAATGACTTCCTGACACTTAAATCTATACTCGATGTTAACAAATTTCTCTTCTTCAGAAACGCTTTCCTTGCCATTGCCTGTCTACATTTTATATCCTCTCTACTTCGACCATCATCGGTTATTTTGCTCCCCAAATAGCAAAACTCCTTTACTACTTTAAGTGTCTCATTTCCTAATCTAATACCCTCAACATCACCCGACTTAATTCGACTACATTCCATTATCCTCGTTTTGCTTTTGTTGATGTTCATCTTATATCCTCCCTTCAAGACACCATCCATTCCGTTCAACTGCTCTTCCAAGTCCTTTGCTGTCTCTGACAGAATTACAATGTCATCGGCGAACCTCAAAGTTTTATTTCTTCTCCATGGATTTTAATACCTACTCCGAATTTTTCTTTTGTTTCCCTCATTGCTTGCTCAATATACAGATTGAATAACATCGGGGAGAGGCTACAACCCTGTCTTACTCCCTTCCCAACCGCTGCTTCCCTTTCATGTCCCTCGACTCTTATAACTGCCATCTGGTTTCTGTACAAATTGTAAATAGCCTTTCGCTCCCTGTATTTTACCCCTGCCACCTTTAGAATTTGAAAGAGAGTATTCCAGTCAACATTGTCAAAAGCTTTCTCTAAGTCTACAAATGCTAGAAACGTAGGTTTGCCTTTCCTTAATCCTTCTTCTAAGGTAAGTCGTAAGGTCAGTATTGCCTCACGTGTTCCAGTATTTCTACGGAATCCAAACTGATCTTCCCCGAGGCCGGCTTCTACTAGTTTTTCCATTCGTCTGTAAAGAATTCGTGTTAGTATTTTGCAGCTGTGGCTTATTAAACTGATTGTCCGGTAATTTTCACATCTGTCAACACCTGCTTTCTTTGGGATTGGAATTATTATATTCTTCTTGAAGTCTGAGGGTATTTCACCTGTTTCATACATCTTGCTCACCAGATGGTAGAGTTTTGTCAGGACTGGCTCTCCCAAGGCCGTCAGTAGTTCTAATGGAATGTTGTCTACTCCGGGGGCCTTGTTTCGACTCAGGTCTTTTAGTGCTTTGTCAAACTCTTCACGCAGTATCGTATCTCCCATTTCATCTTCATCTACATCCTCTTCCATTTCCATAATATTTTTCTCAAGTACATCGCCCTTGTATAGACCCTCTATATACTCCTTCCACCTTTCTGCTTTCCCTTCTTTGCTTAGAACTGGGTTTCCATCTGAGTTCTTGATGTTCATACAAGTGGTTCTCTTATCTCCAAAGGTCTCTTTAATTTTCCTGTAGGCAGTATCTATCTTACCCCTAGTGAGAAAAGCCTCTACATCCTTACATTTGTCCTCTAGCCATCCCTGCTTAGCCATTTTACACTTCCTGTCGATCTCATTTTTGAGACGTTTGTATTCATTTTTGCCTGCTTCATTTACTGCATTTTTATATTTTCTCCTTTCATCAATTAAATTCAATATTTCTTCTGTTACCCAAGGATTTCTACTAGCCCTCGTCTTTTTACCTATTTGATCCTCTGCTGCCTTCACTACTTCATCCCTCAAAGCTACTCATTCTTCTTCTACTGTATTTCTTTCCCCCATTCCTGTCAATTGTTCCCTTATGCTCTCCCTGAAACTCTGTACAACCTCTGGTTCTTTCAGTTTATCCAGGTCCCATCTCCTTAAATTCCCACCTTTTTGCAGTTTCTTCAGTTTTAATCTACAGGTCATAACCAATAGATTGTGGTCAGAGTCCATATCTGCCCCTAGAAATGTCTTACAATTTGAAACCTGGTTCCTAAATCTCTGTCTTAGCATTATATAATCTATCTGACACATTTTAGTATCTCCAGGGTTCTTCCATGTATACAACCTTCTATCATGATTCTTAAACCAAGTGTTAGCTATGATTAAGTTGTGCTCTGTGCAAAATTCTACCAGACGGCTTCCTCTTTCATTTCTTAGCCCCAATCCATATTCACCTACTACGTTTCCTTCTCTCCCTTTTCCTACACTCGAATTCCAGTCACCCATGACTATTAAATTTTCGTCTCCCTTCACTATCGGAATAATTTCTTTTATTTCATCATACATTTCTTCAATTTCTTCGTCATCTGCAGAGCTAGTTGGCATATAAACTTGTACTACTGTATTAGGTGTGGGCTTCGTATCTGTCTTGGCCACAATAATGCGTTCACTATGCTGTTTGTAGTAGCTTACCCGCATTCCTATTTTCCTGTTCATTATTAAACCTACTCCTGCATTACCCCTATTTGACTTTGTGTTGATAACCCTGTAGTCACCTGACCAGAAGTCTTGTTCCTCCTGCCACCGAACTTCACTAATTCCCACTATATCTAACTTAAATCTATCCATTTCCCTTTTTAAATTTTCTAACCTACCTGCCCGATTAAGGGATCTGACATTCCACGCTCCGGTCCGTAGAATGCCAGTTTTCTTTCTCCTGATAACGACATCCTCTTGAGTAGTCCCCGCCCGGAGATCCGAATGGGGGACTATTTTACCTCCGGAATATTTTACCCAAGAGGACGCCATCATCATTTAATCATACAGTAAAGCTGCATGCCCTCGGGAAAAATTACGGCCGTAGTTTCCCCTTGCTTTCAGCCGTTCGCAGTACCAGCACAGCAAGGCCGTTTTGGTTATTGTTACAAGGCCAAATCAGTCAATCATCCAGACTGTTGCCCTTGCAACTACTGAAAAGGCTGCTGCCCCACTTCAGGAACCACACGTTTGTCTGGCCTCTCAACAGATACCCCTCCGTTGTGGTTGTACCTACGGTACGGCTATCTGTATCGCTGAGGCACGCAAGCCTCCCCACCAACGGCAAGGTCCATGGTTCATGGACAATTACTGTGTTGTGCTTAACAGTGTTCCGCAAAGGGTCTATTGGGGCAGTGAGATTGCATAAAAGTTGACAAGTGTACAAGCATACCTTCTAGATAGTGAAGACCGTGAGCTATAAGCTCCGTTCTGTTTGCCTGTAGTTTTAATTAGTTTCTTGGAAACTAAATGGAAATGGTTAACACAAGCTGCAGCAAGGACAACAGAAGTGTTGTATCAAAACTGGAGCAACATGGTTTTGCCAACCAGGATATTTTACTCCGCAATAGCATAAATTATAGTTATTGCCGATTATGAATGGCTCTCACGATTAATGTCATTCCAAAGGTTTTAAGAAAAAGAAGCAATGTATTTATCAGGTAAACTATTTTGTTGATTTGCGACTCCATAGAGTGCTGTGTGCACAACGACCATATACGTGAAATTAGAAGGAAGGTCAGCTTTGGACGTAATTTTGATGGTTTATTGACAGCAAAGTCGACTTTCAATCACATAGTGATCATCTTCAGTGCTGTACTGTACAAATTAAACTCATAGATGATCACTATGTGATTTAAAGTCGATTTTGCTGTCAATAAATTATCAAAATTATGGCCAACGCTGACTTCCTTCTAAACTATTTTATATTACAGGAATTACTCATTTTAGTCCAGCAAATGTACTGTTGTGTGTATGCAAAAGAAAACAGGAAATAGAGGTCTAAGTGGAAGAAACACCAACTGGAATTTTCGGACAAAAGCAATTGCTATGAAGGAACAAAACGTAAGTCATTGCATATGTGTAATTAAGGCTTACAAATTATTGTGACACTAGAAGGGCTACACTCATTATTTTGAGAGCTGATCTGCTTTAGTAGCCATGTTTATTGTAAATGATTTTTTTCTACAATACCCATTTTATCCCACCGAGTAACCATGGACCTTGGAGTTGGTGGGGAGGCTTGCGTGCCTCAACGATACAGAAAGCCGTATCGTAGGTGCAACCACAACGGAGGAGTATCTGTTGAGATGCCAGACAAACATGTGGTTCCTGAAGAGGAGCAGCAGCCTTTTCAGTAGTTGCAGGGTCAACAGTCTCGATGATTGACTGATCTGGCCTTGCAACACTAACCAAAATGGCGTTGCTGTTCTGGTACTGCGAACGGCTGAAGGCAAGAGGAAACTACAGCCGACATTTTTCCCGAGGGCATGCAGCTTTACTGTATGGTTAAATGATGATGGCGTCCTCTTGGGTAAAATATTCCGGAGGTAAAATAGTCACCCATTCGGATCTCCGGGCTGGGACTACTCAAGAGGACGTCGTTATCAGGAGAAAGAAAACTGGCGTTCTACGGATCGGAGCGTGGAATGTGAATACAGGGTTATAAATACAAAGTCAAACAGGGGTAATGCCCGCATCTCGTGGTCGTGCGGTAGCGTTCTCGCTTCCCAAGCCCGGGTTCCCGGGTTCGATTCCCGGCGGGGTCAGGGATTTTCTCTGCCTCGTGATGGCTGGGTGTTGTGTGCTGTCCTTAGGTTAGTTAGGTTTAAGTAGTTCTACGTTCTAGGGGACTTATGACCTAAGATGTTGAGTCCCATAGTGCTCAGAGCCAACAGGGGTAATGCAGGAGTAGGTTTAATAATGAATAAGAAAATAGGAGCACGGGTAAGCTACTACAAACAGCATAGTGAACGCATTATTGTGGCCAAGATAGACACGAAGCCCACTCCGACTACAGTAGTAAAAGTTTATATGCCAACTAGCTCTGCAGATGACGAAGAAATTGATGAAATGTACGATGAGATAAAAGAAATTATTCAGGTAGTGAAGGGAGACGAAAATTTAATAGTCATGGGTGACTGGAATTCGAGAGTAGGAAAAGGGAGAGAAGGAAACGTAGTAGGTGAATATGGATTGGGGCTAAGAAATGAAAGAGGAAGCCACCTGGTAGAATTTTGTGCAGAGCATAACTTAATCATAGCTAACACTTGGTACAAGAATCATGAAAGAAGGCTGTATACATGGAAGAACCCTGGAGATACTAAAAGGTATCAGATTATATAATGGTAAGACAGAGATTCGGGAACCAGGTTTTAAATTGTAAGACATTTCCAGGTGCAGCTGTGGACTCTGACCACAATCTATTGGTTATGAACTGTAGATTAAAAATGAAGAAACTGCAAAAAGGTGGGAATTTAAGGAGATGGGTCCTGGATAAACTGAAAAAACCAGAGGTTGTACAGAGTTTCAGGGAGACCATAAGGGAACAATTGACAGGAATGGGGTAAAGAAATACAGTAGAAGAAGAATGGGTAGCTTTGAGGGATGGATTGTGAAGGCAGCATAGGATCAAATATATAAAAAGACGAGGGCTAGTAGAAACCCTTGCCGACCTCGGGGAAGATCAGTTTGGATTCCGTAGAAATACTGGAACACGTGAGGCAATACTGACCTTACGACTTATCTTAGAAGAAAGATTAAGGAAAGGCAAACCTACGTTTCTAGCATTTGTTGACTTAGAGAAAGCTTTTGACAATGTTGACTGGAGAACTTTGTTTGAAATTCTGAAGGTGGCAGGGGTAAAATACAGGGAGCGAAAGGCTATTTACAATTTGTACAGAAACCAGATGGCAGTTATAAGAGTCGAGGGGTATGAAAGGGAAGCAGTGGTTGGGAAGGGAGTGAGACAGGGTTGTAGCCTATCCCCGATGTTATTCAATCTGTATATTGAGCAAGCAATGAAGGAAACAAAAGAAAACTTCTGAGTAGGTATTAAAATCTATGGAGAAGAAACAAAAACTTTGAGGTTCGCCGATGACATTGTAATTCTGTCAGAGACAGCAGCCGGCCGCGGTGGTCTAGCGGTTCTGGCGCTGCAGTCCGGAACCGCGGGACTGCTACGTTTGCAGGTTCGAGTCCTGCCTCGGGCATGGGTGTGTGTGATGTCCTTAGGTTGGTTAGGTTTAAGTAGTTCTAAGTTCTAGGGGAATTATGACCTAAGATGTTGAGTCCCATAGTGCTCAGAGCCATTTGAACCATTTTTAGAGACAGCAAGGGACTTGGATGAGCAGTTGAACGGTATGGACAGTGTCTTGAAAGGAGGGTATAAGATGAACATCAACAAAAGCAAAACGAGGATAATGGAACGTAGTCCAATTAAGTCGGGTGATGCTGAGAGAATTAGATTAGCAAATTAGACACTTAAAGCAGTAATGGATTTTTGCTATTTGGGGAGCAAAATAACTGATGATGGTCGAAGTAGAGAGGATATAAAATGTAGACTAGCAATGGCAAGGTAAGCGTTTCTGCAGAAGAAAATTTTGTTATCATCGAGTATAGATTTAAATGTCAGGAACTTGTTTCTTAAAGTAATTGTATGGAGTGTAGCGATGTATGGAAGTGAAACGTGGACGATAAATAAGACAAAAAGAGAATAGAAGCTGTCGAAATGTGGTGCTACAGAAGAATGCTGAAGATTAGATGGGTAGATCACATACCTAATGAGGAGGTATTGAATAGAATTGGGGAGAAGAGCTTGTGGCACAACTTGACTAGAGGAAGGGATCGGTTGGTAGGACATATTCTGAGCATCGAGGGATCACCAATTTAGTATTGGAGGGCAGCGTGGAGGGTAAAAATCGTAGAGGGGGACCAAGAGATGAATACACTAAGCAGATTCAGAAGGATGTAGGCTGCAGTAGGTACTGGGAGATGAAGAAGCTTGCACAGGATAGAGTAGCTGCATCAAACCAGTCTCAGGACTGAAGACCACAACAACAACAACAACCCATTTTATATGCCTTTTAATGAAAATGTTTGAGGTAAACGTCTGCAAAGAACTGCACATTTACGACCTTTCTGAAAAGTGGCTCAATGAACACGTATTAGAACGTCTGCCATCCATTATTTTGACAGGTACTACTGTTTGCCTTGCTGGTTTTTGGCATTCTGCAGACCCTTTGTCGATGTGGGAGGAAGCTTTACTGGTCAAGTGATGCAGTTTGTGTTGACCATGTTTCAATTGTTTCATAATGGCGTTTCCCAGACGTGGTGTCCCTAATGAAAAAATTTTAAAATACTTTATTTCATTGTAAAATGATGATTCCTAAGCTGAAAATTGTTGTAATATTTGTGAAATCGACGAATTACAAGAATATGACCCCGCAAACGCTAGTGATGATGATGAATATATCACTCTCATCGATGAAATTAGTGACTTCTCAGACAGCGGCGTTGTTCTTAACGGACAGCGACAGGCCGAAGAGAAATATACCAATGTTGTTTTACCTAAAGCATATGCGTCTGTATAGCATTTACATTATTATTATTATTACTCTCAGAACACTTAGAAGATGCGACAAACCCACTAAAGAGACAGCCTACATTACACTTGTCCGTCCTCTGCTGGAATATTGCTGCATGGTGTGGGATCCTTACCAGGTAGGATTGACGGAGGGCATCGATAAAGTGCGAAGAAGGGTAGCCCGTTTCGTGTTATCGCGCAATAGGGGTGAGAGTGTCACTGATATGATACGCGATTTGGGGTGGCAGTCACTGAAACAAAGGCGGTTTTCTTTGGGGCGAGATCTATTTACGAAATTTTAATTACGAACTTTCTCTTCTGAATGCGAAAATACTTTGTTGATACCCACCTACGTAGGGAGAAACGATCATCATAATAAAATAAGATAAATCAGAGCTCGAACGGAAAAATTTAGGAGTTCCTTTTCCCCACGCACCATTCGAGGGTGGAATGGTAGAAAAGTAATATGAAAATGGTTCGATGAACCCTCTGCCAGGCACTTAAGTGTGAATTGCAGAGTAACCATGTAGACGTAGATTTAGAGTAATAGTAGTAGTAGTAGTAGTAGTAGTAGTAGTAATAGTAACAACAGTAAGAGTACTATTGTATTTCTACTCAAATTTCGAGAAGTTTTATAAGGTTTCCTAAAAATTTCGCTGTATAATAATTTGAAATTCGTTATTTAAGTTCTAACTGAATTATTCTATAACGTATTTTTCAGGTATGTAACAACATTGTGCCATTACCCCCAGCTAACAACATTAGAAGGAATCAAAATCTCAGGTGAAAGGAAGTCATTTCACTGAAAGTTGCAAAACAGCTAACGATTATAGCACCGACACAAACTTTCCTGGAAGACGGCCACGATAGAACATTTTTAAGGTAGCACTGGGACCTACAACTTCACGAAGGAGTCTTTCAGGAGTCTTTCTATTACATGGAGGCTACTAATTGATGATAGCATACTTCAAAATATAAAGAGGTGTACAGAAAATAGAGCCCGTCTAAAACTGGATGATGATGACTGGATACAATAGAAGCCACTATATGTTTACGAGAAACAAACTACCCGTTGAAGTTGTCATGGTCGAATATGTGAAGACCACAATTTTTCCGGAAATTCTGTGGTTGGTTTATGCCATTTTATGAAAAGGAAACGTGTTCCAAAGGAATAAGAACAGATCGCTTTGCACCTCTTGCCACTGTCTGGAGTCCTTTCACTGCCAGTTCTTCGGAGAGTTAAAATCTAAGTGAAAATATCACTGCGGTTGAGTAACTGTTTCCATTTAGTCCTAGATCTCTTTAATTCAATATATTACCAATAAACAGACAAATTTGGAATAAAGTTTTGGCTTGAAATTGATACAAATTCTATGTATTTGGTGAGTGGTTATCCTTACCTATATAAAGAGGGGCAGAGTCCCACATATGTTTCTCTTGCAGCCCTTGTTATCTACAGGAAAACATATTACATGTGACAATTTTTCCACAACCAAATGCCTTGCAGTAAGTTTGTAATGTAAGAGTGCAAGCATTGTAAGTACTATGAAGAAATCTAAAAGGGAAATCCCTCAGTCACCAAAATCTGCTGTAGCACATTTGTACACAACTCACGTGACATGAGTAACATGCTGTCTGGGGAAAGAGACCAAAAACGAGCTTCTTTTGATCTCGCAGATGGCCATGCATGTCTTTTTTTCAGTGTATTGGATTTGGTAGCTATTAATGCATGGTCACTCTATAAGGAAGTAACAGGTGAAAAAGTAACCAGACATGTGTTCATATATTAGCTGGAAGAAGAGTTTGCTTCAGCATAAAAGGCCACAAGGGTATAAAATTCGCTTCCTAATGCTGTACCGCAACGTATCAACATTCGCAAGATTTGTCAAATTGGAGGATATGGAGGGAAGAACAGGAGGAAGCATTTATGTATAGAGTCCAGAAAATATGTTCGTGGAACACATTTAAGTTGATGAATACACATGTCTTAGGTGTCATTGGATGAGCGAAATCAAGGTCACAAAGGTTTTCCCTACTGTGTATTATGCTATTCAAACTAAGTTAACACACATGTTTCTGCTAAGGGAAATTAACCACTTTTACATTTTGTTATCATATATATTTTCAGTAATTGTTAGGTATCAAATGTTCATTGTACCGAATAATTCTTCAGAAAAAAGAGAACCTATGCTGGTAGACTGTATAAACAATAGGAAATAGATTGGTATATATCCATATTTGTCTACCATTCTAAAAATACCAAATATAACGGGACCCATCAAATTAACGGATTGCTTCTTCTAATGTTAAACACGGTACATAGAAAAACCTGTATGTGACTGGGGAATACAAGATTGTCAGCATTTACTGTTAACACAGTGGAAATTGGTCATATGTTTAAGTACCCACAGAAAACGACAGATCCTACGATGTTCACTACAATAGAGGATATTCCAAAACTCTCTCTATAAACCTCACTTCACGTTTGTACCTGTTTAAAAGTGATGGTTACATCGTATTTAAAGGGGATGGTCTCGACATTGAGCCTCTGACAACAGGAAAGCATCTTACAGAGTTTAAAACTGACGGAATAACTACGTTTAATGACCATACGTTTACTGATGTGGTAAAGCTCTACACACAAATTCCACCAGAATATCGGGAAGATTCTGCAGTGTTTATGAGTTTGTAAGACGAAACAGCGATATTAGATGTTTTCTTCATGTCACAATCTTGCTCTGCGATTAGTTGATAGACGCAAACTGAGCAGCCTTTGTGTTTTAGATGTTTCTGAAGCTAAAATTCGTAGTTACACTTCCGTTACCAAAATATGCAGTTTGCCATACACCACATTAAAGATCTCTCTTGAAAGCGTCATTTTTTGTATGATTTGTGGTGCTAAACTGTCGGGAAATGTGACGTCGGAGATAAACATGTCATAGACGTTATCTTGGAGCTATTTCTTGGTATTACAGTATTTAACCCTCCTAATACTGTGGGGTCTATAATGAAGTCAGGCCATAATTTTTCTGTAAAATATAACTTATTTCCTATTCCTAAAAATTATGAAAAATTCAGACTTTTCCTGAATTAAGTAATGGGTTCGTAATGTATTAATATAACTTTTTGAAAATATTTAGTTTTGCAGAAAATCAAGAGAGAAATACTGAATGCTATTGGGGTTAAATGCGACCCCATTTCTCTCTTGCGGTATTTTTACCCAATAAAGCTGCGTTGAATCCGTAACTGTTGCTGTATTTCCTTTGTTTTATTCTTGTAAATATTGTTGTAACGTGTGATTATTGCCAATACTTTATAAGCCGACAGTTATTTGTTCCATACAAGTGGAGCCTTCTATTGTGTGTATTACATTTAGTGGAAAATGTCTCGTTACCTTTCCGAAGATGAAGTGCTTGAAATATTACTGCAGGATAATTCTCTATCTGTAGAATCAAATAGTGATATCAGCGATATAGTTTCTGATGTCTCATGCAAAGATGGAAAAATTGACGTCTTAGAAGAGAATATTCCTCAATCAGACGCAAGTTCAGAAGAAGATTAGGACAGCGCAGATGTCCAGCCTGAACAGGAAGTAACACATATTTCTGACTGTTATATGTAAGTACACATTGTATTTTTGTAAATGTACGTTAGGGTCTAGCGCCAAGATATACCCTTGGTATTTTTATTTTTTTAATTTTTTTATTTTGTGTAGGTCTAAAAACAAAAAAGAATTGTGGCACAAACACGAGCTGAGAAGAGCTCGTGGAAGAGAAGGGAGATGGAACGTAATGCGAGTAAAGCCAGGTCCAACAAAATTCGCAGTGAAAAATGTAGACTCCATAGAATCAGCTTTTCAGTTGTTTCTCAGGAGAAACATTGTTGATGCAATTCTAAAGTGGACTAACAAAGAGGATAGTCTTGTTTACGGTAGTAAATGGAAACCAGCAGATGCCATTGAACTGAAGTGCTTTATCGGTATCTTGAGCCTAGCAGTTGCTTACAAGGCCCATTATGAAGTAGTTACACATCTGTGGAACAATGGGGATGGTAGACCCATTTTTAGTGAAGCAATGGCTAGAAATCGCTTTACGCAAATTTCAAGGTGCATCCGATTTGATGACGCAGATGTGAGACGTCACAACCGTGCTCCTGACAAGCTGACTCCCATTAGAGAAGTATTTGAAATGAGGGTACTCACATTTCAAGAAGCATATGTTCCTCACAGCAACGTAACAATTGCTGAACAACTTGTGGCATTTAGTGGTAGACGTCCATTTCGGCAATATATTCCTTCAAAACCAGGAAAATATAGGTTGAAATTATGGGCTGCATGTGATAGTGCAACGTCTTACGTTCTCAATACACAAGTTTACACTAGCCTTAGTTTGGCGAGAGAACTTCTGAAAATCAATGTCACACTCCTAGGAACAATTAGAAAAAATAAAGGAGAACTACCACAAGCTTTCACTCAGACCAAAGACCGAGTCAAATATTCATCTATTTTTCGATTCCAAGAGCATGCTTCAATTGTTTCATATTCTCCGAAAAAGGGAAAAGTTGTAGCTTTTCTCAGTACAATGCAATCAAGGGAGGAAGTGGAAGATCGTGAAGAATGCAAGCCAGTAATGATTCTGGATTATAATAAAACAAAATCAGGAGTAGATACCATGGACAAGCTGGTTAGAACGTACACCACAAAAAGGATGAGCAGAAGGTGGCCAATGGTATTATTTTACAACATGATTGATATCAGTGCACTGAATGCATTTATCATATGGCTACATCTTACACCAGACTGGGCAGAAAGGACCAACTACAAGAGACGAGTATTTCTCATAGAATTAGGAAAGCAGCTCGTCGGAAGAAAGCCAGACAAAATTATTTCCCTAGTACTTCCATCATCGGTACAGACAAAATAAAGAGGAAGGTGTCCGTTTTGTAAAAGGTCTGAGGATAGAAAATTCGCCGATAAATGTTCAAAATGTGGATGTTCTGTGTGAATAAACCACTCTGCAATTTATTGCTGTAAGTGTAATGCGTCATAAATGTCAGTTCGGAATTTAATCAAAAATGTTTGTAATTTAATGAGAATCGCTTGTAAATTTTACGCAAATAAATAATTTAAAAAAATATGCATTTTAATTTAATGTAATGTCACTGACATCATGTTTTAGATTGTAGAAAAAATAAGGAATGTGATTTTATTCAACCATTATTAAAACTATCCTTAGTAAAAATTAAATTCCGTTGGGGTCACTAAAGACCCCAATGGTACTCAGTGTAACAAAAAATACTCGGTATTAGAAGGGTTAATAGCTGATTGTGATAAGGAAAGAAGAAACAGTCTGAAAACTTTTTAGAGAACCTTGGCATCATAGTTCTGTTCGGTAAGTATCATAGCCTTCCTGTCTCTGTATGACCAGTGAAACATAACCTCAAAGCAGGCCTAAGATCCAAAGTAATAAATGTCTAATTTTATGGAGGCGGCGTTGTACAGCTTTAATGAAAGTATAGAAATGCATTATGCATAAGACAGCTGAAACATTACATTTTATTAGAGATGATCGATTTCAGTCCACGATCAGAGCCTCATCACGTCCAAAAAAACTTTTAACTATGCATTCGGCCGGCCGTTGTGGCCGAGCGGTTCTAGGCGCTACAGTCTGGAATCGCGTGACCGCTACGGTCGCAGGTTCGAATCCTGCCTCGGGCATGGATGTGTGTGATGTCCTTAGGTTAGTCAGGTTTAAATAGTGCTAAGTTCTAGGGGACTGATGACCTCAGATGTTAAGTCCCATAGTGCTCGGAGCCATTTGAACGATTGTTTATAGCAGTATTAATATTATAACGGGATAGGCTTTATGCCTCAAGTTGCACCAGCTGATGACGCGTCACTGTGACTGCACAAACAGACTGCTTTTGACAAAGCACGGCCTAATATTTCAGTGTGCCTCTCTAAAATCACCGATGCTCTTAAGTACAAAATGTGTTGTTGTTGTGGTCTTCAGTCCTGAGACTGGTTTGATGCAGCTCTCCATGCTACTCTATCCTGTGCAAGCTTCTTCATCTCCCAGTACATACGGCAACCTACATCCTTCTGAATCTGCTTAGTGTATTCATCTCTTGGTCTCCCCCTACGATTTTTACCCTCCACGCTGCCCTCCAAAACTAAATTGGTGATCCCTTGATGCCTCAGAACATGTCCTACCAACCGATCCCTTCTTCTGGTCAAGTTGTGCCACAAACTTCTCTTCTCCCCAATCCTATTCAATACTTCCTCATTAGTTATGTGATCTACCCATCCAATCTTCAGCATTCTTCTGTAGCACCACATTTCGAAAGCTTCTATTCTCTTCTTGTCCAAACTATTTACCGTCCATGTTTCACTTCCATACATGGCTACACTCCATACAAATACTTTCAGAAATGACTTCCTGACACTTAAATCTATACTCGATGTTAAAAAATCTCTCTTCTTCAGAAACGCTTTCCTTGCCATTGCCAGTCTACATTTTATATCCTCTCAACTACGACCATAATCAGTTATTTTGCTCCCCAAATAGCAAAACTCCTTTACTACTTTAAGTGTCTCATTTCCTAATCTAATTCCCTCAGCATCACCCGACTTAATCCTACGACATTCCATTATCCTCGTTTTGCTTTTGTTGATGTTCATCTTATATCCTCCCTTCAAGGCACCA
The DNA here is from genome assembly GCF_023898315.1 of Schistocerca nitens. Taxonomy (NCBI): domain Eukaryota; kingdom Metazoa; phylum Arthropoda; class Insecta; order Orthoptera; family Acrididae; genus Schistocerca; species Schistocerca nitens. Next base: position 1,188,697,132 of record NC_064614.1, on the reverse strand, counting down.
TCCATTCCGTTCAACTGCTCTTCCAAGTCCTTTGCTGTCTCTGACAGAATTACAATGTCATCGGCGAACCTCAAAGTTTTTATTTCTTCTCCATGGATTTTAATACCTACTCCAAATTTTCCTTTTGTTTCCTTTACTGCTTGCTCAATATACAGATTGAATAACATCGGGGAGAGGCTACAACCCTGTCTTACTCCCTTCCCAACCACTGCTTCCCTTTCGCGTCCCTCGACTCTTATAACTGCCATCTGGTTTCTGTACAAATTGTAAATAGCCTTTCGCTCCCTGTATTTTACCCCTGCCACCTTTAGAATTTGAAAGAGAGTATTCCAGTCAACATTGTCAAAAGCTTTCTCTAAGTCTACAAATGCTAGAAACGTAGGTTTGCCTTTCCTTAATCTTTCTTCTAAGATAAGTCGTAAGGTCAGTATTGCCTCACGTGTTCCAGTATTTCTACGGAATCCAAACTGATCTTCCCCGAGGTCGGCTTCTACTAGTTTTTCCATTCGTCTGTAAAGAATTGGTGTTACTATTTTACAGCTGTGGCTTATTGAACTGATTGTTCGGTAATTATCACATCTGTCAACACCTGCTTTCTTTGGGATTGGAATTATTATATTCTTCTTGAAGTCTGAGGGTAGTTCGCCTGTTTCATACATCTTGCTCACCAGACGGTAGAGTTTTGTCAGGACTGGCTCTCCCAAGGCCGTCAGTAGTTCTAATGGAATGTTGTCTACTCCGAGGGCCTTGTTTCGACTCAGGTCTTTCAGTGCTCTGTCAAACTCTTCACGCAGTATCGTATCTCCCATTTCATCTTCATCTACATCCTCTTCCAATTCCATAATATTTTTCTCAAGTACATCGCCCTTGTATAGACCCTCTATATACTCCTTCCACCTTTCTGCTTTCCCTTCTTTGCTTAGAACTGGGTTTCCATCTGAGCTCTTGATGTTCGTACACGTGGTTCTCTTATCTCCAAAGGCCTCTTTAATTTTCCTGTAGGCAGTATCTATCTTACCCCTAGTGAGATAAGCCTCTACATCCTTACATTTGTCCTCTAGCCATCCCTGCTTAGCCATTTTACACTTCCTGTCGATCTCATTTTTGAGACGTTTGTATTCCTTTTTGCCTGCTTCATTTACTGCATTTTTATATTTTCTCCTTTCATCAATTAAACTCAATATTTATTCTGTTACCCAAGGGTTTCTACTAGCCCTCGTCTTTTTACCTATTTGATCCTCTGCTGCCTTCACTACTTCATCCCTCAAAGCTACCCATTCTTCTTCTACTGTATTTCTTTCCCCCATTCCTGTCAATTTTTCCCTTATGGTCTCCCTGAAACTCTGTACAACCTCTGGTTCTTTCAGTTTATCCAGGTCCCATCTCCTTAAATTCCCACCTTTTTGCAGTTTCTTGAGTTTTAATCTACAGGTCATAACCAATAGATTGTGGTCAGAGTCCACATCCTGCCCCTGGAAATGTCTTACAATTTAAAACCTGGTTCCTAAATCTCTGTCTTACCATTAGATAATCTATCTGATACCTTTTAGTATCTCCAGGGTTCTTCCATGTATACAACCTTATATCATGATTCTTAAACCAAGTGTTAGCTATGGCCGGCCGGAGTGGCCAAGCGGTTAAAGGCGCTACAGTCTGGAACCGCGCGACTGCTACGGTCGCAGGTTCGAATCCTGCATCGGGCATGGATGTGTGTGATGTCCTTAGGTTAGTTAGGTTTAAGTAGTTCTAAGTTCTAGGGGACCGATGACCTTAGAAGTTAAGTCCCATAGTGCTCAGAGCCATTTGAACCATTTTGTTAGCTATGATTGTGCTCTGTGCAAAATTCTACCAGGCGGCTTCCTCTTTCATTTCTTAGCCCCAATCCATATTCACCTACTAAGTATCCTTTTCTCCCTTTTCCTACACTCGAATTCCAGTCACCCATGACTATTAAATTTTCGTCTCCTTTCACTATCTGAATAATTTCTTTTATTTCATCATACATTTCTTCAATTTCTTCGTCATCTGCAGAGCTAGTTGGCATATAAACTTGTACTACTGTAGTAGGTGTGGGCTTCGTATCTATCTTGGCCACAACAATGCGTTCACTGTGCTGTTTGTAGTAGCTTACCCGCATTCCTATTTTCCTATTCATTATTAAACCTACTCCTGCATTACCCTTATTTGACTTTGTGTTTATAACCCTGTAGTCACCTGACCAGAAGTCTTGTTCCTCCTGCCACCGAACTTCACTAATTCCCACTATATCTAACTTTAATCTATCCATTTCCCTTTTCAAATTTTCTAACCTACCTGCCCGATTAAGGGATCTGACATTCCACGCTGCGATCCGTAGAACGCCAGTTTTCTTTCTCCTGATAACGACATCCTCTTGAGTAGTCCCCGCCCGGAGATCCGAATGGGGGACTATTTCACCTCCGGAATATTTTACCCAAGAGGACGCCACCATCATTTAATCATACAGTAAAGCTGCATGCCCTCGGGAAAAATTACGGCCGTAGTTTCCCCTTGCTTTCAGCCTTTCGCAGTACCAGCACAGCGAGGCCCTTTTGGTTGTTGTTACAAGGCCAAATCAGTCAATCATCCAGACTGTTGCCCCTGCAAATATTGAAAAGGCTGCTGGCCCTCTTCAGGAACCACACGTTTGTCTGGCCTCTCAACAGATACCCTTCCGTTGTGGTTGTACCTACGGTACGGCTATCTGTATCGCTGAGGCACGCAAGCCTCCCAACCAACGGCAAGGTCCATGGTTCATGGGGGGGAGGGTACAAAACGTAACAAAAATTAATTCTGATGCCTTTTTGCTAGTACTGAGAACAGCGAAATGAAACACGAAATGATCAATTAAGAGGGAAAGTAAATATGTGAAAAGGATCGCCTAAGGTAATGACGTTGTCTACAGCACAATGTTTTGAATTTTAACCAGAAATAATTTTAAATAAGCACGTATAGGTGATCGGTAGTCTCATATCATATTGATAAATTAAGTGAAAATTTTTCAGATCAGTTAGATATGTAGTATCAGCTCTTGAAATTTCGACAGGGCAAAATTTCACTAGCATTCAAAGCGAAATCATCAAGATTTTTGTCACTAATACAGAATAATTTCGTCACACAATTTAAATCGACAATTTATGCAGCAGAATCACAACTGCTTATAAACAGTTGAAGAGCGATAAAGTTCACGTAAAAGAAAAAGAATTAATCACTGAAAGCGACTTGAAATTCCAGCCGTATTTATCGTCTTGAAAAATTTCTGACTGTCCATCTCGCTATGATGAAAAATATTCTAAGTCCTTCTAATACAGTCTGAAACCCCAACGACTGTTTGCCGCCCCCCCCCTCTCCCCCCCCCAAACTCGATACGGATCTTGCCGAACTGACTAAAGCCAACAAAAAGAGCAAGAGCAATGCTCTGCGAGCTGTTTTAATGATTTGATCAGATGACCACCTCGTTATCCAGCCTTCTTCCTTTCATGACCACCAATCAAGAAACTTACAGATAAATTGCACATACATACGTATTCAAATAAGTGCTCAGTACCGCGTAATGGAATATTAGAACGTAAACTTCATAATAATGAATAACATTATGAAATTCTTGCTACATCCGGCACTGTAGCACTAACTCTAGTCAAACCATCAGCTTTGAATGCATTATATAAGTTGCATTATAGTGAAATAAACTTAGTAATCAGTTGGATAAGGAACGGGACTGGTCATACGTGATACCATGTATTAACGCTGAGAGATCGTCTTCTACGCACATCTTTGCCCATATTTAAATAAATTGTTTGTAAGTGCTTATTGATTTGTTTAATTACAAAATTGAGGTGTTATCGCGATTTCTGGCATCATCAACTTTTAATTGACGTGTTGTTTTATTCTTCGTCTGTCTGCTCCCTTTCTGTGATGAATCTTATAAAGTATAATAATTACAAATGCTATAAACTTTATGAATAATTTATTTACAAGCTTGGTTCAATCTGCAGTTTGCAATTCGTCTCACTGTTACGGTTCATACACGGTATGTACTTATCTCATAGTATGTCTGTAAGGCACTTCATACATTTTCGGTGAGTACTGCAGTTTTAATTCCATATTCTGCCACTGAAGACACCACCTTACCTCGCTCAGCTAGGGCGCTGCCTGGGTTCATGTGCTCACGTTTCCACCAGGGAAACGCCCCTCCGACCACCCGAGCTTTGAAGGATGAGTGGGGCTCAACAGTTCCTTGGTAGCAAGGTCATCTGAGACAAAGCAGGAACTGGGACTGATAAAGTACGGTGTAGCAAAATGGTCGTGTCCTTTTCGAAGTAACCATCATGACATTTGCCTTAAGGAACTCAGGGAAGCAACGGAAAAAATCTGGCTGGCCAATCGGAAGGGATGTAAGCCCTGGTCGCTTCCGAAACATCACGGCACTTCTCGCTATCTAATGGTTTTTTTGCGAACTAGAGTGTACGTTACATGACGACTCAACTCCCACATAGTCCCAGCTGCTCCTATACATGTTACAGGAAGCTTGGAAATAAATTTCGCTTGCGGTGTGGTATGCGTTAGCGAAAAGATTAATTGCCATAACAGTAGCAAAGAATAGGCATACATGCTAATAACTCTGTGTTTCGCGCCTTTTGAATTTTCAGACTGCTTATCAGCTTACCTCACAATTCTTTTTTCTTGCCTGTCGAACACTTTCTTTATCATCCGGAAAAGTCTTCTCAATATTTCCAAAGTACTTCAGTTTCAAGCACTCTGTGTCTGTTATATGTGTCCTGAAAGAAACAAAGACATAAGGAAATAACAGGTGAATTATCTCAACGTAACAGAGAAAAAGAGAAAATTTACGCTAAAAAATCTGAAGCAATTTCAGGACTTATGAATATGTGCCTGTACAATGACAAAGAACTTTAATGGTGCATATATATTCATGTTGTGTGCTTTATAGCCAATTGTGCATTGTAGCCTGAGTTCAGGCATTTTGATTATATTAATACTATTGACAAAAAATGAACAAAGCAATTGATGAAAAAAACAGCTTCCACAGTAGTTATTGAGTTGAAAATCTCATTCTGGAAACATCCCCCAGGCTGTGGCTAAGCCATGTCTCCGCTATATCCTTTCTTTCAGGAGTGCTAGTTCTGCAAGGTTCGCAGAAGAGTTTCTGTAAAGTTTGGAAGGTAGGAGACGAGATACTGGCAGAAGTAAAGCTGTGAGTACCGGGCGTGAGTCGTGCTTCGGTAGCTCAGATGGTAGAGCACTTGCCCGCGAAAGGCAAAGGTCCCGAGTTCGAGTCTCGGTCGGGCACACAGTTTTAATCTGCCAGGAAGTTTTGTATCTGCTCTGTTGAAAAGTAAAATATTTTCAACAGAGCAGATACAAAACTTCCTGGCAGATTAAAACTGTGTGCCCGACCGAGACTCGAACTCGGGACCTTTGCCTTTCGCGGGCAAGTGCTCTACCATCTGAGCTACCGAAGCATGACTCACGCCCGGTACTCACAGCTTTACTTCTGCCAGTAAAGTTTGGAAGGTAGGAGACGAGATACTGGCAGAAGTAAAGCTGTGAGTACCGGGCGTGAGTCGTGCTTCGGTAGTTCAGATGGTAGAGCACTTGCCCGCGAAAGGCAAAGGTCCCGAGTTCGAGTCTCGGTCGGGCACACAGTTTTAATCTGCCAGGAAGTTTCATATCAGCGCACACTCCGCTGCAGAGTGAAAATCTCATTCTGAGAGCAGATAGAGTTATCGCAAAAGTCTATGGGACTCCTGGATTTTTACTACAGATAATGTTATCTCCAGAATAATTTTAATTTTATTGAGAGATGTAATGAAGTAGCGAACTAACGAACTAATAAGAAGGCCGATGGTGGAAATAATAAGGAGGCGGATGGTGGAAAGGTGCACAGTTGCAGTCATAAATATGGTGCGAGAAACAGAAACATTCGTCATCGCGATCAGTTTGACACGTGAACTGAATACCAGTGATGAATGGCTGATGTTGGCTGGCTGCCATATATAGCAGACAGCCTTCTTATTAGTTCGCTATATATTCCACCAGGGAAACAGGTGAATCACCTAACATTACCACTGGAAACACCTCCCAAACCGCAACAAACACGAAATAACCAATCAAGCAGGCCGAAAGTGAGGAGAAGCGCCGGTGCAATTGGTTAATACAAACTATTGAGAAACGCACGGAAGTCTGATTTTCAACACACACCTATGTTTTTTTAAATGGATACCTTTTATTATTTTTAGCACGACTGAGAATAGAAAAAAAAATAGTTAATGCCGTTTGTTACATTGTAAAATGTTAAGTATATCCAGAGTAATTTTTAACGTAAAATTTACGCTTCAGTAACTCCTCAGCAGTTCAGTCGTGTGTATCGGAAAGAACCCAATTAATTAGTGATACAAAAAGAACAGCGATGTAAAGTAGGTACACAAGAGACTTGAACAGCACGTTACGTCCGCAGATTTGTTAGAAGAAAATGTACATTTACAAGAGAATTTAGTTAAACTTGCAAATTTGTTTTTTGTTTTCAATTACAGAATGTAAATGAGTGTGTCCTGACGTTTCAGGCCAATAAACGTTCAAAGCGATGCCCATCATTTGCTGTACACATTGCAATCTACCGCGTAATGAATGTCTTACACGACGCAGTACATCTGGTCTAATGTTGCCGTACGCTGCCTCAATACGATGTTTCATATCCTCTGGGGTTGTAGGCACACCACAGTACACGCTCTCCTTTAACGCACCCCCACAGAAAGAAAATAGAATTATATATTAATACTTTGAGCTGCTAGTGAGAGTTGATATACGGGGTGTTACAAAAAGGTACGGCCAAACTTTCAGGAAACATTCCTGACACACAAAGAAAGAAAAGATGTTATGTGGACATGTGTCCGGAAACGCTTACTTTCCATGTTAGAGTTCATTTTATTATTTCTCTTCAAATCACATTAATCATGGAATGGAAACACACAGCAATAGCACGTACCAGCGTGACTTCAAACACTTTGTTACAGGAAATGTCCAAAATGTCCTCCGTTAGCGAGGATACATGCATCCACCCTCCGTCGCATGGAATTCCTGATGCGCTGATGCAGCCCTGGAGAATGGCGTATTGTATCACAGCCGTCCACAATACGAGCACGAAGAGTCTCTACATTTGGTACCGGGGTTGCGTAGACAAGAGCTTTCAAATGCCCCCATAAATGAAAGTCAAGAGGGTTGAGGTCAGGAGAGCGTGGAGTCCATGGAATTGGTCCTCCTCTACCAATCCATCGGTCACCGAATCTGTTGTTGAGAAGCGGACGAATACTTCGACTGAAATGTGCAGGAGCTCCATCGTGCATGAACCACATGTTGTGTCGTACTTGTAAAGGCACATGTTCTAGCAGCACAGGTAGAGTATCCCGTATGAAATCATGATAACGTGCTCCATTGAGCGTAGGTGGAAGCACATGGGGCCCAATCAAGACATCACCAACAATGCCTGCCCAAACGTTCACAGAAAATCTGTTTTCATGACGTGATTGCACAATTGCGTGCGGATTCTCGTCAGCCCACACATGTTGATTGTGAAAATTTACAATTTGATCACGTTGGAATGAAGCCTCATCCATAAAGAGAACATTTGCACTGAAATGAGGATTGACACATTGTTGGATGAACCATTCGCAGATGTGTACCCGCGGAGGCCAATCAGCTGCTGATAGTGCCTGCACACGCTATACATGGTACGGAAACGACTGGTTCTCCCGTAGCATTCTCCACACAGTGACGTGGTCAACGTTAGCTTGTACAGCAGCAACTTCTCTGACGCTGAAATTAGGGTTATCATCAACTGCACGAAGAATTGCCTCGTCCATTGCAGGTGTCCTCGTCGTTCTAGGTCTTCCCCAGTCGCGAGTCATAGTCTGGAATGTTGCGTGCTCCCTAAGACTCCAATCAATTGCTTCGAACGTCTCCCTGTCGGGACACTTTCGTTCTGGAAATCTGTCTCGATACAAACATGTCGCGCCACGGCTATTGCCCTGTGCTAATCCATACATCAAATGGGCATCTGCCAACCCCGCATTTGTAAACATTGCACTGACTGCAAAACCACGTTCGTGATGAACACTAACCTGTTGATGCTACGTACTGATGTGCTTGATGCTAGTACTGTAGAGCAATGAGTCGCATGTCAACACAAGCACCGAAGTCAACATTACCTTCCTTCAATTGGGCCAACTGGCGGTGAATCGAGGAAGTACAGTACATACTGACGAAACTAAAATGAGCTCTAACATGGAAATTAAGCGTTTCCGGACGCATGTCCACATAACATCTTTTCTTTATTTGTGTGTGAGGAATGTTTCCTGAAAGTTTGGCCGTACCTTTTTGTAACACCCTGTATATCAAAGGGGACAGATGAAAATGTGTGCCCCGACCGGGACTCGAATCCGGGATCTCCGGCTTACATGGCAGACGCTCTATCCACCTGAGCCACTGAGGGCACAGAGGACAGCGCGACTGCAGCGACTATCTCGCGCACTCCTCCCGCGAGACCCACATTCTCGCCTTTGATGTCCACACACTACATTCGTACTGTCCCACCCCAACACACTCACTACTCGTGGAAGACATTCTTACCAAGTCCCGTAAGATTTCGGGGAATATGTATGCATCCGCACAGAAGAAGATGGTCATGGCCGGTGGTGTTGCCAGAACTATGTACTTATATGGATACATGTCCGAAAGGACACAATATCACAGCGTTGCCACTGACCAGGGGAAAGCAGTCTGAGCACGTGGTTTTGGACTATGTACAAGTAATGCTGAAAGCGTAAGCAAAAGGGTTAGACAACACAAACAGAGCATGTGCCACAATATGTGGTGCGACACCCACATGGCGCCGCCTCCCCCCTGCAGTCGAGGCCTGGCTAGTTCCCGGAACCGGGGACACTTCAGCACGCAGAGTATATCGCTTTGAAGGGCCGAGGATCGAACTGAGGCTCTCCTAGTCACAGAGCCACTGGCAGTCGACCTGCTCCAGACGCCGCCATCCAGACGCCAGACCGGGGTTCGCTCCCTGGAAAAGTAAACACCAGCCACGACTGGGACAGGCTCTCAGCCTGTCCCCCCTCTCGGCCTGTCTGTGCCCCTATACTGCGTCAGCACCTGACATAGTTCGGCCGCCGGTCGCATAGTTGCGCCACACTTGGCCTGCACTGGACACAGCAGCTTTAGGAATCTTCAAAGCAACGCTTCACTGTCGAGGTGTTTTGGTGGATGCCTACCTCTCAGGGCACACCAGGCGTGGTCACTGGTCACTTTTATAATAAAGGGATTCTGTTACCGAGCATCTTTTGACTCATGAGACCCCACCATCCTCTAACAGAGCACATCCAAACCCTCTGCAAGTAGTTTCAGAAGTGTTGGTGAAATGCGCAATAGGTTTGATGTTCGCAGAAGCAATGGTTTCATTAAGTGGTGTAGGTGGGGATTGTATTCATTCACTCTGTTTGGCAGGGACAGGGACAACAGCTCAGCCATTGATGAACCGTTACATTTTGGAATGAGGGTTACTGGAGATGGTGACAACTGATTAGGGTACCAGTGAACCAGTTTCACGGCAGACTTAATAAAAGTAAGAAATTCTACAAATTCTAAAATTAAGAAATAGTGATTGCACTATACCAACAAGCGAATGGGAGAACAGGAGGAGTGCACAGAATAATCGGAAAAACGTTGAGTTACTTTGTAAATAGTAACCGCATTGACTGAGACTCAATATTACAGTATGTGATTGCAGCCTATAACTCAAAGATACAGAAGAGTACTGCTTTTTCAACATGTGTTTATTTACAGTCAAAAGATGGCGTCCCATTACGAATTACGTGGGAGAGAAGGACTTCCAGACTTGGTGGAAGTACTTTCTCAGGATAACGAAAGCTACACACCACACATACATCAAAAAAATTTTGCATCACCCCGGTTCCCAGAACTCCTGAAGATAGACGTTGACTGTGGATACTGTATCACAGACACAGGTCCTTTGGCTGTTCAGAGATGTCACCAAACCCGCCCTAAGATGTAAACAACCATGCATGAGCAGCGCCTATTAGACGGAGGAGGTCCGACAGCCGATCAGTTTCAGTCATTCCACCAGGAAGGAGGAACACGGCTCGTGTTGCCTGTAGTTCATGCCTGGACACTCAATACCGCGGTTCGATCGCGTTCGCATTATTACTTTTTACCAGGAAGGGCTCTCAACAAGGAAACTGTCCAGGCGTCTCTGGGAGAACCAAAGCGATGTTGTTCGGACATGGAGCAGATACAGAGAGACAGGAGCTGTCGATGACATGCCTCGCTCAGGCCGCCCAAGGGCTACTACTGCAGGCGATGGCCGCTGCCTACGGATCATGGCTCGGAGGAACCCTGACACCAACGCCACCATGTTGAACAATGCTTTTCGGGCAGCCACATGACGTCGTGTTACGACTCAAACTGTGCGCAATAGGCTGAATGATCCGCAACTTCACTCCAGACGTCCATGGCGAGATCCATCTTCCCAATCACGACCCCATGCAGCACAGTACAGATGGGCCCAACAACATGCCGAATGGACAGCTCCGGATTGGCATCACGTTCTCTTCACCGATGAGTGTCGCATGTGCCCTCAATCAGACAATCGACGGAGACGTATTTGGAGGCAACGAGGCCAGGCTAAATGCCTTACACGGTCCAGCGAGTGCACCAAAGTGAAGGTTGCCTGATGTTTTGGGGTGGCATTATGTGGGGCCGACGTACGCCGCTGGTGGTAACGGAAGGCGCCGCAACGGCTGTACTTTACGTGAATGCCATCATTCGACCGATAGTGCAACCATATCGGCAGCATATTATCGAGGCATGCGTCTTCGTGTATGACAATTCGCGCCCCCATCGTGCACGTCTTGTGAATGACTTCCTTCAGAATAACGAATTCGCTCGACTAGAGTGGCTAGAATATTCTCCAGACATTTACCCTATCAAACATGCGTGGGACAGATTGGAAAGGGCTGTATGTTGTGTCTAGTTCATACTGTCTAGACACAATGAGGTAGCTAGGTGCACGCTAAACTAACGCAGACGGGCTTGAAGTACTGGAACAGGAGACTTATTAATGCACTAAAGAAAAGTACGTAGTTTTATAATACTTAACTTTATTCTCTTGTTGGAATACATCTCTCTTGAATATTAGTAAGCTATAAGCACTGATACAAATGGCGCCTTGCTAGGTAGTAGCTATGGACTAAGCTGAAGGCTATTCTATCCGTCTCTCGGCAAATGAGAGGAAAGCTTCGTACGTCTGGTCGCAAGCTATGTCGTCCGTACAACTGGGCGAGGTCTAGTCCGTGTCTTGTGACCTGCCATGTGGTGGCGCTAGGTTTGCGATTACACAGTGGCGACACGCGGGTCCGACATGTACTACAGGACCGCGGCCGATTTAAGTTACCACCTAGCAAGTGTGGTGTCTAGCGGTGACACCACACTGTATATGGACGACGTGGCCCACCAACCACTCCGAGGGATCTACGCCAAATCGCCGTTGAGGAGTGGGCCGATCTGGACCGACAGTTCCGTGATGAACTTGATAGTATGCCACGACGAATACAGGCATGCATCATTGCCGGAGGTCGTGCTACTGGCTATGAAAGGTACCGCTGTGTACAGCAATCTGGACCACCACCTCTGAAGGTCTCGCTGTATGGAGGTACAACATGCAATGTGTGGTTTTCACTAGCAATAAAATGGGCGGAAATGATGTTTATATTGAACACTATTCCAATTTTCTGTACAGGTTCCGGAAGTCTCGGAACCGAGGCGATGCAAAACTTTTTTCGATGTGTGTATTTGGATTGAATTTCCTAAGCAGACATCACGCCCTGTTCCGTTTAGTTTTTACAGCCAAGAAAACTGCAATGCCCGACACATTGGGAAAGCCAACTAAACTGTGTGCACATTCCGTTAGACTCGATTCAAAGATTAAAATAGCGAAATGTACAGGGAAGATAGTTTGGGTGGCTGTAGCTACACATTTGCCAGTTAACACTTTATGTCCAGTTGAACTTTCAGCAAAAAATGAGGAACTGACACAGCAAAGTGCGTTATACACCATATTTCGTTGTTTCTGCACTGCTAGCCAATCTGTAAGTGGTAGAGGAAGAATAATTCAGAGTAAAGTATTCTAAGCCACGACAGTCTGCTGGTTTAGTCTCACTGCAGAGCAATGTGTCGCATTTGCAAGGAAATGATATGGAGGTAATGGAAAAGTTGCACACACCACAGGACGATAACTGTCAATGAAATGTCAGTGTATGGGAAGCCCCACTGAATTCCACATTACCTGCAATCGGTGATGGAAGAATTTATAATCCAATTATTCTGTAATGGAATAAAAGGAATACCAACCTGGAGAGGGTTGGTAGGACACCAGTAGATATTGTATCAAGAATCTTTTGTAACTACGCACAGCAAATACCAAATATCATAGAAACCTTGGATAACCTGGGACACTGTCATTACTTTACATCTATGAATTCCCAAAGTGCTACCATGAGTTGAAGGTAACACTGGAAGACATACCTAAGACTGAATTTATGGTTCCGGCGATATTCTAATATCTATTGGAGTAGATGTTACAAGGCCTAAATCCGAAATAGTGTGTAGTGTTCTTAGACAGTATTACAGTACATCCTACACATCCGTATTACAATGTTTTCTAAAGATATCCGTGAACACATGGTATATTGTTTAATTTAAGTCGACTGTGAGTGGCTCAAGCAACGCCTAGTTTCGAGAGGTGTCATTTCTGTTGACAGAAGTTGACTATTTGGGCCCTTTTATCGGCGAGGATAGTGTGTAAACAACCTTTGCTTTGTACAAGTTGTGTATAAAGTAATTTTGTTCCTTTTAGCTTTGGTTAATAGTTAAAGGAACTTCGTACCAAACTTTGCAGAAGTATGAAGGCCTCTTACATTATCTGTTAAGAAAGATAGCGAAGTTTCAATGCTTGCAGGTTGTGAGTAGGTCTTTGAGTGTTTGGGAGAATTCTTGAATTATCAAGGATGGTTTGTGCTATCATGTGTTGCCGGGATCCACCCTTGGGGTGTGTGTTAAGACAGTAAATAGACAGGCCAGATCACACCAATAGCATGTGTTTTGAGACAGCTAAATGAATCAGAAAACAATTCTCAACTACAGAGAAGAAGATGTTCATCCTGATACATGTATCACATATTTCCATTGCTAGCTGTATGGTTGGTGCTTCAAAATCGCAACAGATCATGCAGCGACAAAATAACTGATGTGCTTTACATACCAGACTAAACGCTTAACCTGATGGAACCCACAGCTGAGTGACTTTGATTTTGAAGTAGTATACCGCTTAGGGAATACACAAGGCAATGCTGATGAACTAGGTCACAATGTACCCACGATGGAACATGTTGATATTTCTGGAGATGCGTGGTTTAAGGCACAGATTGCTGGCTGAGACTGTCGGAAGTTTGTGACACAAGCCCAGTTGTGTGCTGATGGTGGAGTGACATTTAGTCAGGATGGCAATTTTATGTGACAGACTGTTGAGGCAGCCCGTGACTCTACTTTAGCTGTGCATAGCGGTTGTCTTACCACTGAGTGACGCACTCTAGAAAATTATTACTGAAAAATGTGCCGCCAAGGCATAGAACAATATGTGAAAAACATCCACAGACCTTTTTCACAGACTCTGGTGGGGAACTGATATATCTTAACTATAATAAACCGTTGTTCTCACTATTTCTCTATGACTGATGTGCCAAACCAGCAAGTAGGGAAAATAGCTCAGGCATTGATGACCCATAGGATTTTAAAGTTATGGACACTGGAGATGGTAGTAAGGTGGCTATAATTTCGCACCTTACAAATACTCATGTACATACTTTGCCGTGATTTACAATCGGACTTGCTGAGTTCCTGCCACATCGAGTTGCTGCACTACTCCGCGCTAAAAGAGACGCGACGTGATGTTAGGGCTTTTGTCACTTCAGTGTATGTTTCAAGAAGCCCACCTTCTCGGGAACACTCCATGGCGGCACTCCTCATATTCGGCATTCGGTGGGTACTCTCTCTGTGGTAGCTGAATGGTGCATGTCTGACAACACCTTCACACTCTGTGCAGTATCCGGACACGAATGTCGGGCTGGCACAGAGTTTCATTTTGTCGCGTTTAATCAATGTAGCATATACTTTGCAGAGCGAAAGAGATTTCATTCACAACAAAATAAGGTGTCTCTTAACATCCTTGGCAAGTAATAACATCGCAACTGTTCATTATCGAATGTTACTCATTACCGGCAAAATACTTCGAACAAATACGACTACAGGAGAAGGCGACCAAGATGATATCTGACAGCTCAATTATCGTTGCTATGAACAGGAACCTACACAGTACAATGAAGTAGTTTCTCGGGGCAATCTATCCACAGGCATCCGACTTTTTATTGCAGCCCCTATACAGCGTACAACCTTTAGCGGTATGCATGCGACTACGTGCGGTACCTAATATGTTCCAAAACGCTGTACATAGAAACGACATTTTCCCAGGGCTCATACCTCAGTTTCTGTTGGTGATAGAAAGGTTGGGTGGTTTTGAATAGCCCTTCGTATACCCAACAGAAGGATCGTTTTACTGTCACTCTCTTACAGTAAATGATGGTTCAAATGGCTCTGAGCACTACGGGACTTAACTTCTGAGGTCATCAGTCCCCTTACAGTAAATGATCAAAGTATGAATATTACACACTTCCTCCTGAGGTAAATGCTACAAATCGGTTGGCTCTTCTTGTGGTTTTGAATAGCCCTTCGTATACCCAACAGAAGGATCGTTTTATTGTCACTCTCTTACAGTAAATGATGGTTCAAATGGCTCTGAGCACTACGGGACTTAACTTCTGAGGTCATCAGTCCCCTTACAGTAAATGATCAAAGTATGAATATTACACACTTCCTCCTGAGGTAAATGCTACAAATCGGTTGGCTCTTCTTGTGGTTTTGAATAGCCCTTCGTATACCCAACAGAAGGATCGTTTTATTGTCACTCTCTTACAGTAAATGATGGTTCAAATGGCTCTGAGCACTACGGGACTTAACTTCTGAGGTCATCAGTCCCCTTACAGTAAATGATCAAAGTATGAATATTACACACTTCCTCCTGAGGTAAATGCTACAAATCGGTTGGCTCTTCTTGTGGTTTTGAATAGCCCTTCGTATACCCAACAGAAGGATCGTTTTATTGTCACTCTCTTACAGTAAATGATGGTTCAAATGGCTCTGAGCACTACGGGACTTAACTTCTGAGGTCATCAGTCCCCTTACAGTAAATGATCAAAGTATGAATATTACACACTTCCTCCTGAGGTAAATGCTACAAATCGGTTGGCTCTTCTTGTGGTTTTGAATAGCCCTTCGTATACCCAACAGAAGGATCGTTTTATTGTCACTCTCTTACAGTAAATGATGGTTCAAATGGCTCTGAGCACTACGGGACTTAACTTCTGAGGTCATCAGTCACAGTAAATGATCAAAGTATGAATATTACACACTTCCTCCTGAGGTAAATGCTACAAATCGGTTGGCTCTTCTTGTGGTTTTGAATAGCCCTTCGTATACCCAACAGAAGGATCGTTTTATTGTCAAAAAAAAAATGGTTCAAATGGCTCTGAGCACTATGGGACTCAACTGCTGTGGTCATAAGTCCCCTAGAACTTAGAACTACTTAAACCTAACTAACCTAAAGACAGCACAGAACACCAAGCCATCACGAGGCAGAGAAAATCCCTGACCCCGCCGGGAATCGAACCCGGGAACCCGGGCGTGGGAAGCGAGAACGCTACCGCACGACCACGAGATGCGGGCTTTTATTGTCACTCTCTTACAGTAAATGATGGTTCAAATGGCTCTGAGCACTACGGGACTTAACTTCTGAGGTCATCAGTCCCCTTACAGTAAATGATCAAAGTATGAATATTACACACTTCCTCCTGAGGTAAATGCTACAAATCGGTTGGCTCTTCTTGTGGTTTTGAAAAGCCCTTCGTATACCCAACAGAAGGATCGTTTTATTGTCACTCTCTTACAGTAAATGATGGTTCAAATGGCTCTGAGCACTACGGGACTTAACTTCTGAGGTCATCAGTCCCCTTACAGTAAATGATCAAAGTATGAATATTACACACTTCCTCCTGAGATAAATGCTACAAATCGGTTGGCTCTTCTTATATTGGTCTACGGTGCGCTTTAGGGGCTTTTATGGTGCCACCATTAGTTCAGGGGCGGTTACTTCGGAAAACTCAAAAAAGAGGTTTTATCTTCCACTCTTTTGTCGTGGACTCCAAGACGGCTATCCAAAGTAAATATCTGAAATTTTTACCAAGTACTCCTAGGATCCCAGTTTCCAAGAACTTTCAAATTTTCTTGATATCTTTGTCTTTTCAGATCTAAATAGTAAAGTTATATTCTCCAGGAATTTGTCTAGAAATACCATCTACGATTTTTCAAAAATCTTTATCCCAAAAGAAAAGTATTTGAGGATCAAAACCGAGTCGCAGATTCTAATACGGCTATGCACATCAAATGGGTGTAATTTTTACGACATTCCTACGATGCTGATAACAAACAGCGTTGAAAATTTTGTCGATATTGTATTACGTCCGACCGCGGTCACCTTCGCCACCTCGCCGCGAGCGCCCGACGAGGATGAGGGAACCGGCCACACTGGGGCAACCACCCGAGGAGAGGACACTGCAGTCATTCTGCAAGCACACAACGGGGAGCCAGGCAGATGCTCTCGCCTGACTCGAGGAGGGAAACATTGCAAAGGGCCTGTCTGACAACGAGAAGTGTGCCGAGAACTGATGGACACATGCAGCCATTGGGAAGAAACGCCAAGAACGTATGCATGAAAACTTGTGGATTCTTCTGGCCAGAGGGCAGTCATTTTATCTACTTTAGAAAGCAGGTATGTGCCGAAAATTCCAGCATCCCACGGGCACAGGGAGGTACGTCCAAAAAGTGCGGGGAATTGGCGCAGGGAGGTGTGTGAAATAAGTCAATGTTCTTAAGAAGATATTTTTCTCGACAGTAAGGATGTAAGGTAGCAGTATTTTGCACCTTACTGTAATATGATAATTGTTGCAAAGACGAGTTAGATATCGGTTATTATGTTATTTATCAGGCAATCAGCCTATTGAAATTCATATAGGGAGTATCAGACGGCATAAGACGCGTATTAACTTTAAGAAATTCGCATGTTGCATGAAGGGGTTTAGGTAATATTTTCACGGAGTTTGGTTGGAGCGGACGAGCAGCACTGCTCAAAGGCAGGGTAGAGGGGTGCGGAAGTTTACAACCGACCATTACGAGTCGGCATGCGAAAGCGTCCCACTGGGGGAGACGCGCCGCCGGTGCAGGTAGGCACCCATTGCGCGGACAACAGAGGCAGGCCTTCGAGGGACGGCACCTCGTTGGCGCTGGGCGTTACACCGACACCACTATGTCGAGACGAGCTGCCGCCTAAGGGAGCCTTCTCACGAGTCTTAACGTTTTCTGGGGCTTTCTAAGAAAAGCGGTTAAACTAGGGCAACGACATTTTCCCGCGCGAGAGCGAACAGAGAGACACGATTGGTGGGTTCAAATGGTTCAAATGGCTCTGAGCACTATGGGACTTAACTGCTTTGGTCATCAGTCCCCTAGAACTTAGAACTTCTTAAACCTAACTAACCTAAGGACATCACACACATCCATGCCCGAGACAGCATTCGAACCTGCGACCGTAGCGGTCGCGCGGTACCAGACTGTAGCGCCTAGAACCGCTCGGCCACTCGGGCCGGCGATTGGTGGGTTCAATTTTGAACAGAGTTTCAGTTTGTTCCAGAACAATCTAGGCGCAGTAAGGCGCGGAATGTTTTGATTGGCTGGAAGAAGTCAGGAAATAATAGTGGGAGCGAACTGTGCTAGTCTAGAGCCACTGGATTGGCCATCTCGAAAAATAGCGTGGGGGTGCTGATTTTTGCAGAGGGAAGCTTTTGGAGCTGTTATCGAGGAGAAGCGTCTTAGCTTCTGTAGCGAGCGGACGTCGTGCTTTCGGCTCTGCTGTAGGTGAGTAAATTCTTTCCGGTGTGCTGTGCAAGACTTTGAATAAGTCTGCCAGCTACGACTGAAACTAATATTCAGTTAGGGGAACTGTCGTGTTTTACTCTTAGAGACAGGCTGATTCCGCCAATTACGGTTGGGAATACAGTCTCACAGAAAGCAGACAGGAGCAGAGCAATTTCCTTGAGCCAAACTTTATTAAAGACGTTACTGGATTCCGCCTTTGGGCTGGTGAGCCCCGTCTTAACGAGTGCGAGACGATTGGAAAGAAAGCAGAATTGGCTTTTGAATAGGAGTTTACGAACAGGAAGCCTGTTCCCGAAATTAAATTCATTTTTGTTACAACTGAGGCTCCTCGACGACGCAGACGCCATCGGCAGCTTGCTGACCTGTCCACGACGCTGCATTTGGTAACGTGATGCTCAGCTTCTGCATTTAATCCGATATTACGCACGCTTGTGATTACCAGAGCTCAGTACTCCAGCCACGCTCTTATTGAGAATTTGGTAATTGAAGTAGGTTTGTCTGACTATTTTATGCCGTCTGACAAGTGGAGGAGTAGGAAATAACAAGTACAGATGCGCTATCTGACCTTAAAAGTTAGTTTTGGAATTTAAGGGCCATTGCCATTACTAACTTCATTTTATCACTTATAAATGTATGTCATTGTTCAGTTTGATGTTAGGAAGATTATTGTTCAATAAATGTGTTCAATGCTATCCTTGTTTGTTTAGTAGTGATCAGTTTCCTGAACACTATTTAATTATTAAATATTAATCAAAATTACTAAAGGGGCAGTTTTAATTAACAGGTTGGGCCTCATAGCAGGCCTTCAGCCAGAGCCAACGACCCGATCCAGTAGGGAAAATGAACAAGTAAAAGCATTCTTGTTAAAACCCACCCACATTTGCCGGACCCGCCTAGGATCCCTAATCATCATTTATTGAAATAAACCCCTCCAAGGACATTCCTTATAAATCACGGATGCTGACAGCTTTTGAGACGAAACCCAAACATGAGTCTGTCCAGGCCTCACACAGAGAGAGCTGTTATAAAGAACAGTTGTGTAGCTTCTAACAGCCTTGAAATGCAGGAAAACGATATAAGAATGTGAAATCGTGAGAAAGATGCCAATTCATGAGGCACACACCAGCCCACACCAGATAGGAAATTTCCACCCCGCATGGAGAGGCGTGGCTCTGAAACGACGATATGTCATGGGGCTGCATTGAAAATTTTGTCCGCCAATGACAACGCCGAAAGACCGAATATTTCGAAGAGGAGTTGGGCTGAGAGATGGAGGAGAAGCGTTGTGGGGAGTCGTGGAGACACCACGGAAGCCTTCAGACACCGTGATAGCACAGCTTCGGACACGCGACTGACAACTGTCAGACAAAGTGGAGATCGTAGCTGGGCCTCGTCACAAAGCCGCGATTGCTGATGAGGGCAACCGACTCGCGCAGCACAACCCCGAGGTGACGCGCTGAACCGACGCAGCGCCTGCCGCCGGCAGCACTACACGACGAACGATAACAAATAATAGTGCGGCAATTTATTCTCTCCTCCTTTCCCTTAATAACAGAGTCGTGTCCACGCCCAGTGAAATCTGCGCTGAGATTTATAATTTTGGTTTGTGTAAACGGCACGATAATACATACATTTCTTTCATGTTTTGATCATATAAGCAATCTTTTACATTCATACATCAACCCCATTATTACTAACAATTGGTATTGATATCATTTCATTACTGATATCAAATAATTGTTGGCTCCTAATATGCGACAAGCTCATTAGACATCTGTTCGTCATTTCATGTTCGACAGCAAAGAGAGAAATGTTTTTCCAGTTCACTTCATTTTTGGCACCCAACGTAGGGAGACCTGGTTGGTAATTTTCATGGTATCTGATGTCATAAAAAATAATTTCTCGAGATCACTACAAAGACTTAACCTGCTTTCGAGATGCAGAGGTTGAACTTACCCTATGTGTACACACAAACTACTCGTACAAAATACTGTGTGAAAAGAATAATAATTTATAAAAAGACGTAACTGTGAAATGTCTCCATTATGATCAGAAAGTGCCTAAGAGACCCATGTTATAATATTCAAGTGCACGCAAAAACTTGTGCACGTAAAATTCGGTTTGAGATGTAAAATTAGCTTTGTGTTATTTCAAATGGTTCAAATGGCTCTGAGCACTATGGGACTTAACATCTGAGGTCATCAGTCCCCTAGAACTTAGAACTACA
This sequence comes from Schistocerca nitens, assembly GCF_023898315.1. Classification (NCBI taxonomy): domain Eukaryota; kingdom Metazoa; phylum Arthropoda; class Insecta; order Orthoptera; family Acrididae; genus Schistocerca; species Schistocerca nitens. The sequence continues at coordinate 1,188,676,692 of NC_064614.1, read as the reverse complement.
TAAACCTAACTAACCTAACGATATCACACACATCCTTGCCCGAGGCAGGATTCGAACCTGCGACCGTAGCGGTCGCGCGGTTCCAGATTATAGCGCCTAGAACCGCTCGGCCACCGTGGCCGGCTGTGTTATTTCAATTTCACCTAAGTAAACTACCAACATTTTAGCGACTCATAAAGTTATTTCCATATGAGTGACATGCGCTACTGTGGCAGCAAAAAGAAGAGAATCAAGAGGAAACTATTACTATTGGTGCACAAAAAAGGTAATATGCTACCGTTTAGCCGCGCGGGATTAGCCGGGCGATCTCAGGCGCTATAGTCATGGACTGTGCGGTTGATCCTGGTGGAGGTTCGAGTACTCCCTCGGGCATGGGTGTGTGTGTTTGTCCTTAGGATAATTTAGGTTAAGTAGTGTGTAAGCTTAGGGACTGATGACCTTAGCAGTTAAGCCCATAAGATTTCATACACATTTGAACAATTTTTTGCTACCGTTTAAAATACTCTGACTCAAAAGTGGAGTACCAGCTGCCTCATTCTGCCTCCCTCAGCACCTTTAAAAACTGCCCCAAACATTTTGGCATGCGAAAATATTTGTGCTTTTTTCCTGAGAGAGAAGAAAGAAGATTAAAAAATACGGGACGATAGTAGAAAATGGTTGTGGTATAGAAAGAGCGAAGGGGACAAGGGCAGTATGAGAGAAAGAGAGAGATACAGTATCATCGGTACATAATTGACAGTGACATAACAGCGCTAGGAAAAGAGTAGAAGACACAATGTCAGTGGGACAAGAATAAAAAGAACGAGAAATTGGACGTAGGTGAGAGACAGTGATAGTGAAGAACAGAGTCTCTGACAATGACAACGAGGAAGAGAGAAGGTATCAGAGAGAAGAGACAGCAGCAGTGGGAAGGAATGAATGAGATAGTAGCTGTAAGAGAGAGCAAGAGGGAGTGTCAGTAAGATGTGACAGTAGTAGTGGGACAGAAAGAATGAGACTGTGGCTCTGAGATGGGAGACAGTGATAGAGAAGGCACAAAGAGAAAATGGCAGTGGGCTGGTCTGAATGAGCGAGTGAGAGTGGGCAACTGGGAGTAGATGTGAGGTACAGTTAGGTGAATTTGTGGAAGTGAGAGGTGAACTGCATGTAGAAAAGAATGCGAATATGTTGCGTGCCAAACTTTTTGGGAAAAATTTTAAAGATGCTGAGGAAGGTGGAATGAGGCAGCTGGTACCCCGCTTTTCAGTCTGAGTCTTCTAAACAGGAGTATATACGCCTTTTTAATGATCCGATAGGTGCATTTTCCTGCTGCTCATTACATTGTATAAGAGGCTGTGGCATTAGGGACTACTGTTCATTTTTCACTAACGAATTAATACACTGAACTCTGTACACATAGTTTAATCTATAACACACTTACTCACAAGCAGGAGGATCCACAGTACAGACAGCGACGGACCATTGCTTCATTTCCATTCTCAAGACGTTGCTAAACATTATCAGCGCACTTTTCGACAGGCAGTATGCACTACCCATCGGAGTTGGCCATCTGCCTGTAATGTCACAAACTTGGTGTTAAAGTTTCTGTTATTATTATTATAGGAATATTATAGGAATATTACATAAAAGAATGTACTACACAATATTCATACAGGCAGTTGAAAATGAACACGCGCATAAATGAACATGATGACAATCAACTTCGTGGCGTTTACGGAAGTGGGATCCCGTCCCGGACCAGTTCATCTCAGGGCTGACAGCTGAAACAATAGAGTCTGGTACTGTTCGGTGACTTGTGAGTATCGGGAAATGTGAGCTAGGGCGGTGGCGCCGTTGCAAATACACTGCTATACTGGAGTCCGGTTCAGGGGGAAGTGAGCAGATACTCAGAAGAAGTGACTATGCATGAGGAATATAATAGTATAACCAAAAAAAAAGACAGTAAATACGCATTGATACCTGCGGTAATTTTTTGTTATTGTATTTCAATAACGTTCGATTAAATAATGATTCAAATGGCTGTAAGCACTAAGGGACTTAACATCTGAGGTCATCAGTCCTCTGGACTTAGCACTACACTACTGGCCATTAGAACTTCTAAGCCATGACGATGACGTCCTACAGACGCGAAATTTAACCGACAGGAAAGAGATGCTGTGATATGCAAATGAATAGTTTTTCTCAGCATTCACACAAGGTTGGCGCCGGTGGTGACACCTACAACGTGCTGACATGACGAAAGTCTCCAACCGATAGGTCATACACAAACAGCAGTTCACCGGCGTTGCCTGGTGAAACGTTGTTGTGATGCCTCGTGTAAAGAGGAGAAATGCGTACCATCCTTTTCCGACATTGATAAAGGTCGGATTGTAGCCTATCACGATTGTGGTTTATCGGTTTATCGTATCGGTAGATTGCTATCGCGTTGGTCGAGATCCAATGATGTTAACAGAATACGGAATCGGTGGGCTCAGGAGGGTAATACGGAACGCCGTGCTGGATCCCAACGCCCTCGTATCACTAGCAGTCGAGATGACAGGCATCTTATCCGCATGGCTGTATCGGATCGTGTAGCCACGTCTCGATACCTGAGTCAACAGATGCGGACGTTTGCAAGACAACAACCATCTGCACAAACAGTTCGACGACGTTTGCAGCAGCGTGGACTATCATCTCGGAGACCATGGCTGCGATTACCCTCGACGCTGCATCACACACAGGAGCGTCTGCGATGGTGTACTCAACGACGAACCTGGGTGCACGAATGGCAAAACGTCATTTTTTCGGATGAATCCAGGTTCTGTTTACAGCATCATGATGGTCGCATCCGTGTCTGGCGACATCGCGGTGAACGCACACTGGAAGCGTGTATTCGTCATCGCCATAGTGGCGTATCACCCGGCGTGATGGTATGGGGTGCCATTGGTTACACGTCTCGGTCACCTCTTGTTCGCATTGACGGCACTTTGAACAGTGTACGTTACATTTCAGATGTGTTACGACCCGTGGCTGTGCCCTTCATTCGATCCCTGCGAAACCCTACATTTCAGCAGGATAATGCACGACCGCATGTTGCAGGTCCTGTACGGGTCTTTTTGGATACAGAAAATGTTCGACTGCTGCCCTGGCCAGCACATTCTCCAGATCTCTCACAAATTGAAAACGTCTGGTCAATGGTGGCCGAGCAACTGCCCCGTCACAATACGCCAGTCACTACTCTTGACGAACTGTGGTATCGTGTTGAAGCTGCATGGGCAGCTGTACCTGTACATTCCATCCAAGCTCTGTTTGACTCAGTGCCCAGGTGTATCAAGGTCGTTGTTACGGCCAGAGGTGGTTTTTCTGGGTATTCTCAGGATCTATGCGACCCAAATCGCGTGAAAATGTAATCACATGTCAGTTCTAGTATATATTTGTCCAATGAATACCCGTTTATCATCTGCATTTCTTCTTGGTGTAGCAATTTTAATGGCCAGTTGTGTACTTAAACCTAACTAAACTAAGGACGTCACACACATCCATGCCCAAGGCAAGATTCGAACCTGCGGCCGCATCAGCCGCGTGGTTTTAGACTGAAGCGCCTAGAACCGCTCGGCCATCATGGCCGGCGGTTAAATAATTAATGGCGTCCTTTTATTACATGATAATTAATGTTCGAGTGACTAAGCGCAAATATCAATGTACATTTATGCTTATGCTCGTTGCTTATCCTGAATAACGACATGGAGACTAACACTGAGTAGTTTAAAGAATCATTTTTACTATACTTGTCCATGACTTGCAGGCATAATACACATGGAGATGACAAAAGTCATGGGATAACTACACACATGATCATAAATTAAGGATAATGCTGATACATGGTGAAACAACGCTCTGGTGGGCGGTTTGCGGGTTTAAATCACCTCGGGGTACGGCCATGCCGTGCATTTGACCTGTGGTCGTCGCACGGTAGCGCTGGCAGCAGTCCACATACGTAGAGGTGTGCTGCTGCATGTCAGAGTACGGTGCAGCGAGTAAGTGCGTAGACGTTTTCAGACGTGCTAATGGTGACTGTGTGTTGAAAATGGCTCAAAGAACACATATTGATGACGTTGTGAGCGGTAGAATACTTGGGCGATTGGAGGCTGGTCAAACACAGCATGTCGTAGCACGGGCCGTTCCGTGTGTCACAAAGTGTGATCTCAAGATTATAGCAACGATTCCAGCAGACAAGAAACGTGTCCAGGCGCTACAGTACGGGACGTCCACTGAGTACAACACCACAAGAAGACCGATATCTCACTATTAGTGTCCGCAGACGGCCACGGAGTACTGCAGGTAGCCTTGCTCGGGACCTTACCTCAGCCACTGGAACAGTTCAAAAATGGTTCAGAGCACTATGCGACTTAACTTCTGAGGTCATCAGTCCTGGAACAGTTGTCTCCAGACACACAATCTACAGACGACTGAACAGACATGGTTTATTCGCCCGGAGACCTGCAAGGTGCATTCCACTAACCCCTGGTCACAGGAGAGCTCGTAAAAAAAAAAAGTGGTTCAAATGGATCTGAGCACTATGGGACTCAACATCTATGGTCATCAGTCCCCTAGAACTTAGAACTACTTAAACCTAACTAACCTAAGGACAGCACACAACACCTAGTCATCACGAGGCAGAGAAAATCCCTGACCCCGCCGGGAATCGAACCCGGGAACCCGGGCGCGGGAAGCGAGGGCGCTACCGCACGACCACGAGCTGCAGAGGCCGTAAAGCCGAAGAACACAGTACATGGTCATTGGAAGAGTGGTCCCAGGTTATGTTCACGGACGAGTCCGGGTATAGTCTGAACAGTGATTCTCACCGGGTTTTCATCTGGCGTGAACCAGAAACCAGATACCAACCCCTTAATGTCCGTGAACGGGACCTGTATGGAGGTCGTGGTTTGATGGTGTGGGGTGGGATTATGATTGGTGCACGTACACTGCTGCATGTCCTTGACAGAGGAACTGTAACAGGTCAGGTGTATCTGGCCGTCATTTTGCCTTTTCAGGGGTGCAGTGTGTCCCACCTTCCTCCTGATGGATGATAACGCACGACCCCACCGAGCTGCCATCGTGGAGGAGTACCTTGAAACAGAAGATATCAGGCGAATGGAGTGGCCTGCCTGTTCTCCAGACCTAGACCCCATCGAGTACGTCTGGGATGTTCTCGGTCGACGTATCGCTGCACGTCTTCAAACCCCTACGACACTTCAGGAGCTCCGACAGGCACTGGTGCAATAATGGGAGGCTGTACCCCAGCAGCTGCTCGACCACCTGATCCAGAGTATGCCAACCCGTTGTGCGGCCTGTGTACGTGTTCATGGTGATCACGTCCCATATTGATTTCAGTGTACATGCGCATGAAACAGTGGCGTTTCGTAGCACATGTGTTTCGGGACGGTTTTCTCAACTTATCACCAATACCGTGGTCTTACAGATCTGTGTCGTGTGTGTTCCCTATGTGCCTATGCTATTAGTGCCAGTTTCGTGTAGTGCCACGTTGTGTGTCATCACAGTCTGCAATTATCCTTAATTTATGAGCATGCGTGTATATGCACGTATACAGATGGCGAGAGCGACAAATTTCGTTGCCCACCGAACTTGGACCCTGAAGTTGAGTGATCAATTAACCTAAGCTTAGCTCGGTTACAGAAAACCTAGGGGACCTAGTGCAAAGATTTAGATGGCGAGTACCATGTTCTTATAGTAGAAGGAGCAGGAATCAGCCTGGCTAGCAATTCGGACGATAGTAATAGTTGTGACCTGGATGCAATAGGTGCAGCAACAGCTCACACACGTGTGGGGTTTGTGGATGATTTGCAGCGCCATGACCAGCCCTGGGTTAAAACGGCTGTCAGCCGTGTTAACAGAGCTGCGGGGGTTACTGTTGGCAGAAACTAAATCTCATATCTGTGCTGTGACCGGCCGGTATGGCCATGCGGTTCTAGGCGCTTCAGTCTGGAACCGCGTGACCGCTACGGTCGCAGGTTCGAATCCTGCCTCGGGCATGGATGTGTGTGATGTCCTTAGGTTAGTTAGGTTTAAGTAGTTCTAAGTTCTAGGGGACTGATGACCACAGATGTTATGTCCCATAGTGCTCAGAGCCATTTGATCTGTGCTGTGCCTGTTGATGCAATTGGGAGGTGGGGTTACGCTAGTCATGGCCTGGCCCTGAATAGGAGGGGGAAGGATAGAGTAGTTGATCTTCTTGCAGAAAATGTAAGGGGTGCCACATGCACACAAAACAAAATACCTGTGATTACTGGAGTCAGAGGGACGCATTTTGTAGGTTAGAATCAGGTTACAGACAGAGAGTATAGAAAGAGATTAAAACAGATCAGTGCCATAATGTCTGTAGCAGTATCCAAATTAATAAAATTTGTTTGTTTCATCAGAACATTAGATGACTGAAAAAGAAGATAGATGAGCCTCTTGTATACCTAGAAAATGGGGTAAATTCTGAAAGTATAAATGTTTTGTGTCTCTCTGAACACCATGTAACCGCAGGGATAAAGATGTTAAATTTAAGGTATTGCCGATTAGATCTTATTCATGTAGAGTCAACATGGAAAAAAGAGTTGTTACTTACACTCCTGGAAATGAAAAAAAGAACACATTGACACCGGTGTGTCAGACCCACCATACTTGCTCCGGACACTGCGAGAGGGCTGTACAAGCAATGATCACACGCACGGCACAGCGGACACACCAGGACCCGCGGTGTTGGCCGTCGAATGGCGCTAGCTGCGCAGCATTTGTGCACCGCCGCCGTGTCAGCCAGTTTGCCGTGGCATACGGAGCTCCATCGCAGTCTTTAACACTGGTAGCATGCCGCGACAGCGTGGACGTGAACCGTATGTGCAGTTGACGGACTTTGAGCGAGGGCGTATAGTGGGCATGCGGGAGGCCGGGTGGACGTACCGCCGAATTGCTCAACACGTGGGGCGTGAGGTCTCCACAGTACATCGATGTTGTCGCCAGTGGTCGGCGGAAGGTGCACGTGCCCGTCGACCTGGGACCGGACCGCAGCGACGCACGGATGCACGCCAAGACCGTAGGATCCTACGCAGTGCCGTAGGGTTCAAAAATGGTTCAAATGGCTCTGAGCACTATGGGACTCAACTGCTGTGGTTATCAGTCCCCTAGAACTTAGAACTACTTAAACCTAACTAACCTAAGGACATCACACACATCCATGCCCGAGGCAGGATTCGAACCTGCGACCGTAGCAGTCCCACGGTTCCGGACTGCGCGCCTAGAACCGCGAGACCACCGCGGCCGGCGGTGCCGTAGGGGACCGCACCGCCACTTCCCAGCAAATTAGGGACACTGTTGCTCCTGGGGTATCGGCGAGGACCATTCGCAACCGTCTCCATGAAGCTGGGCTACGGTCCCGCACACCGTTAGGCCGTCTTCCGCTCACGCCCCAACATCGTGCAGCCTGCCTCCAGTGGTGTCGCGACAGGCGTGAATGGAGGGACGAATGGAGACGTGTCGTCTTCAGCGATGAGAGTCGCTTCTGCCTTGGTGCCAATGATGGTCGTATGCGTGTTTGGCGCCGTGCAGGTGAGCGCCACAATCAGGACTGCATACGACCGAGACACACAGGGCCAACACCCGGCATCATGGTGTGGGGAGCGATCTCCTACACTGGCCGTACACCACTGGTGATCGTCGAGGGGACACTGAATAGTGCACGGTACATCCAAACCGTCATCGAACCCATCGTTCTACCATTCCTAGACCGGCAAGGGAACTTGCTGTTCCAACAGGACAATGCACGTCCGCATGTATCCCGTGCCACCCAACGTGCTCTAGAAGGTGTAAGTCAACTACCCTGGCCAGCAAGATCTCCGGATCTGTCCCCCATTGAGCATGTTTGGGACTGGATGAAGCGTCGTCTCACGCGGTCTGCACGTCCAGCACGAACGCTGGTCCAACTGAGGCGCCAGGTGGAAATGGCATGGAAAGCCGTTCCACAGGACTACATCCAGCATCTCTACGATCGTCTCCATGGGAGAATAGCAGCCTGCATTGCTGCGAAAGGTGGATATACACTGTACTAGTGCCGACATTGTGCATGCTCTGTTGCCTGTGTCTATGTGCCTGTGGTTCTGTCAGTGTGATCATGTGATGTATCTGACCCCAGGAATGTGTCAATAAAGTTTCCCCTTCCTGGGACAATGAATTCACGGTGTTCTTATTTCAATTTCCAGGAGTGTAGTATCAGACCAACAGTGTTCCTACACTTCGCCAACGGCGCAAACCTCATAATAAATATATCCAATTTAGAAAGTGATTCGGCTAAGTAAAGTGGTATGAACCGGTATTTGCAACTCCCTCACGCCACCGCCGCTAGATATTTCTCCAGTATTTGTAACGTATTCTGTGTCGATGCCATGTCGTAAGTTCGGTGATATATCGATTGGGCTATAGGCGATGGTTGATTGAGAAAGATCACAAACAGTGGATGGTGTGCTGATTCAGTTCGTAAGAAATGTAGCTTATCAGATCTCTAGTGCTATGCTATCCGCTAGAAATGTTGTCTGGGATATGGAATCAAGTCTCCTCATTCAGGCAGATACCTGCGTTGGATCTTATGGAGAAGTCCTTTATTGATTACAGCCACTAGTGAATCACATTTCTGGCGCTCTCATATCTCTAAACGAGTCACCTTTCTCGAACCTATCTGCTACAGTAAAATTCCAGCCTCGTTTTAGGTAGTCCCTTTGCATCTTGCAGCTGCTGCCATTTCTGCAGCTTTACGTACGTGATCGTTCCAGTTTAAGTCGGAACTGAGTAGGAGTCACAGGATACTATATCTTCCACATTCTGCATTCCATGTAGAAACGGGCTAAGCTGCGTTACTACGACAGGACTGTGTTTTGACCATTCACAGAAACGGGAACTGCGAGAAGGACAAGGATTTGTGCTACTGCACTGTGATGCGTCCCCAAACTACATACAAGTACTACAGACTACAGTGACATCGAAATAAGTGGCCAAGGAATAGAAAAGCAACTGGAATCACTCAACAGAGGAATGTCCACTGGACCTGACGGGATACCAATTCGATTCTACACATAGTACGCGAAAGAACTTGCCCCCCTTCTAACAGCCGTGTACCGCAAGTCTCTAGACGAACGGAGGGTTCCAAATGATTGGAAGAGAGCACAGGTATATATATCTAAAAACAAAGATGATGTGACTTACCAAATGAAAGTGCTGGCGGGTCGACAGACACACAAACGAACACAAACATACACACAAAATTCAAGCTTTCGCAACAAACTGTTGCCTCATCAGGAAAGAGGGGAGGAGAGGGAAAGACGAAATGATGTGGGTTTTAAGGGAGAGGGTAAGGAGTCATTCCAATCCCGGGAGCGGAAAGACTTACCTTTGGGGGAAAAAAGGACAGGTATACACTCGCACACACACACATATCCATCCACACATATACAGACACAAGCAGACATATTTAAAGTTTGGGCAGAGATGTCAGTCGAGGCGGAAGTGAAGAGGCAAAGATGATGTTGAATGACAGGTGAGGTATGAGTGGCGGCAACTTGAAATTAGCGGAGATTGAGGCCTGGTGGGTAACGGGAAGAGAGGATATATTGAAGAGCAAGTTCCCATCTCCGGAGTTCGGATAGGTTGGTGTTGGTGGGAAGTATCCAGATAACCCGGACGGTGTAACACTGTGCCAAGATGTGCTGGCCGTGCACCAAGGCATGTTTAGTCACAGGGTGATCCTCATTACCAACAAACACTGTCTGCCTGTGTCCATTCATGCGAATGGACAGTTTGTTGCTGGTCATTCCCACATAGAATGCATCACAGTGTAGGCAGGTCAGTTGGTAGATCACGTGGGTGCTTTCACACGTGGCTCTGCCTTTGATCGTGTACACTCTCCGGGTTACAGGACTGGAGTAGGTGGTGGTGGGAGGGTGCATGGGACAGGTTTTACACCGGGGGCGGTTACAAGGGTAGGAGCCAGTGGGTAGGGAAGGTGGTTTGGGGATTTCATTGGGATGAACTAGAGGTTACGAAGGTTAGGTGGATGGCGGAAAGACACTCTTGGTGGAGTGGGGAGGATTTCATGAAGGATGGATCTCATTTTAGGGCAGGATTTGAGGAAGTCGTATCCCTGCTGGAGAGCCACATTCAGAATCTGATCCAGTCCCAGAAAGTATCCTGTCACAAGTGGGGCACTTTTGTGGTTCTTCTGTGGGAGGTTCTGGGTTTGAGAGGGTGAGGAAGTGGCTCTGGTTATTTGCTTCTGTACCAGGTCGGGAGGGTAGTTGCGGGATGCGAAAGCTGTTGTCAGGTTGTTGGTGTAATGCTTCAGGGATTCCGGACTGGAGCAGATTCGTTTGCCACGAAGACCTAGGCTGTAGGGAAGGGACCGTTTGATGTGGAATGGGTGGCAGCTGTCGTAATGGAGGTACTGTTGCTTGTTGGTGGGTTTGATGTGGACGGACGTGTGAAGCTGGCCATTGGACAGGTGGAGGTCAACATCAAGGAAAGTGGCATGGGATTTGGAGTAGGACCAGGTGAATCTGATGGAACCAAAGGAGTCGAGGTTGGAGAGGAAATTCTGGAGTTCTTCTTCACTGTGAGTCCAGATCATGAAGATGTCATCAATAAATCTGTACCAAACTTTGGGTTGGCAGGCCTGGGTAACCAAGAAGGCTTCCTCTAAGCGACCCATGAATAGGTTGGCGTACGAAGGGGCCATCCTGGTACCCATGGCTGTTCCCTTTAATTGTTGGTATGTCTGGTCTTCAAAAGTGAAGAAGTTGTGGGTCAGGATGAAGCTGGCTAAGGTAATGAGGAAAGAGGTTTTAGGTAGGGTGGCAGGTGATCGGCGTGAAAGGAAGTGCTCCATCGCAGCGAGGCCCTGGACGTGCGGGATATTTGTGTATAAGGAAGTGGCATCAATGGTTACAAGGATGGTTTCTGGGGGTAACGGATTGGGTAAGGATTCCAGGCGTTCGAGAAAGTGGTTGGTGTCTTTGATGAAGTCTTTCCGCTCCCGGGATTGGAATGACTCCTTACCCTCTCCCTTAAAACCCACATCCTTTCGTCTTTCCCTCTCCTTCCCTCTTTCCTGATGAGGTAACAGTTTGTTGCGAAAGCTTGAATTTTGTGTGTATGTTTGTGTTCGTTTGTGTGTCTGTCGACCTGCCAGCACTTTCATTTGGTAAGTCACATCATCTTTGTTTTTAGATATATTTTTCCTACGTGGAATGTTTCCCTCTATTATAACTATATATATATATATATATATATATATATATATATATATATATATATATATATATATATATATATATATAACTTTTCTTGCTGAATTACTTGCACTGGCAAATGATAAAGTTCATTCTTGCTTTTGGATAAAGTAACAGCAGTTGGTATGTTGTTTCGTAAAATAACCATATTTTACCATCATTTTTGATACTTTGATCAATACCTTTCTGTCCATCTTTTCTAACAGAAAATAAATTACAAGCACCATCTGGGCAGTACCACACATCTTCAAAATATTGTCTAGTCCACCTTTTTCTATTACAAGTTTCAACATCAATGCAGTCACTTTCAAGTGTTTTGATATACATTATTCTTAGTGCAGTCCATTTTCTTTGGTGTATCAAAAGGATTATATTAACATACCAATCTTGATGCATGATGTGTAGCATTACTACCAATGTACCACTAATCCCAGTCTGATACTTCAACATTTTCTGGTAAATAAGATTTCTCATACAAAGTTTTTCCTGGAATTGCTTCTGATGATATTTCCACAGCTGGCAACACTACAGAATCAGAATGATTGCATTGCATTGCAGAATCACCATGGCTAGGACAGTTTCTGGATAAATGACTTTTACCTTTGCTTTTAAAGTGCACTAAACCTGTTTTGCAGTTTTTCGAAATATGTCCACTTTTACCACAGAAAAAAGTTCTTCACATCATAATTGCTTGAATTTTGTCCTTCTTGCATACTAATCATTCTGTCATTTTATTTTTGCCTCTTTGCCACGTTGATACCCTTCCCTTGGATTGTGAGAACATCACAGTTGCTAATTTGTTTAATCTCTTACTTGTATTCACATCTCTTGGTTCAGACTTCTTTTTTTTTTTAATTTATGCCATGTTTTCTCTTCTTGTGCAAATCATGCAAAATCACATAAATGTCATAAAATTCTTTGGGTAATGTCTGAAGTAAATGTGCACACAAATCACCTTCATCTATTGGTTTATTTAGCACAGACATCTTTGAACTTCAGCAAATTTTGCTAAATGGCGTTGCATACCACCCAACCATTCCCATTCATTATGAAAATTACGTTGCAACAAGTCAATATTTTCTGCAGATGGACTACCCTAAGTCTGGTGTAACTTTTCCCGTACAACTTTTGCAGTTTAAAATGCAGCAATTCGTATTCTTTTAAACTTGCAAATACGTCAAATGACTTTATACGCTGTCTATAATAATGTGGTGTAACTTCACAAGTTGTCTGCTTCAATTTGTCACTTCTTAGATAACTTTATTAATGTACATGTCCCAATAGTTCATCAAATCGATCTTTAGTGGAACCACAATATGTTACCATGGCAGGAATAAAATACCTAACTAATATGCTGCATATACAAAGATTTATTTAGTTTTATGATAACTATACTTCATATATACTTTATATAGTTTGATAATCATACCATTCACTGAATAAGAAGACATAACCAAATTTTTAAAAAAATGGAAAAGCTTCAGGACCAGATAATATTAATGTTAAAGTTCTCAGAAATAAGTAAAAGTACAAATTGTTCCATTCCTAACATGACCATTGAATGATTCCTTCCAACCTGGAAATTACTCAAAGCCATGCCAATTTGGCTTTAGGAAAGGGAAATGTAGCAACTGCAATATTAATTGATAATTTATTGTGGTTTGCCTGCATGCATGAACTACAGGTACCCCAGTATACCACAGCTTCATCAACTGCTGTAGAGGTGACTCATGGAATGGTCAGCCAACAAACAAAAAGTAATAAAGGGAACTACTAAAGGGTGCCCACAGGAGACAGTTTGCCAGACAGTATTTTGGGGTTTAGTAATTGTGACGGAAGAAGATGAGCAAGTCATGGTGTAGTGCTGTACACTGATGATGTCTTTGTTGTGGTATCAGAGAATTCTAAAGCTGAGCTGGAGGAAATGGATGCAGCAGAGTGGGGCATAGACAATAACTTAACCATAATCCCACAGAAATCCACTTAAATTCTCCTTAAAGGTCAAATTTCATAGAATTCCTACAGTTAAATCAGGAAACACCACCATCACCATACAGTCACACAATAACTTTAACTCCAATTAGACAAAAATGTAACTTTACACAGCACATTCAGACAGTTGCAGGCAAAGCAAGCATCATTATGCATGAAAATTCCCATGTGTCAACAGCTAACTACTCGCTACCACGGAATGCTGTGAGGACCAATTGTGATGCCATTTTTACATCAATCAGAAGCTTTACAGCAAGTGTCTGGATGCACAGACTTCACTGCATGCAGGACAAGTAAATACTGCGACGTGCACAGAAGGGCTTCCTCCTCAGATTCACAGGAGACTTTCACACCATGTCTACTGATGCTGTACTCTATCTTCGAAATCTATGAAACAGACATTACAGTAAGATGCCATGCAGCCTCCTAGAGGTTACATATAGAGGATTTTGCAGAAATCCAACATATATTAGACCAAAGGATAACAACTAAGACCAAACTCCTAAACTGGAAAAAAGTACCTGGCAGAACGAATGCAACAACAGTGAAACAGGTCAAAGGATCCATCGGCTTTCCCCATGAATTTAAGAACTCTTAGCCCTCGAGCATGTAAACCTCAGTCAGGGATGGTACGTTACCTAAAAGGATATGGCTCAGATTCAGTTTACATGTACAGGTTCAACATGAAAGACTGTGGCATCTGTCATTGATGTCATACAGAACTTCTGACCACAGTATCTTTAATTGGTGCCCATAGTTAAATTACAGAAAATGAGTATCCAAACACTGTATGAAATTTTATGGATTTAAAAATGTTGGGCAATAACAGAAAATGTTGCTACCAAAATTTTCATGCATGAAAGGGACAAGTTTTCCAGAGTACAGCAATCCTTCCCACTCTGCACAACATCACCATAGAAGTGTGAATGTGATTAATGAAGTGCTGCTGGCCACTGTGGCTGAATGGTTCTAGGCACTTCCATCAGGTACCAGGCTGCTGCTATGGTTGCAGGTTCGAATCCTGCCTTGGGCATGGATGTGTGTGATGTCCTTAGGTTAGTTAGGTTTAAGTAGTTCTAAACCTAGGGGACTGATGACCTCAGATGTTAAGTCTCATAGTGCTTAGAGCCAGCCAATGAAGTGCTAGCCAGTGCATCTCGTGTTGTGTAAATGATGTGAATGCAAGTCTGCAAGGAAGAATCCGCATGATGACATCAGCCTGATGTTCACACAGCGTCCAGTTCCATCTTGGCGATGGTGATGAGGAGATATCATTGGAGGAAAATGCATAACACAAGAAATGTAATACAGTGCCATAAACAGTCCTGATGCTTTTCTGAGTCTATTTTCAAACACAAAAATAAAATTAAGTGATTATTACAGCAGAGACAGAACAGTAATATGGTCTGACACCATTCCAGAGCATGTACACATTTACACATCTTCATAAGGTGATAGTGTTCACTATAACTGATTCTTTTTGGTTGTAGTCTTCTTATTTAGAATCTATAGCAAAATAGTTTTACTATCAAATATTATCTGACTAGTATTCACTCTTTTTTTTTTTTTTAAACTTTCATTTTCACTATTTTTAGTCCTCAGCATATAGTCTGTCAACTAATATTCTTACTGGTTCACAATAAATTTACAGATATATAACACATTTCTTTTTTAACATTACTTAGTAATTATTATTAATATTATTACTATGCTAGGACACAAGTTTCTAATCAAGCAAAACGTGTAAAACTTTACAAAAAATGTTATAAACATGAGCTAATATAAAATAAAGCAGGTCTAAAGAAGCAATAAAATAAAATAAAAAAATTACGTAAAATCTTGTGCAATTCCCTGTGTGTATAACACGGGGTGTTCAAAAAGTCTCTCCACAGTGCCGTACGATTGTTAGCCATGCATGACATATGATTCGACGAATTGAATTGTGTATTCAACAACAGGGGGGACACTCAACATTTAATGTGAAAATTTGTAAGCAAAAATGAATATTCAACAAATTAATAACTTGTATTTCACTGAGTTTCATTTCAGTGTATTCACCGCGGCATATGGCACGTGCGGCTAACAATCATACGGCACTGCGGAGAGACTTTTTGAACATCCTGTATGTATGCTTCCTGATAATGAACTTGTCTGCTACACATAAAATACATTTTATTAACGTCATTTTTATTGGAAGCCTAAGTTCTGCAAACCGAGGTAGGATGTTCCTGTCTTGGCAGCATTGTAGAGAGCCCAGAGTTCTAAGGTCAGCCTTTCTTATCTACAGCTGCTGCAGCAACTTGATGCTGCAGAGTATCTTTTCCTATAGAAGTCTTTGAGATTATCTTCTTTTATTTAAAAAAGTGGGATGAAGAAATGTAAAGTTTTACTTCACTGAAGAGTGTCATGTACATCATCTTCTTGGAAATTTGTATCAGGTTTGTCTTTATACAAGGTGTTCTCCCCATTCTCCCCTTCCTAGTTCTGCAGGACAGATGGGTATGATGGAGGGAATACTCTCAAGTCCTGATGTAGTCAGATGGGCCCCACTTCATGTGCTGTCTGGAAGTCTCTTAGCTGTGAGTTCTTGCTGTGTAATGTAGTAAGCATCAGATTGCAAGCAGAGCTTAGCTGGTAGCCACTATCTCTTTGTATGAGTTCATCATTACTTTTTATTTTCACAGCTTCCTTTATTAAACTGTCCCAATAGCCACTACCTCTGCGCAACACTCTGATCCATTCATTATCAAACATATGGCTTGTTTAGTGACTGCTGATTTGCCATACCCCCTGGTGGCAGTAGTGTGGAGGAGGGACCAGCCAAGAGTGGAAGAGAGGATTGTACAGCCAGTACCTGAAAAGGAGGAGGAGAAGAAGTAGGTGATCATCCCATTCCCCAAACTCGTCAAGTGGGGCATGCACACCTTGGAGAAGCCATAGCAAAAGAAAGGGAAGCATGCAAGGCTGCCTGCATGGCACGTGCTGAAAAAGCCAACTACCAGCTAAGGAAGTAGTATGCAGTGGATAGAGGAGCTCACTGTCTTCTTCAATGATACTTGGAAGCATACTGAAGGCTAGAAAAGCTGAGCTGGTGGAGCTCCCCCACCATAGATCCCCTGGGTGGAGCAACCACCCAAGAGGGACAACACCTTGGATGATGGACTCCAGCAAACCTGGACCTACTGCCTCACTCGGTCATCACTGACAACAGCACTGCGGAGAGGCTCTCACAGCAGTGAACAGTGCTGCCGCACAAATTTGGACTGACTTTTTTACGATGAACAGATGGTTATGACAATGGTTGGTTGGTTGGTGGTTGGTTGGTTTGGGGAAGGAGACCAGACAGCGAGGTCATCGGTCTCATCGGATTAGGGAAGGATGGGGAAGGAAGTCGGCCGTGCCCTTTGAAAGGAACCATCCCGGCATTTGCCTGGAGCGATTTAGGGAAATCACGGAAAACCTAAATCAGGATGGCCGGACGCGGGATTGAACCGTCGTCCTCCCGAATGCGAGTCCAGTGTCTAACCACTGCGCCACCTCGCTCGGTATGACAATGGTATCAAGCTGCATGATACCCACTGCTAACATAACATACCCTTGCATGCTCTGTTGTAGACAGCCAGAAATCCACTGCTGCTCTTACTTCCTATCCAGATTACTTTGGAGGTTTTTTCCCATAGCACTTGCCATGGCACTTTCTTCCCTCTTCCCTTAAACCCACTGCTCTTCAACCATTTTCATCCACTTTCTATCTCCAGATGTTCATGATGTAGCACAGAGTGGGCTGCCTTTTGTTGTCAGTGATGGTTTGGTTGAGCAAGTGAATGAGAAAATTCATGGTTCACAATAAGTATGCTTTATGGTGAGTTTCTGCAAATTTAAGAAACTGTTTTGTGTTAGATTGTAACAAATCACTTAAACTTCCACCAATTGTGTTCGAGTTGAGTTCTGCAAATGCTTACACATGTCCATAAAACAAAGCAACCCAATACATTGATTAATGAGATGAATTCTTAAATGGATCTGTGACCGCTGATGAAAGTTGGGTTTGTCATGTCAGTCTAGAATCAAAACAACAGTCAATGGAGTGGAAAAAAATTCAAAACAACACTGTCAGCACAAAAAATCATGTGTACTATTTTTTCCGTTCTGGCACAGTTTGGGCATTATGCTTGTGAGTTCATTCCCAGGGTTGAAACTGTAAATGCAGTACGATACTGTGAAACACTGAGGCAACTTCAACACACAATTCAAAACAAAAGGCATTTCAATGCTCAGTCAAGGCATTGTGTAACCTCATGACAATGCAAGTCCCCATCCTCTTTCTGTTGTTCAAAATATTATTCATCAATTCAATTGGGAGCAGTTTGATCCATTTCTATACAGTCCTGATCTCACACCTTATGACTACTACTTAGTTCTTGAACTTGAAATGTGATTTTGGAGAGAGAGACTTTGACAGCGATGATGACACAAGAAATGGTGACCAGTAGTTGCTATCTTCACTGGTGGCATCTTTCTTTGAAGAGGGCATAGAAAAGTTGATTTCCCACTACGACAGATGTCTGAACAATGGTAACAACTATTCAGAAAAATAATTTAAGATATGCTCGTTCTTGTAAAAACAAACTTTGGTCTGAATGTCTTATAAGTTTTTTTCCAAAATGGTACACACTTTCTAGACGTGCCTCACACTTTCCATTTTGATAGCAAAATAAATTAATCACTGTTAAATGTTTTGATCTTGTCAGCTTCTGATATAAACTTTTGAACTCAAACATATATAGCTCAAAGTTAAATGCGAGACATTGTACAGTGTAAGCAGTCAACTCCTATATTAAATGTTTCACCTCCTTTGTGCATTGCTCACTTTGTATATGATCCATGTGTTGAATACAAGACTATATTTTCCTGATATGATGCTCCCCACGTTGTATCTTATGATGTCCAGAGAAGGAAGCACAGTGACTGCAATATTAGAGGACTGGTTGTGTTGATGAAACATCAATTGGATGCTCAAATTCATCATACTCATACATAGCCATTAATAGCTAAGGCCTTGAGGGTGCTTTCAGAGAGACAGAAGAGATAATTATGACAGATCAGTTTGTAAATCTCAGCATTAAGTACATATATTTGTGTGTGGTTAGTTTATAATGCATATGGAAAAAGAACTGTGCTTTCTGAGGTACATCTTTAAATGAAATGCAGTTACTACATAAGCACGCATGTTACAGATAGCACACACTGAGCACTGGTTGAACTACATAATTAAAAGCAAAAATCCATGATTTACTACAAGCCTGAAGAAAATACATTTATTACATTCTTATATACTTATATATATAATAGAGCGAAACATTCCACGTGGGAAAAATATATCTAAAAACAAAGATGATGTGACTTACCAAACGAAAGCGCTGGCAGGCTGATAGACACACAAATAAACACAAACATACACACAAAATTCAAGCTTTCACAACCAACGGTTGCTTCATCAGGAAAGAGGGAAGCAGAGGGAAAGACAAAAGGGTGTGTGTGTGTGTGTGTGTGTGTGTGTGTGTGTGTGTGTCTATCAGCCTGCCAGCGCTTATATACTTAAATATATTTTTCCCGAGGGCATGAAGCTTTACTGTATGGATAAATGATGATGGCGTCCTCTTGGGTAAAATATTCCGGAGCTAAAATAGTCCCCCATTCGGAACTCCGGGCAGGGACTACTCAAGAGGACGTCGTTATCAGGAGAAAGAAAACTGGCATTCTACGGATCGGAGCATGGAATGTCAGATCCCTTAATCGGGCAGGTAGGTTAGAAAATTTAAAAAGGAAATGGATAGGTTAAAGTTGGATATAGTGGGAATTAGTGAAGTTCAGTGGCAGGAGGAACAAGACTTTTGGTCAGGTGAATACAGGGTTATAAATACAAAATCAAATAGGGGTAATGCAGGAGTAGGTTTAATAATGAATAAAAAATAGGAGTACAGGTAAGCTACTACAAACAGCATAGTGAACGCATTATTGTGGTCAAGATAGACACAAAGCCCATGCCTACGACAGTAGTACAAGTCTATACGCCAACTAGCTCTGCAGATGACGAAGAAATTGAAGAAATGTATGATGAAATAAAAGAAATTATTCAGATGGTGAAGGGAGACGAAAATTTAATAGTCATGGGTGACTTGAATTCGGTAGAAGGAAAAGGGAGAGAAGGAAACATAGTAGGTGAATATGGATTGGGGGTAAGAAATGAAAGAGGAAGCCGCCTGGAAGAATTTTGCACAGAGCATAACTTAATCATAGCTAACACTTGGTTCAAGAATCATCAAAGAAGGTTGTATACATGGAAGAACCCTGGAGATACTAAAAGGTATCAGATAGATTATATAATGGTAAGACAGAGATTTAGGAACCAGGTTTTAAATCGTAAGACATTTCCAGGGGCAGATGTCGACTCTGACCACGATCTACTAGTTATGAACTGTAGATTAAAAATTAAGAAACTGCAAAAAGGTGGGAATTTAAGGAGATGGGACCTGGATAAACTGAAAGAACAAGAGGTTGCACAGAGTTTCAGGGAGAGCATAAGTGAACAATTGACAAGAACGGGGGAAAGAAATACAGTAGAAGAAGAATGGGTAGCTTTGAGGGATGAAGTAGTGAAGGCAGCAGAGGATCAAGTAGGTAAAAAGACGAGGGCTAATAGAAATCCTTGGGTGACAGAAGATATATTGAATTGAATTGACGAAAGGAGAAAATATTAAAATGCAGTAAATGAAGCAGGCAAAAAGGAATACAAACGTCTCAAAAATGAGATCGACAGGAAGTGCAAAATGGCTAAGCAGGCATGGCTAGAGGACAAATGTAAGGATATAGAGGCGTATCTCACTAGAGGTAAGATAGATACTGCCTACAGGAAAATTAAAGGGGCCTTTGGAGAAAAGAGAACGACTTGTATGAATATCAAGAGCTCAGATGGAAACCCAGTTCTAAGCAAAGAAGGGAAAGCAGAAAGGTGGAAAGAGTATATAGAGGGTCTATACAAGGGTGATGTACTTGAGGACAATATTATGGAAATGGAAGAGGATGTAGATGAAGATGAAACGGGAGATATGACACTGCGTGAAGAGTTTGACAGAGCACTGAAAGACCTGAGTCGAAACAAGGCCCCGGGAGTAGACAACATTCCATTAGAACTACTGACAGCCTTGGGAGAGCCAGTCCTGACAAAACTCTACCATCTGGTGAGCAAAATGTATGAGACAGGTGAAATACCCTCAGACTTCAAGAAGAATATAATAATTCAAATCCCAAAGAAAGCAGGCGTTGACAGATGTGAAAATTACCAAACTATCAGTTTAATAAGTCACGGCTGCAAAATACTAACACGAGTTCTTTACAGACGAATGGAAAAACTGGTAGAAGCCGACCTTGGGGAAGATCAGTTTGGATTCCGTAGAAATATGGGGACACGTGAGGCAATACTGACCCTACGACTTATTTTAGAAGCTAGATTAAGAAAAGGCAAACCTACGTTTCTAGCATTTGTAGACTCAGAGAAAGCTTTTGACAGTGTTGATTGGAATACTCTCTTTCAAACTCTGAAGGTGGCAGGAGTAAAATACAGGGAGCGAAAGGCTATTTACAATTTGTACAGAAAGCAGATGGCAGTTATAAGAGTCGAGGGACATGAAAGGGAAGCAGTGGTTGGGAAGGGAGTGAGACAGGGTTGTAGCCTCTCCCCGATGTTATTCAATCTGTATATTGAGCGAGCAGTAAAGGAAACAAAAGAAAAATTTAGAGTAGGTAATAAAATCCATGGAGAAGAAATAAAAACTTTGAGGTTCACCGATGACATTGTAATTCTGTCAGAGACAGCAATGGACTTGGAAGAGCAGTTGAACGGAATGGACAGTGTCTTAAAAGGAGGATATAAGATGAACATCAACAAAAGCAAAACGAGGATAATTGAATGTAGTCGAATTAAGTCGGGTGATGCTGAGGGAATTATATTAGGAAATGAGACACTTAAAGCAGTAAAGGAGTTTTGCTATTTGGGGAGCAAAATAACTGATGATGGTCGAAGTAGAGAGGATATAAAATGTAGACTGGCAATGGCAAGGAAAGCGTTTCTGAAAAAGAGAAATTTGTTAACATCGGGGATAGATTTAAGTGTCAGGAAGTCGATTCTGAAAGTATATGTATGGAGTGTAGCCATGTATGGAAGTGAAACATGGACGATAACTAGTTTGGACAAGAAGAGAATAGAAGCTTTTGAAATGTGGTGCTACAGAAGAATGCTGAAGATTAGATGGGTAGATCACATAATTAATGAGGAGGTACTGAATAGGATTGGGGAGAAGAGGTGTTTGTGCCACATCTTGACTAGAAGAAGGGATTGGTTGGTAGGACATGTTCTGAGGCATCAAGGGATCACAAATTTAGTATTGGAGGGCAGCATGGAGGGTAAAAATCGTAGAGGGAGACCAAGAGATGAATACACTAAGCAGATTCAGAAGGATGTAGGTTGCAGTAGGTACTACGAGATGAAGAAGCTTGCATAGGATAGAGTAACGTAGAGAGCTGCAGCAAACCAGTCTCAGGACTGAAGACCACAACAACAACAACAACAACAACATACTATTCAATTACACACAGAATACATCTCATAGTACTCAGTCCTCAAGAAAATGAATAAGTAATTTAATATGTAATAATTTTGCATAGTTGTTAATCCCGTTAATTTGTGCCTCAATCCTTAACTGATATCATACATCTGAGGTGGATGTTGAACTTCCAAGCATCCATACCCTCCTCTTCCAGGGCCATTTCATCTTTTCTCTCTGTGTATCTTTCAGCTGGAATGCTGGCTTCTCACACAAATGAAGGGGTGTCATTTGCCCTATTTGAACTTCATTAAATGCACCTATTTGTACTTCATTAAATGCACAGTGAAGTCACTGTGACATCTTGCAGACATATAATACCAGTTGCATTATTATTATTTGTCAGATGCATTCATTAACATTTAATGTTTGTTGTGGTAATGACAGTGTAAAATATTATGAGTATTGCTGACAGTGTCTCGTAGTTAATTTGTACAATTTGGAGCTTCTAACAGGTCCATATCACCATTCAAACAGCCCGAATAGACTGGTTATTCAGAAACAGTTCTGAAAGAGAATTAACCGAACTTCACTACACGTTTGGAAGCAATGTTTAATGGAGTTATTGCCAACAATGATACTGATCCAGATTATAAGATAGAAACTGGTGATGATATGGATGCAACAAACCAGTAGGTGGTCAACGATAATGGAATGAAGAGCATAAAACAGATGGAGATGATCTAAGTGTAAAACAGTGGCATAACTGTGATTCCTTCTTTTACAGCAGGGGAAACTGCTGCAATGGAGAACAGCACTACCATCAACTTATGTCAGAAGAAGACAACATAACTCTGTGTTGCAGATTTCTGGTCTGCGACACAGGCCTTGGACAAAAATACAGATATTGAACAACTACTGGGTTTACTTTTTAGTGAAGATATTTTAGATGAGATTCTACAACAGTCAAACAACAAAACTGGTAAAATAAAAGTACACTCAAAAGAACTTGCATTTTGTACATGATAATGATGTTCTTTAACTGGAAACTTTTATAGGCTTATTTGTATTCTCATTAATCTCCAAATCTGGCAATGAATCTATAGAAAAAAAATTTTCAGTGGGTAAAACCAAACATAACATATTTCACTGTACTATAGGCAGTGCTTTTTTTCTAAAAAAAAGTTTGAGGGTACTCTGACATTGGATATAATGCTGCAAAAATTACTTATACCTGAAGCATGGGATACCACCCATCTGCTTTTAGCCATGACATCATCAACATGTCATCAACATGCATACGAATATCAGTTTAGCACTACCACAACCCACTATTAGCGAGCGAGGGCACTACATGCTTGTTTAACTGGCTGCCAGCGATTCAGTTGTCGAGAATGGCTGGCACAGCTTCAAAATGCTCAAAACAGTCAATGACATTGCTTTTCCCACCAAAAACTGCACTGGTGTCATTCGTATTGCAATTACCAACACGAAAAAATGAAATAAAAAATTTACGTCTGTGAAATAAGTCTTTGGCACTCTTCCAAGTTCTCAATATCATAAAAAAATTAATTTGTCAATGAAAAAGTTTAGGGGTACGCATCCCCCAGCGTTCCCCCACAAAAACAGCACTGACTATAGGAAAAGTCTTTTGTTGATACTGATAGCTCCTCAGTCTGAGAACCCAGAAATGTAAGTCGAATATAGTTGAGGTACGCTAACATGATAACATACTGTACCATAAATGGGTATATAACAAACAGTCATTTACTGTCAGGATGTCTCAACATACGCAGGTCACGAGAGATAGCATCCTGGCACTCATCCCTTATGAAAGTGTCAGTGTGTGTGAAGTGACAGCCAGGTGCAGCATTCAACTCTGCTGTGCCTAGAAGTGGATAAAGCAATGATGCAATACAAGGATAACTGACTTGAGGGTTGGGCTTAGGAAAGGTGTCAGTGCTTCAGGAAGACTTTGTGATAGTTGACACCTGTATGGAACATCCATTTTTAAACACCATCCAACTCGAGAATAAAACCAATTTCGATGCATGCTCATATATCATCACAACTGCTCAGGTGACGCTGGCTTTAGAGCCCTTAGGTCTGCTAAGATATAGGCATTCTCTGATGATCACAAACCTTATACATTTCTCAGCACAAAGCCCTGAGGAAGGCCACTTGTAATAGTGACCCAAATGTTGGACAATTTTATATATTGACAATGCAGTCAACAGTCCAGAAGAAGTTTGTTGACAGTTTATAGATTGCTTTCATTGAATTGAATGTAGACTATGACTGGCACCATTCCATTTTTTCGTGCGAGTCAATATTTAGCTCACTGTATGAGAGTCTGTTGATCATCAAAAGGCCATGGGGAGCACATTATGAACCACAGTATGTGCCACAATGTTTGTGTGTTGGCCACATCACAGCCTCATGCTGGGAGTCAATGTCATCAGACAGGCTGAAGATGCTTCATCGTATTTATGCTCATCTAGCTCTGGATCAGTATGTGCGCATCATGATACATACAGTGTTGACAAGTGTAAGGTTGCACTACTGCAATGAAGTGATCCATTTCCAGTAAGACCATTTACCAGCTTACTAGAATTGAATTGTTCAGCACTGGTTTTTGCAACAGGTTGATTTCAACCTAATGGACTGGCCTATTTGAGCACCATATTTGAATCTCAATGAGAAATTGTGTGCCAAAATGAAGCATCACATGAACTTACACTAACTGTCACTGGCCCTACCACATCTGAATAACTGTGGGACCTAGTGTTGGATACATGGGAGAGTCTCATGGACAATGAGGCATAGTTTCAGAGGCTGACCACTTTGACGCCTTATCATATGAGGCAGGTAATTGATGCCAGTGGTGGGTGGACGTCATTCTTGATGTGAAACAGTTCTCGTCGCACATTATTCCACCTTATATTACAATATCTGATATAAATGTATGTTTGTTGATCAGAAATCAATTTGAAATCATTGTACTTTAATAGGCTAGAAATGGTGTCATAATATGAGATAGGGAAAACAATTCCAACTAATATAATAACAGGTAAACCCTAAAAGAATAATATTCACTTCCTTACTGTCTCTTCAACATTTTCCCAAGATTATTGTATAAAGGTAATGCAGTCAGTGCATACAAAGCACTTTTTCAAGGTAAGGTAATATTGTTCCTAAGCCCAAGGACAGCATCCCATGCACTGTGCCCATTTCCTATGCTAGTCTTCAGCAGAATGGCCACTGCAGAATATGCAATCAGTGTCTTCTTCTTCAGATTGCACATCTAGAACATTGCCCTCAGTTACATTTGCATCAGGCTCTGAATAGCTTGAAGATTGTGTTTTCTGCATATCTCTCTTTCTTTCTTTCTTTCTTTCTTTTTTCTTTATTTTTTTTTTTTAACAGCAAAACTTTCTTTTCTGTCTCCTTTAGTTCTGTTACAGCTTTCTTCTCTTAATAATTTCAGATGTTCCCTGTAGGGAGATGATGTTAGCTGCTTAACAGATTCAGAAGTTGCTGATTTTGCTAGAGTTGGTGGTTCTTAATGTGGCCTGCTGATTTTGAGAACTTGCCAAATATCATTTGGATTCACATTTACTTCATTTGTTGCTTCTTGTATGTCACACAACCTGTGTCATTGTCTCTAAGTATATGTTTGTTAATGGGAAGAGTCCCATTTTCCAGAGGCCATTTATAGCATTATCCATTGTTACTTGTCTCAAGACGGCCACACAAGTAGCCTCATAATCAAAATTGATGTTACTACTTGACATGGGTTATTTGCCCACCAGGTTTCTTTTTCTTAGGGATGATGTGTTTAAAATGAAGTTATTCTAGTATGAGATATTGTGCCCTAACTTACAATACTGTCATGTATTAGGATAGTCATGGTATTGGATGTTACAATTAAGTCATCTTGTGCTGGAAACCTAGCCTAATAGTTACTCTGCTCAGTTTGAAGGACAATTCATTATAGCAAATGAAAGAGTACTTTGTGAAGAATATAATCATATGAATATTGAATTTTGTTAACGTCATTGGTAGAACAGTGATCTCATTGCAATTTTTTTAAATTGCAACTTAAAACAGTCTTGATCACAGAAAAACATTTATTAGAATGTTGACTGCTTTCAGCCTATTTTGAAACCATCTTCACACCATTCTCCAATGACTGGAGGTGGAGGTGATGAACGGAACAGGTACTATCTGTTGAGAGATGCATGTCAACTCCTTCTGCTTGTCCAGTCTGAAGATAGTCTAAAAATAGATGTAAGCCTGTGACCATTGTAATAAATGTTTTGATGCAATCAAGATTGTTTTAGTTTGTAACTTTCAAAAGAAATTTGCACTAACAGGTGATACACGTGGAGTAGGTACCATCTGTTGAGAGATGATCATCAGCTGTTGCAGGAGCAGTTGATGGATGTCTCTCAACATGCGGTACCTGCTCCATTCACCACCTCCGACTGCCATAATGTTGCAGGATGATCTGAAGTTGGTCTAAACATAGACTGAAACTGGTCACCACTGTAATAAACATTTTTATGTGATGTAAACTGTTTCAATTTCTAACTTAAAAATATATGTATATTGTTGCAACAGCTACTCAACTTTAAATATTAAAGCCATGTAATGAGAAACACGTAAATAACCTGAAATTCAACACTTTAGAAATCAGGGATTCTGAACAATGTTTAGCTCTGTAATAGACTTATTATCACTGCTCTATGCCTGAAGTACTGTGAGAACTAAGTTCTGATACTTCCAAATGGAGCTGAACACTTACTTTAATCAGAATCTTGCATTGTATGGTGATACAGTTTACAGTTTACCATTGAGGAGAGTGTGATAAAATCTTGTGATGGGCCAATTACGGGTCCTGCAAATCTGTGTGAATCATGTCATCACAGAGCTGTGTGGGCATGGGGAAGAGTACATGAATGCATGAGACATGTGAGTGCATGCACTTGACTAATGTGGGAAGTATATATGTGGTGTCTGTTCTTTTGGATATGTCTGAAAGAACAGACACCATTTTGATGCAGCAGCCATTATGAATTAAGGCACGAAGGGATTATAGATGTTGGCTGTGGGTGGGCATTGATTTGAATCAATGGGGAATGTTGAAAATTTGTGTCAGACTAGGATTCGAACCAGAGTCTCCTGCTTACTAGGCAGATGCTCTGACTACTAAGCCATCTGGACACAGTGGTCATCCCAACTGCACAGAATACCCTAGCACATATCATGACCAGGCACAAATTTTCAACTTTCTCCATTAATGTCAGTGCCCACTCGCAGCCAATGTCTGTAATTCATTTGTGTCTTAATGTGGATAAGGCAGAGGGGGAAAGAGGATTGGAGTCCTAGACACACTCTGAGGGAGAGCCAAAGATTTGTTGTACAGTACCTCAGCTAAAGATGATTGAAGATCCTTTTTGAAGGAGGTATGTATGCCTAAGAGGACTCATGGCAACACTTCCACCCAGCCACTGGCATGACACATGAGTGCCACTTCCAAAGCTTGATGCCAGCTTTCTACGTCTGTAACTTTGTGAATGGTAGGTGGTGGTACGAAACTACATGGATTACAGAGCTTACAGAGATTAGCAAAAAGGAACAATTTGATTTGCTGACCCTGATCTGTAGTGATTGATGAGAGGCAACCAAAGGGGGCCAGCCAGGTGTGAACAAAAGCGTGGGCCACCAAGTGAACAATCGAGAAGTGTTCTTGGCAGCTAAAGCATCCATGAGAGGGGATTGAAGTGAGTCAGTTCAGGATATATGGCACCCGAAAAAGTTTACCATACCTATAAACCTGCAAAGATCACAGTAGGTTTCAGGTAGATGTAGGTTGGAGATATAGGCGACACGTTCGGAAGTTGGGCAAATGCACTTGGTGGTAATTCATAATCAAGGAAAGTGATGCTAGTACAGTGTAGTTGAGTTTCATTGTGATTAATTTAGACCACATTATCAGCAAGGACTTGTAACACATGCGATAGGTGTTTCTCATGTTCATCATCGAAAGAGGAAAAGATAAGAATCTCACCCAGGTGTGCGTAGCAGAATGACAGATGAAAAAGTAGAAAATCAATAAAGCACTGTCATGTTTGGGCAGCATTTTTCAGTCCCTAAAGCGTGAAACAATATTCGAATAGGCCATTTTTGGGATGTCGTCAGAGAGCATAGGGATTTGATGGTAAGCTTTGCATCAGTCTATGACATTGAACACAGGTGTGACATGAAGCTGTTACATGAAGTCTTCGGTCTGTGGAATGGTATAGTCGTCAATTACTGTGTGCACATTCAGTTTGTGGAAATCACCACACGACCTGTAGGTACTGTCTTTCTTAGGGTTACTGGAAGTTCTTAGTTACTGGAAGAGGGGTAGACTATACTCCTGTCTAACAGTTTCTGCGCAGCAGCCTTAGTACGACACAATTTGCTAGCTGTCAGGTACCTTACCTTGTAATGGATGGGAGGGTCTATGGTCATTAACTTATGACAGGTATCATTTGAAATAGCCATGAGGTGTGTACAGGGGGTGGGAGCACCACATGCAACACTGATACATGAGGTCTCAAGACCTGTCAAGTCTGTGGCACAGCAGCGTGCATGTCATTGGCCGAATTTGCAGCAGACAGTAAACACTCAGATGTTGGATGGGCAAGTGTGACACATCAAGACATGAGGTTGTAGCCTGTGGAGCAAAGGAACCTGATGTGTGTATGCCAGAAGTATGATGCAACAGTGCAATGGACTGGATATCTGCCAAGAGGCCAAAGTGCATAAGAAGTCAATTCCGAGTAAAGGACTCTTGACATCTGGCAAGTGGCGGGGCCATGGGAACTGCAGATCAGAGATGAGCTGAAGCTGTAGCACAGCTGCGCCATGGACTTTGATATCTGAATTGTTAGCCACCCAGAGTGTACCAAGTGTGGGCAGAAAGTTTGACAGAGTTAGAGCTGGCAGGATAACACTTGCATCTTCACCTATCAGGCAGGAAGCATCTGTTAGTTAACCTACTCAGCATGCAGAGGCATCCAGACACAAGGTACTCTTTGTATGATGACTGATTTTGGAGGCAGCACCCTGGAGTTTGAGTGGGAGATGTTGCACCTACTGCAACCCACACAGAAAGTTTTCCATCACACATGAAGGGTGGCAGTTACAAGCAGCATCTCTGAAGTTCATATGGAACCAACACAGCAGGTATGTGGGGTGGGGAGCAGGACATGAAGTTATGACATCCACTACTGCAGGGGGCTGTCGTGAGAAGAATGTGAGGAGTGGGGGTAGGGAGTGCAGGTAGTGTGGCTGGTGTGCCACTAGGCGGCTGCACTGCTCCATCTTGTGATGCACAAGATCTTGCACAACGTTCTCTGGGTGGGTGAGGAAGAGGAGCATCTGTATCTGCAGCAGGTCTACTAACATTTGTACAGAATCCATTCTTGCAGTAGTGACAAGCTGGCAGTGCTGCACAACTTGATACATGTACTCCACATGTCAAAGTGCACATTCCAATGGTTCTGTAGACGAAGATAAGGGCTGCAGCTGGATGCCATATGCAAGGTTGATGATGCCAATGGCTCCCAAGGCAGCATCTGGCAGGATGATAGGATTGACATGGGCGCATAGGTGATGCCAGAGTTGAGAAGGTATCCTGTTGCGGATTTTTTCCATGTGAATTACATGATGAGGCTCTTCCTCTGGTCAGTATTGACATTTCTGGAGGGAGGAGGTGGGGTCAGGATGACATCGCTGATAAGTTCCAGATCAGGGTGTAAGTGTCCAATGATGTGGACAAAGCATGCATTGATAATGGTGATGCCACTAACAGTCCAGAATAGAGTCCACCAGGACTAACTATGTGAGAAGGCTATCTTTATTGAGGGCAGCAGCTTAGGAAGCAGCCAGGAAGGGGGCAGGTTGGCGTAAGCAGTGCCAGAGCATAAAACTATGTACTAGATAAGGGCAGTATGCACGATGGAGTGAGGACTGCATGCAGTGATGGTGTGGTGCCCTACATCTTGGCAGTAGTGGGGAACACTTCAGGATGTCACACATCACAGAAAACATGGCAGGCATGGATGACATGGGAGTTGGAATGCTGGAATTTGGTGGGCACTGCCTAAAGGCCAAAAAAATAGCACAGTTTGGGAGGGTTAGATGCTCACATGCTGCACAGCATTATTCAGAAACAAGATGTCAAGATACTGTTTGATCACCATTTGCTTGAGCCAAGCATTCATTTTGCTATAGCTTGAAGTGTCTGAAATAGCTGCCATCGGTGTGTGTGTGTGTGTGTGTGTGTGTGTGAGAGAGAGAGAGAGAGAGAGAGAGAGAGAGAGAGAGAGAGAGAGAGAGTGGAACCCAATACAGGGATATGAAGGCAGCATGAGGGGCTGTGAAATGTGTAGTTGTAAGCAGTGTTCAAAGTACTTGCGACGACACTCTTTAATGCACTTGAATATAGAGAGTGGCATGTGTGATACGGCAAGAAAGCACTGGTTGTTGCAAACATTGTTCATGACAAATGGCAATGAATGCTGTGGGAAGTCAACGCTATACAGAAATGCACAACAACGAGATCAATGTTGTGGGTACTCCAATATTATGCCATAGTCAGAAGTACTAGAGACACATTATTAAACGATAAACACTTTAGTAATGGTGTCTTTTTTACACAGAAGTGGTGGTCAACTCGTACTGTCTCAACAATCCCACAACTATGTTTACATATATGCAGATCATGCTCATTCAGGGACAAAAAATACCTTTGATCCTTACTGCTCAGTAATTAAGCCTTTAGCTCATACATGGCACAAAGACCTGCTTGTTGCTGCATGTCAGGATAAGTACAAATTTTGTGCATTTCAAAAATTATGCTTTGATGTAATTTGGAGTATAGAAACAATAAAGTCAATTTACCTTCAATCATTTAAGAATATGTGTAGTTACCTTTTAGTAAGTATATAAATTACAAGAATTGACATGGCAAACCATAGCAGATGTTGATTTAGCTTACATTCAGTTAACAGTGGAATCTGTAAGAACTGGTCTGAATGAAATAGTAGTCTGCTTAAACAATCATTTGAACTACATCCTATGGCTGTTCTTAAATTAAGAGCATCAATTCCATCTTTTGAAAGACTGTCAATAATTCTTAACAACAGTGTGTTCAAATCTACATGAGCACTTACAGCATACATCCTCTTCTGACAGTCCTCCCTCCTAGTGCTATGGTGATTACCCCAGTTTTGTGCTCAGAAGTGAGTCTTGCGTGCTCATTGCAAGAATTCATCTCTCTCCAGCACTGCTGAATGCCCCAGTGATCTCCGTTCGACGTCTCGTCATTCAGCGGTGAATATTTTTTGATCCAGATCTGCGACAATACCCTCTTCCCATTCCATACCCCTCCCTGCACTATTGATTATACCAACACTACCCACATTGCTCTTCTCAAACATTATCATTTACCTTCTTCCACAGATGAGGCCATCATTACTGCCTCCCTTGACTCCTCTGGGTAGTTTCCATTTCCATCCCTCTTCTCTCCACACATCCTCAACCCAGTCCCCCTCCCCTCTATTCCTTTATCTTGTGCAGGTCATCCTGTCCACCCTCCTTTTCGTCACTGAGATTACATGTTTCCTTACCTCTTTCTTCTCACAGAGCTGCAGCACCCTGTCCCAGCAGCTATGACATGGCTGGTCACACCACCTCTCATCACATTGGGAGCTCCTCCATCCTATGACCTTCCTCTGCTCCGCACTACCGAGGGGGGAGGGTCAAGGGATTCTGTAGTGGCAGTCGATTCAGCACAAGTCGATCATCACCTCTGTGACAACCAACTTCTTTGACTTGCGTTTAGTGTGTGCTCTTGTTCAGCCATGTTGTGTGTTGTTTTTGCTATGCAGAGCTTTGTTTAAAAAGATGCCATTAATAAATTAATAATAAGCAAATAATAAGCGAATAAATTGTTTAATAAGGTGTCACAAGTACTTCTGACTATGGTGTAGTATTGGAGTATCCACACAGTCATAAATTAACTTTCCCAGAATTGGCAATATTCCTAGATAGAAGAGTGTACAGCTGTGAGAAAAAAATTGCTTATGAATAATCCTGCAAAAGATGAGTGCCCCAGGAATGTAATACATCTGTCTCAGCCATTTCTTAAATGATGATTTTAAGGCATAATTTACTCTTTCAATTCCAATCCCAATGTCACATTTAGATGCACAGAATGTGGTACACCTGAACTATCTTTCACTTTCAAATTAAATGGTAGTGGATTAATTTTAAATGCCACCCACTGTGATTTACCACATTATCTACTTGATATGCCTTCTGTATTGCCAAATACTTATCTTGCATTTGAAAAGCTTTCATGAACATACACACTAACATAGTAAACCACTCACAGTCCAGTCCAAGAATAATGATTTAATTATGGGTATCCATAAAAATCTAGTGACTATTAACAATGAGTTAAATTCCATTCAAGCAGAAAACAGAATTAAATCTCTGGAAGCTTCCAGTAATGTTAATCCAAACTTAATGGTCAGTATTGAGTTGTTCTTACTTTTATTAATTTGTCTTGTGTCTACAGCATATGTCACGTACCAAGCTGTGATTTTAAAACTCTGCTTGTCAGTACCAATTGTTACTGTGTCTGCAAATGAGATAAACATTGCAATGCCTTCTAATGTTTCAACCAGCAAGATAGATTCATGATCCGCAGAAGCGGAAGATTGTTTTGAGATGCATTTGGCAGCTCATCTTCTTTGGGGGTGTGATGTAAGGGCAACACACTTGGGTGCAGCCATCCCTTGAGTACACAAGCATGACCCGGTGCTATCTTAGAAGGCTGATGAACTACAATGACAGTATACACCTGCCACAGAGCACCTCCACACATGCAGTTGAATTGTATCACTGGTTGCCTGTGCAGAGCAGAGTTGTTTTAACTGGCATAGTTTTGATGTGGAATTTGTGTCTTTTTTGGCTCAGAATGGAGTCTTGATAAATCCATATCATGTGTTGCTAGGAGGCCAGACTCATTTCTGACTGTAGTGATCACATTAATATTAGAAACTGTTTTTATGGAATGAAGTGGTGAAGGTTAAATACTCGGTGTTTGCGTATTTCTGTAAGTCAAGAACCCAATGTCTTCATAATCCTGACAAATGGTGTGAGATGCCCTCAGTTGAGGGTAAAAGCCCATAACCCCATTATAGAATCTTAATTTTTTCTTAATTCTTCTGTGCTTTGCTAACCATATTATCAAAATGATTTATTAATATGTTCATATTATCTGAAGCAGTATCTCCTGTTTTATCAACAACATATGCTGGATACATCATTGAACACTTCCTATTTCATAGTTTTTAGACATCAAATACAAGAGCCATCTAGCTTTTATGTGCACTATTTTTTAAAAATTTGTCCAAGTGTTTCAGCTACACCTGGTGCTTATTTTAATTCATATCTTGCAGTCCTGCATCATATTCAAACTGGAGCGAAAGAGTATTTACATTAAATGGCTAAAAATTCTCTGGGTGTTTATTGATGTACATCCACAAAGGCACATGCTATGTAACTAATAGGATAAGTCACCTCTTGTTGCTCCCAGTTTAGTGTCGATTTTTTCCATTCTTCCTGGCTCATGATGGATAGTTTTGGTCAGTGTTTTGAGCAACTTGTCCTGTCACACACCTGATTCTCTAGTTCATCCCAAATCTTTTTGATTTGAAGCAGATGGAGGATTTGATCTGGGCAGACTAGAAAATTGTTCATATTTTCTTCAAACCTCATTTTGTGAGGAGAAAATCATTATTCTGATATGGAAATTTTGTAAATAGGAACATAACTATTTATTGAATACATGCATTTGCAGAAGCACAAATGAAGATAGTATTTGTTGTCCAAAGCACCACCCTGACTGCACTGCACCACAGTCACCAGTATGAACTGTTGAAATATAGTCCATGATAATGCTAATAGTTATAAATCAAGAGAACAACTTGTTTGTTATATTCAGTAACATGCCCATAAAGAAAATTTGGGTAATGAGCAGTCTATCATCAAGTGACCAAGCTGGCAAAACTTTTAGTATATCATAAGCAAATAGCAAACAGTGAAGAAGCCAGTTTCTGTTCTTCTTTTTTTTTTTTTTTTTTTTTTTTTTTTTTTTTTTTTTTTTTTTTTTTTTTTGGACAGCAGTAATAAGATATGAAAGGTGTGGCCCTCCTTAGCTAAGCAGTTCCCATGGGCACTAAGTCAGTGTAAGTGCCAGCTTCCTGAAATGCAACACACCTTGCCTTCAAAATGTTCTTATAAGACCAAGTAATGTAGGTTGTGGCGACTTGGGGATGTCACCCAGTCAGTTTGTTGTGGTACAATACGGCCATGCCAAGTCTGCTGTGCACTCAAAGTTGATGCCAGCTTTGGTATTGTCATTTGGCGCTGTCATGTTCCTGTCTGGCCTGGTGGCGATTTTCATAGTTGTAGCTGCAGGTGTGTAGTTCCAGCTGCAGTGATACTATTGTAGTGAGGGACTCAAGTGTTTCTCAAGCCAGCAGCACTGACAGATGAGGTTATGGTAGTATGTTGACTGACAGTGGAAATAGCAGAGATTTAGTGACATCAGTGATGTTGATGTACCCCTATAGTGCCTTGTAACTGGAAGTGGCAGCAATAACTAATGTGAACACTGAAGGTCCAGATGGTTATGATGATGCCGGAGCTGCACACACTGGCTTCCATGGTATACAGAAAATACACTATGTGATCAAGAGCATCCAGACACCCCCAAAACATACGTTTTTCACATTAGGTGCATTGTGCTGCCACCTACTGCCGTGTACTCCATATCAGTGACCTCCGTAGCCATTAGACATTGTGAGAGAGCAGAATGCGGCGTTCCACAGAACCCATGGACTTCGAACGTGGTCTGGTGATTGGGTATCATTTGTGTCACATGTCGGTATGCAAGATTTCCACGCTCCTAAACATCCCTAGATCCATTGTTTCCTATGTGATAGCGAAGTGAAAATGGGAAGTGACACATACAGCACAAAAGCGCACAGTCCGACCTCATCTGTTGACCGACAGAGACCACCGATAGTTGAAGAGGGTCGTAATGTGTAACAGGCAGACATCTATCCAGACCATCAAATAGGAATTCCAAACTGCATCAGGATCCACTGCAAATACTATGACAGTTAGGTGGGAGTTGAGATAACTTGGATTTCGTGGTCGAGTGGCTGCTCATAAGCCACACATCATGCCGGTAAATGCCAACGACACTTTGCTTGGTGTAAGGAGCATAAACATTGGAGAATTGAACAGTGGAAAAACGTTGTGTGGAGTGACAAATCATGGTACACAATGCAGCGATCTGATGGCAGGGTGTGGGTACAGCAAATGCCCAATGAACGTCATATGCCAGCATGTGTAGTGCCAACAGTAAAATTTGGAGGCAGTGGTGTTATGATGTGGTCATGTTTTTCATGGAGGGGGCTTGCATCCCTTGTTGTTTCGCATGGCACTATCACAGGACAGGTCTACATTGATGTTTTAAGCACCTTCTTGCTTCCCACTGTTGAAGAGCAATTCGGGGATGATGATAGCATCTTTCAACGTGATCGTGCACCTGTTCATAATGCACAGCTGGTGGCAGAGTGGTTACATTACAATAAGATCCCTGTAATGGATTGGCCTACACAGAGTCCTGGCCTGAATCCTATAGAACACCTTTGGGATGTTTTGGATCCCCGACTTCGTGCCAGGCCTTGCCGACCAACATCGATACCTCTCCCCAGTGCAGCACTCCATGAAGAATGGGCTACCATTTCCCAAGAATACTTCCAGCACCTGATTGAACGTATGCCTATGAGAGTGGAAGCTGTCTGTAAGGCAAAGGGTGGGCCAACACCATACTGAATTCCAGCATTACCGATGGAGGGCACCATGAACTTGTAAGTCATTCTCAGAGAGGTGTCCAGATACTGTTGATCCCGTAGTATATCATTCTTGCAAAATACAACTGGATCTTTATTCACATGAAGTAATGAATCCAATTGATAGGGGATCTCGAGTTCATTCTGTAATTTTAGATTTCCAAGTGGCTCTTGACACCATTCCTTTCAAGTAGATTCTAATCAAAACAAACCAGTGAACCCCAATTCTTTAAAGAATTGAATTCCCATGAATAAAACTTCATATGACTGAGTACTTTACAAATGCGTTAAATATTTGCCGTTAAGCGTGTAAACAAAAAAAAGCTTAGGAAAGATTTGAAATTATGCTTAAAGTTTGGTTTCATTACAAAACACTGGATGAATATAAACTGGACAATTTGCTCTCTGTTTTAGGCAAAAGCTAGTTTTTCATGCACTTCAAAGTTTATGGTGCTATACCTCTCAAACTACATGTTGTACAGAGGTATAATTTCACAGGTACATTAAGTGATTTATGTACACATTATATGCAGGATTTAGAAGCATGTATCTTTGTGGGAATGACAGATACAGCCCGCAGGAAAATTAAGGAGGCCTATGGAGAAAAGAAACCACCTATATGATTATCAAGAGCACAGAAAGGTGGAGGAGTACACAGAGAGACTATACAAGCGAGATGTACTTGAGGGCAGTATTATGGAAATGGAAGAGGACATAGATGAAGAAGAGGTGAGAGATATGATACTGTTAGAAGAATTTGACAGAGCACTGAAAGACCTAAGTCGAAACAAGTCCCTAGGAATAGATAACATTCCGTTACAATAACCGATAACCTTGGGAGAGTCAACCATCACAAAACTCTTTTATCTGGTGAGAAAGATATATGAAACAGGTGAAATACCCCCAGACTTCAAAAAGAATACAATAATTCCAATTCCAAAGAAAGCAGGGGCAGACAGATGTGAATATTACTGAACTGTTAGTTAATAAGTTATGGTTGCAAAATGCTATTATGAATTCTTTACAAAAGAATGAAAAAACTGGTAGAAGCCAGCCTCAGGGAAGATCACTTTGGATTCTGGAGAAACATAGGAAGACACGGGCCAATACTTCACCCTAGACTTCTTGTAGAAATGTGTTAAGGAAAAGCAAACTTACATTTATAGCATTTGTAGACCTAGAGAAAATCACACTTTGAAATTCTGAAGACAGCAGAGATAAAGTACAGGGAGCAAAAGGTTATTTGCAACTTAGACAGAAACCAGACTGCAGTTGTAAGAGTTGAGTGAGACAGGGTCATAGCCAATCACCAGTATTATTCAATCTGTACATTGAGCAAACAGTAAAGGAATCCAAAGAAAAATTTGGAGAAAGAATGTAAGTTCTGGGAGAAGAAGTAAAAACTTGAGGCTTGCAGATAACATTATAATTCTATCTGAGGCAGCAAAGGTCTTGGAAGAGTAGTTGAAGCAAATGTACAGTGTCTTGAAAGGATTATGTAAGATGAACTTCAGCACAAACAAAGCAAGGGTTATGGTATATAGTCAAATTAAATCAGGTGATGTTGAGGGAACTAGATTAGGAAACAAGACACTGAGAGTAGTAGATGAATTCTGCTATTCGGGCAGCAAAATAACCCATGATGGTCAAAGCAGAGAGGATATATAAAGTATTCTGGCAATTGTAAGAAAAGCATTTCTGAAGAAGACAAATTTGCTAACATCAAGTATAGATTTAAGTGCCAGGAAGTCTTTTCTGAAAGTATTTGTATTCAGTGTAACCATGTACAGAAGTGAAACATGGATGATAAACAGTTTTGAGAAGAAGATAATAGAAGCTTTTGAAATGTTGTGCTACAGAAGAATACTGAAGATTAGATGAGCAGATCACATAACTGGGAGATGAGTACTGAATAGAATTGGGCAGCAAAGAAATTTGTGGCATAGCCTGAGTAGAAGAAGGGATCCATTAGTAAGAGATATTGTGAGACATCAAGGGATCACCAATCGTAGATGGAGACCAAGAGGTTCACAAAGTAAGCAGATTCAGAAGGATGTAGGTTGCAGTAATTACTCGGAGATGAAGCAGCTTGCCAGGATAGAGTCGCTTGGAGAGCAGCATCAACCAGTCTTCAGACTGAAGGCCACAACAGCAATAACAACATATGCAAAATGTGTTGTTAATTAAGTTAGCACTAAAGAAGTAATGAATTAACGTGTCATGCCTAATGCTGAAGTTTAACTGTGTGAACAGCAAAAATGTAGTAAGTGATAAACCTTTTTCCTTTCACCATTTTGTGGTGGTTGACAGCAAGTTTTGTAAAGGTTTGAAATTATGCATAAAGTTTGTTGGAGGTTGCTAAGTGCTCTCATTCTCAAGTACAGGACGAAAGAAGTCCATATATTTGTGTGCTATCAGTTATGCTGTCTCAAGACAAACAGACTTTCTAACAGTAATACCTGCCTTATGGTGTTACACTTCTAATATGCAATCCTACCTTCAATGAGTAGATTATAACAGCATTTTAATGTTTAAAGTTCATTCAATAATTACATGGAATATTAAAAATCATATTTTTTTCGTCCCTCTACTGCAACTGGTACCGGGCTCTGCATTAGTGTATTAATAATGTGGATTGCATGCCTGTGTTGCATCGTCTCAGTTGTGCAAGTGGATTCATTGTCAGAAAAGTCACAGTTCATGGTAATCGATGAGGAGTCATTGAGTGAAACTGAAGTGATATCTGGGATTCCCTAAGGGCATGTTAATGGTCGTCTGCTATTCCTAATCTGAATAAATAATTCAGGAGATAATCCGAGTAACTCTCTAAGACAGTTTGCAGATGAAGGTGTTTAGTGTCTAGTAAAGTAATCAGAAGATCATAATAAATTGAAGAATAATTGATACTTGGTTCCATATCTTCATGGTGTGAAAAGTACAATTCATCCTAAAGAATAAAAAGTGTGATGTCCTTCATGTGAGTACTAAAAAAAGTCCACTAAATTTCTGTTACATGATAAATCACACAAATTTAAATGTTGTCAATTCATCTAAATACCTAGAGATTACAGTTACAGACAATTTATGCTGGGACCACCACACACAAAATGTTGTGGGGAAGGTGAACCAAAGACTGCATTTTGTTGGCAGAACACTACAAGATGGAAAAAATCCACTAAAGGCAGTGCATTCACAATGCTTGTCCATCCTCTTTGTGAGTATTGCTGTGCAGCGTGTAAACCTTACCAGATAGGATTGACAGACATCACAACAGTTCAAAGAAGCACAGCTCATTTGGTATAATTACAGAAACATAGGAGACAATGTCACAGACATGATATGTGAGTTGGGACATTTTTTGTGGTGGTGAGATCTTGTCCAAAATTTCAGTCATCTAATTCTTCCTTTGAATGTGAAAAAATTTTCTCATTGTTGGAATCGAGAGTTGCTTAAAATTTCTTAAAGGACACCATGGTCACCTTTAACTGTAGTAAACCTTACTACTTGCACATTATGTTGTCCTAATGGACTTCTAAAAATGTACCAAGTTTGAAGAAAATACATCATGCAAACATCACAACAGTTCAAAGAAGTGCAGCTCATTTGGTACTATTACAGAAACATGGAAGACAATGTCACAGACATGATATGCGAGTTAGGATGTTTTTTGTTGTGGTGAGATCTTTTCCTCTCCTTTGTCAGTTGATCTCCTGGTATCGCTGTGAGTGAGACATCAGCTGGTGATGTCATGGAGCAGGCTGCAGTGCCCAATGAAGTCTGCTCTGATGTTGGGGTCAGTGATATTTGATGGCAAACAGCCTGGAGAGGTCCTGTTGCATGCTAGTTGAGGACGCGATGATGCATGCTGTAGGCAGTGATGGTGGAGCTGTTCACCACCATCAGAAGTATCACTGAGGCTCCTGCAGAAAGATAGACAACACCGAGCCAGTGTCAATCAGGCATGCAGTAGGGGAGCAGGTGTCACAGATGAACAGGTGCTGGAAGGCTGAGAAGTGGCCAGGCGCGCTTAATCCTGGCGGCTACTGGCATTTGGGGCCCGAGAACATGACTCCGTGCAGTTAGCAGCATCTGGGTCAAAGCCCTTGTGGTACTAGGAGAGACTGGCCACATTGTGAGAGACATTGGTGGGGTGGCTGGAGCTGTGACAGCAGTAGTCATCATTGCGTCGGCTGTGGGCTCGGCAGCAGTCCCAAGCCAGGGGACAACGGTAGCCTGCAGTGTTGCCATTTTGGTGTTGAGGTGGGAGATAATGTCATATACTCCCAGCTGCTGGGCAATGTGCTGCAAGCTGGTGGGGAGAGAAGCAGCCAGTGATGCCCTCAGCGGCAAGTCAAATGATGAGTGTGAGCTCGCAGTGGGGCAGCTGTCAGTGTAATGGCTGGCTGGCAGCATCGAGTCGACATGTTGTTGGCCCACGGCTGCGGCAGCCACAGGCAAGCCAACGTATCATGTACACTATCCACATGGTTGGTTGTATCAGTGATGGAGAGTTCAGTAAGCAATGCCACAGCTGTCTGTACTGGGACCAGAAGGCGAGACAGCCTCATGTTGTACAGGAAGCCGTTGGAGACCATGCACGGCACAGTACAGCTTCAGAGGTGGCGCAGGAATTCTGAGGATTTCTGACCCCCATACTGTTTGAGGGAAAGGAGGAGACAGATGCACTGCATCTTAGAGGATGTGAGTTGTGTCACAAGGTGACACCAACCTGTCTTGTAGCGGTTGGTGGCTGGTGGGTGACGCTGTGGACTTCCATCACATATGATGGCTTGAGCTAGCTGATCACCATCACAATCTTGGTGATATCTTCAGTGATGTTGCAGTCAGTGAAGATAACAACCACCAAGGAAAACCACAGGTGTGAGTTCTGGGGACTGAAGGGTGGCAGGTGAGCCGCACTACAGCTAGGTGGAGTGGCAGTGGCATGTGGAGGGCCCTTGGGCATTGACTTGTTGAAGCCAGGTGGGACAGCAGCAAATGCAGGGGCCAGTGTGAGTGTCACAATAGAGGCTGGCACTGAGGCTAGGCCACCGGTTGTTGTGTCACCTCGAGTTGTGCACAGTAGTCAGCGCTGCAGTTCTGTGAGACAAGTGGTTAGGTCAGCGATAACGTCGGGGTGCTGGAGCGGCAACGATGGGCAGCTAGGTGTCAGTCAGATAGGTGGCATGGTCATTGGTTGTTTGCATTCACAACTGTGTATACATTTCATAATAGCTGTAGTTGCTACAGTGCTTGTTCCTTCAGACATGCATACATGTCCGAAGGAACATTGCATCATTCTTCTGAAAAACACTGTCACTGCAATATGGTATTTATCTGCTGATACTGGGCAGTGACTTTCAATTAAAATGTCCTCCCCCGTAAAGGAATTACATAATATGTGTACGAGTACAGATTGTGATGCAGGAATGATGACATATGGAAGTATGAGTCTTACTGCGAGTCATGCATGGATAATCAAAGCGGTTAAGGCAACTGCTCGCATAAAGTGGGAAATCATGCATGCCTGTCCAAAGGAACATTGCATCATGTTTCTTAGCAAACAGGCATTGCAATATTGCATAATCCTTTTATCATGAACATAAAAAGCAATTCCTCACACTGAATTACTACTGAATTACATATATTTTTCAGTGCATAAATTAGCAAAAAGTAATTTTTTATTCTCTTACCAAGAACAACACACAGTACCAGTATAGATAAACCATTATAAAAGAAGTCCACCATGTACTCCTATCATGATAACAATAGGAATGCATTCGTCCATTTTAATATCACTGTAACTCTCCGTTTATTTCTTATCTGTTCTTGACAGTAACATCAGTAATTGTCTTATCTCTACATCCTCTAAATATACAGTGGCACATGTTATATTAATACTACTTGCTTCATGCCTACTAGTCAGTCTCTCAAATGCTGTTTCCTCAAACTCTCACAGGCTCTTTGAACAGGTCAATATCGACCATTTCTGTCAGGATATTGACTATCTGTTCTAATCTTAACACATATCCTCCCACAGCAATCAGCTATGGTATCAAATAATACCAGAAAACACTCTTCACAACATTTTCACAAAACCACTATTACTGGTAAACTCAACCCTAACGTAACTCCAAATGAGGAAACTTGTTATTCAAAAACCATTAGAAGCAAGTCTTTGCTAACTCTTCAAGCTTAGGTCCTGCTGTAATTAAATCATCTAACCACCTCACAAAATATTCAACAGATAAACTCTGTCCTCCCTACTGGTCAATCTTCTGGGTTGTTTAGTAATGTTCCATGAAAATGTTTTGTTCTTGACATTTTGTCAAGAGTTGCATTGACAGCTTAATAGGTTCTCCTGGCTTTGACAAGTCTTGCCAACTGACAGACTGGATGTCGGAGGGTGACATAAATGCCACGAAAAGAGTGTGCGGTAGAAATTTATACTTGGTTGGCAGAGATAATCCTTGTCAAAGATAAAACTTATAAACTGAGTACATAGAGTCACGTTTCATGGCTGCTTCTTTTCTGTTAAGATTGCCCCCATGATTATGTATTTTGATGACTTTACTATCAGATTCCTTGTGAACTGCAAACTTAAGACTGATAGTATCTTCCCTTTATGCAACAGTATTAGCAATTCTCCACATCCTGATACCCCTGGCTAGCTCACAAATTCCAGACTTTTACAGGCTTATCTTTTAAATTAAACTTATTTGCATTTCACTATCAAAAACCATATTGCAATCCTCTTTCAATTTCTGTATATTTGTCCTTATTTGTGCAGTTAGAACAAACTACATCTCTTGACTCTGTGCAGAGGGTCCCGACAAATTACACTGTACCCATGTTACTGATTTTAACCATTCTGTTTCTCAGTTGTTTCCTTTAAATCCCTTGTCTAGCCATTTGCTATCTCTTTAGCCTTTCTTACAGGCACTGCCTCAACAACCCCCCCCCCCCCTCCAAATGTGTGCAGCAGTCTTTCACAACATCCTGGTTTTTGACAATTATGGCATGTTAACTTCTTATACCTGTCAGTCCTCAGAAATATAATAGTTACATTCAACATTCATCTGGCATATTACATCTTAGTGAAATACAAAGTGAATGAATTTAATTTTGGTGTGATTCAATGTTAAAAGTGCTCATAGAGTTTGGCTGCCTCAGCATTTAGTGTTTCTTTTACTTAAAATTTCAAAAAGGTGTGCCAGCAGTAATCTGTGTGCAACTTGGGTGTTTCTAGTAAGTGTAATTACACATTTTCTGGGTGTCATCCTGCATTAGGCTGTTCTGATACTTCATCATCTGAGGTGGTGCTGGGTTAAATGTGGGTGACTTGCTCAAAGTGACTGTGTAATAACTGACGATTCATTTGTGTTCTTATACGGTAAAAGGAAAAGGGGGCAGAACTGGTACCCCATCTTAAATTATATATATTTAAGAAGCTATCATATGTATGTATGCTAACATTGTTGTTCTACAGCTCTAATTGTACTCTACTCATGTAAAATTAGTACGATAGTCTATTACTTTCAATGCCAAATGTAAATACCGGCTGCTGAACAATGTTTTCTGAACAACTTCTTCGTGTTCTTCGTTAGTAAATCCTGGGTTGTAATTTAAACTATCCTGGAGGACTGGTATTTTAAAATAATTTTTAATAAGTGGTCTACATTGATTTTGGGCACATTTACATATGTGTTGATACTATTTTTTGTTGGCATCTCTGACCTATCTTTCATTACTGGTGTTTTTAAAATAATTTTTGATGATTGGTCTAATCTGCTTTTGGACACATTTCTATAATTCCTTGATATTGTTCTTTATTGCACCTCTGTAGCATTTTGTTTTTGGGTGCGCTGCAGCTTAGTTGTACTACTTTATTAAAGATGCTCAGGTTACCAGTATGTTATTGATGTAAACTTATTGTAGTGAAATAAAATTGTTTAATTTTTCTGCTGAGATTGGGCTCCGAGATGTACCACTCCCGGATCCCCCTTCCCGATACCATTTTAATCGTAGCAGATTGCACGGTTATTGGGCAGGTTGGTTGAACATGCTGCTAGTGAGCAAGAGGTCATTTCTCTAACTATTACTTTGCTTGTTTTTACAGAATGTAGGGTCATGGGAGCAAGACATGTTCTTGGATTAATGCACTTCCAAAATACCTGTTTTCAGTATGAATTAAAGATCTGTAATAAACTGAAGGAGGGCACTGAATTATGTCAATGGTTGTGAATGGCACTAAGTCATCCAGTAACCATCACCATGAGGGCATTTTGCAAGGTAAGTGCCACATGTTCCACTTGCCACAGCTTGCTCTCTGATGTGCAGTAAAGTGTTATGATGTTAGTTGATGCCTCTCCATCTCCAATGCAGATTTTTCGCTTACAAGTGCTCACGGACTAGTCGCTAATAGGGTTTGTGATATGCGTCTGTTTAATACAGATCCCTAGATTTTGCCAGACATTCAGGCATTGCAATAGGAATTTCTGTTATTGCAACAATGAATTACATTTCCTAATTGACAGGCAAACAACGATGCAATTAACACTGATCATGAACAAAATATAAATAAGATTGAGGGACCAAAGTCAGAACGTAGCCGTTCGGAAGGAATTTAGTAAATTACTGGACTCATTGATGGTGATTATTCACAATATTCGGTGGTTATCTATTGAAAATACTAATCAAACTTTGGAATTAATGCGGTTAACTATTAGACTACAGAGACAGGTCAGTGTGTTATTAATTGAGCATGGCATTGTGTTCCAACTTATTTACCCATTAGCAGCTGGCTGATTAAGTGGACAAATAGCTGCTGAGGGGTGGCGAGATGCTTTAGTTGCACCTTGCCACCAAGCAGTAGCTGTAAGGTAAATGCTATTGATAGTGTGTATGTGTCTCCTTTTTCCTTGCACTGCTTTCGGTTGAGAACTAGTTTGTGCTTTGCTCAGTCCCGTAAGTAATGTTTCTTTAATTGATCACTGTTGGTATTGTAGGAATCTCCGCGTAAGGAAATATCCTAACTTGCAAGCCGTTCGTGGCAACTGCCATTCTGTTT
Organism: Schistocerca nitens; assembly: GCF_023898315.1. Lineage (NCBI taxonomy): Eukaryota > Metazoa > Arthropoda > Insecta > Orthoptera > Acrididae > Schistocerca > Schistocerca nitens. Next base: position 1,188,631,724 of record NC_064614.1, on the reverse strand, counting down.
CAGGTGATCCATTAAACATTGTAGGGCAAACACATTTTGAATTAAGAATTGGAGACATCACATGGCCTCCTAAGTGTATTGTGGCCAAAGGACTTACTACCAAGGAACTGTTGAGCTGTAATTTTTTTGTTGCTACTCAATTTGTATTAGATTACATGGGGAAAGGTTTTTATTCGTAAGTCCCAGGCTCAAAGGAGATATAGATGCAGGTGTGTTCTCCTCTGTGAGATTCCTTTGCACTTTGTTACTTTCAAGGAGAGAGAACAAGATGGTGAACTGGGCAAAATCAGTGGAAGCTGGTGTTGTGTGCATTGTTTGATGGCTTTTGTTGGAGAATGGGGTGTTACGTTACCGTATACACACAGTATGATAGTAAACTCAAGATCTGCCAACCTGAGATCTTAGTTTCTGCCATCTCTAGTTATTTTGATCATTCCTAGTGCTGGGAGGGGGAGGGTGTCACCTGGGGCTTTATAAGACCAGGGTGAAAATTAAAGAACACATAACATGAAAAACATGGACTCTGATATTAAAGAAATTAGTAGGTCAGTGTCATGAATGTGAGATTGCTAAGCTTAACACTAACAGCATAAAGGGGTTTTTAGCAGTCCACTAGGACTATGGATAAATGTTTTATTATCTGGGACCCCTCCCGTGTACCAAAAGTGGAAATAGGCATATCCTAGAGATGACTGATGCCTTTACCACCTTTGTGTTGTTAGTGTCTAGTAAAAAATTGACAACAGCCATTAGTATCCAGCACTTAAATGTTATATTTGCTAGTTTCGTGCTCCTGACGGCCTTAGTAAATGGGAACACTTCTGGATTTACATCGTGCAAATTCAAAAGTTTATGTTTTAATAATGGCATTTCTTACATGTCAGCTATTTTGTATTACCCTCAGCTGTCTTCTGTGGAAAACATAACAGGAATCTGAAATTGTCCTTAATAATTTATCCCACTCGTTCCCAGAGATGTTGAGACAGTTCTGTGAATTAGCTTAGCCATGTCTTTAATACCATCTGCCAAGAGGCACACAAGCCAACACCTACTAAACTAATGTCTGCATTTTCCCTTAAATCACCACAGAATAATTTATGGTCATTAAATGATCTGTTCCCTGCACATATTCACCCTGAGGATATCCAGGCTAAGTGGGCTACAGCTCTCCTGCGCATCAAAAAGAGACTCATAGGTGTAACTGGGGGAGTCACACAGGTTTAGTGACAGTGGGAGATATAGCCGTGAGAAATTTGGGGGGGGGGTGGAGGAGGGGGGGGGGGGGTAAAGCAAAGGAGCATAGGGCATCGAAGTGAAAAACATTGCCCCAATTTCTCAAGCCATTTAAGTTCATTAAAAGTTTGAACTCTTGTCAGCTTCTTGCTCAAGAGCCTAATACTCAAAAGAAAATCAGGGCTCATTATAGTCACCTGAAGTTACATAGTGCCAATGAACAATTGGGAATGTGGGCTGCCCACCCAAGTTTCTAATTTCAGGTGGGCACAGTAGGGGAGAGATTAATAAGTTCATATCACTGTACTCTGGACAGGGTACCAGCAGTGTACTGACTGAGTTCCTTTCAAATACTGCAAGAGTACTGATTTTCTGTGTGTGCCGGTAGAGGGAAAAATGCAAGGACACAAGAGGAGAAGGGGGCTTGAGAGGTACACTTGCGACACTCTGCTAACAGCCATAAGTATGTGAGACTCACCCAGGACAGTGATGAGTGGTACCTTGCAAGGGTGGCAAGATTCCCTATTTGAAGGTTGTCATGTGACATGTTTGGAGTACTTCTATCAGGAAGACTGCTTCTAATTCCATCATGAAAGTACTTCAGTGACGTGTACTTGCAGCGAGACCACTGTGGCAGTTATCATCATAAAACAGAAGTTCATGGTGAGCTCCCACCTGGTATATTACATCTTATCAGGGCAAAAAGTCAATGAACTTAATTTTGATGACATTCAATGTTGACAGTGCTCGCAGGAGTTTGGCTGCGCTAGCATATACATGTTTCTTTTACTTAAAATTCTGAAATGGTGTGTCCAGTGGTCACTTGTGTGTTCCCCAGTTGTGTCTAGTAACTGTAATTACGCAATGTCTGGGCACCACCTTATATAAGGCTGTTCTGATATTTCGTCTGAGGTGGCACTGGGTTAAATGTGGGCGACTTGTCCGAAGGGGCCATGTAATAACTGATGATTCGTTTGGTAAATTCATTTATGTTCTTAAATGGTAAAAGGGACAGAACTGCTATCTTATCTTAAATTACATGTATTTATTTTAAGATGCTATTATATGTAGGCCTATATTAATTTTGTTTTTCTGCAATGTAATCATATTCTATCCATGTAAAATTTATGAGGCAGTCTGCATTTAAATTATTTCTGGTATTGTCTCTTATTGGTGTCATTGTAACATTTTGATTTTGGGTGCATTACATCACAGTAAATGTATTACTTTCATAGAGACGTTCTGGTTACAAAAAAGGGCTTGGTGTAAATTTATTGTGCAGAAATGAAATTCTTTAATGTTTCTGCTGAGTCTGGGCTATCGTTTACCACTCCCGGACCTGCTTCACCTAGCATGATGAGCACCTGCCCTTGACTTGCCTTCCACATAGATGAACTTTCACTGTTGGGCAACCTTTATGGTTTGTCATATACATTGTGCCTCTCCTTTCTGGAGTAGCACTCTGTCGTTCCATCTCCCCGCATCTGACACCGATTGATTTTTATTGTATCATATCCAGAGCATCATGCAAGTGGATCAGGATTAGAGCTCACACATATCGGACATCATGAAACACAGTACACCGTGCAATCCTATACATACAATGTGCAGCTAAGTGCCACAAGAAACAAAGTTCCATTTCAGAGGCACTGTAATGAAGGTTCAATGCCTAAAGCAAGCTACCGTCAGAATCTCCTTACAGCTTTGGTCATTTCACATGAATGCCATCCACGCATCTTGGATTTTTCCTGTTTAGTTTCTTTGATGCAACAGCTATTTGATTTTGCTTGAGTTTTTACACTGTATTTTTACAGCATTGTGCCATGTGTGCTACTAATACTAACTGCTTGCCATGCATAAAAGCTTCAAAGCATGGAGTAGAACCAAGTTCCTTTTTAGACAAAGGACTGTCACTTTGGTTCTGGGGACCATTTAAATGGGACACTTTTGTGGCACAGCTAATGTAGTGTGTGTGTGTGTCCCTGTGCTGCATTATGGGTAAATTTGCCAGTGAAATATATCTTAGTCATTAAAATGTATAACTTCTTAGGTGTTTGTAGAGTGTGTATGGCTTCCACATTTAAGTGAGTTGACAATATTCCTTTTCAAGTAATCCATACACAATTTTTTGTTAATACTACATTTGTTTATGTTACATTTTTAGGCATTCCTCATTTAGTGAGGCAAAAATAATTCACAAATTATTTCAACATTTCTGGCCTATGTCAATGTAATTTGGATAGTATGCTTATGGTAATGGAAGGTCCATGATAGAATGTAAACAACAGACAGAGGAAGGGATTTGGCTAGAAAATAAAGGATGAGACAGAGAAGACAGGTACAGAAGGTCAGATAGACACACATGGAATCCCTGACTTTTCATTATATTCTCTGCCAAATTGCACCATTGCTGATAATCATTTGTTCTTACTGCAGGCGTTGTTTTGGTTGTGGGACTGGCTGAATTCTGTAGTTTTGTAACACTAAGAAACACTGTCACTAGACAGCACACTAAAGGCTCAAAAGTTTAAGGTTGTGATAGATAATTTCATCGTCTCATGTATATTCAACCAAACAATGTTCTTCAGTTTCTATGACATTCGGTATTCTATTTTACACTTGCAAACTTACAATAATAACAAGAGATGATGTAAAAATACAGAACATATATTTTCAATTCAATATATACAACTGAGTTATAAAACAAGGTTTCCAACAATGCTTCTTGAAACAGAATTGTCTGCACATTTTCTGGCTAACACAAGGAATATGAAATAAGGTTCAACACAATCCAATTAACTTCTCAGTGGTGTATTAAAACTTAAGTTGTAGGCTTATCTTCAGAGCTGATGTAACTGCTGTACTGTTCTGGGATACCTTTGAAGACTTTTACTTTGGCCCTTATCTGTTTCCACGTATACTGATTAGTGTTTTTTGCATCTCTCACCATTGCCTGCAATGAACATAGTTCATAATGTATTTAGTTCATTATGTATTTGCAGAACTTCCATTACGAAAAATTTGGGAATATGAAGAACTACACACACACACACACACACACACACACACACACACACACACACACAGTTACACTATGTCAACTCAATAAATAATCCTGTAATGCAATTTGGCAAATAGACTGGGGTGATCTACCATTTATTAAGTTTGAGAATCAAACACCACTGACCATCCAAAAATAATAATCTGAAGATGATGTCGGGTACTTGTAAATTAAAATGTAAGAGTTACTCCAGTTAACAAATAGGTCAAACAAGGATACATAATTAATCTTTCAGTCTGCTCTGGAGTGTATACAACTAGGAAACATCATGACAAATGGATTAAATTTGTGTCTAGTGGGAGCATAATTGATGATTAAATATAATCAACTTAAAAGGGAGATACTCTACTTTTTCTTTGTTTAATAAAAACCTACCTGCAAGACAAATTTAAAGAGGATCACAGCCATCAACTTACATTTCCATCTTACATCTGAACACACACTTTCCACTTAATAATCAAAGGAAAAACTCCAGTGTTACAATCACTTGGACAATATATCTTCACTTTCCGAAATTCATACAGAAACATATGTTTTCATGCATGTATACTACTACATTTCATGGCTATTAATGCAAGTAGATTGAACATAACTTGAGCAGTTTCTTGATATTTAGTGAAACAGAAAAGTTTACTCACTTTGTAATCTTCACCATACTTTTTAATCATGTATGTAAGCCATTCACACTGACTCTTGGGGAGAGCAAATTTTTTGACTCGTGGTGCTTTTGCTGCAGCTTCTAAGTTTTCTGCAACATACAGTTTTCGTGGGCCTTCTGTCTCCATAGGTTCTGGCTTTTCTTCTGTTTCTTCCCTTGGTACAATTCTCTCTCTGACAGTGGGTATTGGAAGGACTTTATTAGGATCATAAGCTAAGCCCATATCTGCCATATTTTCTTGCACAGATTTTCCTGACTCCCAAGCATTCTTAATTTCCTTGCTGTGAATAAACAAACACTTTCATTTACAAAATGATGGTTTGATAAAATAAAACTTCAGAATGTGCATAATACTCGAACAATAACACAATTTAGGATAGAATAAGTATTTATGTAGGTAATACAGCCATTCACTCAATAGCGGCAGCAGTAAGAAGCCGACAGAGGTGATTAAATATTAACTGATCCTTCAGTAAAAACTCACATACAACCACCCCACCGAGCAAGGTGGCACAGTGGTTGGCACACTGGACTCACATTCAGGAGGACCATGATTCAAACCTGCATCTGGCCGTCCTGATTTAGATTTACCATGATTACCCTAAATTGGTTAAGACAAATGCTGGGATGTTTCTTTGAAAGGGCACAGCCAACTTCCTTCCCCAACCTTCCTTATCCAATGGGACCCATGACATTGCTATTTGGTCCCCTCCCTCAAATAAATCAACCAACCAACCAACAACCACCCACTCACTAGTCTGGCACTACTGACTGCGCTACATCATTGGGACTGTGTATGTGAGCTTCGTATCTGCACATCTGTTAGGTCCACCAGTGAAAATTTTGTCTAAAGGTCAGCTGGTAATTATCATTTTTAGATGCTCATCTACTTCAGAATAAATGTGCTTCACATTAATGATACATTTTATGCAATGCATTTTTACCACAAATAATAGAGTGTTACTTACTTCACTGATAAGAAATTAAGTACTAGAACAAGTGCAGTAGTCCAAACAAGAAATCGAAGATCAAAGTATAACATCTTGCCAATGAGGAGATACTAGAAACAGAGAACAAACCCATATTGGGGAACGAAGTTCCAAAGAACTATCCCAGCATTTACCTTATGTGATTTAGGGACATTATGGGAAATCAAAATCTCAATTGCTAAATGGAGACTTGAACTACTGTTGCACTGAATGTGGAACTAGTGTCTTACAACTGGCCACCTCATTCAGCAAATAATCCAGACACTGGATTCATATACATGCTTGGCCTATGTCATTTGAAATCTCCCAGTGGATGTGCTCTCATTACACAGACATTTGTGAAAATTTTGTGTAAGGAAGTACATAATGAATCAGGTTTAAATAGTTTTTTCAGAATTTTTTGATCAATACTAAAGTTGTGAGGCCATTCTGAAATGCGGGCCATTTTCACAAACTGATGCCGAAATACAGTATGGCTTGTAAATTTGTAACCTCTAAGACTTTGTTATTTATGAATCAATGTCACTGTAAAGATAAACAAATCAACTATAATATAAAATTATTAAAATGCTGGGATTATATTGTTTTTAAAGATTTTTTTGCAAATGTCAAGAACTTTTTTCACCAACACCATGTTTCATCACTTAACTTTCATTTCACATTATGCCTTTTACCATGTACTTTAAATGCAAAAAAATCAGATGGCTACTCTTCTGTTACAGATACGTCTCATACTTCTTCCATAAAGCAGTAATAACTCACACTGATAACACGAGGCATGTTTGTGTATATTTTCTTCGCAGATTTTGTGCTTTCTACATACCTCTCAGCTTTCCTCACTCGAAGTCGTCCCCAACAGTGCAGTTGATTTTTTGAAACTGTCTGTACAATTATGTAGGTTAAGATCCCATTGTAGCCATGCACCTTGATGAGCCTCCATTTGCGAGTAACTGACGGAAAAAAAATTCTGGATTTTGTGAAACACTCAGTAGTGTTAAAAACGATTAAATGTAGTCTGATTGTGTGGTGTAATAGACAGAATACCAGCTTCACATTCAGGAGGCTGTGGGTTCGAATCTCACCAGGTTCACTAATTTTTTTTTTAATTTTTAAGTCTTTAGCGAAATGACTTCCATAAGTCAATTAACTGGTTTAAATTTAATTCTTTGATTTCATTCAATTGTCACATAATTATTAATCACAGTATAAACTACTTCATTTGGTCTCATTTTTCTTCCTATCATTCTTTCTCTACTTGAAATCATTGTTCATTTGTTTTTAATTAATTTTATGTATTAATTCTGATTTAATTTCTTTTGTTTTATTACCCTGTTTTTTCATCCACATTATTGCATTCATTATAACTATTTCTCATTTTGCTTGGATTTTCATTTTACTTATAAGCCCGTCCGTCATTTAAATTTTCATCTGTGTTATTTTGTCCCTAGTGCAATAGGTATTTAAGGTTATGTTTTAAATGTCTGTATGATGATTATCATGCAAAAAAAATGCGCATCTGGTAACAAAAATATATTTTTCACACCACAGCACAAATATAAATAGATTATTTTGTGTGGTTTTTTAACTGGTAGATCGGAATTTTCAAATACTTGAATATTGTAACAGATAAATATACTTAAATTTGTATTCACAAAAATTCCGACTGGAAAAAGAATGATCCAAAGAAAAAATGAAAGAAATGAAAAACTTCATACGGTGATTAAAATTATGTGTCTAGGGAAGACAAATAAAAAATCACATTTAAACCAATTAAGTGGCTAAACATAATGATGCAAGCTATTCCAATAAAGATTTAAAAATAAAAATAAATAAATGAATTGAGTTTAGTTGCCGAGATTCGAACTTACGACCTCCTGTATGTCAAGCTGTTGTCCTATCCATTACACCACACAACCACACTACATATTTTAACTTTTTTAACGCTACTGAGGGCAACACAAAATTCCAAATTCTTTTTTTTTGCCAATTACTCTCAAGCGAGGATTCACAAGGGTAAATGGCTGCAGTGCGTGATACCTGGGATCTTAACCTACATTACCGTTTAGACAGTTTCAGAAAGTTGATCGCATCCCTGAGGACCTCTCTTCGTCAGTGATGGACCAATGACCTTGCAGTTTGCCCCCCCCCCCCCTTTTTAAACCAACCTTGTCAGTGCCTCTTCTATCAGATAAGTTACTTGAGAGTAATACATGAGTTTTAGATAGTAACAGAAGCATAACTGTTGAAAACTGGCAGCAGCCTTATTACTGTTCTTACTCTGAGCAAGGCATGTCATATTTAACTCTTACTTGTTCTGTAAAGTAAAGATTGCATAAAGTAGTCACTAACTCTTTCTTGTTTCCCCATACAGATTCTTCGTTGTATAACTGTGACATCTATTTGTTATTTTGCCATGGAAGGAAATGTAAGTCTCGGACCCATCCCAGACATTAAGCTGAAGATGTAGAATGTGCACCAGATCTATCTATTGTCCTTGAAATTAATGACAGTTCTGAATTACTTGAAATTTCACTACTTAACGTTACGGAAAGAACACATCACAGGTGCCCAGAGAAAACATGACAGTTGCTCAGAATACATTTTATCTGAGTCTTGTTGCTTTATATTAAAATTACAAAAAACAGCATTAGAAACACTATGTGTTCCGGTGGAAAATAAGCTGTCGTGATACATCCCATACCCTAGATGAGAAGTATCATGCCCGTAAATACATATGTCAGAGAAAAGATGTTCATGACAGAGTAGTCAATAATTGGTGAGCACCCGAATGTTGGGAGGTGTTTTAAATTTTAGGTGTTAATAACAGAGCTAATGATCCAGTGGCTGTATGGAAGTGGATAGCAGTCAGACAACCCTCCCTGCTGTGTTGAAGACAGGAGTTCCATGGAGCGGGCAGTATGGAGGAAAGAGCTGAATGCAAAATTTCAAAGATAATAAATGTACTGTAATTGTTAATTATCAAGTTGAATATCAGATCTATTATGTACAGTGCAGAGAGGCAGAATACGAGTTGGTAGCTGTCCTCATTTATCATGTACTGAGTTGTAATTTTGAAGATAATACAAGAAGGTGCGTTGCATCTCACTTCTTATTTATTTGGTGGAGTGAATGAGAATGACAAGTCAATTTTCTGCAGCCTGTAAGGAGGCAAAGTCTGAGCCTATAGGGAGGAAGAAGGCACACGGATTCAGGGCATAGACTAGCAGGACCCTGATCAAACAGCAAATGAATATTCAGTAAGCAACATTCATTCTATATAAAAGGAGTTTTCAGGTGGCAAGCTATTTATTTTGGTATATGAGGTGAAGTGTAACAAACCACTATGCATCCAAAGCCAACCTGAAACACTTCAATGCCTCAAGAACACTGCTGTGCTGAATGCACAGACAGTTTAATGCTAAAACTCGAAGGGAAACTGAGCAGAAGTTGTGTAAAAGAAAAACTGCAAATACTTACTTAGCATCAACTTCACAAGGCAAATAAAAATCCAAACAATTTTTTGACACTACTTAAAACAGGGCAATGAAATCAAGGGTATTACGAAACGAGGATGGTATTTTGTAAAACGGAAGCTATAGAACTGGAAACATAATAGATAAGGATGCAGAAACACAAGTCCATACTTTTTTCTATGATGAAGATATAAGTTTAATTTCTGCTAAAAACAAGGAGATGCTTATCTGTCCCTTTAGAAAATGGCAAAAAAGTTAATCAACAAAATGAGGAATTTTGTACAATCTGAAAGATGTGTGCATAGCATTCAAAGAATGAAAAAGTTCTGTGAATTTCGCCCAAACAATGCATCACCATAAACAGTTGTGGAATGCATAGCATTTGTATATGCACTTATCACCAAAAAGGAGAACTGCTGAGGTGTGCTGCATATGTAAAAGAACCACACACTGAACTTCTACAGAAAGTTATTTGCAATCTGGAAAATGTGGGGTCTATGGTGCATCAATGTTCTCAGTGTCCTGTTATGATGTTGTGTACATCATTGTAGCATGGTACAAACAAATTCTATGTATATATAAAAAAAATCATCTAAATTCTGCAACAAATACCACACATCTAAAATCTTATTTACTTCAGTGACGACAGTTTTGCACAACATAAAAATTTTAAGAACCCCATAAATTGGTGCCACCACAATCAGCAGATCATGGAGTAGCTGCAGAATGAATTTTTTTTGTCACTATCCATGGAAAAAATGCATATGATGGAGTTGATAGTAACATTAAATGTTCAACCACAAGAGCAAGTTGACAGTGTCCACATGACAATCACTCTGCAGCTCCAAAAGGTCTGTTTACATTTGCCAAAACCCATATTTCAGGAATACAAACATTTTATGTTATGACAATGCAGGTAACAAAATTTACAAATATGTTACTCAAAGTTATGAAACTGGTTCTACCATTGCTGGAACAAGAGTTAAACATTTTTTCAAACAACTGAATGAAAGCAGATTGTCATAGAGTGCATTTCATCATATTAATCCAGACAAGTTCATCTTGGGCTTCAAAACAAGACCTCTGTTACTATTAAAGATGAAATGTCAATTGCAGCTCTCTATAATAACCAATGGTGGTGAGGAATAATTCTGGAAAAATGTGAAGAACATAAAAATGCAAAGATCAAATTCATGAGACCAAGAGGACCTTCCTCAGTCTATTCATGGCCTCTTCATTCTGATGCTTGCTGGGTCCCTTATGAAAATATTTTAATGGCTTTGCCTGCTCCTAGTCATAAGTCACTCATATACTTTCAAATCAAGACACAGTATGTTTGGCTCAACTTGAACACATGATAGCAAACTGTCTGCTTTGACCTGTGTTGTATGACATCACAGTTGTGCATTGTGGTTGGTTGATTTAAAAGAGGGAGGGGGGGGGGGAAGGGACCAAACTGCTAGGTCATTGGTCCCTCATTTTGATTAAAATAATTCCACAAGAGTGGGAGTAAAATAATCGAGATATACAAAACAGAACTGGAAGAAAGGAGAAAATCACAAGATTGACAGAAGGGCAACAAACACTAAAATGGACAAAATTGGACAAGAAAACCACAGAGAGATGCAGAAAATATGTAGAAGAGATCAAAACAAGAGAGCAGATTACCATGGCTGGCTGACCATGAGAATAAAAAGTAGAAGCCGGCCACTCTGCAATACATTAAAACCTCCACCCTAAAACACTAGGGCACAGAGGGTACAAAGGACATGCACTAAAACTTATATCAAATGATAAAACCCACCCTCACGAATAAAACGTAAAACTAAAGCTGCTGTTGAGGCATTGTCGCCCAACACTGAAGTTAGGGTGCTGGAAAAATTAAAAGTCTGCCACAGAGCTGCTAAAAGTGGGTAGTCCAGCAAGAGGTGGATGACCATCATTTGTGAGCCACAGCGAACCGAGATGGGTCCTTGCAGCGGAGGAGGTAACCATGCGCTAGCCACATATGGCCAATGCGGAGCCGGTAGAGGACAACTGATTCCCTGCGAGGGAACTGCATGGAAGAGTTCCACACATTCGTAGTGTCCTTAATGACATGCAGTTTGTTGCTCGTACTGTTATGCCATTCCATCTCCCAAAGCCGAAAAACCCTGCATCAAAGACAGAATGCAGGTCAGTTTTGGAGATGCCCGTCTCCAGAAGCGGTTTCCGTGTAGCCTGTTTGGCCAGCCTGTAGGCAAGTTTGCTGCTTGGGATTCCGAAGTGTCCTGGGGTGCATACAAATACCACTGAAGGGACCATTCGAGGGCATAGATGGTCCTGAATGGACACTACCAAAGGATGGTGAGGGTAGCACTGGTCGATAGCTTGTAGGCCGCTCAAGGAGTCATTACACAGGAGAAATTACTTGCCAGGGAATGAGCGGATGTGCTCAAGAACACAAGATATGGTCGCAAGCTCTGCAGTGAAAACACTGCTGTTCAATATGTCCTCCATGAACGTACACAAAGCCTAAAAGACCATCAACCATCAAGCCGTCGGTGTAAACCACTTCATGGCCCCAGTACATGCCAAGAATCGAGAGGAACTGATAACGGAGAGCCGTGGGGTACCAGAGCCCTTAAGGCCATATGAAAGGTTCAGAAGAATCTGCGGCCTAGGTGTACACCATGGAGGTGTATGTGAATGGACCTCGAGGAGAGGTGGTAACGAGAAGGACTCCATTTCATACAGAAGGGACCGGACATGAACCGCAATCATAAGCCCTGACCTCGGCTGCCAATGTGGGAGATGAACCGCCTTGGTTGGGAAAAGGAGATGCTAATTTGGATGCGCAGGAGAACTATGAACGTGTGTAATGTAACTGGCGAGCGGTTGTGCACGCCTAACCTTCAATGGAGGGACTCTGGCCTCCACCAGGACACTGGTCACCAGACTCGTTCTAATAGGCATTGCTAGGCGAACGCCACAGTGGTGCACTGGGTCGAGTAAACAAACGATGCGGGCACAGCCGAACCGTAAACCAGACTCCCATACTCAAGGTGGGATTGAACAAGGGCTCTGTAGAGCTGCAGCAGAGTAGAGCGATCCACACCCCAGTTGGTGTTGCTTAGGCAGCAGAGGGCATTGAGTTGCTGCCAGCACTTCCACTTAAGCTGATAAGGTGACGTAGCAAAGTCAATTGGGCGTCGAAAACCTGTTGTAAGAACTGATATGTCTCCCCTACAGTGAGTTGATTGTCATTAAGGTAAAGCTCTGGTCCTGGATGAACGATGCAACGCCGACAGAAATGCACGACACATGACATCACGGCTGAAATGTGGAAGCCATGGGTTAGAGCCCATGACTGTGCCTTGTGAATGGCTCCCTGTAGGCACCACCCAGCAACACCAATACTGGAGGAACAGTACGAAATGCAGAAGTCATCCTCATACAGAGAAGGTGAGACTGACGGCCCTACAGCTGCTGCTGGACCATTAATAGCCACTAAAAATAGAGTCACACTCAATAAAGAGCCCTGCAGAATGCCATTCTCCTGAATATTGGGGGAAACTATGGGTGGTACAGAGCGACAGGAAATTTTGAATAAAAAGCGGGATCGGGTCCTGGAGACCCCACTCATACAATGTGGCAAGGATATGATCTCGCCAAGTCTTGTTGTATGCTTTATGTAAGTCAATGGAAAAGATTTTTCGGATGACAGACTCAAGGGACACAAGATTATCAGTGTTAGAGCGACTCTGGCAGAAGTCACCCTGACATGGAGCCAGTGGGCCACGCGACTCCAGGGCCCAACCCAACTGCCGAAACACCATACGTTCCAGCAGCTTACAAAGAGAGTTGGTGAGGCTGGTGGGCTGGTAGCTATCCACATCAAGCAGGTTTTGATCGGGTTTGAGCACCATTGCAATGGACAGATGCCATCACACCAGATCCGGTTGAAGATGACAAGGAGATGTCGCTTGTAGTCAGTCGAGAGATGTTTAATCACCTGACTGTGGATCTAATCCAGCCATGGAGCTGTGTTGGAGCAATGTGCAAGGGTGCTGAGGAGCTCCCACTCTGTGAATGGGGTGTTACAGGATTCACTGTGGCATGTAATGAACGAGAGGACTTTCCTTTCCATGGGCCGTTTGAGGGTGCAAAGGGCTGGGGGATAGTTCTCCGATGCAGAGGCTCGAGCATTGTGCTCAGCAAAGTGCTCGGCAATCGCATTTGCGCTGAGAGGTAACATGCCATTGATGTTCAAGCCAGGGACACCTGTCGGGGTCTAGTACCCAGAAAGACATCTGATATTTGTCCAGACTTGGGAAGGTGATGTGTTGCACACAATGGTCAACACGTACCTCTCCCAACAGTCCTGTTTCCGTCATTTTATAAGCTGGTGAACACAGGCAAGGAGCCGCTTAAAGGCTATTGGGTGCTCTAGGAAGAGGTACCGCTTATGTCGCTGTAGAGCTGGCCGAAGCTCTTTAATTGCCTCAGTGACTTCTGGCGACTGCCAAGGGACTGTCTTTCGCCAGGGGCACTCTAAAGAATGAGAGACTGTGTTCTCCGTCGCAGGAACGATCGTTGTAGAGACCTGCTCAACGACACCATCAGTGGCACCATGTGGAGTGTTTAGTGGTGACAGTAGAGGTGAAGGCTTCCCAGTCTGCCTTGTTTAAAGCTCATCTGGGTAGGCATCCGTGGGCATGACGCCAGGGGAGTGACAGGAAGATGGGGAAGTGGTCACTACCACACAGGTTGTATGTGTTCTCCAGTGGATAGATGGGAGAAGGCCATGACCGCAAACCGAGAGATCAATGACCGAATACGTGCCATGTGCCACACTGACATGTGTGGGAGCACCTGTATTTAGGAGGCAGAGGTTGAGTTGTGACAACAAATTTCCGACCTCCCTATCTCGGCCAGTAAGCATGGCACCACCCTACAAGGTGTTATGCACATTAAAATCCCCCAAAAGTAGGAAAGGTTTAGAGAGTTGATCAATCAGTGCAGCCAATACGTTCAGGGGTACTGCACCACCTGGAGGAAGATAAACACTGCAGTCAGTTATTTCCTGTGTCGTCCTTATCCTGACAGCCAAAGCTTCAGGAGGGGTTTAAAGGGGCACAGGTTCACTACGTACTGAGTTCAGGAAATAGACGCAAACTCCATCTGACACTCTATTATAGTTGCTACGGTTCCTGTAACATCCCTTATAGCTGCGGAGGGCAGGGGTCCACATTGCTGGGAACAAGGTTTCCTGGAGGGCAGTGCAGAAAGCAGGTGTAAAGCTTAACAGCTGCTGTAGCTCAGCCAAGTGGTGGAAAAAACCGCCACACTTCCACTGGAGGATTATGTGATCTTGAGATTAGGAAGGCATGAGACACTCAAAGAGGCAGTCTACGCCTCAGCGTCACCTACTGCCACCAGATGAGTACCTGTGCGATCGACATCCATTGTGTTTGAGGGCCCAGCGAGAGCTAGGTCCTTAGTGGATGCCAGTATCTCCACCTCATCCTCAGACACAGAGCTTGTAGGTAGTGGTGGTGATAATAATATGGGGAAGAGCTTGTGGTGATTTGTTAGTGAGTTATTTTGATGTTGGCAACTGTGAGCAATAGATTGGTTTGTAGGTTTGGAATTATTAGTGCAGTGTGTTGTTCATGCTTCAGGGATATAATTTTATTTTTCGTTTTTTGTTAGTGATGGATATGACAACAAAGATCATAAGTTGGTCCTTGTATGCTCCAAATGGAGACGACATTTGGAGCACAATTAAATTCCTACATTTATTTGGCTTAATTGTTGAGTATGTCAAATGTTATGTATGAAATTGACCAAGTTTACTGCATCTTAGACAAGGGCAAGATACGTGGCACTGCTGTGGAACAATGTATGGCATTCTATCTGGGTTGGATCCTGATTTGACGATTCTTAGCTTCCTATTCAAGAATTCGTGTTAAAGACTTATGATTTTTGCTATGCCAGATTTTTGTGTTGGCTGATTTTTGTATGAATTTGTATGATTCTATACTTGATGTTTATGATTTTGGTCAATGGAAATGTTTAACATTATTTTAAATGATGTTTGTGTTATATCTTGGGACTTTGTATGTCGACACTGGTGAAAACCGCCAGTTGGTATTGAGTGCCTTGGTTTATACATATTCTTCACTGATAACTAGTTTAAACTTAAAAACACTTATATTAAAATGTTGTATTTTGTACTAACTCAAGATCATTTGCTGTACACAAGCCAAGAAACACAAAAGTAAGTGAATATATTTTTATTTGTGTCCTTTCAGTTTTAAATAATTAAACACAATAAACAACGCCCTCCTGGTTTTTTTTACATTGGAAAGTATGATAATAGGCATTATGTTAAACAATAATTATGAAATGGTGAAAGTAGTGATTTTAGCGGGAAAAATTAGCTACTAAATTTTCTGAAGGGGAAAAAGAGGTCTTTAGAAACAACTTTCATTAAAGATCTGAATTATTTGTACTAAGCACAAGTCCAGCATAATTTTATATCATAGGTGAACCTTTTATCTTTTCAGTGACACCAAATTGAATGAAACTAATTCATAAATAAAAACAGTTACAGTGGTTACAAAATTTTAGCCCACCTTTCCTATCAACAACAAATGTGGAAAGACCTGACTACCAAAATTACACCCTACACACAGTTTTGATGTAAAAAATTTGGAAAAAATAACTTTAACCCTCTTTCATTATGTGCTTTTGAGTGACTTTAAATGAGAAAAAAGGATGCTTCTAATATAACCTATAATACAATAAGACTGCCCTTTCCTCACTATATATGAAAAATGGTGCATCATGGCAATATCTGTGCATGTTAGTTGATGTGTGAGCGATATTATTATTTGTTAACCTCGTTAGGCCCTACTTGCCCTGGTGAGAGAAGCACCACCCTCCTACATCGGATTTGACAGTTCATAATTTACAGTGTTCTTTCCCTAGTTGTTTTGGAGACATCACAAGATCAGAATTATTCATGAATACAAACAGAAAGACATGTTTTCATAGGTGAATTTGTACAGTTGTTAAATAATTTGGGAAAAAATGGATATTTGTGCCACCCAACTTTACAATGGTATGCTTACTTTTGTCAGTTTGGATTATTCCTCCTGTGAATACGTTTGTAATGATAGAAACTGATAGAGAATAAACATAAAATTGTCCATCTGATGGCAAACATTCCTTTTTTCAAAGAAAGACAACTGTCACTGTCAAGGGCAATGTATAAGGAATTTAGCCACAGAATGCAGATTTTCACGACCTATACTAGTGATGTTGCTGTTATTTGTAATATGGGCATTAGGCTGAGATTCAAGGAAGAGAATCATGCCTTAGATCACGGTGTAATGCTCATAATATGAATACCAGCAACATCGAAATTAGCCACGTATTTTCTGATGAACCATGTAGACATTTGCTTTATGTGATATGGAAAAAGATGAGAAATCTACATCCCGATGGCTGAACGGGGAGTTGGTCCTAGATTCTTTAACTTAAGTACCAGGATTCAAATTCTTGTCTGTCCGTCCAGAGTTGGGTTTTCCCCTAAAACACTTACGACAGATGACAGGATATTTCCTTTGAAGAGTGCACCACCAACTGTCGTCTGCAATCTCACGTTTTTCTTTGTCTCCACAACAACTTGGGAAAAAGCAATAATTAGAATAAAAACTGAGGAGTGTTGAATTATTTTAACCCAATTTCTCGCGAAAAATTTTGGGCGCCGAATTGTGAGTGGATATGGTTAGCAGCATAAAGGTATTTGTTGAGATAACAATATGGACATACCCAACACCTAGTTCGGTGATTATTAAATGTGAAAATATGGGTTGAACGACCTGGCACTTGCATGTTACTATCGTCAGTTTCTAATTTAAGAATCGAGGTTTGAATAAATCTATAGCGGCTGAAACATGGGGCAGTGTATCATACAACGTATGTCAAATACATATATTCAAGTCGGCCTATAGTGACACAGGCACTTGGTTTCATTTTAGACGAAAGTCAAGTTTACAGTGAATTCTGGAGAATGTTTCTCGCTATCTCTCATTTTGATACATACTACGGTAACAACTTGGTGTTCAGTAGAAATAACAACGGCTTATATAAGTCGTGCCCAAGATCAACAGAAACTACTGAAAACACACCTCGTTCACAGTCTACATAATGTGAAAATACCTTACAGCGACAAGTGTAGGTGCTATAAGAAAAGCTTACCATGGAATAGTAACGCCCTTTTTTTGTCGTTTGCTCTGTCTCTTACGGTTCACATTATAACGATAACGCTTCTTCCTCTTCTGTTTACGTATTTTCGTCATTTCTTACTACACCACAACAGCTATTTACAAACACGTGCAACCTTCTACAGCGCTGAGCGCTTCACGTAAACACTATTCAAAGATGTTAGTAATGAGCAGCACCACTAGTGACCATTGAGATGCACGAGACAGAATTTTTGTCGCCAACATACTTTACTTATATGGTCAAAGGCTTGCCCGCAAGTGCTCTAGAGATTTTGAATGCATATAGTACAGATAGATCCCGTTCAAAAGTACCGTACATTCTGTACAAGTACTTTTTACACACCTCAATAATTACTGCATTCTGGCGGCTAGCTAGAATGAACTTCGCTAAAACATTTGGAGAGATAATGCAAGGGTATGAAATAACACTGTTAAACAAGACTGAACTTCTATTCTAGAGACTGGTGGTTCTGATCTTCATCCAGCCACCTTGATTTAGGTTTTCCGTGGTTTCCGTAAATTACTTCAGGCAAATGTCGGGATGGTTGCTACTATATAGCCATGGCGACTTCCTGTCTTCTCTTGTCAAACTAAACCTGTTAGTACGACTGTATACGAGGTGACTTTTTTTCTTACTTTGAAATAGAGAAATATCTCAAAAATTGCACATCTAATTAAAAATGGAAAATACGTATTAAATATTTTAAAAAAGGTATCCTCCGATACCAATGTTGACACTCCCCCACCCCACCACCTGGAGAGTAACTTTGAAGTCTTAAATACGAACATCCAATTTTTTTTGTAGGTAAGAAATATATCGGAAAAATACGTAACTTTTAAATGTAACACTTTTGTTGTTGCTTAATAGATTGCACTGTAATCGACAAATAACAAAACTGAGTCCCAAATCGGTATTGTCTGGAGAAAAATGCATTCGATCAAAACATACAAGTTCAGTAATTGTGAAAGAAGCTTGTCTGAGGTGTGTCCTTCCATCTCTCCCTTACCAAATGGGACTAGCAGGGGATACTGAACATATACAGAGAACAGTAGCAAGAAAGCTCACAGATTCGTTTGACCCATGGGAGAGTCTCTCTGGGATGTTGAAAGAGGTGAGCTGGCAGACCCTTGAAGATAGATGGGAACTATCCAAAGAGAGTGTATACTGACTAGGAGTTACTACATATCACCCCCATAGGGATAGTGAGGATAAGATTAGATTAATTACAGTACACACAGAGGCATTTAAAAAATCATTTGTCCCTTGCACCATACATGAGTGAAATGGGCAAAAGCCTTAATTACTGGTGCATTGGACATACCCTCTGATATGCACCTCATAGTGGTTCGCAGAGTATAGTTGTAGATGTAGACTTAGAAATGAGAAATGTTTCTGATATAAACATCTGACATTGTTTAGTGAACCATATTGTGTGTTGTTAGGATTCCTTAAGTAACTCCACAAACGAAAGTCAGGTGGAGTATAATCTGATTTCTCGCTGGTCAAGGCACAGGAATGCCTCATCTGATCCACAGACTATTATGCATACAATCTAATACTATCTGTGCTGCTACAGAATAATGTCATGGACAACCACCAAGTCCAAGGGAAATCACATCGTCTGTAGCAAGACCAGGGGAAAGCCTGCAAGCAGTACTGGAAGATTGTCCTACAGGAATGTTCGATATTTATCATCATTTAAGGTGCCATTGATAAAGAATGAACCAATGAATATGTCATCAATTATTCCACACCAAACGTAATGTTTGATGATCAGCCTGGGTTTTCCAGATTTTAGTAACACATGTTGTATCTTTTAATCGAAACCATGGTTAGTGATGGCCAACTGGAGAGAGAACAATACTCAAGCAAAGAAACTGGGCCTCTCTGTATTCGATGAAGCGATCACTTGCAAATTGTTCTGGAAATTATTGTTATGAAGTTCTGATGGAGAGAAAAATGAAAAGGATGATATTTTCACGTTTCATTATCGGGCGAAGAGTAGTCTGACTAATTTCGCGTTTCATGGCTTAATTGCCGATTGCTAATGGGGGTGGAGGCTGGGGGGGGGGGGCATGATTCACTGCAGCTAATATCGCAGTTTCATCATTCTCTCCAGCAACAGTTCTTTGATCACTCCTTTCACATGCTTGTACTGTTCCCTTGGTGAAGAGCTGTCGAATAACCAGCAAAGAGAAGCAAGTGATCACATGCTGTTTGGAAAATGTTGAGCATAAAGGGTTACAGCATTATCAGAATTCCTGCCACTGTCTCCATTAATGTAAACCATTTCAGTTTTCTGTTCTACTGCAATACCTTGCGTTCTAATTAGTAACGCCATCAGGTTAAGAAGGAACATATTTAAGAAATGAAGGATGACACACAACAATGAAATCAAGTCAATTAACGAATTAATGTTTCAAAACAGCTACATGGAGAAAACTGCAGAACACTGAGCTTTTTGCTACACACATCTGTTTTTATGTTTTTTGATCCAAGGCATTTCTCTTGTGATAATACCACTTTGGGACTCAGTTGTCTTATTTGTCGATTAAAGCACTATCTACTGTCCAACAACAAAGTTTTACATACATGCAAAAGTTACATATTTTGTACTGTAGAACCTGATTCTACAATAAAAGTGGGATATTCTTATATAAGATATCAGCCACAGCCCCACTCGCTGGGAGTGGGTCAGGGGAGTCAATATATATGTCAACATACAAAATTTTTAAAAATATTGAACACATATTTTTCCGTTTTTTTATCTGATGCACAATTTTTGAGATATTTCATTGTGTCAAGATAAAAAACTCACCATTTCTGTGAATTATGTTATTTCTATTGTTCTTAAAATGTAATAGCATGATATGTTCAACGTCTTTGCACAAGTGATCACTAGATGAATAAAACAACAACTATTACTGTACTTGTAGATACCACAAATGTTTTTATTATATAAACAGAAGTGATAACCAAACTTTACTTTATCTGTTTTGCACTGCTATCAGTCATACTCTCAGGGCTCTGTTTTAATAAATTATGATGCTTTAGCATTGATATTGTATAATTTTATCTTTTGTTAAAATGATGTCTGAAAAAAAAGAAAAATATCAAAGAATGTGTATTGTAATTAATGAATGGTCCAATATTTTTTGTACACTGTGTAGTCGTAGATTCATAGAACCAATAAATAAATAATTCTAATTTGGAAGTAAAATAACACATGAGGGACGAAGCTAAGAAGATATAAGAAGGAAACTAACATAAGGCAAGAAGTGATTCCTTGCAAAAAGGAGTCTACTGGTATCAATAACAATTAATGTGAGGAAGAAAATTCGCCAGCCA
Organism: Schistocerca nitens; assembly: GCF_023898315.1. Classification (NCBI taxonomy): domain Eukaryota; kingdom Metazoa; phylum Arthropoda; class Insecta; order Orthoptera; family Acrididae; genus Schistocerca; species Schistocerca nitens. The sequence continues at coordinate 1,188,610,685 of NC_064614.1, read as the reverse complement.
CTGTGGCTGAGCGGTTATAGATGTTTTAGTGGTTGTGTGTGATGTCCTTAGGTTAGTCAGGTTTAAGTAGTTCTAAATCTAGGGTACTGATGACCTTAGATGTTAAGTCCCATAGTGTTTAGAGCCATTTGAACCATTTTTGAAGACATTTCTGAGAAGATACATTTGGAGTGCAGCGAATCTTGGACTGTGACAAACGGGGAAGGAACCCAACTGAAGCGTTTCAGATGTAGTGCTGTGGAAGGAGGTTGAAAATTAGGTGAACTGATAAGAAATGAAGTGGTTCTCTGCAGGATCGGTGATTAAGGAATATGAAGAAAGCACTGACAAGAAGGGACAGAATGGTAAGACATGTGTTAAGACATTCGCGAAAATATTCTGTGGTAGGTACCAGAGACAAATATAAAGGTGAAAATAGTAGGGTAAGACAGATGTTGGAATATATACAACAAATAATTGAGAATGGTTGGTGCACATGTTACTCTGAGATGAAGACATAGGAGAGGGAACTGTAGCAGGCCACATCAGACGTATCTGAAAGTTCATGACCTGCCCTTCTTCCAAATCATTTGCTTACTCTTCATTCAGCTTTAAGGGAACTAAGTTAATAATTATACATATTCATTCTTCACATCGTAGGTACTATAGTTACATCATGTAGGAAAGAGGCTCTGCACATTGAGGGGGAGCGATAGGGAAGCAGGAAGGGGATGAGATTTGCTTAAGTGAGGCAGCAGGGAGCAAGTAAATGAAATCCACATTGTCAAACCATGTTACTACAGAAAACAGAAATGCCTATGGAACATCATACCGTGTTATACATTCACATGTTTGAGCAGGACAACAAATTTTGCAACTGTTTTCGATCAACCATTTGGATGAGACAAATTATACTTACTGATTTGGCAATGCTGCATCAGCTGTTTCACAGTTTTAGTCCATATCATGTTAGATGCATGTTTGAAAATATATCAAGTACAATTTGTCTTAAAAGACAACTTTCTACCAGCAAGGCCATCGAAACCGATTAACGTATTTGTCATTTTCGTGTCATTTGAACTGTATTATAACTAAGAATGTGGTACACAATCGTCTATTGATGAGAACATGACCTGCGATTCACATGTTACAGATCTTAAGTATTCAAGTTTTGCAACTTTTCCATTATTGACAACAGCATTCTTTGTACATAAAAATGTAAGAAAACTGACTCACTTTCTCTACTTTCATTCGCTAAATTGTTACACAATGATATTGTTTGTTACTTTTCTTAGAGGAATATAGTATTTGTTGCACAAAAATGTATAATGAGGATAATATGTGATGTCCAGTCTAGAACCTCTTGAAGACAGCTTGTTAAAGAGTCAGGCGTAATGACAACTGCATCACAGAACATTTACAGCTGTATGAAGTTTGTTTTCAGTGAACAATGGTAATTCGAAAATAATAGTAACATGCGTCATTACAGTAATACTGGAACAGAAATCTTTTACACTAATTATCAATCACTCATAACTGGGTATATATATATATATATATATATATATATATATATATATATATATATATATATATATATATGTGTGTGTGTGTGTGTGTGTGTGTGTGTGTGTGTGTGTGTGTGTATATAAATATATATATACAGGGTGATTCACCTAACATTACCGCTGGATATATTTCGTAAATCACATCAAATACTGACGAATCGATGCCACAGACCGAACGTGAGGAGAGGGGCTAGTGTAATTGGTTAATACAAACCATAAAAAAATGCACGGGAGTATGTTTTTTAACACAAACCTACGTTTTTTTAAATGGAACCGTATTAGTTTTGTTAGCACATCTGAACATATAAACAAATACGTAATCAGTGCCGTTTGTTGCACTGTAAAATGTTAATTACATCCGGAGATATTGTAACCTAAATTTGATGCTTGAGTACCACTCCTCCGCTGTTCGATCATGTGTATCGGAGAGCACCGAATTACGTAGGGATCCAAAGGGAACGGTGATGGACCTTAGGTACAGAAGAGACTGGAACAGCACATTACATCCACATGCTAACACCTTTTTATTGGTCTTTTTCACTGATGCACATGTACATTACCATAAGGGGTGAGGTACACGTACACACGTGGTTTCCGTTTTCAATTACGGAGTGGAATAGAGTGTGTCCCGACACGTCAGGCCAATAGATGTTCAATGTGGTGGCCATCATTTGCTGCACACAATTGCAATCTCTGGCGTAATGAATGTCGTACACGCCACAGTACATCTGGTGTAATGTCGCCGCAGGCTGCCACAATACGTTGTTTCATATCCTCTGGGGTTGTAGGCACATCACGGTACACATTCTCCTTTAACGTACCCACAGAAAGAAGTCCAGAGGTGTAAGATCAGGAGAACGGGCTGGCCAATTTATGCGTCCTCCACGTCCTATGAAACGCTCGTCGAACATCCTGTCAAGGGTCATCCTAGTGTTAATTGCGGAATGTGCAGGTGCACCATCATGCTGATACCACATACGTCGACGCGTTTCCAGTGGGACATTTTCGAGCAAAGTTGGCAGATCATTCTGTAGAAACACGATGTATGTTGCAGCTGTTTGGGCCCCTGCAATGAAGTGAGGACCAATGAGGTGGTCGCCAATGATTCCGCACCATACATTTACAGTCCACGGTCGCTGTCGCTCTACCTGTCTGAGCCAGCGAGGATTGTCCACGGATCAGTAATGCATGTTCCGTAGATTCACTGCCCTGTGGCTTGTGAAACCCGCCTCATCGGTAAACAGGTAGAACTGCAACGCATTCTCTGTTAATGCCCATTGACAGAATTGCACTCGATGATTAAAGTCATCACCATGTAATTGCTGATGTAGCGACACATGAAACGGGTGAAAGCGGTGACGATGCAGTATGCGCATGACACTACTTTGACTCAGTCCACCGGCTCTCGCAATGTCCCGTGTACTCATGTGTGGGTTCATGGCAACAGCAGCTAACACACCAACTGCACTCGCTTCTCCTGTGACGGGCCTGTTACGGACCCGTTTGCGTGCTACGACCATACCTGTTGCATACAGTTGGCGGTAGATGTGTTGCAATGTGCGGCACGTTGGATGCTCTCAGTCCGGGTACTATTCTGCATACACCCTGCAGGCTTCAGCTGCATTTCGTCGACACTCGCCATAGATGAGTATCATCTCCTCCTTTTCAGAGTTCGAATACACCATGGTCACAGTTCCTACAACACTACATTATCACAGACGTCCGGTAACACGGTGTACTAGAGTTGGTCTGTGTGCGGAGACGAATGCAGAATAACAATAGCAGCAAGCGCTACATGCGGGCACTGCGACAACTAGACCAAACCACAACAGTGCACTACAGCCACACTCGTAAACACGGTCGTCATCGTAAACATGTCCCTGCAGATGCTGCTCGCCGACCGTGGCCCGTGTTCGTTACAACACGCAACTGAACGTCGGAGGTTTCAAGTGTCAACTTTAGGTTACAATATCTCCGGATGTAATTAACATTTTACAATGCAACAAACGGCACTGATTACGTATTTGTTTATATGTTCAGATGTGCTAACAAAACTAACGTGGTTCCATTTAAAAAAACGTAGGTTTGTGTTAAAAAACATACTTCCGTGCGTATTTGTATGGTTTGTATTAAACAATTACACTTGACTAGCCCCTCTCCTCACGTTCGGTCTGTGGAATCGGTTCTTCAGTATTTGATGTGGTTTGCGAAATATATCCAGCGGTAATGTTAGGTGACTAACCATATATATATATATATATATATATATATATATATATATATATATATATATATATATATATAAATTCGATTCAGTGGTTCTGCCATGATAAGGTGATAGAATGACAGACTTACTCTCACATTTATAGTATTGATACCTTACAGGTCACTCACTGCGTGTTTCAACAAGAAGTGAAGTGCTGTATAATGGGTGAAATATGCTAGTTTATAATAAAAACGCCAAACAGGAAACCAGGTGCTACAGTACTGGCCAACAAGAGGACTTCTGCGAAATGTCAAGGCGCACAAACAACAAATGTACTGACTATATGAAGCCTGGCAATGATGGAAACTCAAAATGTGTAGCTTCAAATAAAGCTGTCTATAGTAGTAACTTGTGGCTCTACTACTACCCATTAACTAGGAAAAGAATCCAGTGAGATCAAATATTTACCGAAAATATCTGAATGCAGCCCTACAAATTTACAAATTTCTCACAAAGTAGAGCTTTTAACTTAGCTTGTGTTGCGACTTAAATCAACATGAAAGTAAACGACATCTGTTTCTTGTACCTTTGTGGTAAATACTGCCAAAAAAAGAAACAAGAAGTTATAACACAACAAGACACAGTTATATTCTGTTAATTCCTGGCTTTCTGGATTTTTTAAACTCGCAGTTACATGCTGCCTGTAAGTAAAAACTGTGACATTCACTGTCTTTCATTTCGTATCCTCTCTCTCTCTCTCTCTCTGTCTCTCTCTCTCTGTCTCGCTCTCTATATATATACACCCCCTCCTCTGAATCCACCACTGTGACTTTAGCTGCAGGCATGTCACTTCTTTCTATTAAAAACTTTCTTCTATATTTGATGACCCCCCCCCCCATGAACCATGGACCCTGCCGTTGGTGGGGAGGCTTGCGTGCCTCAGTGATACAGATGGCCGTACCGTAGGTGCCACCACAACGGAGGGGTATCTATTGAGAGGCCAGACAAACATGTGGTTCCTGAAGAGGGGCAGCAGCCTTTTCAGTAGTTGCAGGGGCAACAGTCTGGATGATTGACTGATCTGGCCTTGTAACATTAACCAAAACGGCCTTGCTGTGCTGGTACTGCGAACGGCTGAAAGCAAGGGGAAACTACAGCTGTAATTTTTCCCGAGGACATGCAGCTTTACTGTATGATTAAATGATGATGGCGTCCTCTTGGGTAAAATATTCCGGAGGTAAAATAGTCCCCCATTCGGATCTCCGGGCGGGGACTACTCAAGAGGACGTCGTTATCAGGAGAAAGAAAACTGGTGTTCTACGGATCGGAGCGTGGAATGTCAGATCCCTTAATCGGGCAGGTAGGTTAGAAAATTTAAAAAGGGAAATGGATAGGTTAAAGTTAGATATAGTGGGAATTAGTGAAGTTCGGTGGCAGGAGGAAGAAGAATTTTGGTCAGGTGATCACAGGGTTATAAATACAAAATCAAATAGAGGTAATGCAGGAGTAGGTTTAATAATGAATAAAAAATAGGAATGCGGGTTAGCTACTACAAACAGCATAGTGAACGCATTATTGTGGCCAAGATAGACACAAAGCCCATGCCTACTACAGTAGTACAAGTTTATATGCCAAATAGCTCTGCAGATGATGAAGAAATTGATGAAATGTATGATGAGATAAAAGAAATTATTGAGGTAGTGAAGGGAGACGAAAATTTAATAGTCATGGGTGACTGGAATTCGTCAGTAGGAAAAGGGAGAGAAGGAGACATAGTAGGTGAATATGGATTGGGGGGAAGAAATGAAAGAGGAAGCCGCCTTGTAGAATTTTGCACAGAGCATAACTTAATCATAGCTAACACTTGGTTCAAGAATCATAAAAGAAGGTTGTATACCTGGAAGAATCCTGGAGATACTAAAAGGTATCAGATAGATTATATAATGGTAAGACAGAGATTTAGGAACAAGGTTTTAAATTGTAAGACATTTCCAGGGGCAGATGTGGATTCTGACCACAATCTATTGGTTATGAACTGCAGATTGAAACTGAAGAAACTGCAAAAAGGTGGGAATTTAAGGAGATGGGACCTGGATAAACTGAAAGAACCAGAGGTTGTAGAGAGTTTCAGGGAGAGCATAAGGGAACAATTGACAGGAATGGGGGAAAGAAATACAGTAGAAGAAGAATGGGTAGCTCTGAGGGATGAAGTAGTGAAGGCAGCAGAGGATCAAGTAGGTAAAAAGACGAGGGCTAATAGAAATCCTCGGGTAACAGAAGAAATATTGAATTTAATTGATGAAAGGAGAAAATATAAAAATGCAGTAAATGAAGCAGGCAAAAAGGAATACAAACATCTCAAAAATGAAATCGACAGGAAGTGCAAAATGGCTAAGCAGGGGTGGCTAGAGGACAAATGTAAGGATGTAGAGGCTTGTCTCACTAGGGGTAAGATAGATACTGCCTACAGGAAAATTAAAGAGACCTTTGGAGAGAAGAGAACCACTTGTATGAATATCAAGAGCTCAGATGGCAACCCAGTTCTAAGCAAAGAAGGGAAGGCAGACAGGTGGAAGGAGTATATAGAGGGTTTATACAAGGGCGATGTACTTGAGGACAATATTATGGAAATGGAAGAGGATGTAGATGAAGATGAAATGGGAGATAAGATACTGCGTGAAGAGTTTGACAGAGCACTGAAAGACCTGAGTCGAAACAAGGCCCCAGGAGTAGACAACATTCCATTAGAACTACTGATGGCCTTGGGAGAGCCAGTCATGACAAAACTCTACCATCTGGTGAGCAAAATGTATGAGACAGGCGAAATACCCACAGACTTCAAGAAGAATGTAATAATTCCAATCCCAAAGAAAGCAGGTGTTGACAGATGTGAAAATTACCGAACTATCAGTTTAATAAGTCACAGCTGCAAAATACTAACGCGAATTCTTTACAGACGAATGGAAAAACTGGTAGAAGCGGACCTCGTGAAAGATCAGTTTGGATTCTGTAGAAATGTTGGAACACGTGAGGCAATACTAACCTTATGACTTATCTTAGAAGAAAGATTAAGAAAAGGCAAACCTACGTTTCTAGCATTTGTAGACTTAGAGAAAGCTTTTGACAACGTTAACTGGAATACTCTCTTTCAAATTCTGAAGGTGGCAGGAGTAAAATACAGGGAGCGAAAGGCTATTTACAATTTGTACAGAAACCAGATGGCAGTTATAAGAGTTGAGGGGCATGAAAGGGAAGCAGTGGTTGGGAAAGGAGTGAGACAGGGTTGTAGCCTCTCCCCGATGTTATTCAATCTGTATATTGAGCAAGCAGTAAAGGAAACAAAAGAAAAATTCGGAGTAGGTATTAAAATTCATGGAGAAGAAGTAAAAACTTTGAGGTTCGCCGATGACATTGTAATTCTGTCAGAGACAGCAAAGGACTTGGAAGAGCAGTTGAACGGAATGGACAGTGTCTTGAAAGAAGGATATAAAATGAACATCAACAAAAGCAAAACGAGGATAATGGAATGTAGTCAAATTAAATCGGGTGATGCTGAGGGGATTAGATTAGGAACTGAGACACTTAAAGTAGTAAAGGAATTTTGCTATTTAGGGAGCAAAATAACTGATGATGGTCGAAGTAGAGAGGATATAAAATGTAGACTGGCAATGGCAAGGAAATCGTTTCTGAAGAAGAGAAATTTGTTAACATCGAGTATAGATTTAAGTGTCAGGAAGTCGTTTCTGAAAGTTTTTGTATGGAGTGTAGCCATGTATGGAAGTGAAACATAGACGATAACCAGTTTGGACAAGAAGAGAACAGATGCTTTTGAAATGTGGTTCTACAGAATAATGCTGAAGATAAGGTGGGTAGATCACGTAACTAATGAGGAGGTATTGAATAGGATTGGGGAGAAGAGAAGTTTGTGGCACAACTTGACTAGAAGAAGGGATCGGTTGGTAGGACATGTTTTGAGGCATCAAGGGATCACAAATTTAGCATTGGAGGGCAGCGTGGAGGGTAAAAATCGTTGAGGGAGACCGAGAGATGAATACACTAAGCAGATTCAGAAGGATGTAGGCTGCAGTAGGTACTGGGAGATGAAGAAGCTTGCACAGGATAGAGTAGCATGGAGAGCTGCATCAAACCAGTCTCAGGACTGAAGACCACAACAAGAACAACATATTTAATGAATGTCTTTTTACATTCTTTGCATTCATGATGCGCTACCTTTGAAGCTAATTTTCTCATGCGTAATTGCAACAGGTTTCATGACATTAGATAGTGACCATCTGCATATTTTTCAGAGATGGAACGCCTAAAAAATCTTTGTCAGAACCATCTATTTGTGTTAGGCCTATAGGTTTCTTCCGATTTGATGTTTTTCAGCCAGTGCAAAACAAACTTCTCATGACTTTTCTTCAGATATGACACTTCAGTTTACAATGCTCTGTGCAGTTTTCTTGATGACACAACATACTTCCGCAGTCCATTCTCGTTACTTCAAAATGTCAACAATACAAGCTCCACTTTCAAATTCGGGTCTTTAGACGTTGTAAAAATAGCAAATAATTCTCATCACCTACTTGTGAAGCATTTTTAATTTACTGTTGTCACCTGGCATATTTATTTGACCTTCACACTATCAGATTTACAGATACCCATTTACACCTATATTGCTACAAGAAAATAACGCTTTTATCTATAAATGAATTTGTAGAATATAAATTTTCTTAGTGAAAATACAATCTGAACGTTTAATTCACATTTACTTTTGCTTTTCGAAACGGACTTAATGCTTCTCACATCCACAGCCACTAGTAAATTCGCGACCTGTACTGATCAGAAAACATAATAAAGTATATTGATCGTATGTGTTTATGAAATATATATTAATAGACAACAGTAGTGTTAATTATAAAAGGTATTATCACTCTGACTGAATACAATTTTAACTCATGAAGGAATTCACAAACACAATTGATTTGTTAGTGATAGCATCATACAGATTCAACTTAGCCCACCTATTGTTGGCCATTCCTGAATGTACTTGTAAAACACCATGCCATCTTAAGGAACATAACTTACTATCTTGCTGGTGTCCTGTCTCTTTTTAAAGTTTATGGGAACTTTATCCTTGCATACCATTCAAGATGGCATGGTAAAATTTTGCAGCGACCTTGGCTTTCTTAGAAAAAATCTGTGTTAGGGGGGGGGGGAGTGGATGTAAGCAGATGCTTCTTCAGCTCCCCAACCACGCTGTTGCAGTACTTGAACAGATTGTATTTTATGGGAAAAATACTTGTGTCTTATCTTTTGGGAAGCCTTCACTTTCCCTGGGTATGTCTTCTTAAAGTAAGGTAGCCATTTATCAAAATTAATGATTTCATCATATTCTGCAACACTAACTTCCACTTTTTTCTGCTGTCTGCTATTAAGTGAACATAATCTTTTAGAATATTAACTCAACCATTTTGGAATACCCTGAAATTTCTATCACATAGGTATAAATGACCACATTTACGAAAAATGTAGTATTTGAGATTTTCAGCGTCGCATTTTAGTATCTGAATGCTGTAAATTCGCTTTGTTGTTAGTCATCTGTTTTTGTTTTGAATGGGAAGTGTTGGTAGGTCACAGCCAGTGAGCTCCCTGCCGCCGTTGGACAAGCAACAGCCAGCAGCAAGTCGTACTATGAACTCACTTATTTGTTTCATAGTTTAATTATTAATTTCTTTACGTGTTTTTGGGTACCTGCATAGTTTAATTTACAAATTTCTGGCGTATTATAGTATTTGAGAGTCGTAGCATCGCGTTTTAAAACCTGTATAGTGTACATTCGCTTAGTCGTCAGTCATCTGTTTGTTTTGAACGGCTTGTGGGATAAAAGACAGGAACATTTTTTTAGGGATGGATAGGGACTACCCATGTTGTGTATGGATTCAGGGGGAATTGGCCACCATCCGTAAACAGCTGGATGCCATGTTGGCCATGGTCGACAGGCTCCAGGCTGTTGCCCTGGGCCGCAGTGACATTGGGATACCAAAGGCGAGCGCTTTGGCGCCTCTGGAACCTGTAGCATCGCCTGGGATCTCTGATGCCACTGCACACTCGTATTCGGACGTCCCTGCCGGTTGACACTCGTCTGACGGTGATTGGTGAACCATGGCGGGCTCGCGAATCCCTGGGTGAAGGCTAACGTTGGTGCTGGCCGCAAGGGTTTACCCTTACACCTCCGTAACAGGTTGGAGGTACTGCCCACTGTTGAAAGTACTTCTGAGCCAGCAAGAGTGCCCTCACCTGTTGTGGCAGTGGCTGGTCTTCCTGAGAGGTCTGGACAAGCGCAGAGGGTGGGATCGCTTGTCATTGGGAGCTCCAATGATAGACAGATGATGGGTATGGCAGCTAAGGAAGGGAAGAAAGCTAATGCGCACTCCATGTGCATACCAGGGGGAATCATCCACGATGTGGAATGGGTCCTTCCAGATGCCGTGAAGGGTACAGGGTGCAGCCAACTGCAGGTGGTGGCTCATGTCGGCACTAATGACGTGTGTCGCTATGGATCGGAAGAGATTCTCTCTGGTTTGTGGTGGCTATCTGAGTTGGTAAAGACTGCCAGACCTGCTAACGAGATGAAAGCAGAGCATACTATCTGCAGCATCGTCAACAGGACCGACTGCGGACCTTTGTTACAGAGCCAAGTGGAGGGTCTGAATCAGAGGCACAGACGGTTCTGCGACCGTGTAGGCTGCAGATTCCTCGACTTGCGCCATAGGGTGGTGGGGTTTCAGATTCCGCTAAGTAGGTCAGGTGTCCACTACACATAGGAGGTGGCTACACGGGTAGCAGGTGCTGTGTGGCGTGGGCTGGGCAGATTTTTAGGTCAGACAGTATGGGTAAAGATCAAAAAGGGCTCTAGTCTCCAAGGGTACAGAGCAAAGAAACAACACGAATCGACCAGGCAACAGTCGGTATTGTAGTTTAAATTGTCGTAGCTGTTTTGGAAAAGTACCAGAGCTTCAAGCATTGATAGAAAGCACTGAAGCTGAAATCTTTATAGGAACAGAAAGCTGGCTAAAGCCGGAGACAAATTCTGCCGAAATTTTTACAGAGGCGCAAACCGTGTTCAGAAAGGATAGATTAAATAATGTAGTTGGTGGTGTGTTTGTGTCTGTTGGTATAGTTTATCTTGTAGTGAAGTTGAAAAAGATAGTTCCAGCGAATTACTATGGGTACAGGTTATACTCAACAGCCATACCAAAATAATAATTGGCTCCTTCTACTGACCACCCGACTCAGCTGATATAATAGGTGAACGGTTCAAACTGAACTTGAATCTCATTACAAATAAGTACCCCTCTCATACAGTTATAATTGGTGGAGACTTCAATCTACTCTCGATTTGTTGGCGAAAATACATGTTCAAAGCTGGTGGTAGACAGAAAACATCTTCCGAAATTGTACTAAATGCTTTCTCTGAAAATTACTTTGAACAATTAGTTCATGAGCCCACACGAATTGTAAATGGTTACGAGAACACACTTGACATCTTAGCCAAAAATAATCCTGATCTAATAGAGAGCGCCATGACAGATACAGGGATTAGTGAAAACAAGGTCATTGTAGCAAGGTTCAAAACCAATCAACCAAAACCACTAAAAATAAGCTCAAAATATATCTGTTTGAAACAGCAGATAAAAATTCGCTGATGTCTTCCTAAGAGAGAGTCTCCATTCCTTCCAAGCTAACTATGTAAGTGAAGACCAGATGTGGCTCAAATTCAGAGATACAGTATCGACAGCAATAGACAGATTCATACCGCATAAGTTAATAAGAGATGGGACTGATCCACCATGGTACACAAAATATGTCAGAACACTGTTGCAGAAGCAACGAAAAATTCAGAAGAACGCAAAATCCCCAAGACAGGCTAAGTTTCATGGAAGCTTGAAACTTGGCGTGGACGCACGGATAGTTACCACAATGAAACATTGTCTCAATATATGGTAAAAAAAACCCAAAGAGATTCTGGTCGTACGTAAAGTACACCAGCGGCAAAAAACAATCAATATCATTATTGCGCGATGGCGATGGAAATGTTACCGACAATGTTGCCACTAAAGCGGAGTTACTAAATGCAGTTTGCCATAATTCCTTCAGGGAAGAAGACGAAGTAAATATTCCAGAATTCCTAACCAGAACAGATGTTAGCATGAGTGACACAAAATAAGATATCTTCGGTGTTTCGAAACAACTCAAATCACTTGAGAAAGGCAAGTTTTCTGGTCCAGATGGTATATCAGTCAGGTTCCTTTCAGAGTATGCAGACACAGTAGCGCCTTTCTTAGCAATCACATACAACCGCTCACTTGATGAAAGGTCTGTTCAAAAAGACCAGAAAGTAGCGCAGGTCACACCAACATTCAAGAAAGGAAATGGGAGTAACCCATTGAATTACAGACCCATATCACTGACCTCAATTTGCAGTAGGATTTTGGAGCATATACTGTACTCAAACATTATGAATAACCTTGAGGAAAATGACTTTTTGATACATAACCAACACGGATTCAGAAAATATCGTTCTTGTGAAACACAGCTAGCTCTTTATTCCCATGAAGTAATGAGTGCTGTCGACAAGGGATCTCAGATCGATTCCATATTCCTAGATTTCCGGAAGACTTTTTATACCGTTCCTCACAAACGAGTATCAAATAAATTGCATGCATATAGAGTATCGTCTCTGTTGTGTGACTGGATTTGTGATTTCCTCACAGACAGCTCACAGTTCGTAGTGATAGTAAATCATTGAGTAGAACAGAGCTGATATCTGGTATTCCGCAAGGTAGTGTTATAGACCCTCTGTTGTTCCTGATTTATATAAATGATCTAGGTGATCAACTGAGCAGCCCACTTAGACTGTTTGCAGATGATGTTGTAAGTTACTGTCTAGTAAAATCATCAGACGATCAATTCCAATTACAAAATGATCTAGAGAGAATTTCTGTATGGTGCGAAAAGTGGCAATTGGCACTAAACAAAGAAAAGCGCGAGGTCATCCACATGGGTACTAAAAGAAATCCAATAAATTTTGGGTATACGATAAATCGCACAAATCAAAGGGCTATCAATTCGACTAAATACCTAGGAATTGCAATTACGAGCAACTTATATTGGAAAGAGCCATGAAGCCACTAAACAGACAACCTACATTACACTTGTCCATCCTCTGTTGGAATATTGCTGTGCAGTGTGGGATCCTTAGCAGGTAGGATTGATGGAGGAATCGAAAACGTGAAAAGAAGGGCGGCTCATTTTGTGTTATCGCGCAATAGCGGTGATAGTGTCAATGATATGGTATGCGAGTTGGGGTGGCAGTCACTGAAACAAAGGCAGTTTTCTTTGCAGCGAGATCTATTAATGCCGGCCGAAGTGGCCGTGCGGTTAAAGGCGCTGCAGTCTGGAACCGCAAGACCGCTACGGTCGCAGGTTCGAATCCTGCCTCGGGCATAGATGTTTGTGGTGTCCTTAGGTTAGTTAGGTTTAACTAGTTCTAAGTTCTAGGGGACTAATGACCTCAGCAGTTGAGTCCCATAGTGCTCAGAGCCATTTTTTTTGATCTATTAATGAAATTTCAATCACCAACTTCTGAATGCTTAAACATTTTGTTGACACCCACCTACACAGGGAGAAATGATCATCATAATAAAATAACAGATATCAGAGCTCGAAAGGAAAGATTTAGGTGTTCCTTTTTTCCATGTGCCATTAGAGAGTGGAATGGTAGAGAAGTAGTACGAAAATGGTTCGATGAACCCTCTGCGAGGCACTTAAGTGTGAATTGCAGAGTAACCATATAGATGTAGATGCAGTTGACTCAGATGTATCAGCTGCAGTCAGTCCCATATGCATTCTCAAAAATGTGAGACTTCAGTTTTGTGCAGTACCCCTGCCTGAGAACCAGCTGATATCCATGATGATGTATACAACGTAGTTTTTAGTATAGTGGTATAGAAAAATGCACATCACTCTCATCATGCCATCATTTTTTAAACTGTGAATAAAATGAACACATTTACCCACAGTTGCTCCTTATAAAATATTTCTTGCAGAGGAGTTGCTGCTAATGGCAAATTCTGTATACAATCCAAGGCAGTGGCTGCTGTTTCTTCATTTTGAAGATACTGAGACTTCAAGCAAAAAAAAAGTTAAAATTGTTCAAATGTGTCTGAATTCCACAGGGACCAAACTGCTTAGTTCATCGGTCCCTAGACTTACACACTACTTAAACTAACTTACGCTAAGAACAACACAAACACCCATGACCGAGGGAGGACTCGAACCTTTGGCGGGAGAGTGAGCGTGGTCCCTGACATGACGCCTCAAACCGCATGGCTACTCCGCGCGGCAGTCTTCAAGCACTCACAAAAGCTTTCGAAGCTGCAAATCTGTCTTGGCTGCAAGGTTTGAAGCTTCACAGCAATGAGAACTTTTTGATTTAGCATTAAGCTCCTCACAAAGAAAACAAACACATTTCTGTGGCCTGCCGAATTTACAAACGTAATTTTCATGAAAATACTGCTTGTAGAAGCAGCTTTTGAGTGACATAGTGAAACACTGACTTTGGCATGACAAACAAATGACAACTGAAAGGATATGGAATCGTTTAGAACGGAATGCACTGGAATCAGTACTTACCAGCATTGACAACAGATGCAATGGTATGGAGTTGAAAAGTAATAATTCGATGACTTAGTGTTTTTATGACCATCACATATTATGTGCAGTACCAGTTTAACATACATGTGGAAAGTTGACTTAATGCTTTTCAGTGCCACTCGATGCTCCTTTTCCAAGTAGTTCATGATACTGAACAAAAAATACATGCACATTTGGAATTAATACCTTTCATCTCCAGTCGATTCAGTTAAAATCCGATCTTCATGGTACTTTTCTCTGAAAATTAACTTTTTCTTCTTGGATATATTTTGATTTGCATCCTTCCTAACAACAGTTATTCATCATTTATTTCATTAATAAATGAATCTATAAAAAGGGTAAATAAGTAAAATATTAAAGTTTCAGTCCAAGCACAACTTGTGAAGAAATAGCGTTATATTGACGATATCGAACTGGTATTAACTACATGCATAGTATACTATGCTCACTCTACTCTTAATATCATGTTGCGTTCGTCAATGAAACACCATTCATAGGGATTTCCATTCACATTCACATGGAATTATCATGTTGACATAATCTGTACCTGAGTGATGTTTGTTTGATGATTAGACCAACGAGAAATGTAGAAAAATATCAGTGCCCTCATGAAAATGTAACATTCTCTCTTGCAATCTGCACTAAGGTATAGGACTATTTTTTCACTGTCAGTGAAGTTGTTTAAACTCCAAAAGAAAGCGGTTGAGAACAATATATTTCAAACAACCAAGAGAAAAGGGTAAGACACTGTTTGAGAGATTGGGTGTATCACACATGTCTTTAGTAGCAGAGTTATACCCGCTGGAAGTGCCTTCAACACACGAAATGTCTGTCTCTTCATGACCTTTGTGTATGCTAAGAATAGCTCGTTTCACTCACAGAAATTTAGGCTCTTCTCTTAGGTTGCCAAACTGTACTCTCTGAAATCGCCACATATTAAGAAATACACATGGAAATATTTGTGACAACAAATAATATAAATTTTATTGCTGCTCGTTTCTCTCACAACAATTTAACCTGACCTCCCACGTTTCTGCCTAACCACATACTCGGAAATCGCCACATATTAAGGAATAAACAGCCAAATATTTATTTTATCTTTCATTTTCTAATGAAATTTTCTAATGACACCGAAGTCACAAAATCTAAAAACACTCATTCCTCAGAGAACGCACATTTAGATGTAAATAACATTGAATATTACAGCACATACTTGTGTTACATTCATAACAAAGTCCCAGAATGTGGCAAAAACGCGATGATGAAAAGGAAAAATAGCATGTAGTGGGACACGAACCCACTTCCTTCAACTCAGTAATCTAGAACTTTATCCACTACAGTAAGGAGGGCGATTTCTGTCTTTTATATTGGTATTGATGGTATCTCTTGAAGACTTATACCACCGATACATCAATAACTAACATGTAATTATAAGTGCAGCATATTTGTGACAAATGTTCAATACATCTTCCATATAGAATGACACATCATTTTGACATCACTTCCAAGTGAGTAATAAACTCTGACCCCAAACGGAAGTGGTATAATTCTATCATTAACGTATACTGTATATCACCTCTACTATGCTGCTACTTGTTGAATCTACTATAATGTACAAAGAAATATAGAAAACTAGACTGGAACTCAGATTACCATCACCATAACACAAAATCAAGAAACTCATAATATTTCTTCCCCACTCAACGAAACTGTACAGCAAAGAGCGTAAACATAGATGAAAAAATATACAATCATGTCCCAATGTTGATAAAGAACATCATGGAATTAAAGGATTTTAGAATGAATCTTTTACTTTTAATAAAGTATTGCATTCACAGCATACAAGAACATTTGGAATATGACCAGAGACAATAAGTGGCAGCATACTTGATGAAGATGAGGCATATGTCTAAATCACTTTATCCACTTATGCTGTACATGGAAATACAAGTAAATGGACAGCTAAATACGATTTTTATGTTTGTAAATCTCAGAGCCTGTAACCTACTTGAATAGTGTTGATAACTATACTGTCAACAGAGTTCAAATATTTCTTAATTATGTTTTTTAAAAATATATTTTTTCTGTACTTCTTAGTATGAATTTTCTGTGCGATTATTACCAAGATTTGAAACAATGCATATTTTATACATAAACATCGCAGAATTTCGCATAATATACCATCATATCGCCTGCTTTGACTCATCGTATATCTTGGTGTGCTTTCTCTACAATGTATTATCTAATGGACTTATAAAACTACACTACCACAGAAATATCTCGCCAGTGACAGGCAGTGACTTGCTGATTAGCTAACATTGTGATGTCATTGACGTCACTTAGAGCCAGTCCACTAACTACAATTTGTCTACAGAGAAATAGATAGCCTCAAATTTCATGTCTCCCCATAGCTGTTGGCTGTGAGCCCTAGTTAGAACTATTAGTTACATGGCAGATAGCCTAGGGTAATACAATTACTACATCATTGTATCGACATACATTCACTTCATCATAGAGAAAATATAACTATAACCCACATTTGGTGTTAGTCTTACATAAAAATCAAGAAAACTAAATGTTTAGGACAGGAGACACAACATAGATCGCCAAAACAGAGATATCTTACAGCGAAATATCAAGTAAGTTACTTTATATTTTTTTACCCTATATTTTCTTACTTCTGAAAACTCATTGTGGTATACTGTCGTTAAGAGTTCATTACTGCCTCCCTGGTTGCCCCAGGATTAATAACTTTTATTTCTTTTAGCTTTTCTCTTAATTTCTTCACACAAAGTATTCTGCACACGTTGTCAAGAAGATTAGTTCTCAAGGGTGTTAAACATTAACAGACAGAGGCAGCTGCTAGCTATTTTTCAGAGTTACTAATACCCATTTTGACTAGTGTTAATATATACACACTGATAATTATAGGAATAACTGCTAGCTTACTAAGCACTGGATAAAGACTGCTCTTTCTTTTACACTACTCAGCTGTTGTTTTGACCTACTACTTGATAGTAAGTACTAATGAAAATTAACAGTTTTCAGAAAATTTTATCAGCTGTCTAAATAATGGAAGACTATAGTACAAATATTAGTGTTAAGAATTTGCTTCCCCAACTAAAAATAGTATGTTAAATTATAGGTGTTGGATATAAGGTAAGCATTTATTTACTTTTTTTTAATCTAAAGTATTTTCTGTTTCCTGACTGAAGTTTGCTGCCAACTTGTTTAATTTTATACTATAGCCTTTTTCCACAACCACAATACTTTACACTCTCCACCTTCAGCTATGGCACGTGTCATGCACACATTTGGTCAAATCTGTGGAGATATCTGGACCATATGTACCAATATGTCTGCACAATTTCGAGAGCTACAGACATCATTGGAGGAAATCGCAGTTATAAGCTGTCTCTCTGATTACCTCATGAAATTTCGCGAATTAGAAACACTCTGTCAGTCTCTGGCGAGACACATTTGTCACCAGGCAACTTTGTTCTAGTAGTATAGAATATAAACGGTTTCACCAGAAACTAAAAAGCACAACATACATTTTAAAATAGCTGCCTACGCATTTCACTATAGTGACAGCTGTTAAATATTTAGAATGTTGAAATTTATGGAGGAGATAACTTATTTAGACTTTGTAATTTTTTGAAGAAAGAACTTTTTAAAATTTCAGAAAACATTGCATTATTGGTTTACTTCATTCTGCAATGAGTGTGTGGTCCATTTAATTGATTAGGAATCTGAATGATGCATTTCACTTCCCGTTTGAAAATTTGATTTGACTGCTATTGGTCATAGTGTGGGCTTCATTGTAACTTAACATTAACATTATTATGTCTTGAATAAATCCATGCATTAATTCTTATTTGTTTCACTGGTTGGGATACTATAGTATATAAAAAAATCATCATGTTCATACTGCAATTATATGCAATAGGTTTATATGAGAGCTTTAAAACTTCATGCATTCTTTAACTGCTGCTATGAATGTAACATCTATGTTATATTTTTATTTGTTCTAGGAGAATTGAATATATGAAGAAAATACTCATATCTTCATACACAGAATATGTCAGTATACAGTAGACTACACATCCATATATAGAAGTACCATCATTGTCGTTTCTATAGATACCTGTGTAATTAATAATGCATCCTGACAAAAAGATTTTATGTCACAGGGCAACAATCTTGGACAACGATGCCCTAGCTATAGATTTTCAATACCTCCAAGTAGTGTTAAAGTGAAACTAGCATTTGAATCGACAAATATATTTTGGCTTCCAGTGAAGCATGCATGTGATTAATGCTATATGCCATATTTTGTCAGATTTTGGATTTCTTGTGGAATGGTGCTACTTACTACTTTGTGTTAAGCTACTCACTTTATGGTATTGTGGCATGCCAATAAAGAACAGAAAACAAAATGGCTCAGGACATGAACAAAGTGGAGTACTGCGTTCTAATTAGTTTTTTGTATTTGAAGGGGAACAACGCTGCAGCAAACCAGATGAGTTAGGGGAAATTCATGGCAGCAATGCACAATCGTATGATAGACTGGGTGGATTGTGCAAACTGTTGCAGTGGGGTCACGTAAGCCTACATGATAAAGAACAAAGCGGTAGGCTGTGTGAAGAACTGGGAACCACAAGAGAGTGAAGGGTCTGATGCATGAAGACCGGCATGTCACAATGGAGGCGATAGTGGGAAAAGTAAAAATCAGTCATGGACTAGTTTTCAACATCTTGCACGACAGTTTTAATGTGGCAGAGGTCGCAGCCCACTGAGTTCCACGACTGCTCACAGAGCCTCCCTGAACCGAGATAGCAACAGAAATATTGCAGCTCTGTCAGACCAATCCAGATGACTTCTTTAGCCTCTTAACCACCATGGATGAGTGCTGGTTGTATGACTGTGAGCCACAGACAAAGGAGTAAAGTAAACAGCGGACAAATGTGGGTTCAGTATTGCTGGAAATGACGAATACCAAGCCATCATTGGGCAAGGTGGTGGGGGCTTTTTGGGGCTGCCAGAGGTTGGTGCTTACAGATTATGCTCGCATGGAGCAAATTGTCACAGTAGCACACCACTGGAATGTCCTGACAGGGTTACAGGAGGCTGCCAAGCCGAAGTATTGTAGAAAGCTGTCCAAGATACTGGTTTTGAATATATGTTAATGGCAGAATTATAATACTTTCCTGTTACACCACACAATTACTATCTTTAATTTGGTATGGCAGACACTATTTTCATTATGGCATGTTTACCTGTTTTGAATTATACCGATAACTTGCAGTATGCTGTTTCAAGGCAATGGTTTACTGAAGATTTATCGCCAACACGTTACGCTTTTCATTAAAAGTCAGTTGATGATGGATCAGAAGTATAAGCCTTCAAGAGAAAGTATGATAACCGAAATGCAAGGCGAAAATCGTATGACTTCAATGTAGCGTAATTGGTTGACAAAGAGAATTTTGTAGATTACAGGGTCAAAGCATATAGGTTCACATCCCACTATATCCTATATTCTTTTTCATCTCAGTGTTGTTAAGACAATCTGGGACTTTCTTATGAATGTAATACAAATATGTTCTGCAACATTCGATGTCAGTTACATTTTCATCTGACCAGAAAATGAAGGATTAAATGGATATTTTGTTGTTTAATTGCAAATATGTGGTGACTTCCTAGTGTATGATCAGGCAGGAATCGAAGAGGACAGTTTAAACTGCTGCAAGTAAAATGAGCAGCAATAAAATTCATATTGTTCCTTGTCATATTTGGCTGTTTATTACCGAAAATGTGGCAATTCCCGAGTTTGTGGCTAAGCAGGAACCTAAGGGGATAGATTAAACTGGTGCGAGTGAAACGAGCAATAATAAAATTCATATTATTGCTTGCTACCAACGTTTGGCTTTTGATTTCCTTATATGTGGCGATTTCTGAGTGTGTGGTTAAACGAGAAACTAAAAGGATAGCTTAAATTGCAGCAAGTGAAACGAGCAGCAATAACGTTCACAATCTTCCTTGTGGCAAATATTTAACTGTTTATTTTTTAGTATACGCAAAGTTCATGAAGAGACATATACTTCACGTGTTACAACCAATGGCACTTCCGAATGTCATATTTCTACCACTGACGACGTGTCTATTTTTGCTATACAACAATGACCCAGTTCATTGTATGCAGTACACTGTCACATACGCTATCTAATGTTTTCTTACCTATCACATTCATCTGACATGGTACCCATCAACTTCTTCCTTTTCTTCGGATCATGAAATCGTTGCATGGCAGAATGATATCGAAGTGATTTTCGAGATTGAACATTTACTGAGAAGCATACTTCTAAAACCAAGTCATCTATAATTAAGAAAAATGTGTCGCATTGAAAGGTGGATGGATAAAAAATAGTTCTGAGCACTATGAGACTTAACATCTGAGGTCATCAGTCCCCTAGACTTAGAACTAATTAAACCTAACTAACCTAAGGACCTCACACACATCCATGCACGAGGCAGGATTCGAACATGCCACTGTAGCAGCAGCGTGGTACCGGACTGAAGCGCCTAGAACCGCTCGGCCACAACGGTCGGTGTGGGTAATTAGAGAATTAACGTCATGACCAACTTTCAGGACCACAGCATGTCTTTTTCTTTTTCCCGATGTGATAATTTAAACTCTAAGACTACCCCTCATTTATCGCAAACATGTATTACTGGAGCAACAAAAGTTTCACTCTTAGCAATGCCCAAATGAAGTATGAAAAAGAAAAGAAGTAACATTAACTAACTGTAAGATATTTAAAGGAGAAGACTTCGGGATGGAGCAGACAGTCAAATAGAAGAAAGTTAGCTCTGGCAGGAACAACCTTTAACAAAGATGAGTCAAATAACACTGGATACATGTATTGTAACGCTGCTCTTTGTATGAACGTTCTCTGTGATGTAATGGACAGTTGCTATTAGTCTTGTATGAATGCAGCATATCCCAAAAGATAGACACGTGAGCTACTAATTAAAACCATAGCAGAGAACCAGTGTAGTGAAAGGATGTTAAGGCGTAAATCATGGTCATAAAAGGGAGGAAGAGGTTCTGAAAATACATACAAAAAAGTGCAAAAAACGTGCTAATGAAATTATTTTATTTGGGTTTAAAGCAGCTACGTTAAACTTTCTTTGTTCCAGGTACAGGGCTCTGTTATACGGGATTACACATGTCATTTCTGTGTTTTTGACACTAAGTCATTGGCGCTTTGAGTGTGATAGCTCCTTATACATGGAGAAACTGTGCTCGACATCTACACAAACCAATGGAGCATATCTTGTTAGCGCCCCTAAAAGAAGTTCACTCAAAATTGCAAAGGTATCCACATCTGAATTGTTCTTCAAACTTAATTCGAAACTGTTTTTAGCAAATCCATCAATAATGTCCTTAACACTCATCAACTTCTTGCATTGTTTGTCATTCTCAAAAGTGGTTCAAATGGCTCTGAGGACTATGGGACTTAACATCTGAGATCATCAGTCCCCTAGGCTTAGAACTACTTAAACGTAACTAACCTAAGGACATTACACACATCCATGCCCGAGGCAGGATAACCTGCAACCGTAGCAGCAGCGCGGTTCGAGACTGAAGCACCTAGAACCGCTCGACCACAGCTGTCATTCTCCATACCTTTTTATTCCAAACTCTGAAACTCGCCAGGCAAATATTTGCTACCATACATAGCAAAAACTTCCAATTCTATGTCTTATTGTTGACTTTTAATTGTTTCTTGCACCTGCTTGATGGCTGCTGTGTCCATTGAATCTAGGGCACAAAGAAAGTTTTTGGTTTTATCAAAGTTTTCGCACGAGAGAAAAGTGTATCTTATCCAAGTACCCAACCTTGTGACGGCAGGAAGCTGTGGAAGGTAGAGCCCTGATATTTCTTGATACAAAACTTGATTACTGGGAGCCTTTATCGGAATCTTCTTCAGAGCAACAGTGAAGTCATTTACTCCATAGTGATTCTAGCCGATACTTTCACAAACAACGTGTAGACCATGTGTAATACATGGTGCACGGTTGAGGCTGGGATATGTTCCCTTCAATTGTTGGAAATCTGAAGCCATGTGGCATGCCTGATCGGTCACCCCAAGCCTGACTCTTTCATATGGCGACATATTTATACATGAGTCGTTGCATGACTTCATTATTGTGCATGTATTTGTCTTCTCGGGTTGGCCCATTTTAAATTTACCAGATAATGGAAGAACCAACACATTCAAAACTATGTGATCAAAAGTATGGACACCTGGCTGAAATGACTTACAAGTTCGTGGCACCCTCCATGGGTAATGCTGGAATTCAATATGGTGTTGGCCCACCCTTAGCCTTGATGACAGTATCCACTCTCGCAGGCATACGGTCAATCAGGTGCTGGAAGGTTTCTTGGGGAATGGCAGCCCATTCTTCACAGAGTGCTGAACTGAGTACAGGTATCGACGTCGGTCGGTGAGACTTGGCACGAAGTAGGAGTTCCAAACCATTACAAACGTGCTCTATAGGATTCAGATCAGGACTCTGTGCAGGCCAGTCCATTAAATGGATGTTATTGCAGTGTAACCACTCCGCCACAGGATGTGTATTATGAACAGGTGCTCGATCGTGTTGAAAGATGCAATCGCCATCCCCAAATTGCCCTTTAACAGTGGGAAGCAAGAAGGTGCTTAAAACATCAATGTAGGCCTGTCCTGTGGTAGTGCCATGCGAAACAACAAGGGATGCAAGCCCCCTCCATGAAGAACACGAGCACACTAGAACGCTAACGCCTCCGAATTTTACTGTAGGCACTGCACACGTTGGCAGATGACGTACACTGGGCATTCGCGAAACCGACACCCTGCCATTGGATCGCCACATTGTGTACCATGATTCGTTACTCCACACAACGATATTCCACCGTTCAATCGTTCCATGTTTACGCTCCTTACACCGAGCGAGGCGTCGTTTGGCATTTACCAGCGTGATGTGTGACTTATGAGCAGCCGCTCGACCATGAAATCCAAGTTTTCTCACCTCCCACCGAACTGTCATAGCACTTGCAGTGGATCCTGATGCAGTTTGGAGTCCCTATGTGATGGTCTGGATATATCTCTGCCTATTACACATTACGATCCTCTGCAACTATCGCCGGTCTCTGTCAATCAACAGATGAGGTCGGCTTGTAAACTTTTGTGCTGTACGTGTCCCTTCACGTTTTCACTTCACTATCACATAGGAAAAAGTTGACCTAGGGATGTTTAGGAGCGAGGAAATTTCGCGTACAGACGTATGACACATGTGACACTCAATCACCTGACCACGTTCGAAGTCCGTGGGTTCTGCGAAGCGCCCCATTCTGCTCTCTCAAGATTTCTAATGTCTTCTCAGATAGCTGATATTGAGTACCTGGCAGTAGGTGGCCACACAATGCACCTAATACGAAAAATGTATCTATATCTACTACATCTACATGATTACCCTGCAATTCACATCTAAGTGCTTGGCAGGGGGTTCATCGAAGCACAATCGTACCATCTCCCTACCATTCCACTCCCGAAGAGCGCGCGGGGGGAAAACGAATACCTAAACCTTTCTGTTCGAGCTCTGATTTCTCTTATTTTATTTTGATGATCATTCCTACCTATGTCGGTTGGGCTCAACAAAATATTTTCGCATTCGGAAGAGAAACTTTGGTGACCGAAATTTCGTAAATAGATCTCGCCGCGACGAAAAACGTCTTTGCTTTAATGACTTCCATCCCAACTCGCGTATCATATCTGCCACACTCTCTCCCCTATTACGTGATAATACAATACGAGCTGCCCTTTTTTGCACCCTTTCGATGTCCTCCGTCAATCCCACCTGGTAAGGATCCCACAGTGCGCAGCCATATTCTAACAGAGGACGAACGAGTGTAGTGTAAGCTGTCTCTTTAGTGGACTTGTTGCATCTTCTAAGTGTCCTGCCAAGGAAACGCAACCTTTGGCTCGCCTTCCCCACAATATTATCTATGTGGTCTTTCCAACTGAAGTTGTTCGTAATTTTTACACCCAGGTACTTAGTTGAATTGACAGCCTTGAGAATTGTACTATTTATCGAGTAATCGAATTCCAACGGATTTCTTTTGGAACTCATGTGGATCACCTCAAACTTTTCGTTATTTAGCGTCAACTGCCACCTGCCACACCATACAGCAATCTTTTCTAAATGTTTCATAATGTTTGAATACAATATATACTCTAAAACCCTACTGCAAACCGACGTCAAAGATATAGGTCTGTAGTTCGATGGATTACTCCTACTACCCTTCTTAAACACTGGTGCGACCTGCGCAATTTTCCAATTTGTAGGTGCAGAACTATCGGTGAGCGAGCTGTTGTATATGATTGCTAAGTAGGGAGCTATTGTATCAGCGTAATCTGAAAGGAACCTAATCGATATACAGTCTGGACCTGAAGACTTGCCCATATCAAGCGATTAGAGTTGCTTCGCAAACCCTAAGGTATCTACTTCTAAGAAACTCATGCTAGCAGCTGTTCGTGTTTCAAATTCTGGAATATTCCATTCGTCTTCCCTGGTGAAGGAATTTCGGAAAACTGTGTTCAATAACTCAGCTTTAGCGGCACAGTCGTCGGTAACAGTATCATCGGCACTGCGCAGCGAAGGTATTGACTGCGTCTTGCCGCTTGTGTACTTTACATGCGACCAGAATTTCTTCGGATTTTCTACCAAATTTCGAGACAGTGTTTCGTTGTGGAACCTATTAAAGGCATCTCGCATTGAAGTCCGTGCCAAATTTCGCGCGTCTGTAAATTTTAGCCACTCTTCGGGATTTCGTGTTCTTCTGAACTTCGCATGCTTTTTACGTTGCCTCTGCAACAGTGTTCAGACATGTTTTGTGTACCTTGGGGGATCAGTTCCATCTCTTACCAATCTGAATCTCTCAATTGCTGTTGCTACTATATCTTTGAATTTGAGCCACATTATGTATGTTTTTGGGGTGTCCGGATGCTTTTGACCACACAGTGTTTTTTTTGCAGCTCATCAGTAATTTTATTTAAAACGAATCCTACTTCAAGTTTGCTAATCGCATCTTTTATTTTCTCTACAATGTTCACATAAATCAGCTGCGTGTAACTTTTTCTCAGAATGCTCTCATCCAGTACTGACTTTCATACATACTTCTTGAAAAATGATTGGAAGGGAGGAATGTCTATCTTGTCTATCGGTACTTCTGACTGGATTAACGGCATGGCAAGATGTGCGTTAATCTCTTTCAGTGATCGCTGATTTTCAGGTCATGAAGCGAAATCGTATAACAGAGTAGTTTGCTATGGTTTCGACTTGTGACGTTCAATGTTCTTTAAACGTATTCGTTCTGGAAGCGCTGGCTTATTCTGTTTCTTCAGCGTTCATCATCTGTTACAATATTTACTTTACAGGTGACACATCACAGAATGATGCCATCAGTTTCAAAAATGAGTCTTTAATTCTTTTGATAGTGCACACAACTTCTTCTTCTTAGCTTTTGGGATTATTCTGTTGTGAAAAATACACCAATACAGACAACAAGACGGTACACAGTCTATAGATAGGAACTGTTAAATTTGTGCCAGCACTCATTGAATTTAAGTTGCGGCATCATTGTTTAAATTTTATTGGATTTCACAGGGGCAGTTTGGCCATTGCTTCTGAGGTTGGCATTTGTTGCTGAGGTTGACCATTATTTGTGGGGGTTATGAGTATTTACTGGTGCTTTAAATAAATGATATTTTAATATTTATAGACCACTGTTGGATTCTGATTAAACAAGACCTTAAAATACTGTTCAAGAAGAGAAAAAATTCAGTCAAATCCAATAAAAACACAGATAAAGGTAAAGTGGGGGGGGGGGAGGGAGGCATGGAATAGAAGGGAAACGATTCCAAATGTAGTAATCTTACAAAAAGGTGGAAAAAGGTGCAGAAAGTGTATACCTATTTCGCTTCAGTTTATATCCCGAAATGCATATATTGGTCCGACTCTTTGGAAGTAACTATATTTTTGAAATGGTGCTGCACTTTAAAATCCATTCTTGTACTTGTAAAATAGGTATCAAGGCAGTGAATGTTTTATGGTTGACAACTGCCTATAACAGAACATCATGTCAACTCTTCTGTATGTATGAAAACGAATGACATAGTTGACATCTTTGGATGCAAATTTTTATCTCTGTTCTGTTTTCAGTACCTTCTTCAAAAGTGGATACAAAGATATAAACTAGAAATCTATGTTAAATATGGTAAGTAATGTGTTGTACTTGTTTTGTATTGGTTTACAAAGTTGTAACGAAGAACCTATCGGTAATGGACACTACAATATTCAGAAAAGAAAACTTGCAGCATTGACTAATGCTATATATCTAAGGCTGTACTGTGATCTTCTACCGTCAGAAACAAAACTCTTGGCAAAAGGATATCTTCAGAATTCACTATTAATTCCAGTTCTGCTGTTCATGTCAAGGGAATATACAAGAATTAGAATACCGTTTCTAAGAAATTGCTTTGTCATTTTTCTGGGAATCAGACATATTTTTCTCATTTCTATACTTTTGGTGAAATAAGCTATACAACAGAATTATTCATGTACACACTTCTAGTGGCAACAGCACCTTTTAAAAGTGATTGAGACAAAGGAAGAAAAAAGCAAAGGGCACGGGTCTATGCTGGATAAGTCTCCAAAAGATGGAAAGATGATTAAGGCTTAACATCCTGTTGGTGACCAGATCTGCAGAGACAGACAGTAAGTTCAGATAGGATAAGGGTGAGAAAATAAATAGAGCACGTAATTTTCAAAGGAATAATTCCAGCACTGGTTTAGAGAAACCATGAAAAAACTAAATTTAGATGGCTGGACTGCTGTTTCAGTATGTGTGTCCATTGCCCTGACTATTGAGCAACCAAGCTAGCTTAGATCTTCAGAATGAGACAACACACCATTAGAACAGTTGAGGGGAACAATAAAAAAATCCATTTCCCTCCAAACACTCTCTGGAGTATAATCCTAAAATGAGATTTTACAAGATCAGTGTTGCTCTGCATATTCACGTTTCTGTGAGTTTGTCATAATTGTTAAAGACTCTACGAAAGTTTCAATTCCACAAAAACGTATAATTGGGGGTTGAGGTTCCAGTTTAAGCAAGATTTAAGAGAGATGAAATAATTTGTGTCTCTGGAATTCCCAAGGCCCACACTAGAGAGCATGGAGGGGGGAGGGGAGGGGCACTGACCTGCCTAACTTTAAGGGGAAGAAAAAAATTATGCAATCTGGTGTTTTTCTTTCAAGAAAATGATTTAAATGTCGCTGTTAAACAGGTTTTTAACAGGGTCAGAACTGGAACTTTTGTATGGCTACTTACTTTTCGACAGCTGGTTGTAAACGAGCAAACCGTCGCTTAAACACGTTTCTAGTCATGGGGAAGTGGTAGTAAGCATGGCGAAAGATTGATGAAAAACACTTTTTTAATTGAACAACGGAATCCATTCAGTTGGGGATGAATAAGTGTCGTATCTTAGTTCTATTTCTGTGGCTGTTCCCTTTTCATTAGTTAGTTAATTTCTTTTTTCTTTAATTTTTTTATATGTCTTGTTGTGGCCATCTCCTCGTATTTTGCTAATCCCATGAACAAACAACTGATCTTTGAGACCACAATAGTCAGCTTAACTAGGAAAGCCTTCAAAATTGATAGCCTTTGTTCCAAATTATTTGAGTATTATTTAACATACTCCAGAGATCCAAGAAGCATGCTGCCAGCATTTTAATTAGCTCTCTGACCGACCTCGCAAGTGGAAGGGGGGGGGGGAGACTGTTTAAAGAGGTTAACTAGCAGGGTAATGTTAGGTAGTTTACATAATATAACATTCAGCACTCAGTGTACTAATCTCTTGTGGCTTATCTCATCCAACAGAGATGGAAAACACTGTGGAGATGTTCCTTTCATGGAACAATGGTACATACATAGCAAAACAAACAAGCAAATAAGCACTAGGAGACAAAATGGCTGCTTGTGATAGACAGGAGACATAGATCTGAAAACCAATTTGCTACAAATTTTATATTCTCATGACATACTCATTATGATAAACGCTTTTTCAAATTATTTCACTTGCATTTTTTCAAGCGATTGCATTACATTGATTTTATCCCATAGATTCCATTCAATGAAGTAAATGTCATTTAGTTTATGAAGATGACTACATTTGTAGAGTAAACATTCCAGACAAATGTGGAATTATCAATCCGACTATCTGGAAAGATACATCAACCCCAACCTCACCGCAGTGGTTAGCACACTGGACTCGCATTCGGGAGGACGACGGTTCAATCCCGTCTCCGGCCATCCTGATTTAGGTTTTCCGTGATTTCCCTAAATCGCTTCAGGCAAATGCCGGGATGGTTCCTTTGAAAGGGCACGGCCGATTTCCTTCCCCATCCTTCCCTCACCCGAGCATGCGCCCCGTCTCTAATGACCTCGTTGTCGACGGGACGTTAAACACTAATCTCCTCCTCCTCCTCCTCCCAACCTCGCAGCCTTTGTTGTGCCGGTATCTCGTCTCCTACCTTTCAGGAGAGCTTCTGTGAAGTTTGGAAGGTAGAAGAAGAGATACTGGCAGAATTAAGTCTGTGAGGACGGGGCATGAATCGTGCTTGGGTAGCTCAGGCAGTAGAGCACTTGCGTGCAAAATGCAAAGGTCCTGAGTTCGAGTCTTAGTCCAGCAAAAAGCTTTAATACGCCAGGAAGTTTCATATCAGCACACACTCCGCCACAGAGTGAAAATTTCATTCTAGATACATCAAGCTTTAAATAGTTACACT
Source organism: Schistocerca nitens (assembly GCF_023898315.1). Classification (NCBI taxonomy): domain Eukaryota; kingdom Metazoa; phylum Arthropoda; class Insecta; order Orthoptera; family Acrididae; genus Schistocerca; species Schistocerca nitens. The sequence continues at coordinate 1,188,581,318 of NC_064614.1, read as the reverse complement.
AAACAATTTTTCCAAAATCAATTAAAATTTAAAGTTTATTGTATCCAGTGATACTCTATCTGAATAGCCCTCCAAAGGCCCAAAGGTTTCGACCAGTGGCATGTCATCTTCAGCTGTTACACATCACTGGATGTGGGTATGGAGAAGCAGGTCGGCAGCACACCATTCTCCCTGCTGTTGTCAGTTTTCGTGGCCAGAGCCACTACCCCTCAATTAAGTAGTTCCTCAATTGGCCTCACAAGGGCTGTGTGCTCCTCACTTGAGAACAACTCTTGGCAGGCCGATACAGTCACACATCCTAGTGCTAGCCAAGCCTGAACTTCGATGATCCGACGGGAACCGGTGTTACCACTACGGCAAGGCCGTTGGCGTGTTCAGTAATAGATATACTGACTTTTGAGATACTCATTTACACTACTGCAACGCTGCTCAGTTACATATACTTTTGTTCTGTATATTGCTTTTCATTTCTGAGATCTTACCCTGAAAAAACATTTACATCTAAAGAAATTCAATGGTCCTTTCTGACATGGGCTAATCTATATCTGTAAGCTATGTAAATTTCATTTGTTTTACTATGTTACATGCGTCATGTTTCTATTTAGACAAGTATGGGATGTTAGTGTTGTGATAAACACAATAGTGCAAGTTCATAAGTATTTGTAAGAAAGTTGGAATTTCATTTTAAAATTACATTTCCTGTTCATCTTTGATTTTCATTAAAAACTCCGACCAATACAGTAGATGACAGTATCAAGCAGAAAATAATTGATTTCTGTTGAGAACTGGATGTAGGAAAAATATGGCCCTAAGCAAATGTTTGTAGCAGCCTTGCTACTGGACTTTCACGCAGCAGCAAGTTATATTTAGACTCTCAGAACAGATCCTAATGCATGAATTACACTTGATATCTGTACATAGCCAAATATCAGGTTATTTTGTGTTGATCGCTCCTTAGCACCTTTACCAAACTCATTGTTGTTCATGTTATCGTAAGTCTCTCCCTATGACTTGCAAAAATGTAGTTCTTCATCTTCGATTCAATTTGCTATTAATTTGTTATCGTACAAATAGTTCAAGGCGTTGCTCAGATTCTTCTGTTACAGAGTTCTTGGCGAGAACTAAATAATTAGTGGCAATGTATGGCAACAAGACTCACTCGAAAACTGTGTGACATTCAGAGAATGACGAACTGGAGCCTACATAATCAGTTCTGCCACGACTAGAGACTCTGGGAAAGAATTTTAATTTTGAATTATATGGATGTGAGGCCATCCCGCGGCATGTTGGTGATAAAAACCAAGAGGAAAATTGATAAAGACAAGGAGAAAGAACAGTGAGTGACGGGAATTTGTGGACAGAAATCATGAGCTCAGTTGTGAAGTTGCTATCTGCCGTGTAGCACATCACCTTAATATGACAGTGCCAGTGTAGTGTCGGACACAGCTACACCAATAAAAAATTCAATTATCATAACTGTAGTTATTAGTACTCTAGTATAACTGAACACAGAAACCGCTTCCAATAACTGAGTCCACATCTTGGCAATTCAATAAAAATCTGATAGTTCCTCTTACAAGTCCGTATCTGCCAAACAGTATTGCAAGATGGCTCCCTGGACACCCAGTTTACTGGCAGTGATACTGCTCACTGATGACTGGAGCTGGAGGTAGCTCACTGTCTCCTTGGGGTGGACTCCAACCATATACTACCGTGAACTCACTGTGGGCTTAGCATAGACTGACTGTAGAGCCCCAGCAGTGCTGGTTATTATGTCAAGCAGGTGAATGCACTCAATCCGTGTGACTGGCTGCCGTCAGCTGTGATGACAGGCGGCTGCTCATTGGCTTTCAGTGTAGCGTGATGTCCTCTGACAGTTGAGTGGTATCTACTTAAGGCGTGGCAATGTGGTTCCATCAATTGTGGTGCTCTCTTAACACGGCCCTCGGTATCAACCTTGTCTAATGGCTACACCTGCTGATTACACAACTGGTGTCACTGCACCTTACCATGGGATGTCGTCCTCCGAGCGCCAGAAAACATAATAGTAACCAACGCCCTGTCTTATGTGAGGAATGGAAAGAGAAATGATACTTTTATGTGGACATGAAAACTGAGATAGTGGACATTCTTCGATGAGATGTTTTTCATCTGGGGCTGAAGATAATGCGTCTTGGAGCAGAGTCACAGGGATCAGCTGACACCTATCTCTGGAACATGACGAGCACACTCCAGATGCGAGTGCCATTGCAGCTGAATGTAGGTATACAAGAAATGTATACTTATTGAGCCAAAGCTGGAGCTGGTCGATAGCTGCAGCAGCAGTATCGCTCACACATGCCAACAGTGCAATTCACCCGTCTCCTTCCAACCTACACTATCTGATCAAAGGTGTCCAAATACCCTTGTTTACTGCGCAATAGACCACTGGATGTCACAAGAGGCAGATCCGCCAGTATAAAAGGAAGCAGAGAGTATTGTGTTGTCAGTAGAGAAGTGCGAACAGCAGTGTCTATCAGGAGAGCTTAGTAGTGTCGAATATGGACAAGTCATTGGATGTAATCTCAGTAACAGGGACATATCAAACCTTCCAAAGCTGCAAAAGTCGACTGTTGGTGATGTGATTGTCAAGTGGAAAGTAAAGTGACAACAATAGCTAAACCAAAATCATGCAAATCTCATGTGTTGATAGACAAGGATTGTCGAACATTGCAGAAGGAGGTTGTAAGAAATCTTGTGAAATGAGCGGGAGGAATCAGTCGCTAGTTCCAAAGTGCTACCAGTAGTCCAGTTAGCACAGGGAGCAGGCACAGGGAGTGAAGAAAATGGGCTACGATGGTCGATCAGCTGCTCACAAGCCACACATTTCTGTAGTAAACGAAAAACGGCACTTGGAATGGTGTAAATAGCTACACCACTGGACAATGGATGACTGGCCACGAATGGTTTGGAGTGGTCAATCAGGCTGTAACCATGAGGCAAGTTTTGGGTTTAGCAGACGCCAGGAGAACGTTACCTTCCGTTACGGAGGATGTGGTGCTACAGTACTGGGGTGGTTTTTGTGGTTAATGTTTGGTCCTTTTATTGTGCTTCAGAAAATGCTAAGTGCAGAAGGATATGAACACATTTTACAGCATTGGGTTCTGTGTACAGCAACAGAACAGTTTGGAGAGGACGACTGTATCGTGATAATGCATCTTGTCATAATGCAACATATGTGAGGCAATTATTTGTGGGCAACATTCCTGAAATGTACTCACCTGTCCTCAGTCTCGACTTGAACCCCATGGAACACTTTTGGGACGAGTAAAAAATGACGACTTTGTCTAGACCCCAGTGTCCAATGTTACTACCTTCCGTGCTCTTGAGGAAAAAGTGGGATTACCTTCCTCCACAGACAGACACTTCTCCAATAGTGTCCCCAGCAGAGTTCAAGCCAAAGGTGAAGGGTGGACACATTCCACATTAATGCCCACTAACAGGTGTCCCAATACTTTTGATCGGATAGTGTAGTGCAAGCGACCCTGTGGACACCAGGCATTCTTATGCATCTCTGTGATTAAGTGTTTATTAAGTTATTCACACATCGTTTCGGATTAAATGTTTTGCATAACTCCCTCCAAAACCCTAATAAATGTTTATACAACGTTAAATCTCAATTATGCACCTATGGCAGGAACTGATGCAAGATCATGATAAGGGTAGTGCAGTCTCTAGGCTAATGTTATTGGCTCATGAGGTCTATAAGCAATTCAGCAATGTACCTATGTTCATCTTCCTTACGATGACACTGAGATCAGTAGCTCACATGTTCACCTGACGAACCTCAGAAGGCAATACTATCAGAAATCCAGTGGAGATGTTGGATGTCCCATGTACAGTGTAAAACACTTAGAAGAATTTATGTGAGGAAGCACTTAAATTTACGATCTGGTACAAAAACTAGATCACTTTCTGTTTATAGCACGGATGCCTAGAGTTTAACAGGACGTTAAACATGTAAAATTATTTTATTATTCTAAGCTAAAAATTTTTCAAACTCTTTCTGCTAAGCTACAAACTGTGACCTTAGAAAAGCGACTATGTATACTCTGCAAGTCTTAAAACAATGCAAAGTGGCGTGTACCTTACATCGCTGCTAGTCGTTCCCTTCCTATTCCAGTCACAAATGGAGCAATGTGAAAACGAATATGTGCTTGCATATGTTAAGTATTCTCCGTCAAGTAGCATCGTGTATGTTGGGAGAAAAAAGTTTGGTTCTTATACAGTGCCGGTAAGTGCGGTTCTAATGGACCAGTGCAGTACCGCTCTGCTGATTTTTACTTTAAAAGTTGTACCTAAGGACTGCTGGATGGTGTTAGATTATAATCTCATGTATGCTGTGAGTTCTGCATTCTCATCTTGTGTACCTATGTCGGATTCGACAGGAAAAGTTTCCATTTGAATACATTTCGGTGAAGAATGGCCTACTGGTTTAAAAATTACATCCTGCCTCGGGCATTGATGTGTGTGATGTCCTTAGGTTAGTTAGGTTTACGTAGTTCTAAGTTCTAGGGGACAGATGACCACAGATGTTAAGTCCCATAGTGCTCAGAGCCATTTTAACCATTTTTTTTTAAAATTACACGTTTTATTCTCTGTCAACCTATCAAGGGTTTGTCCAATACATGTAACACAGAATCGATTATGCCTTGTGCGCAAAACACTGTTAAACTGACACTTATTACCGTGAACTGTCACTGAGCTGATACATTCAACTAAAGAGCTATATTACCATCGTGCTTGGCTGTGGAATTTCCGAATACTTCTTACGGTCACACTTCCCGGGGGCATTCCATAAACAATGTTTGCGTGAAAATTAGCTGGCTCTATTTGTCTGTGAGGCCAAGAAGGCAGCAGATACGGTGTTATCTGACTTCTAGTCAGTGTTCAATACAGTTCTGAAATGCCACCACATGAGCGAAATATGGAGTATCGCGCCACATTTGTGATTGTATTGAGGAATTCCTAGTAAACCGTTGTTCTAAAATTGATGCGTGATGATGTGCCAATGAATGTGCCAAAGTAGGCTTCTAAGTGGGGTCGTATGTTGGAATATCTTTCGTGTCCCAACATGCCCAATACAGACAGTGTCAGGATACTGTACTGAGTTAATGTGGACATAAATGTGAGTGCAGAGCACTGGCAGCAGTTGTGGCGCTAAAGAGACCTGGTATGCATCTTTGCCGTGCAACAAGCACAGCACAGTTCTAATAATCATGTGGATGTCTGTGGTGGGATACTCAGTCCACACTGAACAATAGATATTTGCATACATTACAAATTGCACAAACAACTGCCTACATTCCTAACTGCATGCCGTGGCACCAGCACCAGCACACAAAGGTAAAGCAGCCACCTTTAGCAGCATGACGGGAAGAACTGTGGCGAAACTGGGGGGGGGGGGGGGGGGGGGAACCAGGAAGACCAGGGAAAACTCCAGGGAAGAACCTACAGATGGCTTCAAACTTCCATACACGATCTGTAAAGCCTCGAATAGATTAAGGTAGGGTGCATCGCGATGCAAAGTAAACCTGAAGAAATGGAGCTATATCAGTACAGATGGGCTCTGCGAATGCGAAGAACTGCAAGACCCACAACACCTACTAGTCTGTAGGACATTGGATGAACGTTGCATGATACAGGACCTTCTAATAGCAAATGACGGGGCCATAAGAGATGCAACGTACTGGGCTTCACATGGGATATAAAGAGTATAATCCCAGACAGAATAATACCAGCTCTTTTAAATGAACATTGTTTTCTGTGTTTTTGTATTTTGCTTTATTTAGTCTTCAGTTCTCTCACTACCGTGTATAGTATTGCTTTGTGTTTTGTTTTCTCTTTATTGTATTCCTAAAGATTTTGTTAAAATGATGTCTTGGATACAATAAATAAATAAATAGCAGCATTTAGTGTGTCCTGCCACCATGAGGCACTGCACAACGTCATCCAGAGTGCGGAGAAGGTCCTGGGCGACACTATCTCTCAGCTAAACATGGGCAGTCGGCTGAGCGTGACTCAGCATTGTGGGTAGCTGGCTGACTGCGGAGGTCTCAACATTCCAACAATTTGTGCAGCCTTTCTTGGCTGGTGGCATCGGCTCTGATGAGCTTCTCAAGTGCAGGCTCAGGCTTCTCCCTGTTTGTGGTTTATTTAAACACGTAAGTGTTCCTACACTGTTCGCATTATACATGACGCTAATGTGTATTTGATAACCATATGTGTTGTGCAAGTGGGTTATACAGTTTTAAACGAAGGACAAGCTGTCTGGTTCCAGCAACCAGAGGGTTTTCCATCATTTTAAACTTGGGGTAAGTGGATTTTCTCAACAATTTAAACTTAGGAGTAGTGAGCTGTTGTGTTTCAAATTCACAGTAATTAGAATGAGGAAATTTGTTTAAACTGTGACATCAGAGGGGCGAGGGAAATTTTTAAACTGTAATGTCAGAGTGCAAATGTTCAAACTTTGGATATCTGGGCTAGGGTTTGTGGGCTCCCAATTTTTGAAGTGAATTGAAATGAACCGAATTGAATTGAATTTAAACTGAACTGAATTTGAATAGAAATGAATCGAACTGTAGTGCTAATGGACCATAACTTAAGCAGTATTTGTGATGGTATGGGAAAACCCAGTGTCCATCTTGTAGACTATACCTAGAAGAAGTGACCTGACAGCCATGACTGCTATAAATAAATAGCCCTGTGGGTCCCTACATATCTGAGTGAATAATAGTTTTCTATCATAAGGGTAAAAACTTAAAGTGGCTTTCATGTTGTAGAAAGTACGTCACCTAGAAACAGTTGGCAAGTTCAGACTGATTACTATCTATAGGGGAAAACTTGCTTATGTATCTTTGAAATATCCAATAGGCTCAGACTGGCAGGAGAAAAAACAAGACACCTTTTGCCTAACATACACGTTTCGACTTGCAGGGGAAACAAACACCTCTCTTCCCATTTGTGAATAAAAGCATATGCAGGCACAGACAGGCATTAGGGCTGGGGAAAATTCAGGAAATATGTCAAAAATGGAGACTGTACCAGTATCCCTGGTCAGCCATCTCAGATCGTCGTCTTTGATTCTCATGTCATAGAGTTGTGCCAGTATCCAAGTTCAGCCATCTCGGATTGTCATCTTGAAGTTTTTGAATATCACACAAACAGGAAAATGCCCCATCTTGGATTTTTGAATTATGCACCAATATACAATTAGGACAATAGTCCTATTTCTATAGTGATGTTGTAAGAATGGGGGAAAAGCTCTAACACGCATTTAGAAAAAATCACTCCAAGTGTTCATTGCACCAATTCCAGCAATAATTAGAATATGTGTCAGAATTTACATCATATATCCTCCATATTTCCAGGATGGACAGTACAGTGGCTGAGTGCTTGTCCTGAGCTTGTGCCATTATCTCACCACTGTAACATTCGAGGACATTGCCCAAGTACAGGCGAGTGATGAAGAACTGCACAATTTCCACCACTAAACCTCCAGTGGGCTGCAACTAGAGGTAATGACTATCCCAGGCTTTACACGGAAAATTTGGTGTGACATTTCCACTCTATACACACCAACTGTTCCTTCCAGAGAAGTTCTGGAACATTGCCTTCGATTGAGTCCATAGACTATCACACCCTTGCACCATTATTCCGGCGATAACTAGTGATTTACCACCAGAAGGAGGTTCTTCCTAATTGGTCTGAAGATGACCACAGTTGTGGTAGAAACCAGTCACCAGAATAAATAATTTGTGATCAAGACTGTTTCTGATAGTAAATATTAGTTTACTGAAAGATGTCGATATAGAATTGATCATGTATGTCACTAAAAAGTTTTAATTTTTTATGGCATATATATATATATATATGTGTGTGTGTTATAAAAAATTGAAACTTATATATATATATATATATATATATATATATATATACAATATAATTGTGATTTTTATATAAGCCTCAAGTGAAATCCAGCCTTATTCAACAGAGACTGATGTATTATATGTGCAAATTTAAACAAATACTTCTTCAGTAAATAAAATAAAATCCTGGACTTAAATATTAGTGAGAAATATTACTATTTTCACTATCGGTAGGAACTGTGTAATCTGCTTTGTAATGTCAAAAGTTATAATCAGGAATTTTCAAATTACTATGCTGAAATTAAAATTTTTTGTAAGCCATTACAACTGCGATGTTCATCAAAAAAAAAATCTATAAAAATAAAACCAAGAGTATCCCTTGTAAAAGAAATGAAAATAATCAACTGTAAAAGTAGTTTGATGAAACATAAGAAATTGTAATAAGAGACAATGTGTTTTACAGCAGAGTTTTAATGTAAAACTCTGATTTTGCGCCATCATTGCGACAAATGACTTGATATGCTATAGCTATCCTGTTGTAACTTCCACTTATGTTGCGTTGTCAAGTGTCTACTGAGACATACTCATAATACAACAGTATACACAACAAAACAGAAGTCTGTTAACATTCATGTATGAGATTAGGCAAAGAAACAGATTAAAAATAACTATTTCCTTGTAGGGCTGTGTCAACCTTGATGATAAAAAGAGTCAATAGTTGTTATCAATGACACGAATACTGTGATACATAGATTTGTGTTATTTACGTGTATGCATATCTAGTACTATATTCTGCAAACGTTTGTTTGGTGCGTGGCAAAGGGTAGGTCCCATTGTACGAGTCGTAAGCGCCTTTTCCCATTCCAGTCACATTGGGGCTCGGGAAGAATGTTTATGTGTCTCCGTGCATACTGTAATTAATCCAGTCTTGTCCCCACGATTACTTTGACAGTAATGTGTAGTGAGTTGTCATTTATTTCTAGAGTTACATTTAAAGCTGTTTCTTGAAACTTAAAAAATAAGCTTCTCGGGATAGTTTACTTCTATTTTCGTGAGTCTTCTAGTTCAGTTTCTTCAGTATCACTGTGACACGGTTCTGCAGGTAAAAGGAACCAGCGAACATTTGGTGCTGGCCATCTCTGTATATGTGCAATAGTCCCTCTTAGTCCTGTATGGTAGTGGTCTGAAGCAATTGAGTAATATTCTAGGATGAGTTACTTGAGTGATATGTAAGTAATCTCCTTTGTAGACTGATTGCATTATCCTAGTATTTTGCCAATAAACCATAGTCTGTGATTTGTTTAACCCACGACAGGGCCACTGTAATCGTTCCATTTCGTATCCCTAAGAAGTGTTACACCCAGGTATTTGTACGAGTTTACAGATTTCAGCTGTGACTGATACTGTAGTCGTGTGATATTTTCTTCGTTTTGTGAAGTGCAAAATTTTACATTTCTGAATATTTCAAGCAAGTTGCGAATCTGCGCACCACTTTGAAATGTGATCAAAATATGACTGAATATTTGTGCAGCTTTTTTCAGACTGCACTTCAGTGTAGGTAACTGAATCATCTGCGAAAAGAGTGTGAATACTATTAATATTGTTTGGAAGGTCGTTAATAAAGAACATGAACAGCAAGGGACCGAACACACATCCCTGGGATACATCAGAAGTTAAGTATAGAGCTGTCGATGACTTTCCATCCAGTAGGACTTGCTGCGTCCTCCCAACGAAAAATATCCTTAATCCAGTCACAAATTTCACTTGATGCACTATATGATAGTACTTTTGATAATAAGCGTAGGTGTGGTACTGAGTCATCTACCGACTGCTGTGACCATGGCTTCCAGTATGCCATCTGAGAAGAAACGTGAGAGTTGGGTTTGACATGATCGGAGTTTTCGAAATCCATGCTGATTGGGATGGAGGACACCTCGTTGTGTTTGAACTCAAAGTATGTTCTAAGAGTCTACAACAAATGGATGTCAATGATATAGAACGGTAGTTTTGTAGATCACTTCTGCTATCCTTCTTGTAGACAGTAGTGATCTGTACTTTCTTCCAACTACTTGACATAGTCTTTTGGTCGAGAGATCTACTCTAGAGAGAAGCTAATGCAGTCACAAATTGGGTATAGAATCTGATAGGGATCCCGTTGGACCCTGGCGCTTTGTTAAATTTGAACAATTTCAGCTATTTCTTAACACCACTGACACTAATATATATTTACTCATCTTTTAAGAGGTTCGAGAATTAAGTTGGGGAATATTTCTGGGTTCTCCTTTGTAAAGGAACATTTGAACAGGGTCTTAAGCATTTCTGTGTTTTCCCTGCTGCCCTCGTTTTCAGCTCCTGTCTTGTGAGTGAATGCCACTAACAGCCTTTACATAAGACCAGAATTTTCTTGGGTTTTTGGAAAGATGTTTTGACGATATTCTGCTACAGTAGTCATTGAAGGCTTCACGCATTACTCTCTTGGCTGCCAGACGGGTTTAATTCAGCACCTTTTTTATTTATAGCCTTATGCTTTGTTTTATGCCTATTGTGCACTATTCTCTGTTTCTTTACAAGTGTCCTGACAGTGACTGTATTCCATGGAGGGTCCCTCCCATCGTAAACTGTTCTACTGGGTGCATATCTATACTGTGCACGGTCAACTATCAGTTTAAACGAGCTGTAGTCCTCCACATGATCCTATCCTGAGCTTAAAGACTCAAGTTCTTCGTTGAGATATGACACTGCTGCTTCTTTGTCTAGTTTTCTCAAAATATAAACCTTTTTACTTGTTTTAGATACCCGTTGTACCTTGATGTTCGTTGTTGCTATAACTACCCCATGGTCACTGTAACAGTTTCGATGTGGACGTCCTGGAGAAGGTCACGTCTATTTGCTGCCATTAGATCTAATACATTTCCATCATTTTATATTACTCTTCTATTATACGAGGGCTATCCACAAAGTACATTACGTTTTGGAATTAAAAATAAATAAAGTATTGGAATTTTTTTTATTATATACAGATGAAAGCCACACTTAAATACTACTTTTCTACATAGTTGTCATTTAAATTAAGGCACTTATCGTAGCGATGGACGAGCTTGGTAATTCCGTCGTAAAATTCGGCCGCCTGCGCCTTCAACCACGTGGTTACCTCTTCTTTTGGGACAGAAAGGGTGTGATTTTTGTGGATTTCCTGGAAAGAGGCACTACAATTAACTCTCAAAAGTATTGCCAAACTCTGCACAACCTCAGAAGAGCAATACAAAACAAGCGCAGGGGAAAGTTGGGCTCAAAGATCTTGCTGATTCACGACAACGCCCGGGCCCACACGGCAAATGCCACTCGTGAAGTTCTCGAATCTTTTAAGTGGGAGTTGTTTCCTCATCCGCCGTACAGTCCCGACCTGGCACCTAGCGACTTCCACTTATTCCCAGCAATGAAGAAGTGGTTGGCTATGCAGCGTTTTGATGACGACGCACAGCTTCAAGAAGAGGTAACCACTTGGTTGACGGCGCAGGCGGCCGAATTTTACGACGAAGGAATTTTCAAGCTCGTCCATCGCTACGATAAGTGCCTTAATTTAAATGGCAACTATGTAGAAAAGTAGTATTTAAGTGTGGCTTTCATCTGTATATAATAAAAAAAATTTTCCAATTCTTTATTTATTTTTAATTCCAAAACGTAATGTACTTTGTGGAAAGCCCTCGTATTTAAGTTAAATCATTCTACACAGTGCAGTCATGAATGGACAATGAACATCACAATTGAGGTATATATAGTTAAAAGTATGTGCTTATAACACATCAGTGTAAACGCTTAAAAACAGTCTACAAATCTCTTATTTCTGAGGTCTGTTTCTTTGTTGATTACATGCACACATCAAAAAAAGTTTTGCGTCACCTCAGTTCCGGAACCTATACAGACAACTGGAATAGCGATCAACATAAACATCATTTCCACCCAATTTATTGTTCATGAAAACCACACATTACATGTACCACCATACAGCGAGTCCTTCAGACTGCCGTACACACCGATACCTCTAACACCTAGCAGCACGTCCTCTTGCATTGATGCATGTTTTTGGTCCAGATTGTCCCACACGATGGGGCGAATTGTCATCTATGAAGACGAGTGACTCGACAATATGCTGCCGATATGGTTGCACTATCAGTCGGAGGATAACATTCAAGTATTGTACAGCCGTTACGGCGCCTTCCATGACCACCAGCGGTGCCCGTCGGCCCACAATATGCCACCCCAAAACAGCAGAGAACCTTAACCTTGCTGCACTCGCTGGACAGTGTGTTTAATCGGTGAAGAGAACGTGATGCCAAACCTGAGTGGTCCATTCGGCATGTTGTTGGGCCCAAATGTACCGCGCTGCATGGTGTCGTGGTTGCAAAGATGGACCTCGTCATGGACACCGGGAGTGATGTTGCGCACAGTTTGAGTCGTAACACGACATCCTGTGGCTGCACGAAAAGCGCTATTCAACATGGTGGCGTTGTTGTCAGGGTTCCTCCGAGCCATAATACGTAGGTAGCTGTCATCCACTGCAGTAGTAGCCATTGGTTTGCCTGAGCGAGGCATGTCATCGACAGTTCCTGTCTCTCTGTATCTCCTCCATATCCGGACAACATCGCTTTTGTTCACTCTGAGGCGTCTGGAGAGTTCCCTTGTTGAGAGCCCTTCCTGGCGCAAAGTAACAATGCGTACGCGATCGAACCGCGGTATTGACCGTCTAGGCATGGTTGAACTACAGACAACACGAGCCGTGTACCTCCTTCCTTGTGGAATGACTGGAACTGATCGGGTGTCGGACACCCTTCGTCTAATAGGCGCTGCTCATGCATTGTTGTTTACATCTTTGGCCGGCTTTAGTGACATCTCTGAGCAGTCAAAAGGATTGTGTCTGAGATACATTATTCACAGTGAACGTCTACCTTCAGGAGTTCTGGGAACCGGGATGATGCAAAACGTTTTTTGATGTGTATGCTTCAGTCACTCTTTGAAGCTGTTATAAATCTCGATCTCGCTCGAAGCACACAACAATATACTCTTCTCCACTCAGTTCCCTCAAAGGTTTCTTAATATTGCTGATGTTGTCATTGTATGAGTTAGGTCGAAGTTGGAGCTCGTTTGGGAGAACTTCTTGCGGAGATCTCGCGGAGTATGATTTTCTCATAGAGCTTGTGGAGAGGTCATAACACAATTTGTTTGAATTGAAATGTGAAATTCTTCAAGCACACAGTACTATAATAATTTTTGTTTGAAGTTTAGGCAGCAAAACGTAAAAACAGAGAATTTACGAAATTTGAATTTCATTTTACATCACTATAATGAGAACCTGATTTCTTCAGCTTTGGAATTCTGACATTTATATCAGGGAATGCAAAGAAGAAACTTCAAAATTAACATGAAGACTGCTGCTAGTATTCAAGGTAAATTTGTAAACAAGTGCAGAAGGAAAATAATGTCTAGCTATATTGCTGACAATTAAGTGGCAACACCACGAAGGAAGGCAAATATCGTTTTCTGCTCCTTTGATGTATACATTTTAGTAGAAGGAGACAATATTTAATCCGTAGGTGATTTGATGGTACACAGTGCGTGAAATTTAGTACACGTAACTATCATTTTTGACGACAACAACGGCTCTAACCTAGCTGAGCATCGAATCGAACTGAGCTAGTATGAAATATCTCTCCATCATCAGTTGTTTTCAGTGGGTGAGAGACTGGGAGAATGTGCAGGCCAGGGCAGTCAAACTCCCTCTGTACTGAAGCATGTCAGGATAGCGTGGTTAACGTGCGATCTTGCGTTGGTTCAAATGGCTCTGAGCACTATGGAACTTAACTTCTGATGTCATCAGTCCCCTAGAACTTAGAGCTACTTAAACCTAACTAACCTAAGGACATCAGATACATCCATGCCCGAGGCAGGATTCGAACCTGCGACCGTAGCAGTCGCGCGGTTCCAGACTGTAGCGCCTAGAACCGCTCGGCCTCTCGCGCCGGCGATCTTGCGTTGTCTTGTTGAAAGGTAACGTCACAGAGACCTCAAGGACACGGAACATGGCATAGCCACTCTCCTTAACATGTCTGAGACATAACGGCTAGTGTCCAAACTACTGACTATGCATACCACAGATGATAGTATGGCGTACCCAAAGTACTCCACATCAAAACAGCTGCTGGGGCCAGGACTTGCTTAAAGATTGTCTTTATTCATTGATTAATCCATCAAAGTTAAACAGAGAAAGATGCTACTAAATATTCAGTTCCACTACCAACCCTTTTAGAGACAGTAAATTGTGGCGTCTACTTGCAAAGAAAATTAACTATTACCACATCCTGAGAACAGAAAGAAACCAATATTAACAACGACTAACCAGTACCAACTAGTCAAGAAATATCAAGATTACGAGAGCCGCTACACTAGCTTTATAAGTGAAAACTCTGTGCCAACACACTGAAGCACATTAGTAAAACTTTTCATGAGCCGCCAGGGCAACGTTCGTTCTCCTCGGAACTTCTACAAATAGATACTTCCATCTTGATGCTATACAGGAAACCCGAACTCGTCTCAAAAGACGACTCGGTATCACTCCTGTACCCACTGTTGTTGTTGTTGTTGTTGGGTGTGTCACTGTCGCCCATCTCTCTGCTGCACTACACGGAAAGCCGCAACAACGTCTGACCTCTAGGGTGCTAGTTGCAGGAGGCAGTTAAGATCCTGTATGTTGTTGAATATGTCTCTCCTGAACATATCAGTTTCATATTTAGATCCAGCAGACCACAATCCTCTCGCCGTTGAATTCCGATAACACTAACAGACGTTTGTCAGTGTTGCACAAGGCGTAAAACGAACTTCCTAGAAAAAAAAAAGTTCAAAAGCTATTTCTTAGTGAAATGCTCGATGCATAATCTTTCCTTATACAGGGTGGTCCATTGATAGTGATGCATGGGGGCTTAATTAAAATAAAATGAAAATAATTTTAATTTTTTTGCTTTAGTTGCTGTCTGTCCGTTTACGCAGTCTCGTAAACGGTTGGCCCTGACTAGTATTATTACGCTATCTGACTGCATAGAACAATAACAAAGAATGAAATGGAAATTTTCATTAACACAATTAATTAATGAAGTCCCCAGCAACTATAAAACCTACGAAACGAAAGCACAAGTATAACTGTTCTGTGTGTGGAAGTATGACTCAACGTACGCATCTGGCACGGTTCTTCTTCAACAACACAAGAAATTTTAAATATCATTTATACTGAATTAATTAAAGGAAATAAAAATACCATAATTACTCAAGAAAACCAGAATTAAACTCTAATCCCAGAACACAAGCCAGATGCTTTGTTGACTGAACCTGTAATGAAGCATTATTTACGACATTAAATAATGAAAAATAAATCAAGTTTCGTTACCTTCATATATTGACCAAAATCACTCTAATCATTACAATATATCTCCACACCGACTCGCTATTACCACATCTCAACAAGAACTTTTCAGTATCACATCTCAGCAAGCACTCCCTACTAGCACATCTCAACAAACACTCTCTGCTACGAGTTCTTAACAAGCACTGACTACTACGAGTTCTCAACAACCACTGCCCACTATGACATCTCAATAATCATTGACTACTACGAGTTCTGAACAAGCACTGCCTACCACGACATCTCAAGAATCACTGCCAGTGGAGGCGGCGGAACAATACTCTCTAGCGCGATCTCTGGCGCTGTGGCTCAGTGTAGCCACCTTTCATATGCCCTTCCTCCACAGGCTAGAATTTGATGGTATTTTTGCCAGCATTGGTGGTGAAAATACCACCAAATTCGTCAAAAAAAAAATACAGACAAAAATAAAAGATAATATTAATACGTAAATATCACATACTAGATAAAATTTTGGCTTTGCACTGACCTTTCAATAACCTAATATATAAAATACAGTAAGCAATACAAATTCTTTCATACATGTGACATTACATAACAGTTTACACAAGTATTATGCGGTTAAACAGTTCAATCAATAGCGTCAGCAATGACGAATATGTGCAGGTAAGAGTCTCATAACTTTTCACAAACAGTAATACACAAAAAATCAGTTTATACAAATATTCAGATAAACGCTTTCCATAGCCCAAGAAACAAGTAGTTGACAGTTCCAGCAGTAGCACCCAGCAATGGTCAACAGGTGCAAATACCGACAAGTGACATTTTTTCAGTAGAAACAGTCCATCAGTGGCACCCAGTAATGTTGAATAGGTGCAGACACCAACAAGTAACACCATTTCCGTATAAGCAGTTCCATTAGTGGCACCAGCAATGTTGAGCAGGTGCACACAGCAACAGGTGACATCTTTTCAGTAGAAGCAGTCCATCAGTGGCACCCAGCAATGTTGAGCAGGTGCCGACACCAACAAGTGACATCATTTCGGTAGAAGCAGTCCATCAGTGGCACCCAGCAATGTTGAGCAGGTGCAGACACCAACAGGTGACATCTTTTCAGTAGAAGCAGTCCATCAGTGGCACCCAGCAATGTTGAGCAGGTGCAGACATCAACAAGTAACACCATTTCAGTATAAGCAGTTCCATTAGTGGCACCAGCAATGTTGAGCAGGTGCACACAGTAACAGGTGACATCTTTTCAGTAGAAGCAGTCCATCAGTGGCACCCAGCAATGTTGAGCAGGTGCCGACACCAACAAGTGACATCATTTCGGTAGAAGCAGTCCATCAGTGGCACCCAGCAATGTTGAGCAGGTGCAGACACCAACAGGTGACATCTTTTCAGTAGAAGCAGTCCATCAGTGGCACCCAGCAATGTTGAGCAGGTGCCGACACCAACAAGTGACATCATTTCGGTAGAAGCAGTCCATCAGTGGCACCCAGCAATGTTGAGCAGGTGCACACAGCAACAGGTGACATCTTTTCAGTAGAAGCAGTCCATCAGTGGCACCCAGCAATGTTGAGCAGGTGCCGACACCAACAAGTGACATCATTTCGGTAGAAGCAGTCCGTCAGTGGCACCCAGCAATGTTGAGCAGGTGCAGACATCAACAAGTAACACCATTTCAGTATAAGCAGTTCCATTAGTGGCACCAGCAATGTTGAACAGGTGCTGACCGCAGTCCATAATATTCACTTTCACTAATCACACTGTTCATCAGCAGAAATTAAACATGACTAAATGTCACACATCATGTTGAAAAGTGCAGCACCATCACTAATCAGACAGTTCAGGCATGAACAATAGTTTGAATACACATACAATGCTTTTACACTAAACATACAAATCATAATAAACACACAAATGATATCAGATAATTGTCATATTAAATATTACAAATACACAAATATCAGTAAACCTATAATTTTTATGGGTGTCAGTGCAAGCCACAACAACAAGTAAAATAATATTTAGGAGATAGGTTGGTACCAATTTGGGATAGGGAAAGGAAAACACACAAAAAACACTCACTCATCTTTCATCCACATTAGTGCTACTGTGTAATTGAATGGTGTTAACTGTGTAAATGCAATTCTGTCAAAATTTTATGTTCATCATGTGTATCAAGTAGTAGTGGCAGCAATGTATAACAGTCAGTAATAGTTAGTCAACGTCATAGTCATCATGTCAAGACCAATGTTTGCCAAGCCAGATCAAAATGTACGGTTGCTGAACAACTGTCAGTGACCCAAGATATGCAATTGCTTCCTCTCTCCAAAAAAAAAAGTATATACTGCTTAGTGATTTAACAAAGTGTGTGTGTAGACAATCTTCCTGCTACTTTAGTGTTCTAGTCTGCCATCTTTATCCTCCTTGTTCCATATAGACCAACGAAAAAAAAATATGCTCCTCACTTACTTCACCTCTTATCCACCAAAACTCCAATAATCATCAGCATCACATAATCTCAATACTTCAATAATACCTCTTCAATACGTCGATCATCAATATCATTTACCCTACCTCTTGTCCACGAAAACTCCAATAATCATCAACTTCACATAATCTCAATACCTCAATCATACCTCTTCAATACGTCGATATATATAAACCTCAGCACCAATATCATTTCACTTCCATAACAACTCTTTCCTCTAGTCAGTCTCCTCGAACAAGTACAGACAAAATCCTAGTGCAAACTTCAATTCAGCATCCCATACAATCCGAAGACACAGTGTCCACACACAACCTCTGTGTAATCCATCTACCCAAATTTTCTACTCATTATAAATTATAAGATACATTTTGGTTCCTTGTCCATCATTAAATAAAAGAAATGCATACATGACCTCTAACAGCCTTTAGTTTGAATAACTTTCAGTAAGTAAGTACGATTACGAAGTGTTAATGATCATAATATTTCACAGTGTGTACACCACTTCAAGAATTATGGCAAACAGAAGCAAACATGTGGAGTATTTCTTGTGTCAAGTGTCACTTCCTATTTCAATTACTTACGAAAAATGCAGTGTAATAACTGTCAATGGTCTAACCTAGTGTTGGTATGTCATGTCGTTAGCTTCCTTCCTATTAGCATAAATTTATACAGCTTCCATAAAACCTCCAGCTCATGTGACTTCTATGAAGTTTCTCGTACTAATGTCGTTCGTCGAATTATAGCAGTTCATTTTCTTATCTTAAAAATATCAGGCACTGAGCGTAAGCAAAACACGCAATAGCGAGTAAATATACCAGTAGAGAACAGAATGTCAACAAGTGGATGCAGCACAATCCCTACAACGAGGCTCTGCCAAGCAAACAATCTATAATTAATACCACAGTGTAACCTAAACTCTATGTTCGTACACAGTATATCAGCATTTCTATATTCTAAATTGAAGAGTAGTTATGACAACAAAACAGAAGTGTGTAAATATGCAATCCATACGCACAGCAGCAAACATATATCTTACGTAATAAACAAGTCATTAGCATCATTCAGCATAAGCAAATAAATGTTCATATGTAATCTTAATAAGTAAACATGAAGGCGCAAGCAGATAAATCACAAAGTGTAACCTACATACCTAACTACAGTCAGCACAATTAATCAGGTGACAATTATAATTTAAATAAATAAGCACAGCAGGCACATAATTAAAAAAAATATGACATCAGTGAAAAAGCATAGCAGCCAAGCGATGCATAATATATACAAATAACAAGCCTGTTCATTAATCAATAATTGTCAAAATCAGCAAATGTACACAAGCACGTCGCTTCACAAGTAAATTCATAGAACATGAAATTTAGCACAAAGTATGAATCACGTAATCGCGAGCAGCAAATTACATCTAAAGTACGTACCTAAGTGGAAATATGTTACCTGAAAAATAAACTCAATTAATAGTTACCCTTTTTTAGTTTATTACTTTTTTTTCGAAATTACATTCTTCCTGAAATTTTCTCCAAAGCAAGTCGTCTTAACGTCGGACACGCACAGAATTTACCTGAAGGTCTTAAATATTTTACACAACCGTATCCTGAAAAATACTGAACGTTAATAACATAATTTATAAAGTCACCATAGCTTTATACAGAATTTATTCGGAGAATTTAGACTGTATATTTGATTACGGCTGTCAGTGCATTCGCACTGAGCGCTCGATCAGCTGTAGACGCGTGACGTAGGAAGTAATTGTTTGCGGTCAACGACTGCCTTGTGCGGCGCGCAGACTGACTGTTGCTTTGAGTATGTGCCGCCGCCAAAACACAGCGCGGTATCCTTGTATTCTCTGCATGTTTACATGTAGCTGTTAGTTTCTCTAAAGTATGTCATTCCACAAAAATTTTTTTTTAAAAGTATATCATTCCACAAAAATTTTAACGTTTGATATATGATGTATTCCTTTAGAGCGCCGAGATTTAAGAGTTTCTACTTCAATAGTGTTATCATGAATAATTTTGCGAACTCTATATGGACCGTTATAAAGCAGAAAAAATTTGCGACATAAGCCTTTTCCTTTGTGAGACAAACGATGAGACTTAATTAAGACCTTTTGACCAACTGACAAAATTTTTAAACGACCAGGACGTTTAGCTGATTTCCTTCTTCTAGCGGCCGCAGATGTAATATTTTGTAGAGCCAGGTTGACAACTTCAGAATGCCGCAGTTTCCGTGAAGGCGGAAAAGGAACGATTTCAGAAATGCGATTTGTTGGTACTTTATTTTTTAATATCAATAGAGGCGGTAAAGAAGTTGAGTCATTTGGAAGTTCATTCAGAATGTTTTGAAAAATATGAAGATACTGATCCCAAGTTCTGTGATTCTGATGACAATAAAGACGGCACAATTTATTGATTTCCTTCATCCATCTCTCTGAAGCATTAGATTGAGGGTGAAAAAGTGAAATAAAAATTGGTTTAATCTTACGACGCCGTAGAGTACGAAGCCAAATTTTAGAGCGAAACTGTGATCCATTATCTGATATAACCTTATCAACATGACCAACTTCTTTAAGAAAATGTTTGATGAAAACATTAGATACTGAACGAGCTGTTGCTTTGCGTAAAGGTGTAAAACACACATATTTTGATGTCAATTCCACTGCTACGAAAATGTACGCAAAACCATTAGTAGAACGAACCACTGGACCGAACAAATCGACTGCAGCCATGTCCTTTAATTTCGCTGGAATGATAGGAAACAACGGTGCTCTGTGAGAAACAGTTGGCGGCTTAGCCTGTTGACATAATTTGCGTTTGGCAAGAACAGAACGAATACGTTTTTCCATATTACTGAAGTAGAAATTTTCTCGCAATTTATGAAAGCATTTTCTGGGACCAAAGTGCGCATAACTGAAATGTGTAAACGAGGTGTGGCCAAATCATCCAATCTAACAAGCGTCTAAGAAAATTACAGACACCAAGGAATCTACGAACATCACGTTTTGTGGAAGGAACAGCATAATTACGAATAGCGTCTAGTTTCTCTGGATCAGGGAGAATACCTTCTGTAGAAATAATGTGACCGAGAAATTTCACCTGTGAACGACCAAATTCAGATTTTTTCAAGTTCACTGTCATGCCAACTCGTGCAAAAATACGTAACAATGAATCCAAAATTTTGTTGTGCTCACTCCAAGAACGTTTAGCAATAAGAATGTCGTCAACATATGAAGTAATATTGTCACGAAGATAAACAGGTAAAATTTCATTTAAGCTACGAATGAATGCTGCAGAAGATATAGTAAGTCCAAACGGTAATTTCCGAAGTCACTTTTGGGTAAAATCGTCATATCCGGTTAATCTTTACCTACTGTCTAGATAGATGGATAGTAGAAGAATTGTTTTTATAGATACAAAGAATAGTGAAAGAATAGGCAGCGGTGCAGAAAACTAAAAGGGAAATAGCACCACTACAGCTCGGGGCCCTGTGAACGCTACGGCACATATTCACTTAGTATAGTGAATCCCCTGAGGACTTTAATAGCTGCACATAATTTCCAGTTTGTGACTTTGTGGCACATCTGGCGGAAGTGCGTACGTAAATTGATCTAACCATGAACATGGATGTATCTCATTCTTAGAATTACGAAAGATTTTAAATTTCCGAACAGTCAAGAAGTGTTTACAGTCAAAGCTTCCGCCTCGCGGCGACAAAGACCTACCGCGTCTGTCCCAGTCCCAATGTCGATTATTGTCAAGTTCGCGCGCCTGGCGCTCTCTTGTTGCATCCCATAAATGAAATAAATTATTTTCTTCAAACCCCCCTGGTATCTGTGATTCTAAATTTCTTTTGCTGTCTTTTCCTACGATTTTGCCTTCAATTTGTTTGACTTGCTTCCGTAATGCCTCAACTTCCCTTTTGACGCGTTCATTAAATTTCCCCAGATTTTCAACGTGTTTATTTATGTTCTGGTACTCTTCGGTTTCTGAAAATGGCAATAGAGCTATATCATCTAAATCTCTGTCCCCATTTAAGCTAAGACTTGTCAATTTATCTGAAATCTCATCTCTTTCCAATAAGTTTACGTCTTCCTTAAGTGTCGCAACTCGGGTTTCAGTATTGTCACATTTAGTAGTTGACTGTTCATACTGTTGCGTTAAATTATTTAATCTGTCATTTGGTACGGATTCCTCGATTCTCTCAAATATTCTTCCTTATCGTGTGCACGTTGTAAATTTAACTCTGAAAATTTTTGTACTATCACGCGATCTCTTTCTTCCTGTTCTCTATCCTGTTCCCTTTGTCTAATCTCTGTTGAAATTAAGCTATTATTGTGAGCCTTCAAAATCGGTTGTACTTCTTCTCTAATTTCTTTCTTTGATTCATTATTCGTGTTTTTGAAACATGTCCCTATTCGTGAATCTAACCGTGTTTCCATTGTTTCCATCTCTATTTTAATTGTTCCTATTTTTGAGCATAACCGTGTTGTCATTGCTTTCATCTCAGTTTTTAATTCAGATCGTAAAGTTCCCATATCAGTTTTTAATTCAGATCCCAAAGTTCCCATCTCGGTTTTAATTGTTCCTATCTCTGTTTTAATTGTTCCTATTTGTGATCCCAACTGTGATCCCAGTGAGTCTAACCGTGTTTCCATTGTTCCCCTTTGTAAGTCTAACCGTGTTGTCACTGTTTTTAATTCAGATCCCAAATTTAATATTGCACCCATCAACTGCTCCATAATAGCCGGTTCGAAATTCTTTTCGCCCCTAACATTTCCCGCGAAACCAACTTCTTTCGTCATGGCTGTAAAGCTATCTGTGTTCGATACTATTTCAGAATCTTCTATCGTTAATCTCGTATTCTGTGAATTTTCTGATTGAGAAAAATTTTGAATTGGTTCCGGACTATTTTCCCGACTTATTAAATTGTTTTCCACTTCATTATTCATGATACTGTTTTCCTCTGTTGGCGAGTTCGCTATGTTAACAATGTCGTCATTCTCACTATCCATCATTTTTACCTTTTTCATCGATCGTGTAATCATTTACAAAACATACAAAACTCGTCACTATATGAAAATTACACACAATGACACTTTATCTCCAACAATACCATTCACACGAAATGTTTCCCTCAAACACGATTAATCGAACAATTGAAATAATTGCACTAATTGTCAAACCCGTAGACAAGACAACAGAAATGAAATTTTGCAAAAAAAAAAATACCATTAGAAGAATGACAATTACCAAATCTACACATGCAAAATAGACTACAATTGCTAAACTACAAATTACTACAACAATACTACTGTCTACTATTTTTACAATCAGAAGATTCCAAGGGACGATCCGAAACAGCGGTCGCCACGTGCATGGGGGCTTAATTATTATGAAATGCAAATAATTTTAATTTTTGCTTCAGTTGCTGTCTGTCCGTTTACGCAGTCTCGTAAACGGTTGGCCGTGACTAGTATTATTACGCTATCTGACTGCATAGAACAATAACAAAGAATGAAATGGAAATTTTCATTAACACAATTAATTAATTAAGTCCCCAGCAACTATAAAACCTATGAAACCAAAGCACAAGTATAACTGTTCTGTGTGTGGAAGTATGACTCAACGTACGCATCTGGCACGGTTCTTCTTCAACAACACAAGAAATTTTAAATATCATTTATACTGAATTAATTAAAGGAAATAAAAATACCATAATTACTCAAGAAAACCAGAATTAAACTCTAATCCCAGAACACAAGCCAGATGCTTTGTTGACTGAACCTGTAATGAAGCATTATTTACGACATTAAATAACGAAAAATAAATCAAGTTTCGTTACCTTCATATATTGACCAAAATCACTCTAATCATTACAATATATCTCCACACCGACTCGCTATTACCACATCTCAACAAGAACTTTTCAGTATCACATCTCAGCAAGCACTCCCTACTAGCACATCTCAACAAACACTCTCTGCTACGAGTTCTTAACAAGCACTGACTACTACGAGTTCTCAACAACCACTGCCCACTACGACATCTCAATAATCACTGACTACTACGAGTTCTGAACAAGCACTGCCTACCACGACATCTCAAGAATCACTGCCAGTGGAGGCGGCGGAACAATACTCTCTAGCGCGATCTCTGGCGATGTGGCTCAGTGTAGCCACCTTTCAGTGACCTGGCTAAATATCTCACGAAATAAGCATCAAACGAAACAACTACAAACAACGAAACTCGTCTAGCTTGAAGGGGGAAACTAGATGGCGCTATGGTTGCCCCGCTAGATGGTGCTGCTATAGGTCAAACTGATATCAACTGCGTTTTTTAAAAATAGGAACCCCCATGTTTTATTACATATTCGTGTAGTACGTAAAGAAATATGAATGTTTTAGGTTGACCACTTTTTTTGCTTTGTGATAGATGGCGCTGTAATAGTCACAAACGTACATGTACGTGGTATCACGTAACATTCCGCCAGTGCGGACGGTATTTGCTTCGTGATACGTTACCCGTCTTAAAATGGACCGGTTACCAATTGCGGAAAAGGTCGATATCGTGTTGATTTATGGCTATTGTGATCAAAATGCCCAATGGGCGTGGTCTATGTATGCTGCTCGGTATCCCGGACGACATCATCCAAGTGTCCGCACCGTTCGCCGGATAGTTACGTTATTTAAGGAAACAGGAAGTGTTCAGCCGCATGTGAAACGTTAACCACGACCTGTAACAAATGATGATGTCCAAGTAGGTGTTTTAGCTGCTGTCGCGGCTATTCCACGCATCAGTAGTAGACAAATTGCGCGAGAATCGGGAATCTCAAAAATGTCGGTGTTGAGAATGCTACATCAACATCGATTGCACCCGTACCATATTTCTATGCACCAGGATTGCATGGCGACGACTTTGAACGTCGTGTGCAGTTCTGCCACTGGGCACAAGAGAAATTACGGTACGATGACAGATTTTTTGCATGCGTTCTATTTAGCGACGAAGCGTCATTCACCAACAGCGGTAACGTAAACCGGCATAATATGCACTATTGGGCAACGGAAAATCCACGATGGCTGCGACAAGTGGAACATCAGCGACCTTGGTGGCTTAACGTATGGTGCGGCATTATTGGAGGAAGGATAATTGGCCCCCATTTTATCGATGGCAATGTAAATGGTGCAATGTATGCTGGTTTCCTACAAGATGTTTCACTGCATGACAGAATGGCGATGTACTTCCAACATGATGGATGTCCGGCACATAGCTCACGTGCGGTTGAACCGGTATTGAACTGCATATTTCATGACAGGTGGATTGGTCGTCGAAGCACCATACCGTGGCCCGCACGTTTACCGGATCTGACGTCCGCGGATTTTTTTCTGTGGGGAAAGTCGAAGGATATTTGCTATCGTGATCCACCGACAACGCCTGACAATATGCGTCAGCGCATTGTCGGTGCATGTGCGAACATTACGGAAGGCGAACTACTCGCTGTTGAGAGGCATGTCGTTACACGTATTGCCAAATACATTGAGGTTGACGGGCATCATTTGGAGCATTTATTGCATTAATGTGGTATTTACAGGTAATCATGCTGTAACAGCATGCGTTCTCAGAAATGATAAGTTTACAAAGATAGATGTATCACATTGGAACAACCGAAATAAAATGTTCAAATGTACCTATGTTCTGTATTTTAATTTAAAAAACCTGCCTGTTACCAACTGTTCGTCTAAAATTGTGAGCCATATGTGTATGACTATTACAGCGCCATCTATCACAAAGCGAAAAAAGTGGTCCAACTAAAACATTCATATTTCCTTACGTACTACACGAATATCTAATAAAAAATGGGAGTTCCTATTTAAAAAAAACGCAGTTGATAGCCGTTTGACCTATGGCAGCGCCATCTAGCGGGCCAACAATAGCGCCATCTGGTTTCCCCCTTCAAGCTAGACAACTTTCGTTGTTTGTAGTTTTTTCGTGTGACGCTTATTTCGTGAGATATTTGGCCCGGTCACGATCAATGGACCACCCTGTACACAGAATGCAGATGGCGTTAATCTTACCTACTTCATGTGGTTGTGATGACGTTTTAATCATTTGCGTATCCAACAAGTTAGTACATTTTGTGACATGTCGACCTTTGTTCGCCGCGCGGGATTAGCCGAGCGGTCTGAGGCGTGCAGTCGTGGACTGTGCGGCTGGTCCCAGCGGAGGTTCGAGTCCTCTTTCGGGCATGGGTGTATGTGTTTGTGCTTAGGATAATTTCGGTTAGGTAGTGTGTAAGCTTAGTGATTGATGACCTTAGCAGTTAATTCTCACAATATTTCACACACATTTGAACGTTCTTTTGACCTTTCTTGCACGCCATGTTCATGGTACCGCGATTAAAATGTCCACCAATGTAGAATATGTACTGAGCGGAAGCTCTGAATGAGCTAGTCCCATTGACAGCGAGGCTGTTGCAGGAACGGCCAGAGCGCTCCAGAGGTTCCAGAAGCACGGAGCCGGCCGGTACCCGTTGACCCACGTGCGTCCATTCAGCCGTGGCGTGACCTCTAGGCCACCTGCATTATTGAGCCTACCTGCCGATACGCGGGACAGCGCCTCTGTTGGCGCGCTGACAACCACCGATTTACGCCCGCTGACCCCTTTATCAATTCACGACGTTTCTGGAGCCAGACTGACGGGGAATATCTTTGGGCGAATAAAGGCGACGTGCGACAGGGGAAGCTCATTTGTTCATTAGGTCCACCGAGGGTAGAGGAGTTCAAACTGCAGTTAATAGATGTGGCGTCCTCTCCTTAGTTATGGAAGACGCCTACTGAACTGCAGATTGACCGCATACCTTTAATATTATAGGAATGCTGCGGAGTAACGATGTTCGGTAGAGAGGTCAGAAACTTGAAACGTAGTAGTACTTTGGATTATGCGGTCACTGTAAACTTGTAGAATTTTGTCACGATCATTTAATGTAAACCATTTTATTCAGTTTAATAAAATTAAATCATCCTTCTCTCGTCTCGTTCGATCGTGCCTTCCATATCTTCCTGCGTTACATTATGCCTTGCATCTACACATTTCTGCTCCATGCAAAAACACCTAGTATCAATTCAGCATATTATACTCTATGTCTTCCGCTAAGTAAAATTTGAATTATGGTCGGTTTTAAAAGAAGCGACTGCTACAGGGTGTTTCAAAAATGACCGGTATATTTGAAACGGCAATAAAAACTAAACGAGCAGCGATAGAAATACGCCGTTTGTTGTAATATGCTTGGGACAACAGTACATTTTCAGGCAGACAAACTTTCGAAATTACAGTACGTACAATTTTCAACAACAGATGGCGCTGCGGTCTGGGAAACTCTATAGTACGACATTTTCCACATATCCACCGTGCGTAGCAATAATATGGCGTAGTCTCTGAATGAAATTACCCGAAACCTTTGACAACGTGTCTGGCGGAATGGCTTCACATGCAGATGAGATGTACTGCTTCAGCTGTTCAATTGTTTCTGGATTCTGGCGGTACACCTGGTCTTTCAAGTGTCCCCACAGAAAGAAGTCACAGGGGTTCGTGTCTGGCGAATAGGGAGGCCAATCCACGCCGCCTCCTGTATGTTTCGGATAGCCCAAAGCAATCACACGATCATCGAAATATTCATTCAGGAAATTAAAGACGTCGGCCGTGCGATGTGGCCGGGCACCATCTTGCATAAACCACGAGGTGTTCGCAGCGTCGTCTAAGGCAGTTTGTACCGCCACAAATTCACGAAGAATGTCCAGATAGCGTGATGCAGTAATCGTTTCGGATCTGAAAAATGGGCCAATGATTCCTTTGGAAGAAATGGCGGCCCAGGCCAGTACTTTTTGAGGATGCAGGGACGATGGGACTGCAACATGGGGCTTTTCGGTTCCCCATATGCGCCAGTTCTGTTTATTGACGAAGCCGTCCAGGTAAAAATAAGCTTCGTCAGTAAACCAAATGCTGCCCACATGCATATCGCCGTCATCAATCCTGTGCACTATATCGTTAGCGAATGTCTCTCGTGCAGCAATGGTAGCGGCGCTGAGGGGTTGCCGCGTTTGAATTTTGTATGGATAGAGGTGTAAACTCTGGCGAATGAGACGATACGTGGACGTTGGCGTCATTTGGACCGCAGCTGCAACACGGCGAACGGAAACCCGAGGCCGCTGTTGGATCACCTGCTGCACTAGCTGCGCGTTGCCCTTTGTGGTTGCCGTACGCGGTCGCCCTACCTTTCCAGCACGTTCATCCGTCACGTTCCCAGTCCGTTGAAATTTTTCAAACAGATCCTTTATTGTATCGCTTTTCGGTCCTTTGGTTACATTAAACCTCCGTTGAAAACTTCGTCTTGTTGCAACAACACTGTGTTCTAGGCGGTGGAATTCCAACACCAGAAAAATCCTCTGTTCTAAGGAATAAACCATGTTGTCTACAGCACACTTGCACGTTGTGAACAGCACACGCTTACAGCAGAAAGACGACGTACAGAATGGCGCACCCACAGACTGCGTTGTCTTCTATATATTTCACATCACTTGCAGCGCCATCTGTTGTTGAAAATTGTAACTACTGTAATTTCTAAAGTTTGTCCGCCTGAAAATGTACTATTGTCCCAAGCATATTGCAACAAACGGTGTATTTCTATCGCTGCTCGTTTAGTTTTTATTGCCGTTTCAAATATACCGGTCATTTTTGAAACACCCTGTATCTAGACGTAATAAACGAGTTCATCATCGTGATCATCACCATCATCTACGCCATAGTTAACATCATCACTATCATTAGTATCACATCGTCATCATTCCTACTAAGAAATGATTTAGACATGTTCCATTGTTTTTTAGTCAAGAGAAATTTTCCTCAAGTTTGGTGTGGAGTATTCCTTTTGTCTTATACTCCAGCACTATCTTTGAAATGCTGTTATTGTCAATTCATTCAGTACCTTCTTCATATTTCAGTTTTTTGTTCTGTATTCTGTCATTAATATTTATAAAATGTTCAATCCAATGTATATATACCATCATTTATTTTTGTATTCAGTAGTTTATCCCTGCCACATATCTTAAAAATTTCGCTTTGGCGTCTTTACCATTACTTGATGTCTAGCTCGAGCCGCTGTGCGTTAACATAGGGACTCTAATCACTTTAGAAGTATTTATTTCTGATGACTAACTTTTTCTTTCCTGTTAACCGTTCGTACACACTCCAGTGTATTGGTTGTTTTTTCTCTGCACGGAACAATCTTCCCACAAACGTCTCACAAACTATATGACCTGATTCAGAATGAGATTTTCACTCTGCAGCAGAGTGCGCGCTGATATGAAACTTCCTGGAAGATTAAAACTGTGTGCGTGACCGAGACTCGAACTCGGGACCTTTGCCTTTCGCGGGCAAGTGCTCTACCAACTGAGCTCCCCAAGCACGACTCAGGACCCGTCCTCACAGCTTCAATCCTGCCAGTACCTCGTCTCCTACCTTCCAAACTTCACACAAACTCTTCTGCGAACCTTACACGCTGCTATTCAGAGTCCTCCACACTTGTTCCGCCACCCCACCCCGTGCTTGGGTGGCGGAGGCAACTTAGAAAACTTCAGTGGGAACTTTTGTTTTTTATTGCAGATTACGATTCTATGGCAAAACCTACAAACGTTATGTCTGAAGTGTTTTCTTCGTTTCGCCACAGACTGTAATCGGTGGAATAGTAATGGGTACCCAATGGTGATTTACGACATGCTACTTTATGGCCCTTGAACATCCAGTGGACTCCATATCCATGCTGTGAGGGTAGGGCAGGCCAGTATTTTATAACTTCTAATTGGAAACCCTGTACGCAACGTTGTATTCCTCCGACATGTGTAACGTAACTATGTCCGTGCATGACTGACAGCGTGCGGCAATCGAGTTTAGAGTTCGTCCATTTAATACCTCAGCCAATATTCAGAACAGATTAAAAACTTCGGAAGCATTAGTTTTCAGCACGCCCTCATAGATGCCTTGTGCCAATTCGTGTTTTTTTTAACACTCCCGTGAGTCGAGCACCCTATGAGCATTCCTGCTGTTCTTTGTATACGTTCAATTTCGCCTGTTAGTCCTGTATGGTAACACGGTGGAAAATATATACTTGAAAGGAGAGACAGCATTGGTCGTATATTTTTGTTTATTATCGCAAAATCGTATGTTACAGCACTGAAGATGGTCACTAAGTGACCGAAAATCGATTTTGCGATAATAAACAAAAATATACGACCAATGCTGTCTCTCCTTTCAAGTATACCCATTATCTGGTCGGCCGGCCGCGGTGGTCTCGCGGTTCTAGGCGCGCAGTCCGGAACCGTGCGACTGCTACGGTCGCAGGTTCTAATCCTGCCTCGGGCATGGATGTGTGTGATGTCCTTAGGTTAGTTAGGTTTAAGTAGTTCTAAGTTCTAGGGGACTGATAACCACAGCAGTTGAGTCCCATAGTGCTCAGAGCCATTTGAACCATTTGAACCATTATCTGGTCGTAGTGCACAGGACACTATGGAGTCGCCAATCAATAACGGTGGAAAATGGGAGTGAGAATATCTGTGGAAAGGAGAGGTGTGACCTGGCAGCAAGTGGAGGAAGAAAAGTGGTGGGAGGACCGAGCCAAATGGGGAGGACTCGTCAGCACCCAGACCCGGCAGTAGCTGGAGCGGGATTCGGATATAGATAGATAGTCCTGTATGGTATGGCTTCCACACACCCTTAGCAATATTCTTGGATGGGTCGTACTCGTATGTAGTAAGAATGACTGTATATTACCAGTACCATACCAATGATCCAACGTCCGCCAATGATCCAAAGTCTGCCACCTGCGCTAGCTACTGCTAAACCCACATCATCATTCCATTTCAGAGATGAAAAGAGCGTAAAATAGGGCCGGATGATCGACGATTAAATTATATGACAGTTTACGATGCAGACAACTCAAAGAAAAAGAGCATGGAATATTTTACACGAAGAAATAACAATGACAAAACTTTTTGCTAGATGGGTGCTGTGACTCGTGAATACTGACGATAAGCAAATGCACAAATGCATAAAGGATTTCTAAGCAATTTTTGAACCTTTTTAAAACTAATGCAGCTGTTTTCGAGTCCGATTTTTTTACTGTTGTGGATGAGAGATACGTCCAACCAGATCATACCAGAAGGAACAGGAAAGTATATGCAGTCATTGGAAGCCGGTGACTCTGTACTAGAAGAGCCAGAGTGTATTTAATCTTTCAGAATGGTTAGAGCCTGTGTTTACCAACACGAAGCAGAGATTCATCTTATTACCTTGATGAGTAAAACCGGCGAAATAGCCTTAGACTTCAAGAAGAATATAATAATTCCAAGGAAAGTAGTTGCAGACAGATGTGAAAACTACCGAACAACCAGTTTAATAAGTCATGGTTGCAAGACACTAACACGAATTCATTACAGAAGAATGGAAAAATTGATGGAAACCGACATCGAGGAAGGTCAGTTTGGATTCCAGAGAAATGAAGGCAGGCAAAACTGACCCTACGACTTATCTTAGAAGATAAGTTAAGGAAAGGCAAATCTATGTTTACAGCATTTGTAGACTTACAGAAAACTTTTGACAATACTAACTAGAACATTCTCTCTGAAACTCTCTTTCGCGTACGTAGCGGATCGTGTTGAGCGATGTTAAGAGGTAAAAAGTGCTAAAACTACGATTATTGGTGTGAAACTTGGTGTGTCAGTGGCATTTGTGTACTAAAGTCGTCTCTGGAAATTGCGACTCCTGTAAAGCAAGATTATCCAAGGTTAATCTATGCTACTGCAAATGGCGTGGAAACAATATGTTAATTCTACCCGACTGGAGACGAGAAGAGCCCAACCATTTCTCATATTACGATCTACTTATATAACTAAAGCGTTACCACTGCTACGTTGACTAAGGCTAGAACTTTTTTATTAAATTTCAGTTGATAGGATTGTAAACGAATATTACAGTCAATTTCTCATGTGTTCATTTTCTTAATAGAAACTGTGACTTTAAAAATTCTTCTCCAAGTTATATCACCAACATTTCCAAAAAACTATATTCTCATTTCCTTGC
The DNA here is from genome assembly GCF_023898315.1 of Schistocerca nitens. Classification (NCBI taxonomy): domain Eukaryota; kingdom Metazoa; phylum Arthropoda; class Insecta; order Orthoptera; family Acrididae; genus Schistocerca; species Schistocerca nitens. The sequence goes on along the minus strand of NC_064614.1, from coordinate 1,188,549,371 downwards.
CAATGGTTGTAACCGATTTTGTTTAAATTCAAACGATCAAAAGCTCGTTAGAAAACGTTTTAGAATCAGTACAAGCTTGTCTTAATTTCAGCGAAAGTTAGTGAAGCTACTAAAAACAGCTTCGAATTAATGAGCATCAAACGTAAAATCAAAGATCTCTTTGCTAAAATATTTGCTAAGAATTTTCTTGCGAAAATTTCAGTTATTTCAAGTTATAAAATTCTTATTTCTTAATAACAGTCATATTGCAGGATGGTAACCGTTGTGCTACGTTACAATCTCATAGCTTGCGTCCATCTTGATTCCCAGTAAGAAAATTCAAACAAATTTTGTTAAGGTAAATTTGTGACATACTGGAGTAAAACAATTTCAGAAACAGTAAAGTTACATTGCTCTTTTAGAGCTGCGTACAGCAAATCTTCGTAGAAATAATATTTTTTACGGGGTGACTATCGTAAGATGAGATGGGAAACAGTCTACAACGAAATGCTGAGGTGCGGATAAAACCGTAAGGTAGGCAGTGAAGTTATCGTAAAGTGTGTTTCCCTTCGCTGTGTGTCGAAATAAGTGAAAATCGGGCACTTTATCCACTCCACTTTGCAGAGAGGTCCATAATAAATTAGCAAAATTAAATTTACATTATATTAGATAACACATGGTCACAAATAATTAAAAAGCCTTTAAGTCAATATAAATTTACGAGGGGCGTTTGAAAAGTCCGTGCAAAAATAAAAACTACTTACGTGTCTGGGGTAAACCTTTTTTATTTTTCGACATAGTCGCCTTTTAGACTTACACACTTCGTCCAACGCTGTTATAATTTGTTGATCCCTTCCGAATAATACGAATTGTCCAAGTCTGCAAAATAGCTATTAGTTGCTGCAATCACCTCCTCGTTTGAATAAAATCTTTGTCCCGCCATCCATTAATTTTGCGACCACAACTGCTGAGGTGTGTGCTGGTGCACTGTCGTGAAGGAAAAGGATGTTTTTGCGGTCCAATCGCCGGCGTTTTTCTTGCAGCTCGGTTGTTAAACGGTCCAGTAACGATGAATAATATGCACCTGTAATAGCTTTACCCTTTTCCAGAAAGTCGATGAGGATTATCCCTTGTGAATCCCAAAAGACAGTCGCCATAATTTTTCCGGCCGAAGTATTGGTTCAAATGGTTCAAATGGCTCTGAGCACTATGGGAATCAACTGCTGTGGTCATCAGTCCCCTAGAACTTAGAACTACTTAAACCTAACTAACCTAAGGACATCACACAACACCCATGCCCGAGGCAGAATTCGAACCTGCGACCGTAGCAGCAGCGCGGCTCCGGACCGGAGCGCGTAGAACCGCACGGCCACCGAGGCCGGCCGAAGTATTGGTCTTCGCATTTTTGGTGCAGATTCTCCCTTGGTAACCCATTGTTTAGATTGTTCTTTGGTTTCAGGAATATAGTAATGTATCCATATTTCATCTACAGTGACGAAACGACACTTAAAGTCCTGTGGATTCCTCCTGAACAGCTGCAAACCACCCTTGCAACGCTTCACACGATTCCGATTTTGGTCAAGCGTGAGCAACTGCGGAACCTATCTTCTGGATAGCTTTCTCATGTCCAAATGTTTATGCAGAATATTATGTACCCATTCATTCAAGACGCCCACAGCACTAGCGATCTCACGCACCTAAACTCTTCTCTCATCCATCACCATATCATGGGTTTTATCAATGATTTTTGGAATCGTAACCTCCACAGGGCGTCCAGAACGTTCAGCATCACTTGTGCCCATATGACCACTCCGAAAATTTTGAAACCACTTATAAACTGTTCTAATGTTTATCAAGCTTCTCTTTAGTCTCCTGAGGCGTTTTGCCTTTCATAAAGTAATGTTTAATCACCACACGAAATTCTTTTTCGTCCGTTTTTTGAGAATCACTCGACTTCCTTGATTCACGCGAATGCCAAACACAAAGAAATAGACCAATATGGCTGAAACTTGGTGTGGGTTATTTCGAAAGATGCTACTAACTAAACATAACCTCGGTGGTGCCATCTCTCGGACTTTGCACGGACTTTTCAAACGTCTCTCGCAAAGTTTTGAAGTGCAGAGTAAATGCCGGTGCTCAACTAAGTGGTAAAAGTTTTCGGTTTCACTGGGAGGAGGGAGCCGTTATTTGCTGAGGGGGAGGGGGGGGGGGGGCGACGACCCGTTAGCAGCCCCGTCACCGCATAAAGCGGCCAGTGCCAGAAATTATCGGAACGCTGTAAGTCGGCAAATCAAGTTTCCTCCAGTGACATAAACTATTATTCTGCATCTGCCAAACACTGCAAGAGGAAACACAGCATTCATATAGCTAAAAAAATGGCAATTTTCGAAGCTGAAAAGAAGTACTTTCACTGCTACTAAAAATTTCAAAAAGTTCAGTTACACGTGATTCGTGTACTTTAATAATTTCTGCGAATTGGTTACTCGTTACAATCGGAGGTTTCGGTTACAGGTACTTCACGCTACTGTATCCTGTGGAAGGCTCTTCATTTCCGAATAATTACTGCAACCTACATCCTTTTGAATCTCTCTACAGTATTCGTCTCTTGGTCTACAATTTTCTCCCCCCATCCCCCCCCCCCCCCCACTTGCCTCCAATACCTAATTGGTAACGCCTTGGTGTCTCAGAACGTGTCTGACTAACCGGCTCCTTCTTTTGGACAAGTTGTGCAGCAAATTTATTGTCTGTTCAGTGCCTCCTCATTAGCTATGTGATCTACCCATTTGATCGTCAGCAATCTACTGTAACAGCACATTTCAAAAGCTTCTATTCTCTTCTTATCTAAACTGTTTAGTGCCCATGTTTCACTTCCATATATGGCAACACTCCAGATACACACCTTCAGAAATGTCTTCCTAACACTTACGTCTATATTCCACGTTAAGAAATTTCGTTGTTCAGTAACATGTCTCTTGTCATTGCCAGTCTACGTTTTATATCCTCTCTACTTCAGCTATTGTCAATTATTTTGCTACACAAACTCATCTACTACTTTAAGTGTCTTGTGTCCTAATCTATTTCCCTCAGAATCTCCTGATTTAATTAGACTACATTCCATTAGTCTTGTTTTGCTTCTTTTGATGTTCATCATACGAATATCCTTCTTTCATAGACGCTGCCCATTCCGTTCAACTGCTCTTCCAAGTCCTTTGTCGTGTGTGAAAGAATTACAGTGTCATTGGCAAACCTCAAGTTTTTATTTCTTCTACCTGGACTTTAATTCCAACTTAAAATTTTTCTTTGCTTTCCTTTAGTGCTTTCTCAAAGTACAAATTGAATAACGTCAGGGATAGGTTACAATCCTGTCTCATTCCCTTCACAACCATTGCTTCCCTTTCATGCCTCTTCTGCTGTCTGGTTTCTGTACAAGCTGTAAATAGTCTTTCGCTCCCTGTTATTTTACAGAGTTTAAGTAGAGAGTTTGCTTTAGTTTGCTTTCTCACCTGCAGCTCTACTGCAACTGTCTTCCATCTACCTCTTTTCCGTCCTCCCTGTCCTGCCAAGGTCATCCACATAACTGTGGGTTTCAAGGTGTTTTCTTAAAAGAAAATCCAATCCGTTATCAAATTTACGTTGTACTGTTATACGCTGTATCAAACCAGTCTTAGGACTGGAGACCACAAAAATAACTACAACAACTAATAAAACAAAATTCACGACAAATATAAAAAAATTCGCCATAATTCATAGAAACACAAATAGGTAAAATAGAGCGAGTAAATAAATTTAAATATCTTGGAGAAACTATGCAACAGAATGGCCTAGTAACGTCTGCAACAGACGTAATAATCAACAAAATGGAAAGAGCATATGGTTTAACCAAAAATATTTACAACAAGAAATGTATATCTAGAAAAACAAATCTAAAACACTACATCACAGTGGTACGCCCAGAATGTTTATATGGATCTGAATGCCTAACGATGAACTAAAAGGGGGACGAACTAGAGGTGGGGGAAGGAAGGATTATTAGAAAAATAATAGGTGCAATAAAAAGTGAAGATGGTTGGAAAATAAGAAGTAATGAGGAGATTTACAAAGATATAGAGAAATAATCTGAAGTAATGGCCAAACGAAGATTAACCTTTTTCAGACACCTCTACCGAATTGATGGAAATAGAGTAACAAAAGAAATACTCCTATATTTCTGGAAGAAGAAATCGACAATAGCATGGATTACAGAAGTAAGGAAAGATCTGGAGAAAACATCAAAGTATGTGACCTTAACTTTTCCTGGCAAATTGAATGTTGAAATAATTTACGGGTTTGCTGCCTTGAGAATGGCACTGTATGCTCCTGCCGAAATATCGGCAGTGGTCGACGACGTCACCCGGCAGCAAACCCGTAAATTATTTGAACAACATCAAAGAATCAGAAATAACAGAAAGAAACCGTTTTACAAATAAAATACTAAATTTGAAAGGCTTTCAAAGCAGAAGAAATAAAAAATCGGGAACAATATGGACAGAAGAAAGGAAGAGACTTCATGGGGAGAAAATGAGGAAATACTGGAAAAATAGGAAAGAACAACAAAGGAAGAAGATGAACTGAAGTAGTGAACATGATCCTAGTTGGTCTATACGATTGTAAATAAAAACAATAAGGCATCAGTCACAATAGCACCGACCTTGGAGTATGCCGCCGACGACCGACATTGGCCGAAGATGGTCGATCTTTTCAAATTAGTACCCCAGGACGACGGTAGACGGAACTTGATTGTTTACTTCGGTATAATCGGGAGAAGTTCTCACTTTTAAAACACGGATTGTGAGAAAATTACAAGGTTAGTATAAGAAAACTATGAAATATTTGTTAACTATAGGTGAATTAAAACTGTTACCTTACAGTTAACTGACAGATAAGATACAGAAGATTTGCGAGGAAATTCAGTTAAAAATCTGTAAGCTGATCATTATATCACTTCATCAGGCATAGTGTGGGACACTCGAATAGACCTCTATGGAAATGGACTTAGTAACAGATAAAGAGCAACTTCGATTTTTTGAAAAAGCACTAATTAAAATGAATAAAAGAAGTTATTCTGTGGTTGCAACTACTCCCTTCCGCTGAAATGAAGTTAGTTTGCTTTTCATTGGCACCACAAATCATATCGAGTATGCAGTATTATGTTTCTCTTTTTATTCCCATATATTCGTAACACAGAACTCGTTTCTAAGCACAGAATCGTCGTGGCGTCCATCTCGACAAAGGCTGACGCATTGTGACCAGGCTGTATGGCCAACATTATCGGACGTCCTCTGACGATGGCGTCTGGCGACGGTTGTCGCTGCCAGTGTGATTGCAGCCTAATTGGCGAACATTGTGCAGGTTCACCAGTTGAAATGATATTAAAAAAAAATGCGCGAAGGGCCAATGAGTGCCAGACAGGGGAGTCCGCAAGAAAAGAATGCGAGAGAGGCTAGAAACTAAAATTTTTATTTTTAATAAGTCTAGGGATGTGTGGTGGCTTAAGGACTTAATTTGTCAGCAAGTAGACAAATTTATTTATCTCAAATATTTACTAACTAGCCACTCAATAATTTTTAAGTAGTTTATTTGACACCTAAGAGGTTAGTATATAAGTGGTGTATGCCATTTGATATTACTGATATGAATGTGGATGCCACCTCTGTCATTTAAAGACCTGCAATTAGATCCAAATATGATGAAACGCAGTGTGGCTAACGAGTTGCTAAAGTATTTACACAAGACTTATTTTTATTCCTATAGCATTAGTTTGGGTCAGTACTGATATTAACAATCTGAACTAGAAAAGCAGATAGCCCTGCTGAAAGAATCCTGTTGAGTATCGATATAATCAGCAGAAAGTACCACTGATTAAGACGTCTCAAAGTGGTGAAATAGGAAACAACCTTAAGAAGAAAGCTTATTCAACTTTGATGCCATCTATAACACTTATCAATTAGCGTTACTTGACGTTTATTCTGTACTGGTCACACATATACACACACACAGAAATGCTATAAACTGACATTTAGTTTTAAACCCTCATGTATATTGCCACATAGGTAGTTTTCTACCAACAGGGGATACTGAACCGATGTATACAAACAAAGATAGCACAAATGGTTAAATATTTATTTGACTCACGAGAGATTGGCGCCAAAATGATATACTGCCATTGTTTATGGACTAGTGTTACACTAGTAATCCTCCACCCGTCTCCCCCCACGCCCATTGAAGCAACGGTAGTCAGGTAATAAAACCGGCAGTATCAGAACGGTGAAGTAGACCACACCAGATAGGAAGGGATCCTACAATAAAGAACGTCAAGAGGACTAACAGGATTTAAAATTCAAATTTTGAAAATATGGAATTAAAATGAAGGTAATTAAAAAAACGGGAAAGAAATTAGATAAACATAATGCGGAATAGATTCGTGTGGCAGTAGCATATGGTGATATGCAGGCAGAAATACAGATCAGATAAAAACTACAATAAAACAGGAAAGCTAAAATAAAAATAGAGCATTAATAGCCAGTAAATACAGGTTGGGGGAATATATATGTAGAGAAACAAACAAACCAAAAGACGATGAAAACGGAAGAAGGGCGATAGTAAGGAACTCACCAGAATGTAACACTCAGTAGTCAAGTAGCCGGAATAAACACAGGCGAGAGCCTACAGAATACAGGCCTTTCTGGTCGACTGCCTGCCCCATGAGCTCAGCGTTCTACTGGCTTCTACTGGCTACTGTGTTTGCTGCGCCTATGTTTCTACTGAGCTACGGGATGTCGATGATTGCAAAGTTTTAGTTTCTAAACGCTGTAGAAAGAGAACTGAGCCGAGTGTGGCTTGCGTTGGTGCCACTGGTAGGTTGGCATCGTATAATAGAGATAGTGGCGTCTAGTTTTCTTCTTCTGTTTACTGGCGCCACTACATTTGCTAGCATTGCCTGTCTGCGAGTGGCAGCAGCAGCGTTTATCGATTTCTAGTACCCGTACTATCTTTGGAAGGATGTGAAGTGTTTTCTGGGTTGGGTGTGTCGGGAGTTTGGTTGGGACGGAGCAGCAGACAGGTCTGGCAGAGTGAGGACATTCTGGGACCACTGGCGGCACACAGTCATTGCCGGATCGAGGGGCTGTAGTTGCGAGGGCCACAACCACATTGTCCACCGGACCCAGGACGTTGAACTGAGTGAACATTTATCCAGTAGTGAAACCTCCACTATTTTGTGATCACGCCGTTGGTTCGTGCATTGCTGCTTGAGGGTCGCCGTGAGGTGATCAGCAGCAAGTGGAGTGTATCGAGTTGGCGGGTCTATTAGGTGTCTTCTACTGCCTGTTACTAGTTTTTGAATTTTGTGTTATTATTTGGTGAAGTGCAACCAGCGGTTGCCCCAGTTACCTGCCCTAGAGGTTAATGTATTTTTGCGGCAGTGTACTTTTCCTCGTCTCGCCGATGCTGTCCAGCATGACGTGTAGTTCGACAGCCTCCTTGGTTGTAGTGTGGATTGTGGTTTCTTTTGTCTACCTTGGTTGTAGTGGTTCCTTCTGCCTTCTGATGTTTTAAACACCAGATTCTAAAGATGCAGTGCTGTCTGTCACTTCGCTCTCACTTGAATTATTCCATCGTAGTACTGGTTATTACATGTTAGGTGGATTTGCTAAGAGGATTGATGGGCGTTTAAACTGTCCCTATTTTGAGTTGCCATCCTGTTAGGTGAACATAACTCTTGGCTGCCTGTCTCACGGCTTACGCAGCTGTAGGGACTTTTCTCAGGTCGATACTTGGAGCACTGTCTGTTGATCACTCCCTTTTATTTGAACTGATTGTATCAATTATTTAAAAATAATATTTTGTTTAAAGTACTCCTAATGCTTGTGGCGTTCAGCTGTCAGTGTAGCTTGTGTTACAGGCAATTTTTTAAATGATTGTTTTAAAAATTATTTTGGTATTTTCAATGTGTAGTTGTCTTCCACACTTGTAATTCAGGCTTTCAGCCGCTAATTGTTCTGAAGTATTGCTTGTGGCCTTCAGCCGACAAATAATTTTGAATTCTTTCTTAATAACGTCTTCAGCCGTCAGTATAGCTTGTGTTACAGTCAATTTGTTTTTTTAAAACGATTGTTTAAAAATTATTTTGGTATTTTTAACGTGTAATTGTCTTCCTCATTTGTGATTCAGGTTCTCAGCCATTAATTGTTTTGAAGTATAGCTTGTGACCTTCAGCCGACAAATGATTTTGAATTCTCTCTCAATAAGGCCTTCAACCGTCAGTGTGGCTTGTGTTGCAGTCAATTTTTTTTTAAATATAGTTTTAAAAAAAATTATTTCCTTAAATAAAGTGTATGTGTTTACCGTGCAACCAACGGTAACTGATTAGGCCCGGTCCACACCTTTTCCTGCTTTCCCTCAGCTCCACGTCTCAAGAACCACTGCACACCATGACGTGAAATTTGCACAGCGTATTATTGAAACAGGAGAAACGTCAAGGAAAAAAATCTGACGAAAATTGTACCAGTAAACGGAGTCAGCCAGAAATGATCGATGAATCCCAATATGACGGCTATGGTTTTAGTTGCATTTTACACCATACATACTGTCCAATGTGCATGACTCCACAAGTTCGGCTGTCAACTGTTGTTTCACTGTTACTCAGGTGAGCCCATCCATCACAACAAGGTCGTATTACATCGGATTGGAAAATCAGTTTTTAATTGTCCTGACGTCAAAAACAGCATCAAAACAAACTGACATATTTTATTTAATTGTCCTGGAACCAAAAATCGCATAAAAATGAATGTGACATCGATTCTTAATTGTGATGGGGCCAAAAATCTCATAAGGGAGGATCGCCGTGTTGTATGTACTCCAGGCATATCGTAGCCCCTTCACATCTATGGCAGCCATCTGATAACAAGTAATAGTCCCCCTGTGTCATCCCGCACCATAGATCAGCTACAGCCGGACTGCGGAATTACAGACCCATGCGTAGGCCGTCGTTAACGCCCCAACACGAACAGCAGTTTGGAGTGGTGCCGTGGCTTGAAACCATGGACTGCAGATGAACCGTGTCGCATTGTGTACATCTACGAATCGCGATTCTCTACTACCCCAGATGACCATCGTCGTAGAAGATGGCGGCTATCTGAGAAGAGTTTTCGTTCTTCCACGTTATTGGCACACATAGTGATGTAACTCCGGGCGTCATGGCTGGAAACCCATAAGGTATGACGTCACGGCTGGCGGTGACTGAGGGAACTCTGTATAACGATACGACACGGATATCCTACATCCTGCATGTGTTACCCCTCGTGCGGCGATATTGTGGTGCCTTTTTTCAAAAGGACAATGCTCTTCCACGTATGTCTATGTTGACTTATTCCCGTAGCCAGCAAGATCCCCAGATCTGATCTCGAAAGAAAATACACTACTGGCCATTAAAATTGCTACACCAGGAAGACAACGAGCTACAGACGCGAAATTTAAGCGACAGGAACAAGATGCTGTGATATGCAAATGATTAGCTTTTCAGAGCATTCACACAAGGTTGGCGCCGGAGGCGAAACCTACAACGTGCTGACATGAGGAAAGTTTCCAAACGATTTCTCATACACAAACAGCAGTTGACCGTCGTTGCCTGGTGAAACGTTGTTGTGATGCCTCGTGTAAGGAGGAAAAATGCGTACCATCTCGTTTCCGACTTTGATAAAGGTCGGATTATAGCCTATCGCGATTGCGGTTTATCGTATCGCGACATTGCTGCTCGCGTTGGTCAAGATCCAATGACTGTTAGCAGAATATGGAATCAGTGGGTTCAGGAGGTTAATACGGAACGCCGTGCTGGATCCCAACGGCCTCGTATCACTAGCAGTCGACATGACAGGCACCATATCCGCATGGCTGTAACGGATCGTGCAGCCACATCTCGATCCCTGAGTCAACAGATGGGGACGTTTGCAAGACAACAACCATCTGCACGAACAGTTCGACGACATTTCCAGCAGCACGGACTATCAGCTTGGAGACCATTAACGCTGCACCACAGGAGCGCCTGCGATGGTGTACTCAACGACGAACCTGGGTGCACGGATGGCAAAACGTCAATTTTTCGGATGAATACAGGTTCTGTTTACAGCATCATAGTGGGCACATCTGTGTTTGGCGACATAGCGGTGAACGCACATTGGAAGCGTGTATTCGTTTTCACCATATTGGCGTATCACCTGGCGTGATGGAATGGGGTGCCATTTGTTACACGTCTCGGTCACCTCTTGTTCGCATTGACGGCACTTTGAACAGTGGACGTTACATTTCAGATGTGTTACGACCCGTGTCTCTACCTGTCATTAGATCCCTGCGAAACCCTACATTTCAGCAGGATAATGCACGACCGCATGTTGCAGGTCCTGTACGGACTTTCTGGATACAGGAAATATTCGACTGCTGCCCTGGCCAGCACTTTCTCCAGATCTCTCACTAATTGAAAACGTCTGGTCAATGGTGGCCGAGCAACTGGCTCGTCACAATACGCCAATCACTACTCTTGATGAACTGTGGTATCATGTTGAAGCTGCATGGGCAGCTGTACCTGTACACGCCATGCAAGCTCTGTTTAACTCAATGCCCAGGCGTATCAAGGCCGTTATTACGACTAGAGGTGGTTATTCTGGGTGCTGATTTCTCAGGATCGATCCACCCAAATTGCGTGAAAATGTAATCACATGTCAGTTCTAGTATAATATATTTGTCCAATGAATACCCGTTTCTCACCTGCATTTCTTCTAGGTGTAGCAATTTTAATGGCCAGTAGTGTACGTCGAACCAACTCGGGCTTCAACTCCGTCCCAGTGCTAGTATATCGAGGACCAGTTACAACAGTTGTAGGTTAACACGTCTCAGGAGAGGATAGAACGACTTTATGACTTCCTGCCCAACCGAATCGGTTCATGTATCCAGACCAGAGGTGGAGCGACATCATATTACCAACTTTCTTGTAAACGAGATTCGAGTTTTTAATCACTGAAGTAACATAAAATATCCTCCAACCCGTAAAGGTTCACTGTGTTTCCTGCTCACCTTTTGCTTTTTTTGTCAGGCAGTGTAGATGTGTTATGAAACAATATGGATGGTCATATGTCGTTCTATTGACGTATTGCAACTACAGGGGTAATTATTGTATAAGGGTACATTTTTCCATTTAAATATAACTGTCTTCAGTATTGAATAATACCTCATTCAAAAACAGGCTGTAAGAAGAAAGATTGTAGTTCAACGTCACGTCGATTCTAACATTCTGCTTGGTGTCTGTTTGTTCTATATCGTGTCTCCCAACCACTTTCGCGCAACGACGCTCTGAGCGTGTTTTTTAGGGAATTGACAAATTTGAACCTGGGACCTGTTGCTGGTAAGGAGACGTCAGACCACACATGACATGTAGAGTTCAGAAGAGTTCAGTGAGACTAGCGATGATATAACCAAACACTTAATGATTTCAGCGTCAGCTCCACTGCACTCCCTGTAAAAGAATCTTAATACTAACTAAATTTAGTGGAAGGGCTTCAAGGCTTTCCTATTTTTAGTTAGCTGGTAAAATAACGTCGAAAAAGCAGTTAAGTTTACCATTGGAAATTTTATTCTACTCACAGAACGTTGTTTATAAATTGCACTATTGATAAAAGGAAATGTTTTAATACAGGATGGTAAAAACCAACTGCGTTCAACAAAAATGTGAACGAATATTCCCTGAATGGGTTTCCAAGTTCTACAATGGATCAAAGGATGATCTATGCCATATCACATCTATAATCTAGGTTTAAAGTAAGTTTCACAAAAGAGAAAACTATCAAAATGGTCTACAGTGACCCTCAATTATCTTTAATTACTTATCTAACTTGTCGTAAATTACAGTGGCTGATGTGGCTTACCAATAACAATATAACAGAAAAATCATCACATTTCAGATTTTTACTTCAAGTGGCAAATGTGAACACCATGAGATTTAAATTGACGATCGACACTAGTATTACGCAAAAAGGGGGTGTAACAGATGAGACTTCTGCAGTTCTGAGTGAAGCTTTATGCGCTGTTATGCGGCATCGCGTGCGTTCATTACCTTGTCGGTGTTCGTCAGGGGGCGGCGGGCAGCACAGCTCCGCTCACCTCGCTGTCTCAGAAGCAACTCTCTCCTAACTTCTCCTTACTACAATTTACCGAAGTTGGTTTAAAAAAACTATCTGGCTGTGCTTGCATCTGACCAATCAGGGTCTCAATCTTAGCCTTAAGCTCCGCCTACAAAAATTCTGTCTATCCAATGAGAAACGTTATACTTTTCGTGGTGGGGCAATGTTTTTAAAGTTTGCAACGTAACAGAGACGCGAAAAAGTCTCACGCTAAAACTTGCAGCTGGTGTGGTCCTTTTAGTGTTATCGTAAGATCTATACTGTTCTTCTGGAGGGCTCTATCTTTTAACATGGGCTGGGAGGTGGTCCTACCGGTTAGCTGGCGACGTGTGTGTCCATCCCTTATCGTAGGGCCTTCCAGCTTAACATGGTTCTGCTCTCGGCTTCTTTTCTCGTTTCTCCCCTCGGCACTGCGTCTGTCTCAAAGTGGGAAGGTATGACATGCATTTAGGTATTCTTGTGTTTACCGAGCGAGGTGGCGCAGTGGTTAGCACACTGGACTCGCATTCTGGAGGACGACGGTTCAATCGCGTCTCCGGCCATCCTGATTTAGGTTTTCCGTGATTTCCCTAAATCGTTTCAGGCAAATGCCAGGATGGTTCCTGTGAAAGGGCACAGCCGATTTCCTTCCCAATCCTTCCCTAACCCGAGCTTGCGCTCCGTCTCTAATGACCTCGTTGTCGACGGGACGTTAAACACTAACCTACCGAGCGAGGTGGTGCAGTGGTAGCACACTGGACTCGCATTCGGGAGGACGACGGTTCAATCCCGTCTCCAGCCATCCTGATTTAGGTTTTCCGTGATTTCCCTAAATCGTTTCAGGCAAATGCCGGGATGGTTCCTTTGAAAGGGCACGGCCGATTTCCTTCTCAATCCTTCCCTAACCCGAGCTTGCGCTCCGTCTCTAATGACCTTGTAGTCGACGGGACGTTAAACACTAACCACCACCACCACCACCACTAACCACCACCACCACCACTTGTGTTAGTCTGTGGTATTCCATTTGCTCACTCGTTACTCGTATTACTTTGGTTAATTTAATGTCACGATTTATTCGGAGCTATGTGACATACTACTGGATTTGCTTATCATGTCAAGGTTTTCATGGAAGGTGTTGGATTTGCCTTACATATCACCACCCTTCGATCTTAATTTTTGCACTGAAGTTAGGCAATGATTGAATCGTTGTCTAAGTCAGTCAAAAATTATTCCGTTATCTAAATTTTGTTGCCTACTGTTCAGCCACGTTATTCTGTTCTATGCTAGTTTTTATTACTAATTTATATTTTTATATTCTTCCACATTATTATCAAAAATATGTTTATATTGACAAGGGAAGAATATTTTTATTCTATTATAATGATTATTTTTTAATTATTTTCTTTCTTTATTTAATTGTGAAGTTTGTTTTTTAAGAAGTTTGTTATCGAAAGTGAGGAGTCTTTCACATCGATTTTCTTAGAAATATTGTTTTTATAAATGCAGTAATTAAGTAAAATCTATTCCTAACTCATTTTCTAAATATCTTGTACAAGCAAAATGTTTTTGTTTCTAGTCACTCATTTCAACATTGTTACACTAACAAATAAGAATTATTTCCAAGAACTGCTTTGACAAAGAAATATACATACACAAGTATTGAGATATTGTCCTAACAAATGGTACAAATGTTAAATAAAAGGGAAAATATCCAACAAGATAATTTTTTATTCTTTGTTTTTATGAGGAGAAGATAAGTAAAATATAGCTATTCTTTTATTTTTATGAGGAGAAAATAAGTGGCATATAGTTTTAGTGTTTATTATGCCTTACTTTTGTTCTTTATATACTGTCCATTTCAGAGCTGATGACTTATTTTTATCGATAGTCTATTTTTTACTTAAGTCCATAGTCAGTGACTGTTATTTTGTAGTTTATTAGCTGTCTGGTGTGCTTAACGTATTTAGTTCTTCACACGTTTCTTTTGCACAATTCCTACATCACATAATTTGATTTCACACATTCACACAATCCTATGAACGTTTAAGCATGAGGTTGGCGAATGTTTTTGCATGAAGGTGATGGACTTGAGCGAGATAGATGTGGGCAAGTATTTGATCTACAGCTTCGTTCATCGTTCCTTGTTGGCTTTGCAAGTGTGTGTTGCAGTTGTGGGGGTCCCATAATGGAATGGAGCTGTGAGTGCAGAATCTCGTGGTTTACTGGCTTTGTATGCATGAAAGTCATCATTATGTGTCGCTGAAAGCGGTCGTTTTTCGTTGTAATACTTCACAGACGACTAGTTTACAATAGGATAGGGATTTGGGAAGGTATGTCGTCTATTTTTCACCCATCTTTCTTGGACTCAATCTTGAGAATCTTCAACTTCTGTTCTTCCTGCTTTTTCTCTGCATCTTACTTGCTACTTGGTTCTTCTCTGGGCAGGATATGGAAATATTTATTGATAATTAGTCGCTTTGAAGTTCTCCTCTTAGTAACAGTTTGATAAATTGTTTGGGCGTGTCATTTTTACTTTGTGGAAGTTTTCTTCAGTTTCGTGCATCAGCGTGCTGCTTAATAGCAGTAGTGTGACTTTTACACATTTTTTTTGTCAGTGGTGGCTTGCCCAAGTGGTCATCTCATCGGGTCGTTTTTTGCTCGCTCTACCGAGTCGGGGCGTTCGGAGACTCTTCTGGCGTTCGGTGTCCTGTCGTGTCTCTGCAGGGTTCTGCCACTGTGTGGTTCTGTGTACTGGCCCAGCAGGGTTCTGCCACCCTGTGGTTCAGCTTGGCAGCAGATTTATTTACTGCCCACTTCGGCTACAAGGACCTTCTGTTGGTCTCACTGTCCTTTCCCTTCTCTCAACACCTCTGCCTTGTAGGAATCATGTCTTGTTAATTACGTCCTTTCCTTTCTTGATACTTCTCACATTGCAACTTGTGGGTCGTTGCATCTCGTTCTTGCTGGAGTTTTTACAATGGTTCTTAGAAAAAGTTTTACTTATAATCATCTAACATATGTCTAGTACCTACATTGTTTTACACCTTCTTAAAAGCTTTACAAATTTCGGTGCCCTTTCCATGTTACAATTCTAAGATATTTTGAGTCTTAACATCTACAAGAATCCTCAAATTCGTTTTTTATTTTTGTGTAGTGTCGTGGTGTATAGCATTTTAGTGTTTCATGCTGTTAGACTATCTACACTTTATCCCTTCACCTTAATCTATGGTACTATTAGTGTTACTTTTGTTTTCGTTTTTATTGAAACTACTTTCTTTTTCCCACCTTACTCTCTCTTCGTTCTTCTTTCTCCTGACGATCTTATCTGCAACGTAATCTTGAAATATTGTGCTGATTATTTACCAGTAATAAAATTAATCTTCAAATTTTTTGATATGGCTCACATGGTGAAGTCCTAAGGTTTTGCCTGTTTTTGGGTTCATTAGTTCCACAGCATTATCATGAGCAATTGGCTAATTATGACATGTCCTTTGTATGCAGCGTAAAACTTATGTATTTTGTGTTTCTGTTTGCTGGAGAGATTTACAAATACTTTCTGGCCTACTGAGAATGTTCTTTTAATTGCTGTTCTATCTTCTCTCTCTTTTCTTTTAATGGCTGCCTTTCTGATGTTGGAGAGTGCTGTTGCCATGACTTGTTTGTGCTGTCTACATGGTACAATAGGAAATCTAACATTTTCTCTGGTTATGTTTGGGGGTTCAATATTTTTAAGTACAGTAACCGGAGGTAGTAGTGTAGTGCTATGTGGCATTTCATTTATTAATTCTTGAAAATCTTTAAGGTATATATCCCAAGTGTTGTGTCTTTTGCCTGCATATAATCGGCATAAAGTGCCTATGTCTTTCATAGATCGTTTAGCTGGATTTACGCTAGGTTTGTACTTAGATATGTAGATGGGTTTTATTTTGTATTGTTGTAACGTGTTCTGCCATTGCACTGATTTGTATTGTGGGCCATTATCCGAAATCATTCGTTCCACTCGACCTACTTGTCTGAGAAAAACTTGTCTAAATGCTTTACTTATAGTAAGACCTGTTGCCCGTTTTAATGGTGCCAAGGTAACATATTTAGAAGTAAGTTCCAAAACGACAAATATGAAAATATATCCATTTTTTGTGTGTGGGAGGGGCCCCATCAAATCTGTTGCAGCTATTTGTTTTAATCTTTCAGGAATTATTGGAAACTTAGGTGGTTTGGTTTGGAAAGTGACGTGTTTAGCCCTCATACATTTTTTGAATTTGACTAATACTGTTCTAATTCGTCTTTCCATATTAGGAAAATGGCTTCTTTGTTTTATTTTTAAAAAGCATTTCTTTGGTCGAAAGTGGCCATTACTTAAATGTGTATACCATATGTACTTATTAATTAGTTCATCTGGGATATAAATTAACCATTCTTTCGTTGCAACATTTCGTCTAAAAAATAAAACATTGTTTTTTACGAGATAGGGACGTCGAATGTCTGGAAAATCCTCACTTCTCCACTTGTGTTTGATTCCCAGTATGTCGGGATCCTTGTCCTGTTCTTTGACTATGTTTTTCAATGCTGTCGTAATGTAGTTTTCGAAAGGTACTTGTTTCATATAGTACATTGTAAACTGGTCTTCTGCTGCTTCCAAACCTATGTTATTGGATGCACCCTGTGGACATCGTGATAAAGCATCTGCTAATACATTCGCTGGTCCTGGTATGTGTGTAATAGTGAAGTCAAATTCTTGCAGTATTAACATACATCTGGCTAACCTCCCATGAGTTAGTTTGGCGGATAACAGAAATTCTAATGCTTTGTGGTCAGTGTATACTTTTGTTTTTCTTCCGAATAGGAAGTATAGAAAACGTTGGAAGCCCCATACAATGGTCAATGCTTCCAGCTCCGTGACTGAATAGTTTTTCTCGCTTTTTGTGAGTACCCGACTGGCAAATGCAATTGTTCTATATGATCTTAGCCCTACCTGTTAGTATTCTTGGAATAAAACAACTCCTAAACCTGTTTTCGCGCTATCAGTGGCCATACAAAAATTTTGTGTTAGATCAGGATGTGATAAAATCGGTGCTGTTGTTAGTGCGTTTTTCACTTTTAAAAATTCTTCGTTGGCTTGTTGATCCCATACCCATGGCGTGTTTTTTCCAGTCAATGCACATAGGCGTGGTGTTGCGAGAGAGTCGATCCAAATAAATTTTTTATAGAATCCGGTGAGACCTAGAAATCCTCTGAGAGTTTTCTTATTATATGGAGTACAGAATTCTTTGATTGCTGTTAGTTTTTCTGGGTCGGGCATTACCCCTTTCTCAGAAATTATGTGTCCTAGAAATTTGACCTCTCGCCTTCCAAATTTGGATTTTGTTATATTTACTGTGGCCCCATGCTCTTTCATGATCTGTAAAAACTGATTTAATGTGTCGTTGTGATGTTCCCAAGAGGGTTCTGCTATACTCACATTATCAACATAACAAGTAATTTTTTGTAAAATTTCAGGACTGAGTATAGTATTAAATCCCCTAATAAACGCTGCTGATGATATGTTTAAACCAAATGGCAATCGTTTAAACTGGTAACATCTACCGAATACGATAAATGCTATAAATTTTCTACATTCTGGGGCCAATTCTATTTGCCAGAAACTACCCCGTAAATCAATTGATGAAAATATCTTAGCACCGTGGAAGTTTTGTATCAATTCCTCTAATTTTTTTGGGCGATCTGTCTCAGTGATTATGATTGTGTTGATCTGTCTGGAATCAAGCACTAACCTGATGCTCCCATCTCGTTTTTGTACAATATGGAGCGGGCTGTTATATGTGGAGGTAGCTGGTTCAATAATATCGTCATCTAACATTTTAGATATCTCCTGGAATACTTTATTCCTGTAGTTTAATGGGATTGTATGGGGTGGCACTCTAAATGGTTTGTGCTGTTTTACTTCAAACTTGTACAGAAAGTGTTTAATACTGCCAGTCTTAGGTAAAAATACCTCTGCTTTATCTCGTAAAATACCCTCTAATTCTCTTTTACTGTGTTCCGAAATACCTTGAACTTCTTGCAATTTTTCGTCGATTTCTTTATGGACTTCTGAGTTGAGGCGATTCCCCCTTTTGTGCATACCATTCTAATTCTTCATCCTCTTTATCGCGTCATTCTTAATTGTTTGTTTATAACTGGTATTTCTTCTAATTTTAGCTTTTGCTCAAAGAGAAGTGTGTCATTCCCGAATGTTACGCTACCTTTCCCCCATATCTATTATCGCTCGTCTCTCATTTAAAAAATCTGCACCTATAATCAAATCTACAGTTAGTTTGGGTATAATCACGAAGTTGGCTTCGATCTTTTGACCTTGCCACGAAAGAGTTAACCTTGTTTGTCTCGTAACTTCCGCAGCATTGTTTCTAATAGGACCTCTTACTTTAATCTTACGTGTTTTCAGAACTGGCAATTCCTCATTGGCATTACACTGCATGAATAAATTTTCTGAGATCGCAGTCAGTTCACTTCCGCTATCAATTACAATATTGACTGGGATATGCTTTACCATGGCCTTCACAATTGGTTGAATTTGAAAGGGTTGGTTCTGTTCTTCTTCTTCTTGCATCAACGAATCCTCCACTGAATCATACATGAGTCTTTTTAGGAATTTCCCTTGTGAATTCGAACTTTCTGTAGGATAAGCTTCGACTGCTACTTCTCTCTCTTTTATTTCCTCTTCTCTATTTCTTCCTTCATTTACGCTTTCTTCAACATCCTCTACTTTTTCCTCATCCTCGTCTATCTTCTCCTTCTTCGTCGCTACTTCCACATAATCGCATCTAAATGCTCTAATTATCGCTTCATAACTTCCTTCATTATATACGTTGGGTTTTGTGCCCACTCGTAACTTATTTTCAACTTCTGTCGACTGCGCATTATCTTCATTGAATTCGCTTTCCCTGGTTTCCATCTCAAATAGCTCTGCAATACGCATTATTTCGTCCTTTCCTCCCACATTCGTTGTGCATGCCTCTGGTAATTCATCTTCCTCGTCAGTATTCTCCCAATTAATTTCGTCCCAACACGATATTGTTATTTTCTTGTCTTCGTTTTCATCTGGTCCCTGCGGATTTGTTTCTTCCTTCTTCTCTTCTCGTGATAAGATTTTTACTTCTCTGTTCAAGGTGCTGCAATTGTCCTGGGTCGGTGCGTCATTCTCTTTGGCATGGGCGCTTAGCTGTCAATTCGAACGTTTATCGGGGTTTGGTGGTCTTACCTCCACCTATCTGCATTCTCTTTTCTTGTTCAGCTTGTTGATAGTGGTTTCTTTGTTGATAATTTGTCGGTCTATTGGTTCTCCAGTACCCGTTCTGGTTGTCGTTATTCCCTCTGTAATAGTTGTTGCCGTTCCTGGGTGAATTATAGTTATTGCCATATTCTCTTCTAAATCCATAACCGGCTCTTTGTTGAAATCTATTGTCGTTTCTTGGTGCGAAGTTATCACATGGTTCGTAATTATTGTTTCTTCGTACTGTGTCTTGTGGATTCCACTGCTTTTTGCTTTCGTTTTCACGTGCGCTTCGTCTTTTTCTTGCGTCATCTTCCGAAAATATGAACTCTAGTTCCCTTAGAATACCTTTAAATGCTTCGACGTCATTGTCTCCGCGACCTACTAATGATTGCTGGTATTTCAATGGTAGCTTCATCACGCATAATTTAATCAACTCTCTGTCACTGTATGGTACATCTAAGCATTGATTTTTCTTTGCCATTAATTCGAAAAATTTCACGGAACTCTTCTCTCCTGAATTTTCAAAATATGGGTTCTGTAATAATTCGTACTTCACTCTGTTCTTTGCTTCGCTGGACCAATATCGTGAGAGAAACTTCTCTCTGAAATCTTCGTACGATCGGCATGTCGCTGCAACATTGTGCATGGTTTCTGCGACTGTTCCTGACATGTGTGCACATATAAAGTCTAATTTGTGTGCTAGCGTCCAGTGTTCTGGTAATCCTACTCGGAATTGATCAATAAAAGTTCGTGGACGTAATGAGTTTCCTTCTCGAAAGTGCTGAAATTTTCTGTGAGGAAATGATCGTTGTCGTACTTCGTCATAGTTCCATATGAAATTCGCGATTCTTCGCCACTTTTGTTTCTGATCATTTCTCCCGTCGTTCTTTCCGGTTGTGGTAGATCCATTGGATATTGTCCACTGTAACTTTGGCCTATCCTTGCATAGTATCGTTGGAGTGGTACACAATAATTTTCTTCCATCGGTTGTGAACGTGTAGCTGAATCCATTGCACTGTACTCTTCGCGACCTGGCTTTCCATTGTCAGGTATTGGTTCGGTATCTTGTCTGGCTAACCTTGTTGCTTCATTGCACGATAAAAACTGTCTTGAAACATACATTTGTGGTTCCGCATGTGTTTGTGATGACGTTTCTTCAAAAATGGTTCAAATGGCTCTGAGCACTACGGGACTTAACATCTGTGGTCATCAGTCCCCTAGAACTTAGAACTACTTAAACATAACTAACCTAAGGACATCACACACATCCATGTCCGAGGCAGGATGACGTTTGTTCATCAAGAATTTCGAAACGTGTTTGTTGCTGTGCAGGCTGTCTGATTTCACGTATGTTACTTTCCGCCTGTGATTGGAATCGCAAATGCGTAATATCTTCGTTAATTGCTTGTTTTTCCGGCGCTGTTACAGATACGGATGTGGTTGCAGACTCTGTGCTTGTTCGATCCTGTTCACTACGCTCTTCAATGGTTTGCAACAACTCTGTTCGCAATTTCTGAAATTGTCGCTTCGTTTGCGCTTCTATTTTGAATATGCGGTTATCGTATCTTTTCAGCGCTGCTTTTGTGATACGATTGTGTAACACACTGTTTTCAACAATTTCACGCGCTGTACCTGCTGCTTGTCTAGTAATTATGTTTATCTGTTTCTCTAGTTTCTTGGCTTCTCCGTGGGTGTTGTTACGTAATGTTTTGATCTCGTCCTGAATGTCATTACGCAATGTTTGTACGTCCACTTGTACCTTGTCAATGTCTGTTCTCAATTGATTGTGACCTGTTATTAAGTTTCCCATCACTTCTCGAGATTCTTTTGCCTCGTCTTCAATATGACTTAGGTGTAACTGAATTGTTTTGTTTTGTTCTTTAATCGCACGCATTTGTCTCGTGGTTTCTGCATTATGAATTTGAATTTGGTTCGCTATGTCTTTATTTTGCCTTGTCATGGTTTCCGTAATTTGTTGTAATAATTCTGCCAGATTGGTGGGTCCTATTGCGTTTTCTTCCGACGTCCTACCCTCTGTGTTTTCGCCCAAGTGTTGGTTCGCAACCGATTGCATTGAACTGTGCTGTGACACGTTTCTGCTCGCATTCCTTGTACTCTGTGGTGAGGGAGCTCTGATTACTTGTACTATGGGTTCTACGTATTCAAGACGCAAGTTAGAATCCTCATCGACTGTCTCTCTACTTTCCTGCTCCTCTGTCGTATGCTGACTTACGTTTTCTATGCCTTGACGTACATTATCCTCGTTATGGTGCGTTATATGTCCTATTTCTCGCGGTACTGCATCGTCTGTTGTACTGTCCTCTATTCTCTGTCCATTTTCATGCTGGGTCTCTACCTCAATTCGGTCAAGGTCTCGATTTGCCATTGCTAATTTTTCCGAATTCCTTATTTTCTGTTTCAAAAACAATTCACGCGCCCTACTTCGAGTCAACATGCGCTCATACGATCTCACGGATTTCATAAACTTTTTATTCACACGACTTGACACTTATTATACCCAAGACTGATAATGCATTCACTTACTTGTTGGGTCAGAACCAACTTGTCAACGATGTATCCGCCACCTGTGCGCTTGCATTGAGGAGAAAACTTAATTCTAACAATTTTTAAAATTCATAACTTAATTATGCTATTGTCTCTGCTATAATGTCTCACTATCGATCGCTGCAGCTACTGTTTTCAACTATTTACGCCTTTCAAAAAAAAAATTTTTTTTATTACAAAAAATTTTTAATAGGATATTTTTCTGACCTAGTTAGGCATGTGGTCGACCTTCAATCATGGTATTTTACAATCCTGGCAGGGGCGCCATTTTCTAACATTTTGCGTCGTGTCTGTTTGTTCTATATCGTGTCTCGCTACCACTTTCGCGCAACGACGCTCTGAGCGTGTTTTTTAGGGAATTGACTAGTTTGAACCTGGGACCTGTTGCTGGTAAGGAGACGCCAGACCACACATGACATGTAGAGTTCAGAAGAGTTCAGTGAGACTAGCGCTGATATAACCAAACACTTAATGATTTCAGCGTCAGCTCCACTGCACTCCCTGTAAAAGAATCTTAATACTAACTGAATTTAGTGGAAGGGGTTCAAGGCTTTCCTATTTTTAGTTAGCTGGTAAAATAAAGTCGAAAAAGCAGTTAAGTTTACCATTGGAAATTTTATTCTACTCACAGAACATTGTTTATAAATTGCACTATTGATAAAAGGAAATGTTTTAATACAGGATGGTAAAAACCAACTGCGTTCAACAAAAATGTGAACGAATATTCCCTGAATGGGTTTCCAAGTTCTACAATGGATCAAAGGATGATCTATGCCATATCACATCTATAATCTAGGTTTAAAATAAGTTTCACAAAAGAGAAAACTATCAAAATGGTCTACAGTGACCCTCAATTATCTTTAATTACTTATCTAACTTGTCGTAAATTACAGTGGCTGATGTGGCCTACCAATAACAATATAACAGAAAAATCATCGCGTTTCAGATTTTTACTTCAAGTGGCAAATGTGAACACCATGAGATTTAAATTGACGATCGACACTAGTATTACGCAAAAAGGGGGTGTAACAGATGAGACTTCTGCAGTTCTGAGTGAAGCTTTATGCGCTGTTATGCGGCATCGCGTGCGTTCATTACCTTGTCGGTGTTTGTCAGGGGGCGGCGGGCAGCACACCTCCGCTCACCTCGCCGTCTCGGAAACAACTCTCTCCTAACTTCTCCTTACTACAATTTACCGAAGTTGGTTTAAAAAAACTATCTGGCTGTGTTTTCATCTGACCAGTCAGGTTCTCAATGTTAACCTTAAGCTCCGCCTACAAAAATTCTGTCCATCCAATGAGAAACGTTATACTTTTCGTGGTGGGGCAATGTTTTTAAAGTTTGCAACGTAACAGAGACGCGAAAAAGTCTCACGCTAAAACTTGCAGCTGGTGTGGTCCTTTTAGTGTTATCGTAAGATCTATACTGTTCTTCTGGAGGGCTCTATCTTTTAACATGGGCTGGGAGGTGGTCCTACCGGTTAGCTGGCGACGTGTGTGTCCATCCCTTATCATAGGGCCTTCCAGCTTAACACGGTTCTGCTCTCTGCTTCTGTTCTCGTTTCTCCCCTCGGAACTGCGTCTGTCTCGCGGTGGGAAGGTATGACATGCATTTAGGCATTCTTGTGTTAGTCTGTGGTATTCCATTTGCTCACTCGTTACTCGTATTACTTTGGTTAATTTAATGTCACGATTTATTCGGAGCTATGTGACATACTACTGGATTTGCTTATCATGTCAGGGTTTTCATGGAAGGTGTTGGATTTGCCTGACAACTTACACGATGACCAGGTCGTAGAAAGCAGAGTAGGAGCTAGAAGTTTTCAGAGGAATAACTCTTCTTGTTTACATACTTGGGAGTACAAAGCATTTCCAAAGTATTTAACGTTGATACTCGTATGAGAACACATTTAATGAACTGATCGTGACACTAAGCAAAAACTGCTCATATTGTGAATTAAAATTATAATGATGTGCGATCAAGACGAACAATATGAATAAAGCACCAAATATGATCGCGAAGTCTGTTATAAACATTTTGACCCCAACTGATTCTAATTTTCACCTTATTCTATTTTTGGTAATCAATGGAAGCAAAAACACGGTTGGCTAGAATTTGTCCCGTTTCCCTCGTGTTTGAATCCAACCACTGCACCATTTCATAACACTGAAGCCATAGAACAGTTTGATATGTCCTCGTATTTCTGGCTGTTAAAGTAATCAAATGGACGGATAGCAAATGAAATATATAGATGAGGGAAGGTGCTCCGTAGCCCGTCTGGTAAACTGAACTGAGTTTCCAAAAGTAAACCTTCAATGTAACTGAAATGCAAACTTTGGAATTCGTGTGTATTAGCGTTTTTTATTTACTTTTAATGCTAAATTCAAAACCTGAGGGCCGTTCAATAAGCAATGAAGAGACGCGTGTTAGGACAGACAAGGAGCTGACCAGGTATCATGGATAACGTAACTATGGCCTCAATGAAAATTAAACAGAGGAGGGCGGCACATAAATACACTGATGAATCGAAACAATACGACCACCTGCTCAGTATTTTGTTTGTCCGTCTTTGGTAGGAAATACATCACTGATTCTGCGTATCACGGATCCGAAAATTTGTTGGCAGGTTTGTGGAGGTATGTGGTATTAGATGTTTAGTACAGGTCATGTAATTCGCGTAAATAACGGATCGCTGATTTGCATACGCTGTGATGGCGCCAGATAGCGCCCCAGATGGTTTCTATAGGATTTACATCAGGCGAATTTTGTCGCCGAGACATCAGTGTGAGTTCACTGTAATGCTTCTCAAACCCTTCTAGGAAAGTTCTGGCTCGACACACGGAGAGTTATACCGCTGAAAGATGACACCAAGCATGAAGGGATGCAGGTGGTTCGCAGCTGTCAGCGTGTCTGCGATTACTACCAATGGTCCCATGAAAGCGCAGGAGAATTTCTCCCACAGCATAATACTGTTAACATGAGCCTGCGTCCGTGACGCGTTGCACCTTTCGAGCCGACTTTCATCTCGATGACGGCGTTTGTGGAGATGATCTAGTATAGCAAAAATGTGATTCACCCAAAGAGCCGACACGTTTCCATTGCTCGACGGTCGAATCCCAATGGTGCCGTGCCGACTGCTATCGTACTTGACATTGTTGTGGAATTAACATGTGGACACGTAGGGGTGGTGTACAGCGGAGCTCATTGTCCAACAATGTGCCATGAACGGTGTGCGCGAGCATTGTACTCTTTCGGCAGGGATGCCACACATTACTATCTATCCTGCTTTACAGAGCAGACAGGCCTTCGAACCCCACGTTCTGTGAAGAGTCGTGGACGTCCAACCGTTTAGCACCTAGTGGTGGTTTCACCGTTCTACCTCTTTCCGTAGATGCTTAACGACAGTAGCACGTGAACATTCGATCACTTACTCCGTTTTCCAGATACTCGCCTACAGGCTCTTAATAATGATATTTTTTTCTTCGAAGTCTCTTATCTCAATAGATTTTCCCATTTGCAGCCCATATATTCGCTAGGTTGATGCTCTATCCGTGTCTGCTCCGCTTACAAACTTTTCTTACAAAGTCACGTGCCCGCAACGTCACCAGGCGGCATCCAGCGTCGCTGTGGGCAGTGTTCATAATCTTTGGCTTATCAGTGTGCAGCTAGCCGATAGTGGCTGGCAGGCGGACCAACCAAATCATTGGTGGCTTCCAAAAAAGATGAAAACGTGGACTTACTGGCGGGAGACACCTAAAAATGTAAAAGTGACAAGAATCTGTACATCTAAAGAAGATGTGGAAACATAAAAATGTCTAGAGCAACCTTTCTCAACCTTCCTTCCTTTGGCCCACACCAAGGTCCGTCTCAGACTTTCGCGGCAGCCCTACATGTGATTTTTTCCCTAGATACAAAAAAGCAATCACGCAAAGTACGAGTACATACAATACACGTTTGTATTATTATATGTATAATCATGTCTAATGATTTCCTGAAAATTGGGATACTCCAAGAAACAATCTGGAGATAAATATTTTATGTAGGAAAGATTCAAATACTCACGTAACACGTATTCGCGACACACTAATGTGTCATGAAGTGGAGCGGCAGTTGAGAAACGCTGGTCCAGAGCAAGCCTTTATGCTGCACTGGATGTAAAAAAGCTGACAGTGAATATCAACATCGAATTTCCTTTATTTTCATATTTGTGGATTTTAATATTTTTATGTTTCTGCCGGGAGTTTTTGAATTACGTAGTCTGTGGTTTCATGACCAGGAAGCAGTCTACTTGAACAAAAACGAAGGCTCCGCATTTTTGTTATAAAAATTAGATACGTGATCGAATGTTGTGATTTCCGTCTCCCCTTCTCCACTTCCTTCTCACTCCGCAATCACCAATCTCTCTCCTACCTCGTTTGGTGAATTTTCTTCTTGTTAATTAACATGTGAATCAGTCATTTATTAAATTATTAACGAGGTATAATCTCTGCATGTCTTATGTAATTTTCAACATTTACCAAACACATGCAATGTACGGGTGTAAAAAAGAAATGAAAACAATAACAAAATTTAACCCTGCTAATATAAAGGGTGACAGATATGGAACTATATGAATTAAACGTAAATTAGTTACAAACTAAGGCCTGCACACACTTTAAGCAACATGTAAACGTGACTACAGATATTCAGATTTAGGTTATGAGAATTTCGATATGCCTGCCTGAAATTCTGCATGACCCGCTGTCGATGACCTCCTGAATGACTGTTTTCAGCTCAGAAATGTTTTTGGGGTTATTGCCTTACACTTTGTCTTTAATACAGCCCTACAAAAAGAAGTCACACACGTTCATATCCGCAGAATATGGCGGTCAATCGAGGCCCATGCCAATGGCCTCTGGATACCCCAGAGCCAAAAGGCGGTCCCCAAAGTGCTCCTCCAGGAAATCAAATACTTTCCTGCTTCGGCGGTGTCGAGCTCCGTCTTGCATGAACCACATCTTGCCGAAATCAGGTCACTTCCAAAACCTTCACGTACCGTTCGGTAGTCACCGTGCCATCAAGGAATATCACACCTATTATTTCTTGACTGGACATGGCACATCACACAGTCACCCGTTGAGGGTGAAGACACTTCTCGGTCGCGAAATGCAGATTCTCAGACTCCCAAATGAGCCAGTTTTGCTTATTGACGAACCTATACAAATGATAGCGGGCTTCGTCGCTAAACCAAATCGAATAAGTCATACTAATTCTCATCATGCACTGCTGCCAACCCTGCAGTTACAGCGTCCTAACATAAACGGTTCCGACGTTATGACGATTTTATTTCGTTTTATTCCATTATCTCCTTGTATGAGTGAGAATGTGTGAAAGATGGTCTGGTGAACAGTATTACTCAAATTGAAACTGTATTTCTAAGTATGTTATTATTGTCTCTATGGCTTATTATTATTGTGCAATATGTTATATTCATAAAATTTTAGAATGTTAATAAAACACGGTCGTGAGTATGTAGTAAGTCTTGGTTTCAAGATCAAACAGCGTTCGACTTGAATATACAAAAACGACGTCCAGCATTTTTGTTGTCTCCGTTGGAAATGCTGCTACTGTCTGATTTTAGAGCATCCTTAGTATTCGACACTTTCCGGTCATCAATTTGTTATGAAACCACATGTCCAATACTCAGATTTTCAAAATTTTGTACGTGCCTGGAGCAGCAAACGTATGATGAAATCTCTTTGTAGAAACAGTAAACAGTCAATCAGTTGGAAAGTGGAAAGTTTATTAAAACCCGTCTACCAAGTTTTCAACGTTTATCAAAACGTCTTCTTCAGAAGGAAATATTGACAGCTGGATTACATGTTGTGGCAGAGGTGGTAGCCGAACGGCATCATATTTGACTGATGACTTCCGGGTATATTTTTAACGTACCTCTGCCACAACATTTAATCAATTTCACAAAGTTCCTTTGGGTTTGTGACCGCATTGTCAAGATGTAAAGCAATCGACGTTTCGGTTACTGTTGCAAGTGACCGAAACAACGGTAGTTTTACATATTGACAATGCGGTCACAAACCCAAAAGAATTTTATTGACTGTGACAATGGCCGCGGAAGCCTACGATTATATACAGGGTGTCCCAGCTATCTTGTCCACCCAAAATATCTCTGGAACAATAACAGCTATTGGAAAACGACTTTCACCGGTATCAATGTAGGGCTGGGGCCCATGAATGTACATATTTGGAAACATTCTAAAACGAAAGCATATGTGTTTTTTAACACAAACTTATGTTTTTTTTTAAATGGACCTCCTATATTTTTTCTTCAGCAATCAATAACATGACAAAACACATACACCATGGCGTTGATTGCATCGCAATATTCCCATTACATCCCGAGATATTAAGACGCGAAGTTGACGCTTGAAACACCCGACATGCGCTGCTAGCGCACGTCCTGACGCTCAGGCGTGAACCCCATGCTTCCCGTAATCGCGATGTGATTGACATGCGTAATCACACCTCCATACTTATCAAGAGGTCCGAAACGAATAATACGGTCTGATACCATCCTGCATTAACGTCGTACATTCCAGCAGGTATTTATCCCATAGGCTAGGGGTGATGCGGTTCTGTAACATATCTGTGTACCGCAACGTTAGTCACAAAGTTAACTTCGCTTATCGTTAATCCGTTACTAAAAAGGTAATGCCGTTCAACACTAAAACTTTACTTTACTGTAGATCTAGCGCAAGTGACAGTTAATCATTCACTCGTAATAGTAAAATTCATGTTGATGGTTTTAGTGAAACGAGCAAGTGGACTAAAAGTTTTACCGTTGTTTAGGTAAAAATGTTTTGATTTGGGAACTTCAGATAGGACATAGAAGATTAATGTAAACATGTTTAACCAATTAGTTTTATTATCACATAATTATCAATGTTATGTTTATCTAATGCGTTAAATGACAAATTGTTGCAAACAAATGTTTCTTAACATCACTGGGTAAAATGGCCCTTTGTTGAAACTTCCACTGTGATACCAGCACTACATACTAAACATAGCGTTCACATCTCATGCTCAAAGTGATGCCCATTGGCTTGCATACATAGGATCACTCTGCGGATGAAGGATGCCCTACTTCGGAAACCATTATGTGCTTATGAGATTTGATGGCAGCAGACCGTATTATTCGTTTTGGACCTCTTGATAAGTATGGAGGTGTGATTACGCATGTCAATCACATCGCGATTACGGGAAGCATGGGGTTCACGCCTGAGCGTCAGGACGTGCGCTAGCAGCGCATGTCGGGTGTTTCAAGCGTCAACTTCGCGTCTTAATATCTCGGGATGTAATGGGAATACTGCGATGCAATCAACGCCATGGTGTATGTGTTTTGTCATGTTATTGATTGCTGAAGAAAAAATATAGGAGGTCCATTTAAAAAAAACATAAGTTTGTGTTAAAAAACACATATGCTTTCGTTTTAGAATGTTTCCAAATATGTACATTCATGGGCCCCAGCCCTACATTGATACCGGTGAAAGTCGTTTTGCAATAGCTGTTATTGTTCCAGAGATATTTTGGGTGGACAAGATAGCTGGGACACCCTGTATAATCCAGTTGTCAGTATTCCCTTCTGAAGACGTCGTTTTTATGTGTTGAAACCTTGGTAAAGCGCCGTGCGATGTAGCCGCCTGGTCTCGGGCGCCTTGTCACGGTCCGTGCGGCTCCCCCCGTCCGACGTTCGAGTCCTCCCTCGGGCATGTGTGTGTGTGTGTGTGTGTATGTGTGTGTGTGTGTGTGTGTGTGTGTGTGTGTTGTCCATAGCTTAAGTTAGTTTAAGTTAGATTAAGTAGTGCGTAGGCTTGGGGATCGATTTCCTCAGCAGTTTGGTCCCAAAAGACCTCACTAAAAATTTCCTTGGTAAAAGGGTTTTAATAAACCTTCCAGTTTGCAACTGATTGGCTGTCTATTATATCTACAAGAACACACACCTTTTCCTTTTAAGAGATTACCTCTAGTGCCTCTACTACGTTCAGCAAATGAGAATTTTGTATATGAAATCAGGAAGGTGGTACATACGCTATTGTTCTTCAAAGACAATGGGAAACTTCATCAGCAATAGCGCCACCAGCTAGCGTAACTAAACAACGGTGGCCACAAATCCAGAGCGCGGTTGGTTTGATGTCGCGCTCCTGATTCTTGGAACGCTTACGCAAATGAACTGGCAAACTGCAGCCGACATTACACGTGGCTGGCCTCCTTTCCCCGAACCCATGCAGCCAAATGGAGGCTAACTTCGGGTCACGCTTCGACGGCGGCTACTCGCCGGTGACGCTTTCAGCCTTAAGGCCGGTTCCCACTAGAGCGCGGCGTGCGGCAACGGCAGCGGCAAGCGTTTTCCGCTTTGACGCGGCAGCTTGCGGAATTGGCGTTCCCATCTGGAAGCGGCAGACGCTAGCGGTAGCCAGTGACGGACAGCCACTGTGGTACGGGGTGGGACCCACCGAAACGACCGGTGTGTTTGAATAACTGTATCTTACACCTACATGAAGGAAAGACGAAGTTGGGTGAAGACATACCAATTTTTCATTTTCTGCACAATGTACTCTTTCACATATTTCATTATTCATGTTTTCTCATTTCACCATAAACAGATTTCATGACTACCGTTCATGATTGTTTACTGTCTCCTAACACATTGAAACAATGTACGATAAAAGACATTATTCAGATATTTAAGGGAGACAAAAATTTAAAATGTGATACGGTAGCAGGTACACGAAAACAGTAAGAACACAAAGGCTAGGAGGAAGGGATGAAAGTGGAAGCCACCTGATAGAATTTCCCACAGAGCATAATGTAATCATCGCCAGCGCCTTGCTTAAGAATCACGAAAGAATAATATACATTTGGAACAGAGTTTTCGAAACCAGATTTTAAATTGTAAGACTTTTCCCGGTGCAGACGCAAATACACAATAATCTATAGGTTATGAGCTGCAGTTTACAACTAAAGAGACAATAAACGGTAGCAAATTAAGGAGATGGAACTTGAATAAGTCAAGACCCACAGTTTTTCGATAATCTTTAAGTTACCGTAATGCAACGACTGACTGAAACAGAGGAAGGAATCCGCTAGAATACGAATGGATATCTTTGAGAGAAGAAGTGGTGAATGCAGCAGAGTATGAGAACGGGAAAAAGGTACAGTAGAAATCGATAGATAAAACGTGATATATTAAATATGACAAGAGGGAAAAATATAAAAATGCAGCAAATAAAGTAGGCCATGGGAAATAGAAACGTCTAAACATGTCGTTGACAGAAAGTCCAAAATCGCAATGAAAATGAGAATGAAAACGAGAAAGAAGAAAGAAAACTTTGCTCAAAGGAGAAGCAACTCTCAAGAACTCACTTGGCAAGCCAGAACTAAGCAAATAAGAGAAGACTAGAAAGTGGAAGGAATATGTAGAGAGGAGAGGGGGGACGGGTTGTACAAAGTAACATAAGAACAATGTTAGATTCCTGTGAAATAAATGTCTGAACACGCAAGGAAATACTAATCCTACCACTTAGCTAAGTAGACTGACTGAAGACCTGTGAAACTGTTTATAGCATTTGCGTGTTTAGAGAAAGGTTTTGAAAATCTTAATTTAAAAAATTCTTTGAAGCTCTGGAGATGTCATCGATAAAACACAGGACACAAGATTATCTACAACTTGTACAGAAACCAAACTGCTTCTCTAAGACTTCAATGACTTGAAAGGGAAACAGTAATTGAGAAGGCAGAAGTAGAGAGGATATAAAATGAAGACTGTCAATAGCAAGAAAAGATTTTCTGAAAAAGAAAATTTGTTCACATCGAATATAAATTCTAATGGTTGGATACTATTTTACAAAGGTATTTGTGTGGAGTGCAGCCTTGTATGTAAGTGAAACGTGGACGATGAACAGTTCTGTCAAGAAGACAATGGACGCTTTCAAAACGTGGTGATCAATAAGAATGCTGAAGATTAGATATGAGGATCGTGTAACTAAAGAAGAGGTACGGAATTAAATAGAGGAGGAAGAGGAAATTGCGGCACAACTTTGGCAACAATAGGGGTTAGTTGACAGGACATATTATGAGGCAATAAAAATAGTTTTTTTATTAAATAAATAGATAAACATTAAAAGTAGCGGTAGTACTGTGAACTTTAAATATACAGGAAATTATTTAATGTATAATTTAAATTGTTTGTTAATATTTATACTTATAAATCCAGAGGACAAAAGGGGTTGGGTGATAGTATTCTGATAATAATCATCTGTTGAAATGCTATTCTACGATTTTATCTATTAATGTAAGCAGTGAATTTACTCTTCCATGCACTCCTCCACAAAACATTTAAACCAAAACTGAAATCAGCTGAACACCAAATCTTTCAACCACTGTCTGACAACTACTGGATTCACTTTCAACTTTCTATAACTATCACTGGCTAGCCACACACACATACAGATATAAGGAGAACAAAAATAAACAAACATTAGTTTTCAGCATATAATTCTTTAGATTGGCAACATGTACATAAACAAACCAAACAGGAAGGGACATGAGGTGAACACACTGTAGTTACGACTTCAAATCAGTGTTTTCGGTAAAATGTCTACAGCTAGTGACAGAAGAAAAAAGAGCGAACATGAAAATGTGCTTATGTTTCATAATCTAAGTTTTAGTTCAACCTCCAGCATGTGACCAGGCGAGGGGAAACGCAGATGTCCGCCAAAAACTCGATTCACTGTAAGGAATCAGTTATTCACGTAAAAAAAGATGTAAATTGTTTTATAATGTGCAAGTATCACATATCAAAACAAAACTGAATCATTCTAGATTCCACCGAAGATGCCTTAAAGTAAAAGGCGAAACGCGTCTTGAACCAATAAAGTACACTGGATAAAGAAAAAAAAACGTTTGTTACTTCCAAAGGAAATAATCAATAGCTGTAGATACTTAGCAAATTACATCTTATGACATACCAGTAAATTAGTCTCGGTTTAACTTCTCATTCCACATGCTATTAAATGCCGTTTAAAGAAATTCATCTATCCCTTCCGAAAAAACTGTAGTTTCTTTCATATCTCGGTAGATAAACAGATTTTGGATATTTATCATGTGACGAAATACATGACTTTTTACAAGTTATCGTTTACAAAAAAACACGTTTCGATTTCTTGAGCCGTTCACGAAATTTGCAGTTGATACAACCACATGGTTTACGACGAGCAGGACGAAGTGTCGGTCGCGTCGCGAGCGATCTGCACGCGGTCATTGTACAGCCCGTCTGCCGACATATCATTCGATATCTCGAGAACGGTGATAGCTATCGTTCTGCTCTCAGCTTTAAAAACAATTTCGATATGTTGACTAAATTTCATACGCAATAATGTATTACCTAAAATGAACTGTACGCAAAGTCCACGCAATGCGTTTTTACCTCTGCACACTCATTCAAATTTCGTGTAAAGGTTTACGTAAATGCGATACAGCAAGTAACCACGATGAATAACGAAAAGAAATTCGGTCCTTTATCGAGAGAAGATATCAGGCTGTAACATGTTCAAGAATCAAATTTTTCTACCGAATAGTTTCCTTGGAATCGGATGATAAGTATTTCATAGCTGCCGCCGCGTCCGCGCCAGCGGTTCGGCGAAAGTTCGTGTGGCCCGGGGTTCCGTACCTGACGTCACGCTCAGCGCGTTCTGTGATTGGCGGCGCGCACCTGGAGCGCGTCACGCGGCAGCAGAAGCGGTTCGACATGGTCAAACCGCGACGCAGAGCCCGCCGCGCCTTGCCGCTGACGCCATTTCCATGGCAACCACGCCGCTGACGCGCGGTTTTGACGCGCGGCAGCCCTTGTGGGAACCGGCCTTTACAGAAATCTGCACACTCTCCATCCAAATGGTTCAAATGGCTCTGAGTACTATGGGACTTAACTTCTGAGGTCATCAGTCCCCAACCTAAGGACATCACACACACCCATGTCCGAGGCAGGATTCGAACCTGCGATAGTAGCGGTAGCACGGTTCCAGACTGTAGCGCCTAAAACCGCTTGGCCACCCCGGCCGGCGCTCTCCATCCACAAATGCATTACGACAGATCTCTAACTGCCGTACAAAAGATGAACTACTGTACAGTCTAACATCCACACCAGAAAACGAGATTAGAGCTACGTGTCTTCTCTTCCCAAGTGAGATACTAGATCTTACAAAATCTATGTCTCAGTATGTCAAAATGTTTCAGTAACGAGCTAAAAATCTTAATTTAATATATATATACTATGTGATCAAAATGGTCCGGACACCTGGCTGAAAATGACAAGTTTGTGGCGCCCTCCATCTGCAATGCTGGAATTCAAAATGGTGTTAGCCTACCTTAGCCTTGATGACAGTATCCACTCTCGCTGGCATACGTTCAATCAGTTGCTGGAATGTTTCTTGGGGAATGGCGGCCCATTCTTCACGGAGTGCTGCACTGAGGAGAGGTATCGATGTCGGTCGGTGAGGCCTGGCACAAAGTCGGCGTTACAAAACATCACTAAGGTGTTCTGTAGGATTCAGCTGAGGATCCTGTCCGGGCCAGTCCACTACAGGGATGTTATTGTCGTGTAACCACTCCACCAGAGGCCGTGAACAGGTGCTCGATCGTGTTGAAAGATGCAGTCGCCACTCCTGAAGTGCTTTTCAACATTAGGAAGCAAGAAGGTGTAGGCCTGTGCTGTGACAGTGCCACGCAAAACAACAAGGATGCAAACCCCCTCCATGAGAAACACGATCACACCATAACACCACCACCTCCGAATTTTACTGTTCGCACTACACACGCTAGCATATGAAGTTCATTGGGCATTCGCCACACCCACACCCTGCCATCGGATCGCCACATTGTGTACCGTGATTGGTCACTCCACACAACCTTTTTCCACTGTTCAACCGTCCAATGTTTACGTTCCTTACACCAAGCGAGGCGTCGTTTGGCATTTACCGGCGTGATGTGTGTTTACGAGCAGCCGCTCGACCTTGAAAGCCAAGTTTTGTCACCTCCCGCCTAACTGCCATAGTACTTGCAGTGGATCCTGATGCAGTTTGGAATTCCTGCGTGATGGTCTGAATAGATGTCTGCCTATTACACATTACGATCCTCTTCAACTGCCGGCGGTCTCTATCAATCAACAGGCGAGATCGGCCTGTACGCTTTTCCGCTGTACGTGGCCCTTCACGTTTCCACTTCACTATCACATCGGGACAATGGACCTAGGGATGTTTGGGAGAGCGGAGTGGAAATCTCGTGTATGACACAAGTGACAGCCAATCACCTGACCAAATTCGAAGTCCATGAGTTCTGCGGAGCGCCCCATTCTGCTCTCTCACAGTATCTAATGACTACTGAGGTCGCTGATATCGATATGGAGTACCTGGCAGAAGGTGGCAGCACAATGCACTTAATATCTTAATATGAAAAATGTATTACTTTGGGGGTGTCTGGATACTTTTTGATCACACACACACACACACACACACACACACATATATATATATATATATATATATATATATATATATATATATATATATTCCTGGAAATTGAAATAAGAACACCATGAATTCATTGTCCCAGGAAGGGGAAACCTTATTGACACATTCCTGGGGTCAGATACATCACATGATCACACTGACAGAACCACAGGCACATAGACACAGGCAACAGAGCATGCACAATGTCGGCACTAGTACAGTGTATATCCACCTTTCGCAGCAATGCAGGCTGCTATTCTCCCATGGAGACGATCGTAGAGATTCTGGATGTAGTCCTGTGGAACGGCTTGCCATGCCATTTCCACCTGGCGCCTCAGTTGGACCAGC
This sequence comes from Schistocerca nitens, assembly GCF_023898315.1. Classification (NCBI taxonomy): domain Eukaryota; kingdom Metazoa; phylum Arthropoda; class Insecta; order Orthoptera; family Acrididae; genus Schistocerca; species Schistocerca nitens. Next base: position 1,188,513,462 of record NC_064614.1, on the reverse strand, counting down.
GTTCGTGCTGGACGTGCAGACCGCGTGAGACGACGCTTCATCCAGTCCCAAACATGCTCAATGGGGGACAGATCCGGAGATCTTGCTGGCCAGGGTAGTTGACTTACACCTTCTAGAGCACGTTGGGTGGCACGGGATACATGCGGACGTGCATTGTCCTGTTGGAACAGCAAGTTCCCTTGCCGGTCTAGGAATGATAGAACGATGGGTTCGATGACGGTTTGGATGTACCGTGCGCTATTCAGTGTCCCCTCGACGATCACCAGTGGTGTACGGCCAGTGTAGGAGATCGCTCCCCACACCATGATGCCGGGTATTGGCCCTGTGTGCCTCGGTCGTATGCAGTCCTGATTGTGGCGCTCACCTGCACGGCGCCAAACACGCATACGACCATCATTGGCACCAAGGCAGAAGCGACTCTCATCGCTGAAGACGACACGTCTCCATTCGTCCCTCCATTCACGCCTGTCGCGACACCACTGGAGGCGGGCTGCACGATGTTGGGGCGTGAGTGGAAGATGGCCTAACGGTGTGCGGTACCGTAGCCCAGCTTCATGGAGACGGTTGCGAATGGTCCTCGCCGATACCCCAGGAGCAACAGTGTCCCTAATTTGCTGGGAAGTGGCGGTGCGGTCCCCTACGGCACTGCGTAGGATCCTACGGTCTTGGCGTGCATCCGTGCGTCGCTGCGGTCCGGTCCCAGGTCGACGGGCACGTGCACCTTCCGCCGACCACTGGCGACAACATCGATGTACTGTGGAGACCTCACGCCCCACGTGTTGAGCAATTCGGCGGTACGTCCACCCGGCCTCCCGCATGCCCACTATACGCCCTCGCTCAAAGTCCGTCAACTGCACATACGGTTCACGTCCACGCTGTCGCGGCATGCTACCAGTGTTAAAGACTGCGATGGAGCTCCGTATGCCACGGCAAACTGGCTGACACTGACGGCGGCGGTGCACAAATGCTGCGCAGCTAGCGCCATTCGACGGCCAACACCGCGGTTCCTGGTGTGTCCGCTGTGCCGTGCGTGTGATCATTGCTTGTACAGCCCTCTCGCAGTGTCCGGAGCAAGTATGGTGGGTCTGACACACCGGTGTCAATGTGTTCTTTTTTCCATTTCCAGGAGTATATATATATATATATATATATATATATATATATATATATATATATATATATATATATGTGTGTGTGTGTGTGTGTGTGTGTGTATTTGTATGTGTTTAGTGTGGTTACCGACGATCGGCTGATAGTTTCAAATTATGGAGATACCCTACAGCGACTGTAAGAAAATGAGATACGTACAGTCATTCACATGTTCTTATTTGTTGTGAAACTACCAGTTTCGGTGCTTCAGTGTGCCATTGTCTGGCCTCAGTTGACGCTGAAGGGGTCATCACGATCCAAACACACGCTGCATCAGTGGCCAACGTAACTGGTTTACGCAGACAATCTGCAACTGTGATATCAGCACTCAAACCATCAACTCGGCAGATAGTCTGCAAAAACGTATTACGTTGGCCACTGATGCAGCGTATACAGGGTGTTACAAAAAGGTACGGCCAAACTTTCAGGAAACATTCCTCACACACAAAGAAAGAAAATATGTTATGTGGACATGTGTCCGGAAACGCTTACTTTCCATGTTAGAGCTCATTTTATTACTTCTCTTCAAATCACATTAATCATGGAATGGAAACACACAGCAACAGAACGTACCAGCGTGACTTCAAACACTTTGTTACAGGAAATGTTCAAAATGTCCTCCGTTAGCGAGGATACATGCATCCACCCTCCGTCGCATGTAATCCCTGATGCGCTGATGCAGCCCTGGAGAATGGCGTATTGTATCGAAGCCGTCCACAATACGAGCACGAAGAGTGTCTACATTTGGTACCGGGTTTGCGTAGACAAGAGCTTTCAAATGCCCCCATAAATGAAAGTCAAGAGGGTTGAGGTCAGGAGAGCGTGGAGGCCATGGAATTGCTCCGCTTCTGCCAATCCATCGGTCACCGAATCTGTTGTTGAGAAGCATACGAACACTTCGACTGAAATGTGCAGGAGCTCCATCGTGCATGAACCACATGTTGTGTCGTACTTGTAAAGGCACATTTTCTAGCAGCACAGGTACAGTATCCCGTATGAAATCATGGCGGTGAATCGAGGAAGTACAGTACATACTGACGAAACTAAAATGAGCTCTAACATGGAAATTAAGCGTTTCCGGACACATGTCCACATGACATCTTTTTTTTTATTTGTGTGTGAGGAATGTTTCCTGAAAGTTTGGCCGTACCTTTTTTAACACCCTGTATATGGAGCGTAATAAACCTTTCAGCAGCAACTAAGGCCTGGAGATGGGGCATTGAAGCGCGGAAAGTGGTAGCTACACAATAAATAAGATCATAACGACGGCTGTATGCGTTTTATTTTCCTACAATAGTGAACGGCTGTGGTCCCCAAGACCTCCATTGAAAAGGATGTAAATACAAAAAACCCTAGTTCGAGTTCCGTCTCAACTGAAAAAAATAATGGAACAGTCCAATTTTGCAATTTCTGCCTCGTAAAAGAGAATTTGTGTAATTTTGTAGCCCAGCTCATAAGTAAAGGTCCTTCATTGCCTTTTTCTGTCCGTGTGAAAGCCTAACCTCAAAACTATTGTAAGGATTTTTATACGATTTTCACTAATATACTGATTTACGAGGAAGGATTGTGTATATCTATACATACGAGAGGCATTCAATACTTAAAGAGACAAACTGATACAGAGAACAAGGCGTATTTTTACAGAATGACAGTTTTATTACTTCTCAACATAATTTTCATCCATATGAACTTTTACCAAAGATAAACTAGTTTTTTTGCATTTTTTGCACAGAAATCTTTGTCTTGCTGTTTGAATCTTTTCCCTACAAATTCTTTGACCTACTCGTCGTTGCTGAACTTTTTTCCACGTAAAGCCTCCCTGAGCGGACCAAACAAATGAAGATCCAAGGAAGCCAAGTCTGAATAGTAGGAAAGATGAGGTAATATCTCCCATCCCATTTTTTCAACGGTTTCTTGTGTCAGCCGAGCGGTGTAAGGCCGAGCATTATCGTGTAGCAATATCACGTTATTCTTTGAAATCCGCGACGTTTTTCTCTCGCGGCTGGCTTTATTTTGTTAATCAGCATGTCTGAGTTGTAGGCGCTGTTTATCGTACGATGATCTTCCAAATAATCACGAAAGACAACTTGGACATCACAGAAGACGGTTAACATTTCTTTTCCTGCTGATGATTGCGTTCTGAATTCCTCTGGAACAAATGAGTTCGTGTGTTTCCATTCAACGCTTTGTCTTTTGGACGCTTGGTTCAAAATGGTGAACGTAAGTTTCATCACACGTAAAAATCATGTTTAGAGAAGGATCACCTTACCATTCACAGCGTTCTTTCAAGCGTGTACACACGCTGACTCTTATTTCCTTGTGCAGTTGCGTTAACTCTTTCTGGAGTCACCTTGTTTTGCAGTACTTGAGCTTGTTACGGATGAAATTATGAACTGCAATAATAATTACTGCAACTGTTTTTGCTATGTGTTCAACAGCAACGTGCTGGCCCTCATAAATAATGTCGTGATTGCGGGTTTCAAGGGAACGCGTTGACACTTCAAGTGGTCGGTCACTGTGGCTCTACCGTTTTTAAACTGTTCTACCCTCTTATAACAATTTCCGCGGTTCATAAAACCTTTGTCATATGCAAAATCATTCGCGAAAAGATTTTAATCGGTTTTTCACCTTCAGAAAGCAAAAAAAAAAAAAAAAAAAAAAAAAAAAAACAATTACTGAACGTGTTCAACTAACGAGTAAACTTCAAGCAAACACGCCATTGATAAATTCAATATTGAAATAATAAACAAAACAACTTTTATCCGTGAGCTGTTCTCAGCTCATCCCTGTCATATCAACCTGAATTTATGAAAGAGAAGAGCTCTTCGTACAAACGGTTTCATTTCTAAATCAATTTGACTGTTGAATTATAGGCAAATTGTCAGTCGGTAGATCCATAATCTTACGCCTGAGAGTCGATGAGGCTCGCTAGTGACGTATAAAGTCATAGCGAAAGATTAAATTTGTACATGTATGTAGCTGGTTGAATACGTTAACATACTGAATGTAGTAGTCTCTCTGCGACACATTAAAGGGTCGTCTTTAATATTTTAGAGAGCTCTGACAGTTTACAAAATTTTAAAGTGCGTACTCGCCCTGTGGTTACCTGAGACTGAAGACAAGTTCTCCTCTGAAACAACGGCCACCCTTCTGTCAGCATATAAAACTCAATCAGCTAAAACATGTTTCGCTGCATTACAGGAATTACAAACATGTGGGTTGTCGCGTTGGAGCAGGGAACCTCGTCCAACGTGCAAGCGAGTGAGTAGGCGTTTATTGTTTCTTTGCGACCAGGCTGGATGGAAGCAGCTCATGGTCTTTTGTGAACGTTACCTGGATAGATACTTTCTCAGCACAAGTAACGACTTGTTTACCCATACGAATATCACTTCATGGCTCAAGTGCATTTATTTCTCTGGATTCCCTCGTGGTCAAGTACACAACAGACTGCATCAACCTTCTATTGCTGCTGCTATGACTGATAACGGTATCCAGGATTTTTGGTCGGTTTTATCTGCTGTACAAAAGTGATGAAGGCACTGTACAACACTTACTGAATTGGGGCAGATGAATTTTGTGCCTCGGTCGCGTCTCAAATGCTCCAGTGTTAGCAGGATTATATGAGACTGCAAGGCAACTGTATTCATTCGGAGTTAAGGCCTCACGAACTGTATCCCTTCTTTACATCCTTCTTAATCCGAGCATTCTTTTCTTATTGTAGAACATATCGTTAAAAATAGTATAGATCAACCATAATGGCTGTTTTTTACGTCAGCTTGAGATTCTATGAAAATGAGGCTAGTGATAAGTGAAACCTGGCATATACAGGTTCTCAACTTAGTTCCAATCCTGGAGAAAGTTTTAATGTATCACAAATGTTCAATTCTACCTATAGCTGTGGAAAAAATAAAAAAAAATCGCTTGAAAAGTCTTATCTAGATACTGAAGTGATTCCCACGAATGAGTTAGAAATAGAACTCAGAAATCCTTCCGACAGAAAGGTTTCTGGACAGGCTGATGTGCTTTTTTCAGTATTTTAATACGCGTTACAAAGGGAGGATCCACCAGAAGTACGAAGTAGTGTTTCTTCCTTGAAAACGACACACAGTGCTGCGAAGTCTGTCATTCATTGAAATCAGAATAGAAATTATATCCAAAGATATATGTAAAAATATTACGAAGAACAGGCCAGAATAACAGTAAAGATTTAACACAGATAACTCCTACATGACGAAAACAAGAATACGATCTATAAATACGTGTTGCTTTTGTGGAACTTGAAGAAAGAACTTGGATGTGTAAGGTAACGGAAGGAAGAGGAATTCCAAATTTACTCAATGAAAATGGTATCAAAATACAAATTTTCTCTTGCTGCATGATAATACTGTCTGAGAATGAAATCTTTGCCATATAAACAAAAGTAATTTCATTCCATGGCTCCATTTAGTTATATAACACAGAACGTCGAAAAAAGCAGCGCAACCCGGAAGAAGAATTTATCGCGTATCATTTATATTGAACTGTTGAATTTAGGGCATAAATTATCACTTTAAATTACTGTTTTTACAAAACGTAAATATTAAAATAATTTTTCCCACCACTGATTCTTCAAAGCTCTAAAAATGAGAACATTGAACCAAACAATGTTACTGTCATTATTCATCTTAAAAACCGAATTTCGAGTGCAATTACAAGACTATACAAAACAGTAGCGTTACAGGATTTTCTGACGAACACGAAAGGGGAAGCAATACTGTAAGGAACACTGCTATCTTTGATGTTATGACTTAGAGATACTGTACTCCTTGCTTATCGCTGGTTTATGGAACTTTCGAAGCTAAATGATCCTTTTCTATAGAGGAAGCGTTGTCGTGCTGTATAATGGTTGCAATGCCCCAGTAGCAGTGGTTAGGCGTCATGTTGGTGTGTGGGCAGGGTAGTCTCAGTAGGAAGTAATAGCTAGAAAGTGTGATTAATAGTTGAAGTGTTGCGTCGGTTCGTAGGCGTAAAGTGTTTGAATAATTCAGTTATTTCGCGAAAACGCCCGTGATTAAATATGAAACTTGGTCGTGTTTGTGAAGCAGTAATCTTCGCGAAGGACTGTCTTGATGGAACGTAAATGAAAATGCTTCCGTGATCAGTCTTTACCTGTTTAATTAATATGAAAACGCATCTTAGCAGTGGTTACTTCACTATGAATGTGAGACAAGCATAATTGTTAATACGAGACTGGATCAGCTGAGGCATTGTTAATGAAGTGTCTTACGTGCTAAATGGACAAAAAAATAATTTGACTTGTACCGTTATTATTGCAAAATGACGTTTTCCATTTTTCAACTGAATAAATTTAATATTTGAAAAATGTAAGAGACATGTATTCGTATTTGGTCCATGGTCATGTCCATTTCGTAAAGAAGCTTGTTCTCTATGTAGAGCTCCCATACTCCAGGAAGGTAGGCAACTAGCCGAAAAAAATAATCTAAAATGAATAGAAAAGACATTGACAGAACTTTACAATACACACAAACATCTGAAATAAAATGTTATGGGGATTTCAGCAATGACAGACGAATGAAATGATATGTTAGGACATCTGCAGTTAATAACCACGTAACAAACTGCATATTAGCTCGTTTGAGATAGATCAAAAGCGATACGACACTTTAAGAAATACTGACATATGTATCTTATCGAAAGATAAACTTAGAAGTCAGCAAATTTTTTGCCATAGCACGTACATGAGTTAATCCGTGATTTTGTTGTTAGTAACGATGCGTACACTTTCTTCTGTTCAACTCCGGCTTTTCCTTTTTAGAAAAAGAAATATCACTGTTAACATGAGTTTAGTGATATCTTGTTTTTGTGGAAGCAAAGCCAGGTAAACGGCAACGAAGACAGATGATGGTGGCATCTGCCGTAAATTTCATTTACTCAGAAGAAAATAGTTGTATCGTATGAATGTGAACTACGTAAATTGAGAAAGAGATTAAATCTGTAAATTTAGTCCTGTCATTGTCTCCGTCTCTGACTTCAACATACCCGTCGGGAATTATTAGTGCGATGCGCCAGGAAATCTCAGCGGTTTATCTCTGGACGTTATTTTATTCCTGTTGGAATTTTTATTGGAAACTTTTCTCGAGAAGTTGCGACTGACAAAACGTCAGGACTCTTGAATGTCTATTACTGCTCTTCCGGCTAAGGCCCTGACATTCAATCGCGTGGAATTGTTTGACAATGAAAAGAACTTTATGAGTCAATTCGAGAAATTTCTTTCTATTGATTTCATCCCGTCTCTCATCATTTATTTTTTTCCCTTACTAGCTACCACTCCCCCGTCCCTGCTCCTTTTACAAATATTGCTCAATCTGTATTTAGAGATTTAAAACGTCTCCAATTGCTTCTCCATCTGCTTTCCAAAATTCATTTCCATACTATTATTTTCTCCACGTTTACAGTTTCAGAAACGCCTTTCCTAAATTCATGTTAATATCCAGTAAATCTGATTTGCCATAAGCAAAAAGCTGTCTTCCATTTTTAATGCGTCTCATGTTTTCACCATATGGTGTAATCTTAGATAGTAGAATTGTTTCACGTTTTCTTACTGTGCTTTCTCAAGATCCGGTGATTAACAAAGTGATATTGTTTTTTTTAAACTCTTTACGTCAGTCCAGTCGTCTTTGCTTTGTTTAAGCAATGTTACGACTCATTATTGTTACTAGACAAGGCAGTCTTCCATAATCGGTACAAGGATGTTATGAACTGGATCTTAGAAGTTTGAACTAAACTGTTATTAATATTTATAGATGGTTCTAAAATAAGACCCAATGCATGGATTGGCTGTAGTTTTTTTATGCCCACAATATCACAGTTCAAACATTAATGGGTTATTCTACCAGCACTGTTCTCCATCTTCACAGCAGAAGCAACAGCCCTAAAAGAAACTGTAATATTTGGTAGACAAATACACACACACACACACACACACACACACACACACACACACACACACACACACACACACACACACATATATATATATATATATATATATATATATATATATATGAAGGGCTTATTTCAATAGTGGTACAAGTCCATTTTTGTTCATTTTAAGATACAGAGTCCTAAAGATAAGTGAGCGCTGATAAATCTGCAGTTGAGATACCAGAAATATTCAAGCATATGGCTTCTTGCTAGAGGTGGACCTTTCTTTCTGTTTGTTTGGATCATTAATGTCATAAGCACCATAATCAGAAAAGTGGAGGTAATGGACTTGTACCACTATTGAAATAAGCCCTTCATATATAGACGGAATTGTTCAGAATTGATCAAGGAGAAAATTAATACCTATTGGAAAGCATATTGGAATTTATCTATATCTAGTAAGGACTAATAGTATGCTTCGATACAAATAACTATTCCACCTAAAAATTGGTTCTACAACATCTTCTCCGAATAGGAATCTTGAGTTCTGCTTGTCGTGAATGTGATAATATCTCCTATGCTGTTCTGGACTATATGTTCTTTGCTTGTTCCAAACACAGCGTGCACAGATAGGCTTTTGTGGAAGATTTCAGAAAAGCTGGCATCCATCTACCATGTAATTTTCCCAGTGACATTTACGACAACATCCTCCATACATATAAGGTAATGTTTAGATTCCCAAAAGCATGACATATTCTCAAATTACAGCATAACTTGTATCTGTAATACCAACGTTTTATGAAAATGACTATTTAAGATCCCTTTTGTAACAAGGTTTGCAAGGTGTTGTACATACTTCTAATATGAATGGCTTGATTGCACTTTTTTGTCAATTGTCAGATAAAATAAAACAGAAATGTACAATAATTTATGATGTCAAGATCGTGTAATTACTACAATATTCGAGTTACTGATTTTGGCAGTGTCAACCGCAAGAAATTGCTGAAACTGGCAATGAGAATTCTGTGGTAAATTAAGCGATCCTGATGTAATAAATTATCACACAGTTATAAGAACACATTCTTCCGTTTGACAGGATGTCAGTCGATACTGGTGATCGTTCGGTGAAAATCTAAGCAATATTTGAGGGCAGTGCCACTGTAACTTCAGCTACAAACATAGGACCGCAGAAACACCAAAAGCCTCGGAACGTGCGGCTATGTTGCATGTGTTTTAGTTATTTATCTATTAGCTGACAAATTTGGCATTGCCCGGTTATTCATTTTTCCAGTTTCTTTTACCAGAAACGAAAACAAAAAAAATGAGCTGAAATAGAATTATATATTAATACATTCAGCTGCTGACAGGCGTTGATATATATCAACGGGGACAGGTGAAAATGTGTGCCTCTACAGGGATCCGAACACGGGATCTCCTGCTTACATGGCAGACACTCTATCCATCTGAGCCACCGAGGGCACAGAGGATAGCGCGAGTGGAGGGGCTATCTCGAGCACACCTCCCGCGAGACCCACACCCACATTCTCACATGTCCACACCGTGGTCTAGGGGAGCCGGCACGGTAGCTCAGCGTGTTCGGTCAGAGGGCTAGCTGCCCTCTGTAAAAAAAAAAAAAAAAAAAAAAAAAAAAAAAAAAAAAAAAAAAACTGAGTTAATGGATCAACAAAGAACTGAAACGGGTGTCTTTCGACGTCCGCCCAGAGCAGATACAACGAACGAAAACGAACAAAATGAGATTAAAAAAAAGGGGTAGCGTCTTTGATTCATATACAAAACGTTTTCGGTCCCGGGTTCGATCCCCGCCACTGCATAAATTTTGATAAATAATCAGCATTGGCGGCCGAAGACTTCCGACATAAGAAGTCAGCCTCATTCTGCCAACGGCCTTGTCATAGAGGGCGGAGGAGCGGATAGAGGTTCAGGGCACTCTCTTGTCCTAGGGGTGGGAAATTGCCCCTAAAGGCGGAAGAATCAGCAATGATCAACGACATGAGGATGCAGAAGGCAATGGAAACCACTGCATTAAAGACACGTAACGTGTATCCACAGGACATGTGACCTGTAATTGAAGAAGTGTCATGATGATCTCTCCATTGGCAAAAGATTCCGGAATAGTCCCTCATTCGGATCTCCGGGAAGGGACTGCCAAGGGGGAGGTTACCATGAGAAAAAGATTGAATAATCAACGAAAGGATAACGTTCTAAGAGTCGGAGCGTGGAATGTCAGAAGCTTGAACGTGGTAGGGAAACTAGAAAATCTGAAAAGGGAAATGCAAAGGCTCAATCTAGATATAGTAGGGGTCAGTGAAGTGAAGTGGAAGGAAGACAAGGATTTCTGGTCAGATGAGTATCGGGTAATATCAACAGCAGCAGAAAATGGTATAACAGGTGTAGGATTCGTTATGAATAGGAAGGTAGGGCAGAGGATGTGTTACTGTGAACAGTTCAGTGACCGGGTTGTTCTAATCAGAATCGACAGCAGACCAACACCGACAACGATAGTTCAGGTATACATGCCGACGTCGCAAGCTGAAGATGAACAGATAGAGAAAGTGTATGAGGATATTGAAAGGGTAATGCAGTATGTAAAGGGGGACGAAAATCTAATAGTCATGGGCGACTGGAATGCAGTTGTAGGGGAAAGAGTAGAAGAAAAGGTTACAGGAGAATATGGGCTTGGGACAAGGAATGAAAGAGGAGAAAGACTAATTGAGTTCTGTAACAACTTTCAGCTAGTAATAGCGAATACCCTGTTCAAGAATCACAAGAGGAGGAGGTATACTTGGAAAAGGCCGGGAGATACGGGAAGATTTCAATTAGATTACATCATGGTCAGACAGAGATTCCGAAATCAGATACTGGATCATAAGGCGTACCCAGGAGCAGATATAGACTCAGATCACAATATAGTAGTGATGAAGAGTAGGCTGAAGTTCAAGACATTAGTCACGAAGAATCAATATGCAAAGAAGTGGGATACGGAAGTACTAAGGAATGACGAGATACGTTTGAAGTTCTCTAACGCTATAGATACAGCAATAAGGAATAGCGCAGTAGGCAGTACAGTTGAAGAGGAATGGACATCTCTAAAAAGGGCCATCACAGAAGTTGGGAAGGAAAACATAGGTACAAAGAAGGTAGCTGCGAAGAAACCATGGGTAACAGAAGAAATACTTCAGTTGATTGATGAAAGGAGGAAGTACAAACATGTTCCAGGAAAATCAGGAATACAGAAATACAAGTCGCTGAGGAATGAAATAAATAGGAAGTGCAGGGAGGCTAACACGAAATGGCTGCAGGAAAAATGTGAAGACATCGAAAAAGTTAAGGAATTCTGCTACCTAGGCAGTAAAATAACCAATGACGGGCGGAGCAAAGAGGACATCAAAAGCAGGCTCGCTATGGCAAAAAAGGCATTTCTGGCCAAGAGAAGTCTACTAATATCAAATACCGGCCTTAATTTGAGGAAGAAATTTCTGAGGATGTATGTCTGGAGTACAGCATTGTATGGTAGTGAAACATGAACTGTGGGAAAACTGGAACAGAAGAGAATCGAAGCATTTGAGATGTGGCGCTATAGACTAATGTTGAAAATTAGGTGGACTGATAAGGTAAGGAATGAGGAGGTTCTACGCAGAATTGGAGAGGAAAGGAATATGTGGGCCCAAAGGAAAAAACACAGGAAGTGGGAGAGAAGGATCAAAGTTGATAGGGGTAGATGGAGGGGAGGAGGGCATCATCAGGGAGGGGGAGCTGGCGGAAGCCACCTTGGGAGAGGGTTAAGAGGGTGGAGAGATGGAGAGCAGGTGGGACATGGCAGCGGGCGGGGGTGGGAGAGGATGGGTGAGACAAGTGGGTGAGGAGGATCGAGTTTACAGTAGGTGTGGAGGATCTGTATCCATTCGAGGAAAAGGAGGAGGTGGGGGAACAGAATTAGGTCGTACAGGATCCGCGTGGGAGAGGGGAGACAGATGCGATAGGCGAGGCGAAGAGCATGGCGTTCAAGGATCTGAAGGAATTTGTAAAAGGTAGGGGGGGGGCGGACATCCAGGCTGGATGGGCGTAACAGAGGATAGGGCAGATGAGGGATTTATAGGTATGGAGTATGGTGGAGGGGTCCAGACCCCATGTACGGCCAGAAAGGAGCTTGAGGAGACGGAGTCGGGAGTGTGCCTTAGCTTGGATTGTCCAGAGATGGGGGGTCCAGGAGAGGCGACGGTCGAGGGTGACGCCAAGGTACTTAAGGGTGGGGGTGAGGGCGATAGGACGGCCATAGATGGTTAGATAGAAATCGAGGAGGCAGAAGGAAGGGGTGGTTTTGCCTACAATCATCGCCTGGGTTTTGGAGGGATTGACCTTAAGCAACCACTGGTTGCACCAAGTGGTGAACCGGTCAAGATGGGATTGGAGAAGGGAACGCTGCAGGGTGGGGGCAAGGGCAAGGAAGGCGGTGTCATCGGCAAACTGGAGAAGGTGGTTGGGGGGTGACGGCGGCGGCATGTCCGCCGTATACAAAAGGTACAGAAGGGGGGAGGGGACGGAGCCTTGGGGCACACCGGTGGAGGGGAAAAAGGTGTAGGAATCCGTGTTATGGATGGTGACATAGGAAGGACATTGGGAGAGAAAGGAGCCGATCAGACGGACGTAGTTAATTGGAAGAGCGAAGGTTTGGAGCTTGAAGGGGAGACCGGAATGCCATACGCGGTCATAGGCATGTTCGAAGTCCAGGGAGAGGAAGATAGTGGAGCGACGGGAAGTAAGATGTTCGAAAAGGAGATGAGTGAGGTGAAGGAGAAGGTCATCAGAAGGGAAGGACGGCCGATAGCCACACTGAGTAACGGGAAGGAGGCGGTGCTGGCAGAGATGCTGGTGGATGCGGCGGGTGAGAATGGATTCCAGGACCTTGCTGAAGTCTAAGGCCGATGGGACGGTAGTAGGAGATGGCGGACGGCGGTTTACCGGGTTTAAGGAACATCAAGGTACGGTAGGTTTTCCACAGGTTGGGGTAGTAGCCGGTGGACAGGACTACATTGTAGAGCCTGGCCAGGGTGGAGAGGAAAGAGACAGGAGCTTCACAAAGGTGGCAGTAGGTGACACGATCATGACCAGGAGTGGTGTTGCGTTTTGTGTGGAGTGTAGCAATGAGATCCTGTGTAGTGATAGGGGCACTGAGTTCCGTGTGGGCAATGTTGTCCAAGTACTGTAAACCAGGTGCGAGGGGAGGGACAGAGGTGTCAGTTCGATCGTGGACATCCGGGGAGTAATCGAACTGGGGATCGTCGGGGATGGAAAAGACATCGGAGAGGTAGGAGGCAAAGTAATTGGCCTTACTAAGGGTCCGCAGGTTATGGTCGTATGGTAGCATTCTCGCTTCCCGCGCCCGGGTTCCCGGGTTCGATTCCCGGCGGGGTCAGGGATTTTCTCTGCCTCGTGATGACTGGGTGTTGTGTGATGTCCTTAGGTTAGTTAGGTTTAAGTAGTTCTAAGTTCTAGGGCACTGATGACCATAAATGTTAAGTCCCATAGTGCTCAGAGCCATTTGAACCTTACTAAGGGTGTCAGGGAAGGGGTGATCATCATGGAGAAGAGGATAGTAGGGGGAGGGTTTAGTTCCAGTAAGGCGACAGAAGGCTGACCAGAACTTGGATGAGTTGATAGGAAGGGTAGCATTTAAACTTGTGCATGTCTGTCACCAGTCCCGGCGTTTCTTACCTGCGAAAAAGTTTCGGATGTGTCGCTGGAGTTGCCGGTGGCGCCGTAGTGTGTCCGGGTCACGCGTGTGGAGGAAGACACGGTAGAGATGGTGGGATTCATGGAGGAGGAGGATGGCCTGTGGGGGTATAAAGGACAGTGGGGATGGATGGCGACAGTAGGGACATGGGCCTCCAAGGCCTCAGACAAGGTATGCTGGAGCAAGGAGGCTGCGTGGGTTATATAATCAGGGTGGTGGTAGGTGAAGGGGTGGCTATCGACCTGGGTGGAGAGGGTATCCCGGTAGGCGTTCCAGTCGGCACGGGAATAATCATGGACATACTTCGGGGGAAGGTCATTACGAGGGTTGGGGCAGGAGCGATGACCGTCTGAAACATTGAGGAGGACAGGGAGATGGTCGCTACCAATGGGGTCCAGGACATCCACCACTATGCGGCCAAGGAGGTTAGGGGAGGATAGGATGACATCGTGAGTGGAGTTGGATTCAGGGCGGATGTGCTAGGGAATGGGGACGAGGTCGCCTTGGAGGGAGGGGAGGAACCAATGCCATCACCGTAACTGGGTGGCGGAACGACTATGGATGTTGAGGTCGGCGGCGATCACGTAGGAGGAGAAGGTACGGTCAATGTGGGAGAGGAAGTCGAAAGAAATAGGGGCGTTAGGGCGGACATAGATGGTGGCACAGGTGACGGTAAGGCCAGGGAAGAAGAGACTAAGGATCAGGTGTTTGGTGGGGTCGGGAAGGAGAGGTTACAGGTGTTACAGGAGGGAGGGGACTGTAGGTTGGGGCAATGCCAGAGGAATTGTGCTTGCTGACAGTGCGGGCAGGTGGGGGCCTCGCAGCTCTCAGATGTTGGGTGTGCGTTGTACTGCAAACACCTCTGGCAGCGGAGGGATTGAGGAGGGGAACGGGAGGGGTCGACCTTGTAATATTGGTTATAGAGGAGGGCACCCTCCTTCAGGAGACAGTCTATGGAGGGGGCGTGTTCAGAAAAAACACACATAAGGCAGGTGGGGCCGGCGGAGTTGGGAATGCTTCAAACTGCACGCACCTCCAGATAGGGATGCGTCTTGAGCTCCGCCAACACCTCCTCCTTCGTGATCATCGGACTAAGCCGAGTGATGACGGTGGTGAGGGTCGGTGGGCGATGCGGGGTTTGGGGTTGGCGGGAGGGAGGTGGGGAAGGGGCAGGGGTGAGGGAGGCATTAGGGCCAAAGTGGGTGCTGGGGATTCGGGAAAGGATATTGGTGTGAAGGGTAGAGCTGGTGATGAGGACTGAGTCACAGCGAAGAGTGAGGAGGGAGATGGGGGCACCAGGAAAATGCTGGTGAATGAAGAGGGTGAGGTTCCGGGCCTCAAGAAAAGAAGGATCAGGACGGAAGAGGAGGTAGCGGTAGGAGGAGAGGGAGAAGGAGGAGGGGGCAGGGACAGGCAGGGAGACATCCATGGCATCCTGGGCAGGGGAAGAGGGATGAGGCGGAGCCTTTTTCGGTGCAGAGGGTGCAGGGGTGCCACTGGGGGATTTGAAAGCGGCGGAGGAGGTATGGGGGATGGGAGCAACAGGAAGGTGGCGTGGAGTGGCAGGTCCCTGTGCTGGAGTTGGTGCCGGAGTTGGTGAGGGCGAAGGCGATGGCGATGGCGATGATGTAGACGACGAAGAAGAAGGTGAAGGTGAAAGTGGAGTGTGGGCCGTGGCCCTCCGGGCCACCACCCTAGCGGGGGCCACGGAAAGAGAAGGAGCAGAGGGAGGGAGTGGAGGGAAGGGATCAGAGGAGGTGTGGGAGGGAGGAGCTGCGGATGGGGTGACAAAAAGTGAGGGGAGAGAGGAGTGGGGGGATGGACCGAGGGGGAGATGATTGTGCACACCACGTGATAGTGGTGGCGGCGGCGGAGGGAGATGTGTAGATGATGGTAGTGGTGGTGGCTGTAGTAGTAGTGGTGGGTGGCGACATTCTGACAAGGATAAAGACACAGGACAGGGCAACAGGACAACAGTGGCAAACAAGGGACGGGCAAGCGGACGAAAAACAGAAGAAAAAGGACGTAGAGCAACGAAGAAGACTAGGGCCGAAGCCCCACTCTGCTGCTGCTGGCGGGGGGCGATCCAGCTGGCTGGTCAGCAGGGACGCCGCTGCTGTTGCTGCTGCTGCCGCTGCTGGCTGCTGGCTGGGAACGCTGCTGGCTGGGACTGCTGCTGGCTGGGACCGCTGCTGGCTGCTAGGCGGGACCGCTGCTGGCTGCTGGCTGGACTGCTGCTGGCTGCTCGCTGCTGGCTGCTGGCTGGACTGCTGCAGGCTGGACCGCTGCTGGCTGGACAGTTGCTGGCTGGCTGGCTGGCTGGCTGGCTGGCTGGTTGGCTGGCACCTGCAAAACCTATTGCTTCAATTAGTGACCAGAATGTCACAATTGAAGGGTGGTATTCTTGCGAATTACCGCCGGAGATAGCTGGCTGAGCGAGAGGCAGGCGCTTAAATACTCTATCATGGGCGCCGCTATTGGCCGCTGGTACCACGTGTTCCACTGTGGAGCCCTCACACTAAATGCGAGCCAGGAGGTGCGCGCCAACACAGCTTATGGCGCGATGGTGCAGAGACCTCTATGGGTCTTCGACGTCCATGACGTCTGGTGGGGATTCAAATTCTGCGGCACGCGGTACCACAGTACCAATTATTCCGTGACTGGACACCGCGCATCACACAGTCACCCGTTGAGCGTGAAGAGACTTCTTGATCGCGAAATGCGGATTCCCAGTCCCCCAAATCCGCCAGTTTTGACATTTTCACCTGCAAATGCCTGACAACAACAAGGTGCGTGCGCATGCGCATAATAATTCCCATCATGCCTTGCGGCCAACCCTGCAGTTTGAACATCCCAATGCAAACCGTTCAGTAAATTGTCACCTATACATTTACCACCTCATTACGCAAAATACGGAAAACAATAATAACTATTCCATGATCATGGGACTAGCACCAAGCTATCTTACATTTACGAGAAGAACAAAAAAACTCAAAGCAAGATTTTCTACTTGCTAATACATCTGTGCCATTAAATATCGAAGGAGATTAAAGTGCTAACTAAAAATTATATATTTAAAAAGCAGTTAAAGAAAATTGGCCTTCAGTAACTCGTCATGACTTTAGTTAAGCTGCACGATGCATTTCAAGACGTGCAGAATCATCTTTAGTATTTAGTCACTGGTCACAAGCAGCATTTTCACTGGTTCTGCGACACTATACGTATTCCGTAGGAGTTAAATTTATTATTACCTGTAGGTGGCATTCCATTACTAACCCAAGCTTTTATGCTGAGGGAAAAGATGTACACGCTTTGTCACTATGGTGAATATCCTGAATATTACCAAATTATGTATGTACCATCTGCAAATGAACTCTTTCTGACAATTTATTTAGTTGTAAACTTAGGGTACTTCGGACTTCTGAAATTAAATAAAAAAACATTTAATATCGAAATTATCTTGTTTGTACTGAGTTGTAGATAAATGGGCTGTAGACTGTGTTTCAACCACAGAAACTAGCGATAAGGTAGGAACTGTTCCGGCGTAACCACAAACGCCGGATCGAAGAGGCAGCACACAAGAGCAGAGAAGGCGGTGAAGAATCAGTGGTCAATGGTGTGCAGATTCAGACCGCGCCGCACCAGGCGCCCCCTGCAGCAAGTGAATATACATACGCAGCTCCCGCTAGCCTCGGCTTCCTCTTCCCTTCTTCTCCCAGAACGGATTTTCCTCCGCCCCCCCCCCCCCCCCCCCCCGAGTCACTGCACCCCATCCTCGACTCTTTCCCTCCCACATCCTTCCCTCCTGGGCCCTCTTTGGCGCGCCCCCTCCACCCGTCTCCCCCCCTCTCTGCCCCTCCCTCCATTACTCCATTATTCCCTTCTCCCTCATATCCTTGCACCTGGCAGATCCTCTATTTTGCTCATCGTCATCTCAGTGTGCTACGTCAGTGTTGTGTTTGGTGCTGTTGTCCTGTGCATCGAGAGGTGTGATTTTAATTGTGTGCTGGACTTGTGCATAGTGTTCCTATCAGGGATTGTTATGCGCTACGCCGTCCGTCGATACTTTTGTGCTCCGGTCATACTTCGCCTTGTGTTCTTTTAATTGCCCCAGTGTGTGTGCGTTTTCTTTTGTGTGCGCTACTTTTTAACAGTTTTATCTCCATTTACAGTCGCCCCTTTTTGTCTCTTGTCTTCTATAATGTCCCCCCCCCTTTTTATATCTATGTACACCATGTTTTCTCCTTTATGCTATTTTTAAATGTCTTCTATTGTATGTTTAATGCCTTTCAGCTGAAGAGCAGCGAATATTCTGCTCCCAGCCCGCCCCGATGGGGAACTGAAATACACTAAAGAAAAAGAAAAAAAAACGCTTAGATCATCCTGAGACTGCAACGTGTTTAGAGCTCCGCTATCCGACTGTATTGTTTCATGTCGGTTCTCGCTAGCGACTTTTGCTATAGTCAAGTTAAGTATTGTCAATTTGCTTTCTGGAAATAAAACTGCTAATGTTATTTGGTTGAATTGTTGTGTAGCATTCCGAGAACGCTGCTTCCCATATGCACCCTATTAGCGACGTGTGGGCAAGAAACCACAGGAACTAATACGCACATGGAGAAAAGTAGTTCTAGCTTTGTTGAAGGAACCATTATGTAATTTTCAAAGTATGATTCGCAACAAATTGAAAAACCTGAAAACATAATGAACCTGTTCTTGTGAGGGACAAAGCCCAATCATTTTTGACACTTCCATCTTACTCCGCAGAAACCAAGTTACTTTCAGCGATCGGTAGTGGTAAGTGTTGAGCGACATGGGTTCTGTTTTAGTCACTTCACTACATCATGCCTCATTTCACGTACCTCTCATTCTGAAAATTAACCACGGTTTTTCTTGGTCACTGGGATGTAATGAAACGAATGAGAGAAGAATTTGGTCTTGAGCAAAGCAATTTCGTAAATCTAAAGACTTAAATTACTACAGAAAAAAATGGAAAAGTTTCCTCACAGTGGATGAAACAATGGACTCGCATTTCGGAGGGAATGATGCAAAATTATTGTCAGGCCATTCTTTATATAGGTTTTTCAAGAACTGTCATGTTGTCAAACGGAAGCATGCAATTTTATAAATGTTCGAATAACAGTTTATGTCAAGATCGCTTGATTATTATAAATTATTATGTGAATATTTATAATAATTAAGCAATCTTCACGTGAATACTATATAATCTTTCTTTACGTTTCTGCACTATCTGTCGTGACTTCCATGTTGACGGGACATCAGGTTCAAACTTTTTAATTCTGTTTCTGTTTTGTAACAGCCAAGAGTGCTTGCGGGAGATATTTCAGTGGATCTTTTCCTGCTTCGTTAAGTAAACTCCGTAAAAACACACAAACACGCATTAGCAATTCAAACTGCAGCTGCACAACTATTTCTGCTACCAGGGACTGAAATTTACGGCTTTTAAGAATCAGCCAATGTTATTGGCGGTAAAAACGATGAGCATACTTTCGTTCAGTCCTTTTCTTTTGTTTCTCGTTCTTTGTTTTCAGTGGAAATTTGTGCTCTGATTGCAAACGTGTAGGGAGCGGAACTTAAATCAATGTAACGTTTCAGTCATGGTGTCGTTACTAGTTTCAACGTGAGGTCATCTTCATATCGTTGCACCACGTTTTGTAATACCATAGATCCTTACATTACTTTTATTTTAATATTTAGTAGTTTGACAAATAATTTATCTTAGAGCAAGTTTGCAACTATTTAATTTACATGCTTGTAAATATTTAACTTACAGGTTTGTAAATATTTAACTTATGACATATTCACCAGGATAAGCTGTTTGTTAATAAAAAATTAGTATATTTCAATCGCACAGATGAAACATTTAGATATATAAACCTTCTTTTCAGAAAAAAAGACTGATGGAAAGCTTTGAAGCATAGCTCTGTATGCATGCGAACGACGGACAAAGGAATGGTAGAAATGATGCGATTAGTAGCTGCTGTAGTTTGGGTGCTCCAGTAAACTGTTGAAAAACAGATTGATTCGTCGAATAAAGAAGGAAGACAACATGCAACGAGCGAACGAGAAAAAGTGCCTAATAATGAATTATTCAAAAAGATAGAATGGTCAAGCTCATACTATGAGATTGGTCGTTACAGACAACTGTCGTTAAAGGAATGGTGGAACGTGAGAATCACAGGGGGAATTCCAGTTATATAAGACAGACTGTGGATTGCAGCTCCTATAGAGGATAACTTGCAAGCGCCAGGAAAGGATACTTGCATCAGACCAACCGTAAGGGTTGATGACTGAAACAATGTGAATCACCACGAATCAACAGATGTTAATCCAGAATACTTAATATAGACAGTACTATGCTGATGAGCCCAAATTTGACAGCCCGATTAATAGCGAGTTAGTCCAGCATTTGAACGCAATAAAGCAGCGATTGTGTATGACATATATTGGACAGTCACCGACAAACTGCTGGAGGTACATCGCACCAGATGTCTGCGCTCAGTTCACACATTTCCTGTAAATTGGTGGCCGGTTGTTTGTAGGCGAGGTTCTGGTGCTCAATACTGCCACAGATGCGTTCCATCCGGCTCGGATCAGGCGAATTTCGGGGCCGAGACATCGACGTTCAAAGGGGAGTGTCTTATTTGGCATGACGATTTTCAATAAGTTTTGCCCGTAAATGTGAATAACCATATTCTTTGTATGTTTTTGAGGCCACAGATATTGGTCAGAGAGATTACTTCTCTCGGGATGAGTAGCAGGCAGTGTGTTTTGGACAGTCTGGCAGTGTACTTGCTTTGACAAGGATGGAAGCTGATTTGCCATGTAGTGGAGGCAGCATTATTTAAAAAGGTATTTTGTAAGAATATATTTTAAGAAAAGTTATTGATGAGACAATGTTAGTGGAAGAATAACAGAACCAAATGCTGAGGTGTCAGTCTCTTATGTTAGAGCACTGTGTATGCTTAAAGTTTGCTGCAGAAATTTTATGGGGAGGCACGTGGGCTTGTCTGATAGTTGGTATAAGTTGAGGCCATTATAACAAGAAAATTGTTAAGAAATATAATGCTACTTATTCAACTGATCTCAGCTACAGTTCTAGTCATTCTCTCCTATTTCAGATACGTTCATGATATTTTAGTCATCTACAAAGGACCTGTTGATGGCATTGACCGTATTTTCAATCTCTTCAATGAACTTCACGAGAAAATATCCTTCACCAGCGAACTCGAAAACCAGGTCCGTCAACCGAATTTTTTAACTTGACGCTCACAGTACAAGACAATAAAATCTCATTTAATGTTTTTCGTAAAGAAACATATACCGATCAGATCGTACCTGCGTCTTCTATGCACCCACAATCTCATAAGAACTCTTTCTTTCACTCTGCTATTCACAGAGCTACTTCTGTTCCACTCTCGAAAGAAAAATTCGAGGAAGAAATTAATTTAATCAAAACTATAGCAGTTAATAACGAATACGAACCCGCTATAGTGGATAACATCCTTAAAGAGAAACTTGTTAAAAGAGTTACTACACTCAGCACCTCTATCATTGAGTCCAGCCTAAAGAAGCTTTTTCTATTCCCTTCTTGGGGCCGATCTCCTATCAGATTCAACGCCTTCTTCGTAATAAATACAACTGTAATGTCGCCTTTTCAACCAATAATACACTCCTGGAAATTGAAATAAGAACATCGTGAATTCATTGTCCCAGGAAGGGGAAACTTTATTGACACATTCCTGGGGTCAGATACATCACATGATCACACTGACAGAACCACAGGCACATAGACACAGGCAACAGAGCATGCACAATGTCGGCACTAGTACAGTGTATATCCACCTTTCGCAGCAATGCAGGCTGCTATTCTCCCATGGAGACGATCGTAGAGATGCTGGATGTAGTCCTGTGGAACGGCTTGCCATGCCATTTCCACCTGGCGCCTCAGTTGGACCAGCGTTCGTGCTGGACGTGCAGACCGCGTGAGACGACGCTTCATCCAGTCCCAAACATGCTCAATGGGGGACAGATCCGGAGATCTTGCTGGCCAGGGTAGTTGACTTAGACCTTCTAGAGCACGTTGGGTGGCACGAGATACATGCGGACGTGCATTGTCCTGTTGGAACAGCAAGTTCCCTTGCCGGTCTAGGAATGGTAGAACGATGGGTTCGATGACGGTTTGGATGTACCGTGCACTATTCAGTGTCCCCTCGACGATCACCAGTGGTGTACGGCCAGTGTAGGAGATCGCTCCCCACACCATGACGCCGGGTGTTGGCCCTGTGTGCCTCGGTCGTATGCAGTCCTGATTGTGGCGCTCACCGGCACGGCGCCAAACACGCATACGACCATCATTGGCACCAAGGCAGAAGCGACTCTCATCGCTGAAGACGACACGTCTCCATTCGTCCCTCCATTCACGCCTGTCGCGACACCACTGGAGGCGGGCTGCACGATGTTGGGGCGTGAGCGGAAGACGGCCTAACGGTGTGCGGGACCGTAGCCCAGCTTCATGGAGACGGTTGCGAATGGTCCTCGCCGATACCCCAGGAGCAACAGTGTCCCTAATTTGCTGGGAAGTGGCGGTGCGGTCCCCTATGGCACTGCGTAGGATCCTACGGTCTTGGCGTGCATCCGTGCGTCGCTGCGGCCCGGTCCCAGGTCGACGGGCACGTGCACCTTCCGCCGACCACTGGCGACAACATCGATGTACTGTGGAGACCTCACGCCCCACGTGTTGAGCAATTCGGCGGTACGTCCACCTGGCCTCCCGCATGCCCACTATACGCCCTCGCTCAAAGTCCGTCAACTGCACATACGGTTCACGTCCACGCTGTCGCGGCATGCTACCAGTGTTAAAGACTGCGATGGAGCTCCGTATGCCACGGCAAACTGACTGACACTGACGGTGGCGGTGCACAAATGCTGCGCAGCTAGCGCCATTCGACGGCCAACACCGCGGTTCCTGGTGTGTCCGCTGTGCCGTGCGTGTGATCATTGCTTGTACAGCCCTCTCGCAGTGTCCGGAGCAAGTATGGTGGGTCTGACACACCGGTGTCAATGTGTTCTTTTTTCCATTTCCTGGAGTGTAGTTTGGAAAGAAAATTTTATTCATGATTTAAAACTGACCCGTTCCCCTTTGAAAAACCCTCTTGTCTATAAGATTGTTTGTGCCACCTGCTCTTCTTATTACATAGGAGCCGGCCACGGTGGTCGAGCGGTTCTAGGCGCTTCGGTCCGGAACCGCGCGACTGCTACGGTCGCAGGTTCGAATCCTGCCTCGTTCATGGGTGCGTGTGATGTCCTTAGGTTAGGTGTAAGTAGTTCTAAGTTCTAGGGGACTGATGACCTCAGATATTAAGTCCCATAGTGCTCAGAGCCATTTGAACCATTTTTTGCTACCGCAGCTCGCAGTGTGAGAGCAGCCCATAATGGCTTGCCTTCTATGTTTTCTACACTCCTGGAAATGGAAAAAAGAACACATTGACACCGGTGTGTCAGACTCACCATACTTGCTCCGGACACTGCGAGAGGGCTGTACAAGCAATGATCACACGCACGGCACAGCGGACACACCAGGACCCGCGGTGTTGGCCGTCGAATGGCGCTAGCTGCGCAGCATTTGTGCACGGCCGCCGTCAGTGTCAGCCAGTTTGCCGTGGCATACGGAGCTCCATCGCAGTCTTTAACACTGGTAGCATGCCGCGACAGCGCGGACGTGAACCGTATGTGCAGTTGACGGACTTTGAGCGAGGGCGTATAGTGGGCATGCAGGAGGCCGGGTGGACGTACCGCCGAATTGCTCAACACGTGGGGCGTGAGGTCTCCACTGTAGTGGACTGTTAAGGCAGCCAGTCCACAGAGAAGTAGCCGAAAGGGCACGCGTCAACTCACGCCGTCTGGCGTTAAGTCTGGAACAGGATTCGTAATGAATGTGATAAAGAAAAGAACGTAGCTACTAGAACACTTAACTTTTATCTCGTCCTTTGGTATACAGCATTCTTGAAGATACAAGTGAGACTCTTTAGATTCATGAAATGGTACAATTGGCGCCTTGCTAGGTCGTAGCCATTAACTTAGCTGAAGGCTATTCTAACTGTCTCTCGGCAAATGAGAGAAAGGCTTCGTCAGTGTAGTCGCTAGCAATGTCGTCGTACAACTGGGGCGAGTGCTAGTCCGTCTCTCGAGACCTGCCTTGTGGTGGCGCTCGGTCTGCGATCCTGACAGTGGCGACACGCGGGTCAGACATGTACTAATGGACCGCGGCCGATTTAAGCTACCACCTAGCAAGTGTGGTGTCTGGCGGTGATACCACATCCACAGTACATCGATGTTGTCGCCAGTGGTCGGCGGAAGGTGCACGTGCCCGTCGACCTGGGACCGGACCGCAGCGACGCACGGATGCACGCCAAGACCGTAGGATCCTACGCAGTGCCGTAGGGGACCGCATCGCCACTTCCCAGCAAATTAGGGACACTGTTGCTCCTGGGGTATCGGCGAGGACCATTCGCAACCGTCTCCATGAAGCTGGGCTACGGTCCCGCACACCGTTAGGCCGTCTTCCGCTCACGCCCCAACATCGTGCAGCCCGCCTCCAGTGGTGTCGCGACAGGCGTGAATGGAGGGACGAATGGAGACGTGTCGTCTTCAGCGATGAGAGTCGCTTCTGCCTTGGTGCCAATGATGGTCGTATGCGTGTTTGGCGCCGTGCAGGTGAGCGCCACAATGAGGACTGCATACGACCGAGGCACACAAGGCCAACACCCGGCATCATGGTGTGGGGAGCGATCTCCCACACTGACCGTACACCACTGGTGATCGTCGAGGGGACATTGAATAGTGCACGGTACATCCAAACCGTCATCGAACCCATCGTTCTACCATTCCTAGACCGGCAAGGGAACTTGCACGTCCGCATGTATCCCGTGCCACCAACCGTGCTCTAGAAGGTGTACGTCAACTACCCTGGCCAGCAAGATCTCCGGATCTGTCCCCCATTGAGCATGTTTGGGACTGGATGAAGCGTCGTCTCACGCGGTCTGCACGTCCAGCACGAACGCTGGTCCAACTGAGGCGCCAGGTGGAAATGGCATGGCAAGCCGTTCCACAGGACTACATCCAGCATCTCTACGATCGTCTCCATGGGAGAATAGCAGCCTGCATTGCTGCGAAAGGTGGATATACACTGTACTAGTGCCGACATTGTGCATGCTCTGTTGCCTGTGTCTATGTGCCTGTGGTTCTGTCAGTGTGATCATGTGATGTATCTGACCCCAGGAATGTGTCAAAAAAGTTTCCCCTTCCTGGGACAATGAATTCACGGTGTTCTTATTTCAATTTCCAGGAGTGTATTTTAAAATTTTGTGACTAAAGCTTTATCGCTTGATATTTATTTTATACGTGACATGTAAGTAGTATGTCAAACGACCATTCCGTGAACGCATGTATGTCAATAAATGTAATTAGCAATAAATCTGATGTCAATTGTAAGGCACAGTGATTGTCAGAGTTTATTTGTGGAAATAATGTCATATCTGTTCAGAGGCTTAATGCCAGTAAAAGATTTCAGTGAAGTGCTATTGTTTGCAACACTAAAGATGAAGATTAGCAATATTCAGGGCCAAGATTTTAACCTGAATTATTTTGTTTCCCAGTCAGACAGCACATGCAAATTTTATTGAAAACAGATTGCTTTCTCGCATGCGAATTGTACCGGATAGTCTGGATATTGCATCGTATAGCGTGTGCACCATATCTGTCCTCTACGAGATTTACGTATTTAGATATTAAATTAAGTTATATAGATTTATCGGTTACCAACCAGACACTTGCAAACACTAGTTTAAATAATTACGAACACGAGTTTAGAAATATAACAAACGACTGTAGACGTGAGTTCAGTATTATGCTCCTTAAACTGCCGTAGACCGTTCTGACCTTGTGACACGGTCAGTTGTCGTGCTGGAAGGCGCCGTCGTCGTCAGGAAAGACATCAAGATATAATAGGTGCAGGTGGTCCGCAGTAATTTTCACCTAGACCACAGCTGTCATGGTGCTTTTGAGTATTACCAAATATCTGATGGAAGTCCGGGTCAATCTCCCCCATAGCTTCATAATGTTCCCATCGACTTAGCTCGGTGCATGTCTGGAACTGCCGTTCGCCTGGATGACGGCTTATTCTGACACGACGAGGCTCACGAGAAAGACATTTCGTGGCGGCTACGTCGCAGCCGGTGACACAGTGGGTCTTACGAGTGCCAGCAGTCGTCTTCGGCGGGAAGCGATAACTATTTCAAACGAGTCCGTTTAAATGGATGCCAGGATCTCGACAGCATTCGACTGAGTTAAGACATTCAGTGGACACTTTTTCCATTACATACCGCTTTTCTGTGGGCTCTGCTCGGAACCGTTCTCAAAATGTGGCGGAAAAGCCGACTAGTGTGACGTCTCAAGTTCGTTGCTGGGGTGGGGGGCGTATTTCTCCTGAGCCCCACAGACATGATCACAGTTCTGTTGTAACAGGAAACGTGACCCTTCTGACCAGGTGACACGCTTCAATTGATCCACGGCCCAGTATCGATGGTCTCGTGCCCATTCCAGTCATAACTGACGATGTCGTTGGAGGGGGGGAGGGGGTCGACTACTGCGCGGAGCCCCATGTTAACCAGCGTGTGCTGAGTGGTGTGCTCCAAAACACTTGTACTTGCAGTAACATTGTACTCTGTCATCAGATCTTCCACAGAACGCAGCCTATCTTTCATTAAAAAGTGGGCAATCTCCGACTTTCACCCTCTGCGATGGGGCTTGGGCGACCAATACCAGATCGCCTACTCGCGGGTCCACTGTCCTTAAACCACTTATAAATCAATATCTATATCTATACTTTGTACGACACCCTACGGTTTATGTTGGAGTGTATGTGTGGTTCAGGGTACATCTGGGTCCATTATCTTTTCCCCCCATTTCCGACCCATTCACAAGTGGTCCGTGCGAAAAAATCACTGCCGGTAAACTTCTGTATGACATCTGACTTCTCTAACTTTCTGGTCGTGTTCATTTTGTGAGAGGTATGTGAGACAAAGTAATGTGTTTCTCGACTCGTCATGGAAGTTAAGATCTCGAAATTTCGACAGTGTACCTACCTATGATGCTCAGTGCCTCTCTTGCAGCGTCTGCCACAGGAGTTTGTTGGGCATCCTCGCCACGCTCTCTCTCCGAGCAAACGACTCCGCGAAGAAAGGCACCTCTCTGCTGGAGCTTCCCTGCCTTCTATTAATCTTACTTGCAAAGAGTCCCAGACTAATGAACAATACTCAAGAATCGATAAAACGATTATTTTGTAAACCACTTCTTTTGTGGATGAATTATATTTCCTTAAGGACCTCCATACAAATCTCAATCTGACATTTACTTTCTCTGGTATTTGTTTAACGACCTGCAAAAGTTTAAGTCCGGCGCATTGCCAATGTGCATCCGTGGTCTAGGGGTAGTGTCCTTGATTAGTAACGAAAACATCCTCGGTCCCACCACCGCTTAAATATTGAACAAAAATCATAAACAACAGCGGACGAAGACTTCCGAGGTAAAAAGTCGTCCCCATTTTACCAACAGCTTTGTCAAAGAGGTCGGAGGAGCGAACAGAGGTTTACGGCATTCTCTTGCCCGAAGCGTGAGAACTTTCCCCCAAAGGCGGAATAATCAGCAATGATCAACGCCATGAGGATGCAGAACGCAATGAAAACCACTGCGGTAAAGACACATATTTTGTAGCCTATCCACAGGACATGTGGCCTGTAATGGAAAAATTGTCTTGATGATCACTCAGTTGGCAAAAGATTCGGACTAGTCCCCCGTTTGGATCCCCGGGAGGGAATTTCCAACAGGGAGGTGACCACGAGAAAAAGATTGAATAACCAAAGAAACTATAACTTTCTACGAGTCAGGGCGTGGAACGTCAGAAGTTTGAAAGTGGTAGGGAAACTAGAAAAACTGAAAAGGGAAATGCTAAAGCTCAATCTAAATGCAGTGGGCATCATTGAAGTGAAATGTAAATCAGACAATGGTTTCTGGTCAGATCAGTACAGGGTAATATCAACAGCAGTAGAAAATGGTATAACGGTAGTAGGATTCGTTATGAATAGGAAAGCAGGGCAGAGTGTGAGTTACTGTGAACAGTTCAGTAATAGGGTTGTTCTCATCATAATCGGCAGAAAATAACACCGACAACGATAGTCCAGGTATACATGCTAACGTCACAAGACGACGATGTAGAGATAGAAGAAGTTCGAGGATACTGAACGGTTGATTCAGTACGTAAAGCGAGATGAAAATCTAATAGTCATGGAAGATTAGAATGCGGTTGTAGGAGAAGGAGCAGAAGAAATGGATACGGGAGAACATGGCCTGGTACTAAGAATGTACTAAGAAGGAGAGAGCAGAATGACTAATTGAGTTCTGCACCAAATTTCATCTAGTGATACCGAATACTCTCCTCAAGAACGACAAGGGGGAGAAGGTATACTAGGGAACAGTCCGGAGATACGGGAAGATTTCGATTAAAATTTAGAAGTGATGAAGAGTATGCTGAAGTTTAAAAGATTAGCCAGGAAGAATGAGTACGCAACGAAGGGGGATTCGGAAGTACTAAGGAATGAAGAGATACACTTGAATTTCTCTGAGGCTATATATTCTGCGATAATGAATCTCTGAGAAGTCAGTTGAGTTGAAGAGGAATGGAAATCTCTAAAAAGAGCCTCCCCAGAAATCGGAAAGAAAAAAAATAGGTACAAAGAAGGTAGCTGCGAAGAAATCGTGGGTAACAGGTGAAATACTTCAGTTGTCGGAATGAGATTTTCACTCTGCAGCGGAGTGTGCGCTGATATGAAACTTCCTGGCAGATTAAAACTGTGTGCCCGACCGAGACTCGAACTCAGGACCTTTGCCTTTCGCGGGCAAGTGCTCTTTCTTTCAGGAGTGCTAGTTCTGCAAGGTTCGCAGGAGAGCTTCTGTAAAGTTTGGAAGGTAGGAGACGAGATACTGGCAGAAGTAAAGCTGTGAGTAGCGGGCGTGAGTCGTGCTTCGGTAGCTGAGATGGTAGAGCACTTGCCCGCGAAAGGCAAAGGTCCCGAGTTCGAGTCTCGGTCGGGCACACAGTTTTAATCTACCAGGAAGTTTCATATCAGCGCACACTCCGCTGCATAGTGAAAATCTCATTCTGGAAACATCCCCCAGGCTGTGGCTAAGCCATGTCTCCGCAGTATCCTTTCTTTCAGGAGTGCTAGTTCTGCAAGGTTCGCAGGACAGCTTCTGTAAAGTTTGGAAGGTAGGAGACGAGATACTGGCAGAAGTAAAGCTGTGAGTACCGGGCGTGAGTCGTGCTTCGGTAGCTGAGATGGTAGAGCACTTGCCCGCGAAAGGCAAAAGTCCCGAGTTCGAGTCTCGGTCGGGCACACAGTTTTAATCTGCCAGGAAGTTTCATATCAGCGCACACTCCGCTGCAGAGTGAAAATCTCATTCTGGAAACATCCCCCAGGCTGTGGCTAAGCCATGTCTCCGCAGTATCCTTTCTTTCAGGAGTGCTAGTTCTGCATGGTTCGCAGGAGAGCTTCTGTAAAGTTTGGAAGTTAGGAGACGAGATACTGGCAGAAGTAAAGCTGTGAGTACCGGGCGTGAGTCGTGCTTCGGTAGCTGAGATGGCAGAGCACTTGCCCGCGAAAGGCAAAGGTCCCGAGTTCGAGTTTCGGTCGGGTACACAGTTTTAATCTGCCAGGAAGTTTCACTTCAGTTGTCGATTAACGAAGGAAGTACATAAATATGCAGGGAAATTGAGGAATAAGAAATATAAGTCACTTAGGAATGAAATAAGTAGGAATTGTAAGAAAATAGTGCATGAAAAATGTGAAGAAATCGAAAAAGAAATGATTGTCGGGAGACTGCTTCAGCATACAATCTTCGGTGAAAGTAAAGGCAAGTGTGGTAATATTAAGAGTGTAATGGGAATTGCACTGGTTGGTTGGTTGATTCGGGCAAGTGGACCAACAACGAGATCATCGGCCCCATCGGATTAGGAAAGAAGTGAGCCGTGAACTTTCAAAGTAACCATCCGGAATTTGCCTGGAGTGATTTAGGAAAATCACGGAAGACGCCAGAAGCGCGTTTGAACCGTCGTCCTCCAGAATGCGAGTGCAGTGTGCTAACCACTGCGCTACATCGCTCTGTGTGATAGAAGAAGAAACAGGAATTGACAGGGAGGAGATAGAGGACCCTGTATGAGAATCAGAATTTGAAAATGCTGTAGACGACGTAAGATAGTATTCTATCGGAATTTCTAAAATCGTTGGAGAAAGTGGCAGCAAAACGATTATTCACGTTGGCGTGTAGAGTGTTTGAGTCTGGTTGCACACCATCTAACTTTCGGAAAAATATCATCCACACAATTCTGAAGACTGCAAGAGATGACGTGTGTGAGAATTATCGGATAGTCAGCCTAACAGCTCATGCATCCAAGTTTCTCAAAAGAATAAGAATGCTGGATTAAAATTTTAAACCATCTTCTGATGATTTGTGCTATCGAAACGTAATAATTTGCTTTGCTCAGTCGGCTTCTAAGCCATTTCTTGCCATAAACCTATAGTAATCTTAGAAGTCATCTTTAGAGAGAAAAAGCTGTACAACATTTTTTAAATTTTTTGCTTTTCATTTCGTGCTTAATTTGACAGAGAGAGAGAGGGAGAGAGAGAATAATCCTTTCCTGACAGCATTTATGTAATTCAGCACTTATTCTCTAGCCTGACATGAGGTAGGGTGCTGTTTGTCTTCATGACTTATTTTCCGATCCACCAGTTTGTAATAATTTCCAAACCAGGTTCCTAGTGTTGCTAGTACAGAGAATGTTAGTGGTTCTGTATAGTGACGCTTCAAAATATTTTTACGTAATATCTGAAGTCATTAATCCTTGAAACAGGGTGGTCAGAAACAGTCTGACAAATTTGTAACGGTGTTGCAGTGTAGGTTGCGCTGAGAAACGATTATCAAGAAAAAAGTTCGATACGTTGCGCCGATTGCGAGTTAATTAGCACTGAAGTTAGCCGATCAGGCCGTTGTGCGCAAATTCAGGCAGCGCGCCACATACAATCAGTGTGAGCTGTTGGTTCAAATGGCTCTTAGCACTATGGGACTTCTGAGGTCATAAGTCCCCTAGAATTTAGAACTACTTAAACCTAACTAACCTAAGGACATCACACACATCCATGCCCAAAGCAGGATTCGAACCTGCGACCTTAGCGGTTGTGCGGTTCCAGACTGCAGCACCTAGAACCGCTCGGTAGTGCCTAGAACCGCTCGGCCACCCCGGCCGGCTGTGAGCTGTTCTCATAGAGTATATGATAGGGGACGAGACTGGTCAGCCTTGGCTCGGGTTCGACTCTTACAACCGTTCCATGTCAAATTTTTGTGTCACTCTCTTGCTATGATTTAGGAAAAAACGAAGCTCACGTTTGGCGACACAGTTTCTGGCGGGCCGTTTGAATTTGCGCGCGCAACGCCCCAAGGGCTAAGTAACTAGGAAACGGCACAACGTGCCGAATTTTTTTCTGAACAATTACAAGCTTTTGAGGCTGTTGCTGACCACTCTGTGTGATATGTATTGTGGCAGTTGTTGCGCCATTTCTTACTCCCTTAGATGTTTAGACATGTCAGTTCGTACATTGAAGACAAAATTTGGAACCAGAGATATCGCATATACCGTAGGTGTTCACTGTCTTACTTCGAGGGGTGTAAATTAAATTCTTCATTTGTGTGGCCATTTTGTCCGTAGTTGCTTTACAGTTCGTTAGGGTATTTTTATTCTGTCGTTGCAGCTACAAAAAATTAGCGTGTTTCTTTCTTTTTCACTAGATGCGTTTCGCTTCACTGAGGTAAAGAGCATCATCAGTGGTCTGTCAATGAAGATGTTTACAATTACAGACATATACAATTTGGTTTGTTTTTAAAATCGAAAAACAGTTCGTTAACAATATGTTGTTTCTTACTTACGGTGATTTCCGCTTGGTTTCTCGCCTACATCGAGAAATGCCGTCTGCTAGCACATCTTTGAAGTGTTTCGTCGTTGGACAGTAATACTTGCAGTCTAACTCTTCGTGCTCTGAGGAACGTGCTCTGAGGAACAACACATTTCTTATGTTTTATACAGCACACTTTTTCGCACACCACTGTTTTATAGTTATTTTTATACTTCTAAGTTTGTATTGTGGTTTTTTGTGGTTTGTGTTTTAAAGTGTTATACACGTGGTTTAGGGGATGCTGGCACGGTAGCTCAGCATGTTCGGTCACAGGGGTAGCTGTTCTCCGTTTAAAAAAAAAAGATCAACGATGAACTTGAACAGGTGTCATGACACGTCCGCCCCGGACAAATGAAACGAAGAAGGCCAAAATGAGCTAAAAAAAAAAAGCACCAGAAAATGATTGACGGGAGTAGGATTTGTTATGTATAGGAAGGTAAGACAGAGAGTGTGCTACTGTGAACAATTCCGTGATAAGGCTGTTCTTATCAGAATAGACAGCAAACCAACACCGACAACGATAGGTCAGGTATACATGCCGACGTCGCAAGCTGAAGATGAAGAGATGGAGAAAGTATACGAGGATATTGAAAGGATAATAGAATAAGTAAGGAGAGATGAAAATCTAATAGTCATGGGGGACTAGAATGCAGTTGTACGGGAAGGAGTAGAAGAAAAGCTTACGAGAGAATATGGGCTTGGAACAAGGAATGGGAGAGGAGACAGAATAATTGATTCTGTAACAAATTTCAGCTGGTAATAGCCAATGCAGCGTTACTGTATGGTTAAATGATGATGGCGTCCTCTTGGGTAAAATATACCGGAAGTAAAATAGCCCCCCATTCGGATCTCCGGGCGGGGACTACTCAAGTGTACGTCGTTATCAGGAGAAAGAAAACTGTTCTACGGATCGGAGCGTGGAACGTCAGATCCCTTAATCGAGCAGGTAGGTTAGAAAATTTAAAAAGGGAAATGGATAGGTTAAAGTTAGATACAGTGGGAATTAGTGAAGTTCGGTGGCAGGAGAAACAAGACTTTTGGTCAGGTGAATACAGGGTTATAAACACAAAATCAAATAGGGGTAATGGAAGAGTAGATTTAATAATGAATAGGAAAATAGGAATGCGGGTAAGCTACTACAAACAGCATAGTGAACGCATTATTGTGGCCAAGATAGATACGAAGCCCACGCCTACCACTATAGTACAAGTTTATATGCCAACTAGCTCTGCAGATGACGAAGAAATTGATAAAATGTATGATGAGATAAAAGAAATTATTCAGGTAGTGAAGGGGGACGAAAATTTAATAGTCATGGGTGACTGGAATTAAAGAGTAGGATAAGGGAGAGAAGGAAACATAGTAGGTGAATATGGATTGGGTGTCAGAAATGAAAGAGGAAGCCGTCTGGTAGAATTTTGCACAGAGCATAACTTAATCATAGCTAACACTTGGTTCAAGAATCATAAAAGAAGGTTGTACACATGGAAGAATCACGGAGATACTAAAATGTATCAAATAGATTATATAATGGTAAGACAGAGATTTAGGAACCAGGTTTTAAATTGTAAGACATTTCCAGGGGCATATGTGGACTCTGACCACAATCTATTGGTTATGAGCTGCATATTAAATCAAATGGTTCAAATGGCTCTGAGCACTATGGGACTTAACATCTATGGTCATCATTCCCCTAGAACTTAGAACTACTTAAACCTAACTAACCTAAGGACAGCACACAACACCCAGCGATCACGAGGCAGAGAAAATCCCTGACCCCGCCGGGAATCGAACCCGGGAACCCGGGCGTGGGAAGCGAGAACGCTACCGCACGACCACGAGATGCGGGCAGCTGCAGATTAAAACCGAAGAGACTGCAAAAAGGTGGGAATTTAAGTAGACAGGAGGTGGATAAACTGACAGAACCAAAGGTTGTAGAAAGTTTCAGGGAGAGCATTAGGGAACTATTGACAAAATTGGGGGAAAGAAATACAGTAGAAGAAGATAGGGTAGCTCTGAGGGATGAAGTAGTGAAGGCAGCAGAGGATCAAGTAGGTAAAAAGACGAGGGCTAGTACAACTCCTTGGGTAACAGAAGAAATATTGAATTTAATTGATGAAAGGAGAAAATATAAAAATGCAGTAAATGAAGCAGGCAAAAAGGAATACAAACGTCTCAAAATGAGATCGACAGGAAGTGCAAAATGGCTAAGCAGCGATGGCTAGAGGACAAATGTAAGGATGTAGAGGCTTATCTCACTAGGGGTAAGATACATACTGCCTACAGGAAAATTAAAGAGACATTTGGAGAAAAGAGAACCACTTGTATGAATATCAAGAGCTCAGACGGAAACCCAGTTCTAAGCAAGGAAGGGAAAGCAGAAAGGTGGAAGGAGTATATAGAGGGTCTATACAAGGGCGACGTACTTGAGGACAATATTATGGAGATGGAAGAGGATGTAGATGAAGATGAAATGGGAGATATGTTACTGCGTGAAGAGTTTGACAGAGCACTGACAGACCTAAGTCGAAACAAGGCCATCTGGTGAGCAAGATGTATGAGACAGGCGAAATGCCCTCAGACTTCAAGAATAATATAATAATTCCCATCCCAAAGAAAGCAGGTGTTGACAGATGTGAAAATTACCGAACTATCAGTTTAATAAGTCACAGCTGCAAAATACTAACACGAATTCTTTACAGACAAACGGAAAAACTGGTAGAAGCCAACGTCGGGGAAGATCAGTTTGGATTCCGTAGAAATATTGGAACACATGAGGCAATGCTGACCTTACGATTTATCTTAGAAGAAAGATTAAGGAAAGGCAAACCTATGTTTCTAGCATTAGTAGACTTAGAGAAAGCTTTTGACAATGTTGACTGGAATACTGTCTTTCAAATTCTAAAGGTGGCAATGGTAAAATACAGGGAGCGAAAGGCTATTTACAATTTGTACAGAAACCAGATGGCAGTTATAAGAGTCGAGGTGCATGAAAGGGAAGCAGTGGTTGGGAAGGGAGTGAGACAGGGTTGTAGCCTCTCCCCAATTTTATTCAATCTGTGTATTGAGCAAGCAGTAAGGGAAACAAAAGAAAAGTTAGTAGGTATTAAAATCCATGGATAAGAAATAAAAACTTTGAGGTTGGCCGATGACATTGTAATTCTGTCAGAGAGGGCAAAGGACTTGGAAGAGCATTTGAACGGAATGGACAGTGTCTTGAAAGGAGGATATAAGATGAATATCAACAAAAGCAAAACGAGGATAATGGAATGTAGTCGAATTAAGTCGGGTGATGCTGAGGGAATTAGATTAGGTAACGAGACACGTAAAGTAGTAAAAGAGGTTTGCTATTTGGGGAGCAAAATAACTGATGGTGATCGAAGTAGGGAAGATATAAAATGTAGACTGACAATGGCAAAGAAAGCGTTTCTGAAGAAGAGAAATTTGTTAACATCGAGTATAGATGTAAGTGTCAGGACGTCGTTTCTGAAAGTATTTATATGTAGTGTAGCCATGTATGGACGTGAAACATGGACGATAAATAGTTTGGACAGGAAGAGAATAGAAGCTTTCGAAATGTGGTGCTACAGAAGAATGCTGAAGATTAGATGGGTAGATCACATAACTAATGAGGAGTTATTGAATAGAACTGGGGAGAAGAGGAGTTTGTGACACAACTTGACGAGAAGGGACCGGTTGGTAGGACATGTTTTGAGGCATAAAGGGATCATATATTTAGCATTGGAGTGCAGCATGGAGGGTAAAAATCGTAGAGGGAGTCAAAGAGATGAATACACTAAGCAGATTCAGAAGGATGTAGGTTGCAGTAGGTACTGGGAGATGAGGAAACTTGCACAGGATAGGGTAGCATGGAGAGCTGCATCAAACCAGTGTCAGGACTGAAGACCACAACAACAACAACAATAGCCAATGCTCTGTTCACGAACCACATGAGGAGGAGGTATACATGGAAAAGGCCTTCAGATACGGGAAGAGTTCAGTTACATTACATCATGATCAGACAGAGATTACGAAATCATATACTGGATTGTAAGGCGTACCCAGGAGCAGGTATAGACTCAGATCACAATATAGTGGTGATGAAGAGTAGGCTGAAGTTCAAGGGATTAGTTATGAAGAATCGATACGCAAAGAAGTGGGATACAGAATTACTAAGGGATGACGAGATACTGGTGTAGTTCTCTAAGGCTATAGACACAGCAACAAGTAGGCTCAGTAGGCAGTACAGTTGAAGAGGAATGGACTTCTTTGAAAAGGGCAACCACTTAACTTGGAAAGAAAAACATAGGTACAAAGAAGGTAGCTGCGAAGAAACTATGGTGAACAGAAGAAATACTTCAGTTGATCGATGAAAGGATGAAGTACAAAAATGTTCCGGGAAATTCAGGAATACAGAAACGCAAGTCGCTGAGGAATGAAATAAACAGGAAGTGCAGGGCAGCTAAGACGAAATGTCTGCATATAAATGTGAAGAAATCGAAAAAGAAATGATTTATGGAAGGAGACAGGAAAGTCAAAACAACCTCGGTGAGATTAAAAGCACGGGTGGTAACATTAAGACTGCAACGGGAATTTCACTGTTAAATGCAGAGGAGAGAAAGAATAGGTGGAAAGAATACATTGAAAACCTGTATGAGAGGGAAGATTTGTCTGAAGTGACAGAAGAAGAAACAGGAGTCGACTGAGAAGAGGTAGGGAATCAAGTACTAGAATCAGAATTTAAAAGAACTTTGGAGGACTTAGCATCCCGAATGCGAATCCAGTGTGCAAACTAATGCGCCACCTCGCTCTGTGTGATGGAAGAAGATACAGGAGTTGACAGGGAAGAGATAGGGGACCCTGTATGAGAATAAGAATTTGAAAGAGCTGTAGATTCCATCGGAATTTCTAAAATCATTGGGGGAAATGGCATGTAGTGTGTATGAGTTTGCCGGCACACCATCTGACTTTCGGAAAAATATCATCCCCACATTTCCGTAAAATGCAGGAGCTGAAATGGGTGAGAATTATCGCAAAATCAGCTTAGCAGGTCATGCATCCAATTTTCTGGCAAGAATACCATACGGAAGAATGGAAAAGAAGATTGAGGATGTGTTTGATGAAGATCAGTTTGGCCGTAGGAAAGGTAAAGGTACCAGAAAGGCAATTCTGATGTTGCGTTTGATAATGGAAGCCAGACGAAAGAAAAATCGAGACACGTTCATAGAATTTGTCGAGCTGGAAAAAAATGTTCGACAATGTAAAATGGTGCAAGAGGTTCGAAATTCTGAGGAAAAATATGGGTAAGCTACAGGGAGAGATGGGTAATATACAATATGTACACGAACCACGAGGGAATAGTATGTGTGGACGACAAAGAACGAAGAGCTCTGATTAAAAGGGTGTATGACAGGGATGTAGTCTTACGCACCTACTGTTCAATCTGTACATCGAAGAAGCAGTGATGGAAATAAAAGAAAGGTTCGGGGGGTGGTATTAAAATTCAGGTTGAAAGGATATCAATGATACCATTCGCTGGTGACATTGTTATCCTGAGTGAAAGTGATGAAGGATTACATGATCTACTAAATGGAATGAACAGTCTAAGGAGTACAGAATATGGACTGAGAGTAAAACGAAGAAAGACGAAAGCAATAAGAAGTAGCAAAAGTGAGAACAGCGAGAAACTTTATATCAGGCTTGATGGTCACGAGGTAGATGAAGTTAAGGAATTCTGCTACCTAGACAATAAAATAACCAATGATGGACGGAGCAAGGAGGACATCAAAAGCAGACTAGCAATTACAAAAAGGGCATTCCTGGCCACGACAAGTCTACTGATTCAAACATAGGCCTTAATTTGAGGAAGAAATTCCTGAGAATGTACGTCTGAAGTAAAGCATTGTATGGTAGTGAAACATGGACTGCGGTAAATCCGGAACAGAAGAGAATCGAAGCATTTGAGATGTGGTGATACAAAGGAATGGTGAAAATTAGGTGAACTGTTAAGGTAAGGAATGAGGAGATTCTGCGCAAAATCGGAGAGTAACGGAATATCTGGGAAATACTGAAAAGGAGAAAGGACAGGATGATAGGATATTTGTCAAGACATGGTATTAGAGGAAGCTGTAGAGGAAGACAGAGATTGGAATACATCCAGGAAATTATTGAGGACGTAGGTTGCATAGGTTGCAACGTTCGTCTGACTGATGACCCCCCCCCCCAAAAAAAAAGCTTTGTGTGTGTGGAAATTTTCTTGGAAAGGGAGGAGATGTCTGTCTTCACTGATTCTTATGATGTTCATATCTTTTCCGATATTGCTTGGACTCGTATAACGACGAGAAACACCAAAGATAAGCTAGCAGACGACATTTCTCGATGTAGGCGAGAAAGCAAGCGGAAATCACGGTAAGCAAAAAGTGACATATTGTTTACGAACTGATATTCGATCTTAAAATCAAATCAAATTGTAAATATCTTTAATTACAGACGACTGATTATGCTTTACCTCAATAAAGAGAAACGCGTCAAGTGAAAAAAAAACACGCTAATTTCTTGTAATAGGTACGAAAAAAGTATCCTCAGGAATTCAAGGGGTGTCTCCGTAGTACACTTTTGCGTATAGTATTCCTTGGGGACTGGAAGTAGACCACAGAGAGGAAATATCTTCAGCACTTGACTTAGACAGTCGTCACTGCTCTACCACATTCAAATGTTTCAGCTGAGCAAATACAATGCGCAAGACTTCGAGATTCTTTAAACAGTTCTTATCCTCGATGATGATTTTGAGAAAAGATGAATAGCAGGTCTCATGCCTCAGAGATCTCACCAAGTGAGACGGCGCTGTGGTAACACATGGCGATTCGTATTCCTGTCTGGTGCGTGCGAAAAGGGAACACCTAAATCTTTCCGTTCGAGCTGAGATTTCTCTTATTTTATTATGATGATCATTTCTCCCTACGTAGGTGGGCGTCAACAACATATCTTCTCATTCGAAAGAGAAAGTTGGTGATTGAAATTTCATAAACAGATCTTGTCGCAAAGAAAACCGCATTTGTTTCAGTGACTGCCACCCCAACTCGCGTATCATATCAGACACTCTCACCTCTATTGCGCGACAACACGAAACGAGCTGCGCTTCTTTACACTTTTTCGATGTCCTCCGTCAGTCCTTCCTTGTAAGAATCCCACACCGCGCAGCAGTATTCCAGCAGAGGGCGGAAAAGTGTAATGTAGGCTGTCTCTTTAGTGGGTTTGTCGCTTCTTCTAAGTGTTCTGCCAGCAAAGCGCAGTCTTTGTTTCGCCTTCCCCACAATATATCTATGTGGTCATTCCAATTTAAGTTGCTCATAATTTTAATTCCTAGGTATTTAGTCGAACTGACAGCCCTTAGATTTGTGCGATTTATCGTATACCCAATATTTATCGGATTTCTGTTAGTACCTACGGGGATGACCTCGCACTTTTCTTTGTTTAGTGCCAATTGCCACTTTTCGCAGCACACAGAAATTCTGTCTAGATCATTTTGTAATGGGAATTGATCGTCTTATGATTTTACTAGACGTTAAATTACAGCGTCATCTGCAAACAATCGAAGGGGGCTGCTCAGATTATCACTTAGATCATTTATGTAAATCAGGAACAGCACAGGGCCTATGACACTACCTTGCGGAACGCCAGATATCACCTCTATTCTACTCAATGATTTACCGTCTATCACTACGAACTGTGTCTTCTCTGAGAGGAAATCACGAATCCAGTCATACAACTGAGACGATACTCCACATGCACGCAATGTGAGGAACGGTATCAAAAGCCTTCTGGAAATCTAGGAATATGTCTACAAGTATACTGGTTCTTATATCCGTACTTAGTTTTCTGTAATTTCCCTAATTCGTCCTTTGCCAAGGCATAGACGACTTGGTAAATCCATCCTTTTCTAACCAGAGCTTGAGTTCCGTCCCTAATGACCTCGTTGACGACAGGACGTAAAACAATAACCTTCTTTCCTTCCTCTTTCTTTCAACGAAATCTTTAATAGTGTTCACCCGAGTTACTCACTGCAAATTATCAGTTACAATAAAGCGGGGAAAAGTGTCTCCGCCTAAACGAATATTTATGAATGATAGCGTAAACAGTATCCCTCCCGTTAATCCTCAGCGCTATGAAGAAGACGCTAGATACGTTGATAAATAGTACCACTGGGCGAGTTACAAGCCATTGTAAACGTGAACGGCACGCCAACAAGAACATACGCTCCTAGCGGTAACCAGGCGTGCGTTCGCAGCAACGCTGCTATGTTTGCACTTCACATCGTATAGTGTACACAAGCGAATGTTTACGTGTCGGAGCCGGAGGACCAGAGCTGTAGAATACGACGCCTTGAGTCGACCAGGTAGATGATTTGATATTCACGGGAGCAGCGTGTATATGGGTGTAGTTACAGAGCTACAGAGCGTGCATGGATAAGCTATCCGCTCGCATAGCTGTGTGTACGCCTGTGTATAAACAAATATTGTTAAAGACCTACCATACCATCTCTTTTTCTCGAAATAGGCGCACAGGAGTTTTTATGAGAAAATGCGTCTTGCACAGCGCGTTAAGGTAGAAGGGAATTAAGAACCTCGCTTTGCTTGGAATGGACATGATACTGGAAGCATAGAAGGAAGTTTAGTATCTTACGTCTACTCGATGACGAGACCATTAGAGGCGGAGCTCATGTTTGTATCGAGGAAGGATAGGGAAGGGAATCGTTTGTTTTCTTCTCAAAGGAACGAAGCCTGCGTAGGGGAGAGTGGGGCAAACACGAACGACGGGTAATGAAGGTCACGTATGTTTGACAGAGTTAGAGAAGGATGGAAGATATTCCAATGGCGTAATGTTGAATTGAGCCTGAACGCAGTATCAAATAGACAGTTGCAAATTGATGCCGCGCTCGCTCTACAATATATGTTTGCTTCATATTTTTTCAACGATTGCATGTAACATATGGGTAAACTTGAATAGATGTACATATAATATCTTAGGTGTAACACAGAAACGCGGTATCGTTTTTGAGAATTAGCGTTTAATTAAACAACGCTTTTTCGTACTCGCCGTGTGCATCATTCGATTCTAACTTCAAATAGAAACATCGTTTTGTGTTACTTATGTGTTGGATAATGCTGGACGTTTTGACTGGGATAATTGCGTAAGTCTATAATCACCCCTACACAATTAGTACATCTGTTTCAGATGCGCCGACCAATGTGGCCGAGCGGTTCTAGGCGCTTCAGTCCGGAACTGCACTGCTGCTACGGTCGCAGTTTCGAATCCCGCCTCGGTTATGGATCTGGGTGACGTCCTTAGGTTAGTTACATTTACGTAGTTCTAAGTCTAGAAATTCCACAAGATGATGTGCCTATCTTTGAAACTGTCCAGCCATTCTGTGGATGCCTTAAACATAATTCCAAGCTCTTTAGCGACTTTCAGAGCCTCTGCAACATCGGACCAGTAAATGTTAAGTTTTTTGCCCACGCCTTTCCGAACATTCCCACACAGTTTCGTTAATTTTTTCATTTTCAGTTTTCTTTGCCTTTCTTTTCAATTGCCTGTTCCCTTTCACCCATTCATCCCGAATCTTATCCTTGTTTCTTAAAGTCTCCTAAAATTGTGTTTTACCGCATTTGAAACGCAACATAATTTCGCGCACAGAGAGTTTGTCTTTCTCACTCGCCTTGATTACATTAATCTTTTCATTAAGTGTTGACACAAAAGGTTTGTTCGACATCATGTTACAGTATCTCTTAAAGGGCTACTAGTCAACTGAAACTGGCAGAAAAGAATGATATTGCCGGGTAAAACCATTGTTTAACGGAACCATGAACCATGAACCACGGACCTTGCCGTTGGTAGGGAGGCTTGCGTGCCTCAGCGATACAGATAGCCGTACCGTAGGTGCAACCATAACGGAGCGGTATCTGTTGAGAGGCCAGACAAACGTGTGGTTCCTGAAGAGGGGCAGCAGCCTTTTCAGTAGTTGCAGGGGCAACAGTCTGGATGATTGACTGATCTGGCCTTGTAACACTAACCAAAACGCCCTTGCTGTGCTGGTACTACGAACGGCTGAAAGCAAGGGGAAACTACGGCCGTAATTTTTCCCGAGGGCATGCAGCTTCACTGTATGGTTAAATGTTGATGGCGTCCTCTTGGATAAAACATTCCGGAGGTAAAATAGTCCCCCATTCGGATCTCCGGGCGGGGACTACTCAAGAGGATGTCGTTATCAGGATAAAGAAAACTGGCGTTCTACGGATCGGAGCGTGGAATGTCAGATCCCTTAATCGGTCAGGTAGGTTAGAAAATTTAAAAAGGGAAATGGATAGGTTAAAGTTAGATATAGTGGGAATTAGTGAAGTTCGGTGGCAGGAGGAACAAGATTTCTGGTCAGGTGAATACAGGGTTATAAACACAAAATCAAATAGGGGTAATGCAAGAGTAGGTTTAATAATGAATAGGAAAATAG
This sequence comes from Schistocerca nitens, assembly GCF_023898315.1. Taxonomy (NCBI): domain Eukaryota; kingdom Metazoa; phylum Arthropoda; class Insecta; order Orthoptera; family Acrididae; genus Schistocerca; species Schistocerca nitens. Next base: position 1,188,471,053 of record NC_064614.1, on the reverse strand, counting down.
GAATGCGGGTAAGCTACTACAAACAGCATAGTGAACGCATTATTGTGGCCAAGAGAGATACAAAGCCCACGCCTACCACTGTAGTACAAGTTTATATGCCTACCGGCTCTGCAGATGACGAAGAAATTGAAGAAATGTATGATGAAATAAAAGAAATTATTCAGATAATGAAGGGAGACGAAAATTTAATAGTCATGGGTGACTGGAATTCGTCAGTAGGAAAAGGGAGAGAAGGAAATGTAGTAGGTGAATATGGACTGGGGGTAAGAAACGAAAGAGGAAGCCGCCTGGTAGAATTTTGCACAGAGAACAACTTAATCATAGCTAACACTTGGTTCAAGAATCATAAAAGAAGACTGTATACATGGAAGAAGCCTGGAGATACTGACAGGTTTCAAATAGATTATATAATGGTAAGACAGAGATTTAGGAACCAGGTTTTAAATTGTAAGACATTTCCAGGGACCGATGTGGACTCTGACCACAATCTATTGGTTATGAACTGTAGACTAAAACTGAAGAAACTGCAAAAAAGTGTCTATTTAAGGAGATAGGACCTGGATAAATTGACTAAACCAGAGGTTGTACTGAGTTTCAGGGGGAGCATAAGGGAACACTTGACAAGAATGGGGGAAAGAAATACAGTAGAAGAAGAATGGGTAGCTTTCAGGGATGAAGTAGTGAAGGCAGCAGAGGATCAAGTAGGTAAAAAGACGAGGGCTAGTAGAAATCCTTGGGTAACAGAAGAAATATTGAATTTAATTGATGAAAGGAGAAAATATAAAAATGCAGCAAATGAAGCAGGCAAAAAGGAATACAAACGTCTCAAAAATGAGATCGACAGGAAGTGCAAAATGGCTAAGCAGGGATGGCTAGAGGACAAATGTAAGGATGTGGAGACTTATCTCACTAGGGGTAAGATAGATACTGACATTTGGAGAAAAGACAACCACTTGTATGAATATCAGGAGCTCAGATGGAAACCCAGTTCTAAGCAAAGAAGGGAAAGCAGAAAGGTGGAGGGAGTATATAGAGGGTCTATACAAGGGCGATGTACTTAAGGACAATATTATGGAAATGGAAGAGGATGTAGATGAAGATGAAATGGGAGATATAATACTGCGTGAAGCGTTTGACAGAGCACTGAAAGACCTGAGTCGAAACAAAGCTCCGGGAGTTGACAACATTCTATTAGAACTACTGACAGCCTTGGGAGAGCCAGTCCTGACGAAACTCTACCATCTGGTGAGCAAGATGTATGAGACAGGCGAAATACTCTCAGACTTCAAGAATAATATAATAATTCCAATCCCAAAGAAAGCAGGTGTTGACAGATGTGAAAATTACCGAACTATCAGTTTAATAAGTCACAGCTGCAAAATACTAACACGAATTCTTTACAGACAAACGGAAAAACTGGTAGAAGCCAACGTCGGGGAAGATCAGTTTGGATTCCGTAGAAATATTGGAACACATGAGGCAATGCTGACCTTACGATTTATCTTAGAAGAAAGATTAAGGAAAGGCAAACCTATGTTTCTAGCATTAGTAGACTTAAAGAAAGCTTTTGACAATGTTGACTGGAATACTCTCTTTCAAATTCTAAAGGTGGCAAGGGTAAAATACAGGGAGCGAAAGGCTATTTACAATTTGTACAGAAACCAGATGGCAGTTATAAGAGTCGAGGGGCATGAAAGGGAAGCAGTGGTTGGGAAAGGAGTGAGACAGGGTTGTAGCCTCTCCCCGATTTTATTCAATCTCTATATTGAGCAAGCAGTGAAGGAAACAAAATAAAAATTCGGAGTAGGTATTAAAATCCATGGAGAAGAAATAAAAGCTTTGAGGTTCGCCGATGACATTGTAATTCTGTCAGAGACGGCAAAGGACTTGGAAGAGCAGTTGAACGGAATGGACAGTGTTTTGAAGGGAGGATATAAGATGAACATCAACAAAAGCAAAACGAGGATAATGGAATGTAGTCGATTTAAGTCGGGTGATGCTGAGGGAATTAGATTAGGAAATGAGACACGTAAAGTAGTAAAGGAGTTTTGCTATTTGGGGAGCAAAATAACTGATGATGATCGAAGTAGAGAGGATATAAAATGTAGACTGGCAATGAAGAAGAGAAATTTGTTAACATCGAGTATAGGTTTAAGTGTCAGGAAGTCGTTTCTGAAAGTATTTGTATGGAGTGTAGCCATGTATGGAAGTGAAAGATGGACGATAAATAGTTTGGACAAGAAGAGAATAGAAGCTTTGAAATGTGGTGCTACAGAAGAATGCTGAAGATTAGATGGGTAGTTCACATAACTAATGAGGAACTATTGAATATTATTGGGGAGAAGAGAAGTTTGTGGCACAACTTGACTAGAAGAAGGGATCGGTTGGTAGGACATGTTCCGAGGCTTCAAGGGGTCACCAGTTTAGTATTGGAGGGCAGCGTGGAGGGTAAAAATCGTAGAGGGAGTCCAAGAGATGAATACACTAAGCAGATTCAGAAGGATGTAGGTTGCAGTAGGTACTGGGAGATGAAGAAGCTTGCACAGGATAGAGTAGCGTGGAGAGCTGCATGAAACTAGAGATGGGGGATCCGCTCTTGAACTAATTCATAGAGTTCAATCTTTCAAAGGAGTGAACAATCAGTGATTCAGAAAAAAAGAACGGTAGCTCCAAACGTTTCCCAGGCAGAGAGAGAGAGAGAGAGAGAGAGAGAGAGAGAGAGAGAGACGGAGCATATCAGCAGCGCCTCTGCTGGTCAGAGCACAGTGCACGCCACACAACACAGCCAGCGCCGGCCTCTGCCCTGCTTCTACCTTGGCTGCCTGCATTGTGCAGTGCCCCATTGGATTTTGTGTTTCACATATGCCGGGCCGTCTCTGTGCGTCGTCTGCCGTGTGCACTGTGCAGTGTCTGGCGCAGCTTAACTTCGCATCGCACTCTGTCGGCGATCGTTTCAGTCGCACATCCTGCCCTCTGGGCAGTTGATGCCAGCAACAGGACAGAGAGCCACCTAGCGGATAACATAGGAACTACTTGCAAAAACCTGCTCGCAAGGGAGCGGACGATTAATTTTTGTCTCGGAGCGGGTGAGCTCCCCCCACCCTCGGAACTCGCCCGCTCAACGCTCACCCCACCGTCTCGACTCTAGCCAGAGCGTCGAGCAAAGCGACTCTGGTGTCACTCTGGTCTCTGCGGTCTCAGCTCACGCAGTAATACAGCTCGCGGCTCGACCTGCTCGACTCAGCGCCTCTGCATCGGAGTTTGTCCCCACTGGATATTGTTCTTCATAGTAATACCGCTATGTATATTACATTATTATGTTATGTATACATCAATTGTTTTTATTTTATTTTTATTTGTTTAAACTGATTAGATTAGGTTCCTGATGACTACTCTTACTATAGGATTTTTATTATGGACACTCGAATTTACGCTTTAATTACGAGCGAACCGATAAACGTATCGCAAAATGTGATACACCAATATTTTCCTTGTTTTATTCTGCGTAAGGCTATATGCAGCACTTTCGTTTTACAGTCAAATTTATATTTTTTTTTCTTATTCTGGTACAGATTTTGCGATTTTATGCGTCTTCGAAAGGAAAAATATATGGCTTGCGATGTATTTGTATGAGGTTAATGAAATTTTAATACATTATAGCCAAATATATTGTTAATGTAAATCTCAAGTTACAACATTTTCCGATCACCCAAAAAACCACGCTAGTGCAAAATAAATCAATAATCAAAAACTTTGTCATATCGTGGAAATTTCAATAAACAATACAAAATTCTTACTCATTATCTATGTTACTTCAAAATAGGATCAAATAAGATCAAAATACAGGTATAGTACTGGAATAAACCAAGTTTAAAGGGCAATGTGCCTTTCATTTATTTTCTTTTGTAAATGAGTGGTGAGTCATGAAAAACAGCTAATTCATTTCAGGGAGTGAACAGTTCTGATCCAATCTCTGAAAAGAACAGTTTTGCCCATCTCTACATGAAACCAGTCACAGGACTGAAGACCACAACAACAACTACAAGTCTAGGGGACTGATGGTCTCAGATGTTAAGTCCCATAGTGCTTAGAGCCATTTCACCATTTTTGATCCTGGAACAGAATTTTATCATAAAAACAGACCTTAACGCTTCATCCTCATTGCAAACCAAACTAAGGTCTAAACTTACGATAGCATAAGCAACAAGGTGGAACAATTTCCGGTATGCAGACAGTCAGCAGTACATGAATATTACATTTCCATTAATGAACAGAGTAATAAGATCGCCGATACGGTCACTATAGTCAAATATTCTAAGCTTCTGAGCCCTATCTACAGATTAACAAATATATCACCTGCTTCCCACTACACAAAACAGCGTGCAACACACTAAACCAAGACTTTAGAAGAAACCGACTTTAAGAAATAAATTCGTAAAATATAACATATAAATGGCAGCATATGACAAGCAGAAATTTAAATACGTGACAAATCACTTGACGTCACTGCACGGGAACAGACTAACGCACGAGTCATTTCCTTTACCTGTCGCAACATACAACTAACCGTCTATTCAAAACCAAGTTACAGACGGTCGTAAGTATTGAGACGAGAAAATATGTACTAGAAACAGAAGCAATAAACGTGTGTCTTCAGCTCCACATGTGGCAGTCTTACTGAAATCAACAGCATTGCTTCAGTGACGTATTGTGCCAATCGCACAAGCCGCCCTGCTGGACAGCGACAAACAGCTCCCCCTTACCTCTCTCCTCCCTCAACCATGGAGCGATTCGCTGATTCGCTTCAACTCTCCTCTTCATCGAGACAGCGCCTAACGTTTCGTCCCCGCCCTCCCCCCCCCCCCCCCCCCCCCCTCACCCCAACAATGGCACTCCACAGTGCTCTAACACCCGCCTACCACGCCCTCATCGACAAACCACGCACTTAGGCGAAGAAACGTTAAACAGAGAGCAGCAATGGCTCGACAGTAAACTATTTTATGAGAGAACCATGGTGTGGAAAATAGCTTTCAAATTTGCTGAGGCCGGCCGGTGTGACCTGGCGGTTCTAGGCGCTTCAGTCTGGAACCGCGTGACCGCTACGGTCTCTGGTTCGAATCCTGCCTCAGGCATGGATGTGTGTGATGTCCTTAGGTTAGTTAGGTTTAAGTAGTTCTAAGTTCTAGGGGACTGATGACCTCAGATGTTAAGTCCCATAGTGCTCAGAGCCATTTTTGAAATTTGCTGAGATCAATAATTTGAAGCATCATTTTGACAAAACATCCCAAATGACAGGAAAATCTGGTTCTACGGATTAAAAAAAAAAGGCATCTTAATATTTCTCCACGGTATCCTGAGTCCACTTCCATCAATAGAATTACAGCTTTTAATGAAACGGAAGTGGTAACGTTCTTCAACAACTTGCAAGCTTTGCAAACAAAATATCACCTTCCAGAATGAGATTTTCACTTTGCAGCCGAGTGTGCGCTGATATGAAACTTCCTGGCGGATTAAAACTGTGTGCCGGACCGAGACTCGAACTCACTTTGATGCTAAGCGTATTTACAACGTCGACGTGACCGGCATTTTTAATGTCCAAAGAAATTCAAAGATTTTAGCACCAAAGGGCCAGAAACAAGTGGGCATGGCAACAAGTGGTCAAAGAGGCACACAACATTAGTTGCTCGCGCATTTAGTGCTTGTGGACAGTAAGTCTCTGCGTTTTTTTATCTTTAAGAGGAAGCGAATGAATGCTCAGTTATTGCGTGGAGGCAATGCTGGTATGATAGCACCAGTTAGCGATTTCTGGTTGGATCAACGAAAACCTCGCTTCCGTAGAATACTGTAACAGCGATGTTGTGATTGCAGCTATCAAGTTGGTAGTTGATGGTTGCAGCCACAACATAGCTGTTACAGTATTCCACGGAAGCCATTTCATAGATGTTGGCCACTGATGGGATCGCGTATACGACTGGACTTCAGCCGCTTAGAGTCAGTTATGGCCTGAAGATGGTGCATTGAGTCACTGAAACTGGTCGCAATATAATAAATAAAAGCAAAGTGAGGGCTGCAGGTGTTTCATTTTATTACGTGTTCGTAGACTGGCTACACCACTTCATCTCTTGTGGTGCGTCACTTGTTGCAGAACCGATTCCACTTATTTTAGTCAGTCATGCTATGTGCTTTGTTATCAGAATGGAATAATACTGTTATCCCTTCCACCACATACATCACATCGCAAGCGACCACTGGAAACGACAAATTTTGGACCTCTAAAGGCTTCATGCAATAGAGTATGTGACTTGTACATGGCTTCAAACGTAGGCCAACGAATTACACAGTATGAAGTTATCGAAATTTTCACGAAAGCCTTCAGTCGCATCAACAATATAGAGAAAACAGCAAATGGTTTCCGGGCAGCTTGTGTTTTGCCAATAGATACAACTAGATTTGCTGAACATTTCTTAGATATGACATCAGTGACAACGTACAAGTAGATGTAGCGTTGACATGAAAAGTGCAAAGAGTAGTGACACTTTCTACGCAGATAGGCCTACTATCGACATTAAATGTGCATCAGAGGCCAGTAAACCCTTTTGGAAAAATCAACTCCACTTGAAGAAATCAATTCCACTTGGAGATATTCTTAGCCCTAATGATCTCAAACTGCCACATCCGAAACGTAAAGAAAATGTCATAAAACGACATCCAGCTGTAATACCCTGTTCTCCTATGGAAAATATTCTGGAAGAAAAACAAGAGAGAAGAAACAATTAGGAGCAGACGAAACAAAGGAAGGTAAGAAAGGTGTCAAGAACTTTCAAGCATTTGCAGATGATTTAATTAAGATGAAGGTTCAAGAAAGGACATACCACGCAAGGTCAGTGAACGAGCTGCGATGGAGAATGAGTATTATTGCCTAACGTGCGAAGGAAAGAATGAAGATCCTCCCACTAAAGATTGAATAAAATGCTAGAAATATAAATTATGGGCCTACGAAAACTGTGCGAGTGATGAAAGTACATCAAGGGGATTTATCTGCGACTTATTAGACTATGTCAGTCATTAACCCACAGATGATCTGTAATTACCCCATGCTTTGTGTGGCAATTTCGGACACAAAGGTGTTTTTTTTTTTGTTAATATTCGATTTGGTATCGAAAATATATCTACGTTGATTATGTGAATTTAAGATTGATTCATTTAATCAAAGTTGCAGTAATAAATAGTATTCGTAACTTTATTTGGCTTTGTTATCTGGCGTCCGCAATTACTCCATGCTCCCCCAAGCCTTAAACAATTCAGGCAAACTATGGAATTTGTGGAATTGCATGGTCCTTCTGGAAATTGAAACCCCGATCCTTTTGGATGCAAACGGGAGGGAGCGGGATGATCCACATTTCAAATGGGAAGGTATAAAAGAGTGGTATCGCTCAGTAGCCTGTTCATTGCAAAACAGTTTAAATGTGTAAAGTTTTTAGTAAACTGCGTCAATTCTGTGCTTTAGACAAACCATTTTTGTTGGTGGTTAAGAGCTAAACAACGATTAAGGAGAGATAAAACTTTTGCAGGTTAATAGATCTATTTAAAAACACTTTTATAATGTTGTTGTGAAAAAAAGTCTTTATTACACACCATAGTCTACGTAAACGAATTGCTGCCGTTTTAAAGAAATATGGAATTCACAGTTTCAAAATTTGAAATATTCGTCTATGGAAGAAGTAATGATAAAATAAAATGTTTTCCTGTTTTTGTTTTCAAAAGCCGTGGTGATCTTTGTCCGATATCATCCCTGCTGTGTGTGTGTTAAGTGCTCGACTCTGTTCTCTTTCGAGCTGGTTGACGAAAGCTACGCTCGCTTAGATACAATCAGTAGGCGTCCAATTTCGAAACACGGTATGGGCAAACCGTCCATCTATTTTCCATTCAACCAACACGTCTAAGAAAGGCAACTTCTCAGCCTTATCCATGTCTGCTGTGAATTTAATGTATGGGTGTATTCTGTTCTTACGACCGGTGAACTAATGTAGCTACTCACTGCCATGTGCTTCTATCAAAAATGTATTAACATAATAGAAGAAGAAGGATGGGACGTACGCTGGTACACTGATTTATAAACGTTAATAATTGGAACGCAGGAGATCAGGAAGGGCCACACCACAAACGTAGCATAGGGAACAAGGCAAATTTCACTGCACAACAGAAATACTCGTATATTCGGCGTCGAAGATTTACTTACACTTCAGGAAATAAACACTTCTTCGGTTGTCTTTATGTGACTGTATAAGTTGACTGGATATGTACAACTGACGGTATTAATGAATCAGATAGCATCAGCAACACTGTAAAATTGTAACACTGATGACGCTGTTATCTATATGAAATTATCACAGTTGGACGGTTCCTAAGGAAATGCAGAAGCCTTGGATATAAATTCCACTGGGTATAGGGAAAGATATCTCTCCGTGAGTGTGGATAGATGCAAGATAATATATATCAAGAAGCCAAAGAAGGCGATAGCTTCCCATTATCGTATTAGTGGTACACATGTTTAGTACATAACTCTGTAAAAATATTAAGGAGTGACACAAAGAAAAATATGCAGTGAAACGATCACGTAAAATCAATAGCTACAGCTACATTTATCTGAAGCAACGCACCTTATGGAGTGTGGCAGAGGGTACCTCTGGTATCACAATGCATCCTCCTCCCCCCCATTTTTTACAGCTCGATTACTTAATGACGCAAACGAATTCTAAATCTTTTTATTACCATGTCGTAACACGTATGTGGGAAGAAGTAACATGTTGCTCAAAACAAAAACAATAAACTACTCCCTGATGCACAACGCCTGTACTACAGCGTCTGCCATTGGAGTTTATTCACATTTCTGCAACGCTCTCGCGCCCTAAACGATCTCATGACAAAATTCTATTCTTCGTTGAACCTTCTTTATCTCCTCTAATAATTCCACGCGGTGAGGGTCCTATTGCACTGTAAACAGAACAGGAGAGGGGTATACTTGGTTGCAGCATGCCAGCCGTCTGCCATGGCGCACGACGTAGTTGCGCTTTGCCGCGATTTTTTGTATGACGTCATCGAGACACTGTGTGTGTGCTTTGGAGTGGAAGTGAAACGTGGTAGAGACTGAAGAGGTGGTATGCTCTAGCAGTTTAATTATGTGGTGGCAATGTGTTTGTGAGGTTTGTTATTGTCTTATTTAGTGAGGTACAGTCGTCATGATGTGGAGTGTACGAAATTACGGGGTGGCACAGTGGAATGCATTGTGCAGAATGTTGTCGTATAAAACAGAATATGTCTTAAAATTCAAACTGTAGCCTTAGGCGCTATTATTAATAAACATTGCTCCACCTACCTTCTCCCATGATTTAATTAATAATCATTGCTCAACCTACCTTATCCCATGATTTGATTGAAAATGCTTCTCGCATGATTTCTTTAAAAAACATTGATTCGCAATCTTGTCCCATGATTTAATTAAAAACGTTAATCAACTTAAGACGTTTATCGAAAACTATTTTCTCATGGGTTCTGCCGCCTTGTCCGTCCTTCCGCGCCATCATCATAATTCATATGATCGGTTTCGGTTCATGTAGAACCATCTTCAGATCTGATATTTCGGTTGCAGGCGTAACTCGTCCAAATGCAGCAAGTTTCACATGCTGATCTGAAGATGGTTCTAGATGAACCGAAACCGGTCATATGAATAAAAATTTTGCAGTCAAGACGGATTATAAGTAACATTGTAAAATTCACTGAATGCTGCTATCCTATCAGACATTATATATGTTTTTGCAAAAATCATCATTATGAGATTGGGATACCGAGATCTTGTAATATGTTCTGTATGGTTTTTTCGGGTTTTATTTTTTTTTTTTTGGCAGTTTCGAGTGTTGTTTGCAGAGTATTTCATCTTGTACGATGTTTTTGCTTTCGATATTGACTTTTTAGTTTATCCTCACCCAAGCCCCCCTTTTCCCGAGATTGTTCCACTTATTTCGTTGGGTTTAATGTATTGGTTCCCGTAGTTTTCGTATTTTTGCGGGTGTTATGACCGATGTTTTGGTCGACGTGTTGGAAACGCTCGAAATACGGGTTTTCGTCATGGTGATGACGTCATTGGTCAAAGCAGACGGGTGGTATCCAAGTCTCCAGTAATCCCACTGGAGAGTGCAGTCAACAGGTTTTGCAGATTAACAGAAACAACTAAAAAAGTTACAATATACATTTCTTTCGAAAGGAAGGAAGGAAGGAAGGAAGGAAGGAAGGAAGGAAGATTAATGTTTCAGGTATCGTCGACAGTGAGGTCATTAGAGACGGAGCACAACCTCAGATTAAGGAAAGATGGAGAAGGGAATTTCCCATGACATTTAATAGGAACTACCCTGGCATTTGCTTTTATACAAGGCGGCAGCCAGACTAGGAATATTTTAGGAAATTAGCTTAAAAAATTTATTTCAAAGGCCCAGTCAAATATTTACTAGTTTTTGCGCCCGGAGCAGCTTCGGCTGTGCCTAGGTGACATGACTTGCCTGTCTTTCAGAACCGAGGCATTACTATCCAGTTAAAGCTGCTGACAAGAGACGCCTAGAGCCTTCTGCTGAAACTGCTAGCGAATTCACGCCATCAGTTTTAACCAATAGAGTGCATGGGATGCAGGTCAGATGTGTGGATTCTGGAGAAACCTACAGTGCAGAACACAGTTGCCTCGCTCTCTTTTGATCCAGACATCGAGCAGGACAGACGTCTTTCGTGGGAGGCAAAGCCTCCCTCTCTGTTTCACAACCGGCCACCAACGTTAATTACCATGAACCGCCTTCTCTTCCGTTGTCCATTTCAATTAGTTTTTCCACCTCCTAGACTGGCATAAACTGGTAACTCCTACCCTAGGTACGCCCTTTGTGCACTGTACACTGAAATATATTCTCTGTATTTTACCTAATTTCCTATTCTGTCATTTAACAGTAGCCCTGGACGCCCACTGACAAGTCTTGAGCACTCGACCTCCCGTACGTTGTCGTCGTAGGTGGGATGCAACAACATTTTCCCACTTTCCCTGCCCACGTACACATTAGCCGATTTAGGGAACTCATGGAAAATAATACTCTTTCGATATTGCAAAAGACTATATAGTTTGAAAGATGACAGTATCACAGAACTGCTCCACTCTCGGCGTAAGTCACTTGTTTGATCACAGCATTCAGTCACGTGTCACTTCTTTCTGCTACAATAGGATAACTTTGCCTACCTTTAACAACTTTGAACTGCTCTGGCCAATGAGAATGTTAGGTGGCAAGATTCTGTTGTGGTCCACCATGCTCTGCTGGACAAAGGAATTGAACTAATAAATGAGGATTGATTAGAAAAAGTTAGGGGAAAAATGTGAACAGACGGGCACTCATCTTAAGGAATTGATAAGAATTATAGAAAACAAATCAAAGGATATACTTTACGAGTTAAATGAACAGAGTGGGTAGGAGAGGTTACAGTTGCTCAGGAAGAGTATGTAGTTGAACTTGAAAACAGAACCTTTCAGATAAGCAATGAGTTGCGTGGTCATATAGTATATTAACAAATTAATTTGACGAGAGGAAGGGAATAAACAAGATTTGTAATCAGTCAGAAATATTCCTGAAAGATAATTAATAACGAGTAAGTGAGGAAGAAGTGTAAAGACAAAAGTATTGAGAGCTGTTGTGCTGAGCTGTGTGAAAGTAAGGAAGTAATACTGGTTATATAATAGCACCCAAGAATGGAATTTCAAAAGTAGACAAGTCAGCTAAGGGTGTATCTCTGATTTCAGATGAGTATAGAATAATAAGACATTTTTCCTTGTATAGTAATACTGATGAAAGTGGTATTGCCATACGTTTGAGTGTTGATGAGTTAAAGGTAGTGAGCAGGGTTGGCCAAGGCCACTGCAGGTCAGGGAGCAGAGCGGTGGCGTGGAGAGGTCGGGTGCTATGCCCGAGGGCGCGGTGGCGTGGAGAGGTCGGGTGCTATGCCCGAGGGCGCGGTGGCGTGGAGAGGTCGGGTGCTATGCCCAAGGGCGCGGTTGTGTGGAGAGGTCGGGTGCTATGCCCGAGGGCGCGGTGGCGTGGAGAGGTCGGGTGCTATGCCCGAGGGCGCGGTGGCATGGAGAGGTCAGGTGCTATGCCCGAGGGCGCGGTGGCGTGGAGAGGTCGGGTGCTATGCCCGAGGGCGCGGTGGCGTGGAGAGGTCGGATGCTATGCCCGAGGGCGTGGTGGCGTGGAGAGGTCGGGTGCTATGCCCAAGGGCGCGGTGGCGTGGAGAGGTCGGGTGCTATGCCCGAGGGCACTAATAACACAACGGAATCTGCAATGACATTTGATTGCCAGGATTAACACTGTAGTGGAAATCAGTATAAAGGCAGGATTCCTACGAAAGTAGAAGTACAATATCTGGAGCAGACATGTATCGAATTTATTATGAAAGCAGTAGATACACATAAAAAGTTACAATCATGACGGAATTACATAGTTTTTTTCGTAACACAAGTTATAAGGCGTTTGCATTTTTTGGATGGAAACTGGCACAAGGAAACTCACTGTTCTGATGTGTTTTTGCATTGTTAGTACTTTGTCCAACCTCCATTCTTCTTAACTACTTCGTAAATTCTGTTCGGCATGGATTTTGTTAGGGTTTGTAGGTCTTACGGTGAAATTGTCGGCCACGCTTACCGTGTTGTTATTCTCAGGTCGCATACGGCCTCAAAATGCCTTCCGTTACGATAAAAACGCCTCGAAAGTATTCCCCAAAGGTTTTCCACGGAGTTCAAATCCGGGCTATGTGCACCCCAGGACAAGACATCAGTATCTTTATCTGAAAACCACATTTTGGTTGTAGCCGAAGCATGCACAAACGCTTTATCATGTCGTCCCCTAGGTCCTCACATCCTCTGATCAACTCGGTCTCTAGCGTCTCATTGTATATGTTAGGGTTCATTGTAGCTTTCAGCCGAGCAATGGGCGATTTACCTCTTATCACAGAAGGCTGCCCATATTATTTACACTTTCACCACCAAAATTTCTGCTCTTTCGTATCTGCTGCTCTGTTCTCATATCATGCCAATAATACTGAAATCCACCACGTCCAAATTAAACTTCTTCTCGTCACTGAAGATCACCTTTTCCCCATTCTGAAGTCCATGCAATACACTTTTCAGCAAAGTCCAATCTAGCCTGCATATATCTGGGTACTGGAGCAGGTTTCTGCAGTCGTTTCTTGAATGCAAGATGTTTTCCTCGTCTCTCCGTCCGAACAGGGTTTGGAAGACCCAACGGTACCGACCGGCTGCCGTGTCATCCACAGCCCACAGGCGTCACTGGATGCGGATACGGAAAGGCATGTGGTCAGCACACAGCTCTCCCGGCCTTATGTCAGTTTACGAGACCGGAGCCGCTACTTCTCAGTCAAGTAGCTCCTCGGTTTGCCTCACAAGGGTTGAGTGCACACCGTTTGCCAACAGCGCTGGACAGACCAGATGGTCACCCATCCAAGTGCTAGCCCAGACCGACAGCGCTTAACTTCGGTGATCTGACGGGAACCGGTGTTACCACTGCGACAAGGCCGTTGGCAAGATGTTTTCATGTCACAGAATTTGTCGTGCACATGTGGCAGTTACTGGCAACTATAAATGAGCAACAAGTTGAAAAGATAAACGGTTTTCTTTGTGCAAAAGTAACCGCTTCAATACCTCAGATAATTTCCTACTTTGCCCATATTTTCTGTAATGGTCTATTTGGACGGTTCAACTGCCTGGCGATTTAACTGTTAGTTTCATTTTCTTGTACATACCTATTTTTGCTTTTCCATCATATTTCCCCCCCCCCCCCCCCCCCATGAACCATGGACCTTGCCGTTGGTGGGGAGGCTTGCGTGCCTCAGCGATACAGATGGCCGTACCGTAGGTGCAACCACAACGGAGGGGTATCTGTTGAGAGGCCAGACAAACATGTGGTTCCTGAAGAGGGGCAGCAGCCTTTTCAGTAGTTGCAGGGGCAACAGTCTGGATGATTGACTGATCTGGCCTTGTAACATTAACCAAAATGGCCTTGCTGTGCTGGTACTGCGAACGGCTGAAAGCAAGGGGAAACTACAGCCGTAATTTTTCCCGAGGACATGCAGCTCTACTGTATGATTAAATGATGATGGCGTCCTCTTGGGTAAAATATTCCGGAGGTAAAATAGTCCCCCATTCGGATCTCCGGGCGGGGACTACTCAAGAGGACGTCGTTATCAGGAGAAAGAAAACTGGCGTTCTACGGATCGGAGCGTGGAATGTCAGATCACTTAATCGGGCAGGTAGGTTAGAAAATTTGAAAAGGGAAATGGATAGGTTAAAGTTAGATATAGTGGGAATTAGTGAAGTTCGGTGGCAGGAGGAACAAGACTTTTGGTCAGGTGATTACAGGGTTATAAATACAAAATCAAATAGGGGTAAAGCAGGAGTAGGTTTAATAATGAATAAAAAAATAGGACTGCGGGTTAGCTACTACAAACAGCATAGTGAACGCATTATTGTGGCCAAGATAGACACAAAGCCCATGCCTACTACAGTAGTACAAGTTTATATGCCAACTAGCTCTGCAGATGATGAAGAAATAGATGAAATGTATGACGAGATAAAAGAAATTATTCAGGTAGTGAAGGGAGACGAAAATTTAATAGTCATGGGTGACTGGAATTCGTCAGTAGGAAAAGGGAGAGAAGGAAACATAGTAGGTGAATATGGATTGGGGGGAAGGAATGAAAGAGGAAGTCGCCTTGTAGAATTTTGCACAGAGCATAACTTAATCATAGCTAACACTTGGTTCAAGAATCATGAAAGGAGGCTGTATACATGGAAGAAGCCTGGAGATACTGACAGGTTTCAGATAGATTATATAATGGTAAGACAGAGATTTAGGAACCAGGTTTTAAATTGTAAGACATTTCCTGGGGCAGATGTGGATTCTGACCACAATCTATTGGTTATGAACTGCAGATTGAAACTGAAGAAACTGCAAAAAGGTGGGAATTTAAGGAGATGGGACCTGGATAAACTGAAAGAACCAGAGGTTGTAGAGAGTTTCAGGGAGAGCATAAGGGAACAATTGACAGGAATGGGGGAAAGAAATACAGTAGAAGAAGAATGGGTAGCTCTGAGGGATGAAGTGGTGAAGGCAGCAGACGATCAAGTAGGTAAAAAGACGAGGGCTAATAGAAATCCTTGGGTAACAGATGAAATAATGAATTTAATTGATGAAAGGAGAAAATATAAAAATGCAGTAAATGAAGCAGGCAAAAAGGAATACAAACGTCTCAAAAATGAAATCGACAGGAAGTGCAAAATGGCTAAGCAGGGATGGCTAGAGGACAAATGTAAGGATGTAGAGGCTTGTCTCACTAGGGGTAAGATAGATACTGCCTACAGGAAAATTAGAGAGACCTTTGGAGAAAAGAGAACCACTTGTATGAATATCAAGAGCTCAGATGGCAACCCAGTTCTAAGCAAAGAAGGGAAGGCAGAAAGGTGGAAGGAGTATATAGAGGGTTTATACAAGGGAGATGTACTTGAGGACAATATTATGGAAATGGAAGAGGATGTAGATGAAGACGAAATGGGAGATAAGATACTGCGTGAAGAGTTTGACAGAGCACTGAAAGACCTGAGTCGAAACAAGGCCCCGGGAGTAGACAACATTCCATTAGAACTACTGATGGCCTCGGGAGAGCCACTCATGACAAAACTCTACCAGCTGATGAGCAAGATGTATGAGACAGGCGAAATACCCACAGACTTCAAGAAGAATATAATAATTCCAATCCCAAAGAAAGCAGGTGTTGACAGATGTGAAAATTACCGAACTATCAGTTTAATAAGTCACAGCTGCAAAATACTAACGCGAATTCTTTACAGACGAATGGAAAAACTGGTAGAAGCTGACCTCGGGGAAGATCAGTTTGGATTCCGTAGAAATGTTGGAACACGTGAGGCAATACTAACCTTACGACTTACCTTAGAAGAAAGATTAAGAAAAGGCAAACCTACGTTTCTAGCATTTGTAGACTTAGAGAAAGCTTTTGACAACGTTAACTGGAATACTCTCTTTCAAATTCTGAAGGTGGCAGGGGTAAAATACAGGGAGCGAAAGGCTATTTACAATTTGTACAGAAACCAGATGGCAGTTATAAGAGTCAAGGGGCATGAAAGGGAAGCAGTGGTTGGGAAAGGAGTGAGACAGGGTTGTAGCCTCTCCCCGATGTTATTCAATCTGTATATTGAGCAAGCAGTAAAGGAAACAAAATAAAAATTCGGAGTAGGTATTAAAATTCATGGAGAAGAAGTAAAAACTTTGAGGTTCGCCGATGACATTGTAATTCTGTCAGAGACAGCAAAGGACTTGGGAGAGCAGTTGAACGGAATGGACAGTGTCTTGAAAGGAGTATATAAGATGAACATCAACAAAAGCAAAACGAGGATAATGGAATGTAGTCAAATTAAGTCGGGTGATGCTGAGGGAATTAGATTAGGAAATGAGACACTTAAAGTAGTAAAGGAGTTTTGCTATTTAGGGAGTAAAATAACTGATGATGGTCGAAGTAGAGAGGATATAAAATGTAGACTGGTAATGGCAAGGAAAGCGTTTCTCAAGAAGAGAAATTTGTTAACATCGAGTATAGATTTAGGTGTCAGGAAGTCGTTTCTGAAAGTATTTGTATGGAGTGTAGCCATGTATGGAAGTGAGACATGGACGATAACTAGTTTGGACAAGAAGAGAATGGAAGCTTTCGAAATGTGGTGCTACAGAAGAATGCTGAAGATAAGGTGGGTAGATCACGTAACTAATGAGGAGGTATTGAATAGGATTGGGGAGAAGAGAAGTTTGTGGCACAACTTGACTAGAAGAAGGGATCGGTTGGTTGGACATGTTTTGAGGCATCAAGGGATCACAAATTTAGCATTGGAGGGCAGCGTGGAGGGTAAAAATCGTAGAGGGAGACCAAGAGATCAATACACTAAGCAGATTCAGAAGGATGTAGGTTGCAGTAGGTACTGGGAGATGAAGAAGCTTGCACAGAATGGAGTAGCATGGAGAGCTGCATCAAACCAGTCTCAGGACTGAAGACCACAACAACAACATCATATTTTAACTGTTTTCCGCGTGGCTTTGTCATAATCGTGGTTTATGTACGCAATACGCACTGTCACTAATGGCATCTGTTTCCTGTCTGCAGTAAAGGCACATACAAATTAACACCGCAAAGGGCCGATCTTGTTGTATAATGTACTGCGGACATCAAATGCTATATCATTTCACTGCATTTGTCAGTATACTGGGTCTCTTACTATTGTATACACACTGTGTCCAATGAACCGTGGCGGCTGGCGCTAGGGTGTTCGACTTGCATCGCTGATATCGATATTCGGCTGTCCTGCTACCTTTGACTGCTCCCCCGGCGGGTTTTCCGGGTGAACGTGTGACGAGTGAGTCTCCGGTCGGCATTCAAGGAGCCAGCTTGTGTTGAAAACAAGCCTGGTCATTAACCGTGGTGCATGGGCCTCGCCGTGCTCGCCGCCTTTGTCTTTTGGCGCTCGCCGGATGTACGGTGCCGATCACTGGGCGCCTTGACTTGCAAAATTGTGGTGGCTTCGTCGTCTCACGCTGAACAGCTTCCCAGCTCGTAATTTGCAAGCTCCAAGTTACGTATGACTTTTATTCTGTGTTTAGCTAAGAAGATTGTTGAAACCTATTGTGGCATGGGTAGCTGCCGGAGATGGTTCTGAACTTGGTTCCACAGTGGCTATTTTAAGGAGGCTGATGTTCCTCATTCCGCTTTTGATCATCCGTAGAGTGTGTGTTTTAAGTTGTCTTCATGCAAATTTTAACTTGTTTTAGGACTGGCTGCTTTGGGACTGGCTGCGGTTGAGTACGTGTCCGGCAGCCGTAGAGTTAATGGTGTAATCATTTGTCACGGCAGCATTTGGTATGTTTATTTAATGTTGAAAGTGCCTTAAGGCAACTGGAAGTGATCTCTAATTTTCCTGGTAATTTACTAGGAGACGGGTAATGTTAGAGTATTGCTCCTTAAGAATTTGGGGGCGTGCTTATTATATATTCCAGTGTGGCTGTGATTTGACATTGTTTTCATTGCAATCTATTTGTGCTGCAGGCCATTTGTTAAGACTGCTCGTTCCCTGGCGTCGGCGCGGTTATGGATTTTTCTCAGGACCGCTCATTGTGAGGCCGGTCGGATTATATATAAATATATACCACCTGCTATGTGACCTTGTGCACAAGCCGTGGAAGTGAACGCTCGTATTGCCTACCGGCCGTAGCGTTATTGCTTCCAAACACTCCTATGGGCCTTAACCCTTTAAAGTTAAGTGCAATTTGGGAATCATTTGTTCGTTAATTAAGTGAGGCCACATTGTTAATGTTGGCGTTTTTGTAAGTCATTTTATTGGCTGAGTTATTACTAGCCCTTCTTATTTAACACTTACGTTAATCATTTGTGTATCTTTAATGAACGTGCAACTTGTTATTATTCCTGTGTGCAAGTTTTGCGAGATTGGTTGGCCCACTTTGTATTTTTAGTATAAGCACGTTTCACTGTGGACCTTTATGTGGGCAGTTCAGTTTTATTAAACTATAAGATCTCTTTGTCCTTTATGAATTTGTGGTATTATGTGGATGTGTTACTTTGGGTGGAAGCGTATAGTGTTATTAGTCTCTTGAGATATGGTTAAACAAGAGCGATTGTTTGTGATTGATTATTCACCGTGCCTGCCTACTATCAATGATTTTGGCTGTGGACGCAACAAATATGATTCTTGTTCGTGTTTATGTAATTCAGTCAAAGTGAAGATTTGTATATTGCATCAGTAAGAGGGCAAATGTCCGAATTGAAGCTTATTATAAAGACTGTTTCGAGTCAAATTAAAATTGTATAACAATCACAAGCTTGTCCATCACCAGTGACCCCGGGCTTCCTATTTCCCTTAAATAACTGTGGTGAGATTGTAAGCCGCGTGGGATTAGCCGAGCGGTCTAAGGCGTTTGCCGGCACGGTAGCTCAGCGTGTTCGGTGAGAGAGCTGGTTGGCCTCTGTAATAAAAAAACTGAGTGAAACGATCAACAAACGAACTTGACCGGATGTCGTGTGACGTCCGCAACGAACAATCACAACGATCAACAACGAACAAAATGGAAAAAAAAGGCGCTGCAGTCATGGACTGTGCGGGTTGTCCCGGCGTAGGTTCGAGTCCTCCTTCGGGCATGGGTGTGTGTGTTTGTCATTAGGATAATTTACGTTAAGAAATATGTAACCTTAGGGACTGATGACCTTAGCAGTTGAGTCCCATAGTATTTCACACACATTTGAACAATTTTTTGAGATTATAATTTTGATTTTCTAAAGAATTGGGTAGTACCACAGTTCATGCAACTATTTCAATCGACAGTGTTAATTCTCCTACAAATATCCATGTCTTTATACTGATTTCCACTACTGTACACGGAGTAATGTACATGGTGACAATTACTGAACTATACGAAAGAAAACGTAAATTAGTTACAAACTACGGCGTGCACACACTTTATTCAACGTGTAAACGTCACTGCAAATATTCGGATCTAGGCTATGACATGTTCGATGGCCCTCCATCATTGGCAATGATGTGTCTAGTACGAATAGCGAAATTCTGCATGAACCGCTGAAGTGTCGGAACATGGTTGTTGTCGATGACCCCCTGAGTGGCTGTTTTCAGCTCAGTATTGGTTTAGGGTTTATTGCTGTAAACATTGTCTTTAGCCGGCCAGAGTGGCCGAGCGGTTCTAGGCGCTACAGTCTGGAACCGCGCGACCGCTACGGTCGCAGGTTGGAATCTTGCCTCGGGCATGGATGTGTGTGATGTCCTTAGGTTAGTTAGGTTTAAGTAGTTCTAAGTTCTAGGGGACTGATGACCACAGCAGTTAAGTCCCATAGTTCTCAGAGCCATTTGAACCATTGTCTTTAAATATGTTGTTGTTGTTATGGTCTTCAGTCCAGAGACTGGTTGGACGCAGCTCTCCATGCGTCCGTAAAGCTGCATGCCCTCGGGAAAAATTACGCCTGTAGTTTCCCCTTGCTTTCAGCCGTTCACAGTACCAGCACAGCTATGCCGTTTTGGTTAGTGTTACAAGGCCATATCAGTAAATAATGCAGACTGTTGCCCCTGCAACTACTGAAAAGGCTGCTGCCCCTCTTCAGGAACCACACGTTTGTCTGGCCTCTCAACAGATACCCCTCCGTTGTGGTTGCACCTAAGGTACGGCTATCTGTATCGCTGAGGTACGCAAGCCTCCCCACCAAGGTCCATTGTTCATGGGGGGGGGGGATGGGGGGGAGGGTCTTTAAATATAGCCCCACAAAAAGGAGTCGCATTTGTTCAGATACGGAGAATACGGCGGGCACTCGAGGCCGATGCTAGTGGTCGCTGGGTACCCAGGAGCCAGAATGGTGTCCCCAGAGTGGTCCTCCAGGACATAAACACTCTCCTGCTTCGATGGGGTCGAGTTCCGTCTTGTATGGAACACATCTTGTCGAAATCAGGGTCGCTTTGGATAATGGGGACGAAGTCATCGTCCAAGACCTTCACATACCGTTTCGTAGTCAACGTCCCATCACAGAATACCATACTGATTATTCCGTGACTGTACATTGCATACCACACAATCACCCGTTGATGGTGAAGAGACATTTCGATTGCGGAATGCAGATTCTTAGTCCCCAAAATGCACCAATTTCCGTTATTGACGAACCCATGCAAATGAAAGTGGGCTTCGTTGCTAAGCCAAACCATACTACGCATACTAATTCCCATCATGCCCCACAGCCAACCGTGCAGTTTGAACGTCTTAACGCAAACAGTTCAGAAGTTATGACGATTTTGGTTCAAATGGTTCAGAGGGCTCTGAGCACTATTGGACTTAACATCTGAGGTCATCAGTCCCCTAGAACTTAAAACTACTTAAACCTAAGTAACCTAAGGACATCACACACAACCATGCCCGAGGCAGGTTTCGAACCTGCGACCGTAGCGGTCTCGTGGTTCCAGACTGAAGCGCCTAGAACCACTCGGCCAAACCGAATGGCTATGACGATTTTATTTCATATACACTACTGGCCATTAAAATTGCTACACCACGAAGATAACGTGCTACAGGCACGAAATTTAACCGACAGGAAGAAGATGTTGTGATATGCAAATGATTAGCTTTTCAGACGCCTACAATGTGCTGACATGAGGAAAGTTTGCAGCCGATTTCTCCTACACAGTTGACCGGCGTTGCCTGGTGGAACGTTGTTGTGATGCCTCATGTAAGGAGGAGAAATGCGTACCATCACGTTTCCGACTTTGATAAAGGTCGGATTGTAGCCTATCGCGATTGCGCTTTATCGTATCGCGACATTGCTACTCGCGTTGGTCGAGATCCAATGAATGTTAGCAGGATAATGGAATCGTTGGGTTCAGGAGGGTAATGCGGAACGCTGTGCTGGATCCCAAGGGCCTCTTATCACTAGCAGTCGAGATGACAGGCATCTTATCCGCATGGCTGTAACAGATCATGCAGCCACGTCTCGATCCCTGAGTCAACAGATGGGGACATAAGACAACAACCATCTGCAAGAACAGTTCGGCGACGTTTGCAGCAGCATGGACTATCAGCTCGGAGACTATGGCTGCGGTTACCCTTGACGCTGCATCACAGACAGGAACGCCTGCGATGGTGTACTGAACGAGGGACCTGGGCGCACGAATGGCAAAACGTCATTTTTTAGGATGAATCCAGGTTCTGTTTACAGCATCTGTACGGGCCTTTCTGGATACAGAAAATGTTCGACTGCTCCCTGGCCAGCACATTACCCAGATCTGTCACCAACTGAAAACGCCTGGTCAATGGTGGCCGAGCAACGGGCTCGTCACAATACGCCAGTCACTACTCTTGATGAACTGTGGTATCGTGTTGAAGCTGCATGGGCAGCTGTACCTGTACATGTCATCCAAGCTCTGTTTGACTTAATGCCCAGGCGTATCAAGGCTGTTATTAGGGCCAGAGGTGGTTGTTCTGGGTACTGATTTCTCAGGATCTATGAACCCAAATTGCGTGAAAATGTAATCACATGTCAGTTCTAGTATAATATATTTGTCCAATGAGTACCCGTTTATCATCTGCATTTCTTCTTGGTGTAGCAATTTTAGTGGCTGCCTCGCAGCATCGTGCAATGTGCGGGCGTCAGCGTGTCGACCTGTTGATGCGTCTAGTCAGCGTGTCACGACACTTATGTCGCGGGTCACGGCATATTGTCGTGCGGACGGCCGCGGAGGTAGGAGTGGGCGTTGTTCGTTATGGATGTTCTACAGCTCAGGGTGGCTCTACACCTCAGCACTCTCATAGGCATATCGTCATGCGCTTAGATGAGTATATCCGACTGCGCACTCCAGGGCAACGGTTGCCGTGAATGACGGGCGCTGGCCTTCCACCATGGGAGGACCAAGACTACAGCAGATGTTTACATGATGGCCAGGGCGCTGCGCGGACGTATCATGCGTGGACGGCAAGGGGATGAGAGCTTGTACATCATCCAAGAACGACTCTTAGTCGGTGGAGGGCTAGCTGGAGTAATCCACTACATTACAGGCTCATATCGTTAACGTCGATATGCAGCAGGATTTTAGAACATATATTGTGTTCTAACATTATAAATTACTTCGAAGAAAACGGTCTATTGATACACAGTCAACATGGGTTTAGAAAACATCGTTCCTGTGAAACACAACTAGCTCTTTATTCACATAAAGTGCTGAGAGGGATTTCAGATCGATTCCGTATTTCTGGATTTCCGTAAGGCTTTTGACACTGTAGCACACAAGCGGCTCGTAGTGAAATTGCGTGCTTATGGAATATATTGCGATTATGAAATACATTGCGATTTCCTGTCAGAGAGGTCACAGTTCGTAGTAACTGACGGAAACTCATGGAGTAAAACGTCATTTCAGGTGTTCCCCAAGGAAGTGTTATAGGCCCTTTGCTATTCCTTCTATATAAACGATTTGGGAGACAATCCGAGCAGCCGTCTTCGGTTGTTTGCAGATGACGCTGTCGTTTATCGACTAATTAAGTCATCAGAAGATCAAAATAAACTGCAAAACGATTTAGAAAAAGTATCTGAATGGTGCGAAAAGTGGCAGTTGACCCTAAATAACGAAAAGTGTGAGGTAATCCACATGAGTGCTAAAAGGAACTCGTTAAACTTAGGTTACATGAGAAATCAGTCTAATCTAAAAGCCGTAAATTCAACTAAATACCTATGTATTACAATTACGAACAACTTGAATTGGAAAGAACGCATAGAAAATGTTGTGGCGAAGGCTATCCAAAGGCTGCGTTTTATTTGCAGGACACTTAGTAAATGTGACGGACCTACTAAGGAGACTGCCTACACTACGCTTGTCCGTCCTTTGTTAGAATACTGCTGCACGGTGTGGGATCCTTACCAGATAGGACTGATGGAGTACATCGAAAAAGTTCAAAGAAAGGCAGCACGTTTTGTATTATCGCGAAATATGGGAGAAAGTGTCACAGAAATGATGCAGGATTTGAGCTGGAAATCATTAAAACAAAGGCCATTTTCTTTGCGACGAAATCTTCTCACGAAATTGCCATCACCAACTTTCTACCCCGAATGAGAAAATATTTTGTTGACACAGACCTACATAGAGAGAAACGATCATCACGATAAAATAAGGGAAATCAGAGCTCGTACTGGAAGACATAGGTGTTCATTCTTTCCGCTTGCTGTACGAGATTGGAATAATAGAGAATTGCGAAGGTGGTTCGATGAACCCTCTGCTAGGCACTTAAATGTGATTTCCAGAGTATCCATGTAGATGTAGATGTAGACTCGAGCCTTCTCTTCCTCACTCACGTCGGCGTAGGCTGCAGTAGCAGAACATCGATGTAGCTTGCATCAGTTTGGCTGTGTCGCAGCATCGAGCCGCGCGGGATTAGCCGTGCGGTCTCAGGCGCTGCAGTCATGGACTGTGCGGCTGGTCCCGGCGGAGGTTCGAGTCCTCCCTCAGGCATGTGTGTTTGCCCATAGGATAATTTAGGTTAAGTAGTGTGTAAGCTTAGGGACTGATGACCTTAGCAGTTAAGTCCCATAAGATTTCACACACATTTGAACATTTTTTGCAGCATCGAAGTCCACAAGCAGGTAGCAGGTCATTGATCGTATTGTCGTGATTTCACTGAAACTCGATAGGCCATCTTTCTCTCTGGACTGGTCACCGTGGACAGAAAGTGTTCATGATCTCAGAAAACTCTAGGCAGCAGAGCCACACGTATGTTGTGGTGGCGCTAGGTGGACGAGAGAATGTTTATTGGACTCGTCAGTATTCTTTGCCTCACTCTGGCGGCTCAATAGTTATTCTGGATCGCTGAGCTAGGGTCTTTCTGCAACATTTGACTGTTGTGGTGGAGCTCTGACGCTTGGGGCTATGGAGCGATACTGCATACTTCCCAGTTACGAGGTATTTCGGTGTTTACTCTTTTGCTTGTCTCACTTGGAGGTTGTGTGGTAACACTCGTCTAGTGCCTTGCCTTCTGCGCCAGCGGCAGTACGCCGTGTCGGTATTCCGACTGACACACAGGCCCAGAGACGGCTCTGAGATCGCCTGGTAAAACTTAAAAAAAAAAAAAAATTAGGTACGCGTTCCGAGTACATTCGGGGGTGCAATACTGCAAACATGAACCACAGACCCGGCTCGACTCCCCAATGCGGATTAACGATCTTCGGCTGGTAGGCCTACACCGGCCAGCCTGACTGTGGTTTTTAGGGGGTTTTCCACGTTAGTTTAGACAAGTGCCAGGCTGGCACCCGAACTTCGCTTCAGAAAACGATAAACAGTTAAAGCACGGTGACACACCTAATACAGTTCACGCGATTCACAGACAGGTGAAGGACATAACTTCCTCCTCTTAGATTACCTAGCCGATAGTGGCGAAACGACGGGCATCTGGCAACGGAGTTAAGTAATAAATATAGGCTTAGCCAAATTTTGGGAAACCAGACCCGGTACTAAACGGATAAAAGCTAAGAAAATGAAGAAAAAAGAAGTATCAACGGCACGAAAAACTAAAATAAGCATACGGGACGACATATGGCTAAGAGTACTAAGTCGCTTGTTACTTCTAGGAAAGATGAATGCATATCAACTGCTTCAACTTACAACTCTGAAATACAGGAAATACATAGCGTAAAGAGGATGACAATGAGCTTCACTTTGTAAAGGATGATGAGTACGTTCAAAATTAGGGGGGGAAACATTACTGTTATTGCAGAAGATGTGCCGTTAGCTATTTTTCGAAGCCTGGTATATGAGTGATTTCTTTCGTACTGTGAGAGAAATAATTCCAGAGCTGAGTTTCTGCTGTGGAAAATGATTTACTAAAGACATCTTTGTCATCGAATGAGACAGAAGGAAACGAGTATTTCTGTCGTGCTATGCTGTTGTGATAAGAGTATTAAGTTCGATGAGAGATAGGTATCACTGTGTACCTGTGTACACTATCAATCGTTAAAGGTGGATTACGCTAGACGTTGTATCATGTAAAGTCAATGCAGTTAGCTAGACGGAAGTGAATGCAGGTATAAGGATACGCTTCTTTGTCTTGCTGTTACGACAGACTATTGAAGTCCAGTTAGTTGCTGCATGGATACAAAATAATCCCCAAGTATACGACGTACCAAGAGGAAGCCTGCCCAAGGTGGTCATTGCGTCAGTAGCAAAGATTATCAGCTCTATCCATAGCTTCCAGCCGACATAAGGTTGTTAACTGGTGGAAAGCTTTAGAAGCCGTTGTTGACGACATATTCGGAACCTGAGTCTTAAAAGTTAGTTACATGTTCCGAAGATCAAGCGCATAATTTTTAATAAAATGATGACGAACGAGCCAGTTTGCAGGCTACATATAAACAATCGTAAGACAGAATTCTGGTAAACTGTAGGTTACTAAATAACATATTCGTTTATATTTAATTTAAATGAACATTTTAGTCTCTAATTATAGTGATACGCTTATGTTTTGTTTAATTTAATTTTTTTGCTACATGTGCTGCTAAGTTTTAATTAAAAATTCGTCTGTGGATCAGAACGATTTCTTCAGAAAAAAAGATTGTAGGCGAGATTTACAATTTGATTTACTGTCTCTCAGATGTTTTACATTATTTGGCAAATGATGAAAGATTTTCGGGGCTGTTTACTGAACTCTGTCATCAGCCCCTGAGAGCTTTAGTGATGAGTAACGAAGGTAATTTTTTTCTTCTAGTACTGTAGCTGAGAACATAAGTGTTATTCTGAACTTCTCACATTCTCACAGATTATTTATGGTGAATTTCATTAGCGAATATGCATATTGCGCTGATAACTGCGCAGTTGAGCGCCGCACAAACCAAACAAAAAATTCATATTTTGAAGATTAAAATGCCTAACTCCTTGAAGAGGTGATTACAAGATTGTGAGTGACACAACTCACTTTTTATGAATTTCTAAGTTATGATATACCCCCTACATTTCTACATATATCGACATTTCTTTGAAAACTCTCAAAACAGCTTTGTCACTGTTGCTTTCTGAAGAAGACGTTTTTATAGAAGATGAAACCATGGTAGAGGGGTTTAAACAAACCTTCCATTTTGCAACTGATTGGCTGTTTATTAATTCTACAAGAAGAAAAATAGAGCTCAATTATTGAAGACTGTCTTTGTTCATCACCAATCATACTAACGCTATCGTTTTATAAAAGACATCTAATACGTTAACTGAGTGAGTGTGGTTTGTATTGTGTTTCGCTGATATTATTTTTCTGTGAGGAATATTACGTTCGGATAAACGCGAATATTTTATACATTAAAATTTTATTAATTTTGGGATTGACTGATAACACGAGCAAAGCATCGCGAATTGAAGGATCTGGAATTTTCAGTTGCAAGATGAATGGCTATTGATACGCTTGCTACTAGTATTCAATACATGATATGACTTTTTCGCTTGGTACACAGGGAATCACATTCTTTAAGCTGACAGGAGGCAGCTCCAAGGATTAGCACACGAAACCAGCCAACCTCAAGTGTTACACAAGCGGGTCTAGGTAAATAACGTTCCACATATATGCTCTAATTCAAGAAAAACATATAGGGATTTTTAGCACTGGATATTTTAAAATTTAATTTGCCGATTCTTTAGCGGAAAGCAGAGGATTATAAACTGGCAGTTACACGTTTTGTTCCTTTCTGAAAAACGTGCTGCGTTTTTAGATACAGCCAACGTTTAAAAGGCTACAACACAAAGCGACGATTAGGAAGTGAGAAAATGGTTATATTTAATAATTTAATTCTACATTTACGCGTAAGAAGCTTATGTCAAGAATTTGCTTTCCATCTGCTTGCAGCAGCTGTTTTTGAAAGTTCATTTAACGTTTTCCCGCATTCTGCGTTACGAAAAAAACGATGTTGTTTTATACGAAAAGAAAGTAGAATTTTTTGTGCTTGCGCCCCTAGAAAAATACTGAAGTGTTCTTTCGTGCTTCTTCCTTCCATTATCGTTGGAATGACTGTGCTTTCAGATCTCACATCAAATACAGTGTGTGACAATGAGTTACAATCCCGTCAGAAGTGAACGACTGTGGTTAGCATACTCATGACGTGGGAACAAATCTCTGCCTGGAACGTAGAACTGTGTTTGCAACAGAACAATGCCAGAAAATGATTATAGGTATGTGGCATGCGTACTGTAAGACCTTCAGTACACACTCCATCAGATTATTTGACTTGTCGCTCTAACGAAGTAGGCGAGTGTCAGCAATATGCCTTGTGGTCTTATCGTGGCATGTTTATCTTCTGCCGTTAGGTCAGACGATAGAAATGCCACTTGCACGCATAGAGTAGCAGATTGACGGTGACCAACTTTAAATAGAACATCATTAAGTTTCACACACATTTATTAAAATAATAACAAGCATAAAAATTACTTGATTTGGTTCTGGATGCTATTTACAATTGACAATCTGAAGTTCCTTTGGTATTGGTACGTTAATCTTATTCTCACATATATCTCTGATACTTGACAAAAGTGTATACATTTATCTTCATGGCTATGTACAGGAATATGGTAATCTTATTAGGTGCAGACTGGTGCAGACTGGTGCAGGCTGACTAATCGGAGGCCTGTACACTCGTTTTAATACCTCGCGCGTTCACGTATCACTGCGCGAGTGTGATCCACGTGGAGAAAAGGTTCTACGTTAGCAGCAATCTCATTGGCTGCGTTACATATCAGTACGCGGATCGGCTGTTGTGCTTAGCGGGGCGCGCTCTAGTGGGAAAGTTGTGTACGCGCTGACTACGCGGAACTATGTACACAACAGGGTACATCCGCAATGTCTAAGAACAGTATGCTTGGCAGGCGGTTTCAAACAGATCCTCGACAATATGCCACTGCTCTTACAGAAATCTCATGACGTCATTATTTAGAGTCGTATGAACTAGTATTTCACGGAATATAAAGTTCGATGTAATTTCTGACATCAAAATTCTCCTTCCAAATCCTCGAACGCCAAGCTTTCCTTCTCGCTTTTCACATGATCCTACCCTACAGCTGTTGAATCTCTTCTTCTCACATTAAATACTTTCCTATTTCTTACGTTTCTCAGAAACTGTTTCATCACTGGTACCAGTCGTCTTACGCTGCTCCGCTTATGACAGCATACCCAACATTACGGCAAGTCCCTTTACAGACTGAAACCAAAGGTTAACCATAGTTTTAACAGAATATTGCTTCTGCTCTCCGTGTGATGGCCCTCGTTCTTCCTACATGCCAACAGTTTGGTTCAGGGTCCACTTCTAGCGCCATTCCTATCTCAAATACTAACGGGAATTTTCTTCCACAAAAAACCTCTCCGCCTATTGCTCACTTCGTCCTTCAAATCAAAAATTCCTTTTGATCTCTCATGCTTTCTCCGTAGGACTGAGTAACGGTATGCTTCGGGAGAGAGTAAATTCCTAAGAGCAAGAAGTAATGTAACTAATAGGGAAGCGAAACTGCTTTCCAGTTTATCCTCATGCATATTTGGATAGATATAATTTATGAATAAATGTGAGTATTGAATTTAATCATTGTTTCTGTTCGACCCCTTCACTTACTTACAGTTGTAAGTTTTCAGGTAGTGTCTGGGAAGATATCAGCAGTCTGATCAAAATAATAACCAACAGACTACCATACTATTCCAATCAGTGTTAGTCAAAGTGATATTTTGGGCAACTTCCCCACTAGGACTGTAATTTTCGTGTTGTCTGTTTAACTTTGTGGATGACGGGTGCATTGAGTTGTGATTTGCATATGTGCTGCCCCTTTCGCGAAGATGAAGTCGTCAGCACCTTTGAGGGACTCCAAGATGTGGCAGCCTCTACTGCACTGCTACCCCGATCTACTTACCTCACGGCGCTATCTTACGCCCTTCCTATTCCTTGACACCAAACGGTGACAATCGTCAACAGCAAAACTGTGAACCAATGCTGTCCTGTCATAAGGATCCCCTCCAAAAGAGAATCCCGCCAAAAATACACTCATGCTCATAAATTAAGGATGATGCTGATACATGGTGAAACA
This sequence comes from Schistocerca nitens, assembly GCF_023898315.1. Classification (NCBI taxonomy): domain Eukaryota; kingdom Metazoa; phylum Arthropoda; class Insecta; order Orthoptera; family Acrididae; genus Schistocerca; species Schistocerca nitens. The sequence goes on along the minus strand of NC_064614.1, from coordinate 1,188,441,316 downwards.
ACGCTCTGATGGACGCTTTGCGGGTTGAAATCACCTCAGGGTAGCGGTGCATATGACCTGTCGTCGTCGCATGGTGGCGCTGGCAGCAGTCCACACACGCAGAGGTGTGTTGGTGCATGTCAGAGTACGGTGCAGCGAATAGGTCTGCAGACTTTTTCAGACGTGCTAATGGTGACTGTGTGTTGAAAATGGCTCAAAGAACACAAATTGATGACGTTATGAGAGGTAGAATACTAGAGTGACTGGAGGCTGGTCAAACACAGCAGGTCGTAGCACAGGCTCTCCGTGTGCCACAAAATGTTATCTCAGGATTATGGCAACGATTCCAGCAGACAGGAAACGTGTCCAGGCGCTACAGTACGGGACGTCCACAGTGTACAGGACCACAAGATGACCGATATCTCACCACCCGTTCCCGTGGACGACCACGGAGTACTGCAGGTAGCCTTGCTCGGGACCTTATCGTAGCCACTGGAACAGTTGTCTCCAGATACACAATCTACAGACGACTGAACAGACATGGTTTATTCGTCTGGAGACCTGAAAGGTGCATTCCACTGACCCCTGGTCACAGGAGAGCCCGTAAAACCTGGTATCAAGAACACAGTACATGGTCATTAGAACAGTGGTCCCAGGTTATGTTCACAGACGAGTCCAGGTATGGTCTGAACAGTGATTATCCCCGGGTTTTCATCTGGTGTGAACCAGGAACCAGATACCAACCCCTTAATGTCCTTGAAAGGGACCTGTATGGAGGTCGTGGTTTGATGGTGTGGGGTGGGTGCACATACACCCCTGCATGTCGGTCGACTTATCGACGTATCGCTGCACGTCTTCACACCACTACGACACTTCAGGAGCTCCGACGGGCACTGGTGCAAGAACGGGAGGCTATACCCCAGCAGCTGCTCGACCACCTGATCCAGAGTATGCCAACTCGTTGTGCGGCCTGTGTACGTGTGCGTGGTGATCATACCCCATATTGATGTCGGGGTACATGCGCACGAAACAGTGGTGTTTTGTAGCACACGTGTTTCGGAACGGTTTTCTCATCTTCTGGCTGCTGTCCCCTTCGCGAAGACGAAGTCGTTAGCACCTTTGAGGGACTCCAACATGTGGCAGCTCTACTGCACTGCTACCCCTATCTACTTACCTCACGGCGCTCACTAACGCCCTTCCTATTCCTTGCCACCAAACGGTGCCAATCGCCAATAGCAAAACTGCGAACCAGTGCTGTCCTGTCAGAAGGATCCCCTCCAACACAGAATCCCGCCAAAAATAGTGGGTCTGTTTCGGACTCCAATGGTAACAAGCAACTCTCCACTACTACCAGAAAGCATTCATTTCAGCAGTGTGATCTGACATCATACATCTTTACGGCAACAGCACGTTCTCCCACCAATGTTCATAGCCTCCCAACTGGGTTCAAGAAATTCAGAGAGGACCGCTACGAGGTTAAGGATTGTTTCCTGTTGCCCTCGTTTTGCACAAGCGACAGATGCTTATCTTCAAAAAAGGCAGAAAAGATGAAAAGGTGATTCCCACAAAGGGCGTAGCACTGCCTCCCCCTGGACACTGATAGCAAGAAGTCGTAAAAGTCTTGGAAGTGAGGTTCGCCCTCTGTAGGTTCTGGGACGACCTCATTTCCAAGAATTTTGCGCCACCCAGGTAGCGTTCCCGTCCACCAGTCACCGACCTGCTTGACCGAAGCGTATCTCGTTGCTCTGTCTAAAACCCAATGTGCTGCACATTTAAACACGCCACAGATACATTCATTGTCTATTAGAAATCGTCAGCGAATTGATAAAGAGGAACATGCAAATTACACAGAGCACCCTATTGCCAGTCAGCGTGGTTTATAATATCAGTAACATTATCATACCGATTTTCCTTGTTGTTAGATTCTGAATGATAAATACATTCAAATTTTCGATGTAGCTAGCATGCAAAATGCTTGCCGCATTTCAAAATCGATTCGCACTCATCCCTTTGCTGTCCGCTGCATTGAAAATTTTGTGAAGTACTTTATAAATTTGTACACACTAAGAATTGTAATAAATATGCAAAAATTTACCTGGACCCAGCTTTTGACTTCTAATAAATCTCTTTCAGAAATTAGTTAACAGTAGGGGAAGGTGGGGGAATTACACGCATGTGGGTAATCCCACGCAGCCTGATTTACGAAGTTTGAATGGCGCAAGCTGTTCCCAGTTGGTGCTACACCCTGCCGGCAGGAGTAACAACTACTATGCGGCTTATGCAAGCCATTTTCCAGTGGCATTGTTGGAGTAGTGAAGTATTGTTTATTTTCGGCGTGTCTCATGTAGTTTTGGTCAGCTGTATTTTGCAAGTTAAGTGCTACTATAAGTTCCTTTAATGTAATTCTTGCGTATCAACTATTAACCCTAGATGAAACCTTTAATTTGATTGTAGATTTGTCCCGCTATTTGAATTAGGTGCCGAGTTATGCTTAGGTTAGTCATCGAACTTACAGTGGGGTAATGCCAGGCAGCTGTTGAAGTGCGTGGTATTCCCCCTTGCACGTTATATTTTCAATACTAACGAGTTATTTTTAAATCTCAGATGGGTAGATATTATAAAAGAAAAACCCAGAAAGCAAAATGGACGCACGAGGAACTTTGTAAGGCTCTTGATGCCATCAAATCTGGAAGAAAAATAAGATAAGTATCAAGAGCTTTCTGGATTGATGAAGCTACTCTGCGAACGAGAATGAACGTTAAAAATACCGAGGGTCCAAAACTAGGAAGATACCCAACATTTTCGACAGAACAGGAAAATGAGATTAGGGATCATGTCATTACAATGGAATTACATGCATGCAGCTGCGAAAGATTGCATTTGAGTGTGCAGAGGCTAACAACATTGCAAACAATTTTGATAAGTCATCTAGGTTAGCTGTAAAGGATTGGCTAGCTCTGTTTTTAAAAAGAAACCCAAATATTAGCATAAGAAATCCTGAATTAACTAGCATTAACTGAATACAGGCATTTAATGAAGAAGAGGTTAATGCATATTTTAAAAACTTAGAACATCTCTTTGCTAAATATAAATTTGAAGAGGGGCGAGTGTTCAACGTCGATGAAACAGGCATAAATACAAAAGCCCGAGAGAATTTTGGCTCCTAAAGGTGTTAAACAAATAGGTGGGGCCACGTCTTGGGAAAGGGGTAAAAACGTGGCGATTTCAGAAGATGTCTGTTTAGTTTGTAGAGAATTTGGGAAGGATGGAGAACTATGGTACCGATGTATTTCTTGTAGCAGATGGAATCATGAAGAATGTAGAGGCTGGCACACTCCAAAAGGTTACATGTGCGATCTTTGCTGTATGGTATGAGAAAATGAGCTCTTTTCAGATAAAAAAAGGTAAAAAACCAAAATTATAAGATATGTTTCTAGAATTACATTATTTCGTTCTTAAATATACTGTTTACTATTTGTAGTAACTAATAAACAAATAAAAATAGCAAGTATTGTACATTTTTATGGTTTGTTTGTTTTACGTGTTATTACCCAGTACTTTGCGTGTCATTACCCTCAGGAGTGGGGAATACCACGCATTTGCACTTTTTTTTATTTTAATGTTCAAAATTAAGGTACAGTTTACAACTATTTATAGACGATTGGAATATGTGGAGAAATGTCCATTGTATGGTATGTACTTATTTTCGTAGGTTTTAATGACGTAACGAATGGTTCATATCGATTTTTCCTTAGGTGCGTGTATTTCCCCCACTCTCCCCTAAATTCTACGAATATACCGGTATCTGGAATTCGTTTCTAGGGCCATCCTTCTCCATTTACTGCGCCAGTCAGATGCGGTGCTTAGCTTTTATTAAGAATTGAGTGATCGGCCACTCAGCAGGCACAAACTGACACACATTAGCTGAAGGGTACACACAGGTATCCCGCAAGCACACTAACAAATAACACTGTTTCTCAGCGAGCTCTATTCCCAGAAAATCTTGCACGGAACTCCGCCAGCATCCCTAATACTGGCAAACGATTGTGGAAGATTTGAAACTTCTTAGAATATTTAAACTGTGTGCTGGACAAGGACTCGAACCTAGGATCATTGCCTTTCACGGGCAAGTGTTCTATCGAACTATCCAAGTACGGATCTCTACCTGCACTCATAGTTTTACTTCCGCCAACACCTCATTTCCTACCTTCCAAACTTCACAGAAGTTCTTTTGCATACATTGTGGGAATAGAACTCCTGGAAGAAAGCATACGGTCGAGACATGGCTTACCCACAACCTGGGGGATGGGGATTGTTTCCAGAATGAATTTTCACGTGCGTCGTGCTTGGATAGCTCAATGGAACCGGCACGGTAGCTCAGCGCGTTCGGTCAGAGGGCTGGCTGTAATAAAAAAACGGAGTGAAGGCATCAGCAACGAACTTCAATGGCTGTCACGTGGCGTCCACTAAGACCAAATACAACGAACACACACGAACAAACTGAAAAAAAAGTAGATAACCTGCCCAAGAAAGACAAAGATTCTAGGTTACAGTCCCGACCTGGTACACAGTTTTAATCTGCCAGGAAGTTTCAAATCAGTGTACATTCCTCGGCAGAGTGAAAATTCATTGTGGAGCGGTGGAATACATCAGTTTTATTTACGTAATCATCTCCAAAATGGGCTTTTACCTTTGAATAGTGCAGTTTCCCTCAGGGTGGCGAGTGGTCGTCGTGATGGCCAGAGGGCCCAGTGGAAACACTGCTGACAGTAAAGAATGCTTTCTTCGACTTTGATTTATGCTTTGTCGTAGCTCAGCGAGGCGAAACACGCCTCACTCTGTTGACCGCGCCTGGCACTGACTTACGGGTGGTGGCTTCCACCGTGGTGAGAGGATGTTGCGTAGGCACCATGCCAACGTTGGTAGACCTGTGGATCGCCGACGGCCTCTGTAGCTCGAGTTTGTGACAGTGTAGATCAAGGTTGTGACGTCAGTGGCGCCCCACTTCTCCGTCGGCGATAGCACCTTTGGTGCCTCGGCCGTGCACGCATTCACTGTGGCGGCGCGTGGAGACTTCTGTGTGTGTAATTCGACTCACTGCCAGAGGAGGACCGCGGCTGGCGCTGAGGCACTAAGGGCCTTGGCGAACTCAGTGCTGGCGGTGACAGACGCAGCCTGGTCTCGAACCCATAGCTGCTGATGGCGATGACCAGTCATCCCGCTGTCCCGTGTGGTACTTGTATCATGGTTGTGTTGCTGGACTCGAGCGAAATTAAGTGCCTCTGACCCAAAATTCAGACAACATTTATATAGGTATGAGGCGCATTTGTTTTACCAAAATCTGGCACCTGGCCACGTCACCCATAACAAGACTTGCCCTGGTGTGGTGACATCGATCCCACTGCTACGGTTATTACAGCTTCGCAGTGCAGCTTTCCACTGAGGGAAGATTGTGTCGTCTCAAAGTCCCATTCATGTATGTTATTCTGATCCACATGTCGTCACACTGTCTGCAGCTGCTAATGAAGTTCTTCAGGACGACTTTCTCAGCACTTGTTACTGCTTTTGCTAAAAGACTGAGTAGCGTCACTGCATCTTCTAGATAAAATAGATCATCGATGTTTCAATATTTTTGTATTTGTAAATCACTATTATGTAAGTTTTAAGAGGTACCATTGACCCCTGTGGCAACGGCCTTGCCGCAGTGGATACACCGGTTCCCGTGAGATCACCGAAGTTAAGCGCTGTCGGGCGTAGTCGGCACTTGGATGGGTGACCATCCAGGCCGCCATGCGCTGTTGCTGTTTTTCGGGGTGCACTCAGCGTCGTGATGCCAATTGAGGAGCTACTCGACCGAATAGTAGCGGCTTCGGTCAAGAATACCATCTTAGGACCAGGAGAGCGGTGTACTGACCCCACGCCCCTCCTATCCGCATCCTCCACCGAGGATGACACGGCGGTCGGATGGTCCCGGTACGCGACTCGAGGCCTCAAGACGGAGTGCTACCATTGACCCCTCTTATTGTGCGGAGAGGCAGATGAAGGTAACAATTAAGAAAAATTTCTCTCTCTCTCTCTCTCTCTCTCTCTCTCTCTCTCTCTCTCTCTCTCTCTCCCTCCCTCTCTCTCCCCCTGTCTCCCTACCGAGCGATATGGGGCAGTGGTTAGCACACTGAACTCGCATTCGGGAGGACGACGGTTCAAACTCTCATCCGGCCATCCTGATTTAGGTTTTCGTGCTTTCCCTAAATGGCTTCAAACAAATTTCGGTATGATTCCTTTAAAAATGCACGGCCGACTTCCTTCCCTATCCTTCCCTAATCCTGTGGGAGCCATGATCTCACTGTTTGATCCCCTCACCAAAATCAACCAACCATCCAATCTCTCCCCCTCCTTCCCTCTCGCCAGTGCTGTGTTGATCCTAGTCGCAACTGTGGATGTTAGAGATGTCAGTATTATTCTTCGGCTGGGATGCGTTTTGAATGTGCTGGATTTGTAGATAGGACTGTACTTTGTTCAAATGCAACGGCTGATTTTGAGTGACAGTCAAAGATCTAATAAATCTCTGCTAGTGCCAACTGAAAACACCAGCGTTTTACAATGTCAAGTGGTAAATGCACGGAACAGTCTCATCGGATTGGGGAAAGACGGGGAAGAAAGTCGGTCGTGCCCTTTCAAAGGAACCATACCGGCATTTGCCCGGAGCGATTTAGGGAAATCACGGAAAACCTAAATCAGGATGGCCCGACGCGGGATTGAAACGTCGTCCTCCAGAATACGAGTCCAGTGTGCTAACGACAACGCCACCTCGCTCGGTAATGCGAATGGTAATCACTTCGATAAAATGCAGAGCTTAATTAGTAGTATAGTTGTTTAATGAATCACTACTATCTGCATGCTTCATTCGTATTCAGCCCGAATGAGATTCTGCAACGTTTGCTTGATAGGTATCTACAGAAAAAAGACCACTGCTTTCCGGACGAGGGGTGAATGCTCTCAAGTCACGTACGTTTGCCTATATGTTTGCTCGCAATTCCTTTCTGCAGTACGTGGCAGCCTTTCTTATCTGTGGAGTGAAGCGGGTGGGCATAAAGGGCCAAAAGCAAAGCAGGATATTTACTCAGCGCTGTTTCTTCATTTGTATGCACAACTGCAAAGTGGTACAGCTCGTATTTTGGCGTGTTTTTCTACATCTTCCATCTGAGTTTACACTACTGAAATTCCCAACAGAATCGCCAATGAATTACTCGTGTGATTTTAACTTATTCCAATGTTATTTACCTTCAGATAAGTAGCTACGATATCACTTTAATTTAATTTCGCTCAGGTTCTTCATTTGTATGGTTTTTCATCGTTCCAAGAGAGGGCTCGTCGAAGCGCGGTGCACGCAGCCATCATTGTTTCGGATATAATTCAGAGAACAAAACTATCACCCGGCAAAGCGAGCTGAAAACGTTTGACAGGGCTTCAGCACCATCATGTTTACGCCTGTAGGACAGTAACAATTCTCCTCGGCCACTTTTGTATTAATCATTCACAGTGTGGTGTGTACGAACCTAACTTACGTCTGGCTGCTTAAATTGTGATGCTTCCTTTTTACTAAATGTAGGTATATGAAGGACAATAAGAGGCTATGGAGTATAAGAAGCACTTAATTTTTAAAGAGTTTTTAAAGAAATAACATTTTTACCATTTTTGTTATTAGATTGTAAAGCCAGACTAAAAAAATTCTTAGTTTATAAAACCAAACTGACCTTTAAAATCCTTGAAAATCGTCATCTGAACTTTCTTCTTCTTCCTCTTCCTATTCGTCGTTATCGTTGTCCTCTTCATATATAAGATGTTCTTCACCGCCATCGAGAACGTTACTTATGCCGCACTTCTTGAAAGATATAACAATAATGTTTTCTCTTACTCTGGACCACCACTGTTTTAACCACTAACAACTTTGTCTGATTGTAGGTCGTTTTAAAACTCCCTTCGGTGTGAATTCATGTGGGTTTCGTCCATCATCCATTTGTTCCATTTCTCTCGTGTATACATTTTAAATGGTTTATTTATCGAGACATTAAGAGGTTACAATAGTGAAGTAAATTCTCGGATTAACGAGCTTTGTATTTCTCTGTCTCAGTTTCTATCTCACAGAAGTTTGCAAAAGACTACTAAACTGATGTAGCACAAGAGGAGAACTCTTCTTCAGTAAAGCAGCTTTCCTTGTCTCCCACACCGTTCATCCATAATTTCATAGCAGCGTCGTCCATCCAACCCTTGTTATGTACGTGTACGGCAACGCCTGGCGATATTTCAGAAGGTTTTGCCGTTGTTTTGCGTTCGAAAATGATAATTGGAATACGTTTGGTACTTTCAGCAAAACATGAAAGGACAACAGCGTAGTGAATTTTCCATGTTCACTTGTTTTTATAGTTGCAGTTTTAGCACCTTTCATGGCAACTGTTATGTTATTCGGCACACCCAAAGTCAGCGGAGTTTCGTCCACATGCGCTGTTTGGCTTAGTTCCACACTGGTCGTCTTCCGATGTTGAATAATAAAGCGATGGATAGATTATAATTCTCTTCATACTCTTGTGGCATTTTCGGAGGTATTTTGGGTTTGGTTCGCATGCTAATTCCATGACACTTCATAAACCTATAGCACCAGCAATTCCACCCTTAAAGTCTGTTTAGTTCCACTGTAGCGCTAGCTTGTGAGCTTGTATTTCAGTCATTTTTGTATTAATTCCAGCAACATTTTGACAGTGTCCTTGAAACTATTTCAGTACGTCATCTTCTAGTTTTGGCTATTATGCACATTTCGTTTTCCCCATATTTTTCAGTTCTTTACGAGCCCGCCAATTGCGAATGGCTTTTTTCTGTTGATGGAGGGCCGAAGTGCTGCTTAGCTGTTCTTCTGCATGTGCTATTACTTTCAATTTAAAGCCCGCATCATATGAATACCTTTTATTTTTTTCCACTACGATACTAGGTATTAACAAAAATAATGTTCGTCGCATCGGTGTACTGCTGCTGCCAACTGAATCCAATGCTGCCATATAGATACGTTTCCCGCGGCATCTATGGCCATTTCTAAGACTGACTGGAATTTTAAATCAAACACTGGATATTTTTATATTAATTTCGAGTGTAAAAGCATTTCAATTTTGGAGGCAATTTTTCGAAGAAAAAAAAGTGCGTCTTATAGTCCGTAAAATATGGCATGCCTTTTTTGAATCTATATCGTTTTCTGTCGCAGGCGTGACGAGTCGTTCATTCTTTTACCTGTTAAAATTAATTTTTTTGGCGAGTTTCCTCGCTATATGTGAAACTGACTCCTGTGCACGAGAATATTTTGCAGAACTGGTGCTTTTTGTAACTGCGCAAGAAGAATATCTGTCTAGCAACACATTTACGCATATCGTCAGTGGGATATTTACAGTGTGCACTTTACTTTTAGTAGCTCGAATTCCACTCGCTCATCATCGTTTCATTGCGTTGTAATCTGCTCGCCACCGACTTACCCAACTGTCACATTTTGCATCTGTGTTTCGCCATCCCTGCCTTTGCATCCTGATTCGCTTATCCTTCTCTCCGTCAGCGAACTTACTGATGTTACCGGCAAACCGTCGTAGCTGCCCCACAAAGGCATTTTACGTGTCCACTTTCCATGCTTCCACCACGGCATAAAAGTGCGGCTCACTTCGAATTGGAACTTGGTTATATCAAGTCACGTGACCAAGTTAAGGTATGATCAGAATTACTTTATGTTCGGACCTTCACCCCCACCACCAATGATAGGACAACCGACTGGTTTTAACAACCCACTGGCCAGCCAATATTTCTTCGATCAGTCCATTTTTCAATCTAATGATAAAACCTGTGGCCACGTCATCTATATGAATGTTTATATTTTTTCATTTAGGCCTAATGTGAGACAGTTGACTAACACAAATCTCTGACGTTCATGTGAGTTATATGAATGTTTTCTGCGGACAGTACTGTTTTCACCTACATATTTGTTCAAGTTTTGCCCTTAAATTTGCTTACTTTTTTAGAGACAAATAACGTGTATCATTTCAAAGTGTGTGTGTGTGTGTGTGTGTGTGTGTGTGTGTGTGTGTGTGTGTGTGTTTCTAGAAAGGAAGTGTTTTCAAAATTTATGTACTTATCTACCGATATACGAATCTTCCGTATTTCTTCCATTAGATATCAATTTTTGGTTGGTTTTAAAAGTTTAATAACTGATGCTGCAACTTATATTTATGTTTAGGTAAATGAACAGCGGTTTTGCAATTTAAACTCACTGAAGCTCTGTCTCTCTCTCTCTCTCTCTCTTCCCGTCGATTTGCATCCATTACCGATAATTCTCTTTCGATAAATGCAGAGGTGACATGAACATTGCGTACAAGATACCATTATTAACTGTTCCGTGACTTACGAGTATGGGGAAATCACCTAAAAACGCACTCAAACTAGCAGAAAGAGTACAGACTGGCTTCGTTCGCAAATAAGGAGTGAATAATGCAGTCAGTATAAAAAACTATAACGAACTGTATCGGTTGCTTTCATTTGTTTGCTCCCACAGACTGATTTCCGCCGGTCGGAGTGGCCGAGCGGTTCTAGCCGCTACTGTCTGGAACCGCGCGACCGCTACGGTCGCATGTTCGAATCCTACCTCAGGCATGGATGTGTATGATGTCCTTAGGTTAGTTAGGTTTAAGTACTTCTAAGTTCTAGGGGACTGATGACCACAGCAGTTGAGTCCCATAGTGCTCAGAGCCATTTGAACTATTTGATCAGATTTCCCTCGAAAGAAGTGAATGAATAATAATCAAAACATTACATAAAGCTACTACCTACATGATCAATTATTTTTATTCGATTGTTCCTGTCAGTACCCACGACACTTCACACCTTGCTGCCCTGCGGGATCGTTCGTTGCGCACTGAGATTTTATTTACGTTTATTTCTTACAGTTGCGGGGTTATTATTTTTAGGTATGTCCTGTGCAATTCTGACCAATAGCAGACTCGAGTTCGCCAAATGTTGTTCAGGGGAAATGATCTCTCTGGTGGCCAGGTAACTGCTATGCGAGGTGTCAAAAGAGACGATTCGCTAGTTCCGTGCCTACACCGTCGTCAGTTGTTCTTTACATAGCTCACAACCATTCTGTTGTTGAAACTTCCTGGCAGATTAAAACTGTGTGCCGGACCGAGACTCGAACTCGGGACCTTTGCCTTTCGCGGGCAAGTGCTCTACCAACTGAGCTACCCAAGCACGACTCACGTCCCGTCCTCACAGCTTTACTTCTGCCAGTACCTCGTCTCCTACCTTCCAAACTTTACAGAAGCTCTCCTGCGAACCTAGCAGAACTAGCAGTAAAGCTGTGAGGACGGGGCGTGAGTCGTGCTTGGGTAGCTCAGTTGGTAGAGCACTTGCCCGCGAAAGGCAAGGTCCCGAGTTGGAGTCTCGGTCCGGCACACAGTTTTAATCTGCCAGGAAGTTTCATATCAGCGCACACTCCGCTGCAGAGTGAAAATCTCATTCTGTTCTTGTTCGCAAGAATTGCCGTGCCAAAGCAAAAGGAAGAGAAGAGTGGCTTCAGCGTCGAAACGTCGACGTAGCTACTAATAATTTCTCTTTGTAAACTTCAGTTCCTCACATACGAAATTGACGAGTTATAAAAACAGAGGAAATACAGGGATTGGGCATAACATACCTTGGTATAAGTATGGAGTAACGAAACTGTTTGATGTGACTGAAACCTGAAATATGAAATGCAGCTGAACGTCAGGAAGCATGCTCGCATATTTATGTGCACTTCTTGTAAGTGACAATAATGATATGTATAAATAACTTGAGTTTCTGTGCAGATATCGTTTGCAGTATCAAATAACACAAACAACGAAAAATTTTTGTCAGCGTCTGATGAAGCGGCCTGAAAATGAAAATGAAATGATCGTATGGCATTGCTATTGCTAGCCGGGAGGCCCCATGCGGGGGACTTCGGCCACCGTATTACAAGTCCTTCTTAGTTGACGCCACTTCGGCGACTTGCGAGTCAACGGTGATGAAGGACACACAACACCCAGTCATCTCGAGACAGAGAAAATCCCTCACCCCACCAGGAATCGAACCCGGGAGCCCGTGTGCAGGAAGCGAGAACGCTACTGCACGCTACCACTAGCTGCGGACAGGCGGCCTGCATATGATTTGCTTAAAGGCATGCAGCGATTTTAACCTCCATAACAGCTTCCCACTGGTGTCATACAAAACTTAACCTTCCGACAGGCACGCGTATTTGTCAGATACGCAGCAACAATGTTCATCACATTTTCTTGGAAAGCGGGCCTCCTCTTTCGACCCCACCCTACTTCACTTCAGTCCTGGCCTCTGCCCGCTACGGTAAACAGCAAGCTAGTAACACGTTTTTCGTATCTGAGGAATAAGCGCGACCCTCCATGCACGTTTTTAACTTTTCATTTTCCATTATTTACTGTTAAATGTTTGATTGTTTATTAGTAATTTAAAGTAGTGTACATGGTGAATTTACATGTGTCTCAAATCGACAATGAAATTAAACTAAATTGTATGTGTCAGATACGCGCAACCTTCAATGCTTCCATCATGTTACCTATTCAGTTTCGTTTCGTATTTATTTCTTTGGTAGTATAGGGGACAATGAGACTTGTAATTTAAACAGTCCTTTGGATGCTGAAGCTGTGATAAATGCAGTTCAGCGTGATACCGACGATAAGGAGGACAACAGTTTTATAGAGGACAGTGACACTGATGAAGAAAAGCAGGTATCGGAAAGAGATTGAGATTATGATACGGAACTGAGTGCTCAGTCCAGCTCAGAAAAAGACGAATATGAGAGCACCAAATCGACATTTCAAGCTGTTCAAAGGAAAAAAAAATCGAGATTTGGTCATGGCAAAAAAAAGCCATGGAACAGGCAAAGACGAGGTAAACAAAATATTTTACTTCATCAGCCCGGAGTAATCGGACCTGCGAAAAATGTGACTAATTTCTAGATTCATGGAACTGCCTCATCTCCGACACAATGATTCAACGTATTGTAGAAAATACAAGCAAATTTATTCTGACAGTAAGAGATAGCTATTCTCGTTAAAGGGACGCTCAGCAGACACAGTGGAAATGAAAGCTTTATTCGGGCTGCTTTATCTCGCTGGGGTGCAACACGCGAATCGTCTGAATCTCGACGACTTATGGCGGATGGATAACTTCCTGTTATGAGGATAAAAAGATTTCAGTTGTTAATAAGATCTATTCGTTTTGATGATGTGGAAACAAGAGGAGAACGAAGAAAAACTGGCCGCCTATAAGAATCACTTTTGAAGAATTCGTTGTGAACAGCCAAAAATGCTGTTCACTTGGTGAAAATGCCACAATCGATGAAAAACTCGAGGCTTTTCGAGATAGATGCAGTTTCATACAATATATGCCAAAAAAGCCAAGCAAATACGGCATAAAAATTTATACATTGGTCGACTCTAGGCTGTATTATAAAATGGTTCAAATGGCTCTGAGCACTATGCAACTTAACTTCTGAGGTCATGAGTCGCCTAGAACTTAGAACTAATTAAACCTAACTAACCATGCCCGAGGCAGGATTCGAACCTGCGACCGTAGCGGTCACGCGGTTCCAGACTGAAGCGCCTTTTTTTTTCAGCACCTTTTTTTTTATTTTTATCTTTTTTTGTTTTTATTTTTTTTCCAACTGCTCTACCAATTTTTTTTCCGCGGCCAAGTGCTCTACCAACTTTTTATTTTTTTTACTTTTTTTTATTTTTAAATCGAATGTCAGGCTTACCACCTTTGCTGACATACATTTTGTGGTACTATCGCATAAATAGTGTCTACAAAGTCCCTATGTTGACAAATAGTGGCTAATGAGAAAATTAATTAATTAAGGAAATGAATAAAACTGAAAATGCCCAAATGAAAGACATGAAGACATTGCGGATAGTACAAATACAAAAGAAACATGCTCCTGTAGCAATGAAATGAAATTCGTGTCGGGGGCGACATCTGCTCACGACCCAACGTTCGATAAAGCAAGAGAGCCATCTATCGACTCGTTCTCCAGACGTTGGTGTAAGACTGGGTCGTCTTCTCGAAATTAACTAAGGGTCCGTAAGTGTGATCGATGTCTATCTCGGCTTCTTCGTCTATCTCATCTCTCACCCGTCACACCCCATCTGGCCGGCGGGTCGGTAAATGTAAGTCGCAAGTAATTAGCGAAGTCTTGCCTATATTTCTTAGGCTGTTGCAGCTTCGTGTGTCCATCCAGGAGAAAATGCCAAAAATCAATTTTGTCCTTTTCCGATTCGTTATATACGTAGCCCACCACCATTCCCCGCACCCATGTCACCGCATTGGATTTTTGGGCTGGGAAATAAGATTCTTGGGGGAAAAAAAGTGTGTCTGATGAAATTGTGTGAGGGGCGGAGCGTAACAGGAACGCCAATATCTGTTGTGCCAAGTGCCACACTGGAGCCGTCCCACTACATACTAAACGATGTTCATCAGTGTCCACTGTTGCGCAGCCTAAACATAGTGGAGTGTCTGCCAAATGAATCGCGTGCCGCCGTTGATTTGTTGCGTACTTCCTATTTATCACCACATACCATGTTGAGCGTACCGACGTTGGGAGGTAAACGTTCCGTATAACGCGCCATATCTGTCGCCAGTTCTTGTCTGGGTACTTCTTTTCCAGGGTATTCCTGGGGCACCGGCGCAGTAAGAGTTGGTATACGTCTCGCGTCGTCGGTAGTCGTGTTGTTGGGAAGGAATCTCTGACATAGCTAAGCTCCAAAAAAAAAAGACTTGAAATGTGACAGCTTCGGTGAAATATGGCCCACATTGACTGGGGGCAGCATTGAAGTGGGCGCTAGTACATCGGCCAACGCACCCGAGATATTGCGAAATTGACCGCGCCACTGTCGGAAAATCGTACTTACGAATAACGCCCGTGCCTTTTCATACACGTTCACTAGACCAAGTCCACCCTCTCCAGGTGGTAGCGTAAGCGTTGTGTATCGGATCTTAAACAGGTGTCCCACACTCACGTAGGTTCCCAAAGTTGCTTGTATCCGTGATGCCATTGTGCGCGTTAAAGGCAGGACATGCGCTACGTGAGTGAGTCTCGGTGCTAGGTATACGTTAACTTAGGTCACCCTCTGAATCATATCCAACGCTCTTAATTTCTGTAACAGCACCATTGTCCGCATCATCTTCAATATGCGTCGGTAGTTATCCGCTGCTGTCCGCTGCACATCCTTGTGGAACGTAATACCTAGGCATTTGATGGTCTTAACTAAGATGAGCGGGCCTTCCTCCCCCGGTTGTAATCCTCGACCGACGTTCATGCAGCGTGATTTTTGTAGATTAAGCACGCTTCCTGCCGCCATCCCATATCGCTGTATCCATGCCAACGCCGTACGTACTTCTTCGCCTGTCCGTGCCACCAGCATCACATCGTCAGCATAAGCGCGGCAATGAAAGGTCAGTTGTGGCAACGGCACTCCCTCCAACCGTCTTCGGAGACCATATAGACAGGATTCCAAAGCCATTGCATACAAAAATATCGAAAGGGGGCAACCTTGACGAACTGACCTTGAAATAACAATGTAGTCAGTGCCCCGCCCATTCACCGAGACCTTTGATCGTACGCCGTGTAACAGTCGCATGATCACTAGGATGAAGGCCTGCGGGATTCCCAATCTGCCCATCACCGCATGCAAAAAGGTATGATCCACTCTGTCGAACGCATGATCGAAGTCAATAGCGACGAGTGCCCCACGCACTCGGCATGCCGCTGCTAATGCGATGATATCTCGGTAGTCACCGAGCGCCGTATGTACGTTACTCTTACCGCCGAGGCAAGTTTGATCTCCGAGGAGTCGATCAGAAAGTGAAGACCGCAGGCGAGCCCCAAGGATGCGCGCGAAAATCTTATAGTCGCAGTTCAAGAGAGTGAGTGGTTTATAATCTCCTGGATTTCTGCCACCGCGTGGTTTGGGTATTGGGATGATGATACCCTCCGTGAATTCGACAGGTATCTCAGTCTGCGGTAACAGGAGTTCGTTGTACATCTGAATCCAGGTCCGTCCCATGAGGTATGCAAAGGCGCGGTAAAATTCAATTGGGAAGCCGTCCTGTCCTGGGGACTTGTTCGGTGCCCCCCTGGCAATTGCGTCTGTCAGCTCGTCCTCTGTTATCGCTGTGATGAAAGTCTCTGCATCCAGTGGTGGTCCTCTATCTGGCATTTCCGAGATGACATCATGTAGTGTCTCGTGGTTCACATGTACAGGTCCATATAACTGGCGGAAATAGTCGGTAAACACATGCGCAATATCACGCTGGTGCACAACTTGCTGGCCAGTTTCAGAGATGAGTTCCCTGATCAATGTCCTGCGTCGTCGTTGGCGTTCACGTACCACGTGATGCATGGAGGGGGTTTCGGCAGCAACTGTGTCCGCCAATCTCGCCCGGACCATTATACCTTCCATTCTTAGTCTCGTAAGCTGTAATAACTTGGATTTTATCCTGCGCATGGCCGTGTGCCTTTCCGGCGATGGTTGTTGGGTCATCAGCTCCCTCAGGGCTGTAAAATAAAAATCAGCCGTCGTGCGGTTCCACTGCGATTTGTCCTGCCCGTATCGTATCAACGTTCTCTGTAACGTTGGTTTTGCGCATTTAATCCACCACTGGAGAACCGAGGTGTAGGCTCGTTGTCGGCGAACGCAGGTCTCCCAGGCCGCCTCTATCGACCGGTGACATTCAGTGTCACGTAGAAGTGCACAATTCATTTTCCAGTGACCTTTACTCCGCCATATCTTCTGACGCGTTAGTGAAATCGTACAAACGTACGCCATATGATCCGTAAAAGCCGCTGGCCAGATTTCGGCATCCAGTATCGCCGTCCGTAGTGCTCGTGTCACATTCACCCTATCAAGTCTACTCGCCGAGTGTCCCGTGACAAACGTATAACCCGGTCTGTCACCATGCTGCACTTCCCAGGTATCCAGTAGCGCCATTTCGGTAATCAACGCACGCAGTTCCATGCATGGCACATAATGAGGTACTTGGTCCTTTTTGTCGACGACACAATTAAAGTCGCCGCCCACTATATAGTTATCAAAGCGTCCAGCGAACAACGGTGCTATCTCTTCGGTGTAAAAAGTCGCCCTTTCTCTTCGTTTTGTGGAGCCAGATGGTGCGTATAAATTGATGAAACGAACGCCGTCGACAGTGATCGCTATGCCACGTGCTGAAGGGAGAGACCTGACGTCCTCCACTCCTATTCCTTCCCTGGTGAGAATCGCTACGCCGCATCCACTTTCATCGTGCACTGAATAATGTGCCTCGTAACCGTAGAACTCTGGCGGCGATGTGAAGCGCACTTCTTGTAGGAGTACAATGTCCACGTCCGCAGCGCGTAACATATCTTTCAGCATTTGAATTTTAAGCGGTGTTCGTATGCCATTAATGTTTATCGTGGCAATGCGGTACGCCTGGCTTGTGTTCATCAGTTGTAGGGCGGTGTCAATAAGCGGCCATCTGCACCCCCGGCGCTCCTCAACACACTAAGTTGGTCAACATTTCCCGACCCCTCCCGGCCTTTGGCCAGGACTATCCTCAATCGTCGCGTTCGCATTTTCATCCTGTTCCTGTTCCTGTTCCTGTTGGTCCATTTCTTGCGCCCAGTCCCCCAGCATATTTCCGGAACAGGTCGAAGGATGGGAGGTAACGCTTCTTTCTTCTCTTCGGCGAACGCTGTTTCCGTTGCCTTGCTTCCGCATCGGCTGTCTGGGTTGCGTATCCTCCGTCTTGGGCCTGGCCTATCACGCTCTCGGTGGAAGCACTGGCAGCCACCACGGATGAGCCTGGGGCGGCCGTCAGCTGCATCTCTTGTGTGGTGTCCTGTGTCTGTTGTGGTGGAACCGATGGTCGGAGTTCCAGTCCGGTGGTGTCCATGTTCTCTATAGGGGGCAGCTGCTGGTGCCCATCGGAAATCTCCCTCACGTCGCCTCTCAGGGCTTCCACAAAGGTCAACGGTAAGACAGTCGTCTGTTGTGGCGCCTGAACGTCATCCCGTGGAGTTTGCACTAAACGTCGCTGGAGGCATTCCGAGCGGACGTGACCTTCTTTCCCGCACCCCGAGCAAGTGCGAG
Organism: Schistocerca nitens; assembly: GCF_023898315.1. Lineage (NCBI taxonomy): Eukaryota > Metazoa > Arthropoda > Insecta > Orthoptera > Acrididae > Schistocerca > Schistocerca nitens. The sequence goes on along the minus strand of NC_064614.1, from coordinate 1,188,423,140 downwards.
GTTGCCCATCATAGATTATAATCGCTCGACAACCTCCTATGTACAAATAAGAGGGGACGTGCTTGCGCAGTTCTATCCGTATTTGTCTCACCCCATTTAAAACGGGATACGTGGTAAAACTCGTCCATTTTTCGGCCACATGGGATAGAACTGTACCGTATGGTCGAAAGGCGTCGGTAACAAGTTCAGACGGGACCTCAAACGGAAGTTCGAAGACTCGTATAGTGCGGATCCCCATTCCCGCGTGATCTACCGTAACCGCACCAACATTCCCGTCGGCATGACAGAAACGATACCCGTTCGGTGATCGTTGTAGAAGCCTGTCGCAAGCAGCCTCGTCAACAAGCTTGACATAGACGACGCTTGAAACGAGCGATAAATTGATTCCCACGATTTACTGTGGATCGATTTTTACCTCTTCTCTGAAGAAACGTTCAATCTCGTGTGCCTTTGGTCGTGTATAGTCGTTCGCAAAACTGAACTTCAAAGTCGTTTTTCTGTACGAGTGTGCCATCTCGTTCTAGACTCACAACACCGCACACGCGAAGCTGCTCCGGCGTAAACAAACAGGCGCGCGCACCACAGCGCGGCCGGCTGGCAACACGGTCCGCACTGTGTCACTGCCGAAGGCAGACTGACCGCCTTAACCGCACGGCCACACCGGCCGGCGCTGTATTATACATACAAGATGGAAATATACGCTGCAACCCAACCAGAAGGTCCATTTAGTGTCAGCAATAAAGCATCCGACGTTGTGAAAAGGTTAGCAGCACCAATTTTCTACAAAAATTTTCGAACGTTGACACGTTACGCAAAATTAAGCCTCAGATGCCTCCAGAATTCATAGCGACCAGAAAAGCGAAAGCCCCACTCAAGTATGTTTAGTTTTCGCAAAGAGGCAACACTTGTTTCATACGTGCCAAAAAAGGTACAATAATGTTTTGTTGATATCCAGCCTTCACAAAAATGGTTCAAATGGCTCTGAGCACTATGCGACTTAACTTCTGAGGTCATCAGTCGCCTAGAACTTAGAACTAATCAAACCTAACTAACCTAAGGACATCACACACATCCATGCCCGAGGCAGGATTCGAACCTGCGAGCGGAGCGGTCGCTCGGCTCCAGACTGTAGCGCCTAGAACCGCACGGCCACTCCGGCCGGCCAGCCTTCACAACGATGGAAAAATCGATGATGGAACAAGTGATCTCAAGAAACCAGAAATTATAACTTTTTACAGTCACATAAAAGGAGGCGTTGGCGCTGTCGACAAACTTTGTGGGTCTTTCAACGTTGCGAGAATCACAAAGCGATGGCCTCCAGTGGTGTTTTTTCAATGACGAACGTTGCTGCCATAAATTGATTTATAATCTGGAAAGGAAACACCAGCAATAATCTCAAGAAAAGGAAATACCTCAGATATCTTTTGAACGAACTTGAGTAGGAACACGTAAAAAGGAGAAGTAGTAAAGTAACTGGAGACCTCCGTACAAAAGTTTTAAATGTGTCGCACACCGAAGATGAACACAATCAGCAACAAGGAAGAGGAGAAAAAGATCAACCTCAGGAAAACCTGAAGAAAAGATGTAGGCCATGTGTAGTTAGTAAGAAAACGAGAATCATCCGTTTCAAATGTGGAATATGTGGACAGTTTATTTGTTTATTGCGTTCAATAAATGTTTACATTGATTGTATTTCAACTTCTAAATAATTTTAGTATTTTGAGAAACCAAAATTTCAAGCATAATCCTATATAAATTTGACATTGGGTACACGGAAAGTAAGTATCAGTACCTCGAGAAGCTGTGGAAAGAATATGTGTCTTTTAAAACATAACTTTATTTTTAAATAAATTTTTTGCCTTTATTTTGTTTGCATAACCAATGAATAACAGCTAATATTATTTTTATGATAAAAATGTAATGTTTAAGAAGACGTAAAGTTTATTAAGAACAAGTTTTGTCTGCGAGATATGCGCGACCGCCCTTGTCCGACTAGAAGGCGTGCCTTTCGGAAGATTAATCAAGAAACTAAAACGATTCACTTGTATTCATCATCTTTGCATCACATGTATATTCGAATCAGATAATAAAACCATCAGACGCAGACAGTGAAATACGGTTCACAGGCAAATCGTTACGGTTACGCAGAGGAGCAGTTCATTTTATTTTTCAGTTTCCTCTTTTTTAGGGTACCATACCTCAAACGGTAAAAACGTAACCCTTGTAAGATCACTTTGTTACTGTCCATCTGTCTGTCTGTCTGTCCGACTGTTTAGACCCTTTTTTTTCTCAGTTAGGGGTAGACGTATCAAGTTGAAATTTATGTCACATAACAAGGTATACGGTCCCTTGGTGATGAAAAATATTTGAGATTTTAAATCTTTGCAATCGGAAAATGTGGCATTTATGTCACATATTTTGACACTAGCAAATTCACTCATCAAAACATATACGGTATTATATGTGAATCAACACCGAAATGACTAAATTTATGATAGTCGCTCGCAATTCAGATGAGCATCAAAATGCAGAATTAATGCATAATAATCAACCCATAGACAGGGTGAATAGATTTAACTACTTGGGGACGTGGTCGTGAGAAAATTGGTCACCAGACATGGAAATCAGATGCAGAACAGAGAAGGCCCGCAGTGCATTCACGAAATTTAATAAAGTGTTCTCTAGCACTTACTTTGCTCTTAACCTCAGGGTTATACACTCCTGGAAATTGAAATAAGAACACCGTGAATTCATTGTCCCAGGAAGGGGAAACTTTATTGACGCATTCCTGGGGTCAGATACATCACATGATCACACTGACAGAACCACAGGCACATAGACACAGGCAACAGAGCATGCACAATGTCGGCACTAGTACAGTGTATATCCACCTTTCGCAGCAATGCAGGCTGCTATTCTCCCATGGAGACGATCGTAGAGATGCTGGATGTAGTCCTGTGGAACGGCTTGCCATGCCATTTCCACCTGGCGCCTCAGTTGGACCAGCGTTCGTGCTGGACGTGCAGACCGCGTGAGACGACGCTTCATCCGGTCCCAAACATGCTCAATGGGGGACAGATCCGGAGATCTTGCTGGCCAGGGTAGTTGACTTACACCTTCTAGAGCACGTTGGGTGGCACGGGATACATGCGGACGTGCATTGTCCTGTTGGAACAGCAAGTTCCCTTGCCGGTCTAGGAATGGTAGAACGATGGGTTCGATGACGGTTTGGATGTACCGTGCACTATTCAGTGTCCCCTCGACGATCACCAGTGGTGTACGGCCAGTGTAGGAGATCGCTCCCCACACCATGATGCCGGGTGTTGGCCCTGTGTGCCTCGGTCGTATGCAGTCCTGATTGTGGCGCTCACCTGCACGGCGCCAAACACGCATACGACCATCATTGGCACCAAGGCAGAAGCGACTCTCATCGCTGAAGACGACACGTCTCCATTCGTCCCTCCATTCACGCCTGTCGCGACACCACTGGAGGCGGGCTGCACGATGTTGGGGCGTGAGCGGAAGACGGCCTAACGGTGTGCGGGACCGTAGCCCAGCTTCATGGAGACGGTTGCGAATGGTCCTCGCCGATACCCCAGGAGCAACAGTGTCCCTAATTTGCTGGGAAGTGGCGGTGCGGTCCCCTACGGCACTGCGTAGGATCCTACGGTCTTGGCGTGCATCCGTGCGTCGCTGCGGTCCGGTCCCAGGTCGACGGGCACGTGCACCTTCCGCCGACCACTGGCGACAACATCGATGTACTGTGGAGACCTCACGCCCCACGTGTTGAGCAATTCGGCGGTACGTCCACCCGGCCTCCCGCATGCCCACTATACGCCCTCGCTCAAAGTCCGTCAACTGCACATACGGTTCACGTCCACGCTGTCGCGGCATGCTACCAGTGTTAAAGACTGCGATGGAGCTCCGTATGCCACGGCAAACTGGCTGACACTGACGGCGGCGGTGCACAAATGCTGCGCAGCTAGCGCCATTCGACGGCCAACACCGCGGTTCCTGGTGTGTCCGCTGTGCCGTGCGTGTGATCATTGCTTGTACAGCCCTCTCGCAGTGTCCGGAGCAAGTATGGTGGGTCTGACACACCGGTGTCAATGTGTTCTTTTTTCCATTTCCAGGAGTGTGTTTATGAAGAGCTTTGTGTAGTCAGTGCTTTTGTATGGCGCGGAAAGTTGGACGTTGAAAGTGAACACCGTGAACTAGTTGAAAGCATTAGAGATGTGATTATATCGAAGAATACTTAAAATTCCATGGGCAGCAAGGAAAACAAATGAAGAGATCTTGAGAGTAGTAACATGAGACCGCGAACTGCTAACCACAATGAAACGTAAGTGAGCCGTGTGTGGCTCGCGTTCATGCCATTTGTTCTTTGGCATTTTGTCACAGCGAGTGGCGTCTTCTTTCCTCCTTACTTACTGGCGTAAGGAAGTTCCTGGCTTGCTCCCTTGAGTAGCAGCAGCAGCGCTTATACATACTAGTACTGTCGTACTATCTTTGGTGTGACCGCTAGTATTTCCGGGTGGTGGTGGTGTGTGTGGTAGTGAGTCAGTTGGGACGGAGCAGCGTGGAACTATCCATGGCGCGAGGCCAGCCCGGGACCGCTGGCGGCGTGCATGTGCTATCGGATCGTGAGGCACTAGCTGCGAGAGTGACAAAGTTCGTTACCCACCGAACCTGAATGCTGAAGTTGAGTGATCAGTCAACCTGCTATGAAGCCTCAACTATTGTGACATTCATTTGCTGGTTATTGAGCCCTGGGCCATTGAGGCTAGCAGCAACGTATGATGTGTTGGGGTCGGTGAAATCTTGCAGTCGTCTTCCTATATTGTGATTAATTATTAAACTGACTGTTACTTACCAGTGAAGTGCACCAGCGGTATTTTCTGCCCTGTGGCTGTTAACGTCCCAGTTACCTGCCCTGGTCGTTAGCGCACTTTTCCAGTACTGTGCCATTCCTCGTCATGTTGATGTTGCCCCGCATGGTGTGTAGTTCGACAGCCTTTTAAGTTGTTTGTTTCTTGGTTCATATTTGCCTAGAGTGGTTATTGTTCCCTTGGCTGTTTTTAAACGCCTCGTCCTTGGAAGATATTTTCCATCATTATGCCGTTGGTTGGGTAGAAGGGAATTGGTTAAATTGTTGGTCGGTCCTTGGGCCATCCATCGTTTGGGTAGCCATCCGATTACTTAACTTCAACTCTTGGCTGCCTGTCTCAGCTCACCTTACGTATGAACTACCTTCTCAGGTTTTCAGTTGCATGCTTTTTTTTAAAGGAAAAATGTTTTACGTTATATTTTTAACTGCTTTTGATTTCTACGCCAGTCCTTCAACTGTTCTTGTTTTTGGTGTGGTTTTGGGCCTCCAGCCCAGAAAGCATCTCAAGTTCTTTAACTAGGCCTTCAGCTGTATTGTTTAATTGTGATCTTTTAAAGCAATGTGTAAATGAGTGGTTCTTAGAAAAATAAAGTTGTGTGTTTGATTGTGCAACTCAAAGTAACTGTTTATGGCTTCATCCACAATCATAACCCTGGTTTCAGTAAGGAGACAGCTTACTTAGGCCATGTGATACGAAACGAAAGCTATCACTTTCTTAAACTGGTGAAGACTGAAGGCAAAAGGGGAATTGGTAGGAGAAAAATGTCACGGCTCCGCGACATCTGACAGTGGACAGGAATAAGAAACACTGGCGACTTGATCCAAGCTGTAAGAGATAGAGCAGATTGGGCAAATGTGATCGCAAACATCTGTCAGTTGATATGCAGCAGAAGGAGAAGATCATATGTAAAGTGAAGGTGGAGGGGTGGATAGGAAAGGAAAGCAAAGGGAAGGAACTATTGATGTCAACTTCATCGAGACAGATGCAATCAGTGGCAACGAGTGAAAATGTGAGGTGGAGCGGGATTCGAACTCCGGGATCTCATACTTACTAGATACGTATGTTTACCGCTGCGCCACATGGGACGGAGCATTATCGCAACTGCGCAGACTACCTTGGCACGCCTCGCGGCCGACACATTCCTAACGAGCGCCCCCCATCTGCAGTCCCTGCCCACTTCCTCCATGCTCGCTACTCCGGGATTCCCGCCGGAGGTGGATCCATTGCCCATCTAGGCGAATCAGTTACATGAATGCGTGGTGTCTGTTCTTTCGGAAATCTCCGAAACAACAGACACCATTCATGTAACCTATAGGGTACTTCCAGTTGACCTAGAATCATGAAATTCGGGAAGGAGCATGGTTCCACAATAAAATTAATGCAAGAAAATTGGAAAATTATCTCGGAATTGATCTCGAAAGTAGTGGAATTCCCGGAAATGCTATCCTACCAATATCGATAAATAATTAAGTTTGTACATAACCCTCAGTGCGTGTGTCTTACTCGCACTTGCCGGACTTTTAAGAAAAGTCCCTGTTATTGTGCCGTGTCGGATGGCACTTATTTTCCTAGGCGTTAGAAACGATGGTCATCATTCGATGTGGCAATGGCACCGCCAGGTTGCCACGAGCGGCTCTGGCGCAACTGGAGGAGACAAATGGCTCTAAGCACTATGGGACTTAACATCTGAGGTCATCAGTCCCCTAGACTTAGAACTACTTAAACGTAACTAACCTAAGGACATCACACACATCCATGCCCGAGGCAGGACTCGAACCTGCGACCGTAGCAGCAGCGCGGTTCCGGACTGAAGTGCCTAGAACCGCTCATCCACAGCGGCCGGCAGGAGGAGGCAGAAGGAGTCACTACGGGGTGAAGCAATGTCGAAGGGCCTCAAGGATCTGGTATGTGGGACAATATCCGACGGGACGATGCTCAGCACGGGCGGGGCTGGTGTACGTATAACAACCTGGTGGAGCGCTTGCCATCTTTCCCAGCGAGGTAGCAGAGAAGTGGAGGGGAGACCAACCGCTTCAGCAGATCATAAGGAGCACAACTTGATTGTTTGCCTTTACAGTTAACGGTGGCACACTGGTGGCTGTGTGTGTGTGTGTGTCGTCCGAAGAAACAGGTGCCAAAGCAAGGTTGGCACCTCGTAACGAAACCACCGGTATAGCCCCACGTCCTAGAGCTTCGCTACGCCTTGGGACAGAATCATGATAACTTGGCCAAAGTTTCAAACCTGCACCAATATGGCCAAAAAAAGGTAACTAGTGTTTTTGACCCTGTAAGGTGTCAGGAAAATCCAACACCTTCCATGAAAACCCTGACATGATAAGCAAATCCAGTAGTATTTCCGAATAAATCGTGACATTAAATTAACCAAAGTAATACGAGTAACGAGTGAGCAAATGGAATACACAGACAACACAAGAATGCCTAAATGCATGTCATACCTTCCCACTGTGAGACAGACGCAGTTCCGAGGGGAGAAACGAGAACAGAAGCCGAGAGCAGAACCGTGTTAAGCTGGAAGGCCCTACGATAAGGGACGGACGGACACCCACGTCGCCAGCTAACCGCTAGGACTACACCACCCGCAAGTTTTAGCGTGAGACTTTTTCGCGTCTCTGTTACGTCAGGACCACCCCCCAGCCAATGTTAAAAGCTAGAGCCCTCCAGAATAACAGTATAGATCTTACCATAACACAAAAAGGGCTACACCACCCAGAAGTTTTAGCGTGAGACTTTTTCGCGTCTCTGTTACGTTGCAAACTTTAAATCCCATTGCCCCACCATGAAAAGTGTAACGTTTCTCATTGGATAGACAGAATTTTTGTAGTCGGAGCTTAAGGTTAACATTGAGACCCTGATTGGTCAGATGAAAACACAGCCAGAGAGTTTTCTTAAACCAACTTCGGTAAATTGTAATAAGGAGAAATTAAGGGAGAGTTGCTTTCGAGACGGCAAGCTGGACGGAGCTGTGCTGCCCACCGCCCCCTGAAGAACACCGACAAGGTAATGAACGCACGCGATGCCGCATAACAGCGCATAAAGTTTCACTCAGAACTGCAGAAGTCTCATCTGTTACACCCCCTTTTTGCGTAATACTAGTGTCGATCGTCAATTAAAGCTCATGGTGTTCACATTTGTCACTTGATGTAAAAATCTGAAACGCGATGATTTTTCTGTTATATAGTTACTGAGAAGCCACATCAGCCACTGTAATTTACGACAAGTTAGATAAGTAATTAAAGATAATTGAGGGTCACTGTAGACCATTTTGATAGTTTCCTCTTTTGTGAAACTTAATTTAAACCTAGATTATAGATGTGATATGGCATACGTCATCCTTCAATCCATTGTAGAACTTGGAAACCCATTCAGGGAATATTCGTTCACATTTTTGTTGAACGCAATTGGTTTTTACCATCCTGTATTAAAACATTTCCTTTTATCAATAGTGCAATTTACAAACGATGTTTTGTGAGTAGAATAAAATTTCCAATGGTAAACTTAACTGCTTTTTCGACGTTATTTTACCAGCTAACTAAAAATAGGAAAGCCTTGAAGCCCTTCCACTAAATTTAGTTAGTATTAAGATTCTTTTACAGGGAGTGCAGTGGAGCTGACGCTGAAATCATTAAGTATTTGGTTATATCATCGCTAGTCTCACTGAACTCTTCTGAATTCTACATGTCATGTGTGGTCTGGCGTCTCCTTACCAGCAACAGGTCCCAGGTTCAAACTAGTCAATTCCCTAAAAAACACGCTCAGAGCGTCGTTGCGCGAAAGTGGTAGAGAGACACGATATAGAACAAACAGACACCACGCAGAATGTTAGAAAATGGCGACCCTGCCAGGATGGTAAAATACCATGATTGAAGGTCGACCACATGCCTAACTAGGTTAGAAAAATATCATGTTGAAAAAATTCGCGTGATAAAAAAAATTTTTTTTTGAACGTTATAAATAGTCGAAAACAGCAGCTGTAGCGATAGATAGTAAGAAAGTAATCAATGAAAGTGAGAATTCTAGCAGAGACAATAGCATAATTAAGTTATGAATTTTAATATTGATAGAATTAAGTTTTCTCTCCAATGCAAGCGCACAGGTGGCGGATACATCGTTGACAAGTTGGTTCTGACCCAACAAGTAAGTGAATGGTTTGTCAAGTCGTGTGAACAAAAAGTTTATGAAACGCGTGAAATCGTATGAGCGTATGTTGACGCGAAGTAGGGCGCGTGAATTGCTTTTAAAACAGAAAATAAGGGATTCGGAAAGATTAGCAATGGCAGATTGAGACCTTGACCGAATTAAGGTAGAGACCCACCATGAAAATGGACAGAGAATAGAGGACAGTACAACAGACGATGCAGTATCGCGGGAAATAGGACATATAACGCACCATAACGAGGATAATGTACGTCAAGGCATAGAAAACGTAAGTCAGCATACGACAGAGGAGCAGGAAAGTAGAGAGACAGTCGATGAGGATTCTGACTTGCGTCTTGAATACGTAGAACCAATAGTACAAGTAATCAGAGCTCCCTCACCACAAAGTACAAGGAATGCGAGCAGAAACGTGTCACAGCACAGTTCAATGCAATCGGTTGCGAACCAACAATTGGGCGAAAACACAGAGCGTAGGACGTCGGAAGAAAACGCAATAGGACCCATCAATCTGGCAGAATTATTACAATTAATGACGGAAACCATGACAAGACAAAATAAAGAAATTGCGAACCAAATTAAAATTCAGAATGCAGAAATGACGAAACAAAATGCAGAAACCATGAGACAAATGCGTGCGATTAAAGAACAAAACAAAAAAATTCAGTTACACCTAAGTCAAATTGAAGACGAGGCAAAAGAATCTCGAGAAGTGATAGGAAACTTAATAACAGGTCATAATCAATTGAGAACAGACATTGACAAGGTACAAGTGGACGTACAAACATTGCTTAATGACACTCAGGACGAGATCAAAACATTACGTAACAACACCCAGGGAGAAGTCAAGAAACAGATAAATGGAATTACTAGACAAGCAGCAGGTACAGCGCGTGAAGTTGTTGAAAACAGTGTGTTACACAAACGTATCACAAAAGCAGCGCTGAAAAGATATGATAACCGCATAGTCAAAATAGAAGCGCAAACGAAGCGACAATTTCAGAAATTGCGAACAGAGTTGCTGCAAACCATTGAAGAGCGTAGTGAACAGGATCGAACAAGCACAGAATCTGCAACCACATCCGTATCTGTAACAGCACCGGAAAAACAAGCAATTCACGAAGATATTACGCATTTGCGATTCCAATCACAGGCGGAAAGTAACATACGTGAAATCAGACAGCCTGCACAGCAACAAACACGTTTCGAAATTCTTGATGAACAAACGACATCACAAACATATGCGGAACCACAAATGTATGTTTCAAGACAGTTTGGATTGTGCAATGGAGCAGCAAGGTTAGCCAGACAAGATACCGAACCAATACCTGACAATGGAAAGCCAGGTCGCGAAGAGTACAGTGCAATGCATTCAGCTACACGTTGACAACCGATGGAAGAAAATTATTGCGTACCACTCCAACGATACTGCGCAAGGGTAGGCGAAAGCTACAGTGGACAATATCCAATGGATCTACCACAATCGGAAAGAACGACGGGAGAAATGATCAGAAACAAAATTGGCGAAGAATCGCGAATTTCATATGGAACTATGACGAAGTAGGACAACGATCATTTCCTCACAGTCAGAAAATTTCAACACTTTCAAGAAGGAAACTCATTACATCCACGAACTTTCATTGATCAATTCCGAGTAGGATTACCAGAACACTGGACGCTAGCACACAAATTAGACTTTATATGTGTACACATGTCAGGAACAGTCGCAGAAACCATGCAGAATGTTGCAGCGACATGTCGATCGTACGAAGATTTCAGAGAGAAGTTTCTCTCACGATATTGGTCCAGCGAAGCACAGAACAGAGTGAAGTACGAATTATTACAGAACCCATATTTTGAAAATTTTTCGAATTAATGGCAAAGAAAAATCAATGCTTAGATGTACCATACAGTGACGGAGAGTCGATTAAATTATGCGCGATGAAGCTACCACTGAAATACCAGCAATCATTAGTAGGTCGCGGAAGCAATGACGTCGAAGCATTTAAAGGTATTCTAAGGGAACTAGAGTTCATATTTTCGGAAGATGACGCAAAAAAAAAGACGAAGTGCACGTGAAAACGAAAGCAAAAAGCAGTGGAATCCACAAGACACAGTACGAAGAAACAATAATTACGAACCATGTGATAACTTCGCACCAAGAAACGACAACAGATTTCAATAAAGAACCGATTATGGATTTAGAAGAGAATATGGCAATAACTATAATTCACCCAGGAACGGCAACAACTATTACAGAGGGAATAACGACAACGGGAACGGGTATTGGAGAACCAACAGACCGACAAATTATCAACAAAGAAACCACTAGCAACAAGCTGAACAAGAAAAGAGAATACAGATAGAAGAGGTGGAGGTAAGACCACCAAACCCCGATAAACGTTCGAATTGACAGCTAAGCGCCAATGCCAAAGAGAATGACGCACCGACCCAGGACAATTGCAGCACCTTGAACAGAGAAGTAAAAATCTTATCAGGAGAAGAGAAGAAGGAAGAAACAAATCCGCAGGGACCAGATGAAAACGAAGACAAGAAAATAACAATATTGTGTTGGGACGAAATTAATTGGGAGAATACTGACGAGGAAGATGAATTACCAGAGGCATGCACAACGAATGTAGGAGGAAAGGACGAAGTAATGAGTACTGCAGAGCTATTTGAGATGGAAACCAGGGAAAGCGAATTCAATGAGAATAATGTGCAGTCGACAGAAGTTGAAAATAAGTTACGAGTTGGCACACAACCCAACGTATATAATGAAGGAAGTTATGAAGCGATAATTAGAGCATTTAGATGCGATTATGTGGAAGTAGCGACGAAGAAGGAGAAGATAGACGAGGACGAGGAAAAAGTAGAGGATGTTGAAGAAAGCGTAAATGAAGGAAGAAATAGAGAAGAGGAAATAAAAGAGAGAGAAGTAGCAGTCGAAGCTTATCCTGCAGAATGTTCGAATTCACAAGGAAAATTCCTAAAAAGACTCATGTATGATTCAGTGGAGGATTCGTTGATGCAAGAAGAAGAAGAACAGAACCAACCCTTTCAAATTCAACCAATTGTGAAGGTCATGGTAAAGCATATCCCAGTCGATATTGTAATTGATAGCGAAAGTAAACTGACTGCGATCTCAGAAAATTTATTCATGTAGTGTAATGCCAATGAGGAACTGCCAGTTCTGAAAACACATAAGATTAAAGTAAGAGGTCCTATTAGAAACAATGCTGCGGAAGTTACGAGACAAACAAGGTTAACTCTTCCGTGTCAAGGTCAAAAGATCGAAGCCAACTTCGTGATTATACCTAAACTAACTGTAGGTTTGATTATAGGTGCAGATTTTTTAAATGAGAGACGAGCGATAATAGATATGAGGAAAGGTAGCGTAACATTCGGGAATGTCACACTTCTCTTTGAGCAAAAGCTAAAATTAGAAGAAATACCAGTTATAAAGAAACAATTAAGAATGATGCGAGATAAAGAGGATGAAGAATTAGAATGGTATGCACAAAAGGGGGAATCGCCTCAACTCATGTTAGAAGTCCATAAAGAAATCGACGAAAAATTGCAAGAAGTTCAAGGTATTTTGGAACACAGTAAAAGAGAATTAGAGGGTATTTTACGAGATAAAGCAGAGGTATTTTTACCTAAGACTGGGAGTATTAAACACTTTCAGTACAAGTTTGAAGATTAAGTTTATTACTGGTAAATAATCAGCACAATATTTCAAGATTATGTTGCAGATAAGATCGTCAGGAGAAAGAAGAATGAAGAGAGAGGAAGGTGGGAAAAAGAAAGTAGTTTCAATAAAAACAAAAACAAAAATAACACCAATAGTACCATAGATTAAGGTGAAGGGATAAAACATAGATAGTCTAACAGCATGAAATACTAAAATGCTATACATCACGACACTACACAAAAAATAAAAAAACGAATTTGAGGATTTTTGTAGAAGTTAAGACTCAAAATATCTTAGAATTGTAACATGGAGAGGGCGCCGAAATTTGTAAAGCTTTTTAAGAAGGCGTAAAACAATGTAGGTACTAGACATATGTTAGATGATTATAAGTAAAACTTTTTGTAAGAACCATTGTAAAAACTCCAGCAAGGACGAGATGCAACGACCCACAAGTTGCAACGCAAGAAGTATCAAGAAAGAAAATGACGTAATTAGCAAGACACGATTCCTACAAGGCAGAAGCGTCGAGAGAAGGGAAAGGACAGCGAGACCAACAGAGGGACCTTCTTGTAGCGAAAGGGGGCAGTAAATAAATCTGCTACCAAGCAGAACCACAGAGTGCCGGAGCCCTGCAGAGACACGATGGGATGCCGAACACCGGAAGGGTCTCCGAGTGCCCCGACTCGGCGGAGCGAGCAAAAAACGGCCTGACGAGAAGACGGCTTGGGCAAGCCACCACTGGCAAAAAATTTGTGTAAAAGTCATACTACCGCTATTAAACAGTACGCTGATGCACGAAACTGAAGAAAACGTCCACAAAGTAGAAATGACATGTCAAAACCATTTATCAAACTGTTACTAGGAGGATAACTTCAAAGCGACTAGTTATCAATAAATATTTCCATATCCTGCCCAGAGAAGAACCAAGAAGCAAGTAAGAAGCAGAGAAAAAGCAGGAAGAACAGAAGTTGAAGATTCGTAAGATTGAGACCAAGAAAGAAGGTGGGTGAAGAATAGACGACATACCTTCCCAAATCCCTATCCTATTGTAAACTAGTCGTCTGCGAAGTATTACAACGAAAAACAACCGCTTTCAGCAACACATAACGATGACTTTCACGCATACAAAGCCAGTAAACCATGAGATTCTGCACTCACAGCTTCATTCCATTATGGGACCTCCACAACAGCAACACACACTTGAAAAGCCAACAAGGAACGACGAACGAAGCTGTACATCAAATACTTGCCCACATCAATCTCGCTCAAGTCCATCACCTTCGTGCAAAAAACATTCGTCAACCTCATGCTTAAACATTCATAGGATTGTGTGAATGTGTGAAATCAAATTATGTGATATAGGAATTGTGCAAAAGAAATGTGTGAAAAACTAAATAAGTTAAGCACACCAGACAGCTAATAAACTACAAAATAACAGTCATTGAGTATGGACTTAAGTAAAAAATAGACTATCGATAAAAATAAGTCATTAGTTCTGAAATGGACAGTATATAAGGAACAAAAGTAAGGCATAATAAACACTAAAACTATATGCCACTTATTTTCTCCTCATAAAAATAATAGAATAAATATATTTTACTTATTTTCTCCTTATAAAAACAAAGAATAAAAATTGTCTTGTTGGATGTTTTCCCTTTTTTTAACATTTGTACCATTTGTTGGGATAATATCTCAATCTTATGTATGTATATTTCTTTGTCAAAGCAATTATTGGAAATGATTCTTATTTGTTAGTGTAACAATGTTGAAATGAGTGTCTAGAAACAAAAACATTTTACTTGTACATGATATTTAGAAAATGTGTTAGGAATAGATTTTACGTAATTACTACATTTATAAAAAAAATATTTCTAAGAAAATCGATGTGAAAGACTCCTCACTTTCGATAGCAAACTTCTTAAAAAACAAACTTCACACTTAAATAAAGTAAGAAAATAATTAAAAATTAATAATAGCATAAAAATATACTTTTCTTGTCATTTTTTAGAATAATGTGGAAGAATATAAAAATATAAATTAGGAATACAAACTAGCATAAAACCAGAATAACATGGCTGAACAGTAAGCAACAAAATTTAGATAATGGAATAATTTTTGACTGGCTTGGACAACGATTCAATCATTGCCTAACTTCAGTACAAAAATTAGGTTCGAAGGGTGGTGATATGTAAGGTGTCAGGCAAATCCAACACCTTCCATGAAAACCCTGACATGATAAGCAAATCCAGTAGTATTTCCGAATAAATCGTGACATTAAATTAACCAAAGTAATACGAGTAACGAGTGAGCAAATGGAATACACAGACAACACAAGAATGCCTAAATGCATGTCATACCTTCCCACTGTGAGACAGACGCAGTTCCGAGGGGAGAAACGAGAACAGAAGCCGAGAGCAGAACCGTGTTAAGCTGGAAGGCCCTACGATAAGGGACGGATGGACACCCACGTCGCCAGCTAACCGCTAGGACCACACCACCCGCAAGTTTTAGCGTGAGAATTTTTCGCGTCTCTGTTACGTCAGGACCACCCCCCAGCCAGTGTTAAAAGCTAGAGCCCTCCAGAATAACAATATAGATCTTACGATAACACAAAAAGGGCTACACCACCCAGAAGTTTTAGTGTGAGACTTTTTCGCGTCTCTGTTACGTTAGGACCACCCCCCAGCCCATGTTAAAAGATAGAGCCCTCCAGAAAAAACAGTATCGATCTTACGATAACACTAAAGGACCACACCAGCTGCAAGTTTTAGCGTGAGACTTTTTCGCGTCTCTGTTACGTTGCAAACTTTAAAAAACATTGCCCCACCACGAAAAGCATAACGTTTCTCATTGGATAGACAGAATTTTTGTAGGCGGAGCTTAAGGTTAACATTGAGACCCTGATTGGTCAGATGAAAACACAGCCAGATAGTTTTTTTAAACCAACTTCGGTAAATTGTAGTAAGGAGATGTTAAGGGAGAGATGCTTTGGTGACGGCGAGCTGGACGGAGCTGTGCTGTCCGCTGCCCCCTGACGAACACCGACAAGGTAATGAATGCACGCGATGCCCCATAACAGCGCATAAAGCTTCACTCAGAACTGCAGAAGTCTCATCTGTTACACCCCCTTTTTGCGTAATACTAATGTCGATCGTCAATTAAAGCTCATGGTGTTCACATTTGCCACTTGAAGTTCAAATGGCCCTGAGCACTATGCGACTCAACTTCTAAGGTCATCAGTCGCCTAGAACTTAGAACTAATTAAACCTAACTAACCTAAGGACGTCACACACATCCATGCCCGAGGCAGGATTCGAACCTGCGACCGTAGCGGTCGCATGGTTCCGGACCGTAGCGCCCAGAACCACCCGGCCACTCCGGCCGGCCGCCACTTGAAGTAAAAATCTGAAACGCAATGATTTTTCTGTTATATAGTTAATGAGAAGCCACATCAGCCACTGTAATTTACGACAAGTTATGTGTATGTGAAATATTATGGGACTTAACTGCTAAGGTCATCAGTCCCTAAGCTTACACACTACTTAACCTAAATTATCCTAAGGACAAACACACACACCCATGCCCGAGGGAGGACTCGAACCTCCGCGGGGACCAGCCGCACAGTCCACAACTGCAGCGCCCTAGACCGCTCGGCTAATCCCACGCGGCCTTACGACGAGTTAGATAAGTAATTAAAGATAATTGAGGGTCACTGTAGACCATTTTGATAGTTTCCTCTTTTGTGAAACTTAATTTAAACCTAGATTATAGATGTGATATGGCATACG
The DNA here is from genome assembly GCF_023898315.1 of Schistocerca nitens. NCBI lineage: Eukaryota > Metazoa > Arthropoda > Insecta > Orthoptera > Acrididae > Schistocerca > Schistocerca nitens. Next base: position 1,188,406,596 of record NC_064614.1, on the reverse strand, counting down.
TCATTCTTCGATCCATTGTAGAACTTGGAAACCCATTCAGGGAATATTCGTTCACATTTTTGTTGAACGCAGTTGGTTTTTACCATCCTGTATTAAAACATTTCCTTTTATCAATAGTGCAATTTATAAACGATGTTTTGTGAGTAGAATAAAATTTCCAATGGTAAACTTAACTGCTTTTTCGACGTTATTTTACCAGCTAACTAAAAATAGGAAAGCCTTGAAGCCCTTCCACTAAATTTAGTTAGTATTAAGATTCTTTTACAGGGAGTGCAGTGGAGCTGACGCTGAAATCATTAAGTATTTGGTTATATCATCGCTAGTCTCACTGAACTCTTCTGAATTCTACATGTGATATGTGGTTTGGCGTCTCCTTACCAGCAACAGGTCCCAGGTTCAAACTAGTCAATTCCCTAAAAACACGCTCAGAGCGTCGTTGCGCAAAAGTGGTAGGGAGACACGATATAGAACAAACAGATACCACGCAGAATCTTAGAACCCATCTGATAACGATTATTGTATCAAAATTGAAAAATTCAGAATGGCGGATGCAGTAAGCGAGAAGATTCTGGGAAAAATTAATGAAGTGGAAAAAATATTTTCGGTGAACATTTATAATTTTAATGGTAAACTTTATGACAAAACTGCCCCTATCTTTATTACATAAAATATATATTAGTAACAAATATTGAAAATTTAATAAGTCTTTAATCTCCTCCCTCTTGTGCTTCTTGTTCTTAACCTTCATTTCCTTCTTCAGCTTCTTCTTTACGGACATTTGCATTCTCTTCCTTATCCTCGGCATCTAATTCCTCAATTCCTTGTAATACCCTGCAGCAGGCACCAAGAGGGCAGCAGCTTCCGATCACAAAGGGAATAATGGAATTTTGTTACTGTCGCTTAAAAATGGCTCAAAACCGGAGTTGCTGTTAGTAGTGAAAGGTGGCTACACTGAGTCACAGCGCCAGAGATTGCGCCAAAGGTTATTATTCCGCCGCCTCCACTGGGCACAGTAGTAGTTCAGAGGATTTCGAGTGCAGTCGTTCTGTTGGGCGAGAGAGGAGACGATCTGAGTGTTGGCTGAAATGTTGTACTGTTTGGTTGGTGTAATGTATACATGGAAAAAAAATGCAATTGTCAGAATATATTTGAGAAAGGAGGTAGACTTTTGATTTATGATGCTGGTGTAACGGAATATTTTCGTCAATATATAATGAGGTAAAAAGGCATTACAGTTATCTTAAATAACAATCTCTCTTGCTCACAGGTACAGTCAACAAAGCATCTGGCTCGTGTTTATTTATTAGACTTGTAATTCTGGTTTCTATGTGAAATTATAGTATTTCTGGTTTTTCAATTAGTTCAATGTAAACGGTGTTTAAAATATTTTGTCGTATTGAGATAGAACCGCGTCAGATACATGTACGTTGAGTCACACTACCACACACAGAACAGTTACACTTGTGCTTTGTTGTTTCGTAGCTTTTATAGTTGCAGGGGACTTAATTAATCAATTATGTGAATGGAAATTCCTTCTCATTCTTTATTTTTATTTTATGCAGTCAGATTGCGTGCTAATAATAGTCAGGGCCAACCGGTTACGAGACTTCGTAACCGGTCACACAGCTAGTAAAATTATTGCATTTATTCATTAATATTAGTTAATTTTAATTAAGCCCCTTGCAGTAGCTGCGTTTTAAGGTTGATTCGCGAAGGTGAAAATACATACTTAAGGTCGGAATGAAAAGTAAGGCGGAGTATAGTGGAATCTGAACCTTATCTCTTTTTTTCCCCTTAAGCTGTACAAATTTTTTGCTTGTATTCCGGTAAGAAGTCAGTTAACAAAAACCAGTTAATGATTAAATAACGAAATAAGTGTTCGTAAGAAGTACATACCTTCTGGAATAAGCTTAAATTAAAAAAAATCATTGAATAACAATGTTTCATCCGAACGACGGAGTACTTCTCCTGCTTGGTTAACTCGTCGCGGGGCTCCCAAGTGAATGCTGCGTTGGACTTCTATCTTGGAAGAATCAGCTGGTCGCTTCTAATACCAGGTTTTAACAATCGCATAATTGCTCTAGCCAACCTACTGTACGAAACTTCTTAACTCCGAACCTTTTTTTTTTTTTATGGCAACTGTTTCGGGATTCTGACTCAATGTGCGCTGCTGCAATCGATGGTCTACTTACGGCTGAGCAGAGGAACGCTCGACCCAGCATCGTCTTAGATGGGCCACCAGTGTATTAATTGTCTTAGGCAGAAGGTGATGTGAACATTGTCAGTTATTCTTTAAGTGATGAGTTTTGTAAATTTGTCTGTATCAAATGATACAATATGTGATCACAAGTATCCGCATACGTGGCTGAAAATTACTTAGAAGTTCGTGGTGCCCTCCATCGGTAATGCTGCAATTCCATTGGTGTAGGCCCACCCTTAGCCTTAATGACAGCTTCCACTCTCGCAGGCATACGTTCAATCACGTGCTGGAAGGTTTCTTGGGGAATGGCAGCCCATTCTTCACGGAGTGCTGCACTGTGAACAGGTATCGATGTCGGTCGGTGTGACCTGGCACGAAGTCGACGTTCCAAAACATCCCCTGAGGTGTTCTGTAGGTTTCAGGTCAGGACTCTGTTCAGGCCTGTACGTTACAGGGATGTTATTGTCGTGTAACCACTCCGCCACAGGCCGTGCATTGTGAACTGGTGGTCAATCGTGTTGAAAGATTCAATCGCCATCCCCGAACTGCTCTTCAACAGTGGGAAGCAAGAAGGTGCTTAAAACATCAATGTAGGCCTCTGCTGTGATAGTGCCACGCAAAACAAGGGGTGCAGCCCCCCCCCCCCCCCCATGAAAAACATGACCACATCATAACACCACCGCTTCCGAATTTTACTGTTGGCACTACACGCGCTGGCAAATGACGTTCACCGGGCATTCGCCATACCCACACCCTGCCATCTGATCACCACATTGTGTACCGTGATTCGTCACTCCACACAACGTTAATCCAATGTTTACGTTCCTTACACCAAGAGAGGCGTGGTTTGGCAGTTACTGGCTTGATGTGTGGCTTATGAACAATGAACAGCCGCTCGATCATGAACAAGTTTTCTCACCTCCCGCCTTACAGTCATAGTACTTGCAGTGGATACTGATGCAGTTTGGAATTCCTGTGTGATGGCCTGGACAGTTGTCTGCCCATTACACATTACGACCCCATTCAATTGTCGGCGGTCTCTGTCCGACAGCTGAAGAGGGTCGTAATGTGTGCAGATGTGAACAGACGAGATCGACCTGTACGTTTTTGTGCAGTACGTTTCCCTTCACGTTTCCACTTCACTATCACATCCGAAACTGTAGACGTAGGGATGTTTAAGAATGTGAAATCTCACGCACAGACGTATGACACAAGTGACACTCAATCACCTGACCACGTTCGAAGTCCGTGAGTTCCGCGGAGCGCCCCATTCTATTCTCTCACGATGTTTGATGATTACTGAGGTCGCTGATGTGGAGCACCTGGCTTTAGGTAGTAGCACAAGGGACCTAATATGAAAAACGTGTGTTTTTGGGGGTGTTCCGATACTTTTGATCACATAGTGTACTTTAATATTCAGAAGCAGTTGCAAATACTCTGAACATTCTTGTGGAAAACGAATTGGACAACGTTAATTAAATCTTCATGTCTATGTTGCAATAAAGTGAATTAATATTTTGCATGGTACAGTTCTGTTCATCTTCCACCCACAGTATACCAAAGAACCCACCCTTGCGCCGGCGAGTGCGAACGGGCAGTAAGTGTAGACACTTGCGAATAACGTCCTGGGCAAAAGCTCGCGAGTGCTGAGGAACCTACGTCGGTAGGTACAAGTGATTAAGCAAATTTTATAAATATTTATTGTTTGAGAACGGATCATGAAAGTGCTATTTACAGTAAGTAAAGGAAGATTACTTGATGTGCTGGAGGAAATGAAAATCTTTAGTAACAAAGCGTGCTCTCTGGAACAGATTTTTGAATGAACTGTCTAATCGGAACGAGTATTTTATTATTCTTTGATGAGATGCTGTAGAGGTCTCATACTTTGACTTGTGTGTTAAAATGTGGTGGAATGATGTGCAGAAAAGAAACGTGATTCTGACACTGAATGCCTTGCATGAAGACGGGAAGACGGCGAGACTGCTTCGACAAGGTCCCTCCTGCAGTCACTCTTCATCGGCGAATCGGTGACTGACAGTAACGACAAGACACAGTGCTCCAGAACGAAGCGACCTCCGACATCTTAAATGTAGCCACTGGTATTGTAACATTCCTTCTCTGCTCGCTATGTTTTGCATTTTATTAAAATTGGTAAATGCACTTTCTGACTGTACAACGTCCTTTTATGTACCTTACTTTTAAGCCGCGCGGTATGAGGCGTCTTGTCACGGTTCGCACGGCTGCTCCCGTTGGAGGTTCGAGTCCTCCCTCGGACATAAGTGCGTGTGCTACCCTTAGCGTAAGTTAGTTTAAATTAGATGAAGTAGTGCGTAAGCTTAGGGACTGATGACCTCAGCAGTTTGGTCCCATAACGCCTTACCACAAAATTCAAATTTCCTTGCATTTTATTTGTTAAATTACTAAGGTTGGTTGGTTTATTCGGATTGCATTGTTGCTGGCTGGTTGGTTGGGTTGGGTTGTTTGGGGAAGGAGACCAGATAGCGAGGTCATCGGTCTCATTGGATTAGGGAAGGACGGGGAAGGAAGTCGGCCGTGCCCTTTCAAAGGCGCCATCCCGGCATTTGCCTGGAGCGATTTAGGGAAATCACGGAAAACCTAAATCAGGATGGCCGGAAGCGGGATTGAACCGTCGTCCTCCCGAATGCGAGTCCAGTGTCTAACCACTGCGCCACCTCGCTCGGTGTTAAATTACTAAGGATCACATACCATTGTACGTATATTAACTAGGTAGAGCTTTTCATGAACAATATTTTTCTGTCTATTTTAGATCTGAAGAAGATAGCTAGCGCAATCGAAACCAGACATATCATTTTATAAACTCCTGAGCTAGACAAATAAAGATTGTATTATATACTGAGTTCACCTTTCCATATTTCTGATCATGTCAGGCCTTATAAAATTTATTGTTTTTTTTTGCGACGACTGTCAATACATTGTTTGTCAGTGAGGTTTATGCAGGCATTAGTGTAGGTAGCTTTCCAGTGTTGGCAGATGCTGTCGTAGTTGTTGGTCGTTGATTGTCTTTTGCGATACAGAGAATTATATTGTTTTACTACAAATGGTTTCAGTTTTGTTACTTAAAATTGGTTCTCCAAATGTTTGTTTTTTCTCACTACCACAGTGAGTTAGATATTGCCAGTGATTTTCAGAACTGATTCTGTTTTAATTTCTTGTGTGTTAACCTAAGAGTCCTGTGCACTAAAATTAGTTTTATATCGCCTTATACGAATGAATATTGTCATCAGAGGTGCCCATACCTGGCGGCAAGGAGGGCCACGCCCTCCCTCCCCTAGCTCAGACAAAGAAAAAATGTGTAGTCAGATGTTTTTCTGTCAAGAAAATGATTTAAAAGTCGGAGATACGCAGATTTTTAACGGAGTCGGAACTGGAGCTTTTTCATGGCTAGTTACAAGTCATAATTCGTCTTCCATATTCCCAGCTTAACATATAGGCGCCCCTTCTTTGTCATTCATGTAACTGGATAAATATTTATGCAGACATTAGTGTAGGTAGCTTTCCAGTGTTGGCAGATGCTGTCGTAGTTGTTGGTCGTTGATAATTTTAGTGGAGAAACCTGTAGTTACAGGTTATAGCTTTGATCATACGTATCATATGACCTATAAGTTTTCAGTTATCTAGTATAATGAGGGTATCGTGGCACTTGTTTTAGGCTAGTTACGCAGTGTAGGGCCATATTGAAATTGTTCTATATTTTATCTTCATCTTTTTTAGTTGAGAAGATTTTGTGTTTGAATATTCTAACTCTGATTGTCTTTTGCGATACAGAAAATTATATTGTTTTACTACAAATGGTTTCTGTTTTGTTACTTAAAATTTCTTCATGTTAATTAAAGTATCGTTAAATTGAGCCTTTTGTTAGTTAAAATTACTTCAAATTAAATAAATTATCGTTAAACTGAGCCTCATATCTGCACAATCCCCAGTCTGAACCCCACTCCGCGTATATATTGCTACACATAATTAACTACTAAAATGGAGAGGTAGAGAGGTAGAGAGAGAGAGAGAGAGAGAGAGAGAGAGAGAGAAATGGTTAACGTCGGTGCTATTGGTGCAGAAGGACTCGGTTCGATTCCAGTAACCTCCTCAGATTTTTTATTAAGGCAGGAAGGTCTGGCCTCGTGAGGCCAAGTGAGGAGCTGCTTGAATAAAGAAGCAGCGGCATCATAAGGATTCATCTGCTGGCAACAACGGCCGGGTGGTTTGGTGACAAGCTGATCACAAGTCCTATGATCATAGATCACTCATCGCGCTTCCTTTCTGCAGCAGTCAGCCTGTCGCAACAGGCCTAATCCATGACTGGTGGTGGTTGTGAGATAATTTACTCACTCCTTTATTATTGTTCTTTCCATTCGCACCCCCCAGGGGTAGAGAGTGCTGTTTATGACGCGACACATCACAGAGCTCTGTTTTTTCCAACTAAAAACCAGACAATGCCATAGAGCTGCAAGGGCACTCCCATTTGGGTATGAATGGGAGGGGATATCCTGCTCAATTTGCCTTAGTTACAAAAAAAAAAAAATCCCGAAAACAATGGGCAGCAATGCAGGACTGCAAATCTTTTTGAAATCATTCACTATTTACTCGCGTTCTGGTTTTATGCGTTTATTCTATGCAGCGTTACTAACACGGAAAAATCAATCCGTTAAACAATCTAAAATTCCTCTAAAATCAGCTAAATGCTTACTATTGTTACTGATATCTAACAGATAAATTTTCTTGTCATTTTCGTTGCATATTATTATTAACACTATTACTACTACTTCTGAAGGAAGTTTACTAACTTTAGATTCCACTCACCACATTAATGTAGATCAAGCCACAGTACAGGGTGATTAAAAAAGAATGATCCGATTTTAAAAAATCCTAACTAGGCCTATTATGTTATTTGAGATGTGCGCGAACAACGTACTGTTGGAAAGAGCAAACGCTCAAGTTTCACGTGGTTCCCGGTAGGTAACAGCAGTGTGCACCCTCTTCAGTTCTAGTAAAAATGGTGTCGGGACAACAAAAAGCGTTTTGTGTTCTACATTTTGCGCATTACGGGTCAGTGATAACTGTTCAACGTGACTTTCGTAGTAGGTATGGTGTGGATCCTTCTACAGCACAGCATTAGACGATGGCATCAACAATTCCGAGATACAGATTATTTGTGTAAAGGCAAATCGCCGGGCCGTCCCCGATGGTCTGACACGGATGTCAAACGCATCCGCCATAGTTTGACAAGGAGTCCGCAGGAATCCGTTCGCCGTACAGCTCGATAGCTCGACATGCCCCCCCCTCTACCGATGTCCGTGTGGCGTGTGTTCCATGAATGAACTGAGACATCGCTTAACAGCAGCTGTGAAAGCTGTAACTGACGATATGCTCGCTGCAGTGTGGGAACAATTTGAACACCGCATTGACGATGCCGTGCATCTCAACGGGGGCATATTGAACACCTATTAAAATGTATGAAAAAAAACTTTTCGAGTTTCCCGTTCATTAAAAAACAAAATTCATTGTACATGTTTATTAGTTTCAGAAATATAGAGTGTCAAATCGGATAATTCTTTTTGATACACCGTGTATTTCATTTTCCTCTTCATTCTGTAATAGGGTGTCTTGCGTGTCCACTGACGGGTGAAGAAATACACGACGGGAAAAAAATCGCAACATCAAGAAGGAGTAGTGATACATGAACGAAAGTTGGTAGGCGTGTTTCTAAGCAAGTCAGGTTTGCTTTAAATACATGCTGTAAGGATCGTGGTCCTTAGTTACCTCTGAGATTGGACTTCGTGTGTTCATGTTGGTAAAAATGCCTTTTAGACAACAAAGGTGCCGTTATCAGTACCTCACCGAGTCTGAAACAGGTCGTGTAATAGGAGTACGATAAGTTGGATGTTCCTTCTGCGATATTGCAGAAAGACTTGGCAGGAATGTAGCCACTGTACGTGATTGCTGGCAGCGGTGATCACGAGAATTTACGGTGGCTCCGAACGGCAACGTGGCACTACCGAGAGGAAAGACCATCTTTTCTCGTCTTATCGTTCTGGCGCTTCGTGTGTACACTACTGACCATTAAAATTGCTACACCACGAAGATGACGTGCTACAGATGCGAAATTTAACCGACAGGAAGAAGATGCTGTGATATGCAAATGATTAGCTTTTCAGAGCGTTCACACAAGGTTGGCGCCGGTGGCGACACATACAACGTGCTGACATGAGGAAAGTTTCCAACCGATTTTTCATACACAAGCATCTGACCGGCGTTGCCTGGTGAAACGTTGTTGTGATGCCTCGTGTAAGGAGGAGAAATGCGTACCATCACGTTTCCGACTTTGATAAAGGTCGGATTGTAGCCTATCGCGAATGCGGTTTATCGTTTCGCGACATTGCTGCTCGCGTTGGTCGAGATCCAATGACTGTTAGCAGAATATCGAATCGGTGGGTTCAAGAGGGTAATACGGAACGCTGTGCTGGATCCCAACGGCCTCGTATCATTAGCAGTCGAAATGACAGGCATTTTATTCGCATGGCTGTAACGGATCGTGCAGCCACGTCTCGATCCCTGAGTCAACAGGTGGGGACGTTTCCAAGACAACAACCATCTGCACGAACAGTTCGACGACGTTTGCAGCAGCATGGACTATCAGCTCGGAGACATGGCTGCTGTTACCCTTGGCGCTGCATCACAGACAGGAGCGCCTGCGATGGTGTACTGAACGACGAACCTGGGTGCACGAATGGCAAAACGTCACTTTTTCGGATGGAATCAAGTTCTGTTTACAGCATCATGATGGTCGCATCCGTGTTTGGCGCCATCGCGGTGAACGCACATTGGAAGCGTGTGTTCGTCATCGCCATACTGGCGTATCACCCGGCGTGATGGTATGGGGTGCCATTGGTTACACGTCTCGGCCACCTCTTGTTCGCATTGACGGCACTTTGAACAGTGGACGTTACATTTCAGATGTGTTACGACCCGTGGCTCCACCCTTCATTCTATCGCTACGAAACCCTACATTTCAGCAAGATAATGCACGACCGCATGTTGCAGGTCTTGGACGGGCCCTTCTGGATACAGAGAATGTTCGACTGCTGCCCTGGCGAGCACGTTCTCCAGATCTCTCACCAATAGAAAACGTCTGGTCAATGGTGACCGAGCAACTGGCTCGTTACAATACGCCAGTCACTACTCTTGATGAACTGTGGTATCGTGTCGAAGCTGCATGGGCAGCTGTACCTGTAGACGCCCACCAAGCTCTGTTTGACTCAGTGCCCAGGCGCATCAAGGCAGTTATTACGGCCAGAGGTGGTTGTTCTGAGGATCTATGCACCCAAGTTGAGTGAAAATGTAATCACATGTCAGTTCTAGTATAATATATTTGTCCAATGAATACCCGTTTATCATCTGCATTTCTTCTTGGTGTAGCAATTTTAATGGCCAGTAGTGTATCTGAAGCAGCAATCTGAGCAGCAGTTGGCACCTCAGTGATACAACGAACAGTAATAAATCTTATTTCAAAGACAACTCCGAGCCAGATGCCCTGTAGCGTACATTCGACAGACCAGAACCACCGCCATTTGCGACTTCAGTGGGTTCAAGCGTGAGCTCATTAAAGGGTAGGGAGGGCGTCTGTTGTGTTTTCCGATGAAAGCTGATTCTGCGTCGGTGACAGTGATGTCATAGTGTTGATTAGATGAGGGGGGGGGGGAGGCAAATGAGAACCTGCAACCTACCTGTCTGCGTGCTAGATACAATGGATCTACACTTTGTGCGGGGTAAGATTTCGTATGGCAGCAGGAACACGCACATGGAGACTGCAAATTTGTACTTGAGACTCGTAATTCGACCTGTTGTGGTGCCATTCATGAACAGCGTTGCACACGGTGTTTTCCAACAGGATACCGCTCGCTAACATGCCGCTGTTGTAACCCATCACGCTCTACAGTGTGTCGACATGTTGCCTTGGCCTGCTAGATGACCAGATCTGTCTCCAGTCAAGCACATATGGTACATCATCTGATGACAACATCGTCATCTACAAATAGCATTAACCAACCTTGTATTGTCCGATCAGCTGCAACGAGCACGAAACTACATCCCACAAACTGACGTCCGGCACATGTACATCACAATGCATGTACGTTTGCATGCTTGCGTTCAACATTCTGGCGACTGCAGATTATTAATGTACCAGCTTATCCCACGCTTTCATTAATCTGTGCAGTGTTAAGCTTTGCAGTATGTTACTTAGACAACTCTATTCCCGAGATTTATTATTTTTTGGTATTGCGATTTTTTCCGTAGTGTTTCTGTGGCGCACGCCCTCATGGTGACGATTTCCCCGCCGGCTCGTAATCGAGTCAGCACTTAGCAACACGATTAAGACCAGTTCTTATAGTAATAATGGCGTTCACTATAATAGTAGTTAGCCTGTTCCGATGAGACGTTGTTATCAAATTTAGGTGGCTAAAGGCCCTTTGCACCTCTGCATTGGACCATGGTAAAACCAATAGCATGATAGCCATCCATGTATGAAAGTTCTTGGAAAGGTTTTAAGCCACTGGTATCTCCGTATGACCTAGTTTCATTCCAGAACGCCGCAGCTTTGTTTATATCTTTCCATTGGACAGAAGTGAGCTTCGACCACTGAAAATCTTATTTGGTTACAGTACTGTCTGACAAGCCCAATTCCTTAGCCAGGGATGCTGTTGGTTCTTTTATCACTCGCAAGTATTCCCTTGGAACAATTAAGGATACGCTTTACAAAACTTTTACATTTTAGGACAAGCGGCGTTGCAGTTGAGAAGCAAGGGAAACAAGGAAACGTTCTCACCTTTTCCTTATGGTATTCTCAATCTTACAAGAACTTTTATTGGAAGTATTTATACCCTGAAGTTCGACTTCATGACCTTACTCTCGGCGACTCATTCGCGGACATCTGCTGTTAAAAGGTCACCTCCATATCCAAGTGCAACAATTCTCCTTACAAACTCACTGTTTAGTAAAATAATATCGCTTCAGAGGCGTGATTGGTCTGCAGAATTTGAAATGTGTTGAGGTTGGGTTGGGTTGTTTAGGGGAAGAGACCAAACTACGAGGTCATCGGCCTCATCGGTTTAGGGAAGGACGGGGAAGGAAGTCGGCCGTGCCCATTCAAAGGAACCATCCCGGCATTTGCCTGGAGCGATTTAGGGAAATCACGGAAAACCTAAATCAGGATGGCCGGACGCGGGATTGAACCATCGTTCTCCCGAATGCGAGTCCAGTGTGTGAAATGTATTATTTACTGTTGTAACTTCCTTTGCGTGCTTTGTGATTCTTTAGTGGCTACAGGGGAGAGGAACAGACGTGGTTCATGGATGGAGAATTCAGATATTAATTTATTCTACATGTAATATTAAATAATAAAAATAATACATTACTTCGTTGTAGTTGTAGCGTCACAGTAGATTTGAATGTTGAAATATATACAGGTACAAAGGTTTACAATTCATTCAGTCTTCAATACGATGACTGTTCCGTAGGTGATGATCCCTGACCGCGAAGAAAGCCTGTAAATGTTACGAAATGGCAAACACACAAAAGGGCTCTGTGCATCGATGATGGAACGTAAGTAGAACCACCGCTGCAGCTCCGGAGAGGGGATGTTTGCGTATCGTTGACAGACGCGTAAGTGTTGGTGGACGCGCCGACTAAAGCAAACTCGTAAGCGTAAGTGGTGGCGCGCGGATGGCGACCGATACAGCATTTATCAGCTGACATTCTTCCAGATGAGGTTTCAGAAAAGTAATATAAATTTCGCTTACTTCATCGCTGTACAAATTGTGGAGGAGTTTGGCATTATATTATAGATTATATTATAGATTTTAGTTCAAACCGCCGATATAAAACACGAGAAACAGCCTCTAAAATAGTGTATTTTCAATAGTTACCTCCGTCGCTTATTGCAGTGAATAAATTCCCACAAGCAATCTCACGAGACGAAGACTTGGAAAACCAAGAATACGTTTCTGACAACAACAACACCAAATTCCGGTACATAGTTTCAGCTGTGGAAGAAGATACTGCCAGCTGGCCGGAATGACAGACAAATGGATTAAGACATGATGAACTTTTCTTTTGAAATTCGGATACACACAATTATTCATGTATACCATAACTGCTGCGTTGTCAATACCCAAACCGCGCGTTAAATGAATGTTCTAGCTGTACTCATTAAGCAAACATTTCTGTCCATTAGTTATTGCCAATGAGTTGTATTCTAACAATCCGGCCGCGGTGGTCTCGCGGTTCTAGGCGCGCAGTCCGGAACCGTGCGACTGCTACGGTCGCAGGTTCGAATCCTGCCTCGGGCATGGATGTGTGTGATGTCCTTAGGTTAGTTAGGTTTAAGTAGTTCTAAGTTCTAGGGGACTGATGACCACAGCAGTTGAGTCCCATAGTGCTCAGAGCCATTTGAACCATTTTTTTTTTGTGTTCTAACTCTGTCATTCCCAAGAACATGGAAACAATGCGACTTGGACCTCAGAAAAATGTACCACACACGCAGCTAATTTACTGACAATAATCTCAGTCGATTGAAGTATACTGAAATATCCGAAATATCAGTCTCCTGACTACGAATGCTTTCCCGCCGTAATAATTGATAATATTCTTCTCGGGCGTGCAGACAGATCATAACGTCATCTTGACAATATTTCAGCGGTCCGACTGGCCGCCATCTTCAGGTGAGATTGCTGGTACACGATCTCGCCGGAACGGACTTCTGAGCGCAATCGGCGGCCCCTATATAGGCCGCAGAAGGGCCACAACGCGTGCTCGAGAAGGTGCCGTAACTGCCCTCTAGCGCAAGTAAACATACAGCGCCCCAGTGGTGGAAATAGGCGAAATAGGGATATCGCTATCAAAAATTAAAAATTATTCCGACGAACGAAACACAGACCGTTGTTTTTTAATGTCTGATAACACCGGGTTCCAAGTCTTACTTAAAAAGGTAACCCTTGTCTCTATTAATACGATTATCAGATAATCGAGTCTCTATGGATTCTTTTTTTGAATCGCAGTCCCAATAGCGAGATGCAGGGGCAACCATTTGTGTCTCACATACAAATTACAGCATTCTATGCCCCTCGGTGAGACAGTGCTCCGCCACTGCAGATTTCTCAGTTTGAAGCAACCGTGTGTGCCGCTGGTGCTCAACGCATCGGTCCTGAATGGTCCGGATTGTCTGACCAATATAAGCCTTCCCACAGTGGCAAGGGATCTTGTACACACCGGGCTTCCTCAGACCCAAGTCATCCTTAACAGAGCCAAGAAGCGCTCTAATCTTGGCTGGCGGACGAAAAATACTTTTGATATGATGTCTTTTTAGAATTCTTCCTATCTTCGAGGAAATGCTCCCAGCAAAAGGCAGAAAAGCCCCCTATTTGCAGGTATCTTCTGGTGGTTCAGGCAAAGGTCCAAACTGGAAAGCACCACGGATCTGTTTATCTGTACAGCCCTTCTGCTTGAACACAGCCTTGAGATGGTCCAATTCTCGTGTCAAGCTTTCTCCGTCTGAAATGGCATAAGCTCTTCTCGCCAACGTCCGCAGGACCCCCGTACGCTGGAACGATGGATGACAACTAGAAGCATGCAGATAACGGTCCGTGTGCGTAGGCTTTCGAGAAACACTGTGTCCCAGTGTCCCATTGTCCATCCTGTACACCATAACATACAGAAACGGAAGCTTTCCATCACTTTCCACCTCCATGGTAAGCTTGATACTAGGATGCAGGGAATGATCTAGGAGGCGGTCAATGGTGTGGCCTCATGGGATAGAAGCTCTTGGGGATAAATGTTTTTAATCACGCTACTACGCGTGCTTCTATGCAAACGCGTCTGAGAGCCATGGTCAGCATCTTTCAGACACCGTTTTGAAAGGCTGCAGACGTAATCCGCTAGCGCTCAGTGGTTAACCACAAATCAATTTAATGTGGCTTCTGCAACGAGAAGTTCATTGGAATGCCTAACTACATACAGGGTCTGTTTAAAAAATTCCGGAACATTCGTAATTTCGCGCCAGTGGTGGTCGGAGGGAAATGCGATTGGCATCCCTGCACACGCCTGTGTTTAATGCGTATCTACCGGAAGTTTCACTGTTGTATGTCCGTTGCTTATTGTTCAGTGCTGTAGTGAATAGAACGTTGTGTCGCACAGGCTGCGAATTTCGAGTAGCAAAGTTAGAGCTGCAACGCGTCTGCATTAAACTTTGCGTGAAACGCAAGAAAACCTTTAAAGAAACACAACACACGATGCAGGGAGCCTACGGTGATGTGCGCTTAAGCCGTACTCAGTGTTACGAATGGTTCACTTGGTTCAAAAATGGCCCGTCTGAAGTTAAAGTTGATCCTCATGCGGAACGCCGTTCGGTGTCTACTGACGACGCTCGTGTCAGGAGCGTCAACGAAATTTTGAGTGCCAATCAAAGACTGACTGTCCGATAGATTGCAGAAGAATGTAACATTTCAGTTGGATCATGTCATGAAATCCTGACACGGCATCTTGGAATTCATCTTTATGCCGCCAAGTTCGTCCCACGGCTCGTGAGTTAAAACCCGAAATATCTTATCTTCGCAATCCGTGAAGAACTTTTGGATCGGGCAAATGAGATGTTCCATAAGAAAATCATAACTGGTAATGAAATGTGGGTTTACGGTTATGATGTTTATATCAAAGTTTAATCTTTACAGTGGGTCGGGAAAGATTACCCAATACCAAAAAGCTTTTCAGGTTAGATCAAATGTCAAAGCCATGCTGATTTTCAAGGATTAGTTCATTAGGAATTTGTGCCACAGGGAAAAACTGTTAATCGATGGTACTATCTGTACGTGTTGCGACGCCTGCGGAGAATGTGAGAAGGAAACGGCCTGAAATGGAGAGACAATTCATGGCTCTTGCATCACAGTAACACACCCTCACATTCATCCCTGTTGGTGCATGACTATTGCACGAAAAACGAAATCGCCGTGCTGCCTCCTCCTCCGTACTCTCCAGACCTGGCCCCTGTGGGCTTTTTGTATTTCAGAAATTGGAAACCACGTTGAAAGGACGAAGACTTGCAACGGTAGAGGAGATAAAAGAAACTCTCAGACGATGCTTCGCGTGATCCGGCAACAGGCGTACCAAGTCTGCTTCCGGAAGTGGAAACGGCGTTGGGAGTGGGTATCAAATGTGGAGGTGAGTATTTCGAAGGAGACCACGCATAATAAGTAAACGGTAAGCGTAGAGAAATTTTATGTACAAAGTTCCGGAATTTTTTGAACAGACCTCGTATGAGTCTCATTTCAACTGCTCCAGTGGAGAAGAGGGTGCTTGAGCATTTACGTGCCTTTCGCTTTATGAATGATTCAATAGATCCGACAGAAGCCATTTTACATTACACTCGAAAAACCGAAATCGCGCACTAGAAGGATCGGCGGGGTTCTCAACAAGCCCGTTTTTCATTTCGCCATTTTGACGTCACAACTAAAAAAAAACATACTGACGTGACAGCTAGACTTTGGTCCGGGATACTTGTAAACCCAATGCTAAAACAAAGAGCTAAGACCGGAAAGGATTGTTCTGTTGTGATAAGGCATATACGGTAAAATGTAAATGTCTTGTGAATAGGGCCTCCCGCCGGGTGCAAGTCTTTCGATTTGACGCCACTTGGGCGACTTGTGGGTCGATGGGGATGAAATGATGATTAGGACAACACAACACCCAGTCCCTGAGCGGAGAAAATCTCCGACCCAGCCGGGAATCGAACCCAGGCCCTTAGGACTGACATTCTGTCGCGCTGACCACGCAGCTACCGGGGACGGACACGCATATACGGTACAATAAGCACTTGACTGATAGGACGTCGGAGGATGCTGAAGTGCATTCTCATAATTTAGTCAAATGGTTCAAATGGCTCTGAGCACTATGGGACTTAACATCTACGGTCATCAGTCCCCTATAACTTAGAACTACTTAAACCTAACTATCCTAAGGACATCATACAACACCCAGTCATCACGAGGCAGAGAAAATCCCTGACCCCGCCGGGAATCGAACCCGGGGACCCGGGCGCGGGAAGCGAGAACGCTACCGCACGACCACGAGCTGCGGACCATAATTTAGTCGTAAGAGCTTATTGGAGAATGAAATAAAAGAACTGAAAGGTATTCTGATTCACTTTTTGTTTTCTGCTTTATGCACTGTCATAGTTTAAACTTGAGAAGAAAGCATAATACTGCTCCCACCAGCCTGCGTCCGTGGCGCGCTGCATGTTTCGAGCCGCCGTTCACTTCGATGACGGCGTTTTTGGAGATGACCCTCGACCTACTGTAGCAAAAATGTGATTCAGCCGAAGAACCGAGACATTTCGATTGAATGACGGGCGAATCCCTATAGTCCCGTGCGCACTGCAGTCGTAACTGACGGTGTGCCGGCCGCTGTGGCCAAGCGGTTCTAGGCGCTCGTCCGAGCGGTTCTAGGTGCTGCACTCCGGAACCACGCGGCTGCTGCGGTCGCAGGATCAAATCCTGCTTCGGGCATGGATGTGTGTGATGTCCTTATGAGCTTCTTAACACTAATTTTCCTGTTCATAACAAACAACAAAACTTTCAAAGACAGTGATATTTTAAAACGAGTTTAATTTTAATTAACGTTATTGAATTCGGCCGTGAGCCGAGTAAAGCTCACCGATTACCTCAGTATTGCGGCCACTGCGGGTTAGAGAATGTGAGAGGGAAAGTGTTCTGTTGTTCGTTTTCCAGTACAAACGACTCACAGTCCTGCGCGACTCGCACCGATCAGCTGCTACGGTATAAAATGTTGGAACGGAAAGCACTTGGCTTCGAGAATGCGCATTGCAGAGACGATCGTCTTTAATTGCGCTGTGCATTTATAACAAAGAACATGAAATTACCAGAATGAGATTTTCACTCTGCAGCGGAGTGTGCGTTGATATGAAACTTCCTGGCAGATTAAAACTGTGGGCCCGACCGAGACTCGAACTCGGGACCTTTGCCTTTCGCGGGCAAGTGCTCTAACAACTTTTTTTTTTTAATGGACAGCTGAAAATGTGTGCCCCGACCGGGACTCGAATCCGGGATCTCCTGCTTACATGGCAGACGCTCTATCCATCTTTTTTTTTTTTTTGTCCATATGTTGACAAATAGTGGCTAATTAGAAAAGTAATTAATTAAGGAAATGAATAAAACTGAAAATGCCCAAATGAAAGACATGGAGACATTGCGGATAGTACATATACAAAAGAAACATGCTCCTGTAGCAATGAAATGAAATTCGTGTCGGGGGCGACACCTGCTCACGACCCGACGTTCGATAGAGCAAGAGAGCCATCTATCGACTTGTTCTCCAGACGTTGTTGTAAGACTGGGTCGTCTTCTCGAAATTAACTAAGGGTCCGCAAGTGTGATCGATGTCTATCTCGGCTTCTTCGTCTATCTCATCTCTCACCCGTCACACCCCATCTGGCCGGCGGGTCGGTAAATGTAAGTCGCAAGTAATTAGCGAAGTCTTGCCTATATTTCTTATGCTGTTGCAGCTTCGTGTGTCCATCCAGGAGAAAATGCCAAAAATCAATTTTGTCCTTTTCCGATTCGTTATACACGTAGCCCACCACCATTCCCCGCACCCATGTCACTGCATTGGTTTTTTTGGACTGGGAAATAAGATTCTTGGGGGAAAAAAAGTGTGTCTGAGGAAATTGTGTGAGGGGCGGAGCGTAACAGGAACGCCAATATCTGTTGTGCCAAGTGCCACACTGGAGCCGTCCCACTACATGCTAAACGATGTTCATCAGTGTCCACTGTTGCGCAGCCTAAACATAGTGGAGTGTCTGCCAAATGAATCGCGTGCCGCCGTTGATTCGTTGCGAACTTCCTATTTATCACCACATACCATGTTGAGCGTACCGACGTTGGGAGGTAAACGTTCCGTATAACGCGCCATATCTGTCGCCAGTTCTTGTCTGGGTACTTCTTTTCCAGAGTATTCCTGGGGCACCGGCGCAGTAAGAGTTGGTATACGTCTCGCGTCGTCGGTAGTCGTGTTGTTGGGAAGGAATCTCTGACATAGCTAAGCTCCAAAAAGAAAAAAAAAAAGACTTGAAATGTGACAGCTTCGGTGAAATATGGCCCACATCGACTGGGGGCAGCATTGAAGTGGGCGCTAGTACATCGGCCAACGCACCCGAGATATTGCGAAATTGACCGCGCCACTGTCGGAAAATCGTACTGACGAATAACGCCCGTGCCTTTTCATATACGTTCACTAGACCAAGTCCACCCTCTCCAGGTGGTAGCGTAAGCGTTGTGTATCGGATCTTAAACAGGTGTCCCACACTCACGTAGGTTCCGAAAGTTGCTTGTATCCGTGATGCCATTGTGCGCGTGAAAGGCAGGACATGCGCTACGTGAGTGAGTGTCGGTGCTAAGTATACGTTAACATAGGTCACCCTCTGAATCATATCCAACGCTCTTAATTTCTGTAACAGCACCATTGTCCGCATCAGCTTCAATATGCGTCGGTAGTTATCCGCTGCTGTCCGCTGCACATCCGTGTGGAACGTAATACCTAGGCATTTTATGGTCTTAACTAAGATGAGCGGGCCTTCCTCCCCCGGTTGTAATCCTCGACCGACATTCATGCAGCGTGATTTTTGTAGATCAAGCACGCTTCCTGCCGCCATCCCGTATCGCTGTATCTATGCCAACGCCGTACGTACTTCTTCGCCTGTCCGTGCCACCAGCATCGTCAGCATAAGCGCGGCAATGAAAGGTCAGTTGTGGCAACGGCACTCCCTCCAACCGTCTTCGGAGACCATATAGACAGGGTTCCAAAGCCATTGCATACAAAAATATCGAAAGGGGGCAACCTTGACGAACTGACCTTGAAATAACAATGTAGTCAGTGCCCCGCCCATTCACCGAGACCTTTGATCGTACGCCGTGTAACAGTCGCATGATCACTAGGATGAAGGCCTGTGGGATTCCCAATCTGCCCATCACCGCATGCAAAAAGGTATGATCCACTCTGTCGAACGCATGATCGAAGTCAATAGCGACGAGTGCCCCACGCACTCGGCATGCCGCTGCTAATGCGATGATATCTCGGTAGTCACTGAGCGCCGTATGTACGTTGCTCTTACCGCCGAGGCAAGTTTCATCTATGAGGAGTCTATCAGAAAGTGAAGACCGCAGGCGAGCCCCAAGGATGCGCGCGAAAATCTTATAGTCGCAGTTCAAGAGAGTGAGTGGTCTATAATCTCCTGGATTTCTGCCACCGCGTGGTTTGGGTATTGGGATGATGATACCCTCCGTGAATTCGGCAGGTATCTCAGTCTGCGGTAACAGGAGTTCGTTGTACATCTGAATCCAGGTCCGTCCCATGAGGTATGCAAAGGCGCGGTAAAATTCAATTGGGAAACCGTCCTGTCCTGGGGACTTGTTCGGAGCCCCCCTGGCAATTGCGTCTGTCAGCTCGTCCTCTGTTATCGCTGTGATGAAAGTCTCTGCATCCAGTGGTGGTCCTCTATCTGGCATTTCCGAGATGACATCATGTAGTGTCTCGTGGTTCACATGTACAGGTCCATATAACTGGCGGAAATAGTCGGTAAACACATGCGCAATATCACGCTGGTGCACAACTTGCTGGCCAGTTTCAGAGATTAGTTCCCTGATCAATGTCCTGCGTCGTCGTTGGCGTTCTCGTACCACGTGGTGCATGGAGGGGGTTTCGGCAGCAACTGTGTCCGCCAATCTCGCCCGGACCATTATACCTTCCATTCTTAGTCTCGTCAGCTGTAATAACTTGGCTTTTATCCTGCGCATGGCCGTGTGCCTTTCCGGCGATGGTTGTTGGGTCATCAGCTCCCTCAGGGCTGTAAAATAAAAATCAGCCGTTGTGCGGTTCCACTGCGATTTGTCCTGCCCGTAGCGTATCAACGTTCTCCGTAACGTTGGTTTTGCGCATTTAATCCACCACTGGAGAACCGAGGTGTATGCTCGTTGGCGGCGAACGCAGGTCTCCCAGGCCGCCTCTATCGACCGGTGACATTCAGTGTCACGTAAAAGTGCACAATTCATTTTCCAGTGACCTTTACTCCGCCATATCTTCTGACGCGTTAGTGAAATCGTACAGACGTACGCCATATGATCCGTAAAAGCCGCTGGCCAGATTTCGGCATCCAGTATCGTCGTCCGTAGAGCTCGTGTCACGTACACTCTATCAAGTCTACTCGCCGAGTGTCCCGTGACAAACGTATAACCCGGTCTGTCACCATGCTGCAGTTCCCAGGTATCCAGAAGCGCCATTTCGGTAATCAACGCACGCAGTTCCATGCATGGCACATAATGAGGTACTTGGTCCTTTTTGTCGACGACACAATTAAAGTCGCCGCCCACTATATAGTTATCAAAGCGTCCAGCGAACAACGGTGCTATCTCTTCGGTGTAAAAAGTCGCCCTTTCTCTTCGTTTGGTGGAGCCAGATGGTGCGTATAAATTGATGAAACGAACGCCGTCGACAGTGATCGCTATGCCGCGTGCCGAAGGGAGAGACCTGACGTCCTCCACTCCTATTCCTTCCCTGGTGAGAATCGCCACACCGCATCCACTTTCATCGTACACTGAATAATGTGCCTCGTAACCGTAGAACTCTGGCGGCGATGTGAAACGCACTTCTTGTAGGAGTACAATGTCCACGTCCGCAGCGCGTAACATATCTTTCAGCATTTGAATTTTAAGCGGTGTCCGTATGCCATTAATGTTTATCGTGGCAATGCGGTACGCCTGGCTTGTGTTCATCAGTTGTAGGGCGGTGTCATTAAGCGTCCATCTGCCCCCGGCGCTCCTCAACACACTAAGTTTGTCAACATTTCCCGACCCCTCCCGGCCTCTGGCCAGGACTGTCCTCAATCGTCGCGTTCGTATTTTCATCCTGTTCCTGTTGGTCCATTTCTTGCGCCCAGTCCCCCAGCATATTTCCGGAACTGGTCGAACGATGGGAGGTAACGTTGTCATCGCTCTGATGTTGGACAGTTGTCATCTCCACTTCCGCCTTCCGGTCACCAGAAGGAGAGTTCAAGTGATCGTCGCTGTGTAGTTCCTGCATCGTCATCTCGGTATCTGTAGAATCCACTGGTCTCAGGTCGATACTGTCGTTGTCGTCCACTGTCCCCTCGGGACTATGGCTATTGTCAGCAGAAGTCAGTCGACGCTTCTTTCTTCTCTTCGGCGAACGCTGTTTCCGTTGCCTTGCTTCCGCATCGGCTGTTGGGGTTGCGTATCCTCCGTCTGGGGCCTGGCCTATCACGCTCTCGGTGGAAGCACTGGCAGCCACCACGGATGAGCCTGGAGCGGCCGTCAGCTGCATCTCTTCTGTGGTGTCCTGCGTCTGCTGTGGTGGAACCGGTGGTCGGAGTTCCAGTCCGTTGGTGTCCATGTTCTCTATAGGGGGCAGCTGCTGGTGCCCATCGGAAGTCTCCCTCACGTCGCCTCTCAGGGCTTCCACAAAGGTCAACGGTAAGACAGTCGTCGGTTGTGGCGCCTGAACGTCATCCCGTGGAGTTTGCACTAAACGTCGCTGGAGGCATTCCGAGCGGACGTGACCTTCTTTCCCGCACCCCGAGCAAGTGCGAGGTTGCCCATCATAGATTATAATCGCTCGACAACCTCCTATGTACAAATAAGAGGGGACGTGCTTGCGCAGTTCTATCCGTATTTGTCTCACCCCATTTAAAACGGGGTACGTGGTAAAACTCGTCCATTTTTCGGCCACATGGGATAGAACTGTACCGTATGGTCGAAAGGCGTCGGTAACAAGTTCAGACGGGACCTCAAACGGAAGTTCGAAGACTCGTATAGTGCGGATCCCCATTCCCGCGTGATCGACTGTAACCGCACCAACATTCCCGTCGGCATGACAGAAACGATACCCGTTCGGTGATCGTTGTAGAATTCTTTCGCAAGCAGCCTCGTCAACAAGCTTGACATAGACGACGCTTGAAACGAGCGATAAATTGATTCCCACGATTTCCTGTGGATCGATTTTTACCTCTTCTCTGAAGAAACGTTCAATCTCGTGTGCCTTTGGTCGTGTATAGTCGTTCGCAAAACTGAACTTCAAAGTCGTTTTTCTGTACGAGTGTGCCATCTCGTTCTAGACTCACAACACCGCACACGCGAAGCTGCTCCGGCGTAAACAAACAGGCGCGCGCACCACAGCGCGGCCGGCAGGCAACACGGTCCGCACTGTGTCACTGCCGAAGGCAGACTGAACTAGCACTCCTGAAAGAAAGGATATTGCGGAGACATGGCTTAGCCACAGCCTGGGGGATGTTTCTGGAAACATCCCCCAGATTGTGGCTAAGCCATGTCTCCGCAATATCCTTTCTTTCAGGAGTGCTAGTTCTGCATGGTTCGCAGGAGAGCTTCTGTAAAGTTTGGAAGGTAGGAGACGAGGTACTGGCAGAAGTAAAGCTGTGAGTACCGGGCGTGAGTCGTGCTTCGGTAGCTCAGTTGGTAGAGCACTTGCCCGCGAAAGGCAAAGGTCCCGAGTTCGAGTCTCGGTCGGGCCCACAGTTTTAATCTGCCAGGAAGTTTCAACATGAAATTAAATTAAGGCTGTTCTAATACAACGCAATGATTAGAAGAAAAATGACATTAAAACATTTAGTAAGCATTTGTGATCGTGTCTTGTATTGCATAATGCATTTAAAGATTAGTACAATGACTGTTATTAATTAATCATCCGCTCGCACAGAGAATACAACAACACTACGCAGGGCAGTTGCGGCCGCTGGAGATTGCAGCAATCTGAAACAGAGAACATTAAACACGAATTGTTCCCAATGGAGCCGAATTTTAACGATCAGTACTTAATGGCTGGAGGCCAGCTAATCGCGCCCTTACTGCGGTCTCATAACATATTATACGCATCAAAAAAATTTTTGCATCACCTCGGTTGCGAGAGTTCCGGAACCCGTACAGAAAATTGGAATAGAGATCAACATAAACATCATTTCCGCCCTTTTTATTGCTCATGAAAACCGCACGTTGCATGCTGTACCATCATACAGCGAGACCTTTGGAAGTGGTGGCCCAGATTGCTGTACACACCGCTACCTATATTACCCAGTAGCACGTCCTTTTGCATTGATGCATGCCTGTATTAGTCGTGGCACACTATCCACAAGTTCATCAAGGCACTGATGGTCCAGATTGTCCCACTCCTCAACGGCGATTCGGCGTAGATCCCTCAGAGTCGTTGGTAGATCACCTCGTCCATAAACAGCCCTTTTCAATCTATCCCAGGCGTGTTCGATAGGGTTCATGCCTGGAGAACATGCTGGCCACTCTAGTCGAGCGATGTCGTTATCCTGAAGGAAATCATTCACAAGATGTGCACGATGTGGGCGCGAATTGTCGTCCATAAAGACCAATGTGTCGCCAATATGCTGCCGGTATGACTGCACTGTCGGTCAGAAGATGGCATTCACGCATCGTACAGCCGTTATGGCGACTTACATGACTACCAGCGACGGACGTCGGCCCCACCTTGCTGCACTCGCTGGAGAGTGTATCTAAGGCGTTCAGCCTGACCAAGTTGCCTCCAAACACGTCTCCGACGGTTGTCTACTTGAAGGCATATGCGATACTCATCGGTGAAGAGAACATGATGCCAATCCTGAGCGGTCCTTTCGGCATGTCGTTGGGCCCATCTGTACCGCAGATGTCGTGGTTGCGAAGATAGACCTCGCCATGGACATCGGGAGTGAAGTTGTGCATCATGCAGCCTACTGCGCACAGTTTGTCGTAACACGACGTCCTGTGGCTGCACGAAAAGCATTATTCAACATGGTGGCTTTGCTGTCAGGGTTCCTCAGAGCCATAATCCGTAGGTAGCGATCATCCACTGCAGTACTAGCTCTTGAGTGGCCTGAGAGAGGCATGTAATCGACAGCTCCTCTCTGTAGCTCTTCCATATCCGAACAACATCGCTTTGGTTCACTCCGAGACGCCTGGACACTTCCCTTGTTGAGAGCGCTTCCTGGCACAAAGTAACAATGCTGACACGATCGAACCGCGGTATCGACCGTCTGGACATGGTTGAACTATAGACAACACGAGCCGTGTACCTCCTTCATGGTGGAATGACGAACTGCTCGGCTGCCGGACCGCCTCCGTCTAATAGAGCTGCTCATCCATGGCTATTTATATCTTTGGGCCTATTTATATCTTTGGGCGCGTTTAGTGACATCTCTGAACGGTTAAAGGGACTGTATCTGTGGTACAACATCCACAATCAACGCCGATCTTCAGGAGTTCTGGAAACCGGGGTGATATAAAACTTTCTTTGAGGTGTGTACTTTATATGAGTTACCAATTAATAAGAAAATCAGGTGCAGCCCAGAAATGTCAATATTAGCCCTTGGGCAAAAAATTTTGACGAATACTGCTCTAATCCGGATTTTTTAAACGTTATAAGAATTCCTTTGTAAGATGGTGCCTATCGGCAACAAAGGGCGCCCATATGATAGTGTGAAGGGGACCGGAGGGGTGGGGCACGGCCGGGGTATGGTGTACTAATATTCTGGAAGACGATGAGACTCGTAAATAGCCATAAAAATGTTCCTTTTAAAACTCTGATACAAACCTGCCTAACATCGATTTTTAAGTCATTTTCTGGAAAGAAAAACACCTGACTAAACTACATTTTTTCTTCCCCCTCCCCCTCCCCTCCCCCTAAGGCATTTAATAGACTGTCTATGGCGATGCTGTCGTCTTGAGCAATGACTGCAAACTAGGCGAGGATTCCCTACGCGGCCGTAGCTAGAGCATCGATTGTGGTGGCGTAGCGAAGCTCTGTGAGGTGTGGCTACGCCGGCGTTCTTCATACCGTGAATAACTCAGTCCTGTCACAAACTTCGTTTGGTGCCGTCTATAATAACACCGGTCTGCAAAAAAAAAAAAAAAAAAAAAATTGAACTTACAAAAGCATTGTACGATTATACGGTACACTGCTTCTGAGAGATAATTAGCTCCGTGGCATTTGTGCCGGCAACTGTGAGAGTCAGCACCGACATAAACAAGGAAGGAGAGAAGTTGCGATGGACAGTGGCAGGACACCAAAATGATCTGTACGTAACACTTTAAGACTAATTGATCATTTTATTTCTAAAAATAAAAGAAATTTAACTCCTTCCTGTGCCTTTATCTACTATTACTACTCGCGGCTTCCCATTACTCAGTACTGATGCTCTCGAAGTCTGCGACCGTACTGGGGTTCCAGTACAGCACTCGTGGCTGCCGCATCGCGGTCGCGAAGTGGGGCCGAAGCAGTTTCAGATAAGTTTTTGCAGGCTGACGATAATTTATGGGTTTGTGGTATTAACTTGACGATGTCCACTATGGAAAATGGTTGTTGTTGTTGTTGTCTTTTCATGCTGTGCTGACGGTACCAAACGTAATTTAATTATCATTTTCGAACGCAAAACAATGGCAAAACCATCTGAAATATCGCACGTACATGACAAGGGTTGGATGGTCGACGCTGTTAGGGAAATTATGAATGAACAGTATGTGTGAGAGAAGGAAAGCTGCTTTATTGAAGAAGAATTCTCCTCTTGTGCTACATCAGTTTAGTAGTCATTTGCAAACTTCTGTGAGATGGAAACTGAGACAGAGAAATACAGAGACTGGTTTGATGAAGCCCTCCATGTTACTCTATCCTGTGCAAGCTTCTTCATCTCCCAGTACCTACTGCAACCTACATCCTTCTGAATCTGCTTAGTGTATTCATCTCTTGGTCTCCCCCTACGAATTTTACCCTCCACGCTGCTCTCCAATACTAAATTGGTGATCCCTTGATGCCTCAGAACATGTCCTATCAACCGATCCCTTCTTCTGGTCAAGTTGTGCCACAAACCTCTCTTCTACACAATCCTATTCAGTACTTCGTCATTGGTTATGTGATCTACCCATCTAATCTGAAACATTCTTCTGTAGCACCACATTTCAAAAGCTTCTTGTCTTGTCCAAACTGTTTATCGTCCATGTTTCACTTCCATACATGGCTACACTCCATACAAATACTTTCAGAAACGACTTCCTGACACTTAAATCTATACTCGATGTTAACAAATTTCTCTTCTTCAGAAATGCTTTCCTTGCCATTGCCAGTCTACATTTAATATCCTCTCCGACCATCATCAGTTATTTTGGTCCCCAAATAGCAAAACTCCTTTACTACTTTAAATGTCTCATTTCCTAATCTAATTCCTTCAGCATCACCCGACTTAATTCGACTACATTCCATTATCCTTGTTTTGCTTTTGTTGATGTTGATCTTATACCCTCCTTTCAAGACACTGTCCATTCCGTTCAACTGTTCTTCCAAGTCCTTTGCTGTCTCTGACAGAATTACAATGTCATCGGCGAACCTCAAAGTTTTTATTTCTTCTCCATGGATTTTAATACCCACTGCTTGCTCAATATAGAGTTTGAATAACATCGGGTAGAGGGTACAACCCTGTCTCACTCCCTTCCCAACCACTGCTTCCCTTTCATGTCCCTCGACTCTTATAACTGCCATCTGGTTTCTGTACAAATTGTAAATAGCTTTTCGCTCCCTGTATTTTACCCCTGCCACCTTCAGAATTTGAAAGAATGGTAATTTTGAAAGAATGGTAATTTTGAAAGAATGGAAAATGGTAGTTACTTTTATTCTGAAGAAGGTTGGGTTATCCTGACTGAAACCTAGGTAAATTCTAGGTAAACGGTGCAACTGAAGCTGTTGGTTATTAAAATTAAAATTTGTATTTATACAGTTGCTGACAGGGCCGCGAAATGTTGAAAATATTTGAGTTCTTTAATAAGTTTCAGCTAGTAATAGCGAATACTCTGTTCAAGAATCTCAAGAGGAGGAGGTATACTTGGAAAAGGCCGCGTAGTACGTGAAGATTACAGCATGGTCAGACAGATTCCAAAATGGAATACTGGATTGTAAGGTGTACTCAGGAACAATGCAGTAGTGGTGCAGAGTAGGTTGAACTTTAAGAGATGAGTCGAAAGGAATCAATATGCAAAGGAGTGGGACACGGAAGTGTTAACGAATGACGAGATACGCTTGAAGTTCTCTATGACTGTGGATGCAGCAATTAAAAATATTCCAGTAGGCAGTACAGTTGAAGAGGAATGGACTTCTCTAAAAAGAGTCATCACAGAAGTTGCAAAGAGAAACATAGGTACAAGGAAGGTAAGTGCGAAGAAATAATGCATAACAGAAGAAATACTTCAGTTGATCGATGAAAGAAGAAAGTACAAAAATGTTCAGGGAAATTCAGGAATAGAGAAATAGAGGTCGCTGAGGAATGAAATAAATAGGAAGTGCAGAGAAGCCAAGACGAAGTGGCTGCATAAAAAACGTGGAGAAATTGAAAAAGAAATGATTGTCGGAAGGACTGACTCAGCATATAGAAAAGTCAAAATAACCATCGGTGAAATTAAAAGCAATTGTGGTAACATTGATAGTGTAACTGGGATTCCACTGTTAAATGCAGAGGGGAGAACGGATACGTGGAAAGAGTACATTGAAGGCCTCTATGAGAGGGAAGATGTGTCTGACGTGATAGAAGGAGATATCCACTATCAGAATCAAAATTTAAGAGAGCTTTGGAAGACTCATAATCAAATAAGGCAGAAGGAATTGACAGCATTCCATCAAAATTGCTAAAATCATGTGGGGAAGTGGCAATAAAACGACTATTACCGTTGGTGAGCTGAATGTATGAGTTTGGCGACACACCCTCCGACTTTCGGAAAAATATCATCCACACAATTCTGAAGACTGGAACAGCCTACAACTGCGAGAATTACCGCACAATCAGCTTAACAGCTCTTGCATTCAAGTTGATTACGAGAATAATATACAGAAGAATGGAAAGGAAAATTGAGGACATTTGACATGACGATCAGTTTGGCTTTTGGAAAGGTAAAGACAACAGTGAGGGAATTCTGACGTTGCAACTAATAATGGAAGCAAGATTAAAGAAAAATCAAGACACATTCATAGGCTCTCTCGATCTGGAAAAAGCTAGATGGTGGAAGATGTTCGAAATTCTGAGAAAAATAGGGGTACGCTATAGGGAGAGACGGGTAATATACAATATGTACGAGAGCCAAGAGGGAATAAGAAGAGTGGACGACCAAGAACGAAGTGCTCGAATACGAAAAGGGTGCACGGCCAGGATGTAATCTTTCGCCCCTACTGTTCAATCTGTACATCGAAGAAGCAATGATGGAACTGAAGGTTCAGGAGTGGAATTAAGATTCAAGGTGAAAGGGTATCAATGATACAATTCGCTGATGACATTGCTATCCTGAGTGAAAGTGAAGAAGAATTACGTGATCTTCTGAATGGAATGAACCGTACAGAATATGGATTGAGAGTAAATCGAAGAGAGACGAAGGTGATAAGAGCAGAAGTGAGAACAGCGAGAAACTTTACCTCAGGATTGATGGTCACGAAATATATGAAGGAGTTCTGCTAGCTAGGCAGCAAAATAACGAATGACTGACGGAGCAAGAAGGACATCAAAAGCAGACTAGCACTGGCAAGAAGGGTATTCCTGGACAAGAGAAGTCAACTAGCCTCAAGCATAGGAAGAAATTTCTGAGAACGTACGTTTGGAGCACAGCGTTCTATTGTAGTGAAACATGGACTGTGGGGAAACAGGAAGAGAGGAGATTCGAACTGTTTGAGATGTGGTGTGCAGTCGAATGTGGAAAATTAGGTGGACTGATGAGGTAAGGAATGAGGAGATTCTGCGCAGAATCGTAGAGGAAAGGAGAAGGGACCGGATGGTAGGACATCTGTTAACACATCAGAGAATAAGTTCGATGCTACTGGAGGAAGCTGTAGAGGGTAAATCCAGCAAATAATTGAGGACGTAGGTTGCAAATAAGAATGCATCTAACGATGTTCTCTTTATTTTAAATCGACCAATACTCTCGAAATTTAAGACTGTCATCACTGATGAATGTAGAGGCTAGGAGGGGAGCACTGGACGCTGCAACCAGTTGAGAAGCGAGCGCCCTGAAATGTTATGGGTTAGATAGATAGCAGAGCCTCGCTTCTGTTGACGCTGCAGAAATTATTCCATCTAACTTTTGATATAGTGAAGACCTGTTAGATTTAGGCCCCCTTCACACGAAGCTACTTAGCACCGCTTCATATGAGGCCATCGAGAAGCCCTTCTCTGCAGCGAGTGAGCATTCGTACTGCGCTGCTGGACAGAAAAGCGGCTCCTTTGTCGCCGCTTTGATCTGCCGCTGCTGTCGCGCCGTCGTCTCTCGGTTCCGTCATGGGATCTTTTTTACTCAATAAGAACATGAAAAAGAAATAACTCAAAAGTAAATTCTGGGTGTCACTGTTTCTTGTAAGTTAAGGTTTCACTAAAAATCAGTTAGTTTGCCCAAGTGTGTGGCGGCTACAAAAGGGTAAACATTGAGAGGTGGACATACATAAGGTGGACTGGACACTTGAATGCGGATACTTTCAGAATAAGTGGAAATTTCATGTTACGAGAGCGAAGCAGTCGTATTTGACATCTGTGGAATAGTCGACTTATGGCAGTGACAGTAATATCTCTGAAGTTGTGTGTGTTTGGCTCACACTCAAACCTTCAAATGTCAATTGTCAGACACTCAGATCGCTGCCAAACGGTGTATATAATAGAGTATCAACCAAAACACCAATTTAGTTCGTGCCGTGTGCTGCCTTCCAGTAGAACATGTGTAAATGGTAATTAAAAGTAACACTAGAACTACGGAGCACAGGAAAGGCGTATCAGTGAGTGACAGTTACGTACACATCCCGTGGGTGAGTTGTTAGAGCGTTGGTGTCTTGCCGCAAGTCCCGCATTTAAACCCCACTGATGACACTTTGTTTTGACCGTTTACGCGTGGAACTGTTATATGGGAGAACATTTTCCTGACATGTAAAAGGACTTTTCGAAGTTTGTAGCATTGCTCTTTTGGCAGTCTGCTTTCGCTTCACTAGCTGAAAGTGGCAAAGCTGTAGAGTGCATTTGTACAGATAGGTGTGTTGTTGTGTCGGACGTGTGCGATAGAACAACACCACTCTTGATGAAGCAGCTGCTGCATCTGTAGTTTTTACAGAATAAGCATAAACAATTGGAACAGCAGACAAAAGAAACAACCGCATTACACTTGCGGAAGTATTAAAGAGTCAAATATAACACTTTCACGCATTATACAGTTGAAAAAAGGTCATCATTGGGATATAAACCCAGTGCCCTTGGTACGACGATCTAACGATTGCCAACTTCCCCACGGAAGCTATACATATTACTGTCGGCCGCGGTGGTCTAGCGGTTCTGGCGCTGCAGTCCGGAACCGCGGGACTGCTACGGTCGCAGGTTCGAATCCTGCCTCGGGCATGGGTGTGTGTGATGTCCTTAGGTTAGTTAGGTTTAAGTAGTTCTAAGTTCTAGGGGACTTATGACCTAAGATGTTGAGTCCCATAGTGCTCAGAGCCATTTATACATATTACTTACTCACAGACACGCTTTTTCTGTATTCCGTAGCTCTGGTGTTACTTTTAATTTGTGTTTATGCCCGCACTGTTGGACGACAGCACACAGTACGGACTAAATCGGAGTTTTGGTTGGTACTCTGTTGACATAAAGCGTTTAGTACCGATTTCAGGGTCTGACATCTGGAGGTTTGCGTGTCAGTCGTAGAGCGGAGAGTAGTCAAGGGTTCACATGGAGTAAGCTGACAGAACTTTTAGCGGAGTGCTGGCCGGAGTGGCCGAGCGGTTCTAGGCGCTACAGTCTGGAACCGCGCGACCGCTACGGTCGCAGGTTCGAATCCTGCCTCGGGCATGGATGTGTGTGATCTCCTTAGGTTAGTTAGGTTTAAGTAGTTCTAAGTTCTAGGGGGCTGATGACCTCAGCAGTTAAGTCCCATAGTGCTCAGAGCCATTTGAACCATTTCTTTTTTTAGCGTAGTGCATATTGGAGGAGGATTTTGCTGAAGAAAATTGTTCGATTTGAGTAATCGTGAAATCATTGCCTTGTAAGACTTTCGTAAAGAAAGTAAAGTTTTTGGTTTTCAGTGATTTTTCCGTTCTTGTGAGAGAAGAGTTTAAAATACAGTATTGTCATCGGTTTAGTATTTTCATTTCAAGTAAAAAGCCACCGCCAATTCTAAACATTTTCTTTGTAATTCAGATTTTTAATGGGACAGTGAACAGTGTGTGTTTCATAGTGTTGCTACGTAATTTCAGTGTTTGAATTTTTTTGGGTAGTGTGCAGCTCGATTTTAGTAATGGTTTTTGAGCAACAGTTTTGATTTAATTTCCTGCACTGTGAACGCGCTTAGTCTTGTCTTTAGGTAAACATGTGAAACGCTGTTCGCAACAGTAATATCAGTTCAAGCTTTTTACAATAGAGTACAGTGACTTCAGTTTTGAGTAAAAAGCAAGCAAACATATTAATGCTTATACATGACCGATTGATGGAGCCAGAGGAAACAACTTTCAACACATACGTGTAATCAAGGCAGCTGACTATGGATCGTTTTATTTGGACTACAAAAACATAGTCATGGTGAACAATCGGGTTTCTGCCTGTTATTCGCGTCTTTCTTGTACTATATTTCAACTGCGTTGACTCGGAGTCTTCTTTAGGTGCTGTCCGATACTGGGTCCAATATGTTTTTTTTTGGTCTTAATTGTCATTTTAACCTTATACTAAGTAGGCCAGCAGCGGCAAAACTACGCCGCTCTTCGGCCACAGACATTACAATGAGAACAGATGAAGACAGAGAAAAACAAAACGATGGATAAAAAACAGTAGACACACAAAGTAAAACACATGGAGCCGTTCACAGGCGTAGCGAAATAAAGAAAAGGTGCAGGACTGATACACGAACATAGAGGACAAAAACGACACACGTGAACGAGGAGCACGGACGGTGAGACACTAAGGCACTAACACGATGGCACACAAAAAACCGATGGCGATTATCTCCGGCGCGCGAATGTTCACTGTACGTGTACGAGTCTGGGGACCTGCCAGAGGAGAAAAGGTGGGGGAGGAGGGGGAGTGGGAGGGTGTAGATGCCAGTGGCAGAGGAGTGGGGAGGGGGTAAGAAGGTAGGGGGGTAGGGGAAGCCCAGGGGGAGAGGAGGGAGGGAGGAGGGAGAGGGTGCCCTTGGGGTGGCAGGGGAGGATCAAAGTTGGTAGGAGGGGTAGATGGAGGGGGGGTTGGCGGTAGCCACCTTGGGTGAGGGTATGGAGAGTGGAGAGATGGAGAGCAGGTGGGACATGGGAATACAAGTGAGGCAGCAGATTGGGGTAGGAGAGGATGGGTGAGACAAGTGGGTGAGGGGGATCAAGTTTGCGGGAGGTGTAGAGGATCTGTACCCATTCGAAAACGAGGAGGTGCGGGGACAGAATGATGTCACACAGGATCCGCGTGGGGGGAGGGGAGGCAGATGCGATAGGTGAGGCGGAGCGCATGGCGTTCTAGGATTTGAAGGGATTTGTAAAAGGTAGGAGGGGCGGAGATCCAGGTGGGATGGGCATAGCAGAGGATAGAGCGGATGAGGGATTTATAGGAGGATGGTGGAGGGGTCCAGATCCCATGAGCAGCCAGAAAGGAGTGTGAGGAGATGGAGTTGGAGCATGCCTTGGCTTGGATAGTCCGGAGATGGGGGGCCAGGAGAGGCGATGGTCAAGGGTGACGCCAAGGTACTTGAGGGTGGGGGTGATGGTAACAGGATGGCCATTAATGGTGATATAGAAGTCGAGGAGACGGAAGGAAGGGGTGGTTTTGCCTACAATGATCGCCTGGGTCTTGAGAAACCACTGGTTACATCAAGTGGTGAACCGGTCAAGATGGGATTGGAGAAGGTGTTAGGAGCGGTGCAGGGTGGGGCGGGAGCAAGAAAGGGGGTGTCATCGGCGTACTGGAGAAGGTGGACGGAGGGTGAAGACGGCGGCATGTCCGCCATACCAAGAAGGTAGAGAAGAGGGGAGAGGACGGAACCTTGGGGCACACCGGCGGAGGGGTAGAAGGTGTAGGAATCCGTGTTATGGATGGTGACATAGGAGGAACGTTGGGAAAGAAATGACCCGATCAGACGGACGAGTCCAAATATGGAACGAGTCCGGTATTTATGCATATGTTAGGCGCTCCGTCTGCGGTCCGCGCCGCGCGAGGTGCTCTGTCCGTGGTATGCGCCGACCGATAGCAGCGACTGTAGTGTTTTCTTCTAGCCGCGGCTCTTCCGAACGTCGTGCACCTACTTTGTGATTATTAACCGTTGGCAAGGTTGTATGAGGTTCTGAATGACGTTCAAGTCGAGCTGGACATTTTATCTTCCGACTGTTCTCATTTAAGTCCTCCTGTGATATAGGACGCTGTGTTACTGTGTCGTGCCGTGTCAGGGGTTCCTTCCAAGGTCCTTGCCCGACAGGAGCGGCTGCATTGTTTTTTCAGGCTGCCGGTGTTCAAACTGGCGCTTGAGACTCGGTAGAACGTTCTCGGGTATTGGGTCTGTTGTCTAAGGTATCATTTCAAGTGCGTCCTTTGTTACATGTTCTGGGATGTTCATCTTCATTCTTGTTTCCCCTGGTGCTTGGTATTTTCTCTGTTGCGTCTTCAAAAGATCGAGGCGGGGTTTCAGCCAGGGCTCAGCTGGAAAGCAGTTTCACTATTAATGAGATTATCCGTGATTTTAATCTCGATAGTTTCCTTGATGACGCCGTCCCGGTATCTCGTTGTTCGTGCTAGAATCTTGCGATCATTATAGATCACCCAATAACTGGATTCTAAACAATGCTCGACAAATGCCTGACTTAGTCTGATTTGGGTATGGTTTCTTTACGCCTGATGTCAATGTTCCTGATCGTCTGGCCGACTTATGCCGTACCACATTCACATGGCATGCGGTAAACACCCGGCTTCTGTAGACCCAAGTCATCCTTCACACTTTCTAGTAGTGTATGGATGGAACACGCTCTTGATGTTACGTTTGAGGAGAATTCTGCTGATTTTGGCAGATATCGATCTGACATATGACAAATACGCAACCTTCTTACTTTCTTCTTGTATGTCTTGAGCAACCACTGGACGATACAGGGCGCAGTGCCCTTTGAACATCTCGAGAAAAGTAGAACACAGATTGTAGGTTCTGTCTCCGTTACGAAAATAGTCAGGTTCTGAGTGCTGAGTACTCCATTTGCTGGATGGTGGCTACTGGTGGCTTGCAGGTAGAAGCCGGTGTGAGTGAGTTTACGGTGCACACTGTGACTGAAGGCACCATCTGCTTTGATTAGTACGTCTAGGAATGTGAGCAGTTCATCTTTCTCCAGTTCCATGGTGAATTTTTATGGTGCCTCGTTTTTGAAAACGTTGGCGGATGGAGCAAGGAAAACCTGTGATCCGTAGCTGCGTCACGCAGAAATAAAACGTCACCAATGCATTGCATAAGAATGGTTATTCATTCGCTCAGGTGAAAAGAGCGTTAAGACCACAGCATAGAAATCATAGTGATACTCAAACGCCTGTGAAACCGAAAGTTTTCCTGCCATTCACTAAGAACGTGACTCACTGCAAAGGAAAAATCTTGAAGAAGCGGGAAATTGCGATAATTTACACATCAAAATGGTTCAAATGGCTCTGAGCACTATGGGACTTAACTGCTCAGGTCATCAGTCCCCTAGAACTTAGAACTACTTAAACCTAACTAACCTAAGGACATCACACACATCCATGCCCGAGGCAGGATTCGAACCTGCGACCGTAGCGGTCGCGCGGCTCCATACTGTAGCGCCTAGAACCGCTAGGCCACTCCGGCCGGCAATTTACACATCAAATACGGAAGATACAAGATCAGCTAAAATCGGCCGAGGATGCTCGCCAACCGTTGCAAAAAGCCGGAGTTACAGGATTCAGTGTTAGGTTAGTGTTGTTTAACGTCCCGTTGACAACGAGGGCATTAGAGACGGAGCGCAAGCTCGGGTTAGGGAAGGATGGGGAAGGAAATCGGCCGTGCCCTTTCAAAGGAACCACCCCGGCATTCGCCTGAAACGATTTAGGGAAATCACGGAAAACCTAAATCAGGATGGCTGGAGACGGGATTGAACCGTCGTCCTCCCGAATGCGAGTCCAGGATTCAGTGTAATTGTGGGGAGGTGTAAGTGGGTACTATAAAAAGGACTATCAAAAAACAACTGGAAGAGCACAAGGGCAATTGCAGAAGAGGGGAGACTGACAGATCAGCTGTTGCGGAACATCCTTTACAGCAGGAGACTACCAGATTCATTTTGATAGGACTGAAGGACAGGACAGGTAGTTTAATTTATGGTAAGGGCCAAAATGAGTGGATGTCAGTTCCATTCGAACATACTACTTTATTCATTTGACAAACATTACAAGAGTAAAGAAAACATTAAAAACCGAGCAAGCCAAACATTAATTTTTTGGTTTAGAACTTAATTCCCCGCTAAATGCGCCATTCAATCTCACGGCTCAAGGGCAAAATAACTTTATTTTAAAACCGGCTGAAGGCCAATAACTTAAAACTCAAAAGCAGGAATTTGAATTTAATAGCAGAAGGCTTATCTTAAAACATTTCTCTAAATTAGGCTGAAGGCCCAAACAATCTCACGCTCTAAGGGCAAAACAACGTTAACTTAAAATCGGCTGAAGGTCAATGACTTAAGGCTCAAAACAAGCAGAAAGCCTTACCCTAAAATTCTTTAAATCAGGCAGAAGACCCAAACAATCTCACGCCTTAAGGGAAAAACAACTTTAATTTAAATCGGCTGTAATCCATACATAACAAACAACAAGGACAAATAAGAAAAGGCAGCATATCAAACGGCACTCAAAAGTTTCCAAGGGTCGGCCTGGAATCCAAATACCAACGCTCGCTTAGGTGTCGGGCAAACAATTCTCAATCCGACGACAACCCAACCGACAGACAGTCATCAGACCAAGCGACAGGATAACTTCCGCTCCACATGGCCAGCACACAACAGGGAGTTCAATGGAACAACGCAGAAGGTATCGGCGCCCACAACGAATTACACATTCAGCTGTCAAACTACACGCCGTGCTGGACAGCCACAACCTGACGAAGAAAATACACTGCCTGAATTGACGTCAAGGGCCAGGGTAGGTAACCGGAACGTCAACGGCCACAAGGCAGAAGATTCCGCTGGTGCACTTCAATTCAGACATAATCCAGGCAAGTTAAACTCTACAGGAGGGCGGCTAGAATTTCATCAACTTGAAAACACGTTGTTGCTCGCGGAAATGTCCCAACAGACCACAGCGAAATTCAAACGACACAGTGTGAACAGTTGGGCTGGCTGGTAGACTCCACTTTCGTGTCCTGGATCGGTGAGCCACGGACCTCGTAGCAGTGGATCAGCCCTTCACACTCCGACCACGGTGGACTCCGCCAGCGGCGCCGGCCAGACACGCGCCACGGTGACTTCCTCGCTGCTCCACGCCAGCAGACCAACTGCCTGCACACGGCACAGCCGGAAACCATAAGCGCGAGAGCAAAGATAGTACAAGGTGCGAATATCGATACACGCTCCTGCTGCGACTTGCGGAGAGAGAGAATAACAGCATAATCGCGATAACCGCGGGAGACTAATTGCAGAATAGCAACCAAGGATTAATGCAAAGCGTAACACGAGCCAGCCACGGCTCAGGACCCAAGTACTGGCAGCCATAAGCGGATACCAAGAAAGGCTATACAGAGAGGCCATATAGTGAGACACCCCAGGAATTTCAGTAGGAAGGAGGAAGGCGTGAAATACGAGGGCTGTCCAGAAAGTAAGTTACGATTGATCGCGAAATGAAAATCACAGTGAAAATCAGAAATGTTTCATTTGTAACAGTTAGCTACACCTTTCAGCTACTTCTCTACGTAGTCGCCGTTCTGACTCAGACAGTCGTCGTAGCGTTGTACCAACTTTCCAATACCCTCATCATAGAAGGCAGCCGCCAGTGCTTTCCGCCAATTCTCTACGCTGGCCTAAAGCTCGTTGTCTGTGCCAAAATGTTGTCTTCATAGCCAGCGGTTCGTTTGAGCACAGATGAAACTCAGTGGGAGACAATTACGGGCTGTATTGTGGGTAACCAAACATTTTCAATTGAAACGATGCAGGAACATCTTCATTGCCCCTGCAGAATGAGGCTGAGAATTGTCTTGAAGAAGAAACCGCACGACAGTTATGTAATGTGGGTTGCATAGCTTTAGGGGAAAATTCTCACCAGGCCCTCGTACTTGGCGGGAGACACTATTTTCTATAACATCTTTACGCGCTCACTGAGAGCTCAGGAATGAAAAGAGCGACATAATTCTACCTAGAGTCATACCAGAGACACTGCGCAACACATCTTTGCAAAGCTTTATCGTATTTTCATAGTCGTTTCCATTTCGCGACCGATCGTAACTTACTTTCTGGACAGCCCTCGTAGAATGAAACATGGATTCCGGTGCTGAAGAAAATGTGTACCAGTCTTCCACCATGGGATGATAGTAACAGCGGATAACTGCAGTCGACAACGGCCAATTGCGCACTCGTATTTAAACCATTTGACGTCACGCCACTGCGCGCAAGCATCCAGAAGCGGAATTTTGCTGCAGTCAGAAGCGAGCCAGGGTGTGAGTCGGAAATTTAACAAAGCAACGATCCCCGTTGAAAATGTCCTCCTCAAATGGGGACGAAATGTCGGGTTTTAAAGTGAAATCCCTTCGACCACGGCATAATAGACTGGCATATTTAATTAATGACGTCGAACTTTGAGACGGGAAACAGGGGCGACGCCTAGTGGCGCGGAAGCAATGGGGCGCTGGTAGGTCGCTGGAAGGAGTTGGCACCTAATTCCCGTAAATTCCGAGGAGGGGGTCGATGACCTCTGACGCCATGTTCAATCATATCCCACATGTGTTCGAACGGGTTCAGATCTGGCGACTGGGGGAGGGAACAGCGCGTAATTAAAACCCACAGCTGTGTTCCTTGAACCACTCCAGGCCTTGTTACAAGGCGCATGTTCTTCTTGAAAAATGCCACTGCCATCGGGGCAAAGGGTTCTGAGGTCATCAGTCCCCTAGAACTTAGAACTACTTAAACCTAACTAACCTAAGGACATCACAGACATCCATGCCCGAGGCAGGATTCGAACCTGCGACCGTAGCGGTCGCGCGGTTCCAGACTGAAGCGCCTAGAACCGATCGGTCACACCGGCCGGCCACTGACATCGGAAGACATAATCGTCATGAAGGGGTGTACGTAGTCTGCCTCCAGTGTACGATGCCCCTTGGTCGCCTTGATGCCTTGCAATACTCCAATGGGCCCATAGACGCCCACGTGAATGTTCCCAGGCCGTAATGGAGGCGCCGCCAGTTTGTCTGTATTTCGCAGTACACGTGTCAAGGAGTTGTTCCCGTGGAAGACGACAGGTTGCCGCCCTCCCATCGCATGATGAAGAAGATATCGGGATTCATCAGACCATGCGGTGCTGTGCCACTGCGCCAACTTCCACTGCTGATGGCCATGCCCAAATGGTTCAAATGGCTCTGAGCACTACGGGACTTAACATCTGGGGTCATCAGTCCTCTAGACTTAGAACTACTTAAACCTCAGTAACCTAAGGACATCACACACATCCATGGCCGAGGCAGGACTCGAACCAGCGACCGTAGCAGCAGCGCGGCTCCGGACTGAAGCGCGGTCATGCCTATTTCAGTCATAGTTGTCGATATCGTGGTTTTAACAATGGCTCATGCCAACGTTAGGAGTGTTAGGTGCAATGTGTATTCAGACACATTTGTGCTCTGCCCAGCATTAAAGTCTGATGTCAGTTCCACCATAGTTCACCGCCTGTCCTGTTCTACCAGTTGGCCCAGCCTACGACGTCCGACATCTGTAATGAAGGGAGACCGCCCAACTCCACAACATCTGGACTTGGTTTCACCTTGGTTTAGCCACACGTTGCAGACACTCACCACAGCCGTCCTCGAACACCCCTCAAGTTGTCCCGTTTCCGAAATACTCGAGCGGAGCTTTCTGGCTACAGTATTCAATCTGTCCTCGGTCAAACTCAATAAATGGCGCGCCGTCCTCATTCTACACGCGGACAGCACGGTCGCTGATACTACACGCAATGTGCAGATGTCTGACTAGGAGTCATTCCTAGCCAAGTGACGCTGCTATCGCATGGACAGGTTTATATCGATAGGAAGTTCGGTGTTCTTAATGTTTTGGCTGGTCAGTGTATAGTTATGTTTACCATCCACAGCTGCCACACTGTTGGCTAAATTGACCGCCGTTTCAGTGAAACTTTAACTTCTCTCTCTTCGAGAAATAGTGGCCTCCTCCTTTTGCTTTTATTATTAAGTAAGAGAAGTAAAAGAGAGGCGCCCTGCTCGTCAGACTCCATGACGGAACAGGTACACGGCGGAGCTGCAGCAGCGGCAGAACAAAGCGGCGACAAAGGGGCCGCTTCTCCTTCCACTGGCGCAGCGCCGTGTGAAGCCTCGGCGAGCTGCAGTGAAGCGCTTCTCCGTGGTACGTCAGCAGGAGGCCTCTAGTTTTTCTGGACAGATTACGGTCGCATGTACGCACAGTTGCAATACTTAGCAATTCATGGACATCGAAAAGGCCTTCGAACGTCTATGGCACAACGGCCTCATTCGAAAACTCAACGACGCAGGGTTTCCCGACGGGCTCGTACGTCTCATACACTCATATCTCACGGACAAGAGTTTCAACACCGACGTGCAGGGCAAACAATCGACACAACATGGTATCCAGGCTGCAGTACCCCAAAGAAGCATCCTAGGGCCCTTACTGTTTAACCTCTACTTTAACGACCTCCCAGCTACATGCAACATGACAGTGGCAATCTACGCGGATGACACTGCCATCCTTGCACAAGACTGGAAGCCGTCTAACATTAACTCACGACTGCACTCAGAGCGGCAGAGTCTTGGCTGGTGAAATGGCGTGTTAGAGTAAACGTCGACAAGTGCGAAGCCGTCCTGTTCAGTAGAAGAACGAATCTACTACGCAAACATCAGCACTGCAACCCAATAACACTACATGCACGCCCAATACGTTTCCGCGAGAAGATCAAATACCTCGGTGTCTGGCTGGACCGGAAACTACTCTGGGGGGGGGGGGGGGGGGGGGAGAGACCACATTCAACACGTGACCAACAAAGCAAACGCCAGGCTCAAACAACTCTACCCTATGCTTAACAGGCGTAGCACACTGAATACGAGGGTGTCTAGGTCCATCACACTTATTCGACCCCTGATGACGTAAGCAGCCCCTGTCTGGGGATAAATGCGCCCACACACCTGCGCCGTCTGCAGCTCATACAGAACAAAGTAATCAGAACCATAAGCAACGCTCCGCGCTACACACGCACCGCGGACCTTCACCGGGAATATCGGCTAGATATCATCTTGCAGGTATTCAAAATTCCACACGACTGTACGGAAACACGAGACACTCGCGTAACCCGTTTATCCTTTCTCTGGGTAACTACGCCCACAAACATAGATGGAAACATAATAGACCAAAGACACTATTAGCAAGAAACTAAATATTTATGGTCCATAGCACGCTAACACGACAGTACTGGCGAGCTCCTGCTACACAGCTACTACTGGTAACCCCAGATGCTCGACCCGCCGAAAACCAGGCAATAGCAGGGAAACCAGCCCCCCCCCCCCCCCCTACACTGTGAGCCGATCTATGAGCGATCGCCCACTAATGCATGATGACCTTGAACTGTTACAGAGACGCAGCAGCTGCAGCAAGCAAGCCCTACAACGAGCTTCCGCAAAGACAAAGGTAACGATGCACGATACCTCGCACTAACATAACCGCACCTTGCATGCACTGTCGCAGCTAGCAAGCCGCTACTGCCCTTACTACCCGTCCTACTGTCGCAGAGGTTTTTTCCCTTGGCGCTTGCCTTGGCACTTTCTTCCCTCTGCCCTTACAAATCGCTATCCTTCGATCGCTTTTGTCCACTTCCTGTCTCCTGATGGACCATGCCAATCATACCCAGACGCATGGATAACATCACAGCCCTCATCCTGTGACTCACGATTCGAAAACTAACATGTTATACGGAGGTAACAGTAGAACTTTTGGTTTGGTCACCGCGTCGGCGTGGGCGTGGAGCGGCCCCATCCTTTGTCAATTAATGGACTGAAGCGGAGTTATTAAGGTGTCCCAAATTCGGGTCTCGTTAAAAGAATTTGATTTGGCAAAAAAGTAATAAGTGCAAAATCTCGCTCTAAGTTGTACAAGAAGTACTATAATTTATATTTTCGAAATAGCAATGCCTATGGTATTAAGAAGTAGGATGGAATGTTCCTTCCGACATGCGTGCATATTCGCAACTGTGAATACATTGCTTGTATTTCTTGACTGCTGCAGTCGGCGAAGTCGCAACATTGCGTCGTACCATACTTATTCATAAAACTGGAACTGCTGTTTTGTATTCATTCGGCAATTACTTTTTTAGTACGCCTTAAGACGGAGGAGTGCGAACAGACATATCAGGGGTGAGAATTCTCTAAGAATATCTGTATTCTTCAGCAGTATACGAAAAAATTAAACACATATTTCAGCACAGTTCACTATAATCACTAACACTGATTTCATATATTCTACCGGAATCTGTATTTGTCACTGGTCCATATATCATTCATCTGGGAAAATATCCTTGCAATAACAGCATTAGTGCCAGGAAAGCAGCGTAGAAGGTCAGTGGACTTGAGAAAATTTGAAAATTTCTGATGAACGAAAACTAATATATGGTTATATTGTTTTAAGGCGTGCCTCACAAAAATTGAAAGAACCATTAACAAAGTTTTACAATGACATTTTGTACATAGAGTCCGCAGCTCGTGGTCTCGCGGTAGCGTTCTCGCTTCACGAGCACGGGGTCCCCGGTTCGGTTCCCGGCGAGATAGAATGTTAACGTTTCTGTATATTGTTCTTTTTGAATAAATTTTGGTGATGATACGCTTGAAAATAGTGAAGGTCGGCTTTTGTCTCTACATTTCGTAGTATTTCAGTTCTCATGAGTTAACTGTGGTCCGCCAAACACATCTTGTATTAGTTGCTTGTTGCCTGGATTCATTGATCGGACGTCACTTTCTTTTCCGCCGTGCTGCGATTTTTGTACACAAATAATTTTTCCTTCATAGTTTCACAGAGAGTCACCGAGTAAAACAGGAGTGATGTCTACCATTCCCCAAGGAAGTGTCATAGGCCCTCTGCTGCTTCTAATCAATATATATGATCGGGGGAAAATCTGAGGAGTCATGTTCTATTGTTTTCAGATGATGTTGCCATTTACCGCCCAGTAAAGTCATCGGAATATCAAGACCAATTACAAACTGATTCAGATGAAATATCAAAAGTGGCAATTGTGGTCCTAAATAATGAAAGGTGTAAGGTTACCCACATGAGTACTACATAAAAGGAGTCAGTTAAATTTCAATTACACGATAAATCACTCAAATCTGAAGGCTGTAAATTCAACTAAGTATCTAGTGATAAGAGTTACGAACAGTTCTGATTGAAACGATCACATAGATAATGTTATGTGGAAGGCGAACGAAAGACTGCGTTTTATTGGCAGAACACTTAGAAGATGCAACAGGTGTGCAGCCTGCACTAAGCTTGTTCGCTCTCTTCTGGAGTTCTGCTCGGCATATTCGATCCTTCTTTACGAGATACCATTAACGGAGGACGTCGGAAAAATTCGAAGAGGGATAGCTCTTTTTCTATTACCATGAAACAGGGGAGAGAGCGTCACGAATGTGATATTCCAGTTGGGTGGCAATCATTAAAACAAAGGCATTTTTTTTGTTGCGGCGAGATATTTTCGCGAAATTTCAATTTCTCCCCCGATTTCGACAACGTTTGTTGACGCCCACCTTCTTATGGAGAAATGGTCATCATAATAAAATACACTGAAGAGCCAAAGAAACTGGTACACCTGCCTTACGTCGTGTACGGCCCCGCGAGCACGCAGAACTGCCGCAACACAAACGTGGCATGACTAGTATCTGAAGTAGTGCTGGAGGGAGATTACACCATGAATCCTGTAAGAATACGAGCGGATGGAGATCTCTTCTGAACAGCATGTTCCAAGGCATCCCAGATATGCTCATTAATGTTCATGGCTCCCGAGTTCGGTGGCCAGCAGAAGCTTGTAAACTCAGAAGAGAGTACCTGGAGTCACTCTGTAGCAATTCTGGACGTGAGGGTTGTCACATTGTCCTGCTGGAATTTCCCAAGTCCGTCGGAATGCAGAAAGGACTGTCAGAGTATCAGTCCGCAGCTCGTGGTCGTGCGGTAGCGTTCTCGCTTCCCACGCCCGGGTTCCCGGGTTCGATTCCCGGTGGGGTCAGGGATTTTCTCTGCCTCGTGATGACTGGGTGTTGTGTGATGTCCTTAGGTTAGTTAGGTTTAAGTAGTTCTAAGTTCTAGGGGACTGATGACGATAGATGTTAAGTCCCATAGTGCTCAGAGCCATTTCAGCCATTTGTCAGAGTATCTAGACGTATCAGGGGTCCCATATCACTCCAACCGCACACACCTCACACCGTTACAGAGCCTTCACCATACTGAACAGTCCCCTGCTGACATCAGGGTCCATGGATTCATGAGGTTGCCTCCGTACCCGTACACGTCCATCCGCTCGATACAATTTGAAATGAGACTCTTCCGACCAGGCAACATGTTTCCAGTCATCAACAGTCCAATGTCGGTGCCGACGGGCGTAGGCGAGGCGTCAAGCTTTGTGTCGTGCAGTCATCAAGGGTACACGAGTAGACCTTCTGCTCCGAAAGCCCATATCGATGATGTTTCGTTGAATGGTTCGCACACTGACACTTGTTGATGGCCCAGCATTGAAATCTGCAGCAATTTGTGGAAGGGTTGCACTTCTGTCACGTTGAACGATTCTCTTCAGTCGCCGTTGGTCCCGTTCTTGCAGGATCTTTTTCCAGCCGCAGCGATGTCGGAGATTTGATGTTTTACAGGATTCCTGATATTCAGGGTACACTCGTGGAAAAGTCGTACGGGAAAATCCCCACTTCATCGCTAACTCAGAGATGCTGTGTCCCATCGCTCGTGAGCCGGCAATAACACCACGTTCAAACTCACTTAAATATTGATAACCTGCCACTGTAGCATCTGTAACCGAGTCTAACAACTGCGCCAGACACTTGTCTTATATAGGCGTTGACGACCGCAGCGTTGCATTCTGCCTGTTTCTTCGGCGCTTCAGTTTAAGAGAAATCAGAGCTCGCACGACGGGTTTTGGTGTTCGTCTTTCAGCGCACTGTTCAAGACTCGAACGGTAGAGAAATGGCTGGATGAACACTCTGCCAGGCGCTCAAGTGTGAGTGTAGCCATGCAGATGGAAATATGTATCATAAAAGAAGGAAAAATAGGATAAACGTTGAAAGAAGTAGAAGCAGTGGCATTTCTATAAGTAACAGGAAATGTT
Source organism: Schistocerca nitens (assembly GCF_023898315.1). Classification (NCBI taxonomy): domain Eukaryota; kingdom Metazoa; phylum Arthropoda; class Insecta; order Orthoptera; family Acrididae; genus Schistocerca; species Schistocerca nitens. Next base: position 1,188,361,729 of record NC_064614.1, on the reverse strand, counting down.
ATAGAGCGTTATGTAGACCGTTGGTGGTGCTCTTACTCTTCTTCCGGCAGTAGGATATTATGTTCACGTTGGTCATTTGCACAGTGGTGTCGACGCGGCTCGACAAGGGCCGCACAGCACCACACTGTTGGCGGCGGGGGCGGATGAGCGAGATGTTGGGGCGCAGGCAGGCTGTGACGCAGTGTGCAGGTAGTTTCCAGGTATACTGGATGCAAATTTCACAGATTTCTGTTTGGGTGCTGTTTTCGTATGTCCGTCAGTGACCACCCCACGAGCTACGCTACAAAAGGAACCACTTGCACATACCTGTTGTCATCGCCGTGTCGACCAGCACGATATACGTGTCGACAAACGCCGGTCGTCGGTGAGCGCTAAGCCACAGAGGCAGCCACCTACCGCGAACCACCCCCACCTCCCCCCATCCACATTCCTCTCCCCACACGTTATATTTTACTCACACTTTTTTGAGTACATATTTTACCTTCTCTGTTTACTCCTTTCTGTGTATTTAAAACCAATCCGCCCCCTTCTCTCTCCCAATTGCCCCCTTCACCGCCCCAGTTTCCACAACTCCCCCCTCCCCCCCCCCTCACACAAACATTTATCTGATCATTGGTTTATTACGATTGCAGTGTTGTACAATCAGACTCTGTACATACTTGGGTGCCGAACGTGTAGATGGTTGATTACGCGAACCTATTAATTTTCACAGAAATAACATTGTCACTGGGTAGGTTACAGTTGCTGCTACAACTACCTGTCTGCAGTCAGTAGATTGCAGTCAGTACACTAGTTTCAATAGTTCGCAATAAGTGACTATATTCAGGTGGTCACAAATTTGCTGTTTAGAACCATGAAATCGTTAGCAGAATTTTACAAAGTACAGCTTGGCCATGCACTTTAGCTATACACAGTCACGTTTAAACAGCTTCTCACAGCTGCAATTAGTTAACATGTTACGATTTGATTGATTTGTTACAGATGGTTAGTTTTTTTATCTTTCGTACACTCAATTTTGGTAAGATTATTATCTATAGTTACAGGTTGTTAGGCATCCTACAGTTATAAGTAGTGATGCATTTTCTAAGTGATCAGCCATTTACATTATCTGGTAGGTAAGAAATATTTATTGTAGATACTAAGACAACTACAACCTACAGGTGGTGCTTTCTTTTTGCTATAGGTGGTTAGCTAAGTGTAAACAATGACCTATAGACAATCTATTCTTATAAGTACAGATGCTCTACTTTATAGTTACAAGTAGTGTTTACGGTTAATAAGCACTTTTAGTCATTCACAAAATGGTTCAAATGGCTCTGAGCACTATGGGACTCAACTGCTGAGGTTATTAGTCCCCTAGAACTTAGAACTAGTTAAACCTAACTAACCTAAGGACATCACAAACATCCATGCCCGAGGCAGGATTTGAACCTGCGACCGTAGCGGTCTTGCGGTTCCAGACTGCAGCGCCTGTAACCGCACGGCCACTTCGTAGTCATTCACAGTGAGGTAGTCAAACTTACTGTACTTATTCATGACATGGATTAGCAGCTCCTTGTGTTGACAGTGTTTGTAGTTAAAATTGTATGATGTGACTACCGCCAGTTATGCAAAACACGACACCTCACCATGATGCGGAGAAAAAAAGGACCTGCCACGCGAAAACGAAAGTAAAACGAATATAAGCACGAAAACGTCGTGACAAACCAAATTACATTCTAGATGACAGGTTAACTTCCAGCAAAATTCTCTCATCAACATCGTCTGGTGGCAGGTGACAAGCTACTTGTAGTAAGTAATACACAAGTGATCCGGAAAATTCATGAACACCAAGTGAAAAGGATTTAACAAAATGAAACGAACTATTGTTTGAGCTAAACATCCACATAATTTTGTAATCATTTAACAAAAATTTTCACATTAAGGAATAAATAAAACGGAAACCCACTGATGATGGCACAGTGGTGCTGAAACATCTTTGGATACTGAGAAAAAACGGTGTTTTGCATAACTGGCGGACCTCACATCCTACAATTACTGTACTTACTTAATGCAACATACGTGAATGTCACTAATTATATTTACATCACGTTGCGTGTTTCTGAACTACTTATTCCACTGTAACAAAAATATACAATGATGCACACGTTTTATTTGTCCTGACTCTGCATTTTAGCTGCTGACTAGGAACTGTATCTCCATTCACTTCAGTTATTGCTTCTCGCCCCTCGGTGCACATTGTGCGCTGTTTCTCGGCCGTATTTTCTGCTACCACGATATTGCCATTTATACACCAGTTCAGGGATGTGTTCTAAAACTTATTGTACCATACAATTGGTGTGACTGTCGCTAGTTAAAATCCTTTCACGAATGGTACTTGCGACTTGCATATGTTCCAATACAAGTTGTTTCACTATAGTAGAAGAATGCAGTTGTGCCCATGCTTCCTTTGCTTTATAGTTACACCCCGAGACTTAGCATTAGCTACTGATCGAGAACTTCTCCCCACTTATTCCAGTTACAATATCCAGCCTCATGATACGCTTCGCACTTTGTTCTTCCTGATAGGTTCCCTGATAGCACGCTACTGACGTCACTACAGCTATTTGGAGATCAGTTCCCAAATTTCTCATCCATAGCGCCCCTTGTCGTTGGTATTAATTTATTTTCTTTATCGTTAGGATTTTTGCATATTATATATTAGGCTGCTTATGTGCACTTACATTTTCGCTTATGCCTTATGACAATTGTAGCTGCGTAAGGTTTTTTTTTATTATTTTATCGTAATTTTACCCCCGCCCTGATACCGACCTGAAGATATGGATGTAATTAGCTGATTAGCTCCAGGTCTGGCATGATGTCTGGGCTTGTTATCTGGCTTCGTTATACCATTTTTATACAGGCTCTGTGAACCACATGTAAGCATTTACGAGCTCATTTTTGTATTAATGGATTCATTATTGTATTAGTATTGTTCTCGTATTTTTCCTCTTAGAACCAAAGAAATATACTGAAAACATCTTACTTTTGACACTCCCAAATAATGCGATAGTTACAAATATGTACCATTTTTTATCTTTAAATTTGTAAAATTTGCTTTTCGTTCTTAAACTGTAATATCTAGAAACTACATATTCATCGTACATTTTCCGCACACACTTCTGAAGAAGGGCATTAAATGCGTGGAACCGGTTAGGGAAATGAAGTTTATTTTGTGCGACTGTTTGCTGATTACTTCGATAAATACAAATGAATGAAATGCTAAATTTTGCGCTCATATTTGCGCACAGGTTCATGTCCAGCACTCGTTGTTTATTAACAATCCCGCTGCTTTCAATTCATGACTTGCAGAAAAGTAACGCATATTCCGTGATCTATTGTCATTCATACTGAAACGATCACCGAAAGCTAACAATGCATGAATTTACATCCCCCATTAACATGGAAGGATCTCCGCCCACCAGTTCCCTAATTTGCATGGAAGACCAATCTCGCGTCACTCCCCTCATCTGCATATGTACTTCGCTACTTACCGTCGAAGTGAATGAAAGCAAAAGCCTCATGTTACTTTACCAGCCAGCAGACAAGTTTAGACCGGAATGTCACAGAGGCCGAATATGTAAAAGACTTACGACAGCTTTGGCTGCTATGGTTCAAATGGTTCAAATGGCTCTGAGCACTATGGGACTTAACATCTTAGGTCATCAGTCCCCTAGAACCTAACTAACCTAAGGACATCACACACATCCATGCCCGAGGCAGGATTCGAACCTGCGACCGTAGCAGTCCCGCGGTTCCGGACTGTAGTGCCTAGAACCGCACGGCCACCCTGCTTGGCTGCTATGGCTAGCAGAAAAGTTTTGCATAGGAGACATAACATCACCGGCGCATTGGTCGCCATGGCAGTAAAGTAATTTTTATGCGCCGGTCGGTTGTATGGATGCAACGCAGCATGTGTGTCAGCGTGACAGAAAGGCAGAAAGGAGGTATTGTGTTTGGATGTGCAAAGGACCACATCGTGAATGAAACTGATCTGTAAATACGGACTGTCCAATGTGTCTTCAAAGAGCCATGCACCACTTGTACCGGTATAACATGACGTAACAACAGTAGTCATATAAAGATCCTAAGGGGCAAGGAACGGAAACGAGTGTCAGGCTTCTCAATTGCAATCGGTTTCCGACCAGATAGCGATTGTTACTACCAGACAATGTTCGAGGGCAGGCTGAAAAGTAATAGATGTGTGCTAGTACAACACGAACAAAAGCAATAAGGGAGATGGGTTCAAAAAAATGGTTCAAATGGCTCTGAGCACTATGGGACTTAACTTCTGAGGTGATCAGTCGCCTAGAACTTAGAACTACTTAAACCTAACTAACCTAAGGACATCACACACATGCATGCCCGAGACAGGATTCGGACCTGCTACCGTAGCGGTCGTGCGGTTCCAGACTGTAGCGCCTAGAACCGCTCGGCCACCCCGGCCGGCATGGGAGATGGGGCGAAAGTACAGTAAAGTAAAATTCTTAAGTTTCAAAATGATTTATTTTTCACTAGTCACTGTTAAGGCTATTACATTTCTCTCAACGTGTAAAACGTTTTTTTCATTCCGTCGTCACTGGGAGGCTCTTCCGACTTTTCTCGAATCCAGAACTTGACAGCTGCTTTCACGTCATCGTTCGAGGTGTAATAATTACCCTTGATGTCTCTCGAGTAGTGGTGGGGGGAATAAAAATCGCAAGGTGGAAGATCGAGGGATTAAAGAGGGTGCGGATTCGGTCTGAACTTCAGATTTCGCAGAGCCTCTTCAGATGCGTGCTAGGTGTGGTGACGAGCGTTGCCACGTTAAATGATTATTGGAGCGGTCTGCCTCTAACACGACAACTCGATGTCGGAGGTGTGTTAGTCTCTACGCACTGAGAAGAATTTATCGTTGCTCCTCGTACCAGATAATCGGTCACATAAACACGGTGTTCATCACGAAACACAATCAAAAGAATTCTTTTGCGGATGGTTGCCTTTTGAACTCCTGAGGAGAAGATGGATGTCGGTATTCTCTTCAGGGTCGTAATGATAAACCAGTGACACGTCATCCATCCCATCATTCAAAAGGAAATCGTCTTCTTCGTCACCGTAGCGCTGCAAAAGTTGCTCATACACTCCTGGAAATTGAAATAAGAACACCGTGAATTCATTGTCCCAGGAAGGGGAAACTTTATTGACACATTCCTGGGGTCAGATACATCACATGATCACACTGACAGAACCACAGGCACATAGACACAGGCAACAGAGCATGCACAATGTCGGCACTAGTACAGTGTATATCCACCTTTCGCAGCAATGCAGGCTGCTATTCTCCCATGGAGACGATCGTAGAGATGCTGGATGTAGTCCTGTGGAACGGCTTGCCATGCCATTTCCACCTGGCGCCTCAGTTGGACCAGCGTTCGTGCTGGACGTGCAGACCGCGTGAGACGACGCTTCATCCAGTCCCAAACATGCTCAATGGGGGACAGATCCGGAGATCTTGCTGGCCAGGGTAGTTGACTTACACCTTCTAGAGCACGTTGGGTGGCACGGGATACATGCGGACGTGCATTGTCCTGTTGGAACAGCAAGTTCCCTTGCCGGTCTAGGAATGGTAGAACGATGGGTTCGATGACGGTTTGGATGTACCGTGCACTATTCAGTGTCCCCTCGACGATCACCAGTGGTGTACGGCCAGTGTAGGAGATCGCTCCCCACACCATGATTCCGGGTGTTGGCCCTGTGTGCCTCGGTCGTATGCAGTCCTGATTGTGGCGCTCACCTGCACGGCGCCAAACACGCATACGACCATCATTGGCACCAAGGCAGAAGCGACTCTCATCGCTGAAGACGACACGTCTCCATTCGTCCCTCCATTCACGCCTGTCGCGACACCACTGGAGGCGGGCTGCACGATGTTGGGGCGTGAGCGGAAGACGGCCTAACGGTGTGCGGGACCGTAGCCCAGCTTCATGGAGACGGTTGCGAATGGTCCTCGCCGATACCCCAGGAGCAACAGTGTCCCTAATTTGCTGGGAAGTGGCGGTGCGGTCCCCTACGGCACTGCGTAGGATCCTACGGTCTTGGCGTGCATCCGTGCGTCGCTGCGGTCCGGTCCCAGGTCGACGGGCACGTGCACCTTCCGCCGACCACTGGCGACAACATCGATGTACTGTGGAGACCTCACGCCCCACGTGTTGAGCAATTCGGCGGTACGTCCACCCAGCCTCCCGCATGCCCACTATACGCCCTCGCTCAAAGTCCGTCAACTGCACATACGGTTCACGTCCACGCTGTCGCGGCATGCTACCAGTGTTAAAGACTGCGATGGAGCTCCGTATGCCACGGCAAACTGGCTGACACTGACGGCGGCGGTGCACAAATGCTGCGCAGCTAGCGCCATTCGACGGCCAACACCGCGGTTCCTGGTGTGTCCGCTGTGCCGTGCGTGTGATCATTGCTTGTACAGCCCTCTCGCAGTGTCCGGAGCAAGTATGGTGGGTCTGACACACCGGTGTCAATGTGTTCTTTTTTCCATTTCCAGGAGTGTATCATTCCAGTTGACGCTGTTTCTTGTCGTCTGTGACATGGTGTGGTACCCATCGTGCACAGATTTTATGGTATCCTAATTGTTCAATAATGAAGCCGGCACGTCCCTTGGATATACCGACATACTTTGTCACATGTTTCTGAGTGATTCACCGGCCATTTAGAGTCGAATCGTCAGCGAGTTTGCGATGTGTTCCGTCTGTGGCAGTGACGGGACGTACGTTCGTGTTTTCTCAAGAATTATGGCTTTCCCAGGCTCGCAACCACGAAAGTTTACTCCCGTCGATTTACAGTACACCTATCAACAGCATAGCCACCATAAACAGCCTACAAACGACGTCCAGTCTCACTAGGAGTCACTTTTGCAGCAGTAGTAAATAACAGAACGCTATTTAACACGCTTTGACATAACAATAAACACGGCCCCATACCATTATCACGTGTTTTAAGTGTTATACAGTGCGTAAGATGGCATACTCTCGTATTTAAAATACACTATTAGACACATTGTCTAAGGGTCGATATTTCTGGTAAAGTATACCATCACTGATTATACCATCTTGACTGAATCAGTCAAGATGGTATACTCAGTGATGGAACAAAGCAGTCGGCTTTATCAGAAATATCGACTCTTAGACAATGTGTCTAATAGTGTATTTCAAATACGAGAGTATGCCATCTTAGGCTCTGTATAACACTTAAAACACGTGATAATGGTACTTTGAAGCCGAAATCATAATTGTTGTAAGTGTAAATGTATCACTGTAAATAAACAACAGTCTAATGGTGGTACTGACTTTAAAGGAGAAAATAACCAGTTATAATCTTTCCCGCCTGACGTAAATTTTTCCATCCTCTTCTGAATCCATACATGGCTCTCTCGTTCAGCATCCCCAAACTTGTGTGGATGTTACTTTCGTATTGAAAGGGAGATGTTAAAACTCGTTAACTTTTGAAATGTGCAACCACTACAAGGCTTACAACTCTGTATCCCTCTGCCTCTCCCACATCTCGCCTTCCTCGTCTTTTCCAGAACAGCCTTCGGTCGCAGGTGGAGGGGGAAGAGGCGACCGTTGAATTTGAAACAAACACCGATGGCCGTGCGGGACACACGTTTTTCTGTCTCTTCTCTCTGAAGTCCAAAACCAGCTCTCTCCACAAACATGTGGGGAGGAATTTTCGTTAGAATTTGAACTCGCGAATGATCCTCTCCCTGGTGGTCCCGCCATTTGTCATCCCCCTCATATAAATGCCTCTCTCTCTTTCCCAGAATAACTGAGATGGAGGTGAAGTTTGTCGTCTTTCTCATGCAAAAAGTGTCAGACTCTAAGTAACGTAAAAATTTGGGATGTGGTAGAACTCGTTACCATTTGAAAAACAGAATCGTCGTTCCCGCCCTTACTGCAGTTTTCCTTCCTCTGCCACCATGACGCGTTAATTGCTGACTACCCATAGTCTCACATAACTGCAGTCCCCCATAGAGTTGGGAATGAAGGAGATGGACTTAAATAAAACAGTTTAAAATTCCATCTTTCTTACGAGAAGTTTGTAGTGCCGCCCCCAATGTAAAATTAGCATCATATACTCAACACAGAGCCACCAGCATGACACAAAGATGATACATATCGTCAGTCAGTACGTTCGTGCATAACGATCATGTTTGAATTTTCCAACAAAATCTTTCAGCAAGATCGCTGAACATCACAGCTGCCGTCTTTTCTTTATCCAATCACGAATCTAAACATGTTCGTCCCCTCTATTTTCTATTGGTTTCAAGCAGATAACCACGACCACCGTTACTAATTTAACAGCCCAGTTTTAGTTGATGGTACGAGAACGGTGCAGTGGTATTGATAAAATGGCGAAACTATAGTGTGAATTGATATAGACAGCCATTTACGAACCTAGTTTCAAAACCCTGGTTTCAACAAACGAGTTTCACTACCTAGTGTCTTCATGTATTGCCGTACTCACACGGGACGAGGCAGTTAACGTTGACGTGGACACGGACGGGACATGCGACCTCTCCAGAGACAGCTCCGTAGGCACACAGGACGAGTTGTCAGCGCTCTCCAGCGGCAGTTGTCGGCTTTCTTTTTTTTTTTTTTTTTTTTTGGCTCGCGATACACGCAGTTTTTCTACGAAAGCTGACGCGCGTAAAATAATGGCGTTAACTGTGGTAGCGATTGTCGAAGAAAGGCGGAGAAAATCGTAAAGGAGATAATGGACATGTCGATGGCTTGAACAGTGAATTACTGGTAGAGGAACACTACCATCTGAGATGCATACTGGTAGAAATTCGTTACCGGTAAGTCAAATTAATTTTCATCCCATTTCTGGATTTAAATTGAATATAGTTAAGATATAGTGTGTAATGTCGACTGTGCAAGCGTAATATCCATATTCCTGATCTTGCATCGACTATCAACACTCTGAAATAACGTACATCAAATTCGTTTCGTAATTTCATTCGAATGGAGGAGGAGGCTTCTTCAACGCTGCTTACCACCACTGAAAAAGAATTTTCCGCAAAGTTGAGCAGGTGCGTTTTCTGGTGCCAGTTTCCATCGATCGTCACTTTGATCTCTGAGTCGACTTCGATGCTTGTTTGTGCACTGCTCATCTTTGGCGGCACGGATTTAACGGCAGCGCGTGCGCTCTGCTGGGGAGGTGTGTCAGGATCAGCGGTGAGTGGGAGTCACGTGGGACTGTGTACGTAGGCAAGATGGAAAGAGGACGAGTCGGACAAGGAAAGAGCGGGGCCAGCGGCTACGGCGTGCTGAATCGTGGGGGCAGATCCACCGCCTGCGATGATTTGGTTTTCCTAGAGGTCGGAAGGACAAGTTCCTTCGAGTCTGTTATAAGCTACGCCAGCCCATTGAATTGGAGTCGCCGAGTTGCTTAATTGAAAATGCCGATGTACTAAAAATCCTTTGGAATTGTTTAGTTGTTTATGACTTACCTCGGTGTCGTGGCTAACTACCTTGATGGCAGTTGAGGAAGTGTGGCTACGCCCAACCAACCGACATGAAGTGTGGTTAAAGATGTAGGTGGAAGTGCAACGAGTAGTGAGTAAGTCCGGCTCTGAAGTTTCGAGACACGCCGAGATACGTCCTCTATTCTACTTTGTAGTTCATTTGATATTTTGGCGTGTAAATGAGCGCCGAGATAATTCTTGTCATCGTAGCTTTAGGGCATGATTTTTAGCGAGCTTATTAATCGAAGTTTAAGGGTTGAAACTGGCTAAGTAACTCACGGAGGCTAATTTGTTTCTATTCAGTTGTATTGATGACCTGTTCTCTAGATAATATTGTGTAGTTTATGTCTCAGAATATTGTCTGCCGTTGATTTGTGTTGTGTTACAGATAACTGGCAGCGGTCGATGCAAGCATACTGGGAGCAGAGCACCACGGGGGCAGAGAGATATTTAAGGACCCGTCCTCTCCTTTACATCTTGGGTTATGTTGTCACTGTTGCGTGATTCCATCTTTCCGGCGGAGAATTGTAGCATCCGAAGTTCAATTGCAGTGCAAAGTTGAGTACATTTCTATGTCATTTCCTGTCTCGTGCGTCTCTCGTATTTATTTGAATCCTTGGTCTGTTCGCGTCTATCGCTAATTCACACGCAATATTGAAGCGACCTCATTTTAGGGGTATTGTCATATGGTCATGTTCTAGTTCTAATCATCCTAAGAATATTGTTGATTAATCAACTAAGTAAATTTGAAGATTGGCTTGGTCAAAATTAAAGCACCTCCTTAATTATTTTAGTCATTTGTATATAGTTTTATTTAGGAAAGCCCGCATCTCGTGGTCGTGCGGTAGCGTTCTCGCTTCCCACGCTCGGGTTCCCGGGTTCGATTCCCGGCGGGGTCAGGCATTTTCTCTGCCTCGTGATGGCTGGGTGTTGTGTGCTGTCCTTAGGTTAGTTAGGTTTAAGTAGTTCTAAGTTCTAGGGGACTGTTGACCATAGATGTTAAGTCCCATAGTGCTCAGAGCCATTTTTTTATTTAGGAAAGTTGGCTAGCCAAACCTTAAAAGATCTGTGTTCTTACCCTTAATCCGTTCCTCAGCTGATTTGAAGTAATTAGTGTTCTGATGGGAATTGTATGGACATTTGTACTATTTAAGTAAAGCTTTACCTGAGTATATTTACTTAGTCACATTCAAATTTCAAGTTTTATGGGTCTTGTTCCGGTTAAAGAAATGTATTTGTTATTTGTCCAAGTGATCTGGCCTTGTAAGGCAGTCTCCTGTATTACTGTGATACTGATTTTATAATGCTTTTGTTTGTAATAAAATATGTAGCAACTACAACGGATTACTATCGTGATTTTGGTGTGTCATTACCACTTCCACATTTTAGATGAGCCCATACATAAGCCCAGAGATAGGTATATATATTTCACAAAAGATTTCATTACAGCAAAAACTTCAGTTTGTAACTTGTGTTTAGTGTCATAGGTTGGCAGTCACGTTAGGGTATCTGACCACTGGGGAAACATTCGAGTCGCAGACCTCTGCAACTATAACTGCAGCAAATACATTACTTATAATAAATTACATGAACGTTTGAGAGAATCGTTCTATTAAATGAATAAGAAAGACCCAGAATATTTTAGAAAAGAAAAGGTATTGAAAAAATTGGAAGGATGTGGACGCAAACCTGCTTCCTTTCTCTTCACAACTCTGAATTCACGACTCTATCAACTACCCTATAGCTTCGACATTGCAACCATGTCTCTGTATGTGGCATACACTGCCCAAACACTCTAACTACAAATTTCGTTATTTGGTATTTAATACGCAAATTGAAAAAAAAAGACGCGCTTTTGATAGCTCATCTTTGTGCCGTAGCATTGTAACGGTATACTTTCATAGCACACGAGCCATAACACTAAAAACATCGATTACTTACCGGTAAGTAGTTTCCTGTCATTTTAGTATAACAAATTGTAGCTCAAACGACGCGTTTTCGAGAGATCCTCAATTTACTGATGCTTCCAAAAAGCTTGTATTCATACCACGTACTCTATTCGTTTCTCTCAACGAGACAAAAATCTGTTGCGCCAGGTTCTTTATTTCATGCTTGACCGTGTGGTGGAATGTTGAATTCCAACTGTGGCGTCAACAACTTCCTGCCCGCGTACGTTTTCATGCCCCATGGGAGAATGGCTTAAGCCGAGTCTTATGATCAAATAAGGCTGTCTTCCTGCACATGTTCTGAACAGAAACAGGATGCTGTGCTAGGCTTTCCAGTATGTTTCCCCGGTGGATGAGAGTGAAGACCGTTTGTAACGGCCCCTATCTCATTTTATACTTTTTTTCCTTTTCACATCAAATGAGAGGGATTTATTACCCGAACTTCTATGCTGTAGAGCTCTGCAGTTATTTTTATTTAGTTTAATGGTTTCATTTTATTTACACACTCACCCAATAAGATTTATAGAATTATTTAATATTAGGTGTACAATGACATATTTGCAGTCTATCCCTACTTTATCAGACTATATAACAACCTGCGTAATGAAACAGTTACAGCATGTTGAAAGCCATGACCTACCCACCACTTTTAGATCAGAAGTAAGGGAATCCAAATCCGAAGACGCAATGACACACTGGACAACAGCAATTAAATATTTATATTACTTCCTACCTGCTTGGTATTCCTTTACATCAAAGTCTTGTGGCTGTGCAGTACATACAGGCTAGGACAGATGCCAGTACTTACCATTCATAATCCACATGAACGCTTTATACTTTTGAAAATACCATGGAAATTCGGTACTGAAAAGTTATAGCTGTTTCGAATGTGAATGGTGTCTTTTACTAAATTTTGAGAAAGCAGAAACACTACATTTATTGCTAGTGTAAATTGCGTACCTTTAATCATATATATTGGAACCGACTCCTTATACTTCAGTGAATTTAATTAAGACGTCAGAACATTGCGTGGCTGAAGGTATGTGAAGTTTTACTTAGATAGTAAGAAGAACAGTAGTTAACAACTTTAGCAACGCACACTAAACTTCATAGCTGTAAAGCAGCACTGATAATTTTGCGTCTCTCTGTATCGTTGGTGAGACAAGTGTTTAATTAAATTTGTTGATAAACAATAGGATACAGATTATGACTTGGATAACACGTTACTTCGTAGTCAATTAAACATTTTCAACTTTTTGCGTGATAAATTATCAAATTCTAGAAAAACACTGATACTCAAAAAATGGTTAAAGGCGCTACAGTCTGGAACCGCGCGACCGCTACGGTCGCAGGTTCGAATCCTGCCTCGGGCATGGATGTGTGTGATGTCCTTAGGTTAGTTAGGTTTAAGTAGTTCTAAGTTCTAGGGGACTGATGAACACAGCAGTTAAGTCCCATAGTGCTCAGAACCATTTGAACCATTTTTGAACCGAGTTGTTGCGTCCGGATGCACCCGAATAACATACACTCATGGAAATGGAAAACAGAACACATTGACACCGGTGTGTCAGACCCACCATACTTGCTCCGGACACTGCGAGAGGGCTGTACAAGCAATGATCACACGCACGGCACAGCGGACACACCAGGAACCGCGGTGTTGGCCGTCGAATGGCGCTAGCTGCGCAGCATTTGTGCACCGCCGCCGTCAGTGTCAGCCAGTTTGCCGTGGCATACGGAGCTCCATCGCAGTCTTTAACACTGGTAGCATGCCGCGACAGCGTGGACGTGAACCGTATGTGCAGTTGACGGACTTTGGGCGAGGGCGTATAGTGGGCATGCGGGAGGCCGGGTGGACGTACCGCCGAATTGCTCAACACGTGGGGCGTGGGGTCTCCACAGTACATCGATGTTGTCGCCAGTGGTCGGCGGAAGGTGCACGTGCCCGTCGACCTGGGACCGGATCGCAGCGACGCACGGATGCACGCCAAGACCGTAGGATGTTACGCAGTGCCGTAGGGGACCGCACCGCCACTTCCCAGCAAATTAGGGACACTGTTGCTCCTGGGGTATCGGCGAGGACCATTCGCAACCGTCTCCATGAAGCTGGGCTACGGTCCCGCACACCGTTAGGCCGTCTTCCGCTCACGCCCCAACATCGTGCAGCCCGCCTCCAGTGGTGTCGCGACAGGCGTGAATGGAGGGACGAATGGAGACGTGTCGTCTTCAGCGATGAGAGTCGCTTCTGCCTTGGTGCCAATGATGGTCGTATGCGTGTTTGGCGCCGTGCAGGTGAGCGCCACAATCAGGACTGCATACGACCGAGGCACACAGGGCCAACACCCGGCATCATGGTGTGGGGAGCGATCTCCTACACTGGCCGTACACCACTGGTGATCGTCGAGGGGACACTGAATAGTGCACGGTACATCCAAACCGTCATCGAACCCATCGTTCTACCATTCCTAGACCGGCAAGGGAACTTGCTGTTCCAACAGGACAATGCACGTCCGCATGTATCCCGTGCCACCAAACGTGCTCTAGAAGGTGTAAGTCAACTACCCTGGCCAGCAAGATCTCCGGATCTGTCCCCCATTGAGCATGTTTGGGACTGGATGAAGCGTCGTCTCACGCGGTCTGCACGTCCAGCACGAACGCTGGTCCAACTGAGGCGCCAGGTGGAAATGGCATGGCAAGCCGTTCCACAGGACTACATCCAGCATCTCTACGATCGTCTCCATGGGAGAATAGCAGCCTGCATTGCTGCGAAAGGTGGATATACACTGTACTAGTGCCGACATTGTGCATGCTCTGTTGCCCGTGTCTATGTGCCTGTGGTTCTGTCAGTGTGATCATGTGATGTATCTGACCCCAGGAATGTGTCAATAAAGTTTCCCCTTCCTGGGACAATGAATTCACGGTGTTCTTATTTCAATTTCCAGGAGTGTATTATCGACCTGACCAGAGGACTTTACAGTCCCTTTGTTGACAGTTACACTTTTATTTCATGTAATTGCTACATATATCTACTGATAGTCTACAGTTTACGTAGAAATTCATTGTTGTTATTGTTGTGGTCCTCAGTCCGAAGACTGGTTTGATGTAACTCTCCATGTTACTCTATCCTCTGCAAGTCTCTTGATCTCCGAATAACTGCTGCAATCTACATCCTTCTGAATCTGCTTACTGTATTCATCTCTTGGTCCCCCTCTACGATTGTTACCCCCGCACTTCCCTCCAGTATTAAATAAATGATTCCTTGATGTCTCAGAATGATTCCCATCAGCCGACCCCTTCTCTTACTCAAGCTGTGCAACACAATTTCTTGTCTCCCCAGTTCTATTCAGCAACTCCTCATTAGTTACGCCCATCCAATCTTCGGCTTCCAGAGTAGCATCTCATTTGAAAAGCTTCTATCCTCTTGTTGTCTAAACTGTTTATCGTCCACGTTCCACTTCCATACATGGCTACAGTCCAGATAAATACCTTCAGAAAAGACTTCCTAACAATTTATATTCGATGTTAACAAATTTCTCTTCTGCCATTGCCAGTCTAAATTTTATATCTTCTCTACTTCGCACATCATGAGTTATTTTTCTGCCCAAATAGCAGAACTCATCTCCTACTTTAAGTAACTCTTTTCCTAACGTAATTCCCTAAGCATAACCCGATCTAATTCGACTACTTTCCATTTCATTTTGTTGATGTCTATCTTGAATTCCCTTTTCAAGACACTGTCCATTCCATTCAACTGCTCTTCCAGGTCTTTTGCTCCCTCTGACAGAATTACAATGTCATCGGCAAACTTCAAAGGTTTCATTTCGTCACCTTGAACTATTAATTCTTATTCCAAATTTTTCTTTGGCTCTCTTTACAGTTTGCTCAATGTACAGATTGAATAACATCGGGGATAGGCTACAACCATGTCTTACTACCTTGTCAACCACTGCTTCCCTTTCATGCCCCTCGGCTTCCTGTATTTTACCCCTGCTACCTCCAGAATTTCAAGGAGAGTGTTCCAGTCAATACTGTCAAAAGCTTTCTGGAAATCTGCCAGAAGCTATAAACGTAGGTTTGCCTTCCCTTAACCTAAGATGAGTCGTAGACATGTTATTTTAAATTGTGGTTAACTGCAGCCAAACTTCCACATTTTGAAAGAAATAAACCGTATTGGCTGTAGGATACTTTTCATTAAAAATAACGACCGGTTTCGCATCACTAGAAGACGCATCGTCATGTGATAATCACGTTGTAAACATGTAAAGCGCGCTATTTGTAGGCCTACAGCACAGATAAACATGACTCACCAAATGAAGCACCTCAAATGGATTATTGTATGATAAAACTCATAACTGAATATACTACAGCTCATTCAAAAATCCACAAAATAGGTTTACTGTCAGTAAACTTTAATATATACTGAAATCCAATCTAATTTCACTAAAATACATAGCGAGTGAATTAGCATATCTGAAGAGAGTGCTATCATATAGCAGGATTTATGCCGAGCATACAGTGAAACTAATCTGCCATAGTCTGCTGCCACCTGCTGGCACTGGCATAAACTTCTAATTGAGTGCCAAGGGCTAGCTGTGTACATTGTGAACCGTGCATGTTGTTTATCAAATCCGTATATATTTGGCGCGTAAGGCAATTACGTCACGCTAGTTGCGCATGCGAAGAAGCTCCTTAAAACGTGCACAACGGATGGTGTGCTTGCGACCCTGTTGTCGAGTTTCACGGAGTCTAGAGGAGCAGTAGCGCGGTAGATTTAAGTGCCATATCTTTCGGATTGCAGCATCTATGTAACGTTTAACAGAATTCATAGAAAAATAAGCAACTTTCACCTACCTTGGCCTCACCATTGACCGTCACATCACCTGCATCACTCATCTCCACTCTATCCAATCCAAAGCCCACAACCGCCTCCTACTCCTCAAACTCCTCTCTGGCTGGACATGGGGGTTGAACCCCTCTACCATCCTCCACACCTACAAATCCTTAATCCGTCTCATCCTCTGTTATGCCAGTCCCGCCTGGATATCCACCCTCCCCAAACTCTATAAGACCCTCCAGATCCTCGAGCGCCATGCACTCTCAAACCCCTCCCTCTGCCGTAACATCACTGCTGTGTCCCCTCTACCCTCCCTCCATCTCTACACCCTCCATCTCCTTTCCCAAAGTGTCTTCCGTCCTCCCCCTCCCGGGTGATGGCCTTTCTCCCTCCATTTATCCCTCCTATCAACTCTGATCCTCACCTCCCCCTCCTTTTCTTTGTCTTTTCCCGAGCTCCCTCTCCCCCCCCCCCTTCCATCCTGTTTTTTCCCCGCCTACCCTCTCTCTGCCTCCCTTTTTTCCCCCGAGTCCTTTTGCGTTTCCTTCCTTTGCCTTTCCCCATTCCCTCTTGAGTCTGCCCTGCTTCCCCCTTCTGAGTCCTCTCCCTTCGTCGGTTCCCCCCCCCCCCCACACCTCTCGTTTTTCCTGTCCTCCCCTTTTTTCCCCCTTATCCGTCCAGGTCCTCCTCCCCCCCCCCCCCCCCCCCATCTGCCCTTGCCTGTGGTGTGTCATCTTCGAGCCGACTTTTAAGTCCAGTTTCCAGTGATTGTTAAGTGTTGTGCGTCTATTCCGAAGTGTTGCGAACGGACACCATAGTGTCGAAGGGTGTGATTTTTATATCTCTTGCGAACAGAAACCAGACTGTTGCTGTGATTTTAATTGTCTGTCTGCCGTTTTCCCTGTCTACTTTCTGTGAATTTTATTATCATCGCCCATCATTTGTTTTACGTTTTAGCTTTCCACAGTTTTCCGCCGTTTTACAATTTACGTCGCCGTTTTATCGCTTGCTGTTATTGTTTCTTATCTTCTTATGTTTTAAAAATTCTGTAGGCTGAAGAGCAGCGTACTAAGCTGCTGCCAGCCCGCCCCCTTCGGGGGGAATCGAAATCCAATAAAGGAAAAAAAAGCAATAAATCCGCGAACTGTCGAAAATTTGGGAGTTCACATGCTCTTGTGATTTCGTGTGCTCTTACACAGCAGCGGCCACTAAACTATTACGCGAACGAAAAGACATTGGACGATACAAGCAGGAAGTAGTGTTAGATGTGTGTATGTTAGCAGCGCATTTACATTGGACGTTCATGATAAGGCGTGGGGTGTTGGAGAAAGGTGGACATCCAGCGGTGAGGTTTTTTTGTGTGCAGCCGTCTGGCGCTGAGAGGCCATCGCTTTCAGCTGTGCCGTCTGCATGCTGCAGCCGCATCTGGTGCCAAGAGGCGGCGTTGTCAGCTGCAGTCTAGCAGGCTGCAACCGAGGCGCTAACCGAGCAGCAGTCCATGACTCACAATCAGCGACGACGTGGGACGGGCAGAACGGAGACGCATCACAGCTGACCTGCTTGATGAGCAGCGACGCTCCCCAGGATGGATTCGTAGTCATTTTTATCTATTCTGTTGCCGTTACTTTTATGAATTAAACAGAAACAGTATTTTAATATGACATTGTCATTTAAATTTATTAGCTTACACCAGTGTTGCGCTATGGAAATGATCTGTTATACTCCTTGTGTGTTTACTCTTTGTGTGGAGTCTGTGCATCACGAAACGATTAAAACCGCTACCGTATCACAGTTACAGTTTGCCTACCTTTCGACTTCCAGGTGGCAACAAATATTTCATTTTCAGTATTACACATAATTGTCGATCGAATTTAAAGTTTAAAATGCTGCCACAATCTACTCATTAAAAGGTACAGTTATACGTTAAAGGTTTAACACGTTTAACACAGTAAGCCAAGTATTAAAGTTAGAAACTGTATACATGTCTTGTGGCAGCTTAATTCACGGCGCGAAAAATAAGCAGTAGGAGAGAACGAGAGCAACTTCCAAGAAACATTAAACATAATTTCAAACTTTGTGAAAAATTTTTCCCATCGACACTTCCCACTTAACAATGAAAGGAAAAAAGTTTCTTGTTTATTATATTTTCGCTGCTAATGAATGAACTTTCAGCGTTAAATATGAGGTTTCAATTTTGTTACTTCTCTACTACTAATTCTACTGAAAACAGATTTTGCAGACAGTACCCACATATACCACTGAACATTACTGCACAACACATTGAGATAAGTGAATATCTAGAGTTTTAGTTTTCAGCAATAAAGTTTTTACGTGTTTAACAACAAATATTTAACACATTAGCTCATTTGTAAAAAGAAGGAAAGAACGCAACAACAATTTGGAAACTGGCGTTGTCTTCGTTCGGTACCGCCGTATCGGTGTCTCGTCGTTTACTCGGCGGTAACTCGACGCCACACACTGCTGGAGAGCTGCAGGCGGCAGTCGTGTACAGACCGCCCGGCGTAGGGATACTAGGAAATGGCCGGCGTTACGTGGCTTCGCGGATGCGAAATAGTGCCGGCTGTGTCCAGCGATCGTGGCGCCCTCCATACTGCAGCGGATGGCCCAGTGAATTCGAACAGTGTCGGCTGTGAGGCGCCTGACGCAACGGCAACTCGCAGGGCTTTTCTGTGTGGCGTGTGTGCCGGAACATCAGGCACCAGAGGTACACAGCACATGAGACCTGTAACTTCAAATGGTTCAAATGGCTCTGAGCACTATGGGACTCAACTGCTGTGGTCATAAGTCCCCTAGAACTTAGAACTACTTAAACCTAACTAACCTAAGGACAGCACACAACACCCAGCCATCACGAGGCAGAGAAAATCCCTGACCCCGCCGGGAATCGAACCCGGGAACCCGGGCGTGGGAAGCGAGAACGCTACCGCACGACCACGAGATGCGGGCTGGGCCTGTAACTGAAAAAGTTTGATGATTTGAAGACTGAATCAGTGCTATAATGTACGCTATAAAAAATAGATGGAAGACAGACACTGTGTGGTAACTACTTTCTTCAATTAGACGTTTCAATTTATATATCATCAGATAAATCTGAAAAAATCTGTAAAGAGCTTCAAATAATACATAGTTGCATAATACTAGTTAACTGCCGACTAAGAACAAACAGGAAATGAACCAAAGTATGATGTAAAAACATACTAAGGCTAAGGAGAACGCATCGCCACAGCAATAGAGTCATGTATCATATCCATAAGACAACGCGAAATTAAATCATTACGGCGGTTGTGCCGTTTAGGAAGACAACTAGCATTAATACTTAAAATTTAAATACAATTAGTACAATGCTACGGTAAACGCTGAAGAAATTACCTGGCGGTCATATGTAATTGCAAAACAAATATACATCAAATCAACAACCATAAAATAACAACTGCATTAACCACAAAATCAAATCTCATGTTCTAGGGAGGAAAGCCAATAGGGTATCGCCACGCGAGGATGGGACGGGCCAGTCTATGGATTGTCACGATGAATAAGCTTTTCATTACAAATAATTAAGATTAAAATAGATATACATACATTGACGGTCTGTACATAAGATCAGGCGCAGAAAAAATATTTTATAGTAACTTTACATTCTGGGCTTCGTACGCCACACTGGTCATTACCGTAAAAAAATAATATTAAATGGAAGGAATTACAGCCTACCACCCTTCTAAAGCGTTCAGCCTGACCAGCTTGCCTCCAAACAAGTCTCCTACGATTGTCTGGTTGAAGGCATATGCGACACTCATCGGTGAAGGGAACATGATGCCAATCCTGAGCGGCCCATTCGGCATTTTGTTGGGCCCATCTGTGCCGTGCTGCATGGTGTCGTGTTTGCAAAGATGGGCTTTGCCATGGACGTCGGGAGTGAGCTGCGCATCACGCAACCTATTGCGCACAGTTTGAGTCGTAACACGACGCCGTGTGGCTGCACGAACTGCACTATTCAACATGGTGGCGTTGCTGTCAGGGTTTCTACGAGCCATAATCCATAGGCAGCGGCCATCCACTGCAGTAATAGCGCTTGGGTGGACTGAGCGAGGCATATCATCGACAGTTCCTTTCGCTCTGTTTCTTCTCCATGTCCAAACAACATCGCTTGGTTCACTCCCAGACGCCTGGACACTTCCCGTGTTGAGAGCTCTTCCCGGCACAAAGTAACAATGCGCACGTGATTGAATAGCGGTATTGACCGTCTAGCCATGGTTGACCTACAGACAACACGAGCCGTGTATCTCCTTCCTGGTAGAATGATGGAATTGATTGGCTGTCGGACCCCCTCCGTCTAATAGGCGCTGCTCATTCATGGTTGTTTACCTCTTTGGGCAGGTTTAGTGACATATCTGGATAGTCAAAGGCACTGTGTCTGTGATATTACATCCACAGTCAACATCTCTCTTCAGGAGTTCTGGGCACCGGAGTGATGCAAAACTTTTTATGATGTGTGGATTAAAAAGTAAAACACAATCGTGACGATAATAAGTGTCCTCTTTTCACAAAAACAGCTGCAATCCATTTTCTTTTACTTTTATGAGCAAAATCGGTAAAGTTTTTACATCCGATTGCAGGATACGATTCACATCTCATTATTTTGCAACATCCAATGAAGTGCACTGCCGTTAATTGTAGGTACCAAAATTCAGAGGTCAGGCTATCACCCCCTACACATGTTCACTCCACATAAAATTGGGCAATAAAACTTCCACTATTTTGCTGCCAAAACTACCGATGGCCACAGACTATCTTCGTTATTTCGAAACCGCCACTGGAGCAAAGAAAAAGCAAGAATTTAAACCCTGAAGAAAAACATCATTGTTAAGCAATTTCTTTGAGCTGGACAAATTACATGACCTGAGTGTGTCTCTCACATTCAGATCAGAGGTTGCTGTTTTGTACACTATGGCAGGTTCCGTCTTACCAAAAAAATGTTCAAATGTGTGTGAAATCTTATGGGACTTAACTGACAAGGTCATCAGTCCCTAAGCTTACACACTACGTAACCTAAAGCATCCTAAGGACAAACACACGCAGCCATGCCCGAGGGAGGACTCGAACCTCCGTCGGGACCAGCCGCACAGTCCATGACTGCAGCGCCTTAGACCGTCCGTCTTACCAATGCAATGCTATATCGCACAGGCATTTATGAAAATTGTGAGAGCCCCTCTTTTAATAGAACCTCCTATAAAATTTTACCCTGTTTCTCTCTTCTGATAAATCGGAATCAAGTACCATCTGTTTGCTTACATTTGATATTTTTGATCCACAGCTCACCTCTACCGACATGTCTGTGAAGTTTCTATCGTGCAGCAGATTCTTGCATTCCTGGTTTGCAAGCAATTTGATTATCACAGCCTGTTTCATGCAGTCTACTTACATGTCTGAAAAACACACTGTCATCTCTAGATTCCACAATGAGCTATAATTCAAGTGGTGTCTGCTTTTTAATAAGAGGTTATGAAGTGAGAAGTATCATAGGACTTGTGGTAACACCTGTTTTTAAACATGCAATCATGACAATGATAATAAAATTAGTCATGACCCCATGAGAACAGATAGAGCCGATTTCTGTTAATTTTGAGAGAACTTTGTGCATTCAAATGTTAATCAGTTATACCATCCCTTGTAACAGAATCTCCTATAAGATTTTACCTCTCTTCCGATATATCGAAAAACAAATAGTGTCTACATTTTGACATCGAAAATGTTACATATATACACGTATAGCTCCATTGGAGCAGGTGACCAGGGTCGAAGTCAATTGCATAGACTTGCTTAAAGTTTTATCGACTCTACTGGAGGAAGACCATATCCAACAGACTATCAGTCACGAGAGAGGGTTCCTGTACTGTTCGTTCTAAGCAGTTTAATCATTGCCTTTTTCTCGGCTGTAACGCATCAAGCAGTGTACGACCACTGCTTTGTGCACCACCATAGGCTTTGTTTTTCTATCATAACTTCGAGTTCTATGTCAGGTGCTAAACTGACATTAACACGTTTCGATCCATTGGCTAACACAGAAAGCTGAACATTGCATGGTGCACAGTACGCATTTCCCACAACACACAGGTTGGTATAAATAAAATACAGATGCGATGTTTCTCAGTGGCAAAAATGTGGAAGACATCGCAACATATGGAAACTGGAAGAGTTTTCGGCATTGTAGAGCGTTTCCGGCAGCTATCCTAATGTGATGACTATACAGTTAACGTCGTCTTCCTCTGTGATGGGGTAGCAGATGTCTCAGTGTTCTGTTTCGAAGAACATTGTTTCCTCATATTGCAGTCATGTACATGATCGGTGTTCATGTACGAGGTAGCAGAAATACTACATTAAAACATTACGACATTACAGATGAATTTAAGTTTTTTGCTAACAAATATGCATCAGTAATTATTAATAAAGTTGTTACGTATGTATATAGGATTAATGTTAGAGTAGAACGCCTGACATTGGATGATAGAGCAAATAAGAAAATATTTGAAGACCAAGGTGCTTTGGAGAAAGTTCGTATAGCTTGTAGTAATGAAATAGGTCCATTTAGTCTTAAAACGGAACGTTCCTCTGGTGTTCCATGGCGTAGATATAGTAGAAGAAATAGATTTAAGTTTGTAACGTATTCAAAGCCGGAGACAAGTGCAGATATATCAAAAGTAAAATCATGGACAGATTTAGAAATCCAATGTCATCCTAAAAATAAGTTATTTCAAGGTATTAATCCTTTTTATATCGGACTTCAAATTGCTGGTGATGAACCTGCGAAGAATGATGTAGTTGAAAGTGAAGTTAAATATGTAACATTTGTTGTTAGAAATAGATTGTATATGACCTTCTGTAAAAGGAAGGGAACCGTTACATTCTGAATAAAGCTTGTTGTTTACAGCTAATGTCTGCGTTGGAGTTTTTTTATGGCAATTGGGACCATATCAGGAATTACCCGGACGACCTGCGCCTCGCCTTCCTTGTTCCTACCAATCAAGAAAGGATTGATGAATTAGCGATTACGTTTTATGGAAACAAAATAAATTATTCAGCAGCTATTATTGTACTTGAAGAACTGTGGTATTATAAGCCAAATTTAAATGATTTAATTCGTCAATTCAGGGATGCATATAGAGAGTTTGTGTTTATGCCAAATGGAATAAGATGTGCACATAGGTACTACGATTTCAGACAAGGACGTTATAGGCCTTTGTGGTATAACTACTAGAGCCTCAATAAATAAAGCCTCAAAAGTCATACCTCAGACGCACAGCCGATGGCCTTCCTAGAAAATGGCCTCACGGGTAGTGAGGTCTTCCAATCAGGGTAAAACCAAATATAGGCTTGTTCACAAGTTATCTACTGAGAAAGAGCGCTCGCAGTGTACTTGTGATAATGAATTTTGTCTACACTTTAGGTGGCAAGTGTTGGCACGTTTGTATTATGTGTTGGATATTTCAGGATGGCTCACAACCTGCGTTCCGCTTTGGGATTCCGAAGAGCAGAGTATGAAAATGTTACCAGTACTCATGAACAAACCCAAGGTGTGCAACATCACTCACCTCATACTTCTCCGTCAAACAGGAGAAAAGAAAAAGCATATGGAGGGCATCGCAGCATATGGAAACAGGACAAGTCTGCAGCATCGAGGAATGCTTCCAAACAACTGTCTGAAGGTGATGACATCTACATTTTATCCCACGCTCCAAAGTGACAGATATCCAGTGTTCCACCAAGGCTCTCTCCATGTCTAACAAGTGATGTCAGTCAATCATTATGTGGTAATTGATTGCGTACTAGTGGGCAGATGAGATGAGAAAGACACCATTGATATGGGATGATGTGCTGTAATACACACTGCAGTTGATAGTGTGCCATTTTAGCAATTTCACCATTTGATCTGTAATTTCAATACCAGCCAGTGCCACAGCAAAATGCTTCCCAGTTTCTGTATCATCGCTACACCACCCCTCCACTACTTTGCAGGTACCTTACACTAGGCTGCAAATGCAGATAGATGACTGTGCAGTATGTCCATTCTGCCATATACACCGAAGTATACCAGCGTCCTACACTGATGCAATTAAGTTATCTACATATTTCGCATTGATCATAGCGCATAATTTCCGACGTGAAAGAAATTGCTTAACATACATGTTTTTTCTTTGGAGTTTAAATTTTCGCTTTTTCTTTACTTTCATGATGATACAGAGATAACGAGAATGTTGTGAGGTGATCAGTAGTTTTCGCAGCAAAATAGTGGAAGTTTTTTTTCTTATTCCACGCAGAATGGACATGTATAGGGGGTGTATGCCAAACCTCTCAATTTAGGTCATTTTTTATCGGCGGCTGTGCTCTTCATTGGATGTTGCAAAATAATGAGATGTGAATTTTACCCTGCAGTCGAATGTAAAAAATATACCGATTTTGCTCATAAAAGTAAAAGAAAATGGACTGCACCTATTTGCATGGAAAGAGGACATTTATTGTCGTGACGATTGTGTTTTCCTTTTTAATAGATGGTCGATTATAGGAGGTGCATGACATTACATACAATTGTGACAGTGCAGTGTTCCCACATTTAGAATGGTGGGCACATGCAGTGGCCCAACAGCGTACAGTGTGTTGGATGGGGCTGTGCTGCTAAATTTTAGATGAACTAACAAATTGCACTGGGAGGAGCCTTCCGTTTATCTCATATGGTTTAGTTTGGTTTACGTCCTTTTGTGCTGGCGAACGACCATTTCTAAGGGCCTGTGTACCCATCGTAGGGGGAGGGAGGGAGGTAGGTAGGGAGGGGGGAGCAGGGAGGTAGGGAGGGAGGGAGGGAGGGAGGGAGGGGTAGGAATGAGGGGAGATAAGAGGGCCTCTAATTTTGGCAGTTTTGTGATCATCCATTGAGGAGAATGCACAGTCAACTACCACCCCATTTGGGATAACTATTTTCCCCAGTACATGTGTTGCATTATGGCCTTTTGATTATGAATTCTGTATTTTCCGTTCATAACAATTTCGATGTTTAATTAGAGCAGTGAAGCATTTTCAGTCAGCTGCTGTAGTGTGTATTGATTCGAGTGCATGGGCTGCAGGGTGATCTGTAGCAAACTCTGACATCAGTGGTAGATAGTCTTCAGCTGTATGTTTACAGGTAATACACTTATTAAACTCCACTCCGTCCAACGCCAGCATTTCGTCAGTTGAACATATTTCTTGCCAGTAATATAGTACCTTCGACACCATCCTTTTTTGCCTGCCAGCTTGTAGGTGAAGGGTACAGTTGGAATACGTCTGCCATTAATTTCAAGTGGTATGAAATTTTTCCCAGCAGGATAACACTAGTTGTATGGCATCGTCAATTTTAGAGTTGTTCTGCGATTGTGGCACTCCTTGTGTAGTGATATGTGTATAGTTGTGTTATTAGGGCCGATCTTTACCTCCTCTCCTGCACCTGGACTTTTTTTCTGTGGTTGTTTGTGTGTGTGTTCTGTTTACGTTTGGTAGACATAGACTGAGATAAAGATGACTGGTTCATTGCGAAAAAATCTCCAACGATTGCTAGTGTCTCCGATGGTGCGCTCCTTCCTGGTGGGGGCCCCCTCAGAGGGGGCTCAACCACCTTAGGTTACAGTCCACACTTCAGGTCACACTTCATGAACTGCTGACAGAGGGATCAACTGGCGATTTGGGAAGGTCACAGCTCAGGCCATCTCCCCTCCGTTGGCCTGGCCTGTACCAGGGGGTCCGTGTGAGCCCTACCTCTCGATCCGGGGCTGGGAATTACGCATTACCCAGCCACCTGTTACACGTCTAACGCGTGAGCCGGCCTTCAGGAGCGCTCAGGGACGAAGAAAAAATATAGAGAAACCTCTAACGGCGAAGTGGAGGAAGAGAAGGGTATGAAATGTAGAACGAAGGAAGAAAGAAGCACAGGTAATGGGGGGGGGGGGGGCTGTTCTGATGTCAGTTTATTAAAACCTCATAACACATTCCCAAAAATATCCCAGACATATTTCCCAAGGGAGGGGAAAAATAACCGCAGAAGCACGGAAAAGGAACAGGTGCTGCAAAGGCTGGGGTCCTGTGGTAGCCACGAACTCACCAAAAAGTAGTGAGCCCCTGGGGAGAATGAGGGTGGGGATGAAGGGGGGGGGGGGAGATAGAGGTGCGGACATCCTTGCGAGGTGGAGGGAATTCTGTAGCAGCTTAGGATGACAGTTAATTTGGTGAGCTGAAACACTGGACAGTGGGGAACTGTGGTGGGGATGCAGCTCATTTTGAATGCCTGTGCTGCAGGCATTGAATTTCGAATTTGTATTCTTTTGGGCATTCCAAGGTTCTGATTGACGGTGTTAGTCTCGTCTTACGGTTTGTTCAAGTGTCAAGGGTACCTTTCCTATGGCTTGAAATTCAGAAAGAAGCACTTCTGGCAGCGCGGACATATTTAGCTGCCGATTTGAAATTTGGAAAATAAATACTGTTCTGGTCCCCTGCATTGTCCATTGCGCACACTGCAGCCAATGTAATAAGTGCACATGCGCAGTTACCTAATTTCTGTGCGTTGGCTTCCGTGTCAGCGCGGGATTGTTTGTAACTGCAAGCGGCTTGGGGAGGGTTTGACAACTCTTGTCCACGCGATGGAATAGTACATTAACCAGCAGCAGTTCTGTAATGGTGGTACCCGAATTTTTCGGCTTTAAAAATTCTAGAAAGGCTTTTATCTCCTCTTTGAATTCCTTTAATGTTATTTGAACTATTTCTAAATGATTAGAAGTTTTGATTAATGCCAGTATATAATCCTTAAAGTGTTATTTACGTCTTTTCTAAACTTTAATGTAAGGCATCATTAAAAGATAATTGACGCTTGTCTCAAAAATTCGTCTGTGGATGTTTGTCGACGATGAAAATTTTGGGTCAAACGGCTTGAATTTTTCGCAATAATTTTATATTACAGGCAGAGATGTCA
Source organism: Schistocerca nitens (assembly GCF_023898315.1). Taxonomy (NCBI): domain Eukaryota; kingdom Metazoa; phylum Arthropoda; class Insecta; order Orthoptera; family Acrididae; genus Schistocerca; species Schistocerca nitens. The sequence goes on along the minus strand of NC_064614.1, from coordinate 1,188,334,385 downwards.
TAAAAGGTGTTTAATGTTGCCCTATCTGGTTTGATGTAAAAGCATTTAAACAAAACTATCCTTTTTTTTATTAAGGAAAGGGGGAAAGGTAGCCGAAGGCTAATGTTTGTCTTGATTATTTTATTGCCTCTTACGTTATTGTTAATATTGTCATTTGGTCCACTGTTTCCTTAAAATGAACATTTTTATTCAGCTGAAGTTTTGTTAATGTGTATCTTAAGTGCCAAGGAATAAAAGCTTCACTGTAACAAAGGTTATGTTAAGAAATGTAATACCTCGAGATAAGGTTCAGCAGCATTCACCAAAGGAACTTTGCTTCCAGACCAACCTGTTCAAGACGCCTGAAGGTTTTAACGGAGTGTCTGTTTCAACTGGTGTCAGAGGGTACCAATATTTAGGGTAGAATCGGGATTTGCGAACCGTGTTGTGAAATAAGTTAAATTAATAGAAGACTGCACAGAGAAGTAAGCTGCGCTTATTTCAGCAGAATGTTAGAGGAGTGAGTAATAAGGTAAAAGGAATTCTTGTCTGTTCCGAAAATTCTTAGAACTCTGAAAAGGTAGACATCGCGTGCCTATCTGAACGCCACATAACCACACTATTAGAAAGGATAAATAAAAAAGCTTACGCCTAGGCATCTGACTCAGGTGGAACTAATATGACAGAAGTAGTTCTTAAAATTATTAAGACGAACACACGTTCGATCTGCACATAGAAGTGTTTGCCTGTAAATTACGAGTAATACTGACAAGTGGTTCACTGTGAATTGTAACTGTATACAGATACCCACTGCGGAATTCCGAACTTTTTGTGAGGCATATGGTTTCCTTACTACATTTGTCGGGCAGCAGCAAGCACTTAACAATCTGAGGTGATCTCAGTGTCGTTGTAAAGGATTCTGATAGAGAAAAATGATCTGGAAAACTTATTTGGATCCTGCAGTTTTATGTAAGAAATTATGTTTCCAACACATGTTGTTAAAGGCAGTATAAAGTTAATTGATAGTATTTTCTTTGATGAAGCTAAAAACAAAGAAAATTGCTCTGTGACCAGTAACTCTCTCTCATCATGACGCACGGTTAGGACAAAACAAGGTAGTGCCTTACAGTACAGTTACTCCTCTGTGGAAATCAAAATAATCAACACCTCAAGAACGAATGTTTCAAAAATGGTTCTAAGCACTATTGGACATCTGAGGTCATCAGTCCTCTAGACTTAGAACTACCTAAGGACATCACACACATCCATGCCCGAGGCAGGATTCGAACCTGCGACCGCAGCAGCAGCGCGGTTCCGGACTGAAGCGCCTAGAACCGCTCGATCACAGCGGCTGGTCAACGAATGTTTTTACGTATGGTTTGTTAGAGATGACCTGGAATTAAATTTGTCTGTATTCCGATAGGTGGTGCTACGGACACCACCAGAGGACGCCGTCTTCGCCCTCGCTCACTTCATCCAATTGTATCCGTCCACGCGTCTTCTAAAGGCGCCGCACACAAAGTTCCACCTTCAGATCCCGGCTGCAACGAATGTTGCACGATGTTATCAATATTAAAAAAAGTGCTCAGTGGTAAATGTATGAGAGAAATAGGTTCACGAGGTTACGTTTATAATTTATTGTTTTGTACATTGTGCAAATAAAAATACTGATGTTTTATTCATGTTTTGAGTTTTCATATTTAGCCAAGTCAGCTCGTGCCAACCATGGACACAATACATTCACGTCAGGTAAATTCATCATTGTTTGAAAACGGCTTTATGCATAATCATAAAGGACACAAAAACCACGTAAAACCATGGATCAATGGACGGAATTAAAGTGTCTCATGAAAGGAAATCCGAAATGTGTCTCTTGACAACAACAAGTAAAGGTCCTGCTATACTTGCGCAGTACAAAAACTATTCGAAATTACTAAGAAAAGTTATCAACAAATCAAGGAACATGCAAATTGTCAGAAATCATTAACTAAAAGAGACTTAACGCTCCATGGAAAAACGAGAGACAGGGCAACCGGCCACAGAAAAGTATAGAAATGCTCTAAATGAGCAGTCACAGGCAGCAGATACGTTCCATAATTATTTTTAAATTTAGTAGAAAATACGGGGACAAACAATTCACAATCATAATCAAAGGAGTATGTTGAAAAAGCAACTCACGTAAAATTCAGTCGTATGACTGTCCCACCAACGTCTCCTCCTTAAATTAAGAAATACAGAGTGTATCAAAAAGAATCATCCGATTTAAAAAAAAATAGTAACCATTATGTTATTTGAGATATGTGCGTGAACAACAGGCTGTTGGAAAGAGCAAACTCTCGAGTTTTACATGGTTCCCGTTAGGTGGCACCAATGTGCGCTCTCTTCAGTTTTAGTACAAATGGTGTCGGAACAACAGAAAGCGTTTTGTGTTCTACGTTTTGCGCAGTGCGGGTCAGTAATAACTGTTCAGCGTGACTTTCGTACTAGGTATGGTGTGGATCTCCTACAGCACAGAGCATTAGACGATGGCATGAACAATTGAGAGAAACAGGTTGTTTGTGTAAAGGCAAATCGCTGGGCCGTCCCCGAGTGTCTGACACAGACGTCTAACGCATCCGCCATAGTTTCACAAGGAGTCCGCAGAAATCCGTCCGCCGTGCAGCTCGACAGCTTAACATGCCCCCGATGTCCGTCTGGCGTGCGTTGCGTCGACGTTTGCACATGAAATCATACAAAATTCAGATACTGCAAGCTCTTCATGAAGATGACAAACAACAACGTGTGGAGTTCTGTAATTTCGTTCTTGGCAAGCTGGAGGATGACTTAGTGTTTAGTGACGAGGCAACATTCCATTTAAGCGGAAAGTGAACCATCATAATGTGAGAAAATTAGGTAAGGAGCAACCACATGGAGTTATACAACATGAGAGGGACTCTCCAAAATTTAATGTGTTTTGTGCAGTTTCACGGGAAAAGGTGTGTGGCCCATTTTCCTTTCCCGAGAATACTGTTACAGGAAGCACATATCTCGATATGCTTGAGAACTTCCTTCTCCCATAGTTGGAGACTGATTCGAACGACTTCATTTACCAACAGGATGGGGCACCGCCACATTGGCATCTGGAAGTGCTGGAATTCTTAAATCAAAGGGTTACTGAACGATGAATCGGTCGCACTGGACCAAATGATTCATCCTTACATTACTGGTCTCCAAAGTCACTGGACCTGATTGTAAGTGATTTTTTGTTGTGGTGGTTTATGAATGACTGTTTATGTGCCTCCCTTACCAACAACAGTGAACGGACTGAAACATCGCAGAACAGCAGTTGTGGAAGCTGTAACTCAAGACATGCTCGCTGTAGTGTGGGAACAATTTGAATACCGCACTGACATATGCCATGCATCTCAAGGGGGGCATGTTGAACACCTACGAAAACGTATGAAAAAAATTTTTTTTGAGTTTCCTGTTCATCAAAAAACAAAATTCATTGTATATGGATATTAGTTTCAAGAAAAAATGGAAATGTCATGTGGCTAGGGCCTCCCGTCGGGTAGACCGTTCGCCTGGTGCAAGTCTTTCGAGTTGACGCCACTTCGGCGACTTGCGTGTCGATGGTGATGAAATTATGATGAAACACACACAACACCCAGTCATCACGAGGCAGAGAAAATCCCTGGCCCCGCCGGGAATCGAACCCGGGACCCCGTGCGCGGGAAATATAGTGTGCCAAATCGGATGATTCTTTTTGATACACCTAAATAGGATGATTCTTTTTGACACACCCTGTTTATGCTCTCAAAAATTAAAGTACATCTGGATTTGTTGGAGTTTCCAAAAAAGTACTGAAAACTTGTTTCCATATTATAACTGTCATTTGTGAACTATGCAATGTATCGCTATAACTGTCATTTGTGAACAATGTAAAGTATCGCTAAATCAGCGCATTTTTCCAGAGAGATTAAAATGTCTTTGTCTAACCTCTCTGTAAGAAAGACGTCAATAACTAGGGGCCTATTTAACTGTTGACACAATTTTACAAAATGTTTAGAAGGTGATGTATTCTAGAATAGTATCACGCCTGAGCAACAATAATATTCTCTGTAAATCATTGGTCGGATTTCAGAAGAGTTGCTCCAATGAGAATGCCAGTTACGCGTTCGCTCACCAAATTTTACAAGCTATAAATAACAGAACAGTGGTTCGTATTTTATGTGACCTATATAAGGCATCCGACAGTTTGAATCACAATATTTTCCTAGATGAATTGAGATTTTATGGAACTGACGGTATAGCGAGCCAAAGGATAATTTCATACTTTCATACCAAGAGATTGCAGAAAGTTGTACTTAATTATTCATCCTATGTAAGCAGCGCAGATTCTTCTGGCGAGAATTCACTTATAGGGTTCCACAAACCTCCATCTTGCGTCAATGCTCTTTCTCTTAAACAGTGTGTTTCCGTAAGAGCGTGCAAACTGTACATAGAGAATGCTTCACTGAATACTTTCAGTTAGGGAACCTGGGTTCGGAGAAGCCAGCTTAAGGAGATAAGGAAGTAAACTTGTCTACAGCTTTGTCTAGCATTAATGTTTTGTAGCTTATTTACAACTACATGTGTGCAAGTTTACATGTACTGTGTTGTTTATTTTCATGTGTATTCTTTATTTCCTGCAAAGAAACAAGGAGGGCGAGCCTGATTACTAGGAAGCCATGATGTAGGTTTTGTTTACTTTACTTGTCCATAAGGTGGCTCTGTTGTATCGTATTTACAGTGTCCCATGGCAGAACGTGCTATGAATCAACAACAAATCCATTCATTACTCAGTGCTATTCAGAAACAGTACAATATGATGGAGCGGTACCGGTAAAGTTTCACAGAACACATTGAAATGCACATTGTGTATAGGAAGGTACTTTGCAATGCTCTCGCTGCTGATAGGCTGTACGGGGAACGATTTCCTAACAAGTATCATTCGTCACGACGAGTGTTTATGTCTCTGCGGGACACTGGTTCACTGGAAAGAGGAGACCAGGGACCTGGCAGCATGAGGACACTCGCACACTCGATTTTGAAGAGAACGTGCTGGAACGTGTTGCAGCGGACCACACTACAAGTACTCGTCGTATTGTACGTGAAATGGACGTTGCACATACTAGTGTGCGGCGAGTACTCCACAAACAACAATTACACCAATATGACCTACAACGAGTCCTTGCAATGATTGTGTATGACTTTGCAGCAATGGTCACATTATCTCAGTGGTTGCTCCAACAATGGACTGGTCGACCAGATTTCCTTCAAATTGTGCTGTTTACTGACGAGGCCTCATTTGATCGTGATAGTATTTCGAACAGCAGGAGTAGCCATTTCTGGGATGAGGAAAGAGTTCTTGCAGTAGTAGTGTCACACCATCAAGTACGTTTTCCTGTGAATAACTGGACCGGCGGAATAGGCAACAGACCCATTGGGCCATATGTTCTACCTCGCCGTCTGAATCGCCAACTGTACTTGATATTTGTGCAAAGAATTCTACCTAAGTTGCTCGAGAATGTACTCTTAGCTGTTCGCAAGAGAATATGGATACAACATGATGGTGCACCGCCTCACTTCAGTGTGGACTGCCGTAACCATCTCAGTGTTGTACTTCCTGGTCGATGGATCGGAAGGGGAGGTCCTATTCCATAGCCTGCGAGGTCACATGATCTAAGTGCCCTTGATTGTTTCCCATGGGGATATCTAAAGTCACTTGCGTATGAGATCCCAGTGGATACGGAGATGGAATTAGCTGTCAGAATTGTAGATGCCTGTGATGTGATGCGGAAGACACCAGGGATATTTATCTGGGTGCGTCAGAATCTTGTTGACTGATGCCATGCTTGCTCTGAGGTTGATGGCCGTCAGTTTCAGCACATTTTGTAAGATACAGTACGAATGGTACGTTCATTGTGTCGATGATGGTATTTGCAGTTAACCATAACTAATATGAATAAAAAGTACACAGTACTGTGATTTTATTCCTACCGCCTTAAGCTGGATTCTCCTACCCCTGGTTCCCTACCTCATGGGTCAGTGAAGCATCCTCCATGTTCTGTTAAATTTTTGCACGCTCGTAAGGGAACACCCTGAATGTAAACGACCTTCCATCCCATATAAAAGAATAATTAGTTCTTTTTGCGGACGACACTAGTATTTTCAAACATACTTACAGTAACAGAAATGTGAACAACATTGGTAATAGTGTTGAGTGATTTTATACAAATGGTCTCGCTGTTAGTTTCAAAAAGTCGCAACATAATACGTATCTAGAGGTACTACACGAATAACTATAACAGATAGCGAGGGAACAATAAATAAAGTGGGTGGAAACTTCAAAATTATTAGATGTCCATATTGATGAAAATTTAAATTGAAAAAACACATTTTGGAACACCTAAAACCATTTATTTCAGTCACACTGGCACTTGGAATCATTGCAGGGGTTGGGGAGAGATATATTAGTAAACTGACGTATTTTGTCTATTTTCATTCAGTAGTGTCATATGGAGTAACGTACTGACTTAACTCATCATTGAGAAAGAATGGTCTCATTGGTCAAGAACGTCCTATAAGAATAACGGAAGTATAATAATATGTGCCGCTCACCCGCAATCACCTTATCGATACTAGTTTAAGGGGTGGGGTATTTTGCTACTGCTTCACAAAGTATGTATGTCTTCGTGAAGTTCGTTGTAAATAATTCACTGAAGCTCAAATGGAGCAATGATATACAGAATTCCAATACCAGAATAAAAAAAAATATGACATTCATTGTTTCACATTAAGGTTGTCTTTAGCGCAAAAAGGGATGCAGAAGAGTGCAACAAAAATTTTCAGTCACTTGACTAGTGATATAAAATGTCTGATAGACTGCAAAGTTAAACTTGAAAACAAACCGAAAAGTTTATCCTTGACAGCTGCTTCTGTTGCATAGAATTTCTATTTTTGTAACTTTTGAAAGGTGGTGATAGGAGTTACTAACTCAGATGTGTATTCTATTTAAAAGAAGAAGTATTGTAAATGATAGGCGTATAGCCATAATTAGAAATGAGTGTATAATGTGAATGTAAAATGACCCGCTCATTTCATTACAGTTAATTCTAAAAACGATTCCTGGAAAATGAAACTAACAAAACGGAAATTAATAAATGTGAAATTTGCATGAAGCTAAGCTGATTGCTTGGGGCGAGGTGTGTAACTGTACTTCGAGGTCTTTTACGTGGGACAGAGGTATACATCAATCAAAAAGTTGAAACAGTGGGAAACTGTCAGATACATCAGCTCTTGAAGTGATTCGAAATGTGGCGAAAACCATGTCTTCAGATTTTATTGATTCATTTTCATTGTACACAGCCCTGTTTATGTTGTTGAAATACTGTATGAAATAAAAAGAGTGTCATGTGAGTAGGAGGACAAAGCAGACATCAGTGCATCTTGTTAGTGTTGGTTGCCCATATCAGGGGCAGGTATGCACTCAGAGGCAAACCTATTGACCTCCTTTGATTGCCAGGTACTTAGCCTATTGTTCTCCTTTGATTGACTGGTCCTTAACCTATTGTTCCACTAAAAGGATCCTACCTTTTGATTGACAGGCACTTAACCTATTATTCCCCCATCCCCTCCCCCCCCCCCCCCTCCACTGCTACAGGTACACTTTCAGGTCGGAGTTATTGGAATAGCCTCTCTCACGCTTATCAGTTTGATTGACTACTTAATTAAACTGATCAGTTAATTAACCTCTCCATTCTGGTAAGCCCCCCCTCCCCTCCCACCCTCCCTGCCGGAAACTGGCGGGGAAAAGACTCCATTGATCAGTCATTGGGAGAGAAATCGACTGCTGTGTATGGAATGTTGTTTAAACAATTTAGACAATGTGTGGAATATTGTTTATTTCAACAATTTAGAGGATTCAAGACAGGGTATGGAATATATGGCAATTGGTTAAATCTCATAACAGGAAATTTATAAAAATATTATTTATAAACAATTCAGATTATGGGGGTTGGATTTCTCATCATTCCCTGCTGTTTGGAGACGTGTAGGTCTTGTAAGAAGCAGTTACATGGGTCAAACATGTTGCATAACCCATTGTTCAGTACTGTTCTCTGGGTCTTTGTCAGCACTTAACCTATTGTTCTGTTAAGTGGTTTTCTATGTCAGCCCCATTTCCTTAAACTATTGTACCGCCTTTGATACCAAATTAAGTAATCAGTTAGGTCCTTCCACCATTTTCTGGTACACTTTTCTAATTTCACTTGCTTTTGAACGTCATTTCTGGCGCATTATTCTTTGTCACCTATCCCCTTAAAGTATTGTACTGGTTTTACATAACAATTATGGAAATTAATGTAGTGTTCTGAACTTAACCTGCCGTTATGCTCCATGTCACCCACTCATCCACAGCCTCCCCTTAACTATTGTAAAATTAACACCAAGGTTGATATAAAAAATTTATGCAGATTAATTAAATCGATATTCTTCACATGTATCGGGTAGTTTGTTTTTAAATCACGGCGTCCTATTGGTCTGTATAATCGATGGAATATAGTTAAAACAAAAGATCGCTAGCAAAGAACACATCCCTCCACTTGAAGCCCGACGCCAACGCCACTGACTCCACACACGTCCCCAGGAGTCAGTATGCATCGACAGTCCCCGTGAAGTGATCACACGACCGCCAGCTGCCAAACCACACATAGGTGTCAGTTAGCATCCTGCAAGGATGAGGCAGTGGCATCTCTTTCATACATGAGACCCAGGGAATACCTGTCGAAACACGTGTTCACCTAGTCACTGTTGCTGGTGCGATGATGCATAGCTGCAGTGCGGGTCCACAACCTAGAGAGATGTTGCAATGCTTCCCAGAATAACACAGGGTGGACTCTTCCTAGCAACCCAAATTGAACAGCCCGTCCATCACTGAATTTACCTGTCAAACTGCTACCGCTGCTGGTGTGGGAGCTCTGTCTGCCCTTTTTTTTCTGCAGACGAGAATTTCAGTGGCAAAACTATTTTTTACACATCGCCACATTGCACTGGCAGTTAAGCCCCACAAAAGTTATCTACAGATCATCAAATACATACAAGACTCACAGGAATATTGGGAACCAGGAACATGCGTGACCAGAGTGCTCTCAGTGGATCGAAGTCACTCTCAGAACTATAGTGCAAAGACAGGCTCGCTTCCCGTCGGCACAAAAGCGTTACTATTTCTGGACCCGACCTACTTGCTTGCTTGCTTGCTTTTCTACACCTATCTCCAGAGTCTGGGATTACAAGAACACATGTAATTTCCCATTGTTTGCCATAATATTATACCATTTACGCGATACATCTCGATATCAAGCACACAACAGTATCCTATCGATCGCTCGCGCAACATAATTCCGAAGATACACACTGGAAATTATTTCTCTACTAACCCGAAACTTTAGCGAGGTGGAGCGTCCTGTAAACCATTGAGTAACTAGAAACCTATCCCGTCTGCGAAGACCTATACGTGAGAACTCGAAAAAAGAATAGAGGAAACTCATATTTCCACTTGCGAATACCAATGTTGGTGATGTAACAGATTCCAAATCATCCCAATAATTTACAAAGCCAGCTAAGGTGTTTCTCATGTCTAGAGAACCAGCAAACGTGTCTTCCACCTGTCTTTCACCTGCTAGATGCATACAGCACATTCGATGTTTTCTCAACTAAATAAAGACGTGAAATGTGAAGAAGCAGTCAACCGAACAATCTTCATGGGAGGGAATAACGGTCCAGCGCAAAAGCATGTTCATCTTGAATCTTCTCAGATTTCCACGCGACCACGAAAGCTACCCAACACATACTAAGTATTAGTTCGCTATTCGGCCGTCTAGAGGACGATACGGTTAAGTCAGCTACATTCCCACACTCCCAACAGACCTCTCCATTCGGACAGCTCCTGCCGTTAATGGGAAACATGAATCATTATTGCCACAAGACACCCTAGACAGAATTATCCTAGGAAATCGGTCACATATATATTTTATCACTGTACTTACAATTGAACGTTACGATCGCAGTCACAACTGAACGACATTCGACAATGGGCGAAGTATCAGAAATACACCCTGCTGACGGCTGTGGCTCTGGAAATAGAAATACCTGTACCATTCTTGTGACTTGAAGTCCCTCCAGATCCTTGAGCGTCATGCACTCCGCCTCTCCTTCCGTATACGCCTCCCGTTGTAAGTAGGCTGTTTAGGTTTTTTTATGGGTAACGCCACCTTTGTGTGAAAATCACTGGCTGTGCTGTGTGCAGTCTGTGGCTGCTTTGCATTGTTGTAATACTCGCCATTGTAGTGTTAGGCAGCTGGCTGTGAACAGCGCGTAGCGTTGCGCAGTTGGAGGTGAGCCGCCAGCAGTGGTGGATGTGGGGAGAGAGATGGCGGAGTTTTGTAATTTGTCATGAACTGCTATATATATTAGTACTATTGAGGTAAATACATTGTTTGTTCTCTATCAAAATCTTTCATTTGCTAACTATGCCTATCAGTAGTTAGTTCCTTCAGTAGTTTGAATCTTTTATTTAGCTGGCAGTAGTGGCGCTCGCTGTATTGCAGTAGCTTGAGTAGCGAAGATTTTTGTGAGGTAAGTGATCTGTGAAACGTATAGGTTAATGTTAGTCAGGGCCATTTTTTGTAGGGATTTTTTTTGAAAGTCAGATTGCGTTACGCTAAAAAAAATACTGTGTGTCAGTTAAGCACAGTCAGGTATTATTGATCAAAGGGGACGTTACATATGTCGACCCTTAGCCGAGGATACCTCACTGGAATCTTCTGATTTATTTCTTGTAGTTTGTGTAATTAGTTTAGCTTTTGTTTATTGCCAGCGCGTAATTATAGAGAGAATTTCCATTGTAGTTGTAGTTTTTCATTGTTGTACAGTAAAACAGTTGTGGCATGCATGTAGATTTGCACCAAGTACTTCGCAGCTGCGCTTGCAATTAAGTAGACATTATTTCCATTGCTATGTTATTTTATTTTGCTCTTCAAATTGTGCTTTTCTGTGTTGTCGTGTGAAATATTGTGACAATAATGTTGTGTGAAAAACGTAATACTAGGCTCCAAAGTAAACTGAGAAATGACAGTGAAAACGAAAGCAGTGGTTTAGCGCCACCGAGTAATGAATTAACTGATGTTCAAAGTAGTAATTTGGTAATTGTGCATAGGGAAATGGAGCGGGCGTCAAATAATGGTGTAGATAGTGAAACAGGTAGTGAACAGGGAAGCATTATCGATCGATCGGTCGGCAACAGCTCGCCTCAGGAATCGGGAATGACACAGCACAATATTGCAAATACTGTAGACTCAGGTTTTGGGTTCTCACCGTTTTCTCAAATGAGTCAAGACACATTTTCTGCTTGTCAAAATGTGAATGTTGCCGGTGCAACTTCACTGCCTAAAAGCACTGAGGAACATGTTTCAGACACCAGTGCATTGTTATTACAATTAATGCAACAAATGGGACAAAGGCTACAAAAGTTAGACACAACGCTTGAACAAAATCAGAAACAAATGGAACAAAATCTTCAAAAGTTAGACACAATGGAACAAAATCAGAGAGAAACACAGCAACAGTTAGACACGATGGAACAAAATCAGAGACAAACACAGCAACAGCTTCAAAAGTTAGACTCATTGGAACAAACTCTAGAACAAACACGTGAAGATTTAACTACTGAGTTACATAACATTGAATCGAAATGTCAAAAAGTCTGTAATGACGTAAAAACTCAAATTTGTGAGCACTTTCAACCTACTTTTTCGCGGCATGAAAATGCATTACAGAATCACGAAGCAGCCATAAAAGAACTGCAAACTATTGTTCATGAAAATCATGAGACCTTGCAAGCTAAAATTGACTCAGTTTCATCTACCGTTTCGGTTACGCAACTTGCAAAAACTCATGAAAACTTAAAGGACACGGTAGATACTCTGAAACTTGGTTCAGAAAAACACACTGAGGAAATAAGTACACTATCGGATAAAGTAGCCGAACTTTCAGATCAGTTCACTAACTTACCTACAAAGGTAGATGATGATCTGAATGACACAACACCTGTAGCCTTCACTGACACTGAAGAGTATGAAGAAATTAGAAAATTCAAACAAAATCAAAATCAAATCAATACACAGTACAAAAGAGAAATCCGGGAAGTGCAAGATCAGTTGGCACAAGTAGTACAAGAATTACGTATTTCAGAGGACACTCGCGCCCCAATACGGGAAGAGGGACATAGAAATACGGAACAGCCACAAAATAATAACACAGCGCATTTCGGAAATTATGAAAGAAATTGGCAATGTGCACCGAATTTTGAGATTGAACCGCCGACACGACGTAACAATGACCGACATGCGACTCGCCGACACGATGATTTTGACTATAAGCTGTTCATTACTACACGTAAATTCAAAACGTTTAAGAATTCTGGCAACGACATTCATCCACAAGCGTGGCTCCATCAATTCTCTCATTGTTTTCCTCCCAACTGGTCATTGCAGCACAGATTAGAATTTATGTGTGGCTACTTGGAGAATGAACCAGCTGTAAGAATGCGATCGGTCATTCACGATTGTGACAGTGAAAGAGAATTTTATCATGCCTTCCTCTCAGCATATTGGTCTCAAACTACACAAGACCGAGTAAAACATAGCATCATAATGATGAATCATTTCGAACAATCTGAATTTTCCAGTCTTGTGAAATATTTTGAAGACATGTTACACAAGAATCAGTACCTGTCAAACCCATACAGCCCCTCAGAACTCATCCACATTTGCTTAATCAAATTGCCTGAACATTTACGACACATTATTTTGGCAGGACGTTGCAAAGACGACATTGAAGCTTTTCAGGGACTGTTACAAGAATTGGAAATTGACACTGACAATCGCGGAATGCGGAAACAGGAGCACAACAATTACAGATCACATCCGTCACAATTCCGCGATGACAGAAATAATATACGACAAGGCTATTCTTTCAACGTAAATCGTGAACAAAACAGACACCACCCATATGACAACCACTGGCAGAGTAACAATAGTTACAGAGCAAGATCGCATTTCCGTAGTAATGACTATCACAGAGACAATCAGAGAAACAGGCAATATGGGAACCAAAATAATTATTATCAAGGGAGACAGAATAACTTTAGACGCAACGGTCTAGCGCACAGTTACGATTCAGGGAGAAATTCTCCACCACGTGACGGACATGGAAGAAACTACGAAATCTACCGACATGACGACAGACGAGATAATCATAACGACAGACCTGAATTTCATCAGAACTGGCGGGATTCTAACAGAGCTGGGCCCTCTCGGCAAGGCGAATTTGTAGAAGTTAGGTCTCCTAATCCCAATAACGACGCGCGCCAACAAAGGGACAGACAATGACTCGCACCGCAGGCAGCGGCGTGCGCCGGCTGGCTCCGAGAAAAATAACATAAGACTCTAACCTTGAGAAAAATTCCAGTATTCTTTACCGGCGTATACCACATGATAATTTCGTTAAAGTTGAAACTCTGCGTACTAGGAAGAGCAAAGGTTTACACCACATTTCACATGTAAAAGATAATCTGTTTTTTAACTTTGTCTTTGCCATAAAACTTTTCACTTCACATTTCTAGTATGCTTTGTCAGACTTAAGAAACTGTTAACATGCAACAATGGTTGAAGTTAAATATCCAGTCTAGAACCTAGGGAACATTTTTAAACAGAAATTACGAATGTATTGTTATAGTGAACAGACGACACAGTGTTGTTATTTGTACATTCTTGCTTGTTAGTTGCATGATTACGTAACGACTATAAGGCTTACATACTTAGAACATTTACCAGTACTGCTAATGAGATTTTAATGCAACATTTTGGTTTACTTGAAAATACATTCTGGATTTAAAGTACTTTCTGTGAGATACCAGATGAGACAGAGGTTAGCTTATGTGACAGCTACACGATTTTTATCATGACGCTACTAATGAGTGACAGTTTACAATGTTGCTTTTGCTTTTTGAATTAAAAAGAAAGTTTTCCATGATACATTTCATTCCATTGCTGTAATCTGTAACACCTGAGGGTATAATTACATTAATCCTCAGGGGGGTACACGCCTACTTTGTGTACCATGTGTTTGGCAAGCACAAGGAGCCCTAGCTAATATGGTATTTGCTTATACAACTTTACACATCGGTACCATATTTCTCTAACACAGAATTACACAGCTATCTGATTATTTAACAGAGAAACAAACATTCTTTTTACTATGGCAGTGACAGATATTTACGTAATTACACCGTTGGATAACTTCACACTTACGAAATTGTATGTTGTTTGTACTTTGTGAACTGTTCATATTTTTTCAGAAACATTGTGATACTATGATAGCTTTGAATGATGTATTTGGTATGGGATCGTGATTTTTAAGGTACGTTTGAGGTAGAGGACACTATTGAAATGAGCAGAGAGTTTTTTTTAGGTTTTGAAATTAGAAAGCTACGACGATTTTGTGATTTGACTGAGGTGTTATGATGTTATTTTTACGATGACGATGTGTATTATGCTGCTGAGGTATGTTTATGATCAATAAGCTGATGCTATGTAAGGAATCTGATTATGCTATTTAGTTATTATGATGAAATATTGAAGACGTGTCGACGAATATGTATATGTGTAATAAGGTAAGGAATAATGAGGGACTCTGACTTGTGAAAAAGGATGTTGGAAACCAAGAATCATACTTTAAGAGTTATGAAATGTGTGTAAATGCGTGAATGTATCACAATGCCGGCGAAAATTTTTTGGACACTGTTATATTCATAAGATTTTGTATCTACACATTTGCAATGCAAATTCTCGACCTCTGCAATTTTTTGTATGAGACTGCCACTGTAGCGGAAACTGCTGTCGTAAATATTTCCGTACGAAAGTTAAGTGACCACCTGCACGTAATGCGTCGCGGGCACCCAGCTGTGTCAGACGCCTGGAGAAAAAGCCATTAGTGTGTGCCAGAGGCACAGGTAGAAAAAAAAGGGAGGCCATTATCCTCACTATTGACGTTCCTTTGTAGAAAGCATCGCAAAAACGACACGGTCGAACTTGAAAACATATGATTACACTGTGGAGCTCTTAATTTATGATATTTACTGAAATGAAATGATGAGAAACATTTCACATCTATTGTCTTTCTAGTTGAAAGATTGTTTACTGCACTATGAAATGCCATATGGCTAGTGAATGACGTTTCACGCCTTGCTTTGCCTATTTTGTTTAATATCTAGTTTCTAGCTGCACTGCAGCATTGGTTAAAATAAAATTTTATAGATGTACTAATATAAATATTTTCTGTCTACAGATCCAGTAAATAATAGTTTTGTGATATATATCCAAAAAATGAGAGAGCACAAAAAGAAATTTCCCTTCACAGGAACTGCATACATAATTTTCTTTACAATACTTGGTAATTTATTTCATAGAATAAGTTTTTGTGGTGCACCACTTTAATTACATAGACATTAAGATGTGAACAGACATTTCCCTTATCTGCATTGTTGTCTTTAGTGTACGATTTTTTCTGCTTGAGCTTTGTCATGTTTAGATGCTGCTGCTGTTTGCCATGCATAGTGCTACTAAATTTCACTTTGTATTATTCTTTTAAGCCAGTTTTACTACTGATCTATTTTTCTTGTTTGCTGCTCATTGCCTTATATTAGTTGTAATTTATGCTGCTTGCTTTGCCTTTTGTATTTTTTATCATTGCTGTTTGTGTTAATTGTTTTGTGCTGCTGCATTGCCTCGTCCTTTAGTTTAGCATCTGAGCTCAGTAGATTTAAGTTAGCTTAAGAGGGGGGAGACTATATAAGAAACTAACTACGATGAATTGGAAGAAATGCATTGAGAAGTTATACGAAAAAAGTACAGAAAGCAGGTATAGAGAGGACTTTTTGGGAATAATGATGAATGAAGGGAGATCTCCAAGAAGTAAAGAAAGTTTTGTTTGCAAAATACTGCAGTAAAACGAATCCTGTCCTTTCCTTTAATGCTATTCCGCTATATGTTTGTGTACACTTGTGTATTTATGTTCTTCCTGTCTTTATATGTTTATCTGATAAGACTTATGTTGTAGAATTTTTCTAATACTCAGCTACATGAACTATGATGAGGAATACTGTTATCCTCAAATATAATTTGCATTAATAATATGTTATTTAGTTTGTAAAGATGTTAGACATTATTTATCTGTTCTGTTTTGTTGCTCATGTGTGAAGTTGATGTTTCAAAAGTTATTCTGATCTTTTATGTATGTTATTATGTCATTATTTTTGTAACACTGATGTATATATTTTTATTCTTTTGTAAAGCCTGTATTACTACAAATGTTATCTGTATTGTTATGTTCTTTAATGATGTATTTTGTACCTTTGTTATTGTATTCTCATGTTATAATATTGTAATTGACACCAGTTCTTCAAATTAAATATCATTTCACTGCACACGTTTCTGTTGGTCATAATATATGCATAGTATGTGAGCAGTGTGGACTGTTAGTGTTTGGATGTGTGTTAATAATTCAGCAAGGGACTGGTTAACAGCATTGCTGGTTCTAAGGACAATTAGAAAAAAACTTTGTGAGTGCACTAGTGGTGGTTTATGGACTTGCTATATTCTCTGCAAGACTCTTCGATGGTGATTGTGCACCTGCACAGTCGCAGCGGATGGCTGCTAGCCGTCTCTACAAGGACTACAGTGGGTCTACATCTTTGATGATCCATCAATACCATTATTTCTTTTTGTGAGGTAAGTGATCTGTGAAACGTATAGGTTAATGTTAGTCAGGGCCATTTTTTGTAGGGATTTTTTTTGAAAGTCAGATTGCGTTGTGCTAAAAAAATACTGTGTGTCAGTTAAGCACAGTCAGGTATTATTGATCAAAGGGGACGTTACACCATCTCCCACACGGATCCTCAATGATCTCATTCCTTTCCCCCATCTGCTCCTATTCCTCGAACATATCCGCATCCTCTACACCTCCCGCCGTCTTGAACCCCCTCACCCCGTGGTTGCTCCTCTTCTCTCCCATCCCCGCCCCCTGCCACTTCTTCACCATTGTGTCCCCCCTACCCTCCATATCTACACCCTACATCTCCTTTCCCAAGGTGGCTTCCATCAACTCCCCCTCCTGGATGATGCCCTCTCTCCCTCCATTTATCCCTCCTATCAACTCTGATCCTCACTCCCCCTCCTTTCCTCTGTCCGTTCCGTGGGCTCCCTCTTCCCCCCTTCCGTCCTGTTTTCTCCCCACTAAACCTCTCCCTACCTCCCTTCTCCCCCCCCCCCCCCGAGTCCTTTTGTATTCCCCTCCTCTGCCTACCTCACTCCCTGTCGCGTCTGCCCAGCGCCCCCCACCCCTCTTATGGGTCCTCATCCTCCATCAGCTCCTTTCCCGGCTCCCCCCCTTTTTTTATTTTCCCATCATCTGTCTAGTTTGCCCCCACCTGCTCTTGGCTGTGGTATGTCACATTTGCCAACTTTTTAGTGCAGTGTTCCAGTGACTGTTCAGTGTTGTTCGTCTTTCTCGTGTTGCGAACAGAAACCATGCTGTCGCTGGGTGTGAATTTTATGTCTTTTGCGAACAGAAACCAGACTGTCGCCGTGTTTTTTTAATTGTCTGTCTATTGTTTTACCTGTCTGCTTTGTGTGTATTTTCTTAGCGTCATCATCCCTCTGTTCTTTGTTTTAAGTTCCACGATTTCTTTTCGCCATGTTACTCTTTAAGTCTCCGATTTTATCGCCTGTTCTTATTATTTATTCTCTTCATCTTTCTAACAAAGTCTGTAGGCTGAAGAGCGGCATACTAAGCTGCTGCCAGCCCGCCCCCTTCGGGGGGAATTGAAATTCAGTAAACTAAAACAAGAAAATTGTGACTTGAAATACTCTTCCCTTTTCTATCACAGTACTCCACTTCAAACCTTCCTTATGACTGGACATAGTCATTTCTTTTGTACATCTCAGAACACAAACACATACTTCATAAACTTGATGCTCAAGGCAAACCTATCATGCACCCCCTGCTACTAAGTATAATACTTCGCCAATAAATTATTGTCCACGATACGAAATAATACTGACCGAAAATCAACGACAGGTGGACATGTCTCTTGTGAGTGCTACCACTGTGTCTTAGATAGAGAGGCGTAATCGCCTTACAAACCGCCAGATGTTAAAAAACACAACCATATTACCATCACAAGCGGTCTTGGTTCTACAGGTGCATACAGGTATCCATTTATAAATCTACCTATGGCATTACCTCTGAATGAAGTGGCTTTTTCCAGACAAATGCCGTGGCACTGAATATAGATGGTGATCGCCAGAGTGTATAGTATCAGACCAACAGCACAGTTACACATCGCCGACGGTGCACCCTCATAATAAAATTACCGAATTTTGAAAGTAATTCGGCTAAGGAGCGTGCTGTGAAACCGGTAGTTGGAACTCCCTCACACCGCCGCCGCTAGATATTTCTCCAGTATTTGTAATGCATTCAGTCTCGATGCCATGTCAGAGGTTCGGTGATATATCGACTGGGTTATAGGTGATGGTTGATTGAGAAGGATCACAAACAGTAGTAGATGGTGTGCTGATGGGGGTTGCAAGAAATGTACATTAGCTTTTCAGATGGGGTGATGGATTGAGATGTAGCTGTAATGAGGTACAACTTAATGGCAGACTGATGATGCAACCTAGAGAGGGAGTGTCAGTTATTGAGGGGGAAATTTCTACTTTAAAACAAGAACAGCAGAATTTTGAAGGAAGTTTAGATTCTGTAGAAAGAAGAGATGATAGTTTCGAAAAATTTGCAACCTCAGAATCTCAGCATTTAAAAAAGTTTAACAAACATGTAGTGGAAAAACTTACCAAGACAGATAAAAGTATACAAAACTTTACCAAAATTGCGAGTGATAATTTTACAGAACTAAAAGAAGATGTAGGTACATGTTTAGGGCGAATTTCAAACTTCAATTCAAAAATTCAGGAAATTGAGGACACTGATACTATAAAATTTTTCAGTAACTACAATCAATTTTTGAATAATATCAATATCATAACTTTTCACGGGAAGGGGATATACATCCTGTCGACTTTATGTTTCAAATTAAAGACAATTTTGGAAGTAGCATGAGGGACAATTTAGAAACTGAATTGATTAAAAAATCCTTGGATGGCGAGACTCTCTCGTGTTCTAACCAGACAACCAAACCTGACATGACTTTTTGCGAAGTTGAACATGCTTTTATGAATAAAATTTGGTCAGAAACTAGACAAGCCAGAATCAAGTCCTAGTTCTTAAATGGTCGAAATTTCAAGCAAGGTAGTGGTCAAATGAAAATATTTTGTGAACAGCAGTCAAAAACATTAGTGCATTTAGATAAGCCACTAGATGAGATGATTCAAATTCATGCTTTGAAAAGACGTTTGCCAAAAAGAGTACAGTGTAGAGTGGTCTATGGGCCTGACAACACCATTCAGGAATATTTTAGATATGTCGATGAATTAGACTTATCCTGGAAAAAAAATGAAAGGTATAATGTCAGGCAAGATGAGAGTAGAAATAGAAACAACAGAGCTTTAAATGATCATTTTGAACATAGGGATAGGAGGGGAGATTTTAGAAATGGAAGTTATAGGGGAAAGTACCAAGGGAACAGTAGACTGAGAAATGATGACAGAAGAAATGGGGAAAGAAACGATAGGCAGAGACCAGAGAACAGAAATATTGAACCAAGAAATAGGCAGTGGAGGCAAGGTCAAGGAAATAATGGTAACAATTTTGATAACAGAAGGAATGGTCTGGGAAACTAGGGCCTACCTCTATCAGAGCCTAGTGGAGTGAGGCAAATAGAAATGGTGTTTATAATCAGGCACATTGTGGTGATTACAGAAAGGGAAGGGCTAGAGAAAATAGGGAATACCAGAACTATGTATCCAGAAGACAACCTGAAGTGAACAGAATGATTTTTGATAGGGAATTTTGGGAGAATTTTTAATTTGAAAACAAAGATGAACAAAAAAGGAAAACAAAATCTGAATTTAAAATAGAGGAAAACATTTTGACAACTTTCTTTGATAGTAGTAATGTAACAGCAGTTACTGATAGTGATGAGAACACATCTGGTGAGTATGGTTTAGTGAAAATGTTGAGTGCTTGTGAAATGAGTGAAAGTACTGATGCTGGTGTTGTATGTATGGAAGCAGTTGATCATGAATTTAGAAATGAAAGTGAAAATGAAAGTGTTATTCCAGATAAAATTTCAGTAAGCTATAAGCAGAAAAAAGATGATGTGGTAGAACAGAATGATCATAGTGTTGAAGTTGTTAGTGTATTTGAAGAATTGTGTGAAGACAGAAATGAATTTAGTGTTGAGAATGATATTAAATGTCATGATGTTGTTTCTGATGATGATGATGAGGTTGATGATACTGTATTGCTCACAGAATTGGATAGATTGGTATATGCAGAAGTTAAGGTTGATGATTGTATGCTGAATGATTCTGGAAACTCTGATGTAAGCTTGAGTCATGATTTTTAAAGAAGTAGAAAAGTACATGACAGTTTAATTTTGCCAGTAGATTTTAGTGATATTGTGTCAGAATGTATTAATGAAAATCAGAGAAAAAATCTGATCAGTGATAAAATAGTGAAAGTAGTTAGTGACTACGGTAACAAATGTAACCATAGTGACCAAAGGTTCAAAATAATAAATGAAATGTGCTAAAATGTATATTTAAGGTAGGAAAGTTGTTTTGAAAATCTAGAACAGTGATCTAAAAGAAAAATAATTACTGGATGTGTAGAAACAGTAGAAGAAAAACATGATTGTGACAAAGGGGTGAATTTTTGGGATATAGAGGAGGCTCTGTTATTTGAAAATGAAGTCAATGAATTGGTAAAGAACTTGGAAGTACATTTAATGTAGTACATATTTCTGATTGGATAGGAAACTGTCTTCTAGACACAGGTAGCCCAATTACAGGATTATCAAAGAAGCTAAGAGATAGGATTAAAAATAACAAGAATTTCACAGAATTTCCAGTAACAAGGGTAAGGGTAAAAGGTGCAACAGGAAAGAGTAGTAAACTGATTACCAGACAAGTCTCACTAGAATTTAAAATTAATTATGTGCAATTTGTACAAGGATGTTTAGTGATTGATGATTTGAATGAAAACTTGATATTGGGTATGAACTGGATACTTAAGGCAAAAGTAAATTTTATCTGGGCTGACATGACAATAACATTTGTTGAAAGAAAGACAGTATCGTCATGGAAGATCATGGCCAAACTAATCTGATTAGGGGGGTGCAAGAGACTAATGGTGATGGTTATTGTGAGGAAGGGGAAGAATTTTGTATTAATTATAACAGTTTTGACTCTTACAGTGAAGTGGTAGCTAAAAAGACTTAATGTAGAGAACAGAAGAGAACTTGAGGATTTTTTTTGTGGGATTATAATGACATATTTTATGTAAAACCTGAGAGAGTAAAAGGATATCGATGTAAACTGAAATTAAAAGTGCATAATCCATTCTTCAATAAACCATATGCTATTCCCATCTGCAAAAAAAAAAAAAAGAAGTGGAAAGAGAGCTTCAGAAAATAGAAAGGTGGAAAATAATAGAAAGAAGTTGTAGTTCATTCAATAATCCATTAGTGGTGGTTTCAAAACAAGATGGTGGTATCCGATTAGTTCTTGATTCAAGACATCTAAATAGATATTTACAGAGAGAAACTGACCATCTTGAAAGTGTAGTTGAATTGCTTAACAAGTTTGAAAATGTGAGGTATATGACTAGCTTTGACTTAACTTCTGGGTTTCATTGGACTGAACTAGAAAGAGAGTCTAGAAAGTACAGCGCATTTTTGTTTAATGGAAAAAGTTTTCAGTACTGTGTTGTACCATTTGGTTTAAATGTATCTGTAGCAGAATTCATTAGGGGATTGAACTTTGCTTAGGGTAAAGAACTCTTGGAAAAATTAATCATATATGTGGGTGACATTTTAGTATCAAGCATGACCTGGGAAGAACATATATAAAATTTTAAAGGAAAATGGAAAGAAAATGAGACATGGAGTATGACACAAAAATTAGAAAAACGTAAATTTGCAATGAAGCAATTAAAATTTTTTGGCCATTGCATAACTGAAAAAGGGATTTAGCCAGATGGGGAAATGATTGGGGGTATAGCAAAATTCCCAAAATCTAGGAACAAAAAATATTTTAAGTCATATTTTGGATTAGTGAACCTTTATCGAAAATATGTGAAAACACAGGCACTTAATGCACCATATTTAAATAACCTGTTAGGAAAAAATGCAGTGAGCGATTGGTCTGATGAATGTCAATTAACTTTTGAGGAAATTAAGAAAGAGTTGATAGAAAGTGAAATCCTTTATAGACCTGATTTATCATTACCATTTTGTTTGATGACTGACAGTTGTGATTATGGTTTGGGGTACATTTGTTCCAAGAAAAGGAAATAAATGGGGAATTGGAACCATTCTATAGCATTTGCAGGTAGAATCTTACAAAAACATGAGAGAAATTATACAATTACAGAAAAGGAACTTTTAGCAATAGTATGGGGATTCAAAAAGTTTAAGAATTATTTCTTTGGGCATGAAGTCAAAGTCTATACAGATCATGAAGCATTAACTTACATACAGGAATGTAAATTGTATCGTGGGAGAATTACCAGGTGGTCTAAGTTCTTACAGCTGTTTAGATATACAGTTCATTTCATAAAAAGAAATGAAAATGTAATTGCTAATGCCTTGTCAGGAATTGCAGAGGGAAATGTAAATGATAGTGAAAATGATAGTCAAGGACAGAATTTCAAAGTTATCTACTTTAAAGATGTTAAAGAAGAAGCTGAAATTAGGAAAATCTGTACTCAATTAAGAAGATACCAAAATTATGATGATCATTAGAAGCTTGTTAAATGTTATTTAGGGAAGAAAGGTCGTGAGAAGGTACAAATGTACTACAAAATCTTCAAAGATATTCTGTTTTATAGACACAACCCAGACCATGACATATGGAAATTTTGCTGGCCATATTCTCACATCAGTACTTTGATAAAATATACACATGAAAGTTTTGGAATTGTGGTGCATTGAAATTATTCAAAAAATCCAAGAATGTATATATGTTCATAATATGTCGAGGAGGGTTGGGACTTTACTTACCAGTTGTGATCAGTGTCAAAGAATAAAAGTTAGTAACAAAATCAACACGGGTATTTTACATAATGTGATACCTCATAAACAGTTGGATTTTGTGGGAATAGATTTATATGACAAACTTCCGAGAGCTAAACGAGGGTTTCAGTACGTTTTTGTTAATGTAGACTTATTTTCAAAATATGTAAAATTTTATCCTTTAAAGAAAGCAACTTGCAAGAAAATAGCAACCAAATTTGTGAAAGACTACTTTAATAAAGTGGGTATACCTAAAGCAGTTTTATCAGACAATGGGAGTCAGTTTACTTCAAAGTTATGGAAGGAATCTGTAGAAGAATATAATATCAGACATACCCTAATTTCATCTTATTCGCCATAATGTAACCCGAGTGTTATACGAGGGAAATTGGAAGATTATGTAGGACTTACAGTCATAAAGATCATACTAAGTGGTTAAATTATATCAATGATTTTGAAGGTATTATGAATAGCCTACAACATACTACCACGGGATACTCTCCTTACAATATTATGTTTGATCAAAAGCCACCTTACTTAATTAAAGAACTTATAGAGTTTCCAACATTTAAAGCATAACAGCAGCTGAAAGAGAGGAAGTAGTTAGAAGACACATGAATGACTATTACAAAAAAGAAAGAAATGCATGACAAACACGCAAAAAACACAGAATTCAAAGTTGGAGATCTAGTTTTGACAACAAAGTTAGACCAAATCTAAAGCTCTATAAAATGAAATTAAAAAATTCTTTGACATTTATGTAGGACCATTTGAAATTGTTGAAAACCCACATCCAAATGCATAAAGACTTATATATCCATAGTCCAAAAGGTTATTTGGACATAGGAATTTTGAACAGCTAAAATTTTACAGACAGCCTTAATTACCCTTTTAGCACAATGATATTTGTTCTTTGATTTCTGACACAACATCAGAAATTTATTTGAAATGCATCATACATTACACAGTCAAGATCATGCTGTATACTTAAGCAAAACCTATGGTGAGTACTTTAAACCAATGAAAGTGAGATAACTAATAGAAGGAAATTTATTGTCATCTCTGTTATCACTGAATATTTGAACACTTTAAAAAAAATTCTTATATCTATCATGAATTACGAATTAAACAGTGATCTGAGGAATAGAAATAGTTGAGACTACATTCTGTGCACTGTATAGCCAAGGCAAAATACGGGGGTGAAAATCCTATCAGAAACATTCTTTCAGTAATTTTGTGATGTAATTTAAGAGGTAGGGGAACTGTGGTACTTTCATAGATACACCATGTGGCATATGGGGCCTTGCTATATCCAGTGACTTCATGTTTATTTTCTGGAATCACTCATGTTATGCTATCCTATCTAGATAGTAAGAGCACCTAGGTTTCTTCTACTATCCTAGGGTATACAGTGTGCAACATCTAAGACACAAGTCTATATCTTGACCAGTTACTTAACTTACAGTGTGGAAAATAAAACAACACCAGATTCATTTTTTAGTAACCAGTATTTTCAAATATGATATCCATTTTTCATTAAGTTTCAACATGTAGTAGTTTGTCACCGTGTACCAATGAAATTTAACAGAGTAAGAAAGATTTTTGCTGTAAGAGGTGGCAAGATTTAATGCTGATTTTATAAGGCATGCCTATGAAATATAAGACAGGAGAACTTATTTTTAAATAAACTGATGCTGGATTACGACTAGAGATATTTTTCTTATGGAGATAAGTGTATGATAACTATGTACGTTACTATAGAAATTATTGGAATACCGTCTATGAGAGATGATGATGTTGTTGTGGTAGCAGATTTGCAATGAAGTGGATTATACAATGATATTTGCAATTTTGGTTTGATTATGATGACGATGCGTATATGACTGTAATGGATGCTTAAGAAGGTTAGGACATGACATTGGGACACTCTGTTTTCTGCTGAAGTTTAATTTCTTTAACTAAGGAATATCTCATACATGTTGTTTGCAACTACCTTTGCATGATATGACGCACACTGTAATCATCAGTTTAACTTGATCCATTTTAATTTCGTCACTGATGTAGTGTTACATGTAACATAATTTCCTATACTCATTTATTGTCTACGTATTCTCAAACTTACGGCTGTTTATTTACACGCTCTTCTGCTTTACCTCTACTATACAGGATGGTCCAGTGATAGTGACCGGGCGAAATATCTCACGAAATAAGTGTCAAACGAAAAATCTACAAAGAACAAAATTGATCTTGCTTGAAGGGGGAAACAAGATGGCGCTATGGTTGGCCCGCAAGATGGCGCTGTCATAGGTCAAACGAATATCAACTGCTTTTTTAAAAATTGGAACCCACATTTTTATTACATATTCGTGTAGTACGTAAAGAAATATGAATGTTATAGTTGGACCACTTTTTTCGCTTTGTGATAGATGGCGCTGTAATAGTCACAAACGAATAAGTACGTGGTATCACGTAACATACCTTCAGTGCGGACGGTATTTGCTTCGTGATACGTTACCAGTGTTGAAATGGACCGTTTACCAATTGCGGAAAAGTTCGATATCGTATTGATATATGGCTATTGTGATCAAAATGCCCAACGGGCGTGTGCTATGTATGCTGCTCGGTATCCTGGACGACATCATCCAAGTGTCCAGATCGTTCGCCGGATAGTTACGTTATTTAAGGAAACAGGAAGTGTTCAGCCACATGTGAAACGTGAGCCACGACCAGCAACAAATGATGATGCCCAAGTAGGTGTTTTAGCTGCTGTCGCGGTTAATCCGCACATGTTTTTTTTTGGTCATCAGTCTACTGACTGGTTTGATGCGGCCCGCCACGAATTCCTTTCCTGTGCTAACCTCTTCATCTCAGAGTAGCGCACATCAGCAGCAGACAAATTGCGCGAGAATCAGGAATCTCAAAAACGTCGGTGTTGAGAATGCTACATCAACATCGACTGCACCCGTACCATATTTCTATGCACCAGGACTGCATGGCGACGACTTTGAACGTCGCGTACAGTTCTGCCACTGCACACAAGAGAAATTACAGGACGACTTTCTATTTAGCGACGAATGTCATTCACCAACAGCGGTAACGTAAACCGGCATAATATGCACTACTGAGCAACAGAAAATCCACGATGGCTGCGACAGGTGGAACATCAGCGACCTTGGGGGGTTAATGTATAGTGCGGTATTATGGGAGGAAGGATAATTGGCGCCCATATTATCGATGGCAATCTAAATGGTGCAATGTATGCTGATTTCCTACGTAATGATCTACCGATGTTACTACAGGCTGTTTCACTGCATGACGGAATGGCGATGTACTTCCAACATGATGGATGTGCGGCACATAGCTCGCGTGCCGTTGAAGCGGAATTGAATAGCATATTTCATGACAGGTGGATTGGTCGTCGAAGCACCATACCACGGCCCGCACGTTCACCGGATCTGAGGTCCCCGGATTTCTTTCTGTGGGGAAAGTTGAAGGATATTTGCTATCGTGATCCACCGGCAACACCTGACAACATGCGTCAGCGCATTGTCAATGCATGTGCGAACATTACGGAAGGCGAACTACTCGCTTTTAAGAGGAATGTCGTTACACGCATTGCCAAATGCATTGAAATTGACGGAAATCAATTTGAGCATTTATTGCATGAATGTGGTATTTACAGGTAATCATGCTGTAACAGCATGCGTTCTCAGAAATGATAAGTTCACAAAGCTACATGTATCACACTGGAAAAACCGAAATAAAATGTTCAAATGTACCTACGTTCTGTATGTTAATTTAAAAAACCTACCTGTTACCATTTGTTCGTCTGAAATTGTAATCCATATGTTTGTGACGATTACAGCGCCATCTACCACAAAGCGAAAATAGTGGTCCAACTAAAACATCAATATTTCTTTACGTACTGCACGAATATGTAGTAAAAATGGGGGTTCCTATTTTTTAAAAAAAGCAGTTGATATGCGTTTGACCTATGGCAGCGCCATCTAGCGGGCCAACCATGGCGCCATCTGGTTTCCCCCTTCAAGCTAGACAAGTTTCGTTCTTTGTAGTTTTTTCGTTTGTCGCCTATTACGTGAGATATTTGGCCCGGTTACGATCAATGGACCACCCTGTATACACTATTACTTGAAGCTCATTTTCTTACATGAAATATGTCACTGGACTTATACTTTACACATGCCTTGTTGATTGGAAGGAGAACATAGGTGATACGTGGACCAGAATTCTGTAACTGGATTTTGTAACTCTCAGACCTGCCTCCTGAATGAAAATACTGGCCAGAAATGATACATATTAATCTACAACTACATCTAAATCTACATGGTTACTCTGCAATTCACAGTTAAGTGCCTGGCAGAGGGTTCATCGAACCATTTTCATACTGATTCTTTACCATTCCACTCTCGAATGGCGCGTGGGAGAAAGAAACACTTAAATCTTTCTGTTCGAGCACTGATTTCTCTTACTTTATTATGTTGATCATTTCTCCCTATGTAGTTGGGTGTCAAGAAAATATTTTCGCATTCGGAAGGGAAAGTTGGTGATTGAAATTTCGTAAATAGATCTCGCCGCAAAGAAAATCGCCTTTCCAGGATGAGATATCCACTCTGCAGCGGAGTGTGCGCTGATATGAAACTTCCTGACAGATTAAAACTGTGTACCGGACCAAGACTCGAACTCGGGACCTTTGCCTTTCGCCGGCAAGTGCTCTACCAATTGAGCTACCCAAGCGCGACTCACAGCCCGTCCTCACAGCTTCAATTCTTGGTTCGCAGAAGAGCTTATGTGAAGTTTGGAAGGTAGGAGACAAGGTACTGGTAGAATTGAAGCTGTGAGGGCGAGTTATGAGTCGTGCTTGGGTAGCTCAGTTGGTAGAGCACCTGTCCGTGAAAGGCAAAGGTCCCGAGTTCGAGTGTCGGTCCGCCACACAGTTTTAATCTGTCAGGAAGTATCAAAACCGCCTTTGTTTAAGTGACTGCCACCCCAACTCGCGTATTATATCAGTGACACTCTCATCCCTATTGCGCGCTAACACGAAACGAGCTGCACTTCTTTGCACTTTTTCGATGTCCTCCGTCAATCCTACCTGGTAAAGATCCCATACCGCGCAGCAATATTCCAGCAGAAGACGGACAAGTGTAATGTAGGCTGTCTCTTTAGTGGGTTTGTCGCATCTTCTAAGTGTTCTGCCAACAAAGCTCAGTCTTTGTTTAGTCTTCCCCACAATATTCTCTATGTGGTCTTTCCAATTTATGTTCCTAATAATTGCAATTCCTAGGTATTTAGTCGAACTGACAGCCCTTAGATTTGTGCGATTTATCGTATACCCAATATTTATCGGATTTCTTTTAGTACCCATGTGGGTGACCTCGCACTTTTCGTTGTTTAGTGCTAATTGCCACTTTCGCACCATACAGAAATTATCTCTAGATCATTTTGTAACTGGAATTGATCGTCTGATGATTTTACTAGACCGTAAATTACAGCGTCATCTGCAAACAATCTAAGGGGGCTGCTCAGATTATCATCTAGATCATTTATATAAATCAGGAACAGCAGTGGGCGTATGACACTACCTTGCGGAACGCCAGATATCACTTCTGTTCTGCTCGATGATTTACCGTCTATCACTACGAACTGTGACCTCTCTGAGAGGAAATCACGAATCCAGTGACACAACTGAGACGATAATTCATATGCACGCAATTTAATTAATAGTCGCTTGTCAGGAATGGTATCAAAAGCCTTTTGGAAATCTAGGAATATGGAATCGATCTGAGATTCCTTGTCGACAGCACTCATTACTTCATGGGAGTAAAGAGCTACCTGTGCTGCACAAGAACGATAATTTCTGAATCCGTGTTGGTTATGTATCAGTAAGTCATTTTCTTCAAGGTAACTCATAATGTCCGAGTAGAGTATATGCTCCAAAATCCTAGTGCAAATTGAGGTGAGTGATACGGGTCTGAAATTCAATGAGTTACTCCTATTTCCTTTCTTGAATATTGGTGTGACCTGCGCTACTTTCCAGTCTCTAGGAACAGACCTTTCGTCAAGTGAGCGGTTGTATATGATTGCTAAGAAAGGTGTTATTGTGTCTGCATACTCTGAAAGGAACCTTATTGGTATACCATCTGGACCAGAAGACTTGCCTTTCTTAAATGATTTGAGTTGTTCGTAACACCTAAGATTTCCACTCTTATGTCACTCATGCTAACAGCTGTTCTGGTTTCAAATTCTGGAATATTTACTTCGTCTTCTTTCGTGAAGGAATTACGGAAAACTGTATTTAGTAACTCCGCTTTAGTCACACCATCATCGGAAACATTTCCATCGTTATCGGGCAGTGACGGTATTGACTGTTTTTTGCCACTGGCGTATTTTACATACGACCAGAATCTCTTTGGGGTTTCTAGCATATTTTGAACAATATTTCATAGTGGAAACTATTAAAAGCATCTCGCATTGACGTCTGCACTAAATTTCGAGCTTCTGTGAAACCTAACCAGTCTTGGGGATTTTGCGTTCCTCTGAATTTGGCATGCTTTTTTCGTTTGCTTCTGCAACAGTATTCTCACATGTTTTGTGTACCGTGGTGGATCAGTCGCCTCTCTTATTAACTTTTGCCATATGTATCTGTCTATTGCTGTCGATACTGTGCCTTTGAATTTGAGCCGCATCTGGTCTATACTTACATAATTAGCTTGGAAGGAATAGAGACTCGCTGCAATGACCTTGTGTTCACTAATCCCTGTATCCGTCATGACGCTCCCCGTTAGATCAGGATTGTTTATGGCTAAGAGGTCACGTGTGTTTTCGCAACCATTCGCAATTCGTGTGGGCTCATGAATTAATTGTTCAAAGTAATTCTCAGTACAATTTCGGAAGATGTTTTTGTCTACGACCGGCTTTGAACATGTATTTTGGCCAACAAATCGAGGGGGAGGGGGAGAGGGACAGTAGAAGGTGCCCATTATTATCTTGGTATTTCTGTTGAGTATAACCTCTACCCATAGTAATTCGCAGGAACTATTTATTTCAACTTCACTACAAGATAAACTTCTATCAACAGACACATACACACCACCACCTACTTTATTTAATCTATCCTTTCTGAACATGGTTTGCGTCTCTGTAAAAATTCAGAAGTGAAACAAAAACATAACAAACTTAATAAGGTAAAATGTGGTGACGACTCATGTCCATGTTATGCCGGAATATTATAGATTATGATTTGACTCGTCGCAATTTCAAAAAAGGTTATATAATTTTTCTTTGTCGCTTTTCACACCTGACTGCAAAGTGTCTAGCAATTTTATGAATGTTTATGAATGCTCAGTCAGACTTATTGCTAATTCTCACAAAGTGATATTCATCAGATGATGTTTCTGGTAGGAAAGACACTATTCATTTAAAAAAAATTAAATAAGTTTATCTTACCTAATTATGCATGAGAAACTTCTTCTCAAAATGAGAGAAGTTTTTGCACTTGGATGATCAGCCCAAAGTGGCATTGATCTTTTTTATTTATTGATCTGAAACTTATAGTAATTTGATATGATATTTATGTACCTTATTTCTATATTTTCATGTTTATGTTTAATTATGTTTGATCTGAACCAGATATCAGAGGAAATGATTGTAAGTTAGCTGGTTATATCTAGCATTTGATACTTGTATTAACCAATACGAAGTTAAATATTTCAGCTACTCTGTCTAGCAGGATACAATTGTTTACCCTTCATCAGTCAGTTAATAGGGAGTATTGGGGTTAATTTTCTGGGACTGGGAAGGTGAAGGTGTGGCAGGTCCATTCTGTAGGGAATGCTGAACACACTTCTCCCTGTGGCGCTACAGTGAAGTACTTGAACAGTGTGGGTCCTGGGTAGGGGGGTATCCTGTCTTCGGGGTCTGTCATCTTTTCTTCTTCAGCTCCAACACTCCAAATCTTGAGTTTCATTTCTTACTTCTCACCATAGTACCAAGCTGTCCTTCCCTGTGTCCACATGCATATGTCTCTATTGCTGAAACCCTTCTCATTTGCCGTGTCAGTTCTTGTCTTTGTGACTAAAGCCTACCGTATAGGAGGATCCGGGAAACAAGCCAGCATTTCTGCATTATTAAATAGACTGAGTTTCAAAGATGTCACATGTATAGATAATCTTTGATATAATTGATGATACAATTTTGCTACTTTGAGAGCAAGTATACAGTTTTCAACTTGTTGTGCTGGTGGTTTTTGATAAGGATGATTTAAACATATATTATGTATAGAATATAACCATATTCTGTCATGATATATTACTCACTTATGTTTCATTTTGCAGTGTGTTGGAACCCATAGTGGTGAAGACATACTGATGTATAAACATATTCTGTCATGATGTATTACTCACTTATGTTTTAGTTTGTTGTGTGTTAGCAGTCACAGTGAAGGAAAAAGCAACAATTGCATTGCATTAATGTTACTTAAGTAATCCATAATTAATATTTGAATAATTGTAATGGTAGGAAAGATGTGTTGGAAGTGTCTTGAGAAATGAAATATAGAGGAAATGGTCATTGGTCAGACATTTCATTCTGTGCATATAGGGTAAATACTGTTAACTGCTGAAGAAACAAATTTCAAGAAATTTCTTGTATTATTAAGTGTACCGTATTATAATAATGTATTCGATGAACCAAAAAAAAATCTCGAAACAGTGTCCTGTGATACAATCAGTATATGCACATGTAGTCTAAATGGACTCCATGGAGAGTTGTCTTTTAGTCAGCCCCAGATGGCAATGTGTGGAAGTGTGATTATTCAGTAATATATGTGAATGTTAGTGTAACGTGCAGAGACTAGTGCAAAAGCACTTGAGAATTTATATAATTTGAAATCCAAAGTTACAATTTTACTTCATGTAGTTAATAGGAATATATTTTTAGTGATATGTTATCAAAGAACAAATTAAAATTGCAAAATGAGGATTATGACTGGGAATGTTTAAATATGATCTGTTGGAATTTTGCTGAATTGAACAATTTTGTTCAAAACAATCAGTTACACGAAATGTGATGGTCATAAAGAGTGCAATATGTACCACATTTCAGGTTTTGCAACGAAGAACTTCCGACAAGCAGAGAACAACATTCAGCTTCATTTCAGTGTTCCTCATTACACATGGAGGAGACTGAACACTTTGGTATACTATCGTCTAATTCTGTACATTACTAAGAAGAACCTGGTGCACCTGCCTACAATAGAAGGTTGCCAAGTACAATCTACTATGGATTTTTGGTATTGTAATATCTGATACTAATGCTTGTTCCAGAATGCATCAACAGTACTGAAGAAGAGTTATATACAACAGTGTCTCCATTGCACTCAGGGAACCTGGAGGCTCTAAAGATTGACATAATTATTCAGAAACAAGACCAATTCAGCTAACATCCATTAGATACAGATTTACCTCATATTCATGCTGAAATAAAGCTACAGACAATCCTGTGAATTAACTTGTTCTTTCTTTGTGCTATTAATCAATATCTTGGCTGATCCAGTTGAAACTGAATCAAAATTATTTATGATAATCTTAAATATTTAATTGAAAACATAGTTAAAGTTCATTGTGATGTATGTGCACACTTCATCTTCGGGATTAAGCAGAAATTGATCTCATATCATACGTAAATTGCTAATCCACCCAACTGATTGTAAAATGAGGGCTGTTATGTAGATATGCCAGAAAAGGTTTTGTTCGACTTTTGGTTGCACAAATCCTTTTGGAGACGTAACAGTCCATTGACACCAATTTAAAACACGCATTTTTCGATCCAATTTGAAATAAACAGGAATCACTCATGTAAACAAGAGGTGGATTTGTGCTTGTAGAATTATTGCAATGAAACTGGTTACTAAATTATAATTGTATTGAAGTGTATAGGTCCTGTAATTGGTAGGAACATTTTCTGAACCATCTATCTTTTGCGTTTTATAAAAAATAGTGAAAGTATTGTTAATATGTCATGTTTTGAGTATTTGCACACTCTTAAAATGTTAAATGCTTGAAAATTCATATATGTATTTGATCTATAAGAGCCAGTGCAACTGTTGAAATATTAATTTTGAGGAAACAGGTTTAATTGTAATTTTATCAAAAAACCTTTTATAACAATTCCGAGGATTGTTCGGAGTTATATATAAAGGGGCAGCCATGTTGGCATTTCATGTCAGTGTCTTATGAGATTTTGTGCAAGAAGCATGTAATTGTTTAAGTAAGATGTATATCAGTGTTGTAAGCATGTCAGTATTTTTGAGTTTTGTCAATGTAACATAATAATTACGATGTGATACAGAATATAGTTTCTGAAATATAATGTTAGTATTGGTGATTCTTGGTGTAAAAACCAGCTACAGTGGACATGAAGGAACACAGTACATGTGGCAGTAGCATATAAAAAGCACTTGGATGAGTACACCCTACAAAATTATAAGATTTTTAATAATAATTTCACATAGCATATAAAAATTCTTGTAATTAATGTAACATGTTGATGGAGGTATGGTATTTACTGTACATGCTGAAAAGGGTTAATGTTAGCACTGTGAGGGTAGAGGAAGGTGGAAGTATTTGTAGATAAAGAACTGTGGTATGAACAGGCTTAGCAGCAAACCCTATGGTGCAGGATGGGTGCCCAGCGTTTAATAAAGTCAATGAGAAGAGCAAATGCTAGCAGTGTAGTAGGCAAACAGCAGAGAATAACGTCGACAGTAGCATTAAATACCAGTACTGCGTTCCCTTGGGATTTCACTGTTTGCGCAGAAATGTCACACATGAATGAGAAACGATGCTAATGATGTTCTGTTAGTGGACACAGTGACTATTGTCATACACGTTAAACATCGGAGCTGGACCTGATATGCGAAATGAGGGTACAGTAATCAACAGTGAATATTAGTGGCCAGATAAAGAGAGTTCAGATAATAAATCTTTCGGTGTGTATTCTGCCAAATCAATCACATACATAATCTGCATGACATAGATCATTCCCCGCTTGTTAACCTAAAACGTTAACTCGATCTTTCATAGTACGCTCCCTGTTCCAAAATAATAAAATCTCAAAAGCTTATTGCTGATGTGTTTCTTCCACCACTGTAGCAATTTGCTTATCTTGACACAGCAACGTCTCTCTGCTATGTCGTTCCTCTTTCACTCGTCGGGAACTATCGTAGTAAGAAATTCCTTAGAGCCATTCTTGTTTTCAACACCTCTATCGGTGCTTAAAAGCTAACTAGCTTTCCTAGAAAACTTTTAACGAAAGTCATAGTAAGCTACTGAGAAAGGATGATTACGAACATTAGAGCGAATGCGATCCTCCAAGGTAGAATGATGCACACGAAATGCAAGAAATGTAGTACAAGCACAAACTATCACACATAGCATTTACAAGAATAGAAATAGATGAATAAATTGTATGTATAAAAATATTCTCACTCCAGTATGCTATATTTACATCATATAGCACGAAATATGCTTTTTTGCAAACATTTTATGAACTACAATTATTGGGTAAAAAGTTAATTTTGATCTTTTACTGTAATTTTTTATTTTGTAGTAAATTTTAGTGCTAACAGTATTAAGCACTCAGAATTACGATGTGTGAGGGGCGTATTAATAATATTCAATGGCTGCTCAGTGACAAATGAGTCAGAGAAACAGCTGGACTGAAATCACAGTTCTAAACGTACACATGTAATTCGTTATTCTGTACATATTGCAAATAAAAGTATTTACTGTTTTATTCATGTACTATATGTTTGGAGTTTTCAGAATTATCCAACTACAGACACAATAAAATCATATCAGGTAAATTTATATCATTGTTTGAAAATGGCTTATTCTTCCCACTTCCTCGATTTTCTTGTCACGCGATGTGGGATATGATCAATTTACTCCCTGAAATACAGTATAATTACTGATGGGCTGTGCAAATGGGAAATATACGATTGTTACTTTGAGTATCTTCTTCATGATACATTACTGCCTATGCTTCATATTGTGTAAAAATCTCAATTTTTTGCAATAAACAACAAAATAATAGAACAAGTAACATTTTGTTTATTCGGAGCCTCACATTTGGAACTTAACAACTAGTCTTTGATCTACAGGTTCTTCTAGTAGTACTGACGTTATTGCTACAAATCTTCGCACATGTCCTATCATCCTGTCCCTTCGTCTTGGCAATGTTTTCCAAATATTGCTTCGCTGATTCCTTAGAGGGCTTTCCCATTGCTTAATCTTAATAGTCCACTTCGTGTAACGAATCCTAGTAGACTTTTCCTACGCTAGTCCTTCTTAGATCCTCGTTGCTTCGTTCTAATGCATGATTTCGCTTCCAAGATAGCAGAATTCCTTTAGACACGTGAACATATATCTTACAGAACCGTAGACAGGGTGATTTTGATAAGTGGTAACAAACTACAGGAAACGATCCCCGATAGAATATGTAGCAAAAGATATCATATGGACATACGATTAGAAATGCGTTCCAAGGGAGGTACACGCTCTTGAAAGTGGAGATAAAAGTGACAGTGTAGGTTTCAGTAGTTGAGGGCATACACGAGAAAGCACGAGGAAAATGGGGTGTTCAGTCTGCATTTGTGTTTTAACTTCACGCTCAATGGGGCAGCGTGCTGGGACACCATCATGCAGTACAGTAAAACTTGCTCAAAAAGGAATCGCAAGGGACTAAAATATTTTTCCAAAATCGAGAAGTTACTGGATTACACAAAAGCCACTAGCCTACATAAAATTTGTCAGGTATCATGCACAAAAATGTAAACTTGTAATTATGCACGTATTTACGTAGCTTCACTACTGCGTATTAGATGTTGATTCACTGTATATTGTACAAGCCGGCCGCGGTGGTCGTGCGGTTCTAGGCGCTCCGGTCCGGAGCCGCGCTGCTGCTACGGTCGCAGGTTCCGCAGGTTCGAGTCCTGCCTCGGGCATGGTTGTGTGTGATGTCCTTAGGTTAGTTAGGTTTAATTAGTTCTAAGTTCTAGGGGACTGATGACCACAGCAGTTGAGTCCCATGGTGCTCAGAGCCATTTGAACCATTTATATTGCACAATAGAACAATAGCCTATTACACTAAATGATAAGCAATACGATGTTTCTGTATTTTCACTCTTACTTTAATTTAGTTTATTGTGGTATGCACATACATAGTGTTCCCGTATTTATTTGCTTTTCATTTCACTGTCTTCGCCATATATCAGTGACGCAAATCTTAGTTTCCTGTTCATTTTTTTTTTTTTTTTTTTTGTACGCAGTTTCTTGCACTATACAATAGTTCCAACAGCTAGGGAGAATTTGTGTGTGCTGCAAATTGCATAACAGTTTATGCATGCAATAGCTTCTTCAGGTGTATTAATTTTTATATGGACATCGTTATGCTGCTTCGTCCTTTCTTTATTCCTGATGATTGTCTGTGTTGCGGATTTCTATTAAATCTATTGCTGAAGTAGAAACGGTGTGAGCTGACAGAAAATTATCACTTGGAATGTAGTCATCTGCACTAGATGAAATGTTTCTCATTTTAACATTCCGCACATCAGTACAGTGAGTCTTTCTTTGGATATTTTTCCGCCGGTGCTCCTTCTATCTCAAATTGCTAGATATTTTGAAGGCAGTGCGTGATAAAACAGTCCTGTTTCCTCGGCTTTGAACACATCTTCCGGGTCATCATTCGCAATTAGGTTGTCTTCCATTCTGTTGCTCCACTTTCTTGCACACCCTTACCTTCCCCACTCACTTTTTTCCACAGTATGTTGTGCCTAGCTTTGACAACGTCCACACGTTACTCCGCGTTTCCAAGCTCTAAAGCGACTTTTTGAGCCTCGCTCTGCAACATGGGTCCAGGCAAAGGTAAGTTTCTTGCCCATGCACTTACGAACCGTTCTTACATTATCTAGTTAGTAGCTTCATTTCCCGTCTTCTTCGCCTTTCTGTTCAATTGCCCGTTACTTTCCATCCATTCTTTGTTTCATAAAGTATTATAAATCTGTATTGTACTGCATCTGAGACGCAACATTATTTCGTGTACAGCGAGTTTGTCTTTCTCACTCGCCTCGATTACCTTACTCTTTTCATTAACTGTTAACAATACATACGTTTTCTCTGACATCATATTATCACTTAAAAGTGCTACTGCTCAACTGAAAATGCTGCAAAATAATGCACGTAGTGCGTTTCTTTGGAATGCTTGACCTTACAGGGTAAAACCATTGTTTAATGGAATAAGTCCCACTTCTTTCACTGCGCAGATTGCAGCAGGGTGTTCGTCGATGCGCACCAGTGTTACAGTCGGCGCATCAGTAATAACGCCGACAAACAGAGCGCGCAACAACGAACCATTTTCTTTGGTCTACCGACATTGCGCGTAGCTCGTTCGTTGTTGCACAGATCGGCGCGGTTTCATGTCCACAACCGCAGAGCCTCTCTGCGCCGAACTTCTGATTCTCGGTTTTGCGCCGCTTTAACAGTATTGTCAGGGCTGTAGAGTGTGTTAAAAAAACGTTTTTGCAGTGGCGAATGACTAGTATATGTTATAATACAGTAGTACTGTATAAGCTCTTTTCCGCATTGTACAAGTACGTCTTAAAATTTGCAGTCCGTTACCGCATTAGGCGTGTTCCACTTTGCATAAATAACAAGCTTAGCGCTCCCTGCTTTGCTCACTTAGGCTGTATGGCCTGCAGAGACTTTTATTGCTTTTATTTAGTCGACTCTTCATGATGTTCACAAAGCTGCAACACCTAAGCTTTTCACGCTTATTAAGGCCACATAAGGATGGCCATTTCGGATTGTACTTCTGACCAAAAAGCGATTCTGGAAGCTGGAGCCCAAAGCGTTTGTTAATCATGCCTTTTGCGTTATTTTAGAGATGTTTCCAACACAACTTTCATCCCCTAACAAATACT
This sequence comes from Schistocerca nitens, assembly GCF_023898315.1. Lineage (NCBI taxonomy): Eukaryota > Metazoa > Arthropoda > Insecta > Orthoptera > Acrididae > Schistocerca > Schistocerca nitens. The sequence goes on along the minus strand of NC_064614.1, from coordinate 1,188,296,082 downwards.
TCTTTATATCTAACATAGAAGTGAAGTACCAATTTTCATAAATTTGCCTTTGAAAGTGTTTTAATGTAACGAAGTATTTTGTTACAAATTATTACTCCTTATTGCACTCTCTTGGGGGATCGATTTCCAGAAACACTGAAACACTTTATATTAGAACAAATAAGCCCTCGGTCACAAACATTAAGTCAAAATTGACCAGGTTTCGACGCTACTGTGAGCGTCGTCTTCAGAATTAGACTAACTGTTCTAAAACATATTAAGTGTATAAACATTAATAAAATTAAAGTTTGTACTGACTGGAAAAAGATGCAGTACTTACAAGTCACATATTAAAAAAGATCTAAGCCGGAAAGGCGACGTCATGAATAGTTGTAAGTAAGATGGCGAGTCGCTAAGGGCTGCTCGTACTTTAGTGAACAAGGGTAGCAACAAGACTGAGGTGCCTACTTTAGAAAGTGTGGGTAAGTAAACATGGTGTTGCTACGAGGGCCACCTAGTAGCTGCAGAAACAACTAGGCTATTGTACATTCAAAATTAGACACATGAAATTGTGATGCAGCTGATTCAGGCATAACGTAAGCACTAATAATAATAGGATGAAGTTACATATTTATCTGCTTTAAACAGAGATACATTTTGTAACGTAAAAAAACGTTAGTTATGACGTACAAGAAAACAGCAAAGATGAAACAGGAAAACAACATTTCGGTAAATTGCATGAGGAAATCTGAATCAAAGATCAAGCAATGGCTTTATACAGTCGAAAAAGTTTTTATTTCTAAGCTGCAGCTGTTCGTTGAGAATGAGGCCATCATGACGAGAGAGATGTTTGAAAATTTCCAGAATCAGGAGATGATCGGCAAAGGATGAATTTAGGGGACTGGTGCCGTTCTTTCTCAAAAGATGTTCTTTATATCTGATGGTGAAAGCACGTCCAGTTTGCCCTATATAATAGGAGGAGCAGGTATCGCAGATGATCTTATAAACGCCAGAACTTCCTGCAGGGGAGCGAATGGATTTCAAATTTTGAATGAAGTTTCTCTTCAGATTATTATTAGTAGAGAAGGCAACATTGCAGTTGTATTTGTTGCGACGCATGCGCTGCATCTGATAGGAAATGGGTCCTATGAATGGAATAGAAAAAGGTTTCTTTCGGTTAATTTCAATGCATGAGGTGTTGAGCGTGGTAGTTCTTGCAGTTTTCTTTTTTAGGTTATCGTCCACTATGTTAGGCGTATATTCATTATTGACTGCTATGGTTTTAAGTAAATTAATCTCCTCATTAAACGTTTCTGTTGAAAGCGGTATAGAGGTGGCTCGGTGGACGGCAGAGTAAAAAAAGGCCATTTTTTGAGACTGCGGATGAAAAGAGGAAGTAGGCACGATTTGGTCAGTATACGTTTCTTTTCGAAAAAAATATTGAAAGTGATGTTATTGTCTTCTATTGTAAGCGTCAAGTCTAAATAATGTAATTGGCGGTTTTCGTTTTCGAGTTCAACAGTGAAAGAAATTTCTTCATGGAGGTCGTTAAAAAGTTTAAATATGTGATCAATTCTATCGGCGGGTCCGTTATAGATGACTAGAATATCATCAACGTATCTTGTGTAAGAAAGGATACCTAGTGAAGCGGCTGAGACACGGTTAAACAGCTTTTTTTCCAAGGAATTGATAAAGATGTCGGCAAGGATGCCGGCTAAAGGGTTGCCCATAGCGAGCCCATCAGACTGCTGGTACAGTCGTCCGTTGAACTGAAAGTAGCTGTACTTGACAACGACATTAATGAGATTCATAAAATCGGTAATCTGTTCATCTGATAGATCTTTTTTAAATTGACGTAAATTTTCTTCCACAATGATGAGCTTCTCATGTACCGGGACATTGGTATAAAGATTTTTAATATCTAAGGAAAAGAGCTTGGTGTCTGAACTGCATACTAAGTTTTTAATATCTTGGACCAAAACGTGGCTATTAGGAACGGAATAATTATTTTCGAAAACGAAAGATTTTTTCAAAGTTTCGTGTAGAAATCGGGCCAAATCGTGATATGCGCTATTCATGCTATTGGAGATTGGACGTATTGGATGATCAGGTTTATTAATTTTGAACTGGGACCGAAGTTTAGGGGGCTGAGGGTTCATATTGATGAGTAGTTAGTCCAATTCTGAACACGACGCTCATAGTAGCGTCGAAACCTGGTCAATTTTGACTTCATATTTGTGACCGAGGGCTTATTTGTTCTAATATAATTCTGACACGGTCACTGAACCTTTACTGAAACACTTTTTTATTTCTAACTGAGTAGTCAAATACCAATTGTCATAGATTTAGCCCTAAAACTCCTTTAGTAGTTCTTTAGTAATTCTTTATTTTCAAAAAACTTTCATCCACTATTTTACCCCCTTGGTGGTTGAATTACGGAAAACGCTGAAACACATATTTTTTATTTCACTGACTGAGAAACCTGATAGCAGTTTTTGTGTTTATAGCTTCGAAATTCTCTTTATAGCGACTCACTTTCAAAAAGTCTTTCAGCCTCTATTTCATCCCATTAGGAGTGGAATTTCGGAGTATCCCTTCTTAAACGATGCATACAGTACAAGATTCACACCCTCTCTACATTTAGTCGGCCGCGGCGGCCGTGCGGTTCTAGGCGCTGCAGTCCAGAACCGCGGGACTGCTACGGTCGCAGGTTCGAATCCTGCCTCGGGCATGGATGTGTGTGATGGCCTTAGGTTAGTTAGGTTTAAGTAGTTCTAAGTTCTAGGGGACTGATGACCTCAGATGTTAAGTCCCATAGTGCTCAGAGCCATTTGAACCATTTTCTGAACCTCTCTACATTTCAAGTTTCGGTCCTAAGCAGTTTGGGCTGGGCGGTGATGAGTCAGTCAGTCACTCAATCAGGACATTGCCTTTTATATATACAGATTAGCATATAAAGGTGTACCGAATGTGTCTGGAATGAAATATTTGTACGGTTTGGGTAGATTTCCGAATTATACAAGTTCCGCTTTGATTAACTCTTACTGCTCCCACAGTCTCCGTCGCGTCACCAGAAGTGTAGGATGATGCTCTTCCGGCGTAACATCAAGCACCGGAACGTCGGCTATGAGACGATGTCAGCCAATAGAACGCTGGCTAGGACGACACCACGACAGGAGCGGCCTCTACTGTAAGACAATATAAGCGCCGCACCGCCTAGCCGCGGCCGCACTAGAAGACGAGCCATGATCCAAACGATTTAGCCGTGATTTGTGATCTACAGTAATTGCTTGCATGGAAATTGTATATATTGAAGGACAAAGATATTTTGCATGTCGCCAAGTGCTTGCGACACCACTTTGTAAAAAGTCAAAGTTAAGTATTGTCAATTTACTTTACCGTAAGAAAAACCATTAATATGATTTGCTTGAATTGTTGTTTACCTATCCGAGAAAACAGCTTCCTAGGCACCCTATATTAGACGAGTGGGGAGGATCCCACCCCGACGCCGAGGCTCAACAGGTGCTGATGTTTTGCTGCCACTATACGACGGGGCTTCTCCGTACCCCACAGGTGTGGTGGTGTGAAGGTTGACGATATCCACCTTCGTAGAAGCAACCTCATCTGTGAATACGACGGATGAGGGAAATCCCAGCACCGTTGGGGCCTGTGCGACGAAGCAGCGACAAAAACGTCGCCGCGGAGGCAAACTAAGTTTGCACGCGGTGTGCGTGATGCTGGTAGCGGCAGCTGTGGAGAACGTTACACACGGTCGGCTGGCGGACAGCCTGTTTCGTTCTCATACCGGAATGACCGTCAGAGATTTTTCATCTCCAAGTGAATCCACCTCCCTTGGAATGCATTTCTGGCTGTAAGTCAGTGAGACTTTATTGCTCCCTATCCACTCAAAGATAGTTTTCTATAGTTTCCTCCAGTTCCATAAGTGAATCAGCAGAGGCAATGTAGCAATGTTTATCAAAATAATTTATCTAGAATACATAACCTACAGATGATATTTTTACCAACTACAGTGAAGTAACTTCGAGCGGTCCATTTCAAAGGAAGGACGCCAAAGAAACTGAAATGCATGTAATATATTAAATGAGGTCTCAGCGTACAAACCTGACGATACCACGATTTATGGTACCGCATAAAGCGCTCCGATACGGCAATCAAGAAAGTAAAGATCTACGAAAATTTTTTAGTGAACCTACGGAACACTTTGTATAATCCCAAGATGGATCACCAAGCACTGCCAGAATGATGATGCTGATGACGATGATGGAGAAAAATTGTGAGCACGAGGGGTAGTGTACTTTAATGAATCATAATGGTATATTAATGAATCCACAGCTACTTTCGGTGTTTTTAGAAGTACCTTCACATGGGGTTCTCAATGCTGCAGTAAATGAAATTGACTGTTGTGCATAAATAAAAACAGACAGCACAGTCTTTTTTTTAAGTATTTTGCTCCTCTGTTCGTGTTCTTGTTTCTTTATACCAACTAATTGTTCTCATTCTTCTATCAATAATGTACCTCATTGTCGAATTAAGAGCACATTAAAGTTAATAAGAAAGAGAGCTTAATTGTATCCTTTACAACGTGACATAGAATGAATTATAAGAAATTCTGCCCTTCTCTCTTGCTGTTATTAATGCATGTGATAGTTATGCAGGTCTGTTGATAGTTTTAATGTTGTAAATTGTGTGTTTAATCGTTTTTTCCACTTGTTGCGCTTATCTGTAAGCAATAACTGTGTTATATGGTCCAGGACAGGCCCATAGGCAGCACTACCCACCAGCTGCTGGTAAAATACGACCGCCAGTTGTTAGCTGATGGTAGAACACAGTTGCTCTTTTTCCCTTATCGTGTTTCTAAGTATATTTTATTTTTAAAATTTTAAATCTGGTGTTATAGTAAAGTAATTTCATAATTGCAGTTTAAAAGACAATTGTCAACCAAAGGCAGTAACAACCACTACAATAGATATCTCTCACATGTGCTAGAGAATTTTACATATTAGTCCATCCACCACACTGGAGTCCGACAATCACACTGAAGGACTGTTTCCTGAAGAGATGTATACGCCTGATGAATGAGAACATAAGTGACTATTTTTCAGTCTAGTACATTCCAACACTTTATTTCATAGAAATAATATTTCACATGGCTTATAATATACAAGTAGCGAGATCAATTACAGGATGTCCGTAGTGATACAGTGTCTTATACTAAAGGCTCACCAACACCTCCAATGAAACACGCTACAGCAATGTAAAAAAAAACTGTGATCGTTATTGATAAATCAAGTTATTTGCATGGAAGATCAGAAGATTACATTGAGTAGCTGTGTATTGTGAGAATTGGATACTGATACGTGATTCCTAAGCCGTACCACACTTGCAATCATATCTTAAATACCATAAAAGAGGAAGCAGGATGGAATCTTGGTTGGTAGTCACACTTTATAATTAAGACACTTTATTAGCATTCCTTTAAAAAATTAATTTCAGAATTACAAATTGTGGACGAGCTATTACGTAAAACTTTGCGAATACAATTAGAAACCCAACGTACTCAGTACGCTAAGAAACAATTCCAAATAAAGGAAAGGGGGTTACTGACAAACTTGAGAACTTCAAACTCCCATATAGGACTTCCCTCAAAATGGATATTGTTGTGGATTGGCCAGAGCGCCAACCCACAATGAGAGGAAGCCGAAAAGCACGCGTTTAAGCTCACGCAGGATGGCGTGAGGTCTCGAACAGGACAAGTAATGGAGACTAGCAAATAAAGTACGTAGCTTCTGGAACACTTAACTTTAATCCATAATTGGTGAACATCTGTCTGACGGTACATGCATCACAAGATAAATAGCAAATGATAATGGCGCCTTGCTAGGTCGTAGCAAATGACGTAGCTGAAGGCTAGGCTAACTATCGTCTCGGCAAATGAGAGCGTAATTTGTCAGTGAACCATCGCTAGCCAAGTCGGCTGTACAACTGGGGCGAGTGCTAGGACGTCTCTCTAGACCTGCCGTGTGGCGGCGCTAGGTCTGCAATCACTGATAGTGGCGACACGCGGGTCCGACGTATACTATCGGACCGCGGCCGATTTAAAGGCTACCACCTAGCAAGTGTGGTGTCTGGCGGTGACACCACAGATATAATAAAACAAGTACTGGTAAAGGGTGACTTGAGCACTAGTGCCAAAGTAAGATGCCATTACATAACATGATAGAACCACTTAGTTAAAAAAAAGAAAACTACAACAGAGACACTGATCTTAAAAAAATAAATGTTCACGTACTAGAAAAAGCTGCACAAGGAACTCAGCAGATGCTATGCGGTTTAAGGTTTAGGCAGTTGCCAGTCTGTAATATTTAAGAAAACAACTTCATATTAAAACAGGTTACATACAAAATATATATCTACCAGCTTAACCCGCCTTGACGGAAGGCAGATAAATACTAAACTTTGGAAGGGGATATGTGACGAACTCCGGTAGTGGCCAGGTTCTTAAACGCTGCCAGGCCTAGGCCTCGGATGACATTTCACTCCCCGCCAAGGCGCAATTAAAAGTTTCTGCCCGAATCACAAAGACATTCCAATAACTCTGAAACATAGAAACACTGGTCAGGACCTTTGGCTCACTTACACATGGACAACTGTATTAATAGAATGCAGGCTTTAAAAACAGCAACGTAAAATCATTTGATTGCAGGAGTCACAAAAACTTCTGAGAAACTTTTCAAATATCGGCCACCACTTAACTAGGTCAAGAAAGTCTCCCACAATAATAATAAAGTTTAAAATCTCTGAGTGTGTCGGTGAACAAACAATTACGACTTACTGCATATCAGGTACACAATACGAGGGAGTGGGTTCCACAGCTTCACCGCTTCCCTTCAAATTTTGTTCCCACCGAAGTCACAGAACTACTATCTCAAACCTACCCGTGTCGGCAAAACGCCCAACCAGTTTCACACCACAACGTGTAACTGTCATCACACTCGTTCGGCAGCGGTTGACACTCATCTCCCACGCGAATGACACGAGATCTCGACGGTTACCCGTCGAAGGCTAACAACCCACTCGCTTCGGCTGCGAAGCCGCAGAATGAGACACGCGAAAAGCAAAGATAGCATACCTCAACCAAAATAGATCTCAACGATACATGAACAAAATAACACTACCGCCTGCTCGCCACGGCTCAGATATACACTGTCCAGACACATTAACGTGACCGCCGTCTACGTTCGACGCCAATGGACAATAACCACATGGAAAACAGTGCTAGTACATTCAGAAGCGCAGCGATTTGTCTGATGTCCGAAAGGACACGATCATTGGCTTTCAGGTCAAGGGTGGAAGCATTTCCGAAACAGCTGGCTTCGTAAACTGTTTGCATGCCGCAGTGGTTAAAGTATACTGTGCATGCAAAATGGTGCTATCAAATACTGGAGCTGAGGCACCTGTGGTGTTCTACAGGCCACTGATGAAATCGGTGAATGACAGCTGCGAAGATGTGTATGTGCGAACAGACGTGCAACGTTTGAGCAAGTGACCGCCCAGATAAGCCAAGGGGCTACCATCAGTGTCTCCTCAATACAAATGTTGCTGTGTATGTGCCTCGCCAGCAGATGCATGGCTTATCGACATATATTGACAGCTGATCGTCGTCTATGAAGGCTGGAATTTGCACTTCAGTACTGCAACTGGACTTCCTTTGAGTGGGGACCCATGGTCTTTTTGGATGAATCACGTTTCATGCTCTACTGGATGGATGGCCGTTGGCGTGTACGGTTGATGGTCGGAAGCGTCCAAGCCACAGGGCATTACCTGGGTGATCTCGTCATTCTTTTAAGCCACAACGGACCAACAAAAGTATGCATCTGTCCTTGGGGACAATATCTGCTCGAACAAGCAGTTTTTTTCCCCTTGATATGGTGGCATCTACCAGCAGGACAATGCGACATGTTATACAGCTTGTACTGTACAGGCTTGGTTCAAAGAGCACCGGGAAGAGATTACCGTACTCCCCATGCCACCAGACTCGCCAGATTAAAGCCCAGTTGAAAATCTTTGTGACACTTCGACCGAATTGTTCGCGCCATGGATCCTCATTCAAGAATCCTATCGCAGCTGACTACGGCACAGGAGTCGACATGGCTCCACATCCCTGTCGTTACCTTCCATGACCTCAATGCCTCTCTTCCTGTGCATATCGAGTGGTCTGTGTTACGGCGTTAAGCGCCGTCACGCCAGTCGGCTACGTTAGAGCAGAGCGGGCTGTGAAGAAGACAATAGTCAATTGCATGCTGACCGACCTCTCTCCAGGACGACAACGCCACAGCAGCGGCCTCTATGCGAAGAGGACATAAGCGCCGTGCCGACTGGTCGCGGCCCACTTATACAGCAGCATCAAGATTAGGCACTTCAAGACCAGCGACTTAGGAATTGTATAAGCTGAAGAACATTGTTTATTTTATCTGTCGCAGTTTGCTTGCGACACATTTATTTAACGCAAACTTAAGTATTGTCATGCACTTATAGTAATAAAGCTCATTAATAGGATTTTCTTGAATTTTTGTGTAGCGATCCATGAGAGCAGGTTTCCTAGACAGCCCACATTTGATGAGTAGACAGGATTCAGCAGTCGGCGCCGCACTTTGTAAAAACACGCTACATGCAGTTCAGAACTTTTAAGGGGTGTCCCACGAGCATATGCCTAACATACGATGACAAGCAGATAGAAGAAGTGGACAGTGTTAAATTCTTGGGATTACAGCTTGATATCAAATTCAACTGGGAGGAGCACACCACAGAACTACTTTAGGTGTCTTATTTCCTAATCTAATTCCCTCAGCATCACCCGACTTAATTCGACTACATTCCATTATCCTCGTTTTGCTTTTGTTGATGTTCATCTTATACCCTCCTTTCAAGACACTGTCCATTCCGTTAAACTGCTCTTCCAAGTCCTTTGCTGTCTCTGACAGAATTACAGTCTCATCGGGGAACCTCAAAGTTTTTATTTCTTCTCCATGGATTTTAATACCTACTCCGAACTTTTCTTTTGTTTCCTTTACTGCTTGCTCAATATACAGATTGAATAGCATAAGGGAGAGGCTACAACGTTGTCTCACTCCCTTCTCAACCACTGCTTCCCTTTCATGTCCCTCTACTCTTATAACTGCCATCTGCTTTCTGTACAAATTGTAAATCGCCTTTCGCTCCCTGTATTTTACCTCTGCCACCTTCACAATTTGCAAGAGAATATTCCAATCAACATTGTCAAAAGCTTTCTCTAAGTCTACAAATGCTATAAACGTAGGTTTGCCTTTCCTTAATCTTTCTTCTAAGATAAGTCGTAGGGTCAGTATTGCCTCACGTGTTCCAACATTTCTACGGAATCCAAACCAATCTTCCCCGAGGTCGGCTTCCACCAGTTTTTCCATTCGTCTGTAAGGAATGTTGTCTACTCCCGGGGCATTGTTTCGACTTAGGTCTTTCAGTGCTCTATCGAACTCTTCACGCAGTATCGTATCTTCCATTTCATCTTCATTTACATCCTCTTCCATTTCCATAATATTGTCCTCAAGAACATCGCCCCTGTATCGACTCTCTATATACTCCTTCCACCTTTCTGCTTTCCCTTCTTTGCTTAGAACTGGGTTTCCATCTGAGCTCTTGATATTCATGCAAGTGGTTCTCTTTTCTCCAAAGGCCTCTTCAGTTCTCCTGTAGGCAGTATCTATCTTACTCCTCGTGAGATAAGCCTCTAAATCCTTACATTTGTCCTCTAGCCATCCCTGCTTAGCCATTTTGCACTTCCTGTCGATCTCATTTTTGAGACGTTTATATTCCTTTTTGCCTGCTTCATTTACTGCACTTTTGTATTTTCTCCTTTCGTCAATTAAATTCAGTATCTCTTCTGTTACCCATGGATTTCTACTAGCCCTCGTCTTTTTACCTACTTGATCCACTGCTGCCTTCACTATTTCATTCCTCAAAGCCACCAATTCTTCTTCTACTGTATTTCTTTCCCCCATTTCTGTCAATTGTTCCCTTAAGCTCTCCCTGAAACTCTGTACAACCTCTGGTTTAGTCAGTTTATCCAGGTCCCATCTCCTTAAATTCCCACCTTTTTGCAGTTTCTTCAGTTTTAATCTAGAGACCATAACCAATAGATTGTGGTCAGAGTCCACATCTGCCCCTGGAAATGTCTTACAATTTAAAACCTGGTTCCTAAATCTCTGTCTTACCATTATATAATCTATCTGAAACCTTCTAGTATATCCAGGGTCCTTTCATGTATACAACCTTCTTTTATGATTCTTGAACCAAGTGTTAGCTATGATTAAGTTAGGGTTTGTGCAAAATTCTACCAGGCGGCTTCCTCTTTCATTTCTTAGCCCCAATCCATATTCACCTACTACGTTTCCTTCTCTTCCTTTTCCTACTGTCGAATTCCAGTCAAAATTTCGTCTTCCTTCACTACCTGAATAATTTCTTTTATCTCATCATACCTTTCATCTATTTCTTCATCATCTGCAGAACTAGTTAGCATATAAACTTGTACTGCTGTAGTAGGCGTGCGGTTCGTGTCTATCTTGGAAAAATAATACGTTCACTATGCTGTTTGTAGTAGCTTACCCGCACTCCTATTTTCCTATTCATTATTAAAGCTACTCCTGCATTACCCCTATTTGATTTTGTATTTATAACCCTGTATTCACCTGACCAAAAGTCTTGTTCCTCCTGCCACCGAACTTCACTAATTCCCACTATATCTAACTTTAACCTATCCATTTCCCTTTTTAAATTTTCTAACCTACCTGCCCGATTAAGGGATCTGACATTCCACGCTCCGATCCGTAGAACGCTAGTTTTCTTTCTCCTGATAACGACGTCCTTTTGAGTACTCCCCACCCAGAGATCCAAATGGGGGACTATTTTACCTCCAGAATATTTTATCCGAGAGGACGCCATCATCATTTAATCACACAGTAAAGCTGCATGCCCTTGAGAAAAATGACGGCTGTAGTTTCCCCTTACTTTCAGCCGTTCGCAGTACCACAACAGCAAGGCCGTTTTGGTTAGTGTTACAAGGCCAGATCAGTCAATCATCCAGACTGTTGCCCCTGCAACTACTGAAAAGGCTGCTGCCCCTCTTCAGGAACCACACGTTTGTCCGGCCTCTCAACAGATACCCCTCCGTTGTGGTTGCACCTACGGTACGGCTATCTGTATCGTTGAGGCACGCAAGCCTCCCCACCAACGGCAAGGTCGATGGTTCATGGGGGGGGGGGGGGGCAGTGCATTAGTATTTGTAAAATAACTCTTTCATATAGTGTTCATTAAAAAATGTCGATCATTCCACTTGGGACCTCTGAAATGGTACATTAGCTTATTTGTTTTAGTTGTAAATATTTGTCATGTATTGTTGTTTTTCTGATATGTTCTACATCCTGGAGGACCTCCTCACTATGGATCAATTGGAATGAAAGTAAATCTAATCTAATCTAATCTAAAGAGTTGTTATTCCGGCTTTCGACATGTATTCACTCTAATGTGACAGGAAAGTGTATAAGACTGATATAGATGTTTCTGTGTGCTGTGAAGAAAAAGGACATTCATTTTATTGCAATGTGTTTGGTTACTCTATAATGTGGACTTAGCAGGCTCTGCAGTAAAATACAGATCACACCAGAAGTGTATAGGAATCATCGTCATCATCATTCACTTGCAGGGGTTGGACTAACTGCCTGTTCTGTCTGAAAAGGTTATTGCTAAGCTCACCTCATTTCGTGATTGTCTGGAGTTTCTTTTTCCCTTCAGCATGTATTTCAACAGTTGTTTCGTCTCTTCATGTCCTGGCATTCTGCTCACATACTCTTCCCAACTATGAAACAACAGAGAATTATCCTTTTAACATTCATTTCTTATCTAATTTGTTCCTTACTAGTCTTGTCTTGACATTTATAACCTTATACTGATCTGAGAAATTTCATTTCGGTTGCCTGCGTTTATCTCTGATCCCTCTTTGCAAGAACGTAAGTTTAACTCGTGTGCAGCAGAGACATCACGGCTATGGGGTTTATAAAACTTTATTTTTGTTTCCTTTGTAACTAAGTTCTTTAAAGTTCTATTAATAATTATACATATACAGGGTGTTCCAGGAGGACTAGTCAATAATCAGCGATGTGAAACGATCATTTGAAGCAAATTAGTTCATATGGACATATGCCCTACTCTGAATTGGTTCCGAAAAAGAACATATTTGATATATGCTGTTATTTACTTTTGTATTTTTCAATACAGTGTTAGGTTTATACATGTGCACATGAACTACAGATATTAAACATTAAAACATATGATTTAGAAAGTATCATTTCAAAAATATATGTTTTTAACACATTAACCTTTAAAAATTATTGTACATGTCTCATTACAGCTGTTACCCAGTTCACAATAAACGCTGAAATATCCCACTGTCAACATCAGTGCATCTGTACATGCTTGGGAGAACATGTGTTGCTTGAATGAATGACTCTGCACGTTCTGTAATGAGGGCAGCAGCGTCCATGATGTGACCCAACAGTTCATCTGACATATTCATCTTTTGGCCAGCCAGTGTGCCTGAGCAGTTCTAGGCGCTTCAGTCTTGAACCGCGCGACCGCTACAGTTGCAGGTTCGAATCCTGCCTCGGGCGTGGATGTTTGTGATGTCCTTAGGTTAGTTAGGTTTAAGTATTTCTATGTTCTAGGGGACTGATGACCTCAGATGTTAAGTTCCATACTGCCCAGAGCTATTTCTACAATCTCTTGTTTGTACATGTCAGACTACAACTCCATAAACAATAATCTGATGGCTATGATGTGGCCATCTTGATGGCCAGTTAAGTGCTACCCTGGTTAGTCCAGCGATTAGGGTAAGACACATACATGCACGCCACTACACCAAAAACAATTGTACAATAAACATGTTGTATCTCGTAAACCAATGAGAAAAGGATGTATGTCCATGTGAAGATCTTTGCTTCAAATAAGACTTCCTGTCATGTGCCTGTATATTGGTCATTCCTTCTGGGATGCATACTGAAACTGAAGGAACATGTGGTCTATACCCCTGTTATGCTGTTATCTTATTTGGTTTCCTAAACAATGAAAATTGTTAACTTGTTCAATAACAACGTTGTTGATAATTTTTGATTTGGCCTTCTAGACTTCCCAAAACGCAATCTTTGAAGTGAGATTTGCGTATGACATTCTTTGCCCAGAAGGTTCAAATTGTGTACGGCAGATGGTAACTTCTCTTGATTGTCATATGCAATAAACTCATCATCTGGGAAAATGCAAGTATTTATGGTTCGATTCTGTGACAAATGTAGCCAATGATGTACTTCTTCTTCCGTTATCTTCCATATATACACACCTGTTCAGAAATAACAGAACACCTTGAATGACTACAGACAGTGCCGGCCGAAGTGGCCGTGCGGTTAAAGGCGCTGCAGTCTGGAACCGCAAGACCGCTACGGTCGCAGGATCGAATCCTGCCTCGGGCATGGATGTTTGTGATGTCCTTAGGTTAGTTAGGTTTAACTAGTTCTAAGTTCTAGGGGACTAATGACCTCAGACGTTGAGTCCCATAGTGCTCAGAGCCATTTGAACCATTTGACTACAGACAGGATGTTGATATTCACAGGACATGTACATTAGTAAAGTTCTGCAGAAATGATTAGCATTTGTCACCTCGATTCTGCGTGGGTCCTCTTGCCTAATAGGTACAGGGTGCGCCATGGGCCCTTATAATTTGTTCCATGCAAAATAATGTCAACGCATACAAGGCGCGAATGGCGTGCTATGGTATAAGCCATCCATTTTGTATTCACCTGGTTCCAACTGCAGTGGTTGACATTGGGCCACAGCACTGCGCCCGTCGTTTCACCATATCCTACACATTTTCGATCGGTGACATGTCTGGTTATCTGGCGGGCTATGGCGAAAGGCTGACATCCTGTGACATTAAGAAGGCAAGTGTTCATGCAGCAACCTGTAGTCGTGCATTGCCTTGCTGAATAATGGCGTCTGAGGTGTCGTGCACAAAGAGTTCTCATGGCCAATTAATATTTCGGTAGTTAGGGATCTATCGGATAATTTATTGTTAGTTGTGATTTCAGACAACAGGGGTTGTTTTGGATTATGCTGGTGGCATTGTTTCCTTTAAATTTAGTTATAGTTCACGGCAGTGTTATGTTCTTCCCTGATTTAATGCCGTGCAGACCCAAGCATACGATTTTGACGTCCATCAACTGGGGGATGCCGACTGCAGAAAACTGTTGTTTTCTTGTGTTTACCTGATGTCTTAACTAATAAACTGGCTGTCACCAATAAAATGGAGTATAAAGTCCGTCTGGTAGATTTACTTGTGAGGCCTGTTTGTGCATTCTGACATACCAACGATGTTAGTACCACGCCGAGATCATATTTGTTTGGAGGTGGCAGTTAAACGAAGCAAAAATCGTGGCTTTGCCAACATATTTACATTTCTTCTCAACAGTAATTTTTAAGTGATTTGCAGTAAACTTGTGTTAAAATACTCCAGATAATTAGTGTTGTAACCTGTTGTAACAGCGACCGGAACAGTCGCGGGGTAACCGAGAAAGCGCGACGGGACCAAACGGAGAGCGGCCTCCCGAACAGACAAACAAACGGAAAGGACGTACACGAAACAACGTCGGACGAAGGAGAGAGACCTTACGACGCTGCTACGGTCGCAGGTTCGAATCCTGCCTCGGGCATGGAAGTTTGTGATGTCCTTAGGTTAGTTAGGTTTAAGTAGTTCTAAGTTCTAGGGGACTGATGACCACAGATGCTAAGTCCCGTACTGCTCAGAGCCATTTGAACCATTTGAACCTTACGACGACAACACACAAGAAGCAACGGAGTGACAGAGACAACCAAACGAATCCAAGACGACCACTAGTAATGAAAACAAAGAATGGTAAACATGCTGTCTGTTGTCGAGGCGATGTGTCAAGACCCACGCAACGATTAGGAAAGCTGGCTGAGCTTTTCTTTGCTTTTTCCTTTATTGTGATTTCATTCCCCTTCCCCAAATGGACAGGGGAGGGCTGTCAGCGGCACAATCCGCCGCTCTTCATCCGAGTGACACGACAACTGCGCCAGATACTCTGCTTATACAGGGTGAGTCACTAACTGTTGCTCTGAGCACTATGCTACTTAACTTCTGAGGTCATCAGTCGCCCAGAACTTAGAACTACTTAAACCTAACTAACATAAGGACACCACACACATCCATACCCGAGGCAGGATTCGAACCTGCGACAGTAGCGGTCACGCGTTTGCAGACTAAAGCGCCTAGAACCGCACGGCCAATCGGCGGGCACTATCTGTTGCCACCTAGAATAAGTCCAAAAGTATGGTACTAGCTGAAAAGCTTGTGGGACAAATGTTGCATGGGACAACGGGGGCCATAATATGACGTTGGTTTTTTGTTGCTAGATGCGGTCGCGTCAGAGATATGAATGTCATCTTCGGTTTTCTTTTTTCTTTTTTTTTTTTTTTTTAAGTGGGATGATATAGTTTGGCAATTATTTCCTGATAGCGGCTATCGATGCGAATCCAGTGATGTGCAACAGTATGGTCTTTGAAAGTCAACGAAGGTCACAAAGGTGGCATTAACGTCCATTTACAGAAGGTGTTGGAAGTGATAACCATTGGTGTCAACGCAGTGCTGCAATCTTCTTATCATGGATTGATTGGTATTCCTTATTGACGCTGTGCTATGGGCCTATCATCTGTCAGAATGGTTCGAAACTTCATCGGTGCACAGGACAAACATCAAATGTGAAGGAACAACAAGGACGTTTGTCTTTGTTTATTATTGGCTTTTTAAAAAAAATGTGTTTGATCCATCACTAGAAGAACTAGGAGAGTCCTCGCTGATGGATTTTTCTCTTGAGAGCTCAGAATGCCCACTGAGCAAAGCGAGCAACGTCGATAATGAACGCACGTACGTTACTCCTTGCAAACACAAACGGACAACTTACACTAAATAGTGCGCGTGTGTACAACAAACAAAACCAACAAGTTTAAGAAATAATCACGTAAGGCTGCCGACGAGGACGTCCTTCTTTACAACCAAAAGACAACGGCAAAACCCTCGCCAAACACTGATCAACATACTGCAACGACATAAATACGCAGATGAGTGTTCAGTACACAGGTAATTACAAAAATATAACCAGAATACTCTAGGCAGGCAGTGATAAAGACAACGCCACATCTTAAAATCGATACGGAGATGTGTTCTCAGTACACACACATCCAACAAGATTAAGACAGTTTTGAAAAACACAACCACCCAGACCCCATGCTCCTGCTGACACGGCCTCCGCGAACCAAACGTCCTCTGACAACCCAAACTGGGCAGACCTCATGTGATCACTGCTATAGGAAATTGATACAAGTTTTCAGTCGGACTCCACAGACTCAGGTCTCAAACAGTAGCTCCTACAGACACCAGACAAACCATCAGTAACTGTTAGTCCACTAGGTTTGCGTGTGATAATAAAAAATGTAACCGCCCCGAATCGTCAGCCACACGCTGTTGCCGATACACTCGAAGCGATGCAAAACACGATTTCCCAAGACGTCATACATGATTTACTAGGGACACTTATGCTCAACAAACTCACTGCAGAACCTATTACGACGTAAAGTCAAGAGCCAGTAAGCCAGTCGGGAACGATAGAGGTGTCTGTGAGACGACGTCAGCCATTCGCACGCTGACCGACCCCTCTCCAGAAGCACAACGAGACAGCAGCGACCCCTGTGTCAAGACGACATAAGCGCCGTGTGTGACTGGCAACGTCCCATTTGGATAGCAGCTTCAAGATAAGGCACTTGTATAGCAGCGTCAACTCTAGTCACTTCGGTTGTACTTTCTATGTAGCGCAGACAAAGGATTGTTTATACTGAAGAAGATAGACTATTTTGTATGTCGCTCTTTGCTTGCGACACATCTGTGTAATTCCAAAACTTAAGTTTTCTCTCTTTTCATTTTGTAATAAAACTCATGAATACTATTTGTTCGAATGCTTGTCTAGCGAACCGAGTAAGCAGACTTTCTAGACAGCACAGAACGAATCTAAGGTCAGCTTGTCCTTTGCTGCAGTAGGAAACAAACAGTAACCTGATGCTGATAAAACATGAACGACACTAGCCGGTGCTTCCACAATGAATGTTACCAAGCCATGACAGTTAAGAGAAAAACTCTAAAACACTTCCGCTTCCAGGGGTATACTTCCTATTATCTAACGCCCTGCAAATTTCCTTCCAAATCAGTAAACTTACCACGGTGAGGATACGTTAACTGGTGTATGGAATCAGCACGACAATTTCAGGTTTCTCAATAGACAGCTGATACTACAATGCATCAGAAAAACTACCGGTCATTGTTCCTCCACGTGCTTCGCATCCAAGGAAAACATAAATGTCCCAAATTAGCAACCAAACGACATTGCGGAACACTCGAAAGGGGAGACAGAACCAATTTCCCTGGATTGGTGCCTAAGCCGACGAAGTACACACACGGTCACGGGTGCAATACATCTGTTAATATCTGTTACTTCACACGGTTCATGTACGAAAAGAAAATGAATCACCAGGCACATGTCATTGCTGAGACACACGCAAGAGAACCGAAACCAGTTTCCAAAGATGGTATCAAAATGACTAGGCGCGCTCACGCATGCTAAACCACTGTGAAACCACACAGACGTCAGCTTGTCGAACCATATAACAGCATACTAGGACGGCTGGAAGAATGTAACAACTCCAGGCACTGCTTTCTCAATATGGGAGTGAGTAACGACACCATAGGACAGCTCAGTAAAATACTCGAAGAATGCCAAAGCGTTGGCCAGCGAGGTCGTCAGATCTCTCCCCAACGGAGAGAAATATAGGGGCTGTCAATTCGACTAAATACCTAGGAATTACAATTACGAGGAACTTAAATTGCGAAGACCACATAGATAATATTTTGGGGCGAGATCTATTTATGAAATTTCAATCACCAACTTTCTCTTCCAAATGAGAAAATACGAGGGCCGTTCAGAAAGTAACCTCCGGTTGATTTAAAAAAATACACCAAGTTAAATAAAAATATTTTAATATATACATCTTACAACTACATCTTTGCACTATTTTTCTACATAGTCTCCATAGCGATTGAGGCACTTATCGTATCTGTTCACAAGCTTTGAAATTCCTTCTGCATAAAAATCACCCGCTTGTGCCTGGAGCCAGCCTGTGACCGCATCTTTGAGCTCTTCGTCGTCATCAAACCGCTGTGACCCGAGCCATTTCTACAAATGCATGAAGAGGTGATAATCACTTGGCGCCAGGTCTGGGCTGTAAGGTGGATGGTTGATAACGTCCCACTTGAAGGACTCAAGAAGGGCCGTTGTTCTGCGAGCAGAGTGAGGACGGGCGTTATCGTGCAAAAAAACGATACCGGAAGTCAGCATACCAGGGCGTTTGTTCTGTATAGCCCGTCGTAACTTTTTTATTGTTTCACAGTACACGTCTTGATTAATGGTCGTACCACGTTCCATGAATTCAACCAACAACACCCCTTTGGCATCCCAAAACACCGTTGCCATCAGTTTTCTGGCAGAAAAATCTTGCGAGGCTTTTCTTGGTTTGGTAGGCGAATTTGAATGTGCCCACATCTTTGATTGTTCTTTTGTCTCAGGGTTCACGTACTTAATCCAGGTTTCGTCACCGGTCACGATTCTGTTTAACAATGGTTCTCCTTCGTCCTCATAACGTGACAGAAAGTCTAATGCAGAGGCCATTCTTTGAGTTTTGTGGTGGTCGGTAAGAATTTTGGGCACCCATCGTGCACAGAACTTACGGTAACCCAATATTGCTGTCACTATCTCGTACAAGAGAGTCTTAGAAATCTGTCGAAAACCAGTAGACAACTCCGACATTGAGAAACGTCGATTTTCACGAACTTTTGCATCAACTGTCTGAACGAGTTCGTCAGTCACCAATGATGGTCTACCACTCCTCTCTTCATCATGAACGTTTTCTCGTCCACTTTTAAATAAACGTACCCATTCACGGACAACTCCTTCACTCATAACTCTTGGTCCGTACACGGCACAAAGCTCACGATGAATAGCTGCTGCAGAATATCCTTTGGCTGTAAAAAACCTTATGACAGCACGCACTTCACATTTGGCGGGGTTTTCTATTGCAGCACACATTTCAAACTGCCACAAAAACTAAACTAGCGCGGGTACGACGTTCACTCGACCACGGCTTGATGCCGACTGACCTGTTGAGTGCGTGAACGCACAGATGGCGTCGCTACTCCCCCCACAACCCGCACTGTGACCAATCGGAGGTTACTTTCTGAACCGCCCTCGTATTTTGTTGGCACCCATCTACGTAGGGAGAAATGATCATCATAATAAAATAAGAAAAATCAGAGCTCGCACGGAAAGACTTATGTGTTCCTTTTTGCCACGCGCCATTCGAGAGTGGAATGGTAGAGAAGTAGTACGAAAATGGTTCGATGAACCCTCTGCCAGGCACTTAAGTGTGAATTGCGGAGTAACCATGTAGATGTAGACGTAGAACGGATGACGTTTTGAGCGTCATGCACAGAGCCATCCACACAGCTCCAGAATTTGACGATCTAACGTGTCAGTTGGACAGGATTTGGCATGATATGCCTCAGGGGGACACTCAACAACTTTTTCGATCAGTGCGAAGCAGAACAACTGCTAGCGTAAGGGCCATAGGTAGATCAACGCATTAACTCCTCAATTTGTGAGGCTCTTTCTCCTGAATAAATATTCAATTTTTCTGAAATTGTAATATTTTTTTTTGCCTGTACATGTACGTCATACCTACCGATTTCCGTCCCATGTGATTGACTTCTTCTTTGTGCATCGTTTCTTGTGTCAGTGTTCAAAAAATGGTTCAAATGGATCTGAGCACTATGGGACAACTTCTAAGGTCATCAGTCCCCTAGATCTTAGAACTACTTAAACCTAACTAACCTAAGGACATCACACACATCCATGCCCGAGGCAGGATTCGAACCTGCGACTGTAGCGGTAACGCGGTTCCAGACTGAAGCGCCTAGACCCGCACGGCCACACCGGCCGGCTGTGTCAGTGTACTTAGCCATTTTAACCGACCTGACACAGCATCAACATTCCCACTGCTGACGAACACGAATGACGGGACAGTATTCTACTATATGAATGATCTGCACTGTTTTATTTCGGCTGCTGTAGTGCGGTCAACGATACTGTGGCGCAGTATCTCCCCGCAAACACAAAATAATTACGTATCTTTAATTTTTCAGTGCGATAATGAAAACTAAGCCTGATAAAATTCTCGAAGCGCGGTATCATATCGCGATTTTAAGTCTCAAATGGACGAAAACAAAACAAAAAATAAACTTTTTTTTTATTTCAGATGACGAGGTGTAAAAAG
This sequence comes from Schistocerca nitens, assembly GCF_023898315.1. Lineage (NCBI taxonomy): Eukaryota > Metazoa > Arthropoda > Insecta > Orthoptera > Acrididae > Schistocerca > Schistocerca nitens. The sequence goes on along the minus strand of NC_064614.1, from coordinate 1,188,275,553 downwards.
TGATACATATAAAACTACCAAGGGTGACTCCCTTCAGCAGTCGTTGCTGATTTTCATTCATAATTTATGCAATGACGGCTGTCGAACCGGGGGCTCGCGACCCTTTGGCTATCAGTTAAAGAAGCGAGCCGTAGCCCTAAGTCACAGATAGTGTCCTGGTCCCTCAAAAAGCGATTCCTCCAGTGAGCCAGCTGTTCGTTCCAGAAGTTCCTCTCGACGCGGCGGAAGCCGCCTGGTTACGCCCCCTCAGCAGCCTGCGATAGTCTTCGGACGTGACTCTTTCCTAGTCGGCCGGATACTCTGGAATTCAAGGGCGGCAACTGACTTTTGCTTTTAGCCAAGCTGACTCTCGAAAAGCTCTTCATAACACCAACACTCAACCACCTCACTTCCAGCCTGGCGCTTTTGATACCTATTGTAGAAGCAATATTGCCTCTTTCCAAATATTTTGCGTATTTTTAGATTACTAGATATAGTTCAAACGTCATTTTCTCATTTCTGAAAGGTTTCTTACATTATCTTCAATGTAGGGTAACTTATAAAAAGCTGTAAAAGAACTGTGACCTTACCACCATATCACAGGCGAAAGAATATTTTAAACCAGCCTTAGTTACTTGATGCTTTCCCCATGTGCAAGATGACACTCATCCATTTGTTAGCAACATTGCATTTTGTTTTTCACAGTACTTAACCTGTTCCGTGTAGCTGCAGTGACACGCTTTCCCATCTATGGCAGTATCACTGGAAGTAGATGGTGCAAATGGCTCTAAGCACTATGGGACTTAGTATCTGACGTCATCAGTCCCCTAGACTTAGAACTACTTAAACCTAACCAACCTAAGGACATCACACACATCCATGCCCGAGGCAGGATTCGAACCTGCGACTGTAGCAGCAGCGCGGTTCCGGACTGAAGCGCGGTCATGCCCATTTCAGTCATAGTTGGCGATGACGTGGTTGTAACATCGACTCATGCCATCGTTAGGAGTGTTAGGTGCACTATGTATTCAGGCACATTTGCGCTCTGCCCAGCATTAAAGTCTGATGCCTGTGCCGCCACAGTTCGCCGCCTGTCCTGTTCTACGAGTGGGCCCAGCCTACGACGTCCGACATCTGTAATGAGGGGAGGCTCCCGGGCTACAGTATACAATCTCTCCTCGGTTAAACTCGGATAAATGGCGCGCCGTCCCCATTCTACACACGGACAGCATGGTCGCTGATACTACATGCACTGTCATTCCTCGCCAAGTGACGCTGCTGTCGCCTGGACAGGTTTATATCGATAGTAAGTTCGGTGTTCTTAATGTTTTGGCTGCTCAGTGTATAGTTATGTTTACCATTCGTAGCTGCCACACTGTTGGGTAAATTGGCTGTCGTTTCAGTAAAACTTTTAACATCTCTCTCTTCGAGAAATAGTGGCCTTCTCCTTTTGCTTTTATTATGAAGTAAGAGAAGAAAAAGAGAGTCACCCTGCTCGTCAGACTCCATGAGAACTGCTCGGCCACAGCGGCCGGTACTGGATGTAGAGAAACGAAGCTTTGTTCCTACAGAAACAATAAAGGAGTAAATTTAGCCACCGAAAGTTTGGAAAAATAGGGGGCTATGTACAGAAGGTTGCAATTGGATACAGACAACACGTGACCTTTCATAAACTCGCTAGATTTTGGTGAAATGTTTAAGCAAAAACAAGAGTTCGTAAAAATTACTCACAGATTTTTTGTCCGAATATTCGTAGCCATATGGGCTACATCTAAATCATACTTCGCGAGCCACCTAACGGTGTGTGGTGGTACTAACTGATCCCCACTTTCGTGTTTCACTCGTGAACGGCGCGTGGGAAAAATGACTATCGGTAAGTCTCTGTATTAACTCTAATTTGTCGAATCTTCTCTTCGTGCTCATTACCACACTGACCAGCGTGAGATTTAGTTTTGCAAAAAAGATTTTGTTGCTTCTTAGTAATCAGGGTGTCAGAAAAAACTACATTAGTTATTTGATCCAAAACAGATATTTCAGACACTTCCTGTTGGCTACACAACTGAGGTAGCAAAACGTTTCGAAGCACAGCATCAACTGAAACTTCTCTGCTTTCGCTTCATCTGTATACTCTTATTAATACTACAATAAACGGTCAAATGTGATACTCAATGCTTTATGAACAAAACTTCAAAAAAAGAACCGGTCAAATGTTTTGTGAACTGATTTGTCTAACTTAAGAAATATAACGGAGAAACTTTGGATGCGTTTTTGAATAATGCTCGAAATCATATGTAGCAAATGTGATGCCGATTGAGAACTTAAAGTTCAATGTTTGAGAATCTCAGAATTTTAAAGAGTACTAGAGGATATATTTGTAGTGGAATTTCACTCAGTGGTCTCCTTACGTCACTAACGTCTGAGCACCTCAGCTGCTGATAAGATATCGAGCATCACTGAAAGCTACGCCAAATGTTTCTCTAACTTATTTTATTTCTTTCTTTTACAGAAATAATTTCACAAAATATTTGACGGTTTTGTTAAACTTTGTCATTTGTATCGGACGTTCGGTCAAAATGTTTGTTTCCCCTTGTCTTCATGAAAATGAACCGCTCTCTTCATTATTGTAGTGGACTGACAAGGCAGCCAGTCCACAGAGACAGGTAGCCGAAAGGGCACACGTACACACACGCCGACTGGCGCGAAGTCTGGAACAGGATAAGTGATGAATGTGATAAAGAAAAGAACGTAGCTACTAGAACACTTAACTTTTATATCGTCCTTTGGTATACAGCATTCTTGATGATACAAGTGAGACTCTTTAGATTCATGAAGTAACTAATAGCGCCTTGCTAGGTCGTAGCCATGGACTTAGCTGAAGGCTATTCTAACTGTCTCTCGGCAAATGAGAGAAAGGCTTCGTCAGTGTAGTCGCTAGCAAAGTCGTCGTACAACTGGGCGAGTGCTAGTCCATCTCTCGAGACCTGCCGTGTGGTGGCGCTCGGTCTGCGATCACTGCCAGTGGCGACACGCGGGTCCGACATGTACTAATGGACCGCGGCCGATTTAAGCTACCACCTAGCAAGTGTGGTGTCTGGCGGTGACACCACAATTATTATGTGATATCGGCCGTTAACACAATGTGTAACGTGTTCAGGTACAATGCACTCTGATTTTTCATCGATTAAAAAAGTCTTTTAAGTGGGAATAAAATACTTTTACAATTGTGCTGCCACGTTGGAACACAATATCAGTGAAGGATTTGGAAAATAAGATTTTTTTGTCTTATGGTGAAACGAAACCACTGTGTAAAAAGGTTTTCTGTTTATCGATGTGCGCTTTGCATTTGATCTCTGTCTGCGCTTTCTTTGTAAGAGACTCTGTGGCTGGTTGTAGTCGTTGTTGGAAGTTAGTCGCCAGCAGTGATGGAAGTACTGTTGGGCAGTTGGAGGTGAACAGCCAGCAGTGGTGGATGTTAAATGTGAGAAGTTAGCATTGATGGAGTGTAGGGGTCTGAAGTGTTAGCGTAGGCTAACGATCTGGAAGTATCCGACATAGAGACTGAAAATTATTCATGATTATATATCTTTGTACTGGATGTCAATGACGATTTATATTCGTGTTTGAACTGGATGTCACATTATTAAGGTAAGAAATACATTATTTGGTTTGCAACAAAATCTTTCCTTTGCTAACCACATGCCTATTAGTAGTTAGCGGCTTTAGTAGATAGAATCTTTTACGAGGGGCGTTCAGAAAGTAAGCTCCGATCGGTCGCGAAATGGAAACGACTATGAAAATCCGATAAAGCTTTGCACAGATGTGTTGGGTAGTGTCTCTAGTATAACCCCAGTTAGCATCACGTCGCTCTTCTCATTTCTGAGCTCGCAGTGAGTGCGTAAAGATGTCTAGAAAATAGTGTCTGCCGCCAAGTACGAGGGCCTGGTGAGAAATTTCGCCTGAAGCTATGCAGCTAACATTACATAACTGTCGTGCTGTTTCTTCTTCAAGACAATTCTCAGCCGCATTCTGCAGGGGCAATGAAGATGCTCCTGCATCGTTTTCAAATGGAAATGTGAGATTACCCACAATACAGTCCGCAATTGTCTCCCCCTGAGTTTCATCTCTGGTCACATGAACCGCTGTCTTTGAAGACAACATTTTGACACAGACAACGAGGTGTAGGCCAGCGTGGAGAATTGGCGGAAAGCACTGGCGGCTGCCTTCTATGATGAGGCTATTGAAAAGTTGGTACAACGCTATGACAAAAGTCTAAGTCAGAACGGCGACTAAGTAGAGAAGTAGCTGAAAGGTGTAGCTAATTGTTACAAGTAAAACATTTATGATGTTCACTGTGGTTTCAATTTGGCAATCAATCGGAGCTTACTTTCTGAACAGGCCTCGTATTTAGCTGACAGTACTGACGCTCGCTGTATTGCAGTAGTTCGTGTAATGAAGATTTTTGTGAGATAAGTGCTTAATGAAATGTATAGGTTATTGTTAGGATTTCTTTTTTGTCAGGGCCACTCTTCTGAGTTAATCTGGTAGCAGTCAGATCGCGTTACCGTTGTATATTGAGAGTAATTAATGAATGCGAAAAGTTTGAGTTCTATTTGTCAGGGCAAATTCAATAGGTCAGTGTTGTAAAGATAAAGACTATCAAAGTGACATTTGCATTCAATTTCACTCACCAGTTTAAGCAAATATTTTATCAAGACGTTTCATCTTCTCAGTCATTCTGCAATTTAAGTGCAGACACACTCCTTTAAATAAAGAAGTTTCATCTGTCGACCCTTAGCCGAGGATACGTCACTGAAATATTCTGATTTTTCTGATAGTTTGAAAAATTAGTGCATGATTAGAAATTATTGTTACTGCTAGCACGTAGTTGTATAGGGAATTTCCTTTAGAGTTGTAGTTTTTCATTGTTGTACAATACTGTAACAAATGGGAGAGAAGCTTATAAAGCTAGACCCAATGGAACAAAATCAGGAACGAACACAGCAACAGCTACAAAAGTTAGACACAACGCTTGAACAAACACGTGAAGGTTTAACATAAAATCGAATCTAAATGTCAAAAAGTTTGTAAAGACGTAAAAACGCAAATTCTTGAGCATTTTCAGCCTATTTTTTCGCGACATGAAAACACATTACACAATCATAAAGGAGCCGTAAAAGAACTGCAGACGAAAATCACGACACCTTGCAGGCATAAATGGATTCAGTTGCGTCTACCAATACGGTCACGCAACTTGTACAAAATCAGGAAAACCTAAAGGATACAGTAGACACGATTTCGAACCAAATGGACACTCTGATGCATGGTTCAGAAAAACACACGAAGGAAATCAGTACATTATCGGAAAAAGTTAGCGAATTTTCGGACCAACTAACTAATTTATCTACGAAGGTAGATGATGATCTGAGTGATACAAGACCGGTAGTCTTTACTGACACAGAAGAGTACGAACAAATTAGAAAATTCAAACAAAATCTGAATCAAGTCACTACACAGTACAAAAGAGAAATGCGGGAAGTACAAGATCAGTTGGCACAGGTAATGCAAGAATTGCATATTTCAGAGGGCACTCGCACTCTGACACGGGAAGAGGGATTTAGAAATAGTGAAAAGCCACGAAGAAATAACACCGGGAATTTCGGAATTTTTGAGAGAAATTGGCAAGGTGCATCGAATCTTGAGATGAAACCACCGATACGATGTAACAATGACTGATTTGGAATTCACCGACATGATGATTTTGACCATAAGCCCTTCATCACAACGCGTAAATTTAAAACATTCAAAAATAACGGTAATGATGTACATCCACACATCCACAAGCTTGGCTTCATCAGTTTGCTCAGTGTTTTTCTCCCAACTGGTCATTAGAGCACATATTGGAATTCATGTGTGGCTATCTAGAAAATGAACCAGCAGTAAGAACGCGATCGGTTATTCGCGACTATCACAGTGAAGGAGATTTCTATCATTCCTTCTTTTCTGAATATTGGTCACAGGATACTCAAGATAGAGTAAAACACAACATCATAATGATGAAACATTTTGAACAGTCTGAATTCTTCAGCCTGGTAAAATATTTTGAAGATATGTTGCACAAAAATCAGTATTTGTGAAACCCTTACAGCCCCTCAGATCTCATCCGCATTTGCTTAATTAAATTGCCTGAATATTTAAGACATGTTATTTTGGCAGGACGTTGCAAAGATGACTTTGAAGCTTTTCAGGGACTTTTACGAGAATTGGAAATCGACACAGACTGTCGTGGGATGCGAAAACAGGAAAACACCAATTACAGGTCCCATCCGACACAATTCCTTGACGACAGAAATAATAACCAGACATGACAAGACTACTTTTATAATGAAAATCTTTACCAAAATAGACACCATCCGTATGATAATCGTTGGCAGAATAACAATAGTTACAGGTAAAGATCACCTCTTTGTGGTAATGATTATGACAGAGACAATTGTAGAAACATAGAATATCAGAACCAGAATAATTATTATCAATGGAGACTAACTTCAGACGCAACGATCCACCTTGCAGTTACGATCCTGGGAGAAATTCTCCACCACTTAACCGACAAGAAAGAAACTACAGAAACTACCGACATGACGACAGACAATATAATCATGACGACAGACCTGAATTTAATCAGAACTGGCGGGATTCAAACAGGGCAGGGCCCTCTCGACAAGTTGAAATTGTAGAAGTTAGGTCTCCAAATCCCAGTAACGATGCGCGACAACAAAGAGATAATAAAGAATGACTTGCACCACTGGCAGCCACAAAACGTAGTTGAAGCTGACAACGTAACTGCTGTAACTTTTAATTACATGAAAATGGAAGACATTAGGGACATCTTACTCCAGGAACATGACGTAAATCAGAGCAATACTGCATATCATGTAATTCACATCACAGCAAATGGCTTAACATTTACGGCTGTACTTGACACTGGCTGTACTATTTCAGTAATTGATGAAACAGCTTTTGGTAAATGTAACAGATTGAACAATTGCCCCACACTTTCCTTACGTAAGATTAAATTACAAGGTGCAATTTTTGGTAAAAGTATAGATGTACACCAACAGACCAACTTAGAATTCTTTTGTCAAAACCACAGATTTACTATGAATTTTCTTGTTGTTCCATTATTGTCGACGGAAATTATACTGGGTGCAGACTTTTTGAATGAATATAAACCAGTTTTAAATTTTCACGATGCTGAAATAAGTCTAGAGAAAGAAGGTAAGTTAATAGTTTTAAATTATGAAGACTGACTTTCAAACCATGACGTGGAAATTAATCGGCTTTACCTCATGTTGTGCCATAGTTCAGAACTTTTGACGGAACTTGACACTAATAATCACTTTGCAAGTATTGGCAGGGATGATATTGATTATGTATTAGATACTAACGATTTAATTCAGAATAAAATTCGAACAATTGAGAACTGTAATGACACTGATAGGCAGCACCTTTTTGACATTTTACAAGCACATTCCACAGTTTTTATTCACAAAACAGGAGCAATTAAAGGATTTCAATACCAATTTCGTTTCTGTGAGCACACTAAATTTTGCGTCAGACCATATGTAATTCCAGCACATTGTAGGGACCGTCTTAGAACGGTAATACAGTCTATGCTTGACGAGGGCATTATTGAACCAGTGGTAAGCTCATACAACAATCCTTTACAAGTTGCTTGAGAAGAAAAACGAATCGATCAGGCTTGTCTTAGATTTGAGACAAATAAATACCATCATCATTCCTGAAACAGACAGGCCGCAAACGTTGAAAGAACTTCTTCAAAATTTCAATGGTGTTAAAGTTTTGTCTTCTATTGATCTTAGATCCATTTTCTATCAGATTGAACTTCATCAGGAATGTAGAAAATATACAGCTTTTCTTTGTTTCGGCATATGTTATCAATTTCAGAAACTTCCTTTTGGTTTGTAAATTTCTTTGGCAGTATTCATTTGTGGGCTAAATTCCATATTTCCTGAGTCCTTAAAACGTCACATCACCTCATATGTGGACGATATTTTAACAGCAGAAGCCTCTTGGGAACAACATAATCGTATCCACAACAGTGTGTTACTTATTTTTGCAGAATCTAGATTCACAGTTAACTTGGAAAAGTCTGAATTCAGTAGGACAAAGGTGAAGTGTTTGGGACACATTATTTCTTCTGAAGGCATTCAGTTGGATCCAGAATAATTAGAAGCAATCAGAGCCACTCCAGTTACATCTAAAAAAAAGTCCGCAATTTTCTAGGTCTTGTGAATTTTTATCGTCGTTTTCTGAATATGCAAATTCTAGTAACATCAAAATTTTGTTCTCTCACTGAGAAAAAATACTATTTGGAACTGGAACGAAGAGGCACAGTTGGAATTCAATTCTTTGAAAGAAGCGCTACTTAACGCGCCAGTCTTAGCTCACCCAGATCTGTCACAAGATTTCTTCCATAGCACGGATTCCTCTAATGTTTGTCTTGATGCCCATTTATTTCAAGAAGCAACAGAATATGACACTACAGAAAACTATCGCTTTTACTAGTCGCTTGCTAACAAAATCTGAAAAAAATTATTCCGTCACTGAATTGGAATCTTTAGCTATCGTTTGGGCATTTCACAAATTTCGTTTCTTTCTTTCTCGCAAACATGAAAAGTTTAGAGTGATCATCGTCCATTACAATTTCTGATGTCATTAAAATTAAATCATGACGGGTTAAAATGTTGGGCATTGTTTCTGCAAGAATTCCACTTCATAATACTCTACATTCCTGGCAAGGAGAACATTGTTGTGGACGCTCTGTCACGTCCACTGACTGGGTTTGAGGAAAGCAACAGAGAAGCTAACCTTGAGAAAAATTTCAGTATTCTTTACATTCAGAAAGTAGCCTTTGGAAACGACATCACTGCATCTTTGAAGGACATTGCTTATGAACAAGACAAAGATCCGATTTGGAAAGATATCAAAAGTAAATGGCATGAAAAGACACACGCAGATTCCTCATTATTATCTGGTTAGAAACAACACACTCTTCAAACGTTGCACTGTTGATGACAATCTATGGGTACTTTGCATTCCTGACGATTTTCTTAATAAGCTCATCTGGTACATTCATTTCAGCTACGCACGCTTTGGTTCACGAAAATGTTATCATATTCTTCAAACGACTTGTTATTTTAACAATATGAAAAAGTGAATTCGGAGAGTCTTGTCTATTTGCAGACTTTGTCAAAAAGCTAAACCATCTACCATCTCACATCATGCTACAGCGTTTCCTATCATTCCTACTAGACTAAAGGAATTTGCTGCTCTTGACCTTCTGGGACCCCTTGTCAAAACGTCGAGTGGATTTTCGTACGTTCTAGTCGCTGTTGAACTTCCTTCAAAATTTGTTTCTCTCACACAGTTACACAAACCCACTGGACGGTCTGTATCCAACGCCTTTGTTAAAAATATCTTACGTGAAGTTGGACCCGTTGCTAAAGTTATTTCAAGTAACGGACCACAATTCAGATCTACTGTTTGGTCACACATGCTTCGTAATCGTAAAATCAAACCTGTTTTTATTTCATTGTACTGACCACAGTTAACCCGTCTGAACGGATTATGAAAGAAATCAACAACCTTTGCAAACTTTATTTTCACAGGAAGCATCAGTATTGGGACAGATACATTTATATCAAAACGTGCTGAATGATATGGCTCAAGACTCCACTGCTTTACCACTTATTCTTCTACTGAGGAAGGAGGAACCACCGAACAGAATTAGAGAGCTTGTACCTTTCCCAAATAGACGTAATCTTCGACATAATTATTTGGGTAACGCAAATATAAATTCTGCTGCAAACAAAAGGAGAAAATTACACGGTAAGACAAATGCAAAGAAACTACATATTTGTCAGAAAGCTCTCATTAAAGTCCATTCATTGTCATATAAGAACAGACATTTCAGTCACAAATTCTTTCTGATTTACAATGGAGCTTATAGGATCCGACGTAGCCAGCCGTGGTGGCCGAGCGGTTCTAGGCGCTTCAGTCCGGCACCGCGCGACTGCTAGGGTCGCAGGTTCGAATCCTGCCTCGGGCATGGATGTGTGTGATGTTCTTAGGTTAGTTAGATTTAAGTAATTCTAAGTTCTAGGGGACTGATGACCTCAGATGTTACGTCCCATAGTGCTCAGAGCCATCTGATCCGACGTATACTGCATGATAATTGTGTTAAAGTTAAAACTCTATGTACTAAGAAAAGTGAAGGACTACACCACATTTATTATGTATATGTGTTTATTGAGAGATAACTTGCTTTCTAACTGAGTCTTTAATATAAAATTTATTACGTCTCATTACTATTACACTTTGTCACACTTAGAAACTGTTAACACGCAACAATGTTTTGAAGTCAACTATCCAGTCAAGAACCTATGGAACTTATTAAGACAGTAATTTTCCGAGTGCATTTTTATAGGGAACAGACGACACCGTCTCAGTGTGTGTACATTTTGCTTGTTAGTTGCACGATTACGTCATACACTGATAATGAGGTTTTACTGCAACATTTTGGCTTACTTGAAAAAACATTTTGTATTTAAAGTACTTTCGGAAAGGTTACAGTCGACACAGTATTTGGCTTGTTTGATGGCTACTCGATTATACTGTGATCTACTAATGAGTGACACAGTTTTCATTATTATTTTTGTGCTGTATTTGTTTTATGTCTGCACAGTTTTTCTGTGTTCTTCCGAAAAGTAAAACATATTTTGGTAATGACTCTAGTGACATACCTACAATGAGATAGGTATTTTTCGTAACACAACAATACGTTACAGTACAGTACTTTCTTGGTCATAGTAATGTACGTAATAACTACGACATCTATATGGATAGCATTTTTACTTTTGTATATGGCAAGGTAAGTACATTGACTTCTTTAGAACTTTGCTTATGAACGACGATAACTACGACTGTTGGCGCATTTTTCCGTTAGCCAATGACAGAAATTATCTTACAGCAAGATGCACAGTTTAGTGCAACATGACACGCATTTGAGTGATTATTTTTCGTACTTGGAATATTTTTAGAAACATTTTAGAACTGCTATGATACAGAGAAGGTTTTCGGCGATACATTTCATTCCGTTGATGTTATCTGTAACATCTGAGGGTATAATTACATCAACCCTCAGGGGGCTGGACGCTTACTTTGTGTACCATGTGTGTGGCAAGTCCAAGGATCCCTAGCTTATATGGTATTTGCTTATACAACTTTACACATCGGTACCATATTTCTCTAACCCAGAATTACACGGCTATCTGATCATTTAACTGAGAGAGACAAACATTTTTTTTAACTACGTTAGTGACACATATTTACGTAACTACACAGATTACTTCACACTTCTAAAATTGTGCTTTGTCTGCATTTTGGGAACTTTTCACATTTACTTTAGAAACTACTGTGATACTACAAGAGATTTAAGTGATGTATTTTGTATGGGATCATGATTTTTAAGTACGTTTGAGGTAGATGACTTTATTTAAGTGAGCAGAGAGAATTTTTTCAGAGGTTTTGAAATAATTGATGGAAGCAACGACTATTTTGAGATGTGATTGATCTGTTATGAGATGTTGTTATAGAATCACACTTGAAGAGTTATGAGAAGTGAATATATATGTGAATGTGAGTACCACAATGCTGACGGAAATTTTTGGACACTGTTATTCAAGAGATTTCGTTTCTATACACTCCTAATGGAAATTTTCAGACTGTGAAATTTTTTATTGGAATCAAACTGTCATTGTAGCTCAAACTGCTGTTGTAAATATTTCGGTAAAGTATGTATGTGACCTTGACGTAACGCTGCGCTGGGCTGTGTACTGCTTGCTTTGAAATATTCTTATTGTTGTGTGGACTTTTAACTTTCCTTGTGCTGCGTTAGCCGCTTTGAAGCTACCCGCACTTTCGCAAGTGCTTGCATAGTTGTAGAAAAGAGAGGCTGTTGACCTTGTAATTGACATTTCTTTGCAGAATGCCCCACAAACATGACACGCTATTAAATGGAAACATGATACTTTGTGCTACTTACAGAAATGTTTATGAATTGGTGAGAGATTTTTTTATGTCTTCACACCTGATTAGGACAAATATCTTTCTACGAGAGTTGAGAGAATTTTTACTGACTTATGAAACGCCATATGGCTTGTGGATGATGTTTTTTTGCTTTGCCTTGTACATATTTGTTGATTTTATTTGATATCTAGTTTCTAGCTGTGCTGTAGCATTGGTCTTATAAAATAAAATTTAATACATATACTAATGTAAACACTTTCTGCCTACAGCTCTATTAAATAATAATTTTATGATCTACATTCTTATCTTTACTGTAACATTTTTTCTTTTTGCGCTTTTTCGTGTTTATGTATATGTTACTGCATTTGCTGCTACTATTTTCCAGGCATTGTCCTACTGAATGTTACTTTGTACTACATTGATAAGCCAGTTATGACCAATTTATTTTTCTTGTTTGCTGCATATTGCCTTATATCAGTTGTAATATTGTATTTGATTTGCTAATTTAGATATACTGCAGCTTGCTTTGCCAATTTGCATTTTTTTGTCATTGCTGTTTGTGTTAACTGTTTTGCGCTGCTGCATTGCATCGTTCTCTAGTTTATGTATCTGAGCTCAGTAGATTTAAGTTAGCTTAAGAGGGGGTATGCTATATAAGATAATGAATTGTGATGAGTTGCGAAAAAATGTATTGAGAAGCTAAAAGAAAAAAAAATTGGACAAAAGAGCAGTGTATATTGAGGAATAGTTATTTTGAAAGAGGAAATGAAATGATAAGTAGAGTTTAGGGACAACAGGTTTAGGTACGATTTTCTTGGAAACAAATAATGTGAAATAATGGAAAATAAATGATGTGGTAAGACACATGTGAAAGTAAATACAGAAAGCATGCTTAGACAGGATTTTTCTTTGTGGGAACAAATGTTCAATAAGAAGAAAAGATCTGTGGGAAAATGAAGTTTTGAATGGAAATGAAGTATCAGAAGTACTGTAGTTCTCAATGTTACACTGAAAACAAACCCTATCCCTTCCTTTTGTGTTATTCCGCTATGCGTGTGTTTATTTGTACCCTTGAGTATCTGTGTTTCTCCTGTCTCTGTGTATTTACCAGATAAGATTAATCAAATTTTTCTCTTCTTGTACTAAGCTGCTTTTACTGTGATGAGGAATACTGTTATCCACAAATCTAAAATATTCTTTACTTTGGAAAGATGTTTAAGTATTATTTATTTCGCTCTGTTCTATTTTAATGCTCATGTGCCCCTGAAGTTGATATTTCAATGGATGTTCTCATTTTTTATTTATTATGTCACAATTCCTGGAATACTCATGTATATGCTTATTTCTATTCCTTTGTAAAGCGTATATTACTATAAATGTTATCTGTATTATCATGTTCTTTAATGATGTTTTCTGTACCATTGTAATTGCATTCTTATGGCATAAAATTGTAAATTGTATAGACACCAGTTCTTCAAATTAAATAAATAGTACGGATTCGTTTTACTGCACACATTTCTGTTGGCTATACTGTATGTATAACATCTCAGAGGCTAAATGACTATGTTAGTGTTTAAACATGCATTGATAATTCAGTAAGGGACTGGTTAACAGCACTGCTGGCTCTAAGGACATTGTAAAAAAAAAGATTTGTTAGTGCACATATGGTGCTATATTATCCGCAAGACTTCAATTGTGATTATGTACCTGCACAGTCGCAATGGATGGCTGCTGGCCATCTCTACAAGGACTACAGTGGGTCTGCACACTTGGTGGCCCACTACTACCACAATCTCTACAAGAAATACAAGAAATACTGTGGTCTGCTCTGTGGTGACCTACTAATTCTACCAATATTCTTCAAGACTTTGACTAACTCTCCTGTGGGTTTGCTCTGTTGTGGCCCATTACCAATATTCCTGTCAAGAGTCAGAGCTGTGTTTCCATTGGGAGGACAACGCCTCTTCAAAACTGCATGGAAATGCACTACTTATGGGTGCATTTTTCTTTACTGCTCAGACTTTGTGCATAAAACTATCATAGACTACTCTTCTGATGAATGATTAGGACTCGCTTTAGGAACTGTGATGACAGTTTTTGCTTTTTACCAGCAGTGCATTAATAATTGTGTACATTTCATCTATTGATGTTGTTAATGTAAAAATTTTAACAAATTGATCCTGGCGAGTGCCCAAAATAGGTAGTAAAAGTTTTTGTTGGGAGATGGGGGGCTATGTAAGTGGGCTGCTTCTGTGTTGGCAGCGCTGTGTAGCACTCTGCATTTGATCTCTGAATGTGCTTTCTTTGTAAGAGACTCTGTGGCTGGTTGCACTCGTTGTTGGAAGTTAGTTGCCAGCAGTGATGGAAGTACTGTTGGGCAGTTGGAGATGAACAGCCAGCAGTGATGGATGTTAAATGTGAGAAGTTAGCATTTATGGAGGGTAGAGGTCTGAAGTGTTAGCGTAGGCTAACCATCTGGAAGTATTCGACTTAGAGATTGAAAAGTATTCATGATTACATAGCTTTATACTGGATGTCAATGACAATTTATATTCGTGTTTGAACTGGATGTCACATTATTAAGGTAACAAATACATTATTTGGTTTGCAACAATATCTTTCCTTTGCTAACCACATGCCTATTAGTAGTTAGTGGCTTTAGTAGTTAGAATCTTTTATTTAGCTGGCAGTATTGACGCTCTCTGTATTGCAGTAGTTCGTGTAATGAAGATTTTTGTGAGATAAGTGCTTAATGAAATGTGTAGGTTATTGTTAGGGTTTCTTTTCAGTCAGGGCCATTCTTCTGAGTTATTTTGGTAGCAGTCAGATCGCGTTACCGTTGTATATTGAGAGTAATTAATGAATGCGAAAATTTGAGTTCTGTTTGTCAGGGCAAATTCAATAGGCCAGTGTTGTAAGGAGAAAGACTATCAAAGTGACATTTGCATTCAATTTCACTCACCAGTTTAAGCAAATATTTTATCAAGAAGTTTCATCTTCTCAGTCATTCTGTAATTTAAGTGCAGACACACTCATTTAAATAAAGAAGTTTCACCTGTTACATCAAAGTTAATCAGTTTCAGAGCTAAGCTCTCAAAACGGTGCTTTAAACATGTAGAAGCTGCTTAGCTCTTTGGGTCAAGTGGAATTTGTGCCTATAATTATTTACAAAAGCAAGGATCGTCGCTTTATCATTAACAAAGGTAGTTGTCAAACGTCAGTCCTGAGGTCTTTAAGCTGCAGTTTGTGTACCTGCTGCTGTAGGTACTGATCTGTAACAATCATGTCGCTAGAATACCATACTATTGATGCTAGAGGCGAGACCTGTTGCCTCACTCTTCGGATTGTTCTCTGTAGGCTGTTGGGTATTTTAAACGTTTTGGGTACATTCAGAGACTTTTCTCTTGATGAGAGGTGAATACTGAATTGCAAAACCGTCACTTTCTACTTTTATTTGCCGACTGTGCGCTACACACAAATTTCGTTTCACACCCATGAGCAAAAGATCAACTTTCTTTAAGGTTAGCCCTAGTGTGCAGCCCTCAAGCATCGACAGCATACCGACCAGCGCTGCGCCGCGAAACGGTATCGAGAAGGCGCTGACCCGCGCGCCAGTGGAAAGAGTGGGCAGCGCCACACCTCCAGGAAGACAGAGTTCAGCGCCCCCTGTCAACGCTGTCTTACCCAGCCAACCACGCAGGTCGGCCCACTTCGGTCACAGACTTAGACAGCATCAGTAATGAATATAAGGAAGAAGCTACTTAGCCTGTGTTCTGCATGTAGCAATAATGAACAGTAATTTTTTGTAGGAGGCACAAGCAGCACCTCAAATTATATTTTCTTTTTAGATATTAATTATTAAGAGAGCTACTTGTATGAATATCAAGAGCTCAGATGGAAACCCACTTCTAAACAAAGAAGGGAAAGCAGAAAGGTGGAAGGAGTATATAGAGGGTCTATACAAGGGCGATGTACTTGAGGGCAATATTATGGAAATGGAAGAGGATGTAGATGAAGATGAAATGGGAGATGCGATACTGCGTGAAGAGTTTGACAGAGCACTGAAATACCTGAGTCGAAACAAGGCCCCGGGAGTAGACAACATTCCATTAGAACTAGTAACGGCCTTGGGAGAGGCAGTCCTGACAAAACTCTACCATCTGGTGAGCAAGATGTACGAGACAGGCGAAATACCCTCAGACTTCAAGAAGAATATAATAATTCCAATCCCAAAGATAGCAGGTGTTAACAGTTGTGAAAATTACCGAACTATCAGTTTAATAAGTCACAGCTGCAAAATACTAACGCAAGTTCTTTTCAGACGAATGGAACAACTGGTAGAAGCCAAACTCGGGGAAGATCAGTTTGGATTCCGTAGAAATGTTGGAACACGTGAGGCAATACTGACCCTACGACTTATCTTAAAAGAAAGATTAAGGGAAGGCAAACCTACGTTTCTAGCATTTGTAGACATAGAGAAAGCTTTTGACAATGTTGATTGGAATACTCTCTTTCAACTTCTGAAGGTGGCAGGGGTAAAATACAGGGAGCGAAGGCTATTTACAATTTGTACAGAAACCAGATGGCAGTTATAAGAGTCGAGGGGCATGAAAGGGAAGCAGTGGTTGCGAAGGGAGTGAGACAGGGTTGTAGCCTATCTCCGATGATATTCAATCTGTATATTGAGCAAGCAGTAAAGGAATCAAAAGAAAAATTTGGAGTAGGTATTAAAATCGATGGAGAAGAAATAAAAACTTTGAGGTTCGCCGATGACATTGTAATTCCGTCAGAGACAGCAAAGGACTTGGATGAGCAGTTGAACGGAATGGATATGGTCTTGAATGGCGGATATAAGATGAACATCAACAAAAGCAAAACGAGATTAATGGAATGTAGTCGAATTAAGTCGGGTGATGCTGAGGGAATTAGATTAGGAAATGAGACACTTAAAGTAGTAAAGGAGTTTTGCTATTTGGGGAGCAAAATAACTGATGATGGTTGAAGTAGAGAGGATATAAAATGTAGACTGGCAATGGCAAGGAAATCGTTTCTGAAGAAGAGAAATTTGTTAACATAGAGTATAATTTTAAGTGTCAGGCAGTCATTTCTGAAAGTATTTGTATGGAGTGTAGCCATGTATGGAAGTGAAACATGGACGATAAATAGTTTGGACAAGAAGAGAATAGATGCTTTCGAAATGTGGGACATGTTCTGAGGCATCAAGGGATCACAAATTTAGCATCGGAGGGCAGTGTGGAGGGTAGAAAATCGTAGAGGGAGACCAAGAGATGAATATACTAAGCAGATTCAGAAGGATGTAGGTTGCAGTATGTACTGGGAGATGAAGGAGCTTGCACAGGATAGAGTAGCATGGAGAGCTGCCTCAAACCAGTCTCAGGACTGAGGACCACAACAACAACAACAAATTAGTCTTAATGAGTATTGTATAGATGATTTTGGTTTCTGCCAACGACCATCGCAACTTCCCTCCTTGCTTGTTTGTGTCGGTTCTGACTCTTACAGTAGCCAGCACAATATTTAGAACACGTTTTTGAGAAATCGCGCTTGAGATAGGAGTTGCGTTGAAGGGAGTAATCCTGTCGACACGATGAATCGAATAGATCGGCGTGTCCCACGTGAGTGGAATGTCTTCAGTCCTTGATGTGGCTATCAGCACGATGTCGAGGGGCGGTGTAAAAAAAGTACGAATTGTCAGCAAGTATAACAGCGGCCCAATCGTAGCTGCAAAAGGCATGGAACACGCCTGAAGTGGTCGAGACAGTGGTATATTCAGAAGACGTCTGTTCCGAAGGTGTAATTAATTTTTGTTTTTTGAGTCATCAGTCTACTGATTTAAAACGGCCTGCCAAAAACTCCTTCCTTGTGCCAAACTCTACATCTCACAGTAGCACTTGCACGAAAGAAGACGAAGTAAATATTCCAGAATTGGAAACCAGAACAGCTGTTAGCATGAGTAATATAAAAGTAGATATCTTAGGTGTTGCGAAACAACTCAAATCACTTAAGAAAGGCACGTCTTCCGGTCCAGATGGTATACCAATCACGTTCCTTTCAGAGTATGCAGACACAATAGCGCCTTTCTTAGCAATCATATACAACCGCTCACTTGACGAAAGGTCTGTTCCTAAAGACTGGACAGCAGCACAGGTCACACCAATATTCAAGAAAGTAAATAGGAGTAACTCATTGAATTTCAGACCCGTATCACTCACCTCAATTTGCACTAGGATTTTGGAGCATATACGCTACTCGGACATTATGAATTACCTTGAAGAAAATTACTTACTCATACATAACCAACACGGATTCAGAAATTATCTTTCTTGTGCAACACAGGTAGCTCTTTATTCCCATGGAGTAATGAATGATGTCGACAAGGGATCTCAGTTCGATTCCATATTCCTAGATTAATCAAATTGTGTGCATATGGAGTATCATTTCAGTTGTGTGACTGGATTTGTGATTTCCTCTCACAGAAGTCACAGTTCGTAGTGATAGACGGTAAATCATCGAGTAGAACAGAAGTGATATCTGGCGCTCTGCAAGGTAGTGTCATAGGCCCTCTGCTGTTCCTGATTTCCGTAAATGATCTAAGTCTGAGCATCCCCCTTAGATTGTTTGCAGATGACGCTGTAATTTACCGTCTAGTACAATCATCAGACGGTCAGTTCCAATTACAAAATGATCTAAAGAGAATTTCTGTGTGGTGCGAAAAGTGCGAAGTCATCCACAGGGGTACAGAAGAAAATCCGATAAATTTTGGGTATACGATAAATCGCGCAAATCTAAGGGCTGTCAATTCGACAAAATACCTGGGAATTACAATTACGAGCAACTTAAATTTGAAAGACCACATAGATAATATTGTGGGGAAGGCGAATCAAAGACTGAGCTTTGTTGGCAGAACACTTAGAAGATGCGACAAACCCACTAAAGAGGCAGCCTACATTACACTTTTTCGTCATCTGCTGGAACATTGCTGCGCGGTGTGGGATCCTTACCAGGTGGGATTGACGGAGGATATCGAAAAAGTGCAAAAAAGGGCAGTTCGTTTCGTGTTATTACGCAATAGGGGTGAGAGTGTCACTGATATTTTTACGCGAGTTGGGGTATCAGTCACTGAAACAAAGGCGGTTTTCTTTGCGGCGAGATCTGTTTACGAAATTTCAATCACCAACTTTATCTTCCGAATGCGAAAATATTTTGTTCACCCCCATGATCACCATAATAAAATAAGAGAAGTCAGAGCTCTAACGGAAAGATTTAGGTGTTCCTTGAGTAGTAGTATGAAAATGGTTCGATGAACTCTCTGCCAGGCACTTAAATGTGAATTCCAGAGTAACCAAGTAGATGTAGATGTAGATCCTACGTCCTGAAATACTTACTGAGTTTATTCTACGTCTGTGATCCCCTCCAGATTTTACTTTCTACAGCTCCCTCTAGTACCATAAGTTACTTCCTGGTGTCTTAACACATGTTCTGTCCTACAGTCTCTCCTCCTTCTCAGTTTGCCACAAGTTCCTTTCTTTGCCGTTTCTGCGGAGAATGTCCTCATTCATTACCATATCACTCCACCCAATTTTCAATATCCTCTTCCTCAAACTAAATGGCTCTGAGCACTATGGGACTTAACATCTTAGGTCATCAGTCCCCTAGAACTTAGAACTACTTAAACCTAACTAACCTAAGGACATCACACACATCCATGCCCGAGGCAGGATTCGAACCTGCGACCGTAGCAGTCGCGCGGTTCCGGACTGAAGCGCCTAGAGCCGCTCGACTACCGCGGCCGGCCTTCCTCAAACTAAGGACTATGTTTGATATTAAGAGTTATTTTGTCCAGAAGTGCCCTCTTTGCCAGTAATGGTGTGCTGTTTACGTACTCTTTGCTTCGACCATCCTTTATTTTGCCTCCTTACTCTACTTCATGTCACTAATTTTGACGTGTACTCTTTGTCCATCTCTTTTCTGCTACTCGTAATTAATTTTTGCCTTGTTTTCGGTTAACTCTCCGTCCATATTCTGAACTCATCAGTTTTCATTCCCTTCGACACGCTCTGTAACTAGTCTACACTTTCGTCGAGGATAGAAATGTCATCAGCGAATCTGATCAGAGCTCTTGATATCCTCTCACCCAGAATTTAATTCCAATTTTATTGTTTTATTGCTGTCATTGCTTCTTCGATGCGGTAGTTGAAAATTAAGGGCAAAAACCTGTTCCTCTCTAAAATCCTTTTGAATCCGTGCACTTCGTCCTTATTGTTCAATTATTATTCTTCCTTTTTTTCGTAGAGTTCACTCCTATTTTTCTCACAATTTCGAACACCTTGAACCATTTTATCTTGTTGAATGTTATTTAAAGGTGGGAAAATTCAACGATAGTCATGACTCTTATTATGTCCTGCTGCCATTATCAACTGCAACCTCAGAACCGCCTCTCTGATGCCCAAACCTTCGCCGAAAGCCAAACTGATCATCTAACGCATCCTCAATATTTCATTTACATTTTTCTGTGTGCTTTTTTTTTGTCAGCAACGTGGATGCTTGAGCTGTAATCTGATTGCGGGACAGCACCCCCATTTATTTGCTGTTAGTATTTTTGGAATTATGAGGATGATATTGTTCCACTTACTTTACTTTTTCGTGTCCGGAGATTTGTTTCAAAGCCTTTCAGCCCAATGTCGGGCCAAGTCCAATGTTTCTCTCTTCTCAAGCCATAGTTCGTCAAGGGTACACCTTGTGGGGCAGTTGGAACACTGTAGAAGGTGTTCCATATCCTGAACTTCACCACGGTCGCATTTGTTGTCTCCTTCGTCCTTGAAGCCCCATTTGACTAGGTTTGCTTTAACTGGTGCTACGACTGTTCTGATGCGGTTCAGTGTTCTCCAAATCTTCCAGCTTGACGTACTGCCGCTGGGTATTTCTCGTGAGGCAAGGTAGTCCTTCGGAGGCTCGTTCAATTCACTAGTGAGAAATCTGTTGCGGGATTTAAGTCTGCTACGTCCACATGAAGAACCATGCAGCGGGTGGCGCTCGTCGAAAATCTGTTTAAATTTTTCTGTATGTTCATGCGCAATTCTTCGGGATTCAGGAGATGAGAATCCAGCTGCTTTGTATATTTTCCCAAGTGGAGTGGGTTTCATGCATCCTGTTGTTAGCCTGCATGTTTCATTAAGGACTGTAGTGACTTTTTTGGCATGTGTGGCTCGAGACCATACAGGGCATGCATATTCTGCCGTGGAGAAGCAAAGTGCTTGAGCAGTTGTTCGTAATACAGTCGGACTAGCTCCCCATTTACTATTCGTCAGTTTTCTTAAAATATTGTTCCTGGCAGCAACTTTTTGGCAGGTTTTTTCACAGTGATATCTGTACGTCAATGATCTATCCACACGACACCAAGGATGTTGGTTTGTCCGTATGGTCCAGTTTGTTGCCATTCCAGGTGACGTTCAGCTTCCTGTTTGCCTGTTTTGTGCGGAGGTGGAAAGCGCTAACCTGTGTCTTAGATGGATTTGGTTTGAGGGAGTTCTCTTTATAGTATTCAGACACTACGTGTAGCGAGCTTTCTAATTTCCCTTCTACTTCCTCGAAGCTATTTCCTTGCGCTGTAATGGCCAGATCATCGGCATACAAGAAATGGGTAGTACGTTCCGGTGTTGGTTGATCATTGGTGTATAGGTTAAATACGTAGTAGGGGGGCCAGCACACTGCCCTGGGAGAGATCGATCTTTTGTCGACGCCATCGGCTTTTTTTCCGTCCAGCATTACATAGAACTGTCTGTTTTCCAGCAGAGATTCAATGGTTTTTGTGAACTAACGGTCCTTAAATGTGCAGTACAGTTTGCCCATGAGCTTTCTGTGGTTGACGGTTCGTATGCAGAACTTAAGTCCACCAATGCTACACCTGTTATTTTTTTTTTTTTCAAACCCTTCCTCTATGTGTTCTGTGAGTGCTAGGATTTGATTGGTGCATGATTTCCCGGGTCTGAATCCAGGCTGTTGGGGAATGAGCTTTTGGTCTGCGATATTTGCTATGCGGTTTAGGATTACTCGTTCGTACAGTTTGTACAGATGGCACAGGAGTGTATTGGGCGGTAGTTCTTCGGTTGACCTGCGTCTTTCCCAGGTTTTAGTAGGGTCACTACCTTTGATTTCCTCCACATCTTTGGGATCTTACACGTTTTTAAACAATCATTAAAGAGCTGCAGGATCAATTGCTTGGCACTAGGTCCGAGCTGTTTGATCTGTTCCACGCATATATCGTCGACTCCCGCTGCTTTCCCGTTTTTCATTGAGTTCATTCCATGATTAAGATCTTTCATGGTAAATGGTATTTCGAATTCTGATGATTGTTATTTTCTGACATTTCTTGTTGGGTTTTCCATTTAGTAGGAGCAGGAGCTGATGGGCAATTTGATTGGGTGTTACTGAAGAGCATTGTTTAGCTGTCCCAGAGTCACAATTAAGTTTTTTTTATTAAATTCCAAGCGACTTTGCTACTGTGGGTCATATCCATTCTTTCCAGAGTTTCGACCCATTTCCTTTGTCTTGATTCACTAATCATTTCCATTAGTGTTTCTCCACATTGGACTACATCTTCACTAAAGGAGTCCTGTTCGTAAAGCATTTCGTACTCCCTCAGGATGTTCTTTGATTCGTCAGAGAGACGTGGGATGAAATGCTCTCTGCAGCCTCGGGGTATGTGTCTTCGAGAAATCTTTTGGAGGGTCTCTACGAAAGTTTGATAATTTTCTGGAATTGGGTGTAGATTTTTTATTTCTGCATCCAGTTCCACAGCATATTCTGTCCATTTAGCTTTTTTAAAGTTGAAGCGTCTGCGGAATGGTATTTTCGTTGTTCTCGAAGCAGCGTATATTTGGATTCCGATAGGTCGGTGTTGTGTTTTAGGAAGAGGTGCGTATGCAGTTTTTAAGCATCGGTCTTCCACGTTTGCGCTTATAAAACAAATATCAGGGTTGTATTCGCGCTTCCAGATTTTGATACTGAACGAGCATGGTAGCTTGGGATCATGGATCAGGGATAAGTTATTTATTTCCGCCCACTGCTCTAATTTATGTCCGTTGTCGTCTGTATGTTTGTAGCCCCATGATGTGCTGTGGCAGTTGAAGTCTCCTAAGATGAACTGTGTTTTCTGGTTGTTGAAGTTTGGCGGCAAAGTCAAGTTGAACTTCTCTCCGGGCGGCTTGTATACTGACGTTACGGTGAAGGTGCTACACTCGACAGTCAGTAATTCTATGTTATTGTATGTAGTTCTGTTAGTTGATATTATGGCCATCTCAGGTTTTGTGAAGACAGCGCTGCCATATTTAGGATGTGGATTTTCTATGGCTAATTGCATTCCTTCTATTTCTGGTCTTATTGCCCCTTCTTACTTGTGTGTTTCTTGTATACACTGTATGTCCCATTTGTGCGTGTGGCAAAGTTGTGATATGATTTGTTGTTTGTTTTTGGTGATACCCTCTACGTTTAGACTTGCAATCGTCTGAGTTGGCTCTGAGAAGGGCCCATTCTTTTTGCTTTTCCGGTGTTGGTACGATTGGCCGTTGTCTTTTAGTGCAACGTTTCCGGGGGACGCCGGCATTATCTGACAGATGATTCTCGGTCTCTTATCTCAGATATTGTTCCAAAAGTCAAATGGTATGCCCCTAGTCTCATAGATTCTACTCACTAGCTTGGATAGACCTTTGTCTGCCAGTCCCCAGAATGTTTTTTAAAATTGTTTAATCTGTGTCTTCTTCCTTACCCGATAACAAGCCTTCCAAAGCTGTGTTAAACTCAATTTCTAATACTGAAACATGCGGCTTACATATAAACTCCAGTTTCATCTTATATCGCATCAGACACCTCCTTCCCCTCTCAGAGTCCTTCATTGTACTTTAAAGAATGGAATTCTTATCCCGCTCTTTATGCTGATGATCTTGCTTCCTAAATTCACTGAAGGCGGTATTGACTTCTCTAACCGCTGAATCAGTTTCTTGGGCGACTATTTCTGTTTCGACTTCTTCACATTCTTCCTGCAGTTATTTCCTCTGAATTTCTATTGATTTTAATCCTAAAGGACCTATGCCTCTGTACTCCTGCGTTTCCCTGAAAATTTTTGTATTTTTTCTTTCTTCGATCAATTGAAGTATTTCTTCTGTTAGTCAAGGTTTCTTCGCAGTTACCTTCCTTGTAACCGTGTTTGCCTGTTCAACTTCTATTACTGTCCTAAGTAATGTCTAAACCTTTTCTACCCAGCAGTGGTATTCATTATCGCAGTATCTACGTCATTAGATAACTTCAAACACATCTAATCGATACTCAGTACGTCGGTATCTCACTTCTTTCCGCAGTGATCCTTCACAACTATCCTTTAGAAATTGTCTACTACCAGTTATTACTAAACTGCGATCCGAGTCTACATCTGCCTGTGCATACCTTACAGTGAAATATCTGATTTCAGAATCTGTCTCACCACGACGTAATTTCTCTGAAAGCTTCCCTGGGCTTTTCCACATGTACCTCTTTCTCTTGTGATTTCTGTAAAGTTCGTACGCTATCAATAGCTGAAATTTATTGCAAAACTCAATTAGCTTTTTGCTTCTCTCATTCCTAGAACCATACTACCGCTTTCCAGTCCCAAATGATTATTAGATTATAATCTCTCTTTGCATACTGAAATGCACGTTCAGTATCCTCGTAGGCGCTCTCTGCCGCTTAATGTTACTACCACGATGTGGGAAAAACGCTCGCCGAGAGTCAACTTACTTGGCAAGAAGGTGTTGACTACGAAGGTCGTGGTTGACCACCGCTCATTACCGACAGCGGTTAGACAGGTACATAGTGCTGCAAATCACTTGTCAGTGATGAAGACCAACAACCGATGGGTATTAAAGACGACCGCCTTACAACGGCCACCGCACCACACGTGCTCCTTCACTGACCGCATGCACACTGATAACCCAGAGCGTTATTACCACCTGCGCACTGTTACACTTTTGGAATGCAATGCAGCAGCGATTCCGAGTGGCAGGGAGTTCACAAGTCTTTGGTAGCTTCTTCGAGGTTAGTGACAGCAGATGTCTGCGGACAGGTTAGTCAATTCTCGTAAATTACCGATCGGTGTCCCCGCTCGTATTTTACGGGAATTTGACTCGTTACTTTTTTCATGTCAAACAAAATAAAACATATCGGTAGGGTACGAGAGGAAATAGCGACGGTCTAAACTCTAACCAAGAACTACCACATGTAAACTGCCTGCATCAGGAAGCCGTAGTCTAACGTGGGTGCGTGGGTGTTTAGCAAACTTACCTTCTCGGGTTCCCCATCTCTGAAATCAAACCGCACCATCTACATGGGCTGTTCGTAAATAGGTCCAGAAGTCGAGACGGGATTTAGGTCCCTCATGGAAGAGATAAGCGACCGCCCACCCTTTGACCCACGTAATAGCATGACATTTGGCGGCGAGAAAATGTCGGTCCTCCGGGTATAGAAACATTCGAGGTTCGATTGTGTCTGATCAGCTAACTGGGGCGGACACCTTTAAAGTAAGAGTGTGACACAGCCACCAGCGAACAGCATTGGGAAGGACGCATGGGAGAGCGCGTCGCAGATTGCGCGGATTTTATTTCTTTCTGCTTTTCCTTTTTCCTTTCTTTTTCTTTAACCAGAATTTATATTTCTTTTCTCTTTCGCCGATGTGTTCACATAATTTCATGATATTAGTGAATCTTACAAAAACACATGCAAATAAATAAATAACAACGCCTTCCACTACAGTTGATTCCTGTGTCTCCCATTTCCCTAAGCACCATAGGCTCGGTGGTGGTGAGGAGGACATTGTGGCCAGGCCTCGGGTTTCGACCCCTGTCCACTACATTAAAAAAAACAAAAAAATTAAAAAAATAAATAAACTAAAAAACAAAAAAATAAAAAATAAAAAAGGAAAAAAAATGGTCAGCGTGACAGATTGTCAATCCTCTGACCTGGGTTCGATTCCCGGCAGGATCGGAGAATTTTCTCCGCCCTGGGACTGGGGACTGGGTGTTGTGCTGTCATCATCATCCTATCCTGCAGTCGAAGTCGTGCTGTTAGCAAAGGCATGCCGGTCATCTGCTGCCATGTGCTATTGACGCCAAAATTGGCCGCACTGTCCTAAAGGATACGTTCGTCATATGTCCGACATTGATTTCTGCGGTTATCTCACGCAGTGTTGTTCGTCTGTTAGCGCTGTTCTCGGCCTGCCATCAGCCATTGTGTTGTCCGTGCTGAGAGGTAATTCCAGAAACTGGGTATTCTCCGGACACCCTTGTGGATCTCGCAATATTGAATTCCCTAATGATTTCCGAAGTGGAATGTCCGAGGTTGTCGACAAAGGAGTGTGCAAGGTGGGAGTGACCCCTTAATGGTGTGGGCTGTGTTCGCAGGGAATAGACTTGGTTCTCTGGGACAATTGAACCGAACATTGACTGGAAGTGGTTTTTTGACATAGCTCCAACTTCCATTCCGCGTTCAGTCTATTAATTCCAGTCTTGCAGCCAGAATCACATCCGAAACCTTTCCACGCGAATCACCTGAGTGCAAATGACGGCTCAGCCTATGCACTGCCCTTCTATACTTTGTGTATGCGATATCACTATTGCATGACTTTGGTCACCTCGCCTGGGATTCGTTCACACGTTGGAAAGAATGGGTGTCCGCTGCTGCAAATTACAGTATTTTTGCTTAAAACACAGTTCGTATCCATCCGCTCACTTTGGGACCTTCAACACCACCCGAGTCTTCGACAATGGCAGACCCTGGTCGCTATTGTCACTCGTGAAGAGAGATCGATGAGCTGAATTGCGGTTTTCATTCAGGTATTATAATAAATTTCTCTGTACAGCTACGTACGATTATACTAAATCAGTTGTTTCCTTCACTATTTTAATGTATCGAATTATGGACGACGTGTCCGGAAAGGAACGTGAAAAGTAGTGTAACAAAAAACATAATTCGTCTGATCGGCGACACGTTTTCATTGATCCACGATCTGATATCGATGGTCGCGGGCACACTGCAGTAGTAATTGGCGAAGTCTTTGGGTCAACGTGGGAAGACGTAGGGGTCGTCAGTCGCGGATCCTCGAAGTTCTACAATGAACACTTAACCATGTGCTCTGAAACTCTTCTGCTTTCACCAGCGTTGTCCTTTGTCGTCTGTTTACAAAGCGTGTAAGCCTGTTACGTGGTGAGGCGTGAACATCCAGGAGTGTCGCCCACTTGCGTTTTCCCCTTCTTCAACCACATTCCACAGATGTATCCAACAGCCGACTACGTTCACCGTTTCCGGGATGGATGCAGGGACATAACAATGTGCACTTTGCAAAAACTGTCTGTGTCAATGGATTCCCCCCCCCCCCCCATTTGTGACTCGTATCTTCAATATAATAATTCACTAAAGTCGACATAATCTTGAGAGAATTCAGCAACTTTATAAGAGTAGATATTTAAGATAATTTTCATTTGCAGTCTCATTTCAGTAGCACATTTTAATTAGATTACATTCGATTACCGTACAGAGTACTGTACAGATCTCCAATATGTTTTCCTGAGTAGACAGGTTTGCTGATGCAATAACTTACCTCGGTAGATGATCCACAAAGATCGAAACATTTAATCGAATTAAAAAAGGGTGCAACTGAGACGGAACTGCTCTGCTTATATAGGTTCCTTTTGCGCGTAAACTGCCGGCAACTCTATCAGGCACTACTGTCCCATGCTAGGCAGTGGTCATAACATTTTGGCTCACCAGCAGGGGAGCACAAACGTGGCCATTGGAAGCGCGAATCAGTCGATGGAAATGTAAGAATACGTCGTGGTACATCCCGATCTTCGACCTTCGGTGAAATTAAACGCTAGGGTGGTAATACGAAGAGTGCAGTTGGAATTATACTGTTAAGGGCAGAGGAGAGAGCCGCTAGGTGGACGCAGTACATTGGAGGCCTCCATGATGAGGAAGACTTGTCTGCTGTGCTCGAACGATAAACGGATGTAGATATACAAGAGTTAAAGGATCCAGTACTAGAATCAGAATTTGAGAGTTGTGGAACACTTAAGAATGAACTGATAAGACCTCATCAGAATTTCTAAAATCATTGGGAAAGTGGCAACAAAACGATTATTCATGTGTAGAATGTGAGAGTCCGGCAATATACAGTCTGACACTCGGAAAAACATCGTCCACAGAACACCGAAGATTGCAAGACCGAGAGGCGCGAGAATTACCTCCTTATCAGCTAAACTGCTCATGCATTCAAGCTGCTTACAAGAATAATGTACAGAGGATTGGAAAATTGACGATGTGTTAGATAACGAATAGTTTGCCTTCAGAAAAGGTTCAGGCACCAGACAGGCAATTCCAACATTGAGGTTGATGATGGAAGGAAGACTAAAGAAAAATATACATGTTAACAGGATTTGTCAACAGGGAAAAAGCGTTAGACTATGTCAAATGTTGTAGGATGTTAGAAATTCTAAGAAAATTAGGGGTAAGTTGTAGGGAAAGGCGGGCAATACAGAAAATGAACAACCGAGAAGGAACGATAAGAGTGGAAGACAAAGAACGAAGAGCTTGGTTTAAGATTTAATACAGCGATGTAATCTTTCCCGTCTATGTTCAGTCTATACGTTGATGAAGCAAAGAATGACATTAAACGGAGGTTCAAGAATGAGATTAAAATTTAGTGTGAACTGACATCAGTCATAAGACTCGCTGTTGACATTGCTATCCTGAGTGAGATGGAAGAATTACATGATCTGCTGAATGGAATGGACAGTCAAATGAGTACAAAATATGGATTCAGAGTAAATCGAAGAAAGACGAAAGTAATGAGAAACAGCACAAACGCGAACAGTGGGAAACTTAACATCAGGACTGATCGTCATGAAGTAGATGAAGTTAAGGAATTCTACTACCTAGGCAGCAAAACAACCAAGGGCAAGAAAAGAAGACTAGCACTGCCAAAAAGGGCATTCCTCGCCAAGAGAAGTCTACTAGCATCAGACATAAGTCTTAAATTAAGGAAGACATTTCTGAGAATGTACGTTTGGAGCACAGCATTGTATGGTAGTGAAACATAGACTGTGGGAAAGCGGAAATGAAGCATTTAAGATGTGATGGTACAGAGGAATTTTGAATCGTAGGTGGACTGATAGGGTAAAGACCGTGAAGATGTCCGGAGAATCGTCGAGGAAAGGAATGCACAAGAAACAAGAAGAGAGGATGGTAGGACATCTACACTCCTGGAAATGGAAAAAAGAACACATTGACACCGGTGTGTCAGACCCACCATACTTGCTCCGGACACTGCGAGAGGGCTGTACAAGCAATGATCACACGCACGGCACAGCGGACACACCAGGAACCGCGGTGTTGGCCGTCGAATGGCGCTAGCTGCGCAGCATTTGTGCACCGCCGCCGTCAGTGTCAGCCAGTTTGCCGTGGCATACGGAGCTCCATCGCAGTCTTTAACACTGGTAGCATGCCGCGACAGCGTGGACGTGAACCGTATGTGCAGTTGACGGACTTTGAGCGAGGGCGTATAGTGGGCATGCGGGAGGCCGGGTGGACGTACCGCCGAATTGCTCAACACGTGGGGCGTGAGGTCTCCACAGTACATCGATGTTGTCGCCAGTGGTCGGCGGAAGGTGCACGTGCCCGTCGACCTGGGACCGGACCGCAGCGACGCACGGATGCACGCCAAGACCGTAGGATCCTACGCAGTGCCGTAGGGGACCGCACCGCCACTTCCCAGCAAATTAGGGACACTGTTGCTCCTGGGGTATCGGCGAGGACCATTCGCAACCGTCTCCATGAAGCTGGGCTACGGTCCCGCACACCGTTAGGCCGTCTTCCGCTCACGCCCCAACATCGTGCAGCCCGCCTCCAGTGGTGTCGCGACAGGCGTGAATGGATGGACGAATGGAGACGTGTCGTCTTCAGCGATGAGAGTCGCTTCTGCCTTGGTGCCAATGATGGTCGTATGCGTGTTTGGCGCCGTGCAGGTGAGCGCCACAATTAGGACTGCATACGACCGAGGCACACAGGGCCAACACCCGGCATCATGGTGTGGGGAGCGATCTCCTACACTGGCCGTACACCACTGGTGATCGTCGAGGGGACACTGAATAGTGCACCGTACATCCAAACCGTCATCGAACCCATCGTTCTACCATTCCTAGACCGGCAAGGGAACTTGCTGTTCCAACAGGACAATGCACGTCCGCATGTATCCCGTGCCACCCAACGTGCTCTAGAAGGTGTAAGTCAACTACCCTGGCCAGCAAGATCTCCGGATCTGTCCCCCATTGAGCATGTTTGGGACTGGATGAAGCGTCGTCTCACGCGGTCTGCACGTCCAGCACGAACGCTGGTCCAACTGAGGCGCCAGGTGGAAATGGCATGGCAAGCCGTTCCACAGGACTACATCCAGCATCTCTACGATCGTCTCCATGGGAGAATAGCAGCCTGCATTGCTGCGAAAGGTGGATATACACTGTACTAGTGCTGACATTGTGCATGCTCTGTTGCCTGTGTCTATGTGCCTGTGGTTCTGTCAGTGTGATCATGTGATGTATCTGACCCCAGGAATGTGTCAATAAAGTTTCCCCTTCCTGGGACAATGAATTCACGGTGTTCTTATTTCAATTTCCAGGAGTGTATTAAGACATTTCCCAATAACTTGCGTCTTACTACAGGGAACTGTAGAGGGCAAAAACTGTAGAGGAAGACAGATTGAGGACGTAGGTGCAAGGTGAGATGAAGAGGTTGGAACAGGAGAGGAATTCGTGTGTGCCCGTATTAAACCAGTCAGAAGACTGGTGGGAAAAAGAAAAAGGAAAGAAGAAACATCCAGATGTATCAAAATCTGTTTGTCACTTAAGGGGGCTGCAGCTCACGTTTGCCATAGACAAATGAATGCACCATAGTATTGATCCCATACTGCTCCGTAACGGTTTGAGGAATACTCCCACACTTACGAGGATGCTTACGTCTCCACTTCCATACCAATCGCATCTTCTTGTTATTTTCTTAATTTTTTTTTTTTGAGTCATCAGTCTTCCGACTGGTTTGATGAAGTGAATCACGAATTCCTCTCGTGCCAACCTCTTCATCTCAGAGTAGCACTTGCAACCGCCATCGTCAATTATTTGTCAGATGTATTCCAGTTCTGTCTTCCCATATAGTTTTTATCTTCTACAGCTCCCTCTAGTACCACGAAAGTCATTCCCTGATGTCTTAATAGATGTCCTGTCATACTGTCCTTCTTATCAGTGTTTCCCACATACTCGTTTCCTCTCCGATTCTGAGCAGGACCTCCTCATTCCTTATCAGGCCAACTAATTTTCATTTGTAGCACCACATCTCAGATGCTTTGATTTTCTGTTCCGGTTTACCATAGGTAATGTTTCAGTACTTCACAATGCGGTGATCCAAATGTACATTTTCAGAAACTTCTTACTCAAATTAAGGCCTCTGTTTGACATTATTAGATGTATCTAGGCCAAGACGCCCTTTTTGCCAGTGCTAGTCGCTTTTGATATCCTTGTTCCGTCCTTCATTGGTTATTTTGTAACCTAGGTGACAGAATTCCTTAACTTCGTGACCATCAATCCTGATAAGTTTCTCGCTGTACTCATTACTGCTACTTCCCGTTACTTTCGTATTTCTTCGATTTACTCTCAATCCATATTCAGTGTTCATTATACTGTTCATTCCATTCAGAAGATGGTGTGATTCTTCATTTTCACTCAGGATAGCTATGTCATTAGTGAATCATATCATTGATATTCTTTCATCTTGAATTTTAATTTCACTTCTGAACATTTATTTCCATCATTGCTTTTTGAATGTACAGACTGAACAGTAGGGGTGAAAGACTACATCCCTATCTTACACTGTTTTTAATCCGAGCACTTCGCTCTTGGTCTCCCCTTTTATTATTCCCTCTTGGTTCTTTTTTTAATCCAGTGATCTGTAGCCGTTGTTGAGATACGATGGTTTAGCGACGAGCTAAAGGTAGCACCTAAAACGCTTACGTGAATGGTATGAGAAGTAAAGGTTTACAGTGAATGAAATAAACAAAAAGGCTTTCTTATGATAAAATGTAATACTCTTTCAAACATATGGATTGGTGAAATATGGATTGACTCAGATTTTACTTAAAAGAAACATTTTTTCTTCTATGTGCGCCACTTCTGTCTTTCAAACATGTGCAATTCGGTTCAAATTTAGTTTGTAGGTAGACATACTTGTAATTCATAGTCGTACTGTTCTTTTGCAGAAGTTTTGTCCGTTGCCACGACGTAGTCATAGTTCGAAAGATAATAAGAGCCTTACATGGTATCAGTTGTCACCCGAGTCAACAAAAATCTACAACATCGGTTGCCAAGCTACAACAGACTGTCAAAATTGTGGCACAGTGAAAGTTGGGAACAGGAATGAAAATGCTCCTACTGTAGTACAAAAAAAGCGAATGTACCCCGGGCAAAGCTAGGGATGTTAAAAAAGGAATTAGCTTTTCTACTTATCTGGCAGCTTCAAAGTCATTTAAATCGAAAAATCCTGACATATTCGCGTTTGTTATTCACGAGTTGGCCCTACTTTCCCACCTCAGTGGGCGCTCCTAGGCCCCATGGTGAGTCGTCTAAGAACGGAGTGACACCAGTTTATATGCTGCTAGAAGGTGGGATGTATCTACAGTAAGAAGTATCATAGACTGGGGTGCATGTACAGTGGAAAGTATCCCAGTGTGGCAATGCATGCATCCTACACTTCAATGGTACTTTGTCATATTGGTTCAAATGGTTCAAATGGCTCTGAGCACTATGGGACTTAACATCTATGGTCATCAGTCCCCTAGAACTTAGAGCTACTTAAACCTAACTAACCTAAGGACATCACACAACACCCAGCCATCACGAGGCAGAGAAAATCCCTGACCCCGCCGGGAATCGAACCCAGGAACCCAGGCGCGGGAAGCTTTTGTCATATTGCACAACATGTCAAATGCTATATTGGATGTTACTATGGGATGTGTTATGTTATACGACATATCACGTAGTATGTCACTTTATTTGGCACAGTGCCATGGCATGTGTTTTAATAGTAACAAAAGCGGGAATGTGTCGATGTTTTGATTTAAATGTCGTTGAAGCTGCCAGATAAGTCGAAAAGCTAGTTCCTTAATTTCGCATCCTTAATTCTGTACTGTAAGTATTCTCCTTTCTTGTTCTACGATAGGAGCGTTTTTCGTTGTGGTAAATTTTCCAGGAAAGTAAAAAGCGGTATTCATGATGATAGTAATTGAAAGTTTAGGAATTGCCTTTAAGCACAGAAATTGATGATGCATGTATTTGTGATTTTTTTAATGTAGTAAGTTTTGCTTATTACCACCATATGGAGCACAGTGGGAAATTGCTCCTTGGGGGGAAGGGAGCATACTGCCCAGGGTGCCCCGCTATCTCTGAAATTATTTGTGTATTCTTATCCTTTTTTAGGGTTCCGTGCCGCAGTATACAAAAACGGAATCCGTATAGGACCACTTTGTCTATCCGTCTCTGTCCGTCCGTCCGACTATTAAGAATGGTTTTTCTCACAAAAGAGTAGACGTATCAAGTTCAGATTTTTTGCAAATTAGGGTCTATGGTCCCTTGGTGGTGTAAAAATTGTATGCTTCTACGTCAAGGCACTCGAAAGATACGACCGTTTGATACATATTTTGATACTAGAAATCTCAGTCATCAAAACTTACAGGGTATTTCCCTTCGACCTAGAATCATGAAATTTGTCAAGAAGTAGGGTTTCAGGGCAAAAGTAACGGAAAAAATCCAAAAATTGTTAATTTGTAATCACATAACACGAATTTTTTGTCAGTTTTCATCCGTCCATTAGAACCTTTTTCTCATGTTTCAAGAAACAAGGTGCGACAGTTCTAACACTTCCACTTCATTGTAGTCACAATGTACGACCTTTAGGAGGAAATATTTATGGCCGTTTTAAGAGGTTTTAGTACATACAGTACATGTGACAACTTAGTGAGCATGAGACCTGGAAAGGCTACCACCCTTAACTGCTCCAGCACTTATTCGGAGAGTACATCTGACGACATTCACAATATCAAACATCACATCATATTCCAGTGCATAGGCATCTATCCTTTTAACATTGATATTTTTACAGAGAAAGTCTTCCTGTCCGCTTCTGTAACGCATTGTGAACAAGGTGACGCGAAATGGGAAAAGATAAATGTGTTGAATTTAACAAGCGATGTGATAATCTAACTCTTTCATTAACTATGGACGAATGCAGAAAATTTTAAGAAAATGCTATACCAGGACTTTCAAAAGAAGATACTGTAGAGCATCATTCCCATCTGACACACCCCAAGAAATTAGTCCATTCCCAAAGGCGCCACCATAGAAAAATTCAACCGGTGGGCGGAAAAAAGGCAGAACACGAATATTGACACACTACAGAACATAGACAGCTTATTGAACGAACCAACATTAAAGCAAAGGGAACTGCGAAGGGGATAATTCTTGTAAAGAAAACGACCAGAGCCAAAAAGCTGCTTGTCTTGGAAAGTGATGACTCTGATGGAGAAACACAAATTGAGTTGGGTGACCCTCACGAAGATATTGGTTTTTATGATGGCTATAAAGAGCAGGATATATTCGCAATGCTCACCGAAGATCCCAATGAATATGATTATGTAGTGGTCAAACTGAAGACATTGCAAAAACGAACTACATTTCGGTATTTTGTTGTCGTAATCAGTACTACCAACCGTGAGAAAAGAATGGCAGTAATCTTTCATGAAGAAATCACGTAGAACCGAAAAACATTTCTATATGCCGAATAATTCAGAGAAAAGTCATATCAAATTTTGTGATATTGTGTGTGAACTACCAAAGTCACAGCCTATCGGAGGCCGAGCGGTTCTAGGCGTTTCAGTCCGGAACCGCGCTGCTGCTACGGTCGCAGGTTCGAATCCCGCCTCGGGCATGTGATGTCCTTAGGTTAGTTAGGTTTAAGTAGTTCTACTTCTAGGGGACTGATGACCTTAGTACTTAGAGCCATTTGAACCATTTTTGAGCCTGTCGGAGCTATCAAGCGTTGCTGTTATACCCCTACCTTTAGTCACTTGGTGTCATTATAATCAGTGAAAATATGAAAATATTTGTCTAGTGATGAAGTAAATACGTTAATTATGTTCAAAGAATTATTTTATGTTGATAGTTTAACTTCACATATGTGCCTGTGGTGCGCGCAGCAACTGCTCACTCTGCCCCCGTATGAATGACTCTGACGATGACATCGATTTTTATCACGGTGATGAAGAGCAGGACCCGAGGCAGAGTATTACTTTTATGTTTTTGTATCAAAACGGTTAATATACAGGAAAAAAAGAAAAAAATGTGGCAACAAATATCTTATCTAGTGGATGCTATTTTAAACTTCTATTGAACTTACTGTAGCTGCAAAAAATATGAAGTGAGTTTTGTGCTGACTGTGCCCTGTCTTCTTCTATTGTTCGAAGAATTTGTTTTCAATCCAGTGAACATTGGTTTCACTTACTGAATGAGTTTATACGAAATCGTGCCTGTTTATATTTGGTTGTTTCGCATAGCCTGCAGCTTTTAAATTGCTGCGTGAAGCTGAGACAATCTATTTTCTTTGGTTTGTTTTGCGTTCAGTTATACGTGAGAGTCTCAAAGAGCTGCAGGTTTTTGTAATGCAGTCGGATATTAAATCAGGGTACACAATTGTGATTCCTATACTGGTAACTTCAATTTTCCTGTGAATTTTTATTTTGGAGCCCTTATTGTGATGGTTCAGCCGACATAAATTGTAAGATCTAAATTATTACAGAACTTAGCACTCGGCACTGAATAACAATTAATTAAATCCTCATTTTCAGAAAAAGGAGCCGCCATAATCTGTAGGAAACAAAGTTTAACGTCCCTCGCCTCTTCGCCCTCATAATTTCTGTACCGCTTTTTTTTTTTTTTCTTTATTGTAATTTGAACACCCCATACAAAGGTGGGCTGGCAGCGGAACAGTGTACTCCGCTCTTCAGCCATAGGCAGTACAATAAAAAAGAAAGGGAGACAGACAAGTAACAGAATGGCGGTTTAAAAAACAGGAAATACAATAGTTAAAAAACATGAAGCCGTTCACACTCGACGAAACAACAAGAAAAACGGCGGCACTGGGCACAAACACTGACGAGGTAGACGACGCACGTGAACGAAGGAGCGTGGACGGCGAAAAACACTGATGCACAGACACGACGGCACAAACACTAAACCGAGGGCGACGATCTCCGGCGCGCGAAAGTTCACGATGCGTGTGCGAGTCCGGGGACCTGCCAAGAGAGGAGGAGGAGGAGGAGGGGGAGGAGGAGGAGGGGGAGGGGGAAAGCGAGAGGGGAGAGCAGGGACGCCACGGGCAAGGGAAAGAGGGGGGGAGAGAGGAAGGGGGAGGGGAAGCCCGGAAGAAGAGGGGTGGAGGGAGGGGACGGGGGAAAAGGAAAGAGAAGGGAAGGGAAGAGAAAGGAGGGAGGGTGCCTAAGGGAAAGGACACCAGGAGTGAGGGGGGGGCAGGGTCAAAGTTGATAGGAGGGGTAGATGGAGGGGACGAGGACATCATCAGGGAGGGGGAGCTGGCGGAAGCCACCTTGGGAGAGGGTAAGGAGGGTGGAGAGATGGAGACCGGGTGGGACATGGGAGTACAGGCGCGGCAGCGGGCGGGGGTGGGAGAGGATCGGGGAGACGAGCGGGTGAGGAGGATCGAGTTTACGGGAGGTGTATAGGATTCGTATCCTTTCGAGGAAGAGGAGGAGGTGGGGGAAGGGGATAAGATCATACAGGATCCGCGTGGGGGAGGGGAGACGGATGCGATAGGCAAGGCGGAGAGCATGGCGTTCAAGGATTTGGAGGGATTTATAAAAGGAAGGGGGGGCGGAGATCCAGGCTGGATGGGCGTAGCAGAGGATAGGGCGGATGAGGGACTTATAGGTGTGGAGGATGGTGGAGGGGTCCAGACCCCACGTACGGCCGGAAAGGAGCTTGAGGAGACGGAGTCAGGAACGTGCCTTGGCTTGGATTGTCTGGAGATGGGGAGTCCAGGAGAGGCGACGGTCGAGGGTGACGCCAAGGTACTTAAGGGTGGGGGTGAGAGCGATGGGACGGCCATAAACGGTGAGATAGAAATCAAGGAGGCGGAAGGAAGGGGTGGTTTTGCCTACAATGATCGCCTGGGTTTTGGTTCTGTACCGCTTAGTCCTGCCATATTTATCTTTTCTGCCGCTGCTGCGTTGTCAGCCACACTGCCGCTGGGGTGCGCCACTGTTCGGGGATTTCAGGGTGTGCTGGTGAGTCAACGCCGCACTGCTACAAAATCTCTTGTGACTGTGGCGTTTGACATATTGAAGAGTTCCCATAAATAAACAGTTAGGTTACGTACTGTAGGTTACTGCTAAAGTTCATTTCACTCCTGAAATTATGCAACTAAGTGTACGTGAACTGTACTTTCAATTACACTCGCAAACAGTATCCACATCAGGACTGTTGATATATATAATAAAAAAAAAAAAAAAGGTTGGCGGTCCGACATATCGATATTGAAAAAAAAAACATCGTTGTCGACGCTCGATATATCAAAAAGTATAGATATATCGTCATACCGACGGGTATGTATAAAAGCACCGGCCTAGAGAATATCGGCTGCACATGGTAAATATATTGCCGCTTTTAGAGCTGTGCATTTAAGTATTGATTTATTATTAGATATTCTGTACATCAACAAGCTAGCAGCCTGCTTTTTCCCCTCAGAGCATGAATTGAAAAGAAAACGATGCAGGTTCACGTTTGACCATAAACACTTTGCTAACAAGGGAAACTGCATGTAAGTGGCACGATAAAAGGCGTCCGATGGGTACGTCATTCAGTTTCGTCACATGTCGGATGTGTCCGGAACACTTCACGTCGAATTTCCTGTTTTTTTCTTATTTTTGCCAACGCTAGCGACCTAGCAGTTATAGCCTTAAAATTGCGTTGTGAAGCTAAACCTTTCAGTTTCTGTCGGTACCGCCGAGCGCCGATTACGTCAGATTTTCCCCTCATACGTATCCGCCCATCGCAAAGACCAACCTTACCATTCAGATTTATGTTCATCATTTTCAGCAACTGTTTTCGAAGAAAGTCAGTGTAAAGGAACAGATGACTAATTGCATTAATTTTTTTTCTTTTTTTTTAACGCAACTCTTGTGATATTTCTTCACATCATTGTCACTCCCGGTACAATCGGACTACTCCTTTTGAGTCACCTATACTTGCTTTATACATTTAAACAGAAAGATTGGACGTGATGAAAGCTCAACATCTAGTAAGACTCCTTCACCCAGCAAAAGTAAAATTACGTTTTACCACAATATCAAATGACCAAATACAAATATTTGCCAAAAATTCTGAAAAAATATAATATAAAATAAAAATGTCGGAACTCGACGTAGTCATTTAGATATCGATACATAGATATGTTGTTGTTGTTGTGGTCTTCAGTCCTGAGACTGGTTTGATGCAGCTCTCCATGCTACTCTATCCTGTGCAAGCTTCTTCATCTCCCAGTACCTACTGCAACCTACATCCTTCTGAATCTGCTTAGTGTATTGATCTCTTGGTCTCCCTCTGCGATTTTAACCCTCCACGCTGCCCTCCAATGCTGAATTTGTGATCCCTTGATGCCTCAAAACATGTCCTACAAACCGATCCCTCCTTCTAGTCAAGTTGTGCCACAAACTTCTCTTCTCTCCAATCCTATTCAATACCTCCTCATTAGTTACGTGATCTACCCACCTTATCTTCAGCATTCTTCTGTAGCACCACATTTCGAAAGCTTCTATTCTCTTCTTGTCCAAACTGGTTATCGTCCATGTTTCACTTCCATACATGGCTACACTCCATACAAATACTTTCAGAAACGACTTCCTGATACTTAAATCTATACTCGATGTTAACAAATTTCTCTTCTTCAGAAACGATTTCCTTGCCATTGCCAGTCTACATTTTATATCCTCTCTACTTCGACCATCATCAGTTATTTTACTCCCTAAATAGCAAAACTCCTTTACTACTTTAAGTGTCTCATTTCCTAATCTAATCCCCTCAGCATCACCCGATTTAATCTGACTACATTCCATTATCCTCGTTTTGCTTTTGTTGATGTTCATCTTATATCCTCCTTTCAAGACACTGTCCATTCCGTTCAACTGCTCTTCCAAGTCCTTTGCTGTCTCTGACAGAATTACAATGTCATCGGCGAACCTCAAAGTTTTTACTTCTTCTCCATGAATTTTAATACCTACGCCGAATTTTTCTTTTGTTTCCTTTACTGCTTGCTCAATATACAGATTGAATAACATCGGGGAGAGGCTACAACCCTGTCTCACTCCTTTCCCAATCACTGCTTCCCTTTCATGCCCCTCGACTCTTATAACTGCCATCTGGTTTCTGTACAAATTGTAAATAGCCTTTCGCTCCCTGTATTTTACCCCTGCCACCTTCAGAATTTGAAAGAGAGTATTCCAGTTAACGTTGTCAAAAGCTTTCTCTAAGTCTACAAATGCTAGAAACGTAGGTTTGCCTTTTCTTAATCTTTCTTCTAAGATAAATCGTAAGGTTAGTATTGCCTCACGTGTTCCAACATTTCTACGGAATCCAAACTGATCTTCCCCGAGGTCCGCTTCTACCAGTTTTTCCATTCGTCTGTAAAGAATTCGCGTTAGTATTTTGCACCTGTGACTTATTAAACTGATAGTTCGGTAATTTTCACATCTGTCAACACCTGCTTTCTTTGGTATTGGAATTATTATATTCTTCTTGAAGTCTGTGGGTATTTCGCCTGTCTCATACATCTTGCTCACCAGATGGTAGAGTTTTGTCATGACTGGCTCTCCCAAGGCCATCAGTAGTTCTAATGGAATGTTGTCTACTCCCGGGGCCTTGTTTTGACTCAGGTCTTTCAGTGCTCTGTCAAACTCTTCACACAGTATCTTATCTCCCATTTCATCTTCATCTACATCCTCTTCCATTTCCATAATACTGTCCTCAAGTACATCGCCCTTGTATAAACCCTCTATATACTCCTTCCACCTTTCTGCCTTCCCTTCTTTGCTTAGAACTGGGTTGCCATCTGAGCTCTTGATATTCATACAAATGGTTCTCTTCTCTCCAAAGGTCTCTTTAATTTTCCTGTAGGCAGTATCTATCTTACCCCTAGTGAGACAAGCCTCTACATCCTTACATTTGTCCTCTAGCCATCCCTGCTTAGCCATTTTGCACTTCCTGTCGATCTCATTTTTGAGACGTTTGTATTCCCTTTTGCCTGCTTCATTTACTGCATTTTTATATTTTCTCCTTTCATCAATTAAATTCAATATTTCTTCTGTTACCCAAGGATTTCTATTAGCCCTCGTCTTTTTACCTACTTGATCCTCTGCTGCCTTCACTACTTCATCCCTCAGAGCTACCCATTCTTCTTCCACTGTATTTCTTTCCCCCATTCCTGTCAATTGTTCCCTTATCCTCTCCCTGAAACTCTCTACAACCTCTGGTTCTTTCAGTTTATCCAGGTCCCATCTCCTTAAATTCCCACCTTTTTGCAGTTTCTTCAGTTTCAATCTGCAGTTCATAACCAATAGATTGTGGTCAGAATCCACATCTGCCCCTGGAAATGTCTTACAATTTAAAACCTGGTTCCTAAATCTCTGTCTTACCATTATATAATCTATCTGATACCTATTAGTATCTCCAGGATTCTTCCAGGTATACAACCTTCTTTTATGATTCTTGAACCAAGTGTTAGCTATGATTAAGTTATGCTCTGTGCAAAATTCTACAAGGCGGCTTCCTCTTTCATTTCTTCCCCCCACACCATACTCACCTACTATGTTTCCTTCTCTCCCTTTTCCTACTGACGAATTCCAGTTACCCATGACTATTAAATTTTCGTCTCCCTTCACTACCTGAATAATTTCTTTTATCTCGTCATACATTTCATCAATTTCTTCATCATCTGCAGAGCTAGTTGGCATATAAACTTGTACTACTGTAGTAGGCATGGGCTTTGTGTCTATCTTGGCCACAATAATGCGTTCACTATGCTGTCTGTAGTAGCTAACCCGCACTCCTATTTTTTTATTCATTATTAAACCTACCCCTATTTGATTTTGTATTTATAACCCTGTAATCACCTGACCAAAAGTCTTGTTCCTCCTGCCACCGAACTTCACTAATTCCCACTATATCTAACTTTAACCTATCCATTTCCCTTTTTAAATTTTCTAACCTACCTGCCCGATTAAGGGATCTGACATTCCACGCTCCGATCCGTAGAATGGCAGTTTTCTTTCTCCTGATAACGACGTCCTCTTGAGTAGTCCCCGCCCGGAGATCCGAATGGGGGACTATTTTACCTCCGGAATATTTTACCCAAGAGGACGCCATCATCATTTAATCATACAGTAAAGCTGCATGTCCTCGGGAAAAATTACGGCTGTAGTTTCCCCTTGCTTTCAGCCGTTCGCAGTACCAGCACAGCAAGGCCGTTTTGGTTAATGTTACAAGGCCAGATCAGTCAATCATCCAGACTGTTGCCCCTGCAACTACT
The DNA here is from genome assembly GCF_023898315.1 of Schistocerca nitens. NCBI lineage: Eukaryota > Metazoa > Arthropoda > Insecta > Orthoptera > Acrididae > Schistocerca > Schistocerca nitens. Next base: position 1,188,233,733 of record NC_064614.1, on the reverse strand, counting down.
GAAAAGGCTGCTGCCCCTCTTCAGGAACCACATGTTTGTCTGGCCTCTCAACAGATATCCCTCCGTTGTGGTTGCACCTACGGTACGGCCATCTGTATCGCTGAGGCACGCAAGCCTCCCCACCAACGGCAAGGTCCATGGTTCATGGGGGAAGTACATAGATATATCGGAAGAAAAAATATCGTAGACATATACAGGGTGTCCCATTTATCTTGACCACCCTAAATAACTCTTTGTCCTTATGCAAATTACAAAATGTTTGAAGCAAATGTTCTTTAGCCGTCAGGAGGACATCAATCAGCATGAATGAGATTTTCACTCTGCAGCGGGGTGTGCGCTGATATGAAACTTCCTGGCAGACTAAAACTGTGTGCCGGACCGAGACTCGAACTCGGGGCCTTTGCCTTTCGTGGGCCAGTGCTCTACCATCTGAGCTACCCAAGCACGACTCACGGCCCGTCCTCACAGCTTTAATTCCGCCAGTACCTCGTCTCCTTCCAGGAGTGCTAGTTCTGCAAGGTTCGCAGGAGAAGTTCTGTAAAGTTTGGAAGGTAGGAGACGAGGTACTGGCAGAAGAGAAGCTGTGAGGACGCGGCGTGAGTCGTGCTTGGGTAGCTCAGATGGTAGAACACTTGCCCGCGAAAGGCAAAGGTCCCGAGTTCGAGTCTCGGCCCGGCACACAGTTTTAATCTGCCAGGACGTTTCATCAATTTTCAGTGCGGTACCTGAGGGGACACGGAAAAGGCCTGCATCCAATGAAAACGGTGGGACTCTGGCCGACATTTCCACTCCAGAAAGCGCCGCGTAAAGAAACGGCAGAAGTGTTGTCTCTGAATGAACTATCATCGTCATACAGCTCGAACGCGCGACCTAAAGATCCGTGGCGGTATTGCGTACCATAATGCTATCACCTATCGAATACTAACTTGTACTAAATCCTTCAATTGTATTTCAACAGTTCAGTGGCACCAAACTTCTGCTAAGGACATTCTGCGCTTTTTCCGTACAAGATGACTAACACTTCTTGCCTTCTTTCGTGAAATAGCACTGTTAGTGGTATCATTAGTACCTGTTTGCTTGTAAAACAAGAAACTCTCAATCCCTCAATTCTTTAAAGAATCGAACTCCCATATATAAATCAACTTCAAATGTTTGACTGCTCCACAAATGAATTACTTTGTCAAATATTTGACCTGAAGACGCAAAAACCTAATGATTTTGATCTCATTTTTTTCAGATTATTGACCCATATGTAGGAGTCTGAGTTGAGGCGCTTACTGTTGTCAGGATGACGGAGCGGGGAGTGCAGTGGAGCAGACCGGTCGATAAGCTATGTGCTAGTGATACAAAATTAACGGAACAAGAAATAATTACATTGAAGTTGACAGTTATGTGTTCTTCTCAATGTTGGCGCCCAGGCCATTTGCAGTGCAGCAGTCGGCCTTGGAACGCGCTAACGCTGTCTCACAAGTAACCTCTTGAGCGTGAGATCGGAAGTTCAATCTTTAGAAAGGCTCATTTGAAAGTGTTGTGTTAACAAGTATTACAGGGAGAATATTAGCTATTGATGACTCGCTATGTACATCGGGAGGGTGACAGAAAATGAGTGTGTGAGAGATGTAGAGATTAACATTTTGTGGGTTTGTACAATATGTGATCAAAAGTATCCGGACAGTCCCAAAAACATACGTTTTCCATATTAGGTGAACTGTGCTGCCACATACTGCCAGATACTCCATATCAGAGACGTCAGTAGTCATATAGACATCGTGAGAGAGCAGAATTGGGCGCTCCGCGGAACTCGCGGATTTCGAACGCGGTCAGGTGACTGGGTGTCACTTGTGTCATACTTCTGTACGCGAGATTTCCACACTCCTAATCATCCCTAGGTCCACTGTTTCCGATGTGATAGTGAAGTGGAAACGTGAAGGGACACCTACAGCACAGAAGCGTACAGGCCGACTTCGCCTGTTGACTGACAGAGACCGCCTACGGTAGAAGAGCGTCGTAATGTGTAATAGGCAGACATCTATCCAGACCGTCACACAGGAATTCCAAACAGCATCAGGATCCACAGCAAGTACTATGACAGTTGGGCGGGATTTGAGAAAACTTAGATTTCATGGTCGAGCGGGTGCTCATAAGCCACACACCACGCCGGTAACTGCCAATCGCGGTACACAATGTGACGATCTGATGGCAGGGTGTGGGTATGGCGAATGCTCGGTGAACGTCATGTGTCAGCGTGTGTAGTGCTAACAGTAAAATTCGGAGGCGGTGTTGTTATGGTGTGGTCGTGTTTTTCATGGGGAGAGGGGGGGGGGGGAGATTGCACCCCTTGTTGTTTTGCTTGACCCTGTCACAGCACAGGCCTACACTGATCTTTTAAGCACCTTCTTGCTTCCCACTGTTGAAAAGCAATTCGGGGATGGCGATTGCACCTTGCAACACAATCGAGCACCTGTTCATGGTTCAAATGGCTCTGAGCACTATGGGACTTAACATCTGAGGTCATCAGTCCCCTAGACTTAGAACTAATTAAACCTAACTAACCTAAGGGCGTCACACACATCCATGCTCGAGGCAGGATTTGAACCTGCGACCGTAGCACCAGCGCAGTTCCAGACTGGAGCGCCTAGAAGCGCTCGGCCACAGCGGCCGGCGAGCACCTGTTCATAATGCACCGCCTGTGACGCAGTGGTTACACAACAATAACATCCCTGTAATGGACTGGCATGCACAGAGTCCTGACCTGAATCCTATAGAACACCTTTGGGATGTTTTGGAACGCCGACTTCGTGCCAGGCCTCACCGACAGACATCGATACCTCTCCTCAGTGCAGCACTCCGTGAAGAATGGGCTGCCATTCCCCAAGAAACCTTGCAGCACATGATTGAACGTATGACTGCGAGAGTGGAAGCTGTCATTAAGGCTAAGGGAGGGCCAACACCATATTGAATTCCAGCATTACCGACGGAGGGCGCCACGAACTTATAAGCCATTTTCAGCCAGATGTCCGGATACTTTTGATCACATAGTGTATGTATTACACGTCACAAAATGGAAAGCTTCGACATTCAAGAAATCCTCAAAACATAACATAACATTAACTGGCACCATGAACACAGAATGAAAAACAGCGTGCCACAGTAATCACAAAGTTTCGCACCATCAAGATCGAAGGCGATCTCCTTGGTAGTTCCAAGCCGTGCAGGACATTCAGCTAGATATCCACTGTTAAAGAATGCAGATATAGAATCATATTGGTGTTACGGGCTGATGAGAACTAATGGAACGTGATGCCATGCAACCGAATGTGAAAAAGTCTGTCATTGAGTTTATCGTGAAACTGGCTCTCCTTTAAGCCGTAGCTTCAGATAGTGCAATATGTTTCATAGGCACGGAGAGAACAAACATCCAGATACTGAATTTGTCCGTTGATTCCAGGTGGTATAAACTGCCATGTCACACACTTTGCGGGAAGAATAATTTGCTCTAAAGGAGCAGTATTTTTTATACGGTGACCAGGAATCGAGCGTAAGCAAATTATTTTGACCAGCGATTTGCCATTGCTCATACCATAGTTGTAGTTCTTTTAGGCCCATTTTCCCAGTCACGCACACGAGAAACAATCGTAGGGGATAGAGCACCTCGAACTTCTCGCAGCGCAATAAGTAACATTCCAGCTAGTTTACCATACAAATCAAGTCAACATAATTGTATACGAACGCTTTAAGGCATTGATGTTAGTTGAACTTGATAGAACTCTCTTGGTAACTCTAATTTCCAGGGTTCCTTTCATATGCATTTCAATTCCGATTGGTCGGAGCTGAAAACAAGTTCATTACTGAATGATGGGACAAGTTTCTCATTGTCTAATTTTCGGCCCGATTCCGCAGTTTGCTGTGCGCCGTAAAGTTTACGTTTCTTTGAAATTTTGTAATCTCACGCCTTTTGAAGCTATGCAATCACCCACTGCTTCCATTTAAATCACTGTAATCTATGTGGCTTGCAATGTGATGTGCATAACATAGGTCACTATCACCACATCCTGTGTATTGTATCTAGGCGCGCAGTCCGGAACCGTGCGACTGCTACGGTCGCAGGTTCGAATCCTGCCTCGGGCATGGATGTGTGTGATGTCCTTAGGTTAGTTAGGTTTAAGTAGTTCTAAGTTCTAGGGGACTGATGACCACAGCAGTTGTGTCCCATAGTGCTCAGAGCCATTTGAACCATTTTTTTGTGTATTGTATCGAGCATTCTTGAAACACGCAGACACCAGTTTTTGTAACAGGTGTGCCTTGATCTCCATTGAATATCTGTAGTTTTTCTTATGCTCTACACACACATATTGCTGCAGACTATTGGAAATACGTTCATAACTGTTTTTTACTATGATGCATGTGTTTAGTATCCGCTCATTGGACAAACATTGTCCTTTACTAGCTTTCACTGGAAACTGGATTTCTGGCTCCTTGTACGACAAGGATGATGAACTACATGGGTTGGCGCCTGTTATAATGTCACTTTCTCTTGAAACTTCCTGGCAGATTAAAACTGTGTGCCGGACCGAGACTCGAACTCGGGACCTTTGCCTTTCGCGGGCAAGTGCTCTACCAACTGAGCTACCCAAGCACGGCTCACGCCCCGTCCTCACAGCTTTACATCTGCAAATACCTCGTCTCCTACCTTCCAAACTTTACAGGAGAGCTTCTGTAAAGTTTGGAAGGTAGGAGACGAGGTACTGGCAGAAGTAAAGCTGTGAGGACGGGGCGTGAGTCGTGCTCGGGTAGTTCAGTTGGTAGAGCACTTGCCCGCGAAAGGCAAAGGTCCCGAGTTCGAGTCTCGGTCCGGCACACAGTTTTAATCTGCCAGGCAGTTTCATATCAGCGCACACTCCGCTGCACAGTGAAAATCTCATTCTGGTCACTTTCTCTTGTTGACCATGTATCGTCTTCAAATGGTTCAAATGGCTCTGAGCACTATGGGACTTAACATCTATGGTCATCAGTCCCCTAGAACTTAGAACTACTTAAACCTAACTAACCTAAGGACAGTACACAACACCCAGTCATCACGAGGCAGAGAAAATCCCTGACCCCGCCGGGAATCGAACCCGGGAACCCGGGCGTGGGAAGCGAGAACGCTACCACACGACCACGAGCTGCGGACTATCGTCTTCATTATACTCCTCATGCACGTTGTCCGCACAGTCTAGCGTATACGACACCACACATGCCACTGACTACTCTTGCAGAAACTCTAATATTTCATTTGCCACGTCTTTCTCATTCTGCCAAATTCCTTGGGTTCCTTTCTGTGAAAATGTCAAATTGGGCCCCTGCTTTTGTAGATATAATGCAAATATTGCTTTGTTTATCGTTGCCATTGCTTCTGCTATGTAAAAACATCACTAGCACTGTCGCACTGTAACACTGTTGAGTTACTCGTCGACTAAGCGGTTAACCTACGCTCCGTAGCCCTATGGTGTGCTCACCATTGGATTCCTCCAGTCCCGCCCCCTGTTGCCATGAGCAGCCCTCAGTGTGGTTGCATGGTAGACAATATGCGCGGATACTGCTGGACGGGTGGTTACACCTTACTTAAATGTAGTTTTGGAAACCCACGAAACATAGGTTGGACTCGGTTCATATCACTTAATAATTTCGCTCCAAAATCAGAAAATATACTTTTGGAATAATTAGGTTACATATTTTAACTCATGTTGGAAGTATACGGGAAATAGTAAAGCATTCACTTTCTCAAGTAATTACGCTTGTTCAAAAGCACAGTTGTGTTGCCTTTATTTGATTTTGTAGCAATGATATCTTGCTGATGTTATTGCTTTTTAAAGATACTGAAGGTGTGGAACTCTAGATACTGTCTGTGGAGTGTTACAGTCGAATGTTGTGTCTATTTTTAATACATGAACAACTAAATGTTTCAAATAACGTTTTTAGCTAAAGTGTATTTAGTATATACCCTCATGACATCTAGAAGTTTTCCTGATAGAGGATGGAAAGGAACGTGTTTAAAGCCTTTCTCAAATACATTTTGTTAATTTCTCCAAAGAACTAAGTGACATACTATTTTTATTTTATTGAAATTGTTAATTTATTTAAATTTTTTTACAGGCTTTGTTTTTTCAAGTTAAGCATAAATATATATCTGATTTGTTCCCTTTATGTTTATTTACTGTTTGACTTTAACATTTTAGTTGCATTACCACAGCACTGCCAAAGATGACATTTAAGGTATTTGTACCTCGCTCTCGATGTGTAACTTTTTTTTTTTTGATGTTGTTATTGGATATTGTACCCTCTTTGACCACAAAAGTCGGTTAATGTGTGATGATGGCCCTGCAAGCCAAAAACTGGTTGATTAAATAAATTAATACTGTAGAACAAATTCAACATTTTGCTTTTTGTTTACAGCTAGTGACCCATCCCAGCTTCGAAAGGGAAGCACTAAGTATCTGTGACCGAACACCTTGTATTCCATTTCTTATAATGCAGCCTGAAATTAGCCTTAACATATAGAGAGAAAAACATGGGGAGTGACTTTAACTTATAATGTGTATAGATGATTCTGAGGAGTTCTGCTATTCAAGGTAGATGGCAATGACCTTGCTGTTACAGCAGCGTGTAACTTTAACATCACGGTTCAGGCAATTTCCACGAAATATTTACTAACTAACACACAAACCTTCCTATTAGTCTATCTATTAGTGCAGAGCATATCAAAATTCCTGCAGTAGTTACTGAGTTTAGCCCAAAGATAAGAAAGGAATCGCAGAGGGGGGTTTTAATTTATATATGTATAGAATAAAAGATTGACGACCTCCGTAGCTGAATGGTTCCCACACGATTGAGCCCGGAATGCTCCTTCTCCCTGTTGGGAGAAACATCTTTGGCTTTTGCGACCTCGCGCCTCCAGGGGTTCCTTGTCAGCAGTTTGCGGAGGACGTCGCCCAGCGGCATGCGGTTCTCGTTACCAAGGTGTCGGGCAAGCTGTTAGCTTGTACAGCGAGTGTTGCTACCCAAGGTAGAGGCTGCTTATTATAAGAGCACTATCGTGGATATCGAAGGGTTGTGCTGTGCTAATCTCTCAGCTGGACTGCACGGTGAGGAAATGAAAAACATAGCCCTTCCACCAGTGAAGACCGGGGTGTCGACGGCTGCTAACATGTACTGGTAGGTTAAAGCAGCTGTTAGCATGCTTCCTGAATAGTGCGACAGGTTGACGGTGCGCAGACGCCATCAGTTTGCCTCAATAAGCTGGATGTAGAAGTCTGTCTTCTCATCGGCGGTTGTGAGGTCGGCAGCTCACAGCGACAAGAGTATTGCATACCTGACAGGTAGCAGTCTCGAAGGCGGAAGCCGTCTTCGCTATCTGCAGCAGCGGATAACAGGTTTGGTCTCATAGATGTACTGCTACGTAAAGCTATCAAAGTTCAGAAGGGCCGGCCGATGTGGACGAGCGGCTCTAGGCGCTTCAGTCCGAAACGGCGCTGCTGCTACGGTCGCAGGTTCGAATCCTGCCTCGGGCATGGATGTGTGTGATGTCCTGAGATTAGTTAGGTTTAAATAGTTCTAAGTCTAGGGGACTGATGGCCTCAGGCGTTACGTTCCATAGTCCTTAGAGCCATTTGAAAGTTCAGAAGCTTGAGTATTTATTAGTGCCTATGTGAAGCAATGAAGACATATCTGGCCGGCGACGGTCGATTGTGGCCTACTTTTCCAGGATTCGTAGCAGTCTTAGCCAACCCTTTATTTCGTAGGCATGGCTTTTAGGGCTTCAGCTTTTTGCCTGTCCGCCATATCAGCAAGTTTATAGATGTTCTTTATGAAATTTTACTCTCTTGCGAAATAAAGCTTTGCTGTTAAAATGACAATGGCTTCTGCTCATTTAAGTTATGTTGCTGAGTTTGATTCTGGCCTCTCGCTGGCGCAAAGCGAGGCAGTATATTCCAGCTTTTCTCTGCTGCTCGAAATGTTGGCTTTCTGCTTGACTGCTGTTCTTACTGCGACAAAAGGCTTTAGCCTAGCTGGCTTTGGCTTGGTGCTGGCTGGAGAGGATTGGAGAAAATTTTGCCTTTGCGCTTAATACATATTTGCTGAGTGACACGCAGACTAATGAAAAATTGCATTATTTTGTGCGGTTATGAGTGAGAAAATGTTTGAAATGATGCTTAAAATTTGTTGGAAGCTACGTTCCGTTTCAATAAAAGCTACTTTTTTATGCATATTCGGTAAGTTATAAAACTGAACATAGGTTGGTAGTCTTTGTACGGAGAGCGGACTAATTACGTCCTGAGAATAACCTCTGAAACTATCTTCCAAGTAGATGTAACTACATGCTGTAACACATGATTCGTAACGACTGACAGGCCAGTAATGGATGGTTTTGCGTCGCGGGACTTCTGCAAACGAAATGTGACAGCTAACGGCATCATCGGATAAACATACACGACAGCCTAATTAGGTAACTCACTACGTTTCAAATGCTGTTGCTGTACACAGAAACTATAGGTTTACTATCGGATACTTCTGCCATAAGTCTGACGTATGACTGCAACAGACAATGCGTAGTTGCAGCCGTAGGATCGCATAGAAAATGTATACTCTGGCAAAGTTCCTGTTTCGTTACTCAGTACTGATGGAGTACGGCAAGAACAAAACTGTTGCCTCGCCCACAGCTGATACAGAGTTGTCGAAATGACACCGTGATTATTCTGATTTAGTATGCCCGTGGTTTTCCCCTGAATTGTAACAATCTGACTTCCAGATTCGCTTGTGATAAAACTGTTAAAGTCGTTCCCTCTTTTTGCCCTCGTACACTCATGAATCGCCGGCCGGTGTGTCCTAACGGTTCTAGGCACTTCAGTCTGGAACTGCGCTACCGCTACGGTTGCAGGTTCGAATCCTGCCTCGGGCATGGATGTGTGTGATGTCCTTAGGCTAGTTAGGTTTAAGTAGTTCTAAGTTCTAGGGGACTGATGACCTCAGACGTTAAGTCCCATAGTGCTCAGAGCCACTTATGAATCCCAGAGGTACTAACCACTCGCCTATAGTCTCCGCAACCAGACATTAAATGTTTATGATCACTAGATCGAACACTACGGTCAGCATTATCTTCTGTTTTCAGATCAGCCAAAATCTTCCACTGTTACACTACATCCAACAACGTCTTGTTTTAGGATCTGCTCACTTATCTCTAGAGTGAAAAGTACTGCTAGGGTGTCAGAGTTTGTATTTGCCACTAAGTTTTCTATTTAATTACGCCTTCAAAATTATGAGTAAATTATTCCAAATGGAAACAACGAAGAAGGGATACAGCCAGCGTTCTTAGTTGGCGGAGGACTGGGGAAGTCAGATACTGTGGTCTTCTAAAGGTAACAGCAGGGCAATTGCGTGATGTGACTTACGGAAAAAGCGGGAAACAAATCAGAATAATCATAGGAATTTGAAGCCTGAGGATTCCAAATCCAAGTTGAATGTTTTAACTGTAGGGTCACCATTCTCTGTTATTCCAAACAAGTTTTTCTTCCTATCTTGTCGTAGCCAGATACGGTATTTGTCAGTTTGTGGTTTACTCTACACAACCTTCATAGCAAACACTATGCACTTTTGAATGTACGACAGCTGCAAGAACATACATAGAACGAACAAAATTACTAAATTTTTGTTTCTACTTTCTTATCCGTTCATGACTTTTTGGTTTTATATTTCAAATTACACCAAATGTTATATATCCGTTGATTTAGCGCAGAGAAACCTGCCTAACACTCTTTACGAAATTTTCAATCATTCATCACGATTAAGTTAGTTGTGGTGTAGACTACTTCATGTCAATCTTTTTTTCTTTTTTTGAGTCATCAGTGCCGGCCAGTGTGGCCGAGCGGTTCTAGGCGCTTCAGTCTGGAACCGCGCGACCGCTACGGTCGCAGGTTCTAATCCTGCCTCGGGCATGGATTTGTGTGATGTCCCTAGGTTAGTTATGTTTAAGTAGTTCTAAGTTCTAGGGGCTGATGACCTCAGATGTTAAGTCCCATAGTGCTCAGAACCATTTGAACCATTTTTTTTTTTTTTTGAGTCATCAGTCTTCCGATTGGTGTCGTGCCGTCCGCCACGAATTCCTTTCATGTGGCAACCTCTTCATCTCAGCGTAGCACTTGCAACCTACGTCCTCAATTATTTTCTGGGTATATTCCAATCTCTGTGTTCCCCTGCAGTTTTTACTCTCTACAGCTCCTTCTAGTACCAAGGAGGTTATTCCCTGATGTCTTAGCAGATGTTCTGTTATAGTATCCCTTTTTATCAGTGTTTCCCATATATCCCTTTCCTCGCTGATTCTGCAGGGAACCTCCTCATTGCATAACTTAACGATACACGTAATTTTGACCATTCTTCTGTAGCACCACATCTCAAATGCTTCAATTCTCTTCTGTTACTGTTTTTCCACAGTCCATGTTTCGCTATCATACAATGCTGTGTTCCAAATGTACATTCTGAGAAATTTCTTCCTCAAATGAAGGCCTATGTTTGATATTGATAGAACTCTCTTGGCCAGAAATGAACTTTTTGCCTGTGCTAGTCTGCTTTTTGTGTCCTTGATCCGTCTGTCATGGATTATTTTTCTGCTTAGATAGTAGAATTCCTTAACTCCATCAACTTCGTGATCACCAATCATGATGAAAAATTTTTCGCTGCTCTCATTTCTTCTCCTTGTCATGAGTCTTTCCTCGATTTAGACTGTCCATATTGTGTACTCGTTCCATTGAGCAGATCCTGTAATTCTTCAGTTCCACTGGGGATAGTAATTTCATCAGCGAATCTTGTCACTGATATTCTTTCACCGTGAATTTTAATCCGACTCCTCAATCTTTTTTACGTCCGTCATTGCTTCTTCGACGTATAGTTTGAAGAGTGGCGAAAGACTATATTCCTGTCTTACACCCTTTTTAATTCGAACACTTCTTTCTTGATCTTCCACTCTTCCCTCTTATCTCTTGTACATATTGTATAGGCCTATTACTCGGCTTTCTCTACAGCTTATCCTTAATTTTCTCAGAACTCCGAACATCTCACACCATTCGCCATTGTTAACCGCTTTCTCCATGACGACAAATCCTATGTATGTGTCTTGATTCTACTTCACTCTTACTCCATTATTAACCACAACCTCAGAAATGCCGGTCGTTACCTAAAGCCAAATTTATCATCATCTTCCTTATCCTCAATTTTCTTTTCCAATTTTGTGGATATTCTTCTTCCCAGCAACTTAGATGCATGAGATGTGAAGCGGATTAAGCGATAATTCTCGCACTTGTCTGATGTTAAAATGTCCATAATTGTGTGGATGATGTTTCGCCGAAAGTCAGGTGGTATATCGCCAGGAGTTGAATGTGAGTTGATATATTCCAGCGTTGCTGAATTTGTTTCAGGTTTTTTTGTCTGGTCTTAGCCTTTTCTGAAATGTTAGGCCAAACACATAGGACAAATAAGCAGAAATTTCCGAAGGAGGTACACAGAGCACATGAGAGCTCTAAAGAGTGACAGCACACATTAAACTTTCGCAAAACACCCAATGAACAAAAAACAATAACCCCACTAACATCGAAAACGATCCGCACATTCTGAAACGCAGAATACAAAAGGTCATAGTGGAAGGGAAAATTGTAATAAACGAATACACAACACTTTGCAAGATCACTCTCTTTACCGCTCTGAGTGAACTGACTAAGGACACCGTACAGAAAGCACACACATGCAAAAGAGCTACTTCCCCATCACACAGAGACATAAATAAGGAACAGAAGGCGTCGTAACTCCCGCTACAGTTATCATAGCCTTCTCGCAACGTGCGATACATCTCTCGCGACACACGCTAACAGCAATATGGCGTAATGTTCTTGTTCATAAACAAAGTGCGAAAGTTTTGTTACTCTGTGTATAGAATCAGCTACATGCCGTCCAACGTACGTGAGTACACGAATAACTAACAGCCCAGTACACACCAAAACTGTGTTCCCTAACACTTCCGCAACCCCAAGTGTATAACTCTGACATACATAAGTTCACCTTGAAGCGTCCCCTTGGAAAAATTAATGAATGTCTGTGCTGGTAAACCTCTTATGTTATTTGATTTTCAAACAGCTGAGCAAAACTGAACGTACTCATACATTTCTCTCTTTACTTATTCTGATCATCACTAAACTGACACACAATATTTTTAGCGCAACTCAATCTGACTTTCAATAATCCCTACAAAAGAATGGCCCTGACTAACAATAAGCTATACCTTTCATGAATCACTTACCTCACAAAAATCTTCGTTACTCTAACTACTGCAATACAGCGAGCGCCAATACTGCCAGCTAAATAAAGGATTCTAACTACTGAAGGCACTAACTACTGATAGGCATAGTTAGCAAAAGAGAGAATTTGATAGAGAACAAACAAAAACAATTTATTTACCTTAATAGTGTTCAAAAGTCATTATATATATATATATATATATATATTTGTGTGTGTGTGTGTATCAGTTCATGACGTCCAGTCTTCCAAAATTTACTCTCTCTGATGGACACACGTCCAGATCATCCGCTCTCAAAACTCCGCCATCTTTCTCCCCACATCCACCACTGCTGACGGCTCACCTCCAACTGCGCAACGCTACGCGCTGTTAACAGCCAACTGCCCAAGACTACAATAGCAAATTCCAACAATGCAAACCAGCCACAGACTGCAGACAGCACAGTCAGTGATTTAGATATGGAGCGCTACGTGACGTTACCAACATAAAAACCTAAGCAGCCTACTTACAACCTTTTAATATTTCTTTACTAACAGCCGGTCACAGAGTTGCAGATGACATGATATATGCTGAGAAAAAAGCACAGAAAATATGCTGCAGTGACAATAATTCTTAAAAACTTGCAATAACATACAAAAAATTAGGTAGTGTGAAAGTATCCATAGAACACTATATTTAAAAAAAATACGAGCAGTAAAACTCTAACCATGTGTTATTTGTATAATTATGCTATTTTCTGCATATTTTAGATTTAAAGAACCCAATGATGATGGTGATATTTGTCGCCGAAACTAGTTTGAAGAATAAATAAATAAATGACAAGGTGTTTTGCGTCAAGGCGGACTCACAATTCCGATATTGTTGAACATTACTGTACTGCGCGGATCCTCTGTGCCCAGTCGGAAACAGCACACTACAGCCGCAGCCTACGAAAGGCGCGTTAACAAAGTGAAACAATCAGTGAATTCTGTCCAACAGGTGATACTAACAGCATGCACGGAAACAGTTATCCTGTAGCTGATATAGATAACTTGTTAAAACTGAAAGCTGGCTAAAGCTGGAGACTAGTTCAGCCGAAATTTTTCTGAGGGACCTAACGGCATTCACAAAGGATGGATTAAAATAATACTTCTGGTGGCTGCTTGTTTGTTGCTGTTAGAAGTAGGTTATCTTGAACTGTAATTGAATCAGGTCGTTCTGTTAGTATGGATACAGGTTATACCTAACAGCTAGAGTAAATTAATAAGCAGTTCCTTTAACCGACTCCCTGTTACAGAACAGTTCAAAGATAACTTCAATTCCATCTCAAATGGGTACCACACTCATACAGTTATAGTAGATGATTACCTCAATAACCTCCGATATGTTGGTAAAAATACATGTTCGAAGCCTCTGATACGTATAAATCATCGTCCGAGACTACTAAATACTATCTCCGAAATTTTTTTTTGTGTAGTTAGTTCACGAGCTTACCCGAAGTATAAATGGTTGCGAAAACATACTTGACCTCTTAGCAACAAATAATCACGAGGAAATGGGGAGCAACATCACGTAAACAGGAATTAGTGACCACAAGGTCGTTGTAGCAAGACTAAAATACCGTATCATCAAAAACCACCAGAAATAAACTCAAAATATCTCTTTAGGCAAGCGCAAAAAAAAATCCGCATGACCCCTACCTAAGAGATATTCTACATCCTTCCGATGTTAAGCACAGACCACAAGTACACAAAAGATGTCAGAGCACTGTTACAGAACCAACCAAGAAACATGCCAAATATAAATAAGTGCGAAATCCCCAAGATTCTTGAACTTTTAGAGAAGCCAGTAATTTAGCATGGATTCAATGCGGGATATTTGTAATACGCTACTGGCCACCACGGAGATGACGTGCTACAGAGCCGAAATTTAACCGACAGGAATAAGATGCAGTCATATGTAAATGATTAGCTTTTCAGAGCATTCACACAAGGTTGTCGCCGGTGGAGACACCTACAGCGTGCTGACATGAGGAAAGTTTCCAACCGATTTCCAATACACAAACAGCAGTTGACCGCCGTTGCCTGGTGAAATGTTGTTGTGATGCCTCGTGTAAGGAGAAGAAGTGCGTACCATCACGTTTCCAACTTCGATAAAAGTCGGATTGTAGCCTACCGCGATTGCGGTTTATCGTATCGCGACTGCTGCTCGCGTTGGTCGAGATCCAATGACTGTTAGCAGAATATGGAATCGGTGGGTTCAGGACGGTAATACGGAACGCCGTGCTGGATCCCAACGGCCTCGTATCACCACTAGCAGTCGAGATGACAGGCATCTTATCCGCATGGCTGTAACGGATCGTGTAGCCACGTCTCGATCCCTGAGTCAACAGATGGGGACGTTTGCAAGACAACAACCATCTGCGCGAACAGTTCGACGACGTTTGCAGCAGCTTGGACTATCAGCTCGGAGACCATGGCTGCGATTACCCTTGACGCTGCAGCATTATGATGGTCGCATCCGTGTTTGGTGGCATCGCGGTGAACGCACATTCGAAGCGTGTATTCATCGCCATACTGGCGTATCACCCGGCGTGATGGTATGGGGTGCCATTGGTTACATGTCTCGGTCACCTCTTGTTCGCATTGACGGCACTTTGAACAATGGACGTCACATTTCAGATGTGTTACGACCCGTGGCTCTACCCTTCATTCGATCCTTGCGAAACTTTACATTTCAGCAGGATAACGCACGACCGCATGTTGCAGGTCCTGTACGGGCCTTTCTGGATACAGAAAATGTTCGACTGCTGCCCTGGTCAGCACATTCTCCAGATCTCTCACCAATTGAAAACGTCTGGTTAATGGGGGCCGAGCAACTGGCTCGTCACAATACGCCAGTCACTACTCTTTATGAACTGTGGTATCGTGTAGAAGCTGCATGGGCAGCTGTACCTGTAGACGCCATCCAAGCTCTGTTTGACTCAATACCCAGGCTTATCAAGGCCGTTATTACAGCCAGAGGTGGTTGTTCTGGGTACTGATTCCTCAGGATTTATGCACCCAAACGGCGTGAAAATGTAATCGCATGTCAATTCTAGTATAATATATTTGTCCAATGAATACCCATTTATCATCTGCATTTCTTCTTGGTGTAGCAATTTTAATGGCCAGTAGTGTAGTTTCGATGTGCGAACCACCTCGAAACTTGACGTCCAAAGAGATTATGGTCGTATGTAAAGTACACCAACGGGAAGACCCAGTCAATCCCCTCATTGCGATGGTAATGTTACTGATACCAATGTCGTTAAAGCCAAGTTACTAATGCCGTTTCGCGAAATTCCCTCATCATAGACGCCGAAATAAAAATCGTAAAATTTAAATGACGAATAGCAGCCAACATGAGAAGTGGGAAGTACAGGAGGCAGTCAAAAGAAAACGAGGCAGATAAAAAGTAGATGAACTGCTCAGTACTTCAGGAGTAATCGTAGAAACTGTTAATACTTTTACCCCACGGTGAGATAACACGGTTAATGCGTTCATGGAAAAATGTTTGTTGCATTCAGAACCATGATTGTACTGAGACGTATACATTTTCGTCCAAAGTAAATTGACGGCCACGAATTTCTTAATTATGGAAATCACAGAACGAGAGATCTGGTCTTCAGATCGACAGTACTGCAGCGTACACATCTTGGTCTCTCTCCATGAGATTTCCTTACTTTCGGAGCCTGAAGAAATGCACTCGTGGCTGTCGGTGTGTTTCGGACACAGAAGGGAACACTGGGGCATAATCATGGTTCCGTAGGCAACCACAAAACCATTTTGCATGAGGGCATTGACCATGTTATCTCACCGTGGAATAATTGTATTTACTATTATGGCGAATGCTTTTGAAATAACAGGGTGTACTTACCTTTCCATCTATCTCCGTTTTCATTTTATTAGCACTTCCAGATATCCACGGTATAGCGGAGTAACTGAAATCACTAAATGAAGGCAAGTCTTCTGATCCAAAATGTATACCAGTTAACTTCTTTTCAGAGTACGCAGACGCAACAGCTGTATACCTATCAGACAACCGTGCACTCGATGAAAGATTCCTACTGAGACTGGAAAGTTGCACAGGTCACACCAGTATTCAAGAAAAGAAATACGAGGGTTGAAACTTTAATAGTGGCAATTATTTATTTACAGCTCGTACAAAATAGATACGTGTTTCAACGTTTTACTAACCTTCAGAGTAGTCACCAGCATTGTGTGTAGCCCGTTGCCAGCGATGTGGAAGTCATGGGATACTCTTAGCAGTGACAGTTGTGTTGACAGTTCGAGCGGAGCGGTCTATTGGCCAACGAATTTGTAGCAGTTCTGTAGCGAATGTCGTGAAGTGTTTCCTTCAGTTTAGAAATCGAGTTGAACTCACGAGGGCTTAAGTCAGGGGAGTGCAGTAGGTGACATAGCACTTAGCAGGCCCATCAGTCAAACAAATCAGTAACAGCTTGCACTGTATGTGCTTCAGCATTGTCCTGCAAAATGATGGTCAGATCCTGCAGAAAGTGTCATCACTTCTGTTTCTATACTGTTAATTTTGGAACACAGCCTTTAGAACACAATCTTTGCCGCGACCGCATTTGTATTTGCCTTGAGTGTGATATCCTTGAGGAAGGCCAGAGGTTTGTTGTCCTTTTATAGTCTAAGAGAGCTTTACTACTTGTCATTACATGACTACCGTTCTTGTGTCGTTGAGGACGGGAACAGGTCCCCGAGGTCTATTTCTGAGACTATTGTGCCGCTTACGGGCTTGCAACAGCATCCGACGTCGGCATGAGCAATTGTTATTTATTCACCTTTGATATACTTCCTTTTCGTGTCAGGAAAACCTTGAAACATGGTTAAAGTCTGAAGTGAGGCTCGAGTAAAATTGTATTCCTTAAAGTATGTTGGTTCTAAAGAAGAGACATTTATATTTTGGGTTCTTTAAAAGCTTGTACTGTTCTAATGAAAAGAGACATTTATGCTAGGACCTTGTAAGATGGTGGGAAAATTTTTTACACGTTCAATAAATTGGTTATGAAGATTGTAAAGTAACGGGCGAACTTCAATAAATTTCCGTCCATTCCTCTAGGACATGACTGAGTCCTTCTTCTCGGTATAAGTCCTTGCTGACGATGTAACACACAGCGTTACATTTTTGCACCGATAGCTGTTGTCAGATCGCTTAACAAGGATGTCTTAAATGTAAAGAAGCGTTAACAAGTAATTTTTTTAAATGCTGTTGAAGTTTTTGACTGAACATACCTCGTGATAGGTAGTATATGAACGACATTCTATGTTAAAGCTTATCCTTCTTCTTTTAAGCTAGAAACGAAAGCAGTTGTTAATACGGTGATATGATGTACAGTGGATGTTTGGTATGCATTCCATCGATGCTCAACAATCGTATACAATATCAACAACAGTCCCCAGCAATATGATTAAATACTACCTAGCACATACATTAACTGAGAACGTAGCTAATGCCTGAAAATATCTGAATATTCAAACAGCAATGTAATGGGGAACATCAGGTGTTCACGAGTTTTGGATCACATATTCACCTTTAATTTCGGTACTAGTAATTCTGTTTCAATTCCATTCTCACTTTTTTTAAGAATAGCTGAGTTGCTCTTGGTCGCTCTCGATCAAGTCCAATAACACTTGCCTATGTTGTAATCCTGTTTACATTGATCGCATGCAACGACGCTATCGACAGGTCATTGCTCGCGAATAAGGTTTGAATTTGCGCAATCCCTGTAGAGCAGCTCGTGCAGAACGCGGCGCTGGCGCCTTCGAGACGGATTGCTCCTCCGTCCTCCACTGAAGCCGACAGCCGCCCCTCTTTTCCCCTCCCCCTGCCTCATCTAATCCCGTCATATCTCTCCGCCCAGGCTGTGATGTATCGGTGAGCTGCTACACTGGCGTGGCTCAGGGGAGAACCAGCGCAAGGCGCTCAAATCCAGCCATCACTCAAAAGGCGCTCACGAACCTCCTACAACGCTTTGCTTCATGGCGATTTTCATAGCTTATCTAACGAATGCAGGACCAAACAGCATCACGTGCTAGCACGTCACGAACATACAATTTGCAGACAAATGCTGTGACCTCTGACATAAACAGTACTTGCCTTATCCTACAGGCATGTCTTTATAGTTTCAAAACAGAGCGATGTGGCCACAGTGGGTAGCACAGTGGACACGCATTCGGGAAGATGCGCGTCCGGTCACCCGAACAGGTTTTCCCTGATTTCCGTCAATTGTTCCAGGCAAATGTCGTGTTGTTCCGTTTGAGAAGGCGCGACCGATTTCCTTCCCCATCCTTGACACTGTCCGAAATTGTGCCTCGCCTCAAATGACTTCGATGTTGACGGGTCGTTAAACACTAATCTTCTTTTTCGTTCAAGTGTCAGTAGCACCAAGTTTTTTGGTCGTGATGAAAGGAATCAAAGCCAAAGTGGTCCCATAAGAAGAAATATCTACATCTACATTTATACTCCGCAAGCCACCCAACGGTGTGTGGCGGAGCGCACTTTGCGTGCCACTGTCATTACCTCCCTTTCCTGTTCCAGTCGCGTATGGTTCGCGGGAAGACCGACTGCCGGAAAGCCTCCGTGCGCGCTTGAATCTCTCTAATTTTACATTCGTGATCTCCTCGGGAGGTATAAGTAGGGGGAAGCAATATATTCGATACCTCATCCACAAACGCACCGTCTCGAAACCTGGACAGCAAGCTACACCGCGATGCAGAGTGCCTCTCTTGCAGAGCCTGCCACTTGAGTTTGCTAAACATCTCCGTAGCGCTATCACGCTTACCAAAAGCGAATATAGGGGGACAGAAGCAGGAAACCTGCATCGATGCGCATGGTAAGGTCCTGAAACGTCCCCTTAGAAAAATTTTGTAAATGACAGTTCTGGAAAACCTCTACGTTATTTGATTTTCAAACAGCTGTGCAAAACTGAACGTACTCAGACATTTCTCTCTTTACTTATTCTCATCGACACTAAACTGACACACAATATTTTTAGCGCAACACAATCTGACTTTCAATAATCCCTACAAAAAAATGGCCCTGACTAACAATAACCCATACCTTTCATGAATCGCTTACCTCACGAAAATCTTCGTAACTCGAACTACTGCAATACAGCGAGCGCCAATACTGCCAGCTAAATAAAAGATTCTAACTACTGAAGGCACTAACTACTGATAGGCATAGTTAGCAAATGAAAGATTTTGATAGAGAACAAACAATGTATTTTCCTTAATAGTGTTCAAAAGTCATTATATATCAGTTCATGACATCCAGTCTTATAAATTTACTCTCTTTGATGAACACACGTCCAGATCATCCGCTCTCAAAACTCCGCCATCTTACTCCCCGCATCTACCACTGCTGGCGGTTCACCTCCAACTGCGCAACACTATGTGATCTTCACATCCAACTGCCCAACACAACAATAGCGAATATTCCAGCAATGCCAACCAGTCACAGACTGCACACAGCACAGCCAGTGATTTTCATACAGAGCGCTACGTGGTGTTACCAACATAAAAACCTAAAAAGCCTACTTACAATCCTAGTGGAAATGACTTGTTATTGAAACCTCAGAACTGTTATGACGTGTTTTCATCTGTCATATGGATGACTACGACGAGTGTTTGTACAACGTAGTATTGTTACGAATGGAAGGACGGGGCAGGATGAAAGCTGATGCCGGCATGTAGCCTACCCCTCACGAATTGGACCAAGGAGATCGCTTTGTTTAAAGTTCCCTTCACAAGGACGAATCACTATAACGGCCTCACATGCCCTCTCTTCCTGAGACCTGAGGAGAGGTTTGGAATTTAATCCAGAACATTGCCGCAAAGACTGAGCCGTGACGGCTGTCTCGCAATTTACCGCTATCACCAGTCATACGATCTTTGACTAAAGTGTCGCCGTTGGAGAGCAGCGTCCTCTGCTGTTGATGCTGCGCGTGAGGTGGTCGGTTTGGTGGGCAGTATGAGCTGAGGAGCGAAGCTGTGACGAGCTTTCCGTGGGGCCTCTTCGCCGTGGTATTAGCTGTTGGCGGGCGCGTGAGCGATACTAGGGTCGTGTTACCCCGTGTAAGTTACCGACCGCCGATGTGGACTCTGCTATGATTTATAAAAAGGGCGCCGAGTTGTCAGGGCGGTGTTCACTGTCATTTTGGTCTGTCTTCCTTCTGTTTGCTGGCTACGGACGTCCCTGTCTCAATGATATCCGAAGGGCGATGTGATTCCTAGATCTGATAGACATTTTTCTCATTCACTGGCTGATATCTTATTATAACTTTATGTGTTAACCTTATGTATCAGTGGTACTTGTGAACCTTTAGCCAGTATCAAGCGCCGTGTTCTATAAGAAAGCGTATTTGGAAGTTTGGCGGTGGGCATTAGTGTATGCGTTACTTGTTCTTGAACGCCTTCCATTTGGTCGGGCGGTTCTAGGCGTTACAGTCTGGAAACGCGCAACCGCTACGGTCGCAGGTTCGAATCCTGCCTCGGGCATGGATGTGTGTGATGTCCTTAGGTTAGTTAGGTTTAAGTTGTTTGAAGTTCTATGGGACTGATGACCTCAGCAGTTAAGTCTCATAGTGCTCAGAGCCATTTGAACCACTTTTTTTTTTTTTGCAATGTTTAGTATTATCAGATACTACTGATGTTTAATCGTTGATGCCAGAATATGTTGGTTTTGCTATTTTATTGGCCTATTTGTAATTTGCTATTGCTCTGGTTTCCCTGAAGCTAATACTAAAGGCTTCTGCTGTCTACGGAATTATACCGGGTGGTCCATTGATCGTGACCGGGCCAAATATCTCACTAAATAGGCGTCAAACGAAAAAACTACAAAGAATGAAACTTGTCTAGCTCGAAGTGGGAAACCAGATGGCTCTATGGTTGGCCCGCTAGATGGCGGTGCCATAGGTCAAACGGATATCAACTCCGTTTTTTGAAATAGGAACCCCAATTTCTTGTTACATATTCGAGTAGTACGTAAAGAAATATGGATGTTTTAGTTGGACCACTTTTTTCGCTTTGTGATAGATGGCGCTTTAAAAGTCACAAACATATGGCTCACAATTTTAGACGAACTGTTGGTAACAGGTAGGTTTTTTAAATTAAAATACAGAACGTAGGTACGTTTGAACATTTTATTTCGGTTGTTAGAATGTGATGCATGTACCTTTGTGAACTTATAAATTCTGAGACAGCATGCTGTTACAGCGTGATTACCTGTAAATACCACATTAATGCAATAAATGCTTAAAATGATATCCGTCAACCTCAATGCATTTGGCAATACGTGTAACGACATTCCTCTCAACAGCGAGTAGTTCGCCTTCCGTAATGTTCGCACATGCATTGACAATGCGCTGACGCATGTTGTCAGGCGTTGTCGGTGGATCACGATGGCAAATATCCTTCAACTTTCCCCACAGAAATAAATCCGGGGACCTCAGATCCGGTGAACGTGCGGGCCATGGTATGGTGCTTCGACGACCAATCCACCTGTCATGAAATATGTAATTCAATACCGCTTCAACAGCACGCGAGCTATGTGCCGGACATCCATCATGTCGGAAGTACATCGCCATTTTGTCATGCAGTGAAACATCTATTAGTAACATCGGTAGAACATTACGTAGGAAATCAGCATACGTTGCACCATTTAGATTGCCATCTATAAAATGGGGGCCAATTATCCTTCCTCCCATAATGCCCTACCATACATTAACCGGCCAAGGTCGCTGATCTTTCACTTGTCGGAGCTATCGTGGATTTTCCGTTGTCTAATAGTGCATATTATGCCAGTTTATACGTTACCGGGCCGGCCGGAATGGCCGTGCGCTTCTAGGCGCTACAGTCTGCAACCGAGCGACCGCTACGGTCGCAGGTTCGAATCCCGCCTCGGGCATGGATGTGTGTGATGTCCTTAGGTTTAATTTGTTCTAAGTTCTAGGCGACTGATGACCTCAGAAGTTAAGTCGCATAGTGCTCAGAGCCATTTGAACCATTTTTTTATACGTTACCGCTGTTGTTGAATGGCGCTTCGTCACTAAATAGAACGCGTGCAAAAATTCTGTCATCGTCCTGTAATTTTTCTTGTGCCCAGTGGCAGAACTGTGCACGACGTTCAAAGTCGTCGCCATGCAATTCCTGGTGCACAGAAATATGGTACGGGTGCATTCGATGTTGATGTAGGATTCTCAACACCGACGTTTTTGAGATTCCCGATTCTCGCTACTGATGTGTGGATTAGCCGCGACAACAGCTAAAACACCTACTTGGGCATCATCATTTGTTGCAGGTCGTGGTTGACGTTTCACACGTAACTGAACACTTCCTGTTTCCTTAAATAGCGTAACTATCCTGCGAACGGTCCGGACACTTGGATGATGTAGTCCAGGATACCGAGCAGCATACATAGCACACGCCCGTTGGGAATTTTGATCACAATAGCCACACATTAACACGATATCGACCTCTTCCACAATTGGTAAACGGCCCATTTTAACACGGGTAATGTATCACGAAGCAAATATTGTCCGCACTTGCGGAATGTTACGTGATACCACGTACTTATACGTCTGTGACTATTACAGCGCCATCTATCACAAAGCGAAGAAAGTGGTCCAACTAGAACATTCATATTTCTTTACGTACTACATGAATATGTAATTACAAATAGGGGTTCGTATTTAAAAAAAAAACACAGTTGATATCCGTTTGACCTATGGCAGGGCCATCTAGCGGGCCAACCATAGCGCCATCTGGTTTCCCCCTTCAAGTTAGACGAGTTTCGTTCTTTGTAGTGTTTTCGTTTGATCCTTATTTAGTGAGATATCTGGCCCGGTCACTATCAATGGACCACCATGTATACTGCCTCTGTTCTATGTAAGTGGCTCAGAAAAATTTTAGTCTATTCCAGGACGCATTTGTTCTCTCCAAACCGTTACGGACTAATGTGTGTATGGATGAGCTTTGAATGTCAGGCGAGTGTCCTTCTGGCTGCTTTGATGGTTTGCTAAAAAGAAAAAATCTGGTATTACTTTTTTATTGCTGAATTTGTCATGGTACAGTAACTTCAGTCATTAAGGATTAGGAAGGGAGAGGTTGAGGGAGAGGGGTGAATCTAGTGATCGAATTCCTACTGAAGAATGGATTTCGATAATTCGCTGCACTGATTTAGGGTAACCGCTAAAACAGATTAATGTTTTTAAAAGGCATTACTATAGCTATCTACTTCGTTAGATATTTATGACGTCTACAATTGTAGTTTTCACCTTTGAGCATTTTCAATAAGAACCACTCGAAAACTTCATACATTAGGACATGTCAAAATTTCTCAGTGTTCCAATTTAAAAGGGTCGAAAGGAAAAAAATCTGGAATTTTGAATTTTTTAATGAAATAGTTTTAACAGTCGAGCTAGACACCAATATATTTTAAAAAGTCTTACGTGATTTTCAACCGACCCAAGAAAATGTTGAATAATAAAATTAGCACTCTTTCCGAACACGGGTCAAGTACGTTACGGAAAGCTGTGTGTTGCTAAAGGGCTTTACGCCTTCCTTTGTTGCAGCAGTAATCGCGCCACGTTACATCCTATTCATACATTTGTATTAAATTATAGCGAGCAGTTTTAAATAACAAGGAAGGGATCTGCGGTTGGGCCACAAACCCTTACGCTGTAGTCAATGCTACACAAATTATCGTTAACTTTGGCACAGAGGAAAGAAACGGGTAATGGAATTTCAATCCTCCACCGGTGGCACCTCCCGTAACTTCTACTTCCCCACTGTAAGTTACGCCCAGTGAGTTTGTTTCGGAAGAAGTTACCGGTCCTCGTAAAAGACGGTAAACGGCTGAGGTGAAGAAGAGGAATTGCACAACAAACGAAGAGTTACTTCCCTGGATGAGAACGAGAAAACTTTTGCGGGAGGAGCACTAGAGAATTTGGCGGCAGTACGTGTGCCTGTCGTCGAATTTGGAGGAGCTGTCTCGAAAAACAATACGTAATTGTCTGAGACTTGTCCAAGGTATATTTAACCACTGTATACAGTTCGTGACTGGTTCCCGTAGATATATTACTCGTTACAAGAACCTAAAAATACATATTTAGCTATAAATTAGAACGGTCGGCCTTCTTGCAAAACGTTTAGTTTAATTTACCAAAATTTTGCGATGTTTGTGGCACCATCAGCGGGTTTTCCGTAAGTTCTTCGTGAAAGACTTACGTAAGAAATTTTTGTAAGGATTTGGAACGTGGATATGTTAACGTAGTTTGTTGGTTGTTTGCGTTACGTATGTCACTTGGACTTCAACTTTTGTTGCATTGTGTGTGCCCTGCGTCTGTCAAACGAAATAAGCTGTAGGTCTGTATTAACACAGCATCTTATCTGAAACACAGGAATGTATTGTATACAATACAGGCGTCGCAATAACACACGTGTGTTGTAGCGAGAGTCGCATTAATATAGACTTGTTGCTCATTTAATTTGACACGCACAGGGTAACGAAACTTAAACACCAAGTAATATACCGGGTGATCAAAAAGTCGGTATAAATTTGAAAACTTAATAAATCGCGGAATAATGTAAGTGCACAAAATGTCCGACAGATGGCGCTGGACAGCAAAACTCCTAACGTGACGGGTGAGAGGTACGCCGATATGTTACAGAATCGCATCATCCCCAGACTGGCTGATAAACATCTTCTGGGACGTACGATGTTTATGCAGGATGACGCTCCACCCCATATTGCTAGACGCGTGAAAGATCTCTTGCGCGCGTCGTTTGATCGTGTACTCAGCCGCCACTTTTGTCATGCTTGGCCTCCCAGGTCCCCAGACCTCAGTCCGTGCGATTATTGGCTTTGGGGTTACCTGAAGGCGCAAGTGTATCGTGATTGACCGATATCTCTAGGGATGCTGAAAGACAACATCCGACGCCAATGCCTCACAATAACTCCGGACATACTTTACAGTGCTGTTCACAACATTATTCCTCAACTACAGCTATTATTGAGGAATGATGGTAGACACATTGAGCATTTCTTGTAAAGAAAATCATATTTGCTTTGCCTTACTTTGTTATGCTAATTATTGCTATTCTGATCAGATGAAGCGCCATCTGTCGGTAATTTTTTGAACTTTTGTATTTTTTTGGTTCTAATAAAACCCCGTGTCATTCCAAGCATGTGTGTCAATTTGTAGCTCTCTATCTACATTATTCCGTGATTTATTCAGTTTTCAAATTTATACTTACTTTTTGATCACCCGGTATAAAGGCCTGCCCGGTTAGCTGTGCAGTGTAACGTACGGTTTTCCGGAAGAAGCGCCTGGTACCCGGCACGAATCTGCTCAAAAAAAAAAAAAAAATGGCTCTGAGCACTATGGGACTTAACATATATGGTCATCAGTCCCCTAGAACTTAGAACTACTTAAACCTAACTAACCTAAGGACATCACACAACACCCAGCCATCACGAGGCAGATAAAATCCCTGACCCCGCCGGGAATCGAACCCGGGAACCCGGCCGTGGGAAGCGAGAACGCTACCGCACGACCACGAGATGCGGGCACGAATCTGCTCAGCGGACTTGTGTCGAGGTCTGGTGTGCTGGCCAGTCTGTGGATGGTTCTTAAGCGGTTTTCCATCTGCCTCGGCGAATGCGGGCTGGTTCCTCTTATTCCGCCTCAGCTACACTATGTCGGCGATTGCTGCGCAAACAAGTTCTCCACGTACACGCACACCACCATGACGTTCCCTGGGGGGTGGGCGATCTACCAGTGGCCGAACCGCACAATAACCCTGAAACAGTGGTTCGGTGTGGGGCGGCGGAGGGGTGAAGTGAACTGCGGCAGTCGTCGTGGGGTTGCGGACCACTGCGGCTGCGGCGGGGACGGAGCCTCTCCGTCGTTTCTAGGTCCCCAGTTGACATACAATACAATATATAAAGAGTGAAAACGTCAAACCTTCTAAGGGCCATATTTTCAAAAAACGTGTTTTTACTACTATTATATTCTCATGTCCGTCGACTTGTTCCAGCTGCCATATTAGGAAGAGAGTAATTAATTCGTTACATGAAGGGGCATGGTTTTGGTGTTGAGCAGTGCTTTCCTATGCAGTTCCAAGTGCCGCGTGACAGATTTCCTTCCTCAAGATTTACACCGGACTGTGGAAGGAGAGGCACACAGCAATCGTCTCGCTCGCTTGCTTCTGAACACATAGTGATATTTACTGCTGCGAGCCTGTGTAACTCAAATGCACTGAAGACGGCTATTTATAGCCAAAATCTACATTTGCAAGAGTAATAAAAACTAATGGGATTGCGACTGATTGGTGGTTGCTTTCCCTTCCTTGCACTCGCTGTGCACAACTGTTCTTTATGGAATCAATGTTGGCTAAACTGTGAATTCAGATAAAGCTATGAACCCCTTACTCGTAATTCCAATGCATACAACTGAGATCTTTGATTTTATATATGCTGCTGAAACACTGTTGTCAATGCAGGCGTGTGAGATCTAACGCAGTATGACCAAAGTGTTTCATATTCGTCCATCTCAATTACATTGAAATAGAAGAATGGAAAAATTTCAGTTTATTAATTAAATGGCTGATGTATGCCAAGCTGTACTTAATCTGAAAGACGGACGTATTTATGCGTTGGAAATCACACACACCTGATTACGGTGTCAACATTTCTTCGTCAACAGCGCAATAAATTTTACAACATGTGATCACAACAATGGTGTGTAAGATGTTGTAAGTGGGCTGCTCCTGTGTTGGTAGCGCTGTGTATCGCTTTGCATTGGATCTCTGACTGCGCTTTCTTTGTAAGAGAGACTGTGGCTGGTTGGACTCGTTGTTGGAAGTTAATCGCCAGTAGTGTTGGGCAGTTGGAAGTTAGTCGCCAGCAGTGATAGAAGTACTGTTGGGCAGTTAGAGGTGAACGGCTCGCAGTGATGGATGTTAGATGTGAGAAGTTAGCATTGATGGAGGGTAGAGGTCTGAAGTGTTAGCGTAGGCTAACGATCTGTACGTGTTCGACATGGAGATTGAATATTATTATGATATTATAACTTTTTACTAGATGGTAATAACGATTTATGTTTGTGTCTGAACTGGATGTCACATTATTAAGGTAACAAATACATTATATACAAAATATTTCATTTGCTAACCACATGCCTATTAGTAGTTAGTGGCTTTAGTAATTAGAATCTTTTATTTAGCTGGCAGTATCGACGCTCGCTGTATTCCAGTAGTTCGAGTAACAAGGATATTTGTGAGGTAAGTGCTTAATGAAATGTATAGGTTATTGTTAAGATTTCATTTTAGTCAGGGCCATTCTTTTGAATTAACTATTTGAAGTCAGATTATTCTGTTTTGAGCAGTCAGATTGTGTTGCGAATACTGTGAGTCAGTGTTGATATGATAAAAATATGTAAACAGAAAGTAGGTTCACTTGCATTCAATTTCACTCAGAAGTTTAAGTAGAATATTTTATGAAGAAGTTTCAAAGTGAAAATTGAGATTTTTTTATTTGCTCGTGTATAATTTTTTATTCTCTGGAACGTTTATTTTATTTCCGTCATTGGATCTTCGATACACAGATTGAACAGTATGGGCAAAAGACT
This sequence comes from Schistocerca nitens, assembly GCF_023898315.1. Classification (NCBI taxonomy): domain Eukaryota; kingdom Metazoa; phylum Arthropoda; class Insecta; order Orthoptera; family Acrididae; genus Schistocerca; species Schistocerca nitens. The sequence goes on along the minus strand of NC_064614.1, from coordinate 1,188,205,738 downwards.
GCATACCTAGCCTGCACCCTTTTGAATCCGAGCACTTCGTTAGATGTCTTCCAGTCTTATTATTCCGTCTTGGTTTTTGTACATACTGTATATCACTCGTCTTCCTCTATATCTTATTCCTATATTTCTCACACCATATTACACTGTCTATTTTTCGAGGTCAGCAAATCCTAAGCAGGTGTCCTGATTTTTGTTAAATCTTGCTTCCATTATCAAGTGCAATGTCATAAATACTTCTCTTGTGTCATTGCTTCCAAAAATCAAGCTGATGGTCATTCAACGAATCTTAAAATTATTTTCCATTTATCTCCATATTACTCTTGATGGTATCTTTAATGCATGACCTGTTGACATAGCCGCGCGGGATTAGCTGAGCGGTCTAGGGCGCTGCAGTCAAGGACTGTGCGGCTCGTCCCGGCGGAGGTTCGAGTCCTCCCTCGGGCATGGGTATGTGTTTGTCCTTAGGATAATTTAGGTTAAGTAGTGTGCAAGCTTAGGGACTGATGACCTTAGCAGTTAAGTTCCATAAGATTTCACACACATTTCAACGTTTTTGTGTTGACATATGCTGAAGTATGTGTCCAGCAAATATAAACACATGTGCTATTATGTAACATATTTGTAACATGTGACAAGCTTCCGTGAGCATTATGTATATGGACATGGCCTTCTGGACTAGGTAACGTGTTCTTTAATATTTTAGCGATGACAAACATATATAATGTGCTGAGTTTTATCCACCTGACATATTGTGCATGAGGTTCAGCGTAAAATGAATGTTTTACTTCAAAAATTGTTTATGTAATCGTATTGGAGAAAACAATAAAACATCAAAGTTACACACGAAAAAACGTGATATATACCTGTTTCTGTTCGTAAATGCATAGTAAACAGAAAAATAAAAATAACGTTTTGCTGTTTGCAGATAAGTTGGAGATTGTGTACCAGACTAGCTACCAACATAAATACCCAATAGCTTTATATAAGGTATGTAAACTAATGCATACATCTACTCTTTTGCCAACTATGCTATAACTGGAACTTAAGACATAATGTAATAAACAACATACAGTGCATCAGGTTGTCAATACATATCTCTATTGTGATCTGTAAACAAATCATGTATAAAATTTTACAACAATTATTCATTCACAATTGTAAATATTTTGCACCAAAAGTTTCTCTAAATGTTAATTTGTAATAACAATTTTACACTTAGAAAGTAAAATAACCCACTGAAGATAGCACAAAAAGTGCTGAAACATGTCTGGGTAAAACTAAACTGAAAAGGTGTCTTGCATAAGGCAGAATTCCTCGCCCTATAAAATGTGTGTGTGTTGGAGAAAACAATTCCTTTATTCCCACATATATTTAGCAATAACTTAACACTACACACATGAATGAATTGTGTGGACATGAACAGCACGGAATAACTAACAAAAGCTAAGTCAAAGAATAACTATATCACTGCACGTAAATTAACACTTCACGGAATGTCTATGAAGCACTGTACACTTGTAGGGATCGATTGTCAGAAATAGGTCACTACAAATGTTTATGAGCTAAAGATGATAGCTAAGACTGCTGAAACCGGTTGTCTTGAATAAAAAATATTTTGTGCGATCTTGGCTTCTCAATAGTTTTTAACAATTAAAACAATACCCTCATAATGAAAAATTTAGTTAGGAGAAACATGATACACAGATGTGAACAAAGGCAAGTATTAAAGTCTTGGTCACGATGAAAATTGTGGAAGTGTTGTTGTAACTCTTGTGGTAGCCGCAGGTCTCCAAATGAGTTGAAATAGTAGATTTTATTTGTATTTTTCTTAACATACTCCATCCAGTGGTTGCTGGTCACCCAGCAGTATCTAAATTAACAATTCCACATTCTCTGGATTTTCACATAATCTTCGATAATGTATCCCTCATAAACGTACTACACCGCATCGTTTATTCTTCATGGCGCTTTTAGCTGCACGTCGCTGTCAGGATACAGCTTTTTAAACAATGCTTCTTTTTCTTCTTCTCCATCGTTGTCTTATTCTTCAGTGCACGATGTGCGGCGTTCATAACTTGATTGAAATTCACACCCAAGAGCAATTTAATTTCACCATGCACGGTTTTATCGACTACAAATGCTGCAGTGCGCTGCCCTACGTTAATATCCTTTCTCGCATGTATTGCCTTGGTTTTATCAGCCAAAATTCGATCTGCAAAATGACATCCTGAGAAATATTTGGTGGGTATGCAATGTCGTGTTCCTAACACGCCTCATCAAGCAGATTAATCCCCTTATTTGAAGCTTTGTACCAGGTTCACGGTAATTATACCCTAGAATGTGCAATTCGAGTGGAAATTTGTCGAGAATACTACGACCACCTATAATGTGTCTCCTATCATGAATGTTATGTTACTTTGTTGGCTGTGCTCTGTGCACCCCATTATATAGCAAATCATCCACATTAGTGGTCTATTCCCATGATGTCTTATGACATGTTCTATGAGAAACACATGTGGTACTGAGCTCTTCTGCATCTCATCTGTGTAATAGCAGCCTGAGATTTCAGTGGCACTCCTATCGTTTAAGATTCTAGGACTTATTCTCCCCACTTTGGAAACTGTGAGTCTTACTCGAACTGTTTGGAAGGTATGACTTCTCAAATATTATTATGTGTTTTAAGATATGTACCAAAAGACAACACTAAATTTCTGTTTACCTGGATCCGGCATTTTAATGTGGTAATACACAGTATCCATGAGCCCATTATCATGAACATCGAGTTGTCTTATTTTGATTGTGCTGTGTTCGATTACACTGTCTACTTTTTTCCATGAGGATTCCATCCATTTTCATGAACTGCGAAGATTAAAATACGTCAATATTTGATCTTCTATGATCCTGTTAAGGCATTCCACGATACTCGCCTTCAGGTAGGAGAGTGTCGAATAGTGGTGTATTCCATACGGCTACATCACGGTCTTGAAATGCCTGTTGCAAAACTTTTCACCATGATCGGTTTGAAGATTGTCTGGCCATAGATTCTTTCCTGTCGGCAACAACCCTCAAACACCTTTGACTTCTCTCCCCATTTTAACAGGTAATGCCCAATCAAATTTGGAATATGTATCAATGACCATCAAAAAATGTTTGAATCCATTATTTGCATGTGAATATTCCTACATATCTAAAAGGTAAACCTGCCATAAGTCATCCAAACCTTTATAATAACATGCCTACGAGGCTTTTTTTTTTTGCTTACTGATTTGTGCAGTTCCCAAAGTACTTCTCCATCGTTGAATTTTTGACCATATAAGGTACAGAGTTATCGATATCAAGTTCACATTGAGTAATTACTGCTGCTAGTATTGCTGATTGCTGCCCTATGCCGAAGTGCACGATTTCATATTAAATAAGGAAGTATGTCACGCCGGATAAGAAGGAAAGAGATCGTTGCACTGCCGCGGTGGTTGTATAAAAGCAGCACACAGGAAATGTAGCTCTCATTCTATCTGTGCCAATCACGCGTGTTAAATAAATAAATAAATCTCTTTCAGAGACCAAGAGACAGTATGCATGCTAATTTTATGCGGAGAATGCTGAGGGGACACGAAGAGAACAGCTGAGTTGCATGCTGAATGGTATTCCGACAGATGTTGTCCAAAAATGACAATACAGCGAATATGAAGGAACAAAAAATTGCTGGAAGCACACTGGAATACTATCCAGAGGGTAAGGAGCAAGTGTGATAAGAGCAGTCCGAACAAAATAAATCTTCTGGCAACTGTTGGTTATACACCAGATGGTGGGGCCAGAAAAATTGCGAATTACTCTGGAATAAGTGACCCCAACGTTGTTCGTATTCTGGTCAAAGAGAGCTTCCATCGGTTTCACGTGTCACTTCACAAGCACATTAACTAGCGGGATTGCACAAGAGGCATGGAATTCTATCTCTCGGTTCTGTTGCGACATTCTTCAGATAATCCTTTTGACCAACGAAGTTAGCTTCAAGAATCATGGAAAGGTGAATGTATGTAATATGCGTCATTAGGGCACTGAGAATCCGGTCTGTCTGAGGCAGAGCCAACATAAGAGGCAGTGAAATGTGAAGGTTTGGTGTGGGGTATTGAGCACTATGTGATCGGTCCTTAGTTCATTGAAGAAACCTTTTTTTTTTGGTGCGACCCGTACAAATTGCTTTCCTGTGCCAATCCCTTCATCTCAGAGTAGCACTTGAAACCTACGGCCCCAATTATTTGCTAGTTGTATTCAAATCTCTGTTTTCCTCTAGAGTTATTTCCCTCTACAGTTCCCTGATGTTCTATCATCCTGATGTCCTGTCATCCTGATGTCCTATCATCCTGTCCCTTCTCCCTGTCAGTGTTTTCCACGTATTCTTTTCCTCTCCGATTCTGCGCAGAAACTACGATTCCTTACCTTACCAATCAACGTGATTTTCAATATACGTCTGTAGCACCACATCTGAAATGCTTCGATTCTCTCCTGGTGCGGTTTCCCATAGTCCATGTTTCACCACCATACAGTGCTGTGCTCCAAACGTACATTCTTAGAAATTTCTTCCTCAGATTAAGGCCTATGTTTGATGTTAGTAGACTTCTCTTGGCCAGGAATGCCCTTTCTGCCAGAGCTTTTGATGTCCTCCTTGTCCCGTCCGTCATTGGTTATTTTGCTGCCTACGTAGCAGAATCCCTCAACTTCATATACTTCATGACCATTAATCCTGATAAGTTTCTCGCTGTTCTCGTTTCTGCTACTATTCATTACTTTCGTCTTTCTCCCATTTACTCTCAATCCATATTTTGTATTCACTAGGCTGTTCATTTGGTTCAGCAGATCATGTAATTCTTCTTCACTTTCACTCAGGATAGCAACTTCATCGGCGAGTCGTATCATTGATATCCTTTCACCCTGAATTTTATTTTCACTCCGCTATCTTTCCTTTAATTTCATCATAGCTTCTTGGATGTGCAGACTGAACAGTAGAGGCGAAAGACTACATCCCATTCTTACACCATTTTTAATATGAGCACTTCGTTCTCGGTCGTCCACTCCTATTCTTCCCTCTTGGCCATTGTATGCATTGTGTATTATCCGTCTTTCCCTACAGCTTACTCGTATTTTTCTCAGAATTTCGAACGTCTTGCACCATTTCACATAGTCTCACGTTTTTTCCCGGTCGACAAATGATATGAACATATCTTAATTTTCTTTATACAGGGTGGTCCATTGATAGTCACCGGACCAAATATCTCACGAAATAAGCATCAAACGAAAAAACTACAAAGAACAAAAATTGTCTATCTTGAAGGGGGAAGCCAGATGGCGATATGGTTGGCCAGCTAGATGGCGCTGCCATAGGTCAAACGGATATCAATTGCATTTTTTAAAAATAGGAACCCCCATTTTTTATTAAATATTCGTGTAGTACGTAAAGGAACATGAATGTTTTAGTTGGACCACTTTCGCTTTGTGATAGATGGTGCTGTAATAGTCGCAAGCGTATAAGTAATTGGTATCACGCAACACTCCGCCAGTGCGGACGGTATTTGCTTCGTGATACATTACCCGTGTTAAAATGGACCGTTTACCAATTGCAGGAAAGGTCGATATCGTGTTGATGTATGGCTATTGTGATCAAAATGCAGAACGGGCGTGTGCTATGTATGCTGCTCGGTATCCTGGACGACATCATTCAAGTGTCTGGACCGTTCGCAGGATAGTTAAACAGGAAGTGTTCAGCCAGATGTGAAAAGTCAACCACGACCTGCAACAAATGATGATGCCCAAGTAGGTGTTTTAGCTGCTGTCGCGGCTAATCCGCACATCAGTAGCAGACAAACTGCACGAGAATCAGGAATCTCAAAAACGTCGGTGTTGAGAATGTTACATCAACATCCATTGCACCCGTACCAATTTTCTATGCACCAGGAATTGCATGGCAACGACTTCGAACGTCGTGTACAATTCTGCCACTCGGCACAAGATAAATTACGGGACGATGACAGATTTTTTGCACGAGTTCGATTTAGCGAAGAAGCGTCATTCGCCAACAGTGTTAACGTAAACCGGCATAATATGCGCTATTGGACAACGGAAAATCCACGATGGCTGCGACAAGTGGAACATCAGCGACCTTGGCGGGTTAATGTATGGTGCGGCATTATGGGAGGAAGGATAATTGGCTCCTATTTCATCGATGACAATCTAAATGGTGCAATGTATGCTGGTTTCCTACGTAATGTTCTACCGATGTTACAAGATGTTTCACTGCATGACAGAATTGCGATGTACTTCCAACGTGACGGATGTCCGGCACATAGCTCGCGTGCGGCTGAAGCGGTATTGAATAGCATATTTCATGCCAGGTGGATTGGTCGTCGAAGCACCATACCACGGCCCGCATGTTCACCGGATCTGACGTCCCCGGATTTCTTTCTGTGGGGAAAATTGAAGGATATTTGCTATCGTGATCCACCGACAACGCCTGACAACACGCGTCAGCGCATTATCAATGCATTTGCGAACATTACGTAAGAGGAACCACTCGCTGTTGAGAGGAATATTACACGTTTTGCCAAATGCATTGAGGTTGACGGATATCATTTTGAGCGTTTATTGCATTAATGTGGTATTTACGGGTAATCACGATGTACCAGCATGCGTTCTCAGAAATGATAAGTTCACAAAGATACATGTATCACATTGGAACAACCGAAATAAAATGTTCAAACGTACCTACGTTCTGTATTTTAATTTAAAAAACCTAACTTTTACCAACAGTTTGTCTAAAATTGTGAGCCATATGTTTGTGACTATTAAAGCTCCATCTGTCACAAAGCGGAAAAAGTGGTCCAACTAAAACAGTCATATTTATTTACGCACTACATGAATATGTAATAAAAAATTGGGGTTCCTATCTAAAAAAAGTGCGGTTGATATCCGTTTGAGCTATGGCTGCGCCATCTAGCGGGCCAACCATAGCGCCATCTGGTTTCGCCCGTCAAGCTAGACAAGTTTCGTTCTTTGTAGTTTCTTCGTTTGACGCTTATTTCGTGAGATATTTGGCCCGGTTACGATCAATGGACCACCCTGTAGTCTTGCTTTCATTATCAGCCGCGTCAGAATTGCCTTCCTGCTGCCTTTGCCTTTCTTAAACCCGACCTGATCGTAATGTAACACATCCTCTGTTTTCTTTTCCGTTCTTGTGTATATTATTTTTGTGACCAACTTGGATGCATTAGCTGTTAAGCTGACTATGCGATAATTCTCGCGATTGTCAGCTCTACCACAGCTAGTAAAATATAAGCACAAATTCTTACCGAAGCGTTATCTGCTCTCCTAGAGGTAGTACCACTTGAAATGCGTATGAGGTAGCAGCACGATGGGTATCCGTTTCACTATCTGCTTGTGGCTAGGAAAGCGCTCACCCACCTCCTTACTGGTCACTGGATCGGACGTGAATGCGTTATCAGCTGCCCAGAGCGTTCGCCTGATTTGAAGCCACTGGCCTTTTATCCCTAGGTGAACTAACTGATGAAGTAGGTGGCCAAGTTCTAACGAATCAACGAGACTTAAAACACCGCATTGCTGAAACATGTGCAACGATATCGGAGGAGTCTCTTCAGTTTGTCTAGGAGAGAGCAAAGCTTTACTATATCACACTGCAGGCATTTCTAATACTTGATGACATAAACTGTATTTTAAGAAAATGTCTGTTATGATATTCTTCAAAAATGGTTCAAATGGCTCTGAGCACTATGGGACTCAACTGCTGAGGTCATTAGTCCACTAGAACTTAGAACTAGTTAAACCTAACTAACCTAAGGACATCACAAACATCCATGCCCGAGGCAGGATTCGAACCTGCGACCGTAGCGGTCTTGCGGTTCCAGACTGCAGCGCCTTTAACCGCACGGCCACTTCGGCCGGCTGATATTCTTCTGTGATTTCCCGTTTTCGTTGGTGTTACTGGCTTAATTTTGTAATGCAATCGTGAATATTGTCATTAAATTCATGACGCAAGATTATTATTTAAAATCTTTGTAGTTCAGTTTCTTCTTTTTAAATCCATTTAATTTTTGACGTTAAAAGTCGCTAGCAGCAGTAGGAGAAGAACTGTTCCCATACTAACTGTTGACTCGTCCTTAGACGGCACGTCCTTTGCCATCCAATTGGTGAGTCGCTTCAGCCACATGTAGCCATGCGTGATTAGCATTAGTTTTGAATTAAACTCATCTGCGCTATTCTGCTTCTGCAAGTAGACCCTCTTAGCTGCGTCAAGCTGTCGTGTCGCATCAGTCTGATGCGGCAGTTCATATAACACGAACTTCCACATAATACTGCAATCAGTTTCATGTTCAAAACATAAATTCCAACATTTAAAAATCGTAATTTCTTTGAAACTACTAACACCGTTGAATTCATCCTCTTTAGGCCTATAGTAGCAGCAGTAGCAGCAGGAGAAAGTGTAACCTCCCCCCAAAAATAAAAGAAAGACAATATTTAAATGTTAATGAGAATAGAACCTAGTGTAACCTCCCAGAAAAAAAATGTAAGTCAATCACAATAAATGTGAGAACTATCAAGCTGAGCCATGTGTAAGCTCCCCACAAAAATGAAAGTCAATTCAATAAAAATGAAATCTCAGTGACAATGAAAACGCAAATAGACCGAAATGTCGATCTTAGGCCCTAATTAAACTCAGATTCTTACCTCAGTAAAACTGCATCTGCTCTTATTATCGCCATAGCTTGGAGGAAATGCATCGCAAAAATTCTTTGAACTTAAGTAAATTTTTTTTATGGAAATGCATGGGAAATTTTCTTTCAATAAAATGTTTGTTTCGTTAAAATGCTTGGATTGAAAACAAAATTATTATTGGGGCGATTCTTGAACAAATTAATTACAGTTAAGATACATTACATTCTCAGATGTGCGCAATGCTGCTTCATTACCTTATTTAAAAAATAAACCTCGTCCTGAATCTTGACCAGAGGGCCATGTCGACGCCCGCCGACTCCTCACACACAACTCCGACTGTCTCTCGCGCGCTACTAGCACTGACTGAGTGCAACTAGCAACTACATGCTGTCGCGACTCGCTACGTACAACTGAACTCTCTCGCAACTCGACCGCAACTGCACTGCTTGCTCTCGCGCGGTCAAGCGCAGACTAGCAACGATAAATAACTCTCTGGTCAGAGATTCTGTCATGCCTCGCCATCGCTGTACTGAATACATACGCGTTTCAAAAGTACTATGTTTCCATTGGAAAAAAGCAAACCTGGACCGGTGTATTTGTCTCTAAGCTCTCCACCATTTCCTACCCCAAATCGTCTACCATGTCAGTGGTTTCTTGTGTCTTGCGTATTGATATTGCCGCTGGTCCTACGTCATCAGTTTCGGATATGACCGCATCAGTAAACTGACTTTGTTTTCCTCTGTAACATCACGCCACTGCATACAGGGGCTGTTGTTTACATTCTGCTCCCTGTCAGCTGTCTCAATTCCTGTATTGTCACACGCTCCGTGTCGTGGTGGCTGCAGCCGCCGCGTTGTCAGCCGTAGCTACGGCCATCACGAAAACTGCGTTAAAACCTTTCGTTGTTGTTCACAGTACCCTCTATCAGTGCGTGATCACGTACCAGCAGTCCTCACGCCGTTTAATGACAGCTTTCCATCGTATTCCGGTGTTTCGTATCCGTGATGCTCATACAATGTACCTAGTTGTCTCAGCATTGACTTCGTTGCTTCCACATGGCTCTTGAGAAACGGTAACTACTTTTCATAAACTGCTACTGGTAGATTACATATTATGAGAGGCGATCGCCTCTGCATTAATCGGTTTGTCCAAGTGTAGGTTCCTTTTGTAATAGTCTTGGAATAATTTTTTTAAAATTTGGGTCGGTCCTCAATCAAATCTTCTGCTATGCTATAAACTGTTCCACTCGTAATCCTGCTTTCTCGTGGACCAGTACTGTTATAAGAACTCCTTTTCAAAGTCAGCATCAGCAAACGTCTCGCATTTTTGTCCGATTCTTGTCCCCAAATTATCAGCTTCGCCCTCCATTCTAGATGCAACTAAGCACTTTTTTCGCTGTTCGTCCCATAGTTCAGGTAGCACATCTTTGAATTAATATAAACAGACCCTCGAATGCCATCTTCCGTTTCAATGAAATTTTCTAAAATTTCCGAAACTGAGGAGGACTACTAGGTTGCCTCCTGTTACACTCCCATTGTGTATAAATGATTTCAATTCGTTTTTCACATATTGCCCGACCTCACTCAGCATTGCCAACAAGTCATTGCGTCTTGTTGACTTCTTCGCCGACTTCTCCCACACGTCGTATGCAAGCATTTTGTTCCAAGTTATATGATTCTGCTATTCACGCGTTTCCCTATCTAGCCTCTCCAAGTGCTCATGGTGGACTACAATTTTTCTCCTGAATTTCCTTTCCATTTCAGCGGTTTCGATTTCAACATTTTTAAAGCGTTGTGTAGAGGGTGGTCAGAAACAGTCTGAAAAGCTTGTGAAGGCGGTGCAGGGTAGGCTGTGCTGAGAAATAAATGTTAACAAAAAAATTAGACTCATTGCACCGTTACCAAATTAATTAGCACTGAAGTTAGCCAATCAGGCCGCTATGCTCGTATTTTAAATTGGACTGCCAGACGGTGTCGCAGAACGTGTTTTTTGTGAAGCTGTTCTGACAGTCGTCGGTTGACGAACGGAGGGGTAGTATCGTGTCTAGGAACATCGGTTGTTTAATATTGGCTCCTGTTATGACTGTACAAGAGACTGGATTCCTCTCAATTTACGTTGGTCAAGGGGCCTGAAGATTGTGTAATGGAACTGGCTGTGTGTATAAATTAAATGCACAAAAAGACGGCTGCAGGTGTTCCAATTTTAATTTCATGCAGAAAAACCGGTTCCTGTAACCATCTACGACTTGGATGGACAAACAAAGATTTGTTCTTCGTTTGGTTTCCTAAAACCGAGCAATAGAGCGATATAAAAAATGGTTTACATGGCTCTAAGCACTATCGGACTTAACATCTGAGGTCATCAGTGCCCTAGACTTAGAACTACTTATAGCTGACTAACCTAAAGACATCACACACATCCATTCCCGAGGCAGGATTCGAACCTGCGACTGTAGCAGGAGCGCGGTTCCGGACTGAAGCGCCTAGAACCGCTCGGCGACAGCGGCTGGCAGAGCGATATAAAAATTGGACGTGAGACAGTAGTAAGAATAGAACCCCAGCCCAATGGTGGTCAGTTTAGTGCTCCATCGTCTATGCTATGAGAACAAGTGACACTAACTGGATCTGCCGGGGCGCTTGAATCTTCGTATGCAGCGACCTGATAGGCCAACTTCAATGCTAATTAACTCTGATACGGCGCAGGGTATCGATTTTTTTTCTTAACCTACCCTGCAACATCCTTACAAGCTTTTCAGATTTTTCTCTGACAACTCTGCATATCAAGAGCAGTGGCAATCTGTAGTTTCACTCTTGTAATTACAAGAAAAGCAACATACGAGTTCCGTAGTCTGTAGTTCACCACTGTGTATAAACTGAAGGCTATGGTACTGCTTCCCCAGCGTAAAATATGAGCCAATAATTGGAATTGTTCTCAGCGTACTTTTTTCTGTTGTTAAAGACCGATTTTCTTCACACAGCAGCTTTATCTCTTTCATCGTCGATATGGCGTTTTTCTGTTGCTCCGCTATGCTCAACCTTTTTATTCTCCGGTGGCAGTGAAGCTACTGTGTTAAGGGCACAATTATGACTTTCTTATATCATTCTTTTGTGTTACTTGTTGACTACAGGATGGAACAGAAGAACTGGCTTTAATAAAGTTCATTGTAGGGACTCCACTGTGGTTTAAGATCTTCTGAGGAAGTTTCAATAACTCGCTCTTGAGGTCACTTAAATAACAGTCTTCCTTAAACTTTGCAAAAACAGACATAATGTCTGATAGGATAGCCGCAGTCAGTGATTTTACAATGTTACCTACAATCCGTCTTGATTGCAAAATGTTTATTCATATGACCGGTTTCGGTTCATCTAGAACGATCTTCAGATGTGATATTTCAGCTACAGGAGCAACCGTCCAAATCCAGCAACTTTCATATGCTGCGTCACATAAAAGTTTTATGAGTTTTATGAGTCGTCACATAAAAGTTTTATGAGACGCAACATGTGAAAGTTGCTGGATTTGGACGGGTTACTCCTGTAGCCGAAATATCAGATCTGAAGATGTTTCTAGATGAACCGAAACCGGTCATATGAATAAACATTTTGCAATCAAGACGGATTATAAGTAACATTGTAGTCTTCCTTAAAGTTATGTTACAGACAGTAGTACTTTTAGTGTTAATGCCGTTAGTTCTGTTACAGGGCTGATCCTGCTGATGATATATTTCTGGAGCTTTGGGAAAACTATGAAGAGGTGTCTGATTAGTTTTCATGTAAAGTCACAGTTCAGTTCGGCATTATTAATGTCAAACAGAACTAACAAAGTCGATAGAATAGAAAAACAAAAAGCAACGGCGCATAATTTGCTTCAACACCTAACAGTGGACGCGATCTGAATGGAGCTTCTACATAGTGACGTAATGCGCAGAAAGGAGACAATCGTCGTCACCGCTCACCCTCCCTCCCCCTACTACCCTTTCCTCCCGTAACGTCTCCTGGCAAAACACATATTATATGTGGTAAAAAAAGAGAAAAAAAAATTGAATTGGATGATTATAATTTTATTTCTGCATGGACAATGATTGTGTGAACTTTATGTAATAAGGAAAAACTATTATGTATCATTTTTTATACTTGTGTAGAATTATGTATCGATTTTTTAAAGATAATATATGTGTCGGGGAGTACTGGAACCGCCACAGACAATACTTATTAAATATCAAACAAAGATGTAAATGCATTAAACCGAATATAAATAGTAGTGACCGAACATTCATTTCTCTGTCGTCTTCTTGAAGTTACGTGAATAGGAAGAGCCTTTGACGCTATATTGTATGCTTGTGTAGCATTCTTTTGTCAAGACTGAGAGGAGGACGCCATTAGGCATTGATTTGTAAAGGTGTGTAAGAATTTAATCTGTTCAAATGTTTTGAATAGAGTTACTTAGTGAAAACTTGCATTACGATTTGTAATAAGCTTCCCTGGTATTTTATTCCATCTTTTTAAGATATTTTCAGCTATTTAATCATTATTAGTGATGCACAGTCGCGCTGCGAACGAACGAGCCGCTGCCGCGGCGCATTCAAACTGCATTAAATGAAACCAATCATACCGCAAAGAAGCAGACAGTTAACAGTGAACTAACATTATATCTTTCAGCTTTCGGGATTGCACGGCAGAGCAGCAGATTTTATGATGTGTTTTACAGATGAACGTGAGCTGAAAATGATGTTATATTATTAACAGTGCAAAAGGATAATTTACCTTCATGATATAAAAGAAATCTTACTGTGTGTAGTTCTGGTCTGACAAACATTAGAGTAAAAACATTTTCTGTCTGACAACAGTCTCACGTTCTCGTTTTAGTCATGGTACTTATTGGTGTTTTAATGTTGACCAAAATCCACGGCAAAATTTTGAAGTTGAACGAACGTTGTGTACTGTAACATCGGTGGAAAGCAGAAAGGTGGAAGGAGTATATAGAGGGACTATACAAGGGCGATGTACTTGAGGACAATATTATGGAAATGGAAGAGGATGTAGATGAAGATGAAATGGGAGATATGATACTGCGTGAAGAGTTTGACAGAGCACTGAAAGACCTGAGTCGAAACAAGGCCCCGGGAGTAGACAACATTCCATTGGAACTACTGACGGCCTTGGGAGAGCCAGTCCTGACAAAACTCTACCATCTGGTGAACAAGATGAATGAGACAGGTGAAATACCCTCAGACTTCAAGAAGAATATGTTGTTGTTGTTGTGGTCTTCAGTCCTGAGACTGGTTTGATGCAGCTCTCCATGCTACTTTATCCTGTGCAAGCTTCTTCATCTCCCAGTACCTACTGCAACCTACATCCTTCTGAATCTGCTTAGTGTATTCATCTCTTGGTCTCCCCCTACGATTTTTACCCTCCACGCTGCCCTCCAATACTAAATTGGTGATCCCTTGATGCCTCAGAACATGTCCTACCAACCGATCCCTTCTTCTAGTCAAGTTGTGCCACAAACGTCTCTTCTCCCTAATTCTATTCAATACCTCCTCATTAGTTATGTGATCTACCGATCTAATCTTCAGCATTCTTCTGTAGCACCACATTTCGAAAGCTTCTATTCTCTTCTTGTCCAAACTATTTATCGTCCATGTTTCACTTCCATACATGGCTACACTCCATACAAATACTTTCAGAAACGACTTCCTGACACTTAAATCTATACTCGATGTTAACAAATCTCTCTTCTTCATAAACGCTTTCCTTTCCATTGCCAGTCTACATTTGAAATGATCTCTACTTCGACCATCATCAGTTATTTTGCTTCCCAAATAGCAAAACTCCTTCACTACTTTAAGTGTTTCATTTCCTAATCTAATTCCCTCAGCATCACCCGACTTAATTAGACTACATTCCATTATCCTTGTTTTTCTTTTGTTGATGTTCATCTTATATCCTCCTTTCAAGACACTGTCCATTCCGTTCAAGTGCTCTTCCAATTCCTTTGGTGTCTCTGACAAAATTACAATGTCATCGGCGAACCTCAACGTTTTTATTTCTTCTCCATGGACTTTAATACCTACTCCGAATTTTTCTTTTGTTTCCTTTACTGCTTGCTCAATATACAGATTGAATAACATCGGGGACAGGCTACAACCCCGTCTCACTCCCTTCGCAACCATTGCTTTCCTTTCATGCCCCTCGACTCTTATAACTGCCATCTGGTTTCTGCACAAATTGTAAATAGCCTTTCGCTACCTGTATTTTACCTCTGCCACCTTTGGAATTTGAAAGAGAGTATTCCAGTCAACATTGTCAAAAGCTTTCTCTAAGTCTGAGGCATCAAGGGATCACAAATTTAGCGTTGGAGGGCATCGTGGAGGGTAAAAATCGAAGAGACCAAGAGATGAATACACTAAGCAGGTTCAGAAGGATGTAGGTTGCAGTAAGTACTGGGAGATGAAGGAGCTTGCACAGGATAGAGTAGCATGGAGAGCTGCATCAAACGAGTCTCAGGGCTGAAGACAACAACAACAACAACCTTTTCAATAACTGTAAAGTAAGAAAGATATGTTGAACTTCATAGCGAGTTAAACGATACAATGTTCCTTTTATAGGAAACAAGAACCAGAATAATAACAACATAATATATTTTGTTTTGTTGAAAATTAATGATCCAAAGAAAGTCACAGCATAGTATCCCTAAAAAGTATTTCAGGGCTCTTTTCGTAGCAACATATTTTATCTAATCCATTTGAGGAGCCGCAAATCGCATCTCCGCTATGGCAATCGCACAGCGTGAGAATTACACGCAGTTCGTGAAACTGTAAGCAACTGCACGCTACTGCCATAATCGCGGGCCAGCTCCACTTCAGTCTTTCTGTCGCTCGGTGCCGGTTGTAAAGTTACAGCCTCCAGGTTACTGAGTCGCTATTGCTGAACTAACGCTGAAATGCGACCTTCCGGGAAAAACGACAGTACTGGTACCGTAGACAGTGACCCCGTTGAGAACTGTTTACTGCTTGCAACATAGCAAATTATTAAGAGTTGTAATCTCACATTGGAAACGCATCTTATCGTGGAGCCGAGAGGAGAGCAGAATTTGGTTCTCACGCTGGCACAGCTAACTCAGGCTACCGTACTTGGTTCACGCTGCGTGCAATGTGTTACACATACACTAGGAATATTAATCGATAGTTTTCGTTCTTAGTATCCCAAATTCTATGGGTAACACAACCATACTATTAAAATTTCAAATCAGTAACTTCCATACTTTCGGACATATAAAGTTTTACTATATAGGAAACTATCAGCCGCCTCGATTGTGGTAATGAAACCAACATTTATCTAGGTTTCAGCCTAAATAACTGAGCCTTCTTCAGAAGATATAGCTGAATCGATAATTTGTCTAAGAGGGCATGGTCTAGAAATAAAACTAAAACAGCCTGACCATGACCACTTAGACGAGTTATAGATTCAAGTATACCTTCAGAAGGAGACTCAGTTCAAATGGTTCAAATGGCTCTGAGCACTATGGGACTCAACTGCAGAGGTCATTAGTCCCCTAGAACTTAGAACTAGTTAAACCTAACTAACCTAAGGACATCACAAACATCCATGCCCGAGGCAGGATTCGAACCTGCGACCGTAGCGGTCTCGCGGTTCCAGACTCCAGCGCCTTTAACCGCACGGCCACTTCGGCCGGCTGAGACTCAGTTATTTGGGCTGAAACCTAGGTAAAGGTTGGTTTCATTACAGCAATCGAGGCTGATAGTTTCTTACATATTAGATTATCACGATTGCTCATTGTGCTGCAATGTTGAAAGTAAATAAAGTTTTACCTAAAACACATACTAACCGTGCTGGCATTGTGAAATTGAGTTACGGACTCTAACGTATTCATGTATAGTATTAATTGAAATAACCAAGACGATAGGTTGACGTTATCTAATTTTCCGGAATTTTCCTAAAACACGTACTAACCGTGCTGGCATTGTGAAATTGAGTTAGGGACTCTAATGTATTCATGTCTAGTATTAATTGAAATAACCAAGACGATAGGTTGGCGTTATATAATTTTCTGGAATTTTCTGTAGTTTATTTACTACAGATTTCTGAATTCATTAAAAGTACTTTGGAAAATTATTTAATCGTGTTTTGGTTGTGTGAGTGTCTCGGTGAGACAGAGAGTGAATGGAGGACATACCTAAAGTTAGAATGTAATATTTATTAAAACTATATAAATGTGTGGTTCAAATGGCTTTGGTTGGTTGGTTGTTTTGGGGAAGGAGACCAGACAGCGAGGTCATCAGTCTCATCGGGTTAGAGAAGGACGGGGAAGGAAGTCGGCCGTGCCCTTTGAAAGGAACCATCCCGGCATTTGCCTGGAGCGATTTAGGGAAATCACGGAAAACCTAAATCAGGATGGCCGGACGCGGGATTGAACCGTCGTCCTCCCGAATGCGAGTCCAGTGTCTAACCACTGCGCTACCTCGCTCGGTCGCAAATGGCTTTGAACACTATGGAACTTAACTTCTGAGGTCATCAGAACTTAGAATTACTTAAACCTAACTAACCTCAGGACATCACACACATCCATGCCCGAGGCAGGATTCGAAACTGCGACTGTAGCGGTCGCGCGGTCAGACTGTAGCGCCTAGAACTGCTCGGCCACCCGGGCCGGCTGTAAATGTATGCGTGAGAAATTTGTGCAATAGGGGAATTCGTGACGTACGTCCGAGTGAGCTTGATTTTGTAAAAGGCAGCCAGAAGAGGCTTTGAGTATTAAATTTATTAGTAATTTATTTTGTGGTAAGGAATCAGATTTTGTTTTCCTTATTTTTATTTAGTTTTGGAATTACGAGGATCCTAGTCTAAATTACTTGTGGTAATCTGATTTGCATTAGAAATACCGCGAAAGTAGCAGTGCTAGAGACGATCTGCTTGGTTGCTTAATATAACAGCCAATAGGAAGTCAACGTTTCCCGCGCGTTTGAGTAGGCCTTTGTGCCTCAGCTCTGACAAGGGAACCTCCCCATCGCACCCCCCTCAGGTTTAGTTATAAGTTGGCACAGTGGGTAGGCCTTGAAAAACTGAACACAGATCAATCGAGAAAACAGGAAGAATTTGTGTGGAACTATGAAAAAATAAGCAAAATATACAAACTGAGTAGTCCATGGGCAAAATAGGCAACATCAAGGATCATCTGAGCACAAGATCACCGTGGTCCCGTGGTTAGCGTGAGCAGCTGCGGAGCCAGAGGTTCTTGGTTCAAGTCTTCCCTCTAGCGAAAGTTTACATACTTTATTTTTGCAAACTTATGATCTGTCCGTTCGTTCATTGACGTCTCTGTTCACTGTAATAAGTTTAGTGTCTGTGTTTTGCGACCGCACCGCAAAACCGTGCGATTAGTAGACGGAAGGACGTGCCTCTCCCATGGGAACCGAAAACATTTGATCGCAAGGTCACAGGTCAATCGATTCCTCCACAGGAAAACACGTCTGATATATTCTATACGACACTGGTGACGGCATGTGCGTCACATGACAGGAATATGTTCTCGACCCACCTAACATGCACACTTGGCGAATGGGTAAAAAGAATATTCTACCTTGCCCGATTTAGGTTTTCTTGTGGATGTGATAATCACTCCCAAAAAAGTGATGAAAACGTAAGAGTGTGTCACATAAACTGCAACAAATGAATGCAACAGTTTCACAGTCGCAAAGTTTTCTCTGTGCTCTGTCAAAACATATGTTTTTAACGTTTTCAAATTTTTCAGTGTGTAGACCGTCAAATCCTGCATATGTCCAAGCAAATCTGAACATGTCCTGGAATTTTGGAGAGCGAAGTTGATTATGTGTGAGTGCCTAAAATCTGATAATTGTCTGAAAATAAAAATTTAAACTTTCCACTCGAGGGAAGACTTGATCCAAGGACCTCTCGTTCCGCAGCTGCTCACGCTAACCACGGGACCACGGCACTCGTGAGCTCATATTATCCTTGATGTGGCCTATGTTGCCCATGGACTACTCAGTTTGTATATTTTGCTTATTTTTTCATAGTTCCACACAACTTCTTCCTGTTTTCTCGATTGATCTGTGTTCAGTTTTTCAAGGCCTATCCACTGTGCCACCTTATAACTAAATCTGTGATTATCACATCCACAAGAAAACCTAAATCGGGCATGTGATCGGTTCTCGTGTCGTTGACGGAAAGCGACTACAGTATTGAGTGTTTTGTTAAAGTTTGAGCCCTATGAGTGGTTTATTGTAGGATATATTCGTATGTGAACATTTCATGTCGCACATAAACTCCACATGGCGTGTTTCGTGCAGATTACGAGCCATTATGGAGAGCATTTCTTTAGAAGAAGCCTACTGAACGACTATATGTATTCACTCGAAATTAGTCGTGGGTCAGTGACTGTTTAGCACGTTCAAAATATCGGGTAGGACTAAATATCTTGTGGCTTCTTTTGGGTGTGAACTTGTAACAGACAGTCAGTAACATTATATAATTGATGTCGGGATATGAAATACGATCATATTAGCCATTTTCCGTGTTTTAAAGACGATAAACCAACTTAAAGGAAATTTTACAGATTTATTTTCAAACATTGCACGCAGTGATCCCGAACGCTGATAGTTTAACTTTCAGCTAATGCTCATGGACTGGAGTTATGTGGCCTTTCAGCGGTAGGTCTGCAGTCAAATTTTCGTCGACGCTGGCTTTGTCGGCTAAACCAGTATCTACCAGAGTCAAGGGGCAGACAAACTGAAACCTTTCGAGGTAGGTGGACTGATTGTTTAAAGGATAGTGAGAGACCAACCCGTCCCGCCGCATGCTTAACAAAATTCTTAGCTGGGCACTAATGTTAGGATACCCAACACCAACGTGTGTCTAGTTAAGTCTAACAGGAAAGGTAACAAGGAACAATCGATCGTCAGTAGGGAAGAAACGAAAATATAAGAAATGGGAAGGAAGCCAGATTCTTGTAGTCAGGGAGCTAGGGGAACTGAGATAATAATTAATGGCCTCAGTCACCCTGTAAGAGGCTGCTGGACCGCTGTTTGTAGCACATTGTTTCGAAAATCATAGCTCTGTAATCTTGAATGCAATAAATGTGTGTGTTGTTTCGACTGAAATTACGAAAACTGGTTTATATTATCTAAAAATTATATTACGAAATATTAAAATTAGCTGATACGCGAAATGTTTTACCGAAGCATGTTTTTATTACGAACAAATATTTGTACACGCACATAAGTTGACTGAGAGTGGCACGTTTTGAAAAATTCGGGCATTCAAAGGTACATTACAGCCTGGACACCACCACGGTGTTTCTTTTTGGCTCGTACTCCCCTTCTCTTATTCACATAGGAACGCGCTTTTCAGATGTGCTGGGTGCAGTTTTATATGTTTCTACTACCAGAGTTGTAACACGAATATTCATATAGGCGGTGCAATATTTCAAACGCTTCACTACATTTGTTTTTCTTATTTACGAGGGCGTTCAGTACGAAATTCAAAATATTTTTTCTCCGATAATGTCGGTTGTAAAACTACGGAATTTGTTGTGTGCGCATCGTCGTATATTCCGTCTTCAGCAGCTATAGTTTCATGTAGCTCTGATAGGTGGCGGCGCTATACGTAGCTTTCAAAATGGCGACTGTAACGGGTTTCAAGCACAGCGCTGCCATCTAGTTTCTTTCGACGGAGAACCAGAACATCGCAGATATTCATTCATGGGCGTTTGCAGAATGCCTATGGGCGCTTGACAGTTAACAAAAGCCCGGCGAGTCGTTGAACAAGGCGTCTCTCATCTTCATGACTAGGTCGCAAAGAAAGAAAATAAAATCATCTTCCGCATGACGGCCGGCCGCACATAGCTGTGCATACTGCTATGTTGGAACATGCGGACATTCTCATTTGGGGTGACCGACGGAGCACAATCAACCATCTCGCTGCAGAATTGAATGTCTGTGTCGGTAGGGACGACACACTCGTCCCCCAGTTGCGGTCGTGAAAGGTGTGTACCTGCAGGGTTCCTCGCCGCCTAAACAGAAGACCATAAAGAGAAACTGGGCTGATCGTCTCAATTTTTGTCGAATACCGTCACAGGCGATGATACATGAAATCATCACTTCGAACCGGAAGCAAAAAGTCTATCCATGGCGTGGTGCCACACCACCTCCGCTCCCAAGAAAAATTTCAAAGCCCCACCCTGAGCCACTAAAGTCATCGCGACAGTCTTCTGGGATTCTGAAGCGGTCATTCTGCTCGATGTCCTCCCTCATGGTGCAAAAATCGCCTCTGAAGTGTATGTGCAAAGTTCAGGAAATTCAAGAAACTACACTACTAGCCATTAAAATTACTACACCAAGAAGAAATGCAGATGATAAATGGGTATTCATTGGACAAATATATTATACTAGAACTGACATGCGATTACATTTTCACGTAATTTGGGTTCATAGATCCTGAGAAATCAGTACCCATAACAACCACCTCTGGCCGTAATAACAGCTTGGATACGCCTGGGAATTGAGTCAAACAGAGCTTGGATGACATGTACAGGTACAGCTGCCCATGCAGCTTCAACACGATACCACAGTTCATCAAGAGAAGTTACTGGCGTATTGTGTCGAGCCAGTTGCCCGGCCACCATTGATGCGAACAAGAGGTGACCAAGACGTGTAACCAATGGCACCCCATACCATCACGCCGAATGATACGCCAGTATGATGATGGCAAATACACGCTTCGAATGTGCGTTCACCACGATATCGCCAAACACGGATGCGACCATCATGATGCTGTAAACAGAACGTGGATTCGTCCGAAACAATGACGTTTTGCCATTCGTGCAGCCAGGTTCGTCGTTGAGTAAACCATCTGTGATGCAGATTCAAGGGTAACCGCAGGCATGGTCTCCAAGCTGATAGTCTCAGGGATCGAGACGTGGCTGCACGATCCGTTACAGCCATGCGGATAAGATACGAGGCCGTTGGGATCCAGCACGGCGTTCCGTATTACCGTCCTGAACCCACCGATTCCATATTCTGCTAACAGTCATTGGATCTCGACCAACGCCATCAGAAATGTCGCGATACGATAAACCGCAATCGCGATAGGCTACAATCCGACCTTTATCAAAGTCCGAAACGTGATGGTACGCATTTAACCTCCTTATACGAGGCATCACAACAACGTTTCACCAGGCAACGCCGGTCAATTGCTGTTTGTGTGTGAGAAATCGGTTGGAAACTTTCCTCATGTTAGCACGTTGTAGGTGTCGCCACCGGCGCCAACCTTATGTGAATGCTCTGAAAAGCTAATCATTTGCATATCACAGCATCATCTTCCTGTAGGTTAAATTTCGGGTCTGTAGCACGTCATCTTCGTGATGCAGCAATTTTAATGGCCAGTAGTGTACTTCGGCCTGTTCATAACTACGAAACTGCTGACGAACCCTGCTTCTCCATGACAGCGCAAGGCCTTACACAAGTATGCGCAATAGAGAGGAACACGCAAAACGTCGTTGAATTCTTCTTCCTCATCCACTGTACAGCCCGCATCACGTTCCTTCCAACTTCCATCTGTTTGGACCAATGAAGGATGCACACCGCGGGAAGTAATACGTGGATGATGTAGAGGACACTTATGCAGCAAAACGTTGTCTCAGACATCGACTAGTAGGGTGGTACCACGTGGGCATACAGGGCCTCCTAGTAAGATGGCGGAAGGCCGTCGCATTAAACGGAGATTATGTTGAAAAACAGGGTTCTGTAGTCAATGGTGTGAGGAATGATGTCGTATATTAGACTCCTGAAGAAAACCAACCTTGTATCAGAAAAAATGTGTTACATTACTTATTGTACGCCCCTGATATTACTTATCGGAGCATTCAGTCTGACAGAAACCTGGATCAGTAGGAGGATCATCAACTCCCCCTTCATCTACATCTGCATGACTGCTGTGTAATTCACACTTAAGTGCCTGGCAGAAGGTTCACTGAAGCACCTTAACCTCCTTATCTACCGCTCCACTCCCGAACGGCGCGCGGGAAAAGAGAGCACTTAAACCTTTCGGTGCGAACTCTGATTTCTTTTATTGAAACTTCCCCTTTGTATATAAAGAATGACAGTGCTGGAAAAACTCTTACGTTCTTTGATTTTCGAACAGCTGAGCAAAACTGTACGTACTCAAACAGTTTTCTCTTTACTTATTCTGATCATCACTAAACTGACACACAATATTTTTAAGGCAACGTAATCTGACTTTCAATAGTCCCCACAAAACAATGGCCCTGACTAACAATAATCTATACCTTTCATGGATCGCTTACCTCACAAAAATCTTCGTTACTCGAACTATTGCAATACAGTGAGCGCCAATACTGCCAGCTAAATAAAAGATTCCAACTAATGAAGGCATTATTTACTAATAGGCGTAGTTAGGAAATTGTGATAGAGAATAAACAATATATTTACCTTTATAGTGTTCAAAAGTCATAACATATATATCAATTCATGACATCTAGTCTTACAAATTTTCTTTTTCTAACGGACACACGTCCAGATTGTCGTCTCATAGTTACCTCTCAAAACTCTGGCATCTCTCTCCCCACATCCACCACTGCTGGCGCCTCACCTCCAACTGCCCAAAGCTTCACTGGTGAATATTCCAACAATGAGTCCAACCAGTCACAGACTGCACACAGCGCAGTCAGCGATTCTCATACAGAGCACTACGTGGCGTCACCAACATAAAAACCTAAACAGCCTACTTACATTATTTTATTACGAAGATCATTTCTCTCTCTGTAGGCGAGCATCAACAGAATATTTTCGTATTCGGAGGAGAAATGGAATACGGCTTTGTTGTAACGATTGCAGCCCCAACTCGCGTATCATATGCGTGAGACTTTCTGCCCTATTGATACCCTTCCCGTTTCTGAACCCGAATGGCCGATTGAACAGTGAATTTACTTTCAAAAACTTTTCTTAAGGAATTTACTTTATTTACTAGCGATTCATCAAGAACATTAACACATTTAATCACACTATGTGAGCGTGGAAGTAGTTGCCAATGGGTAACCGATGGAACAAATTTTAAAAAAAAATTTTAATAAATGGAAATTTTATTCCTAAAAGTCCCCCTTTTCTATTTTTTTAAAATATATTTAAAATTATAATCAGAAAGCACCCTGTAAATATGAAGTTACAATTTATTCAGAGGCAGATATAACATTTTTTTTATAGTATGAGATTTCTGGCTGAGAACCTTGCCGCTCCCTTTTAACACGGCCGTAGTCACGACCGCTCACAACAACCTCTGAAAGACTACACTGGTGCAAACCTGCAACACACCAGATCACTTTAACTAAAAATTTTAACAACTCACACAAACACATAATCTATGCACCCTGTAAGAGGGATGGAAATGGAACAAAACTCACACATTAAAAATTATTTGCCACCAAAAGTGTAACTTGTTTTTAAAAGAACTCTTACGGGGAAAGGGTGGCAACTTTATCCATGAAATGCAGTTTTACATAAAATTTACAAACATGGTCTACATTACACATATACCACCTCGCAAGATGATAGGCAATATAAAATCATATCTCAGGAATTCGGCCTTTACATCTTAATTCTATAAATTCGTTACCACCGAATCCGACAAACATGACAGAGGCAGCTATTAACGTATGGCAGACCGACTGACAGACAGACAGACACTAACTGCCTAACAAATGCGGACGGGATACAGACGAGCAAGCTGGGGATGAAAGACTGACCCAGAGAACAAGTAGAATTTAACAAGTAAATGAAACAACATATCACGATCACTTAACTTCTAACAAACTGCAATGTCTGGCGAAGACCCGGCGTAGTACCCCCAAAACGCTCTCCCGAACCGTCCGCTGACAGCCGCTTCAACGGACGCAGGAAGGCGCGCCGATCTCCCGTCTCACGGCGTCGCAGCTCGCCCCGGCCAGACCGATGTGGGTTGACTTGCTGCTCTCGTGTCGGCCGCGAAGCCACTACGCCTCGCTATACGGCGCGGCCCACTGGACTGACGTGGAGATCTCACATGCGCCGACGCTCAAGACGGACAAGTCATCTTGCGTCCCAGTGCGCGACCGACCAACCGATCGATCCAACCGCCAATGACCATTGCCTAAACAAACTCGAGCAGACTGGCGGCCTAACGCATACTAGCACTCCGGACGACAGACAGACACTGACTGCCCCACACTGACCCGGCTGACCAACTGACCCAGACTCACTCCGACTGACCAACTGCCGAGCTGATAGCGCCCCTTAAATGCACGTGAACAGGCTACCTTTCCCCTTTCACACCAGAGGGAGACACCAAAGCTGCGATAGCCACAGCGGCGCCAACGCCAGAAACGGAGGGCGACTGCTTTACACTATGCGCTGCGGCGCGCTCTTCAAAACAGCAAATTTTACCAAGGCTCATCGATTTCTTTTTCCAAGTCACTGAAAAAATGGTTATCATCGAAATCACCAGTGCAAAAACTATGTAGAGCGCGAGCAATGGGAGAGAGGTACCGCTAGCTGACGAAAGCAGTGTGGGACTTAGCACAGATCAGAAACGTACGAATTGCTTATTTGGAGTACAGATAGTTCAGAATTCTACAAGTACCTGCTATGACAATATAGAACCTTCATTGTGGAGTCTACATGGCCTCCGACAGA
The DNA here is from genome assembly GCF_023898315.1 of Schistocerca nitens. Classification (NCBI taxonomy): domain Eukaryota; kingdom Metazoa; phylum Arthropoda; class Insecta; order Orthoptera; family Acrididae; genus Schistocerca; species Schistocerca nitens. The sequence continues at coordinate 1,188,180,300 of NC_064614.1, read as the reverse complement.
GGGGAGGAGTTACAACGTGAGCTATGAACTTTCACGCATAACACGACCAAGACTCGGACGTAGTCGGGTAGACTGCTGCTCCTCGAGTTCTACTCGCGTTACGTCCACTGTCTGTTGTTTCTTTTCAATCTTTAGGTGTAACGGAACGCTGTTGCTATAGAATACATTCTGCAAATCAAGCTGTGGTCCCAAACAGAATATGTTGTCCAAATAAAAGCAATTGCAATGCCACAAAAACTGCCTACCAAAAATTTATGCAAATAGGTCACACATTGATATTCATGTAAGTATTGTCGGAAAATGCAAATTTATAAATTTGGCGACCGATGTATGAATGTGCGATCCTGCAGCGCAATTTCACCGCGCAGCTGGCAAGGGTAGTAAACAGAGGACGTGTGGACATCAGAGCATGAAGTCTGTGCGAATTTCATTCCGTGTACTCAGTTGGACAGTAACAATGCCTCGCGGACACGTTCGTCAACAATATACGCAGATGTCAGCATTTGAGAGAGGACGCGTAGCTGCTCGAAGATGCTGGTTGGAGTAATCGGCGAATCGCTCGAAATTTGAATAGGAGCGATGCCACAACTCGATGATGTTGACCGGAATGGTTGGACCATGGCCGAACACAGCGTCACGAAGAAAGAACTAGAGAGACGAAAAAACATGAGGACCGAGCAGTCTTGGGAGAGGCACTCAGAGCCATGGATTCATCATTATCATCGATGCATCGTGCAACTACAATTTCAGTGATCACAAGGACCGTTAATAGGTGGCTACCAATGACCTCTGTATAATAACAAGCCCATATACAGTGGCAAACATAGTGCTCCCTGAACTTGAAAATTTAGAGGCAACCGCCGTCAGGGTCATGTTCAACGGAGCCTACACTACACTGGTGTCTGTATACAACAGCCCTAAGAACACCAAGACACGCCACATCAGCACTATACTCAACATATCACCGCGCGTAATCGCCGCTGGAAATTTTAACGTAGAACACCCTGACTGGAACTCACATACACGAAACTCCAACGGCAATAAACTATACGAACACGCACCAGGACGAAACTACATAACACTAGCGCCGACCGAACAGACGCACATTCCGTACAGGAGATATCACAGGCCAGACGTGATAGACATGGCCCTCATCAAGGGTATAACAACGACACTCAACGATGCTGTTGAAAAAGATCTGCCCTCAAATCACCAACCTGCTATACGGTACATTGAAGAAATACTGCAGCACATGGACCAACGCAGGATGTTAGACTACAGGAGCGCGAATTGGACATTGTTCAAGGAAACGCTTGACAGTCGCATCACACCTACCCTCGCGATTAACGAGACAGCTCAAATTGATGAGGCTGTCGAAACCCTCACTAGCGCCGTCCAAGACGCAACAGCCGACACCATACCAATCCGCACACCACAACATACTCTGCCCTGCCCCAGGAAATCCTGGACCTAATCACAATGAGGAACCGCCTCAGGAGAAATTCGCAGAATACCAGGCGCCAGTACTTCAAACAGCACATAAACAGGCTCCAGGGAATAATCCGGGATAAAATCCAAACATTTAAAACACAACAGTGAAACCAGAAACTCGGAGGGCTGGACAGCACGCGACCTGGCGTGTGGCAGTTGTCCCGCCACTTCACCAGGAAGGAACTGAACACACCCACGCTACAAGCGCCCGACGGACCGGCATATTCTGCGGAACTGATGGCCCTCACACTTGCAGCGTCATTCACACCGAACCTGGATCCCTCAGACCCAGCGTTCACACTTGCGACCGACCAGGCGGTTACACGCATCTTGGAGCAACCATCGCGCAACGACATCCGACAGACTAGCACAGCTGAAGTCAAATGGGCCATCATGCGTACCACAGCTAGGAAGGCGATGGCATTCAGAACCGTGTCCTCCAGGAATTCGCGGATAAAGCAGTAGAATACCTTACACACATCACGAATGCCATACTCACACACCAACACTTCTCCGTCTTTTGGAAGACGGCCAAGGTCCTGATGTTGAGGAAGCCGGGGAAAGACCACTCCCAGAAAATTGCCGAACCATCAGTTTGCTGAGCGAGCTGAGCAAGATCGTTGAGAACGTAATACTAAAACGACTCACTGCATTACGAACGACACCCTGAGGCCAGAGCAATTCGGCTTCAGGAATTACCACTCGACAACACAACTCCTCCGCATCGTTGAATAGATAACACACGGATACAACGCAAACAATACAACTGGGGCAGTGTTCCTGGACATCGAAAAGGCCTTCGACCGTCTGTGGCACAACGGCCTCATACGCAAACTCAGCGACGCGGGGTTCCCGGACGGGCTCGTACGTCTCATACACTCATATCTCACGGACAGGAGTTTCAACACCGAAGTGCAGGGCAAACAATCAACACGACTTGGTATTCAGGCTGGAGTACCCCAAGGAAGCATCCTAGGGCCCATACTGTTTAACCTCTACATTAATAACCTTCCAGCTACACGCAGCACGCGGATGACACCGCCCTCCTCGGGAAACCGTCTAACATTAACTCACGACTACAGACTGCACTCAGAGCGGCAGAGCCTTGGTTGGAGAAATGGCGTGTTAGAGTAAACGTCGACAAGTGCGAAACCGTTATTTTCTCTAGAAGACCGAAAATACTGCGCAAACATCAAGACTGCAACCCAATAACACTAGATGCACGCCCAACACGTTTCCGTGAGAAGGTCAGATGACCAAGAAAGCAAACGCTAGGCTCAAACAACTCTATCCTGTGCTTAACAGGAGTTGCACACTGAATAGGCGGGTGTCCAGGTCGATGTACATCACACTTATTAGACCTATGATGACGTATAGAAAGGTCCCAGAACTGCTCTCATTAATAAACGGTCACAACGCCCATATAGTACTAGGGACAGAAAGTTGGCTGAAACCAGACGTAAACAGTAATGAAATCCTAAACTCAGATTGGAATGTATACTGCAGAGACAAGCTGGACAGTGAAGGGGGAGCCGTGTTTATAGCGATAAGAAGTGCAATAGTATCGAAGGAAATTGACGGAGATCCGAAATGTGAAAAATTTGGGTGAAGGTCACGGTTAAAGCAGGCTCAGACATGGTAATTGGATGTCTCTATAGGCCCCCTGGCTCAGCAGCTGTTGTGGCTGAGTACCTGAAGGATAATTTAGAAAATATTTCGAGTAGATTTCCCCACCATGTTATAGTTCTGGGTGGAGATTTTAATTTGCCGGATATAGACTGGGAGACTCAAACGTTCATAACGGGTGGCAGGGACAAAGAATCCAGTGAAATTTTTTTAAGTGCTTTATCTGGAAACTACCTTGAGCAGTTAAACAGAGAACCGACTCGTGGCGATAACACATTAGACCTTCTGGTGACAAACAGACCCGAACTATTTTAAACAGTTAACGCAGAACAGGGAATCAGCGATCATAAAGCGGTTACTGCATCGATGATTTCAGCCGTAAATAGAAATATTAAAAAAGGTAGGAAGATTTTTCTGTTTAGCAAAAGTGACAAAAAGCAGATTACAGAGTACCTGACGGCTCAACACAAAAGTTTTGTCTCAAGTGCAGATAGTGTTGAGGATCAGTGGACAAAGTTCAAAACCATCGTACAATATGCGTTAGATGAGTATGTGCCAAGCAAGATCGTAAGAGATGGAAAAGAGCCACCGTGGTAGAACACCCGAGTTAGGAAACTGCTGCGGAAGCAAAGGGAACTTCACAGCAAACATAAACATAGCCAAAGCTTTGCAGACAAACAAAAATTACGCGAAGCGAAATGTAGTGTGAGGAGGGCTATGCGAGAGTCGTTCAGTGAATTCGAAAGTAAAGTTTTATGTACTGACTTGGCAGAAAATCCTAAGAAATTTTGGTCTTATGTCAAAGCGGTAGGTGGATCAAAACAAAAAGTCCAGACACACTGTGACCAAAATGGTACTGAAACAGAGGATGACAGACTAAAGGCCGAAATACTAAATGTCTTTTTCCAAAGCTGTTTCACAGAGGAAGACTGCACTGTAGTTTTTTCTCTAGATCGTCGCACAGATGACAAAATGATAGATATCGAAATAGACGACAGAGGGATAGAGTAACAATTAAAATCGCTCAAAAGAGGAAAGGTCACTGGACCTGATGGGATACCAGTTCGATTTTACACCGAGTACGAAAAGGAAATTGCCCCCCTTCTTGCAGCGGTGTACCGTGGGTCTCTAGAAGAGCGTAGCGTTCCAAAGGATTGGAAAAGGGCACAGGTCATCCCCGTTTTCAAGAAGGAACGTCGAACAGATGTGCAGAACTATAGACCTATATCTCTAACGTCGATCAGTTGTAGAATTTTGGAACACGTATTATGTTCGAGTATAATGACTTTTCTGGAGACTAGAAATCTACTCTGTAGGAATCAGCATGGGTTTCGAAAAAGACGATCGTGTGAAACCCAGCTCGCGCTATTCGTCCACGAGACTCAGAGGGCCATAGACACGGGTTCACAGGTAGATGCCGTGTTTCTTGACTTCCGCAAGGCGTTCGATACAGTTCTCCACAGTCGTTTAATGAACAAAGTAAGAGCATATGGACTATCAGACCAATTGTGTGGTTGGATTGAAGAGTTCCTAGATAACAGAACGCAGCATGTCATTCTCAATGGAGAGAAGTCTTCCGAAGTAAGAGTGATTTCAGGTGTGCCGCAGGGGAGTGTCATAGGACCGTTGATATTTACAATATACATAAATGACATTGTGGATGACATCGGAAGTTCATTGAGGCTTTTTGCAGATGATGCTGTGGTGTATCGAGAGGTTGTAACAATGGAAAATTGTACTGAAATGCAGGAGGATCTGCAGCGAATTGACGCATGGTGCAGGGAATGGCAATTGAATCTCAATGTAGACAAGTGCGATGTGCTGCGAATACATAGAAAGACAGTTTCCTTATCATTTAGCTACAAAATAGCAGGTCAGCAACTGGAAGCAGTTAATTCCATAAATTATCTGGGAGTACGTATTAGGAGTGATTTAAAATGGAATGATCATATAAAGTTGATAGCTGTTAAAGCAGATGCCAGACTGAGATTCATTGGAAGAATCCTAAGGAAAAGCAATCCGAAAACAAAGGAAGTAGGTTACAGTACGCTTGTTCGCCCACTGCTTGAATTCTGCTCAGCAGTGTGGGATCCGTACCAGATAGGATTGATAGTAGAGAAGATCCAACGGAGAGCAGCGCGCTTCGTTACAGGATCATTTAGTAATCGCGAAAGCGTTACGGAGATGATAGATAAACTCCGGTGGAAGACTCTGCAGGAGAGACGCTCAGTAGCTCGGTACGGGCTTTTGTCAAAGTTTCGAGAACATACCTTCACCGAAGAGTCAAGCAGTATATTGCTCCCTCCTACGTATATCTCGCGAAGAGACCATGAGGATAAAATCAGAGAGATTAGAGCCCACACAGAAGCATACCGACAATCCTTCTTTCCACGAACAATACGAGACTGGAATAGAAGGGAGAACAGATAGAGGAACTCAGGGTACCCTCCGCCACACACCGTCAGGTGGCTTGCGGAGTATGGATATAGATGTAGATGTAGATATTCTGCACCCGTCTGGGGATACGCTGAGCCCACTCGACTGCGCCGTCTGCAGCTCATACAGAACAAAGTACGCAGAACCATAAGCGATGCTCCGCGTTACACAGGCAACGAGGATCTTCAGCGGGAATATTGGTTACCCTCTTGCAGGTATTCCACAAACTCTCCACATGACACGAGACACTCGCATAACCCGTTTATTCTTTCTCTGGGGGACTACGATCACAACCATAGATGGAAACATAATAGACCAAAGACACTATTAGCAAGAATCTAAACATCTGTGGTCCATAGCGCGCTAACACAACAGTACTGATGAGCCCCTGCAACATAGCTACTAGTGGCAACCCCAGATGCTCGACCCGCCGAAAAACAGGCAATCGCAGGGAAACCTTACTGTACACAACGCTTAAACCAGCCACACATCGCCCCTACACTGTGAGCTGATCTACGGCCGATCGCCCACTAATGTATGACGACCTCGGACTGTTACAGGGACAAAGCCGCTCCATCAGGCGCAGTAGAATTCAGAGGAGCCGAGCTGCAGCGCCCGGACTGACCCATCTACAGCGAGCACCCGCAGAAACAAAGATAACGATGCACGATACCTCGCACTACCATAACCTCACCTTGCATGCACTGTCGCAACTAGCAAGCCGCTACTGCCCTTACTACCTATCCTACTGTCACAGAGGTTTTTTTCCATTGGCGCTTGCCTTGGCACTTTTATCCGTCTGCCCTTACAAACCGCTACCTTTCGATCGCTTTCGTCCGCTTTCTGTCTCCTGATGGACCATGTCAATGAGTAATCCTACCCAGACGCATGGACAACATCACGTTATGTTATACGGAGGTGACAGGAGAACTTTTGGTTTGGTCACCACGTCGATGTGGGCGTGGAGGGGCCCCATCCTTATAAAAAAAATGGTATTGGATTCATTCGACCTTGAATCTCACTGAATGGAGTAAAATTGTTTCCAGTGAGGAGTCCTTCTTCGAATTCAGCCCCGATAACCAGCGAAGACGTCTCTGGAGCCTCCCCGGACAATGGTTGTCCGCCGTACGGTCCGACAACCAGACGAGATGGTCTGGGGTGCCACTTATTTCAATGCGACGTCACTTCTGTTGTCATCTGCGGCCGTCATCCGTGGCAAACCTACCGCACAGTGGTACGTAGGTGATATTCTAAATCCCGTTTTGCCGCAGTTCGCGGCAGACCATCGTGGGTTTACATTTCAGCCTGCACACGACGAGAGTGTTGAGCCGTACTGCGGCTCGCGTTGGTGCTGTTCGTAGGTTTCCGCCCTTTGTTGGAGGCCAGACCGTATCGTTTTGTTGACATGGTTCTGGTTGTTTGTCTTCTTCTCGTGTTGACTGGCGACACTTTGTTTCAAAAGCGTTGCCTGTCCGCTAGTGGAAGCAGCGGCAGCTATCGATATGTAATAACTGTGGCCCTATCTTTGGGATAGGGTCTGTGACTGGCCCTTGTGTTTTATTATTGTATTTGCTCTTTTATTGTATTTTTCTAAATTTTTTTAAAATAATTGCCATTCTTGGCGTTACAGCGGGTTTAAATGATTGTGCTACCAAGTTTACCATCATTTTGTCTCACCTGTTTGGTTATCAGTTGCTTGTCCTTTTAAATTAACCTTTGCTGTTGTATTTGCGGTTTTACTGTATGTTTTTTAATTTTTTTACTTAATTGCCATTCTTGGCGTTACAGCAGGTTTAAATGGTTGTGCTACCAAGTTTATCATCATTTTGTATCACCTGATTGGTGTCTTTTTAAATTTAACCTTGCTATTGCATTGCTGTTTTACAGTTTGTTTGTTAAATTTTTTTTATTATTGCCGTTCTTGGCGTTAAAGGCCTTCAGCCGTGACTGTGATTACTTGACTTAAAATTCTAATTGGGATCACATTCGCTTGGCTTTTAAAACATTATTTGCTGTGGCTGTATTTTATGCTCATTAAGTAAATTTTAACGCACTGAAAGCACTATTAATTACACAGCTGTTTATTCCTTCATTAATAACGTGTGATGTCTTTATTTATTGCTGAATCTGGAATTACCGTATTAAAATAAATGTTTGTAATTGCAAAAGGGAACCGACAGTAACTGATTACGGCCCCGTCCATAATCGTAACCGAATCCTTGACTACCAGGTCTGAAGTGTCTTAGGCTGTATAAGTGTATATTCCAGCTACTCGTGCTCCTAATCCTGTTTTTACACTAGTTTCAAATACCGCCTACAATTAAAAAGTGAATTAATATGTGTTAGCATCACAGGCACAAAAGCTATTTGACAGTCACATGAAATTACAGAGCAGGGCAGGTGAACTGAGTACGTGTGTCACACAAGTATGGACGCTGTACCGTCGGCACTGGACGCTAAAACCGTGACATGAGGCACTTACCTATACTCGCTGGTGTGTATCGACCCTTGGGTTCGGGAGCACCGAAGAACACGTTAAGTAAATAGCTGCTGTTCTGGTATGGCGAACGGTTACGTGAGATAAAATATCATGAGTACTATGAATCTCACTTTATGTCATAGGTAGACGATACACAGTATCCACGTACCACAGGCTGCTACTGAATGGTTATGGACCAGAATTGGGTGTGGGAGCAAGTGCCCACGCGCGAGAATTCCTGGCTCATACACGGACAAGACGAAGAGAATAAATTTGAGGAAAATTGGTCACATTCTGCCGGCCAAACCCAGCGCCAATACGGTGTTCTCAAAGATACGACCCTCTTTCATTCGACCAATTACTGAAACTTTAAGTGCACTTTGCTATCAATGCACCTTTTCCAGACAAAGCAGCTCCGTGAGATCTTTATTCTGTCATTTTACGTATGAATAAGTTAGTTTTATCTCTTTCTGTCTTTCTCGTGAGCTACGGAAATATAGTTGTAGCTCCATAAATACTGGTTTACGTGCAGAATGGCACACAGCTTTCCGGTTCCCTTCAGCGTAATTTGTACGTCACTTTTTTTTCGTACGCTTTGAAACGCCGTCCAGTAAGGAGGCGCTCCAGTGGTGGAGAAAGACTTTTCATACTAGATAGTCCTATGTTCAGAATTGGTTATAGACATTCGCCTCTGCGAGCCGGCTTACCACTCCAGTAAATTATTCTCGTTAAATAAAGAGAGCTGACATTTAACATTCCAAGTTTTACTTAACAGAGGTACCTGAAAGATTGTCAAATATAATTTCGTGAACGACTGGCCACTATATACTTTACAATTGGAAAAGCCACTTTTCAGACGTCCTGCGTGCTACAAAACCATCAGAAACACCTGATTAGGTTCCTGCTGCGTACTGAACGCTGAGAAACCGTTGAAAGCGAACACCCTCTTACTAAGTAGTGGATTCGCTTGTTTCCAACGCGCGCATTGCTTTTATGAATAAGGTGAACTTCACCAGCTGTTAATTTGTGTATACTGTTTCTGATAATAGTGATGATGGTTTCCGCTATCTGGTAATGCGTGACGCCGAAGGATGCCGAAATAACTCTCCATACTACAGTTGACCTGTCGCACATTACTGTTAGACGATGTGGAAAATATTGTCTTTGTGCGATACGTTTCTTATGAACAACTATATTTAAATACTACTACAGACTTTCTATTTATATACAAAACTTTTTCAAAAAAATTGTATGAAATCATTTAACTGTTTTGATCGCAAAAGTACCTTACTTTACAACTGACTGCTAGTTTTAGTTTCAAAAATAACCACCTACAAATCGTTCATGGTAGACACTGTCTCAGTAGAAAGTAAGCTATAATGCAATCGTCCGATAATGTACAGCGGAACATGCTCGCTAACGAACCAAATTTTCAGTACATTGTTGATTATACCAACGAAGTTACAGAGTATAATTCCGAACCAGGCCTGTCAGGAAGTGTACATGAGTATGAAATTGGCACAGCCTCTTCGCGAACTGTCAACGAGAAAAATTTAAAACACAAAAATATGCAAAAAGTTATATTATGATTTTTTTTCCTGATGTTTAAGGGAAAACTAATGATTTTACACGATCCAGTGACATTGTGACCGCCGCCTACATTCGACGTCACCAGGTAATAACCAGTCAGAGATGGCAGGTGGCAGCACTGGCAGTGCAGGATGTATAAAGCATATCGGGGAAATTCGAAAGCGGTAGGATCACAGTTCAAATGGTTCAAATGGCTCTGAGCACTATGGAACTTAACATCTGAGGTCATCAGTCCCCTAGAACTTAGAACTACTTAAACCCAACTAACCTAAGGAAATCACACACATCCATGCCCGAGGCAGGATTCGAACCTGTGGCCGTACCGGTCGCGTGGTTCCAAACTGAAGCGCCTAGAACCGCTCGGCCACTGGATCACAGTTCATCGAGACTTTCTGTTTACGGGTCCCTGCCAGAGACGAGACATTTTGTTCTCTCGACCGGGCAGTACCGTACAGCCGCGTCACGTTCCAGACTCTAGAAATGGTCTTGTTTGCAACACGGGTACTACGACGAACTATGGAACAGGGCGAATTGTCAGCACGGCGACTGGTGTCGCGACTCGGGGAGTTGCACCACGTCGTCGAAGTACTGTATCGCGGTGCACGTATCCTTGTGGGGACACACTGTGGGGGACGAACGTCACCGAAATGCATTCGTCGTCTTAGGACCCAGCGCCTAGCCCTGTAGTATGGGTGTCGTTCGTTACGCAATACGATCACTTCTGGTTCGTATAGCTGGCAATTTGGACGGCAGGCTTTACATGTCTGACGAGTCAAGGCCGGTTGCGGTACCCTGTTTTCGAGGTCTCAGTTACTTTATTCGTCAACAAGATAACGCCAGACAGCACGTATCCTGTGCTGTCCCGACCTACCTCGATAGTGAGGACGTTTCACTGATGCCCTGGCTGTCACGTTCATCTTACTGGAAACATCTCGTCACGGGTCGCCAAGAAACCGGCAAACCACCATTCACCAGCCACTAAGACTGCAGAACTCCGGCGTAAAGTGTAAGCGGGGTGGAATGACGTGCACGTACAGTTGCGCTCTGTCAAATCTACGGTTCGGTAGTTTTGGTACAGTATACAAGTCGTTTAGTAAATGGTAGGTTTACTGGAAGTATTAGTAACGTTGGTAGGGAAAGAACCATAACTAAATTAGAGAGAGTCTGAGAGCGGAGGGGCGGGGGGGGGGGGGGGGGAAGGGAGGGGAGGTGGGTTCTATGCCTCATATGCCTCAGTCCGTAACAATGGAACCCTTATAGGATCACTTTATTGCCCATCCGACTGTGTGTCTGTCAGTGTCGAGACCTTTTTTCTATGGATCAGGTTAGCGTATCAAGTTCAAATGTAAGCAACATACTAGAGGCTACGGTCTATGGCCGGTGTAAAAATTTAAGCTTCTAAGTCAATTCAGTCAAAAGATACCGTCATTTATGTTATGTACTTTGAAACTCGCAAACCCACTCTTCAAAGCCTATAGAGTACTCCCCGTTGACCTAGAACCATGAAATTTCACAACAAAAGTAAAGGAAAAACATCCGAAAATTGTTAATCTGTAATTACATATCACGAACAAAATTTGTAATTTTTCGTCTGCCTGTATGTGAGCCTGTTAAGAACCCTTTTTCTCGTGAGTAAGTTGGTGTGTCAAATTCAAATTAATCACATACTAAGATCTATGGTGCCTTGGCGATTTAAGAAACTGAAGCCTCTAAATCAATGCAGTCAAACGATACGACCTTTTATGTAACATATCTTGATACTCGCAAACTCACTCATCAAAACCCATAGGGTACTTCTTATTTGGCAACAAGCAAGGTTTCACAGTATAAGAAAAAAAATCTGAAATTTGTTAAGTTGTAATTATATCACATAAATTTTTTGCAATCATCTGTCAGAGGCATAACAAACGAACATTACTGCGCACAAAGATAAAATGTAAGTTGCGATCATATCTCAGCAAGTAAATCAAAAGTATTTCATTAAATCTCCCACGTATAAACTGAAGTCCCCTGCTCGCCTCTTTTTTTTTTTTTTGTATCTGGGCTAGTCTCTGGAACAACTGTACAGATTTTGATATTGTCTTGGAATTCTCAGGACCATTATATATCTATATCGACAACAGGCAAAAGTCGTTGAGATTCTCGATCCCCAGGATCAACGAACTATATAAATATGGATAAGTACGTTTGCATGGAAACCTCAGTCCGCGAGTTCTATTTGCATTTGGCCAATTTTTCGTTTGCTTGTTTGTTTTGCACATAATTAGAACCAGACATCGTTCAGTGTTAGTCCAGGCATATTTTATACGCTTACCAAATATAAATTTCACTTTCTAAGTAACAAAAATTATTATATCGCGTAACTTCTGCGTTTTAATGTAACCAAAGCAATTATTTTTGATTAAAGTACAATTTACAGGCACAAACATAAAAAATTTGTATAATTACTAGTATTTTGTACTCAACAGAATGTTCATCACGATCAGAGGCAGGGGTTTCCAGTTATTACTGATAAGTGTGAAAATTGTTTATGAACAACAAAAACGTGTTGGTATAAGCTCGACTAGGTACTGAAGCTATGTTTGACGTGTTCTTTTAAGTTTTTTAATATTACCTTTTTTGAGGAAATTGCGTTTTCTAGCGGCATATGAAAACTTGTACTTCTTATTTTTACTACAACGTTGCAGATCATAAAGTTCTGAATAAAAACTGATTTCTTTACTGTAAAGCCGGCCACTGTGGTCGAGCGGATCTAGGCACTTCAGTCCGGAACTGCGCGACTACTACGGTCGCAGGTTCGAATCCTGCCTCGGGCATGGATGTGTATGATGTCCTTAGGTTAGTTAGGTTTAAGTACTTCTAAGTCTAGGGGACTGATGACCTCCGATGTTAAGTCCCATAGTGGTCACAGCCGTTTGAACCATTTTTTTACTGTAAATACTGTTTCTTTTTAAGTAACAGACAGGAGGATAACCACGTAAATATTTCTTAATTTACGCGGCTCTTCACATATCCTAGTAAGACACTGATTGCATACACAAAGAAAGTGATCGAAATAGATTAACGACCGATAGATACGCAATACACCTGATGTACGGGTAACGTGGTTACGATATTAACTGACCAGGGCTTCTAGGAAACCTACCGTTCTCTACACTTATTTATGACAGTAAACTGTAGCCTGTGGTAGTTTGACAACTCAGTTTGACTCGATGCACAGCGGGACTGGAGTCACCCTCTCTACCAGAGATGATATCACTGCATACTGAATTTCACACATTGTATATATCCAGATAGACTACAAATTTAACAATGAATTCTTCCTACTACTGTTCTGGATACACACAGTAATTTAAAACTTCATCATTTGGTATCTTTCCTGCCGCTGGAATTTTAGGAGCCAGCAATCTAGTAAATTCTACTCGACCTGAATGCTTCTTTTTGTCGTTTAAATGCGAGATATGAATGAAACCGGAAAATTATTAGCACGCATATGTCATCCACATTCGCAATTAAAGTGACTAATGAATCATTGGACCCACAGAGGGCGAGTAAAGTACTGCACCGGCAAAGATTAAAGCTGCATAAAAAAGGGTGAAAAACTGACTTTAATTATACGAGTGTCACAGAGCAAGGATCTATAATTACTTGGGTCTGCATTAAAGATCAAAAGCAGTTCTTAGCAAAAGGAATGAGGCACTGTTAAAAGGACCATAAATATTACTTCAGTATACATGTACAGAGAGGGAAAGTCCGCTTCAACAGGCCTTACGTGTGTTTCGATCTGTTTAAAAAGTGCTTTGAAGGATTGCTGGGTAACTTTCGTACAATTTATGCCAAGTTGGAGAAGTAAAGAGAAACGAAGTTCACGAAGAACTCTGCGAAGGGAGGGACTTATTCTCCACGAGCGCTAAATCATATTCATTTCAGGCAGTCGCGTTCATAAATTTCTGTACAGGTGACATCTTTGTGGAAGTTAAGGTATTTCACAGTACGAATTTCAGAGGAGAAGTCTCGGAAAGGACTGGTTTTATTTCCCAGCCGTGTTCGCCGATTTCGCTTCGCTGAGTTTCAGCTGAGTTATTGTTTTCCCTATTCTTTTACACAGTGCCTATTTTGCACTGTTCTTCCACTCTTTAATAAATTAATCCCTTCTCTTTAATGAATTAATCCCTTGGTGAAACCGTAAACATTCCTAATTAACAGCGTTAAAGGTCTTTTTCAGTATTTCTTAATGATTTGTAGAGTTCCTTGCCTCGTTCTGTAACAACAGAACCCACGATGGGTTTGTTGTACGTCTGTCTCTCGGAATGTTAAGATCCTTTTTTGTCAGGAATTAGTAGACGTATCAAGTTCAAATTTATTTCGCAGATTAAGGTATGTGGTCTCCTGGTGGCGTAAAATTTTTAAACTTCTACATCACTTCATGTATTTTGATACTCGAAAATTGACTCATCAAAACCTATAGTGTACTTCTCGTTGACCTAGAACCATGAAATGTAGCAAAAAGCAAGGTTTCATAGTCCAGGTAAAGAAGAATATCCGAAAATTCTAAATTTGTAATTATATAACATAAAAAAAATTATTGGCATTTTTATTCGTCTGTCTGTCTGTCCGTCCGTTATGACCGTTTTTCTCTGGAACAGTCTGGCATTTCAAAATGAAATTTGTGACAGATACTACGATAAATGGTCCCTTGGCGGTGTAGAAATTTTACTCCTCTAAGTGAATGCAATCACTAGATGCGGCCATTAATGTCACATACTTTGGTAATCAAAAACTCACTCATCAAAATCTACAGGGTCTTTGCGTTGACATAGAATTACGAAATTAGGTAAAAAGCAAGGTTTCACAGTGCAATTGAAGGGAAAAATCCGAAATTGTTAACTTGTAATTGTATCACAAGACAAAAAAGATTTCTTTCGTCATTTGATGTTCGACTTCAAACTTGAAATTAAAACATTCTGGGAGCAATATCTTGCCAGTATCCGTATCGATAAAAAGCAAAAATATTAAATATCCTCGATTCCACGAATGATGGTTCAAATGGCTCTGAGCACCGAGGGACTCAACTTCTGAGGTCATTAGTCCCCTAGAACTTAGAACTAGTTAAACCTAACTACCCTGACATCACACACATCCATGCCCGAGGCAGGATTCGAACCTGCGACCGTAGCGGTCTCGCGGTTCCAGACTGCAGCGCCTAGAACCGCCGGCCACTTCGGCTGGCCACGAATGATAAATTGTCTGTATACATAATTTTGTGCGGAACTTTGAGTGTGTGGGTCCTCCTCGCACCTGGACAATTGTTACTACCGTTACCTGTAATACTGTTACTTCCGTTTCTGTGGTTACTCTACATTACAGAAAATTTTTATGAACTCAGATAAAATTAAAGTTTCCTTTTAATATTAATTTTTAGTAATAGCCTTCTTTGACCAAAAGATTATCACATAAATTGGAAATTTTATTGTCTCATGGAGCAAAACGATTTTCAAACTGCTCCGAAGTAGTCGCTTTCTGCGCCTTACGAGTTATGTTATATTCATATAATTTGTTAGTTTTTGGAAGAAAATTACAAACAAAAATTGTAATCGATTTGTTAACGGAACTTTTTTGCTGTTGTCACAATACTGTGACCAGTCGAGCGGCATGGTCGTTACATGCATGCGACGCGTGTCCTTTACTTCTGAGAGATGAGAGCATTTTACATTCATGCGTCGAGTAGAAGGCACACAAAAATTTGACAGAGAAGGAAATGAAGAGATTCTACATCAACAGGGACGGTAACCAACACTGGATGCGTAATTCAGCGCAAAAAAGAAAAAAAATGGGTACAATATGTGATCTGGATGGCCAAAACATTAATTCCCAGATAGGTCCAAAGTTGCATACCCAATGAAGCGATGCACATTTGAAGAATCGATGAGGGTGGTGGTGGTGGTGGTGGTGATGGTGGTGTTTGTGACGATGATAATGATGGTGACGTTGATAATGATGATGATGGTGACCATGATAATGGTGGCGACATTATCACAATGGAGAAAGTTCGAGAAGAGGGACGTCAGCTGTTGTAAGTGGCAGATAATTACATTTCTTTCCCTGTCTTAAGGCAGGGTTGTGCGATTTTGAGATCTGGTCCATTAGAGAGCAAGACAATTTTCAGTGAAAAACTTTTTATTAGCGAATCACGCCTGAGCATGAAACATCCTGAAAGATAACATAATATAGAGTGCTGAAAAAATGCTCTATTTTTATTTTAAAATCAATTTAATTGCATTGATGCTTCCAGTATTCTGCTTACATTTTGCTCCTCTCGTTGCTTTACAAAAGCAGTCAGACTTTGTGGGTCGTCTGCTTTTCAACTCGTTTTTGGCTGAGTATTATACTACCGTAAAAATGCACCACGCGTTTTTAATCTCTTTTTGCACTGCGTTGTCGATTCTCGCGCTTTTCCCGGAATATCCGATACGTTATACTACGCTCAGTTTACTCATGTGTGTAAATATTGGCAAATTAGAACGTTCAACGCACATGGCGATTCGTAATCGTGCGAGTGCGCCACAATGTTTGTCTGTTTCGAATATTGCAGAACGATTGGCGAAAATGAATAATAAATTTAGTTGATTACAGGTTTTTTTGCGGTGGAGCATGGTGATGGTAGTTACTAAGATGAACGTGTTATGTAATTTAGTTAACTGCTCTCTTCTTTTGTGTCATAATTATTATCTCTTTATTCAGTTGAGTGCAACACTTTTCTGCTCGAAATAAAAAAAAAAAGAAATGGGCGTATTCTATGTGTGCAATGAATTTTTTTATACTAAAAAGGAATTTAAAATCTGGGAGGAAAAAACCTCTTCGATAGTCAATAAATTCAAACTGATGAAGTACCGTACGAAAAAAATAGATGTAACTTCTGTAAATACACCATCTTATCAAAAGTATCCGGACACCTGGCTGACAATGACAAGTTCGTAGCGGCCTCCGTCGGTAATGCTGGACTTCAATATGGTGTTGGCCCACCTTTAGCCTTGATGAGAGCTTCCACTCTCGCAGGCACACGTTCAATCAGGTGCTGGAAGGCATCATGAGGAATGGCAGCCAACTCTTCACGGAGTCCTGCACTGTTGAGAGGTATCGATGTCGGTCGGTGAGGCCTGGCACGAAGTCGGCGTTGCAAAACATCCAAAAGGTGTTCTATAGGATTGAGGGATGTTACTGTCGTGCAACCACTCCGCCACAGGCCGTGCATTATGAACAGGGGCTCGATCGTGTTGAAAGATGCTATCGCCATCGCCGAATTGCTCTTCAACAGTGGGAAGTAGGAAGGTGCTTAAAACCTCAATGTAGGCCTGTGGTATGATAGTGCCACGCAAAACAACAAGGGGAGCAAGCCAACTCGATGAAAAACACGACCACACCATAACACCACCGCCTCCGAATTTTACTGTTGGAACTACACACGCTGGCAGATGACGTTCAGCGAGCGGGCTTTCGCCATACGCACACACTGCCCACGGATCGTCACATTGTGTACCGTGATTCGTCACTCCACACATTTTTTCCATTGTTCAATCGTCCAATGTTTACGCTCCTTACACCAAGCGAGCGTCGTTTGACATTTACCAGTGTGATGTGTGGCTTATGAGCAACCCCTCGACCATGAAATCCAAGTTTTCTCACCTATCGCCTAACTGTCATAGTACTTGCAGTGGATCCTGATGCAGGTTGGAACTGCTGTGTGATGGTCTGGATAGATGTCTGCCTATTACACATTACGACCCTCTTCAACTGTCGGTGGTCTCTGTCAGCCAACAAACGAGGTTAGTCTGTACGCTTTTGTGCTGTACGTGTCCCTTCACGTTTCCTCATCACTATCACATCGGAAACAGTGGACCTACGAATGTTTTTTTTTTTTTTTTTTTGGTCATCAGTCTACTGACTGGTTTGATGCGGCCCGCCACGAATTCCTTTCCTGTGCTAACCTCTTCATCTCAGAGTAGCACTTGCAACCTACGTCCTCAATTATTTGCTTGACGTATTCCACGTATTCCAATCTCTGTCTTCCTCTACAGTTTTTGCCCTCTACAGCTCCCTCTAGTACCATGGAAGTCATTCCCTCATGTCTTAGCAGATGTCCTATCATCCTGTCCCCTCTCCTTATCAGTGTTTTCCACATATTCCTTTCCTCTCCGATTCTGCGTAGAACCTCCTCATTCCTTACCTTATCAGTCCACCTAATTTTCAACATTCGTCTATAGCACCACATCTCAAATGCTTCGATTCTCTTCTTTTCCGGTTTTCCCACAGTCCATGTTTCACTACCATACAATGCTGTACTCCAGACGTACATCCTCAGAAATTTCTTCCTCAAATTAAGGCCGGTATTTGATATTAATATACTTCTCTTGGCCAGAAATGCCTTTTTTGCCATAGCGAGTCTGATTTTGATGTCCTCCTTGCTCCGTCCGTCATTGGTTATTTTACTGCCTAGGTAGCAGAATTCCTTAACTTCATTGACTTCGTGACCATCAATCCTGATGTTAAGTTTCTCGCTGTTCTCATTTCTGCTACTTCTCATTACCTTCGTCTTTCTCCTATTTACTCTCAAACCATGAGTATTAGACTGTTCATTTCGTTCAGCAGATCATTTAATTCTTCTTCACTTTCACTCAGGATAGCAATGTCATCAGAGAATCGTATCATTGATATCCTTTCACCTTGAATTTTAATTCCACTCCTGAACCTTTCTTTTATTTCCATCATTGCTTCCTCGATGTACAGATTGAAGAGTAGGGGCGAAAGGCTACAGCCTTGTCTTTCACCCTTCTTAATACGAGCACTTCGTTCTTGATCGTCCACTCTTATTATTCCCTCTTGGTTGTTGTACGTATTGACCCGTCTCTCCCTATAGCTTACCCCTACTTTTTTCAGAATCTCGAACAGCTTGCACCATTTTATATTGTCGAACGCTTTTTCCAGGTCGACAAATCCTATGAAAGTGTCTTGATTTTTCTTTAGCCTTGCTTCCATTATTAGCCGTAACGTCAGAATTGCCTCTCTCGTCCCTTTACTTTTCCTAAAGCCAAACTGATCGTCACCTAGCGCATTCTCAATTTTCTTTTCCATTCTTCTGTATATTATTCTTGTAAGCAGCTTCGATGCATGAGCTGTTAAGCTGATTGTGCGATAATTCTCGCACTTGTCAGCTCTTGCCGTCTTCGGAATTGTGTGGATGATGCTTTTGCGAAAGTCAGATGGTATATCGCCAGACTCATATATTCTACACACCAACGTGAATAGTCGTTTTGTTGCCACTTCCCCTAATGATTTTAGAAATTCTGATGGAATGTTATCTATCCCTTCTGCCTTATTTGACCGTAAGTCCTCCAAAGCTCTTTTAAATTCCGATTCTAATACTGGATCCCCTATCTCTTCTAAATAGACTCCTGTTTCTTCTTCTGTCACATCAGACAAATCTTCACAATCATAGAGGCTTTCAATGTATTCTTTCCACCTATCTGCTCTCTCCTCTGCATTTAACAGTGGAATTCCCGTTGCACTCTTAATGTTACCACCGTTGCTTTTAATGTCACCAAAGGTTGTTTTGACTTTCCTGTATGCTGAGTCTGTCCTTCCGACAATCATATCTTTTTCGATGTCTTCACATTTTTCCTGCAGCCATTTCGTCTTAGCTTCCCTGCACTTCCTATTTATTTCATTCCTCAGCGACTTGTATTTCTGTAGTCCTGATTTTCCCGGAACATGTTTGTACTTCCTCCTTTCATCAATCAACTGACGGCGGGGTCAGGGATTTTCTCTGCCTCGTGATGGCTGGGTGTTGTGTGCTGTCCTTAGGTTAGTTAGGTTTAAGTAGTTCTAAGTTCTAGGGGACTTATGACCACAGCAGTTGAGTCCCATAGTGCTCAGAACCATTTGAACCATTTTTTAGCCAATCAACTGAAGTATTTCTTCTGTTACCCATGGTTTCTTCGCAGCTACCTTCTTTGTACCTATGTTTCCCTTCCCAACTTCTGTGATGGCCCTTTTTAGAGATGTCCATTCCTCTTCTGATTTCGGAATCTCTGTCTGACCATGATGTAATCTAATTGAAATCTTCCCGTATCTCCCGGCCTTTTCCAAGTATACCTCCTCCTCTTGTCATTCTTGAACAGGGTATTCGCTATTACTAGCTGAAACTTGTTACAGAACTCAATTAGTCTTTCTCCTCTTTCATTCCTTGTCCCAAGCCCATATTCTCCTGTAACCTTTTCTTCTACTCCTTCCCCTACAACTGCATTCCAGTCGCCCATGACTATTAGATTGTCGTCCCCCTTTACATACTGCATTACCCTTTCAATATCCTCATACACTTTCTCTATCTGTTCATCTTCAGCTTGCGACGTCGGCATGTATACCTGAACTATCGTTGTCGGTGTTGGTCTGCTGTCGATTCTGATTAGAACAACCCGGTCACTGAACTGTTCACAGTAACACACCCTCTGCCCTACCTTCCTATTCATAACGAATCCTACACCTGTTATACCATTTTCTGCTGCTGTTGATATTACCCGATACTCATCTGACCAGAAATCCTTGTCTTCCTTCACATCACTGACCCCTACTATATCTAGATTGAGCCTTTGCATTTCCGATTTTCTAGTTTCCCTACCACGTTGAAGCTTCTGACATTCCACGCCCCGACTCGTAGAACGTTATCCTTTCGTTGATTATTCAATCTTTTTCTCATGGTAACCTCCCTCTTGGCAGTCCCCTCCCGGAGATCCGAATGGGGGACTATTCCGGAATCTTTTGTCAATGGAGAGATCATCATGACACTTCTTCAATTACAGGCCACATGTCCTGTGGATACACGTTACGTGTCTTTAATGCAGTGGTTTCCATTGCCTTCTGCATCCTCATGTCGTTGATCATTGCTGATTCTTCCGCCTGTAGGGG
This sequence comes from Schistocerca nitens, assembly GCF_023898315.1. Taxonomy (NCBI): domain Eukaryota; kingdom Metazoa; phylum Arthropoda; class Insecta; order Orthoptera; family Acrididae; genus Schistocerca; species Schistocerca nitens. The sequence goes on along the minus strand of NC_064614.1, from coordinate 1,188,159,719 downwards.
CAATTTCCCACCCCTAGGACAAGAGAGTGCCCTGAATCTCTATCCGCTCCTCCGCCCTCTTTGACAAGGCCGTTGGCAGAATGAGGCTGACTTCTTACGCCGGAAGTCTTCGGCCGCCAATGCTGATTATTTATCATAATTTAGGCAGTGGCGGGGATCGAACCCGGGACCGAAGACGTTTTGATTATGAATCAAAGACGCTACCCCTAGACCACGGGTAATCCTTTAGGGATGTTTAGGAGAGTGGAAGTCCCAGGTACAGACAAGTGACACACAATTACCTGAATACGTTCCACGGAGCGCCCTATTCTGCTCTCTCACGATGTCTAATGACTACTGAGGTCGCTGATATGGAGTACCTGGCAGTAAGTGGTAGCACAATGCACCTGATATGAGAAACGCATGTTTTTGTGGGTGTCCGGATACATTTGATCACATGGTATATATATCAGTTAGCGACGTACTCTCAAATGGCCATCGTAGATATACTGCATCATAATTAAAATGTGACATTATTGTCCCCCCCCCACACACACACACACACACACCTTACATTTTTGTTTGTGGGCCCCGGCCGCTGTAGCCGAGCGGTTTTAGGCGCTTCGGTCCGGAACGCCGCTGCTGTTACAGTCGCAGGTTCGAATCCAGCCTCGGGCATGGCTGTGTGTCATGTCCTTAGGTTGGTTAGGTATAAGTAGTTCTAAGTTTAGGGGATTCATGACCTCAGATATTAAGTCCATAGTGCTCACAAGGGAACCTCCCCATCGCACCCCCCTCAGATTTAGTTATAAGTTGGCACAGTGGATAGGCCTTGAAAAACTGAACACAGATCAATCGACAAAGCAAGAAGAAGTTGTGTGGAACTATGAAAAAAGTAAGCAAAATATACGAACTGAGTAGTCCATGTGCAACATATGTAACATCAAGGACAGTGCGAGAGCAGGAGCGCCGTGGTCCCGTGGTTAGCGTGAGCCGCTCTGGAACTAGAGGTCCTTGGTTCAAGTCTTCCCCCGAGTGAAAATTTTACTTTCTTTATTTTCGCAAAGTTATGATCTGTCCGTTCGTTCACTGACGTCTCTGTTCACTGTAATAAGTTTAGCGCCTGTGTTTTGCAACCGCACCGCAAAACCGTGCGATTGTTATTGAAGTCGCGAGCTACATTTGCTGGATTCATATTGCCCACGGAATACATCTCACGTATTTGATGCACTCTCGTCCAAAGTAGTGAACAGTCAACTGCCAGCCAGGGAGCCTCGTTAGCAGGAATACTCTCTCTTCCGTGCGCTGTAGTCGACTGACGTCGTGTGTTTCGATGTTTGTTTAGGTGCGGCGTCACCATACTACGGCGCAGTTACCTCGCATCGGACGGACGGACGAACAAAAAAATGGTTCAAATGGCTCTGAGCACTATGGGACTTAACAGCTGTGGTCATTAGTCCCCTAGAACTTAGAACTACTTAAACCTAACTAACCTAAGGACATCACACACATCCATGCCCGAGGCAGGATTCGAACCTGCGACCGTAGCAGTTGCACGGTTCCGGACTGCGCGCCTAGAACCGCGAGACCACCGCGGCCGGCTGGACGGACGAACATATAATAATTGTCTGAAAATAAAAAATTAAACTTTTTAGTCGATGGACGACTTGAACAAAAGAGCCCTCGTTCCGCAGACGCTCACGCTAACCACGGGACCACGGCGCTTTACAGCTCAAATTGTCCTTGATGTTGCCTATGCTGCGCATTGACTACTCAGTTTGTATATTTTGCTTATTTTTTCATAGTTCCACACAACTTCTTCCTGTTTTCTCGATTGATCTGGATTCAGTTTTTCAAGGCCTATCCACTGTGCCAACTTATAACTAAATCTGAGGGGGGTGCGATGGGGAGGTTCCCTTGTCAGAGCCATTTGGAGGAGCGTCTTCATTGCCGCTGCAGTGTGAAGCCGAGAATTGGCACGAATAAGGAACTGCTCGACAGTTGTGTTATGTGGGCTGCATGACACAGGCGAAATCTCTAACCAGGCCCTCATACTTGGCGGGAGACGCTATTCCCTACGCATCTTTACGTGCTCACTGTTCACTCAAAACTGTATAGAGCGACGTGACACGATCGACGGGCATACTAGAGACACTGACCAACACATCTGTGCATAGCTTTACCGGGTTTTCCCAGGGGTTTCAGTTTCGCAACAGATCGGAACTTACTTTCTGGACAACCCTAGTATTAAATGTGCTCGTTGTCGACATCGTTATTTGTCTACATTGAAGCAAGTTTTCCTACACCTGATCTGTTCACATACTACGCTCCCTTCATTTCAGAAGTCGCGGACTGTAAATAACGCCTCAACTTTCTTGGTGTTTTGTTGGCGGAGTTATCTATTGAAATCTTACTAGCCGAATCATTAGCAGTAATCTCTTACTTCATGGCTGTAACAGATCCTGTTGCTACTTGCGATGTTGGGTGGCTTACTGCTCGCGAGTTTAAAACAGGCAGTGGTTCGTTACTGTGAATAAGGAGTTACATGATAGAAAATTACCTCTTATGCCTCTCTGCTTTGGGCAACCAGTGTTACAATCCTCACTTAGATGGTGCCTCTAAAAATTAAAATTCTGTACTTCTATGCTTAAATAGTGTAGTTTACCTCCTTATATAAAGGACCTCTAACCGTTATGGTATGTGACTTATGTACTGGCACCTGAATATTGCATTAAATTCTTGAAGTGACTTGTATCGTTTAAAACCCTGTCCTTTTTGGGTTTACATTACGTCAGTAAATTCAATATTTGTCTTAACGATGGTTATTTGTCTCATACGTTCTTTCTTCCTGTCCTGAAACAGACTTGTCTAGGATGTCATTACGTCTTGCCTGAAATAAATTTGTATTATTACTATGATTGAGGTGGACCGTGGGGCCGTGGCAGCAGGGGGTTAGCCAAATTGATTTTTTGTACCAGATTTGATCTGAATATATCATGATATTGCATTTAAAACTTGGTAAAGGTCAATCAATCCAGAGAATACAGAGTTGTATGATCGTATGTTTTCGAGAAAACTTATAAAATTGCGGACCCTATTAGTGGACATTAATATCTGTTACACGACCTTTCGTTTTTATCATGGCTTGAATTCTGCTGGGGTCACTTTCGGTGATGAGTCTCAATGTCTGACGGAAACCCCTTCTTCCTGAAAACCGCAACCAGGGAAGGTAGTGATGTTGGACGTTGATCCTCTGCGAAGTGCTAGCTCTTCTATTGGGATAAAGTCGGGACTCGGGGTTGGTCACAGATACTACTTTTACAGGGTGCAGTGTCAGCTGACACGACCACCGTCTCCGAGCTGTTACTCTGCTACACGCAATGCACAACGCTCTGAAATGTGTTCATACCCTTCCACGGTGAGCGTCGTTTTCTCTAGAGCAGTAAGGGAACCAGACCTTAATCACAAAATAAACCCCCATAACTTAACCATATCGTCTCCGTACCTCACTGTTGGCGCCACACACGCTGGCCGGTAACGTTCCCCTCGTATTCACCAAACAAAGACCCAAACCTTCCATTGGATTGTCAAAGGGTACAGCGTGATCCATTGGCTCCCCCTGAGTCCCATCTCTGCTCACAAGAACCGCTAGCTATGAAGACAAAATTTTTCCACAGACAACGAGCTGCAGACCAGTGCAGATAACTCGCCGAAAGCACAGGCGGCTGCTTTCTATGACGAGGATATTGGATAGCGGATACAACACTACGACAGAACTCGAAGTTGGAGCGGCGACTATGTAGAGACTTAGGTGGAAGGTGTACCTAATTGTCGCAAATAAAATGTTTCTGGTTTCCATTTCGCGATCAGTCGGAACTTACTTTCTGGACAAGCCTCGTAATAATAGTATGGTGCCTGCATGTGAAAACACAGCCTCGGAGATTAATTTTGGCACGTACATCGGCTATTAATGTACCCTAAAACTTACCTAAGGTCTACACTAAACATACAAGGCTAAATAACATTAAATAATACAAAACATACTCATTTTGAGATCGCGGCAGCCACAACAGATATACAATCGCAAACGTACGATGAGCAAGACCACTCGCTTATCTCCACAGCAAATGTTACAGTCAGTGGCCTAAGTACAGCCAGGGCATCCAATGTTTTGATGATTTAGGAAACTTAATGCTGTGGTTGACCGAAACTTAAAACATGAATTACACACGCGAAAGAAGCAACACAAAACTAGTGGAAACTGACTGTACCAAACGGTATAATCTCCACACACATATGCACACAATATAGGTGCTCGCTACAATTACGAGGATATTATAACAGTAAAACAATTTAATAGCGTTTAAACGCCACTGAGGTCTACGCGACTTCTGTATTCAATGTACACAACAATCATACCTGGTGAACAGAATGGTGACTCATTAGAGACCGACTAAATCCATAAGTTAGTCATTCACCGAAAGTGCAGTCCAGAGCGAATCCACTGCGCATCCGTTCAGCAGACATTAATTAAAATTTGAGAACCACAACAGACAGCGTAGTTCCAAATCTCGGCTGCCGCCATCGGCACTGCTCAGCTGAAAGTATAAAAACATCCACAGCCACGGTCTAGCGCTCACGCACTGTCTCAGCTGTTTGGAGGGCCCCCGCATATATTTCTCTACGAAATTTAGTCAAAATTTACCTCCCACGTAAAGTCCACATATTACAAAAGTCTACGTACTACAAAACCTATGTACCGACAAACTGTTATACGTCTTAAACACATAACCTAACCTTTCGCTAAACGGAACATGATTTGACCTGAACTGTAACTGGCCTGAATACACCTCGTCTTTATGTTACACTCAGAGCTAAGAAAGTCGTACAACTGCCTATTATCGTATAAGGCCCTCGCGACCACGCAAAAGTACCGCAACACGATGGCATGGACTCGTCTAATGTCTAGTGCTGGAGGGAAATGACACCATAAACCCTGCAGAGCTGTCCATAAATCCGTGAAAGTACGAGGGTGTGGAGATCTCTTCGGAACAGCACATGGCAAGGCATCCCAGATATGCTCAGTAACGTCCATGTCTCTGAAGTTTGCTGGCCAGCGGAAGTGTTTAAGCTCAGAAGAGTGTTCCTGGAGCCACTCTGTAAAAATTCTGGATGTGTTGGATGTCGCACTGCCCTGCTGGAATTGTCTAAATCAGACACAATGGACGTGAATGGATGCAGATGATCAGACAGGATGCTGACGTACGTGTCACCTGTCAGAGTCGTATTTAAACGTTTCAGGGGTCCCAATGACTCCAATTGCAGAAGCCTCTCACCATTACTGAGCCTCCACAAGCTTGAACAGTCCCCTGCTGACACGCAGTGTCCTTGGTTTTATGAGGTTGTCTCTATACCCGTACAAGTGCACCCGTTCAACACAACTTGGTACGAGATACGTCCGACCAGGCAACATGTTTCCAGTCACCAACAGTCAGATGTCTGTGTTGACGGGCCCAAGCGAGGCGTAAAGCTTCGTGTCGTGCACTCATCAAGGGTACACGAGTGGGCCTTCGGCTCCGAAATCCCATATCGATGATGTTTCGTTGAATGGTTCGCAAACTGACACTTGCTGATGTCCCTGCATTGAAGTGTTTCAGTGTTTCAGTACGGCGTTTCTCAATAGTTTCTGGTACTTACTGGTAACTTCATAACTGCAACTGTATCTCCATCCGGGATAGAACTTTATGAGCTTCTGCGACCCTGGGTGAACAGGTTTTAACAGTGTGTGGATTACTACTTTGTATCTGCGCGTTTGTCTGCTGCTGTCAAAGATAATTACTTTCTCGCCCGTGGGCTCTCCTGGCCACATTATGTCATCGTTGTCTCTGGTTGCCGTTCATGATAGATGTGGAAAAGTGTCACCCACTGTAGGCAACGTCTGTAAACAGCTTTTGTTACGCATGGCTCCGCCTTCGGGTTGTGCAACCTGCAATACAAACGTGCTGGAAGGGATATCTGTCTGGTAGGTGCAATCGGAGGACACGAAGTATAAGAATATAAAAGGCGGCTGTATCATTATTCTCCTGCTAACAAACCAAGGTTCAGACTGCACTTTGTTCTTTTTTTGCAATCGAAGCATTACTTGGAAAACAGTCCAGTCTGATCGACTCTCACGTCTCAGGACTGCCACTACGCCACTCTTACATTACTTCATGTCCTGCTAACATACCCATTACATTTACTAATGTAAAGGTGTTCATTATACCAAGCGTTATGTACTAATCTAACACTTTTATGACATCAGTAAACCACTAGAAAAATGGCTATTCTAACACTGAACAAAATTATCAAAAACCTTTGTATCTTTTCAATCAACATAAAAATGCTAGATACTATAATAGCATCTTGTATTCTGCTTCTTTTTAAGGGAAAAAGTGAATAACAAATCATTTTAATCATGCATGGTATAATCGTTTAACAATTTGTTAATGTAATTAGAAACGTCCGCCTGCTTAGCTAGGTGGTTCGCAGGAGACCTTCTGTAAAGTTTGGAAGGTAGGATACGAGGTACTGGCAGAAGTAAAGCTGTGAGGACGGTCCGTGAGTCGTGCTTGGGTAGCTCATATGGTAGAACACTTGCCCGTGAAAGGGAAAGGTCCCGAGTTCGAGTCACGGTCCGGCACACAGTTTTAATCTGCCAGGAAGTTTCAAGACTAAAGCACACTGAAATGCAACATTGGTGAAGCCAGAGCATGGAATTTACATTCAATATAACAAGGATCTCTTCACCCGTCCGGATAGCCGAGAGCGCTAACGCGCTGCTTCGTAGACTCGGGTAGGCGCGCCGGCCCCGAATCGAAACCGCCCAGAGGATTAACGACGACGGCCTGTGTGCCGGCTAGCCTGGATGTGGATTTTAGGCGGCTTCCCACATCCTCCTAGGTGAATACCGGGCTGGTCCCCACGTCCCGCCTCAGTTACACGACTCGCAGACATTTGAAACACATTCACACTATTTCACGATTTACACTATATGCAGACAGCTGGGGTACACTACTTCCGTCCCGGGGGTATTGGATGGCGGCAGGAAGGGCATCCGGCCACCCCTTAATTTAACCATGCCAAATTCATACTTAACCCTGCCGACCCTGCGCACAATGCGGGAAAAGGCGGTAGAAAAAGAAAGAAAGAAAGAATAACAAGGATCTGTTCCTTATGTAAAGTAAAAGGTCCTTTAATTAGTCAGTCAAGCTGCTCAGATATGAGCGTTAAGAAGCTATAGCACAAAAAACATGTATTTATAAATAGACTGGACAGCAAACGCCTCACAGCAATCCACAGGTCACTTTTTTCCTCACACAACTAGCAAGTCACAGCGGAAGCGACCACAAAGCAAGGAGATAGAGTATAGTAATGTATAATAACTCGGTTTGCAAATAGTAGAAATGTTTATCTTCAAGCATGCCGAAAAACGACCATCGGGAAAGGTGAAAAGAAATTACGACACTTGATGGTAAGGCAACGTGGAACAAATTCACGACTTCAAGATAAAGACTGTGACCATTCCAATCCACGCCAGCCCCAGAGCAAAACACAGCAGCAAACTCTGTGCAGCATGGCCAGCATGCGCCTCCCCGATCCACCTTGTCCGCACTTGACTCCCCCCACCGACTACTGCCCACTTTCCTCTCCGCGACCTAGCTCACATGACTTCGGTCGAGCGCCCTTAGCTTCCTCATTTGGGAGCTGACCAAGGATTATCCTTTACGTGGAAATCGACTTTGAGTGAGCCACCATGGCTCAGGGTGTTTTACAATAAAGGATTTTGTCGATGACCAAAAAATCGGACGATGCTACGATTTGCTTGCAGCCTTCAGCCTCTAGCTGTCCGTTCTCTAGTTCAGAACCTCGTCGGTCTGCATACGCCGACTTCTATGACTCAGGGCATCAGTATTTGAATGGTGCTTTCCTGCCTTGTGCCATACTGAGTAGCCATGTTCACTTAAGGGTCTACCTAGTCAGTCGGCTACTAGGGTCGTTGAGGCTTAATACCACGTTGATATGGTATTATCAATCATGACCATAAAATTTCTCCCATATAAGTAACATCTGAAATAAATTACTTAATACACCAGAGTTAATAGCGCCTTTTCTTTTATGCTATAGTTAAGCTCTCTTTGATTTCACTACCTATACGTGTACCTAACAAGGCTTCAAATTCCTTACGAGCCTCACTAAGGACACACCAAACTGCAAAGTCACTGACGCCACAGGAGAACATAGCTCCATTCTGAAAATTGAGATATGCCTAAGCAGATAATTGGGATAGAATCTCTTTTAATATGAACATGGCTGTTTCATCTCAGGGGTCTTCTTAACCATTACTCACTACTCCCTTCTTCAGCAATTTGGTGAGAGGTTTGGCAATAGCTTCATTCTCTGAAAGGATTGTAATTCTGTCATGTTATGATGAGAAAATTAATGCGTCAGTTAACTGTTGATCTGGTTGAACTCCATCCGCCAAAAAATAACAGGCAATTAACTTGTGATTCTGTAAACTTTTATTTCCCTAGTTTCAGCCTGATATTTGTGTTTGTATGTACAAAATATAAGCTCTTACTCATTGCACGTTTTCCTTTAGATAACTGGAAAATTGATATCATCTAAATGCACTATGCGCATGGAAGCTTTCAGTTCCATCAGCAATAAACCCACCAATCACTGGGATATTGCAGATAAATCTTGTAATCCAAAAGACATTCTCAGATACTCATAGAGAATCAACAATGCTACAAATGTAGTTTTCGCACTATCAGCTGAGGTGGCAGGCGTTCGATGATTACTGGAACAGATGTACAGTGTAGTGAAAATGCTCACACATAAACAGTGAAATGTTTTGTCTATGCTTTGGAGGGGACGTGTTTCTGGAGAGGTTACTTCGTTCAAAGCTCTCATGTCGACACACATTCACAATGCGTTTCCTCCATCTCGTGTCAGTTTGGGACAGTCATGACAGGCGAACTCAAGGATTACATGACAATTGTGTTATTCCAGCATCCAACTGCTCTCGAATCTTCTGGTCAACCACACGTAGCAAATTCTATGGAATCCTAGGTAGTTTTTGGTTTATGGGTCTCGTATCTCCATAGGAATCTCATGATGTGTCAAATTTGTAGCAGGCGAATCCCACTGTTGTTCAAAAGCTATACTTCAAGTACCGAATACAACAAATTTGTGGCATTCTCTGGCAGCTGTACCTTCTGTTTTCGGGAGGTTGTGACGTTCACATTATTTACATATATTCTTCCACATCTTAATTTATTTTCGCTCCTCCTTTTTCGCTTGTCTTTCCATAGCGCAACTTCATTTTACAGCATCTCTTGCATATTCAATAAAACTGTTCCCCTGGGTTTTGTTGCATCTGTCCTGTCATAATTATGAAACCTAACTGGCCAAAATATTTCTTCTTTCAAACCTGTTGACATATACTTCTTTTCAAGTAGCTTTTAAATCGTCTAGCAAATCATTCTCGGGGATTGGATCCACCAGAATAGCAAAGTGGGGGAATTTGGATTTGACCTTCAGATAGAGAATCCTTCACGTTCGACAGCGTATAGCTTCACAGTGACTTAAGCATTGAATTGCATCTATCTTCTGTGTATAGTAGGACGGGTCCGCTCCTGTTCTTCTCTGACACCTGAACAGTGCTGTTGCTGCCAAACATGAATTCTGGGTCATGCTTTCGGACAGTATGCAACCCAAAGTCAGCTACATCGCGAACGCAGCGCAGCAGATAATCTGGATTTCCCCGTAAGAACAAATACGTCTTTACTAATCTACAGATTGGAGTAGCAAGCATCCACCACCCTCCTACCTCCTCTTCTGTACCAGTATCTTCGTCTCTGATGAACCCCTACTCGATTCCATTAGACTGGATGTAACTTTTATTTCATAGAATCATTTAAGAAGTAGAGAAAATATATGAAGATACTGAACGACTAACTCAGTATGTAAAGGGAGAAGATAATCTAATAATCTTGGGGGACTGGAATTCAGTTTTGGGGAAATGAGTTGCAGAAAGTGTTATGGGAGAATAATAACTTGGTAGTAGGAACGACAGAGGAGAAGACTAATTGGGTTCTTCAATAAATTTCAGCTAGCAATATCAAAAACTCTGTTCAAGAATCGCAAGAAGAGGAGGTAACCTGGAAAAAGCCCGGAGACACAGTAGGTGTTTACATCATGATCAGAGAGAGATTCCGAAAACATTTGTTGACTTACAAGGCATACGCAAGAGCAGAAATAGACTCAGATCGCAATTTAATAATGACGAGGAGAAAATTGAAGACGAAGAGAATCGTCCAGAAGAACCGATGTGGAAGGAAGTGAGATACGGAAGTACTGAGGAATGGTGAGACGCGTTTGAAGTTCACTAAGGATGTGGATACTGTGTTAAGGAGTACGGCAGTAGGCTTTACTTGAAGAGCGGACATCTCTAAAAAGAGCAAACACAGATGTTGGGCAGACAGTCATAGATGTAAGCAAACACTGGGTAACAGGAGGAATACCGTAACAATACCTGGTAATGACGATAAATAAAGTGAACATTTTTATTTGTTGAAATATTTTCGACTAAACGCAAAGAGGCGTGAGTAAAGAAAAAAGGAACTAAAATTAGTTTAAGAATAATGTGGACAAGATCGGTATAGGGATCGTATAATAATAAAGAAACTCTTGTTCTCTGCAATTAGAATGATAAGATTTTATTTGTTAGTCATTGTACAAGGACAAAGGATCCACTAATAGGTTTCTCTTGTTCTGGAATGCACACACGGTCGGGCATTGAACATTTTAAGACTGTAATAATTTAATAATCGTTAAATATATTATAGAAAGAATTATTACTGTTTCATTTAAGTAGAAAGTTTTGTCCCATGAAGGATGTAGTAGCTTTTCTAATTTTCAATGACTCCAGCACCACTGAAAGGTCGTGCCAATGAGTCATTGTTGTCCGCCATTACCAGCCGTAACATTTATTTTAATATTTTCACAACCTGAAAGTGTATAAGTAATTACTCTTTGACAGGCCTTATATGAATATATTACTAAATTCAAGGCATCTGCATTATTTATCATAATTTGTGGTCTATCAGCTCAGTTATTCAAATAGACCGCTTCAAGGCGATCGATTACAATTTAAAGAACAGTATTTTGAGGTAAAAAGTAATAAATAATTTACGTTTCCTTACGGGAAGACAACAGTATTTCGCCACTCGACACCCATGAATAATAATATGTTCTCATCAAAGATGATCTGAGAAGTTTAGCTTTTCGATAGATCACATAAACATTTTACCTGTAACATTTTAAAGCATCTCACGGCACGCATCCGTAGGAAGGCTGTGAGCCGTTATTTAAAATAAAAGTTGTTTTAATTAATGAACCAGAGCAGATTTCGGTATATTGTCCTCATTTGTCCTTTTCTGTAATATATATTTCACTACAGTACTTTTCAGTATGATTTTCCCCGTTTAGGATGGATACATAAAAACCAGTACATTTAGGCACAATTCATCGACGAAAGAAGGAAGTTGAAAAATTTTCAGGGAAAGATAAAAATACAGAAACATAAGTCAATTAGGAACGAAATAAATGAGAAGTGCAAGGGAAGCCAAGGCGAAATGGCTGCAGATTAAATATGAAGAAATCGAAAATGAAATGATCATCGGAAGGACTGGCTCAGCAAACAGAAGATAAGTCAAAAGAACCTATGGTGAAATTGAAGGCAAGAAGGCAACATTAAGAGAGCAAAGGGAATTCCACAGTTAAACACAGAGCAAGAGCAGATAGGTGGAAAGAGCACATTGAATGGCTCCATGAGGGAGAGCTATGGTCTGATGACGTGATAGAAGAAGAAATGAGTTGCTATTGAAGAGCGAGGGGATCACGAAGTAGTCGAAGTTAAGGAATTCTGCTACCATGTAAGGAAAATAATGATGGACGAAGCAAGAAGGGCATAAAAAACGAATTAGCACTCACAAAGAGGGCGTTCTTGGCAAAAAGAAGTCTATTACTAATAAATAAATGCCTTAATTTGAGGAAAAATCTCTGAGAATGTCCGTTTGCAGTGCAGAAATGTGTGATAGTGCATCATGGACTGTGGGAAACCGGAAAAGATGTGAATCGAAGTGATGTGGTGACAGAAAAAAATTTTGAAATTTAGCTGGACTGATAATGTAAGGAACTGGGCTTCACACAGAAGAAATGAGTAAAGAAATATATGAAAAGCAGTTACAAGGAGAGATTGGATGATAATAACTAGATGATAGGACATGAGTCAGGGCATCGAGAAATAATCAATTTGGTGGAAATCCTCAACGATGTGGAACATATCATGAAGCAAGAATACGTTGTACCAAAGCCGACTATTTACAGATGCCTTAACACGTCCTGTCATACAACTCCTTCTTCAAACTGATTTTCACATAATGAGATTTTCACTCTGCAGCGAAGTGTGCGCTGATACGAAAGGAAGTACCTGGCAGATTAAAACTGTGTGCCGGACTGAGACTTGAACTCGGGACCTTTGCCTTTCGTGGGCAAGTGCTCTACCATCTCCGCTACCCAAGCTCGACTCACGCCCCGTCCTCACAGCTTTACTTCTGACAATACCTCGTCTCCTACCTTCCAAACATTACAGAAGCTTCCAGAATGAGATTTTCACTCTGCAGCGGAGTGTGCGCTGATATGAAACTTCCTGGCAGATTAAAATTGTGTGCCGGACCGAGACTCGAACTCTCCTGCGAGTCGTGCTTGGGTAGCTCAGTTGGTAGAGCACTTGCCCGCAAAAGGCAAAGGTCCCAAGTTCGAGTCTCGGTCCGGCACACAGTTTTAATCTGCCAGGAAGTTTCATATCAGCGCACACTCCGCTGCAGAGTGAAAATCTCATTCTGGAAACATCCCCCAGGCTGTGGCTAAGCCATGTCTCCGCAATATCCTTTCTTTCAGGAGTGCTAGTTCTGCAAGGTTCGCAGGAGGGCTTCTGTAAAGTTTGGAAGGTAGGAGACGAGGTACTGGCAGAAGTAAAGCTGTGAGGATGGGGCGTCAGTCGTGCTTGGGTAGCTCAGTTGGTAGAGCACTTGCCCGCGAAAGGCAGAAGGTCCCGAGTTCGAGTCTCGGTCCGGCACACAGTTTTAATCTGCCAGGAAGTTTCATTACAGAAGCTCTCCTGCATACAGTTTTAATCTGCCAGGAAGTTTGATTTTCGCATATTAGTTTCGTCACTGCTTCCGTGAAGATCCTAATTCCTTACCTAATCAGGTCATCCAAAAGATCCTTCTGTAATACCAAATTCCAAACGCTTCGATTCTCTTCTTTTCTGATTTTCCGACACTCCCTAATTCACCTTCATACAATGCTGTGCGCCATTCTCAGGAAATTAGTTCTTAAATTAATGCCACTGTTGTTACTAGTAGAGTTTTTTTAGTAAGGCAAGTTCATTTTGCCCTTTGCCTAATCTACTTATCTCCTACCTCCTTTGTTTCTTATACTTTTTTCTTCATACAGCAAATTTTCTTCACTTCTCTTACTACATGGCCCTGTTTTCCGACATCATGTTTGTCGCTAGTGTCATTTCTGCTGTTACCTAATACTAACGTATTTCTCTGGCTTGCCCTCAATCTATATTCGGTGCTAAGTACATTATTTCAGTATCTAGTTCCTGTAATTATTTTTCAATTTCACAAAGGTTAGCAAAGTAACCTTTCTCCTTCACGTTTAATCACACTTCTGAAACATGAGAGCCGGCCAGAGTGGCCGAGCGGTTCTAGGCGCTACAGTCCGGAACCGCGCGACCGCTACGATCGCAGGTTCGAATCCTGCCTCGGGAATGGATGTGTGTGATGTCCTTAGGTTAGTTAGGTTTAAGTAGTTCTAATTTATAGGGGACTGATGACCTCAGAAGTTAAGTCCCATAGTGCTCAGAGCCATTTGAACCATTTTTTTGAAACATGAGAGCAGTCTCTATCGTATTTTTGTCTTTCCAAAACCCAAACTGATCAACATGTGAAATATGCTATTTCCTATTCTTCTGTATATTATTCTGATTAGCAGTTTGATTGCTTGAACTGTCAAGCTGATTGTACGATATTATTTGTTGTGCTTTATGTGGATGATGTTCTTCCAAATGTCCTATGGTATGCCTCCAATCATGAGATGCTACAGACTAACTTGAATAATCGTTTAGTTTACACTTCCCCAAGTTATTTTATAAATTCCATAGGAATGTTATCCACCTCTTCCACTTTACTTGACAGTTGATCTTCCAAAGCCCTGCGGGCTCTGACTCTGATGTGTGACAGTCACTTTATTTATGGTGCTAAGTTTTCTGGGTGTATAGTGTGTTCACTATGCATCTATGTTTGACTTCAACGACACCATCAATAATTTTGATCTTTAGCGTCCCCTCTATTCTCTAACTCTTAAACTCAATTCTGTACTAAATGTGTCTGTATCACTTTTAGAATAATTTAATTTCAGTCAGAGCACATCTACGATTTTCTTTTGCACGTGTGCTAGCTTCTTCAGTTGTAATAGTTCGGTTTAAAATTTTTCTTTTTATTCTCAGTGTGAAATAATGCAGCGAAGAACAGGAATGAAAAATTTTCATTCCATCATGATTAATGGAAGGTAATAAGACGCAATATTCCCACTTTTTCAGCTGCAGATGTAAGCTCTTGCATGATAGCTCATTCCTCAACTCTTCAACATTTTATGTACTTATACCATCTTACACTGTCAAAGGCTTTCTCCAAGTACATAAATACACTCCTGGAAATTGAAATAAGAACACCGTGAATTCATTGTCCCAGGAAGTGGAAACTTTATTGACACATTCCTGGGGTCAGATACATCACATGATCACACTGACAGAACCACATGCACATAGACACAGGCAACAGAGCATGCACAATGTCGGCACTAGTACAGTGTATATCCACCTTTCGCAGCAATGCAGGCTGCTATTCTCCCATGGAGACGATCGTAGAGATGCTGGATGTAGTCCTGTGGAACGGCTTGCCATGCCATTTCCACCTGGCGCCTCAGTTGGACCAGCGTTCGTGCTGGACGTGCAGACCGCGTGAGACGACGCTTCATCCAGTCCCAAACATGCTCAATGGGGGACAGATCCGGAGATCTTGCTGGCCAGGGTAGTTGACTTACACCTTCTAGAGCACGTTGGGTGGCACGGGATACATGCGGACGTGCATTGTCCTGTTGGAACAGCAAGTTCCCTTGCCGGTCTAGGAATGGTAGAACGATGGGTTCGATGACGGTTTGGATGTACCGTGCACTATTCAGTGTCCCCTCGACGATCACCAGTGGTGTACGGCCAGTGTAGGAGATCGCTCCCCACACCATGATGCCGGGTGTTGGCCCTGTGTGCCTCGGTCGTATGCAGTCCTGATGGTGGCGCTCACCTGCACGGCGCCAAACACGCATACGACCATCATTGGCACCAAGGCAGAAGCGACTCTCATCGCTGAAGACGACACGTCTCCATTCGTCCCTCCATTCACGCCTGTCGCGACACCACTGGAGGCGGGCTGCACGATGTTGGGGCGTGAGCGGAAGACGGCCTAACGGTGTGCGGGACCGTAGCCCAGCTTCATGGAGACGGTTGCGAATGGTCCTCGCCGATCCCCCAGGAGCAACAGTGTCCCTAATTTGCTGGGAAGTGGCGGTGCGGTCCCCTACGGCACTGCGTAGGATCCTACGGTCTTGGCGTGCATCCGTGCGTCGCTGCGGTCCGGTCCCAGGTCGACGGGCACGTGCACCTTCCGCCGACCACTGGCGACAACATCGATGTACTGTGGAGACCTCACGCCCCACGTGTTGAGCAATTCGGCGGTACGTCCACCCGGCCTCCCGAATGCCCACTATACGCCCTCGCTCAAAGTCCGTCAACTGCACATACGGTTCACGTCCACGCTGTCGCGGCATGCTACCAGTGTTAAAGACTGCGATGGAGCTCTGTATGCCACGGCAAACTGGCTGACACTGACGGCGGCGGTGCACAAATGCTGCGCAGCTAGCGCCATTCGACGGCCAACACCGCGGTTCCTGGTGTGTCCGCTGTGCCGTGCGTGTGATCATTGCTTGTACAGCCCTCTCGCAGTGTCCGGAGCAAGTATGGTGGGTCTGACACACCGGTGTCAATGTGTTCTTTTTTCCATTTCCAGGAGTGTACGACGATAGTATACTCTAGTTTCTTGATTTCCATTATTTTGATATATCTGAAGTGATAATTTCATCTTCTGCAACTGCTTGTCGAGAGCAACTGTCAATCGTCCGGCACATATCTCACTGATGATTCATACTTCAGCCACTTTAATAGCACCTACAATAATATTCACAGTTCCAAAGGGCCACTTTTGGATTGAACTAGGTTGTATATGGACCTCTGCAACAGGAATTAATTTCAATAAAATTATTAGCTCGAACCCTGTGTAAGGTGGCATGCTCCTGTCCTTCATTTCCTCCATATTCCGACCTCACCATCGTATTCTGCATATCAAGACTTTTCATTCGAGTCCGGACTCGATACGGTAGAGTCAATTTTACATATTTCCATTTAATCAATATGCAAATCTAATAAATAAATCACAAGTGCACACCGAGATTAAAAAGTCGAGGCTGGCATACACAAACATTCAAGACACGACGGCCTCAGGAGTTTTTGTTCGGTGGAGGCAACCAGCCCACTGGAAAGTCTGTAGGAGGGTGGGTTAGCACACAGCTGCACCAGCCGGCCGACTGCCCAGGGACCAAAACAGTTTTTTTCCAGAGAAGAGGGATAACGGCCTGCGTGTTCACCTTAAGAGCAAAACCCGATGTATTGTTTGGAAGAGTCCCAGCAGACGCATTTTTTTACGGACCTAGCACGCAGAGTTCTCACAGGTGGACAGTAAACGCCTAACGCAGATGATATATATTTCTGGACTGATCGGCTTAAACGGAGCGCCATTTTCCCGTTTGTAGGAGTAATGCTGATTGGCGGACTATTTCTGAGTCAATGAGCCGGAGGAGTGAGGGAAGACAGCGGATGATGTACCCTGTTGCTTTTTGCATGGAGAGGGGTCGTTCTGGTGATGATCTTGAAGTGGGAACACGTAGTGGAAGTGAGTGCGCTCGCGCGTGTACACAGAGAGCGAAGAACAAAGTCCCCACTCGGTACTGCACTGAGAGAGCACCTCTGCCACTAGCGAATCGGAGTGATACTCTATATTGAGTCGCTCGCAATTAAGCGTTTGTTCACACTGTTGGCCGAGACACTTAATGTGCGGTGTGAACACAGACAGAGTATTAGTTCGCGCCTGCGAGCGAACATTGAGTGCCATCGCGGTTGACTGGTTATCTGACTGGCGTACCATGCCAATAGTTAAACTAGGGGCAGATAGGAGTCCTTGACTTCATCAAGGCATAGTGAGAGTTCGATTGGCGAAGGTCAATCCAGATAGAAAGAGTTAGGTTTGTTATTTTTCAGTGGCGAACGACGTAGGCAGCAGTCTTTGCAGCTGACTATATTGTGCGCTACAGCATAGGCGAGCCCCATCTTTCCTCCATTAGAAATAACATACTTCATTCACGTCACTCCATTACATTTCTCACGCAAGATTCTCGACCGTACTTAGAAAAGTTCAGTCGGATAATTTTTCAAGTTGAGTAGGCGTGGCTTTCAGCCATTCTGCCAAGTCAATAATATTCTTAAAGAAAAGGGATAAAACAGCTTTCCCACTCTTTGTATATAAATTTCATTAACAGGATTCCTATCCATAAGAGGCAACCTCCTATTCCGAAAAGAACCTGTAAATTTGTGTATCAGTTTATAAATAAAAGTTTCACTTGATTTTCTCAGATTTTGCAATAAATAATATTTTCCATTCGTTTAATGTTTTTCTCACACTAACTAGCAAAACTCCAGTACTCAACCATCCCACTAGTTATGTAAGAAAATAGAATATTTTTGTGTCTTTTCCTTACAGCGGGCGACTCCAGAAGATATTTATTGCTGAAAGTTTTTCAGGCATTTTTTGTACGTTAGAAGCGTCTGTCTGACTTCTGTATTAGTGCGGGGTGGAAATTGCTTCTTGCAGGAGCCAAAGGGTACTTGCCAGATCAATCTATTGCGCAACTTGTCAACATAACACCCACATACTGACGACTGGAATAGTTTACTCCATTACGAAGTTAAGTATAAATCAAAATTTGACTGGTATCTTGCGTCTCATTTCACTTCTTATCTTATGAAGCTCTTTAAACATCAAAATGCACCGAATTTTATGGTTCCTCACATGTGATAGTGACGAAAGCTGCCGGCAGCCGTTAAAGCAGCCCAGAAACGTAGCGAGGACTCAGTTCACCCGTCAATGCCGTGTCAGCTCAGCAAGGTCAACTGTCACCGCTTTCGGGTCAACCAGAGGGACGTCATGCGGCTCGCTGCCGCACGTGACCATCAACCCCTCTTTTCGTGGCGGCCTCGATACGTTGCCCTTCCGCAACTGTCAGCACATGGAGCCTGGGTTTTAAACTACTAGGAAAAGTCTGTGACGGTGTCGTCACAGCTATGTCGTTCGATGACCGTTGCCTGAGGGTCCAGCCAGGGCACACGGACGCCCCCTTGCTGCCATGCTGCCATTAAGCAATCATCTGCTGCCATCATGTTGTGGCAGTCGAGCAACCGTTTCTATAATCAGGGAACGCCTGTGTCACTGCATCCGAACCAACATGCCGGGAAATGGGCATCACCCCCTGTTGTCTGCAGTCCGTCTGTTTCAGAAGCGCTGGACCATGTCTGTTCTGTCTGTGAACTGACAACTGATTGGCTGCATTCATCGCTCGCTCTCCGCCAGCCTCCAGCAGAGAAACACTCGGTCACACATAGCCTACACTACACCTGTTACAATGTATAAGTCACAGAAACTGTGCCGAAACTGTGAAATTGAAAATGGCGCACCTTACTGTAAACTGATGAAGATTTAAAATACAATGGGAACATGAGGAACAACATGTATTAAGACATTTTTAGCGCCTATGAGTCCAACAGAAAATGATCCAATTGCTTCAAAGACTGGAAGACGAACTAAAAATTAAAACTTAATAAAGAAAGTGGTCACAATACTGTGAATACGTATTAAAATGTCGTGTTTGCAGAACACTAACACCAATTCCCTACCGAAGAATGGTCTGTTTATAGAAGAATGACACACGGAGATAAGCAGATGGTTCAGAGAAACGTAGCAGCACGCATTGCCATACTGACTCTACGATGCATATTAAAAAAAGAGATTGTAGAAAGCTACGTTTATGTCATATGTAAATTTACAAAAAGTATTAGAATATGTTGACTGGAATTCACTTTTAATGTATCAGGGACGAAATACAGCGAACGACAGTTTATCGGATTCTACAAAAACGCAAATTGTTTTTATGAGAATCGAAGGACCTGAAAGTGAGTGAGACAGGCCTATAGGCTGTCCATTCACCCGGTACATCGTGCAAGGAGTAAAGGAAGGTAAGGAGGAATTTGGGAATGGATTAAAATTACAGGGAGAAGAAATAAAAATTCAAGTGTCTATCATTGGCATTGTAGTTCTGTCATAGAGGACAAATGAACTGACTGCCCTGTTTAACGGAATGGCTAATGTCTCAAAATGAGGTTGTAAGATGAAAAGCAACAAAAACAAAACGAGGGCATTGGAGAATGACAGAATTAGACCATTCGATTCTCATGGCATTAAATTAGGGCCTGAGGCACTAAAAGTGTGGCAATAACAAGAAAAGTGTTTATTAACAAAGATATGTAGTTTTACATCCAATATGATTTTAGCTGTTTTAGCCGATTTATCAGTGTGTCTCGGGCGTAGCACCGAACGGAAGTGGAATGTGAAAGATAAAATGAGCAGACAGGAGGAGGATAGAAGCTTATAAAATGTGGGGCAAAAAATACTGGAGAGTGTGTAGATAGATCGAATAATTAGTGGAAAGCGCTGAGCTGAGGAGAAAGTAAGTTTATGTCACAACTTAACTAAAAGAAAGAATAAACGAACGATCTTGCACGGGGTATCGAACCATTCTTCCGTATGATACTCACTACTCACGCGACACATATAGTAAAACTAGGTCTCATTTAAAATATTAAATTGATAGGCACGTTTATATCTAAAACATTTATTAACTTAAATAACGTGGAGGAGGCCGAGGAATGGCCATAAAATACCTTAAGATAAATTCAGATATTCCACGTGGAGGAATAGAGAGTATACTATTAAAATAGTATTCAGGCACATTTCGTAAGAGTTGTCAGTTCTGAATTTATGAACGTGCTCAAATGTCACACTGGATGTCACTCCTTTGCCTTAGCGATGAGCCTCAGGAGAGCGTGACTTGGAAGATATGTTTCTTTATTATGTGTTTGTACCATCTCATCTGTATCCTTCCGCGTGAACCCTTCTGAATGACTGAATAACTTTGTTTTGAGAGTTCCGCGGAGAACCAATGAATTACTGGCAACCACTGAATGTCTCAGCTTCGCAAACCTAACAGTACTCTTGCATTTTCCACCAAAATGCCCGAAGAAGGGGTTGACTAGGTAACGGTCCGTTCTTCTTTCCACCATCAGTGAAAATCACCAACGGACAAGCACTCTTTTTCCTGGGTGTGCGAGTATAAAATGGTGCTCTTTACAGCTTAGCGTTACATCTTTTTGGGGTTAGAGTGTGGTTGGAGTTATTTCTACATGTAGTGGGGCTTAATCTGTTTCTTGTGGAAGCGCAATTCGATAGTTCCGCAATTACGTTTTTGATTTTATTCATATAATTTTGACGTGCAGAGTGCAGCTTATATGACAAAAAGCATCCAGGTCCATCGATCGTAGCATTTAGTCTCTCACGAGTAGCTTAATTTCTAATTGCTACACGTACGAGGTGCATTCAAGTTCTAAGGCCTCCGATTTTTTTTCTCCAGACTGGAAAGAGATAGAAACATGCGCATTGTTTTAAAATGAGGCTGCGTTCATTGTCAATACGTCCCAGAGATGGCAGCACCGTACGGCAGATGGAATTTTACCGCCAGCGGCGAGAATGAGAACTGTTTTAAATACTTAAAATGGCGACGTTTTCCTTACTTGAACAGCGTGCAATCATTCGTTTTGTTAATTTGCGTGGTGTGAAACCAATTGAAATTCATCGACAGTTGAAGGAGACATGTGGTGATGGAGTTATGGATGTGTCGAAAGTGCGTTCGTGGGTGCGACAGTTTAATGAAGGCAGAACATCGTGTGACAACAAACCGAAACAACCTCAGGCTCGCACAAGCCGGTCTGACGACATGATCGAGAAAGTGGAGAGAATTGTTTTAGGGGATCGCCGAATGACTGTTGAACAGATCGCCTCCAGAGTTGGCATTTCTGTGGGTTCTGTGCACACAATCCTGCATGACGACCTGAAAATGCGAAAAGTGTCATCCAGGTGGGTGCCACGAATGCTGACAGACGACCACACGGCTGCCCGTGTGGCATGTTGACAAGCAATGTTAACGCGCAACGACAGCACGAATGGGACTTTCTTTTCGTCGGCTGTGACAATGGATGAGACGTGGATGCCATTTTTCAATCCAGAAACAAAGCGCCAGTCATCTCAATGGAAGCACACAGATTCACCGCCACCAAAAAAATTTCGGGTAACCGCCAGTGCTGAAAATATGATGGTGTCCATGTTCTGGGACAGCGAGGGCGTAATCCTTACCCATTGCGTTCCAAAGGGCACTACGGTAACAGGTGCATCCTACGAAAATGTTTTGAAGAACAAATTCCTTCCTGCACTGCAATAAAAACGTCCGGGAAGGGCTGCGCGTGTGCTGTTTCACCAAGACAACGCACCCGCACATCGAGCTAACGTTACGCAACAGTTTCTTCGTGATAACAACTTTGAAGTGATTCCTCATGCTCCCTACTCACCTGACCTGGCTCCTAGTGACTTTTGGCTTTTTCCAACAATGAAAGACACTGTCCGTGGCCGCACATTCACCAGCCGTGCTGCTATTGCCTCAGCGATTTTCCAGTGGTCAAAACAGACTCCTAAAGAAGCCTTCGCCGCTGCCGTGGAATCAGGGCGTCAGCGTTGTGAAAAATGTGTACGTCTGCAGGGCGATTACGTCGAGAACTAACGCCAGTTTCATCGATTTCGGGTGAGTAGTTAATTAGAAGAAAAATCGGAGGCCTTAGAACTTGAATGCACCTCGTATTTATTCACGAGGTTTCCAGAAATAATTCTTTCGAAATTTCTGTCATTTTTAACATATTAACCAGTAATTTAGAACTTGGCCCCTTGTCTGTGAGTCTACCACGTGCGACGTGATCGGATTAAATTCGTTCGGGGTTGATTAAGTGTGAAGCTTAGCGCCTTCGGTGATCTAATTCCTCATTTCACGACCATTTTCGTGTGCACATTTCACGCAAAGTTGAATAGTTTTAGCAAGATCGTAGTCTCGGTGGGCACACCATATCACGTGTCCCATGTACTGGTGTAATCCTTCATGTAATACGTGATATTACTTGTAGAACGACTACTGAAATGAAAAAAGAGTACTTTTCGGTTTTTATTTGTAGATTTTAACGTACTTTCGGTGCCATGGTCCACGTCTGTAAGCTGCCTTTGTTCTCCTGCTTGTGCTCCACTGGGTTTAATTGTAATGGTTTATGACATTTAATATGAACCACAGTATACTATGTTTGGCTACGTGAATATGTGAAAGTTGTTACTACTTTCTTTGCCCTACCCACATCCATTTAACATCTGTTTTGAACACGAGATTGACCATGTTTAATAATGATGCTCCCGTAGCCATCCTTTTTGTTTTGTTGTCTGTGTTGACCGACCCTTCATTTAGTTAAATACCATAAGAGTTCTTAAGACTACATAAGTATCATTTAATCGTAGGCAAACTGTCATTATTTGTGATTTTTTAACCCAATCTGACCTTGATACCCGACCCATTCCAATCTTGGTCCTGTTCTATAATTTAAGTCCGCTGCAAGAACGCGATTCGTACGTTAATATTCTAGAAAGGCAATGAAATTGACTTACAACGAACTCCACCTTAATCCTAGCTTTATCACTTGCCATTGAGTTTTTATTAACATACCCCAACCGTCCGTTCCTCTTATCAGTATTAATGCTTCTCTAAGGTGAGACAATCCACAGGAGTCCAGTATGTAGTGAACGTGACGTACACAGAGGAATAAAACATTTTCCTGTTCAAGACGTCTTTGCCTAATATTTATTGATTTTCATATTCCTGTTTTTATACAGCGTCCCTGCCTTGCCTTTGTTTTGAGTTATATGTATTGTCAACCGCTATGAACACACCCTTTTATTGAGTGAAGAGTCTTTTCAACCACACTGAAAATAGCTAAAGATGTGTCTGTATGCCAAGATGCAGCCAAACAGTCAATATTCTACAAACGTGACGAAGGAAATCTGCATGAAACAGAGAATCTATAGCGTCTAATGGCCGAAGTTAGCGGACCGTGGAGCGTTAATAAGTAATACCTTTCAGTCATTCCTGAATAAATAGCGAGTAGCTCTGTGTACTGAAAGGTCGCCCACAGCTGCTGCGTGAATGTCATTCCGCACACAGAAGGAAATATTAGGTTGCAGAATCAGACTGCAAAGGCAAACGAGTGGCGCTCCGTTCACCTCTCGCAACCCAGAAACGTATTACTAACCGTGGCGAGCGCGCAAATGTCTCTCGGTCAATCACGCACAGTAACATTCCACTTCAGCCCGTGTAATAGTCTACGGCTAGTTTCGCCTGTTTTTGCTCTTAATTCATAAGTTACCTCTCAGAGGTCACCTCTAAAATACGATTTGGAGGTGGAGTGGAACTTTAAGACAAATTGAACTGGAACAGGATGATTGGAAACCTGTGAAAGCGGAAACGAATAATCTGCAGTATACAGGGTGTAAAACAACTCCTTTACAGCAGGAGATTCTCTTTCTTGAGGTCTCCACACATTTACGATATTCCTTGCCGTATACAGGGTATTACAAAAAGGTACGGCCAAACTTTCAGGAAACATTCCTCACACACAAATAAAGAAAAGATGTTATGTGGACATGTGTCCGGAAACGCTTAATTTCCATCATACAATGTAAACTTCCACGGCCGGTATTGTCTCCACTTAAAACTTCCGGGCTGATAGGCCGTGGTCGAAGTATAAAACTGTCTCCTGACGTTTCGTCTCCGACTGCGGGAGACATCCTCGGAGGTAAAGCAGCGAACTGCGAAGAGAACTCGAATAAGCGCTGATTATATAGGCAGTACAGAGGGCGCCAATGTCGATCACGTGGCGTCGGCTATGAGATTGTCTCTGGTAATGCCAACATTCTCGATTGAAAGTAATCGATCGTCACGCTTGCGGTGCAACGCTGACATCCAAATTTTATCCAGTTTAACACCTTCGTCTTTCCTGTTAAAATTATTACGATGTTTATCAATCTCGATAGCCTCTCTATACAAGCGTGCATAATAATGCGAGGTTTTTGATATGACGCTCGTCTCGCTGAATTTTATTTCATGATCACCTTCCTGGTAAACATGTTCCGCTACGGCCGATTTATCAGTGTGACCCAGGCGGCAATTCCTCTTATGTTCGACAAGACGGGTGTTCACACTTCTCTTTGTGGTACCGATGTAAACCTGTCCACAACTACAAGGAATTTTATATACCATCGGTGTAGCCAAAGGGTGCCGTGCATCTTTTGCCGACCTTAAAAATTCTTTTATTTTCCTAGTGGGTCTGAAAATAGTTTCCACCCCATACTTGCCTAAAACTTTCCCGATGCGATCTGTGACCTTACTAATGAGCGGAAGAAAAACTTTGCCCTTGGACGACTGTTGTTCGTCGTTACTCCTGATTCTCTGCCTAGAGCGAAGTGCTCGATCTATATCCTTGCTAGAATAGCCATTCTTCACGAAAGTTGACCGTAGATGTTCAATCTCATCTTTTAAATAAACAGGTTCACAAAGTTTGTGCGCCATATCTACCAAAGTTTTCATTACACCCCTTTTTTGTCTAGGGTGGTGGTTTGAATCTTTGTGAAGATAATGATCAGTATGTGTGGGCTTTCTATGCACCTTATGGCCCAACGTTCCGTCCCGTCGTTTAATCACAGACACATCCAGGAAGTTCAATTGCCCATTTCTTTCCGTCTCCATAGTGAATTGGATTTTCGGATTAATGCTGTTTAAATGTGTCAGGAAGGCATCCAACTCCTCTGCTCCGTGTGTCCATACTACGAACGTGTCATCGACATAGCGATACCATCTGGCTGGTCTCTTACTGGCAGTCTACAACGCCCGTTGTTCAAAAGTCTCCATAAATATGTTAGCCACAGCAGGACTGAGAGGACTGCCCATAGCCACCCCGTCAATCTGTTCATAAAAGTTATTATTATATTGAAAGTAAGTTGTGGTGAGGCAGTGTCGGAATAATGCCACAATATCGGTAGGAAAAATATCCGCTAAGCATAAGGTAGCTTCGTTTACCGGAATCATGGTAAATAACGACACAACGTCAAAACTGACGAGGATATCATCCGGGCCTACGCTCGTTTCCTTTAACTTGTCAATGAAATGAGCTGAATTTTTAATATGACTGTCCGTCCTACCAACATAAGGCTGCAGCATTGAGGCTAGGTGTCTAGCTAACTCGTGTGTTGGTCCGCCTATTGCGCTGACAATTGGCCTCAACAGAATCCCAGGTTTATGAACTTTGGGTAAGCCATACAGTCTAGGTGGGTACGCTTCTGTTTTACAAAGCCGCTTCTTATCGTCGGAGCCAAATGAAGACGCTTTCACCAGTCGATTTGTCGTTCTTAAAATCTTCATAGTCGGATCTTTCTGGAGCTTTTTGTAATTGGAGGGAACCAAAATATCATTGATTTTTCCATGATAGTCCTCACTGTTCAGTATGACGGTGGCATTACCCTTATCTGCATTAAGAACAATAATGTTTTTATCTCCATTTATATCCCTCAGCGCCTTCCTTTGAGCCTGCGACAAATTACTTTTAGGTGGCTTACATGTACGTAAAATCCTAGCCGTTTCCATCCTAATTACGTCAGCCATGTTAGAGCTCATTTTAGTTTCGTCAGTCACCTACGCTCAATGGAGCACGTTATCATGATTTCATACGGGATACTCTACCTGTGCTGCTAGAACATGTGCCTTTACAAGTACGACACAACATGTGGTTCATGCACGATGGAGCTCCTGCACATTTCAGTCGAAGTGTTCGTACGCTTATCAACAACAGATTCGGTGACCGATGGATTGGTAGAGGCGGACCAATTCCACGGCCTCCACGCTCTCCTGACCTCAACCCTCTTGAGTTTCATTTATGGGGGCATTTGAAAGCTCTTGTCTACGCAACCACGGTACCAAATTTAGAGACTCTTCATGCTCGTATTGTGGTCGGCTGTGATACAATACGCCGTTCTCCAGGGCTGCATCAGCGCATCTGGGATTCCATGCGACGGAGGGTGGATGCATGTGTCCTCGCTAACGGAGGACATTTTGAACATTTCCTGTAACAAAGTGTTTGAAGTCACGCTGGTACGTTCTGTTGCTGTGTGTTTCCATTCCATGATTAATGTGATTTGAAGAGAAGTAATAAAATGAGCTCTAACACGGAAAGTAAGCGTTTCCGGACACATGTCCACATAACATATTTTCTTTCTTTGTGTGTGAGGAATGTTTCCTGAAAGTTTGGCCGTAACTTTTTAGTAACACCCTGTATACGGCAAGCAATATCGTAAATGTGTGGAGACCTCAAGAAAGAGAATCTCCTGCTGGAAAGGAGTTGTTTTTAATCACTTCTCTGTTCTAATATGTCTGCAGAAGGCCCAAAAGAGAACAAAAAATATTGTGAATAAGTTGTTGGGTAGCGATATGCTCATATTCTGTTGGGGGTACTATCGTGTACACACGGTATAAAAGAGCAGTCCATTAGCGTAGGCGCAGTGGTTAGACACTGGACTCGCATTCGGGAGGACGACGGTTCAATCCCGCGTCCGGCCATCCTGATTTAGGTTTTCTGTGATTTACCTAAATCGCTCCAGGCAAATGCCGGGATGGTTCCTTTCAAAGGACACGGCCGACTTCCTTCCCCGTCCTTCCCTAATCCGATGAGACCGATGACCTCGCTGTCTGGTCTCCTTCCCCAAAACAACCAACCAACCATTAGCGTAGCTGTCATTTGGACTGAGGTGATTCATGTGAAAAGCTTTCCGACGTGGTTACGGTCGCACGACGCGAATTTAAACGCGGAATGGTAGTTGCAGCTAGATGCACTGGATATGCCATTTCCGAAATCATTGCGGAATTCTGCATTAGGAGATCCACAGGGTCAAGAGCGTGTCGAGGATAACAAATTTCAGGCATTACTCCTGCCGACGGACAGCGCAGTGGCTTTCAATTAATGACCGATAGCAGCGCCCTTTGCGTAGAGTTGTTCTCAGAGCTAACAGACAAGCAGCATCACCTGAAATAACCACAGAGATCAATGTGGGGCGCACGACAAACGTATCCGTTAAGAGAGAGGGGCGTAAATTGTCGTTAATGGGCTATGGCAGCAGGTAACCAATGCGATTGCATTCACTAACAGCGTTACATCGCATGCAGTGCCAACCATATCGGTTGGACCCTAGACGACTGGAACACCGTCACCTATTCAGATGAGCTCCGATTTCAGTGGGTAACAGACGACGGTACGGTTCGAGAGTGGAGCAAAAGGGGGTCGGACACGATATTAGGAGATATCACATGACATTTTTCACCTCAGTGTAAGTTGATAGAAGAGAACTGCTGAAATTCACACGTTGCATTAAATTTCTGGCGAATCGCTGAAAATATGTAGAGAAACAAAACTAAGGATAAATCAAAGTAAGATAATAATTATTAAAATAAAAGTAACTTTTAATACACCCCATTTTAAATCTGAATACCCAGTATAAAATAATTTCTTCTAACCACAAAGAGGTTCCTAATCCCATACAGATAGTGCTGAGAATTTGTGGCTGTGAATTTTTAATGCCTATGAAAACACTTGTCAGATTTAAAACGAAAAACTTGAGAGCAGGCAGTAAATAAGTGTAAGGACGTGAAATATTCGTGCATAAATTATGCTACCCGCTGGAATCTCTCTGTGAGATGGAGAGTTTTGAGATGTTGAAACAGAGCATCTTGTGCCCCGCTTTCTTGATATTATCAGCACCTGAAGCTGCATCGTTTGTGCAGAGGCTCTGTTGATAAAGGCAGCTGCCAATGCAACAGCAAAAATTGAAGAAATTAGTAGGGAAGGACTAAAACCATAAGTGACTAGTTTCTACAACATAAAACTGTATAATTAAATTTTTCTTGAGACATTTGAGTCTCATCTTTATCTACGATAGTGATAGAAGCTGAAGAAAGGAACTAAAATTTGTGCGCTCGTAGGGACTTGAACCGAGGTCTTCTTTCGTACAATACAAATGTGCTAGTCATTACACCACCAGCAACGCGATTAATACAGCTGCATGGACTACTGTAGTCCGTCCGTACACAAACTTCAATTCACGTCTTCTGTTTATTTTCTCCTTCTTACAAGGGAAACTCCCCGTCAAAAAACTGACACAGATCAAGCATGAAAACTGGAAGAAGGTATACTGAAATGTGAGAGAAAAAACAAAATATAAACAGAGAACTGTCAGAGTTCAACATGTGCAACATCAAGCACAAAACTCGAGCAACGGCGTTGTGGTTGTGTGGTTATGGTTTGGACTACAAAGCGAGAGGTTCATATTATGAACCTCCTGCCTGCCAAACTCCTTTTTTTTTTTAACAAATTTATGAACAGTTTGTCTCGTCATAAACGAGTCTGTTCTCTTTCTGTAGTCTTGGAATTGTCATACTATACATTGGTTATAAAATATGACTCATGTGGTAAGAATACATTACTGTCGCAAGTAAATGTGTTGAATAGTAGGAGCAGGCGAAATGCCGCATTGACCTCTCACAGAAATGAAAACAACAAATAAACAGATGTGGACTATGTTACAACAAAGTAATTCAAGAGCCAAAACTTCCAAAATGGAAAGCAAAAGTCATAACATATGGTACATGTGTAGAAAAAATAGGAGGTACGTACGTCTGGAGGTCCTTTCCTTCCTGTTTCAAACGGGCGTTACACCACGGCACAAACACAAATCTGAATACAACAAACAGATACGACAATTTTGAGAAAAAAAAAGAGTCATGAGGGAGACCTGAACTTCGGCCTACCGCTTCACTGTTCAACAGCGTAACTACATAACCACGATGCCATGACTACTGCATGTTGTTCAATGTTGCACATCTTAACCATGGCCCATACACTCATGAGTTTTTTGCTTATTTTTTCACGGCTCAGTACACCTTCTTCTTGTTTTCATGATTGATCAGTGTTCAGGTTTTGGTGGGCTGGCCACTGGACATCTTACTAGTATACCTGAGGGGGATGAATGAGGAGTTTCCCTTTTTAGATCGTCACTATTGCTGAGGATCTCCAGTGTTTAAATAGCAACTCAGCATTGGACTAGTGGGGAAATTCTGCCTGTACCGCAGGTATAAGTAGTACAGATTTGACATGATCAAATTTTTCTTGAGACATTTGAGTCTCTTCTTTATCTACGGTAATGATAGAAGCAGAAACAATGAATTAAGATTTGTTCCATACCTAGGACTTGAATTTCGGTCTGTTTGCATAGTGGGCAGGTGTGCTAGCCATTACACCGCCACAGCAGTACAGTCAAAACACGCACGAACCACCCTAGTCCAATGGCCTGCCAGATCATGTGTTCAGTTTATTTTTCACTTCTTAGATCGGCAATGAGACCCGGGTTCAATTCCTGGTTTTGGTACAAATTTCAATTCATTTCTTCAGCTTTATCATTATGGTATAAAACTGTGTTTTGTTAAAAGCTATTTTATGTTGAGAGTGAAATCCCACTATCAAAATTGGCAATCAATCAGTTAAGAGCAGTTAAGTGTGCAGGTACCGGGATACAAATATCGATGAGAGACAGAGCTTTTATGCACACGTGGAAATCGTGGCCAAAAGAGGCATGATAGACTCAACAAAGCATCGTGAACTGTCCAGAGAAGATTTTAGCTGCATGTGAGGGCTGCAGAATGGTACCATATCTTAATTTTTAATTACTGTTGTTGGTTATGAGGTGAGTATGTGGACACACAGAACAAGAAGGAAATGTATCGTGCAATGGATGAGGATTCATCGAAAATCATCTGTTTCCACCACTTTCTGTATACTTTTTTATGAGATATACTAATGTGTAAAAGACTCTGATTTGTATCTGAAGTTCTTTCAACTTACTTCATAAAAGAACGATATAATGACTGTGACATGCAGAGTGGGACATATGTTTTGCACGCAGCCTGAGTTCAGATTGATAGTGCACCACCAAAGAGTGGGCTGCCCAGACACATAATCGAAGCCTGAGGAAAAGCAGACTACGGAGTTTACGGACAGTCAAGAACAGGAAGCCTTATCCAAAGCTATTGCACCCAAGAGGTGAATTAGGACTTCACTAATAATCGGTACAGGGCGTGGCCGTTGTGTTCACGCTAGAAACCGAGTAAGACAGCTGGTGTCTTTTCCTGGCCGACAGGACAGCAGTTCTGCAAGAGATGCAGTCTGGAGCTTCCACATTACAAGAGTAGCAGCAGGAGGGTGCCTTATCGCTAAACCAATGGTATTATGGTCAGTTGAGTGACAGAACACAGTGTGCAGTGAATTACAGATTATGCATTCAGCGTGACGAATTATGATGAGTGCAATATGTGTACAGTGCGCTATACCAAGAATTTTCTGATTTGGCCTACTGGGCGTACAGTTGTTTTCTCTACACGAAAACCATATGGATCTTGTCTTTTACGATGTGAGCATGACTGATTTTGTAAGTGCCATACAGAAACTTATTTTTTCATTATTACATAGTGAGTGTGATTGATTACGTATGGGCCTTTTTACAGAAACTTCTTATTATTACGCTGTGTGTATGATTGTGTTTGTATGTGCCATTCTACAGAAAATTGTAATTATGAAATATATGAAGGTGGTATTGTAGTGAGTCAATAGTAGAATTTGCTTGGGTGAGTGATCGGTGACGGGAGTGCTCATGGGTGTAAATTTAGCTGAATGCTAATGGAAGCAATCCCTAATTAAGACATAGTCTTCTTATTTTTGCTTCTTCCACGTGATTATTAGTGTATGAGCCGTACATGGCTCATGTTCCCGCCATCATGTATTTTACACCCTGTTTTTAACGTACTTCCACCTCACTACGTTAATTTAAATTACTACTGTCACTGAGTTGCTGCTATGCCTGACCGTGAACGGCGTTAGCTGGACGTATCGATATATCCCCTCTCGTAGTATCTCTGTTCGACTGCTATTGCTTCCCTGTCGTTGTCTGTCGCATAGGGAGTTCGGGTCACGAGTTCGGGCTGCTAGTCAGTTGGAACGCGTCTGGAACGCAGTCCGGACCTGCCAGTCGGGTAATTGCAATGCGGCACTAGTGCAGTCGGGTTGGAGCAGCAGTGAGGTCTGCGTCGACATGGCTCGTCCGACCATTGCCGCCACGCATCATTTGAACCGGCTCACGGTCTTGGTTGATCGTCGGTCGGTCGTCCTACTGGCGACGCGTTTTGGCTCGCCGATCGTTCCTGAGTCGGCTGTGTGTGTGTGTGTGTGTGTGTGTGTGTGTGTGTGTGTGTGTGTGTGTGTGTGTTGTGTGTGCGCGCGCATCGACTCCCGATTTGTCTTCATGTGTGCTTAGTTACTGTTAAGTATCGTTCAGGTCTTCGTGTAAGCGTTTGTCATGTTGTGTGTGTAGTTGCCGTTATTTCCAATGACGACTATTTTAGATGTTGTCGGCATTCAGCAGGCAGTCGATCGGTTGCTGCGGACCAGGGAAGTTATCTCCGCCCGGTGCAGTCGGCTGGGTCCACTGGAGGTCCCTGCGCAGTGTCGGGGCGTGTGTGGAGCTGTCCGATCGCTACGAGCTTCGTGGTTCACCGACCCAGGACGTCAAAGTTGAGTAGTGCTTTCAACTACCCAAGCCATGTCCATTCATGTTGTGTGGTCTGTTTCGGTGGTTCGCTGTTGGGGCGGTTTTCCTGTGAGCAACACCGAGTGTTTCTATTGCTGAAATTTAGCAGCCATGTGGTGCAATTAACTATGTGGATTGACTACAATTCAAGTGCACCAGCGGAATTTTCTGCCTTGTGGCCGTTAGCGTTCTGGTTCCCTGCCCTGGCCACTGACGTAAATTCAGGCAGTGTTCCTTTTGGGTGAAGTTAACTATACTACCGTATTTCAAATGGAAGTCTACCACCCGAATTTTCTGCCTTGTGGCCGTTAGTGTTCCGGTTACCTGCCCTGGCCTCTAACGTAATTTCAGGCAGCGTCGCTGTCCAACATGGTGTGTAGTTTTGACAGCTAATACATTTTTCATTGTGGATAATCACGTTCGTAACTTTTTGTGTTTGTGTTCTCATGTACCGATTGGTGGCAAGCAAGCCGTTGTGGCGGTCGGTCCGTGGCTGTCCCCTGGTTGGGTTCCGACGGACCAAGTGTAACTGGGCTCATCACCTGTCTCACCTAAATAAACGAGGACAGATCGACCTCCCTGAAGGATTCTGAGTGCCGTTTTCTTTATTATCCTTCTCACCGGTGTTTAAATGTCTCTTTATAATCCATCATAGTCAATGATTTAAAAAATTCTTGTTTTTACTGCACTTTATGTATTTTTGAATTTTGGAAAATCAATTGTGGGCCTTAAGCCGCTTAAAACCTTATTCTTGAAATTGCCCTTTAAACAAAAATATTACGGCCTTCTGCCTCAAAATATTGTGGTATTATATTTTAAAGATTTCGAATTTAATTGTGGCCCTCATCCGCTTGTATTGCACGTTGCATATGTTTGTACTACCTACTTTTGCCTTGAGGCTTCCCAGCGTAACTGTGATACCATATATATTTTAATTATTTTATTCGCTATTTTAACTGCATTTCTATTTTGTTGACTTTTAAGATTCCTTGTTTGGAGGCGCTCAGCCGTGAAATAATTGCCTTTTTGAAACTCGTAGTTCTAAAGGTTTGACTATGTACCATTTTGGTTTAAAGGTGTTATTATATTACAATAAATTACAATTTTAAGTGAACCTGACCGACATCTTATTTGGCCCTTTCCACAATCCTTACCTGTTCTGCCCTGCGGGTTTAGCTGCCGTCTCAGTGTAGGTCATTTGCATTTGCCATTTTGATCTGTGACCAAAGACTATATGTTGTGAGCTACTGTTGCTGGTGGTCCTGACTTCTTTACTGGTGGGGGGGGGGGGTGGAGTCTAATTTAAATTTTATTTATTGTTCTTAAGGAATTTTATGTTGTTACCTTCTTGTCTCAAGCCCTACCCTCAAGAACTGTAACTGGGAGGAAATTAAGTTCAGTTATACTATTGTCATTAGTCAGGATGGACATTTTATGTTTAATGAACTGTTTGTAAAACTGACCCCATGTCTACACAACACGTAGCCTGAACCCCACTCCACCCAAAGCCAATATTACAAAGGTATCAGTGTGTGGTTATGTGTGCTGCTGGAACGGTGCCCTCAGCCAGGCAACATTAGACTGTAGACCAGAGGCTGTTTCTTGCTTTCCTGCGTGCTTGTAGCAGGTATGGCTACTAGGGACGAGCCAGGTGCAGTGTGGCTGATTACGGTGTTCTCGCATGAGGTGGATATGTATGGGTGGACTTGTGGGACCATTGTGGAGGAGCTCTCCCACAAGGTTTTGCAGGTTAGGGGTGAGTCGGTGCAGTTGACGGTGGAAGAGCACATTTGCATGAGCAGCGAGCTAAATTCTATGCGGTTGGCTATCAAGGAGTTCGGGTAAGTACTGAAAGACGAGTCGTCTTCCTGGGGTCAGTTGAAGAGGTTGCAAGCAAGGGCAATGCATTATGTGATTGGAATAAATGATTTGTTGGCAATAATTGACGGGGAAACTGTACTTGTGCTGAATGACGTACAGGGGAGAATCTAAGGCTAGAAGATATAAATAGTGATTTGTTGCTGTCATCTACCGTGCAAGGTAGTCAGATAAATTTAAACATAGCAGTGGGAGAGGAGGTGAAGCAACAGGGTAACACTGAGGTGTGTTTGTACAATATGGTGTTACCAAGCGAAGAGAAGGCTGTTAATGCATACTTGTGCTAGAGCTGGTTTAGAAAGCAGAATAGCGAGGGCCATACTTCAACGGGAGGCTGTGGAAAACTATCATCAACGGTTCTGTAGGCGAGTAGTTACTGTGTTGGCAATGCGGAAATTGATGGCCGACGTTATGGATATGAACATGGAATTAATAATCCGTTTGGAGAGTATGTTAACTGGTTTAGATGATTGTTCTTGGGTAATGTTCTCTCAGATCTCTTGTGCCGTCAAGGATTCGGAAGAAGGAGCACTTCAGACTGATTTAGGTGTGTTGACCAAGTTCGCGAATGTGAACTACAAGAGAGTATGGTAGATGGAAAGTAGATGTGGCGAGAAGAACGTTGTTTTCTTAGCGATGAGGTGAGAAATTTTCCTCCTGCCTACAGAAGAAGAAGAAGGGATTGGGGACTAGCGGGTGACGGTGTCCAAACCGTGTAGCGGTGTAGCGAATGTCAGTTCAGTCGCTGCCCCTGTAGAACCAAGTAGAGGTTTCTCCATCAGTGGCACGGTACACATTTACTAGCTGTGAAATTTGTAATGGACCATAGGTCGTCTGTTGGATATCTTTAGCTCATTGAAAATAGTAAGCGACCAGTTATTTTGCACACATCAGGCAGTGAGCATATGGATAAAGTAGAATCTGGATGACTTCCCCCAGGTGTCGACCAATTCTGCTGCCTAGTGTATATTAGGATGGGTTTTCGCTAAGTTGAGAATCCGGGTGTTCACATGGAAAATAAAGAGGGGATGTGTCATGAAATGGTTCTGGGATTCAGAAGACCGGGCTGATCCTGCATTCGGTGCAATATCACTTCACTTCCATTTTTGACTATTGAAAATTTCTGATTTTACCTTCATTTTGAATCACAGGTAGTGGCAAGGATCATGTGATACAAGTAGACCATTTATTACCGAGTCAGAGGGAACAATTACAGCAAGAAAGAATTGAGAGGTTTTGTGGAACATACAGGGTGATTAAAAAAGAATACCACAACTTTAGGAATTTAAAACTCTGCAACGACAAAAGGCAGAGCTAAGCACTATCTGTCGGCAAATTAAGGGAGCTATAAAGTTTCATTTAGTTGTACATTTGTTCGCTTGAGGCGCTGTTGACTAGGCGTCAGCGTCAGTAGATGCTAAGATGGCGACCGCTCAACAGAAAGCTTTTTGTGTTATCGAGTACGGCAGAAGTGAATCGACGACAGTTGTTCAGCGTGCATTTCGAACGAAGTATGGTGTTAAACCTCCTGACAGGTGGTGTATTAAACGTTGGTATAAACAGTTTAGAGAGAATGGGTGTTTGTGCAAAGGGAAAAGTTCTGGACGGCCGAGAACGAGTGATGAAAATGTAGCACGCATCCAGCAAGCATTTGTTCGCAGCCCAGGAAAATCGACTCGCAGAGCTAGCAGAGAGCTGCAAATTCCACAATCAACTGTATGGAGAGTCCTACGAAAAAGGTTAGTTATGAAACCTTATCGTCTGAAATTGGTTCAAGCACTGTCTGCAGCTGATAAGATTTCTGTGATTTTATCCTTGCTCAAATGGAAACAGATGAATCTTTCGTTTCAAAGATTGTGTTTAGTGATGAAGCAACTTTCCACACTAACAGGAAAGTCAACCGTCACAATGTCTGTATATGGGGCACTGAGAATCCGCGGGAAACAACTCAGTATGAACGTGACTCGCCTAAGGTGAACGTTTTCTGTGCCATTTCAGCCAATAAACTTTTTGGTCCCTTTTTCTTCGAAGGTGCTACTGTAACTGGACTACAGTATCTGGAGATTTTAGAGAATTGGCTGTTCCCTCAGCTCGAACAAGAAGCACAACAATTCATATTTCAGCAGGATGGAGCGCCACCACATTGGCACTTATCTGTCCGTAACTACCTGAACGTCAACTACCCGAGGCGATGGAACGGCCGCCAGGCAGCCCGTGACAGAGCACTTCATCACTGGCCTCCAAGAAGCCCTGATCTTACCCCCTGCGATTTTTTCTTATGGGGGTATGTTAAGGATATGGTGTTTCGGCCATCTCTCCCAGCCACCATTGATGATTTGAAACGAGAAATAACAGCAGCTATCCAAACTGTTACGCCTGGTATGCTACAGCGAGTGTGGAACGAGTTGGAGTATCGGGTTGATATTGCTCGAGTGTCTGGAGGGGGCCATATTGAACGTCTCTGAACTTGTTTTTGAGTGAAAAAAAAACCTTTTTAAATACTCTTTGTAATGATGTATAACAGAAGGTTATATTATGTTTCTTTCATTAAATACACATTTTTAAAGTTGTGGTATTCTTTTTGGATCACCCTGTATATTGCAGCAAGGAATTATTCGCCCTTCTAAAACCACCTTATTCTGCACCTATATTTCTTGTGCTTAAACCACCTGACAAATCGAGGTTTGCAGCAAAAAAATGGAAATGCGCGGGCGGCATTGTGGGTCGGGAGTCCCCCATTTGGGGAAGCTCGGCCGCCGAGGGCAGGTACTTATTGCATTCGACGCCACATTTGGGTGACTCGCGCGTCGGAGATGGGGATGAAATGATGATGAGGACAACACTTGTCCCTGAGCGGAGGAAATCTCCTGCCCCAGCCGGGAAACGAACCAGGGCCCCTTGGAGTCTCATTCCACCGCCCTGACCAATCAGCTAACGGGGGCGGACGAGGGTGGTAGCAGGTAACACACAACTGACTAAGAAGGCGGTCCTTCGTTCCACACTGATGACAGACTTCCATACCAATTTTGGCTGCTTGGTGTACGCCTCTGTTTCTACCACCTTAGATATGAACAAATATTGACAAATTCCGTTAGACGAGGAATCGACGGATCTCACGGGGTTTGCTATCGACTGGAATTTTTTTAAAGGAACACATCGCCGCTTCATCGTTTTATTGTTTACTTAAAATTTATTTAAGTAAAACCCACGTTTCGACCTTTTATGCCATTTTAAAGTATTTGACTTTATGTTTTTAACGAATATTGCAGGACACTTAACATGCTTGAAAATGGCTTAAAAGGTGGCAACCTGGGTTGTACTTAAATAAACAATAAAAAAGTCAAATGGCGGTGTGTTCCTTTAAAAAGTATGGAAATTGTTTGTTTTTAATAAGGTGCGATTTTGACCCACCACTGTTGAAGTGGTGTTATCCCAGCTGTTTGATGTGTCACTTTCTGATATCATGTTCAAATTTGTGTACCAATATCTGAATGATGTGATTTTCAGTAAGGATTGATGGCAGCATATAAGTAGTTGACGGAAATGGTCAAACCTTAAAAGGTAAGTTCAAATGGTTCAAATGGCTCTGAGCACTATGGGACTTAACATCTGAGGCCATCAGTCCCCTAGAACTTAGAAGTACTTAAACCTAACTAACCTACGGACATCACACACATCCATGCCCGAGGCAGGATTCGAACCTGCGACCGTAGCAGTCGCACGTTTCCGGACTGAAGCGCCTAGAACGGCTCGGCCACCGCTGTCGGCTTAAAAGGTAGGGTTGGGGTTCTCTGACATGTCGTTTCTAGAGCATATTATGACAACAGTAGAAATCAAAATTGATTTGGCACGGAACAAGGCTATTAGACAATGGCCTACACCGAGAAATGTTAACGCAATAACAAGATTTGTGGGAATGGTTAATTGGCTAGATCACTAGACGAGTTTCAGAGAAAGGATTGCAAGTTGGGCGATTCCCAAGAAGCAGCCCTGCCCCTCACTTCAGAATATGGAACTCTGATAGAAAATTCATTGTGCAAACCGATACATTGATGACCAGTGTAGCGGTTGTATTACTTCAACAGCGCCCAGAAGGAGTGCTCGCAGAGTAACACCGTTGGGGAAGAAGTGCTATGTTTACGAACCTGGAGCAGTTATGGTCGCCCTCGAAAATTCACGTTCTCTCTGGAACATAAACGTTTTTAAATAGGGACAGACAATCAGACTCTGAGTTCGGTGTTTACGTGGCCAAAGCGCACGGTCTGTGTAACCAAAAGGCCTACACGAATTTTGGCTTTTAGTTTGAGGTCAGCCTCTTAATGGAGACTAAGAATGTTAGTGCGGACGGGCTGAGTCGCATGTTTCAGGGCATTCTGAAGAAACTGACATCAGTGAGCCTGATCAGCATAGTAAAATAAAGGGAATGAATCACATTTCGGTGGTTCCCTAGCAGGATGTCGCCAGATATTGGGAAATGGATGAAACCTTGAGGGTAAAACAGAAAGAGTTAAAGTGATTAGGCCGTATTCTGTAAGGAATGATATCCTGTATTATAGAACAGTCGGCCCAGGATAGAGGATCTGTGGAAGTTCGCCTATTATTACCACTTTCCAACGAGGGACACTAAGACATTTTTTTAAAAAATGTGACAAGATTCACGAAGTATACGCTAGGATATGGACGGAGATATTAGGACGATGGTCTGGGTGTGGAAAAATTGTTCCAATAGTAAGCCCACACAGATACCCCAGTTTCCAGACCTGTAGAATGTAGAAAATCCGAAGTAGAATATGTATATCACTTTCGTAGGATCGTTCCCCGTGTCAGGTATGCGAGGGTGCCTGTCCGAAATTCTCTTGGTTGTTTCGTACTAGAAATGGGGACCACTCGATCGGCGGTACACTGCTTGAAAAGAATTTTCGCTACCTTTTGTCCGTACCTCATATTACCCGTACGCATCCTTCGCAGAAAGAGTGGACCCTAATTTGAACATGGCCTTGATTGATTATCAAAACTACGGCTGCACACACTGGCACGAAACTCTGGAATGGTTAAAGTATGTGTTTAATTAACACAGCTAGGCAAGAAACACATAAGAACACGCAGGTGGCATTAAGGTTTACTTTAAGAACTAACTGCCCATTGAGTAACTTACGGTCGGTCAAGGATTTGATGGCTACTAGGGCAACTCCCCGAAAAGGTCATGGAGATGTGGTGCTGGTTCCGGAGAGATATATCGGCAGCCCATGAGTAAGGAGCTCAGGTTTACAACCGGGGAAGACATCCTAATCCGTTTAGATTGTGGAAGTGGGTGTACATGTGGTGTTTCTTTGATTAGAGTGGAGTTTAAGATGACGGGAAAGCTCCTATCAGCGTTCGATGGATCTTTCGCAACTACTCGGTTTGTGACCCGGTAACGAGCTTAATTACGGATTTTGCCAGAACAAGGGAAAGCAGGGCGCATGTCTCACAACTTCATCCAGGATGTGATCAACGAGATTTGTTATAACCTGTGTGACATTGTGACATTGCCGTTAGTTACCTACGAGGATAGGCTGAAACGTAGTTCACACATTCTTGTAGAACACGAACAAAAACAATTAGGGAGATGGAGAAAACGTACATTAAAGTGCATTGCTTACGCTTCAAAATCATATATTTATTTAAATGCAATGACACAATTTCAGAGATGTTACTTGTCTTATATAGATATGATTTTATGTAGATAGACTACGACGGCGAGTGAAAATTAGTACCAAGACCAGGAATCGAACCTGGGCCTCCTGCATATAAATTCTCGATCTTTTTGAGACCAGTAAGGGCTCTTAAATTGTCATTTCATTTCTATAAGTACCTGCACCTCAGGCAGGATTCTCTATTTACTTTCGACGCTGAGGTGCTTTTCCAGAAAGTGGAGAGCCTCGGCAATTCTGTTCATGTGTAAGACTGGGGCGGTAGTTAGAATAAGGACCGAGGAGAGAAGCGTGCCGGGGTAATCCATGGAGGGTTCTCATCAGCTGGGCCGAAGTACACCCCGGATTTCTTGTTGTTACCCCAGACACTTCACTACCCTCTTGATAAGCACCATACCCTAATCTGGTTTAGAGGACAGGCTTTACGATACCTCTTTCAGAGTGGTCCGCATACAGTCCTTGACTTCTGGTGCAAAGTTGTGACCGCGCATTGCACCCTCACCCGAAAACCATCTTACTGCCAAATTTTTGCCGGTTATCTCCGCAGCGTCTTCCTTGACCCCCCTCAAAGTTGGGGTGTGCCATGCCTACCTGTCACATGAGGCAACACCCTTAACTACGTTCTCATGCATCGACCAAAAAAACAAAAACATAAAGAAGACAGAGTATGTTATATTTTGTTGTATTTAATGTTTTCTAATATTTTTGTTTAACTAACAGTCATTTGTATATGTTTAAATGGTACCTTGAAGAACTCTTGCATAGTGTATATTTATGTACTGTTAGTTTGTTCAATACAGATTATTGGAAAAAAAGTGGTGTAGTGGCTAACGTACCTGCATAATAAGCAGGCAACCTGGGTTCGATTCCCGGTCTTGGTACAAATTTTCACTCGGTGCTACAGTCTATGTACATAAAGAATATTTATTTTTCAACGTAGTCACCGTTAACACTAACACATTTCTCCCAAAGTATAACTTTTCATTCCGTCACCGAAAAATTCTTCCGCATTTTCTCGAGTACAAGACTTTACAACTGCCTTTACCTCATCGTCCGAGATGTATTGGTTACACTTGCGGCCTTTCTTGAGTAGCGTAAAAAAATAAAAATCGCAAGGGTCAAGAGAGGGGAGCAGGGAGCGTGTGGCATTCAAATGGTTCAAATGGCTCTGAGCACTATGGGACTTAACATCTGTGGTCATCAGTCCCCTAGAACTTAGAACTACTTAAACCTAACTAACCTAAGGACATCACACACATCCATGCCCGAGGCAGGATTCGAACCTGCGACCGTAGCAGTCTCGCAGTTCCGGACTGAGCGCCTAGAACCGCGAGACCACCGCGGCCGGCGCGTGTGGCATTACTTCAGACTTCAGGTGAGCAGAATCTCTTCAGTTGTGCGCGAGGTGTGTGGACGAGTGTTGCCATATTGCAAGATTATTGTTCAGTAATGAAGCTTACACGTTGCCTGGATGTTCTGGTATGGTTTACGATACCCTTTTGCGTGATTTGCCTGACACATATTTATCGTCTGTGGCAGTGGTCGGACTTCCGCTGCGTGTACCATCAACAGTTACGGCTTTTCCAGGCTTGCAGCCACAAAATTTTATTAACCGCCGATATATAAACCTATCAACAACATCGTCACCATGAACAGCCTACAAACGGCGATAAATCTCACTATGAGTCACATTTTCTGAAGGTGAAAATACGATAACAGCACTCTGTTTGACTTTCGTTGGCTTTGCATCAGAACACGTATCCATGCTTCCGCTACTCAAAAAGCAACGCATTCGAACTGTGCATGTGAACAGACAAAGAAGTTACCTTCCACATGCCACTGGGCGTGTTTTTAAGATCATTTCGTTCGCTTTCTACATGAGTGTATGCATTACTTTTCAGCCTACCCTCGTATATTGTTCTTTGGATTACAGTATGTGGTGTCTCCATCAGTCAGCTGGCGGGGGATGAGGCAAGAGATTTTTTTGGGGAGTGGGAGGAGGAAGGGGAGAGAGATTTCGCTATGTCGAGCCCGCAGCCAGAGTTAAATTTGGCGTCTCGTCATGATGGCATGCGCCAGAGGGCGGGCTGCGCGCGCACGTGATCGCCTCGAGTGCTGTAGGGCCGGGATGCGAGGAAAAGTCGAGAATGAAGTCAGTGGACAACCAGGAATTGGATGCCTTTTCCAAAAGTGGTGCGCCCAGAAGCCGAGTTCGGAACTTTGCTAGTAGTCGGCGTGAGGCGTGGCCACTGTGTGAACGCAAGCATCCATGTGGGGCAGGTGGTGTCTTTTCCTGGACGAGAGGATGGTGATTCCAGCAAAGACACAGAATGGAGCTACCAGATTAGCAGCGTCCGATATTTTGGTTGGCTGAGTGATGTTGCACTGCGTACCCTACAGAGTACAGGCTGCGCATTCAATGTCACGAATTATCAGAATGTCGGCTGAGTGATGCAGTATTGCGTATGCTACAGAGTACAGGTTGTGGATTCAGTGTGAAGAATTATCGGTAATGTTCCTCACGAAAGGTTCGTGTGTGCAGTGTGGTGTGCTGAGGTCATACTTTGTTGGTGCGCTGAGTGTGTGGCAGTTTCCACTAAGCGAAAACCGTATTGATATTGTTAATTTTACGCTGTGAGCGTGATGGACTTTTTAAATGCTGTTCATAAAATAATTTGTTACTTCTGCGCTGTGAGCTTGATTGATTACTTCTTAAGTAATAGAACCCAGAACGTTGTCCTCGATGGTGAGTGTTCATCGGTGGTGAGGGTATCATCTGGAGTGCCCCAGGGAAGTGTGGTGTTTTCTATCTACATAAATGATCTTTTGGGTAGGATGGATAGCATTGTGCGGCTGTTTGCTGATGATGCTGTGGTGTACGGGAAGGTGTCGTCGTTGAGTGACTGTAGGAGGATACAAGATGACTTGGACAGGATTTGTGATTGGTGTAAAGAATGGCAGCTAACTCTAAATATAGATAAACGTAAATTAATGCAGATGAATAGGAAAAAGAATCCTGAAATGTTTGAATACTCCATTAGTAGTGTAGCGCTTGACACAGTCACGTCGATTAAATATTTGGGCGTAACATTGCAGAGCGATATGAAGTGGGACAAGCATGTAATGGCAGTTGTGGGGAAGGCGGGTAGTCGTCTACGGTTCATTGGTACAATTTTGGGAAGATGTGGTTCATCTGTAAAGGAGACCGCTTATAAAACACTAATACGACCTATTCTTGAGTACTGCTCGAGCGTTTGGGATCCCTATCAGGTCGGATTGAGGGAGGACACAGAAGCAATTCAGAGGCGGGCTGCTAGATTTGTTACTGGTAGGTTTGATCATCACGAGAGTGTTACGGAAATGCTTCAGGAACTCGGGTGGGAGTCTCTAGAGGAAAGGAGGCGTCCTTTTTGTGAATCGCTGCTGAGGATATTTAGAGAACCAGCATTTGAAGCTGACTGCAGTAAAATTTTACTGCCGCCAACTTACATTTCGCGGAAAGTCCACAAAGATAAGAGAGATTAGGGCTCGTACAGAGGCATATAGGTAGTCATTTTTCCCTCGTTCTGTTTGGGAGTGGAACAGGGAGAGAAGATGCTAGTTGTGGTACGAGGTACCCTCCGCCACGCACCATATGGTGGATTGCGGAATATGTATGTAAATGTAGATGTAGATTTTGTATGTGCTTGTGTGCACAAAATTGAAATTGTGAAATTTGCGTTGGTAGAA
Organism: Schistocerca nitens; assembly: GCF_023898315.1. Lineage (NCBI taxonomy): Eukaryota > Metazoa > Arthropoda > Insecta > Orthoptera > Acrididae > Schistocerca > Schistocerca nitens. The sequence continues at coordinate 1,188,116,230 of NC_064614.1, read as the reverse complement.
CTGTTGTGATGAATTATTCAAAACGACAGTCACAATCGCATTATTTATTTTGCCGCCAACCGGTTTCCACCTGCGATTGGATCATCTTCAGGACAGTTTACACCATTTGGTCGCTCGCTGGATTCGTCACCCTGCCTGTGCACGGTTGGTAACTATGCCTATGCGTTGTGACTGTCATTTTGAATAATTGATTATAAGTAAACCAATCGCTGTTATCTCCACCCACTATGTTGTCTAAAACATTTAGTACTGTAGTGAGTTTGCAGTAGTGTTTCCTTGGTAAGCAACCGGCTATGACAGTGCTCACAGACCTAGATTTAGTTGACCACTAATGTCAGTAATCCCTAATGAAGTCAGAGAATTGTGGCTTTTTGCGTGTTCTGAGTGCTTATTTCTGGATGTTATTTTCGTTTGCCACTTTTATGTCTGTGGCCAAAGGGATACATGTATGTGTGTGTGTGTGTGTGTGTGTGTGTGTGTGTGTGTGTGTGTGTGTGTGTGTTACATATGTACAACACTTGCTGTTGGTCCAAATTTTTTTACCGTGGCGAAGTCTGACTTAATTTTTATTATACTGTGCCGAAGGAATGTTAATTGTCATCCTCTTGTTTCAAGCCCCGCCTTCAATAACTGTAATTGGACTACAGATTAAACACAGTTACATTATTGTCAGTAGTCAAAATGGATTGTTTACGTTTAAGAAGGTCTTTGTAAAACGCCTGGAGAACCCCCAGTCCGAAAACTAGACCACACAAATCCTACGCTACCTGAATCAGGCCGCAAGTACCGTTCCCATCCTTAACGAAATAGCAATAGGTGAGTTCCGTTTTTCTTTACTGCGTCGGTATTTTACCTGTGTATCACGACAAAAGTATCCATTACGACTGGTGAAGCTGAAGAGTATTCAGAGATTTCCAGATTGTTGATTCATAAGCTGGATTGGAATACTGCTTCAGCCTAATCCTGTTATTCGAGATTTAACTTCGTGCTTTCGGCGGCAGAGCAGTCTAATTCAAATGATTTGTAATCGGCTCTTTCCTACTTAACTTTCATTACCAGCCTGAATGCTCATTTCATTATTAAATTTACGTCGTGAGCTACGCGCTGCTGTGTCTTAGGTTAATGCTTCCTGCTGAGGAATTAATTTTCACAACTATTAACTACTATACGATCTAATTTACGTGGTTTAACTTAAATAATTTATAGGGCGACTCTGCTCCGAGTCTCCAGTTGTATCTGTATTCGTTTTTCTAGCTGAAGAGAGACTTACTTTTCACAATTTTGAAACTTAATTTGATTTGCAGACAAAACGTTTAATATCGTTATAGGACTGGTTTTTTCTCCAACATATGAGCAGTATAATTTCACAATAGCTGTTAGTTTGTGTTACACTGTTATATCAGTAGGGTATACATATGATAAACGGCCACAATAAAGAAGAATGTTACTTTCAGTGGTATGACGTCATTCACATGCGTTACATGATAGTACTGAATTGATGTCTTCCATCACTGGCAGTTATATATGTACAACATTCGTTCTGAGTGGTGGTTAAACTCACGAAAAAGCTACTTTTACGTTTAAGAGAACATCTGATAAGCTTCACTTTTATCGATTGTAAACGTCTTAAACTAAAGCGTATCTTAACTACCTACCCTTTCCTGTACACTTTCTTTATTTTACTTGTAATAATTTCTACCGCACAATCGGAAGACCACAGAATTTAAAACACTACTGGAGAACTCGTGCCAGATTTAATCAAAATTAGCTGGATATCTAATTCCAGTAAAGAATTTCCCACACAATGAATCATCTATGCACATGCTACTAAAACTTCGCGGTATATTAAAAACCTATGCGAAACTTTGTTCTTCGCGGACTTGGCTTACATCGAAAGCGCCACTTAGGTCGCTTCACAGTCCGCGTCAGTTTCAGTCGGCCAGTATCTTATCATTCTTTACGCATTCACAGTCTCCAGCATTTTAGGTGAACTAGCACTGATTATCAGTTTACGAATATACTGAAAAGAATAAAAAAATTTGTTGTCGTGGTGATAAAATAATAAGACTGCGTGTGAGCCGTGTGTGGTTGGCGCTCGTGCCATCTCTTATTTTACACCATGTTTTTTCGTGTTCCCACCTCGTTACGTTAGTTTCAATTTCTATTGTCACTGAGTTTCTGCTTTGTCTGCCCGTCAGCGGCAGCCGCAGTGCCTATCGATATAGCCCTTGGGTGTTATCTTTGCTGCTCTGCTATTACTCCCCGGTTGTCGTCTGTCGTGGAGTCAGTTGGAACGTGCCAGGAAGGCAGTTCGGACCTGCCAGTCGTGGAGTTGGAATGCGGCACTAGTTCTGTCGGGTTGGAGCAGCAGTGAGACCTGGATGTTCCTGGCTCGCCCGACCATTGCCGCCACGCATCACTTGAGCCGGGGACGGTCTTCCTGGATCGTCGGTCGGTCGTCCTACTGGAATGCGTGAATTGGCTCTCCGATCGTTTATGGGTTGACTATGTGTGTGTATCGACTCCCGATTTGTGTTCGTGATTGCACAGCCACTGCTGAGTGTCGTTCAAGTCTTCGTGGAAGTGTTTGTGAAACTGCGAGTTTAGTTGGTGTCATTTCCACTGACAACTTGTTTCAAATTTTGTCGACGTACTGGCAGTGAGTCGGTCGGTTGGAGCGGATCAGCAAGCAAGTGTCGACGCGGTGCAGTCGGCCGGGCCTGTTGGCGGCCTCTATGCAGCGTCGCAGCATGTGGGACCTGTTGCGAGTGCTACGAGGTTCGTGGCTCACCGACCCAGGACATGAAAGTTGGGTGGTGATTTAATTACCGAAGCCGCTCTGTTCACGTTTTCCCCTTGGTGGGTGGTTCGCTGTTGGCGGTATTCCTGGAAGCAACAGCAAGTCTTCGAGTTGGTCAAGATTTAGCCGCCATGTGGTGGAATTATCTGTATTTGTCGGTTGGAAATTCAAGTGCACCAGCGGAATTTTCTGACTTGTGGCCGTTAGTGTTCCGGTTACCTGCGCTGGTCGCTGACGTAAATTCACGCAGTGTCCTCTTCTCGCCTGTTGTCGCTGTCCAACATGGTGTGTAGTTTTTGACAGCTTAATGTATCTTTGGTTGTGGGTGGCTATGTATGTAACGTTTTGGCTTTGGGATTCTCGTATACTGGTCGGTGGTTAACAAGTCGTCTTGTCAGTGGGTCCCCGACCGTCTCTTGGTTGTGTTGCTTGCGGATCGAGTATAGTTGGGCCGACTTCTTGTCTCACCTAAGCGAATGTAAGATATCAAGGGCAGACCGAGCCCGCTGGAAACTTCTGAGCGCTGTTGCCTATACTGCCTTTCTTGTTGGCGTTTAATTGTGTATTTTCAATGGCTGGTAGCTGATGAATGGAATTTGTATGCTTGTAATTGTGTTTTTAAAATCAAAGGCTGTCAGCTCTTTTCAAAGTAAGTCTTACATTGTCTGAAGAGAAAGCTTGGGCCTTCTGCATGTTGAAAATTTATCGCAGTAGTATTGTCCACAAAATGATGGGCCTACAGCCGCTAAAATTTTGAATTCTTACTTATCAAGACTTACATCACTTGGGGTTAAATACAAAGCTAAAAGCTTTGGGCCTTCTGCCTTGGAAAATAGGTTGCAGTTTTTTTTATTTTTAAACAAAAGCCTTCAGTCGTCTTGGAGTAAGGTTTATTATTGGTCATAAAGCTTGGGAATTCTACATCTACATTTATACGCCGAAAGCCACCCAACGGTGTGTGCCGGAGGGCGCTTTATGTGCCACTGTCATACCTCCCTTTCCTGCTCCAGTCGCGTATGGTTCACCGGAAGAACGACTGCCCGAAAGCCCCCGTGCGCGCTGGAATCTCTCTAATTTTACATTCGTGATCTCAAAACAGCTCTGAGCACTATGGGACCTAACTGCTGAGCTCATCAGTCCCCTAGATCTTAGAACTACTTAAACCTAACTAACCTAAGGACATCACACACATCCGTGCCCGAGGCAGGATTCGAACCTGCGACCGCAGCGGTCACGTGGTTCCAGACTGTAGCGCCTAGAACCACTCGGCCACTTCGGCCGGCCTTCGTGATCTCCTCGGGAGGTATAAGTAGGGGGAAGCAATATATTCGATACCCCATCCAGAAACGCACCCTCTCGAAACCTGGACAGCAAGCTACACCGCGATGCAGAGCGCCTCTCTTGCAGAGTCTGCCACTTGAGTTTGTTAAACATCTCCGTAACGCTATCACGCTTACCAAATAACCCTGTGACGAAACGCGCCGCTCATCTTTCGATCTTCTCTATCTCCTCCGTCAACCCGATCTGGTATGGATCCCACACTGGTGAGCAATACTCAAGTATACGTCGAACGAGTGTTTTGTAAGCCACTTCCTTTGTTGATGGACTACATTTTCTAATGACTCTCCCAATGAATCTCAACCTGGCACCCGTCTTACCAACAATTAATTTTATATGATCATTCCACTTCAAATCGTTGTGTACGCATACTCGCAGATATTTTACAGAAGTAACTGCTACCAGTGTCTGTTCTGCTATCATATAATCATACAATAAAGTGTCCTTATTTCTATGTATTCGCAATACATTACATTTGTCTATGTTAAGGGTCAGTTGCCACTCCGTGCACTAAGTGCCTATCCGCTGCAGATCTTCCTGCATTTCGCTACAATTTTCTAATGCTGCAACTTCTCCGTATACTATAGCATCAGCCGCAAAAAGCCGCATGGAACTTGCGACCCTATCTACCAGGTCATATATATATATATATATATATATATATATATATATATATATATATATATATATATATATATATATATATATATTGTGAAAAGCAATGATCCCTTAACACTTCCCCCTGTGGCACGCCAGTCTATAGACGTCTCTCCATTGAGAACAACATGCTGTGTTCTGTTTGCTAAAAACTCTTCAATCCAGCCACAAGCTGGTCTGATATTCAGTAGGCTCCTACTTTATCAGGCGACAGTGCGGAACTGTATCGAACGCCTTCCGGAAGTCAAGGAAAATAGCATCTACCTGGGAGCCTGTATCTAATATTTTCTGGGCTCATGAACAAATAAAGCGAGTTGGGTCTCACACGATCGCTGTTTCCGGAATCGATGTTGATTCCTACAGAGTAGATTCTGGGTTTCCATAAATGACATGATACGCGAGCAAAAAACATGCTCTAAAATTCTACAACAGATCGATGTCAGAGATATAGGTCTATAGTTTTGCGCATCTGCTCGACGACCCTTCTTGAAGACTGGGACTACCTGTGCTCTTTTCCAATCATTTGGAACCTTGCGTTCCTCTAGAGACTTGCGGTACACGGCTGTTAGAAGGGGGGAAAGTTCTTTCGTGTACTCTGCCAATTGAAACGATTTGTAGTTAGGTTGTTATAAATTTTTCGGCCTTCACGCGCTTTTAAAAAACTTAATCTATCTGACTAGTGAAGTCTTACATCGCTTGGCCTTAAATACTATTTAAAGTTAACTCCTAGAGCCTTCTGTCTAAAAAAAAATTGTGATTTAATTCAAGGGCTTTCAGCCGTTTTAGAATTAAAGACGTTTTCTGTCGATACCTTCCACAATTCCTACTACTTGTCCTGTCCTGCTGGTTTAGCAGGGCGCCTCAACGCCTACAGTGTAGGCACAGCACGAGAATATCTAACACATGAGTAAACTGGGGGCGCGTGACGCGGATGGAAAATTTGTATGTGCAGCAGAGATAGGGACTTTGACAAAAGTATATTGATATAGTCTGGTGCCTGGGAAACAGAATATCGTAAGTAACGAAGTTGATTAGATGTTCGACTGCTACTGTCGTGAGGTGAGCATAAACTGAGTTGACAAAAGTCCTTTTTCCCGGCGCTGTGCAGCAACTCGACGCGGCACGGACTCAACAAGGCGTTGGAAGTCCCCTGAAAAAACATTGAGGCATGCTGCTTCTATATCCGTCCATAACTGCGAAAGTGTTGTCGTTGCAGTATTTTGTGCACGAACTGACGATGTGCTATAACTTTCAATGGGATTAATGTCGGGCAATCTGGATGGCCATATCATTCGCTCGAACTCCCCAAAATGTCCTTCGAACCAGTCGCGAACAACTTGTGGCCTGGTGCCATGGCACATCGATGTTTGAACGGCTGAAAATGGTCTCCAGGTAGCCGAACATAATAATTTCCAGGCAATGATCGGCTCAGTTGGACCAGATGACCCAATCCTTTCCATGTAAACACATTCCACACCATTATGGAACCACCACCAGTATGAGCAGTGGCTTGTTGACAACTCGAGCCCACGGCTTCGTATTGTCTGCACCATGCTCTAAACCTACCATCAGCTCTTACCAACTGAAATCGCGAGTCATCTGATCAGGTAACTGTTTTGCATTCGTCTAATGACCAACCGACATGGTCACGATCCTAGGAGAGGCGCTGCAGGCGATGTCTTACTGTTAGTAAAGGCACTCGCGTCGGTCGTCTGCGGCCATAGCCCATTATCGCCAAATTTCACCGCACAGAGCTAACGGATTTCGTCGGCCGGCCGGAGTGGCCAGCGGTTCTAGGCGCTGCAGTCTGGAACCGAGCGACCGCTACGGTCGCAGGTTCGAATCCTGCCTCGGACATGGATGTGCGTGACGTCCTTAGGTTAGTTAGGTTTAATTAGTTCTAAGTTCTAGGCGACTGATGACCTGAGATGTTAAGTCGCATAGTGCTCAGAGCCATTTGAAATCAAATGGTTCAAATGGCTCTGAGCACTATGGGACTCAACTGCTGAGGTCATTAGTCCCCTAGAAATTAGAACTAGTTAAACCTAACTAACCTAAGGACATCACAAACATCCATGCCCGAGGCAGGATTCGAACCTGCGACCGTAGCGGTCTTGCGGTTCCAGACTGCAGCGCCTTTAACCGCACGGCCACTTCGGCCGGCTAGCCATTTGAACCATACGTTCGTCGTACGTCCTACAGTGATTCCTGCGGCGATTTCACGCAATGTTGCTTGTTTGTTAGCACTGGCAGCTCTACGCAAACGGCGCTGATTTCATCGTTATCTGAAGGCAGTCGGCCACTGAGTTGTCTGTGGTGAGAAGTATTGGCCGGCCGGAGTGGCCGAGCGGTTAAAGGCGCTACAGTCTGGAACCGCACGACCGCTACGGTCACAGGTTCGAATCCTGCCTCGGGCATGGATGTGTGTGATGTCCTTAGGTTAGTTAGGTTTAAGTAGTTCTAAGTTCTAGGGGACTTATGACCACAGCAGTTGAGTCCCATAGTGCTCAGAGCCATTTGAACCATTTGAGAAGTATTGCCTGGAATTTCATATTCTTGGCACACTCTTGACACTGTGGAGTAATGAATTCCCTAACAATTTCCGAAATAGAACATGCCGTGCCATTCCCGTCGTGCGGTCGTAATCAGGTCTGCAATCTTTTCACATGAATCGCCTGATTAGAAATGACAGCTACGCCAATGGATTGCTCTTTCATACGGTGTGCGCGATACTACCGCCATCTGTATACGTGCACATCACTGTCCCACGACTTTCCTCATCTCAGTGTACACGGAAAATGGTTGAAGGGAGGTGGCACCCATCAGCCTTAAAGTGGCAGATACGTGACGGCCTCTGTGAAAATTGCAGGCTATGTGATCCACAGGTGATCGTGTAGTGGGCGTTAACGTCAATTCATACCATCACGCCTCATGTTGGAACCGTATGACGATAACGAAGGAATGTGGAACGTTCGTTCTCGTCGGAGCCTTCAAGCACGCGTAAGTCCACGATAAGAGTTTCTCAGACCCGGGACTCGTCTTAAACGGCGACGTGATTACCGCTCCTGCGCTCAGCGCTGGACGCCCAACTGCCTCTGTCTCTGCTGCCGCGCCAAAGGAAGCTGCAACAACGGTCGGACGGTCGACAGTCGGGTGGTGCCCCAGACGTCGCCGCACTGTCCCTGTGGGGACTTCTCTTGCTTTTCAAAAGCCTGTTTCCTGATTCACGTTGCGTAATGTGGCTGTACGACTTCCACGGTCGAGAGCACAAGTTTCCCCTCATTCCGGGCGGTAGCCGCATGGAGCCGTATACAAACAGTTTACACTATGATTCTTGAGTTTCTCCCGGCGTATTTGGTAATCAAAATATCCACGGGTGTGCTTCCGGTCTATAGTGTCCAACGAGCACAATATTTCGGCGATCATACATGTCGCCATCATCAGGTGAACTGACGGACTGAGCTCCTGTGAACGTGCCGGCACGGAGATCCGTACGCTATTGCTGCTCAGAGGGAACTGGGTTCGGTCGCGGGCGGAGGGTATTAAATCGGCCGCCGCTGCGACCGAACCCAGTTCCCTCTGAGCAGCCATAGCGTACGGATCTCCGTGCCGGCACGTTCACAGGAGCTCAGTCCGTCAGTTCACCTGATGATGGCGACATGTATGATCGCCGAAATATTGTGCCCGTTGGACACTATAGACCGGCAACACACCCGTGGATATTTTGAGTTTACACTATGTTTACACGATACACATCTTCCGAAAGACGAAAATCGAATTTCGGAAACCATTTATCGCTGCCTTGTTTTTACATGTTAAGATATGTGTGGTATCGACTTTCGATACCACACCTGTTAGGCATTGCAGTTATCGACCGCGGTCCGTACTAGTATCGCAGGATCCGCGGCTTGCAACAAGTCTCTAGCGTTCGCTCGTCCACTCTTGCTCGGGACGTCAAGTAGGAAAGTAGTATAGCATTCAGCTGATAGGAAGCAATCTCTAACAAGGCGCTTAGTTAAAGTATGGCCTGTGTGATGCCTCTATAGCTCTCTGCTTGCAATTATATTCCTCCTGATTATGAAGACTACTGTACCACCAGTTAAGTACAATATATTATTTTTTGCCAATGACTTCTAATCATTTTAGTCGTTGCAGACCCAGACCATGCAGCCAGCACCTTGTCGACTTCACTGACAAACCTGCTTTATAGGCAAAGAAGAGAACTGAATGTTTCTATTTAGCACTCGCCACCAGTCATTCACATTGGCGACGATAAGTTCGTCGTCATCATAACAATATGAAGCTCAGTTAAATATGGCGGCTGGAAAACAGCTGATCCAGCTTCTGAGTCTATCAATACAATCGTTATTTCTCTGTGTTACAAGTAGACAGTTTCCTCCTCGGTCTAATATTTCTGCTTCTCTTTCACTGCACAATAAATCGATATTATCCCAAGAAAATGGTTCAAATGGCTCTGGGCACTATGGGACTTAACTTCTGAGGTCATCAGTCCCTTAGAACTTAGAACTACTTAAACCTAACTAACCTAAGGACATCAGACACATCCATGCCCGAAGCAGGATTCGAACTTGCGACCGTAGCGATCGCGCGGTTCCATAATGTAGCGCCTAGAACCGCTCGCCCACCACGGCCGGCGATATTATCCCAATATTCTTAAAACAGGACGTAACTTGACACCCTAAGTACGTTTCAAAACCGGTCGCGTTTACATGTAAGCGAATATCGATTGTGGAACTGGAAAACCGTCATCTAAAAGCGGATTTCCAGAACCGATTTGGGAGTGTTTAAGACCACCCGGAAGCGGTGCTGAGAAATCTGTTTTTCGAAATCCCATTTTGGGAGCCTGTAAGCTGGGTCAATCGTCGCGACACTTACTGCTGTGAAAACTGTTACCGTCTGACAGCTGGTGCGACACTTGCGCCCAAAGAGGCGTGAAAGCAGCCCTAAAATTAAAGTTTGTTTTTAATTATTTTTCTAGTTAATTAGTGAATACGTTACTACGTTTTTGCGTTCCAAGCTCTGGTAAATTATCAAGAGACATGAATGACCATGTAGAAACAGCCGTATCTGCCTGATTCAGTGATATAACGTAAATGTCGAGTGACTAGGGCCTCCCCTTCACCGGGTGCAACTCTTTCGATTTGACGTCACTTCGGCCACTTGCACGTCGATGTGGATGAAATAATGATGATTAGGACAACACAACATCCAGTCTTTGAGCGGAGAAAAATCTCCGACCCAGCCTGGAATCGAACCCGGGCTTTTACGATTGCCATTTTGTCACGCTTACCACTCAGCTACCGGGGGCGGACTGATATAACGCTCGAACTTAATAATGAAAAAATACCTTCGAATATGTGTATATCTGCAACTTACTCCGCTGAAAACACTGGAATATTCACTGACGAGGCAAAACATTTTGGCCACTGCAAACCGCGAGGTTGAATGCCTGCTGGTGGTGCTGCGGGCATGAGACACAGGAAGGAAAGAATATAAGCGGAACAAAGACGAATGGGTAGTCATTGGAGCGAAGACACTGCCGCAAAGTCGGAAACCTAAGGTTCTATGGGGTTTTGACGACGGGCATATTGTTGTGATGCTGCGACTGGAAACGAGAATCTCTGAAACGGCGAAGCTGGTCGCCTTCTCGCCTCGCAAACTGTCGTGAACACCTATGGAAGGTGCTTGAAGGATGGTGAAGTAACGAGTAGGCCGTATGGTATTGGAAGTCAACGTCTCATCAACGTAGTAGTCGGAAGATCGCCCGCTCTGTAATCCAGGATGGGCAGCGATATGTGATAGATCCGACAATTCAGTACAATGCTGGTGCGGACACAAGTGTTTCACAGCACATAGTACAAACGTTAGTGTTGAACATGGAGCTCCAAAACACACGACCCCTATGTGTTCCCTTGCTGACCCAACGACATAGCCAGTCACGATTGCAGTGGACTCAACACCACTGAGCTTCCACTGTGGATCAATGGATACGTTTCGCCTGTCGAATGAATCGCATTTCTTGCTGCACCAGGTCGATGGTTGTATCCTTGCACACTGCCATCCTGGCGAATGGCTGCTTGAAAACGTGCAACGTGCCACAAATGCAGGCCGATGACGGCAGAATTATGCTATTGGGTACAATGAATTCGGTGTCTACGGGACTTATGGCAGTACTCGAAGATACCATGAGAGCAATGAAGTACGTGGACATTATTGCAGACCACCTGCAGCCCTTCATGGTAGAAGTCTTCTCTGATGGCGATGACATCTTCCAACAGGATAACTCTTTTCGACACAAGGTCGGAACTGTGCTGCGGTGTGATAGTGAACTCACACTGATGTCTTGGGCAACAGATATTCAAATGGTTCAAATGGCTCTGAGCACTATGGGACTCAACTGCTGTGGTCATAAGTCCCCTAGAACTAAGAACTACTTAAACCTAACTAACCTAAGGACAGCACACAACACCCAGCCATCACGAGGCAGAGAAAATCCCTGACCCCGCCGGGAATCGAACCCGGGAACCCGGGCGTGGGAAGCGAGAACGCTACCGCACGACCACGAGATGCGGGCAGGGCAACAAATAGCCGGCCGCTATGGCCGAGCGGTTCTAGTCGCTTCAGTCCGGAACCGCGCTGCTGCTAGGGTCGCAGGTTCGAATCCTGCCTCGGGAATTCATGTGTGTGATCTCCTTAGGTTAGTTAGGTTTAAATAGTTCTAGATCTAGGGGACTGATGACCTCAGATGTTAAATCCCATAGTGCTTAGAGCCATTTAAACCATTTTTTAGAGCAACAAATACCGTTGCCGACAAACCACCTTCCCGTAATTAGCGGGAATTTAGTGATCTGTGGGTAGACATCTGCTACCACATAATCCTGGAACTTATCAAGGACTTGTAGAATCTCTGTTGTGCTGTGTTTGAAAAGTGGAACAACCCGCTATTAAACCGGTAGTCTTAATGTTATAGCTCATCGGTGTAAACACGCATTTCATGCATGAGAAGAATATATTTCTTTGTTGTCTGTTCTCATTATGACAGGTACTTTCCTAGACATGTAACTGTTTCGTAGGGAGCCTAATATTTCGCACAGCCTTTCACTTCACTCGACTTTGATAGAAAAATATTTTCGTAAATGTAATTTCTTTTGCTTCAAAAGCGTGTGTGTTGCAAATTCTTACCGTTTGTAGCTGAGATACAGTAGCAATTTTGGTTATGGTTTCTTCCGTGCTGGGAAACAGTTTTATTGATTTTCTGCCTTTATTATCGCGCCTGTGTGGTTTTTTCTCAAGCTATGGTTGTAGTAGTCTATCTATCAACGTTAAGTAATGTAGGTACTGCATTCCATACACGTTTCCTATGTTCCACATTCACTGACTTGACTGGAAGTCTAGTGAAGGAAACTTCACGTTTTGAGTAAGTATACGACCCCTTTCTGCAAAAGATCAGGTTTTCTGCTTTTACTAGAAATCTTTCTGTTCTTAAGGGACACGACATTCCCCAATAAATATCTGTAGGATACAAGAAAAGCGTAAATAAACTATTTTGTAATGTAGTGGTTCATACTTCCTAGGGTTGTTACGAAAACTAAAAATATACAGATGTGTTTTCTTCTTCTTGTTGCTGCAATTTATTGCGCTACAGACGCTCCTATTTGTAATACCCATTCTACAGACGAATATAAACAATTAAGATTCAGTTTCGCTTTCACAAGCTCTCACCGATCTCAACAGTAAAACGTCCTGGCCGCTTGGTGCGCTGCAATCGCTGTGGGTAACAAAAGAGACTGACTATGAATGGCGTTGAGGAATATCCACCTGACGCTATCGATTCCATATCCGCTTGATAGTGGGCCCGTCCAGTGCAAGCTCGATGTCGTGAGACGATAAAGCCACTATCCTGCAGCTGTTAAATACCGAAACGTGCTGCTAGACGTTTCTCATTCTCTCACGAGGCACAACACCATTTTCTCCCAGACATCTAACAAATATAACGAACGAATGTAACAGTATGAAATTTTCGTTACAGGACAATTATGTACTTTTCAATGTGCTGCTGGGTTTCTCAATGTGCGCTAGAGATCGCCGAAGATGTCGCTGGACAAGCCGAACGCGATGCAAATGTCTTAACTATAAATACAAGTGGGACTTTCAATAAAATGCTCGAAGCAGTATGAATGACTAAAAAACTCACAGTGAAAAAATGCGAGTTGATCAGATGTCATGTGCACATGCCATAATGTCAGTGTGGATCGCCACGTCGATGACATTTTTGAAGTTGTCACAAGTTCGCCAGTGTCGCATCCAGCCCTCTGCCAAGTGGAACGAAGCATTGCTTTATACGGAGTATTTGGAAATTCCCGTTATAAAATGTGTGTGTGGTTTCCTAAGGGGCCAAACTGCTGAGGTCATCGGTCCCTAGACTTACACACTACTTAAACTAACTTATGGTAAGAACAACTCACACACCCATGCCCGAGGGAGGACTCGAACCTCCGGCGCGAGGGGCCACCCGTTATAATCCCCTAGGAGTTGTAACGGGGAGTGAGTAATATTTTACTTACGTACTCATGCACATGTCCGGATTGGTCTATGTCATTTGAAGTATCTCTCTCACCATGTTCCAGCCTCACTCACTTGGCTGAGCTTTAGGGATGGTATGGAGTGTCGGAGGTGGTACGCATGTAGTTGTTGGCCATTCATTAACATACTATACGGTGCTGGGGGCAACATCCATTTCCCGCGCAACTGCTCGTATTCTCGTTGAAGGGTTCTCTCCAACATGATGCCGCATGCCCTCTTCCAGTTCGGGTGTGTGGCGTCTCCTCGGAGCACAACAGCCACATCTGCTGACGGTGAGTGTCCACTTTCTCGAAGCTGTTGGGTAATTGTGGCGAAAAGGGTACGAGATGGAGTCGGACGTTGTGCGTGACGATCTTGATACAGTCTAGAAGCAGCTCTTCCATTACTGTGAGCATCGCCATACAGAAGGAAAATGCTAGTATATTGTGCAATTGCGTACTCAACCATATTGCTCTAGCTTTCACAGAAGCTCGAATCAGGTGAGAGAGGTAGGACAGACGTCAAATGACATCAGCCAGTCGGATGTAAGCAGCCTCCACAATGACTATCCTGTAGTAAATCTACCTAGCACATGTTTTCAAACGGCTGCAGCACGGAAACGGTTCTTTTCCGGGCATGGGTTCACGTTCACTCCCCTCTAAAACTCCTAGAAGTATGTTATGGGAATTTCCGAACACCCTGCATACTGCTGCAGATAAATAACTGTAAATGACATTATCCATTTTTATGATAAAGAACATGTCCTGCAGTTTTGGCAGCATGTTCTTGGAACGTAGTTTAAAGAAACCTGTTATTCTCTTGGCATATATTTTATACTGCCTGAGGAAATAGGCTACACGTCCGTACACAATGCACATTTTGTACGTTTAGGTGGAGTGATTTTGTATTCTTTTTCAAATGGCTCTAAGCACTATGGGACTTAACATTTGAGGCTCAGTCCCCTAGACTTAGAACTTATCAAACCTAACGAACCTAAGGACATCAGACACATCCGCGCCCAAGGCAGGATTCGAACCTGCGACCGTAGCAGCAGCGCGGTTCCGGACTGAAGGTGATTTTTGAAACAAATGTTTTCCTCCATAGGGTTCTTAAAGTACTTTTTCATCCTTAAGTCCGTACTAGCAGTCACAAAGTACTAGTGACTGTTTCGACAAATGTGGATGGAAAAATGGCAGAAAAAACGTCCTCTGAACTTGCGCCTGTGAGGACATTTATTTGGAGGGCAGAGTTTTCCTGTTTGAACAAGTTTCTTGTGCTGGCAATTTTCGCAGCTGCTGTGTATAAATTATGTAAGTAGCCTGTTTATATGTTTGTATGTTGGCAGCGCTATAGACTGTATTAATATCTCTGAGAGCGCTCTGCACCCTCGGTAAGAGACTCAGTGGTTGGACGGACTAGCAGTTAGCCGTTGGCGAGCGGTCGGCTTGGACATGTGTCCTTCGTGGAGACTCAGTGTTGGTGGGACATGCACTGTAAAATGTGGATGGACGTAGTTGGTAATGTTTGGGTAGTGGAATTATTGACAACTACATAATTTTTGGAACTGGATGTCACATGAATAAGGTAAAATCTTCTAAATACATTGAAACTTCCTGACAGATTAAAACTGTGTGCCGGACCGAGACTCGAACTCGGGGCCTTTGCCTTTCGCGGGCAACTGCTCTAGAGCACAAGTGGTAGAACACTTGCCCGCGAAAGGCAAAAGTCCCGAGTTCGAGTCTCGGTCCGGCACACAGTTTGAATCTGCCAGGAAGTTTCACATCAGCGCACACTCCGCTGCAGCGTGAAAAACTCATTCTTCTAAATACATTGTTTGCTCTTCAACAAATCTTTTTTTTTGGCTACCATATGCCTTCTAGCAGTTAGTCTATAGTAGTTAGAATATTTTTATTTAGCTGGCTGTAGTTGCTGCTTGCTGTAATTGCTGTAGCTCGTGTTATGAAGATTTTCTGTGAGGTACACGATCGCCAGGTGAAACTTCTTAGTGTTTACTTATTTTTTTCACTTCAACACTGACGTACAGAATTTTCCCTGACAAAGAGAACTCAAACTTAACTTACTCATTTTTTACCCATAATATACAAGCCCAACGCTATCTGACTACTATACAGCGACAACATGGATTCAGATAATTAACACGAAAGGATGGCGCTGAATTGCAAGAAATCCTAACAATAACCCATACTGTTTCGTAAGTCACTTACCTGACAGAAAATCTTCATAACACGAGCAACAGCAACTACAGCAAGCAGAAACTTCAGCCAGCTACTAGTAGGCATATGGTTAGCAAAAGAAAGATTTTATTGAAGAGCAAACAATGTATTTAGAAAATTTTACCTTATTCATGTGACATCCAGTTCCGAAAATTATATAGTTGTCATTAATTACACTACCCAAACATTACCAACTACATCCATCCTCATTTTACCATGCATGTCCTACCAACACTGAGTCTCCACGAAGGACACAGGCCAAGCCGTCTGCTCGCAACCTGCTAACTATTTGTCCCTCCAACCACAGAGTCTCTTACTGACGGCGCAGAGCGCTGTCAGCGATATTAATACAGTCTATAGCGCTTCTAACATACAAACATATAAACAGGCTACTTGCAATTACAGTAATTCAACAGAAGTTTTTGCATGTTGCGCATAAAGTTCTTTTTCCATCTTGCGCACCCAGATGCGTTGCGCTTTAGTTACAAGGCATCTTCAGTGAGCGTCCAGATAAGCCAAACAACTTTCTCTCAGGTGAAAAATGGTTGAAGGTTTGTACTTTTTCTTTGGGTCACTGTTTTCAACGTTTAGAAATTTAACTGTCATTCTCTGTGTGTATACTGTCATTCGTTTCTGCAAGTGTTGCCAACTTTCACAGGTGTGTATGTAGTTCTTAATTTTTATTTTTATATAATTTTTATTATATTTTTTCACTTACATTTATATTCTTGGGAGAAAAATGGGATTTGCGATCACCTGTTTGGATTACTGTCTGTCATATGATCAGTCAGTGTAAACAGTGAGTAGTTACTCATATTCTCTTGGTCATTTGGTAGCATCTTCCTTTCAGCCTTTGTTTTGTATATGTGGTAATCTTCTTGTAAGGTTAGCTGTCTTTCATTATTTATTCTATTTTCATGTCTTTTTCTGTTGTAGTAGATTGGTAGTTATTTTCTCTTAACGTTCTGCAAAAGATCAGTGACATGTCTCATATTAGCTTGCACTAATGTGTTCTTTGTACCGCATGTCGAATATTCTGCGTTTTTTTAAAGATTACTGCCGTGTGTACCTGTCTTATCACTGACGTTCGGCCAGGAGCCGCGTATGACATCCACAGCGGCCTGGTGTTTCTTCAGACGCTCATTTTTTTCCTTCGTATTTGTGACAGAAGCAGTGGCCTCAATGAAAGTTTTTCTTCCTTACGCGACGCTTGAATCCAAGAGTTAAGTATTTCTTTCAGACTTCTCTTTAGTTCTGAAATTATTTTCTTGATTTTCATTCTCCAGTGTACCGTGATACGATGATACCTCAGATATTTTTATAAATCAGACGACGTGATTGTTTAGCAGAGCAAGCTCAGCAATAGCAGACATCTCAGTTTAGCTAAGCTAACATTGCCTTCTACAGTCGTCTAACCGTATGTTGACATTTCTCTTCGAAGCTGTCTATAGTTGTTTCTACGGTTTACGCAGAAAAATCTTTTTACCAGCGTTTCAAAACATTATTTAGTGTTTTTTCTTCATATTCACAAAAAACCCAATTAATTCTCATCAAACAAAGTCTTCAAATAGAGCAAACATACGGAAAAAACTGCTTTGCTGTTCATTCCGAACATAGGGAGGAAACTATGTGTTGCTCGTATCGTTTGCTTTCGTGACTTTGGCTAAACATTGAACCTGTAATATTTTACTCAAACAGTGACTGGTTGTCCATTGACCTGTTTGGTCATGATATTGCATGGAAAGCTAATGAGGATGGTTAGAAGTACAAACGTTCGCACGTAAATACTCCATTTTTAATCACAGTAGCCGAATACAAGTTAGGGATGAGCGAACTGTTTACATTTAAGGGACAAGGGACTTCCATGAAATTATATTTCAAATCATCATTATAATTTTGTTCCACTGTCAGTTGTATTCTGCAATGGGCTCGTAAAGCGTAAGAACATATCGGTGCTGTTTTATAAATGTTTTAGAATAGGAAGTGAAATATTCACGTAACAAGGTCACATCACATGAACGATAACAAGAGAATAATAAAATCATGAGAACGTAGAGTTCAGAATTAATGAATTGAAGTAAAATTCTCCTGCTTCAGATGGCCTCTGTGGCCGAGCGGTTCTAGGCGCTTCAGTCCGGAACCGCGCTGCTGCTGTGGTCACAGGTTCTCATCCTGCCGCGGGCGTGGATGTGTGCGATGTCCTTAGTTTAGTTAGGTTTAAGTAGTTCTAAGTCTAGGGGACTGATGACCTCAGATGTTAAGTCCCATAGTGCTTAGAGCCATTTGAACCATTTGAATCTCCTGCTTCGTCTAATGGCACAGATAGTTAAATACACACAAGAGATCAACTTTCCACAGTAAAAATAAGTCTTTGACATTGAGTCATAAGGATTTCTCATGACAGGTGTTGTAGAAAGATCCTAACCGACTGGGGACAGGGACGAGTGTCATCACCTTGCCAGTGGCAATCCGCCTCAGACCCCTAAGGTATTGCCACTGTTAGTTAATGCAACCCTCTTGTACTCCTACATTGCAATGGATGCTCAAAACGTTTCGGACCAGATTCCCCGCAAGAGGTCATTTCTCACTGCGAAACGTCAAGATGCACGTCCAGTGCGTCAAACAACACAGAAAACAGACAGTAGCTGACTGGATAGGTGTTATGTGGTCGACTTGTCGCAATTTTGCCTAGTTTCAAACGATGCAAGATGTCGGCACAATGAGGCATTTAATTCTCAGTATGTGAATTGCGTTGTAGCGGCACCACAGTTTAAGATAGTAAAGTTAGATTCGGTGCAATATTTCTGAGAGCACAAGTTACAGCCTGGTGTGGGCGTGTTGACAGCAAGTTATGCTGACCAGCTATTGTGAAGTAGAATGGAGGCCACAGGGCCATCGAACTGATGAAAGGAGTAAATGCAGTGGTTTGCATGGCAGAAGTTACAGGCAGAAGAGGCCCACTGGCGCAACCTAGATGTTATAAAAGTACATAATTCAGAACAGTGCATTAGCAAAACAGAGGCGCACAGCCACGAATAAATAGGTGCGGGTAACTAACGAGGTTCATTCAAGTGTGGCAGCTCTCCTGGATGGCGGCGCATGTCACACCACCAGCTACACTCAGCAGCAGATGGGGCACCAGCATTCTAGTCCACGGTGGATCGCTGGTTCGACCCTCTGAGGCCAACATGGGGTCCATAGCTATCCAGCGGCGGGCCGGTCCACGGCTCGCTACCGCAGTCAGTCTTCCGGGCTCCCAACACACGCCAGATGCATCACGAGGAGAGGGCCGCAGATTTGGACTCCCAATCGCGGGCGCTTGTCATCGCCGTGATCTCAGCCACGCTGGTGAGAAGGATGCAGCTAGCTGCCTGTGGTTCCCACTGAGCGGCGCTGAGTCGCCAGAGATGCAGAGCGCTGAGTCGACTGCCGGCAAGCTGATGGCGCCGAAACTCCGCTGGCGTACAAGGCTCGACACAGCGCTGCATTGCAGGGGCCGCTTGGGCGCTTCCTCAGCATTGCGGGGTCCTGTGACGCAGACCGAGGTGTGGCAGAGCGCTGTGGTTGGAAACAATAAATCATTTGGAAAGCTCAGACGAGATAAATATGGTGCCTCTTACTTCTTTCTACATTTGGTCATCCTGATACATTCGGTGCCAGGAGCCGCCACTACAGTGTATTTCTGGCTGGAGATCGTTCTGCAATGTTGTGAGCTTGTTTTTTGTGCCACTGCATGAGACTGCTCAAATGGCTCTGAGCACTATGCGACTTAACTTCTATCAGTCACCTAGAACTTAAAACTAATTAAACCTAACTAACCTAAGGACATCACACACATCCATGTCCGAGGCAGGATTCGAACCTGCGATCGTAGCGGACGCTCGGCTCCAGACCGTACCGCCTAGAGCCGCACGGCCACTCCGGCAGGCGCTTGAGACTGCTGTTACCATGAATGTGAAACTGGGTTTCTTTCAACAATCTTGGTTACCAAGTGTTGTCCTTCTTTGGCATCTTGAGGGTGTGGTACAGACACTCCTGTCCTTCAAGATGGTTACAGCAGTGGTCGCAACACAACATGCGCAGTTTCCTGATGTAAGAAACACTTGTTCAACATGTAGCACCACGAAAAGGTGTTCCAGACTGTTTGAAACACCCCACAATTCGGTTGCTACGCGAGATATATGAGTGGCTTCAGCTGAATATAGGATACATATATGTTCCTATGGAGTGCTTTCCTCTCCAAACTGAGACCACCATGAAGGCAAGAGATAATGTTACATGGTATTAGCGTGATATAATCTAGGGATGGGGCCCTGTCTCGTTTTTTCTTATGGTATGCTCAATAAATGGAAAAACTGGTAGAAGCTGATCTTGGGGAAGATCAGTTTGGATTCTGTAGATATGTTGGAACACGACTTACCTTTGAAGGTAGGTTAAGGAAAGGCAAATCTACGTTTCTAGCATTTGTAGCCTTAGAGAAAACTTTCGACAATGTTGACTGGAATACTCTCTTGCAAATTCTGAAGATGGCAGGGGTCAAATACAGGGAGCGAAAGGCTACTTACAATTTATACAGAAACCAGATGGCAGTTATAAGAGTCGAGGGACATGAAAGGGAAGCAGTGGTTGAGAAGGGAGTGAGACAGGGTTGTAGCCTCTCCCCGATCTTATTCAATCTGTATATTGAGCAAACAGTAAAGGAAAAAAAAACGAAAAATTGGGAGTAGGAATTAAAATCCATGAAGACGAAATAAAAACTTTGAGGTCTGCGGACGACATTGTAATTCCATTAGAGACAGCAAAGGACCCGGAAGAGCATTTGATTGGAATGGACAGTATCTTGAAAAGAGGATACAACATAAAAAAAAACCGAGGATAATGGAATGTAGTAGAATTAAATCAGGTGATGCTGAGGGAATTAGATTAGAAAATGAGACACTTAGAGTAGTAAATGAGTTTTGCTATTTGGGGAGCAAAATAATTGATGATGGTCGAAGTAGAGAGGATATAAAACGTAGACTGGCAAAGGCAAGGAAAGCGTTTCTGAAGGAGAGATACATGTTAACATCGAGTGTAGATTTAAGTGTTAGAAAATCTTTTCTAAAAGTATTTGTATGGAGTCTAGCGATGAGTGGAAGTGAAACATGGACGATAAACAGTTTAGACAGGAAGAGAATAGAAGCTTTTGAAATGTGGTGCTACAGAAGAATACTGAAGATTAGATGAGTAGATCACGTAACTTAGGAGGAGGTACTGAAAAGAACTGGAGAGAAGAGGAATTTTGTGGCACAACTTGACTAGAAGAAGGGATCGGTTGGGAGGACACGTTCTGAGGCATCAAGCGATCGCCAATTTAGTACTGGAGGGAAGCGCGGACAGTAAAAATCGTATAGGGAAACCAAGAGATGAATACAGTAAGCAGATTGAGAGGAACGTAGGTTGCAGCACTTATTCGCAGATGAAGAGGCTTGCACAGGACACAGGACAGATTAGCATAGAGAGCTGCATCAAACCAGTCTGTGAACTGAAGACCACAACAGCAACACATGCTCAATGGCATAGTGCTAGCGTTTAAGATTAACGGAATATATCAGTTTACCTTAAAACATCAAAATACCCGTCGTTACAGTGTGTAAAATGGAAACCGATAGTTTATTTCCGGGAACTGCAGATCCTTTTCATCGTCTAAATAGATACTACAGATTTCCAGGAATCGGAAAAATTGTAGGCAACGCACAAATGCGGTAGCTCAATAACTGCTTGCACTATAGAAATTGCTTCCACTAAATATGTTAATACTAGTAATTGTTCGGATGTGCTGACAGTGCTTCTACATGGCAAGGTCGCTGCTCTTAGTGCACATGAATAACTGGAATTTTGTTCTTGTGTGTTTCTCTGATGTGACATGTCATAAAAAAGTACGCTCTGACGGGCGACTCGCACAAAAAAGTGACCAAGATTATAAATGTGCACACAAAGGATGTGGATGGCAGATGCAATTAATAAAGAGCCAGAAGAAAGAGAAAAAATATTGCATGACGACGAAATTTACGGCTGCAGCCACAGGAAGGAAGCTGTAATTCAGGTGGTAAACATTTGCAGTTTTTTAAAACATATCTCAAAAGAGCTTACAGTTTTCTGGAGAACCGTTATTTTTCCGATGACGGCAAATTTAATATAGCCTGTTCTGTGAGAGGAACGTATACGTATCACTAATCTGATAGTGAATCACAAAGAGAAGCTATAGCGCCAGCACAGCGGAAGCCTGGTAACGATTTTTGCATGCACCGTTGCTACAGGCGTAGGAAATTGGACGTTCATAATCGGGAATATATGGCTGCTATAAAGTGTGACGATGTGACAGGAGCATTATAGCAAGAAATGTTCGTGCGCTATTTTTCTAACATGAAGATCGTAAACACGACATTCATATTTCAGTTCATGAGACAGGCAAAACAATCTCAAGTAAACGAGTCACCCGGAAAGCACAGCTCCAATAACAAACTAAGAACTAACAAACACAATGCCATGTATGTTATGTGATAGGAGCACTGCTCTCACTCAGAAATCATCTACATTACGGAACGTTTCTAATTTTGCAATACTAGCAGTAATTACAAAATTTTCTCTGGATCCGAAAGTTTCTGGCGAGCAGTAAACTTCTAACTACTTAGGGAAGAATGCATATCAGATATTGTTCCTCTCATTTGCACTTACAAGGAACGGTTACCAAGGTTCTTTCCGTTTGAGAATGTCGGAAGAAAGAAGAAGTAAATATAGACCACTTTCTCTTTTCATGAAGTTTTTCCGAAGCACAGAAAAAACGCTTACTACGACATACGATGAAAATAAAAGTGCCCTATCCAAAACGTGCTTCAGTATGAATGTATACAAAACATGCTTTGATTTTATACGAGCCAGTAATCTTATGTTTATAAATGTTGACTGATTATGGGTGGTTATAGTAACACGTTAGTCTTCCGGTGTATGTTCACAAACTCTGATGAATTTCCTTTTTCTGTGACTTACTGATTTCTTCCAGTCCATATGTGGCATACAGCAAACCAGTGCTTAACAGTATTGGTTAAAACAGTCGTGGTTGCAATTTTATTTGTTTTTTATTTTCGAACAACGCGTTTCGCTTTATTTAGGCATCTTCAGGTTGATCTTAATTTGGTATTTTTTAAACGTTCCTTTAGAAAGTGTAGCCAAAGGGCATCGTCGAATACATCAGGCCGACATCGCCTTCCTTAAAATCAGTAAAAACTTTTCTAGATGGACGCGAGTGACTCCAAGACCTGCATAACGCGTTCCCGTTCACAGGAGAGACAGTTTAACGAAGGCGATGTTGGCCTGATGTATTCGACGATGCCCTTTGGCTACACTGTCTAAAGGATCGCTTAAGAAATACGAAATAAGATCAACCTGAAAATGCCTGCATAAGGCGAAACGCATAGTTGAAAAATAAAAATAAAAACCAAAATTGCAACCAAGACTGTTTTCAACCAATACTTACTGATTTTTACGTTTGCAGTTGTTACCATTCACTTTCTCTTTACACGACATTTCGACCAAGTTCCCAAGTTGTCTTCAAGCGGTGTCACGTTCATATTTCGTTGACAGCGAGCAACGAAGTCCGCACTCGACACCCCCGCCGAAGACAACTATAGCGTGCAAAGAGAAAATGAATGATAGCTCTAAACGTAAAAACTTGTAAACAAACAATTTTACTGCAAAAGCCTTAAAGAATCATTCTTCTTTTGTGTTTTCTTCCGGGTACAGTTTATGTCATACCATATTTATTTAGCTATGAGTTATTGCTTGTATGGAAAGTATTACATAATTTTTCAGTTGTTCACATTTCTATGTTCATATTTTGATGTTAGTTTCAACGTAAGAAAAAAAGTTGTTTACATCACTGCTTACATCAAGCTATTTGGTGGACTTTTAATAACTTGTGTGTGGTATTGTCGTATTTATCTTTGGTGGAAGTTCTGGAAACTGGAACGCAATAATCTAGACGATGATTTTTTTTCCTTTAACTGACGCATCAAGCCTGCACGTAGGTCCGTTGACCTACTTCGCCTTTCATCGTGGTCCAACTCAGGAAAGAACTAGTTGGTTTTATCCCCTGTTGTATAGCAGCTTAGCACTACTGAAAATCGAATTTTTAATAAGAGTGCAGTTTCTGCCGGAACAATCTACACCAAAGAAGAGAAGGTAAGGAACCTATTCATCTGTGGAGAACATGTGTTACACAACAGTAACTGCAATAATATTTTCTAATTTAGAATGAAGGTACATGTAGTACAGTTCTGTAGAACTTTTAAATGATATACCGTAGAGCGAGTCCTTGATTTAAAAAAAAAATGAATTATCCCAATAGCATGGAAATCGGTAGATGTCATGCAAATGTACAAACAAACAAATAATTACAATTTCAGGAAAACTGGATAACTTATTTAAGAGAAAGAGCTCCACAAATTGAGGAAGTCGCTGGTGCGTTGGTCCACCTCTGGTCATTACGCGAGTAGCTTTTCGGCTTGGCACTGATTGACAAAGTTGGTGTATGTCCTGAAGGCTATAGTGCGAAAACCTGTGAAATTTCCGCGTCAGATTGTCAAGGTACCTAGCTGGTTGAGGGACCCTGCCCATAGTGCTCCAAACGTTCTCAACATGGGAGAGATCCAGCGACCTTGCTGGCCAAGGCAGGGTGTGGCAAGAACGAAGAGAAGAAGTAGAAACACTCGCCGTTTTGCAGGATACGGTCCTCTTCAGAGCGAATAAACTACAAAAACGGTCGAAACGTCCTTGTCACAGTTGTTTTAGTGTTCCATGATGACACGGCCTGACACCAAAGAGTTTTTTATTAAATTTTTCTTTACAGCGTTAATTAACAGTTCTGTCAATAGTTCCAGTATTTATATTAGGCGACTAGTTACAAACCGTACAGGTTCATTTTCAAGCTTGGCCTACTGAGGCTGCACTGACAGTGACTGACCTTAATAAGAAACATGGAAGTGGCAACACATGCTTCATAAATCCAGAATGAGATTTTCACTCTGCAGCGGATTGTGCGCTGATATGAAACTTCCTGGCAGATTAAAACTGTATGCCGAACCGAGAC
Source organism: Schistocerca nitens (assembly GCF_023898315.1). NCBI lineage: Eukaryota > Metazoa > Arthropoda > Insecta > Orthoptera > Acrididae > Schistocerca > Schistocerca nitens. Next base: position 1,188,091,491 of record NC_064614.1, on the reverse strand, counting down.
TCGAACTCGGGACCTTTGCCTTCCGCGGGCACGTGCTCTACTAACTGAGCTACCCAAGCAAGACTCACGCCGCGTCCTCACAGCTTTTACTTCTGCCGGTACCTCGTCTCCTACCTTCCAAACTTTACAGAAGCTCTCCTGCGAACCTTGCAGAACTAGCACTCCTGAAAGAAAGGATATTGCGGAGACATGGCTTTGCCTAGGCAAAGGTCCCGAGTTCGAGTCTTGGTCCGGCACACAGTTTTAATCTGCCAGGAAGTTTTCATATCAGCGCACACTCCGCTGCAGAGTGAAAATCTCATTCTGGAAACATCCCCCAGGCTGTGGCTAAGCCATGTCTCCGCAATATCCTTTCTTTCAGGAGTGCTAGTTCTGCAAGTTTCGCAGGAGAGCTTCTGTAAAGTTTGGAAGGTGGGAGACGAGATACTGGCAGAAGTAAAAGCTGTGAGGACGGGGCGTGAGTCGTGCTTGGGTAGCTCAGTTGGTAGAGCTCAGCGGAAGGCAAAGGTCCCGAGTTCGAGTCTCGGTCCGGCACACAGTTTTAATCTGCCAGGATGCTTCATAAATGTTTGCCGAATGATTGCCACAATCCACACATGCCTCTTTCCAAGTCCAGCCTTGACTAATTTCATAAATTTTCGTCTAGAGGAGGCCAAACTACTGTCATAATATATAACGGCGTACGAACAGTGGAGCTGGCATATCAAGAGGGTATCGTCGTAAGCTGACTGCTGGAGACAGACGGCGATGTTCTGATAGTGGGTGCAAGTGTGGCTTAGTTGCGTGAAGCAAGAGTGCTTACGATCACATTCCAGCATGATGTCACCGCATGTTCTGTCCGCCCCGGTCAGCGTGACGGATTGCCGTGCCACGGTCCCGGGTTAGAATCCCGGCTGCGTCAGGGATTTTCTCCGCTCAGGGACCGGGTGTTGTGCTCTCTTCATCATCATTTCATCCCCATCCGTCGCGCAGGTCGCCCAATGTGGCGTCGACTGTAATAAGACCTGAACAAGGAGGCCGGATCTGCCCCACAAAGGGCCTCCCGGCCAATGTCGCCAAACGCTTATTTCCATTTTACCGCATGTTCTCAAACTGAGAGCTTTAGAGAAAAACATACGACGCACAAGTCGAGACTCGGATGGTTGTCAACACTTTCTCCAACATAATTTGTGCTGTGCGCATGGATCGGCTTGCAAAACGCCTTCCATTGGCAGGAAACCATCCGAATGATTGCAGAGTTTATATGAGTCGAAGTTATGAAAATTTAAATAAACGGATCGTAACTAATTTATAAAACATTCCTTTTATTGGTTGAGAAATGTGACGTGCTCACTGTTGAAAATACTCGTCGATTACTGGGAACCTAACTTCCTGAGTTTCCAAATAACGTGCAAAAACAAAGGTTATTGGTTAACGTTGATTTGGTGTCATATTTCATAAGTATGAGCAAAAGCCTGGTAGTTCATTCTCGTATGGATTAAGCTGGCACAGAAATTCACAGTAATCAAGTACAATAAACAAGGAAAAGCTTAGATGTCACTCTACTTGACCTTTCAGTCCAGTCGTCGAAAAGATACAACTACTGAAAAAGACGTCAGCGTATTTTTAATTAGTAGCATAATACATTTGAAGCGGAGATTAAATGCAATATACAACACTATACGTTGTATAATGCATACATCTAAATTAAGACCCTTATTTTACTCCATGTGTATTCATTTCTTTATTTGTTAGTGGTGAAGCAGGAATGCACACATCATGGCTATGACATGTTACCCTGTAAAACACCTGATAGGCATATTACATTTGATATTTGTGTACTTTTCAGTTTTACATTTCCAATATTTGTTGCATTTTAGTCTTTGCTTACCTTCAGAGTTATGATGAGCACTGCTCAACTCTCAAAAACAGTAAACGTTATCATCCTGTTTAGTGAGATCAATAAAGTTTACATGAAAAACATAACAGTCACCACGTTGTTATACTGTTGCCATCCACTAAAATCCCGTTTGAAAGGGCGACTTTAATTTCTATTTCGAGAGAATTGTTTTTTTAACATCCTGACGACTTGTATTTCGAGAGGATTGTTTTTCTTAACAGTTTTTGGTGTTCCTCTTCACAATATACTTCATATTTTATGATAGTGACAGTAAAAGCAAAGGAGAGAGCGGACGCGTGGAAAGAGTACACGGAAGGCCTCAGTGATAGAGAAGACTTGTCGGATGAAGCGATACATGAAGAAATTGCAGTCAGTGTGGAAGATATTGCGGATCCTTTATTAGAGTCAGAATTTAAAAGAGCTCGGGAAGGCTTGAAATCATGTGCGGCAGAAGAGATGCATGACATTCCAACGGAATATCTAAAATCGTTAGGGGAACTGGCAACCAAATGACTGTTCAGGTTGGTGTGTAGAATATGAGTCTGACAACGTACCTCTGCTACCTTGGAAGCAAAATAACTCATGAGAAGGGAAGCAAGAATGTCATAAAAGCAATATCACAGACGTTTCTGATCAAGAGAAGCCTACTAGAACCAAACGTAGGTCTTAATTCGAAGAAGAAATTTCTGAGAATTTGGAGCACGGCATTATATGATAGTGAATCGATGTAGGAAAACCGGAACAGGGAAGAATCGAGGCTTTGAGATGATGTGCTTGCGAAGAATCTAGAAAATTATGTGGACTGACAAGAAAAGAAATGAGGTTTTCCACACAATCGGCAAATAAAGAACCATGTGGAAAACAGTGTCAAGAAGAATGGACAGGATGATAGGTGTTAAGACCTCAGGGAGTACCCCCCATGGGATCAGAGAGTGACGTACAAGGTAAACGTCAGGGCTGAGTTGCACAGACCATTGCAGTACATACGATAGAAAATAAACGTAATCCACTGAGTTACTGAACCATTTCATCGACATCGACATGTAGAAGGGTATGTGAACAAATATTTTGTCCCAAGGTTATGGAACACCCCGAAATGTATTACCTATTAATATCAAACCAACATGGATTTGGAAAGTATCATTCGTGTGAGAAACAGCCGGCATTTTATTCACATGACGTACTGCGTACAGTGGCTCTCAAACTGATTCCATATTTATAATTCCAGAAAGGCTTTTGATATCATTCCTTCCAACCACCTCGCTTCCCAATGGACTACCGTCTCAGTTGTGCTACTGTATTCATGATTTCCTGTCTGAAACATTACAATTTGCGGTAACTGACGGGACAACGCCTAGTGAAATGGAAGTGATGACTGTGATTCCGCAAGTAAAGTGATTTAGTTCTTCTGGCATTTCTCTAAAATATATAAAGTATTTAGCGGACAATCAGAACATTTCTCTTCGATTTGTGACAAGTAATGCTGCCGTAGCAAAGAGCGTTGAAAAATGGCGTTGAAAATATATCGTCACGGTGCAAAACGTGACAATTGACCCTAAACAGTGAAACGTGTGGAGTTCTCCACATTAACACCAAAACAATTTCTTTAAAGTTGGCATGTATGATAAATCAGTCACATTTAAAGGTTGTCGAATCAGACCAATATCTAGGAGCTGCGATCACGAACAACTTAAAGTGGAACCATCACATGGAAAATGAGAGGTCAGAGGGGTGTTCTGAACACAATTTCGACATAAAGCAGCTCAATAGGCTGTGGAGTGGAAGGGGCAGGCTAGCAATAGAACAGTGCATCACCATTGACTAGACACTCATTTATTGAACACATAAGTCAGGTATTACCCAAAAGGAACAATCAGTACAAATTACAAAATAATATTCTTTTCCTTTGAGTCACTCAAACATTTAAACAGGCAAATAGCAATCATTTACCTGAAAGTCTTTTAAGAAAGCAAGACTAGACAATTTGAATGATGAGTTAAAATCATATTTAAATAGGCTCTGACCGAGCACATATTTCAAAACGAAATACTTCCGTTAAGGAACCAGTGATCAAAATTAATTACATAATCATCAACAACCATATTACATCCAAGACATTTAAGATTAAACAGTAATATATAACATCAGAGAGCTGCAGTCCCAAGTTTTAAGCAGCACGTTTCAGATGGACTGCACTGCAACAGTACAATACAAGTTCCTCAGAGGATCTCCCCACACAAGAAGTTATTGCCGAAATCGACAAAATATCAACATCATTCCATGTACAGACCTGAAACAAACTAAAAGCTCTTAAGTTTGGTACAGTTAATTCCCTTTCAACATAACATACATCTCGTCTAGCCCTAGGACGGCGCCGACACCCCGCAATTTAGCACGCTTCTATCGGCGCGTGCGTCGTGTGCAACTGGCAACGCAGCAATCTCCCGCGTCTGGGCGGGTATGCTCGAGCCGCCAAGATAAAAGAATTGAACTATAGTATGTCTGGTATGAGTAAGGAAAGCCCTTTATCACGCCCTGTATAGTGACTTGCTGTGTACACTGATGTAGCTCGGACAGGGACATAAGCTTACTCACAGATTTATAGAGTGATATCAACAGCAGCAGAAAACTGTAAAAGAGGAGTAGGATTCGTTATGAATAGGAATGTGGCGCAATGAGGGAGTTACTGTGAACACGATAATATGGTGCCACTGTTGTTCAGCAGTATGATACAATGTTCGTTCGGGCATGCATGCCTGAAATATCGTATTTATCTGCCGACACCGCGGAAGCGATTTTCAATTAAAAAGTTTCCTTGTAGGGGAATATACGTAATGGATGTACGCATGAAGGTTATAGACACATGGTTGACGAGATATGAAAGTTTGGGTCTGGTCGTGAGTCGTGCGCAGATAACCCAATGGCACGTCATACCTTCTGCCAGCTGCTCTGATGGAACATGCACCTTCTTCATTAAGAGTGATGACTCTATGTCGATCTCTGCCAGTGAGCCATTGCAACAGACGGCCACTGCGACGAGATAGTGGGGGAACCTTGAAAGATAGTGGGGGAACCTTGAAAGAAGCCCGAATGGCTGGCCGCGCAGTCTAACGGGCTGCTTCCCAAGAGGGAAGGCGTGCCGGACCCCAGCACGAATCCGCCCGGCGGATTAGTCTCGATGTCCCGTGTGCCGGCCAGCCTGTGGATAGTTTTTAAGGCGGTTTTCCATCTACTTCGGCGAATGCGGGCTGGTTCCTCTTATTCCGCCTCAGTTACACTATATCGGCGATTGCTGCGCAAACACTGTCTCCACGTACACGTACACTATAATTACTCTATCACGCAAACATTTGGGGTTACGCTCGTCTGGTATGAGACGTTCCCGGGGGTTCCACTGGGGGCCGAACCGCACAATGACCCTGGGTTCGGCGTGGGGCGGCGGTGGTGTAGGTAGACTGCTGTGGCATGTTGTGGGGTTGTGAACCACTGAGGGCTACGGTGGGACGAAGCCTCTCCGTCGTTTCTAGGTCCCCGATATTACAATACACACAATACACCTTGAAAGAGACACTATCAACAGTGGCAGGAAGAGAGTGAGCTCACAGCAGGACAGGGAGCTAGTGTCTAACAGCGAACGCGAAGCAGTTTCGGAGGGAGATCAACTTCCCCGGTTCCAGTGACACTATTCGCCAGAGGCTGAGGGACACAGGACAGCACACACGTCGATCCGCCGGGAAACAAGAGCTCAGCGACGAGAATGTTATACTGGAAGGCATTTGTGGAGATCCATCTCAGTGCATCGTGGGAAAACGTCAGTTTCACTGACGAGAAGGTGTTTTCCACCAGTAACGGCAGTCCAAGAGTCGTTTTCAGGCCGCAAGGGACACGCCATTTGTAACCATGGCGAGAAGAAGTGGGCGGCTATCTGCTTCCTGCTGGGGATGGATTTCTGCGAGAGGAGCGGAATTCTTCACAGGATGGAGGGAACTCTCGACAGCGAGCAGTATTGGAAAATGTGATACCTCCGTCAGTGCGAATGCTTTACGGAGAAGGTGACTTCACACTGCAAGAGCATTCTCCCGTTCACAAGTCAGCATTCGTTCAGCAGCAGCCGTTCATCATCGGCGTGAACGTCTCGGATTGGCCACTACGGGCTGCTGATATGGACCCTATGGGAAACATGTGAGCTGAGATCGCTAGAACATTAACAGAGAACTGGACATGAAACCAATTACAGCTGACTCTCTTTGGGACTGTGGTCTTGAAGCCTAGGAGGAAGTCGCTTTTTCAGGTTGTTACATCCGACGGCTTGTGGATTCTATGCTAAGACACATGATTGAAGTACAAAATAATTTGGGAATCTGAATAAAATATTAGAGTCATTAAAGGGTGGTCATTTTCTTCACTTTTCCTCACTGAGAATCAATGGATGATCACTTGGCAATAGATAAAATAAAACTGGAATTAGTTTTGCTGTGAGTTGGCTTTTTAATTGAAGCGCGTTTCTTTTGAAAATACAGTTTGTTAAATTTGTTATTTTCATTTCATTTATGTTCTGTCTAGATACTTACAAAGTAATCAGTTTGGATGTATGCTTTAACAGTGTTTTGTGTTATTTCAAATACATTTCTTTCTTCCCCTCCACCCATTAACACACCGCCTGTCACCAAAAATCATGCGAACGATTTCGTCTTACATTTATTCATTGTTAATTTCTCCTCATTTCTCTCTCTCTCTCTCTCTCTCTCTCTCTCTCTCTCTCTCTGTCTGTCTTGACTCTTTTACATTATCACCTCAATTGCCCTTTTAATCCATTCTCCCTAAATGTTATAAACAAATCTAGCGGTTCCCACTGAAACTATACGTTATCGTTTAATTTCTGCTCTTTTTTTACTTTCCTCTATAGCTACTCTGAAAACCTACAAAACCGTATACTTTTATATCGCGATACCTACAATGCATTCTTCGTTCTGAAAACATTCCTTCCTCTTCTCTCCGTCCTACGATAAAGTGAACTGAGGCATACGTCTTGATATGGAATACTTTGCAAGCTTCTCATCTTTTATTTTGCACTTTGCACCCCTATCCATTCCTAGATCCCTCCTTCCTTCCTGCTACCCCTCGCTTGACATTGGCCTCCACATCTACATCAATACGCTACAATTAACAATTAATTGCTTGGCAGGGAGTTCTTTGAACTACTGCCACAATATTTATCTACCGTTCGACTCTCAAAAAAAGCGCTTCGGAATAATGAAAAACTGAACCTTACCGTGAAGCGCTGATGTCTCTTCTACAACGATCATGTCTCCTATGTACGTCAGAGTAAACAATATATCGTCGCATTCAGCGGAGGAGCTTGGCAATTGGACTTTAGTGGATACTCCTCACCGCAATGTAAAACGCCTGCGTTTCAGTGATTTGCATTCTACGTCGTTTACCGTATCCGTGATACAATCTCCCTTATTTCGTGGTAATACAAAACGAGCTGGCCTACTTTGAAATTTGTCGATGTCTTCCGTCAGTCCTATCTCGTAGGTGTCCCTTATTGCGTAGGAATACTCAGCAATAAGACGAGCAAATGTGTCATAGGCGGTTGCTGTAATTGATTTGTTGCATTCTACGTTTTCTACCAATAAAACGCGGTCATTGGGTTTTCTTCACCACAATATTTTCTGAGCCGTGGCGGCTCATACCGATAGTGCCACTCTAGTGGTTCACCTTTCTCCTGTGAGGGGGGGGGGGGGGGGTGCTCCGGGACGTGGTGGAAGAAGGTTGTCGGGTTGACGCAGCGAGTGTGGGACCAGACCTATCGCATGGAGATATACAGGGTTATTACAAATGATTGAAGCGATTTCACAGCTCTACAATAACTTTATTATTTGAGATATTTTCACAATGCTTTGCAAACACATACAAAAACTCAAAAAGTTTTTTTAGGCATTCACAAATGTTCGATATGTGCCCCTTTAGTGATTCGGCAGACATCAAGCCGATAATCAAGTTCCTCCCACACTCGGCGCAGCATGTCCCCATCAATGAGTTCAAAAGCATCGTTGATGCGAGCTCGCAGTTCTGGCACGTTTATTGGTATAGGAGGTTTAAACACTGAATCTTTCACATAACCCCACAGAAAGAAATTGCATGGGGTTAAGTCGGGAGAGCGTGGAGGCCATGACATGAATTGCTGATCATGATCTCCACCACGACCGATCCATCGGTTTTCCACTCTCCTGTTTAAGAAATGCCGAACATCATGATGGAAGTGCGGTGGAGCACCATCCTGTGGTACGTTTAGCTCCCTGCTTGCTTTATTCGTCGACTTCCGCGGGCTACGCGTGAAACTTGCCCGCACGCGTTCAACCGTTTCTTCGGTCACTGCAGGCCGACCCGCTGGTTTCCGCTTACAGAGGCATCCAGAAGCTTTAAACTGCGCATACCATCGCCGAATGGAGTTAGCAGTTGGTGGATCTTTGTTGAACTTCGTCCTGAAGTGTCGTTGCACTGTTATGACTGTCTGATGTGAGTGCATTTCAAGCACGACATACGCTTTCTCGGCTCCTGTCGCCATTTTGTCTCACTGCGCTCTCGAGCGCTCTGGCGGCAGAAACCTGAAGTGCGGCTTCAGCCGAACAAAACTGTATGATTTTTTCTACGTATCTGTAGTGTGTCGTGACCATATGTCAATGAATGGAGCTGCAGTGAATTTATGAAATCACTTCAATCATTTGTAATAGCCCTGTACAAGTTTGCTCTGAACGGAAGGCGCCGTACCAAGCAGCGGGAAGCGGGCGTCCTGACATTTGTGTGAAGGAGTAACGGTTTTTGCATTGGATGTCCCAGTGGTTCCCGAGAGTTGCAGTGGCTGCTTTCGGAGAAGAGAATTGGTAAGAGCTTGAGTCTACGCTCTTTTCCGTACGATGTTGCTGCCTGCCGTTATAAACGGGCGAAAATCAGGCGCTTGTATTGGCTATACGGGAATTGGTGATGTAAGAGTACATTTGTGATTGAGTCTCGCTTGTACTGTGACAATTTAGAGGCGAAAACTGTGGTGGTTTCATTAGGTCTGGTTCTTTGCTGTGCAACTAACGGAGTCAGTTATTTGGGGTAACTGACAGAGCACCATTATGTTGGTCTAAGTGATACGTTCTCCTCGTTTTGTCTATGGCTTTGCGAATCGCATTGGTAAAACTGCAACTGTGGGGCAAAAACAAGAAAGAGAACATGAGTACCATTGTGTATGTGCCATACCTTTCCTTGATTGAGGTGCTTTAAAATAAAGCCAAACGCGTCCGGTGTAAATAATACTTTTATTAGAACCGCGAAAGACAGAATATTTCTCAATATTACATACGACACCTATGTCGTACTTAAATTAAATGAGATATTGTTATACAGTAAATTTTATATGAAATTTAGGTATCTTGTCCACATTTCATTCTCAACATTGTGGCAACTAAAATCGACCACACGGAAAGTATACGCTATGGACTTCTACCTCTGCAAACTCTTCAAAATTTCGTGCAATGGTTTACTACATTTAATGCTGCATAATAACTGCGTTGAACATCGAAACAAAATTAAGTAATTTATGGGGGGAAGGTATCAGTCAAGAAGACGTGTAAAAATCAAATTTTTGGGCCAAATAGTTTTTGTGAAATCGAATGATAAGTGTGTCAAAGCAGTGGGAACACCATGTGTCTGCACAGGCGAGCAGTGCAGTGGTGACAAAATCGCGCACAGCGCGGAATGCGGGAAGCACGTGTCTGCAGCAGCGAAAGGGTTAATGAACAGACAAAGCACTAGAAATTTCAAGAAATTGCATTCAAACGAATATAATTCGTGAAGTTAGGCACTTCGATATTGTTTTTAAATAATGAAAATATTAAGCACCTCACAAGGTTTGAACTCATATCCCTTCACATAGCAGCCCAACACCTTAACAGTTACGCTAACGCACCTCGTCTGACTACATAATGTCGTGAGGACTATAACACGTCACGCAAAATACTGACCTACACTGTTGGTATGACTGTGAATTACTCACGCTGCATCGAAGTACAATAGGAAATAAACAATTACCGCAGTTCTTTATTGCGACAAAGCGGTTCATGAGAGTGATACAAACACCTTTCCTTGCTATCGCCTGAATTAGGAGTCTTATTGCTTGTTTGGTTTAATTAATTAATAGAATATGAAGCGATTGGTATAAAGAATGCTTTTTCCAAACTTTCTATAAAAGAATGTCTGCTGTAAAGACATTGCTTTTGTTCTATTACTTTATTTATGACTGAACGTTTCTAAAACTGAAGACACTCGTCCATGCTCTGCACTGCAGTCGAGATGTGGCAACGTCGTTCTCTGTTCATTGGCTGACTGTGTCTTGTGACGTCAGATGCGCAGAACGAACCTAAACTCGGCCGCCAACATAAATGACGCGCACTTTAGCTTCAGCTGCAATTACGCAGATACTTGAGGGGGAAACGTATGACGATTTTCTCTCTACCACAGCAACTGGTATTAGGTAGAATGTGCAACAATTATGCTTCATTAATCGGATATAGCATGGAACGATTCTGAGAATAAAGTTACGAAAGTAGGGCGCATAAGAGCTCATACAGAGCGCCACATTTCCCTCTTTCAGAGCGTAAGTGCCGGCCGAAGTGGCCGTGCGGTTAAAGGCGCTGCAGCCTGGAACCGCAAGACCGCTACGGTCGCAGGTTCGAATCCTGCCTCGGGCATGGATGTTTGTGATGTCCTTAGGTTAGTTAGGTTTAACTAGTTCTAAGTTCTAGGGGACTAATAACCTCAGCAGTTGAGTCCCATAGTGCTCAGAGCCATTTGAACCATTCAGAGCGTAAGTGCAGTTAAAAATACACTGGACTTGCATTATTACGAAAAGCCTATTATCCTGCAGTGTAAAGTAGCTCGCAGGGTATGTCGAACAGAGACACTTCTTACTCACAGAATCATATGGATCTGTTTTGTCCGTCTTTTAAAATATGCACAAACAGAATAGAAAAAAATTGGGTAGAAAGAGTGAAGTGATGGAGAACTGAGAGGAGAAACAAAGGTAGTTAGTGGATGTGACTGGAAGTAAACAACGAAATTAGATACTGCAGAATCCTGACGGAAATTTTAAGAGGCTGTGTAGAGAGGGAAGAAAAAGTAAGAGCGGAAGGTGATGCAGGTCATAGATGATCTGCTTAACGGATAAAAACATAACAACCCGCAGAAGGTAGCGATAGACCGAAAAAGTGGACAAAACAAGGTGCTGCTAACCGAGCTGAAGACCGATGACGACGATGATAATGGATTATTAGACTTGTTGCAACCCTGCACAACTATTTACTTTCTCGTTTACGACTATTCTGCGTCACTTGATCGTCTATATCTTTTTGTGCACCTATAATTTGTGCGTAGCTAATCCGTGGGGACATGGATTTATGTCTGTTTCAGTCGCAAAAATTCATATCTCACTGATCAGTTCATCTCCTTTACCAATTCCGTCTCAGCAACAACTCCAACACATGGGCTGTTCTATCAGGAAGTTCGTCTTTACTACAGCATTACTCTGCCGTTGCTGAGACGTCATGTTGGACGAGCAAAACGAGTTACTTTCGTCTAGCTGTAGTAAAAAAACGCCTAACATCACGGAACTTGCCTATTAGAACAGTCAACTTTCATTTTCTCATGCTTCACGCGCCTATGAACTCACGAGCAGTTTCTGCTACTGTAATTTGTGCCCAGTAGTCGATATCTGTGGTGTAACTACTCCTGCCTCAGCTACGGTGGTTTGTCTTAATGATACTGTTTGGGACGACCTATGTCTTGGCTAGTAAGACTTAAACACGGCCAGTGACGGACGCACGGTCCATGTTTTTGAATAAGTAACGAAGCTACTAGAGGGTTCTGTTCTGTCTTCGACTGTGCTGTAGCATAGTTGTAACGAAGAAGTGTGTAACCTCTGATATACGTTCAGGGACAGAGTGGTTGGCGACACTGATTTTTCTATGTGAAAACCTACAAAAATAAAGGCAAAATATTCTATTTTAAAAAGTAGATAAAAATTCTTTAGACGCCTTCGTAAGACGCAGCCTCTATTCGTTAGGTGCTAACTATGAGAGTGTAGACCATATGTGGCTTAAATTCAAAGAAACTGTATCTAAAACAATTGAAAGACATGAAATACATTAATAACAAACGGAACTGGCTGCCCCTTGGTACACAAAAACAGGTCAGGACCCTGTTGCAGAAGCAACGAAAAAGACATACCAAGTACAAAACAACACAAAATCCCCAAGACTGGCGATATGTTACGGAAGCTTGAAACTTACCGCGGACTTCTGTGTGAAATGCTTTTAATAACTTCCACAACGAAACGCTGCCTCTAAATCTGGCATAAAATGCAAAGAGATTCTGTTCGTATGTTAAGTATCCCGGCGGCAAGACATAACCAATACCTCCACAGTGCGATAGTTACCGATGATAGCGCCTCTTAAACCCAGTTACAAAATAAGGTTTTCCAAAGTTCCTTCACGAAAGATGACAAAGTAAGTATTCCAGAATTCAAATCAAGAACTGCTGCCAACATACATAACACGGAAGTAGACATCCTCGGTTTAGCAAAGTAACTTAATTAATAAAGGCAAGACCTCTGGTGCAAACTGTATATCAGTTGGATTCCTTTCAAAGTATGCTGATATAACATCTACGTACTTAACAATTACACACAATCGCTGCTCGATTGAAGATCCGTTCCTAAACACTGGAAATTGCACAGATAATACCAGTACAACAACGCGATGAATTAGCGATACGTATCACTGACGTTCATTTGCAGTAGCATTTTGGAATATACGCCGTGTTCAGACGTTGTGAATTACCTCGAGTAAAACGGTTGACACATACTCACCCGCATTCAGATAATATCGTTCTTGTGAAACGTAAATAACTCTTTACTCTCACAAAGTAATGAGTGCTATCGACCGGGGATCTAAAATTGATTCCATATTCCTAGTTTTCCATAAGGCTTTTGATGCCGTTTCTCAGAAGCGGCTTATAATCAAACTGCGTGCCTATGAGGTATCGTTTTAGTTGTGGTACTGAATTCGTGATTTCCTGCCGAAAAGATCACAGTTAGTAGTAATTGGAGGAAAGTCATTGAATAAAACAGAAGTGTTATTTGGCGTTTCCAAAGGAAGTGTTATAAGCCCCATGCTGCTCCTATTCGTGATTATCAAAAGGGACCTGTTGAGTTTCGGTCACACGATAAATCACGTAAATCTAAAGGCTGTCCATTTAACTACATACCTAAGAATTGTAATAACGCACAGCTTAAATTGGAACGATCATATAAGTAAAGTTGAGGGGAACTCAAACTAAAGACTGCTTTTTGTTGAGAGAAAACTTAGAAGGTGCGACAGATCTACACCAGGCTTGTCCGTCATCTGATGGAGTATTGCTGCACAGTATGGGATCCTTATCAGACTGGACTGTCGGAGGACATATAAAAACTTCAAAGAAGTGAAGGTCGTTTTGTATTATTGCGAAAGGGTACGACAAGCGAGTGGCGGTGGCGGCCATTAAGACAATAGCGTTCTTTGTTGCAGTCAGATCTTTTCACGAAATTTCAATCTTCAACGTTCTCCTCCAGCTGCGAAAATAGTCTGCTGACACCCTTCTACTTAGAGGGAAATGGTCATTGTAAAACAATAAGATAAATTAGAGCTTACACGGAAAGATTTAAGTGTTCGCTTTTCCCGCGTGCTGTTAGAGAATGGAACGGTAGAGAAATAGTGTGAGAAGTACTTAAATGTGAATTGCAGAGTACTCATGCAGCTGTAGATATAGAATGAGAATTGCAACCTACATTTCTCTGTTCCACGAGCCCCGTAAGTTAAGGTACTGTAATTTTTGCTGCAAATACGAAACTTGGCGTGTCATATTGACGCAAGGCATTCATGTCTGCACTGCGCTTTTCTCAGAAGTATAGTGAAACATACAATTTCGATTAGTGTGCGTGGAATGTGTTACTCTCTGCGATGTACTTAATTGGTAATTGTGCTGTATAAAATCCATTCTTCAATCACTTAACCCTCCGTTAATATGCTGGGGTTTCACACAAGCCAGTGGATGTACAGGGTGATTCAAAAAGAATACCACAACTTTAAAAATGTGTATTTAATGAAAGAAACATAATATAACCTTCTGTTATACATCATTACAAAGAGTATTTAAAAAGGTTTTTTTTTTCACTCAAAAACAAGTTCAGAGATGTTCAATATGGCCCCCTCCAGACACACGAGCAATATCAACCCGATACTCCAACTCGTTCCACACTCTCTGTAGCATATCAGGCGTAACAGTTTGGATAGCTGCTGTTATTTCTCGTTTCAAATCATCAGTGGTGGCTGGGAGAGGTGGCCGAAACACCATATCCTTAACATACCCCCATAAGAAAAAATCGCAGGGGGTAAGATCAGGGCTTCTTGGAGGCCAGTGATGAAGTGCTCTGTCACGGGCTGCCTGGCGGCCGATCCATCGCCTCGGGTAGTTGACGTTCAGGTTTCATAACTAACCTTTTTCGTAGGACTCTCCATACAGTTGATTGTGGAATTTGCAGCTCTCTGCTAGCTCTGCGAGTCGATTTTCCTGGGCTGCGAACAAATGCTTGCTGGATGCGTGCTACATTTTCATCACTCGTTCTCGGCCGTCCAGAACTTTTCCCTTTGCACAAACACCCATTCTCTGTAAACTGTTTATACCAACGTTTAATACACCACCTATCAGGAGGTTTAACACCATACTTCGTTCGAAATGCACGCTGAACAACTGTCGTCGATTCACTTCTGCCGTACTCAATAACACAAAAAGCTTCCTGTTGAGCGGTCGCCATCTTAGCATCAACTAACGCTGACGCCTAGTCAACAGCGCCTCAAGCAAACAAATGTACAACCAAATGAAACTTTATAGCTCCCTTAATTCGCCGACAGATAGTGCTTAGCTCTGCCTTTTGTCGTTGCAGAGTTTTAAATTCCTAAAGTTGTGGTATTATTTTTGAATCACCCTGTATTTCTCAACGACGCCATGAGCTGGTGCATAATTCGTGCTTCAGCACTTGCGTAGCTTACTTTCACGATCTATACAAGTCTTTATTGTAGTTAACATCGTTTTAGATTAGTTTGCAAGGAAGACAGACGCGTTTATCGTCGTTGGGGCTTAACAGCTCTCAGCGCAGGAGTAGCGTCTTTGTTTCCACAAAGAAGATAAGTTGGAATTGTAATATAAATTGTGTCATATGTAGTGAATGAGATGGTGTTTATACCCAAAAAAGTTGTGATGTTGGAAATTTGTCAGCTGTAAGGAATTTTCATTCAAATCCTTGACTGAAACTGAAAAGGAAATTAGCCGTGCTGCGACTCGCGTTGTTGCCATTACTAGATTGGCATCGTTTAGCTGGTATAGTTACAGTTGTCGTCTTCTTCTTGTGTACATTGGCGCCACTCCATTTGCAAGCGTTGTCTGTCCGCTCGTGGCAGCAGTGGCGATTATCGATATCTAGTAACGGCGCTACGATCTTTGGGGCGATGTTATGGTGTTTCCGTGTCGTGTGGGTCGGCAGTTCGGTTGGGGAAAGACGAGCAGCCAGGTCCACGCAGTGCGAAAACACGGCGGGACTGCTGGCGGCACGCATGCACTGCCGGATGGAAGGGCTATAGTCGCGAGGGGTACAACCTCGTTGTCAACTGGACCCAGGAAGTTTAAGTTGAATGGACCTTAATTCAAGTAGTGAAACCACCGCCATTGTGAGATCTCGCCATTTGCTTGCGTGTTGCTGCTAGCAGTGTCACCGAGATGAAGAGCAGTCAGTGGAGCTTTTGGGGAAGCCGAACCTAATCAGCCTTCCTCCACTTCTTATTATTAATTGTTGCATCCTATGAGTTATTATTTGTGAAGTTCAACCAGTGGTATTTTTCCTTCCTAGTGGCTGCTGACGCCCCAGTTAGCTGCCCTGAAATTAGTGTATGTTACAGCTGTGTACTTTTCCTTGCCTTGCCACTGCTGTCCTGTAAGGCGTGTAGTTCGACAGCTTCCTTGATTTCTGAGCTGGGTGGTTTTTTTTTTTTTTTCCTACTCTGGTAGTAGTGGTTCCCTTCGGCTTCCGGCTGCTCTAAACACCGGAGTCTGAAGATGTAGTGCTGACTGCCAGTTCTGGCTTGGGTGTGTTATTCCAGCGCTGAACTGGTCATCGCACGTTAGGTAGATTCGGCAAATGATTATTGGTCATGCGTTTAAACTGCCACTAGTCTGAGTTATCATCTCGTGAACTGAATACAACTCTTGGCTGCCTGTCTCATCGCTTGCGAAGTTTTGAGGGACTTTTCCCAGGTCGATCCTTGGAGCAATGTCTGCGCCCCCCCCCCCCCCCCCCTCTCCCTTGGTTTGGTCAGATTTGATGATTTTTTAAAATATTTTAATAACTGTAATTGCAAGTTGAAGAAGTTAACTGCTTCTTAAAAGATTGCTATTCAGGCATTCAGCCGTGAAACAGTTTTTATATTATTAATATTATTACTATTGCGGCCTTCAGACGAGAAATAGTTGAATTTGTTGTCATTAAGGGCTTCAGCCGTGGGTGTTACTTGTCTTAAATTTTTAATTAGACAATTCTATTCTAGCAGTGAGATTTTGATGATTGTTCTTTTAAAAATATTTTAATAACTGTAATTATAGATTGAAGTTGTTTAACTGGTTCTTAAGATTGCTATTCAGGCATTCAGCTGTGAAATAGTTTTTAAATTATCGCTATTGCGGCCTTCAGCCGAGAATTAGTTTTGAATTTGTTGTCATTAAGGCCTTCAGCCGTGGAAAACCTCTTAATTTATTGTCACCTTTTATTTGTCGTTGTTTCCAAATAAAGTGTATATGACTGAAAAAAATGACATGAAGTTTTGTGATTAGAATACATTGCTCTGATGTGTGAAAGGTCTTTCAATAATGAAGAAGTCAGTGAATGAACATTCCCTGGGCCAAATATTACGTTTAAGAAACTTGTACGTTACAACCAAATTAGGCTAATGTAGTTTTACTTAGTATTCATATTGTTTTCGATATTGTGATAATTATAACTGAAAATTACAAATTTTTTCATATCTTTCAGGAAACAATGCTTTTGTGTAAAAATCAAAACTTTTTCAAATTGATATATGTTGTCAAGATTAATTAATTATGTTCATATTTGGACATAATATATGTTTTTATTTACAAATAAAAATCTAAAACTTGGTTACATAAACCTGACCACACTAATAATGTTAAATGAGTTGACCGCAATAACGTAGGGTTAATAGCTTCTTGTATTAACGTGTGTCTGATGAGTGTTTCGCGAGCCAAGTCTTTGCCTTGCTGTTGTATGGCAACCATGTAATTCTCACACAAACAGTGATCATTTGCCTTCAGTGTGGTTATTTTCTCATTAAGAACAATCGCTCATGTGTAGCGTTCATTCAGTCAGCATAAATGTACTTGCAGTATTTTTAGTAATTTTCTTACAGGTTGCAGAATGTAAGTTTTTATTGAGATCTTCAAATCAATACATGCTGTGTTCCAGATAATATTGTTCCACTGTTCAGTATTTTTAGGTTCTTGTCGAAAGATACTTACAACCTCTTTTTAGAGCCATACATGCTCAGTGCACATGTTGTACATATAACATGGGATAAATTAAACTTTTCCAAGGTCGAATCCTAATTCTTTTATTAGGAGACTTAATCCCCCTATCCCCCTATGCCCAATTTAAGTACTGCATGAAGTGAGCTTGCCTGTGTTAGATTATTCTAGAAATGAAGTCAGATTGTGTTATACTAGTACTTTCATAGATTAATATTCGTAAATTTAAAAAGAGAATTTAAGTGGGACAGATTCTTATAGGAACTGCGATGTAAACACAGATTAAATTCAGAAACAAGCGGTTTACAAGCAGTAGTAACTTTCTCGGAAAACAGCGATTTCTTCCGTCAGTGTATGATGTAAAAAAGTACTGTACGTATGAAACTGCGGGCCAGTGGAGGAGAAAGCCTGATGTCCTAATCATATCAAGTGAAATAAACAATAAATGAAATGAAGAACGAAATATAGTTTGGGTAATTTAGGTCACTGTAAGTTACACTGCCTCAAGAATTACGACTATATAGTTTCCAATTGTAGTTCTTCGCATATCATGTTTACCTTTTAACGTAGGATAATACCTCCTAATGAGTAGGTTATAATAGCATTTTAAATTTTTAAAATCGACCAGTAATTATGACTGGTTTGATAGTTTTTATTTTGAGAATTTATTACACATTAATGACTCTTACCTTCATAACAGAATCGTCTACCACAGAGTTTAAAAAGCAGTTTTACTTTTCTTCGCCAGAGTAAGTAAACACTTAATTAAAAACTTTCTCATCTTTCAAATAGCCACTTCCAACAGTAGTTACGAAAATGATCTGCCATTGTTTGGTAACCATTTATCACGTCAAATGCAAAGTCTTTCTAGGAAAGAAACCTCAAATATTTTATGCACTCTTCCTTTATAGTAGAGCAGTCTGCTTCTTCACAGTTTAAATATTATGACTTGATTGTCACTTTCCTGAAAATTTAGATTTAACTTAGTAATTTGCATTTAACTTATTAATTTAGATTTAACTTAGTAATTTATATTTAACTTAGTAACTAATAGTTTCTGAAGCAAATGGAAAGGGAAAGCAATAATAAAGGAGTAACTACAATTGAAACTTGAGATTTTATTTAATTTGAAAATAAGAGTTACATCTGTTGGGATCTGCAAGATACATACATTCATGTTTGAAATCGTACGCTCTATTCGTAAACTGGAAAAGCTCCATACTCTTAGACCAAAATTGTGCATTGTATGCTCCCAAGAAAAGTTCCATTGACATCTAATAAACATCGTTTTGTTACAAAACACACAATATTCTTTCTAAAGAAACTACCCTTCCATAACTGTCATCAGGAAAGAAGTGTGAGAAACATTTTCTTGTGACAATCTTTAAACAATAAGTACAGCTAAGATTTTCTTTATCTGACAATACAGAGATTTCATTTCAATTTAAGTATTTTACTACTCATTTTTTTCATACAATAAAATAATCTCTTATTTAATTCTAGTACATCATTTACACAAGCCTCTTTTTAAATTGTGACGATCCCTTTAAATATTTGGGTAGCTTCTCGTTGGCTTCTTCTAGAAATAATGTGCAATCGTTGCTTACGTTTTTGTTGGTTGTTTGGTTGGTTGTTTTGGGGAGGGGACAAAGCAGCAGGGTCATCCCATCGGATCAGGGAAGGATGGGGAAGGAAATCGGCCGTATCATTTCGAAGAAACCACCCTGATATTTGCCTGAAGCGAATCAAGGAAATCAGGGAAAAGCTAAATCAGGATGGCCGGACACAGTTTTGAACCATCGACCTCCCGAATCCGAGTCCAGTGTGATAACCACTGCACCACCACGCTCGGTCCAGTTTTGCTACAAGTTTTCATTCATCTCTTCAGCTTGCACATCCAGCGTGACAGTTGCTTAACTATATGAAATAAAATCGTCAACTTCTGAACGGTATGTGTTATGACGTTCAAACTGTATGGGTGGCCGCGGGACATGGTGAGAATTAGTATGCGCATTATGGTTTGGTTTAGCAACGAGGCCCACTTTCATTTGGATGGGTTCGTCAATAAGCAAAACTGGCGCATTTGGGCGACTGAGAAACCGCAGTTGGCAATCGAGAAGTCTCTCCACCATCAATGGGTGAGTGTGTGGTGTGCAGTGTCCAGTCACGGAATAATCGGTGCGATATTCCTTGATGGGATGGTGATACTGAACGGTACGTGAAGGTTTTGGAAGATGATTTCATCCCCACTACACACAGCGTTACGGCGTAAAGTCAAGAGCGGGCACGACAGTCGGGAACGACAGGGAGAGAAGACCGTGAGAATTAGTCAGCCAATCGCACGCTGACC
The DNA here is from genome assembly GCF_023898315.1 of Schistocerca nitens. NCBI lineage: Eukaryota > Metazoa > Arthropoda > Insecta > Orthoptera > Acrididae > Schistocerca > Schistocerca nitens. The sequence goes on along the minus strand of NC_064614.1, from coordinate 1,188,071,590 downwards.
GGACCTCCCCCCAGGACGACAACGAGACAGCAGCGGCTCCTGTGTGAAGAGGACGTAAAGCGTCGCGACCGACTGGTCAAGTGCGCTAACCACAGAGCCACCTCGCTCGGTACATTTCTGTCATACCACAGCTTCACCACCATCAGTTTTGAGTGTCCATCTGCCCTATAAAATCCGTCAAAAGTTTCGAGATTGATGCCATAACAATAGAGAGAACTTACGATGTTCTAAACAGCTTTCCCACAATTGAGTACAACACACTGAAAGTTCATACAACAATGTGAAACTGTGAAAAAGTCCTTTTGTCCAAGTGTGCGGAATGGGCTTCACATAAACACCTCCTTTTCAGAACATTCTGGAAAGCGTCTTGAACACTCGACTTAGAGATGATACTCCATTGAGATTTGTGACACTACGGCTGCACGCCCACTTCTTAAACACTGCCTGCTCCCAACTGACTAGTGGAATGCACATCTGTTGTTTGCAGTTAGTAATTCAAACGCCACCGTAGATACTACGCCAACGTCGCTATGGATCGGTAATAAAATCAGTCTCGGAGTACTTTGGATGGACGGTGTATGAAGTTTCGTCAGATAAAAGGAATAGAAATAAGGTTTCACTAAAATGTTATGTTATATACTACTATTTTCTTACTGAAAAGCAAAGGGAAAGGAATAGCAATAGTTAGGAGTGGTTAGCTTTGTTGTTATGATTTGTGCCATTATTTATTGTAGTATCATTAACAGCTCGTTGTCAGAGTGAAATACCTCTCTCTGTGACTAACCAATAAAAGTAATATAAGGAAATGGGTGCTTAAATTACAACTCGACACTAGAATGAAGACGCCTACATTTCTTGGGCTTTTAAGCAATCAAGGCTGTTATGTACATAGTTCCGCGTAGTCAGCGCGTACACAACTTTCCCACTAGAGCGTGCCCCGCAAAGCACAACAGCGCAGGCGCAGCGCTCGTCCGCCTACGAGATGGCGCTGCCATAAGGACGGACCAAATTCTGCTTCCGCCGATCCGCGTATCAATATGTAACGGAGCCAATGAGATTGCTGCCAACGTAGAACCTTTTATCCTCGCGGATCACACTCGCGCAGTAATACCTGAACGCGTGAGGTATTATAACGAGTGTACAGACCTCCGATTAGTCAGTCTGCACCAGCGTTGCCTGGATCTCCGCCCCCACCCGCTTTTACAAGGCCCTCCAAATCCTTGAACGCCATGTGCTCCACCTTGCCTTTCGTATCCGCCTTCCTTCCCCCACACAGCTCCTGTATGAACTGATCCCCTTCCCCCACCTCCTCCTGTTCCTCCAACATCTCCGCATCCTTTACATTGTTCGCAGGCTTGATCCCCCCTACCATCTGGTTTCCTCCTTCCTCTCCACCCCCCCCCCCCGCCCGTTGCCGCGCCTCTATCGCTGTATCCCTCCCTCTCTCCACCTCCACACCCTCCATCTCCTTCATCAGGGCAATTTCCAACGCCTCCCCCTCCCAGATGACGAACTTCGCCGTGACATCTACCCTTCCTTCCAACTATAACCTGGCCTTGTTCCCCCTCCCCCCTCTCCCCAGGGCCCCCTTTTCATCTTTCCTCCTTCTCCCAGAGCGGATTTTCCTCCGTCCCCCCCTCCCCTGAGACCCTGCACCCCATACTTGCCTCTCTCCTTCCCACATCCCTCCCTACCTGTCCCTCTTCCGCGCACCCCCCGCTCACCTCCCCCATCTCTTCCCCTCCCTCCCTTCTCCAGGTCTCCCTCATCTCCTAGCGCCTGGCCGATCCTCTGTATTGCTCTTCATCAGTGTGCCACATCAGTGTTGTTTAGTGCTGTTTCTCGTGTGCGTCAAGAGGTGTGCTTTTAATTGTGTCCTACCTTGAGGTCCACCGTCAGTGTTACGTTATGTGCTATGCCATCCGTCGCTACATTTATGCTCCAGTCATACTGAGCCTTGTGTTCTTTTAACCGTCGCAGTGTGTGGCTTTTTGTGTGTGCTGCTTTTAAACAGTTTTTTATCTCCATTTTACAGTCACCCCGTTTTTTGTCTATTGCCTTCCATTATGTTCCCCTTTTTTATATCTATGTTCACCTTATTCTCTCCTTTGCTGTTTTTAAATGTCTTCTATTGTTTTGTTCTATGTCTTTCGGCTGAAGAGCAACGCCTATGCTGCTGCCAGCCCACCCCGATGGGGAATTGAAATACAATAAAGGAAAAAAAAAATCAGTCTGCATTAGTCTGCACCAGTCTGCATTAGTCTATAGTCAAGTTTCAGATTGCGCCTAATAAGATTACCATATTCCTGTACATAGCCATGGAGATAAAAGAATAGACACTTTGTCAAGTATGAGAGATATTTGAGAATAAGACTAACCTACCAATACCAAAGGAACTTCAGATTGTCAATTGTAAATAGCATCCAGAATCAAGTTAAGTAAGGTTTATGCTTTTTATTATTTTAATAAATGTGTGTGAAAATTAATCAAGTTCTGTTTAAAGTTGGTCACCGTCAATCTACTACTCTAAGCATGCAAGTGGCATTTCTATCGTCTGACCTAACGGCAGAAGATAAACACGCCACGATAAGACCACGAGACGCTGACACTCGCCTACTTCGTTAGAGCGACAAGTCAAATAATCTGATGGTGTGTGTACCGAAGGTCTTACAGTACGCACACCACAAAGGCATTCCTAGTCAGGTACACAGTTTCAATTATCACATGAGTTCAAGATCGCGTAGGTTCCATTTAATGTGTTAACATGTCAGCAACGAAAGAAGAAAAAGAATAGTGTGCTTTAACGTCCCGTAGACATCGAGGTCATTAGAGATGGTGCACAGGCCCGGAATGTTTCAAGGCTGGTGAAGCAAATCGGCCGCCTAAATCTTAATGGTTGGACGTTGATTTGGGCCGCCGTCAATCCGAATGCGACAGGTGTGCTAACCACTGCACTACGTCGCTCGGCACTGAAATTTAAGTTCTACGTAGACTCCAGTTGTCAGCAGAAATAAAGTTCTGTGGTTTCGCGAGGAAGTTAATGTGAGTAGGAAAAGAATGCAAAAACTATAAACCTCACAGTACTGAAGCCTTTATACACATCGTATCTTTCCAAACATTTGAACAGCTATTTGACACTGAAAAGGATCAACAAGGTAGCAGCTGTTGGAAAAGTGTTCGAAAAGTTTCTCCTATGTGGAGGAAATGTGAACAAGTTTTGATTAAGAAACTGAAAGGGCAACCACAGCGTTTCGCAGAGACTACAACACGTAGCTTTGCCATGTTTAGCTGCCTTTGTGAATTGATCTGCGGTCGCAGACACAAAGGGACACTGGGAAGGGCCCTCTGAAATCCCTGCAGTGTGAAAGAGTGAGAACCCTGAGATACAGCACAAAGAGAGTCGCTGTCGAAATACCCGGAAGCAGGGAGAGTCTGTGGTCGGAGCTCCTCTGGGTAATTAAACAGCTTTCAGCGTCAGACGCTAGGCGGAAGCAGCGCTTACGGACGGAACTGGGGCGATGTCTGTATGGGAAAACACGCGTGGAAAACCGAGCACGGGAGAGTAGGAGTCACCACCCTCTGAAGCTTCCGAACACCTTTAATGACGTATATACACTGAAGAGGCAAAGAAACCGGTACAGCTACCTAATATCGTGTACGGTACCCGCGAACACGCAGAAGTGCTGCCACACGACTTGGAATGGACTCGATAATGTCTGAAGCAGTGCTGGAGGGAAATGACACTATCAATCCTGCAGTGCTGTCCATAAATCATTAAGACTACGAGGGGTGGAAATCTCTTCTGAACAGCACGTTGCAAGGCATCCAAGATATCCTTAATAATGTTAATGTCTGGGGCGTTTGGTGTACAGCGGAAGTGTTTAAACTCAGAAGAGAGTTCCTGGAGCCACTCTATAGCATTTCTGGACGTGTTGGGTGTCACATTGTTCCGTCGGAATGCACGATAGACATGAAAGTCACCTGCCAGAGTCGTATCTAGACGTATCAAGGGCCCTATATCACATCAACTGCTCACGCCCCACGCCGTTTTAAAGCCTCCATCAGCTTGACAGTCACCTGGTGACATTAAGTGTCCTTGGATTCATGAGGTTGTCTCCATACCCGTGCACGTCCATCCGCTCGATACAATTTGAAATGTCCATCCAGGTAACATGTTTCCAGTCGTCAACAGTCCAATGTCGGCGTTGACGTAAAACTTTGTGTCACGCAGTCTCAAGGGTGCAGGAGTGGGTCTTCAGCTCCGAGAGCCCATATCGATGATGTTTCGTTGAATGGTTCGAACGCTCACACTTGTTGATGTGTATGTGTGAATTTCTAAGGGACCAAACCGGTTAGAGGTCATCGGTCCCTATACTTAGACACTACTTAAACTAACTTTAACACACACACATCCATGCCCGAGGGAAGACTCGAACCTCCGGCGAGAGGGGCCGCGCAGTCCGTGACATGGCGCCTCAAACCGAGCGGCCACTCCACGCGGCACATGTTGATGGCCTAGCTTTGAAATCTGCAGCAATTTGCGGAAGGCTTGCACTTCTGTCACGCTGAACAATTCTCTTCAGTTGTTGTTGGTCCCGTTCTTGCAAGATCCTTTTCCCGCTGCAGCCATGTTGGAGATTTGACGTTTTACCGGATTCTTGATATTCACGGCACACTCTTGAAATGGTCGTACGGGAAAATCCTCACTTCATCGCTCGTTCGTTCCGCCGACTGTAACACCACGTTCAGATTAACTTAAATCTTGATAGTCTGCTACTGTAGCAGCAGTAACCTTTCTAACAACTGCGCCAGACACTTGTTGTCTGATATAGGCTTTGCCGATCGCAACGCGCTATTCTGCCTGTTTACATATCTCTGTATTTGAATACGCATGACTATACCAGTCTCGTTGACCCTTCAGAGTAGGTAATTTTAATTACTTCGTGTGGCTCAATGGCCTGGTTCTAGTCTATCTACTGGACGCCCCTAAACTGCTCCAATATCTAGCTCGGGAAAGGGGACCTATAGTTTAATGTGGAACACGTGTTGTGTCTGACGACTTTTTATATCGCTGAGAGGTGAAGGCTAGACTGCAACGAAGAATGAAACTCCATGGTCCGACCAAGATTCGTACGCGCGACCTCTTAGCATAGGGATGCATTTAACCTGGTAAACCACCAGGTCTGAGTAGAAATAGTTCATCTATAGTGTTTGAAGAGTGAGTTTGCGAGTACCAAAATATGTGACATTTATAGCTGTATCTTTTAATTGCATTGACTTGGAAGCTTAAAAGTCCGTCTTGATCACATAAATTGTACGGTTCACAACTATCGATTTCAGTCAGTGCCGTCTTCAGATCTGTTGCAGATATAAAAACGGTGACATAAGAAGCTGAGTTTAATTAGTTGAAGCAGTTTCTACATGCCTAGTCGTATGTATGAAAATTAAAGAGTACTGACATGATTTACAGTCATGCATACCAGCTATATATAAAAATATTCTGGTGTAATTATCGACGTCGATCTATGTTTCTAGGTACACAATCAGTTCTGGCAATAGTTAGACGCGTCCAGTATTTATATAAATAACTGAAGCTAGTAGAGAACAAGCAGTTAAAATGCAGTATACGTAGTCACTGATTAACATTATTTCATATGCAAAAAGGGCGTCTGAAAATTAAATGTTAACTGACATACAATTTGTGGAAAAAAATTCATACTTAGGATCCACATAAAATGTGTAAAGAATAATAACAGGAAGCCACTAGCCTGGCAAATTGCGTAAATAACACATAATTGTGTAAAAGTCAGACGCTCTTTTTCCGTATTTAATAATTTTAATTAATAAAACTACGCAAATAGCATTTTACGTATTATATTTACGATACTGTTTATTCATGTAATCTAATATTCGTGACCTCTAATGGTGTCAGTTATTCAAATTAATATAGGACGCGCACAGGCCATTACCAGTACTTAACATGTACCCTGACACATAGATTTCCGTTCATATTTAAGATCATATTTTTATGGTGTGTGTAGGTGGTATGCATGACGGAAAACAAATGCCGAAAATAAAAATTTTATGACATATAACAACAAATTAACGGTTTTCGGATTTTTTTCCTTTACTTGTACAGTAAAGGTCAACGGAAGGTATCCTATAGGTTCTCATGAGTAAGTTCGTGATTATCGAAATATTTGACACATATGGCCGTACCTTTTGATTATATTGTGTTAGAAGCTTGAATTTTTCGCACCGCGAAGTAACCTTGGACCTTAACGTGTGACATATCTACATCTACATATTCACGGTTAAGTGCCTGGCAGAGGGTTCATGGAACCACCTTCAAGCCATTTGTCTACTACCCTACTCTCGAACAGAATATTTTCGCAATCGGAGGATAAAGTTGCTGATTTAAATCTGACGAGAAGGTCCTGCCCCAACGAGAAAGGCCTTGTTTTAATGATTGCCACCCGAAGTCGCGTATCGTATTCGTGGCCCTCTCCCCCCTATTTCCCGACAATACAAAACGAACTGCTCTTCTTTGAACTTTTTCTGTGTCCTCCGTCAGTCACATATGATTTGGATCACACCGCACAGCAGTACTCCAGAAGAGACCGGATGAACTTGGTGCAAGCAGTCTCTTTAGCAGACCTGTCGCATTTTCTAAGTGTTGTGCCAATAACTGTAAGTTATTCGTAATGTTTGTCCCTAAGTGTTTATGGTTGAATATACAGCTTTTAGATTTGTGAGATTTATTGTGTAACCGAAATTCAATGGGTTCCTTTTAGTACTCGTGTGTGTGACTTCACACGTTTCGGTATTTAGAGTCAAGTGTCTCGTTTTACACCATACAGATATGCTATCTAAACATTTAGCAGTTAGTTTTCATTATTTAATGACTTTACTAGCTGATAAATGAGAATATCATCTGCAAACAATCTTCTTCTATGTCGTTTATGTAGGTCAGGCACAACAGAGGGCCGACAACACTTCCTTCGGGAACGTCAAATATTACTTTTGTTTTACTCGATGCCTTTCTGTCAATTATTACGAACTGTAACTTTTATAACAGCTACTGACGAATCCCATTGCGCAACTTAGGCGATGCTCCATAGACAGGCAATTTGATTAGAAGTTTCTTGGGATTAACGGTGCTGGACATAAATTGCAACTTGATACGTCTAACCCTTCGTGAAAAAAGGGACCTTAGCAGACAGACAGAACAAATGAGATATGGAACCCTGAAAACGACCCTTTTTATTTCTCTGGTGTCGGGTAATGCACAATTGACCAGATGTATTGTTAAATTAAAGTGCTTCTAACTAAAAGTGCATCAGCGGGTATTGTAATAAACAAGCAAGTTTTAATTACTGTGCGTATACAGTACAGGGAGAACAACACACTGTTATATTCAAAGGTGATCTGCTCGTGTACAGCGAGCTGAATGTAGTACATACAGCTGACATCTTGAAAGGGGTGTGTGAACCTGCACGGCTGAGCAAACAATATGCAGATCTTCTCCAGTGTTAGTAGTGTGAGGGCACTGATATTCTGCTTGGGACCGAGCATGTCCTTCCTGAATCCGTCGATGCAATATTCGTATGCAAGTCGTGGAATATCAACAACGCGAGCATAATATTGTACAACGACGTACTGCAGTCTCTATGGACCATGATACTGCCTCTGTTAGATTCCAGGTTTTTCCTTCCTACATGAGGCACAACGACATCTTCTCACAAAGTAAAAAATGGTTCAAATGGCTCTGAGCACTATGGGACTTAACATTGGAGGTCATCAGTCACCTAGGCTTAGAACTACTTAAACCTAACTAACCTAAGGACATCACACACATCCATACCCGAGGCAGAATTCGAACCTGCGACCGTAGCAGCAGCGCGGTTCCGGACTGAAGCGCCTAGAACCGCACGGTCACAAGGGCCGTGTCTCACAATATGATTCATGTGTGAGAAAACTACTGAAAATGTTTTACTTATACATAAAACGTTTTGTTGTTATTGTGGTCTCCATTCCAAAGACTGGTTTGAGGCTGCTCTCCGTGCTTCTCTGTCCTGTGCAAGTCTCTTCATGTACGAATAACTACTACAATCTACTTCCCCCTAATCAGTTAACTGTATTCATCTCATCATCTCTCTCTTCTACATTTACATCCACATCCATACTCCGCAAACCACCAGACGGTGTGTGGCGGAGGGTGCTTTGAGTACCTCTATCGGTTATCCCTTCTATTGTTCGTGGAAAGAAAGATTGTCGGTATGCCTCTGTGTGGGCTCTAATCTCTCTGATTTTATCCTTATGGTCTCTTCACGAGATATACGTAGGAGGGAGCAATATACTGCTTGACTCCTCGGTGAAGGTATGTTCTCGAAACTTCAACAAAAGCCCGTACCGAGCTACTGAGCGTCTCTCTTGCAGAGTCTACCACTGGAGTTTATGTATCAACTCCGTAACGCTTTCGCGATTACTAAATGATCATGTAACGAAGCGCGCTGCTCTCCGTTGGATTTTCTCTATCTCTTCTATCAAGCAGTATTCAAGCAATGGGCGAACAAGTGTACTATAACTTACTTCCTTTGTATTCGGACAGCATTTCCTTAGGATTGTTCCAATGAATCTCAGTCTGGCATCTGCTTTACCGACGATTAATTTTATATGGTCATTCCATTTTAAATCATTCCTAATGCATACTCGCAGACAATTTATGGACTTAACTGTTTCCAGTTGCTGACCTGCTATATTGTAGCTAAATGATAAAGGATCTTTCTATGTATTCGCAGCACATTACACTTTGTAAGTAGGCTGTTTAGGTTTTTTTATTGGTAACGCCACCTCTGTATGAAAATCACTGGCTGTGCTGTGTTCAGTCTGTGGCTGTTTTGCATTGTTGTAATACTCGCCATTGTAGTGTTAGGCAGCTGGCTGTGAACAGCGCGTAGCGTTGCGCAGTTGGAGGTGAGCCGCCAGCAGTGGTGGATGTGGGGAGAGAGATGGCGGAGTTTTGTAATTTGTCATGAACTGCTATATATATGATGATATCAAGATCGAGTCAATAAGAAATTTATGATCTACTTCCAAGAAAACGAGGGCACATAAATAGACATTTCCCTTCACAGGAATTGCATAAATAATTTCTTTACGATTTGGTAACTTATCTGCTAGTTTAAGTTCTCGTGATGCATCACTCTAGTGTTAAGATGTGACATAGGTATTAGACATGGCCATTTTTAGTGTAATACTTTTTCTGCTTGAACTTTGTCATGTTTAGGTATAAGTTATGCTGTTTGCCAGGCATAGTGCTACTGAATTTTAATTTGTGTTACTCTGCTAAGCCATATTTATTTTTCTTGTTTGTTGCACATTGCCTTACATTAGTTGTAATATTGCAATTGCTTCGCTAATTTCTAAAATGCTGCTTCCTTTGCAAATCTGCACTTTTTGTCATTGCTGTTTGCATTAATTGTTTTATGTGCTGCTGCATTGCCTCGTCCCTTAGTTTAGCATCTGAGCTCAGTAGATTTAAGTTAGCTTAAGAGGGGGTAGACTATATAAGAAACTAGTTGTGATGAATGGAAAGAAATGCATTGAAGGTATATGAAAACGTTTTGGGCCAAAATGAGTATTGTACAATGAGCCATAATTATTTTGAAAGAAATATGGTTAGAATACAGAAAAGATGTATTGATAGGACTTTTTGGGAATAATAATGAATGACGGGAGATCTCCGAGAAGTAAAGAAAGTTTTGTTTGCAAAATACTGCAGTAAGAGAGCTATATGTTTGTGTACCCTTGGGTATTTATGTTTTTTTCCTGTCTTTATATTTTTATCTGATAAGACTTATGTTTAGAATTTTTCAACTACTATGTTATTTTCTTTGTAAAGATGTTTAGACATTATTTATTCTGTTTTGTTTTAATGCTCATGTGTGAAGTTGATGTTTCAAAATTTCTTCTGATCTTTTATGTATCTACTTATCTCATAATTCCTGTAACATTGATGTATATGTTTATTTCTATTGTGTTGTAAAACCTGTACTACAAATGTTATCTGTATTGTTATGTTCTTTAATGATGTATTTTGTACCTTTGTAATTGTATTCTTATGTTATAATATTGTAATTGACACCAGTTCTTCAAATTAAGTTTCATTTCACTGCACACGTTTCTGTTGGTCATAGTATATGGACAATATGTGAGAAGTAGGGACTGATAGTGTTTGCACGTGTGTTAATAATTCAGCAAGGGACTGGATAACAGCATTGCTGGTTCTAAGGACAATTCCAAAAACTTTGTGAGTGAACAAGTGGTGGTTATGGACTTGCTATATTAGCCGCAAGACTCTTCAATGGTGATTGTGCACCTGCACAGTCACAACAGATGGCTGCTGGCCATCTCTACAAGGATTACAGTGGGTCTACATCTTTTATGATCCATCAATACCAGTATTTCTACAAGGACTGCAGTGGGTCTGCGCCTCTGGTGGCCCACCAATACCGTAATCTCTACCAGGACTGCAGTGGGTCTGCTCTGTGATGACCTACCTACCAATCTTCTTCAAAACTTCGACTGACTCCGCGGTGGGTTTGCTCTGTTGTGGCCCATTACCTGTCAGCATGTCAAGAGTCAACACTGTCTTTCCGTTGGAAGGACAACACTACTTCTTCAAGACTGTATTGAAATCCACTACTTCTGTGTACATTTTCTTTTACTGCTCAGTCTTTGAGAAAAACACTGCAATGTGATGAACGATTAGGACTGTCTTTATGGACTGTGAGAAAATTTTAGCTTTTGACCAACATTGTATCAATAAGTGTGTGTATTTGATTTCTTTGTTATTGTAATTACGATTATAAAAATTTTTTAACAAATGTGTATTGGCCACTGCCCAAACCAATTTTTAAAATTTTTTGTGGGGAGCATGGGGCTATGTAAGTAGGCTGTTTAGGTTTTTTTATTGGTAACGCCACCTCTGTATGAAAATCACTGGCTGTGCTGTGTGCAGTCTGTGGCTGCTTTGCATTGTTGTAATACTCGCCATTGTAGTGTTAGGCAGCTGGCTGTGAACAGCGCGTAGCGTTGAGCAGTTGGAGGTGAGCCGCCAGCAGTGGTGGATGTGGGGAGAGAGATGGCGGAGTTTTGTAATTTGTCATGAACTGCTATATATATGATGATATCAAGGTAAATACATTGTTTGTTCTCTATTAATATCTTTCATTTGCTAACTATCCCTATCAGTAGTTAGTGCCTTCCATAGTTTGAATCTTTTATTTAGCTGGCAGTAGTGGCGCTCGCTGTATTGCAGTAGCTTGAGCAGCGAAGATTTTTGTGAGGTAAGTGAATTGTGAAAGGTATAGTTTAATGTTAGTCAGGGCCATTCTTTTGTAGGGAAGTTTGAAAGTCAGATTGCGTTGCGCTAAAAAATATTGTGTGTCAGTATAAGCACAGTCTTGTATAATTGTTCAAAGGGGACGTTTCAACTTGTCTACATTGAGATTCAATTGCCATTCCCTGCACCATGCGTCAATTCGCTGCAGTTCCACCTGCATTTCAGTACAATTTTCCATTGTTACAACCTCTCGATATACCACAGCATCATCCGCAAAAAGCCTCATTGAACTTCCGATGTCATCCACTAGTTCATTTATGTATATTGTGAATAGCAACGGTCCTACGACACTCCCCTGTAGCACACCTGAAATCACTCTTACTTCGGAAGACTTCTCTCCATTGAGAATGACATGATGCGTTCTGTTATATAGGAACTCTTCAATCCAATCACACAATTGGTCTGATAGTCCATATGCTTTTACGTTGTTCATTAAACGACTGTGGGGAACTGTATCGAACGCCTTGCGGAAGAAACACGGCATCTACCTGGGAACCCGTGTCTATGGCACCTCTGAGTCTCGTGGACGAATAGCGCGAGCTGGGTTTCACACGATCGTCTTTTTCGAAACCCATGCTGGTTCCTACAGAGTAGATTTCTAGTCTCCAGAAAAGTCATACTCGAACATAATACGTGTTCCAAAATTCTACAACTGATCGACGTTAGAGATATAGGTCTATAGTTCTGCACATCTTTTCGACGTCCCTTCTTGAAAACGGGGATGGCCTGTGCCTTTTTCCAATCCTTTGGAACGCTACGCTCTTCTAGAGACCTACGGTACACCGCTGCAAGAAGGGGGGCAAGTTCCTTCGCGTACTCTGTGTATCCCATCAGGTCCAGCGACCTTTCCTCTTTTGAGAGATTTTAATTCTTTTTCTATCGCTCTACCTCTATTTCGACATCTACCATTTTGTCATTTGTGCGACAATCTGGAGAAGGAACCAGTGCAGTCTTCCTCTGCGAAACAGCTTTGGAATAAGACATTTAGTATTTCGGCCTTTAGTCTGTCATTCTCTGTTTCAGTACCATTTTCAAATGGCTCTGAGCACTGTGGGACTTAACTGCTGAGGTCATCAGTCCCCCAGAACTTAGAACTACTTAAACCTAACTAACCTAAGGACATCACGCACATCCATGCCCGAGGCAGGATTCGAATCTGCAACCTTAGCGGTCGCGCGGTTCCAGACTGAAGCACCTAGAACCACTCGGTCACAGCGGCCGGCTACGTGTTTAAATTTTTGCAGATAATATAGCTCTAATGGCATCCACAGCAGCAATATTTGTTTATTAAACGCTCAGATCCGAAGATGACAGGGCAGATCTGTCGAAGCCGGTAATCAATTAAACGATTTATCAGCTATCTTGGCATACCTGATGTTTCAGAATAATATAACAATTCCGATCGCCTCCAGTTGTTAACACAATGTAAAACATACATAAAACAATCATCGTACAGTTATAAACTCTAGATAGTGTCGTGTGGACTACCTGTTTATCTGTATGTTACCTTAGGGTGGCTTAGAAAGCCGAAAGCCGGCCGCGGTGGCCGAGCGGTTCTATGCGCTTCAGTCCGGAACCGCGCGACTGCTACGGTCGTAGGTTCGAATCCTGTCTCGGGCATGGATGTGTGTGATGTCATTAGGTTAGTTAAAGTAGTTCTAAGTTCTAGGGGACTGATGACCTCAGATATTGAGTCCCATAGTGCTCAGAGCCATTTGAGCCATTTTTGAGAAAGCCGACGGGCAGTTCACAAGGCAATATAAAATAAATATATTAGTACTGCGTATTACAGTTTCGTACTCTAAAAAAATTAACTGTAATGTACAGAAACAAACATACGATATAATTGCAGGACAATATATATTCCCTTTTATACGAAATAGAATACGATGATAGAAAGGGAAGGGACGGGTGGAAATCCGTAACTTCCAGCTGCACGAGGCATTGTGTGAATACATTGGCGGAAGTTAAAATTTTGTGCCGAACTGGGACTCGAACCCGGATTTACTACTTCTCATGAGCGGTTAAGACCACCCGGACTCTGTTCCTTTCCAGTTTTGTCGTAAGCTGCAATGTAGCGTCCGTGTATTAACCCGCTACGTGCAAATTATTGATTCCCATAGGCGTTTGGACGATATTAGCGCAACCGCAGTGAAATAAACGCCAAAAAGCCGTCACGCTATACAGGGAGAGTCACCTAACATTACCGCTGGATATATTTCGTAAACCACATCAAATACTGACGAATCGATTCCACAAACCGAACGTGAGGAGAGGGGCTAGTGTAATTGGTTAATAGAAACCATAAAAAAATGCACGGAAGTATGTTTTTTAACACAAACCTACGTTTTTTTTAAATGGAACCCCGTTAGTTTTGTTAGCACATCTGAACATATAAACAAATACGTATTCAGTGCCGTTTGTTGCATTGTAAAATGTTAATTACATCCGGAGATATTGTAACCTAAAGTTGACACTTGAGTACCACTCCTCCGCTGTTCGATCGTGTGCATCGAAGAGCACCGAATTACGTAGGGATCCAAAGGGAACGGTGATGGACCTTAGGTACAGAAGAGACTGGAACAGCACATTACGGCCACATGCTAACATGGTAATGTACATGTACATGTGCGTCAGTGAAAAAGACCAATAAAAAGGTATTAAACAATTACACTAGCCCCCGTCCTCACGTTCGGTCTGTGGAATCGGTTCGTCGGTATTTGATGTGGTTTACGAAATATATCCAGCGGTAACGTTAGGTGACTCACCCCGTATATAATTCCTAGCTTGGGAAATTCCATACAATGTCCCGAAAAACACAAAAAGTCACACATGCTGCTAACATGAACGAAATATGCCTATATAAAATGTTCTAATGTGAAAACAACACTGGAAGTAAGAGCAGTAAGGAGGCTGTTCTTATGCGGTTTTTGTAGCAACATATCAGAAAAACTAATTATTAAGCGAGCATTTTCACATTTTCGATACCCATTAGATGTTATTTCATGATGCAATGACTTCAGATACAGATGTGCTAGTCAACACGGACTGCTTCTGCAGTGGAGATAATTAACATATCATAAATCAGATGTATCCTTCAAAGAACATTAAAATAATGTAACAGTGAAAGAAGCGAAATGGAACGCCGACGGAGATCAAAGCAGCAACGCGACCAAAGATATAAGATGCGATGCGAATTGCTGTTCTCATTTTGATAATGAGTTCTTTATCTAAATGTAAATCCTTCCGTGCGTACTATTTTAATGATGTAGCATGTGATTTGTCTACTGTACATTTTCTGATATTAAATTCTCCCATTTCATTTTGTTTTACAGTTGTTTCTTCATAGCCGTATTTGATGAGTACCTCACCACATTTACTAGTATCTTTCACCAGTTTAGAAAGATAGCTTTGCTACGCTAACGGGTGCTGGTGAAAACCCAGAGAGCGCACATACAACCTCGGTATGAAATCTGACGTTTGGTCAAGTCACGAAAGAACGCCATACAAAAATATGTACGGCCTTTGAACAACGCTGCAGTTTCAAGATAAATGTTGAATGTTAGAATTCTGCCGTCCGTTAGACACTGGGTTTGAATGTCGAACTGCAGGTGGCGAGGCACAATTTAGAAACAAGGAGCGGAATTTCTGCCAACAGATGCATATCCTTGCAACAGATAATTGAGCATTACTTACGTTGTCAAGCGCACGCATGAAACGCACGCAGCCGCCGTTAATAGTCCCTGCATAGTCACAATAAACGCTGTATGCTGCCACAATTCCAATACGTGGTCTAATTCTTAATAAAAGTTAACGGTGGTGGTGTCATTACTGGCGCCTACTTCTTGCACTGCACATAACCTTGCAGTGGTCGCGTGGAGTTCGCAGACGCCAACAGCGTTCTCGCGTTCACAGTGTATATTTAGTTCAATTTGTTCAAATTTATGAGAGTGAAAGTACTAATTAAGTAGGAAGAAAGACATGTATACACTTTACCCAATCAAACATTTTTTTTTTAATTTTTAGCTACAAATGTATACCACAAAACTGTTGATTCTCACACTATGCAATTTTTAATCTCATTCACTATAAAGATGAAAAACCGTATGACACACTTTCCAAAAAAATCAGCTTTGTGCTATTAGTTAACCTAAGCATCCTACCCAGATTGACTGGGGTGAGTAGGCGTTAGGATAGGAGTGTAACCAAAGGATCACTCATAGCATCGATTTTACTTAACATATATCTAAAACAGCTTACGCATTCCAAAAACAAAGACCCCTCCAAATTAACATACATCTATATATATGTTATTTTGTCCACGTTGGATGTTGGGAACTCCGCGGTCGTTAATTATACTTGGTAAATGACGCAATCAGCCACAAAAACATTTTCTAAATAATTTCCTTGGCCTGTTCGCAGAAACCAAACACAAATTGCACCCCTAACAGTCACATCACTGCTGTTTGAGACGATAGTATATAATTGCATAAATGTAATCGAACATGATGAGTAAATGTGTGGCTCTCATGCCACCCTCCACCCTTGTAATATTGTACTGCCTGCCATTAACTTGTGAACTGTAGTTATATCCAAATATCTGTATGTATAAATTTGTATACATGGATGCCTGCTTTATAATATGCAGCCTGTTGACTCTGAAGTATTTCGTCAATAATTACCGCTGATAGTACAAAGAAATTCCTAGTAAAAACAATTTCTCCTACTTTTTTTTAACAATACGTTTACGCTAAAGGTGCAAATATTTTTATGATATTAACATGTCATGTTTTACACATCCACGATATTTAATGAATGAGATATTTGTAACTTTGCTTAATGATAATCTTCGCATTCTAAAGAAAAACATGTGCGATGCTCAACACGCATTTCAACAATGTGCCATAGTAACTTTTTACCAATATGGCTGTTGTAGTGGTATTCAAGAACACACACATCGAGCTAGAAAACGACAATAGTACAAATATATAATGCAAGCACTTTAGCCTATTTTTATTACCGAAACAACTGACAAAGTGACCCTATATACTTAAATATTCTTGCGCAGTGTGGAGCAGACGACATGCTGTTAACCAAAATATCTACGTAACAAATAATGTTACCCATCTGAAGATGGGCATAGTAGCCTGAAACTGGTTATGGCAGTAAAATAAAACAATCAAAAAATATTTGTGGCTGATTGCGTCATTCACCAGCTATACATCTATATATTCTTCAGTATAGAAACTGTTACTCATAAAGTATCAAATCAGGAAGTTTTTAACATCAATGTAACAGTGAAATTCGTAGATGCTGGCCAATATCTTTAACAATGCATATCTTGTCAACATTCAGAAAAATTCTTACGATATTTAAACAACATTAAAACAGTTTCCTCAGATGTAATTACAAAACGGCTCAAATGGCTCTAAGCACTACGGGACTTAACATCTGAGGTCATCAGTCCACTAGACTTAGAACTACGTAAACTTAACTAACCTAACGACATCGCACACATCCATGCCCAAGACAGGATTCGAACCTGCGACCGTAGCGGTCGCGTGGTTCCAGACTGAAGCGCCGAGAACCGCTCGGCCACAACGGCCGACCTCAAATGTACGAGGGCAGTTCAATAAGTAATGCAACACATTTTTTTTTCTGAAACAGGGGTTGTTTTATTCAGCATTGAAATACACCAGGTTATTCCTCAATCTTTTAGTTACACAACACTATTTTTCAACGTAATCTCCATTCAATGATACGGCCTTACGCCACCTTGAAATGAGGGCCTGTATGCCTGCACGGTACAATTCCACTGGTCGATGTCGGAGCCAATGTCGTACTGCATCAATAACTTCTTCATCATCCGCGTAGTGCGTCCCACGGATTGCGTCCTTCATTGGGCCAAACATATGGAAATCCGACGGTGCGAGATCGGGGCTGTAGGGTGCATGAGGAAGAACAGTCCACTGAAGTTTTGTGAGCTCCTCTCGGGTGCGAAGACTTGTGTGGGGTCTTGCGTTGTCATGAAGAAGGAGAAGTTCGTTCAGATTTTTGTGCCTACGAACACGCTGAAGTCGTTTCTTCAATTTCTGAAGAGTAGCACAGTACACTTCAGAGTTGATCGTTTGACCATGGGGAAGGACATCGAACAGAATACCCCCTTCAGCGTCCCAGAAGACTGTAACCATGACTTTACCGGCTGAGGGTATGGCTTTAAACTTTTTCTTGGTAGGGGAGTGGGTGTGGCGCCACTCCATTGATTGCCGTTTTGTTTCAGGTTCGAAGTGATGAACCCATGTTTCATCGCCTGTAACAATCTTTGACAAGAAATTGTCACCCTCAGCTACATGACGAGCAAGCAATTCCGCACAGATGGTTCTCCTTTGCTCTTTATGGTGTTCGGTTAGACAACGAGGGACCCAGCGGGAACAAACCTTTGAATATCCCAACTGGTGAACAATTGTGACAGCACTACCAACAGAGATGTCAAGTTGAGCACTGAGTTGTTTGATGGTGATCGGTCGATCATCGCGAACGAGTATGTTCGCACGCTCCGCCATTGCAGGAGTCACAACTGTGCACGGCCGGCCCGCACGCGGGAGATCGGACAGTCTTGCTTGACCTTGCGGCGATGATGACACACGCTTTGCCCAACGACTCACCGTGCTTTTGTCCACTGCCAGATCACCGTAGACATTCTGCAAGCGCCTATGAATATCTGAGATGCCCTGGTTTTCCGCCAAAAGAAACTCGATCACTGCCCGTTGTTTGCAACGCACATCCGTTACAGACGCCATTTTAACAGCTCCGTACAGCGCTGCCACTTATTGGAAGTCAATGAAACTATACGAGACGAAGCGGGAATGTTTGAAAATATTCCACAAGAAATTTCCGGTTTTTTCTACCAAAATTGGCCGAGAAAAAAAAATGTGTTGCATTACTTATTGAACTGCCCTCGTAATTACAATACACTGCCAACACAAGTTTTAAAACAAGAAGCATAAAGGTATTACGTAAAAATGGCAAATCATTAGGTAGAGACTGCTCAATCCTGTTAATAAAAAATAAAAAAAACCATTCAGTAGGACAATAACGAATTTGCAAAAAACCAGACACTGGCTGCAAGGCAATTTGATCTGTAAGAGGCACAGCACCCAGCACGTCATAGTTTCCACATATCCTGACCATCGTTCAACGACAGTGGGTCTTTTGTATTGTATTGTATTGTATTGACCTGGGGACCTAGAAACGACGAAGAGGCTTCGTCAACGCCATAGCCCTCAGTGGTTCACAACCCCACAACAGGCTACAGAAGTCCACTCACCCCACCGCCGCCCCACACCGAACCCACGGTTATTGTGCTGTTCGGCCCCCAGTGGACCCCCACCCCCCGCCTTTGCGTGGTAGAGTAATTACGGTGTACGCGTACGAGGAGACAGTGTTGCGCAGCAATTGCCGACATAGTGTGGCTGAGGCACACCGGACCTCGACACTAATCCGCCGGGCAGATTCGTGCCGGGGACTGGCCACGCCTTCCCGTCCGGAAAGCAGTGCATTAGACCGCACAGTTAAACGGGCGATCACAATGAGTCTACTGACATCCGCTTTCAGTACGACATAATCTAGCTTCACAACACACCTTCGAATGTAACGCAGTCCATTTCCTGAAACATGCATGCTTCAGACACAGCCTAACGGTAGATCATACACAAGCAATAACTAATACACCACCGGCCATTAAAATTGCTACTCCACGAAGATGACGTGCTACAGACGCAAAATTTAACCGACAGGAAGAAGATGTTGTGATATGCAAATGATTAGCTTTTCAGAGTATTCACACAAGGTTGGCACCGGTGGCGACACCTACAACGTGCTGACATGAGGAAAGTTTCCAACCGATTTCTCATACACAAACAGCAGTTGACCGGCGTTGCCTGGTGAAACGTTGTTGTGATGCCTCGTGTAATGAGGAGAAATGCATACCATCACGTTTCCGACTTTGATAAAGGTCGGATTGTAGCCTATCGCGATTGCGGTTTATCGTATCGCGACATTGCTGCCCGCGTTGGTCGAGATCCAATGACTGTTAGCAGAATATGGAATCGGTGGGTTCGGGAGGGTAATACGGAAAGCCGTGCTTGATCCCAACGGCCTCGTATCACTAGCAGTGGGAATGACAGACATCTTATCGACATAGCTGTAACGGATAGTGCAGCCACGTCTCGATCCCTGAGTCAACAGATGGGGACGTTTTCACGACAACAGCCATCTGCACTTACAGTTCGACGACGTTTGCAGCAGCATGGACTATCAGCTCGGAGACCGTGGCTGCGGTTACCCATGACGCTGCATCACAGACTGGAGCGCCAGCGATGGTGTACTCAACGACGAACCTGGGTGCACGAATGGCAAAACGTCATTTTTTCGGATGAATCCAGGTTCTGTTTACAGCATCATCATGGTCGCATCTGTGTTTGGCGACATCGCAGTGAACGCACATTGGAAGCGTGTATTCGTCATCATCATACTGGCGTATCACTCGGCGTGGTGTTGTGGGGTGCCATTGGTTACACGTCTCGGTCACCTCTTGTTCACTTTGACGGCACTTTGAACAGTGGACGTTACATTTCAGATGTGTTACGACCCGTGGCTCTACCCTTCATTCGATCCCTGCGAAACCCTACATTTCAGGAGGATAATGCACGACCGCATATTACAGGTCATGTACGGGCCTTTCTGGATACTGAAAATGTTCGACTGCTGCCCTGGTCAGCACATTCTCCAGATCTCTCACCAACTGAAAACGTCTGGTCAATGGTGGCCGACCAACTGGCTCGCCACAATACTCCAGTCACTACTCTTGATGAACTGTGGTATCGTGTTGAAGCTGCACGGGCAGCTGTACCTGTGCACGCCATCCAAGCTCTGTTTAACTCAATGCCCAGGCGTATGAAGGCCGTTATTACTGCCAGAGGTGGTTCTTCTGGGTACTGATTTCTCAGGATCTATGCACCCAAATTTGCGTGAAAATGTAATCACATGTCAGTTCTAGTATAATATATTTGTCCAATAAATACCCGTTTATCATCTGCATTTCTTCTTGGTGTAGCAATTTTAATGGCCAGTAGTGTAGTAACGTTTTCTGCGCGACAGTAACATTTAAATCTCGTTCAGATAGTTGACAAAACTTTTAGGGTGTTAAGGTGAGGCACAATAGTTCAGACAAGTCATAATAAAGTCCAGTGAGATTTGCAACACTTCTAATCACGCCTCAAAAATATCTACAGTAGAATCTCAGCAGTAACGCAGGCCTGACGTTCACTCTGCAAGCTTTACGTTAGCTGCGGAAGTACAGATCTTACACCACAATTTTGCTTGGTGCCACAAAAAGAAAACAAAAAATTCAGCAGTATTGAACAGGACAGACACCGCAATATTTGTAACATCAACTCTGACGACCGTAATCCTTGTGTATCTCTAAGCAATCAAAAATAATTACTATTCTGCCTACAGTATACCGTCAGCATTAATGCTTGGACTAATACGCACAAAAAAGAGCGTACACAGTAAAACGTCAGTGATGCCTGATCAGCACGTACCGTAAAACAGCCCCCAAACCCGAGTCCCACCATCATAACATCATCCAAATTCAAAATGGTCCGATTCGAGCATGAGAGTGCCCCTAGCGCAGCACTGCTGATCGAATGTGGCTGTTACTTCCATGTGAAGACACACATCCACAAGCAGACTCAGGCATACGACGTAATACGTGTCTGGAGAGACTTTCTCCCGCCCGGGAGTCACTCGAACATCTCTGCAACTCCAGCAAGTTAACCGGGAGACCGTTACCGCAGTGCAGCTAAACCCGGAGCTGTTCGACGGTGCGGAAACCACGTGGCATTCCCCCGAGAGCTAACAGCCTGCTCACAGGACCGTTTACGTCTAAGCGGCTCTTAAATACATTACTGTCTCTCCAGTCGGAAATTCCACCTCCTTCTGCTGCCTCTTCCTCACTTCACACTGAACATGTAGCCTGTAAAAGACGTCACCTCACCTCGTGATATATTTAAGACGACCGCAGTCGATTGCTGTAGTGCCAACGATCGGTACAACTTACAGTTCTTACATATAAGCATTTTTATAACAAAAATATCACATTTAGTGAGTTGTACAATTACCACTCGGCGCATACCTCCTGTGCATGTTCTAAACCAGAGTACGTCAATCGGTATAATCGGAACCCTTATAGTTGTTTCCTTTTGTTGTCCGTCTCTCTTTCTGTCTGTCTTTCTGTTCGAATGTTAATGCCCATATTTTATAGGGACGGGAAGACGTATAAACTGAAATTTATGCCAAATACTAAGGCCTAAGGTCCCTTGGCGGTGTAAGAAATTGAAACCTCTAAGTCAATGGAGTCAAAGGATACTACTATTTATGTCACACATTTTGATACTCGCAAATCTACTCACCGAAACTTACATGATACTTGTAGTGGACTGCCAAGGCAGCCAGTCCACAGTGAAGTAGCCGAAAGGGCACGCGTCAACTCACGCCGTCTGGCGTTAAGTCTGGAACAGGATTCGTAATGAATGTAATAAAGAAATGAACGTAGCTACTAGAACACATAACTTTTATATCGTCCTTTGGTATACAGCATTCTTGATGATACAAGTGAGACTATCTTGAGATACATGCAATGGTACAAATGGCGCCTTGCTAGGTCGTAGCCATTAGCTTAGCTAAAGGCTATTCTAACTGTCTCTCGGCAAATGAGAGAAAGGCTTCGTCAGTGTAGTCGCTAGCAACGTCGTCGTACAACTGGGGCGAGTGCTAGTAAGTCTCTCGAGACCTGCCGTGTGGTGGCGCTCGGTCTGCGATCACTGCCAGTGGCGACACGCGAGTCCGACATGTACTAATGGACCGCGGCCGATTTAAAGCTACCACCTAGCAAGTGTGGTGTCTGGCGGTGACACCACAATACTTCCTGTTGATATGGAATCATGAAATTTGTCAAGAAGCAAGGTTTCACAGTATAAATAGAGAAAAAAATCCGAAAATTGTTTGTTTATAATTATATCACACAATTTTTTTGTCGTTTGTTGTCCTAATGTCTGTTTGTTTGTTGAGACATTTTTTTTTCTCAGGAACGGGTAATTAAAGTTCATGCAAAGGTCTATGGTCCCTTGGCGGCGTATAAAATGTAAGCTTCGAATTCAAAACAGTCAAAACATACGGCCCTTTATGTCACATGTGTGATACTTTGCTGGTATCGATATAGATAACAGGCAAAAATCGTCGAAATTCTCCATTCCCGGGTTGGATGAAGTAGTTATATACATAATTAAGTTTGTACGAAACCCTCTGGGCGTGAGTCCTGTTCACATTTATCCGGAACAGTCCGAGTACTTTCTATTATGGTTTTAAATACTGTTCTTTCCCGATAGTGCCTGCCCCTACGTTCACTTACAAATAAAGATAAGTGCTTTGCTACTTTCAAAATAATTTCATTATTGACCTACATTCAGAAGGCAAGGGGTCCAAGTGCAGGTGTTCAAGAGATCCAAGTGCAACGTGCAAAACATACTGAAATTTCAGTATATAAAATATTTGTAAATATAATTAATGTTTTAATATGCTTTTATGGTGAACTATAACCTTGAGATACATGGTAATGTAGAAAAAAAAGAAAGAAAAAGAAACATGACCTACTGGAATTTTTTTTAACTTCAATTATTTCGAAAAATGCTTTTGTACTTGACCCCTTGGCTTCTAGGCGCCACATACGATAAACACTGGGAGCGCTGATGCAAGTCATTGCCCCTGCAGAGTGCGGCAGAGAATTGTCGTGTAGAACGAACCGCGTCAGTTATGTTATGCGGACTGAATAGCTTCAGGCGAAATCTTTCGCCAGGCCCTCATACTCGGCGGGAGACGCTAATTTCTAGCCGTTTTTACGTTCTCACTGTGAGCTCAGAACTGAACAGAGCGACATGATGCGATCGACGGGCGTACTAGACACAGTGCCAAACGCATCTGTGCAAAACGTCATCAGATTTTCACTGTATTTTCCATTTCGCTACCGATCGTTCCTTTCTTTCCGAATAACCCTCGTATTTGCCGCACGGGGTAGCCGCGCGGTCTATGGGCGCCTTGTCATGGTCTGCACGGGTCCCCTCGTCGGAGGTTCGTGTCCTCCCTCGGACATGGATGTGTGTGTTGTCCTTAGCGTACGTTAGTTGAAGTTAGATTAAGTAGTGCGTAAGCTAAGGGACCGATGACCTCAGCAGTCTGGCCCCATAAAACCTTACCACAAATTTCCAAAATTTTTCCACGAACTGTTACGATGCTGCCAATGAGATGCAAGCATACCCTCTGCAGAGTCCCAGCGGTGGGTGTACCTAAATTCGAACATTCATGGACTGACCGCATTTTGTGTATTTTCCATTCGAATAAAATTTACAAACTTTCGTAGGGGCCAGGGCTTGACTTCTTAATATATATGACTTCTTAATATACATGTTTCTACATTCAGGTCTACTGTTACCAACTGACGCTGCAACTAAAGCAACAAAGTTATTTATTATTTTAACTGTTTGATATTATATGTAGAATAACTTAAAATCTCAATTCTCTGTTCACGAACAGCCTCTATTCCCGCTCCTGTACCTACTAAAGAACCACACAGCATGCGAAGGAAGACATAACACCAACCTCCCGTGTCTTTGTTTGTGGAAACTCAGAGGGAATTTAAGGTTTATACTTCCTCAAAGTTCCAACCAGAATAACAGTGATATGAAGCAAGTAATCAACTAGTTCTAAGGAGGTCAACCAGTTGTCTACAGTTGTATTGCACCCTGTTCCCAAGGCCACAGAAGAGAGTCGTTTCACATTTGTTGGTCTGTTGCCAATCGCAAATGGCCTGCAGGTTTGCGTTGTAATGCACCCTAGCAACCAACAAAGCAAATTTTTTTAGCCCATACTTACTTGAGTTGTTAGGGATGAACTGCCTGACGAAACAATTACCCCTTAAACCTTCTAGCTTTTTATCAGTACTGCAGTGCTCGTCAAATAGGATTTTTACAGTTTTGCACAAAGGAAGTAAATTTTCACATACAATGGCTAAATTGTCAGTCTTCTTTATTTTCTCTCGTGTAACCTTGTTGTCGAAACTTAAACATTATAAGGGGAACCTAAATCGTCTTTCAGTCATTACCAGACGACGTAGTCCCATTTCCATTTCACTGGAGGACCGTATCTTGGCTGTGTGTGCGATTTTCTTTTCTTGGCGTACATTAATACAATATTCCTAACAGAGCTTATATTTGAGTTCTGTTTGTCGGATGAGTATTCGTTTCTCCGGCATAGTGTCACTGTCTTCAGATATATTTGTATCAACAGGTGGTGGAGAGCTAATCATAGCCAAAAAAGCATTCTCAATTGGTGTTCTTGCACTTTTCACCCACTGTAAGTGACTGAAAATATTTTGTCGTCGAGTGCGAATGTTTTTTGGTGGACATACTTTTGGCCATTTTGCAGAAGTGTTCCTCCATATAAAAAATTGGTGAACTTGCTTATCATTATGACTGGAATCCACTTGTTGCTCGATGTTGGTGTTTTTTAATTTTTGTTTTTTCTAAATTTTTCCCCCTACGCTGTCTTCTTCCACATCACTATAAATGCCGAAGTTGTCGCCTAATGCTTCATCTTCCTCCAGCAACGGACTACAATGTCACCATCACGTGCATTTTGCAGATGTGGAACCGCTTTTAGGTCGCAAGACCGCTACGGTCGCAGGTTCGAATCCTGCCTCGGGCATGGATGTTTGTGATGTCCTTAGGTTAGTTAGGTTTAACTAGTTCTAAGTTCTAGGGGACTAATGACCTCAGCAGTTGAGTCCCATAGTGCTCAGAGCCATTTGAACCGCTTTTAGGTCATAGCGAATTAGAAGATAAATAAATACCTGTTTGCAACATATGCAACTAAATAATATTAAAAACTAATAGATTAAGGAAGTAATAATGTATTTACCTTTATTTAGTAACAAAAAAGGTCACGTAGCGTCTGGTAAAGTCCAGCGATGCACCTTCGGAAACCACTTCTACCCTCCAACACCCTATTGCAAATAATGCGGTCTGGATCAGCAACAGTTGTTTGCATTTAGTTAACTGGATGGTAAATGGTGCCACAAGTCGGCCAGTGTACTTGGTGAACAATTTTGCTGACGTTTCAAGCTACTGCAGATAGCTGCCGATGTATTGCTGCGGGGCTGCCGCTGTTGTCGATCAGGGGTGAACAATATTTTCTATTGCAGGACAATATCCCTCTCTGCTATTGTCTGTAAATGCTTCCCTCTCGCTTTCGCCTTGGTGTTCTACTTCTCTCACTGACAGCACTGTACTCACGTGTGTGATAGAGATCCTATATACAGAGAGATCGTAAATAATATGCACAGAGGACGCCATTTTCTTGCCAGAATTTGCAAGGGAAATTCTGTTGCCTGTTGACTAACACAAGACATGGATTTTCACTGAGATTATTGCAGAATATCTAACATGTTATTTAGTATATGACTAACTAAACTAAACTAAACTGAACTCCTCCCGAACAGGCCATGGAGGCCCAAAGCACCGACCGGCCGCCCTGTCACCCTCAGCCCACAGGCGTCACTGGATGCAGATATGGAGGGGCATGTGGTCAGCACACCGCTCTCCCAGCCGCTTGTCAGTTTCTGGGACCGGAGCCGCTACTTCATCTCAATCAAGTAGCGTTTGCACCCCGGTTGCCAACAGCGCTCGGCAGACCGGATGGTCACCCATCCAAGTGCTAGCCCAGCCCGACAGTGCTTAACTTCGGTGATCTGACGGGAACTGGGGTTACCTCTGCGGCAAGGCCACTGGCTTAGTGTATGACTACTGCACATTTAATGCGAAGTAAATTAAATTGTGGCTTCATACAGTATATAGGCCGTTTATTACAAGGTTCCGGAGAGAATGGGAATCGACCAGAAAAAAAATTGTATTATTTTAGACGCTCATTTTCATGCAATTAATAATTAAACATAAGAAGATTATGATATCGAATTTGTCAATTGACATTTCAGTTCTATAAATGCAGTTCACATAAAAGTAAAAAAAAAAAAAAGTTGGTGACAGTGAGATCGAACTACCGACAGTATGATTTATAATGTTGGAATGCTACTTATTTTTTTTAATCTTTATTTTTTCTTCTTGACCTCTTTCTATTTTATTGTAAGTGCTGTACCGACTTTCTTTTTCCCAATGCTTGAAACAAGGAAAACATCTTACTTTCAATTAATTTTTAATTTTTTATTTATTCATTTATTTTTGAATTTTCGGTTTGTTAGGGCCGCAGTCAGCTACAGGTTGAAGGAGACAAGGTGGGCAGGGTTCGAATCCCGAGGTTTGGACACGATGCCTGACCCTTCCCGCCGCCGTGCTCCACCGTTACACCGTTCATATTAATTTTACTTATTTATTTATTTCATTTTTTGTGCGTATGTATACTTATTTATTGAGCTACATTCGACATTGCGAGAGAAAAGCGAAACGTTTTTTTAGGTATTAGTGCCTACGAATTTTCAAAGTCGGTTTTTTTCTGCGCAAGACAAGTGAAATGAAATGATCGTATGGCATTGATGGCCGGTGGTCCCCATTTGGGGTAGCTGGACCGTCGAATTCCAAATCCTTTCGGTTGACGCCACATTAGGCGACTTGCTTGTCGATGATGATGAAATGAGGGGGACAACACAACGCCCAGTCCCCGAGCGGAGAAAATCTCTCACGCTGCCGGAAATCAATTCCAGGACTGCTACATGGCAGCCAAACGCAATGACCACTCAGCCAAGGAGGCGGACTCACAAGACAAAGAAATCTTTAGACACGGTATGTTACAGGCCGAAACAGTTTTTCAGAAGTCTTCAAAGCAAAACTCTAACCTCAGAAAGCACTGTGAACATACGAATAATGAGAGATCTGTGAGGGAAAAAAAATGGCATCGCAGCTGATCAGCCAATACACGCAAATTCACCAGTGGCCTCTCTCTCTCGCTCTCTGTATATACACTATCTAGCGTCTGAGCGAAAACAATATCGTTTCGCTTTTGCTCGAAAGTTGCACTGGTAAACACAAATATGTGTTCTTTTACTTGTTTGTTGTTGCGAGTCAGGTTTGTACAGGAATGCAGACGTGGACAACTATGATAACTATGGATTCCATAAATTCCATTCATCTACGAACTGAGCTATTGGACGTCGAAGTAATACAATGATCGCAATCTCAGAAAAGGACACCTGGAGCGCTGTTGCCGATGAGCTCGGACTCAACGCCTGATGAAATATACAATAAAATTCCCATGTCATCAAACCTACGCCAAATGCGAGGCAGGAAAGTTACGTTGCAAGGTTGCTCTTCATCCACATGTCTTGCGTTTGATGTCATGAGTTTTATACATGAAGCAGGAATTGATAGTGTAAACAGTGGCGTGACCCGCTGAACGAAAATAAAATATAAATTGCATTTATTGTGCCATACGAAAGCATACTAACCACGCCAGCGGTGGGTTCTTTGGTTTGCTCCGGAAAGAGACTGAGCGTAACTACAACATACAAAATATTAGTTCATTTTATTGCAAAACAAATATAAAGATTAACTTAACTTTGTACAATCAGTTTCCACAGGAATGTTCTGACAATGGGAGGTCACGACGTTGGGATCACAGATTTACTTGAAGCTTTGAACACCTTTAGTAGGCCAATAAAACAACATAATGTGTAAGTAGTAAGGTGGACTACTCTGGGTGTTCCAAGGAAATCGCAAGAGAAGTTTTACTCGTCTATTATATGGCCTATGCATCTGTGAGTAGGTGGGGGACATCAGAGTTCATGGTGATCAAATGGCTTTGATACTTCGCAATTACAACTAAATATGCGAGTGCAGAGGAGTATATACACTGTATAATGAACGAACACCATAATCTTACAGAGAGTCGGAAATACAAATCTTTGTTTCAAAATTTCGTGTGAACGTGGGAGGTTGATCCTCAAAGAATACGCCGACACACTCCCTGCTTTCATCGGTAACGACGTGGACTTTCGTCTCGACGCCTTGCTTCTCGCATCCCAAATATTTCCAGTAGATTCAATTCTGGCCATTAACCTGTCAACAACGAAAATCTCTGTGAGATGAGGACCAGAATTTCGACCACCAGACGGCTTCAAAATCGCTGCGAGTTTAGAGTGCTATAACGTACCGTGCGATAACCATTTCACTAGATGCCCGTCAAATGGTGACATTACTACGGTTACTCTCATAAAATTTTCTTACGATAAAAAATCGTTCTTCCAAGATAAGTAATTCCATACTGCTCCATCTTTATTAGTGGTAATCTGGTATGCACCTGAAATGTCAATATGCATAGTGACTCACATAAGACACAACACCCCTTTTATTTCGTGGACGGTTACACACATCGAAACGCGGTTTCCGGCAAATGTTAGAGCGTCGAGCGGCACGTAGTTTTCTTGTTTGGTTAGTGTTTTCAGCGCTGATATCAATGTAGATATTGAAACAAGTATGGTTTTTCAGTATAACCATATACTACGTTTTCGCCACATTCGATAGCTCTTGTGGAAGACAATCACAGTGATGCAGCGTTTGCTAGTGTTGATGTTGAGACCTGTCGTAAAAATTTCGAGAAATGGCCTAGAATGTGAGAGCATTAGCGGTGCGGAAACTGCCAAGGTGAGATCTTGTGCTAAACTGTGTCAGAATGTCAACACGTTTAACTATTTACTTGTCTGCACTGCAGGCCGCGCAATTCTGCTTCTATACTCCTGGAAATGGAAAAAAGAACACATTGACACCGGTGTGTCAGACCCACCATACTTGCTCCGGACACTGCGAGAGGGCTGTACAAGCAATGATCACACGCACGGCACAGCGGACACACCAGGAACCGCGGTGTTGGCCGTCGAATGGCGCTAGCTCAAACGTACTACGTATGTAACATGTTACAGATAGCGTGTTTATTGAACTGTAAATGCCTTAAAACTATAAGCGACTACATGGGGTCTATAGCGAGCGCTACAGTAAACAAAAGTGGTTTGTTGTGACCACATTGCCACTGGGTCTTCACGTTGTATGTGGAAGGTTCTGGAAATTATCACTGTAAACACGGGATTCTATTATTAAATAATGAAAGTTTGTTCTTTTAAAGTTAATGCACAATTTGCTGCAGAATGTATTTAAATAGCTTGAAGCTTTTAATAATGAATATAATAGTTACTGCTTTCGGTTACAATTGTTTTTAGTTAAATTCATATTGTTCAAGATGGGCGTGTTTTATTATTAAAGAAAAGGTCAAATCTATTTCCCCTCTCTGGGTTTCTAAACATTACAAATAGATGTGTTGCCTAAGCATACTGCAATTTAGTTAAAGATAATTTCACACCTGACGCGTTTCGGTTTTATTTATAAAGCATCGTACCGGTTATTCTGCAAATTGCAAACATATATGTGTACATTTTTGGTTGTTTTAAATTAAAAATAGCGGTTTGTTTATAAAGCGGTTGATGTCGAACGACTTCGTTTCACATATACACTTGGCGGTTTTTTGCATTTGTGCAGCAATTTTTGTGCTGCATTTGCGTTATTTACACTTCACCTCGCTTTTTTAAAGTGAGTTTAAGTGATGTGTGTTTTCACCCAGCATAGTAATACAGTCTGTTCGTTTGTTTTCGTGTAGGTTTTGAGCGTTTCCAATCTGTAAATCTACATTTTTTTTCGAAAATTAATAAATCCGTGTGCCTGCGCGTGCGCGCCTGTGTGTTTGTGTGTGTATGTGTGTGTGTGTGTGGTGACATTACTGCGGTTACTCTCATAAAATTTTCTTACGATAAAAAATCGTTCTTCCAAGATTAGTGATTCCATGCTGCTTCTTTATTACTGGTAATGTGTGTGTAAGAGGGGTTAGGAGGGAGAAGAGCAAGACAGAGAGACATGAGAAGGTGGGGATGGTAGAGGGTAAATGTGTGGGTGTTAGTCTAAATGAGTGATAATTGCTTGCATGTTTGCCTGAGATGTGGGAGGAGATGGGGATTTTGGGGGTGGGGGGTGGGGGGTGGGGAAGGAGGGGTGATTGCGAGTTGTGGAACGATTTTGTTGTAGGGATCGTTGGTGGATGGAGATTATAAGAAAGAAACTGGGAGGAGATGGTAGTGGTGAACCGAGCCTGTGGTTGTATGTGTTTATTTAATGTTATATGAAGTGATCAATCAGTTTAAAAAGTGTGTAGTTTGCCAAGTGGCCTGATCATTTAAGTTGTTTCTTTTCTGTTATGGTTTTTTTCAATGTGGCAGTTTTCTTGTAAAGTGTGGAGGTGCTTTTGTTGTTTATCCTTATGATTCCCATGTCTGTGTCTTTGGTCGTAATTTTATGTTGGTGTTGTTATAAGTGTTCTGAAAAAGTTGAATGCTGTGTCCTACACTTCTATGTTCTTATATGTTCTTTGGATCTGATGTCAAATACCCTGCTGGTTTGACTTATGTATCTTCCATCACATGCATTGCATTTCAGTTGTTATATTTCTGATTTCCAATATAGATTAGTTTTCCTATTGGTTTAGGGTATTTGTGAATTTAATTGTTGGTTTGGTGGACTATTTTCAGAAAACAGAGCTTGGGGGACGTAGATTTTTGTCCAGTCTTCTTATCTCCTTCTCTTATTTCTTAAGTACCGAGTTTCACTTCTATACAATACGCTGCACCAGAAGTATTTTCAGAAGTCTTGTCGACAATTACACAGCAATACTTGAAAGCAGTAGCGATTATTTTGCTGTAGAAATCTTTTAGTTCCCTCCCAAACATTCAGCTGATAATTCCCTTGGCTGGACTATCTTTGTTCTGGACTATCAGAATTCTTCCGGCAATACTGTGTCTTCCACAGTATTGATATTGAGGAAGATCATGTTATTTAGTACTTGTCATGGCCACGTTATACTTGACTTATCGAGCCTTAACACATAAATAAATTCTTGTTGTCAGTGGGTATTCCCATCCACTTTTAGACTTCCTTAGACTCTGGCTAAGTGGATATCCCTCAGCCGGCCGCTGTGGCCGAGCGGTTCTAAGCGCTACAGCCCGGAACCGCGCTGCTGCTACGGTCGTTTGTTCTAATTCTGCCTCGGGCATGGATGTGTGATGTCCTTAGGTTAATTAGGTTTAAGTAGTTATAAGTCTAGGGTACTGATGACCTCAGATTTTAAATCCCATAGTGCTTAGAGCCATTTGAATCATTTGACATCCATCTCTTCACATTTTGTATCTATTCTTTATAGGATTTCGGAAGCCATATTTCACTCTCTAAAAAGTTACTAAAGCAACCATACAAACACACCGATACATCCATTAACCCACACCCACCCACCCACATACCCACAAACACACGCACAAACCGCCCACCCATCCACCCACGCTTCCACTAACCGACACACACACACACACACACACACACACACACACAAACACACACAAAATAGACACTGGCCAACACAGTCAATGACCAATACTGACACAGCATCCCCCGCCACGAGTGATTTCTGCGTGCCATCCTACTTCTGCGAACAACAACCGACCACTCACTGAGGAGCTCCCGCCTCCCCCCCCCCCCCCCTCGCCACGCCAGATATAGCCTGATGGCTAGGCTATGTTACGATGCCCAGCCTGTGGTTGAATGCTGCCTTGAAGGCACGATGTATGAATGACGAAGCTGCCTGCTCGGTCACCGGCTTTGGAACCCTCAACTGCTGCTGCACCGCCTAGCTTCTTAGCAGCCCTGCGCTCTGCAGCCGCTGTGGGTGTCTTCGCCAAGGTTCTACTCCCTTCACAAGTTACAGGGTTCGAAATAAGATTTACCCAGCCAACCGCTGCAGGCGTTTGACGTAGCCAGCCGTAGCCGCACATCCTCCAGTGTGGAGTTCCGGGCAATGGGTCACTCTGCCATAACTTGACCATAATCGCCGGACAATTGGAGACGCCGCAGCGGGACCTGCAATGGCTTTGGCTACAGGCGACGTCCAGAAGGCCTGACGCAGCGTCATGGCACTCTCAGTAAGCGCTTCCACTGGCAAGGAAGACGTAGCGGTGGCAACTATAGAGGGGTATTTGCTACACTCGCTGACATCCCAGAAATCAAATATTGTAGATAATCCGTGCTAGTAATGTAAATGCGAAACTAACTGCGTCTGTTATCTTTCCACAACAAAACCACTGAACCGATTTTGATGAAAATTGTTTCGGACACAGCGTGAACACTGAAGAAGGACGCTGATTAGAAAGAAGAAGGGTACAGTAGGACATCGAACATTTTTTTTCTACATCAGTGAACATAAACCATGACAAAAATGGTTCAAATGGCTCTGAGCACTATGGGACTTAACATCTGTGGTCATCAGTCCCCTAGAACCTAGAACTACTTAAACCTAACTAACCTAAGGACATCACACACATCCATGCCCGAGGCAGGATTCGAACCTGCGACCGTAGCAGTCCCGCGGTTCCGAACTGCAGCGCTAGAACCGCACGACCACCGCGGCCGGCATAAACCATGACAAACATTTTATGAAATTAGAATTATATATTAATAACTTCAGCTCCTGACGGGTGTTGATATATATGAACGTAGACAGGTGAAAATGTGTGGCCTGACCGGGACTCGAACACGGGATCTCCTACTTACATGGCAGCAGACGCTCTATCCATTTTTTTTTTTCGTTGTTGATCGTTGTGTTTGGTCGTTGCGGACGTCACATGACCTCCGTTAAAGTTCGTTTGTTAATCCTTCTACTCAGACTTTTTTAAATTACAGAGTCCAACCAGCTCTGTGACCAAACACGCTGAGCTACCGTGCCGGCATCCATCTGAGCCACCGAGGGCACAGAGGACAGTGCGACTGCAGAGACTATCTCGCGCACGCTTCCCGCGAGACCCACATTCTCACCTTATATGTCCACATTCCACATTCGTAGTGTCTCAACCCAACACACTCATTACTCGTGGAGGACATTCTTACCAAGTTCCGTAAGAGTTCGGGTTGTATATGTGCATCCGCACAGGAAAAGGTCATGGCTCAGACAGTCTGCCTTCGGCAGGGCAACAGAGCGGACGCGTACGTGTTGACTTCGTGCGGCGCGCGAGCTCGCCTTGTTTACTTTCTGACGGCCGTTGCTTAAGTGCCGGCTTACCTTGTACGATCCATGGCGAACCGTTACCGTAAATCAACACTGCGATTTACTTTCTGCAAAGATTATGCCCGACCCAAAGCACTCGAGGTGGAGCGTTTTCTGCGAGAGGAAGTGAAGATCCCGGCGACCGATATTATCGGCATACATTTGTCCATCGTGAGCAGCACGGTCTATGTGAAAATCATTAACGACGCGGCGTGCGAACGCATACTACGTGAGACCAAACAGGGGCTCCGCTTCTGTCACGCTGATGGCAATGTGGGGGAGGTAACCGTCGACCACGCAGGCTTAGGTATGCGAACGATACGCATTTTCGAACTGCCATTCGAACTTCCTGCTGAGGAAGTCGTCGCGGCACTACGCCCATACGGCACAGTCCACGGCCACACTGCGGAGAAGTGGACACAGTTTCGGACGTATCCTGTCCTAAACGGGGTCCGACAGGTCACCATAGATCTCCGAAGCCACGTGCCATCCTATTTACAGATTGCCGTGCAATAATTATATACGACGGCCAGCCTCGGACCTGTTCCGGGTGCGGCAAAGAAGGCCACGTTAGATCCGAATGCCTTCAACGGCGTATTGCACAACTTCCAGCTGCCGAAGAACCACCCACGTCGCAACCTACGGTGCTACCGGTGACCTATGCCGCTGCTCTAGCTTCTCCTACCGCTTTGCAACGTCGCCCGGTCACCACAAACGACGCCACCAACGAGCCCGACCCGACACCGACGGAGAGCGCCTCGGACGACCCGCCGCCTCTGCCGGCCATCGACGCCGCTCCGAAGATGCCGGCGCAACCAGACGCTGACCCTGGCCTCGAAAACACGATGGAGATAGACTCGCTCATCGTTCCTACAGCGGCCTTTCTGCCAGAACGACGCGACTCCCTCGCGTCGTCTGACACGGAGGGTCGCACAAGGAAACAACGTTCCCCGAAACGTCGCAAGCGAAGACGTCGCACCGTTTCCGGCCAAGAGAAGACGTTACAAGTCGAGGAGGACGTCACCGTCGACCAGCACGAGGCCTCAGAACCCGCTCCTGCTGACGAAGACGTAATGAGCGCGGAGACATCTGTCGGTGTGCCTGCGCCCCGTGCTGACGCTGAACTAAATCATGAACGTATCACAGGCACACCACGCACAATTACGACATCTTCTGCAGACAAAATGGACGATACACCAGTTTCCGCTTCCACGGCGTGGCACGAGGAGGAGGTCAAGGAGCAGGAGCCGTTACGGGACCCTGCGCCGTCACGGCCGCACCACTAATCATACTCACCCCAGACTCCCCTGCGTGCCAGCGGGATAACGTTCCGCTGCGACGCCCACACCCTTGCGCAGACAGCGGAGTGGACCAGCCTCCAGCAATCCGACACCAGGCCTACCGGATAGCAACCATCAACACCAACAACATCCATTCCAGGGTGAAAATCCATTCCAGGAGATGTTCTGGGCTTCGGATATTGATTTCGCCCTTCTGCAGGAAGTTCACTTGGCTAGTCTCCCGGATATCAATGGCTATACCGCCCACGCCTCCGCGAGTGATCATATGGGCCGCGGGGTGGCCATCTACGCCACGGGATTTCTGTGACCGATGTCGCCTTCCTTCCATCAGCTCGGGGCATGGCACTCACTGCCATGGGGACACGCATCGTTAATGTCTACGCTCCCTCAGGCACCGACCGACGGCATGAAAGAGCCCAGTTTTATACCGAGGAAATCGCTCCCCTGTTTTTAGGGCGGTATGACCATTCCCTACTAGGAGGTGATTTTAACTGCGTTCTGCATCCTAAAGATCAGATTCCCCACTATACTACATGCCAGGAGCTACGTATAGTGGTGCGAGACCTCCTGCTTCACGATACCTGGGAAGTTCAACACGGCGACCTTTCTGGACATACCTTTCTTACCAGTCATTCCGCAAGTCGACTAGACAGGATATATGTCTCACAAACTCTTAGATCTGCGATACGGGGCGCCGAACGATGGCCGCTGGCGTTTTCCGACCATTGCGCTTACATCTGTACGGTCCTCCTTCCGCCGCAATCAGTATGGCGCAGCCGTGCGCCATGGAAACTCAATACCTCACACTTGCATGACCTGGCGTGTCGCCAACAAGTCACTGAAACGTGGACAGCCTGCGAACGACGCCTTCCCCGCTACCACTCGACATTGACATGGTGGTTGGATTGTGCCAAGCCGGCGATCCGGAGGACACTGATGAGATACGGGAAGGACATGGCCGACTGGCATCGCACCACTGTTGACTTCTATTACGCGATTCTCCGAGATCTGGATGCTCAACCGCCAACCCCGGACAACCAGTTGGAACGGCAAAGAACTAAGGCGAAGATAATTGCGCTGGCACGCCGGAAACTGCAAGAGGTCGTGATACGGACGCGGCGCCACGATCACGCGGATTTAGAAATTCCATCCATGCATGATATAGTGTCCGACAAACGAAGGCGTCGTCGGCAGATCATCAGCACTCTGACCACGCCTCATGGAACGCAGGTGACCACTCAGAATGACATCGTCCACGCATTCGTCGAGCACTACCGTCGTACTTATAGTGATGAAGACGCTGGAACTGCAGCAGACGACTCCATTTTGCATTACGTCACGCGCACCCTCCCCCACACGGAGGCGGATGCTTTGACAGTGCCGGTCACGCTAGACGAAGTCAACCATGCCATCGCCAAGGGTGCAGTCAACAGATCGCCCGGCTTTGACGGCTTACCGATTGAGTTTTACCGTACCTTTCGGGACCTTATGGCACCACGGTGGACGACTATGTACCAAGAACTGATGACATCTGACCAAGCAATCCCACCCGCCTTTGCTGAGGGCATCATTATACCGGTCCACAAACCAGCCCGAGGTTCGATGGTCACGAGTTACAGACCGCTCACCCTACTCAATGCCGATTACAAGATTTTCGCGCGCTTACTGGCAATGCGGCTCCGAACAATACTCCCTCACATCCTCTCGCCAGAGCAAACGACGCCTGGCGGAGAGGTTAACATACAGACTGCCACAGGGGAATGCCGCGACTTAATTGCGATAGCGGCGGCCTGCAGACTCCGGGCAGCGGTCGTCGCTATAGACTTCGACAGCGCCTTCGATAAAGTGCGTCATCGTTTCCTGTTTTCGGTGGCAGCCCGAATGGGCATCCCCCCTCCGTTTCTCGACGTCATCCGGCGTCTTTACGACAGTGCCAGTTCACGTGTCCAAGTCAATGGACGCTTAGCAGGGCCGGTACCTATCTGCCGTTCGATACGGCAGGGGTGCCCCCTCTCTACTCTCCTGTATGCCATTGCCCTTGAGCCCCTTCTTGGTGGCTTGACGACCAAGCTCTCTGGCCTCACCCTACGCCAACACACTTTTCGCTGTCGGGCATATGCTGATGACCTCCTCCTCCTCATTCGCTCCGGCTCTGAGATTCGGGAAGTCCTCGAATTGATTACCCGTTATGGGGCTGTCGCTGGCAGTGCCATGAATGTCGCCAAATCTTCTGCAATGCACATTAGACGAGGCCTCCAGGAGGGTGAAGTTGCACCCCTGCCGCTTGTGCGGACTTTCCGGTACTTGGGCATTACCTTTACCCCCACGGTAACACGCACAGCGGCAACGAATTTCCGTCGCCTGTTACACGTCATCCGCAACGACGTCCGCCAGAACCTCTTGCGCCGCCAGGACACACTTCAACGGGTTGAGTTTATTAATCTTTATGTGGCATCAAAATTGGTTCACATCGCGCAAGTTCTCCCTCTGCCAACTGCAATTGGGCGCAACCTTCAGGCGGCTTTTGTCTATTATCTCACGGCTGGTTCAATGTTTAAAGTCCGTTATGAGACACTTACCCTGCCCTCACGGTATGGTGGCGTCGGGCTCGTCAATGTCCGTATGCGAGCTGCAGCCCTGTACATGAGTACCATGACAAAACAGTGGATGGGCCAGGGTACATCTCTAACACGCAGCCTCCTTGAAGTCCTCCTACCTGCTTCCACCTCACCACCG
The DNA here is from genome assembly GCF_023898315.1 of Schistocerca nitens. NCBI lineage: Eukaryota > Metazoa > Arthropoda > Insecta > Orthoptera > Acrididae > Schistocerca > Schistocerca nitens. The sequence goes on along the minus strand of NC_064614.1, from coordinate 1,188,033,898 downwards.
GTGTCTGTCGGCCATATCGTGCCTTATTTGTCCCATATTTCGACCTTTTTCGTCGACTACAGTTACATACATACCAGTCTCCCAGATACACGCCCACCTAGGACTAAGGATTTTTACAGCCTGTTGCTGCGCTGTGTTCCCCGGAATGTGATGGAGACCAAACATCCCTCCATCCAGTGGCCCATAGTGTGGACTACCGTCCACCAGCAATTCCTCCCTACGAACGTCCGGGCACTGTGGTATCACATAGTCAACAGGAAATTTGCCACGAAGCAGCGCCTGCACAACATTGGCTTGTCAGAATCCCCTCTTTGTCTCCTTTGCCAGCAACTGGACACAGATGACCACCGCCTGACATGCGCCTCGTCGCAAGATGTATGGCGCTTCGTGCAGCAAATCATTGCCTGCTATCTCCGGGTGCCACCAGACACAATCGAACCTCGAATGTTTCTATACCCGGAGGACCGACATTTTCCCGCCGCCAAATGTCATGCTATTACGTGGGTCAAAGGATGGGCGGTCGCTTATCTCTTTCATGAGGGACCTAAATCCCGCCTCGACTTTTGGACCTATTTACGAACAGCCCATGCAGCTCTCGAAAACTCGCCACGATACCGAACATTATTTGCTAACTATCTTCGAGCGGTCTTTGTTAGACCTCCACTGGGTTGGGGGGTGCCTGGCTCCTCCCCCGGCGGTGTCTGAGTTTCAACCGCCTACGATCTATTCTACTTCTGACCTCCGCGGATGGGAGAGCACGTCGCAGATTGCGCGGATTTTATTTCTTTTTGCTTTTCCTTTTTCCTTTCTTTTTCTTTAACCAGAATTTATATTTCATTTCTTTTTCGCCGATGTGTTCCCATAATTTCATGATATTCGTGAATCTTCCAAAAACACATGTAAATAAATAAATAACAACGCCTTCCACTACTGTTGATTCCTGTGTCTCCTATTTCCCTAAGCACCACAGGCTCGGTGGTGGTGGGGGGGACACTGTGGCCAGAGATGGATAGAGCGTCTGCCATGTAAGCAGGAGATCCCGGGTTCGAGTCCCGGTCGGGGCACACATTTTTACCTGTTCCCGTTGATATATATCAACGCCCGTCAGCAGCTGAAGGTATTAATATAAAATTCTAATTTCGCTCTAGACGGCTGCAGGTCATGAAAGGATATGGTGTCTGTCCGAAAGAACAGACACCACATCCATATAAGTATATAAATCTTGTGTGTGTGGGTGTGTGTAATCACATATTAACCTTACAGATTCTTGCACAGGTTCCCACCAAATCAAATCCTATGTTCTTTAAGACGATACTAAAAATTTAACAACTGCTATGATACAGAATACACCACACAATTTCAGAGCGCCATAACGTCTCTCCTTTTGTCTTTGGTTTGTTTTAATTAAGATTTTCATGTATGACGGCGCACTTGCACGTAATGTACCCAACAGATACGCTGACATCTAGGGAGATTAACTAGCTATGCTAAAAATTCGTGTCGATTCAAGGCTCCTCCTTCCGTTTGTCATGTGGAACTGGAAAAAAATGAAGTTTGCTTGTTTGAATAACGCGAAATTCGACATTCTGTGACATGTAAAGATCTCATATTGCCCTATTGAAAATAAAAACGTAAGTCTATCTCATAACTGTCGTTGGTCTCGTGATCCAATTAAGATAAAAAGTCAAGAATAAAATTTTTAGGAAGTTTTAGTTCCTATTTACGTATACCGGCTGCACCATTTCGTGACCGCGGAAGAGGTCACAAACGGCTAATTGAATACGTAAGATTCTTTTTCGACTTTAATATCAAGACTCGGCTCGGAAGGTAGTACCGTACGCTTTTTATAGTTGCGAATCTTTTAACGTAGAGGATTTGTCGCCTGGTAGTCATTAGCCAGCATTGTCAGGAAATTCATGGGAAGTACCATCGAAAAGTATATAAAGTAAGAAAGCGGTAGTATATTTGTGTGAGGAGCAGTTGATGGTAGCAGAAAACGAGGGAGGTGATTATAAAGGCACTGAAGACGTGGAACTGACAAAAACCAACGCATAATGGGAGTCACTGACGAGAAGACATGGACGAAGAGTGTAGTGCACAGGGACGCGATGATAAAAGAATACGAAAAACAGAAAAAAAAGAAAAATCAGAGTGAAAATGTTTGTTCCGAAAAATTATGACCGTCCTTTGCAGTGTGGGAATGTGTATAGCGGACAGAAATTCGGAAGGTTTCGCATTTAACAAACTATACTGCACATCATAACTAAATGAATTTTGAAAGAATTAACCGGCATTGGCTATTAAAAGTCATGACCGGATTCGCTCCACTAAAGACGCGTCTTCAGGTGATAAAGATTCTTTTTAATAGGTCTTCGCCGAAAGGTAACTTTCCTAGAGCCATTCCCCATCATTCACATGTTGTAAACAAATACAGCGCTAAAAACGGTAGTCCTTATTTAAATCGAAAGGGGTAGCAGAGCCAAGCCACCAGCAGGAAGGTGGCTGAGGGGCAACAGGGAAGGCAGCGTCTTCTAGTGGTGCGAAACAAGAAGTGACGTTTAATAAAAAGTTTTTATCGCCAATGCGGAGTATTTATTTCAAAATGTGGAAGATTGGCTGCCGTAGATCGCAATTTAAAATAACATACTAAGTAAATTGCATCACTGCCATTAGTGCTGTAATCCCCTCAACTAAAAATATGAATACTGAAGATTTCTCTTCGTTTTGCGATTTACCGAAACCATTAGACCGTTGGGAAATATTAGTTACTTAAGAAAGAGTAACTAATAATTGTAATACGCTGTTGCGCAATGTTGCAATTCCGAATGTGATAGAATAGTAATCCAAACTTGGAGGAAGCTAATTATTGGTCTCAAAATAGAGACTTTTTGAAAAGGAAGAGCAACAATGTATGCAGAATGTCAAAAGTAATGCTGCAAGCATTACGTGGATGTAGCTTCGAGATCGCTGATAAAAAAACTTGTCAGTCTGATGGTGAAGAGTATCCGGACATAGGAAGTAAAAATCCTGAGCGGGAATCGACTTCTTTCGGACATTCCCTTTGGAGGTCGCTGCGTCGGCAGAGTTGAACACGGTGAAGGCTGCCTGCGCAAGTTATAATGAGACGGTTTGTGAGACCGTTTGCCCGGAGCGCTTCGCGGAAAGCGACCCGCTGCGCCGCGCCAGTAGCGAAAGCTGCCCCGCCAGCCGTGAAGTCTCCGGGTGAAGGTCTCTGCCAGGGTCACGATGTTTCGCGCCGCTTGTACTACTGCAGTTTCTCGCTTACGAGGAGAATACGGCGAACGTCATCACAAACTTCGCTCTGTGGTAAAGGGCTCAGAACATGCGAACACTCGACCGTTTCTGAGGAAAACACAGACCGAGATATCGAGTTATTTTCAGATACTTTATGTGTGTCATTAGGTCTACAACTTTGCTTCCGCCGTTTTGCAATAGACAGCAGTAGCGGAAAGTGGTATTCAGGTGGTTGGTCATAGGTGTAATACAATAAGCTTAGGCATCTGAAAACATAATGCCATAATAATATTGGTCCCCATTTCTCGCCATTTGCGAGAAGTTTTAATTTTCTGCTTTAACATGAAGAAATCTGCGGCTGTGGCTCTTAAAATGTTGGTTAAGACCAATAGTGAGGGAACTATTAATGAAAGAACGTGCAGAGAATGTTTTCAACGCCTTAAGAGCGGTAATTTTGATGTCGAAGACCGACATGGCGGTGACAGACAGAACATTTTCGTAGCTACTGAAACAGACGAAGACAGTCACAGGACATCATTATCGAAAGCAATTCATGCGTTCGAGCCCAGCACTGAAACACAAACGGCCACAATACAGCGATAGACACGTAAAGGTAATTTTGCAGCCGGTCAGTGCTCGACCCCATGTCGCAGAACCCGTCAAAATGTACACTACTGCCCATTAAAATTGCTACACCACGAAGATGACATGCTACAGACGTGAAATTTAACCGACAGGAAGAAGATGCTGTGATATGCAAATGATTGGCTTTTCAGAACATTCACACAAGGTTGGCGCCGGTGGCGACACCTACAACGTGCTGACATGAGGAAAGTTTCCAACCGATTACTCACACACAAACATCAGTTGACCGATGTTGCCTGGTGAAACGTTGTTGTGATGCGTCGTGTAAGGAGGAGAAATGCATACCATCACGTTTCCGACTTTGATAAAGGTCGGATTGTAGCCTATAGCGACTGCGGTTTATCGTGTCACGACATTGCTGCTCGCGTTGGTCGACATCCAATGACCGTTAGCAGAATATGGAATCGGTGGGTTCAGGAGGGTAATACGGAACGCCGTGCTGGATCCCAACGGCCTCGTATCGCTTACAGTCGAGTTGACAGGTATCTTATCCGCATGGCTTTAACGGATAGTGCAGCCACGTCTCGATCCCTGAGTCAACAGATGGGGACGTTTGCAAGACAAGAAGCATCTGCACGAACAGTTCGAAGACGTTTGCAGGAGCATGGACTATCAGTTCGGAGACCATGGCTGCGATTACCCTTGACTCTGAATCACAGACAGGAGCGCCTGTGATGGTGTACTCTACGACGAACCTGGGTGCAAGAATGGCAAAACGTCATTTTTTTTGGAAGAATCCAGGTTCTGTTTACAGCATCATGATGGTCGCATCCGTGTTTGGCGACATCGCGGTGAACGCACATTGGATGCGTGTATTCGTCATCGCCATACTGGCGTATCAACCGTCGTGATGGTATGGGGTGCCATTCGTTACACGTCTCAGTCACCGCTTGTTTGCATTGACGACACTTTGAACAGTGGACGTTACATTTGAGATGTGTTACGACCCGTGGCTGTACCCTTCATTCGATCCCTGCGAAACCCTACATTTCAGCAGGATAATGCACGACCGCATGTTGCAGGTCCTGTACGGGCCTTTCTGGATACAGGAAATGTTCGACTGCTGCCCTGACCAGCACATTCTCCAGATCTCTCACCAATTGAAAACGTCTGGTCAATGGTGGCCGAGCAACTGGCTCGTCACAATACACCAGTCACTACTCTTGATGAACTGCGGTATCGTGTTGAAGCTGCATGGGCAGCTGTACCTGTACACGCCATCCAAGCTCTTCTTGACTCAATGCCCAAGCGTATCAAGGCCGTTATTACGGTCAGAGATGGTTGTTCTGGGTACTGATTGCTCAAGATCTATGCACCCAAATTGCGTGAAAATGTAATCAGATGTCAGTTTTAGTATAATATATTTGTCCAATGAATACCCGTTTATCATCTGCATTTCTTCATGGTGCAACAATTGTAATAGCCAGTAGTGTACATGGAAACGTTGAAATGAGAAGTCCTATCCCTCCCGCCGTATTCTCCATACGTTGCTCTCTCTGACTACCACCTTTTTAGATCAGTGGCATACACTCTGCCTCAAGAGTAATTCCGATCATACGAACAACTGTAAAATGGAATCTATTCATGGATCCCCACAAAAGACGCCCAGTTCTTCTGCCAGGAGATTCGTTTGCTACCTGAAAGATGGGAGAATGTAGTGGCCAGCGATGGGCAATACTATGAATCATAATTTTTTGTACGTTTTTCACAATAAAGCCCCGAACTTCGAAAAAAAATGGCGGAATCAAAATTGTAGACCTAGTATTTACCGCGTGATATCCTCAGACGAAATAGTAAATGTTGGCACAGTGGTTAGCGTCACGGCTTTTTTTTTTTTGTTTTTGTAATTTTGTGTCTCTTTTCGACACCCGATCATTACTTTTAGTTTCGTTTTTCATTTATATAGCCATGTCTGTAGAAGATTTCTGAACGATTGTTTTCCAGTGTATATTGATATAATGTTGTCCCTATTCGTCTATTAATTGTAATTCATATGAATAAATTACAAGAAAAGGAATAAAAGTTATTTGAAATTATTTTCGGTGAAATTCCTTTAGTGTATCTTGATTCAAAATCAATTGCAAGCGTTAGTTTTCAAAAAAAAATTGTTCAAATGGCTCTGAGCACTATGGGACTTAACATCTGAGGTCATCAGTCCCCTAGAACTTAGAACTAATTAAACCTAACTAACCTAAGAACATGACATACATCCATGCGCAAGGCAGGATTGCTACCTGCAACCGTAGCGGTCCTGCGATTCCATACTGAAGGGCCTAGAACCGCTCGGCCACTCCAGCCGCCGTATTTTTCCAGAAAGTGATCCGCGAAGTTATTGACAACGCACGAAATCTTTCCAGAGTGAGTTAATACGAATAAATGTCGCTGTGACAAACTTCCCTTCGCGCGATGCTCGTGGTGTTCGGAATATCTGTGGTACGAATGTGTCTGCGATCGATATTATCCAAGATAACGCGCCAAATTTTCCCCAATAATGAACGACTGAATAAATTACAAGAATTAATATAAGAATTGACACGAGAAGCAAATAACAGAGTATTAGAATTTAAAAAGATTGTAGCACCTCAACATACCGTACACATAAATACACTGATAAGCCAGAAAATTATGACCGCCTGCGTTATAGCCGGAATGTTTACCAATGGCAAGTGTAAGAGCGCCGACGCGTCGTGGCGTTAAAGCAACGAGGCCTTGGTATGTGTCTGCAGCAGTTGGCATCACATCTGCACACATAAGTCACCTGTTGTTGTTGTTGTTGTTGTTGTGGTCTTCAGTCCTGAGACTGGTTTGATGCAGCTCTCCATGTTCCCCTAAATTCCGGGGAGGCGAGCGATGAGTTCTGATGCCAAGTTCAGTCACATCCCAGATGTGTTCGATCGCGTTCAGATCTGGCGAGGTGAGGGCCAGAAAATCAACTGGAACTCGCCACTGTGTTCGTCTAACCACTCCATCACACTGCTGACCTTGTGACATGGTGCATTATCTTGCTGAAAAATGTCACTGCCGTCGGGGAACATGATCGTCATGAACGGCTGCACGTGATCTGCAACCAGTGTATGCTACTCCTTCGCCATCATGATGCCTTGCAGAAGCTGCTCTGCATCCAGGGATGCCCATGAGAATGTTCCCCAGAGCATAGTGGAGCTGCTGTCAGCTTGTCTCCGTCCCGCACTACAGTTCAAAATGGTTCAAATGGCTCTGAGCACTACGGGACTTAACTTCTGAGGTCATCAGTCCCCTAGAACTTAGAACTACTTAAACCTAACTAACCTAAGGACATCACACACATCCATGCCCGAGGCAGGATTCGAACCTGCGACCGTAGCGGTCACGCGGTTCCAGACTGTAGCGCCTAGAACCGCTCGACCATCCCGGCCGGCGCACTACAGTTGTCCAGGAACTGTTCCCTGGAAGAGGACGGATCCGTGCCCACCCATCGGCGTGATTAAGAAAGTGTCAGCATTTATCAGACCATGCGACCCTCTGCCACTGAACCAATGTCCAGTGCCGAAGGTCAATTGCTCATTTCAGTCGCAGTTGCCTATGCTGTGGTGTTAACGTTAGCACATGCATGTATCGTCAGCTTCGGAACCCCATTGTTAGGAGTGTTCGGTGCACTGTGTGTTCAGACACGCTCGTATTCTTCCCAGCATTAAAATCTGAAGTCGGCTCCGCCATAGTTCGCCGCCTGTCATGTTTTGCCAGCCTGTGACATCCTACATGTATAATGACGGGTGGCCGCCCAATCCCACGACGTCTGGACGTGGTTATATCTTCGTTTAGCCACGTGTTGAAGACAATCACTACCTCACTCCTCGAACGCCTGCCAGGTCGTGTAGATCCCGAAACACCAACCCTACGGGGCATCAGTAACTACCCTCTGTCAGATATATCGTATGCCTTCACCATTTTAGTTAAGGACAGCACGCTCCGTGATACCACATATACCGTGCTTGTGTCTGACTAGCTGTCGTTCCTCGCCAGTTGACGCTGCTATCGGCTGGACCGGTTTACATCGATGGTAGGTCGGTGGTCATTATGTCTGTCTGCTCAGTCTATTACACTACTGGCCATTAGAATTGCTACACCAAGAAGAAATGCAGATGATAAACGGGTATTCATTGGGCAAATATATTATACTGGAAACTGACATGTGATTACATTTTCACGCAATTTGAGTGCATCGATCCTGAGAAATCAGTACCAAAAACAACCACCTCTGGCCATAATAATGCCCTTGATACGCCTGGGCATTGAGTCAAACACAGCTTGGAAGGCGGTACAGTTACAGCTGCCCATGCAGCTTCAACACGATACCACAGTTCATCAATAGTAGTGACTGGCGTATTGTGACGAGCCAGCTGCTCGGCCACCATTAACCAGACGTTTTCAATTGCTGAGAGATCTGGAGAATGTGCTGGCCAGCGCACCAGTCGAACATTTTCTGTATCCAGAAAGGGCCGTACAGGACCAGCAAAGGCGGTCGAGCATTTTCCTGCTGAAATGTAGGGTTTCGCAGGGATCGAATGAAGGGTACAGCCACGGGTCGTAACACATCTGAAATGTAACGTCCGCTGTTCAAAGTGCCGTCAACGCGAACAAGAGGTGACCGAGACGTGTAACCAGTGGCACCCCAAACCATCACGCCGGGTGATACGCCAGCATGGCTATGACGAATACACGCTTCCAATATCCGCTTCACCGCGATGTCGCCAAACACGGATGCGAACGTTATGATGCTGTAAACAGAACCTGGATTCCTGCAAACAGAACCTGGATTCATCCGACAAAAAGACGTTTTGCCACTCGTGCAGCCAAGTTCGTCGTTGAGTACACCATCGCAGGCGCTGCCGTCTGTGATGCAATGTCAAGGGTAATCGCAGCCACGGTCTCCGAGCTGATAGTCCATGATGCTGCAAACGTCATCGAACTGTACGTGCAGATGGTTGTTGGCTGCACGATACGTTAAAGCCATGCGGATAAGATGCCTGTGCCGGCCGGGGTGGCCGAGCGGTTCTAGGCGCTCCAGTTTAGAACCGCGCGACCGCTACGGTCGCAGGTTCGAATCCTGCCTCGGGCATGGGTGTGTGTGATGTGCTTAGGTTAGTTAGGTTTAAGTAGTTCTAAGTTCTAGGGGACTGATGACCTCAGAAGTTAAGTCCCATAGTGCTCAGAGCCATTTGAACCATTTAAGATGCCTGTCATCTCGACTGCTACTGATACGAGGCCGTTGGGATCCAGCACGGTGTTCCGTATTACCCTCCTGAACCCACCGATTCCATATTCTGCTAACAGTCATTGGATCTCGACCAACGCGAGAAGCAATATCGCGATACGATAAACCGCAATCGCGCTAGGCTACAATCCGACCTTTATCAAAGTCGGAAACGTGATGGTACGCATTTTTCCTACTTACTCGTGGCACCACAACAACGTTTCACCCGGCAACATCGGTCAACTGCTGTTTGTGTATGAGAAATCGGTTGGAAACTTTCCTCATGTCAGGACGTTGTAGGTGTCGCCACCGGCGCCAACCTTGTGTGAATGCTCTGAAAAGCTAATCATTTGCATATCACAGCATCTTCTCCCTGTCGGTTAAATTTCGCGTCTGTAGCACGTTATCTTCGTGGTGTAGCATTTTTAACGGCCAGTAGTGTGTGTAATAAATGTATGATACTTACTGTGATATCCAGTTGCAATTTTACAATTAATATGGCGTCCTAGTATTCCGTAATCTATAAAAACGTTCGTGTGGTAAAATTCTACGAACATGGCTAGGTAAGTGAAAAACCTAACAATAAAACAAAGTGATACAACTATTGGCGTTTCGAACACAGGGCGCAAAGTTATTAAGCCGGGACGCTAACCACTGAGCCACCATTTCGTTTTGGGACAGCGAGCTGTAAAAGGCACATATAGTATCTCGAAAATACCGCGATAGCTTTGTCCATCGTTTTTTCAGAAACGGTCGAGTATGTGCGGATAAATCGAGATATGTATTCGCTTATTTTGACCCCACTTCCACTGAGTGAATTTCCTGGGAAATCGAGTGATGGCATTCGCAGCGTTCTCCTCGTTAATATGGTAATCAACGGTGACGTACGATGTACGAGTGTGCTTATGGCCCTACAGATTTGCCTAGAATTATTATTTCTGAATCAAGCTTTGCGTTGGTCCGTCGTCCTAATTCCGCAGTTCCCCTGTCTGCTGCTTCTAGGTTTCCTTAAGAGGAATTTATAAATGGACTACAAAACCTACAGAACGCCTGTTGATTTTAATCATGCCTATTTTCGTTCTTCCTTTTTCAGGCACCAATTTATTGTTTCGTGCAAACTATTTAACCAAATTGTGCAAAGACCGGCAAGTAAAGCGGATTTGACTAACTGACATTACGAGAGGCGGACCCGACAATATTGAAGGAGGCAGGGAGCCTTCTGTTGCCAGTAGAGAAGGAGCAACAGCAGAATGGGTCTGTCAGGAGAGTTCAGTTTGACTTCGAACGTGTGTTAGTCACTGAGTGTTATCTGACTAACATATCTGACGGGGAATTTCAAGCATTCTAAAGCTACCTGAGACGCCCTGCTAAACCCGCATGACAGGACAGGGGCCAAAATAAGCGGCTGTCAGTTACACTCGAACATGCAACCTTTTATTTGATCAATCGTTACAACAGCCAAGAAAAAAGACACAGTTTTAGTTTTGGAACTTAATTAGCGTATGAATGCACCGTACAATCTTATGTCTTAAGGGCAGGACCACTTTAATTTATAACGTCTGAAAGCCAATAACTTAAAGCTGAACCCCAACCAGAAATTTAAAAGGCAAAGCCTTATCTTAGAACAGTTCCTTAATTAGGTTGAAGGCCCCAAGAATCTGACACTTTAAGAGCAAAACAACTTAAATTCAAAATCGGCTGAAGGCCCAACACTTAAAACTCAATAACATTAATTTTAAAAATGCCAAATGCTTTATGTAAAACAGATCTTAAATTAGGATGAAGGATATTTAAAGCTCGATTCTCACAAAACTTTTTTTTACTATTAGAGCATTCATTCTGAAAACTAGAACTAGTCGTCAAAACAGGTTATACACAAAAAAAACCTGTGACTTGCAGATGACTTTGTACTGTTTGGAGATGTGTCAAGAATGCAAGGCAATAATACACTTAAATTTCTCTCTATATATCACAGTCAGTTTATCAAAGCTGCAAAGAAATACACTCCTGGAAATTGAAATAAGAACACCGTGAATTCATTGTCCCAGGAAGGGGAAACTTTATTGACACATTCCTGGGGTCAGATACATCACATGATCACACTGACAGAACCACAGGCACATAGACACAGGCAACAAAGCATGCACAATGTCGGCACTAGTACAGTGTATATCCACCTTTCGCAGCAATGCAGGCTGCTATTCTCCCATGGAGACGATCGTAGAGATGCTGGATGTATTCCTGTGGAACGGCTTGCCATGCCATTTCCACCTGGCGCCTCAGTTGGACCAGCGTTCGTGCTGGACGTGCAGACCGCGTGAGACGACGCTTCATCCAGTCCCAAACATGCTCAATGGGGGACAGATCCGGAGATCTTGCTGGCCAGGGTAGTTGACTTACACCTTCTAGAGCACGTTGGGTGGCACGGGATACATGCGGACGTGCATTGTCCTGTTGGAACAGCAAGTTCCCTTGCCGGTCTAGGAATGGTAGAAAGATGGGTTCGATGACGGTTTGGATGTACCGTGCACTATTCAGTGTCCCCTCAACGATCACCAGTGGTGTACGGCCAGTGTAGGAGATCGCTCCCCACACCATGATGCCGGGTGTTGGCCCTGTGTGCCTCGGTCGTATGCAGTCCTGATTGTGGCACTCACCTGCACGGCGCCAAACACGCATACGACCATCATTGGCACCAAGGCAGAAGCGACTCTCATCGCTGAAGACGACACGTCTCCATTCGTCCTTCCATTCACGCCTGTCGCGACACCACTGGAGGCGGGCTGCACGATGTTGGGGCGTGAGCGGAAGACGGCCTAACGGTGTGCGGAACCGTAGCCCAGCTTCATGGAGACGGTTGCGAATGGTCCTCGCCGATATCCCAGGAGCAACAGTGTCCCTAATTTGCTGGGAAGTGGCGGTGTGGTCCCCTACGGCACTGCGTAGGATCCTACGGTCTTGGCGTGCATCCGTGCGTCGCTGCGGTCCGGTCCCAGGTCGACGGGCACGTGCACCTTCCGCCGACCACTGGCGACAACATCGATGTACTGTGGAGGCCTCACGCCCCACGTGTTGAGCAATTTGGCGGTACGTCCACCCGGCCTCCCGCATGCCCACTATACGCCCTCGCTCAAAGTCCGTCAACTGCACATACGGTTCACGTCCACGCTGTCGCGGCATGCTACCAGTGTTAAAGACTGCGATGGAGCTCCGTATGCCACGGCAAACTGGCTGACACTGACGGCGGCGGTGCACAAATGCTGCGCAGCTAGCGCCATTCGACGGCCAACACCGCGGTTCCTGTTGTGTCCGCTGTGCCGTGCGTGTGATCATTGCTTGTACAGCCCTCTCGCAGTGTCCGGAGCAAGTATGGTGGGTCTGACACACCGGTGTCAATGTGTTCTTTTTTCCATTTCCAGGAGTGTAGATACACATGAGACATCCATTATGTGTGTTTACAAGAGCTTCCTTGTTTGGAATTATTTAATTAGTTGTAGTTGCAATTTGACTTGCAGTCGCCTATGTATCCGTACATTTATGTTACCAACATACGTCTAACAAGAATTTTCCATAGTTGTTGCAGACCTTTTTAAAATTGAACAACACCGCATCCGCCTCCTGCTTTCCTCAGTTCATGGCAATCTATTATATTCGCAGTGAAGTTTCAATTTATTGTATGCTAGTATGCTCATGTACTTCCATTGCGTTTCAGAATCTCTTTACCTTACTCACTTTTTTCCCCCAACAAAAGAGGCCAGTAACATCTAAAATTCCTCCAGCTGTGGAATGCCGTTAAGGTCATACGCTGAAACAATTTTTGGCTATTTATGTAGTATGGAGCACTCAACAGCAGCTACAATTTTTTTGTTGCAGATAAAGAGATGGTAGTGAGACGTTCACCGGCTAGGTACTGCTGAAATACATTTTTTTAGAATTAGCTGATCACCTTCAACCGTCAGGAAATATCTTAGGTCGGGTTGCTATCGCAAATCCTGTTTAACGAGTAGAGCGATTTTGCTGTTGCATAGACGACAGAACAATGTGGTAATATAAATTGTTTGTTAGAGACGGCAGTGCACAGTGCATCATCCCAAAACCGAGCAACATATAAGCCAGTGGTGACACATGACGAAACTGATGAAATCCAAAGTATAAGTCACGGTTCTTCGATCTTTCGAGGCTAAAAAATATGGATCACGAGCTTTTCATTGAACAAGGTGTGGTGTCACCGCCAGACACCACACTTGCTAGGTGGTAGCTTAAATCGGCCGCGGTCCATTAGTACATGTCGGACCCGCGTGTCGCCACTGGCAGTGATCGCAGACCGAGCGCCACCACACGGCAGGTCTCGAGAGACTTACTAGCACTCGCCCCAGTTGTACGACGACTTTGCTAGCGACTACACTGACGAAGCCTTTCTCTCATTTGCCGAGAGACAGTTAGAATAGCCTTGAGCTAAGTCCATGTCTACGACCTAGCAAGGCGCCATTTGTAACATTGCATGTATGTAAAGAGTCTCACTTGTATCGCCACAATCTCCAGATGGCTCATCAAGAACGATGTATACAAAGGATGGATTAAAGTTAAGTATTTTAGAAGCTACGTACTTTTCTTTATAACATTCATTACGTATCCTGTTTCAGACCTCACTCCATCCTTCGTGAGTTAGCGCGTGCATCTTGGCCGCCTCTTTCAATTAGTGTGCGTAGTGTTGGCAAGTCTGCCGACACTACACAAGGTAGCACAGTTAACCAACACTAACGCCTTCGTATGCAAAAAGGATAGAACGTGGCACATCAGGAGAAATGAACCTCGTTATAGACATCAAAAGATAGGCTGCTTCAGCTCGACAATGCCACCATTCATACCATGCTGAGAATGAGACAGTCTGTCAGATTAATTTCTGTACTGGGATGAAAAGGGTATAAAACAGAAGCCTTATCATGACATATGAAGTTTGAAGAAAAACACCTAAAATACAGGAAATGGCATTTACGGAAGCAAGCAATCAGCTCGGATGGTAGTTGATCAAATGTCTCGAAAGAATGTGTAATGGTGACTACACAAGTAAGTTCATGTTTGACAAGCATGTGAGAGGATGCTTTACCGTTGTTGGATAAATTTGTACAAGGATCAGGACTGTAAAAGCAGCTTGATGCTTGATCTGATTTCAATTATGCATGTTTTAGCAAGTGCAAGCGTGTGCATGCTTTATCATGTGTACTGAGAACAGATGAAAAAAAAATGAAGTCCCATGCATCTTTACAGAGCGTAGGCGAACGACGCGGGAGACCCGCACCGCTTTACTAGGCAAGGTCCTAGTGGAGGTGGTTTGCCATTGCCTTCCTCCGACCGTGATGGGGATGAATGCTGATGATGAAGACGATACAAGACCCAGTCATCTCGAGGCAGGAAAAATCTCTGACCTCGCCGGGAATCGAACCCGGGACCCCGTGCTCGGGAAGCGAGAACGCTACCGCCAGACCACGAGCAGCAGAACAGACAGTCTTGTGCAAACAGTAGCCAGTGATTTTATTTAATTGTTTTTCCTCCTGTTTATTGTAGCACTGAGTTCTTTAATACAGGGTGTTTCAAAAATGACCGGTATATTTGAAACGGCAATACAAACTAAACGAGCAGCGATAGAAATACACCGTTTGTTGCAATATGCTTGGGACAACAGTACATTTTCAGGCGGACAAACTTTCGAAATTACAGTAGTTACAATTTTAAACAACAGATGGCGCTGCAAGTGATGTGAAAGATATAGAAGACAACGCAGTCTGTGGGTGCGCCATTCTGTACGTCGTCTTTCTGCTGTAAGCGTGTGCTGTTCACAACGTGCAAGTGTGCTGTAGACAACATGGTTTATTCCTTAGAACAGAGGATTTTTCTGGTGTTGGAATTCCACCGCCTAGAACACAGTGTTGTTGCAACAAGACGAAGTTTTCAACGGAGGTTTAATGTAACCAAAGGACCGAAAAGCGATACAATAAAGGATCTGTTTGAAAAATTTCAACGGACTGGGAACGTGACGGATGAACGTGCTGGAAAGGTAGGGCGACCGCGTACGGCAACCACAGAGGGCAACGCGCAGCTAGTGCAGCAGGTGATCCAACAGCGGCCTCGGGTTTCCGTTCGCCGTGTTGCAGCTGCGGTCCAAATGACGCCTACGTCCACGTATCGTCTCATGCGCCAGAGTTTACACCTCTATCCACACAAACTTCAAACGCGGCACCCCCTCAGCGCCGCTACCATTGCTGCACGAGAGACATTCGCTAACGATATAGTGCACAGGATTGATGACGGCGATATGCATGTGGGCAGCATTTGGTTTACTGACGAAGCTTATTTTTACCTGGACGGCTTCGTCAATAAACAGAACTGGCGCATATGGGGAACCGAAAAGCCCCATGTTGCAGTCCCATCGTCCCTGCATCCTCAAAAAGTACTGGTCTGGGCCGCCATGTCTTCCAAAGGAATCATTGGCCCATTTTTCAGATCAGAAACTATTACTGCATCACGCTATCTGGACATTCTTCGTGAATTTGTGGCGGTACAAACTGCCTTAGACGACACTGCGAACACCTCGTGGTTTATGCAAGATGGTGCCCGGCCACATCGCACGGCCGACGTCTTTAATTTCCTGAATGAATATTTCGATGATCGTGTGATTGCTTTGGTCTATCCGAAACATACAGGAGGCGGCGTGGATTGGCCTCCCTATTCGCCAGACATGAACCCCTGTGACTTCTTTCTGTGGGGACACTTGAAAGACCAGGTGTACCGCCAGAATCCAGAAACAATTGAACAGCTGAAGCAGTACATCTCATCTGCATGTGAAGCCATTCCGCCAGACATGTTGTCAAAGGTTTCGGGTAATTTCATTCAGAGACTACGCCATATTATTGCTACGCATGGTGGATATGTGGAAAATATCGTACTATAGAGTTTCCCAGACCGCAGCGCCATCTGTTGTTGAAAATTGTAACTACTGTAATTTTGAAAGTTTGTCTGCCTGAAAATGTACTGTTGTCCCAACCATATTGCAACAAACGGTGTATTTCTATCGCTGCTCGTTTAGTTTTTATTGCCGTTTCAAATATACCGGTCATTTTTGAAACACCCTGTATAATATTAAATGGAGAACAAGTGAAGAACAACAGCAGTAGTGTATGGCACTTTCCGTAGGTGTCTGCTGTCAATAACTGATGTGGGAATAATATTCTATTTTATTTTATTTGACCACCCTTTACTCCACGTACCACATTTCCTCTCATGTATTTTTCGTAACAGAAGCAAGAATGCTGCCAAAGCCAGCGCGTCATCGTCTGAGCTCGACTTTTCTGGTAAACAAATATTCTTGAACAGTGTAGAGGTGCGAGGAGTTTGTTTATGCTTGCCCATACCTGTTTGTCCACCATGCAATTACGTATGGAGCCGTCTTAATGGTGAAAACCTGCGGAATCGCCTGCCCCTGTTCGTTCTCCAGCGCGAAAGAAATTTCGATAATTAGTCTGACATCGTACATTTAGGGTGAAATTGTGCTTTACCCTTATCGAGCATGCATTTATATCTTTACACCGAGCAGTGTGAAGACTAATCTGACGCAGTTCTCTACGCTAGCATATCATGTGCAAGTCACTTTATCCTTGAATAAGTATTGCAACCTACCTCCACGTGAGCTAGCTTGCCGGCCGCGGTGGTCTAGCGGTTATAGGCGCGCAGTCTGGGACCGCGCGACTGCTACGGTCGCAGGTTCGAATCCTGCCTCGGGCATGGATGTGTGTGATGTCCTTAGGTTAGTTAGGTTTAAGTTGTTCTAAGTTCTAGGGCAATGATGACCACAGATGTTAAGTCCCATAGTGCTCAGAACAATTTGAACCATTTTTTGAGCTAGCTTCCTGCAGTTAAGGCACGGTCTACCACTACAAACTTTACTTTCTAGCTTCCCTCGATACCTACATTAACTATTCATTGATTCCTCACGGTGATACCCTTATTTTACTCGAGTTTTACCATAAGGCTCTCTTCTCCCCAACTTGACGCAACACCTTGTTATTACTTCGTGATCTACCCACTTAGTCTTCAGCATTCTTCCATAACACAATATTTTAGTAGATTCTACTAGCCTCTTTTCTGTAGAGTTTTTGGTCCATGTTCTTCTTCAGTACATGGCAACACTGGAGGTAAATAATTTTAGAAGAAGTGTCTTTTATCCCCTCTCTATTCGTGGTATGCATTTTATACTGTCTTTAAGTTATGTTTTTGTCCAGACAACAAAACTGATCTACCACTTTTAGGAAATGACACCCTACAAAGCATAGGGAGATGGAACAATAGCCACAGTGAAGGGAACCAAATAAAGGAGAAAACCTCAAAAGAAAAACAGCGTGCTGGGATATCTAAAGATGGTGGCCCCACCACCTGGCTGTCCTGGCTACAGATCGGTATCACGTAAGGGGGGCATTATAACATTACTTAGAGTCTGCAGAAAAGAAACAAGTGGCTCTTTTTGTACTTTAATTTCCTCAGCGTTGCCTACTCTATTTGGACTACATTCCATTCCCCTTGTATTACTTTTGTACGACGATCATGTAATAAGCTATTTTCAAGACAGTATGCTCATCCTATAAGTGATCTAAGACTTTTGCCATTTGAAATGTATTTACCATGTCACCTGTAGAACCTTAGAAATTGTCTTTTCTTCATGTAAACATGGAATGCAGGGCAGGGTGGGTGGGAAATCGTGACTGACAGACGCAAGGGGCATTGTGCTAATGTAGTGGCGAAAGTTGAAAATTTGTATCGGATCGGGATTCGAACCCGGACTTGCCGCTTCGCGCGGGCGGTTGCCTTAACCGCTTCAGCCACCCGACCGCTGTCCCTCACTGACATAATTTACAAATTCCCGCAGGCTGCAAAGCCGTGTTCCTAGTCAATTACTCTCTCCACTCTCAAATTCTGATTCCCGTACGAGTTCGGACAATACTTGTGTATTCGCACTTAAACGGACGTCGAGGAGCCGCCCCCCTCCTTCTCAGAAATGTACACACATGTTGAGATAAAAAACAGAACACCTTCAACGGCTAGAGATAGGACGTTCATATTCACAGGACATGTAAATTAGTATATTCTGCAGGAATGATTAGCCTTTGAACCATGTCGGCCCGCAGGATCAAGGTCAACAACAATATCGCGCCACAACGCCACTACCCGTAAAATGTGCCTGCGGCTCTCGTTGCCGCTATAAACCGAAGGTAATGGATCAGTGTGACTTGAGCACACGTGCAGGATGCCTCGCAGACATATGCGCGAACCGTACCGTCATATCAGACGCATTACTGGCATGAGAGAATGTGATGCATCCATCCGGGAAATTCCTGCCCGTGTGGGCCGAAGTGTTTCGGTCCGCAACAGGTGCGTGCAGAATGGTTCACGGAACGCCGTGGAACATGACGCGATGGGCCAAGTCGCACCACCCAGACCACTCCCCCGAGAAGGTCGACACATCCGAATGAAATTTCAGAACAGATCTCCATCCTCCTCGGCTCTGGCGCAGCAATGGAACAGTGGAACACATTGCACACTATCAGGGGTGACAGTTTATCACTGTGTATCATGGCATGGGTTACGTGCGCGTCGTCTACATTTAAGGGGCTCCGGAAAGGCTCAAAATCATGAAAAGTTCAATTTTTACTTTTTTGCGTTTCCTGAATCTGCAGACTATTACCTTTTAATATATATATAATTTATTCAATTCCGAAGACTACAACTATTTTTAAATTTTTTTGAAATGTGTTCTACATGGGCGTGAGTCACTGTGGCGCTGTTAAACTGCTGTCAAATGGTGTTATTATTAACGTCCGTGTTCATCAGGTACATTTTAGTGATGTGAGATAAAGTATGTGTTGTGGCTAACCTGTGATGGTTCAATATATATCGCTGGTGTGATTGTCGATTGTTTCATGTTTATTTACTCTGTCGTTATCTCGAAAATATTCGTAATTAATTCTGTTTCTTGAGTCTCTGTTTTGTTGAAGTATAATAATGAGTAAAAGTAATGTTATTAGAAATCCTCTGAAGGCTTTTAAGAAAAGGAGAAATGTTGGAAAGCCAAAGGTATGTGTTATTACTGTAAACAATAAAGACGATGAAAATCCCCAACATAGCTTGTGTCCCAAAGAAGAAGACAGTTGGTGTAAATATAACAAAGGATTGCTAACTGGTGAAGTGTACACTCATAAGCATAGTCTGCCTCATGCAATAATGGAGGTGATAAAACCTATTTTCAGAGACTTAGCAGCACCTGAACTGTTGAAAAAGTGTATTCACAGAAAAACTCAAAACCCCAATGAAAGTGTAAATAGTGTTATATGGTCGAGAATCCCCAAGACTGTATTTGTTGGAATAGAAACACTTCACTTTGGTGTGTATGATGCTGTTGCGACTTTCAATGATGGCAACATTGTAAGGTGCAAGGTATTTAGAAATATGGGAATGAAGATAGGTTCTAACATGGTACGAGCGATGCTTGCTTTAGACAAGGAACGCCTTCGGGCTGCAGACAGGGCTGTAAAGAGTCTAGAAATACAAGCAAGAGTAAACAGGAGGAGGAACAAGAGGAAGCTGGAGGAGGAGTTTGCAGAGGATGAAGATAATCCATCCTATGGACCTGGAATGCACTAAAAAGTTAATCCAATCTTTGTCGCTCGATTCCCAAAACTTTTATTTTCTCATACTAATTACATGTTTTCTAAGGATCTTCCAAACATATTTGTTTCAGACTTTCAGTAAATGTTACACAGTACCTTCTGCATAATTTAACACAGCCTTTTTCCAAAAAACTGTATATTTTTGAATATATAAATAAAAAATTGCAAAAAAAATGTTGTGAATTTTCATTACAATTGAAAAAAAAATCATCTTTAATAACTGAACTAAAATTTTGTAAAATCCCTGTGTTAAGTTGTAGCCCATATTCCAATAAATAATCTGTAAAAAGTTCAACTTCCTACCTCAAATACTTTGTGAGGAAAGATGTAATTTATAAGCGTTATTTTAACATTGCAAGTATAGGGCGTTCCGGAGCCCCTTAAAGAATGTGCTGAGACATGTGGTGCACGGGACAACGTCGCTGGGGACAGGAATGGCATCAGTAGTGTTTTCGGCCGAATCAAGGTTTTGCTTGTTTTAAAATGATGGTCGCATTTTGCTTCGCATCAGACAGGGGCAGCGGCGTGCCAGTGACTGCATTCGCACAAGAGATACAGCGCCAACTTGAGGCCATGTGGTTTCAGGTGCTATTGGGTACAACCACAAATCAGGGCACCGTGACCAATGCGACATATGTGAAAGACGTCCTGCTATCCGTAGAAATATCCTTTGTGCACAACATCTCAGATGCCATTTTTCGGCAAGACAATGCACAATCCATGTTGCTGCAAGGTGACGTGTTTTCTCGTGTCACAGGATGTCAGAGTTTTGCTCTCGCCCGCCATATCACCAGACTTGTCGCCAATCGAAAATCTGTGGGATACGGTGAAACAACGGGTGCAGTGCTGTAACACAGTGCCAACCACCACGGGTGCACTTTGGAAACAGGTGAATGCAGCATGGATGGCTATACCACAGAACATCATTCGCGCATTTTTCACGCGTCGATGCCATCACGCATGGAAAAAGTTATCACGGCCCATGGCTGACCCTATGCCTACTAGGTGACAGGACACATGCTAAACCGAGGTGACTGAAATACTGGTCATTTCTGGAGAACATAGTAGTGTACATGTCCTACGAATCCTAAAGTCCTATCTCCAGTCGTTGAAGGTCTTCTGCTTTTTTTCTGAACATCGGTGTTTATATACAGTTTTGCGTCTTCACCCTTAACTTTTATTGTCCTTCCAAATTTATCTATGGTTTCCTTTACCGCTTTCTTGAAACACAGACAGATTGACATTGGGGTCTTTTCTACTCACTGTTCTGCACCCTCTTCATCTCGTTCGACTTTTATACCTACAGTCTTCTTCTGCCCAAGTTGTAGACAACCTATGGCTCCCAGTATTTTATCTCTGCTACCTTGAAAATTCCAATGACTGTCTTCTATTTAAGAATGGTTTTGGCTAAGATTTCTAAAACTCTAAAAATGCTTTAAATGTAGGATCGCCTTTTTTCAACCTATCTCTTAAGAGAGATCGAAGACAACTCACGACTGTGATAATGAAGTGCTCAGATATTTTAACGAAATCTTTTTGGTATTAGGGAGCGTCATTACGAAACACTAAAAACAACTAAAATACGGAAGTTTCGACCGATTTTGCACGGTCCTTTCCATGGCAACTAACACGGTTTTTACTTTCAACTGCGTCCTGCCCTTCAGCGAAACGTTACCGCTGTTTCTAACTCTTCTCTCCATGGCGGTTAGCTCAGAACGTGAATAAATACGGCCTGAAAATACAATCCAAGTGAAAAGACAGGGAACCAGTAATTCAAAATGTACACATTTCGTGTCCTTGTATATTTTTTTAATAACGTTTGGCGCTGGCCAGCTATTATGGAACTGGGCCAGCTACTTGGTGACAAAAAATGTCAAGGTGCGCCAGAAACCCGCTCTCATAGACAGCAAATTAGTGTGTCCGCCGCTGCTAACGGCTGGAGGGCGAATATAACATTTGGTTTGATACAGAGAGCTTTATTGAGACCCGAGCGGTTCTAGGCGCTACAGTCTGGGACCGCCCGACCGCTACGGTCGCAGGTTCGAGTCCTGCCTCGGGCATGGATGTGCGTGATGTTCTTAGGTTAGTTAGGTTTAAGTAGTTCTAAGTTCTAGGGTAATGATGACCTTAGAAGTTAAGTCCCATAGTGCTCAGAGCCATTTTATTGGGGCTGAAGAAACAGAGGCAGTGTTGTGCCTATTTAGCTAACTTCCTCGTGGATACTTAAAAGAAATTACATTTCCTTCCCCTTTCACCTTATGTTTGAACATTGTTACAGTTAAGGATTAAATTCATTGTCAGACAGGAATCAGAAAGTATAGCGTAGTATATAGAACTCTGAATTTCGAGAATGCGAAGTGAATTCAATCCACATACCGAATTAAAGATTGTTGATCTGATACTCCATCGAAACAAGGGTGGGTGGGGAAAAGAGGGGGGGGGGGGGGAGGGAAGTAATGTGAAATTTTCTGTGGGGTAAAAGCCATAAAGGTTCGATTACGGTTTATCCACGACAGTGAACTATTTTTTTAAAAAATGTTATTATAGTTTCACCAGATTGTAACAGTTATAAGATCATGAAAATCGTCAGCCATTTGGATAAGGCACACTCCTGATGTTTCTTCACATATACAAACCACTATGCTACTGTATACACTGATGAGTCAAAAGATAATGACCATCTACTTAATATCAGGTTAGTCCACATTGCGAGCGCCATACAGTAGCCATTCTGTATGGAATGGTTCAAAATGGCTCTGAGCACTATGGGACTTAACAGGTATGGTCATCAGTCCCCTAGAACTTAGAAATACTTAAACTTAACTAACCTAAGGACATCACACAACACCCAGTCATCACGAGGCAGAGAAAATCCCTGACTCCAAGGGGAATCGAAACTGGTGTATGGAATGGTTCTGACAAGTTCTTCGAAAGTTTGAAGAGATGTTTGACACCAGATGTCTATGCACAGGCCACGCAATTACCGCAAATTACGAACAGGTGGATTCTGGGCGCCGCAAAGTAGTGTCCCACGCGTGTTCAATCGGCTCCGGTTTTACTGTGACAAAATTGAATTAAATTCACAGAGCCATGTGTATTTAGTGACATACCAAATCTCGCGTTCATACAACCTTTAGTAAATTTTTTAATGCCCTTAATTATGTTACAAAGCCGGCCGGGGTGGCCGAGCGGTTCTAGGCGGTACAGTCTGGAGCCGCGCGACCGCTACGGTCGCAGGTTCGAATCCTGCCTCGGGCATGGATGTGTGTGACGTCCTTAGGTTAAATGAAATGATAATTAAATAGACACCCTAGCTGCAAGCAGGCGTTGATACACTTCATTGGGGACATGTTGAAAATGTGTGCCCCGACCGGGACTCGAACCCGGGATCTCCTGCTTACATGGCAGACGCTCTATCCATCTGAGCCACCGCGGGCACAGAGGATAGTGCGTCTGCAGGGACTTATCCCTTGCACGCTCCCCGTGAGATCCACATTCCCAACATGTCCACAACACTACATACGTAGTGCGCCTAATAGATGTTTGCCCATCATACTCATCCCCAATGAAGTGTATCAACGCCTGCTTGCAGCTAGAGTGTCTATTTAATTATCATTTCATTTCGAGCAAAGCTGCATGCTCATCGACGGTAACTGTTATTTCGGGAACACATACTACCGTCATATGTAGTTAAAAATATGGGTTCCCGGCCTTTGACCTTCTTGTGCGAACGCACACGCTATGCCCGAACTCGTACGGGACTTGGTAAATTAATCTGCCACGAGTAATGAGTATGATGGGCAAACATCTATTAGGCGCACTACGAATGTAGTGTTGTGGACATGTTGGGAATGTGGATCTCACGGGGAGCGTGCAAGGGATAAGTCCCTACAGACGCACTATCCTCTGTGCCCGCGGTGGCTCAGATGGATAGAGCGTCTGCCATGTAAGCAAGAGATCCCGGGTTCGGGTCCCGGTCGGGGCACACATTTTCAACATGTCCCCAATGAAGTACATCAACGCCTGTATGCAGCTAGGGTGTCTATTTAATTATCATTTCATTTCGAGCAAAGCTGCATGGTCATCGACGGTAACTGTTCTTTCGGGAACATATACTACCGTCATATATACTCCTTAGCTTAGTTAGGTTTAAGTAGTTCTAAATTCTGGCGGACTGCTGACCTCAGATGTTAAGTCCCATAGTGCTCAGAACCATCTGTACCTGTGGTGTCACCGCCAGACACCACACTTGCTAGGTGGTAGCCTTTAAATGGGCCGCGGTCCGGTAGTATACGTCGGACCCGCGTGTCGCCACTATCAGTGATTGCAGACCGAGCGCCGCCACACGGCAGGTCTAGAGACTTCCTAGCACTCGCCCAGTTGTACAGCCGACTTTGATAGCGTTGGTTCACTGGCAAATTACGCTCTCATTTGCCGAGACGATAGTTAGTGTGGTGTCACCGCCAGACACCACTCTTGCTAAGTGGTAGCTTTAAATCGGCCGCGGTCCATTAGTACATGTCGGACCCGCGTGTCGCCACTGTCAGTGATCGCAGACCGAGCGCCACCACACGGCAGGTCTCGAGGGACGGACTAGCACTCGCCCCAGTTGTACGGACGACGTAGCTAGCGATGCACACTGACGAAGCCTCGCTCATTTGCAGAGCCGATAGAATAGCCTTCAGCTAAGTCAATGGCTAAGACCTAGCAAGGCGCCATTAGCATTACATAGCTTGTATCTAAAGAGTCTCACTTGTATCGTCAAGAGCGATGTACCACAAGGATGGATTAAAGTTATGTATTCCAGGAGCTACGTACTTTTCTTTATAGCATTCATTACGTATCCTGTTTCAGACCTATCTACTAGCCTGCGTGAGTTAACTCGTGCCTTTCGGCTACTTCCGAGTGGTGTGGCTGTCTTGTTACGCCACAACAGTTGGCGACGGGAGTAAAAGCGGTCTTCTTCTTTATACTTGCTATGCTTACATTTGCTTGTGTCATGGCTTCGCCACAATCTCCAGATGTACTGTCCGAATTTTATCGCTTGCAGAATCAGCAGACGCAGGCGTTATTGGATGCCCTTGGACAGCTCGTCCAGGGTCAACGTGCAATGCAACACGATGCGGCAGCCGCCGCTTCACCGCTACCGCAGCCACAACATGCTGTTGCACCCCCGTTCCGGCCATTTGACCCGGCTGTGGAAAGCTGGACGGAGTGGTCACGCCAATTTGGATTCCATCTCGCCGCCTACAGAATTCAAGGCAACGAGCGGCAGCCTTTTTTATTGGCCTATGTAGGTGTGACCACCTACCGTGTGATAGTGAAATTGTTTCCCCGACGCGACGTAGCGACTCTGTCCTACGAAGAAATTTTGTCGGCGTTAGATGCCTATTTCAAAGAAACAGTAAATGTCGTTGCAAAAAGGTATACATTCTTTCGTACAAAACGTACGGCTGGTCAGACCAATAGGGAGTGGGTTGCAACATTGCAAGGCCTTACTAGGGATTGTGCTTTTGAGTGTGAATGTGGACTCCCTTATTCAGATACAATGGTACGTGATGCAATTGCACAGAACGTTTCTGATGTTCGTATACGGGAACAGATTTTGAAACTAGTTAATTCCTCCCTTCAACAAGTGATAGACATATTGGATAGGCAAGACACACTTGACTTTACTCAGGAATCATTTGCAACTTCGCCTGCCGTGTGTCACATTACCTGGCACGCCGGGCGCAATGCCCGGAACATTAAACAGCCCTCGCGCTCGTCCGCGCAGCTGCCGCCTAGCTCTCCACGTGTGCCGCGTAAGCGAGAAAATGCAGTGAAATCATGCCCACGAACTAGACATTCGCGTGACAATTGCCTGTCACGCCAAGCTATTTGCTTTTATTGTCATAAGAAAGGACATGTTCAAAGTGTTTGCCAGAAAAAGCTCCGATCAGACAATCACAACCATTCCAGGCCCTTTGCTTCACGCCGGAATCGAACCATGGACAATCAGGCTCGTGAACCTTCGCCCATGGACATTCATGTAGTTAATTCCACTCCGCCCAGTGCCACTTTCTCTAACAGTGACTGTGTTCATCCCACAAATAGTGTGCGTCGACGTCGCCGGAAATCTCGTCCGGTCGCAGGTGCTTCTGTACCGATATCAGATCAAATTGCACGAGAAAGTCGCTCTTGTCGTCAGCAGGACAATAAACTTTTTGTAGACTTGGACTTTGAAGGCAAAGCGATACCATTCCAGCTCGATACCGGAGCTGCAGTTTCGTTGATCAATCACGACACGTACAAACAACTGGGCAAACCTCCGTTGCGTGCCGCAAATGTTCAGCTCACTAGTTATTCAGGACAGCATATTCCTGTGTTAGGACAGTTCACTCTTCTTGCAACATACAAGGGACAAACAAAACTTGTGTCATTTTACGTTCTTCGTTATTCTACTGCAGTGAACTTGTTTGGTTTAGATTTATTTCAGTTGTTTAACTTGTCTATAGTCAATCAGGTCCTATAAGTGAATCAGACGGTGCCTTCAGCCAGTGTTTCTAGTCTATGTGAAGAATTTGCAGACATTTTTGCACCGGGCCTTGGTTGCGCTAAGAACTATAAAGCACATTTGGAACTGAAAGTAAACGTGCAACCGAAATTTTTCAGAGCGCGCAATGTTCCCCACGCATTGCGTGCTGAGGTCGCACGAACATTACACGATTTAGAATCACAAGGTTTAATTGAACGTGTGCAGGCTTCTCTCTGGGCCTCACCCTTAGTGATTTAACCAAAACCTTCCGGAAAATTGAGACTTTGTGTGGACTTCAAAGCTACAGTGAATTCACAATTAGTGGTTGCAACTTTTCCTTTACCCCGCCCGGAAGATCTTTTTGACAAACTGTGCCCGGGTACATATTTTTCGAAGTTGGACCTAGCAGATGCATACTTGCAAATACCGGTGGACGAAGACTCCCAGCGCGTTTTGGTGGTTAACACGCATCTTGGGTTGTATCGCTTCAAAAGACTGCCGTTCGGGTGCGCATCCGCCACTGCATTGTTTCAGCAATATTTACAAACTGTTTGTGCGTCGGTCCCTACTGCTGCAAACTATCTGGACGATATTGTGATCTCCGGAAAGACGGAAGAAGAACATTTAGCCAATCTCAGAACATTATTTCAGGTATTGCGACAAAATGGTCTTCGCTTGCGGAAGGACAAATGTGTGTTTTTTGCTCGGGACTTACCATATTTGGGACATGTAATCAATGCCCAAGGCATACATCCGAATCCCGAGCACCTCCATGCCATACAAGACTTGCCTTCGCCGCAGAATTTGAAGCAGTGAAGTGTGTTGGGAAAAATTAACTATTACAATAAATTTGTGCCGCGCGCTTCTTCCATTTCAGCTCCGCTTCATCGCTTATGCCGTAAAGGTGTTCCGTTCGTCTGGACGCCGGAATGCGAACGCGCCTTTCGCCAGTTGAAATCGGCGTTGCTTTCTAATACTTGCCTTACGCCATTCGATCCCCAGATACCCCTTTTGTTGATGGTGGATGCATCGGATTTCGGGATCGGTGCTGTGCTTGCGCACAAAGATGGATCGCTTGATCGCCCTATTGCCTTTGCGTCGAAATTGCTCTCGTCTGCGCAAAGACATTATTCACAGATTGAGAAAGAAGCTTTGGCTCTCGTATTTGGTGTTACTAAGTGCCATGATTTCTTGTATGGTCATCACTTTACCACCACCAACCACAAACCTTTGACATCGCTTTTTCATCCGAACAAGCCTGTACCTCCACGTACAGCGCAGAAATTTATTCGCTGGTCTATTTTCCTCTCGCAGTACCGCTACGATATCTTGTATCGGTCCACTGCTAAGCACAGAAACGCCGATGCGTTGTCCCGTTTGCCTGTTGCTGAGGATAAAGCATTCGATTCTTCCGAACTTGCTTGCATGTTCATTGATGGGGAAACCGATGACGTGGTCGAATCGTTTCCGATTGATTTTCGTCGTGTAGCTACAGCCACAGCTGCTGACCCTGTCCTTGCTACCGTTTTGCGTTTTGTTGCTACGCAATGGCCTTTGTCAAAGTCACGGATCAAGGATCCGTTGGTTCGCCGATTTTTTGCTCACAAGGAGAGACTTTTTGTACGACGTGGTGTTTTGTTGTTGCGTTCTGATAATGATCAGTCCAGAGTCGTGGTCCCACGTTCGTTACAGTCCTCGGTCTTACGACTTCTCCAACGAGGACATTGGGGTATAGTGCGAACGAAACAACTTGCTCGTCAGCACTGTACTTGGTTCGGAATCGATGCTGCGATTACGAATATGTGCTCTTCTTGTATGGCGTGTGCCGAACAACAATCCGCCCCACCACGGAAATTCTTTGCATGGCCGAAAGCCACTTCCCCTTGGCAACGCTTACACATCGATTTTGCTGGTCCGTTCTGGAATGCTCCGCTATTTTTTGCATTGAAGGTCTTCCACTGTCTATTGTTTCCGACAATGGCCCACAATTCATGTCCGCAGAATTTCAGTCATTCTGCAAGGCCAATGGTATTCATCATCTGACATCCGCGCTGTTTTCGCCTCAGTCAAATGGTGCCGCTGAACGATTGGTCCGGACTTTCAAGTCACAGATGTTGAAGTTGAAAGAGTCGCATTCTCGGGAGGACGTATTTTTGCTCTTTTTGTCTTCGTATCGCTCTCAGCCCCGAGATGGTCGCTCGCCGGCTGAGTTGTTGCACGGTCGTTCTCATCGAACCTTGATGTCTTTGCTGCATCCGCCACATCAGGTTCTTGTGCAGTGGCAGACACCTGCTTTTGCTCCAGGCGACGTTGTCTATTATCGCAACCATCGCGGTTCACAGCGTTGGCTCGCGGGGCGCATTCTTAGCTGCCTCGGCCGCGCTATGTATTTGGTTTTGGGGGCCTCTGGTGAGGTGCGTCGGCATCTCAATCAGCTGCGCCTCTGTCGTCGCTCGGGTTCTGCCGCTCCCCGTCTGCTTTCAGCGCCGGTGCCGTCCGGTCAGCGCCCTGGAGACCCATCTGCTGGCTCGCCTCATCCCCAGGTGTTACCGACGCTGCCTTCCATTTTGCCCCATGGCGACGCGCCGCCGCCGCCGCGGCCGCCGGTTCTCCCGCCGACGCCGCCGGCAGTGGACGCTTCGCTGCAGCCGCCGGGCGCCTCCCTGGGTCACGCGCCGCCGATCGCTTCCCGTGACCAGCTGTCCTCAGACTTGGAACTCTTGCCGGCTCCGGACCAGATGTCGTCTTCGCGCGTTGGGTACCCCGACGCAATGGAGGTCGACCCTTCGACTCCTCCTGTCTCTCTACGGGCAAATACGCCGCATGTTGACGTGCACCCCGGACTAGGTTTTCAGGCGTTTCCTAGCTCCCCTCGGACCGAATGTCTGGGTGCGGGTGGCACAGCCTCGCCTGTTGTTAGGCTCCACACCTCATCGCATACGTCAACATGGGGTCCTCCCCACGGCGGGCGGAAGCCTTATAACACGACCGTCCGCCGATTTGCGGTGGTGGAATGTTGTGTCACCGCCAGACACCACACTTGCTAAGTGGTAGCTTTAAATTGGCCGCGGTCCATTAGTACATGTCCGACCCGCGTGTCGCCACTGTCAGTGATCACAGACCGAGCGCCACCACACGGCAGGTCTCGAGAGACGGACTAGCACTCGCCCCAGTTGTACGGACGACGTAGCTAGCGATGCACACTGACGAAGCCTCGCTCATTTGCAGAGCCGATAGTTAGAATAGCCTTCGGCTAAGTCAATGGCTACGACCTAGCACGGCGCCATTAGCATTACATAGCTTGTATCTAAAGAGTCTCACTTGTATCGTCAAGAGCGATGTACCTCAAGGATGGATTAAAGTTAAGTATTCCAGGAGCTACGTACTTTTCTTTATAGCATTCAGACCTATCTACTAGCCTGCGTGGGATAACGCGTGCCTTTCGGCTACTTCCGAGTGGCGTGGCTGTCTTGTTACGCCACAACAGTTAGCATAGCCTTCAGCTACGTCATTTGCTACGACCTAGCAAGGCGCCATGATCATTTGCTACTTACAGGGTGACTCAAAAATAATACCACAACTTTAGGAATTTAAAACTCTGCAACGACAAAAGGCAGAGCTAAGCACTATCTGTCGGCGAATTAAGGGAACTATAAAGTTTCATTTAGTTGTACATTTGTTCGCTTGAGGCGCTGTTGACTAGGCGTCAGCGTCAGTTGATGCTAAGATGGCGACCGCTCAACAGAAAGCTTTTTGTGTTATTGAGTACGGCAGAAGTGAATCGACGACAGTTGTTCAGCGTACATTTCGAACGAAGTATGGTGTTAAACCTCCTGATAGGTGGTGTATTAAACGTTGGTAAAACAGTTTACAGAGAATGGGTGTTTGTGCAAAGGGAAAAGTTCTGGACGGCCGAGAACGAGTGATGAAAATGTAGCACGCATCCAGCAAGCATTTGTTCGCAGCCCAGGAAAATCGACTCGCAGAGCTAGCAGAGAGTGAAAATTCCACAATCAACTGTATGGAGAGTCCTACGAAAAAGGTTAGTTATGAAACCTGAACGTCAACTACCCGAGGCGATGGATCGGCCGCCATGCAGCCCGTGACAGAGCACTTCATCACTGGCCTCCAAGAAGCCCTGATCTTACCCCCTGCGATTTTTTCTTATGGGGGTATGTTAAGGATATGGTGTTTCGGCCACGTCTCCCAGCCACCATTGATGATTTGAAACGAGAAATAACAGCAGCTATCCAAACTGTTACGCCTGATATGCTACAGAGAGTGTGGAACGAGTTGGAGTATCGGGTTGATATTGCTCGTGTGTCTGGAGGGGGCCATATTGAACATCTCTGAAGTTGTTTTTGAGTGAAAAAAAAACCTTTTTAAATACTCTTTGTAATGATGTATAACAGAAGGTTATATTATGTTTCTTTCATTAAATACACATTTTTAAAGTTGTGGTATTCTTTTTGAATCACCCTGTATCTTTTGATGGATGTACCGTCAGACCGATGTTCACCAATTATGGATTAAAGTTAAGTATTCCAGAAGCTACGTACCTTTTTTACTAGTCTCAACTCCTTTAACTGTTCCAGACCTCACGCCAGCCTGCGTGAGCTTAAACGCGTGCCTTTCGGCTATCTCATAGTGGCTTGGCTGTCTTGCCAGGCCACAATAGAACCATTATGTTACAAGCAGAATCTCTGACTGAGAAAGGATTAGAAGGAAATCGACTTTGTCGTTTCAAAGGAACCGTCCCGGCATTCGGATGAAGCGATTTAGGGAAATCACAGAATACCTAACTCTGAGCCGGCCAGTGTGGCCGTGCGGTTCTAGGCGCTTCAGTCTCGAACCGCGTGACAGCTACGGTCGCGGGTTCGAATCCTGCCTCGGGCATGGATGTGTGTTATGTCCTTAGGTTAGTTAGGTTTAAATAGTTCTAAGTTCTAGGGGACTGATGACCACAGATGTTAAGTCACATAGTACTCAGAGCCATTTGAACCATTTTTGAACCAAACTCTGAACCAAACGATAGTTCGTTAGGGGGTTCCCTAACCACACCGTTCATGAGGCATTCCTAAATGTTGGTCAGATTTTTACACCTAGGAATATAAGCAGGTATGTACGTAACAAATAAATTTATTACTTCATACAAACAATTAGTACGTTCTCATTATTGTACAGTGATCTTCGCGTTGTTAGTTTGTCGGTTCTGAAGCAGATGTCATTTTCCCAAACTGATTCATTTGAAAGTCTTGTCATTCCACCAGCGCACAGTGAACCAGAACCACTTTTGGCGAATGAGTGGATCGTTTCTTTGAAAGGGTCATGGTTGATTACCCTCCGTATCCTCGTGTCCTATCCGACCCTGTGCACCGTTAGTAATGCCGTTGTGACATACAGGGGATAAAACTTTATTGTTCCTTACTTTTACTTTCATCAAGATTCTGAAGGTCATGTATAAATGATCTTTGGCTACCTTTCGGACGACAGGGAGAAATTATTTGTCCTCCGACTTTGGGTATAATATCATAGTGCTGCATCTTCTTACGTGAATCCTCTTAAGAGGAAGCCACCACATGACAGATTACCGCAGTTATTGTGTCTTCGAAAGCAGCAAAAAGAACGACATAAAAGCAAGCGTAGGCGGCATGGTTGCTGCGGAAGTCTGAGGCGAACCGGGGCGAAGTAATTAAATTCCACGGCCCGTTGAAAGCAGAGCAGAATGCTGCGGTGTAACGTGACGACGGCGGAAGACTCTCGATTTTGGTGCCGGGTTTGCCTAAAAGGCAGGACAGTGGCTAAGGGGCAAGGGCATCGCCCGCTTACAATGCTCTGCACCGTGCTCGTGGCACAATGGCTGCCGCACTGCGGGGGCGGAACTGCGGCCTCCGCCGACTTCTCTCGCTTCAACTCACAGTGGCGGAGTGCTCGGCGAACTAGTCAATTCCAAACGTGGGGAACTGCTGCTGCACACAGCCAGGCCTGTAAATGGCAATTCCGGGAACTTTCTGCTAACTGCCTTCAGCGAGTGAGCGAACTGCAGCAGAGATTTCCTGATTATCTAGTTAACACCTCTGTCACCTGTAAATAATCTGCTGCGCTTATGTTACGCCAATCAAAAAAGCCAGATGCATAAAAGGATGAAAGCATCGTTTTTTTTATTTTTGTGTTAAGAGATAAATACACTACTGGCCATTAAAATCGCTACACAACGAAGATGACGTCCTACACACGCGAAATTTAACCGACAGGAAGAAGATGCTGTGATATGCAAATGATTATCTTATCAAGGTTGGCGCCGGTGGCGACACCTACAATGTGCTGACATGAGGATAGTTTCCAACCGAGTTCTCATATACAAACAGCAGTTGACCGGCGTTGCCTGGTTAAACGTTGTTGTGATGCCTCGTGTGAGGAGGATAAATGCTAAATTTGTGATCCCTTGATGCCTCAAAACATGTCCTACCAACCGATCCCTTCTTCTAGTCAAGTTGTGCCACAAACTTCTCTTCTCCCCAATCCTATTCAATACCTCCTCATTAGTTACGTGATCTACCCACCTTATCTTCAGCATTCTTCTGTAGCATCACATTTCGAAAGCTTCTATTCTCTTCTTGTCCAAACTATTTATGGTCCATGTTTCACTTCCATACATGGCTACACTCCATACAAATACTTTCAGAAATGACTTCCTGACACTTAAATCTATACTCGATGTTAACAAATTTCTCTTCTTCAGAAACGATTTCCTTGCCATTGCCAGTCTACATTTTATATCCTCTTTACTTCGACCATCATCAGTTATTTTACTCCCTAAATAGCAAAACTCCTTTACTACTTTCAGTGTCTCATTTCCTAATCTAATCCCCTCAGCATCACCCGATTTAATTCGACTACATTCCACTATCCTCGTTTTGCTTTTGTTGATGTTCATCTTATATCCTCCTTTCAAGACAAGGTCCATTCCATTCACCTGCACTTCCAAGTCCTTTGCTGTCTGTGACAGAATTACAATGTCATCGGCGAACCTCAAAGTTTTTCTTCTTCTCAATGAATTTTAATACCTACTCCGAATTTTTCTTTTGTTTACTTTACTGCTTGCTCAATATACAGATTGATTAACATCGGGGAGAGGCTACACCCCTGTCTCACTCCTTTCCCAACCACTGCTTCCCTTTCATGCCTCTCGACTCTTATAACTGCCATCTGGTTTCTGTACAAATTGTAAATAGCCTTTCGCTCTTTGTATTTTACCCCTGCCACCTTCAGAATTTGAAAGAGAGTATTCCAGTTAACGTTGTCAAAAGCTTTCTCTAAGTCTACAAATGCTAGAAACGTAGGTTTGCCTTTTCTTAATCTTTCTTCTAAGATAAGTCGTAAGGTTAGTATTGCCTCACATGTTCCAACATTTCTATGGAATCCAAACTGATCTTCACTGAGGTCCGCTTCTACCAGTTTTTCCATTCGTCTGTAAAGAATTCGCGTTAGTATTTTGCAGCTGTGACTTATTAAACTGATAGTTCGGTAATTTTCACATCTGTCAACACCTGCTTTCTTTGGGATTGTAATTATTATATTCTTCTAGAAGTCTGTGGGTATTTCGCCTGTCTCATACATCTTGCTCACCAGATGGTAGAGTTTTGTCATGACTGGCTCTCCCAAGGCCATCAGTAGTTCTAATGGAATGTTGTCTACTCCCGGGGCCTTGTTTCGACTCAGGTCTTTCAATGCTCTGTCAAACTCTTCACTCAGTATCTTATCTCCCACTTCATCTTCATCCTCATCCATTTCCATAATATTGTCCTCAAGTACATCTCCCTTGTATAAACCCTCTATATACTCCTTCCACCTTTCTGCCTTCCCTTATTTGCTTAGAACTGGGTTGCCATCTGAGCTCTTGATATTCATACAAGTGGTTCTCTTCTCTCCAAAGGTCTCTTTAATTTTCCTGTAGGCAGTATACATTAGGTCTGCCATTTTTATTGCTGATGAAAACCACACATTGCGTGTTGTATCACCATACAACCCGACCTTCTGAGATTTGCTGTACACACCTGTACCTCTAATATCCAGGAGCACGTCCTCTCGCATTGATGCATGCTTGTATTCGTCGTGACATACTATCCACAAGTTCATCAAGGCACTGTTGGTCCAGATTGTCCCACTCCTCAACGGCAATACGGCGTAGATCCCTGAGATTGGTTGGTGGGTCACGTCGTCCATAAATAACCGTTGTCAATTTATCACAGGCATGTTCCATAGGGTTCATGTTAGGAGAACATGCTGGCCACTCTTAGTCGAGCGGTGTCGTTCATGAAGGAAGTCATTCACAAGACGTACACGATGGAGGCCTGAATTGTCGTCCATGAAGCTGAATGCCTCGCCAGTATGCTGCCGTTTTTGTTGCACTATCGTTCGGAAGATGGCATTCACGTATCGTACAGCCGTTACTGCTCCTTCCATGACCACCAGCGTTGTACGTTGGCCCCACATAATGCCACCCCAAAACAGCAGGGAGCCTTCACCTTGCTACACTCGCTGGACAGTGTGTCTAAGGTGTTCAGCCTGACCGGTTGCCTCCAAACACGCCTCCGATGACTGTCTGATTGAAGGCATATGCGATACTCATCGGTGAAGAGAACCTGATGCCAACACTGAGCGGTCCATACGGCATGTTGTCGAACTCATCTGTACCGCGCTGCATGGTGTCGTGGTTGCAAAGATGGACTTCGCCATGGACGTCGGGAGTGAGGTTGTGCATCATGCAGCCTACTGTGCACAGTTCGAGTCGTAACACGACGTCCTGTAGCTGCACGATAAGCATGACTGAACATAGTGGCGTTGCTGTCCACGTTCCTCCGAGCCATAATCCATAAGTAGCGGTCATCCACTGCAGTAGTAGCCCTTGGACGGCCTGAGGGAGGCATGCCATGGACAGTTCCTGTCTCTCTGTATCTCCTCCGTGTTCGAACAACATCGCTTTCGTTCACTCCGAGACGCCTGGACACTTCTCTTGTTGAGAGCCCTTCCCGGCACAGAGTGAAAATGCGGTCGCGATCGAACCGCTGTATTGACCGTCTAGGCATGGTTGAACTACAGACAACACGAGCCATGTACCTCCTTCCTGGTGAAACGACTGCAACTGATCGGCTGTCGGGACTCCCTCCGTCTAATAGGCGCTGCTCATGCATGGTTGTTTACATCTTTTGACGGGTTTAATGACACCTCTGAACAAAGGGACTGACTGTCTGTGATACAATATCCACAGTCAACGTCTATCTTCAGGAGTTCTTAGAACCAAGGTGATGCAAAACTTTTTTTGATGTGTGTATAATCAAATTAAAATGCGCGCACTATACACAGTCCACTGTTTTTAAATTATTTGATTGCCTGACTCCATACTTTTGGACGGGCAGAAATTTCAAGATTTCAATTTGCCAGTGCTTTGTATTTTAACACTGGTACTAATAATAATAGTATTTGAGCCGTAGTAAAAATTGCTGTTTTAAAGAGCGCGCCGCAGCACGTTGTGTGAAGCAGTCGCCCTCCGTTTCTGGCGGTGGCGCAGCTTTGGCAATCGCAGCTTTGGTGTCTCCCTCTGGTGTGAAAGGGGAAAGGTTGCCTGTTCACCTGTATTTAAGGGGCGGTATGAGTTCGGCATGGGGTCAGTCGGGGTGAGTCTAGTCAGTCAGTCAGTCAGTCAGTCAGTCAGTCAGTCGGAAGCAGTTGGTCAGCCAGGGCAATCTGTCAGTCAGTGCAAGTCTGGTCAGCCAAGTTAGTCTGGATCTGTCTCTCGTCCGCATTGGTGAGGCAGTTAGTGTCTGTCGGTCGTCCGGCGTGCTAGTATGTGTTAGGCCACCAGTCTGCTCGAGTTTGCTCAGGCAAAGGTCATTGGCGGTTGAATCGATTGGTTGGTCGGTCGCGCTCTGGGACACAAGATGGCTTGTCCGCCTGGAGCGTCGGCGCATGTGAGGCCGCCACGTGAGTCCAGTGGCCGCGCCGTATAGCGAGGCGTAATGGATTCGTGGCCAACACGGGAGCAACAGGGGTCAACTCACGACATCGGTCTGGCCGGGGCGAGCTGCGACCCCGTGAGACGGGAGATCGGCGCTGCCAGCGGACGGTTCGGGAGAGAGTTTTGGGGGTGCTGCGCCAGGTCTTTGCCAGAAATCGCAGTTCTTAGCAGTTAAGTGATTAGTGATATGTTGTGTCAGTTACTTGTTAAATTCGACTTGTGTTCGTGGTCAGTCTCTCGTGCCTAGCTTGCTCGTCTGCCTCTCGTCCGCATTTGTTAGGCAGTTAGTGTCTGTCTGTCTGTCGGTCGGTCTGCCATGCGTTAATAGCTGCCTGCCATGTTTGTCGGATTCGGTGGTAACGAATTTATTGCTTAAAGGCCGAATTCTTGATATATGTTTTTGTATTGCCTATCATCTTGCGAAGTGGTATATGTGTAATATAGAGCATGTTGTACATTTTATGTAAGTTTGTGTTTTATGGGTTTTATTTAAATAGTCATTTTAGGTTATAAGGTTGCCAGCCTTCCATCATATGAGTCCTTTAAAAAAAAATTGCACTTTCGGTGGCAAATAATTTGAGTGTTGTACCATTTTCATCCCTCTTACGGGGTGTATAGTTTACGTGTTTGTGTGAGTTTTTTTTTTTTTGTTTAAAATAATCTGGAGTTGGTGTGTTGCAGATTTGCACCAGTGTACTCTTTCAGAGGTTGTTGTGAGCGGTCATGACTACGGCCGTGTTGAAAGGGAGCAGGCAAGCTTCTCAGCCCGAAGGCTCCACTGTTAATATTGTTGCCGGCCGCTGGTGGCCGAGCGGTTCTAGGCGCTTTAGTCTGGAACCGTGCGACCTCTGCGGTCGCAGGTTCGAATCCTGCCTCGGGCATGGATGTGTGTGACGTCATTAGGTTAGTCAGGTTTAAGTATTTCTAAGTTCTAGGGGACTGATGACCCGAGATGTTAAGTCCCATAGTGCTCAGAGCCATTTTTTGTTAATATTATTCTTTCTGCCTCTAAATAAAATTGTAACTTGGTATTTCGAGGGTGCTTTTCTGCTTATAATTTTAATTCTGGTTTTGAAAGGCTTTAGGAAATGAAATTCACATTTGTTAAAAGTAATTTCATTTTCCATCAGTTACTTCCTGGCAACTACTTTCACGCTCACCTAGTGTGATTAAATGTGATAATGTTCTTGATGAATCACTACTACATAAAGAAATTTTTTAAGAAAATCGTTTTGAAAATTTAAATTCACGGTTCAATATTAATAATGCTTACAGGTATTATTATTATTATTAGTGTGTAGGACCTACACCCGTTGTCGTAGCCATTCCACAGTTACTGTTGTACTGTCATGTCAAAAAAATGGCTCTGAGCACTATGGGACTCAACTGCTGAGGTCATAAGTCCCCTAGAACTTAGAACTACTTAAACCTAACTAACCTAAGGACAACACACACATCCATGCCCGAGGCAGGATTCGAACCTGCGACCGTAGCGGTCGCGCGGTTCCAGAGTGTAGCACCAGAACCGCTCGGCCACCAGCGGCCGGCTACTGTCATGTCAGTTAGTTCGTTTATTGTTGCAAAATTAATAATAAGCCAATTTCTAGTTTATTCCTGGAACTACCAACAACACTGAGAAGTCAGTTTCATGGGATATTTAAGCGTACGTGATGTATGTGTCTCAGTTTTACTGTCATAGACGCATGGTGGAAAATGCAAAGTATGTGAGGAAGATGAGAGGTAAAAGTAACGATCTCTAAAAAATGATTTAGTTTCGTGACCACAACGCAATCGAGTCCTTTTGTTTTTACCCTTCAGAAAATTACGTTTCACCCCTGAGGGAGTAATTACCCCCAACTTGGGAACCACTGTCCTAAGGCGACGTCTCGATTCGCAACCTGAGTCATAATTTCGTGTTTCTTTAAATTTAGGTTACGAATTTATCTTTGTACTCCATACTCTTATCATTGTTCTATTAGGAAGATTGGCCGGCCGGTGTGGCCGAGCGGTTCTAGGTGCTTCAGTCTGGAACCGCGCGATCTCTACGGTCGCAGGTTCGAATCCTGCCTCGGGCATGGATGTGTGTGATGTCCTTAGGTTAGTTAGGTTTAAGTAGTTCTAAGTCTAGGGGACTGATGACCTCAGATGTTAAGTCCCATAGTGCTCAGAGCCATTTGAACCATTTACGAAGATTGCACAAATGTTAGCTTGGCACTGTTGCAACTACTGCTGACTGTATGGTGTTAGCCTTTTAGTGTTTTATTTTACAATAATACTGTAATATATGGAGCTGTTTTTATTTTTTACTTTTGAAATTTCAGTTACATTAACATGGCCCTTTCGTGACTGCTGTTGGCTGTATGGTCTTTGCTGCCCAAAGCCAAAAATAAATATAGGTAAATTTTTAAAAATGTGGCTGGAGAGGAGATGCCTGTGGAGTGAGCAGGATGGAAGTTACCTCTGGGCAGTCGGATGGAATGGTTGACGCTCTCGACTGCAGTGACTAGGCAGTTTTTCACTCGTATGTAAGTTGCCGTGTTTCGATAGTGATGTATGGTACATACTGCGTGTTATTCTGGGTATGGCGCACACATGTAACAGCGTGAGTGGTAAACGTGTTTGCCCTTGCATAACCTTAGAACCCCCGTCGAGAGTAGCTGATGTGTCCAGCGTCGTGTGACGGATGTTGATATATATGCCCGTTGGTTCTTTCTATACCGAAGCACGTTATAGTGACTCAAAGTGATTCCGTAATTTCGTTATATGTTCTGTGTGTCAAGCATTGGTGGTATTTATGGGAGAAAGTGGATTCTTATCATAAGAATGTCGCCTTGTTAGACTAGAATAATTACGAATTAGGTGTGGTTGTTTAATAACTATTTTTCTAGCTATGCCCATGCAATGGCGAGCAGTTAGTACGGTATGATACTGAGCCGTGGTGGCTCGAGTTCATGCCGTTTATTGCTTGTCATCTTGTCTTTACGGTACTGTCGCCTCGTTTCTTATTCGATTTACTGGCGTCACTAAGTTGCTGGATTGCCTGCCCGTGAGTGGCAGCAGCAGCGCTTATCGATAAGAGCACTGTCGTATTATCTTGGGAGCGACCACTAGAATTTCCGGCTCGTCGTGTGTGGTGTCACCGCCAGACACCACACTTGCTAGGTGGTAGCTTAAATCGGCCGCGGTCCATTAGTACATGTCGGACCCGCGTGTCGCCACTGTCAGGATCGCAGATAGAGCGCCACCACAAGGCAGGTCTCGAGAGACGTACTAGCACTCGCCCCAGTTGTACGACGACGTTGCTAGCGACTACACTGACGAAGCCTTTCTCTCATTTGCCGAGAGACAGTTAGAATAGCCTTTAGCTAAGTCCATGGCTACGACCTAGCAAGGCGCCATTAGTTACTTCATGAATCTAAAGAGTCTCACTTGTCTCATCAAGAATGCTGTATACCAAAGGACGATATAAAAGTTAAGTGTTCCAGTAGCTACGTTCTTTTCTTTATCACATTCATCACGTCTCCTGTTCCAGACTTCGCGCCAGTCGGCGTGTACGTGTGCCCTTTCGGCTACTTCACTGTGGACTGGCTGCCTTAACAGTCCACTACATCGTGTGTCGTGGGTTCAGTCGGGACGCAGCGCCAGTCAGGTCCGGACAGCCACAGTACTCGCCCGACCACAGGGGACACACATGCGCTGTCCGACGGAAGGAGACTGGAGCGGGAACGACTGTTGGTTGGTCGTTCGGTCGGTCGTCTCATCGGGCGACGTGTATTTGGTCTTTCGAACGTTTCTGGGCCTCGTTAGTTGGTCACGTTGACGGACGTGGGTCGGTTCCCTGTGCAGAGATGTCGGATGGCCAATGGGCAAGTGTTACCTCTGCATGGTAGGGTCCGAGCCAGTGTGCCCGGGTCGCCGTGTCTCCGAGATCCGAACGGACATGGAGTCGGGATGGAGCTGCAGTGAGGTCCGAACAGCCAAGACTCACCCGTCTGTTGCTGATACACATGACGACCTTGGTTGGTCGTTCGGTCGGTCGTCTCGTTGGACGATGTATATTTGGTCGCCGACCGCTTCGGGTCCTCTCTCTGTCTCTCTCTCTCTCTCTCTCTCTCTCTCTCTCTCTCTCTCTCTCTCTGTGTGTGTGTGTGTGTGTGTGTGTGTGTGTGTGTGTGTGTGTGTGTGTGTGTGTGTGTGTCGACTTGTCATTCGTCCATGGTTGTTCCATTACCATTGTTCGAATTCTTGTAGAAGTGTTTTCGTGGAACAGTGCCTAGCTTGTGTAAATTCGACTCATCAGTTACGTTAATGTTGTCTGTATGTTGGAGTAGGTAGTCGGTCGGTTGGGACAGAGCAGGAAGGAAGTCTCTGTGGCGAGGGCATGAGCGTAGTGTTCCGCAGTGTGTTTCTCTTTGCAGTGTTCATGCTGTCCGTACAGCGTGTAGTTTGACAGACTTTGGTGTTGTTAATATCTGTGAGTGGTTATTGTGCCTTGGCTGTTTTTACCCGCCAGGGCAGCCGAGAGAGATAACACGCTGCTTCCTGGACTCGGGTATGCGCGCCGGCCCCGGATCGAATCCGCCCGGCGGATTAACGACGAGGGCCGGTGTGCCGGCC
The DNA here is from genome assembly GCF_023898315.1 of Schistocerca nitens. Classification (NCBI taxonomy): domain Eukaryota; kingdom Metazoa; phylum Arthropoda; class Insecta; order Orthoptera; family Acrididae; genus Schistocerca; species Schistocerca nitens. The sequence continues at coordinate 1,187,992,898 of NC_064614.1, read as the reverse complement.
AGCCTGGATGTGGTTTAAGGCGGTTTTCCACATCCCTCTAGGTGAATACCGGGATGGTCCCCACGTTCTGCCTCAGTTACATGTGTCGCAGACATTTCATACACGTCTGCCGTATTTCACGATTTACACTGGATGCAGGCAGCTGAGGTACACTGATTCCATTCATGAGGGTACAGGGTGGCGGCAGGAAGGGCATCCAGCCATCCCTAAAACTAATATTGCCAAATCCGTTGAAACGACGCCGACCCTGCGATCGCTGCGGGACTATGGCGGAAGCGAAAGAAAGAAAGAAAGAAAGAAACATTGCGCCTTGGCTGTTTTTAGACGCCAATTTTGAAGACGTAGTGCTGCTGACATCTTAGTCCTCGGCTGATATTTTCCGTTGTCGTGCCGTTGAGGAATTGATTAGGTTGTTGGTCGGTCCTTCAGCCGTCCGTAGGCCGGATTGCCATCTGATTACTTAATCTTATTCTTGGCTGCCTATCGCACCTAACCTTACGTTAGAGTTACCTCCTCAGGTTGTCCCTTGGAACACTTCTGAGCACCATTGTTCTGTTGTTTGTAGGTTGTGTACGGTGCGAGGCCTTCAGCCGCCTATAGATTTAGTTTGTTTTAATTTAAAAAAGGCCTTCAGCCGTCTTAAGCTAAAACTTTGAAGATCCTTGTTTGAACTAAATTTTTTAAAAATAAAAAATGGGGAATTTTGCTCTATTGCAAATTCTTGTTATCCAGGCCTTCAGCCGTGTGTGTTCCTTTAGGCAATTTTAATAACTTGTGTTCGGCCCATCAGCCGTATTGTTTTTGAATGCTTTTAAGGGCTTGTGTGATTAAGTGTTTTAGGAAAATAAAGTTTGTATGTTTGGTTCAACTGACAGTAACTGATTTTGGCCCCTTTCCACAACTATAACACGATCCGTTCTATCCTGCGAAACCAGATTTCAAATAACTTGTTTGCGAAAACTGGCCGCAAAGCTGTGTCGGAGATATGTCTAAACCAATCATTTAAATTGTCTCTAAAGTACGAGAATATGTTTCAGGAACCGCTCTTCACTTGAGTAAGAAAACTTTGCCCCAGTGGTAAAACCGGTTCCCGTCAGGTCACCGAAGTTAAGCGCTTAGGGGCTTGGCCATCACTTGGATGGGTTACCGTCCGTGGCTGCCGAGTGCTGTTGGCAAGCGGGATGTACTCCGCCCTTGTGAGGCCAATTGAGGAGGTACTTGATTCAGTAGTGGCACCGGTCACTAAAAGTGACAACGCCCGGGAGAGCGGTGTGCTGACCACATGACACTCCGCATGTCCATCCGGTGACGCCTCAGGTCTGAGAATGACATGGCGGCCGGTCGGTAACGTTGGACCTTCTAGGGCTGTTCCGACGGTGGGTTTGTTTTGTTTATATGTTTAACTGGCATGGCCGACCTCTTGCTGGTGGGGTTAATTGAAAGTAATAGATCCAGACTTGCAAAGTATCCGAAGCGAATTCGGGATAATTTCAATGAGAGCGAGCTACCACGGATTTGTAGCTGATGAGGTTAGCCCTTTTTATTGTATCTAAATGTTGTTATTCTTTGATTCCTGCTGGAGGGTTTGAGTTGTAACGGAAAGGTGACTCTGTTAAAGCGTGTTTGTGGTAAACTGCGGATTATAAAGATCTCATTTGCTAAAGTAACACGCTAAATTTTATCTGAATTCAATTTTTTTAAATTAATTTTGGAAAATTTGTAATAATAAGGAAATTTTTTGTTAATGTAATAAATATTTGGGCGCTGTCAAGTTGCTGTGGGAAGTTACGCAGGAGTTATTTAATTAGAAAAGCATACATGAAAATGTTTCACTTTTAATAAAAATAAATTGGTCGAAGCCGTTTCTCTGCCTGTCTTTTTCCCTAATCAGCCACAGCCATTATATTCTGGTCTCAGTATCGCCACAATATTAAAACAATTTATCAAAACAACAACAAAATTAGTAAAATTAAAAACAAGGTGTCATGGAGCTTGAACTCAGCAAACACGGCTGAAGAGGGTTCTCTGAGGAGGTGGCATGTTAGTTGGGTTTCGTCAAAATCTTTAAATGGCCGTCAGCGTTGCAGAGTTGGTTGTCGGCGGGTGCCGATCGTGGGTGTGCTATCCTACATGGGAAGTTCTGAATCGCGGCTGGGTTACAGAGGTACCACCCAAGGGACCGGATTTTAACCAGAGGGCGGTGGTTTTGAGAATTACTCGATGTTAGTAGAGTAAAAACCAGGACCAGTATTGGAATCAGGTTGAAAAAAGCAGCGTCACATGAAAGACAGAGATTGGCTTCAGAAAATAAAATTAAGCCGAATGCTCGTGAGAATGGGCATCAGACTGGAATGAAATTCAACGAAGAGTGGAGTGCGAATCAGAACAAGAGGAAGCAGGCTGAAGTCGTCATTGGCTGAGGTTATATTAGTACCAGCCAACAGAACATTCGTCCTGAACAGTTCACCTGTTCTTGATCCCTCGTTCCAGGTCGCTAACTTTCCGTGTTTGTAGACAGACTTCCGTATACACGCTTCATGCAACGGTCCCCTCGGTTTTGCCCCATAGGATGACGGCTCGCGGCATGTCGAAAACATGTTTACCAACTCGAAGAGTCTTCATCTCGATTCAGGGCCCACGTACCGGCAAGCAGGCTAACTCTCCTGTTATGTTTCTCACAGGGTCGCAGGTGTACCGGAAGAATGTGTTTTCCTAGATCAGAAAGCCGGCTAGAGACTTGCCCTCTCCATCGGTCATACGACTTTCGAAGTAAGGACTCTCCAGTGGGAAACAGTGCTCTCCTCGGTTAATCCATGACTTGCGTTTGATGAAGATTTTCCACCGACCACCAACAAGCATTTAGTGGCTGCTTTTATGTGTAAAGCTGGTGCGTTCCAGTCACAAGCTGTCTATTATTCTTTGAAATTCCTAAATTAAACTGTGAGTTGACACAGTAGTACAGCCAACTGTCTCCATTTCAGATGGGGAACGTAAAGAAGAAATAGTATCTCTGTTGTTGCTTTGCACAATCATGCAGACAATACAATGAACAGTAATGCGAATGTGTTGTGTCGGCTACTTGGGAGTCAGCACCGAAACAAACAGGGAAGGGGAGAAGTTGCTCTGGCGTGTAGCAGGAATCCAATATGCTCTGGACATAGCACATTTGAAACGCCCGCTAAACGCGCTGGGCAGAACAGGTAATATGATTGTGGAAAGGGCCAAGGGTTGAGGTCAGTTTCTGCTTCTAATTGTCATTTATTGTAATTTAGCAACTTTTTCATGGCTGAAGGCCTCCAACAAGAAATCTTAACAAGATAAAAATCCAATTAAGGTAGCAATAAAATAATTCAAAAAACAACATACGCAAAGTGCAATACAAATGGATGAAGGCCACAATTAATTTCAAAAATTTTTGAATGTGTGATCATAGACCTTTAAAGGCAGAGGGCCAGAATCTTTAACAACAAGAAATCTTAAAATCAACAAGATAAAAATCCAATCAAAGTAGCAATCAAATAATTTAAAGAAACAACATATGCAAGGTGCAATACCAATGGCTGAGGGCCACAATCAAACTTCTAATTTTCAAAATATATTGCCATAACCTTTAAAGACAGAAGGCCGCAGTGTTTAAGCTTGAGAGGTAAATTTAAAAATTAATTTTGCAAAATTTTAAGAAACTAAACGCCGGTGGCACTCAGAAAGCCTCCAGGAAGGGCGGTCTGCCATCGTTCACTTAGGTGAGACAGGTGGAGAGTCCGACTACACTTGATCCGTCGAAACCCAACCAGGGGGCAGCCACGGACCGACCGACACAACAACTTGCTTCCAGTCATTCAGTACATGAGAACCCCAACCGGCAATGTTACAAACGTGATAATTGACAACGGAGTATGTATTAGCTGTCGAAGTTACACACGATGTTGGACAGCGACAACAGGGCGAGGAAAGGACGCTGCCTGAAATTACGATAGCGGCCAGGGCAAGTAACCGGAACACTAACGGCCACTGGGCAGAAAATTCCTCTGGTACATTTGAATTTGAAACACAGTAATAGTTAACTTCGCTCAAAAGAACAGTGCGTGAAGTTACATGAGTGCCCAGGGCGGGTAACCAGTACATTAACGGCCACAAAATAGAAAATTCCACTGGTGCACTCAAATCATAGTCGACCAAAAAAGTTAATTGCACCGCATGGCGACTAAATCTCAGCAGTAGAACCACTCGGTGTTGCTCACCAGAAAACCTCCCTAACAGCAAACCACCAAGCGAACCAACACGACATGAATAGACGTGGCTTGGGTAGTTGAAACCAATACTCAACTTTGACGTCCTGGGTCGGTGAACCACGAAGCTCGTAGGGATCGGGCAGCTCGACACACGCTCCGACACTGCGCAGGGGCTACCAGCGGACCCAGCCGACTGCATCGCGCGGAGGTAACTTCCCTCGTCCGCAACAACCGACCGAATGGGCTCAGAATGCCGACAACATCTAAAATCGTCGTCAGTGCAAATAACGCCAAGTACACGCACAACCTGACAAACACTTTACGAAGACGTGAACGATACCCAACACTAACTAGGCGCGCACGAAGACAATCGGGAGTCGATCCACGCACACACAGCCGACTCATGAACGATCGGCGAGCCAAAACTCGTCGCCCGGTAGGACGACCGACCGACGATACACCAAGGCCGTGGCCCGGCTCAAGTGATGCGTGGCGGCAATGGTCGGGCGAGCCATGTCGATGCAGGCCTCACAGCTCCAACCCGACTGCACTAGTGCCGCATTGCAACTCCCCGACTGGCAGGTCCGGACTGCGCTCCAGGCGCGTTCCAACTCGCGACGGTAACTCGCTGTCCGAACTGCGACAACTAACTTACAACAGTCAACTAGCGGGAAGTAATAGCAGTCGAGCAAAGATACTACGTGGGGGAATATACCGATACGCGCTGCTAACGCCGCTCACGGTCAGGCAAATCAGCGTGACAGTAGTAATTTAAATTAACGTAGTGAGGTGGAAGTACGTTAAAAACAGGGTGTAAAATACATGATGGCGGGAACACGAGCCGCGCAAGGCTCAACATTCAGATTAATAGGACACTTTATTTCTAGAAAGAAAAGAAACGTTACGTAACTTCTTGCTATGAAGTAGCTTGATGTGACTGATGTGCTCCCTGTGCCTCCCACATGCAAGTACTATTGGATGCTACTGCTACTCGAAGAACGCAGGCGAAGTATCACCTTCATATCACTCAGTGATAATACATTCGAAGTTTGCGACCGAGCTGGGCCGACCAGCGATGGACGGCTGGTTAAATCAGAGTTGAGAGGAAGCGCTGAACTCTGTATTCCTTAAGGTGTGGCGCTCTCCGCTCTTTCCATTGGCGCGTTGGTCAGCTTCTTGATGCTGTTTCGCGGCGCTGCGCTGGTCAGTGTGCAATCGATGCTTTAGCACTGCACAGAATATGGATCAGGAGACATCAAGTCCAACATCCAGAGCAAAGAGGCTTCATGAATGTGAGGACGACAGGTCTGGTCCTAATTCAAGGCTTTATAGAGCCATAATCAGTGCTCTACAAAAGGCATTTAAATTGTCTCCACAAGGCAATTAAAATCGCTTATGTAAAAATTCAAAACGGAAAACTAATTTGCTCCACGTTTCAGTCAGTGTTCGATTCATAATGAAACTCCCTTTCAACATGCCAAGAAGAAAAAAATACTGTGGCTGCTTTGTAAGTTTCCTTCCTCTAGACCTAATATAAAGATTTGCATTTCCATGTTCACATGCTTTCTTATGACATTCATAGTTCTGACCTTTCGCGTTTTGTCTCGTACAAAGTTTCCCTTTCGTTGATTATTCACTTTTCTTTTTCGTAGCCTCTTCTCCTAGGCAGCCCCCTCCCAAACATATGAATAGAGGACTAATTCGGAATCTTTTGTCAATGGAGAGATCATCATGGCACTTTTTCGGTTACAGGCCGCATGTCTTGTGGTTTCTATTCCTTTCTGCCTCCTCCTGTCGTTGATCATTGATGGTTCTCCCGCCTTTTATTGGCAGTTTCCGTTGGACTGCTGTACAATATGTATGTGCAAATGCCTAAAACGTTATCCTACTCTCTCCTATAGCAGAAAACGGTAGAGCTGCTGAAGGACATAGTCTATCTGACATTATTGTGAAGAACCTGAGAGATGGAACTCTTAGACCTCCCAGGTTGTACAAGTTGGCAAAAACTCACAAAGCAGGTGTTCTATCGAGATCTGTCGATACTGCTATTGGCTCTCACACCTAAGGGCTAGCCAGGATGATGGCTCACACTGCTGGCCGCTGCGACTATCAAGTTAAAAACTCTCATACACTTATAAAACAAAATACTTTCGCCACTGCTCAACGCGATGTTAGATTCCGCCTGGTCACGTTGCGAGCACGTGACACGGTAACAAAAGCTTGTAAGTGGAGTAGACACAGACGGGGAATTGCCCTCCAGAAAAACGGTCTGCAAATGAGGAAAAACTGGTAGAAGCGGACCTCGGGGAAGATCAGTTTGGATTCCGTAGAAATGTTGGAACACGTGAGGCAATACTAACCTTACGACTTATCTTAGAAGGAAGATTAAGAAAAGGCAAACCTACGTTTCTAGCATTTGTAGACTTAGAGAAAGCTTTTTACGATGTTAACTGGAATACTCTCTTTCAAATTCTGAAGGTGGCAGGGGTAAAATACAGGGAGCGAAAGGCTATTTACAATTTGTACAGAAACCAGATGGCAGTTATAAGAGTCGAGGGGCATGAAAGGGAAGCAGTGGTTGGGAAAGGAGTGAGACAGGGTTGTAGCCTCTCCCCGATGTTATTCAATCTGTATATTGAGCAACCAGTAAAGGAAACAAAAGAAAAATTCGGAGTAGGTATTAAAATTCATGGAGAAGAAGTAAAAACTTTGAGGTTCGCCGATGACATTGTAATTCTGTCAGAGACAGCAAAGGACTTGGAAGAGCAGTTGAACGGAATGGACAGTGTCTTGAAAGGAGGATATAAGATGAACATCAACAAAAGCAGAACGAGGATAATGGAACGTAGTCAAATTAAACCGGGTGATACTGAGGGGATTAGATTAGGAAATGAGACACAAAGTAGTAAAGGAGTTTTGCTATTTAGGGAGTAAAATAACTGATGATGGTCGAAGTAGAGAGGATATGAAATGTAGACTGGCAATGGCAAGGAAAGCGTTTCTGAAGAAGAGAAATTTGTTAACATCGAGTATAGATTTAAGTGTCAGGAAGTCGTTTCTGAAAGTATTTGTATGGAGTGTAGCCATGTATGGAAGTGAAACATGGACGATAACCAGTTTGGACAAGAAGAGAATAGAAGCTTTCGAAATGTGGTGCTACAGAAGAATGCTGAAGATAAGGTGGGTAAATCACGTAACTAATGAGGAGGTATTGAAAAGGATTGGGGAGAAGAGAAGTTTGTGGCACAACTTGACTAGAAGAAGGGATCGGTTGGTAGGACATGTTTTGAGGCATCAAGGGATGACAAATTTAGCATTGGAGGGCAGCGTGGAGGATAAAAATCGTCGAGGGAGACCAAGAGATGAATACACTAAGCAGATTCAGAAGGATGTAGGTTGCAGTAGGTACTGGGAGATGAAGAAGCTTGCACAGGATAGAGTAGCATGGAGAGCTGCATCAAACCAGTCTCAGGACTGAAGACCATAACAACAACAACAAGCTACTTTAAAATGGCAGCTTACTATCACGCAGATACTGTGAAGGAGTATCTCGAAAACAGCGAAGCTGGTCGAATGTTCACGTGCTATTGTCGTGAGCGTCTATGGAAACAGGTAGATGGACTAAGCACTAAATGGTTGGCCGTCCGCGATGTAGGATTCGGAGGCTTGTCTGCTCTGTAAAGTAGCACAGATGGTGATCTGCGGCATCTTTTTCCGAAAGAGCGTAATGGTGGTTCATGAGCAATTGTTTTGAGCACACCATCCATCGTATATTGTTGAATATGAAGCTCCGCAGCAGACCACCATTACGTGTTCACATCTAGAGCCAACGTCGTAGTCAATTACCATTTCAGTGTGCATGGGACCATCGGGATTCGACCGTCGATCAACGGAAACGTTTTGGCTTCCTTGCTACACTAGGTCGATGGTCATCTCCGCAAACGCCGTCATCGACGTGAACGGCGGCTCCAAATGTGCAGCGCTCCACGGACGCAGGCTGGTGGTAGCAGTATTATGCTATGGGAGACAATTCTCCTGCGCTTGCACGGGACCCGAGGTAGTACTGGAAGACGTGCTGCGAGAGCCAGAACTGTGTTATAGTGATTTGAGGAGCATTGTAGTGAACATTCGTTGACGTGTCTGTGAACAAATTCGCCTGATGTAAATCCTGTGGAACCCATCTGGGTCGCTATCGTGCGCCACTACCGCAGTAACTGGCCGCTGTGGCCGAGCGGTTCTAGGCGCTTCAGTCTGGAACTGCGCGACCGCTACGGTCGCACGTTCGAATCCTGCCTCGGGCATCGATGTACGTGATGTCCTTAGGTTAGTTAAGTTTAAGTAAGTCTGTTGTAGGGGACTGATGACCTCAGATGTTAAGTCCCATAGCGCTCAGAGACATTTGAAGCATTTGAACTACCGCGTACACAAATCACCGGCCCCTTATTTATGCCAGTTGCATGACCTGCGCGTAGGCGTGTAATGTCACATATCTCCACAAACCTACCAAGAAACTGTCGTATCCGTAACATACAGAGTCAGCGCGTATTTCGTTCCAAAAACGGACAAACAAGTTATTAAGTAAGTGGTCATAATGTTTTGGCTCATCAGTGTACGTTCACTGAAAAAATCTAGTAACCAGAGTTGGCCCAAACTATATGTCAGTTAGGCTGGATGTGGTCACACTATAAAAGTTCATTTTGAAAATATGCTGAAGATCTTGACAGACCTTCTGAAACTATAAAGGTGTTCCGTCATGCATTTGCGAGTTCAGAAAGTAAGTTACAAGTGTCGCCCCACGGTATGGTCATTGCAGAAAAAAATGCCTTACTGTCAGAAGAGAGGACAGGTCCCATGTTTTCTGCACACGGATACCAGATGCTTCACAGGGCAAAATGGCCAGGGAACTGGAAATGTACCGCAAGTTGAAGTACGCACGACAGCACCATTCCTGTGGGCAAAAACTCGAAATTGCACACAAATTGACCGTGACGTTTTGGTTGATTATGTACCAAATGGAAATTTCGCGTTCAGCTGTAGTGCAATTGTGGTGTCACCGCCAGACACCACACTTGCTAGGTGGTAGCCTTTAAATCGGCCGCGGTCCGTTAGTATACGTCGGACCCGCGTGTCGCCACTATCAGTGATTGCAGACTGAGCGCCGCCACACGGCAGGTCTAGAGAGACTTCCTAGCACTCGCCCCAGTTGTACAACCGACTTTGATAGCGATGGTTCACTGACAAAATACGCTCTCATTTGCCGAGACGATAGTTAGCATAGCCTTCAGCTACGTCATTTGCTACGACGTAGCAACGCGCCATTATCAGTTGCTATTGATCTTGTTAATCATCTACCGTCAGACCGACGTTCACCTTTAACGGATTAAAGTTAAGTATTCCACCAGCTACGTCCGTTTTTCTAAATTCTAATTTCCTTGTCCTGTTCCAGACCTCACGCCAGCCTGCGTGAGCTAAAACGCGTGCCTTTCGGCTTCCTCTATTATTGAAGTGTTGGCTCTCCTGCCAACCCACAACATTTGGCGACGAGGCCAATCCGCGTTCGTATCGATATTGCCCTGATTTACTTGTGTAATGGTTTCGCCACAATCTCCAGATATACTGTCCGAATTTTATCGCTTACGGAATCATCAGACGCAGGCATTACTGGATGCCCTTGGACAGCTCGTCCAGGGTCAACGTGCAGTGCAAAACGATGCGGCAGCCGCCGCTCCACCGCTAAAGCAGCCACAACACGCTGTTGCACCGACTTTTCGACCTTTTGATGCTGCACTGGAAAGCTGGACGGAGTGGTCACGCCAATTTGGATTCCATCTCGCTGCCTACAGAATTCAAAGTAATGAGCGGCGGCCTTTTCTCCTTTCTTCCGTTGGAGTGACCATGTACGGTGTGATAGTCAAATTATTTCCCTGACGCGACGTAGCAACTCTGTCCTACGACGACATTTTGTCTGCATTAGATGCATATTTCAAAGAATCAGTCAATGTAGTTGCGGAGAGGTATACCTTCTTTCGTACAAAACGTACGGCAGGTCAAACTAATCGGGAGTGGGTTGCAACTTTGCAAGGCCTTACTAGGGATTGTGCTTTTGAGTGTCAATGTGGACTCCCTTATTCAGATACTATGGTACGTGTGGCAATTGTACAGAACGTTTCTGATGTTCGTATAAGGGAACCGATTTTGAAACTAGTCAATCCCTCCCTTCAACAAGTGATGGACATATTGGATCGGCAGGACACACTTGACTTTGCTCAGGAATCATTTGAAACTTCGCCACCCGTGTGTCAGGTTACCCGGCCCGCCGGGCGAGCTGCACGGAGCAGTAAACAGCCCTTCCGCCCGGCCGCTCCGATGCCGCCAGGCTCTCAGCCACGTGTGCCACGCAGGCAAGCAAATGCAGTGCTAAAATCATGCCCGCGGTGTGCTACTAGACATTCACGTGAGAATTGCCTGTCACGGCAGGCTATTTGCTTATTCTGCAATAAAAAAGGACATGTTCAGAATGTTTGCCGGAAAAAGCTCAGATCGGACATTCACAACCATTCCAGGCCCTTTGCTTCACGCCGAATTCGAACCAAGGATACTCAGGCTCGCGAAACTTCGCCCATGGAAATTCATGTAGTTCATTCCACTCCGCCCACTGCCACTCTCTCTAACAGTGACTGTGTTCGTCCCACAAATAGTGTGCGTCGACATCGCCGGAGATCCTGTCAAGTCGCAAGTGATTCTGTACCAGTGTCAGTTCACGTTGCACGAGACAGTCGCTCTTGTCATCAGCAGGACAATAAACTTTTTGTAGATTTTGACATTAACGGCAAAGTGATACCATTCCAGCTCGATACCAGAGCTGCAGTTTCACTGATCAATCAAGACACGTACAAACTGCTGGGCACACCTCCGTTGCATGCCGCAACTGTTAAGTTAAATAGCTATTCGGCTCACAACATCCCTGTATTAGGACAGTGCAGCCTTCTTGCAACATGCAAAGGACAAACAAAACTTGTGTCATTTTACGTCCTTCGTTCTTCTGCAGTGAACTTGTTTGGTTTCGATTTATTTCAGTTGTTTAAATTGTCTATAGTCAATCAGGTCCTATCAGTGAACCAGACTGTGCCTTCAGACAGTGTTTCTCGTCTATGTGACGAATTTGCAGACATTTTTGCACCGGGCCTTGGTTGCGCTAAGAACTACAAAGCACATTTGGAACTGAAAGTAAACGCGCAACCGAAATTTTTAAGAGCGCGCAATGTTCCCCACGCATTGCGTGATGAGGTCGCAAACACATTACACGATTTGGAATCACAAGATGTAATTGAACGTGTGCAGGCTTCTCTCTGGGCATCACCCTTAGTAATTTTGCCGAAACCTTCTGGAAAATTGAGACTTTGTGTGGACTTCAAGGCAACAGTGAATCCGCAACTAGTGATTGCAAGTTTTCCTTTACCCTGCCCGGAAGATCTTTTTGACAAACTGTGCCCGGGTAAATATTTTTCGAAGTTGGACCTAGCAGATGCGTACTTGCAAATACCGGTGGACGAAGTCTCTCAGCGCGTTTTGGTGGTTAACACGCATCTTGGTTTGTATCGATTCAAACGACTGCCATTCGGGTGTGAATCTGCCCCTGCATTGTTTCAGCAATATCTCCAAACTGTTTGTGCGTCGGTCCCTACTGCAGCAAACTATCTGGACGATCTTGTGATCTCCGGAAAGACGGAAGAAGAACATTTAGCCAATCTCAGAACATTATTTCAGGTCTTGCGACAAAATGGTCTTCGCTTGCGGAAGGACAAATGTGTGTTTTTTGCTCGGGATTTGCCCTACCTGGGACATGTACTCAATGCCCAAGGCATACATCCCAGTCCCGAGCACCTCCGTGCCATACAAGACTTGCGTTCGCCGCAGAATTTGAAGCAGCTACATAGTGTGCTGGGGAAAATCAACTATTACCATAAATATGTGCGCCACGCCTCTTCCATTTCAGCTCCGCTTCATCGCTTGCGCCGTAAAGGTGTTCCGTTCGTCTGGACGACGGACTGCGAACGCGCCTTTCGCCAGTTGAAATTGGCGTTGCTTTCCAATACTTGCCTTACGCCATTCGATCCCCAGAAGCCCCTTTTGTTGATGGTGGATGCATCGGATTTCGGGATCGGTGCTGTGCTTGCACACAAAGATGGATCGCACGATCGCCCTATTGCCTTTGCGTCCAAATTGCTCTCATCTGCGCAAAGAAATTATTCACAGATCGAGAAAGAAGCATTGGCTCTCGTATTTGGTGTTACAAAGTTTCATGATTTCTTGTATGGTCGTCACTTTACCATCATCACAGACCACAAAGCTTTGACATCGCTTTTTCATCCGAACAGGCCTGTACCTCCACGTACAGCGCAGAAATTCATTCGCTGGTCTATTATCCTCTCGCAGTACCGCTACGATATCTTGTATCGGTCCACTGCTAAGCACGGAAACGCCGATGCGTTGTCCCGTTTGCCTGTTGCTGAGGATAGGGCATTCGATTCCTCCGAACTTGCTTGCATGTTCATTGATGCGGAACCCGATGCCGTGGTCGAATCGTTTCCGATTGATTTTCGTCGTGTAGCTACTGCCACAGCTGCTGACCATGTCCTTGCTACCGTTCTGCGTTGTGTTGCTACGCAATGGCCCTTGTCAAAGTCACGGATCAGGGATCCGTTGGTTCGCCGGTGTTTTGCTCACCAGGAGAGACGTTTTGTTCGACGTGGTGTTTTGCTGTTGCGTTCTGATAATGATCAGTCCAGGGTCGTGGTACCACGTTCGTTACAGTCCTCTGTCTTACAGCTTCCCCACCAAGGACATTGGGGTATAGTGAGAACGAAACAACTTACTCGTCAGCACTGTACTTGGTTCGGAATCGATGCCGCGATTACGAATATGTGCTCTTCTTGCATGGTGTGTGCCGAACAACAATCAGCACCACCGCGGAAATTCTTTGCATGGCCCAAGACACTTCCTCTTGGCAACGCTTACACATCGATTTTGCTGGTCCATTCTGGAATGCTCGATGGTTGGTTGTGGTTGATTCATTCAGTAATTTTCCTTTTGTTGTCCGGATGTCTTCCACGACATCGTCTGCCACCATCCAAGCGTTATCTGCTATCTTTTGCATTGAAGGTCTTCCACAGTCTATTGTTTCCGACAATGGCCCACAATTCATGTCCGCAGAATTTCAGTCATTCTGAAAGGCCAATGGTATTCAACATCTGACGTCCGCGCCGTTTTCGCCACAGTCAAACGGTGCCGCTGAACGATTGGTCAGGACTTTCAAGTCACAGATGTTGAAGTTGAAAGAGTCGCATTCTCGGGAGGACGCGTTATTGTTCTTTTTGTCCTCGTATCGCTCTCAGCCCCGAGATGGTCGCTCTGAGTTGCTCCACGGTCGTCCTCATCGAACCCTGATGTCTTTGCTACATCCGCCGCATCAGGTTCCTGTGCAGCGGCAGACGCCTGCTTTTGCTCCAGGCGACGTTTTCTACTATCGTCACTACCGAGGTTCACGGCGTTGGCTCGCAGGGCGCATTCTTCGCTGCCTCGGACGCGCTATGTATCTGGTTTGGGGGGCCTCTGGTGAGGTGCGCCGGCATCTCAACCAGCTGCGCCTCTGTCGTCGCACGGGATCTGCCGCTCGCCGTCTGCTTTCAGCGACGGAGCCGTCAGGTCAGCGCCCTGGGGACCCATCTACTGGCTCACCTCAGCCCCAGGTGTTACCGACGCTGCCTTCCATTTTGCCCCATGGCGACGCGCCGCCGCCACCGCCGCCGCCGCCTGTTCTCCCGCCGGCGACGCCCGCAGTGGACGCGTCGCTGCAACCGCCGGGCGCCTCCCTGGGTCACGCGCTGCCGATCGCTTCCCGTGCCAGTTGTCCTCCGACATGGAACTCTTGCCCGCTCCGGACCATATGTCGTCTTCGCCCGTCGGGTGCCCCGGCCCTATGGAGGTCGACCCTTCGGCCCCTCCTGTCTCTCTGCGGGCGCATACACCGCATGTTGGCGTGCACCCTGGAGCAGGTTTTCAGGCGTTTCCTAGCTCCCCGTGGTCCGAATGGCAGGGTGCGGGTGGCGCAGCCTCGCCTGTTGTTAGGCTCCCCACCTCGTCGCATACGTCAACATGGGGTCCTCCCCACGGCGGGCGGAAACCTTATGCCACAACCGTACGACGATTTGCGGGGGACGAATGTGGTGTCACCGCCAGACACCACACTTGCTAGGTGGTAGCCTTTAAGTCGGCCGCGGTCCGTTAGTATACGTCGGACCCGCGTGTCGCCACTATCAGTGATTGCAGACTGAGCGCCGTCACACGGCAGGTCTAGAGAGACTTCCTAGCACTCGCCCCAGTTGTACAACCGACTTTGCTAGCGATGGTTCACTGACAAAATATGCTCTCATTTGCCGAGACAATAGTTAGCATAGCCTTCAGCTACGTCATTTGCTACGACGTAGCAACGCGCCATTATCAGTTGCTATTGATCTTGTTAATCATGTACCGTCAGACCGACGTTCACCTTTAACGGATTAAAGTTAAGTATTCCACCACCTACGTCCGTTTTTCTAAATTCTAATTTCCTTGTCCTGCGTGAGCTAAAACGCGTGCCTTTCGGCTTCCTCTATTATTAAGGTGTTGGCTCTCCTGCCAACCCACAACAGCAATGGTGTCAACAATTTGATCAAGGCCGCACAGTCGTGGATGAGGCTGGTGGAGGCGGATTGCTGTCGATATCGAACATAGACAACAATGACCAGGCCATCTGCAGCTGAAAAACCGTTTGGGAGGAAAGATATTTTCCAGTGACGAGGACGTTCACGTTGTTGCTCTCCACTGGTTCAAATGGCTCTGAGCACTTTTTTTTTCACTTGCTGCCATGATTTTACGACCCACCACCTAATTGCTTCTGGGTCTTTATTGACCACTTAGCCGCTGCGATCGGTATATGGGAGCTGATATGGCTGAACCTCCACACCAGTTCCCACATCCGATCGCACCGTTGCCCGTGTCCCACCACGTGGAGGCGGGTCTTGACCCGCCTCTAAGCACTATGGGACTTAGTATCTGAGGTCATCAGTCCCCTAGAGTTAGAACTACTTAAGCCGAAGAAACCTAAAGACATCACAGACGTCCATGCCCGAGGCAGGATTCGAACCTGCGACCGTAGCAACAGCGTGGTTCCGGACTGAAGAGCCTAGAACAGCTCGGTCACAGTGGCCGGCGCTCCCCAATGGCTCCGTGAGGAATGCGTATGTCTATCCTTGAGTAACTGAACGATTGGCTGTTTAGAGAGACTTGGTAATTACGTTGAAAAACAGTCATATATCAGCGTCAGTTTGAAGTGTAGTGCAGCTTTCAAAAAAGGTATGAAGCCTGCCATAGTAATATGTAACTAATTTTTTTAAACATATTGTTTAAGCGCTGGTCAGCAGCATGTACCAATTTCACAAAATGCGTTACACTGTGCTGTCTGTGATAATAATATTTATTCTGCTATATTATTATCACAGACAGCACAGTGTAATGCATTTTGTGAAATTACAACTTACTTTTGTTAAGTCCCTTCGTACAATGGTCGAAGGACATGAAAGAGAAGCAGCAGTACAGAAGGAAGTGAGATCGTGTCGTAATCTGCAATGTTATTCCATTTGTACGAGGGCCGTTCAGAAAGTAACCTCCGGTTGATTTAAAAAAATACACCAAGTTAAATAAAAATATTTTAATATATACATCTTACAACTTCATCTTTGCACTATTTTTCTACATAGTCTCCATAGCGATTGAGGCACTTATCGTATCTCTTCACAAGCTTTGAAATTCCTTCTGCATAAAAATCACCCGCTTGTGCCTGGAGCCAGCCTGTGACCGCATCTTTGAGCTCTTCGTCGTCATCAAACCGCTGTGACCCGAGCCATTTCTTCAAATGCATGAAGAGGTGATAATCACTTGGCGCCAGGTCTGGGCTGTAAGGTGGATGGTTGATAACGTCCCACTTGAAGGACTCAAGAAGGGCCGTTGTTCTGCGAGCAGAGTGAGGACGGGCGTTACCGTGCAAAAAAACGATACCGGAAGTCAGCATACTACGGCTTTTGTTCTGTATAGCCCGTCGTAACTTTTTTATTGTTTCACAGTACACGTCTTGATTAATGGTCGTACCACGTTCCATGAATTCAACCAACAACACCCCTTTGGCATCCCAAAACACCGTTGCCATCAGTTTTCTGGCAGAAAAATCTTGCGAGGCTTTTCTTGGTTTGGTAGGCGAATTTGAATGTGCCCACATCTTTGATTGTTCTTTTGTCTCAGGGTTCACGTACTTAATCCAGGTTTCGTCACCGGTCACGATTCTGTTTAACAATGGTTCTCCTTCGTCCTCATAACGTGACAGAAAGTCTAATGCAGAGGCCATTCTTTGAGTTTTGTGGTGGTCGGTAAGAATTTTGGGCACCCATCGTGCACAGAACTTACGGTAACCCAATCTTGCTGTCACTATCTCGTACAAGAGAGTCTTAGAAATCTGTGGAAAACCAGTAGACAACTCCGACATTGAGAAACGTCGATTTTCACGAACTTTTGCATCAACTGTCTGAACGAGTTCGTTAGTCACCAATGATGGTCTACCACTCCTCTCTTCATCATGAACTTTTTCTCGTCCACTTTTAAATAAACGTACCCATTCATGGACAACTCCTTCACTCATAACTCTTGGTCCGTACACGGCACAAAGCTCACGATGAATAGCTGCTGCAGAATATCCTTTGGCTGTAAAAAACCTTATGACAGCACGCACTTCACATTTGGCGGGGTTGCACACATTTCAAACTGCCACAAAAACTAAACTAGCGGAGGTACGACGTTCACTCGACCACGGCTTGATGCCGACTGACCTGTTGAGTGCGTGAACGCACAGATGGCGTCGCTACTCCCCCCACAACCCGCACTGTGACCAATCGGAGGTTACTTTCTGAACCGCCCTCGTACAATGTTAGACTATCTCTCATACTGTGATATACTTAGTATCCGCACTGCAGCAGAACTTTGTCTGCGGGACACCTGCAACATGTTCTCTCTTCTGACAATACGGCATTTCTTATGCATCGGTCTTATCGTGTGCTACATCTGCTGCAATGAATAAATCACTTTTCGCATCGTGAACAGCTTACGAATTCAAATCGGGACTCATCTGACCAGACCACGGGTTTCCAAACCGATGTGGTCACGAGCCCAGGAGAGGCGCTGCAGGCAATGTCGTGCTGTTAACAAAGGCAAACAAATGGGATACGGAAGTACTAAGGAATGAAGGGAGACGCTTGAAGTTCTCTGAGGCTACAAATGCTTCGATAAGGAATAGGTCAGTAGGCAATTCTGTTGAAGAGCAATGGAATCTCTAAAAAGGACAGTCTCAGAAGCTGGAATGAAAAACATAGGAATAAGGAAGACACGATGGCCAACAGAAAAAAATTCTTCAGGTGACCGACGAAAGAAGGAACTATAAAAATATTCCTGGAAATTCAGGAATGCAGAAATACATGTGGGGCTCGTTCATTTTGAAACCATTTATGGCAGCATTAGCGGAGGAGGAAAAGCATTACAGTTACTTCCAACAGGATGGAGCAACTGTACGTACAATCGGTGTGACCGCGGAGCACATTTTCACAGTCTTCACCCCTGACAGAGTTGCTAGCAGAGGTCAGTGTGGTCGCGGCGCCAGATGACGACCATGGTCATCTGATATGACAGTGAGCGATTACTTTGTGTGGGGAGATCTCCAGTCTAAGGTGTAACGCAACAACCCTCATATTCTCCAAGAACTGCAGCAGCACATGTCGGATGAGACTGCAGCAATCCACCTTCAGCAATTTGCCGACCAAGGTCCAAACGTGCCAAGAGGTCACTTTCAACATCAACTATAGTCAGGTCAAGACCGTTTGTCCTTTCCTCTGCTGTGTGTCTTTGTACACTGGAACTCTGATCTCTGGGCCACTATCATTTGCCCCACGCTGTAGAAGTCACTTAGGAAGCTAAGGCGGAAAGGCTGCATGAAAAATGTGAAGAAAACGAATAAGTAATTATTGTCGGAAGGACTGACTCAGCACACAGAAAATTCAAAACAGTCTTCGGTGAAATTAAAAGCAATGGTGGCAACATTAAGAGCGCAACAAGATTTCCACTGTTAAATCCAGAGGAGAGAGTGAATGGGTGGTAAAGTTATAATACACCTTTACAACCCATCCACTCTCTCCTCTGGATTTAACAGTGAAGGCTAATGTGAGGCCGAAGACTTGGCTGATGACGAGGTAGAAAAAGAAACAGTTGATGTAGAAGATATAGGGAACCCAGTATTAGAATAGGAATTTAAAAAGCTTTAGAAAAAGTTAAGATCTAATAAGGCAGTAGCGAGAGATAACATTCCATCAGAACTTCTAAAATCATTGCGAGAATTGACAGTAAAACGACTGCTCACGTTGGTGTTTAGAATGTATGAATCAAGCGATATACTAACTGACTTTCTGTTAAACATTATCAAGACAATGCCGAAAATTGCAAGAGCCGACAAGCGCGAGAAGTCCCAGGCGCAGTTGTTAGATCGGTTACCGTTGCTACAGTGGCAGGTTATCAAGATTTAAGTGAATTTGCACGTGGTGTTATAGTCGACGCACGAGCGATGCGACGCAGCAACGCCGAGGTAGCGATGAAGTGCCGATTTTCCCGTGAATGTCAGGAATCCAGTAAAACACCAAATCTCCGACATCGCTGAGGCCGGGAAAAAATCTTGCAAGAACGGGACCAACGACAATTGAAGAGAATCGTTCAATTTGACAGAAGTGCAACTATTCCGCAATTTGCTGCAGATTCCAATGCTGGGCCATCAACAAGTGTTAGCGTTCGACCCATTCAACGATATGGGATTTCGGAGCCGAAGGCCCAATCGTGTACCTTTGAGGACTGCACGACACAAAGCTTTACACCTCGCCTGGGCCCGACAAACCGGCATTGGACTGTTGATGACCGGAACCATGTTTCCTGGTGCAAATGGCTCTGAGCATTATGGGATTTAACATCTGAGACCATCAATCCCCTAGAACTGAGAACTACTTAAACCTAACTAACCTAAGGACGTCACACACATCCATACCCAAGGCAGGATTCGAACCTGCGACCTTGGTAGTCGCGCGGTACCGGACTCAAGCGCTTAGAACCGCTCGGCCACCGCGGCCGACTTGTTGCCTGGTCGGATGAGTCTCGTTTCAAATTGTATCGAACGGATTGACGTGTACAGGTACGGAGAAAACCTCATGAATTCATGGACACTGCATGTGAGCATGGGACTGTTCAAGCTGCTGGAGGCTCTGTAATGGTGTGAGGCGTGTGCAGTTTGAGTTATATGGGACTCCTGATACGTCTAGATACGACTGTGACAGGTGACACGTACGTAAGAATCCTGTCTGAGCATATGCATCCATTCATGTCCCATTGCGCGCATTGCATTGCGACGGACTTGGGCAATTCCAGCAGGACAATACGACACCCCACACGTCCAACATTTCTACAGAGTGGCTCCAGGAACACTCTTCTGAATTTAAAAACTTCCGCTGCCCACCAAACTCCCCTGTTCCAAAAAATTTCGGGAGTGCAGCCGCATAAGTTCAACATCTTCTTCGAATATTTCGGCTGAAAACCATCCAGCCATCTTCAGAGTGAGCCGAGGTGAAGATGGCTGGACGGTATTCAGCCGAAATATTAGAAGAAGTTGAATTTGTGTGGTTACACTCCAGAAATTTTATGCAACAGTCTTTGCGCCGCGAAAATATGAAGATACACATTGTTGAGCGCAGCTGGGATGCCTTGCAACGTGCTGTTCAGGAGAGATCTCCATCCCCCTCGTACTTTTACGGATTTGTGGACAGCCCTGCAGCATTCATGGCGTCAGTTCCTTCCAGCACTACTTCAGACATTAGTCGAGTTCATACCAGGTCGTGTTGCGGCGCTCTGCGCGCTCGCGGGAACCCTACACGATATTAGGCAATTGTACCAGTTTCTTTGGCTCTTCGCCGGCCGGAATGGCCGAACGGTTCTAGGCGCTCCAGTCTGGAACCGCGCGACCGCTACAGTCGCAGGTTCGAATCCTGCCTCGAGCATGGATATGTATGATGTCCTTGGATAAGTTACGTTTAAGTAGTTCCAATTTCTAGGGGACTGATGACCTCAGATGTTAAGTCCCAGTGCTAAGAGCCATTTGAACCACTTTGGCTCTTTTGTGTAGTTCAGCAGATATGAAGTCATGAACATTTAAGTGAGTCAAAAACTAGCCTTTGCTTATAATTATCCGGTTTATATCTATCGAATGTTTCATAGTGAGAGCAAGTAGAGACTTCCAACAAACTTTAGCCATAATTTCAAACCTTTCCTCTCTTACATGGTGTAATGTTTCTCTATTTACGTGACCATTACGGCACTCCAAACCCAGTTCTCGATACCAGTAATATCGTACCACTTTTCTTCCTTTTCTGCGAAGTAACAGACATATTTTTGTGAGAATATTCACATTTGATTTTATTAACGTATAGGTATTCCGATGTATCGATATATTACAGTGACATGGTTCTTGTGTGTATTCATTTCTGTGAGACTGTCATATTTGTAACCGTTTTGGCGCGAATGCGTACAGAGCAGTCTTTTGTTTCATTTTGCAGAAGTTAAGTTGTTATTTCGCTTTGTAAAAGAACAGTCAAGTCATGTGTTTGGTTAAAGTGGAAATTAAATATATGAAGATTGATACAAAACTGTTTTCTTGATGATGTGACAATTAAGAAGTGAAATTACAAGAAGTTTAATAAGAATGTGGATCGTGAACACGAAGTCAAAAATTATTTCTACCATACCATTGTTCTGATCTGGGATTGTTTGATCATTAAGAATTTCCTGAAAAACTCATTTGTTAGGTCTTCAGATATTGCTAAAATACAGATCAACCTAGAATCAACAAGATGAGCCATAACAACTTCGACTAAATCTACATGGGAACCCATTCAAGATAAGTGCCAAAATTAATGACTTTTTTACAGTGACTTAATTATTTCCATTCTGATGATACCATCCACAGTCAATAACTTCGTTGTTGCCCGATAAAGCGGACATATGGTGCGTGAGCAACAGTATTAATCTGATTTCTAACCTACTTTGCAAGTGGTGGTATTGTAAGAATGGTTAAAAACAAATATTTAACACATTAACTCATTTGGAAAGCAATAAGACATTTGGAGCTGTTTTTACACGTTAGTTTGACACTTTTAAAAAATTCAGTTGTTTACTGGTTCAATGCCTGACTAACAGCACAGCACAGTGCAGAGTCAGAGAGAGGACGCTGTCGGTGTCCCCAGATTTTCCGGGTAGCGGCTGGCGGTAAAACCGTGCGCAGCGTGCCGTGCTGCAGATAACGCCAGAGCGCCCGTCCGTCCGCAGTAAGCCCCAGCGTCCAGGCGTATCTTACCTGGCAGATGGGCCGGCGCCCTGCCCGCTGATGCCGGAGGTCGGCCGCCTCCACCTCGGCCAGTTTGGACGCCGCGCTGACCGCTCGTGTGGCGAGCTGAATCACGAGTTGTGAAAGGACGCGCCACTGTTGGGGCCTGCAGATTGCGGGACCCGCCACTGGCTCTGCTCTTGCAACGGAACTTCCGCCGTGTTTGGCCCGGTGCTGATAACGCCTGCGAAGATGCTGTCGCTCGTGTTTCGTACTACCAACAACCTGTGTAATTTTGTCTTCCCGTCTTTCTTCTCGACCGATTTGCCATCTTCCACTACAATTCTCTCGTACTTCCCTGCAAATCCATCATATCTCTTTTTCAGTAAAAGTAACATGATTAGATTAGATTAGTACAGTTCTTGTTCCATAGATCACGAATACGGCACTTCGTAATGAAGTGGAACGTTTCAGGTTAAGAAAAGGTGTCTATACAAGATATTACATTACACAAAATATTATATGACACTTAATATTTTTATTTTTTATTTTTTGTGGGGGCTGGGGAAATTACCCACTTACTATATCCAAAAGTTCATCTAATAAGTAGAAGGAGTTGCCATTAAGAAATTCTTTTAATTTCCTTTTAAATGCTATATGGCTATCTGTCAGACTTTCGATACTATTAGGTAAGTGACCAAAGACTTTTTTGGCATCATTATTTACCCCCTTTTGAGCCAAAGTTAGATTTAGCCTTGAGTAGTGAAGATCATCCTTTCTCCTAGTGTTGTAGCCATGTACACTGCTATTACTTTTGAATTCGTTCGGATTGTTAATAACAAATTTCATAAGTGAATATATATATTGTGAGGCTACAGTGAAGATCTCTAGCTCTTTAAATAAGTGTCTACAGGATGATCTTGGATGAGCTCCAGCAATTATTCTGATTACACGCTTTTGTGCGATGAACACTCTTTTACTCAATGACAAGTTACCCCACAATATGATGCCATACGAAAGCAAAGAATGAAAATAGGCGTGGTAAGCTAATTTACTGATATGTATATCGCCAAAATTTTCAGTGACCCTAACAGCATAAGTAGCTGAACTCAAACGTTTCAGCAGATCCTCAGTGTGTTTTTTCCAGTTCAATCCATCATCAATGCATACACCTAGAAATTTTGATTATTCTACCGTAGCTACCGATTTCTGATCGAAGTCTATATTTATTATTGGTGTCATTCCATTTACTGTGTGGAACTGTATATACTGTGTTTTGTCAAAGTTTAATGAGGGCCCATTTGCAGAGAACCACTTAATGATTTTCTGAAAAACATCGTTTACAATTTCACCAGTTAATTCTTGTCTGTTGGGTGTGATAGCTATACTTGTATCATCGGCTAAAAGTACCAGCTTTGCATCTTCGTGAATATAGAATGGCAAGTCATTAATATACATTAAGAACAGCAGAGGACCCAAGACCGAACCTTGCGGCACCCCATTCTTGATTGTTCCCCAGTTTGAGAAATTACTTTTTTGCATATTATGTGCACTGCTTATTTCAACTTTCTGCACTCTTCAAGTAAGGTATGATTTAAACCATTTGAGCACTGTCCCATTCATACCACAGTACTTGAGCTTATCTAGAGGTATTCCATGGTTTACACAGTCAAAAGCCTTTGATAGATCACAAAAAAATCCTAACGGGTGACTTCCGGTTACTCAGAGAATTTAATATTTCGTTAGTGAAAGTATATATAGCATTTTCCGTTCAACAACCCTTCTGTAAACCAAATTGACATTTTGTTCATTTTGCTAAAGCTTTATTTTTACAAAGGTGTGAAGCTACTCTGCATGACTGGAAAATCCTAGAATTAAACGCTAAAACCTAACATCTACCATCGCGGAGTGGTAGTAGTCTGAAATTTCTTACTATATGCAGAGATTTCGAACTTTTACCAACATTGCTAAATCTTAGGATTTACCCATGCGAACTCTTCAAACGTTGGTTGGTTGACTCGGGGAAGGGGACCAAACAGCGAGGTCATCGGTCCCATTGGATTAGGGAAGGTTGGCGAAGGATGTCGGCTGTGCCATTTCACAGGAACCACCCCGGAATTTACCTGAACCGATTTCGGGAAGTGATGGAAAACCTAAATCAGGATGGCCGGACGCTGGTTTGAACCGTCGCCCACCCGAGTGCGAGTCCAGTGTGCCAACCACTGCGCCACCTCGCTCGGTAACTGTTACAGTCATAGACATTAAAAAGACTCGCCTTAGCAGTTATTGACATAATTTGTACTGATTGTAACACTACGTTGTTTAAATATGCTTCCATTCCAATGGGACTGTAATGAACAATATTACATATGAGAGTTAGTGAAAAATGTTACAATTATACAAAAATCTTATAGAGTTGTCACCTTGCGAATTTTAATTTTTGTTATAATACGGTTGATCATTGTGGCATTTGGAATTACATAACACGGAAGACGATTTGCACAAGCAATTTTTAGTGGAGTACTTTTTAAAACATCTCACTTTCGGAACCCTTTGTCC
Organism: Schistocerca nitens; assembly: GCF_023898315.1. Lineage (NCBI taxonomy): Eukaryota > Metazoa > Arthropoda > Insecta > Orthoptera > Acrididae > Schistocerca > Schistocerca nitens. The sequence continues at coordinate 1,187,968,616 of NC_064614.1, read as the reverse complement.
TCCAATTAATGATAGTTTCACAGCCACTTCGTGTACACCAATTTCTTCTCTTTCTACTTCTTCCTTGCACATTGTAAATTAGTTCTTAGGGCACAATGACTTCAGTTTGCCAGCTTTGGTACCAAGATGCTAAAATTCGTTGTAATGAATATAAATCACCAATGCTATTATTGATTTTGCAGAGGGTTTTCTTCCGGTTTACATCCGGTACTTTAGTTCTCACATGTTGTCCAACTGCAGATTTTGGAATTTTGTTCATGAGGCTGCCACCATTTTCTTGGCTTGCAACTGAAGACCTTCTTTGTCAGCCCCTCAGACCCACTTCACTTTACAAACACTGTTGGGAGGCCGTCACCGTCTCGTCACAACCATCAGTTGGTGCCGGCGTCTCGACGTCAACTGTCGTCAAATCCTGTGTCTCTGGTGCTTCTTCACCCGCTGCGTTTCTCTTGTCCCAATATTTGATCCACTCCGATATCGAGGCGTAATGATGAATTTCTTCTTTTCCAGCAGACACTTTTTCTCCTCCGATATTGACAACATCATATGGCTTCAAACGTTTGCAGTGTACATACTTTTTTTTTGACAACGGCTTTTGCATTTTTAACTTCACTCAAAAAAATATGGTATTGCTCAGTGGTTACATAAAAATTGCTGTCTTTCTTCTTATTCAGTGATACACTTAAAATTTCACAAAATCTGTTACGGATAACATCACTCATTCTGATGCATAGTCGCACAGAAAACAAGACCACTAAAACTAGTCGCAAAGATGGTCGTTCACGCGCTTACGATACCCGATACCGACTGAAGCTACACAGCGGCGAGCGGTCTGAGAACAAAAGTTTGAAAACAAAGAAACATGTGCGAACCTGCACGGCGTTCGTGGGAGTCTTCGATCCAGCTTTTATCAGCTCCAAAATGGTTCAAATGACTCTAAGCACTATGGGACTTAACATCTGAGGTCATCAATCCCCTAACTAACCTAAGGACATCACACACATCCATGCCCGTGGTAGCATTCGAACCTGCGATCATAGCAGCAGCGCGGTTCCAGACCGAAGCGCCTAGAACCGCTCGGCCAAAGCGGCCGGCTTTACGAGCTCCCATGGATAAATCCTAAGATTTACTCTCATGGTAAAAGTTCGAAATTTATGCACGTAATATAAAATTACGAATTGTTACCACCCCGTGCTGGTACATGGTAATTTTACAAGTAAATTCAAAGATTTACCAATCATCGTACTTGTATAGAACATTCCCAACATGAAGGAATGACGAGTTTTGTCAGAGACATGTTAAATGTGTTTCGCACAAAATGAAACGCACAACGCGTATGGCACACCTAATTTCCAATTTTACACACTCTGAATGTAAATCTATTTTATACGTAAATTGAAAGAGGAGTGGGGAAGAAAGGAAAGGAAAGGGAGGGGACCCTGCTGTCAGCTGCGTCGGTAAATTATGCGGAACCAGCGGCAACGAGTGAAAGTATGTACCAGACGGGGACTCGAACCCGTTATCTCCTGCTTACTAGGCAGGTGCGTTAACCCCTGCGCCAACCGAGACACAGCGTTATCGAAACTGCGCGGAATATTTCGGCACGCCTCACGGCCGACCCAAATGCCCACCGAGTGCCACCTATCCCCAGTCCCTGTCCACTTCCTGCATGCTCGCTACTCTGAGATTCCCGCAGGAGGTCGGACATACCTGAGCATACCCACTGAAGAAGGTGGGTGTATTGCGCAGCTAAGTAAATCAATTATATGAATGCGTGGTGCCTGTTCTTTCGGACCACGCATTCATGTAACTTTTTACTAGATAGTAGCCAACGCAGGAAGCTATGACTTGCAATATATCGATTAATGTTACGCGGATAATATCTGCAAAATTATTCAAAAAGAAAATGAACCTAACGTCTTTCTTCCTCATTTTATATACAGGAGAAATTTCTTCGACCCACTTCCATCTGGATCTGTTACCTTCTCAAAAAGCCGATCTACACTCCCATCGAGCGCCACCTATCCTCACGCCATGTCCATTCCCTTCGCTACTCTGAGATTCCCACAGGAGGTCGGACGTATTTGTACATCCGCACCGAAGAAGGTGAATCCATTGTCCAGGTAGCCGTGTCGGTTATATGAAGGCGTGGTGTATGTTCTTTCGCGCATATCCGAAAAAATAGACACCACGCATTCATAAAATAACGGTATTTCTAAGGCGTTTACTTGTTTCGGCCCAAAATAACCATTTCATTTACTGACTTTTTCTATTATTAATGAAGAGGAAAACTTGAAGTGAACCACATTTGCAGAATAGGTTAAGTACACAACTATTTCGAAGATCATCGTATCAGCAGGCATAGCAGGCACATTTTTCTTGCTGCAAGAACTCGTTTGTGAGGTGGCCTCTGCTTCAACTACCTCTCCACATAGTCCATTAACGTAACCTAACTACCAGTAACACTTACAGTTTCTTTCCAGACGGTTAATTCTTACGGTAGACTGAAAGTATCAACAACCAGTTGCGATGATTTTTTTCCCGGAGTTCATGGGGTTTTCGCTCTTCCTGGGTGTTTCCAACATCGTCAGCCATTTGATGTGAATGCTGTTCGTCACAGACGCAGGTTAAAATTGCAGAAGTAAACAAAGATGTCTCCAACTAGTGTATATGTTTGCACAGTACAATAGCTTACCAGACTTTATGTTATGTCCATAATTTCCATTCCCGTATAGTCACTTATAGGGAAACCTATAATTATGGAATTCTAAACAAGTGCCTTATTGCGTTTTTCATAAACACATGATATTATCACACGTAAAAGAAGAAAATTTCAGAATAATATTCCTTACTTCTAAAGCGCAACAAATCATGAAACATTTGGATTTGTGGTCCGATACCAGTTCCCGCTATACCTCGTAGTAAACACTAACCAAAGAAATGCAGAAATTCTTGGCAAACGGCCAAAATACAATAGCAAATCAGCATTACGAATAAACGAAATACTGGTGATTTTTCTCTAAGGAAAACAATGTGATAACAACTCGACTTCTGGGAAAGCGAAACAAAATTACAAATGAAAATGCGGGAGTCAGACATGACCTAAGAAGAAGCAAAAAGAACCTTACGCTGACCCTGCGCGTTATTAATACTCACGAAACAGATGTACGTATCTGTGGTTTAGAGTGAGCACTTTGCAACTCATGTCGAGTTCTCGAAAGAATGATGAAGTCATCTCATGGTTTTTAAGGCACTTTCACCTAATGGCTGATTGTAATGGGTTCGCTGCGTTAGAAACTATTTGTATGCACAGGATAATTGGCCTGTAATTGAAGAAGTATCGTGATGATATTTGCATGGTTAGAAATTCCAGATTAGCCCTCCTTAGGATTTCCGGGAGGGGACTGCCAAGAGGGAGGAAACCATGAGAAAAATATTGAATAACCAATGGAAGGACAACACGTCAATCGTAGGAGCGTGGAGTGTCAGAAATCTAATTGTGGTAGGCAAGCTAGATAATTTGGAAACAAATGCAAAGGCTCATTGTAGATACAGCAGGTGTCTGTGAAGTAAAATGGAGTGAAGCTAAAGATTTATCGTCAGAGGAATATAGAGCGTAAGGGCAACAGCAGCAGAAAATGGTATAACGGAAGTAGAATTCATTACGAACAGCAAGGTAGATGAGTGAGCCACCTTGAAAATTCAGTGGTACAATTATTCTCAGAAGAATCGACAACAAACCAGCGCTGACGACAATAGCTGAAGTACACATGGCGACGTAGCAACTAGAACATAAAAAAGATAGAAAGGGGATACGAGCGCTTTGAATAAGTATATAAACAAAAGGAGAGGAAAATCTAATATCATTGGTGACTGGTAATCTATCGTAGACGGAGTAACTGAAGGATTTACGGGATAATATGAGCTCGGTAGGAATGAGAGACGAGACAAACTATTAGAGGTCTGCAGTAAACTTCAGCTAAAAACAGCGAATATGATGCTCAAAAATCACAAGAGGAGGAAGTATACTGCCAAAATGCACAGAGAGCGAAAAATAACAGCTGAATGACACTTTAGTGAGACAGTCATTCTGAAATCAGTTACTGTATTGTAAGGTGTACCTAGGAGCACAGATAGACTTAGATCACAATTTAGTAACGATATAGAGTGGAGTGAAGCGAATCATCCGGAAGAATTTGAATGAAAATAATTGTGATACTGACGTACTGAAAAATAATGAAGTGCGTCTGAAGTTTCCTACGGCTGTAGGTACTGCGTTAATACACTCCTGGAAATTGAAATAAGAACACCGTGAATTCATTGTCCCAGGAAGGGGAAACTTTATTGACACATTCCTGGGGTCAGATACATCACATGATCACACTGACAGAACCACAGGCACATAGACACAGGCAACAGAGCATGCACAATGTCGGCACTAGTACAGTGCATATCCACCTTTCGCAGCAATGCAGGCTGCTATTCTCCCATGGAGACGATCGTAGAGATGCTGGATGTAGTCCTGTGGAACGGCTTGCCATGCCATTTCCACCTGGCGCCTCAGTTGGACCAGCGTTCGTGCCGGACGTGCAGACCGCGTGAGACGACGCTTCATCCAGTCCCAAACATGCTCAATGGGGGACAGATCCGGAGATCTTGCTGGCCGGGGTAGTTGACTTACACCTTCTAGAGCACGTTGGGTGGCACGGGATACATGCGGACGTGCATTGTCCTGTTGGAACAGCAAGTTCCCTTGCCGGTCTAGGAATGGTAGAACGATGGGTTCGATGACGGTTTGGATGTACCGTGCACTATTCAGTGTCCCCTCGACGATCACCAGTGGTGTACGGCCAGTGTAGGAGATCGCTCCCCACACCATGATGCCGGGTGTTGGCCCTGTGTGCCTCGGTCGTATGCAGTCCTGATTGTGGCGCTCACCTGCACGGCGCCAAACACGCATACGACCATCATTGGCACCAAGGCAGAAGCGACTCTCATCGCTGAAGACGACACGTCTCCATTCGTCCCTGCATTCACGCCTGTCGCGACACCACTGGAGGCGGGCTGCACGATGTTGGGGCGTGAGCGGAAGACGGCCTAACGGTGTGCGGGACCGTAGCCCAGCTTCATGGAGACGATTGCGAATGGTCCTCGCCGATACCCCAGGAGCAACAGTGTCCCTAATTTGCTGGGAAGTGGCGGTGCGGTCCCCTGCGGCACTGCGTAGGATCCTACGGTCTTGGCGTGCATCCGTGCGTCGCTGCGGTCCGGTCCCAGGTCGACGGGCACGTGCACCTTCCGCCGACCACTGGCGACAACATCGATGTACTGTGGAGACCTCACGCCCCACGTGTTGAGCAATTCGGCGGTACGTCCACCCGGCCTCCCGCATGCCCACTATACGCCCTCGCTCAAAGTCCGTCAACTGCACATACGGTTCACGTCCACGCTGTCGCGGCATGCTACCAGTGTTAAAGACTGCGATGGAGCTCCGTATGCCACGGCAAACTGGCTGACACTGACGGCGGCGGTGCACAAATGCTGCGCAGCTAGCGCCATTCGACGGCCAACACCGCGGTTCCTGGTGTGTCCGCTGTGCCGTGCGTGTGATCATTGCTTGTACAGCCCTCTCGCAGTGTCCGGAGCAACTATGGTGGGTTTGACACACCGGTGTCAATGTGTTCTTTTTTCCATTTCCAGGAGTGTATATTGCCATAACCTTTAAAGACAGAAGGCCGCAGTGTTTAAGCTTGAGAGGTAAATTTAAAGATTAATTTTGCAAAATTTTAAGAAACAACAGTAACCATAAGCCTAAAATCTAAAATAGCTGACAACAGATAATTAAACGCCGGTGGCACTCAGAAAGCCTCCAGGAAGGGCGGTCTGCCATCGTTCACTTAGGTGAGACAGGTGGAGAGCCCGACTACACTTGATCCGTCGAAACCCAACCAGGGGGCAGCCACGGACCGACCGACACAACAACTTGCTTCCAGTCATTCAGTACATGAGAACCCCAACCGGCAATGTTACAAACGTGATAATTGACAACGGAGTATGTATTAGCTGTCGAAGTTACACACGATGTTGGACAGCGACAACAGGTGAGGAAAGGACGCTGCCTGAAATTACGATAGCGGCCAGGGCAGGTAACTGGAACACTAACGGCCACTAGGCAGAAAATTCCTCTGGTACACTTGAATTTGAAACACAGTAATAGTTAACTTCGCTCAAAAGAACAGTGCGTGAATTTACATGAGTGCCCAGGGCGGGTAACCAGTACATTAACGGCCACAAGACAGAAAATTGCACTGGTGCACTCAAATCATAGTCGACCAAAAAAGTTAATTGCACCGCATGGCGGCTAAATCTCAGCAGTATAACCACGCGGTGTTGCTCATCGGAAAACCTCCCTAACAGCAAACCACCAAGCGAACCAACACGACATGAATAGACGTGGCTTGGGTAGTTGAAACCAATACTCAACTTTGACGTCCTGGGTCGGTGAACTACGAAGCTCGTAGCAATCGGACAGCTCGACACACGCTTCGACACTGCGCAGGGGCTACCAGCGGACCCAGCCGACTGCACCGGCGGAGATAACTTCCCTCGTCCGCAACAACCGACCGAATGGTCTCAGAATGCCGACAACATCTAAAATCTTCGTCAGTGGAAATAACGCCAAGTACACGCACAACCTGACAAACACTTTACGAAGACGTGAACGATACCCAACACTAACTAGGCGCGCACGAAGACAATCGGGAGTCGATCCACGCACACACAGCCGACTCACGAACGATCGGCGAGCCAAAACTCGTCGTCCGGTAGGACGACCGACCGACGATCCACCAAGGCCGTGGCCCGGTTCAAGTGATGCGTGGCGGCAATGGTCGGGCGAGCCATGTCGACGCAGACCTCACTGCTGCTCCATCCCGACTGCACTAGTGCCGCATTGCAACTCTCCGACTGGCGGGTCCAGACTGCGCTCCAGACGCGTTCCAACTCGCGACGGTAACTCGCTGTCCGAACTGCGACAACTAACTTACAACAGTCAACTAGCGGGAAGTAATAGCAGTCGAGGAAAGATACTACGTGCGGGAATATACCGATACGCGCTGCTAACGCCGCTCACGGTCAGGCAAATCAGCGTGACAGTAGTAATTTAAATTAACGTAGTGAGGTGGAAGTACGTTAAAAACAGGGTGTAAAATACATGATGGCGGGAACACGAGCCGCGCAAGGCTCAACATTCAGATTAATAGGACACTATTTCTAGAAAGAAAAGAAACGTTACGTAACTTCTTGCTATGAAGTAGCTTGATGTGACTGATGTGCTCCCTGTGCCTCCCACATGCAAGTACTATTGGATGCTACTGCTACTCGAAGAACGCAGGCGAAGTATCACCTTCATATCACTCAGTGATAATACATTCGAAGTTTGCGACCGAGCTGGGCAGACCAGCGATGGACGGCTGGTTAAATCAGAGTTGAGAGGAAGCGCTGAAGGTGTGGCGCTCTCCGCTCTTTCCATTGGCGCGTTGGTCAGCGCCTTCTTGATGCTGTTTCGCGGCCCTGCGCTGGTCAGTGTGCAATCGATGCTTTAGCACTGCACAGAATGTGGATCAGGAGACATCAAGTCCAACATCCAGAGCAAAGAGGCTTCATGAATGTGAGGACGACAGGTCTGGTCCTAATTCAAGGCTTTATAGAGCCATAATCGGTGCTCTATAAAAGGCATTTAAATTGTCTCCACAAGGCAATTAAAATCGCTTATGTAAAAATTCAAAACGAAAAACTAATTTGCTCCACGTTTCAGTCAGTGTTCGATTCATAATGAAACTCCCTTTCAACATGCCAAGAAGAAAAAAATACTGTGGCTGCTTTGTAAGTTTCCTTCCTCTAGACCTAATATAAAGATTTGCATTTCCATGTTCACATGCTTTCTTATGACACTCATAGTTCTGACCTTTCACGTTTCGTCTCGTACAAAGTTTCCCTTTCGTTGATTATTCACTTTTCTTTTTCATAGCCACTTCTCCTAGGCAGCCCCCTCCCAAACGTATGAATAGAGGACTAATTCGGAATCTTTTGTCAATGGAGAGATCATCATGGCACTTTTTCGGTTACAGGCCCCATGTCTTGTGGTTTCTATTCCTTTCTGCCTCCTCCTGTCGTTGATCATTGATGGTTCTCCCGCCTTTTATTGGCAGTTTCCGTTGGACTGCTGTACAATACGTATGTGCAAATGCCTAAAACGTTATCCTACTCTGTCCTATAGCAGAAAACGGTAGAGCTGCTGAAGGACATAGTCTATCTGACATTATTGTGAAGAACCTGAGAGATGGAACTCTTAGACCTCCCAGGTTGTACAAGTTGGCAAAAACTCACAAAGCAGGTGTTCTATCGAGATCTGTCGATACTGCTATTGGCTCTCCCACCTAAGGGCTAGCCAGGATGATGGCTCACACTGCTGGCCGCTGCGACTATCAAGTTAAAAACTCTTATACACTTATAAAACAAAATACTTTCGCCACTGCTCAACGCGATGTTAGATGCCGCCTGGTGACGTTGCGAGCACGTGACACGGTAACAAAAGCTTGTAAGTGGAGTAGACACAGACGGGGAATTGCCCTCCAGAAAAACGGTCTGCAAATGAGGAAAAACTGGTAGAAGCGGACCTCGGGGAAGATCAGTTTGGATTCCGTAGAAATGTTGGAACACGTGAGGCAATTCTAACCTTACGACTTATCTTAGAAGAAAGATTAAGAAAAGGCAAACCTACGTTTCTAGTATTTGTAGACTTAGAGAAAGCTTTGGACAACGTTAACTGGAATACTCTCTTTCAAATTCTGAAGGTGGCAGGGGTAAAATACAGGGAGCGAAAGGCTATTTACAATTTGTACAGAAACCAGATGGCAGTTATAAGAGTCGAGGGGCATGAAAGGGAAGCAGTGGTTGGGAAAGGAGTGAGACAGCGTTGTAGCCTCTCCCCGATGTTATTCAGTCTGTATATTGAGCAAGCAGTAAAGGAAACAAAAGAAAAATTCGGAGTAGGTATTAAAATTCATGGAGAAGAAGTAAAAACTTTCAGGTTCGCCGATGACATCGTAATTCTCTCAGAGACAGCAAAGGACCTGGAAGAGCAGTTGAACGGAATGGACAGTGTCTTGAAAGGAGGATATAAGATGAACATCAACAAAAGCAAAACGAGGATAATGGAATGTAGTCAAATTAAACCGGGTGATGCTGAGGGGATTAGATTAGGAAATGAGACACTTAAAGCAGTAAAGGAGTTTTGCTATTTAGGGAGTAAAATAACTGATGATGGTCGAAGTAGAGAGGATATGAAATGTAGACTGGCAATGGCAAGGAAATCGTTTCTGAAGAAGAGAAATTTGTTAACATCGAGTATAGATTTAAGTGTCAGGAAGTCGTTTCTGAAAGTATTTGTATGGAGTGTAGCCCTGTATGGAAGTGAAACATGGACGATAACCAGTTTGGACAAGAAGAGAACAGAAGCTTTCGAAATGTGGTGCTACAGAAGAATGCTGAAGATAAGGTGGGTAGATCACGTAACTAATGAGGAGGTATTGAATAGGATTGGGGAGAAGAGAAGTTTGTGGCACAACTTCACTAGAAGAAGGGATCGGTTGGTAGGACATGTTTTGAGACATCAAGGGATCACAAATTTAGCATTGGAGTGCAGCGTGGAGGGTAAAAATCGTAGAGGGAGACCAAGAGATCAATACACTAAGCAGATTCAGAAGGATGTAGGTTGCAGTAGGTACTGGGAGATGAAGAAGCTTGCACAGGATAGAGTAGCATGGAGAGCTGCATCAAACCAGTCTCAGGACTGAAGACCACAACAACAACAACAAGCTACTTTACAAATGGCAGCTTATTATCACGCAGATACTGTGAAGGAGTATCTTGAAAACAGCGAAGCTGGTCGAATGTTCACGTGCTATTGTCGTGAGCGTCTATGGAAACAGGTAGATGGACTAAGCACTAAATGGTTGGCCGTCCGCGACGTAGGATTCGGAGGCTTGTCTGCTCTGTAAAGTAGCACAGATGGTGATCTGCGGCATCTCTTCCGAAAGAGCGCAATGGTTGTTCATGAGCAATTGTTTTGAGCACACCATCCATCGTATATTGTTGAATATGAAGCACCGCAGCAGACCAGCATTACGTGTTCACATCTACACCCAACGTCGTAGTCAATTACCATTTCAGTGTGCATGGGACCATCGGGATTCGACCGTCGATCAACGGAAACGTTTTGGCTTCCTTGCTACACTAGGTCGATGGTCATCTCCTCAAACGCCGTCATCGACGTGAACGGCGGCTCCAAATGTGCAGCGCCCCACGGACGCAGGCTGGTGGTAGCAGTATTATGCTATGGGAGACAATTCTCCTGCGCATGCATGGGACCCGAGGTAGTACTGGAAGACGTGCTGCGAGAGCCAGAACTGTGTTACAGTGATTTGAGGAGCATTGTAGTGAACATTCGTTGACGTGTCTGTGAACAAATTCGCCTGATGTAAATCCTGTGGAACCCATCTGGGTCGCTATCGTGCGCCACTACCGCAGTAACTGGCCGCTGTGGCCGAGCGGTTCTAGGCGCTTCAGTCTGGAACTGCGCGACCGCTACGGTCGCACGTTCGAATGCTGCCTCGGGCATCGATGTACGTGATGTCCTTAGGTTAGTTAAGTTTAAGTAGGTCTAAGTTGTAGGGGACTGATGACCTCAGATGTTAAGTCCCATAGCGCTCACAGCCATTTGAAGCATTTGAACTACCGCGTACACAAATCACCGGCCCCTTATTTATGCCAGTTGCATGACCTGCGCGTAGGCGTGTAATGTCACATATCTCCACAAACCTACCAAGAAACTGTCGTATCTGTAACATACAGAGTCAGCGCGTATTTCGTTCCAAACACGGACAAACAAGTTATTAAGTAAGTGGTCATAATGTTTTGGCTCATCAGTGTACGTTCACTGAAAAAATCTAGTGACCAGAGTTGGCCCAAACTATACGAGGTGTGGCTAGAAAAAAACCGGACTAGTACTGGTGAAACAATAAAACGAATGCAATAAGGCTGGAAGTCGCGTGGCCTGTCACGTGAATCTCGCTCCGCCTACTGCTCGAGTATCATCTGCCTCCTGCACTCAGTCTGCCCGTGGCGTCTGTTTCAAGTAGTTGACGTTTTGTCTGTGCGCCGGAAAATGTTGAGTGTACAGAAAGAACAGCGTGTTAACATCAAATTTTGTTTCAAACTAGGAAAATCTGCAAGTGAAACGTTTGTAATGTTACAACAAGTGTACGGCGATGATTGTTTATCGCGAACACAAGTGTTTGAGTGGTTTAAACGATTTAAAGATGGCCGCGAAGACACCAGTGATGACACTCGCACTGGCAGACCATTGTCAGCAAAAACTGATGCAAACATTGAAAAAATCGGTAAACTTGTTCGACAAGATCGCCGTTTAACAATCAGAGCAGTGTCTGAGTTAACAGGAGTTGACAAGGAAAGTGTCGAACAAGTTTACCGATTTTTTCAATGTTTGCATCAGTTTTTGCTGACAATGGTCTGCCAGTGCGAGTGTCATCACTGGTGTCTTCGCGGCCATCTTAAAATCGTTTAAACCACTCAAACACTTGTGTTCGCGATAAACAATCATCGCCGTACACTTGTTGTAACATTACAAACGTTTCACTTGGAGATTTTCCTAGTTTGAAACAAAATTTGATGTTAACACGCTGTTCTTTCTGTACACTCAACATTTTCCGACGCACAGACAAAACGTCAACTACTTAAAACAGACGTCACGGGCAGACTGAGTGCAGGAGGCAGATGAAACTCGAGCAGTAGGCGGAGCGAGAGTCACGTGACAGGCCACGCGACTTTCAGCCTTATTGCATTCGTTTTATTGTTTCACCAGTACTAGTCCGGTTTTTTTCCAGCCACACCTCGTATGCCAGTTAGGCTGGATGTGGTCACACTATAAAAGTTCATTTCGAAAATAAGCTGAAGATCTTGACAGACCTTCTGAAACTATAAAGGTGTTCCGTCATGCATTAGCGAGTTCAGAAAGTAAGTTACAAGTGTCGCCCCACGACATGATCATTGCAGAAAAAAATGCCTTATTGTCAGAAGAGAGGACAGGTTCCATGTTTTCAGCAGACGGATACCAGATGCTTCACAGGGCGAAATGGCCAGGGAACTGGAAATGTACCGCAAGTTGATGTACGCACGACAGCACCATTCCTGTGGGCAAAAACTCGAAATTGCACACAAATTGACCGTGACGTTTTGGTTGATTATGTACCAAATGGAAATTTCGCGTTCAGCTGTAGTGCAATTGTGGTGTCACCGCCAGACACCACACTTGCTAGGTGGTAGCCTTTAAATCGGCCGCGGTCCGTTAATATATGTCGGACCCGCGTGTCGCCACTATCAGTGATTGCAGACTGAGCGCCGCCACACGGCAGGTCTAGAGAGACTTCCTAGCACTCGCCCCAGTTGTACAACCGACTTTGCTAGCGATGGTTCACTGACAAAATACGCTCTCATTTGCCGAGACGATAGTTAGCATAGCCTTCAGCTACGTCATTTGCTACGACGTAGCAACGCGCCATTATCAGTTGCTATTGATCTTGTTAATAATGTACCGTCAGACCGCCGTTCACCTTTAACGGATTAAAGTTAAGTATTCCACCAGCTACGTCCGTTTTCTAAATTCTAATTTCCTTGTCCTGTTCCAGACCTCACACCAGCCTGCGTGAGCTAAAACGCGTGCCTTTCGGCTTCCTCTATTATTAAAGTGTTGGCTCTCCTGCCAACCCACAACATTTGGCGACGAGGCCAATCCGCGTTCGTATCGATATTGCCCTGATTTACTTGTGTAATGGTTTCGCCACAATCTCCAGATATACTGTCCGAATTTTATCGCTTACGGAATCATCAGACGCAGGCATTACTGGATGCCCTTGGACAGCTCGTCCAGGGTCAACGTGCAGTGCAAAACGATGCGGCAGCCGCCGCTCCACCGCTAAAGCAGCCACAACACGCTGTTGCACCGACTTTTCGACCTTTTGATGCTGCACTGGAAAGCTGGACGGAGTGGTCACGCCAATTTGGATTCCATCTCGCTGCCTACAGAATTCAAAGTAATGAGCGGCGGCCTTTTCTCCTTTCTTCCGTTGGAGTGACCATGTACGGTGTGATAGTCAAATTATTTCCCTGACGCGACGTAGCAACTCTGTCCTACGACGACATTTTGTCTGCATTAGATGCATATTTCAAAGAATCAGTCAATGTAGTTGCGGAGAGGTATACCTTCTTTCGTACAAAACGTACGGCAGGTCAAACTAATCGGGAGTGGGTTGCAACTTTGCAAGGCCTTACTAGGGATTGTGCTTTTGAGTGTCAATGTGGACTCCCTTATTCAGATACTATGGTACGTGTGGCAATTGCACAGAACGTTTCTGATGTTCGTATAAGGGAACAGATTTTGAAACTAGTCAGTCCCTCCCTTCAACAAGTGATGGACATATTGGATCAGCAGGACACACTTGACTTTGCTCAGGAATCATTTGAAACTTCGCTACCCGTGTGTCAGGTTACCCGGCCCGCCGGGCGAGCTGCACGGAGCAGTAAACAGCCTTCACGCCCGGCCGCGCTGATGCTGCCAGGCTCTCAGCCACGTGTGCCACGCAGGCAAGCAAATGCAGTGCTTAAATCATGCCCGCGGTGTGCTACTAGACATTCACGCGAGAATTGCCTGTCACGCCTGGCTATTTGCTTTTTCTGCAATAAAAAAGGACATGTTCAGAAATTTTGCCGGAAAAGCTCAGATCGGACATTCACAACCATTCCAGGCCCTTTGCTTCGCACCGAATTCGAACCAAGGATACTCAGGCTCGCGAAACTTCGCCCATGGAAATTCATGTAGTTCATTCCACTCCGGCCAGTGCCACTCTCTCTAACAGTGACTGTGTTCGTCCCACAAATAGTGTGCGTCGACATCGCCGGAGATCCCGTCAAGTCGCAAGTGATTCTGTACCAGTGTCAGTTCACGTTGCACGAGACAGTCACTCTTGTCGTCAGCAGGACAATAAACTTTTTGTAGATTTGGACATTAACAGCAAAGTGATACCATTCCAGCTCGATACCGGAGCTGCAGTTTCACAGATCAATCAAGACACGTACAAACTGCTGGGCACACCTCCGTCGCGTACCGCAACTGTTAAGTTAAATAGCTATTCGGCTCACAACATCCCTGTATTAGGACAGTGCAGCCTTCTTGCAACATGCAAAGGACAAACAAAACTTGTATCATTTTACATCCTTCGTTCTTCTTCTGCAGTGAACTTGTTTGGTTTCGATTTATTTCAGTTGTTTAAATTGTCTATAGTAAATCAGGTCGTATCAGTGAACCAGACTGTGCCTTCAGACAGTGTTTCTCGTCTATGTGACGAATTTGCAGACATTTTTGCACCGGGCCTTGGTTGCGCTAAGAACTATAAAGCACATTTGGAACTGAAAGTAAACGCGCAACCGAAATTTTTCAGAGCACGCAATGTTCCCCATGCATTGTGTGATGAGGTCGCAAAAACATTACACGATTTGGAATCACAAGGTGTAATTGAACGTGTGCAGGCTTCTCTCTGGGCATCACCCTTAGTAATTTTGCGAAAACCTTCTGGAAAATTGAGACTTTGTGTGGACTTCAAGGCAACAGTGAATCCGCAACTAGTGATTGCAAGTTTTCCTTTACCCTGCCCGGAAGATCTTTTTGACAAACTGTGCCCGGGTAAATATTTTTCGAAGTTGGACCTAGCAGATGCGTAATTGCAAATACCGGTGGACGAAGTCTCTCAGCGCGTTTTGCTGGTTAACACGCATCTTGGTTTGTATCGATTCAAACGACTGCCATTCGGGTGTGCATCCGCCCCTGGATTGTTTCAGCAATATCTCCAAACTGTTTGTGCGTCGGCCCCTACTGCTGCGAACTATCTGGACGATCTTGTGATCTCCGGAAAGACGGAAGAAGAACATTTAGCCAATCTCAGAACATTATTTCAGGTCTTGCGACAAAATGGTCTTCGCTTGCGGAAGGACAAATGTGTGTTTTTTGCTCGGGATTTGCCCTACCCGGGACATGTACTCAATGCCCAAGGCATACATCCCAGTCCCGAGCACCTCCGTGCCATAAAAGACTTGCCTTCGCCGCAGAATTTGAAGCAGCTACATAGTGTGCTGGGGAAAATCAACTATTACCATAAATATGTGCGCCACGCCTCTTCCATTTCAGCTCCGCTTCATCGCTTACGCCGTAAAGGTGTTCCGTTCGTCTGGACGACGGAATGCGAACGCGCCTTTCGCCAGTTGAAATTGGCGTTGCTTTCCAATACTTGCCTTACGCCATTCGATCCCCAGAAGCCCCTTTTGTTGATGGTGGATGCATCGGATTTCGGGATCGGTGCTGTGCTTGCACACAAAGATGGATCGCACGATCGCCCTATTGCCTTTGCGTCCAAATTGCTCTCATCTGCGCAAAGAAATTATTCACAGATCGAGAAAGAAGCATTGGCTCTCGTATTTGGTGTTACAAAGTTTCATGATTTCTTGTATGGTCGTCACTTTACCATCATCACAGACCACAAAGCTTTGACATCGCTTTTTCATCCGAACAAGCCTGTACCTCCACGTACAGCGCAGAAATTCATTTGCTGGTCTATTATCCTCTCGCAGTACCGCTACGATATCTTGTATCGGTCCACTGCTAAGCACGGAAACGCCGATGCGTTGTCCCGTTTGCCTGTTGCTGATGATAGGGCATTCGATTCCTCTGAACTTGCTTGCATGTTCATTGATGCGGAACCCGATGCCGTGGTCGAATCTTTTCCGATTGATTTTCGTCGTGTAGCTACTGCCACAGCTGCTGACCCTGTCCTTGCTACCGTTCTGCGTTTTGTTGCTACGCAATGGCCCTTGTCAAAGTCACGGATCAGGGATCCGTTGGTTCGCCGATGTTTTGCTCACCAGGAGAGACTTTTTGTTCGACGTGGTGTTTTGCTGTTGCGTTCTGATAATGATCAGTCCAGGGTCGTGGTACCACGTTCGTTACAGTCCTCTGTCTTACAGCTTCCCCACCAAGGACATTGGGGTATAGTGAGAACGAAACAACTTACTCGTCAGCACTGTACTTGGTTCGGAATCGATGCTGCGATTACGAATATGTGCTCTTCTTGCATGGTGTGTGCCGAACAACAATCAGCACCACCGCGGAAATTCTTTGCATGGCCCAAGACACTTCCTCTTGGCAACGCTTACACATCGATTTTGCTGGTCCATTCTGGAATGCTCGATGGTTGGTTGTGGTTGATTCATTCAGTAATTTTCCTTTTGTTGTCCGGATGTCTTCCACGACATCGTCTGCCACCATCCAAGCGTTATCTGCTATCTTTTGCATTGAAGGTCTTCCACAGTCTATTGTTTCCGACAATGGCCCACAATTCATGTCCGCAGAATTTCAGTCATTCTGAAAGGCCAATGGTATTCAACATCTGACGTCCGCGCCGTTTTCGCCACAGTCAAACGGTGCCGCTGAACGATTGGTCAGGACTTTCAAGTCACAGATGTTGAAGTGAGAAAGAGTCGCATTCTCGGGAGGACGCGTTATTGTTCTTTTTGTCCTCGTATCGCTCTCAGCCCCGAGATGGTCGCTCTGAGTTGCTCCACGGTCGTCATCATCGAACCCTGATGTCTTTGCTACATCCGCCGCATCAGGTTCCTGTGCAGCGGCAGACACCTGCTTTTGCTCCAGGCAACGTTTTCTACTATCGTCACTAACGAGGTTCACGGCGTTGGCTCGAAGGGCGCATTCTTCGCTGCCTCGGACGCGCTATGTATCTGGTTTTGGGGGCCTCTGGTGAGGTGCGCCGGCATCTCAACCAGCTGCGCCTCTGTCGTCGCATGGGATCTGCCGCTCGCTTTCAGCGACGGTGCCGTCCGGTCAGCGCCCTGGGGACCTGTCTACTGGCTCGCCTCAGCCCCAGGTGTTACCGACGCTGCCTTCCATTTTGCCCCATGGCGACGCGCCGCCGCCACCGCCGCCGCCGCCTGTTCTCCCGCCGGCGACGCCCGCAGTGGACGCGTCGCTGCAACCGCCGGGCGCCTCCCTGGGTCACGCGCTGCCGATCGCTTCCCGTGCCAGTTGTCCTCCGACATGGAACTCTTGCCCGCTCCGGACCATATGTCGTCTTCGCCCGTCGGGTGCCCCGGCCCTATGGAGGTCGACCCTTCGGCCCCTCCTGTCTCTCTGCGGGCGCATACACCGCATGTTGGCGTGCACCCTGGAGCAGGTTTTCAGGCGTTTCCTAGCTCCCCGCGGTCCGAATGGCAGGGTGCGGGTGGCACAGCCACGCCTGTTGTTAGGCTCCCCACCTCGTCGCATACGTCAACATGGGGTCCTCCCCACGGCGGGCGGAAGCCTTATGCCACAACCGTACGACGATTTGCGGGGGAGGAATTTGGTGTCACCGCCAGACACCACACTTGCTAGGTGGTAGCCTTTAAGTCGGCCGCGGTCCGTTAGTATACGTCGGACCCGCGTGTCGCCACTGTCAGTGATTGCAGACTAAGCGCCGCCACACGGCAGGTCTAGAGAGACTTCCTATCACTCGCCCCAGTTGTACAACCGACTTTGCTAGCGATGGTTCACTGACAAAATATGCTCTCATTTGCCGAGACAATAGTTAGCATAGCCTTCAGCTACGTCATTTGCTACGACGTAGCAACGCGCCATTATCAGTTGCTATTGATCTTGTTAATCATGTACCGTCAGACCGACGTTCACCTTTAACGGATTAAAGTTAAGTATTCCACCACCTACGTCCGTTTTTCTAAATTCTAATTTCCTTGTCCTGTTCCAGATCTCACGCCAGCCTGCGTGAGCTAAAACGCGTGCCTTTCGGCTTCCTCTATTATTAAGGTGTTGGCTCTCCTGCCAACCCACAACAGCAATGGTGTCAACCATTTGATCAAGGCCGCACAGTCGTGGATGAGGCTGGTGGAGGCGGATTGCTATCGATATCGAACATAGACAACAATGACCAGGCCATATGCAGCTGAAAAACCGTTTGGGAGGAAAGATATTTTCCAGTGACGAGGACGTTCAGGCTGTTGCTCCCCACTGGTTCAAATGGCTCTGAGCACTTTTTTTTTTCACTTGCTGCCATGATTTTACGACCCACCACCTAATTGCTTCTGGGTCTTTATTGACCACTTAGCCGCTACGATCGGTATGTAGGCGCTGATATGGCTGAACCTCCACACCAGTTCCCACATCCGATCGCACCGTTGCCCGTGTCCCACCACTTGGAGGCGGGTCATGACCCGCCTCTAAGCACTATGGGACTTAGTATCTGAGGTCATCAGTCCCCTAGACTTAGAACTACTTAAGCCGAAGAAACCTAAAGACATCACAGACGTCCATGCCCGAGGCAGGATTCGAACCTGCGACCGTAGCAACAGCGTGGTTCCGGACTGAAGAGCCTAGAACAGCTCAGTCACAGTGGCCGGCGCTCCCCAATGGCTCCATGAGGAATGCGTATGTCTATCCTTGAGTAACTGAACGATTGGCTGTTTAGAGAGACTTGGTAATTACGTTGAAAAACAGTCATATATCAGCGTCACTTTGAAGTGTAGTGCAGCGTTCAAAAAAGGTATGAAGCCTGCCATAGTAATATGTAACTAATTTTTTTAAACATATTGTTTAAGCGCTGGTCAGCAGCATGTACCAATTTCACAAAATGCATTACACTGTGCTGTCTGTGATAATAATATTTATTCTGCTATATTATTATCACAGACAGCACAGTGTAATGCATTTTGTGAAATTACAACTTACTTTTGTTAAGTCCCTTCGTACAATGGTCGAAGGACATGAAAGAGAAGCAGCAGTACAGAAGGAAGTGAGACCGTGTCGTAATCTGCAATGTTATTCCATTTGTACGAGGGCCGTTCAGAAAGTAACCTCCGGTTGATTTAAAAAAATACACCAAGTTAAATAAAAATATTTTAATATATACATCTTACAACTACATCTTTGCACTATTTTTCTACATAGTCTCCATAGCGATTGAGGCACTTATCGTATCTCTTCACAAGCTTTGAAATTCCTTCTGCATAAAAATCACCCGCTTGTGCCTGGAGCCAGCCTGTGACCGCATCTTTGAGCTCTTCGTCGTCATCAAACCGCTGTGACCCGAGCCATTTCTTCAAATGCATGAAGAGGTGATAATCACTTGGCGCCAGGTCTGGGCTGTAAGGTGGATGGTTGATAACGTCCCACTTGAAGGACTCAAGAAGGGCCGTTGTTCTTCGAGCAGAGTGAGGACGGGCGTTATCGTGCAAAAAAACGATACCGGAAGTCAGCATACCACGGCGTTTGTTCTGTATAGCCCGTCGTAACTTTTTTATTGTTTCACAGTACACGTCTTGATTAATGGTCGTACCACGTTCCATGAATTCAACCAACAACACCCCTTTGGCATCCCAAAACACCGTTGCCATCAGTTTTCTGGCAGAAAAATCTTGCGAGGCTTTTCTTGGTTTGGTAGGCGAATTTGAATGTGCCCACATCTTTGATTGTTCTTTTGTCTCAGGGTTCACGTACTTAATCCAGGTTTCGTCACCGGTCACGATTCTGTTTAACAATGGTTCTCCTTCGTCCTCATAACGTGACAGAAAGTCTAATGCAGAGGCCATTCTTTGAGTTTTGTGGTGGTCGGTAAGAATTTTGGGCACCCATCGTGCACAGAACTTACGGTAACCCAATCTTGCTGTCACTATCTCGTACAAGAGAGTCTTAGAAATCTGTGGAAAACCAGTAGACAACTCCGACATTGAGAAACGTCGATTTTCACGAACTTTTGCATCAACTGTCTGAACGAGTTCGTCAGTCACCAATGATGGTCTACCACTCCTCTCTTCATCATGAACTTTTTCTCGTCCACTTTTAAATAAACGTACCCATTCACGGACAACTCCTTCACTCATAACTCTTGGTCCGGACACGGCACAAAGCTCACGATGAATAGCTGCTGCAGAATATCCTTTGGCTGTAAAAAACCTTATGACAGCACGCACTTCACATTTGGCGGGGTTTTCTATTGCAGCACACATTTCAAACTGCCACAAAAACTAAACTAGCGGAGGTACGACGTTCACTCGACCACGGCTTGATGCCGACTGACCTGTTGAGTGTGTGAACGCACAGATGGCGTCGCTACTCCCCCCACAACCCGCACTGTGACCAATCGGAGGTTACTTTCTGAACCGCCCTCGTACAATGTTAGACTATCTCTCATACTGTGATATACTTAGTATCCGCACTGCAGCAGAACTTTGTCTGCGGGACACCTGCAACATGTTCTCTCTTCTGACAATACGGCATTTCTTATGCATCGGTCTTATCGTGTGCTACATCTGCTGCAATGAATAAATCACTTTTCGCATCGTGAACAGCTTACGAATTCAAATCGGGACTCATCTGACCAGACCACGGGTTTCCAAACCGATGTGGTCACGAGCCCAGGAGAGGCGCTGCAGGCAATGTCGTGCTGTTAACAAAGGCAAACAAATGGGATACGGAAGTACTAAGGAATGAAGGGAGACGCTTGAAGTTCTCTGAGGCTACAAATGCTTCGATAAGGAATAGGTCAGTAGGCAATTCTGTTGAAGAGCAATGGAATCTCTAAAAAGGACAGTCTCAGAAGCTGGAATGAAAAACATAGGAATAAGGAAGACACGATGGCCAACAGAAAAAAATTCTTCAGGTGACCGACGAAAGAAGGAACTATAAAAATATTCCTGGAAATTCAGGAATGCAGAAATACATGTGGGGCTCGTTCATTTTGAAACCATTTATGGCAGCATTAGCGGAGGAGGAAAAGCATTACAGTTACTTCCAACAGGATGGAGCAACTGTACGTACAATCGGTGTGACCGCGGAGCACATTTTCACAGTCTTCACCCCTGACAGAGTTGCTAGCAGAGGTCAGTGTGGTCGCGGCGCCAGATGACGACCATGGTCATCTGATATGACAGTGAGCGATTACTTTGTGTGGGGAGATCTCCAGTCTAAGGTGTAACGCAACAACCCTCATATTCTCCAAGAACTGCAGCAGCACATGTCGGATGAGACTGCAGCAATCCACCTTCAGCAATTTGCCGACCAAGGTCCAAACGTGCCAAGAGGTCACTTTCAACATCAACTATAGTCAGGTCAAGACCGTTTGTCCTTTCCTCTGCTGTGTGTCTTTGTACACTGGAACTCTGATCTCTGGGCCACTATCATTTGCCCCACGCTGTAGAAGTCACTTAGGAAGCTAAGGCGGAAAGGCTGCATGAAAAATGTGAAGAAAACGAATAAGTAATTATTGTCGGAAGGACTGACTCAGCACACAGAAAATTCAAAACAGTCTTCGGTGAAATTAAAAGCAGTGGTGGCAACATTAAGAGCGCAACAAGATTTCCACTGTTAAATCCAGAGGAGAGAGTGAATGGGTGGTAAAGTTATAATACACCTTTACAACCCATCCACTCTCTCCTCTGGATTTAACAGTGAAGGCTAATGTGAGGCCGAAGACTTGGCTCATGACGAGGTAGAAAAAGAAACAGTTGATGTAGAAGATATAGGGAACCCAGTATTAGAATAGGAATTTAAAGAGCTTTAGGAAAGTTAAGATCCAATAAGGCAGTAGGGATAGATAACATTCCATCAGAACTTCTAAAATCATTGCGAGAATTGACAGTAAAACGACTGTTCACGTTGGTGTGTAGAATGTACAGGGTGTTTCAAAAATGACCGGTATATTTGAAACGGCAATAAAAACTAAACGAGCAGCGATAGAAATACACCGTTTGTTGCAATATGCTTGGGACAACAGTACATTTTCAGGCAGACAAACTTTCGAAATTACAGTAGTTACAATTTTCAACAACAGATGGCGCTGCGGTCTGGGAAACTCTATAGTACGATATTTTCCACATATCCACCATGCGTAGTAATAATACGGCGTAGTCGCTGAATGAAATTACCCGAAACCTTTGACAACGTGTCTGGCGGAATGGCTTCACATGCAGATGAGATGTACTGCTTCAGCTGTTCAATTGTTTCTGGATTCTGGCGGTACACCTGGTCTTTCAAGTGTCCCCACAGAAAGAAGTCACAGGGGTTCATGTCTGGCGAATAGGGAGACCAATCCACGCCGCCTCCTGTATGTTTAGGATAGCCCAAAGCAATCACACGATCATCGAAATATTCATTCAGGAAATTAAAGACGTCGGCCGTGCGATGTGGCCGGGTACCATCTTGCATAAACCACGAGGTGTTCGCAGTGTCGTCTAAGGCAGTTTGTACCGCCACAAATTCACGAAGAATGTCCAGATAGCGTGATGCAGTAATCGTTTCGGATCTGAAAAATGGGCCAATGATTCCTTTGGAAGAAATTGCGGCCCAGACCAGTACTTTTTGAGGATGCATGGACGATGGGACTGCAACATGGGGCTTTTCGGTTCCCCATATGCGCCAGTTCTGTTTATTGACGAAGCCGTCCAGGTAAAAATAAGCTTCGTCAGTAAACCAAATGCTGCCCACATGCATATCGCCGTCATCAATCCTGTGCACTATATCGTTAGCGAATGTCTCTCGTGCAGCAATGGTAGCGGCGCTGAGGGGTTGCCGCGTTTGAATTTTGTATGGATAGAGGTGTAAACTCTGGCGCATGAGACGATACGTGGACGTTGGCGTCATTTGGACCGCAGCTGCAACACGGCGAACGGAAACCCGAGGCCGCTGTTGGATCACCTGCTGCACTAGCTGCGCGTTGCCCTCTGTGGTTGCCGTACGCGGTCGCCCTACCTTTCCAGCACGTTCATCCGTCACGTTCCCAGTCCGTTGAAATTTTGCAAACAGATCCTTTATTGTATCGCTTTTCGGTCCTTTGGTTACATTAAACCTCCGTTGAAAACTTCGTCTTGTTGCAACAACACTGTGTTCTAGGCGGTGGAATTCCAACACCAGAAAAATCCTCTGTTCTAAGGAATAAACCATGTTGTCTACAGCACACTTGCACGTTGTGAACAGCACACGCTTACAGCAGAAAGACGACGTACAGAATGGCGCACCCACAGACGGCGTTGTCTTCTATATCTTTCACATCACTTGCAGCGCCATCTGTTGTTGAAAATTGTAACTACTGTAATTTCGAAAGTTTGTCTGCCTGAAAATGTACTGTTGTCCCAAGCATGTTGCAACAAACGGTGTATTTCTATCGCTGCTCGTTTAGTTTTTATTGCCGTTTCAAATATACCGGTCATTTTTGAAACACCCTGTATGAATCAAGCGATATACTAACTGACTTTCGGTTAAACAATATCAAGACAATGCCGAAAATTGCAAGAGCCGACAAGCGCGAGAAGTCCCAGGCGCAGTTGTTAGATCGGTTACCGTTGCTACAGTGGCAGGTTATCAAGATTTAAGTGAATTTGCACGTGTTGTTATAGTCGACGCACGAGCGATGCGACGCAGCAACGCCGAGGTAGCGATGAAGTGCCGATTTTCCCGTGAATATCAGGAATCCAGTAAAACACCAAATCTCCGACATCGCTGAGGCCGGGAAAAGATCTTGCAAGAACGGGACCAACGACAATTGAAGAGAATCGTTCAATTTGACAGAAGTGCAACTATTCCGCAATTTGCTGCAGATTCCAATGCTGGGCCATCAACAAGTGTTAGCGTTCGACCCATTCAACGATATGGGATTTCGGAGCCGAAGGCCCAATCGTGTACCTTTGAGGACTGCACGACACAAAGCTTTACACCTCGCCTGGGTCCGACAATACCGGCATTGGACTGTTGATGACCGGAACCATGTTGCCTGGTGCAAATGGCTCTGAGCATTATGGGATTTAACATCTGAGACCATCAATCCCCTAGAACTGAGAACTACTTAAACCTAACCAACCTAAGGACGTCACACACATCCATACCCAAGGCAGGATTCGAACCTGCGACCTTGGTAGTCGCGCGGTACCGGACTCAAGCGCTTAGAACCGCTCGGCCACCGCGGCCCACTTGTTGTCTGGTCGGACGAGTCTCGTTTCAAATTGTATCGAACGGACTGACGTGTACAGGTACGGAGAAAACCTCATGAATTCATGGACACTGCATGTGAGCATGGGACTGTTCAAGCTGCTGGAGGCTCTGTAATGGTGTGAGGCGTGTGCAGTTTGAGTTATATGGGACTCCTGATACGTCTAGATACGACTGTGACAGGTGACACGTACGTAAGAATCCTGTCTGAGCATATGCATCCATTCATGTCCCATTGCGCGCATTGCATTGCGACGGACTTGGGCAATTCCAGCAGGACAATACGACACCTCACACGTCCAACATTTCTACAGAGTGGCTCCAGGAACACTCTTCTGAATTTAAAAACTTCCGCTGCCCACCAAACTCCCCTGTTCCAAAAAATTTCGGGAGTGCAGCCGCATAAGTTCAACATCTTCTTCGAATATTTCGGCTGAAAACCATCCAGCCATCTTCAGAGTGAGCCGAGGTGAAGATGGCTGGACGGTATTCAGCCGAAATATTAGAAGAAGTTGAATTTGTGTGGTTACACTCCAGAAATTTTATGCAACAGTCTTTGCGCCGCGAAAATATGAAGATACACATTGTTCAGCGCAGCTGGGATGCCTTGCAACGTGCTGTTCAGGAGGGATCTCCATCCCCCTCGTACTCTTACGGATTTGTGGACAGCCCTGCAGCATTCATGGCGTCAGTTCCTTCCAGCACTACTTCAGACATTAGTCGAGTTCATACCAGGTCGTGTTGCGGCGCTCTGCGCGCTCGCGGGAACCCTACACGATATTAGGCAATTGTACCAGTTTCTTTGGCTCTTCGCCGGCCGGAATGGCCGAACGGTTCTAGGCGCTCCAGTCTGGAACCGCGCGACCGCTACAGTCGCAGGTTCGAATCCTGCCTCGAGCATGGATATGTATGATGTCCTTGGATAAGTTACGTTTAAGTAGTTCCAATTTCTAGGGGACTGATGACCTCAGATGTTAAGTCCCAGTGCTAAGAGCCATTTGAACCACTTTGGCTCTTTTGTGTAGTTCAGCAGATATGAAGTCATGAACATTTAAGTGAGTCAAAAACTAGCCTTTGCTTATAATTATCCGGTTTATATCTATCGAATGTTTCATAGTGAGAGCAAGTAGAGACTTCCAACAAACTTTAGCCATAATTTCAAACCTTTCCTCTCTTACATGGTGTAATGTTTCTCTATTTACGTGACCATTACCGCACTCCAAACCCAGTTCTCGATACCAGTAATATCGTACCACTTTTCTTCCTTTTCTGCGAAGTAACAGACATATTTTTGTGAGAATATTCACATTTGATTTTATTAACGTATAGGTATTCCGATGTATCGATATATTACAGTGACATGGTTCTTGTGTGTATTCATTTCTGTGAGACTGTCATACTTGTAACCGTTTTGGTGCGAATGCGTACAGAGCAGTCTTTTGTTTCATTTTGCAGAAGTTAAGTTGTTATTTCGCTTTGTAAAAGAACAGTCAAGTCATGTGTTTGGTTAAAGTGGAAATTAAATATATGAAGATTGATACAAAACTGTTTTCTTGATGATGTGACAATTAAGAAGTGAAATTACAAGAAGTTTAATAAGAATGTGGATCGTGAACACGAAGTCAAAAATTATTTCTACCATACCATTGTTCTGATCTGGGATTGTTTGATCATTAAGAATTTCCTGAAAAACTCATTTGTTAGGTCTTCAGATATTGCTAAAATACAGATCAACCTAGAATCAACAAGATGAGCCATAACAACTTCGACTAAATCTACATGGGAATCCATTCAAGATAAGTGCCAAAATTAATGACTTTTTTACAGTGACTTAATTATTTCCATTCTGATGAAACCATCCACAGTCAATAACTTCGTTGTTGCCCGATAAAACGGACATATGCTGCGTGAGCAACAGTATTAATCTGATTTCTAACCTACTTTGCAAGTGGTGGTATTGTAAGAATGGTTGAAAGCAAATATTTAACACATTAACTCATTTGGAAAGCAATAAGACATTTGGAGCTGTTTTTACACGTTAGTTTGACACTTTTAAAAAATTCAGTTGTTTACTGGTTCAATGCCTGACTAACAGCACAGCACAGTGCAGAGTCAGAGAGAGGACGCTGTCGGTGTCCCCAGATTTTCCGGGTAGCGGCTGGCGGTAAAACCGTGCGCAGCGTGCCGTGCTGCAGATAACGCCAGAGCGCCCGTCCGTCCGCAGTAAGCCCCAGCGTCCAGGCGTATCTTACCTGGCAGATGGGCCGGCGCCCTGCCCGCTGATGCCGGAGGTCGGCCGCCTCCACCTCGGCCAGTTTGGACGCCGCGCTGACCGCTCGTGTGGCGAGCTGAATCACGAGTTGTGAAAGGACGCGCCACTGATGGGGCCTGCAGATTGCGGGACCCGCCACTGGCTCTGCTCTTGCAACGGAACTTCCGCCGGGTTTGGCCCGGTGCTGATAACGCCTGCGAAGATGCTGTCGCTCGTGTTTCGTACAACCAACAACCTGTGTAATTTTGTCTTCCCGTCTTTCTTCTCGAGCGATTTGCCATCTTCCACTACAATTCTCTCGTACTTCCCTGCAAATCCATCATATCTCTTTTTCAGTAAAAGTAACATGATTAGATTAGATTAGTACAGTTCTTGTTCCATAGATCACGAATACGGCACTTCGTAATGACGTGGAACGTTTCAGGTTAAGAAAAGGTGTCTATACAAGATATTACATTACACAAAATATTATATGACACTTAATATTTTTATTTTTTGTGGGGGCTGGGGAAATTACCCACTTACTATATCCAAAAGTTCATCTAATAAGTAGAAGGAGCTGCCATTAAGAAATTCTTTTAATTTCCTTTTAAATGCTATATGGCTATCTGACAGACTTTCGATACTATTAGGTAAGTGACCCAAGACTTTTTTGGCATCATTTTTTTACCCCCTTTTGAGCCAAAGTTAGATTTAGCCTTGAGTAGTGAAGATCATCCTTTCTCCTAGTGTTGTAGCCATGTACACTGCTATTACTTTTGAATTCGTTCGGATTGTTAATAACAAATTTCATAAGTGAATATATATATATATATATATATATATATATATATATATATATATATATATATATATATTGTGAGGCTACAGTGAAGATCTCTAGCTCTTTAAATAAGTGTCCACAGGATGATCTTGGATGAGCTCTATCAATTATTCTGATTACACGCTTTTGTGCGATGAACACTCTTTTACTCACTGATGAGTTACCCCACAATATGATGCCATACGAAAGCAAAGAATGAAAATAGGCGTGGTAAGCTAATTTACTGAGATGTACACTGCTGGCCACCGTAAATGCAACACCCTGAAGGAAGCATCCGAATCAAGTGAAATTTACACCATCAGTTTGCAGCGATGAGATATGCAACTGATTAGAATTTCAGCGCAGACGCACATCACGCGCGCCTGTGGCGCCACCTCATAGCGCCATTTAAGGCTTGGCGATTTCGACGAGTGTACGTTCGGCACGTGTGTTTACCTTGTGGTTGTTTCACAAGACGATCAGTTATGCCTCGTAGACAACAGCGAACATCTTTTGATCAAGTATCCGAGTTCGACAGAGGAAGGATAGTGGCTTACCGAGATTGTGGATTATCATACAGAGAAATCGCTAGTCGTGTTGGACGAAACCAAACAACTGTAATGCGGATATGTGACCGTTGGATGCAGGAGGGTACGACGGACCGACGTGGTCGATCGCATTCACCTCGGTGCATCACTGCACGTGCTGATAGGCAAATTGTGTGCATGGCAGTGACGGATCGCTCAGTGACATCCCGAACCATAGCACAGCACATTGCGTCTGTAACGCATCATCCAGTGTCTGCGCGTACCATTCGACGCCGTTTACAGCAGAGTGGTCTGTCCGCAAGACGTCCATTGCTTCGTCTACCATTGACGCAGAACCACAGACGTCTCCGTCGCCAATGGTGTGATGACAGACGGATGTGGACGGCAGAATGGAATGACGTTGTCTTTACCGACGAGGCACGCTTCTGTCTGCAGCACCACGATGGCCGGATTCGAGTGTGGAGACACCGTGGAGAGAGGATGCTGGACAGCTGCATTATGCACCGCCACACCGGTCTTGCACCGGGTATTATGGTATGGGGCGGTATTGGATATTACCCTCGCACGCCTCTAGTACGCATTGCCGGTACTTTAAATAGCCGGCGCTACATATCCGAGGTGCTGGAGCCAGTTGTCCTTCCTTACCTTCAGGGCTCGGCCACAGCCATATTTCAACAGGATAATGCGCGACCACACGTGGCACGCATTGTCCAAAGGTTCTTCGTCAATAACCAGATTGAAGTGCTTCCCTGGCCGGCTCGCTCTCCGGATCTTTCGCCGATAGAAAACATGTGGTGCATGGTTGCTCAACGAGTGACCCAGATTACATCCCCAGCTGCCACACCAGGTGATCTTTGGCAACGTGTGGAAGCTGCTTGGGCTGCTGTACCCCAGGAACACATCCAACGTCTCTTTGACTCAATGCCGAGACGTGTGGCAGCGGTGATCTCCAACAATGGCGGCTACTCTGGTTACTGATTCTGGCAGGAACCACATGTCACAGACGTCTGTAAACGTAATCATTTGATACTTGGTCAACATGTTATCTACAAAATAAATTTTGTTGTGCTACCTCTTGTCTTTCTTGGTGTTGCATTTACGGTGGCCAGCAGTGTATATCGCCAAAATTTGCAGTGAGCCTAACAGCATAAGTAGCTGAACTCAAACGTTTCAGCAGATCCTCAGTGTGTTTTTTCCAGTTCAATCCATCATCAATGCATACACCTAGAAATTTTGAATATTCTACCTTAGCTACCGATTTCTGATCGAAGTCTATATTTATTATTGGTGTCATTCCATTTACTGTGTGGAACTGCATATACTGTGTTTTGTCAAAGTTTAATGAGGGCCCATTTGCAGAGAACCATTTAATGATTTTCTGAAAAGCATCGTTTACAATTTCACCAGTTCATTCTTGTCTGTTGGGTGTGATAGCTATACTTGTATCATCGGCTAAAAGTACCAGCTTTGCATCTTCGTGAATATAGAATGGCAAGTCATTAATATACATTAAGAACAGCAGAGGACCCAAGACCGAACCTTGCGGCACCCCATTCTTGATTGTTCCCCAGTTTGAGAAATTACTTTTTTGCATATTATGTGAACTGCTTATTTCAACTTTCTGCACTCTTCCAGTAAGGTATGATTTAAACCATATGAGCACTGTCCCATTCATACCACAGTACTTGAGCTTATCTAGAAGTATTCCATGATTTACACAGTCAAAAGCCTTTGATAGATCACAAAAAAATCCCAACGGGTGACTTTCGGTTACTCAGAGAATTTAATATTTCGTTAGTGAAAGTATATATAGAATTTTCCGTTCAAAAACCCTTCTGTAAACCAAATTGACATTTTGTTCATTTTGCTAAAGCTTTATTTTTACAAAGGTGTGAAGCTACTCTACATGACTGGAAAATCCTAGAAGTAAACGCTAAAACCTAACATCTACCATCACGGAGTGGTAGTAGTCTGAAATTTCTTACTATATGCAGAGATTTCGAACTTTTACCAACATTGCTAAATCTTAGGATTTACCCATGCGAACTCTTCAAACGTTGGTTGGTTGACTCGGGGAAGGGGACCAAACAGCGAGGTCATCGGTCCCATTGGATTAGGGAAGGTTGGCGAAGGATGTCGGCTGTGCCATTTCACAGGAACCACCCCGGAATTTACCTGAACCGATTTCGGGAAGTGATGGAAAACCTAAATCAGGATGGCCGGACGCTGGTTTGAACCGTCGCCCACCCGAGTGCGAGTCCAGTGTGCCAACCACTGCGCCACCTCGCTCGGTAACTGTTACAGTCATAGACATTAAAAAGACTCGCCTTAGCAGTTATTGACATAATTTGTACTGATTGTAACACTACGTTGTTTAAATATGCTTCCATTCCAATGGGACTGTAATGAACAATATTACATATGAGAGTTAGTGAAAAATGTTACAATTATACAAAAATCTTATAGAGTTGTCACCTTGCGAATTTTAATTTTTGTTATAACACGGTTGATCATTGTGGCATTTGGAATTACATAACACGGAAGACGATTTGCACAAGCAATTTTTAGTGGAGTACTTTTTAAAACATCTCACTTTCGGAACCCTTTGTCCTCCAATTAATGATAGTTTCACAGCCACTTCGTATACACCAATTTCTTCTCTTTCTACTTCTTCCTTGCACATTGTAAATTAGTTATTAGGGCACAATGACTTCAGTTTGCCAGCTTTGGTACCAAGATGCTAAAATTCGTTGTAATGAATATAAATCACCAATGCTATTATTGATTTTGCAGAGGGTTTTCTTCCGGTTTACATCCGATACTTTAGTTCTCACATGTTGTCCAACTGCAGATTTTGGAATTTTGTTCATGAGCCTGCCACCATTTTCTTGGCTTGCAACGGAAGACCTTCTTTGTCAGCCCCTCAGACCCACTTCACTTTACAAACACTGTTGGGAGGCCGTCACCGTCTCGTCACAACCATCAGTTGGTGCCGGCGTCTCGACGTCAACTGTCGTCAAATCCTGTGTCTCTGGTGCTTCTTCACCCGCTGCGTTTCTCTTGTCCCAATATTTGATCCACTCCGATATCGAGGCGTAATGATGAATTTCTTCTTTTCCAGCAGACACTTTTTCTCCTCCGATATTGACAACATCATATGGCTTCAAACGTTTGCAGTGTACATACTTTTTTTTTTTTTGACAACGGCTTTTGCATTTTTAACTTCACTCAAAAAAATATGGTATTGCTCAGTTGTTACATAAAAATTGCTGTCTTTCTTCTTATTCAGTGATACACTTAAAATTTCACAAAATCTGTTACGGATAACATCACTCATTCTGATGCATAGTCGCACAGAAAAGACCACTAAAACTAGTCGCAAAGATGGTCGTTCACGCGCTTACGATACCCGATACCGACTGAAGCTACACAGCGGCGAGCGGTCTGAGAACAAAAGTTTAAAAACAAAGAAACATGTGCGAACCTGCACGGCGTTCGTGGGAGTCTTCGATCCAGCTTTTATCAGCTCCAAAATGGTTCGAATGACTCTAAGCACTATGGGACTTAACATCTGAGGTCATCAATCCCCTAACTAACCTAAGGACATCACACACATCCATGCCCGTGGTAGCATTCGAACCTGCGATCATAGCAGCAGCGCGGTTCCAGACCGAAGCGTCTAGAACCGCTCGGCCAAAGCGGCCGGCTTTACGAGCTCCCATGGATAAATACTGAGATTTACTCTCATGGTAAAAGTTCGAAATCTATGCACGTAATATAAAATTACGAATTGTTACCACCCCGTGCTGGTACATGTTAATTTTACAAGTAAATTCAAAGATTTACCAATCATCGTACTTGTATAGAACATTCCCAACATGAAGGAATGACGAGTTTTGTCAGAGACATGTTAAATGTGTTTCGCACAAAATGAAACGCTCAACGCGTATGGCACACCTAATTTCCAATTTTACACACTCTGAATGTAAATCTATTTTATACGTAAATTGAAGGAGGAGTGGGGAAGAAAGGAAAGGAAAGGGAGGGGACCCTGCTGTCAGCTGCGTCGGGAAATTATGCGGAACCAGCGGCAACGAGTGAAAGTATGTACCAGACGGGGACTCGAACCCGTTATCTCCTGCTTACTAGGCAGGTGCGTTAACCCCTGCGCCAACAGAAACACAGCGTTATCGAAACTGCGCGGAATATTTCGGCACGCCTCACGGCTGACCCAAATGCCCACCGAGTGCCACCTATCCCCAGTCCCTGTCCACTTCCTGCATGCTCGCTACTCTGAGATTCCCGCAGGAGGTCGGACATACCTGAGCATACCCACTGAAGAAGGTGGGTGTATTGCCCAGCTAAGTAAATCAGTTATATGAATGCGGGGTGCCTGTTCTTTCGGACCACGCATTGATGTAACATTTTACTAGATAGTAGCCAACGCAGGAAGTTATGACTTGCAATATATCGATTAATGTTACGGGGATAATATCTGCAAAATTATTCAAAAAGAAAATGAACCTAACGTCTTTCTTCCTCATTTTATATACAGGAGAAATTTCTTCGACCCACTTCCATCTGGATCTGTTACCTTCTCAAAAAGCCGATCTACATTCCCATCGAGCGCCACCTATCCTCACGCCCTGTCCATTCCCTTCGCTACTCTGAGATTCCCACAGGAGGTCGGACGTATTTGTACATCCGTACCGAAGAAGGTGAATCCATTGTCCAGGTAGCCGTGTCGGTTATATGAAGGCGTGGTGTATGTTCTTTCGCGCATATCCGAAAAAATAGACACCACGCATTCATAAAATAACGGTATTTCTAAGGCGTTTACTTGTTTCGGCCCAAAATAACCATTTCATTTACTGACTTTTTCTATTATTAATGAAGAGGAAAACTTGAAGTGAACCACATTTGCAGAATAGGTTAAGTACACAACTATTTCGAAGATCATCGTATCAGCAGGCATAGCAGGCACATTTTCCTTGCTGCAAGAACTCGTTTGTGAGGTGGCCTCTGCTTCAACTACCTCTCCACATAGTCCATTAACGTAACCTAACTACCAGTAACACTTACAGTTTCTTTCCAGACGGTTAATTCTTACGGTAGACTGAAAGTATCAACAACCAGTTGCGATGATTTTTTTCCCGGAGTTCATGGGGTTTTCGCTTTTCCTGGGTGTTTCCAACATCGTCAACCATTTGATGTGAATGCTGTTCGTCACAGACACAGGTGAAAATTGCAGAAGTAAACAAAGATGTCTCCAACTAGTGTATATGTTTGCACAGTACAATAGCTCACCAGACTTTATGTTATGTCCATAATTTCCATTCCCGTATAGTCACTTATAGGGAAACCTATAATTATGGAATTCTAAACAAGTGCCTTATTGCGTTTTTCATAAACACATAATATTATCACACGTAAAAGAAGAAAATTTCAGAATAATATTCCTTACTTCTAAAGCGCAACAAATCATGAAACATTGGGATTTGTGGTCCGATACCAGTTCCCGCTATACCTCATAGTAAACACTAACCAAAGAAATGCAGAAATTCTTGGCAAACGGCCAAAATACAATAGCAAATCAGCATTACGAATAAACGAAATACTGGTGATTTTTCTCTAAGGAAAACAGTGTGATAACAACTCGACTTCTGGGAAAGCGAAACAAAATTACAAATGAAAATGCGGGAGTCAGACATGACCTAACAAGAAGCAAATAGAACCTTACGCTGACCCTGCGCGTTATTAATACTCACGAAACAGATGTACGTATCTGTGGTTTAGAGTGAGCACTTTGCAACTCATGTCGAGTTCTCGAAAGAATGATGAAGTCATCTCATGGTTTTTAAGGCACTTTCACCTAATGGCTGATTGTAATGGGTTCGCTGCGTTAGAAACTATTTGTATGCACAGGATAATTGGCCTGTAATTGAAGAAGTATCGTGATGATATCTGCATGGTTTGAAATTCCAGATTAGCCCTCCTTAGGATTTCCGGGAGGGGACTGCCAAGAGGGAGGAAACCATGAGAAAAATATTGAATAACCAATGGAAGGGCAACACGTCAATAGTAGGAGCGTGGAGTGTAAGAAATCTAATTGTGGTAGGCAAGCTAGAAAATTTGGAAACAAATGCAAAGGCTCATTGTAGATACAGCAGGTGTCTATGAAGTAAAATGGAGTGAAGCTAAAGATTTATCGTCAGAGGAATATAGAGCGTAAGGGCAACAGCAGCAGAAAATGGTATAACGGAAGTAGAACTCATTACGAACAGCAAGGTAGATGAGTGAGCCACCTTGAAAATTCAGTGGTGCGATTATTCTCAGAAGAATCGACAACAAACCAGCGCTGACGACAATACCTGAAGTACACATGGCGACGTAGCAAGTAGAACATAAAAAGATAGAAAGGAGATACGAGCGCTTTGAATGATTATATAAACAAAAGGAGAGGAAAATCTAACATCATTGGTGACTGGTAATCTATCGTAGAGGGAGTAACTGAAGGATTTACGGGATAATATGAGCTCGGTAGGAATGAGAGACGAGACAAACTATTAGAGGTCTGCAGTAAATTTCAGCTAAAAACAGCGAATATGATGCTCAAAAATCACAAGAGGAGGAAGTATACTGCCAAAATGCACAGAGAGCGAAAAATACCAGCTGAATGACACTTTAGTGAGACAGTCATTCTGAAATCAGTTACTGTATTGTAAGGTGTATCTAGGAGCACAGATAGACTTAGATCACAATTTAGTAACGATATAGAGTGGAGTGAAGCGAATCATCCGGAAGAATTTGAATGAAAATAATTGTGATACTGACGTACTGAAAAATAATGAAGTGCGTCTGAAGTTTCCTACGGCTGTAGGTACTGCGTTAATACATACCATAACGGGTAGGTCAGTTCAAGAGCAATGGAAATTGCTGATGAGGATAATCCTGAAGTTGGAGAAACGAAGTATACGGCAGGTGACGGTGAAGAAGCTTTGCTTTACAGAAAAAAGTACTTCAACTGAATGCAAGTACAAAAGCTTCCAGGAAGCGATACTTAGGAATGAAATAGATAGGAAGCAAAGGCGAAATGGCTGCAGAAAAAAGTGAAGAAGAAATCGAAAAAGAAATGATTGTTGGAAGGACAGATTCAGTATACAGAAAATGTCAAAACAGTCTTTGGTGAAATTAAAAGCATGGGCTTCAACATTAAGAGAGTAGGAGGAATTCCGCTGTACACCTAGAGGGGAGAGGGTAAGTAGGCGGCAACAGTACACTGAATAGTTCTTCTACGATTGGAATGAACAGTATTTTGAAGTGATAGATGAAAAAATAAGATTCGATTTAGGGGTTTTAGGAGATCCAGTATTATGATGTGAGTTTAACAGAATTCTGGAAAAGTGGGTAGCAAAAAACTATTCAAGCTGGCTTATAGTATCTATGACACTAGAGATACACCATCAGACTTTCGGAAGAATATAATACACACAATCACGAAGACAGCAAGGGGAAATGAGTGAGAAAGCTATCGTATAGTCAGAATAACACCTCATTCATCGAAGTCATGTGCTGTCATTATAGTTTAATCACTATCTCACACAATGCCTTATTTGGTTCTATTATTTGGCCTTTTACATGACAACGGTACTCTCTGACGTTACTTGTCTTTCCGTCATGAGACGAGGTCAATGATTTAAGTTATCTTGTGGTATCAGAGTCGTGCTGGCCTTTATCGACATTGCGTATGATTACACTCTTTGGTTGTTAATCACGTGGCGCCCGAGAGGACGTGCGTGGCCGTGTCCGGGACTCTTAGAAGCATGCCGACCTCTAGGAAAAGAGAGACTCTGTCTGGCGGTCAAGAACGAAGGGTTCAGATGGCAACAAGAGCTCGGAGTCTATTCCTAACGAAGAAGCTGAGTCGCCTCCATAGCAGAGCGTTGCCGAGTGTGCTGCACCAGGGCGGTGCTTGTGCAAGTGTTCGGACACTAGGCGAAGTGAGCGGCTGTATAACGAACGAAAGAATCGTCGGGTCACAGAGTGCGGCCAAAGGGAGTTTGGTGTACCAGTTACCACGTGGAACAGAATCTGTTGACCAAAAGGAACTGAACTTAGAGGTGAGCGCCTTTCAGAACATTTCCCGTTCCTCTGTGCTTGCACTCCGGAACCTACTTTAAGGGGAGGTTTACTATCTTTTGGATAAAAAAATGATATTTTTTAAATTGCATTTTTGGATTCATGAAAGTGTTTGGAATCCACCCCTGAAACGGTATTTCCGAATACGGAAAGGAAATGTTTGTTGTTCGCGGTTGAACAAAAAAATGGATCTTCCTGAAATCGGCCTTTTTCACGCACCAGTTTTTTTCTTTCGGAGGACGAGTTATTGTACCGGTGCTTGGGAGGAAACACACAAAATTCAAATGAAAGTTTGAACGCGTGTGTTTGGAAGTTACCCTCCAATCATTTGCATTCTGGTGCGAAGACTGTTGAGATGGCGACTTTCCTGGCAGTGAGCAGCTTCAACGAAGGGTATTCAGCAATTCTGAAGGCAATGACAACGATGGACGTCGCCGGCCGTACGAGCGGCTCTGGAGCAGAGCAGGATGGCCCAGATCGAGCAGAACGCCTCCTATGAGGAAAAGGAAGGACTAGTTTATGGACCCGGAATAGCAGATAGAACGTAAGTTGCATAATATTGCATTTATATGTAGTCAAAACCTCAAACGCGTTTTTCTCGAAATGACTTTTTTTTATCGCGCGGTATGGTAACTTCAAATCCACTGAACGGATTGACATGATTCTTTGTTTCCGACGCAGCTAACTAAATTGTCTATGAGTTGTACCACTTTTATTCAGATCCATCAATTATAAATATTTTTATTTGGCCGACGAAACCGAAAAATCGATGAAAAAAAAAAAACATATTTTTCTTCAAATGGCCGTAATTTTGTTTCCTATGGTCCAAATAACTTATGCGAGGTACAACTCCTAAAGTATCGTATATACTTCGCTATCGTCAACTCAATTTTGATTTCAGACGAGCCGGCTGACTTGTGACATACCGCGCGTGGAGGTCTACATCGAAATTTTGTTTCGTTTCGACGGCACATCCGCCCTTGCTCTCCAACATTTCCAGTCGAAAAAATTCCCGTTTGTAGAGAAAATATCACTAAACATTTTCGCCAAATTTGACGTTGATATCTATAACACATCCCGAGAAAAAGATTCTCAAAGAACATTCCTTTTTTAGGCCAAAGATAGTAAACCTCCCCATAACGTAGAGTCCAGTCTGTTTAGTGTTATTAGCCGTCAGTTTCTTACTGAATGTTTCTTATTGTCCGCGACATGTTGTAACTCCCTTGGCACGGTTTGTGGGTCGTAAGAGGATACAGGAGCGAGGAACAGATGCGGTTTGTGGACAGAGAATTCAAATATTAATTATACAGCTAATATCAAATAGTGGAATTAATACATGACTTCGTTAGCTGTCGTTGCAGCATCAGGAAGGGGAAAAAAGATACTATTAACATGTGCCCGGAAATGGATGGTGTGCCTGCAACGATAGCAAATCGTCCCAGACTACAGTACAGAACTGCATCGCATTCACGTTACAACAGATGATCAAAGTCGACTGAACGCGTGCATCATGGACTGCCGCACTTTTTCCCACTTTTCAGCTCCTCTCCGAATAGCGTCTCTTGCGTCGTGAACAAGCGGTTGAAGAGTCTGCACATCAGGAAGTGGTTCAGCATACACAACGCTTTTCAGATGCCCCAAGAGATAGAAATCCAGAATGTTTGAATCCGATGATTTTGCAGGCCGTGCTACAGGACCTCTGCGTCCAATCCAACGTCCGGGGAAGATGATGTTGAGGTGTCAGCGACCTATAGTGCGGAAGTGG
Organism: Schistocerca nitens; assembly: GCF_023898315.1. Lineage (NCBI taxonomy): Eukaryota > Metazoa > Arthropoda > Insecta > Orthoptera > Acrididae > Schistocerca > Schistocerca nitens. Next base: position 1,187,930,921 of record NC_064614.1, on the reverse strand, counting down.
GGTGGTGTTCCGTCATGAGAAACCACATAAACTGTAGTATTGCCAAAGGAATAATCTGTCGTATTGTCAAAGACACAATCTCAAACAGCCTAGGCAGAGTTCTCCACAGGAAGTGCAGGTAAATTTCTCCGTCATGGCGTTGTGGAATAATAGCCGGTCCAAGTATGTGGTCGCCAAAAAATCCCTGCCGCCACATTGATGCTGACCCGATGCTGATGAGACGCCTCAACCATTCTCTGAGGATTGTCTGTAGCCCACAGTTGACGATTATGCAGATTGATGATGCCAATCACACAGCCTGCAACACACAAAGAACATCATGGCACGTGGTCAGAGAAACTTTCCTTCAGCGGCGCCGCCTACTACGGCAACGATGCATTTTCATAGGACCTTTTTTCCTCCGTTGCCAGTCAGGAATCCGTCCCTCCAGTTTGTCAGTTTTATTAATGATCACACAGTATACAGCAATAAAGATTTACAATTCAGTCTTCAATACCAAACACACAAAAAGGCTCTCTGCATTGATGTTTGAACATAAGAACGCCCGCCACTGGAGCTCCCGAGAGGGGATGCTTACGTATCATTGGCAGCGTCGTAAGTGTTCGTGGCAGCGCCCTCACGCCGTGGTGGCGTAACTGACGGTGTGCGAATTTTAAAGTGCGGCCGACTGGATGGCAGTCGATACTACAAGACAAACTAGAAAAATTCATTGTTTGCTGTTATTGTTAAAGGCGCTTCAGTCTGGAACCGCGTGACCGCTACGGTCGCAGGTTCGAATCCTGCCTCGGGCATGGATGTGTGTGATGTCCTTAGGTTAGTTATGTTTAATTAGTTCTAAGTTCTAGGCGACTAATGACCTCAGAAGTTAAGTCGCATAGTGCTCAGAGCCATTTGAGCCATTTGTTATTGTTAGCGTGGGTCGGAATGAAATGTTATTTACGCTACGTTGAAATTTTCCATTTATTCTTTTGAGCGCCGGGGCGTACGGGAATTTGAGTGGTATAGGTCGTCTCGGCTTGACAATGAGTGCGTATGCTTTTGAGTTTTTTTGCAATGTCCATTTTGTAACTTTTCCTGGTCGATATTGTACTGAGCCTTGCTCGGATCGTGTTTATCTCATTTATTGTTTTTCATCCTCTGTTACGGTACTGCCGCCTCGTTTACTTATTCCATTTACTGGCGTCACTAACTCCCTGCCTTACTTGCCCGTGAGCGGCATCAGCAGCGCATATCGATAAGTGAACTGTCGTACCATCTCTGGAGCAATCGATAGTATTTCAGGGCTGTCGTGTGTCTGGCAGTCAGCTCGGGACGGACCAGCAGCAGCAGTGAAGTCAGGGACGGAGCGCCGGTGAGGCACCGACAGCCACTGCTCGCCAACCGCTGGCGACACACATGAATTGTCCGACGGAGGGAGATTGGAGCGGGACGACCGTTGGTTGGTGGTTCAGTTGGTCGTCTTATCGGCCGACGTATATTTGGTCCTTTCACCGTTTCCTGGCCTGGGCAGTTGGTCGGTTGGCGTGGAGCAGCGAGGAAATCTCCGCAGCGCATAGCTTGGCTGGGCCCTCTGGCGGCCTCTATGCAGAGTCGTGGTGTGTGGTGATGTTCCCATTGCTACGACACTCGTGGCTCACCGATCCTGGACATGAAAGTTGAGTTTTGACTTAATCTACCAGCAAGTCACGACTCTTCACAACGTATCGTTTGTAGTTCGTTTTCGGCTTTTGGGATATTCCCACGAGCAACAACGTGTGTTTCCAAATTGGCAAGTTTTAGCCACCCTCCGGTGGGGTTTAATTGTACTTGGTTATTTGAACTGAAGTAAAGAAGCGGAATATTCTGCCTTGTGGCAGTTAACGCTCGAGTTACCTGCCCTGACTGTTGACAAATTCAGGCTGTGTATTTTACTCATTGTGTTTTAATTGTGCAGCACAGCGTGTAGTTTGACAGCTCAATGTATAATTGGTTGCGGGCGCCAATACCTTCTACGTTGTTCCATTGAACTCCCTGTTGTGTGCTGGTCGGGTGAAGCGGAGGTTAGCTTGTCGGTGGGTCCGTTGACTGTTTGTCGGTCGGGTTGTCGTCGGATCGACAATAGTTGGGCCGACTGCCTGTCTCACCCACGCGAGTGTTAGAATTACAGGCCGACCCTCAGAACTTCTGAGCGCCCTTGGGTGTACTACATTTTCTTGTTGTTTGTACTTGTATGGCTTCTAACCAATTTTTACATTAAGGTTGTTTTACCCTTAAGGCATCAGATGGTTTGGGCGTTCAGCCTAATTTAAGAACTGTTTTACGTAGAGACTGGCATTTTTAAAATTAATGTTATTGAGTCTTAAGTGGTGGGCCCTCAGCCGATTTTGAATTTGTTTGCTCTTAAAGTGTCAGATACTTTGGCCCTTCAGCCTAATTAAGGTTGGTTTGGGTTGTTTGGGAAAGGAGACCAGACAGCGAGGTCATCGGTCTCATCAGATTAGGGAAGGACGGGGAAGGAAGTCGGCCGTGCCCTTTCAAAGGAACCATCCCGGCATTTGCGTGGAGAGATTTAGGGAAATCACGGAAAACCTAAATCAGGATGGCCGGACCCTAATTAAGGAACTGGCTTTAAGATAAGGCTTCAGCTTTTAATTTTTTGATTTTGGTTGAGCTTTAAGTTACTGGCTTTCAGCCGTTTTTAAAGTAAAGTGGTCTTGCGCTTAAGGCATGAGATTGTACGGCGCATTCAGCCGCTAATTAAGTTCCAAAACTAAAGCTGTGTTTTTTTAATTTTACTTGGTTTTTGTAATGTTTGATCAAATAAAAGGTTGTATGTTCGAGTGTAACTGACAGCCGCTTATTATGGCCCCTTTCCACACAGGTAGTTCCTGTCCTGTCCTGCGGGTTTAGCAGGGCGTCTCAGTACCTTTTTCTTAATTCTCTTCGATTAAGGTTCAGCCATGAGCACTGTTTCTTGCAAGTTTCAACCTGAAATATTATGCTTGTACCAGCTTTTCCAAAATGGCTCTGAGCACTATGGGACTCAACTGCTGAGGTCATTAGTCCCCTAGAACCTAACTAACCTAAGGACATCACAAACATCCATGCCCGAGGCAGGATTCTAACCTGCGACCGTAGCGGTCTTGCGGTTCCAGACTGCAGCGCCTTTAACCGCACGGCCACTTCGGCCGGCCCAGCTTTTCCACAACTTCGTGTTGTTTGTTTATTTTTTAAGAGTTAATAGCTATTGGCGTTAAATACAAGCACTACTATTTTACTCATTCTTGATTATTAATATTATGAAAGGTTATTTTAAACAAATTTCTGGGCATGGACAATGGAATGTGTAATCCTGTAAATTTTTGAAGATCCGTCCGCTTTTGGAGACTGGTTAGTTATTGTATTCGATGTTTTAGAAGTAGCAGTGACTGCGCTATTTGGCCAGCGTACTGTTGATTTCCAATACTTTGATCTGGTGCCAGGTTTGAGTCCTCCCCATTATCGCTTCATTGTAAAAGCAGCCTCATTCGATTCTTGTTGGCAGCCATTTGTATCTTGTCATTTAATGAGCTCAGTGCCGGTTTATTTCAATAAAATGGTTATTTCGCGGCTGACACTAGCTTGACGGCCTAGCTTTACGACTCCCCAAGCACTTAGCGTACTGACCATCTGAGTAGCCTGTTGCTTGTGGAATCACAGGATTACTTATTCAAATCACAGTTTTGCCTACACTGGACCAAGTAGGTGGAACGTTGTGTACAGCCAGATGTAACGTTACGTTAACATATTATTTCTACCATTTTTATACATTTCTGCTATGTGATTCAATTTGTCTAACTGAACTATACAGGTTTTGTTATACATTTGTACTTTACTCAACATACTCTACCGGAAAAAAACCACCAGTACACCTGGAAACACGACGGCGATTGTGATCCGATGACGCCATATCCCACCTGGAGGATTGCAGGTGTACTGACAATGGTCTCAATGTCGTCCGCCAACAGACAGTAGTGACAGAGCTACTAAAGCACCATTTGTGTCTCCCCATTAATAGGGAAACTTTAGTGCCAGAAGACTCAATGTGGTGCAAACGTTTGAAGGAAGAAGGCAACTACATAAACAAGATGCATTCGTGTTTCCTACACCCAACTGATCGAGACTGAAAGACCTCAAATTATGGCCTTCCGAATGGCGGGATAGTCCGTCCTTTCGAAGAACTGTCACACTGAGCCGTGCTGCAACACGCGTTGGTGCTGCGTTGGTCTGTCCTCTGCTGGAGGCCAGACCGTATCGTTTAGTTAACATGGTTTCGGTTGTTTGTCTTCTTCTAGTGCTGACTGGCGCCATTTGGTTTTGCAAGCGTTGGCTGTCCGCTAGTGGCAGCAGCGGTGGTTATCGATACGTAGTAGCTGTTGCCCTATCTTTGGGGCGACGCCGTGGTTCTTCTGGGTTCTGTCAGTGTGGAGTTCGGTTGGGGACTCAGGAGGAGACAGGTCCGTGCAGTGCGCGAACACGCCGGGACTGCTGGTGGCGTGCATAGACTGCCGGATCGAAGGCCTGTGGTCACGAGGGTGCACGACCTCGTCGTAAACCGGATCCTGCAAGTTTTAAGTTGAGCGTAATAGGATTCAAGTAGAGAAACCTCCACCATTGTGAGATCTTGTGATTCTCCAGTTACTTGGTTTCGTGTTGCTGCTCGTAGTGTTGCCAAGGTGAAGAGCAGCGCGCTACGGTCGCAGGTTCGAATCCTGCCTCGGGCATGGATGTTTGTGATGTCCTTAGGTTAGTTAGGTTTAACTAGTTCTAAGTTCTAGGGGACTAATGACCTCAGCAGTTGAGTCCCATAGTGCTCAGAGCCATTTTTTTGAAGAGCAGCGAGTGGAGTGCTTGGGGAAGGCGGATCTGGTTAGCTTTCCTGGACTTCTCATTACTATTTATTGTGTTCAGTTTGTTACTATTTGTCAAGTTCAGCCAGTGTATTTTTCCTTCCTCGTGGCCGCTAACGCCCCAGTTACCTACCCTGCGGGTTAGTGTATGTACCGGCAGTGTACGTTTCCTTGCCTTGCCACTGCTGTCCGGTGAGACGTGTAGGTCTGAGAGCTTTCTTGATTATAGGTTAGTTGGCGATTCTTCTACTCTGATGGTAATGATTCCTTTCTCGTTCTGAGCGCTCGAAGAACGGTATTCGGTAGGTGGAGTCCAGACCGCCGGTTCCGGATTTGTTGTATTTTTACATCTTTGCATTTGGTTTATTGGATGTCAGGTAGCCTCAGCAAGATTACCTAGTCATTCGTTAGACTGCCGCTAGTCTGAGTTACCATCTTGTGAAGTGGATGCAACTTTTGGCTGCATATCTCATTGCTTGCGAAAGTTTTTTTTTTTTCTTTTTTTTGCGAGACCTACTCAGAGGTCGATTCCTGGTGCACCGTCTGTGACTGGCCCTTGTGTTTTATTATTGTATTTGCTGTTTTATTGTTTGTTTCTAAATTTTTTATATAACTGCCATTCTTGGATTAACAGTAGGTTTAAATGATTGTGCTACCAAGTTTACCATATTTTGTCTCACCTGTTTGGTGATCAGTTGCTTTTTCTTCGCAATTAACCTTTGCTGTTGTATTTGCTGTTTTACTGTATGTTTTTTATATTTTATATGTCATTCTTCGCGTTACAGCATGTTTAAATGGTTGTGCTACCAAGTTTACCATTATTTTGTCTCACCTGTTTGGTGATCAGTTGTCTGTCTTTTTAAATTAACCTTGTTATTGCATTGCTGTTTTACAGTATGTTTGTTAATTTTTTTAATAATTGCCATTCTTGGCGTTAAAGGCCTTGAGCCGTGACTGTGGTTACTTGTATTGAAATTCTAATTGGGATCATATTGGTTTGTTTTTAAAACATTAGTGTCTGTATTTTATGCTCATTTGGTAAATTTTAACGCACTGAAAGCACTATTAATTACACAGTTGTTTTTCCTTCATTAATAACGTGTGATATCTTTACTTATTGCTGAGTCTGGAATTATTGTTTTAAAATAAATGTGTCTAATTGCAAAAGGGAGTCAACAGTAACTGATTACGGCCCATCCACAATCGTAACCGAATCCTACCTCCATTGACCACCAGGTTTCACACACAAGCTGGACATGATGATTGAGTTGTGCAACGGTACTGGTGTCAGTGGTCACTTGAACACCCGTAAACGAGGTTCTGGACTTCTACTCAACAGAGACGCCTGCCAGGATCGTCGTACTGTAAGGGCAACAGTGGGAGATAGTACAGCTGCAGCAGCACAGATAAGAGGGTTTGTGCGCCCGGTCTTGTCAACACGAACTGCTGCGAACCGGTTATTAGCATTGGGACTCCGGGCACGCACACCTCTAGCCCGTATTGCTACTACGTCACAGCATCGACACGCGCGGATGGACTGGTGCCGTCTGAGGATCACTTGGAAGTTGGAGTGGCGCGTGGTCTTCAGCGATGAAAGCAGATTCTGCTTGTACGCAAGTAATGGCCGTTTGCACGGACGACGTATGCTTGGTAAGTGCTGTCTTGTAGACGTCATTCATGCTATGATACATTGTCCACACCAGAGGCCTCATGGTTTCGGATACGATAAGAGCTACAACTCTTGTTAACCTTTGGTGTTTCTGAAGGGGATACTAACAAATTTTCGGACCGTGCAGAATGTTGATAGACCAGTTCTTTTGCCATTCTTGCAACAGGAAGGTGGTGTTCCAACAGGATAATGCTCGCCCACACATTGCCCGTAAAACTCAACGTGTTCTGCCAGACGGGCAGCAGCTTCCTGTCCAGCACGATCTCCGGACTTGCCTCCAACCGAACATGTATGAGTCTGATGGGACGAAAAGTGACTCGTGCAACTCGTTAGAACTACGTAAACAGGCCGAATAGGCGTCGTATAACATATCCCAGGACAGTATTCCGCATCTGTGCGATCAACTGAATGCCAGTCAGCGCCTGCATTGCCGACCGTGGAGGCTACACCACATACTAATATGGATGTTTCAGTATGGAACCATGCTTAAACATGGTTCCATATTTGGTACTTCAGAAACCCTTGTACTATTGAGCGGTAATTGTAAGCATTTCATGTACTCCACACACTCTGTGGTAACAACATATCTTGAGTGATTTGGAGTGTATATGGTGCCAACGACCTTGCCGCAGTGCTAACACCGCTTCCCGTCAGATCACCGAAGTTAAGCGCTGTTGGGCTGGGCTAGCACTTGGTTGGGTGACCATCCGGTCTGCCCAGCGCTGTTAGCAAATGGGGTTCACTCAGCCCTTGTGAGGCAAACTGAGGAGCTACTTGATTCAGAAGTAGCGGTTCCGGTCTCAGAAACTGACATACCGTCGGGAGCGGTGTGCTGAGCATATGCCCCTCCATATCCGCATCCAGTGACGCCTATGGCTGTGGATGACACGGCGGCCGGTCGGTATCGTTGGGTATTCATGGCCTCTTCGGGAGGAGTTAAGTTTTTTAGGGTATATGGTAGTCTGTTATTACAGAACAACACACTTATTGTTTTAGCCGGTTCTTTTTCAACAGTAAATGAATGTTACAGCATTTGGTATTAGGATTTTGCCGGTATCACGAGCAGATACAACTTTAATTGGTTCAGAAAAAGATTAGCTAACATAAGTTTGTTTGCTAATGTTGCTAATGTTATATTTGACGAATCTAGGGTCGTGACGACGACGGAGTGGACCACCGAAACCGGTCTTAATGAAAAAAAGATAATTCCGACACACAACAGACGACGTTATTCTCCACAGAGTAACTGACAACCCTGTGTGCAATTACTTCTTTAAGATAAGGATGACACGGAAGAGCCGGCCAGGGTGGCCGAGCGGTTGTATGCGCTACAGTCTGGAACCGCGTGACCGCTACGGTCGCAGGTTTGAATCCTGCCTCGGGCATGGATGTGTGTGCTGTCCTTAGGTTAGTTAGGCTTAAGTAGTTCTAAGTTCTAGGGGACTGATGATTTCAGATGTTAAGTCCCATAGTGTTCAGAGCCATTTGAACCATTTTCTTAATGGCCGCAAGCAACAAACTGTCCCTACCCCAGGATTCACGGTTACGTGAGCCACTCGCAACGTCCGACAATTGCTCAGCGTTTGTGTGTGTGTGTGTGTGTGTGTGTGTGTGTGTGTGTGTGTGTGTGTGTGTGTATGTGTGTGCGAGCGTCTGCGGGTGCGTGTCATGAGGGAAGTGCTGGATGGGCTGAATCGTTAGGAATGACTGAAAACCTATAAAAGATTTAAAAAGAATGAAACTGACTATTACAATTACAGAAGAGAAAGAGCTGCACAGTTTTACCACAGAAGAGAATCGTATAAACTGATGACAGAAGACGGCTTTTATACATTACGAGAGAGAGTGACAACACAATAATTCGAGGAGCTGCTGAGGACTTCCTGATTGGGAGCATTTCTCCCAAGCGACATTTGCGGAAATGAGACGAGGAGCAGCAGAGAGAAGCAGTGACTACACGCTGCAGCAACACTGCCACAGTAATATTGTCGGCAAAGAAACGAGTAAAAACAACTATTCTCAAATCTAACCCGGTGTCAGATATTACCGCGCATCCCAAGAGTATGTAATAGTACCTTCTATCAAGGACAGACAGCCAAGTTTATGTTAAGGAAGAAAGAGATAGGATCCAACAGTAAACGAGTTTTATGCCATAATTTATCTGTTAGAAACTATGAAATAGACTAAAAGCATTTCTACACACCAGGGTGCGTATAGTGTACTTTCACTTTACATCACGAACAATTTTGGAATTAGGACGTTCCATTTCCAGATGTTACTGCTACTTTAACGGGTAACTTGTGAACAGCGATTTTTCATTTCTGCAGACGATGTTGAAAATGGAGCTATTTGCGCTAATGCTCGAGTTATAAAGTGAAACCCAACATCAAAAATCATATTCAATGAAAAGATCCCAATCAGTAAAGTATTATGCGGACGTGGCCTGCATCACACCAGACGTTCTAGATGTAGAAAGAGAAATGCTATAGAAAATAACAAGGTAAAGGCCTTATGCTGACTGTTGTAGTGCTTCGTGGGACATCTTTTCTTGGGTGGCAAGCCTTCTACGGTTCTCATTGTTGCTGAAAGTAACATGTCAGACAGTTGTGTACAACTGCTCTCAAAGTTACTGTGCTGAGAGCAGGTGAGCGCCACAATCAGGACTGCATACGACCGAGGCACACAGGGCCAACACCCGGCATCATGGTGTGGGGAGCGATCTCCTACACTGGCCGTACACCACTGGTGATCGTCGAGGGGACACTGAATAGTGCACGGTACATCCAAACCGTCATCGAACCCATCGTTCTACCATTCCTAGACCGGCAAGGGAACTTGCTGTTCCAACAGGACAATGCACGTCCGCATGTATCCCGTGCCACCCAACGTGCTCTAGAAGGTGTAAGTCAACTACCCTGGCCAGCAAGATCTCCGGATCTGTCCCCCATTGAGCATGTTTGGGACTGGATGAAGCGTCGTCTCAGGCGGTCTGCACGTCCAGCACGAACGCTGGTCCAACTGAGGCGCCAGGTGGAAATGGCATGGCAAGCCGTTCCACAGGACTACATCCAGCATCTCTACGATCGTCTCCATGGGAGAATAGCAGCCTGCATTGCTGCGAAAGGTGGATATACACTGTACTAGTGCCGACATTGTGCATGCTCTGTTGCCTGTGTCTATGTGCCTGTGGTTCTGTCAGTGTGATCATGTGATGTATCTGACCCCAGGAATGTGTCAATAAAGTTTCCCCTTCCTGGGACAATGAATTCACGGTGTTCTTATTTCAATTTCCAGGAGTGTATGTTCCAGACCGGGACTAGAACACGGATGGTTGGCAGACAAAGCAATTACCCACTGACCTGTCCAGGGACATCTAAAGATCCACCATCGCAACTTCAGTACCGGCGATACCTCTTCATAATCTTCGTAATTTTTTAACTCAAGTTATTCTGCATACCTTGTGGAATTAGCACTAATGGATGAGAAGGTACGCAGCCGAACGTCTGTCAAGTTTGGAAACCAGAGGAGAGGTAATAAACGAAGTGTCCTTATTAGGGAGGGCCGTGAGTCTGCCAGAATATTTCAAACCAGCTTACACCCTACTGCAAAGTGAAAAGTTCATTCTGAATCCATTCCATCTCGAGCATATCACAACATTGATGCGATAGTAGAAAATAATTAACCCTGTACTGCGTTTCAAAGTAAGGCTGGCGACCTATACAAAACCAAATTTATGAAGGTTGTAGGAAGGGTGCCTGATCTGAGTCCCTCCACAAAAAGTACTAGCTGTGGGACGATCACATCACAAGGTGATGACTAGCGAAACAAATATATTTCTACCACGCTTTAGAAGATGACACATTTTCTTTTTGTCTCATCAGTCTTCTGGTTGTTTTGATACGGCTCCGTTACGAATTCCGCTCCTGTGCCAACCTCTTCATCTCAGAGTACCACTTGCAAACTACATCCCTAATTATTTGCTGGATGTATTCTAATCTCTGTCTTCCTACATAGTTTTTACCCTCTACAGCTCTCTCCAGTACTGTGGAAGTAATTTCCTGATGTCTTAACAGATGTACTATCAGCCTGTCCCTTCTACTTGCCAGTGTTTTCCATATACTTTTTCCTGTCCCATTCTGCAGCGAACTTCCTCATTCCTTGCCTTATCAGTCCATCTAACTTTCAACATTCTTCTGTAGCACGACATCCCAAATGCTTTCGTTCCGCTTTTGCCGCCTCCACGTTTCACTATAATACAATGATGTGCTCCAAACGTACACTTTTAGAAATTTCTACCTCAAATTAAGACCTTTGTTTGATACCAGCCAGGCCAGAAATGTCCTTTTTACCTGTGCTAGTCTGCTTTTTATATCCTCCTTGCTCCGTCCATCATGGGTTATTTTGCTTCCTAGATAGCAGAATTCTGTAATTCCATTTACTTCCTGATCACCAGTTCTGATTTTAAGTCTCGCAGGTCTCATTTCTGCTACTTCTCATTAATTTCGTCTTTGTTCGATGTACTCTCAGCCCATATTATGGACCCATTGGACTGTTCGTCCCATTCTGTAAATCCTGTAATTCTTCTTCACTTTCAAAGATGGTAGAAATCTCATTAGCGATTCTTATGATTGATATCCTTTCATCTTGTATTTTAATCCCGCTCTTGAACCTTTCTTTTGTTTCCGTCATTACTTCTTCTACGTATAGACTGAACAGTAGTGTCAGAAGACTACAACCCTGTCTTCCACCCTAATTAATCCGATCACCTCGTGCTTCGTCTTCCACGTTTAATGTTCCTTCTTGGTTCCCTACACCTTACCGCTACTTGTTTTGTGATTTCGAACATTTTGCTCCATTTTACGTTGTCGAAGGCTTTTTCCAGGTTGGTAGATCCTATGAAAATGTCTTGAGTTTTCTTCACTCTTGCTTCCATAATCAAATGCAACGTCAGGACTGCCTCTCTGCTGCCTTTTCCTTTCCTAAAGCCAAACTGATCGTCATCTAATTGATCGCTTAATTTCTTTTCCATTCTTCTGTATACAATTACCATTCATGAACAATAATTCAGCAGCTGCAGAGAAGGTAGGAGACAAATAGATACACGATTATTTTGATTCTTCAGGTATTTTGCATCTCACCGCCCATTCAGTTTATCTAAGCAAGTAATGCGTTATAAAAAATACGAAACTGCGAACAGAGTAGACACGAACTACCATTGTTTAGTACTGCAGTTCATTATCCGCTTATTGTAAGAACTGTCACTATAACAAGCCAAAAAGGGCAGAAGATTTATAACCGAGAAAACTTTTCAAAACAGTCATTGGTCGGGTATGCACCATCATAGAGCTACGGCTACAAAACAGCATCAAATCAGCAATGGACAAGAACAAGTCAGCAGCCTAGGACAGGGCCTCGCTAGAATTTTGGAGTTCGCGATAGCCATTTGCGTCATGGAATAATTTTAGAAGGTGAGGTATTCATTTCTTCGACAATGGCTGCTATGTAGCAATGCTAGAGCACGATTTCAGTGTTTGCACTTAATATAACAGATTTACAGGAGATGGACACGAAAATAAATAATATAACCATGGACGTCCGCAGAAATTTATGTAAGAGGGGCAAGATTCTAAAATTACCAGTCCTGATATGACTATTCTTTGAGTTTGAGAACAAATTGCAACCCGACAGCTAAATTTACAGTATAGCTTATTGAATCTCAAACGACGGAGAGGTACGTACTCAATGTTCGTTTTTGGTACGTTATTTTAGTATCAAAATGGTAGAATATTTTATCAGTATGTGGTAAGTACACATATTTATGGTATTTATTTGTATATGAACATTACCAATTTGATTCAACAATTTAAAATTACATGCTTCTTTTTAAAAATCCATAGTATTCAACGAATTATTAAGAAGAACAAGTGTTTTGTTCATATAGCAATGTTAGGTTTTCACTGAAAATTAAATAACTGAAAAAGAAAAGAATGATCATAATAACTTATACATGTGCGTACGTCCATACAGACAGAGGTTACGAGGAGAACATGTAAGACAGTAAAATGAGAAGGAAGCAACACAAAAGAAAATAATATTTAACAGATATGTTTCCTTTGTACAACTTTCAACTCAGAGTCATCAGTATTTCACGTTAATATACTGTGATTAAAGAAAATATGATGTCGGAGCTAACCATTAGAACTGTCCATGTAAAATAATTTTATAAAGTTGTGTCTCTTCAGACCCTAAGAACCAAAAATAATGATCAATAACCAACGACCTGAACGAGTCTGTAATTTTACTTACTTTGATTATAATATTTTCACAACAGAGACGTAGATATTAAATTAAATAAGTTCCAAATGATATGCTGCACCATGAGAATTACACTAAAAATCAAAACCTTTATAGACACCCAACTCAGGTTCTATGTTTAGTTATGTAACTGAATAATGGATACTGAGAGAGAGAGAAAGAGAGAGGTAGGTAAATGATCAATAGTAAGTGCTTTAATAATTGGATGCACCATAACGGTTAATGATAAGTGTCTGATAGAATTTTTTGATATTTACCGGAAGAAATTATGGCTTTTCCTCTCCTGTGCCAACATCTTCATCTCAGAGTAGCACTTGCAACCAACGTCCTCAATTATTTGCTGGATGTATTCTAATCTATGTTTTGCCATACAGTTTTTGACCTCTACAGCTCCCTCTGGTACCTGATGTTTTAACAGATGTCCTATCATCCTGTCCCTTCTCCTTATCAGTGTTTTCCACATATTCCTTTGCTCTCCGATTCTGCGCAAAACCTCCTCATTCCTTACCTAGCAGTCCACCTAATTTTCAACATTCGTCACCACATCTCAAATGCTTAGATTCTCTTCCGTTCCGGTTTTCCCACAGTCTATGTTTCACAACCATAGAATGCTGTACTCCAGATGTACATTCTCAGAAATTTCTTCCTCAAATTAAGGCCTATGTTTGATACAAGTAGACTTCTCTTGGCCAGGAATGCCCTTTTTGCCAGTGTTGCTTTGCTTTTAATGTCCTCCTTTCCCCGTCCGTCGTTAGTTATTTTGCCGTCTAGGTAGCAGAATTCCTTAACTATCTTTCCTTAATCTACTTAGTGAACAGCAATCCTGGTGGTAAGTTTCTCGCTGTTCTCATTTCTGCCAATTCTCATTACTTCCGTCTCTCAGTCCGTATTCTGTACTTATTAGGTTGTTCATTCCATTCAGCAGATCCTGTAATTCTTCTTCACTTTCATTCGTCATGTCATTAGCGAATCGTATCTTCATATCTTTTCACCTTGACTTTTAATTCTACTCCTGAACTTTTCTTTTATTTCCATCATTGCTTCTTCGATGTACAGATTGAACAGTAGGTGCGAAAGACTACATCCCTGTCTTACACACTTTTTAATCTGAGCCTTCTTTCTTGGTCGTCCACCGTTATTATTCCCTCTTGGCTCTTGTACATGTATATTACCCATCTCTCCCTTTAGCTTATCCCTGTGTTTCTCAGAATCATGAAACAAGGCAAAACTGTAACATGTTTTAGAATTGAATTTTTTTAAAAGAGACACTAAAAGGAGCGGTTTATGTGTGGTAGTTTGGATCTGATTATCCAAGAAACGTACCTTGCCGGTAAGTTCGGCTATGTATTTCCTTCAGAAGTTCCATCACTGTTAAAGGTACGGTATTGTACATAACGCCCTTAAGTGTTCTTTGTACATGAAGCACCAGTTGTGCCAGTTACTGCATCTCTTACAATTCTGATAGTTCCATTGGTGGATACGGGTTACCTGAGAAATGAAATGAAATGATCGCATAGCGGGCAGATCCGGTCAGCCGTTGTTTGGCGGCCTGTAACTAGTAATCTGATTTGACGCCATTTCAGCGATCAGCGCGTCAATGATCATGAGCCGAAATGATGAGAATAACACGAACATACAGTTCCAGAGTGTAGAAAATCTCCGATACCACCAGAAATCGAACCCAGGACTCCACGATCTAGAGGCAGCGACATTCACCGATAGACCACGTGCTGTGGACTGATATCTAAGTTTTGATGCGTGTTCCTGTGCCTAATTGATAGTTTTGTGACCTTTGTTAATTCCTCATTTTTTCACTATATATGCCCGCATCTCGTGGTCGTGCGGTAGCGTTCTCGCTTCCCACGCCCGGGTTCCCGGGTTCGATTCCCGGCGGGGTCAGGGATTTTCTCTGCCTCGTGATGGCTGGGTGTTGTGTGCTGTCCTTAGGTTAGTTAGGTTTAAGTAGTTCTAAGTTCTAGGGGACTTATGACCACAGCATTTGAGTCCCATAGTGCTCAGAGCCATTTCACTATATAACCATTTTTGTAGTGCTCACACACCGAGGTAATAAAGTCATTGGATTCCTTCTAATCTCGTGTCGGATCTCCTTTTCCCCGGTGTAGTGCAGCAGCTCGATGTGGTATCGACTCAACAGGTCGTTGGAAGTTCCTGGCAGGAATATTAATATGCCTCTATAGCCGTCAATAATTGCGAAAGGGTTCCGATTCAGGATTTTGTACACGAACTGATCTTCTGATTATGTCTCATAAATTTTCGATATGATTCACATCGGGCGACCTGGATGGCGAAATCGTTCGCTAAAATTGTCCGGAACGTTCATCAAACCAATCGCGAACAGTCGTCGCCTGTGACATGGTCCATTGTCATAAAAAAAAAAAAAAATCGATCGTTGTTCGGGAACATGAAATCCATGATGGCTGCAAATGTTCTCCAAGCAGTCGATCATAACCATTTCCAGTCAATGATGGGATTATTTCGACCAAAGGAACCAGTACATTCCATGTAAACACAGCCCAGACCATTAAGGAGCCACCACCAGCTTGCAAAAGGCCTTGTTCACAGCTTGGGTCCATGACTTCGTGGGATCTGCGCCACACTCGAAACCTACCATCAGCTCTTACCAACGGAAATCGGAACTTGACTATGCCACGGTTTTACAGTCGTCTAGGGTCGTATGACCATATGGTCGTAATCAGAGGAGAGGCACTGCAGACGATGTCTTGCTGTTAGGAAAGGCACTCGCTTGGGTCGTCTGCTGCCACTCCCGTTAACGCCAAATCGCCAAATTTCGCCCCGCTATCCTATTGGACACGTTCGTCATACGTCCCTCATTGATTTCTTCCTTTGTTTCATGAAGAGCTACGTGTCTGTTAGCACTGACAAATCTACGAATTCGCCGCTGTTCTGATTGTTATGTGTATGGGACGTAGACCACTGCATTGTCCTTGGTGAGAAGTAATGCCAGAATTTTGGTATTCTCGGCACACTTTGACCCTGTCGATCTTAGAAAATTGAATTCCCTCACGAATTACGAAATGGAATGTCCCATGGATCTAGCTCCGTCTACCATTCCGCGCTCAGAGCCTGCTAATTCCCGTGGTGCGGCCATTATCACGTCGGAAACTTTTTCACATGAATCACCCTAGTACAAATGACAGCTTCGCCAATGTGCTGTCATTTTATACCTTGTGTACTCGATATTACTGCCATCTACATTTGTGCATATCACTATCCCATGACTTTTAACACTTCAGTGCATGTTAAGGTGTCTTTTGTTTGTGGTTCCATTTCTACTGTTCTGTCTTCCGTATATAGCGTTGTCATGTGTATGCATAGTTCATCAGCTTTAGCAACTGATGTGTTGATATTTATCCTTTTTTTCCCCTTAAATCTACAAAAGGTTCATTACACCTATCCCTCGCGAATAGTGCCCACGTGAAATTCAAAAGAACTGTTTCTGACCTTTAGTACTGTCACTGTCTACTATTCTCATCTACATGTACATGAATACGAACCTAAACACATTCAAGTGGCTGGCAGTGAGTTCACCGAACCACCTTCACAATAATTCTCTATTATTACAATCTCGAACAGCACACGAAACAAACGAACACCTATATCTTTCCATCTGATCGTTTCTCCCTAAGAAGGTCGGTGACAACAAAATATTTTCGCCTTCGGAGGAGAAACTTGGTGTTTGAAATTTCGTGAGAAGATTCCGCCTCGAAACGTTCCACCGCGAGAAAAAACGCCTGTGATTGAATTATGTCCACCCCTAATCCTGTATCATTTTCGTGCCATTCTCTCCCCTACTTCTCAATAATACAAAACATGCTATCCTCCTTTAAGGGGCTCCGGAAAGGCTCAAAGTCATGAACAGTTCAATTTTTACTTTTTGCGTTTTCTGAATCTGCAGACTATTACCTTTTAATAGATATATAATTTATTCAATTCCGAAGACTACAACTATTTTTAAATTTTTTTTGAAATGTGTTCTACATGGGCGTGACCCACTGTGGCGCTGTTAAACTGCTGTCAAATGGTGTTATTATTAACGTCCGTGTTCATCAGGTACATTTTAGTGATGTGAGATAAAGTATGTGTTGTGGCTAACCTGTGATGGTTCAATATATATCGCTGGTGTGATTGTCGATTGTTTCATGTTTATTTACTCTGTCGTTATCTCGAAAATATTCGTAATTAATTCTGTTTCTTGAGTCTCTCTTTTGTTGAAGTATAATAATGAGTAAAAGTAAAGTTATTAGAAATCCTCTGAAGGCTTTTAAGAAAAGGAGAAATGTTGGAAAGCCAAAGGTATGTGTTATTACTGTAAACAATAAAGACGATGAAAATCCCCAACATAGCTTGTGTCCCAAAGAAGAAGACAGTTGATGTAAATATAACAAAGGATTGCTAACTGGTGAAGTGTACACTCATAAGCATAGTCTGCCTCATGCAATAATGGAGATGATGAAACCCATTTTCAGAGACTTAGCAGCACCTGAACTGTTGAAAAAGTGTATTCACGGAAAAACTCAAAACCCCAATGAAAGTGTAAATAGTGTTATATGGTCGAGAATCCCCAAGACTGTATTTGTTGGAATAGAAACACTTCACTTTGGTGTGTATGATGCTGTTGCGACTTTCAATGATGGCAACATTGTAAGGTGCAAGGTATTTAGAAATATGGGAATGAAGATAGGTTCTAACATGGTACGAGCGATGCTTGCTTTAGACAAGGAACGCCTTCGGGCTGCAGACAGGGCTGTAAAGAGTCTAGAAATACAAGCGAGAGTAAACAGGAGGAGGAACAAGAGGAAGCTGGAGGAGGAGTTTGCAGAGGATGAAGATAATCCATCCTATGGACCTAGAATGCACTAAAAAGTTAATCCAATTTTTGTCGCTCGATTCCCAAAACTTTCATTTTCTCATACTAATTACATGTTTTCTAAGGATCTTCCAAACATATTTGTTTCAAACTTTCAGTAAATGTTACACAGTACCTTCTGCATAATTTAACACAGCCTTTTCCCAAAAAACTGTATATTTTTGAATATATAAATAAAAAATTGCAAAACAATGTTGTGAATTTTCATTACAATTGAAAAAAAAATCATCTTTAATAACTGAACTAAAATTTTGTAAAATCCCTGTGTTAAGTTGTAGCCCATATTCCAATAAATAATCTGTAAAAAGTTCAACTTCCTACCTCAAATACTTTGTGAGGAAAGATGTAATTTATAAGCGTTATTTTAACATTGCAAGTATAGGGCGTTCCGGAGCCCCTTAAACTTTCTCTATGTGCTCCGTCAAATTTGTCTGGTAAGGATCTTACATGGCGCAGCAGTACTCCAGAAGGACAAGAGTAGTGTAGGCAGTCTCTTTAGTAGTTCTGTTACATTTTCTAAGTGTCTTGCTTATAAAACGCAGTCTTTGGTTTGCCTTCTCCACAACATTTTCTGTGTGTTCCTTCGAATTTAATTTTTTCGTTATTGTAATTCCTATGTATTTCGCTGGATTTACGGCCTTTAGACCTGATTGATTTTTCGCATAACCGAAGTTTGAAGGATTCCTGTAAGCACACGCGTGGATGACCTCACACTTTTCAGTATTTAGGGTCAATTGCTAATTTCTGCACCATACAGATATCTTCTCTAATTTTTTGAAATTTGTTTTAATCTTTTTATGACTTCACTAGAAGATGAACAGAACATCATCTGCAAACAACCTAAGACGGCTGGTCAGAATATCTCGTAAATCGTTTATACAGATAAGGAACAGCAAAGGGCCGATATGACGTAGTGGACTGACAAGGCAGCCAGTCCACAGTGACGGGTAGCCGAAAGGGCACACGTACACACACGCCGACTGGCGCGAAGTCTGGAACAGGATTCGTAATGAATGTGATAAAGAAAAGAACGTAGCTACTAGAACACTTAACTTTTATATCGTCCTTTGGTATACAGCATTCTTGATGATACAAGTGAGACTATCTTGAGATACATGCAATGGTACAAATGGCGCCTTGCTAGGTCGTAGCCATTAACTTAGCTGAAGGCTATTCTAACTGTCTCTCGGCAATTGAGAGAAAGGCTTCGTCAGTGTAGTCGCTAGCAACGTCGTCGTACAACTGGGGCGAGTGCTAGTACGTCTCTCGAGACCTGCCTTGTGGTGGCGCTCGGTCTGCGATCCTGACAGTGGCGACACGCGGGTCCGACATGTACTAATGGACCGCGGCCGATTTAAGCTACCACCTAGCAAGTGTGGTGTCTGGCGGTGACACCACATGACTACCTTGGGGAACGCCAGAAATCACTTCTGTCACTGTAAAACTGACAATAAGCTATGAGCCGTGCGTGGCTCGCGTTCCAGTCATCATGTATTTTACACCCTGCTTTTAATGTACTACCTACCACCTCACTACGTTAATTTAAATTACTACTGTCACTGAGTTGCTGCTTTGCCTGACCGTGGGCGGCGTTAGCAGCGCGTATCGATAAATCCACTCTCATAGTATCTTTGCTCGACTGCTATTACTTCCCGGTCGTTGTGTGTCGTGAGCCAGTTCGGATTGGAAGTTCTCGCTGCCAGGCAGTTGGAACGCGTTTGGAGTGCAGTCCGGAACTGCCAGTCGGGGAGTTGCAATGCGGCCCTAGTGCAGTCGGGTTGGAGTAGCAGTGTGGTCTGCGTCGACGTGGCTCGCCCGACCATTGCCGCCACGTATCACTTGAGCCGGGCCACGGTCTTGGTCTTGGTGGATCGTCGGTCGGTCGTCCTACCGGACGACGCTTTTTGGCTCGCCGATCGTTCATGAGTCGGCTGTGTGTGTGTGTGTGTGTGTGTGTGTGTGTGTGTGTGTGTGTGTGTGTGCATCGTCTCCCGATTTGTCATCGTGTGTGCCTAGTTACTGTTGGGTATCGTTCAGGTCTTCGTGCAAGTGTTTTTCAGGTTGTGTGTGTATTTGGCGTTATTTCCACTGACGACTATTCTAGATGTAGGGGTCAATCGGAAAGTGCGAGGAGGAGAGTTCACGGCGCCAGTTCGGGTCGTGAGTTGGGTCCTGGCAGTCAGTGGCAACGCGTCTGGAGCGCAGCCCGGGCCAGCCAGTCGCCGGCTTGTAGCAGCCAGAGAGCCCTGCGTGGACATCGCCCGCCCGACCTTTGCCGCCACGCATCACTTAAGCCAGGCCTGATGTTTGGTGGATTGTTGTTCGGTCGGTTGGTCATCTCCGTGCGACGTAGTCGACTGGGCCGCTGGCGGTCTCTGAGCAGTGTCGGAGTCTGTCTGGAGCTGACCCAGGACGTGAAGGTTGAGTGGTTTTGAACCTTACGTTGTTGGTTCCGGAGTTGCTGTTGTGGAGGTTTTCCTGTGAGGAACAACGAGTGAAGCGCTCGAGATAGCTGCCGTCAGGTGGAATCGATCAAATTAATTTATCCATAGTCAAGTGCACCAGCGGAATTTTCTGCTTAGTGGTCGTTAGTGTTACGGTTACCTGCCATGGCCGCTAACGTAGTTTTTAGGCAGTGTCTTTTCTTGACCTGTTGTTGCTGCCCAACATGGTGTGTAGTTTTGGCAGTTCATTTCACATACGCCGTGACTGTCCCTTAGTTGGGTTCGCACGAATTAAGTGTTGTTGGACTCACCACCGGTCTCGCCTAAGTGAACGAGGGCAGACGGATCCACTGGAGACTCCTGAATGCTGTTCTCTTAATTATCCTTTTGCAGTGTTAATGTTGTTGTAATTTAACTGTATTTTATATTTTTAATTTGGCAATGTTAGTTGTGGGCCTTCAGCCCTGGAAACATGTTCTCAGAGTTTCCTTCAAATCCAAACATTATCGCCTTCGGCTCTTGAAAGGTCATTGTAATTTCCTCTGAAAGATTTTACAAGCTACTGTGGGCCTTCCGCCGTTGGTGTTGCAAAAAGGAAATTTTTAAACCTACTGTATTGTTTTACCGATTGTTGTAGTATATATTTCCTTTAATTTGCAGAATTTAACTTTGTGGACTTCAGGCATCTTATTGCGTTTGTTTATCTCTTTCTGTGCACCTTGTGGGCTATCATACCTGTTAACATCTTAAGACATTGTGGCCTTCTACCTTCAGTAATCATCATAGTATATTTGGAATTTTGAATATTTAATCAGGCGGCCATCAGCCGCTCCGCATGCTGATCTCATATATGTACACGATTTACCTTATTCGTAAATTTAACTGTGTGTCATGTCTTTTCAAAATTGAACTTATTCTATAGCATCTGTTTGGAAGCCTTCAGCCGCGAAGCAAATTTAATTCTTTCAAAAGTGTATTTGCGAACTAAATGATAATAAATTACAATTGTGAAATGAAACCGACCGCAACTCCCTTGGCCCTTCGCACAATCCTAATTACCTGTTCCCCTGCGTGATTTAGCGGGCGTTTCAGGCTATGTATTCCAAAACGGCTTTTCAAGAGCGGTATGGCTTAACATACAAGCTGATTGCGTGCTGATGTTACAAACTTTCAGGGATGATAGAGAAGGGTGAACGAATCAATTTGAGGTAAGGGTCACTGGACCGGAAATGACCGTGTCGAAAGTTATAGGCTAAAATCTTTCAGACGTATCAAACAGTGATACAAGCTCTCTGCTTTTTATACTTTTGGAGGAGGTAGAATGGGTCAAAACAAGGGAAAAATGTCCAGTAAACATCGGCTTGGAAGTGCATACCTTAAGAACCATGAGCAGCACTTGTTCATCTTCACTGCTGCGAAACACATCTCTTCTACCGAGCAAGTGCTCATAGCTCTTAAAATATACACAATATAGCCTATGTTTACGGGGTATTTTTTCTTGTTTTTTACCGTAATATTTCCTCCTAAAATATGGAAAGCAAAGAGCTTGCATCACTGTCAGATGTATCAGAACGAGTTTTAATTACAAGTTTGGACTGGATCGTTTCCGGACCACCGTCTCTTACCTCAAACTGATATATTTATCCACCTCAGTAATCCCCAAAAATTTTTGACATCGTCACGGAATCTACACACAGACGTGCTCTGAACACGAAATATTAATAGTGTCACTGGTTCTCGGATGACTTTTTTCATGCACTTAAAAGCTCAATAGCAGCCTTTGCTGTTTCCATTATCTCGTTTTGGGTGATAAGTATTAGCAAGTGGTTGACCGGGCGATGTGACAGTCTGATAATGATTCCCTATCTACACTTTAGTGACGTCACTGTAAAAGAGTCTGAAGTATAGCTTAAGAATACCTATTGTGTAACAGTTTTCCCTTCGAAATGCCTTTGGATTCTAAGTAGTTATGAATTCGGCTAAATGGTGTTTCTAGCACAAGAACACGTTTCTTTTATATAGAGTGGAGAAAAACTTCCTGGAAATAAAGTCAGAGCAGGGTACGGGGCGCCGAACAGAGTAGAATATTCCAGATAACCATAGCTGTGTGACAGGCGTCCAGCGACGAACGAACGGAAGTGTGTGCTCTTAATCTAACTTTCTCCAGCGAACACCTGTTACGCTAAAGAGCACAATTATTGATTAGATGAGGATAATCGTTTCAGCCGAGTAGTCGAAAGTAGGCAAACGTTAGATTCCTTGGCTTATTACAATATATGCGAATTTTGTATAATTTTTACTGGATAAAATTTTACTGTTCAGAATGTACGTTTAAAGTACGTTAAAGCCACCAGTTTGTTGAGATAATAATGTGTACTGCAGAAACAGCGCTACTGTCAGGTGCAATGATCTGAAGACAACACGTTTCAATTTTTTCTAATGTACAGTGAGCAAGAATTCACTCTTATTCTAACAGCTATAGTTCATCAATAAACGTGAACTGAGACAACCGTCAAAAATAAAACAGAAAATTTTTAAACACTATTTTTATACCGGACAGTGGTTTTACAAAAACTGCTCGAAATTCCAGCAACCTTCACCGCTACATAGTTGACATCTTCGATGAAATGAAAAACAGCCACAGCATGACATGCATGGCGGCAGTGTATTCGAAGAAAACCGCTTCGCCTACCGTACTAACTTTCGCACGCCGGTCGCTCACTCGCAGTCGTTTTGTGGCCATAGCCCCACAATGGTACGTTTCCCGAATTTTGTTGATGTGCAAAAATTTTACCGGTTCGATGTCCCCTACTCTGCTCTATCTTACTATCAGTACTTTATCCCCACCCTGTACGTTGTGCTTCCCCCTCTCTTAACACAGAACATAGAGCATTGTTTCATTTCATTGTTCACTTTCTATGTCCACGCAACAGACATACAAATTTTGCAAACTTGTGCGTCCAGTACATAATGCAACACATTTTTGTTCGTCCAATTTCGGTTGAAAATATGTGGATTTTGTTGTTGGACGCCACGGAAAATTCCACTTCAGGCCCTATAGTTTCATCAAGTTCCGATAGTCGTACGTAGCCTTCAAAATGGAGTCTGTAATGGAATTGCGTTCCAAGGAGAGATCCCTGATTGAGTTTCTTTTTGCGGAACAGCAGAGAATCGCAGATTTTCATAGGCGGTTACCGAATGTCTACGGAGACCTGTGCAGTGTACAAAAGCACGGTGAGTTCGTTGGTCGAGGCGTTTGTCATAGTCGTATAAGGTTGCGCAAATACACTCCTGGAAATTGAAATAAGAACACCGTGAATTCATTGTCCCAGGAAGTCGAAACTTTATTGACACATTCCTGGGGTCAGATACATCTCATGATCACACTGACAGAACCACAGGCACATAGACACAGGCAACAGAGCATGCACAATGTCGGCACTAGTACAGTGTATATCCACCTTTCGCAGCAATGCAGGCTGCTATTCTCCCATGGAGACGATCGTAGAGATGCCGGATGTAGTCCTGTGGAACGGCTTGCCATGCCATTTCCACCTGGCGCCTCAGTTGGACCAGCGTTCGTGCTGGACGTGCAGACCGCGTGAGACGACGCTTCATCCAGTCCCAAACATGCTCAATGGGGGACAGATCCGGAGATCTTGCTGGCCAGGGTAGTTGACTTACACCTTCTAGAGCACGTTGGGTGGCACGGGATACATGCGGACGTGCATTGTCCTGTTGGAACAGCAAGTTCCCTTGCCGGTCTAGGAATGGTAGAACGATGGGTTCGATGACGGTTTGGATGTACCGTGCACTATTCAGTGTCCCCTCGACGATCACCAGTGGTGTACGGCCAGTGTAGGAGATCGCTCCCCACACCATGATGCCGGGTGTTGGCCCTGTTTGCCTCGGTCGTATGCAGTCCTGATTGTGGCGCTCACCTGCACGGCGCCAAACACGCATACGACCATCATTGGCACCAAGGCAGAAGCGACCCTCATCGCTGAAGACGACACGTCTCCATTCGTCCCTCCATTCACGCCTGTCGCGACACCACTGGAGGCGGGCTGCACGATGTTGGGGCGTGAGCGGAAGACGGCCTAACGGTGTGCGGGACCGTAGCCCAGCTTCATGGAGACGGTTGCGAATGGTCCTCGCCGATACCCCAGGAGCAACAGTGTCCCTAATTTGCTGGGAAGTGGCGGTGCGGTCCCCTACGGCACTGCGTAGGATCCTACGGTCTTGGCGTGCATCCGTGCGTCGCTGCGGTCCGGTCCCAGGTCGACGGGCACGTGCACCTTCCGCCGACCACTGGCGACAACATCGATGTACTGTGGAGACCTCACGCCCCACGTGTTGAGCAATTCGGCGGTACGTCCACCCGGCCTCCCGCATGCCCACTATACGCCCTCGCTCAAAGTCCGTCAACTGCACATACGGTTCACGTCCACGCTGTCGCGGCATGCTACCAGTGTTAAAGACTGCGATGGAGCTCCGTATGCCACGGCAAACTGGCTGACACTGACGGCGGCGGTGCACAAATGCTGCGCAGCTAGCGCCATTCGACGGCCAACACCGCGGTTCCTGCTGTGTCCGCGTGCCGTGCGTGTGATCATTGCTTGTACAGCCCTCTCGCAGTGTCCGGAGCAAGTATGGTGGGTCTGACACACCGGTGTCAATGTGTTCTTTTTTCCATTTCCAGGAGTGTATATCCTATGTTCCGCGTGCCAGCCGGCAGAAGACATCTGTGACTCCTGGGATGGGCGGACAGTCTCATTCGAGGTGATCGACAGATCACAATCAAACGCCTCGCTGCACAGCTTCAGATAATACATTCAGAAGCGTTTATTTATTTATTTTTTTTCAAATAATTTTCATCACAACAAGACTGATATTTAAAAGAACATTTCCTTTTAGTATCAAATGAATCCCGTCTCATATACGAAAATATCACGGTCTTTTATCACTGAAGAAAAATGAAGTTTGTTATTGTTTCGTGTCGACTTCGACGGGTCGTTGAACTTTAACCTTTCTGTGCTGCAATTTCTTTGAAAATTACTTACTGGCTAATCGCAGATTGCTTTTCTGAACCTGTGTTACACAAGCAATTTCACAACAAATGAGTACAGTAATTAATGTCCCAACAACCTTCATAAGGCATGTTAAACGGAATGGTAGTTCAGTACTTCATGTAGATGGCGAACGATATCCGAGATTTTCTCTGTGAATATGCAGACGCCAAATCTTGTTCCCTTATTGAATGTAGAGATGTTCAGACCATGCTATGACGTCGTCATTTTTATACAGTCAATGTATCACCTCAATACTGTGATGACTTCGAAGCGCGTCTAAATGATAGCAAAAAAAATTACAGTATGCTTGCTGCACTCTGTATCAATCACCTCTATGATGTGCTGGAAATTATGAAGCAGTTTCCAACAAAGATGAATAGGAGCATACCCCAGATCACGTAAGAAACAGATTGACCGTCCTTACGGCGGAACAGGCAACCGTAAAAATAGTTTTCCCGTCGGTCAACAGATGTCGCAGGCGACGCTACAGTGCTAACCGACCTGTCCATGTCGCGGAATTGGCAACGCTGTATCTTCGGTGACGTGAATGACGCTGATTTGTGTTCGGCTAGAGCGCTGCGCGCGAAGTGCATTCGTCACACAGCTGACTGTAGACCATGATCGGCTATGGTTTTTCCCGAGTTTTCAATCGAAGAATGTAGATTAGCTCCTGTAATTCTACAAACCAAGTTTATTTCTACTGTAGGGATACTTCTCACAATCATATGCGAAATTAAATAAATGATAAGTAACATACAAATATTTCTCGTGAGTTACTGTTTAAATGCATACTGTATTGTAGTCGCATAGGTTTTACACTCGCCTTCCATGCCGTCTATTTCCACTTTGTTATACAGCTCTTCTGATACGGATTATGTTGGTAAAAAAGATCTCCACGCGCAGGTTAACACTAGAAAGTTTTCAAAACCTCAACGTCTTTGAAATATAATCCGTTAATTTACTGACAAATATTGCACTGAGCAGTGGGTTTCGCGTCCTGACATTACCGACATAATTATTTATTTTGCATAAAGTATGTATAGGGATTAGGTGAGTTATAACTACAAGATATTTTTCACATTGAGACTGTAAATAAGTTTAAGAAACAGATTTTGCTTCCTTTCTAAGTATTTCTGTAAGCGTTCATAAGTATAACCACAGTTTGCATTTGCTTACTGTTAGTTGTAAACGAATATAATTTCATGTACGCACTTAACAACGATATCTTCGAAAAAAATAAATATTGTGAAACTTTAAATATCGTGAGTAAAAAAAAAATTCTGTGATGATAAACATCTTAACTTTGAAGTCAGCACATCTACTATTGTCACATGCAGTACTGTTTTGCTCAGATTTAACACATTACTTCTTTCTAGTTAAACGTGGTAGAGTGATCAAGGAAAGGCAACGGAACTTATTTGTGCAACCTAACGGAGAATCTTTATTTGGTACTGAAATACAATATGAATAAACTACATATTTTTTATAATTTTCAGTTCTGAGACAGTTCTACTACACTTGTCTTTGAACATTTAAAAAAGTCCAAATCGCAGCAAAGATTTCATTTAAAAATTATATGATATGATTCTTGTACAGGAAGGGCTGCCACATTATATCAGAATATAAGATCGACAAAATGTATATAGGATCGAATGCTTAGGGCTCTTCACTAATTCTTACTCGTAACTAATTTATTGATTTACCTGAATTTAAAATCCACTCGCGTAACCTATCTTTATCTTTGATGGGAAATCTGAACATTTTTAATTCAGGATTTGTTCGTCCGCTCCTTCCACAGTTGATATACTCGCAGGTCCTCGGCATGACGACTCGATCCACTACCACTGGTATGTTAGAAACAGCTGTACTTCACAGACGCCAAATAGTGGAAAGCTGCACGCGTTCGGCCGATGTTACCACATATTTCACAAAACGGAGTGCCATCTAGTGGTTGATTCCACAAGTAAGGGTGCGACGCTATTGCCGCCTGGTGGCCGTTCCCTGACAAGGGTTGCCTGCTAGACCAAGCGATCGGGCAATCTGTTTCTTACGTGATCTGGGAGCATACGCAGCGGTCATCAAAAATGGCTCCAAGCACTATGGGACTTAACATCTGAGGTCATCAGTCCCCAAGACTTTGAACCACTTAAAGTTAACTTACCTAAGGACATCACACACATCTATACCCGAGGCGGGATTCGAACCTGCCACCGCAGCAGCAGCGCGGTTCCGGACTGTAGCGCCTAAAACCACTCGGCCACAGCGGCCGGCGCAGCGGTCATTTTTAGCATCTTATTAGTAGCAGTGATGAAACTACACATTATGTATGAGTAAAGAAAGTGCTTTTATAAAATGCAGTTCGTGTCTTTCTACTGTTGTTGTTGTGGTCTTCAGTCCTGAGACTGGTTTGATGCAGCTCTCCATGCTACTCTATCCTGTGCAAGCTTCTTCATCTCCCAGTACCTACTGCAACCTACATCCTTCTGAATCTGCTTAGTGTATTGATCTCTTGGTCTCCCTCTACGATTTTTACCCTCCACGCTGCCCTCCAATGCTAAATTTGTGATCCCTTGATGCCTCAAAACATGTCCTACCAACCGATCCCTTCTTTTAGTCAAGTTGTGCCACAAACTTCTCTTCTCCCCAATCCTATTCAATACCTCCTCATTAGTTACGTGATCTACCCACCTTATCTTCAACATTCTTCTGTAGCACCACATTTCGAAAGCTTCTATTCTCTTCTTGTCCAAACTAGTTATCGTCCATGTCTCACTTCCATACATGGCTACACTCCATACAAATACTTTCAGAAACGACTTCCTGACACCTAAATCTATACTCGATGTTAACAAATTTCTCTTCTTCAGAAACGCTTTCCTTGCCATTGCCAGTCTACATTTTATATCCTCTCTACTTCGACCATCATCGGTTATTTTACTCCCTAAATAGCAAAACTCCTTTACTACTTTAAGCGTCTCATTTCCTAATCTAATTCCCTCAGCATCACCCGACTTAATTTGACTACATTCCATTATCCTCGTTTTGCTTTTGTTGATGTTCATCTTATATCCTCCTTTCAAGACACTGTCCATTCCGTTCAACTGCTCTTCCAAGTCCTTTGCTGTCTCTGACAGAATTACAATGTCATCGGCGAACCTCAAAGTTTTTACTTCCTCTCCATGAATTTTAATACCTACTCCGAACTTTTCTTTTGTTTCCTTTACTGCTTGCTCAATATACAGATTGAATAACATCGGGGAGAGGCTACAACCCTGTCTCACTCCTTTCCCAACCACTGCTTCCCTTTCATGCCCCTCGACTCTTATAACTGCCATCTGGTTTCTGTACAAATTGTAAATAGCCTTTCGCTCCCTGTATTTTAGCCCTGCCACCTTCAGAATTTGAAAGAGAGTATTCCAGTCAACATTGTCAAAAGCTTTCTCTAAGTCTACAAATGCTAGAAACGTAGGTTTGCCTTTTCTTAATCTTTCTTCCAAGATAAGTCGTAAGGTCAGTATTGCCTCACGTGTTCCAACATTTCTACGGAATCCAAACTGATCTTCCCCGAGGTCGGCTTCTACCAGTTTTTCCATTCGTCTGTAAAGAATTCGCGTTAGTATTTTGCAGCTGTGACTTATTAAACTGATAGTTCGGTAATTTTCACATCTGTCAACACCTGCTTTCTTTGGGATTGGAATTATTATATTCTTCTTGAAGTCTGAGGGTATTTCACCTGTCTCATACATCGTGCTCACTAGATGGTAGAGTTTTGTCATGACTGGCTCTCCCGAGGCCATCAGTAGTTCTAGTGGAATGTTGTCTACTCCCGGGGCCTTGTTTCGACTCAGGTCTTTCAGTGCTCTGTCAAACTCTTCACGCAGTATCTTATCTCCCATTTTGTCTTCATCTACATCCTCTTCCATTTCCATAATATTGTCCTCGAGTACATCTCCCTTGTATAAACCCTCTATATACTCCTTCCACCTTTCTGCCTTCCCTTCTTTGCTTAGAACTGGGTTTCCATCTGAGCTCTTGATATTCATACAAGTGGTTCTCTTCTCTCCAAAGGTCTCTTTAATTTTCCTGTAGGCAGTATCTATCTTACCCCTAGTGAGACAAGCCTCTACATCCTTACATTTGTCCTCTAGCCATCCCTGCTTAGCCATTTTGCACTTCCTGTCGATTTCATTTTTGAGACGTTTGTATTCCTTTTTGCCTGCTTCATTTACTGCATTTTTATATTTTCTCCTTTCATCAATTAAATTCAATATTTCTTCTGTTACCCAACGATTTCTATTAGCCCTCGTCTTTTTACCTACTTGATCGTCTGCTGCCTTCACCACTTCATCCCTCAGAGCTACCCATTCTTCTTCTACTGTATTTCTTTCCCCCATTCCTGTCAATTGTCCCCTTATGCTCTCCCTGAAACTCTCTACAACCTCTGGTTCTTTCAGTTTATCCAGGTCCCATCTCCTTAAATTCCCACCTTTTTGCAGTTTCTTCAGTTTCAATCTGCAGTTCATAACCAATAGATTGTGGTCAGAATCCACATCTGCCCCAGGAAATGTCTTACAATTTAAAACCTGGTTCCTAAATCTCTGTCTTACCATTATATAATCTATCTGAAACCTGTCAGTATCTCCTGGCTTCTTCCATGTATACAGCCTCCTTTCATGATTCTTGAACCAAGTGTTAGCTATGATTAAGTTATGCTCTGTGCAAAATTCTACAAGGCGGCTTCCTCTTTCATTCCTTCCCCCCAATCCATATTCACCTACTATGTTACCTTCTCTCCGTTATCCTACTGACGAATTCCAGTCACCCATGACTATTAAATTTTCGTCTCCCTTCACTACCTGAATAATTTCTTTTATCTCGTCATACATTTCATCTATTTCTTCATCATCTGCAGAGCTAGTTGGCATATAAACTTGTACTACTGTAGTAGGCATGGGCTTTGTGTCTATCTTGGCCACAATAATGCGTTCACTATGCTGTTTGTAGTAGCTAACCCGCACTCCTATTTTTTTATTCATTATTAAACCTACTCCTGCATTACCCCTATTTGATTTTGTATTTATAACCCTGTAATCACCTGACCAAAAGTCTTGTTCCTCCTGCCACCGAACTTCACTAATTCCCACTATATCTAACTTTAACCTATCCATTTCCCTTTTCAAATTTTCTAACCTACCTGCCCGATTAAGTGATCTGACATTCCACGCTCCGATCCGTAGAACGCCAGTTTTCTTTCTCCTGATAACGACGTCCTCTTGAGTAGTCCCCGCCCGGAGATCCGAATGGGGGACTATTTTACCTCCGGAATATTTTACCCAAGAGGACGCCATCATCATTTAATCATACAGTAGAGCTGCATGTCCTCGGGAAAAATTACGGCTGTAGTTTCCCCTTGCTTTCAGCCGTTCGCAGTACCAGCACAGCAAGGCCGTTTTGGTTAATGTTACAAGGCCAGATCAGTCAATCATCCAGACTGTTGCCCGTGCAACTACTGAAAAGGCTGCTGCCCCTCTTCAGGAACCACATGTTTGTCTGGCCTCTCAACAGATACCCCTCCGTTGTGGTTGCACCTACGGTACGGCCATCTGTATCGCTGAGGCACGCAAGCCTCCCCACCAACGGCAAGGTCCATGGTTCATGTGGGGGGTCTTTCTACTAATAACTCAGAATGGCTGGATAGGACAAGCGAAAAAGAACAACAATTTTTTTTGTAGAGAACATATGTTTCTTAGTTTATTTACATACATACATTTATTTGCAGTCATTACTTTATAGTACAGTATTTCGCGAAGTTTTAAATTCAGCCTATCTTGCACTGAATCCAGCAGCCTTGAAAACACGCTCGAATACTGCCGGGGAACCCATCAGCCTCTACAGACTTGCTAGGTACGACACACACTTGGGAAGGGGGGGGGGGTGGATACAGGCATTGATGAACTGCTCCTAATTATCCATATTTAAGCGGTTGCTGCGCAAATATTCGACAAATTTGTAGTATATTCTTCTCACAGGTTGATAATTATTGATTTATAAGGGAAAAAACATGAATTAGTTACAAACAATTATTAATTTATAAGGAAAAAATGAATTAGTTAGAAACTACGGCGTGCACACACTTTATTCATCACGTAAACGTCACTAGAGACATCCGGAGTTAGGTTTTGACATGTTCGACACGCCTGCCAAGACCGGCGATGATGTGGCGCATCGAATAGCGAATAGTGAAATTATGAATGACCCACTGAACTGTCGGAACATCGACGCTGTCGATGACCTACTGAATGGCTATTTTCAGTTTGAACGTCCTAACGCAAACCGTTCAGAAGTTATGACGATTTTACTTCATATTATTCAATAATTGTCACGCCTTACATATGGATGCCAGCGGCATCTACTGCAGTTGGTAATACACAGAGCGTGTGTCTAACAACCCAAAGAACCTAAACTTCAACGTTATTAACTTATCACAACAGGTGAGAGAGTCTATAAAGTACACATGCTTTGAAGAAATATAACGCTGGCGCCACCTCGAAGTGCTGGGACATGCACACGCAAAATAACCACATTGTTATAGCAAAAAGAATTGCCAGATACTTACTGACAGACTTCTTCTCAGCTAACCACTGTTGCAGCTGGCAGTGCTTAATAATAGACGGACGTGCAATCGAAATATAAAAATTAATGTTGTCCGTGGGGAGGGCGACCGAGATTGTAGACTATTGGTGCCCTCGGGCCCATCGGCGTTTTCGCGAAAAGCGTATCCTTGTTGGCCACAGGAGTGAAGCAGAGGGGCAGAGGGGGCAATAATGTCATTGCCAGAGCGCTGGATGCTGATGTCGGCGATCTCTGGAAAATCTGAATTCCAGGAATGTTGATGCTGAAATCAGCGAAATTCCCGCCTGTATGGCCACTGATTCTCTACTCCCATAGAGCTCTGCTCTAACTCAGGTATAGTTTGATTGCCCACCTGTGTGCTTGAAGCCTACGAGACTGTGTAGAGATCACAAAACCTGCTCGTGAAGCTAACCACCTTTGCTCATTGTGTACCACAGACAAATTATACGGTCCCTCCCGCCGGAGTTAGAGTCCTCCCTCGGGCATGGGTGTGTGTGTTTGTCTTAGCATAAGTTAGTTTCAGTTACTTTAAGTAGTGTGTAAGTCTAGGGACCGATGACCTCGGCAGATTGGTCCCTTAGGAATTCACACACATTTGAACATTTGACCAATTATAGGAACGGAAGAGGAGGTAGATAAAGATGAGCTGAATCTATGATAGTGTGGGAAGAATTTGACAGAGCACTGAAAGACCTACGTCGCAACATGGCCGTGGGAGCAGACGTCATTCCGTCTACTGACAGCCATTAGGGAGCCAGCCATGACAATACTCTTCCATCTGGCGTGCAAGATGTATGAGACAGGCGACATACTGTCAGTCTTCAACATGAATGTAATAATTCCAATTCCAAAGACAGCAAGTTTTCAAAGGTGTGAATATTACTCAACTGTAAGTATAACAAATCAAGACTGCCAAATACGAGGGTTGAAGCTTTAATTTATTTACAGCTCGTACGGAATAGATACGTGTTTCAAAGTTTTGCTGACCTTCAAAGTAGTCACCAGCATTGTGTACAACCCCTTGCCAGAGATGTGGAAGTCGTAGGATACTCTTAGCAGTGCCAGTTGTGTTAACAGTTCGAGCGGCGCGGTCTATTGCCCGACGAATTTGTAGCAGTTCTGTAGCGAATGCCGTGAAGTGTTTCCTTTAGTTTATAAATCGAGTTGAGCTCACGAGGGTTTAAGTCAGGAGAGTGCAGTAGGTGATATATCACTTAGTAGTCCCATCAGTCAAACACATCAGTAACAGCTTGCACTGTACGTGCTTGAGCATTGTCCTGCAAAATGATGGTCAGGTCCTGCAGAAAGTTTCGTCACTTCTGTCTCTAAGCTGGTCGTAGGTTGTGTTCCAAAAATGAATAGCATAGAGACAGAAGTGATGGCACTTTCTGCAGGACCTGACCATCATTTTGATGAGAAGGGGGTGAGACGGGGTTGTAGTCTATCCCGTATGTTATTCAATTCCTAGCTTGGGAAAGCAGCAAGGGAAACAAAAGAAACATTGGAGTAGGAATTCAAGTACAGGGAGAAGCAACAAAGACTTTGAGGTTTGCCGCTAACATTGTAATTCTGTCAGAAACGGCAAAGGACTTGAAAG
The DNA here is from genome assembly GCF_023898315.1 of Schistocerca nitens. Lineage (NCBI taxonomy): Eukaryota > Metazoa > Arthropoda > Insecta > Orthoptera > Acrididae > Schistocerca > Schistocerca nitens. Next base: position 1,187,897,414 of record NC_064614.1, on the reverse strand, counting down.
AGCAGTAGAAGGACTCGGACAACGTCTTCAAAGAGTTTATAAGACTAACATTAACAAAAGCAAAACAGGGATAGTGGAAAGTAGTCGAATTATATCAGGTTATGCTGAGGAAATCCGATTAGGAAACGAGACGCTTAAAGTAGTAGATGAATTTTGTTATTGGACAGCAAAATAACTGATAATGGCGGACGTGGAGACTATAAAATGTAAACTGGCAATGGCAAGAAAAGCGTTTCTGAAGAAGAGAAGTTTGTTCGCATAGAATATAGCTTTAAGCGTTAGGAAGTCTTTTCTGACTGTATTCGTATGGAGTGCAGCCATGTACGAAAGCGAAACATAGACGATAAACAGTTTAGGGAAGAAGAGAACAGAAGCTTTTGAAAGGTGGTGCTACAGGAGAATGGTGACGATTAGGTGGGTAGGCCACATAACTAACGAACTGGTACTGAACATAACTAGGGAGAAAAGAAATTGGTGGCCGAACATGACTAGAGTAAGGGCTCGGTTGATAGGACACTTTCTGAGGCACCAAGGGATCACTAGTTTATTGCTAGAGGAAAAGGGGGGGGGGGAGGGACTGAGAATGGAGAATAAGAGATGAAAACAGTAAGCAAATACAGAATGATGTATAAGTTGCATTAGATACTCAGAGATGAAGAGGCTTGCACAGGATAGAGTCGCACGGAGAGCTGCATCAAACCATTCTTCGGGCTAAAGAGCACAACAACAACAAGGACACTCAAGAAGAATGCCGGGCGCGGTGGCCGTGCGGTTCTACGCGCTTCAGTCCGGAACCGCGAGACTGCTACGATCGCAGTTTCGACTCCTGCCTCGGGCATGGATGTGTGTGATGTCCTTAGGTTAGTTAGGTTTAAGTAGTTCTAAGTTCTAGGGGACTGATGACCTCAGATGTTAAGTCCCGTAGTGCTCAGAGCCATTTGAACCATTTTTGAACTCAAGAAGAATGTTGTTTTCGTTTATGAATAATGTTACCGAACTGTTAGATCTACGGTGCGGCTGTATGCTGAACGGCATGCTGATCGTACCGAGCCTCCACGATCAGTCTCCGAAAACATTACACATTTTTGTCGAAAAATTGTGAAAAATTAATCTCGCATATACAGTCAACATGTCTGTCAACATGGTGGGTGGACTCTTCAAGAGTCGCATGATTGGTCCCTGTTTTACAGATGGGTCTCTAAACAGCTTTAACAGTTCCAGGCAGATATGCTGCCGTGTCTGGAAGACAACCCACCGGACATAAGGCAACCCGTGTGGCAGTAACATTACGGATGATCCGCCCATTCTCTTTGAACAGATAGTATGGAGGTCCTTCGTCCGTTGTTTGGTGAACGCAAAACGGCCGGCACACTCGCAAGGCTCAACACGTCTGACCTTCTATCTGTGTGAAAATTAGGACAAGAAGTCTGCAAGGGAACACCGCTGACTCTCGAAGACAAAGTGACGAATAGCATGCTAAGTCCAAATGAAAAATTCAGAATGGAAAATTGTCTGCCCGCCATCACTTTATGGGCGACGGCCTTGCCACAGTGGCTACATCGGTTCCCGTCAGATCACCGAAGTTAAGCGCTGTCGGGCGTGGCCGGCACTTGGATGGGTGACCATACGGGCCGCCATGCGCTGTTGCCATTTTTCGGGGTGCACTCAGCCTCGTGATGCCAACTGATGAGCTACTCGACCGAATAGTAGCGGCTCCGGTCAAGAAAACCATCATAAGGACCAGGAGAGCGGTGTGCTGACCACTCGCCTATCTGCTTCGCCATCTGAGGATGACATGGCGGTAGGATGGTCCCGGTGGGCCGTATGTGGCCTGATGACGGAGTGCTGCTTATCACTTTACGGCAGGGCTTAACAACTGGCCGGTTTTGAGCGCGAGTACTCGCGTCTGCTCAGGCACGTGCTCGCGAGCAGGTGCAAGGTCGCTGAGTAGGGAGGGAGGGGAGGGAGGGGAAATGCGCGCGCACGTTTGAATGTGATCTCGCGTTCTTAGCAGATTTAAATAGCCATCTGAATGCTTTGAACATTTTACTACAAGGTAAAGATCTGCTAATTACTCATTTCATAGATCGAATACGAAATTTTAAAATGAAATTGACACTTTGGGTGAGTCAGCTGTAAACAGGAAACCTAGCTCATTTTCCTAAATTATCATCCATGCAAGATGTTCACAAAGACTGTGAACGTTATTCACATAGTTTAGTTGATCAGCGCTTTCAAGATCTGACAGCACTAGACAGTGATTTTCATCTGTTCTCTCCATATTCAGCGAATATTTAAGAGATTCGTCCTGAGCTGCAGCAGGAAATTATTGACCTGCAGTGGGACAGAGAATACAGAGACAAATTTCAGAACGAGAAAAACATTTTGGAATTCTACAGACACTTCCCTCAGGATAGATTTCCTCGTTTGCACAAACTGGCGGCTACAATAATATCAATGTTCGGTTCCACGTATGTTTGTGAACAACTGTTCTCTGCAATGAAATGTAACAAGACGCGCCTGAGAAACGCGTTGTCTGATCGAAATTTAAACTGCACGCTGTGCCTAAAATGCACAAGAACAATTACTCCGAACATAGACGCAATTGTAAAGGGCAAAGAGTACAAGATAACCGATAATCCCACACTTCAGTGACACCTTTTATTTTGTAACAGTTCACAAATTAATGCGAATGTAGAGGCATACACTAAGCTAATAAAATTATGTGGCACGTGTACATTCTCCTTTATTTGTTTCATTTGTCGCAGTAATAATTCGTGAGTGATATCCCTGCAGGTGGCCGCGGATTTACATTGACTGGCGGCAGCTGTTGTGTGCCCCACGTGACTCTCCCCACTCTCCGCTCTGGTCCGGTATTGGGGGTAGCGTGCTCGCGCTGCTCCGTGCTCGCGCCTTGCTGCTCACAGCTTGCTCCGCGAGCACGTATGTTGTGAAGCCCTGCTTTACGGCATACTAGCCGTTACCTGCGACTGCGCTCGCCAGTCACTAGTTTTGTTGTGGTGAGTAATTGAGTTAGTAATTTATAAACTTCTGCTATATAGCGGTGCAGATGTGTATATGTGTATGTATAAATGCATGTAATGCCCGTGAGCAGGTACATAATGAACGAGTTTCTGAAAAATGGTATATTACCTACTTGAGCTGTTGGTAAAGTACTTTATTTATACCGCTAGATTCAGTTGTCTGACCATAATCACGTTCGTAAAAGCATTCACAGCATCACGTTAGGTGAAATATAAACTTGTTACCGTCAAGTGATAAAACCGCGAATAATACACTGTTATCATATCGTAATATAAATTACATCGTCAGTCTATAGAAACTGTGCTACGGAGCGTACTTATTCATGTTAAAATTATAATCGACGTTGACTGAACGGTTAGACGACTGAAACTGGTTGTATTTTACCAGCAGCTAAAGGCGGTAACGTGACATTTTTCAAATATATAACAGCTGAACTGTGGCTCTTAAAAATATATTTGGAGCTCGTTTCTATCATTTTTCCATCTGTCGCATCTTAGTAAAAAAATATTCACGATCTGAACTGTACAGAATTCTGTAAATAACGTTTTGGTTCTTGCCTTCTTTTGCAAGGATGTAAAGATTTTGTGGGTTCGATACAGGTGGGAACGTCGTATGCAGTTGTCCACGAGAAAATCACGGTTTTACGAAATGTACACAGGCAACTTTGAGTTTTTGCCTTGGATTTTATTTCTGGTCATTCCAAAAGCAACTTATAGTGGTAATTTCAACTGAAAAGACATATTCTCTCGGAATAACAAGCATAAACTCGAAAGTAGCTGTCTGCTGTTTTCACGACTATATCACATCACATGTTCTCCGTTTGGTGTACGGTCTGGGTACATCAGTAATTTGTACTCTACCTCTGTCATTTTTTCTAAAATGCGACCTTAGCAGCAGCGCGGTTATGGACTGAAGCGCCTAGAACCGCTCGGCCACATCCGCCGGAAAACACAGTTGAATGACATTAATAAACTTCCGTTTCCACTGGGAATGTGTACAGGCATAATTCAATTACGAAAGTCGCATATGCCATGGCGAACGCTTTACGAGCAAGCAAATATGATAACATTAAGTGTAACAACAATTTTGAGTGAGAAATATTTGTGCTGCTGTGATCTTCGTGTTTTATATCGTTAGATGTTTATCCTTACTGTTTTATAAATTCAAAAGGGAACATATGAATTCAATGTTCCGTGGATGGGTACATTGGTTGTACTTGAGTTGGTGAGACAAAGAAAATAAATGTGAAAAACGCTAAATATTTCTGTATGTTCAACAGTATCAGATTCTGCAGTTTAATGAATTGAGAAAAAAGAATTCAGCGTACAAAGTAGTTAAAATTAGACTCCTACTTTGCGCTATTTGTAGATCTTTTTTAATTTGCATGAACCACTGATTCTAAGGGTGTTGAACGGTCTCACACACTTCAGGAAATGGCAAACAAATCAAAAATTTTTCTGCCTTTATTTGAGTACTGAAAAAATGTTACCGCAACGTGTCCGACTCTTTTGTACCTAACAGCTGACTTTTAAATTTACGAGAAAAAATTAGCAGATAACACAAATGGAAAACGTTTTAACAAGTACTCGCGTCTCATCTTCGAAGTACTAACCAAACAGTGTTACGTGGAGGCTTTTCCAAGACAAAACATGCAAAGCCTGAATAAAAAATCAAGTGTGGGCTGCCTGGCTTCTGCATCTGACAAATTATAGTTTCTCTGAAAGCCTCTGCTTGTAGATGACTATAAATAAATAATTTGTGTCGGTACTGAGCTTACATCGAAGCAAAAGGTGGTTTTTAAGTATTATAAGGAGACGCACTCAAGAAGAAAGAATCGCAATGCTTTCCCTGACTGAGAAAATGAAAATACTGCATATTTTGAGGCTGTGGGGCAGTTAGCGAAGACGGCGTCCGTGATTGCCCGCCAGAAGTTAGCAAGATTGGAAATTTAATAAAATTCAAGTACCTCGGAGCACTCTCGGGAGTGGAGGGCTTATTAAATGACGGAAACGATAGAAGTCGGTTGTATAGAAGCGGGCGCACGCCACGGAACGCCGTGTTCGTTGCTGAAAGCAATCTAGCCTTAGGAAAGCAATGGTCTCCCTTTGCCATTCTCGAATCGCTATTTACTCCAATAAATGTCTGCGTGTTCTTCTGCAGAACTGATATTCCACGGACTGTATTGGTATCATTCCCGAATGTTAAGGAACGCTGCAGCGAAATTCTACCAGCCCCAGTTTTAAGCAAAAATGTTCCGTCTTGTGATGGGGCATCCTCCTCTAACACTATCTTTTTTTTGTAGACTTAACCGAAACCATGTATATTGTCGATTCTTGTATAAATGAACATTCTCGGCTGTTTCACTGAAAGAATTTCGTTTGATTTTGTACATGATGTATTATATTTCAGGTTTAAATTAATTTGTTACAATCAGTATGTATTAACGGTTAAAAATTATTATTGTTTTAGAAATATTTGAAATTAGAAATCTGGCATACTTAAAATTAATTATTAAATTTATTTCTGGATTCATTTTATAAATAATGTTATAACTTGGTGATGATTCTCCTTTTGTCAAGAAAGTTTGCTAGCTCTTTCACTTCGTAAACTCTTTGGAATATTGTAAGTACCGCAGAATGTTAGTGTGAGTATATGATCGACAATAAAGCCTAGTTTGCACGACGACACTAGGTTACAGGCAACTGTGCTACCGACCACTGCGCATGTCTTAGGTGAAACTAAATACTTTCGGTGTATTCCAACTTTGGCGACGCTAGTTGCATGAGTTTTGAGGTTATGTGTGTTCGTAGAGTGTAGAAATATGCAGTGAGGAACGGAGAATAATGTTCGCTATTTGGATATCTATGCTTTGCATAGATGTTTGTGGGATTTCAGTGATGCTGATTACAAAAATAAGCAACATATTGCTGCTTCTGGGACCTTCACGTGCGATCAGAGCACAGATAGTTTGACAATATCTGAGCTGCAGGGCAAAATTTATTGAATTAGGAGCACATATACAACTGAATTAAGAAAAAATACAAGCAAATGTAATTCTAGCTGTGCAAATGCTCTTGTCTACAAGACTCAAATCCCATAGTTCGAGTTGGCCCACTTTTTTTTATTTAAGGAATTTTGTTGACAGGAGGGAAGGCTACACAAATCAATATTCACCTATTTAAAACGTCGCAGCAGTGCTCCCCATTCACATATGTTTGAATTTTGAAATATTGCCACTGTACAGATCTATGTTCAATACAGTAGTTTGCAAACCATTCTCTTCTTAATTCAGCCTTCTTCGAATAATTACTGCTGTTAATGTTAATAATTATTACTGTTAATGTAAATAATTATTGGTGTTAATGATAAAGCGTCATCACCAACTAAAACCGCATCATATAGCATGCCGAGTGTTCTCTATTGCAATGCACGCAATGAGGTATGTAATTTCAGTTCTAGCGACACTGCATAATGCATTACAGTATCTTTATTCCTTATCGCATAATGAAATCTATTTAGAAGAAACGTGAACAGTTCTCGTGACATTCTAAGGTAATTAAAAGAACTTCTTGGGTCTTCCATTACAAATTATTTCAGCAAGGATGCTAAGCAACCGAGCTGAGGTCTTTCCTTCATCCAGTCACGAATCGAAAGACGTTTCTTATTTTTTTTCTTATGCAGCGATTCCAGACAAGCTTTAACCCCATCACTATTCGTGCGACGTGCAGCTGCAAAAACTTTCGTTTCAGACACGGGTCAGGAACACACAAAACGACGAAACTGAAGTGTATACTGGTTTCGCCGTGTCTGCAGTCAAATATGAAACCATTTGCGTGCAACACATTCCACGCAACGTGTGGCGCAGCCGAATGTCGTCGTGTAAACTAGGCTTAACAATGTAATTTGGAATATTAAGTGTAAATTGTAACAACAGTGTGATGTTTAATAATGTGACAAAGAATAAAATTCAAGAAATATACAGGCAAATCTTCATCTGTTATTTAGTCATCAGGAGCCCACAGCGTTAAATGAAAATTTCAGCCGCAAGAATGTACCCCTAGCCGCAAGAATTCGAGCCAACAACATGAAGAGAAAATGAAGATAAGTAAAAAGTTTTCTTTTATGTATTTTACGTCTCTCGAAGCTTTTGAAAATATTGAAGAAACTAAGAAAAATTTAATAATGATGTGTGGGAGGGTAAGATTACAGTCTGCCATGTGGGAAGGTAAGATTACAGTCTGATTCTAAACTTTTATGTGCAGTGTGGTAGCAGGGGGGAAGCCAACCGGCACAGGCAGCAGAAATCTGGCTGGGCACGTGTCGAACATTGGGCGCAAACTGCCTCACGTGTTCCGCCATGGATTTCATGTTCCTTTTCTTGCTGGACCACCCAGTACGTGCTTTTCAGCTTGCAGTTCTTCCTCTTTGTCGTTTTCACTATGTGGTACAATCTGATTGCTCTTTCCCAAGCACTTTCATAAGGTAACAAAAAAATAAATTTCTCTATTACAGATTTTCTTCGTTTAGCAACAAATATTCTTCAGTTCAACTTAGCAATGACAGTAAGTACATATGCAACGACAATAATGCCTCTGGCTTTCCAGATAGTGTTCTAGAATACTCTAGCGCGAATTAAAAGAAAGGTGAGGGGAAGAGGATTCAATGTCCCGCCTACGCTGAAATCATTAGAGGCCGAGTACAATTTCGAATTAAGGGAGGATGAGAAAGGAAATCGGCCGTTTCTAGTCGAAGGAACCGTCCTGTCTTGTGTGTGGAGCGATTTAGGGAAATCACGGTAAATCTAAATCTGGATGGGCGGGCAGGAATTTGAACCAACGTCCTCCCGAGTGAGATTCCAGTCCGCTACTTAGCTCGATAGTGTGAATAGACGTTAATTTTTGATACGCTGAAATATACGATGAAAATTGACCGAATCTGGAAATACTGGTAGTCAACTGAAGAGATTCGAATAATACTATAGTTTATATTGAACAAGCAGTAAAGGAAACAACAGAAAAATTCGGAGTAGGAATTAAAATCCATGGAGAAGAAATCAAAGCTTTGAGGTTCGCCGATGACATTGTAATTCTGTCAGAGGCAGCAAAGGATCTGGAAGAGCAGTTGAACGGAATGGACACTGTCTTGAATGGAGGATATAAGATGAACATCAAAAAAAGCAAAACGAGGATAATGGAATGTAGTCGAATTAAGTCGGGTGATGCTGAGGGAATTAGATTTGGAAATGAGGCACTTAAAGTAGTAAAGGGGAGCAAAATAACTGATCATGGTCGAAGTAGAGAAGATATAAAATGTAGACTGGCAATGGCAAGGAAAGCGTTTCTGAAGAAGAAAAATTTGTTAACATCGAGTATAGATTTAAATGTCATGAAGTCGTTTCTGAAAGTATTTGTGTGGAATGTAGCCATGTATGGAAGTGAAACATGGACGATAAATAGTTTAGACAAGAAGAAAATACAAGATTTAGAAATGTGGTGCTACAGAAGAATGCTGAAGATTAGATGGGTAGGCCATATAACTAATGAGGAGGTATTGAATAGAATTGGGGAGAAAAGAAATTTGTGGCACAACTTGACTAGAAGAAGTCATCGGTTGGCAGGAAAATTTCTGACGCATCAAGGGATCACCAATTTTGTACTGGAGGGCAGCGTGGAGGGTAAAAATCGCAGAGGGAGACCAAGAGATGAATACACTAAGCAGATTCAGAAGGATGTAGGTTGTAGGAGGTACTGGGTGATGAAGAAGCTTGCACAGGATAGAGTAGCATGGAGAGCTGCATCAAACCAGTCTCTGGAGTGAAGACCACAACAACAACAAGATAATTTAAAAGGAAGGCTGTCACATTATATTGGTGTGTTATCATGGATGACGGTTCATGATAAATTTACGGTCAAAAGTAGATAGGGTTTACACTAATTTAGAGAAGGGCGTAATTAAGCCACAAGAGAAGGAACATTTTTGTATGGATTATGTCATCATAACTAATACATGAAACTGAAACTGGTGAAAGTATGCGATAAATGACACGCTATTAATTAAATGGTCCGTTTTTTATGCCGTGGTCGAATGGATTTCATCTTAAAACCCAACGTTCCGTCCCAAATGCGGAGAATTTTTCAGGTGGGATCAGAGCTTCTTTGAATGTCCGAATCACGCTCTTTCTCGCTACTGAGTACAGCAAAATTCCGCTTATGTGGGCTTCCGCGCAGTGGCGTGACATGTTTTGAATACGCGAGCGCAATTGGTCGTTGTCGACTGCCGTCGTCACCTTAGTGTGCGCGAGTAATGAGTAGATGGGCAAAAAATCTATTAGGTACATTACTTACGTAGATTGTGAACGGTTGGGAATGTGGGTCTCATGGGATGCGTGCCAGGGTTAAGTCCCTAGAGTCGCGGTATTTATATCTGTACTTGATGGCTCAGATGGGCAGAGCGTCTGCCTTGTAAGCAGGAGATCCCGCGGTCGAGTCCCGGTCTGGGCACACATTTTCAGCTGTCCCCATCGAGGTATATCAACAACACCTGTCGGCAGCTGAGGGTTTCAATTAACTAACATTTATACTAGTCAAGCTGCACGATCATCAATGGTATATGTTCTTTCGAGAACAGTTACTATATATATCTTACTACCTCGGTTGCGGCCGGCTGCAAGCCTTTGGACGTGTGGGGGGCGTACCGACGCAAGGAGCGTGTTGTGCGCTTCAGCGATCGACCAGACATGGAGGCGGACGGCGGACCGCCGTTGTGTTGAAGTTGTGTGTCGGCACCACGCTGTTGCACAGATACGTCTGGGGAGCGCCCGATTTCGTGTATCGGATGCGAGTGAGCCAAACACCGACATTAGCGATAGGTACAATTGCCATTTCCTGTGACTGTTTAGTTCGGTAGTTTTCTCATTATTATTTGTTTGATGTTCACGTTCGTTTCCATAACAGGCTTCTGGTTACTGATCCCGTTTCTGTCTCTAGGCAGGAAAGTTGTGTCCCCTTTCCTATAAACTTACTAAATTTGTTTATTTAATGCTCCAATCTGAGTGTCAAGTGCCTAGTTGACTGCTGTAAGGCATCGGATTTGTGGTGAAACGCGTTTATATATTAAGTATGTTCATTTCACGTGGCCAGCCGCTGTGACCGAACGGTTCTAGGCGCTTCAGTCCGGAACGGCGCTGCTGCTACGGTCACAGGTTCGAGTCGTGCCACAGGCATGGCTGTGTGTGATGTCCTTAGTTAGGTTTAAGTAGTTGTAAGTCAAGGGGACCGATGACCTCAGATGTTAAGTCCCATAGTGTTGAGAGCCATTTGAACAGTTTTTGAGCGATTTCACGTGCCACGTCCTGCATGTACTATTACTGGAGTGCACAATTTCATGCGCACAACTTCATCTGTTGTCTTATTGAGTGCTTATACTACCAAGTTTGTGTCTTTTTTTTTTAATGTTTGTTAGGATGGGGCTTGTTAATCTTAATTATTACGGCATAAATTCCTCTTCTAAATTTACTTTGGTGTTTCTGACTCTATCTGGGAGGAGACTGAGCAGTGGAATGCCTTACTTTTACACATAAACAAGAACGATCTGTCACACTACTACACTTTAAAACACAGTTTATATGTAATTCATGTCACACAGTCTCATACAGAACCTAGATCCGCTTTCTTTTATATACTGTATATGATAAGATACTGTCATCCCCCTACCCTTCTGTGTGAAAGAATGAATGAGCAAATTTATTTCTAGTTGCATGCTGGATGGTAGCCTTTCTGCTAGAGAACAGTAGGACCAACGTCGGAACAGGTAGCTACGCTTTCTAAAAGCAAAGGGGTTTCTATCTTGGTATGGTCCTGTCTGTCCCTTGTCATGTTGGTATAGATCACTCCCGTTGGTATTTGTGAGCCACCCCTCAGGAAGGGACCACGGCAGTCTGTCCGCGGTGAGTGTCCGAAGTGGTAAGATCTCTGGCTAAGCGCGTGTCTGCTAAGTCCGTAGGACAATGGATTTCTTAAGTTCAGCCTAACAGAAAATTTAATCACCTTTATTTCAGGTTTGGATGTAAAATACCTAATGTTATCTTAAATTGCAACACAGTGTATTTCGAGTGTGAAGTTCAGAATATGTTCCAGTAGTTGCTTTGTCACTACTTTGTGAGTAAAGTGGAACCACGTGTTGATGATCCTGAACTCTAACTAAGATGATCAATCTTAAATGCGAATGTATGTGAGATTATAATGTCTCGTCTTGACAATATTTTTCAATACAGCAACTTTTCTTTATGTTCAACCCACGTGGGGTGTACTTTGTGAGACCAGTACCACGTGCTTATGCAATTGTTTTACCCATCAGGTTAATAGTAAGACGACAGTAACCAGTCAGAGGTTTTTCTTTTGTAAATTGCGTTTCGATGTAATTTATTTTAATTATCAAAATTATTGTGGAGTTACACTCTTTGTGTAAACCAAGTTGACCACGTGAAGCATGTGGCGTAATCATCAAAGTAGCCCTCAGCTATTCTTTTCGGGAAGAAGTATGAATTTAGTATAACAGTGTGTGGTAATTTCATGACGGACAGGATTGTGCTACGAACGTAACTTCTTTGGGTGAATATTGAATCGGTTGGTTGTGGTTAATTTCCTCTTGCATATGTTTCAACGTTCTTCGTGTGTTATTTTGTGAATGCAGTGTTGTATGCAGTCTCCCAATCTTGGCTCGATATTTGATGTGTTCCGTAAGATTACAAACTCAGATTTTCACAGTCCTAAATAAGGCACCAGTTTAGTTATGAATCAAGTTTAATATGCTGAAATTTTAACAGAACAATGATCAATGTTAAAATAAAAGTCCAAATATAAACTGATTTATTTGTTTTTATTTAAATTATCTTTATATATATATATATATATATATATATATATATATATATATATATATCACCGGTTGTCTTAAGATGACTATTAAAAGATTATAATTAATGTTAGTCTGGTTGGGAATTTGGTAAGCTAGACTGGATACCTGGTGAAACAGTTGCTCAGTAATGCAAAGTTAACTTCCCCAGATAGCTGACAGCTTTTAACCGGCTTTCATTGTCTTGAATATCGGCAACGGTTTCAGAACAACTTAATGCATCAACATTATACTATCTTACAGATGGGGGTGGTGTTATTCAAAAGGCTATGCCCTGTCTGCTCTTTGGCAGGGGTTCGTTACCTAATCTATCGGGTTAGCTTGGGATTTAGCGCGTGGCGGTTTTTGTTTTTTACCCATTGTGAGGTAACGGGCGAGTTGTGGCCCCCTGAGAATATTCTAAGTTCAGAGTTGGCGTGGCCTCTCGGCAGGCCGCAACCGCGTGGTGCCGAGCATCGGTGGGAGCAAGGGGGGCAGCCCCAGCAAGTGGTCCACACCGACCGCGTGGCTGAGAATTCCATGTTGACGAGGTGTCGAGGACTGCGCTTTGTGTCAATGAATGAGATGTGTATGCCGGGAGTGCCAAAGTTGGCGGACTTTGCTAAACTATAATAGCACGTATCTCACAGTTCATGTAGAAATTAATAACCGCAAGAGGAATCATGATACCTTAAAAAGAGACATGTACATTACCATTATTTGCACAACTATTCTGATAGCGTAATCAGATTTTCAATATCTTTATTGGTTTAAAGTTTAGTACCTGACTGTAAATTATGCGAGTAATAGCCAGCAACGAATTTCCAAAATCCAAATGGTTCATCCGATTTTGTCGATCGACATGTCTTTCGAAGGCCGTTAGTGTAAACCTAAATTGGTATAAATTACAGGAATGTAACTTGAATAGTACATGAGTTATTGGAGATCAAAGTGACCGATTACTATTGATTGCGTCAGGCCATAAGTACTCGACAGATAGACGAAGAAACGGTAGCAGCATTCTTATCAATATATTTATTCGTCTATGTCTTTATTTATATTCGATATATACTATTAATGAAGAAATTGGTTAAATATTTACTGCCGGCCGGAGTGGCCGAGCGGTTCTAGGCGCTTCAGTCTGGAACCGCACGACTGCTACAGTTGCGGGTTCGAATCCTGCCTCGGGCATGGATGTGTGTGATGTCCTTAGGTTAGTTAGGTTTAAGTAGTTCTAAGTTCTAGGGGACTGATGGCCTCAGAAGTTAAGTCCCATAGTGCTCAGAGCCATTTGAACCAAATATTTACTGTGTTTTAGAAAGTATAGAGGCATTAGGCTTCTGACCCACCTTTTGTTTCTACTCCTTTGGTTCAAATGGCTCTGAGCACTATGGGACTCAACTGCTGTGGTCATAAGTCCCCTAGAACTTAGAACTACTTAAACCTAACTAACCTAAGGACAGCACACAACACCCAGCCATCACGAGGCAGAGAAAATCCCTGACCCCGCCGGGAATCGAACCCGGGAACCCGGGCGTGGGAAGCGAGAACGCTACCGCACGACCACGTCTACTCCTTTGATATATGTTTATTTGACTTGTTTATATATTTAATAATGTGTGTTAGAGCGTGTTTATGGTCCAGCCATAGGAATATTTATTTAATTTCAAGTTATTTAAATGTAAATCGAGTATTTTGTACGTGTTTCAAAATGTTTGTGAGTGTGTGTTGGCTCGAAGAAGTGGCGGGAGCGCTCTAGCCAATCACAGCGCTCGTTAATGGGGGGCCTCGGTGGAAGTGGGGGAGGAGTACGACACAGGACACAGGAGTGCTGGATGGGAAGCAGCAATTGGCGGTCGCAGGAACTACATGGAAAGTGGAGCAGCCTGCGCGTGGTCGCAGAAGATAGTAGAGGCCTAGCGCAGTTACTGTACTAAATTTTGCATTTCTCGGTTTGAGCTACCATTTTGTTTCTTTTGGTGGACTGGGGTGAAATCTGCATGGTTGGTGGAGCACGCGAAGCGTCCGAAAGCGGAACCAAGTCCGCGCTCGACCGAACTGCCAGCCGGATGCGGTTGGTCCTGCACCACTTAAAGTTTCCGAGCCCGTTACGCCTTTCCAAGACTGGATTGTATAGCACGTCAATGTATTTATTTGTGCCTGCGCCTTTACTGCAGCTCTGCTTTTTTTTCCCAACTGAATCGTTATTAATCTTACTCCTTGTACGCACTGGTGGTTTTTGAACGGGCGAAGCACTAGGAGATTTCAGATATGACAATTTTTTGAAGGTTGTCACTTAGTATTTGTACCGTTTAGGATGCAATGTTTAAAATTAGTTTTGTATGGTTATTTCATTTAGGTGCCTCCGGCACTTCCGCTATCCGGTGGTATAGTAATTTTTTTATATGATGCTTAGTCACGGACTCTATTTTAGGTTGCAAATCGTAAAGCTTTTTTCGAGGAAGAATTTTTAGCTGTTTATTATCACTGTTACAGTTTTTGTTATTGTATTTAATCTGTTTGCTATTAATCAATCTTGTATAGTTATGTGATTGTAAATTATTCTATTTCTTAGTAGTTAGCACCACTGGAGGTGTTTTTTCTACAGATGTTTAGTAAATCTAACTTAGTGTGTTCCGTTAAAATAAATAGAAAGCTCACAACAGCAATAATGTTCAATCATCCTTTTGACCTGTCCTTCCTATCAAAGACAGCTTAGCGTGGGTATTCCGTACCAATAACGGTGTATATATTCAAGATGTGTTCGACAACAGCAGATTTTTTGAAATCGCGGTCTCCAACACAGCGTCGGTGTTGTGCACAACTTTTGGAAATCGTTCCAATGGAGGCGCCAATAAAACTGATACCACATTCACAAGGAATCTGTTTAAATTGGTTCAAATGGCTCTGGGCACTACGGGACTTAACATCTGAGGTCATCAGTCCCCTAGAACTTAGAACTACTTAAACCTAACTAACCTAAGGACATCACACACATCCATGCCCGAGGCAGGATTCGCACCTGCGACCGTAGCGGTCGCACGGTTCCAGACTGTAGCGCCTAGAACAGCTCGGCCACCCCGGCCGGCAATCTGTTTAAATTCCAACATAGTGAGACCGAGGCACTCTGTTACTGGGAATAGCATCTCTCTAATTTTCTTGATTGATCGAAAAACAGAATACTGTGTCTGACCGGCACTGCGCCTATTTGTTCATTATAGTCGGGTAACTTATCTAGTTCAGTGATACCTGTAGCTAAAACTGTTTCTGACAAAAACCACCTGGTATCCAAAATAGTATGTGTAACAACTTTGTTCCGGTAGAAAAGTTACGCTGATATACATCGGATATTAGGCAGTCCTTCTGATTTGCCTGCCGAATATTTACATATTCGCTTCCAGAGCTGTCATGGTGCTAGATGCTACTGATAAAAACCTTCTGTTTATTATGTCATTAATAGACAATTTGTGGATACCTTTCGAATGAAACTTGCATGTATGTACACTCATGCTCATAAATTAAGGATAATGTTGATTCATGGTGAAACAACGCTCTGGTGGGCGTTTTGCAGGTTTAAATCACCTTCCATGCGGTGCATCTGACCTGCGGTAGTCGCACGGTGGCGCTGGCAGCAGTCCACATACGCAGAGGTGTGTTGGCGCATGTCGGCGAACGGTGCCTCTTGTAAGTGTGCAGACGTTTTCAGACGTACTAATGGTGACTCAAAGAACACGTATTGATGACGTTATGAGGGATAGAGTACTAGGGCGACTGGTCAAACAGAGCCGGTCGTAGCACGGGCCCTCCGTGTGCCACAAAGTGTGATCTCACGATTATGGCAACGATCCCAGCAGACAGGAAACGTGTCCAGGCACTACAGTACGGGAGGTCCACAGTGTACAGGACCACAAGATGACCGATATCTCACCAACAGTGCCCACCGACGGCCACGGAGTACTGCAGGTACCCTGGCTCGGGACTTTACCGCATCCACTGGAACAGTTGTCTCCAGACACACTGTCTATAGACGACTGAACAGACATGGTTTATTCGTCCTGAGACCTGCAAGGTGCATTCCACTGACTCCAGGTCACAGAAGAGCCCTTAAAGACTGGTGTCAAGAATACACTACATGGTCATTGCAACAGTGTTCCCAAGTTATGTTCACGGACGAGTCCAGGCATAGTTTGAACAGTGATTCTCGCCAGGTTTTCATCTGGCATGAACCAGGAACCAGATACCAAATCCTTAATGTCCTTCAAAGGGACCTCTATGGATGTCGTGGTTTGATGGCGTGCGGTGGGATTATGATTGAAGCACGTACACCGCTGCATGTCTTTCACAGAGGAATTGTAACAGGTCAGGTGTATCGGGACGTCGTTTTGCACCAGTATGTCCACCTTTTCAAGGGTGCAGTAAGTCCCACCTTCCTCCTGATGGATCATAACGCACTGCCCTACCGAGCTGCCATCGTTGAAGAGTACCTTGAAAGATATCAGGCGAATGAAGTGGCCTGCCTGTTCTCCAGACCTAAACCCTATCGAGCAAGTCTGGGATGCTCTCGGTCGACGTATCACTGCACGTCTTCAAACCCCTACGACACTTCAGGAGCTCCGACAGGCACTGGTGGCCGGCCGAAGTGGCCGCGCGGTTCTGGCGCTGCAGTCTGGAACCGCGAGACCGCTACGGTCGCAGGTTCGAATCCTGCCTCGGGCATGGATGTGTGTGATGTCCTTAGGTTAGTTAGGTTTAACTAGTTCTAAGTTCTAGGAGACTAATGAACTCAGCAGTTGAGTCCCATAGTGCTCAGAGCCAGAGCCACAGGCACTGATGCATGAATGGGAGGCTATATCCCAGCAGCTGCTCGACCACCTGATCCAGAATATGCAAACCCGTTGTGCGGCCTGTGTACGTGTGCCTGGTGATCATATCCCAGACTGATGTCGGGGTACATGCGCAGGAAACAGTGGCGTTTTGTAGCACGTGTGTTTCGGGACGGTTATCACCAATAGCGTGGACTTACAGATCTGTGTCGTGTGTGTTCCCTATGTGCTTATGCTATTAGCGCCACTTTTGTGTAGTGTCACGTTTTGTGGAACCACATTCTGCAATTATCCTTAACTTATGAGCATGAGTGCATCTCAGTGCGTCTCAGCAATGCTTCACCTCCTCAAAAATTTATCTAGTACGTTTACACAGTATGATCAAAAGCATCCTGACACACCTTACTACCGATTTTACGGTGAGACGTGACGAGAAGCGGACCCGCCAGTGTAAGTGATGGCGGGTGGTATGTGTTGTCAGTGAAGAAGCAGTAACAGTAGAATCGATGGGCTGGAGAGCCCAGTGACTTGAAACGTGGACGCCTGAGTAACAGACCCATCAACTCTTCTAAGGCTTCCCACGTCGACTGTCGGTCACGTGATCGTGAAGTGGAAAAGCGAAGACACGACCACACCTAAGCCAGCACCAAACACACCTCATACACCGACGGACGGGAACCGTCGAATACTGAGCAGCGAGGTCGTAAAACACTGCATGAAATTACCAGAAGGAGTTACTCGTCAGATCCAAAGTACTACCAGGAGTCCAGCTAACATAATAACTGTGCCACTCACTGGAGATTGGATGACAGCAAACGAGCGATTTGGAATGGCGTATCACGTCGTGTCCTGTGGCATTCCGATGGAAGGGTTTGGGTTATCGAACGCCTAGAAAACGTTACAAGACATCACGTGTACTGCCGGCAGTGAAGTAAGGAGGAGGGTGTGTTACGACATAAGGGTGTCTTTCATGCTTAGGGTGTGGTACAATTACTGCACTTAAGCAAACAGTAATCGTGGAGTGCTGTAAAAATCAATTTTACAGAATTTTGTAATGCTTATAGTGAAGGAGCAATAGGGAGATGATGATTGTATCATCATGAGATTGTACCCTGTCATAAAGGAGTGTGTTTTATGGACAATCATATTTCTGAAAGAGACTGGGTTTTACAAAGTCCCGACTTGAGGCCAACGGAACAACTCAGGGACGAGCTAGAACTTTGGCTCCGCTCCAGTCCACAGCGTCTAACACACTACCTGCTCTGGCTTCGGCTTGTGAGGAAACAGGGGCTGCTGTTCCATCACTGGCCTTCAGACATCTCACTGACAGTACCCCAACAAAGTTCCAGGAATTATAAAGGCGAACGGTCGAGACACACCGTATTAATGCCAATTAATGTGTGACCCAATAACTTTGATCAGTTTACAAACCGAAGTATAATTGAAGTTTATAGTAGCAATGGTCTATGAGTAGTTTCTTTCATTAGTAAAAAAAAGTCCTCGCCCCTGAGTTCGAATGCCGCCACTACTTAAATTTTGAATTAAAAACCATTAGCCATGGTGGCCGAACACTTCTGGCATAAGAAATTACCCTCATCCTACCAACGCCCTTGTCGAAAAGGGCAAAGAAGCAGACGGAAGTTCAGGTCCCTCTCTTTCTCTTATGGTGAAAAACTGCCCCCAAAAGGCGGAAGAATCAGCAATGATCTAAGGCATGACGAGGTTGAAAGCAATGGAAACTGCTGCAGTAAATAATGTGCATCCACAGGGAATGTGCCCTGTAATTGAAAAACTGTGACGATCTTCTCCCCATTGGCAGAAGATTCAGGACTAGTCCCCGAGAATATGGCCTGTAATTGAAAAACTGTCAAGATGATCTGCCCATTGGCAGGACAAGTTTCCCATCTGAATCTCCAGGACGGGACTTCCGAGGGGGAGGTGACGAAGACAAACAGATTGAATAACCAACGAAAGGATGCCGTTCTATGAGCCGAGATGTGGAATGTCAGAAGCCTGAACATGGTAGCAAGGCTCGAAAATCTGAAAAAGGAAATACACAGGTTCAATTTAGGTATAGTAGGGGTCAGTGAAGTGAAATGGAAAGATGACAAGGATTTCTCGTCATATGAGTTTTTTTTTTTTTTTTTTTTTTTTTTTTTTTTTTGTCATCAGTCTGCTGACTGGTTTGATGCGGCCCGCCATGAATTCCTTTCCTGTGCTAACCTCTTCATCTCAGAGTACCACTTGCAACCCACGTCATCAATTATTTGCTTGACGTATTCCAATCTCTGTCTTCCTCTACAGTTTTAGCCCTCTACAGCTCCCTCTAGTACCATGGAAGTCATTCCCTCATGTCTTAGCGGATGTCCTATCATCCTGTCCCTTCTCCTTATCAGTGTTTTCCACATATTCCTTTCCTCTCCGATTCTGCGTAGAACCTCCTCATTCCTTACCTTATCAGTCCACCTAATTTTCAACATTCTTCTATAGCACCACATCTCAAATGCTTCGATTCTCTTCTGTTCCGGTTTTCCCACAGTCCATGTTTCACTACCATACAATGCTGTACTCCAGACGTACATCCTCAGAAATTTCTTCCTCAAATTAAGGCCGGTATTTGATATTAGTAGAATTCTCTTGGCCAGAAATGCCTTTTTTGCCATAGCGAGTCTGCTTTTAATGTCCTCCTTGCTGCGTCCGTCATTTGTTATTTTACTGCCTAGGTAGCAGAATTCCTTAACTTCATTGACTTCGTGACCATCAATCCTGATGTTAAGTTTCTCGCTGTTCTCATTTCTACTACTTCTCATTACCTTCGTCTTTCTCCGATTTACTCTCAAACCATACTGTGTACTGATTAGATCATTTAATTCTTCTTCACTGTCACTCAGGATAGCGATGTCATCAGCGAATCGTATCATTGATATCCTTTCACCTTGTATTTTAATTCCACTCCTGAACCTTTCTTTTATTTCCATCATTGCTTCCTCCATGTACAGATTGAAGAGTAGGGGCGAAAGGCTACAGCCTTGTCTTTCACCCTTCTTAATACGAGCACTTCGTTCTTGATCGTCCACTCTTATTATTCCCTACTATATATGACCCGTCTCTCCATATAGCTTACCCCTACTTTTTTCAGAATCTCGAACAGCTTGCACCATTTTATATTGTCGAACGCTTCTTCCAGGTCGACAAATCCTATGAAAGTGTCTTGATTTTTCTTTAGCCTTGCTTCCATTATTAGCCGTAACGTCAGAATTGCCTCACACGTCCCTTTACTTTCCCTAAAGCCAAACTGATCGTCACCTAGCGCATTCTCAATTTTCTTTTCCATTCTTCTGTATATTATTCTTGTAAGCAGCTTCGATGCATTAGCTGTTAAGCTGATTGGGCGATAATTCTCGCACTTGTCAGCTCTTTCCGTCTTCGGAATTGTGTGGATGATGCTTTTCCGAAAGTCAGATGGTTTATCGCCAGACTCATATTCTACACACCAACGTGAATAGTCGTTTTGTTGCCATTTCCCCGAATGATTTTATAAATTCTGATGGAATGTTATCTATCCCTTCTGCCTTAGTTGACCGTAAGTCCTCCAAAGCTCTTTTAAATTCCGATTCTAATACTGGATCCCCTATCTCTTCTAAATCGACTCCTGTTTCTTCTTCTATCACATCAGACAAATCTTCACCCTTATAGAGGCTTTCAATGTATTCTTTCCACCTATCTGCTCTCTCCTCTGCATTTAACAGTGGAATTCCCGTTACACTCTTAATGTTACCACCGTTGCTTTTAATGTCACCAAAGGTTGTTTTGACTTTCCTGTATGCTGAGTCTGTCCTTCCGACAATCATATCTTTTTCGATGTCTTCACATTTTTCCTGCAGCCATTTCGTCTTAGCTTCCCTGCACTTCCTATTGTTTTCATTCCTCAGCGACTTGTATTTCTGTATTCCTGATTTTCCCGGAACTTGTTTGTACTTCCTTCTTTCATCAATCAACTGAAGTATTTCTTGTGTTACCCATGGTTTCTTCGCAGCTACCTTCTTTGCACCTATGTTTTCCTCCCCAACGTCTGTGATGGCTCTTTTTAGAGATGTCCATTCCTCTTCAACTGTACTGTCTACTGCGCTATTCCTTATTGCTGTATCTAAAGCGTCAGAGAACTTCAAACGTATCTCGTCATTCCTTAGTACTTACGTATCCCACTTCTTTGCGTATTGATTCTTCCTGACTAATGTCTTGAACTTCAGCCTACTCTTCATCACTACTATATTGTGATCTGAGTCTATATCTGCTCCTGGGTACGCCTTACAATCCAGTATCTGATTTCGGAATCTCTGTCTGACCATGATGTAATCTAATTGAAATCTTCCCGTATCTCCCGGCCTTTTCCAAGTATACCTCGTCCTCTTGTGATTCTTGAACAGGGTATTCGCTATTACTAGCTGAAACTTGTTACAGAACTCAATTAGTCTTTCTCCTCTTTCATTCCTTGTCCCAAGCCCATATTCTCCTGTAACCTTTTCTTCTACTCCTTCCCCTACAACTGCATTCCAGTCGCCCATGACTATTAAATTTTCGTCCCCCTTTACATACTGCATTACCCTTTCAATATCCTCATACACTGTGTCTATCTGTTCATCTTCAGCTTGCGACGTCGGCATGTATATCTGAACTATCGTTGTCGGTGTTGGTCTGCTGTCGATTCTGATTAGAACAACCCGGTCACTGAACTGTTCACAGTAACACACCCTCTGCCCTACCTTCCTATTCATAACGAATCCTACACCTGTTATACCATTTTCTGCTGCTGTTGATATTACCCGATACTCATCTGACCAGAAATCCTTGTCTTCCTTCCACTTCACTTCACTGACCCCTACTATATCTAGATTGAGCCTTTGCATTTCCCTTTTTAGATTTTCTAGTTTCCCTACCACGTTCAAGCTTCTGACATTACACGCCCCGACTCGTAGAACGTTATCCTTTCGTTGATTATTCAATCTTTTTCTCACGGTAACCTCCCCCTTGGCAGTCCCCTCCTGGAGATCCGAATGGGGAACTATTCAGGAATCTTTTGCCAATGGAGTGATCATCATGACACTTCTTCAATTACAGGCCACATGTCCTGTGGATACACGTTACGTGTCTTTAATGCAGTGGTTTCCATTGCCTTCTGCATCCTCATGTAGTTGATCATTGCTGATTCTTCCGCCTTTAGGGGAATTTCCCACCCCTAGGACAGGAGAGCGACCTTAACCTCTATCCGCTCCTCCGCCATCTTTGACAAGGCCGTTGGCAGAATGAGGCTGACTTCTTATACCGTAAGTCTTCGGCCGCCAATGCTGATTATTTATCAAAATTTAGGCAGTGGCTGGGATCAAACGCGGGATCGAAGACGTTTTGGTTATGAATCAAAGACGCTACCCCTAGACCACGGTTCAGGATGAGTATAGTAGCAGAAAACTGTATAATGGGAATAGGATTCGACATGAAGAGGAAAGTAGGAAAGAAAGTGAATTTCTGTGAACAGTTCAGTGATAGTACAGGTATCCAAGCCGACGTCACGAGGAAAAATGAAGAGATAGAGAAAGTATATGCGGATACTGAACGAGTGATTCAGTACATAAACGGAGATGAAATACTAATAGTTATAGGGGATTGGAATACGATTGTAGGGTAAGGAGCAGAAGAAAGGGTTAAAGGAGAAATTGGGCCTGGTAGTGGGAATGAGGTAGGAGAAAGGCTAATAGAGATCTCAAATAAATTTCATTTAGTAATAGCAAATACTGTGTACAAGAATCACAAGAGGTCAGGAGATGTGGGAAGATTTCAGTTAGAATCATGATCAGGCGGAGATACCGGAATCAGGTATTGGATTGCAAGGCTCACCCAGGATCAGATATAGACCCAGATGAGGAATAGGCTGAAGTTTAAGAAGCTACTCAGGAAGAATCAGTGCGCAAAGAAGTGGAATATGGAAGTACTAATGAATGGGGAGATACGCCTAGAGTTCTGTATGGCTATAGATACTCCGATAATTAATAGTTCAGTAGAAAGTTCAGCTGAAGAGGGATGGATATGTGTATAAAGGGCAATCACAGAAGTTGGAAACAAAAACTTAGGTACGAAAAAGGTAACTGAGACCTGTGACTTAGGAAAAGGCAGGATTCCGTGTGGACGGGGTTGTACAGTTTATTTGGAAACGATTGCAAATAATGTTGACAGTAAGGAACAATCATCAAATTTGACTGTTAAGACACAATGTCTAATAAAAAAAATTCTTAAGCTAGTTGCACTCACGGCTGAAGGCCTTATTGACCAGAAATTCAAATGATTTGTCGGCTGATGGCCCCAATAGTAATAACGCAAAAAACAATTTGACGGCTGAAGGTCTGGATAGCAAATTCTTAAGAAGCAATTACACTTCTTCTAGAGAAATTTAAAGAACAATCATGAAAATTTCAGTGTTAAGATATGTGTCTAATTTCTTAAGACAAATTAAACGCACGGCTGAAGGCCTTATTAACAATAAATTTAGATTATTTGTCGGCTTAAGGCCCCAACAGTAATAAGTCAAAATTAAATTTTAAAAAAATCATCACAATCTGACCAAATCAAGACAGAAGTGGGCCTCAGACAGTGCTCCAAAGACCGACCTGCGAAAGTCGCTCAACTTCGTAAACGATGAGACAGGCAGCCGGATGACTACTCAAACTAGTGGCAGTTTAAATGCAGACCGACACTCTTACCAAATCTACCTGACGTCTGATAACCAGTACAACGATGGAATAACCCAGGCAAGGTGGAACCGGCAGTCCGAACTGCGTCTTAAGAATCCGGTGTTCAGAACATCCAGAAGAAGAAGGAACCACTACGATCAAAGTAGTCCAAAAGCAACAAAGTATCCAAACCACAATCCAGGAGGCTGTCGAAATACATGCCTTACCAGACACCAGCGGCAAGGCGAGGAAAGTTACACTGCCGCGAAAATACGCTAACCTCCAGGGCAGGTAACTGGGGAGTTAGCGGCCACTAGGCAGAAAAATATCGCTGGTCCTGGCATGTCCTCGCGCTGCCGGACCTCACTGCTGCTCCGTCCCAACCAAAATCCCCGACACACTCCTACCCGGAGAACACCTGACATCCTTCCAAGATAGTACCACAGTACTAGATATCGATAACCGCTGCTGCTGCCACTCGTGGACAGACAACGCTAGCAAACGTAGTGGCGCCAGTAAACTCAAGAAGGAAACGAGACGCCACTATCCATATTACACAATGCCAACCTACCAATGGCACCAAAGCGAGCTGCAACACGGCTCAGTAACTGCAAAGAAACAACGAGTAAAAGAAGAAATACTTCAGTTGATCTATGGAAGAAGAAATGTTCCGGGAAATTAAGGAATACAGAAATAAAAAGCTCTTAGGAATGAAAAAATAGGAAGTGCAGGTAAGCTAAGACGAAACTGCTCCATGAAAAATTTGAAGAAACCGAAAAAGAGATGATTGTTGAAAGGACTGACTCAGCAAATAGAAAAGTCAAAAGAAGCTTCGGTAAAATTAAAAGCAAGTATAGTAACATTAAGGGTGAAATAGGAATTAGACTTCTAAATGCAAAGGAGACAGCGGGTAAATAGAGTACATTGAAGGCCTCTATGAGGACGACTTGTCTCATGGTGTGATAGGAGAAACAGGAGTCGATAGAAAAGAGATAGTGATTAAATATTAGAATCAGAATTTAAAAGAGCTTTGGATGTCTTTACATAAGGCAGAAGGAATACATAACGTTCCATCAGAGTTACTAAAGTCTTTGGGGATGTGGCAAGACAATAGCTACTCATGTTGGTTTGTAGAATGTATGAGACTGGCGATATACCATCAGACTTTCGGAGAAACATCACTCACACAATTCCCAAGACCTGAAGAGTCGATAAGAGGGAGAATTATCGCACAATCAGCTTAACAGCTCATGAATCCAAGTTGATATTAAGAACAACACACAGGAGAATGGAAAAGAAAAATTATGATCTGTAAGATGACGATCAGTTTGGCTTCAGCGAAGGTAAAGGCACCAGAGAGGTTGTTAATGGAAGCAAGGCGAAAGAAAAATTAAGACACGTTAATAGGATTTGTCGAACTGGAAAAGGCGTTCGACAATGTCAAATTGTGCATGATGTTCGGAATTCTGATAAAAATTGGGGCAACCTACAGATAAAGACGGGTAATATAAATATGTGCAAGAACGAGGAGGGAACAATAAAATTTTCAATCTACATATCAAAGAAACAATGATCGACATAAAAGAAGGGTTCAAGAGTGGAATTAAAATTCAGATATGTTAGTGATAAGATTTTCTGATGACATGGCTATCCGGCGTGAAAGTAAAGAAGAATTATGGAATGAACAGTCTAATGAGTAGAGAATATGGATTAAGAGTAAATAGAAAAAATACGAAAGAAACGAGAACTGGCAGAAATAAGAAAAACGAGAAACTTAATATCAGGATTGGTGATCAAGACTAGATGACGTTAAGGAATCCTGTTACCTACGTAGCTAAGCAGTCCATAGCGGACGGAGCAAGGAGGACATAAAAAGCAGACTAGCTCTGCCAAAAAGGACACTCCTGGCCAACAGAAGTCTAATAGCATCAAACACAGAGTTTAATTTGAGAAAGACATTTCTGAGAATTTCCGTTTAGGGGACATCAGTGTTCCGTAGTGGAAAATGGATTGTGGGGAAAACGTAACAGAAGAGAATCGAAGCATTTGCGATGTGGCGCTACAGACGAATTTTGAAAATTAGACAGACTGCAAGGAATAAGGAGATTCTCCGCAGAATCGGCGAGGAAAGGAATATGTGGAAAACACTGACAAGGTAATCTAAGACACCACGGAATAACTTCCATGGTACTGCAGGCAGCTGTAGAGAGTAAAAACTGTAGAGGAAGACAGAGCTTGGAATACATACAGCAAATAATTGAGTTCGTATGGTGCAAGTGCTACTCTGAGATGGAGAGGTTGGCACAGGAGAGAAATTCGTGGCGGGCTCTCGTTATCCACTGCAACATCTTGACATGACACGAATTTGCGTAGAGTTCACAATCCTCGTCAGAAAAATTTTCTTATTTTTCACTTACCCAACGTTTCCTCGCTCCCTCACACCTCTTCTGTATCGCTAGTTCTGGATAGGCAGTTTCCTCAAAGAATCGACATCTATTGTCAAATCGTCCTTTAATCTGTTGGACATGAGCATGTGAAAATTGCTGAGTAATAAATCTGTTATAAATGACCCCGCTGTTGGGAAATACTAAATTATTAACTAAGGATTAACTGTAAAAATCTTTCTCACCAACAAGTAAACAATATGAGTAACGCGGCGAATATGTTTGATTTAAATAGCTAAACTAATAGAACGTCTTAGATTTACGAGAAAAGTATTTGTTTCAGACGCAACTTAACAACTACGCTGGCATTGGAACTTCGTTTTATACCAAGCAATTCGAAGTAACGGCTACTAAATAATATTAATGTATTGTAAAATAAAGTGAAACTATGAAGAAAACAGGAAAATTTATGGGGACGCTAAACTAAAATTTAATAAAAGAAATTACATGTAAAATCTAAGGCAAAATTTAGTGTTGTGTTTGCTTTTTATTTAACTATATCGTTACATAATCGAATTTGTTTGAATTTACGATGGTATTTACGATGTATTTTATACTGGAATTTTTCAGCACTAAACTCCAATTTTACGATTTTAGTATGATTTTTATGGATAATCAGTTGAAGTCTCATAGTATGCTGTACACCAGCATTTTGAAACTGTTTCCGTACACCTCGATACATGTAAAATTAGAAACATTTTCTACGTCGCGACAAGCAAAACATAAGCAAGTCGTGCACCTGATACTGGTCCTATAGAACAGCACTGCAATCACTTATTTCGCTAAAGGGATAAAGAGTTAGTCTATCATTATGTTTACTTTATTTCCTTCATACACAAAGACAATGGTGGAAATACCCTTCTGAACATGCTTGTAATGCTCCTTTAGCAAATACTACCGAACGGTAACAGTCTTAATTAAAGGCTTCACTTATGAAGACTGTCTGTTTTGTGAAATATTTGACCGAACTTTATCAGTCGGACATACCTGATTAGTCTGTAGATATTTCTTTAAATTAAATTCTTAATGCGTTTTGTGTACAAGTAGTTTAATTGACTGTAGCAGTTTTAAATTGGTTTTCTCGTGGTAGAAACCACTTTAGTAGGCAAAGTGGAAACTGTCGGAGAGGAACGATTCAGCTAGAGGTAGCCACACTGCACTGCATAGTTCCAGCACCTCCTGGAAAGGACAATGCCCTCCTGTTGCCCGGAGCAGTGACGCCTTGTTTTCTTTGAATTACCACTTGATCGTCACGGAAAACGTATTATAAAAACGTCTTCTTCGCGAGTAGAAGACTTTGTACATACAATTAAACCAGAATGAAAAATGCTCCTATCACAGCATAAAAAAGGCAAATAAGATGCAAAAGAAGGGAACGAGTCTTTCGACTAATCTGAGAATTTCAGAGGCATTTAAAGAAAAATATAATGATATATTCGCACTTTTTTCCTTGCTGCTATTAGTACACATGTAATGTAATGTAATTCACTATGTCGAGAAAAGTATCGTACTACATCATGTCATGTCGTATAACATGACACATAGCACAGGGTCATCAAACATGACATTTGTCATGCCGTGCAATATGACAGTGTATCATTAAATTTTAGGATGCATGCATCCCCACTCGGGATATTTCTTATTACAGATGTATCCTCAGCCTCTGTACTTCATCTTGTAGACGCATACCGCTGTATAAGCACATCAGTTCGTATCTATTTTTTCTTACACCCCTTACCATATATGTAACAGGGGGTTGGTTCGGAGGAAAAATCAACCCCTCCCCCAACCATAAATCAAAAACACACTTTTAGCGTCCCTCCGGCCGGAGTGGCCGAGTGGTTCTAGGCGCTTCAGTTTGGAACCGCGCGACCTCTACGGTCGCAGGTTCGAATCCTGCCACGGGCATGGATGTGTGTGATGTCCTTAGGTTAGTTAGGTTTAAGTAGTTCTAAGTTCTAGGCGACTGATGACCTCAGAAGTTGAGTCCCATAGTGCTCAGTGTCATTTGAACCATTTTAGCGTTCCGCAAGAACAAACTCTTCTCCATAAATTTTATCTCCTCAGAAAAACGTTTCTAATTTTTACATGTGTGGTCTTCAGCCAAACGGTATTATATGTTGTTTACCATGGCTGGCGAATCTTCTGGATTTGGGGCATAATCTAGGGGACTTTAGCCTGTAAATTGCAAGTCACAGGTGTGCTAAAACCTTGCAGCTTGGAGATATGTCTTTGAAGCTGCCAGATAAGTCGAAACGCTAGTTCCCTTCTTTTACGTCCGTATCTCTGCCCAAGACGTATTAGCCTTCCTATGCTATGATATGAGCATTTTTCATTCTAGTTACCAACCCTTACTCTACCACAATTTTGACATTGGACTTGGACCGCCACAGTTTGGCAACCTGACGTAAATTTTACTGACTCGACTACGACCGGTCTGGTACAGGTTGTTTATTGTCTTGCGAACCATGTTGCTTGAGATGGACATCGTTAGTCTGGCTCCCCTAACGTTACCTGTCTGATACGGTTGAATCTGTCCAGGATAGCCCACTGCGTCCTCAGAGCACACAAGCCTCACCACCACGTCTAGATTACATACCCAGGGGAGCTTTTTGTCTTACTTTTTTTACTTTTTATTTGTTCAGTTTTTTAATTATTTCACTTGTTTTATATTTTTCAAGCTTTTAAAGTGTTCAATTTTTTATGGTTTTTCAGTTTTTTTTGTATTACAGTTACACACTTTTCATTCACATATGCATGAGACTGTATAGTCAAAACATATGAAAAATAACTTAATACAGTCTACAAAATAACAGGAAAGATAAATTTCTTATCTTAAAATTCTATTTAATGTTAATTTAAAGTATGCAATAACGAAAACTGAAAATTAAGAAAATACCGCTAGAATAATACATGTGAATAATTTTGGCGCGGTATGTTGCAACAACCAATCCTAGTTAACTATGAGCATGATTGGCGGAGGAATGGACAGAGCTTCAGGGTGCTCTCTTGTCCCTGGGGTGGGAAACAGCCTCCAAAGGCGGAGGAATCAACAATGATCACCGGCATGAGGATGCAAAAGGCAATCAAAACCACTGCATTAAAGAGACATAACGTATATTCACAGAACATGTGGCCTGTAATTGAGAAAGTGTCATGATGATACTTCCATTGACAAAGCATTCCGGAATAATCCTCCATTCGGATCTCCGGGAGGGGGCGTGGAATGTAGGAAGCTTGAATGTGATAGGGGGGCTAGAAATCTGGAAAGGGAAATGCTAATGTTCAGTCTAGATATAGAGAGATCAGTGAAGTGAAATTGAAAGAAGACAAGGATCTATGGTCAGATGAGCATAGGGTAATATCAACAGCAGCAGAAAATGGTATAACGGGAGTAGGATTCGCTATGAATAGAAAGTAGGCCAAAGAGTGTGTTACAGTGAACAGTTCAGTGATAAGGATGTTCTTATCAAAATCAGCAAACCAACACCAACAACGATAGTTCAGGTATACATGCCGACGTCGCAACTTGAAGAGATAAAGTATATGAGGATATTAAAAGGGTAATACAGTACATAAAGGGAGATGAAAATCTAATAGTCAAAGGGGACTGGAATGCAGTTGTATGGGAAGGAGTAGAAGAAAAAGTTACAGGAGCTTATGGGCTTGAGAGAAGGAGTGAGAGAGGGGAAAGACTAATTGAATTCAGTAATAAATTTCAGGTAGTAATAGCGAACACTCTGTTCAAGAATCACAAGAGCAGACGTTATACTTGGAAAAGACAGGGTGATACGGAAAGATTTCAGATAAGTTATATTAGGGTCAGACAGAGATACCGAAATAAAATACTGGATTGTAAGGCTTACTCAGGAACAGACATAGACTAAGACCACAATGCGGTAGTGATGAAGAGTAGACTGAAGTTCAAGAGATTAGTCAGAAAGAGTCAGTACTCAAATAAGTGGGAGACGGACGTTCTTTGGGGTGACGTGACACGCTTGAAGGTCTCTAAGACTATAGATATAGCAAAAAGGAGTAGCTCAGTAGGCAGTACAGTTGAAGAGAAATGGTCATCTCTGAAAAGGGCCATCACAGAAGCTGGAAAGGAAATCATAGTCTGCTCTAAATCATATTGAATGATAGAACTGCGACAGGATCGTTTCGGGGAGTATTGTAGACTTCACTATCAAGACGAGTTGCTGCGTTCATTAGGCAGTGTGACGAATGTCATATGAATCTGTGTACTGGATTTTATACGGTAAGAAGTGTGTAACCTGACACATCGCGCTACAGACATTCTCAAGAATAAAAGTGAAATGTGTGTCACGCACAGTGTTTTTCTTCCCTTATAGCATTATATGCAGCTGGTTTGGACTTAACGGATGACGCCATTGTTAAACCGGTTGAGACAACGCCAGTGTGTGACCTGTTTGAAACCTGCTACGCTCTTGCATCACGCATCAGACACTCTGCGACAGCAAGACGCACGCCTGTCGTTAGCAGCAAAAAGTAACACTTAGAATGCTGCTGAGAGACATGAAACTCATCGCCGCGAGCTCACGTCTTTATTTACTCGGGCAGCAGACGAGTAGTCTGTAAGACGTTCAGGATTTTCCTGGACGTTAGGAAGCAGCAGAGAATTTTCAGTTCCGTCTAACTACACCTATCATCGTCCAATGGAAAATAGATACATTTATGCATTTTGATATCTCCAGCATTCACATTTACATCAAATTCTGTGATCGCATTCCGTTTTATAATTGTGTTTTTCATCATCTTAGGCCTCTGTGTGAATTACTGTGACATAACTTGTTAAGGCTGATATTACTTTTGCATTTATCGTGATCAGAGTATTCTTATAAGTTAGCTGTGAATATCGGAGAGAGAGTAGAATAAGTGGTTATAATGTTTTAACAATAATTAGGAAAAATAAGGTCCTATAATTATTTTATCGTTTGTTTGCAGATACATGTCTGTAACCATAGCACAAACTGAAATCTCCGCGCCATGGGACCCTAGCACGCGGCCAGAAGAGAACACTTGTATATCCCTCTTATTAACGCAGTTGTTCCAGAATTAATTAATTTACTCCATCACACTTAACGCGTTCAAAATTTTTCGTTCATATCTATCTGGAAAAAAAGTGAAGTCATAACGCATCTGCGCTTCCTTTGTTTCCAGTGAAGGTAAACGGAACGCCATCTAGATGGGCGCTTCTTTTAATTATAAGCAGTTAGTTCTATAACTGGTTTGACGTCAACTTCTATATTTTACACATCTCACGAAACTACTGCATATCAAATAGTCTGTTTTGTACGCTCCAGTCTTTCTGCGACCCCACTGTTGTTTCGCCCTGTTATCTCCTTTTAGCGAACTACTGGACACTATAGGATATGTTCTTCTACTTCTCACTTCTCCTGATAACGGTTATTTTGTTCAGTTGTTTCCTTTTCTTTTCACTTTAGTACTTCTTCATTTCGGAATAACATACGACGGACACATGCAGAAGATGGAGAATAATATTCTGTTTAAAAAATACAATGTTATTTGTGTTAATAACAGCCCCCTTCTACCCAAGTAGTTACAGAACGTATACCACTCGTGAGCCTAAAATGAATTTATAAGTTATGTGCAGCCTGGTGGCAATGTGTAGACGCCGTTAAAGATCATCTCTCGAACAATGGACATTAGATACAGTGTAGATAGTATGCTCCAAAAAACGCAGGAATGGTAAAAAATAATCGTATGAAAATGAGGTAAAATCGGACCGTTGTTTAGAAAATAAAAATCTAGTAGTTCTATACCTATGTTAAAACCTCCTATTGGTTCGGTCACAACGTTCAAATGGCTCTGAGCACTATGGGACTCAACTGCTGAGGTCATTAGTCCCCTAGAACTTAGAACTAGTTAAACCTAACTAACCTAAGGACATCACAAACATCCATGCCCGAGGCAGGATTCGAACCTGCGACCGTAGCGGTCTTGCGGTTCTAGACTGCAGCGCCTTTAACCGCACGGCCACTTCGGCCGGCGGTCACAACGTTACTTCCATCTGGTCGAAACAGAGTCAGGGCAACTTAACACAGAATACAGTATTTCGGTAGTGAATCGGAATACGTTGGTAGAAAGCTAAAAAAGAAAAACATCCGTTCAGCATTCTTTGTTCCAAGGAATATTATTAGCAGATGCAGACATAATGAAAAGGCCGAATACGACAAATATAAAGGTACTGCGATTTGTGAGATTTCCTGCCATGACTGCCCCCAGAGATATATATGTCAGACTGGGTGTAATTTTAATATACAGTTTAAAGAACGCATAAGGCTCGTCCGCCCTAAATCAGTTGCCACAGCTCATCTAAATGAAACGGGTCATTCTATTTCCAAAATGGTTCAAATGGCTCTGAGCACTATGGGACTCAACTGCTGAGGTCATTAGTCCCCTAGAACTTAGAACTAGTTAAACCTAACTAACCTAAGGACATCACAAACATCCATGCCCGAGGCAGGATTCGAACCTGCGACCGTAGCGGTCTTGCGGTTCCAGACTGCAGCGCCTTTAACCGCACGGCCACTTCGGCCGGCATTCTATTTCCAACAGTGAAAGGAATTTGCATATTATGTTTAAGGAACTAACAGGAAATGTTGTAGATATTGTGGAAAAAATACGTGTATTGGGAGCATGAAAGTGAACTCCAAGTTCAACTTTGAAAATCAGACTGACTTGGGACACTGCAATGTCCTATCGAATTTTGACTGTCTGAATTGTCTCCGGTAGCTACTAAGATGACTTCCACGTTAATTTAGCAATTGTAAAATATATACTACTCCTTTGGTAATTTTATAACATTGAAGTACTGATGTAAAGCAGCCAACGGCCTTGCCGCAATGCAACACCGATTCCCGCTAGATCACCGAAGCGCTGTCGCACCAGGGGTCATGGAAAGCTGACACGGCCGGGAGGGCCGTGTGCTGAACACATGCCTCTCCATATACGCATCCGGTGAGGCTTATAGGCTGA
This sequence comes from Schistocerca nitens, assembly GCF_023898315.1. Taxonomy (NCBI): domain Eukaryota; kingdom Metazoa; phylum Arthropoda; class Insecta; order Orthoptera; family Acrididae; genus Schistocerca; species Schistocerca nitens. The sequence goes on along the minus strand of NC_064614.1, from coordinate 1,187,864,468 downwards.
GGATGACACGGCGATCGGTCGGCGCCATTAGGCCTCACGAGGCCTGTTCTGACGGAGATGTAAAGCGGATTATGTTTTATTTCTCACTACATATCTACAATAAACTATGGATTTTTAGTTATGTAATGTGGTTTCCAGCCTAGTTATGATTTCCTCCTTGCAGCTTTCCGTGCGTTTACTTTGTTTTCCCCTTTGGCACCGTGACCTTTCGCCTTCCAGTGTATTGCCAGCCTCCATGGGCTGCTTACATCACATCGGCCTGTCAGCAATTCGACGAAAGTACGCACATCACACAGGATCGTAAGTTTTACTTATAACGGTTTTATACAGCTGGCGTCTACTGGATCTTTTTATATTCTACCAGTTGTTATCCGGCAAGCTATTTCTCAGATTTCTTTCAATCTCGACGTTTCACTCCATACTAAGACTATCATTTTGTTGAAGATATTTCCCGTGCACATATGGTACTTCCCCGAGATGTTAGTTTTTAGGCACTTTGCCGGCCGCGGTAGCCGAGCAGTTCCAGGCGCTTCAGTCCGGAGCCGCGCGACTGCTACGGTCGCAGGTTCGAATCCTGCCTCGGGCATGGATGTGTGTGCTGTCCTTAGGTTAGTCAGGTTTAAGTAGTTCAAAAAAAAAGGTTCAAATGGTTCTGAGCACTATTGGACAACTGCTGAGGTCATCAGTCCCATAGAACTCAGAACTACATAAACCTAACTAACCTAAGGACATCACACACATCCATGCCCACGGCAGGATTCGAACCTGCGACCGTAGCGGTCGCGCGGTTCCAGACTGTAGTGCCTAGAACCGCTCGGTCACTCCGGCCGGTTTTAAGTAGTTCTAAGTCCTAGGGGACTGATGACCTCAGATGTTAAGTCCCATAGTGCTCAGAGCCATTTGAACCATTTAGGCACCTTATCCCTGTTTACAGTAGTGTCCCATGCAATAATTGTTTTTTTCCCCCGCTTTTTTCTAGATCTGACTCACTCAGCAGCCATTAATGTGGTTTGATTCTTAACGTGGATAACTTCTCGAATACTGGTGCTCTGTAATTGTCCATCTAGATTATAAAAATACAGGGTGATTTTTTTCCACTGTGTACAAATTATAGGGATTGATCGATGAGAAGACACCGAACAAAAAAGATCTAATGAACTTTTGTGTGTAAATGCATGGTTTCCAAGGTAGAGACCATTTATTTAGTCATACTTTATTACAGACACTGCGGTCTAATACGCGCTGTACCATGTAGCCACAGGAACACTATACATATTATGAAGTTGGTATCTGCTCTTTCGGACGTGTCTGAAACAACGGATACCATTGGTGACCATGCAGCTCTCTTCGAATGAAACAATAATTAAATCAAGACCTTAAGCTGTCGACAGGCGTTGATATACATCAACGGGGACAGTTGAAAATGTGTGCCCCGACCAGGACTCGAACCCGGGATCTCCTGCTTACATGGTAGACGTTCGATCCATCTGAGCCACCGAGGGTACAGAGGATAGTGCGACTGCAGGGATTTATTCCTTGCACGCCTCCCGTGAGACCCACATTCCCAACTTAATGCCCATATTCTACACTCGTAGTGCCCCCGCCCATTACATTCATTACTCGCGGCAGACAATCTTATCGAGTCCCGTAAGAGTTCGTGTGATGTGTGTGCATCCAGCAAAGAAGAAGAAGGTGAATGGCCGTTTAGCCTTAGCTGTATGAAGATGGTATCTGTTCTTTCTGGCAAAAAATGGTTCAAATGGCTCTTAGTACTATGGTATTTACCATATGAGGTCATCAGTACCCTGAGACTCCGAACTACTTAAACCTAACTAACCTAAGGACATCACACACATCCATGCCCGAGGCAGGATTCGAAACTGCGACCGTAGCAGCAGCGCTGTTCCGGACTGAAGCGCCTAGAACTGCTCGGCCACAGCGGCAGGCGTCTTTCGGACAGGTACCATCTTCATATAGTTAAGGCTAACCAGCCATTGAACCGGTTATTGACCTTCTTCTTCTGTGTTGGATGCACACACATTACACGAACTCTTACGGGACTCCGTAAGATTGTTTGCCGCGAATAATGAGTGTAATTGGCAGGGGCACTACGAATGTAGTGTTTGGACATTACGTTAGGAATGTGGGTCAGATGGATAGAGCGTCCGCCATGTAAGCAGGAGATCCCGGGTTCGAGTCCAGGTCGGGGCACACATTTTCAACTGTCCCAGTTGATGTATATCAACGCCTCTCAACAGCTTAAGGTCTTGATTTAATTATCATTACACTATACATGGTGTCCTCCTAGAGGTTATGTATGTTTATATGTATGGAAGTACGTGTGTATAAAACCGGGGACCTAGAAACGACGGAGAGGCTTCGTCCTGTCGTAGCTCTCAGTGGTTCACAACCGCACAACAGGCCACAGCAGTCCAGCCACCCCACCGCTGCCCCACACCGAACCCAGATTTGTTGTGCAGTTCTGCCCCGAGTGGACCCCACCCCGGGAACGTCTCACACAGGACGAGTATAACCCCAAATGTTTGCGTGGTAGAATAATAATGGTGTACGCATACGCGGAACCGGTGTTTGCGCAGCAATCGCCGATACAGTGTAACTGAGGCGGAGTAAGGGGAACCAGCCCGCATTCGCCGAGGTAGATGGAAAACCGGCGGCACGCCTTCCCGCTCGGGAAACAGCGCGTTAGACTGCGCGGGTAGCCGGCCGGGCCCTCCTAGAGAGTGGCACTGTTCCTCATACGTCATATCCTGACGCCCTCTCCTGCCATAGTAATTGGTAATGTTGTGTCCGATTTACGTCTCCTGCTGACTCACGTTGTAGTGGATGTGACACTGCGCCGTACAAAATGGTTCTGTATTCGTATCGAGAGCTTGCCGACATGGTATTTAGTTACGAAAAGGCAAATGGCAACGGGCGGCAGGCAGCGAGGTTGTATGATGAGGACTATTCTAGCCTGCAACAACCATAGCATTCAATGTTAGCAACAGAATTTCTGAGGTAGTACCGTTTCAACAAGCAGGAAATCACGAAGGACGTACCTGAGATATTCTGACACCAGACTTGAAGGAAACTGTGATTAACGCTGTGGAAAGCAACCGACATGTCAGTACCATGCAGTTGGCCCGCCAGTACAGGCTACGACAGACGACCGTGTGGAACATTCTCCATAACAATTTTTACTACCCTTATGACTTACAGCGACTTACTAGCGACAGACTTTACACATCGGGAGCAGTTTTGTCACTGGTTTCTTCACCAGGCAACCACGATTCCGGGGTTTGTGTCATCCATCCTATTCACCGATGAGGCCATCTTCATGCGGAGTGGTATCTTGAACTTTCATAACAGTAGTCTGTGGGATAGTATGCAGAACCCCTTTGGTATGGTGACAGCGAATCATCAGCATCGGTGCAACCATAATGTGTGGGCCGGGATAACTGGCGACCGTATTTTGAGACCAGTCTTCCTTCCACGTCGCCTAATAGGCTTTTCTTGCGGGTGACTTTTTCTCCCCTGCTGGAAGAAATGCCATTGATAATTCGAAGGGTTTTCTAGCTGCTACGTGGTGGTGCTCCAGCCTACTTCGCCGTTAACGTCCGGACGCATCTCAATCATGTCTTCACTGGTCGATGGACAGGACGAAGTGGTCCAATTGCATGGCCTGCTCCTTCATCGAATCTCAACCCATGGAATTTCTGGTTATGGGGCGTTATCAAAAGTATCGTGTGTGCAGAGCCCATTCCAGATGTGGAGACACTGGACAATCATATTCATGGTGCCTTTTACACTGTTCGGATGCAGCGTGGCCGATGTGAACGTGAGACAGAACATGCTACGGCGCGTACACGAGTGCGTTGAGGCACATGGAAACCATTTTCAACACACGCTGTAACTGTAGCATCATGGCACAGCGCGTATTAGATCGCAGTCTCTATAACGATGTGTCACTGAATTAATGGTCTCATTTCCGGACATAAGTTCAAAGGATCTTTTTTATTTCCTATCCTCTCATCGGTCACTCCCTACAGTCTGTACACGGTGGAAAAAAATCACCCTGTATAATAATTACAGACTTGAAGATGCGTCTGTAGTGGCGTGAGACGAATAGTTGCTAATAAAGCACCTTCAGACAGGTAATAGGCTTTTGTAAACTCACCGCTGGCTGGGGTAGCCGAGCGGTTCTAGGCACTACAGTCTGGAACCGCGCGACCGCTACGGTCGCAGGTTCGAATCCTGCCTCGGGCATGGATGTGTGTGGTGTCCTTAGGTTAGTTAGGTTTAAGTAGTTGTAAGTTCTAGGGGACTGATGACCTCAGACGTTAAGCCCCTTAGTGCTGAGAGCCATTTGAACCATTTTGTAAACTCACCATTCTTGCCTATTTAATTGTTAAAATTTGTATGATAATTTGAATGCTTATTGAGTGTTGAGTTGTGTTATTCACACTGTATGTAACCTGCTCATCCATTCATAATGACGCATTATTTCCCTGTAGATTGATGGATGAGTAGCTTCATCGCGTTCAGGTTATATAGTGTTATTCATATCTCTGAGGTTTCAGAAAATGACCGAGTAAAAACTGAAAGCCACACAGAAAACTGAAACACTTGAGCGGATAGAGCATCTCTCCTGGTTTTCAACTCAAATTAGAAGTGATGAATAATGACACTGTTTGTGGAAGACAAATGTCAAAATGTGCTTGTCGTTCATTGGAGTACCCGACACAAATTGCGTGCGAAGGCGCGACAACAGCCCGCTTTGGAAATCTGTCCATTTGGTTGCGTATCTGCAGGCGCGAACTAATTCGATACAACACTACGGAGCGGATGATGTATCTACGTTTCCTGACATGCCTGCATTGTAATGCGACTATCCGTGACGCGTGTTAGGAATCAAAACATGGTGAGATGCTCTGTCCACTGACATGTGTCCTCTGTCTGTATGTTCTGGAAGTATTTACGAATAATCTGATGTACTTGCGGATTCACTGTACATCTGTCCCCGCATTATGTATCTGAACATGATAATTTGTCACTTAAAAACTTGCGTCAATCAAATAGGGAAAAATAATTACAACTATTTAGATATATAAATAAACTAGAAATAAATAGTACATCGTGTTCGTAACGTCCAGATAGGGCATCGAGGTTTGTTGTAAATGTTTAGCGGCCGTCAAAGTTTTTTTTCTATTATGCCAGAAATTCAGAGCGTGTACGACGCCTCTCTCATAGAATATCTGTCCTGGTCAACACTGCAGCATCAACAGCTATGATTGCTTCATTGATTCGTGCACGAAGGGTAGCAGTGTCACTGATTGTTTATTTAGACGCAATTCTAGACGTACGCCCATAAAAAGAAGCCTAATGGCGTGACATTGGAAAATCGCAGGCGTCAGGCGATGGCACCACCACAACTCACCTACTTCTCAGGAATGTGTCATTCCGCACATCCCACACGTTCAAACTACAATGTACGGAGACGCACCATCATCATGGAGGAAGATGGACGGCTGCAACTCTTCAGTCTGTGAAAGTAGCAACTGTTCGAACATGTCCATGTAAACGTTTCCCGATATGGTTTTCTTTGCGAAGAAAAATGGATATGTGGATATTTGAAGATTGATCGCCGACTTTCAGCCATGTGTTTTAAGTACCTTCATTCAGTGCGGCCAATTTCGATGCCACACTGCACACTGCCCTATGTAAATGAATGTGAAAACATCAGTCCAAGAAACACAAAAAAAACAATCTCACAATAAATGCTATCCTATAATCTTTCCGTAATAAACGAAATGATACGTCACATTAGTTGAGCACATAGTCAATTAAACGAATAAAATCACAAATATGTCGTGATTTTTTAGTTTCAGTAATCAAAGTAACTGTAAATCTTTCACGGGTATAAAACACGTCTGTTGTTTAGTAATAGTGGCCAGTCATCGAATAAATAAACATTTAAGCGACGGTTGAAATTCCGCTGCCACATGGGAATGTCAGTGTGCACCGCCCTTCTTAGGTCCTGCACTTCCGCACTCGAGCAAAAGTCTTTGGCCTCAATCGCGGCGTGCACCTTCTCGTCTATTTTTTGGTTAATTGCTCCATTGCTTAACTTGTGTGAATTTCTAATTTTTCCATCCTGTTAGCCACCATGATATTATCTACTCTTTCGCTCAGTTCTTGCACGTATTAACATTAATTATGAATTTAAATAACTACAAAACAGGACTTTTGTTCGGTGACAGTAGCAAATCGTATGTATTGAGTGCGTAAGACAACCAACATAAACACATACAAATTATCTCACTATCGATACACGTACAGTAGCATTCGTAAACTGATCCAAAAGTCCATTGACTTCTTACAAAGTTCCACTATCTGTTTTCAATGTAAATAAAATGTGAAAAAATGGTTCTTAAGTAACATTAAGCGTAAACATATAGCCCCCAACAACAGCACAGTATATAAAACTCTAACGCGCTGCCCTCCTGTTCATAAACCGCACACATCCTCTGCTTAACACTGAAGTTTGCAGTCACTGCAAATTAGAACCACAAACAAAACACTTTGTAAGTAGGCTGTTTAGGTTTTTATGTTGGCAACGCCACGTAGTGCTCTGTATGAAAATCGCTGACTGCGCTGTGTGCAATCTGTGGCTAGTTGGACTCATTGTTGGAATATTCGCTAGTGTAGTGTTTGGCAGTTGGATGTGAACAGCGCGTAGCGTTGGGCAGTTGGAGATAAGTCGCCAGCAGTCGTGGATGTGGAAAGAAAAATGCCAGAGTTTTAAGAGGTTGCTATGAGAGCACGATCTGGACGTGTGCCCGTCAGAAAAAGGAAATTTGTGTAATTGGATGTCACCAAATTGTATATATATTATGACTTTTGAACGCTATTAAGGTAAATACATTGTTTTTTCTCTATCAAAATCTTTCATTTGCTATCTATGCCTGTCAGTAGTTAGTGCCTTCAGTAGTCCGAATCTTTTGTTTAGCTGGCAGTATTGGCGCTCGCTGTATTGCAGTAGTTCGAATAACAAAGATTTCTGTGAGGTAAGTGATTCATGAAAGGTATAGGTTATTGTTAGTCAGGGCTGTTCTTTTGTAGGGATTATTGAAAGTCAAATTGCGTTGCACTAAAAATATTGTGTGTTAGATTAGTGATGATCAGAATAAGTAAAGAGAAAACTGTCCGTGTACGTTGAGTTTAACTCAGCTGCTTGAAAATCAAATAACGTAAGAGTTTTTCCAGCACTGTCATTCTTTACATTCAAAGGGGAAGTTTCAACTTCTATAAATACCATCGATCGGATATGACAAATACAGGTCTTTACGCAATACAGACAGCGTATAAGAAAGGCAAAGCTGACTACCTTCTCGAGCTGTGTGTCGCCTCACTAAACAAGATACCAATGGTAACCAGAAAACGTACACTCACTGTCACATCCTAATAGCAGTCATGTGGCATATGCGTAATAACACATACGACACATAAAAACTCACAGAATGCTTAGCTGACTGACTCCAAGGCAATACTATGCTAATATTAGCGGTTAAAAGAAGTGAAACCTTCGTAGTACCCATAGGTCACACGTATTCAAACAAATCCGGCGTTAGACGGATATTATAAGCAATACACAAACTGAAAACAATGTCAAAAAATGGTTCAAATAGCTCTAAGCACTATGGGACTTAACAGCTGAGGTCATCAGTCCAATGAACGTAGAACTACTTAAACCTAACTAACCTAAGAACATCACACACATCCACGCACAAAGCAGGATTCGAACCTGCGACCGTAACAGCCGCGTGGTTCCGGACTGAAGGGACTAGAAACGCTCGGTTACCGCTGCCGGCTAAAAATAATGTCATGTAGTCCATGTCGGAAGTGAGACCTATATTATTCAACATATACAAAATACACACAGAAGTATCTCTTGTATTTTTTCCTGCAATTCTTCACATGTTCTAAAATAAAATGCCCGCGGGCAGAGTAGCACCGATACCAGTCGCACTGAAAAAATAAATTTGAAAAAACACAGAAGGTGGTACCATCAGTATTCACATACTTACCAGTTGTCATCTCGCTTCCAAAAGAAGTTAGAAAAACTATTGTGCATTAGGATACAACAAACATAAAGATTCTGGATATCACGTATGTTTTCAGGTGTGATGCGCGGTTTCTCGGAGCCCCATATCCTAATGCTGTGGCGAGTCACATGTACAGAAGTATGGAACGTTGCTTAATCTAAAAGCAGGTATCTTTTTGAGGTAGTCATTGTCCACATTTAAGTAAGCCAGTATGGATTGCGAAAGTGAATCCGAAGAGGACGAAGGTTTGGTCGCAACGCTTAGACCGTTTGCACTTTGTGCGCAAAAAGGCGTAACCACTTATCTAGTTGATGTCGCTTCCTGGAATTCGCGTGATGCATGACGAATTGATTTCTGGGGACTGAGTAGAAATGTAGCTTTGCCCTTTGTCTACACAGGTGGGCTCCTACTTCGACAATAAAAGCCAAATCTGATATTGTGAGGAATACGATTATTAAGAAGAAGGGCCATTATTTACGAATTTCTTGCGTTACCGAAGGATGTCATATTGGTTACACTGGTTTACTGGATTGAGTATAGTGTTCTGCCGCAGTAGCTTTAGCATAACGACGGCGGAAGCGCCGAAATAAAAATAGGTTAAATATTTTCGTTATTTAAACTATTTTTTTTACTTTACTTCTTTACTTGTCCTTGTTACAATAACGTATTGCAGTTTTGAAAATATTTCAATTTGGAAAGAAGCGTTTGGTGGTGTTTGGTATATGAATGGCTTCTGTATGTTTGAAGCTGAAGCAGTGGCATGCGTGGCAGTAGTGGATATCGCCTGAAACCATAGAGATTAAATTTAATTAAGGGTCCTGCATCACTATTTCAGCTGTCAGACATGTGGAAGCACCTTCTAGACGCTTCAAAGTGGAAGTTCTAACGCAGGTCCCTTAATTAAATGCGAGCAGTGTGGTTTCAGAGATATGGTTTCTCTGTCGACGAACATAGTTCTTATATTATTACTGCTTCAACATGAGATCTTATACGTCAAGTTTCGCCTTCACTGTGACTTCCTTCGTGGCTCCATTAATGTCAAGAAAAGTACTTTCCACGGCCATAAACTTTAACCGAAGTATCAGGTACCCACTTAACAAGTAGGATGAAATACGCTTACCTGTGCGACCCCCTCTATAGTCAAGATTTTAATATGGATGCACCTTATAACTTTCCTGTAATCTGATACTGTGTTACTAAACTACTCTGTATAAACATAGTTTATTATTACATTGACAACATTTTCACAACAACAACACTCTCGTAAAGACGCCGTATGTACCAGCACTGTCTTTTCCGAACATATTGAATAATTATCAGTTACAACCTGTATGTAATATCCGAGCTACTAAATCAGAACGTTTTATTGAAAATAAATAACTGCAAATTAAGTTCTCCGTGATTATTACCCAGTAAGTTAGAATGCAAACAGGAAAGCTAGGTAGCTAGCTTGACACTTGGTTGGAGGCGACTCAAAGGCTAACGGTAGTTCACAATGGGGGAGGCGGGATCCGCTGTCCATTGTGGGCGACAGTGACTACGAAAAGGTGCAAAGGTACCGTGAGCGGAAGCAGAAAAAGAAACTGTTTACCCAGTAGTCAAGGAAGTGAAGCGGAAGAGAATTCTGACCAGACCAGCTGCTGTCTCTCAGATGGTGTTGGTTCGTCAAAGGCTAGGGGGAGAAAACCCCGAAGTGGTACGGCATTGCGGCAATGGGCTCGTCTCCCATTTTTCCAAAAGACGAGAACCATTAAAAGGCCTAACAGGAAAATTCCGTATGATTTTAAGAGAAGACAACACTGCAAATGAAAAGAATTGTCGATTTTGAAGCTTCGTATATAATGGCTCTGCAAACAAAAATAAAAGAGGTTATGAACCGAGTAGGAGAATTCAAATCGACATAGAGAGGTTAAAGGGAAGAGGAAAGGAAATGAACAACACGAACGTTATACCTAACCTACACAGTGGTGCCGATAAAGACAAGAGAGCAAAGGCTGGGGTTTCTATATGGTACTTATGAAGGGAAAAAAATAGTTAAAAACCCTCAGGATCGGGATGCAATAGATTAACTTATTATAAACGTGGAGTCGACAGTAAAAAGATATGAAGTGGTCGTACTTCATGTGTATACTCCGTCAAAAAATGATAGAGTTAATGTCAAGGATGAGCATGAAGAAAAATTAAACGGGGATAATAGAATGTAGTGGAATTAAGTCGGGTGATGCTGAGGGAATTAGATTACGAAATGAGAAACTTAAAGTAGTAGATGAGTTTTGCTTTATGTGGGGGCAAAATAACTGATGATGGTCGAAGTAGAGAGGATATAAAATGTAGACTGGCTATGGCAAGGAAAGCGTTTCTGAAGAAGAGTAATTTGTTAACATCGAGTATAGATTTAAGTGTCAGGAAGTCGTTTCTGAAAGTATTTGTATGGAGTGTAGCCATGTATAAAAGTGAGACATGGATGATAAATAGTTTGGACAAGAAGCGAATAGAAGCTTTCGAAATGTGGATCTACAGTAGAATCACATAACTAATGAGGAGTTATTGAATAGAATTGGGGAGAAGAGAAATTTGTGGCACAACTTGACTAGAAGAAGTGATCGGTTGGTAGGACATGTTCTGAGGCACCAAGGGATCGCCAATTTAGTACTGGAGGGCAGCGTTGAGGGAGACCAAGAGATGAATAAGGTAAGCAGATTCAAAAGGATGTAGGTTGTAGTAGGTACTGGGAGATGAAGCTTTCACAGGATAGAGTAGCATGGAGAGCTGCATCAAACCAGTCTCCGGACTGAAGACAACAACAACAACATTCGACAGCATCAACAGCAGGAAGGCTATAATTGTTTTAGGAGATATTAGTGGTCATGGTGGATCCAGAATAATGGATGCCGTTGTGTGATCATGTGGAGAAAGGGGCATGCTGGAAAACGGTGGACGACTTGCAGATATATGCCACCAATATTCACTACTTCCCCAGCGGGAAGGAGTGCCGGTCCCAGGCACGAATCCGCCCGGCGGATTAGTATCGAGGTCCGGTGTGCTGGCCAGCCTGTGGATGGTTTTTAAGGCGGTTTTCCATCTCCCTGCGCGAATGCGAGCTGGTTCCCTTTATTGCGCCTCACTTACACTATGTCAAAGATTGCAACACAAACAGTCTCCACATACGCGTGTACCATAATTACTCTACCACGCAAACACTTGGTATTTCACTCGTCTGGTATGAGACGTTCCCAGGGGAGAGGGTAGGGGTCCATTGGGGGCCGAACTGCACAATAACTCTGAGTTCAGTGTCAGGTGACGGGGGGTGAATGGACTGCTGTAGCTTGTAGTTCGGTTGTAAACCACTGAGGGCTATGGCGGGATGAAGCCTCTCCGTCGTTTCTAGGTCCCCAGTTTAATACACACTGTTGAGTGGTACTTAAGATAAGTAAATAAATTAGTTCAAAATGGTTCAAATGGCTCTGAGCACTATGGGACTCAACATCTTAGGTCATAAGTCCCCTAGAACTTAGAACTACTTAAACCTAACTAACCTAAGGACATCACACACATCCATGCCCGAGGCAGGATTCGAACCTGCGGCCGTAGCAGTCCCACGGTTCCGGACTGCAGCGCCACCGCAGCTGGCAAATAAATTAGTAAAATCAAAGTGAAGTAGAAATTAGAAAATAAATGAAAAACTTGGTTTAGTTTAGAGAGTTACACACTGGCAAACAGCGGGCAGAACAGCAGAGCAGAAGAGACAATGACCGTGAAGTCAGCAAGTTCCACATAAGCGGACGCTGTCGATTCAGCCATCAGGGCATCACCCGACCGGCTCACGTGTTTCTCAGTTGTCACATGTGAGCAAAGGCCCTTGCCTACATTCCAAGAGCCAATGACCGACGTTAAGAGAATTCTTCGAGAAGCTTTTCAGCGTGACAGAAGAGGCAATGACCGTGAAGTCGTTCACCTCCAGTAAACTGAAGTAAATAAATACGCGAGACGCAGTGGGCCCGACAGACGAAAGACGAAGGAAAAGAGAAGAGAAGCAGTAGTTTTCAGGCAGTTTCGGTGCTGAAGACCGTCATGCAAGAAGAGACTACATCATGCACAGACGCACGAAGTCCGCCGCTGTAATGGAATAGCAAGCAGCAGCCTCGGCGCCAGAAGACAGAAGTTAAAAGGTATTTGAAGTCTGATTTTTACGTACCCGGGTGACTCGTGAGGACAGGAAGGAGACGGCTTCACATCAGCAGTCACCTGTGAGCTGGGATGAAGATCTCACAGCCGAAGACTGGCAAGCGGGAGTCCGTTGTTCAAGTCCGGGACACTGGCTTTCCCCCGCCGCGCCGCTCCGCTGGCCGACGCACAACACACGCGGCCGCTTAGAGAAGAGAAACACTGGGACGCCACATCCAAGGTATCACCATCCGATGCATGACTTCGCTCTCAATAATTAAACGGGCCACCTCGCGCTGCGCGTCTCCAGTCAGCTGGGCGAGACGGCGACACGAGATACACACTGCCACGCGTAATCAGACACCGCCGCTGCCGCAGCAGAAGGCTTCGCAAACGACACAGCTGCCGTTCTCCAAGCCAGAACATCGAGTAAGGAAACAGTTGTGCGAAACTTGCAATAAAAATTATCTTATGTAAAAATGCTGTTTCATTCTACCTCATACCCGAGCCAAGGATGAACCCACCCTGCCCACATGTTGTTAAGATAGAAAAATTAATTAATTTAGTATTTTCACCCTGACATAATGCTTTAGAATCAAATGCCCTTTGCAGTAATGCTCATCCTGACAATTAACTAGCATCAAACGAGAAAACCCAGTTACATTTAGTGACAGAACTGTTACAACACAATACGATACACAATATTCACTAAGAATATAAAATGGCTATTTTAAGCATAAAGATGAGCATAAATTTATTTGCACATTTTGCTCCAATGAAAGTCTACAGTTAACTACATTAAAGCAGAGAGAAATCATTTTTATAATTTCACGGCATGACTGTGGGGAGAGGTGCGAAATGTGCTGCAGACCAAAACTAAAATGCTTTTCCCAGTGGTAAAATGTTTTATTAATCGGGCAGAAAGCAATGATGAAGTAAACCTTGAAAGTTTAGGGAATGAATCAGTTACATTGAATTTGAAACTGATTAATGCAACGCATTCGTTTTGGAGTAATTCATATCAAGACATCGCTCAGAGGTAGGTAATCATTTAAGAAAGCTTTACAAGTATTGCAGGATAAGTCAGGAATTCAAGAGAGAAGTGGATAATGGAATAAGAGCATTAAGAAATTGATACAGGAGAAGAAGAGAATGTACAATATGTGGTTAATGTCGAAGAAGAAAGAGATGGAATGAGTATGTAAAATTTAAAACAGAGCTGAAGAAAGCAGCCAGGAATGAAGTGTGGGATAACAGATAGGGGCACATTGATCGGTATATTGGAGGTGAGCGAAGCAGTGAAGCACAGAGAACTCTGAAATCTCTGCGATGTAGGAGAGTACAAATGGTTCCAACTACCTTGATTCCATTGTAAGAACTGAGGATGTGTTGTGGGAATCTGTCTACTGAAAACCATCCATAAACTGATGATGAGTTGCTTCTCTCGAATGCATCTTAGGAAGAGGACGAAGCATTAGACTGATGCATAAGTTCGTAGCGTTTCTGTTTTGCATGTTGATATTCCGGTCGCTATGGGTTTATTTATCGATTTTCATTTGGAGATGGTGAGTGGAGCTGTGGACGCTGGAAAATTAAGTGCCAAATTGAGAAATCGGCACATTTCTGACATATTGTTTTGTTTGAGCTCTATGGAAGGGAGGGGAGGGGGAGGGGAGGTGGATGACAGTAGCGGAGGCAGCCAGAAACATTTGCGCCGTGCATGAAGATAAAGCTATTGGACATTGGGCGGAAAGGAAATGGTTTCTTCGTTTTAAGGAGGACAGTTTTGACCTTAGTGACCACGTTCAGGTAGATGAAGATCGCTTAATTTTCAAGTGCGTTTTCCCGAAACGCGTCGTGGAAAATATGAAAAAAGTGTGAATAAAAGAAAATTGTGACTAATAGCCTTTTTTTCCCGCCTGGAAGGCAGCGCGTGGGTCTGCTCCTGTAAACTGAAGGCCGAATGTAGGAAGTGAGTAGGAGCAGGTAAAGGTAAAACACGTCGGTACGGTAAATACAGTTAAAACACCTTTACTAGTGTATAAACATATGCAAACATATTACATAACTTTAGGTGATGAGCACGTACGTGTGACGTCGTAGACCCATTGTAACTGATGCAAAGTCTCAATAGCAAACTAAGCTGAAGCTATGTTTCCTGGCTGTCTGCACTTGATGAAATGGGGCAGAATCTGGAGCGGAGCTCTTAGATCTGCACAGCGCCTGCTAGAGGGCGCTGTCGCCGGTGTCGGCGTCGTAGTGCCAACCTACGCCGTGGCATCGTAGATATCGATACCACGATAGCAGAGAAGAAAACTTACTTACAAACAAATCCATTGTTTTCACACTGTAGAAATTATAATGGACAAAATCAGAAAATCGTTTAAACGCATTAATCCACGATGATGCGTGCTATTGTACTCGAGAACTGACAAATGTGATGAGCTGTAATCATTCCACCATCGTGCGACATTTGCATGCAATGGGAAGATTGAAAAATCGAGTGTATATGTATCGCATACTGTGAAACAAAATCACAAAACTCAGCAGGTCGCCACATGTGCATCACTTCTTGCTCGTCATCAATTGGTTCATGAAGAACACCGACCATTCCTATACTCTATCGTTACTGGTGACGCAAAACTGTGTCTTTATGCTCACGTCAGGTAAAGTAATGAACGGTTGAGCCCAAACAATGCAGCGACTACCCGTACAAAGACTTGTGCGCATCAGCAAAAGGTAACGTTTATCAGACGAAACAGCGACAGTGTGGTGTACTGCTAATTGCTTCCCTCAGATTTAACCATCACTGTTAACATTTATTGTCAACAACTGAGACGACTTGCAGGCGCAATCTGTGAATACCGATCACGAAGACTGTGTGAAGTGCTGCTACTCCACAATAACACTACACAGGAATTGGGTTGGGAAATCTTACCGCACCCACCTCGTTCACCTGATCTTGCGCCCACAGATTTTCATCTTTTCCGCTCTGTGTCGTAGAATCTTCAAGGAACTTCCTTTCCGCGTAGAAATTCGCTCCCAACATGGCTCGACAAATTCTTCGCTTCGCCGGCCGCGGTGGTCTAGCGGTTCTAGGCGCGCAGTCCGGAACCGCGCGACTGCTACGGTCGCAGGTTCGAATCCTGCCTCGGGCATGGATGTGTGTGATGTCCTTAGGTTAGTTAGGTTTAAGTAGTTCTAAGTTCTAGGAGACTGATGACCACAGATGTTAAGTCACGTAGTGCTCAGAGCCAATTCTTCGCTTCAAAACAACGTATAAGGGGCGTTCAAAAACAAACGAGCCGGAGGCATAACTACAGAAACCAGTACCTGTATGTCAGAAGTATTGACCCTGGCTGTTGAGACACTTGTCCCACTGTGACACAAGGTGGTGAATGGCTGTCTCGTAAAATTCCCGGGACTGAGATGTTAACCAGTTCCGCAAGTACAGCTGAACGTCGTCGTCCGAGGTGAATCGGTTGCCACTCAGAGCCTTTTTAAGGGGACCCAAAACGGCTTAATCACAGGAGAGAGGTCCGGACTGTATGGAGGGTGGCCGAGAACCTCCCGTTTGAATTTCTGCAGGAGTGCCGCGACTGTGTTGGCCGTATGAGGCTTTGCATGTCGTGGAGCAGAATGACCCCACGGGTGGGATTGCCTGGTCGTTTTAATTTGATCGCTTGGCGGAGGTTGGTCAAGGTTTGCTAATAACTGTTGTCCCGTGCTGCAGGAAGTGAATCAGAAGGGGGCCATATTGGTTAAAGAATAATGTGAGCATAACGATTCACCTCAGACGACGACATCCAGCTCTAAGAGCGAAACTGGTTAGCATCGCAGCCCCGGGAAATCCATGAGACAGCCATTCACAGCTTTGTGTCACAGTGGGATAGATGTCTCAATAACCAATGTTAATACTTCTAACATACAAGCATTGGTTTCTGTAATTATGCCTCCGGCTAGTTTATTTTTGAACGCCCCTTGCAAATACCACAGTCGCGGGTTAGAAAATTTACCCCAGAGTTGGCAGACTGTTGTAAATAACGAAGGAGAATATATTATTGACTGAAGTGGCTATTATGTGTCTCACGGAAAAACGCTGCCAACTTACGTACCAACCTAATAATTAAGCCCGCAGAAGTGCTTATGACTATAAAGTAATGAGCTTGAGGTTCAAATGGACTGCCCATCAAGGTGGTAAAAAATGGGCAAGGGCGACTTGTGGAACTAATGACTTTTCAATTTTGATGCACTTAAAGTCAAATCTGCAACAAAGGACAAAGAAAAAAATTTGACAGATGTTAAACTTTTTACATCAAAGCACAATGTTCTGTCTCTAATACACTACTGGCCATTAAATTTGCTACACCAAGAAGAAATACAGATAATAAACGGGTATTCATTGAACAAATATATTATACTAGATCTGACATGTGATGACCTTTACACGCAGTTTGGGTGCATAGATCCACAGAAATCAGTACCCAGAACAACCACCTCTGGCCGTAATAACGGCCTTGATACGCCTGGGCATTGAGTCAAACAGAGCTTGGATGGCGTGTATGGCTACAGCTGCCCATGCAGCTTCAACACGATACCACAGTTCATCAAGAGTAGTGCCTGGCATATTGTGACGAGCCAGTTGCTCGGCCACCATTGACCAGACGTTTTCAATTGGTGAGAGATTTGGAGAATGTGCTGCCCAGGGAAGCAGTCGAACATTTTCTGTATCCACAAAGGCCCGTACAGGACCTGGAACATGCTGTCGTGCATTATCGTGCTGAAATGTAGGGTTTCGCAGGGATCGAATGAAGGGCGAGCCGCGGGTCGTAACACATCTGAAATATAACGTCCACTGTTCAAAGTGCAGTTAATGGGAACAAGAGGTGATCGAGACGTGTAACCAATGGCACCCCATACCATCAAGTCAGCTGATACGAGAGTGTGGCGATGACGAATACACACGCTTCCAATGTGCGTTTACCGCGATGTCGCCAAACACGGATGCGACCATCATGCTGCTGTAAACAGAACCTGGATTCATCCGAAAAAATGATGTTTTGCCATTCGTGCACCCAGGTTCGTCGTTGAGTGCACCATCGCAGGCGGTCCTGTCTGTGATGCAGCGTCAAGTGTAACCGCAGCCATTGTCTCCGAGCTGATAGTCCATGCTGCTGCAAACGTCATCGAACTGTTCGTGCAGATGGTTGTTGTCTTGTAAATTTCCCCATCTGTTGACTCAGGGATCGAGACGTGGCTGCACGATCCGTTACAGCCATGCGGATAAGATGCCTGTCATCTCGACTGCTAGTGAGACGAGGTCGTTGGGATCCAGCACGGCGTTCCGTATTACCCTCCTGAACCCACCGATTCCATATTCTGCTAACAGTCATTGGATCGCGACCAACGCGAGCAGCAGTGTCGCGTCACGATGAACCGCAATCGCAATAGGCTACAATCCGACCTTTATCAAAGTCGGAAACGTGATGGTACGCGTTTCTCCTCCTTACACGAGGCATCACAACAACGTTTCACCAGGCCACACCGGTCAACTGCTGTTTGTGTATGAGAAAGTGGTTGGAAACTTTCCTCATGTCAGCACGTTGTAGGTGTCGCCAGCGGCGCCAACCTTGTGTGAATGCTCTGAAAAGCTAATCATTTCCATATCACAGTATCTTCTTCCTGTCGGTTAAATTTCGAGTCTGTAGCACGCCATCTTCGTGGTGTAGCAATTTTAATGGTCAGTAGTGTAGTTTCCAAGAAACGACTGCGGACTTTTATGGAAACACTGTATTTATTTTCCGCCGTAAAAAGTTAGCAACTGACGTCATCAACTCTTTGATATTTATGGAAGCTACAAGAAGGTTCAGAGTACGTTTGCGTTGCCGTTCGTGTCCGCAGGTGCGCCCTGCCCGCAGACTGGGACGGCCGCCGGCAGAAGGTCGTTGGCCTTGACCCAGACGCAGCCACTGGACGGCTCCTCCTGGCTGTTGGCCGCCGCCTCGGCTGTGTTTGGTAAGCCCTCGCAAACCCGCACCTGCCGGCCGCTTTCTACACTGCATCGAGATCGCGTTACTACACAGCGCCCCACGTGACTCACTGCTTCCTGCACGTTGGCATTACGCGGAAAGGCCAGGCAGTGCATGGGGTGTGCGATACGAGGTGTGTGTGTTGCAACGCAGCTGCCTAGAGAGACATTTAAAACCACCACATTGTGGGAGAGACTCTGGTGCTTTTCCACTCGATATCGGTGCGCGTGCGACGGCATGCGTACCTAATGTGTTACGGAACGCCGCGAATGAAAGCAGGATTTTCCGGTCCTCATTCTTCGAGTTCTGTTGGCGATAAAAAGGCAGTCTAGAGATTATTTGAACACCCAAAAAATGTCCAAATGTGTGTGAATTCTTTTGGGACTTAAACTGCTAAGGTCATCAGTCCCTAAGCTTACACAATACTTAACCTAAATTATCCTAAGGGCAAACACACACACCCATGCCCGAGGGAGGACTCGAACCTCCGCCGAGACCAGCCGCACAGTCCATGACTGCAGCGCCTTAAACCGCTCGGCTAATCCCGCGCGCCCTTGAACACCCAACAGAAGAATCGTCTTAGAGTAACTGTCCTACAAAGACTGAATATTACACTCATTTCTGCTTACGCAAATGGAGCAAATCAGTTAGTAGAGCAAATCAATTTGTTCTTTTTGCATTTCGTGTGGTCTACGGTGGGCTTGGTAAGATACGTAAACACCATTAGTTCATAGGCGTTTCCACGGAAAACCACACGAAAGGGTTTTATTATTATTATTCTCGCCGTCACCAGCGGACCAAGACCCATCCCAGGATTTAAAGACGGCTATGCTAGGAAATGGCTGAAATTCGTACGATATGTTCCTAAAACCCCGACCTCGAACAATCTTAAAAATTTTCTTCATACCTTTATCCGTTCCCAAGATACAGAGGTTTGAATTTACCCATCTTCTACACTTAAAATCCAGTATGGGGCGAAATCTAAATAAGAAATAACCAAAGCAAATTGCTCAGATTTTAACAGTATATTCTCTAGGCCTTTATCCAGAGGAGCCATTTCCCCTTTTTCAAAAATTTTATTCGTTATCGAGGAACACCCCAAAAACTTGTTTTTTGGGTAGCAAAACCCGGCCGTGGTCCGAGCGGTTCTAGGCGCTTCAGTCCGAAACCGCGCGACTGCTACGGTCGCAGGTTCGAATCCTGCCTTGGGCGTGAATGTGTCTGATGTCCTTAGGTTAGTTAGGTGTAAGTGGTTCTAAATTCTAGAGGACTGATGACTTCACATGTTAAGTCCCATAGTGCTGAGAACCATTTTGGGTACCAAAACCCTGCCGGTGATTCCGAGACGGCTCTGCACAACAAATGCTGTAATTTTTACGATGTATACCTAAGATCACGATTTGAACAACGTGCAGATTCAGAGTTACTCTACATATAAAATACGCACTTAAAATCCTGTGTGAAGAGAGAACGTAATTTACAAAGCGAAGTAACACTGAAAAATACGCTGTAGTACTGACGATATGCAATTTTTTTTTTTGCACGTAAAATCCAGTCTGAGGCGTAAAATAGGTTATACATTATTTCAGTTTCATATAAGTAAACTTTCTAAATTTTACTGACCAATAATTTCTTTTCACATGAGTTACACGCCGTGTCGCAGTATAGAAAAGAAGGAAGGCAGCGGAAAAGTACTCATATCGGAGCACAAAAAATGCGAATATCTTCCTATTTACTTAAAAGATTCTGACTGAAGAGTGGGGTAACAGCTGCCTCATTCTACCTTTCTCAGCACCTTTAAAGTGTTCCAAAAAATTCTGACATGCCGACATATTCGCGCTTTTTTTATGTTGAAAGAGAAGGAGAGAGTCACCGTGGCAAAGGGATGGAAAAGTGACAAATACCGGAAGGTAATAGGCAGTGGCTGTAATAGGCGTTATAGAAAGAACGAAGGAGACTGTGACTGTGTGAAAGAAAAAGGAGGACACAGTAGCAGTGGAACGTAGTTAACTGTGACAACAATTCTAGGAAAAGAGTGGGGGACACAGTGTTGGGGGGGGGGGGGGGGTAAAGAGAAACAGAAAGTTAAAATGGGTGAGAGCCAGTGAAAATGAGTCACAGAGTGTATTACAATGATAACGAGGAAGAGAGAAGAATGAGACATTAGCATTAAGAGAAAGCAAGAGAGTGAGACAGTGACAGTGAGAGGAGGCTAATGTGATAGAACGAAGGGGACTGTGGGTGTAACATAAGAGACAATGGCAGAGGGACATGGAAAGATGATGACGAGTTGGGCTGAGTAGGTGACTGAGGGAGGGAGCACAGCTGGGAGTGCATGGGTATGAGCGAATGAACAGCGATGGACTAGTAGGTGTGAGTGAGTTACAGTTACGGGAGCTTGTGGGAGGTGGATTGCATGTTAAAAAATGCGTGAATATGTTCGCTTGCAAAAACCTGTGGGATATTTTTAAAGCTGCTGAGGAAGGGAGGATGAGCTACAACACTTGGAGTCTTTTTAAATAAACAGGAACATAATCGTATTTTTTGTGCTCCAATAGGAGCTTTTTTCCCCTGCACCCATACTATAAATATCAGTAACGTAGAATTCAGTGGAATCCAAAGTAAGTGGTGTAGGCAAGGCGGTACGTGAGCCGCGAATTTAAGAATATTTTAGTAAATACACTCCTGGAAATGGAAAAAAGAACACATTGACACCGGTGAGTCAGACCCACCATACTTGCTCCGGACACTGCGAGAGGGCTGTACAAGCAATGATCACACGCACGGCACAGCGGACACACCAGGAACCGCGGTGTTGGCCGTCGAATGGCGGTAGCTACGCAGCATTTGTGCACCGCCGCCGTCAGTGTCAGCCAGTTTGCCGTGGCATACGGAGCTCCATCGCAGTCTTTAACACTGGTAGCATGCCGCGACAGCGTGGACGTGAACCGTATGTGCAGTTGACGGACTTTGAGCGAGGGCGTATAGTGGGCATGCGGGAGGCCGGGTGGACGTACCGCCGAATTGCTCAACACGTGGGGCGTGAGGTCTCCACAGTACATCGATGTTGTCGCCAGTGGTCGGCGGAAGGTGCACATGCCCGTCGATCTGGGACCGGACCGCAGCGACGCACGGATGCACGCCAAGACCGTAGGATCCTACGCAGTGCCGTAGGGGACCGCACCGCCACTTCCCAGCAAATTAGGGACACTGTTGCTCCTGGGGTATCGGCGAGGACCATTCGCAACCGTCTCCATGAAGCTGGGCTACGGTCCCGCACACCGTTAGGCCGTCTTCCGCTCACGCCCCAACATCGTGCAGCCCGCCTCCAGTGGTGTCGCGACAGGCGTGAATGGAGGGACGAATGGAGACTTGTCGTCTTCAGCGATGAGAGTCGCTTCTGCCTTGGTGCCAATGATGGTCGTATGCGTGTTTGGCGCCGTGCAGGTGAGCGCCACAATCAGGACTGCATACGACCGAGGCACACAGGGCCAACACCCGGCATCATGGTGTGGGGAGCGATCTCCTGCACTGGCCGTACACCACTGGTGATCGTCGAGGGGACACTGAATAGTGCACTTTACATCCAAACCGTCATCGAACCCATCGTTCTACCATTCCTAGACCGGCAAGGGAACTTGCTGTTCCAACAGGACAATGCACGTCCGCATGTATCCCGTGCCACCCAACGTGCTCTAGAAGGTGTAAGTCAACTACCCTGGCCAGCAAGATCTCCGGATCTGTCCCCCATGGAGCATGTTTGGGACTGGATGAAGCGTCGTCTCACGCGGTCTGCACGTCCAGCACGAACGCTGGTCCAACTGAGGCGCCAGGTGGAAATGGCATGGCAAGCCGTTCCACAGGACTACATCCAGCATCTCTACGATCGTCTCCATGGGAGAATAGCAGCCTGCATTGCTGCGAAAGGTGGATATACACTGTACTAGTGCCGACATTGTGCATGCTCTGTTGCCTGTGTCTATGTGCCTGTGGTTCTGTCAGTGTGATCATGTGATGTATCTGACCCCAGGAATGTGTCAATAAAGTTTCCCCTTCCTGGGACAATGAATTCACGGTGTTCTTATTTCAATTTCCAGGAGTGTATTTTGTATACCAAGGTAAACTGAGGGGCAAAACTTGACTATAGGAAGGGATCGGTTGGTAGGACTTGTTCCGAGGCATCAAGGGATCACCAATTTAGTATTGGAGGGCAGCGTGGAGGGTAAAATTCGTAGAGGGAGACCAAGAGATGAATACACTAAGCAGATTCAGAAGGATGTGGGTTGCAGTAGGTACTGGGAGATGAAGAAGCTTGCACAGGATAGAGTAGCATGGAGAGCTGCATCAAACCAGTCTCTGGACTGGAGACCACATCAACAACATGGACGAAGGGCAACAAGCAGATTCCATATTTCTAGTTTTCCGAAAAGCAAAAACGCGCTACCCCACTGCAGACTGCTAACGAAGGTACATGAATACGGAATAAGCTCTTAGATATGTGACTGGCTCGAGGACTTCTTAAGTAACAGAACCCGTTGTCCTCAACGGCGAGTGTTCATCGGAGACAGTGGTAACACCATGAGTGCCCCAGAGAAGTGTGACAGGACCGCTGCTATTTTCTATGGAGATATATAAATGACCTGGCAGACAGGGTGGGCAGCCATCTGTGATTGCTCGGTGATGGTTCTGTGGCGTACACGAAGGTGTCGAAGATTGAAACAGGATGTCCTAGATAAAGTTCCCAGTTGGTGTGATGAATGGCAGCTGGCTCTTCGTGTAGAAAAATGTAAGTAAATGCAGGTGAGTAGAAAAACAAACCCGTAGTATTTGGATACAGCATTGGTTGTGTCCTGCTTGACACAGCCCCGTCGTTGAAATATCTGGGTGTAAAGGTACGATGCGATATGAAATGGAACTAGCACGTGAGGATTGTGATAGGGAAGGCGAACGGTCGACTTCGGCTTATTGGGAGAATTTTGGGTTAAAAATTGGTTCAAATGGCTCTAAGCATTATGGGATATTGAGGTCATCAATCCCCTAGACATAGAACTACGTAAACCTACCTAACCTAACACAAGTCCATGCCCGAGGCAGGATTCGAATCTGCGACCGTAGCAGCAGCGCGGTTCCGGACTGAAGCGCCTAGAATCGCTCGGCCACAGCGACCGAAAGAAGGTGCAATTCATCTGTAAAGGAGATCACATATAGGACACTTGAATGACCTTTCTTGAGTACTGTTCGAGTGTTGGGATCCGCACCAGGTTGGATCGAAGGAAGACATCGAGGTAATTCAGAGGCGATCTGCTTGTTTTGATACCGGTAGGTTAGATTGGCATGCGAGTGCTACGGATATGTTTCACGTACCGTTCTCTCCAAAGTAGACCACAAAGTCTCAATAAGAAGGAGAGAAACGACAATTCCGCCTCGTGCTCATGAACCTGTCCTGTACGGTGCGAGATGTGTGAACAGGGGCGCCTTCGTCTTGGAACGCAGCATCACCACTGGAGAACAAATGTACGCTGGGATGGACGTGATGAGCCAAAATGGTGACATAAACCTTGCCAGTAATGCGACCTCACAAAGTAACCATGGGGTCCAACGAATACCACGACACGGCTGCCCAAATCATCACCGAAGTCCGTCATGTTTTACTCGGCCAGAAATTGGAAACAGTATGAAACATGACCCATCTGAACAAAGTACTTTCTTCCATTCCTAGTCCATGTTTCTGGCTTCGGCACCACCTTTTTCTGTTACTGTCTTTTACATCTCTGATCAGTGATTATGCAATTCCACATGGCCCTGCAATTCCCTGCTCCCATAGGTCCCGTCGTGTTGTTTTGGTGCTGACAGGGTTCGCGATTGCGACTTTCAGTTCTGCAGTGACTTCTGCAGTTGTCGTCCTCTTATTTTTCATCACGCTCCTCTAGAGTGACCGTCCGTTACGACGACTTACTTTCGTAAGTGCTGTGACTTAGCGGACGATGGTTTTTCACTCTTCCTATGATAGAAATCTTCTACACGGAGCACCTTGAAAGTCCAAACACTTCGGTTACCTTAGTTACAGAAGCAATCAGAGCCGAACACCAGCAATTGACCCACGTTAGAATTCATTTAGCTCCGACATAACGCACTCACAGTTACACAGAACATTGTCCTGGACACGGCTGACACTTACAACGAATGGAACCTATGTCACAGTTGCCGCTCGTGGTCAAATGGAAGAGCGCGACCTGCAGGCTTCGTTAGCAACTGCATTGATGTTCAAGCATGTTTTTCTCGGCCTATTTCTATATTTTTGTGCAACCTCTGTGTACACCGAATGCTGTAAGTTTGCTTACTGATTCTGAATCAAAACTCCATAGCTTTCAGATGATGGCGTCTTTTCAGGTGTTCATTATGTACTTCATTTTTCAATATAAACTACACCCTCGCCTAACGCCTTCCTCTATTATTCTGGTTCTGAGCTGCCTGTGTTGATGAATAATTTGAAAACTCCATATCAATTTTATTTAATAGTAACCTCTAATCCTGCTGGTCCGAAGTCGGATTACGTTGCTAGTTTACTCGAAAGCAAACATTCGTTTCCCACGTGCAGTTGAGACAAGTGGACAGCAGCGCCGTTGGTTTGCACACGAGCCGAACAGAAGTGATCCTGCGCCGCTGACAAAACTGTGAAAGGTGCGCCCCCTCCCTCCCCTCCCCCTCTCCTCTGCTCACCATCACACGGCCCCGCCACAGTAAGCTAAGTTTCTGCAATTTCTTTTGCGTAGCGTCACGAGATTTCATACTTTTACAAGAAGGTTTAATAAAAATGAAGCATTGTTGAAAAATACTACTTAATTCAACTATCGTGACGAAATGTATTGCACACAACAAACTAAATTTATAATTGTAGTAGGTAATAAATTAAAAATTTCATAAACTTTCTAAAAATGTCTAATTCTGCTTGAGCCGTGAGTGGCAGCAGCAGCGCTTATCGATAAGTGCTCTGTCGTACCATCTCTGGAGCGACCGATAATTTTTCCGGGTCGTCGTGTGTCTGGAAGTCAGTCGGGCACGGAGCAGTAGTGGGGACGCAGCGCCAGTGAGGTGCGGACAGCCAGTACTTGCCGACCGCAGGCGACACACATGCACTGTCCGACGGAAGGAGATTGCAGCGAGATGACCATCGGTTGGTCGTTCGGTCGGTCGTCTCAGCGGGCGACGTATATTGGGTCTTTTGACCGCTTCTGGGCCTCGTCAATTGGTCATCTTGCCGGACGTGGGTCGGTTCATTCCTTGTGCAGAGATGTCGTGGCCAATGGGCAAGAGTTCCCTCTGCATGATTGGGTCCGAGCCAGTGTGCCAGGGTCGCTGTGTCTCCGAATTCCGAATGGACATCGAGTTGGGTCGGTTTGGAGCTGCAGTCAGCCTCGGACAGCCAAGACTCGCCCGACCGTTGCCGACACACGTAACTTCAGTGGGAACGACCTGGGTTGGCCGGTCGGTCGGTCGTCTCATCGGACGACGAGTATTTGGTCGCCGACCGTTTGTGGAAACACTCTGTGTGTCGAATTGATTCGTCCTTGTTGTTCCACCGTGATTGATTTTATGATTGTTCGAATTCTTGTGCAAGTGTGTTTACGTGGAACCGTGTGTAGCTTCTGTGATTTCCATTGAGCAGATGAATGCTGTCAGTGTGGTGTCACCGCCAGACACCACACTTGCTAGGTGGTAGCTTAAATCGGCCGCGGTCCATTAGTACATGTCGGACCCGCGTGTCGCCACTGTCAGGATCGCAGACCGAGTGCCACCACACGGCAGGTCTCGAGAGACGTACTAGCACTCGCCCCAGTTGTACGACGACGTTGCTAGCGACTACACGTACGAAGCCTTTCTCTCATTTGCCGAGAGACAGTTAGAATAGCCTTCAGCTAAGTTAATGGCTACGACCTAGCAATGCGCCATTAACCATTTGTAACGTTGCATGTACCTCAAGATAGAGTCTCACTTGTATCATCCAGAATGCTGTATACCAAAGGACAATATAAAAGTTAAGTGTTCTAGTAGCTACGTTCTTTTCTTTATCACATTCATTACGAATCCTGTTCCAGACTTAACGCCAGACGGCGTGAGTTGACGCGTGCCCTTTCGGCTACTTCACTGTGGACTGGCTGCCTTAACAGTCCACTACATTGGCGACGAATTTAAAAAGGGACTTTAGCGTTCTTATTGCACTAATTTGCTTGTGTCATGGCTTCGCCACATTCTCCAGATGTACTGTCCGAATTTTATCGCTTGCAGAATCAGCAGACGCAGGCGTTATTGGATGCCCTGGGACAGCTCGTCCAGGGTCAACGTGCGCTGCAAAACGATGCGGCAGCCGCCGCTTCATCGCTACCGCAGCCACAAAACGCAGTTGCACCGTCCTTCCGTAATTTTGATTCAACCCAAGAAACGTGGACTGAATGGTCCCGACAATTTGGATTTCATCTCGCCGCCTACAGAATTCAAGGTAATGAGCGGCAGCCGTTTTTGCTTTCGTGTGTCGGTGTGTCCACCTACCGTGTGATAGTGAAATTGTTTCCCCGACGCGACGTAGCAACTCTGTCATACGAAGAAATTTTGTCTGCTTTAGATGCCTATTTCAAGGAAACAGTTAATGTAGTTGCAAAACGGTATACGTTCTTCCGTACAAAACGTACGGCCAGTCAAACTAATTGGGAGTGGGTTGCCACTTTGCAAGAACTTACTAGGGAGTGTGCATTTGAATGTGTCTGTGGACTCCCTTATTCAGATACTATGGTGCGTGATGCAATAGCACAGAACGTTTCTGATGTTCGCATATGGGAACATATTTTGAAACTAGTTAATCCCTCCATTCAACAAGTGATAGACATATTGGATAGGCAAGAGACACTTGACTTTGCTCAGGAATCATTTGCAACTTCGCCATCAGTGTGTCACATTAACCGGCCCGCCGGGCCCGCTGCACGGAACGCTAACCTGCCCTCGCGCACTTCCGCGCGACCACGTGTCCCGCGTAAGCAAGCAAATGCAGTGAAATCATGCCCGCAGTGTGCAACTAGACATTCGCGTGACAATTGCCCGTCACGCCAAGCTATTTGCTTTTACTGTCATAAGAATGGACATGTTCAAAGTGTTTGCCAGAAGAAGCTCAGATCACACAATCGCAACCATTCCAGCCCCTTTGCTTCGCGCCGGAATCGAACCAAGGACACTCAGGCTCGGGAACCTTCGCCCATGGACATTCATGTAGTTAATGCCACTCCGCCCAATGTTCCTCTCGTTAACAGTGACTGTGTTCGTCCCACAAAAAGTGTGCGTCGACGTCGACGCAAATCCCGTCACGTCGCACGTGATTCTGTACCAGTGTCTGTTCACGTTGCGCAAAACAGTCGCTCTTGTCGTCAGCAGGACAATAAACTTTTTGTAGATTTGGACTTTGCCGGACAAGTGATACCGTTCCAGCTCGATACCGGAGCTGCAGTTTCATTGCTCAATCACGCCACGTACAAACAACTGGGCGCACCTCCGTTGCGTGCCGCAAATGTTAAGTTAAATACTTATTCCGGATAAGCTATCCCTGTATTAGGACAGTGCACTCTTCTTGCCACATACAAGGGACAAACAAAACTTGTGTCTTTTTACGTTCTTCGTTCTTCTTCGGCAGTGAACTTGTTTGGTTTAGATTTATTTCAGTTGTTTAACATGTCTATAGTAAATCAGGTCCTATCAGTGCATCAGACTGTGCCTTCAGCCAGTGTTTCTAGTCTATGTGACGAATTTGCAGACATTTTTGCACCGGGCCTTGGTTGCGCTAAGAACTACGAAGCACAATTGGAACTGAAAGTCAACGCGCAACCGAAATTTTTCAGAGCGCGCAATGTTCCCCACGCATTGCGTGATGAGGTCGCAAGAACATTAAACGATTTAGAATCACAAGGTGTAATTGGACGTGTGCAGGCTTCTCTCTGGGCCTCACCCTTAGTAATTTTGCCGGTTGCTGAGGATAAAGCATTCGATTCTTCCGACCTTGCTTGCATGTTCATTGATGCGGAAACCGATAACGTGGTCGAATCGTTTCCGATTGATTTTCGTTGTGTAGCTGCAGCCACAGCTGCTGACCCTGTCCTTGCTACTGTTTTGCGTTTTGTTGCTCCGCAATGGCCCTTGTCGAAGTCATGGATCGAGGATCCGTTGGTTCGCCGATTTTTTGCTCACAAGGAGAGACTTTTTGTACGACGTGGTGTTTTGTTGTTGCGTTCTGATAATGATCAGTCCAGAGTCGTGGTCCCACGTTCGTTACAGTCCTCTGTCTTACGGCTTCTTCACCAAGGACATTGGGGTATAGTGCGAACGAAACAACTTGCTCGTCAGCACTGTACTTGGTTCGGAATCGATGCTGCGATTACGAATATGTGCTCTTCTTGCATGGCGTGTGCCGAACAACAATCCGCACCGCCGCGGAAATTCTTTGCATGGGCGAAAGCCACTTCCCCTTGGCAACGCTTGCACATAGATTTTGCCGGTCCATTCTGGAATGCTCGATGGTTGGTTGTTGTCGATTCCTTCAGTAATTTTCCATTTGTTGTCCGGATGTCTTCCACGACGTCATCTGCCACCATCCAAGCGTTGTCCGCTATCTTTTGCATTGAAGGTCTACCACAGACTATTGTTTCCGACAATGGCCCACAATTCATGTCCGCAGAATTTCAGTCATTCTGCGAGGCCAATGGTATTCAACATCTGACATCCGCGCCGTTTACACCTCAGTCAAACGGTGCCGCTGAACGATTGGTCCGGACTTTCAAGTCACAGATGTTGAAGTTGAAAGAGTCGCATTCTCGGGAGGACGCATTGTTGCTCTTTTTGTCCTCGTATCGCTCTCAGCCCCGCGATGGTCGCTCGCCGGCTGAGTTGCTCCACGGTCATCCTCATCGAACCTTGATGTCTTTGCTGCATCCGCCGCATCAGGTTCCTGTGCAGCGGCAGACTCCTGCTTTTGCTCCTGGCGACGTTGTCTTCTATCGCAACTATCGAGGTTCACGGCGTTGGCTCGCAGGGCGCATTCTTCGCTGCCCCGGCCGCGCGATATATTTGGATTTGGGGGCCTCTGGTGAGGTGCGTCGGCATCTCAATCAGCTGCGCCTCTGCCGTCGCCTGGGTTCTGCCGCTCCCCGTCTGCTTTCAGCGCCGGTGCCGTCCGGTCAGCGCCCTGGGGACCCATCTACTGGCTCGCCTCATCCCCAGGTGTTACCGACGATGCCTTCCATGTTGCCCCATGGCGTCGCGCCGCCGCCGCAGCCGCCGCAGCCGCCGCCGGCGCCGCCCGCAGTGGACGCGTCGCTGCAGCCGCCAAGCGCCGCCCTGGGTCACGCGCCGCCGTCGGCTTCCCGTGACCAGCTGTCCTCCGCCATGGAACTCTTGCCCGCTCCGGACCACTTGGCGTCATCGCGCGTCGGATACCCCGACGCAATGGAGGTCGACCCTTCGGCCCCTCCTGTCTCTCTACGGGCGCATACGCCGCATGTTGACGTGCACCCTGGACTAGGTTTTCAGGCGTTTCCTAGCTCCCCTCGCACTGAATGGCCGGGTGCGGGTGGCACAGCCTCGCCTGTTGTTAGGGTCCACACCTCGTCGCATACGTCAACATGGGTTCCTCCCCACGGCGGGCGGAAGCCTTATCACACGAGCGTTCGCCGATTTGCGGGGGAGGAATGTGGTGTCACGGCCAGACACCACACTTGCTAGGTGGTAGCTTAAATCGGCCGCGGTCCATTAGTACATGTCGAACCCGCGTGTCGCCACTGTCAGGATCGCAGACCGAGCGCCACCACAAGGCAGGTCTCGAGAGACGTACTAGCACTCCCCCAGTTGTACGACGACGTTGCTAGCGACTACACGTACGAAGCCTTTCTCTCATTTGCCGAGAGACAGTTAGAATAGCCTTCAGCTAAGTTAATGGCTACGACCTAGCAATGCGCCATTAACCATTTGTAACGTTGCATGTACCTCAAGATAGAGTCTCACTTGTATCATCCAGAATGCTGTATACCAAAGGACAATATAAAAGTTAAGTGTTCTAGTAGCTACGTTCTTTTCTTTATCACATTCATTACGAATCCTGTTCCAGACTTAACGCCAGACGGCGTGAGTTGACGCGTGCCCTTTCGGCTACTTCACTGTGGACTGGCCTTAACAGTCCACTACATTGGCGACGAATTTAAAAAGGGACTTTAGCGTTCGTATTGCACTGGACTAGTCAATCGGTCGGATCGGACAGAGCAGCGAGTGTGTCGGGTGGAAGGGAATTGATTAGGCTGTTGTTTGGTCCCTCAGCCGTTCCTAGGTCGTGTTGCCACCCGATTGTTTAGTGTTACGCTTGGCTGCCTGTCTCACCTAAGCTGTGCTTAGATTATCCTCCCCAGACCGGCCCTTGGAACACTCATGAGCACCACTGTTTGTTGTTTGTGATTGTCATTTTATTTGGTCGCAGATACTGTACCAGGCCTTCAGCCGTGTATTAATAGTGTCTGTTTTATATTTAGTATATGGCCTTCAGCCGAACTTCATGTCAACTATTTTAAGATTAGGACTTCAGCCGTGTCTTTTTTGTTGCTCTATATTTAGGCCTTCAGTCGCGTTTGTTTCAGAATCTGTGGCTTTAATATGTAAATCCTTGCCTGTAAGGTTTCTCTTTAATTATCTTGAATTCTTGAAACGGTCTTCAGCCGTGTTGTGTAAATGTTTATCTTAAGGTTGTTTTTAATTATTCTTGAGTAATTGTTTGGGCCTTCAGCCGACAAGATACTTCAAGTTTTCTTAAGATGTTCTTCTGTTGTAGTGTGTAAAATCTTATCGTTAAGGTCTCTGCATTTATGTAAAGAAATTTTTTTTGTAGGGCTTTCAGCCGAAGAATTAACTTGAATTTTCCTTAATATGACCTTCAGCTGGAATTTATAAATGCTTGGCTTTTAAGGAATTTCCTTAGCTGATCTGAAATATTGTTTCAGCCTTTAGCCGAGAAGACATTGTAATTTTGCTTAAGAAAGGCCTTCAGCCGGTACTCTAAATCCTGGTGTTTTAAAAGCAATCATTTCAACTCATTCTGGAAAAGTTACTTTGGCCCTCAGCCGTGAATTGATCTTTCTTGTTTTAAAGAGAAAACTGTGAATTGATTTGAGCAATAAAGTTGTCTGTGTTCTTGTATAACAGTAATTGACCTTGGCCACTTTCCACAACCTGATCCGCTCTGTCCTGCGAACCAGATTTCACTACTGTTTTGGCAGCTACGGTTCATTAGTTGTATTAAGATTTGTGATCGTAAACAGATTTTATTTATCCCCGATAAATTATTAAAACTACGTTAACAGTTAATTAGAAATTAAATAAAAGGACTATATTGCACGCTAAGTATTGTTTTTAATTGTAATTTTTCTTGCATTGAACGAAGCACTTATTCATTCCGTTACTGAAGCCACGTATAGCAGCTCTGTCTTATTATATGGACAAGTTAGCTAAAGTGGACAGCCTGATTTCACTCACAATCGACTTTAGATAATTTTTAGTAATTTTCTGAAACTACGTTCACAAGATGCCGCAGTCACTGTTATTGCCGTAAATACTCTCAAAGCTATTTCAGTATT
Organism: Schistocerca nitens; assembly: GCF_023898315.1. Lineage (NCBI taxonomy): Eukaryota > Metazoa > Arthropoda > Insecta > Orthoptera > Acrididae > Schistocerca > Schistocerca nitens. The sequence continues at coordinate 1,187,832,518 of NC_064614.1, read as the reverse complement.
TGGATACGCATATCTTCAGGCATACTTTGAGAAAACCTTCAAAATATCCAAGTGGGAACACGCATCGGTGATGTTTTTCGTCAACTATTTCACTTGGAATTATTCCGTCACCCAGAGCTTCATTGTGTCACTAGCTCTGCTATGTTTTGCACCATAATAAACTGTATCTTTTTCCAGACAGGAAGTTAAAGTCAGAAAATACACTCCTGGAAATGGAAAAAAGAACACATTGACACCGGTGTGTCAGACCCACCATACTTGCTCCGGACACTGCGAGAGGGCTGTACAAGCAATGATCACACGCACGGCACAGAGGACACACCAGGAACCGCGGTGTTGGCCGTCGAATGGCGCTAGCTGCGCAGCATTTGTGCACCGCCGCCGTCAGTGTCAGCCAGTTTGCCGTGGCATACGGAGCTCCATCGCAGACTTTAACACTGGTAGCATGCCGCGACAGCGTGGACGTGAACCGTATGTGCAGTTGACGGACTTTGAGCGAGGGCGTATAGTGGGCATGCGGGAGGCCGGGTGGACGTACCGCCGAATTGCTCAACACGTGGGGCGTGAGGTCTCCACAGTACATCGATGTTGTCGCCAGTGGTCGGCGGAAGGTGCACGTGCCCGTCGACCTGGGACCGGACCGCAGCGACGCACGGATGCACGCCAAGACCGTAGGATCCTACGCAGTGCCGTAGGGGACCGCACCGCCACTTCCCAGCAAATTAGGGACACTGTTGCTCCTGGGGTATCGGCGAGGACCATTCGCAACCGTCTCCATGAAGCTGGGCTACGGTCCCGCACACCGTTAGGCCGTCTTCCGCTCACGCCCCAACATCGTGCAGCCCGCCTCCAGTGGTGTCGCGACAGGCGTGAATGGAGGGACGAATGGAGACGTGTCGTCTTCAGCGATGAGAGTCGCTTCTGCCTTGGTGCCAATGATGGTCGTATGCGTGTTTGGCGCCGTGCAGGTGAGCGCCACAATCAGGACTGCATACGACCGAGGCACACAGGGCCAACACCCGGCATCATGGTGTGGGGAGCGATCTCCTACACTGGCCGTACACCACTGGTGATCGTCGAGGGGACACTGAATAGTGCACGGTACATCGAAACCGTCATCGAACCCATCGTTCTACCATTCCTAGACCGGCAAGGGAACTTGCTGTTCCAACAGGACAATGCACGTCCGCATGTATCCCGTGCCACCCAACGTGCTCTAGAAGGTGTAAGTCAACCACCCTGGCCAGCAAGATCTCCGGATCTGTCCCCCATTGAGCATGTTTGGGACTGGATGAAGCGTCGTCTCACGCGGTGTGCACGTCCAGCACGAACGCTGGTCCAACTGAGGCGCCAGGTGGAAATGGCATGGCAAGCCGTTCCACAGGACTACATCCAGCATCTCTACGATCGTCTCCATGGGAGAATAGCAGCCTGCATTGCTGCGAAAGGTGGATATACACTGTACTAGTGCCGACATTGTGCATGCTCTGTTGCCTGTGTCTATGTGCCTGTGGTTCTGTCAGTGTGATCATGTGATGTATCTGACCCCAGGAAAGTGTCAATAAAGTTTACCCTTCCTGGGACAATGAATTCACGGTGTTCTTATTTCAATTTCCAGGAGTGTACAATGCACAGTCTTTATTGCGTTTCACTTATTGCTGTTTCAAATAAGAGGGGCATAAAGTAAGTAGTGCGGTACTATTTTTGAGAGCAGATTGCTTTTATTCAGGATTGCAGTACACCATGTTATTCCCCAGAGTTTTGACCACGAAATCCTATTTTCCAACACAATCTCTGTTCAGTGCGTCAGCCAGCGGCACTTTAGTGGGACGGCCTGTGTGCCCGCATTGTACCGCTCTAGCGGTCGACGTCGGAGCCAACGACTTTCTGCATCAATAACCTCCACAGCATCCACGTACTGCTCCCCGCGAAGTGCATTCTCCGTAGGACCAAACAGAAGGCAGTCGAAAGAAGTGAGATGCAGGGTGGCTAAGGAAGAAGTGTCCAATGAAGTTTTATGACGCGCGGCCGCTACGGTCGCAGGTTCGAATCCTGCCTCGGGCATGGATGTGTGTGATGTCCGTAGGTTGGTTAGGTTTAAGTAGTTCTAAGTTATAGGGGACTGATGACCTCAGAAGTTAAGTCCCATCGTGCTCAGAGTCATTTCTGAAGTTTTATGAGCTCCTCTAGAGTTCACAGACTTGTGTAAAGCCTTGCGTTGTCATGGAAAAGGAGAAGTTCAGTTTTCATTTTTGTGGCGACGAACACGCTGAAGTTGTTTCTCCATTTTCCTGAGAGAAGCACAATACACTTCACAGTTGATCGTTGCAGCGTGATAGAGGGTATCAAACAGAATAACCAATTCAGACTCTCAGAAGACCGTCCCCATGACTTAACTCGCTGACGGGACCGCTTTGAACCTTTTCTTTGGAGGGGAGGTGTTGTGGCACCACTCCATAGATTGATGTTTTATTTCCGGTTAGAAGTGATGAATCCATGTTGCATTGCCTTTGACGATGTTCGACAAAGATTCTGATGATCAGCTTCGGAACGCAAAAGTAATTTCGCACATGATCGTCCTTCGTTGCTCTTTAGGTTTTCTGTTAGGCGGCGGGGAACCAAGTGGGCAAACACCTTCGAGTATCCCAATTAGTGGAAGAGTGTGTCAGCACTATCAACAGAGACGTCCAGTTGAGCACTGTGATTCGTCGATCACTTCAAATGAGAGTGACCGCACATTCCAACTTCGCAGGGGTCACAGCCGTGTGCGGCTGGATGTCACGCGGGAGATCAGACAGGTCAGCGCGACCTTCTTGCAATAATGACAAGACACCTCACCCAACGACTCACCGTGCTTTTGTTCACTATGAGGTCTCTGTAGACAATCTGCAAGCGCCTACGAACATCTGCTGTGCTTTGGTTTTCCACCAAAAGAAACGACAGGTCTCTGCTTGGGAAGCGCCGACACCTATCGGAAATTCATTGAACTATATAGATGATGATGAGGTCCCATACTCCGAGGAGCGTAGGGGACGATGCGGGAGGCACGCACCGCTGTACTAGGCAAGGTCCTAGTGGAGATGGTTTGCTATTGCTTTCCTCCGACCGTAATGGGGATGAAGTATGATGATGAAGACGACGCAACAACACCCATTCATCTCGAGGCAGGGAAAATCCCTCACCCCGCCGGGAATCGAACCCGGGACCCCGTGCGCGGGAAGCGAGAACGCTGCCGCAAGACCACGAGCTGCGGACTACTATATACAGGCTGAAACTGGAACATTCCACGATGTCCCACAACAAATCTGCATTGTTTTTAACCGCAATTGGGCAAGAAGAATATTGTGTTGCATTACTAACTGAATGACCCTTGTAATTGGCACAAGCCTCTCAATCCATGCGCTCCGTACCACCCTGTTTGCACATGCAGCAATACTTTGTCAAGCGGGGACGTTCAGGAAAAGCACACACTTTAAAAATGCACCAAATCCACAACTTTGAAGATGTTGTTGTTGTTATGGTCTTCAGTCCTGAGACTGGTTTGATGCAACTCTCCATGCTACTCTATCCTGTGCAAGCTTCTTCATCTCCCAGTACCTACTGCAACCTACATCCTTCTGAATCTGCTTAGTGTAGTCATCTCTTGGTCACCCTCTACGATTTTTACCCTCCACTCTGCCCTCCAATGCTAAATTGGTGATCCCTTGATGCCTCAGAACATGTCCTACCAACCGATCCCTTCTTCTGGTCAAGTTGTGCCACAAACTTCTCTTCTCCCCAATCCTATTCAATACTTCCTCATTAGTTATGTGATCTACCCATATAATCTTCAGCATTCTTCTGTAGCACCACATTTCGAAAGCTTCTATTCTCTTCTTGTCCAAACTATTTATGGTCCATGTTTCACTTCCATACATGGGTACACTCCATACAAATACTTTCAGAAATGACTTCCTAACACTTAAATGTATACTCGATGTTAACAAATTTCTCTTCCTCAGAAACGCTTTCCTTGCCATTGCCAGTCTACATTTTATATCCTCTCTACTTCGACCATCATCAGTTATTTTGCTCCCCAAATAGCAAAACTCCTTTACTACTTTAAGTGTCTCATTTCCTAATCTAATTCCCCCGACATCACTCGACTTAATTCGACTACATTCCATTATGCTCGTTTTGCTTTTGTTGATGTTCATCTTATATCCTCCTTTCAAGACACTATCCATTCCGTTCAACTGCTCTTCCAAGTCTTTTGCTGTCTCTGACAGAATTACGATGTCATCGGCGAACCTCAAAGTTTTTATTTCTTCTCCATGGATTTTAATACCTACTCCGAATTTTTCTTTTGTTTCCTCCACTGCTTGCTCAATATACAGATTGAATAACATCGGGGAGAGACTACAACCCTGTCTCACTCCCTTCCCAACCACTGCTTCCCTTTCATGTCCCTCGACTCTTATAACTGCCATCTGGTTTCTGTACAAATTGTAAATAGCCTTTCGCTCCCTGTATTTTACCCCTGCCACCTTCAGAATTTGAAAGAGAGTATTCCAGTCAACATTGTCAAAAGCTTTCTCTAAGTCTATAAATGCTAGAAACGTAGGTTTGCCCTTCCTTAATCTAGCTTCTAAGATAAGTCGTAGGGTCAGTATTGCCTCACGTGTTCCAACATTTCTACGGAATCCAAACTAATCTTCCCCGAGGTCGGCTTCTACTAGTTTTTCCATTCGTCTGTAAAGAATTCGCGTTAGTATTTTGCAGCTGTGACTTATTAAACTGATAGTTCGGTAATTTTCACATCTGTCAACACCTGCTTTCTTTGGGATTGGGATTATTATATTCTTCTTGAAGTCTGAGGGTATTTCGCCTGTTTCATACATCTTGCTCACCAGATGGTAGAGTTTTGTCAGGACCTGCTCTCCCAAGGCCGCCAGTAGTTCCAATGGAATGTTGTCTACTCCCAGGGCCTTGTTTCGACTCAGGTCTTTCAGTGCTCTGTCAAACTCTTCACGCAGTATCGTATCTCCCATTTCATCTTCATCTACATCCTGTTCCATTTCCATAATATTGTTCTCAAGTACATCGCCCTTGTATAGACCCTCTATATACTCCTTCCACCTTTCTGCTTTCCCTTCTTTGCTTAGAACTGGGTTTCCATCTGAGCTCTTGATGTTCATACAAGTGGTTCTCTTATCTCCAAAGGTCTCTCTAATTTTCCTGTAGGCAGTATCTATCTTACCCCTAGTGAGATAAGCCTCTACATCCTTACATTTGTTCTCTAGCCATGCCTGCTTAGCCATTTTGCACTTCCTGTCGATCTCATTTTTGAGACGTCTGTATTCCTTTTTGCCTGCTTCATTTACTGCATTTTTATATTTTCTCCTTTCATCAATTAAATTCAACATTTCTTCTGTTACCCAAGGATTTCTACTAGCCCTCGTCTTTTTACCTACTTGATCCTTTGAAGATACGGCGATGAAATTTTGTACTTTGCTTTATATACGATACAGGGTGAGTCACTAATGTCACTAAGAATAACTGCGAAAGTATGATAGTAGCTGAAACGTTTGAGGACAAATGTTGCATAGGATAACGGGGGCCGTAATGTGACGATGGTTTTTTGTTTTTAGGTGGGGTCTCGTCAGAGATATGAAGGTCAACTTCGTTTTAAAAATGGAATGCTATAGTTTGGTACTTATTTTGTGACAGCTGCTATCGAGATGAATCCAATAATTGAGACGTGGTGCGCCTTTTCTGGCACACCAGCTCCTTGGCGCGACACTATCGATTACCCGGCTGTACTAGGGTCTTTGCCCCTGTTGTGATCTCGCGGGTGTTCGCGCTCAGGGCAGTTGGTGTTGGACTCGCTACGAGGCGCAAGGGCGTGCTTGCGTGGACGAAAGAGGAAAATACGCGTGCTCCGCCAGCAGCGGCACGGCAGTCCACCTCGTAAGACGGTCGCGAGTTTGTGGTGGACCTGACTGATGTCAACTCCGGGCGCTGTTCGTCGCATTGCTTTGGTGCCTGTTTTCTCGGAGAGACCCATCCCTGGAGACCATCTCGAACAACGCTCCCATCGAAGGTGTAAGTGATTTTGCTGCCTTCGTTTTGTTGAACGATTTGCATGGCAGCGAGTGTACTTGTTGCTTGGTTGCCCTAATGTACGCGTTGCTGAAGTAAGAGCAACCGGCAAAGTATGTGACCGCATGGAGACCAGCAGTTACTACTTCCTTCTAAAAATCCGCTGGTTGGATTACTATTAGGAAGCTGATTAGCACGAAGGTGTGAGTGTTATATTTTGTGTTTTTGTGACAGTATCCAGAAGTTATGTATTGTCTGTATGAGGTTTTCAGTGTATTTTGATTGCCATCAAATCTACGTCCCTTTTATATTGCTGTAAAATTTGGGTCACTTCTTTTGAAAGCACTTACTCATTTATTAGTAAAGGCTCGTATTCTGTAAAGCTAGTCATTTGTACGTACTTCCTTTATATTCTTGCATTTTTTTGAAAGGACGTACTCTGTATTCTGTAAAAGGCAATCATTTGTACGTAGAAATTTATACAAGTGCGTTTAAATGAATGCATTCAGTCGGTATTAGTAAAAGACCACTTGGTTCTTCATTTATATTGTTGTTTATTGATCTCTTACCTCATATTAATTGATGTTTGGCTGCTGTTTGCAGTGTCTTCTGCGGTCTGTGTGTGTTCCAGTTTTCTGCGAGTTGTGGTGTGTGGGAGCGGCGCCACGTTTGCTTCTGTGCACAGAAGCTGTGACGTGCCGTCTAATGGGAAGTGACTCCCGGTTGGGACCCGGCGTTTAGGTATGGTTCGGACGGCTGGTCTCCTGCTTGAGGCATTTTAAGTTAAGTCACCTATGCTGAGGAAATAAGAAACATAATCAGAGAGAACAAAACCACCATAAAAGAAAACACTAGGACTCCTGAAGAAAAAAACATACAGAAAACTACAGAATAAATTAACACAAGAAAATGCCATCATCACAAAATCTGACAAAGGTAATTCAATAGTAGTCATAAACAAACAGGAATACATTCACAAAACATTAGAATTCATCCAAAAGCAACAACATCACAGAATTAACAAATGACCCAACAAACCGATAACAAAGTAAGTTACAAAAAACTCTGAGAAACATAGAAACAATTTTCACAGAAACACAGATTAAAAAAATGATACAGAAAAATCCCAAGGCCCCCACCCTAAAATCATTGCCTAAAGTTCACAAACCCGGAATACCCAGACGTCCATTAATAAACTTCACCAAAGCACCAACATACCACTTAGCCAAACACACACACACTCTACTACAGACAATATACAAATTCACTGACAACAGAAGTCTAAAGAACTCAAGTGACTTAATAGAAAAAATAAAAAATGAAAACATACCAAACACAGCAACATTGGTTTCATTTGATATAATTTCAATGTACACACACATCCCAACAGAAGAAACCATCAACATAATAGAAAGAAACCTCCAACTGCAAGGAAACATACCCACAACAAACATACAAGAAATATTAGCCATACTCAGGCTCATCACAGAACAGAACTACTTCACATTCAACAACAGATTTTACTCTCAACAAGATGGACTACCCATGGGATCCCCAACCAGTGGCCTCCTAGCTGACATTTTCGTCAACCAGATAGAAAAACAAATCTTTGACAAAATAGTGATACCAAAACAGTACAAAATAATATATTGGTACAGATACGTAGATGACATAATTTGCTTAATAGATGAACCACTGTCTCGCATAAAGGAACTTCATGATAACATAAACTCCATCCACCCACAAATACAATTCACCATAGAAACACAAAAAGATGAAAAACTTAATTTCTTAGATCTCACTATACACAAGAGAAACAACAAACATGAATTCACAATCTACAGAAAACCCACACTCACCAGCACCATTATTCATAACCAATCCAATCACCCCATAACCCACAAAGAAGCCAGCTTCAGATATTTATTTCACAGGCTCAACAAAATACCCATGAATAAGCATGACTACACACAAGAACTGAACACAATAAAACAAATTGCACAGGAGAATGGATATGACGCAAAGAGAGTAGACAAAATACAAAAACAAACAGCACATAAACATGAAACACACACACATACAAACACAACTCATCACACAACAAATCAGCAGACAGTAAGCAACAAATGGCACATAATGACTTACAACAACAAAGTCACACACAGGGTGGGTTATATATTAAAAAAACAAGAACTCAACATAGCATACAGAACCAACAACACAATACAGAGCAGACTCGGAAGAATTACCACCAACACTGACAAATACAGCCAGTCCGGCATCTACCAACTTACTTGCAACTGCTGTCAAACTGTATATGTGTGCCAAACATGTAGGACATTCAGAATCAGATATAATGAACACCTCAGAGCACTGAAAAGCAATAGCACACACTCAACATTTGCAGACCACCTGGTAGCACACAACCACCACCCAACAAATATTGAAACTGACCTTTACATCGTAAAAACTAGCAGCAGCCTATACCAAAAATTAATTATAGAAGAAAACTACCACATCCAAAAATCAATAGCCCAAGGAAAGAAAGTACTCAATGAATACACATCACTATGCAACAAAACCCTCTTCGCCACAATAGAAGAACTATACAAGTAACACACACACACACAAACAAATCCTCTCTCTCTCTCTCTCTTTTCTTCCTTTCTTTCTTTCAGTCTCTCTCTCTCTCTCTCTCTCTGCCCCAGTAATCATCACACACACGCAAATCCACACACCACTAACACCAAATACAATTCAAACTCGCGCGCCTCACCCAGCAGAACACGCTACGAAACAAATGAACGCCACACAGCCACAACAACACGTAATGGCAGCGAAAACTCCGCCTATGTTTTGAGTAATTGAAAAACTGCATTGCCACGCGAACACAGGCAAAGAAGTAAGCCTATTTACTTCGCCAACAACACAGGAAAACGTACCACAACTTCTAAACTGTAAGTTACAGAAAGAAAACGTGATACAGTCTTATTTCCGTTCGTAAATGCACAACAAACAGAAAATAAATTACGTTTTGCTGTTTGCAGATGACAAGTTGTATATTGTGTAGCAGAACAGCTACCAAAACAAGAGGACAATAACATCATGTAAGGTATGTTACTTATGATTACACCCACTTTTCGCCAATTAAGTTATAAATGCAACTTTTACATAATGTTGTAAACGACGCAAATTTTAATATGTTAACAACGAATCTACAGTTAAAAATAAAAACAGAACCCACTGACGACAGCACAAAAGTGCTGAAACATGTATGGGTGAAATAAAAAGAAAAAGGTGTCTTGCATAAGGCGGAACTTCTCATCCCATTTTCTTAGCAAGCACGGAGACAACAAGAAGTACTGCACCACAAGATGGTGTTCGAAGTGATGACCATTGGTACCAATACAGTGCTGCAATCTTCTTACCATGGATTGAGTGGTATGCTTTATCACTTCAGCACTTACCGAATCACATGCTCTGACAATTCTCCCTCGTATATCGTGCAAATAGTAAACATTCGCCAAATACGGCGTATCCATCTAACGTTCCATTGACATGTAAACACCATTCGACGGTTTCGCAATACAACACTAATATGAACGGTAAGACTAGTATCATCGAATCAAGCCAATGTGAATAATGTATTCCTTCGAAGAAGAAGTCGATATGCTTCTCATTGTCAGAACATGTGCTTCGATAAGTGCCGATGTGATAAGGAGTACCATTCAATCCATGATAAGAAGATTGTAGCACTGCACTGATACCAATGGTCATCACTTCGAACATCATCTGTAAATGGACGAATATGCCTCCTTTGTGACATTTGTTGACCTTCAAAGGCCTCACTGTTACACATCATTGGATTCGTCTCGATAGCCGCTGTCAGAAAATAAGTACCAAACTATAGCACCCCATTAAAAAAAAAAAACAAAGTTGATCTTCATATCTCTGACGCGACCCCATTCAGCAACAAAAAACCAACGTCATATAATGGGCCCTGTTGTCCCATGCGAATATGTCCCACAACCTTTTCAGCCACTATCATACTTTCGGATTATTCTTGGTGGCAATAGTTACTGACTCACACTATATGGTGGTCCATCGATAGTGACCGGGCCAAATATCTCACGAAATAAGCATCAAACGAAAAAACTACAAAGAACGAAACTCGTATAGCTTGAAGGGGAAAACCAGATGGCGCTATGGTTGGCGCTGCCATAGGTCAAACGGATATCAACTGCGTTTTTTAAAATAGGAATACCCATTTTTATTACATATTCATGTAATACGTAAAGAAATATGATTGATTTAGTTGGACCACTTTTTTCGCTTTGTGATAGATGGCGCTGTAATAGTCACAAACGTATAAGTACGTGGTATCACGTAACATTCCGCCAGTGCGGACGGTATTTGCTTCGTGATACATTACCCGTGTTAAAATTATGCAATAGGTCGATATCGTGTTGATATATGGCTATTGTGATCAAAATGCCCAACGGGCGTGTGCTATGTATGCTGCTCGGTATCCTGGACGACATTATCCAAGTGTCGGGACCGTTCGCCGGATAGTGACGTTATTTAAGAAAACAGGAAGTGTTCAGCCACATGTGAAACGTCAACCACGACCTGCAACAAATGATGATGCCCAAGTAGGTGTTTTAGCTGCTGTCGCAGCTAATCCGCACATCAGTAGCAGACAAATTGCGCGAGAATCGGGAATCTCCAACCGTCGGTGTTGAGAATGCTACATCAACATCGATTGCACCCGTACCACATTTCTATGGACCAGGAATTGCATGGCGACGACTTTGAAATTCGTATACGGTTCTACCACTGGGCACAAGAGAAAATACGGGACGATGAGAGAATTTTTGCACGCGCTCTATTTAGCGAAGAAGCGTCATTCACCAACAGCGGTAACGTAAACCGGCATAATACGCACTATTGGGCAACGGAAAATAAACGATGGCTGCGACAAGTGGAACATCGACCTTGGCGGGTTAATGTATGGTGCGGCATTATGGGAGGAAGGATAATTGGCCCCCATTTTATCGATGGCAATCTAAATGGTGCAATGTATGATGATTTCCTACGTAATTTTCTATCAATGCTACTACAAGATGTTTCACACTGCATGACAGAATGGCGATGTCCTTCCAACATGATGGATGTCCGGCACATAGCTCGCGTGTGGTTGAAGCGGTATTGAATAGCATATTTCGTGACAGGTGGAATGGTCGTCGAAGCATCATACCATGGCCCGCACGTTCACCGGATATGACGTCCCCGGATTTCTTTCTGTGGGGAAAGTTGAAGGATATTTGCTATCGTGATCCATCGACAACGCCTGAAACATGCGTCAGCGCATTAGCAACGCATGTGCGAGCATTACGGAAGGCTTACTACTCGCCGTTGAGAGGAACGTCGTTACACGTATTGCCAAATGCATTGAGGTTGACGGACATCATTTTGAGCATTTATTGCATTAATGTGGTATTAACAGGTAATGACGCTGTAACAGCATGCGTTCTCAGAAGTGATAAGTTCACAAAGGTACATGTATCACATTGGAACAACCGAAATAAAATGTTCAAACGTACCTACTTTCTGTATTTTAATTATAAAACCTTACTGTTACTAACTGTTCGTCTATAACTGTGAGCCATATGTTTGTGACTATTACAGCGCCATCTATCACAAAGCGAAAAAAGTGGTTGAACTAAAACATTCATATTTCTTTACGTACTACACGAATATGTAATAAAAAATAGGTTTCCTATTTAAAAAAAAACGCAGTTGATATCCGTTTGACCTAAGTCAGCGCCATCTAGCGGCCCAACCATAGCGCCATCTGGTTTCCCCCTTCAAGCTAGAAAAGTTTTGTTCTTTGTAGGTTTTTCGTTTGTCGCTCCTTTCGTGAGATATTTCTCCCAGTCACGATCAATGGACCATCCTGTATATCCAGCGACAATTCCGCGTTCAAAGACTGTTAATTCTCGTCGTGCGGTTATTATCATCTCGGAAGCCCTTTCACGTGAATCACCTGGGTACGGACAACAATTCCGCTATTACACTGCCTTTTATACCTTGTGTGCGAGATGGTGGTGGTCTCTGTATATGTGGATATCGCTATCCCATCACTTTGTCACTTCAGTTTCTATCACAGCCTTCTAGATGCATCGCGTGCAAGTTTGCTTGAAAGTAATCCACGGAAGGCGGCCGCTGTGGCCTAGCGGTTCTAGGCGCTCAGTCCGGAAACGCGCTGCTGCTACGGTCGCAGGTTCGAATCCTGCCTCGGGCACGGATGTGTGTGATGTCCTTAGGTTGGTTAGATTTAAGTAGTTCTAAATCTAGGGGACTCATGACCTCAGATGTCAAGTCCCATAGCGCTTAGAGCCATTTGAAGCATTTTAATCCACGGAATCGTTGTTCACCGAGCCAGTATTGATGTGCTGCTTCAAACAGCGTGGCAGTAAGTTCACGTCACACAGTTGATTATTTTTCAGGCACTTCGGTTGCGATTTCATCATTGAAAATTTTGGAACGTGTTGTACATGAGTTCTATAATAAACAAAAACTAGAATGAAAACTTACTTTTCGGTCAATTTTTCGAACGTCTCCGCTCAACAATGAGGTCAGCTGTCGTGTCCTTTCTACTACAGTTTCGCAAACTGTAGCTCATTTTCAGCTTTTTCCCTCACGTATGGAAATCGGAGAACATAATGGACCGAGATGGCTGTGAAACTACCCGTCGGTGGTCCCGCGATATCTGTCGGCTGTGGAGTACCTGTTGCGGCGGCGAGCTGTATGGCGGGCAGCGGAGTGGGCCGGCCGGCTCAGGCACGCAGTGACGCAAGAGCCGGCGGGGCTTTCACTGGCCGCCCTGGGCAGGCGTGGTCGGCCCAGGGCGGGTGTCTACGTCTGCGGCGTGGCCCCGTTGCACGCAGAACGGAGCGGCCAGTGCCCCGTGTGGCCCACGCGGCAACAGGAGCGCGCCAAGGCGCCGCTCTGAGGCTTGTGCAACCGGCGCGTGCTGCCATTTGGGCAGTGTTCTCCACTCCCCTCCCCTCCCGCCGAGCGACGCGGACCCGTTTTAGAACACGGTGACACCGTTGCAACACAAGGCTCTCTGTCAACGGCTTCACTAGCCCCACACTTACAAGGGGAGGCCGCCAATTGTGAAATTCAGATTCGATTCATACTGCGCATAATAAAAGCTCATGGCCAGACGTGTAATGTGGCAAAGCACCAAGATGCACTTCTCAGCCGTTGTCGAGAAAATCGACAGTTAAAAGAAACCGTTGCGGTGAAATACTCTCTACGATTAATAGATTTCTACAGCGTCGTGGCGCAGCGGTAAGCGCTGGGGTTCGTAATCCGAAGGTCACCGGATCGAATCTCGCGCCATGCAATATTTTTTATTATTAGTTTTTTGTAATTCAAATATATATATATATATATATATATATATATATATATATATATATATATATATATATATATTATTAATGAATTGCTTATGCATGTTGGTGAAGGCGGATCGCTCTCCGATTGTACCGCCTCCATTTTTCCGTTTTTTTAACGGGGTGTACCAAAGCTCTCCCGTCCGCACTGATTTTCGACGATGTTATAAGTTGCGCTAGGGACCGTATCTACCTTCTTTCGAAGTTAGCAGGCAACTACGCTGTTATGCGGCGGCTCGTTTCCGCCCATTCAACATCTGTCCTTCAAGTGTAACGAGCGGGTAACGGAGTTTATATTTCATACCTGCCACAGCGAATTTGTGTTCGTGGGGTCTCTATTCTAATTCGAACGTTTGACTTACGCTATACGTATTCGTTTCGGAATATCGTTTCTACGTCTTCCATTAACCATATGTGGTTAACATTATGAAGACAATAACATTTGTGAAATACAACTTTGTTTGCGGAAAACATAATGATGTTCGAAGTCGCCAGTTTTTCCACGACAAACGACTTTCAACAACTTATTATATGCATAATTGGTGCAACTCATTATCGGGAATTTTATATATATATATATATATATATATATATATATATATATATATATATATATATATATGAGTTACAAAAAAAATAGTAAAAAAAAAAGTACCATGGTGTGAGATTCGATCCGGCGACCTTCGGATTACGAACCCGAGCGCTTACCGCTGTGCCACGACGCTGTGGAAAATTACGGACCATAGACAGTATTTCACCGCAACGGTTTCTTTCAACTGTCGATTTTCTCGACAACGGCTGAGAAGTGCATCTTGGTGCTTTGCCACATTACACCTCTGGCCATGAGCTTTTATTATGCGCAGTATGAATCGAATCTGAATTTCTTGGTGCTTTGCCACATTACACCTCTGGCCATGAGCTTTTATTATGCGCAGTATGAATCGAATCTGAATTTCACAATTGGCGGCCTCCCCTTGTTAGGGTTCCCGTTAGCTCCTACCTTCTTGCAACCGTATCTATTTTCGACAAATTTTCCGAGTGTACCCAAACCCTGTCAGAAACAGCAAAGGACTTGGAAGAGCAGTTGAATGGGCAGGGCAGTGTCTTGAAAGGAGGGTGTAAGATGAACACCAACAAAAGCAAAACGAGGATAGTGGAAGGTAGTCGAATTAAGTCGGGTGATGCTCAGGGAATTAGATAAGGAAATGAGACACTTAAGGGGAGTAGGACGTCAAACGGGCTGACTTGGAGCAGGATAGGCACCAGAGGACATTTTAATTTCCACTGTCTATACTTTCACAAGTAAACTCGTAAAACTTTGTCAGCATGACCAGGAAGGATTCAGGATTCACACTCGTAGCAGTGGAAGTTCAAAAACATAACAAAATAATTTTTTTTACATGTGAAATTTGATCATTTTTTTCACTTACTATTGGCCGCATCTGTTGCTATAGGTACACTTTTCTTCTTAAGTAAGAGACACTGTTCCATGAATTTTGCACAGCATACAAAACAATACCTACCGGTCACTGAAACTCTAGAATCTATTTAATTTATGAAAAAAATGAATGGGCTGTTACGTTTTGAACTTTATGTTTAGAACAAAATAAAATTTTGTAGTTAATTATCTCAATTTTTACCACGGTTTTTAACAGATTTGGAAAATTCTAGAGTTTCATACACATGTAAGTATGGTTTGTATGCTGTGCAAAATTCATCAAAGCATCTCTCTTACTTGTGAAGAAAAATGAACCTATAGCAACAAGTGCAGTCAACAGTAAGTGAAAAAATGATGAAATTTCATATCGAAAAAAAGCATTTATTTTCTCATGTTTCTGCAAATCCACTACTATGAGTGTGAATCCTGAATCATTCCTGGTCATGCTGACAAAGTTTTATGAATTTATTTGTAAAAGTATAGACAGTGGAAATTAAAATGTCCTCTGGTGCCTCTCCTGCTCCAAGTCGGCCCGTTTGACGTCCTACCCCCCTTAAAGTAGTAAAGGAGTTTTGCTATCTGGGGAGCAAAATAACTGATGATGGTCGAAGTAGAGAGGATATAAAACGTAGACTGGCAATGGCAAGGAAAGCGTTTCTGAAGAAAAATTTGTTAACATCGAGTATAGATTTAAATGTCAGGAAGTCGTTTCTGAAAGCATTTGTATGGAGTGTAGCCATGTATGGAAGTGAAATATGGACGGTAAATAGTTTGGACAAGAAGACAATAGAAGCTTTCGAAATGTGGTGCTGCAGAATAATGCTGAAGATTAGATGGGTAGATCACAAAACTAATGAGGAAGTTTTGAATAGAATTGGAGAGAAGAGAAATTTGTGGCAGAACTTGACTAGAACAAGGGATCGGTTGGTAGGGCATATTCTGAGGCATCAAGGGATCACAAATTTAGTATTCGAGGGCAGCGTGGAGGGTAAAAATCGTAGAGGGAGACCAAGAGATGAATATAGTATGCAGATTCAGAAGGATGTAGGCTGCAGTAGGTACTGGCAGATGAAAAAGCTTGCACAGGATACAGTAGCATAGAGAGCTGCATCAAACCAGTCTCAGGACTGAAGACCACAACAACCACCACAACAACAACAACCAAACGCTTTTTGGAAACTGCGAAATGTCTCGTATTTTCGTCTTACGTGTTATGACAGTCGAACGCCCATGCATAAAACAGCATCGAAGATTACTTTACGAATGAGTTAATATGCTAAATATTTGACGTTAAGCATGTAAAATCTTTGTGGTTGAAGAAGCAAAACCGTAATTACGATGGACTTACTGGTTTCGGGTTATTCACCCTCACACAAATGAAAAGGTTCAGAAAACGCCTGACTTTTGTTTAAACACTGTTGGATGTCACTAAGCGTATGAAACTTTTACTTTGTATGTAAAGAATGACACTGCTGGAAAAACTCTTACGTTATTTGATTTTCAAACAGCTGAGCGAATTATTCTGATCATTACTAAACCGACACATATTTTAGCGCAACGCAATCTGAGTTTCAATAATCCCTACAAAAGAATGGCCCTGACTAACAATAACCTATACCTTTCATGAATCACTTACCTCACAAAAATCTTCGTGACTCGGAACTACTGCAATACAGCGAGCGCCAATACTGCCAGCTAAATAAAAGTTTCTAACTACTGAAGGCACTAACTACTGATAGGCATAGTTAGCAAATGAAAGAGTTTGACAGAGCACAAACAATGTATTTACGTTAATAGCGTTCAAAAGTCATAATATATATATATAATTTTGTGACATCCAATTAAACAAATTTCCTTTTTATCACGGACACACGTCCAGATCGTGCTCTCATAGCAACCTCTCAAAACTCTGGCACCTCTCTCTCCACATCCACCACTGCTGGCGGCTCACCTCCAAGTGCCCAACGCTACGTGCTGTTCAAACTCTGGCACCTCTCTCCTCTCTCTCCACATCCACCACTGCTGGCGGCTCACCTCCAAGTGCCCAACGCTACGTGCTGTTCACATCCAACTGCCCAACACTGCACTAGCGAATATTCCAACAATGAGTCCAACCAGCCACAGACTGCACACAGCGCAGTCAGCGATTCTAATAGAGAGCGCTACGTGGCCTCACCAACATAAAAACCTAAACAGCCTACTTACATAAAACAGCCTGCTTACATAAAACAGCCTACGTACAAGTATTATAGTTCTCAAACACTGTATGAACAGAGTCAGGGTAATGTGTGCACGATGACACCGTTACATTTCCTGCCACAATATGCAGGGTATTTCGAAAGTATTCGTTCAAATTAATACAAGAGTTAAAGAACTTCACAATAAATATAGTTATTTATGGTACATACGGTCCCTGGAGTCAACCTGTGATGCTAGGGGTGATTTACACAGAAAGTGGCTTAGCGTGCTAATTACAACAGCAGTATTTACAAGAACTGCTCGAAAGCGTCACCATTGGCCTGTATGCACGCAGTACCTCATCGGCCTATTGACGATCATTTCTGTTAGAAGATTCCTGGCCTGGCCGCGGTAGTACCAGCGACGTTGTCTTCATCTGTTTCCACCACTGTTTCATACACCAGCTGCTTCTTGTGTCCCTAGAGCAAGGTATCCAGACACGTGAGGCCAGGTGACCTGGGTGGCCAAACCAAAGCGTCACCTCGGCCGATCCACCGATTTCCGAAGCCGGCTCTCAGATGGCTCCTCACAGCAATGCTGAAACGAGACGGCATCCCATCCTGCTCGAATATCCTTCGTCTGACTTTAACACTTGTCTTACTGCATTAAACCATTAATGTAATGAGTGTATTCATCACAACAACATTTTTATTTTTTAATTCCGTCGCTGGCCGCTGTGGCCAAGCGTTTCTAGGCGCTTCGGTTCGGAACCGCACTGCTGCTACGGTTGCAGGTTAGACTCCTGTCTCGGGCATGTATGTGCGTGATGTCCTTAGTTAGGTTTAAGTAGTTCTAAGTCTAGGGGACTGATGACCACAGATGTTAAGTCCCATACTGATTAGAGCCATTTGAACCATTTTTTAATTCCGTCAATAATTGTGTCACATAGTGAAAATCAAGCTTTTTTCCGCTGGAAGGCTTTAGATTGGTGTAGATCCACCATAAAAACATAGAGTGAAGAACTGCGGACGGTTGACCTGTTGTAGAAATGGTAGACGAAGCATCAGCCGTTATTTTTGAAACCTTTATTTAAGCTACTACTTTCAACGCCTGAGTAGTGTCTTCTTCAGGCCCGAATACATCTAACGTCTGGGGTATTCCATTCGTAACAGCAACTGCAATCGTTTAGTAATAGATACCATCTGTCATTATACAACATAACGTTGGAACGTTTGGAACGTTCACATTAGGCTTCATTCTCTCTCTCTAAAAAAACCTGTATTTATTGTGAAGTTCGGTATAGTACAACATTTTTTGTGTATGTGTGTGTGTGAGGGGTGGCGGCAGGGTTTGGGGGGGGGGGGGAGGAGGGAAACTAATATCGCTATATTGTAGAGAGTGAACAGTCTCATGTGTTGTAACTTCGCCGGCCACTGTGGGCGAGCAGTTCTAGGCACCTCAGTCCGGAACCGCGCTGCGGCTACGGTCGCGGGTTCGAATCCTGCCTCGGGCATGGATGTGTGTGATATCTTTAGGTTAGTAGTTCTAAGTCTACGGGACTGATGACCTCAGATGTTAAGTCCCATAGTGCTTAGAGCCATTTGAACAATTTTTGGTTGTAACTTCGGTGGAATGACCAGGTGAATAGTTCTTCATACGAGCAATATTGTTGTACGGAGGTAGTTCCCAGTGCCTGTGAAGTTGTGTAAGTAAATATAGTGAAGCTACAGTACTACACTGGAATGTGAAATAAAATGTGTCAGTGAAAAATTGCAGGAAATTATTACTCATTCCTACAATGAGCGAGTCTGTCTGTATCTTATTAGAAGCGTGGTTAAATTTTACTAGCTATTCCAGATTTCAATGCATCTATCTGAAGAGCGTTTTCAGTAAGTAAAGATTTCTGAAGAAAAAAACAGACTCTAGTTATAAACAGTAAAAGCTTTGAGGAAGATGTAACGCAAATTTGTTAGCCTCCCTTGTATACTTAAAAAAGATGGTTCAAATGGCTCTGAACACTATAGGACTTAACATCTGAGGTCATCAGTCCCCTAGAACTTAGAAATACTTAAACCTAACTAACCTAAGGACAACACACACATCCATGCTCAAGGCAGGAGTCGAACCTGCGACCGTAGCGGTCGCGCGTTTCCAGACTGAAGAACCTAGAACCGCTCGGCCATATCGACAAGCTATACTTAAAGAAAATAAACTTCTAGAGCAAAGAGGCACCACTAAAAAGTGCGTGTCATATACCAGTAAGTCTGAACCATAATCTTTAATTCAAAGTGTGCGAAATTCGTGTTTGTACCCGCTTCCAAACTGTATATGCATTATTGCTGTTAACCTTTCATCAGTGTTTTGGTACACTGTGAGAAAAGAAATTATTATTAAGCCCACATTGACAGTAATTGTACCGATTTCAAATTTTTTCTCGTTTGTTCTTAACTTTCACGCGTTATTTTGTAAATGTTGACCGGCCAGTGTGGCCGAGCGGTTCCAGGCGCTTCAGTCTGGAACCGCGCTGCTGCTACGGTCGCAGGTTAGAATCCTGTCTCGGGCATGTATGTGTGTGATGTCCTTAGGTTAGTTAGGTTTAAGTAGTTCTAAGTTCTAGGGGACTGATGACCTCAGGTGTTAAGTCCCATAGTGCTCAGAGCCATTTTTTTTGTAAATGTTCTCAATTTGGTTAAAAATAATCAGGGAACAGTACCCATAGTGCAGTTGAAGTCATCGTTGCTACATCTACACCTGCGCTCTTCGCGCCTCAGTACAGTACAGGGTCGGACGCTACTTTTCACACCTCTGGACACGCACCGAGGTAATCACGTATCCGCAGTTCGCACGGAATGCGCAGTGGAATGTTCCCTCAACAGCTGCAGTATGACGGCTCGGCGCGGCCTCCGTGAGCCACGCTTAAACTGACGCAACGGGACTAGATTCTACAGTATGACATAGCTATGCATGTGTTATTACGTATTATGATGCATGCATGTCCAAAGGAACAGGCATGCGGCGACTACAGCCGTTATAAAACGCGTTGAATGAAATCGCAGTTGAGAGTATTAGCAACCATCAGTTGATTGTGGAATGACGGCAATGAAAATTTGTGCCGGGTCGGGACTGTAACCTGGATTTCCCGCTTATCACGAGCGGTCGCCTTGCCATTAGACTACCCGAGCACAGCTCACCACCAGACCCGAACTTCCATAGGTCGCCAACCATGTGTCTGCAACCTGCACTCGTGCAGCCATTGTGTATAGTCCCGTACAGGTGCGATATTGAACTTGAAAACCGCTTGCCCGCTGTCGGCGGATAAATACGATACTGCAATTCCTGTGCTATTCCAAATTACGATGTAACATTCCTTTCGACATGCATGCATGTCCAAAGGAACGTGTGCCGTGAAATATCTCCCCTGTACGGAAATATACATAATGGGCGCACGGGTAAAGGTTTTAGACACATGGTTGACGATCTATGGAAGTTCGGGTCTGCCCCTGACGTGAGTTCGGATGGTTCAATCATAAGGCGACCGCCCGCGATAAGCGGAAAATACAGGTTCGAGACCCGGTCCGGAACAAACTTTCACTGTCGTCATTCCATTATACAGCTGATGGTTGTCCATAATCGCAATTTCGAATTCAATTAATGTATAAATTCTACAGGGTGTTAATAATTAAACATTCGCTACTTGAGCGAGTATAGAGGAAAAACTACGAGGGTGACTCTAATGAAAACCTTAAATTTGTAATAAGAAATCGAAATTTCGCGCCGTTATCCTGTAAATTGGTAAGCGTGCTACAAAGAGCGTGCAGAATGGCTTGTAGGTGGCAGCATACTGTAGATGCACACATACCGTCGCAGTATCAGTATAAAGATGGCCGCCCCACTTGTGACTTGCACCAGGAAAGAACAGCGTTCTGTTATTCGGTTTTTGCGTAGTGAAGATGTGAAACCTGTTGATATTCATCGACGAATTAAGGTTCAGTACGGTGATGCATGTTTATCACAGCAGCAAGTCTACGAATGGGGTAGGAAGTTCGCAAATGGTGTGACTTCAGTCGAAGATGCTCCTCGTCCAGGTCAGAACATTGCAGCAGTTGAAGCCATAGTGAAGGAAAACCCCCGAGTGACACTTAATGACATTGCAGCATCTTTACAGATTAGTCATGCGTCAGCACACCATACTGTGAAGGTGTGCTCCAGTTTTACAAAGTGTCTGCAAGATGGGTGCCACGGCAGCCGACTCCTGAAGTGAGAGAACGACGTGTTGGTGCTTGTGAGGAACTTCTTCGGTGCTTTGAACGAGAAGGTGATGGCTTCCTTGCAAGAATCGTTACTGCGGACGAAACCTGGGTTCACTTCCACCAACGGGAAACGAAGAGAGCGAGCAAGGAATGGCGCCATTCCTCATCACCACAACCAAAGATGTTTCGAACAGAACCATCAGCAGGGAAGATTATGCTGACTCCCTTTTGGGACGAAAAAGGCGTCATTTTGGAGCATTACATGCCTAGATGGACCACTGTCACCAGTACAACACACACAGGTCTCCTAAAAATTCATCTCCGGCTTGCAATCAAATCAAAGCGACGTGGATTGCTGTCAGCAGGTATCCTTTTGCAACATGACAATGCAAGGCCCCACACTGCCCGTACAACAATTGCAGCAATCACACACCTGCATTTTGAGTGTCTTCCTCATCCACCATATTCACCAGGCCTTGCCCTAAGTGATTTCCATACGTCTGGACCATTCAAAGATGCAATGGGAAGAAAGAAGTTCCGTTCCGATGAAGAGGTGCATGAGTGGTTGCGTGGACTACCAAAAGAATTTTTTTCTATAGGAATTTATGCACGTTGTAAGCGCTGGAGGACTTGCATTGACGTGGGGCAGATTATGTTGAATGGTGATACAGCTTTGTACCATTTATGCAGAATAAATAATATTTAAAAAATATTTAAGGTTTTCATTTGACTCACCCTCGTATTTACCGTATGGATAGCCAACCTTACAGGAATGATGTTCAGACTGCGCGCTGCAGGATTTGCGTTGTTGGTAGTGCGGTGTCACCCAGAGAGTGAGGTGCCAAAGCAAGGTTGGTACTTCGCAATCTAATCACAACAGGAGACAGTCGCTGCAAGCCAGATCGAGGAATTAGCCACACTGGCCTAGCCACGCCCAGAAACGTTTCGCTACGCCCTGCAACCTCTCTTGTACTTACGGCCGAGCACAGGACTGCTCAGCCCATTCCGCGGTCAACGAATCACATGACTGCGTCGTCCTCTAGTAGGCAGGCTGTGCGATTAGTGTAATAGGCAGAACTCAGCGTGAAAGTTATTGTAAAATATACTCGAAGGGAGTTGCAATTTGTATAGATCAAGTGATACGTTAGCTTTCAGAGACAGTTTTACATACTCATGGTATTTTATGTATACAGGCAGTGAATATATTTACAAAAGCGGGAATCAAACCCAGATCTCCTGCTTGCTAGGAAGGTGCGTTAGCCACTAGCCCACCTTGGCACAACGGTTCACACAACTGCACGGATTAGTGTGGCATGCCTCTCCCTCGATCCAGTTCTGTACGTGTGTGAGCGGGAATTTAAAGTAGACTGGGTCGGGAATGAGAATTTGGATTGAGAAGGAAGGCTTTGCAGTGGTGCGAACCCCTGTGCCAAGGTAGTTCAGTGGCAAACGCACCTACCTAGTAAGCAAGAGACACTGGTTTGATTCCTGGCCTTGGTACAAATTTTCACTCGCCGCTTCACGCTTCAGTCTCTCTCTCTCTCTCTCTCTCTCTCTCTATATATATATATAGAGTGAAAATTTGTACCAAGGCCAGGAATCAAACCAGTGTCTCTTGCTTACTAGGTAGGTGCGTTTGCCACTGAACTACCTTGGTACAAATTTTCACTCGCCGCTTCACGCTTCAGTCTCTCTCTCTCTCTCTCTCTCTATATATATATATATATATATATATATATATATATATATAGAGAGAGAGAGAGAGAGAGAGAGAGAGAGACTGAAGCGTGAAGCGGCGAGTGAAAATTTGTACCAAGGCCAGGAATCAAACCAGTGTCTCTTGCTTACTAGGTAGGTGCGTTTGCCACTGAACTACCTTGGCACAGGGGTTCGCACCACTGCAAAGCCTTCCTTCTCAATCCAAATTCTCATTCCCGACCCAGTCTACTTTAAATTCCCGCTCACACACGTACAGAACTGGACCGAGGGAGAGGCATGCCACACTAATCCGTGCAGTTGTGTGAACCGTTGTGCCAAGGTGGGCTAGTGGCTAACGCACCTTCCTAGCAAGCAGGAGATCTGGGTTTGATTCCCGCTTTTGTAAATATATTCACTGCCTGTATACATAAAATACCATGAGTATGTAAAACTGTCTCTGAAAGCTAACGTATCACTTGATCTATACAAATTGCAACTCCCTTAGAGTATATTTTACAATAACTATAAGAACCGAGGTGATTACATATATATATATATATATATATATATATATATATATATATATATATATATATAATCACCTCAGTTCTTAGAGTTCCTGAGCCTGTACAGAAAATTGGAACAGAGATCGACATAATCATCATTTCCGCCCTTTTTATTGCTCATTAAAACCACACATTGCATGTTGTACCACCATACAGCAAGACCTTCAGAGGTGGTGGTCCAGATTGCTGTACACACCGTTACCGCTAATACCCTGTAGCATGTCTTTTTGCACTGATGCATGCCTGTACTCATCATGGCATACTATCCACAAGTTCATCAAGGCACTATTGGTCCAGATTGTCCCACCCCTCAACGGCGATTCGACGTCGTCCATCAACAGCCCTTTTCAATCTATCCCAGGCATGTTGGATAGGGTTCATGTCTGGAGAACACGCTGGCCACTCTAGTCGAGCGATGTCGTTATCCTGGAGGAAGTCATTTACAAGATGTGCACGATGGGGGCGCGAACTGTCGTCCATGAAGACTAATACCTTTCCAATATCTTGCCAAAATCGCTGCACTGTCGGTCGGAGGATGGCATTCACGTATGGTACAGCCGTTATGGCGCCTTCCATGACCACCAGCGGCGTACGTCGGCCCCACATTATGCCACCCCAAAACATCAAGGAACCTCCACCTCGCTTCACTCGCTAGACAAAGTGTCTAAGGCGTTCAACCTGACCGGATTGCCTCCAAACACGTCTCCGACGATTGTTTGGTTGAAGATATATGCGACACTCATGGTGAAGAGAACGTGATGCCAGTCCTGAACGGTCCATTCGGCATGCTGTTGGGCCCATCTGTACCGCACTGCATGGTGTCGTGGTGGCATGGACGTCGGGAGTGAAGTTGCGCATCATGCAGCCTATTACGCACAGTTTGTGTCGTAACAAGACGTCCTATGGTTTCACGAAAAGCATTATTCAACATAGTGGCGTTGTTGTCAGGGTTCCTCCGGGCCACAATCCATAGGTAGCAGTCTTCCACTGCAGTAGTGCAGCCTAAGCGAGGCATGTCATCGACAGTTCCTGTCTCTCTGTATCTCCTCCATGTCCGAACAACATCGCTTTGGTTCACTCCGAGACGTCTGGACACTACCCTTGTTGAGAGCCCTTCCTGGCACAAAGTAACAATGCGGATCCGATCGAACTGCGTTGTTGACCGTCTAGGCACTGTTGAACTACAGACAACACGAGCCGTATTCCTCCTTTCTGGTGGAATGACTGGAACTGATCGGCTGTCGGACGCCCTCCCTCTAATAGGCGCTGCTCATGCATGGTTGTTTATACCTTTGTGCGGTTTCAGTGACATCTGTGAACAGTCAAAAGGACTTTGTCTGTGATACATTATCCACAGTCAGCGTCTATCTTCAGTGGTTCTGGGAAATGGGGTGATGCAAAAGTTTTAGTAGTGTATGTTTATGTATAAGGCTAGTAAAGTCTCTGAAATAGTGTCATTTCATTTGTATAAGGGCTCATGACAGTGCTGTGGAAATGAATTGTACAAAGTTAAAATATATCTTCTTATCTATGTCGTAATAAAGTGAACTAATTTTATATGATAGTATTCACTCAGGCTCCTCAAAGCAGAGAACCCACCATTTTATCGACGACCATATTTTCGACGATTACAGCAAGTAGTGTTGGAGTCATGACTCGCCGCTAGGAGACGTTACTCATGCGGTGACGTAGCATTGAAAGACAATCAGTGTCCATTGCAGCTGCAGACAGTCGAGGTGGTTCTGGACGTGAGCAGGGCTTTATTCATAAAGATCTTTTATCAAAACAATAGCAACACGCTGCTGCTCTTCGCGACTATCGATACATTAAAGGAGTACGGAAAGCTCCTCTTTACTCACTACGTTTGAACTACATGATTCGGAGGTTCAAATTAAATAGGGATTTGGGAATTGCTCCTGCGACAAGCCGAAAGCCAATTGCGCCATGGCACAGGACGCAACGTGTGATCTCCAAGGAATGCGCGAGCTGTGTCAAGACAGCTGCACATTCCACTGTTCGAAAAGTGTGGGGAACATTTGTGAAATGGTACCTATAGTGCGGTTCCAGGCTTTCGTGGTAGCAGATGGTCGTCACATTGATCAAAGTTTGTAACCTGGAACTTAAACATAGTACACAAGTAACAAATGTAGCTGTAAATGTGCTTCTTCCAACGGTTTATTCGCTATTTCACTACTTATGTCCTTACAAATGTTCCCGTAAAGTTTCATTGTCTTACGATCACCCATTTTTACGGGTGCCCTCTCAAGTAGCGAAACTTTTATTACAACCACACTAAAATTGCCTTTATTTAGAGTGGGTGCTCACCCTGGTCGTATAATGGGCCTCGCAGCTGCCCGACATGTGGCAAATCGACGCGGCGTACTACACGTCTGCGGCTAGAGTGCCGCTCATTCAGGGATGTAGAGTTCAGGCGCTTCTCCACCCTCGTTTAAATAACGGGGTGGTTCCCAATTTCCGCCACAGAAAATACTGTACAGGTATACCAACAGTTAGGATATGGCCTCTCACAGATCAAAGCTTACACAATTCACAGCCAAGTGGCGCAGACAACTTCGTTCTCGTAGGCGGCTGTCGACTACGGTTGTAGGAAGGGCATCCGCCTGCGAAGTTAAAACTATATTTGTCAACACTTACGTACGGCAGAGTTCGTAACTAGACGAGGCAAATGCGAAAACGAAGAAGAATTTACAAACGATGCTCAAAATTAGAGCCTTAGCGGAAAGAGCAAACTGGCAGTTTCTATCCATCGTTTAGCTTCGACTGGCACAATTCTTGAAATCAATGGTTAATACCGTCTTAGAATTTCCCTCGTGTGTAGGGATTATTTGGGTTCAGCCCAACTTATCTTTTAGTATCTCCTACAGATCAAAACCACATGGATTTATATACGGGAAACGAGGAGGGCAGTGAACTACCGTCTCATAACAACTTGCCGTTAAACGGTATCCGCTTCTATGCGCACTGGTGACGTGGCAACTATCCTGCTTTATCCTGTATGAAATTACCGCACGTGTTTACGTCGGTTATGACTTCCCTGTAAAAATGACCTCTTTATTCCGGACTGGCGCCACACGTGTACAGAATTTCAGATATCCATTGTAATTATTGTTTTTCTTTCAAATGGTGATTGAAGTGCATCAGAAAAAAACAGCAAACACTGCAGTCACTAGCTTATGGTAGGTAAATATATATTTATTTATCTATCATATGGCATATACAATACTGGCCATTAAAATTGCTTCACCACGAAGATGACGTGCTACAGACGCGAAATTTAACCGACAGGAGGAAGATGCTGTGATATGCCAATGATTAGCTTTTCAGAGCATTCACACAAGGTTGGCGCCGTTGGCGACACCTACAACGTGCTGTCATGAGGAAAGTTTCCAACCGATTTCTTATACACAAACAGCAGTTGACCGACGTTGCCTCGTGAAACGTTGATGTGATGGCTCGTGTAAGGAGGAGAAAGGCGTACCACCACGTTTCCGACTTTGATAAAGGTCGGATTGTAGCCTATCGCGGTTGCGGTTTATCGTATCACGACATTGCTGCTAGCGTTGGTCGAGATCCAATGACTGTTAGCAGAATGTGGAATCGGTGGGTTCAGGAGGGTAATACGGAACGCCGTGCTGGATCCCAACGGCCTCGTATTGCTAGCAGCCGAGATGACAGCCATCTTATCCACATGGCTGTAACGGATCGTGCAGCCACGTCTCGATCTCTCAGTCAACAGATGGGGACGTTTGCAAGACAACAACCATCTGCACGAACAGTTCGACGACATTTGCAGCAGCATGGACTATCAGCTCAGAGACCATGGCTGCGGTTACCCTTGATGCTGCATCACCGACAGGAGCGCCTGCGATGGAGTACTCAACGACGAACCTGGGTGCACGAATGGCAAAACGTCATTTTTTCGGAAGAATCCAGGTTCTGTTTACAGCATCATGATGGTCGCATCCTCGTGATGACTGGGTGTTGTGTGATGTCATTAGGTTAGTTAGGTTTAAGTAGTTCTGAGTTCTAGGGGACTGATGACCATAGATGTTAAGTCCCATAGTGCTCAGAGCCATTTTGATGGTCACATCCGTGTTTGGCGACATCGCGGTGAACGCACACTGGAAGCGTGTATTCGTCATCGCCATACTGAAGTATCACTCGGCGTGATGATAGGGGGTGCCGTTGGTTACACGTCTCGGTCACCTCTTGTCCCATCGACGGCACTTTGAACAGTGGACGTTACATTTCAGATGTGTTACGACCCCTGGCTCTACCCTTCATTCGATCCCTGTGAAACCCTACATTTCAGCAGGATAATGCACGACCGCATGTTGCAGGTCTTGTACTGGCCTTTCTGGATACAGAAAATGTTAGACTGCTGCCCTGGGCAGCACATTCTCCAGATCTCTCACCAATTGAAAATGTCTGGTCAATGGTGACCAAGCAACTGGCTCGTTACAATACGCCAGTCACTACTCTTGATGAACTGTGGTATCGTGTTGAAGCTGCATGGGCAGCTCTACCTGTACACGCCATCCAAGCTCTGTTTGACTCAATGCCCAGGCGTATCAAGGCCGTTATTACGGCCAGAGGTGGTTGTTCTGGGTACTGATTTCTCAGGATCTATGCACCCAAATTGCGTGAATGTGTAATCACATGTCAGTTCTAGTATAATATATTTGGCGAATGACTACCCGTTTGTCATCTGCATTTCTTCTTGTGTTGCAATTTTAATGGCCAGTAGTGTATTAAGAATTTTTTAATCACAAGAATACCCCTGTATAAAAATTAGGAAGCTATTACATATTAACACTTCAGCATACTTATCCAGCATAATATAATGCAAATGAAATTAGTTAAGAGGCAAATACCAAGGTATTCTATATAATTTACCACTCCACTCGTCACTTTCACGGTATTTCCGGAAGGACCGTTGTAGGCACGTGGGTGACTTGTTAATACAATATGAGCAACTGTCTGTTGTTTAGTATCAGTCACAAGCGAGGGGTGAAGATTTCCCCCGTTTCTGGAGATTGTGGCCCGTTGAGATGCCTTTAACAGTACTCAAAATTGATCAGAGCTGGTCGAATCCAAACATTTTCTCGGATGCTGAGCAATATCAGGCGTTCTGGAGGAAAGTTTTGTTACCAAAAGTGTTTCCAATAACCAACAGTATTGAATTCTTCGTCTAGAATCCTAGCTACGATAAAGTGGGATGTCTTGATCTCAATCCTTCTCACTTCAGAGAGTACAGTATTGGAAGATCAGGGTTATCGACGTCCTCCCGATGACAACGTAATAGCGTACTCTTCCGATACCAAGAGGCTGACTTTAACTCAATATAGATTATCATTATTTGGGAGCAGATCATACTGACCCACTAACGATGCTCATGCATCCGCCAAGTCGTACATTTATTTTCTTTGCGCGTGGAGTATTAAACTATATGTGATCTTGCGGGCACTGGAGCGGATGAGACGTTCTTCCAATGCCAAATTTCTTGTCTGTTCCTATTATCTGAGTGCCCTTCACACTACACAACATTAGTATCCAGCAGGTAAAGTAGTCCAGAATATCCAGGATGCCCTCCTTCAACTATAGCGACTGGGAAAGGAGGTTCTTTCTGCTGGGTACCACTGCCAGATGAATATTACAGGCAACGGAAGCGCGGATCTAGAGGCATGGGCGAGTGTAGTAATCCTCGGTTATTTCAGTGTGGCATTCCCCTGAACGCTATAGTCTCGCTGTTGAGATGCCGAGTCTTGGGCCGGTGGTGGAAGGACTAGTGGCTGGAAGTCACGGACAATAAGCTCCGTCTAGTAAAGCCCACAACGCGGCCCTTGCGTATCTCCTTCCAGCTACGTCGGTGGGACGAGCACCTCCTCATTCGTCTTCGCATAGGCCACAGCCGTATGACACCTGACTTCTTGCTCCAGCGAAAGGCCCTACAATGTGTGGTGCTTATGGCGTACGGATTACTATGTGTCACATTTTATTGGACTGTATTTTATTTTCGGATCAGCGGGCCGCGGCGAATTTGCCGATGGATCTGTCCTCTATTTTAAGTAACGTTCAAACGGGTGTGGTTCGAATTTTATGAACTGTCCAACATCTTTCCCAAAATTTTACGGAGTTGGTTTTAATATGTTAACAAGATGACTGGCCAACCCACGTTTTTTTGTAAGTGGTCAGCCTGTTACATTTCTCTGTGCCTTTCTTTTTGCTCCTTTGTCATTTTACTCGTCTTTTAATCTCATATATACCTACTTTTAGGATTTTAAGGAGATGGGACCTGGATAAACTGAAAGAACCAGAAGTTGCAGAGACTTTCAGGGAGAGCATTAGGGAACGATTGACAAGAACGGGGGAAAGAAATACAGTAGAAGAACAATTGGTAGCTTTGAGAGATGAAATAGTGAAGGCAGCAGAGGATCAAGTAGGTAAAAAGACGTGGGCTAGTAGAAATCCTTGGGTAACATAAGAAATATTGAATCTTATTGATGAAAGGAGAAAATATAAAATGCAGTAAATGAATCAGACAAAAAGGAATACAAACGTCTCAAAAATGAGGTCGACAGGAAGTGCAAAATGGCTAAGCAGGGATGGCTGCAGGACAAATGTAAGGATGTAGAGTGTTATATCACTAAGGGTAAGATAGATACAGCTTACAGGAAAATTAAAGAGACCTTTGGAGAAAAGAGAACCACATGTATTAATATCAAGAGCTCAGATGCAAACTCAGTTTTAAGCAAAGAAGGGAAATCAGAAAGGTGGAAGGAGTATATAGAGGGTCTATACAAGGGCGATGTACTGGAGGACAATATTATGGAAATGGAAGAGGACGTAGATCAAGATGAAATGGGAGATACGACACTGCGTGAAGAGTTTGACAGAGTACTGAAAGACCTAAGTCGAAAAAAGGCTCCGGGAGCAGACAACATTAAAACTACTGATACCCTTGGGAGAGCCAGCCCTGACAAAACTTTACCACCTGGTGAGGTAGATGTATGAGACAGGCGAAATACCCTCAGACTTCAAGAATTCCAATCCCAAAGAAAGCGAGTGTTGACATATGTGAACATACCGAACTATCACTTTAATAAGTCACGGCTGAAAAATACTAACACGAATTCCTTATAGACGAATGGAAAAACTGGTAGAAGCCGACCCTGGGGAAGATCAGGCTGGATTCCGTAGAAATGTCGGAACACGTGAGGCAATACTGACCCTACGACTTATCTTAGAAGAAAGATTAAGGAAAGGCAAACCTACGTTTCTAGCATTTGTAGACTTAGAGAAAGCTTTTGACAATGTTGACTGGAATACTCTCTTTGAAATTCTGAAGGTGGCAGGGGTAAAATACAGGGAGCGAAAGGCTATTTACAATTTGTCCAGAAATCAGATGGCAGTTACAAGAGTCGAGGGACATGAAAAGGAAGCAGTGGTTGGGAAGGGAGTGAGACAGGGTTGTAGCCTCTCCACGATGCTATTCAATCTGTATATTGAGCAAGCAATAAATGAAACAAAAGAAAAGTTCGGAGTAGGTATTAAAATCCATGGAGAAGAAATTAAAACTTTGAGGTTCGCCGATGACATTGTAATTCAGTCAGAGACAGCAAAGGACGTGGAAGAGCAGTTGAACGGAATGGACAGTGTCTTGAAAGGAGGATATAATATGAGCATCAACAAAAGCAAAACGAGGATAATGGAATGTAGTCAAATTAAGTCGGGTGATGCTGAGGGAATTAGATTAGGAAAGGAGACACTGAAAGTAGTAGATACGTTTTGCTATTTGGGGAGCGAAATAATTATGATGGTCGAAGCAGGGAGGATATAAAACGTAGACTGGCAGTAGCAAGGAAAGCGTTTCTGAAGAAGATAAATTTGTAAACATCGAGTATAGATTTAAGTGTCAGGAAGTCGTTTCTGAGAGTATTTGTGTGGAGAGTAGCCATGTATGGAAGTGAAACATAGACGATAAATAGTTTAGACAAGAAGCGAATAGATGCTTTCGAAACGTGGTGCTACAGAAGAATGCTGAATGATGTATAGATGACATAACTAATGAGGAGATAGTGAAGAGAATAGGGGAGAAGAGAATTTTGTGGCACAACTTGACTAGAAGAAGGGATCGGTTGGTAGGACATGTCTGAGGCATCAAGGGATCACCAATATAGTATTGGAGGACAGCGTGGATGGTAAAAATCGTATAGGAGACCAAGAGATGAATACACTAAGCAGATTAAGAAGGATGTAGGTTGCAGCAGGTACTGGGAGATGAAAATCTTGCACAGGATAGAATAGCATGGAGAACTGCATCAAACCAGTCCTTGGACTGAAGACCACAGCAACAACAACAACATAGCTACTATTACTATTTCTCCGTTGTTTTAGCTCACATGAGGTAGGGTGTTTGTGATGGCAGTTCGAGTGTATTTGATTTTATCCACATTCCTTTGTTTTAATGAGTGTAAAGACGCTGATAACCTCACCGCCAAGCGCCCATTAGCTCTAGAACACACACACACAGACACACACACACACGCATCATTAAACCACACACACAATACTCTGCTTTTGAGTATAACAATCTGAGTGCCGATTCTGGATCCCCAGCTAGTGCCACAAATCTTTTGGACAACGTTATTCTGCTCTTGAGTTAAATAGATGTTCGCATCAAGTGTTCTACTTAAGATTATCCTAGAATATTGTTGATGCATATTATGATAAAGTTTGTCTCCCCGAAAATAGACATCAAAGGTTCTGTGTGATAATTTACTGAACAGATGAATACTCGCAACATCTGTCTGCGTTAGACTGAACCGATGCACTAATTCACTACACGGTTACATGGACAGCACGTACTGCAAGACTCACAAACTGGGCTTCACCCGGTATAGCTTAAAAAGTTCCAGAGAGTCTTAGTACACCTCATTTTACTTGCCTAAGTGTCTTCCTGTAGCTTTACAGTCGCAATGTGCCCAGACACTCGCTCTGATGACTGCTATACCTTTTATAATGGTTTTATGATACATATGCAAATGTGAAGTGGTAATGTGTAAGATACAGAACTCCCACGGTACATAATTTTGAGTATCCTCTATGAAATGGGGGCTATATGTCTCGAAAACGTTTATTCGTCCACATCAAATCAATGGTTTTAAACCACGTAGAAAGCGGTTTTGAACTTAAATAACATAGAAAATACTTTTCGTTACAGTTCCTGACTATATTTGGTATGTTTTAGTTGCGGTAAAAGTTTTTACATTCGCAGCTCGTTCACACGTGTTGTCGCTGACACAGAGGTTTTGCCTTCGTACATTACTGTTACTATTATTGTGAAGAAAAGTAGTTTTACTCGCTGTACATGAGGGCAGACAAATAAAAATGAGTCGCATGAAGAAAAAATTGTATTATTTCAAAGCTAATAGCCATAACCGTTAATACGATAGATTTATCCCACTGTGAGACAAGACGGTGCTTTTGTGGAAAAAGGTTTTGGGTTGGCTGCTAAACAATAGTTGTTCTCAGGCTTGCATCTATTGGGCTTGTTTCAAATGGCTCTGAGCACTATGCGACGTAGCTTCTGAGGTCATCAGTCGCCTAGAACTTAGAACTAAATAAATCTAGCTAACCTAAGGACATCACACACATCCGTACCTGATGCAGCATTCGAACCTGCGACCGTAGCAGTCGCTCGGTTCCAGACTGTAGCGCCTAGAACCGCACGGCCACACCGGCCGGCTTGCATCCATTCGCCCGTATGAAATCGACACCCACGAATACTTTCCTTCAGGGCTAAAAAAAAATGGAAATTGAGTGGGGAGACATTGGGACTGTATGGAGGATGTGTAAGCTATTCCCAGCGTAGCCGAAACAACCTTGATACCACGGACGACATCACTTATTAAGATTTCTTGCAACAACTGAATTCGTTGAACCAAAAGATCAAATTCACATTCGATATATGAGAAAATATCGTGTAAAACGAAGAAAAGGGTTTCTTTTTTTTTTTTTTTTTTTTGGTCATCAGTCTACTGACTGGTTTGATGCGGCCCGCCACGAATTCCTTTCCTGTGCTAACCTCTTCATCTCATAGTAGCACTTGCAACCTACGTCCTCAATTATTTGCTTGACGTATTCCAATTTCTGTCTTCCTCTACAGTTTTTGCCCTCTACAGCTCCCTCTAGTACCATGGAAGTCATTCCCTCATGTCTTAGCAGATGTCCTATCATCCTGCCCCTTCTCCTTATCAGTGTTTTCCACATATTCCTTTCCTCTCCGATTCTGCGTAGAACCTCCTCATTCCTTACCTTATCAGTCCACCTAATTTTCAACATTCGTCTATAGCACCACAGCTCAAATGCTTCGATTCTCTTCTGTTCCGGTTTTCCCACAGTCCATGTTTCACTACCATACAATGCTGTACTCAAGACGTACATCCTCAGAAATTTCTTCCTCAAATTAAGGCCGGTATTTGATATTAGTAGACTTCCCTTGGCCAGAAATGCCTTTTTTGCCATAGCGAGTCTGCTTTTGATGTCCTCCTTGCTCCGTCCGTCATTGGTTATTTTACTGCCTAGGTAGCAGAATTCCTTAACTTCATTGACTTCGTGACCATCAATCCTGATGTTAAGTTTCTCGCTGTTCTCATTTCTACTACTTCTCATTACCTTCGTCTTTCTCCGATTTACTCTCAAACCATACTGTGTACTCATTAGACTGTTCATTCCGTTCAGCAGATCATTTAATTCTTCTTCACTTTCACTCAGGATAGCAATGTCATCAGCGAATCGTATCATTGATATCCTTTCACCTTGTATTTTAATTCCACTCCTGAAGCTTTATTTTATTTCCATCATTGCTTCCTCGATGTACAGATTGAAGAGTAGGGGCGAAAGGCTACAGCCTTGTCTTACACCCTTCTTAATACGAGCACTTCGTTCTTGATCGTCCACTCTTATTATTCCCTCTTGGTTGTTGTACATATTGTATATGACCCGTCTCTCCCAATAGCTTACCCCTATTTTTTCAGAATCTCGAACAGCTTGCACCATTTTATATTGTCGAACGCTTTTTCCAGGTCGACAAATCCTATGAAAGTGTCTTGATTTTTCTTTAGCCTTGCTTCCATTATTGGCCGTAACGTCAGAATTGCCTCTCTCGTCCCTTTACTTTTCCTAAAGGCAAACTGATCGTCACCTAGCGCATTCTCAGTTTTCTTTTCCATTCTTCTGTATATTATTCTTGTAAGCAGCTTCGATGCATGAGCTGTTAAGCTGATTGTGGGATATTCTCGCACTTGTCAGCTCTTGCCGTCTTCGGAATTGTGAGGATGATGCTTTTCCGAAAGTCAGATGGTATGTCGCCAGACTCATATATTCTACACACCAACGTGAATAGTCGTTTTGTTGCCACTTCCCCCAATGATTTTATAAATTCTGATGGAATGTTATCTATCCCTTCTGTCTTATTTGACCGTAAGTCCTCCAAAGTTCTTTTAAATTCCGATTCTAATACTGGATCCGCTATCTCTTCTAAATCGACTCCCGTTTCTTCTTCTATCACATCAGACAAATCTTCACCCTCATAGAGTCTTTCAATGTATTCTTTCCACCTATCTGCTCTCTCCTCTGCATTTAGCAGTGGAATTCCCGTTGCACTCTTAATGTTACCACCGTTGCTTTTAATGTCACCAAAGGTTGTTTTGACTTTCCTGTATGCTGAGTCTGTCCTTCCGACAATAATATCTTTTTAGATGTCTTCGCATTTTTCCTGCAGCCATTTCGTCTTAGCTTCCCTGCACTTCCCATTTATTTCATTCCTCAGCGACTTGTATTTCTGTATTCCTGATTTTCCCGGAACATGTTTGTACTTCCTCCTTTCATCAATCAACTGAAGTATTTCTTCTGTTACCCATGGTTTCTTCGCAACTACCTTCTTTGTACCTATGTTTTCCTCCCCAACTTCTGTGATGGCCCTTTTTAGAGAAGTCCATTCCTCTTCAACTGTACTGCCTAATGCGCTATTCTTTATTGCTGTATCTATATCGTTAGAGAACTTCAAACGTATCTCGTCATTCCTTAGTACTTCCGTATCCCACTTCTTTGCGTATTGATTCTTCCTGACTAATGTCTTGAACTTCAGCCTACTCTTCATCACTACTATATTGTGATCTGAGTCTATATCTGCTCCTGGGTACGCCTTACAGTCCGGTATCTGATTTCGGAATCTCTGTCTGACCATGATGTTATCTAATTCAAATCTTCCCGTATCTCCCGGCCTTTTCCAAGTATACCTCCTCCTTTTGTGATTCTTGAACAGGGTATTCGCTATTACTAGCTGAAACTTGTTACAGATCTCAATTAGTCTTTCTCCTCTTTCAGTCCTCGTCCCAAGCCCATATTCTCCTGTAACCTTTTCTTCTACTCCTTTCCCTATAACTGCATTCCAGTCGCCCATAACTATTTGATTTTCGTCCCCCTTTACATACTGCATTACCCTTTCAATATCCTCATACACTTTCTCTATATCTGTTCATCTTCAGCTTGGGACGTCGGCATGTATACCTGAACTATCGTTGTCGGTGTTGGTCTGCTGTCGATTCTGATTAGAACAACCCGGTCACTGAACTGTTCACAGTAACACATCCTCTGCCCTACCTTCCTATTCATAACGAATCCTACACCTGTTAAAGCATTTTCTGCTGCTGTTGATATTACCCGATACTCATCTGACCAGAAATCCTTGTCTTCCTTCCACTTCACTTCACTGACCCCTACTATATCTAGATTGAGCCTTTGCATTTCCCTTTTCAGATTTTCTAGTTTCCCTACCACGTTCAAGCTTCTGACATTCCACGCCCCGACTCGTAGAACGTTATCCTTTCGTTGATTATTCAACCTTTTGCTCATGGTAACCTCCCCGTTGGCAGTCCCCTCCCGGAGATCCGAATGGGGGATTATTCCGGAATCTTTTGCCAATGGAGAGATCATCATGATACTTCTTCAATTACAGGCCACATGTCCTGTGGATAAACGTTACGTGTCTTTAATGCAGTGGTTTCCATTGCCTTCTGCATCCTCATGTCGTTGATCATTGCTGATTCTTCCGCTTTTAGGGGCAATTTCCCACCCCTAGGACAAGAGAGTGCCCTGAACCTCTATCCGCTCCTCCGCCCTCTTTGACAAGGCCGTTGGCAGAATGAGGCTGACTTCTTATGCCGGAAGTCTTCGGCCGCCAATGCTGATTATTTATCAAAATTTAGGGCGTGGCGGGGATCAAACGCGGGACCGAAGACGTTTTGAATATGAATCAAAGACGCTACCCCTAGACCACGGATCCTGAGAACAGCGTCTACCGTAAACCGATGTATGCAGATTTGTACTTTCATGCTTCCAGTTGTCATGCCCCCTCGCAACGAGGTGTTCTAAGAACACTATTGCGCAGAGGTCGCGAAATGTCTGACCAAGGCAGTCTTGCAGCCAAACTGTAGCACCTATAGGCCATGTTTGGTATGCACGATTACAGCAACCACCAGATACAACGTGCTATAAGGACGAAGAAACCAAGGCCACTGCCTGCTTAGGATGAAGAGAAAAATGTTCCGATAGCAATTATCCCATACCTCGAAGATACATCGGCAAAAACGGGAAGAATACTGCCGAAGCGCCCATCATCCAAGACGACAGCCGTGTTTGGCTCAATTATGGATGACCTAGACTTCCAGAAACGGTGAATCTACGTATTTCCTGCCAGTGTGGGAAAAGACCGCTGGAGAGAGGGGAGGGATATAATGGCGGCGCCCAAAGGTCATAGGGAACGCTTGAAGATAGCATGATGTCAGTATGGCGAAACATCGCATTATTTCGACTATGCTCTCCTGCTGAAAATCCGAGAAATATTCAAAATTTTCTTACGCAGGGAAAATCGAAAATCATAGATCAGATGCACTCCCACTAATGCGAACTGTGGACTAACATTTGACCTACCCACTGCCAGTATGTGTTACGTGATATAAACGATTAACATTCTTACAGATGGTTAGCTATGTAGTCACTATTTAAAGCTCATTTTGGCAATCACCTAGACAGTCATGTCTTTTGAGTTCCTGTATCTAAGCACATACATTGTCCAGGGGCAGTTTCAGTTATTGCAAGACAATACACGTACTTATATTCATTCTGCTCGTTCATCTATGCCACTCCTTTTAATAATACGGAAGGGCAGGTAATTGGGCTCATATAAACTATTACGACAGCTTACATCCACACGATATCATGGCTATGAAACCTATGAGTTTAAATGTTACGTTATTTGTGGTATACGCTCAGTTGTCGGGGACATTTCGTGGACATGTTTGCTTTCACCAAAACGACAAATATTGGAGTTTACCAGGGAAAAGTTTACATATTTCCGAGGCGAACTTCCGAATAAAAGCACATTTATGTTTCTACAGAAATAAAAATGAACTTCCCGTCGTAGTGGAGAGCTCGGGACTTCAGAACTACATGCATGCACTACCGCTCAGACGTCCTTACTATGTAGAGGTTAACAAATCTTGTTTGATTGACAGCTGCATCCAAAACTTAATTATCTATTGTGTGCTGCGTATTTTTCAGGCATTTCTTGTAAACGTTTATTTTTTGTTTATCTGAGGCGGAGGAATATCAGAACAAGAGCAACCATCTATATTTCTAACTGCTAAAATAGCCATGCAGTCAGGTGGCTTGCGGAGTAAGGATGTAGATGTAGATGCCTATCTAATTGCTTCCAGAGGCGATAAAAATCTCATTTTCAGTATTTCATATAACTATTGACGAAATTTAAAAATTTAAAATGCTGCTATAAACCACTTTAAAGGCTGAACGCGATATGTAAAGTATTAAAGTTACTTTTGGTTTTGACTTCAAATGGATCTAAGCACTATGGGACTTAACATCTGAGGTCATCAGTCCCTTAGACTTAGAACAAGTTAAACCTAACTAACCTAAGGACGTCACACGCATCCATGACCGATGCAGGATTCGAACCTGCGACTGTGCAGTCGCACGGTTCCGGACTGAAGCGCCTAGAACCACTCGGCCACAGCAGCCAGGTGGTTTTGACTGTTTAATGCATCTGTAGGTGAATAAACTGAAAGTAATAAAACCATCATAATTAGGGTTGTTCCTGTGGTTCCAGATATGCAATTTCTTGTAGCCCTAAAGTCGAGTATTTAACACATTAGCAGATTTTAATCAGATGCTTGAAATTTATTTATACATGATAATTCGATTCTGTAAACTATCGTGTGTGGAGAGATTTACAGTTAGGGCACTATTTGTCGTTGATTTAGAACTGGCAAGACGATAATATCTTCGCTATATCTGTGCGTTAAAAATATGACATAACGATATTAAGTCTACCTTCGGAATGCTAATAACCAGTATTTGCCCATTAAGAATCTTTTGAACTTGATAAAAATTCTTCTTAAAACTGTCCCACAGCTTTGATCAAAGCCGATTTAAGTGTACAACCAAAATGCTTTTCTAACACTTTACTTCGAATAGGTTCGACAGCTTCGTTATCAACTGGCAGACATTAAATCTCAAACTGGTAATGCAGCACTGGCAGATTACTAAGCTCGAATTACGTTCGATTTGCAGCTGACAATTGGAATTTTCTAAAGGGTTTTGTAACGTTATTTATTTTTTAACTGCAAATTCCTTAACCTTTGTTATAAAGGGAGTGGAAGGACTTGACCATACAGTGACCATTTCATTTCAACATATTTATTTGCATCGTAGATAAATCATTAAGACAATTACAATCATAAATCAGATAATAATTTCTTTAAGAAACGCCACTCAGGCAAACTTTACAAATTGCTTGTTATAAAACCACAAATGAATTAATCTCTTTGAAAACGTTTAAAAAGCCGCCACTCAGGCCAATTTTACAACCTGCTTCTTATATAAAACCACAAGCAAATTAATCTCTTTGCAAACATTAAAAGACACCGCCACTCGGGCCAAGTAAATCATTTAAAATAAACTTTACATCAAATAACCAGGTAACCAATTATTATTTGCACATAGATTGAAAAGCATCCTCCCCCCGCGCGAGATATTACCAAACAACTTTACAAGGTTATAGACAGTTTGATCAGTAATAACCCAATTATTTCCGCCTTAAAATTGGCAGACGCCACTAAGGCTGAATTGCACCGCAATTTTAGAAAACGGTTTCAATTAAGACACATTCGTCTAGAAATCCCTCAAAATTCTTAAGACAAATATTTGAAACATTTAACCCGGGCAACCTTGCAGAGCCACCACAAGTTTTAGAAAACTGCAGCTTGTACAATAACTGAGGCCAGAGATCGGGAGGCCGCGACTTGGCCACGAACGGTGGAGGCGACTGAGTACTTGTCTTCGAAGTAAGATGTGGACTCCGTTTGTACTTCCAGCCCGTTCAGAACACCGAAATCGGAAACAAACAGCACACGCGAGCTCAGGCCAAGCCCACCGCCCGTACGCCCGCTAGTAATTTAAAAGGGGAGGCTCTGCACTTCGGTGGCCCACTGCTTCCGATCTCTGAAACATAAATCAGAAGCGACATCTACATCTACATCTACATGACTACTCTGCAATTCACATTTAAGTGCTTGGCAGAGGGTTCGTTGAACCACAATCATACTGTCTCTCTACAATTCCACTCCCGAACAGCGCGCGGGAAAAACGAACACCTAAACCTTTCTGTTCGAGCTCTGATTTCTCTTATTTTATTTTGATGATCATTCCTACCTATGTAGGTTGGGCTCAACAAAATATT
Source organism: Schistocerca nitens (assembly GCF_023898315.1). Lineage (NCBI taxonomy): Eukaryota > Metazoa > Arthropoda > Insecta > Orthoptera > Acrididae > Schistocerca > Schistocerca nitens. The sequence continues at coordinate 1,187,792,001 of NC_064614.1, read as the reverse complement.
TTCGCATTCGGAAGAGAAAGTTGGTGACTGAAATTTCGTAAATACACTCCTGGAAATGGAAAAAAGAACACATTGTCACCGGTGTGTCAGACCCACCATACTTGCTCCGGACACTGCGAGAGGGCTGTACAAGCAATGATCACACGCACGGCACAGCGGACACACCAGGAACCGCGGTGTTGGCCGTCGAATGGCGCTAGCTGCGCAGCATTTGTGCACCGCCGCCGTCAGTGTCAGCCAGTTTGCCGTGGCATACGGAGCTCCATCGCAGTCTTTAACACTGGTAGCATGCCGCGACAGCGTGGACGTGAACCGTATGTGCAGTTGACGAACTTTGAGCGAGGACGTATAGTGGGCATGCGGGAGGCCGGGTGGACGTACCGCCGAATTGCTCAACACGTGGGGCGTGAGGTCTCCACAGTACATCGCTGTTGTCGCCAGTGGTCGGCGGAAGGTGCACGTGCCCGTCGACCTGGGACCGGACCGCAGCGACGCACGGATGCACGCCCAGACCGTAGGATCCTACGCAGTGCCGTAGGGGACCGCACCGCCACTTGCCAGCAAATTAGGGACACTGTTGCTCCTGGGGTATCGGCGAGGACCATTCGCAACCGTCTCCATGAAGCTGGGCTACGGTCCCGCACACCGTTAGGCCGTCTTCCGCTCACGCCCCAACATCGTGCAGCCCGCCTCCAGTGGTGTCGCGACAGGCGTGAATGGAGGGACGAATGGAGACGTGTCGTCTTCAGCGATGAGAGTCGCTTCTGCCTTGGTGCCAATGATGGTCGTATGCGTGTTTGGCGCCGTGCAGGTGAGCGCCACAATCAGGACTGCATACGACCGAGGCACACAGGGCCAACACCCGGCATCATGGTGTGGGGAGCGATCTCCTACACTGGCCGTACACCACTGGTGATCGTCGAGGGGACACTGAATAGTGCACGGTACATCCAAACCGTCATCGAACCCATCGTTCTACCATTCCTAGACCGGCAAGGGAACTTGCTGTTCCAACAGGACAATGCACGTCCGCATGTATCCCGTGCCACCCTACGTGCTCTAGAAGGTGTAAGTCAACTACCCTGGCCAGCAAGATCTCCGGATCTGTCCCCCATTGAGCATGTTTGGGACTGGATGAAGCGTCGTCTCACGCGGTCTGCACGTCCAGCACGAACGCTGGTCCAACTGAGGCGCCAGGTGGAAATGGCATGGCAAGCCGTTCCACAGGACTACATCCAGCATCTCTACGATCGTCTCCATGGGAGAATAGCAGCCTGCATTGCTGCGAAAGGTGGATATACACTGTACGAGTGCCGACATTGTGCATGCTCTGTTGCCTGTGTCTATGTGCCTGTGGTTCTGTCAGTGTGATCATGTGATGTATCTGACCCCAGGAATGTGTCAATAAAGTTTCCCCTTCCTGGGACAATGAATTCACGGTGTTCTTATTTCAATTTCCAGGAGTGTAGATCTCGCCGCGACGAAAAACGTCTTTGATGTAATGACTTCCATCCCAATTCGCGTGTCATATCTGCCACACTCTCTCCCCTACTACGTGATAATACAAAACGAGCTGCCCTTTTTGCACCCTTTCGATGTCCTCCGTCAATCCCACCTGGTAAGGATCCCACACCGCGCAGCAATATTCTAACAGAGGACGAACGAGTGTAATGTAAGTTGTCTCTTTAGTGGACTTGTTGCATCTTCTAAGTGTCCTGTCAATGAAACGCAACCTTTGGCTCGCCTGCCCCACAATATTATCTATGTGGTCTTTCCAACTGAAGTTGTTCGTAATTTTAACACCCAGGTACTTAGTTGAATTGACAGCCTTGAGAATTATACTATTTATCGATAATCGAATTCCAACGGATTTCTTTTGGAACTCATGTGGATTACCTCACACTTTTCGTTATTTAGCGTCAACTGCCACCTGCCACACCATACAGCAATCTTTTCTAAATCGCTTTGCAACTGATACTGGTCTTCGGATGACCTTAGTAGACGGTAAATTACAGCATCATCTGCGAACAACCTAAGAGAACTGCTCAGATTGTGACCCAGGTCATTTATATAGATCAGGAACAGCAGAGGTTCCAGGACGCTTCCCCGGGGAACAGCTGATATCACTTCAGTTTTACTCGATGATTTGCCGTCTATTACTACGAACTGCGACCTTCCTGACAGGAAATCACGAATCCAGTCGCACAACTGAGACGATACCCCATAGGCCCGTAGCTTGATTAGAAGTCGCTTGTGAGGAACGGTGTCAAAAGCTTTCTGGAAATCTAGAAATACGGAATCAACTTGAGATCCCCTGTCGATAGCGGCCATTACTTCGTGCGAATAAAGAGCTAGCTGCGTTGCACAAGAACGATGTTTTCTGAAACCATGCTGATTACTTATCAATAGATCGTTCCCTTCGAGGTGATTCATGATGTTTGAATACAGTATATGCTCCAAAACCCTACTGCAAACCGACGTCAATGATTTAGGTCTGTAGTTCGATGGATTACTCCTACTACCTTTCTTAAACACTGGTGCGACCTGCGCAATTTTCCAATCTGTAGGTACAGATCTATCGGTGAGCGAGCGGTTGTATATGAGTGCTAAGTAAGGAGCAACAACAGGGAACCAAACAAATCTTCCTTCACCTTAATACTCAAATTGACAATAATAAAACTAATTTCATTCCTTTAACCAGAACCACGTACACTAATTATGCAAACGAAACTGGCTCATTAAAACCCGAGCATCACATGGAGCACCTCATGTGGGCCTGTAAGGTACCACACGGCAATCTTTAGACACAGAATATAGATCGCTCGGTAAGGCTGCGTACACGTATCAATTTTTGTTTTTTGTTTTTTGACACTTTCCAGCTAAAGTAAGAATAATACTATTAGGAACTAAGCACACACTTAATAAGAGGCGTGAAATATCACATCACAGTCCGTGCAACACTTTGCTGCCTCAAGAGTAACCATCCTTATAATTCACTAATCGTTGGTGGGACTTGAATTACTTAACTTGATGCCAGCTGCTGGATCGATGTGGCGAAGACACCAGACGCTGCTTAGTCCGATAGTAACAGGGTGTTCCTTCAAGGAAGCGAGCACACGCATAGCTTCACGAGGTTGCCAAGAAGCCACAGCGCCGGCCCGCTGTTACTGACCCCAGTACGATCAAGCTCTAACTGCCGCCCGTACTCAGGCACGCCGTGCTCGCCGTCGTCTCTCCAACGTCTCCCTAATACGCGCACTTCCGCCTGCCGTGCCCAACCTTGTTCCCCCCTCTTCCACGAGGTACTGCCCCAATATCCTGAGCCGGTCCAGGCTCCAAAGACAAACTTCTGCCAGAGGGAATCGATAGTGCCTAAACCAAAGATATCCCTGGCGCCAGTCCCGCCACGACTCAGGTTTATCACTGAAGTGTGAGTATGTATAAGTGTCAATGGAAACTCTGAGATGAAAGCGTGCCACACAAAAACAACCTACGTAATTTTTTGTTAAAAGAAATGTGACCAAGGGCTTCACCAGGGCTATCAATTAGCATAAAAGACACTGATAACTGTTTAGAGTGAGACAATGAAAGCCATCTATAGCAACAGCTTTTTGCTATCCCCATTCCTGCGGTTGATCTCGTGGTGAAATAGTATATGAATTGTAAGTGTGGTTTCATAATCTTTAATTCTTGGCCAGAGTGGAGAACGTATATCTGAAATGTTCCGTAGTGGCTGTCACTAAAATACGAGAGAATTTGCTCCAGCTGGAAGCTTTGTACGCGAACAGGATTTCACCCTCTGTTTGTGTTGTAGCCGCAGCCGCCGAATTCACGGTGGTGGGTTACAGGCCTCTAGTTCGCGAGGACGCCCGCCAGAGGCAACCACAACGGACACAAAGGCTCATTTCCGGGAAATGCCGGCTGCTCGTCCGGATGACGGATGCCTCGCTGCACAGGGATAGAGAGGAACTGTGCACTGCCGGTACATATTGCGGCCGGCGAATATGAAACGTGCACTGCCCCTACTAAGATCTCAACAGGTCTTGTGTCGTGTCCTAAGAGCAGACAATCACCGTTCCTAAATTAGAAATAATGTTCTATTGAATTACATAAAAAATCTAGAGCAAATGTGGTAGTGCGGACAAATATAAATTAAAAGGGATGCAACAGAACTATCGATAAAAGCTGCTTCGGTAGGCGTTTTTACGAAAGGTAGTCTAAAATATAATTTGGAATGCAGCCCTAGAACGAATTCAGTTACAGTTGGGACAATAATTAAGACAGAAATAATGATGTTAAAGAAGTCCAATAGTACCATGATGACTTAGAATATTAGCGGCCAATGTGGACACGGTTAAGTTTAGTGTAGTTATGTCTACGTTCCATTACCCTCAGCATGATCACGATCTAAATAATAAAAAAAAATGTTCAAATGTGTGTGAAATCTTATGGGACTTAACTGCTAAGGTCATCAGTCCCTAAGCTTACACACTACTTAAGCTAAATTATCCTAAGGACAAACACACACACACACACACACACACACACACACACACATGCCCGAGGTAGGACTCGAACCTCCGCCAGGAGCAGCCGCACAGTCCATGACTGCAGCGCCCCTGACCGCTCGGCTAATCCCGCGCGGCCACGATTTGCACAAATCATCTCTCTCTCTCTCTCACACACACACACCACATTGTATTACTACAGATTCAAAAACTATTTTATGGAGGATGAAGAGTTGCCCAGAAGAAACGATTTCAATTATTGCTTAAAGGTTATTTTATCATTATTACATTCCTTATAGCAGTGAGTTATTTGTCCAAGATATTAATGGCTGAATCATCATACCTTGCTACGCTGCGCTAAGACTTAGTGATGGTAAACATAAGCTACTTCTCCTTCCTTTCCTCCAGGAACAATGGTCAGTATTCAGGGATATGACAGGAACGATCATTCGAAGCAAAAACGTCTAGCACACATGAGCTCTAAAGCACTTACTTTAAGTGTTTGTACCTTTGTTCAGAAAAAGAGATATGTTTCGCATAGCAAAGATGAACCAGTGCATTTAAGGTAAGCCGTTTAGAGCTCACGTTGTTGTATTAATCTAAAAAACGGAAAGCTAAGAGATTGCAGCAGAATACATTTTTTATGGAGTATCGTAGACGAAAAGCCCTCATTCCTGTTCTATCCATGAATATTCACTATTCCTTCTGGGATATAATATATTTATGAACATTACACTGACATTAGAGTTGTGGCTGATCGTTACCACCGAAATTTATAAGGAAGTAAATATAATACGAGTCTGTTGTTTGTGTGTCTAATTCCTTAAATAGCTGCCCATAACAGGTTGTGGAGTATATTGAACATATTATCATTGTTACACGCTTCTGTGCGGCAAGTCTTCCTTTCTCAGTGACGAGTTACTTCAGAATGACATCTGTGAAACGTAAGAGGTAAAGTAAATCATCTTTTTCCACTTGTTAACCCCCAAAATCAGATATTTTTAATGCTGCGGCCATGCCTTATGCACGGCCGAATTCCATGTAATGTGATTTATCTAAGTTCAGTGGCTGTCCTTTTACAGTATCGATCCTTGTGTTGAAACCGTAGTCATTATTCCCCACTGTGAAGATGCTGTTTTCTTGTGCACGCTTTACACCTACATCTATACACATACCACACAAGTTACAGTACGGGGTTTGCCGGAATGTACTTTGCACCCCGACTAGTCAGTTCCTTTCCCGTCCAACTCGCAAATGGAAGGGGAGAAAAACAGCTGTTCGTACACCTCCGTACGAGCCCTAATTTCTGCTATGCTATCTTCGTGATACACACGTGAATGTATGTTGGCGGCAGTTGAACCGTTCAGCAGCCAGCTTCAAATACCAGTTCTCAAACTTTTCTCGAAAATGATGTCACCTTCCCTTCACGGTTTCCTATTTGAGTTCATGAAGCATCTCCATAACGCTTGCCTGTTGTTCGATCCGACCGTCAACAAATCTAGCAGGGCGCCTCTGAACTGCTTCGATGTCTTCCTTTAATCCGACCTGGTGCGGATCCCAAATACTCGAGCAAAACGAAGGAATGGGGCCACCGGCATCCCGTATGCGGTCTCCTTTAAGATGAACCACACTTTCTCTGAATTTGAAACTTCGCCTTTGAATGTAAAGAATGACTGTACTGGTAAAACTTCTACGTTTCTTGGTTTTCAAACCCCAGAGTGAAACTGAACGTACTGAGACTGTTTTCTCTTTACTTATTCTGATCGTCACTAAACTGACACACAATATTTTAGTGCAACGCAATCTGATTTTCAGTAATCCCTACAAAAGAATAGCCCTAACAATAACCTATACCCTTCATTAATCACTTATCTCACAAAAATCTTCGTTACTCGAACTACTGCAATACAGCGAGCGCCAATACTGCCAGCTAAAGAATAGTTTCTACTTACTGAAGGCACTAAATACTGATAGGCATATAGTTACCAAATGAAAGATTTTGATAGAGAACAAACAATGCATTTGCCTGGTTCAAGCGTCATTATATATATATATATATATATATATATATATATATATATATATATATATATATATATATATTCTTGACTACAGTTTAACAGATTTCCTTTTTCTGACGGACACACGTCCAGATCGTCCAACTGCCCAACGCTGTTCACATCCAACTGCCCAACAATACACAGGCGAAAAACGTCTAACGAGTTCAACCAGCCACAGACTGCTCACAGCGCAGTCAGCGATTTTAATAGAGAGCGCTACGTGGCGTTACCAACATAAAAACCTAAACAGCCTACTTAAATTCTCCGAATAAACCGAAGTCGACCATTCGTCTTCCCTACCACAATCATCACATGCACGTCCCATTTCATATCCCTTTGAGAAGTTACACTCAGATACTTCAGCGACTTGTCTGTGTTAGGCGGAACACCACTTATGATGTACACGAATATTATGGGTTTATTTTTCCTCCTCATCGGCATTAAGTTACATCTTTCTACATTTAGACCCAGCTTCTATTCATCACGCCAGCTAATCATTTATCTATATAAAGAATAATAGCAGATCTACCCCATTTCCCTGGGACGCTCCTGACGATATCCTTATATCTGATAAACACTCGCCGTCGAGGCCTACATACTGTGTTCTATTACAGTCATGCTCATAAATTAAGGATAATTGCAGAATGTGGTGCCACATAACGTGGCACTACACAAAACTGGCGCTAGTAGCATAGGTACATAGGGAACACATACGGCACAGACCTGTAAGTCCACGGTATTGGCGATAAGTTGAGAAAACCGTCCCGAAACACATTTGCTACAAAACGCCACTCTTTCCTACGCATGTACCGCGACAGGAATATGGGATATGATCACCATGCACATGTAAACAGGCCACACCACGGGTTGGCATACTCTGGATCAGGTGGTCAAGCAGCTGCTGGGATATAGCTTCCCATTCTTGCACCCGTAGCGGTTTGAAGACGTGCAGCGATACGTCGACCGAGAGCATCCCAGACGTGCTCAATGGGGTTTAGGTCTGGAGAACATGTAGGCTACTCCATTCGCCTGATATCTTCTGTTTCAAGGTACTCCTCCACGATGGTAGATCGGTGGGGCAGTGCGTTATCATCCATCAGGAGGAATGTGGGGCCCACTGCACTCCTGAAAAGGCGGACATACTGGTACAAGATGACGTCCCGATACACCTGACCTGATACAGTTCCTCTGTCAAATACATCGCAGGGGTGTACGTGCACCCATCATAATCCCACCCCACACCATCAAACCACGACCTCCATACAGGTCCATTTCGAGGACATTAAGTGGTTGGTATCTGGTTACTGGTTCACGCCAGATGAAAACCCGGAGAGAATCGTTGTTCAAACTATACCTGGACTCGTCCGTGAACATAACCTGGGATCACTGTTCCAATGACAATGTAATGTGTTCTTGACACCAGGCTTTACGGGCTCTCCTGTGACCAGGGGTCAGTGAAATACATCTTGCAGGTCTTCGGGCCAATAAACCATGACTGTTCAGTCGTCTGTTGACTGTCTGTGTGTCTGGAGACATCTGTTCCAGTGGCTGCAGTAAGGCCCCGAGCAAGGCTACTTGCAGTACTCCGTGGCCGTCTGCGGGCACTGATGGTGAGATATCGGTCTTCTTGTGGTGTTGTACAGAGTGGACGTCCCGTACTGTAGCGCCTGGACACGTTTCCTGTCTGCTGGAATCGTTGCCATAATCCTGAGATCACACTTTGTGGCACACGGAGGGCCCGTGCTACGACCTTCTGTATTTGACCAGTCTCCAGTTTACCCCTCATAACGTCATCAGTATGTGTTCTTTGAGCCATTTTCAACACACAGTCACCATTAGCACGTCTGAAAACGTCTGCACACTTACTCGATGCACTGTACTCTGACATGCAACAACACACCTCTGCTTATGTGGACTGCTGCCAGCGCCACCGTGCGACGACCACAGGTCAAATTCACCGCATGGTCACACCCCGAGGTGATTTAAACCCACAAACCGCCACCAGAGCGTTGTTTCATCATGTATCAGCATTATCCTTAATTTATGATTGCACTTTTAAGAAGTCTTCGAATCCCTCACATGTCTAGGAACCTATTCGACATGCTCGTTCCATCTTAGCAGTCCACAGTGGTGAACTGCGTCAAATGCTTTCCGGAAATATAGAAATAAGGAACCTGCCTGTTGCCTTTCATCCATAGTTCGCTGTATATCACGTTAGAAAAGGCAAATTGAGTTTTGAACGAGCATTGCTCTCTAGAACCAAGCTAATTGTGGACATAAGCTTCTCAGTCTCAAGGAACTTTGTTACATTTTAACTGAGAATATGCTCGAGAATTCTGCAGCAAATGTTACGTTTAATGATCCGTAACTTTGCGGGTCCGTTCTTTTAGCCTTCTTGTATGCAGGAGAAAGCTGCGCTCTTTTCCAGTCACTTGGGACTTCGTGCTGGGCAAGAGATTTGCGATAAATGCAGGCTAAGTAAGTTGCCAATATCGTACAGGACTCTTTATAAAAGAGAGCTGGGAGCCATCCGGACCTGACGACTTGCTTGTTTTCAACTTTTTCAGTTGTTTCTCTACGTCAGGGATGCTTATTACCATTGAAACAGGTCTATTGGGAGTCTGTAATTTGCATTTCTGGGATTTGTACATACATCGGATGTCTCACACGCTGTGCGACAATTTTGAATTGCTTATTATTTGCTTGCAGTCTTTGGTCAGAGTTGCTGTGTCGCTAAAAGATGCGCTTGTCTTGTCATCGCTGCTTGGCAGCGACGAGCGCGGTAATTCTATAGTTGAGAGTAGTAGTGAGTCAGACTCTGAGCAGAGGACTCGTGGCAATGTAGAAGTTCAGTTAAGCGTATCTGTGTTTAAGTAAAACGATTTGTGTTTGAATATTGTGAAACAGGGGAGAAAGACTCGATAAGTGATTTGGAATGAAATGAGATGTAATGCGATTAGAAACGCATATGAAGAGGAATGAAGGTAAAATCTTTTATTTAATTGCACTGCAGTCGCGCCTAGCTTGGAGCCATTGCTGAATGAGACCTCCATGTCAGGGAACTTTAGATTTTTCCTTAAAGATTGAGTAGTTTTCACTATAAGGTATTTTTCATGTTTATTAATTACTTGATTAGCATTTGTGGGAGTAAGAGTTTGACATCAATGTTGCCCTTTGTCAATGTTAATGAGTGTTGTAACACGAATTTCATACAAGCAATAATAGATCAGGTAATTTGAAAACAGTTTGTTGAAGAAATATTTCAGTTAAGAGCATTGTCCACATCCTGAATCCAAGTCATTTTTATCAAGTGTGTCTCAGTCAATGCTGTGTATGAAACAGTTTAGTTGTTGTCTGGAGCATTGCACTAAGCTGTCAGCAGCTGACGCACAGAGAGCAACAAGCACCGCGTTTCCAACTAATTACATTTCGAGGTAAGATATTTTCATTTCAGTAACAGTTTGCTTGGAAAGTTGTCAACACACAGGGACCATTTCATGGACATTATTATTAGGTACATAATTAACGCACAGCGTCCACTTTGTTTAATTAAAGAGATTAAGAGTAAAGTTCAGAATTTAATGAGTCTGCACATTTTTAGAAATATTATAAAGCAGGGCCAAATTTTGTATTTTCGTGGGTAGATTATTTGGTTTCTCTCGCAGTTGGAACTGCACAAGGTCAACCACAGCTAAACAACAGCAAAGTTAAAACCAACTAGCCAAGCCAGTAAGAGCTCATAATCAAACGAAAATAATTTAAAAGGAAACTTCACTGTGTCGCTTATACCTGAGTGTGTTCGATGGTCAAATGACGGTATGTTTGCGCGATTCACCTGCGTGAACGATTACTTAAATCCGAAATTTACAACTTCGTCTATCCTTTTGCCACCCTCCTCTGCCACATCAGACTGGTCAACGAGAGAATGAAAAAAAAATGGCTCTGAGCACTATGGGACTTAACATCTATGGTCATCAGTCCCCTAGAACTTAGGACTACTTAAACCTAACTAACCTAAGGACATCACACAACACCCAGTCATCACGAGGCAGAGAAAATCCCCGACCCCGCCGGAAATCGAACCCGGGAACCCGGACGTGGGAAGCGAGAACGCTACCGCACGACCACGAGATGCGGACAACGAGAGAATGGAAGATAGCCTTAGACTCGTTTAGCGATTTTACCTAGAACCAGAATTTTCTGCAGTACCAGAGTCGTCAACGAGTGACTGCAGGACAGCCTTAGACCTGCTTAGCGGTTTTACCTAGAACTAGAATTTTTCACTGGTTCTCCGAGGGATGTAGTTGTGGGTGTAGGTGTTAGTTGTATGCTTCGCGCGTAAATCTTTTCACAGAAGCGTGAATCTCAACTAACTGTTGCCTGTCGTCATTTGTGCGTTCTCTTTTGAACCGAGAATGCAACAAGCTGTGCTTCCTTAGCATTTTCCGAATGTCATTGTTAAATCATGATGGCTCTTTTCCTTCGTTTTTTCACTTACTGGGCACATAGTTCTCGAGACTACGATTTACAATGTGATTAAACTTTAAAATTTCCTGGTCTAGGAGATAAACTGGGCAGCTCCCTTAGATTGTCTGCAGATGACGCTGTAATTTACCGTCTAGTAAAATCATAGGACGATCAATTCCAATTACGAAATGATCTAGAGAGAATTTCTGTATGGTGCGAATAGTGTCAATTAGCACTAAACAAATAAAAGCGCGAGGTTATCCACATAGGTATTAAAAGAAATCCGATAAATTTTGGGTATACGATAAATCGTACAAATCTAAGGGCTGTCAATTAGACTAAATACCTAGGAATTAAAATTACGAGCAACTTAAATTGGAAAGGCCACACAGATAATATTGTGGGGAAGGCGAAACAAAGACTACGCTTTGTTGGCAGAACACTTAGAAGACTCGACAAACCCACTAAAGAGACAACCAACATTACACTTGCCTGTCCTCTGCTGGAATACTGCTGCGCGGTATGGGATCCTTACCAGGTAGGATCGACGGAGGACATCGAAGAAGTGCAAAGAAGGGCAGCTCGTTTCCTGTTATCGCGCAATAGGGGTGAGAGTGTCACTGATATGATACGCGAGTTGGGGAGGAAGTCACTGAAACAAAGGCGCTTTTCTTTACGGCGAGATCTATTTACGAAATTTCAATAACCAATTTTCTCTTCCGAATGTGTAAATATTTTGCTGATACCCACCTACGTAGGGAGAAATGATCATAATAATAAAATAAGAGGAATCGGACCTGGAACGGAAAGATTTAGGTGTTCCTTTTTCCCTCGCGCCGTTCGAGAGTGGAATGGTAGAGAAGTAGTATGAAAATGGTTCGATGAACCCTCTGCCAGGCTCTTAAGTGTGAATTGCAGCGTAACCATGTAGATGTAGATGTAGGAAACTCTCCTAACCTTCTTGATTGATTTATTAACTTTCGTAACAATAGCCGCTATGATAACATCATAATCACTAATCCCCGCCTCGATACAGACGCTGTTCGTAGCTACAGGGTCACACCGGAATCGGGTGATCGGTAGAAACATACAGCAGCTAACTTGGTTCCACCCAGACCTGTTATATCCGACCAGATAACTTCACTGTCACATCCAATTTCGATATCAATAAATATTTTTGTCAACTTAAATGAACACTTCCCTTCACACGGCGTGCAATCTGTCTTTGCTATACATGTTCCATGATTCGCTGAACTTCTCAGAGTATGCTACTTTGAGTTTCATCCAGCTCTCGGTCCTAAGAATAATGTGTCCGTGAGAACTTCCGTGGACCTTAGGTAGATAGCATGAAGACTAGTTATACACAAGGAGTCCATAATATTTGAGCTTTTGTATGAAAGTTCTGTGAACAGCACAATCAAATATTTTTGACATACCACACGAAATACCTGTCGGTATTATTTTGCCTTTTAAATTATGTGTAATCGGGATCGTGAATTGAACAACGCCATATTCCGTGGAGAGAGCCTTTTGGAATCCAAATTTGGACAGTGTCTCTTACTTTGGGATAGGTGTGTTATCGTAAATCTCTACATAATCTTGAGAATGAGATTTTCACTCTCCAGCGGAGTGTGCGCTGATATGAAACAATGCAGATTGAAACTGTGTGCCGGACCGAGACTCGAACTCGGGACCTTTGCCTTTCGCGGGCAAGTGCTCTACCACTGAGCTACCCAAGCACGACTCACGCCCCGTCTTCACAGCTTTACTTCCGCCAGTACCTCGCCTCGTACCTTCCAACCTTTACAGAAGCCCAAACCAACTTAAAACACTTCAGCACACCGATCCTCGGCGTTAATCGGAGCTGGCGCACCTCCGCGACCCGAAAGCGGCTATAGAGATAGATTTAATATCTTTCTTACTACCTTTCTTATAAAGTCGTATTACAGTCTGTCTCGAAACACGTATTACATGTGTGTGGCTGAACATTGTACATATAATGGAAAAAATGAGGTCATTTGATGCTTACATTGCGGCGAAGAGGTTTCAGGTAATCTGTGAACTTTGAATGGAGTTGGCCTGATCCTAAGTTTTTATCTCTTATGTTACTGTAGCTCTTTCCCGATTCTTCTGTCATTATTTCTTCCTGGTTTTTTTTCCCCTTCACATGTCAACCTGGGGCTTTTATGTGCACAGCAGATCAAGGTGGGCGCTCTAGTGGCTCGGATGTTGAACTGACACAATTCATCATAGAAATGTGTCGGCTTCGCAGTCGACTGACGCAGGAACAGTCTTTTCTCTCTTGTTGGATACGTGTATGGAAAATGTCACGAATTCATTAATAATAGTGCAAAGCACTCTCTAACACGAACCGTACAGGGGTTAGGGAAATACGCAAGTAAATGTGAATGTTTCGTGTGCTTGAAACGTCCAGCGGTCTAGAAACGTCCAGATGTACTTATGTTGGCTCACAATTGGTGATAACAACCAGATCATACGATAGTGATCAAGTTCAAATTCTGAGTATACCAGTTGTATTTCTGGTGGACGCTCTTGGGAGGAGCAGGACATGTGCTGACATCTCGTTTCCCCCTCTCCATTTCTGTAATCATGCATAATAATGCGAAAACAAAACTGAACTTGAGAACTCATCGCTGTCATCCACGACGCATACACACCCACCTATTGCAAGATGTTGGAAACAAAAGGTTTATTCTTCCGTTTACAGTGCTAATGTGCGTTATGAGTGGACACAAGACTTCATTATTCCAGTATGTTTCAAGTACATGAAAAACCGTAACAGAACTCAGATTTTGATTGACGACTAGGCAAAAAGAGTTTCCTTCTCACTCTGTACTGATACGATATGAGACGCACGCACTAGGCTTCTCGTACGTCAAACACACAATTATCAACAATATTTAAAAGAAATATGCTCACATTTAGAAACGTATATGTCATCGCTTTGCGCAAGGAATGCCACAATACAATTTAACAATACATAATTACTGGTTTAAAGTATTTATTTTATTTAATGATTTGGCATTTTACAGTGAAGAAGCTGAATTAAATAGGAAATTGATTTTGTTGTGTAATGGTTATGGTAACATCTTTTAAGGGCATGAGATTCACGCAATGCGTGTAATTACCTTCTTAAAGTTCAGGATTTCCTACTGGAAAATATCCAAGCATTACAGTACACTCTCTTAGTTTATTTGAATTTCTAACAGAACATGAGAGGGTCATTGAGTTGTCTCCGTAGCCGTAATTTATCCCAAATTTATATATCAGATATTCAGGACACTTTTACTCGCATTCGGGAGGACGACGGTTCAATCCCGTCTCCAGCCATCCTGATTTAGGTTTTCCGTGATTTCCCTAAATCGCTTCAGGCAAATGCCGGGATGGTTCCTTTGAAAGGGCACGGCCGATTTCCTTCCCAATCCTTCCCTCACCCGAGCATAAGCTCCGTCTCTAATGACCTCGTTGTCGACGGGACGTTAAACACTAACCACCACCACCAGGACACTTTTTGTCATCACTTTACAAACTGTACTGCGCAACACAAATAAAGGATCACTTTCATTAAAACCTCGTAATTGCGTCTCATTTCTCAAACGTCACGAGAACTTTCCTCTGTAATTGTGCAAAAGTGTGACGTCCTGTGACCTGACACTCAGGCTTGGGGGCACTCTAACAGCCAGGTGTCGACACGCGAAGGAAAGACCGCAGCTCAGGTTGATGTGAGGTGTAACGTGGGTTAACGATATCACATTGATACCAAATTTCACCTCAATTCTGCCCAGCGCCACCGTGGGCGTCGCACATGTTGGGGAGGTCGTCACACCCTCTCTTACCCACATTTCACCCCTTCTTTTGACACCTCCGCGATGTGGGTCAGAATGGCACACCGAGCGTTGAAATCAGCGAAGGTTAATGAAGCTGGCTAGAGGCAAGAAGGCCCCAGTAAACGGCTTCATACACAGCGCGGCTTCCGAACCTACGGCAGGTCGAAGACCAAAGGCTTACAAAAATTACAAAAGAGAGAGAGAGAGAGAGACAGAGAGAAAAAATGAGTAAAATTTTACGGCAGGCTGTATAGGAAGCGAATTCACACTCATTTTCGGTGAGGGAGCAGATATATGACGACGTTAATACTAACGAAATATAGAGCAAAGCTGTCCTCCCCCGGTAGCTGAGTGTCTAGCCGACACGGTAGCTTAGCTAGTTCGGTCAGAGGGCTGCTCGCCCTCTGTAATAAAAAAACTGAGTAAAGGAATCATCGATCAACTTGAACGCATGTTTTGTGACGTCCGCCCAGACCAAACGCAACGAACAATACTGAACAAAATGAAAAAAAAAAGTGGTCAGTTCGACGGAACGTCAATTCTAAGAGCCCGAGTTCGATTCCCGACTGGGTCGGAGACTTTCTCCGCTCAGGGACTGGGTGTTGTGTTGTCCTAATCATCATCATTTCATCACCATCGACGCGCAAGTCGCCGAAGTGGCGTCAAATCGAAAGACCTGCACCAGGCGAACGGTCTGCCCGGCGGGAGGCCCTAGTCACACGACTTTTTTTTAGAGCAAAGATAGAACAAGAGTCTGTTACGACTGCGTATGCTTCTGCAGCCAGAGTCAGTTGACATAGAAATTTTCTGGGTATGGTGCCACTTCGTAATGTAAAAGCTATTCATGGAGAAACGAAAGTCTTGGCCACGGTTGCAGTGGCATGATTCTGGGTCTACTGGTAAAGATTCGAGTAATATTTAGAAACAAATAAGAGAAAAGAATGATTAAAATGTTGCAATTTTTCAGGTATAATGTAGTACGAGTTGTAACTAATCAGTGATAATATCTCGTGTTATGTGATGAAATGCTAATTGACCCATCTGGCAATAGCCAAGTGCTACGAAAAATCGCGTTATCAAACTTGTCGTGATCAATCGCCAATTTCACAGTCAAAGTTAATCGCCACTGCGCAGAATAACTTTTGACCAAAGTACTGCCAAGGAAATTCATGTTATTATAAAGTGTGGAGAACCATCATTGGATTAATCTACCAGTATGACAGGTATGACCGCAGTCAGAGAGTGCAGGCATAATATTGGTTTGAAAACGGTGCTGTGGCAAATCATGTAGACCATAATAAAACATAGTGGCCCTGAAAATACGTGATGTGCTCTTTACTGCATATTAGATAATCACTTTCCTAGAATTTTAACCTTAAATCACTACAGTATCTCTGTAGTGATCTGGTGGTATTATCTGCTGCAAGAGGGACATCATTAGGAGATGCCATGTAGCTGTCTTTTAAAGAAACTTTACGAGGTGTGACATTTACAACTACTGTGACAACCGGAAACTTGGGCACGTTACTTGTTAACAGAATAGGAGCATTGTATGAGGTCTCGCCAATAAATAATTTGAATTACTTAAAGAAATGTAAGACAAGAACTGAAACGAATAAAAAGTTAAGAGCATCAAACATGATTAATGACGTTGTGCTTAACAGCAGAGAACTTCAACATACCAGAACTGAAAAAGTGTCAGCACTTGTGGACAACAAATGGGCATCTAAAATAGATTCATATACTTTTATTAATGAAAAAGTAATAATAAAAAGATTAATGTATAACACTAGATAAATGGCAGTGGTCACAATAAATGCACCAGGAGAAGCAAGCAAGAGAAAAGGAAAGAATTTTTTCTATTTACAAACCGAAAAAGCCAAGTAAAATAAAACGGCGTTACATGGAGATCACACGGCAAGTGTAGGGAACCAACCCAAAACAAATGTAACTTTCATCCAAGAAGAAAGACATTTTTAAGCGAAAAAGGTCAAGAATTAAAACAATTCGCAGTTTTAATAGCCTGAAAATTACTAACACATTCTTCAAAAAAATGTTGTTCACAATTATACGTGGCCAGCTCGAGATCAAATATCACTAAATGATTATGTATTAGTTAACAGAAAAGCATCGTCACTGACAATCGATACAAGAGCATTTTGAGGAAACGACATCAGTGCCAACCAATACTTAGTAATTTCTAAAATGAATGTTTCAAAAGCTGAAGAAGGAGTAACAAAACTTAGATATAGAACGAAACAACGTTCAGAGTACAGTTGTTACAACATAGAAGATTACAACTACTCGACGAAGAAAATAGAGAAAATAAATAATTGCTAATGAAAGTCACCGTATAAGTTATTAATGGAGAATGGAAGGATAATAGTAAACTCATGTTGAGAAAAAAACAGAACCTCATGAACGACTAGAGACATGACGCTCGTATTCACGGTACTTGTACATTAGTATGTTCTGCATAATCGATTAGCATTAGAGTCACCACGGTTCAGCATGTCTCCTGTTGCCTAATAGGCACAGGGTCCGCCATGGATCCAGATAAGTTGTTCCTTAGGTGATGACATCGCCGAGTACAGGGCGAGAATGGCTTCCTGTGGTACAGCCATCCCTGTTGCGTTCACCGGGTTCCAAAGTTGGTTTGTGGGCGTCGGCACTGGGTGACAGCACTGCACCCAACGTCACAAAATATCCAACACATTTTGGATTGGAGACAGATCTGGTGCTGTTACACCAAGAAGGCATGTGTTTTTGCAGCAACATGTGGTCGTGCATTGTCTTTCTGAAAAATGGAGTCTGGGGTGTTGTGCGGACTGGGTATGGCTACGGGTCGCTGGATGTCATTAACGTAGGTCACACTGGTCACGCACCAATTGTTCAAAATGGCTCTGAGCACTATGGGACCTAACGTCTGAGGTCATCAGTCCCCTAGAACTTAGAACTACTTAAACCTAACTAACCTAAAAACATCACACACATCCATGCCCGAGGCAGGATTCGAACCTGCGACCGGAGTGGTCACGCGGTTCCAGGCTGTAGCGCCTAGACCGTACGGCCACACGGGTCGGCGCACCAATTGTGATGTGTGGTTGTACCCAATACCACAGCGCACCATTAGGCTGGCGCTGTATGTGTTGTGCGATGGCGCTCCCCCTGTCTACGGCGAATCAGAAAGAGACCATCATTTTCAAACAAGTAGAACCTGTATTCCTCCGGAAACTGTACCTGATGCCATTCCTATCCCCAGCAACATCGTTTCATACACAACTGCAGTCTAACATGTTTCTGCACATTCGTCAAAGATACGCAGAGAAATGGACGACGTCGGCCGGAGTGGCCCAGCGGTTCTAGGCGCTACAGTCTGGAACCGCGCGACCGCTACGGTCGCAGGTTCGAATCCTGCCTCGGGCATGGATGTGTGTGATGTCCTTAGGTTAGTTAGGTTTAAGAAGTTCTAAGTTCTAGGGGACTTATGACCACAGATGTTGAGTCCCATAGTGCTCAGAGCCATTTTGAAGTGGACGATGCGCACGTGTGCAGTGCGATAGTCTACGATGTGTTCCACTATTGCGCCAGAGAGCGCAGATCTGTCCTGCAATGCCATTCGGACGAGGTGTCGATCTTGTCGGTGGGTGGTCTGGGTGGTGCTACTTGACCCATCTCGTGTTGAAAAACGGTTCAAATGGCTCTGAACACTATGGGACAACTTCTGAGGTCATCAGTCCCCTAGAACTTAGAACTACGTAAACCTAACTAACCTAAGGACATCACAAACATCCATGCCCGAGGCAGGATTCGAACCTGCGACCGTAGCGGTCGCGCGGTTCCAGACTGTAGCGCCTAGATCCGCTCGGCCACCCCGGCCGGCATCTCGTGTACAATGGCCTTCCGTGAACCATTCTGCACATAATGGTTGCACTGCCAAACACTTGGGCCCACACGAGTGGCAATTTCTCGGATGGATGCATCACATTCTCTCACGCCAATGTGTGCCCTCTTTGAAAGTCACTGATTCGATGTTACGATTTGCGCATACGTCTGTGAGGCATCCTGCACGTTTTTCCACGTCACACGGATCCGTTACTGTCAGTTTATAGTGACAAGGAGAGCCGCACGCACATTTTATGTACGATATGGTGTCTGTTCTGATGACTTGCAGCCGTCTAAAACGAAATTGGAATTACATATTAATACCTTCAGCTGCTGGCGGGCGTTAATATATATCAACGGGGACAAGTGTAAATGTGTACCCCGACCGGGACTCGAACCCGGGATGTCCTGCTTACTTGGCAGACACTCTATCCAGCTGAGCCCCCGAGGGCACAGAGGATAGTGCGACTGCAGGGACTATCTCATGCACGCCTCCCGCGAGATCCACATTCCCAACATGACCACACCACTACGTTCGTAGTGCGCCTAATATATTTTTTCTCGCATAGTATAAAACATGGTACTGACGCTGGTCGGTTTTGCACTACTTACGCTTGTTTATTTAGCGCTGAATACTAGGAGGAATGGTTTAATGGCTCTGAGCACTATGGGACTTAACGTCTGAGGGCATGAGTCCCCTGGAACTTAGAACTACTTAAACCTAACTAACGTAAGGACATCACACACATCCATGCCCAAGGCAGGATTCGAACCTGCGACCGTAGCGGTCGCGCGGTTCCAGGCTGTAGCGCCTAGAACCGCTTGGCCACTCCGGCCGGCTACTCTTTAGTGGAGTACACGAAGTTGCGAAAATTTATAATAAATTAAAACTTGATTCTGGACCGAGGTGCACTTTTTCTTCGACGAAGAAACCCACTAACGACAGTGTCGCAAGCTTAAACTGCCTCATACGACCCCTACAGAACTTGTGAACATTTTTAGTAACTTAAAATTGCATAGTAGATCGAGACGCACTTTTTCTTCGATGACGATACCCACTCGCGACAGAGTCGTGAGCTTTAAATTCCTCTCTGTGATAAAGGAGCGGGTGTTGGTCGAATGGTGGAACTCCACTGACATACACATATGAAAGCCACAGAAAATTGAAATACGGTCTGGCCCTACACTTGCAGCCGGACTATCCTCCCCGCAAACCACCTGTTGGCCGACGACCCCGTGTCCCTACGCAACCGAAAAACAGAGCGTGTCATTTTTTTATCAACAAAAAGCACGCTCCTGCAACTGAAGCAACAAACTGCACTGTCTGTTTAAACTCCGTTGGCACGGCCAACTGTATAAGCAACCGCACCAGCAGGAAATAATGAAATAAAAATAAATACGCTACTTCTGAAACGCAGGTTAAATAATACTGAGTGCCGCAGATTCAGTAACAAATTTCGCAGGAACACACCGGCGGAGATCACGAGAAATCGCAAATGTGATTCTTTCCAGGAGCGACTGATGTGCAAGGGGTCATCGCAGGGCAATGACTAGAGTTGGTAGTCCGCAGCTCGTGGTCGTGCGGTAGCGTTCTCGCTTCCCACGCCCGGGTTCCCGGGTTCGATTCCCGGCGGGGTCAGGGATTTTCTCTGCCTCGTGATGACTGGGTGTTGTGTGATTTCCTTAGGTTAGTTAGGTTTAAGTAGTTCTAAGTTCTAGGGGACTGATGACCATAGATGTTAAGTCCCATAGTGCTCAGAGCCATGAGTTGGTGCTTCCGACGTTGGCCCTGTAGTGAGTTGTGGGGGTAAAGAAGAATTCGGCGTGACAGGCTATGCTGGGCTTGACGTAATTAGCCATACTGAATGAAATCTGAGCGTTTGCAAAGTGTGGTAATGCACAGCAGATTATCTTTCCTCTTAGCTGCAGAGATGAATGGAAGTTTGAATTAAATTTTGAGTCATTAATTCTGAATTTCTCTCTTGTGCCAACCTACACATCTCAGAGTAGCATTCTCGCTCTGCGTTCTCAATTACTTGTTGGATGTACTCCAGTCTCTGTCTTCCCCTGCAGTTTTATCCTCTACCGCTCTTTCTATCATGACGGTATTTTCTCCCTCATGTCTTGACAATTGTTCTGTCCTCCTGTCCCGCCTGCTTTCCAGTGTTTCCCATATGTTCCTTTTCCCTTAGACTCGCCCTCCTAATTCCTTATCTTATCAGCCCACCAATGTTCAACCTATTTATCAACAACCTTCTATGGTACGTTATCTCCTCGCCTCGATTGCTATCTTTTTCCGTGTTCCCATAGTCCATAATTCACAACTACACAGTACTGTACAGCAGACGTACATTCTCAGAAAAATCTTCCTCAAACTAACTCCTATGTTGATCTAGTAGACCGATTTTGCCCTGGAATGACGTTTTCCTGTGTTCTGTGGTGGTACTTTATGCATTGGTCTTTATATGTTATGAAAAGTTGAAGTTAATGTTATTGTGTCGTCTTCGCAACTGGAAATCATTTACGTCAGTGACTCAGTTGTGGTGTTTCTCGCAGTTAATTCGCCCAAAACGGTGTTTTTATAGTAAAAGACGTCAAGTACCCATACCCACTACAAATTGCCGCAATAGCAACAGAACAAATTCAGTCCGGAAAACAAGGATTTAGAAGCAATTACAACAGGAAAGCAACTGCAGGAGCACCTGCAATTCCACAGCACACCAGTCGAAATAAGAGACAGAAAGAAACAGGAAAGACACCCAACCCTGGCTGAGGCTTTATGGGGTTTCCCTCAGCCGTAAGAAAAATGTCAGGGTTTTGCATATTCCCCAAAACCAACCAAAAAAAAACATTATAACATAAAAGATTAAACCCACCCAATCTACCAAATAAAAGGTGCCACAACAGCATAAAATGTGTTGTGTGTGTGTGTGTTGTGGTGGTCTTCAGTCCTGAGACTACTCTACAGATGAAGCAACTGCAGTTAAAATAATACATTACTGCTAGAACTGGAACTTTCATATTACCCAAGATGTTATTAGCAAATTAAAATTAAAATGAATGAAAGTCATTCTGACCACATTAGCTGTTTATTGTCTTCCATTAAGACACACGACAGGTTTCGCATCTTGAAGGTGCATCCTCACGTGCATTTTTGGATAAAGGAACTAGTGGTGAGAGTTTTTCAAGATTAAAAAAAATTCATTTGCAAATATTGTAATTGCTTAATATAGAAATGCGCCTGAGGATGCACCTTTAAGATGTGAAAACGGTCGTGGGTCTTTGAGTGGACTACTATTTTCGTCCATTTTGAATTTCTAATGACATCTTGGCTAATGTTATGGTATGAAAGTTACAGTTTTATCTCTCATTTTTATGTTTTCCTTGCTTCGTCGATATGTGTTACTTTGCTTCCGAGGCAGCAGAATTTCTTCACTTCGTCTGCTTCGCAGTACCTCCTACTGCCTGTATAATTAGGATCCTGAAACACTGAGACTCTCTGTGTGTATTAGAGTCCTGACTAGCGTATTCGTAGATCCTAAGAGATTAGTTTCTACTGGGAGTCTCACGTCACTGTATGCTTTTCACTGTGCTGTGAAAACTAGTAGATATTATTTTCACCGTGTTCATATAGGGTAATTCCGGGAGATTTTAACTAATTTCTCGTCTTCAGCCTTAAAATTTATGTTTTTCAACATATTTTGACTTTTCTCAGCATGTTCGTATACAGTGTCATATAACCTTTAGGACAACACATTATTGAAGCACTGTCACTTGAAACACAAGAGATCTGATAAAATGAAAATATTCATAGGTGTACAGGTGAGATAGACCAGTATACTGCGAGAGATGGGCCATGTAAAAATGGCTGTTCGTGAAAAAAAAGAGTCAATTAAAATTTCAAATTTTTGTTTGGAATATGTTGTAATGAATAGAGAAATATACACTTAAATATTTTAGTCCAAAATAATGTCATCAGTTTGATGTAAATCTAGAATAAACAATGCCTTTTCTAATGACTTTTTTCTTTTGTTCAGGCATCATCCTGTCTTTCTCTCACTTCCGCAATTACCCTTAGTACCACATGTTGACCGTCGTGAACAAGCAAGAACTGAATCAAATCATCATTTTCATTAGTTTCGTAAAAGATTTCACCGCAGGCAGTACATTCATTCTCGTCATATTCATCAAAGTAATTTTTGTAATCTGCTACAATGTTTGCACCTGACGAACAAGGTGAGCTATTTGCAGTATTTTTCTTAGCGAGATACCTCAATTTCTTTTCACTTTACAAGTACTTCCATTTGGTGATCTTTTTGTGCCTTTCTCCTGTTTCCTATATTATATTATCCCTCTTCCATTATTTTCAGCAGAGTTTTAGCTCTTTGGATACAGTTGCTCCCTTTCTCTTAAAATTCATGGTTTTATCAATAGAAGGAACAAGTGATATTTCTTCCAAAAGTTTTGTGTGTAATGGCTTTGGAGTGATCAGTTTGGAGGTGGTAATCTCTATAGTTTTAGATTTACTTGGAGTGGAGTCCGAAGTTGTGTCAGTGAAGGCATTTGACTTCTGCTCTTTTGATGTGCTGGGGATAAGTAGATCTTCCGACTAGCTTTGAGGTGGTTGGGTGACCTGTGTATGAATTTCTGCTCTTCCATTTGTTGGCACAGAAATATCTTCCGGCAAATAAGACTAGACTGAGGCTGCGGCCGCCTTCCATGGGATTGTTGCACATGCCTTGAAGCGAAATTTAATTGCGTTCGATCTCTCTCACATTAAAACAAGTAGTCCATCTCTCCCAGATAACTCTGGTCAACTTCTCCCGATTTTCTGGGACAGATGGACTTCTATCTGTTGGCAGCGAGCTCGGTGGCCATTTTAAGTTGGTTTCTAGCCTACACATTTGTCAAGCTCTTAGTAAAAGATCTGCATCAATATCGTGCAAACTAATCATTAATACTAAAAGCATGTAAGTACAAAATAAAAGTTTCCGGCTCGCCAGAACAGAGAACGTTATTTTATTTCAGAACTAACACGAAAATGCCAGCAACACTTTTACACCAAATCTGTTCACAAACGGGCTTCCTCCCCTGTAATGGGGGCTGCTCTGTAGCGGCGAATTTGTGAAATATTCTCTGGTCCGTTTCGATAGTCGTCCAACTCTCCCAGACATACCCTACACATGTGACGTCAGATGTCTGTAGGTGTGTCACCATCTATATATCTTACATACCCAGTTGAACAGTTTTATAATGACTAGTGCTCTCTAGAATCTGAGTATTTCTGGGGGAATGTAGTTTATTCCAGACGTCTTGTTTCGACTGCAGTCTTTCACATCTCTCGCAACTTCTTCTCGCGTTTCACATTTCCTATTCCATCTCCTATTACTTCGCTTTCCTCACACTGTCCTTACAAGAGTTTCCTTTGTATAGCCCTGCTATGAGTTCACCCACTTTCAGCCTCCCCTCCTCGGTTGAGTACTGGATAACCATGTTAGATCCTGACATTTGATCCGTGAACATTCCAAATCGTAGCCGTTCGCTTATATCGATATTAGTCGTTCACAGCGAGTACCTCCGACCAGTTGCTGGGTACGGAGAACGCCTTCCCGCCATGGGATAGGGAAGCAGTGCCTATGGGCAGTATTGGACGGCTGGCCATGGTGGCCGAGAGGTTCTTGGCGCTTCAGTCTGGAACCTCGCGACCGCTACGGTCGCAGGTTCGAATCCTGCCTCGGGCATGGATGTGTGTGATGTCCTTAGGTTAGTTAGGTTTAAGTAGTTCTACGTTCTAGGGGACTGATGACCTCAGAAGTTAAGTCCCATAGTGCTCAGAGCCATTTAAACCAATACTGGGTGTGCGCGACGTACTTTGGGAGTCTTCTCTGCGGAATTGTGTATAGTTCAGGGTTCCTGATTGCTGCAGACGTCTCGGCATCCCTGTGGGATGAGCATAGCATGAAATCAGAAGCAAGGCTCCGGGTTCATGTTGTTGGCGCCGAGACGCCGGTTGGAATTTAAATTGTCAGTCTATAAAATAAATAAATAAATAAAATAAAATAAATAAATATTAATTATTGTATATGTATTATAGTGATTGGTTGTAAGTAATATTTGCTTATCTGGAACGTGGACGTTTAATTATTTCGTACCAGACGCTTGACAATGGCTTTTTCCTAAATGCAATGTTATTCGTAGATGACCGTGAAATAAGACTCAAATAATCGGACTTCGTATTTAAATCGTTTCCAAAGACTGCTGCGGTAGGTGCGGACTCAAAATCTCAATATTAGAATAATTTGCCAGCCATGTCAATACGTCGTACAGAGGTGACTGCCTACTAAACATAAAAAAGTTTACACAGTTAGTTAAATCAGATATATTCAACGAATAAGCCTACAGTTAAATAATTCAACTTACTTTCATAAGTATAGATTCTTTACAGTATCGAGTGCCTAGTAAGATTGCAACTCGCAGTGTTCTTATATAACATCAAATATGGCGGTGTGCCAGTTAATAAAATATACGTGCTTCCAGCCTCAGCTATTCTACAAGACCTCCTCCTTCTTAATGAAACATAAGAGTGTCATAATTGTATTTTGTTTTATCAGCGGCATAGCGCTGTAGTTCTGTGCCATAGGCTTTATTTATTTGTCAGAGATTAATTATTTAATTAAGATTTCGCGCCGGCCGGTGTGGCCGTGCGGTTCTAGGCGCTTCAGTCTGGAACCGCGTGACCGCTACGGTCGCAGGTTCGAATCCTGCCTCGGGCATGGATGTGAGTGATGTCCTTAGGTTAGTTCTAGGGGACTGATGACCTTAGAAGTTAAGTCCCATAGTGCTCAGAGCCATTTGAACCATTTTGAACCAATTAAGATTTCGCGTTTCCGAGGAAACTCACGCACGGCATGCAAATGTGCCTTTATATTGCCCCCTGAATTGCGAGGCGAAAGGACTCACCTGCAGGCGGGTGATTCACCTAAAGGCACAAGAAAATCTAAGTTATCTACAACTGTTTACATGACATACATTATACAGTATATTATATACAAAATTTGAATGACACGCGTGCGCCGTAAAAGTTCTTATGTTGGCAAAATAGAGTGCGCGCATGCGCAGAAACGTCTATGTGACTCCGACACTGCCGTTATATCGTAAATTTACATCACGCGGCACAGTATTACAGTTCATATTGTTCGTGTGCGCGCGCGTTTCTTAGTCGTTGAACAAAGAAAATATACTACCAAGATTACATATGAAGAGTACATTCTATGACAGGTAACTTAATTTTAAAAGTACAATATTTGTTATAATACAACTTTAGATTGTTGAATGTTCTTGATTACATAGTATTGCATTGAAATGCTTCAAAGAAAAATGTCTTTTTGTTTCAGGTGCGTTGACCTATACACATCGTGTCGTTATTACAGTTTATATTCATCTGCTGCACAGTAATGTTTCACAGGTTAGTGTCGTCGTGGTAAAGTTTTTTGATCACAGTAACATCGCTGCATAACAACGTAATTGATACATAAGCATGTCCATTTCCTATTTCCATTATAGTCGTTGTGATGCAGTTCGTTGTGACAACAAGCAGTGTTTATTACAGATCGGACGTGACCCGTCGAGTAATTGGTCCATATGCAGTTTGTTTTCGATATTCCGTGGAAGCTTGGTTGCAGAACCTCGGACGGCACATAGCTGGCGTCGATCCTTGGACAGACCAGGTAAGTGTGTCCGTCACATTTCGAGAACATTCCATTCCCTGAAGTTCCAACCAAAATTCTTCCACTCGTCGTGTTGTCTGGACAGGCACGTTGTGACCATTTAATCCGGTTATCATATTGAAGTTAGGTACTGTAGTAATGTCACTAGATGATGCACCAATTACGCACTTCACATTTTCAGTTTTTCTTTTAAAATATAGCTCACCTAAATGTTCGTAGTTACTTATCAAAGAAATCGTTCATCGCGTTTACAAAGGTACGATGCATGATGAATGTCATTAACAGTTTCTTTCACATAGGTTTCTGCGTGGTTGCAGACTTAGTAATGTACGTTAATGTCCGTGAACAGTGGTTCACTATGCAATTTTTTTTTAAAGTTTTTCACATTTTGGCACTCGTTATCGTTCAAATTTTCACATAGTAACAGTTACATTATACATCATTTTTTTTAAAAAAACATAAGTAATCATACATATACACGTCACATATTTTCTTAGCATAAACATAATACAGTTACACATAAACATGTTTACATCATCATTACATAGCTATAAATTATTACATTATGTCACATTTGATTACATGAATTGCAGATATTTACAATCTCTTTAACCGTTTTGCTGGGTTTTTATCGATGTTTTTTGTGATGTCATCTGAAATTAAGATAGGTTAGACACAACATTCATTACATCAGTAGGCAAGACCAGGCGTTTTCACTACTCAAAATAATAAGAGACGGAAAACTGTTAGATTCCTCGCGTTTTGTGCGTGTGTGTATAGTGTCTGTGTGGCCTTGGCTACTGGTAGATGCTTTTCTTGCTGAGAGATGTGCGTCTAATCTATTTTTCGAAGTAAAAGGTCCCTTCACAGATGACGTCTGTCGGTTCGTCAGGTGTCATACCAAGTCAGCAGTACCTACAGTCACAAATGTACCATGAAAAATTAATATATCATTCACTGCTACGTAATCATAAATTTTACCTTAATATTCAGTCTTCTTGGTAGTGCCGCGGCGTTGAAAGAAAAGTTCTTCTGTCTTCAACTGCGTCACTGGTACAGCTGAAATGAAAATTTCTATACTACTTATTATCTATGTTATAGCAAATAGAGTTTTGCGAGTTGCTTAGCAATGTTTTCATGGATATGACTTTGACATTATTTAGCATGAAATGCTCTAAGATCTCGGTGTGCGTATAGCCCAATAATTTTGTTAGTTCGAGGATGTTGTAACAGATACGCACCAGGATGCGGTATGTTAACAATAATATAAGGTCCTTCATATAGCAGACGCCACTTAGCATTGCGTCGTTTGAGTGCTGCAGATTTATGATGAGTACGAAGTAGTACAAGCATTCCTGCCTTGAATTTTTGTTTTCTTTTTATTATGTTTGCGTGATGTTTGTTTCGTATCTGTGCGTGATGTGTCAGTGTAGTCAATACTTCTTTTATTTTCTGTTCAGGTGTGATTTCCTTGTCTGACAACTTAGGTAATGGTTCTATCCATTGATCGTTCTGTTTGCAATTGAACATGATCTTGTTAGGTGCGTAATTTCTATTGTAAATATTTAAGTTATTGTGTAAATCTTCGAAAAGACTTAGGTAGGTCACCCAATTAGAATGTTTTGATGAAATATAAGTCCTCATGAATCGGTTTAGTTCTCGGAAAAGTCTCTCAGTCGCGTTACATTGTGGATTAAACCTTGAAATAAATTTACTTTTAATGTTATTGTCCCTCAAGAAATTTCTCCATTTGTACCCAGAGTAGAATGCTGCATTATCTGACAGAATTGCTTTAGGTTTTCTCACGTGCGTCAGGTAATCACTTGAGAATCTTCGTATTATACCGTTTGCAGTGGCGGATTTTAAAGCATAAAGTTTTACATGTTTAGAAAATATATCGTAAAAAGATAAGATATATTTGACGCCTCCAGAGCTTGCTGGATGCGGTCCACTGATGCCAGGACACAGAATTTCCAGGGGTTTACTCGGTATAATAGAATGTAAATCTGTTTTTGTGAACAAATTCTGAGGTTTTGATTTTTGACATATTACACATGTTTTCAGTTCCCTGTAAATTTTTCTTGTCATATTGCTAAAATAACAGTATGTGCTGAGCTTTGCCAAACACTTTTTCGTCCCATAATGACCCCAAACTAAGTGTGTGTGCCAAATCAAATTACGTTCAGACTCCTTGGGAATGCATACACACCAGTTAGTAGCATTTGGATCTCGGTGATAAAATAATACATCATTGTGTAACTTGTAATACTTAGTCAAAGGATGACTGTGTTTTTCTACCAGTAATGTTATTATCTTACACCAGTGAGGATCAGATTTTTGTAATTTAGCCATGTTTCTGCACATATCAATATAATATTGGTGATACTGCTTGTCTTGCATTAAGAGAATCCTGCAGTCATTTATATTTTCTAAGTAACTGTTGGTTTCATTCATACCTTGTGGAAGTCTAGACAAAGCGTCGGCAGTGGTGTTGTCCTTACCTTTTATGTACTTAATTTCAAAAGAGTAGTTCTGAAGAGTAACTGCCCATCGTGATAATCTAGGATGTACAAGTTTACAAGTTAACAAAAATGTCAAGGCTGGTGATCGGTATAAATTACTGTATGTTTGCCAAATAAATAATAATTGAATTTCTGGAATGCCCAGACTATGGAAAGTGTTTCTAACTCAGTAGTGGAGTATGTACGCTCACATTCACTTAGAGTACGACTTGCAAACCCAATAATTCTTATCTGTTCCTTTTCTTTATTCTTTACAACTTGAAATAAGTAACAGCCCAAGCCAGAACATGAAGCGTCACAAGTCATACAAAAATCTAAATTGAAATCTGGATGGCTCAATATGTTTGCATTCACTAAAGCATGTTTAATTGTATTAAAGTCATTCTGGCACTGTTCCGACCAGATCCAAACTTGATTCTTTCTGAGTAGATTTAACAGATGTTTACTGTTCAAAAGTGGTTGTGGTAAAAAACGTCTGAAAAATGAACATAGCCCAAGGAATGATTTTAACTGCTTTTTTGTTTGAGGGCTAGGAAAGTATCTGATAGCATCTAATTTACTGGGATCAGGACGTATGCCCTGTGAATTAATGATATGTCCTAAATATTTTATCTCACTGCAAACAAATTTTGATTATCTAAGATTGGCTGTGACTCCAGCTTGTGCAAATTTTTCTAAAATTCTTTGAAGTGTGTCAACGTGTTCATTCCAAGACTGTGTAGCTATCAGTATATCATCTATATAGTGTGTGACTGTCTCAACTAAATCATCGCCAAGCATGGTATCCAGGGCTGTAATGAATACCCCAGAACTGACGTTCAATCCGAAGGGTTCGCCCCCCGAATATAAATGCAGTATATTTCCGAGAAGCAGGAGTGATACCTACTTGCCAAAATGAATTAGCGAGATCTAGTGTGGAAAAATATTTTGCATCTAGAAATTTCTGTAATTGCTCTTTAAAATTTTCGGGTTTTGTATTGACCGGTAAAATTATTTCATTAATTGCTCGTGCGTCTAACACTAGCGTAATGCTACGATTTGGTTTTTTGACAACAAGTAGAGGACTACAGTAAGGTGAAGTGGATGGTTCAATGACCTTCCAGTCTAACATTTGTTTTAGTTCTTGCCACACAGCAGGTCGTTGAGATAACGGTACGTTATATGTCTTGTGGTAGAAGATCTTGTGAGGCTTAACTTCAATCTTGTAGACATACGTGTTGTTAACACCTAATCGTTTGGTAAAAACTTGTAAATATTTGAATAGTACTTCCTGTAGTTTCATACGTTCATGTACACTTAGAGCTGTAGCTTCATTTATCTTATGATCAAGCAATGTTTTCAAGTTCATTAGCTCTGTGTCAGATGAGTGTGTTTCCATGTCTTGAATATCCTTCTCGCTCATAATATCTAATCCTAATATGCAATTTGTCAGAAGGTTTTGTACAACCAGGAATGGCCATTGTACGGTTCCATTACCTATTTTAATGTTTACAAAAACTTGCTTCTTAACCCTACATGACTTATTACCTAGAGCAGTAGTTATTTTACAGTTTTGGGCGGGAAACTCAGGCACAGGCTCCAATTCACACATTTTTTTATAGAAATTAAAAGACAAAACGCTCACAGCTGCACCTGTATCTAAGATAATAGTAGTTGGAATCCCATCTACTACACCAGTAGTAGAGGCTAAAACAATTTCATTTGTGTTTGAACGACATTGTGTACTGTCTTGCAATAGTTCATCTGATATATTCTCATTGTGGTTGTATCTTATAAATAAAACAGGTGGTTTTTGTTTAGAATTATTAGGCATATCTATATTTTGTTGATCAATGGTGGTGTCAAATAACTGATTAACATTGAAGTCGCCCCCCAAGAATTCTTCAGCCACGACCCGTGGCATAGAAGTGACTGTTTCTACACTCCTGGAAATGGAAAAAAGAACACATTGACACCGGTGTGTCAGACCCACCATACTTGCTCCGGACACTGCGAGAGGGCTGTACGAGCAATGATCACACGCACGGCACAGCGGACACACCAGGAACCGCGGTATTGGCCGTCGAATGGCGCTAGCTGCGCAGCATTTGTGCACCGCCGCCGTCAGTGTCAGCCAGTTTGCCGTGGCATACGGAGCTCCATCGCAGTCTTTAACACTGGAGCATGCCGCGACAGCGTGGACGTGAACCGTATGTGCAGTTGACGGACTTTGAGCGAGGGCGTATAGTGGGCATGCGGGAGGCCGGGTGGACGTACCGCCGAATTGCTCAACACGTGGGGCGTGAGGTCTCCACAGTACATCGATGTTGTCGCCAGTGGTCGGCGGAAGGTGCACGTGCCCGTCGACCTGGGACCGGACCGCAGCGACGCACGGATGCACGCCAAGACCGTAGGATCCTACGCAGTGCCGTAGGGGACCGCACCGCCACTTCCCAGCAAATTAGGGACACTGTTGCTCCTGGGGTATCGGCGAGGACCATTCGCAACCGTCTCCATGAAGCTGGGCTACGGTCCCGCACACCGTTAGGCCGTCTTCCGCTCACGCCCCAACATCGTGCAGCCCGCCTCCAGTGGTGTCGCGACAGGCGTGAATGGAGGGACGAATGGAGACGTGTCGTCTTCAGCGATGAGAGTCGCTTCTGCCTTGGGGCCAATGATGGTCGTATGCGTGTTTGGCGCCGTGCAGGTGAGCGCCACAATCAGGACTGCATACGACCGAGGCACACAGGGCCAACACCCGGCATCATGGTGTGGGGAGCGATCTCCTACACTGGCCGTACACCACTGGTGATCGTCGAGGGGACACTGAATACATGGTACATCCAAACCGTCATCGAACCCATCGTTCTACCATTCCTAGACCGGCAAGGGAACTTGCTGTTCCAACAGGACAATGCACGTCCGCATGTATCCCGTGCCACCCTACGTGCTCTAGAAGGTGTAAGTCAACTACCCTGGCCAGCAAGATCTCCGGATCTGTCCCCCATTGAGCATGTTTGGGACTGGATGAAGCGTCGTCTCACGCGGTCTGCACGTCCAGCACGAACGCTGGTCCAACTGAGGCGCCAGGTGGAAATGGCATGGCAAGCCGTTCCACAGGACTACATCCAGCATCTCTACGATCGTCTCCATGGGAGAATAGCAGCCTGCATTGCTGCGAAAGGTGGATATACACTGTACTAGTGCCGACATTGTGCATGCTCTGTTGCCTGTGTCTATGTGCCTGTGGTTCTGTCAGTGTGATCATGTGATGTATCTGACCCCAGGAATGTGTCAATAAAGTTTCCCCTTCCTGGGACAATGAATTCACGGTGTTCTTATTTCAATTTCCAGGAGTGTAGTTTGTTGGATTAGCATTTGTATTAGGTACTGACACCGATTGAGGTTGTGTATCCGGTGTCACTTCTATTATATTCACATTTGGATATTGCCTGTTGTGATCTCCTAACTTTTGCGGTTGTTGTTGCAGTTCCGCATTATGACTTACCTGTCGGTCGTAAGGTATACTCCAATTTTGTCCTGTTGGCTGCTGTGGTATAGCAGTGTTTGAATGAGAGTATTGATCGCTACGAGTCCAGCCTTGATGCTGTCTTGGCTCGTAGTTATTATTATTTCTATTTCTGTTTGTGTTTTTGTCGTTGCATTTGTATCCGTTGTTACCGTTGTTGTTGTTGTTGTTACCGCGGTGCCTTTTGTATGGATTGCCGCATGAAGTGTTATTACTGTTGTAACTGTTGTTTGTATTGGAATACGCGTGTTGATTTTGATTTCCGTATTGACACGGCATGTGAGTTTGCTGTTTTTGCTGTACCGCGTATCCAACTGTGGGCGCGCCAGAATTGAGTTGGCAAGCCTGCATGTTTTGCATACCACTAGTATAAACATTGTGGCTGCTGTTTTGCCGAGAGAAGCGCTGATCTTCTAGTAACATGTCAACCGAATCTAAAGCTGTTAAAAAATAATCTGGATCGTCATCCGGAATACGTAAGAGTTTTTCTTTAATGTTGAAAGGCAATTTAGC
Organism: Schistocerca nitens; assembly: GCF_023898315.1. Classification (NCBI taxonomy): domain Eukaryota; kingdom Metazoa; phylum Arthropoda; class Insecta; order Orthoptera; family Acrididae; genus Schistocerca; species Schistocerca nitens. Next base: position 1,187,758,963 of record NC_064614.1, on the reverse strand, counting down.
CTTCAACGCACGGAGTATATCACGTGTTGCGACTGGTTCGTCCAAAAAATGTCCCATGTTCAAGTATTTTTCAAAATATCTGTGTAAGTTACCATTTTTACTGTTAAAAGTTTCAGGTTCTAAAATTTGTCTTCTGAGTCGCTCGTGGACGGATTGCGACCAGAATTTGTTCAGAAAGGCACGTTCAAACTCACTGTACGTGGTACATACGTCAGCTTGACTGTATGCCCAGACAGCTGCGTCGCCTTGGATGTAACCGACAATATATGAAATCTTTTTCCGGTCACTCCAAGTGCGTGGAAATGTGTTACTAAAAGATTTAAGAAAAATCACCGGATGAATGGTTCGTTTTTCTGGGATAAAAGTCTGACATTGCCTGTGTTTTATTAAGCTTTCTTCTTCCTTTGCATTATGATATGGATTTGTTCCACTGTTATTACTGTAATGTTCAGATGGCGAGTAATTACGATAATGTTGCTGTGGTTTACCATGATAATAGCTTGTGTTTGTGTTTACACGTCGTGGTATGTGTTGTTGTCGTGGTGTGTTTTGTTCTAGTGTGTTTGTCGTGTGCGGTATGTGTGCGTCATACTCGTATGTATATGGGTTTCTGAACTGTACATTTTGACTGATATTTTCGTTACATTCAGACTGTGGTTGATCGGTGAATTGTGTCATTGGTGCAGTGACAGACTGTACTACGTCACTTAGCAGCTGTTTGTTATTAGTGATGTATTCCGCTACGGAGTCGTGCACAATTGTTGGTAAGTTTTCACGTATGCATCTATCAAAATGTTTGTCTTTGTTCTCTACCCAATCATGAAATTCTTTATTAATATTTTGAAAATGAGCTGTGGCATCAGATTGTAAGATGTCAGTCAGGTGTTGTTCAACATCGTCAAATTTATTCTGCACGTCGGTAATTCGTTTTTCATGGTTGTCGTGTTCTGAAGGATATGTTTGAATTTGTTCAGTAAGAGCTTCACACGAGACATTAAGGTTTTTTACTTGTGTCTGTAAAAGTACTACGTCGTTTGTAGTCTTTTCTTGTATCGTATTAAGCTTGGAAAATTTCGTACTGAGTTCAGTCATCTGTTTGGTCAGTGTGGCTTCTATAAGTTCCACACGTTTACATAAAGTGTCATTACCTGTCTTGATTGGTATGAGATCAGATTTAATTTCGTCATTTTGTGTCTTTAACTGTTCATTTTGTGTCTTTAACTGTTCATTTTGTGTCTTTAAGGTTGCCATATTTTCTGCGTTTTGTTTCATTAGCATTTGTAACATGTTGACAATGTTTGCTGTTTGCAAGGTATCTGCTCCCGCCGCGTCATTAGACGTGACGTCATGTATTAACATGGGCTCTGACTGAGACTTTGAAATTTTTGTGGTGGACGGTCTATTGTCAAAATTTCCGTTAACACTTGCGTCAATATTTGATCAATCGTCACTACCGGTTGCTGTCGTAAAGTCATTTTCAAACATTTGTCTCTCGTCCGAGTCGGATTGCGTCTGAATAGTATGTCTTTGCTGTTCAATCTTTGCGTATTGTTTTCTAGTTATGACCATGCCACACGTAAGATATGCTTCGAGAAAATAAAGTTTGACACCGGTTTTAAAATAAAATGCAGTTGAACATGAATCGCTCGTAGCAACAATGGCTGTTTGTTAATTTAAAAATGTAACCTTAATATGGGATTATTGTTAATGGCTGCTTGCCATGTTACAACGTATCGTACAGAAGTCGGCCATATTGTACACTCGTGTATTGGTATTGTTGCAGAAGTTATTGTTTAAGGAAAAGCACTGAGAATGAAATTTATCACTGAAAACTGATACGCGCGAAAGAAATACTACAGAATCTACTGAAGAGCTAATACACTGAATTATGCGTCTGGTCAAGCCTGCCAATGCAAAGATGCTGCGTCTTACCTTATTTTACTGGAAGCTTCGTTGCGTCTTCCGCAAAATTTTAGAATTGGAAAATACCTTCAGATTTTTGTTATTTCTCATATATTCAAGTCCAGGTCCAGAAAGTTGATTTTTCACATGAAACAAAGAGAACAATTTAACAAATGACAAAATAAAAACGTCCTGTCACGGTCGCCAATATAAAATAAATAAATAAATAAATAAATAAAATAAAATAAATAAATATTAATTATTGTATATGTATTATAGTGATTGGTTGTAAGTAATATTTGCTTATCTGGAACGTGGACGTTTAATTATTTCGTATCAGACGCTTGACAATGGCTTTTTCGTAAATGCAATGTTATTCGTAGTTGACCGTGAAATAAGACTCAAATAATCGGACTTCGTATTTAAATCGTTTCCAAAGACTGCTGCGGTAGGTGCGGACTCAAAATCTCAATATTAGAATAATTTGCCAGCCATGTCAATACGTCGTACAGAGGTGACTGTCTACTAAACATAAAAAAGATTACACAGTTAGTTAAATCAGATACATTCAGCGAGTAAGTCTACAGTTAAATAATTCAACTTACTTTCATAAATATAGATTCTTTACAGTATCGAGTGCCTAGTAAGATTGCAACTCGCAGTGTTCTTATATAACATCAAATATGGCGGTGTGCCAGTTAATAAAATATACGTGCTTCCAGCCTCAGCTATTCTACAAGACCTCCTCCTTCTTAATGAAACATAAGAGTGTCATAATTGTATTTTGTTTTATCAGCGGCATAGCGCTGTAGTTCTGTGCCATAGGCTTTATTTATTTGTCAGAGATTAATTATTTAATTAAGATTTCGCGTTTCCGAGGAAACTCACGCACGGCATGCAAATGTGCCTTTATAAGTCACTCAACCATTCTGGAGGAAGCAGACTTGGCTTGCAAATCATTCTCACGTCAGGGCTGTGGAGCTTAGAGCAAGTGCCCATTTGCAGCTACGGGCAACAATTTTGAATTTGATAAACAAGTTTTGTGACTGGTTTGATGCGGCCCGACTCGAATCCTTCTCCTATGCCAGTCTCTTCATCTCAGAGTAGCACTTGCAACCTACGTCCTCAATTATTTGCTGAATGTATTCCAGTCTGTGCTTTCCCCTAGTGTTTTTACCTCAAAAAAAAAAAAAAAGTTTCAAATGGCTCTGAGCACTATGGGACTTAACTTCTGAGGTCATCAGTTCCCTAGAACGTAGAACTACTTAAACCTAACTAACCTAAGGACATCACACACATCTATGCCCGAGGCGGCATTCGAACCTGCGACCGTAGCTGTCGCGCGGTTCCAGACTGTAGCGCCTAGAACCGCTCGGCCACCCCGGCTTTACATCTACAATGGACCTTATTCTCTGATATCTTAACGGGTGTCCTATCATCTTGTCAGTACTTCCAATCTATTATTTCCTCGCCGACTCGCCAGAGATCATCCTCATTCCTCACCTTATCAGTCCACATAATTTTCAGCCTCCTTCTGTAGCACCTTCGAGTCTCTTCTTTTCTGGTGTCCCACAGTCCAAAGGTACATTCGCAGAAGTTTCTTCCTCAAATTATGACCTTGTTTGACACTATCAGATTTCTCTTGGCCAGAAATGCCCCTCTTGCGAGTGCGAGTCTGCAATTTTTGTCCTCCTTGCTCCGTCCGTCATGGGTTATTTTCCTGCCTAGGTATCAGAATTCCATGATTTCATAAACTTCTTGATCACAAATCGCGGTGTAAAGTTACTTGCTGCTCTCATTTCTGCTACTGCTCATTACTTTCGTCTTCTTCGATTCTGTACTCATTAGATCGTTCATTCCATTCGGCTCTTGCGATCTTAGGAACTGTGTGATTGATGTTTTTAAGGGGGGGTTGGGTTGTTTGGGGGAGGAGACCAGACAGCGAGGTCTTCGGTCTCATCAGATTAGGGAAGGATGGGAAAGGATGTCAGCCGTGCCCTTTCAAACTAACCGTCCCGGCATTTGCCAGGAGCGATTTAGGGAAATCACGGAAAACCTAAATCAGGATGGCCGGACGCCGGATTGAACCGTCGTCCTCCCGATTGCGAGTCCTGTGTGCTAACTACTGCGCCACCTCGCTCGGTGATGTTATTAAGGACGTCAGGTGGTATATTGCCAGACTCATACATTCTCCACACCGACGTGAACAGTTATTTTTTTTTGTCACTTCCCAAAACGAATTTAGAAATTCATATGGAATGTTATCTGCCCCTCGGCCTTATTCGATCTTATGTCTTTGAAAGCTCTTTCTGATTCTGACTCTAGATCCCCTATCTCTTCCCTGCTGACTCCTGATTCTTCTTCTAGAACGTCATCAGACGTCCGCATACAAAGGCCTTCAGTGCACTCTTTCTACATTTTCGCCGTTTGCTCTCTGTCTAACAGTGGAATACCGTTGCCTTCTTAATGTTGCTACCATTACTTTTGCTTCTACCTAAGGTTGTTTTGACTGTTCTGCATGCTGAGTCTGTCCTTCTGACATTCATTTCTTTTCAGATTTCTTCACGTTTGTCATGCAGCCACTCCACTTTTGCCTCAATGCACTTACTATTTATTTCATTCCTGAATGACGTATGTTTGTGTATTATTTAATTCCCATGAACATTTTTTTTATACTCCCTTCTTTCGTCGATCAGCTGGAGTATTTCTTCTGTTACCCATAATTTCCTCGCAGTTATCTTCTTTGTACCTATGTTTTTCTTTCCATATTCTGTGGTTTCCCTTTTAAGAGACGTCCATTCCTCTTCAGCTGAACTGACTACTGAACTATTAATTGTCGCAGTATCAATAGCCTTAGAGAACTTCTTTCGTATGTCTCCCTCCTTTAGTACTTTCGTATGGCATTTCTTTGGGCATTGATTCTTTCTGACTAATGTCGTAAGCGCCGACCGATGTGGCCGAGCGGTTCTAGGCGCTTCAGTTTGGAATCACGCGACCGCTACAGTCGCAGGTTCGAATCCAGCCTCGGACATGGACGTGTGTGATGTCCTTAGGTTAATTAGGTTTAAGTAGTTCTAGGGGACTGATGACCTCAGATGTTAAGTCCCATAGTGCTCAGAGCCATTTGAACTAATCTACTAAACTTGCAGCCTAACTTCATCATTACTAAATTGTGATCTGAGTCTATATGTGCTCCTGGGTAGGCCTTACAATCTAGTATCTGATTTCAGAATCTCTGTCTGACCACGATGTAATCTAACTGAAATCTTCCCCTATCTTCTGGTCTTTTCCAAGTATATCTCCTCCTCTTGTGATTCTTAAACAGCGTATTTACTACTACTAGCTGAAATTTATTGCTGAATTCAATTAGTCTTTCTCTAATTGATAGCACCAAGCCCGTATCCTCTTGTAAGAATTTCTTATACATCCCAGTCCCGCAGTACTATTAGATTTGCCGCCATTGCTGATGGCCTTTTATTCAACATTCAAGCAGTGATGAGGTAAGAACTCTGGACCCAGTAGTTTTAATTACTAATTTCCGTAAACGCTCATTTATGTTTTCACTGATTATGCATGTCACTACAGCTTTTCGCTTCTCCTCTGGATACACTTGCTTTGCCGATTTACAGTGTTTCTCACTTTCATTTTTATACGTCCATATTTTCATAAGTCCGTTTCATATGCTGCACTTTTAAGTCTTCTCGTATCGCGAATCAAAATAACGTGTTATGTGTTATCCAAGGATTTCTACAGCATGTCCTCTCTCTCTTTCTCTCTCTCTCTCTCTCTCTCTCTCTCTCTCTCTCTCTCTCTCTCTCCCCCGTCATCGTGACAGAGCGTAGGGGAACGATGCGGGAGACCCGTACCGCTGTACTAGGCAAGGTCCTAGTGCAGGTGGTTTGCCATTGCCTTCCTCCGACCGTAATGGGGATGAATGATGATACAATGGAGGAATATTTTTATTTTATTTGTTACCTTTCTGAAATGCACTCGTTAATTTTATCTTAAGAATATAGTGATGTTAAGGGGCTCCGGAAAGGCTCAAAATCATGAAAAGTTCAATTTTTAATTTTGCGTTTTCAGAATCTGCAGACTATTACCTTTTAATAGATATATAATTTATTCAATTCCGAAGACTACAATTATTTTTAATTTTTTTTTTTGAAATGTGTTCTACATGGGCCTGACCCACTGTGGCGCTGTTAAACTGCTGTCAAATGGTGTTATTATTAACGTCCGTGTTCATCAGGTACATTTTAGTGATGTGAGATAAAGTATGTGTTGTGGCTAACCTGTGATGGTTCAATATATATCGCTGGTGTGATTGTCGATTGTTTCATGTTTATTTACTCTGTCGTTATCTCGAAAATATTCGTAATTAATTCTGTTTCTTGAGTCTCTGTTTTGTTGAAGTATAATAATGAGTAAAAGTAAAGTTATTAGAAATCCTCTGAAGGCTTTTAAGAAAAGGAGAAATGTTGGAAAGCCATAGGTATGTGTTATTACTGTAAACAATAAAGACGATGAAAATCCCCAACATAGCTTGTGTCCCAAAGAAGAAGACAGTTGGTGTAAATATAACAAAGGATTGCTAACTGGTGAAGTGTACACTCATAAGCATAGTCTGCCTCATGCAATAATGGAGGTGATAAAACCTATTTTCAGAGACTTAGCAACACCTGAACTGTTGAAAAAGTGTATTCACGGAAAAACTCAAAACCCCAATGAAAGTGTAAATAGTGTTATATGGTCGAGAATCCCCAAGACTGTATTTGTTGGAATAGAAACACTTCACTTTGGTGTGTATGATGCTGTTGCGACTTTCAATGATGGCAACATTGTAAGGTGCAAGGTATTTAGAAATATGGGAATGAAGATAGGTTCTAACATGGTACGAGCGATGCTTGCATTAGACAAGGAACGCCTTCGGGCTGCAGACGGCTGTAAAGTGTCTAGAAATACAAGCAAGAGTAAACAGGAGGAGGAACAAGAGGAAGCTGGAGGAGGAGTTTGCAGAGGATGAAGATAATCCATCCTATGGACCTGGAATGCACTAAAAAGTTAATCCAATCTTTGTCGCTCGATTCCCAAAACTTTTATTTTCTCATACTAATTACATGTTTTCTAAGGATCTTGCAAACATATTTGTTTCAAACTTTCAGTAAATGTTACACAGTACCTTCTGCATAATTTAACACAGCCTTTTCCCAAAAAACTGTATATTTTTGAATATATAAATAAAAAATTGCAAAAAAATGTTGTGTATTTTCATTACAGTTGAAAAAAAATCATCTTTAATTACTGAACTAAAATTTTGTAAAATCCCTGTGTCAAGTTGTAGCCCATATTCCAATAAATAATCTGTAAAAAGTTCAACTTCCTACCTCAAATACTTTGTGAGGAAAGATGTAATTTATAAGCGTTATTTTAACATTGCAAGTATAGGGCGTTCCGGAGCCCCTTAAAAGATGAAAACTTTAATAATATCAATTTTGAAAAAAAAAAAGAATAATGACCAATCGGAATACTGTGAGACGGACTGTAATTGACAACGCTCGCTAACATACTGTATTAAATGAATACTTTAAACCGTTTAATATCGACCGTTATTCCAAGTCACCAGAGAGATCTCGTTCGTACGAAAGACAGGCACCAACAATTACTTTCTCGCTCTGCAGTGACAAACACGCTCTCCAACATAAAGAAATATTTCGTTGACGCACTGCTGTTGTGGAAAATTCCGCTAGCGTGGCGGTAATACACGGTCACCGCTAAATTAAATACAATAAATAAACACAAATACGGTCAAATGATATCGTAAGCACGGTGTATCCACAATTTTTTTACTCGTTCTTGTCAGTACGAAGCAGGGTGAGCATTAATAAATCTGACAAACTGCAGGGACGGATTCGTGACTGGAAATGGACGAAAAAAGGTTCTATGAATATCAGTCCGGAAATGGACGGTGTGCGTACGACGACAACAAATCGTCCCGGAACACTGTGCAGCGTTGCATCGCATCCACGTCACAACAAATGTTGAAAGTGGCCTCCGTGGGATGCAATGCACGCGTTCACTCGTCGCATCCTGAACTGCCGCACACTTTCGCACGTTCGAGCCACTCTCCGAATAGTGTGACAGGCATCCTGAACTCGCTGTTGAAGGGTCTGCACATCAGGAATTGTTTCAGCATAAACAACGCTTTGCAGACGCCCCCCAAAGGTAAAAGTCCAGGAGGTTTCAGTCGGCGGATTTAGCAGGACAAGCTACAGGGACTCCGGGTCCTATCCAACGTGCGGGTAAGATGTTGTTGAAGTGTCGGCGAACTGTAAAGCGGAAGTGGGTTGGTGCAGAAACGGTGTAACCTGTCGAATTGCCGAAGGCATATTCTCAAGCAGCCCAGGCAGAATACTCCGCAGGATTCCAGGTACGTTCCTCCGTCGAGGCGTTCTGGGATAACAAGCGGTTCTAGTATGTGGTTGCCAAAAAATCCCTGTCCACACATTGATGCTGATGCTCAACCATTCCCCGAGCATAATCTGTAGCTCGGAGGTGACGATTATGTAGACTGATGATCCCAGTTCTGGTAAACGTTGCTTCGTTGGTAAATAGGACTGATGACAGAAATCCTATAATTGTGATGGTCTGGTGTAAAATCCAACGAGAGAACCCTTCCCATATAGGGAAACCCGCTGCTGATAATCCTTGCACTCGTCATAGGAGATGGGGATAGTAGAGGTTGTCATCCAGGAGACACATAACTGTACTTGGCTTACACCATTGGAACTTTTACTACGGTTCGTCTCGATATACTGTAGAACCTGGCCCTCCAAATCTGGTGTCCGCACAGTCCGCTGCCTCCACGCAAGTTCGTCTGTCTGGAAGGACCCATGATCACATAAAGCCAAAAACTGGTTTGAGATGTTTGATGTTCTTGGTGTGCTAGTTTTTGTTCAGCCGTGCTGCCTCTCGACCGTTTCCATCTGCTTGGCCGGACACAAACACCTTCTCGGCTTCTTCCCCATATGAGTGCCAGATTATTCAGCTGCTTGCACTAAACTGCGTCAATTACACAGCCTGCAACACGCAATAAACACAGGGCACGTGGTCAGAGGAACTTTCTTTCGTCAGCGCCATCAAATGTAGCAAAGATGCATTTCGGGATACAAGTTCATAGCATCTTCCCCCCACCCCCCTCCCCCCACCCTTTCCAATCAGGAATTCATCCAAGCGGTTTGTCAGTTTTATTAGAAGTCACTCTGTATTGTTCATAAAATGTTCAAGGCCACAACGTACTTCTATATCTCCCGAGTTTGACGCAGTGTTGGAAAATTTCCCTCGGATTCTGCACATATATATTCGATATTCGGCAGTTACGTTTTTATTTCAATATTATGTCCACAAATCCTACATGTACGACCAAATCGCGACTCTAATAGTGTAAGATTGTAAAGTTCGTTCTGTACAAGATCGTGCGTAGTATTTTTTCCGATACCGTTTCCGATGTGCATACTGTCAATCAGCTCTTCGCTTAAAAGTAACTCTTAACCCTGAACGGAATATCAGACGGATATTGTAGATTCGATATGGGTCTGGATAGCACCAAAAATAGCACGGTAAATTATTCATAACCAAGTATGCTACGTTTCGGTGTATCACAAAGCTAAAGAATTCTTTTCACAGAGCCGGCCGGAGTGGCCGAGCGGTTCTACGCGCTACAGTCTGGAACCGCGTGACCGCTATGGTCGCAGGTTCGAATCCTGCCTCGGGCATGGATGTGTGTGATGTCCTTAGGTTAGTTAGGTTTAAGCAGTTCTAAGATCTAGGGGAGTGATGACCTCAGAAGTTAAGTCCCATAGTACTCACGACCATTTGAACCATTTGAATCTCTTCACAGACATGCCGACATATGTCAAATAGGAACTCGAAAGACAGCGACGCAAGTCGAAGTACAAAATGAAATTAAAAAAAAAACTAGGTAGAGGAAGGAGAAAAAATTGTAGCATGGCTGTTTATAATGCATAAAGCCCTGGTTCTTACCCCATTGCCTCCAAAAGTAAAAAATGGAGTTTTAAATCCATCTCCTCTTAACTTCTTTATGGTTTGATACAATTAATTAAGCGATAAAAATAAAAGGAAGAAAAATCTTTACACATAAACTAGTGCAGTGATATCCAAACCATTCGGCGTCACATGAAAACACGTTACTAACAGCAGCTCCGGTAACATCCCATTTCCAGGGCTTGACAACCATTGTTGTATGCAACACATTATTTACATTGTTCACCATTGTTTACACACTGACTGCGACTTGCAACAAACTTCAGATTGCGTGACACTGACGCCACCGTTTAAGGGCGAAAGCAATTTTCGAATGATGTGTCACTGCGAAACAACACATCTCGATGGAACTTGCACCGTCAAGTATCGTACAGCACAGCACAGTACAGTACAGAAGACATACAGGACGTAATATCTAGTCCGAGGCCTGCGATCATTTTTATGTTAAAAATTGGCAACCAATGCTGCACAGTCGCAATAAAGTCGTGAGATGTTCAATTGACTCTTTTATTAGAACATGTTAGGCGTTACGGGATTACACCCATCTGGCATCACAAACTTCAACTCATTCCTAACCAACCAGGCGTACAGCCTTGACAACTCTGCTTCAAGACTGCTTGTGTCGCAGTCATATGTTATTCGACACTTTGTTTGCGTTGTCAGGGCTGTACGCATGGTTGGTCAGGAAGGAGTTGAAGATTGTAATGTCTGAAGATGGGTGTAATCCCGAAACGCGTTACATGTTCTAATAAAAGAGTCAATTGAACACCTCATGACTTTATTGCGATTGTACAGCATTGGTTGCCAATCATTACAGTACAGAAGGCAGCTGAAAAGAATACGAAATGAGAACAGAAATGACACTTTTGTTCAGAGACAATAATTACTCTGAAGTAACTGCGACTCGTTATGGTCTTCTGGACACTACAAAGGGGGGACACGGTTCGTAATAGGGCGTGTGATCACCACGGTTTGCAATGCATGCTCTGCAATGTGCTACCATGCTGAACACGAGGCTGGTGAGGAATTGTTGTGGTAGTGCTTTCCAGTCCTTCACTAGCAGTGTTGATAACTACTGGATGCTCGTTGGTGTATGCGCACCTAGCACAATAGTCTCATAAATGCATTGAGCCGCGGCCGGCTCGCGTTGACGTCGTTTTTTCTTTGGCATTTTGTCGCAGTCGACTGGCGTCTTATTTCTCCCTGAGTTACTACCATAACGAGTTGTTGACTTGCCTCTGTCAGTGGCAGAAGCAGCGCTTATCGATACTAGCACTGCTTTACCATCTGTGGTGTGACCGCTATACTTCCGTGTGATGGTGTGTGTGGCAGTCAGTCGGTTGGGCAGAGCAGCGAGGATGTCTCCACGGTGCAGGGTCAGGCCGGGACTGCTGGCGGTGAGCACGCACGGTCGGATTGCGAGGTGCTAGCTGCGAGGGCTACAAAGTTCGTTGCCCACCGAACCTGGACAGTGAAGTTGAGTGATCAGTTAACCTGTTATGAACTGTCAGCTGCTGTGACATCTCTTCGTTCATTGCTGGTTGTTGTTTCCTGGGCCATTCAGGCTAGCAGCAACGTATGGTGTTCATGAATCGGCGAAATTTTGCAGCTGTCTTCCTGTATGGTCTTTCACTATTAAATTGGTTGTTACTTATCGGTGAAGTGCACCAGCGGTATTTTTTACCTTATGGCCATTGACGCCTCAGTTACCTGCCCTGGGCGTTAGCGTAGTTTTCCGGCAGTGTGTTTTTCCTCACCATGTTGATGCTGTCCGGCACGGCGTGTACTTCGAAAGCCTTTTAGTTGCTTGTTCATATTTTTTTCTTAAGAGTGGTTATTGTGCTTTGGCTGCTTTTAGATGCCAATTCTAAAGGCATAGTGCTGCTGGTATCTTCGTCCTCAGCTGATATTTTCTGTTGTCATACCGTTGGTCGAGCGGAAGGGAATTGATTAGGTTGTTGGTCGGTCCTTCAGCCATCCCTGGGCCAGGTTGCCATCCAATTATTTAACTTTACTCTTGGCTGCCTGTCTCACCGCACCTTATGTTACAGCTACCTCCTCAGGCCGTCTTTTGGAACACTTCTACATCTACATTTATACTCCGCAAGCCACCAAACGGTGTGTGGCGGAGGGCACTTTACGTGCCACTGTCATTACCTCCCTTTCCTATTCCAGTCGCGTATGGTTCGCGGGAAGAACGACTGTCTGAAAGCCTCCGCGCGCGCTCTAATCTCTCTAATTTTACATTCGTGATCTCCTCGGGAGGTATAAGTAGGGGGAAGCAATATATTCGATACCTCATCCAGAAACGCACCCTCTCGAAACCTGGCGAGCAAGCTACACCGCGATGCAGAGCGCCTCTCTTGCAGAGTCTGCCACTTGAGTGTATTAAACACCTCCGTAACGCTATCACGGTTACCAAATAACCCTGTGACGAAACGCGCCGCTCTTCTTTGGATCTTCTCTATCTCCTCCGTCAACCCGATCTGGTACGGATCCCACACTGATGAGCAATACTCAAGTATAGGTCGAACACCACTGCTGGTTTTAGATTGTGATTTTCATGTTAGTCTGATATACTGTGCAAGGCCTTCAGCTGTTTGTTAATTTAGTTTGTTTCAGCTTTAAAATGAGGCCTTAAAACTTGAAGATTGATTTGTAAAAAACTAAATTTTGAAGGTTTGTTCTATCTGTAAATCTTGTTACCCAGGCCCGAAGCCCTGAATTGTTCAATGTCTTGTGTATGGCCTTCAGCCGAGTATTTACCTGAAATTTTCTTTCTTTTTTTTTTTTTTTTTTAGAACCGAGCGAGGTGGCGCAGTGGTTGGCACACTGGACTCGCATTCGGGAGGACGACGGTTCAATCCCGTCTCCGGCCATCCTGATTTAGGTTTTCCGTGATTTCCCTAAATCGCTTCAGGCAAATGCCGGGATGGTTCCTTTGAAAGGGCACGGCCGATTTCCTTCCCCATCCTTCCCTCCCCCGAGCTTGCGCTCCGTCTCTAATGACCTCGTTGTCGACGGGACGTTAAACACTAATCTCCTCCTCCTCCTCCTCCTTTCTTTTTTTTAAGTGAGGCCTTCAGCCACGTGTATTTTTTAAAGCAATTTTTTTAACTTGTGTTCAGGCCTCCATCCTTTCTTGTTTTTGGTGTGCTTTTAGGCTTTCAGCCCAGGAGGTATTGCAAGTTTTCTTAACTAGGCCTTCAGCCGTATTGCTTTAACTTGATCCTTTTAAGACAATGTGTAATTAAGCGGTTCTTAGGAAAATAAAGGTTTCCGTGTTTTGTGCAACTAACAGTAACTGATTACGGCCACCTACACGACCATAACCTGATCCGCTCTATCCTGTGAAACCAGATCCCAAGCATCCCACACTTGCTCGACGAAATTTGAATCCGTGGAATGCGCAGATTAGTCAACTCACTGCAGACCCTCTCGTTCCAAGACCTCCTGTAACTTTGCTGTCCGTTGCGGTAGCGCACTGTCACACTTAAAAATGAAGTCAGGTCCAAATGAACCCCTGAGAAGGCGCAAGTGGGGGAGAAGTACAGTGTCGTAATGACATTGACCGGTGAGTTTACCGTTTTCAAAGATTTCGAGGTCGAAACGCCAATACTACATTATGTCTCCCCACAACATAGCAGCTGGACCACGAAAACGATCCTATTCGACGATCTTCCTGGTTGCATTACGTGTTCCCATCTCTCGTAAAGAGAGGGTACGACCAGAGTCAGTATGCATCCGAGAAGCGCACACCTCGTTTGTCGAGTCCAAACGCTTTTGGCACCAAAGCAAACGGTGCTACTGACGTGCGGTTGTCAACGGAACACAACGTACAGATCGTTGGGAAAAGAGATCACTCTGTAACGTAATAGCTTAAATTTGACCAAAAAATGCATCAAAATTTTTCGATTAAATTGTAGCGCTAAAAATGGGTACAAAAAGTGTCGATGTTTACTAACTATGTTAAATGTATCGATGTTTTATAGCTATGTTACATGCCTTTGTCGATCTGCTAAAAGTAAATGTTACAGTGACTTTGATATTCATAGGTTATGTGAAAATGCATAGCACTTTGAACAAAGCAAATAATTAGGTAATACGATCGGGAATACGCTTTAGGTTTTCAACGCCAACTTTTATTGATGACCTAGGCGTTAATTGCTGTGGAAAGGACAGAACGAAACCAAAAGACGCAGACAGGGTAACCTGGCGAGCGTACGTAGCTCTATCATGACTGGATATTTTAATTTTTTGGGAGTTAAAGCGGTGCATTACAAAGTTAGCGTGGCAGCAGCATCCCCAGAAGTTACGTTTTTGGAAAGTAAAAACATCAAACACTAATCTATGATCGAATTTGCAGCCAATAAAATCTCAAGGAACATGGCTACTGCACGCAGCGTTATAGTAATAAAGTGATTCCATCTCACTGGAAACATGAAGAGCTTCACCGTATATCATTCTGTAATTTTCAACTAAAGCACCACAACAGCTACGGTAAATAAGGCAAGACTTTTTGTTGAAACAAAGTTAACAGAAGTGTAATGATTATTACTGTCACAAACTTCAGATATAATCATTGAATAGATTCAGTTATTGAAAAGTAATTGTTAAAATCATTATGCCGAAGTCGCAAACTGAATCCTGATTGTGACTTCGGAAGTCGGGATTACCATGGAGGGTCAAGGCCCCTATAACGTCACTCCTTAAGCACAACAACTAGCAGATCAATAAATTAACAATTTATTCAAGACCACATTTATAAAACAGCTAACATACAATCAATGTGTGGCCGTATTAAAAACAATATCCAAAATGGCAAATAACTTCCTTCTCAAGCAAGCAGCAAATTAGAATTACTTAATGAACAATAAATTACAATCTGAAGTAATTTATAAGGGTGTCTCAGATAAATTTTTTTGAGCAATAACATAACCAGCACAGTATGTTACACTTAATATAATTCATTGGGAAGCAAATTTAAATTTTTTTTAATATACATGAGAGATTTTAAATGTTTATCAAACGGGCAGTGACGGCAGGCTGCCTAGGCAAAAGGTGACTTAACTTATAATGCCGGAAGCAGCAGACCAGCCATCCAAAACAACACCTAAACGCCGGGGCTCAACCAGAAGTCACTTCCCATTAGACGGCACGTCACACCTTCTGTGCACTCCCACACACCCCAACTCGCAGAAAACTGGAACATAAACAGACCGCCTAAAACACGGCAACCACCAAGCAAACATCAATTGATGCAAGTTAAGAGATCAATAAACAATATAAGTTAAAAAACCAATAAGTACTTTCAATAGAAATGACTTAAATTTTGTAGCAGTATCAATGCTGCAAAACATTTAAACTAAGACTTGTACACAAATGCAATGCTGTAAAATATTATCAGACTTTTACACTCTCATAGTTTGCCCAACAATATTTACACATATGATTAAGGCCGACAATGTGTACAAAGATGAAATGGAAATAATTTCAACATAATATCACGATATTTAAATGCACAACTTCACAACAAAACTAGGTTTTGTGCACATTACTTTCGTTGCCTAGGTCTGCAATGTAACTGCCAATTGTGTAAGCTTGGATGCAGAAAATTACAACTAGACTATGACCAAGTATCTTCAATACCTTACAGTTACTGCATCTTCTAGGGACGCTGATTTCCTTAAAGGAAGTGGTGACTGCTGGTCTCCATGCGATCACACACCTTGCCGGCTGCTCTTACTTCAACAACGCCTACATTATGGCAACCAACCAACAAGTGACAGTCGCTACAACGCAAACAGTTCCACGAAACGAAGGCACCAACGCCACTTACACCTTCGATGGAGAGCGTTGTTCGAGATGGTCTCGAGGAAATGGTCTGTCCGAGAAAACAGGCACCAAAGCAAGGTGACGAGCAGCGCCCGCAGTTGACATCAGGCAGGTCCACCACAAACTCGCGACCGTCCTGCGAGGTAGACCGGCCGCGCCGCTGCTGGCCGAGCCCGCGTGTTTTGCTTCTTCGTCCCCTCAAGCACGTCCTAGCGTCTCGTAGCGAGTCCGACGACCAACTCGCCGACCGCAAATACCCGCCGCCGCCAGATCACAACTGGGACAAAGATCGTAGTACAGCCGGGTAATCGATAGTCGTGCCAAAGAACTGGTGTGCCAGAAAAGGCGCACCACGGCTCACTGATTTCCTTATCACTGTGTTCAAATAATTCTGAGTAACTGAAACGGTCAGAAGATAGCATAAAATAATTTTATAATCACGACAATGAAACATTGTCGTAAGTGTACTTAACTGGAAGAGACAGCTTTGACTTTATTTGAGTGCATATAAAATTGTTTGTTGGATTTATAATTTTTTTCGCACTTCAGATTATGAAATAACTTTCACTTAATTTTAAGTTATTTAATTTTTAGTAATACGCTACTTCAAAGATTAAAGATTGGCAATTGAGCTACATCAGATTCTCACAGGTTGGATGCATCTTGATTGCAGGCAGAGCATAGAAAATTAATAGTAATAAATTAAATTCATTTCAGTAACAGTTAAATAACTCCTCAAAGGTTAAATTCCTCCTTCAGAACTGGCGACCACACACTTCGCAAAATTAGTATATTTTTCATGGGGAGTGCCATACGGTTAGATTACACCAATCTACAAACTGTTCACTACTGTGGTGAGGATAAAACTACAAGGTAGGCAGTAAAGTGTTCATATCTTTTCTTGTGTGCTGAAATTATTGCAAACTGAGCTCCGTTATCCTCATCGTGCTTTGGAGAGAGGTAAAAAAAAAAAGAAGAAACAGAACTGACTAAAATCTGTGTGTATGAAAGGCAGTGTTCTGACTCAATGACTAACTCATCATCTCCCAGCCCAAAACGGTAAGGATAGAAATTTGAAGTTTGGAGAAGGATCTTATATTATAGGCGTCGTTTACGAAGGGATTTTTCGAAATTATAACCCTAAGGTATGACATAGGGAACGAAGGGTTTTTGAAAAATGTCGCTATTAAGCCAGGTAGACCTACGAGAACTATTATTTGGTTTCAGCATTTTTTTGAAATTTAACCCTATGGGGGTGAAATAGTGGGCTAAACCTTTATTTGAACCTATATCATTATTAAATAACTACTAAAATATTTTTAAAGCTACACCTATGAACGTTGGTATACATGTTTCAGTGTGTTTGAAAATTCAACGCCTATTGGGGTCAAATAGGGAATGAGATTTTTTCACGAAAATATTTTATTATTAAAGCATTTTTAAAGCTAAATATATGAAAATTTAAATTTGGCTTCTCAGAAATAAAGAAATATGTATTTCACCCCAATTAAGCTGAAACTGGGATGAACATTTTTATGGAAATATTTCATTCTGCAAACATTTTTGAAATTAAATCTATGAAAATTTGTATTTGGCTTCTCTGTTAGAAGTGAAACATAGGCATGATACTGTTTTTTGAAATTCAACCCTGAGGGAGTGCAATATGGAATGAAAGTTCTTAAGAAAACATTTCATTACATTAAAAAAATTTAAAGCTACATTTATGGAAATACGTATTGCACTTGTCGGTTAGATATAAAGAAATATTAGTTAGGGGATGGAAATTGCTAGTGAAATATCTCCAAAAGAACGCAAAAGGCATGATTAACAAAAACTTCGCACTCCAGCTACCAGAATCGCTTTTTGGCCCGAAGTACATTCGGAAAAGACCATGCTTATGTGGTCTCAGTTAACGTGAAAAGCTTATAAGGTGCTACAGTTTGTAAACAACATAAAAATTAGAGTTATTAAAGGCAAAGAAAAATCTCTGCAGGCCATAGAGTCTAGGCGAACGAAGCAGCGGATGTTAAGTTTGTTGACAACACTCTGTTAGGTTACATTTGGTGAATTCAGTAATTAAATACTGTTAGTCAGTAAAATAGTGACTGTTATATAGTGCAGATTAAATGTCAATGCTTATCTTAACGAACAAAAGGCTATCATTCTCTGGGAAGAGAGTGCCATTTGGGAGTAAGATGGTTTTTTTGTGACGACACGCGAGGCAGCGGCTGGTTTGTGCGCTGCACAGCCGTATAAAACACAAGGATACAGCAGCCTGCTCCGTTGGCGTCAAAGCATCTTCTTTCCAGTAGCTTAAAACATTATTCTGTACCATATATGAAAATCATAGAAAGCAAATACGACTTGCGGTCCTATTAAATGTGGTTTTAATTGTACCCACTGTTTTACACGGATCTCTTCTCGTCTATTGCAGAACGTAGTGAGTAATCTGCTGCTATATTTCACCCTATTCGACGATCACCAAAGAAGACTCTTCTGGAAACTTTGCCTGTGAATCGGAAAGTTTTCCATGTACGTGAAACAATGCTGTGAGAAGCACCAAATTCCTGGGCTACACTCTTTCCGTTTCGTCTTTTTTCCAGTTTCCCGATGATTCATCTTCGTGTGAAACCATCTGGGTCTTGTTGTATTGAAGAACACAAACGCAGTGCACCGTACTGCTTTATGGCTGACACATTGACATTTCCCGTTCCTTCATTACGTCCTTTTGTGGAGCCAGCCGCATTCAGCGCTCACTATGTGATCAAAAGTATCCGGACACCTGGCTGAAAATAAGTTAGAAGTTCGTGGCGCCCTCCAACGGTAATGCTGGAATTCAATATGTGTTGGCGTACCCTTAACCTTGACGACAGCTTCCACTCTCGCAGGCATATGTTCAGTCAGGTGCTGGAAGGTTTCTTGGAGAACAGCAACCCATACTTCACGGAGTGCTGTACTGAGGAGAGGTATCGATGTCGGTCGGTAAGGCCTGGCACGAAGTCGGCGTTCCTAAACATCCCCGGGGTTGTCTATAGGTTTCAGGTCAGGACTCTGTGCAGGCCAGTCCATTACAGGGATGTTATTGTCGGGTAACCACTCCGCCACAGGCCGTGTGCTATGAACAGGTGCTCGATCGGTTTGAAAGATGCAACCGCCATCCCCGAATTGCTCTTCAACAGTGGGAAGCAAGCAGGTGCTTAAAATATCATTGTAGGCCTGTGCTGTGATAGTGCCACGCAAAAAAAAGGGGTGCAAGCCTCCTCCATGAAAACACGAACACACCATAACACTACCGCCTCCGAATTTTACTGTTGACACTACACACTCCGGCAAATGTGCACCGGGCATTCGCCACACCCACACCCTGCCATCGGATCGCTGCATTGTCTACCGTGGTTCGTCACTCCACACAACGTTTTTCCACTGTTCAGTCGTCCAATGTTTACGCTCCTTACACCAAGTGAGGCGTCGTTTGGCATTTACCGGTGTGATGTGTGGCTTATGAGCATCCGCTCTCTACCGTGAAATCGTAATTTTCTGAACTCCCGCGTAACTGTCATAATACTTGCAGTGGATTCTGATGCAGTTTGGAATTCCCGTGTGATGGTCTGGATAAATGTCTGCCGATTGCACATTACGACGCTCTTCAACTGTCACCGGTCTCTGTCAGTCAACAGATGAGGTCGGCCTGTACGCCTTTGTGTTTCAATTTCACTATCACAACGGAAACAGTGGACCTAGGCATATTTAGGAGTGTGGAAATCTCGCGTACAGACGAATGGAACAAGTGACGCCCAATCACCTGACCACTTTCGAAGTCCTTGAGCTCCGCGGAACAGCCATTCTGCTCTCTCACGATGTCTAATGACTACTGAGGTCGCTAATATGGAGTAACAGGCGGCAGCACGATGCACCTAATATGAAAAACTTACGTATTTGGGGGTTGTCCGTATAAAAAAAAAATGGTTCAAATGGCTCTGAGCACTATGGGACTTAACATCTGTGGTCATCAGTCCCCTGGAACTTAGAACTACTGAAACCTAACTAACCTAAGGACATCACACACATCCATGCCCGAGGCAGGATTCGAACCTGCGACCGTAGCAGTCCCGCGGTTCCGGACTGCGCGCCTAGAACCGCTAGACCACCGCGGCCGGCATTGTCCGTATACTTTTGATCACATTGTATATGTGTGAACTCACGTCAAGTCTCGCTATACTTCTGTGTACGACTGGAAAACTTCTGGCAACAGGTTTCCGCCACGTTCATGCGTTTTCAAGGAGCAGTTACTGTGTTATGTTGCTTAATGTAGCTCGTTCTCCAGTTTTGCACAGCAGTGTATATGCCTTGATACACAATGGTCAGTCAGAACGTTATGGCCACCAACCTACAATACTCCAGGCGATATCAGCGTCACCTGGCAAGAAGTGAATGCTAGTCAGACACATACACAGTGCATCAAGTATCAGTGGGCGTCCTGTGCATATATAGAATGGGGTAGGCGAGCGATCTATCTTAGTTTGAGTGAGGGAAGATTGCGATGGCTCGGAGGCTCAGCCCAAGCATTTCGGGAACTGCACGAATTGTCGGTTGTTCTAGGAGTTCTGTGGTGAGAGTCTTCAAGACGTACCGAAACCAAGGCGAAACCACACCCAGACCTCTTGGGGTAGGGCGGCCACCCCTCATTACAGATGTCGGACGTCGTAGGCTGGGCAGACTGGTAAAACAGAACACGTGACGAACTGTCGCTGAACTAACATCAGACTTTAATGCTGGGCAAAGTACAAGTCTAAACACACCGTGCAACGAACACTCATAACGATGGACCTCTACACCCGACGACACATACGTGCGCCGAAGTTAATACCACGACATTGGCAACTACGACTGAAATGAGCACGTGACTGTCGCTACTGGAAGGTCTCCTTGACACCTATACTGTTGGTCGGAGACAAGCCAGCGGCGGCTCCATTATTCTCTGGTGAAACTTCACGTGGGCATTGATGGGTCCAGTGGAGCTCGTGCAAGGTACCATGCCAGCGAAGGAGTATCTTACTCTGGTGGCAGACCACGGACACAACTTCATGACTACCGTTCCCCGACAGCAGTGGTTTCTGTCAATAAGATAATGTGCCGTGTCGCAATGCCATAAGGTGATGGAGTGGTTCAAGGAACACAGTGGCGAGTTCCAAATGATGTTCTACCCCCCCCCCCCCCCCCCAACTCGCCAGATCTTAACCCCATCGACCACATCTGGTATGAGATTGAACGTGGTGTCAGAGCTCGTCGACCCCCTTCCCGGAATTTACGCGAATCGGGAAACATATGTGTGCAGATGTGGTGCCAACTCCCTCCAGCGACCTACCAAAACCTCATAACTAGTATTCCATGACGTGTCACCGCTGTTTTCCGTACCGGCTATTAGGTAAGTGGTCGTAATGTTCTGGATGATCGGTGCACAAATCAGTCACTAGCCTTTAGCGCATCTGTGCCAAACAGGGAACGCCATTTCCATTCTGTAAATTAAATATTACACAATGGGGCTATAATTCATAATCTGGATCTTGGTTGTGATAAAATGGTATTATGACTTCAATAAGAAGGAAAACGTGTACCAGCACTTAGATGGAATTAGCCTGTAGAGACTGGACTTTATCATGCCGTTATTTTGTCACTACGATTGGTCAACACCCTAGGAATGTGGAATCGATCCAGGACGACAGTGCTCGCCGTCATGCAGAATCTCCACGGACTCACGGTGGCTATAGTGTCTGAAAGTATAGACACAGTGTTCACTCAGCCGAGCACATTCATACAACCATGTCACGTAGAGTCAGGATATGGATTTGTCTGCAGCCAGACAAGTTTCCTCAAGGACAGTGCGACAGCGTTTGCAGCACCTCAGACTCTCAACACGGCGACCATAGTTGCGGCAAGAGTGAGACGCCCGCCAGGAGATGTGCTCTTCAGGCGAGTATCGGTTCTGCACACACTACGGTGATGGGAGTATCCCCATGTGGATATTCCGAGAGAACGAACGTCGCAAGATGGTCTTCATAATGGTCTTGGTAATGGCTTGTTGGGACGGGATGCTATTTGGTAGACAACATGATCATTTCTGGTAGATAACAGGGCTACAGTTGTTACACTCCTGAAGTGTTAAGGACGTTGAGTGAGCCCTACATCCAAAGTTTCCGTGATGGTATCTGTCAAAAAGAAAATGCCAGGCAACAATTTAACTATTGCCTGATTGTTGCTCTGGCATGTTCTGCACACATCTCAGCCATGAGAAATATCTGATAATGGATTGTGGACAGACTGGCAGGCCAGTTGAAGCACCATTGAATGACATACACATACCTGTTATCAAATACTTAGCTAATTTAGAGTGACTCTTGATACCAGAATTCTGTTTGTTTGTTTGTTTCTTTGGCCTCCAGAGTTTGTTCTCTGTTCAGCCATAGTGAACCCATGTTTACTTAGAATACCCGACTGTACAGAGAAAATACATAAATACATATTCACAGATTTGAAAGATCAAGTCATCTATTTTTTCTCCCACAACAAATGTTTAGTTATAGAATGACAAGTAAACCAGGCATATTAATTGCATCAGTTCACACTACTTCTTAAATTTAATAATAAGTGATACAGATAAATGAGATTACGAGTCCTAAGAATTTTCTCTATAGGCTCTTCTGTCAAGAAACTTGGCAATCACTTTATACAGGTGAATATTTTAATAACCCAAAAGAAAAGACGCTGATTCAGGGAGGAGGTAGCCCATAGTCATGAAAGTCTTCATAAATTCCGCTTGTGCATTGTAAAATTCGTATCTCAAAAACCATGGAATAAATAGGAACTGCAAGGAAGTTAAAGCTAAATGAATGCAAGAAAAATGCGAGGAAATCGGACGAGAAATGATTATCGGAACGACTGACTCAACAATCATAAAACCCAAAACAACGTTTGGTGAAATTAAAAGTAAATGTGGTAAGAGTAAGAGTAGACTGTGAATTCCGCCGTTAAATGCAGAGGAAAGACGGATAGGTGGAGAAAGTACAGTGAATGTCTCTTTGAGGGGGAAGACTTATCTAATGTGATACAACATGAAACTGTGGGCGATACGCAGTAGGAAAGCTAGGAGACCTAGTATTAGAATCACAATTCAAAAGGGCTGTGAAAGACTCAAGATCGAATAAGGCAGGTGGGCCAGTTAAGATTCCATCAGAATTTCGAAAAAACATTGAGGGAAATGGCGCAAAACAACTACTTACGTTGATTTGTAAAATGTATGAATCTGTTGATATACCATCTGACGTTCGGAAAAACATCATCCAAAGAATTCCGAAGATTGTAAGAGCTGATAAGTGTGAGAATTATCGCACAATCACCTTAACAGCTCATGCATAGGTGTTACTGAAAAGGAGAATATAGAGAAGAACGGAAAATAAAATTGAGGATTTACTAGATGACGATCAGTTTGACTTCATGCAAAATAAAGGCACCATAGTGGCAATTGTGACGTTCAGTTGATAATGGAAGCAAGTTTAAAGAAAAATCAAGACACAGTGGTAGGATTTGTCAACCCAGAAAAAGCATTCGACAGTGTAGAATAGGCCAAGATGCTCGAAATACTAAGAAAAATAGGGGTATGCTATAGGGAAAGATGAGTAACATGCAATATGTACAACAATACAGGAGCGAACAATATGAATGGTAGACCAAGAACGAAGTGCTCGGATTAAAGAGGTTGTAAGACAGGGTTGCAGTCTTTCGCCTGTTCAATCTGTGCATCGAGGAAGAAATGACGGAAATAAAAGAAAGATTCAAGAGTGGTATTAAAATTCAAGGTGAAAGGATATCAATAATAAGATTGGCTGATTACATTTGTATTCTCAGTGAAAGTGAAGAAGAATTACAGGATCTGCCTAATGGAATTAACAGTGTAATGAGTACAGAATATGGATTGAGTTTAAATCGATAAAGACGAAAGTAATGAGAATTTGTAGAAATGAGGACAGCGAGAAATTTAACATCAGGATTGGTGATCATGAAGTACAATGTACGAAGTTCAACTTAAGGAATTCTGCTACCTAGGCAGCAAAATAACCCATGACGGATGGAGCAATGACGACACAAAAAGCAGACTGGCACTGCCAAAATGGCCTTTCCTGTCCAAGAGAAGTCAACCAGTATCATACAAGGCCTTCTTTGAAGATATTCCTGAAAATGTACCTTTGGAGCACAGCATTGTAAGGTAGTGAAACATGGACTATGGGGAAACCGAAAAACAAGAGAATCAAATCGTTTGTGGTGCGGTAGTGCAGAAGAATGATGAAAATTTTGTGGACTCACAAGGTAAGGAATGAGGAGGTTCTACAGAGAATCGGCGAGGGAAGGAGTACGTAAAAAAAATTGACAAGAAGAAAGGACACGATGTAGGACATTTATCAAGACATCTGGAAATAACTGTCATGGTACTACAGGGAGCAGTAGAGGTTAAAAACTATAAAGGAAAACAGAGATTGGAATACAGCTCGAAAATAACTGAGGATTTACCAGTACCACATCCAAATTATAATCTTTGGCATGTTTTATTCCATCTTAGTTGTTGAGCACATTTGAGAACACGATTAATACAGTTGCCACAGTCTACGCTGCAAAAGGTGAAGCGCTTTTAGACATAGATTTGGATCTTAGGGCATAGAAAAGCACATCAGATATAATACTCCTGTGCAGTTTTGGATCTTTCAGCTATATACGAATACAAACAGGCTACTGAGAGCGATTTACGTTAAAACTCAGCAAACTTGTACTATAGTAATAGATTGGAAATTGGCAGCTCAGTGCGTCAAGATCATATTCAAACAAAGGAAAATCTTAAGAGTGTCGCATAAAATGTGTTACAGAATAGTAATAGTGAGAGTTTGTGCAGACATGTACTAAATTTGGTGCCTTTGTATCACCTAAACACTTAAAAAATTAACGATTTATTTCTCTTTATGTACTGTATATGGACAAAAGGTAAGATTTAGTGATTGGATATCCAACCTAGAGTTTTCATTTGAACTGCCAGCAGTGTATTTACGTGACAGGATCGCTTACAAATTCAGTACAGTCGTATAGTGTAGCACAAACTTGATTTGGAGACACCCAGGTCAGAAGCAGCGATAAGGGCGCGGAGATACGGAAAGGAGTAATTAAGATAAATTATGGAAATAAATATATGGCATTTTAGGAATGTCAGTCTGTTAACACTGTGTTGAGAAATTTCCTGATCAAATTAACGTGGAGTTTGAGTAATGATATGTAACAGAAACGTATGGCAGCAGTCCAGAAGGAATCAAGTTTACAGAAGTAGACAGTTTGAGTTATGATGATATCTAACAGAAATATATGGCAGCAGTCTAGAAGGAATCAAGTTTGGAGAAGCAGACAGATGGCCAGGAGAAGAGGGACAAATAATAGAATCAACTTAAAAGATGGAATGGAAGGAAGATAACGTAAGGTAAAGGCACCAGAGATGCAGTTATGACGTCACAGTTGGGAATGAAAGAAATAATATGGTAAAATAACAGTTTCAAAGAATTTAATGATGTTAAAATCGTCATAAAAGCAGATATAAACTACAAGAAGGTAAGAAACTAGGTGGAACAATAGAAGTAGACTATGTGATAAGTCTTCTGGTAGACGGCGCTTAGCAACAGAGATGACTGCCTCTGTTTCAGTTTCATCCTTCACAAACTATAGTGTTGCAGAACCAACAGCTGTGTCAGTATTGATTTAAATGATACAGTTGCTGCAACAGTTACTTTTTTCGCACGTGCAACAACAAATTTTTGAGTACCCTGGGAATTTACATGATCTTCATATTCAGTGTACGTGTATTTGTTGCTCTGCCTCTGATTTCCTGCAACCGTCTGTTTATTCGTATGTTCTCACAAAATAGGGAAAGAAATGGGAAACATAACATTATGGATTGACAATTTAAAGAAATTATCTTCTGGCTGCAAGGTATATAAATATGTAGGGGTGCCTTTGAAATCTGGAAACCATCTGATTGCGTTCGAGTCTGCCATGAGGATGGGAAGTTTAAATATAATATCATGGAATTTCTTAGGTGCTGATTTTATAGGACTATTTTTGTAGATCTGTTTCTGCATATTTAATCATAGGGATATTTACATACACTCACCAAAAGTTTGTTTCCGTTAACTCATAATACACTCAAGTGCCAAAGAAGCTGGTAAAGGCATGCGTATTCAAATACAGAGATATGTAAACAGGGAAAATATGGCGAGCGGTGAGCAACACCTATATAAGACAACAAGTGTCTGGCGCAGTTGTTACGTCAGTTGCTACTGCTACAATGGCAGGTTATTAACATTTAAGTGAGTTTGAACGTGGTGTTATAGTCGGCGCACGAGCGGTGGGACGCAGCATCTCCGAGGTCGCTATGAAGTGGAGATTTTCCAGTACCACCATTTCACGAGTGTACCGTTAATACCAGGATTCCGGTAAAATATCAAAACTCCGACATCGCTGCGGGCGGAAAAAGACCTTGCAATAAAGGGACCGATGACGACCGAAGAGAAACGTTCAACGTACAGAAGTGTAACACTTCCGCAGATGGCTTCAGATTTCAGTGCTGGGCCATCAACAAGAGTCAGCGTGCGAAAGGTTCAACGAAACATCATCGATATTGGCTTTCGGATCCGAAGACCCACTATGTACCCTTGATAACTGCACGACATAAAGCCTTACGCCGCACCTGGGCCCGTCTGCACTGGAAACATATTGCCTGGTCGGACGAGTCTCGTTTAAAATCGTATCGAGCGGATTGACGTATACGAGTATGGAGGCAACCTCATGAATCCACAGACCCTGCATGCCAGCAGGGACTGTTCAAGCTGGTGGAGGCTCTGTAATGGTGTGGGACGTGTGCAGCTGGAGTGATATGGGACCCATGATATGTCTAGATACGACACTGACAGATGATACATACGTAAGCATCCTGTCTGATCACATTCGATCATTCATGTGCACAGTGCATTCCGACGGACCTGGGCAATTCCAGCAGGACAATGCGGCATCCAACACGTCCAGAATTGCTACAGAGTGGCTCCAGGAACACTCTTCTGATTTTAAATACTTCCGCTGGGCAGCATACTGCCCACACATGAACATTATGGAGCATGTCTGGGTTGCCTTGCAACGTGCTGTGCAGAAGAGGTCTCCATCTCTTTCGTATTCTTACGGATTTACGGACAGCCCTGCACGATTCATGGTGTCAGTTCCCTCCTGCACTATTTGACATTAGTCGAGTCCATGCCACGTCGTGTTGCGGCACTTCTGCGTGCTCGCGGGGTCCCTACACGATATTAGCTAGGTGTACCAGTTTCCTTGGCTCTTCAGCGTATGGAGAAGTTAGCCAAAATTGGAAGCCTGCTTTCACCCACAATCGACTTTAGGTATTTTTTTGTAATTTGTTGAAGCTACGTTCACAAGACGCTGCAGTATCTGTGATTGCGGTAAACACTATAAAAGCTAGCAGATTAGAACTGTGTGCCGGACCGAGACTCGAACTCGGGACCTTTGCCTTTTGCGGGCAAGTGCTCTACCATCTGAGCTACCAAGGCACGACTGACGCCTCCTTCTCAGAGCTTTACTTCTGCCAGTACCTTCAAAACTTTACAGAAGCTCTCCTGCGAACCTTGCAGAACTAGCACTCCTGAAAGAAAGGATATTGCGGAGGCATGGCTTAGCCACAGCCTGGGGGACGTTTCCAGAATGAGATTTTCACTCTGCAGCGGAGGGTGCGCTGATATGAAACTTCCTGGCAGATTAAAACTGTTTTAATCTACCAGGAAGGAGATACGCTCCAAACGTAACATCCAGCCGAAGTGAAAGTCTCAACAATCCTTCACATTTGGCCTTATATCTAATCAATGTAGGCGATACTACATTAACGCATGTGACAAATGCCCTTCAAATCAAAATCAGCAATGAAATGCACCGATTCTGTGAAGACGCCAGCGTCGACGCGCTCAGCGACGAAAAGGGCTTTGAGAACGAAAATGAGGGCTTATCAGGTCAAAGTAGCTGTAAGCGGCCATCCACTGGCCGGTACGATAGTTATTACGGACCAGGCATCGTTGATATCCCGAAAGTTTGAATCTTCTTTATACGATATATACATGTCAAACGTTAAACGAGTTTTTCTCAAAACCGTGTTTTTCGGTATGGTTGTCGTCGCCCACGCTACAGTTTTCATCCGATTTTAATGATTTTTGGTCGCCTTTGAAGCAAAGTGAATTCTCTTCATTTAATCAGAGCCGATTTTTTTATGTTAATATTTATTTATTTTTTTCGAGCCAAAAAAGAGGGTCCAGAAACTGACATTTTTTTCAAATATCTAATATTTCGCCATATATTTTTTTTTTGCAAAAATCCTACGATTAACTAAAATTACATATGTAAGGATCAATGTGATATGTCAATTTCATGTTTCAGATAACCACAACCGGAATTACAGCGACAACTGTCTAGCTACCCCCTTTCAGAGCTACCCTGGGAAAATCCCTATTACACAGTGAAGATACTAACATTTTTCACTAAAAATACCAATAAGAAACGTCAATGTATACTTCATTGCAGCGAACCCCATTTGTCTACTACATTCCAGTATGGAGGAAAAAAACCCTCAATATGAGCAATATTTTCGCCCGTCACCCTGTCATTTCCCCTTAACGAGACTTGGGGGAAGTAGAGACTACAAGAGGACTCATCAAATTACGGAAGGGCTAATAAAACAGAGATATAAGCGGTACCAGCGTTTGGACGGATCTTGTAATTGCGAGAATGCACGCGAAACTGCTTACCGCAGGAATGTGCAATGTGCTCGATATCTGTTAGGGGCCAATAAGCTTCGCGGTGATCGAGGCCCTCCATCCGCATAATACGTGGTGCAGTAGAGGCGGTGTAGTGATGGTGCGTGACTCGGAATGTGTTGCGAGAACGACGACTTGCGTTATCGAAAGTCGATAACGCGATGAGTAATAAATGCCAAGGGGTGAGTCGAATTTTCTCGGCGAGGGTTCCGTCCATATACGATAAACGAAACGCAGCGGAGGAGGAGATCTTGGACAGAAATCTTGTTGATATCTGTCGCCTTCAGTTTATATGCCAGTACCCATTTCTCTTCTAGTCGAAAATAACTTCCTGAGTTTGGAAACTTATGACTGGGTCCACGAAAAGTTGTAGAAAGGCACCGTTATTTGTATTTTTGTTCTCTTGTAAAGGATGGGCAAAACAAAACTGTCGCAAAAAATATTTCATGCACCTTAAAACAGGAAAGGATGTACCCGTGATCTAGGGGTAGCGTCTTTGATTCATAATCAAAACGTCTTCGATCCCGGCTTCAATCCCCGCCACTGCCTAAAATTTTGATAAATAATCAGCATTGGCCGAAGACTTCCGGCATAAGAAGTCAGCCTCATTCTGCCAACAGCCTTGTCAAAGAGGACGCAGGAGCGGATAGAGTTTCAGGGCACTCTCTTGTCCTAGGGGTGAGAAATTGCCCCTAAAGGCGGAAGAATCAGCAATGATCAACGACATGAGGATGCAGAAGGCAATGGAAACCACTGCATTAAAGACACGTAACGTCTATCCACAGGACATGTGGCCTGTATTGAAGAAGTGTCATGATGATCTCTCCATCGGCAAAAGATTCCGGAATAGTCCCCCATTCGGATCTCCGGGAGGGGTCTGCCAAGGGGGAGGTAACCATGAGAAAAAGATTGAATAATCAACGGAAGGATAACGTTCTACGAGTCGGGGCGTGGAATGTCAGAAGCTTGAACGTGAAAGGGAAACTAGAAAATCTGAAAAGGGAAATGCAAAGGCTCACTCTAGATATAGTAGGGGTCATTGAAGTGAAGTGGAAAGAAGACAAGGATTTCTGGTCAGATGAGTATCGGGTAATATCAACAGCAGCAGAAAATGGTATAACAGGTGTAGGATTCGTTATGAATTGGAAGGTAGGGCAGAGGGTGTGTTACTGTGAACAGTTCAGTGACCGGGTTGTTCCAATCAGAATCGACAGCAGACCAACACCGACAACGATAGTTCAGGTATACATGCCGACGTCGCAAGCTTAAGATGAACAGATAGAGAAAGTGTATGAGGATATTGAAAGGGTAATGCAGTATGTAAAGGGGGACGAAAATCTAATAGTCATGAGCGACTGGAATGCAGTTGTAGGGGAAGGAGTAGAAGAAAAGGTTACAGGAGAATATTGGCTTGGGACAAGAAATGAAAGAGGAGAAAGACTAATTGAGATCTGTAACAAGTTTCAGCTAGTAATAGCGAATACCCTGTTCAAGAATCACAAGAGGAGGAGGTATACTTGGAAAAGGACGGGAGATACGGGAAGATTTGAATTAGATAACATCATGGTCAGACAGAGATTCCGAAATCAGATACTGGATTGTAAGGCGTACCCAGGAGCAGATATAGACTCAGATCACAATATAGTAGTGATGAAGAGTAGGCTGAAGTTCAAGACATTAGTCAGGAAGAATCAATACGCAAAGAAGTGGGATACGGAAGTACTAAGGAATGACGAGATACGTTTGAAGTTCTCTAACGCTATAGATACAGCGAAAAGAAATAGCGCAGTAGGCAGTACAGTTGAAGAGGAATGGACATCTCTAAAAAGGGCCATCACAGAAGTTGGGAAGGAAAACATAGGTACAAAGAAGGTAGCTGCGAAGAAACCAAAGGGAACAGAAGAAATACTTCAGTTGATTGATGAAAGGAGGAAGTACAAACATGTTCCGGGAAAATCAGGAATACAGATATACAAGTCGCTGAGAAATGAAATAAATAGGAAGTGCAGGGAAGCTAAGACGAAATGGCTGCAGGAAAAATGTGAAGACATCGAAAAAGATATGATTGTCGGAAGGACAGACTCAGCATACAGGAAAGTCAAAACAACCTTTGGTGACATTAAAGGCAACGGTGGTAACATTAAGAGTGCAACAGGAATTCCACTGTTAAATGCAGAGGAGAGAGCAGATAGGTGGAAAGAATACATTGAAAGCCTCTATGAGGATGAAGATTTGTCAGATGTGATAGAAGAAGAAACAGGAGTCGATTTAGAAGAGATAGAAATTTAAAAGAGCTCTGGAGGACTTACGGTCAAATAAGGCAGAAGGGATAGATAATATTCCATCAGAATTTCTAAAATCATTGGGGGAAGTGGCAACAAAACGAGCAACAAAACGACTATTCACGTTGGTGTGTACAATATATGAGTCTGGCGACATACCATCTGACTTTCGGAAAAAGCATCATCCACACAATTCCGAAAACGGCAAGAGCTGACAAGTGCGAGAATATCCCACAATCAGCTTAAAAGCTCATGCATGGAAGCTGCTTACAAGAATAATATACAGAAGAATGGAAAAGAAAATTGAGAATGCGCTAGATGACGATCAGTTTGGCTTTAGGAAAAGTAAAGGGACGAGAGAGGCAATTCTGACGTTGCAGCTAATAATGTAAGCAAGGCTAAAGAAAAATCAAGACACTTTCATAGGATTTGTCGACCTGGAAAAAGCGTTCGACAATATAAAATGATGCAAGCTGTTCGAGATTCTGAAAAAAGTAGGGGTAAGCTATAGGGAGAGACGGGTCATATACAATATGTACAACAACCAAGAGGGAATAATAAGAGTGGACGATCAAGAACGAAGTGCTCGTATTAAGAAGGGTGTAAGACAAGGCTGTAGCCTTTCGCCCCTACTCTTCAATCTGTACATCGAGGAAGCAATGATGGAAATAAAAGAAAGGTTCAGGAGTGGAATTAAAATACAAGGTGAAAGGATATCAATGATACGATTCGCTGATGACATTGCTATCCTGAGTGAAAGTGAAGAAGAATTAAATGATCTGCTGAACGTAATGAACAGAAACATAATATAACCTTCTGTTATACATCATTACAAAGAGTATTTAAAAAGGGTTTTTTTTTTCACTCAAAAACAAGTTCAGAGATGTTCAATATGGCCCCCCTCCAGACACTCGAGCAATATCACCCCGATACTGCAACTCGTTCCACACTCTCTGTAGCATATCAGGCGTAACAGTTTGGATAGCTGCTGTTATTTCTCGTTTCAAATCATCAATGGTGGCTGGGAGAGGTGGCCGAAACACCATATCCTTAACATACCCCCATAAGAAAAAATCGCAGGGGGTAAGATCAGGGCTTCTTGGAGGCCAGTGATGAAGTGCTCTGTCACGGGCTGCCTGGCGGCCGATCCATCGCCTCGGGTAGTTGACGTTCAGGTAGTTACGGACAGATAAGTGCCAATGTGGTGGCGCTCCATCCTGCTGAAATATGAATTGTTGTGCTTCTTGTTCGAGCTGAGGGAACAGCCAATTCTCTAACATCTCCAGATACTGTAGGCCAGTTACAGTAGCACCTTCGAAGAAAAAGGGACCAAAAACTTTATTGGCTGAAATGGCACAGAAAACGTTCACCTTAGGCGAGTCACGTGAATACTGAGTTGTTTCCCGCGGATTCTCAGTGCCCCATATACAGACATTGTGACGGTTGACTTTCCCGTTAGCGTGGAAAGTTGCTTCATCACTAAACACAATCTTTGAAACGAAAGATTCATCTGTTTCCATTTGAGCAAGGATAAAATCACAGAAATCGTTTCTTTTAATCTTATCAGCTGCAGACAGTGCTTGAACCAATTTCAGACGATAAGGTTTCATAACTAACCTTTTTCGTAGGACTCTCCATACAGTTGATTGTGGAATTTGCAGCTCTCTGCTAGCTCTGCGAGTCGATTTTCCTGGGCTGCGAACAAATGCTTGCTGGATGCGTGCTACCTTTTCATCACTCGTTCTCGGCCGTCCAGAACTTTTCCCTTTGCACAAACACCCATTCTCTGTAAACTGTTTATACCAACGTTTAATACACCACCTATCAGGAGGTTTAACACCATACTTCGTTCGAAATGCACGCTGAACAACTGTCGTCGATTCACTTCTGCCGTACTCAATAACACAAAAAGCTTTCTGTTGAGCGGTCGCCATCTTAGCATCAACTGACGCTGACGCCTAGTCAACAGCGCCTCAAGCGAACAAATGTACAACTAAATGAAACTTTATAGCTCCCTTAATTCGCCGACAGATAGTGCTTAGCTCTGCCTTTTGTCGTTGCAGAGTTTTAAATTCCTGAAGTTGTGGTATTCTTTTTGAATCACCCTGTATAATGAAATATGAACCACTGAGAATTCCAGCAATGTAGTTCGAAGCTCCAACACCAGAGATTTGTAGTGAACCCGTAAGCAGACATGGTCAGTGATGGATTAATGAGCCGTTATTACCTTCTTCATCCGGACTGCCCAGCGCTGTTCGCAAGCGGAGTGCACTCAGCCCTTGTGAGGCAAACTGAGGAGCTGCTTGATTGAGAAGTAGCGGCTCCGGCCATGAAAAGTGACAACGGCCGGTAGAGCGGTGTGCTGACCACATGCCCCTCCTTATCCGCATCCAGTGTGATGCCTGTGGTCTGAGGATGACACGGCGGCCGGTCGGTACCGTTGGGCCTTCACGGCCTGTTCGGACGGAGTAGTATTACCTCCTTCCCTAGTTATCTGCCCAGTCGGTGTGGCCGAGCGGTTCTAGACGCTTCAGTCCGGAACCGCACTGGTGCTACGGTCGCAGGTTCGAATCCTGCCTCTGACATGGATGTGTGTGATGTCCTTAGGTTAGTTAGGTTTAAGTAGGTCTAAGTCTAGGGGACTGATGACCTCAGATGTTAAGTCTCATAGTGCTTAGAGCCATTTGAACCATTTGAACCTGCTTAACTGCAATATCTTGCACGGTACATCTCAAAGACATAGTCACCATAACCTGGGAAGCAATGTTCGCACGCGTACAGTATTGCTACATGCTGGATCCCGTCACACTTTGGGCCTATTGATCGTAGACATCTGCATCAGACTATCCCTGACAGGATGACACTTATCGAAACTGGAGAATATCTCCTCGCAAGAATTCCCAATGGTATTTTTATAGGGCTCGCAGCGGAATGCTTCGCTTTTAGTGAGAGGCTGTATTTAATTACTGTGAAACAGGCTATGGATTTTATATCAACTAAATAAAGAGCTGGATAGTTCGTGGGGATGTCAGCTATTTTTTATTATAGACATATTCTGTCAGAGAAAATAACAAACTGAGTTCAAAAATTTTGCGAAACCACGCATACAACTATCAAGCTCACTTGGTAAATTACGGATATTCTCATTCACTAGTTTTAACCGAAGAGTAAATATTATCAACATGTTACAAGACAAATTAAACAGTCCTGAACTTGTTATACCTGTATAATCTGCACCGTTCGCAGATAACCGAGGTTGAGCTCATATTTCTGACACCACACCATCAGGTTTGATGGCGTGAACCACTTCACGGGGCGGACATTCGTTACGTTGCCGGACGTGCGAAGTGATTCATGTCTCCTTAATATATCATCTGTGTATCCTAAATTCGTCATAAAAGAGAAACACTCCATGGCACCTCCCCTCAGATTCGATGGTAAGAGACCCCAGTCGAGAGCCAGTCAAACACTGAACACCGATCATGCATTAAAACAGAAAGGTGTACTGAACTGCGAAAGAAAAAGCAAACTAGAAACAGTGAGCAGTCCAAGGACATGACGTGCAATAGAGAAGAGGCTCATACAGCGATGGCTCTTGATAAGTGGGCACAGCGTTGAGCTTTGAAACAGACGAGCAGCATTCGAAACTCCCTTGTGCCATTTATTTTCGTTTTTCCTTTTTTCACAACATTATGAGCTGTCTGTTCGGTCATAGAAATGTTTGTTCTCTTTCTGTAGTCTTGGCAGTTGTCATACCATACATTGGTTATAGAATATGAGTCATTGAATAAAAATACGTTACCTTCGCAAGTAAACGTGATTAATAGTCAGCGCATGCGAGATACCGTATAGACGCAGAATGAGATTTTCAATTTGCAGCGGAGTGTGCGCTGATATGAAACTTCCTGGCAGATTACAACTGTGTGTCGGACCGAGACTCGAACTCGGGACCTTTGCCATTGGCGGGCAAGTGCTCTACCATCTGAGCTATCCAAGCACGACTCACGTCCCGTTTTCACAGCTTTACTTCTGTCAGTACCTCGTCTCCTACCTTCCAAACTTTACAGAAGCTCTCCTGCGAACCGTGCTTGGGTAGCTCAGATGGTAGAGCACTTGCCTGCGAAAGGAAAAGGTCCTGAGTTTGAGTCTCGGTCCGGCACACAGTTTTAACCTGCCAGGAAGTTTCACCATATAGACGGCTCACGGAAATGACAACAACAAATAAACGGGTGTGAACTACGTTGCAACAAAGGAACTCAAGTGTCAAAACCTCCAAAACGGAACGCAACTTCAAAAACAAAAAGAAGTGTTTTCACAAAGCAGAAAGAAACTGTGTGATTTTGAAACTGTTGCGTTCATTTGTTGCAGCTTATGTGACAACTATTACGTTTTCATCATTTCCTTGGGCGTGATCAAATTCACGTTCATACGAACACCTAAATCACGCAAGGAAGCATACCTCACTGACTTGCCAGGCGACCGAATTACGTGCGTCGGTAACAGATTGCTATCAGATCACACATGTACTGTCGTCAGTAATGCCGTGTATGACACAACAGACGTGTTTTCCTATCGCCTTGTCATCAAGCGTTTGCAGTTCCTATTCTAAAGCCACTTCCCTTCGGTTGCTAATAAAGTAAGAAAGTAGTTATGCAGAATCAATTGTCGTTACAGGTCCCTTCCATCCCTCTTTGTTGGAAACGGACGTTACACCACGACACAGACACAAATTTGAATACAGCAAACAACGAAGAAAAAACTTGGCAGGAAGGAGGTTTGGGATGCGGTTTGCTTGCTTTACAATTCGACGCCGTGACCGCTTTTCTTTTTTTTTAATTTGTTCAGTATTGCTCGTTTTCGTTTTGATGTGGGCGAACGTTACATGACATCCGTTCAGGTTGATTGTTGATTCCTTTACTCAGTTTTTAATTACAGAAGACAATCGACTGTCTGACCTAGCTACCGTGCCGACATAACCACGACGCCTTTCCTCTGCCACCATCTTACATGTGCTTCGACTGTTCACTGTTTCTATTCTGCTTTTTTTTTCACAGTTCAGTACACCTTCTTTCTGTTTTAATGATTTATCTTTGTTCAGTTTTTGACTGGCTGTCCACTGGGCCCTTTTACTGAGCCCTAGGTGTTGCGAAACAACTCAAATACCTTAAGAAAGGCAAGTCTTCCGGTCCAGATGGTATACCAATCAGGTTCCTTTTAGAGTATGCAGACACAATAGCGCATTTCTTAGCAATCATATACAACCGCTCACTTGACGAAAGGTCTATACGTAGAGACTGGAAGGTATCACATGTCACACCAATATTCAAGAAAGGAAGAACGAGTAACCCATTGAATTACAGACCCATATCACTGACCTCAATTTGCAGTAGGATTTTGGAGCGTATACTGAACTCGAACATTATGAATCACCTTGAAGAAAATGACTTATTGATACATAACCAACACGAATTCAGAAAATATCGTTCTTGTGCGACACAGCTAGCTCTTTATTCCCATGAAGTAATGAGTGCTGTCGCCAAGCGATCTCAGATCGATTCCATATTCCTAGATTTCCAGAAGGCTTTTCATACCGTTCCTCACAAGCGACTATTAATCAAACTACATGCATATGGGATATCGTCTCAGCTGTGTGACTGGATTCGTAATTCCCTCTTAGAGAGGTCACAGTTCGTAGTGATAAACGTTAAATCATCGAGTAGAACAGACACTTCTGGAGTTCCGCAAGGTATTGTCATAGGCCCTCTGCTGTTCCTGATTTATATAAATAATCTAGGTGGTAATCTGAGCAGCCCCCTTACATTGTTTGCAGATGATGCTGTAATTTACCGTCTAGTAAAATCATCAGACGATCAATTCCAATTACAAAATGATCTAGAGAGAATTTTTGTATGATGCCAAAAGTGGCAATTGCCACTAAACAAAGAAACGTGCGAGGCCATCCACATGGATACTAAAAGAAATCCGATAAATTTTGGGTATACGATAAATCGCACAATTATAAGGTCTGTCAATTCGACTAAATACTTAGGAATAACAATTACGAGCAATTTAAATTGGAAAAACCATATAGATAATATTGTGGGGAAGACGAAGCAAAGACAGAGCTTTTTTGGCAGAGTGCTTAGAAGACACGACAAACCCACTAAAGAGACAGCCTACATTACACTTGTCCGTCCTCTGCTGGAATATTGCTGCGCGGTATGGGATCTTTACCAGATAGGATTGACGCCGGCCGGAGTGGCCGAGCGGTTCTAGGCGCTACAGTCTGGAACCGCACGACCGCTACGGTCGCAGGTTCGAATCCTGCCTGGGGCATGGATGTGTGTGATGTCCTTGGTTTAGTTAAGTTTAAGTAGTCCTAAGTTCTAGGGGACTGATGACCTGTGAAGTTAAGTCCCATAGTGCTCAGAGCCATTTGATTAGATAGGATTGACGGAGGACATCGCAAAAGTGCAAACAAGGGCAGCTCGTTTCGTGTTATCGCGCAATAGGGGTGATAGTGTCACTGATATGATACGCGAGTTGGGGTGGCAGTCATTGAAACAAAGGCGTTTTTTTTTTTTTTGCGGCGAGATCTATTTACGAAATTTCAATCACCAACTTTCTGTTCCGAATGCGAAAATATATTGTTGTCACCCACCTACGTAGGGAGAACAACATAATAAAATAAGAGAAATCAGAGCTCGAACGGAAAGACTTAAGTGTTCCTTTTTTCCCACGCGCCATTCGAGAGTGGAATGGTAGAGAAGTAGTATGAAATTGATTCGATGAACCCTCTTCCAGACACTTAGGCGTGAATTGCAGAGTAACCATGTAGATGTAGATGTAAATCTTAGAGAGGTGCGATGGGGAGGTTCGCTTGCAAGAGGGCCTCCAATGTCATTTTGGACTATATACATGAAAACGAATTTAGTTGCCATAAATAAATGAAAATAAGGGCGACATCGCGCAGACAAGATGCTAAGCTCCTCTAGCTTCGCTACACCAGACAACCAGAGCGCAAGCACTTCTGTCGGCGCGATATCACACGAGAGCTGCATGAAGGTAGCAGCATTAGGAGCAATTGCCTCATTCCATTTTGTGAAGTCCTTTTTTCTTTTAAGTCATCAGTCTTCTGACTGGTTTGATGCGGCCCGCCATAAACTCTCCTGCATTTCCAACTTTTTCATCTCAGAGTTGCACTTGCAGCCTACTTCCTCAATTAATTTGCTGGATGTATTCCAATCTCTGTCTTCCTCTACAGTTTTTACCCTCTACAACTGCGTCTAGTACCATGGAACCCATTCCGTTATGTCTTAATGGACGTCCTACCATCCTGTCCCTCCTTCTTATGAATGTTTTCCATATATTTCTTTCCTCGCCGATTCTCCGGGGAACCTCGTCACTGCATACCTTATCACTCCAACTATTTTCCAACATTCTTCTGTAGCACTACAGCTCAGATGCTTCGATTCTCTTCTGTTCAGGTTTTCTCATAGCCCATGTTCCACTACCATACAGTGCTGTGCTCCAGGCATATATTGTGAGAAATGTCTTTCTCATATTAAGGCCTATGTTTGATAACAGTAGACTTCTCTTGGCCAAAAATGCCCTCTCTGCCAGTACTAGTCTGGTATTTATGTCCTCTTCGCTCCGTCCGTCATGGATTATTTTGCTACGTAGGTATCAGTATTTCTTAACTTCATCTACTTCGTGGTCACCAATCCTGATGTTCCCAAGTTCTGCTACTACTCATTTCTGCCACTTCTCATTACTTTCGTCTTTCTTAGATTTACTCTCTGTTCACATTCCATACTCATTAGACTGTTTATTCCATTCAGCAGATCCTGTAACTTTTCTTCAGTTACACTTAGGAACGAAATACATCGTAAATGCATGAAAAACGTAAGGAAATAAAAAAAGAAATAATTTTCAAAGTGAGGTGGCATCTAGCACTTCGAAACGCTGTACGTGTGCGAACATTTCTTCCCAGGATATGGTGACTATGTCTCTCAGAAATACAGAGCAAAATGTAGTAGTTAACCAGGGAGGAAAGTGATACCGATACAGTAATCCATTTCTGACTATGTCTACTTACAGGTTCACTACAAATCCCTGTTGATGGCACTTCAAACTACAGTGCTGGAATTCTCAGTGGCCCGTATTTAATTATCTACGTAACAAAACGGATAAAATAGTCACCTGGTCATTCTGTTAGAGCAGTTAAAAATGCTGTCATAATCCAAACATTTAAAAGTATAATCCTACTTTGAAGTTTTAACACAATAAGTCAAATATTAAAAGTAGAAACTACACAATAAGTCGAGTATTAACATTAGAATCTACACAATAAGTCAAGTATTAACATTAGAGTAGTCGGGTATTAAAATCAGGAATTGTGTATAAGCCTTCAGGCAGCGTAACTCTTGGATCGTAAATTATCCATAATACACTAATCCAGTGATTGAGTGTCATCAGCGAATCTTATCACTGATATCCTTTCACACTATATTTTAATTTCACTCTTCAACCTATATTTCCGTCATTGCTTCTTCGAAGCACATAGACCCTCTGTAATCCGAGCACTTCGTTCTTGATCTTCTACTGCGCGCATTGATTATTAACCGTAATCCCCTATAGGTTACCCCTATTTTTCTCAGAAGTTCGAATGTCTTGCACCATTTGACTTTGTCGAACGTTTCCTACAGGTCGGCAGATACTATGAACGTGTACTGATTTTTCTTTAGCCTGGCTTCCACTGCCAACCTCAACGTCAGAACTGCCTCTCTGGTGCCTTTAGCTTTCCTAAAGCCAAACTGATCGTCATCTGAGACATCCTCAAGTTTCCTTTCCATTATTCTGTATATTTTTCTTGTTAGGAGCTTGGATGCGTGAGCTGTTAAGCCGATCGTGAGATAATTGCACACTTTTCATCTCTTGCAGTCTTCGGAACTCTGTGGATGACGTTTTTTACGAAAATCAGATGGTATAGGGCCAGACTCTCACATTCAACACACCAACATGAGTGGTCGTTTTCTTTCTCCTGTCACTCACGGTTTCTTCGCTGTTGCTTCTTAATAACCTACGTTTCCATTTCCAACTTCTGTGAATGCCCTTTTTATAGATTTCCATTGGTCTTCAGCTGTACTGCTTTTTCTTGAGACAGTATCTATAGCCTGAGAGAACTTCGAGCGTATCTCTTAGTACTTCCGTATCCCACTTCTTTGCGCAATGATTCTTTCTGGCTTGACTCTTAAATTTAAACCTGCTCTTCCAAACTACTAAATTGTGACCTGCATCTATATCTACTCTAGATTACACCTTATAACCCAGTATGTAATTTCAGCATCTCTGCCTGACCATGACGTAATCTAACCGCAATCTTCCCGTATCTGCCGGCCTTTCCCGTGTGTATCTCCTTCTCTTGTGATTCTTGATTAGAATATTCGCTATTACTAGTTCATATTTTCTGAAGAACTCAGCTAGTACTTCTCCTCTCTTATTCCTAGAACCAAACCCATATTGTTCTATCACGCTTTCTTCTACTCCTTCCCCTACAACGCATTCCAGTCCCCCACAACTATTAGATTTTCGTCTTCCTTTATCTACCGTTCAATATCATCATATATTGTTATTGTTACGTCTTTTCATCTTCAGCTTGTGACGTCGGCACGTATACATGAACTATTGCTGTCGGTGATAGTTTGCAGTCGATTCTGATGAGAATAACTGCATCATTGAAGTGTTCACAGTAGCTCACTCTATGCGCCACCTTCCTATTCATAACGAATCCCACTCCACTTATACAATTTTCTGCTGCTATTGATGTTATCCTATAGTCGTCCGGCCAGAAATTTTTGTCTTCTTTCCATTTCACGCCACTCTATCTAGAATGAGCCTTAGAATTTCCCTCTTTAGATTGTCTAGCTATCCTATAACGTTCAAACTTCTGACATTCAAAGTCCCGACTCATAGAACATCCGTTAGTTGGTGTCTAGTCTTTTACTTATGTTCGCCTCCCTCTTACCTGCTCTCTCCCTGAGATCCAAATAGTTGACTAGTCCGGAATCTTTTGGCAAAACAGAGATCATCATGAAGTCATACATCTGCTTTAACTGCTTCTATCAACCTAGTGCAATTTGAGGGACTAAGGTAATGAATTCAAAGGCCAGAAATGCTACACAGACTGACTTCTGACTGTGTTGAAGGTGATTAGAATAATGAGGGCATATCATATGCATATACTGTTGTGTAGTCTGTAAATGATCCTTAAAACGTCGCGTAAGGGTCGTCTTTGTTCATTATTGAAGTGAGATTGGGGATCGATTCCGAATGATTTTATCATATTACGGGGAGGAACGTTTGTTTTCACCCACGATTTAATGTTCTCTGAATGATTTGGTAGATTGACGGTTGCGCTCTGATGTGGGTGTTCGAAGTATAGTAGGGAGCTTTTGTTATATCCTGAAACTGTTTTGTAGAATGAAATTTTCACTCTACAGCGGAGTGTGCGCTGATATGAAACTTCCTGGCAGATTAAAACTGTGTGCCGGACCGAGACTCGAACTCGGGACCTTTGCCTTTCACGGGCAAGTGCTCTACCAACTGAGCTACCCAAGCACGACTCACGCCCCGCCCTCACAGCTTTACTTCTGCCAGTACCTCGTCTCCTACCTTCCAAACTTTACAGAAGCTCTCCTGCGAACCTTGCAGAACTAGCACTCCTGAAAGAAGGATATTGCGGAGACATGGCTTAGCCACAGCCTGGGGGATGTTTCTAGAATGAAATTTTCACTCTACAGCGGAGTGTGCGCTGATATAAGTAAAGCTGTGAGGGCGGGGCGTGAGTCGTGCTTGGGTAGCTCAGTTGGTAGAGCACTTGCCCGCGAAAGGCAAAGGTCCCGAGTTCGAGTCTCGGTCCGGCACACAGTTTTAATCTGCCAGGAAGTTTCTGTTTTGTAGAGTTTGCAAACGTTTCAGATTAGTGTTGGTGGTCGTGGGCCACATCTTCGAATCGTAGGGATTGGCTAGAAGGGTGATGACACTACAGATGGTCAGTTTTGCGTAGTCTTGCTAGAGTCCATTACTCAGGTTGTAATGTTGATAAAAATGGGCCACACATCTTGTTGACTGCAACGGTTATTTGTGGTCTCCAAGTACCTCTCTTTTTTTAAATACACTCCTGGAAATTGAAATAAGAACACCGTGAATTCATTGTCCCAGGAAGGGGAAACTTTATTGACACATTCCTGGGGTCAGATACATCACATGATCACACTGACAGAACCACAGGCACATAGACACAGGCAACAGAGCATGCACAATGTCGGCACTAGTACAGTGTATATCCACCTTTCGCAGCAATGCAGGCTGCTATTCTCCCATGGAGACGATCGTAGAGATGCTGGATGTAGTCCTGTGGAACGGCTTGCCATGCCATTTCCACCTGGCGCCTCAGTTGGACCAGCGTTCGTGCTGGACGTGCAGACCGCGTGAGACGACGCTTCATCCAGTCCCAAACATGCTCAATGGGGGACAGATCCGGAGATCTTGCTGGCCAGGGTAGTTGACTTACACCTTCTAGAGCACGTTGGGTGGCACGGGATACATGCGGACGTGCATTGTCCTGTTGGAACAGCAAGTTCCCTTGCCGGTCTAGGAATGGTAGAACGATGGGTTCGATGACGGTTTGGATGTACCGTGCACTATTCAGTGTCCCCTCGACGATCACCAGTGGTGTACGGCCAGTGTAGGAGATCGCTCCCCACACCATGATGCCGGGTGTTGGCCCTGTGTGCCTCGGTCGTATGCAGTCCTGATTGTGGCGCTCACCAGCACGGCGCCAAACACGCATACGACCATCATTGGCACCAAGGCAGAAGCGACTCTCATCGCTGAAGACGACACGTCTCCATTCGTCACTCCATTCACGCCTGTCGCGACACCACTGGAGGCGGGCTGCACGATGTTGGGGCGTGAGCGGAAGACGGCCTAACGGTGTGCGGGACCGTAGCCCAGCTTCATGGAGACGGTTGCGAATGGTCCTCGCCGATACCCCAGGAGCAACAGTGTCCCTAATTTGCTGGGAAGTGGCGGTGCGGTCCCCTACGGCACTGCGTAGGATCCTACGGTCTTGGCGTGCATCCGTGCGTCGCTGCGGTCCGGTCCCAGGTCGACGGGCACGTGCACCTTCCGCCGACCACTGGCGACAACATCGATGTACTGTGGAGACCTCACGCCCCACGTGTTGAGCAATTCGGCGGTACGTCCACCCGGCCTCCCGCATGCCCACTATACGCCCTCGCTCAAAGTCCGTCAACTGCACATACGGTTCACGTCCACGCTGTCGCGGCATGCTACCAGTGTTAAAGACTGCGATGGAGCTCCGTATGCCACGGCAAACTGGCTGACACTGACGGCGGCGGTGCACAAATGCTGCGCAGCTAGCGCCATTCGACGGCCAACACCGCGGTTCCTGGTGTGTCCGCTGTGCCGTGCGTGTGATCATTGCTTGTACAGCCCTCTCGCAGTGTCCGGAGCAAGTATGGTGGGTCTGACACACCGGTGTCAATGTGTTCTTTTTTCCATTTCCAGGAGTGTATTTCCAAGCTGTATGAGTTATTCACGCCAAGCTAAGTCCGTGCCATTAGTTGTAATTTAGCGGTTGGAGAGCTTGAGGTTAGAGATGATCAGAGTGGCTTGTTTCATTTTCACCTTCCAGACACTGGACATCAGGGTGGCTATAGTTAGCGACGGGATGCACGTGAGAGTTTTTTGCTCTGACGCTGTTTCGTACTCTCAGTTGGTGCTCGAGAATGGTATACATTAGGAGCAAATTTATGCTAATAGCTACAGTCTGACAGTTGCCTGGGAGTGCTTCCTCCAAGTGCCATTGTCTTAAGACAGCACATGTCGGAAGCGTTTACACACAGCAGGGTGAGAGTGTCTGGAAGAGCTGAGAGATCACGCTACGCGAGATTTTTCTGTCGTTGTACTATGCGTGAGGGAAGAGATTGCTATGAAAGAGCGTCGGGCCGCAGATGCACTGTTATTGCTTTTAGTAGCAAGGCAAAAACGTAAACGACCGTGTTCGTATCAGATAAGAGAGCGGATTAGCCGGAGGGATGATTTTGGAGCGTACAAGAATCTCACTGTAGAAATAATCTCACTGTAGAGCCTGTGATGGAAAATCCCCAATATCACAATTTTACGAGAACACCAGCGACTGAGACGGAATAAATGCTCTTCATAAGTGGGCCACAAATTGCCACTCTAAACACTACTATGCGTAAATCAGTTAGTGTTAAGGTCAGACTGCTTGTGACACTAATATTTCTAGCATCAGGTACGTTTATATTCTTTTAAATTTGATAAAATAACAGTTACTTTGAAATAAAACCACACTAATTTCACCTTGATACCCGTACACGTTCAAATACCAAATAGTCTGTTGTGTATCAGACTTTTCAAGACTTCATTCGTTACTGTCCAGTTTCATACAGCGAAAAATTCTCAGTAATTAGTCTCCGGGACCAAACGAAAAGTTTTGAGCATATTTAAGGGAGGACACGCTTAGCCTGACGA
Organism: Schistocerca nitens; assembly: GCF_023898315.1. Taxonomy (NCBI): domain Eukaryota; kingdom Metazoa; phylum Arthropoda; class Insecta; order Orthoptera; family Acrididae; genus Schistocerca; species Schistocerca nitens. The sequence goes on along the minus strand of NC_064614.1, from coordinate 1,187,714,406 downwards.
TCATTTGCGTCAGTTCGTGAAGGAAATAACGAATCCAAAGATCGGGCTTGCGCTGCCACGCATTTCCGCAGCAATAGCAATTGGCGGTAAGAAAATGCAAGACAGAGGTAGAGAAGTGATACATTTGCGCGCCTCTTAACGTATGGCAAAATTCAGCATACAGGGTGTCAATAAATTAGTGAAAAGGGTAAATGATTTACAGAAATGCATGACACAGCACTGAATCTTCTATTTCTGCCTAACGCTATTAGTTTCCAACGTCCCACTAAGTGGCATGTGCAAATGAATTATTCCAACAGTCATCATGGAATCACATAACGGTACAGAGCGTGCGCAGAGTTCTTTATGGTTTCTTGGATCCAAATGTGGTACTACAGTCTAGAGGCAATTCAGGACTAAGTATCACAAGCTAGCGCTGTAACCTGTAACAAGATTTACAGTTATTTGTTTCTAGCCGAGTAAACTGTAACTGGCTTGAAGATTATCTAATGTCTTATAATCTAATGCCTAAATTACAACAGGATAGCGGCACAGAATTTATTTTGCAGCAAGATGACACTCTACCACATCATCGTTATGAAACTGTCGCGTTCATCCGTAGGAATGTGCCGACTGACTGAACGTGGTGGAATAATATTGTGGCCACCACGATCACCATATTTAACCCCAATGGATTTTTACGTACGCGACTACATTAAAGAGAGAGTGTTTGTTCCTCCGCTTTCGAGAAACCTTGACAAACTGCGACAACGGACAACACAAGCAGTTGTCACCATACATCAAGATTTCCTTAACAGGATGTAGCAGGAAACTGCTTACAGGTGAGATGTTTGTAATGTCACAAAAGGTAGACACACTTAACATTTATAAATAAAACTTGAAGATATACTGCACTCTGTACTGTATCAAACATTCCTGTAAGTCATTTACCCTTTTCACAATCATAGGTTACTTTTGTATAACTGATTTTCAGGGTGAAAAGTAAATTAGTTACAAACTACTGCGTGCATACACTTTATTCAACGTGTAAACGTCACTACAGATATTCGGATCTAGGTTAAGACATGTTCGATGTCCCTGCCATCGTTGATGATGATGTGGCGCAAGCGAATAGCGAAATTGTGCATGACCCAATGTAGTGTCGGAACATCGATGCTGTCGATGACCTCCTGAATGGCTGTTTTCAGTTCAGCAATGATTTTGCGGTTATTGCCGTACACTTTGTCTTTAACATAGTCCCACAAAAAGGAGTCGCATGTGTTCAGATCCGGAGAATATGGCGGCCAAGCGAGGCTCACGCCAATAGCGTGTGGATACCCCAGAGCCAGAATGCCGTCCACAAAGTGCTCCTCCAGAACATCACTCTCCCGCTTCGATGGGGTCAAGCTCCGTCTTGTATGAATCACATCTTGACGAAATCTGGGTCACTTTGGATAATGCGGATGAAATCACCTTCCAAAACCTTCACGTACCGCTTGGTAGTCACCGTTCCATCAAGGAATATCTAACCGATTATTCCGTGACTAGACATTACACACCACTGAGCCACCCGTTGAGGGTGAAGAGACTTCTCGATCGCGAAATGTGGGTTCTTAGTCCCCTATATGCGCCAATTTTGCGTATTAACGAACCCATGCAAATTAAAGTCGGCTTCGTCGCTAAAGCAAACCATACATACGTTGAAACTTCCTGGCAGATTAAAACTGTTTGCCGAACCGAGACTCGAACGGGGCGTGACTCGTGCTTAGGTTGCTCGCATGGTAGAGCACTTGCCCGCGAAAGACAAAGGCCCGAGTTCGAGTCTCGGTCCGGCACACAGTTTTAATCTGCCAAGAAGTTTCATATCAGCACACACTCCGCTGCAGAGTGAAAATCTCATTCTGGAAACATCCCCCTGGCTGTGGCTAAGCCATGTCTCCGCAATATCCTTTCTTCCAGGAGTGATAGTTCTGCAAGGTTCGCAGGAGAGCTTCTGTGAAGTTTGGAAAGTAGGAGACGAGGTACTGGCGGAAGTAAATCTGTGAGGGCGGGGCGTGAGTCGTTCTTGGGTTGCTCAGATGGTAGAGCACTTGCCCGCGAAAGGCAAAGGCCCGAGTTCGAGTCTTGGTCGGCATACAGTTTTAATCTGCCAGAAAGTTTCATATCAGCGCACACTCCGCTGCAGAGTGAAAATCTCATTCTGCATACATGCGTTCACTAATTCCCATCATGCCCTGCGAGCATCCGTGCTGTTTAAAAGTCCTAACACAAACTGTTCAAAAGTTATGACGATTTTATTTGATGTAGTTCAATAATTGTCGTCTTGTATTACTACAAGAATCCAACAAAACGTTTCACACTTAGCTGGACGCTTCTGACGCGGCCGTAACGTCTGACCACCAGAGTACAGCCTCCGACTGTAATGAATGCGTCTCCGACGGGACGCCCTCAAGAGCAGCTGTGTCGGACAGCCCTCACTCTGCTGTCCACAGGACGATGACAAATGGATGGCGCCGCGGGGCAGCGCGCAGCTGTGTCCGCAGCACCAGCTGTCTGCCATCGATCCGGCCTTCTGCGCCTATGGCGTCCGGTTTCGTAACACTTGTCGAGGAAGGACGAAAGGCTCAGTTCCACAATCACGTATGGTAAGGCAGACTTGGTAACATTTATAGCGGCTTAATATTGACGTCACCTTCAAAATGAAGGTAAAATCTTCAGCGTTGTTTGGTCGCGTCACATTTTTTCAGACAATCGACGTTTCGACCCCCCTGCTGGGACCTTCTTCAGGATGTTGTGGTAAAATGAATGACGTGTGACTAGGGCCTCCCGTCGCGTATACCGTTCGCCGGGTGCAGGTCTTTCGATTTGACGCCACTTCGGCGACTTGCGCGTCGATGGGAATGAAATGATGATGATGAGGACAACACAACACTCAGTCTCTAAGAGGAGAAAATCTCAGATCCAGCCGGGAATCGAACCTTTTTATTTTTTTTTGTAACCGTGTATATTTATTTAAATATATTAACAAACGATACATTTAAGTAAAGAAACATTTCATTCTATTATCCTATTTCTAGAGTTGGTTAACATTACTTTCATTTTATAGGTTTTCGTTTGTATATTCTTATCGTTTTTCTCTTATTGTTGTCCTTGAGCCCTTTTACATGGCCATTTGTCGTCTTTTTTGTTTGGGTAAAGCATTGCAGGACAGGCATAATAATTTATACGTAGCACCGACACATTGATTTTGAGTTCAAATTTCTGTGTGTCATGCACTTGTGATGCCACGTTCACATTGTGTATTCTGGTTTGATCTCTTCCTCTAGTTTGCACTGTTAGGTGGGACTGTATGAGGAAAAACATTAGCATGATAGATGGAGCAGAAGTGGAAGAAAAAAATTTTTTTTACATGTGCTACAGATTGTACATAAATTGAATAAGGAAGAAAAAAAAATGTCGTATTATATAAGAGAAGCAGAAAGGAAAGTGTGGGTAAACAATATAAATTTTATAGGGCACATGGTATAGTAAATCATTCAAAAAAACCTTTTTTGAGTTGTTGGCACTTTCCACTAAGTATCCTAGGCAATATAGTACAAAAATTGGGAAGAAAGGAAAAAAAACTCACTGTTAGTACTACTGGGCGTACTTTCGAACCCGGGCGCTTAGGACTGACATTCTGTCGCGCTGACCACTCAGCTACTTGGGGCGGGCGATATTGTGGTGTCCAATATAGAGTGAACACTTAGACCAGTGTCGCCTTCTCTCAAATGGGAGTTTTCCCGCGTTTGTGCTGGAGAAGTGGGATTATTGGGTAAGAATATTGGGCTACAATTGGTGGGTCATCCTCATTGGATAGTGAGAGAAGTTTCCCGTGCTGATGCCGAAGAAGATTGAAGAATTATGACGCAGCCTAACAACACAGAAGATTTTTAACTTTAGTGTCAATGGCCACGAAAGCCTGCAGACTAAATATGAAGGTAACTGTCGATGTCACTGCTATATCTAGTCACTTAATTGTATATCTTGCATCTGTTACTGTAACATCTTCTCAGTCTTCTTTAAGTTCACTCTTGTTGACTGACATTGCGTCAAAGCATGTGATACAATTAAAAAGAAAGAAAAAAGCTCAATAGAAGATTCTCCACAATGGCACACTCGGTTTTTGTGATGGCTGCCGCATTCTTGTCACCGTTTCAGTCAGTAGACTGCCAACCTCTTTCCTAGCGTTTATCCCGTCCTAAGACGTTCTCTATTTTCACAAATTTATTTTACGTGATGAATAAATGCGCTCCAATTGTGCTTGACAGTACCTTTGTTTGGATAAAATCGTACAGACGACCTGTGTTCAGGATGTAAATCCCATCTTCAGACGTTTGACTGCGTACGAGAAAATCATAGCAGTCATGTAAGAAAATCCACCAAATTTATCAAGTAGCATGTGACATCCTGTGCTGTTGAGGTATCAAAAGGTTTGTAGAGTCTGCTCCAGTATGTATATACAGAGTGAGCAAAATAAAATTGGCCTGAAAGATGTTTACAATAAGAACGTCTTGGGAGTGACCCTAGTTAGTGAATGTCACAGAAGACGCTGGAAGTGCCCACCGCTGACGTCATTGGAGCACTGTACTTGATTGAGCAAGCAATAAAATACGGGTAGCAGCTTACCTGAGTTTTAACAGCAATATCAGTTTCAGTATCCTGCTCTAACTCTTACATTGTTTGGGGATTATTCGAGTGCACGTGACACGTCAGCATGCCCCACAGATAAAGCGTAACAGGACACCGAAATCCTCAAGCACTAGTGACAAGGTTAACTAGGCGGTGTGCGCTGTTGTTCCGTTATGGTAAAAATATCTATACATTAGTTCATTTTATAGATGAATACATGTATCAAACAGTTTATGTATCTATCGGTTAGCATTATCAGTTTGATGAAAGAATCGTGTTACGAATCGTACACCGGACATTGAGCACCAGACATAGATCTTGAGATTATACAACGGCACTTCAAAATGCTGATCAAAATTTTCTGTTTCTTTCATGCCTCACCTGCACAGGATTTCGCATGCTACTTGATACGCTTGCTGGATCTTTAACATTACTCGTACGATTTTCCCGCACCCAGTCATCCGCTTGAAGACGGGATTTACATCTTGAAAACCGGGGACGGTCGCAGGTTCGAATCCTGCCTCGGGCATGGATGTGTATGATGTCCTTAGGTTAGTTAGGTTTAATTAGTTCTAAGTTCTAGGCGACTGATGACCTGAGAAGTTAAGTCGCATAGTGCTCAGAGGCATTTGAACCATTTTTTGAAAACCGTGTCGTGTTTACGATTTTATCCAAATAAAGGATTTTTTAAGTACAACTGGAGCGGATTTATTCATGACGAAAAATTTTAGCACCAGTTATGGAAGTCCTGAAGAAACTACAAATAGGTGGAAACTTAAGGAGATAGGATCTGGATAAACTGTCAGAATCAGAGGTTGTAGAGAGTTTCAGGGAGAGCATAAGGGAACAATTGGCAAGAAGGGGGAAGGAAATACAGTAGAAGAAAAATGGGTAGCTTTGAGGGATGAAATAGTGAAGGCAGCAGAGGATCAAGTAGGTAAAAAGACGAGGGCCAGCAGAAATCCTTGGGTAACAGAAGAAATATTCAATTTAATTATCTGGCCTTCTGGGCAGAGTAGGCGCTTTATGGGGAGGAGAGCCAGAATGTGGTCATTTTATTCTTATCCTTCTGGATGCGGGATCGAAACGGTGACAAGACGTTACATCGCATACTACAATCTGACGGCGTATTTCAACAAATAGGCCAGATAAACATCCATACTAACAGTCTTCTGAGCCGGCCGAAGTGGCCGTGCGGTTAAAGGCGCTGCAGTCTGGAACCGCAAGACCGCTACGGTTGCAGGTTCGAATCCTGCCTCGGGCATGGATGTTTGTCATGTCCTTAGGTTAGTTAGGTTTAACTAGTTCTAAGTTCTAGGGGACAAATGACCTCAGCAGTTGAGTCCCATAGTGCTCAGAGCCATTTTTTTTAACAGTCTTCTGATACTATGAAAGACACAAAGACACCAACTGTGCACAAACTTTGCCATAACGGAACTCCTCATAGGTGACGTGCTGCACTGTTCCTTTGCTTACCATCAGTTTAACAGTCGACGATTCGTTTGTATGAGCTCCTTCACGGCCGAAATCTTGACACTGGTGGTGGTTGCGCCGAACCATCTCGTCGAAGTATGTGCAGGGCTTACCGTAATCGGAGACTGTCAAGCCCGTACCCACCCAATATTGATTTGGCTCTATGAGGTACTCGCCATTCGGTTCGCTGCATGGTCTATTGCTTGTCGAGTGGTAGCAGTACAGCGGGTAACAACAATGATACGATTTTTCCCTACTGCTAATAACGAATATCTCCCCTACATGAGTTGTCCCCTCTTAGGATTGTAGCGGTAAATTGCTTCTCATCGTGTGGGACAGTTCGTTTCAGAATGAACGCATGCTCCTCATACTGGTGCGAACATTTAATACACATTAATAAACAAATTTAAAGGCCAGTCATCAGTTGCAAAAAACGTAATGTATTGCAAATTTAGAAATCAAATAGAACAGTCATCCGGAATGAAAATTTCACTCTACAGCGCAGTGTGCGCTGATATGAAACTTCCCGGCACATTAAAACTCTGTGCTGGAGCGAGACTCGAACTCGGTTCCTCATCATCGTTCCATTATCACAAGATTCATACGGGTACCGACATGTCAGAGCATAAACTTGTCACAAATGACTCTAGTCTTTACATGGCATGATCATAAGGTTTGTTTTTCCTATGTAGAGGCTAATATCATTTGTCACAAGTTCATGCTCTGACATGTTGATTCCTTATGACTCTTCTCGTAATGCGCCGATGATAACTACACTCCTGGAAACTGAAATAAGAACACCGTGAATTCATTGTCCCAGGAAGGGGAAACTTTACTGACACATTCCTGGGGTCAGATACATCACATGATCACACTGACACAACCACAGGCACATAGACACAGGCAACAGAGCATGCACAATGTCGGCACTAGTACAGTGTATATCCACCTTCCGCAGCAATGCAGGCTGCTATTCTCCCATGGAGACGATCGTAGAGATGCTGGATGTAGTCCTGTGGAACGGCTTGCCATGCCATTTCCACCTGGCGCCTCAGTTGGACCAGCGTTCGTGCTGGACGTGCAGACCGCGTGAGACGACGCTTCATCCAGTCCCAAACATGCTCAATGGGGGACAGATCCGGAGATCTTGCTGGCCAGGGTAGTTGACTTACACCTTCTAGAGCACGTTGGGTGGCACGGGATACATGCGGACGTGCATTGTCCTGTTGGAACAGCAAGTTCCCTTGCCGGTCTAGGAATGGTAGAACGATGGGTTCGATGACGGTTTGGATGTACCGTGCACTATTCAGTGTCCCCTCGACGATCACCAGTGGTGTACGGCCAGTGTAGGAGATCGCTCCCCACACCATGATGCCGGGTGTTGGCCCTGTGTGCCTCGGTCGTATGCAGTCCTGATTGTGGCGCTCACCTGCACGGCGCCAAACACGCATACGACCTTCATTGGCATCAAGGCAGAAGCGACTCTCATCGCTGAAGACGACACGTTCCATTCGTCCCTCCATTCGCGCCTGTCGCGACACCACTGGAGGCGGGCTGCACGATGTTGGGGCGTGAGCGGAAGACGGCCTAACGGTGTGCGGGACCGTAGCCCAGCTTCATGGAGACGGTTGCGAATGGTCCTCGCCGATACCCCAGGAGCAACAGTGTCCCTAATTTGCTGGGAAGTGGCGGTGCGGTCCCCTACGGCACTGTGTAGGATCCTACGCTCTTGGCGTGCATCCGTGCGTCGCTGCGGTCCGGTCCCAGGTCGACGGGCACGTGCACCTTCCGCCGACCACTGGCGACAACATCGATGTACTGTGGAGACCTCACGCCCCACGTGTTGAGCAATTCGGCGGTACGTCCACCCGGCCTCCCGCATGCCCACTATACGCCCTCGCTCAAAGTCCGTCAACTGCACATACGGTTCACGTCCACGCTGTCGCGGCATGCTACCAGTGTTAAAGACTGCGATGGAGCTCCGTATGCCACGGCAAACTGGCTGACACTGACGGCGGCGGTGCACAAATGCTGCGCAGCTAGCGCCATTCGACGGCCAACACCGCGGTTCCTGGTGTGTCCGCTGTGCCGTGCGTGTGATCATTGCTTGTACAGCCCTCTCGCAGTGTCCGGAGCAAGTATGGTGGGTCTGACACACCGGTGTCAATGTGTTCTTTTTTCCATTTCCAGGAGTGTATGTTATAGTCGAAATCTATTATAGGTGTGCAATAAATGAGGGATTTTTTGCGAATTACTGCTGTCCTTCTTTAGCGCTGAATATTCAGCGGTCGCTTCGCACTCTGGCATTCAATGGCTCCTAATTTAGTCAATATTAATGAAAGACTAAAACAAACATTTCGTCACCCAGGTACTGTTCCAGTTGCTTATCTAACGGCTTCCAGGAGCAATAAAAATTTGAGTCTCTGCATTTCATATAATTATGGACAGAATACGAAAATTTTAAATGCTGTCATAATGTATTCATTAAGATATGTAATCCTACATTCAAGGTATAACACTAAAAGGAAAATATTAAAGTTAGAAAGTGTGTATACGGCTAACTCACTGTCCATAAAGTACCCAGACTGTATTCATCCAGTATTTTAGCTAAGAGCACTTCACGTCTTCCAACATTGTTTCAAAGTTTCTCGAAACCTTCCGTCACTGGCAACCTCACCACCATTATCCTCACAAAATAATAAAAGGAAAATTGTTATCGATTACCACTTTTCCGCTGTTCTACGGGTGAATAATCCGAAACTAATAACACTAACGTAATTCGGATTTTGCGACTTCTGTCATGACAGTTTTACCTGTTTAACGTCAAATATTTAACACGTTGACTCATTCTGACAGCAGTCAGGCGTGTGAAGTTATTTCATACGTGGGAGCTCTGTCCTTTAAAGAATAGTGTGTGAGCGGGTTAACTGGTATCTGTAAAACATCTGTGATGTTGTGGCAAACCTAAAATTCACGGACACCTGTGGACTACCTCTGATACCTATCTACGACTGATTCGCAGCATTTGCCACACTTCCAGTGCAACAGGCGGCACGGTCGAAACAAGACTCACGGGCAGTACGAGGGGTGTGTTTATCATAGTTTTCTCCCCATTTTTTGTCGAAAGTAGGGGACAGTATCTACTTTAGTCTTTCTAGCCTTACAGTTAATACTACAAAAAAAAATTGTCCTCAGTAGTTCAACCTCGTTTATTCAATGTGGTTGTACAATATAGAGGCTGACACAGAATAACGGGAATGTTTGAAATTAGTAGTGACAGCTGCGGGCAGGTGACAGAACTGCGGGTTCGTGACAACGAGTAAACAGTCCGCCATTCCAATAATCATGGCTATAAGCATTATAGGACTTAACCTCTCTGGTCATCAGTCCCCTAGACTTAGACTTAAACCTAACTCACCTAAGGACATCACACACATCCATGCCCGAGGCAGGATTCGACCGTAGCAGCTGCGCGGCTCCGGACTGAAGCGCTTAGAACTGCTCGGCCACAGCGGCCGGCATTTCAGTAATCATGTATCAGTGGAACGGACAACAGCGAGCTTATGCCATAAAAATGTTTTATAAAAACAATGATAGTTTGGTAGCGGCGCAGAGGGAGTTTCAACGTTTTTACAATTTAGGACGTAATGATGCCGTTCCGTCATAAAAAGCGATAAAATACTGGTTTAGTAACTTTCAAGAGACTGGATCTGCCCTCAAGAAGAAACCAACAGGACGACCAAGAAGTGTGCGTTCTCCAGCGGACATTGATGTACGCGAGACTGTCTTACGGAGCCCACGGCGTTCAGTTCGTAAGCAATCAGCAGCGGTTGGAATGTTGCAGAGTTTCCGCAGAATTCTTAATCTTGATTTAAAATTTCATCCGGGCAAACAACAGATGGTGCTACAATTGAAGGACAATGATTACCGTTTACGATTAGGATTCTGTCAATAAATGATATCAAAAATAAACAACAACGATGAATTTGTAAACAAGTTATGGATGTTAGATGAGGCACATTTTCATCTCACAGGTTATGTCAATGAACAGAACTACCGTTACTGGGCAAACACAAATCCTAATTACGTTCATGAGCGCCCTTTACGCGCTAGTAAAGTGACAGTATGGTGTGGTGTTTCATCACATGGGATTATCGGACAGTATTTTTTCGCAAATGACTAGGGAAACACAATAACTGTCAACGCCGATCGTTACGTGGAGATGTTACGAACTTTCGTTACACCTGCATTGAACAACTTCCCAAACATTCAAGAAGCCTGATTTCAACAGGGCAGAGCGACATCACACACCGCACGGCAATCAGTGGCATATGTGCGAGAATCGTTTGGCAACCGTGTGATCTCACGATTCGGTAACATTCCCTGGCGCCCTACAACGCCAGATTTATCAAAAATGGTTCAAATGGCTCTGAGCACTATGGGACTTAACTTCTAAGGTCATCAGTCCCCTAGAACTTCGAACTACTTAAACCTAACTAACCTAAGGACATCACACACATCCATGCCCGAGGCAGGATGCGAACCTGCGACCGTAGCGGTCGCGCGGTTCCAGACTGTAGCGCCTAGAACCGCTCGACCACCCGGCCGGCCCAGATTTATCCGTTTGTGATTTTTTCTTGGGGGGCTACCTCAAGAGGAAAGTCTACACGATTCGACCAAGAACCCTGAATGAGTTAAAACAATTCGGGATGCAATTCACAATACCCAAGCTGAGAAGTTGCAGCGGTCAATGAGGAATCGGAACAGCAGATTTCACGAATGTATTCGTACAGGAGGACGGCATCTAAAGAACGTAATTTTTAAAAAAATGATAAATGTCGTGAATATTTCGTAAATGGCAAAGTTGTAAGGTTTCAGTTACTATGAATGCAATGTCTTTCCTTCATCACTTCTAGTTTTATTGGATTGTGCAAAATTTCCTGTTTTTCTGTGTCACTCTGTAGTAGCGACCGAGAGCTTTCATCCCTGTGTAGGAAACCTCTGCTGGTTGCGTTTACATGTCCCTTGCGATTTACCTCGAGTGAAGCATGAACATTTCCCTCGTTTAATTTTCTTTAGGAGCAAGTGTGCACGTGAACTCAGAACCTTCAACACCTTTTGATTTTACATTCCAGTAAACGCATATTTGTTTCTGCTTACAGAACATCATAAATGAAGGAGAGATATAGCGCTAATTGTTTGTCATTAGACGCGTAATGCACATTTCGTCGTGTTTAATTTTATTGATTAAAATTTTATTACGAAATGGTTTTGATTGCGAAAAATCGTAGCTGAAAGAGATACGCGATGTTAACCGATGTAATTCGGCTCGTAAAATCGATTTCAAAGTGCTTAATTTTATTTACTAAAATTTTATTACGAGATTATTTTCAGTGTGCAAGTATATCTCTGTAACTAACTTCGCGAGTCGTGACAAGAAAGGTTTTGTACTGCTGGCGCCTGTCAATGCCCCGACGCTCGTTTTAAAATTTATTATTCGGTCTCAGTCGTTGGACTGTTCTAAAGTGAGCGTTAAAAAATTCTAGTTGCTACTCTGGAAATTTCTGTTTTATGACATCGAGGAATATTGCGATAGATCAGTATGGTATATTAGAACTATGATCATTACTTTGTTATTTTCTTTTAGTTCTGACTGTCACTGAGAGCAATCTCAGTTTTAATGCTACTTTATAGTTAGATGTTCTGGCGACGAGTAACGGAAGGTTAAATTTTACGCGACCGTCTGCCAGTTGCTACCTCATAAGAAAAATTGAGTTTGCAATATCAGATATTGGTTTGTCGATTCAGTAACTGAGCTTCCAAACGAACTGCATTGTCAAGTTACATTGATAAACCAAAGGGACAAGATTAATCGCGTCCCTATTTCATTGTTCAGTGAATCCCGTTCTAAGTTAAAGAGTCCGTGATGTCTACGTATTACGTGTTGGCTGCTGTTGCCACTGCGAAAGGGGTATGGGTTCTTTTATGAAGTCGCTTTTACGTTCATCCTCGGATGCAAGCGAAATAGGTGACGTTCAGTGTAGCAGTAAATGAGATGAAGTAAGAGAAAATCAAACATGAAACATATCATTAAATGAATCGGTGAGTTGGAAAAGGAGTCATCTCCAAGAAAGGAAATTTTTCGGGAGACACAAAAGACTGTTTTACTACACAACTGGTTTAAGCGTTGTGTCGTGGAGTTGCTGTGAAGCAGGTGGCCACAGGGTGAAACAATATGAGGTGCGACAATAATGTAATAGGACTGATGTGAAAAAAAATGTTGCTTACCGTTTTAATCAAGTTTAGTGTTGTCTCCTTCAGAGTAGTTCCCTTCCGATTGCACACACTTTTTCCAATGCTACTGCCATTGATGGTAACATTTCTGGAACTCATCTTCTGTAATGTCCTCCAAGATCCTCGTCACAGCTTTTTGGACATCTTGTTTTGTTTGAAAATGGTGTTCCTTGACCGCCGATTTGACTGCTGGAAATAGAATAAAGACGCACGGAGCTATATCTGGTGAATAAGGTGGCTGTGGTAGTAATTAAATTTGTTTTGAGGTTAAAAATTGCTGTACTGACAGAGCAGTATGGGATGGCGCATTATCGTGATGCAGAATCCAATTATCAGCAATGTTGGCACAGACACGAAGACCTCTTTTACAAAGTCTTTCTAAAATATCTTTGTAGTAATATTGGTTAACTGTTTGTCCAGGAGCCACCAACTCTTTGTGAACAATTTCCTTGGAATCAAAGAAGCACACAAGTATGCATTTCACTTTTGACTTTGACATGCATGCTTTTTTTGGTGTGGGTGATCCCTTTGAGCACCATTGCGAACTGTGGCGTTTGGTCTCTGGATCGTATCGAAAAAAACCAACTTTCATCACCAGTGATAACACGGCTCAGCAATTCAGGATTGATTTCCGTTTGCTTTAACAGATCGGCTGCCACATTTTTCCGTGTTTCTAGCTGTTGTGGTGTGAGATTTTTGGGGATCATTTTTGCACAAATCTTTCTCATACCAAGATCTTCAGTTATTTTTAGACGAACCGTTTCTCGATTGATGCTCAGTTCTTCTGCAATCATTTTCACAGATAATCTTCTATCAGATCGTACGAGTTCATGCGCCCTGGGCAAGTTGACATCTGTCCGTGAGCTTGTGGTCGTCCACTGTGGTCTTCTCAACATTCGTTCTGCCTTCACTAAACATTTTATGCCAACGAAAAACTTGAGTTCTTGACGTAACCACCTCTCCAAAAGCCTTCTGAAGCTTATCGTTAGTTGTTCTTGCGTTTTCACCCAATTTAACGCAAAAAGAAATGGCATACCATTGCGCAATATTATGCGGTTCCATTTCCGTGACGAGAGACACAAACATGTGTTAATTATTACAGCACAACTCACGACTGAGCAGTTGCATCGATGTGCCAGTTAACACTAGTAGCAGCTTATAGACCAAGGTCAAAGATATAGTGCCTACGCAAGCCTGCAGAGTTGCCACATCTTGCAAAGAAAATCAGTCTCATTACTTTATATTCGCACGTCGTATACACCATTATCCAGTGTGGTCAGCAAACTAATTTGAATATACTGGAGATGAGCAGTCTGTGACCCTGATGATATTGTTGAGGCAACTAGCGTTCTTTTTGCAGCTGAAGGATTGGTTATGCAAGTTTATATTGTTCATATTCATTACAGCAATAAAGAGTGTTTTACGAGCACACGGGTTTAGTCATAATGTGCCCATAATACAACCAGAATTAAAATACAGATAGTCAGGCAATGGTAGGTATGTTTCATCTTTATTTGGCCCAGCTCGCTGGCCACTGGCTGATGTTATTACAAGATAAAACAGTGTTTAATGAGTATGCAGGTTTATTCGCATTGCATCGTAAATACAGCCACAGTCGATATACGGCAAAACATTCAATGATTGGTATGTTCGACCTTTATTTTGTCCATCCGTCTCTTGTTATTGGCTAATGGTGTTATGAAGTCAAAGTGTCTTTTGAGTATACAGGTTCATTTATAATGTACCAAAAATACAACCACAATCAAAATACCACAACCAGAAAATGGTGGATATGCTTTGTCTTTATCTTGTTTAAATATATTATTTTTGGTTAGTTAATTATAAATATTCTTTATCTGTTTCTTATTATAAATAAACATTCTTCATATGGACTTTTATTTTAATTACTAGTTTAGTTGTTCTTTAATTGGTTCATCTTAGTTCCTTATTTCCTTTTGTCTTTACTCTCCTGAAAACCTGGAAAATATAAATATTTCGTTTTAATTACCACAGGAGAGCAAGAGATGTATTCCGCAGCGGCGATCTCGCGGAAATTCCTCGTCGTTATCTGCTCCACTTGAAATCTCTAAGACCTTTACTCGCTACGCAGATCGTTCTGCACAACTGTGAGCTATGTTGTTTGATGAGTCAGGGTGATAGGCCCAACAATTTTGCAGGTTAAAGTTTATTAATTCGGAGAATTATGACCGTGTGAAATGCAGGTTCGCACTATTGTTCCAAACTTCACCTCCGAGTGATCTAGGTCTCGTAATATTTGTACCGTGATAATTAACGTATTGGCGTATGGAGATATACACACCTTGACTACTTTATGTTAGTAATTGAATTTTATTTTGTGCACGGAACTATTTGAACATCTGATATATACTGTAATGCCGTCTCACAACCATACAATCTCTCCCCTCCTCTCATACTTTCGATCTCTCCATTTTCTTCACAAACAGTTCCTAAAACAAAATCTTTGGTTCGTTAATACACAGAGATGCGTTCGTAGCACGAAACTTCTGATTCTCGCAGTCGGTATGTGCCATTCATCACAATATGTATTCGCCGCACCCAATGTAGCGGTCAGCATGTATTTGTTCAAGATATTGTACGTTGCTTGCAGTTCATTGTAACTCTTTTATCTGATCGGGACACGGACAGTTCAGCTCGTCTAACGAGCACTTGTCAAGAGTGTTATATCAGACGATGTGTACAGATAAAAAGATCAGCTGTCTCCGGTAACCTTGATCTGAAAAAAAGTGGACATCGCTTCTTCATCAACTCACCGATTCAAATATTCATTCATTTTGTATCAGTTGTCTAAATCCATTTAAATTGTTAGCGTAGATGTGATTAAATTTTTATTGAAGACATCCAGCTTTCAGTGAACCGTGACCCCCAACGTTATCTTTATGGATGACAGATGGTGATGAATCCTGCGCAGTAATACAAGCAGCTTGTGCAGTCAAGGAGGGGGGGGGGGGTGACGGATGAGGCCCGGCACCGAATTTACGGGACGTCGCACCTGATTTTTGTGTGAGGGAAGACAAATGAAATCTGTTGACGAGGTTCTGGCTCAACACCGTGGATTTGGTTCGCGCTTTTTTCTTTCAGTATGATGCAGTCCAGATGACTTGTAGGCACATACAAAAGAGCAGGTTGATATCAATGGACTTTGAGATATATTTTACACTTTACGAACCAAATGTTTCAAAGGTGAATTTTTTATCTGGAGCCTCTGTCCTTTAGTCTGTAACACCGTTATTAAAAAAAAGTCTTATTTGCATATCACATTTTTAGTATGGAATATATTCACATGTGCGTGCTGTATTTCTATTCCATTTAACACCTCTAAAAAATCTCTTTTGCAGCAAGACTCATTATTTATGTTGTCTCCTCTCTTCGCTTTCATTGATAAAGACACTGTTGTTCCTGGAAAGTGAAAGATTCATACTGTTGTTGTCTGTACGAAAATCTAGTACTATGTACAATTCAAATTAGAAACAAAACTGGTGGGAAAGATAGGATTTCAAGGAAAGACGTTTCTTATTACACAGTAACTGGAAGCTCAAGACTTTCTGTGGTCTGCTCAATTTAGGACTGCTTAAGTAAATCGAAATGCACTGTCCCGCAAAAACAAAGTGGAGGACCCAGTAAAAATCTTCGGATGTCAATGTAACTTCATACCCTTATCAATTTCCCGTCATTAAGCCATCAATAACCATTCTTCTATGAGCAACAGAATAAACAGTCAAAGACTTTAAAACACTCTGACGAAAACAAATAAATCTTACAGTAACACTATAATCCTAGCTTATTGTTTAAGTTTCACAGATTCATGAAGAGAGCGACAAAGAGATTTTAAAATTTCACCTTACAAATCATAATTTAACTCCAGTAAAAATTATTTTAACCACACACCATCCACGGGTTCGTAGTTAACTAGTGTTGAAATGCTCTCTGACAGGTAGAACGGCCACCATAGTGCATTATTATTGTTCGCGTTTAGTGTTGTTGGTTATATTAGTGCCGTGAACAACTTCAGATGTTGAGTGATTTCTGTCAAGGACACGGAGTTGTTGTATACTCGTAAGAGACAGCACCTGACATAGTTTAGAAAGGGCCACATTATGGGCTCACATTTAGCCGACTGGTCGAATGTTGGGAGTTCAAATATGGCAAGGGTTTGATGTCGGACTGTGTTGGAATTCGCCGCCAAGGTTCCGGCCGACACGTCTGACCACCGCAAGGCAGGATTGCCGTGCACAAACTACGTCGTAACGTTTCCGATCTCTGACCCTACCATCCGATAACAACCGGACAATGTTACATGACGAATATCATGCTTGCGTATGTGTTACCTCTCATGTGACAGTAGAGTGATGCCAGTTTTCAGTAGGACGATGCTCGTCCACACATGGCACCTGTTTCCATGAAATGCCTGCGTCATGTTGAGGTCCTCCCGTGGCCAGCAAGATCCCCAGATCTGTCCCTGACAAAGCACAGTGTGGGTCTAAGTGTGACGTCAAGTCTGCACCTGTGCTAGTATCCGTGATATGGAAGACTAGTTGTGGCTTTTATAACACACATTGGCCACGCTTACATCTTTCTTGCCTGTTTTAATGCATACTATAGGAAGATTGTGTTACGAGAGGCAAGCAAGTAGACAGGATCAAAAGGCAGCCTCGTTCAACGACGCGGCTGTTTGTCACCTAGCGTGGGAACGGCCGGGCGAGCGAGAGCCGAACCCTACTGGACCAGAGCGAAGTAGTGGGGCGTCACCTAACGCGCCAAGAAGCGAGTTTTTTTATTATTTATATTTACTGTTTAGATATAAATACACAGCCCCAGCAGCGCTGAAGACGTTACTTGCACTGAGAACTTTTAAATAATAATTTCCATATCACTCGATTCATCAGGAAATGCTAATTAGCAATTTTAGTTACTGTCAGTGGTTACTGATGTAAAGGATGGACCAATAACGAGTGTTCCCTGAAAGGGCAGGCGAAAAACTTTTAAGACACCTCACGAGGCAGTCTTCGAGGTGGCAACAATCGAATTAGTGTGTATATTGCAACTCTGCACAGAGACCGTATTAATTGCAACATTTGCCTCGGAAAACATGTGTATGCTGTCTCATGTTGATTTTAAGATCTTGCGCTGTATTGTGACTTTTAAAGTGATCCGGAACTAATGATTAATAGCCGGGAATCTCGTTATAAATATTACGATAGACGGGTTCTCAGAAACTTTTTCTTAATTTTTTGGCTTCTACAAATAGAAATAAAATCCAGTGGCATCCCAACACTCCGTGATTTCAGTTTTAATAGCTCTGAATTTTCTTTCTCATTTGCCTTTTCGTTGTGCACTGTTGCTGCATACACGGCAGAGCCTGCGTCCAGTGGAGAAGAAAACAGTTGCGACGGCAGCTACATCTTTACGATTGGCAGGAATGTTGTTTCCAGTTGTGGTAGGTATAGTTAGCGCCGACATGTGTATTTGTTAATCTTAGCACATATTTATCATGGGAATTGTTATACTCAGGAACTCAATGTGTAGTATTTGACAGTAACATTTTGCATTTTTTTGGGGAATTACATTTGACGTACCCTCAAGAATACTTTACATAGTTACAACAGATGTTCGTCAGTTTGCCTCGGGACAGGATACAAGGGGTTTATTTCATCTTTCTCTAACAGTATATGCAACCAGGCGGGTGCAACGTCACTGCAGAACAATCTTTTATTAGCAGAAGCTGTATTTCAAGGTAAAATATTTTGTCGTAATTAGAATGCGCGGAGCGGGGGAACAGTAAATCGAAACTGACGCGGCAAGTTTCACGAGCGGTTTGCGCCATTCTCGGCGTAAAGTGGAAAGAGTCGATGACCGAGCAGCTTACCACTCGACTGGCCACAACAACAGCATAACAGTCTCCACATTCAGTGTACTTTTTGCTTTGTAATTGCTTCGAACACACGCAAAATTTTTATCATAGTAATCTACTATTCTGGCACAGGAGTAGATACGGTAGGAAGAGAACAAACCTGATGCCCTTATGTCCAAGAATATAGAGTGGCAAAAGTGTCTTTCCCTTTGTTTTATGATAGCCTGACCACTATTTTACTTAAAGAAACAGTATAAATATCTGTGACGAGACAAGAGTTGGAAGTGTGAAAATTAGACACCTAACCTTGTACGTATCTGTATTTCAGAGTGGATTAATGCTTCTCTGGGCATAGAATTTTTGCTACTCGAACATTATTTTAACTCCAATCTACTTTTAGTATAAATCTCAAATTTTGATATACTTTTAGTGCTAGTCAGTCAGGAAACATAATTTAACTTGATATTTTAAGACTAAAATTACAATAGATTGATATATGGCTCTGCTAGAAGAGATAATGCAAACGGTAAAAAATGACATTTAGCCAATGCAGATTACGGCATTGACTAACTACCTTCCTTCACTTACGTGAGCCAGAAATCACAAAACATTTGCTATAAAACTTCCTGGCAGATTAAAACTGTGTGCCGGACCGAGACCCGAGTTCGAGTCTCGGTCCAGCACACAGTTTTAATCTGCCAGGAAGTTTCATATCAGCGCACACTCCGCTGCAGAGTGAAAATCTCATTCTGGAAACATTTAATATAGTTACCAGTTTCGACCAAACTGTGGTCATCGTAAGACTACCTGCAGATAAAAAAGGAGGCACCAAGAATAATGATACAGTCTATAAAATCTACAAAAATACTTATCTACATAACAGTAAGAACACTGAAACAATTATAGCTGAATGCACTTGCTGCAAGCTGCGACACAAGTTTCCATTTTTGTCACCACCATGAATACAGGTAATGGCAGGTAGAGGTCAAACTTTAATAGGCGGAATGTAACTCCCTCTATATCTAATTACAATGAGGTGACAAAAGTCGTAGGATACATCCTAATATCGCACGGACCTCCTTTTTCCAGCGTAGTGCAGCGCCTCGACTGGTATGGACTCAACAATTCCTTGGAAGTCCTCTGTACAAATGTTGGGTCATGCTGCCTCTTTAGAATTCCGTAATTGCGGAAGTGTTGTCGCTGCAGAATTTTGTGCAAGAACTGGCGTCTCGATCATGTCCCATAAATGGTCGATGGGGTTCATGTCGTGCGATATGGGAAGCCAAATCGTTCGCTCGAATTGTCCAGAATGTTTTTCAAACCAATCTGGAACATATAATGTAAACTGAAGGCAGAGTGGGGCGAAAGGTAAAGAAAGCGAAGGAAATGAAATCAGCTGCATTGGGACTTTATGCGGAATCGCCGGCGATGGACGAAAATATGTGCCGGACCGAGACTCGAACCTGGGATATCCTGCTTATAAAGCAGTTGTGTCAACTACTGCGCCAATCGGACACGGCGTTTAGCGGAAATGCACGGACAATCTCGGCACGCTTCCCTGCCGACCCACATTCCTACCTAGCCCCACCTATCCACTGCCCCTATCCAGGTCCTCCATGCTCTCAATTCATTTATTCCCGCCAGAGATCGAACGATATTGTTCATCCACACTGAAGGTTGTGGATACATTGTCCATCGAGGCGAATAAGTTGTATGAATGCTCTGTTTTCTCTGTCATGTTCGAAGGAACAGGCATTCAGCATTCATACAATGCAATCAACTGTGACCTGGTGACATGGTACATTGCCACCTGTTGTGACTGACAGTTCGCAATGTTTCACAAAACACAACTTTTATTCATGTAAGTTTACAAGGTATGTGACTCAACAACAGACGAAGTTAACAATAACGATTCCATTAAAAGTCTCCTAATTGAAGCAAACAAAAGTTCACTTCTAATTTTCCACAAAGGTTCGTGATAACGCACACACACACACACTAGTAAGAATCCAATTCAGAGACGAAGACATAATCTTCAGCGGTGTATGTCCACGAGGTTGGCATCTCAAATGAACTGAACTTCGGGGCTGGTTCTAGCCCCTAAATAGATGTCCCCATCCAGTCAGGTTCTGGCGTAGTGATACTTCATGCAGGCCGTGGCTTGAGCTCATACTGCAGGAAGTAGTGCTCGAAATGTCTGTTTCCATTATCTTCTATGTAAACAGCCGGTGATTACCATGGCGCTTTTGGTACGCCTTAGACATAGACAACCTCGTCCTCGGTGGTGTAATATGGGTTGCCGGTCCTCAGGGGCTACCTTGGTTCCAGCGTAAAACCACTCATAAAAACTCAAACGTTGTTTGGGAACATGAAGTCAACAAACGGCTGCAAATGTTCTCAGTTGGTTCGGTTGGACCAGAGGAGTCAGTCCATAACATGTCAACAAGAGCACACCATTAGGAAGCCGCTGTACTGCACAGTACCTTGTTGGCAATTTCGGTCCATGGCTTCTTGTGGTCTGAGTTACACTCGAACCCTGCAACCAGCTCATACCAACTGAAGTCGGGACTCATCTGTCGAGGTCCCGGTTTTCCGGTCGTCTAGGATCCAAACGTATGGCCACAAGCCTACGAGAAACGTTGCAGATGTCGTGCTATGAGCAAAAGCACTCACGTTGGTTAACTGCTGCCATAGTTATTGACGCCAAATTTCCCCGCACTGCCCTGACTGATATGTTCGTCGTACGTCCCACATAGACTTCTGTGGTTATTTCACGCAGTGTTGTTTGTATGTTAGCTCGGACGATTCTATGCAAACGCCTCTGCTTATCGGTCGTTAAGTGAACGCCGCGTGCCACTGCGTCGTCCACGGCCAGAAATAATGCGTCAAATTTGGTATTTCGGCACACTCTTGACACTAAGGGTTTCCGAAGTGGAATGTCCCATTCGTCTAGCTCCACCTACCATTCTGCGTTCAGTCTGTTATTCCCGTTGTGTGGCCACAATCAAGTCGGAAACGCTTTCACATTAATCTACATCTACATCTACATTTATACTCCGCAAGCCACAGAACGGTGTGTGGCGGAGGGCACTTTACGTGCCACTGTCATTACCTCCCTTTTCTGTTCCAGTCGCGTATGGTTCGCGGGGAGAACGACTGTCTGAAAGCCTCCGTGCGCGCTCGAATTTCTCTAATTTTACATTTGTGATCTCCTCGGGAGGTATAAGTAGGGGGAAGCAATATATTCAATACCTCATCCAGAAGTGCACCCTTTCGAAACCTGGCGAGCAAGCTACACCGCGATGCAGAGCGCCTCTCTTGCAGAGTCTGCCACTTGAGTTTGCTAAACATCTCCGTAACGCTATCACGGTTACCAAATAACCCTGTGACGAAACGCGCCGCTCTTCTTTGGATCTTCTCTATCTCTTCCGTCAACCCGATCTGGTACGGATCCCACACTGATGAGCAATACTCAAGTATAAGTCGAACGAGTGTTTTGTAAGCCACCTCCCTTGTTGAAGGACTACATTTTCTAAGGACTCTCCCAATGAATCTCAACCTGGTACCCGCCTTACCAACAATTAATTTTATATGATCATTCCACTTCAAATCGTTCCGCACGCATACTCCCAGATATTTTACAGAAGTAACTGCTACCAGTGTTTGTTCCGCTATCATATAATGATACAATGAAGGATCCTTCTTTCTATGTATTCGCAATACATTACATTTGTCTATGTTTAGGGTCAGTTGCCACTCCCTGCACCAAGTGCCTGTCCGCTGCAGATCTTCCTACATTTCGCTACAATTTTCTGATGCTGCAACTTCTCTGTATACTACAGCATCATCCGCGAAAATCCGCATGGAACTTCCGACACTATCTACTAGGTAATTTACATATATTGTGAAAAGCAATGCTCCCATAACAGCCGGCCGCGGTGGTCTCGCGGTTCTAGGCGCGCAGTCCGGAACCGTGCGACTGCTACGGTCGCAGGTTCGAATCCTGCCTCGGGCATGGATGTGTGTGATGTCCTTAGGTTAGTTAGGTTTAAGTAGTTGTAAGTTCTAGGGGACTGATGACCACAGCAGTTGAGTCCCATAGTGCTCAGAGACATTTGAACCATTTTTGAACTCCCATAACACTCCCCTCTGGAACGCCAGAGGTTACTTTAACGTCTGTAGACGTCTCTCCATTGATAACAACATGCTGTGTTCTGTTTGCTAAAAACTGTTCAATCCAGCCACACAGCTGGTCTGATATTCCGTAGGCTCTTACTTTGTTCATCAGGCGACAGTGCGGAACTGTATCGAACGCCTTCCGGAAGTCAAGGAAAATAGCATCTACCTGGGAGCCTGTATCTAATATTTTTTGGGCTCATGAACAAATAAAGCGAGTTGGGTCTCACACGATCGCTGTTTCCGGAATCCATGTTGATTCCTATAGAGTAGATTCTGGGTTTCCAAAAACGACATGATTCTCGAGCAAAAAACATGTCCTAAAATTCTACCACAGATCGACGTCAGAGATATAGGTCTATAGTTTTGCGCATCTGCTCGACGACCCTTCTTGAAGACTGGGACTGCCTGTGCTCTTTTCCAATCATTTGGAACCTTCCGTTCCTCTAGAGACTTGCGGTACACGGCTGTTAGAAGGGAGGAAAGTTCTTTTGCGTACTCTGTGTAGAATCGAACTGGTATCCCGTCAGGTCCAGTGGACTTTCCTCTGTTGAGTGATTCCAGTTGTTTTCTATTCCTTGGACACTTCCCGATGTCAGCCATTTTTTCGTTTGTGCGAGGATTTAGAGAAGGAACTGCAGTGCGGTCTTCCTCTGTGAAACAGCTTTGGAAAAGGGTGTTTAGAATTTCAGCTTTAGGCGTGTCATCCTCTGTTTCTATGCCATCATCATCCCGGAGTGTCTGGATATGCTGTTTCGAGCCACTTACTGATTTAACGTAAGACCAGAACTTCCTAGGATTTTCTGTCAAGTCGGTACATAGAATTTTACTTTCGAATTCACTGAACGCTTCACGCTAACTTTGACATCGTTTAGCTTCTGTTTGTCTGAGAGGTTTTGGCTGCGTTTAAACTTGGAGTGAAGCTCTCTTTGCTTTCGCAGTAGTTTCCTAACTTTGTTGTTGAACTACGGTGGGTTTTTCCCGTCCCTCACAGTTTTACTCGGCACGTACCTGTCTAAAACGCATTTTGCAATTGCCTTGAACTTTTTCTATAAACACTCAACATTGTCAGTGTCGGAACAGAAATTTTCGTTTTGATCTGTTAGGTAGTCTGAAATCTGCCTTCTATTACTCTTGCTAAACAGATAAACCTTCCTCCCTTTTCTTATATTCCTATTAACTTCCATATTCAGGGATGCTGCAACGGCCTTATGATCACTGATTCCCTGTTCTGCACTTACAGAGTCGAAAAGTTCGGGTCTGTTTGTTATCAGTAGGTCCAAGATGTTATCTCCACGAGTCGGTTCTCTGTTTAATTGCTCGAGGTAATTTTCGGATAGTACACTCAGTATAATGTCACTCGATGCTCTGTCCCAACCACACGCCACCACCGGTTGCATGCAATCTATCCTTTCTAAACATCGTCTGTGCCTTTGTAAAAATTTCGGCAGAATTTATCTCTGGCTTCAGCCAGCTTTCTGTACCTATAACGATTTCTGCTTCGGTGCTTTCTATCAGCGCTTGAAGTTCCGGTACTTTACCAATGCAGTTTCGACAGTTTACAATTACAATACCGATTGCTGCTTTGTCCCCGCATGTCCTGACTTTGCCCCGCACCCTTTGAGGCTGTTGCCCTTTCTGTACTTGCCCGAGGCCATCTAACCTAAAAAACCGCCCAGTCCACGCCACACAACCCCTGCTACCCGTGTAGCCGCTTGCTGCGTGTAGCGGACACCGGACCTATCCAACGGAACCCGGGGTCGCAGAACCGTCTCAGCCTCTGATTCAGACCCTCCACTCGGCTCTGTACCAAAGGTCCGCAGTCAGTCCTGTCGACGATGCTGGAGATGGTGAGCTCTGCTTTCATCCCGCTAGCGAGACTGGCAGTCTTCACCAAATCAGATAGCCGCCGGAAGCCAGAGAGGATTTCCTCCGATCCATAGCGACACACATCATTGGTGCCGACATGAGCGACCACCTGCAGATGGGTGCACCCTGTACCCTTCATGGCATCCGGAAGGACCCTTTCCACATCTGGAATGACTCCCCCCGGTATGCACACGGAGTGCACATTGGTTTTCTTCCCCTCTCTTGCTGCCATATGCTGCTCATGTGAGTACAAATATCTTCTCCAATGTGCCGTCCTTTTATACCTTGCTTGTCCTCCCTGATAGCTGAGTGGTCAGCACTGCGGTTTGTCACGCCAAGGGGCACAGGTTCGATTCCCGGCTGGGTCAGAGATTTTCTTCGCTCAGGGACTTGTGTTGTCCTCATTATCATTTCATCGTCATCAGTGGAAGGCAACGGGAAACCACCACTGGAGTGACTTCCCTAGACGCTCATGCGGTGGACCTCTCTGACGAGTCTTCCCCTATGACAAGACGTGCTGTAAGGCAAAACACAAAGTTTTTTCGAGATGCTACCGCCACCTGTATATGTACAGATCATTAGCACATGACTTCGGTCACCTTGTCTAATACGTGCCTGTATACTAAACGAAACAGCCGTTTCCACAGATTTTATATACAGTTTCATTTGTTAGATTAATGTAACGTTTCTTTAAAGCACTTACATTAACAAAAAAAATTTAAGTTCAAATAATTTTAAAATGCCAACATTTGTATTGTTGGTTGGGGGCAGTGGCCGGGTCGTTCATGGACAAGTAATAATGTTGGTATTTTAAATAAATTATTGGATGGGAACAACTAGCTTACTAAATCAATATATTACTACTTTTACATTATATTCGTAAACAGAAATGATTATGAGGTGTGTGCTGACATTTATATGGCACTGCATTTGGAATAATGCACAGCTGTTAAGGAAATATTTTATTTCCTCATAAAATGGAAACCTGAAGAGAAGGAACGCGTAGTTGAGTACTGCAGCTGGGCATCAGGCACTTAGAAACTGAACTGTGCATCGGCAGATAACGTGTTCTGCTGGTTCAGCAGTTTATCATATACTTTCGTTCATCGCAAGTCTCTCCAATCAATACGTTATGTAAGGTCTCTCCAATCAAGACGTTACTTAAGCTTAATACGATTGTGTCCATATCTGAAATCCCTGGGCTAACAGTACAGCGCGGATGAGGTTATATTTGTGGAAATGATCCAAAATACACTACTGGCCATTAAAATTGCTAGGCGGTAGGCCGGCCAGTGCAGCTGCATGCTAACTCATCCTCCTACGGACTTTCCAGCGGGCTGGTTGCCTCCGGCGAACATAAACTCCTGTGGCCATCATGTCTTTAATGTTTGTGTACGCCAGCCTCGACTTTTTAATCTCGGTGTCCACTTGCGATTTATTTATTAGATTTGCATATCGATTAAATGGAAATATGTAAAATTGACTCTACCCTATCGAGTTTGGGCTCGAATGAAACGTCTTGATATGCAGAATACGATGGTGTGGTCAGAATATGTAAGAAATGAAGGTCAGGAGACCACGCCATCTTACAGCAGCAATTGGAAGACTGCCAATGCTTTGTGTCTGAGCAGTACCCCTAATAATAATAATAATAATAATAATACAGTTTAGGCTGTACAGCAGTGTGGTAGCCATTACATAGTTACTGTTGTATTTCGTTGTCAATTAGTTCGTTTACTGTGGCGAAGTGTAGAATGAAGCAGTTTGTAGTCTTTGCTGGAACAATCTACAACTCTGAGAAGACACTTTCATCAGATATTTAAGCATATGTGATGAAATATGTCTCAGTTTACTGTCATAGGCCCATTGTACAAAGTACAAAAAGTATCAAGTATGTGCATAGTGGGTATACCTTGTGAGGAAGAGGCTGGAAGGGGTCTATTTCAATAAATGGTGATGAGGGATCCTAGCCAGATCCGCTAAATGTCGGGGGGTTTTAACAAGAATGCTTTTACTTCTTCAGTTTCCCTACTGGATCGGATCGTTGGCTCTGGCTGAAGGCCTGTTTTGAGGCCCAACCTGTTAATTAAAACAGCCCCTTCACTAATTTCAATTAATATTTAATAACTAAATAGTGTTCAGGAACTGATCACTACTAAACGAACAAGGATAGCATTGAACACATTTATTTAACAATAATCATCCTAACATCAAACTGAACAATGACATACATTTATAAGTGATAAAATCAAGGTAGTAATGGCAATGGCCCTTAAATTGCAAAACTAACGCATCTCTACTTGTTATTTTCTACTCTCTCCCCTTGTCAGACGGCATAAAATATGTCAGGCAAACCTACTTCAATTACCAAATTCTCAATAAGACCGTGGCTGGAAAATTGAGCTCTGGTAATCACAGGCGTGCGTAATTTCGGATTAAATGCAGAAGCTGAGCATCACGTTACCAAATGCAGCGTCCTGGACAGGTCAGCAAGCTGCCGATGGCGTCTGCGTCGTCGACGAGTTTCAATTGTAACAAAAATGAATTTATTTTCGCGAACAGGCTTCCTGTTCGTAAACTCCTATTGAAAAGCTACTTCTGCTTTCTTTCCAATCGTCTCGCACTCGTTCAGACGGGATTCCCCAGCCCAAAAGCGGAATCCAGTAATGTCTTTAATGAAGTGTGGCTCAAGGAAATTGTTCTGTTCCTGTCTGCTTTCTGTGAGACTGTATTCCCAACCGTAATTGGTGGGATTAGCCTAACAGTAAAAGACGACAGTTCCCCTAACTGAATACTAGTTTCAGTTGCAGCTGGCAGACTTATTCAAAGTTCTGCACAGCACACTGAAAAGAATTTACTCTCCTACAACGGAGCCGGAAGCACGACGTCCGCTCGCTACAGGAGCTAAGACGCTTCTCTCTGATAACAGCTCCAAAAGCTTCCCTCTGCAAAAATCAGCACCCCACGCTATTTTTCGAGCTGGCTAATCCCGTGGCTCTATACCAGCACAGTTCGCTCCCACTATTATTTCCTGGCTTCTTCCAGTCAATCAAAACATTCCGCGCCTTACTGTGCCTAGAATGTTCTGGAACAAACTGAAACTCCGTTCAAAATCGTGTCTCTCTGTTCGCCCTCGTGCGGGAAAAGATCATTGCACTAGCATTCCTTAGAAAGCCCCAGAAAACGTTAAGACTCGTGGGAAGGATCCCTTAGGCGCCAGCTCATCTCGACGTAGTGGCGTCGGCGTAACGCGCAGCGCCAATGAGGCGCCATCCCTCGAAGGCCTGCCTCTGTTGTCCGCGCAATGTGTGCCTACCTGCACCGGCGGCGCGTCTCCCCCAGTGGGACGCTTTCGCATGCCGACTCGTAATGGTCGGTTGTAAACTTCCGCACCCCTCTGCCCTGCCTTTGAGCAGTGCCGCTCGTCCGCTCCAGCCAAACTCCGTGAAAATATCACCTGAACCCCGACTTCACTCAACATGCGAATTATACTCCCTTTATTAATTTCAATAGGCTGATTGCCTGATAAATAACATAATAACTGATATCTAACTAGTCTTTGCAACAATTATTAGATTACAGTAAGTGCAAAATACTTCTACCTTACAAGGCTGTTGATATAATTGTTTCACTAACTGTAAACTCCATCACATAGGGTCATACATTACTGCCAGTATTTTAAAAAATATGTAATTATTGGTAACGTATGTAATCAGTATCAAAGTTTTTCTAAATAATGGCAGTAGTAATGGTCTTCTAAAGCAATTTAGTTTCATGACCGAAATACAATTGAACCCTTTCGTTTTTACCCCTCAGAGGATTACAAAATGGCTCTGAGCACTATGGGACTCAACTGCTGTGGTCATTAGTCCCCTAGAACTTAGAACTACTTAAACCTAACTAACCTAAGGACAGCACACAACACCCAGCCATCACGAGGCAGAGAAAATCCCTGACCCCGCCGGGAATCGAACCCGGGAACCCGGGCGTGGGAAGCGAGAACGCTACCGCACGACCACGAGATGCGGGCAGAGGATTACAATTTACCCCTCAGAGTGTAATTACCCCAGGCTGGGAAACACTGCAATACGCCCTGCCTCCATTTATACTGACGGTTTGTCACCCGTGATATGTAGTGGCCAATTCCGGATTACGTAAGAGTGTCCAGGTACTTTTGATCATGTAGTGTGACTGTGGGTAGTTCAGCTATCTGGACAATTGCAGGGAACTTTGTCGGTGTGTCTGCGACAGCCAATATGACGGCACTGGGAAAGGAACCTTACAAAGTCTATTTGCTGGTGTTCTCTTTATTCAACTGAGATCAGAGGGATTGAAAGACATTGTGGTGGTGCTGACTTCCTTGTTGCAGACATCGAACATCATTAATGAGCTGTTCGATTTCAGTACCAGTTGTAGCCCTGCATGAGTGGTGGCTGTCCATTTCATTCGAGCTGAAAGCAGGATAGATGCACACAGTCGGAGACTAAATACCATCCAATGCTTGCATACTTTTTGCAAAGGAACAGGACGCCAGTGAGTTACAATCTGTAAGATGTGGAGGCATCTGGTTGATGTACTTCACGACCTTGCCTAGAAGAAGATGGTTGTATGTGGACTGCGTGTTGTGGGTAGTTACGACTGTGTGGACAAAAATCTTAATAACTGTTGGATGTGAGGTCCGCCAGTTATGCAAAACACCGTTTTTTCTCAGTACCCAAACATATTTCGACACCACTGTGTCATCGTCTATCTTGGTGAGACAGTACAATGGACTGGGAGTTTTGTACATGTAGCAACTAAAGGAAAATGTATAAGAATATGGACCCATGTACAAGTGGCAGGTACTCACGTTAGATTTGTGAAAATGTATAACATATATACAGTACGTATGTTGTGTATGTTTTTAATGTCTACGTATACGGTATTTTATCTGTTCACTGTAGATGCTGTAACTGATAGTAATTGAGTACTTGACTCCAAAGAACGGTCCTTCAACCTGATGAGTATGTGCTATACGCACTAGTTCACCTTAACTATTTTGACAATTTCTTATACGTTTTTCTTAATATGTAGGTGACCTGTAGGTGGTCACCCGACAGATAAAAAGGCTCGATAAATAAATGCACGTTACAGCGACTTTTGGTGGTTCCGAAATGCTGTTTTCTATTTTTATGGGTGTTGGTGAATTATACTGGCAGTAAAAATTTATTATTGATCTCTGAGAACAAATTACAGCTTGAACAAATATAACTTGAATCAGTTCGTCAACACTGCAGGGGTTGCAACATTAATTACGCCAATGATATCAAACATTGTATTTTAATCAAATTATTATTTGAAAACAATATCACACCGTATCAAACCAAATTACAAAAAGCATGGACATATCAAGTTGTAAGCCGACGTTGTAACGTACCCGTAAGATGCGCAGGGCGAGCTTGTGTAAAGTTAACACTTCTTATGCAGCGACAACACATTCAGTAATTAAGAAATTACAGCCTCATTAACATTAATGCACCTGCTGCCACAAATATAAATTCTGGGTAATCTGAAAAATGAGACAAGCCGGGAGGGACTTAAACTAAGCATAATGGAATGAGCGGGAAACATCAGCAGAGAGGCAAGGTAAAATTCCCTGCTTCGGGGATCCTCTTTGTGTAGATATAAAGAGCAGTGAAGACTGTAGCTTCGATGGGTGCTGTGAATCTTTCAGGCTGTAGTGATTATTGATCAGGGAGGATGACACTTCCATCTTGTGTGGCCAAACATGACGACACCTTTAACTCTGTTAGAGTGTTGTAAACGATTTGCTGCCTATCTCAAAAAAATTGGCTTTTGTTACTTTGAGATCTTATAAAAGAAACTTCAAGAGAGTGAAATAGACTGGAAGAAAAGAAATAATACTGTTTAACCTTGATAGATTTAAGAAAATCAGTCAAGAGCGGAAGAAAGATTTAACCAAGACTCCTTCTACAAGTGTGTCCATTGTCTCAATCACTGTGCCACTTTGGTTAGATATAGCAGTCAGCTGATGTATTACGCGACAATTTTTTTAAAAGCAAATACTGGAAACAATATTCTCAATAAATGCCACGCGACGCTGTTTCATGTCCCCACCTGCCTACGCGTTGTCAATAACATGTGTTTACCTTCGTGGGCGGTTTCGTCGTTCGGTGCTACAATTGTGACATTTAATTAAGCATAACGTCAATTATTCCGTCAGTTACACCCTACACATATCCAGCGACAACACTGCCACTTGGAGAGTTCCGACCAATTACAATGGGGCTCTTTAGTCTCCCAATTAGCGAATTAGCTACGATAATTTCAGGACTGTATGCAACAGCTGACTGTTAACTTATGGTCAAGAAAATAAATTCCTTACGCCCACACTTCTTTTACATCACTTCGTTTCGTCTTTATGACATGAAAGGCGAACGGCTTGGCCGGACAGCTAACTGCACTGCTCCCGGATTGTCGTCGGTCTCTTACCGTCCCTATATACTCCCATCAGCACATGCTCGTCTGACTCAACTTCGAGGCGAAGTCTCAGAGGGGGCTGGAAAACTAGTCCACAAGTAGCTGCCAACGTTTCCTTGGCACATCAGTTTCATCGTTACCCAGGATCTCACTGTCCCCTGATACCCATCAGAATCCTTTTTTCCTGTCTTATTTCTGTAGAGCAGAGAAAAGAATCCAGAAGTAGATCGGACCTCTTCTTTGCTGGATACACGACGATTGATCGCTTGGAAAGGCCGCAGCTTATGAGAAAATCCTTTACGATTTAAAATAGAGGCAGCTTCCACTGCCCTCAGTATTACGTAGAGATCTGAACTCTGTACTGTAAATTTGACAGGGTTCCAGAAAGACAGGTAGGGGAAACGAGTGAATACTCAAAAGAATCCACCTGCTTGGACCCACTAATACAGAGCGCGTCTCAAAAGGTACGCAACAACTTCACTGTGTTACAGCACCCAAATTAATTAAAATATATACACAACTTTCGACCTACGCGACTGACAAACTCACGAAGTTTTGTGTGTGTTTGTTTCAGGTTGTCGTAAGTGAAACATAATGACGCCGATTCAAGAGAAGACTGTGTGTGTGGAATAACTTATTTTGATCAAATCGGACACGCAGGTTCAGAGGAACTTCCAATCATGTATAGGAAGCACCAAACCTAGCGGACGTCGATACGCCGGTGATACAGGAATTTTTTGCAGAAAGAAAACGTTGATCGAAAGGATACTGGACGACCTGGAACGTGTGAAGCCGCCACAGAACGGATACGGTTAGCTTTTCAACGCTCACCGCAGAAGTTTGTTCACAGAGCGTCGCAGGAGCTGCAAATCCCTTGGGCAACCGTGCACTGTGCCCCCAGGAAATGTTTACAGATGTATTCATACCCACTATAGCATTTAAGCACACGACAAATCAGGAACTGTGCAATTAGCCTTGGACGTTTTCTCCCTTTTATAGGAGGATGGAAATTTTTTAAACAACCTAGCATTTTCTAACGAAGCGGCACTTCACGACTGTGGTAAGGTAAATAAACACAGTGTTCATATATGGGGCACAATCAGTCCGCACACTGCGACGCAAGTGAATGTGTGGTGTCATTTGATCACTGATACCATTGTGGGACCATTTTGCTTCTCAAAAGAAAATAATAAATCTTAACAGTTACCTTGATATGCTGGAGCTTCTTGCGTTGTTACACCGGGCTGACTGCCAACACACTGTCATTTTCCAACAAGATGGATCGCCCCATATTGGGCTCAGGCTGTGTAAGATGTTTTAGACCACATGTTTCCACATTGGCAGGGGTGATCTAATTCTCTCGCCTCCTAGGTTGCCTGATTTTACACCAATGGAGTACTTTCTTTGGCGATACGACAAGGACATAGTGTACCAAACTACCTGTCAACTGCATTAATGATTTAAAGAAGCGAATTGTTGAAGCCACTGCCACAGTTGAGGCGGATATGTTTGCGCTTATTGAATGCAGATTGGATCTTGTACTTGCCACCAAAGGCGCACATGTTGCAATTGAGTGAATGGCATAAAATCTTTGTGAGACAATGTCACTTAAGACAAACATGGATTGAGTGTCTTAATTAGTTAGAACGCTTTAATACATTAAATTTGTACAGTACCTTTTGAGGCTTGTTCGACAAGATCGCCGTTTAACAATCAGAGCAGTGTCTGAGTTAACAGGAGTTGACAAGGAAAGTGTCGAACAAGTTTACCGATTTTTTCAATGTTTGCATCAGTTTTTGCTGACAATGGTCTGCCAGTGCGAGTGTCATCACTGGTGTCTTCGCGGCTATCTTTAAATCGTTTAAACCACTCAAACACTTGTGTTCGCGATAAACAATCATCGCCGTACACTTGTAACATTACAAACGTTTCACTTGCAGATTTTCCTAGTTTGAAACAAAATTTGATGTTAACACGCTGTTCTTTCTGTACACTCAACATTTTCCGACGCACAGACAAAACGTCAACTACTTAAAACAGACGCCACGGGCAGACTGAGTGCAGGAGGCAGATGAAACTCGAGCAGTAGGCGGAGCGAGAGTCACGTGACAGGCCACGCGACTTTCAGCCTTATTGCATTCGTTTTATTGTTTCACCAGTACTAGTCCGGTTTTTTTCTAGCCACACCTCGTACTTCGCTCCATAATGAAAGTTTCTTACTAGATTTAATTTAACAACTTTGGCGATACTTATTTTAGATACTCAGAATGAGCAAGAGAATAAATCAGCGGATCAAGACAGCTGCGGCTGAAATAACTCTCGAATTTTAAAATACACTACAGGCCACTAAAATTGCTACACCACGAAGATGATGTGCTACAGACGCGAAATTTAACCGACAGGAGGAAGACGCTGTGATATGCAAATGACTAGCTTTTCAGAGCATTTACACAAGGTTGGCGCCGGTGGCGACACCTACAACGTGATGACATGAGGAAAATTTCCAACCGATTTCTCATACACAAACAGCAGCTGACCGGCGTTGCCTGGTGAAACGCTGTTGTGATGCCTCGTGTAAGGAGGAGAAAGGCGTACCATCACGTTTCCGACTTTGAAAAAGGTCGGATTGTAGCCTATCGCGATTGCGATTTATCGTATCGCGTCATTGCTGCTCGCGTTGGTCGAGATCCAATGACTGTTAGCAGTACATGGAATCGGTGGGTTCAGGAGGGTAATACGGAACGCCGTGCTGGATCCCAACGGCCTCGTATCACTAGCAGTCGAGATGGCAGGCATCTTATCCGCATGGCTGTAACGAATTGTGCAGCCACGTCTCGATCCCTGAGTCATCAGATGGGTAACTTTACAAGACAATAACCATCTTAACAAATAGTTCGACGACGTTTGCAGCAGCATGGACTATCAGGTCGGAGACCATGGCTGCGGTTACCCTTGACGCTGCATCACAGGCAGGAGCGCTTGCGATGGTGTACTCAACGACGAACCTGGGTGCACGAATGGCAAAACGTCATTTTTTCGGATGAATCCAGGTTCTGTTTACAGCATCATGATGGTCGCATCCGTGTTTGGCGACATCGCGGAGAACGCACATTGGAAGCGTGTATTCGTCATCGCCATACTGGCGTATCACCCGGCGTGATGGTATGGGGTGGCTGGCATTGGTTACACGTCTCGGTCACCTCTTGCTCGTATTGACGGCACTTTGAATAGTGGACGTTACATTTCAGATGTGTTACAACCCGTGGCTCTACCCTTCATTCGATCCCTTCGAAACCCTACATTTCAGTAGGATAATGCACGACCGCATGTTGAAGGTCCTGTACGGGCGTTTCTGGATACAGAAAATGTTCGACTGCTGCCCTGGCCAGCAAATTCTCCAAATCTCTCACCAATTCAAAACGTCTGGTCAATGGTGGCCGCGCAACTGGCTCGTCACAATACGCCAGTCACTACTCTTGATGAACTGTGGTATCGTGTTGAAGCTGGATGTGCAGCTGTACCTGTACACGCCATCCAATCCCCAAGCTCTGACTCAATGCCCAGGCGTATCAAGGCCGTTATTACGGCCAGAGGTGGTTATTCTGGGTACTGATTTCTCAGGATCTATGCACCCAAACTGCATGAAAATGTAATCATATGTCAGTTCTAGCATAATATATTTGTCCAATGAATACCCGTTTATCATCTGCATTTCTTCTTGGTGTAGCAATTTTAATGGCCAGTGGTGTATATCAGCGTTAACTTAAGGTGCCATTGTAATCGTAGGGGTTTTATCGAGAATCTGTTCTCAGCAAGGACGAAATTTCGCCTCGTCGAAAGAAAAGCTGTTCTTCAGATAGCAAGAAATCTCGCATTATCACCGCGTGAAATGGTCTTGGACGCGCAGCTTTTGCTGATCTTTGCGAACTTTTTCCAGCCCAGGATTGGTTTCAAATTTGAGACTATTTAAAGCAGCATTAGTTTCTGTTTTTAAATTCGCCGTTTGGTTTTTAGGTCTGCTAACATTGGAATTGTCTCTGATTTTCAGTCTGCGAACCCAGCATTAGTTTGGTTGACAACAATAGTGAGTTTCTTCAACATTGCGAATATACTATCAAACGCTTTATCATCTTCATCTGTCACCATTTGGTGTAAATTTTGCCGTTCGAGTCTTTCACGTGACGTCTCACCGACTTCTATGCATAGTGCTGACACACTTACACACATTCTTGAAACTGTCCCGTTTGATTCAGAATTACAACATTTGGAACAACCTACCGAAGCTGCACGTCCTCTGATTCTGCTTCTTAATCACTCGATCCGTTATCTGTTGGGGTTTTGTGCGGTCTCAGCCTGAGATACCGATTGCTAAACTGCCACCATTCCCTTTGCATTGTCGCTTCGTTCGGTTTCGTGACCTACGTTCGATACTTTTTGTTGTACGTCAGTTTCAATTCTATCAGACTCTTCAGTTTGCCCTATATGCGATGATCTACGTCCTTCCGCCATCTCAGACCACCGAACCAACCTCTGTCTTTCACGATTTGCGCAAGCCTGAGCTCTAGTCAACATGAAGTTATATGACCTGACACGTCTCCATAATATCTTAGAAAGTCACTTATACCTTTAACACATCATTAGCGACGCCGTTCACTGTTAGTGGCTATTCAAACCAACACAACAAAGCCGTGAATAACTTCGCGAGTGCCAGAAAGGTCATGCACAAGCTACTTTTACACACAACACAAAAAAATTTTCTTTACTCGCTAAGACAATCTTTTATACTCTGTGGATCACACATTTACAATAATCTGACCACCATGCAGACACATGCATTGAGTATCCTTGTCACTTTTTATTTTAAAAAAAATTTTTCAATACCAAATTTTAATTAATCTTTATAATTTGACTAATTGGCATCCTGGCAGACCAATTGCCATCCTGGCAGGGTCGCCATTTTTTGACGTTCCACTCCTTTTTACATTGGTCAGACATCAGCAAAAACTGTGAGTGCGTTAGCATCGCTAGAATCAGTGACTGTGGTTAGGAGTGGATCTTTATTCAAGGACAGAGCACTTGGTGTTTAGCTGTAAAACTGGTTTATCCCTATTTTGTTGTTAAAGAAGCACACGAGTTTACATAGATTGTGACATGACACTTACAGGACATTACGTGCTGTTTATCAGAAATAACCCTGAACACAACAATATCAGATTTAAATAGACGGTTCTCTACAAGATTATCCTTACTACTACACCATGAAGTTGTTCAATTTTACGAGAAATCATCCGATTCTGGTTCTAATTTCGGTACTTTTTAGTATGACAATCACATCTATGGAGGATGGTTAGTTTTTATGACAAAGATTAATTAATGTTGCTCGAGTTCACAGTGGACGCAAGCTGGTGAACCAACAAGTTTACACCTCTGCCAGCAGCATTTACCTCAGCTGCGATGAGCTGTCAGCTGGATGGCTGCTCTCGCCCTCTGGAAATTCTATAGAAAGCTAATCAAAATCTTTACTGATATTATCAGCTGAAACTGTCCTAAGTTTCTCATTAGGCAACAAAACGTGCACTCACCGCTAATCAGGAAAATATAGTGATATACACATGTACAGATGACGCAGCATGTATACTTCAATGCCCTCTCACTTCTCGAAAGAACAATTAACTACGTGGCTGTTTCGTTTCTCTGCTACCGGAGCTCAATGACTCTTCAGCTAATTTCTAGCTGAATGTCAGCCAAAGTGAACGCAGTGTTCACACAAAATTCCTCGTACATAGTGTGATGCGCCCTGTTCTACACTTCACTCTGGTGCAGAGGAGAGTCCTTTCGTGTTTCACGTCACGGTGTTTTCAAACCAGTGGGAGTGTTCCTTTCATCTTGTGGACACTACCTCTGCCAATTGCAAAGGGCCTAACTTTAAACTGCGTCGAAATATCGTCCCTTTCTAATGCTTCCCAGCCAATAGGACATTTTGTGCCCGCTCCTGACGCCTAAAAGTTACACATCTACATCACGAGCATACCACTGGTCTTTCACATGGTCAATTGCGTCGCTGGTCAGTTTGTATCCATCTGGAAACTCCCCAACGCAGTTTTCTAAAGAATTTCTCTGTCGCAAGCAGTGCTGGACCGCGGTCTGCTCTCCTCGATGTATCTTCCAGCGCGTTCGTTGTCCCTTTTGCCATGGGTCACCAACATCTTTTTAGAAGCATTCCGCTGTACTTGGGTCATAATGGCGCAACTCGCCTCTGCCCCCAAACTAAAACATTTCTTCCAGCAGCTTTT
Source organism: Schistocerca nitens (assembly GCF_023898315.1). NCBI lineage: Eukaryota > Metazoa > Arthropoda > Insecta > Orthoptera > Acrididae > Schistocerca > Schistocerca nitens. The sequence goes on along the minus strand of NC_064614.1, from coordinate 1,187,677,281 downwards.
TTCACCTTTGGCTCATTGACATGCAGGATTTGGGTTCAATGTGTTAATACCATCGAATTGTCATCCCTTTGCATTACATACTGTATATTTTGGTAGGCAAATCTGCTCATTATCGCTGATGTATGTCAGGTGACATATTCTTCTACTTGTTACGATTTATACAATATCTCATGTAAGGTGCAAAATTGACCTTCATTCTATCTGCCACCTTACAAGTAGCAAGACACCTTTACACAGTGAAAGTAAAATTATGTTCTACTACAATTTCCAAAGATTTCAAATAATTACCGAAAATTACGAAAAAAAACATAAAATAAAAATTCCGGAACTCGATGTTACTATTTAGGTATCGATATACAGATGAGCTAAATATCTCATAGCCTATATCGATATTTTAAGCAAAAAATACCGATACATCGATATTTTATCAACATACCAATTCCGAGGCGACGGTTGGCAGTTCGTCGGGAGGAGCAGAACAAAGACTCGTGAAGCAAAGACGGGGGAAGATCCTTGATGGCTGATGGCTGAGTAGGACATCACGAGATAGCAGGGTCGGCTGGACAGAGTTGTGACTGGTCATTTGAGTGCAGGGCATTGACTGTGACTTGTGCTGCGTTTGTGCATAACACGCAGGTTTCTCTACACTTTGGTTGATTGGGGGGTGGGGGTGGGGGGGGGGGAGAGAGATAGAGATCCAACAGCGAGGTCATCAGTTTCACCAGATTAGGGAAGGATTGTAAAGGAAATAGGCCAAGCCTTCCAAAGGAACCAGCCCGCCATTTGACTGAAGCGATTCAGTGAAGTCACGAGAAACCTAAATCAGGATGACTGGACGTGGGCTGGCAAATTCGTCCTCCCGAAAGCGAGTCTGGTGTGCTAATCATTACACCAACTCACTCGGTGCAGGTTTCCAGGGGTTCTCACAATTTTTGGCACTGCGTATCACTTGACATTTTTAGAAATTTGGGTGTTCCATGCTAGCTTGTTCACATTTTAAAGAACAAAGAGGGGTTGAGGGGAGAGTTGCGGGGCGCACAGAAGGTCGAGTGAAGGCTGCCTCAGTGTTGGGAAACGGTACGTGGGGAATAATTTTCATCATCTTGCTAGTGCTGCAAACACACATGTGGCTCTTCTATCGTGCCGATCATCCACTGTGTATGGTCAGAATGTGACACACACAAGTAATAAGATTTCGTGGAAGCACCTTTTTACAGAGTTATTCCTGTTTATACAGGGTGTTACAAAAAGGTACGGCCAAACTTTCAGGAAACATTTCTCACACACAAAGAAAGAAAATATGTTATGTGGATATGTGTCCGGAAACGCTTACTTTCCAAGTTAGAGCTCATTTCATTACTTCTCTTCAAATCACATTAATCATGGAATGGAAACACACAGCAACAGAACTTACCAGCGTGACTTCAAACACTTTGTTACAGTAAATGTTCAAAACGTCCTTCGTTATCGAGGATACGTGCATCCACCCTCCGTCGCATGGAATCCCTGATGCGCTGATGCAGCCCTGGTGAATGGCGTATTGTATCACAGCCGTCCACAATACGAGCACGAAGAGTCTCTACATTTGGTACCGGGGTTGCATAGACAAGAGCTTTCAAATGCCCCCATAAATGAAAGTCAAGAGGGTTGAGGTCAGGAGAGCGTGGAGGCCATGGAATTGGTCCGCCTGTACTGGTTGACTGCAAAACCACGTTCGTGATGAACACTAACCTGTTGATGCTACGTACTGATGTGCTTGATGCTGATACTGTAGAGCAATCAGTCGCATGTCAACACAAGCACCGAAGTCAACATTACCTTCCTTCAGTGGGGCCAACTGGCGGTGAATCGAGGAAGTACAGTACATACTGACGAAACTAAAATGTGTGTGTGAGGAATGTTTCCTGAAAGTTTGGCCGTACCTTTTTGTAACACCCTGTATATGCTACTTACTTGTAGTAAATAATATTAAATTAAAGCTGTTTCTGCAACAAATATTCAACGAGTAACAAAGAAATTACATTTAAAATGTATATTAAACTCTTACATCGCAAATAATATAAACTAGTTGTGCAAAAGAATAACAAAATGGACTTGGAACATATAACATTAAAGAGCAAAAAGCAAAATACTTAGTTTTTACCATGGGCTGTTCGAAGTTGGAGTAATAGAGCATTATTATGAAGTTGGTTCGATGAAACCTCTGCCAGTCACTTAAGTGTGATTTGCCGAGTATGGATCTAGATGTAGAATAAAATAAAACATTGCTGGTAAATCAGATTTCAGAGTCATTAAATAGTCAGTTCTCATTTTCACACATGGAAGTAGTAACGAACGGCACCAAAAATTCGATTGTTTTTTGAAAACATAAGGGTATTGTTTTCCCATAAGGGTATTCTGTTTTCCCATCCAAAAGGAAGCCGATTTTTCTTTTTGAAAGTATGTTCCATTGAACTGTCGCTAGTCATGTCGATGGGACTTTCTCTCGTGATTACTCCTGTAGTTACTTTTTCTGTAAATGAGTTTCTTTTCTCATCGTATTTTGCGTAATATTCGCGGAAACACTTTCCAAAAATTTTTTAAAGAACCTCTAAATGTGCAATAATGTAATACTTTTAACGGTCAGTTCTCTCATTATCAGTTTACTGAAAGAAACTTAACGTAAGAGGATAACAGTACGTGTTTTGCTGACTTGTTTGTATACCACGCATAAGGTTGTTGGGTACTATCAGGGACGATTGTACCACTCTCTGTGAACCCCTGGTTTAGATACTGAATTGCCTGAATGTGCCACCCGGTGATGATATACGGGGTGTTCAAAAAGTCTCTCCGCAGTGCCGTATGACTGTTAGCCGCGCGTGCCTTATTGTCCGCCTGCCTGGGTTACGTCCCATCAAGTGGACTCTCCCAACATTCCACTGTTTCGTTTATCTCAGCCAGCGTCAGTAGTATCGTTGGTGTGTGTCGTTACGTGTTGACGAGAACGTTTAAGTTTACTCCCTTTGTTCGTTTGTTTCGTTTTTGTCACTGTTAAAATGCTAATCATTGAAGAACGTGTGTTTTTAGTCGAACAAGTGTTCAAAGCTGGCGGTAAATACAGAGTTTTGGTTCGTCAAAAATTTAATTCAGTCTTCCCGGAGACAACACTCCCACATCGTGATACTGGGCGATATTTGGTTAACAAATTTCGAAGTACGGGTTCGGTGACAGATGCACCGGAAGTGGTCGTCCTAGCGTTTTGTCTCAGGATAAACTACTCGATATTTCCGATGAAATGTCCTAGAGTCCGAACAAGTGAGTAAGAAAACTCGTCCAGGAAATCGATGTTAGTGTCAGAACGGCCCACACAGCTGTAAGGAAAAAATTAGAACGTTTCCCATATAAAGTGACGGTCATGCAAGAACTGAAAAATACTAATCATGGCAAGACACTGCATTACTGTCAATGGTTCAAAAATTTCTTTCAAGAAAATGAAAGGAGATTCTTAATGACACGTTTTTCACTGATGAGCCGTGGTTTCATTTATCCGGGTACATGAATTCGCAAAATTCTCCTATGTGGAGTACTGCAAATCCATTGTGTACTCATGAGAAACCACTTCATTCTGTGAAAAAAGGAGTTAGGATTGCTATTTATAGATGCCGGATTGTGGGTCCCACATTGTTCAACGAAACAATAAACGCACAGTGTTACTGGAGTGATATTCTGTACCCATTTGTAGGATAACTTGTGTCAAGTGAAATACTGAACGGTTATTTTCAACAAGATGGTGCAACCGCGAATACAGCTCGCGTTTCAATATCAGTGCTTGCTGATGTTTTCGGTGATCGCATAACTTCACAGGGACTTTGGCCTCCACAATCGCCTGACCTAACGTAACCCGACTTTTTCTTCTCGGGTGCAGCGAAAGCAACTGTCTATACAAACCGTCCAAAATTCATCGATAAATTGAAAACTGCAATATCCACTTTCACTGCTTCTGTTACAGAAGAAATGTTACAACTTGTATTTGGAAACAGGATTAGACGAATTGAATTGTGTATTCAACAACAGGGGGAACACTTCCAACATATAATGCGAAAATTTGTAGGTAAAAATGAATATTCAATATTTTAATAACTTGTATTTCACTGAGTTTCATTTCGGTATATACTGTGGCATACGGCACGCGCGGCTAACAATCATACGGTACTGCGGAGAGACTTTTTGTTAAAAAAAAATGGTTCAAATGGCTCTGAGCACTATGGGACTCAACATCTTAGGTCATAAGTCCCCTAGAACTTAGAACTACTTAAACCTAACTAACCTAAGGGCATCACACACACCCATGCCCGAGGCAGGATTCGAACCTGCGACCGTAGCAGTCCCGCGGTTCCGGACTGCAGCGCCAGGACCGCTAGACCACTGCGGCCGGCAGACTTTTTGTACACGCCATATATCTTAGTTCAGAAGTGTAAAGCGGGTTTCCTGCTCAAGTTATTGAGCTCATTGCTTCATTTATTTGTTTCTTTTTTCACTTCTTTTGTTAAGTACTCACAGAAATTCGAGCTAGAGCTGAACTTTTCCAACGAATTTTTGGAGTGTATGTTTCAAGTGTGATTTAATTCTACTGGTAATTGAGTTATGGGAACCACTTAGTTCACAGAAGATCATAGCACAGCTGACCTGAGAACTGAACCCAGTGAGATCCACTTGTGGGTTTTATGATTAATGTGCTCATTTTGATATATTTTTTTCGGAATAGTTTTTCTTAATATATGGTTATTTTGTCGTATCAGATTAGGCGCTGAACAATAAAACCGTGTGACCGTTGAAATGTATTTGCGCCCCCACAATCTCCAGTCTCTTCTTCCCTTCAACTTATTCTGCTAAACCACAATATCAGTGGTTCAGCAGAATTTACACATGGAACATGAACATTCTGACCAATAGCAGAATATTTTTTTTTCTTTTGTTGGAATCATTTTGACCAGAGGAAGTCACTAGGTGCAGAGAAAAAAAATGGCTCTGAGCACTATGAGGCTTAACTTCTGAGGTCATCAGACCCCTAGAACTACTTAAATCTAACTAACCTAAAGACATCACACACATCCATGCCCGAGGCAGGATTCGAACCTGCGACCGTAGCGGTCGCGCGGTTCCAGACTGTAGGGCCTAGAACCGCTGGGCCACCTCGGCCGGCGGGTGCAGACACGTTTGTTATGGACTTAGAAGTAAACTTGCAGAATCAGTGAAACCTTAGTAGAACGCGCTGCGTTTCCAGTCGCGAACGAACAATGCGGTTACTGCCTTCATTCACACCGTCGACATAGGCCTACAGGAGGTAGACAAAAACATTAAAAGACCAAAATCGCAACATATTACCATGGCCAATACGATGTAGGAAAAACGTTGGCATTCAAAACACGCCAACCGATGTGACCGAGCTGTTCTAGGCGCTTCAGTCTGAAACCGCTACGGTCGCAGGTTCGAATCCTTCCTCGGGCATGGATGTGTGAGATGTCGTTACGTTAGTTAGGTTTAAGTAGTTCTAAGTTCTAGGGGACTGAAGACCTCAGAAGTTAAGTCCCATAGTAGAATTTTTGTTCAACCGCTTTACCTTTACGACAGGAAGGGTAAGAAGCACGAGAACCTACCCGTAGAACTGGCGTAGGTCACGTGACTTCATTCATACACTCATCCACTATCACCAGAGAGAAAGAAGGTGAAGATCTCTTACGTGGTAGTTGCTCGCAGTCAACAATACCAACTGTCAATCGCTACCTACAAGTTATGGCTCGTACTTACCATCCGAGCGAGGTGGCGCAGTAATTAGCACACTGGTCTCGCATTCAGGAGGACCACAGTTCAAATCCGTGTCGGCCATCCGGATTTAGGTTTACCGTGTGTTCCCCTAATCGTTCCTGGCATCTGCCTGGAGGGTTCCTTGGCATGACCGATTTCCTTCCCTGGCCTTGAAACAATCCGAGCACAAGCTTCTGTAATGACGTCGATGTCGACGGGATGTTAAATCACAACCTTCCACCATTCGCAGGTGCCACGAGGAGATGTAACGGAAGTGTGTTCTGCATTTTTGAAGGAACTGGAAGGGCTGTGCCGATACAGACGGTAGATAAGGCTCCATACCACCAATTTTGCCTCTAGAGGTCCCTGCATAAACAACGCGGCACACTACCAGCACAGTACAGCATGAAGAAGACAGTAAAGGGAACACTGATGGGGAACCTGGATAATCAGCGACAGATCAGGTTTATTTAGAGGTCAGGATTTGCCTGACGACTGTTGGAAAAGTGTGCAGGTGATCATGCGCCAGTGCACGCCTGAAGCATTTAGCCCCACACCTTCAGTAGGGAGATGGGACAGCATGTGTTTGGCCAGCATAATCTACGGTTTACGTGGAACGGTGCCAACATTGGCTGTGCAATGGGAATTCCACAGTTAAACGCCAAGGAGAGAGCAGAGAGGTGGATAGCGAATACTGACATCCTCTACGAGGAAGACGAATTGCCTGATGTCGCAATACAAGAAGAAATACGAGACGGAAAACTTCTTTAACAGATCATTAGGATACTTACCATTAATTAATGCAGAAAGGGTGGATGATATCACAGCAGAATTTTTAAAATCAGTGGAGGAAGTGGCAACCTAACTATTTTTAACGTTTGTGTGTAGAACCTAAGAGAATAGAAGACTTTCAGCAAAATATCGTCAACACGATTCCGATGGGAGAAAGGAAATATAAGTGCGAGAATCAACGTAACACCTCATATAAAGAAGAATGGGAAAGAAAATCGACTTTGAGTTTGGCTTTAGGAAACGTCAAGGCACGACAGCGGCAGTTCTGACTATGCAAGTAGACTGAAGCAGGATTTTAGGAGAATTAAGAAAGTCCATCGCACTTGTCGACTTAGAATATGCGTGCGACAGTATAAAATTCAAGATGTTCTAAATTCTGTGAAAAGTAAAAGTAAACCCAGTGACGTAATTACGGTTCTGGCGATCCCACTGCAAGAAAATTTTGGGCGCTTTGTTTACTAATACATGTTCAAAGAACAAATATAAAAACATTATACATTCATCCACCATAATTCAGGTTGAACGTTAAATAAACTCGTCAACTAATGCATTTCTTGTAGAAGAAACAGCGTCCTGAGTTTTGTAAGCAGAGGCTACAGGCTAAAGCAAACATATGCTTCCAGTTCTCCTACGCATAGCACTTGAAAACTTTTCGACATCGTCGTCCAAGTTAAAAGAACATGTTTCATGTTCAGAGCTTAGAATTGCTAACACACTTAATCTAGACTCGGACGTCGAGTTTCCAATAAACTTCTTGATTAGTTTCAGTTGAGAAAATGATGTTTCTGCCATAGAAAAAGTAACTGGCGGAGTCAGGTATAGCCGAAGTGCTGTACTTGCACCAGGCAGCCTACTTGCAAGAAAAGTACAATAGTTTCAACAAACAAAAATTTTGCGAGATTGTTTATTAACGTTTCCTTTCTTTCCAAACTCTTTCGACATAAGTTCTTTTAGGCTAATACCTTTTATGTTTAAATCAGATTCGTGGTTTCTAATTATCTTTTCTGCCCTTTTCTGCTTATCTTAATTTTCTAACTTAAAAACATGGATAGGCTGTAAGAAAAAGTAATCATTAACTTACTGTAGCCTGATAAAAAGTTTGATTAATTGCTAGATTAAATTGGAAACAGTCGTGTGAAAGACTTTAGTGTATCCATAAATCTATGAGCTACAGAAAGCTCGTCGATTTTTTTTTCACTTTATGAATGTTTTGAGGCCAACTTAGGATCAGTGATATGAACTTTCGCTAGTACTTTCGCCTCTTCTGTCACACCTTTAGAATTGTGTAATAGAGTAACTAGATTATTTCTTACAATTTAAGGAAGCTGAGAGACATTGTATCACCATTAGAGGAGTGCAGTAATTTAGAAACTAGGTAATATTTTCTGAAATCTTGCTTTGAAATCCGAGGGACATAAAATAAAAATGTTTCGTGTTTTTATAAAATCAGGATCTTTTCCCTCTCTGCTTTTTACTCTTTAAAATCACACTGGATACACAATGAAAAATTTGCATGTCACTCTGTTAGATAGATAGCAATGAATTAAATCAGGAAGACCATCTTGCTGGGCGCAGCTGCTTCGGAGTCGTTGCAACACGTCTGTCAGTCGCAACGGTTTCGTTTATTTGTTGCCATCGAAGATAAATGCATTGTATTTGCCCATAACACAATTGAAATTCCACTATATCAGTGATGGAAACATTTAGTAACAAGTTTAAAGAATGAGATTTTCACTCTGCAGCGGAGTGTGCGCTGATACGAAACTTCCTGGCAAATTAAAGCTGTGTGCCGGACCAAGACTCGAACCCGGGATCTTTGCCTTTCGCGGGCAAGTGCTTTACCGTTATCAATTCGTTTGTATACTCGAATTGCACATGGCGAATTGTGTGCTGTAGAAGCATTTTTATGAGAGATAAGATATCGTCTTGCATTGCACATCGCAAGTACGGTAAAGGAAATTTGATTTTTGACAGTGTTATAATTATCTCAACAGTAACAGTTTGCAGAACGGAAGGGCGTTTCGTAAGCACAGGTAAGCCAACAAATTCAATTATCATGAATATTCACGTCCATTGTAACTCCCAGTGATAGTATTATTTGTGAAAATAATATTTTAATTCAGAGGCTTAATACCAGTAGAAGGTGTAAGTAAAGTGCTATCTGTGAGTTTTCAAGCAGTTTTATCAGAAAGTCAGATGCGTTAAATTTTATGTTAATTTGCTGTGTAATTAAATTAAGTTCTGGAACAGTCCTTGTTTAGAAGACTAAGATATAGATTAACAATATTCAGATCTAACGTTTTAATCTGAGGCATTTGTTTTGTGGTGAATTGTTTGATGTTTTCACTAGTCTGGATTTAGCATTGTGTAGCGTAAGCTTCAAATATTTCTGATCAATACTTAATTTCAGCATAGTTCTATCGCCCTGCACTGAGATTTATGTATTTCAATGTCAAAATAAATTTTACATTTATTTTTTCTCATAACAACCTAAGACTTACAAACGCCGGTAGTAGTTTAACATTAAACTTTGAACACCTCTGTCACCAAAGGCGGAAACCGTTGCTTAAGCTGTCGTCTCACGCGACGTGAAAATATACGTGGACTGGGATCTGGTGAGTCACAGCGTGGACTTCCACAGTGGAGCATGAAATGATGAATCCGGCTTGTCGGATGTTAGCCTCGTGGAGAAAACGTGGCTAACGAGATGCGACAGCGTTGTACGTCACAAGCGAGAGATAGCAGCCGCCATATTGTATGGTGTGAAACATCGTATTTGTTGAGTTCTTTTTCTCTTAGAGTGCATGGTACGAACATATGCTGTTTCAAAGCATGAGATGATTCAGGGTCTCTCCAAACCGCGTCGTTTTAACTACGATTTGTTATACTAAACTTACAGAAAACAATTTGATAGCTAAAGGCTTGGTGTAGTTGATTTTAGTTTTATACCTTGTGTGCTACGAAGTACACCGATTCAATGTTACAGCACAATGATGATCTGTCAAAAGCGCACCTTTTTCATACAATTTGCACATGAAATATCAAATGGCATTTGTAGATACTGTCTTTAGACAGTGTGTAGCATATACGGAGTGGATTATAGTGTCGAAGCTATACCGCAATTGCTAGCGTCACGAGATCTGGACTTGTGTAGGGGCAAGAGGCGTTCACCTGCCTCCAATTGCTTTTTAAACCCTTCGGTTTCCTAAGAGATTCTCTGTCTTTCTTATTCATTTAATGTGTTCTCTCAAAATTCAATGTTATTTGCTATAAATAATGTATCTCCTGCAGTTCTTGTTGCAAAGGCCAAAGACTGGAATGTTTCCCCAACAGCCATAAATCTTAACGTGAGTGTTTGTCTATATCGAAAGATACACAAATTACACACTAGAAGTTTTTGCTATTACGAAATTTCCTGTAAAATATACACATCTTGGTTTATGGGCTGACTCATGTTTGTATCTTGCCGGTAAATGTATTTCTCAGGGATGGTGAGTAGCTTAGAAAACTCTCCTTTTCCATTCGAATGAAATTACGAAATGAATCTCGATCTTGAAATCTATCTGACGAAGTACGAGTACGTTATCTGAGAGTGCCAGTAACCAACGCAACATCGAGAATTCGGAGGTTATGCAGGAGCAAACTGACGTTAGACACTTTACCTTAAGTATATTCAACTTAAAAACCGAAGGTCGGATGAAAATTCAATTGAGTTAACTAATAACTTCTATTAGTATGTATCTCGCATTGTTGCACAGTATTCCTCTACCACCAAATCGCTGTTCAAGCCGGCGTCGAGTCCAGAATCTTCTTCGCCATTTTCCCCGCAACTCTTATGCGCCAAGCGCTAACAGAGTTAACGCAGCTATTATACGCGCGTGCATTTTGGTAAAGAAACTGTAGTTTGTGAGCCAAATAACGCCGAAACGGCCGCTGGAGAGCACTGAGAGCGCATATCAAGTTATCCAGCTAGTCCAACATGCTGTCTCCTTTGAGGTCGGATGTTCCGACCTTGTCCACGACAATTTTAGTTGCCTCGTCTCGTGTGACGACGGCGTTAGTAACAGAGTAAAAGCACTGGCAATATCGATAGGAGCTGACATGGTTCAGTAATGAGACAATTGTCTATTAACGATGTAGATTCATACGAAGTCTGTCGTTACAAAGAACTGCACGAACGCAGTGTATAGCCAAACATATGAACACAGTTTAAATACAGTCTATCATCAAACTGTTTGTGTGGTAATTGGAAAATGGCAAAAGAGCCAGACCAAAGCACAGTACCTGTTTTAGCCTGATTCACTCTGTACGTTAACGCCGTAAGTTCAGGCTGCACCGTCTCCAAAATTCACAATTCAGCAGGCTCGTGATTACTCGATGTGTGCGACCGTCCCCGTGAACAGACCGTATTCACAAATTATGGCAAGGCTCCTCCAGAGAAAGCGAGTAACCACATTTCTTCGCGGCTCCATACTCTGACTGGCCACTTCTGTCCTCATTTCAGCCAGATAAACAATACTGGAACCATAGAGAGACATGGGGACATATAACCAACGTGTGATTTAGGCAATAGCTCCGCACGTGACACACACTCCCCCACTTAATTCGGCAACCTACAAAAAAAACGAGAAGTTTCCTGAGAACCCAGCTTAATCTGATATAGGTGAACCCTAACTTCTCTGTCCAATTGGAGGTCAACAGTACTCTGAATAGGCTAAGAAACGTTCTATTTTCTCGCGGACCATTAAATTGCGCCATCAACAACTTGTTCATTCTTTCAGCAACTTCACAGACCCTCACCCCCAAGAGAATTCTTAATAAAAACTCTGTCACCCAACTGGTAATTTTTGGATGCTGCTCCATATTATAGAGCATGGTCGCCTTCATATTGTATAACAACCCGCTGAGCATTTCTGTTCTCGGTCAAGAAGTCGTCAATAAATCATAAACTACGGAACAGAATGGCTAGACGATGCCTCAGAAGCAAACTCACAAGTGTGGATTGATAGTTTTCTTAACGTGTGACCGAGCGAGGTGGCGCAGTGGTTAGCACACTGGACTCGCATTCGGGAGGACGACGGTTCAATCCCGTCTCCGGCCATCCTGATTTAGGTTTTCCGTGATTTCCCTAAATCGTTTCAGGCAAATGCCGGGATGGTTCCTTTGAAAGGGTACGGCCGATTTCCTTCCCCTTCCTTCCCTATCCCGAGCTTGCGCTCCGTCTCTAATGACCTCGTTGTCGACGGGACGTTAAACACCACTAACCTAACCCCTTAACGTGTGACATAGTTAACCAGGGTAGTGAAGCATCCCATCCATTCTGACTCTGTGATACGCTCTGAGGTCCGACGTAAGGTTTCTATTAATGAAATCTGCACACAGTAGATTCAAGTAATGAGGTGTTGATGTTATATGTTGCAGTCCCATACCAAGTCAGAATATCTTATATACATGTGTGGTAAATTCAGTCGCATTATCAGCCACTATAGACTGTGGAGAGCCAAAGGTGCCGAAATTCCCCATACTTTTTGGATCACTGCCTCAGTCGTTGCTGGCCTGGAGGGTAACAATCATACAACTCGAGCAAAGGCGCCCACACAAACTAGAATAAATCTTCATTTTTTCGTTTCCCGTCGCTCCTTCGTTGCTTCGAAAGTCATGTAGGTGTGTTCTGTCTATGCGACTAAATGAGAGGCAGTTTGTTTTTTCCCCTTAGCGTTTCGCTTCTTTTATTTGTGAATCATCTTCGGTGGTCTGCAATAAGTTACTTTTCATACATATAATAAATGTATTATGCAATAATTACAATATTTACTATATTACATTTTCTCATGTTTTTCTCTTGTTTTTCAGATTAGAAACAACTTCTGTAGCACAAATATTGTGATGTTAAAAATTTTAGGCAATATGTGTGCCTGTGTGTTCATTCTGTCATGCTCCAGCTGGCCAGTTCCGGAGTTTTTTCACCCACATTTATTATCAAATATCACTTTTCATTTTCTGATCTAAATGTGTGTGTTTACAGAGTGTAGTGTCATGAGTGTTGTTGTTTTGTGTTCCCGTATGTGCTGTAGTGTCTGTAGAGTTGTTGGGTGTTCTCAGCTTGTTTTCATTTTTCTTTAGTTTTGACTTTTTGGTTGAGTCTTTGTACTATATGGGTATTGTAACCACTGTTTGTGGCTATGTGTTGTATTGTTTGTAATTATTTTTGACAGTTTTCTTTGCTGAGTGGGATATTATTTAGTCTGTGTAACATGTGTCGTAGGGCTGCTAAATTTTTATTTTGCGGGTGACTGAAAGAAGCAAGTATAATTGTGTCTGTGGCGGTTGGTTTTCTGAAGATGACAAATGTGTTTTTATTGCTGCCTCTCGTTGTTATATCCAAGAAATGGTTTTGCTTTTGTTTCTTTTTCCATGGTTAACTGAATATTTTTGTGTATTGTTAAGCCTGGATGAAGTTCATCTATTTTCTCTACTGGGTCATTCACCATACAGATTACGTCACTCTCATGTCTGTACCAGAAAACAATTTTGTATCCTTTCGTTGTGATGACTGTATCGAATACTGTGTTTTGTATGTGGGTAATGAATGTTTGCCAAAGTTCATGATATTGGAGATTCCATTGGAAGTAATTTTTGCAATGTGATTGCTCTGAGGGTTCTGGTTATTTCATTAATATCGTCTGCAGATAGTTTGCTGTGTGTTAGTAAGTTTACTTCAGTTAGTTTTATTATGTCTGCAATGGGTATCGAGATGTACATATTTCCTATGTCGAAAGAAATGAGTGATGCTGCTTGTGGAATGTCTAAGTCTTTTATTTGTGTGATGAGTTTATTTGTGTTTTTCACTGTTCTGCTCGTCTTCATTTGATAATGTTGCATTATGATTTTGTTCGCGTGTTTTTCCACATAACATGACGGTGCGTTCATGAAATTAATAACAGGCCTCAACAGAGTAACTGGTTGGTACTTTGGGTTCTTCCGTTGTATGTGTGGTACAGATTATTTTACGTGTGTAATACAGTTTATTTCCTCTTCATCTAAGCTGTGCATGCAGTAATTTAAAACATATTGCTGATTTTTGTTATATAGATTGCTGTTAAATGTTTGATTTAGAACTATGTTCTCCAGATTTAGGTCATATTTAAGCGGTTCTCAAAAGATAATTTTGTGGACTGGCAAGACAGCCAATCCACTAGGACGGGAGGCCGAAGGGCACGCGTTTAAGCTCACGCAGGATGGCGTGAGGTCTGGAAAATGACAAGGAACTGAGACTAGCAAAACAGGTACGTAGCTTCTGGAATACTTAACTTTAATCCATAATTGGTGAACATCGGTCTGACGGTACAGGCATCATAAGATAAATAGCAAATGATAATGGTGCCTTGCTAGGTCGTAGCAAATGACGTAGCTGAAGGCTATGCTATCGTCTCGGCAAATGAGAGAGTAATTTTGTCAGTGAACCATCGCTAGCAAAGTCGGCTGTACAACTGGGGCGAGTGCTAGGAAGTCTCTCTAGACCTGCCGTGTGGCGGCGCTCGGTCTGCAATCACTGATAGTGGCGACACGCGGGTCCGACGTATACTAACGGACCGCGGCCGATTTAAAGGCTACCACCTAGCAAGTGTGGTGTCTGGCGGTGACACCACAGATAACATTAAAAGCCTGCAGAGACGTAGTAGTTAGAGTGCTTAAAAGTTGTCAATTATATGCAATATATTTAATTTCCTCATTTTAACTATTTCATCTGAAATCACAAAGTTAATTGGCTCTATTTTAATTTTAAACGGTACCTTAGCTTACTGAACTTTTCTTGCCTCTCCATTATTCTATTACATGATGATTATGATGATCGTGTGGTCCCATACTCCGAGGAGCGGAGGGGACGATGTGGGAGACCCGCATCGTTGTACTAGGTAAAGTCCTAGTAAAGGATACAGTACCACCCGACATTGAAAATAGGTACAACATTCTTCGTTACTCTTGTCAGAGCATCATATGTTTTGTGATAACTCAATTTCACTTAATACAACGAAGCTGGATACCAGTGTAGGAAAGAAGGACAATTTCTTTATTTAATTGATCACATGTGCACTCCCACAAAATAAATCCCTACATCCAATTTGGTGAGATCTGTGAAATGAATGAATGTATGGTCGTCTGCTAACTGCAGACAGTGAATGTGCAATATATGGTCATCTCTGAGACGGTCCTTTGGTCACCTTTTTGGAACCAAATAGATGAAATTTACCTGAGCTTTGAGCGCCTGAAATGTGGCTGGCCAATACGGTAGCATGGTGCTCCCCCACCTCGAGGGAGGTGCGAGATGACCTGAAGAATGGCCATGTTTCAGCACTCTGGCGCTGGATCTTGTGTTGGTAAGACCTGTCTTAGGTGCGCTCCGTAAAAACAAAAGAGTGGAGAGAATGGTATGGATGTGAAATACTTAAGAGTAGCTTGGAATAATAATTTCTCTATTTCAGGAACTTTTGGGGGAAGAATTAAATGACAGGCAGGTAATATTAAGGGGACCGTAGTAATCTTTGGAAGTGACCAACAGTCACAATGAAACCACGTGTATAAATAATTTGAAATACTTGCCAGTGCTAAAGTTAAGCTGAATTAGTGGCGTGTGTACTATAAGTTGGAAATATTTAAGAAATGGCGTGTGCAGGACTTGAAATTAGAGACGAACACTTCCACGTGGTGAGTACTGCGTGTGTCTCAATCTGGGTATGAGACAAAGGATGAAGAGAAGTGCTCGTCCAAGGTATCAGTTGAGGGCTCGCGTGTGTGAGCAATATGATCTTAGTATTACTTTGTGTGTTATGTTTCTGTGTGACGCTTGATTCAAACTCTAATACTCTGAGAGAGAGGCAAGGTGAGTCAGCCGTCTATCCAGCAACGCCACTTGGCTTGCATTGCACAGGAAGACGTGCATATATCCTCCAGAGTTCGTAGTAGGAAAGAAAAGTTACGAAGTGGGTCAGTGTCGTGTGAAACGGGGATGAATACTAATTGAAGTGGGAAAGCTGAAAGTGAAGTGATTCTAACGTTGTGACTATTCTTTGTGATGTATTGTATGTTGCCAGTGTGATGTATTTCATGTAATTTAAGTATGTGCGGTTTGCATTGGAGAGTAGCATGATAGGTTCAGAGGAAATGGGTTATGAATGTTCCTTTTTGTACCGCTCGGTCAGGAGGAAATTTTCGTGATAATGGGTGTGAGAATCGAAGTGTGAGATATAGCAAAAGATCCACCATCCTATCCATAAAGTGCGCTGTAGCGTTAGATAATTACGAGACCATAAGACAATCACCAATGTAAAGCCATGCCCACTGGGCGAAGTTTCTCATATGTAATTGTAGTATAAAATGTAATGGTGTGTTTAGGTTATCTGTGAATCATAATAGAATTTATCTGGATAAAAAAAGATAGTGTGTAGTCATGATATCCAGAATTTATAACATGTGCCCCATTCATATTCAGTGCGATGGACACGTGTTGATCAAAGCCGTTGGGTGAGAAAGAAAAAGTTATTGCCAGTTCGCAGTGAACAGAGTTGTGTAAATTTTTAATAGTTAGATGTGCGTTATCCGTTTCCGTTGCGTAATATTCACAGGAGAATAATTTGTAGCTTAATTGTGGGCACTAGAGCTCAGAATTAGTCATTGAGAATATATCCACTCTCTTGGCAGACCACTCATCTTGCAGGCCTGACTGCTTGATGCCACAGTATGAGCAAGGCATGTAGGTGCCTCTCGCTAGTGGAGGTGGTTTGTCATTGCCTTCCTCCGACCGTAATGGGGATGAATGATGATGATGAAGATGACACAACAACACCCAGTCATCTCGAGGCAGGAATCGAACCCGGGACCCCGTACACGGGAAGCGCGAACGCTACCTCAAGACCACGAGCTGCGGACACTCTATTACATAAACTAGTAGAATTACACCACCAAATTCTCTTCCTTGTAAGTTTCCTCAGGAATCATTTGACAGTTCCGCTCAGTTTTTTCTTATGCTTTGTATTACTCCTCCGCTTCGTATCTAATTCTTACTCAAGCAACCATTACTTGCCACTGGTAACCCAGTTGAGTGATAACTGGAGCACCGCGAGTTTAGGGGCTGGTTGGCTTTCCACCTGAGGTAGATACAGCTTACACAAAGCACAACTAGAACCACAGCAGCAAGAGAAACTGAGATACTCATGGTCATATGTCATTGCGCTGCTTGTCGTAGTACTGCCGTACATGCTGGAACATTCACTTAATGGTAAGTCGGCCCTTCTGTGAAGCTATAAGCTCATTCAATAGGTAGTTGTGTTGGAAATGCCAAACTCGGAAAAGTAAACATCGCAAACAGAAATTATGTATAAAAAAATATCGCTTCAACGAGTCCACTTACGAATGAAGTGTTATTGCTTTACACGTTAGACTATATACAGAATAGTTAATATGTCCATAAATGACGCAAGTTGGTATTTTTGATTCCACCAGAAGCTAATGGTTAGGTAAACTGACATAGCGGAAGTCAGTTTCACGTTTCTGAAGCCATGACAACTCCACTTACTTTACTGCCATGATCAATGTAACGAGGATGCTCTGAGTTAAAATAGATAGAGGTTCGATTCGTATTTTTTGTAGAATTTACGTAAAAAATTACTTTACATTTACTGTCTGGGCGGTTGACATTTCATTAGGAAGAAATGGATGACACCATCAGAGTAAATGAAAGACTGATAATTTAAAAAAGAACTCAGGATATTGTTGTTACTCTACTGTTCCTGTTCAAGCATTTATTGTGCCTGTGATCGGTTCAGAAGTGAAGATCATCGTGGTGAATCTACGGCCAAGACCAGTAGCTAGAGGCTATGCATGAAGACATGCATTAAGTACACAACCGACAGTGAGTTTTCAGTGCCTCACACATTAGCCACAATCCGAAACAAAAAGCATGTCACATCAGTTTCCATTTGCACAATGCAAAGTACACGTTGTCCCACGAGCATTGAGAGAAACGCTAATGAATGTTGGCATAATTAATTAGTTTGCTTACAGACCCACACAGAGCAGAATTGTTAACGAACGCATAGTTGTAACAACCGGTACTCTCGTGTTTTGGCTTCATGTGTTGAAAAAAGAGCGTTTTCAATGCTTTGTAATCGGATATGAATAACATACTTAACAAAAAATGAGAAACTGTAACCCTACAACGCGTTGCAACACCCAGGAAAACTAATATCAGCAATTCAGTATTTGAATATTATCCTCAGATTCTGACAGTGTGTCGCGCAAACATCAGTCGTTTAAAAAAGATAGAGACAGAACTGTCTTAACTAGAGGTGCAGTTGTGTAGACTTCACTTATGTAGTGCTTGGTGCCTAAGTGTTCAAGGAAAGGTTCGAAAACATTACAGTTTCTCCCTCTAACGTTATCTACCGTGCCTGACAAAAATTTAGTCAATCACCAGGAACACGTGGTCGGTTGTTAATGTAAATTCGTATACATAAACATCACTGGCGCATGTATATAAATGATTAGAGGTGTGTCTGTAACACGAACGGCCAACAGATTGGATCCGTGATGTTACAGTACTGCTACCTGGGCTAGTAGGGTATATAAAGGGCGTGGGGAGTGTCAGATGCCGAGTGATCACTCTGAAGGACACGAAAGCGTTATCAGCACCTGGCAGAATTTCAAACGGACCTCATTGTGGATCTCCAGAAAACCTCAAGCAGGCAAACAGGAAATCACGTGGGTGACTGGACGGATTGGAGTTCACGTCACTAACTATTGTTTATTAAAAAATATTTATCTAAGAATAATAACTAAAATCAGATAGAGCCAATTAACAGGATTAGTAACAACATACTGAACTTATCAGTTGGTTGGTTTGTGGGGGGTTGAAGGCACCAGACTACATAGGCCATCGGTCCCTTTACTGAACCTTCCTGATTTAATAAACTGCACACCTTAGTTTAGTGACAATTTAAATAAGGCAATAGTTAAAAACAAAAAGCTGTGTCTGACAGCGGTTCCTAGATCTATGACTCAAAATTTCTACCTTTACGAACCACAACTCTGAAAATGCTTCAACAAATGAACAAATAATTAATATTTGGAAACAGGTGGCTCTTTAAGACAACACAGAAGCATAACTCATCTCAAAATGTTAAAAACTTAATAGCTATACAGGAAGATAGAGTAATGCACAGCTGCTACGAGGCAACTAGGAAAAAAAATCTTAAAATACACCTCCAAGGCGTCTAGATAATTTAATAAAGCAAACAGGTGCACACATTTATAGAGCTGTCTCCAGGCAGAACAAGTATCCTTAAATCTCGCGCCAATGAGTGGTTAAGTAATTAGAGAATGAGTGTGCATAGATTGATATAATTGCCTTCACACAGTCAGTGGAAAAATTTTCTTAAGAAATACCCTAGAAAGTTAAGTGCTACAGTAAATGAATATGAAAGCACAGCGGCTCTAGAACGCCGTTTAAAAAGGTGTGAACCATTAATACTCAACCACCTTGTAGCAAAATATAAATGAATAAATAAATAAAAGGTGGAAAAAGGTCGTCCCATGAAAACATTTAAACAACAAATCGTTGAACAATTAGATGTGGTAAGCTGTAACTAGCTCTCCTTGGGAATAAAATTGTTTCAAGCTTCAGATCGCAAATGGCTAGCGAACGAACACATAAGTAACCTTCAGAGCATAGCAGCGCGTAATAGTTTTATACCCTTTTGCTTTTTACACCCCGTGAACCTCAAATGTGTAGTTAGTTACTAACAACGGGCTATATCTAGAATGAAATTTTCTGTTTACAGCGGAGTGTGCGCTGATATGAACCTTCCTGACAGATTAAAACTGTGTGCCGGACCGAGACTCGAACTCGGGACCTTTGCCTTTCGCGGGCAAGTGTTCTACCCAACTGAGTTACCCAAGCACGAATCACGCCCCGTCCTCACAGCCTTAATTCCGCCAGTACCTCGTCTCCCACCTTCCAAACTTCACAGAAGCTCTTCCGCTACTCTTGCAGAACTAGCACTCCTGGAAGAAAGGATATTGTGGAGACATGGCTTAGCTACAGCCTGGGGATGTTTCTAGAATGTTCGAGTCTCGGTGCGCACACAGTTTTAATCTGCCAGGAAGTTTCATATCAACGGACTATATTTTCACAAAACCAGACGACACCTCAATATAACAGGTGCAGTTCACGTGCAACCGACCAACATGTGGCCATCCTAACGAGGCTCGACACTATACCCAGCAAGAGCATTTGACTCAACGAAGTCCCAAACATCAAAATGTACACAATTGTTAATACAAAATTTCAACAGTAATTTACATAAGTTGAGTGTAGTCAGCCCAAGGGTAGCCGACGGCGGTGCATTCCATGAAGCTGACGTACAGCTGCGACTTAAACAGCCAAAATACGATGAGCACGCACTGGGTCCAGGTCCAAGACAGGCAAAGTGTGCCACAACAGTAGAAAACTGGAACAGACTAAGGCAGTGTCTAAACTCCACTGTCATTCTCATTTAGTACAACCCTACCACCACTGTACTTGTGCAGATCAATAGACACTTCAGATAATCCTCTTCAAAAACTTGGCCTAGGGTTAAACATGGTCACAATACAGCATTACCAGATCATCGAACCCACGCTGAAAGTGGGGAATTGAATTATAATAAAAAGTGTCTCCGGGTGCTAAACGTTGCCCTAACCACATCCAAGGCAACACCACAAGGTGTGAAGTCATGCAAAACGACTCAAATCGGGCAGTTTATCGGATCAGAAAGCTCCATGTATAACGTGACTTCCACCGAGGAGAATCAACAGCAAATTCAAATAGCCAAGACCATATACACTAATAGACATTAAAATTGCTACACCACGAAGATGACGTGCTACACACGCGAAATTTAACCGACAGGAAGAAGATGCTGAGTTATGCAAATGATTAGATTTTCAGAGCACTCACTCAAGGTTGGCGACACCTACGTGCTGACATGAGGACGGTTCCAACCGATTTCTCATACACAAACAGCAGTTGACCAGCGTTGCCTGGTGAAACGTTGTTGTGATGCATCGTGTAAGGAGGAGAAATGCGTACCATCACGCTTCCGACTTTGATAAAGGTCGGATTGTAGCCTATCGTGATTGAGGTTTATCATGTGACACTGCTGCTCGCGTTGGTCGAGATCCATTGACTGTTAGCAGAATATGGATTCGGTGGGTTCAGGAGGGTAATACGAAACGCCGTGCTGGATCCCAACGGCCTCGTATCACTAGCAGTCGAGATGGCAGGCATCTTATCCGCATGGCTGTAACGAATTGTGCAGCCACGCCTCGATCCCTGAGTCATCAGATGGGTAACGTTGCAAGACAATAACCATCTTAACAAATAGTTCGACGACGTTTGCAGCAGCATGGACTATCAGCTCGGAGACCATGGCTGCGGTTACCCTTGACGCTGCATCACAGACAGGAGCGCCTGCGATGGTGTACTCAACGACGAACCTGGGTGCACAAATGGGAAAACGTCATTTTTCGGATGAAGCCAGGTTCTGTTTACAGCATCATGATGGTCGCATCCGTGTTTGGCGACATCGCCGTGAACGCGCATTGGAAGCGTGTATTCGTCATCGCCATATTGGCGTATCACCCGGCGTGATGGTATGGGGTACCATTGGTTACACATCTCGCTCACCTCTTGTTCGCATTGATGGCACTTTGAACAGTGGACGTTACATTCCAGAAGTGTTACTACCCGTGGCTCTACCCGTCATTCGATCGCTGCGAAACCCTACATTTCAGAAGGATAATGCACGACCGCATGTTACAGGTCCTGTACGGGCCTTTCTGGATACACAAAATGTTAGACTGCTGCCCTGGCCAGCAAATTCCCCAGATCTGTCACCAATTGGAAAGCTCTGATCAATGGTGGCCGAGGAACTGGCTCGTCACAATACGCCAGTCACTACTCTTGATGAACTGTGGTATCGTGCTGAAGCTGCATGCGCAGTTGTACCTGAACACGCCATCCAAGCTCTGTTTGACTCAATGCCCAGGCGTATCAAGGCCGTTATTAAGGCCAGAGGTGGTAGTTCTGGGTAGTGATTTCTCAGCATCTATTCACCCAAAGTGCGCCAAAATGTAATCACATGTCAATTCTAGTATAATATATTTGTCCAATGAATACCCGTTTGTCATCTGCATTTCTTCTTGGTGCAGCAATTTTAATGGGCAGTAGGTTAAATGTTACGCCTTTACAGAACCCTGGTGACCACAACTATTATTTATATAAAACGTTTTAAAGGCTACCAATCACCCTATGGCACGTCAGGTTCGCCCGAACAGCACATACTGCCCATGAACCCTGGGCGGCACACCCTCTGGTCCAGCTTCAAAACACCGACTGCCCGTGCGAGCCGCTGCCGCTCCTCGTCGCCCAACGTGACTGCGCCACGCCCCCTGCCGCCACCAGCTCCGAGTTGCGAGAAGTGACATACACCAGGCACGCGGGGTGGGAATTCCAAGACGGAGCCCACCGTCGCTCACTCCATTTAGCCGACTGTTCCTATTATGATTCAGGTTTTTGGGGTTTTTTAGATGTGACAGTGGCCCGATCGTGGACTGCATGGGAAATTGAGGGCAGACATAGACCTACTCGTCGTCAAGGTACTGTTTACCACGCCTGATCACCACTGATCACCACAATGAAGCATGGCCGTAAACACTTCTCATCCGCCGGTGCCGTCCGAGAACGCGTGATGGCCTCCCCGAAACAACAGGTGTCATCGAGCGCTATTAGTCGGAGACTAACAACAGCCTGCCCAGTGAATTTCCGTCCAGTATATTAACACGAAATCACAACCATATGTGCTTGAAGTAGCGCCTCGAGCGGGAAACCACAGACAGACTGCTGATGTGTAACGTCGCACTGTGTTCTGCGTTGAATGACGGTTATACACTATCCTGGATGACCATCGTCGTGACTACGGTGGCGACAGGAGGTGAAGTTGCATTCTTGCAATGTTCCGGGAAGGCACAGCCGTCTGGCTGTGGAGAGCCAATGGGTGTGACTTACAGGTCACCGCTGGAACTTTGGCGTCAGGTCACGACAGCATCGTCGCGCCGTTTTTCAACAAGACAATGCTTGTCCACGCTTAGTGCGTTTCTTTTTGAATTGTCTACGGGATGTTGAGGTTCCCCTGTGGCCAGCAGTCCTCCACAGAATATGTGTGAGACCAGCTCGGACGTCAACTCATCTCAGTGAGACTATCTGGGGTATCAAGGAGCAATTACAGCAGTTGTGGACCATCTGGCATCAAGAGAACATACAAAGGCTTTATGACATCCTCTCCAGCAGAATCAGTGCATGTACACTACTGCTCATCAATTTCGATACAGCCCGGTATGTCAAATCTACAACACAAATAAAATATTATTTCTTACAAAATATTATTATATTACCTTCGTCATGTGTAATACAATCCCAATCATTATGTTTTACTTTCATCAAAGTATTATGACTGCCTCACAAACTCGAAGCATGCAGTCAATCACAAATCCTTAACAATATTCCAGAGATATTCCTTGCTGGATATATTAACTTCCCTGATAAGACTGTCCATCCCAGACCATTTCAATGGATTTACAATCGGGGCTTTGGGAAGGCCTTACCATATCATTCAGTACTTTGTTTTTCATTTGATGCAATGTACACTCCTGGAAATGGAAAAAAGAACACATTGACACCAGTGTGTCAGACCCACCATACTTGCTCCGGACACTGCGAGAGGGCTGTACAAGCAATGATCACACGCACGGCACAGCGGACACACCAGGAACCGCGGTGTTGGCCGTCGAATGGCGCTAGCTGCGCAGCATTTGTGCACCGCCGCCGTCAGTGTCAGCCAGTTTGCCGTGGCATACGGAGCTCCATCGCAGTCTTTAACACTGGTAGCATGCCGCGACAGCGTGGACGTGAACCGTATGTGCAGTTGACGGACTTTGAGCGAGGGCGTATAGTGGGCATGCGGGAGGCCGGGTGGACGTACCGCCGAATTGCTCAACACGTGGGGCGTGAGGTCTCCACAGTACATCGATGTTGTCGCCAGTGGTCGGCGGAAGGTGCACGTGCCCGTCGACCTGGGACCGGACCGCAGCGACGCACGGATGCACACCAAGACCGTAGGATCCTACGCAGTGCCGTAGGGGACCGCACCGCCACTTCCCAGCAAATTAGGGACACTGTTGCTCCTGGGGTATCGGCGAGGACCATTCGCAACCGTCTCCATGAAGCTGGGCTACGGTCCCGCACACCGTTAGGCCGTCTTCCGCTCACGCCCCAACATCGTGCAGCCCGCCTCCAGTGGTGTCGCGACAGGCGTGAATGGAGGGACGAATGGAGACGTGTCGTCTTCAGCGATGAGAGTCGCTTCTGCCTTGGTGCCAATGATGGTCGTATGCGTGTTTGGCGCCGTGCAGGTGAGCGCCACAATCAGGACTGCATACGACCGAGGCACACAGGGCCAACACCCGGCATCATGGTGTGGGGAGCGATCTCCTACACTGGCCGTACACCACTGGTGATCGTCGAGGGGACACTGAATAGTGCACGCTACATCCAAACCGTCATCGAACCCATCGTTCTACCAGTCCTAGACCGGCAAGGGAACTTGCTGTTCCAACAGGACAATGCACGTCCGCATGTATCCCGTGCCACCCAACGTGCTCTAGAAGGTGTAAGTCAACTACCCTGACCAGCAAGATCTCCGGATCTGTCCCCCATTGAGCATGTTTGGGACTGGATGAAGCGTCGTCTCACGCGGTCTGCACGTCCAGCACGAACGCTGGTCCAACTGAGGCGCCAGGTGGAAATGGCATGGCAAGCCGTTCCACAGGACTACATCCAGCATCTCTACGATCGTCTCCATGGGAGAATAGCAGCCTGCATTGCTGCGAAAGGTGGATATACACTGTACTAGTGCCGACATTGTGCATGCTCTGTTGCCTGTGTCTATGTGCCTGTGGTTCTGTCAGTGTGATCATGTGATGTATCTGACCCCAGGAATGTGTCAATAAAGTTTCCCCTTCCTGGGACAATGAATTCACGGTGTTCTTATTTCAATTTCCAGGAGTGTAGTTTGTAAAGTATGCCGACCGATGTTTTGGTTCATTATCCTGTTGTGAAATTAAGCCTTTTCCTATTAAGCGAAAAGTATACTGTGATACTGCTTCTGATCCATACATCCTTCTATTTTCACAATGTCGCCAACTCTGCCTCCGGCAAAACATCCCCAGACCATAACAGAACCTCCACCGTGTTTAACCGTAGGTGAACACACTGTTGGGCTACCCTTTCCCCACAAATCGGCGAACAAATATTCTCCTTCTGTCTCCAAAAATCTCGAACTTTGATTCATCTGTGAATAACACCTTCGTTCACTCCTCCGATGTCCAATTGCGATGTATTCTAGCCCATTCAAGTCTCTTCTGTTTATTTATGGGCCTTAGAAGGGATTTTGTTGCTGTGACACTTCCTTTCAAAGCCGGCTTCAGTCAGTCTCCTTTTCACTGTTGCAACAGATATTGCTGTTGTGTTCATTTCAGCCAATTCTGCAAGAATTTGAGGCGCTGTTTTGAATCTATTTTTCCTACTGGTAATTCTGGTATATTTATTATCACTTTTAGTTTTTTAAGAGGTCGTCCTCATCGTGGTGTGACTTTATTGCTACCTGTTGTCTTCTGGCGTGTATTGCACTCCCCCTATAGACACTACACGGTTTCGCAATTTGGCGAACAGATAAACCTGCTTAGCTAAATCTACAATTGTAGCACGTTTTTCTATAGATATCTCAACTCGTGGAGCCATACTAGCGATGTGCACACTTCAGTGTCACGAAGGCACTGACGTGCAGGAACCACATGTTATGTATCGTAGCAATGCTTGCTGTTAGCTGCAGACATCACATCACTACAAGGAACAACATAGGTGTACCAAATAAAGTGTCCGCCGACAAATAGGTAAACAAACATATCAGATAGGTACATGACGTTTATGTACACAACATTGTTGGATACTAT
This sequence comes from Schistocerca nitens, assembly GCF_023898315.1. Taxonomy (NCBI): domain Eukaryota; kingdom Metazoa; phylum Arthropoda; class Insecta; order Orthoptera; family Acrididae; genus Schistocerca; species Schistocerca nitens. The sequence continues at coordinate 1,187,651,601 of NC_064614.1, read as the reverse complement.
TGTATCTCGGTGACTACAAACAAAAATCTTGACATATGTTCAACTGTTGTGCTACACCTAGGCTTCAACTGTACCCACGGTATAAGACCTTATCTACAGAGAATTAAATGTCATTTATTGAGCGTATTGAAGTTAATGAGCGGTAGTGCATCTAAGGCAGAGGAGAAGAGGGAACGTCATACTGATAGGCGGGTTCATACTGCCGAGTTCTTTGTGAATTTAATCCACCGAAATTTAATCACTGAAGTGGTATCACACATCTTCTCAATCCAACAAGTTTCATTTCGATTTCTTCACCCCTTCCTGGTTTTTCACTTTCTTTGAGAAGCAGTTTATTTCCAGGACGTATGCTAGTTCTTGTTCATATACTACATTAAAGCAGTCCTCGTTCGACTCATCTGAAGATGGCTGCCAGTTGTCCAGCCGAAATATCGTGCAATGAAGTTTACGACGACCGTCTGAAAGTCCGAAATCTTTTTGAACAATTGATTCGCCGGAAAAATTTCAAATTTTACATTAATGCATTAACTCACATTGTGTAAGATAATCCTTTTTATACAAAAGGGAATTCCAATGTTTTGTTTTTCCTTTATTGATTTTCGATTCTCCCCCCACCTGGAGAGGGGCGGACTGACAGCAGCTTATAACGCTGCTCTACAGCGGAGAGAAAAGTTAAACAAACAATGGTGAGAGAACAAATAAAAAGGCGATCAAACGGTGACTTCGTTAAAAACAGTAAAATGGCGGAAAGTGGCGGAACGTAAAATATAAAACACGGCTTTGACGATGCGGACGAAGACACACAGGAATGAGACATGTACATTTAAAAAACACGGCGACAGTCTTCTTTCTGTTCGTAGGAACCGTGTCCAGGCGCTACAGTACGAGACGTCCACAAGAAGACGGATATCTCACCATCAGTGCCCGCAGACAGCCATGGAATACTGCAGGTAACCTTGCTTGGGACCTTACTGCAGCCACTGGAACAGTTGTCTCCAGACACACAGTCTACAGATGACTGAATAGACATGGTTTATTCGCCCGGAGACCTGCAAGGTGCATTCCACTGACCCCTGGTCACAAGAGAGCCCGTAAAGCTGGGTGTCAGGAACACACTACATGGTCACTGGAACAGTGATCCCAGTTTATGTTCACGGACGAGTATAGTGTGAACAGTGATTCTCGCCAGGTTTTCATCTGGCGTGAACCAGGAACCAGATACCAACACCTTAATGTCCTTGGAAGTGACCTGTATGGAGATCATGGTTTGATGGTGTGGGGTGGGATTATGATTGGTGCACGTGCACCCCTGCATGTCGTTGACAGGAACTGTAACAGGTGAGGTGTATCGGGACGTCATTTTGCACCAGCTTTTCAGGAGTGTAATGGGTCCCACTTTCCTCCTGATGGATGATAACGCATGGTCCCACCGAGCTGCCATGGTGGAGGAGTACCTTGAAACAGAAGATATCAGGCGAATGGAGTAGCCTGCCTGTTCTCCAGACCTAAACCCCATCGAGCACGTCTGGGATGCTCTCGGTCGACGTATCGCTGCACGTCTTCAAACCCCTAGGACACTTCAGGAGCTCCGACAGGCACTGGTGCAAGGATGGGACGCTATACCCCAGCAGTTGCTCGTCCACCTGACCCAGAGTATGCCAACCTGTTGTGCGGCCTGTGTGATCATATCCAATATTGATGTCGGGGTAGATGCGCAGGAAACAGTGGCGTTTTGTAGCACATGTTTCGGGAAAGTTTTCTCAACTTATCACCAGTACCGTGGACTTATAGATGTGTGTCGTAAGTGTCCCCTATGTGCCTATGCTATTAGCGCCAGTATTCTGTAGTGCCACGTTGTGTAGTACCACATTCTGCAGTTATCCTTAATTTATGAGTATGAATTTATTTATATTATAGTCTGTTATGTAGTATATTGAAGTTGGTATAATCCACAAATTTATCAACTCACACTGGGGAGCAAATCCTGAAATTCTCCGTGCATCATCGCTGGCATTGTGTTTTGCTCCAGCTGAATATACATGCCCCGTATGGAGAGGAAGGATTTCATAAAAGTTGAACATCCACTAAACGAAAGTCAGTCCACAACCAGGGAATCATTGTGGAAACAGAAATTGGATAAAGGCAGTCAGAAAAGTTGGAACATGAAAGGAAAAATCCTGCCGGATCACAATTGGAATGGAGGGTTTGGAAGAGCATAAATAGACTTACGTGTCAAAAGGGAAGATCAAAGGATAACCTATGTAAGTTGGATTCGCCGAAGAAGAGCCCTGCCAATGTGGAGGAAAACAAACGATGACACACCTGTTGATCTGTCCATCTTTGCTGGCCCCATGCACTTTCGAAGACCTGTGGTTGGCCAACGACGCTGCAGTGAAGTGGAGAGAGATATGAGCCTCGCTATAGACAATAATGACGATTTACGATATGTGAAGATCATGAATGTATGTATGAATATGTAACTATTATTCAGTTCTATTTGTAACCTAATTTATATAGCCTCTTAATTAATTACAGATGTAGCTCAGACGCGATTAAATAAATAAAATATATTTAAAGAGAAAATATTATTAGCAAAAATGTCGAAAAGTTCTTGATCGATTTACTTCATAGTTTTTCATGAAAAAGTTTCTAACAACAATCTCGGAAAATTTTTGGCTGACTTACTTCAAAATTTTGCAAGATACTCTGATAAGCATTCCGACAGGCAGATAGCCGTTGGTTGCAAATTTTTTTAAACAAAAACATACAGGTTTTCTGTTGAACTCGACTGAGAAAAAGAAAATGCTGGGCTATGTTGTAATGTGAAAATGTATGTGTGGTGTCACCGCCAGACACCACACTTGCTAGGTGGTAGCCTTTAAATCGGCCGCGGTCCATTAGTATACGTCGGACCCGCGTGTCGCCACTGTCAGTAATTGCAGACCAAGCGCCACCACACGGCAGGTCTAGAGAGACGTCCTAGCACTCGCCCCAGTTGTACAGCCGACTTTGCCTGAGATGGATTACTGACAAATACGCTCTCATTTGCCGAGACGATAGTTAGCATAGCCTTCAGCTACATTTGCTACGACCTAGCAAGGCGCCGTATTCAATTGATATTGAGATTCTATTAATGTATCATCAAGAGCGATGTTCTACAAATGTGGATTAAAGTATTCCAGAAGCTACGTACTTTTCTTTATAGCATTCATTACGTATCATTTTTCAGACCTCACGCCAGCCTGCGTGAGTTTAAGCGCGTGCCTTTCGGCTTCCTCTCATTGTGTCCAGGCTGTCTTGTCTAGACACAACATATTTGGCGACGAGGATACAAACGGTCTCCTTTATATATAACTAATTTACTTGTGTCATGGCTTCGCCACAATCTCCAGATGTACTGTCCGAATTTTATCGCTCGCAGAATCAGCAGACGCAGGCGTTATTGGATGCCCTTGGACAGCTCGTCCAGGGTCAACGTGCAATGCAAAACGATGCGGCAGCCGCCGCTCCACCGCTACCGCAGCTACAACATGCAGTTGCACCACAATTTCGTCAGTTCGATGCGGCAATGGAAAGCTGAACGGAGTGGTCACGCCAATTTGGATTCAATCTCGCCGCCTACAGAATTCAAGGTAATGAGCGGCAGCCTCACTTATTATCATGTGTCGGCGTCCAGACGTACCGTGTGATACTGAAATTGTTTCCCCGACGCGACGTAGCAACTCTGTCCTACGAAGAAATTTTGTCTGCATTAGATGCATATTTCAAGGAATCGTCAATGTAGTTGCAAAGAGGTATACTTTCTTTCGTACAAAACGTACGGCCGGTCAAACTAATCAGGAGTGGGTTGCAACTTTGCAAGGCCTTACTAGGGATTGTGCTTTTGAGTGTGAATGTGGACTCCCTTATTCCGATACTATGGTACGTGATGCGATTGCACAGAACGTTTCTGATGTTCGTATAAGGGAACAGATTTTGAAACTAGTCAATCCCTCCCTTCAACAAGTGATAGACATATTGGATAGGCAAGACACACTTGACTTTGCTCAGGAATCATTTGCAACTTCGCCAGCCGTGTGTCACATTAACCGGCCCGCTGGGCGCGCTGCACGGAACAGTAAACAGCCCTCGCGCTCGTCCGCGCAGCCGCCGCCAAGCTCTCAACCACGTGTCCCGCGGCAGCAAGCAAATGCAGTGCTAAAGTCATGCCCGCGGTGTGCAACCCGACATTCGCGTGAGAATTGCCCGTCACGCCAAGCTATTTGCTTTTTCTGTAATAAAAAAGGACATGTTCAGAGTGTTTGCCAGAAAAAGCTTAGATCGGACACTACTAACCATTCCGGGCCCTTTTCTTCGCGCCGGAATCGAACCAAGAATACTCAGGTTCGTGAACCTGCGCCCATGGACATTCATGTAGTTCACTCCACTCCGCCCAGTGCCACTCATTCTAACAGTGACTGTGTTCGTCCCACAAAACGTGTGCCTCGACATCGGCGGAAATCCCGTCAGGTAGCAAGTGCTTCTGCACCAGTGTCTGTTCATGTTGCACGAGACAGTCGCTCTTGTCGTCAACAGGACAATAAACTTTTTGTAGATTTGGACATTCATGGCAACGTGATCCCATTCCAGCTCGATACCGGAGCTGCAGTTTCATTGATCAATAAAGACACGTACAAACAACTGGGCACACCTCCGTTGCGTGCCGCAAATGTTACGTTAAATAGTTATTCAGGTCAGAATATCCCCGTGTTAGGACAGTGCAGCCTTCTTGCAACATACAAAGGACAAACAAAACTTGTGTCATTTTACATACTTCGTTCTTCTTCTGCAGTGAACTTGTCTGGTTTAGATTTATTTCAGTTGTTTAACTTGTCTATAGTCAATCAGGTCCTAAAAGTGAACCAGACTGTGCCTTCAGCCAGTGTTTCTAGTCTACGTGAAGAATTTGCAGACATTTTTGCACCGGGCCTTGGTTGCGCTAAGAACTATAAAGCACATTTGGAACTGAAAGTAAACGCGCAACTGAAATTTTTCGGAGCGCGCAATGTTCCCCATGCATTGCATGGTGAGGTCGCAAGAACATTACACGAATTGGAATCACAAGGTGTGATTGAACGTGTGCAGGCTTCTCTCTGGGCATCACCCTTAGTAATTTTGCCGAAACCTTCCGGAAAACTGAGACATTGTGTGGACTTCAAAGCTACAGTGAATCCACATCTAGTGATTGCAACTTTTCCTTTACCCCGCCCGGAAGATCTTTTTGACAAACTGTGCCCGGGTAAATATTTTTCGAAATTGGACCTAGCAGATGTGTACTTGCAAATACCAGTGGACGACGAATCCCAGCGCGTCTTGGTGGTTAACACACATCTTGGTTTGTATCGGTTCAAAAGACTGCCATTCGGGTGTGCATCCGCCCCTGCATTGTTCCAACAATATCTGCAAACTGTTTGTGCGTCGGTCCCTACTGCAGCAAACTATCTGGACGATATAGTGATCTCCGGAAAGACGGAAGAACAACATTTAGCTAATCTCAGAACATTATTTCAGGTCTTGCGACAAAATGGTCTTCACTTGCGGAAGGACAAATGTGTGTTTTTTGCTCGTGATTTACCATATCTGGGACATGTAATCAATGCCCAAGGCATACATCCGAGCCCAGAGCACCTCCGTGCCATACAGGACTTGCCTTCGCCGCAGAATTTGAAGCAGCTACAGAGTGTGCTGGGAAAAATTAACTATCATCGTTATGTTCCCCATGCCTCTTCCATTTCAGCTCCACTTCATCGCTTACGCCGTAAAGGTGTTCCGTTCATCTGGACGACGGAATGCGACCGCGCCTTTCGCCAGTTGAAATCGGCGTTGCTTTCAAATACTTGCCTTACGCCATTCGATCCCCAGAAACCCCTTTTGTTGATGGTAGATGCATCGGATTTCGGGATCGGTGCTGTGCTTGCGCACAAAGATGGATCGCATGATCGCCCTATTGCCTTTGCGTCCAAATTGCTCTCGTCTGCGCAATGAAATTATTCACAGATAGAGAAAGAAGCTTTGGCTCTCGTGTTTGGTGTTACAAAATTTCATGATTTCTTGTATGGTCGTCACTTTACCATCATCACAGACCACAAACCTTTGACATCGCTTTTTCATCCGAACAAGCCTGTACCTCTACGTACAGCGCAGAAATTCATTCGCTGCTCTCTTTTCCTCTCGCAGTACCGCTACGATATCTTGTATCGGTCCACTGCTAAGCACAGAAACGCCGATGCGTTGTCCCGTTTGCCTGTTGCTGAGGAAAGAGCATTCGATTCTTCCGAACTTGCTTGCATGTTCATTGATGCGGAAACCGATGACGTGGTCGAATCGTTTCCGATTGATTTTCGTCGTGTAGCTACAGCCACAGCTGCTGACCCTGTCCTTGCTACCGTTTTGCGTTTTATTGCTACGCAATGGCCCTTGCCAAGGTCACGGATCAAGGATCCGTTGGTTCGCCGATTTTTTGCTCACAAGGAGAGACTTTTTGTTCGACGTGGTGTTTTGCTGTTGCGTTCTGATAATGATCAGTCCAGGGTCGTGGTCCCACGTTTGTTACAGTCCTCTGTCTTACAGCTTCTACACCAAGGACATTGGGTATAGTGAGAACTAAACAACTTCCTTGTCAGCACTGTACTTGGTTCGGAATCGATGCTGTGATTACGAAAATGTGCTCTTCTTGCATGGCGTGTGCTGAACAACAGTCCGCACCACCGCGGAAATTCTTTGCATGGCCAAAAGCCACTTCCCCTTGGCAACGCTTACACATAGATTTTGCTGGTCCATTCTGGAATGCTCGATGGTTGGTTGTTGTCGATTCCTTTAGTTATTTTCCTTTTGTTGTCAGGATGTCTTCCACGACGTCTTCAGCCACCATCCAAGCGTAATCCGCTATCTTTTGTATTGAAGGTCTTCCACAGACTGTTTCCGATAATGGCCCACAATTCATGTCCGCAGAATTTGTCATTCTGCAAGGCCAATAGTATTCAACATCTGACATCCGCGCCGTTTTCGCCTCAGTCAAACGGTGCCGCTGAACGATTGGTCCGGACTTTCAAGTCACAGATGTTGACGTTGAAAGAGTCGCATTCTCAGGAGGACGCGTTATTGCTCTTCTTGTCTTCGTATCGCTCTCAGCCCCGAGATGGTCGCTCACCGGCTGAGATGCTCCATGGTCGTCCTCATCGAACCTTGATGTCTTTGCTGCATCCGCCGCATCAGGTTCCTGTGCAGCGGCAGCCACCTGCTTTTGCTCCAGGCGACGTTGTATATTATCGCAACTATCGCGGTTCACGGTGTTGGCTCGCAAGGCGCATTCTTCGCTGCCTCGGCCGCGCTATGTATCTGGTTTTGGGGGCCTCTGGTGAGGTGCGTCGGCATCTCAATCAGCTGCGCCTCTGTCGTCGCATGGGTTCTGCTGCTCCCCGTCTGCTTTCAGCGACGGTGCCGTCCGGTCAGCGCCCTGGGGACCCATCTACTGGCTCGCCTCATCCCCAGGTGTTACCGACGATGCCTTCCATTTTGCAACATGGCGACGCGCCGCCGCCGCCGCCTGTTCTCCCGCCGGTGCCGCCCGCAGTGGACGCTTCGCTGCAGCCGCCGGGCGCCTCCCTGGGTCACGCGCCGCCGATCGCTTCCCGTGACCAGCTGTCATCCGACATGGAACTCATGCCTGCTCCAGACCAAATGTCGTCTTCGCCCGTCGGGTTCCCCGACGCGATGGACGTCGACTCTTCGGCCCCTCCTGTCTCTTTACGGGCGCATACACCGCATGTTGGCGTGCACCCTGGACTAGGTTTTCAGGCGTTTCCTAGCTCCCCTCGGACCGAATGGCCGGGTGCGGGTGGCACAGCCTCGCCTGTTGTTATGCTCCCCACCTCGTCGCATACGTCAACATGGGGTCCTCCCCACGGCGGGCGGAAGCCTTATAACACAACCGTACGCCGATTTGCGGGGGAGGAATGTGGTGTCACCGCCAGACACCACACTTGCTAGGTGGTAGCCTTTAAATCGGCCGCGGTCCATTAGTATACGTCGGACCCGCGTGTCGCCACTGTCAGTAATTGCAGACCGAGCGCCACCACACGGCAGGTCTAGAGACGTCCTGGCACTCGCCCCAGTTGTACAGCCGTCTTTGCCTGAGATGGATTACTGACAAATACGCTCTCATTTGCCGAGACGATAGTTAGCATAGCCTTCAGCTACATTTGCTACGACCTAGCAAGGCGCCGTATTCAATTGATATTGAGATTCTATTAATGTATCATCAAGAGCGATGTTCTACAAATGTGGATTAAAGTTAAGTATTCCAGAAGCTACGTACTTTTCTTTATAGCATTCATTACGTATCCTGTTTCAGACCTCACGCCAGCCTGCGTGAGTTTAAGCGCGTGCCTTTCGGCTTCCTCTCATTGTGTCTAGGCTGTCTTGTCTAGACACAACAGTATGGTTTCATTTTCTTTCCTGAAGTCGGTTTTAACTATGATAGCAGCGCATTTAAATAACTAGACAAATTGTTTCTCGCACATATAGGTATTCTTTCTCCTTATATGTGATTTTAATAAAAAAATTTATTCACAACTCTCTCTTTAAAAGAAAACAGGGAAGTTATATTTATTCCTTACCGTCATGTCATTGGAATACTACTTCGGAATACGAATTGCATGAAACTTAACTTTACAATCTTTGCAGATTAACATTATGCGAAATACTGTCGCTGAAGCTATCATCCTCACAGATACAGCAGAGGTTTCTCTGATACCGTCAATTCCCAATCCAGGTTTTGTTGGCTGTAACAGTAAATAAGGCTCGAGGTCAGCCAGAGGGGTGAAGAGGAAATGGACAGAAAGGAATAGGTGAGGGGGGGGAGGGGAGGTGGTTAGACGAAAGGAAGACGTGGACAGGAGAGGAGGGAGAAAGAGGTGGTGAGAATACGGGGAGGAGGAGATTGACAGAGGGGGAAGACATTATGAACAGAGAGGGCGAAGAGGAGCAGATAAACAGGAGAGGAGGAGATGCACAGACAAACAGGGGGAGAAGAAGACCAGGACTTATATCGTATATACTGACACTCTAGCCGACATGCAGTTGAACCTGACAACTATAAAGTCCTGGTCTCTTCTACGAAAGAACACGACAGTATATTGTTGAATGAGAAGATATGAACATTCTGAACACGTTGCATTGTGTAACTATTTACGGCTAATACGCTTTAACGATATGACATTGGAAGACCGGTATCAGAAAAGCACATGGTAGACTTCAGAATGAGATTTTCACTCTGCAGCGGAGTGTGCGCTGATATGAAACTTCCTGGCAGATTAAAACTGTGTGCCGGACCGAGACTCGAACTCGGGACCTTTGCCTTTCGCGGGCAAGTGCTCTACCATCTGAGCTACCCAAACACGACTCACGCCCCGTCGTCACAGCTTTACTTCTGCGATTACCTTGTCTACTATTAACTTTGGACTAAAGGGCTCCCCCCCCCCCTCCCTCCCCAACCCATAGTTCTGCCTTTCTTTCAGGAGTGCTAGTTCTGCAAGGTTCGCAGGAGAGCTTCTGTAAAGTTTGGAAAGTAGGAGACGAGGTACTGGCAGAAGTAAAGCTTTGAGGACGGGCCGTGAGTCGTGCTTGGGTAGCTCAGTTGGTAGAGCACCTGCCCGCGAAAGGCAAAGGTCCCGAGTTCGAGTCTCGGTCTGGCACACAGTTTTAATCTGCCAGGAAGTTTCATATGGAAGACTGTTTGGTCGGCGGCCGGTGTGGCCGAGTGGTCCTAAGCGCTTCAGTCTGGAACCGCGCGACAACTACGGTCGCAGGTTCGAATCCTGCCTCGGGCATGGATGTGTGATTTCCTTAGTTTAAAGTAGTTCTAATTTCTAGGGGACTGATGACCTCAGATGTTAAGTCCCATAGTGCTCAGAGCCATTTGAACTGTTTGGTTATAAGTGCTCCGAAAAAGAAGAAAAACGATATTGCCCGTCTAAAAGAAGTCGTATACAACACACTAATACGACAAGCTGTATTGTTCCAGTGTTTGGATTCGGCTGGTCCCGGCGGAGGTTCGAGTCCTCCCTTGGGCATGGGTGTGTGTGTTTGTCCTTAGGATAATTTAGGTTAAGTAGTGTGTGAGCTTAGGGACTGATGACCTTAGCAGTTAAGTCCCATAAGATTTCACACACATTTGAACATTTTTTTTTTCCAGTGTTTGGAAACTGTATCAAGTAGGTATGACAACACACAGCGAGCGAATTCAGAGATGGACTGCTGCGGTCTACGCAGGTAGGTATGGCTCATATGTAAGTTTGACAGAAATGTTCGGTGAACTTAACTTCCCAGTCCCTGGAAGATAGAGACAAGTTCTCGTAAACCTATCTTGGTACATTTACTGATCCTGTAACAGGTTGTTGTTGTGGTCTTCAGTTCTGAGACTGGCTTGATGCAGCTCTCCATGCTACTCTATCCTGTGCAAGCTTCTTCATCTCCCAGTACCTACTGCAGCCTGCATCCTTCTGAATCTGCTTAGTGTATTCATCTCTTGGTCTCCCTCTACGATTTTTACCCTCCACGCCGCCCTCCAGTACAAAATTGGTGATCCGTTGATGCCTCAGAACATGTCCTACCAACCGATCCCTTCTTCTAGTCAAGTTGTGCCACAAACTCCTCTTCTCCCCAATTCTATTCAATACGACATAAATGAAAAAAGTAAGTAAATTGTCGATTATTTAAAAAATAATCGCCTTAACTCTTAATGCATTTATCCCACAGTGAAACAAGACGGTAGTTTCGAGTATGCTGCAGGAGTGTAGCTGAGAAGCCCTCACACCTCTTCCACAGTCCCGATCTCTCCTAAAGCGACTTCCATATTTTAGGATCTCTGAAGAAATTCGTGGCCGTCGATTCGCCTCGGACGAAGGTGCAAGCTTGGGTACGATCATGGTTCCGTAGGGAACTGCAGACATTTTCCCATGAAATCGTTTGCCGTTTTGTCTCACAGTGGGACAAATATATTATCAGTTGTGGCGATTACTTTTGAAATTATAAACAATTTACTTACTTTTCTTTCTATGTGTCTCGTTTTCAGTTGAGTGCGTCTTATACATTCGAAGAAGTGAGGGCGACCATTACGATGCAATCATCGTCTAATATGCGTTTAGTCCATGAGAATTACATTTAGCACGTGGACTGAGGTATATACTAGTTTTGTCCAGAATGTAATGCACCGAGTTTTTTTCCTCAGCCGGAAACAATTCTACGAATGCGAAACGTTCTGTATGTGTTATTTGAAGTCTCTTGAGAGAGCGCGCCAAGTTTTTGTCACGTCCGACAGATAGCGCAGATGCAGTACTGTTTCAAAATGGCGTCTGTAGGTGATGTATGTTACAAGCAACGTGCCGTCATTGAACTTCTCACTGCAGTATATTCGCGAAAGCTTGTGCAAAGTCTATGGAGCATATGCTGTCGACAGAAGCATAGTTAGTCGCTGGACACGGAGGGTGAACTCACCAAAAGGTGGTTCGGCGATTTGCAGCGGCCTGGGAGACCGTCCTCGGCTGTCACACTTGACACAGTTGACTTAGCCCCCTCAGACTTCCACTTGTTTGGACTACGAGGCGTGTTTTTTAAGTACCGTTTTGAAATTAAAAAAAAAAAGATGTGCTAAGATATCTCAATTTTATTTCTGCATGAAAGCATGTACCTTAATCTACTTTTCTACATAATTTCCGTTAATATTGAGGCACTTGTCATAACGTTGTACCAGTCTTTGAATACTCTTCTCATAGAAGTCTGCCGCCTGACTAGTTAACCACTGCATCAGCCCTGTTTTGACTCTCTCCTCGTCTTGAAGATGCTGACCGCCCAGGTGTTTCTTCAGGTGCAGGAACAGATGGTAGTCACTGGGCGCAAGATTGGGGCTGTACGGAGGATGATCTAGAGTTTCCCATCGAAAAGATGTGATGAGATATTTGGTCTGATTCGCCACATCCGGACGGACATTGTCTTGTAGCAAAACGATGCCCTTGCTCAACTTCCATGGACGGTTGCTTTGAATCTTGTGTTGTAGGCCACCCATGTTTCATCGCCCGTAACAATTTGGCTTAAGAAATCATCACGGTCGATGTGGCACCGCTCAAGGAAAGTCAATGCACTGTCTAAACGTTTGGTTTTGTGCACATCCGTCAACATTTTTGGTACCCAACGTGCGCCCAATTTTCGGTAATTCAAGTGCTCGGTCATAATGCCATACAAAACACTGCGAGAAACATTAGGAAAGTCATCCCGCAAGGAGCAAACCGTAAAGCGTCTGTTTTCTCTCACCTTATTGTCCACTTCCTGCACCAAACTTTCATTAACGACCGAAGGACGCCCACTCCGTTGTTCATCATGCACATTTGTGCGGCAGTCTTTAAATGCTGTCACCCACTTTCTTCCCATTCCATCACTCACAATGTTTTCTCCGTAAACAGCACACATCTCACGATGAATATCGATCGCTTTTACGCCTTTAGCACTAAGAAATCTTATAACAGCCCGTGCTTCACAGTCGGAGGGACTCACGATTATCGGAGGCATCTTAAACACTAATTACACAACGTAAACAAGGAAGAAACAGACATTAATGGCGTCAGTGCGTAGATTAAGGTACAGGCTTTCATGTAAAAATAAAATTATTGAGATAACTTAGCACGTCTTTTTTTAATTTCAAAACGGTACTTACTTAAAAAAACACGCCTCGTATTAAAGGATGCCACTCGTGGAAGACACTTTCAGTACGATAAGGAGGTGATTCACACAGTGAAGCACTGGTTCCGCCACCAGGACAAAAATTGGTATCGACAGGGCATCCACGCTCTTGTTTTGCGCTGGAGGAAGTTCATAGAACGGGATGAAGATTACATGGAAAAATAGGGTGTGTAGATAAAACATCATTCTTTCCTGTGCGTAATTCTCATTATGTTCAATATAGAGCTGTTAAAAAAAATGCGCTGCATTACTTTCTGCGCAGCCATCGTAGTCACTCGTATTCCTGTCGCTCATTTCACCAATGTGAATAGGAAGTAAAATCGATAACAATAACATACTCGTCATACACAGTATGGAGACTTTGACGTGTAAGCAGATTCAGATGTAAAATTTTAACATACATTCCAGCGACCGCGCAGCTACCGTTATGTGCAGGCTACTGTGCCTGTGAACGCAACCCGACTTCAGGTTACATGCAATGTGGCTCCATCTCCAGGAATTCTTCACTGAGGTGACGTTATTACGAAACGGTGACGTTATTACGAAACGTAAGTCGTTACAAGCCGGAAGTTATCACAACCTGAAAGGATAGGCTAAACACGTTTGGCGGTGGCGTGTTTTTTGCTGTCAGAAGTAGTTTAACTTGTCGTGGAATTGAAGTAGGTACTTCCTGTGAGTTAGTATGCCGGCCGCGGTGGCCGTGCGGTTCTAGGCGCTACAGTCCGGAACCGCGAGACTGCTACGGTCGCAGGTTCGAATCCTGCCTCGGGCATGGATGTGTGTGGCGTCCTTAGGTTAGTTAGGTTTAAGTAGTTCTAAGTTCTAGGGGACTGATGACCTCAGATGTTAAGTCCCATAGTGCTCAGAGCCATTTGCACCATTTTTTGAGTTAGTATGGGCAGAGGTCATTGTTGCCAACCGGAATAAAATAATTGGATTCTTTTACCGACCTCCCAATTCAGGTGATACAGTTGCTGAAAGGTTCAAAGAAAACTTGAGTTTGATTTCAAACACGTACTCGACTCATACGATAATAGTTGGTGGTGACTTTAATTTACCCTCGATATGTTGGCGAAAATACATGTTTAATTCCGGAGGTTCGCAGAAAATATCATCCGAAATTGTGTTAAACGTATTCTCTGAAAATTATTTCGAGCAGTTAGTTCATCAGCTCACGCGAATAGTACACGGTTGTGAAAACACGCTTGACGTCTTAGCAACAAACAATCCTGAGTTAATAACGAGCATCAAAACGGATACATGGATTAGTGAACACAGGGTTGTCGTAGCGTGATTGAATACTGTAACCCCCAAATCCTCGAAAAATAAGCGAAAAAGATACCTATTCAAAAAAGCACATAAAAATTCACTTGACGCCTTCCTGAGAGACAATCTCTGCTCATTCCAAATTAATAACATAAGTGTAGAACAAGATGTGGCCTAAATTCAAAGAAACAGTATCGGCAGCAACTGAGAGATTTATACCAAAGAAGTTAATAAACGACGGAGCTGATCCTCTTTGGTACACAAAACGGGTTAGAAAACTGTTTCAGAAGCAACGAAACAAACATGCCAAATTTAAACACACACAAAATCCCCAAGATTGACAATTTTTACAGAAGCTCGAAATTTAGCGCGGACTTTAATGCGAGATGCTTATAAAAGTTTCCACAACGAAACTTTGTCTCGAAAACTGGCAGAAAATCCAAAGAGATTCTGATCGTATGTGAAGTATGTTAGCGGCAAGAACCAATCAATGCCTTCTCTGCGCGACAGCAGTGGAGATAAACTATGTGATGAAAAGTATCCAGAAACCTGGCTAAAAACGACTTAAAAGTTCGTGGCGCACGTTTTGTATTATCGCGAAATATGAAAGAGAGTGTCACAGAAATGATACAGGATTTGGGCTGGACATCATTAAAAGAAAGGCGTTTCTCGTTGCGACAGAATCTTCTCACGAAATTCCAATCACCAACTTTCTCCTCCGAATGCGAATATTTACTTCGTCTTCTTTTGTGAAGACATTTCTGAAGGTGTGTGTTTAGTAACTCTGCTTTGGCAGCCCCGTCTTCAATAGTATCTCCATTGCTACCGCGCAGACAAGGCATTAATTGTTACTTGGCGCTAACATACTTCACATACGACCAGAATCGCTTTGGATTTTCTGCCAGGTTTCGAGACAAAGTTTCGTTGTCGAAACTGTTATAAGCATCTCGCATTGAAGTCCGCGCTAAATTTCGAACTTCTGTAAAAAAATCGCCAATCTTGGGTATTTTTCGTCTGTTTAAATTTGGCATGTTTCTTTCGTTGTTTCCGCAATAGTGTTTGTGTACCAAGGAAGATCGGCTCCGTCGTTTGTTAATTTATTCGGTATAAATCTCTCAACTGCTGCCGATACTATTTCTTTGAATTCAAGCCACATCGGATTTACACGTACATTATTAATTTGAAAGGAGTAGAGATTGCCTCTCAGAAGGCGTCAAGTGAATTTTTATCTGCTTTCTTGAATAGATATATTTTTCGTTTATTTTTGGAGGATTTGGGGGTTACAATATTCAGTCTTGCTACGACAGCCTTATGTTCACTGATCCCTATATCCGTCTTTATGCACGTTATTAAGTAAGGATTATTTGTTGCTAAGAGGTCAAGTGTTTTTTCACAACCGTTTACTATTCGTGTGGGCTCATGAACTAACTGCTCGAAATAATTTTCAGAGAATGCGTGTAGCACAATTTCAGATGATGTTTTATGCGTACCTCCGTAACAAAACACGTATTTTCGCCATCATATCAAGGGTAAATTAAAGTCACCATTACCTATAATCGTTTGAGTCGGGTAAGTGTTTGAAATCAAGCTCAAGTTTTCTTTGATCCTTTCAGCACCTGTATGATCTGAATTGGGACGTCGGTAAAAGGATCCAATTATTATTTTATTCCGGTTGCCAATAATGACCCCTGGCCATACTAACTCACAGGAACTATCTATTTCAATTTCACTACAAGATAAACCACTTCTAACAGCAACAAACAAGCCACCACCAACCATGTTTAGCGTCTCCTACCGGAACACTGTTAGATTCTTCTTAAAAAATTTGGCTTAGCTTATCTCCGGCTTCAGCCAGCTTTCAGTGCCTATAACGATTTGAGCATCAGTACTTTTCATTAGCGCTTAGAGCTCTGGAACTTCAACACAGCTACGACAATTTACAACTGTTACACCAATGGTTCCTGTATCTACGTTCTTCCTGTGTTCGGCCTGCACCCTTTGTGACTGAAGGCCTTCTTGTGTTTTCCCGAGACCCTCTCACCTAAAAAACCGCACAGTTTACGCTACACAGCCCCTGGTACCCGTGTAGCCACCTCCTGCATACAGTGGACACCTGATCTATTCAGCGGAACCCGATATCCAACCACCCTCTGGCGCAAGTCGAGGAATCTGCAGCCTACACAGTCGCAGAACAGTCTGAGCCTCTGATTCAGACCCTCCATTTGGCTCTATACCAGAGGTCCGTAATCGGTCCTGTCGACTATGCTGCAAATGATCAGCTCTGCTTTCATCTTGTGAGCGAGACTGGCAGCCTTTATCACTTCTGGTAGCCGCTCGAAACCAGCGAGAATCTCTGATCCAAAGTGATACGCATAACTGGTACCAATGTGAGCAACAACCTGCAGTTGGCTACACCCTGTACTCTTCATGGCATCTGTAATGATTCCACCCTGTATGCACACGGAGTGCACATTGGTTTTGTTTCCCTTCTTGGCAGCCATGTCCCTAAGGGGCCCCATAATACGCCTAACAGTGGAGCTCCCAACTATCAATAATCCCACCCTCTACTATTGCCGAGATCTTGCAGGCTGAGTGGTTTCCTCTGAAACAGGACAGGTGACAACATCTGGCTCAGCGACAGTGTCAGCCACAGACAGCATCTACAACCTGTTTGTTAGACAAACCGGGGAGGCATTGCGTGCGGACGCCAGGGAAGTCTTTAGTCGGCTGCTACGACCCGGGGCGACCTCCCACTCGACCACAGGTGAGGGGTCAACCTCAGTGTGAGCAGTAACTGGGCTGGCTACCGGTGAGGACCGATCGGAGAACTCGGAGGTGCTGGACGTCCGTTGGATCACCACGGCCGGCCTACAACAGTGGCGCCCATCCACAGCAGCCTGCAGTTTAACTGAAGCCATCATAGCCCGAAGCTGAGAGCGAAGTTTCACCAACGCAGTTCGAGCCCGCACAAAACAATCGCAGTCGCTGTCCATACTAGAGATCGTGGAAAACTAAAGTATGCAGATAAACGGACTATCGGCAAGTGCTCCGCAACTCTATTTTAGACCCTGACGAAAACGCAGGAACTGTGTCTAATAATACGCAGATATTCAAAAACCTAACAGCCGAAATACTCATATGAAACTAAATAATTCGCCCCTGATTAGGAACTTTTAATATGTCACAAAATCGGTTTACTTTCCGACGCATACGAAAACGCGAGAACTGTGGCCATTAGATATTAAATAAACAAGCAGAAACTCAAGAAACCAAATTTTTAAAGCTCACAGATGATGTTATAAAATTGGCTCCTGGTTAGGAACTCGTAAAAGTCACAAAATCAGTTACACTTACCTGTTGCTGTTTGAGACATGGGGAGCTCACTTTCTGAAATCCCTACGTATATTCCTTTTTACGTAGAATATGATTCCTCTCCCTTATTTCCGTACGATACTTACGAGATCTGTGCAGAAAATTCCGGAACATTCTTTATTTCGCGCCAATCGCGCACGCCTGTGCATAATGTGTATGTTACTTATTGTTCAGTGCTGAATTGAGTAGAACTTTGTATCGCACAGTTTGTGAAATTCGAGATGGCAGATGTACAGGAGCAACTGGTCTGCATTTAATTTTACACGAAACTCAAGAAAACCTTTACAAAGAAACATCAAATGATGCAGTAAGCTTACGGTGATGAGTGCTTAAACCGTACTCCGTGTTACAAATGGTTAACACAGTTTAAAACTGGCCAGATGGATGTTAAAGATGACCATCGTTCAAGACGCCCTTGGACGCTTAGCGACGACGCTCATATCAGGAACGTCAATGAAAATGTGCGTGACAGTCGAAGACTGACTGTCCGAGAGGTTGCAGAAGAATGCAACGTTTCCTGTGGATCACGTCACAAAATCCTGACACAGTATCTAGGAATGCCTCGTGTTGGCGCCAAGTTCGTCCCACGGTTCATCGGTCAAGACCAGAAGGAACTTCGCGTCGCAATCTGGATCGCACAAATGAGAACGAGATGTTCCTTAAGAGAGTCATAACTAGTCATGAGACGTGGGTCCACGGTTATGATGTTGAGACCTAGGTTTAGTATTCGTAACTGGCCGAGAAAGGTCCTCCAAGACCAAATAAGGCTCGACAGATCAGGTCAGATCAAATGTCAAAGCTGTGCCGACAGTTTTCTTTGACTTTGAAGCATTAGCTTATCATGAATTGGAGCCACAGGCACAAACCATTAATCGATGGTACTATAGAGACGTGTTGTGACGCCTGCGAGGAAATGTGACTGGCCTGAAACGCGGGTAGACAATTCATGGCTGTCGAACCACTATAACACACCCGAACATTCGCTCTGTTGGTGAGTGAGTGTTGAACAAAAACGAAATCACTGTGGTGCGTCATACTCCTTACTCTCCACAACTGACCGCTGCCGACCGTTTTTTATTTCCAAGGCTGAAAAGACGATTTGCAACGGCAGACGAAATAAAAGAAAGCTGGCGTAAGGCGCTTCCCACGATCCAGCAAGAGGCGTACCAAGACTGTTTCCGAAAGTGGAAACGGCGTTGGGAGCGGCGTATCAATTGCGGAGGAGAGTATTTCGAAGGAGACTATGCACCATAAGTAAAAGGTGAGCGTAGAAAAATTTTGTGGACAAAGTTCCTGAAATTTTCGAATGGACTCTACAGAATCTACTTATGGAAATCTGACAAAATATTCAGTATGAGGTTGACCATCGTGGTGATCTCTTATATTTTTCTTTGATGTCTTCAGTAAAGTTGCTTATAAGACATATAATGTTCTCAAAAGCCATGCCAGAATCATTTGCACTATGAGGTTGTTCTCCAACCAATCTGCATTCCTTAGGGAAGTATCACCATTGGATGACGATATGAAAATGCAGGAAGAGAAAAACATTTCCATTACATTGAATGAATGGTTGCATTCTTTAAATGTGAATCCGTGTAAGAGAATGCCTACAAGAAAGAAAAAGACAGCACCCGATGACAATATTAGTGGCGAACGTCTGCAGTGCGTCACATCATATCAGTATTTAGGAAGGAAGAAAAATTTGGGTTTAACTTCCCGTCTTGATACAAGGCTTAAGAAACGGATAACAAGCTCGGACTAGGACAGGACAGGAAAGTGAAGGACGTCATCCCTTTTCTATTCACAGGAAAAACCTCGTTATTTGCCTTAAGTAATTCAGGGAATTTTAATTCAGATGGCCGGTCTGGGATCTGAACCGACGTCCTCATTTATGTCAGCCCAGTATGCTCACCACACCGCCATCTCGCTCGGGAAGTTTTTCCGGGGTAACGCCAATGAAATGGGTCGATAAAAGTAACATAAGTAATAGGGAAAGCAATGGGCGACTTGGATTTGGGATTTGATAGAAGATTCTGCTAAAGTGTAAAAAGGAGTTACCCACCATCGGGCAATATATGTAAATAAACTAGTAGATAACGTTCAATGAGACTTTTCGCGGATGATGATATATACAGAAAAGTCGCAACGCTAGAAAATTGTAGCGAAATGCAGGAAGACATGCAGAGAATAGACGATCGGTGCTGAGATTGCCGGTTGACCCACAGTACAAACTAATTCCGCGTAAATAGGCAGGAAGACCCATTATTGCAATACTTACACGCTTGTGGAACGAACACTGGACGCAGTAATACACATAAAATATCTAGGAGTGTGCATACGGAGCGATTTGAAGTCGAACAACATAGTATTAATCGCAGTTAAAGCTATAACAGTCTGAGAGTCACTCGAAGAATTCTCGGGAAATTTGGTACACCCACAAAGGAGATTGCTTACAAAACCGTCGTGCGACCAATACTTAAATATTACTGATCAGTCTGGGACCGTACTTGACAGACAGGATTGATAGAGGAAATAGAGAAGATCAAAAGAAAAGCAGCACATTTCGTTACAAGATTCACTTAGCAAGCGCAAAAGCGCCACACGGCTGACAACGAGTGGCATGGAGTAATAAGGGTATATAAACTAAGGCTATATAGATACACCAAACAATGTTATTCTGGTGTCTTGTGTCCTATGTTTTTCTTCGTAGGCCAAACGAGCGTACCACCCAGTGTCACAATCACGCTACGTGCAGAGCAGGCGAGACAAAGAAGAATTTGCCTATCAGATGTTCCCAACCCGCCGTGTCCACACTAGAAGTAGAAAGATCATTTCAAATCTCAAGGGAATAAAGAATTTTATTAAGAATTATTGAAATCAGCAGAATATAACTTTCCAGTTCCATGCTATAATGCCAACGTCGCAAGGTTGTTCTATTTCATAAACGGCCAATTGACAAAGGAACACAATAAATCTGGAACCGAATGAATCACAGAGATGATGTGTAATTTATAATTGTAGTGTCAAGAGTTTCACAAATTGACTTACAAGGAAAATAACATTCTTTATAAAGAAATATTAATACAGTACTAAACTACACATTACTGTTAGTTCCTTGTGAGTCTAGTTGAAATTGCTAAACTTACTGAATACCTTTTGTGTCCCGTCCAAAGAGACTAGATAATTGTTTACTATCTTTAGTGAAGAACTTTTACTTTATTTTGGCGGAAGTTTATCTTAGGAAGAAGACAGCAATTACGAGGACTGAGAAGACAGTTGTTATCACAAATGCGAAATTGTAATGTTCTTTATCGATTTTCTTTTTAGTTAAAGCACGTTTACGCCTTTTCTCACAGAAAACGTATTTAAAATGGGGAAAAATATCCTGCTAAGTGTAACGCAGTGTTCGGTA
Organism: Schistocerca nitens; assembly: GCF_023898315.1. Taxonomy (NCBI): domain Eukaryota; kingdom Metazoa; phylum Arthropoda; class Insecta; order Orthoptera; family Acrididae; genus Schistocerca; species Schistocerca nitens. The sequence continues at coordinate 1,187,630,777 of NC_064614.1, read as the reverse complement.
TTTCTGCTTTTGGACCTGGCAACCCGTACCTGCATCTAACGGAAGTCCGCCCCGGCAGCTGAGTGGTGTGACAGCCTCAGTCTTATATGCCGGCACTATAGCTCAGCGTGTTCGGTCATAGAGCTGGTTGGCCTCTGTAATAAAAAACTGAGTGGAAGGATCAACAAAACGAACTTGAATGGATGTCATGTAACGTCCGCAACGACCAAACACAACGATCAACAACGAACAAAATGCAGTTCAAAAAAATAAAAAAACTGGTCAGAGCGAGAGAATGTCAGTCCTAAGGACCCGGGTTCGATCTCCGGCTGGCTCGGAGATTTTCTCCGTTCAGGGACTGGGTGATGCGTTGTCCTAATCATCATCATTTCATCCCTATCGACGCGCAAGTCACCGAAGTGGCGTCAAACCGAAAGACTTGCACCAGGCGAACGCTCTACCCGACGGAAGGCCCTAACCGCACATTTCATTTTTTTTATCTGCCGGAAGCGTGCGTTCCTGGAAGACTCAATTATTTCGAGGGCACACTGAGACTTACCAGCAACTGCTCTTTCTGCGAACCACTCGCGAATGGAATAGAAAAAAAAAAAAACAGAAATGACAATGGTACACAAAAAAATGTAGATGTAGGCGTAGATACGTTCTTGGGGAAGAGTTTTCTTTTCGCCTCGTCGCATATGAGAACGCTGTAAGAGAGAAGCTCACTAACACGTCTTGCTACGTACAGAGGTAAACACGAGGACCTACTGGAAAGTAAAAAAACCGAATTTTTTGTGGAAAGTCTTAAATATTATTAATTAAAACAACGTTATTAACAGTCTACATCTTTATTCTTCATGTCTAAATTATTTGCCGCCCTCTGTTGCAATAGGGCTCCGAACTGTAGCGTGACCATGTGTAGCCGGAATCGAGTTTCGAATTCGAAGGGTTGGTCCACACATGGAGCACACTCACGCTCACCCTCTCCTTCAGCATGACAATGCCACACCACGCACAAATGCTGTGACATCTGCAAGAATCCGACGCCTGGAGTTCACTGCCAACGAGCATCCTCCTTACAGACCTGACTTGGTTTCATCCGATTTTCATCTGTAAGTGAGTCCAAAAACTATTCGTCTGGCTGCATATCTTACAGAAAACAGTCTGTGTAATATGAAAAGAAATGTATACAAAATCTAGAGCCAGTCATGTAAGAAGTACCTCGGTAAGTCATTTTTGTTGAAAAGCAAGGAAAGAAACACATCCAAATCGACAGCAAGGTTAACAAAATAGAAAATGTAATACTAGATAGTTGAAGTATTCGTCCACGATCTGAACATGCCGAAATTCAGCGCACAGTGATTAAACTATAACGCTGACCCACGGCACACACTAGAGTCGACCGCGCACGGCCTCACTCTATCGCCTGTTGTGGTTCTGAACGGCGCCGATACAGTGCAATTAGCGCCGTGGGCCGTAGGGGTAGCGAGAAGACGCTGATCGAAAGGAAACTTATTGTGCACTTACATAATGAGTGAAAATCTTCTTACGAGATTGCTAAAGTAGTCGGTAGACCTAGATCGACGTTTCAGCCGATATTAGATCGATTTTACGCAACAAAATCATTAAGAAACCAACCACGTACCGGACGCGCTCACACTTTCACTGATGCGGACATGACATTTATCTTGAGGGAAATGAAGAAGAAACCTAAAGTCAGTGCCCTTAAGTTCACTGAGGAGTTAGAGTATAGGGGACAGAAGGTATGTGCCAACACAATCAGAAATACTTTCAAAACGTATGCATATCACAGCCGAGTAGCGTGCAAGAAATTTTGGGTCAGTGAACAGAATCGAAAGGAACGTCTTCATTTTCGGATGGAACATACATTCAAAAAGGAAGACTTCTGGAATAGAGTAATATTTTCTATGACAGTAAATATAACATATTCGGGTCGGATAGGAGGCGAATGGTGTGGCGTAAGAAGAATGCGGAGATGTTGCCTCGCAATCTTGTGCCAGCGGTTAAACACAGTGGTGCCTTTCTGATGCTATGGGGCTGTATGAGTGCTGCAGGAGTTGGAAAATTACATTTCATAGAAGGTGCAATCGATCTCCACATGTATAGCACCGTCTTAAAGGACAATGTGAATCCTAGCGCCGAAAAATTAGGTCTGCAAGGAAATTAAATTTTTCAACAATATAACGACCCAAAGCAAAAATACAAGGCTGTAGCCCCTGTACAACTTAACACCCCTCCTCAGATCGCAGACATTAATCCTACTGAACACGTTTGGAAAGTACTGGAAGATTGCATTAGGGGAAGACACATTTCTAACAAGAGATACCGAACAGAAGCACTTCAGGACGAATGGAACAAAATTCCAGCCTGTCTGACGACTACAAGCAGTAATAGCTGCAAAGGGAAACCCCTCTAAATATTAATTTTTGTAACTGAAATCATATTTTCAGATTGCAAATGAAAAAAAAGTATGAGTGGACGAATAAAAATGACTTAGCAAGGTACATTGCATATGACTGGATGTTGACATTTTATGTTTCCTTCCTTACAACTAGACGAATACTTTTTGGACTAACTGTATGCAAAACTTGAACAATCCCATCGAGAACTTCAGTTTGATAGTGACGAATCGGTGCAAGCAGAGGTGAGGTTGCGGCTCAGTCGACGAAGTCAAATATTCTGCAGTGACGGTATGAACAAACTGATCTCTAGTTGGAAGAAAATGTGTTCGTCGGTAGGATGACAATGTTGAGAAATAAATACGCAGGCGTGAGAAATAAAGCGTAGCATGATAACAAAGTTTGTTCTATTTACAAAGCTTCAAGAGTTTTCACATTAAAAAAAATCGGAGGCATTAGTTTTCAGCAGACCCTCCTCAGTGAATGTAAATATAGACACTGCTGTTCACTTTGTTACATGCAGAGTACGGGTGTGGAACTTGGAATACTCCAGGGGCCGCCAGTGGTATATGGAAGCAATGAGTTGTGGGCGATTGGCTCAGCCGGAAGAGTGTTGCGCACGGATACCAGCTGTCGGGTTTCCAGTCCAGGTTAAGAACACTGAATTGTCCGGGCGAGAGTGATAAAGACATTTATTGAAATGTTGTAGCGAAACCATCGAGATACGTTAATCTGACCCTAACGCTGTCGAATTCAGCGATAAAGTGCTGTGTCATATAAATTTCACTAGTCTGCCAGATAGTTCACTAAAACGAAAAGCCAATCCAAAGTAGCAAATTTCACTTTTTTTTGGTTACTCAGTTACCAGTTTGGCGCCGAGACATATTCTGAAAGCATCGTAACATAGTCAAAAATGGTATTTCCGAAAATTTAAAAACCATCCAAAAATGTGAGCTGTGCTGCGGCTCGCGTTGATGCCGTGTGTAGGTTTCTGCCAGACCGTATCGTTTAGTTGGCATGGTTGCGTTGTTTATCTTCTCGTGTTCACTGGCGCCACTTGGTTTCGTAAGCGTTGCCTCTCCGCTAGTGGCAGCAGCGGCGCTTATCGATATGTAGTTCTGCTGCCGTGTCTTTGGGGCGACCTCGTTCTTCTTCGGCGTGGTGTGTGTGTGTGTGTGTGTGTGTGTGTGTGTGTGTGTGTGTGTGGCAGTTCGGTTGGGGACGCAAGGAGCAGCGAGGTCCGCGCAGAGCGACAACACGCCAAGACCGCTGGGGGGAATGTATGCTCTGCCGCATCGAAGGGCTGTAGTCACTAGGGTGCACGACCTCGTCGGAACAGGATCCTGCATGTTTATGTTGAGTGCGTTTCCCATTCGTGTAGGGAAACTTTCACCATTGTGAAATCTCGAGATTCTCCTGTGCCTGTGGTTTTATCGTACTGTGGTTTTGGGCCACAGGTTTTACTCAACGTACTCTTTGGGCGAGGTGACAGGTGTGTTTGTTGGTTGGTTGGCGGTTCTTCTACCTTGGTGGTAGTCATTCCTTCTTGTTCCGGGCGCTCTAAGCACAGCATTCTGCAGGCGGAGCCCAGAAAGCCGATTCTGGCTTTGGCGTAATTTTACATCTTGCATTTGTTTTGTTGTATGTCAGGTAGCCTTACCAAGTTTATCATTAGCCGCTCGTTAGACTGCCACTAGTCCGAGTTACCAACTTGTGATCTGAATGCAACACTTGGCCACCTTTCTCTGCGCTCGCGAAAGTGTTTTTGGTGTGACCTACTCAGAGGTCGATTCCTGGAGCACCGTCTGTCACTGGCCCTTGTGTTTTATTTTATTATTGTATTATTAAGTTACCATTATTTGTCTCACCTGTTTGGTGATCTTTTTTAAATTAACTTTTTCTATGCCATTCGCCGTTTGAAAGTATATTTGTTAATTTCTTATAATTGCCATTTTGGCGTTAAAGGCCTTCAGCGGTGATTCTGGTTACTTGCTTTAAAATTCTAATTGCGACCACATTGGATTGTTTTCAAGAATTATTTACTGTCTGTATTTTATGTTTTTTTGCTAAATTTTTTAATAATTGCCATTTTGGGCGTGAAAGGCCTTCAGCAAGAAAATTTGCAAACGAACAGATACAGCGCATACAGATAACTGTTGTTTGACACCAAACATATCTTCGGAGAGATGTGAAATTACATTGTGCATACCACATAATAATGAGAGGTACAAGTTTGATGCATGAGAGGTAGTACGTATACACACAGCTTCCTGATAGTCTTATTTCAGTGATGCATTACCTGTTGGCTTTTGGGTCAGAATCTTCTGCCGAAATTTACTTGACGGCTTTCGCGACGTTTCGCCAGCGCGACTAACTAACGTTGTCAAAGGTTAACCGTCCACTGCTGGTGGTCGCGTTTGAGAATGCCAGGCACTCGTGATGGAGAACATCAAAAACTCGATATGTTGTGGTCTTCAGTCCTGAGACTGGTTTGATACAGCTGTCCATGCTACTCTATTTTGTACAAGCTGCTTCATCTCCCAGTACGTACTGCAGCCTACATCCTTCTGAATCTGCTTATTGTATTCATCTCTTGGTCTGCCTCTACGATTTTTACCCTCTACGCTGCCCTCCAATACTACATAGGTCATCCCTTGATGCCTCAGAACATGTCCTACCAACCGATCCCTTCTTCTAGTCAAGTTGTGCCACAAACTTCTCTTCTCCCCAATCCTATTCAATACCTCCTCATAAGTTATGTGATCTAACCATCTAATCTTCAGCATTCTTCTGTAGCACAACATTTTGAAAGCTTCTATTCTCTTCATGTCCAAACTGTTTATTGGCCATATTTCACTTCCATACATGGGTACACTCCATACAAATACTTTCAGAAACGACTTCCTGACACTTAAATCTATACTCGATGTTAACAAATTTCTCTTCTTCAGAAACGCTTTCCTTGCCATTGCCAATCTACATTTTATATCCTGTCTACTTCGACCATCATCAGTTATTTTGCTCTCCAAATAGCAAAACTCATTTACTAGTTTAAGCGTCTCAATAATGGCTCTGAGCACTATGGGACTCAACATCTGAGGTGATCAGCTCCCTAGAACTTAGAACTATTTAAAGCTAACTAACCTAGGGACACCACACACATCCATGTCCGAGGCAGGATTCGAACCTGCGACCGTAGCGGTAACGCGGTTCGACTGAAGCGCCTAGAACCGCTCGGCCACTAAAGCGTCTCATTTCCTAATCTAATACCCTCAGCATCACCCGATTCAATCCACCTACATTTCATTATCCGCGTTTTACTTTCGTTGATGTTCATCTTATATCCTCCTTTCAAGAAACTGTCCATTCCGTTCAACTGCTCTTCCAAGTCCTTTGCTCTCTCTGACAGAATTACAATGTCATCGGCGAACCTTAAAGTTTTCATTTCTTCTCCATGGATTTTAATACCATCTCCGAATGTTTCTTTTGTTTCCTTTACTGCTTGCTCAATATACAGATTGAATAACATCGGGTAGAGGCTATAACCTGTCTCACTCCCTCCCCAACCACTGCTTTCCTTTCATGCCCCTCGACTCTTATAACTGCCCCTCCCACCTTCAGAATTTGAAAGAGAGTATTCCAGTCAACATTGTCAAAAGCTTTCTCTAAGTCTACAAATGCTAGAAACGTAGGTTTGCCTTTTCTTAATGTAGCTTCTAAGTTAAGTCGCAGGGTCAGTTTTGCCTCACGTGTTCCAATATTTCTACGGAATCCAAACTGATCTTCCACGAGGTCGGCTTCTACCAGTTTTTCCATTCGTCTGTAAAGAATTCGCGTTAGTATTTTGTCGCCGTGACTCGACAAACAAAAAAAAAAGTTGGCTGTAGATTCCGGCACAATAGCCAACAGCAAATGCGTCAAAAACCGGCCACGAAAGCTTCAACAATTTGTCTCGTTCTGTCTTCCCTAATACGTGAACATGGAAAAAACCGAAAGATCCGGTCTGAATCGTTTGCTAGAAGGCCACACGCTTCCGTAAAAGTACTGTACAGTTAGAGACTCTGTGGGCGATATTTCACCATATGTGCAATTTACCGCTCTGCAACTGTCACCATTAGGCCCTGGACAGCGGGCGGCGCCGACGATGCGCTAAAGGCGAGGAGATGCAGGGTCACGAGGCGGCCCAGCACCGACCAGCTGTCGCGTCAGCTGCAGCCGAGGCCGCCGCTACGGAATGGGGACTGGCTGGCCTGCTGGCGAAGGCGCGCGGGCGACCTTGATGGAACACATGGGACGCGCCTCACAGCTGCACGATCGAAATGTGGCGCCGAAGACTGTCACAACGGGTATACCTCGTGAATCGCAAAAACTGTGCGAAGGAATGGACAGCTCGCATGGGCGTTAACTTCCGTTAGTATCTCGACCTTAACTAAAAAAGGAGGTTTCTTATAAAAACCCACATTATACCGATTCTTCGCTGATACTGTAATGCCCGTCGCTTTATTGCCTCCAGATGTGTCGGGGAAAGTCAAAGGTAGCCCCTTCTGTAAGGGGTTGTAATAGCTGTAAGTAGGCTGTTTAGGTTTTTATATTGGTATCGCCACGTAGCGCTCTGTATGAAAACCACTGGCTGTGCTGTGTGCAATCTGTGGCTGGTTGGCATTGTTGTAATATTCGCTATTGTAGTGTTGGGCAGTTGGACGTGAACAGCTCGTAGCGTTGTGCAGTTGGAGGTGAGCCGCCAGCAGTGGTGAATGTGGGGAGAGAGATGGCGGAGGTTTGAGAGCGGATGATCTGGACGTGTGTCCATCAGAGACAGTAAATTTGTAAGACTGGATATCATGAGCATATATATATGGCGTTAGCTGCGCAGCATTTGTGCACCGCCGCCGTCAGTGTCAGCCAGTTTGCCGTGGCATACGGAGCTCCATCGCAGTCTTTAACACTGGTAGCATGCCGCGACAGCGTGGACGTGAACCGTATGTGCAGTTGACGGACTTTGAGCGAGGGCGTATAGTGGGCATGCGGGAGACCGGGTGGACGTACCGCCGAATTGCTCAACACGTGGGGCGTGAGGTCTCCACAGTACATCGATGTTGTCGCCAGTGGTCGGCGGAAGGTGCACGTGCCCGTCGACCTGGGACCGGACCGCAGCGACGCACGGATGCACGCCAAGACCGTAGGATCCTACGCAGTGCCGTAGGGGACCGCACCGCCACTTCCCAGCAAATTAGGGACACTGTTGCTCCTGGGGTATCGGCGAGGACCATTCGCAACCGTCTCCATGAAGCTGGGCTACGGTCCCGCACACCGTTAGGCCGTCTTCCGCTCACGCCCCAACATCGTGCAGCCCGCCTCCAGTGGTGTCGCGACAGGCGTGAATGGAGGGACGAATGGAGACGTGTCGTCTTCAGCGATGAGAGTCGCTTCTGCCTTGGTGCCAATGATGGTCGTATGCGTGTTTGGCGCCGTGCAGGTGAGCGCCACAATCAGGACTGCATACGACCGAGGCACACAGGGCCAACACCCGGCATCATGGTGTGGGGAGCGATCTCCTACACTGGCCGTACACCACTGGTGATCGTCGAGGGGACACTGAATAGTGCACGGTACATACAAACCGTCATCGAACCCATCGTTCTACCATTCCTAGACCGGCAAGGGAACTTGCTGTTCCAACAGGACAATGCACGTCCGCATGTATCCCGTGCCACCCAACGTGCTCTAGAAGGTGTAAGTCAACTACCCTGGCCAGCAAGATCTCCGGATCTGTCCCCCATTGAGCATGTTTGGGACTGGATGAAGCGTCGTCTCACGCGGTCTGCACGTCCAGCACGAACGCTGGTCCAACTGAGGCGCCAGGTGGAAATGGCATGGCAAGCCGTTCCACAGGACTACATCCAGCATCTCTACGATCGTCTCCATGGGAGAATAGCAGCCTGCATTGCTGCGAAAGGTGGATATACACTGTACTAGTGCCGACATTGTGCATGCTCTGTTGCCTGTGTCTATGTGCCTGTGGTTCTGTCAGTGTGATCATGTGATGTATCTGACCCCAGGAATGTGTCAATAAAGTTTCCCCTTCCTGGGACAATGAATTCACGGTGTTCTTATTTCAATTTCCAGGAGTGTAGATTTCAAGAAAGAACGACAAAACAGATGGAATGAAGTGACATGAAAGAGGTACATTGTCCATACGCAGCTCAGAAAGAATGACATGATGTTCTTCTTACATGGGAACTCTCACTTTACTTGATGTGATGTTATTTCTTGGTCGGAGAGGCTTCAGAGGTTCAGCTCAGAATATTGGAGATCCAAATAACAGAAATTCACTCGGAATGTAAGAGGTCTTGAGTCATTATGACCCAGTTCTTGCACAATATATTATTATAATCCGAGCCCTAGAAGAAGATGGAAAACATTTGCAAGTGCCTTATCCGTCAAGAGACAGAATGAATTTATTTCTAGCTGTGCCCATCATGTCAAGAGTGCAATCTTGAAACCAAGATAAAATGAGAAGCATTAATGAATTATTGTTGATGCAACTCCTGATTCAAATCATACTGAACAAACAACATTCATCTCGCGTTATATTTACCTCAAGGAGGACAGCGGTAAGTATAAAGTAAATGAACAGTCACTGACAAGATTACGTTAATGGAAGTAATATTAGACGGTCTTCTAAAGGAGCTCAGATACATTTTCTTAGATTCTCTTGCAAAATTTTCTGTTTGTGCTTGTCGTAGACTTTTGTGGAGTTCACGCGGCTGAGACTTATTACGGGTCAGATACTTTTTTCGGAATGATTCAGCTTCCTTACAGCCTGTTGAGTAGCAGACCACAACGATGTGAAATTGTGAAACAGTGTGTTGGAAGTTCTTTATATTCTGTGCCTGATGTATAGTGGGGTGTTTGGGTTGACACTGCAATACAAATTGCAACTCACGTGGATAACATTGCCATTGCTGTTGAAACTGGATATTTTGGATTATGTGAGATCATTCAAGCGTTTAATCATGGCATCAGTTTAGCTAAAGTTGTTGGTGCCAATTGGCTACAGAAACAAATCACTTCAAGCTTGAAATACTACCACTAATCTTGAGATAAGTTACTTCGAAAGCTTATTAAATGACTTAAAATATCTTTGTGAAAATTGGGGCGCCGTCCTCCTAGAATATAAAGTTGTAGCCAGTGCGATTAATATCGATCCTGAATTTCCGGAGGTGCACTCAAAGAAGAGGAAATCAGGAATCAGTGTGGAATCAGAAAATTCATTCAAGTTAAATGTATTTTACGCCGTTATTGACGATGTAGTATCTAACATGGGAACACAACATGATAGAAAGAAGACTTTAGGTGAATCATTTGGGATTCATGGAAATACTCAAAGATGACTGACAAACAAGGCATGCAAGCTGTTTATCAATGAATGGCATAATGACGTCACAACGGATTTAGAAGGAGAAATTAAATATTTGAAAACAGTTAATGGTTCAGACTTTGAATACATTATTTTGAAACCATTAGAACACTTGAATAAGATGCACAAGTTTAAAAATTTCAGCTTGTTTCCAAATGTATGTGCAGCTATGCGCATCTTTTACACTCTTTTGGTGACTGTAGCTGAAGCAGTAAGGCTCACGTTAAAAAATTTTCTCATATCGAGTATGCATCAACAACGTCTCACAGATTTGACAACTAGACTTGATGCTGTGATGCAAATACTTCCTAAACGAAAGCTGTAGGAATGATACTTGTGTCACGTCTCATGATGGTTTACAATCGAGCGCGCTGTTGTCTCTTTATTGAAATGGAGTCGGCACAGAACACCATATCATAGTTAGTGGCACCAGACGTTTCGTTAATGTACAAATCAGAATAATATTTAGCCTTATGCTCTAAAGTGAGGTGGAAATGGAAATGAGCATTCGGCGTCATTGGCCGGGAGGCCCCTTGCAGGGCAGGTCCGGCCGCCTTGGTGACCTGTGCGCTGGGTGACCTGAGCGCCGGATGGGGATGAAATGACAATGAAGACAACACAACACCCAGACCCTGTGCGGAGAAAATCCCCGATGCAGCCGGGAATCGAACCCGGGCCCGTAGGACGGCAATCCGTCACCCTGACCACTCAGCTGTCGGGGCGGACTCTAAAGTGAGGTGAAGGTAAATTAAACCAATCCCAAAAATAAAATTAATTGGAGCATACAAATGTTTTACAGTAATTCATTACTAAGTAGCATCTCAGGTCGAACTTACGAGTTTTTGAATCATATCAATTTTCTCCTATTCTGTGTAGGCCATGGTCGAGCTGTCATCCAGTTACCTAGCTGTAGTGGTCTTGAGTTCCTGAGAACTGTCTTCGTCACTACTTTTCAAACCAATTTATTACTGTTCTGTCAAGCTCCTGGTCGTGGCGCTAGTACTCTTTCTCGATATATTTAACCTTTGCACATTCGTCCATGGTCCATCTGACATGTGAGTTAGTTCTTTCAAAGCCGCATTGGTAAACTGGAGACATGGTTTATGACAATTTTTTCTTCGTTTCTATTCATGCTGATTGTGATAAAACACTATATAAGGTGTATCACAATAGTTACTACAAATTTCTTGAAATAGTAGAGGGCTTTAAATTAAACATTTATTTCTTAATAAAGAAATGTATTGTAATGTGTCCTTTTGAACTAGCGCTGAGATAAGGGATGCTATTATGTTGTAATAAAAGCGCTGGAAGGACTTCATTGCAAAACAAGAATCAATTTTAGAGCATGATCTTAGGAAGGCCACATCATGCAGATGTGCTACTAACTGGTTTCTTTCTATGACGTTATTACTATAAAAGATAACAAAAATTGCAAATATATTTATAGATGTTATTTACCTTTGTAGCTACCGCAGTCTAATCTAATTCTGATGGAAAATGTGTGGGTAAATCAGAAATGTGAATGCAGAAAATGGGCTCGGAAAGAAATTATGTACTGGAAGCAGCAAAATTTAATTTTCAGTGTCAGTTCTGCAATTAGGAAATCTGTCTTTCTCCACTTTTGTAGAAAAACAATGTCATGTATTTTAATCGAAACTAAGTAAACAAGTCTTTATAGAAAATGTTCTGTGACCTATAGAAACAAACTAACTTCAGTAGTTTATTGTTTCCGTGGTAAGAATAACAGCTGAAGCAAACACATTAAAACTCGGAGTTACGAACAGTGGCTTTTGAATATAGTTCTTTGACTGCCGCTGCCTCTGACCATCACTATCACCTCTGACTTGCGCTGCCACTGCTGTTGCCATATCTCTTTCTCTTTCACTGCCACTTTCTCTCTCTCACCACCAGTGTCTCCTCTCTCTTTCTCTTCCACTGGCACTGTTTCCTCTGTCTTCCACCGTAACAGTCTCTCTATTATTCTCTGTCAGCTAACATTTTTGGCGAGGAAGGCGCTATGAGGATTGAGGCAGCCGATTCCCCGCTTTTCTGTAAGTCTTTTAAAGAGGAGCATATTCGCATTTATGAGTTCCAACAGGAGCATATTTCCGCTGGGTCCCTTCTTTTCCCTACTACAGCAGCATACGCCACTTATATAAAACGAATACTACAGGTCAGTGACATTTTGACTGTCTACTTATGTACTTTGACACATTTCTGTAGTTCGACATGTATAAACTACAAATACACTGAAGAGCCAAAGGAGCTGGTACACCTGCCTAAAGTGGATAAATTCAAAAGTGTGTTCCTGGAGTCTCTCTGTAGCAATTCTGAACGTGTGGGATGTCGTATTGTCCTGCTGGAATTGCCCACGTCCGTCGGATTGCACAATGGACATGAATAGATGCAGATGATCAGACAGGATGCTTACGTACGTGTCACCTGTCAGATTCGTATTTAGACGTATCAGGGGTCCCATATGACTCCAGCTGCACACGTCTCACACCATTACAGACCAACTTGAACTGTTCCCTGCTGACATGCAGAGTCCACGGCTTCAAGAGAGGCCGAGGGCTTTTGCTCTGTGGTCAGTAGAATCCAGATACAAAAATCGTGTATTCGCTCACGGCATTTTAGAACACAGTGCACGGAACGATTGCATTTTTATAGATATGTTTAGTGTTTAACAATAAATTATATTTATTACATATTTCATCCCAATGAATATTTTTGGTGGATCTTCAGTATTCCTCTAACTGCGTTGTGTTTAAATCATGTCAAATCTCCTTTAAAATAACTATGAAATTGGGTACCTATGTTTTGAGATTAGGGGCAGTCGCAGATGTTGTTCCAGGCCCAGTCCTGGCTCTGAGCGGTCCTGGTTTAAACATGATCAGCTAGAGCACAGGTGGGGAAATGGCGACCCGCAAGCTAGCTGGAAACGGCCCGCAGTTGATTTCAGTACGGTCCACAGAAGAAAATCATAGAGAGAGAGAGAGAGAGAGAGAGAGAGAGAGAGAGAGAGAGAGTGTGTGTGTGTCAAGGGCGTCTCACACATTCATTGTTACTATCAATATTTTAATATAATGACTGAGAACAAGAGTGTTGTCGTACTGTTAATACTACAAATATTGACGACAAATATTGTGGCGACCAGTATAGTGACGACCAGTATTGATGCTGACCAAAATATACTCAGTATTACCAATGCATATTGATCATGTGAGGGCGAGTATTATGGGTTCGACAATTCGCCTTTCTGTTGTTAGCATTTTTCCAGGTTGTCTTCTGTATAATACAGCTGATATATGCTAAGTTGAAGCGATTTAATCTTAAACTATTTAAAATTAAGAAACAAGTGATGGCTTAAATTATTTAATGTTGCAGAAACAACTCTTGCTAAACGATAAGTCATCAAATTTGTTTTGTGCAAATATTTAAAAGTGCTTACTGATAGTGTTTGTCGATATTAACACAGTCGAATAATACGCCTATGGCCAAAAGCCACAAAGTTTCACCTAACTGGCTGTCGACTAGGATTGTCTGTGTCATTGCCATATTTTGCTTCTCTATTCCTTCTTGCATTAACATTATTAAATAATTATTGTTGACTGTGGATGTATTACAACACTGCAACTGTTGCAATCGAAGGCAATTTATAATGGATTAGATGCAACCTGTAGCTTTTATAGGCGTTAGTTTCTGCATGATGACATATCGATGGAATGCTGCATATGTCAGGCTCTGTGTATATCTGGTGTTTTGCTCCCTTCAGCAGTGGTCAGTCAAATATTCCTACACCTTTAGATCAGGTTCTGGACGTCCGTGTCGTAGAGCCGCACGTCAATACTGACTCAATGTGTGGGCACGCGTTGGAATGTCTGCGTCACCAACGACCACTGGTAATTGTTACTTTGCAGCAGAAATAGGGTCTCTGGCCAGGCTAACACTGCCACCACGTCACCGCAAAACATGGCCGCTGTAGTTTCGTAAAAGAGTCGACTGGAGAACAGCATGGCACTCTGTTGTTTTCAGTGATGACAGTAAGTTCTGTCTGCATGCGAGTGACGAACATAGACATATCGAGTGGCCTATTCCACAGTGCATTCACTCATGACGGCCTATTCCACAGTGCATTCGCCCATCACTCACAGGTCACATCACAGTTTGGTGTGGGAGGTCATGAGTTCAACTCGCAGCCACAGTCGGTGTTTCTGCAAGGTAAAGTAACTAGTACCGGTTACATTGCGTAGGTTGTTATCTCGATGCTGCTACTACTGCTTCAACAGAAGGTGCTGTACTTCTTCTGCAGGACAATGCACGTCAGCATACGGCTGCTACGACACAACATGCTCTTAGTGGCATTTTGCCGAATTGCAAGAAATGTTGCAGAATGCTTGGGACTGAAAGCTGGACAGGAGCGGAAATGATTAGTGAAAAAGTCAATTCAATAAACAGAAGCTTTACCTAACTTGTATTTATTCACGCATACGAATTTCATTACAAATGATGCATCAAGAAACAGAGCCAGCTGTCGATGGCAACAAGGTTGAAGCTCATTGTACTATGCACAAACTATGATGTCAGTGTGATGAGGCTGAGCAGTTGCCACCAGCCATACTATACTGTGGCAGCAGAACTGCTGGAGGCATGACTGGAGGTACGAATCACTGGAAATGCTCCATTGGGTTTGCTGGATCCCAAATGAGTGCTGCCGGCCGGTGTGGCCGAGCGGTTCTAGGCGCTTCAGTCAGGAACCACGCGGCCGCTACGGTCGCAGGTTCGAATCCTACCTCGGACATGGATGTGTGTGCTGTGCTTAGGTTAGTTAGGTTTAAGTAGTTCTAAGTTCTAGGGGACTGATGACCTCAGATGTTAAGTCCCATAGTTCTCAGAGCCATTTTTGAGCCAAATTAGTGCTATTGATGTTGGACATAGACTTACAATTCCATTGCCAACATATACATGCCGGGTGGTGATATCGATACGTGATGCGACATCCCTCCGCCCCCACCCCCTCCAAACCTCCACGACACAGTTTTGTAGTGTAGATGAGTGAACAACGATGGGGAGAGAGCTGGATGCAGATGGTAATGAAGAGACGATGGCCAAAAATGAAGCCGATGCCGAGCTCCTGTGCATGCCCCAGTATATGCCCTGTTCCCACTTGGGAGGCCACTTAAAGTACAGAGTGACTCAGCGGGCGTGCTTCATTGGGTCCGCCAGATACGCATGGTCACTATCGGATTTGGATGGATACTTGCAGTTCCATTGTCAACGCTGTCACACAAAGAGATGGTATCGACACGTAATCTACTGCATGATGCCATTCAGCACCTAGAAGATCATTTCCATGTGAGAATAAACGCCTGCGTTGACGCCATAGGCGGGTGCACTGTGCATTGATGCAACTGTTTGGACACTCGTTTGAATTTATCATATACTCCTATTACATCAGTTGTCTGTAAAACGATGCCGGCCGGAGTGGCCGAGCGGTTCTAGGCGCTACATTCTGGAACCGAGCGACCGCTACGGTCGCACGTTCGTATCCTGCCTCGGGCATGGATGTGTGTGATGTCCTTCGGTTAGTTAGGTTTAAGTAGTTCTACGTTCTAGGGCACTGATGACCTCAGTTAAGTCCCATAGTGCTCAGACCCATTTTAACCATTTTTCTGTAAAATGATCTTGTCCTTAAGGGTATTGCTATTTTTTCCACCAATGTATTATCGTGTGTCTAGTATTCACTTCTCTTTCTCTACTTCAGCCAGTACAAATGCATGCATTCTCTCAACTAATATTGTAACTGATACATACAGTTCTAGCTGATACACGATACATTTGCGATTATTTTTATTATTAGTATGCTACCACAACATTGTAATCAATCAAAAGACATAACAGCTTAAAAAATACGATCTGTGCGGGGTATCAGAGAAGTGTTGTGACAAATTTCAAGGGGTAGTTGAGGGTATCTGGAGGAAAAAATCGAGGATATGTACACGACGTAGCGTAGGTGGAACGATTCGCAATGTGTTTATAATATGTGACAAGGACTGATACCCACGACCGCCAGTGGAAAAGATGGACCTATCTGCTGTGTAGAAAGGCTTTGTCTCGTATGAACGCGATGCTCTGTTGTCTTAGTGGATGACGGTTTTGGACACGGGTTTTCTTCTGCCCTTCATTTTTCTCTGGGATACCTGAAAAATCTCCAATATTTTTAAGCGTACGGGAGAAAAATAAACTGCAAATGGAAATATTCGTCTATAAACATCATCCATCAACGCAACAGAGAATCGCATTTATATGAGACAAGACGTGTATAGGCAACAGCCAGCTCTATCTTCTCCACTGGCGATCGTAACAATCAGTCGCAATCACTCAATAAAACTGCGAGACATTCCACCTACATTCGGCATACATAAGTTTGCCGCCAAAGGGATGGCCTAGTGACAGGCGGTAGCGCCTATGAGCTTCGGCGCTCTGCAGTGCATTGGATGACATTTCCAGACATAAGTTCCTGATCTTGATTCATTCCTGAAGACATGCCCCACAACCTCGTAATTTGTTGCAACATTTTTGGGACATCCCGTATCAACAGAGATAATAGGTCGAAAGGAAGCAATAAAATACTGTGAAATAAATGCCACATACTACATGAGGGAACCTCTAGTTCAAAAATGTTCAAATGTGTGTGGAATCTTATGGGACTTAACTGCTAAGGCCATCAGTCCTTACACACTATTTAACCTAAATTATCCTAAGGACAAACACACATGCCTGAGGGAGGACTTGAACATCCGCCGGGACCAGCTGCGCAGGAACCTCCAGTGCTAGTGCTCAATAACTACCGGTGGAACCATTGCTGGCAATGATAGTTAAGTCACCTGAAGACATACTCACATGGCCTGTTGGTCATGGCAGGTGCTCATGGGAAGCAGAAAATCTGTGTTCATGGGCCAGTCTGGCACAAATTTTTAGTTGTCACTGTTTATTAAAATAGGTCGTTTATTAGTGAGTCATTAAGCAAAACTGTACTGTCATAGCACTTGCCTTTTTACTATCTTCCTACCTGATGATAATTTGTCAGTAAAGGTCCCATTACAACAACAAATGTGCTGCAGGTGCTGCATTGTTCTTTAAAAGAGCGTAGCGATACTGATAATAGATCAGTGAAAAGCTGTCTGATCTCTGATTCCCAATTAACAGGTAAATTTAGCCTTATTTGTTTATTTACTGCTGTCTAGAGCACAGTCAGCATCATACTGTCTCATCTAGCAAGTGTTTCTGATTGCTAAAGAACGTATATAGTCTATGTGCTAGTGTACGCTGTCGCCAGCACACCCGTCGGCGAAGGGGTTGCAAGAGGATTGATAACAGACGCTGAATCAAGCGCATATGAGGAGAGAGGCCAAAGACAGACTCGCTAGCAACGCGCTGCCAACGCTCTCTCGACAGCCAGTAGTTAGATCGCCACCGCGGACCAGAGGGCCCAGTCTGTCACTGTCACAGTCCCAGTCGTGTCATCAGTCACAGCCAAGTCAGTCACAGACAGTGGCAGCTCAGTCAGTCAGTACCTAGCGACCAGAGTAGTGTACATAGTGGAACAGTGAGGCTAAAGTGGAATGTTACAGAAGAGCTTGTACCACAACACATGGACTAGCTTAAGATAAGTGGCTTTCTGTTCTGATAAATAAATAACCCTATTAATACAAGTGTGCAGTTCTATTGTTGAAAGAGGATACCGGCCAACAAACACATGGTACAAGACTCGACAGTGGCAACAGGATGATACAAAAGTCTCCATTTTCCGAATTATTATGAATAATTCAACTGAGACTGGGAAAATTCCTCTCATGCCTATAAAACAACAGTCCTCTGATTAGGCAAGCCTAAGATCTGACGAAATTTAGTTCGACACAATTTAGTTAATGATTAATTTCAACGACTATCAGAATATTATTCGGAACGATTCATGACATTTATCAAACGATTCGTGAATATGTGTACAATCTAAATCAGCCATAGCCAATGGCCTTGCCGCAGTGGTATCACCAGTTCTCGTCAGATCACTGAAGTTAAGTGCTGTCAGCCTCGGCTAGCACTTGGAGGGTCACCATCTGGGTCTACTGAGTGATGGATAAAATTCTTCTCGGGTATGCAGCCGGATCATGACGTCTTCAAGACACAATATTTCTGCGGTCCAACTGGCCGCCATCATCAGGTGAGAGCGCTGGTGCACAATCTCCGGCGAGAATCTGCTGTCATCTCGACTGCTAGTGATATGAGGCCGTTGGGATCCTGCACGGCGTTCCGTATTACCCTCCTGAATCCACCGATTCCATATTCCGATAAGTCATTGGATCTCGACTAACGCGAGCAGCAATGTGGCGATACGATAAACCGCAATCGCGATAGGCTACAATGCGACCTTTATCAAAGTCGGAAACGTGATGGTACGCATTTGTCCTCCTTACACGAGGCATCATAACGTTTCACCAGGCAACGCCGGTCAACTGCTGTTTGTGTATGATAAATCGGTTGGAAACTTTCCTCTTGTCAGGTTGTTGTAGGTGTTGCCACCGGTGCCAACCTTTTGTGAATGCTCTGAAAAGCTAATCATTTGCATATCACAGCATCTTCTTCGTGTCGGTTGAATTTCGCGTCTGTAACATGTCATCTTCGTGGTGTAGCAATTCTAATGGCCAGTAGTGTATGTTATTGGGACATTGTCTCAGGAAGTCTGGACAGGACAGCAGTCATCCCCACTACGCACACAATGGAAGGCTACAGAAAAGCCTCTGCTCCACAGTGCGACGACAGATAGCGAGTGTTGAGGTTGGCGAGTCGGGAACTACACACGAGGAGAACACGGCAAGTGGTATAACCCGATTTCCCAGGAAATTCACTCAGCGAAAGAGCCATCAAAACGAGCAGACACGTGTCTCGGCTTATCCGTAGACATTCGACCGTTTCTGAGAAAATGGCTGTCAAAGTTCTCGATGTGATTTACGCTCCTTTTAGCGAACAAACACTCCAATTGAAGCAGTAGCATAGTGGCTACTGTCGCGCCCGGTTTTTGAAACCCGACTACCATTTATTTCTTTTATTTCTGGTTATCATTTAACTACCCTTATCTGCCGATGGTTAATACAAAGATGTTTGCCAATAGACATTGAAATAACGTTGTACTTATTCGTCTACTGATTGTGTCTGGTGAATGAAAAAAAATTCATGAATGGTAAAATTTTTGAAATTGTTTTCGGTGAAATTCCTGTAGTGTTTCTTGATTGACAATCGATTGCAAGCGTCAGTTTTCGGTAAAGTGATACGTTACGCGCGATTTGCCACGAAATAATCGCCAACGCGAGACATACACTGATCAGCCAGAACTTAATGACCACAGACCTACTATCGATATAAACCTATCCACGCGATAGCAGCGTCACCTGGCGAGGAGTGACTGCTGGTCAGATACACACACAGTGCATGTGGTACCAGTAGAATTTGCGCACGAACTACCTAAGTATGACTGATGGCGTACAGTGATGACATGGAGGTTCGGCTCGAGCGTTTTAAAAACTGTGCGACTTTCCGGGTGTTCGAGGAGTGCTGTAGAGTGTGTCTTCAATACATGGTGGAAAACAAGGTGACAAGACGTCCAGACGTTATGGGGTTTGGCAGCAACCCCTCACTGCAGATGTCGGACATCCTTGGCTGGTTCAAAATGGCTCTGACCACTATGGGACTTAACTTCTGAGGTCATCAGTCCCCGACAACTTAGAACTACTTAAACCGAACTAACCTAAGGACATCACACACATCTATGCCCGAGGTAGGATTCGAACCTGCGACCGTAGCGGTCGCGCGGTTCCAGACTGTAGCGCCTAGAACAGCTCGGCCACCCCGCCGGCTCCTAGGCTGGACAGACCGGCATAACAGGACAGGCGGCGAGCTGTGACGGAAATAATATCAGACTTTAATGCTGGCCAAAGTACAAGTGTGTCTGAACACAGTGTGTGCACCGAACAGTTTTAACGATGGCCTTCTGCAGCCGACAGTAGTGGGCGGCCACCATTTCCAACGTCGCCAACCTGGAACTTGCGCTGTATGGTAGTACAACGTGTTGATGTTGCACAGTGAGGGGCCAAATGTCATGTCGAAGCTCCTTTTGCGCAGCATAGTGCAGCATCTCGTCGTAGCATGGACGCAACAAGTAGTTGGAAGTTCCTTGCAGAAATATTGAGCCATGCTGTCTCTGCAGCCGTGGATAATTGCGAATGTGTTTCCGGTGCAGGGTTTTGTGCGCGAACTAACATGCCGATTATGTCACATAAATGTATGCTATATGTCGGGCGATCTGGGTCGTCAAACTCGAACTGTCCAGAGCGTTCTTCAAACCGAATGCGAACAATTGTGGCCCGGTGACACGGTGCACTGTCATCCATGAAAATTCCATTGTTATTTTATGTTAGTACTGAAAACTCTACTCAAACGCTGCTGCTCTCGTGCGTTAAATAAAGGCCGTCGGCCATTGTGTTGTCCATGGTCAGAGGTTATGCCTGTAATTTTGTATTCGCTGCACACTCTTGAGATTGTGGATATGGGAATATTGAATTTCCTAATGATTTCTGAAATGGAATTTCCCACTCCCATTTCACGCTCAGTCAGTTAATTCCATAATCAAATTGGAAACCTTTTCACAGGGATCACCTGAATATAAATGACAGTTCCGTAATGCCCTTTTATACAATGTACACGCGATACTACCGTCACCTGTATATGTTCATATCGATATCCCATGGCTTTTGTCACATAAATGTATTCATATTCCATTATTTCGATTAGCGCTTCTACAGTGCAGTTGGTACGAGCTGTGTTGGGTATATCGATGGCTCGTCTTATTTACCAAAAAGTTCACTGCCAAAACCTGCTTCATTTGGTTTTCACCTTGGTTTTCGAGGCTTTTGAAGCTATGAGATACGCTCGTCTGTGTGAGTGGTAAGAGTATTAATGAAGATTTTTATGTTGCAGGCAATACATGGAATCATGAGTGGGCTGTACATGTATTATATTGTATGCTCTCTATGCCGAGTGAGTCATATTCAGGTTCACGAATCATATTTATGTGCTTGAAGGCACTGGATCAGTAAGTATTCGTACATCAGTTCATTGTTCATTGATTGTGTGGACGGCCATCTGTGTAAAATGATATGGCTAATTATAATTTGGTGAGTTTTCGTTTTACTTTATCAGTTTCATTAAGTTTATGCTTCTGCTATTAATCTGTCCTATTTTTCTGTTGCTTTTCTTTTAAGTGTTTCCAAGCGTAATATTCTAAAAACTGTACCTTTAAAGTTTTAGTATTCTCAAAACTGTAGCTTTTTGATTGACTAGAAGCTCTGTGGCCGAGTTGTTCTAGGCGCTTCAGTCCGGAAACGCGCTGCTGCTATAGCCGCAGGTTCGAATCCTGCCTCGCGCATGGATGTGTGTGATGTCCTTAGGTTAATTAGGTTTAAGTAGTTATAAGTCTAGGGGACTGATGACCTCAAATGTTAAGTCCTATAGTGCTTAGAGCCATTTGAGCCATTTTTGACTAGCTCTTGTGGGTGGTACTATGTAATTCTTTTATTAAATTATTATTAATGTTTGGCCTTCACTATGTATAATTCTGCTATCAGTGTTTCACGAATTTTTTTATTCATGTATTTTTGTAACTTCACCGGATTCCATGTCACCGAAAAGTTTTTACATTCAGGTAGGCACTACTGATGTACAGATTTTGTATTTGAACTTGGTCATTCTTAATTGTTATAATTTTAACTGAGTTTTTGAATGGTAATTGGAGTGTAAATTATGCAAATACGTAATCTGAGGAACTATGGGTAACATTTTAATATGAGTAGCCTATGTTGCAAACTTTTCGTTTTAATCTCGTGTCGCACATTATGTCTGTTGCCTGTACTTTTTTAGGTCGTCAAAATTGCGAATCATAAAAATTATAATTACTTTTGTCACTTGACACAGATAATTCACTTGCTTCTGCTCACTTGCTTAATTTATGCATCTGAAGGTTAATAAGTTCTTTGAACTGTATTCTCACTTTATGGATTACCATTCAAGTGGATACTCAAGGGTTAAAAGCATGTAAAACAATAAACTGCTAGCCAAGATCACGGGAATTCTTTTTATTCCATGATCACCGGTTTCGGCGAAACTAAAGCCGCCATCATCGAATCTAGGGAGGACAGAAAACACTATAAAAGTGGGCTTAGATTACACTTATATAACATGTATACATACTAATTTAGTTACATACCTTAGGACACATACAGGTTACAACATCAAGGCAAACAATGGTGACATTAATAGTTGCCTGTAACACGCAGGCCGTACAAAATTGTCGTAAGTAGCACATATGCGTCCAAGAGAGATGACATTATAATTGTTAAGTGTCTCCATCACATACAATAGCAAGCTAGGTACTACCGCAACTCCGGCTCTGTTCTTACACTATAGGTCGCGTCGCGTGATGGCGCAAGCAGAAGAGGCGCCAATGTATGTCACAGCTCGCGTCATAGTAGTGTAAGAACAGAGTGCGGTAATACCTAGCTTGCGCTTGTATGTGATGCCTTGATGTTGTAACCTGTATGTGTCCTAAATTCATATGTGTACATGTTATATAAGTCGAATCTAAGCTCACTTTTATAGTGTTTTCTGCGGTCCCTGTTTTCTGCCCTCCCTATATCCGATGATGGCAGCTTTAGTTTCGCCGAAACCGGTAATCATGGAATAAAAAGAATTCCTGCGAGCTTGACTACCAGTTTATTGTTCTACATGCATCTAGATCGCTCACACATGAGAACAATGTGCTCGCTACAAAATAGTATGCCAAGCCAGGTTAAAAGTATGCTCTTTTCTTGTCTATGCTTGACTTTAAGTAATTATTATTTGCGCTACCGACCAATTCTTGAAGCGATATTACTGTGCCGTGTTGTTAAAAAGAACGATGCAATATTCCTTCGGACGTGTATGCATGTCGGAAGGAGCAGGTACTGCAGCCACTACAGCCATTATGAGATACGTGAGCGCACGAACAACGACACATGGAAGTTTGGGTTTGGTCATGATCTCTGCACGGTTAGCCAGAGCTGTTAGTACAACCGCTCGCGTTAAGCAGGCCTCGGTCCGGCACGAATTCTCGCTGTCGCCATTCACTCATACAGCTGATGGTTGTTCGTATTCGCAACGGCTAATACATTTCAAGCAATACTTGAAGGTTTTACTCGCCACCTGCATTGCACTTGCATTTCTTACCACTTACTGGATCGTGCTGTAATACAATTTTTTTTTTTTTTTATCAAACATTGCTTGCATTCTCTGGCCCCGTAACTTTCCACCCCAGAACCCTCTCCCTGCAGGTAGACGAAGTCACGTCGTGACCACATCAAATCCAGACCCGATAGCAGGGCCGTCAATGAAGGGTAGGAATTCAACACTGAAAGCACGTGTATTTCGAGCACCGGAATTAAGCCGGAATACAAGTGCTGGTTATACAGACATCGACTATTCCAAAATACAGAATCAATACAAACATTTCGAGAACTTTACAAATGGTTCAAATGACACTGACTACTATGGGACTTAACTGCTGAGGTCATCAGTCCCCTAGAGCTTAGAACTACTTAAACCTAACTAACCTAAGGACATCACACACATCCACGCCCGAGGTAGGATTCGAACCTGCGACCGTAGCGGCCTCGCGGTTCCACACTGTACCGCCTAGAACCGCTCGGCCACGCCGGCCGGCGAAAAATTTACAGAAATGATAATACTAATTAACAAATAATTGCTACTGGTCGCATTTGAAGTTGGCGACTCATAGCACGCTTACCAGCGACTCTAACCGCTATGATAAACTACAGGCACTAAAGGTAGCGGCAATACCATCCACGATGGTGGAATCTTTTTTTATGTTTTGCTGTGTGATCGAGTGATCATCTGTGGCTCGTCGTTCTTTTTAGTGCAGAGTTTATTGTCGAAACAAATATTTATTCTTTAAAAGCCTCTTACATTTTTGCCTGTTTTATACATTTAACGGAGAATTATCTTCCTTGGGAATCAGACACGTAATTAAATCAGCAGTTGTGAAAGTTAAAATCTTTACGTCAGACGGTGTCTCGATCCCAATCGTAAGCCTTCGCTGGGCGCCTCCTTCCATTGCAATGCAGTGGTTGAGGCTCTGGAGTTTGGGAATTTTGTTTTATGTGTATGTGATGACTACTGATCTGCGCGTGTCCGAAAGAACAGATACCATTTTTTGATCCAGCATCCATTGTGATTTAAGACATAAAGGATGTACAGACATTGGCTCCAAGCGGCCATTGATTGAAATCAATGGGAAAAGTTGCAAATTTGTGCTGGACTCGGATTCGAAACCGGGTCTCCTACTTACTAGGCAGAGGCTCTGATCGCTTTTTGTTACCTTTCTGTATAATAGGTAACCACAACTGATGGGGAGGGCAGGAGGACAAAGCAGCGAGGGGACGTAAACCAAGGCCTGGCCGCAACATCCACCCTTCATCTGCTACGGCGAACATGATGGGAAAGGAATTTCGTCAAAGTAACGACAAGGTTCTTTATTTTTTAATTTTATTCTATTTTTTGCTACTTTTATTTTATTTAATTTTCTAGTGTTTTGTAAATTCATATCAACGAGACAAGCATATCAGGCTTTACTAGGAGGGGGGAAGGGGGGAGAGCCATTAGGTGGCCTGTGATATTACGTGCAGCCAAACAGAGCAACTAAAACACGAGTGCAGCAAAAAAAATAATAATAAAAAAGAAAAGAAAATAATATGCATTCAGCCATGCAGTCACCTTGCACATACTTGGTTTGCGGGCGTGGACATGTGGGTATGCCACACTGCTTCAGAGAGATATTGTACACGTATCATGAACATAGGATGGGTACCCGTTACTACTGGGCCGGCCAGATTGGCCGAGTGGTTCCAGGCGCTACAGTCTGGAACCGCGTGACCGCTACGGTCGCAGGTTCGAATCCTGCCTCGGGCATTGATGTGTGTGATGTTCTTAGGTTAGTTACGTTGAAGTAGTTCTAAGTTCTAGGGGACTGATGACCTCAGCAGTTAAGTCCCATAGTGCTCAGAGCCATTTGAACCATTGAACCTTACTACTGGGGTATTGTTGATCACACTGCGCAACTAGTTGGCATGGGTATGTTGATATTGGGGGAATGTTCGAGCATACTGTGAGGTTCCAGAATAAACAATCAAAGATGAAGTGCAGAGTGTGGGTGATCACAGAAAAGGTAGGCAATCGCTTGACTTCGGAACGACGTGATAGCATGCTTTTTAGCCAGGGGAAAATGAGAAGTGTTGGGGAGAAGTAGGAGATTGGGATGGAACATCGCTGGCATGGCGCAGAGATAGCGGATCAGTATATTAACATTAGGGATCGGAGTTTGCTTTTCATAGTGCATGTATGGCAGTGCTCGTTAGTGCTCTCTCATAGATAACTTGTACAAAGCGGCAATGCAGCCAGACTGATACGATGTAACCGTTGGTTGCTGATAAACTTGCTGTTTGCAATATGATACCAAAACGCCCTTATGTCAGATGGAAGGAAAGGTTCATGAACAGTCTTCCGCAGTGTTGGCCATTGCACGTCTGGACGATGCACCGCCAAAGTCCTGTGGGGTGGGAAGGGGGCTGTTCATCAACAACAACTTATAAAAATCCATCGCACATGGTGAGCACATTGTTGGAAGAGCTTTGTGTACATAACTAAGTTCGATGAAATAGGTGGAGGTGTGAGAGAGCGCTAAAGCAATGCACTTCACATTGATTGGTGGAGCAAGGGAATGCAGCATGGGGATTCACAAGATCCATTGCATGTGGGATGGTGAATATGGTCTTGACATGGTGTGCATACATGATGCAGTGGCCCTGACCCAAACATGGACAACACCAAGGCCACTGTTGTAGAAGGGAGTGTGAGGCTCTCGTATTGAATGTTGAAGATGGTGTCAGCCGAAACAGAGTACCGAAGGGATTGTTGTTGACTTCCCAGGATGGCAGAGGGAGTACATGGGTGGCATGGACCAACATAGGTGCCACGTATGTGTTGACATAAGTCAGTGTTTGTAAAGGGTTCAGGCTACGCAGGAAATTGTGGCGAACGAGGTAATGGATGGACTTTCAGCAATCAGATATATGTTTCCACTGTGGTATGTTGGGTGGAGCCAATGAAGTCGATACCTAGAAAACAGAGCATTGTCGCAATGGGTATCGGTGGTGGTTCCTCATCTTTGAGTCCTCATCTGATGTTCATGATCCTTGATTTGGTAATGGTGAGGTGGCTACCCAGTGATTGACCATAATGTTTGATCCACGCTATGGCACCGAGTATTCTGCGGACGAGCATACAAGAAGTAGGAGGTTGTCTGCATAGGCCTGGTAACGGAATGTGTGGTTGCGCATGGAAGTCCTGTAAGAAGGGGTAAGAGGCCTCTAATGAGAGGCTCGAAGGCAATAGCGTACACACTAGTCACAAAAGACATCCTTGCTTGACCGAACGCCAGACAGGGATCAGTCCCGCCAATCGTCTGTTTACATCAGGGCTTAACAACTGGCCGGTTTTGAGCGCGAGTACTCGCGTGTGCTCAGGCACGTGCTCGCGAGCAGCTGCAAGGTCGCGGAGTAGGGTGGGAGGGGAGGAAGGGGAAATGTGCGCGCACGTTTGAATAGGGCCGCAGCGTACCTATTGAATTCGCGCCGACTGTGTAACGTTTAAAGAACTACGATCAGCTCTTAACAGTCACTTCGCTGGTTAAGAATCATGTGAAGTCGCCGTTGTGTAACCCCAACCATGCTTTCGCAGTTCAACCCCCATTGGGAGGAATTGTATCTGTTTACTGAAAAAGATGGTGTTGCAAAATGTTTACTATGTCACAAAACGCTGAATTCTTTTACGAAATTTAATTTGCAGCGTCATTATACACTCCTGGAAATGGAAAAAAGAACACATTGACACCGGTGTGTCAGACCCACCATACTTGCTCCGGACACTGCGAGAGGGCTGTACAAGCAATGATCACACGCACGGCACAGCGGACACACCAGGAACCGCGGTGTTGGCCGTCGAATGGCGCTAGCTGCGCAGCATTTGTGCACCGCCGCCGTCAGTGTCAGCCAGTTTGCCGTGGCATACGGAGCTCCATCGCAGTCTTTAACACTGGTAGCATGCCGCGACAGCGTGGACGTGAACCGTATGTGCAGTTGACGGACTTTGAGCGAGGGCGTATAGTGGGCATGCGGGAGGCCGGGTGGACGTACCGCCGAATTGCTCAACACGTGGGGCGTGAGGTCTCCACAGTACATCGATGTTGTCGCCATTGGTCGGCGGAAGGTGCACGTGCCCGTCGACCTGGGACCGGACCGCAGCGACGCACGGATGCACGCCAAGACCGTAGGATCCTACGCAGTGCCGTAGGGGACCGCACCGCCACTTCCCAGCAAATTAGGGACACTGTTGCTCCTGGGGTATCGGCGAGGACCATTCGCAACCGTCTCCATGAAGCTGGGCTACGGTCCCGCACACCGTTAGGCCGTCTTCCGCTCACGCCCCAACATCGTGCAGCCCGCCTCCAGTGGTGTCGCGACAGGCGTGAATGGAGGGACGAATGGAGACGTGTCGTCTTCAGCGATGAGAGTCGCTTCTGCCTAGGTGCCAATGATGGTCGTATGCGTGTTTGGCGCCGTGCAGGTGAGCGCCACAATCAGGACTGCATACGGCCGAGGCACACAGGGCCAACACCCGGCATCATGGTGTGGGGAGCGATCACCTACACTGGCCGTACACCACTGGTGATCGTCGAGGGGACACTGAATAGTGCACGGTACATCCAAACCGTCATCGAACCCATCGTTCTACCATTCCTAGACCGGCAAGGGAACTTGCTGTTCCAACAGGAAAATGCACGTCCGCATGTATCCCGTGCCACCCAACGTGCTTTAGAAGGTGTAAGTCAACTACCCTGGCCAGCAAGATCTCCGGATCTGTCCCCCATTGAGCATGTTTGGGACTGGATGAAGCGTCGTCTCACTCGGTCTGCACGTCCAGCACGAACGCTGGTCCAACTGAGGCGCCAGGTGGAAATGGCATGGCAAGCCGTTCCACAGGACTACATCCAGCATCTCTACGATCGTCTCCATGGGAGAATATCAGCCTGCATTGCTGCGAAAGGTGGATATACAGTGTACTATTGCCGACATTGTGCATGCTCTGTTGCCTGTGTCTATGTGCCTGTGGTTCTGTCAGTGTGATCATGTGATGTATCTGACCCCAGGAATGTGTCAATAAAGTTTCCCCTTCCTGGGACAATGAATTCACGGTGTTCTTATTTCAATTTCCAGGAGTGTATGTCGTACCACGCGAAAGACTACGGACGTGGGAAAAGTGATTGACCAGATCGTGCACAGGAAGTTATTAAACTTAAAATGAAGCTATCCGAAGAAGATCTGGACGACGAAGAAAAATCAACTGAGGCAGCTCTCAGAGTGGGTTACAAAATTGCTTTGCTTTTAGCAAAATCCCTGCGCTCCTTAACTGATGGCGATTTAATAAAGTTTGGAATGTAGGAGACGAGATGCTGGCAGAAGTAAAGCTGTGAAGACCGGGCGTGAGTCGTGCTTCGGTAGCTCAGATGGTAGAGCACTTGCCCGCAAAAGGCAAAGGTCCCGAGTTCGAGTCTCGGTCGGGCACACAGTTTTAATCTGCCAGGAAGTTTAATAAACGAATGTTTGGTAGTTACAGCGGAAAATTTGTGTCCATCTCAAGTTGAACAGTTTCGGATTGTGCCATTATCTAACATGACCATTATGCGTCGCATACAGGACGACGTCCAGAGCCAGCTTGCTAATATCTGTAAAGATTTTATGGCGTATTCTCTAGCTCTGGACGAAAGTGTTCATATCACTGGAACAGCGCAGCTTGCCATATTTATTAGAGGTGTTAATAGAGATCTTCAGGTGAGGGAGGAGCTCCTCGATGTAGTAGCCATGAAGAACACTACAACCAGAGGTGATATTGTAAGTAGTGTTGAAGAAAGTGTTGAAAATATAGGATTGTCGTGGATTTCATTAGTTTCAGTGTCTACAGATGGTAGAGGCATACACTAAGCTAATAAAATTATGTGGCACGTGTACATTCTCCTTTATTGTTTCATTTGTCGCAGTAATAATTCGTGAGTGATATCCCTGCAGGTGGCCGCGGATTTACATTGACTGGCGGCAGCTGTTGTGTGCCTCACATGACTCTCCCCACTCACCGCTCTGGTCCGGTAGTGGGGGTAGCGTGCTCGCGCTGCTCCGTGCTCGCGCCTTGCTGCTCACAGCTTGCTCCGCGAGCACGTATGTTGTGAAGCCCTGGTTTACATGGACCATGGATGTGCCATTGCAGATTAATCATGGTGCGGGGAACTCCATACGCTCCACCACCGAAAGGAGTAAACAGTGGGAGATCCGGTCGAAGGCGCTCTTGAAATCTATCAACACCAGTGTCGCACGGAGGCGGCAGGACGCAGCCTGGGCAGTGACGTCCCGACGTTCGCCCGTTGCTGTTTTGAGCGCGGCTTCGCATCCTCGCGATGCTTTTTCTGGAGGAAATACTGCATGTAACACGGCATGCGTGCGTGCCGCCAAGAGAAGCGCGTGGATTTTACAATCCATGTTGAGTAATGTGAGGGGGCTATGTAGTTGGTGATTTGCGTTCCCCCTGTAGGTTTGGGCACCAGTATGAGAATGCCGTCGACAGACTCTCGAGGTACGGGGAAGGAAGGATTGAACAACTCCAGGACGTCTTGGTCCAACTTGTAAGCATCAATGAGCAGAAGGTCTGATAAAATTCAACTAGAGGTACACCAAGGCCTAGGGATTTGTTCAGTGCGCCTTCGGCGATTGGGTCCGCCACCTCGTCTGCTGCGATTCCCATCGTCAAGGGTACCATAGAATTGTTAAGGATGTGGGTATACAGTTGGCGACCATCGTCGGAAACCGCCGCCGGCTCTTCGTCGAAAAAACGTTGGTAATCATCAGCGAAAGCTGAAACATTTGCTGCTTGAGTGTTGACACTGTTTCCAGTCTGAGTGGTAAGAGTGGAGACGGGGGAACGTCGACGACGACGGAGGTCGGATATGACATGAGGGCTCCTCACCAGTGGTGTCTCGACAGTGAGACAGCGCCACCACTTCTCCTAGTTTGTTGCGTTGAAGGGACAGAAGGTAGGCTTTCGCGATGGACATCCAACGACGGTGGGAGAACGTAGAGTTCGCATAAGATGGTGTAATAGTAGTGCATTGCATTCCGGTGCCACGCCGGACGAACTCTCGCTTGATCACCGGCTACATGTAAGACACCCACAATAGCAGCGTCGCGTCGATGGGTACTGGGGAAGACGCTACTCACTGGATCTTCACGTAGCAGCGACGTATTGTCGACAAACTGGGTCATAAAGGAGCGAGTTATTGAGTTACTGGGCTGCTTGTTCCAGCGCCGTATATTTACGTTAATGAACTAGTACAGACAAATAGAGTAAACCTTTCATTATTACATCAGAAAAATAGTGAAGAAAACGCCGTTACATGAAGGCTGTCGAATGGCGGTAAATTGATGCTCATTTCCTGTGTAATGTATAGGCTGAGGGAGGGAGAGGGCTGGAAAGGGAGAGACTGAAATGGTAAAATTTCACGCGCTATATAATGTTAACCTACCGCAATGATAATTCGATTGCTTTCCTTGGAGGCAGAAACGTCCGTTCCCGTTTCTTATATTACTTCCGCAACTGCACAGAATCCCGTATTCCATAAGGCATACACGTTGTATAGTAATTACAGAATTACAGCCTCTTACTTAATCGCTTGCCTACTGTAGCGTAACTCATTCGTGCATTTACCAGCTGCTGCCAGAAGGTAAGCCACAGTTTTCTTTCTGCAAAAACGGTATTTCCTTGCTTGTGTGGCGCTAAATGTGGCGAAGTGGTTAGTAATCATTTAGATGAAGAGACGATTTGTAAAAATGGAAAAAATTCGCAGTCCGGCGAGTTGTGAGAGTTGCATTCGCTGCCTACGCTGAAATGAGTGTAATCGTGGCTAGATCTTCGTGCTAACTGTTCTGTGTCCATAAACAATCGATAAAGTACTGCAACACAGCGCTTTGAGATGCATAGCAAGACAGTAGATGGTGGACCGCGATATGGAATTAGTGTCATTCTAAGGGATATGCACACATCTGATAAAAGCCAATTAATGTCCTTGAATAGAGCTTTGTGAACTTCGACTACACGATAGATTACACAGAGCTCTGCTGTGCAAAAGGTTTTTTTTTTTTTTTTAATTTTTATCAGAGCTCGTTCAACGCTATTACTGTTTGTGTGTACTAGAACCATTTGAATCGGGTGACTTATAAATTGTAAATACTTGCTTTGACATTTTACGACTCTTAGAACATCATAGCCGCCTGTTCTGGACATTTTTTGACAAGTGCCGTTGTAGATGCAATGATGAACCACCGAATTTGCTATGTCGTTATAAGGGACGCGTGGTATGTGATGCATCGTTAATGAATAACAATGTAATTAACATTGATTCCGCCCGCATCTCGTGGTCCTGCGGTAGCGTTCTCGCTTCCCACGCGCGGGTTCCCGGGTTCGATTCCCGGCGGGGTCAGGGATTTTCTCTGCCTCGTGATGGCTGGGTGTTGTGTGCTGTCCTTAGGTTAGTTAGGTTTAAATAGTTCTAAGTTCTAGGGGACTTATGACCACAGCAGTTGAGTCCCATATTTTAGAAAAAAAAAAAAACATTGATTCAGTGTGATATCCCACTTAATACTATGCCTATGGAAATACCTCCACATGACTAAAAAAAGCCTGTAACAGACCATAAAATAAATTACAACACAGAACACAGAATTATGCATAATTCACCTCAGGACACTGAAGTATTTTACTTATTCATAAATTTTTCTCTATATATACTACATTGTAGGCTACGACCTACAATTTACACTACTGGCCATTACAATTGCTACACCACGAAGATGACGTGCTACAGACGTGAAATTTAACCGGCAGGAAGAAGATGCTGTGATGTGCAAAAGATTAGCTTTTCAGAGTATTCACACAAGGTTGGCGCCGGTGGCGACACTTACAACGTGCTGACATTAGGAAAGTTTCCAACCGATTTCTCATACACAAACAGCAGTCGACCGGCGTTGCCTGGTGAAACGTTATTGTGATGCCTCGTGTAAGAAGGAGACATGCGTACCATCACGTTTCCGACTTCGATAAAGGTCGGATTGTAGCCTATTGCGATTGCGGTTTATCGTATCGCGACATTGCTGCTCGCGTTGGTCGAGATCCAATGACTGTTAGCAGAATTTGGAATCGGTGGGTTCAGGAGGGTAATATGGAACGCCCTGCTGGATCCCAACGGCCTCGTATCAGTAGCAGTCGAGATGACAGGCATGTTATCCGCATGGCTGTAACGGATCGTGCAGCCACGTCTCGATCCCTGAGTCAGCAGATGGGGACGTTTGCAAGACAACAACCATCTGCACGAACAGTTCGACGACGTTTGCAGCAGCATCGACTATTTGCTCGGAGACCATGGCTGCGGTTACCCTTGACGCTGCATCACAGGCAGGAGCGCCTGCGATGGTGTACTCAACGACGAACCTGTGTGTACGAATGGCAAAACGTCATTTTTTCCGATGTATCCACGATCTGTTTACAGCATCATGATGGTCGCATCCGTGTTTGGCGATATCGCGGTGAACGCACATTGAAGCGTGTATTCGTCATCACCATACTGGCGTATCACCCGGCGTGATGGTATGGGGTGCCATTGGTTACACGTCTCGGTCACCTCTTGTTCCCATTGACGGCGCTTTGAACAGTGGACGTTACATTTCAGATGTGTTACAACCCGTGGCTCTACCCTTCATTCGATCCCTGCGAAACCCTACATTTCAGCAGGATAATGCACGACCGCATGTTGCAGGTCCTGTATGGTCCTCTCTGGATACAAAAAACGTTAGACTGCTGCCCTGGCCAGGACATTCTCCAGATCTCTCACCAATTGAAAACGTCTGGTCAATGGTGGCCGAGCAACTGGCTCGTCACAATACTCCAGTCACTACTCTTGATGAACTGTGGTATCGTGTTGAAGCTGCATGGGCAGCTGTACCTTTACACGCCATCCAAGCTCAGTTTGACTCAATGCCCAGGTGTATCAAGACCGTTATTACGGCCAGAGGTGGTTGTTCTGGGATCTATGCACCCAAATTGCGTGAAAATATAATCACATATCAGTTCTAGTATAATATATTTGTCCAATGAATACCCGTTTATCATATGCATTTCTTCTTGGTGTAGCAATTTTAATGGCCAGTAGTGTAGTTTGTCAGTAGGTAGCGTTCCATTTAAAAAAGTGAACGTTTGCACGGAAAATAAACTTCTTAATAATATTTCAATTTGTTGATTGGCTAACAGTACGAGCCCCTGACTATCAATCTATTATGTGAAAACCTCACATCAGTAGTACTTTCCATTTCCTCAATATTTGCGATGCAAGTTTTAAGTATTCACCTAGTATATTCGGTCAACTTTTGTGTGAGTGGTTGGACGCAGCCAGACAGTATTTTATCTGCTGTTGGAATCCCTTCAGCGACATTGGATTTTAAGTATTGTATTTAGTTGTACATATTCCAACGTCTGTCTTACAGCATTTTTTGTGGTACCCGATTCCACGGAAATTATTCCATGATGTATCTTCTATTACTCTGTGTTCTTCACTCTTTCTTTTCCTCTGCGACTCTGTGGACAACTTCCTGATCTCATTTCTTATCATTCCACTTCATGAAAATTCTTGACAGATTAAAATTGTGTGCTGGATTGAGACTCGAACTCAGGATCTTTGCCTTTCGCGGGCAAGAACTCTAACTGAGCTACTCAAGCACGACTCAGGACCTCTTGTCATATCTTCAATTCTGCCTGTACCTCATCTGCTACCTTCCGAACTTCACAGAAGCTCTTCTTTAGTTTCACAGAAGAGCTTCTGTGAAGTTTGGAGGTATTGCAGAATTGAAGCTATGAGGACCGGACATGAGACGTGCTTGGGTAGCTGAGTCGGTGAGCTCTTGCCCGCGAAAAGTAAAGGTCCCGAGTTCGAATCTCGGTCCGCCGCACAGGTAGTTTCATATCAGGGCACTCTCAGCTGCAGAGTGAAAATTTTATTCTGGATTTCACTTCATTCTCAGCTTGCTTCGGTAATATGACATATGGAACGACGAAATATTTCACAAGTGAACAGTCGGATGTTACGAGGGTGAGTCAAATGAAAACTTTAATTTTCTAATAACAAATCGAAATTTCGCGCCGTTATCCTGTAAGTTGGTAAGCGTGCTACAAACCGTGTGCAGAATGGCCTGTAGGTGGCAGCATAGTGCAGATGCACGCATACCGTCGCAGTATCAGTGTAAAGATGGCCGCCCCACTTGCGACTTGCATCGGCGAAGAACAGCATTCTGTTGTTTGGTTTTTGCGCAGTGAAGGTGTGAAGGCTATTGAAATTGATCGACGAATGAAGGTTCAGTACGGTGATGCATGTTTGTCACAGCAGCATTCGTAGGAATGGAGTAGGAAGTTCGCAAATGGTGTGACTTCAGTGGAAGATGCTCCTCGTCCAGGTCAGGTACAACGTGTTGGGACTAAACAGAAAATTGCAGCAGTTGAAGCCATAGTGAAGGAAAGCCGCCGAGTGACACTGAGTGACGTTGTAGCACGTTTACAGATTAGTCATGGGTCAGCACACCACATTGTGCATGATGTGCTCCAGTTTCACAAAGTGTCTGCAAGATGGGTGCCACGGCAGCTGACTCCTGAAATGAGAGAACGACGTGTCGATGCTTGCGAAGAACTTCTTCGGAGCTTTGAACGAGAAGGTGATGGCTTCCTTGCAAGAATCGTTACTGGGGACGAAACCTGCGTTCACTTCCACCAACCGGAAACGAAGAGAGCGAGCAACCCAGACCTAGCCCCAAGTGATTTCTATATGTTTGGACCATTCAAAGATGCAATGGGAAGAAAGAAGTTCCGTTCTGATGAAGAGGTACGCCACGCGGTGCATGAGTGGTTTCTAAGGGAGTTTATGCGCTGGAGGACTTGCATTGAGCGTGGGGAGAGTATGTTGAAAAGTGATACAGCTGTGTACCACTTCTACACAATAAATAATATTTTAAAAAATATTTAAGGTTTTCATTTGACTCAACCTCGTATATGTCTGCTAGCTACCACATTACCATTATCAGGTGCACTGCTGGACATCTGGAACGAATTTTTTGTATTCTTTTTCTGTTTTTTAAGACCATAATTCACTTCCATACAATACTACGCTCCAGATGTTTGTTTCCTGGTATTTCTTCCTTAAATTAAGAAGCTATGTTTAACATCAGTAGACTTATTTTTTTGGTTTGGTCTGCTTCTAGCATCCTCCTTGCAATTCCACAATGCATCATTTTGCTTCCAGGTTAACATTTCGTGTACCACGTGATCCACAATTTTGATGATAAGTTTGTTCTTTATTTCATTTTCATAACTTTCGTCTGTCTTAGGTTTGCTCTCAGCCCATGTTATTCGCTTATTGGGCTCTCCACTCCATTCAATAGATAGTCTAATTCTTAATAACATTCCAGAGGAAAACAGTGCTCTGATTGATAAGCTTCACCCAGCAATATTAAGTGCAATTATGAACTTTTATTTCCTTCTTTGTTTCTTCAATCTACAGATTAAAAAATAGGGGTGAAAGACTGTAACTTGGCTTACGACCTATGTACGTATAAATCAGTTCTCATATTCTTACAGTAGTATTGGTCAACACTAAATATCTTTGTATATTTGGTAGCAAGTACTTGTTGAGATACAGGCAAATGTTTTCTTTGAGAGCCCTGCATCCTTTGTTCCCCAATAATCACAAAATTTTGCCAACACAGTTGCCTTCCATCGAACTTGGCAACATGTGTAGGACACAAGCTTCTACAACGTCTGCACGATGGCGATGGGTGTGAAATAAAGCAATGTCAATAAATTTCCTACTGTACTTCCTCTACTGTCGTTCGAGGCGAAGATGGTTCAAATGGCTCTGGGCACTATGGGACTCAACTGCTGAGGTCATTAGTCCCCTAGAACTTAGAACTAGTTAAACCTAACTAACCTAAGGACATCACAAACATCCATGCCCGAGGCAGGATTCGAACCTGCGACCGTAGCGGTCTTGCGGTTCCAGACTGCAGCGCCTTTAACCGCACGGCCACTTCGGCCGGCTCGAGGCGAAGAGAAGCACGTCACGTGTCCTTATGCAAAGGTAATGTTCTCGATAACGCTGCTAATTTTGTGTGCAGTAGTAGCTGATATACAACATCAACTAATTTGTCTGGTAAAGTGTACGACACAGTGAGATTATCATACGTGCTTGTTGTGCCTACACATTGATATTAACGCGATCTGCTGCTTCTCTATAATCGTATAGTTGTGTGAGCTGTGTGATTCCCGACTCACCACACAGCAAGCCATTAAATGAGTATCTTCAGCAACCTTAGTATCCATTAGCAAATTTGTTATCCAGCATCGGGGTCTTGTGGAAGTAGAGAATTCACAAGCTATTAGTGACATAGCTAAAGTAAATGGTCGTGAGTAGCTGACGTCGGTAACATACGGCTTATGCCTTCTGCAGTTCCACTGATTCGCACAGTTGTTTCAAAATGAATGCACATTACTTCGCCGGCCGGAGTGGCCGAGCGGTTCTAGGCGCTTCATTCTGGGACCGCGCGACAGCTACGGTCGCAGGTTCGAATCCTGCCTCGGGCATGGATGTGTGTGATGTCCTTAGGTTGGTTAGGTTTAAGTAGTTCTAAGTTCTAGGGGACTGATGACCTCAGAAGTTAAGTCCCATAGTGCTCAGAGCCATTTCGAACCACATTACTTCAAGCACGGTTGGACAGAAACGTCCGTTACTCTCGCGGAATGTATTGTATGTTGTGTTCCGTTGACAGCCGTATACCGGCAGCACCGTTTCAAATGGTTCAAATGGCTCTGAGCACTGTGGGACTTAACTTCTGAGGTCATCAGTCCCCTAGAACTTAGAACTACTTAAACCTAACTAACCTAAGGACATCACACATATCCATGCCCGAGGCATACATTGTGGTGACGTACAGTGGCCCATTATCGAATTTGTTTGATTCTATTGATGTTTTAGGTACAGTCCATTATTCACATCTCTTGTCAGCCAATTACGAGACGAGCTGGCGCGAGGACAGAGAGCTTCCCAGTGGTGAACGAATAGGATAGGATAACCAGAGCCGATGTTTTTCTTACAACCAATGGAAACTTCCTGAAAATCTTGGCCGGAACCGGACGATTGGAACCATAGCAGAAACGCAATACACATTCTAAACAAAGGAAGCAGAGCAACAGAGATCCTACACGAAATTTGATCTTTGATCATCTGGTTGCTTTTATGCTTGATAGCAGCTCCTCCAGACGTATTTCTGAACTGCTTCCCAAGAAACACTGCTTCTGACTTTTTCATTTCATTTCTTGAAATCAGGCTAACCAGCTCAAGGATGGTGATCCGATGGTGATGGCGTTTCTGTAATATCTACATGTGAGCGTCTGCCATGCATATACACAGGTTGCAAAACTTCAGGACGAAAGTATGTCTGCCAAGTAACAAAGCTCGTTGAAACTTGGGACATGCATAGAAAGAACTGCTGCAGCACAGAACAAAAGGTAAATGAAAGAAATAAGCAGCAAGGTGAACAGAAATCACACTTTAATTTAAAGACAGTAATTACACTGAAGTCGGTGGGCATTTCAACAGGCAGGACATGGTCCTTAGTAGGGTGTGTGATCACCACGTACGGCAATGCAAGCTCTGCAAAGAGCTCCCACGATGGCCACAAGTTTGATAGGGAATTCTTGTGGTAGGGTGTTCCATTCCATCACCAGAGATGCTGACAACTACAGTAGGTCTCCACAACGCATCGAACACGTGCTCCATGGGATTTAAGTCAAGGGCACTTGAGGCCAGATCTTTTGCTCGACAACTCTCGCTCCAAGAGTGTCTCCACCTGCACTCTTCGACATGGGAGCGCAGTGTGATCCATAAAAATGAACTCAGAGCCATATGTACACCTGAAAAGACGCACGTGGAGAAGGAGTACAGGTCATAATAATGTTGAGCGGTGAGTACACTGTTTTCAAGGATTTGGAGGTCAGTACGCTCATCCAACTTTATGGCTCCCACATCATAATAGATGGACCTCATGTTCAACAATGTTCCTGGATGCATTATTGAGCCGTGTGCGGATCGCGTTGATACCGTTTATATCTTGGCATCTTGTAATAGCGATAGTGGCGTCCCGTTTTCTTAGTGTGTTAACAGGCGCCACTACGTTTGCTCGCCTTGTCTGTCCGTGAGTGGCAGCAGAAGTTTTTATCGATAGCGCTTACTGTGGTACTATCTTTGGAGCTGCCTCTAGTATTTCCCGGTCGTCGAGTATGGAGTGAGTGGAGCTGGGACGGAGCAGCAGTGGGGTCCGGACAGCCAGTACTCGTCCAAACGCTGGCAACTGTACGACGTAAGGATGTGGCTGTGAGAGTGCACGAACACGTCAAGGACCGCATTCAGCGAGTTTTAGTTGGATGGACCGAGATATTCGAGTAGTGCAACTTTCACCTGTGTGTGTTTGGCCGTCGAAGTGACCTCTTGGCAATAAGTTGTCGGTCGACGATTTATACTGGGATCTTTCCCCTGCCTGACTTGAGTGGGGACGACCGTTGGTTGGTCGTTCGGTCGGTCGTCGCAGCGGATGGCGTGCATTTTGGTCTTCCGACCGCTTCTGGCTTCTCTTTGTTTGTGCCTACTTATAATTTGACCATGTCTTTTCAGAGTGACTGGTTTTTGTATTGTGGATGTTGGTGGAATTGTTTTCCTGGATTTGTCTGTATCTGGTGGTTTTGAATGAGCAGTTATTTTAATGCAGTCTGCTTACTGGGTTTGGTGAGGAGGTTGCGAACGGACATGGGTTTGGTTGGGGCGCAGCAGCGAGTAGGTCCGTGCAGTGCGAGGGCAAGCTGGGGCCGCAGGCGGCGTGCTGCCACTGCCGGATCGAGGAGGGGTAGCTGCGAGAGGTTAGTCGGTCGGTCGGCGCTAAAGCTGCCCCTAGTTGAGTTGCCATCCTGGTACATGAGTACAACTCTCGGCTGCCTGTCTCACCTTATCTTATGTTTGAGTTACCTTCCCAGGCCGACCATTGGAACACTTGCTGAGAACCGCTTGGCCTGACTCTTTAGATTGTGATGTTGTTTTAAGGGTATTTGTAATTTTCTAATTATTGTTGGTGTGGCCTTCAGCTGAGCAATAATTTCATTTCTTTCATGATAAGGCCTTCAGCCATGTTATAGTAAGTTTCTTTTTAGCAATCTTGTTTTAAAATCAAGGTATTTATTTTAAAAGTGCTATTTGGAATTGTTCTTCTGACTTCTAATTCAGGGCGTCAGCCGTTTGTTGTTTGAGGTTATTGTTGGTGGAATTTTTGGTGATAAGGCCTTCAGCCGTCATACAGTCAATTGTGTTTTTGTAAGAGATTGTTTGAAAATTTTAATTTCTTTAAATAAAGTTTACGTATTTGTTGTGCAACCGGGAGTAAATGATTACGGCCCCGTCCACAATCGAAACTTTATCCTGCCCCATCCTGAGAATCCAGCTCTCAATTATGTACACCCACGACTCGCTACATGAGGATACGTCCGGAATCACTACTCAGACTGAACCTGCTCTCATCCGAGAAGAGCACGCGACGCCAATTCTCGTTGGTACCACCCTTTGACACCGTCGCAAACGGTGCTGCCGATACACGGGTGTCAACGGAACACAGCATACTGGTCGTCGGGCAGAGAGCCCATCATCATGGTGTCGCCGTGTCACCCTAACGTGGGAGACTGCGTGCCCTTCAGTACCGTTAAATGTGGTTGTAATTGGACCCACTGTTTCATGTGGGTGCCTTCTTGGCTATTGCACACTGTAGCTGTCATCTGCTGCTGTAACTGACCACCGTCGACAATCTTTTCCCCTTCGGGCTGCAGTACCTGTGGTTCTGAACGCTTTATATGCTCGTGAAACAAGGCTGTGAGCAATACCAAACTACTCTGATACACTGATCACGCATCGTCCTTCTTAGTTTTCAAATGATTCTGCCCGTGTGGAGACATCTGAATGCTGTCTCCGGCCAATGGTGTAGCAAAGAACATCACAGTGCACCTTCACTGCTCGGTGAAACACACAAAACACACACTTTTTTCCATTCCTTCGACTGCCTCATGTTGCAGGACCAGTCCCATTTGCCTCTATAGTCACATTGACCTTGTGCCATGTGACGTTCAGCTTTCTGTGCACGATTGGAGATCTCTGCCAACATGCTCCCGCTCTTTCATACATTTCCAACGATTTTTTAAAGTGTTACGTTATTTTCTCTAATTCATCCTTACAGTTTTCAGAGCAGTGTGCTTTCCTGGTCTGCACGCAGCTAAGTCCCTTACACATGAAGTCTCCAATAGCTATCACGTGATATAACGTATGCAACTGTATAGACGCATGAAGGAGATGGAATATTTTGTCTGCCTAGCAAGCTCAAACATCGAAGACAGTTATAGACCACAAGAAACTACTGAGATATGTACCTCAATGTATAATGGATGTTCTTCATTATATTGTTATAATACATCTACGAGAGGTCTTCGATCCATAATGCAACACATTCTTTTTCTCCCCCAATTTCGGTTGAAAAAACTTTTATGGGACATCGTGGAATGTTCCCGCTTCATGAAGTTCCGGTAAGTGGCGGCGCCATATGTAGTCATCAGAATGTCGTCTGTAATAGAGGTGTGTTTGAAGCAGAGAGGTGTCATCGAGATTCTTTTGGCGGAAGACGAGGGCATCGCAGATATCCACAGGCGTTTGCAGGATATCTATGGAGACATGGCAGTGAACAACAGCATGGTGTGCCATTAGACAAGGTTTTGTCGTCGTCGCAAGAAGGTAGCGCAAACCTACCTCATCTCCCAAGTGCCGGCTGGCCGCATAACGCTGTGACTCCTGCAATGTTGGAATGTGCGGACACTCTTATTCGAAGTTTTAGACGAATCACAGTGAAACACCTCGCTGCATAACTGGACGTCTATGTTGGTAGTACTGACACACTTGTGGACGAGTTGGGGTACTCAAGTGGAGCTGGGAACTATAGTGTGGCCGCTGGGTTCCTCGCCGCCTACCAGAAGACCATAAAGAGCAACAAAGGGTCATCAGTGTCAAATACCTTGCGCTTTACGAGGATGATCGTCACAATTTTTGGTCCAACATCAAATTCAAATGGTTTAAATGGCTCTAAGCACTGTGAGAACATCTGAGGTCATCAGTCCCCTAGACTTAGAACTACTTAAACGTAACTAACCTAAGGACATCAGACACCCATGCCCGAGACAGGATTCGAACCTGCGACCGCAGCAGCAGCGCTGTTCCGGACTAAAGTGCCTAGAACACTCGGCCACAGCGGCCGGCGGTCCGACATCGTCACAGGCGTTGAAATATGGCTTTATCACTTCTAACCGGAAACGAAACGGCAATCATTGGAGTGGCACCACATCACCTCTCCGCAGAATAAAAAGTTCCGTACAATCAATCGGTGAAGCCTGAGCCGACGATGTTCCTTGATTCTGAAGGGGTTATTCTCTTTAATGTTCTCTGTCGCGCTGCGTCGATCAACTGTGATGTATACTGTGCTACCCTCAGGAAATTAACTTCAGAGTGTTCCTCGCCTAAAAATGCAAACTAATTCTCCTTCAAGCTAAAATCTTCTGGGTTATTAGGCCGCGTGCAAAATCGGCAGTAGCGGAACATCAAGAGGACTGTGGCTCTGACATCAATTTTAATAAAGTACGTGTACTGGCTAAGGAAACAAACATTTATAGAAGAAACGTCCGAGAAGCGGTTGAATTTTCCAAGAATGGATCTATTTTCAATAGAGGACGGCTACAGGCTTCCGGCATCGTGGCTCCCCGCCATCGAGGAAGTGAATACGCGGCCGCGGTGTGCGAGTGACGTCAACAACGCGCTGCAAGTCGATTTTATATAATCCATTATGGAGTCGAGGTAGCAGTTGTCGTTATACTGATTATCACTGCTAGCATTCAACCGCGATTCTTATACATATTTTAACAACGCGTTTCAAGAGACAATGCTCTCATCATCAGGTTGTAAAATCTATGTCATGAATTAAACGGACTAAAAAGACCAAATATCATCACCAATAGTGGGGAAGTCCATAGAGTAAAACAGAATTAAAAGTATATTGGACTGTGAGTCCTCGTCTTACATTGAAGTTGTTGACACAAGTCAATGGCCGTCCCATAGCTACCAAATATGCTGTCGACTGCGCCGGCTCGGGAGCTGTTGTGGACTGACGTGCCTAGGTGTTGTGGCGTGGTTACAGCCGTATGCTTGACGGTAACGCTATGCTATTGGGCGCCTCATTTCCTTATTGCATTGGTCTGCCATCGTTAGCCTATCGCAACTCCGTCATTGACATGCTACAAGTTTAAAGTCGCATGCCTGCCCTAAAATAATTCTAAAAACCCGCTAAAAAATTATTTTAGGGCAGGCATGCGACTTTAAACTTGTAGCATGTCAATGACGGAGTTGCGATAGGCTAACGATGGCAGACCAATGCAATAAGGAAATGAGGCGCCCAATAGCATAGCGTTACCGTCAAGCATACGGCTGTAACCACGCCACAACACCTAGGCACGTCAGTCCACAACAGCTCCCGAGCCGGCGCAGTCGACAACATATTTGGTAGCTATGGGACGGCCATTGACTTGTGTCAACAACTTCAATGTAAGACGAGGACTCACAGCCCAATATACTTTTAATTCTGTTTTACTCTATGGACTTCCCCACTATTGGTGATGATATTTGGTCTTTTTAGTCCGTTTAATTCATGACATAGATTTTACAACCTGATGATGAGAGCATTGTCTCTTGAAACGCGTTGTTAAAATATGTATAAGAATCGCGGTTGAATGCTAGCAGTGATAATCAGCGCTGCAAGTCACCTCGGAGGACAATAATATTTTGGGTAAACATTCTCCTCCTCTTGCTCTGTCCGTTTCGAATATATCCAGTGATGACGACCAACCAATAGCAGTGGCAGGAACTTCAACCAATAACACTTCTCCAGTATAAGTGTTGAATAGCGCCTTTCTGTCCAGTGACATTGGGCCGCCAATGGTAGCCACAGGAGGTTAGCCGACAACGCCCCTTCTTCTGCATCAGAGCGAGAATATTAGCCAATGCCTATGGCCCACCAATGGTAGCCATATGAATTTTAACCAATACTTTCTCCAGCACGAACGAGAGAAAACTCCCCTTTATAAGAGGACGCGACACTCGCCTCTGACAGTGTTCTAGCAGTAGTGGACACCAGAGGATCCTGAGGAAGATCCCAGCAGAGGGGTCGAAACGTCGATCATTTTAGAAGAAATATGACGCGGCCTAATAACCCAGAAGATATTAGCTTCAGTGACAACGGCCACGAAAACCTGCAGACTTACATGAAGGTCTCCTTCTCCATGACAATGCAATGCTAGACCAATCCTGTGCGCCCGAGAGGAGCTCACAAAATTTCGGTGGACTCTTCCTCCTCATCCAGACTACAGCCTTGCTCTCTAATCTTCCTAATTCCATCTGTTTGGCCAAAAGAAGGATGCACTCTGCGGGAAGCAGTGGATGACGGGGAATTTACTGATGGAGCAATACGTTGACTCCCACGTCGATCATTAGAAGGGTACCAAGCAAGCATACAGGCCCTCGCAATAAACTGGCGTAAGGCCGTTGCATTGAACAGAGCCTATGTTGAAAAAACAGGATTTTGTAGCCAAAAGGGAGGGGAATAATAAATAAAACCAACCTCGAAACTTCCTGGCAGATTAAAACTGTGTGCCCGACCGAGACTCGAACTCGGGACCTTTGCCTTTCGCGGGCAAGTGCTCTACCAACT
Source organism: Schistocerca nitens (assembly GCF_023898315.1). Lineage (NCBI taxonomy): Eukaryota > Metazoa > Arthropoda > Insecta > Orthoptera > Acrididae > Schistocerca > Schistocerca nitens. The sequence continues at coordinate 1,187,586,768 of NC_064614.1, read as the reverse complement.
TTTTTTTTCCTTTTTTTTTTAATAATTTTTAGTGAACAAACTAAAAGTACATATATATTCACTATGCAAGAGTTCTTCAAGGTACCATTGAAACATATACAAATGACTGTTAGTTAAACAAAAAAATATTAAAATGAAAAACATTAAATACAACAAAATATAACATATTCTGTCTTCTTCCATTTTTTTAAGTGTGTTTTTTGTTTTTGGTCGATGCATGAGAACGTGGATAAGGGTGTTGCATCATGTGACAGGTAGGCATGGCACACCCCAACTTTGAGGGGGGGGGGGGGGGTCAAGGAAGACGCTGCGGAGAAAACCGGCAAAAGTTTGTCGGTAAGATGGTTTTCGGGTGAGGGTGCTATGCGTGGTCACAACTTTGTACCAGAAGTCAAGGACTGTATGCGGACCACTCTGAAAGAGGTATTCTAAAGCCTGTCCTCGAAACCAGATTAGGGTATGGTGCTTAGCAAGAGGGTAGTGAAATGTCTGGGGCAACAACAGGAAATCCGGGGTTACCGTCGTTGGCGGGGCACGGAGGTAAAAGCCCACGATTCGTTGGATGAGGAGCCATACGTTTTGTTTCAGGGGGCACGTAAGACGGTGCTCGTCGGTGTCTTCGAGCTGACAGTCAGGGCAGAGTGGGGAGGTGGCCAGTCCTATGCGATAAAGTAGACTATTAGTCGGGAACTTGCCATGGACTAAAACATACCAGAGTGCAGACACAGACGACGGTAAAAAGGGTGCATACACACACCCCCAAACCGTGCGCCAGTTAATGTCAGGATGCTGTAGCACCATGGGGTCGCAAGGGTTGGACAGCATAAACAAACGATAATAATCTTTTGTACGGTGAGGACGGGTGACTGGAAGATCGGCCCGAACGTAGCTGAGTTCTATGAAACAATTGGCGACGTGGTACAATAATGGAGAAATAGGTGCCACATTGATCGGTGGATCGAGCCAACTGAGCTACCGAAGCACGACTCACGCCCGGTACTCACAGCTTTACTTCTGCCAGTACCTCGTCTCCTACCTTCCAAACTTTACAGAAGGTCTCCTGCGAACCTTGCAGAACTAGCACTCCTGAAAGAAAGGAAATTGCGGAGACATGGCTTAGCCACAGCCTGGGGGATGTTTCCAGAATGAGATTTTCACTCTGCAGCGGAGTGTGCGCTGATATGAAACTTCCTGGCAGATTAAAACTGTGTGCCCGACCGAGACTCGAACTCGGGACCTTCGCCTTTCGCGGGCAAGTGCTCTACCAACTGAGCTACCGAAGCACGACTCACGCCCGGTACTCACAGCTTTACCTCGAGGTACTGGCAGAAGTAAAGCTGTGAGTACCGGGCGTGAGTCGTGCTTCGGTAGCTCAGTTGGTAGAGCACTTGCCCGCGAAAGGCGAAGGTCCCGAGTTCGAGTCTCGGTCGGGCACACAGTTTTAATCTGCCAGGAAGTTTCATATCAGCGCACACTCCGCTGCAGAGTGAAAATCGAAAACAACCTTCTTCCACCAAAAAAATGTGTTGCATTACTTACTGAACACCCCTCGTACAACCAGTGTGTTACTATTTCAGTACCATGATAGATGGACAACATGAAAGGTATAATTTACTATACAGTTTCAGTTTAAGTCTTTTTGTATATATCTATAATAGAGAGATAATTTTAGTGCATAATATCTACAACCAGCAGGTTACAATTTCAGTACCGCTTTTAAACCACTACCTGTTGGGTTGAGTTGAATTGCGGGAAGAGACCAAACAGCGAGGTCATCGGTCTCATCGGATTAGGGAAGGATAGGGAAGAAACCAGCCCGGTATTTGCCTGCAGCGATATAGGGAAATCGTGGAAAACCTAAGGCCGGCCGATGTGGACGAGGAGTTCTAGGCGCTACAGTCTGGAACCGCGCGACCTCCAGGGTCGCAGGTTCGAATCCTCCCTCGGGCATAGATGTGTGCGATGTCCTTAGGTTAGTGAGGTTTAAGTAGTTCTAAGTTCTAGGGAACTGATGACCTCAGAAATTAAGTCCCATAGTGCTCAGAGCCATTGGAACCATTTTTAAAGAGGTTCTTCCTGCTCCATTTGTTTATGGAGTGCAGGAAGAATGACTAATTGCTTAAGTGCCTCTGCGCTTGCTGTATTTAGGCTAATCTTGTCTTTGAGGTCCCTACGGAGAGATACGTAGAGGATTTTAGTATATTCCTAGGTTCCTCAATGCTGGATCTTGAAATTTGGTGAGTAGATTTTTCGGCGTCTCTGTAGCACTGTACCCATAGTTCAATGACACCTGTGTCCCTACATTGTATATGTTTAGTATCCCCTGATAATCCTGTTTTGTACAGGTTCTACACACTTCAGCAATATTCTAGGATAGATTGCGCAACTGTTTAGTAAGGAACCTCGTGCTGCATATTCTCAGTATCCTACCAATTACCTGAAATCTGCTTCCTGCTTTATGTATGACAGTCTATATGACCATTCCAGTTCATATCCCTACATATTCTTACGCTCTGTTATTTATTTTAGTTGACTGATTCTAATTGTGACTCATTGATACTGTAGCCATAGTATTACCTTTTCCATTTTGTGAACTGCACAATTTTCCGTCTTTAAAACATGTTATCAGTCTTTGCATAACATTGAAATTTTATCTAAATCTGGCGAGATGGTGCTGTAGGTGTCCACGCTCATGAAGATTTCACTTAGATAATATAATGGTAAGACAGATTACAAAACAATATTTTGCCGGCCGAAGTGGCCGTGCGGTTAAAGGCGCTGCAGTCTGGAACCGCAAGACCGCTACGGTCGCAGGTTCGAATCCTGCCTCGGGCATGGTTGTTTGTGATGTCCTTAGGTTAGTTAGGTTTAACTAGTTCTAAGTTCTAGGGGACTAATGACCTCAGCAGTTGAGTCCCATAGTGCTCAGAGCCATTTGAAAACAAGATTTTCCAAAACATTTCCTGTAGTAGATGTGGAATCTGACTATAATTTATTGGTTACGAAGAGCAGATTAAAACTGATGAAATTGCAGAGTGGTAGAGTGTTACGGAAATGGGACCTAGATAAACTAATAACTAGAAGTTACTGAGAATTTCGAAGGAACTATAGCCCGTATCACGTAGGAAGGCACTACCATGCATAGAGGCAGAGAAATAGGCACGCTTGGAGGGTTGAGATCTGCGCACACGTGGCAGCAGAGAGAGGGTAAACAAGACCACATTGTGGATACTACGAACAACAGTCGGTTCAAAAATGGCTCTGAGCACTATGGGACTTAACATCTATGGTACTCAGTCCCATATAACTTAGAACTACTTAAACCTAACTAACCTAAGGACATCACACAACAGTCGGGTTCATTTGCATACGGTACATCACATTATACTGCGCCACCTCGCTCGGTCACCACATGTTGTCCACACTGTTCGTGACTTACCATGTCTTTTCAAAATAAACTACAAAAGCGGCGGAAGCGGTGTGGTTTAAAAAGGAGTTGCCGGCCAGGGTGGCCGAGAGGTTCTAGGTGCTACAGTCTGGAACCGGGCGACCGCTACGCTCGCAGGTTCGCATCCTGCCTCGGGCATGGGTGTGTGTGATGTCCTTAGGTTAGTTAGGTTTAAGTAGTAGTACTGATGACCTCAGAAGTTAAGTCCCATAGTGCTCAGTCATTTGAACAATTTTGTAAGAAGGAGTTGAGAAACTTGAGTGGGCGAGGTGGTGTGGCAGTAAAATACTGAGGTGTGACTGGGCTAAATTCACGTAACACAGATGGCTTAGACTCTTTGTAGTTAGTGTATTTCCTAAAATGAAATAGAAAATGTGGATGGGGAGAGGGGGAATCAAGAGGGGTGTGGCTTAGGAGTAAGGGCATTTCTTAGGACAGAGGAGGGGTCAAAAGTCAGATTTTGTCGAGAATGCCTGTTGCATTCCTCCCATAGTACAAGATGCCTGTTGCTTCCCTACTAGCTATATTGTATTTATCTTCGAGATCATCTTGTCAAATTGTCCCAGACAACATTTTAAAAAAATTCGCGCTCGCGCGCGCACGCGCCGGTGTGTGTGTGTGTGTGTGTGTGTGTGTGTGTGTGTTTTCGTATTGTCGTATCGTTGATGTAGTCGCAGAACATATACATAATCGAATACGTTTTCAACTGGTGTGAATGTAAGCCTTTATCGGTGCAAGACTTACGGGAGATACACGCTGCAAAGGTTTTATCTTTTTTGTGTCGATGAAATTCTATAAGAGCAAATTATCTCCTAATTGCTGTCAGTAAGGATGTACTCATTCAGACTGATGTACCCATTAGTGGTAATTTTAGGGAGGTGTTAAAACGTCTTAGGAATAGAGTTTTGAACAATGTGGCTGGCTTCTCCCATACTGATGTTGACACACGCAGAGAATTAGTTCGCTACACGACACCAGCTGTGAACGACCTTCCTTTTTAATGGTGCTTTTGTAGTAAAAGAGTCCAATTCTACACATGAAGAGGTGATGGCGGAGTTTAATCATGGCAGCAATAAAAGATCCACGAAAAAATAAGGCGGTAGCATACGTCTCTTTTTCATTAATTGTGTTACAAATTTTTGTCTCGTTGACACTTATACGCTTAATCTTTTACGCAAGCAACTCTTGTGGAAATTGTAGCTATGCATTATTTTCATTTTAACGAGATATAAAGTTCACATTACTGCTAATTAGGTCTTCAGTTTAATTAAAAAAGTTAAATGTTCCCTGCTGCGCTTAGCGTAGCTAAGTGGACGTGACGGTAAAAAAACACCCGTTTTGTTGTGCTTTACAGAAAAAACTTCTAGCAGCCGGATGTGTGGCTCATCAAATAAAAGCTGTGTTTTACGGGGAAGTTAACAGGACAGGGGACTGTTTGCAACTCAGAATACTCTATGCACATAATAAGGAGAAAATATAAATATGTAGCAAATAAAGCTGAGACTGAAAGGAAGTGCAAAATGACTAAGAAGGAATGGCAAGAGGTCAAACGTACCGATTTAGCAAGTTTCACTAGGGCAAAGACAATACCGCCTACAGGAAAACTATAAAGGCCTTTGGAGAAAAGAAAAGCAGCTGTACAAATATCATGAGTTCAGATGGGAAACTAGTCCTACACAAGGAAGGGAAAGCTGAAAGGTGGAAGGAGTATATAGAGGACAAATACAAAGAAGATGAACTTAAGGGCAATATTGTAGAAATGGAAGTGGACGCAGATGAAAATGAGTTGAGAGGTATGATACTGACAGAAGAACTTGACACAGCACTGAAAGACCTAAGTCGAAACATGGCCTCAGGAGGGGACGACATTTTGTAAGAACTGCTGACAGTATTTGGAGAGCCAGCCATGACAAAACTCTTCCATCTGGCGTGCAAAATGTATGAGACAGGCGGCACACCATAGGACTTCCAAAAGAATGTAACAATTCGAATTCCAAAGAAAGCAGATGCTGATGGGTGTGAATATAACCGAACTTTCAGTTAATGACTCACTGTTGCAAAATGCTAACATGAATCCTTGATGGAAGAATGGAACAGCTGGTAGAAGCCGGCCTCTGGCGAGATTAGTTTGGATTCTGGAGAAATGCAGGAACAAGAGAGGCACTTCAGACCCTACGATTTATAAGATAGATTAAGGAAAGGCAAACCTACGTTTCTAGTATTTGTAGACTTAGAGAAAAATTTTATGTTGACTGGAATACTATCGTTTAAATTCTGAAGATGGCAGGCGTCAAATACAGGGAGCGAAATTCTATTTACAAATTATAAAGAAACCAGACAGTAGTTATAAGAATCGAGTGGCGTGAAAGGGAAACAGTAGTTTGTACATTGAGCAAGCAGCAAAGGAAACCAAAGAGAAATTGGAGTTGAAATTACAGTCCTGGGAGACAAAATAAAAATTTTTAAGATTTGCCGATGACACTTTAGTTATGACATAGACAGCGAAGAACTTGAAAGAGCTGTTGGACGGAATGGACAGCGTCTGGAGAGGAGAATATAAGATGGACATAAAAAAGAACAAGGATAATGAAATGTAGTCATATTAAATCAGGTGATGCCTAAGAAATTAGACTGTGAAATGAGACACTTAAATTAGTAGATGAATTTAATTATTTGGGCAGAAAAAATAATTGCTGATGGTCGAAGTAGAGAGGATATAAAACGTAGATTGGCAATGGTAAGAAAAGCTTTCCTGAAGAAGAGAAATTTGTTGGTATCAAATATAGATGTAAGTGTTATGAGGTCTATTCTGAAAGTATCTGTACGCAGTGTAGCGACGTATGGAAATGAATCATGTACGATACACCGTTTGAAAAAGAACAGAATAGAAGCTTTTCAAATGGGGTGCTACATAAGAATGCTGAAGATTAATAAAGAGGAGGTACTGAATAGAATTGTGCAAAATAGTAATTTGTGGAACTACCTGACTCAAAAGAGGAATCGCTTGATAGGACACTTTCTGAGACATCAAGGGATGATAAACTTAGTACTAGAGCGAAGTGTGGGAAAAGTAGTAGGGGGAGGCCAAGAGCCGTAAGCAGATTAGGATGTAAGCTACCTGAGCTATGCTGAGATGAAGAGACTTGCACAGGAGCTGCACGGGAACTGCATCAAACCATCTTCGGACTGAAGACCACCACCACCACCAACACCACAACATCAACATAACAGTGCACTATGCCTTCAAAGTAGCGGAAGATATTTAGTACTGTGCCTGGGACTTTGATTTTCTGGCAACTAAATTATTGGGAACTTTCGTCATTCCTTTCAAGAAATGTCTGTTTTACACGCAGCGTTTTTGTTACATATTAAAGAATTTTAGTAGTAACTGGTGGACTCTATAGGTGTATAATCTTATCCACAACGGAAAACAAAAAGTAAAGTCTGATAAGTCATGGAAGCAATGATCAGTCATTTTGTTCGTAAATATAGTTCAAATACTGAAGCACTACATCGCAAAAAAGTAACGCATGATAGCGTAGTGCTCGTTACAACTAACTTTCGTGAGTGAAGGTCACTTAAACCTCTCATTTTACTGGTCCTTGATCGAAGCTCCTCTGCTCCTCTCGGCAAGACTAAGTGTGTTTATTACCCGACCTTTTCTTTTGGCAACACCAGTTTTAAATAATGGCCCGAGCAAGAAGCGAGGAAATGCGATCGTGCTTTTCGTCTCGATTCCAATCAGAAATTACCTGCTTCACGCTCGATTTCTCCGTAGTTCTCACTTCATTGCGTCCGCTGATTACTAGACCAGTGCTGTTATTTGAGGCCTGATGCTCGGGGAACCTTTCAAATTGCAATCTTCCGTATTACATCAACCTCTATACGTTACTCCTCATTTAGTGATCGTGTTTACGGGAAACGATTAATTAACGGTTCAATACGCGGCTGTGATGCTATTCTCGATCTAATTCGTCAAACTAAATGACCCCTGCATTAAATCTGATGTAAAGTGCTCAAAATTCTATCAAGTTGACAGTCTGCTACTTTTTATTTCTGTATCTATTCAAATCCAAAATTAGTGACGATGGAACACCCAGGAGATGTTGCCCTGTTTTCCGTCGTCAGAAGCGTAGTGAATCAAGCCACTACATTATGAAAATTTGACACGCTACTTAGCATGCTGACTTCGTATGATGTTCGGTCCTCACCATCGAGAAATTCAAGACATCTCTCGTTTTTCATCATCTTTCATTAGAGTTGACAGTTAGCGCCCTTGCTTATTCCTGTATTCTGCGAATATTTTCACTTTCTCCATAAAGTACACTCTAAGGAGAAGTATTGGAACACGTGAGGCAATACTGACCTTACGACTTATCTTAGAAGAAAGATTAAGGAAAGGCAAACCTACGTTGCTAGCATTTGCAGACTTAAGACTTAGAGAAAGCTTTTGACAATGTTGACTGGAATACTCTCTTTCAAATTCTAAAGGTGGCAGGGGTCCAATACAGCGAGCGAAAGGCTATTTACAATTTGTAAAGAAACCAGATGGCAGTTATAAGAGTCGAGGGGCATGAAAGGGAAGCAGTGGTTGGGAAGGGAGTGAGGCAGGGTTGTAGCCTCTCCCCGATGTTATTCAATCTGTATATTGAGCAAGCAGTAAAGGAAACAAAAGAAAAATTCGGAGTAGGTATTAAAACTCATGGAGAAGAAATAAGAACTTCGAGGTTCGCCGATGACATTGTAATTCTGTCAGAGACAGCAAAGGACTTGAAAGAGCAGTTGAACGGGATGGACAGTGTCTTGGAAGTAGGATATAAGATGAACATCAACAAAAGAAAAACGAGGATAATGGAATGTAGTCGAATTGAGTCGGATGATGCTGAGGGAATTAGATTACATTTAAAGTAGTAAAGGAGTTTTGCTATTTGGGGAGCAAAATAACTGAAGTAGAGAGGATATAAAATGTAGACTGCCAATGGCAAGGAAAGCGTTTCTGAAGAAGAGAAATTTGTTAACATGGAGTATAGATTTAACTGTCAGGAAGTCGTTTCTGAAAGTATTTGTATAGAGTGTAGCCATGTATGGAAGTGAAACATGGGCGATAAATAGTATGGACCAGAAGAGAATAGAAGCTTTCAAAATGTGGTGCTACAGAAGAATGCTGAAGATTAGATGGGTAGATCACATAACTAATGAGGATGTATTGAATAGAGTTGGGGAGAAGAGTAGTTTGTGGCACAGCTTGACAAGAAGAAGGGATCGGTTGGTAGGACATGTTCTGAGACATCAAGGGATCACCAATTTAGTATTGGAGGGCAGCGAGGAGGGTACAAATCGTAGAGGGAGACCAAGAGATGAATACACTAAGCAGATTCAGAAGCATGTAGGTTGCAGTAGGTACTGGGAGATGAAGAAGCTTGCACAGGGTAGAGTAGCATGGAGAGCTGCATCAAATCAGTCTCAGGACTGAAGACCACAACAACAACAACAACAACGAGAAAAAAAGAAAAAAAAAACAGCGCACGATGAAGGACTTAGCAGAATGGACTGAAATCGGTAGATCTGATGTACATGTACAGACAAGCAAATGACTGCAGTTTCAGAAAAAATTAATGATTTATTCAAGAGCTCCACGGATTGAGCAAGTCGATAACGCGTTGGTCCACCTCTGGCCATGTGCAAGCAGTTTTGCGGCCTAGCATTCATTAATAGAGTTGCTGGATGTCTTAGAGGGAGATATCGTGCCAAATTGTGTCCAACAGGTAAGTTAGATCTTCAAAATCCGTAGAAGACTGGAGGGCGCTGCCCAAATGCTCCATACTTTCCCAATTGGGAAGAGGTGCGGCGACCTTGCTGGCCAACGCTGGCTTTGGCAAGGACGAAGACCAGCAGTAGAAGCTCTCGCCGTGTGCAGGCAGCCATCATCTTGCTGTAATGTGAACCCAGGATGGCTTGCCATGAAGGGCAACAAAACTGGGCGTAGAATATCGTCGATGTACAGCTGTGCTGTAAGGGTGCTGTGGATGGCAACCAAAGGGGTTCTCCTATGAAATGAAATGGCATCCGAAACCATCAGTCATGGTTGTCGGGCTGCACGACATGTCAGGTTGGTATTCCGCCTCTGTCCACAGCTTCTCCAGGTATGTCTTCGGTGGTCATCGGGGCTCAGTTTGAAGTGCGATTCATCACTGAAGACAATTATACACCATGTATATATGGCGGCTAAGGAGGGGAAGAAATCCAGTGAGCACTCCGTGTGCATTCCGGGTGGAGTCATTCCTGATGTGGAAAGGGTCCTTCCGGATGCCATGAAGAGCGCAGGGTGCAGCCAGCTGCAGGTGGTGGCACATGTCGGCACTAATGACGTGTGTCGCTTTGGATCTGAGGAAATTCTCTCTGGATTCCAGCGGCTATCTTATTTGGTGAAGGCTGCCGGTCTTGCTTACGGGATGAAGGCAGAGCTCACCATCTGCAGCATCGTCGACAGAACCGACTGCGGACCTTTCGTGCAGAGCCGGTTGGAGGGTCTGAATCAGAGGCTCAGACGGTTTTGCGACCGTGTTGGCTGCAGATTCCTTGACTTGCGCCATAGGGTGGTGGGGTTTCGGGTTCCGCTGAATAGGTCAGGAGTTCACTACACTCAGCTGGCGGCTACACGGGTAGCGGAGGCTGTGTGGCATGGACTGGGAGGTTTTTTTAGGTTAGAAGGCCTCGGGAAACTACGAGGTGGGCTGCAATCTCAAAGGGTGCATGGCAAATACAGGACGTGCTTGGATCAAGGAACAGTCGGAATTGTAGTTGTAAATTGTTGCAGTTGTGCTGGGAAAGTCCCTGAGCTTCAAGCGCTAATAGAAAGCACAGAAGCTGAAATCGTTATAGGTACAGAAAGCTGGCTAAAGCCTGAAATAAGTTCTGCAGAAATTTTTACGAAGTCTCAGACGGTGTTCAAGAAAGATAGATTAGGCAGAATTGGTGGTGGAGTGTTTGCGTCTGTCAGTAGTGGTTTATCTTGTAGTGAAGTCGAAGTAGATACTCCGTGCGAATTGGTATGGGTGGAGGTTATACTTAACAGCCGAACTAAGTTAGTAATTGGCTCGTTCTACCGACCCCCAAACTCCGATGATATAGTTGCTGAACAGTTCAGAGAAAATTTGAGTCTCGTAACAAATAAATACCCCACTCATACGGTTGTAGTTGGTGGGGACTTCAACCTTCCCTCGATATGTTGGCACAAATACTTGTTCAAAACCAGTGGTAGGCAGAAAACATCTTCCGAGATTGTCATAAATGCTTTCTCCGAAAATTATTTCGAGCAGTTAGTCCACGAACCCACGCGAATTGTAAATGGTTGCGAAAACACACTTGACCTCTTAGCCACAAACAATCCAGAGCTAATAGAGAGCATCATGACATACAGGGATTAGTGATCACAAGGTCGTTGTAGCTGGGCTCAATACCGTTTCTTCCAAATCCACCAGAAACAAACGCAAAATAATTTTATTTAAAAAAGCGGATAAAGTTTCACTAGAAGCCTTTCTAAGAGACAATCTCCATTCCTTCCGAACTGACTATGCAAATGTAGACGAAATGTGGCTCAAATTCATATAGTAGCAACAGCAATTGAGAGATTCATACCTCATAAATTGGTAAGAGATGGAACCGATCCCCCATGGTACACAAAACAGGTCCGAACACTGTTGCAGAGACAACGGAAAAAGCATGCGAAGTTCAGAATAACGCGAAATTCCGAAGATTGGATAAAATTTACAGACGCGCGAAATTTGGCACGGACTTCAATGCGAGATGCCTTTAATAGGTTCCACAACGAAACATTGTATCGAAATTTGGTAGAAAATCCGAAGAAAATCTGGTCGTATGTAAAGTACACAAGCGGCAAGACGCAGTCAATACCTTCGCTGCGCAGTGCCGATGGTACTGTTACCGACGACTGTGCCGCTAAAGCGGAGTTATTGAACGCAGTTTTCCGAAATTCCTTCACCAGGGAAGACGAATGGAATATTCCAGAATTTGAAACACGAACAGCTGCTAGCATGGATTTCTTAGAAGTAGATACCTTAGAGGTTGCGAAGCATCTCAAATCGCTTGATACGGGCAAGTCTTCAGGTCCAGATTGTATACCGATTAGGTTCCTTTCAGATTACGCGGATACAATAGCTCCCTACTTAGCAATCATATACAACCGCTCGCTCACCGATAGATCTGTACCTACAGATTGGAAAATTGCGCGGGTCGCACCAACGTTTCAGAAGGGTAGTAGGAGTAATCCATCGAACTACAGCCCTATATCATTGACGTCGGTTTGCAGTAGGGTTTTGGAGCATATATTGTATTCAAACATTATGATTCACATCGATGGGAACGATTTATTGATACGTAATCAGCATGGTTTCAGAAAACATCGTTCTTGTGCAACGCAGCTAGCTCTTTATTCGCACGAAGTAATGACCGCTATCGACAGGGGATCTCAAGTTGATTCCGTATTTCTAGATTTCCGGAAAGCTTTTGATACCGTTCCTCACAAGCGACTTCTAATCAAGCTGCGGGCCTATGGCGGTATCGTCTCAGTTGTGCGACTGGATTCGTGATTTCCTGTCAGGAAGGTCGCAGTTCGTAGTAATAGACGGCAAATCATCGAGTAAAACTGAAGTGATGTCAGGTGTTCCCCAGGGAAGCGTCCTGGGACCTCTGCTGTTCCTGATCTATATAAATGACCTGGGTGACAATCTGAGCAGTTCTCTTAGGTTGTTCGCAGATGATGCTGTAATTTACCGTCTAGTAAGGTCATCCGAAGACCAGTATCAGTTGCAAAGCGATTTAGAAAAGATTGCTGTATGGTGTGGCAGGTGGCAGTTGACGCTAAATAACGAAAAGTGTGAGGTAATCCACATGAGTTCCAGAAGAAATCCGTTGGAATTCGATTACTCGATAAATAGTACAATTCTCAAGGCTGTCAATTCAACTAAATACCTGGGTATTAAAATTACGAACAACTTCAGTTGGAAAGACCACATAGATAATATCGTGGGGAAGGCGAGCCAAAGGTTGCGTTTCATTGGCAGGACACTTAGAAGATGCAACAAGTTCACTAAAGAGACAGCTTAAAGTACACTCGTTGGTCCTCTGTTAGAATATTGCTGCGCGGTGTGGGATCCTTACCAGGTGGGATTGACGGACGACATCGAAAGGGTGCAAAAAAGGGCAGCTCGTTTTGTATTATCACGTAATAGGGGAGAGAGTGTGGCAGATATGATACGCGAGTTGGGATGGAAATCATTAAAGCAAAGACGTTTTTCGTCGCGGCGAGATCTATTTACGAAATTTCAGTCACCAACTTTCTCTTCCGAATGCGAAAATATTTTGTTGAGCCCAACCTACATAGGCACGAATGATCATCAAAATGAAATAAGAGAAATCAGAGCTCGAACAGAAAGGTTCAGGTGTTCGTTTTTCCCGCGCGCTGTTTGGGAGTGAAATGGTAGGGAGATAGTATGTGGTTCTATGAACCCTCTGCCAAGAACTTAAATGTGAATTGCAGAGTAATCATGTAGATATAGATGTAGATGTAATGAGATTCCAGGCCGAATTGCGCGACACCACTGCAAAGGGGCCTGTTACTGTACAGAGTGAGCCGTGCGTGGCTCCTGTTCCCGCCATCATATATTTTACACCCTTTTTTTAACGTACTTCCACCTCACTACGTTAATTTTGTTGTGAACTGACAAGACAGCCAGTCCACAGTGACGGGTAACCGAAAGGCACGCGCTTAAACTCACGCAGGCTAGAGAGGTCTGAAACAGGATACGTAATGAATGCTATAAATAAAATTACTTTTTAATGCATTATGGGAACAGCAGTTATCAATGTCTTATAAATAATTACTACTAAAAACAGTCTTGATCACGATTTATTTAACAAGGTGACCGGTTTCGACCACTACTGTGGTCATCTTCAGACCTATAAGTTGTATACAAAGCTCTAATTACAGGGCTACATACATTAAACAAAATACATAAAGTTATAAAGCTATAAAACGTTGAATTACCATTGAGTAGGAACCTCTTTCTGTTGGAGAATCACTACTGGAGAAACCAGTGCACGTCTTACTATATATAATGGAGGCTCCACCCACTTCTGACTGCATGATGTCATTATTAACCAATGAGTTATAAGTCGAATTACAATTTAAAATTTCTTAGCTAAAAGAACATTGTCAAGAATTAGAAATAAATACACACTAAACTTAGCTTATTAAACAGCTATTGTCAATTAAGAAGCATTAAAAATATTTAAATATGTAGGAAAATGAACTTCGATTTGGCAGTACATGGGCTGCCCTCTCAAGGCCTGTCAGTGAACCATTTGGAATCACTGGTTGCTATGGTGAGGTTAGACGCCGTTGCAAAGATGAAGCAGCAGGCTTTTTTCACTGAAGTTGTTGTAGAGTCGATAGTCGAACTAGTGGTTGCCATGGTGAGGACAAACGCCAGTGCAAAGATGTGGCAGCAGGCTTCTTTCCAACGAAGTTATTGCGAAGTAGAATGGCAAAGACTGTGGCGTCAGATGATGTATTATTGAGCAGCAACTTGTCTATATTGAAACGAAAAGAGTAAGCTACAATAATCTGTAGCTGACATGTACACTACATGCTGCCCAAATACGATACGAAGTAGTTGTCCGCATATATGAAATATTATCTATGAAGTTGATATGTAGATTACATCAGCCTTTTTTTTTCATTTAAGGCATTGCTATTCCTCAGGTTATATGCCAGTCATATAAGTCGTGATCAAGACTGTTTTTAGTAGTAATTATCTATAAAGAAAAGTACGTAGCTTCTGGAATACTTAACTTTAATCCATCCTTGTTGTACATCGCTCTTGACAATACAAGTGAGACTCTGTAGATACATGCTAATTGCGCCTTGCTAGGTCGTAGCCATGGACTTAGCTGAAGGCTATTCTAACTATCTGCTCTGCAAATGAGCGAGGCTTCGACAGTGTGCATCGCTAGCTACGTCGTCCGTACAACTGGGGCGAGTGCTAGTACGTCTCTCGGGACCTGCCGTGTGGTGGCGCTCGGTCTGCGATCACTGACAGTGGCGACACGCGGGTCCGACATGTACTAATGGACCGCGGCCGATTTAGAGCTACCACTTAGCAAGTGTGGTGTCTGGCGGTGACACCACAAATTTTAATTACAAACTGTCACTGAGTTGCTGCTTTGCCTAACTGTGAGACGCGTTAGCAGTGCGTATCGATATATCCCCTCTCTTAGTATCTTTGCTCAACTGCTATTACTTGCCGGTCGTTGTCTGTCGTAAGGCTGTTCAGGTCGCGAGTTTGGGCTGCCAGTCAGTTGGAACGTGTCTGGAGCGCAGTCCGGACCTACCAGTCGAGGAGTTGTAATGCGGCACTAGTGCAGTCGGGTTGGAGCTGTCAGGTCTGCGTCGACATGGCTCGCCCGACCATTGCCGCCACGCATCACTTGGGCCGGGCCACGGTATGTGGAGACTCACTCATACTAAATGTAAACAAACCAAAGTAATTACAAAATATATGGGCCGCAAGTGTGGAGCAATACAGAGATACAGGCACAAGATACTTAAAGAAAAGCTATTACTAATAAATCATAGTCATACAGGTACTTTAGAACAAACGTAAGGAATCTTGGAGAAAAGATCAATATCTTTACGAATGGTCGCAAAGACAGATAAATGTTTTTAGAAACCATGGGAAACACGTGTTATCTTCAACTGTGGTTTCAACATTATATTAGAAATTTATTATGTACGTGGTGCCTCAAATGTGACGGACTACGGGTTATTAGCTTAATCTGCACATAGCAGCTCACAGATGATATAGTTAGGGAAAATGTGCGTATGTGTATTTCTTTTAACAGATTCATAGCGGCTATATCTACTAGATGTAACGTCTCGTTTTTCTCAGTGTAGCTCATTGAATGGTTTTTCCTTAGTAACGTGAGCTACGACTGTAAATTTGTTTTATTTATCAAGAGCAGGCCGAAGTGGCCGTGCGGTTCTAGGCGCTGCAGTCTGGAACCGCTTGACCGCTACGGTCGCAGGTTCGAATCCTGCCTCGGGCATGGATGTTTGTGATGTCCTTAGGTTCGTTAGGTTTAACTAGTTCTAAGTTCTAGGGGACTAATGACCTCAGCAGTTGAGTCCCATAGTGCTCAGAGCCATTTGAACCATTTATCAAGAGATAAAGCAAAGTTTGATACGTGAAAGAATTCTGAAAGGCCGATGGATCGCTTTATCGAAACAAAAGGAACGTTATTCCTTATAGATCACGCCTTCTAGCGGGACCAATCATAAAGATGCAGGATGCCTTAACGAAGAGCCGGCCGGGGTGGCCAAGCGGTTAAAGGCGCTACAGTCTGGAACCGCGCGACCGCTACGGTCGCAGGTTCGAATCCTGCCTCGGGCATGGATGTGTGCGATGTCCTTAGGTTAGTTAGGTTTAAGTAGTTCTAAGTTCTAGGGGACTGATGACCTTAGAAGTTAAGTCCCATAGTGCTCAGCGCCATTTGAACCATTTGAGCCTTAACGAAGAAGATATTAAAGTGAGCCAATCGGTCTCCATTATACTGACTACAAACTTAATTACGGAACATTCTCGAGAGACACGATCCTCCGACTGATTGACACTACAGAGAGCTTGATGAAAACTTTACCCCGAAATACAACCTACCACCTCATGGAAGCTATGCCGTTATCAGTGAAGTCTCAGCAAGCACCACTAGAACCGAAGTCCCTCGCTTGCCTTATTAAAGACGCCCCCCCCCCCCCCCCTCCCCGGGCTTGTCTCGTCGCCATCGATACCAATGCTAGCAAGATTCTTGCTAATGTTGTCCTATTTGCCTTGGTCTTTTCCGCGGTCATATAACATTCATGTTTCCATACACCGTTTACTCTTAAGTCAGTTGTTTGAAATAATTGTACAGCACGGTAACGGAACGAGTGCAAAACGTGCCATATTGCCTCCGCTGATCATGAGCAATATTTCTTTAGCCATTATATTTCTATGGTATGACAGTCCTCCAAGTCAGAAAGCTCTCTATTTTTCGTATTCCATTTATTTCTAGTTTTCTGTTATTTTTAATACTGCCCGTGACTGTGAGGGTTTCTTACGGTTTATCTCCTAGTTCGTTCCTTAGCCCCCTCTCTTAATATTTCCAACAACTGCATGAGTCTGCCGGCCGCAGTGGTCTCGCGGTTCTAGGCGCGCAGTCCGGAACCGTGCGACTGCTACGGTCGCAGGTTCGAATCCTGCCTCGGGCATGGATATGTGTGATGTCCTTAGGTTAGTTAGGTTTAAGTAGTTCTAAGTTCTAGGGGACTGATGACCACAGCAGTTGAGTCCCATAGTGCTCAGAGCCATTTGAACCATTTTTTTGCATGAGTCATTGTTCATTATACAAAAAGTTTTGCACAGTCGTCTCAATTTTTTTATTTTTTGCAGGAGGAGAAATGAGTTTTTTGAGAACATACTTGGAACATTTAGCTATAAGTTGGTATACAAAAGCATTTTCTTTCATTCACAGGTTAGCCATAATGGAACGTGAAGTAGTCGTAGCTTGCGACAACGGTCGGTGATGGAGTTCCTCTTCAAGACCGGCGATGACTCTGCCACATTGATACACAGGAAGTTGCTCCCTGTTTATGGGGAGGAAACAGTGGATAGTAGAAGTATCCAGCGGTGGTTGCAGTGGTTTAAAGGTTGCCGAAAGGTGAAGGCCTCCTTCGTCTGGGATCAGTGTGCTGTCATTTTCATTGACTTTTGGAACCTGGCTCCACAATTGACCGGGACCGTTACCGTTTGTCATTGGACAAGCTGCGACGTGCCATCAAGACCCACAGACCACAGCTTCAGGGTCAGCTCATCGGACTACACCATGACAATGCCAAACCCCACACAGCCCTTATGACGCAGGAGAAAATCAGGAAAGTGGGTTGGAAAATGGTTCCTCATCCACTCTACAGTCCGGACTCGGCTCAGTCTCATTTTTACCTCTTTGGTCGTATGAAGGCCCACCTGCGAGGTAAAACATTTGATAGTGAGAACGACCTTATTTCCTGTGTCAAGCGATGGTGTAAAAGTCAATCCCCAGAATTTTACCAAAGTGCATTTACATCATGTAAAGAACGCTGGACCAGATGCGTCACAGCTGATGGAGGCTACATTGAGTAGTCTCAGTGTGAAACTTCTTAAAATTAAAATTATTTACTTAGACTGAAATAATTGAGAAGGTGCAACTTCTACGTTTTTTGATTCTGAAACCGCTGAGTGAAATTGAATGCAAGTGTCACGTTGCTAGTCTTTATCATTTCAACTCTGACCTACAGAATTTTCCCTGACAAACAGAACTCAGACTTTTCCTGTTGATTAATTATTCACAATATTCAAGGATAACGCCATCTGACTGCTTTTAAATTAACTCAAAAGAATTGCCCTGAATCACTAGAAATCCTGACAATAACCTACACATTACATAAGTCACTTACCTCACAAAAATCTTCATTACCCGAACTACATCAATGCCGGAAGCACCAATACTGCCACATAATAAAAAATTCGAACTACTGAAGGCTCTAACTACTAATAGACATGTGGTTAGCAAAGGAAAGATTTTGTTGTAGAGCGAACAATGTATTTACGAAATTTTATCGTAATCAAGTGATAACCAGTTCAAAAAAATTATATAATCATCAGTAATAAATCTCCGTGACGGATACACATTGAGACCGTCCGCTCGTGCTAATACTGCAAACCTCCAACACTGCTAATTATTAACCTCTAAGCTCCGTAACTGCTGTCTACTCACTCCCAACTTTCCATCACTTCTCGCTGTTCATCTCCAACTTCCATCACGCTGACTGTTAACTTCCAACTGCAAGTCCGACCAGCCTCAGAGATTCTCTTATAGACTGCGCACAACGCAGTCAGAGATTTAATGCAGAGCGCTACATAGCGCTGCCAACATACAAACACCTAAACAGGCTACTTACAAATGTGTAGATAAATGTTCCGAGTATGTTCACAAAAAATTTCATTTTCCTCCTGCAAAAAATAAAAAAAATTAGACGACTGTGCAAAACTTTTTGAACATCCTTTGTATCTTGTAAATACGTCAGCAGCATAGGCTGGAACAGTTATCTTTCGAACTCCGGTGTTCAGGTCTGCCACTTTCCTTGACAGTCATTATTCTATTCGATTAAACGAAAGGGCGAAAGTCTCCTCACTTTGCTTCATATTTTCATGACATTTAGCGTGTTTAACTTTACGTTATTTTTTAAATAGCCTTTAGTTTTTCTTTTCACTTTTTTTAGTTATCAGTCTTATAACTGGCTGACGGAACCCACTGGAATTCCGCTCATGTGGCAACCTCTTCGTCTCAGAGTAGCAACTGCACCGTACGTCCTCATTTATTTGCTATATGTATTCCATTCCCTGTTTTCCTCTACAGTTTTTACCCTCAACAGTTCCCTCTAATACCATAGAAGTTATTCCAGACCTCTTCATATATGCCTTGTCATCCAGTCCCGTCTTCCTGTCAGTGATTTCAATATGTTCCTTTATTCGCAGATTCTAAGAAGAATCTCGTCTCACTTTATCAGTCCTCCCAGTTTTCTAGAGCACAGCAACTGAAACGCTTCGATTTCTCCTTTTCCGCTTTTATCGGAATCCATGGTTCACTAACACAGACACTACGCTCGAAACGTACATTCTCAGAAATTTCTACCTGAAATTAAGGTCTATGTTTAACACAGAACTCTCTTGCTCAGGTGTGCCGCCTTTGACTGTGCTAGGGTGTTTTCAGTGTCGTCCTTCTTCTTTTGTCTTACGTAGTTCCGTATCTAAATTAAAAATCTTCCTTAACGTCATCGACTTCGTAGTCACCAGTTCTAATAAGTTTTATCGCTAATCCCATTTCTGCTTCTCCCCATAACTTGCGAATTCCTCGGCTTACACTCATCCCATATTCAGTTCTCACGACAATGTTCATTCCTTTCAGCACGTCCTGCATTTCTTCTACACTTTCACGGAGAGTCGCAATATCGCCAGCGAATCTCGTCATTGGTGGCCTTCACCTTGAATTACAATCCTACTCACGAACCCTTCTTTTATTTCCGTTATTATTTTATCGATGTGTACATAGAACAGCAGGGACTGACCACTGCATCCGTGTCTTACACTCTTTTTAAACCGATCGCTTAGTTCTTCGTCTCGCATTCTTATTTTTCCACTTAGTTCTTGTGCATATTATACATTAACCGTCCCTCCCTATAGCGTACTGTTATTTTTATCAGAATTTCGAACATCTAGCACCATATTACTCTGAGAAATGCTTTTTCTGAGTCGACAAATCCTTTTAACGCGCCTTGTTTTAAGTCTTCTTTCCAGTGTGGAACACAACATCAAGACTGGCTCTTTGGTGCTTTTACCTTTCCTATGTTGTCTATCTCTCTCTGTTATTTGATTTCAGGTCTTAAGCTCTTACTGCAATACTGGATCCCCTTTCATATCTACTCCTATGACATCAGACATCTTCAGTGTACTCTTTCCGCATGTCCTCCCCCTCTCCTTTGCGTTTGTCAGTGGAATATCCATTACACTCATAGGGTTCCACGTTGCAGGCTCTACTTTTAATTTAACCGAAGTTTAATATTATTGTTCTCTATGGTAAACCAGTTTTTCCGACTACTATTTCTTTGTTTCCTCAGATTTTTCCTACGGCCATTTTACTTCGGGTTCCCTGCACTTCCTATTTATATCACTGTTACGTGACTTATATTTTTGCATTCCTGTGTTTCTCTGAATATTTGAGTACTTGATACTTTCGTTGACCACATGAATTATTTCTTCAGTTACCGTAGGTTACTCTGCCGTTATCTTTCTTATACTTGCGTTTGCCCGTGCAACATCCGTGACTCTCCTTTTTACAGATAGCGATTCCTCTTCGGTTCAACTGCCTGCAATGGTATTCAATATCGCGGCGTCCACAAAATTTCAAACTTATCATTTCTCTGCACTTCCCAATTCCACTCCTTTTCACACTGATTCTTCTCCCTCTCTTGAAATACATACATCTCTCTGAAGTCGACATAAAGCGGTTACGTCTTTTATTCCATACTCTGAAATTTTTTTCACTTATCTGTCTAATAAAATGTAGGTGTACTGTTGTCGAGTTTTCTAAAGCTTGTCACCTTGAAGGGCGAATTTCTCATACACACATCAAAAACAGTTTTGCATCACCTCGGTTCCGGGAGTTCCGGAACCTATCCATAAAATTGGAATAGAGGTCAACATAAACATCATTTCCGCCCTTTTGATTGCTCATGAAAACCACATATTGCATATTGTACCATCATACAGCCAGACCTTCAGAGGTGGTGGTCCAGATTGCTGTACACACCGGTACCTCTAATACCGAGTAGCACGTCCTCTTGCAGGGATACATGCCTGTACTCGTTATGGTATACTACCCACAAGTTCATCAAGGTACTGTTGGTCCAGATTGTCCCACTCCTCAAGGTCGTTTCGGCGTAAATCCCTCAGAATGGTTGATGGATCACGTCGTCAATAAATATCCCTTTTCAATCAATCCCAGGCATATTCGATACGATTCATGTCTGGAGAACAAGCTGGCCACTCTAGTCGAGCGATGTCGTTATCCTGAAGGAAGTCATTCACAAGATGTGCACGATGGGGGCGCAAAATTGTCGTCCATGAAACCTAATGCCTCGCCAATATGCGGCCGATATGATTGCATTATCGGTCGGAAGATGGCATTCACGTATCTTACAGCCGTTACGGCGCCTTCCATGACCACCAGCGGCGTACGTCGGCCCCACATAATGCCACCCCCAAACAGCAGGGAACCTCCACCTTGCTGCACTCGATGTACAGTGTGTCTATGGCGTTCAGCCTGACTGGGTTGCCTCCAAACACGTCTCCGACGATTGTTTGGTTGAAGGCATATGCGACACTCATCGGTGAAGAGCACGTGATGCCAATCCTGAGCTGTTCATTTGGCATTTTGTTAGGCCCATCTGTACCGCCATGCATGGTGTCGTGGTTGCAAAGGTGGACCTCGCCATAGACGTCGGGAGTGAAGTTGCTCATTATGCAGCCTATTGCGCACAGTTTGAGTCGTAACATGACGTCCTGTGGCAGCACGAAAACCATGATTCAACATGCTGGCGCTGCTGACAGGGTCCTTCTGAGCCGTAATCCGTAGGTATCGGTCATCCACTGCAGTAGTAG
Organism: Schistocerca nitens; assembly: GCF_023898315.1. Classification (NCBI taxonomy): domain Eukaryota; kingdom Metazoa; phylum Arthropoda; class Insecta; order Orthoptera; family Acrididae; genus Schistocerca; species Schistocerca nitens. The sequence continues at coordinate 1,187,565,009 of NC_064614.1, read as the reverse complement.
TCCTTGGTCAGCCTCAGCTAGGCATGTCATCGACAGTTCTTGTCTCTCTGTATCTCCTCCATATCCGAACAACATCGCTTTGGTTCACTCCGAGACACCTGGACACGTCGCTTGTTGAGAGCCCTTCCTGGCACAAAGTAACAATGCGGATGCGATCGAACCGCGGTATCGACCGTCTAGGCATGGTTGAACTGCAGACAACACGAACCGTATACCTCCTTCCTGGTGGAATGACTGGAACTGATCGGCTGTCGGACCCCATCCGCCTAATAGGGGCTGCTCATTCATGGGCGGGTTTAGTGACACCTCTGAACAGTCAAAGGGACTGTGTCTTTAGTACAATATCCACAGTCAACGTCTATCTTCAGGAGTTCTGGGAACCAGGGTGATGTGTGTATGTGAAGTGAGACGCTAAACTGTAAGTTCACAGTCTCATAAATCATAATTAGAAGTTTAGTTCTTCCGTAATTAGTGTGTCATTGACTGTTCCTTCTTGAGGATGGTGCATAGGCTCTGATTTCACCTATTACAGTTCTCCACAAATAAATAATCAAACTATGTTGTTTCTCTTGGAGATATGTATTCTCTATTTATAAAATCTCTACGTGTTTATCAGCCTCTTGTGCCTGTCCATTCTTTCTTTTCTCCAAAACTTTCAGCATTTCTTCCGGAGTTGATTCTGCTTCAGTCTCTGCGGTTGTTGTCTTTACCTTAATTAGAGTTTAAGAGATTTTAAAAGACTGACAGAAAAGTAGACAACCAGCTGCCTTATTTACCAAAAATTTTGGCATATGAACATATTCGCACTTTTTTGTGCTGAAACTGAGTAGCAAAGCTACAGTAACGGTGGAAGACAGAGAAGACTGTGTCAGTGGGAGAGGAAGAGATGGGAGAAAGTGATGATGGGAGAGAGAAAGTGGCAGTGAAAGAGAGTGATGGAAGAAAACAACAGCAGTGGGAGCCAAAGAGAGAGGAGATAGTGGCGGTCAGTGAGAAACAGTAGCAGTAAAAGAGAAAGAGCGAGGAATGGAGATAGTAGTGGGAGCAAAATGGAGACTGTGGAAATGAAAAAGAGAGATTGCTTGGAGTGTCCAGAGTCTCCTTCTTCCCCAGACCGCCGAACATTGACACGTACGTATGAGGGACTGCATATTTTGGGCTGACAATTTGAAATGTTGAGTATAGGAGAAAAAAAAGTTGAATGGCGCAGAATTTTTGAGCTGCTGAGGTATAATAGAGACAGTGTCGTTGGGAAACAAAGAAAAAAGGAAGCAGTGAAAGAGCAAGAGAAGACAGTGGTAGTGAAATATATTGTAAATACTGCAGACAGAGTAAATGAGAGATGGAAGATAGTGGCAGTGGGAGAGAAAAGCAGAAGCTCCCAAAGTAAGTGAGAGAGAAGCGGTGTCAATGGGGGAGAAAAAACAAGTGCGGACAGTAGCAGCAAAAGATAGGTGCCTACATGTCCGCTAGTCGCCGATTTGGGGAGGGGAGGAGGGTAGTGAACTTTTGTCAGTTTTCCCCCATCTTCCTACAACTACTTGTTAAAAAATATTCCCAATTCCCCTATACCTTACACATACACGTGGAAGTTTCCCACTGCTGGGGAGTACGAATGTTTAGCTACAAACAGACTTAATGAAAGGATTTAGAAAGTTCTGCGATTATGTGCGTATCCCAAAACTCCTGTTGACGATAGAGGAGTGAGGACTGACCATGAGACAACTGGGTCTCTACTTTTCTGTCAGAGTCTTTTGAAAAGGAACACCTTCACCTTTTTTCTTCACCTTTTTTGTGATCCGACAGGAACAAATTTCCGCTGGTAAGGTACCTCCAGGAAATTCGATTGTTATTTTGCCCAACACTTCACTTTGGTAAAACAACGTACAGAAGGACTCCTGTTGTTCAATTGCAAAAACTTGAAATAATTTTTGTAACAATCAAAACTGGTCATGGAGAATTTTGTGGTGCTACTGGTGCTGAGGTTTTTAAAAAAAAATTGAATATAATAATTAAGATATTACATTTTTTGACACCGGGTTGGGTTTCTTCGACACCAAATAGGTTTTGAACTCAGTGAAGCCGGCCGGAATGGCCGAGCGGTTATAGGCGCTACAGTCTGGAACCGCGCGACCGCTACGGTCGCAGGTTCGAATCCTGCCTCGGGCATGGATGTGTGTGATGTCATTAGGTTAGTTAGGTTTATGTAGCTCTTAGTTATAGGGGACTGATGACCTCAGATGTTAAGTCGCAAGGCGCTCAGAGCCATTTGAACCATTTTTGAATCAACTCCGTCAAATCTGTTGAGAGGCATGTCCCTGTAAATAACGCATTAAACATTTAGGTTTGTTTCTCTCATACGTCGTCCTAATATTTATCGTATGGATTTACGAAGGAGTGCTGTGCGAAAATATCTAACCATGATGGCACGACTGTGCTTTAGGAGGAGGCGAGTGTCGGTTTTCCGCCTGTAGCTTGCCGGAGTCCGGGGTTCTCGTCTGTCGGCCAGCTGGTGAACCGGGCGCCATCGACCGGCATGTATATTCATGTGTAACGGCCGCCTGCAGTACCGGTCTTGAATTATTACGCCACAGCCGCGTGGCGCAAACTTTCCGCACGGTCTCGTGGACACAATTAGGGCGGACGCGAAGCCCGGCCACCTGAGCGCCGAGGTCGCTGGCGCACAAAAGCTGCCTTGCCAGCAATGCGCGTGCCGTGACGTGGCAGTGGCGCGGATGCCACACACACGCGCAAGGCTACCGCATTGTCTACCGTGCACGACGTGCCAACAGTGTGTAGCTCAATAAGAGCATCGTATTGCTTTGATGATACTCCTAGCTTATTGCGACGTCCTATTCGTCGAAAGTGCAACGCTACGAGAACTGCATAATACCAGATTATCATACATAACACATAAAGGGATGAATTTCACTTACTATTGACAGCGTATACAGGGTGTTACAAAAACGTACGGCCAAACTTTCAGGAAAAATTCCTCACACACAAATAAAGAAAAGAAGTTACGTGGACATGTGTCGAGAAACGCTTAATTTCCATGTTAGAGCTCATTTTAGTTTCGTCAGTATGTACTGTACTTCCTCGATTCACCGCCAGTTGGCCCAATTGAAGAGAGGTAATGTTGACTTCGGTGCTTGTGTTGACATGCGACTCATTGTTCTACAGTACTAGCATCAAGGACATCAGTACGTAGCATCATCACGAACGTGGTTTTGCAGTCAGTGCAATGATTACAAATGCGGAGTTGGCAGATACCCATTTGATGTATGGATTAGCAAGGAGCAATAGCCGTGGCGCGGTACGTTTGTATCGAGACAGTTTTCCAGAACGAAGGTGTCCCGACAGGAAGACGTTCGAAGCAATTGATCGGCGTCTTAGGGAGCACGGAACATTCCAGCCTATGACTCGCGACTGGGGAAGACCTAGAGCGACGAGGACACCTGCAATGGACGAGGCAATTCTTCGTGCAGTTGACGATAACCCTAATGTCAGCGTCAGAGAAGTTGCTGCTGTACAAGGTAACGTTGACCACGTCACTGTATGGAGAGTTCTACGGGAGAACCAGTTATTTCCGTACCATGTACAGCGTGTGCAGGCACTATCAGCAGCTGATTGGCCTCCACGGGTACACTTCTGCGAATGGTTCATCCAACAATGTGTCAATCTACATTTCAGTGCTAATGTTTTCTTTACGGATGAGGCTTCATTCCAACGTGATCAAATTGTAAGTTTTCACAATCAACATGTATGGGCTGACGAGAATCCGCACGCCATTGTGCAATCACGTCATCAACACAGATTTTCTCTGAACGTTTGGGCAGGCATTGTTGGTGATGTCTTGATTGGGCCCCATGTTCTTCCACCTACGCTCAATGGAGCACGTTATCATGATTTCATACGGGATACTCTACCTGTGCTGCTAGAACATGTGCCTTTACAAGTACGACACAACATGTGGTTCATGCACGATGGAACTCCTGCACATTTCAGTCGAAGTGTTCGTACGCTTCTCAACAACAGATTCGGTGACCGATGGATTGGTAGAGGCGGACCAATTCCATGGCCTCCACGCTCTCCTGGCCTCAACCCTCTTGACTTTCATTTATGGGCATTTGAAAGCTCTTGTCTACGCAACCCCGGTACCAAATGTAGAGACTCTTCGTGCTCGTATTGTGGACGGCTGTGATACAATACGCCATTCTCCAGGGCTGCGTCAGCGCATCAGCGATTTCATGCGACGGAGGGTGGATGCATGTATCGTCGCTAACGGAGGACCTTTTGAACATTTCCTGTAACAAAGTGTTTGAAGTCACGCTGGTACGTTCTGTTGCTGTGTGTTTCCATTCCATGATTAATGTGATTTGAAGAGAAGTAATTAAATGACCTCTGATATGGAAAGTAAGCTTTTCCGGACACATGTCCACATAAAACATTTTCTTTCTTTGTGTGTGAGGAATGTTTCCTGAAAGTTTGGCCCTACCTTTCTGTAACACCCTGCATACTGTGATTATTAAATCGTGTGCAATAATTTTTAGAAAACGACTGTCGTCAGTATTACCCCATCGCAACGTAATTTTTTGCAAGGGAACATCGTTTTTGATATAGAAAACAACGAAAGGTGCAAAATTGAGTTATTTTTATTGAAGGGGGGGTAGGACGTGAAACGGGCCGACTGGGAGCAGGGGAGGCACCACAGGACATTTAAATTTACACTGTCCATACTTTTACAAACAAATCGATAAAACTTTGTTAGCATGACCAGGAAGGATTCAGGATTCACACTCATAGCAGAGGAAGTTCAAAAACATAACAAAACAATTTTTTTTTACATGTGAAATTTCATCATTTTTTCAATTGGTATTAGCTGCTTTTGTTGCTGTAGGTACACTTTTCTTCATAAGTAAGAGAGATTCTTCGATTAATTTTGCACAACAGACGAACCATACCTACAGGTGTATGAAACTCTAGAATTTCCCAAATCTGTTAAAAACTGTGCTAAAAACTGAGATAATTAACTATAAAATTCGAGTTTTCTCTAAACAAGAAGTTTAAAACGTAACAGCTCATTCATTTTTCCATAGATTAAATAAATTCTAGAGTTTCATACAGCTGTAAGTATGGTTTGTAAGCTGTGCAAAATTCATCGAAGAATATCTCTTACTTCAGAAGAAAAGTGTACCTATAGCAACAAATGCAGCCAACAGTAAGTGAAAAAAACCATGAAATTTCACATTCAAAAAAATATTATTTTTTCGTGTTTTTGAACTTCCACTGCTACGAGTGTGAATCCTGAATCCTTCCTGGTCATGCTGACAAAGTTTTATGAATTTATTTGTAAAAGTATAGACAGTGCAAATTGAAATGTCCTGTGGCGCCTCTCCTTCTCGAAGTTGGCCCGTTTGACGTCCTACCCCCCCGTAAGTCATAACTGATATCGGGTATGACAACCAATCCTCAGATCATCCAAACAGAAAAAAATGGTGTATTGCTTGAAAGCACGCAGACCACGTTAATATTGTACATATTTGTCTCTAAGCGAAGTTTTTCAGTGACCATTCTCAGAACAAACATAGAACTCTGTCACTGCTTGCCGGTGGTCACTGAAAAACTTGAGCTGGACACAAATAAGTACAATATTTACATGGTGTCCGTGCTGTCACGGAATACACCATTTTTTTCTGTTTGAATGATGTGAAAATGGGTTCTGATACCTGAAACTGCTCATCAATAAAAAAAAAAAAAAGAATCTCACGAAGTTAGTTGTTTTCTACATCAAATTGGTTAACACAAGCTGCTGCCCTGTTATTAGCCCGGGATGCTGGAAATTCAAAAAGAAAGCTCATTCTCAGACGGTATTTTTCTGTGAAACAATTGATAGAGAAACAACATGAATTCAATCTAGTGACTCTTTTTGTCTTCCTTGAGCATGAAGAAGAGTTTGATAGAGTAGGTCTAGAGAAAATGTGTGAAATTTTAGGAAATATATGGAACACATTTCACCTTATAAGAGTTGTATGGGGTGATATAACAAAATATAAATAAAAGTAATAGAGCGCTGACGTAATATTTATGAAGTAACCCAGGAATTAGACAATGCTATTCCACTCTTTAATGGTATATGGACGATGTAATCAAAACTTGGGCACGGAGAGTAAACCCTTTTAAAATTAATAATGTGGATGTTAGTATAATGCTTTTTATTGACGTCCAGTCGGAATGAAAATGACTTAAAGGAACTGTATTTATTGAAATAAAGTAGCCAAAGAACACAATCTGAACATCTCCGTTACGAACACAAAATTCTTGATATTCTTAGGACAACCGCCCACGGGAGTTAATATCGAAATTGACAAGCACATCGTAGATCAAGTTTAAACATTTAAATTTTTACGGTTCACAACAAGATATGCAACACTGTATTTTGTATATAAAGGCAAGACATTCTTAAACGCTGTCAGCAACAATCTCGAAACGTTCTTGACTGATTTATTTCAAACTTTTGCACGATACTCTAATTAACAGTGATGGGGTACATATTTTTTTAAACAACAGTGTACAAGTTTTCTGTTAAAACAGACTGCGAGAAAGACAGTACTGTGGTATGCTGTGAGAATGTGTGGTTTGGTTTTCTTTCTCTCAGTCAGTTTTAATTACGGTACCTCGTCATTTAAGCCATTAGACAAATTGTTTCTCCCATATATGTTTTTTCTCCTTATGTATAACTTTAAACAAAAATTATATTACCAACAATGTACTATTTTGTATTCTTCGTCGCAATCGGTTTTAACAGAGAACAGGTAAGTTGTATTATGGCTTATAGACTTAGAGTTAGAATACTACTACAGAATATGAATGCTTCAAAACTTTATAATCCTACCCGTTCGCAGGTTTAAAACCAGGCGGAATACTGTAGCTAAAGCGACCATCCTCACTGATCCACCAGCTGGAGATTTTCCCTCTCTCATTCTCAGCACATCAATGATCCCAACCGATTTCACAATTTCTTTTTAGCAATTTCACTTTTGTATCAAGGTTTCCTTTGCAGTAACAATACACGAGGCTCAAGGTCAGAGAGATGGGGCAAAAGGAGATGGACAGACAGGGAGGGAGATAAAATCGCCATAGAGAGGAGAAAGGAGGAAATGGACACCGAAAGGAGGAGGAGGAGATGGGCAGAGAGGGGAGGAGAAGGTGATTAATATAGAGAAAGAGAGGGTGGAGAAGTAGATTAGGGCGTATTCCCGATTGCCATACGTATTTAGCAATTGCGAAGCATTGCTGGGTTCGCTAGTGAATACAAAATAAGTCAGACCTATTTCACTGTTTCTGTGGAACTACACACAGAGCGCTGCAAAAGAAATCTCACCAAAGACACTTAATTGAACTCTGTAAAACAATGGGAAAACCAGTACTGATTTACGGATGCGAAATCTGGGCCGTTAACAAGAGAGATGAAAAGAAAATGGAAGAATGTTCAGTGAACTTCCTCAGGTACATGTCTGGATAAGAAGCGAAACTATAATATTCGAGCTGAACTAAATATACAAAACAGAAAAATTCACACAATGAAGAAACATCAGATAAGATAGAAAGAACACATAAACCGTATGCCAGATGAAAGAATTACGAAAACAATAAAACAGTTTAATCAAGAGGTTTTTTTATTTCGGCCGTCTCAGTTGCACTGATACAAAGTTTTTGCTGTAGTGGTTATATAAATGCAACTGAGGTAGACAAAGTAAAATCTTCGTCCAGTTGCCTCAATACTGTACAGTAACGGACCTACCATCCCGCGGCAGCATGCCTCGAATAAACTAAGTTGAAATATTGTTACTATTCTTGGTAAATGAGAGGTCATTGTCCAGTCATACTGTTGGACATCTGGTTTTCGTAAATCACTGGAAGTGAATGATAGAATGGTTCTCGCAGTACGGCCACGGCTGATAATTTTCCCTTTCTTTGTCGAGATGGCCTAAAGTTCCGTCTCTAACAATCATAGTTTTGACGAGCGCAGACAGCTTAAACTTCTTTCACACCATAATTACGCGAGAAAAACATTTAGACGCATATGGCAAATTGTCGTTATGCGTTCTTCAGTACGCAGTGCTTAAAATCGCAGTGAGTGCCGTGTCATAATTTGATACCGAATTATTTCGTTACAACTGCGCAAATGTTTCACCCTAACATTTTTCTTTTGATTTGTCAGAAACAACAAAAAATGTACTTCAGGTAACCGCTCCGAAGGCACAGCTGAATTTATCTATTCTGGTCTGCGTGCATGGTGTGGCTAAACGGTCGAAATTGCTCACCTGTCAGTTCAGTGTTTGCGAAAGCAGTGGGGCGAAAGCTTTCCGAACGAGAAAGAATGCAGACAGTGTGAAATTCCAAGCATAAAACTTGTCCTTTATGAGAACAGGTTTGCAGCGCGCGTAAATGTGTCCGCAAAAGTCGAAGGTCTACTATTGTGCGATTGTTGACCAGTCGATATAAAAAAACAAGGACGTGGACGTCAACCATATATGAGTCTGTAATTGTCTCTGGATCACCCATTATCATCATATATTAATATGTAATGATAATTAAATAGACACCCTAGCTGCAAGCAGGCGTTGATACACTTCATTGGGGACATGTTGAAAACGTGTGTGCCCCGACCAGGACTCGAACCCGGGATCTCCTGCTTACATGGCAGACGCTCTATCCATCTGAGCCACCGCGGGCACAGAGGATAGTGCGTCTGCAGGGACTTATCCCTTGCACGCTCCCCGTGAGATCCACATTCCCAACATGTCCACAACACTACATTCGTAGTGCGCCTAATAGATGTTTGCCCATCATACTCATTACTCGTGGCAGATTAATCTACCATGTCCCGTACGAGTTCGGGCATAGCGTGTGCGTTCGCACAAGAAGATCAAAGGCCGGGAACCCATATTTTTAACTATATATGACGGTAGTATCTATTCCTGAGAGATGGATAGAGCGTCTGCCATGTAAGCAGGAGATCCCGGGTTCGAGTCCCGGTCGGGGCACACATTTTCAACATGTCCCCAATGAAGTGTATCAACGCCTGCTTGCAGCTAGGGTGTCTATTTAATTATCATTTCATTTCGAGCAAAGCTGCATTGTCATCGACGGTAACCGTTCTTTCAGGAACAGATACTACCGTCATATATAGTTAAACATTAATATGTTCTGGGACACCAGTTGTTGTCCTACATTAATATATTCTGGGACACCACTTGCAGTACATTGCGTCACCTGCAGTTGCTATAATTATTGGTAGTCCATAGTAACAACAGTACTAAGAATAGGGTGACATTCTCAGATTCATTTGTTGGAAGACTTTATGCATGAGTGTAATGTGTTGAAGCCGCGTACATTTGTCTAAATGAAATTATTAAAAAAACGTGTGGAGGTAATCGAGTGGAATAAGAAACTCAACAGCTGGAAAGAAACTTTCGTTCCTTTTTGGTTCATTCATCCAAAGCAAATAATTAACGTTGCTTTTGATGACAACCTGGAAAAAAAGACAGGTGTTAACCGTTAACTAATCCGGAACGTCTATTCTTGTTTATTTTTTTCTGCATCCACTTCATCGACTTGAAAGAAAATATCCTATAGTAGCTGTGGAATAAACTGGACAGCTTCTTGCTGGATATGAATGTATATGGACCTCAAGAATGCACGTATTTCTTCGAACCTGACAAACGTGGTGGAATGTGAGAGTAAACTACTGGGGTGGCGCATGAGTCCGTAGTGTTTTTCCATACGTTTTAATAAACGCAACACATACACATAACAGAGAATTTAATAATCAACGATGTAGTCTCCTTCACTAATTACAACAGTCTGCCAACGATAGGGTAACTTTTCGAGTCGCGGCTGTAGAAATCACGTGGTTCTGAGGCGAAGAACTCGTCGAGCCATGCTCAGAGAGCATTTTCCAGCGGAAAGGAATTTCTTTGAAGGTTGCTCAATTTAGAGCGTAAAGGGTGAAAATTTCAGGGCGCAAGATCAGATATAGAAAGGTCCGGGCGCACATGTCCGGGCCGTGTCAGGACCGAGCGTCGTATGGTTGATGGTCACGTAGGCTTCGCATATGTTAATGGAGAGCTGGCGGCCATATCTCGTGCTCTTGAGTACATCCGCTCATGCCCTGGCGAGTTATTTCTCCTGTGTACTGACTCACTAAGCAGCCTACAAGCTATCAACCAGTGGTACCCTCGCCACTCTCTGGTAGCGTCCATTGAGGAGTCCATCTATGCCCTGGAACAGTCCCGCCGTTCCGTGGTGTTTGTGTGGACCCCAGGACACGTCGGAATCCCCGGCAACGAACTTGCCGACAGGCTGGCCAAACAGTCGACGCGGAAACCGCTTCTGGAGATAAGACATCTCCGAAGCTGACCTGCGTTCTGTCTTACACCGCAGGGTTTTCCGGCTTCGGGAGACGGAATGGCATAACAGCACGCACAACAAACTGCGTGTCATTAAGGAGACTATGAATTTGTGAAAGTCTTCCATGCAGGCCTCTAGCAGGGAATCATTTGTCCTCTGCCGGCTCCGCATTGGCCATACTTGGCTAACGCATTGTTACCTCCTCCGTCGCGAGGACCCACCTCAGTGTCGCTGTGGCTCCCAAATGACAGTCGTCCACCTCCTGCTGGACTGCCCACCTTTAGCCGCTCTGTGGCAGACTTTTAACTTTCCCAGCACCCTGCCTTCGGTGTTAGGTGACAGTCTCTCCACAGCAGCTTCAGTTTTACGTTTTATTCGTGAGGGTGGGTTTTATACTTTTATGTAGGTTTTAGCGCATGTCCTTTGTCCCTCTGTGTCCTCCACCCTGGTGCTTTTAGGATGGAGGTTTTAATGTGTTGCAGAGTGACTGGCTTTCTCTTTTTATTCTCGTGGTTGGTCAGCCACTGTAATCTGCTTTCATGGTTTACTCTCTTCTGTTTCTAGCGTCTGTCTGTTGTTTTCTTGTCCTCTTTTGTTCCTTTTAGTGCTCGTTGCCTTCCCTGTGTTCTTATGGCTTCTCCTTTCTTTCCGTTTTGTGTTATATGTTTCGTCCGTTTTATTCTCACACTTGTTTCATTGTTTTATTAGGAACAACGGACCGATACCTCGTAGTTTGGTCCCATCTCCCGCTTTCAAACCAACCAACCAACCAACCAACCAACCACCCGAGCGTCGTACGTATGATGCCCGTTTCTCTAGGAACCACACGTAACCGAGGCTCGTCGACATTCCTGTTGTTCCTTGTGGTGTCTCGGAAGTGTTTGTGAAAGCTGTAAATATGTTTGCTAATTGTCGTAATAGTGGATTAGGACTTACTGCACTTGCTTTAGAGGAAGAAGAAAAAGAAACAAGTCAAAAACAAGAAGAAATATGTGGCTCCACAGTGCCTGGAAAACGAGATCAGTACAGGGAGAGTTTTGAACATTATTTACCCATCTCAGGGATGACGAGACCGAGTTCTATAAATATTTTAAGATGAAGTAGTACATTAAAAAATCTAGAGCCATAACTAAGAAAAAACGACACTTCCTAGAGACTACCATTTTCACTCAAAGAACTCGTGACTCTTTTTTAAAGATAGGTTCAGAAAACAGTAACAGAAGGTAAAAGAAGTTACGAAAAACTTACGAACTTCTTCTATTAGTCCATTTGGCACTCTGTTTTCTAATGTCCACAGCTCCGCTCACCATCTCCAGATGACAATATGACAATAAACTCAAATACCAACAGTAAACTACAAATAATAACTGACAACTGATAAATAAACCCATAGCAACTGGAATAAAAACATGCAAAACAAAAACGTTACCAACGATTCACCAACCTAATATATTACGAATGTCATCACACTGTCATAATTCTAAATTGTTTCAAACATCATTGTCCGCATTCACGAGAATGCGCTTATTTTCTTTTCATATGGGAAATTATCTTTCTGGCTAAGTCTTGGTTAACGAAATTTCACAGCAACGTTATATATTTCAGCATTTCATTTGGTTGGTTGGTTGGTTGATTTGGGGAAAGGGTCCCATCGGATTAGGGAAGGAAGAAGAAGGAAGTCGGCCGTGTCCTTTCAAAGGAACCAACCCGGCATTTACCTGAAGTGATTTAGGGAAATCACGGCAAACCTAAATCGGGATGACCGGACACGGTATTGAACCGTCGTCCTCCGAAAGTGCGAGTTCAGTGTGCTAACCACTGCGCCACGTCGCTCGGTGGCATTTCATTTATTCTGCCTTTAATAGAGTTACTGTTTCGACTGCCATCGAATAATAATTCTTGCCACATTTTCAGCGATTGAAATGTCATTTAACGCTAAAACTCAGAGTGAGGTAACCTTATGACAGTGGAACCCAGTGAGGATTCTCGTAGTAGGGGAGGAAACGCTACGCACAAAACACGTCACACACACTACGATCCGACGCCCACAAGACCAGTGTCACTAACGATATACTATGCGTTAGATATGTGATACTTACGCGTAAAATTAGACCAAGAAGTCGATTTAATGTTGAAGACTCTCAATTATTTATTTGCTATACATATTCCGGAATAAAATTCAGTCATCAGTTACAAATACATTTTTATTTCGCTTTACTGTTTTCGAGAAATTAATTTGTCATCTTTCGAAACTTATTATTGGTTTAGGAGATAGATGTAGCTTACTCATAGAAGCATAATGCCATGATATGTCCCAAAGTGTACATATTGTACCTATATGCGACTCAGTTACTGTAAACCGTCAATCAGTTTTTACAGTAATCACATAAAAAATTTACATTTTTGGATATAAACTGGAGAGCCGAAGAAACTGGTACACCAGTCTAACATAGTGTTGGGTCCCCTCGAGCACGCAGAAGTGCTGCAGCACAACGTGGCATGGTCTCGACTAATGTCTGTAGTAAAAGTGTATTTGCAAGCGAGGACTGAATTTTATCCTGAAATATATACTGCAGTTACTGAGGCATGAAGGAAATAATTTTTTATATGGCAAGCACGGCGAAAGATAGCTACAGAATTTCAAAATACTATTTTAATTAAAACTGTTTGACCCTTCACGATGCGAGTCAAGATACAAAATCATTATTAATCATAAAACCTTTTGACCCCTTATGATGTGAGTCTACATAAAAAATCATTATTAATCACGTGAAACAAAAAAAAAATCAGTCGTGCAGTATCTGAAGCAGAAACACACTGTGCATGGAACAACCAGTGAAAGTAGCCAGGCTACAAGTAACTCGTAATGGAGATAAAGGTATCGAGACAAACAACGGTGATGTGCACTTAATCGATTAAGCGTCCATTACGTCTGTTTGCTCCGCGGTGAATTACTGGCGGACTATTCTGCTTGTTTTTTCCTTCTATTACACATGTACCATTTTTAAGAGCACTCTCTTATGTTTTAGTGCTTTTTCACACTTTGTATCCGATGACGGCAGCGAGCGCATTAATACTGCATGAGTTAATGCTATCCAGACAAATATTATTGGACAGAAGTTCAATGTATTTACAAACTCATGCTTGGAATTTTTTTCATTCGATGTTCCAATGGTCCCCTTTTCCTAAAGTATTTCTTTCAATGGCTCCCAAAGTCCTGTATTCAAGACTGTCTTAAAACACAAGCACACGCTTCGGGCTCCAACTTGAGGGGACAAACTTCTATACAGCATGTGTTGTAACTAGTAGCGAGCATTTTGCACAGTTGAATGTGAACTGTCAGGGAAAAACAATATCTGAAAGAAATTTATTTATTTTTATCACAAAGCTAGGTTTTTAATTTAGAGCAGCAAGTAATAAGCAAATTTCATCAAAAGTTTCTCAAACGACAATTTCTGAAATACACATAAGCAATTTATTTTTATTTTTGTGGGGATCCACAGTCTTAACTTGTTCTGAAAATAAAAAAATAAAACAAATTCAAGTAGGTTGTATTCTAACGAGTTTGTTTGCGTGGCCATCCTCCGCAGCAAGCAATTTGTTTCGTTGCCCGAGACTGTGGTCGTGTGTGTGAGTTGCGTTTGTGTGTGTGTGTGTGTGTGTGTGTGTGTGTGTGTGTGTGTGTCTACGACTATTGTTGACGAAGGCCGTAGTGGCGGAAAGCTTCGTTTATTTGTGACAGTCTTTTTGTTGTGCCTACCTGCGACTCAGTATCTCCGCTATATGGTGAGTAGCAACTTTCCTTTTCATAATATTGTTTCATTCCATGCTGGATTTTCCATTGTTTGACTGTAAATAAAACCGCTTTTTCTTGCTGCACTGTATTTTATTTCTCACAGACCCGTTTCCTCTTTTCCACTTTAAGTTATCGGTGAGATAATTCTTCGCGTGTTTGCTAGGCATCTGTGTTTGCTCTCAAGCTGAATCTCGAATTGTAGCCATCTGTGTTTGCTTTCAATTGGTCACAAGCTGAAACTCGAATTGTAGCCATATTTATCTGTCTGCTCGTGTTCTCATTGTCTACTCACTTCTCATCTTGTTTGCCTTTATTGTTGTGATACACCGTCAATGTTCTCTCAGTAGCTATAGAGATTTGATCGAAAATTGTGATTTCAAGACGTAACAACTGTGAATTTACTGTGTGTCTTATCCCTTTTAGTTAGTTCATAGCCCGCTAGTATGCTATTTACTAGCGGGCTGTGGTATGTTTATAAGAGATTCTTCTGTTGTACTTCTGCGCGTGAGGGAAGACGTTGCGTTGGAAGAACGTCGGGCTGCAGTTGCATTTTTAACACTTTTAGTGTCAAAACGACCGTCTTCGTGTTAGATAAGAGAGCATATTAGGCGGAGGGATGATTTTGGAGCATGCAAGAATCTCATTGTAAGGCTTGTGATGGAAAACCCACAATATCGAAATTTTTCGTGAATGAGTGAATGAGAGCGATGCAGATAGAAGAATAAAGTTGCCAGACTTGATACTTTTACGCGTAATTAATCAGTGTTAAAGATAGACTACTTGTGACACTAATATTCCTAGCATCATTAAAGTTTATTGTCTTTAATATTTAGTAAAGTAAAAATTACGATGAAATAATATTACACCAGTTTCATCGTAATACCCACAGACATTCAAAAGCTATATAGGGCAATGCCTGTTAAAAGAAACATTTCTGGACATACATTTATTTGAACGCTTTCACTTGTTTTAAGGAAACACTCGTCAGTTCGGAAAGTCGGTCCTTCAACACCTAATATAACAATATAATCAGTAAATACCACGTCTTATAAAATCATAGACACAGCTGTCTTACTTGAAGTAAAATGCACATTTTTCGATTTTCAAAACGCTTACTTTCAAACGTAACTGCATTTGTTCCTCTATAATAATTAACCTGCGCATAACACTAATTTGCCTGCTTCTTTGGTGGATATTATGGTAAATTTCTTCTTTGGGGATGTTGAAACCTGTAGCTGATTCAGACACCAAACTCCGCCTCTTACCTCAGTACCTGTGGTCTAGTAAATGCTGGCCTTTCCTCGTACAAACTAATTAAATGCACAACCTCGTCCTGAGTCCACTTCCTGGCAGATTTATTCATTGCTGTTTTTGCCGACACGCCGCTGACATTTCGCCACAGGGCGTATTCATCGCAACAGCAGTCTCAAATGCCCCGTCAGTGCCGGTATATTTTTGTAGTGCAACCTGTTGAAGTGTTGTTGTGTCACAATGGGTAGCGTGCTAGTCTATAATTATTATTTTCTCATTTACGTGGGCTCGAGTATCCTCGGTGACAATTTTTAATTTTCATTTGTTAACTGTCTATGATATATTTTTATTTGCTAGTAGTAGTGTTTAAGTATAAAACTTAAGAAATAGGTTAACTGCGCATGCTGTTCGTAATGTAGAACAAAATAGAGAGTAAGGAAACACACGGTTTTGAAAAATGGAATGCCACAATGATCAGTATTGGCATCAGCTCTGTTCAATCTCTATACATTTGATATCCCAGTTTTAAATTGCATGCATTTGCCCACGCCAATGACCTCGATGTAGCAGTACAAGCAAAGGCTTTTGAGGAAGAATTACATAACGCTGATATGGAAATCCTTACAAAATACTACAGCGAGTGGCATTTAGTCATCAGGCCAGCAAAACCTGTAAGTGGTGGTGGTGGTGGTGGTGGTGGTGGTGGTTAGTGTTTAACGTCCCGTCGACAACGAGGTCATTAGAGACGGAGCGCAAGCTCGGGTTAGGGAAGGATTTGGAAGGAAATCGGCCGTGCCCTTTCAAAGGAACCATCCCGGCATTTGCCTGAAACGATTTAGGGAAATCACGGAAAACCTAAACCAGGATGGCCGGAGCCGGGATTGAACCGTCGTCCTCCCGAATGCGAGTCTAGTGTGCTAACCTGTAAGTACTGTGACGCACCTAAACAATAGAAAGCAAACAGCGAACTAAATCGATATATAATGGGCCAAGGAATTGGACACGAGAGAACCCCTAAATACCCGGGAATAGAACTGGATTGTACACTAACATATAAGTGCCACTTGGAAGACGTAACCCAGAAAAAGGAAAGCTAGCAGTAACAACATGGTGACATTCCACACTTCAGTGTTGGCTCTTGTACATAGTGTTGATGAGTGCTGTGCGCTGGTGTAGCCCAGGAGCATCCACACAAGGAAGGCTGATATCCAGTACCATGAAACCATGGGGATAATACCGGGAACACTGCGGCCAACACCCGTTACCTCGCTTCCAGTCACAGCACATACCGATACTCCACCCATCAGACGACAAGCAGTAGCTCAGCGGATAGCTATGTCAGTCAGAGACAATCTTACCCTACCGATCCACAATATTTTCCTACCGAGGACCGTCTCAAATCCCGAAAACATTTCAAGATGAACGAAGTAACACTCAAGGATGCGAAGACCACATGGAGTGGCAGCGGAAAGCCTCTCTGAACAACGGCCTGGCGTTTGACCTAACAGTGGAAGAGCCGAGCTTTGACCTGCATCGGAGGCACTGAACTTCGAACCGGATTTGGGCGATACAGGCCATTAATGGTAAAGTGGGGACTTGCCGAAGATGCCAAATGCGACAGTGGAATGAAACAGGTCATGGACCATGTTTTAAGTTGTGATGTGTATCGTTTCCCTAACGGATGTCTTAACGACATCCACACACTTACAGACTACGCCAAAGATAGGCTACATAATTGCATGTTTGTGTTGTGACAATGTATATTCGTGTACCTTGTTGATCTTTGTTTAGTTTAAAACTTATTTACTGTAGTATGGGTGATGATGATGATGTCCCATACTCCTTTACAGAGCGTAGGGGAGCGACGCGGGAGACCCGCGCCGCCTTATGGGTGTCGAACGCAAAATAAATAAGGAGGTAAGAGGAACGGTTTGCTCGCTAATAAGCATGCCACAGCCACGTATTATGGGTCGTTTCGTGGGTGCTTTTATTTAATGCGTGCAGGAGTAAAATAAGTTACCACAATGTGGGAGTGTACAAACTATGAAATCTGGAACACAACATGGCCGCTCAACACTGTCCGAGTACTCTCGCACTTCCGACAATGCCGGTATAGTTTTTATTGTCTTAGAGCTACGGTGAGGAGCTCTCTAGAAATGGAGGTTACCATCTATAAGGGAGGTGTAAACTCACAGTGAGCGATTGTCTGAGATCTTTGCGTACTCTCGGACACAGTCGGCGAGCTGAGTCTCGGTGCTGTTGGCACGACTAGTATTACTCGCAAGAGTGGAAAACTCATACCCAGCTTTAGAAGTACACTTACGAACCGAAACATTATGACCACCTGCTTAATAGCTTGTTTGTCCATCTTTGGTATGGAATACGTCACTGACGCCATGTATCAGGGATCCGACAATTTGTTGGTAGGTTTGTGGAGGTGTTTGGCGTTAGATGTCTACTCACAGGTCATGTAATTCAAGTAAAAAATGGGGCGCTGATTTGCGTATGTGTTTATGGCGCCCGATAGCGACCCAAATAGATTCCATGGGATTTACAACAGGCAAATCTGGTCGCCGACTGAAGTTCATTATAATGCTCCCAAAACCACTGTAGCACGGTTCTATATCCGAGACACAGACCCTGCTGAAAGATGACATGACCGTCGGGGAAGAGATCAGATATGACAGCTGTAAGCGTGTCTTCCATTACTACGACAGGTCCGATGCAAGCGCAGGAGCATGTCTCCCGTAGCATAATCCCGCTCCACCAGTCTGCAGCCTGCATCCATGGCACACTGCGAGCGGGCATTCACCTCGTTGACGGCATTTGTGCAGACGACCATCGACCTAGTATAGCAAAAATGTGACTCACCCGAAGAGCCGACACGTTTCCATTGATCGACGTTCGAATCCCATTGGTCCCGTGACCACTGCAATCATAACTTACGATGCCGCTGGGTCAACATGTGAATACGTAGGGGTGCTCTGCAGTGAAGCTCCATGTTCAACAATATACGCTGAACTGTGGGCTCCGAAACACTTATGCGTGCACAAGCATTGTGGTCTTCCGGTAGAAATGCCACAGATTACCACCTGTCATACCTTACAGAGCAGACAAGCCTCCGAACCGCACGTTTTGGTTCAAATGGCTCTGAGCACTATGGGACTCAACTGCTGAGGTCATTAGTCCCCTAGAACTTAGAACTAGTTAAACCTAACTAACCTAAGGACATCACACACATCCATGCCCGAGGCAGGATTCGACGAACCTGCGACCGTAGCGGTCTCGCGGTTCCAGACTGCAGCGCCAGAACCGCGCGGCCACTTCGGCCTGCGAACCGCACGTTTTGTGAATAGTCGTGGACGCCCAACCATTTAGCAGCCAGTGGTTGATTCTCTCTTCTTCTACCTCTTTCCGGGGATGCTCACGACGGTAGCACGTGAACGTTTGACAAGCTTCGCCGTTTTCTGCTTCTACATCTACATCTACACATCTACTTGCATACTCTGTAAACCACATTTAAGTGCCTGGCATAGGATTCATCAAACCACCTTCACAATCCTCTGTTATTCCAATCTGGTATAGAGGGCGGAAAGAATGAACACCTATATGTTTCCGTGCGAGCTCTGATTTCCCTTATTTTATCGTGGTGATCGTTCCTCCCTATGTAGGTCGGTGTCAACAAAATATTTTCGCATCCGGAGCAGAAAGTTGGTGGCTCGAATTTCGTGAGAAGATTTCGTCGCAACGAAAAACGCCTTTCTTTTAATGATGTCCAGCCCAAATCCTGTATCATTTCTGTGACAGTCTCTCCCATATTTCGCGATAGTACAAAACGCGCTGCCTTTCATTGAACTTTTCTATGTACTCCGTCAGCCCTGTCTGGTAAGGATGCCACACCGCGCAGCAGAAAAGAGGACGGACAAGCGTAGTGTAGGCAGTCTCCTTAGTAGGTCTGTTACATTTTCTAAGTGTCCTGCCAATAAAATGCAGTCTTTGGTTAGCCTTCCCCAAGACTTTTTCTATGTGTTCCTTCCAATTTAAGTTGTCCGTAATTGTAATACCTAGGTATTTAGTTGAATTTACGGCTTTTAGATTAGACTGATTTATCGTATAACCGAAGTTTAACCAGTCCCTTTTAGCACTCATGTGTATGACGTCACACTCTTCGTTATTTAGGGTTAGCTGGCCCTTTTCGCACCATTCAGATATATTTTCTAAAGCGGTTTGCAATTTGTTTTGATCTTCTGAAGACCGTATTAGTCGATAAACGACAACGTCATCTGTAAACAATCAAAGACGGCTGCTCAGATTTTCTCCCAAATCGTTCATATAGATAAAGAACAGCAAAGGGCCTATAACACTACCTTGTGGAACGCCTGAAATCAGTTCTGCTCTACTCGATGACTTTCCGTCAATTTCTACGAACTGCGACCTCTCTGACAGGAAGTCACAAATCCAGTCACATAACTGAGACGATATTCCACAAGCACGCAATTTCACTGCGAGCCACTTGTGTGGTACAATGTCAAAAGCCTTCCGGAAATCCTGAAATACAGAAACGATCTGAAATCCCTTGCCAATAGCACTCAACACTTCATGTGAATAAAGAGCTAGTTGTGTTTCACAGGAACGATGTTTTCTAAACCCATGTTGACTGTGTGTCAATAGACCGTTTCCTTCGAGGAACATAATATATGTTCCAAAATCCTGGTGCATATCGAAGTTAACGATATTGGCCTGTAGTTTAGTGGATTACTCCTACTACCTTTCTTGAATATTGGTCTGTGCAACTTTCCAGTCTTTGAGTATGGATCTCTCGTCAAGCGAACGGTTGTCTAAGACTGTTAAGTAGTATGGAGCTAATGCATCAGCATACTCCGAAGGGAACCTAATTGGTATACAGCCTGGACCAGAACACTTGCCTTTATTAAGTGATTTAAGTTGCTTCACTTCCCCGAGGATATTTACTTCTATGGTAATGTTGGCAGCGGTTGTCGATTCACGGGCTATCGTTCACGGGCTCTGCGTACTAATAATCTGCCCTTTTTCAAAGTCGCTTATCTCAGTAGCTTTTGCAGCTCTCATCATCGCAGGGGTGATGCCCTGTCCGTGTCTGCTCCGCTGACATACAGGGTGTCCGAAAAGTCTTTCCCTGATTACATAAATTGATAACTCAGGCTAGAAGTAAGATACAAATATGAAACTGGTGTCTAATTGTTTACATGTTTACAAAGTATCAGAGTTTCTTTCACACATCAGATAACTTCCATTTCCATTGTTGCCCAATGACAGTACGCGTCGATATGAGTTCGCGGTCGAAATGCTTTCACGTAGTGAGGACGATGATGGTTATCTCAGACGAATTCCCTTTTCCGACGAAGCAAAAAAATGGTTCAAATGGCTCTGAGCACTATGGGACTTAACAGCTGTGGTCATCAGTCCCCTAGAACTTAGAACTACTTAAACCTAACTAACCTAAGGACATCACACATATCCATGCCCGAGGCAGGATTCGAACCTGCGACCGTAGCAGTCGCGCGGTTCCGACGAAGCAACCTTTTTTGTCAGTGGAGTAGTGAATCGCCATAATGTGCGCATTTGGGGTTCACAACCCCCTGGCGAGGTCATGGAGTGCACCAGAGGCAGTCCAAAGATGAATATTTTGTGCGCGCTATTGCACGATCGAATTATCGGGCCATTTTTCTTCGCTGAGGCTACCATCACATCTGCAGTGTATCTGGACATGTTGCAAATGTATGCTGTTCCTCAGCTGCTTCAGTATCACCCCGATGTCTTGTTTCAGCAAGACGGTGCACCGCCTCATAGGGATTTGGACGTCCGTGCCTATCTCGATATGACCTTTCCTGGGCGATGTATTGGCCGTGATGGGCCAACGGTTTGGCCTCCACGCTCTCCTGACATAACCCCATTAGACTTCTTTTTATGGGGTTATGTCAAGGACGAGGTCTACCGAACACGTGTACCAGATCTTGAAAACCTGCGGCAACGGATAACCACAGTCGTTGAATCGATCCCTCCAGTGATGTTGGCTAATGTGTGGACGGAAATTGAATATCGCCTAGATGTGCTACGTGCTACCAAGGGTGCTCATGTGGAAGTTTACTGTTGTGTGAAAAAAACTTTGATAGTTTGTAAACAATTAGACACCAGTTTCATATTTGTATCTTACTTCGAGCCTGAGTTATCAATTAATGTAATCAGGGAAAGACTTTTCGGACACCCTGTACTTTTGTTACCGCGTCCCACGCCCGCAACGCTACCAGGCGGCATCCAACGGCGCGGTGGGCAGTGGTCATAAGGTGTTGGCTCATCAGTGTAGCTGTAGTTTGGTCGTGTAGCTCCGGACCCACTGTTGGCGGCTGCTGCGATGGGCGTTCAGCGCGCCGCTCGCAGCAGTTACGTGCGCTGGTCTGTTGCCCCGGGCGCGCCGTCCTTGACCCGCATCGGACCAGAACACAGCCGCCCATCTCGGGCGCGGAGCTCGCTTTTCTCCAGAGCGATTATTAGGCGCGTTTAGATGCCGCCGCCGCCGCCACCTTGCCTGTTCAAGGACGGCGACCTTGTGCTGGTTCTGCCGCTAATCACTCTAGTTCTGCCTACTCAGGCCCCGATTGGTTTTTGTCTATACGGCCATTCGAATGCGCATACAGAAAACTACATTTCGCAGTTCGACAGCCTTATGCGGAAGAGATAGCGGTTGACGTCTGCCATTTTGCTTCTACATTTCAGACAAGACTCTAACAAGGGGAGGGTGTGAAATGTGGATCACCGATTTTGGTCAGTTTTCGCTCGGACGTTCTATATTTAATACACTACTGGCCATTAAAATTGCTACACCACGAAGATGACGTGCTACATACGCGAAATTTAACCGACAGGAAGAAGATGCTGTGATATGCAACTGATTAGCTTTTCAGAGCATTCACACAAGGTTGGCGCCGGTGGCGACACCTACAACGTGCTCACATGAGGAAAGTTTCCAACCGATTTTTCATACCAAACAGCAGTTGACCGGCGTTTCCTGGTGAAACTTTGTTGTGATTCCTCGTGTAAGGAGGAGAAATGCGTACCATCACGTTTCCGCCTTTGATAAAGGTCGGATTGTAGCGTATCGCGGTTGCGGTTTATCGTATCGCGACATTGCGTTCGTCGAGATCCAATGACCGTTAGCAGAATATGGAATCGGTGGGTTCAGCAGGGTAATACGGAACGCCGTGATGTTTTTAGATGATTTTTCCATGTTTAACACTGAAAACACGATTTTCCAGCCTCAACTTCGACATCGATTTTTTCTCAAATCCAGTGAGTGTCTAGCAAAAAGCTGAAACACACATCTCTGTTTTGAATATAGAACGTCCTTGCAAACTTCGTCAAAACCGGTGACCCACCTGTCAGTCCCTCCTCTGTAAGCCGGCCGCTGTGGCCGAGCGGTTGTAGGCGCTTCAGTCCGGAACCGCGCTGCTGCTACGGTCGCAGGTTCGAATCCTGCCTCGGGCATGGATGTGTGTGATGTCCTTAGGTTATATGATTAAGTAGTTCTAGGGTACTGATGACCTCAGATGTGAAGTCCTATAGTGCTCAGAGCCATTAGAACCTCCTCTGTAAGGAAGTATTTACTTATTCATTTACACGTCAAGTTCCGTAGGACCAAATTGAGGAGCAAATCTCCAAGGTCATGTAACGTGTCAGTACATGAAATTACAACATAAAAGTAATAACAGATAAAAATAAATGTTTAGGAACTCGAAAAAAGTCAGTCCATAAGTTTAACTAAACGCAATCAACAATACATTATGAATCAGCTTAATTTTTAAAGGAACTCCTCGGCAGAACAGAAGGAGTGACACATGAGGAAACTCTTTAGTTTTGATTTGAAAGCGCGTGGGTTACTGCTAAAATTTTTGAATTCGAGTGGTAGCTTATTGAAAATGGATGCAGCAATATAATACACACCTTTCTGCACAAGACGTCCGATCCAAATGCAGTTTGATTTCTGCCGAGTATTAACTGAGTGAAAGCTGCTTATTCTTGGGAATAAGCTAATATTGTTAACAAGAAAAGACAATAAAGAATATAAGGTCACGGATCTACGTCCTATCGACAACAACACCATTAAACCCGAACTGCTACCTGAACTGGTCAAGGGTAGGGGAGGAAATGCACTTGTCAAAAGAATCGCTCTGACACTCGATTTTAAGGCATCCTTGGATGCTCTAAGAAACCACGCCGGAACCAAAACTAGTCATTCCCAAAAGTCATCACGCTAATTCCTTGCAACTCGCTCTAGGCTAGATAACAGCCTCAATTCGATGAGGACGAGAGTCCAAAAGTTTCTTCTGCTATGCTAAATGCAACTGGTGATTAGATCTCGTAAAGCTACAAAATGTTCACCGCTATGTTTCAGCCGCTGTTCCATATAGTCCAGTCCGCAGCACGGGGTCCCGGGTTTGATTCCCGGCATGGTCAGGGATTTTTGTTGCCTCGAGATGACTGGGTGTTGTTGTGTCGTCTTCATCATCATCATTCATCCCCATTACGGTCGGAGGAAGGCAATGGCAAACCACCTCCACTAGGGCCTTGCCAAGTACGGCGGTGCGGGTCTCCCGCATCGTACCCCAACGCTCCTCGGAGTATGGGACCTCATCGTCATATGGCCCCTGACATTTGCTGTGGGATCTTTCGAAATGTGGTGCTACAGAAGAATGCTGAAGAGTAGATGGGTAGATCACATAACTAATGAGAAGGTATTGAATAGGATTGGGGAGAAGAGGAGTTTGTGGCACAACTTGACAAGAAGAAGGGATCGGTCGGTAGGACACGTTCTGAGGCATCAAGGGATCACCAATTTAGTATTGGAGGGCAGCGTGGAGGGTAAAAATTGTAGAGGGAGACCAAGAGATGAATACACTAAACAGATTCAGAAGGATGTAAGCTACAGTACGTATTGGTAGATGAAGAAGCTTGCACAGGATAGAGTAGCATGGAGAGCTGCATCAAACCAGTCTCAGAACTGAAGACCACAACAACAACAACGACCTGGAGGTGCCGTCGAGTTGCCACAGGTTGCTTCTCAAACCGGGAGTGTATGTGTTTAGGCCTGTGGACATTATTGTTGTCATCATGTTGTCACCTCAGAGAACGCGAGTGCCCATAGCAGTCAAAAAAACATAAAAGAAAGGGCAACACTTTGTCAGCGAAAATGTTGAGATAAACAGTGTTGTTCGTCATCAACGTAGATCAAAATATTTTTACGAAAAAAAACCCAAAAACATCACAGTAACACCTTCCACTGAAGTACACTCTCCGCATGCTGAGTATTAGACGCCTCATTGTTCTGTCTGTGCACTCGAAGCTTCGCTTCATTTGATGAGAGGCCAATTAACTATTCGTTGGACCTACAATTACCTGTTATCCAATGTCTATGCCGTTTGACTCACCGAAGCCATGCAGCTTTATTAGCTTATGCGAGATATCCGACTCCAAATGTCCATTGCATAGAGTTCCCTTCCTCATGTTCGCTCCGAGTTTCGATAAGATAGACATGCATTAGCTGATAGAAGCAATTCCTGTCGTTTTGAAAGCGATTGTCATGGAGAAAACATTACATTCATCTC
The DNA here is from genome assembly GCF_023898315.1 of Schistocerca nitens. Classification (NCBI taxonomy): domain Eukaryota; kingdom Metazoa; phylum Arthropoda; class Insecta; order Orthoptera; family Acrididae; genus Schistocerca; species Schistocerca nitens. The sequence goes on along the minus strand of NC_064614.1, from coordinate 1,187,539,908 downwards.
GCGTTCCTGGCTGGCGCTATTTTAAAACCAGTCAATGACACCTAGTTCTTCCACTGCGTCGTAAAAATAACACGATTGAAAGTTGTGGCGCTCACGATAAATCCTCCGAATCGCCTTATTTGAAGGGTTTGCAGCCTGTGAAGATGTAATTTCGCTGTTTTCCCCAGAAAACACACGCATAATTCGTCACTGAGCGACTAAACTGCCGATAGCCCACAGTGGATCGATAATTAGGTTTTATCATAGATTAAACTGCCCATAGCTGTTACGAAATTGTTTCATACTTCTTGGATATGAATTTAGAAGGTGACTTTGGAATCAGTGTGCACACCTAAGTATTTGAGTGATGCGGCCCACCGTATCGTTTCACCGAATACTTCTACGTTGCAAATATACAGTCGATGTTTCCTGGAAATGATCATCGCTTGACTTATGAGTACATTCCACGCACGATTTCGTTGGCCAGGCTTCGAGGTTTCGACAGGCCTCTTGGAAGCGATGGTGCAGTGCTTGTGGCCATCTGCTTATTGTTAAGAGGGCCATATTATCAGCACAGATAGCTCTTGTGATCCGTGTTGTCGTCAGAGGTATGATGCATACAAGAAGTAGAGTTGTGGACCCAGTATCGACCCCTATGGCACGCCAGCTCTGATTTGACGGACGGTCGATGTGGCTTCGCCAACTCAAACGACGAAGGTGTGCTCTAGTAAACACATAGAAATCAGCTTCTTGTATGGTGCCGGGACTCCCATCACAAAGGACTTGTACAGGATGTTTCTCGACTTATGCTCTGCTCCTTACGCCCTGTTAAACAGCTGTGAGTGGTATAACATTTCCTGTAGACACATTCGACAGTCCGCGTTGATACATCAATAAGTCGGGCAACTTTATTCACTACGTGGGCACGTGCAAACACGATAATGCTTCCTGCTATTCTGTTCCGTCATTACATCGTCTCATCTTATACCACGTTGATTTCATACAACCAACTGGCACATCAGACAACTCTACTGCGTCAGTGGTAAAGGGTTATCGTATGATCTCCTGATCTTCCATCTAAAATACTGCAAAGCGACCAGTGTGCTCTTTTAATGGTCACTAACGTTTTGTCCGTTCAACGTGCAATAAGTGAGAATTGGGAGATTTGAACTCATCTGCTTTCTAATAAGAGTTCTGTATCTTATTTACTTCCTAACTAGTAGACAAGAGGCAGAATAAGAAAAAAACAGGTGTCCTTTAAGGGACGAGAGAGGCTTTAATATAAAGGAAACATGCTGTACATCCGTTGGTTCCTAAATTCTCACTGAGTCTTCAGGCAGTGGTTACGCTAATCGTTCCATTAAGATTCCTTCCTCTCCAATCCCTAAAGCATTTATTATTCAATGATTTACATGTCAAGCAACGCTCTACATGAATACTATTTCGAGAGTTTCCTACCATAGCTCACAAATCAATTTCACTTTTCCACAGCTTACCTGCTGTAAGTAGATCTACAAATGCGAGAAACATTCCATCTACTAACTTAGATTAATTTACTGTTGCTGGTTTTGCTCAGATGAAAGGATCATCCTCTGGCTCTATCAATAACACGTTTAATGTTCAAGCCACTCTGGATGATTTTTCTGTGTTTTTGGAGGGCTATTCGTGCATTTACTTGTAATCAAATTTTTATGCCTTGGTCTCGTTCACGTCCTTCACCATTCACGAAGGCAGAAGAACATCCTAACAAGATGTCAGACATGATAAAACTCACTTTGTAATTACTGACCATTTCTGAACTGCAAATAAATTTATTTCACTTCAGTCTACTTTTGCATAGTGGAGTCCATGAGGAACAGGTTTCACTTAGTGAACGATAAGACTCTAGCTGAAGCGAAAGGAATTAGCTCGATGATTACGTAGAAATAGAGGACGAGCAGAGAGTGCCTCTTTTGTAAGCAATAGAAGTATCGATATTTTCAGCAATGTTGGCCCGTTGTCTTCTTTACTTCAACCGTTTCAGAGATATGGTCATGCTCTCCGAAGAATTAAAATTAATTTGTCATGTGAAGATTAAATTCACATCCTCTGTCATGCGGATAAAGGATATATGTTGTCAACCAGTCAATCGTTTTACGTAAAATATGTAGGATCGATGCATTTTCTGTATATATCTGAATAAATATTTTGCCATCGCCTGTGCTGTGCATGACGGAAAGCAAATTATTTCGGTATTAGCCGCTTGCTAGTCTATTAGATCCGCGAACAGAGCGAAGGAAACATTACTGTTTACACGTCGCCATACCCTCTCTTGTCTCATACAAATGGTTGCTATGTGACAAGTACACAAGAGAAAGCAAAACTGCTACATAGTCTATCGCGAATACCAGATCTCTACTTGGGCAACACTGTTTTACGGGAAGAAAGCTTTTCCTATTACAGCACCCCCTCCTAAGCTGATACTGCTAGTATGAGTACTATTTTGGACTAATTAACTATTTGACAAATTGTTACACAAAAGTGTACGGAATGACTGTTGATTCTATACCAAATATATTCGCGAAATCGCTGCCACTATACTGACGAAAACTCGCTGTACGCGATACCTGAGCGCGGTTTTCGCAACCGGCTTCAATTAGCATAACATCTGTCTGGTTGGCTGTAATAATGCAACAACTTATAGAACGAAATCGATTCTGTCGCTTTGGTTTTTTGGTTTTTTTCTTTTTTTTCGTTTATAATCCTTATGAAGAATCCCCCTACATTCAGTCTGATAGGGTGAAATTTTTTTATTTAAAAGAAGAAATACCCGTTAAGTTCATGTAATCATACAGGAAATTTTGTGCAAATTGTAGGAAGATGCACCTTCTTTGCTACAGACTTAATACGATAATGCTGTTAGGTGCTGTACCTGCAGTGGTCTCTATGAACTTTATTTCTGGAAAACAGAGGTCACATTTTTTCACTGATATGCCTTATTTTCATGTAATGAATCGTTTGGAAGAACACACTACTTCATACAAAGGCCAGCCACGACTAAAGAAGTGCAATTCTTATATTTAAAGATCTTCAAACCATTTTTTACTAAAAAGTTCTTATAAATTGATGAAATTCACTGTGAATGAAGACTATTCAAGCCACATTAGTTGTTGTGTAGTCCTTTATTGAGAACACTTCCTGTTTCGCAACATTACAGTGGCCGAGCGATTCTAGGCGTTTCATTCGAGAACCGCGCTGCTGCTACGGTCGCAGGTTCGAATCCTGCCACGGGCATGGATGTGTGTGATGTCCTTAGATTAGTTAGTTTGAAGTAGTTCTAAGTCTAGGGTACTGATGACCTCAGATGTTAAATCCCGTAGTGCTTAGAGCCAGCACCGTTACACGTGCATCTTCAGGTGGTGCATAGCTTCCCGTTGTCTGAGGGCGAATCATTGGAAAAATTTGGAAATTTGTGGTGAGTTCTTATGGGACCAAACTGCTGAGGTCATCGGTCCCTAAGCTTACACACTACTTAACGTAACTTCTGTAACTAAAACCAACATACGCTAAGGACATCACAGACACACACACACACACACACACACACACACACACACACACACACACACCACACACACCCATGCCCGAGGGAGGACTCGAACCTTCGACGGGGAGGGAGCGGGAAAGAAACTTTATTTTGCGAGAACACCATTTTCCAGAATCTAAGCGTATCGAATCTTAGATAATTTATTTACTCTCCATTGTGGTTCTGTATCGGTTACAAATAAAACGATCATAAATTTGATCTTATTTCAGTAAAATATTTTTTCCGACGTTAATTGTTGCGCATCTCGTCATGTTCTCCATTATTCTTCAAGGGGAATTTTATTGGTGGGCTTTAGTTAATAACGTATTTGTTTTGGAAATCGATGATCCACAGTGACAATGTCTTTGTATTATTTATTTACCTTTCGTTCTTGGTGCTACTTTCGGGACCGTAGCCGCATACTGAAGCAATCATTTTACCATCAATCAAGGAGTGAATTAAAGGAATCGTAGTTGGATAGATCCCTGTTCAAACCCTTGTCTAGCTTTACATTTCCGTAGCTTCTCTTTATCAGCTCATGCGAATACCGCCTACTTGGTAGGTAATCTGATCTTAGTGAATCAATCCTTTTCGATGTGTGACCACATCGTTAATCTGTAAAATTCTCCGATGTAATTTCCACTGTTACAAATCGCCTTCCTCGGGCTGTTTTACTAGGAGAAACACCATGAGCAAGGCCATTGTCCACAATGGCAGCAATGTACGAGAATTTTACACATTGACAATGCGGGCACATATCCAGAGGAATTTATTGACTCTGAGAACGGCCGCGGAATCCTACGCTTACGCAAGCTAAACCTTCAATGTTAAACTGATACAATTATTGTCTCCGAAGTATTTCTCTACTGTACGCACTGCACAGCAATGTCAGTTACGTCCGCATCCTTTCGCATTTGGCGTTCTCTTCTTGTTGTTGTGGTCTTCACTCCAGAGACTGGTTTGATGCAGCTATCCATGCTACTCTATCCTGTGCAAGTTTCTTCATCTCCGAATAAGTACTGCAACCTACAGCCTTCTGAATCTGATTAGTGTATTCATCTCTTGGTCTCCTTCTCCTATTTTTACCCTCCAATACTACACTCCTGGAAATGGAAAAAAGAACACATTGACACCGGTGTGTCAGACCCACCATACTTGCTCCGGACACTGCGAGAGGGCTGTACAAGAAATGATCACACGCACGGCACAGCGGACACACCAGGATCCGCGGTGTTGGCCGTCGAATGGCGCTAGCTGCGCAGCATTTGTGCACCGCCGCCGTCAGTGTCAGCCAGTTTGCCGTGGCATACGGAGCTCCATCGCAGTCTTTAACACTGGTAGCATGCCGCGACAGCGTGGACGTGAACCGTATGTGCAGTTGACGGACTTTGAGCGAGGGCGTATAGTGGGCATGCGGGAGGCCGGGTGGACGTACCGCCGAATTGCTCAACACGTGGGGCGTGAGGTCTCCACAGTACATCGATGTTGTCGCCAGTGGTCGGCGGAAGGTGCACGTGGCCGTCGACCTGGGACCGGACCGCAGCGACGCACGGATGCACGCCAAGACCGTAGGATCCTACGCAGTGCCGTAGGGGACCGCACCGCCACTTCCCAGCAAATTAGGGACACTGTTGCTCCTGGGGTATCGGCGAGGACCATTCGCAACCGTCTCCATGAAGCTGGGCTACGGTCCCGCACACCGTTAGGCCGTCTTCCGCTCACGCCCCAACTTCGTGCAGCCCGCCTCCAGTGGTGTCGCGACAGGCGTGAATGGAGGGACGAATGGAGACGTGTCGTCTTCAGCGATGAGAGTCGCTTCTGCCTTGGTGCCAATGATGGTCGTATGCGTGTTTGGCGCCGTGCAGGTGAGCGCCACAATCAGGACTGCATACGACCGAGGCACACAGGGCCAACACCCGGCATCATGGTGTGGGGAGCGATCTCCTACACTGGCCGTACACCACTGGTGATCGTCGAGGGGACACTGAATAGTGCACGGTACATCCAAACCGTCATCGAACCCATCGTTCTACCATTCCTAGACCGGCAAGGGAACTTGCTGTTCCAACAGGACAATGCACGTCTGCATGTATCCCGTGCCACCCAACGTGCTCTAGAAGGTGTAAGTCAACTACCCTGGCCAGCAAGATCTCCGGATCTGTCCCCCATTGAGCATGTTTGGGACTGGATGAAGCGTCGTCTCACGCGGTCTGCACGTCCGGCACGAACGCTGGTCCAACTGAGGCGCCAGGTGGAAATGGCATGGCAAGCCGTTCCACAGGACTACATCCAGCATCTCTACGATCGTCTCCATGGGAGAATAGCAGCCTGCATTGCTGCGAAAGGTGGATATACACTGTACTAGTGCCGACATTGTGCATGCTCTGTTGCCTGTGTCTATGTGCCTGTGGTTCTGTCAGTGTGATCATGTGATGTATCTGACCCCAGGAATGTGTCAATAAAGTTTCCCCTTCCTGGGACAATGAATTCACGGTGTTCTTATTTCAATTTCCAGGAGTGTAGATGGCACGTAACGGAAAACTAATGAAAAATTAAAATGGCTCTAAGCGTTATGGGACTTAACATCTGAGGTCATCAGTCCCATAGACTTAGTACTTCTTAAACGTAACTAACCTAAGGACATCACACACATCCATGCCCGAAGCAGGATTCGAACCTGCAACCGTAGCAGCAGCGCGGTTAGTGCCTGAAGCGCCTAGAGCCGCTCGGCCACTGCGGCCGGTGGAAAAGTAATGAACAAACTACTATTTTGTGGCGTTGTTACCCGCCGAAATCCCATGGAGTGGACGATACTGATCGCACGAAATTCATTTTCTACTTGCTAGATATTTCAGACCACAGTCTGGTATTGTAGTCTAGTGGTAAAGGGTGTGACAAGAAATTGACAGATCGAGGGATCGAATCCTGCCTTTAACCTAGCCTTTATCTCTCAATGAACGAAACGTGGTTTGCATTCCTAATAATTTATAGGTCCCTTTTCCCCAGTAGAACTAGGGGCACGTGAGCAGCCGAAGTGGTGTCCAAGTGAAAGACTTGCACTAGGCCGTTGAGCAATACGAAATTGTTGTTTCACTTCTTGCTGGCGATGACTCTTGAAGCGATTAGTGTAGTGAACGCAAGTGCAATTTGTAGTCAGAAAAGGACAACGGTTCACTATGGACCTACGTGAAATCACGAAACACGAAATACGGAGTACTTCAAGAAGATTCATCGGCTTTCATAGCGCTATAATCTAAAAGAATGAGCAACTTGGCGAAAGTTTCAACATAACATAAGATTATAGTTTTAACAGTTGCATATGGCATCAAAGTGTTCATTACCTCTCAAACAAACTCATTGTACCCTTCACCGGACGCTGGATAAACATCCAGACCATTGTGGAATTCGGCCAGTACTCGTACGAGCGTGTATGGAGTTACTGCATTCACTGCGGTTGTTATACGAGTTACGAGTTCGCCCAAAGTTGTTGAAAGACGAGGCATATAATTGGAGTCTCTTACCTAACCCCCAACTCCCGCCATAAAAAAAAATACATAGTGAGAAATTAGTCGAACTTCGAGGCAAGTTGTGCGATGTGCTGTAGGAAGTGCAGTGCCGTACTGCAGATGAACATCACACCTCATATCTTTAACTGAACTCGAGCTGTTGAGGTGGAGAATGCAAAACGCCTTTTGTTGTTACGTTATCGGAATTTCGACACACTGCGCAATGAACGTGCGAACGATCTCCACGAGGGAGACACCTGTCAACAACCACATGAACCACCAATATAAGTCTGACGCCAAGGTAAACTTTGAGTTTCGATGCGTAATTTGAATTCATCCCAAGGTCCTACATTCATGTTCAAGTTATGTTGTGATGCCGGAGGAATCTTTTTGAAAATCCCTGTTCCGAATGCCCATGGCGTCTTTGTCACTCTCTTCTATTATTTCTTTTCCAGAGATTACACAAAGGAGGCCATACGGCAACCAGATTTTTGAAATTTTTTATACTTATGCTATTTGAAGTCCAGAACTCAAATATTCATGTACCAAAGCAGTTCGAAGCAACACTCAACAATTATCGAGAAAATCGGGTTTGTAGTTTTCAGACCATGTTTAAAAGGCGAGAGTAAGGTCGCAGTTTGGGGAAATATAGTGGCTAAGTGACAGAGTGCTTATCTGCTATGTAGGTTCTGGGTTCGATTCCTTGTCTGTGAAGCGTAAACTACATAAAGAAGAGAAAATATCGGTAGCGGCCTAGACGGGTAATCGTTGGTTCGAGTCTTGTTTCGATCAATTTTTCTCGTATTTTCGTTCAGTACGAATATCTAAGTCGTTTAAGTACAAATTGCATCAAAATATATGCTACTTAACTCGTATCTAATTATCGTAATGAAAAACAGCACATCTTACTTCTAATTACGTATCACACTAAAAAATGCAGTTTTCACTGCAAATATCAATTTTTAACTATCGACTTTTATGAAACATGTTAATCAAGATTGTTTGCATTAAAAAACAGAAAAAGGAAATTTTCGATCTTTACGTATTTTACGCTTCACGCAAATGTTCGTCAGTCATGCATTTTCAGTCTGCTGAGAATCAAACCAAGGATCCCTCCCCCCCCCCCCCCCCCCATGTGGCAGGCGAGCAGTCTACCACAGAAAAGCAGCACTCGAGCTGTCTGAGGAGCTTTGTGACGGTCCGCGTGGCTGCCCCCGTCGGAGGTTCGAGTCCTCCCTTGGACATGTGTGTGTGTGTGTGTGTGTGTGTGTGTGTGTGTGTGTGTGTGTGTGTGTGTGTTGTCCGTAGCGTAAGTTGGATTAAGTAGCTTAGATTAGTATCTTAGGGACCGATGACCTCAGCAGTTTGGTCCCATAAGACCTTACCACAAATTTCCAAAATTTCCAAAAATGCAGCCTTACATTATCTGGTTAAACATGACTGGAAGGCTTCAAAGACGATTTTCTCGAGAATATTTGGGAGTTGCATGTAACGGCTTTGGTTGATTGATAGTTTAGTGTAGGACTACAGGTGCCATAAATATGAGTATAAAAAATACCAAAATCTGATGGCCTTGCGATCTCCTTGTTAGGTACCCGTTTTATCTCTTGGGTTCACAAAACCATAAAAAAAAATAGAAAAATGCGACTGTGGTGTGATCTCCTTGTTAGGTATTCGTTTTATCTCTTGGCTTCACAAAACCATTGTTCGAATTCCTTCAGAAGCATTGTAACCCACAGAAGTAATTTCCAGGCATATAAGCTACTGGCCATTAAAACTGCTACACCACGAAGATGACGTGCTACAGACGCGAAATGTAACCGACAGGAAGAAGATGCTGTGATATGCAAATGATTAGTTTTCAGAGCATTCACACAATGTTGACGCCGGTGGCGACACCTACAACCTGCTGACATGAGGAAAGTTTCCAACCGACTTCTCATACACAAACAGCAGTTCACCGGAATTGCCTGGTGAAACGTTGTTGTGATGCCTCATGTAAGGAGGAGAAATGCGTACCATGACGTTTCCGACTTTGATAAAGGTCGGATTCTAGCCTATCGCGATTGCGGTTTATCGTATCGGGACATTGCTGCTCGCGTTGGAATCGGTGGGTTCAGGAGGGTAATACGGAACGGCGTGCTGGATACCAACAGCCTCGCATCACTAGCAGTCGAGATGACAGGCATCTTATCTGCATGGCTGTAACGCATCGTGCAGCCACGTCTCGATCCTTGAGTCAACAGATGGGGACGTTTGCAAGACAACCATCTGCACGAACAGTTGGACGACGTTTGGAGCAGCGTGAACTATCAGCTCGGAGACCATGGCTGCAGTTACCCTTGACGCTGCATCACAGACAGTAGCGCCTGCGATGGTGTACTCAACGACGAACCTGGGTTCACGAATGGCGAAAAATCATTTTTTCGGATGTATCCAGGTTCTGCTTACGGCATCATGTAGGTGGCATCCGTCTTTGGCGACATCGCGGTGAACGCACATTGGAAGCGTGTATTCGTCATCGCCATACTGGCGTATCACCCGGCGTGATGGTATGGGGTGCCATTGGTTACACGTCTCGGTCACCTCTTGTTCGCAATTGAGTGCACTGTCAACAGTGGACGTTACATTACAGATGTTTTACGACCCGTAGCTCTACCCTTCATTCGATCCCTGCGAAACGCTACATTTCAGCAGGATAATGCACGACCGCATGTTGCAGGTCCTGTACGGGCCTTTCTGGATACAGAAAATGTTCGACTGCTGCCCTGGCCGGCACATTCTCCAGATCTCCCACCAACTGAAAACGTCTGGTCAAAGGTAGCCGAGCAACTGGCTCGTCACAATACGCCAGTCACTACTCTTGATGAACTGTGGTATCGTGTTGAAGCTGCATGGGCAGCTGTACCTGTACACGGCATCCAAGCTGTGTTTGACTCAATGCCCAGGCGTATCAAGGCCGTTATTACGGCCAGAGGTGGTTGTTCTGGGTACTGATTTCTCAGGATCTATGCAGCCAAATTGCGTGAAAATGTAATGACATGTCAGTTCTAGTATAATATATTTGTCCAATGAATACCCGTTTATCATCTGCATTTCTTCTTGGTGTAGCAATTTTAATGGCCAGTACTGTAGAAATGTCAATGCCGTCACGTCTTGTGTGACTTCGCTTCATGAGCTGCTCTTGTTAACAACATGCTTAGTGTCATTCGATGTCAAGGCAGTTATATTTGCGTTTACTAAGAGCGTTGAAAGGGCACTGGCTGCTTCAGAATTTCTCTGGCGATAATTCCATCGGATAACGGAAATAATGAAATGGGACGATCATCAGATTTCGGAAACGACGCTCTCGGGTCCGGTCCGGCTGGCGCCTGACCTACAGGCGCAGCCAGCGACCTTGGCCGGGACGCTCCGTCCTAGGAGGACCGGGGCAGCCAGGGACGCGGCCACAGCTGGAGGTGTGGAGGTGTGGAGGTGTGGGTGCACCCCGCCCATGGCCCGGGTGGTGGCCGCCGCGTTTCGCAGGCCGCGGTGAAAGGGTACGGCACCGGACGCCGCCCCACCAAGCCACGCCCACCGCCGGGCGCGCAGTATAAAACGGCGCGGAGCCCTGCCGGTCAGCACTCTGGTCCGTTCAGTTCCAAGACAACCACAACCAACAACAACAACATGGCTTTCAAGGTACGTACGTGACCACCACTGTGCTACAGCTCGCTTAGTCAACTGTTTCCAGCTGCACGATTCTCTACTCGACTGCGCAAGCACATTCATTGTTTTCTTATAGGCTCTAACATCGAGTACCTGGATATTCCAAATACTAAGTGCGAAACAGAGAGCCCTAGTTCCAAAGAGCCTTGAAAAATTAGTTTTTCGTCAGGCTGTATTCGTTCTGTCTCTACCTGTCAACGATGTAGGCCACACAAGCGTAGACTACCCTAGGTCTTACTCATTAATGCCGAGTTCTTTTAGACGTATCAACTACAGATACAAAGTGAATTGGTGGCTAAATAGTAGTTGCTCATTTCCATTGAGTTGGTTCATATCAAAAGAAGAGAGATTTTCCACTTTCTTGTAAACACTCTTGATGACGAGGCTGTGGGGGTTAGAGTTTAATGCTTCGTCGAATAAGTGATCATCTGAGACGGAGATCGGAATGATAAGGCTGGGAAAAGAAATCGGTGGTACCTTTTCCAATGAACCATCTAGGCGTTCACCATCAGCTATTTAGGGACATCGGGGGAAACCTAAATCAGGATGTCTGGATTTGGTTTTCAACCACCGTCCTAGCGAATACCAGTCCATTTTATTTCTCCAGTGCGCCATCTCCTTCTGTATGGTGACCTGGGATACATTGCTTTGGCTGAAAGGACCAAGCCGGCCACTGTGGCCGAGCGGTTCTAGGCGCTTCAGTCCCGAACCGCGCTGCTGCTACGGTCACAGGATCGAATCCTGTCTCCGGCATGGATGTGTGTGATGTCCTTAGGTTAGTTAGGTTTAAGTAGTTCCAAGTCTAGGGGACTGATGAACTCAGATGTTAAGTCCCATAGTGGTCAGAGCCATTTGAACCATTTGTAAGGACCAATACGATTTACACACTATTGTTCTACAAACGTTTCGTTAAAATTGGGTTAGATAGAGCAGCAATCAGTCGTGGAAGTAAGTTGCTTTAATATGACATTTATAGTCACAACGCAGATCAGATTTCGACCTGTGTCAGGTCATTATCAATGCAGTGCGGAATTGTAGCAGTTGTTCGTGCTCAAGTGAACGCTTCGTTAAAAGCTGACTTATCAGCGTTTGCCGTCACCGACGTCAACTCCCTGTGTAGAAAAGAGCACGACATCTTTCCGTTGGTTTGTCACGGAAAGGCTTCGTAACTAAAGGAAGCAAAGGGAGAACAGTGTGTTGTGAAACTTCCTGAATTCATTGATTTTGAAGTACACTGTAGTCTCTCAGAGTATCTAACCGTGTGGCAAACAAGCTATTCAGTCTATAGTCTTTTTATGCAGTCCGATTACAAAAAATTAGGGATATAGTACTTACGTGTCAGACACTGATAACCAGCATATTTGTTCAGTTGCAGTGGTGAGACGTCGTATTTGTGATAATCCGCTTGACATTAGAATTAACTTTTATTCGACTGGCCCCGTTGACTGAAAGCGATAATGGAGGAACTACACAATGCAGTTCTTCAGCAGTTACTAATAGTGTTAATACGCTATCGTACGAGTGGTACCACTTGAATAGCTGTTGCCGCCGAGAAAACAGTATGGAATTTCTCTATACAAATCCCTAGCACTGTCACTAGATTCATCAGGAATGGATTCATGATTTTTAAATATAAACAAAAAAATGAACGTTGCTCCGCTTCCCAACTGACTGCTATGAAAAAGGCCTTTAACAAGTTGGCCAATTAACTCCTTCGTTAGATGTTTTCCTCAGCAGTCGTTGAAAATGGGAAGAAACGAACTGTGGCCTTTACTAATGAACCATGTAGGCTTCACATAACACATGGATGGTTTGCAAGCCTGCGCCAAAAAGACTGATCTAAGAGAATATGAAATAACAGGAGGCTATTGGTTCAAGTCCACTCTACAGAGATACGTTATACTCCCGACTATGCGTTCTAATCCATATTAACCAGTCCGTTAGAATCGCTATTGGAAACCGGCAGTACCGTTTAGAAAGTTTTTAGAAGTTCGTTTTAGTTATTTTGCTAGTGATAATACCAACAAAAAATAGTCAGAGGATTAGTCCGTCCAGTGGTCGAACACTTTACGATTTACGATTTAGTCGCCGCAACGAAAGATGGTGCATGCTTTTAGCAGATTATTGTTCCAATGACTGAGGCGTACACGGTGAATCATAGAACAAAAATCACAATTTTCATCAGGCTGCGAATCATTTGTTTGTTTGGTTCGAATGAGTAATGAGAAGCTCTGCAACAACATTCGGTCAATGGATAAACTTGCAGGGTAGTACAAAAGTTTAAGGAAGTTGAACTCGGATTTGAATAGCTATTGAACAGAACTTTAATGTACAAAGGTAGATGGTGCAGTGACAGAGACATTGACGGCTGCGGTAGCAGAGAGGTCCTAGGTGCTTCAGTCCGGAACCGCGAGACTGCTACGGTCGAAGGTTCTAATCCTGCCTCGGGCATGGATGTATGTGATGTCCTCAGGTTAGTTGGGTTTAAGTAGTTCTAAGGGACTGATGACCTCCGATGTTAAGTCCCATAATGCTGAGAGTCATTTGAATCATTTGAACAGAGACACTATTTGCTCATTCGGAAGAAGAAGTTGAAATCCTACGTACCACATTTCCATTTTCCATTTACGAACTTCCAGCATGCTCTAGTAACTTGGGTCAGCAACTTCTGATAATAAATACAATGGAAAACCAGTCGTAGTTGCGAATATTTTATTTTTCATTCGGTGACTAGTTTCGGGCCCATATCCATTTTCAGATCAACGTAACAAAGTCGAAAATTGGATTTTCGAAGATGTCAAAGAAATATGTAATGTAAAATCACAGTGCATACATATAACTATTAGATTTTCCATGTTTTCTCTTCTTCTATTAAGGCAAATACCCGAATAATTTCTTTGGAAGGGACACGGCTCAAATCTTTACCTGCACCTGTTTTGTCAGACGTTACGCTCCTTCTCTGGTGACCTAGACGTCGACGAGACCCTTAATTCTTAGCCGTCCTTCTTCCTGGAACTGTTTTCTGATAGCTGTTAAGGCACAGGAACTGCATACAAGAAATTAACGCAAAGAAGGGGCCTGTGGTTCTCTTTCTTCTTCTCAGCGTTAATGCCGTCTAGTATCCATTCGAGATTTGACAGATTTATAGACGTCCTTTCTGCCACCGCAGTTGTTAGTAACATAATGGAGGGAAGTCTTGTGCGCTACCTAGCTGTGGATTGTGTAAACTTGGTTCCGTGTGATCTTGTTTTTACTGCTTCTGTGGCGTATTTTCTTAGGCCAGCACAGCATATTCCTAAGAGAATGTTATAACCCGCCTAAAAACCGCACTAATGCTGGTCGGTGTACCAGCCACGATCGTAAATCCGCCACGCGATTTCTGACCAGGTCTGTCTCAACTACCTGTCCTGCAAGCTAGGGCGCTGCGTGTTACGCCATACGAGCGGGTTAGCTTAGCTGCACGTCTGTATCAAGGGCAAAATACAGCTGGGACATGAATACGCCCATGCTTCAGAATGAGAGTAGCAGGTCTACTTCTTACGCTATCGCTATACGGGACAACTCCGCGACAATGTTACAAACTTGCATTGACGATAGGGAAGGGTAAATGTAAATTTGAGGTAAGGGATCCTAGTCCGGAAAGTTATAAGCGAAAATCGTTCTGACACCTCTGATAGTGGAATACATTTACCAGTACTGTTGTTGCTAAGGCTGTAGGGTAGGCACCTTTGTCCGCAGCTCGTGGTCGTGCGGTAGCGTTCTCGCTTCCCACGCCCGGGTTCCCGGGTTCGATTCCCGGCGGGGTCAGGGATTTTCTCTGCCTCTTGATGACTGGGTGTTGTGTGATGTCTTTAGGTTAGTTAGGTTTAAGTAGTTCTAAGTTCTAGGGGACTGATGACCATAGATGTTAAGTCCCATAGTGCTCAGAGCCATTTTTTGGTAGGCACCTTTCAGAGGTGGTAGTGTGGACCAAAATAAGGAAAATGTAGTAAACGTGGGCTCTAAAATGCATACCTTAAGGACTCTGAGCGCTTGTTCATCTTGATACTTCGCGACACACCTCTTGTAGTCAACAAGTGCGCGTAGCTCTAGAGGTGTGCATTTTTGAGAGGATATTTGGCAAATTGAAGGAGGAGGAGGGAGAAAGGAAAGGAAAGGGAAGGAAGTATTGATATCAGGTGTATCAAGACTTGAAGTGGCATCAGCGGCGACGAGTGAAAATGTGTGACGGACCGGTATTCGAACTCGGGAGCGCCTGCTTACGAGGCAGTTGCGTAAAGCACTGCCCTAGTCGGACACAGTGTTTGTCACCATTACGCGCTCTGTCTTGTCACGCATCTCGGCCGACCCACATTCGCACCTATCCGCTGTCCCTATCCGTGTCCTCCACGCTCTCTCCTTTGAGATTCCTTCAGGAGGTCGGACGTAATTGTGGTCAGCACTGAATGTGGTGGATTAGTTACCCAACAAGGCGAATCAGTTATACGCATTCATATAAGAGACCATATTTACTAGATATGTTCCTTGCTTTGGTCCGTACTGCCTCCTCCTAAAATATGGAAACCAAATATCTTGCAATAGAGGATATTTGTTTCACAGTATCGAGATGAACAAGCAGTCACAGCGCATAAGGTATGCATTTTGGAGCCCACCTTCTATGCATTTTTCTTCTTCTTACGGTCTTGAAAGCTGCCTACCCTACTGTCTTAGCAACATTACGGCCACATGTACCCCATTGTCAGAACTATCAGAAATAATTTAGCTTACAACTTCAGACTCGCTCTTATGGGGTCCCTTCTCTCAGATAGCTACATTTTTCTACACCATCCATTATTTTACAGCTTGGGCGTTCCACAATAACAAATGGCAACGACACTTTAATATATATGCTACGACAGAAAAATAATTTAAAAATTCGTTAGTTTCGCTACAATGTGGTAGCTGAGCCTGCTGTAATGTAAGAAAACTATAGTTAAAACTGGATCCTAAGAAATGGACATGAACGAAGAGACACAGAAGTTGAGATGAAGCTTCTGACGTCTCTTTTGGACTAACGCTATGCGAGAGAGTGCGGATTGAAGGTATAAGACAACTTGACGTAAAAAGAACACCGACAGAGGGGATTAGATGCTAATAAAAACAATGGTATGCCCACATCAAAATGATGCCAACTGAACCACGGACATAGCAAGCATGACATTTGAACCAAATTGGTAAACGGCCAATGAAAAGACAGAGGCAACAGTTTTCTTAAATTCCTTCGCTTTCGGTACTGGCCAGTCCGCGCCTTGAAATGGAAGAAGAAATGGTTCAAATGGCTCTAAGCACTATGGGACTTAACATCTGAGGTCATCAGTCCCCTAGAACTTAGAACTACTTAAACCTAACTAAAGTAAAGACATCACACAGATCCATGCCCGAGGCGCGAAGGCAAAACGACTGTCTGAACGCGTTAGTACGAGCTCTAATTTCCATTATATTTGAATGGTGTTCATTGCGCGATTTGAAAATTGGTGATAATAATATACGCTCTACATCATCAAAAGATTGAATTTCAGAATTTAGTGAGCAGCCCCTGCCGTGTGTTCCACTTCACACTTTCTATGAGATTTGTAACGCTCTCGCTATGGCTAAATGTACCAGTCACAAATCTTGCCGCTCTTCTTTGGACCTTCTCAATCTCTTGAATCATACCAAACTGGTAAGGGTCCCATATAGACGATCAATACTCTAAGACTGGACGAACTAACGCATTGTAAGCAATTTCCTTTGTTGAAGGACTGCATCGCTTCAGGATTCTACCAATGAACCGCAATCTAGAGTTCGCCTAACCCGTTACTTGTGTAATCTAAACATTCCATTTGAGATCATTTTGAATAGTCACACCTCGGTTCTTGATGGATGTTACCGCTTCAAAAGACTGCATTTATTTTGCACTCGTACGTTAATGGGGATTTTCGCCTTGTTATACGCAGCAAGTTACACTTACTGATGGCCGGGCGGTTCTAGGAGCTTCGGTCCGGAACCGCGCGACTGCTACGGTCGCAGGTTCGAATCCTGCCTCGGGGATGGATGTGTGTGATGTCCTTAGGTTAGTTAGGTTTAAGTAGTT
The DNA here is from genome assembly GCF_023898315.1 of Schistocerca nitens. NCBI lineage: Eukaryota > Metazoa > Arthropoda > Insecta > Orthoptera > Acrididae > Schistocerca > Schistocerca nitens. The sequence goes on along the minus strand of NC_064614.1, from coordinate 1,187,523,038 downwards.
CTAAGTTCTAGGGGGCTGATGACCTCAGATGTTAAGTCCGATAGCGGTCAGAGCCATTTGAACCATTTTGAACAGATTACTTCCAGTCATTACACCGTGCATTTATTTTCTGCAAATCCTCATTGATTTGTTCACAACTTTCGTGTGATACTACTTTCCTGTAGACTGCAGCATCATCGGCAAACAGTCTAAGGCCGCTGTCTATACCATCAACCTGATCGTTTATGTAAATCGTGAAAAGCAGCGGACCTACTGCGCTGCCCTGGGGCACACCTGAAGTTATGCTTGTTTCTGTTGAAGTCACCCGTTCAGGACGACATACTGCTCTCTGTCTGTTAGAAAAATTTCTATCAAACCGCATATGTCATCGGATAGACCGTAAGCGTGCACTTTTTCGAGCGAGCGACAGTGCGGAACTGAGTCGAACGCCTTTCGAAACTGGAGAAATATGGCAGCAACCTGGGAGCCGGTATCTAGAGCCTGTTGTATATCATGCACAAAGAGGGCCAGTGTTGCCTTCATCATAATATCGTCCTAATAGACGTGCAAATCGGCGAAGTGGCGTCAGCTAAGAAGACTTGTATCAAGCGACCAGTCTACTCGACGGGAGGCCCTATCCATACCAAATTTCATTACATTTTCATCACTGATTTGGCGATTGAACAGTTTCTGGCTCCGTCTAACCTTAAAACTCTCCGTACATGAATCCTTCCGTCAGATGCTGAGAATTTTTCGGGGTTGTATGGCCGAGAACTCTTCAGTCCCTGACGCTTCGTCCAAGGGTACGTTGGACATCTTCGGAGGTGCTCCTGCCGACTGTCGACAAGACTCAGCACAACCAGGAGCACCTCCGAAGATGTCCAACGTACCCTTGGACGAAACGTCAGGGACTGAAGAGTTCCGTGGACCACGGTCATACAACCCGGAAAAATTCTCAGCAGGTGAATCATCCGGTCGTGAAAGCCTTCCTTCCCTCAGATGCCTAGCTTCCCGAGAATTTGAAATTAACGCAGACCCGTTTAGGAACTGGACGTGTGAGACCGCTCGCGATGAAATCTGACGATCCACCTGTTCCCGCAGGTCGCTCTCCTGGCAGCTCTGCTGGCCGTGGCCCACGCCGGTGGCCCAGCTGCCTACTCCACCTACACCAACACCGCCGACTTCGGCGCCGTCGGAGCGACCCTCGAGAGCACATCCAAGGGCCTGGGCGGCCTCAACACCATCAGCCAGTTCTCCAAGGCCGTGGACAGCCCCACCTCCAGCGTGCGCATCAGCAACTCGCGCGTCAGCAACGACTTCGGCTCGCTGGGCTACGGCGCCCTGCCCGCCCCCGCCGGCCTGGCCTACGGCGCTGCCGGTGCCTCCTACGGCGCCTCCCTGCACGGTGCCGGTGCCTACGGAGTAGTCCGCGCCGCCCCCGCCATCGCCGCCGCCCCCGCCCTGGCCTACGGCGCCCGCGCCTACGCCGCCCCCGCCATCGCCGCTGCCCCCGCCATCGCCGCCGCTCCCGCCCTGGCCTACGGCGCTCGTGCCTACGCCGCCCCCGCTCTCGCCTACGGCGCCCGCGCCTACGCCGCCCCCGCCCTCGCCTACGGCCGCGGCCTCGCCTACGGCGGTGCCTACCGTGCCGCTGTCGCCGCCCCCGCTCTGGCCTACGGTGGAGCCTACCGCGCCGCCTACGCCGCCCCCGCTCTGGCCTACGGAGCCCGCGCCTACGCCGCCCCCGCCTACGCCGCTGCCCCCGCCGTCCTCGCCGCTGCCCCCGGTCACGTTACCTTCGCCGGCCTGGGCACAGCCTACCACTTCTAAATTTCCTGTCCTCTATCCTCTTCTTCACACTTTCAACCCCTCTTCTGACGTACAACCGTACACCTTTTCGCCGGTGGGCGAAAACTTCGTCACTGGCGAATATTCTATCTATCATGCTTTCCTTTTGCGAAAGTGCCGTGAAACAAACTTGTGGACCATAATGTAATTTATACATCGAATAAACAAAAACTTTTCTCGCCATAATAAGTTGTTTATTTATTATCTTTTCACCTCTCACATTCTCAATTTAAATTAGTAATTTTAAAGTAATACATAAAAATTTCAATAAATTATAAATAATAGGATTCCATTTTGGACATCTACAGAGTAAATACCCTGAACCTAATGTTAATAAGACAAATTGAAAGTCACCTGTAATAAAATCGTCCATTTTAAGCCATAATATACACTTCCATACCTCTATGAAGTAGTAGCTTGGCACTCGCGTTTGCGTAGTAATTGCGTCAAAATAAATTTTATAAACATATATTAGGCCACTGAAAAATTAATATAGTAATGACCGTTTCTTTTCCATGCAATTGTGACAAAGACGATTTGTCCCGGTGATAGTTAAATAACTTTCTTTCAGCCAATTCCCAAACTGCAACACCTTCTAAACTCTCCATTCTAATTAAGGCCGTCGTAGCATGTCTTTTTCCGAATGTACTTCTGAGCAAAAAGCGATTCTGGTAGCTAGAGTCTGGGTCTTTTGTCATCCCTGTCTCTTGTGTTCTTGTGGTATTTCTATTGAAATTTACATCCTCGACACATACTTCTTTAATTGTAATCGATAACTCAAATAGAATTTTTCTTAGATTTAACTATAAAAGTGTTTTAGTTTGCATAAAGAAGTTTCATAACCTATTTCATCCCCTTAGGGCTTGAATTTCCAAAAACCCTCAAACACGTACTTTTTATTTCTACCTGAGAAGCCAAATATAAATTTTCATAGATTTATCTTGAAAAATGCTTTTATAATGAAAGTGAAACGTGGTAGTTAGGGAAAGCAGGAAAGGTGTGGACGGGGCCTAATCAGTTACCGTTGGTTGCACAGTAAACACATACATTTTATTTAAGGAAATAAATATTTAAAAACAATCCTTTTTTATAAAAATTGACTGTGAAACAAGCTACACTGACACCTGAAGGCCTTATTAAGAAGAATTCAAATTATTGCCGTCTAGAGGCCGCAAGCAATACTTCAGAACAATTATCGGCTGAAGGCTTGAATTACAAGTGAGGAAGACAACTACACGTTGAAAATACCAAAATAGTTTTTAAAATAACTATTAAAAAATTGACTGTAACACAAGCTACACTAACGGCTGAAGGCCTTATTAAGAAGAATTCAAATTATTTGTCGCCTAAAGGCCACCAGCAATAAGAATAATTTAAACAAAATACACTCCTGGAAATGCAAAAAAGAACACATTGACACCGGTGTGTCAGACCCACCAAAATTGCTCCGGACACTGCGAGAGGGCTGTACAAGCAATGATCACACGCACGGCACAGCGGACACACCAGGAACCGCGGTGTTGGCCGTCGAATGGCGCTAGCTGCGCAGCATTTGTGCACCGCCGCCATCAGTGTCAGCCAGTTTGCCGTGGCATACGGAGCTCCATCGCAGTCTTTAACACTGGTAGCATGCCGCGACAGCGTGGACGTGAACCGTATGTGCAGTTGACGGACTTTGAGCGAGGGCGTATAGTGGGCATGCGGGAGGCCGGGTGGACGTACCGCCGAATTGCTCAACACGTGGGGCGTGAGGTCTCCACAGTACATCGATGTTGTCGCCAGTGGTCGGCGGAAGGTGCACGTGGCCGTCGACCTGGGACCGGACCGCAGCGACGCACGGATGCACGCCAAGACCGTAGGATCCTACACAGTGCCGTAGGGGACCGCACCGCCACTTCCCAGCAAATTAGGGACACTGTTGCTCCTGGGGTATCGGCGAGGACCATTCGCAACCGTCTCCATGAAGCTGGGCTACGGTCCCGCACACCGTTAGGCCGTCTTCCGCTCACGCCCCAACATCGTGCAGCCCGCCTCCAGTGGTGTCGCGACAGGCGTGAATGGAGGGACGAATGGAGACGTGTCGTCTTCAGCGATGAGAGTCGCTTCTGCCTTGGTGCCAATGATGGTCGTATGCGTGTTTGGCGCCGTGCAGGTGAGCGCCACAATCAGGACTGCATACGACCGAGGCACACAGGGCCAACACCCGGCATCATGGTGTGGGGAGCGATCTCCTACACTGGCCGTACACCACTGGTGATCGTCGAGGGGACACTGAATAGTGCACGGTACATCCAAACCGTCATCGAACCCATCGTTCTACCATTCCTAGACCGGCAAGGGAACTTGCTGTTCCAACAGGACAATGCACGTCCGCATGTATCCCGTGCCACCCAACGTGCTCTAGAAGGTGTAAGTCAACTACCCTGGCCAGCAAGATCTCCGGATCTGTCCCCCATTGAGCATGTTTGGGACTGGATGAAGCGTCGTCCCACGCGGTCTGCACGTCCAGCACGAACGCTGGTCCAACTGAGGCGCCAGGTGGAAATGGCATGGCAAGCCGTTCCACAGGACTACATCCAGCATCTCTACGATCGTCTCCATGGGAGAATAGCAGCCTGCATTGCTGCGAAAGGTGCATACACACTGTACTAGTGCCGACATTGTGCATGCTCTGTTGCCTGTGTCTATGTGCCTGTGGTTCTGTCAGTGTGATCATGTGATGTATCTGACCCCAGGAATGTGTCAATAAAGTTTCCCCTTCCTGGGACAATGAATTCACGGTGTTCTTATTTCATTTTCCAGGAGTGTAGTATTTTTATACAATTGACACAATCAGACGAAATAAAGAACGAAGGTATCCAGTGATCCAAGGATCGCCCTGAGAAAACCCCTGAAGCTGCGTAAGCGGCAACACAGGCAGCCAAGAGTTACGCTCACATGACAGGATGGCAACTCAAACTAGGCACAGCTTAAACGCCGACCAGCACACTCGCCAAATCCACCTAAGGTGCGATAACCAGTACCACGATAGAATAACAGGTGACATCGTCAAATGACAAGCATTTAATTACACAAGTTGGCCCCACCAAATCCTAGTACGCAGACCAAACTGCCTATTCAAAGTCTGACTAGATGCACATGGAAGCGCAAAAGACAATGCCACAAACAACTCAAACACACGTAAAACAGTCACTGTACGCAACAAGACGAACTGCACGTAGACATGAACGCTAAGAACGCAGAAACGGTCGAAAGATCAGATACACGTCGTCCAGTGAGACGACCGACCGAAAGTCCAAACATCGGTCGTTGCCGCTCAAGTCAGGCAAGGGTAACGTCAGAGTATAAAACCGCCAACTGACAGCTTGATGGCATGAGGACACACACACAAGTGAAAGTTGCACTACTCCAATATAACGATCCATTCAACTTATACTCGCTGAATCCGGACCTCAACGTGGTCGTGCACTCTCGCGACCACATCCTTCCATCGGGCAGTGCATATATTGCCAGCTCCCTCGGCGAGTACTGGCGCTGTCGTACCTAACTGCTGCTCTGTCCCGACTGAACTCCGACACACGACGACCCGGAAATACTAGAGGTCGCTCCAAAGATAGTACCACAATATTCGCTAACGATAAACGCCGCTGCTGCCACTCAGGGACAGAAAAGCGAGCAAACGTAGTAGGACCATTGAACGCACTAAGAAAACGAGGTCACAATCAGAATACATCTACATCTACATTTATACTCCGCAAGCCACCCAACAGTGTGTGCGGAGGGCACCTTACGTGCCACTGTCATTATCTCCCTTTGCTGTTCCAGTCGTGTACGGTTAGTGGGAAGAATGACTGCCGGAAAGCCTCCTTCCGCGCTCGAATCTCTCTAATTTTACATTCGTGATCTCCTCGGGAGGTTTAAGTAGGGGGAAGCAATATGTTCGGTACCTCATCCAGAAACACACCCTCTCCAAACCTGGACAGCAAGCTACACCGCGATGCAGAGCGCCTCTCTTGCAGAGTCTGCCACTTGAGTTTGCTAAACATCTCCGTAATGCTATCACGCTTACCAAATAACCCTGTGACGAAACGCGCCGCTCTTCTTTGGGTCTTCTCTATCTCCTCTGTCAACCCGACCTGGTATGGATCCCACACTGATGAGCAATACTCAAGTATAGGTCGAACGAGTGTTTTGTAAGCCACCTCTTTTGTTGATGGACTACATTTTCTAAGGGCTCTCCCAGTGAATCTCAACCTGGCACCCGCCTTACCAACAATTAATTTTACCTGATCACTCCACTTCAAATCATTCCGTACGCATATTCCCAGATATTTTACAGAAGTAACTACTACCAGTGTTTGTTCTGCTAAGATATAATCATACAATAAAGGATCCTTCTTTCTATGTATTCGCAGTACATTACATTTGTCTATGTTAAGGGTCAGTTGCCACTCCCTGCGCCAAAAGCCTATCCGCTGCAGATCTTCCTGCATTTCGCTGCAATTTTATAATGCTACAACTTCTCTGTACACTACAGCATCATTCGCGAAAAGCCGCATGGAACATCCGACACTATCTACTAGGTCATTTATATATATTGTGAAAAGCAGTGGTCCCATAACACTCCACTGTGGCACGCCAGAGGTTACTTTAACGTCTGTAGACGTCTCTCCATTGAGAACAACATACTGTGTTCTGTTTGCTACAGACTCTTCAGTCCAGCCACACAGCTGGTCTGATATTCCGTAGGCTCTTACTTTGTTTATCAGGCGACAGTGCGGAACTGTATCGAACGCCTTTCGGAAGTAAAGGAAAATGGCATCTACCTGGGAGCCTGTATCTAATATTTTCTGGGTCTCATGAATAAATAAAGCGAGTTGGGTCTCACACGATCGCTGATTCCGGAATCCATGTTGATTCCTACAGACTCTGGGTTTCCAGATATGACATGATACACGAGCAAAAATATATTCTCAAATTCTACAACAAATCGATGTCAGAGATATAGGCATATAGTACTGCGCCTCTGCTCGACGACCCTTCTTGAAAACTGGAACTACCTGTGCTCTTTTCCAATCATTTGGAACCTTCCGTTCCTCTAGAGACTTGCGGTACACGGCTATTAGAAGGGGGGCAACTTCTTTCGCGTACTCTGTGTACAATCGAATTGGTATCCAGTCAGGTCCAGTGGACTTTCCTCTGTTGAGTGATTTTAGTTGCTTTTCTATTCCTTGGACACTTATTTCGATGTCAGCCATTTTTTCGATCGTGCGAGGATTTAGAGAAGGGACTGTGGTGCGGTCTTCCTCTGTGAAACAGCTTTGGAAAAAGGTGTTTAGTATTTCAGCTTTACGCGTGTCATCCTCTGTTTCGATGCCATTATTATGCCAGAGTGTCTGGATATGCTGTTTCGATCCACTTACTGATTTAACGTAAGACCAGAACTTCCCAGGATTTTCTAGCAAGTCGGTACATAGAATTTTACTTTCGAATTCACTGAACGCTTCACACGACGCCAACCTGTCAACTGCACAAACGCGAGCCGGAGCACGGCTCAGAAAGATTTTCATAAAACCCTTCATGTCCCGTTGCACCTTCTTAGTTGCTCAATTCCGAAAAACAGTGAATAGTTTTTTTTTCTTTTTACGTTTCTAACCGAAAAGTCAAATACCATTTTCGAAATTCTAGCATCAAAGCTGCCTTAAAGCGACACCTTTTCGAAAACAATTTCATTGCCTATTATATCCCCTTAGGGATGGAATTTCTAAAAAAAATTGGCATACTAAACGATGCAAATAGTATAAGAGTAACATCCTCTGTAAATTTAAAGTGTCTGTGGTGAGCAGTTTGCCCTGGGCGATGATAAAACAGGCAGTCAGATCGTTTCCTTTTATGTCTGGAGATTTGGCCTTTACGATGTTAAACAAGGAAAGGGAAAGTGGTCCCATATTGAGGGAGAGAGTGTAGTGAAGGAGATAAAGGAATCCTGAATCACCGTTCTATTGGCAGTAGTTTACCATTGTCTGCCCCGATTTCTTACAGTGGTAAGGGTGTACCTGTGTCGTGAGAATGACTGTGGTGATTACTTGTACAGTGTAAAGTTCGGTTTGTGTTGTTATGGATGAAGGGAAGGGAGAGCTCGAAACTAGGTGTAGCACATAACCTTTCGAGCAGCAAAGAGGGAGCCACCGCACTTAATGTCCCCAATCCGATGGACAGAACACCATGAACAGTCTCATATGCCCTCACTTCATGAGACTTTGCGGAGAAACTTCTAATTTAATCCAGGACACCGTCGCAAACTCTGGTTATCAGGAAATTCACGCCACCACCTCTCCTTCTCTTGCCGGCCAAATATGGCCAGTGAAAATTTCTTCAACGACCACGATTCGAACCTGTTTACCTCACCGATAACACCGCTCATTTGAACTATAGCGAACTCAGCTACAGAGGCAGGTAGCATGTTAAACAGACAGGTTAAACCGCAGATATACACTGGCCAGAACATTATGACAACCGACCTACTATCGATATAAACCAGTCCAGGCGATAGCAGCGACACTTGGCGAGGAGTGACCACTATAATCAGTTCACCGTAAGAATAAATCTGACGTAAACATTGCACTATGCATTCTTCCGCGTTTGCTGGAACCTCATTGGAATCCGTCTCACGCAGAACTCCAGCCAAACTGTCTCGAGTATTGTGAAGTACGATAATAAGAGTACGTTTTGTGCTGTGGGTTACGACCACATCGATTTGGCGATAATACGGGACAACAGCTTTACCGGCGCATTTACTTGGACAGCAGTGGCCGATCAGCTGGTACAGGTAGACTGCAGTGACGCGGCCAGCTGCAGATCACACGTAAAATGAGACGAGCAGAGGAGCATACAGCTTCGAATGTCATTTAATTTTTAAGCAGAATGAAATAGTACACTGCGAATCTCACACAATACGCTCCTTAGACGACAAGGCGAAAACCACAACACGTTAGTCCGCAGCTCGTGGTCGTGCGGTAGCGTTCTCGCTTCCCACGCCCGGGTTCCCGGGTTCGATTCCCGGCGGGGTCAGGAATTTTCTCTGCCTGGTGATGACTTGGTGTTGTGTGATGTCCTTAGGTTAGTTAGGTTTAAGTAGTTCTAAGTTCTAGGGGACTGATGACCATATGTGTTAAGTCCCATAGTGCTCAGAGCCATTTGAACCACAACACGTTATCGTTTTCAGCTAACGTACTACTGTAATTAAAAACAAGAATGATGAAAATTCCTGACTTAATCACAGAGTAATTTTTCTGCGTAAGCTGTGTGTAACATAAGAGAGTATTGAAGGATTTCACCGTACAGTTAAATACTGACGCCACTGAAGGTATTACGTCCAGTCAGTCGTCTGGTAATCTCTTAGCTCCTTCCGAATCCGAGAAATACGTTTCAGTTCTAAAAGCGTTGATAACGAGGCTTTTTTTTTTTATCAGTCTACTGACTGGTTTGATGCGGCCCGCCACGAATTCCTTACCTGTGCTAACCTCTTCATCTCAGAGTAGCACTTGCAACCTACGTCCTCAATTATTTGCTTGACGTATTCCAATCTCTGTCTTCCTCTACAGTTTTTGCCCTCTACAGCTCCCTCTAGTACCATGGAAGTCATTCCCTCATGTCTTGGCAGATGTCCTATCATCCTGTTCCTTCTCCTTATCAGTGTTTTCCACATATTCCTTTCCTCTCCGATTCTGCGTAGAACCTCCTCATTCCTTACCTTATCAGTCCACCTAATTTTCAACGATCGTCTATAGCACCACATCTCAAATGCTTCGATTCTCTTCTGTTCGGGTTTTCCCACAGTCCATGTTTCACTACCATACAATGCTGTACTCCAGACGTACATCCTCAGAAACTTCTTCCTCAAATTAAGGCCGGTATTTGATATTAGTAGACTTCTCTTGCCAGAAATGCCTTTTTTACCATAGCGAGTCTGCTTTTGATGTCCTCCTTGCTCCGTCCGTCATTGGTTATTTTACTGCCTAGGTAGCAGAATTCCATAACTTCGTTGACTTCGTGACCATCAATCCTGATGTTAAGTTTCTCGCTGTTCTCATTTCTACTACTTCTCATTACCTTCGTCTTTCTCGCATTTACTCTCAAACCATACTGTGTACTCATTAGACTGTTCATTCCGTTCAGCAGATCATTTAATTCTTCTTCACTTTCACTCAGGATAGCAATGTCATCAGCGAATCGTATCATTGATATCCTTTCACCTTGTATTTTAATTCCACTCCTGAACCTTTCTTTTATTTCCATCATTGCTTCCTCGATGTACAGATTGAAGAGTAGGGGCGAAAGGCTACAGCCTTGTCTTACACCCTTCTTAATACGAGCACTTCGTTCTTGATCGTCCACTCTTATTATTCCCTCTTGGTTGTTGTACATATTGTATATGACCCGTCTCTCCCTATAGCTTACCCCTACTTTTTTCAGAATCTCGAACAGCTTGACCATTTTATATTGTCGAACGCTTTTTCCAGGTCGACAAATGCTATGAAAGTGTCCTGATTTTTCTTTAGCCTTGCTTCCATTATTAGCCGTAACGTCAGAATTGCCTCTCTCGTCCCTTTACTTTTCCTAAAGCCAAACTGATCGTCACCTAGCGCATTCTCAATTTTCTTTTCCATTCTTCTGTATATTATTCTTGTAAGCAGCTTCGATGCATGAGCTGTTACGCTGATTGTGCGATAATTCTCGCACTTGTCAGCTCTTGCCGTCTTCGGAATTGTGTGGATGATGCTTTTCCAAAAGTCAGATGGTATGTCGCCAGACTCATATATTGTACACACCAACGTGAATAGTCGTTTTGTTGCCAATTCCCCCAATGATTTTAGACACTCTGATGGAATGTTATCTATCCCTTCTGCCTTATTTGACCGTAAGTCCTCCAAAGCTCTTTTAAATTCCGATTCTAATACTGGATCCCCTATCTCTTCTAAATCGGCTCCTGTTTCTTCTTCTATCACATCAGACAAATCTTCACCCTCATAGACGCTTTCAGTGTATTCTTTCCACCTATCTGCTCTCTCCTCTGCATTTAACAGTGGACTTCCCGTTAATGTTACCACCGTTGCTTTTAATGTCACCAAAGGTTGTTTTGACTTTCCTGTATGCTGAGTCTGTCCTTCCGACAATCATATCTTTTTCGATGTCTTCACATTTTTCCTGCAGCCATTTCGTCTTAGCTTCCCTGCACTTCCTATTTATTTCATTCCTCATCGACTTGTATTTCTGTATTCCTGATTTTCCCGGAACATGTTTGTACTTCCTCCTTTCATCAATCAACTGAAGTATTTCTTCCGTTACCCATGGTTTCTTCGCAGCTACCTTCTTTGTACCTGTGTTTTCCTTCCCAACTTCTGTGATGGCCCTTTTTAGAGATGTCCATTCCTCTTCAACTGTTCTGCCTACTGCGCTATTCCTTATTGCTGTATCTATAGCGTTAGAGAACTTCAAACGTATCTCGTCATTCCTTAGTACTTCCGTATCCCACTTCTTTGCGTATTTATTCTTCCTGACTAATGTCTTGAACTTCAGCCTACTCTTCATCACTACTATATTGTTATTTGGGTCTATATCTGCTCCTGGGCACGCCTTACAATCCAGTATCTGATTTCGGAATCTCTGTCTGACCATGATGTAATCTAATTGAAATCTTCCCGTATCTCCCGGCCTTTTCCAAGTATACCTCCTCCTCTTGTGATTCTTGAACAGGGTATTCGCTATTACTAGCTGAAACTTGTTACAGAACTCAATTAGTCTTTCTCCTCTTTCATTCCTTGTCCCAAGCCCATATTCTCCTGTAACCTTTTCTTCTACTCCTTCCGCTACAACTGCATTGGAGAGATCATCATGACACTTCTTCAATTACAGGCCACATGTCCTGTGGACACATGTTACGTGTCTTCAGTGCAGTGGTTTCCAATATTTTCTGCATCCTCATGTCGTTGATCATTGCTGATTCTTCCGCCTTTAGGGGCCATTTCCCACCCCTAGGACAAGAGAGTGCCCTGAACCTCTATCCGCTCCTCCGCCCTCTTTGACAAGGCCGTTGGCAGAATGAGGCTGACTTCTTATGCCGGAAGTCTTCGGCGGCCAATGCTGATTATTTATCAAAATTTAGACAGTGGCGTGGATCGAACCCGGGACCGAAGACGTTATGATTATAAATCAAAGTCGCTACCCCTAGACCACGGGTACTATCAACAACAAAATCCATGAATCCATCCATGCGCAGCATTTTCTCTTTTTTCTTTTATGGCGTGCTGTTCAATATCCCGCCAGCGTTCGGCAGTGACGTGTGAAAAAGCTGCGTGCGTTAGTTCCAGTACGTCTGGCACCTTAACAGTCTTGTTATATCTCGGGCCAAATCCCGTAGCTTGGCTCCAGAGCAGTTCCGTTGGGTTCATAGTGTAATGCTACAACAGCAAATGTAAAAATGCAGCATTTGTATGATGTGCTCGATGCTGCGAAACTGATAGTTTTTCATGTTTCTACGATACTTATCTACTTCTGTGGTATAGAATGATGGACATAGTCCAAATAAAGAGGATTGGGTTTTTCATTTTTGCGTTGAAAAATTAAATTATTAATTAATTTTCTTAATTTAAACAACTTTTGTGAACTGTGTTTCATAAAACATCGATAACTAAGAATTTGTATTTGAAATGGAGACAGGAATTTCACGTCCAGTATGTAACTAAGAAGACGTGCATTATTCATAAAAAATGATGATGAGTTTTATAATTATGAGATGTAGGTATTTCAAACTTAACGAGAAAAAGGAATGATTGTGGGGAGATTTGAACCAACACACGAATAACCGCATTCGGTTCACTGTTTTTTTCCCTCATTTTGTTCGGTATTGTTCATTGTGTTTGGCCTGGGCAGACGTCACAAGATATCCGTTGAAGTTGATCGTTGATTCCTTTTACTCAGTTCTTTTATTACAGAGGGCGAGCAGCTCTCTAACCGAACACGCTGAGCTACCGTGTCGGCGCTGTTCATTACGCTTCCGACTGCGCTACGCGTTCAATGAAAATTTATTTTTCTACTACAGTACATCCGGCAACTGCCTAGCCGCAGTGAATACACCGGTTCCCATGAGATCACCGAAGTTAAGCGCTGTCGGGCGTGGTCGGCACTTGGATGGGTGATCATCCAGGCTGTCATGCGCTGTTGCCATTTTTCTGGGTGCACTCAGCCTCGTGATGCTAATTGAGGAGCTACTCGACCGAACAGTAGCGGCTTCGGTCAAGAATACCATCTTACGGCCGGGAGAGCGGTGTGCTGACCCCACGCCCCTCCTATCCGCATCCTCCACCGCGGATGACACGGCGGTCGGATGGTCCCAGTAGGCCACTCGTGGCCTGAAGACGGAGTACTACAGTATATCCAACACTGGGAAAACTTCAAAGCCGGTTATCTCCGTAAATTTATTAAGAACAGCCAATTTCTCGACACTTTGTAACCGTGTTGCAAGCGCGTGTTTCACTACGGAACAGAAAGCAGCCTCAGCCATTTTTATACTGCGCATTAACAGCGCGACAATCAGAACTCGACGCTCAAGAGGCTGTGACTGCACACGATTTTTGAAATAAAAACAACGTAGCTAAAGCGTGATAATGGAAAAACGTTGATGGCTGTTAATACATTTGAATATCTAAAAGTTTCATTTAACATACCTTAGTAATAAGACATCTAATACACAAGTAGGACCTACTTCCAAGAGCGTAACCACACCAGTGTATGTGTGCTATGGCTTCTGACCAATCATCGCGTTTGTGTTTGTTCACATTAGGTTTATTCTAATGACGAACGGACTATAGTCAGATACACGCACATTGGATGTGGTATCAGTGTGGTGTCACCGCTAGACACCACACTTGCTAGGTGGTAGCTTTAAATCGGCCGCGGTCCATTAGTACATGTCGGACCCGCGTGTCGCCACTGTGTGATCGCAGACCGAGCGCCACCACATGGCAGGTCTAGAGAGACGTACGAGCACTCGCCCCAGTTGTACGACGACGTTGCTAGCGACTACACTGACGAAGCCTTTCTCTCATTTGCCGAGAGACAGTTAGAATAGCCTTCAGCTAAGTTAATGGCTACGACCTAGCAAGGCGCCATTAACCATTTGTAACGTTGCATGTACCTCAAGATAGAGTCTCACTTGTCTCATCCAGAATGCTGTATACCAAAGGACAATATAAAAGTTAAGTGTTCTAGTAGCTACGTTCTTTTCTTTATCACATTCATTACGAATCCTGTTCCAGACTTAACGCCAGACGGCGTGAGTTGACGCGTGCCCTTTCGGCTACTTCACTGTGGACTGGCTGCCTTAACAGTCCACTACAATCAGTGAGCTTGCTGTCCGTGTGTAGAACGGGAAAGGAGCGCGATCTGAGTTTGATCGAGGCCGGATTGTTATGCCCCAGAGGCTCGAAACGAGAATTTCGGTAATGAGAATGAGATTTTCACTCTGCAGCGGAGTGTGCGCTGATATGAAACGACCTGGCAGATTAAAACTGTGTGCCGGTCCGAGACTCGAACTCGGGACCTTCGCCTTTCGCGGCCAAGTGCTCTACCAACTGAGCTACCCAAGCACGACTCACGCCCCTTCCTCACAGTTTTACTTCTGCCAGCACCTCGTCTCCTACCTTCCAAACTTTACAGAAGCTCTCCTGCGAACCTGGAGAACTAGCACTCTTGAAAGAAAGGATATTGCGGAGACATGGCTTAACCACAGCCTGGGGGATGTTTCCAGAATGAGATTTTCACTCTGCAGCGGAGTGTGCGCTGGTATGAAACTTCCTGGCAGGAGAGCTTCTGTAAAGTTTGGAAGGTAGGAGACGAGGTACTGGCAGAAGTAAAGCTGTGAGGACATGGCGTGACTCGTGCTTGGGTAGCTCAGTTGGTAGAGCACTTGCCCGCGAAAGGCAAAGGTCCCGAGTTCGAGTCTCGGTCCGGCACACAGTTTTGATCTGCCAGTAAGTTTCGAGAATTTCGGTAACTGCACGACTTGTTGGGTGCTCATGGAGTGCTGTGTCTTCAACACGTGGTGAGACCAAGGTGAAACTACGTCCAGACGTCGTTGGGTTGGGTGGCTACGCGTCATTACACACGCCAGACATCTTATGGTGGGCAGACTGGTACCCCAGAACAGGCAGCGAACTGTTCCGGAATTAACGTCAGACTTTAATGCTGGGCAGAGTACAAGTGTGTCTGAACACACAGTGCACCACACACTCCTAACCATGGGCCTCCGCAGCCGACAAGTCACGCACGTGTCACTGTTAACACCACGACATCCTCAACTACTACTGAAATGGGCACGTGACCTTCCACACTGGACGTTGGCGCAGTGGCAAAGCGTTACACGGCTTGATGAGCCCCCATACCTGCCGATTGGAGGGCCCATATCTATTGTCTTACAGGGGAACAGCTACTTGAAACTGTGGGACGGAGACAGGCTGCCAGAGGCTTCATTAAACTTTGGGGATCATTCACTTGGGCGTCCATGGGGACAGTGGAGTTCGTTCAAGGCACCATGGCAGCCAACACTGGTTGCAGGCCACGTAAATCCCTTCATGACGAACATGTTTCCCGACAGCAGTGGTATTTTTCAGCAAGATAATGCTCCATGCCACAAGGCCACGAGTGTGTTGGAGTGGTTCGAGGAACACGTGGCGAGTTGCAATTGACGTGCTGGCCCTCCAGTTCGCCAGGTCTGGATCTGATTGAACACATCTGGGATGTGTTTGAATGTGGCGTCAGAGTTCATCGCCCCCCCTCCCCGAAATTTACAGGAATTATGTGCCTTGTATGTGCAGATGTGGTGTCAGCTACGTCCAGCGACCTGCCAATGCCTCGTTGCTTCCATGCCATGACAGTATTCAGTACTGATGAGCAGCAGTTTACAGTATGTGAACGCAGCAAGCTGCACAATACCGGTGGTGCTGTTGGAGATAATAATGGGACAAGACGGTCTCCAAGCAATGCTGGCATGGACCGCCGTATAAGGAATCTGGTAGTGTTAGATTAATAAAAAAGTAAGGGAATATTCTGGCTTGCGCATGATGTTAAGATGGATGCTGAAAGAACAACAGGAAACGTTGACGTTGATGAAGACAGGGATTGGTGAGTAGAAGATATGGAAGAAGAAATAAAAACTCTTTAACAGGTTGCTGGAGAATTCTTCGGGAGCGCAGAATGAAGGAAATTTGTTAAACTTTTCATGGTTGGGGTCCACAGTCATACAATATTCCTTAAAAGACATCATTGTTGCCGTTGACTGTATGAAATATTTATTATTACGATTGCAATTTCGGCCTTAGGGCCATTTTCAAGTAACACTGCGAAAGTTACGTTCTGTCAGAATATAAGACTATCTGACATGACGACGGCATGTACTCATGTCATGTAGTCTTATATTCTGACAGAATGTAACTTTTGCAGTGTTTGAAAATGGCTCTAAGGCCGAAATTCAATCCTAATAATTAATATTTCATACAGTCAACGGCGACTATGATAGAAACTCGTTCAATAGACTGTAGTCCACACAGGGTTGCAATGCCGTGGGAACAAATACACAAAATAATCTCAAAATATTTCGCTCCTGTTTGAATATAGAGACAGCTATAACAAGAAAATCTAACAACTATAACCGGTAAGTTTCCAAGTACAACAGCAATAACGTGTCTTTGTAGCACACATTTCTCTGTGAGAGTAACAAGTCATTACATGAAGAAAGGTTTAGATTGAGGAATAGGGGCTGTGAAAAAATTTACTAAGAAAGCGGTTTTATTGTCCCTGTATGACTCATGCGATGGCTGTGAAAGATTGAATGAGAAAATCAACCTTCAGAAGGGCGTGTGAAATCTTTCATAACCACCGGCAACAGTTCATATTCCCCCTTCCATGTAATAGCTCCCGATAAATTAATTCCCCTCGGATTTAGTATATGATGGCCAATAACGTATCTCTACTACAGTCTCTGAACTTGGGCGTTACTGGAGTCAGCTATCTCCAACAAAAATTGATCTACCGCTGCACGTTCGGCTGCGGAAGACTGTCGAAGATGACATTCGTAGACGGATCATGAGCTTTATCAAGGTTGCGAGGGGGGGGGGGGGCTACCTCAAGATATTCTGTGATTACATATACGAATATTACACGCAAATGGATGAGTTAGTGCTAATAACATATTGTTTTAAGCCTCGTCAGCTTAACTGCAATAGTGCTGCTCTCGATAGGTGAAGGTACCTACTGGAATCCCTGTCTAATATAGAGCTCCAAGCTGTAACCAGTTTAGGGTAGCGTTACACTCATGTCACACTTTGTAAAGCAGCAATCCCATACAACTTGTTACCAAGGTGATTTATATTTTGGTGCTATTATTACATTTTCTCACTTTCTTGTGTTTACAGTATCTTTCTTAATTTGTATCACTTTTGGGGCAGTCTCGATAAATCTCGCGCTTTTACCCTCTACTCTGATTCTGTCCCACCTTCTCTCCCTACTCCCTCACGCACATTTTTTTCCTAATTTCCTAATTTTCGCCTTTTCAGCTGTATTGTATTTAACTCATGAATTTAATGGAGAAAATTTGTACCTTCATTCAAGTAGTGTAATATTTACAACCGCAAAATAGAATTACTAGTCAAATATGCACTTTCATTTCGACATACCCCAATTTAGGTCAATAGACTATGCCCATCGTTTTCCAATGAGAACTTTTTATGCGTAAACACGATTCTGGAAGATCCTGAAAATAACAACATACGACCACCACAACCACAAATTTCTTCAGAAGCGGGAATGGCTGAAATCCAGAAAGTGCAACATCTGATGAAAAGTGTCTTTTTTCTACAATTCTTGCTAAATATACTTCACTATTATCCTTGTCCCGCTTACAAACCCAAGTTGCTGCCAAGTCCAATTTCAAGACTTCATTTCGTGTTTCAGTCTCACGTATTTCTTATTCACTCGATCGTGAAGACTTATTTAATGGTTTAGTGTAGAGAACCTCTTTCGCACCACAAAAAACTGTGGTTGTAGGAAACAATAATCTTTGTTGAACACCGGGTACACTCATACTTTTCGTTACATGACCGCTAGTGTTTCTCTCCTTCTTCACCCTCTGCCACAGCAGAACTGATTGTTCTTTTGTATCTGGTGTTAAGAAACTGATGCTCGTCTAATCCACAGCGTCAAACTGGCACACAAAACCGAGTGGATCAGCTTCAGAATGATGCTCATATTGCTGAGAAATTCGATATGTAAAATTTGTAGTGCTCTGATTTTCCCAAGATGTGCTATTTTATACAGTTTAAAATTTTAGCCTGTGATCGAGTATCACATGGTTCACTTTCTCGTAATTTTCATCTCTGTTTGTACATTTGGGACTGCTTTCAACAATGTACGACCCAGTTTGATTAAATCAGTCTACTTCCTAAAAATTAAGCAGTAGAATAATGTTAAATCCTCACTAACAATGTATGAGTTTTTGTCGCCGTTAAGGGAGCTTTAATCCAGTGTTACAGTAAAAAAATAATATTTTTCTTTTTTCATTTTTCGATAAAGCACAGGTCTTTGTGAAACGTTTTTTCAAGCAGATCTCTTGATGTTCAAGTAGGTGAGCGTCAAAGAGATTCTGTTTATCAATCACGGGATTCACAGAGTGAACAAAATTCAATTTACTGATTGTCGCTATCTGCACTCTACATCTACATCTACATCTACATACATAATCCGCCATCCACCATACGGTGCGTGGCGGAGGGTACCTCGTACCACAACTAGCATCTTCTCTCCCTGTTCCACTCCCAAACAGAACGAGGAAAAAATGACTGCCTCTATGCCTCTGTACGAGCTCTAATCTCTTTTATCTTATCTTTGTGGTCTTTCCGCGAAATGTAAGTTGGCGTCAGTAAAATTGTACTGCCGTCAGCCTCAAATGCTGGTTCTCTAAATTTCCTCAGTAGCGATTCACAAAAAGAACGCTTCCTTTCCTCTAGAGACTCCCACCCGAGTTCCTGGAGCATTTCCGTAACACTCGCGTGATGATCAAACCTACCAGTAACAAATCTAGCAGCCCGCCTCTGAACTGCTTCTATGTCCTCCCTCAATCCGACCTGATAGGGATCCCAAACGCTGGAGCAGTACTCACGAATAGGTCGCATTAGTGTTTTATAAGCGGTCTCCTTTACAGATGAACCACATCTTCCCAAAATTCTACCAATGAACCGAAGACGACTATCTGCCTTCCCCACAACTGCCATTACGTGCTTGTCCAACTTTATATCGTTCTGCAATGTTACGCCCAAATATTTAATCGACGTGACTGTGTCAAGCGCTACACTACTAATGGAGTATTCAAACATTACAGAATTCTTTTTCCTATTCATCTGCATTAATTTACATTTATCTATTATTATGTGCTATTCAGAACACGAACGAATCACATAGTGCAGGAATATGATAAAAGTGCTTTTTTTCTTTCTTTTCTAAGCTGTATATATTGGAGTGTTGATACAACCTTTACTTTCAGTGATATACATCTACCAAAGTAATTCTGGAGGGAACAGGCGTGGAAGCAAAATTTTAGTGCACTGCAGCACTACGAAACACTGATGTTGTGCGAATACAAAATAAAATTGTGAATAGGACCTACAAATGTGTGGAAATCTTAGAAAGTAACATAAAATGGCAGAGAAAACAAAGTGAGCTGCATGGTTATGAAAAAGAATATGGATAAGACATGTTTTAGAGCATTTTTTTAAATATTTTATTTATTTTTCTGTAAACGCTTTTGCCTCCCCTTTAAATTTACTAAATCATATATTTCAATCTTCTTCTTTTATTAATTTCTCAGACACTTACGTTAGTTTAGCAATAGCAGTGAAACTGCTAACATTTAGAAGCTGTTAGCGGATGACTTTTCAATATTTTTCACTAAGTTATTGTTGTTCATCATTTTTCTTACATCTAAAATAGGGGCACAATTTGACGATGAACTCCTCTTCCAATCTCCCATCCACTCCTCCCTCCTCATAACCCTCCCACTCCTGCTGCCCTCTCCTCCCCTTCCTACCCTCTTCCCCCTCCACTCGCCCATTTTTATGCCACGTCCCTTGTCCTACCTTCCACTTTCTTACGCCATTGCGCTTTCTTGGAAATAGACCAACCGTAGAGCTTCTAAACGAGTTGTGTTACACACATTTAGCTTTGCAAATTGTGATTCAGTATTTTACAGCTCTAAAAATGAAGCAGCTCACTAACAGCTTCCTGCTATAAGAATGATGATGGTAGGGGAGGGGGAGGAGGGGATAAGACATCTTTACTGTCCAGTGGTGAAGGAAATTGCGTAATTTTTTTCGCCTTGCAGGGTGGAACAGGCATACCCTTGGCTACTGTTAAAGAAAATGATTACTTCAGACTGTGGAAGGTGTTGTGTTTATCTAATTGCAAGACACTACGAGTTTATTGTGATCTATATTTGAAAATCAGTTTCTTGCTATTGACTGATGTCCTTAAAAATTTCCACTCTCTGCCTTACTGTATATTATATGAATTCACCTGGTTTAGTGTGGGATCCTTCCGTGAAAAGTACAAATGTAAAACTGCAAGTTATTATGAACATAGAACACTTACAATTTCTTTAATGTTGCATCAGAAATGGCATTGTTCACTGATCGCATAGACAAGCAATACCAAAGTATACATTCATGTCTCATTATAATGAAAATAAGGATGAATCTTATGTTATATGCACCTTGATGTTAACAGTCTTCATAAATGGGCAGTGATGAGACATTAACCAAACTCTGATTTTGCATGGCTGTAACTGGACATGCCGGCCTTTGTGGCTGAGCGGTTCTAGGCGCTTCAGTCCGGAACCGCACTGCTGCTACGGTCGCAGGTTCGAATACTGCCTCGGGCACGAATGTGCGTAATGTCCTTAGGTTAGTTAGGTTTAAGTAGTTTCTAAGACTAGGGGACTGATGATATCAGATGTTAAGTCCCATAGTGCTTAGAGCCGTTTGAACCATTGGTAACTAGACAGTTTTGACGTAATGAGCATTCCAGATGACTCAGACGTAGGTTGCATTTTAGAAGTAGAAAATATCCATGAACTTCGCTCTGATCTCTCATTCCGCCCAGAGAAAATGGTATCACCCTCTAGCACCAATAAGCCGGGATTTCCAAATAAGATGGTTTCCATACGATGTGATAAAATAATTACGTGATTCGTCACAGAAATATTAAATCAATATCCAAACAACCATTTTATTCCAAGCACAAATAACGGGGTATTATCATTACGTCAAGCCCCCTGTATGAAACATTATATTGATATTAAGGCTGAGAAAAAGGCGGTTTCGAAAGTAATGTTTCTTTTGACCAAAGTATGCATAATATGCAAACATGACATGTCAAGCGAGTAATACGTTGGGAAGGTAGATGCTGCTATGATTGCAAGAACGTATTTCTATCACAGTATCGTATTCAAAGAAAAATTGGGGCTGTAACTTTGTGCCCATGGCACCTGGAAATTTTCACAGCGGAGACTTCTACCAGAGTTTTATGTATCCTGGCACTTTAAGTGAATGTTCACTGTTTTCCTTCTTGTGATTGCCCTCAGGCTTTCCTCTTTTTCTGGTGGTGTTGCCTCGCACGATCTCTGGCGCGGTCACGCGAGGAGCTGCAGGATAAGCTGGCGGCTGTTGCGCAACTGGTTACTTGTTTATTTTCACAACCGTCCTTACGACAGCGGAAACATGTTGCGGCAGGTTTTAAACCAAATTCTTGCTCACATCGAACATGAGCTGGAGTAAGAAGGAGACGTCCCCAATCAGCTGGGTGACGGCTGGTCACACTGCCGACACAGCATGGTCGGTAACCGAAGTGCGATCTTCCGCTACGTTGACGTCATTCCTGGGCTCGGAAGTTGCAGAATGTCGTACCTTGTTCCACCTCGTTCTCTACGTGTAGACAGCACCGTGACTTTTATCAGGAGGCATTTACGAAGTACGCGTGGGTGAACGTGATGCCGAACAGGGCAAGTGTTGAAGGTAGCAAAACGAAAGCTGAAGTTTTAGATTTCACGTTAAGAAATCGTTCACCCAAAAGAATCGTGCAGACATACTGTCTTTCGACCATTGGACAGACTCCCATGTGGACAACATAATAATAAACATCGTTGTCGTAGAGAAACAACTGAAAGATTTAGCAAATAAATCACCAGGTCCAAATGAAATCCCAATTCAGTTTTACAAAGAGTACGGTACGGCACTGAGTCCTTACCGACCTGCATTTATAGTGAATTTCTAGTCCAGCACAAATTCCCAAGATACTGGAGAAGAGTACAGGTAATTCCAGTATATAAGAACCGTTGTAGAACGGATCCGCAAAGTTACAGACCAATATCCCTAAGTTCGGTTTGCTACAGAATCCTTGGACATATGCTCAGTTCGAATATCATAAACTTTCATGAGGCTGAGATGTCCACGAATCAGCATGGTTTTAGAAAGCGAAACTCAGCTTGCCCCTTTATCACATGATACACTCCTGGAAATTGAAATAAGAACACCGTGAATTCATTGTCCCAGGAAGGGGAAACTTTATTGACACATTCCTGGGGTCAGATACATCACATGATCACACTGACAGAACCACAGGCACATAGACACAGGCAACAGAGCATTCACAATGTCGGCACTAGTACAGTGTATATCCACCTTTCGCAGCAATGCAGGCTGCTATTCTCCCATGGAGACGATCGTAGAGATGCTGGATGTAGTCCTGTGGAACGGCTTGCCATGCCATTTCCACCTGGCGCCTCAGTTGGACCAGCGTTCGTGCTGGACGTGCAGACCGCGTGAGACGACGCTTCATCCAGTCCCAAACATGCTCAATGGGGGACAGATCCGGAGATCTTGCTGGCCAGGGTAGTTGACTTACACCTTCTAGAGCACGTTGGGTGGCACGGGATACATGCGGACGTGCATTGTCCTGTTGGAACAGCAAGTTCCCTTGCCGGTCTAGGAATGGTAGAACGATGGGTTCGATGACGGTTTGGATGTACCGTGCACTATTCAGTGTCCCCTCGACGATCACCAGTGGTGTACGGCCAGTGTAGGAGATCGCTCCCCACACCATGATGCCGGGTGTTGGCCCTGTGTGCCTCGGTCGTATGCAGTCCTGATTGTGGCGCTCACCTGCACGGCGCCAAACACGCATACGACCATCATTGGCACCAAGGCAGAAGCGACTCTCATCGCTGAAGACGACACGTCTCCATTCGTCCCTCCATTCACGCCTGTCGTGACACCACTGGAGGCGGGCTGCACGATGTTGGGGCGTGAGCGGAAGACGGCCTAACGGTGTGCGGGACCGTAGCCCAGCTTCATGGAGACGGTTGCGAATGGTCCTCGCCGATACCCCAGGAGCAACAGTGTCCCTAATTTGCTGGGAAGTGGCGGTGCGGTCCCCTACGGCACTGCGTAGGATCCTACGGTCTTGGCGTGCATCCGTGCGTCGCTGCGGTCCGGTCCCAGGTCGACGGGCACGTGCACCTTCCGCCGACCACTGGCGACAACATCGATGTACTGTGGAGACCTCACGCCCCACGTGTTGAGCAATTCGGCGGTACGTCCACCCGGCCTCCCGCTTGCCCACTATACGCCCTCGCTCAAAGTCCGTCAACTGCACATACGGTTCACGTCCACGCTGTCGCGGCATGCTACCAGTGTTAGACTGCGATGGAGCTCCGTATGCCACGGCAAACTGGCTGACACTGACGGCGGCGGTGCACAAATGCTGCGCAGCTAGCGCCATTCGACGGCCAACACCGCGGTCCCTGGTGTGTCCGCTGTGCCGTGCGTGTGATCATTGCTTGTACAGCCCTCTCGCAGTGTCCGGAGCAAGTATGGTGGGTCTGACACACCGGTGTCAATGTGTTCTTTTTTCCATTTCCAGGAGTGTATATTGCGAACTATGGATGAAGGACACACCGGCCGCTGTGGCCGTGCGGTTAAAGGCGCTTCAGTCTGGAACCGCGTGACCGCTACGGTTGCAGGTTCGAATCCTGCCTCGGGCATGGATGTGTGTGATGTCCTTAGGTTAGTTAGGTTTAAGTAGTTCTGAGTTCTAGGGGACTGATGAACACAGCTAGCTCCAAGTGTGGAAACATGTAAGTTAACGAGGATGATTAGGAAGAAGGAACCTATGAGTGCTCAGAGCCATTTGAACCATTTTTTTTCTAGGGGACTGGTGACCTCAAATGTTAAGTCACATAGTGCTCAGAGCCATTTTTTTGATGAAGGACAACAGACAGATGCCATATTTCTAGATTTCCGGAAGGCGTTTGACGTGGTGCTCCTTCGTAGACTGTTAACGAAGGTACGAGCATATGGAATAAGTTCACAGATGTGTGAGTGGTTCGTAGTGTGATACGACCGCTGTTGTTGTCTATACACATAACTTATTTGGCTGACACGGTGCGCAGCAATGCGCGGGTTTTTGCTGATGATGCCCTGGTGTAGAGTAAGGTGTCGAAGCTGAGTAACTGTAGGAAGATACAAGACGACAGACAAAATTTACAGTTGGTTTGACGAACGGCAGCTAGCTCCAAGTGTGGAAACATGTAAGTTAACGAGGATGATTAGGAAGAAGGAACCTATAGTTCAGATACAGTATTACTAGTGCCCTACTTCACACAGACAAGTCCTTTACATATCTGGGCGTGACGTTGAAAAGCAAAATGAAATGGAACGAGCTTGTGGGAACTATGGTAGGGAAGACAAATGGTCGACTTCGGTTTATTGGGAGAATCTCAGGAAATGGTGATTCACCTGTAAAGGAGATCGCATATAGGACACTTGTGAGACGTATTCTTCAGTACTGCTCGAGTCTGAAGGAAGACTTCGAAGCAGTTCAGAGGAGGGCTGCTAGATTTGTTATAGGTAGATTCGAACAACATGTAAGTGCTACGGAGGTGCTTCGAGAAATCAAATGGGAATGAATCCCTGGAAGGAAGGCGACGTTCTTGCCGAGAAAGACTACTGAGAAAATTTGGAGAACCGTCATTTGAAGCCGAATGCCGACAGATTCTCCTGCCGCCAACATATACTGCGTGCGAGGACCACCAAGATAGGGCAATAGAAATTCGGGCTCACACGGAAGCATATTGAAAGTCGTTTTTCCGTGGAACAGGAAAGGAAATCACTAGTAGTGGTACAGCGTGACCTCCGCCACGCAGCGTACGGTGGCTTGCGGAGTATTTATGTACATGTACAAGTTGTCTTCTACAGCTATTAGATTTCTATGGGAGATGGCTAGTGTGTTTATGTTGGTAGCTGCGACTCTGCTACACAGGCTACTACTTGTCATGGCTTTGATGTTGTGGTGTCTGTCTCCTTTTGTTTGTGGTATGGTACCACGCTGATTTCTACTACTTCTGTCGTTTCACAGGCATTTCTGCGATTTTTTCGAATTTGTAGAAATGGTAGAAGCGTGTTACCACACCACAAACAAAGGAGACAGACACCACAACATCATAGCCATGACAAGTTGTAGACTGGTAGCAGAGTCACAGCTACCAACATAAACGTTCAGTAGCTTCATGTAATTAAGGAAATAAAGTATTCCACTGAAGATAGCACAAAAATTGCTCAAACATGTCTGGGTAAGACAAAACTCCAAAGGTGGTTTGTATAAGGCGGAATTCCTTAACCAGCCGGCCGCGGTGGTCTAGCGGTTCTAGGCGCTCAGTCCGGAACCGCGCGACTGCTACGGTCGCGGGTTCGAATCCTGCCTCGGGCATGGATGTGTGTGATGGTCTTAGGTTAGTTAGGTTTAACTAGTTCTAAGTTCTAGGGGACTAATGACCTCAGAAGTTGAGTCCCATAGTGCTCGGAGCCATTTGAACCATTTTTTTTTTTTGAATTCCTTAACCAAGTGTACATCAAGATTTGTATAGCAACAATTTTCGTTTTCACTGGCATAATATCAGGACCGTTTGATACCTTCCGTGATCTGTGTTGCGATCAGTGATTGTAGTTTATAACGTCTGCCACGCCTCGTTTCTCAGTGACTAGGGGCTCTACATACAGCCACCTGACATCTTTCTTAAGTTTTCCAAGCTCGTTTCTTCCTAGCAGATGCTCCCTCGTTACATACTACCGCTCAGCGCTCGCTTCTGCCCCCCCCCCCCCCTCCCCTCTTGTTACCCTGCTGTACAGTATGTCTGCAACTGCTTCCACTTAAAAGTTGTCCCATTTCATTTCTGACATTTAAACTGGTTTGCGAGACATATTTTTTCCGCTTCCGGAATCACTACAGTAAATTGCTCCCGTTTCTTGTGAGTTCTTCTTTCCCTGCCGCATGAAATGACAAGGTTCTTCATCTCATTCGTTTTGCGCATAGTTAAGGAGACTCGTGGCACAGAACGAATTCTTCAGTCAGCGTAACTTCCTACAGTAGAGTTAGTGGCGCATGAATAGCTTCAGGTTAGCAACGCTTGTATTCTGATGCATGTAAAACAATTTCTTTCAGTACACAAACTGCTGGAATGCAAATGAATGAATAGTTTCGCTACTAATGGTAATGGTTTTTGTCAAAGTTGTCAGTTGTTCACCTGGAAAATAATGCATGAGAACACGTGAATAATTAACATTGTTTAGAAAGTGCAAGTAGCAGTGGAACAGTTGCAAGCAAAGCTCATTTCTCGCTAACTTCAGAAAAGAGGTACGGGAGTTCTCAGCCAATATTTCAGGCACGTATATGAGTGGACTTCCAAAATTCAGTTGCCGGCCGCTGTGGCAGAGCGGTTCTAGGTGCTTCAGCCCGGAACCGCGTGACCGCTACGGTCGCAGGTTCGAATCCTGCCTCGGGCATGGATGTGTGTGATGTCCTTAGGTTAGTTAGGTTTAAGTAGTTCTAAGTTCTAGCGGACTGATAACCTCAGATGTTAAGTCCCATAGTGCTCAGAGCCATTTGAAAAAGTCAGTTTCACATATCATTCCACTGTAAGACCATTGCACGACAAAAGTGTTTCATTGTCAGAAGAGGCTATGTCTTGCGAGTTTCCTACAGAAACAGATTTGCCGCGATGCGGATAACAGGAGAATTACAGTGTGCGAGTGAAATGATGCGGCAACGGGAAAAGTACTGCAGAACTGCTCTACACGAGACAGTAAGATTCTTGTGGGGGTAAACGGCTACATTGCATATAGATTCAGCCTCAAAATCTGGCGGGGTACGAACTAAATGTAATGTAGCTTTCAGCATTGGTTCCAAAAAAAAAAAAAAAGGAAGTTCAAATATGTGTGAAATCTTATGGGACTTATCTGCTAACGTCATCAGACCCTAAGCTTACACACTATTTAACCTAAATTATCCTAAGAACAAACACACAAACCCATGTCCGAGGGAGGGCTCGAACCTCCGCCGGGACCAGCCGCACAGTCCATTACTGCACCGCCCTAAACCGCTCGACTAATCCCGAGCGGCATTGGTTCCAACAATTTGACCGTCACCAAGACGTGAGTGATGCTAATCAGGTAGGAAGGCCATCGATATCGACTACATCCAATAACGTCTATATCTATATCTAGGTCCCTACTCGGCAAAACCACACGAAATGCTTAGCAGAGGACGCATCCAATTGTACCAGTTACTGAGATTTCTTCCCATTCCATTCACGTATGGAGCGCGTGAAGACTGATTGTTTGAATGCTGATTGCCTGAATGCCTCCGTGTGTACTGTAATTATTGTAATATTGTACTCACATTCCCTATGAGAGCGATGTGTAGGTGAATGTTTTATGTTCCTAGAGTCATTTAAAGCACGTTCTTGAAACTCTGTTAGTAGACGTTCTAGAGAAAGTTCACGTCTACTTTCAAGAGCCTGCCAATTCAGTTTCTTCAGCACCTCTGTGACACTCTGCCATGGATGAAACAAACCTGTGACAATTCCTACTGCCCTTCTCTATGAACGTTCAATATTCCCCGTTAATTTTGTTTGGTATGGATGCCACATACTTGATTAATATTCTAGGGTGAGTCGCACGAGTGATTTGTAAGCAATCTTCTTTGTAGTCTAATTCCATTTCCCCATTATTCTACCGCCAACAGCCTTGCCGCAGTGGTAACAGAGGTTCCCGTCAGAACACCGAAGTTAAGCGCAGTCGGGCTGGGCTAGCACTTGGAAGGGTGACCATCCGGTCTGCAGAGCGTTGTTGACCAGCGAGGTGCACTCAGCTCTTGTGAGGCAAACTGTCCAACATTCTGCGTGCTGTCTGATTGTTCTATATCGTGTCTCCCTACCACTTTCGCGCAACAACGCTCTTGAGCGTGTTTTTTAGGGAATTGACTAGTTTGAACCTGGGACCTGTTGCTGGTAAGGAGACGCCAGACCACACATGACATGTAGAATTCAGAAGAGTTCAGTGAGACTAGCGATGATATAACCAAATACTTAATGATTTCAGCGTCAGCTCCACTGTACTTAGCTGGTAAAATAACGTCGAAAAAGCAGTTAAGTTTACCATTGGAAATTTTATTCTACTCACAAAACATTGTTTATAAATTGCACTATTGATAAAAGGAAATGTTTTAATACAGGATGGTAAAAACCAACTGCGTTCAACAAAAATGTGAACGAATATTCCCTGAATGGGTTTACAAGTTCTACAATGGATCGAAGGAAGACCTATGCCATATCACATTTATAATCTAGGTTTAAATTAAGTTTCACAAAAGAGAAAACTATCAAAATGGGCTTCAGTGACCCTCAATTATCTTTAATTACTTATCTAACTTGTCGTAAATTACAGTGGCTGATGTGGCTTCTCAATAACTATATAACAGAAAAATCATAGCGTTTCAGATTTTTACTTCAAGTGGCAAATGTGAACACCATGAGCTTTAATTGACGATCGACACTAGTATTACGCAAAAATGGGGTGTAACAGATGAGACTTCTGCAGTTCTGAGTGAAGCTTTATGTGCTGTTATGCGGCATCGCATGCGTTCATTACCTTGTTGGTGTTCGTCAGGGGGCGGCGGGCAGCACAGCTCTGCTCACCTCGCCGTCTCGGAAGCAACTCTCTCCTAACTTCTCCTTACTACAATTTACCGAAGTTGGTTTAAAAAAACTATCTGGCTGGGTTTTCATCTGACCAATCAGGGTCTCAATGTTAACGTTAAGCTCCGCCTACAAAAATTCTGTCTATACAATGAGAAACGCTATACTTTTCGTAGTGGGGCAATGTTTTTAAAGTTTGCAACGTAACAGAGACGCGAAAAAGTCTCACGCTAAAACTTGCAGCTGGGGTGGTCCTAGTGGTTAGCTGGCGACGTGGGTGTCCAGTCCGTCCCTTATTGTAGGGCCTTCTAGCTTAACACGGTTTTGCTCTCGGCTTCTGTTCTCGTTTCTCCCCTCGGAACTGAGTCTGTCTCACAGTGGCAAGGTATGACATGCATCTGGGCATTCTTGTGTTAGTCTGTGGTATTCCATTTGCTCACTCGTTACTCGTATTACTTTGGTTAATTTAATGTCACGATTATTTGCTTATCATGTCAGGATTTTCATGGAAGGTGTTGGATTTGCCTGACACCTTACATATCACCACCCTTCGAACTTAATTTTTGTACTGAAGTTAGATAATGATTGAATCGTTGTCTAAGCCAGTCAAAAATTATTCCGTTATCTAAATTTTGTTGCCTACTGTTCAGCCATGTCATTCTGTTCTATGCTAGTTTGTATTACTAATTTATATTTTTATATTCTTCCACATTATTCTCAAAAATGACAAGAGAAGAATATTTTTATGCTATTATTAATTTTTAATTATTTTCTTTCTTTACTTAAGTGTGAAGTTTGTTTTTTTACAAAGTTTGTTATCGAAAGTGAGGAGTCTTTCACATCGATTTTCTTAGAAATATATTTTTTTGTAAATGTAGTTATTAAGTAAAATCTATTCCTAACACATTTTCTAAATATCATGTACAAGTAAAATGTTTTTGTTTCTAGACACTCATTTCAACATTGTTACACTAACAAATAAGAATTATTTCCAAGAATTGCTTTGACAAAGAAATATACATACAGAAGTATTGAGATATTATTCTAACAAATGGTACAAATGTTGAAAAAAGAGAAAACATCCAACAAGATAACTTTTTATTCTTTGTTTTTATAAGAAGGAAATAAGTAAAATATAGTTATTCTTTTATTTTTATGAGGAGAAAATAAGTGGCATATAGTTTTAGTGTTTATTATGCCTTACTTTTGTTCTTTATATACTGTCGATTTCAGAACTAATGACTTACTTTTATCGATAGTCTATTCTTTACTGAAGTCCATAGTCAATGACTGTTATTTTGTAGTTTATTAGCTGTCTGGTGTGCTTAACTTATTTAGTTTTTCACACGTTTCTTTTGCACAATTCCTACATCACATAATTTGATTTCACACATTCACACAATCCTATGAATGTTTAAGCATGAGGTTGGCGAGTGTTTTTGCACAAAGGTGGTGGACTTCAGCGAGATGGATGTGGGCAAGTATTTGATGCACAGCTTTGTTCGTCGTTCCTTGTTGGCTTTGCAAGTGTGTGTTGCTGTTGTGGAGGTCCCATAATGGAATGGAGCTGTGAGTGCAGAATCTCGTGGTTTACTGGCTTTGTATGCGTGAAAGTCATCGTTATGTGTCACTGAAAGCCGTCGTTTTTCGTTGTAGTACTTCGCAGACGACTAGTTTACAATAGGATAGGGATTTGGGAAGGTATGTCGTCTATTCTTCACCCATCTTCTTTCTTGGTATCAATCTTGTGGATCTTCAACTTCTGTTCTTCCTGCTTTTTCTCTGCTCCTTGCTTGCTTCTTGGTTCTTCTCTGGGCAGGATATGGAAATATTTATTGATAACTAGTCGCTTTGAAGTTCTCCTCCTAGTAACAGTTTGATAAATTGTTTGGGTGTGTCA
Source organism: Schistocerca nitens (assembly GCF_023898315.1). Classification (NCBI taxonomy): domain Eukaryota; kingdom Metazoa; phylum Arthropoda; class Insecta; order Orthoptera; family Acrididae; genus Schistocerca; species Schistocerca nitens. The sequence goes on along the minus strand of NC_064614.1, from coordinate 1,187,492,178 downwards.
TTTTTACTTTGTGGAAGTTTTCTTCAGTTTCGTGCATCAGCCTGCTGTTTAATAGCAGTAGTGTGACTTTTACACATATTATTTTGCCAGTGGTGACTTGCCCAAGCAGTCTTCTCGTCGAGCTGTTTTTTGCTCGCTTCGCTGAGACGGGGCGTCTGGCGTTCCGGGATTTACGAGCGGTGAAAGTCCAGTGTTTGCTTGTCAGTCCCAAGACCCTCTTGGCTTTCCGTGCTCTGTCACAGCAGGGTTCCCCTTAGCTGGCAGATTTACGGCCCACTTCCGATACAAGGGCCTTCTGTTGGTCTCGCTGTCCTTTCCTTTCTCTCGACGCTTCTGCCTTGTAGGAATCGTGTCTTGCTAATTACGTCCTTTTCTTTCTTGATACTTCTCTCGTTGCAACTAGTGAGTCATTGCATCTCATCCTTGCTGGAGTTTTTACAATGGTTCTTACAAAAAGTTTTACTTATAATCATCTAACATATGTCTAGTATCTACATTGTTTTACGCCTTCTTAAAAAGCTTTACAAATTTCGGCGCCCTTTCCATGTTACAAATCTAAGATATTTTGAGTCTTAACTTCTAAAAGAATCCTCAAATTCGTTTTTTATTTTTTGTGTAGTGTCGTGGTGTATAGCATTTTAGTATTTCATGCTGTTAGACTATCTACACTTTATCCCTTCACCTTAATCTATGGTACTATTGGTGTTATTATTGAAACTACTTTCTTTTTCCCACCTTCCTCTCTCTTCGTTCTTCTTTCTCCTGACGATCTTATCTTCAACATAATCTTGAAATATTGTTCTGATTATTTACCAGTAATAAAATTAATCTTCAAACTTGTACTGAAAGTGTTTAATACTGCCAGTCATAGGTAAAAATACCTCTGCTTTATCTCGTAAAATACCCTCTCATTCTCTTTTACTGTGTTCCGAAATACCTTGAACTTCTTGCAATTTTTCGTCGATTTCTTTATGGACTTCTAACATGAGTTGAGGCGATTCCCCCTTTTGTGCATACCATTCTAATTCTTCATCCTCTTTATCTTGCGTCATTCTTAATTGATGTTCATAACTGGTATTTCTTCTAATTTTAGCTTTTGCTCAAAGAGAAGTGTGACATTCCCGAATGTTACGCTATCTTTCCCCATATCTACACTCCTGGAAATGGAAAAAAGAACACATTGACACCGGTGTGTCAGACCCACCATACTTGCTCCGGACACTGCGAGAGGGCTGTACAAGCAATGATCACACGCACGGCACAGCGGACACACCAGGAACCGCGGTGTTGGCCGTCGAATGGCGCTACCTGCGCAGCATTTGTGCACCGCCGCCGTCAGTGTCAGCCAGTTTGCCGTGGCATACGGAGCTCCATCGCACTCTTTAACACTGGTAGCATGCCGCGACAGCGTGGACGTGAACCGTATGTGCAGTTGACGGACTTTGAGCGAGGGCGTATAGTGGGCATGCGGGAGGCCGGGTGGACGTACCGCCGAATTGCTCAGCACGTGGGGCGTGAGGTCTCCACAGTACATCGATGTTGTCACCAGTGGTCGGCGGAAGGTGCACGTGCCCGTCGACCTGGGACCGGACCGCAGCGACGCACGGATGCACGCCAAGACCGTAGGATCCTACGCAGTGCCGTAGGGGACCGCACCGCCACTTCCCAGCAAATTAGGAACACTGTTGCTCCTGGGGTATCGGCGAGGACCATTCGCAACCGTCTCCATGAAGCTGGGCTACAGTCCCGCACACCGTTAGGCCGTCTTCCGCTCACGCCCCAACATCGTGCAGCCCGCCTCCAGTGGTGTCGCGACAGGCGTGAATGGAGGGACGAATGGAGACGTGTCGTCTTCAGCGATGAGAGTCGCTTCTGCCTTGGTGCCAATGATGGTCGTATGCGTGTTTGGCGCCGTGCAGGTGAGCGCCACAATCAGGACTGCATACGACCGAGGCACACAGGGCCAACACCCGGCATCATGGTGTGGGGAGCGATCTCCTACACTGGCCGTACACCACTGGTGATCGTCGAGGGGACACTGAATAGTGCACGGTACATCCAAACCGTCATCGAACCCATCATTCTACCATTCCTAGACCGGCAAGGGAACTTGCTGTTCCAACAGGACAATGCACGTCCGCATGTATCCCGTGCCACCCAACGTGCTCTAGAAGGTGTAAGTCAACTACCCTGGCCAGCAAGATCTCCGGATCTGTCCCCCATTGAGCATGTTTGGGACTGGATGAAGTGTCGTCTCACGCGGTCTGCACGTCCAACACGAACGCTGGTCCAACTGAGGCGCCAGGTGGAAATGGCATGGCAAGCCGTTCCACAGGACTACATCCAGCATCTCTACGATCGTCTCCATGGGAGAATAGCAGCCTGCATTGCTGCGAAAGGTGGATATACACTGTACTAGTGCCGACATTGTGCATGCTCTGTTGCCTGTGTCTATGTGCCTGTGGTTCTGTCAGTGTGATCATGTGATGTATCTGACCCCAGGAATGTGTCAATAAAGTTTCCCCTTCCTGGGACAATGAATTCACGGTGTTCTTATTTCAATTTCCAGGAGTGTATTATCGCTCATCTCTCATTTAAAAAATCTGCACCTATAATCAAATCTACAGTTAGTTTAGGTATAATCACGAAGTTCGCTTCGATCTTTTGACCTTGACACGAAAGAGTTAACCTTATTTGTCTCGTAACTTCCGCAGCATTGTTTCTAATAGGACCTCTTACTTTAATCTTACGTGTTTTCAGAACTGGCAATTCCTCATTGGCATTACACTGCATGAATAAATTTTCTGAGATCGCAGTCAGTTCACTACCGCTTTCAGTTACAATATTGACTGGGATATGCTTTACCATGGCCTTCACAATTGGTTTAATTTGAAAGGGTTGGTTCTATTCTTCTTCTTCTTGCATCAACGAATCCTCCACTGAATCATACATGAGTCTTTTTAGGAATTTCCCTTGTGAATTCGAACTTTCTGTAGGATAAGCTTCGACGGCTACTTCTCTCTCTTTTATTTCCTCTTCTCTATTTCTTCCTTCATTTATGCTTTGTTCAACATCCTCTACTTTTTCCACATCCTCGTCTATCTTCTCCTTCTTCGTCGCTACTTCCACATAATCGCATCTAAATGCTCTAATTATCGCTTCATAACTTCCTTCATTATATACGTTGGGTTGTGTGCCCACTCGTAACTTATTTTCAACTTCTGTCGACTGCGCATTATCCTCATTGAATTCGCTTTCCCTGGTTTCCATCTCAAATAGCTCTGCAATACTCATTACTTCGTCCTTTCCTCCTACATTCGTTGTGCATGCCTCTGGTAATTCATCTTCCTTGTCAGTATTCTCCCAATTAATTTCGTCCCAACACGATATTGTTATTTTCTTGTCTTCGTTTTCATCTGGTCCCTGCGGATTTGTTTCTTCCTTCTTCTCTTCTCGTGATAAGATTTTCCTGGGTCGGTGTGCCATTCTCTTTGGCATGGGCGCTTAGCTGTCAATTCGAACGTTTATCGGGGTTTGGTGGTCTTACCTCCACCTCTTCTATCTGTATTCTCTTTTCTTGTTCAGCTTGTTGATAGTGGTTTCTTTGTTGATAATTTGTCGGTCTATTGGTTCTCCAGTACCCGTTCCGGTTGTCGTTATTCCCTCTGTAATAGTTGTTGCCGTTCCTGGGTGAATTATAGTTATTGCCATATTCTCTTCTAAATCCATAACCGGTTCTTTGTTGAAATCTATTGTCGTTTCTTGGTGCGAAGTTATCACATGGTTCGTAATTATTGTTTCTTCGTACTGTGTCTTGTGGATTCCACTGCTTTTTGCTTTCGTTTTCACGTGCGCTTCGTCTTTTTCTTGCGTCATCTTCCGAAAATATGAACTCTAGTTCCCTTAGAATACCTTTAAATGCTTCGACGTCATTGCCTCCGCGACCTACTAATGATTGCTGGTATTTCAGTGGTAGCTTCATCGCGCACAATTTAATCAACTCTCCATCACTGTATGGTACATCTAAGCATCGATTTTTCTTTGCCATTAATTCGAAAAATTTCACGGGACTCTTCTCTCCTGAATTTTCAAAATATGGGTTCTGTAATAATTCGTACTTCACTCTGTTCTGTGCTTCGCTGGACCAATATCGTGAGAGAAACTTCTCTCTGAAATCTTCGTACGATCGGCATGTCGCTGCAACATTCTGCATCGTTTCTGCGACTGTTCCTGACATTTGTGCACATATAAAGTCTAATTTGTGTGCTAGCGTCCAGTGTTCTGGTAATCCTACTCGGAATTGATCAATAAAAGTTCGTGGATGTAATGAGTTTACTCCTCGAAAGTGTTGAAATTTTCTGACTGTGAGGAAATGATCGTTGTCGTACTCCGCCATAGTTCCATATGAAATTCGCGATTCTTCGCCACTTTTGTTTCTGATCATTTCTCCCGTCGTTCTTTCCGGTTGTGGTAGATCCATTGGATATTTTCCACTGTAACTTTCGCGTACCCGCGGTGCTGGCTGTCTGATTTCACGTATGTTACTTTCCGCCTGTGATTGGAATCGCAAATGCATGATATCTTCGTTAATTGTTTGTTTTTCCGCTGCTGTTACAGATACGGATGTGGTTGCAGACTCTGTGCTTGTTCGATCCTGTTCATTACGCTCTTCAATGGTTTGCAACAACTCTGTTCGCAATTTCTGAAATTGTCGCTTCGTTTGCGCTTCTATTTTGACTATACGGTTATCATATCTTTTCAGCGCTGCTTTTGTGATACGTTTGTGTAACACACTGTTTCCAACAATTTCAAGCGCTGTATCTGCTGCTTGTCTAGTAATTTCGTTTATCTGTTTCTCTAGTTTCTTGACTTCTCCCTGGGTGTTGTTACGTAATGTTTTGATCTCATCCTGAATGTCATTACGCAATGTTTGTACGTCCGCTTGTACCTTGTCAATGTCTGTTCTCAACTGATTGTGACCTGTTATTAAGTTCCCTGTCACTTCTCGAGATTCATTTGCCTCGTCTTCAATATGACTTAGGTGTAACTGAATTTTTTTGTTTTGTTCTTTAATCTCACGCATTCGTCTCATGGTTTCTGCATTCTGAATTTAAATTTGATTCGCTATGTCTTTATTTTGCCTTGTCATGGTTTCCGTAATTTGTTGTAATAATTCTGCCAGATTGGTGGGTCCTATTGCGTTTTCTTCCGACGTCCTACGCTCTGTGTTTTCGCCCAAGAGTTGGTTCGCAACCGATTGTATTGAACTGTGCTGTGACACGTTTCTGCTCGCATTCCTTGTACTCTGTGGTGAGGGAGCTCTGATTACTTGTACTATGGGTTCTACGTATTCATGACGCAAGTTAGAATCCTCATCGACTGTCTCTCTACTTTCCTGCTCCTCTGTCGTATGCTGACTTACGTTTTCTATGCCTTGATGTACATTATCCTCGTTATGGTGCGTTATATGTCCTATTTCTCGCGATACTGCATCGTCTGTTGTACCGTCCTCTATTCTCTGTCCATTTTCATGCTGGGTCTCTACCTCAATTCGGTCATTGCTAATCTTTCCGAATCCCTAATTTTCTGTTTTAAAAGCAATTCACGCTCCCTACTTCGAGTCAACATGCGCTCATACGATCTCACGCGTTTCATAAACTTTTTGCACACATTACTTGACATTCAATTCACTTACTTGTTGGGTCAGAACCAACTTGTCAACGATGAATCCGCCACCTGTGCGCTTGCATTGGAGAGAAAACTTAATTCTAACAATATTAAAATTCACAACTTAATTATGCTATTGTCTCTGCTGCTATAATGTCTCACTTTCTATTGAATGCTTTCTTACTATCTATCGCTGCAGCTACTGTTTTCGAATATGTATAACTTAAAGAAAAAATTTTTTACTATGAAAATTTTTCAGCAGGATATTTTTCTGACCTAGTTAGGCATGTGGTCAACCTTCAATCATGGTATTTTACCATCCTGGCAGGGTCGCCATTTTCTAACATTCTGCGTCATGTCGTGTTGTTCTATATCGTGTCTCCCTACCACTTTCGCGCAACGACGTTCTGAGCGTGTTTTTTAGAGAATTGACTAGTTTGAACCTGGCACCTGTTGCTGGTAAGGAGACGCCAGACCACACATGACATGTAGAATTCACAAGAGTTCAGTGAGACTAGCGATGATATAACCAAATACTTAATGATTTCAGCGTCAGCTCCACTGCACTCCCTGTAAAAGAATCTTAATACTAACTGAATTTAGTGGAAGGGGTTCAAGGCTTTCCTATTTTTAGTTAGCTGGTAAAATAACGTCGAAAAAACAGTTAAGTTTACCATTGGAAATTTTATTCTACTCACAAAACATTGTTTATAAATTGCACTATTGATAAAAGGAAATGTTTTAATACAGGATGGTAAAAACCAACTGCGTTCAACAAAAATGTGAACGAATATTCCCTGAATGGGTTTACAAGTTCTACAATGGATCGAAGGAAGACCTATGCCATATCACATTTATAATCTAGGTTTAAATTAAGTTTCACAAAAGAGAAAACTATCAAAATGGGCTTCAGTGACCCTCAATTATCTTTAATTACTTATCTAACTTGTCGTATTACAGTGGCTGATGTGGCTTCTCAATAACTATATAACAGAAAAATCATAGCGTTTCAGATTTTTACTTCAAGTGGCAAGTGTGAACACCATGAGCTTTAATTGACGATCGACACTAGTATTACGCAAAAAGGGGGTGTAACAGATGAGACTTTTGCAGTTCTGAGTGAAGCTTTATGCGCTGTTATGCAGCATCGCGTGCGTTCATTACCTTGTCGGTGTTCGTCAGGGGGCGGCGGGCAGCACAGCTCTGCTCACCTCGCCGTCTCAGAAGCAGCTCTCTCCTAACTTCTCCTTACTACAATTTACCGAAGTTGGTTTAAAAAAACTATTTGGCTGTGTTTTCATCTGACCAATCAGGGTCTCAATGTTAACGTTAAGCTCCGCCTACAAAAATTTTGTCTATACAATGAGAAACGTTATACTTTTCGTGGTGGGGCAATGTTTTTAAAGTTTGCAACGTAACAGAGACGCGAAAAAGTCTCACGCTAAAACTTGCAGCTGGTGTGGTCCTTTAGTGTCATCGTAAGATCTATACTGTTCTTCTGGAGGGCTCTATCTTTTTTTACATGGGCTGGGGGGTGGTCCTAACGTAACAGAGACGCGAAAAAGTCTCGTGCTAAAACTTGTGCCTGGGGGGTGGCCCTTTTTGTGTTGTTGTAAGATCTATACTGTTCTTCTGGAGGGCTCTAGCTTTTAACATGGGCTGGGGGTGTTCCTGACGTAACAGAGACGCGAAAAAGTCTCACGCTAAAACTTGCAGCTGGGGTGGTTCTAGTGGTTAGGTGGTGACGTGGGTGACCAGTCCGTCCCTTATCGTAGGGCCTTCTAGGTTAACACGGTTTTGCTCTCGGCTTCTGTTCTCGTTTCTCCCCTCGGAACTGCGTCTGTCTAACGGTGGGAAGGTATGACATGCATTTAGGCATTCTTGTGTTAGTCTGTGGTATTCCATTTGCTCACTCGTTACTTGTATTACTTTGGTTAATTTAATGTCACGATTTATTCGGAGCTATGTGACATACTACTGGATTTGCTTATCATGTCAGGGTTTTCATCGAAGGTGTTGGATTTGCCTGACACCTTACAACTGAGGAGCTACTTGATTGAGAAGTAGCGGCTCTGGTCTCGGAAACGGCCGGGAGAGGGATGTGCTGACCACATGCCCCTCCATATCCACATCCAGTGATGCCCGTGGGCAGAGGATGACACGGCGGCCGGTCGGTACTTTTGGGCCTTCATGGCGTGTTCGGGAGGAGTATTCAACCAATAAATTGAATTCTACCATCTGTTTTGCACACAAGTGAGCCTACGTGATTATTCCATTTCATATTCCTACAAAGTGTTGTACCCAGGTAACTGTATGAGTTGGCCGTTCCAGCTGTGATCGATAGGTATTATAGTTGTAGGATACTACGTTTACTTCGTTTTGTCAAATGCATGGTTTTACATTTGTGAACATTTAAAGCAAGTTGCCAATTTTTGCACCACTTTGAAATCTTATTGGCCGGCCGCGGTGGTCTAGCGGTTCTGGCGCTGCAGTCCGGAACCGCGGGACTGCTACGGTCGCAGGTTCGAATCCTGCCTCGGTCATGGGTGTGTGGGATGTCCTTAGGTTAGTTAGGTTTAAGTAGTTCTAAGTTCTAGGGGACTTATGACCTAAGATGTTGAGTCCCGTAGTGCTCAGAGCCATTTGAACCATTTTTTTGAAATCTTATTCAAATCTGATTCAGTATTTATGCAGCTTCTTTCAGACAGTACTTCATTATAGATAACATCTCCAAATGTCTGAGATTACTATTAATATTGTCTGCAAGCTCACTAATGTACTAGACCAACGGAACCACATTTTCCTGGAGCACATCTGAAGTTACCTATACATCTGGCGTTAACATGCCGCGTCCTCTCTACCAAAAAGTCCTCACAAAATCTCATTTGACACTCCATATGGTCGAACTTTTGGCATTAAAAGTAGGTATGGTACGTAGTCCAATGTTTTTCGAAAATCAAGAAATACTGCATCTGTTTAACTGCCTTGATCCAAAGCTTTCAGTATATCATGAGAGAAAAGTGCGAGTTGAGTTTCACGTGAGCGATGTTTTTGGAATCCATACTGTTTGGCGTCGTGGAGGTCATTCTATCCAAGATACCTCATTATGTTTGAGCTCCGAGGAATTGATTCACAGCAGTTGCAGATTTTCCAACGATGTGCGTGTCAGTTATCTAATAGCTCCTTGATCAAGCAGAGGATTTCTGTCAACCGAGGAACTGAAAGACTGGTAGAACGATCCGATCTTTGTTTACAGACACTTGGTGACTATGTTAAAATAAAGTGCCACTTATCTTTGTCACTTAGAAGTGTAACGCAGAATTCAATACAAATTTCTGGGCCTGTCATAATCTTATCGATGGTGAATTTTCCTGCATTTCGACTCACGAGGTAATAATTGCTTAACTGAACTGTTTGATCAGTGGTATTGTGCTAAACGTTTAAACACAAATAAATACCTATTGATTGTAACTGTATCTACAGTTATCATATGTAAACAGACTACGGTGAAAAACCTCATCAGTCTCGTAAACTGACATACGGCAGTAGGAGCGGTGTGCTGACCACATGCCCCTGCATATCCGCATCCAGTGACGCCTGTGAGCTGAGGGTGACAGGGCGGCTAGTCGGTACCGTTGGGCCTTCATGGCGTGTTCGGGCTCAGTTTCTTTTTAGACAAAAGTGGGATAACTCCTATTAATATCGTGTCGGACCTCCCTTTGTCCGGCTTAGATCAGCAACTCCACATGTCTTGGCGTCAACAACCTCTTGGAAGTTCCCTGCATAAATACTGAGCCAAGCTGCCGCTACGGCCGATCATAAATGCGAAAGTGTTGCCGGTGCAGTGTTTTATGCGAGAATTAAACTCTCAATTACTTTCCACAAATGTCCGATAGTATTCATGTCGGGCGACCCGGGTGGTCAAATCATACACTTCAGTTGTCCAGCCCGCATCTCGTGGTCGTGCGGTAGCGTTCTCGCTTCCCACGCCCGGGTTCCCGGGTTCGATTCCCGGCGGGGTCAGGGATTTTCTCTGCCTCGTGATGGCTGGGTGTTGTGTGCTGTCCTTAGGTTAGTTAGGTTTAAGTAGTTCTAAGTTCTAGGGGACTGATGACCATAGATGTTAAGTCCCATAGTGCTCAGAGCCATTTGAACCATCAGTTGTCCAGAATGTTACTCAGACAAATCGCGAACAGTTGAGGCCCAGTGACATAGGAAATTGTCATCCATCAAAATTCCATTGTTCTTTGGGAACATGAAATCAGTGAATGGCTTCAAATGGTCTCCAAGTAGGCGAACATAACTGAGAACCCAGTCCATTCGCCGGCCGAGGTGGCCGAGCGGTTCTAGGCGCTACAGTCTGGAACCGCGCGACCGCTACGGTCGCAGGTTCGAATGCTGCCTCGGGCATGGATGTATGTGATGTCCTTAGGTTGATTAGGTTTAAGTAGTTCTAAGTTCTAGGGGACTGATGACCTCAGAAGTTAAGTCCCACAGTGCTCAGAGCCATTTGAACCATTTTTGAACCAGTCCATTCCATGTGAACATAGCCCATACTATTTCGGAGCCACTACTAGCTCGCACAGTGCCTTGTCGACAATCTGGGCCTAAGGCTTTGTGGGGTCAGCGCCACACTGGAAACCTACCATTAGTTCTTACCAACTGAAATCGGGACTCATCAGACCACACGGTGTTCCAGTCGTTCAGGGTTCAATCGGTATGGCTACGAGCACAGCAGAGCCCCTGAAGGCGATATCGTGCTGCTACCATAGGCCATTCACGCCTAATTTCGCCGCGCTGACCGAACGGTTACTTTCGTCGTACGACCCACATTGATTTCTGCGGTTATTTCACGCATTGTCGCTTGTCTGTTAGCACTGAAAAGTCTACGCAAACGCCGCTACTCTCCGTCGTTAAATGAAGGCTCTCGGCCACTGCGTGAGAAGTAATCACCGAAATGTGATATTCTCGGCGCACTCTTAAACTGTGGATTTTGGAGTATTGAATTCCTTAACATTTCCCGAAATGAAATGTCCCATGCATCTGGCTCGAACTACCAATCAGCGTTCAATGTCTGTTAATCCCCGCCGTGCAGCCATAATCATGGAAACCGTTGAATCACCTGACTACAAATGACAGCTCCTCTAATGCATTGTTTTGTATATATTGTGTGTGCGATAGTACCGTCAGCTGTATATGTGCGTATCGCTATCCCTTGTGGTTTTGTCACCTCGGTGTATGTGCGTTAAGGCCTGTGGAATACACTTAGTAGACGGACGGAAAGATTAGTGGGACGTGTACTATGGCATCCGAAATTCAGAACACCAAGGCAGTGAGAGAAACTAGAAATTCTAATTGTGGGAGAAACTGAGACATATCTTAGGAAGCAGAAGAGGCTTATTTGTGGAGAAGACCTCATACAATTATTCATAAAGTGTTGGACGATAGAAGTGCTGGAATGGTACTAATAACGAACGAGTAAATTACTAACTGAATATGGGGTTATCTGCAACAAACAGAGAGCACGATTCTGGTGAAACTGAATGAATATCAAACAGATACTATTATCAAAAATGGTTCAAATGACTCTGAGCACTATGGCATTCAACTTCTGAGGTCATCAGTCCCCTAGAACTTAGAACTACTTAAACCTAATTAACCTAATGACATAACACACATCCATGCCTGAGGCAGGATTTGAACCTGCGACGTAGCGGTCACGCGGTTTCCAGACTGAAGCGCCTAGAACCGCTCGGCCACCCCGGCCGGCACTGTTATTGTTGTGTAAATAGACTGTTTAGGTTTTCATGTTGGTAACGCCACGTAGTGTTCTGTATGAAAATCGCTGGCTGCGCTGTGTGCAGTCTATGGCTGGTTGGACTCATTGTTGGAATATTCACTTGTGTAGTGTTGGGCAGTTGGATGTGAACAGCGGGTAGCGTTGCGCAGTTGGAGGTGAGCCGCCAACAGTGGTGGATGTGGGGAGAGAGATGCCGGAGTTTCGAGCGGACGATCTGGACGTGTGTTCGTCAGAAAAAGGAAATTTATTTCATTGGACGTCACAAAATTATATATACATGATGACTTTTGAACTCTAGTAAGGTACATACGTTGTTTGTTCTCTATCAAAATCTTTCATTTGCTAACTATGCGTATCAGTAGTTAGTGCCTTCAGTAGTTGGAATCTTTTATTTAGCTGGCAGTATTGGCGCTCGCTGTATTGCAGTAGTTCGAGTAACGAAGATTTTTGTGAGGTAAGTGATTCGTGAATCATATAGGTTATTGTAAGTCAGGGCTATTCTCATGTAGGGATTATTGAAAGTCAGATTGCGTTGCGCTAAAAATGTTGTGTGTCAGTTTAGTGATGATCAGAATAAGTAAAGAGAAAACTGTCCGAGTACGTTCAGTTTTACTCAGCCGTTTGTGTATCAAATAACGTAAGAGTTTTTCCAGAATTGTCATTCTTAATTTTTCAAAGGGGACGTTTCAACTGTATACATCGCAATCCTTAAACAGCTAAACTTTGGAGGATTGTGACAATAGAAATGAACTCGAAAAATTTGTCAAGGGGGCAAAGATTTTAATAACGCCGTGAGACGAGAACGGAGTCATCGGTGAAGGCGAAGGACGGAATATAACAGTAGAATTCATTCTTGTTAAGCGAAATGAGAGTTCAGGAAGATTAGCAGAGTTGTAAGTAGTCTTTGAGAATGCACTTTTCAAGAAATAATGGAACAAACCAGCTATAGTAAAATACTCCTTCTACGTGTAAAGGCAACGGCCTTGCCGCAGTGGATACACCGGTTCCCGTGCGAAGTCTAGCACTGTCGGACGTGGCCAGCGCTTGGATGGGTGACCATCCAGGTCGCCCTGCGCTGTTGTCATTTTTCGGGGTGCACTCAGCCTCGTGATGCCAATTGAGGAGCTACTCGACCGAATAGTAGAGGCTCCGGTCGAAGAAAACCATCATAACGACCGGGAGAGCGGTGTGCTGACCACACGCCCCTCCTATCCGCATCCTCACCTGAGGATGACACGGCGGTCGGATGGTCCCGATGGGCCACTTGTGGGCTGAAGACGAAGTGTAAAGCCACATAAGAGCAGCAATAATTTCACAATTATTGATTTGACAAGTCTTGACATATTGTGTTTATATGACATTTGTTTTCGAAATGTCGAATCAGTGATAAAATCCCATGTTATTGACCCTATCAGACACGGTAACATAACAAAGGCGACATGTAGTGAAGAGAAAATTGAAACGCAGTGACATAAATGCTCTATATAAAGACTATTGAACAATCAATTTAGGCAGCACAGAACTAATAGCATAATGATTAGAAATGTAAAAGATAAACAGGTAACAGAGGTAGAAATTTTAGATTCAGTGAAAGAAAAAGGGATAAATTTCTTAATTTCTCAAGAATTGAACCCAACATAAAATGAGCAAACATTGAAAAAACCATAGCGATCTGTTTCTGAATCACAGAAACGTTCTACTAATTTAAGGAATAAATGCCCGAATATTGATGGAATACAGAATTGTTACAGGCATTAAGCCAAAAGGCGGACTAAGGATTTTACAAGATCAAGAATGAAGCCTGCCACATCTGACTGTGCATTTCGTTCTTTCCGAACTCCAGTGAAGACCTCGTGCATACCACGTTGGGATAGATCTGCACACTTTGAGTATGGACACTAACTTGGGGGACAGGGGAAAAACGCGAGAGGTTTTTGTCAATACGCTAGAGTAGCATACAGACTGTGGCAAAACACACTAGACGCAAGGGACACAATTGTGTTCGACGACACTTCTCTCTTCGCAAGTCGAAATGTTTTCTGGGAAGAGTAACGAAAGAGGCGATTGAGATCAGGATATTGGAAACCAGCCTCAGTAGGCGGCGGAAACCAGCAACCGAGAATATCTTGGAACTTGGCCAACAAGAGGCTGAAGTGGGCAAAGCAAACGTGAAATGAAAACTTTATTAGAATCGTCTCGCGAGAGAGCGCGATTGACGTCACAGCCGACTACGCAGCCATATAAGAAACGAACATCATCCGCATTTTGTCCCGATTATTCCACTACAGCTATAGTCTCCGTTTTTCGTGATATTGTACCTTGCTCTACCAAACGGAAATTTATGTTAAAAACTGTTTGTCTCATATTCGTTATCTTCACTTGGCTATAATTTTAGAGAAAGCAAAAGTTGTTTTTGATGTTTCTACATTATATTAAATACTATTATCCATTCTTGAACTGCGTAACATTTTAGCTAATACAGCGTACGCGGTTTATATTTCCGTATTGGGGAGTTGTAAATAAGAGAGTTGTCTTTAAAAAGTATTGATCAAAACTACATGGAGAATAATTGTTTCAGTTGGAATCTTGGAGCAGACGCAACATTACAGTGTGACTCTGTAGTACACAACAATACACCCCATTAAGTGCAAACAATCTCTTAACTATGTTTCTAGGTAGACACTATTAATTGCTGTAGTAGTGGCCTGATATTATTGTTTCCATCCAAACGCAACGACTCTAAAAGAACAGAATTTTTACACAATCCGACATCAGACGCTGTCGAAAGGTTATGCACGCCGGAGAAAAAGAACACGAAAATAAATACACAAACAATTTTCTATGAAGGGCATCCGCAGCTGCCGAAGATAATGATGAATGAAAAAAACCGCTGACAGCTGATGAAACTCGTTTTAATTGACCACACTTCCGGTTTCACGGCTTACAGCGGCGTCGTCAGGTGCAATCTACATATTTTAGAACTGAAATATAATCATAAACCGTGTTGTTAAGTGTTGGTATTTTACAAAGATTATTTAAAGAGTGAGTCTCAAATAAGAAGCTTTATATAATAGTGACAATGTGGAATGCAGTTTATAACTAGAGTCCAGTCCTTAAATATGTATGTAAAGCTGTGGCTCTGAGCAGTGAAACCGGTAGTACACGGTCATTTACAACCAGCTTTTACCAGCGTCCAGTGGTGTATTCATATATCATGGAAAGAAGCTCTGATTAGTCTACGGGGCTCCGAATTGCGCAAAATTTTGCAAGCAATCGTAGATCGGAACAGCTAGTGCCACAGAAAGCAGCCAATCACTGACGAGCATAGAGAAATGTTTGCATTTAATCTAACGTACCATATTTAACATCAGTTATACTAAGAACTGCAGTTGAAATAAAATCAGCTAAAGATAATGATTTGACACGAACACGACAAACTTTAAATTCCTATGTTTTAGCTCGTTACGTTAGGTACGAACATTCTGTGATGTTTACTGGTTAAAGTTTGACTATTAAATCAACTACGCTCAAGGTATCGTAATGCCAATAACTTGGTAAGATAATGAGCCGTAGGGTGAAAATAAAAACGTTACAGCTAGATAATCGACATGTGTTTCTGTAAGGTGCAATTGTATTAGTAATTAAATCTTAAGGCTGCTTGTTGCAGTTACCCAGCATAGGCAGTTTATGATCAGTTTATGATTACTCGCAGTGATGGTGATGCAGCTAATGTTGGAACAAGTGGCATCGTCCAAAGATCGCTGCGCCACGCGAAAGTCGATAACACATATCGATTTTTGGTTCAAAAATGGTTCAAATGGCTCTGAGCACTATGGGACTCAACTGCTGTGGTTATCAGTCCCCTAGAACTTAGAACTACTTAAACCTAACTAACCTAAGGACATCACACACATCCATGCCCGAGGCAGGATTCGAACCTGCGACCGTAGCAGTCGCACGGCTCCGGACTGCGCGCCTAGAACCGCGAGACCACCGCGGCCGGCTATCGATTTTTATTCAAGTGAAAAGGTGTGTTTATGGTGCATCTCCTGGGCACGCGACAATATCGGTTGGAACTTAAGCGACTAGAAAAAGGTTGCCTGGTGAGATGCGTCCGGATTTCAGTTGGTAAAGTCGCGATTTCAGTCGATAAGAGGTGATGGTAGGGTTAGAGTGTAGCGCACACCACAAGAAGCCATGTATCCAAGTTGTCAACAACGCACTGTGCAATCTGGTGGTGTGTCCATAATTGTGTAGCCTGTGTTTAAGTGGAATGATCTGAGTCCTCTGGTACAACTGAACCGATCATTTACTGCAAATGGTTATGTTTGGCTAATTGGAGACCATTTGAAGCCATTCATGGCTTCTTGTTTGCAAACAACGAAGGCGTTTTTATGCACGATAATGCGCAGTGTCACCGGCCCACAGTTGTTCACGATTGGTTTCAAGGACATTCTGTGTTGTGTATGAGGCGGGACTAGGGGCCCCATGGAAAAAGGGTGACCAGGCTGAGTCACGCAATTTGACTCAGTCTGATCACGAGGTGTGGCTATTAATTGCACGCGTTGATCACGTAGGCTGACGTGAGGATCAATGAACTATACTTGACGGGATGTATCTGGAAGATCTTAGGTGATTAGAAAGTTAGTAGACAGGAATACTATTAAATACTTAGCTTTAATTTAGCATCAGCGGTGAACGTCGATCTTGACTTTGTACAATAATATTTACAAGTGCAGTTATAGACTGAACTGCGAATACTTCTTTGCAATTCTGATTGCTTCACACATATAGATCAATTGCCAATGCATAAACTGTACGTGGCGCCTCGCTATGTGGTAGCTACCGACTTAGCTGATCTCTGCAAATGATATCTCTGAAGATATAACAAGTGAACCATTCGTATTGACGTCGGATGTAGAACTGGCCAGAGCGCTAGCTTGTCTCCTAAGACCAGCCGAGTGGCGGCGCTCGGTCTGCTAGCGTCGACAGTGGCGACTCGCGGGTCCGATGTGTACAGACGGACCGCGGCCGATTTGAAGCCTACAACCTAGCAAGTGTGTTGTCTTGAGGTGGCACCACATTCTGGACAGTTCAAGCGAATGATTTGGCCACCCAGATCACCCGACATGAATCCCATCGAAAATTTATGGGCAATAATCGAGAGCTCACTTCATGCACAAAATCCTGCACGAGCAGCACTTTCTCAATTATGGACGGCTATAGAGGCAGCATGGCTCAATTATTTGTGCAGGTGACTTCCAACAACTTTTATTGACTACATGCGAAGTTGCTGCACTAGGTCAGGCAGAATGAGGACCTACAGGATAATAGGAGGTATCCCATGACTTCTGTCAACACAGTCTATTTCATTTGTTGTAGTTCAGATGAGCCATCCCCCAGACAAGTAAAAAAAGCACAGTTATGTCGAGACGATTGCAGAGTTCATGACGTGAATGGCAAACCACAAGGAGAGTCCTGAGAGCAGCGTTCACAAACAGTCCGCGAGGTGGTGCAGTTGTTAGCAAACTGGACTCGCATTCGGGAGGACGATGGCCATTCAGGTTAACTACTTCTGTGATTTTCCTAAATCACTACAGGCAAATGCCGAGATGCTTCTCTGAAAGAGTAAGGCCGATTTTCTTCCCCATCCTTAAAAAAACGATCCGAGCTTGTGTTCCGTTTTGCAAGAACCCCCAACTTGAACTAAACCTCCATTAATGTCTCAGTGTAGCCAGTGAGTTCTTAGAGGATGGTGTAAGAGGCATACAGTTTCATTGGCCGTGATTTTCCTTCCGAGTTTTGTGGAGATTAAGAGCAGCAGTGTTTTAACTATCTGAGTCGTCGTGTGGGATTCTTTCTACCTGTTTTGCTGAAAAGTACTCGAAATTTATGTCCCTCTACATCTACATCTACATCCATACTCCGCAAGCCACCTGACGGTGTGTGGCGGAGAGTACCTTGAGTACCTCTATTGGTTCTCTCTTCTAGTCCAGTCTCGTATTGTTCGTGGAAAGAAGGACTGTCGGTATGCCTCTGTGTGGGCTCTAATCTCTCTGATTTTATCCTCATGGTCTCTCCGTGAGATATACGTAGCAGGGAGCAATATACTGCTTGACTCCTCGGTGAATGTATGTTCTCGAAACTTCAACAAAAGCCCGTACCGAGCTACTGTGCGTCTCTCCTGCACAGTCTTCCACTGGAGTTTATCTATCATCTCCGTAACGCTTTTGCGATTACTAAATGATCATGTAACGAAGCGCGCTGCTCTCCATTGGATCTTCTCTATCTCTTCTATCAGCCCTATCTGGTACGGATCCCGCACTGCTGAGCAGTATTCAAGCAGTCGGCGAACAAGCGTACTGTAACCTACTTCCTCTGTTTTCGGGTTGTATTTACTTAGGATTCTTCCAATGAATCTCAGTCTGGCATCTGCTTTACCGACGATCAACTTTATATGATCATTCCATTTTAAATCACTCCTAATGCTTACTCCCACATAATTTATGGAATTAATTGCTTCCAGTTGCTGACCTGCTATATTGTAGCTACATGATAAGGGATAGCTAAATGCAGTTTCAGCTCCGGCTGGGTGTATGTAGAGTGCAATATTGCTTCCTGTGATTCTAAGTGATGAAGCTGGAAGTTCGATTATTGGAAATAAAAAACGGTTCAGATGGCTCTAAGCACTATGGGACTTAACATCTGAGGTCATGAGTCCCCTAGACAGAACTACTTAAACCTAACTAACCTAAGGACATCACACACATCCATGCCCGAGGCAGGATTCGAACCTGTGACCGTAGCAGCAGCGCTGTTCCGGACTGAAGCGCCTAGAACCGCACGGTCACAGCATTGGAAATAAAATTGAAAAGGATACCACTATGATGTATATGTTTAGTGAATAACAAAAACTGATAATATCGACATAATGGATAATATTCACCATTTTGATTTGCAGCTACATTTGTTTTTTGCTGGGAGTTAACCTATCTTCTAGAATGTAATTTACTTTGTCGCGATGTTTTCGCGCCTATATTTGACATCGCGACTAACTAAATTACATTCTAGAAGATAGGTTAACTCCCAGCAAAAAACATTCTCGTCAACATCGTTTGGTTGCAGATGACTAGCTACCTGTAGTAATTAACACACAAGTGATCCGGAAAATTCATGCACACCAAATGTAAAGGTATTTACAAAAAGAAACGATGTATTGTTTGAACTAAACATCGACGTAATTTTATAATCATTTAACAAAAATGTTCACATTACAGAATAAATAAAAATGAAAACCCACTGATGATGGCACAGTTGTGCCGAAACATGTTTGAGTACTGAGGAAAAACGGTGTTTTGCATAACTGGCGGACCTCATCATCAACATCATCATCATCATCATTTAAGACTTTCAGCATTCAGTGTGGAGCATAGCCCCCTTATAAAATTCCTCCATGATCCCCTATTCAGTGCAAACATTGGTGCCTCTTGTGATGTTAAACCTGTTACTTCAAAATCATTCTTAACCGAATCCAGGTACCTTCTCCTTGGTCTGCCCCGACTCCTCCTACCCTCTACTGCTGAACCCATGAGTCTCTTGGGTAACCTTGCTTCTCCCATGAGTGTAACATGACCCCAGCATCTAAGCCTGTTCGCCCTGACTGCTACATCTATAGAGTTCATTCCCAGTTTTTCTTTGATTTCCTCATTGTGGACACCCTCCTGACATTGTTCCTATCTACTAGTACCTGCAATCATCCTAGCTAGTTTCATATCCGTAACCTCAACCTTGTTGTTAAGGTAACCTGAATCCACCCAGCTTTCGCTCCCGTACAACAAAGTTGGTCGAAAGATTGAACGGTGCACAGATAACTTGGATTTGGTACTGACTTCCTTCTTGCAGAAGAGAGTAGATCGTAGCTGAGCGCTCACTGCATTAGCTTTGCTACACCTCGCTTCCAGTTCTTTCACTATGTTGCCATCCTGTGAGAATATGCATCCTAAGTACTTGAAACCGTCCACCTGTTCTAACTTTGTTCCTCCTATTTGGTACTCAATCCGTTTATATTTCTTTCCCACAGACATTACTTTCGTTTTGGAGATGCTAATCTTCATACATTTCAGATCTAGCTCTGAAATATTACTTTGCAAACTTTCAATCGAATCTGCCATCACAACTAAGTCATCCGCATATGCAAGACTGCTTATTTTGTGTTCACATATCTTAATCTCACCCAGCCAGTCTATTGTTTTCAACATATGATCCATAAATAATATGAACAACAGTGGAGACAGGTTGCAGCCTTGTCTTACCCCTGAAACTACTCTGTACCATGAACTCAGTTTACCGTCAACTCTAACTGCTGCCTGACTATCCATGTAAAGACCTTTAATTGCTTGCAAAAGTTTGCCTCCTATTCCATAATCTCGTAGAACAGACAATAACTTCCTCCTAGGAACTCGGTCATATGCCTTTTCTAGATCTATAAAGCATAGATACAATTCCCTGTTCCACTCATAACACTTCTCCATTATTTGCCGCAGGCTAAAGATCTGGTCCTGACAACCTCTAAGAGGCCTAAACCCACACTGATTTTCATCCAATTGGTCCTCAACTAATACACGCACTTTCCTTTCAACAATGCCTGAGAAGATTTTACCCACAACGCTGATTAAAGAGATACTTCTGTAGTTGTTACAATCTTTTCTGTTTCCATGTTTAAAGATTGGTGGGATTACTGCTTTTGACCAGTCTGATGGAACTTATTGTAACGACAACTGTACATATAATAATTTTTTTCTTTATGAATTTCGATAAATTAGTGTGAACAAGGTTTGATTTCATTTCTTTCTCTTTTCGTGTCATGTTAAAGAAACTGTGAGCAACTTTTGAAATGAATATTACTATGTTAGATTTCAAATAATGTGGTAATCAAAAGGGAAGTGTATTTAATGTTAAAACTATTATAAGATGTGAAAATTGTAATTTATACACTTGGTCCATACGTAGGTAATGCATTAGGATATGTGTAGTAGGAAACCTGTGGTGAATACCCTACCTGTAGGGGAGCGGGGAAAGGTGGAGGCAGGCGAGCGCGGGAAAACGCACACTGGCGCGGTTCGGCACAACGGGCTCAGTATAACAGTCGGAGTTGTGAATCGGTCAGAGGAACACGTAATGTACCGAGGCGGCTACCCAGGAAAAGTGGATTCCATTGAGCCTCGGATGCACCGATTCCGACGACTACTTGACATGGCTATATTCTGGGGCACAAAGTTGGAAAGATTACGACGCTAAGAAGATGGAAAGTGCCGATGTAGTGTGAGCCTTAGCCGTGCTTGTATGTGTGCCGTGCTGCCCGCTATCTCGCTGCCCGCCAACCGCCGCACCGACTTGCACAGGTCAAATATTTATTTCATCTTTAGAAGTGTATCTGTGTGGACCAGTGTCGAAACCGTTTCTAACTGTTCAATAATAACGTGACTTTTACCAGAATTGCTTTAGCCATGACTTATCCTGATCACTGACCTAGACAGGATCCTTACCTCGTATTGTGCAACCCGAGTATCCTGAACTGAAAGTTTAAAAATTAGTGTTAATAAGAATTATCAGTAGATCAATCTATGCTATAAAGAAGTTTAAAAGTTCTGTGTGTTATTGCAAATGTTGGTAAAGAACAGAAGTATGACTAAATTGGAAGAGAGTTTTTTGAATTGAGTTAGCGATGCTATTTAATTAATTTGAGACAGAACTAATGACAGTTAAATTATTCAGAAGTAAGACAAAAGAGTAGTTATCCATAGATTGATAATTTTGAGTGTTAATTTGCCTTCAGTACTTAATAGTTTCAGTATAACGACCATAACAGTTTCAGGGCCCCCCTTCTCTTGTCCATTCTTTCAAACCTTGAAATGTGCTGATCAGATTTGACCAGTAAATCGAAGTTCTATATTAATCCTAAGTGTATTAGTGTTGTTTTCCAATTTTGATAGTGACATT
This sequence comes from Schistocerca nitens, assembly GCF_023898315.1. NCBI lineage: Eukaryota > Metazoa > Arthropoda > Insecta > Orthoptera > Acrididae > Schistocerca > Schistocerca nitens. The sequence goes on along the minus strand of NC_064614.1, from coordinate 1,187,470,712 downwards.
GCATGTGTGCTTTCAAAACTTCTCATTCTAGGACAATCTATGCCCGATTTCAGTCTGATCAATATACAAAATGCTGTTCTTAGTAATCATTGCTGTGTGGTGTTGTGTAAATTTAGTTCGTCCAAATTAGTACAAAAAGAGAAAGCTTTAATTCAGTGGATTTTTCTGGTTCCAAACTTTGTCATATAACGCATCATTACTACGTGTTACTATGCTTGTACATGCACCCACTTGTACAAGGAAAAACTCACTCATTGCCTAAGTAGGCTGGCGACCGAATTATTAATTATAGGTAGCATCTACTGTGTATACTTCTTGTCCATGCGAACGAGCAATTATACTTTACATTTGCTTGATGCATCACTGTAATTATTGACTGAGTATAAGTCCGATCTTGCTTCTATTAGGTACACACGGTCAAATTATGTACTAAAATCCTTGTTTGTAAGGTGAAGCCCGTGAACTTATTACAGTACAGGCTTTATACAGCTAACGTACGTCCGATTGGGGCGGTAGCGTTACAAGTGGCTCCCGGTGACAGGACATCCAGTTGTTGTCGGTTACAAATTAACGTAAAGATCGAACAGTGGATGTTCAGTGGCACGAATAGCACTAAAAGTCAGTAAAATAAACTGCAGTGGGAGTCAAGTATAATAGTGTGGTGTAGTTGGCATTTAGTATGGACAGAAACGTAGGCAGGGTAGATGCGCCAAGCGAAATGGAGAATGCGGCTGACAGTAGCCGGAGTTTACGCGGCCAGATAACAGATGGCGTTATCGGAAGACAATTGGCGTACATACAATACCATGAATACGTCAACGAACAGATTGAAATGTCGAGATCGTCTCGAACACAGCAAGGGACAAAACAGAAAGAAGAGGGTGACGTTGTAGATGATAGTGGGTACGTGAACGAATCCACTGACATGTTTGATTCACCACAGATAAAGAAAGAACCGAAAGAAACTTCTGAAGTAGAATCGGAACACATCGATCCTGTAGAACAAAAAAATATAAAATTTTTAAGTATGAACGACTTATTTGAACAATTAACCAAACAAATTGCGGGACAGAATGAGCAACTTCAAAAACAAGTCGGCAATCAGGTTAATCAGCTTAAAACACACGTTGATGAGCAACTCAAAACACAGGGACGTCAGCTCAAAACACAGAATGAACAGCTTAAAACACAGAATGAACAGCTCAAAACACACGTTGACGAGCAACTTAAAACACAGGTGGATCAAATTAAAGCACAGGTCGAAGGACAGGGAATTAAAATTAGTAAACAAATAGAACAAGTAGAACAGAAAGTGGGTAATTTAAGTTCTGTGGTAAATACTCTGAAATTTGAAATTGATACCATTAACAAGAATATGGATACTATGCAGGGGGAAATTGGAAACATTAATAGTAGATTCGATGTTGAAATTCTCAACATCCAAGAGAAAGTAGAACCTCTGGTTGAAACTAAGGTAGACGAAAAAGTTTTCGGTCTTAAAACTGAGATCGTAAACGAATGTCAACACGGAATATTACAGTTGGAAAAGGTAGTTTTAGAAACTGAAAGGGATTTAGATAAAAAAGTAACCGGATGTGTTCAAAACTGTGAACAAAATACTACGAAAATTCAAGGCAGAATTTTCGATCTGGAAAACAAAATTAAAGATAGGCCTGGTGTTGTCTGTAATGGCACACCAATTACGAAGCTGTTAGAAGGCGAGGAACGCTTCGATCCAGCCAAGAAACATAACGGGTGGCAGCCGTTAGATTTTATCAAAAATTGCGAAAGAGTAATTATACTTTACATTTGCTTGATGCATCACTGTAGTTATTGACTGAGTATAAGTCCGGTCTTGCTTCTATTAGGTACACGCGGTCAACTTATGTACTAAAAATCCTTGTTTATAAGGTGAAGCCCGTGAACTTATTACAGTACAGGCTTTATACAGCTAACGTACGTCCGATTGGGGCGGTAGCGTTACACTGTCCCGACTCCCAGGCCATTTCAGTTATCCTGTGTAGCCATTTAAGACCTGACATTCCACTGTATTTGATGAGTTCCGACTTAATTTCATCCACCCCAGCTGCTTTATTGCACTGCAATCTACTGACCATTTTCTCCACTTCCTCAAATGTGATCCTATTTCCATCATCATTCCTCTCCCATTCTACCTCGAAATCTGAAACATTACTGATCGCATTTTCACCTACATTGAGCAACTCTTCAAAATAATCCCTCCATCTGCCCAAGGCATCCACAGGATTCACCAGCAGTTTTCCTGACGTCTCCAAAATACTTGTCATTTCCTTCTTACCTCCCTTTCGAAGACTGCTAATTACACTCCAGAATGGTTTTCCAGCAGCTTGACCCATAGTCTCCAACCTGTTTCCAAAGTCTTCCCAAGATTTCTTATTGGATGCTGCAATTATCTGTTTGGCTTTGTTTCTTTCTTCAACATAACTTTCTCTGTCTACCTGAGTTCTAGTATGTAGCCATTTTCGATTTTTTTTTTTTTTTTGGTCATCAGTCTACTGACTGGTTTGTGCGGCCCGCCACGAATTCCTTTCCTGTGCTAACCTCTTCATCTCAGAGTAGCACTTGCAACCTACGTCCACAATTATTTGCTTGACGTATTCCAATCTTCTGTTCCGGTTTTCCCACAGTCCATGTTTCACTACCATACAATGCTGTACTCCAGACGTACATCCTCAGAAATTTCTTCCTCAAATTAAGGCCGGTATTTGATATTAATAGACTTCTCTTGGACAGAAATGCCTTTTTTGCCATAGAGAGTCTGCTTTTGATGTCCTTGCTCCGTCCGTCATTGGTTATTTTACTGCCTAGGTAGCAGAATTCCTTAACTTCATTGACTTCTTGACCATCAATCCTGATGTTAAGTTTCTCGCTGTTCTCATTTTTACTACTTCTCATTACCTTCGTCTTTCTCTGATTTACTCTCAAACCATACTGTGTACTCATTAGACTGTTCATTCCGTTCAGATGGTTCAAATGGCTCTGAGCACTATGGAACTCAACTGCTGTGGTTATCAGTCCCCTAGAACTTAGAACTACTTAAACCTAACTAACCTAAGGACATCACACACATCCATGCCCGAGGCAGGATTCGAACCTGCGACCGTAGCGGTTCACGGTTCCGGACTGCGCGCCTAGAACCGCGAGACCACCGCGGCCGGCATTCCGTTCAGAAGATCATTTAATTCTTCTTCACTTTCACTCATGATAGCAATGTCATCAGCGAATCGTATCATTGATATCCTTTCACCTTGTATTTTAATTCCACTCCTGAACCTTTCTTTTATTTCCATCATTGCTTGCTCGATGTACAGATTGAAGAGTAGGGGCGAAAGGCTACAGCCTTGTCTTACACCCTTCTTAATACGAGCACTTCGTTCTTGATCGTCCAGTCTTATTATTCCCTCTTGGTTGTTGTACATATTGTATATGACCCGTCTCTCCCAATAGCTTACCCCTACTTTTTTCAGAATCTCGAACAGCTTGCACCATTTTATATTGTCGAACGCTTTTTCCAGGTCGACAAATCCTATGAAAGTGACTTGATTTTTCTTTAGCCTTGCTTCCATTATTAGCCGTAACGTCGGAATTGCCTCTCTCGTCCCTTTACTTTTCCTAAAGCCAAACTGATCGTCACCTAGCGCATTCTCAATTTTCTTTTCCATTCTTCTGTATATTATTCTTGTAAGCAGCTTCGATGCATGAGCTGTTAAGCTGATTGTGCGATAATTCTCGCACTTGTCAGCTCTTGCCGCCTTCGGAATTGTGTGGATGATGCTTTTCTGAAAGTCAGATGGTATGTCGCCAGACTCATATATTCTACACACCAACGAGAATAGTCGTTTTGTTGCCACTTCCCCCAATGATTTTAGAAATTCTGATGGAATTTTATCTATCCCTTCTGCCTTATTTGACCGTAAGTCCTCCAAAGCACTTTTAAATTCCGATTCTGATACTGGATCCCCTATCTCTTCTAAATCGACTCCTGTTTCTTCTTCTATCACATCAGACAAATCTTCAGCCTCATAGAGGCTTTCAGTCTATTCTTTCCACCTATCTGCTCTCTCCTCTGCATTTAACAGTGGAATTCCCGTTACACTCTTAATGTTACCACCTTTGCTTTTAATGTCACCAAAGGTTGTTTTGACTTTCCTGTATGCTGAGTCTGTACTTCCGACAATCACATCTTTTTCGATGTCTTCACATTTTTCCTGCAGCCATTTCGTCTTAGCTTCCCTGCACTTCCTATTTATTTCATTCCTCAGCGACTTGTATTTCTGTATTCCTGATTTTCCCGGAACATGTTTGTACTTCCTCCTTTCATCAATCAACTGAAGTATTTCTTCCGTTACCTATGGTTTCTTCGCAGCTACCTTCTTTGTACCTATGTTTTCCTTCCCAACTTCTGTGATGGCCCTTTCTAGAGATGTCCATTCCTCTTCAACTGTACTGCCTACTGCGCTATTCCTTATTGCTGTATCTATAGCGTTAGAGAACTTCAAACGTATCTCTTTGCGTATTGATTCTTCCTAATGTCTTGAACTTCAGCCTACTCTTCATCACTACTATATTGTCTGAGTCTATATCTGCTCCTGGGTACGCCTTACAATCCAGTATCTGATTTCGGCATCTCTGTCTGACCATGATGTAATCTAATTGAAATCTTCTCGTATCTCCCGGCCTTTTCCAAGTATACCTCCTCCTCTTGTGATTCTTGAACAGGGTATTCGCTATTACTAGCTGAAACTTGTTACAGAACTCAATTAGTCTTTCTCCTCTTTCATTCCTTGTCCCAAGCCCATATTCTCCTGTAACCTTTTCTTCTACTCCTTCCCCTACAACTGCATTCCATGACTATTAGATTTTCGTCCCCCTTTACATACTGCATTACCCTTTCAATATCCTCATACACTTTCTCTATCTGTTCATCTTCAGCTTGCGACGTCGGCATGTATACCTGAACTATTGTTGTCGGTGTTGGTCTGCTGTCGATTCTGATTAGAACAACCCGGTCACTGCACTGTTCACAGTAACACACCCTCTGCCCTACCTTCCTATTCATATCGAATCCTACACCTGTTATACCATTTTCTGCTGCTGTTGATATTACCCGATACTCATCTCACCGGAAATCCTTGTCTTCTTTCCACTTCACTTCACTGACCCCTACTCTATCTAGATTGAGCCTTTGCATTTCCCTTTTCAGATTTTCTAGTTTCCCTACCACGTTCAAGCTTCTGACATTCCACGCCCCCGACTCGTAGAAAGTTATCCTTTCGTTGATTATTCAATCTTTTTCTCATGGTAACCTCCCCGTTGGCAGTCCCCTCCCAGTGATCCGAATGGGGGACTATTCCGGAATCTTTTGCCAATGGAGAGATCATCATGATACTTCTTCAATTACAGGCCACATGTCCTGTGTATACACGTTATGTGTCTTTAATGCAGTGGTTTTTCATTGCCTTCTGCATCCTCATGTCGTTGATCATTGCTGATTCTTCCGCCTTTAGGGGCAATTTCCCACCCCTAGGACAAGAGAGTGCCCTGAACCTCTATCCGCTCCTCCGCCCTCTTTGACAAGGCCGTTGGCAGAATGAGGCCGACTTCTTATGCCGGAAGTCTCCGGCCGGCAATGCTGATTATTTAACAAAATTTAGGCAGTGGCGGGGATCGAACCCCGGACCGAAGACGTTTTGCTTATGAATCAAAGACGCTACCCCTAGACCAGGTGTGCTTGACTCCTTTTTTGATATGCCTTCTTTGTCCTTTGACAGGCTGCCTTGACTGTGTCATTCCACCAAGCTGTTTGCTTCATCCTACTTTTACACACTAATGTTCCAAGACATTCTTTAGCCACTTCTAGTACTGTATCCCTGTACATTGTCCATTCCTTTTCCAGTGACTGTATCTAACAATAATTGATAATGATTTAAATGAAAATTAAGTTTCCTAAGAGCACGGTCTTACGACTGAAATATATCGGAAGCATCATATCGGCGACCAACGACTATGACGCGCAATCTGTATTTCGTACTTACACCCGTGTTACTTAGTAGCAGTTAGTATATTTTGCTTAGACTAAACGTCATTAATTTGTTTCTTAAGATAATTGATTTCTGGCTTTGTAATGTTGTTGTAACGAAGTACTTATGAAACTGTACACTTCTCCTAATATCTGTATCGGAGAAAGCGACTTTTATTGCCAAATATTTATCAAGCAAGATTACTTGTTCGAGCCAGGATAACTCACCTTCCCCCCGTACCGCGATGATAACGTAACGGGCGTTCTAATGTCTGGCCACAGCGGCTCGCACCACAGTCCACTGGCAACGCCATGTGGCCCACCGGTTCTTTCAGCCAGCGTGGGAACTGAAATCTTACTGCTGATTGTGTGGTTTCTGCAGTACCACTTTACTCACAGAACGTTACATGATATCTGCAGACGGGATACAAAACTGTAATAGTGGAAAATAAGAAAATAAAATGTGGCTTGTGCAGAATGGGTACCTTACAGTCTCTAATGAGCTCTTTGCCTTCAACCCCAGTTTTCCTTCCTTTGATCCGAAAAGAAAGACGTAAACACAGGTAACGTCAATCACACTGCTACCTACGCTGCGATCGAAGGCTTCACAGACTAGGGATAACTGCCGGACAATGTCTCTGCTCATGTCTCCAGCGGCGCCCTCCACAGGATCGAGCTGCGATCCTCGAATCAAGCCAGGGTGTCTCCAATCTACCCTCCATATGGTAACTCGCGCTGAGTGTGGAATCAGAATCACAGTCGAATACTAAAGTTTAACAAATACAGAGGATCAGTAAATGTGAACTAACGCAGTGGTGAAAAATAAACAGAAATTAAATTGCTCCTATTGGACCACAAAAAATGCGTATGTGATCGTGTTTGTTTAAAAGACTCTGACGGAAAGAGAGGTACCAGCCGCCTCGTTCTATCCTCCTTAGCACTTTAAAAATTTTCCCAAAAGTTATGCCTTCCAAAGTTACTCGTTCAGTTTTTAAAATGTTACTCACACTTCCACACCACCACCGCTGTAAGCCACTCATCCACTCTCAGTTGTGCTTCCTCACTCATTCAGCCCAACTCATTGTCATTATGTCTTTGTGTCTCTCTATCACTGTCTCCTGTGTCACAGCTGTAGTGTTCCCTGTTCTGTCCTACTCCTACAGTCTCCTGTCACTTTCACTGTCTCTCTCTTGCTCTCACTGATTACCAATACTTCATTCCTTCCTACTGCCCTTGTGCCTTCTCACTGTCAATATCTCTCTCTTCCTGGTTGTCATTGTCATGCACTCTGTCTCTCTTCATCACTGGCTCTCATCTATTTCCACTTTCTGTTTGTCTTTATTCCTCCGCCTGACACTGTCTACTTCATTCTTTTCCTAGCAGGATGGATGGATATGATGGATGGAGAGGTTTGTATGGGCGCACGATGGCAAGGTCTTCAGCGACCACGCAAAAACAGATTGAGATGGGTGCCAAGAAAATACCCAGAACAGGAAGATAAAACAGAACGTAAACGCCCGGGTTCCCGGGTTCGATTCCCGGCGGGGTCAGGGATTTTCTCTGCCTCGTGATTACTGGGTGTTGTGTGCTGTCCTTAGGTTAGTTAGGTTTAAGTAGTTCTAAGTTCTAGGGGACTGATGACCATAGATGTTAAGTCCCATAGTGCTCAGAGCTATTTGAACCAACCAGAACGTAAAACGCAGTCAATAAATGTTGGAAAACTACGTGCGTACCCACACCAAAGCCTGCGACGAAGCATTCCGTCAATAGTAAAATATGAATGGCACAGGAAGAAAGTAGCAGAAGGAGCCAAAACAATATAGCAGATGGAAGTGGCTGGCTGACCACAAGGAAAAAAGGGAGGAGCCCGCCACTCTGCAATACACGAAAACTTCCAGCCCAAAAGTGTATAGGCCAGAGTCCAGACACATCGCAAAACTTTAAAATCCTAGTTAAACTCGTCTTATCATCAGCTAAGATAGAGGGCTGATCTCCACCAATATTTCCTTCCTCCCTTTCAATCCGTTAAAATGTGGCAGACAGAGATGTGCACAGCAAAAGCATCACAAAACGGGAGCTCCTCTCGCTGTAATAGAAAGCTATGTGTGAGAGGACGGTGCCCAATCCAAGACGCGTGAGGGTCACTTCATCCCTCCTGTGCAACCGGCAGGAGGAACGCCACGGCCGGATTGTTGACTTCACCAGCCGCAGCTTATTGGCCGTCACCGCCAGCCATTCTTCCTCCCATAACTGCATGCACTTCCTGTGGAGCGCAGAAACGACAGCTTGCAAGGGAATTGGACTCAGTGTCAGACCCTGGTCTCTGCAGACGTCCTTGGCAGCCCGGTCGGCCTGCTCATTGCCCCATATTCCGACATGACCTGGCACCCAGCAGAAGGACACCTCCTTACCCCGCCGTTGGAGCAAGTACAGTTGGTCATATATCAGCTAGACCAACTCCTCCGCTGGGTACATATTCTGCAACGATTGTAAAGCACTAAGGGAATCGGAGCAGATGAGTATTATTCTGTCACCGTCAACTATGTTCCACAGCAACTAGATCGCCCTGTTTGTCCCACTGTCTTCTTTCAGTAGTTACTACTTCTCCGTCTCATTGCCAATGCCGGTGTCTTCTTCGCTCTCAGAACAAAAAAGCGCGAATGCGTTCCCATGGAAAAATGTTTGGGAAACATTTTAAAGGTGCTAAGGAACCTCACGTCCGTCGGTCGTTGTAATTTAATATATTATTTATTGGTAATGTTGATTGTTGCCGACTTACGTGGTGGGCCTTAATCAAAATGATATTTCATTCAATTTTGATTTACAATTAAATGCTTTTGTGAAGTTCTCTTTTTTAACGATATTAATCTTCAGTGGAAATTATTTGTTACGTTAATGAACGTTAGACTCGCTGAATCTTAAAACATGAGCATATAAGTTGAACAATGGAATAAACTTTTCATATTAATTTCCTCGGCTAGTCAGTTCACTTTAAAGCAAAAAATCTTTAGTTATTAATTACAATTGCGGCCCACACACGGGCGAGAGTATTTTTTCTTACCTCCGTTAACCATTGCGTTGTAGTCGGAGTCCTGGCTCTGGCTCTCGGCTGTTGTACTGAAAATAAGAATCTTAAAGGTACGTATTTTCTGCCGCGTCGGGCGGCTGTGGAGAAAAATGTATATTATGTTAATAGCGGGCGAGGTTTTCGCTTCCGCTAATATTTATAAGTTAATTTCGCCACGAAAGGGCGTCGTTGGCTGCATCGGCCGCTGCGATTGTTGCACTGTAAATTACTCGAATGCAGGTTAATTCAAGGAAGGCGGACATGAAATCGGGATCACCTCTTACAAATTAAAACTGAACAATAATATTAAATCAATATATAATCTGCTTAATTAGTACAAATATGCCTAAATTTACCAGCACTCGCAAGATGTCCGTCTACACGCAACCAAGACAAAAGAAGAAGTGAAGACGACGAAAAAATTAACAAAAGAGCGTATCTTGTCGTCTCTTTAGATCATTTTGTTATATTTCTTTGCCCTCGAAACTTACACAGAGAAATTATTACAATACTGATACATGTGGAAAATGCATATTATTTAATGTTTAAATGTCTCTTCTTTATAAATACTGTTTTTTAAGTCTTTTCTTATTATTTCACTGGGGACGCTATGTTGTTGTTGTTGTGGTCTTCAGTCCTGAGACTGGTTTGATGCAGCTCTCCATGCTAATCCTGTGCAAGCTTCTTCATCTCACAGTACCTACTGCAGCCTACATCCTTCTGAATCTGCTTAGTGTATTCATCACTTGGTCTCCCTCTACGATTTTTACCCTCCACGCTGCCCTCCAATACTAAATTGGTGATCCCTCAATGTCTCAGAACATGTCCTACCAACCGATCCCTTCTTCTAGTCAAGTTGTGCCACAAACTCCTCTTCTCCCCAATTCTACTCAATACCTCCTCATTAGTTATGTGATCTACCCATGTAATTTTCAGCATTCTTCTGTAGCACCACATTTCGAAAGCTTCTATTCTCTTCTTGTCTAAACTATTTATCGTCCACGTTTCACTTCCATACATGGCTACACTCCATACAAACACCTAAATCTATACTCGATGTTAACAAATTTCTCTTATTCAGAAACGCTTTCCTTGCCATTGCCAGTCTACGTTTGATATCCTCTCTACTTCGACCATCATCAGTTATTTTGCTCCCCAAATAGCAAAACTCCTTTACTACTTTAAGTGTCTCATTTCCTAATCTAATTCCCTCAGCATCACCCGACTTAATTCGACTACATTCCATTATCCTCGTTTTGCTTTTGTTGATGTTCATCTTATACCCTCTTTTCAAGACACTGTCCATTCCGTTAAACTGCTCTTCCAAGTCCGTTGCAGTCTCTGACAGAATTACAATGTCATCGGCGAACCTCAAAGTTTTTATTTCTTCTCCATGGATTTTAATACCTACTCCGAACTTTTCTTTTGTTTCCTTTACTGCTTGCTCAATATACAGATTGAATAACATCTGGGAGAGGCTACAACCCTGTCTCACTCCCTTCCCAACCACTGCTTCCCTTTCATACCCCTCGACTCTTATAACTGCCATCTGATTTCTGTACAAATTGTAAATAGCCTTTCGCTCCCTGTATTTTACACCTGCCACCTTCAGAATTTGAAAGAGAGTATTCCAATCAACATTGTCAAAAGCTTTCTCTAAGTCTAGAAATGCTAGAAACGTCGGTTTGTCTTTCCTTAATCTTTCTTCTAAGATAAGTCGTAGGGTCAGTATTCCCTCACGTGTTCCAACATTTCTACGGAATCCAAATTGATCTTCCCCGAGGTTGGCTTCTATCAGTTTTTCTATTCGTCTGTAAAGAATTCGCGTTAGTATTTTGCAGCTGTGACTTATTATACTGGTAGTTCGGTAATTTTCACATCTGTCAAGACCTGCTTTCTTTGGGATTGGAATTATTATATTCCTCTTGCTCACCAGATGGTAGAGTTTTGTCAGGACTGGCTCTCCCAAGGCTGTCAGTAGTTCTAATGGAATATTGTCTACTCCGGGGGCCTTGGTTCGACTCAGGTCTTTCAGTGCTCTGTCAAACTCATTACGCAGTATCATATCTCCCATTTCATCTTCATCTACATCCTCTTCTATTTCCATAATATTGTCCTCAAGTACATCGCCCTTGTATAGACCCTCTATATACTCCTTCCACCTTTCTGCTTTCCCTTCTTTGCTTAGAACTGGGTTTCCATCAAAGCTCTTGATATTCATGCAAGTGGTTCTCCTTTCTCCAAAGGTCTCTTTAATTTTCCTGTAGGCGGTATCTATTTTACCCCTAGTGAGATAAGCCTCTACATCCTTACATTTGTCCTCTAGCCATGCCTGCTTAGCCATTTTGCACTTCCTGTCGATATCATTTTTGAGACGTTTGTATTCCTTTTTGCCTGCTTCATTTACTGCATTTTTATATTTTCTCCTTTCATCAATTAAATTCAATATTTCTTCTGTTACCCAAGGGTTTCTACCAGCCCTCGTCTTTTTACCTATTTGATCTTCCGCTGCCTTCACTATTTCATCCCTCAAAGCTACCCATTCCTCTTCTACTGTATTTCTTTCCCCCATTCCTGTCAATGGTTCCATTATGCTCTCCCTGAAACTCTGTACAACCTCTGGTTCTTTCAGTTTATCCAGGTCCCATCTCCTTAAATTTCCACCTCTTTGTAGTTTCTTCAGTTTTAATCTACAGTTTATAACCAATAGATTGTGGTCAGAGTCCACATCTGCCCCTGGAAATGTCTTACAATTTAATACCTGGTTCCTAAATCTCTGTCTTACCATTATATAATCTATCTGATACCTTTTAGTATCTCCAGGGTTGTTCCGTGCATACAACCTTCTTTCATGATTCTTGAAGCAAGTGTTAGCTATGATTAAGTTATGCTCTGTGCAAAATTCTGCCAGGCGGCTTCCTCTTTCATTTCTCTCCCCCAATCCATATTCACCTACTATGTTTCCTTCTCTCCCTTTTCCTACTCTCGAATTCCGGTCACCCATGACTATTAAATTTTCGTCTCCCTTCACTACCTGAATAATTTCTTTTATCTCATCATACATTTCATCAATTTCTTCATCATCTGCAGAGCTAGTTGGCATATAAACTTGTACTACTGTAGTAGGCGTGGGCTTCGTGTCTATCGTGGCCACAATAATGCGTTCACTATGCTGTTTATAGTAGCTTACCCGTAATCCTATTTTTTTATTCATTATTAAACCTACTCCTGCATTACCCCTATTTGATTTTGTATTTATAACCCTGTATTCACCCGACCAAATGTCTTGTTCCTCCTGCCACCGAACTTCACTAATTCCCACTATATCTAACTTTAACCTATCCATTTCCGCTTTTAGATTTTCTAACCTACCTGCCCGATTAAGGGATCTGACATTCCACGCTCCGATCCGTAGAACACCAGTTTTCTTTCTCCTGATAACGACGCCCTCTTGAGTAGTCCCCGCCCGGAGATCCGAATGGGGGACTATTTTACCTCCGGAATATTTTACCCAAGAGGACGCCATCATTTTTTTACAATAAATGACCAAAATTCCTGCCTTCAAAAAGGGTACGAAGTTGACATCAGTGAAGAAATCCATGGCACGTCGCGAATGATTGTCACGGCCTCACATGACCAAATACGTTCACTTGTTGTACAAATTACCGTGCATTCGTTGCTGAATGACTGTTGCTTTATTAGTGTAACTCCACAATGGTATATTCCCGACCTATTGATCGATTCAATGACACATACTATGTATTGACGTCTTCTGGTAACTAATCTCCAACAGGTGTGGTCGCTGTTGTGACCGGTCGAAACTACTTTCGTTCTCATTGCGATGGGTTCTTTGATTGATTGGTGAGATGGGAGATAAGATTATAGCTCATGAAATATTAATTCATTTTATTACGTTAATGAATAAAAGAGTTACTTAATTTGGGCACACTTTTTGCCACTGGGTACTGGGTAATTTGTAACAGTTTTTTGAGCAAAGCATTAATTGATGCACAGAGTAACAGAGTGTTTTTTTACATTCAACATTTACTACAGTACAAGTTCTTAAGAAACTTTAACAGATCATTGATCCTAAATTGAGATGATGACTGCGTCAGATGAGGTCACTATCTGGCCTGAGCTCTGGCATGCTCAACACTATATTGACCTCAGCATGAGGGCGCAGCTAAGCTGCGAGGGAGGTGTGGTGTTCTGGAGTGCCTCCCATTGGTTGTTGCGGATTGTAGCGAGCCCTCACTAACGTCTGTGGTATCAATTCGCGTTGCCAACTTTGGTGTGGCACCGCGACTTCTCGTCGATACCACAGTCTCAGAACGGATATGGTGATGGAACGTTGAGCTGTAATGTGTGTACTGACTGACTAGGCCAACATCAGTAATTGTTACATTTTTTGAAAACATTGATTACAAGCTTCGAGAAAATCGACGTTCCCATGTACACTTCACAAGCAACCTTTACTTAGCAGGGGTTTCAAAATATATCATTGCCCTTTCCATCAAATTCAGTGAGGGTACGAAATGTTAATGAACGTTTGAATTGTCACCTGTGGAGAGTGAAAGGAGACGTTTTATGGACCATATTGTACCTGAAACAGCTCAGTGGGGGCGCCCATTGCCTCTCATGCAAAACAATATATACGAGGCATTGCTGACAGGGCACTCGAATGCCACTGTTAGCTGTGTCTCTGGCTGCAACCATGATGGCAGTGTGGCGCCACATTTGACGATAGTTGTGAACTCCCTCCAGAGAGTAGGCAGCTCCCTCGTGACACAGTACAGGTTGCCCTGTCTCATGGTCGAACAGTGGACTCCACACTGCATTCTGGGATGTTTCTCTGGGTGTCGCAGGATGGAGGTGTAGGCAGTGATCCTGAGATGAGAATCCTTTACTACACCCATGGCTGAGTACTTACGTGTTCCAGACTATGTTAGTTTAGGGCTTAAGACACACTCTAAACACTTCCTTGGAAGCAGGTGAGAAAGGTTTCCGTCCTCCCAAAAGCGCATTGTAGTGTCGGCTGTTGCTATTCCAAGCCATCTGGCTCTGATTCCAGCACCAATCGGCCGTGTTTGGCTTTGCAAGGAATAACACTCACGCCCGTCTGCAGCTGGCTCTGTTTCCACTTAGACGTATTTTTTAACTAATGCGATCGATACCCACAGTAAGTGATGCACTTGCCCTCCTGTAGTACACAGTGGTAGTTGCATATAGCATTGTAGCATCGTAATTTTACTTTTAGCAATAATAATAATAATGATTTCGTTCAAAATGGTTCAAATGGCTCTGTGCACTATGCGACTTAACTTCTGAGGTCACCAGTCGCCTAGAACAGAACGAATTAAACCTAACTAACCTAAGGACGTCACAGATATCCATGCCCGAGGCAGGATACGAACCTGCGACCCTAGCGGTCGCTCGGCTCCAGACTTCAGCACCTAGAACCGCACGGCAATAATTTCGTGTGGCACAGTAACCTGAGGCATATCCTAATCGGATGGGATTTTGGCGATTTACTTTCCCCTACCTATGCTGTCATAAAAAGCCGACCTACAGTTTAAAGAAGCTTGCACAGGATAGAGTGGCATGGAGAACTGCATCAAACCAGTCTCAGGACTGAAGACCACAACAACAGTTTAAAACGGAATCCGAACCACGTGTCGCTTCTGGCGAACCTGCAGATCATTGGCATTGAGTTATAGGTTAAAAGGTAGACTGAAAAATATTTGGTCTGACTGGGATTTGACCATGCCACCTCTTGGTTTCCATACACGCACCCCACAGCTAGGCAACCTAGTCCAGCTGGTTATTTTTTTAATAAAATTCTGTAAATGCTATGACGTTGAAGTCCTCCTCAAAGGGCCATTCAAAACGATTAGAAACAGTGAATGTTATAATTTACTTTCAAAATTACTTGCATATATCAATAAAACATTCTCGGGTTTCAAGCCGCGTCAAGTGGTTTACTGCCCACGAGCTTTCGGCAGAGACCTCCTCTGCCATTGTCAAGTGGATGATTGTCGTGTGCTTCCGTGCTTATATAGCCGCGCCGTCGCTCGTGACGTCACTGGAGCTCGGTCACGCACCATATATGGTAATGTTTTGGCCGTGTGACTGCTGGGCCCGCGTCAACTCCCTCAACACCGGACCCCACGTTGTACTCAGCTGCAATCCACCGTCTCTATTGAAGGTGTTGTCAGAAATCCTAATCTCTATGGCCTCGTTTATCACGCTATCCCAGAAGCCATTAATCCGTTTAATAACAGACGTCTCATCGAATGCAGTTCGGTGTCTGTTTTCCAGAGCATGTTTCTACCAACGGATATCGTCGCAAAAGCATGCATTAGTACTGGTATATGTCATCATATGAACTATATGATGCCACTGTGGACTACCTTCACCTATAATGTCAAAAATATACTAGCAGATGCCTACTGAAACATCAGAGACAAACTGTCCGCCTGCTCATGGACACACCGATGTAATGTTATATAAATTTGTTTGTCCCCTGCCACTTCTCCTACTGTTTCCTCTTCTGTTACACGTGATTTTATTCTTGTCGGTACTGTAAGTCCACTTCACCATCGTTTATTTAGAGAAAACAAATACGATGTATTCATAATGTTGTAGCAGACTGTCAATGAACTGTAATACACAACTCTCGACTATTTATAAAGGAGAAGTTTAGCGACAGCTAACGTCACAACAGCTTCACGAGAATCTATAGCTTATATCTTGTAGCTTCTACAGTGATGGAAGATTGTAGAGCGTCAGCTGCTGACAAGAGGGCATGTCTAGGACTTCAACATATATAAACAGAAATACGCAACTACCAACCGCTTTCGAGAAAGTGAATTTTGAAACATTTAGGGGCGTTTATATGGTATGTATGGTTGCTAGTATTCAAAGTGTCCGCAGCCGAGCGACAAACAACGATGTATATTGGTATACCCAACAGAGGGATCTTTCTAGAGTCTCTATCCTACAGTAGAGGGTCAGAGTATGAATATTACAGACTTCCACTTGCTTAGGAAAATGGAGAAAATCGGTTGGTTCTTTCTGCAATGATGTGGTCTACGTTGGGCCTGAAAGGACTTACGGAGGCAGCATTCTTTCCTGGTCGGTTCCTCAGGAAAAAGAAAAAAAGTGCTTTTTTACTATATTTTCGCCGTCACCAGTGGACCAAAACCCAGCTGAGGATTCCAAGACAGCTATGCATCGTAATTTTTACGGTGTATTCCTAAGAACCCGAACTCCAACAAACTTGAAAAGTTTCTTCCTATCTTTATCCCTATACGACATAAAGAGGTACTAAGTTACCGTACTTGTACACGTAAAATACGCATGTAAAATCCGGTGTGAGGCCAAAATATAGTTTACAAAGAAAAATAGCGCGGAAAATATGCTGTTATGTGTCTCTGTTATCATCTGGAACCCCATGTTGCAGTACTGAAGCACATACACAACTTTTTCCACGTAAAATCCGGTCTGAGGTGTAAAATTAGTTTCGCAGCAGTTTCACCCAATTAAACTAACTAAATCTTACTGAATGCCTTCTTCGGCAGATTTAAAAACGTTCGCAAAAATTTTGGCATGTGAACATAATACTGCTTTTTTATTGTGAGACAGGAAGACACTGGTAGTGGCTCTTTGCAAGAAAAAAAGGCAGTCTACCGATCAATCGTCACAAGCCTTTAAAATTGGATGGGAGTGACAGAAGAGAGGAAGAGATTTCTCATTATATCTTATGCTGTTGCGTAAGAGACGAGTACCACAAATTTGTTACGAAACGACATTACAGTACCACGCAGAAGGAATTTGAAGATTTTGTAGACAGTGTAGGAGCAAAAGATTACAGCGATCGACAGACGGGATACATTGTTTTGTACATCAAAAACTACTTTGTGCTAAAATTACAGGCCTGGAGCACGTGAAGAAGCTTATAGTACGAATAGTAAAATTTCTGAAGTCGCACACATTATACCACTGTCAGCTGCAAGTTTTCAGTGGAGGCTTTGTATATTACTTCAAAGTACGTTGGCTAAGGGACATGCCTTGGACGATGTTTCGATTTAAGACTCGATTTTGTTGTATTTGTGAAGGGATAAGGAGTGCAAGATTGAAATTTTGAACATTCAGAATGGATTGCAGGCCTCGCATTTTAAGTGGACTTGACTGCACACCGCGCACAGTAAAGCATTACAAGGTGAGAAATAACTCATTTCTGATATGACTGGGATGCATTAAAAGAGAAAATCAAGTTGAGAGGACACATTCTGGCAAACGCAATACCCTAAGCTCACTGGCGTTAAGAAAAATGCGAGGTTTGAAGAATTCACTGTGGCCTTGTAAGAATTACAAGGACAGTTTGATTGGTTGGTTTGTGGGGATTAAAGGGACCAGACTGCTACGGTCATCGGTCCCTTTTTCCAAATACTAAAAACACCCACAGAGAATGAAAACGATCAACAGACGAGAAGACAGATGACACAGAACAAGAGAAACTTAGACAAAGACCAGACAAGACGAACTAAAATCACACAGTGTGACGGTGGTTGGCTGACCATAGAAACAAAAAAGGAAAACCAACCACCGAGAAACACATTAAAAAATCAGACGAAACTCGTAGGCCATAGGCCAGAATCAACACAAAAACACACACACTTACATTAAGCGATAAAATCCCCCTGCCCGAATAAAACGCATAACTAAGTCCGCTATGGCAGAGTCGTCAGTTAAAAGCGCAGGGATCGTATCAGGCAGCGCAAAAGTCTGCCTGAGCACAGATAAAAGGGCGCACTCCAACAAAATATGGACCACCGTCAAGGACGCCCCACAACGACAAAGAGGTGGATCCTCACGACACAGTAAATAACTGTGCGTCAGTCGGGTGTGGCCAATGCGGAGCCGACAAAGGAGGACTGAGTCCCTGCGGTTGGCTCGCATGGATGACCGCCAAACAGTCGTCGTCTCCTTCATATGACGGAGTTTGTTTGGCACGGGCAGGTTGCGCCATTCAGTGTCCAATAAATCGAAAACTTTGCGGCGTAATAGTGCCCGCAAATCAGTCGCCGGGAGGCCAGAGATGGTTTACTGGTGGCCTTTTTCGCCAGGCGGTCAACAGTTTCATTGCCGGGTATCCCAGCATGGCCTGGGGTCCAAACAAAGACCACAGGTCTGCCGCAACGAGCAAGAGTATGCAGGGACACCTGGATAGCCATCACCAGACGAGAACGAGGGAAACACTGGTCGAGAGCTCGTAAACCGCTCAGGGAGTCGCTACAAATGACGAAGGACTCACCTGAGTAGGAGCGGATACACTCTAGGGCTCGAAAGATGGCGACCAGCTCAGCAGTGTAAACGCTGCAGCCAGCCGGCATTGAACGTTGTTCACAATGGTCCCCTAGAGTTAGCGAATAACCGACACGACCAGAAACCATCGAACCGTCAGTGTAGACAACGCCAGAGCCCTGATACGTGGCTAAGATGGAATAAAAGCGGCGGCGGAAGGCCTCCGGAGGGACTGAGTCCTTCGGGCCCTGTGCCAATTAGAGCCGAAGGCAAGGTCGAGGCACACACCACGGCGGCGTATGCAGAGGAGCCCAGAAAGGAGATGGAACAGGGAAAACCCCTAGCCCAGAGAGAAGCTCCCGGACGCGGACCGCGACCGTACATCCAGCCCTGGGCCGACGTTCTGGGAGATGGACGACTGACTGTGGGAACAGGAATTGATAATTTGGATGCCCGGGAAAGCTAAAAACATGGGCAGCATAAGCATCCAGTAATTGTTGGCGTCGTAACCGCAGTGGAGGGACACCAGCCTCCACAAGTACGCTGTCCACAGGGCTGGTCCGGAAAGCACCAGTGGCAAGGCGTATTCATGTGGAGGATTGGGTGCACCACCCGCAACGCAGATGGGGATGCTGAGCCGTAAGCCAAGCTCCCATAATCCAGGCGGGGCTAGATTAACGCCTGGTAGAGCCGTAGGAGAGTAGATCGGTCGGCGCCCCACTTGGTGTGGCTCAGGCATCGCAGAGCATTTAGATGCCGCCAACACATCTGTTTAAGCTGCCGAATATGAGGTAGCCAAGTCAACTGGGCATCAAAAACTACACCCAAAAACCTGTGTGTCTCAACCACAGCAAGAAGTTCGCCATCAAGATAAAGCCGCGGCTCCGGGTGAACAGTGCATCGCCGGCAGAAATGCATAACGCAGGTCTTGGCAGCCGAAAACTGAAAGCCATGCGCTACAGCCCAAGACTGCGCCTTACGGATAGCGCCCTGTAGCTGACGTTCAGCAGCTGCAATGCCAATAGAGCTGTAGTAAAGGCAGAAGTCGTCAGCATACAGGGACGCTGAGACAGACGCACCCACCGTCGCAGCGAGCCCGTTAATGGCTATTAAAAACAGGCAGACACTTAAAACAGATCCCTATGGCACACCGTTCTCCTGGACTCGGGTGGAACTATGGGAGGCCGCGACTTGTACGCGGAAGGTACGATACGACAGAAAATTGCGGATAAAGATCGGCAGAGGGCCCCGAAGATCCCATCCATGAAGCGTAGAAAGGATGTGATGACGCCATGTCGTATCGTACGCCTTCCGCATGTCGAAAAAGACAGCGACCAGATGCTGACATCGGGCAAAGGCAGTACGGATGGCCGACTCCAGGCTCACCAGATTGTCGGCGGCGGAGCGGCCTTTACGGAACCCACCCTGAGATGGAGCCAGAAGGCCCCTAGACTCCAGTACCCATTTCAAGCGCCGGCTCACCATCCGTTCAAGCAACTTGCAAAGAACGTTGGTGAGACTAATGGGACGGTAGCTGTCCACCTCCAAAGGGTTATTGCCTGGTTTCAGAATGGGGATAACAATACTTTCCCGCCATTGTGACGGAAACTCACCCTCGACCCAAATACGGTTGTAAAGGTCGAGGAGCCGTCGCTGGCAGTCCACTGAAAGGCGTTTCAGCATCTGACAGTGGATGCCATCTGGCCCAGGAGCGGCATCAGGGCAAGCGGCTAGGGCACTGCGAAATTCCCACTCACTGAATGGAACATTGTACGATTCTGGATGGTGGGTGTGAAAGGAAAGGCTCCGACGTTCCATCCACTCTTCAATGGATGGAAGGCCAGGGGGTAATTCGCAGATGCGGAACTCATAGCGAAATGCTCTGCCAAGTTGTCGGCAATTTCGTCGGAGTCCGTACAAACTCCTCCATTCAGTGAGAGCGCTGGGACGCTGACAGGGGTCCGATAGCCATAGAGGCGTCGGATCTTGGCCCTGACCTGCGATGGAGAGACATGGAGGCCAATGGTGGACACATACCGCTCCCAGCACTCCTGCTTGCTTTGGCGGATAAGGCGGCGGGCCCGCGCACGCAGCCGTTTGAAGGTGATGAGGTGTTCAATGCAGGGATGTCGCTTGTGACGCTGGAGCGCCCGCCGACGATCTTTAATCGCTTCAGCGATCTCAGGCGACCGCCAATGCACAGTCTGCCGCCGAGGGGACCCAGAAGAACGGGGAATGGCAGATTCGGCGGCAGTAACGATGCCGGTGGTGACCGATTGAACCACCGCATCAATGTCATCACTAGACAGAGGTTCAATAGCGGCAGTGGAGGAAAACAAGTCCCAGTCAGCCTTATTCATAGCCCACCTGCAATGGCGCAGAGAAGACTGACGCTGTGGCAGTGACGAAAAGATCGGAAAGTGGTCACTACCACACAGGTCGTCATGCACTCTCCATTGGACAGACGGTAAGAGACTAGGGCTGCAGATCGAAAGGTCGATGGCGGAGTATGTGCCATGCGCCACGCTGAAGTGTGTGAAGGAACCATAATTTAAAAGCGAAAGATCGAGCTGTGCCAATAAAAGCTCAATGGTGGCGCCTCGACCTGTCGCCACTGACCCACCCCACAGAGGGTTATGGGCGTTTAAGTCGCCCAGTAACAAGAAAGGTGGCGGCAATTGGGCTATCAGCGCAGCCAGAACATGCTGCGCGACAGCACCATCCGGTGGAAGGTAAAGACTGCAGATGGTAACAGCCTTTGGCGTCCACACCCGAACAGCGACAGCCTCTAAAGCTGTTTGTAGAGGTACAGATTCGCTGTGAAGAGAGTTAAGGACATATATGCAGACGCCACCAGACACACTTTCATAAGATGCCCGGTTCTTACAATAACCCCGATAGCCACGGAGGGCGGGGGTTCGCATTGCTGGAAACCAAGTTTCCTGAATAGCAATGCAGAAGAGAGGGTGAAGGCTGATAAGTTGTCGGAGCTCAGCTAGATGGTGGAAGAAACCGCTGCAGTTCCACTGGAGGATGGTATTGTCCATGTCTGAGAAGGCATGACGGGACTTGGAAGGCAGATTACGCCGCTGGGTCACCTGCTGCCTCCAATTGAGCACCAGTGTAAGCGCTATCCATGGCGTCTGAGGGACCGACGAGATTGAGGTCCTCAGTGGACGCCAGAATCTCCACCTCGTCCTCAGACGCAGAGCTTGTAGGAAGCGGTGGAACGGGTGCCACCGCAATGTTGTTGGGGACTTTCTTCTTTTTCTGGTTGTCGCGCTGTGCCTTCGGTGGTTCAGGCTTCATGGGCTTCACTGGGTCAGTCTCAGCGACGGACGACGACAGTGTGGTCCTACGACCAGGGGCTGGTCGTTGTTTCAGCCACTTGCGGGTGTCCGCTTGTCCAATGGTCGGAACTTGCAAAGGGAGGTCCCTAAGGGACCCCTTCCTGGCGAGAGTAGCCAAAGAAGTCTTACGCTTCTCCGGCTGGGAAGGGGGAGCTGATGTCCCCGATGGTTGGGAGGGTGTTGCTCCTGAAGAAGATGGAGCAGGAGCAACAGGGTGTGAAGTGCCCCCCACAATCAAGGGGGCTGTTGGATTCTGACCAATCATAGAACCAACCGTACGGGACGACACAGGAGATGGAAGAACCGTCGTTGCAGCAGCGGCGTAGGTCGACGTCATTGGCACAGGATGGAGCCTCGGAGTAGGTCAGGCGGTCCAGGGTTATATATTCCATTATCTTCCGTTCTTTCTGAAAGATCCTACAGTCCGGCGAGCAGGGGGAATGGTGTTCTCCGCAGTTAACACAGATGGGAGGCGGAGCACATGGAGTATTGGGATGCGAAGGACGTCCACAATCTCGACATGTGATGCCGGAAGTACTGCAGGATGACATGTGCCCAAACATCCAAAATTTAAAACACCGCATCGGAGGAGGGATATATGGCTTCACATCACAGCGGTAAACCATCACTTGACCTTTTCGGGTAAAACATCACCTTCGAAGGCCAAGATGAAGGCACTGGTGGCTACCTGATTATCGCTCAGACCCTGATGGACGCGCCGGACGAAGTGAACACCCCGTCGTTCTAGATTGGCGCGTAGTTCATCGTCGGACTGCAGTAGGAGATCCCTGTGGAAAATAATACCCTGGACCATGTTTAAACTTTTATGGGGAGTGATGGTGACGGAAACATCCCCCAACTTGTCACAAGTGAGCAATATCCGTGACTGAGCAGAGGATGCTGTTTTGATGAGAACCGACCCAGAGCGCATTTTGGACAAGCCCTCCACCTCCCCGAACTTGTCCTCTAAATGCTCCACAAAAAACTGGGGCTTGGTCGACATAAACGATTCCCCATCAACTCATGTACACACGAGGTACCAGGGTGAATAATCTCCACTGCCTTCTTTAGCCATACGTTCCTCCCATGGAGTGGCCAGGGAGGGAAATGATCTTGGTTCGTACTTCTTACCGTTGAGGTTAGACCTCGATCGCTTAGAGACTGCTGGTGGAGGCCCACCAGCGAGAGATGATGTACCACGCTTCATTGCGGGTCATCCGCCCTGCTGCCACCCACTCCGACCAGGGAATCTCCCCATGGGCGCCACCCAGCCACAGCAAAGACCATCTGGCAGGATGGCCTTTGCCGGGAGTCCCGATGCCCCAGAGGGATAGGCATCTACTCCTCGGCATATGTGGGGAGGTAGCAGCTCAGGCATCAGCAGTGCGATCCCTGTATAGTCAGGGGGCTACCACTAAGAGGGTACATGATGACCTCACCACAACGGACTGGCTACCGTGCTGGATGTCGGGTGTCGAAATATCCATCACGAAGGCAAAGATGGAAGTGCACAAAGGAGGGAATGTATGCTATCCGGAACACTGCATGGGGGCTTAATTAAATGGAATGCAAATAATTTTAATTTTTGCTTTAGTAGCTGTATGTCCGATTACGCAATGTCTCGTAAACGGTTGGCCCTGACTCGTATTATTACGCTATCTGACTGCTTAGAACAACAACAAAGAATGAAATGGAAATTTTCATTAACACAACTAATTAATTAAGTCCCCAGCAACTATAAAACCTACGAAACCAAAGCACAAGTGTAACTGTTCTGTGTGTGGAAGTATGACTCAACGTACGCATCTGGCACGATTCTTCTTTAACAACACAAAAAATTTTAAATATCATTTATACTGAATTAATTAAAGGAAATAGAAATACCATAATTACTCAAGAAAACCAGAATTATACTCTAATCCAAGAACACAAGCCAGATGCTTTGTTGACTGAACCTGTAATGACGCATTATTTAAAACATGGAAATAATGAAAAATAAATCAAGTTTCGTTACCTTCATATATTGACCAAAATCACTCTATACAATATATCTCCACACCGACTCGCTATTACCACATCTCAACAAGAACTTTTCAGTATCACATCTCAGCAAGCACTCCTTCCTAGCACATCTGAACACGAACTGACTACTACGAGTCCTCGACAAGCACTGACTACTAGCACATCTCAATAATGACAGCCCGTGGAGGCGGCGGAACAATGCTCTCTAGCGATCTCTGGCGCTGTGGCTCAGTGTAGCCACCTTTCATATGCCCTTCCTCCACGGCTAGAATTTGATGGTATTTTTGCCAGCATTGGTGGTGAAAATACCACCAAATTCGTCAAAAAAATACAGACAAAAATAAAAGATAATATTAATACGTAAATATCATATAACTAGATAAAATTTTGGCTTTGCACTGACCTTTCAATACCTAATATATAGAATACAGTAAGCAATACAAATTCTTTCATACATGTGACTTTACATAACAATTTACACAAGTATTATGTGGTTAAACAGTTCAATCAATAGCGTCAGCAATGACGAATATGTGCAGGTAAGAGTCTTATAACTTTCACAAACAGTAATACACAAAAAATCAGTTTATCAAATATTCACATAAACGCTTTCCATAGCTCAAGAATAAGTAGTTGACAGTTCCAGCAGTAGCACCCCGCAATGTTGAGTAGGTGCAGACACCAACAAGTAACACCATTTCAGTAGAAGCAGTCCATTAGTGGCACCAGCAATGTTGATCAGGTGCACACAGCAACAGGTGACTTCATTTCAGTAGAAGCAATCCATCAGTGGCACCCAGCAATGTTGAGCAGGTGCACACAGCAACAATTGACATCATTTCGGTAGAAGCAGTCCAATCAGTGGCACCCAGTAATGTTGATCAGGTGCAGACATCAACAGGTGACATCTTTTCAGTAGAAGCAATCCATCAGTGGCACCCAGCAATGTTGAGTAGGTGCAGACATCAACAAGTAACATCATTTCAGTAGGAGCAGTCCATCAGTGGCACCCAGCAATGTTGAGCAGGTGCAGACATCAACAGGTGACACCATTTCAGTGGAAGCAGTCCATCAGTGGCACCCAGTAATGTTGACCAGGTGCAGACAGCAAGAAGCAACATCATTTCAGTAGAAGCAGTCCATCAGTGGTACCCAGAAATGTTGAGTAGGTACACACAGCAACAAGTCACATTTCTCAGCAGAAGCAGTTCCATAAAATCTAGTATCACTGATCACACTGTTCATCAGAGTTTATAAGCAGAAATTAAACATGTCCTAGTGGCACCAATATTGTAGAAAAGGTACAAGTAACAGTCCATAATTTTTTTTACAATCACTGATCACACAGTTCATCAGCAGAAATTAAACATATCCTTGTAGCACCAATCATGTAGAAAAGGTGCAAGTAACAGTCCATACTATTCACCATAACTACTGAGACAGTTCAGTCATGAACAATAGTTTGAATGCACATACAATTTCTTTAACAAAATATAATCAATGCTCTTACACTAAACATACAAATCATAATAAACACACAAATGATATCAGTTAATTGTCACATTAACTATTACAGTACACAATAACCGTTAACCTATAATATTTATGGGTGTCAGTGCAAGCCACAACAAACAAGTAAAATAATATTTAGGAGATAGGTTGGGATCACTTCTCTGGGATTATAAAAGGAAAACACACAAAACACACTCACTCATCTTTCATCCCCATTTAGTGCTACTGTGTAGTTGAATAGTGTTAACTGTGTAAATGCAATTCTGTCAAAATTTTATGTTCATCATGTGTATCAAGTAGTAGTGGCAGCAATGTATAACAGTCAATAATAGTTAGTCAACGTCATAGTCATCATGTCAAGACCAATGTTTGCCAAGCCAGATCAAAATGTACTGTTGCTGAACAACTGTCAGTGTACCAAGATATGCAAATGCTTCCTCTCTTCAAAAAAAAGTGTATACTGCTTATTGATTTAACAAAGTGTGTGTGTAGGCAATCTTCTTTCTACTTGAGTGTTCTAGTCTGCAATCTTCATCCTCCTTGTTCCATATGGACCAACCAAAAAAAATATGCTCCTCACTTACTTTACCTCTTATCCACCAAAACTCCAATAATCATCAGTTAATCTTAATACTTCAATAATACCTCATTTACCTTACCTCTTGTCCACGAAACTCGAATAATCATCAACTTCACATAATCTCAATACCTCAATAATACGTCGATACATATAAACCTCAGCACCAATATCATTTCACTTCCATAACAACTCTTTCCTCTAGTCAGTCTCCTCGAACAAGTACAGACAAAATCCTAGTGCAACTTCAATTCAGCATCCCATACAATCCGAAGACACAGTGTCCACACACAACCTCTGTGTAATCCATCTGACCCAAATTTTCTACTCATTATAAATTATAAGATACATTTTGGTTCCTTGTCCATCATTAAATAAAAGAAATGCATACATGACCTCTAACAGACTTTAGTTCGAATAACTCTCAGTAATTAAGTACGATTACGGAGTGTGAATGATCATAATATTTCACAGTGTGTACACCACTTCAAGAATCATAGCAGAAGCAAACATGTGGAGTATTTTTTGTGTCAAGTGTCACTTCCTATTTCAATTGCTCACGAAAATGCAGTGTAATACTGTCAATGGTCTAAACCTAGTTTTGGTCTGTCATGTCGTTAGCTTCCTTCCTATTAGCATAAATTTATACAGCTTCCATAAAACCTCAGCTCATGTGACTTCTATGACTTTCTTGTACTAATGTCGTTCGTCGAATTATAGCAGTTCATTTTCTTATCTTAAAAATATAAGGCACTGAGCGTAAGCAAAACATGCAATAGCGAGTAAATATACCAGTAGAGAACAGAATGTCAACAAGTGGATGCAGCACAATCCCTATAACAAGGCTCTGCCAAGCGAACAATCTACAATTAATACCACAGTGTAACCTAAACTCTATGTTCGTACACTGTACATCAGCATTGCTATATTCTAAATTGAAGAGTAGTTATGACAACAAAACAGAAATGTGTAAATATGCAATCCATACGCACAGCAGCAAACATGCCTTACACAATAAACAGGTCATTAGCATCACATCGACATAAGCAAATAAATGTTCATATGTAATCTTAATAAGTACACATGAAGGCGCAAGCAGACAAATCACAAAGTATAACTTACATATAACTACAGTCAGCACAATTAATCAGGTGACAATTATAATTTAAATAAATAAGCACAGCAGGCACATAATAAAAAAATATGACATCAATGAAAAAGCATAGCAGCCAAGCGATGCATAATATACGCAAGTAATAACACTGTTCATTAATCAATAATTGTCAAAATCAGTAAATGTACACAAGCACGTCGCTTCACAAGTAAATTCATAGAACATAAAATTTAGCACAAAGTATGAGTCACGTAATCGCGAGCAGCAATTTACGTCTAAAGTACGTACCTAAGTGGAAATATGTTACCTGAAAAATAAACTCAATTAACCGTTACCTTTTTTTGTTTATTACTTTCTTCTTCGAAATGACATTCTTCCTGAAAATTTTCTCCAAAGCAAGTCGTCTTAACGTCGGACACGCACAGAATTTACCTGAAGGTCTTAAATACTTTATACAACCGTATCCTGAAAAATACTGAACGTTAATAACATAATTTATCAAGTCACTATAGCTTTATACAGAATTTATTCGGAGAAATTAAACTGTGTATTTATTTACGTCTGTCAGTGCATTCGCACTGAGCGCTCGATCAGCCGTAGGCGCGTGACGTAGGAAGTGATTGTTTGCGGTCAACGACTGCCTTGTGCGGCGCGCAGATTTGACTGTTGCTTTATGTGCCGCCGCCGGAACACGGCGCGGTATCCTTGTACTCTCCGCATGTTTACATGTAGCTGTTAGTTTCTCTAAAGTATGTCATTCCACAAAAATTTTTACGTTCGATATATGATGTATTCCCTTAGAGCGCCGAGATTTAAGAGTTTCTACTTCAACAGTATTATCATGAATGATTTTGCGAACCCTAAATGGACCGTTATAAAGCAGAAAAAATTTGCGACACAAGCCTTTTCCTTTGTGAGATAAACGATGGGACTTAATTAACACCTTTTGACCAACTGACAAAGTTTTTAAACGACCAGGACGTTTCGCTGATTTCTCTCTTCTAGCAGCCGCAGACGCAATATTTCGTAGAGCCAGGTTGACAACTTCAGAATGCCGCAGTTTCCGTGAAAGCGGAAAAGGAACGATTTCAGAAATGCGATTTGTTGGTACTTTATTTTTTAATATCAGTATAGGCGGTAAAGAAGTTGAATCATTAGGAAGTTCATTCAGAATGTTTTGAAAAAGATGAAGATACTGATCCCACGTTCTGTGATTCTGATGACAATAAAGACGACACAATTTATTGATTTCCTTCATCCATCTCTCTGAAGGATTAGATTGAGGGTGAAAAAGTGAAATGAAAATTGGTTTAATTTTACGACGCCGTAGAGTACGAAGCCAAATTTTAGAGCGAAACTGTGATCCATTATCTGATATAACCTTATCAACATGACCAACTTCCTTAAGAAAATGTTTGATGAAAGCATTAGATACTGAACGAGCTGTTGCTTTGCGTAAAGGTGTAAAACACACATATTTTGATGTTAATTCCACTGCTACGAAAATATACGCAAAACCATTAGTAGAACGAACCACTGGACCGAACAAATCGACTGCAGCCATCTCCTTTAATTTCGCTGGAATGATAGGAAACAACGGTGCTCTGTGAGAAACTGTTGGCGGCTTAGCCTTTTGACATAATTTGCATTTGGCAAGAACAGATCGAATACGTTTTTCCATATTACTGAAGTAGCAATTTTCTCGTAATTTATGAAAGCATTTTCTGGGACCAGAGTGCGCATAACTGAAATGTGTGTACCAAATCAATTTATTGACCCACTCATCAGGAATACAAACTAACCAAACAGAGTTGTCGACCGATTTTCGTTTGAAAAGAATATCATTGCGAACTAAATAATACTGTCTGATCGCTACGCTTTCCTTTCTCCTCCACTTCTCCTTAATGTCCTTCCAGATTGGATCCTTATTTTGCTCCTTAGCGATGTCCTGGAGCGAAGACGAAATAAAGTTCTCAAACGCAACACCTTGAATGTACATCAAACAATAATGGTTTTCTTTGCCGTCCTCTTCGGCACTTTGTTTCAAACCCATAGGTGCACGTGATAAAGCATCAGCAACAATATTTGAAGATCCCTGTATGTAAACAATACTAAAATCAAATTCCTGTAGGTACAACGCCCATCGTGACAATCTGCCATGAGTTAATTTTGTCGACATAAGAAATTCCAGAGCTCGATGATCGGTGTAAACCTTAGTATGTCTGCCAAACAAAAATGTGCGAAATTTTGTGAAGGCCCATACAACAGCCAAAGCTTCAAGTTCCGTAATCGAATAATTCTTCTCTGATTTAGAGAGAACACGGCTTCCAAAGGCAACAGTTTTCTGTACTACAACGCCGTTTTCTTCTATCTCTTGAAATAAATGTGCACCTAGGCCTTTGTATGATGAGTCCGTCGCCAAACAAAAATCTTTAGATAAATCCGGATGTGAAAGAAGTGGGGCAGCAACTAAAGCATCACGAAGTTGTTCAAATTCTGACTGAGCTTCCTCATCCCAACACCAATTAGAATTTTTTCCAGATAATTCACATAAACGAGGTGTGGCCAAATTGTCCAATCTAACAAAGCGTCTAAGAAAATTACAGACACCAAGGAAACTACGAACATCACGTTTTGTGGTAGGAACAGCATAATTATGAATAGCGTCTAGTTTCTCTGGATCAGGGAGAATACCTTCTGTAGAAATAATGTGACCGAGAAATTTCACCTGAGAACGACCAAATTCAGATTTTTCCAAGTTCACTGTCATGCCAACTCGTGCAAAAATACGTAATAATGAATCCAAAATTTTGTTATGCTCACTCCAAGAACGTTTAGCAATAAGAATGTCGTCAACATAAGAAGTAATATTGTCACGAAGATAAACAGGTAAAATTTCATTTAAACTACGAATGAATGCTGCTGAAGATACAGTAAGTCCAAACGGTAATTTCCGAAACTGGTAACAGTTACCAAAGGCTAAAAAAGCAGTATATTTTCTACAATCAGGGTGGAGTTCTATTTGCCAAAAACTTGCGCGCATATCAATCGTGGATAAAACTTTAATTCCATGGAAATGTTGAAGAAGTTCATCTAAATTTTGTGGACGGTCAGTTTCAGGAATAATAATATTATTTATCTGTCTGGAATCCAGAACCAAACGAATTGACCCATCCTTTTTAAGAACAACGTGTAATGGGCTGGTATAAGGGCTGACTGCTGGCTCAATAATGCCCTGATCTAACATGTATTGAAGTTCATTCTTAACCTTGTCTCTGTAAGCCAAAGGCATAGCGTACGTTTTCCCGCGAAATGGTGTGTGTTCTTTTACTTTAAATAAATATTGTAAGCCTTGTATAGTTCCTGTGTGATGACTAAAGACTGTAGCATGTGAAGTCAAAATATGGTGCAGCTCTTCTTTTGCAACGTCATCTGGCACTTCAGCTTTCTTAACCTTTTCATTAATTAATTCTTCGCTACTAATTATATCCTCCATCGCGTCTCTGTATCTATTGTCATTGTCATGAATAAACACACTGTCGTCATAATGCTCAGCGAAAACATCAGAAGTAAGAAACCTTAAACATTTTGTATCTGATTCAGATCTTGCTAAACACTCGAAAAATTTCAAACATTTCGGCATTCCGGCAACAGTCAAATTCACACTTCCTTCTTTAAAGTTCAAAATTGCCTTATGTGCGTTAAGAAACTCCATACCTAATATAATTTGTGTACTGAGTAATGGAACAATAATAAAATTAGCAGACAATTCGTATCCTTGACAAATGAAATTTAGGTTGGTCTGTTGTTTAACTTCCACACCTTTTCCAGAAATCGCTCCTCGAATTGTAGTTTTAGAAATAGGTAACACAGGACAGGCAATAGTTCTTTCACATATACGAAAAACTGATTCACTAATGACGTTCAATGGGCTCCCAGAATCTAAAACTGCAGTGAACTTATTCTTACCCACACATACTTCAATAACAGGATGTAAAAATGTATCTATATTATTTTCCTTTTCATCTAGCAAAATGTCTCTCATGTCTTCCAGGCGTACGTAGTGTAAAGTCGTAGTGTCATTACTTTCTGAACCGTCTATATTGCTGCCAGAAGCCGAAGCTGCTAGTCATTGTCGATTGTTTGCGTCACGTCTTTGATTATTCCCGACATTTCGCGGATCAATTTCTACTATTTCCACTTGTCTCTCTGAATTTCTGTCACGCGGAGGATGCCAATTAGGTCCTTCCTGTCTGTTAGATGCAAATTCTTGGTTGTGTCTGTTATTAAAATTTCTGTTTTCCTGTCTGTCTGCATAACTACTTCTTGTATAATTTCGACTGTCACTTCTGAAATTATTGTTAGACCTACTACCCTGGTTATTTCTGTAGTAAGAGTTTCTATTATTGTATGAAAAATTCCTGTCTTGATGATACCGATTACTGTTTCCGTATGATTGATCATTCCGGTACGAATTACCGTTATTATAATTGTCTGTGTAATTTCTGTTAGAACGTCTGTTATTGTCATAAGGCTGGTATCTATTGTCCTGTCTGTTACGTCTGTCATTCTCAAAGTTACCCATATAACGCCCGTTCCGATCACTATCCCTTTTCTCTGAAAATCTATCGTAATTACTGTTACTGAAAAAGTTACAAGAAGTCCCGTCGTCGTTGTCATACTCAAGTTCTTGTAACAAAGTCTTAAAAGTCTCGATGTCGTCTTTACATCTTCCAGCTAAAGCAATTTGTCTTATGGATTGTGGCAGCTTAGTTAAACAAATGCGAATTAATTCAGTCGGGCTATAAGGGTTGGACAGGAACTGATTCTTTCGAATCATGTCTTCAAAATATTCCGCTGGCGTGCGGAACTCAGACTGTTTGAAATTACGCTGCATAATAAGACTGTGTTTGACTCTGTCTTGCGTGTTTTCGGACCAATATGCCGATAGAAATGCATGATAAAAATCATTCAGATTATTACAATCTCTAATGAGTGCGCGCATCCGCGTCGCCGGTTCATTTTCTAAATATCCACACATAAATTCCAGTTTGTGACTTAGTGGCCAATTTGGTGGGAGTGCGTACATAAATTGATCTAACCATGCACATGGATGTATGTCATTCTTAGAATTGCGGAAGATCTTAAATTTCCGAACAGTCAAAAAGTGTTTATAGTCAAAGTTTTCGCCTCGTGGCGACAAAGACCTACCGCGTCTGTCCCAGTCCCAATGTCGATTATTGTCAAGTTCGCGCGCCTGGCGCTCTCTTGTTGCATCCCGTAAATGAAACAAATTATTTTCTTCAAACCCCTCTGCTATCTGTGATTCCAAATTTCTTTCGCTGTCTTTTCCTACAATTTCCCCTTCAATTTGTTTGACTTGCTTTCGTAATGCCTCAACTTCCCTTTTAACACGTTCATTAAATTTTCCCTGATTTTCAACATGCTTATTTATGTTCTGGTACTCTTCGGTTTCTGCAAATGGTAATGGAGCTGTATCATCCGAATC
The DNA here is from genome assembly GCF_023898315.1 of Schistocerca nitens. Taxonomy (NCBI): domain Eukaryota; kingdom Metazoa; phylum Arthropoda; class Insecta; order Orthoptera; family Acrididae; genus Schistocerca; species Schistocerca nitens. The sequence goes on along the minus strand of NC_064614.1, from coordinate 1,187,438,197 downwards.
TCTTCCCCCATGTAAACTAAGACTTGTCAATTTATCTGAAATCTCTTCAACTCTTTCCGATAAGTCACCTATTTTTTCTTTCTGTTTGTTTACGTCTTCCGTAAGTGTCGCGACTCGGGTTTCAGTGTTGACACATTTGGTAGTTAACTGTTCATATTGTTGTGTTAGATTATTTATTCTGTCATTTGGTACGGATTCCTCGATTCTCTCAAATATCTCATCCTTATCGTGTGCACATTGTAAATTTAACTCTGAAAATTTCTGTACTATCACGCGATCTCTCTCCTCCTGTTCTCTATCCTGTTCCCTTTGTCTAATCTCTACTGCAATTAATCTATTATTGTGAGAATTCAAAATCGGTTGTACTTCTTCTCTGATTTCTTTCTTTAATTCATCTTTCATGTTTTTGAAACAAGTCCCTATTCGTGAATCTAACCGTGTTTCCATTGTTTCCATCTCTGTTTTAATTTCAGATCGTAACTGTGATCCCACTGTTTTTAATTCAGATCCCAAAGTTCCCATCTCTGTTTTAATTGTTCCAATCTCTGTTTTAATTGTTCCTATTTGTGAGTCAAACCGTGTTTCCATTCGTGCTCCCAAATTTAATATAGCACTCATCAACTGCTCCATATCTTCTGTCGCTAATCTCGTATTCTGTAAATTTTCTGATTGAGAAGAATTTTGAAATGGTTCCGGACTATTTTCCCGACTTATTACATTGTTTTCCACTTCATTATCCATCATACTGTTTTCCTCTGTTGGCGAGTTCGCCATGTTAACAATTTCGTCATTCTCACTGTCCATCATTTTTGCCTTTTTCATCGACCGCGTAATCATTTACAAAACATACAAACTCGTCACTATATGAAAATTACACACAATGACACTTTATCTCCAACAATACCATTCACACGAAATGTTTCCCTCAAACACGATTAATCGAACAATTGAAATAATTGCACTAATTGTCAAACCCGTAGACAAGACAACAGAAATGAAATTTTGCAAAATAAATACCATTAGAAGAATGACAATTACCAAATCTACACATGCAATATAGACTACAATTACTAAACTACAAATTACTACAACAATACTACTGTCTACTATTTTTACAATCAGAAGATTTCCAAGGGACGATCCGAAGCAGTGGTCGCCACGTGCATGGGGGCTTAATTAAATGGAATGCAAATAATTTTAATTTTTGCTTTAGTAGCTGTATGTCCGATTACGCAATGTCTCGTAAACGGTTGGCCCTGACTCGTATTATTACGCTATCTGACTGCTTAGAACAACAACAAAGAATGAAATGGAAATTTTCATTAACACAACTAATTAATTAAGTCCCCAGCAACTATAAAACCTACGAAACCAAAGCACAAGTGTAACTGTTCTGTGTGTGGAAGTATGACTTAACGTACGCATCTGGCACGATTCTTCTTTAACAACACAAAAAATTTTAAATATCATTTATACTGAATTAATTAAAGGAAATAGAAATACCATAATTACTCAAGAAAACCAGAATTATACTCTAATCCAAGAACACAAGCCAGATGCTTTGTTGACTGAACCTGTAATGACGCATTATTTAAAACATGGAAATAATGAAAAATAAATCAAGTTTCGTTACCTTCATATATTGACCAAAATCACTCTATACAATGTATCTCCACACCGACTCGCTATTACCACATCTCAACAAGAACTTTTCAGTATCACATCTCAGCAAGCACTCCTTCCTAGCACATCTGAACACGAACTGACTACTACGAGTCCTCGACAAGCACTGACTACTAGCACATCTCAATAATGACAGCCCGTGGAGGCGGCGGAACAATGCTCTCTAGCGATCTCTGGCGCTGTGGCTCAGTGTAGCCACCTTTCAACACACTGCAGCGGATGTGGCCGGAAGCTCGATGTAAATCCAACTCCATGACAATGTCGAGTGTGCCAGATCATAGGGCAAGATGGATTTAAGATGCACCACGTAAGGCGTCCTTCCCCAAATAGTACGCACTAACGGAAAATTTGGAAAGGTAGTGGTCAAACACCTTAGGGGACCATCATATTAAAGGCCGAAACAGTTGAGACTCCTTTTAGTCGCCTCTTACGACGGGCAGGAATACCGCGGGCCTATTCTTACCCCCGAACCCGCAGGGGGACAAGGATAGTTTCCTAAACGCTTTAAGGACGCTGCCAGTATTACGTCTGTTTTCCGATCTGATTTCGAGACCGACTGCCGTTTCAGTTGAAAGCGCCCTTGTGCATGCTGTGATGTAACTCAAGATAAGATGGTTGCCCAGAAAGAAATGCACCGCATTTTTTTCTTCAAAAATTCTTTATTGAACATAATGAGAATTACACTCACGAAAGATTGATGTTTTATCTGCACACCCAGTTTTTCCACTTAATCTCCAACCCATTTTAAGGCCTTCCTCCAGCACGAAACAAGGGCATGTACGCCCTGTCGGTACCAATCTATGTCTTGATGGCGGAGTCAATGCTTCATTGTATGAATCACCTCCTCATTGTCCTCAAAGTATCTTCCACGAATGGCATCCTTCAGTGGCCCGAACAAGAAGAAGTTCGCGGGGGCTAGGTCAGGGCTGTCGGGTGGATGAGGTGACAATGTCCAACCTTGTTTTGCGATGTTTTCAGCAGTCCTCAGACATGTGTGAGGCCGAGGGGTATCGTGTTGCAGCGAAAAATCTCCTGGGTTGCTGTGGCGCCGAAGTCACCGGAAGCGAGTCTTGAGTTTTGTTAATGTGTTAACCTATACTTCTGATTTAATGGTACAGCCTCTTGGCTGACATCAACGAAAATAACACCTTCACAGTCCCAGAACACAGTGATCATGACTTTACTGGCGGAGGCAGTTGCTTTGAATTTTTCTTCTGTGGGGAGTGGGAATGGCGCCATTCCATAGACTGTCGTTTGTTTCGGGATGCAAACAGTGAACCCAGGTTTCATCACCTTCACCATCCTGGACAAGAAGGCCTCCCCCTCAGCTTCCAAACATTGGAACAAATCAAGACAGAATGTTTTTTCTGTGTGATTTGTGATCCACCGTTAGACACCGCGGGACCCATCTTGCACACACTTTTGGATATCCAAGAGTGCAGATAATTGCATCCAAACTTCGTTAGCTGATTGACAGTTGCAGTGCCAACTGCCGAGTCGTAATGCGTCTGTCCTCGCGAATGACAACGTCAGCTTGCTGCAACATGTCAGGCGTGACAGCCATGGATGGCCTCTCCGACCGCTGCAAATCGTGGAGCTCCGCCGAACTACCTTCTGATGACCTCACCCTTCGTGCCCAGCGACTAACTGTCTACATCTACATCTACACCTACATGGATACTCTGCAAATCACATTTAAGTGCCTGGCAGAGGGTTCATCGAACCTCCTTCACGATTCTCTATTATTCCAATCTCGTATAGCGCGCAGTAAGAATGCACACCTATATCTTTCCCTTATTTTATCTTGGTGATCGTTCCTCCCTGTGTAAGTCGGTGTCAACAAAATATTTTCTCATTTGGAGGAGGAAGTTGGTGACTGGAATTTCCTGAGAAGATTCCGTCGCAACGTAAAACGCCTTTCTTTTAATTATGATGACTGTAATTCTGTCGACAGTAAATGCTCCATAGTCTATCGTCGGAAGTGACGGAAACTTGGCCTGCTCACTCAGGTGACTTAATTAATAAATACCTAACGTTTCGCATTCGTAGCATCGTTTTCCGGTTAGAAGAAAATGGTGCATTACTTTCTGGTCAAGCCTCGTAAATGACATTTTAAATACAAAGCCTGTTAACGTTAAAACTGTTCAGGATGTCTACATTGCTTTCCTGATAAAGAGTTTACATGTCTCCACAATGAGGTTTCAAAAGAACCACAAAATTTCGATCAACGTAAGCTTTTGTGTGTATGCGTGTGTGTGTGGGGGGGGGGGTGGGTGGGGGCGGGGGGGGGGGGGGAAGAAGTTTTTCCGACAACGAAAGTCACGGTTACATGGCAACCTGAGCGCGAAAATTTGCGAAACTGCTTGCGTCTGTCAGTATGCTGACAGTTAGCAACAGGTGAAAATTGGCTGGCCCTGAGCACTATGGGACTTAACATCTATGGTCATCAGTCCCCTAGAACTTAGAACTACTTAAACCTAACTAACCTAAGGACAGCACACAACACCCAGTCTTCACGAGGCAGAGAAAATCCCTGACCCCGCCGGGAATCGAACCCGGGAACGGTGAAAATTGTATTATGTCCTCAGTGCAGAAAAAAATAATTAAATAATGCTGAAAAATTCTTCTGTTTGTGTTCTTTGCTTTTTGACAAATGTGAAACATAAAACCAAGTCGACTGTAGTGCGACTGCATCCTCATTTATTTTTTTCCCCTTCATGCGCTCAGACAGCGTGGCGTGGTGGTGGGCGTGGAGGGGGAGGTGGGGGGGTGGGGGGACAGAATCTGCCACGCCAGGTTGAGTGCTGTGGTATTCGTGCCAGGCCACAGCTCGCCACCCATTGCTTAGGTATGTTAAATTTTGTATTCTTAAGGAAGAAATACTACACACGCTGTCTTCAATTTAATTAAATTTCCTTTACTTCACGTATACGGTCACAAATTTTTTGTCATCAGACTACCGGTTTCGGTCTAAAATGACCATCTTCAGGTCTGCAGCAAAATATGGGAAAAACACAAATACACTATCAGATTGTCTACAGCTTAAAACAGTAACATAGACCATAATGAAAAGTATTACTGACATACAAGTGCGTGCATTTGTGCGCTTTAAATATGAAGAGGCATACCTGTTTTATATAAAAATGTCCTAATATAAGGAGGCGTAGCGGCATCGTCAAATGCTAAACACAAATTCAGCTCCTGCATCGTAAAATATATATAAATAATAGTGTATACAAGAGCCATCTTGTCAGCAGCACTACTGTTCAAAACACGCTGCCGTTCAGTAGCCACAAAATGTTTGTGTTGCAAGTTCACCAGATGTCTCTACTGCAGGCGTACACATATTCTTCAATGTTTAAGTGTACGACGTAAAATAAGGGGGGATACAATCGTTAAAGTCTGTAATGGGCTTATAAGGTGTAATAGGCTTTATAGTAATAATAGCAACGAAATAAAGCATTCAAGTTAGATTGTTAAAAAGAAAAAAGTTAAGAGACAGTAACTGACATACGCTCAAGTGGCAACACTTTTTACGAGTTTTAAGTTTTGATCTGATGGTGGAATTGCCTAAATATCGTAATAAAAGATGAATCGAGTAATCTAGACAGGTTTATTCGCAAAAAAAATCCATAATGCTTGTAGACACATTTCTACGTCTACATTTACATGTTTACTCTACAATTCAGAATTAATAGCGTCGCAGAGCTACTTCTCTATTTGGAAAATGTGCTTTCTTTGTTAACGATAATGGTATACCAATATATTTGCTACACCAGCACTTTTATCCACAGACCGGCTGACCAGAAAGACGACCTGCGACGTTGACTGCAGTTGCAACAGAGGCCGACGTCCTCACGTCTATGTCCGAGAACTTCATCGCCTCAACGTAAGAGGAGTTTTTTTTTATAATTCGTCCCTGATTTCCTTCATTTCGTTTCACAATATTTTATCTATAGCGAATCACTAATGGAACTATTTGTACGTCAATATCTACAGGTGTAGAAGGTGATTTCAGCGCAAGTGTGGTTTGATATACAACCATGATGTGCGGTGTGGGAATAAAACGCTTCTTTTCACTGTTCAATTGTTCCCTGTTTTGTACCTTTCTACTCAGTTTTGAGGCGTAAAGGCGTTTATAAAAAATAGCGATCGCTTATTATAATAGTCACTGTATAATCAGTGAATTTAACTAAACCTACTTCATAGTCTTCGATGAATTTACAATAAGCCAAAAAAAGGAATACATCAAGGGAACACAGACTCCACTCCATAGTGAATATTTAATGAAATATTCACTTTTCTAGTAACCATGCTCTCTCAATTGTCTCGGCAAGTGCTTTTGCAGAATTCAGACTTGAATGATACGGATGAATAATTATATAAATGTGTAGGTTCTCAAAGACGTGATCATGCATTTTTGTGATGGTTTTGTGTATTATGTCAATAACAGTGAAAGGAAAGAGTTCGCTGAACAAGGCACCAAGCAGTGGCGCAGTGCTTCGCCATCAACAGTCTAATTCGTAAATCTACATGGTATAACGCTTCGCTAAATACTTCCACTCGTCCAATACCAGAAGTCTAAAAACACAAATCTGATCACGTTAAGTTAGCGAATGTAGTAATAAAGGATATGTTACAAGAATCCTGTTGACTGCTAGACTATGAACGTAAGGACTGCATTCCCAAGATTTTCGTATATTTCTCAGTGCTAATATTGTCGTACTTCGCTAACTTTCTGCTTCAAGTATCCTGACTACAATTTTTCCACCACAAATTATGTTTCCTTTTTCTCATCTCATTTGCAGGTATTTCGTGGAAAAATGTTTGCTGATATGACTCTTTAGGATGTGTAAATAATCTAATTCCGGACATCTTTAAAAGGCTGATGAATGTCTGTACATTGTTCTACGAATACCATTACATTTTACAAGTTAGTTTCCGCGATTTATTAAATATCTTCATTCGAATAAAGTTTCTTCATTTGAGTTAAACTACCAGAAACCTTCTAGCACACAGTCAGCGACTTGTAACTGTCCAACCTGGAATACACTCCTGGAAATGGAAAAAAGAACACATTGACACCGGTGTGTCAGACCCACCATACTTGCTCCGGACACTGCGGGAGGGCTGTACAAGCAATGATCACACGCACGGCACAGCGGACACACCAGGAACCGCGGTGTTGGCCGTCGAATGGCGCTAGCTGCGCAGCATTTGTGCACCGCCGCCGTCAGTGTCAGCCAGTTTGCCGTGGCATACGGACCTCCATCGCAGTCTTTAACACTGGTAGCATGCCGCGACAGCGTGGACGTGAACCGTATGTGCAGTTGACGGACTTTGAGCGAGGGCGTATAGTGGGCATGCGGGACGCCGGGTGGACGTACCGCCGAATTGCTCAACACGTGGGGCGTGAGGTCTCCACAGTACATCGATGTTGTCGCCAGTGGTCGGCGGAAGGTGCACGTGCCCGTCGACCTGGGACCGGACCGCAGCGACGCACGGATGCACGCCAAGACCGTAGGATCCTACGCAGTGCCGTAGGGGACCGCACCGCCACTTCCCAGCAAATTAGGGACACTGTTGCTCCTGGGGTATCGGCGAGGACCATTCGCAACCGTCTCCATGAAGCTGGGCTACGGTCCCGCACACCGTTAGGCCGTCTTCCGCTCACGCCCCAACATCGTGCAGCCCGCCTCCAGTGGTGTCGCGACAGGCGTGAATGGAGGGACGAATGGAGACGTGTCGTCTTCAGCGATGAGAGTCGCTTCTGCCTTGGTACCAATGATGGTCGTATGCGTGTTTGGCGCCGTGCAGGTGAGCGCCACAATCAGGACTGCGTACGACCGAGGCACACAGGGCCAACACCCGGCATCATGGTGTGGGGAGCGATCTCCTACACTGGCCGTACACCACTGGTGATCGTCGAGGGGACACTGAATAGTGCACGGTACATCCAAACCGTCATCGAACCCATCGTTCTACCATTCCTAGACCGGCAAGGGAACATGCTGTTCCAACAGGACAATGCACGTCCGCATGTATCCCGTGCCACCCAACGTGCTCTAGAAGGTGTAAGTCAACTACCCTGGCCAGCAAGATCTCCGGATCTGTCCCCCATTGAGCATGTTTGGGACTGGATGAAGCGTCGTCTCACGCGGTCTGCACGTCCAGCACGAACGCTGGTCCAACTGAGGCGCCAGGTGGAAATGGCATGGCAAACCGTTCCACAGGACTACATCCAGCATCTCTACGATCGTCTCCATGGGAGAATAGCAGCCTGCATTGCTGCGAAAGGTGGATATACACCGTACTAGTGCCGACATTCTGCATGCTCTGTTGCCTGTGTCTATGTGCCTGTGGTTCTGTCAGTGTGATCATATGATGTATCTGACCCCAGGAATGTGTCAATAAAGTTTCCCCTTCCTGGGACAATGAATTCACAGTGTTCTTATTTCAATTTCCAGGAGTGTATATCTCACAGAATCCACTATAAAGCTTACGCAGGGACACCGTGTAACCATTTTTACGGGAATAATGACGTTAGGATGTACGTAACCTAAAGGAAATGGATATCAATGGAGCCCCTGAAACAAAGATAATTAAAAATTAAATTATGTAAGTACATGTATGGCTAATTTTATAGAAAGAAATGCAGAATTAGAATACTTATGTCTCGCTTCCCGTATACGTATTGTACTTTCAGTAATTAAAGTAACAAATACTATTATTTTCTATAAAAATTAACGTGAACCAGTCCGCACCGATAGCTACCGGTCAGCGGGCGGGCCGGCCGCTGTGGTCGAGCGGTTCTAGGCGCTTCAGTCTGGAACCGCGCTGCTTCTACGGTCGCAGGTTCGAATCCTGCCTCGGGCGTGGATGTGTGATGTCCTTAGGTTAATTAGGTTTAAGTAGTTCTAAGTCTACGGGACAGATGACCTCAGATGTTAAGTCTCATAGTGCTCAGAGCCATTTGAACCATTTTGAGCGGGCGGATCGATAAGCGAACGGTCCCGGGTCCGGTTCTCGATGACTGGGTGTTGTGTTGTCATTACTTTCGTATCGTCATAATTGACGTTACTTTTGAGATGGCTAAGTGGGCACTGTTCGAAAGCCAATAAATTGAAAAATAAAATCACGAATCATGCTTTTCACCGGAATGACAAATTATTTTTTGAATGCAAACAACAGAAATATTTCGCTTTGCGACAAACTGTAATTAATTATACTACATAATATCAAGAGACTCTTCGCTGTTTGACAACGTACACTGGAAACTTATTTCTCTTTTTTTTACTGCGGTGTACGAGACGGGCATTTTTATATTTTTATACAGATTTTGTTGAAACCACTGAAGTTTTTCATATTGATCTCGGCACAGTGGAGCAGATTTTAATTAATTTCACTCAGAAACATCTAGTGTCCTCCACACAGTAATATAAACACAGTGGACAAAAATTTGTCGCCCCCGGCCGCGTCCCAATAATTCCGTGTGACACCGCCTCCAGCCGTGAGATTGGACACAGGGGAGTTCACTCTTGATCAGATATGCCACATCCAACAGAAGCCAGTCGCAGATGATCACATCCTGTAGAGATAGCGAACCGTGGGAATGACGACTGCTATGTTTTCTACGGAGTTAAGACTGGCTGATTTAGTGTTCCAGCCGAGGTGCGCTGTTGTACCTAAATGTCCATCAAACCACAAACATGCGTGTAGCTCTATTGTCCTCGTGGAAAAGTTCGTTTCCGGCACGTCTGCGGATGATAATTTCAGTTTTTCTCAATTATAGGGAAAGTGTCAGTTTTACTATCACAATACAGCGTTGCAGCGAAAAATATGGCAACAAGCAGACGATTTAAAGCACTTCTTGAGTGTTTTTCATTTTTCGCATTTTACAGTTCCGTTTCTCAGTCGGTACAAACGAAATCCTCACAGGATCACTTCTTTGTCCGTCTGTCTCTATGAGTGTTAAAACACTGTTCCTTAAGAACAGATAGACGTATGAAGTTGAAATTTATGCCTCACACTAAGGTGCAAAAATGTAAGTTCCGAAATCAGTGCAATCAAAATATACAGCCGTTTATGTCACATACTTTGATACGAAAACACTCATCAAAATCTGTAGTGTTCTCCCCATTGACCTGGAATAATTATATTTGGGAAGAAGCTCGAGTATAATGACTTTTCTGGAGACTAGAAATCTACTCTGTAGGGATCAGCATGGGTTTCGAAAAAGACGATCGTGTGAAACCCAGCTCGCGCTATTCGTCCACGAGACTCAGAGGGCCATAGGCACGGGTTCCCAGGTAGATGCAGTGTTTCTTGACTTCAGCAAGGCGTTTGATACAGTTGTTTAATGAACAAAGTAAGAGCATATGGACTATCAGACCAATTGTGTGATTGGATTGAGGAGTTCCTAGATGACAGAACACAGCATGTCATTCTCAATGGAGATAAAGTCTTCCGAAGTAAGAGTGATTTCAGGTGTGCCGCAGGGGAGTGTCATAGGACCGTTGCTATTCACAAGATATATAAATGACCTTGTGGATAACATCGGAAGTTCACTGAGGCTTTTTTCGGATGATGCTGTAGTATATCGAGAGGTTGTAACATTGGAAAATTGTACTGAAATGCAGGAGGATCTGCAACGAATTGACGCATGGTGCAGGGAATGGCAATTGAATCTCAATGTAGGCAAGTGTAATGTGTTGCGAATACACAGAAAGAAAGATCCCTTATCATTTAGATAGAATATAGCAAGTCATCAACTGGAAGCAGTTAATTCCATAAATTATCTGGGAGTAGGCATTAGGAGTGATTTAAAATGGAATGACCACATAAAATTAATCGTCGGTAAAGCAGATGCCAGGCTGAGATTCATTGGAAGAATCCTAAGGAAATGCAATCCGAAAACAAAGGAAGTAGGCTACAGTACACTTGTTCGCCCACTGCTTGAATACTGCTCATCGGTGTGGGATCCGTACCAGATAGGGTTGATAGAAGAGATAGAGAAGATCCAACGGAGAGCAGCGCCCTTCTTTACAGGATCATTTAGTAATCACGAAAGCGTTACGGAGATGATAGATAAACTCCAGTGGAAGACTCTGCAAGAGAGACGCTCAGTAGCTCGGTACGGGCTTTTGTTGAAGTTTCGAGAACATATCTTCACCGTAGAGTCAAGCAGTATATTGCTCCCTCCTACGTATATCTTGCGAAGAGACCATGAGGATAAAATGAGAGAGATTAGAGCCCACACAGTGGCAAACCGACAGTATTTCTTTCCACGAACAATACGAGACTGGAATAGAAGGGAGAACCGATACTCAAGGTACCCTCCGCCACACACCGGCAGGTGGCTTTCGGAGTATGGACGTAGATGTAGAAGCTCGGTTCCACAGTGAAAATAAAGGAAAAAATCCAAAAAATTGTCAATTTTAAATTACACCACACGATAAAAATTGTTGTCATTTATTGATGGAGCCCACGTGAGATCAATGACGAGGTTATCAGCGCACTTGTCATTTGTTATCCGACTGTCTGTCTGTTTGCTAAGTTCCTTCTTTTTCTTAACAAGGGTACTCGTTTCAAGTTGAAATTTATGTCACATATTCAGGTCTATGGTGCCTTGGTAGTGTAAAAAAAATATGCTTCTAAAATTCAATGCAATCAAAAATACGGCCATTTATGTTACATATTTTGATACTCGCAATCTCACTCATTAAAAACTGTAAGATACGCCCCCTAATTTAGAATCATAAAATGTTTCCACAGTACAAGGGAAGAAAAAAAATTAGAAAATTGATAATTTGCAATTATTTCACAAGAAAAAAGGATCTACTCTCATTTGTTATCCGACTTCAGATTTCAAATTAAAACATTCTCGAAGGTCTTGGGATTCCCGGGATCGATCTTTTGCCAGTATCAGTGTCGATAACAGGCAAAAATCGCCGAGATTCTCATTGCCTGCTATGTATGAACTTTCTAACGGAACCCCCCGGAGCTCGAATCCTACTCGCACCTGGCCATTTTTTAAAAATACATATCGATGGAGAAGAACCCTCAGACTTCAAGACGAATATAATAATTCCAATCCCAAAGAAAGCAGTTGTTGCCGGCCGGGGTACCCGAGCGATTCTAGGCGCTACAGTCTGGAACCGCGCGACCGCTACGGTCGCAGGTTCGAATCCTGCCTCTGGCATGGATGTGTGTGGTATCGTTAGGTTAATTAGGTTTAAGTAGTTCTAAGTTCTAGGGGACTGATGACCTCAGCAGTTAAGTCTTATAGTGCTCAGAGCCATTTGAACAGTTTTTGAAAGCAGGTGTTGACAGATGTAAAATTACTGAACTATCAGTTTAATAAGCCACGGCTGCAAAATACTAACACGAATTCTTTACAGACGAATGGAAAAACTAGTAGAAGCCAACCTCGTGGAAGATCACTTTGGATTCTGTAGAAATGTTGGAACACGTGAGGCAATACTGACCCTACGACTTATCTTAGAAAATAGATTAAGGAAAGGCAAACCTACGTTTCTAGCGTTTCTAGACTTAGAGAAAGCTTTTGACAATGTTGACTGGAATACTCTCTTTCAAATTCTGAAGATGGCAGGGGTAAAATACAGGGAGCAAAAGGGTATTTACAATTTGTACAGAAACCAGATGGCAGTTATAAGAGTCGAGGGGCATGAAAGGGAAGCAGTGGTTGGGAAGGGAGTGAGACAGGGTTGTAGCCTATCCACGATGTTATTCAATCTGTATATTGAGCAAGCAGTAAAGGAAACAAAAGAAAAATTCGGGGTAGGAATTAAAATCCATGGAGAAGAAATAAAAACTTTGAGGTTCGCCGATGACATTGTAATTCTGTCAGAGATAGCAAAGACTTGGAAGAGCAGTTGAACGGAATGGATAATGTCTTGAGAGGAGGATATAAGATGAATATCAACAAAAGCAAAACGAGGATAATGAAATGTAGTGAGATTAAATCGGGTGATGCTGCGGGAATTAGATTAGGAAATTGGACGCTTAAAGTAGTAAAGGAGTTTTGCTGTTTGGGGAGCAAAATAACTGATGATGGTCGAAGTAGAGAGGATATAAAATGTAGACTGGCAGTGGCAAGGAAAGCGTTTCAGAGAAAGAGAAATTTAACATCGAGTATAGATTTAAGTCTCAGGAAGTCGTTTCTGAAAGCATTTGTATGGAGAGTGGCCATGTAAAGAAGTGAAACATAGACTATAAATAGTTTGGACAAGAAGAGAATTGAATTTTTCGAAATGTGGTGCTACAGAAAAATGGTGAAGGTTAAATGGGTAGATCACATAACTAATGAGGTATTGAATAGAATTGGAGAGAAGAGAAGTTTGTGGTACAACTTGACTAGAAGAAGGGATCGGTTGTTACGGCATATTCTGAGGCATCAAGGGATAACCAATTCAGTATTGGAGGGCAGCGTGGTGGGTAAATATCGTAGAGGGAGACCAAGAGGTGAGTACACTAAACAGATTCAGAAGGATGTAGGTTGCAGTAGGTACTGGGAGGTGAAGAAGCTTGCACAGGATAGAGCAGCATGAAGAGCTGCATCAAACCAGTCTCTGGATTGATGACCACAACAACAACAGTCCACTTCTATCATTGTGGTATTCAGTTTGAAGGCAGTATGATGCAGCTCTCCATGTTAGTTTAACTTTTGAAAGCTTCTTCATCTCTGCATAGATACCGCAACCTTTATGTATGTGAATCTGGTTACTGCAAGAAAGCTCTATAATTTTTCCCTCGACCCCACTTTCGTCCTTTACTAGGATGACTATTTCACGATGCATCAGAATGTGTCGTATCAACCGATCCCCTCATTTAGTCAAATTGTGTAACAAGTTTCTTTTCACCCCATTCGATTCAGCGTCTCCTTTTCAGTTATTCGATCTATCCATCAAATCTTCACCATTTTTCTACAGTCCCACACTTATAAAGCTTCTATTCACTTCCATAGTAGGCTACACCTGAGACAGAGATACTGGAAAGAATATGAAAACGCATTACCATGTCTAATACGGTGCACGAAAACCGTTGTTGTTCAAAACGGCTTCCAGTCGTCTCGGAATGGGTAAATACAGATTCTGTGTGGTTTTCAAGGTACTCTCATACCGCCTTTCCTGCAGAATAGTGGCAAATTCAGGTAACGATGACGGAAGTGGATTGCGATAACGCACGCTTCTCTCCAAAGTTCAGCACAGTGGCTCTAGATATTGATATCTGGTGATTGCGGTGGCCATGTTCGATGGGACTATTCCTCCTCGTATTCAAAGAATCAGTCCTGGATGATGAGAGCGGTGTGAACACTTGCTGTCGTCTTGGAACTGGGATGGATCTGATCAGCCAAAATGTTCACATAGTCCTTCGAAGTGAAGTAAACTTGCAGAATACCCATGGGGCCCATGAAATACCACGACACACCTGCCCATATCACCACCTAACCTTTGCTATTGTCTCACGCTTGGGATGTACATTCGGCCAGAAGTTGGAAGCAGTGTGCCAGAGAACATATCCGACCAAATTACTTTCTTCCATTGCCTCAAAGGTCACGTTTTTCTTGCTTTGTCACCACGCTTTCCTGTTATAGGCATTTGTTTTTTCATTTGTTTGGGAATTCCAATTTGCCCCGTAATTCCTCGCTTATCGACCTCCCTATGTGTTGTTTAGGCCCTGACAGAGCTCGACAGTGCGACATTCAGTTCTGCAGTGAGTTTCTTAGCTGCGGTCTTCTCATTTTTCGACACAATCTTCTTCAATGATCGTCTGACACGTTCACTCAACACATTCTTTCGTCTGCTTTGAGATTTTTTTTTGGCCTTTTTTTTTACTGGTTTGGTGCGGCCCGCCACGAATTCCTCTACTGCGCTAACCTCTTCATCTCAGAGTAGCACTTGCAACCTACGTCCTCAATTATTTGCTGGATGTTTTCCAGTCTATGTCTTCCCCTATAGTTTTTGCCCTCTGCAGCTCCCTCTAGTGCCAGGGAAAGCATTCCCTCATGTCTCAACATATGCCCTATCATATGTTGAATATTCCTTTCCTCTCTGATTCTGCGCAGAACCTCCTCATTCCTTACCTTACCAGTCCACCTAATTTTCAATATTCGTCTCTAGAACATCTCATATGCTTCGATTCTCTTCTGTTCCGGTTTTCCCATAGCCCATGTTACACTACCATACAATTCTGTACTCCAGACGTACATTCTAGGAACTTTCTTCCTAAAATTAAGGCCGATATTTGTTATGAGTAGACTTTCCTTGGCCAGGAATACCCTTTTTGCCATTGCTAGTCTGCTTTTGATGTCCTCCTTACTCCATCCGTCATTGGTTTTTTTACTGCCTAGACTGCAGAATTCCTTAACTTCATCTACTTCGTGACCATAAAAAAATGGCTCTGAGCACTATGGGACTTAACATCTTAGGTCATCAGTCCCCTAGACGTAGAACTACTTAAAGCTAACTAACCTAAGGATATCACACACATCCATGCCCCAGGCAGGATTCGAACATGCGGCTTTAGTAGCAGCGATTCCGGACGTAAGCACCTAGAACCGCTCGGCCACAGTGGCAGGCTTGTGACCATCATCCTGATGTTAAGTTTCTCGCTATTCTCACTTCTACTACTTCTCAATCCATACTCTGTACACATTAGACTATTCATTCCGTTCAGTAATTCTTCTTCACTTCACTAAGGATAGCAATGTCATCAGCAAATCGTATCATTGATATCCTTCCACTTTGAATTTTAATTCCCCCCCCCCCCCCCCCATTCCTTCATTTTCATCATTGCTTCCTCGAGGAACAGACTGAACAATAGGGGCGAAAGGCTACATCCTTGTCTTACACCCTTTCTAATACGAGCACTTCGTTCTTGAACGTCCACTCTTATTATTCCCTCTTGGCTGTTGTACATATTGTATATGACCCGTCTCTCAGAAGAGTTTACCTCTACTTTTCTCAGAATTTCGAACATCTTACACCATTTTACAATGTCTAAAGCTTTTCCCAGGTCGACAAATCCTATGAACGTGTCTTGATTTTTCTTTAGTCTTGTTTCCATTATTAACCGCAACATCAGAATTGCCTCTCTCGCGCCTTTACCTTTCCTGAAGACAAACTGATCGTCATCTAGTGCACCCACAATTTTCTTTTCCATTCGTCTCTGTATTATTCTTGTAAGGAACTTAATTGCATGAGCTGTTAAGCTGATTGTGCAGCAATTCTCGCACTTGTCAGCTCTTGCTGTATTCGGAATTGTGTTGATGATGCTTTTCCGAAAGTCAGATGACATTATGCCAGCAGACTCATACACTCTACACACCAACGTGAATAGTCGTTTTGCTGTCACTTTCCCCAATGATTTTAGAAATTCTGATGGAATGTTATCTGTCCCTTGTGAATTATTTGATCTTAAATGCTCCAAAACTCTTTTAAATTTTGATTCTAATAGTGGATCCCCTATCTCTTCTAAATCGATTCCTGTTTCTTCTTCTATCACACCTGTCAAATCTTCTCCCTCGTAGAGGCTTTCAATATATTCTTTCGACCTATCCGCTCTCTCCGCTGTATTTAAAAGTGGAATTCCCATCGCAATCTTAATGTTATCACCCTTGGTTTTAATGTCACCGACGGTTGTTTTGACTTTCTTGTATGTTGAGTCTGCCCTTCCGAAAATTATTTCTTTTGCGATGTCTTCACATTTTTCCTGCAGCCATTTCGTCTTAGCTTTCCTGAACTTCCTACTTATTTCATTCCTCAGCGGCCTATATTTAGCCAACCCTGAGCTTCCCGGAACATTTTTGTACTACCTCCTTTCATCGATCAATTGAAGTATTTCTTCCGGTACCCACAATTTCTTCGCAGCTACCTTCTTTGTACCTGTTTTCCTTCTCAACTTCTGTGATGGCCCTTTTTAGAGATGTACATTCCTCTTCAGCTGTACTGCCAACTGAGCATCTATAGCATTAGAGAACTTCAACCGTATCTTGTTATTCCTTAGTACTTCCGTATTCCACTTCTTTGCCTATTGATTCTTCCTGACTAATGTCTTAAACTTCAGCCTACTCTTCATCACTACTATATTGTGGTCTGAGACTGTCTGCTACTGGGTACGCCTTACAGTCCAGTATCTGATTCGGAATCTCTGTCTGACCATGATGTAATCTAACTGAAATCTTCTCTTAACGCCCGGCCTTTTCCAAGTATACCTCCTCCTCTCATAATTCTTGAACAGAGTATTCGCTGTTACTGACTGAAACTTGTTACAGAACTCAGTCATTCTCCTCTCTCATTCCTTGTCCCAAGCCTATATTCTCCTGTAACCTTTTCTTCTACTCCTTCCCTACAACTGCATTCCAGTCTATCATTACTATTAGATTTTCGCATCCCTTTACACACCGTATTACCCTTTCAAAATCCTCATATCTTTCTCTATCTCTTCACCTTCAACTTGCGACTTCCGCGTGTGTACCTGAACTATCTTTGTCGGTGTTGGTTTGCTGTCGATTCTGATAAGAAGAACCTAATCACTTAACTGTTTACAGTAGCACAATCTCTGCCCTACCTTCCTATTCTTAACGAATCCTACTCCTATTATACCATTTTCTGCTGCTGTTGATATTATCCTATACTCATCTGACCAGAAATCCTTGTCTTATTTCCACTTCACTTCACTGACCCCAACTATATCTACACTGAGCCTTTGCATTTCCCTTTTCAGATTTTCTAGTTTCCCTACCACGTTAAAGTTTCTGACATTCCACGCCACGACTCGTAGAACGTTATCCTTCCGTTGATTATTCAATCTTCTTCTCATGGTAACCTCCCCCTTGGTAGTCCCTTCCCGGAGATCCGAATGGGGGACTATTCCGGAATCTTTTGCCAATGGAGATATCATCATGACAATTCTTCAATTACAGGCCACATGTCCTGTGGATACACGTTACGTGTCTTTAATGCAGTGGTTTCCATTGCCTTCTGCATCCTCATGTCGTTGATCATTGCTGATTCTTCCGCCTTTAGGGGTAATTTCCCACCCCTAGGACAAGAGTGCCCTGAACCTCTATCCGCTCCTCCGCCCTCTTTGACAAGGCCGTTGGCAGAATGTGGGGTGACTTCTTATGCCGGAAGTCTTCGGCTGTCAATGCACATAATTAATCAAAATTTAAGCAGTGGCGGGATTCTAACCCGGGACCGAAGACGTTTTTATTATGAATCAGAGCCGCTAACCCCCTTTTTTTAATCTCACTTTGTTCTATATTGTTCGCTGAATTTGTTCGGGGCGGACGTTCGATGACACCCGTTCAGGACTTTCGTTCATCCATTCACTCAGTTTTTTATTATAGAGGGTAGTTAACCTTTTGACCAAACACGCTGAGCTTTCGTGCCGGTGCCCCTAGACCACGAGTACAAACTCTTTGTGACTTAGCGAATGATATCCTTCGACTTTCCCTGTATGCGTTGTAGACCTTCGACACGGTGTATGTTGGTACAGGAAACACTTCGGCGCCTTTGATTATGGAAGCACCCGCCGTACGATTACCAACAATTTGTCCACGTTCGAAATCACTGGGCTCCGACGTAATGCAGTCGCATCTACACAGATACTTATCTGACCGCGACTGGTACTTGCAACGTATTGACGACATAGCACAGGTGCCGTTCGGGGTCAAAAACAACTGGGCAACCTACAGACGTACCTAGCATCTGCATTTATTTACAAGCAAGAATTTCTCTAGGTGTCTTCACACTTTGTCCAGCCTCTGTAAATATCTTCAAAAAATACTTCCTAACACTTAAATTTATTCATTATCTCCTGAAAAGACGTACTAACATTTAATTTTATATCAGATGTTAACAGATTCCTCTTTTTCAGAAAGTTTTTCTTCCGACTGCCGGTCTGCATTTTGTATTCTTTCTAATTCGGCCATTGTCTTTTAATGGCAAAACTCATCGACTACTTTTACTATCGTACTTCATCGGGTAACACCATCAGTCTCGCCTTAATTAATTCGAAAACATTCTATTATCCTTGCCTCAAATTTGTTAATGATGATCTTATAATCTGCTTTAAAGACTCAATCCATTCCTTTTAACAGTTCTTGAAAGTCCTTAGACGCAATCCATTTCGTTTAACTGTTCTTAGACGTTCTCTGCCGTCTCTCAGAGGCAAACCTTATAGTTTTTATTTCTATTTCCAAATGTCTCCTTGGTTTCCTTCACAGCTTGCTCAAAGTACAGACTGATTAACATCAAGGATTACAAACTAGTCTCACGCCCTTCTCAACAACGGCTAACCTTTCATTCCCTTCGATTCTTTCAAATGCTGCCTAGTTTCTGCACATTTTGTAAATAACCTTTCATTCTCTGTACTTTATCCTTGCAACCATAAGAGCTTCAAAGAATGTATGCCAGTTAAAATTGTCAAAAGCTTTCTGTAAGTCTACAAATGCTATCAGCGTAGGTTTGCCTTCAATCTACCTTTTAGGATAAGTCGTAGGGTCATTTGGCTGACTGATTTGGAGGGGACCAGAGGGCGAGGTCATCGGTCCCATCGTGTGGGGAAAGGATGGGGAAGGAAGTCTGCCGTTGCCTTCCAAAGGAACCATTCCAGCATGTGCCTGAAGAGATTTAGAGAAACCACGGAAAAACCTAGCTCAGAATGGCCGAACGCGGGTTTGAACCATCGTCCCTGCCAATGTGAGTCCAGTGTGCTAACCAATGCGCCACCTCGCCCGGCTGGTAGGGTCAGTGTTTTCTCGTAAAGGCGCAAGTATTCGAAAGTGGGCAGCACGTGTGTGCGTGTGTGTGTGTGTGTGTGTGTGTGTGTGTGTGTGCGTGAAGACGCCCAAAGACGAAACTCTGAAGATTGCAAGTGCTGTTCTCCTGTTCTCTTAGTTGTTTATCGTCATCCAAAGGGCGACAAACGTAGAACATTTCATCAGTGGGTGAAGTAAATGCTGAAAAGTCGAATGAAGTATTTGAATGAAAGTATTCAGTGATTTATGTATCGGAAGTGACAAAAAGTTTGAAAAATCTGTCACAAGTCGTCGGAACACTTTGAACACTTGGTCATTTTGGTAGGACATTAATGAATTATAGTTTCGTTTGGCTTAGTGTCTGAGTGTAGTATTTCAATTGGACGAAAGTTCAGCACCCCTAATGTACAGCAACTATCCAGCCGGGTAAAGGAGTTCTACCGTTTACCATACACAGACGGCAAAAATCCCAACACAAAAAACTTAATGTAAAGTCGTGGACAAAACGAACGAGACCCCTCACCTTTTCGTTATGCTGATCCGCACAACTTTATAGTCTGCTACACAGCATAACAGCCAAGGTGACGAAGTGCTACCAACATACTATGCATAGGCGTGAAATTGAAAAACTATCTGAACTTTGTCAGACTGTTTTAAGTCATGTGTAAGACTATATTAATGCTGATTAGTGTGTTAAATACAACACGTAAATATAAGATATAAATGAAAGAAGAAACGCTAATTAGTATGAACTGTACTAATAAAAATGAATTTCATCTTATCGAGATGACATAACTGTTTTAGTAAGACAAAGTACCCCAGATCGTTACGAATTAGTAAAATATTATGCGCATTCGGCCGCGAAACGGTCTGTGTCAACGTTCAGACCAGTCATACTTGATTACCGTTGCTGACCTACCATGAAAGTGTGTAAATTCAGCAATGCGTGAAGATTCATAACGAAATTCAGTTAAAAATCATTCAGTGCCACACGTAAGTCAATTAAGTTATTGACAGAAGCGGAAGAAGGAGGCAGTAAGAAGTATGAAATTCTACAAGAGTTTCATATTTACATCCACAGGGCACCAGTACAGAATAAAGGTAGCAATAAAACGTATTGGGGGCGCGAGAATTTCTTAAAATTGCTTTACTGGTAGTCTATCTGCCTCCATCGAGATTAGAACCGAAAACAAACCAGATCTCCTGTGTAGTAGCAAACACCTTTCACTACGCTAGGGGACAGCACAGGAAAACAGCCTTCTATTATTACACCAAACATTAATAACCCGCCAATTTCGCAATGAAAATGGCAAAATGGTTTCTGTTGCATAGAGCTTTCTGGACCCAAAAACAAGAATTTTCTACCTTTATGTCACCGCTTATGTGACAATCATTCGGGATGTTTATCGAAATAAAAAAACTGTTACTAGCGAGTAAATTTAGTAGGATAATTCTGCACCACTCCAAGATGTAAACGGCTAGATAGCTGCCAAACGTATTCTACAATGTTTCGAATTCTCCATTAGACTCGCCACAGCCATAAAACGTTCATTAGCCGAAGCGTTTCTTAAGCGAGCTAGCAATTGGAATGTTCGCACTTCTAACACGCGGTGACATTAATACTGGGATCTGAATTACCACGTGTATAGGCAGATGGATTACATTTGCACTCCAGTAAACGTGATTTGGATCGAAAGGGTATCTACGATTAATATGCTGATGTATCGACTGCAACTAGAACATTTCGAATAAAGAGTAGGAGGAATTATTTATGCGGCCCTCATCTTCAGTAACTGTCGTAGCTATTTTCGTTTTTAGGATTTCGTCACCTAAAAAAATGGAACCCTACTAGTCTCACGTTCTTGACCGTCTGTCTGGCTACCAAACCCTTAAAACCCGTTTACCTCGAGTACGGGTAGACATAATAAGCGGAAATGTATCGCCCTTCCTGCGTTATACGGTCCCTTGGTGGTGTAAAATAGTGAGATGCTGTGTCAACTCAGTCTAAAGATACGGCCGTTTATGTAAAGAAAATTTACGCGAAAGGTCAAAAAACGGCTCTAAGAACTATGCGACCAAATTGCTTAGGTCATGCTGGATGATGCTGGAGTTGTCCGACGATATCCCGTATGTTCTCGATTAGATCTGGTGATCTAGCAGGCCAAGGTAACATGTCGGCGCTCTGTAGAGCGTGTTGGGTTAGTACAGCGGTATGTGGGCGAGCGTTATCCTATCGGAGAAGCACCACTTGTACAGCTGTTCATGAGCGTCATCACACTGGGTCGAATCACCAGAATGACTTAGAAATCTGTAGTAAGAGTGCGTGGGACAACGAGGAGAGTGATGGTGCTGCCATACGAAATCGCAACCCAAGTTCAGTGTGCGTAGCACGCAGACAGGTTGGTTGCAAGTCCTCTACTGGCCTCCTTCTAACCAACACATGGCCATCACTGGCACCGAGGCTGAACCAGTCTTAGTCAGAAAACGCAACAGACCTCCATCCCGCTCTCCCATGAACTCTCGCTTGAAACCAGTGCAATCGCAAACGGCAGTGGTTTGTTGTCAGTGGAATACACGCTACAGGGTGACTGGCTAGGTGCCGCCCTTGAAGTAACAGTTTGCTGTGTCATTGTGAAGCCAATTGCTGCTCGAATTGCTGCTACAGATGCGGTACGATGTGCCACAGCCACACGCCGAACACAATGGTCTTCCCTCTCTGTAGTGCCACATGGCCGTCCGGGGACATTCCTGCGAATCTTTCTGTTGTAGCGCAACTCTTATGCGACTGGCGCACAAACTGAAATAGACATCACCCTTCATATGTAATAACGCGCCATCAACTTTCATTTGTCACACAACTCCTTCTTGGTGTTGCGACTCATTTCCCGTCAGTGCAGAATCAGAACCACATGTTGTTCCTTGTGAATCTTCACATCATTGCGCGAGGAGACTGGATTAAAAGTAGACTGAAAATTTCCGTGGTCCGGCTGGGATTCAGTCTCGCACGCACACACTTTGCCGCTTTATGACCAGGCTCGACCTGAAGAAGTAGTAAGGAAACAAGACACTGATTATAGAAACATAGTATTTTCTAAAGTAGCAATAACACTGAATTTTTGACTGCTGGAGATCCGTTTCCAAGAGTGATGTAGCTCTTCAAAGTATCAAAGTATCGAATCTCAGTGATCGGTCTCAGTGCCGCTCTGCAAGATGCTTCTGAAAATTTCGGTAATGGTCTTAGAAAAAAAATTATAGAAGAGTAACAAATAACATCTACATCTACGTATACACTCCGCAGGCCACCATGCGGTATGCGGCGGGGGGGGGGGGGGGGGGTACTTTGTGTAGAGTCGGCGCAGAATAATGTGGCCGGTAGACGCGCAAACAGCAGCGCAAGCGTGGGGGTGGTCATGGTAATGGTGGGTGTGACGGGCAGGCGCTGTAGGAGAAATGCCGAGTGCTGGAGGGGAAGTGCTGCCCTAAAGTAGAGTCTATGCTCACGTTTTTGGACACCTTAAGTCGAGCCCCTCCACACCCACACTTACACGGTGACCATTCAATAAGATCTGTCACATCTGATCTGGCTAGTGTCTACGAGAATTCTGCTGAAAATTGCAGAGGTCACAACCGACTCGTGTGAGCTCTGCAAGATCCATGTACTAATTTATATTTACGTGACAAACCCTAATTCTAGGGCTATATTTCATTTTTGGCAAATGGATCTATGCCGACATTTGTAAAAACGGCGATGGTGCATTAGTCCTTACTAATGTAAAATTGCCACCTTCTGAAGAAGACAAATTTATATTCGTCGAAACCTAGGTAAAGATTTCTTTATCCATTGCAACTGGTCGGCTGTTTATAATTTTATTACGTGGAACCGTTGCTGTTGTGCAGTTATGTTTAAAATACTGAAATGCGATTGAGACTGTTTTTGAATAATTGATTAATCATACTAATCGCTGCTTCATCTCCACAACCATGTTGTCCCAAAATCTAGGTTTCTTGCAGACTCTCAATTGGCCTTCTCATAACCAATAAACGGCAATCACTCGTACCGAGGCAGAAATAGCATTAATCAGCAAATACAACAGGTGTTCACCCTGCCCTCCAATGAGTTCTCTCTTGAGAACACTGAAGTCGCAAATGGCGATGGTTTGGGGTCGGTGGAATACACGCTACTGGGCGTCTGGCTCGGAACAGTCCTTGAAGTAACCAATTTGTAACAGTTCGTTGTGCCACTGTGGTGCCAGTCGCTGCTCACATTGCTCCCGCACGTGCAGTACGACGTGCCAGAGCCATACACCGAACGCGATGGTCTTCTGCCTCGGTAGTGCCACGTGTCTTCTTGCGACTGTATTTTTTCTTCACCACTGCTGCCAGCAATCACGCACAGTGCCTTCATTCCTGCCAAGTCTTTCTGCAGTATCGCAAAAAGGACACCCAGCTTCCCGTAGCCCTATTACACGACCTCGTTCAAAGTGTTTATAACGACGAGGTTGGCGGCTAAACGCATTCTTGATTAACATCAGCTCACCACATCCGATCTCAAAAAGGTAACTAACACTAAAGACGGTAGCCGGCCGGGGTGGTCGAGCGGTTCTGGGCGCTACAGTCTGGAACCGTACGACCGCTACGGACGCAGGTTCGAATCCTGCCTCGGGCATGGACGTGTGTGGTGTCCTTAGGTTAGTTAGGTTTAAGTAGTTCTAAGTTCTAGGGGACTGATGACCTCAGAAGTTAAGTCCCATAGTGCTCAGAGCCATTTGAACCGACTAAAGACGGTAAC
Source organism: Schistocerca nitens (assembly GCF_023898315.1). Classification (NCBI taxonomy): domain Eukaryota; kingdom Metazoa; phylum Arthropoda; class Insecta; order Orthoptera; family Acrididae; genus Schistocerca; species Schistocerca nitens. Next base: position 1,187,413,940 of record NC_064614.1, on the reverse strand, counting down.
AAATTGTGTCTAAAGTAAATCTGATTTGCATCCTCATAGAGGCACTAGTAGCGCCACTGTTATCCGACTGGAGCGAAATTTGAATAGATATCACATATCAGACGTAGAAACACACGTACCAAATTTGCTTTATGTGGCACAACTCATACTTGGAGTTGCGAATATTTCTTGTAAATATGTGGTGCCCTATAGCTCATAAATGTTTGGAAGACATCATGGTTCACTGGTAAGAGCTGCCGATAGCAATTCCTTCCTTATCAACGAGCTTAGGTTCACAGACCATCAACAGATATCATAAAATATTTACGACAGCATACAGGGTGATAAAAATTTTGTATCACCTTGAATTCTGTTGTAAATATTTTATGATACTCTGTGATGGTCTGTGAATCCAGACGTTTTATAATGAAGAAATTTTTATAAGCAACTGTTGGCCGTAACCTATGATTTTTTCAGGTCCTCTGGAAGTTGTAGCTTCTCTTACTTTCGCGATACTAACAAATATTGGAAAGAGATTGCAGCTTATGCAAGACGTCGTGTGATTTATTTTACCAAACATGTGTGAGCACTTACTGTACTATTTTCAGTATTTACTTAATTTTCACATCGGTTAAGTATGTTGGTCGTATTATGTTTGTCATCCGTTCTGCAGCTTGTCACTCTCTTGTTACAAATTTTGCAGCGGTTTTAAACTGATTTCCCTATGAGCGAGAAACTTGAAACTTGTAACATAGCTCAGAACTGAATGACAATTCAATAATAACTCACTTTGTGCCGGCCGGTGTGGCCGAGTGGTTCTAGGCGCTTCGGTCTGGAACTGCGCGACCGCTACGGTCGCAGGTTCGAATCTTTCCTCTGGCATATATGTGTGTGATGTCCTTAGGTTAGTTAGGTTTAAGTAGTTCTAAGTCTAGGGGACTGATGACCTCAGATGTTAAGTCCGATAGTGCTCAGAGCCATTTAAACCATTTTGAACTCACTTTGTTTGTCTGGTGTGTGCAGGTGGGTAAATTGTGGAGCATTGCTGTTTCCTCATTTCCCTGTTTGAGTTGTGGTTGTTCCGCAGTAAGATCGACTGCTGGTATGCCTCAGAGTGAGTTCCAATCGTTCTAATATTTTCCCTCACGGTCTTTTTCCGAAATATATGTAGGAAAAAATATATTCGTGGACGTGTCCGAAGAGAAACTAAAATAAACCTGAAACTCTCGTTAAAATGTTTGAAATCGATTGAAAAATTTCACACACACAGAAGAGTGAAAAAGCAGGACTGATTACAGAACTAAAAAACATTTCAGTGTTGCCGCATTTTTAAAACGGACTAAAATGTATAAAATAATTTCTCCTAAACCCATGTAGATTCCTAACCTCATGCAGACAGTTCTCGGAATTTGTGCTTGTTCAACTGTTAATTGCAAAGTTTAAAAAGGAAAAGATGGGGCTCATGCAGTTGATAATAGTAAGGAGTATAGATAGTAGCTGTCGTCGAGAAGAATCACACAACAGTTCATATCATTTGCAATGCAAGAAAATTGTTGGTGAACCATTCATGCATCAATTATCAATTACGTGTGCCCTGTGTTTTTAGTTTTAATTTTTACAAGGATTGTTATAGCTATGTTAAGTTCAGAAGCACAAATTTCAGGACTTTCTCTAGGGGATTAGGAATCTTTATGGGGCTAGAAGAAATTATTTTATAATTTTTAGATCGTTTTAAAGGCATGTTATATTGAAAAGCTTGTTATATTAAAATGTTTTTAATGATGCTGTGATCTTGTTTGTCTTGTTCATGATGTGTCAAAACACTTCTTTATTCTACTGTTGCCATTTCTAATTGTTATATATCCATTTTATGTATTGCATCAGAAGGTTTACCAGTCGTTTCAGAGCATCAGAATCCCATGTCAAGCTGTAGAATGCTTGTTAAACATACCCTGAAATGACAAAAGTCATGGGATATATGCTAATATCGTGTCGGACCTCGTTTTCCCGGGGCACTGCAGGATCTCGGCATGGATTCAACACGTCGCTGTTTGGTGGCATGGAGTCTATGACTGGCTGCAGATTGTCTCCAAGTAGCCGAACATAACCACTTCCAGTCAATGTTCGGTTTAGTTGTACCACAGGACCAGTCCATTCCATGTAAACACAGGCTACATCACTATCGGGCCACCACCAGCTCGCACAGCGCCTTGTTGACAATTTTGTGAGGTCTGCGCCATGCTTGAGCCCTACCATCAGCCCTTACAGCCAGAAATCGGGGCTAACCTGTCCAGGACACGGCTGTCTAGGTTCCTACAGATATGGTTCCGAGCACAGGAGAGTCGTTGCACGACCGCTACGGTGGCAGGTTCGACTCCTGCCACGGGCATGGATGTATGTGATGTCCTTAGGTTAGTTAGCTTTAAGTAGTTCTAAGTTCTAGGTGGCTGAAGGCCTAGGATGTTAAGTCCCATAGTGTTCAGAGGCATTTGAACAATTTTTAGAGGCGTCGCAAGCGATGTCGTGCTGTTTGCAAAGGCACTCGCGTCGGTCGCCCGCTTCGCCGCACGTACGTCCCACACTGATTTCTGCGTTTATTTGCTACGAAGTTGCTTGTGTCTTAGCACTGACAACCCTACGTAAACGCCGCTGCTCTCGGCCGTTAAGTGGAGGCCGTCGGCTACTGCGTTGTCCGTGGTGAGAGGTAATGCCCGAAATTTGGTATTGTCGGCACACTCTTTGTAATGTCTCTTTCTGCTATAAGTTATATGAGGATTCTATTAAGATCGTGAAGTTAAATTTCGTAAAGCTATCTTTCATATCCGTACAAGCAAAGATTAAACATTATAATTCAGTTATTAGGACACAAGCAACATATGGATCAGAGTGCCTAACATTGAATAAGAAAGGCGAATTAAGAGAGCTAGAAAAAAGAGAGAGAAAAATATTAAGAAAAATTCTGGGTCCTGAGAAAAACAAGGAAAACAGGTGGATTAAAAGGAGAAATGAAGACCTATACAAAAATACAGAAAAGATCACAGATACAATGAGGAAGAGACGGCTAAAATTTTATGGACATTTAAAAAGAATGGAAGAAACACGGATTACAAAGAAAATTTTTAATTACGTTAGTAAGCTGAAAAACACTGTAGGATGTATAGAAGCAGTAAAGAAAGACGCCAACAAAATAGATGTTACAGAAGAAATAATACGTGACAGGAATAACTTTAAGCTACTTATAGAAAACGCAAACTATGAAGAAGATGCGCCAAAACCTCGACCCAAGAGAGTGTGGACAGATGAGCAGAGACGAGCAGTTGGCGAGAAAATGAAGAAGTACCGGGAAGAACGGAAGAAAAAGAAACACCATAAGTCTTAAGTTATATGCGGTCCATAGCTGGCCAAATTCATAATAAAAAAAAACCTCGTAAGAAACAGTTACAAATAAGCAATATTATAAAACTTCCTGGCAGATTAAAACTGTGTGCCGGACCGGACACAAAGCTGTGAGGACGGGGCGTGAGTCGTGCTTGGGTAGCTCAGTTGGTAGAGCGCTTGCCCGCGAAAAGCAAAGGTCCCGAGTTCGAGTCTCGGTCCGGCACACAGTTTTAATTTGCCAGGAAGTTTCATATCAGCGCACACTCCGCTGCAGAGTGAAAATCTCATTCTGGAAGCAATATTATATTTGCATTTTGCCAAATTAAACTTTGAATTCTGATTGAAAACGAGCGCCAGGCTCCTTACAAATAATGTCAGATGCGTTAGCGTAACAAATTAATGCAAAGAGGCACCTGACCTATAATAAATTGTATCACTGAAAATAGTCACTTTATGATAAAATAAATCTTGTGATTTGATGCTAATTAATTTTGGTAGTATTTTTAAATAAGTTCTTCTGCTCCGGCTTCGTCGTATTTCCTGCGGAAATAAAAAATTTAAATGCGCCGCGTAATGGCAGCCAACTTTCTCAGTCAAAGATGGTCGCAGCTAGCTCCGCAGCAGCTGCAAAAATGCTACACAAACTCTTGCGTTATAACAAAATGTGGCGTCGGTTTCTTAAATGATTACTCTGCACTCCAGATTAGCTCATTATATTTTCGCAACTCTTTTACACATGAATCATGTTCTAGTAATTAAACGAGAGCAAGACAAAACTTATCGCAATACAATTGTACCTTCTGCACTCAAACAATAGATAAGACACAAGAAAACATCAGAAGAAGACTAAGTTCATTGCCTTCCAGTCCTCTTTTAATATAACAAAGATTATAGTGTTAAGATCTTTAGTTTACACATGTGATCTTATATCACGGAGAATAACGTCTTTTTTCTGTTATCAGAATCGATAAATTGTCTTTAAAGTTATTACGTCACTTTGTCCGTATCACAATTAGGCATTAAAGTTCACACAACATTACGCATATGTAGTTCTTTTGTCGTTATTTATATTGTTCATGTCAAATATATGGAAAGGGACACTATATCTAGACACTGTGGATCGCGAAATACTGAGATTCCTAACGATTTCCGAAATGGAATGGCTCAAATGGCTCTGAGCACTATGGGACTTAACATCTGAGGTCATCAGTCCCCTAGAACTTAGAACTACTTCAACCTAACTAACCTCAGGACATCACACACATCCATGCCCGAGGCAGGATTCGAACCTGCGACCGTAGCACTGGCGCGGTTCCGGACTGAAGCGCCCAGAACCGCTCCGCCACCGCGGCCGGTGAAATGGAATGTGCCGCGCGTCTAGCACCAACTATGATCCCGCTTTCCTGTCGTGCGGCCATAATCATGCCAGAAACCTTTTCACATAAATCACCTGATTACAAATGACAGCTCCACCAATCCACTGAGATTCTGCAGCTTCTGTACGCGATAGTACCGCCGTCTGTATATGTGCATATTGCTATCCTTCGACCTCTGTGTAATATAAAACTATTAACATATAGCATCATGGGAGACGGAAAATAAAAAACGCACTCAGTGTTTAAGATTTACAAATGAAGGAAGAAAAATTCCTGCTGATTCCTATAAAGAAGGCTTTTGGTCTCCAGAAAGACTGTCTTACTTTCAATTCTTACACTTTATGATCTCTCTGTAGACGTAAAACCTACTCTGCAAAGATTCGTCATCTGTTTCACAAATAACGGTAATGCGAAACTCAGCTCGCTCTTTTCGACCACGAGCCCGAGAAGGCACTGTCGGGCTCGGCTAGCACTTGGATGGGTGACCGTCCGGTCTGACAAGCGCTGTTGGCAGCGGGGTGCACTCGGCCCTTGTGAGGCATAACTGAGGAGCTATTTGACTGAGAAGCAGCGGCTCCGGTTTCGGAACTGACATACGGCCGGGAGAGCGGTGTGCTGACCACATGACCCTCGGTATTCTTATCAGTGACGCCTATGAGCTGAGGATGACAAGGCGGTCTTCATGGCCTGTTCGGGAGGAGTTTATATATATGTATACAACCTAGTCCAGTTTTTCTCATACTTCCCAATAACGCGGACCCCTGTTTAATCGTTTAATCGGAAAGCGAACTGCGGCCCCCTTGCAATGATACCTGAAATTTCAAATGATATTAAAAATGTACTAATTAGAATTACAACTGACAAGTAAAAGATCAAGAAAAATATTTCCATAAGTAATTTATTTTAAAGATACACAATTGTGCCTAGTGAACGAAATTTCAATTGAAAATGCAGTAACTTACAGAAATACCGCAACAGTACAATAATACAGAAAATACAGTACAATAAATTAAAATCAATGTATTTTCTTAAGGAAATCCGCTTGTTAAACAATGTTCTCAACTGTGGAGTCACTAATGTGAGGAGTGAACTTCTTTGTGTTCTTCCTTAATTCCCATGAAATCTGGAATAAGGTTTGTCCAGTTCCACGTTAAGACGATTTCGCTTTAAGGTTTTAATACTTCAAAGAACAGATGTGGTAGAGAAAGGCGTCATATGTTGCAATGACTTTTTAGATAACTCTTCATACTCACAGCACAACGCAACCACAAACCACAACGTTCATTTTTTAAACGTTTTCCATTAAGTATCGCAGGATAGTTCCAGTAGCTGTTCTTGTCCTGTATCAGAGAGATTCATACCTTGTTTCACACGGGTTGATACATTAGTGAAATGATTTTAAGTCCAACAATTACCTGGTTGTGGGTGGGAAATATTCCCGAAAACTTGCAGCTAATCCTCTCATGTGTCCTACAAGTGCTTTGTACACTTTGAAAGTTGAGAGCTCTATCTTCTTATCTCGTGTTTTCTACTGAAAATCTCGTGCTTGTACTCTTGTTAACTATAATTTTAGGCAGAGATCGCCAAAACTTTATTTTTTTATTGGTCCTGTGCGCAACAAATAACTTACTTGGTCTTTCTGCTGCCACTGCTTGACCTGCCGCAGTCCATTATTTAACAAAAACATAAGAAAACCTATTATTTATGCTGAGTGCAATGCATGTTCTATATGGGGGCTCCTGCTGTTGCTGCGGCTGCTGCTGCTTACTACAACTACATATAATTCAAGAGAAAGGGTTTGGTCAAATCTAAACTCGATAAATCATAACCCAAACAAAAAACTATATTCTGAAAGCGATTCTTTCTCATTCAATTAACAAAACGCTAGAATCTCTTTGAACAATCGCTTCGTTTGTAAATCTGCCTCCAGTGGCATTAAAGCAATATTACAAATTAATCAAACTCTTCAGACAGACTGAAATACTTTTCAATTGAATACATAGTGAAACAATTCCCTGACAATTACAAAAGAAATCAATACTTAATCTAACAATAGTTTCCCCTTAAGAATTCAACTCCTACCATTATCAAAATTACCGTCTGCTGCTACGCACATACACAAACCCTTTTCTTTAAATTAATAAGCGCGCTGTAAATTATAAAAATATCAACTAAATACCAAATCCTGTGTCGCTGCTAGCGGACACGGCAGTACGGCAGCTCAGCGAAGACCCCTCGCCCGACACACGTGCGCACCACAGCAGGCGGGCTCCTACACTGGCTACTAGACTTGGCCACTGTTTCTATGTTTCGATACAGTGTATCGATACGTGGAACTGTTTCAGTGTTTCGGTTCACTGTTTCGAAACAGTGGTGTTTCATTCCACCCCTGTCTCGGATAACTGGGCCAGATTCGGTCTCGAGCCACACACAGAAACTGTATCGTTGTTTCAAAATAAGGCTGTTTCAGTCCACCAGTGCTTGGAACGGACTAATTGTATCGAAACAGTGATGTTTCATTCCCCTCTGTGTCGGACGAGATTCGGGCTCGGCACAGGTACTGAAACACATTTAACATACCACTTCATGAAACACTTTCAAGAGTGTCAAAATCTTTTTGACAAGCAATAGCATGAAGCTTAAGATATCCGAAAATAAAGCTTCGTTTCTAGCTGACTGTCATATTCCGAAATGGCGTAACATCTGCTTTATAAACACTAACCAAGCAATAAACAACGCATACTATTCACATTCAAAATAATAAATATGTGAAAATCATTTAGTTAAATTACACTTTTTGATAACATACGCTTCTCTGTTCATGTACAGTAATCATATTAAGAAACGTAAGTAAGCCTACAACATTTTGAATCAAAAAGGCGTAGAGTGACAGTTATTAGACATATACATAAATCTGATGTAGGTATAATTGCAAGCAATCTGTTTGACATATCACTGATAGTGTAATGGTGAACGGGAAGGACTAGGAAACATGGTGAATTTATAGTAACGGTTCGAAACACCTTGAAAGACAAAATTTTTTTCTGTTATATTTTGTTATTTATTCGAATTATTTGGCGCTATTTGTGAGTCTATAGTCACTGTGCCTATTATCCTCAATGATTCCCTTTGTGTGCATGGCAATTAGCAGGATGGGTATATTACCCATACTAACGGAATGTGGGAATTCCGGTAGCATATCCGTTGTTTCTGCAGTTTGCTCCCACCTCCAGTTCCGTTCGTGGTGGCCTTTCTGTCTTCAGCTGTGGCTGTCCTCAGCCAATCGAAAAGTATGAAAGCCACACGACACGAAAGCAGCGCATTTTCTGCAGAAATACGAAACTGCCAAGACGCCTAAGTGATAATTTCATACTTTCTGCGATATGATTAGCGCTCTCGCAACTCATTTGTGTTTATGTGGACATACCTATACAGTAGACATTAAAGATGATAAAATGTGTCATTCAAGATGATAAAATGTGTAGGTTTATTAGATTACAAAACACAAACTGTTTCACTGTTTCGAAACAGCGTATCGAAACATTACATTGTACTGTTTCATTTGTTTCGAAACAGTTACGTGTTTCAGTTTGCCCATCTCTACTGGCCACCAAACTGCCACTAGTTTATCCGTGCGCTGCGAGGCGCGACAACTATATTATCTTAGATTCCAGAGCTTGTGTATGCGCGCTGTAGCCAACCTTTACATCCTAAGAGAGTATTGCCAACTCTCAACTTCAGTGAAGTCCTTGAATATCCACTTGATAAAATCCGTCAAAATCACACAATTTCTCGGTTGAAAAAGAACGTTGTTGGTCCAAGAGAAACAATGGCACTTCCCTCTTGACAACAAACGCACTTCGGAATGTAAGAGGAGTTTGTGATCACAGCTAATTTCTTCACATAAAACTGAAAAGACGAGAATTTAGAGAACGTGCTTTAGAGAGATCAACTAGTTTTGTAACTTGATTCACATTTCAAATCCTTAGGCATTTTTCGCGGTACAAAAGCTTCTCTGTGTATGAAGCAATGGGTATACTTTGCTTCTGGTGCTAAAGGTTTCACTCGAAGTATTAGGCCTGTCTTGTAACGTGCAAAATCACGCGCTCCGTCCGTAGAGATAGCTACACATTTATCCTACCTAATATCGTTGTTTATCATATGCGCAAAACACATCTTGTGCCATTGCTCGAAGAATTTCTAGACAGAACAAAAACTCCCCACAAATTGTCTCTTTATGTTCAAAACGGATGAAAACGAACAGAGTTGCTTTTCCGTCTATATCTAAACTTCCATCAAGTTGTAAGGATCCCCCCCCCCCCCCAGCCCTCACAGCACCGCTTCTCTTTCTGTGCTGCTTGTCTCCTCTTCTCCTGTCCTGTTCCCCTCTCTTGGGGAGTTGCCTCGTGCCTCCATGGGCTCTTGAAGCTCATTTGCGTTGGTTTCCTTGTTGGAATATTCTCTCTTGCACTGCTCTTTCCCTGTACCGCTCTTTTCCTGCACTGCTCTTTTCCTGTCCTGACCTTTCCCTGTACTACTTTCTCCTCGTTTTGCTCTTTCCCTGTTCAGCTTTTTCTCTGTTCAGTTTTTTCCCTGTTCCGCCTTTTCCTTGTTCCTTGCTTCCCTTGTTCTGCTCTTTTCTTCTCCTGCTCTCTTTTTCCTCGACTGCGGTGTTTAAGACCATTCTTTCTTTCTTCCTTTATTCTCATCTTTTCTTCTCCTTCCTGTGTGTGCCTGATGGCTACCCACGCGTTTGACGGGTAGCAGGAGAGTGGGTAACGGGTAATTCCCAGCCCCAGGTTGGTATGTAGGGCGCACACGTACCCTTTGGTACAGGCCACGCCCAGGGTGGGGCGATTGCCTGAGCTGTCACCTTCCTCCTCTGCCAATTGGTCCCTCCGTCTGTCGTTCGGGAAGTGTGACCTAAGGTGAGGACAATCACCTAAGGCGGGGGCTCCCCTTTGGAGGGCTGGCTCTGAGCACTATGGGACTCAACTGCTGTGGTCATCAGTCCCCTAGAACTTAGAACTACTTAAACCTAACTAACCTAAGGACATCACACACATCCATGCCCGAGGCAGGATGCGAACCTGCGACCGTAGCAGTCGCACGGCTCCGGACTGCGCGCCTAGAACCGCGAGACCACCGCGGCCGGCCCTTTGGAGGGCCCCTGGCTGGAAGGAACGCGCCATCGGAGACACTGGCAATCATGGGGGACTTCTTCCAAATGACTGACTTTCCTTCTCTGTCTCAGAGTGTTTCACATAAAAGAAAGTGGAATGACGCTCCTGCCTCAATGTCTCTTCCTGTTGCGCCTCGACATCTAGTAGTATCACGTTTAGACGAAAACCAGACTTTTGCTACTGTTAACCCCTTTGTTATACAGAAAGGCGTGGATGGCATCACCGACCCTGTGAAGTCATGCTCTCGTCTCCGCAATGGAACTCTGCTTTTGGAAATTGATAGGGCTATCCAGGCCCAGAAACTACGCAAGGCCCAAATCCTCTACGAATATCCTATAAAAGTGGAGGCTCACAGGACACTTAACTCGTCCTGCTGTGTTATCTACAACGAGCTGTTAGATGGACGAAATAACTAATTATCTATCGGATCATGGCGTTACTGCTGTTCACAGAGTTATGAAAAAGGGAGCTGCCGATTTGATGCCCACTCGCACACTGTTCCTGGCTTTCGATCGGTTAACGCTTCCTAATAAGATAAAGGCAGGCTATGGAGTCATCTGTGCGCGTCCTTACATTCTCAATCCGTTGAGGTTTATAAATGCCACCAGCTACCAGCTACAATAATCCTTTTACTGTGTGGGAGCTCGAGCGTGCTCTCTCCTCATCCAGGTCTTCTGCTCCTGGGTCCTATACAATCCACGTCCTCATCCTGCGCCAGCCCCGGTGGTCTCGCGGTTCTAGGCGCGCAGTCCGGAACCGTGCGACTGCTACGGTCGCAGGTTCGAATCCTGCCTCGGGCATGGATGTGTGTGATGTCCTTAGGTTCATTAGGTTTAAGTAGTTCTAAGTTCTAGGGGACTGTTGACCACAGATGTTAAGTCCCATAGTGCTCAGAGCCATTTGAACCATTTCGTGTACCACTGTCATTCCCCCCTTTTCGCGTGTCAGTCGTGAATGGTGCACGAAAAGAAAGACTGTTGGTAAGCGCCCGTGTGACCTGGAATCTTTCTAAGTTGACCTATCCGGTCTGTCGCGAGGTTATATGGACGCTGTGGGAAGCTCGAAATGAGCTTGTGTGGTTCGAAGACCACTGGGATGAGTTTACTGTACTCCCCTGGCCGCCAAAACCCCGGATTTAAACACAATCGAGAATCTTCAGGAGCACTTCAGCTGGGCTGCTTGCACCATAGGTCTTTAACAGAAAAATATAGGGCAGGTGGCCACGAAACTGGAGTCGGCCTGACTCCACACCCCTTCCATTACCTTCCACGTCATTGACACTCTTCCTGCGTATCACGCATTGGTCCGCACTGCTGCTTCAAATGGTTCGATTGTCTCTGAGCACTATGGGACTTAACATGTGAGATCATCAGTCCCCTAGAAATTAGAACTACACTACTGGCCATTAAAATTGCTACACCACGAAGATGTCGTGCTACAGACGCGAAATTTAACCGACAGGAAGAAGATGCTGTCATATGCAAATGATTAGATTTTCAGAGCATTCACACAAGCTTGGCGCCGGTGGTGACATGAGGAAAGTTTCCAACCGATTTCTCATACACAAACAGCAGTTGACCCGGCATTGCCTGTTGAAACGATGTTGTGATGCCTCGGGTAAGGAGGAGAAATGCGAACCATCACGTTTCCGACATTGATAAAGGTCGGAATTGTAGCCTATCGCGATTGCGGTTTATCGTATCGCGACATTTCTGCTCGCGTTGGTCCAGATCCAATGACTGTTAGAGGAATATGGAATCGGTGGCTTCAGGAGGGTATACGAAACACCGTGCTGGATCCCAACGGCCTCGTATCACTAGCAGTTGAGATGACAGGCATCTTATCCACATGGCTGTAACGGATCGTGCAGCCACTTCTCGATCCCTGAGTCAACAGATTGGGACGTTTGCAAGACAACAACCATCTGCACGAACAGTTCGACGACGTTTGCTGCAGCATGGACTATCAGCTCAGAGACCATGGCTGCGGTTACTCTTGACGCTGCATCACAGACAGGAGCGCCTGCGATGGTGTACTCAACGACGAACATGGGTGTACGAATGGCAAAACGTCATTTTTTCGGATGAATCCAGGTCCTTTTTACAGCATCATGATGGTGCATCCGTGTTTGGAGACATTGCGGTGAAAGCACATTCCTCATCGCCATACTCGCGCATCGCCCGGCGTGATGGTATAGGGTGCCATTGGCTACACGTCTCGGTCACATCTTGTTCCCATTGACGGCACTTTGAACAGTGGACGTACATTTCAGATGTGTTGCGACCCGTGGCTCTACCCTACATTCGATCCCAGCGAAACCCTACATTTCAGCAGGATAATGCACGACTGCATGTTGCAGGTCCTGCATAGGCCTTTCTGGATACAGAAAATGTTCGATTGCTACCCTGGCCAGCACATTCTCCAGATCTCTCACCAATTGGAAACGTCTGGTCAATGGTGGCCTAGCAACTGGCTTGTCACAATTACCAGTCACTACTCTTGATGAACTGTGATATCGTGTTGAAGCTGCGTGTGCAGCTGTATCTGTACACGCCATCCAAGCTCTGTTTGACTCAATGCCCAGGCGTATCAAGGCCGTAATTATGGCCGGAGGTGGTTGTTCTGAGTACTGATTTCTCAGGGTCTATGCACCCAAATTACGTTAAAATGTAATCACATGTCAGTTCTAGAATAATATATTTGTCCAATGAATACCTGTTTATCATCTTTATTTCTTCTTGGTGTAGCAATTTTAATGGCCAGTAGTGTATAACTACTTACACCTAACTAACCTAAGGACATCACACACATCCATGCCCGAGGCAGAACTCGAACCTGCGACCGTAGCGGTCGCGCGGTTCCAGATTGAAGCGCCTAGAACCGCTCGGCCACAGCGGCCTGCGCTACCGCTGCAGAAAACATTAATGTAAGCTCTTCACAGGTAATTACATTACTGTGCCTGGACAATATATCTCACACTGTTTCGGACCAACAAACCAAGAATATGCAAGTGATAAATATCTGAGACGGCCTCTCTCTCTCTCTCTCTCTCTCTCTCTCTCTCTCTCACACACACACACACACACACACACACACACACACACACAATTTTAGTTTACATTTGGGAGAACAGACAACATTATCCCAAAAACAAAGGTGGCCCCTCATTAGATGATTACCTTAATTGGAATGACTCTCCCGGATATTCCCAAATGAGATGCCTTTAGCAAAAATCCCACCCTGTGTGGACATTTTGTCCAAGAGAATTGTTAAGAAATGGAATTCCATTTTTTAATGACTGCATGTAAAAGCTCTACTGAAACATTTTGGTTATCTAATAGCGCTTGATGCCAATTATTTCTATTTTATTACCGTACCGCTATCTTTACATCATATACTTAATAAATGGTATAAAAGAAGTTTAAAAAGATATTACGTTTTACAGGATTCTCACTTGACCTTTATAAAATACTAGCGGAGGAACCAGCCGTTGTACAGGTATTTATTTGCAGCTGTCGGATTTCTAAGCTAACAAAATCTTTTGAGTTAGTATCACTGCCTCGTTAGCTAATGAAAATAAAAACGGTATGCTTCATACGTAGCTAAATAAATGATAGTATTCAAAACATTTTTCGAGGTAGAAGGCAAAATTTTATTGGGTATGAAAAATTATCTGCAGAGACAGAAAGAATTCCCATTGTACGTCAAGTACTACTGGTAGGTCCACAATATACAGTCTGTGATCCCAGTTAACAGCGAAAACTGGCACAAGGAATTTCAAGAAAATAGAAGTGAAAAAAAAAGTTCCAGTAAACATCGGTCCAGGAGAAAGATTATGATAATAGGAGTAAATAAATTTTCAAGTAAACATGGGTAAAGTAGGAAGATCACGCTATTGTTTTTGTTGTTGTTGTTATGGTCTTCAGTCCAGAGACTGGTTTGATGCAGCTCTCCATGCTACTCTATCCTGTGCAAGCTTCTTCATCTCGCAGTACCTACTGCAACCTACATCCTTCTGAATCTGCTTAGTGTATTCATCTCTTGGTCTCCCTCTACGATTTTTACCCTCCACGCTGCCCTCTAATACTAAATTGGTGATCCCTTGTCTCAGAATATGCGCTACCAACCGATCCCTTCTTCTAGTCAAGTTGTGCCACAAACTCCTCTTCTCCCCAATTCTATTCAATACCTCCTCATTAGTTATGTGATCTACCCACCTAATCTTCAGCATTCTTCTGTAAGCGCCACATTTCGACAGCTTCTATCCTCTTCTTGTCTAAACTATTTTTCGTCCACGTTTCACTTCCATACATGGCTACACTCCATACAAATACTTTCAGAAACGACATCCTGACACTTAAATCTATACTCTATGTTAACAAATTTCTCTTCTTCAGAAACGCCTTCCTTGCCATTGCCAGTCTAAAGACCACGCTAATAGAAGTAAAAAAAAAAGTGTTCCAGTGAACATGTGTCTACAAACGAGCCGTTTGCGAAATAACTGCTAATACATGGTTACCAGCCGCAACCGGTATCAATATATGAAATATTGCCATAGTTAGTGAGAAGTTGCACGCTACAAATACATAGTTGTCTGCAACCCAGTTCATCACAGCTAAATTGCTCAGACAATTTTTTGACACTTGAAGTAACCTGTTCAGGGCTCTACTCACAAGAACTCACTCCCAATTAGACAAGGACATAAAATAAAATTACATTTCTCCGTTCTGGAGCAACTTGAGTTATACATCAGAAAAAGTCACGATAAATTCTGCTGACTAATGTAACCGTGTCAGTTCGAGCACTTTATTTGCCTAACCGAGGATTCCCACTGTTTGTCATATCAGAAAAATTTAGTGACTCTACACAGGTAAAAGTTTATGTCTAGATGGACGACAGTTGAGGAGACCTGTTCTACGACAGAACACAGTAACAAGCTGTAGGATAGCAATGTGAGGCCAAGTCGCAGTCAAGTGTAGAAGCCTACGTGGACAGCTGGAAGCTAGTGGTAAGCTCCGCAGGTGGCGGTTCGTGAGCTCATAACACTATCACTGCACCGTTCTGCTTTGTCAGTATATAGATAACACTCAATTTTGGTGTTTGAATACAGTATAATGTTACCCTCTGGGAGGATTTTTACAGATTTAACCGTGAAATGCCTAAAGTATTTTGCTTATCGGACTTCAAATTAACGTTACGTAAAATACAGAAAGCGTCAGACCCAATTTGTAACTAATCAAATTTACTCAAATGAAAAGGAATACGTCGCCATCCTAATGAAGCATAGAAATGTGAAACATTTCTTTTAAAGAAAAAGTAAAAAGTTTTGGTGAAAAAAATACCACCACTCCTTTCTTACGAACACTAGCAGAAAAATGTTATAGTGGATAAAAGAAGTTATTGTAAGATATTCAAGTTTTCACGAACACAAATGACACTTTAACACTCATCAACAGTAAATACTTTGCCAAATCTGAGTTATTTCATCATCAGGCAATTGCAATTCATTACTAAACTAGAAATGGACATGGGCCTAGTCTTATTTCATCAAATGCTTTCTACACAGGACAAATTTTTAACAACTAACAATGGAGTGCCCTTAATCTTGACTGCTATTATAAAGCAAACTGGACACACTTTACTGAAGCAAATTAAAATCAGTAAACTTTAATAACTTTCTTTCATAAATTTGATTCACCTTGTATGAATTTTATGACAGTTAATGCAGAAGATCTTTTCAACAGGATTTCCAAATATGGCTTTAAGATCATTTACTTCTAACGAACCGCAAACTTGTGTTGCCTATTTTTCATTAACACAAACATTAATATTTTGAGACAGAATTAAATCAGTTAAATCTTATAACACTGACACTTTGAAATAAAGTAATTCAATTACTGGGGGGGCTTTTAAAAAAGCAACATTTATTTCATCGCACAACTTCAATAAAATCCTCAATAATTTTAGGTAACATTTTAGCACTCAGGTTTAGGCAAAAGCAATTAAACAGTTGGTTTTTCACCAGTTCTCATAATCAGGGTACTCGGAAATCACTGTTCAAAAGGAGTGGACCCTAAGAGGTTTCATGACAGGAAACAAATCAAGGTTCGTACACAAGTTTAACATGAGTTACCTTATATTTGCATACACTTTAGTAAATGTGCTGATCCACAACTTTACAAAGATCTGACTTGTCCTCTCTGCTAAAATGATTGCGCGATGTCGGTGGCGATTTCCTAACAACAGGTGGACTTTCTGTTGTAAGTAGTTTGCTCTGTTATTATCTTCTTGGCGACGATCATCAGCTTTTATGGTGTTTTCCACCAACAGAGCAATGTATTAGAGCCATTCATCCACTTGAGGCTTTTCGAAAATATCTCCAAGCACTGAAAGCCTCACTCGCCACCTGCACCATGCACCTTCCAATTACTGGCTGCCGACTGCGCGGATGCTAGTCTCTGACTGACTATTGTTTCCACCTTTTCCCTTGCACCAACCACATTTTGCCATTACTAACTCACATTCGTTTCAGAGGGGAAGCACACTAAGTTTTCATTTATACAATTCAAAATCCTAATTGTGAATCAGCACATACATAGTAGTATATTCATACCTTTTACAAAATCCTTTCATTTACACACATTAGTAAATCAACAAAAAAATACATATAATTAAAGTCATCCTCCTCCAAATGATGCAAAGTGTTCTAACGGAGAAGAGAAACATGGTGCATATGTTTCTACATCTCTACAGCATATCGAAGATTACGTACCGAAGAAAACATACTTTATATAAAGCATAACTGAGCGGAAAAGAATATTTAGGATCTTAACTATGCTGTTACTAGGTGACTTCAACTGCCGGACACTGGCCTTGCGGAGTCATAAGTGCCGGCCGAAGAATTTGTGGCGGTCTATTTGCAGTCACGTGACAGGGCGGATGTCTCCTAGGGTAGAGAGCCTGTATAGGGAGAGAGTGGCCAACCGGACGATACGGCAGCCATTTTCTGCCAAACTGCGGGCGAGACTTTTGAATGAGCAGTATTGGAGTAGTGGAGTACACACTCACCGAATCAGAAGCACAAGACAATACGGTGAAATCATTCGTTAAATGCCTTTCTTTACAGCTATAATATACTCATAGTAGCCTACTACGTACAGCACAGGAAAATTTGATACAGTGGCTGTAAAAATTATTCGTTAGTTGCATTTATATCCTTTAAAGTTCGCTTACTAGACATATTGCAATGAAAATAACGTAAATAAAAAAAAAGAAAATATGGTGTATAGCATTTGTTTTCTATCGGAAGTTGATAACGCTAAAGATTTAACGCACCTGTATTACGTCAGGTGAATGAAAGTCGTAAGCAGTTGTTTAAAACCATATGCAGCACAACCTGGCATCGTTTACGAACGTCTGCAGAACGAATTACAGATGTCAAAAACAATACTATACAATTACTAACGTGTTTACTTCAAAATGTAATCCTACCGAATTCATCACAAAACGCTTCATTATTTCAACTCGTATTTAAGATCGCAAATGCTAATTACGTACTAAAAACGATATACAACTAAATCGAGCATGCATGCACCACGCATAACAAGTCTCTCAATAATTCAAATACCGTTTAATCGTTTCCAAAAGTCCTCTGAACTACAATTCAACTCAAAAGCACGGCGAACATAGGAAGCGCGAGAGACGTTTGGCAGAAAAATGGCGCCAAACCTAATCAACCAATCACGGGCAACTTCACCTATGGCCACTCTCTCTGTATGCAGGCTCTCTATCCTAGGGGCGATATGGCAGCCACCTGCGGGCCAGGCGAGCACACCGGTTAGCAGCGGTGGTATCAGGAGTTACATCCATAACACGACATTGGTTTTATTGTTGATCGGAACTCTCATTGTTTTGGCTCTCGTTGCCTTGGCCCCTAAGAGCTCGTGAACCGGCTACCCGTAGTGCTGTTCTACTATGTTGGTGGGTTATATGCACAGACGCAGCACTCAAGGGTACCACACCGTGGCTTCAGGTCGAAAAAAATCGATTTTTGGTTTTCATCATATTTCGATAGATTAAGGTTTTATTTAAGTACACTGAAAAGGATTTTGCTGAAAAATTTTTTTTTCCAGCATTTAAAGAGAATTTCCTACCACGTGTGTTTATGTGCCACGCCCACTTTTCTGTCACCCATTGTCAAAACACCCACTGTCAACTCTAAGCCATATGGAGATGCTATTATTATCAAAACAGAATGTGTAGGCCATGTTCAAAAACGTTTGGGAACAAGGCTGAGATAACTAACTGTTGATATGAGAGGAAAAAAAATAGAAGATGGAAAATTGTTGACCCGACAGGGTCGGTTAACTAAAACTGAAATAGAAAACTTGCAGGTATACTGTGGGCAGGCAATTTTAGGGGAAATAAAGAAAATCTGGAGGCAATGAAGAGAGATGTTTGGGCCATATTCTTCCGTAAGTCCTGTACTGATGATAAGCTATGTCATGGTTTGTGTCCATCAGGAGAAAATTCGTGGTGCAAATACAATAGGGCTCAGGCAACTGGAGAATCTTATTGTCATAAGCATTTTCTTCCTGCTGCTGTTATTACAGCAATTAAACTTATTTTCAGAGACTTGGCTCACCCTGACCTTCTAAGGAAATATCTGCATGGGCAGACACAGAACTCTAATGAATGTTTCAACAGCATAATTTTGAACCGCCTTCCTAAAACTGTATTTGTAGGCATGCATACAATGAAACTAGGAGTTCATGATGCTGTAATTACATTCAACTGTGGTAATATTCGAAAGTGTTGGGTACTGAAAAAGCTGGGAATTAATCATGGTGAAAATATGATCCGAGGGCTGCAACATTGGGATAAAATGACGATAGCCGAAACAGACAGGTCTGCATCTAATATGGTCAAGAAAGCAAGAAAAACATCCAGGAAGGTGAAAAAGAAGCTGGAAGACCAGCTAGAAGCCAAAGAAGGGCCATCACATACAGCAGGACAGTTTTAATTAACTGTAAGTAACAAATTTCAGAAGTTTTTTCTTTAAAGTCAATGTCACGCAAACTAAAATTTTCAGTACATATGCTCCATTACATCAGAAACAATCATAGATAAATGAACGAAATTTTCAGAGACTCTGCATAAAATGAAATGCCACTCTGGTACTACATTCATTAAATTTCCTCCATTAGGAAGTTCACAAAAAAATATTTTGCGCAGAAAAAACTTAATATTTGTTTTTTTAAATTTAAAGAAGTATTTCTTCAAAGCTATAAATGGATAAAGTAGATTTTAGTAAAGTTGACTCTATTAGCATCATATAACGTACAGTAAAAATATTAAGATCCTGCATCAAATAGTTTTTTCAGAAACGGGTCAAATATTTGCCTAAATTAAAATGGGTTAGATAGGCAGGGTGTGGTTCCTTAAGTCCAATACTTTCGTTGTACATGAAATGTGTTCACAGTAGTGAATATGGAAAACCACCAGCTGCATAATGAAATGACCTCGGATATTTGTGCCGGACCGGGATCCTAATCCGGATTTCCCGCTTATCACGTGCGCTAGCCTCACTATTTGGTATGCATGTCCGAAAGAACATTACACACTAATCTGGAATAACCCTGGCACTGCAATACCGTATTTATCCGACGACACCGAGCAAGCGACTTTTAAGTAAAATGTCTCCCCTGTGCGGGAATATACATAACGGAAGTACAAGCACAGGTTGTGCACACATGGCTTACGATATATGGAAGTTCGGGTGTCGCCGTGAGTTGCGCTCGGATAGCAAAATAGTAAGGCAACCGCTCGCGATAAGCAGAAAATCAGGTATTGAATCCCGGTCATTCACAAATTTTAATTGTCACCATTCCCTTGTACCGCTGATGTTTGTCGATATTCGCAACTGCTATTACATTTCATGTATTTCATAACGGCTGTAGTCGCCGCAGTGCCTGATCCTTCGGACATGCATGTATGTCTATTTACTGTAAAAATCAGGTACTGCGTGCAGCCTGATATGCATGCAACCCACCTAACCTAACTGTCTTGCCGGTCCTCTACTCTCCTGTCGCTATAGTCGTTGGACTACAGAAAACGGTATTTTTTCGGCTTGTTGTTTTATGTTTGCATGTAACAACCACACACAAATTTCCATCTCGTCAATTTTTCATCTTTGTTTTTTAACTTTCAGTATTTGAACATAAAATGTTTCTCCACAATATGAATTAATAATTTTTATTGCATGCAGGAAAGTGCCACTTCTTATAAACTACACTCCTGGAAATTGAAATAAGAACACCGTGAATTCATTGTCCCAGGAAAGGGAAACTTTATTGACACATTCCTGGGGTCAGATACATCACATGATCACACTGACAGAACCACAGGCACATAGACACAGGCAACAGAGCGTGCACAATGTCGGCACTAGTACAGTGTATATCCACCTTTCGCAGCAATGCAGGCTGCTATTCTCCCATGGAGACGATCGTAGAGATGCTGGATGTAGTCCTGTGGAACGGCTTGCCATGCCATTTCCACCTGGCGCCTCAGTTGGACCAGCGTTCGTGCTGGACGTGCAGACCGCGTGAGACGACGCTTCATCCAGTCCCAAACATGCTCAATGGGGGACAGATCCGGAGATCTTGCTGGCCAGGGTAGTTGACTTACACCTTCTAGAGCACGTTGGGTGGCACGGGATACATGCGGACGTGCATTGTCCTGTTGGAACAGCAAGTTCCCTTGCCGGTCTAGGAATGGTAGAACGATGGGTTCGATGACGGTTTGGATGTACCGTGCACTATTCAGTGTCCCCTCGACGATCACCAGTGGTGTACGGCCAGTGTAGGAGATCGCTCCCCACACCATGATGCCGGGTGTTGGCCCTGTGTGCCTCGGTCGTATGCAGTCCTGATTGTGGCGCTCACCTGCACGGCGCCAAACACGCATACGACCATCATTGGCACCAAGGCAGAAGCGACTCTCATCGCTGAAGACGACACGTCTCCATTCGTCCCTCCATTCACGCCTATCGCGACACCACTGGAGGCGGGCTGCACGATGTTGGGGCGTGAGCGGAAGACGGCCTAACGGTGTGCGGGACCGTAGCCCAGCTTCATGGAGACGGTTGCGAATGGTCCTCGCCGATACCCCAGGAGCAACAGTGTCCCTAATTTGCTGGGAAGTGGCGGTGCGGTCCCCTACGGCACTGCGTAGGATCCTACGGTCTTGGCGTGCATCCGTGCGTCGCTGCGGTCCGGTCCCAGGTCGACGGGCACGTGCACCTTCCGCCGACCACTGGCGACAACATCGATGTACTGTGGAGACCTCACGCCCCACGTGTTGGGCAATTCGGCGGTACGTCCACCCGGCCTCCCGCATGCCCACTATACGCCCTCGCTCAAAGTCCGTCAACTGCACATACGGTTCACGTCCACGCTGTCGCGGCATGCTACCAGTGTTAAAGACTGCGATGGAGCTCCGTATGCCACGGCAAACTGGCTGACACTGACGGCGGCGGTGCACAAATGCTGCGCAGCTAGCGCCATTCGACGGCCAACACCGCGGTTCCTGGTGTGTCCGCTGTGCCGTGCGTGTGATCATTGCTTGTACAGCCCTCTCGCAGTGTCCGGAGCAAGTATGGTAGGTCTGACACACCGGTGTCAATGTGTTCGTTTTTCCATTTCCAGGAGTGTATAACCGTGATGTGAAAACTAAATCTTTCGAGACGGCACTGTTGTATAAAACATAGTCGCACTGCTTGTCGCATCAGCTCGACGATTACCTCCACCGTCTTCGTCAGGTGCAAGTGGCTCTCAAAACTGCTGCTGTGGTTGCCTACTACAACGCAAAGACGGCCTCTAATTGGTCAATAATTACGTCATGCTGTCGCAGATGTTGTCAATGTCTGCGCTGGTGGCGCCACCGCTCCCGCCTTCACGTAAACATTGTCATTAGTATCTGCGTCTTCTCGGCATCGAGAGTTCGCTTGCATGCACCGACACGATTACGTCCGCTGTCACGTTTGAAGATTTTCTCGCACATTCTTATTTCTACAGACTGTTTAACCACATAATCCCACTATGTAGAAGCCTAGAACAAAATATTTGTTTCGTCAAAGAGTATTTTATTTTTCAATGTTATTTATAACCCGTCTTGATTGCAAAAAATGTTTAATCACATGACCGGTTTCGGTTCATCTAGAACCATCTTCAGATAAGAAATTACGGTTACAGGAGTAACCTGTCCATACACAACAACCTTCACATGTTGCGTCACATGTGAAGGTTGTGTGTGTGGACAGGCTACGCCTGTAACCGAAACTGCAGATCTGAAGATGGTGCTAGATGAACCGAAACCGGTCATGTGATTAAACATTTTTGGCAATCAAGACGGGTTATAAATAGCATTTGAAAAACCAGTGATTGCGGTTATCCCATCAGACGTTATGTCTGTTTTTCCAAAGTATTTTATATTTATTTGTGAGACTGTGTTCAGAAGCAGCAGATTTCTCCAGTTCTCAAGTCTCAACATGTCGCTGATGTTCTACACAGCGGTCGGAAACGGTGCGCATCGACTGATCGATGTAACATCCCTTGTGAGTTCGATAGCAATTACATCGGTCAGTCGCTCAATACCGTTTCCGACCGTTTTGCAAAACATCGGCGACGTACTAAGACTCGAAAACTTGAGAAACCTACAGTTTCTGAGCGCAGTCTCATAAGCAAACGTAAAATACTGCTTGACGAAACAAAAATTTTGACCCAGGTTCCCACATACTGGAATTCTGTAATTAAAGAGACTGTAGAAATACGTATGTGTGAGAAAATCTGCAACCGTGACAGCGGATATAATCTCAGCGGTGCATGGAAGCGAGCTTTCGATGCACAGAAGAGGCAGAGATATTCGTCGCAATGTTTATGTTTTACGGTACTGCGTAAAACAGTTTACTCTATAAAGCGGAACCGTACAAAAATGTACAAAAATATGATTTTTCATTTCTTTTTCTGCTCGCAGCACAAACTCTACAGGCTTTGGTAGGAAATTTCTTGTTTCCATCAACTGAAATGGACACTGGTTCATGGCGCTGCATGTCACTCGAAGCCATCCAGCTGGATCTTTACGTGGTGCTTTCCCTCTTCCAGTAGGGGACGGTCTGGCTTATCTCTCTCTGGGTCAGGGGAACTTCATTATTATCGTGCACAATCCAGTATTCCGCCAACGAAAGGACCAACTGCTTATACTTATTTTCTCTGGATTCAGGGCACATTAAACGCCCGTAGTTTATTAGGTAAAGAAAGACTTTTTGTGACCATTCCATCAATTTCCTTATAATAGTATAGTGCGAAAGGTAGTGATCCACGCTGTCGACTCCTTTCACGTGTGCATTGTACTGATTTACACACACAGGCTTCAGTATATTCTCTCTGGTTTTTCCATATCTCGTAACTATTATTTGAGACAGAAGCGTCATAAATTGTTGCTATCGTTCTGATATCCCTTTTGTCTTTCTATAAAAGGAGAAGAACGTCACATTTTCTACAGGAAATTATGTCACTTTTCTTCGTTCTTCATTCTCTGAGTTTCAGAGTTTGCGGTAAAACTCTCTTCACCCTAATAGTTCCACAAACACTGGTTGTGCTTTTCAGTAGCAGTAGAGGTGCCATTATAACAATTATCTTAGTAGATATGTTCTCTTATACCAAGATGAGGGCCAAGAACTAATAGAACAGATTCTTCCAATTTTTTTCCATTTACCAGCGTTAATCTCCATATTTGAGATAAAGCCTGTGTCACTCTCGCACATCATCCTAACAAGTAACTCATGCTTTGTAATCCTTGCAGCGTTGTTCGTTCAAAACCTCAGGCGTCCTCTCCATGGAATCACTCCCTCATCCAAAGACTACTGCATGTTTCGTTTGTAAAATGTCCTGAATTCCTGAGAAAATAATCCAGCACACGTTGAACTTCGAAGTTTCCCACATCTACTGTTCAGTTTTGTACCAGCATGTCAAAATCTGCCCATATATGTTGCGACTCAGAGTCTATGAAAATATTGGAACAACCATTAGAGAATCTGTCGAGCAATAATATTTACATCTATCTGTTCTTGTTTGCTCCATTAGAAGAATTAGGCAAAGGAATTTCTTCGTGTCTCTTTGTTTAGCAGGAGACCATTGGATCATAGAGGCTACAGAGTCACATTGTCGTGTGGAAATGTAATGACCTCACTACGGACTTCAAACGGTTGCAAGTTGCTTTGAATGTCAATTTCACACCAGTCATTGTTATCATTATAACAAACTGAATCATTCACAAGAACAAAATCCCTTCATCCTTGTTGTCAAAATCGATTGACACCACTGCTACCTTACACTTAATTACCGGTCAGAAAATGTCACTGCCATTGTATTTGTCCTCAGACTCATACATACATTCCTTCACACAGCAATTCACTAGAAACATATTAATAAGTATCGGCAAAAACCTTCGAAAGTATTTCATAGTCGTTCATTTCCGTTTTCCGTTTTCCGAATATAGTCACCAGCAAACACTCGAGAAACTTCAAGACGAAAATGTTATAAACTGAAATAGAAAAAACACTCACAATGTTAAATAGGCAAAAAGTACACGAAAGTAGTCACTTGCTACGTTGCCTGTGGAGGAAATTAACTAACTCGACGAAGTATAAAGCAAGCACGTAGTGAAACAGAGTTATCTCGTGATCCGTCCGCAAAAGATGTCGTGTGAAACACGAGAAAACTCAGGATCCGCCCATAATGTGTTAACTGGGTTCTGACCACATTAACCTGTAAAATGGAGATAAAACTAAGCGAAATACTGGGGAGTGTGCTTTGCCTCTGCTCCTAAAGCCGACAACGCATATTATGTATGTTATACTACCGGCCATTAACATTGCTAAACCAAGAAGAAATGCAGATAATACACGGGTATTCATTATACAGATATATTATACTAGAACTGACACGTGATTACATTTTCGCGCAATTTGGGTGAATACATCCTGAGAAATCAGTACCCAGAACAACCACCTCTGGCCGTAATAACGGCCTTGATACGCCTGGGCGTTGAGTCAAACAGCACTTGGATGGCGTGTACAGGTACAGCTGCCCATGCAGCTTCAACACGATATCACAGTTCATCAAGAGTAGTGACTGGCGTATTCTGACGACCCAGTTGCTCGGCCACCATGGACGAGACGTTTTCAATTGGTGAGAGATCTGGAGAATGTGCTGGCCAGGGCAGCAGTCGAACATTTTCTGTATCCAGAAAGGCCCGTGCAGGACCTGCAACATGCGGTCGTGCATTATCCTGCTCAAATATAGGATTTCGCAGGGATCGAATGAATGGTAGAGCCACGGGCCGTAACACATCTGAAATGTAGCGTCGACTGTTCAAAGTGCAGTCAGTGGGAACAAGAGGTGACCGAGACGTGTAACCAATGGCACCCCATACCATCACGCCGGGTGATACGACAGTATGGCGATGACGAATACACGCTTCCAATGTGCGTTCACCGCGATGTCGCCAAACACGGATGCGATCATCATGATGCTGTGAACAGAACCTGGATTCATCCGAAAAAATTACATTTTTCCATTCGTGCAGCCAGGTTCGTCATTGAGTACACCATCGCAGGCGCTCCTGTCTGTGATGCAGCGTCAAGAGTAACCGCAGCCATGGTCTCTGAGCTGATAGTCCATGCTGCAGCAAACGTCGTCGAACTGTAAGTGCAGATGGTTGTTGTCTTGAAAACGTCCCCGTCTGTTGACTCAGGGATCGAGACGTGGCTGCACGATCCGTTACAGAAATGCGGATAGGACGCCCGTCATCTCGACTGGTAGTGATACGAGGCCGTTGGGATCCAGCACGGCGTTCCCTATTACCCTCCTGAACCCACCGATTCCATATTCTGCTAACAGTCATTGGATATCGACCAACGCGAGCAGCAATGTCGCGATACGATAAACCTCAATCGCGATCGGCTACAATACGACCTTTATCAAAGTCGGAAACGTGATCTCCTTACACGAGACATCACAACAATTTTTCACAAGGCAACGCCGGTCAACTGCTGTTTGTGTATGAGGAATCGGTTGGAAACTTTCCTCATGTCAGCACGTTGTAGGTGTCGCCACCGGCGGCAACCTTGTGTGAATGCTCTGAAAAGCTTATCATTTGCATATCACAGCAATTTCTTCTGTCGGTTAAATTTCGCGTCTGTAGCACGTCATCTTCGTGGTGTATCAATTTTAATGGCCAGTAGTGTACATATTACCAAGAATGCCATAGAATCGTCTTCGTTAATGAAAAGTGATGTTATTGGTACAGCAGCCAGAAGGCAAACATATTACAGAAATTTCCACTGTTAATGTTCAGAATAACAATGAAAACCTAAGTGTAAAATCGATTAATGCCAAACTAAAAGCCATTGATGCTACAGCAGTTGAAGCCGAGAAAAGTAACGCCATGATCAGTATCGATGAAATAGATTATGTTGCTAAAATGGAACTTTTTCGCAGAAAAGAATGTAGAGCAAGTGCAAAAAACCTCCGTCAGTCTATTCAACGCTGAATTTAGAAAAATTTCATCAGTCCAGCTTCCTTCTCGACAGCACACTGAGATGACAGAAGTAATGGGATACCCCCTACATTGATGGCGGATCCCAATTTGCCGGGAGGACCATAGCAGCTCGACGCGACATGGACTCAAAAAGTCTTCGGAAGTTCTCTGCAGAAATACTTGTCGATGGTGCCTCTATAACCACCCACAATTGTGAGGTGTCGGCGGAGCAGGATTTTGTGCACGAAATGATATCTCCATTATATCCCATTAACATTCGATGAGATCTGTAGTCAAATCATTCGCTCGAATCGCCCAGAATGTTCTTCGCGAACAATTGTGGCCGGTGACAGTGCGCGCTGTAATCCATAAAACTTATATCGTATTTTGGGAACATGATGTCCAGGAATGGCTGCAAATGGTGTACAAGTAGCCGAGCATAACCATTCCCAGTCAATGATCGACTGAGCAGGACAGAGGATGCATGGGGGCTTAATAAAAATATTAATGCAAATAATTTTAATTTTTTTTTTTTTTGCTTTAGTAGCTGTCTGTCCGATTACGAAGTCTCGTAACGGTTGGCCCTGACTGTTATTGTTACGCAATCTGACTGCTTAGAACAATAACAAAGAATGAAATGGAAATTTTCATTAACACAGTTAATTAATTAAGCCCCCAGCAACTATAAAACCAACGCAACAACAAGCACAAGAGTAACTGTTCTGTGTGTGGGAGTGTGACTCAACGTACGCATCTGGCACGGTTCTTCTTCAACAACACAACAATTTTTAAATAACATTATACTGAATTAATTAAAGAAAATACAAATACCATAATTACTCAAGAGAACCACAATTACACTCTAATCCAAGAACCCAAGCCAGATGCTTTGTTGACTGAACCTGTATGACACATTATTTAAAACATGGAAATAATGAAAAATAAATCAAGTTTCGTTACCTTCATATATTGACCAAAATCACTCTCATAATTACAATATATCTCCACACCGCCTCGCTATTACCACATCTGAACAAGAACCTTTCAGTATCACATCTCAGCAAGCACTCCCTACTAGCACATCTGAACACGAACTGACTACCACGAGCTCTCCCCAAGCAGTGACCTCTAGCACATCTCAATAATGACAGCCCGTGGAGGCGGCGGAACAATGCTCTCTAGCGATCTCTGGCGCTGTGGCTCAGTGTAGCCACCTTCCTACCGGAATGATCAACCATACGGAAACAGTAATCGGTATCATCAAGATAGAAATTATTCATACAGTAACAGAAACTCTTACTACAGAAATAACCAGGGTAGTAGATACAACAATAATTTCAGAAGTGACAGTCGAAATTACACAAGAAGTAGTTATGCAGACAGACAGGAAAACAGAAATTTTAATAACAGACACAACCAAGAATTTGCATCTAACAGACAGGAAGGACCTAATTGGCATCCTCCACGTGACAGAACTTCAGAGAGACAAGTGCAATTAGTAGAAATTGATCCGCGAAATGACGCGAATAATCAAAGACGTGACGCAAACAATCGACAATGACTAGCAGCTTCGGCTTCTGGCAGCAATATAGACGGTTCAGAAAGTAATGACACTTCGACTTTACACTACGTACGACTGGAAGACATGAGAGACATTTTGTTAGACGAAAAGGAAACTAATGTAGACGCATTTTTACATCCTGTTATTGAAGTATGTGTGGGTAAGAATAAGTTCACTGCAGTTTTAGATTCTGGGAGCCCATTGAACGTCATTAGTGAATCAGTTTTTCGTATATGTGAAAGAACTATTGCCGGTCCCGTGTTACCTATTTCTAAAACTACAATTCGAGGAGCGATTTCTGGAAAAGGTGTGGAAGTTAAACAACAGACCAAACTAAATTTCATTTGTCAAGGATACGAATTTTCTGCTAATTTTATTATTGTTCCATTACTCAGTACACAGATTATTTTAGGTATGGAGTTTCTTAACGCACATAAGGCAATTTTGAACTTTAAAGAAGGAAGTGTGAATTTGACTGTTGCCGGAATGCTGAAATGTTTGAAATTTTTCGAGTGTTTAGCAAGATCTGAATCAGATACAAAATGTTTAAGGTTTCTTACTTCTGATGCTTTTGTTGAGCATTATGACGACAGTGTGTTTATTCATGACAATGACAATAGATACAGGGACGCGATGGATGATGTAATTAATAGCGAAGAATTAATTAATGAAAAGGTTAAGAAAGCTGAAGTGCCAGATGACGTTGCAAGAGAAGAGCTGCACCATATTTTGACTTCACATGCTACAGTGTTTAGTCATCACACAGGAACTATACAAGGCTTACAATATTTATTTAAAGTAAAAGAACACACACCATTTCGCGGAAAAACGTACGCTATTCCTTTGGCTTACAGAGACAAGGTTAAGAATGAACTTCAATACATGTTAGATCAGGGCATTGTTGAGCCAGCAGTCAGTCCTTATACCAGCCCATTACACGTTGTTCTTAAAAAGGATGGGTCAATTCGTTTGGTTCTGGATTCCAGACAGATAAATAATATTATTATTCCTGAAACTGACCGTCCACAAAATTTAGATGAACTTCTTCAACATTTCCATGGAATTAAAGTTTTATCCACGATTGATATGCGCGCAAGTTTTTGGCAAATAGAACTCCACCCTGATTGTAGAAAATATACTGCTTTTTTAGCCTTTGGTAACTGTTACCAGTTTCGGAAATTACCGTTTGGACTTACTGTATCTTCAGCAGCATTCATTCGTAGCTTAAATGAAATTTTACCTGTTTGTCTTCGTGACAATATTACTTCTTATGTTGACGACATTCTTATTGCTAAACGTTCTTGGAGTGAGCACAACAAAATTTTGGATTCATTATTACGTATTTTTGCACGAGTTGGCATGACAGTGAACTTGGAAAAATCAGAATTTGGTCGTTCTCAGATGAAATTTCTCGGTCACATTATTTCTACAGAAGGTATTCTTCCCGATCCAGAGAAACTAGACGCTATTCATAATTATGCTGTTCCTACCACAAAACGTGATGTTCGTAGTTTCCTTGGTGTCTGTAATTTTCTTAGACGCTTTGTTAGATTGGACAATTTGGCCACACCTCGTTTATGTGAATTATCTGGAAAAAATTCTAATTGGTGTTGGGATGAGGAAGCTCAGTCAGAATTTGAACAACTTCGTGATGCTTTAGTTGCTGCCCCACTTCTTTCACATCCGGATTTATCTAAAGATTTTTGTTTGGCGACGGACTCATCATACAAAGGCCTAGGTGCACATTTATTTCAAGAGATAGAGGAAAACGGCGTTGTAGTACAGAAAACTGTTGCCTTTGGAAGCCGTGTTCTCTCTAAATCAGAGAAGAATTATTCGATTACGGAACTTGAAGCTTTGGCTGTTGTATGGGCTTTCACAAAATTTCGCACATTTTTGTTTGGCAGACATACTAAGGTTTACACCGATCATCGAGCTCTGGAATTTCTTATGTCAAGAAAATTAACTCATGGCAGATTGTCACGATGGGCGTTGTACCTACAGGAATTTGATTTTAGTATTGTTTACATACAGGGATCTTCAAATATTGTTGCTGATGCTTTATCACGTGCACCTATGGGTTTGAAACAAAGTGCCGAAGAGGACGGCAAAGAAAACCATTATTGTTTGATGTACATTCAAGGTGTTGCGTTTGAGAACTTTATTTCGTCTTCGCTCCAGGACATCGCTAAGGAGCAAAATAAGGATCCAATCTGGAAGGACATTAAGGAGAAGTGGAGGAGAAAGGAAAGCGTAGCGATCAGACAGTATTATTTAGTTCGCAATGATATTCTTTTCAAACGAAAATCGGTCGACAACTCTGTTTGGTTAGTTTGTATTCCTGATGAGTGGGTCAATAAATTGATTTGGTACACACATTTCAGTTATGCGCACTTTGGTCCCAGAAAATGCTTTCATAAATTACGAGAAAATTGCTACTTCAGTAATATGGAAAAACGTATTCGATCTGTTCTTGCCAAATGCAAATTATGTCAAAAGGCTAAGCCGCCAACAGTTTCTCACAGAGCACCGTTGTTTCCTATCATTCCAGCGAAATTAAAGGAGATGGCTGCAGTCGATTTGTTCGGTCCAGTGGTTCGTTCTACTAATGGTTTTGCGTATATTTTCGTAGCAGTGGAATTAACATCAAAATATGTGTGTTTTACACCTTTACGCAAAGCAACAGCTCGTTCAGTATCTAATGCTTTCATCAAACATTTTCTTAAGGAAGTTGGTCATGTTGATAAGGTTATATCAGATAATGGATCACAGTTTCGCTCTAAAATTTGGCTTCGTACTCTACGGCGTCGTAAGATTAAACCAATTTTCATTTCACTTTTTCACCCTCAATCTAATGCTTCAGAGAGATGGATGAAGGAAATCAATAAATTGTGTCGTCTTTATTGTCATCAGAATCACAGAACGTGGGATCAGTATCTTCATCTTTTTCAAAACATTCTGAATGAACTTCCTAATGATTCAACTTCTTTACCGCCTACACTGATATTAAAGAATAAAGCACCGACAAATCGCATTTCTGAAATCGTTCCTTTTCCGCCTTCACGGAAACTGCGGCATTCTGAAGTTGTCAACCTGGCTCTACAAAATATTGCATCGGCGGCTGCTAGAAGAGAGAAATCAGCGAAACGTCCTGGTCGTTTAAAAATCTTGTCAGTTGGCCAGAAGGTGTTAATTAAGTCCCACCGTTTGTCTCATAAAGGAAAAGGCTTGTGTCGCAAATTTTTTCTGCTTTATAACGGTCCATATAGAGTTCGCAAAATTATACATGATAACACTGTTGAAGTAGAAACTCTTAAATCTCGACGCTCTAAGGGAATACATCACATATCTAACGTAAAAATTTTTGTGGAATGACATACTTGTGAGAAACCAACAGTTTACGTAAACATGGAGAGAGTACAAGGATACCGCGCTGTGTTTGGCGGCGGCACATACTCAAAGCAACAGTCAGTCTGCGCGCCGCACAAGGCAGTCGTTGACCGCAAACAATTACCTTCCTACGTCACGCGCCTACAGCTGATCGAGCGCTCAGTGCGACTGCACTGACAGACGTAAACAAATACACAGTCTAATTTCTCCGACTAAATTCTGTATAAAGCTATAAGGACTTCATAAATTATGTTATTAACGTTCAGTATTTTTCAGGATACGGTTGTATAAAGTATTTAAGACCTTCAGGTAAATTCTGTGCGTGTCCGACGTTAAGACGACTTGCTTTGGAGAAAATTTTCAGGAAGAAGGTCATTTCGAAGATGAAACTAATAAACTAAAAAGGGTAACTATTAATTGAGTTTATTTTTCAGGTAACATAATTTCACTTAGGTACGTACTTTAGACGTAATTTGCTGCTCGCGATTACGTGACTCATACTTTGTGCTAAATTTTATGTTCTATGAAATTACTTGTGAAGCGACGTGCTTGTGTACATTTACTGATTTTGACAATTATTGATTAATGAACAGTGTTATTACTTGCGTATATTATGCATCGCTTGGCTGCTATGCTTTTTCACTGACGTCATATTTTTTTTATTATGTGCCTGCTGTGCTTAGTTATTTAAATTATAATTGTCACCTGATTAATTGTGCTGATGTGGTTAGATATGTAAGTTATACTTTGTGATTTATCTGCTTGCGCCTTCATGTTTACTTATTAAGATTACATATGAAGATTTATTTGCTTATGGCGATGTGATTCTAATGACCTGTTTATTGTGTAAGGCATGTTTGCTGCTGTGCGTATGGATTGCATATTTACACATTTCTGTTTTGTTGTCATAACTACTCTTCAATCTAGTATATAGAAATGCTGATATACTGTGTACAAATATAGAGTTTAGGTTACACTGTGGTATTAATTATAGATTGTTCACTTGGCAGAGCCTCGTTGTAGGGATTGTGCTGCATCCACTTGTTGACATTCTGTTCTCTACTGGTATATTTACTCGCTATTGCATGTTTTGCTTACGCTCAGTGCCTTATATTTTTAAGATAAGAAAATGAACTGCTATAATTCGACGAACGACATTAGTAAAAGAAAGTCATAGAAGTCACATGAGCTGAGGTTTTATGGAAGCTGTATAAATTTATGCTAATAGGAAGGAAGCTAACGACATGACAGACCAAAACTAGGTTTAGACCATTGACAGTATTACACTGCATTTTTAGTGAGCAATTGAAATAGGAAGTGACACTTGACACAAGGAATACTCCACATGATTGCTTCTGCCATGATTCTTGAAGTGGTGTACACACTGTGAAATATTATGATTATTCACACTCCGTAATCGTACTTAATTACTGAGAGTTATTCGAACTAAGTCTGTTAGAGGTCATGTATGCATTTCTTTTATTTAATGATGGACAAGGAACCAAAATGTATCTTATAATTTACAATGAGTAGAAAATTTGGGTCAGATGGAATACACAGCGGTTGTGTGTGGACAATGTGTCTTCGGATTGTATGGGATGCTGAATTGAAGTTGCACTAGGATTTTATCTGTACTTGTTCGAGGAGACTGACTAGAGGAAAGAGTTGTTATGGAAGTGAAATGATATTGGTGCTGAGGTTTATATGTATCGACGTATTATTGAAGTATTAAGATTAAGTGATGATTATTGGAGTTTGGTGGATAAGAGGTAAAGTAAGTGAGGAGCATATTTTTTTTTTTTTTGTTGGTCCATATGGAACAAGGAGGATGAAGATGGCAGACTAGAACACTCAAGTAGAAAGAAGATTGCCTACACACACACTTTGTTAAATCAATAAGCAGTATACATTTTTTTTTGAAGAGAGGAAGTATTTGCATATCTTGGCTCACTGACAGTTGTTCAGCAACAGTACAATTTGATCTGGCTTGGCAAACATTGGTCTTGACATGATGACTATGACGTTGACTAACTATTATTGACTGTTATACATTGCTGCCACTACTACTTGGTACACATGATGAACATCAAATCTTGGACAGAGTTACATTTACACAGTTAACACTATTCAATTACACAGTAGCACTTAATGAGGATGAAAGATGAGTGGATGTGTTTTGTGTGTTTTCCTTTCCTAATCCTACCCACCTATCTCCTAAATATTATTTTATTTGTTGGTAGTGGCTTGCACTGACACCCATAAATATTATAGGTTAACTGTTATTGTGTACTGTAATAGTTAATGTGACAATTAACTGATATCATTTGTGTGTTTATTATGATTTGTATGTTTAGTGTAAGAGCATTGATTATATTTTGTTAAAGAAATTGTATGTGCATTCAAACTATTGTTCATGACTGAACTGTCTCAGTAGTTATGGTGAATAGTATGGACTGTTACTTGCACTTTTTCTACATGATTGGTGCCACAAGGACATGTTTAATTTCTGCTGATGAACTGTGTGATCAGTGATTGTAAAAAAAAATTATGGACTGTTACTTGTACCTTTTCTACAATATTGGTGCCACTAGGACATGTTTAATTTCTGCTTATAAACTCTGATGAACAGTGTGATCAGTGACAGTGTATTTTATTGAACTGCTTCTGCTGAGAAATGTGACTTGTTGCTGTGTGTACCTGCTCAACATTGCTGGGTACCACTGATGGACTGCTTCTACTGAAATGAAGTCACCTGTTGCTGTGTGCACCTGATCAACATTGCTGGGTGCCACTAATGGACTGCTTCTACTGAAATGGTGTTACTTGTTGGTGTCTGCACCTGCTCAACATTGCTGGGTGCCACTGATGGACTGCTTCTACTGAAAAGATGTCACCTGTTGATGTCTGCACCTGCTCAACATTGCTGGGTGCCACTGATGGATTGCTTCTACTGAAATGAAGTCACCTGTTGCTGTGTGCACCTGCTCAACATTGCTGGGTGCCACTGATGGACTGCTTCTACTGAAATGAAGTCACCTGTCGCTGTGTGCACCTGATAAACATTGCTGGTGCCACTAATGGACTGCATCTACTGAAATGGTGTTACTTGTTGGTGTCTGCACCTATTCAACAGTACTGGGTGCCACTGATGGACTGTTTCTATTGAAAAAATGTTACTTGTGGTATTTGCACCTGTTGACCATTGCTGGGTGCTACTGCTGGAACTGTCAACTGCTTATTCTTGGGCTATGGAAAGCGTTTATGTGAATATTTGTATAAACTGATTTATTGTGTATTACTGTTTGTGGAAAGTTATGAGACTCTTACCTGCATATATTCGTCATTGCTGACGCTATTGATTGAACTGTTTAACCACATAATACTTGTATAAACTGTTATGTAAAGTCACATGTATGAAAGAATTTGTATTGCTTACTGTATTCTATATAATAGGTTATTGAAAGGTCAGTGCAAAGCCAAAATTTTATCTAGTTATATGATATTTACGTATTAATATTATCTTTTATTTTTGTCTGTATTTTTTTGACGAATTTGGTGGTATTTTCACCACCAATGCTGGCAAAAATACCATCAAATTCTAGCCGTGGAGGAAGGGCATATGAAAGGTGGCTACACTGAGCCACAGCGCCAGAGATCGCTAGAGAGCATTGTTC
This sequence comes from Schistocerca nitens, assembly GCF_023898315.1. Lineage (NCBI taxonomy): Eukaryota > Metazoa > Arthropoda > Insecta > Orthoptera > Acrididae > Schistocerca > Schistocerca nitens. The sequence goes on along the minus strand of NC_064614.1, from coordinate 1,187,378,797 downwards.
CGCCGCCTCCACGGGCTGTCATTATTGAGATGTGCTAGAGGTCACTGCTTGGGGAGAGCTCGTGGTAGTCAGTTCGTGTTCAGATGTGCTAGTAGGGAGTGCTTGCTGAGATGTGATACTGAAAGGTTCTTGTTCAGATGTGGTAATAGCGAGGCGGTGTGGAGATATATTGTAATTATGAGAGTGATTTTGGTCAATATATGAAGGTAACGAAACTTGATTTATTTTTCATTATTTCCATGTTTTAAATAATGTGTCATTACAGGTTCAGTCAACAAAGCATCTGGCTTGGGTTCTTGGATTAGAGTGTAATTGTGGTTCTCTTGAGTAATTATGGTATTTGTATTTTCTTTAATTAATTCAGTATAATGTTATTTAAAAATTGTTGTGTTGTTGAAGAAGAACCGCGCCAGATGCGTACGTTGAGTCACACTCCCACACACAGAACAGTTACTCTTGTGCTTGTTGTTGCGTTGGTTTTATAGTTGCTGGGGGCTTAATTAATTAACTGTGTTAATGAAAATTTCCATTTCATTCTTTGTTATTGTTCTAAGCAGTCAGATTGCGTAACAATAACAGTCAGGGCCAACCGTTACGAGACTTCGTAATCGGACAGACAGCTACTAAAGCAAAAAAAAAAAAAAATTAAAATTATTTGCATTAATATTTTTATTAAGCCCCCATGCAAGGACTCATTCCATATCACGTAAACACAGATCAAACGATTATGTAGCCACCATCAATTTTTAAAATCCTTGTTGACAACTTGAGTTCATGGCTTCGTGGGGTCTGCATCACACTCGAACGTTCCCATCATCTCTTACCAATTGAATTCGGGATTATCTGTCAAAGTCATTTGTTTCCAGTTGTCTAGAATCCAACTGATATGGTCACGACGCCAGGAGAAGCGCTGCAGGCGATGTCGTGCTGTTAACAAAGGCACTGCTGCCAAAGCCCATTAACGCCAGATACGTTCGTCGTACGTCCCACATTGATTTGTGTGGTTGTTACACGTAGTGTTGCTTGTTTGTTGGCACTGACAATTCAATGCAAAGGCAGCTACTCTCGGTCGTTAAGTGAAGACCGTCGACCACTGCGATGTCCGTGGTGAGAGGTAATGGCCTGAAATTTGGTTCGGTACCGTACAATTACAGATGTCAAATTGAGATTCATCCACGAAAGTAGAGGAGTATAAAACATTAGATGGATCGAACTTGACTATTACACATCAGTCTGGGACCATTAGCAAATTGGATTAATAGAAGAGATAGACAAGATCCAATGGAGAGCGGCGCCTTTCGTCACGGGACCGTTTAGATGGTGCGAGAGCGTTAAGCAGACGTTCAATAAACTCCAATGACAGATGCTGGAAGAATCGCATTGTGCACCAGGGAAATGCTGACTACTGCGGTACCGAGGAGGTGCGTTCTTGAAATAGTCGGAGAACATAATGCGGCTTTACACATATAGTCCGTGAAATGAGCACAACGAGAAAATTCGAGATATTAGAGCTATTACAGAGGTCAAGTAAACATTAAAGAACAGGATAAATATTCCATTGCGTTTTAACATAAGGAGGAAACAGGCTCGCTACGAGTGCCAACCCCACGCAGAGATCAAAGATAATGCAAGGTACTGCAAAACTCCCTTATTGCGTTAGAAATTAATGTCGTTGATACTCATAAGGAAATCATAAACAAGATTTCTATCTCTTTTTTTCAGATTTATTATTGTGCTGATGATATGTAATGTTCGGTATTGAACTATTTATGAGCGTGTAACATGAATAAAAATAAAATAAATAAATATTGATGTGTATATGTAACGTCAAAAAAGGGTGGGGCAATATATTTTATTCTTATTGTGTATATTATGTATCTGTTGTGTGAATATCAAAAGTTGCTTAACCAGTGTTTTAAGTGACGTTTGTATGTGTCTGCAGAGTACAGTGAAAAATGAACGAATGATTTATGTTCACGCTTCTGTATGTATCTAGCTATGTGTAAATAAGTGAAGTGAGAAATGAAACAATGTTTTATGCTGATTTTTACGTGTGTGCAAAAGCGAAGTGAAAAATGGACTTTACAGATTTAAATATGTAAAAACGACTAAAATAATTAATCAAGAATGTATATAATGTCATCCCTATATACACTCTGTGATAAAAAGTATCCGGACACCCCAAGAAACATACGGTTTTCATATTAGGTGCATTGTGCTCCCACCTACTGCCAGGTACTCCATATCAGCAACCACAGTAGTCATTAGACATCGTGAGAGAGCAGAATGAGGCGCTCCGAGGAACTCGCAGACTTCGAACGTGCTCAGGTGATTGGGTTTCACTTGATACTCACTCCTAAATATCCCTAGGTCCACTGCTTCCGATGTGGTAGTGAAGTGGAAACGTGAAGGGACACGTACAGCATAAAAGCGTACAGGCTGACCTCATCTGTAGATTGACAGAGACCGCCGACTGTTGAAGAGGGTCATAATGTATAGTAGGCAGACATCTATCCAGACTATCACACACGAATTCCAAACTGCATCAGGACCCACTGCAAGTTCTATGACAGTTAGGAGGGAGGTGAGAAAATTTGGATTTCATGGTCGAGTGGCTGCTCATAAGCCACACTTCACGCCAGTAAATGCCAAACGACGTCTCGCTTGGTGTAAGGAGCGTAAACATTGGACGACTGAACAGTGGAACAACGTTGTGTGGAATGACGAATCACGGCACACAATGTGGCGGTCCGATGGCAGGGTGCCCGGTGAACGTCATCTGCCAGCGTGTGTAGTGGCAACAGTAAAATTCGGAGGCAGTGGTGTTATGGTGTGATCGTGTTTTTCGTGGAGGGGGATGGGACCCTTTGTTATTTTGCGTGGAACAATCACAGCACATGCCTACTTTGATGTTTGAAATATCGTCTTGCTTCCCACTGTTGAAGAGGAATTCGGGGACGGGGATTGCATCGGTAAACACGATCGAGCATCTGTTCATAATGCACGGCCTGTGGCACAGTCGCTACATGACAATAACTTTCCTGTAATGGACTGGCCTGTTCAGAGTCCTGACCTGAATCCTATAGAACACCTTTGGGATATTTTGGGAAGCCTACTTCGTGCCAGGCCTCACCGACCGACATCGATACCTCTCCTCGGTGCTGCACTCCGTGAAGAATGGAATGCCATTCCCCAAGAAACCTTCCAGCAACTGACTGAACGATGACCTATAAGAGTGGAAGCTATCATCAAGGCTAAGGGTGAGCAAACACCATACTGAATTCCTGGATTACCGATGGAGGGCGCCGTGAGCTTTTAAGTCATTTTCAGCTAGATGTCTGAATATTTTTGATCACATTTCCCGTGGGGCCGATGTCACACAGATGTAATGTACATTGTTGAGCTTAAAGCTACTGGAAGACTCCAAGAGCACCGCAAGATAGGAAACTAAAGGCACAATGCAGGGAGCAGGCAAATTTGGTAGCGTTTAGATTAGACGATGTCAACAGTAACTCTAGAGGCCAGTAAATTGCAGACGCTCTGAGCAGCTGTCCCAGGGGACAAGTTACACTTCTCAGAGTTAATTGGTAATTGCATCCAACGCCTACATGCTGTAATCAGGCGTCACAGTAGAACATAGTTACCAAAAGACACATCCTGCCAGACTTAGCAAGCTTGATCCTTGCTCTGAGAAATGCTGCGTCAGTGGGTTTACACTGGTCAGAGTGTTACACCAGCGGTCCCAACTCACGAAAGGCCTCTGGGCTGGGCCAAGAGACATAAAATACTACATGCTGGCCGTAAATGTTAGAGCAGTGACGTTTAGCTTTCAACTGATCGCTGTTGCTACCAAACTTGGAGTCTGTTAATGTAATGTCCACAAACATCCCTGCCTGCCAAATAGGAGAAAGGGAGGAATCCGAATGAGTTTGGCCAGAGGCGCCCGGGAGGTGCAGAGCCACTCGTCAGATTGGCTGAAGTGCCGGTGTATTGTTGGGCCGATTATAGGAAGTTAGAAATAGAGCACCGCCAAAACCTTCTAAAAACCCATGTTTTAGTATTCAGAGTCCTCAGTTAGATCACTGGGAACGCCAACTCCCTGTCAACTGTTGCCAGCTTCGGTGAGCTACGACAAGTCCGTTCTTCTCATTTGGAGTGCTTCTCTCTAAGTTAATAATTAAAATGGTTCTACTGTTCGCTGCTTCTGATAGCGCTCATCCCATGGGCATAGACACAGACTGTTGTGCAGCCAGTTGCACCCTCTGCTCTTCTAATGTTTAGAATTACCCTTCTGTATAGAAATTGGTTTGACTGTAAGTAAACAGGGTGAGTCAGACCCACGAGTATCCTTGAGTGTCCTGCTGCGATCATCCTATCGAGTCCTGAAATCTGTGTCTCTCGTAGGTGCCCTGTGACAGTGCGTAGCGTTACTGCAAACAATGTACCTACAATCGCTGGAAGTTAGTCTCTCTAAATTTGCTCATGACCCCTCGGAAATTTGCAGACTGACCTGTAACCACCTATCCCTGACTCCCATCTATCTATTCTAGGACACGACGACACGTAAAGTACAACAATGGCAAGACACAATCAATACCTTCACTGGGTGATAACAATGGTGATGTTACAGATGACAGTGCCACTAAAGCAGACTTACTAAACACAGTTTTCCGAAATTCCTTCACCAAAGAACACGAAGTAAATAGTCCAAATTCGGATCAAGAACATCTGCCAATAAAACTAATTTAGATGTGTTAGACATTATCGATATAATGGAGCAGCTTAAATCATTTAATAAAGGCGAGGTCTCCAGTGCAGACTGTATACCAGCTAGTCAGGTTCCTTTCAGAGCATGCAAATGCACTAGCTTCATACTTAACAACGAGATAAAACTGCTTCCTCGTTGAATGTTCCGTACTAAATACTGAAAAGATGTTCCATACTAAACATTGAAAAGCTGCACGAGTCACACCAACACCCAAGAAAGGAAACAGATGTAAGCCGTTGAATTAAACACTGTACCACTAACGTCAATTTTCAGTGTGATTTTTGAACGTATAGTGTGTTCAAACATTATGAATTACCTCCAAAACCGACTTCATTGGCAAATAATCAACACTGAGTCAGAAAATATCGTTCTTCTAGTACACAACTAGCTCTTTATTCTCCCGAAATAATGACTGCTAAGGACAGAAGATGTGTACCAGATTCCACGTTTTTAGATTTCCGGAAGCCTCTTGATGCCGTTCCCCACAAGGGACTTCTACTCGAACTGCGTGACTATCTAGTGTAGTCTCATTAGTGCTACTGGATTCGTGATGTCCTGTTCCCAAATGTCACAGTCCGCAATAACTGATGGAAAATCATCGAGTAAAACAGAAGTAACACCTGGCGTTCCCCAATGAAGTGGTATAGGCCTTCTGCCGTTTCTCATTTATATAAATGATTTAGGAGACAATTTGAACATTCCTCCTTGATAGTTTGCTGATGATGCTGTCATTTACCGCCCTGTAAATTCTCCCCCCCCCCCACCCAATGAACCATGGTCCTTTCCGTTGGTGGGGAGACTTATGTGCCTCAGCGATACAGATAGCTGTAACCGTAGATGCAACCACAACGGAGGGGTATCTGTTGAGAGGCCAGACAAACATGTGGTTCCTGAAGAGGGGCAGCAGCGTTTTCAGCAGTTGCAGGAGCAGCAGTTTGGATGATTGACTGATCTGGCCTTGTAACATTGACCAAAACGGTCTTGCTGTGCTGATACTGCGAACGGCTGAAAGCTAGGAGGAACTACAGCCGTAATTTTTCCCGAGGGCATGCAGCTTTACTGTATGGTTAAATGATGATGGCGTCCCCTTGGGTAAAATATTCCGGAGGTAAAATAGTCCCCCTTTCAGATCTATGGACGGGGACTACTCAGGAGGACGTCTTATTAGGAGAAAGAAAATTGTCGTTTTACGGATAGGAGAGTGGAATGTCAGATCCTTAATCGGGCAGGTTGGTTACAAAATTTAAAAAGGGAAATGGATATGCTAAAGTTAGATATAGTGGGAATTTGTGAAGTTCGGTGGCAGGAGGAACAAGACTTCTGGTCAGGTGAATACAGGGTTATAAATACAAAATCATGTAGGGGTAATGCAGGAGTAGGATTAATAATGAATAAAATAGTAGGTGCGGGGGTAAGCTACTACGAACAGTACAGTGAACGCATCATTGTAGCCAAGATAAACACGAAGCTCACACCTACCACAGTAGTACAAGTTTATATGCCAACAAGCTCCGCAGACGACGAAGAGATTGAAGAAATGTATCATGACGTAAAAGAAATTATTCAGATAGTGAAGGGAGACGAAAATTTAATAATCATGGAGAGCTAGAATTCGATAGAAGGAAAGGATGAGAAGGAAAAGCAGTAGATGAATTTTGAATGGGGGTAAGGAATGAAAGAGGAAGCTGCCTGGTAGAATTTTGTACAGAGCATAACTTAATCATAGCTAACACTTGGTTTGAGAATCATGAAAGAAGGATGTATACGTGGAAGAGGCCTGGAGACACTGAAAGGTTTCAGACAGATTATATAATGGTCAGACAGAGATTTAGGAGCAAAGTTTTAAATTGTAAGACATTTCCAGAGACAGATGTGGATTTTGACCATAATCTGTTGGTTATGAACTATTGATTAAAACTGAAGAAACTGCAAAAAGGTGGGAATTTAAGGAGATGGGACGTGGATAAACTAAAAGAACCAGAGGTTGTAAAGAGGTTCAGTGACAGCACTAGGGAACAGTTGACAAGGACAGGGGAAAGAAATACAGTAGAAGAAGCATGGGTAAATTTGAGAAATGAAATAGTGAAGTCAGCGGAGGATCAAGTAGGTAAATAGATGAGGGCTAGTAGAAATCTTTGGGTGACAGACGAGATGACATTGTAATTCTGTCACAGACAGCAAAGGACCTAGAAGAGCAGTTGAACGGAGTGGACAGTGTCTTGAAAGGAGGATATAAGATGAACATCAACAAACGCAAAACGAGGATAATGGAATGTAGTCTAACTAAATCAGGTGATGCTATAAATAAATGTCGTGTGACTAGGGCCTCCCGTCGGGTAGACCGTTTGCCGGGTGCAAGTCTTCCGATTTGACACCACTTTGGCGACTTGCGCGTCGATGGGGATGAAATGATGATGATAAGGACAACACAGCACTCAGTCCCTGAGCGGAGAAAATCTCCGACCCAGCAGGCAATCGAAATCGGGCCCTTAGGATTGAGATTCTGTCGCGCTGACTACTCAGCTACCGGGGGCGGACCAGGTGATGCTGAGGGAATTAGATTAGGAAATGAGACACTTGAAGCAGTAGATGAGTTTTTTGCTATTTGGGGAGCAAAACAATTGATAACGGTAGAAGTAGGGAGAATATAACATGTAGACTGGCAATGGCAAGGAAAGCGTTTCCTAAGAAGAGAAATTTGTTAACATCGAGTATAGATTTAAGTGTCACGAGGTCTTTTCTCAAAGTATTTGTATGGGTGTAGCCATGTATTGATGTGAAACGTGGACGATAAATAGTTTAGACAAAAAGAGAATAGAAGCTTTCGAAATGTGGTGCTACAGAAGAATGCTGAAGATTAAATGGGTAGATCACATAACTAATGAGGAGGTATTGAATAGAATTGGACAGAAGAGAAATTTGTGACACAACTTGACTAAAACAAGGGAGGCTGCAAGGGATCACCAATTCAGTATTGGAGGGCAGTGTGGTGGGTCAAAATCGTAGAGGGAGACCAAGAGATTCAGAATGATATAGGGTGCAGTAGTTACTTGGAAATGAATAAGCTTGTACAGGATAGAGTAGCATGCAGAGTTGCATCAAACCAGTCTCTGGACTGAAGACCACAATAACAACAATACAAATCATCGCATGATCAAAACCAACTGCAAATATCTGTATGATGCGAAATACGACAATTGAGTCTATATACATTCTTAACTAGGGTCCAGAAGGGCTACACCACTCATTTGATTTGTGAGCACCATGTAATATGACACGAAACTTTTTCAAAACATCTGTCAACGTGATACAGTTATGGTACTTTACTTGTGAATAAATTCCAGTATATAAAAGCTGGAAATTCCTTTACACGAACAAAGTATTTAAAAAAAGTCCATAGAAGGCAGAAATCACAATATACAAGAATGTTGGTGCTATTCCTCCCAGTCACAAGCCCTGTCCCGCCCAGCATATTTGAATGAAAGTCACAAGAGTTACCACAAGTAAACATTTTTCGCCTTTTGTATCCACACACACTTCGTGAAGCAATGTAGCATATTGGTGACACTTCACCCAGTGTTCCTTCTTGAACTATTCTGAAAAATAAAATTTCTGACCGCTAAATACACAAGGAGTATTCTCATTACCGTCTTCAATTTCAGTTGGCTGCAAGTTAATACCCGATTCACTCAACGCACGACAACGTTGTCTCACTTGCATTACCTGCGCTTTCACTCTCTATTTTCAGTCTGCGTTTAGCTTTCGTCGCTTCGTCGTTAGTGTCTCACGTCAAATGCCTTGGTTCTCTTCCTTCGTTTTTTGACTTCCTATTGGACTTCCTACATCCTTTTTGCTGGGCTGGAAATGGTTGTATTGGAAGGAGACGTCTAATGAACGGAGGAAGAGGATCCTGGCAAAGGGGACTCACGTTGCAACTGGTAAAATAGAGGAATGAACATGATGGCACATTGGAAATATCTGACGATAATATTGCCGATACGTGAAAGAACAATGAGTCCTATGGCCATTCAAAATTAGAAGACTCTTTCCAGTTGAGCAGTCCCTTTGAAAGTATTCGAGGCACTCGAAAAAAACGTTTTTGTTCAAATACCCAGAATCAGACATGATGACTGCTGGACCCGCTGAGAGGATGTTTGTACACTCGTCTAAATCGAACACCTTAGAGGATAGCAAAGGGAGGAACAAAAAAAGCCACTGTCATTACAGAAAGCTGTAACAGAAATTTACCTTCCCCCCTCTCCATATTTGTTACCTTCACTACTTTCCCAGCACCCTTTGCTGCCATGATTTGAAGTTGGGAATTATTAAGGGGCTCCGGAACGCCCTATACTTGCAATGTTAAAATAACGCTTATAAATTACATCTTTCCTCACAAAGTATTTGAGGTAGGAAGTTGAACTTTTTACAGATTATTTATTGGAATATGGGATACAACTTAACACAGGGATTTTACAAAATTTTAGTTCAGTTATTAAAGATGATTTTTTTTCAATTGTAATGAAAATTCACAACATTTTTTTGCAATTTTTTATTTATATATTCAAAAATATACAGTTTTTTGGAAAAAGGCTGTGTTAAATTATGCAGATGGTACTGTGTAACATTTACTGAAAGTTTGAAACAAATATGTTTGGAAGATGCTTAGAAAACATGTAATTAGTATGAGAAAATAAAAGTTTTGGGAATCGAGCGACAAAGATTGGATTAACGTTTTAGTGCATTCCAGGTCCATAGGATGGATTATCTTCATCCTCTGCAAACTCCTCCTCCAGCTTCCTCTTGTTCCTCCTCCTGTTTACTCTTGCTTGTATTTCTAGACTCTTTACAGCCCTGTCTGCAGCCCGAAGGCGTTCCTTGTCTAAAGCACGCATCTCTCGTACCATGTTAGAACCTATCTTCATTCCCATATTTCTAAATACCTTGCACCTTACAATGTTGCCATCATTGAAAGTCGCAACAGCATCATACACACCAAAGTGAAGTGTTTCTATTCCAACAAATACAGTCTTGTGGATTCTCGACCATATAACACTATTTACACTTTCATTGGGATTTTGAGTTTTTCCGTGAATACACTTTTTCAACAGTTCAGGTGCTGCTAAGTCTCTGAAAATAGGTTTTATTACCTCCATTATTGCATGAGGCAGACTATGCTCATGAGTGTACACTTCACCAGTTAGCAATCCTTTGTTATATTTACACCAACTGTCTTCTTCTTTGGGACACAAGCTATGTTGAGGATTTTCATCGTCTTTATTGTTTACAGTAATAACACATACCTTTGGCTTTCCAACATTTCTCCTTTTCTTAAAAGCCTTCAGAGGATTTCTAATAACTTTACTTTTTACTCATTATTATACTTCAACAAAACAGAGACTCAAGAAACAGAATTAATTACGAATATTTTCGAGATAACGACAGAGTAAATAAACATGAAACAATCGACAATCACACCAGCGATATATATTGAACCATCACAGGTTAGCCACAACACATACTTTATCTCACATCATCACTAAAATGTACCTGATGAACACGGACGTTAATAATAACACCATTTGACAGCAGTTTAACAGCGCTACAGTGGGTCACGCCCATGTAGAACACATTTCAAAAAAATTTAAAAATAGTTGTAGTCTTCGGTTGGTTGGTTGGTTGGTTGGTTTGGGGAAGGAGACCAGACAGCGAGGTCATCGGTCTCATCGGATTAGGGAAGGATGGGGAAGGAAGTCGGACGTGCCCTTTGAAAGGAACCATCCCGGCATTTGCCTGGAGCGATTTAGGGAAATCACGGAAAACCTAAATCAGGATGGCCGGACGCGGGATTGAACCGTCGTCCTCCCGATTGCGAGTCCAGTGTTAGTCTTCGGAATTGAATAAATTATATATCTATTAAAAGGTAATAGTCTACAGATTCAGAAAACGCAAAAAAGTAAAAATTGAACTTTTCATGATTTTGAGCCTTTCCGGAGTCCCTTAAGATGACCTCTCTGAAGTGAGAGCGTAGCGCTAGAAGGAGGGCAATGAATCTGTAAAGTGAGGGCGAGTAAGCAACAGGTCCGCGTTTCGATATTTGCACGTTCAGCACAGACAATTTGTTTACTTGGCTCTAGACGGGAGGCGCCATATACTGTCTTACTGGATGTCGTTATTGTGTATACTGGTCCCGAGGCTACTGAGCACTGAAGTTTGTGAGCAAATAAGACCTCAAGAAATTGCCTACCTTAATGGTGTTGTGTTTGCAGATATTGTGTAATGATCATTGTGTTTAAGGTTGAAGACATTGCTACATTTGGTGCCCAATGTTAGGCTTTGATGTACACTTGACTTGCAGGCGCATTCTTTTATTGGTTGTGCTCTAGGCATAACCGCCTCCAGTGTGTGTTGCTAATTTGAGTGAAACTGATAAAATGACAATATGAAAAGGATAGACTGATACCCATCATATAGTGGAGATGCTGATTCACAGATAGGCACAACAAAAAGACTGTCAAACAAGCTTTCCTCCAAAAGGCCTTCTTTCGGCTTAGACGACATACAAACAAACACACACACACACACGCCCGCAAGTAAAAACAAGCAACTCACACACGCGTGTGATCGTTATCTCAGGTTGCTGAGGCCAGACCCGGGCAGACCCAGTGTGGCCTCTGCAGCCAGAGACAACGATCACACGCGTGTGTGAGTTGCGTACGTGCGTGCATGTGTGTGTGTGTCTGTGTGTGTGCGTGTATTGCCTAAGTCGGAAGAAGGTCTTTTGGCCGAAAGCTTACTTGTTTAACAGTCTTTTTGTGGCGTCTATCTGCGACTCCACAAATCTGGCGAGTAGACATCTATGCTTTTCATAATATTGTTGCTATTCCATCCTGGATTTTCTGTTGTTCGATTAAAACTGATATACGTTGCGACTATCTGCGCATTCTCCATTAGACTCACCATCATTACTGTGGAATTTATTTCTTCCTTTTCATTCAATGGTAGCCATTGCCGGTACTGCATTAAAAACCAGCTCATTCACTTGGTTCTGCTGAATTATATTACCTTGCCCTTGGCGCATACATTAGAGAAATATTGTAGTGCCATTTCGAGTACTGCATTGATTTGGGTGTACAATGAGATATTTTGTATAGTGTATGAAGGACTTGGAAGCCGATTAGAGGAGTATTTGCATGTAGCGAACGGCACCTAGAAACTGAACGAGAATTGCAGATGGAAATGGACCGTTTCTGATAATTTTGGTTGATAATAGTTATTTATAATGTTGATCTAGCTGCCAGATGAAGTAGACTGAATCTGCGCAACGTATGATTATGCACATTGCTGGTATAAGATACTGATGATGCCTCACACTAGCCACCTTTAGGGTGGAGTTTCTCATTTAAAACTGCAGCCGTAGTAGAGTTAACAACTGTACAGCTAGGTTAGCCAAAGATTGAGACTTGTGAATTTTCCGGTGTTAGATGATGATCGAATTTGTGCTGCGTCCGGGACTCGAACCCGGCTCTTCTTGCTTGCTACGTAGAAATGCTAGCCGTTACTCCACCGCAGTACGATGGTCAGCATTTCTGCACGAACTACCTAAGTTGAGTGCCCTCCCCAGCACAAACTTCAATTCATTTTTCCTTTGCATATTGTCACTATTGCCAGGGCTCTCCAATATTGGCAAGCAGCCCAACACTGGACGTTATAGGACGTCCTTGTACCATTGGTGATCTTATAGATCATTGTCGTAGACAATTAAAAAAGACTTAAATGTCTCAGGGAAACATTTAATTATAAGATCTGCATTTCCGATGTTTGTAGTGTAATTTTAATTCAGACAACTTACTTGATGCTCTTGTGAATAACACTTCATTGAGATCATTTTATTTTTAATTCGGTCAACTTCTTTGCTGTTGGATCAGTAAGTGTTTTTAAAGTAATTTAAAAATTTTGAGCTACCAGTGGTTTCAATAATTATCAAATGGCTCTGAGCACTATGGGACCTAACATCTGAGGTCATCAGTCCCCTAGAACTTAGAACTACTTAAACATAACTAAGCTAAGGACATCACAGACATCCATGCCCGAGGCAGGATTCGAACCTGCGACAGTAGCAGTCGCGCGGTTCCGGACTGAAGTGCCTAGAACCGCTCGGCCACAACGGCCGGCCTAAATAATTATCATGTTTTAAGAGTAGTTTAATAATTTTGAGCTAATACTGGTTTGAATAATTGTCATGTTTCAGCATAATAGCTTGTTGTTACGTGCTGTTTGATGATGAAACACAATTGTTCAATGGAACACACAACTGTAATTTGCTGAGCTGTGAAATATTTAATAAATCTGCGTTATGAAAGGTATGTCACTCCATCAGTCGTTCCCATCCTTTCCTAATGTATGGGTCCCAATGCTTCTGCATAAAAGTAACGATAAGAATTTAAAGTTTCAAGTTATTGTGCATAGTACACAGTAAATTGTTGGGTTGTATTATTTAACTTCGGAAATAATCCATCAAAATTCCCTCACCTCTAGAGTTTGTTCCTCAGGCCTTTCAATAATGTGATGGAAAACACCCATACTACAACCACATGCGGCTACACAGAGATCCTGGCACTTACTAAAGACAAAACGACCTTGACTCTGGGAAGAACTAGGTCGCTGTTGCAACATTACACATTTCAAGCGGAGTGGCCCCGTGAGTGAAATAGTCCCGATGTACGCTAACTACCTAGGGATTACAATCACTAATAAGTTAAACTGGAACGAACACATACATTATATTGTGGAGAAAGCAAGCCAAAGACTGCGATTTATTGGCAGAACACTTAGAAAACGCAACAGCTCTGCTAAACAGACTCACTTCTCGAGTACTGCTGTGCGGTATGGGGACCGTATCAGAAAGCATTGACGGAGGACATTGAAAAAGTTTCACCAATGGCAGTTCGTTATATACTATCGAGAATTAGGGTAGAAAGTGCCACGGATGTGATACGCCAACTGGGGTGGCAGTCATTAAAACAAAGGTGTTTCTAGTTGCGGCAGCATGTTGTCATGTAATTTCAATCGTCATCTTTCTTGTCATCGAGTGAAAACGTTTTGTTGGCGACCATCTTCAAAGGTATCCGTTTTTTCAGCACGCAGATGGAGAGTGGAAGGGTAGAGAAATAAATCTGAATGTGGTTCGATGAAACCTCTTCCAGGCACTTAAATGTGAATTGCACAGTAATCATGAAGATGTCGATGTAAAAATTTCAAAGACTCCTTTTGTGCCAGTTTATTTCTCCCCGTTCCCTGTGGTGTCTTCTGAAGTCACGTTCTCCCGGCTTTTTAATGTTGAACGACGTGAAATGAGGAGCCGTCACGGAAAGAGAAGAATACTCAGTTGCGGTAAAAAACTTCTGCCTCACAAATTTTCATAATGAAGTTTCTTGGAACTGCGCTGCTGTGGTAAATAATGTCAACTGGGGTGCGAGAAGCTCGGTGGCTTCCGAGAAGTCCAAGGGGAAAAGGGACTGGGCAGAGGCGCCGGATTTTGCTTTTAGCGTTACGAGGCCTTCTCCGCTGATATCGTTTTCGCTATTGTGTGTCTCTTGAAGACAAGCTCTTCTTTTAAGTATTTTGAGGGAGGTGATAAGCCAGTTACCTTAACAGAACCACAGTAACAAGTAACGATCTCAACAAGTAGCGATCTCATTATCCTTATATGTTAGTAACACAGTACTAATACAATGACGGAGAAAAATGGCAACACCAAAAATTAATTAATGTAATGAAATTTCGGGAATACATTTTTCTAAGTAACACGTGTAAGTGATTAACATTGCAAGATCACGAGTTCATGTAAGCGCGAGATAAGCCACTGAAAATGTGAAATGCTGGTTCATTAATAACCGGTGTAGCTGGCAGAATATTGAATGGAATCATGTAAACGAGCATGAGTCGTGTTGCACAGGTGCCGGACGTCAGTTTGTGGGATGGAATTACATGCCTGTTACACTTGTTCGGTCAACACAGGTACAGTTAACGTTGCTTATTGATGGCGCTGGAGTTGTTATCCGATGATGTCCAATATGTGCTCGACTGGAGACTGATCTGGCATCGAGAAGGTCAGGGCACACATGCTGACACTCTCTAGAGCATACTGAGCTGCAACAGTGGCATGTGGGCGAGCATTATCCTCTTGGAAAAAGCCCTCTGAAATGCTGTTCATGAATGGCTGCACAACAGGTCGAATAAGCAGACTTTCGTACTAATTTGCAGTCAGGGTGCGTGAGATAACCAGGAGAGTGCTTCTGTTGTCATACGAAATCACATCCCAAACCATCACTCCAGGTGTGGGTCCATTTTTTCTAGCATACAGGCAGGTTGGTTGCAGACCCTCCATCTAATCAACACACGGCCATCACTGCCACCGACGGAAAACCAGCTTTCATAAGAAAAAAAAAACAGACCTCCACCCTGCCATCCAATGACTTCTCGCTGAAGTGACAAATGGCTGTGGTTTGGTCTCAATGGAATGCACGCTACAGGACTTATGGCTGGGAGCTGTCCTTGAAGTAACCCATTTGTAACATTTGGCTGTGTCACTGTAGTGCCAACTGCTGCTAATATTGCTGAAGGAAACATGGTTCAAGTGGCTCTGAGCACTATTGGACTTAACTGCTGGGCTCATCAGTCCCCTAGAAATTAGAACTACTTAACTAACCTAAGGACATCACACACATCCATGCCCGAGGCAGGATTCGAACGTGCGAACGTAGCGGTCGCGCGGTTCCAGACTGAAGCGCCTAGAACTGCTCGGCCACCTCGCCGGCTTGCTGCTGCAGATGATGCCCCAGAGCCATCCGCCGAACATGATGATCTTCCTCTCTGTAATACCACGTGTCTGTCCGCAGCCCAGTCTTCTTGCGATCGTAGATTCTCGTGACGACCGCTGGCAGCTATCATGTATGATGGCCATATTCCTGCCAAGTATTTCTGCACTATCGCAGAAGAAACACCCAGCTTCTGGTAGCCTTAATACACGATCTCGTTAAAACTCAGGGACGTGTTAATTATGGTGTCCTTGTCGCCTTAAAGGAATTCTTGACTGACGTCGACTCACTACGTCGTCTCAAAGGTAACGACCGTTACGACGTGTATTTGAAGCAAACCTGATTTGCACGCTCCTAGTGGCGCTCCTAGTGCCACTCTAATGCAACTGGCTCGAAATTTGTGCAGTCATTATTTTTCAGATGTAGAGACACGCCTCAGAATTAGCGTTTATGTCACACAACTCCTTCCTGGTACTTCGATTTTTTTCTGTCGTTCGTTCGCTATTGTGTGTCTCTTGGAAACAAGCTCTTCTTTTCACTATTCTGAGGAAGTTGCTCAGCTAATTCCCGTAACAACACGGCGGTAACGAGTAACAGTAAGCGCTGACATCTCATGATTTTCATATGTTAGTAACATGGTACCATTACTAAAGAGTGTCTCATAAAGAACACAACATTTGGAACGCCCACCATTTCTGGTCTAGTAATTTGGAAGCACTAATGTTGCACGATTTTCATCTGGTTTTTTTTTGTGGTTGATAGTGGAGCGCTTGGAGCCTGAATAGTGATTTGTCACAGTTAAAAGTTGTTACAAATGTGGTGAATTTGTGCACTGTTCACAAACTCCTTGGATTGGCTGATCAACGCAATGTAGCAAATAATTCGTGTGTGATGAGACTGACTACTAAATTTGAGAAAGCCGGTTCGGTTGTAGACATACAACCCATGGGATGTCCTGCGAAAAACATCGCCATCGTCAGTGACAATCAGGTGAAATCTATTTACCTACGTACACAACAATTGGATACTCACAGAAAAAAATGCTAGTTTTGAAAGGTGATCTGCAACTTAAGCCAAGGGTCGAACATTTGCCCGTTGGGTGACTGCGAAAAGAAGAGCGGACAACTGTTTCATTAAAACAACATTGTTCAACAACGAGCTGCACATTCTGTTGAATACTTTTCTAAAAAATTTGGATGATACTGGGAGAAGAGAACTCTCTCTCTTTCTTTTTTTTTTTTTTTTTTTTTTTTTTTTTTTTTTACTATGGGACTCAACTGCTGTGGTCATAAGTCCCCTAGAACTTAGAACTACTTAAACCTAACTAACCTAAGGACAGGACACAACACCCAGCCATCACGAGGCAGAGAAAATCCCTGACCCCGCCGGGAATCGAACCCGGGAACCCGGGCGTGGGAAGCGAGAACGCTACCGCACGACCACGAGATGCGGGCGAAGAGAACTCTAGATTAATTTATGGATAAGACACTACATTCATAACAAGGAACTGTGAGGTGTGGTATGTGGGCTGAAATAGAAATTGGGTGGTGTTTCCCGGAAGAAATCGCCGGAAACGAGATAGGGCGAATGCTATCACATTGTATTAAGACAGTTTTTGTGGCTTGAATTTGATCGTGTGAATGCTGGAAAAGTTCTGTTTGAACAAGATGGCGCACCTGTCACATCTCGTTTGCAACGATGGACTTCTACGAGATAGCTTCCATGGACAGGTGGTTTCTCGCAACGGTGAAGTATATTGACGACCCAGATCTTGTGATTTGACACCATATGACTTTTTTCTGTGAAGGGTACTTGAAATCTCGCGTGTCCGCCAACAACCCACGATCACTTCCAACCATGATCCGGGGTTTAGCGTGTAACTTCGGAACTAAAGATACAAGTATGGCGAAAATTTATAAAACATTTCATCTAAAGAAGCAGAGTGTGCCTTCAGAGTCGTGTTAGGCTTTTGAGTAGTGTCATGTTTCATTCATAATTACAATAATACGAAATTACTTAATTTCAACCATAAATATTTTGTTATTAAGTAGAGAAAAGTTGCATTATTTACGGGCCACCGTTCAGTATTCAATTTTAGGATGTGCGGTAACTGTAGCTATATTTTATCAATATAATTGGTGTCATTCAACCATTTTAATGGCACTCAACACAAAAGTAACAACGCCTCTCACAAAATACAGCTCTCATCAACAGGTTGTCAACACCTAACACTTACCACATATGGTTGAAATACTAAAATTCTAACGAAACGTTTGCAGCATTCAGGAAGTGAAGTAAAGTAAAAGCACATTGGATTATGCGTTCTCCTCTTACTTAAAGTTCACTGACGTTTTTCCTTACCCGGTTCATTACACTCTGCAACCGCTAACCTGGCCTTATTCCCATCAGCTGTCTGCCCCAAGAATGTCAATGTGCTGCTTCTGGTGGTGTAGCGGTGTAGCTGCTATGTCCGAGGTACCACTGTACCACTGCCAAAATTCAATGCTATTCCACTGGTCACCCTCTTTCTCCTCATTTTCCAGTGGTTACACTATGTGATCAAAAGTATCCAGACACCCCTATGTGTCGCGAATTGACCACCACCATAGGTCACGAAAGGCACAATACAGAAAGTGGTGGGGTGGAATGTGATGCCAATAGAGAAGTAGTAAAAGAACAGTGAGTCCATTAAAAGAATTCAGTGACTTCTTACGTAGAATGATTACTGGATACTTACATCTACATGATTACTCTCCTATTCACAATAAAGTGCCTGGAAGAGGGTTCAATGCACCACCTTCAGGCTGTCTATCTACCGTTCCACTCTCGAACGGCGCGCGAGGAAAACGAGAACTTAAATTTTATCTGTGCAGGCTCTTATTTCTCTTATTTTATCGTGATGATCATTTCTCCCTATGTCGGTGGGTGTCAACAGAATGTTTTCGCAATCGAAGGAGAAAACTGGTGATTGAAATTTAATGAGAAGATCCCGTCGCAACGAAAAACGCCTTTGTTTTAATGATCGCCACTCCAATTCACGTATAATGTCTACGGCACTATCTCCCCTATTTTGCGATTGTACTAAACGCACCGACCTTCTTTTCGATGTAATCCGTCAGTTTCATCTCACACCGCTCAGCAATACTCCAGAATAGGGCGGACAAGTGTGGTGTAAGCAGTCTCTTTAGTAGACCTATTGCAAATTCTAAGTGTTCTGCCAATGAATCGTAGTCTTTGGTTTGCTCTACCCACAATATTATCTTTGTGATCGTTCCAATTTAGGTTATTTGTAACTGTAATCCCTAAGTATTTAGTTGAATTTACAGCCCTCAGAGTTGTGTGCCTTATCGAGTAATCGAAATTTGACGGATTTCTTTTAGAACACAGGTGAATAACTTCACACTTTTCTCTATTCAGGGTCTACTGCCACTTTTCGCACCACACAGATATCTTATCTAAATCATTTTGCAATTCGTTTTGCTTCTCTATTGACTTTACAAGACGATAAATGACAGTATCATCTGCAAACAATCTAAGAGGGCTACTCAAATTGTCTCATATGTCATTAATATAGATCAGGAACAATAGAGCGCCTGTAATACTTCCTTGAAGAACGCCGGATATTACTCCTATTTCACTCGATGACTTTTCGTTTATACTCGAACTGTGACCCTTGTGACAGGAAATCACGAATTCAGTAACACAACTGAGGCGATATCCCAAAGGCACGCAGTTTGGTTAGAAGACGCTTGTGAAGAACGGTGTCGAAAGCCTTCTGGAAATCTAAAAATATGGAATCAATTTGAGATCCCCTGTCGATACTACTTAATACTTCCTGAGCATAAAGGGCTAGTTGTGTTTCACAATTCCATATTTTCTAAATCCGTGCTATGTGTTAATAAATCGTTTGCTTCGAGGTAATTTATAATATTCGAGCACAGTATATGTTCCAAAACCCTACTGCAAATAGACGTTAGTGAAATATTAAAAATGGAGATATTTCTCCAGCTGTATTCAAGGTGTCGATTTTATTTTGGCAAATAGTCATCTTCAGGCCCATACGCTTGTTGACGTCAACTACGTGCGGCTGCTACTAGAAGTCAGTGGTGAGATACGGACGTGCTCCGTGTGGAAGGTGGTTAGTAACGTCCCATTGTCCTCCATTTCAACTATGGATGTACGAAGGTTAGTGATATGGGCCTGTAATTCAGCGGATTACTCCTATTTCCCTTTTTGGGTATCGGTGTGAATTGAGCAATTTTCTAGTCTTTTGGTACGGACCTTTCTGTGAGCGAGCGATTGTATATAAATGATAAATATGGAGCTATTGCATCAGCTTACTCTGAAACGAACCTTACTAGCGTACAGTCTGGACCGTAGGCCATGCCTTTATTAAGTGATTTAAGCAGATTTGCTATACCGAGGATATCTACTTCTACCTGCATGTTTCTCATCTTGGCAGTCGTTCTTGATCGGATTTCAGGAATATTTACTTCGTCTTCTTTGGTGAAGGAGTTTCGGAAAACCGTGTTTAGTAACTCTGCTTTAGTGGCACTGTCATCAGTGATTTCACCGTTGTTATCGCGCAGTGAAGGTATTGATTGCATCTTGCCAATTGTGTGCAATCTCTTTGGGTTTCTGCCAGATTCCGAGACAGAGTTTCGTTGTGGAAATTATTAAAATAATCTCGTATTGAAGTACTCGCTATATTTCTAACTTTTGCAAAACTTTCCCAATCTTGGGGATTTTACGGTCTTTAAAATTTGGTATGCTTTTTTCGTTGCTTCTGCAACAGCAATCTGACCCATTTTGTGTACCATCAGGGATCAGTACCATCACTTATTAATTTATGTGGTATATTTCTCTAAACTGCCGACGATACTATCTCTTTTAAATCATTCCACATCTTTTCTACACTTACATGATCAGATCTGAAGGAGTGAAGATGTCTGTTAAACAGGCGTTAAGAGCATTTTTATCACCTTTTTTAAATAGATGTACTTTGCATTTCTTTGTGATGATTGTGGGTCTTACGGCGTTCACCCTAACAGCAACTGCCTTGTGGTTGTTAATCCCTGTATTCGTCATGATACTCCCTATTTGTCCAGTTATTTACGCTTCGAGTGGGCTCATGAACTAATTGTTCAAAATAATTTACTGAGAAAGCGTTCAATACAATTTTATGCCTGTCGCCGGCTTTAAACGTATAATTTTTTCGGCATATCGAAGGTAGATTGACATCACCATCGACTATAATTGTATAAGTGGGGTACCTATTTGAAATGAGACTCAAGTTTTCTTTGAACTCTTCAGCAACTATATCCCCTGAGTCCAAATAACAGTTTAGTCCTATTGTCGAGTATACCCTGACATATACTATTTCACAGAAACTATCTATTTCAATTTCACTACAAGGTAAACTACTTCTGATAGCAGTAAATACTGCACCACCAACTGTATTTAATCTATCCTTTCAGAACATTTTTACGTCGTTTGAAAAAATGTCTGCTGAATTATTTACGGCTTTAGCCAGCCTTCCGTACCTATAACTGTTTGAGCTCCAGTGCTTTCTCTTAGTGCTTGGAGTTCTGGTTCTTTCCCAACACAGCTACGACAATTTATAACTACAATACCGATCGTTTCTACAAGTACCTTACTGTGTTTTACCTGCCCTCTTTTAGACGGACGCCTTTTCTGTGGTTTCCTGAGACCTTCTAGTCTAAAAAACCGTCCAGGTCCTTCCAGCACAGCCCCCGCTATCCGTGCAGCCGATTCCTGTGTGTAGTGGACTCCCGACCTTTTAAGCGGGACCCGGAAACCCAAAATCGGTGGTGTAGGTCAAGGAATCTGCAGCCTACACGCCTGAACCAATTGATTCAGACACTCAACTCGGCTCTGTACCAAAGGACTATAGTTGCTTTTGTCGACGATGCTGCAGATGGTGACCTCCTTAATCTCGCAAGCAAGACTGGCAGTCTTTACCATTTACGCCAGCCGTCCGAAAAAAGAGAGAATCTCCTCCGCTCCAAAGTGATACGCGTCATTTGTACCGACATGAGACACCATCTGTAGTTGGCTGCATCCTGTACTCTTCATGGCATCCGGAAGCACCCTTTCCACATCCGGAATGACTCCCCCCGGAATGCGCACTGAGTGCACACTGGCTTCCTTCCCCTCCTTGGCAGCCATGTTGCTAAGGGGCCCCATTACAGGCCTAACGTTGGAGCTCCCAGCTACCAGCAAACCCACCCTCTGTGAATGCCCAGACGTTGTGGGCCGAGAAGCCTCCTCCGGAACATGGTGGACGACTTCACCCGGCTCAGAGACATCGTCAGCCACAGATAACGCCCTAAACCTGTTCGTCAAACGAACGAGGGAGGCCCTACAACCGGCCCCTCGGAAAGTATTTCGCTGCCTGCCAGACTTTGGAATGATCTCCCACTCGGCCATGGGTGAGAGGTCAACCTCAGTGCAGGCAGTACCGGGGGCGGCCACAGCAGTGGACCGATCGGGGGACACGTGGGACGTGCTCGACGTCCCTCGCATCTCCGCGTCCGACCCACATAGTGATGCCCCTTGGCAGCAGCCTCAAGCTGTGTGACGGAAGCCGACATCACTTGGAGCTGTGAGCGAAGGGTCACCAACTCAGTTCGCACCTGTACACGGGAATCAAAATTCCCATCCCTTACTGACGTTGCTTCTGTTTCAAGCTTGTAAATATATTATTAATTCTCGACGAGTCAAAATACAAGTTTTAAACTTAGTGCCATATTTTTACTTACCCCATGTCAATAATAATTCCCAGATCCATGTTATTTTTGATTAAATATTTTTCTCAAGAAGTTATTGTCTCAGTCATATTCAACTTAATTAAAATGTATGCTAAGCAACAGCCTTGGACAATAGCTGTTTGCTAACTATACAATTTAATGTACTAGCAGAGAGCAGTGCTAAGAGCGTTATCATTGCGCAGATAAAGGCAAGAAATTCTATTATTTCAGGAGTATCATTCATTAAGCACAGGGACCATTACTTTAGAAGTGATCAAGTTTTGTTTTATTACCGGGGCCAGTTTGAAATCAATAGTTTTGTGTGAGATTTAGTTTGTGTGTTATGTAAATTCATGCGGTTTTCGTTTGGTTTAAAGTTATTGACAGTTTACAATCCCTCAGCTAAATTAAATCTACAATCTCGAATTCAGAAAAGACCAGTACAGGGCAAAGCGTACAAGCGAGGAGATAAAATACGCGTAAACATGACATTTCCATACTAACAGTTGTGTTTCAAACTATTGTAAGTTACGTAATTGCAATCACATTTCAAACGTACATGTTCAGTCTATTCACTACACAGTTCGCAGACAGTGTCCACATATACGACTGGACCTTCCTGCAAAATTATATCATTATACTAAGCTTATTTTAGCAGGTATGATGTCACAATTGTTCTGCTGCGTGAAAACGAATCTTCAGGGCGCAGTTCCCTAGGTGAAATAAGTGTACAAATATGTGTGAAATATATCGATTATTGGCGAAATGTGACATGTCTGTTCGCAGGCAAAGACGCCGACAGAAAGCTCAACCTAAGCCCATAGAGCGACTACAACTAAGCAAAGTACACTATTACATACTATCTGGGAGGAAGTACTGTTGTGGGTGAGAATCAGGAGACTCCTGTTGGAGTGGAGGTGACAACGTGGAGAGAGAGAGAGAGAGAGAAAGAGATGGACATACAGAGAGAGGGGGAAGGAGCAGCTGGAGACGGATATGAGGGAGCGGGATAAGGACAGAGAAGTGGAGGGAGGAAATGGACTTGTACAAATAGAATAAATACATACGTCGGATATTTAGGTAGTTATAATAAATACACAGTTGGTTGCCCTGCGGCAACAATATGCAATGGAGTGTATATGATGGCACGTGACGTAGTACACGAAAAAACGATCGAATATGCATACAGAAGTTCTTAAGTAGGCGTCAGCATAACTGGAAAAATGACTAATCGTAACTGCCTGTGAAACCGAACAACAGAGTTTACACAGTATGCAGAGAACTGGCAGAGCAGCAGTGATCTTAACAGGAGGACTGGCGGCCGTAATGGGGCCGAATAATTTTTCTGTCCATTCACTGTTTCACACATTACGTTTCGTAAATCACAACACGAGGGGAAGCCTTATGGAGCATAAAACGAGTCACGATATTCACTGACAGACAGAGGAATTCCACTGCAACTACTTCTGTATACATACAAGAAATTATTACCAACATAGGGTCATACAGCTAACCGGTTGCAAATAACTGTGTGGTACAATGACCTAGGTTTCGACACCTCTATGGATGTCTTCATCAGAATTAAATTTTGAGAAACCTTATAAAATAATATATAGAGTCTTAAGTATGAAGACAAGCATTAACTAAGATGACAATTGACATGATGTTCAAAGTTTACCCACGTAAAATTAGATTGTGAGAAACCAGTTTCAAGATTAAGAGCAGATATGCTCAAGTGAAAAAATAAAATTAAACATGTTCCAGCCTTTGGCATGTGAGCCCAGATAGGAACAAGATCAGGCTGATAGGCCCAGTGGCTTACACTGCTGTCACGAAAACAATACAAGCTGTTCCGCCTCTCGGGTGCGGACATTGACATTTGCCCATATGATACATTATAACACAAACAATTGATAAAACGACGGTTAATTTTAAAACATAATACAAAGGAAGAGACCTTAATGTACTTTTGAAAACATGCATTTGTCAAGCACATTAAGTGTAACTAGGAGCCATCTATCAGGCTTTACAGAATAATATACAGAAATTATACAAACAGCTGTACAATACAGAAACTATCTGCATGAAGATAACTTTAGTAGCATATATCTATGAGATTACAAGAAAAAGATGTTTCGAAACCAGAGGAAGGAAAATACAATAAAAACTAGAAGAATCAAAATTCCGCGAGCAGTGGATTAAAACCAGTGAAAAAAATTTTGTTACGTAGTTGTTACTGTTCGTTGAGGATGAGACCATCGTTCTTAGAAATATGCTTGAAAATATCCAGCTCTTCTAGTACGTCGAGCCTGTGACCTTTCTTTTCTGTATGTAAAATGGAAATTTCATCAACGATTTTCGGTTTCTGTACGGAGATTACCACATTATCAGCATCAGTAGAACTGTGTACATTAGTGCCTCTTTTTTCCAATAAATGTTCTTTATACTTGACACTAACAGATCTTCCAGTTTATCCTATATAATAAATGGGACAAGTATCGCAAGTGATTTTATATGCTCCTGAGAAACAGTCACTGTTAAGATAAATTATTACTAACGGTACTTCTGCAAACCAACAACACATTATTACTAATGGTAATTACTGAAATTCATAATTACTTTAATTACTTCTGGACTGTTTGGTATATGTAAGGAAGAAAACAGTACCAATGGAGAAAACCCCATCTCTTCCTCCCGCACTACCCAGCTGCTATTTCTGTCCAGTACCCCAGGTGCATCGTTTATGTAATTTTTCACAGATCACGACCAGTTGTCAGTACACTGGCGAAACAGGAAATGTCTGATACAGATGTTAGAGTTACCTGGGATTCATATTCTCTAGTGCAACATAATAGAAAGAGTGCTTAACGAGGTACTTTTTTTAAAAAAAATATTTGGAGATTTTCATTTTGCTGCCAGCTATTTTTAACAAATTTTTTTCTTTATAAACATGTACGCTTCGATCTGTGTACACAATCATTTGTTCATTCTCCAGTTGTACTGGGTAAAATATCACTTATGTTGTTAATATGTGTCTTGCGATAATCTGTAAGATGATATTGTCTTTTCACATATCTTCATATGATTTCGGCAACAATTATAAAACGATCTAAAAATATTGTTCTCTGGGAAAGGAAATATTTTAGCTAACAAGGCGAATATATCGGTCGCTCTCTATTACAGTCGAAACTTGGCACGGTTGGAGAAGGGTAACAGTAATTGGAGACATATTTTGGCTTAGGTGCCAACACTAAATAGTTTCCCAGAAAATGACGGTCCAAGTTTCGATGTCATTTCATCAGTCTGCTCGCTCCACATGTAAGCAAGTAAGTTGGTAGTACCATGGCTGTGACTAAGACCACAGCTTTGAAAATCTGCACCCTGCATTGAAATCCCATCTTATCTTTCTTTTTCTCACTTTTGTTGTGGAAGCCTGTGAAATCAGTGCCTTCTGTGGCACCATGCAATATAATGGAAATGTTGACAAAAACTAAGCATTTCAAATACGATCAAAAACAGCTTTCATCATCACAACTGACACCGATTAACACTTTACAGAAAACTGTCACCAAAACCTTTTGTTTGTCTCTAATAAGTCAGTGGCAGCAGATTCCAACAAGACATAAACCGACTAACAGAACAGCAACAGAATGTGTGCGCAACAGCTACAAAATCGGGACAACTCACAAAAGGAACCTATAATCAGTTTTTGAACCACGTTTTGTGGCCTGATGTAAAAACGCAGCCACTTTTGTACAGTGCTGGCTCGTGACGTTGGAAAAGCGATGAGTCCCTATACGATGGGTTGTTTTCTGATTAAACTGAAATACTGATGTTTCCAAAAAAATAATTCCGCCGAAGTGTATGCCTTTATGTTAACCATGTGACGTGTATTTTTGCTGATAGGTGAAGAATGATATTCGCTTGTCACAGAAATACCCTATTTTTATCGCACAGCGAATGGTTATCGCAACTAGAAGTGATGCACTTAAAATAAACGGCTTTATCCATAACCAACTGCAGGCTCCAGCTTCCGAGAAAATGTTTCAATCTGTCTGTTAGCGTCATAGTGAGATATCCGGCATTCTACACGCTAACCATGCAGGGCGCAGCCCCAAATCCTCCCGCGGTCAAAAAAATGGTACCGAATTCTCCCAAGCCCGCAAGGGTCTGAAAAACGTTGGGAACGAATCCTTCCCTTTGAAGCAGGTAGCAGTTGTAAACATTATGAATACTCCAAGCCGGCAAAGGAAGGCATATGAAGTTACAGTAGTAGACGTAAACATTTTTCAAGTATATTGTACGTTTGAAAGTTTTATCTTTTATCTTACTGAGATAAAGTCCAGCCGGCACAGCACCAGCGACTAAGTCCCGCTCAAGGTCACGCGCAAAGCGTGCGTAAGTGAATCAATATTTTTTGTTTAAAACATGGGAGAGTTATGGGAAGTAGATAAGGAACATGGGAGAGATAATTATATTGCTTCCAGAATGAGATTTTCACTCTGCAGCGGAGTGTGCGCTGATATGAAACTTCCTGGCAGATTAAAACTGTGTGCCCGACCGAGACTCGAACTCGGGACCTTTGCCTTTCGCGGGCAAGTGCTCTACCACTGAGCTACCGAAGCACGACTCACGACTGGTACTCACAGCTTCTGTAAAGTTTGGAAGGTAGGAGACGAGGTACTGGCAGAAGTAAAGCTGTGAGTACCGGTCGTGAGTCGTGCTTCAGTAGCTCAGTGGTAGAGCACTTGCCCGCGAAAGGCAGAGGTCCCGAGTTCGAGTCTCAGTCGGGCACACAGTTTTAATCTGCCAGGAAGTTTCAATTATATTGCTGTCTATAAAACAACATACAATGTGTCAGTTTGGGAGGATCCGATCCTGTTACCTGCTTACCTACCTGGTTTCGGGAGGATTCGTGGCTGCGCCCTCTGTGTAATGTATACAGAAAACAAACACCATCTGAACGGGCCTTGAAGGCCCAATGGTACCGACAGGCCGCCTTATCATCCTCAGCTCTTAGGCGTCGCCAGATGCGAATACGCAGGGGCATGTGGTAAGCAAACTGCACTCCCGGCTGCTGTCAGTTTTCGTGACCGGTGCTGTTACTTCTTAAAGAAGCAGCTCCACAGTTGTCCACAAAGGCTGAGTGCACCCCGATTGCCAATAATACTCGGTAGACCCGGACGATGAACCTAAAATCGAACATCAAAGAACGAAAATGTTGACATTTTATACGTTTTCTATACTCCGTACGTCGAGAGAAGAGCTGGCAGCGCAGTTGCCAGTATTAGACATGGACAGGCAGCGAGCCAGTGGTGGGGGAGCGTCATGTTGCAGCCATTTGACTGCTACAATATTTATTTTGTTGTTATACCGTTCAGATTTCCCTGTATTTCATACCAATCTGATATCTTTTGACATAAAGTTAATGTACTTCAAAGTGGCATATGGCCGAATTCTGGATCGTATAACAGTAAAATAAAAATTATCATCTTTTCAGTAGTTGCAGGGGCAACAGTCTGGATGATTGACTGACCTGGCCCTGTAACACTAACCAAAACGGCCTTGCTGTTGTGGTGCTGCGAACGGCTGAAAGCAAGGGGAAACTATAGCCGTAATTTTTCCCGAGGGCATGCAGCTTTACTGTATAATTAAATGATGATGGCGTCCTCTTGGGTAAAATATTACGGAGGTAAAATAGTCCCCCTTTCGGATCTACGGCCGGGGACTACTCAAGAGGACGTTGTTATCAGGAGAAAGAAAACTGGCGTTCTACGGATCGGAGCGTGGAATGTTAGACCCCTTAATCGGGCAGGTAGGTTATAAAATTTAAAAAGGGAAATGGATAGGTTAAAGTTAGATATAGTGGGAATTATTGAAGTTCGGTGGCAGGAAGAACAAGACTTTTGGTCAGGTGAATACAGGGTTATAAATACAAAATCAAATAGGGGTAATGCAGGAGTAGGTTTAATAATGAATTAAAAAATAGGAGTCCGGGTAAGCTACTACAAACAGCATAGCGAACACATTATTGTGGCCAAGATAGACACGAAGCCCATGCCTACTACAGTAGTACAACTTTATATGCCAACTAGCTCTGCAGATGATGAAGAAATTGATGAAATGTATGATGAGATAAAAGAAATTATTCAGGTAGTGAAGGGAGACGAAAATTTAATAGGCATTGGTGACTGGAATTCGACAGTAGGAAAAGGAAGAGAAGGAAACGTAGTAGGTGAATATGGATTGGGGCTCAGAAATGAAAGAGGAGGCCGCCTGGTAGAATTTTGCACAGAGCATAACTTAATCATGGCTAACACTTGGTTCAAGAATCATGAAAGAAGGTTGTATACATGGAAGAACTATGGAGATACTAGAAGGTTTCAGATAGATCATATAATGGTAAGACAGACATTTAGGAACCCAGTTTTAAATTGTAAGAGATTTCCAGGGGCAGATGTGGACTCTGACCACAATCTATTGGTTATGAACTATAGATTAAAAATGAAGAAACCGCAAAAAGGTAGGAATTTAAGGAGATGGTACCTGGATAAACTGAAAGAACCAGAGGTTCTAAAGAGGTTCAGTGACAGCACTACGGAACGATTGACAAGAACAGGGGAAAGAAATGCAGTGGAAGAAGAATGGGTAAATTTGAGAAATGAAATAGTGAGGATCTAGTAGGTAAAAAGAGGAGGGCTAGTAGAGATCCTTGGGTGACAGAAGAGATACTGAATTTAATTGATGAAAGGAGAAAATACAAAAATGAAGTGAAGCAGGCAAAAAGGAAGTGCAAAATGGCTAAGCAGGGATGGCTAGAGGACAAATGTAAGGATGTCGAGGCTTATCTCACTAGGGGTAAGATACATACTGCCTACAGGAAAATTAAAGAGACCTTTGGAGAAAAGAGAACCACTTGCATGAATATCAAGAGCTCAGATGGAAACCTAGTTCTAAGCAAAGAAGGGAAAGCAGAAAGGTGGCGGGAGTATATAGAGGGTCTATACAGGGGCAATGTTCTTGAGGACAATATTATGGAAATGAAAGCGGAGGTAGATGAAGATGAAATGGGAGATGTGTTACTGCGTGAAAAGTTTGACAGACCAATGAAAGACCTGAGTCAAAACAAGGCCCCCGGAGTAGACAACATTCCTTTAGAACTACTGACACCCTTAGGAGAGCCAGTTCTGACCAAACTCTACCATCTGGCGAGCGAGATATATCAGACAGGCGAAATTCCCTTAGACTTCAAGAAGAATATAATAATTCCACTCCCAAAGAAAGCAGGTGTTGAGAGATGAGAAAATTACCGGACTATCAGTTTAATAAGTCACAGCTGCAAAATACTAACTCGAATTCTTTTCAGACGAATTGAAAAACTGGTAGCAGCCGACCTAGGGGAAGATCAGTTTGGATTCTGTAGAAATGTTGGAACACTTGAGGCAATACTGACCCTACGACTTATCTTAGAAGAAAGATTAAGGAAAGGCAAACCTGCGTTTCTAGCATTTGTAGACTTAGAGAAAGCTTTTGACAATGTTGACTGGAATACTCTTTTTCAAATTCTGAAGGTGGCAGGGGTAAAATACAGGGAGCGAAAGGCTATTTACAACTTGTACAGAAAGCAGATGGCAGTTTCAAAGGGAAGCAGTGGTTGGGATGGGAGTGAGACAGGGTTGTAGCCTGTCCCCGATGCTATTCAATCTGTGTATTGAGCAGGCAGTAAAGGAAACAAAAGAAAAGTTCGGAGTAGGTATTAAAATCCATGGAGAAGAAATGAAAACTTTGAGGTTTGCCTATGATATTGTAATTCTCTCAGAGAGAGCAAACGACTTGGAAGAGCAGTTGAACGGAATGGACAGTGTCTTGAAAGGAGGATTTAAGATGAACATCAACAAAAGCAAAATGGGGATAATGGAATGTCGAATTAAGTCGGGTGATGTTGAGGGAATTATTTAGGAAATGAGACACTTAAAGTAGTAAAGGAGTTTTGCTATTTGGGGAGCAAAATAACTGATGATGGTCGAAGTAGAGAGGATATAAAATGTAGACTGGCAATGGCAAGGAAATCGTTTCTGAAGAAATTTGTTAACATCGGGTATAGATTTAAGTGTGAGGAAGTCGTTTCTGAAAGTATTTGTATGGAGTGTAGCCATGTATGGAAGTGTAACATGGACGATAAATAGTTTGGACAAGAAGAGAATAGAAGCTTTCGAAATGTGGTGCTACAGAAGAATGCTGAAGATTAGATGGGTAGACGACATAACTAATGAGGAGGTATTGAATGGAATTGGGGAGAATAGGAGTTTGTGGCACAACTTGACTAGAAGACGGGATCGGTTGGTAGGACGTATTCTGAGGGATCAAGGGATCACTAATTTAGTACTGGAGGGCAGCGTGGAGGGTAAAAATCGTAGAGGGAGACCATGAGATGAATACACTAAGCAGATTCAGAAGGATGTAGGCTGCAGTAGGTACTGGGAGGTGAAGAAGTTTGCACAGGATACAGCAGCATGGAGAGCTGCATCAAAGCAGTCTCAGGACTGAAGACCCCAACAACAACAACAACAATCGTCAAATGGCGATAACATCATTAAAAAAATTACAATGACTATGGTTCCTGCCAAAATAAGAATTACACACAATCTGATTTTCAATATTGAAAAGGCAGAGCAAATTGCACATATGTTACATGTAAAATATCGTATAAGGACGTTACCTCTACTTTTCGTGTGGGAGGATGGAAACCCCCAACGTCGTCGTCATCTGACGGGTCACCTGTCATCACGTCAACATAGTCTCCGTTATCTTCGCTGCTGCTGTCCTCATCGTCTGGTGAAGAAATTACAATATTATGAATGGATTCTTTTCTTACACCTTCTTCTATGTTTGACCTTGTAATCTCTTTCCACAGGTGGTTCGCGACGTTCTTTCACTTACCTGGCGTTATTCGTGTGACAGCCTCATTTACCAGCCTCTCTGTGTTCAAGTGGTTTAAAAGGCTTTAAGCCCTATGGGACTTAACATCTAAGGTCATCAGTCCTCTAGACTTAGAACTAGTTAAACCTAACTAATCTAAGGACACTACACCCATCCATGCCCGAGGCAGGATTCGAACCTGTGACTGTAGCAGCCGCGTGGTTCTGGACTGAAGCGCCTATAACTTCTCGACCACAGCGGCTGGGATATCTGTGTCTCACAAAGTAAATGTTTTGTTTTGTTCTGCAACATCTGCTTTTATTTGAGCCCAGATGAGTTCAATTGCATTGTAATGGCAGTGGTATGGTGGAAGATGTATAACTTTGTGGCCGTGGTTCTGTGGCTTCTGTGGCTTGTATCATTTCACTAATTCCAGAAGTTCCGCTTTCCGCATTTCTGTTCAAAGCAGATTTTATTATCTTTCGACTAGCTGACTATTTCGTCTCTCCTTGCAGCAGCCTTTGGTGCCTTATTTACTTGTACAGATTGGTACTGCGCCCTGCCCATTACAAAAACACTAACACAACTGACGCTTGGTAGCAATCGAGTAACGAACCAGTCTTTGAATGTATCTGCATTCACCTCCTCGTGGTAGTCGACAGCTTTTTTAACTGAAACATCATCACAGCACCGGGCAAAAAACTGTTCATTGTTTGCAGTGGCATACGGGTCTTTGTTTAATGGTAGCAAAGACAGCATATTGTTGTACGACATTCAACTATCACGTAATGGATATCGCCATAAGATTTCATGCACTATGATTAGTCGCCCTCCCTTACCAGTTGGCACACTTATAGTTCTGTGGCGCATGTCATCTGTCCATGCAACGGAACGTACATGACGCACATTGATCCGTCTTTTGTCAATCCATATTACATTTTCCGGATTCACTGGTAGCAGCTCACGCAGAAAACGACATCAGCATGCTACATTGTCTCTGCGTTCCATTAATACCTTTTGTGCTGAGTACATTTTCCAACGGAAACCAATTTTTTTTAAAACAGTGGAGAGACTTGTTGTTCTGCCTGTGAACAAACCACAGTCCGACAGTGATGCCATCAACTTTTTTTAAGTATCAGATACTCCTAATCATAGCGTGTAGGCTTTCACGGCCGGCGTCTTCAGTAATTAAAACTTCCGGGCTAAGAGGCCGTGGTCCAATAGTAGAAATACTTCTCCCTGACGTTTCGTTGCCAGCTGCGGGCAACATCATCTGAGGTGAATCTACGACTGGCTGCTAGGCCGTGGAGGTCCTGTTTATATAGAGCGCGTAGAGGGCGCCACCACTCGTCACGTGTTGTCAACAGTAAAACTCCATCCTGCTGTCGTGCGTGTATGCGTGTTGCCTGATAGCACTTTTGTACAGTTGTCCATTTCAGCCACACGACATGATCTCTTCCTCGACTTCCCAAGTGTCACCATAACAGGGCTCGCAGCTGAATTGGCAGCCTCTTTATCATTTGTGACTCTCTTCACTTTCGCTGTAGAGATGTTCAATGCTTCTGCCACTCTGTCAACCACCCTACTCACTGATATCAAAGGCCCACAATTGTCCCTTTCCCTTTCATCAAAGTAAACATGCAATCTGTATATAAATTAAAGTCCTTGTGATGTCAGCGTAGCTCCTTTCCCAATAGCCCTCTTCTCTGAGCTACAGGCAGCAATTTTCCACTTATACAAACTTATAGACACTTATACACACTTTTCCACTTATACACACGGCAAGAAACTCACAGAAGTAGTGGAATGCACACGTATATACACAAACCTGAACGTAACACGTGGCGCAACTGCCTGAACCCACAGGCCGCTAAGCACTATGGCAACACTGGGGCATTGTCACAGTAAGTAAACAAAAGCTCACGACGTTACTGGCCGTCGTGGAGGCGCAAAGCACGTGCACCAAGGCCGTGTCAACTGTTAGAGCTCTCCTCTCGCCGTATGGAACATAGGCATGGTATACGAGTACTTTGCCAGACTGTCTGCTGGCGAAGTATACAATTCGCCTAATACCACCAATGTTTCCCGCCACCATTGTTTGCGGTGGTATACGGGTCTTTGTTTCATGGTACCGAAGACAGTGTATTGTTGTACAACGTTCAACTATCGCTCAATCGATATCGCCATCACATTTCTCGAGTGTACAGCAACTCGATGAAGTTACACAGACCTTCTCCCAACATCGTTTCCCGTTGTCCTTGTATCACAACGTCAGAAGGGCGTGTAGTGCAAAGAAAGGAATCACGCCATTCTGACGTGCAACGACGGTTCTGCAATGAATTATCTGGAGTAGGAGCCAATGCTCCTAAAGACCGTGTCTTCCTAACTCAAACAAGTTACCAAAAGTTAGTCAACGATACGAAAAAGGCTAAAACGACCGTGAAGAAGTAACCACAGGGCTATTGACTGTTGAAACACTATGATGTACTGATGGTCGAAAGAATAAATTGATCTACCATGTTAAAGAAAAAGTCATTCAATTTTACGTCGCGGATACCGAGTTATTTCACATACTCCATAAGGCCCCCTTGGCTATTGGTCATAGAGGGCACTACAGGATATTGAATGAAATATCACTCAAGTATGAGAACATTACCTGTCATGATATTCACCCGTGAATTCACCTTTGTGACAGTTGCCAGAAGAAGCAAAAAGGTGTTAAAATGTGTTTTGTTCAAGGCAATGGATTTTTCGGAATTCGGTTTCTGTCGTCAGGTCCATCTCATAATTTTTCAGTCTGGTACACATAAGGAGTACAAGTTAGAGCTGAAGATGTTGCCTACAACCTCATTGACATACACTATGTGATCAAGCGTATCCGGACACCTGGCTGAAACTGACTTACAAGTTTGTGGTGCCCCCATCGTTAATGTTGGAATTCAATATGGTGTTGGCCCACCCTTAGCCTTGAAGACAGCTTCCACTCTAGCAGGCATACATTCAACCAGGTGCTGGAAGGTTTCTTGGGAAATGGCAGCTAATTCTTCTCGGAGTGTTGCACTCAGGAGAGGTATCGATGACGGTCGTTGAGGCCTGGCACGAAGACGGTGTTCCAAAACATCCCAAAGGTGTTCTATAGGATTCAGGTCAGGACTCTGTGCAGGCCAGTCCATTACAGGGATGTTATTGTCGTGTAACCACTTCGCCACAGGCCGTGCATTATGATCCTAATGCAGTTTTGAACACCTGTGTGATGGTCTGGATATATGTCTGCCTATTACACATTACGGCCCTCTTCAACTGTCAGCGGTCTCTGTCGGTCAACAGACGAGGTCGGCCTGTACGTTTTTGTGCTGTACGTGTCCTTTCACGTTTCCACTTCACTATCACATCGGAAACAGTGAACGTAGGGATGTTTAGGATTGTGGAAATCTCACGTACAGACGTATTAAACAAGTGACACCCAATCACCTGACCACGATCGAAGTCCGTGAGTTCCGCGGAGCGCCCCATTCTGCTCTCTCACGATGTCTAATGACTAGAGAGTTCGCTGATATGGAGTACCCTGCAGTAGGTGGCAGCACAATGCACCTAATATGAATAGCGTATGTTTCTGGGGGTGTCTGGATACTTTTGACCACACAGCGTATTTACTTTCCTTGGTGCTCCAACGATTCTACAGTCCGATAACGGAATCTTCAAACAATATGGTGAGCAGCCTTACCTTGTAGATTGTCTGTGGTAGAAGAGCGTTACAAAACTACTTGTAATTACGAAGGAGACGACTTACCTTACTCGTCGTCGGTGTTGTCGTCATGTGAAAGTCCATGTGATGTGAACGCTACGGGATCAGTTGCCTTTTTGCCATAGCCTGGGTAAACTCTGCCAATATCACGCAAGAATATGGGTAGAGTGTCACATGTGCTAGCTTTTTCCTGCAAACGCAGGTTGTGGAAACAGAGATATTGAAACAAGTACAGTTTATCTCTCTGTCCTGGACGCCTTTCTCTTCTAATGGAAGACTTCACAGATTTCCATAGCCGCTCGATGTTCTGCGTGCGCACACTGGGGTCATCCGAAGACACGAACTCTACAGAGTGGTTGACGAACTCGCAGTTTAATCCTTGTGCTTTGAGTGTCTTGCAGGACTGAAACGCGTCTGTAATAACTCTAGTACCAGGCAGTGAAATGAAATGAAATGAGCGTATGGCATCTTTGGCTGGGAGGCCCCATTCGGGGAAGTTCGGCCGCCAGCTGCAAGTCTTATTTCAGGCAACGCCACATCGGGCGACTTGCGTGCCGGTGATGAGGATGAAATGGTGAGAGGGACAACACAACACTCAGTCCACGAGCGGAGAAAATCTCCTACCCGGCAGGGAATCGAACTCGGGCCTGCTGCATGGGAGGCAAGCACGTTACTACTCAGCTCAGCAGGCGGACCACCTGGCAGAATGAAGTGCTTTATCAGACGCACTGAAGTGAGTTTATCTCTGGACAATACTCTGACAGCGAAACACTTCCGGGACACTCTTTCTATTGCACCAAATATCCAAATATGATCGATTTCACTCTTTAAAGGTCATCCTCTCTGGTTCTTCCTTCTCGCTATATGAGATTCGGCCACTTCAACAACTTTACTCGGTCCACCAATCGGTACACTGTCGTTCGTCACTACCACATAACACACTTCTCTGCAAAACCTGAAATAGTAGCACGTGGTGTTAGCAGATAACCCAGCTTCCGATGCTGTTGTTTGCAAGGTGTAGTCTCGAATCCAGCAAGATAGAAGAATTACGCTGGTCTGGATGAATAATTTGGTAGAGTCGAACCATGTATTCTTCCTGATGCTCATTCGTTTTCTGCCCTCTCCACAATGAAATTGTAACGGTATTTCAGCATCGAAACTCTTCTTACGAAGTTTTACACACTTCGTACCACCACAGACTACACAGTTCCTCGTTTCCTCGTCCGGTAGTACTCCATATTTGCGAAAAAAAGTCAAACAATTTTCTACGCTGGATAAGCATGGAATTAGATTTTTCCATGTGAGAGAATTCGCCGAAGAAACGTCAAGAACACCTGACATCCCACTCACTACCGACTTAGAGCTACTAAGGGAATGACAGAAAACAGATAAAAATGACGATCACAAATAATTGATCATAACGCCCGCCATCAGAGTCGCATGATCGATTTAGGATCGTACGTTCCATATGTATCGCCTGGTCCCCGCGACTTCGATAGGCAATCATTCTTGGAAATTACCCTCCCAACAGTCTCCTGCATCATTTTCTGGAGCAACTAGCAATAAATGTGGTTAGGCTTAGTTGTGAAGATAAATCAAACGTAGTCTATTAGAACAACACTTCTGACTGCTTTAGCAGATAGGATCCTTACATTCACTGAAAAGAATGCGAATTTTTCTCAGTTTTAACAATAGGACTTAAAAAAATAAAGACAACATTATTCATGCGTCTCCGTGTTTGTCTCAAGTTCCACATAACATCGCATTAGACAACATTGGTCTTCTATCTACACTCCTGGAAATGGAAAAAAGAACACATTGACACCGGTGTGTCAGACCCACCATACTTGCACCGGACACTGCGAGAGGGCTGTACAAGCAATGATCACACGCACGGCACAGCGGACACACCAGGAACCGCGGTGTTGGCCGTCGAATGGCGCTAGCTGCGCAGCATTTGTGCACCGCCGCCGTCAGTGTCAGCCAGTTTGCCGTGGCATACGGAGCTCCATCGCAGTCTTTAACACTGGTAGCATGCCGCGACAGCGTGGACGTGAACCGTATGTGCAGTTGACGGACTTTGAGCGAGGGCGTATAGTGGGCATGCGGGAGGCCGGGTGGACGTACCGCCGAAATGCTCAACACGTGGGGCGTGAGGTCTCCACAGTACATCGATGTTGTCGCCAGTGGTCGGCGGAAGGTGCACGTGCCCGTCGACCTGGGACCGGACCGCAGCGACGCACGGATGCACGCCAAGACCGTAGGATCCTACGCAGTGCCGTAGGGGACCGCACCGCCACTTCCCAGCAAATTAGGGACACTGTTGCTCCTGGGGTATCGGCGAGGACCATTCGCAACCGTCTCCATGAAGCTGGGCTACGGTCCCGCACACCGTTACGCCGTCTTCCGCTCACGCCCCAACATCGTGCAGCCAGCCTCCAGTGGTGTCGCGACAGGCGTGAATGGAGGGACGAATGGAGACGTGTCGTCTTCAGCGATGAGAGTCGCTTCTGCCTTGGTGCCAATGATGGTCGTATGCGTGTTTGGCGCCGTGCAGGTGAGCGCCACAAGCAGGACTGCATACGACCGAGGCACACAGGGCCAACACCCGGCATCATGGTGTGGGGAGCGATCTCCTACACTGGCCGTACACCACTGGTGATCGTCGAGGGGACACTGAATAGTGCACGGTACATACAAACCGTCATCGAACCCATCGTTCTACCATTCCTAGAACGGCAAGGGAACTTGCTGTTCCAACAGGACAATGCACGTCCCCATGTATCCCGTGCCACCCAACGTGCTCTAGAAGGTGTAAGTCAACTACCCTGGCCAGCAAGATCTCCCGATCTGTCCCCCATTGAGCATGTTTGGGACTGGATGAAGCGTCGTCTCACGCGGTCTGCACGTCCAGCACGAACGCTGGTCCAACTGAGGCGCCAGGTGGAAATGGCATGGCAAGCCGTTCCACAGGACTACATCCAGCATCTCTACGATCGTCTCCATGGGAGAATAGCAGCCTGCATTGCTGCGAAAGGTGGATATACACTGTACTAGTGCCGACATTGTGCATGCTCTGTTGCCTGTGTCTATGTGCCTGTGGTTCTGTCAGTGTGATCATGTGATGTATCTGACCCCAGGAATGTGTCAATAAAGTTTCCCCTTCCTGGGACAATGAATTCACGGTGTTCTTATTTCAATTTCCAGGAGTGTATTTGTGTCTATGCCAAGCACGGAGCTCCTTCTGTAGGTGCTCCCAACTTCGCTGGTATGCATTATTAGGAACAGGAATAGGCGAGATTAAGTACACATTATCTACAATGTCCCTTTCAGCACCTTCGATCACGGTTAGTTACATTTTCCCGAAAATAGCAATCGTGGAAACTGAATTAGAGTAGTAATTGGCCTTAATCACTGAGTTTCACATTTATATTTGTTGGTGCAGGGAGACTTAACGAAATATAGCGCAGGGAAAATCTGGTGTACTCTCCACTTCAAGTGTGCACAGAATTCTGATGCCTCTTATCCTGTTATCAATAGTTTCTTGTGATGACCGTACATTTTACATGAATTTTAAGGCTCATATATCCAAAGTGAAACTGCTGTTCGTCGAAAATATATTCCAAGTAACGCCCTTTACCAGGAGTGCAATTAGCGTTCTTAGAGGCTCTAAGCACTATGGTTCAAATGGCTCTGAGCACTATGGGACTTAACATCTTAGGTCGTCAGTTCCCTAGAACTTAGAACTACTTAAACCTAACCAACCTAAGGACATCACACACATCCATGCCCGAGGCAAGATTCGAACCTGCGACCGTAGCAGCCGCGTATTTCCGGACTTCTAACAGGCAATAGCGACACTTTCTTTTATTCATACACCAAGTAAGATACTCAGTAAAAGAAATAATGGAAAATTATTTAAGAATGCATAAAGACCAGAAATAGTTGTATTACGAAAAAATACACAGTTTTTATGCAAAATAGCAGTACTGAAGCAACGAAAACATATATCAATTGATACTCTAGCTCACAAGTGTTGCCTGCACAGTTTGGTTACACCAGTTGACTGCTCAAGTCGGTTACACAATTTGGTTGCTAAGGTCGGTTGCACAATTTGGTTGTTAAAGTCGTTTGCGCAGTTTGGTTGTTTAAGTCGTTTGCGCAGTTTGGTTGCTAAAGTCGGCTGCTGTGGTTGATTGGTCTGGTTGGTTGCTCTAGATTGTTTCTCTATTTGGTTGTTGTTTGCTCTATGCTGTAGATGGTTGCTCTAGTTGGTTGCTGTAGTTGGCTGCTCCGATTGGTTGCTCCAGTTGATTGCTCTAGTTGGTTGCTCCGGTTCGTTGTTCTGTTTCGTTGCTCTGGTTCGTTGCTCTTGTTGAATGCACAGACTGGAAGCACTAGTAGGGCGCACTGTAATTCTGTGCAAGCCATTAAAAGTCAGCATAATCTATTGATGTGCAACAGCTCACAGATCCCAAAACAAGCAGAACACAGAATACAGATATTAAAGCAGGAATACAGGAATAATGCAAGTTGACATTGGCTGCTAATATCTCAGGCAACAAACCTTAGACTCACTAAGAGGATGGTACGTTGCAGCATGCCTGATAAATATTGCCATGTCTCAATGAATGGACACAGTTTCTTAACACTTCTAGAATTGAAGTGTGCCATTCTGCAGGAACACTGTGGTCATATAGATCGACCATGTGCAGTGCAGCAGTCGAAAGATCACTAAACAGAGAAAACACCGAATCGAAAATACAATGGACTTTACTTAAGAGTATTGTGTTTTGCGCTAGAAAGGATATTTCTCAAGCAGTTACCTTAGACTCACCTAGAGAATTGTTAAGGAGGCTTGTCAAATATCATCTGGTAACCGTAATGAAACTTAGTGCCTGCCGCTGCAATAGGCCCCTAGGCAGGAACAATGTGCTCACAGCGACGGGTAATATGGACGGCAGCAGTTCGCAGATCACTAGACAGACAGAAAATACAATACAAACTATAATACACTGTACTTACGACTATTGTGTTTTGACACTTGACAGAAGTTCTCTCAGGCACACTAACATAGACTCACTTGGAAGAGGGTGTAGCTATGCTGTCGAAAAACATCTAATAACCATAATCAAACTCAGTTCCTACGCACTTGTAGAATGGTGGTGTGCCATAGTGCAGGCACACTGCGCCCATATTGACAGACCACATGGAGAGCAGCAGGGCAAAGATCGCTAAACAGACAGAACACAGAATACAGACATTAACACGTTGTACTTAAGAGCATTGTAAGTTGACATTTGGCTGCAAATATCTCAGGCATAGTATCTCATACTCACTGCGACGAAGATATGTGGCAGCATGTCATGAACGGACTCAGTTTCTGCACACTTCTAAAACTGAAATGTGCCCTTATAGATGGATCATGTGGAGTGCAGCAGCCCGCAGACCAATTGAGAAGTGGAACGAAAGTCCTACATATAATACACTGTACTGAGACCAAT
This sequence comes from Schistocerca nitens, assembly GCF_023898315.1. Classification (NCBI taxonomy): domain Eukaryota; kingdom Metazoa; phylum Arthropoda; class Insecta; order Orthoptera; family Acrididae; genus Schistocerca; species Schistocerca nitens. The sequence goes on along the minus strand of NC_064614.1, from coordinate 1,187,338,274 downwards.
TGCAACTTCACACTTGACGGGTAATTTTTCAGTCACACTACCTCGGACTCAGTAACTAGGAGGATGTGTACCAGCAGGGAACGAATAAAACTGTCTTTCCACAGTGAAGAAACTCAGTTTTTGTGCACTTCTAGAAAGGCGGCGTGCCATTATGCAAGAACGAAATGCCCATACCGACGGACCACGAGGAGTGCAGAGCCCCAAAGATCACTAGACAGGCGGAACAGTGACCCACAGCGGGGAAAAACCACCGACACTTGCGTTGTTTGCAGCAGCAGCTGTGGCTGGGTTTTTCTACAGCTGGCACCGTCTGCACCCAACTTCCGCCATGGTCACTCGCACCATACGCTGCGACTGCACCAGAAATCATTGCAATCGCCTGTCCAGTCGTATCTCCACGCTGAGTTCCAGACTGTCCCATAGGGTCTTGTGGTAGCGCAGTGTGTCGGAAGTTTCGTCCAGAATATGCTGGAGTTCCTTTTGGCGTTGGACAGTTTGCAGCAAAACATCCTTCTCCTCCTGCAGTAACTTGACGCGATTTTGGCAGACTTCCAGCTCTCTCAAGAGTTTTTGTACTAATTTCTCCAGCTGGTTCTTCTGCGACATCGTTTCTCAGTTGGGAGAAGGCATTATCGATAAAATATAGCTTAGTGTATGGCATGTGAGCTTCACTATGCGACACCCCAACCGACTCGTTAGCACTCATCATCATTTTCAGTTCAAAAGTTTTTCTTCTTTAAGAAAAACTCGATAGCTTACCTGTTAACAAACGTGTGTTTTTACAGCGCAAGCTACAACTGAAGTGCCGTATCCCGGAAACAGCAGCAAGGAGTAAAAGACACACCACATTATTGCGTTACGATCAGTGTTAAGCTTCCATATTCTTAGCCTCACTAACTATAAAAATACTGGTAATATTCTTCTCGGGTATGCAGCCGGATCATGACGTCTTCAAGACACAATATTTCTGCGGTCCAACTGGCCGCCATCATCAGGGGAGAGCGCTGGTGCACAATCTCGCCGGACACTGACTTCCCAGCGCAAGCGGCAGCCCATACATATATAGGCCGCAGAAGACCCACAACGCGTGCGCGAGAAGGTGCCGTAGCTGCCCTCTAGTGCAGTAAACATGCCGCGCCGCCGGTGGTGAAAAGAGGCGAAATCGAGATATCGCTGTCAAAAATAAAAGAAATTTTAAAAAATTCTATTCCGACGATTGAGACGCAGACCGTTGTTTTTTAATATCAGCCGGCCGCGGTGGTCTAGCGGTCCTGGCGCTGCAGTCCGGAACCGCGGGACTGCTACGGTCGCAGGTTCGAATCCTGCCTCGGGCATGGGTGTGTGTGATGTCCTTAGGTTAGTTAGGTTTAAGTAGTTCTAAGTTTAGAGGACTGATGACCTAAGATGTTGAGTCCCATAGTGCTCAGAGCCATTTGAACCATTTTAATATCAGATAACACCGGGTCCCAAGTCTTACTTAAAAGATAACCCTTGTCTCTATTAATAAGATTGTCGGATAAACGAATCTCTATGGATTCTTTTAAAACACAGTCCCAATAGCGAGATGCAGGGGCAACCATTTGTGTCGCATCATATTGCATTCTGTGTCCCTCGGTGAGACAGTGCTCCGCCACTGCGGATTTCTCGGGTTGAAGCAGCCGTGTGTGCCGCTGATGCTCAACACATCGGTCCTGAATGGTCCGGATCGTCTGACCAATATAAGCCTTCCCACAGTGGCAAGGGATCTTGTACACACCGGGCTTCCTCAAACCCAAGTCATCCTTAACAGAGCCAAGAAACGCTCTAAGCTTGACCGGCGGACGAAAAATACTTTTGATGTGATATCTTTTTAGAATTCTTCCTATCTTTGAGGAAATGCTCCCAGCAAAAGGCAGAAAAGCCACCGATTTGCAGGTATCTTCTGGTGGTTCAGGCGATGGTCCAAACTGGAAAGCACGACGGATCTGTTTATCTGTATAGCCATTCTGCTTGAACACAACCTTAAGGTGGTCCAATTCTTGTGTCAAGCTTTCTCCATCTGAAATGGCATAAGCTCTTCTCGCCAACGTTCGCAGGACCCCCGTACGCTGGAACGATGGACGACAGCTAGAAGCATGCAGGTAACGGTCCGTGTGCGTAGGCTTACGATAAACACTGTGTCCCAGTGTCCCATCATCCTTTCTGTACACCAGAACATCCAGAAACGGAAGCTTTCCATCACTTTCCACCTCCATGGTAAACTTGATGCTAGGATGCAGGGAATTAAAATGATCTAGGAGGCGGTCGAGAGCCTCTCTCCCATGAGGCCACACCATAAACGTGTCGTCAACGTACCTCCAGAAACAGGTTGGTTTTAAGGACGCCGTCTTCAGCGCCATGTCCTCCAAATCTTCCATAAAAAGGTTGGCGACTATTGGGGACAGTGGGCTCCCCATAGCCACTCCGTCAGTCTGTTCAAAATATTTGTCATTGAATAAAAAGTACGTCGACGTCAGCACGTGGCGACAAAGCCTGGTTGTGTCCTCATCCAGTTTCTCACCAATTAATTGCAAGGATTCTTCCAGAGGAACCCGGGTAAAAAGCGACACGACATCAAAGCTCACAAGCAAATCGCAGGGACTAAGAGACAAGGACTTCAATCTCTGAATAAACACCATAGAATTGGGAATGTGATGTTCGCATTTACCGACGTGAGGGCCAAGAAGAGATGCTAAATACTTGGCTAGATTGTAGGTAGGAGCACCCAAGTTACTCACGATCGGACGAAGCGGGACCCCTTTCTTATGAATTTTAGGTAGGCCGTATAGTCTCGGTGGCACGGCAGCACCAGGACGAAGTTTTTTGAGAACGTCGTCAGGTAAAGAACTCTTCTTCAACAGTGAAAGCGTCTTCCGTTTTATCCGTTCAGTTGGGTCGTCCTGCAATGTTCTGTATGCTGAGTCCTCAAGTAAGAGATCCATCTTTCCCAGATAGTCATCACGTGATAGAAGAACCGTTGCGTTGCCTTTGTCGGCTGGTAGAACTATCAGATCCTCGTCTTCTTTAATGGATCGGACGGCTGCCCTTTCGAGAGAGGAAATGTTACTCCGTGGAGGCGGCGCCCGCCGCAATGTATGTGAGACCTCTTGCCTAATCTCTTCAGCTTGGCCCTCCGAAAGGTTGGACACTGCTTGTTCGACTGCACAGATGAATTCGGTGATAGGCACATTCCTCGGTGTAGGGGCAAAATTCAGGCCTTTCTCCAACACTGACAGCGTAGCGTCGTCCAGTTCTTTACTCGTGAAGAAGTTTGATAAACTTCGCAAGAAGAAGGGCAAGCTGCTGAGTGCCCTCGCCTTTTTGCTGAGATGCCGTGATGGAAGAGTGATACCTAAGTTTGCTAGATTTGTGCATTTTATTGATACGAAAACGGCCAATAACATCAAGAAGCGCGCCAGTTTCGCCTTAGTCAAGGAACGCATTCGCTTCACTCGAAGACAACTGGATCTCATATCCAAGGATTTACTTTTCTTGCACTTGGAGTTATCGTCGCTGCTGTCGGATGCATCCTGGGAATGGGTGGATAGTTCTTCTTGGGCACTATCAGATTGGACGCATAGGAGCGCCGTCAGGAAACAGTCTTCTAAGTTTCAACGGCTTTGTTCCCAACCTATGATGTCTGATGACGACACCCGTCGACGGACAGTGATTAACCTCATGAGTAAAGAACTGGACGACGCTACGCTGTCAGTGTTGGAGAAAGGCCTGAATTTTGCCCCTACACCGAGGAATGTGCCTATCACCGAATTCATCTGTGCAGTCGAACAAGCAGTGTCCAACCTTTCGGAGGGCCAAGCTGAAGAGATTAGGCAAGAGGTCTCACATACATTGCGGCGGGCGCCGCCTCCACGGAGTAACATTTCCTCTCTCGAAAGGGCAGCCGTCCGATCCATTAAAGAAGACGAGGATCTGATAGTTCTACCAGCCGACAAAGGCAACGCAACGGTTCTTCTATCACGTGATGACTATCTGGGAAAGATGGATCTCTTACTTGAGGACTCAGCATACAGAACATTGCAGGACGACCCAACTGAACGGATAAAACGGAAGACGCTTTCACTGTTGAAGAAGAGTTCTTTACCTGACGACGTTCTCAAAAAACTTCGTCCTGGTGCTGCCGTGCCACCGAGACTATACGGCCTACCTAAGATTCATAAGAAAGGGGTCCCGCTTCGTCCGATCGTGAGTAACTTGGGTGCTCCTACCTACAATCTAGCCAAGTATTTAGCATCTGTTCTTGGCCCTCACGTCGGTAAATGCGAACATCACATTCCCAATTCTATGGTGTTTATTCAGAGATTGAAGTCCTTGTCTCTTAGTCCCTGCGATTTGCTTGTGAGCTTTGATGTCGTGTCGCTTTTTACCCGGGTTCCTCTGGAAGAATCCTTGCAATTAATTGGTGAGAAACTGGATGAGGACACAACCAGGCTTTGTCGCCACGTGCTGACGTCGACGTACTTTTTATTCAATGACAAATATTTTGAACAGACTGACGGAGTGGCTATGGGGAGCCCACTGTCCCCAATAGTCGCCAACCTTTTTATGGAAGATTTGGAGGACATGGCGCTGAAGACGGCGTCCTTAAAACCAACCTGTTTCTGGAGGTACGTTGACGACACGTTTATGGTGTGGCCTCATGGGAGAGAGGCTCTCGACCGCCTCCTAGATCATTTTAATTCCCTGCATCCTAGCATCAAGTTTACCATGGAGGTGGAAAGTGATGGAAAGCTTCCGTTTCTGGATGTTCTGGTGTACAGAAAGGATGATGGGACACTGGGACACAGTGTTTATCGTAAGCCTACGCACACGGACCGTTACCTGCATGCTTCTAGCTGTCATCCATCGTTCCAGCGTACGGGGGTCCTGCGAACGTTGGCGAGAAGAGCTTATGCCATTTCAGATGGAGAAAGCTTGACACAAGAATTGGACCACCTTAAGGTTGTGTTCAAGCAGAATGGCTATACAGATAAACAGATCCGTCGTGCTTTCCAGTTTGGACCATCGCCTGAACCACCAGAAGATACCTGCAAATCGGTGGCTTTTCTGCCTTTTGCTGGGAGCATTTCATCAAAGATAGGAAGAATTCTAAAAAGATATCACATCAAAAGTATTTTTCGTCCGCCGGTCAAGCTTAGAGCGTTTCTTGGCTCTGTTAAGGATGACTTGGGTTTGAGGAAGCCCGGTGTGTACAAGATCCCTTGCCACTGTGGGAAGGCTTATATTGGTCAGACGATCCGGACCATTCAGGACCGATGTGTTGAGCATCAGCGGCACACACGGCTGCTTCAACCCGAGAAATCCGCAGTGGCGGAGCACTGTCTCACCGAGGGACACAGAATGCAATATGATGCGACACAAATGGTTGCCCCTGCATCTCGCTATTGGGACTGTGTTTTAAAAGAATCCATAGAGATTCGTTTATCCGACAATCTTATTAATAGAGACAAGGGTTATCTTTTAAGTAAGACTTGGGACCCGGTGTTATCTGATATTAAAAAACAACGGTCTGCGTCTCAATCGTCGGAATAGAATTTTTTAAAATTTCTTTTATTTTTGACAGCGATATCTCGATTTCGCCTCTTTTCACCACCGGCGGCGCGGCATGTTTACTGCACTAGAGAGCAGCTACGGCACCTTCTCGCGCACGCGTTGTGGGTCTTCTGCGGCCTATATATGGGCTGCCGCTTGCGCTGGGAAGTCAGTTCCGGCGAGATTGTGCACCAGCGCTCTCACCTGATGATGGCGGCCAGTTGGACCGCAGAAATATTGTGTCTTGAAGACGTCATGATCCGGCTGCATACCCGAGAAGAATATTACCAATTATTACGCCGGGAAAGCCTTCGTAGTCATATAAAAATACTGCTAAGGATATCAACCTTACCACTTCCCTTCGGCTGCCCATTTGAAGTATAAGCATTTTTCCCATGCACATCAGTTTAATAAGTGAAGGCTGCAAAATACTAACACGAAGTCTTTACAGACGAATGGTAGAAGCCGACCTCGGGGAAGATATGGTTTTTTTTTTTTTTGGATTTGATAGAAATGTAGAACACGCGAGGCAATACTGGCCCTACGACTTATCTAGCATTTGTAGACTTAGAGAAAATTTTTGACAGTGTTGACGGGGAAATTCTGAAGGTGGCAGGGATCAAATACAGAAGCGAAAGGCTATTTACAATTTTTACAAATACCAGATGACAGTGATAAGAGTCGAGAGGCATGAAAGGGAAGCAGTGGTAGGGAGGGGAGTGAGACACGTTTATAGCCTATCTCCAATGTAATTCAATCTGTATATTGAGCAAGCATTAAAGGAACAAAAGAAAAATTTGGAATAGGAATTAAAATCCATAGAGATGAAATAAAAACTTTAAGGTTTGCCGATGACTTTGTAATTCTGTCAAAGACAGTAAAGGACTTGGTGGAGCAGTTAAACGGAATGGACAGTGGTGAAGGGAGGATATAAGATGAAAATCAACAGAGGAAAAAAGAGGAAAATGGAATGCAGCCGAATTAAATAAGGTGATGCTGAGGGAATTAGATTAGGAAATGAGACGCTTAAAGTAGTAAATGAGTTTGACTATTTGGGGAGCAAAATAATTGATGATGGTCGAAGTAGAGAGGATATAAAATGTAGACTGGCAATGGCAAGCAAAGCATTTCTGAAGAAGAGAAATTTGTTAACATCGAGTATAGATTTAAGGTCAGAAGTCTTTTCTGAAAGTATTCGTATGGAGTGTAGCCCTGTATGGAAGTGAAACGTGGACGATAAATAGTTTGGACAAGAAGAGAATAGATGCTTTCGAAAGGTGGTGCTACAGAAGAATGCTGAAGACTAGATGGGTAGATCACATAACTAATGAGGAGGTATTGAAAAGAATTCGGGAGAAGAGAAATTTTTGGCACAACTTGACTAGAAGAAGGGATCGTTGGTAGGACGTATTCTGAGGCATCAAGGGATCACCTATTTAGTATTGGAGGGCAGCGTGGATACTCAGCAGATCACATTTAAGTGCCTGGCAGAGGGTTCATCGAACCACCTTCACAATTCTCTATTATTCCACTTTCATATAGCGCGCGGAAGAACGAACATCCATATCTTTCCGTTCGAGATCTGATTTCCCTTATTTTATCACAGTGATCATTTCTCCCTATGTAGGTCGGCGTCAACAAAATATTTTCGCATTCGGAGGAGAAAGTTGGTGATTGGAATTTCGTAAGAAGATTCTACCGCAACGAAAAACGCCTTTATTTTAATTATGTCCATCCCAAATCCTGTGTCATTTTAGTGACACTAATCCCCTACTTCGCGAAAGTACAAAACGTGCTGCCCTTCTTTGAACTTTCTCGCAGCTAACTTGAGCGTTGTCTGGGGCACCCTGCATCCTTTAGTTCATCAAAATGGGCTAATGGAGAAAAAGATATCGTTATTTAAAATTTTACTAAAACCTTCTCGTCCGTCTGTATCAGCAGGCTTATCTCTTTTATGAAGTTTTCACAGGTAAGTTAGCAAATGTTGGGGCACCGTATAGGCTTCATTTGACCAAAATCTGATCGAGGAAGGAAAAAGAATATTGTAACTGAAAGCTTAATCCATACTGATATTATAAATGCGGAAATAACTCTAACTCTTACGTTTTCATGTCTGATCTACTCAACTGATTCCGACAAAATTTGGTATGGAGATAGCTTGAACCCTGAAGAAGAAAAACAGACTACTTTAGGCAGTGTATGGTACGAGATATTTATTGTATTTTACTCTTTGACCTTTGAACTTTTCACATTTGTGAAAATGCTTTCATCGGTTGATATGTGTTTTGTGATACGAATCAAAGTAATGATTACAACGGTGATACAAAATACAATCTTATACAATCTTCTGTGTATTTAATCCATACTATTTGTTGGATAATGTACACGCTGTATAATGTACAGATACTCCAGTAGCACGATGCAGAGATGTGCACTACCGTCCATGCCCCTCTCTATGCATACCGACACATCCTGCGTTGTGACAGCATGGGAGAGGGGAGAGCGGAACGCATACGGGGAGCTAAACTTACCCGAAGGCGCAGACACGTGAAGGCAGCTGGTGTTATTACACGTACACAAGATTACTCGCTCACCATCATTCGTAATAACGAAACTAATGATATGCAAGTGTATCTGCAGGTAGCAGTCAGGAATGCAATAAAATAGTGATAATTACGATACAGTGCACGGCAGCGATATCACAAAGTTTATTCTCGAACAAATTTTGGCACTCAATAGGGACTTGTTACATTGCACACTCATATTTGACATGTGCGACCAATACTACCCTAAAGTGAAATGTAAACATGCAGTACTTTTGCATGGGAACAACCTGTCTGAATTTGTACACCATATTGTGATTAGTAGTAAAGAATTTCTGAAGAACGCAGGAGGAGTAGTTTGTGATACACTGAGGGAAGAAATACCGCAACACAAAAATATAATTAATGCAGAGTTTAAAGGTTTGCTTATTCGTGAAATGAGGTAAATATTCGTATTACAGGTCGGAGTTGCGATCTCTCAAACAGAAATTACGTTTTAATATTAATGTTACTTTGCTTGACTTTCATGGTGGCTTTCTTTTTAGTCATTTTTGGAAAGCCTTGAAGGAATAACGCTCTCTTAATTAAAACAGTTGAAATGTTTTGATCGTACGGTCGTCGGACAAGGAAACATCAGACTTCGATATTTCAATGATACTAGTTGCTGGTCTGAAAGGACATATATTAAAATACGAGACCGCTAGTAAAATGTTAGTTAACAGCCATTATCCTTCGTCAGTTTTCTGTTGCCAAATATTACTACACAAATTCAAATTCTTTATGACAAAAGGAATTAAGTTCGGTATACTGTCATTTTAAATAAAACATCGATACCTTTGATTACTTACTTTGTCAACTAAATAATTGTAGAGTATCTGGTTGATAATGCTAAGACGTTCTCAAAACTCTAACAGACAGAACAGAATAATAATAATATTTTAAAATTTTTGTCTTCTGTAATTGAAATAAAAATTATGTGAAATATTATCTCTTAAGCCTGTCACAAGTACATAAATTAATTAATTGCCGCTACGCGACATATTCATTCCGTACAGAATTTTTCTTTTCCCTTAAAAGATCTATTACAAGTAATTAAATTTCGGAAACACATTTGTCTTGGTGACGTATTTAAGTGATTAACATTGCAAGTTAATGATAACCAAGTGCAAATGTGAAATGCTGGTACATTAATGCCCGAATAAATTTCTAGATGAAAGATAAAAATTAAAAATGTTGGTGCTCTAGAGGTGCCCGAAACACTGCGGAGAATGCAGTACTTGTCAGAAGCGTTGGTAGCTTCATGCCGAATCGGCATCCGACAGTCCTACCATTCAAAAACAGTTTATTTTACAGTTATTAGCACAGCATTGGTATGACGCGAATTAGCAGCACTCGGCATTGAGCGGTTAGTGACATGTATAACCGCCAGATTGTTCAATGCAGCCATGTAAACGTGCATGCTTTGTGTCGCACAGGTGACAGTTTGTGAGATGGAGTTCCATGCCGGTTGTACGTGTTTGGTCAGTACAGGATTGGTTAATTCTGTTTGTCAATGAGGCTGGAGTTATCATTCAATGATGTCCTATACGTGCTCAACTGGAGACAGATCCGGTGATCGAGGAGGCCAAGGCAACAAGACAACACTTTGTAAAGCATATTTGGTTAGAATAGACTTATGTGGTGCAGAGGTGTCTTGTTGGAAAATACACCCTAGAATGCTATTCACGAATGGCAGTATAACAGTTCGACTTACCAGATTGATTTACAAATTTGCAGTTCAGGGCCTAAGACCTGTTCTGGAATAGCCGATTTGTAATAGTTCCTTTGTCACTGGGTGCCTACTGCAGCTGAAACTGCTACAGCGTATGGAGAACCATGCACCAGACCCATATGCCGAACACGATAGTTTCCCCTCTCACTAGTGCCACGTGGCCGCCCTACTACACGACTGAGCCGTAGTAAAATTTGCTGTTTTGAAGAGAGCCCCGCAGCGCGTAGTGTAAAGCAGTCCCTTTCCTGGCGGTGGCGCCGCTGTGGCAATCGCAGGTTTGGTGTCTCACTCTGGTGGAAAAGGGGAAAAGTTGCCTGTCCACGTGCATTTAAGGGGCGCTATGAGCTCGGCAGTGAGCCCCTCTCCTCTATCTCCTGTACACTGCTGATATGCCCAAACCTCCCCCTCCTGTTCATCTTCTCCAGTTCGCTGATGACACCGCCTTCCTAGCCCTTTATCCTACCCTTCAACGGTCCCAACGTACCCTCCAAACCCACCTTGACCAATTCACCGCTTGGTGCAACCAGTGGTTCCTCCGTGTTAATCCCTCCAAGACCCAGGCGATCATCATAGGCCGCACCACCCGTTCCTTCCGCCTCCATGATTTCTACCTCACCATTTATGGCCGTCCCATCCACCTCACTCCTACCCTCAAATACCTTGGCCTCACACTCGACCGCCACCTCACCTGGACTCCCCATCTCCTTACCATCCAACACAAAGCTCACAACCGCCTCCTGAAACTCCTGTCTGGCCAGACGTGGGGTCTGCATCCTTCCACCATCCTTCACACCTACAAATCCATGATCCGCCCCATCCTTTGTTATGCCAGCATCGCTTGGATTTCCGCCCCTCCCCGGTTCTATAAAGCTCTCTGAATCCTCGAACGCCATGCACTCCGCCTCGCCTTCCGCATCCACCTTCCATCCCCCACGCGCATCCTCTACGACCTCATCCCCTTCCCCCACCTTCTCCTTTTCCTTGAACACATCCGCACACTATATATTGTCCGCCGCCTTGATCCCCCTCACCCCCTCGTGTCTCCCTTCCTCGCCACTCCCAACCAGTTGTCGCGCCTTTACCGTTGTGTCCCTCCCTCTCTCCATCTCCACACCCTCCATCTCCTTTCCCAACACAACTTCCACCGTCTACCCCTCCCGGATGATGAGCTTCGCCCTGACATCTATCCTTCCTACCAACTCTAACCCCCTCTTCCTGCCTCCTCCTCAGGGCTCCCTCTCCTCCCCCTCCCTCCTTCTGAGCGGATTTCCCCTCCTACTCCCCCTCCATCTCTTGTGCCTCCTTTCAGTGTCTCTGCGCTCCCTCCTGCCCTGTCTTCCCTTTTCCTCTCCCGCCCCATGTGTCTCCTGCCTCTTCGTGAACCCATGGTTGCCCCTCCTCTCTTCATTCCGCCGCTTCCCCAGCTGCCCCATGCTCTCCCCTCCTTTTCCATCCTCTTTGACCTTTCCCTCGGCAGGTCCCACCTGGTAGTTTTATTCTTCGTCATGTGTGCTCCAAGTGGGTTTTAAGTGTGTTGTTTCGGGGTGTTTTTCATACTGTGGCCAACTTTTCACCTGTGCATGCGCATCCAGTGTCTTCTCTGTGTTTTAAGAATCGCCAACTGTGTTTTTTAACTTTCTGGTGACTTTTTTAACTGTCCCCAATGAACGTCTACATGTCAGTGTATTTTTTACCTCCATTTTCTCCCCTTACTCTGTTTTATGTTCCCCTTTTTAACCTCCTTATGTATGTATTATTTTATTCCTGTTTTAGTTGTCGTGTCACTCGGCTGAAGAGCGGCGGATTGTGCTGCTGACAGCCCTCCCCTGTCCATATGGGGCAGGGGAATGAAATCACAATAAAGAAAAAAAAAACTCGGCAGTGAGTCAGTCTGTCAGTCTCGGCTAGTCTGTTCAGTTGGTCAGGCGGAGTGAGTCTGGGTCAGTCACGCGCCACCGGTTGCTGGTCTGTCTCTCGTTCGCATTAGTGGGGCAGTCAGTGTCTGTTTGTCGTCCGGAGTGCTAGTATGTGTTAGGTCGCCAGTCTGTTCGAGTTTGTTCAGGCAATGGTCATTGGCGGTTGGGTCAATCGGTTGGACGGTGGCGCACTGAGACACAAGATGACTTGTCCGTCTTGAGCGTCGGCGCATGCGAGGTCGCCACGTGGCAGCCAGTGGGTCGCGCCGTATAGCGAGGGGTAGTGGCTTCGCGGCCGACACGAGAGCAACAGGAGTCAACCCACGACATCGGTCTGGCCAGCGCGAGCTCCGACGCCGTGAGACGGCAGATAGGCGCGCCTTCCTGCGTCCGTTGAAGAGGCTGGCAGCGGACGGTTCGGGAGAGCGTTGGGGGTGTTGCGCCAGGTCTTCGCTTGCCATCGCAGTTTATTTGAGTTTAAGTGATTCGTGATATGTTGTTTCATTTACTTGTCAAATTCTACTACTTTTCTTGGTCAGTCTCTAGTCCCCAGCTTGCTCGTCTGTCTCCCGTCCGCATTTGTTAGGCAGTTAGTGTCTGTCTGTCTGTCGGTCGGTCTGTCGTACGTATGTCGTATGTTTGTCGGATTGGGTGTTAACGAATTTATTGCTTAAGGTGTAAAGGCCGAATTCCTGAAATATGTTTTTATCTTCCCCATCGTCTTGAGAGGCGGTAATGTGTAATGTAGAGCATGTTTGTACATTTTATATAAGACTGCAATTCATGGGTTTTTATTTAAATGGTGGTTTTAGTACATAAAGTTGCCACCCTTCCACTGTAAGAGTTCTTTTAAAAACGAGTTGCACTTTCGGTGGCGAATAATTTTTAATGTGAGTGTTTTGTACCATTTCCATCCCTCCTACGGGGTGCATAGTTTATGTGTTTGTGTGAGTTGTTAAAATGTTTTGTTTATAGTAATCTGGTGTGTTGAAGATTTGCACCAGTGTAGTCTTTCAGAGGTTGTTGTGAGCGGTCGTGACTACGGCCGTATTAAAAGGGAGCGACAAGCCCGAAAGCTAATAACGTCAAAAAAAAAAATAAAATAAAAGTTATTGCTGCCTCTGAATAAATTGTAACTTGATAATTACAGGGTGCTTTCTGATTATAATTTAAATCTGTTTCAGAAGAAGGGTGGCTTTTAGGAATAAATTCCCATTTATTGAAAAAAATGTAATTTGTTTTCATCAGTTACCCACAGGCAACTACTTCCACGCTCACATAGTGTGATTAAATGTGTTAATATTCTTGATGAATCGCTAGTAAATAAAGAAAATTCTTTAAGACAAGATTTCGAAAGTAAATTCACGGTTCAACAACCTCGTTCAAATTCAGTGAGATTTTGATAATGGCGTCTTTGTCGCCTTAAAAGGCATTCTTGACTAACATCAATTCACCATGCACAATCTCAAAGATAGTGAACGGTAACGATCCTCTCAGTGGCGGTAGTTGCTCCACTCTTACGCGACTGGCGTGAAATCTGAACAGATATCGTCTTTCGGGTGTAGGAACACGCCCACCAACTTTCGTTTATGTAGCAAAATTCTTTGTTGGTGTTACGATTTTTTTTAGTTATGAGATGTGTGCTTAAACATAAAAGGGAAGCACTCGGCTTAGGTGTAGGTAATAAGGAGGCAGTCCTTTTTATCTGGGTAGCCCGCCGGGAGAGGCTGTTTCGCACGAATAGGCCCGACGTCGCAGCAGGGACCCTGTAGGCTAGGCGAGGGCGATGAGCAAATACCCCGGCGGCCAGGGGTTCCGGGAAAATACGTTTATGGAAATTGTTTCCTATTAAAGGGCTCTTGTCTCTGAGACTGAGGCAGCCAGCAAGCCACAGCTTACTAAGTCACTGACAGGCATAAGGCTTTCACGAGGATACCGTTCTGCATATTAAACAGTATCGGAGCTCACAGAAATTATCGGAGCAGCTCTTAGACATATTATCCCTTAGGCGAAGTTGCTTCCCCAAATTCGCCACAGGCTGCCTCTCAGTTACTGTAAGCGATTTCACTTTGGGTATTTTAGACCCTGCTCGACTTCCAAAATACGCATCTGAAGATAAGAAAGAGAGTATATCCCATCCAATATCCGGTAAATCGGTAATCCTTGTAAACTCCTGTTAACTCAAACACTGCTCTGATTGTTAAACGGCGATCTTGTCGAACAAGTTTACCGATTTTTTCAATGTTTGCATCAGTTTTTGCTGACAATGGTCTGCCAGTGCGAGTGTCATCGCTGGTGTCTTCGCGGCCATCTTTAAATCGTTTAAACCACTCAAACACTTGTGTTCGCGATAAACAATCATCGCCGTACACTTGTTGTAACATTACAAACGTTTCACTTGCAGATTTTCCTAGTTTGAAACAAAATTTGATGTTTACACGCTGTTCTTTCTGTACACTCAACATTTTCCGACGCACAGACAAAACGTCAACTACTTAAAACAGACGCCACGGGCAGACTGAGTGCAGGAGGCAGATGAAACTCGAGCAGTAGGCGGAGCGAGAGTCACGTGACAGGCCACGCGACTTTCAGCCTTATTGCATTCGTTTTATTGTTTCACCAGTACTAGTCCGGTTTTTTTCTAGCCACACCTCGTACATCACAATGTAGGTCTTTGTCCCCATTGCATCTCCACTTTTTTTTTTAACTGTGAGTAGCCTCGCTTATCATTCCACCAATTTTGATTTCAAGGATTCTTTTCAATATTTCACAATATTACATACACTTGGTAACAAAGTAATTCTTGTATTTACTTACTTCGAACTGCGAGTGTTTATATTTATAAATGACATTCTGTTGGAAATATTGTGATTTTGAAGCAGTGTCTGATTTTCACTTTCTTATTAATTTTTTTCTCTTTTCATTCTCGATATCCAGCCCATTAAAGAGCTGTATTTCCTTTCAGCCAAGTATCAGGCAAGCTGACGGTGCAGCAGACGAGACATCCGAACTGGGAATGAATAGGAGGGGCATACTATAGTTGAGTCGGCCTGAAGTTGATCCTTGATATTTGTAGGGGGCTGAGGGCGGCAGCTTCGTGGGCCTATGTCACCCAGTAATGTATGCGATTTTGTAATTGTCTCTGTGGCAGTGCCCCCAGTGTTGTCGCAACTCTGTAGACGGCTACTGTTTCCTCCAACAGCCGTTAGCGCTTCGCAGTTGAAAGCTGGCAACAGCGCGGCGAGCTATCTCGGCTATGGTTGCGGCAGACTTTTCACCAAGGAAAACATCCCGAAAACCTTGATCACAGCTTTACATTGGAACCATATTACTGTATTTCTGGCACATCAGCTGTGACGCAGCTGATGGAAATAACCACTTACTAAGAAGTAACAGTTACTGTTATAACCTCGCGTCTGATACTGTCAGTTATTCTAACAATTACTAGTAGCGCGTTATGCCATCTGTTTATTGAAGTGTGTACTACGCTTTTGCATCATCTGAGACCTGACCATGGAAAACGAATCGAGCAGAGGGACTGACTATCTGTAAGGTTTTGGGTAGCTCATGGAAACAACTCATACTGTGCTCCATCAGACTATCAAAGTGTGTACTGCATTTTAGCGCAATCCAATGGAAATAACGATCGGTAGATGACTACAGGCTATTTCTCTGTCTCAGTTACAACCATGTGGTAGTAACTGTCAGACTACACGCCATCAGTAGATGAGGATACATGTAAGTTATTTTTCTGTGGCAGTTACTTCTCGGTCACAGCTCTTTTTCTCTGGGAGCTACGGTACAGGCTACCATTACAGGTAATCTGGAAGTTGATAATCGTGTCCCAGACTCCAGTAGATCGTTGCAGACGATTCTAGAGAGAACAGATGTTGTTGTTGTTGTGGTCTTCAGTCCTGAGACTGGTTTGATGCAGCTCTCCATGCTACTCTATCCTGTGCAAGCTTTTTCATCTCCCAGTACCTACTGCAACCTACATCCTCCTGAATCTGCTTTGTGTATGCATCTCTTGGTCTCCCTCTACGATTTTTACCCTCCACGCTGCCCTCCAATACTAAATTGGTGATCCCTTGATGCTTCAGAACATGTCCTACCAACCGATCCCTTCTTCTGGTCAAGTTGTGCCACAAACTTCTCTTGTCCCCAATCCTATTCAGTACTTCCTCATTAGTTATGTGATCTACCCATCTAATCTTCAGCATTCTTCTGTAGCACCACATTTCGTAAGCTTCTATTCTCTTCTTGTCCAAACTATTTATCGTCCATGTTTCACTTCCATACATGGCTACACTCCATACGAATACTTTCAGAAATGACTTCCTGACTCTTAAATCAATACTGGATGTTAACAAATTTCTCTTCTTCAGAAACGCTTTCCTTGCCATTGCCAGCCTACATTTTATATCCTCTCTACTTCGACCAACATCAGTTATTTTGCTCCCCAAATAGCAAAACTCCTTTACTACTTTAATACTTATGAGAAAAGTTATATACTGTATTATAATTTGATATGTATTTTAAATAAATGTCAATGGTCATTTTCTTAATTTTCAAATCATTTCGTCTTAAATGTCCTCAAACTGGCCGTGAGTTCACCAACTGCCCAATGTGCTGCGTCTCTTATTTGACAAATATGAATTCTTCATTACTAACCAAATTACATTTCTTCAGTGACGTCAGATTCATCAAACTCATCTTTCCATGCTTCCTGCGTCTTAAATTTATCCTTATATTTTCACTAGTTTTATCCCACAGCACTGGTTCAGATTGCAGTGCAGGAATCAGCCAATCTCCATTTCATCTCTCATTTTAACAGAAAAACTGCGACCAGAACTGTAAGAATGATAATAAGAGATAATTTTTAAAGACATCGACTCGCTATCAGGTTAAAACACAAACTGAACCGTACGTGTGTGAACGCCTTGACTGCATTCTGTTCCTGGACGTGAGTTCTAACCTTACAGGAACTTGATGAAATCCATTCGGGTCCACAGAGTATTCGGCGCCGAACAGCGACAGCACAGTTTTAACACAAACAGTAGTGAAACGGCGAAAAGTGCAACCATCTGACAAGAAAAAAACGGAGATCTTGCTATTTTTAAATACTGTTAATTCATATTTCCTGGTCACTAAACGTGGTGGTGAATTTTTCAATACGGATAGGGAAACATAATTAAAGTAACATCCCATCTCCTGTTAATATCAGTCTATAATAATATGATGTCAATGCAGTGTAATACATACCGTTCGCGGTAGCAGAGTCGTATTTGTATAGTCGAAAATCGTGTTAAGACGAGACATGATTTGTAGCCGTATGTGTTTATGTTCTAAAAGAACTGATTATGATTATATCTACGTGCTTGGCTCTTACTATTGATGCTTTACGCCGATTGAAGATCGTTTCACGAGTTTTTTAGAGGATTACGGACTCATTTTAATACTTTCAAAACTAGACATGATCTTTGCATTATGGAGATTAGGTGTCACTTCTCGTTATAAACGTCCGTTCCGCCTTGTCTTTGGTTCTACGCCTATCATATTTATCTTTCCTGCTTCCTAAGTATCACAATGTCCACCTGTGAGGCTTTCTTCTCATTTATGAGCATATCATAAACTACTGCGTATCGTTCTTGATAGGGTTGGCCCTACTCTTATTTATAAGCCACTTCTTGTTCCTGGGGAGTGAAAATAAACAAATACTCTATGGAAAAAACCATAACGCGTGCATATTTGACCACAAAACATTATGTACTATCAGTAAAATGTAATTACCTGTTCGTTTATACCCACGTAACGCAACTTAATGCGATCCAGAACGTTACCTTGCTTTCAAGAACTTCTTATGACATACTAATTTTAACAATTTCTTGCCTGTTTATACATGACCTTTTTAATTCCATACACGTGCGCGTTTCCTTACTCAATCTAGTAAATGACCGCAAAAATATACAGTTATGCACATTTTCGTGAAGTTTAAGTAGGAAACTAAGTAGGTCTTATTGAAAAAGTTGTCGATTGGTTATCTGCAAACGAGAAACGTCCACACATTTTTATAAAACAGTAACATCATGAAATGTTGGTTAAGATTTTGAGATTCTCATTAAGAGCCGAAGTTCTGAAGATCCTGTGAATAGACTGAGATGTGAAACATTTAATAGCATTCCCGAAAGTATAACTAGCCATCCCTAAAATGAGCGTTTGTTATTCATAACATTATTGACTTCCCTCTCAGCACCCTTTGGGAAGCGAAAAAGGGATTTTTCCCGGATTATATTCTTGATTGGTGCTATACTTTATAAACGCCGAAATAGGATCGCATTTTAATGTGCTTCTACCTTCCACATTCATATACACAATCATTTCGCAGTTTGTTATGTATACGAGCATACAGGCCAGCCGCTTCGCAGTGCTGCAGTAGCGAAGTAGCAGAAAATTTCTCGGAATTTTGTAACTTATACGTTTCACTCTGGCGAGATGTTGGGCCGCAGGGACCATTTTCGCCAAGCTGCAGGATTCTTGATAGAAACTCGCATGCCGGACAAGAGTGTCACTTCATATGCGCACTACTTTATACTGTCACGTAGAAGAAGGTGTAATTAGATGAATGACGAACACTAAGTTCACCTAACGAAGGTTTATTCAGTACTTGCACATACACGAGCGCGGAGGGAACTGCCTCCGGCCAGAGCACATACATTATTTATACATCTACCGAACATTCGAGTAAAAGGGTTCTTGACATTTGTGGATACTTCTAGAATGTACTCGAACCGAATATAGAAATTAAAATTGCACAATCCAAGCGAGTTTTGAACTCACGACTCTCCATGCAACAGTTTAGTATCAAAACCCGTACACCATGGTGCTACTCAGCTGCTTGCGCGACAGTACAATAAACCCAAGATTAATGCTTTTTTGATTTCACAATGAGTAGGTAAAACATTATCAGAATCGTCCATCAGCGAATCAATTCTTTAATCAATCAGAACATTATTCCGATTGAGATTTCATATTTTTTAAAGTAAAGAGTAAATTATATTACATTTTCAGTCTCATCAGTTTAGTATATACAGAGACTATCTTTCATATTTCAAGATCAACAGTTTAACTCACTAAAAATAATAATAATTCTTTTTAGTCAGGCAGTTAACCTAGAACGAACATTACATACTTCTTAGTCGTTTAAGAGACACAGCAAAGGACTTGAAAGGGCAGATGAAATGAATGGACAACATCTTCAGAGGTGGGTATAAGATGAAAATCTTCAAAAGCAAAAACGGATAATGGAATGTAATAGAATTAAATCAGCTGATACTGAGGGAATTAGATTAAGAACGAGATAGTTAAAGTAGCAGACGATTTTTGCTATTTGGGCTGCAAAATAACTGATGATGGCCGAATAAGAGAATTTGTTAAAGTCGACTATAGGATTAAGTGTTTGGAAGTTTTTTCTGAGAATATTTCTATGAGTGTAGCCATGTATCGAAGTGAAACATGGACGAAAAACAGCTTAGATAGGAAGAGAATAGGAGTTTTTGAAATGTGGAGCTATAGAAGAATACTGAAGATTTAATGGATAGATCACATAACTAATGAGTCGGAGAAAAGAAGTTGGTGGCGCAACTTGAGTAGAAGAAGAGATCTGTTTATACATAGGACACATTCTGAGACATACTACTTTAGTATTAGAGGGAAGAGTGGGAGGTAAAAATCGTAGAGAGACCAACAGATGAATACAATCATCAGATTCAGAAGGATGTAAGTTACAGAAGTTATTCAGAGATGAAGGACAGAGTAGCTTGGACAGCTGTATCAAACCGGTCTTCAGACTGCAGTCTACAACAAAAACAGTCGTTTAAAAGTTCCCGACAGTTTCTACTGGGGTAGAGACATATTTCTCCATATTAGATCTTTACCGTAGTTTTTCTTTACCTGTAATTATAAGGTTCAGTTTATTGCTGTTGAGAATGTAACTAACTTTTCCGTCGTTGAATTAGCGAGGAGTATCAGGTGTATATTTCCGTATTCTTTGATGTTGTTTATAGTTTCCATCATAGGTTTGAATTATCTCAGATGAAGTCATTTTTGTCAGTACAGAATCTATTTGACAGCTGTTCGCACCGAAGGCGCTTACTACCGCATATTTAAAATCGCATTGCCTTAGAGTTAAGGAGGGGGTCAAAACTTCCGATGCAAAGCTTTTCAATAATAAATGCCGTAGAAAGAAGTAACCCAGATTTCGCAACGTTTTTGCACTCATTTGCCAGAGACATTATAAATATGGTTATATATGTATCATATTAGTGTAATTATTTCTATCTTATACAATTTTTTTTTGAGATAGCGCATCAGTTTAAATAGACTTGAATAGTTGGCTTATAACGCTGCAGTGTGCGTAGGAGAAATCTCACACACACTACAAGTGCAGTTTAATCGTATTATCTCTTTGCGTATTAAAAAAAAATTAAAGGTCATTTTTCACTGTGATTGTAATAAAACCTGACAAATATCCCATAATATTCAAACGTAAACGCTACATTGAAACAAATCACATAATTTAAATCTGTCATTGGTTGTCTGTGGTTTGATTTTGTCTCTAATATCTTAAAAAATGAATCAAAGACTGGGGATTACTTACTTTTCACCAAATTCTAAAGAAAAAAATGGAGCAATATTAGTTTATTTCCCGACAATATGTCATCCAGTAGAAACAAAATAAAGTCTTTCAACGTAAGAGAATTCCGAAATATGTGATTTCCTTACAAGGTAGTTTCATATTAGCTAGTATTTGTGGACATGTAATACACATATTTTAAGGCATCCAGCTGCGTAAAGTATCAAAGGGCATAAAGGAATCGTTCTCGGGGCTCCGTTGAGGAAGATGCGTTCGTTACGGCAAGAAGCAATGTAGAAAGTAAGTGGGATTGTGGATACACTTAGCTACGTTGCAGTACCAGATTCGATACGGTGCTGCTAATGATACCAGTACCTAAATTTATATCGGCACCTCAATAATATCTGAATATCGATACCGACCGGTTCTCAAACATGATGTACGGAAATTATGCTACGGTTACATGAACCAATTTGAGTTTAAATTCTGTCGCAGATATAGACAGTAAAGGAGAAATATTTCAGCCGAAAACAAAATTTAGGCCTTGACATAAGTGTTATGCTGCTCAAACCTGACATTAAATAGCACAACGTTAGGAACTTTTCAGGAGGGCATAAGCACTTATTAACAATAAACCTTTTTTCAATCCAAGGCTGAATATGCTAATTATAGAATGTTTTAATGACCCTTTTAGTGTGTAAAATCAAAAATTAATCGACACTTACAAACAAACACGTACTTGTATACATACTGGAACATGTTGCCGAAATCAGACATGTTTACTCATTGGCGACTCCATAGAGTGCTTCTAATTGTATTTAGATACGTTTATTACACGCTGAAAATGGTATGTAATTTCGGCTACCACATTTGTGCTTCCTGCATACTGTATAAATACCGCATACATTTTAACTGTCGTTAAACTGTAACTGAGAGCTTTACATAAAATTTTTCTTTTTAAAAAAAAAAAAAAAGGTATTACATTTCCGGTTTCAACGAACTACATCATCATTTTCAAATGTAAATCATCAGTTGAAGAATATACAATGGGAATTGTGGCCATACATCGGACAACAATTACGAAAAATAATGGGACCAGGCAACCAAGGCAATGGTGATACAGCCAAGTCACTACAAATTATGCTCATGCTCGCCCAACCGTTCATCCCATGTCTTAATGTAGAATAGATAAAAACTACACCAGGGTAAAAATTGTCAAGAATTCTTGCAATGTGTCCTGCTGTGACACAACGATCGTATGGCTAATAGAAACTCACAAGTCGTAAGTGTATCAAGCACAGCAAACTTCCACATGAAATGCAGCACATAATTTTACTAAGTTCCAAGAAAAGAATGCCAAAACCCACTGTACTCTCATGTAGGACTAACGACAGTAAGAAATGTACTGCAAAGATACATCTCATTACCCAGTATCGAAGACGAACGACTTAATTATCTTTGAAGTAACGTGTGAGGCATCTACGTAGGATTCTTTGAGTTCAGTGTCAACCGACCAATCAGGTCACTGTCAGCTTCGCTAGGAATGCTGGGTCGCGAGTGTGAGTAAGCACCCTTTTGAACCGCCTTCTTCAGGAAGTTCGTGTTTGTTGTTGAAGACGTAACTCGGTTGCCTGCATGAAATGCACACTCGCAAAGCGATTAGCTAATCGTTCACAGCAAAAGTGCGGTTCATTCTTAAATATTTTCTTGATTATCATAGCAAAATTCCGGTAACTTTCATAGATTGTATGCGTGTCTCATTTCGTGGCTCGGTACAGAATCTTATTTCCACAATCCATTTGAATGGCAGAACAGTCAATTTAGTCATACTCTCTATTAGTGAACCTCTGTAAACGTTTTGCTATTTATATGGATCATACGTCCTATGAGTTTCGTATTTTTGGAATTTCGCGCATCACTGGTTTTCTGGGCGCCAGTAATAGTTGTGCATTGTGATTTGTTCATTTTTCTGAAATGAATTAAGTGAACTTACATTGTGATATTCTTTCGAGTCATTTTCCTTGTTATCCGCTTTCCTATTGAAAACAAACTAGGCCACTTTGCACACTACAGTTGGAATACGATTACTTAACGCGAAACGTATTATATGGGCAACCTCAGGTGATTCAAATTATGATTGTCGCACTGCAGTTTACATCAGCAACAGCAGTAATCATTACACCATCAGACTTCACACTTCCGTGCACGCTCTTCAAGGTAGGGTTCTGGTGCTGATGCAGATGACAGGGACAAAGAGCACTATTCCACAGAAAACCTGTTTATTCGATGGTATACATTTGTGTATCACTATAAGACACCGGGTCACATGCATATTTGATCGGTAAATGTCTATAAGCCAGTCTGCTTAAAGACATTTATTATTGGCAAGATATTTGATGCGATTGTAAATGTTCACTTAATTGCAGTATTCCCTTTGGTATGCCACTGTAGATCGTTGGGATAGTGAAATACTGCCTAGGTAATTTTCTACAAACTTTTTGCAAATAAACTTGCGATTGGATTCTTGGGTAGAGATCTTGTGTAAGAGACGGCACGTATTTAAATCAGATCTTACTCGAATTTACTTTACTAGGTACTCTGTTTCACCTAACCAACCAGGAATCAATCAACCTAACATATACAGTGTCCAGTCAAGTTAATGTGATCACCTGTCAAAGACCAGAATAGTCACCTTCTGTACCGGAGATCGCTACGAGACGTTCAGGAAGTGAGTCCATTAAGATCTAGAAGGCAGATGTGGAACCATTCTAACTCATGCTGTGACCAGCTGCGCTAGATTTCTGTGCCTGTAGTATTCAATCCCGATGCAAATTCTGTGTTTCATCGTAAATGTGAAGGTCAAAGGATTACAGTACACCTGCAGTGGTGCATCGGAAACTACTACTGGACTGCAAGGAAAGGTTTCAAGCACAGGCCGTTTGCAGTGTTACTTCCCTGGAAAGAAGACGGCAAGGTGCCTGTTGTATTGAAACCCGGTGCAATTTATGTAATTCATCGTCAATGCGAAGGTCAAAGGGTTACAGTACACCAGCAGTGGTACATCGGAAACTACTACTGGACTCCCAGCAAAGACTCCAAGCACAGACCGTTTGAAACGTTACTCCCCCGAACGGAAGTCGGCATGGTACCTGTTGCATTCAATCGCGCTGCAATTTCTGTGTTTCATCGTCAATGTCATGGTCCAAGGGTTACTGTAAACCTGCAGTGGTGCATCGGAAACTACTACTGACCCACAGGAAATGTTTCAATCACAGACTGTTTGAAGCGTTTACCCCTGGATAAGGGAGTAAAGCTTCAAACGCTCTGTGCTTGGATCCATTCCTTGGACTCGAGTAGTAGTTTCCGAGGCACTACTGCTGATTTACTGTAACCCTTGGACCTTCACATTGACGATGAAACACAGAAATTGCATCTGGATACAATACAACAGGCACCATGCCGTCTTCATTCCAGGGGAGTAACACTGTAAACGGTCCGTGCTTGAAACCTTTCCTTAGAGTCCAGCAGTAGTTTCCGATGCATCACTGCAGGTTTAATGTAACCGTTGGACCCTCACACTGCCGACGATGCACAGAATTTGCATCGGGATTTAATACAACAGGCACCAGATGAAATTTCTATAATTCATCGTCAATATGAAGATCCAAGAGCTACAGTAAACCAGCAGTGGTACATCGGAAACTACTATTGGACACCCACAAAGATTCCTAGCAAAGACCGTTTGAAGCGTCACTCCCCTGGAGAGAAGTCGGCATGGTGCCTGTTGTATTCAATCCCGATGCAATTCTTGTGTTTCGTCGTCAATATGAAGGTCCACGGCTTACAATAAACCTGCAGTTGTGCCTCGGTAACTACTACTGGAGTCCATGGAATGATTCCAAGCAAAGACCGTTTGGAGCGTTACTCGCGAGGACAGTCGTTGGTATGGTGGCTGTTTAATTCAATCCCGATGCAATTTCTGTGTTTCATCGTCAATGCGAAGGTCAAAGGGTTACAGTACGCCTGCAGTGGTGCATCGGAAACTACTGCAGGACTGCAAGGAAAGCTTTCAAGCAGAGACCGTTTGCGGTGTTACTCCCCTGGAAAGAAGACGGCATGGTGCCTGTTGTAATGAAACACGATGCAATTCCTGTAGATCATCCTCAATATGAAATCCAAGAGGTACAGTAAACCAGGAGTGGTAAATCGGAAACTACTACTGGACTTCCAGCAGAGATTACAATCACAGACTGTTTGTAGCGTTACTAAAATGGTTCAAATGGCTCTGAGCACTATGGGACTCAACTGCTGAGGTCATAAGTCCCCTAGAACTTAGAACTACTTAAACCTAACTAACCTAAGGACATCACACACATCCATGCCCGAGGCAGGATTCGAACCTGCGACCGTAGCAGTCGCACGGTTCCGGACTGCGCGCCTAGTACCGCGAGACCACCGCGGCCGGCTGTAGCGTTACTCACCTGGACAAAAGTCTCCATGGTGCCTGTTGCATCAATCCCGATGAACTTTCTGTGCTTCGTCGTCAATGTAAATTTCCAAGGGTTACAGTAAACCTGCAGTTGTGCCTTGGAAACTACTGCTGGAGTCAAGGAATGGTTCCATCACAGACCGATTGAAGCGTTACACGCCTGGACAGTCGTCGGTATGATGGCTGTTGTATTCAATCCCAATGCAATTTCTGTGTTTCATCGTCATTCAGAAGGTCCAAGGGTTACATTAAACCTGCAGTTGTGCCTCGGAAACTACTACTGGAGGCCAAGGAATGGTTCCAAGTACAGACCGTTTGAAGCGTTACTCCCCTGGACAGAAGTCGTTAGGGTGGCTGTTGTATTCAATCACGATGCTATTTCTGTGTTTCATCGTCAATGCAAAGGTCAAAGGGTTACAGTACATCTCCAGTAGTGTCCGCCCCGGTAGCTGAGTGGTCAGCGTGACAGACTGTCAATCCTAAGGGCCCGGGTTCGATTCCTGGCTGGGTCGGAAATTTTCTCCGCTCAGGGACTGGGTGTTGTGTTGTCCTAATCATCATCAATTCATCCCCATCGACGCGCAAGTCGCCGAAGTGGCGTCAAATCGAAAGACTTGCACCAGGCGAACGGTCTACCCGACGGGAGGCCCTAGCCACACGACATTTCAGTAGTGCATCGGAAACTACTACTGGACAGCAAGGAAGGGTTTCAAGCACAGACCGTTTGCAGTGATACTCCCCTGGAAAGAAGTTGGCATGGTGCCTGTTGTACTGAATCCGATCCAATTTCTGTAATTCATCGTCAATATGAGTATCCAAGAGCTACAGTAAACCAGCATTGGTACATCGGAAACTACTACTGGACTCCCAGCAATGACTCCATCCACAGACTGTTTGAAACGTTACTCCCCTGGACGGAAGTCGGCATGGTGCCAGTTATATTCAATCGCGATGCAATTTCTGTGTTTCGCCGACTATGTGAAGGTCCAAGGGTTAAAGTAAATTTGTAGTAGTGCCTCGGCAACTGTTCCCGGAGTTCAAGGAATGGTTCAAAGCACAAACCGTTTGCGGCGTTACTCGCCTGGACAGTCGTCGGTATGGTGCATGTTGCATTGAATCCCGATGCAATTTCTGTAATTCATCGTCAATGCGAAGGTCAAAGGGTTACAGTACACCAGCAGTGGCACATCGGAAACTACTACTGGACTCCCAACAAAGACTCCAAGCACAGAAAGTTTGAAACGTTACTCCCCTGGACAGAAGTCGGCATGGTACCTGTTGTGCAATTTCTGGGTTTCGTCGTCAATGTGATGGTCCAAGGGTTACTGTAAACCCGCAGTGGTGCATCGGAAACTACTACTGACCCACAGGCAATGTTTCAATCACAGACCGTTTGAATCGTTTACCTCTGGACAGAAGCCGGCATGGTGCCTGTTGTATTCAATCCTGATGCAATTTCTGTGTATCGTCGGCAATGTGAAGGTCCAATGGATACAATAAACCAGCAGTGGTGCCTCGTAAATTCCTGCTGGAGTCCAAGGAATGGTTCGAACCACAGACCGTTGAAGCGTTACTCACCTGGAAAGAAGTCGGTATGATGGCTATTGTATTCAATCCCGACGCAATTTCTGTGTTTCAACGTCAATGTGAAGGTCCAGGGGTTACTGTAAACCTTCAGTGGTGCATCGGAAACTACTACTGCACTCCAAAGAAAGGTTTCAAGCACAGACCTATTGCAGTGTTACTTCCCTGGAAAGAAGACGTCATGGTGCCTGTTGTACTGAAACTCGATGCAATTTCTGTTGTTCATCGTCAATATTAAGGTCCAAGAGCTACAGTAAACCAGCAGTGGTACGTCGGAAACTACTACTGGACTCCCAACAATGATTGCAAGCAAAGACCTTTTGAAGCGATATTCCCTTGGCCAGAAGTCGGCATGGTGCCTGTTGTATTCAATCCCGATGCAATGTTTGTGTTTTGTCGTCAATGTGAAGGTCCAAGGGTTACTGTAAACATGCAGTGGTGCATCGGAAACTAATACTGAGCTACAGAATATGTTCCAAGCACAGACCGATTGAAGTGTTACTCCCCTGTCCAGAAGACGGTATGTTGCCTGTTGTATTCAATCCTGATGCAATTTCTGAGTTTCATCGTAAATGAGAAGGTTAAAAGGTTACAGTACACCAGCAGTGGTATATGGGAAACTATTACTGGACTGCAAGGAAAGGTTTCGAACACAGACTGTTTGCAGTGTTACTCCCCTGGAAAGAAGACGGAATGGTCCCTGTTGTATTGAAACCCGATGCTATTTCTGTAATTCATCGTCAATATGAATGTCCAAGAGCTGCAGTAAACGAGCAGTGGTAAATCGAAACTGCTACTGGACTTCCAGCAGAGCTTCCAATCACAGACTGTTTGAAACGTAACTCCCCTGGAGAGAAATCGGCATCGTGCCTGTTGCATCAATCTCGATGCACTTTCTGTGCTTGATTGTCAATGGGAAGGTCCAAGGTTTACAGTAAACCTGTAGTTGTGCCTCGGAAACTACTACTGGAGTCCAAGGAATGGTTCCAAGCTAATACCGTTTGAAGCGTTACTGGCGTGGACAGTGTCGGTATGGTAGCTGTTGTATTCAATCCCAATGCAATTTCCGTCTTTCATCGTCAATGTGAAGGTCCAAGGGTTAGAGTAAACCTGCAGTTGTGCCTCGCAAACAACTACTGCACTCCAAGGAATGGTTTCAAGCACAGAACGTTTGAAGCGTTACTCGCCTCGACAGAAGATGGTGGCTCTTGTATTCAATCTCGGTGCAATTTCTGTTTCATCGTCAATGTGAAGGTCCAAGGGTTACGCAAACATGCAGTGGTCCATCGGAAACTAGTACTGACCCACGATAAATGTTCCAAGCACAGACCGTTTGAAGCGTTATTCGCCTGGGCAGAAGACGGTATGCTGCCTGTTGTATTATATCCCGATGCAATTTCTGTGTTTCATCGTTAATGCGAAGGTCAAAGGGTTACAGTACACCTGCAGTAGTGCATCGGAAACTACTACTGTACTGCAAGGAAAGGTTTCAAGCACAGATCGTTTGTAGTGTTAACTCCCCTGGAAAGAAATGGTCTTGGTGCCTGTTGTATTGAAACCAGATGCAGTTTCTGTAATTCATGTCAGTATCAATGTCCAAGAGCTGCAGTAAACCAGCAGTGGTACATCGGAAAGTACTACTGGACTGCGAGGAAAGACTCCAATTAAAGACCGTTTGAAACTTTACTCCCCTGGACAGAAGGCGGCATGGTGCCTGTTGTATTCGATCACGATGCAATTTTTATGCTTCGTCGTCAATGTGAGGGTCCAAGGGTTACAGTAAATCGGCAGTTGTGCCTCAGAAACTACTACTGGAGTCCAAGAAATGGTTCGAGTCACAGACCGTTTGAAGCGTTACTCACCTGGACAGAAGTCGATATGGTGCCTATTGTATTCAATCCCGATGCAATTTCTGTGTTGCATCGTCAATGTGAAGGTCAAAGGGTTACAGTACACCTGCAGAGGTGCATCGGAAACTTCTACACGACTGCAAGGGAAGGTTTCAAGCACAGATCGTTTGTAGTGTTACTCCCCTGGACAGAAGACGGCATGCTGCCTGTTGTATCAATCCCGATGCACTTTCTGTGCTTCGACGTCAATGTAAAGGTGCAAGGGTTGCAGTAAACCTACTGTTGTGCCTCGGAATCTACTGCTGGAGTTCGAGGAATAGTTCCATCACAGACCGATTGAAGTGTTACTCCCCTGGACAGAAAACGGTACGGTATTCTATCCCAATGCAATTTCTGTGTTTCATCATCAATGTGAAGGTCCAAGGGTTACAGTAAACCAGCAGTAGTGCCTCGGAAACTACTACTGGAGTCCAATGAATGGTTCCAAGCACAAACGGTTTAAAGCGTTACTCCCTGGGGCTGAAGACGGTATTTTGAATGTTGAATTCAATCCCGATGCATTTCTGTATTTCATAGTCAATGCGAAGATCAAAGGCTTACAGTACACCTGCAGTGGTGCATCGGAAACTACTCCTGGACTGCAATGAAAGGTTTCAAACACTGATCGTTTGCATTGTTACTCCCCTCGAAGGAATACGGCATGGCGCCTGTTCTATTGAAAACCGATGCAATATCTGTACTTCATCGTCAATGCGAAGGTCAAAGGGTTGCAGTACATCTGCAGTGGTGCATTGGAAACTACAACTGGACTGTAATGAAAGGTTTCAAACACAGACCGTTTGCATTGTTACTCCCCTGGAAAGAAGACGTCATGGTGACTTTTGTATTCAATACCGATGCAATTTCTGTAGTTTATTGTCAGTATGAAGGACCAAGAGGTACAGTAAACCAGCAGTGGTACATCGGAAACTACTTCTGGAGTCCCAGCAAAGATTCCTAGCACAGACCGTTTGAAGCGTTACTCGCCTTGACATAAGTCGGCATGGTGGCTGTTGTATTCAATCCTGATGCAATTTCTATGATAAATCGTCAATGCGAAGGTCCAAGGTTTACAGTAAACCTGCAGTAGTGCCTCTGAAACTCCTGCTGGAGTCGAAGGAATGGTTCCACGCACAGACCGTTTGAAGCGTTACTCGCCTGGACATTCGTCGGTATGGTGGGTGTTGTACTCTATCTCGATGCAATTTTTGTGTTTCATCGTCAATGTGAAGGTACAATGGGTTACAGTAATCCAGCAGTTGTGCCTCGGAAACTAATACTGGAGTCGAAGGAACGGTTACAAGGACAGACCGTTTGAAACGTTACTCGGCTGGACTGTCGTCGGCATGGTGGCTGTTGCAATCTGTCCCGATGCAATTTCTATATTTCATAGTCAATGTGAAAGTCCACGGGTTACAGTAAACCCGCAGTGGTGGATTGGAAACTACTACTGGACTGCAAGGAAAGGTTTCAAGCAGAGCCCGTTTGCAGTGTTACTCCCCTGGAAAGAAGACGGCATGGTGCCTGTTATATTCAAACCCGATGCAATTTTTGTAATTCATCGTCAATATGAAGGTCCAAGAGCTACAGTAAACCAGCAGTGGTCGTTCGGAAACTACTACTGCACTCCCAGCAAATATTCCAAACACAGACCGTTTGCAGCGTTATTCGGTTGGACGTAAGTCGGCCTGGTGCCTGTTGTATTCAATTCCGATGCAATTTCTGTGTTTCATCGTCAATGCGAAGGTCAAAGGGTTACAGTACACCTGCAGTGGTGCATCGGAAACTAATACTGGACTGCAATGAAAGGTTTCAAACACAGACCGTTTGCAGTGTTACTTCCCTGGAAAGAAGACGTCATGGTGACTTTTGTTTTCAATACCGATGCAATTTCTGTAGTTTATTGTCAATATGAAGGTCCAAGAGGTACAGTAAACCAGCAGTGGTACATCGGAAACTACTACTGGAGTCCCAGCAAAGATTCCAAGCACAAACCATTTGAAGCGTTACTCGCCTTGACAGAAGTCGGCATGGTGCCTGTTGTATTCATTCCCGATACAATTTCTATCTTTAATCGTCAATGCGAAGGTCCGAGGGTCGGCATGGTTCCTCGGAAGCTACTACTGGAGTCCAATGAATGGTTCCAAGCACAAACCGTTTAAAGCGTTACTCCGCTGGGCAGAAGACAGTATTTTGAATGTTGAATTCAATCCCGATGCCTTTCTGTGTTTTATCGTCAATGCGAAGGTCAAAGGGTTACAGTACACCTGCAGTGGTGCATCGGCAACTACTACTGGACTGCAATGAAAGGTTTCAAACGCAGACAGTTTGCAGTGTTACTCCGCTGGAAAGAAGACGGCATGGTGCCTGTTGTATTGAAACCCGATGCAATTTCTGTAATTCATCGTCAATCCGAAGGTCAAAGGGTTACAGTACACCTGCAGTGGTACATCGAAAACTACTACTGAACTGCAAGGAAAGAATTCAAGCACAGACCGTTTGCGGTGTTACTACCCTGGAAAGAAGACGGCATGGTGTCTGTTGTATACCATCCCGCTGAAATTTCTGTGTTCCATCGTCAATGGGAAGGTTCAATTGTTACTGTAAACCTGCATCAGAAAATACTACTAATCCACAGGAAATGTTCCAAGTATAGTCCGTTAGAAGCGTCACTCCCCTGGACAGGAGTCAGTATGGTGCCTGTTGTATTCTATCCCGATGCAATTTGTGTGTTTCGTCGTCAATGTGAAGGTCCAAGGGTTACAGCAAACCTTCAGTTGTGCCTTGTAAACTGCTGCTGTAGTCCAAGGAATGGTTCCAAGCACAGACCGATTGAAGCATTACTCTCCTGGTCAGTCGTTGGTGTGGTGGCTGTTGTACTCTATCCCAGTAGATAGATTTTGTAAGTTGTGGCTCACTAGTTCAATTTTATGAAAATAAAAATATCGTTTGTTAACGCTCACGATATTTGTTACTTTTACATAATTGGCCTCGTTATACGGAACATACAAAATCCATCTACTATCCCTTTTACCTAACACTAATATAATGTAATAAAATAATACAATAATAGCTATAATAAATATCATTTGTTTTACATACAGCCCCCTTAGGTGAATGTAATAAATGTTTAATAAATTAAATACATAAAATTATTTACTTTCCACTTTTGCAGCCATAAGATTATTATGAATGTTGTTTCTAAATGTAAATGTTTTTTGAAGGAAGATTTATTTACAGTTTTACCACATTTACAAGTAACTTTAATATCCTGACGTTCATCCCACATTCTTTACATACATAAGAATGTTCACCTGTTCGATATTTATCTTTATAAAATTCTTTAATCCTTTTTTTAATAATACATTTACTATACTGTCTTAGTTGTGGCTTAGTGATGTCCATTTAAATAAACTAAACTTAATTAGAAAAATAATTTATAAAAATTTAACATTGTGAACATAAGTAAATGTATTACTTAACAGAAGTAAATTTTTTACATTGTGAATTCTATTTCATGAAATTCATTATTTTTAAGTTTCTTCATTCCTGTATATTTCAGTTTCATTTGTCCTTTTTTAATAATTTCCCAAGGATCAATTAATTTGTAATATCTATTTGGTAAAATAACTTTAAAATCATTACTAAGCTCCATACAAGTTTTTTCTCCATATCTAGTATTTAAATATTCACAGTCAGTAACATTATACAAAACATTTATCTCTAGGTCAGCAATTTTTTTTAATCTCTTTGGAGACACTAACATCTATAAGCTTCTTTATTATGGTCTCCATTTATATAAGAAAATTTATTAGATTTTTATATAATAATTTTTTATTACATTTACAATAATGAGTAATGACCATATGGTAATGTATCTATTCTATTTTCTGAAACATATCTTTTATTATCATGAGGACTTTGTGATGTTTTGTTCTCTTTAATTGTATATATTTCATGTTTTTCACTTTTACTTAAATTAAATTATCTATATTGTTCTGTGTTGTTAAATAAACAATATCTATAATCTTCTAAACTTAATTTGTTGTTTAACGACACATTCCTTAATTCCTATAGATTTCATTTCTATTTTGTCACCAACTTTACAAGCATACATCTTTGCTCTTAAACCACAAAATTCTTCCATTATTTTTCCATTGCATTCATGTTTCATTTTACCAACAACTTTCTTGTTTAGTTGTGGAATATATATATATATATATATATATATATATATATATATATAATCTGTTGGATAATCACTTGTATCATAATAATCAATCATTGATTTCATATCTTCATAGAAATCTTCTGTTTTAATATTATAAATGTAACTATCTGTATTTTGATAACATAATTCAATATTTCACCATATTTAGGTTTCATAACTCTATAGAGCAAATCGTACATCAGTACTTTAGATAGATCAGCTATACTTAATCCAACATAAATAGGTTTATTAAATGTTATTTTAGATTTATTCATATGAATTGCAGAAAGATTTTCACTAAATATAGTTTTATATTTAAAGTTTGGTTTAGCTAGAAGTTTATCACATACTTTAATATCTGAACTAATTTTATATCTTGTCTGTTTCTTTATTTTCCATTGTTTTACGATGTACAGAATTATTCATTAATTTATAGAAATCTTTTTCAAAGTCATTTGTAGCTTTAGTTCTTAAGTGCGTGTTTAGATCTATGTACTTCTTTACCCAATCAGACTTTTTAAATTTTAAAACTTTATGTATTTTTGTAAGTTTCATTCCTAAATATATATATTGTTTAAGATATCTATAATGTACTACATAATTACACTTTTTATCTAAATAAGTTATTAATTTACTTTCATTTGTACCTGGACTAAGTTTTGATTCAGGAGGTAGTGGTAAATCATTATGTAAATCATGTAATTCTTTTGGATATTCTAGATCTACTTCAAATATATAACCATCTTGACTATTGTTTGACATTTCACTTATTCTTGTACAATGAAAATTATTTCGTTCTTCCCATTTAAATCCGCCATATGGTAAATATTGATTCATAGTGTAACCATATAAATTATTTGTATCTAGATACATTATATAATTTGATATTTCTTTATTATTATAATCTTTTAAATATCGATTATTTGCTTTTACATATCTTTTACAACATTATGAAATTCCATTTCATATTCCTTTTTCAACCAATAGAAGCATGTCATAATCATGTAATAATTCAAGTTTTTGATCAGTAATTTTTAACATTGCATCCCAAGATAAACCTGTTACAGTAAAATACCAAGAAGAATCTAAATTATATGTATTTATACATGTCTTTCTAAAATTTTCAAAAACATCACTTAGCAATAATACATCAGTTTTAAGATGTAAATCATGATATCCACCAATATTTTAATATTGAAATTTTCCCAATCTAATATTTCATATTCATAAACTACATCACTTATGTCACAATCATTTGACTATAATTTATTTTTTGTTGGTAATTAAGTTTCTTCAATTTTTTTCCCAAGAATCCATGTAATCATATGGATAAACCTCATTCCTAATTACTAAGTTAAATAATTCAGGTGAAACATACTTTTTAATATTTTAATTGATTTTTCTTTAAATTTGATGAAAGTTTATCAACTGAAGAAGCCATAAATCTAAATGTATCAACAAACCTCATTTTTAATTCTTTGTATGTTTACTAAAACTAATATATTTATTTTCATTATTTGGTATTAGTTCTTTTTCTTTATCTTCATAACCAAGTTCTTTTACAAAAAGTTGTGAATCATAATGAGATAAATTATGTAAATAAATAGGTACAAAATCAGTTTGTTTTTACACATAATACATAATGGAGCATTATATTTTCAGGTTAAATAATCATGATGACATACTTTTTCATTCTTTTTTGTATAAGAACATTTACATAGTGTACAAACTGTAGATTTATGAAACATTTTGTACACATCAAGTGTAAGTGGTTTCATTTCTTCAGTTTCAGATTAAATTCTTCCAATATCTTCAACTTCTTGTCTTATACATTCTATAAATTTTTTATTACAATTTGGTCCTCTATAAACAACAGGATCTTTATAATTTCCGTATATATATTTAATATAATAACAAATTCCACTTGTTTCATGTTTTTGATATTTCATTCATAAATTAGAAATGGAACTTTTTGTGTAAATCGCAAATTTTAAAAATGTACAGATTCTCCTTCACCTGGCATTTCAACTGTTAATGGTTTATTAGTTAAACAGTTTTTTTGTGTGTTTATCTAATTTTTCTTTACTATTAAAACGTAGTAAACACAAATCACAAGTAGATTTTACTTCAGTATGTTTAGTCACTTCACTTGATACAAGTCTTGATAAATTATTTATATAACAATAATTTAAATTATTATCTTTCTTGAAATAAAGTAGATTTCATTTTGTTATTTTTAATGGATACACTTGATAATTTTCATCTTCATCATCAAAGAAATAAACATTAATAGATACATTAATTCTACATCTACATCTACATATATACTCCGCAACCCACCCAACGGTGTGTGGCGGAGGGCACTTTATGTGCCACTGTCATTACCTCCCTTTTTGTTCCAGTCGCGTATGGTTCGCGGGAAGAACGACTGTCTGAAAGCCTCCATGCGCGCTCGAATCTCTCTAATTTTACATTCGTGATCTCCTCAGGAGGTATAAGTAGGGGGAAGCAATATATTCGATACCTCATTCAGAAATGCACCCTCGCGAAACCTGGCGAGCAAGCTACACCGCGAGCACCTCTCTTGCAGAGTCTGCCATTTGAGTGCCTTACCAACAATTAATTTTATATGATCATTCCACTTCAAATCGTTCTGCACGCATACTCCCAGATATTTTACAGAAGTAACTGCTACCAGTGTTTGTTCCGCTATCATATAATCATACAATAAAGGATCCTTCTTTCTATGTATTCGCAACACATTACATTTAGCTATGTTAAGGGTCAGTTGCCACTCCCTGCACCAAGTGCCTATCCGCTGAAGATCTTCCTGCATTTCGCTACAATTTTCTAATGCTGCAACTTCTCTGTATACTACAGCATCATCCGCAAAAAGCAGCATGGAACTTCCGCCACTATCTACTAGGTCATTTATATATATTGTGAATAGCAATGGTCCCATAACACTCCCCTGTGCCACGCCAGAGGTTACCTTAACGTCTGTAGACATCTCTCCATTGATAACAACATGCTGTGTTCTGTTTGCTAAAAACTCTTCAATCCAGCCACACAGCTGGTCTGATATTCCGTAGGCTCTTACTTTGTTTATCTGGCGACAGTGCGGAACTGTATCGAACGCCTTCCGGAACTCAAGGAAAATAGCATCTACCTGGGAGCCTGTATCTAACATTTTCTGGGTCTCATGAACAAATAAAGCGAGTTGGGTCTCACACGATCACTGTTTCCGGAATCTATGTTGATTCCTACAGAGTAGATTCTGGGTTTCCAAAAACGACATGATACGTGAGCAAAATCATGTTCTAAAATTCTACAACAGATCGACGTCAGAGATATAGGTCTACAGTTTTCCGCATCTGCTCGACGACCCTTGAAGACTGGGACTACCTGTGCTCTTTTCCAATCATTTGGAACCTTCCTTTCCTCTAAAGACTTGTGGTACACGGCTATTAGAAGGGGGGCAAGTTCTTTTGCATGCTCTGCGTTGAATCGAATTGGTATCCCGTCAGGTCCAGTGGACTTTCCTCTGTTGAGTGATTCCAGTTGCTTTTCTATTCCTTGAACACTTATTACGATGTCAGCCAGTTTTTCGTTTGTGGAAGAATTTAGAGAAGGAACTGCCGTGCAGTCTTCCTCTGTGAAACAGCTTTGGAAAAAGGTATTTAGTATTTCAGCTTTACGCGTGTCATCCTCTGTTTCAATGCCATCATCATCCCGGAGTGTCTGGATATTCTGTTTCGAGCCACTTACTGATTTAACGTAAGACCAGAAGTTTCTAGGATTTTCTGTCAAGTCGGTACTTAGAATTTTACTTTCGAATTCACTGAACGCTTCACGCATAGCCCTTCTTACACTAACTTTGACATTGTTTGGCTTCTGTTTGTCTGAGAGGTTTTGGCTGCATTTAAACTTGGAGTGAAGCTGTCTTTGCTTTCGCAGTAGTTTCCTAACTTTGTTGTTGAACCACGGTGGGTTTTTCCCGTCCCTCACAGTTTTACTCGGCACTTACCTGTCTAAAACGCATTTTACGATTGCCTTGAACTTTTTCCGTAAACACTCAACATTGTCAGTGTCGGAACAGAAATTTTCGTTTTGATCTGTTACGTAGTCTGAAATTTGCCTTCTATTACTCTTGCTAAACGGATCAACCTTCCTCCCTTTTTTTATATTCCTATTAACTTCCATATTCAGGGATGCTGCAACAGCCTTATGATCACCGATTCCCTGTTCTACACTTACGGAGTCGAAAAGTTCGGGTCTGTTTGTTATCAGTAGGTCCAAGATGTTATCTCCACGAGTCGGTTCTCTGTTTAATTGCTCGAGGTAATTTTCGGATAGTGCACTCAGTATAATGTCACTCGATGCTCTGTCCCTACAACCCATCCTAAACATCCGAGTGTTCCAGTCTATATCTGGTAAATTGAAATCCCCACCTAAGACTATAAGATGCTGAGAAAATTTATGTGAAATGTATTCCAAATTTTCTCTCAGTTGTTCTGCTGAGTCGGGAGGTCGGTAAAAGGAGCCAACTATTAACCTAGCTCAGTTGTTGAGTGTAACCTCCACCCATAATAATTCACAGGAACTATCCACTTCTACCTCACTACAGGATAAACTACTACTAACAGCAACAAACACGCCACCACCGGTTGCATGCAATCTATCATATCTAAACACCAACTGTGCCTTTGTAAAAATTTCGGCAGAATTTATTTGTGGCTTCAGCCAACTTTCTGTACCTATAACGATTTCAGCTTCAGTGCTTTCTATCAGCGCTTGAATTTCCGGTACTTTACCAATGCAGCTTCGACAGTTTACAATTACAATACCGATTGCTGCTTGGTCCCCGCATGTCCTGACTTTGCCCCGCACTCTTTGAGGCTGTTGCCCTTTCTGTACTTGCCCGAGGCCATCTTACCTAAAAAAACCGCCCAGTCCAAGAGACACAACCCTGCTACCCGTGCAGCCGCTTGCTGCGTGTAGTGGACTCCTGACCTATCCAGCGGAACCCAAAACCCCCCACCCTATGGCGCAAGTTGAGGAATCTGCAGCCTACATGGTCGCAGAACTGTCTCAGCCTGATTCAGACCCTCCACTCGGCTCTGTACCAAAAGTCCGCAGTCAGTCCTATCGACGATGCTGTAGATGGTGAGCTCTCCTTTCATCCCGCTAGCGAGACTGGCAGTCTTCACCAAATTTTTCTATTTTTGGAATATGATTAACTAGTATAGGAAATTCAAAATTTTCAAACTTTTTATCAAGATCAAGACCAACATCTTTATATTTTATTATTCTTTCAGCATTTTTATCTACAGGAAAAAAAGCTGCTTTAAAAGACCATAAAAAACATGTTTCATCAAGATGATTCTCTAAGTGGAATATATTTCTTAATTGCTAATTGTAAGCCAATTATTCTATTTAATGACCATCCAGATCCCTGTGTCTGATAATTAGATATATTTCCTAATATATTTCTTTTATCATGTTTGAATTTTTTATTAAAATTTTTTCGGTTAAAATAGTATAGTTTGGTGTTTGTTGTCCAAATTCTTGAACTTTTTTATTTATTTCACCTGTTTGTAGTTTATATTCACAATATAAATTAAAATTTATCTTTACACCATGAAGTACTTTCAAACAGTCTTTACAATTAAAAAAATCTTTTTTTTACCACTTTTAAGAAATGATTAGAAACAAGTCTATCTTTATTCATTTCTAAATTTATAGTTTATAATCTGTCTGCAACTCCTTTTTCAACTAAATAATCTTTAATTGTTTTTCTGTTTATTGGTTTCTGAAATATATGTGTAGAGAATGGAAATTTTCCTTTTAATGGTTTATCTTCTTTAGTAACAAAGACATCATAAATATCAAAAAATGGTAACTTTTTCCAAAGATTTTCACTAAATTCATCTTTATTATTTTTAATAATATTTATTTGAGTATCATTACTTCTTCAGCGACAGCTGTCACAGTCTTAGAACTGTGTTCAGGTAGATAAATATTAAAAATATTTTTATAATTTTTACTTACTTCAGTTATATAATTTTTACTAAGTTCAGCAACATTATTTGTATCATTTTCATGTGTATTATTTTGATCAGTATTTGTATTATTTTCAGATGTATTATTTCTAAAAATATATGAATGATTGCTAATAATAAATCTAATTAAATTAGCTATACATAAATTTGAATATCCTCGTATATTTTTTTCTTTACAAAATTCACGAATTCTTGCAACAGTATGTTGTTGTAGTTGATAAGCAATTTGTTCTAATTGAACAACAGTGTATCTTTCCATTTTGCACTTCTATTTATTACAAAAAAAATTATTAGATTTGAAAAAAATATTTATTAATAAAATAAATTTTTAATAGATTGATAAGGATTATTATTTAACAAATAATTAATCAAAAAGAAAATTAGTTTATTATTTACTTAAACAATCAATTAGGTTCTAAAGAATTAGTTAATTATTTAGTGTAACAATCAATTTGTTTTTAAATTATTTGTTTATTATTTAGTCTAACAATCAATCAATTTGCAAACAAGTAGTTTATTATTTAATTTAAGAATCAATTACTTTGCTCTTCTATTTAATACAAAAAAATTCATTAGATTTTTAACAATTATTTTTATGAATAAGATGATAATTATTTAATAGATGGATAGATAATTTATCATAGAGGATTATTGTTTAAAGTTAAAGCTTTCTTATTCTTCATATATTCTAAAGCAAATTTCTTCAATTTATTATTACGTTTATCGTTATGTGATGGATTTATACAAAAACAATTTAAACCTTTAATTTCTTGACAAATATTACATTTCTTTTTTCTTCACTTATAACTACATTGTTATTCATTGTAGATTTAGATTTATCTTCATCTTCCATTTTTGTATGTTCTTCATCTGGATTTCATCTTAAATGTTCTTTAAAATAATATTTAGCAACACTCTATCCACATATGCAAGGAATTCGATTTTCATTGTAATTTGCTACATGATATTTATTTAAACATCGTCTACATATAGTTCTATAACCGTCTTTTGTATACTTTTGTAAAGTGAAATTATCAATTGATTTCTCTGTATTACAATATTTACAAAATTTAGTTTTTCGGGAACAATTCTGTTGAACTTGAACGTGCTCCGTTTATATACAAAAATATTTATTAGAATTGTAAAAAAGTAAATCTTTTTAATTTTAAATTATTCAAATGAATAATAATCACCATAATAAGCTACTTCATCTTGAGTATGAAACATAGCTGTAATATCAGTTATTTCAGATTTTTCTGGTACTTTATTTTTAATAATAGTTTTACAAAGTGGACAATTTTTTTTCCTTTAACCATTCATCAATACATTCTTTGTGGAAAATCTGTCTGCAACTTCTTTTAACAAATTGATTATTATTTTCATCACTTAAACAAGTAGGACAATCAATATCTTTTTCACATACCTCAATTATTTCATAAGTATCTTTTTCTTTGGCGTGCATTTCGTTTTGGTTCTCCAATTATAAGAAATTATATTTATTAAATTTATAAAAAAGTTAAATTCTCTAATTTTTGTACTGTATCTTTCAATATATTTATTACTTTAGGAATTAAATCAGATATATTATGACAATCAGTTCCAAAGAAAGATAAATCAGTTGCACCAGCTCTAATTATTTTTTTGTAAATTCACTGTATTTATAGAATGAATTGTCTTTAAAAAATACAACAAACCATTTGTGTATCTAAACGCAGATTTCATTTTTGGTGTTAATCCTGGAAATTCTCTAGTTATAGCTCCTCGTGATTTGTATGTAAAAGTACATTCATCTATTTCTACATAGAAATATTCGTTAAATAATAAAAACGTTATACCTGAAAAAGTGTTTACTATACTATTCAATAAAAAATTGTTATGTAATCCTATAGCACTTATTGACTTTGGATATCCTGAAATTAATTGTGTTTAAATGTACCATATAAAACATATAATCAACAAATATTACAATTTCACCAATTTGTCTTTGATACATTCCATCTATTTCTTGTAAATCTTGAGGTAAAAATGTTAACCAATTAGTTATTAATTGCAGTTTATACACTTTTATAAAAACACACCTCTTATGAAAAATATACAAAATTCCATTTGCAAATAGTAGATGATCAAATTTCTCAAGTTCACATAATCATTCAATTGGTTCAATTGGTTCAATCGATTTATGTGACATAGTAGTAGTTGTTGTTGTTGTTGTTTGTGTTCCATATAAACTTTTAATAGCATCTTGAGATAATTCTAAATGTGAACCATTATAGTAAGAATACATTTTTGATTCAAAATCATCTGAATGTTCTAAACCTGATGCATGTCCAATTTCATGTGCTAAATCTTCGAATAGATTTGTTTGACATTTTGGTGTATTGTTATCAATTTCCAAGTACCATTTTTCATGTTTATCCATATGTATTCCTAATGGATCATTATTGCTATTCGAAAAAAAGCATGACCTAACACATTTCCTTTTCCATCTAACTCCTTTGGACAACGTTGACCATTAAATTCATATAAATAAATTCGTCTTTTACCGGTAATTAAAATATCAGGATCATTGATATTATGAATAAATTGAATACAACCATATTTCTGCCATGAACTAAAAGCTGCATTTGTTATTTCCAATAATCTTTTATTTGCTCTTTCATAATCCCATTTTCTGTTCTTTTTATTCCATTTATACATACTAGTTCTAAAACTAACAAATGAATCTTTTACACCACATCTAGGTTTGTTCATAGAACGTAGATTCTTCACTTAATTCACCAGTAACCTCAAGATAGTGTGTTAGTTGAAATAACATTACTGATTCTCTTAATAACTCATTACTAACTTGGGGTATTTCAATTTTTGGTGAAATATCTAAGTAACCAAAATCAATTAAATATTTAGCTACCTTATTATTTTCCAGTTCTAAGCCTGGTGCAGCTGCTATTATTTTCACAAACAGCAACAACAGCAATATCTTCATTTAAATAGAATTAAAAATAATATAATACATAAAGTTTTTTTCGTTCACAATTTAATTTAATCATAATTACAAACAACAAATTTCACATAATGTTTATTTTTCGCAAAACTAATAAAATATTCCTCTTAAATGGAATCGATTGTAGATATGTTCAACAACAAGCTTACATACAACAATAGAAATGTTTTTATGATTATTGCTGAAGAAAATAATCCATGGTTGAAAGGGCTAGATGTTGCTGATATTTTAGAATACAAAAACGCAAATGATGCGATAATTAAACATGTTGATTCAGAAGATAAAGTAAATTTTGCTAACATTTTGTGCATCACATTTTGTGAGTCCACATCAAGAATTGATAAACACACTGTTTTCATCAATGAATCTGGATTATATTCTGTAATTTTAAAATAAAAAAATAAGAAGCTAAACAATTTAAAAGATGGGTTACTCCTGAAGTTTTACCATAAATTAGAAAACATGGTGAGGTTAGAAAAGAGATAATTGATGCTTATAAATTTCAAATAGAATCTTTACATGAAATACATTAATTTGATAAAGTAACAAATGAATATTTAAGAGAAACAGTTAATATGGCTTTTCATATAATAAACACAAGAAGTAGAGAAATTGATACACTATTACCTCATGGTGTTCCACAAAAAACAATAAAAATGTAAGACCACCTTTCGTAATTTTGAAGTTATTTGATGATGAATGTAATCATACTTACTATTTCATTAGAACGCAGCGAAAAAATTTGCAGAAACAACAATACGAAATCGAAGATAGGCATCCAAATTGTAAAGAAATTTTAAGACTGAATTATAATCTTAACTCAATAAATTTATATCAACGAATGAAAGAAAATGTATGTATTGTCTGTCATCTGAACTATTTCAATATTTTGAATAACTATACACATGAACAATTGATTAATGACATAATTAGTCTGCATCATCATCAAATTAAACTTTTATAAACTAACTTTATTTTCATTTTCCCAATTGTTATGTGAATTATCAAAACCT
Source organism: Schistocerca nitens (assembly GCF_023898315.1). Lineage (NCBI taxonomy): Eukaryota > Metazoa > Arthropoda > Insecta > Orthoptera > Acrididae > Schistocerca > Schistocerca nitens. The sequence goes on along the minus strand of NC_064614.1, from coordinate 1,187,295,596 downwards.
AGTCATTTAATGTAAACTTTATATCTCCTTCCTTTCTTAAAACTTTTTCAGCTAAGTATACATCTGGCTATTTCGTTTTCTGTAGTTCTTGTTCATAAAAATTTCCTTTTATATCTTTTAATTTATATGTAATTGGATTAGAATAAATAACATCTTCCATTTCAAATATTTCTATTAACCAATTAGCTGTATATCCTTTTTCAAAAAGACCTTTAAGTTTACTAATTCTCACATTATCACCTTTTTAAATTTAGTGTCAGCTTCATTAGAGACAATATTAGTTATTTTCAAATTTTTTTCATTTACTTCTATTGGTTTCATTTTTATTATAGAATGTTTTGTATTATATTTTTTATTTTATAAATGCCTCGTAATTCTTTCTGTAATTGTTTGATAAAATTATCTATTTTTGGTTCTAATTCTCTTTTAATTTTTGATTCCAATGAACTTATATCATATAATGAGTCCTCATCAGTTTTGATCTTATTTCAAAAAATGTTATTAAATTTAAAATATTATTAAAATTATAATTTTCACATAACAATTTTAAAACGAATAAACATAAATGACCACATATTACTTCAAGAAAATTATGTAGTCTTTCCGTATTGTAATATAGTTCATTTTTCCTAAATAGTTAACTAATTGTTGTGGTATATTACCAACAAGTGTATCAAAAACAAATTTTTATCTTTATTTTTATAATAATAAATCCAGTGTGTACCAGGATTATCTGATGAATCTAAATTGGCTATACCACATTCAATTTGAAATGGTTTATTAACTTATTCATCAATCATATATACACCACGAAAGTGTTTAATTTTTAATTGTTTAGTAAGTTTTTCTATATCAAAATAACTTAATGCATTAGGATATTTATTAATTACTTTTTCGAATTTTTTTTGTTTTCCTTATTCCAGTTCCAGCTTTCTTTTCCAATTCTAACTTTTGTCTTTTTTGTTCTTCTAATTGTTTATCAGCTTTCTTCTCGTTTATAACTGCATTTTCAATTGCTGCAGATCCACAAGCCAAAGAACCAATTTTTGTTAAATATGGTAATTCAGCTAAAATAATAATTGTAAAAATCTGCCTTCGTGTGTTAATCCTTTACCATCGTTCTTTTTTGTTAGATGTTCAATACTTTTTTTAACAACAGGAATACCTAATGTAATAAGTAAATTTCCATCAACTTTCTTTTCTTTTTTCCTTTTTTGAACCCCTGTTAAAATGGTTCAATTGCATTTAATTTTTCATTATTTAAGTTTAATGTAATTGACTTTGGTTTTGTTTCACCACTAGGTAGCAAAGTATAATCAATTGTAAAGTTTTTCATTTATATAGTTAAAAATTTAATAAATATTTCTTATATAGTTTAATAATTTATAAACCCCAACCATTTTCATCAACATTAATTCCCATGCCCAATTTTCGTTTTCCATACAATATTCCTCTAACTGCTGTTGCTACAACTAACTGCTGTTGGGCAGAAGTCGGTATGGCGGCTGTTGTATTCAATCTCGATGCAATTTCTGTGTTTCATCGTCAATGCGAAGGTCAAGGATTATAATACACCTGCAGTGGTGCATCGGAAACTACTACTGAGCTGCTAGGAAAGGTTTCAAGCACAGACCATTTGCAGTGTCACTCCCCTGGAAATAAGACGGCATGGTGCCTGTTGTATTGAAACCCGATGCAATTTCTGTAAATCATCGTCAATATCAAGGTCTAAGAGCTACAGTAAACCAGCAGTGGTACATCGGAAACTACTACTGGACTCCCAGCAAAGACTCCAAGCACAGACCGTTTCAAGCGTTACTCCCCTGGACAGAAGTCGGCATGGTTCCTGTTGTATTCAATCCCGATGCAATTTCTGTGTTTCATCGTCAATGGGAAGGTCTAAGGTTTACAGTAAACCGGCAGTTGTGCCTCAGAAACTACTACTGGAGTTCAAGGAATGGTTCCAAGCACAGACCGTTTGAAGCATTACTCCCCTGGGCAGAAGACGGCATGTTGCCTGTTGTGCCCTCTCGTACACAAGATCTCTACCCAAGATCCAATCGCACTCTATCTGCAAAAGCTTTGGCGAAAGTTACCTAGACGGTATTTCATAACCCCAACGATAGAGGAGGTCCCACGGATTCCCGATTGGGTTTTAATCCGGGGAATCTGTTGGCCAGGAGAGGATAAAATATTATCGTGGTGCTCTTAGAACTACTCACGTATACTGTGAGCTGTGTGACACGTTGCATTGTCCTGCTTTCTAGAGGCCTTCGCGCCAAGGAAAAACAAATTGCATGTACGAATGGACGTGGTCACCAAGGATAGAAGCGTACTTGTGTTGATTCATTGCACCTCCCAGAATGAAGAGATGAACCAGGGAATGCTATGAAAACATTCCCCAGGCCATAACGCTCCCTGCTCCGGACTGGACCCTTCCGACGATTGTTGTAGCTTTCCGACACTTCAGGCCACACATGCCAACGGTCATCTGTCCGGTGGATCATAAAAAGTGACTCAAAAGTGTACCTGACGTCACTCGGTGGACGTACAGTTCCGGTAGTGGCGTATAAATTCCAGCCTACGTCACGCACAAACAGCAGTTAGTACGAATGAATGCAGTCTCGCGGCGTAACATTGATTAAAATGTTCTCGGGTTTCCAACAGCATCAATTGGTTAAAACTACACGAGCTTTCGGCCAAGCACTCCTTAGCCATTGTCAAGTGTTATGACTGCCAGTGGGCTGTTGGTGCTCCCTTATATACGCTAGCTGCCGGCTGTGACGTCACTGGTGCCCGTGACACTGCCATATATGGGCATGTTTTGAGTCGGCGTTCGATGTGTCCTCTTCAATCGCGCGATCGCTGGATGCCACGCAGCGCTGAGCTGTAAGCCACCGTCTCTATTCAGAGTGTTTGTGATAATTTTTATTTCAATAGCTTCCTTTATTAAACTGTCCCAGACGTCGTTAGTGCGAGCCACGACAGAGGTATTGCCAAATTTGATGTGGTGACCGTTCTCTAACGCATGCTCAGCGAACGCGGATTTCTCTGGATAGCGTAGGCGATAATACCTCTCATGTTCTTTCCTGCGTTGTTCCACAGTGCGCACTGTTTGTCCGATGTACTTCTGGCCACACTCACAAGGTATTTCGTAGACTCCAGGTGTTCTGAGACCTACAGCTTCTGAGACCAGTTAGTCTCAGTAATTAACGGATTTTCGTTGGAGGCCTGAAGATTGATTTGATCTTGTGTCTTCTCAACAGGCGGCTTATCTTGCCCGACACAGAGCCACAGAATGGCAGCAAAGCAAGTTTCTTTTCCTGCTCTTCGTCGGTGGTCTTATTCTGATATTTCCCAGAAATCACTTCTTTCACTTAATAGGTGCTTTAGCCGTTATTCCTGAAAAACCTTGCGTAGGTGGCTCAGTTCATCAGGCAGGTTATCGGCGTCTGATATTACTCTTCTACGATGTACTGTTTGTAATACTATGCGCTTCTGTGCTGGATGATGATGGCTGATGACATGCAGGTACAGGTCTGTGTGGGTGAATTTTCTGTAGACGCTGTGGCCAAGGCACCCATTTCGTTTACGGTGGACGAGGACGTTGAGGAAGTGCAATGCATTATCTTTTTCCATCTCCATGGTGAACTGCATATTACTGTGGATGCCATTGAGATGTTCCAAAAACTCGTCTTGTTTCTCGCATCCGTGTGGCCAAATGACGAACGTGACGTCATCGTACAGAATGAAACACTTCGGCTTCAATGGCGCAGTATCTATGGCAATATCCTCAAAACTCTCCATGAAGAGGTTTGCAACAGCTGGAGCCAACGGGCTACCCATTGCTACGCCGTCTGTCTGATCGTAATACTGGCCGTTGTACACGAAATAGGAGGGCGTAAAAGTGTGCCTAAATAGCTTGACCACATCACTTACAAAGTACTGGGAAATTAGGTCCAAACCGTCTTTGATAGGCACATTCGTAAACAGCGCCACTACATCAAAACTGACCATAATACCATCTTCACTGAGGCGTAGACGGTTGATTCTGCTGATAAAGACACAAGATCAAATCAATCTTCAGGCCTCCAACGAAAATCCATCAATTACTGAGACCAGTTAAAGACGCAGTAGGTCTCAGAACACATAGAGTCTAAGAAGTACCTTGTGAGTGTGGCCAGAAGTACGTCGGACAAACCGTGCGCACTGTGGAACAACGCAGGAAAGAACATGAGAGGTATTATCGCCTACGCTATCCGGAGAAATCTGCGTTAGCTGAGCATGCGTTAGAAAACGGTCACCACATCAAATTTGGCAATACCTCTGTCGTGCTCGCACTAACGGCTTCTGGGACAGTTTAATAGAGGAAGCTATTGAAATAAAAATTACCACAAACACCCTGAATAGAGACGGTGGCTTACAGCTCAGTGCTGCATGGGATCCAGCGATCGCGCGGTTGAAGAGGGCACATCGAACGCCGACTCAAAACATGCCCATATATGGCAGTGTCACGGGCACCAGTGACGTCACAGCCGGCAGCTAGCGTATATAAGGGAGCACCAACAGCCCACTGGCAGTCATAACACTTGACAACGGCCAAGGAGTGCTTGGCTGAAAGCTCGTGTAGTTTTAACCAATTGACATGGTAGGGGACCCGAAAACATTTTATTCAGCAGTTAGTATGGTGCAAAAACCGGCTGTCTGCTGCGGAAGTCCATAAACAGCAACCATTGCTGAAACGTCGTTGAGGACACACTGCTGGTGACTACTTGGTTCATCTGGGCTGGCAGTTGCTCAACAGATGCACTTCTATTCGCTTGTACAAATTCCCGCAGTGGTCGTGCACCCCTCTCATCTATGGCGCGTGGAGTATCGCAAGTGCTTCGGCACCAGTTGTAGATAGCGCCATTTGGCACGCACGGTATACTTTAGCCCTGGCGATGCGCCAGCAATGCTTCCACACTTGGCACGGAAGCCAATGATCAAGCCGTTCTGGATGCTAGAATCATTGCATTTCCGCATTACGACAACGACTGCATTTTCTTTTGTGTCTCCCCGACACGCTTTGTATACCGTCCACGGCTAGTGCTGCTAGCTGCCGTTAGAGAGAGACTATTTCACGTTGGCGGAGGTCACATTAATGTGACTGGACCGTCTAGTCTGTCCCAGGACAAAGAAGTTGGGAACCAGAGAAATATCATTCTAGGGAGAAACAAAATCTACTTACAAGAGTATATATATGTTGTTGTTATGGTTGTTGTGGTCTTCAGTCCTGAGACTGCTTTGATGCAGCTCTCCATGCTACTCTGTCCTGTGCAAACTTCTTCTTGCACTTACTGCAACCTACATCCTTCTGAATCCGCTTAGTGTATTCATCTCTTGGTCTCCCTCTACGATTTTTACCCTCCACACTGCCCTCCAATGCTAAATTTGTGATCCCGTGATGCCTCAGAACATGTCCTAACAACCGGTCCCTTCTTCTAGTCAAGTTGAGCCACAAACTCCTCTTTTCCCTAATTCTATTCAATACCTCCTCATTACTTATGTGATCTACCCATCTAAACTTCAGCATTCTTCTGTAGCACCACATTTCGAAAGTTTCTTTCTCTTCTTTTCCAAACTATTTATCGTCCATGTTTCACTTCCATACATGGCTACACTCCATACAAATACTTTCAGAAACGACTTCCTGACACTTAAATCTATACTCGATGTTAACAAATTTCTCTTCTTCAGAAACGCTTTCCTTGCAATTGCCAGTCTACATTTTATATCATCCCTACATCATCAGTTATTTTGCTCCCCAAATAGCAAAACTCCTTTACTACTTTAGGTGTCTCATTTCCTAATATAATTCCCTCAGCATCACCCGACTTAATTCGACTTCATTCCACATCCTCGTTTTGCTTTCTTTGATGTTCATCTTATATCCTCCTTTCAAGACACTATCCATTCCGTTCAACTGCTCTTCTAAGTCCTTTGCGGTCTCTGACAAAATTACAATGACATCGGTGAACCTCAAAGTTTTTATTTCTTCTCCATGGATTTTAATACGTACTCCGAATTTCTCTTTTATTTCCTTCACTGCTTGCTCAATATACAGATTGAATAACATCGGGGAGAGTCTACAACCCTGCCTCACTCCCTTCCCAACCACTGCTTCCCTTTCATGTCCCTCGACTCTTATAACTGCCATCTGGTTTCTGTACAAATTGTAAATAGCCTTTCGCTTCCTGTATTTTACCCCTGCCACCTTTAGAATTTGAAAGAGAGTATTCCAGTCAACATTGTCAAAAGCTTTCTCTAAGTCTACAAATGCTAGAAACGTAGGTTTCCCTTTCCTTGATCTAGCTTCTAAGATAAATCGTGAGGTAAGTATTTGCCTCACGTGTTCCAATATGTCTACGGAATCCAAACTGATCTTCCCTGAGGTCGGCTTCTACCAGTTTTTCCATTCGTCTGTAAAGAATTCGCGTTAGTATTTTGCAGCTGTGACTTATTAAACTGATTGTTCGGTAATTTTCACATCTGTCAGCACCTGCTTTTTTTGGGATTGGAATTATTATATTCTTCTTGAAGTCTGAGGGTATTTCGCCTGTCTCATACATCTTGCTCACCAGATGGAGGAGTTTTGTCAGGACTGGCTCTCTCAAGGCCGTCAGTAGTTCTAATGGAACGTTGTCTACTCCCGGGGCCTTGTTTCGAATCAGGTATTTCAGTGCTCTGTCAAACTCTTCACGCAGTATCGTATCTACCATTTCATCTTCATCTACACCCTCTTCGATTTCCATAATATTGTCCTAAAGTACATCGCCGTTGTATAGATCCTCTATATACTCCTTCCACCTTTCTGCTTTCCCTTCTTTGCTTAGGACTGCGTTTCCATCTGAGCTCTTGATACTCATACAAGTGGCTCTCTTTTTTCCGAAGGTCTGTTTAATATTCCTGTAGGCAGTATCCATCTTACCCCTAGTGAGATAAGCCTCCACATCCTTACATTTGTCATCTAGCCATGCCTGCTTAGCCATTTTAAACTTCCTGTCGATCTCATTTTTGAGACGTTTGTAATCCTTTTTGCCTGCTTCATTTACTGCATTTTTTAATTTTCTCCTGTCATCAATTAAATTCAATATTTCTTCTGTTACCCAATGATTTCTACTAGCCCTCGTCTTTTTACCTACTTGATCCTCTGCTGCCTTCACTACTTCACCCTTCAGAGCTACCCATCCTTCTTTTACTGTATTTCTTTCCCCCATTCCTATCAATTGTTCCCTTATGGTCTCCCTGAAACTCGGTACAACCTCTGGTTTAGTCAGTTTATCCAGGTCCCATCTCCTTAAATTCCCACCTTTTTGGAGTTTCCTGTCTTAATCCACAGTTCATAACCAATAGATTGTGGTCAGAGTCCACATCTGCCCCTGGAAATGTCTTACAATTTAAAACAGTCTTAAAGGCTTGTAAGGGTCTTGCAAGGTGAGTGTGCTGAGAAATAACGGTTAAGAAAAAGTTTAAATACGTGGTGGCTTTTCGAGTTAATTGGCATTGAAGTTAGCCAATCAGTCTGTTGCGAACGTTAATTCATACGGCCATCAGAGGCGGTGTCGTCGAACGTTTCCTTCGTTTGGTCTCCTTGAACTGAAAAACAGAGGGAAACAAAAATTGGAAATGGGACGGTAGTAAGCATGGAACACTGGTCAAAGGCTGAGAAATACTACGAGAAATATGGACACTAATTATATCTGGCGGGCCGCTTTAATTTGCGCGTGCAGCTGCTTGATTGGTTAACTTCAATTTTAAGTAATTGGGAAACAGCACAACGTATCGACATTTTTCTAAATAATAATTTCTCTGTACAACCTACTCTGTAACAGCAGTAAAAGTTTTTCAGATTATTTCTGACCCCACTATGTATAAGAGAACATCACTATTTCGTTAAAACCACATGGATTCTACATCTACATCTACATCTACATTTATACTCCGCAAGCAACCCAACGGTGTGTGGCGGAGGGCACTTTACGTGCCACTGTCATTACCTCCCTTTCCTGTTCCAGTCGCGTATGATTCTGACCTTATTAACCACATCATTGTAAAAGAATGGTCTTGGTGATTGCTAAATCCGCGTGGCAATATACATTTCCAGTTTAATAAGGTAAATTTTTATCTAAAATGTTCCGGTCCAACCACATATTTTAATATAACTAATTTCGAAACATTCATGAGATACTTAAGCGAGAAGCGGCCTCACTACTGACATTTCTGTTCACACAAAGAAAAGTGGTAAGAAACTCCAAGTAACGTCTTGGCACGCTAATTCACGGAAATAATTATATGATGAACGATCTATATGAAGAAAAAGCAAGGCAGTGCAACAAATGACTTAGTTGGTGAAGGCTATGTGGGCTTGGAAGAAGTGGCACTCAGGAAAATGTATTAATTATTTTCACAAGTGAGATTACAAACTACAGAGCAAATAGTTAATCTGAGATGATATCAGTAATAACAAAACTAATACAAAGTTAATGCTGACCCTGTCGCGCAAGCTCCTCAAGGCATGGAATCATATTCCCCACATACTCCAGCAGTTGTTGCCTCTCGCGGCATCTTGCAAGTGTATCAGCCAGTGGCTCTCTATGCAAACGTTTCAGCTAAGCTGTCTACGTGACTACCCAAGATAAAACACTTCTCTTTTGGTCACAGGTTATGTTTTTTTTTTTTTTTTTTGGTCATCAGTCTACTGACTGGTTTGATGCGGCCCGCCACCGATTCCTTTCCTGTGCTAACCTCTTCATCTCAGAGTAGCACTTGCAACCTACGTCCTCAATTATTTGCTTGACGTATCCCAATCTCTGTCTTCGTCTACAGTTTTTACTCTTTACAGCTCCCTCTAGTACCATGGAAGTCATTCCCTCATGTCTTAGCAGATGTCCTATCATCCTGTCCCTTCTCCTTTTCAGTGTTTTCCACATGTTCCTTTCCTCTCCGATTCTGCGTAGAACCTCCTCATTCCTTACCTTATCAGTCCACCTAATTTTCAACATTCGTCTATAGCACCACATCTCAAATGCTTCGATTCTCTTCTGTTCCCGTTTTCCCACAGTCCGTATTTCACTACCATACAATGTTGTACTCCAGACGTACTTCCTCAGAAATTTCTTCCTCAAATTAAGGCCGGTATTTGATATTAGTAGACTTCTCTTGGCCAGAAATGCCTTTTTTGCCATAGCGAGTCTGCTTTTGATGTCCTCCTTGCTCCGTTCGTCATTGGTTTTTTACTGCCTAGGTAGCAGAATTCCTTATCTTCATTGACTTCGTGACCATCAATCCTGATGTTAAGTTTTTCGCTGTTCTCATTTGTACTACTTCTCATTACCTTTGTCTTTCTCCGATTTACTCTCAAACCATACTGTGTACTCAATAGACTGTTCATTCCGTTCAGCAGATCATTTAATTCTTCTTCACTTTCACTCAGGATAGCAATGTCATCGGCGAATCGTATCATTGATATCCTTTCACCTTGTATTTTGATTCCACTCCTGAACCTTTCTTTTATTTCCATCATTGCTTCCTTGATGTACAGATTGAAGAGTAGGGGCGAAAGGCTACAGCCTTGTCTTACACCTTAATACGAGCACTTCGTTCTTGATCGTCCACTCTTATTATTCCCTCTTGGTTGTTGTATATATTGTATATAACCCGTCTCTCCCTATAGCTTACCCCTACTTTTTTCAGAATCTCGAACAGCTTGCACCATTTTATATTGTCGAACGCTTTTTCCAGGTCGACAAATCCTATGAAAGTGTCTTGATTTTTCTTTAGCCTTGCTTCCATTATTAGCCGTAACGTCAGAATTGCCTCTCTCGTCCCTTTACTTTTCCTAAAGCCAAACTGATCGTCACCTAGCGCATTCTCAATTTTCTTTTCCATTCTTCTGTATATTATTCTTGTAAGCAGCTTCGATGCATGAGCTGTTAAGCTGATTGTGCGATAATTCTCGCACTTGTCAGCTCTTGCCGTCTTCGGAATTGTGTGGATGATGCTTTTTCGGAAGTCAGATGGTATATCGCCAGACTCATATATTCTACACACCAACGTGAATAGTCGTTTTGTTGCCACTTCCCCCAATGATTTTAGAAATTCTGATGGAATGTTATCTATCCCTTCTGCTTTATTTGACCGTAAGTCCTCCAAAGCTCTTTTAAATTCCGATTCTAATACTGGATCCCCTATCTCTTCTAAATCGACTCCTGTTTCTTCTTCTATCACATCAAATCTTCACCCTCATAGAGGCTTTCAATGTATTCTTTCCCCGTATCTGCTCTGTCCTCTGCATTTAACAGTGGAATTCCCGTTGCACTCTTAATGTTACCGCCGTTGCTTTTAATGTCACCAAAGGTTGTTTTGACTTTCCTGTATGCTGAGTCTGTCCTTCCGACAATCATATCTTTTTCGATGTCTTCACATTTTTCCTGCAGCCATTTCGTCTTAGCTTCCCTGCAGTTCCTATTTATTTCATTCCTCAGCGACATGTATTTCTGTATTCCTGATTTTCCTGGAACATGTTTGTACTTCCTCCTTTCATCAATCAACTGAGGTATTTCTTCTGTTACCCATGGTTTTTTCGCAGCTACCTTCTTTGTACCTATGTTTTCCTTCCCAACTTCTGTGATGGCCCTTTTTAGAGATGTCTGTTCCTCTTCAACTGTACTGCCTACTGCGCTATTCCTTATTGCTGTATCTATAGCGTTAGAGAACTTCAAACGTATCTCGTCATTCCTTAGTACTTCCGTATCCCACTTCTTTGCGTATTGATTCTTCCTGACTAATGTCTTGAACTTCAGCCCACTCTTCATCACTACTATATTGTGATCTGAGTCTATATCCGCTCCTGGGTACGCCTTACAATCCACTATCTGATTTCGGAATCTCTGTCTGACCATGATGTAATCTAATTGACGTCTTCCCGTATCTCCCGTCCTTTTCCAAGTATACCTCCTCCTCTTGTGATTCTTGAACAGGGTATTCGCTATTACTAGCTGAAACTTGTCACAGAACTCAATTAGTCTTTCTCCTCTTTCATTCCTAGTCTCAAGTCCATATTCTCCGGTAACCTTTTCTTCTACCCCTTCCCCTAAAATTGCATTCCAGTCGGCCATGACTATTAGATTTTCGTCCCTCTTTACATACTGCATTACCCTTTCAATATCCTCATACACTTTCTCTATCTGTTCATCTTCAGCTGACGACGTCGGCATGTATACCTGAACTATCGTTGTCGGTGTTGGTCTGCTGTCGATTCTGATTAGAACAACCCGGTCACTGAACTGTTCACAGTAACACACCCTCTGCCCTACCTTCCTATTCATAACGAATCCTACACCTGTTATACTATTTTCTGCTGCTGTTGATATTACCCGATACTCATCTGACCAGGTTATCTACAATTCGGTAAACATCTCTGATCAGAGCGCAAGAGAGAGTTAGCGCAAAAGCTGTCACTACACTCTCACACCAATTAAAAACGCGATATTAAACTATCCGATCAGAGTAAGCGGCCACCTATTAGTGGATATTAATACGGCGTGGTGTCCACTTTTTGCTTTCATAATGTCTTGAACTCTGCTGGGGACACTTTCAATGAGGTGCCTGAATGTCTGTGGAGGAATGGTAACTCATTATTCCTCAATAGCCGAAAACAGAGAAGGTTGCAGTGTCTGATGTTGGGTTCTGGACTCCTCCCGCTGGGTTCTAGTCACCGTTATCGTGACCTAATCGCGTATCTACCGGGAAATGGCATGTTAATCTGGATTTGCCAATGTTAGTTTTAGAAAGTGGTCGGATGTCCTTTCTGTCGCTTTTGGCACCCTTACCCTCAAACTTTCCACCCACCTCTCACCCCCGTGGACGGAATTTGTCTACACTGTCTGTGTTTTATCCCATGTGAAGGTTTGAATATGTTTTCGAATAGTGTTGTGAGTACGGATATGGTATTCACGTAGTCGGATATGGGAAACCGCCTATAAAACACATCCAGGCTGGTCGGCACACCGACCCTCGTTGTTAATCAAATGGTTCAAATAGCTCTAAGCACTATGGGACTTAACATCTAAGGTCATCAGTCCTAGACTTAGAACTACTTAAACCTAACTAACCTAAGGACATCACACTCATCCATCCCCGATGCAGGATTCGAACCTGCGATCGCAGCAGTAGCGCGGTTCCGGACTGAAGCGCCTAGAACCACTCGGCCACAATGGCCGGTCGTTAATAATCCGCTGGGTGGATTTGCCGAGGGGTGACGCGACTGCCCGAATCCTTGAAGCACTGCACTGAAGTCCAATTGGGGCCATTTCATGAATGTGATTATCCACAAGACGGTGCCACCCAGTTGTTGCTTTCTGACAGGCTTCATTGTGATGTTAATACGTACGATCATTTTCTCCGAACAGTTCCTCTGCTGCAGGCATTACGCAATGCCTTAAAATATGTTCGTATCTTTTGAAACGTCCCCTTTCAATAATAGTACACTACTGTGCTTAACCTGACACACAATATTTTTAGCGCAACGCAATCTGACTTTCAATAATCTCTACAAGAGAATGGCCCTGACTAACGTTAACCTGTACTTTTCACAAATCACTTGCCTCACAAAAATCTTCGCTACTCAAGCTACTGCAATACAGCGAGCACCACTACTGCCAGCTAAATAAAAGATTCAAAGTACTGAAGGCACTAACTACTGATAGGCATAGTTAGCAAATGAAAGATTTTGATAGAGAACAAACAATGTATTTACCTCAATAGTCATAATATACATAGCAGTTCATGACAAATTTCAAAACTCCGCCATCTCTCTCCCCACATCCACCACTGGTGGCGGCTCACCTCCAACTGCGCAACGCTACGCGCTGTTCACAGCCAGCTGCCTAACACTACAATGGCGAGTATTACAACAATGCAAAGCAGCCACAGACTGCACACAGCACAGCCAGTGATTTTTTTATACAGAGGTGGCGTTACCAAAAAAAACCTTAACAGCCTACTTACATAGAAACAGCCTACTTACATAGCCCCCATGCTCCCCACAAAAAAATTTTGCAAATTGTGTTGGACAGTGGCCAATACAGATTTTCATAATTACAATAACAAAGATATCAAATGCACACACTTATTGATACAATGTTGGTCAAAAGCTAAAATTTTCTCACAGTCCATAAAGACAGTCCTGATCATTCATCACATTGCAGTGTTTTTCTCAAAGTCTGAGCAGTAAAAGAAAATGCACACGGAAGTAGTGGATTTCCATGCAATCTTGAAGAAGTAGCGTTGTCCTTCCAACGGAAAGACAGTGCTGACTCTTGACATGCTGACAGGTAATGGGCCACAACAGAGCAAACCCACAACAGAGTGAGTCGAAGTTTTGAAGAGTATTGGTGGGTAGGTCATCACAGAGCAGACCCACTGTAGTCCTGGTAGAGATTACGGTATTGGTGGGCCACCAGAGGTGCAGACCCACTGCAGTCCTTGTAGAAATAATGGTTTTGATGGATCATCAAAGATGCAGACCCACTGTAGTCCTTGTAGAGATGGCCAGCAGCCATCCGTTGTGACTGTGCAGGTGCACAATCACCATTGAAGAGTCTTGCGGGTAATATAGCAAGTCCATAACCACCACTTGTGCACTCACAAAGTTTTTGGAATTGTCCTTAGAACCAGCAATGCTGTTATCCAGTCCCTTGCTGAATTATTAACACACGTGCAAACACTAACAGTCCCTACTTCTCACATATTGTCCATATACTATGACCAACAGAAACGTGTGCAGTGAAATGTAACTTACAAGTTACTTAATTTGATGAACTGGTGTCAATTACAATTTTATAACATAAGAATACAATTACAAAGGTACAAAATACATCATTAAAGAACATAACAATACAGATAACATTTGTAGTAATACAGGCTTTACAAAAGAATAAAAATAAACATATACATCAATGTTACAGGAATTATGACATAAGTACATACATAAAAGATCAGAATAATTATTGAAACATCAACTTCACACATGAGCATTAAAACAAAACAGAATAAATAATGTTTAAACATCTTTACAAAGTAAGTAACTTATTATTAATGCAAATTATATTTGAGGATAACAGTATTCCTCATCATTGTGAATGTAGCTTAGTATTAGAAGAAGAAAAAATTCTATGAAACTACACAGAGACAGGAAGAAAACAAATACACAAGGGTGCACAAACACATAGTGGGATAACACAAAAGGAAAGGACAGGGTTTGTTTTCAGTGTAACATTTGGTACTGCAGTCCAACCCAAAACTTCATTCCACAGATCTTTCGTCTTATTTCCACATTTGTTTCCACCAAAGAAATCCTATTCAAGCATTCTTTCTGTATATATATGTTCACATATTTCTTCCTCATTATTTATTTTCCATTATCTTACATCATTTATTTCCAAGAAAATCCTACCTAAACCTGTTGTCCCTAAACCCTACTTTTTTTGGTTCATATCCTCTTCCAAAATGTATTTCTTCCAATTCATCACAACTTGTTCTCTTATATAGTCTATCCCCTCTTAAGCTAACTTAAATCTACTGAGCTCAGATGCTAATCTAAGGAACGAGGCAATGCAGCAGCAGAAAACAATTAACACAAACAGCAATGATAAAAAATACAAAAGGCAAAGCAAGCAGCATAAATTACAACTAATATAAGGCAATGAGCAGCAAACAAGAAAAATAAATCAGTAGTAAACTGGCTTAACAGAATAATACAAAGTGAAATTTAGTAGCACCATGCATGGCAAACAGCAGCAGCAAATGCTATAATTAATACCTAAGCATGGCAAAGATCAAGCAGAAAAAAATAGTACACTAAAGACAACAATGCAGATAAGGGAAATGTATATTCACATCTTAATGTCTATGTAATTAAAGTGGTGAACCACAAAAACTAATTCTACAAAAAATTACTAAGTACTTGAAAAGAAAATTATATATGCAGTTACTGTTATTAGTCCCTTCTTATTGTTCTTTCCTTTCCAAGAGCTCCTTTTTCGAAGAATGTGGATCATAAAATAATTATTTAATAGATCTGTTGACAGAAAGTGTTCACATTAGCAAATGCATTTAAGTTTATTTTATAAAACCAATGCTGCAACACAGTTGGAAAACAGAGATCAAATGAAATAAGCAATTACGCAAACCAAAGCATAAAAACATCATTCAACAGCTATGTGGCATTTCATAAGTCAGTAGAAATTCTCTCAATTCTCGTAGAAAGACGCTTGTCATAATCAGGTGTGCAGATGTACGAAATTGTCCATCAATTCATAAGCATTTCAGTAAGTAGCACAAAGTACGAGTAATCATGTTTCCAAGTAATGAGCATGTCGTATTTGCAATGCTTTCTACAAAGAAATGTCAATAGCGAGGATAATGGCCTCTTTTTTTCTTCACCTGTGCCTCTGAAAGGCACACGCTAATGGCTTTTTTTCCAGGCAGGTGGTACCGCTGGGCGTCCACGGCGCATTACGTGAAGGTCACTTAACTTTCTTACCGAAATATTTACGACAGCAGTGACAGTCTCATATAGAAATTTCACAGGTCGAGAATTTGCGTTACAAATGTGTAGAAACAAAATCCTGTAAATATAACAGTGTCCAAAAAATTTTCGCCCGCATTGTGATACATTCACGCATATATACACAAATTTCATAACTCTTAAAGTACGATTCTTGGTTTCCAACATCTTTTTCCACAAATCAGAGTCCCTAACCACTACTCATTATTCATATACGTATTCGTCGACACTTCTTCAATATTTCATCGTAATAAATACGTAGCATAATCAAATTCCTCATATACGGTAACATCGTCTTATTGATCATAAACATACCTCAACAGCATAATATACATTGTCGTCGTAAAAATAACATCATAACACCTCAGTCAAATCTCAAAAACGTCTTAGCTTTCTGCAATAATGTCAAAACCTAAAAAAAATTCTCTGCTCATTTCAATAGTGTCATCTACCTCAAACGTACTTTAAAATCATGTTCCCTTACCAAATACATCATTCATAGCTCTCATAGTATCACAATGGTTCCAGAAAAAATATGAACAGTTCACAAAGTACAGACAAAATACAATCTCAAAGTGTGAAGTTACCCAACTGTGTAATTGCGTAAACATGTGTCACTGATGTAGTAAAAAAAATGTTTATCTCTCAGTTAAATGATCAGATAGCTGTGTAATTTGTGTGTTCGAGAAATATGGTACCGATGTGTAAAGTTGTATAAGAAAATACCATATTAGCTAGGGCTCCTTGTGCTTGCCAAACACATGGTACACAAAGTAAGCGTGTACCCCCCTGAGGAATAATGTAATTACACCCTCAGGTGTTACAGATTGCAGCTATGGAATGAAATGTGTCACGGAAAACTTTCTTTGTAAATTCAAAAATCTTTAAAAATAAATATTTGAAGTACAAAATTAATCACTGAAATGCGTGTCCTGTAGCGCTAAATGTGCGTCTTGCTGTAAGATAATTCTGTTGAAGTGTTGTAGTTATCGTCCTCTGTAAGCAAAGTTCTGCAGAAGTCAATGTACTCACCTCAGCATAAACAAAAGTGAGATGCTTTGCGTATAGATATCGTAGTTATTATGCTAATTGCCATGAAGAAGAAAGTACTATAATGTAACGTATTGTTTTGCAACGAAAAAGGCTGTCTCATTGTAGCTATACCACAAAAGTTACTACTAAAACATGTTTTACTTTCCAGAAGAATTCAGAAAAACTGTGCAGATATAAAACAGATACACCGCAAAAACAACATTGTAAATTGTCACTCATTAGTAGCGTCGTGATAAAATCATGTAGTTGTCACATAAACTAACCACTGTGTCATCTGGTATCTCACAGAAAGTACTTTAAATCCAGAATGTATTTTCAAGTAAACCAAAATGTTGCATTAAAATCTCATTAGCAGTACTGGTAAATGTTCTAAGTATGTGAGCCTTATAGTCGTTACGTAATCGTGCAACTAACAAGCAAGAATGTACACACACAATAACACTGTGTCGTCTGTTCACAATAAACATGCATTCGTAATTACTGTCTAAATATGTTCCCTAGGTTCTTGACTGGATATTTAACTTCAAAAATTGTTGCATATTAACAGATTCTAAGTCTGACAAAGCATACTAGTAATATAAAGTGAAAAGTTATATGGCAAAGACAAAGTTAAAAAGCAGATTATCTTTCAATAAACGGTTTTACATGTGAAATGTGGTGTAAACCTTTACTCTTCCTAGTACGCAAACTTTCAACTGAAAAGCAATTGTCATGTTTTATACGTCGGTAAGGAATGCTAAATCTTTTCTCAAGGTTAGCGTCTGTGTTATTTTTCTCGGAGCCAGCGGGAGCACGCGGCTGCCTGCTGTACGAGTCATTGTCTGTCTCTTTGTTGGCGCGCGCCGTTATTGGGATTAGGAGACCTAACTTCTACAAATTCGCCTTGCCGAGGGCCCAGCCGTGTGAGAATCCCGCCAGTTCTGATGAAATTGACGTCTGTCGTTACGAATATATCGTCTGTCGTCATGTCGGTAGATTCCGTAATTTCTTCCTTGTCCGCCACGTTGTGGAGAATTTCTCCCTGAATCGTAACTGTGCGCCGAACTGTTGGTCTGAAGTTATACTGTCTCCCTTGATAAGAATTATTTTGGTTCCCATATTGTCTGTTTCTATGGTTATCTCTGTCATATTCATTACTACAGAAATTAGATCTTTCTTTGTAACTATTATTACTCTGCCAACGGTTGTCATATGGGTGGTGTCTGTTTTGGTCACGATTTGTGTTGTGAGAATAGCCTTGTCGTGTCCAGTTATTGTTTCTGTCGTCACGGAATTGTGACGTATGTGACCTGTAGTGATTGTTTTCCTGTTTTCGCGTTCCCCGATTGTCAGTGTCAATTTCCAGTTCTTGTAACAGTCCCTGAAAAGCTTCAATGTCGTCTTTGCAACGTCCTGCCAAAATAATATGTCTTAAATGTTCAGGTAATTTCATTAAGCAAATGTGGATGAGTTCTGAGGGGCTGTATGGGTTTGAAAGATACTGATTCTTATGCAACATGTCTTCAAAATATTTGACAAGACTGGAAAATTCAGATTGTTCAAAGTGTTTCATCATTATGATGCCATGTTTTACTCGGTCTTGTGTGGCTTGAGACCAATATGCTGAGAGGAAGGAATGGTAACGTTCTCCTTCACTGTGGCAATCGTGAATGACCGATCGCATTCTTACAGCTGGTTCATTCTCTAAGTAGCCACACATAAATTCTAACCTGTGCTCCAATGACCAGTTGGGAGGAAAACAATGAGAGAATTGATGGAGCCACGCTTGTGGATGAATGTCGTTGGCAGAATTCTTAAACGTTTTGAATTTACGTGTAGTAATGAACAGCTTATAGTCAAAATCATCGTGTCGGCGAGTAGCATATCGGTCATTGTTACGTCGTGTCGGCGGTTCCATCTCAGAATTCGGTGCACATTACCAATTTCTTTCATAACTTCCGAAATGCCCTGTGTTATTATTTTGCGGCTTTTCCGTATTTCTAAGTCCCTCTTCCCGTGTTGGAGCGCGAGTGTCCTCTGAAGTACGTAATTCTTGTATTACCTGTGTCAGCTGATCTTGTACTTCCCGGATTTCTCTTTGGTGTTGCGTATTAATTTGATTCAGATTTTGTTTCAGTTTCCTAATTTGTTCGCTCTCTTCTGTGTCATTAAAGACTACCGGTTTTGTGTCATTCAGATCATCATCTACCTTTGTAGATAAGTTAGTGAACTGATCTGAAAGTTCGGCTACTTTATCCGATAGTGAAATTATTTCCTCTGTATGTTTTTCTGAACCAAGTTTCAGAGTGTCCATTTGTGTTGAAATCGTATCTACTGTGTCCTTTAAGTTTTCCTGAGTTTTTGCAAGTTGCGTAACCGAATCGGTAGATGCAACTGAGTCAAATTTAGCTTGCAAGGTCTCATGATTTTCATGAACAGTAGTTTGCAGTTCTTTTATGGCTGCTTCGTGATTCTGTAATGCATTTTCATGCCGCGCAAAAATACGTTGAAAATGCTCACAAATTTGTGTTTTTACGTCATTACAGACTTTTTGACATTTCGATTCAATGTGATGTAACTCAGTAGTTAAATCCTCACGTGTTTGTTCAAGAGTTTGCTCCAATGAGTCTAACTTTTGAAGATTTTGTTCCATTGCGTCTAACTGTTGCTGTGTTTGTCTCTGGTATTGTTCCATTGTGTCTAACTTTTGAAGCTTTTGTTGTGTTTGTCCCATTTGTTGTATTAATTATAATAACAATGCACTGGTGTCTGGAACATGTTCCTCAGTGCTTTTCGGCAGTGAATTTGCACCAGCAACATTCACATTTTGACAAGCAGAAAATGTGTCTTGACTTATTTGAGAAAACGGTGAGGACGCAAAACCTGAATCTACAGTATTTGCAAAATTGTGTCCTGTCATTTCGGATTCCTGAGCCGAGCTATTGCCGACCGATCGATCGATAATGCTTCCCTGCTCACTAATTGTTTCACTGCCTACGCCATTGTTTGCAGCCCGCTCCATTTCCCTATGCACAGTTACCAAATTACTACTTTGAACGTCTGTTAATTCGTTACACAGTGGTGCTGGCAAGCTACGCTCGTCGTCACTATTATTTCTCAGTTTGCTTTGGAGCCTAGTGTTACGTTTTTCACACGCCATTTTTGTCACAGTATTTCACACGACAACACAGAAAAACACAATTTGAAGAGCAAAAATAAGAGAATACATTAACATAACACTGAAAATAATATCTAGTTAATTGCAGCTGCGAAATACTTGGTGCAAATCTACATGCATGCCACAACTGTTTTACTGTACAACAATGAAAGACTGCAACTACAAAGGAGATTTTCTCTACAATTACGCGCTAGCAATAAACAAAGCTACACTAATTACACAAACTACAAGAAAAAAAAATCAGAAAATTCCAGTGAGGTATCCTAGGCTAAGGGTCGACATATGAAACGTCCCCTTTCAATAATAGTACACTACTGTGCTTAACCTGACACACAATATTTTTAGCGCAACGCAATCTGACTTTCAATAATCTCTACAAGAGAATGGCCCTGACTAACATTAACCTGTACTTTTCACAAATCACTTACCTCACAAAAATCTTCGCTACTCAAGCTACTGCAATACAGCGAGCGCCACTACTGCCAGCTAAATAAAAGATTCAAAGTACTGAAGGCACTAACTACTGATAGGCATAGTTAGCAAATGAAAGATTTTGATAGAGAACAAACAATGTATTTACCTCAATAGTCATAATATATATAGCAGTTCATGACAAATTTCAAAACTCCGCCATCTCTCTCCCCACATCCACCACTGCTGGCGGCTCACCTCCAACTGCGCAACGCTACGCGCTGTTCACAGCCAGCTGCTAACACTACAATGGCGAGTATTACAACAATGCAAAGCAGCCACGGACTGCACACAGCACAGCCAGTGATTTTTTTATACAGAGGTGGCGTTACCAAAAAAAACCTAAACAGCCTACTTACATAGAAACAGCCTACTTACACTTTACGCACTTAACATTTTCGTAAGCACAATATGGATACCACACCAACATCACGAGAACCAGCCACATACTGTACCACTACCTCCTCCATACTTCACTGTTGGCACTACACTGGATGGCAGGTAACGTTCTCCCGCCACTCGCCGAACCAAACCCTTCCGCCAGATTGCAAGAGGGTGTACCATGTTTTCGACTCCAGCGAGCATACCTGACGCTCAATGACACTGGATACTGGAGAAGGTTCAGCCAGTCAGTCAGATAACGTGGAGATGGCTAACTGGAAGTTTGAAAGAGTTATGGAACTCGGTCGGCAAAGTCAAGACTTGAATAAATACACTCTTTAAACTGCTCATCAGAGTAATGACTTGAATGAAAGTACACCTGATGATGGACCCACAGGGTCCGAAATGCATCGCATACTTGATGAAACACGAAAATTTGTGACTGAATTTAATTCATACCTCCACTGGAAAGTATATTAGACGAGATATCAAAAAGCTGGCTGGTGTGGCCGAGCGGTTCTAGGCACTTCAGTCCGGAACCGTGAGACTGCTACGGTCGCAGGTTCGAATCCTGCCTCGAGCATGGGTGTGTGTGATGTCCTTATGATAGTTAGTTTTAAGCAGTTCTAAGTCTATGGGACTGATGACTTCAGATGTTAACTTCAAAATGGTTCAAATGGCTCTGAGCACTATGGGACTTAACAGCTGAGGTCATCAGTCCTCTAGAACTTAGAATTACTTAAACCTAACTAACCTACGGACATCACGCACATCCATGGCCGAGATAGGATTCGAACCTCCGACCGTAGTGGTCGCGCGGTTCCAGACTGAATCGCCTAGAACCGCTCGGCCACTCCAGCCGGCCAGATGTTAAGTCCCGTAGTGCTTAGAGCCATTTGTACCATCACGAGAGATTCCTTCTGGCGATTTCATGTGAATTTTTACAATCAACGTTCGTCATGCTTGGCGGTTTCTGTTCGTTAAAACATGAGGTCTGGTTGATTTTGGTTTAGCTCGATTGTTACTTCGCTTTTCCAGTTCGCACTCACATCACCGATAGTCGACTAGGACACCTTTACAAGGGTTGAAATGTTCATGATGGATCGGTTACTCGGGTGACATCCAGCGACTAGTCTACGTTGGATGTGATGGACTGGCGACCCATTGTGCTTCTCTACTGACAACGTAATACACCCTGCCCCCATTTATGCTTATGGGTCCGTCTCTCGTCTCATCTACTTATCAATTCCGAATCAGATAGGGGTGTACAGACAGTTTTGGTCAGATGCTGCAGAGAGAATGCTAACAGGCAACGTAAAAATCTGATTATACGCTATTATTGAGTCAGTTTTAGACTGTAGGAACATTTCACCAGGAAGTATACGTGGGTAAATCTGTGCGTGATCTGGCGGTTTACGAAGTGCGAAATTTAAAAAAACAGGGCTGACTGGCCTGGCGACACCAGGGATCTAACCCCAGTTAACATCATGCTGAACTGGGTTTGCATGGCCGACCGCTGTGGCCGAGCTGTTCTAGGCGCTTCAGTCCGGAACCGCGCTGCTGCTACGGTCGCAGGTTCGAATCCTGCCTCGGGCATGGATATGTGTGATTTCCATACGTTAGTTAGGTTCAAGTAGTTCTAAATCTAGGGGACTGATGACCTCAGACGTTATATCCCATAGTGCTTAGAGCCATTTGCACCATTTTTGGGTTTACATGACACACACAGGTGCGTCATTAAATGCTGTTTCATTATTATGTCCAACCATCGGCCTTGGCGAGTGGTCTCCTGGCAACCCATGATGAGTTTTTTTCTTTTTTTTTTCAGGGAACGATGTAATATCTCCCACATTTTGCACCTTCCATATTGGTTATAAATTATGACGCAATTATTTACTAAAACATTAAGTTCTAATTCAAGAGTAACTTCCGAGTGAGATTAAGTAAAGCCACAGCTGACGGTCAAATGTGCACTTGACGGTACAATATATGGCCGTGGCGGAAATGTGAGTAAGACGCCGTGTTACGCATAGGCCAATCGTATAACGGGATAGTCATCTGCTCATAAAGGTAAACAACACTTGTCACTGTGAGTATAGAGGGAGGATTAACACTTTATTCGTCCGCAGATCGTCGTCGTGCGGTAGCGTTCTCGCTTCCCGCGCTCGGGTTCCCGGGTTCGATTCCCGGCGGGGTTAGGGATTTTCTCTGCCTCGTGATGACTGGATGTTGTGTGATGTCCTTAGGTTCGTTAGGTTTAAGTAGTTCTAAGTTCTAGGGGACTGATGACCATAGATGTTAAGTCCCATAGTGCTCAGAGCCATTTGAACCATTTTTGAACACCTTTTCTTACGCTCAGGGCATACCCTATAAAAACAAGCATAAAACTTCGAAAGTTCATTCGTAGCATTGCAGAGTTGGTGATTTGGAGTCAAGAGCGGAACAACTGTAAATGTAGGCAGCTGAAGCATAATGCCATCAGAGGTCCATGGCAATAGTCTGCGGACCGTTAGGCAATTTCTTAGAGGCAACGTTTGATTTATATCTAAGTGCACTTTTTTTTGCAACTTTGCTAATTTGTTTAATCAGTAGAAATCGCGAAATTAATAGAACGAACAGTTCACGGTATAAAATACGAGGGCCGTTCAGAAAGTAACCTCCGGTTGATTTAAAAAAATACACCAAGTTAAATAAAAATATTTTAATATATACATCTTACAACTACATCTTTGCACTATTTTTCTACATAGTCTCCATAGCGATTGAGGCACTTATCGTATCTCTTCACAAGCTTTGAAATTCCTTCTGCATAAAAATCACCCGCTTGTGCCTGGAGCCAGCCTGTGACCGCATCTTTGAGCTCTTCGTCGTCATCAAAGCGCTGTGACCCGAGCCATTTCTTCAAATGCATGAAGAGGTGATAATCACTTGGCGCCAGGTCTGGGCTGTAAGGTGGATGGTTGATAACGTCCCACTTGAAGGACTAAAGAAGGGCCGTTGTTCTGCGAGCAGAGTGAGGACGGGCGTTATCGTGCAAAAAAACGATACCGGAAGTCAGCATACCACGGCGTTTGTTCTGTATAGCCCGTCGTAACTTTTTTATTGTTTCACAGTACACGTCTTGATTAATGCTCGTACCACGTTCCATGAATTCAACCAACAACACCCCTTTGGCATCCCAAAACACCGTTGCCATCAGTTTTCTGGCAGAAAAATCTTGCGAGGCTTTTCTTGGTTTGGTAGGCGAATTTGAATGTGCCCACATCTTTGATTGTTCTTTTGTCTCAGGGTTCACGTTTTTAATCCAGGTTTCGCCACCGGTCATGATTCTGTTTAACAATTGGTTCTCCTTCGTCCTCATAACGTGACAGAAAGTCTAATGCAGAGGCCATTCTTTGAGTTTTGTGGTCGTCGGTAAGAATTTTGGGCACCCATCGTGCACAGAACTTACGGTAACCCAATCTTGCTGTCACTATCTCGTACAAGAGAGTCTTAGAAAACTGTGGAAAACCAGTAGACAACTCCGACATTGAGAAACGTCGATTTTCACGAACTTTTGCATCAACTGTCTGAACGAGTTCGTCAGTCACCAATGATGGTCTACCACTCCTCTCTTCATCATGAACGTTTTCTCGTCCACTTTTAAATAAACGTACCCATTCACGGACAACTCCTTCACTCATAACTCTTGGTCCGTACACGGCACAAAGCTCACGATGAATAGCTGCTGCAGAATATCCTTTGGCTGTAAAAAACCTTATGACAGCACGCACTTCACATTTGGCGGGGTTTTCTATTGCAGCACACATTTCAAACTGCCACAAAAACTAAACTAGCGCAGGTACGACGTTCACACGACCACGGCTTGATGCCGACTGACCTGTTGAGTGCGTGAACGCACAGATGGCGTCGCTACTCCCCCCACAACCCGCACTGTGACCAATCGGAGGTTACTTTCTGAACCGCCCTCGTATTTTCAGCCTACAAAATGGCGTCTTTGCCACTTATCATCCCGTCCAAAGGTTTTGATCTTCAATGGGCATCTTCAGTCTGTGAGGGAGGGATCCCATGACCTGGTTAATAAATCCCTCACTCTTTGCCATCCTGTCCTCCCAGACATCTAGGATGGCGTTCCGAAGGTAATCACCGGTTCATGGCGCGGGGTCAGGCCACTTTTCTCGCAGATTCGTTGCGTCTCTGCACAAATGTTTTCAGTAGTGTTTTGGACTGTTGCTGTAAAAAGTCAATCAAAAAGACAAAACCTCATCCTGATGGGACCATAATAGTACTCGTGATGTGGGCATATTGAGCAGCATCGTGTCGGCCACCTGTCCTCTGGAGCACAGAAACAGATCCAGCCACAAACTGCCACAGAAAAATGGCCTGAGCAAGATGAAAGGGAGGTAGTGCAGGGAAGGGAGGTAGTGACAGCGGCACGTAAAGTGCCCTCCGCCACACACCGTTGGGTGGCTTGCGGAGTATAAATGTAGATGTAGATGTAGATGACTCATGGCTATATTTGGTGTCGAAAGGAGCAGATTGCGACCTATATACCATTATTGGACCATCATTCGCTGCGGATAATACCTATTCGTCGCGAAATACCACTTTCCACCAGTGGCGATTGACATAGTCCTTGGCTGAGTCGATGCGGAGTCGATGACCGCAAGTTTCCATAGTAGTCCGGCCTCCCGAATCCGACGCCGAAACATACCCACCAACCCGGGAAACGTAGCAGTATGTTTAGGCTGCACCGCGACTGAGAAGGATTTTGTCGTGACGTGTTGACAATTTCGTTTCGTGGACAGGTATTGTTACGCGCCAAAGACGATATCCCACACGCATACTGGATTCTCCAATGTCTCGGTAACGTTTTATTTGTCCGCACATACTGCGTTCCGGCACGCCATCCCCTGACGTCCTCAAATTCGCTTCCTCAAATTCGCTTACTCTTCATGAGCACTGACGTCACGAATAGGCAGTTGACGAGGCACGGAGCATGAATAATGTGACTCGACTGGGAGCGATGTGGTGTAACTAT
The DNA here is from genome assembly GCF_023898315.1 of Schistocerca nitens. NCBI lineage: Eukaryota > Metazoa > Arthropoda > Insecta > Orthoptera > Acrididae > Schistocerca > Schistocerca nitens. The sequence continues at coordinate 1,187,269,883 of NC_064614.1, read as the reverse complement.
TTGACCGCTCTATTGTAATGTCATTGGCTGTTATAGAATGTATGGTGCGCTGGCAGATCTAACTAGTTGCAATAGACCATCAGAAAATTATTGCCGTGTAATATCAATGAAACTGTGTGAATAATTCTAACGTACTATGTCAAATGCAAGTAGCACGTTTAATTTTTAGACTCCAGTTAGATCATTCTCCACCAGAAGTGTCTCTCACTGATTGATTTATAGCCAAAATTCCGTTGGATCTTCTGTGGAAATTAGTTGTACATCATCGACAAGTGTTTCATATAATACTATGGAAGATTTCTAGACAACAAACTGTTGAACCAGGAGAATTCTTCACTTATGGTTAAATAAAAAAATAGTTCACATTTATTCGAGCATAAGACACTTTAAATTAAGCCTGGACGTTCTTTACAGCTACAGTGACCATTTACAAACTTATACCTAACTTGCACTAAGTCGGTAGATAGCATAAGCTATTCAATTTGCGGAAAAGATTTTGTGTTTTCTTCGAACTTAACTGACAAGATCAGTTTCCTGCAATTTTTGAGATAATATTTCATCGTCGGCATGTTGCCAAGGTCCTTGCAGTACCAGACTTCAACTCTGGCTGCAATTTACGCCTCGCAGTATCTGCGCTGCCAAATGTAAATCTCTACTGACATTCTTTTGTTTTCCCGTTCCTAGTGGAAAACGATATACATCCGGTTGTCTGAGAGATGGATTCTGTCACTAGAGAGAGGCGCAAGTGAATGGTCTACAGCCGAGAACAGTAACGATAAAAAGGTTGTGAAGTGATAGAAGATTAGACGTTGTGTGGTCGAACGGTGTTAAACGAGTGTTGTAAAGCAATAAGAAAGGTGTAGAAAACGTTTCCATTGTTATCGTACAACTGATAAACTAATCCATTTTAAAGTTGTGTTGCAAGATAATGACCGAGCGCGGTGGCGTAGTGGTTAACATACTGGACTCGCATTCGGGAGGACGGCGATTCAATCCAGCGTCCGGCCATCCAGATTTAGGTTTTCCGTGATTTCTCTACATCGCTTTAGGCAAATGTCAGGATGGTTCCTTTGACAGGGCACGGCCGACTTCGTTTCCTAATCCGATGAGACCGATGACCTCGCTATTTGGTTTCTTCCCCCAAATCAACGCAAGGCAAGATAATGTGTCAACTACGCAGACCAGTCTATTTTTATAGGATCTGTCCGACATGTAACTGCCTTCCCAGGCGTGCACGGACAGTAATTTACATTTTACAAAAAGCAATGATGAAACTTATAAAAAAGAAGAAAAAATTGGCCAAGTGCGAGTGAGAGTTGCGCACTAAGTGTTCCGTAGAAACGTTGTTACGTATGCAGACAGTTCTTCCTTTCCGGGGATCAAGAATCTCGACTATTTTTGCCCGTTGTCGACATTGGTACTGCCAGGAAATCAGTCCCAGAGTTTCCAAGACTTGACGTCGGATAACAAATGAGAAAAGAAATACTTAAAACTTCCGGACTGATAGGCTGTGGTCGAAGTATAAAACTCTCCCCTGACGTTTCGTCTTCGCTGCGGGAGACATCCTCGGAAGTACAGCGGCGAACTGCGAAGAGAACTCGAGGAAGCGCTGATTATATAGGCAGTACAGAGGGCGCCACTGTCCATCACGTGACGTCGGCTATGAGATTGTCTCTGGTAATGCCAACATTCTCGATTGACAGCAATCGATCGTCACGCTTGCGGTGCAATGCTGACATCCAATTTTTATCCAGTTTAACACTTTCGTCTTTCCTGTTAAAATTATTACGTTTATCAATCTCGATAGCCTCTCTATACATGCGTGAATAATAATGCGAGGTATTTGACATGACGCTCGTCTCGCTGAATTTTATTTCAGGATCACCTTCCTGGTAAACATGTCCCGCTACGGCCGATTTATCCGTGTGACCCAGGCGGCAATTCCTCTTACGTTCAACAAGACGGGTGTTCACATTTCTCTTTGTGGTACCGATATAAACCTGTCCACAACTACAAGGAATTTTATATACCCCCGGTGTAGCCAAAGGGTGTCGTGCATCTTTTGCCGATCTTAAATATTATTTTATTTTCCTAATGGGTCTGAAAATAGTTTCCACCCCATACTTGCTTAAAACTTTCGCAATGCGATCTGTGACCTTACTAATGAACGGAAGAAAAACTTTGCCCTTTGGCGACTGTTGTTCGTCGTTGCTCCTGATTCTCTGCCTAGAGCGAAATGCTCGATCTATATCCTTCCTAGAGTAGCCATTCTTCACGAAAGTTGACCGTAGATGTTTAATCTCAACTTTTAAATAAACAGGTTCACAAATTTTGTACGCCCTGTCTACCAAGGTTTTCATTACACCTCTTTTTTGTCTAGGGTGGTGGTTTGAATCTTTATGTAGATAACGATCAGTATGTGTAGCCTTTCTATACACCTAATGGCCCAACGTTCCGTCCCGTCGTTTATTCACAGACACATCCAGGAAATGCAATTGCCCATTCTTTTCCGTCTCCATAGTAAATTGGATTTTCGGATTAATGCTGTTCAAATGTGTCAGGAAGACATCCAACTCCTCTGCTCCGTGTGTCCATACTGCGAACGTGTGATCGAAATAGCGATACCATCTGGCTGACCTCTTACTGGTAGTCTGCAACGCCCGTTGTCTCAAAGTCTCCATAAATAAGTTAGCCACAGCAGGACTAAGAGTACTGCCCATAGCCAACCCGTCAATTTGTTCATAAACGTTATTATTGTACTGAAAGTAGGTTGCAGTGAGGTAGTGTCAGAATAATGCCACAATATCGGTAGGAAAAATATCCGCTATGAATAAGATAGCTTCGTTTACCGGAATCATGGTAAATAACGACTCAATATCAATACTGACGAGGATATCATCCGAGCCCACGCTCGTTTCCTTTAACTTGTCAATGAAATGAGCTGAATTTTTAATATGACTGTCCGTCCTACCAACATAAGCTTGCAGCAATGAGGCAAGGTGTCTAGCTAACCCGTGTGTTGGTCCGCCTAATGCGCTGCCAATTGGCCTTAACGGAATCTCAGGTTTATGCACTTTGGGTAAGCCATAAAGTCTAGGTGGATACGCTTCTGTTTTAAAAAGCAGCTTATTTTCGTCGGAGGCGAACGAAGACGCTTTCACCAGTCGATTGGTCATTCTTAAAATCTTCATAGTCGGATCTTTGTACTTGGAGGGAACCAAAATATCAATGATTTTTCCATGATAGTCCTCGCTGTTCAGTATGACGGTGGCATTACCCTTATCTGCATTAAGAACAATAATGTTTTTATCTGCATTTATATCCCTCAGTGCCTTCCTTTGTGCCTGCGACAAATTCCTGTTAGGTAGCTTACATGTACGTAAAATCATAGCCGTTTCCATCCTAATTACGTTATTGGACTGCTGTGGAATCTTACGGATACCGGCCTCAATATTTGCTACAATATCCTCTATGTGTACATTTTGGAGCGTCACAGGAAAATTGCCTCCTTTCGCTAGTACAGAAATTTCAACTTTTGACAAATCTTTATCAGACGGGTTAATAACAGTTCGAGAATTGTCCTCAACTGAACCTCCCGAAATGTTGTTCTGTAAGTTATTGAACTTCTTCTTCTGTCTATTTGCTGATATTTCTGCACTAACTTCCATAGTTTTGAATGTTAGACCGTCAGTTTTATTCCAATCACCACACTGCATAGTATTACTAAGAACCGAGTGGAGTTGAAAAAGCTTACTGCTGGTTTTCGCCAGTGCTCGCTGCGTCTGATGAATCCTATCATGTAGCACTGCAGAATCCATACGGTTGTAAATACGATGAGCCTAAGCCGATCAAAACATCCTCTTCACCTTCAGAAATTTCGGAACCGTCGAAGTGTCCCTGCAGCGTAACAGGAAGGTGAGGGTACACTGTTGTTTTGCTTTCTTCTTGCGGATTCCTTCAAATCGTCGAACCGATGCTGACATATCCTCCCCGTAAAGGCGTTTGATCATACAATGTAAGCTTTCATTGTATGACAAAAGAAATATGTTTTTCGAATGATGTGATTACAAATCAATAGTTTTCCAATTTTTCCCTTACATGTGCTATAGATCCTTGTTACCTGCTAAATTTCGTGACTCTTACATCACGGGAACTACCTATAGCTCTCAATGAGTGAGTTTGTGAGTCTCAGAATATAGTATATAATGGCCGTATCTTTTGATTACATTGACTTACAAGCTTCAGTTTCTTGCACAGCCAAGAAACTGTAGAATTTAAATTTGAACTTGATACGTGTACCCGTTCCTGAGAAATATGATTTTGAACAGTCGGACAGAGATACAGACAGACGGGCGGACAACAAAGTGACGCTATAAGGACACCGTTTTTTCCGATTGAGGTAAGGAACTCTAAGACCTGGCAACTTTTACCGGACGACGTTACGCGTATAGTATACAGACACCTGCCTGAAAATGACTTACAAGTTTGTGGCGCCCTCTATCGGTAATATTGGAATTCAGTATGGTGTTGGTCAACCCTTAGCCTTGATGACAGCCTCCACTCTAGCAGGCATACGTTCAACCAGGTGCTGGAAGGTTTCATGAGGAATGACAGACCATTCTTCACGGAGTGCTACACTGAGAAAGAGGTATCGACGTCGATCGGCGAGGTCTGGCACGAAGTCGGCGTTCCAAAACATACCAAAGGTGGTCCATAGGATTCAGGTCACGACTCAGTTCAGGCCGGTCCATTACAGCGATCTTACTGTCGTGTAACCACTACGCCACAGGCCGTGCATTATGAACAGGGGCTCGATCGTGTAGGAAGATGCAGTCGCCATCCCCGAATTTCTCTTCAACAGTGGGTAGCAAGAAGGTGCTTAAAACATCAGTGTAAGCCTGTGCTGTGATAGTGCCACGCAAAACAACAAGCGGTGCAAGCCGCCTCCATGAAAAATACGACCACACCACAACACCACCACCTCCGAATTTTACTGTTGGCACTACACACGCTGGCAGATGACATTCACCGGGCATTCGCCACACACACACCTTGCCATCGGATCACCACATTGTGTATCGTGATTCGTCACACAACGTTTTTCCACTGTTCCATAGTCTGATGTTTACGCTCCTTACACCAAGCGAGGCGTCGTTTGGCATTTACCGACGTGATGTGTGGCTTATGAGCAACCGCTCGACCGTGAAATCCAAGTTTTCTCACCTCCCGCCTAACTGTCATAGAACTTGCAGTGGATCCTGATGCAGCTTGTAATTCCTGTGTGATGGTCTGGATGGATGTCTGCGTATTACACATTACGACCCTCTTCAACTGTCGGCGGTCTGTGTCAGTCAACAGATGAGGTCGGCCTGTACGCTTTTGTGCTGTACGTGTCCCTTTACGTCTCCACTTCACTATCACATCGGTAACAGTGGACCTAGGGATGTTTAGGAGTGTGGAAATCTCGCGTACTGACGTATGACATAAGTTACACCCAATCAGCTGACCACGTTCAAAGTCCGTGCGTTCCGCGGAGCGCCCCATTCTGCTCTCTAACGATGTCTAATGACTACTGAGGTCACTGATATGGAGTATTTGTGAATAGGTGGCAGCACAATGCGCCTAATATGAAAAACCGAAAAACCTATGTTTTTGGGGGTGTCCCAATAATTTTGATCGCAGATTGTATCAACGTTTTTTTTTTTTTTTTTTTTTTTACTTGGGACACATTTCAATAGCAGAAAAAAGAGAGAAAAGAGCCCAAAGGAAAAATTCAGAAAGGTACAAGATTCTAGCCAATAAGTTGGAAAAAACAAATACTTTCGTGAGATAACCGAAACATTTTATCCGCGAGTGACACTTTTGTAAGCTTCGAAGTTAAATCTTCGTTTACTACTATCCAAGTAGCAGATGCTATGGAGGTCAAAGGGGAGAAAGTTGCTTCAGATGTGTGTGGCCTGACTGAATTATATCTATGATAGATCTACTTTAAACATAAAGCAGAATTTTATAAAGAGTTTAAGTGGTAGTAACAGCTTAGAATCGCAGTTAAATTTCTTAAAAGAGACAATGAAGTCCGACGGCTAAGGTACTTCGTCTATAGATGGGGCTTTAAAGTGAGAAATTACTAATTATGCTAGCAAAGAGAACGAGGAACCGCCTTCTCACACTTTTCGATTACCGTGTCGTTTCTGCAGGTGTTGATCGCCTCAGCAAAATTGTTCAAATAAACAGTATGCAGACCACATTTTTCTAGCTAATGAAAAATAAAAGATTTTTTCTGGTGCAAAAGGGACGCATCTGATTACCGCCACTTTTCTGGAGTCCGTGAAGCGACATGTGGCTATGGTAAAGTATATGTAGGCGAAACTGGAAGGACAGTAAAATAAAATATTACGAAGCACGAACGCCGCAAGTGGTTAAAAAAAGTGTGAAATCTGCTAGCTAAGGAATGCGACATTTGTAGAAGGACGGCCCGGGAAGCAGTTGAGATTTCCAAGAACGAATATAACTTCATAAGAATAGACTGCTGTCGGTTTCCAGCTTCGTGGCATCCCTCCATGAAACAAGTAAATAAGCAGCTACCGTGTAGGAGGAAAATAAACAACGAACAGAAAGCTGCCTCTGCGATACAATAATTCTCATATACCGATAGCCCAGTTGGCAGAGAAGGGAACTACAGGTTCTGAAATTGAGGTCAGGAGCAGACAAAGTTATCCAGAAGGAAAATGAGTCAGTGTACCGTGTAACCCGAACATCGATAAAGACAGAACACAACACAATCTAGAAATTCAAGTTAGACAATAGTAGTATCATACCAAAAGCGAAGTGCTCCAACATTTCTATGAGTAGGCGAGAACTCCTGAATGATATCAACGGCATGAAGGCCGAAGCCCAAAGATTCTCTCAGCGGAGAGAGTATAGGATATATAAGAAGCGTAGCTGAGAAGCTGAAAAGGTATGTCGCCGGTAATACGTGCCATATCACCTACATTTTACCTCAGTTACTGGGATATTTTCCAAGAAGAGCTATTTGTCATATATTGTACGACGCATGGAATGTTTAATAATCTTTTTACCACAGTATCCTTGATGATATGCCGAATATGATCAGACAGCTAACGCAATGAGCTGACGAAACTCATTGGATAGCGATATGCACATATACAAATGGCGCCAGTAGCTTACACATAAGGCGTAAAAGCGCAGTGAACTGCGGAATGGCAGTCAGTTGTTATGTGAAACTTATAGCTAGTTTTTTAACAGACAGAAAGATTATTCCAGAATGAGATTTTCACTCTGCAGCGGAGTGTGCGCTGATATGAAACTTCCTGGCAGATTAAAACTGTGTGCCCGACCGAGACTCGAACTCGGGACCTTTGCCTTTCGCGGGCAAGGCAAAGGCAAAGGTCCCGAGTTCGAGTCTCGGTCGGGCACACAGTTTTAATCTGCCAGGGAGTTTCAGAAAGATTATTGTTACAGTAGAGGGCCAATCGTGTGATGCCTGACTGGCGCAGGCGGGGCTGCCTCAAGGATCCGTTTTATCCCCAGTGCTATTTAATCTCTATGTCAATGAAGTGTCAACTGCCACAGGGGTACAAATTACGCAATCTGCCGATGATACGGGTTGCCTCACCAGCGGTAGATATTTTCACGCCAGAAGTTGACGCCTTCATTGCCAACTAGATGCCTCAGCCGCTTGGTATAAGACCAATAAAGTGCAACTAAATCCCGCCAAGACGACAGCCATCTATTTCAGCAAGAAACATCCCTCAATGCCTACTAACTTCAGTCTGCATGGGTGGGATATCCCCTGGGGGACAACTGTGAGTTACCTGGGAGTCACTTTGGACAAACACTTCTTTCTTCATAAACGAGTTGACCTCGCCAGGTACGGCCCTGTAACTCCTCCCTCTTTCGAAGAGTGCCGACATCAGTACCACAGCAGAGCTCCGATTGTACAAGGCGACGGTGCTCTCTAAGATATTGTATGGCAGCTCGGTCTGTGGTCTTGCCAGTCCAACACAAATTGGCCGTCTACAAATATGGTATTCAGGTGCATACATCGTGCCAGCCGCTACACTCGCATCATTGAATTGCACGCTGCCCTCCATATGGATACGGTGGTAGAAGCAGTTCGCAAAAAGACGGCGACCTTCCACAACAAAGTAGACACTTTGCGTAACTCGATGTACTACATTGGAACTCTGGGCAGGAGAATACCCCTCCCATGGCATCAGTATAAGGCACCACGATTCTTGGTACTGTGACATACTAACCCATTCCACCAACTGGCGGTATCTTACGGACCGATATACAGCCCTGGGAAGTTGACCCCAAATGTTTATTCATAATAAAGTGAACCCAAGGAATTTGGATCTTCGTCGACGATTTACTTCGATTTACAGGGCGTCAAAAAAAAAAGGGGGGGGGGAATGTTACTTGAAACTATACGCACTGGACGTCTCATTTAGGAAATCATTATTCCGAGACCCACAGTGTCGAGAGTGTGGCGATAATACTATATTTCAGGCATTGCCTCTCACCACGGACAAACGCAGTGCCCGACGACATTCACGTAACGACCGAGAGGAGCGAAGTTCGCTGAATGTTTTCAGTGTTAGCAGGCAACGTATGAAATAACAGCAGAGAAGAACCATGTCGGTTGGACCGTAGACAACTGAAAAACTGTGGCTTGGTGGGATGAGTCCCAGTTTCAGGTTATACGTGCTGATGGAAGGATTCATGTGTGGCGCAGACCCCATGAAGCGAGGGACTCAAGTTGCCAACAAGGCACTGTCCAGGCTGGTGCTGGCTCCATAATGTTGTGGGCTGTGTTTATATGGAGTGGACGGGTTCCTCTGGTCCAGCTGAACCTATCACTGACTAGAAATGGTTATGTTCGGGTACACGGAGACCATTTGTAGTCATTCGTGGAGCTCATGTTTCCCAACAACGATGGAATTTTTATGGATGACAATGCACCATGTCACCGGTCTAACCGGAACTTATTGCGTTGAAGCGTAAAACTTAATTACCAGAAACTGAGATTAGATGTACTTAAAATACTGGTACTGAAAGGGAATAAGAGTAAATTCTTAATGATTAGGAATGTGGTAGACATGTAGCAACTCGTAGAGAAATTGTTCTCTTTACTGTTTGTAGGCAATTTGCTCAAGCAGGGAACTTGATAGTATTATTTTGATGGTCTGAACTAGAAATTATTTTGGGTTTCTAGAATTTTGTATAGGTGACTAGTTCTGATTTAATCTTACAATCATAATGCATTTGACATGTTAAAGAAAGTGAGATGACAACAAACTCAGAGAAGTAATAATAACGGACGAAAGCTAATATGACCATTGTCTACGTAAAAGTGTGTATTATAATAGTTTTTAAATTCGTTGTGAAACATCCCCCCTGCCGGCCGGTGTGGCCCTGCGGTTCTAGGCGTTTCAGTCTGGAACCGCGTGACTGCTAGGTCGCAGGTTCGAATCCTGCCTCGGGCATGGATGTGTGTGATGTCCTTAGGTTAGTTAGGTTTAAGTAGTTCTAGGTTCTAGGGGACTGATGACCACAGATGTTAAGTCCCATAGTGCTCAGAGCCATTTGAACCATTTTTGAAACATCCCATTCGAAAAATTATTGCATTACTGTGCTGATAAACCCATTACGTTATTTGATTTTCAAACAGCTGAGCAAAACTGAAAGTACTCAGACAATTCTTTCTTTACTTATTATCATCACTAAACTGACACACAATATTTTTAGCGCAACGCAATCTGACTTTGAAAAATCCCTACAAAAGAATGGCCCTGACCAACAATAACCTATACCTTTCATGAATCACTTACCTCACAAAAATCTTCGTTACTCGAACTACTGCAATACGGCGAGCGCCACTACTGCCAGCTAAATAAAATATTCAAACTACTGAAGGCACTAACTACTGATAGGCATACTTAGCAAATGAAAGATTTTGATAGAGAACAAACAATGTATTTACCTTAATAGTGTTCAGAAGTCATAAAATATATACACTCCTGGAAATGGAAAAAAGAACACATTGACACCGGTGTGTCAGTCCCACCATACTTGCTCCGGACACTGCGAGAGGGCTGTACAAGCAATGATCACACGCACGGCACAGCGGACACACCAGGAACCGCGGTGTTGGCCGTCGAATGGCGCTAGCTGCGCAGCATTTGTGCACCGCCGCCGTCAGTGTCAGCCAGTTTGCCGTCGCATACGGAGCTCCATCGAAGGCTTTAACAATGGTAGCATGCCGCGACAGCGTGGACGTGAACCGTATGTGCAGTTGACGGACTTTGAGCGAGGGCGTATAGTGGGCATGCGGGAGGCATGCTCTGTTGCCTGTGTCTATGTGCCTGTGGTTCTGTCAGTGTGATCATGTGATGTATCTGACTCCAGGAATGTGTCAATAAAGTTTCCCCTTCCTGGGACAATGAATTCACGGTGTTCTTATTTCAATTTCCAGGAGTATATATATATATATATATATATATATATATATATATATATATATATATATATATATATATATATATCAGTTCATGATATCCAGTATTACAAATTTACTGTCTCTGATGGACACATGTCCACATCATCCGCTCTCAAAATTCCGCCATCTCTCTCCCCACATCCACAACTGCTGGCGGCTCACCTCCAACTGCGCAACTCTACGCGCTGTTAACAGCCAACTGCCCAACACTACAATAGCAAATTCCAACAATGCAAACCAGCCACAGACTGCACACAGCACAGTCAGTGATTTTCATATAGAGCGCTACTTTGCGTTACCAACATAAAAACCAAAACAGGCTACTTACAGTTGTCATGGTTACAATAATGTTAATTTAGCTTTTGATAGATACATAGTAGTAATGCCCTAAAGTGAATTACATCTAAAAGGTTGTATAGCTAATCACTGACCATACACTACTAATTAAATAAACAAGATTCTTGCAGGCGGACTGCGCCTTCGTAACCAATAATTATCTACGACAGTGCGATAATGTATGTAAGTAATCTGCTAATGGGTGTTAAAGTCATTCGCGCAATTCGTTTGCAACGCACGATTTCAAGGCGATCTCAGTGAATGGTTTGTGGCATTGATGCAATTACAATTAAAACTGTAGAAACGTAATGGCAAACTGAAGATGACAAAAGATATGACAGCATTCCACGTAAAAGAGACACATCGTGATCCATAAATTTGGGCAACTTCACGCACGGCATTCTCATTGATAACTAATGATTCCAATGCAAATGTCCTCCTGGCACTCACTGGTGAGGCAAGTGGAGACTACCCCGAAACAGGAGTTCGTCGGAAGTGCCTTTCTACACGCTCGTGTCACAGGTAAGTTATGCAGCTAGCTCCAGTCATGGAACTTACTGGCATCCTCGACGAGTATGCTGCATCTGCTGCGGTCTACAGCGAGCAACCACTATTTGTCGCAGTCAGTATTATATCCACATCGCGCTTGACGCAATCTTCTAATGGGCAATGTAGGTCCTCCAGCACGTTTCTTGGCAACTGCTATCTCACAAAGTAGTGTGCGTCTGGGAAGAAGGGAGTGGTCCATGCGATGTAAGTATCGTAGCCACCGCAGGCAACGTTCCTTTACAGTGGTGATGACATGCGGTAGCTTCATAGTATTAAGGACCATCTCACTGCCATATGGTCCCTCCATGCATCCATGTTGTGCCAACAATGTTACGTCAGGACCGAAGATGAAAGGTGTTGAGCTGACGTTCATGTGTAGCATATGGTACCCATGTCTCTGCATTGAATAAGAGGGTGCTAGCAAGCAAGCGTGATAGATGAGTACTTTTATGGTCACCGTAAATTGTTTCTTATCCTATACTATTGAACGAAGCTTTTCGAAAGTATCCGCCGCTTTTCCAATGCTAGTGTTTATTTCATCGTCCAGAGAAAGATCTTCTCACAGCAACGAGACAAGGTAGCGAAATTTGCGAAATGAAATGAACGAGCCATATAATCTTATGGCAGGCATATCCGTGTATGCCCCGTAATCAGTCTTCTTTGTCCGGAGCTCGTGGTCCTGCGGGAGCGTTCTCGCTTCCCGCGCACGGGGTCACGGGTTCGATTCCCGGTGGGGTCAGGGATTTTCTCTGCCTCGTGATGACAGCGTGTTGTGTGTTCTTCATCATCATTGACTCGCAAGTCACCGAAGTAGCGTCAGCTAAAAAGGACTTGCAATACGGTGGCCGAACTTCCTCGCATGGGGCCTCCCGGCCAACAATGCCATGCGATCATTTCATTTCAGTCTTCTTTACGTTCACAGTCGTAGAAAAATGCTTTCATGGAGCAGCAGATCTGTACAGGATGATTCAGAGGGCGTCGTAAGTACACTCATGTTCAGAAAAAAAAAACAGAACACTTGAACAACAAGAGATAAGAAGTTCGTATTCACAGGACATGTTCGTTAGTATGTTCTGCAGAAATGATTAGCACCTGAATCATGTCGGCTCTCGGGTTCAAGATCAACATCGATATCGAGGGGCAACACCACCCACCGGTAAAATGTGCCTGATGCTCTCGTTGTCACTATAAACCGAAGGTAAGGGATCAATGTGACTTGCGCAGACGTGCAGGATATCTCGCAGACTTATGCCGTGAACTGTACCGTGAAATCAGTGAGTTTGAAAAATAGCACATAGATAGACGTGATGCGTCTATCCGGGAAGCTGCTCCTTGTGTGGGACGAAGTGTTTCGGAGTGGTTCACGGAAGGCCGTGGAACACGACGAGATGGGTCAGGTCGTATCATCCAAACCACCCCCCGAGAAAGCTTACACTTTATCCAATTCGCGTTGCGGGACACATCTTCTTCCTCCTCGGCTCTGGCACAACAGTGTAACAGTGTAACACATCGTACACTATTAGAGGTCACAGACTGTCGCCGGTTATTGCGGCATGCGTTACGTCCGCCTGTCTTTGGTAAATGAGCAGAAACTTACTAGACGGCAATGGCGTATGGAACGACGCCACTGCGAATAGAAATGGCATCAGATAGTGTTTTCGGACGAATCCAGGTTTTGTTTGTTTGAAACTAATGACCGCATTTTGTTTTGCCGCAGACGGGGGCAGTGGAATCATAACGGCTGCATTCGAACAAGATATCCAGCGGCAACTCAAGGCCTTATGGCTATCGGGTACATCACAAATCGCAGTGAGTACGTGTCCGGGACACTGTGACCTCTGAGACCTACTTGAATGATATCCTGTGACCCGTATCCGTGACCAGTGAGACCTTATTGAATGACATCCTGTGACCCATAGCCGTTCCCTTCCTGCACAACAGCAAGAGAATGCACGGCCACATGTTGATGCACGACACGTGCCTACTCCGTGTTATAGGATGTCAGCCTGTTGTCCTGGCGCGCCAAATCACCAGACTTGTCGCCAATCGAAAATGTGTGGCATATGGTGAAAAGACCGGTACAGAGCTGTGACCCAATGTGAACCACCACTGATGAACTTTGGAGCTAGGTGAGCGCAGCATGGATGACTTCACCGCAGGTAGCCATTCGTACCTTAAACGTGTCGATGCCATCACGCATGGAACAAGTTATCGGTGCTCATGGCGGCCCCTGTGCCTATTATGCAACAGGATACATGCTGAATCAAGGTGACTGAAATGTTAATCATTTCCGCTTACTAATGTCCTGTGAATATGAATGTCCTATCTCTAGTCATTGAAGGTGTTCTGTTTTTTCGAAACGTGAGTGTATGTACTACGAATACGGCATCGTCAGCGAATAAAATATTGGTTACAACTAACTCCTCATTATAGCGCTCGGATCTGAACAGCGATATGTAAAGTTTCCGTCAGCCTTGGTATGTAAATGTCCAGGTTTCCTCCGCAGAAACCAAATTTAAGAAATAAGCAGAAGAATATACCAAACAAGACAGCGCTCATTATACAGCCTTGTCGAACTAGTCTTTGCATAACGAAAGGATCTGATGTGCTTCCTCCAAATAATAAAGCACTCTCCTATCTTGGTGAAATTCTGTGATCATCTTCAAGCGTTTTGGAAGGTGCTGTATCCTCACTAGTAAAGTGCACAGTCCCTCCTTGCTGACTGTGTCAAACGCCCTTTTTACGACGATGAAAGCAATGAACAAAGTCTAGAATGAAATTTTCACTCTGCGGCGGAGTATGTGCTGATATGCAACTTCTTAGCAGATTAAAACGGTGTGTCAGGCCGACGCTCGAACTCGGGACCTACCTTTGTCTTTCGTAGGCTAGTGCACTTGTCCGCGAAAGGCAAAGGCCCGAGTTCGAGTCTCGATCCGGCACTAAGTTTTAATCTGTCAGGAAGTGTCAGTGAAGAATGTGGTCTTGTGCTCTCAGCACTATTCTTGTATTTGGCGGTGTTTTAGCATTACATCATTATTAGAGGGCAGAGCTCGAAACTCAGTTTGGGACTCAGGGTACACACGCTAGGCAAGCTTCTCCATTCTGCCCCAGCACCACACGGCAAATGCTTTTCCAACGATACTTACAGTCAACACTGGAATTGTGTGGTACCATATGCAATCGCCGCAATCGTCTTTACGCAGCTCGTGGTCTAGTGACTAGAGGTGCCTCTGGATCACGGGGTCCCGGGTTCTATTCCTGGCTAGGTTGAGGATTTTCTCTGCCCGGGGACTGAGTGCTTGTGTTGTCCTCATTTCATCATCATCATCATCATCGTCATTCGTGATAGTGGGTGGACTTGAATACACTTGTTGTGACCATAAGACGTTGAGCCGATGCACTACTCTGGGCAAAAGGTGGTTCGATACGATATTACGAGTCATCCCATGACTTTTGTCCCTCAGTGTATAGATAAGCGAAACTTGTACAGTCAAGGGCTCTTTAGTCTTGACTTACAGAGTCTAATTACTTAATATGTAAATTTGCCTTAATGTTCAAATAACAACCATGTTTGTTTCAATATGTATTTAGCATTTAGGTGAGACGATTCCTTCGAATTACAATTAATCTGCGCACCCTCGTCGGACTAAGGCAACAGGGGACCAGTCTAAGTTAAAACCTAATGAGAAAAACTTCCTTCTTAAAAGTTATTAATCGTGTTCGACTGCCAGAGTGTTCTTAAAAATATTCAACACCGAAGATGAAACAAAACAACCAAACGTTATACTTTGGTTGTGGTACTGGAATATGTTCGCTGTAAACGGAGAAGGCACTCAATTAACCTGCTGCGATCGCATTCCCACGTTGACATCCGCCACAATGAGGAAGTTGACGTCACATCGAATCAAGCTGCATCTACAGGAACTGTTCTCGATTTGAAATCGCCTGATACACACTACTTAACGAGAAGTCTCGAGCTACGGAAAACAGCAGTGGTAAGAGATATGGAAAGCGTGCCAGCGAATGAAAAGTTCGATTTCAGTCAAAAATTACTACAAGGCCGTGGTTTATGAGGCACATATACCACTTCCACCATGTAATATTATTGGATTTCAGATACTTTGCATATATTTGTCATAAAAGAAAAAGACAGCCAACGAGCAGTAGTTCGTAAAAAGGCTAAGCATCACAGCGCGAGAGTAAAGAGCCGAAATATTTTTTTTAAAGTGCACCTATATCAAAACTCCCGTCCAGCGTTTAAATACTCTAAATAAACACTATGACCCGCTGGGCGCAGATATTTAAAATCATTGCCGCAGTGCTTGATAGCAAGAAGCTGCGAAACAAAAGAAAGAACAATCTATCTTTTGTTAAGAAATATTCTAGAGACTTCATTATCCCTTGTACTTTTGGTCGCCGACATTTTAAGACGTACTACATAGCATTGCTACAAGTTGTATTTTTATTTTGTGTAACAACTATGTGAAACGACGAACAAACATTTCGGTAACTCGGGTGTGGATACATTTTACTTTCGCCCACGCAATGACATTTAATTTTAAGAATAAACGGACTGACAAAGCAGCGATTATTGGACTGCGCCACGTGCAAAAGAAATATCAGATGTAAATCAAGCATTTATTGTGTATTTGTCAATGTGTAGAAGTTTAAAGCCAATTTGTTCAAAATATATTAATATTTTACGATGCAGTAATTTTCTTCTTATTCTTTTCTTTCACTAACCAAAAATGATGTTAAAATTGTATATGAGCTTTGTTACGGGCTCGGTCTTTATCGCGTACGTCTCCTGAACACAATCGAGAACCGACGCATCGGTGATCAATTAATAATCTTTCTCTCTTTTTAAGTCGTACTAAAAAAACGGCCTTACAGGATAGCCGTAAAAAATGGTTCAAATGGCTCTGAGCACTATGGGACTTAACTTCTGTGGTCATCAGTCCCCTAGAACTTAGAACTACTTAAACCTAACTAACCTAAGGACATCACACACATCCATGCCCGAGGCAGGATTCGAACCTGCGACCGTAGCAGTCGCGCGGTTCCGGACTGAGCGCCTTAACCGCGAGACTACCGCGGCCGGCGATAGCCGTAAGTACGCAATCTAGCGTTAGGTTGCATTTTGTCAGTAAATATTACAACCAACAGTTACAGCATCGCCGGCCGGAGTGGCCGTGCGTTTCTAGACGCTACAGTCTGGAGCCGAGCGACCGCTACGGTCGCAGGTTCGAATCCTGCCTCGGGCACGAATGTGTGTGATGTCCTTAGGTTAGTTAGGTTTAATTAGTTCTAAGTTCTAGGCGACTGATGACCTCAAAAGTTAAGTCGCATAGTGCTCAGAGCCATTTGAACCATTTGAGCCAAGTTACAGCATCACTATTATTATTTACTACTATTTCTTATACAGTATAAGCAAGTTCCTAACACCAGAACCCTCCTTCAGCGTCGCTTTGACTATGCCTCTTCTCCTCTAGAGCTACGCAGAATCAGCATTTACGTCTCCCCCACATGTGAGTATGAGTCTGGGTTAGTAACTTATGTAAACAACATCTTGTTTTCCTGTCACAAATCTGACTATAAACGATCGGAATTGCTGAATCTTTGATGACTATGGGTTACCTCCTGCCTCATTCAGCTTGTTTTCTTTATGTTACTAAAGACGTTCATCTCAGTAACGTGATTGTTAATTCGTTAAGAGCATAGCGAAACATCCGTAGACTTTTACAGTATTCATATTTTCATTTATATTCATCGCTTATGGTTAAATTTAAGAAATAGTATGAACTGATAACACAAAAAATGGTAGTTTACTACCATGCTATTTGCTAAAAAGTTACTGTAGGAAAAGTTTTTGACACCTTGTATTTTCAATTCTGTAAATACGTACTTCTGTATTTTTTCAGTTCAAGTTTGTATTCTGTGTAAACATGTTTTCGATAGCTAAATAGAGTAGCAACTCTGGAGGCCAAATATAATAACAACAATAACAAAAAACACTGGTTTGATGACAGTAGGTTACACTATGAGACAATGAATAATTGACTTTGTTATTAGCTACTTATTTATATTTTACAGTTGTGATAAAGATGATTGGATGAATTAATTGTTGTTTAAAGGAAAAGACCGAAACAGTACTTAATTTTAAAAGAAAATATTTATCATCTATAGTAATTTCTTTAATTATAATTGTTACCACCTCCTTCGAAGTTGATGGACCCATGTAGCTTGAGGCGGGAGTGGGATAACGTAATGGTACATCGTACATCTGTGTATCATTTAGTAATCGGGCCGTGTCTGTGATGTATGGTACGTCACATTTATCAATAAGTTGGGTGTTGGTTAATGAATTCATGATAGTAGTGATTTACAATGAAAAATTACAAAATGTTTCGTATATGTTTCTTTTGTTCCATGTGCAACATCGCAAGCCAATAGAAGCAGACGGCAGTTTTCCATACTGAAGGAAGAGTACAGGTCGATGGATGAAAATCTCCCAAGGTCGAAGGCCATGCTTTGCGAGAGGATATATGTTAACTGTGTCAGTTATTTTAACAATGTAAAAATAAATGAAATACTCTGTGTTATGGAAAATGACGATTCTGTATTCAGAATTCAACCATACATAACTTAATCTCTACGCAGCTAATTTATTCCAAGTACTTTTGTTTTCAAATATGTGGAATAGGCTGTATAGCCTGTGACGAGTAAAAAGTAACATGAAAATGTTATTTTAAAATGAATATATGGTGTAATGATTTATCCTGAAAGTAGTTAAGTGGATTGTATGTATGCCTTGTCCACTGAGAAAGTAGTATTAAGAATTACAGTTAGTGAACTGAGACTAAAAGCATTTACGTCCCCAACTGCAGTGCATGATTGATTGATACTTCGATGCAACTCAGATCATTTAATATTATGTGAAAATAAAGAATTTGTAAGTGATATCACTTTGAAGCGTAAAATACCTATTAACAGTGTCAATTATTAAAGAGAAAATTAAACCTGTAAATTAAAATATAAAAATATTTAAATGTCAGAAATGTGAATACAGAATGAAAGTGGTAGTGTGGGACTGTTACACCATCCCTGGTCTGTATAGTTACAAGAATCTGCTATGCTAATATTCTGCACGGAAAATTTTGACTGCATTTCAGTAAGGAATTTTTTGCCCACATTTCGTTGTATCAGCGAACCAAAAGTACATGCTAAATAATAAATATTATCTTCGGATAAATATGCAAGTAAGATCCGGAGCAGCGTAGTTATTTAATATTGGAGCCGCGAGATTTTCTCTTAGATCTCTCGGATAGGCAACTTCGATACGCTACTTACATAAAGATAGATATATACACGCTTTAATATGCTACCTTCATCGAAAACAAGCGCGCCAGAGACCAACAATTTTGTGTTTTTTTTAAATTCTGTTATCTCTTTTTTTTCTTTTCAAAGCGCTTGTTGAGGCTAGTATCAATTTCATTTAATTACTTTGCCACAACTTCGGAAACGGAGGCTTTCGCATCTTTTAAATGACGTTTGAGCACCGTACCAACTTCGTTGTGAATTTGTTTAGCCTTATTCCGTCACAGATTGAACTACCTGTGTTTTATGTTTGCTGAAGAGTGGATATTTTTTATTTTTTCGCTCGGTTCAGTTAGACATCTGTTATCGAGGAAGCTCGTTTACCAAGTTTGCGTCAAGATCTTTTTCTATCTCATCCGTGATCGTATGCATTCAGTAAGAAAGATTCGCAGTTAGCTGATTAATTGAAGCTCGCCCACTAGTCAAGCGGATTCCTCGGGTATGATTGGATCATTTCTATCAATTTTTGGGAATCTATAGTGCTTATTTTATCTGCAATTCGGTTTTGTTCATTTGCACTTGAATCTGTTCTATTTATTTTTACGCAATTGGATTTTGTTCATTAGAAAATGGATTTATTGTACGGTGTTAAATTTTTTTCCGTATTCAGTTTAGTTCTTTAGCCACAGAAGTAACAACACCCACAATCGATTCTAAGTTAGACAACATAGCTGATATATTTTCTTGTTGGTCTACACAGTTGCGATTTCATGCGTGATTTCAGATTCGGTACTTAATGTTTCCTCGTCTTCCGACCTCAGTTCAGTTCGACTACTTTCACTTCGGTATTCCTTTACATTTTTCTTCTTGCCATTTTATTTCTATGGTTCCTTCTGATACTCACCTTACCATGTTTGTTCCATATAAATTACATAATAATGTATCATGTAGTGTCTGTCATGGGACTAGGAATGTTATACCACTCAAATGGTTTGTAGTCTTCTGTGGATATGACTCTAGGAATATGAAAAATTGTTTTACATCAGTAATACGTGGAAGACACAGGAATACCTTTGAAATTACTTTCGCTTCTTTATTTTCATTACTGAACGAAGCTATTCTGAGCATGCCCTTGCAATAGTAACTATATCTCTCCTTTTATGATACGTACTATTGAGTACACCACATCATAGTAATGTTATTTATGGTAATTATCTGTTAATGGCGGAGCAGTCAACAAAAATAACAAACTACAGATAACCGCTTTGGCTTCGTTCCCATCTTCAAAAAGAGGCAGGCAAAAGAATGTGTAAAGCGTATTGAGAAGTTTTGCCATACTTTATGTTAGGTGGTAAAATCCATCTCGTGTTTAGATATCAATACTATTTCTTGCTACATCTGAGGCAGAATAATAACAGATACTACGGGTGCCGACATCACTTGTCACTACAAGTAAAATATTAGGTGCCGTAGCTACTCGTAGTAAAAACTACAAAGTTATAGGTATTCTTGGAAGTGAGGTTTAAGGAACAGGTAATGATAAGCGCCTTCCTTATCGTTAACAGTCTGGTAGCCTACTGCATACTACGCGCCATCTTCTTAGTTGAGAAGGATTCACCGATAGATTTCCCTCTCGGAAAGTTCATCACATGACTAGTTAGTAGCGTCATAGAGATGACGGGAAGCCGGGGCCGATTCTGACCCCAGGTGCAAGTGCAGATCAAAAGTGGATCTACGTGTCTTTGCATCACTGGTCTGAATTCATGATTTCACCATGGACATTAGTGAGGAATTTAGTGAGTTAAATTACATTGGAAACGAACAGAAAGAGTACCAGAAAGTCATTCTGACCGCCTACACACGATTTTGATGAAGAGTAAGGCATAATGGAATAATTGATTGTTATGAGTGCAGATTTGACGTCCAGTTTGTTATCCTGCTCTGTCCCTCAGGCAAAGAAATCTGCCACATCAAATGAAACCGAATAGAAGCTAAACTGGACTATGACTCATATCAGGAGAAGCTTATTCAATTGTAAAGAAAAATGTTTTATGTTATATGCGTATATGACCTACCATATGTCATTGTACAGCATAGGTTTATAAGTTTACTTTTCAAGCTTTTGTATTAATATGTAAGATTTTTTTCTCACCTATGTGTGTTTGAATGAAGTTTTTGGTATTAGGGGTTTTATGAGTTGCTTAAACACTTTTCATGAGTAACCTGTAATGTTAGAGTAATGCTGTTGGTGGGGCTTTATGATTAAGCTTTTTGGTAGTTATGTTATGCATGCAGCGATGATCAAATACAGTAAGAGACTACTTGCAGATAATTTACTGGAGGTGATTGTGCTTTGTTTCCCACAATTTTGAGAAACTCAGTGCAGGCTTTGCCTGTGAAGGGTTGAAAGTTAAACCTGTACAAACATAACTGTCCAGGTTGGACCTACAATCATCAAACAAAAAGTAAAGTAAAGGCGAGTCTTTTAACGTCTCAGTGCTCGCTTTCTAAGGTAACAGGTGCTGTGACAGACAGGTGGTTAACTTCAATACGATTTAATTTTCTTTTTAATTTTTGTAGTTCACCTTGTTTGCAACTTCAAGGTCAGTTGCGTCAGAGATTAATTTATTAAACTTTTCGTTGCAGATGGATCGTTCCTTATACAAACGTATGTCATGCAGCATTCACCATAGGTCACGTTGTGTGGGCGTGTATGTGCCAACTGCCAATAATAAGGTGATTAAAACCATACCTGAATTGGATGATCTGTCTCGCCATGCAGTGGTAGTAGACTGAAGTCTTTCACCAGAGATACATTATTAGTGATGATATTATGAACACTCACCTATGCGTCGTAGTAAAATCTGTTATGGCGTAACAAGACAGCCACGCCACTCGGAAGTAGCCGAAAGGCACGCGTTAACTCACGCAGGCTAGTAGATAGGTCTGAAACAGGATACGTATTGAATGCTATAAAGAAAAGTACGTAGCTCCTGGAATACTTAACTTTAATCCATCTTTGTGGTACATCGCTCTTGACGATACAAGTGAGCCTCTTTAGATACAAGCTACGTAATGCTAATGGGGCCTTGCTAGGTCGTAGCCATTGACTTAGCTGAAGGCTATTCTATCGGCTCTGCAAATGAGCGAGGCTTCGTCAGTGTGCATCGCTAGCGAAGTTGTCCGTACAACTGGGGCGAGTGCTAGTCCATCTCTCGAGACCTGCCGTGTGGTGGCGCTCGGTCTGCAATCACTGTCAGTGGCGACACGCGGGTCCGACATGTACTAATGGACCGCGGCCGATTTAAAGCTACCACCTAGCAAGTGTGGTGTCTGGCGGTGACACCACATTCCTCCCCCGCAAATCGGCGGACGGTCGTGTTATAAGGCTTCCGCCCGCCGTGGGGAGGACCCCATGTTGACGTATGCGACGAGGTGGGGAGCCTAAGAACAGGCGAGGCTGTGCCACCTGCACCCTGCCATTCGGTCCGAGGGGAGCTAGGAAACGCCTGAAAACCTAGTCCAGGGTGCACGTCAACATGCGGCGTATGCGCCCGTAGAGAGACAGGAGGGGCCGAAGGGTCGACCTCCATTGCGTCGGGGTACCCGACGCGCGAAGACGACAACTGGTCCGGAGCGGGCAAGAGTTCCATGCCGGAGGACAGCTGGTCACGGGAAGCGATCGGCGGCGCGTGACCCAGGGAGGCGCATGGCGGCTGCAGCGACGCGTCCACTGCGGGCGGCGCTGGCGGGAGAACAGGCTGCGGCGGCGGCGGCGGCGGCGGCGCGTCGCCATGGGGCAAAAGGGAAGGCAGCGTCGGTAACACCTGGGGATGAGGCGGGCCAGTAGATGGGTCCCCAGGGCGCTGACCGGACGGCACCGTCGCTGAAAGCAGACGGGGAGCGGCAGAACCCGAGCGACGACAGAGGCGCAGCTGATTGAGATGCCGACGCACCTCACCAGAGGCGCCCAAAACCAAATACATAGCGCGGCCGAGGCAGCAAAGAATGCGCCCCGCGAGCCAACGCTGTAAACCGCGATAGTTGCGATAATAGACAACGTCGCCTGGAGCAAAAGCAGGTCTCTGCCGCTGCACAGGACCCTGATGCGGTGGATGCAGCAAAGACATCAAGGTTCGATGAGGACGACCGTGGAGCAACTCAGCCGGCGAGCGACCATCTCGGGGCTGAGAGCAATACGAAGACAAAAAGAGCAACAATGCGTCCTCCCGAGAATGCGACTCTTTCAACTTCAACATCTGTGACTTGAAAGTCCGGACCAATCGTTCAGCAGCACCGTTCGACTGAGGCGAAAATGGCGCGGATGTCAGATGTTGAATACCATTGGCCGTGCAGAATGACTGAAATTCTGCGGACATGAATTGAGGGCCATTGTCGGAAACAATAGTCTGTGGAAGACCTTCAATGCAAAAAATAGCGGATAACGCTTGGATGGTGGCAGATGACGTCGTGGAAGACATCCGGACAACAAAAGGAAAATTACTGAAAGAATCGACCACAACCAACCATCGAGCATTCCAGAACGGACCAGCAAAATCGATGTGCAAGCATTGCCAAGGGGAAGTGGCTTTCGGCCATGCAAAAAATTTTCGCGGCGGTGCGGATTGTTGTTCGGCACACGCCATGCAAGAAGAGCACATATTCGTAATCGCAGCATCGATTCCGAACCAAGTACAGTGCTGACGAGCAAGTTGTTTCGTTCGCACTATACCCCAATGTCCATAGTGAAGAAGCCGTAAGACAGAGGACTGTAACGAACGTGGGACCACTACTCGGGACTGATCATTATCAGAACGCAACAACAAAACACCACGTCGTACAAAAAGTCTCTCCTTGTGAGCAAAAAATCAGCGAACCAACGGATCCTCGATCCGTGACTTTGACAAGGGCCATTGCGTAGCAACAAAACGCAAAACAGTAGCAAGGACAGGGTCAGCAGCTGTGGCTGTATTACACGACGAAAATCAATCGGAAACGATTCGACCACGTCATCGGTTTCCGAATCAATGAACATGCAAGCAAGTTCGGAAGAATCGAATGCTTTATCCTCAGCAACAGGCAAACGGGACAACGCATCGGCGTTGCCGTGCTTAGCAGTGGACCGATACAAGAAAATCAGTTCTGGTGTACACTATGGTGTGATTAAAACTACTTGAAAGTTGACGTGTGTCAGTTGCCACTGCAGTGTTGCCACATTGGCTGCCGGCTACTGCTCGGTTATAGGTGACACACATGCTCGGTTGATCAAATCGGAAATGCTTTTAATGCGTACATGGGGCAATGTTGGAAACAGCTGCTCTCAGGTATGACAGAAATGCGAGATACTCAGCTTATTTTATGTTAGTAGTGAGTGAACAGAGGCAGACGACACGCTTTGTAGTCCTGAATTTCAACTTA
Source organism: Schistocerca nitens (assembly GCF_023898315.1). Classification (NCBI taxonomy): domain Eukaryota; kingdom Metazoa; phylum Arthropoda; class Insecta; order Orthoptera; family Acrididae; genus Schistocerca; species Schistocerca nitens. The sequence continues at coordinate 1,187,245,741 of NC_064614.1, read as the reverse complement.
CGTCATAAGCCAGGGGTCTCCAAACTTATTAGTCCGCGGGCCACATTGACTCCGCCACGAACTCATAAGGGCCAAGATCTACCTAGTGGGATTAAAGCACCCTAGGACTCCACGATCACCGTAATGTAAGGCTAAAGGAAAGATGAAATTTTATTCTGGCGAATTTCACCGACAAAAAAGTATGTCACTGCACATTCTTCACGAAAGCGCCCAGCAAAGTTAACGAAATCTCAAAATCATTGTTAGCAACACTATTACTGCAAGACGTAACAGAGGTAGAGTATGTCAACGCATTGTTATTTCAAGCGGCGCAACAATAAATATAGTTATGTAGTCTTGTAGCGAGTAGCAGAGCGAGAGCATATACACTCCTGGAAATTGAAATAAGAACACCGTGAATTCATTGTCCCAGGAAGGGGAAACTTTATTGACACATTCCTGGGGTCAGATACATCACATGATCACACTGACAGAACCACAGGCACATAGACACAGGCAACAGAGCATGCACAATGCCGGCACTAGTACAGTGTATATCCACCTTTCGCAGCAATGCAGGCTGCTATTCTCCCATGGAGACGATCGTAGAGATGCTGGATGTAGTCCTGTGGAACGGCTTGCCATGCCATTTCCACCTGGCGCCTCAGTTGGACCAGCGTTCGTGCTGGACGTGCAGACCGCGTGAGACGACGCTTCATCCAGTCCCAAACATGCTCAATGGGGGACAGATCCGGAGATCTTGCTGGCCAGGGTAGTTGACTTACACCTTCTAGAGCACGTTGGGTGGCACGGGATACATGCGGACGTGCATTGTCCTGTTGGAACAGCAAGTTCCCTTGCCGGTCTAGGAATGGTAGAACGATGGGTTCGATGACGGTTTGGATGTACCGTGCACTATTCAGTGTCCCCTCGACGATCACCAGTGGTGTACGGCCAGTGTAGGAGATCGCTCCCCACACCATGATGCCGGGTGTTGGCCCTGTGTGCCTCGGTCGTATGCAGTCCTGATTGTGGCGCTCACCTGCACGGCGCCAAACACGCATACGACCAGCATTGGCACCAAGGCAGAAGCGACTCTCATCGCTGAAGACGACACGTCTCCATTCGTCCCTCCATTCACGCCTGTCGCGACACCACTGGAGGCGGGCTGCACGATGTTGGGGCGTGAGCGGAAGACGGCCTAACGGTGTGCGGGACCGTAGCCCAGCTTGATGGAGACGGTTGTGAATGGTCCTCGCCGATACCCCAGGAGCAACAGTGTCCCTAATTTGCTGGGAAGTGGCGGTGCGGTCCCCTACGGCACTGCGTAGGATCCTACGGTCTTGGCGTGCATCCGTGCGTCGCTGCGGTCCGGTCCCAGGTCGACGGGCACGTGCACCTTCCGCCGACCACTGGCGACAACATCGATGTACTGTGGAGACCTCACGCCCCACGTGTTGAGCAATTCGGCGGTACGTCCACCCGGCCTCCCGCATGCCCACTATACGCCCTCGCTCAAAGTCCGTCAACTGCACATACGGTTCACGTCCACGCTGTCGCGGCATGCTACCAGTGTTAAAGACTGCGATGGAGCTCCGTATGCCACGGCAAACTGGCTGACACTGACGGCGGCGGTTCACAAATGCTGCGCAGCTAGCGCCATTCGACGGCCAACACCGCGGTTCCTGGTGTGTCCGCTGTGCCGTGCGTGTGATCATTGCTTGTACAGCCCTCTCGCAGTGTCCGGAGCAAGTATGGTGGGTCTGACACACCGGTGTCAATGTGTTCTTTTTTCCATTTCCAGGAGTGTATTTGATAGTTCTGTTGAGTGATTGTGACTACGTTGCGAGTGTCTCACGAGTTTTTTTATTGTTTTATGCGCTGTACTAGTAGGTGAGACGAACAAGTGTGGGACAATTCAAAGTTTGAATTCGAAGAGACAAGGAAAATCTGAAAATCGAAATACGTATAGCACGATTTGAGTACTTTTTCACTGTATTTTTTAGTGGACCAACAGTGTAACTGTGAGTATTTAATTTAGTAATTAAAGTACCTTAAAATAAATTCATTGCATTTTGTTTAGGCAGACTACTCCCTAGTTTTATTAGTATTAAATAGCACAATTTTATTTTCAGGTTACAATCGTTTGTGTAGTTCTGTACAAATATGGAAAAGAAACGAAAGGTTGACAGTGAATGCAGAATTTTTAAAGAGCAGTGGGGATGTCAATATTTCGTGGTGGAGTCAAGCAACAAACCAAAGTGTATTATTTGCAACGAAGCAATATCAGTCTTCAAAGAATACAATATAAAACGTCATTGTGAGACTAAGCACTCTCATAATTACTCCAAGTTTACAGGATGCGAACGATTAGAAATGTATGCGTCTCTGAAAAGCCAGCTAAAAAACCAGCAGTCGCTGTTTAAGAAAGTAAATGCTGAACAACGTGGAGCAACTCGTGCTAGTTTTCGTGTGGCTCATTTACTAGCGAAACAGTGTAAGCCATTTACCGACCGTGAATTAATTAAAAACTGCATTACTGCAACAGCAGAAGAAATATGTCCAGAAAAAGTTAATTTATTTAAAAAAGTAAGTTTGTCGGCAAACACTGTGGCTCGAAGAATAGATGACAATGCACAAAAAATCAACACTTAGACTGGTTCTCTTTGGCCGTGGATGAGTCAACAGACGTATCAGATACTGCTCAAGTACTACTTTTTATTCGAGGGACTGACAAAAATTATGAAGTGTATGAAGAGCTTGTGGTAGTCGCCAGCAGAACATCCGTAGACACACAGTGGAGGATAGCATTATTTTGTGGCGGCGCGCACAAGGGACAGATTGTTTATTCTTTGGTTATATACAAATAGTTCTTTTGTTATTGATTCAATGTTAATATGAGCTTTTCGTTGCAATAAAAAAATAAAATATTATAGCCTAACTACTTCGTGAGTCTTTCTGAAGATTGTAGTAAGTAGTACGTGGCTAAAAGGTCCTTGATGTTCACAGTATTCACGGGACGACCACTGGCGAAGATATTTTTAAAGGAGTTGAAAGGGCAGTTCAGAAAAACAATCTTCAGTGGAAGAAATTAAAATGTATTACAACTGATGGTGGCAAAAACATGTGTGGGAAAAATAAAGGTGTTGTTGCTCTCCTTTCTAAGGCCGTTGAAAATGACGGTGGCTCAAAACCATTAGTAGTGCATTGTATTATTCACCGACAGTCTTTGTGTGGAAAACATTTAGATATGTCAGAAGTTTTAAAGCCGGTTATTTCAGTTGTTAATTATATCAGATCCCATGCACTCAGTCATCGCCAGTTCCGCGAGTTTCTTGAAGATATTGAGGAACCCGACTTGCCGTATTATACTGCAGTGCGCTGGCTTAGCCGAGGAGTAGTTCTGACCCGATTTTTGAACTCCGAACAGTAATTGAAATTTTTTTCAACGAAAGGAATCGCCCTCTGAATGAGTTAGGGAACGGTGAGTGGTTGTGGAAGCTAGCATTTTATACAGACTTAACTAAACATATGAATGACCTTAATTTAAAATTGCAAGGTGAAAACGTGCTTCTGACTGATTTATACACGCATGTTAAGGCCTTTCGACAAAAGGTTGCTTTGCTTCAATCTCAGTTGAACAAAGTATGCTTCACGGATTTTAATACATGCCAAATATTCAGTCAGCAAACTGAGATTCTGTTTCCTGTAACTTTCGCAATTGAAGCTTTGGGCGCTTTAAAAATTAATTTTGAATCACGTTTTTCAGATATCGATGCAAATTCAAACGATATCAAGATATTTCAGAATCCCTTTGACGTTGATATAGAAGCGTTACCCGCAGAACTTCAGTTTGAAATTATTGATTTGCAATGTAGCGACTTTTTTAAAGAAAAACATTCAAAGTCAACATTACTGGAATTTTATAAGTGTCTTCCATCCACACACTTTCCAAATTTACATAAATTTGCCCGTGGCTTTTTTTCCGCTTTTGGCACTACATATTCGTGTGGAAAACTTTCTCCAAAATGAAACATGCAAAAAGTATTTACAGATCAAAATTAAGTGATAAGCATTTGAAGTCGCTGATGATTATCTCTACCAGTTAACTTGATCCACAACTGAAGGTATTTATGAAAGGAAAGTTACAGCTACATAAAAGTCACTAATTATTACTAAACTGCTAAATTTCTTTACGTGAATACTCTAACACTGTGAGTTTTCAAGATATAAATTAATTACAGTTATTTATACATCAGTTACAAATAAAATATCCAATATCATTATGTACACCAGGCACTGTATTTTATTTAAATTGCCTTTAAATAAAAATATTTTATACGATTTTCTTGCTTCACAACGTAATCAAAAGAAAGTGAAACCTCGCTTAAGAAGCATCTTCCATAATGATTGATTACTAAGGCTAGACGCCGAAGTGGCGTCCATTTGAAAGACTTGCACCAGACTCTTGAGTAGAATAAAATGCAAAGAATTATTTTACTGAAAATGTTTTCGCCAAACTAGTCTGTTACCCATTCTTTTTTTTTCGCCATCGCACGGAGAATGTCTGTTTTTTGTGGATAGCCACAAGTTTAACCATGACCTTCGCTTTGTAAAGATAGAGCTCCGACAATGTCGCGGTGTATTGGTCGCGATAGGCCTCGAAACTCAATTTTGGCAGTATGCGTACACCTCAAATACTTGGCGGGCCGGATACCGGGGATGTCCGGCCAGCTAACGCGGGCCGGTTTCGGCCCGCGGGCCGTAGTTTGGAGACCCCTGTCCTAAGCTAACGATGACCTCGCGATGTGCAATGTATCTGAGATATCGGCTTTCAGCAGTCAGCTGTAGAACTAAAATCACGATTGGTTTTCACATGACAATTAAAGCCAAGACAGAAACCATCCAGTTTCAGCGCTAGAAGGAAATTGGTTACCTGGAACTAGTCTCCCACTGGCTTCATATGTTGCACCGTAAGCAAGTTCTGGTTGGCACTTGGTTGCAGATTATAGGCTTCATAGGCAGATTCCAAACGAAACAAGAATGATATGAATAAAAATAACAGAAAATACAGCCAGTATGATGATGAAAATGACACGGCAAAGAATTAAAGCACTCCGTAGTCAGGCGACGAGTGGCCCACCAGGACCATCCGACAGCCGTGTCATTCTCAGGGGAGGATGCGTATAGGAGGGGCGTGGGGTCAGCACACCGCTCTTCTGGTCGTTATGATGGTATTCTTGACCGGAACCGCTACTATTCGGTCGAGTATCTCCTCAATTGGCATCACGACGCTGAGTGCACGACGAAAAATGGCAACAGCGTATGGTGGCCTGGATGGTCACCCATCCAAGTGCCGACCACGCCCGACAGCGCTTCGGTGATCTCACGGGATCCGGTGTATCTACTGCGGCAAGGCCGTTACCACGACAAAGAATTAGACGTAAAAATTACATTTGAACAATTTAACGTAAGAAAAATATTAATTAAATTATTTGTATTAGATTTAGAAATGAAAAAATATCGTTACCATTGATAATATTCGAACCTACGACCTTGTGTAAGACACCGCGTCAATTCTGGATAAAACTCCAAGCTTTCGACCACTGCCTCCATGGTCGTCGTCAGGGAGGTAGTGGTCGAAAGCTTGGAGTTTTATCCAGAATTGACGCGGCATGTACACCGAGAGATTTTTATTCAAGAAATACGTGGCGAATGACTTAGTAGCCATATTGTGTAAGACAGGTTGAACGCTAACCATTACGCTGAACTGCAAGTGTATGTTGAGTAATTATTATACAGGGTGTCCCACTCGAAAGGGGTCCCGCAGACATGTGAAACTGCCCCACAAATGGCTGTAATTGCAGTGTGTAATTTGTGACATGGCAACACTGCTCTCTGCAACATCGTTTGACGCAACAGTGTGTTTCCGCGCGTCGCTGTGGCTGGAGATCGGAGTTCATTGTTTAGTGACAACATATCGCTATTCTGTCGAAGAGCGCGTGTTTCTTTGGAACAATGTTGTATTCCATCTTCCATTAAGACATGTCAGCGAACGTTTGTTGAACGGTTTGGTGACCGTCCTATTGTTAGTGAACAAGATGGAGAGCGGTGGAGCGGTGTTGAATCTCAGGGTGGGGGATGGCCCCCATTATCGAAAGAAAGATGCCTGCAAAGTCTGTTCGACGTTTATCTCAAAATGAGGAATGTCGCGGAGCACATGTCACAGAGCTACGAAGAAAGCCGGCATTTATCCATACAGATTTGCAATTGTTAAGGAACTTAATGTCAATGACAAAGATAACACATTACATTTTGCCATTGATTTAAGTAATTTATTGCTCAGAGGCCAGGAACATTGCAGTACACATGGTTCAGTGATGAGGCGTGTTACCACCTCCATGGTTATATAAACTCTCAGGATACACATTTTTGGTGTAATGAAATCAACATAAGATGGTCGAGCAACCCCCACATTCACAAAAGGCTGACGTGTTTTGTGCAAAATCACAGTATCGCATTATTGAACCAATTTTTTTCGAGTGTACATCACAAGCGCAGTTTACATTGAAATGTTTCGGGAACTTGTGGAGCAGTTGGATGATGAAGAACGTACCCTCGGCTGATACCAACAGGATGGCGCTGCGTGCTACACGTTTCGAGTGCCCATGGCTAAGGTCGAATCGTTTTTCCCTGGCAGAGTGATTTCGTAAGGATTCTGGCCTCCCAAGATCACCTAATTCAATAACACCTGATATTTTCCTGTAGGTTGGCCTAAAAGGCAAGGTCTACATGAATAGACCACAAGTAGGAAGATTTACGGGAGAACATCATCGGTGAAATTCAGGCAATGATACCAGAGGTTCTGGCAGCATCATTCGAGAATCTGCAGCGTCGTTTTCAATTGGGTTTACAAGTCGAGGGCTATCACTTCTAGCACCTTTTCTGATTCATCTTTATTTCTCCATGAACAAGGTAAGAAATGTTCATTTCATCTCCTGGTTTTGATGCAAAGCTTTGAAATGTAATTTAAGCTAATGTTTATTTGTGAGACCTCTTGCAAGTTGGACAGCTCTGTTTATGACAGTAGTGTTCCAGTCGCAACGATGAATTGCAGCCTTCAAAAATTCGGCTTCATGCAATGTCGTGAGAAGCTTAAGTAGTATAAGCTGATATCTGTAATTGTGATAATTGTGCATGTAACGCTGAATCGCATCTTGTGTGGAAGTATCCAGTAGCTTAGGTCAGCGTTATGTGTGGAACGTGTTTATTTCGTTAGCATCGTCTTGTGTGTGCGTTGTTTTTGGTGTGGTTACCATGTGTGATGAAATACGAAGTAAAAGTGCCTGATAGATCATTCTGGAGCCCAAAATATCAAGAAAGAATGCCTTACAAAGAACTGGAAGTGAACTGACGAACTGTTGTGGCAGACTGGCAAAGGTGAACGATTCGGGCATGACGGTGAGTGCTCTGGTTGGAGGAAACCAGTTACAACGCATGAAGTGTCACCTATCAAGTAATTTTAATCTAACTCTTGTCAAATATATGTACTGTGCTGCAGATGTGGTTAATACCAGACAATATGTCTCGGAACTGTGAATGTTGCCAACCTGGACAGGATTGTAACGTCGCTGTCAAGGAGTATGGTCTTGTATACACAATCAAGGTAGACTGTAGGGTTTGTCAAAAGCCATTGAACTGCTTGCGATCCCAGCAGCAGTGAAGTGCCTTTAAATTTCCGCTATAGATTTAACAAATTCATTTTAAGATGGATTGATTTAGATGTTTTCGTACCTATTGCATTATGTGGTATTAATGTAACAGAGTTATAAGCAATAACATGAATGTGTGGTCCTGTCACTGTTTTGGGATACTTTTACTATTTAGCATGGCGTGAAGATAACATAGACTGTACAACTTGTTTCATGTTCAAAGTCATGAGATACTGGCAGAACCGTGAGCGAGGGCCTTGAGAATCTGGTGTGCCATGCATATTAGCCAGACATTCCTACCGTCTGCGTGAGCCATGTTCACTGCGTGGATATAACAGCCTGGGGGGAGTGGTCGGCCTCTTTCTCTGGTCAGACGGACAGCGATCCCAGTCGATTCAGAGAAAGGGGCCCCTGAAAGTCAACAGGCCCATTACTTGAGTGCTTTTGCTGCTGACAGTTGCATGCTGGTACTTTTGTGGCTGATGCAGTGCACCGTGTGGTATAAAAGCGGTACATTGGGCTTATTTGGTAGCCTCTAGTCCTACATGTAAGTCTGTGTCTGTCGTGTGACATTTGTTATAGATTATTGATGGCACACAGAAGGGCAGGTAAACTGAGTTCCGAGTCACCACAACCCCCAGCTCAAACCCCACTTCTCCTAAATCCTACGCTACGGTAGACAGGAATGATTGAAGATCATATTTCCTTGCGCATAGGAAGACGATGTGTATCCAGTTTTTTGAGACAAATTTCACTCCCTTTTCTTTCAGTTTCGAGAGAAGCGCAGGCGAGTGGTCTGTAGTCGCCATTGTAACGATCTGTACGATTAAACGGACATAGTTGATGTTAATTAAGCCTAATGATTAAATCAATGATAGAACGTTATGAAGCCACAAAAGATTAGACATCGCATATTCAAACTTTGTTGCTCAGAACTAGGAAAATGACGAAAATTTTATGTAAAACATTTTTATTGTTATTCTACAAGTAACACCAACCTCATTTTAAAGTTGTGTTCCCAGATCCAGCTTTAAATCGATCGTAAGTTATAATAACAAAAATCAGGGGTGGATATAAACTACTGGCCATTAAAATTGCTACACCAAGAAGAAATGCAGATGATAAACGGGTATTCATTGGACAAATATATTATACTAGAACTGACATGTGATTACATTTTCACGCAGTTTGGGTGACTAGACCCTGAGAAATCAGTACCCAGAACAATCATCTCTGGCCGTAATAACGGCCTTGATGCGCCTGGCATTGAGTCAAACAGAGCTTGGACGGCACGTACAGGCAGAGCTGCCCATGCAGCTTCAACACAATACCACGGTTCATCAAGAGTAGTGACTGGCGTATTGTGACGAGCCAGTTGCTCGGCCACCATTGACCAGACATTTCCAGTTGGTGAGAGATCTGGAGAATGTGCTGGCTAGGGCAGCAGTCAAACATTTTCTGTATCGAGAAAGGCCCGTACAGGACCTGCAACATGCGGCCGTGCATTATCCTGCTGAAATGTAGGGTTTAACAAGGATCAAATGAAGGGTAGAGCCACACATCTGAAATGTAATGTCCACTGTTCAAAGTGCCGTCAATGCGAACAAGAGGTGACAGAGACGTGTAACCAATGGCACCCCATACCATCACGACGGGTGATACGCCAGTATGGCAATGACTAATACACACTTCCAATGTGCGTTCACCATGATGTCGCCAAACATGGATGCGACCATCATGATGCTGTAAACAGAACCTGGATTCATCCGAAAAAATGACGTTTTGCCATTCGTGCACCCAGCTTCGTCTTTGAGTACACCATCGCAGGCGCTCCTGTCTGTGATGCAGCGTCAAGGGTAACCCCAGCTATAGTCTCCGAGTTGATAGTCCATGCTACTGCAAACGTCGTCGAGACGTGGCTGCACGATCCGTTACAGCCACGCGTATAAGATGCCTGTCATCTCGACTCTAAGTGATACGAGGCCAATGGGATCCAGCACGGCGTTCCGTATTACACTCCTGAACCCACCGATTCCATATTCTGCTAACAGCCATTGGATCTCGACCAACGCGAACAGCAGTGTCGCGATACGATAAACCGCTATCGCTATAGGCTACAATCTGACCTTTATCAAAGTCGGAAACGCGATGGTACGCATTTCTCCTCCTTACACGAGGCATCACAACAACTTTTCACCAGGCAACGCCGGTCAACTTGTAACCTCCCCGGAGAATTTTGGAAAAAGGACAATATTTAAATGTTAACGAGAATAGAACCTAGTGTAACCTCCCAGTAAATAAAATAATTTATTGACAATGACAATTAAATGAGAACTAGCAATCTGAGCCATGCGTAAGCTCCCCACAAAAATGAAAGTCAATTCAATAAAAAATGATGGTTGGTTGGTTGGTTTTGGGGAAGGAGACCAGACAGCGTGGTCATCGGTCTCATCGGATTAGGGAAGGATGGGGAAGGAAGTTGGCCGTGCCCTTTCAGAGGAACCATCCCGGCATTTGCCTGGAGTGATTTAGGGAAATCACGGAAAACCTAAATCAGGATGGCCGGACGCGGGATTGAACCGTCGTCCTCCCGAATGCGAGTCCAGTGTCTTACCACTGCGCCACCTCGCTCGGTAATAAAAAATGAAATCTCAGTGACAATGAAAACGCAAATAGACCGAAATGTCGATCTTAGGCCCTGTGCAGCATTGAATTTAAGTGAAACTTTTCTTTAAGGAAATGCATGGAAAATTTTCATTCAGTACAATGTTTGTTTTTTTAAAATGCTTGGTTTGAAAACAAAATTATTATTGGGCCAATTCTTGAACAAATTAATTACACTTAAGATACATTACATTATCAGATGAGCGCAATGCTGCTTCATTACCTTATTTAAAAAATATACCTCGTCCTGAATCTTGGCCAGAGTCCCATGTCGACGCCCGCCGACTCCTCACACACAACTGCGACTCTCTCGCGCGCTACTACCACAGACTATGTCATCTCGTATGCGCTACTACTCTCGAACTGAACACTCGCGCGGTCAAGCGCAGACTAGCCACGATAAATAGCTCATGAGTCAGCTGTAGCAAGGTTATGAAACAAGTAGAGTATATGTAATCACATTCATAAATGACATAGATTTAATGAACAATTGCTTATAGCACATTAATTCTCCTGCAAAAATATATATAAAATGGAATATTAAGCTGAAAGAAGAAATGCATTTTGTGCTGAAAAGTAGTGAACTTCGAATTAACAGGTAGTGAAATGTGTATAAAAATGTGTTCCATAGCTGTCCTTTCCAAAACTTTCCGTCATCCTACTATGCAATATAACACCTGCTGTCAAAGCAAACTGCAACAAATACTTAAATAGCTACATAGCATAAATACATAACTTCAACAATATTCTCATCTGTAAAGAAAAAACTCCATTATCCATCACTTCATTACTTATATTATCATAACTCCATTATTATCATCACCTGTAAAGAAAAAACTTCATTATCCGTATTAGTATATTCTTCATCATTATTCATCATCACTCATTATCATCTGCAAAAAATCACTTCATTACTCATTACACAATTATTCCTTATCTCTAGCATATTTCATCACTAAAACTAAGATGTGTAGTTCTGTCTGACAGCCTGCATCAACCGCTTCGTATTCTGAAAGAAAAAATTAGTTAAGATTGCTATTCTACGATGTGTATAGTATATTCTTGTTAATGCTTGTTAATTCTGATCCATTTACCCTTCCTGACGAGGTTTGCATCTTCTTTCGATCATTCTGAAGGTGAAATTTCATTTCTGTTTAATTTATTTCCTTTACACGTTATTTCTTTCTGAAAATGATGAACAGAGATTAATGTCGTGCATTTACATCATATACTCACTAAGTAATGACTGGTTTATGGTAACATAATTAAGCATATAGCATAACATGACAGAAAACGTAATATGTGAAAAAAACTTAGATAGCGTTCAGAGGCAAAAAATGTACTCAGTGTATCACAATGCAGCAGCAAAAAATGTAAAAATAGTCACGATGTTGAGATATCATGAAGAAAAATGTCAAAGTCAACTGGTGTTTGCCATGTCTTAGCTATTTCATAATGTATACACACAAAACAGGAAAACAATCATACACACAAAAAAATGGAAAATGTGGACGGTCTGATGTGTAACGACAAGAAGAGCGACCTGCTAACCTTACCTTGCCGGGCACTTGCCAAGAAAAAATACGATAGTCATCAGTAAAGTAGTCATGTGAATAAGATTGCATAGGTGATCATAAAAAAATTACCAAATGGCATTTTAGCATGTTAAATCATAAAGTGTCTTCATTCAATAAAGGGTTTAACGTTAGAGACATGGTGCTTGCCTTTACTTTATCTGGTTCTCAGAGTTTCGACGTGTACAACATTGGGGTGAGGAATGCTGCGAATCCGATATGGACCTGCGTATAGAAGTTCAAATTTACTGCACTTACCTTTTATTCTGCTAGATAAATAGTGTGTACGTACTAATATCTTCTGTCCCACGTGAAAGTCTCGGCGTGTACAAACCTATTTTTGCTGTCTTCTCCGGCGCTCTGCGGCACGGTTGATGTTGTTCAGCGCAATGTCAATTATTTCGTGGTGTCGTAATCGACGAGATGTAGGAAATGTTACTAATTCTTTAATTTTGTTTGGTGGTTCAACGTTTTTCAGTATAACAGACGGAGATAGCATAGTGGATTCATTTGGAATGGAATTAATTACATCTTGGAATGAGAATATGTGTGTGTCCCAATCAATATGTCTTTTGTGGCAGTATATTCTACACAGTTTACCAATTTCTTTCATTAATCGTTCACAGGGGTTCGAAGAAGCATGGTACTTGGATATATAGATCGGAGAAATGTTTCTAGCTCGTAACATGCGTGTCCATATAGCAGATCGAATTTGTGATCCATTGTCGGAAATTACTTTCAACACATGCCCTACATGAAATAAAAAATGTTTTACAAATGCTTTCGAAACAGTTTTAGCAGTAGCTTTGCGTAACGGAGTGAAAGTAACAAATTTTGAAGTGAGTTCAACAGCGACAAAGGTGTAGCAAAAACCTCTGTTAGTTCTCGGAATTGGACCAAAAATGTCTACTGCGGCCATGTGTCTTAATTTAACAGGTACAGTGGGATATAATGGAGGAATATGTGAAGTGGTGTCTGACTTAGCTTTCTGGCATATGTTACATGACGCTAAAACTCGTCGTATACGTTTTTCCATGTTGGCAAAATAACAGTTCTGTCTAGTATAAGAAAACATTTTCTGGCTCCGTAATGTGCATAACTTAAATGAGTGTACCAGATTAATTTGTTAACCAGTTCGTCAGGAATGCATAATAATAATAACCAATTGCTGCTGTCAGCATGAGAGCGGCGAAACAGAATGTCATTGCGTACAGTGTAATGGTTTCTAATCGTAACATTATTCTTATCTTGCCAAAGATGTTTAATTTCTTTCCACACATTGTCTTTACTTTGCTCTTTTGCTATGTCCTGTAATGACGAAATAAAATTTTCAAATGCAACTTGCTGAATGTACATAACGCTGAAATTTGCTTTGCAGAATTTGGTTGCGATGTCATGCTGATTGTTGCTGAGAGAACGAGAAAGTGCGTCTGCTATAACATTTTGTGTGACGGGAATGTGAACTATTGTAAAATTAAATTCCTGTAAATAAAGTTTCCATCTACTTAACCTGTCGTGAGTAAATTTAGCTGAAAATAAAAATTGTATAGCTCTATGGTCTGTGTAAACGGTGGTGTGTCTTCCATAAAGAAAATGCCGAAATCTCGTAAAAGCCCATACAACACATAACGTTTCCAGTTCTGTAACAGAATAATTTCGCTCAGCAAGTGACAGAATGCGGCTTGCAAATGCGATGTTTTTGATTACTGTAGAGCCTTCTTCTTCAATTTCCTGAAAAATGTGTACGCCTAAAGCGGTGTTAGAACTGTCGGTGGCAATGGAAAAATTTCTGCTAAGATCTGGGTGCGATAAAAGTGGTGCATTCAACAAAGCATGTTTCAGGTTCATAAACTCAGAATGTGCTTGCTTATCCCAGGACCAAATAGTGTTTTTACCTGTTAATTGGCATAATCTAGGTGTATCTAAAGCAGAGTGATGAATAAATTTACGAAAAAAGTTAATTAAGCCCAAAAAACTGCGTAGTTGCTTCTTCGTTGTAGGAACAGTAATGTCACGTAGAGCTTGAAGTTTTTCCGGATCAGGCGCAATGCCTTCTGCTGAAATTACGTGTCCAAGAAATTTTATGGAAGTTTTGCCAAAATGCGATTTACTGAGATTAACTGTGAGTCCTTGAGCGTGAAAAGTTTGTAACAGTCGTTCTAGAATCAGATTGTGTTCACACCAGTTAGCTTCTGCGATAAGAATGTCGTCTACGTACGTCGTAATTCTGTCCTTAAGTTCTGTCTGAAGTATTGTGTTCAAACCGCGAATAAAAGCTGCAGAAGAAATAGTTAAGCCGAATGGTAATTTGCAAAATTGATAACAGTCGCCAAAACAGAGAAAAGCTGTGTATTTTCTGCAATTCGGATGAAGTTGAATTTGCCAAAATCCCGATTTCAAATCTAGTGTGGAATAAATAGCCGTACCATGAAATTTCTGTAGAAGTTCCTCTAATGTCTGTGGTCGATCTGTTTCATTAATAATTATGTCATTATTGCGACGTGAATCAGGTACGAGGCGAAGTGAGCCATCTTTTTTCTTAACAATATGCAGCGGGTTTATGTACGGACTAACTGCCGGTTCAATAATTCCTTGGTCGAGCATATCCTGCAATTCTTTTCTAACTTGTTCTCGGTGAATATATGGAATGGGATAATGCTTTGCTTTAAATGTATCGTTCTGTTTCACTTGAAATTCATACATAAAACCGGACATAGTACCAGGAACATTGTCGAAAACTGGAGCTTGCTGTAAGAGAATTTTGTGTAGTTGCGTGCGTTCGTCGTCTGTATTTGCACTGCTTTGTTTAACTTTATCAGAAATCATCTGCATTACGTCGTAGTCAGCTTCGTCTGGAGTGTTATAGTTATGTACGTACGTATCCGTGAACATTGTGGAATTACAGTCTATGTTACGTGATACGGAAATGACCTCTGTGCGATTAATTGTTTGTTCTTCCGCAGATAATGAGTGCTGAAATTCTAAAGCCAATTGCACATTTTCATCCTTCAACATTAAATAGGAATTCTGAAAATCAATAACTGCGTCGTGTTGTACGAGAAAATTAGTACCTAGAATAACGTCTGTTGTCAATAAAGGAACAATCCAAAAATTTGGGTGAAAAGTATGACCTGCAATACAAAATGATAAATGCGTCTGTAATTTAACGTCTACACCTTTACTCGATACTGCTCCTTTCACTTTCGTTTTGCCTAATGGTAATGTAGGATACGTATTCTCTTTGTTACATTCGTTGAAAGTTTCTTCATTTATTACTGACATAGGAGATCCAGAATCAATTACTGCTGAAAATTTCTATGAACCAATTTTAATTTCGATGACAGGATGTGAAATAGTTTTCTGAACAACTGGTCTTTCCTGCAAGAGAGTGTCTCTGATGTCGTCAAAAGTAATAACATTTTCGTGAACAACATTTTGCGTGTCAAAGGTAGTGCTTGTGTTACTGGAAGATGCGACCTGTACAGTATCTAGTCAGATTCTATCTGACGTGTTATTATTATCAGGAGGATGTTGTGGCATTTCGACTATTTGAACTGTTCTATTACTTCTTCCAGACGTATTACGCTCTGGATGATACCTACTGTCGGGTTCATTCATGAGAATATGTTCTTGTGGATAATTTTGCTGTTGGTAAGACCGACTGTTGTTAGATGTACGCTGAAAATTGGCCTCATTATTTTTACGTCTGTCGTAATAGTCATTCCTATACGGTGCATTGCGATAGGAATTGAAATACTGTGTTTTCTGTACGTAGTTGTTCCTTTGTTGCCGTGCGTTACTATTTGTTGTACTTGGGACTATACGTGCACGCGGCGAAACATTAAAGCCTGGTTGACCTTGTGCATTACATTGTTGGTTAGGTATTCTAACCGGCTGACTTTCATGCTGTTCTGGTGGAAAATGTCTATTGTTATTAAAATGTGGTTCCTGTTGCTGAAAATTTTGACGATATTGATAATTAGAATTTTGTCTGTTATTAAAGTTCTGGTGGTTGTCATTCCTGAAGCGTCTATTACCTTTACTATTGAAATTACGTGACTGATCGTAATTACTGTAAGTTTGTTGGCCATGATTATACGAAAAATTTTTGTTTACAAAAGAATAATCAGATTGTTGTACTTCCAAGAGCTGTAACAGATCTCTGAATGCCGAAATGTTTTCTTTTTGCTGACCCGTTAGAAGTGACACTCTTAATGATCGTGGTAATTTAGAAATGCATAATTGTATAAGTTCAGATTCACTGTACGGTTCACTTAGGTACTGGTTTTGTTGGACCATGTGAACAAAAAATTGCGTAACACTGGGAAAATTTGAATTCTCATAATTTGGTAACCTAATTAATTGATCTTTTATCCCCCGCTGTGTCGTCTTTGACCAATACGCTGACAGAAAAGCATTCTGGAATTCTTTTACCGAATAACATCGTCTCGCGATCGGTCACATACGAGTTGCCGGTTCGCCTTCCAAAAAACTGCAAATAAATTCAAGTTTATGTGTTATGGGCCAAGTCGGTGGAAAATCAAAGCTAAATTGTTGTATCCAATCCAGTGGGTGAATCTGTGTTCTGTCATTTTTAAACACTTTAAATTTTCTCACTGACAGAAAATGTTTATAATCAAAATTATCGTCTCTGTATGATACAACAGGTTCAGGATTGTAAGAGAATCTATTTGTATGTGTCTGTTCGGAATCTAAGTCGCATACTCTCTGTACATTACCCAAATTATACGCGCTGCGTGAGTCTGACAAATGTTCGCCAAATGACGTCTGCTGTGATGTGTTAAACCCAGAAACATTTTTTATCTCTGTTACCTCTTGCTGTAAACATGACAATTTTCTACGTAAGGTGTTGTTACATGAATCGATCTCATTAATTGTCTGCTGTAAATTTTGGAATTCAGGTGTTTGGTTAAATGAAATCCATGCAGTATCGTCTGATTTATTGTGATTAGTACTTTCGATAACATCAATACGACTGGCCCATTCATCATATTTTTCAGTCAGTATTTTTACCTGATCATCGGTTTTAGTGTCAGAGGCATTAATCTGTTTTTGTAATTTACGTGTGGCTTCGTTCAATTTTTTAACGTCTGCTTTCACGACATCGGAATCCTGTGTTAGTTCTAATTGTTCGAATCTGTCTGTCACTGTTTGAATATCTGCTGTGTGTGTATCTGTTTTTGATTTAAGATAAGAAATTTCATCACGTAATTCCGCGTTCAACTGTTCGATGGTATTAATTTTGTTGGACACTGTAGCAATACTGTTGTCTACGTATGTTTTTGCCTTCGCAAACATTTTACGTTTATCTTCTTGTCTCTGTGCAGTGATTGTTTCCATGACTTGACGTTTTACTTTATTTTGATCCTGAATAAATTTGCGGAAACGCGTATCACTGTTTTGTATGTGAAGATTAAAACGTTCGTCAATTTGAGTGTTCTGTTGGTCGAATTTCGCGTCAATCTTTTCATCCATTGTGCGCGAAAGTTCTGTTGTCATTGCTTTAAACTCGTCGCGTAATTGTGTAGCCTTTTCAGAGCATTGTTTAGCGACTCCGCTAATTTCGTTTCTAAGTGTTTCTGTTGTAGCTGTTTGCATTTCCCTTAATTCTTGCGCAACAGATCTAATTTCTTCGCTACTTTTTCTAGAACAAGCCTCAATTTCCTCGCGTAACTGTTCCTTAGTATCATGACACTGCGCGGCAACGGCTGTAATCTGCTCGCTAAGCTGTCTAGAATTGTTGTCTAATTTTTCATTAAGGCTGTCATGTTTCTCATTAAGCTGTTTGATCTGTTCACAAAGCTGTCTGGAATTGTTGTATAATTTTTCATTTAACTGTTCGTTCTGTTCACTAAGTTGTTGTTTGAGATCTTCTTTAAGACTGTCTTGTTTTTCATTCTGTTGTCTGACCTGTTCACTAAGTTTGTCTTGTTTTTCATTATTATTGTCTAAGTTTTCATTAAACTGTTTAGTCATTTGTAGCAACAATGCCATAATTGGATTCGACCCAAAGTCAGCATTTCTATTCTCTGTGCTGATTAATGGTGGATCTGGAATTGTTTCGCTTTCTGTAACCATTTGGTTATTCTGAGATTTACAAAAAGGTTTGCCACTCGAATGTACACTGTTGGTCATTATTTTGGAATTAAATAAATCCGTCCTACTTTGAATATCCTGATTATTTTCATTAGAAAAATTTGTCTGTACGTCACTCGAATTTTCCAAACCGGTTGTGTTAAGCTGGGCAGCGCTCATTACAATAGGGCGTCCCGCGTCATCAATTGTCGTCAAATTAACAGAGGAGACAATTGAGTTCGTTTGCTCATCAGTAGGATGATTGTCAATAAACGGTGGATTGTCATCATTACACTGCGCGTCACAAGCACTATCGGTGAAGTTGCTTAAGTCAGTAATTTCATTCATTATACCTCGCGATACACTATTCACAGTCTTTCGCGGCATTTTTACAGTAGTCACAATTATTCACAAATGAAATAAGCACAATGCAAAAAGCAACAAACAAATACAACAGAGCAACGAATTGCCGATGATCTGAGGAAAGAAAGTCACATAATTAGTAAAAGCGTTGCGCCAAATGCTAATTATATTTTAGTTAATAGGAGCAAGTATTTGACTACTTATCAGAAGATTCTCAACGAAATACGATCCTGGACCGGATGTCGCCAAGTGTAACCTCCCCGGAGAATTTTGGAAAAAGGACAATATTTAAATGTTAACGAGAATAGAACCTAGTGTAACCTCCCAGCAAATAAAATAATTTATTGACAATGACAATTAAATGAGAACTAGCAATCTGAGCCATGTGTAAGCTCCCCACAAAAATGAAAGTCAATCAATAAAAAATGAAATCTCAGTGACAATGAAAACGCAAATAGACCGAAATGTCGATCTTAGGCCCTGTGCAACTTTGAATTTAAGTGAAACTTTTGTTTAAGGAAATGCATGGGAAATTTTCTTTCAATAAAATGTTTGTTTTGTTAAAATGCTTGGTTTGAAAACAAAATTATTATTGGGCCGATTCTTGAACAAATTAATTACACTTAAGATACATTACATTATCAGATGAGCGCAATGCTGCTTCATTACCTTATTTAAAAATATACCTCGTCCTGAATCTTGACCAGAGTCCCATGTCGACGCCCGCCAACTCCTCACACAACTGCGACTGTCTCTCGCGCGCTACTACCACAGACTATGTCATCTCGTATGCTCTACTACTCTCGAACTGAACACTCGCGCGGTCAAGCGCAGACTAGCCACGATAAATAGCTCTCTGGTCAGAGTTTCTGTCATGCCTCGCCATCGCTGCTACATAACATACGTGTTTCAAACTGCTGTTGGTGTATGAGACGGTTGGAAACTTTCCTCATGTCAGCACGTTGTAGGTGTCTCCACTGACGCCAACCTTGTGTGAATGCTCTGAAAAGCTAATCATTTGCATATCTCAGCATCTTCTTCCAGTCGGTTAAATTTCGCGTCTGTAGCAAGTCATCTTCGTGGTATAGCCATTTTAATGGCCAGTAGTGTAGTAATGGCAGAGCTGGTGTACCTGCTAGGGAAGCAAACAGTATAAAACCCTCAGTATGGAGGCTGGTAAGCACAGGTAACACGCGATCTTGCATTATCTTAATGAAAGACAATCATGGAGTTCTCAATGGCAGTGCACAGCTATCTTTCAGAATACGTCAGGATTTTACGGCTGCTGCCCAAATTACCGATTATGCGATCCAGAGTTACCCGTGTTGTGTTTCTAACGACACCACATACCGTCATGGTATGTAGTGGTCCCTGTGCTTTCGACCAATGCAATCTGGCAACGTTCGTTCTTCTCAGAGCCTCCACAAACGAATATGTCGTTCGTGATTCCGTACCCGCAATGGGGACTCTTCTCAAAAGATAACGTGTCTCCTCTGTTATGTTTAGTGTTCTGGTGGAGCACGACACTCAGGGCCACAGCATAAACGTCGATTAAAATGCAAGATAACCGAGGGTCACGTGATCGCGGTTAAAGCTTAATCGCCAGTATGTAATTTCTGAGCAACTGGGTCCCTGAGTTGCTGTATACTGCGAAAGGTGCGAGGACTTTTCAAATGTTGAACAATGCTGATACAGTCGCCAGAGAAAAATGTTTCGATAAATATAAAACAGTGGCTAGATGTAAGGCATTTGCTTTATTGATGCGTTTATAACACATTTGTATTCAGAAGATTTGGAAAAGTTTATAAAAATCAAGAGCAGCACAGTGATGATGGCTAAAAGACAAACAAGAAAATTGAATGTAGAGTGCATGAAAAACACATACCATAACTGAGAGAACAAGTTCATGCAGTATGGGGTCATGTGAATATGACACATTCCAAACTGTAACTTAGTGCATAAGGCATGACATAACGCCCAAGATAACAAAGTGGTCAATAGTTGGCTCTAGTGATATCATATAGTAGCTCTGAACACATGAGGAAAACGTAATGTAAAATACAGACAAGAGGTAAATGAATGGTCATACTTTTGATGAACCACAGCAACAGAAGTACAATGTAAAAATACATCAAAAAGGACATTGCTGGCTGATAAAACAATACACTATATTATGTAACTGAAAGTAGTGATAGTGGAGTCAGAAAAAGGTAGGGGGCGACACATCAGTGCAGAAGGATAAATTAATTTAATGCAGAGATGATAACTGCAAAGTAACAATTATAATCTTATCTAAAACCAAAATTCTGTTGTATATAAAACATTCAATAATAATGAGACTTAAATATAACATCAACATATTTATGTTGAAATGACAGCGTATGTTTGGCATAGCCCAACTTTCAGTTAAACAGTATTGTTTTAGCAATATTATATGAACGGTGTTGTTTTTGGTATATTTTTGCATTTTATTTTTCTTACTGTGACCTTTCCAGTATTTTAAATTATATTTTTCTCATGGTCAAACATTACGATTGGATATGGTAGCGTCACTTATTGCCTGCTTTGTTGTCTTAGGCGTTATGTCATGGTTGTGCAATCAGTTACATCTACATCAACATATATGTGACTACTCTGCAATTCAAAGTTAAGGGTCTGGGAGAGGCTTCACCTAACCACCTTCCAGCTTCTTCTCTTGAAAGGCGCGTGGTGAAATGAAATTTAAATCTTTCTGTGGGAGCTCTGATTTCTCTTATTTTATTGCCGTTTCTCGCTAAGTAGGTGGACGCAAACAAAATATTTTTTCAATCGAAGGACCAACTTGATACCCAAAAATTCATGGAAGATCCTATTCATGTATAATGTCTGTGGAAGTCTCTATAGTGTTTCACTGTAACACAGAACGAGCTGCCCTTCTTTGAACTTTTTCGATATCCTCTTTCATTCCCATATGATGAGGATGCCACACAACACAGCAATACTTCATAAGAGAGCGCAGTAGTGTGGTGCAATCAATCTCTTTAGTAGATTTGTTGCATTTTCTAAGCGTTCTGCCCACAAATCGCAGTCTTCTGTTTGCTTTCCCTGCACTTTATCTATATTAACGTTCCAATTCTGTTTATTCGTAATTGTAATCACAATGTATGTAGTTGAATTTGTAGCCTTGAGATCTGTGTTGTAATGTTGCGTGGCCTCCTGACCTTCATCTCTTACATATTCCGTCCTCACAATCGTATTCTGCACATCAAGACGCTTCATTCGAACCCAAACTCGATGAGGTAGATTCAATTTTGTGTGAATTCATGTAAGCGATATGCAAATCTAATAAGTAAATTGCAGGTGCACACAAAGGTTGAAAAAGTCGAGGCTGGCGTACACAACATGAGGGCTACAGGAATTTTCGTTCTAAAGAGGCAACCAGCCTGCTGGGAGGCCCATCCCTTCAGAGGGGTAAGGCAACACACACCTACTTCGTACGGAGCGACCGCCCAGAGACAGGACAGCTTTTGCCAGAGCGAAGGGATAACGACCCCCGTGCTCAGCTTAACAGCAAATTCCACTACATTGTGTGGGAGCGGCCAGAAGATGCATTTTCTCACGGACCGACTGCGTAGTTACGAATTTCTCACAGGAGGACAGTATATGTCTAACGGAGATGCTACATATTTCTGCATTGGTCGACTAAAACGAAACGTCATTCTCCCATTTAAAAGAACAATGCTGATTGGCGGAATATTTCTGATTCAAAGAGCCAGAGGAGTTAGGGAAAACAGCAAAAGCACATACCCTTGCAACTTTTCCAGAAAAAGGGGCCATTCCGTTGTTGTTCTTGGAGCGGGAATATGTAATGAGAGCGAGTGCGCTTGTATATATACGCAAAGAGTGAGGAACAAAGTCTCTCCACAGTACTTCACTGGGAGAGCACCTCTGTCATTAGCAAATCGGAGTGAACCTCTATATATGAGTCGCTCGTGATTAAGCATTGTTCACTGTGTTGGTCGCCACACTTATTGTGCAATGTGAACACAGATAGAGTACTAGTTAAATGCCTGCGAGAGAATATTGAGTGGCATCACAGTGAACAGGTTATCTGAGCGGTATACTGCGCTAATAGTTAGACTAGGGGCAGATAGGAATCCTTGACTTCATCAAGGCTTAGGGAGAGTTTGATTGGCAAAGGTCAATCCAGATAGAAAGAGATAGTTGTGTTATTTGTCAGCAGCGAGCGACGCAGGCAGCAGTCATCGCAGCTCACAGTATTGTGCGCTACAGCATATGCGAGCCCCATCTGTCCTCCATAACAGTAGACTCCATTACATTTCTCAAGTGACAGCCTTGACTGAACCTAGAAAAGTTATTCAAGTTGTGTAGGTGTGGCTCTCGGCCATTCTGCCGAGTAAATAACATTCTTAAAGAAAAGGAAGAAAAGAACCTTTCCATACTTTGTAAAGTAATAGCATTCTTATCCATAAGAGGCAATCTACTGTTCCAAAAATAACCTGCAAATTTATTAATTTGTAAGAAAGAGTTTAACTTGATTTCTCAGAATTTTTTGCAAAAAATAATATTTTTCGTTCGTTTAATGTTTTTCTTACACTAACTAGCAATACTCCAGTACCCCAAGTATGCCTCTAGTTACATAAGAATACAGAATATTTTTGTGTCTTTTCCTTACAGCGGACTTCTCCAGAAGATATTTGTTGCTGAATGTTTTTGAAGCAGTTTTAGTTGGTACATTAGGAGCGTCTGTCTGACTTCTGTAGTAGTGTGAGGTGGAAATTGTTTCTTGCAGGAGCCAAAGGGTACTTGCTGGATCAATCCATTGCAGAACTTGACAAAATAAAACCCACACACTCACAGTGTGATTTATCGTATTCTGTGGTGCTATTGAACCACAATAATTCTATTTTGAAATTGTTTGTGGTGCTATTGAACCACAATAATTCTGTTTTGAAATTGTTTGTGACTGCGCTGGCAAACAAAGTATTTACTAAACAAGCTGATCTATATCACATTCTCAACGAATGCACACAATATGCAAACCAGTAAATAGTTTCTTACAGTTTCTGACAACAGTTAATCATATATAATCAAATATTTCCTACTATTATGGCAACTTTCAATCGTCAAAGACTAAAAAATAACACTATTTAGGACTGGATTCGAATCATGTATTTGGTAAGGGCTTGGAGGTAATCTGGCCCCACCTTCTCAGAGTAACCACAACTCATTTTCCTTAAGTCGTTTAGGGAAGTCATAGAAAACATGAATTTAAACTCAGGCACAGGATAACAGGAACCGTACAATCAAAGATCCACAGATCAGCTGCCGCAGTTCACGTTCTGACGCGTAATGAAGATGTGAAATACGTCCAAATAAGAATTTTGGCTCAAGTTTTCTCATTCTGGATTAGCGCCATTAAATACGCTGGGTAAAACCGTACTTCCAAGACTAGTGAATCGATCTGGTGCTGGCATCAACAAAGAACAGGAAGGAGAACTGTGGCTTAGAGTCGAGGTGTCACATACGGAACACAAGCTCGTATCTAGGAATGATCATCATAAGCGATTTACCACGGAAAAATTAAATCAGGATGGCTGGAAGGGGATTTGAACCACCCCGCTTCCAAAACACAAGTACACTGAGCTAACCAATGCGCCATCTCATTTGGTGACGTCACTGTATCAAGGCACCTGTGTTTCAGTCACTGTAGACATCACACGACACCACCTATATCCTAAGACATTCATGATGGCATAATAGCCTGGTGCTGGCATCAACAAAGAATGGGAAGGAGAAGCTTGGCTTAGCATCGAGATCATTAGATACGGAACACAAGCTCGTATTGAGGAATGATCATCATAAGCGATTTATCACGGAAAAATTAGGATGGCTGGAAGGGGATTTGAACTACCCGGCTTCCAAAACACAAGTACACTGTGCTAACCAATGCGCCATCTCATTTGGTGACGTCACTGTATCAGGACACCTGCGTTTCAGTCACTGTAGACATCACGCGACACCACCTATATCCTAAGACATTCATGATGACATAGTAGCCTCTGCTGACAATTCCCGAGACATCATTGAACACTCACTATCAGGCGTCAGTCCCTTAAATCGAACTTCCAATCTCCCAGTGGTGTCGGGAGCCGGGAACGATGCAATACCAGCAGCGAAGAACTTCGTTAGAAGTTGATCAGCAGCTGCGTTTTCAACCTGCGGAAGTTTACGGAAGACGTGGTCCTCAGACAGCCGGTGAGCTATGGGAGGTGACTATAAGAGTAAGCTATCTGAAGACGACGCAGTGTCAAAACCAGACTTAATTGATTAACTGACGTATATAAAGTAGTCTTTATTAATAAAGTTCTCTCAAGTTCATTACTTTCATTTGATAATTCTCTCACTGACGTAAATTGCTCTAACTAGAATGATCTATGACCAAGAAGAGAGTACATCGGTATATTTTCTCTATTAGAAAGGCGAGACTAAAAATAAAATTGAAAACAAAGTGAAGAAATTAAAATAAAGAGCAAAACTGAAGAAGACTGTTCAACGTTTCCGGATGACCTATCTATTTTGTCAGACTCAATGAAGCAGCTACGGGACAAACATAATTCCTTAAAAAACAAGCTGAAGAAGCAGCCTTATAAAGCTGCTTTGAGAAAACCAAATTTATGGCGAACGTAAAGGCTGCCCGAAACACAATGAAAAATAGATATGGGAGATCTGAGTGAAGTAAGAAGTTCAAGAATCTAGGAGAAGTAATTGAACAAGACATTTCGGAGAAAGAAGCCCTAAAGTAAGAGTTTATGTGATGAAAACAGGAAAACAGCATACTACCTCGCTAAGACGTATACAGTAAGAAATCAGTATTCGTGAATGCTAAATTCCACATATCTCCAAAGCAATTCGCTCAGAGGGACTCTATGCAACAGAATGTTTGTCTGAATAAAAAGGCGATGATGCAAGTATCGGAAATGATAGAAATAAAAGTTCTAAGGAAAATTTTGAGACCAGTTAATGTGTAAACACAGCACAGCGGATGTCATAAGATTGAACTTTATACAAACTTCTGCGTGCTCGCGGGAGACCCACACTATATTAGGCAGGTGTACCAGTTTCTTTGGCTCTTCAGTGTATATATATTAATCTATCACATACAGAGCGAGTCATGTAAGACGTAACACCCGTTTCACTTCGTGAACGGTTACACATATAGAAACGCGGTTTTAGGGTATGTATTTTTTGGTCTGGTTAATGTTTTTAGTGTTGGGATCAACGGAGATATTGAAGCAACTACCTTCTTTTTAAAATGGAGCCGTATACTTTTTGTAACTGCATTCCATAGCTCTTGAGAAGAAAATTACATTGATATAGCGTTTGTTAATGTCAACGCTGAAATCTTTCGTAAAAATATTCAAAAAATGACCTAAAACGTGAGAGCAGGCTAGCCGCAAACGGCATTTACGGTGCAAACACTACCAAGCAGGCGTCTCGGACCAGGCTGCGTGGTTGTGTACCGTTTATAGGCCTATGCTAGGGGAATAAAGCTTTATTTCCCCTCAACCAGCTTACGACCTAGATGCAGGTTCACCTACGAATGTTACATATGGAAGTACAACATAGACTAGAATCTAACATATTACAAAGGGCTTAGGAAAACTATTACACGCTACAAAAAGCTACTGCTGAGTTAAATATCTAACTGTTAGACGGAAGAACCAACCTATCTTTTAGTGTACGTGGCTGTGTGCTTGTGAGAGAGAAAATACACGCTGTAGAAATAGTGTCTCTACATACACTGCTCTAAATTATATCGTATGGAATCCATTCGTTGAACTAAACATTTAATTAAAATATTTTGGTGATCACCTTTATACCACAAAATAAATATTCTTCTTATCGAAACTTTGTTTCATGCTGAAAGGTAGGCACGTTATGACAGTGTTACCAGCTACGTGCAACAGGTGCTGCCGTCTTATTGCACACTGTAATGCGATTTCGTACATACGTAAATGATATGAACAATTTACTAACAATGATCTGTAACCAAACTCACATAATTTTGTCCTCAAAAACAATAATTTTATCCTTTATTTAAGCATGTGTTCAACCTGTTGACTAAGGACTGAAAGGTACACTCCTGGAAATTGAAATAAGAACACCGTGAATTCATTGTCCCAGGAAGGGGAAACTTTATTGACACATTCCTGGGGTCAGATACATCACATGATCACACTGACAGAACCACAGGCACATAGACACAGGCAACAGAGCATGCACAATGTCGGCACTAGTACAGTGTATATCCACCTTTCGCAGCAATGCAGGCTGCTATTCTCCCATGGAGACGATCGTAGAGATGCTGGATGTAGTCCTGTGGAACGGCTTGCCATGCCATTTCCACCTGGCGCCTCAGTTGGACCAGCGTTCGTGCTGGACGTGCAGACCGCGTGAGACGACGCTTCATCCAGTCCCAAACATGCTCAATGGGGGACAGATCCGGAGATCTTGCTGGCCAGGGTAGTTGACTTACACCTTCTAGAGCACGTTGGGTGGCACGGGATACATGCGGACGTGCATTGTCCTGTTGGAACAGCAAGTTCCCTTGCCGGTCTAGGAATGGTAGAACGATGGGTTCGATGACGGTTTGGATGTACCGTGCACTATTGTGTCCCCTCGACGATCACCAGTGGTGTACGGCCAGTGTAGGAGATCGCTCCCCACACCATGATGCCGGGTGTTGGCCCTGTGTGCCTCGGTCGTATGCAGTCCTGATTGTGGCGCTCACCTGCACGGCGCCAAACACGCATACGACCATCATTGGCACCAAGGCAGAAGCGACTCTCATCGCTGAAGACGACACGTCTCCATTCGTCCCTCCATTCACGCCTGTCGCGACACCACTGGAGGCGGGCTGCACGATGTTGGGGCGTGAGCGGAAGACGGCCTAACGGTGTGCGGGACCGTAGCCCAGCTTCATGGAGACGGTTGCGAATGGTCCTCGCCGATACCCCAGGAGCAACAGTGTCCCTAATTTGCTGGGAAGTGGCGGTGCGGTCCCCTACGGCACTGCGTAGGATCCTACGGTCTTGGCGTGCATCCGTGCGTCGCTGCAGTCCAGTCCCAGGTCGACGGGCACGTGCGCCTTCCGCCGACCACTGGCGACAACATCGATGTACTGTGGAGACCTCACGCCCCACGTGTTGAGCAATTCGGCGGTACGTCCACCCGGCCTCCCACATGCCCACTATACGCCCTCGCTCAAAGTCCGTCAACTGCACATACGGTTCACGTCCACGCTGTCGCGGCATGCTACCAGTGTTAAAGACTGCGATGGAGCTCCGTATGCCACGGCAAACTGGCTGACACTGACGGCGGCGGTGCACAAATGCTGCGCAGCTAGCGCCATTCGACGGCCAACACCGCGGTTCCTGGTGTGTCCGCTGTGCCGTGCGTGTGATCATTGCTTGTACAGCCCTCTCGCAGTGTCCGGAGCAAGTATGGTGGGTCTGACACACCGGTGTCAATGTGTTCTTTTTTCCATTTCCAGGAGTGTACATTTGCAATCGCCGTCCAAAAGAACAATGGACAGATGTGATTGCAGTGGATGATATGATAGAGCACGTACTGGCGATTCGACAACACATGTCGTGTAGGGTAGTTTGGGCTTAGTCACAGACTGCATCTTTGAGTGCTACTTCAAGAAAAAATCAAGAGGAGACTATCCGGGGGCCCTCGCATGCCATTTGACAACAAAATTTCGTCCTATCCAACGTCCAGGAAATTTCTCTTCAGTATTTGAGTTGCAACACGAGTGAGCTGAACAATCGTTGCATCCACATTTTCGAATATCCAGTGGTGCCTCTTGAAGAAGTATCGGCAGAATGTTGCCAGAAATTATGTGCACGCATGTCCATTTAGGAAGCCTGAGATAATGTAAGGTCCCACAATGTAATCTCCTATGATGCCGCACCATACGTTTACTCTCCACAGTCGTTGATGTTACACCTGACGAAGATGACGAGGCTAGTGTGTATTTTCGAGTGCCGAGTAGTGCTTACTGTGCAAATTTGCATTAGTGTGGCTAGTAAACGCTGCTTCATTGGTAAAGAGCGCACGTTGGGAAAAAGTAGGGCCGTCTCCCAGGTGATGAATGGCAAACCGACAGAATTCTGTGTGACTTTCGAAGTCGGATGTAAATTCTGTCGATGCATGATACGAATGGCACTCATCTGGCTGATTCCACATTGCTCGGCAATATGTCTCGTACCACTGCGCGGATTTATTAGCGTCGTAGACAGGACAGCTTCTTTGTGTTCTTTCTTGCCCTGGTTTTGACACTGAAGCAGCCTGTTCGCACTAGCGTCTTAATAATTCGTGCAACTGCCTGGCGCGTCGGACATTGGCGATCCGGATAGATAACCCTATACCGCTGTATCGTTCCTACGGCATTTCTTTTACATTCACCATGCACAAGTAGTATATCTACTTTCTTCTCATTGGTGCACATGTCTGCACGCAAGGAATGTTCAAGCAGAAATAAGCGGTCAGCAGTGCAGACAAGTAAACAGACAAATGTGTTCACATTCTGACACAGCGTAGCACGAGACCTCTGCTTGGCGGTTTTTGTAACTATAATGCCGATTCCGGCCACCGTGCTCTCACATTCTAGGACTTTTTCGAACCTTTTAACGGCATGTTTCAACGTCAACATTAAAGAACGCCATATCACTGTGACTGTATTGTCAAGAGCTACTGAATGCAGTTATCAAAAGTATACGGTTCCATTAGAGAAAAGTACTTGTTTCAATATCTCCGTTGAAACCAGCGCTGACATTAACCAAACAAAAATACACGTTTCGATATGTGTAACCGTTCACAAAACGAGACTGTCTTACGAGACTCACCCTGTATATTAAAAAAAATATGTAGCCTGTGTCCTTTCGAACGCTTATTAGAGTATCGTATAAGAATTTGAAGTAAATCGTTGGAGAACGTTTCGAGATTTTTGGCAACAACTTTCGTCATTTGTGTAGTATAACGTATTTGTACGGGAAAATACGGGTAGCCGATGTCTCCCTGAATGTTTATTAGATTATGTTGTAAAAAATTGAAGTAACATGTTCAAGAATTTTTCGGGATTTTTGTAGCAGCATCAAACATCCGCTTATGTTTCAATAATAGTATGGATTTTAAACATATATTTATACACCACATATATTTAAAAATATTACGTTATGTCCGTCTTTTCATTTATTAGA
This sequence comes from Schistocerca nitens, assembly GCF_023898315.1. Taxonomy (NCBI): domain Eukaryota; kingdom Metazoa; phylum Arthropoda; class Insecta; order Orthoptera; family Acrididae; genus Schistocerca; species Schistocerca nitens. Next base: position 1,187,216,086 of record NC_064614.1, on the reverse strand, counting down.
ATATCGTGCAAAAATCTGAAGTAAATCGGTTATGGACTTTTTGAGATATTTTTTAATAACTCAAAAAATCACAGACATGATTAGGTAGCTATCTACAACCAAAGAATGAATCCTAACAGAGTGACAAAAAGACTGTTCACTTACTTCTGTATATTAAATGTGGATAACACATAGTTCAAAGAAGTTGGGAGGGACATGGAAGAACTCCAAATTGCAGCATAAGATTTTGAGGAAAAACTGCCGCTAAGAAAGAAATTATAGAACTCCAAAGCAAAAACTCAAGAAGAAGACTGGAGCCACTTGTACGAAGAAAGAAGACAGAAACATCGCGAAATTATGAGAGAAATATGGAAGAAAATAAGGGAGAATCAGTTGAAATAACCATAGTCCATAGCGGTTCATACCTGAAAGAAGAAGAATGAACAGTGGTGTTTTTCTTTTTCACTGGTAATTTGCATAAAAGCTGCTATCTTTGCTCTTCGTCTATATAGGATTACCTCTCGAACACGATAAGTAAAACTAACCATAAAATTTTAAAATCTCGACATGATATTTTTAAGAAGACGAAGACTAACCTATAACTACAGTTAAAATGTGGACTTAATTTTAAGAATGAAAGATACTATGATACAATGTCTTCATAATCAACTGAGCGCATATGTTGTTTGAATTGAGAATGTATGCTTTGTAACTAACTGAAATGGTGAAGAGGACTGCACGATATTTGATGATCAATTCCGGTCCAGTGTCATAAAGTTAAGCCTCAGGGCAGACTCTTTAGAAGACGTCGGTAAGAGGGAGATTGCTTTTAACGGTTTACTCGGAAGTTTTTCAGTTTATAACTGCCAGTTTCACTGCGATGATGTCGTTAAGGAAAGGAATAACTGCTATCACGGCGAACACGGAATTAAATCTTTTTCGACAGAATTAAAAAGTTATGAAAATCTGAAGCTAGGAGACTCTTTTAACAGTGCGAATAGAATGAGAAGTTTCTCGTATGATGTCTTATTATACCTAGCTTTGACAAAATATAGTCATACACTGAAAAGCAAACCTTAGATCATCTTAACCTTTTGTGACATTTCATTTATTGTTTTTGTTGTTGACAGCCATATCTTCTATCAGTTGGGTAGCTTCAGCTGATACTGAAGATTCGTTACTTCCGTAATTATAGTTATGTTACACCGGAAATTCGGCCAAGCCTCTTGCTGTCTACTCGAAAGATATTGTGCACAGACCAAATAAAAACACATAACAAAACATGTCACTCTACACGATATCCTGAGTTATTTGTTGAATGACTGAGCCCGTATTCTATGAGTTTTTCTACTGAGTCCGTATTCTCCCGTAATTCAATTTTCTATACTTTTCCCCACTACAGCCTCCCCATTACCGATGGTTATTTGAGTTTTATCTGTCCCTCCCCCCACACCACCCCCAACACCACCCCATCTCCTGGCGCCAAATATGCCTGTTTCAGACTTTGTCAAAATTTTGTGTGTGGGTTTGCTTAACGACCAATGGAAGCTATACAAATTTCCGTTAATTTTAATATTCTGTGACCTGGAGACGTTTAAAACGGGACAAAATATTGCTGCAAAATTTAAAAAACCTTTGATCAAATGAGAAGTGCTGATTTCAGACCACAATTATGATATAGTGGCAATAATCCTCACAATGGTTGCATAGTGCTGTGTGCCGGTTCCATAAGTTTGAATCACTATCTTTGCTCCAGTCTGCACTCAGATTCGACAATAAATTCTGTCATGAGAAAATTTCGTACAATGTTTAGTTAGGCTGTTTAAGTTTTTATATTGGTAACGCCACGTAGCGCTCTGTATGAAAATCACTGACTGTGCTGTCTGCAGTCTGTGGCTAGTTGGCATTGTTGGAATATTCGCTAGTGTAGTGTTGGGCAGTTGGAGGTGAGCCGCCAGCAGTGGTGGATGTGGGCAGCGAGATGGCAGAGTTTTGAGAGCGGACGATCTGGACGTGTGTCTGTCAGGAGAAGGAAATTTTTAAGACTGGATGTCATGAACTGATATATATATATATATATATATATATATATATATATATATATATATATATATATATTGAACACTATTAAGGCAAATACATTGTTTGTTCTCCATCAAATCGTTAATTTCCTAACTATGCCTATCAGTAGTTAGTGTCTTCAGTAGTTAGAATCTTTTATTTAGCTGTCAGTATTGGCACTCGCTGTATTGCAGAAGTTTCAGTAACGAAGATTTTTGTGAGGTAGGTGATACACGAAAGGTATAGGTTATTGTTAGTCAGGGCCATTCTTTTGTAGGGGCTGCGTTGCGCTAAAAATATATATATATATATATATATTGTGTGTTGGTTTAGTGTTCATCAGAATAAGTAAAGAGAGAAACGTCTGAGCACGTTAAGTTTTGCTCAGCTGTTTGACAATCAAATAACGTAGCAGTTTTCCAGCACTGTCATTTACAAATTTTTCTAAGGGGACATTTCATATGTCGACCCTTAGCCGAGGATGCCTCACTGGAATCTTCTGATTTTTCCTTGTACTTTGTGTAATTAGTGCAGCTATTGTTTATTGCTAGCGCGTAATTGTAGAGAGACTCTTTTTTGTTGTTGTAATTTTGTCATTGTTGTATTGTGAAACAGTTGTGGCATGCATGAAGATTTGCACCAAAAAAATTCGCAGCTGTGCTTGCAATTAATTAGATATTATTTCCAGTGCAATGTTAATGTGTTTTCTCGTTTTTGTTCTTCAAATTGTGCTTTTCTTCTTATCGTGTGAAATACGTGATAATTATGACGTGTGAAAAACTAGTCTCCAAAGTAAATTGAGAAATGAAAGTGACGACGAGCGTAGCATATCAGCACCACCGTGTAATGAATTAACAGACATTCAAAGTAGTAATTTGGTAACTGTGGATAGGGAAATGGAGCGGGCGGCAAATAATGGTGTAGACAGTGAAACAATTAATGAACAGGGGAGCATTATCGATCGATCGGTCGGCAACAGCTCGCCTCAGGAATCCGAAATGACGGGACACAATCTTGCAAAAACTGTAGTTTCAGGTTTTGCGTCCTCAGCGTTTTCTCAAATAAGTCAAGACACAATTTCTGCTTTTCAAAATGTGAATGTTGTCGATGTAAATGCACTGCCGAAAAGCATAGAGGAACAGATTCCAGACACTAATACATTCTTATTGCAATTAATGCAACAAATGAAACAAAATCAGAGACAAACATAGCAACGGCTTCAAAAGTTAGACTCAATGGAACAAACGCTTGAACAAACAAGTGTAGATTTAACTGCTGAGTTACTTAAAATCGAATCGAAATGTCAAAAAGTCTGTAATGACGTAAAAACACGAAATTGTGAGCATTTCCAACCTATTTTTTCGCGGCATGAAAATGCAATACAGAATCATGAAGCAGCCATAAAAGAACTGCAAACTATTGTTCATGAAAATCACGACACCTTGCAAGCCAAAACTGACTCAGTTGCATCTACCGATTCGGTTACGCAATTTGCAAAAACTCAAGGAAACTTAAATGACATAGTAGGTACGCTTTCAACACAAATGGACAGTCTGAAACTTGGTTTAGAAAAACACACTGAGGAAATCAGTTCATTATCGCAGAAAGTAGCCGAACTTTCGGATCAGTTCACTAACTTATCTATAAAGGTACATGATGATCTGAATGACACACCACCAGTAGCCTTTACTGACACAGAAGAGTATGAACGAATTAGAAAATTAAAACAAAATCAGAATCAAATCAATAGACAGTACAAAAAATAAATCCGGGAAGTACAATATCAGGTGACACAGGTAATACAAGAATTACATATTTCAGAGGATACTCGTGCTCCAACACCCAACACCTGAAGAAGGACATAGAAATACGGAAAAGCCACAAAATCATAACACAGGGCATTTCGGAAATTATGAAAGAAACTGGCAAGGTGCACCGAATTTTGAGATGAAAACGACGTAACAATGATCGATATGCGACTCGCCGACATGATGATTTTGACTATAAGGTGTTTATTACTACACGTAAATTCAAAACATTTAAGAATTCCTGCAACGACATTCATCCACAAGCATGGCTTCACCAATTCTCTCATTTTCTCCCTCCCAACTGGTCATTGGAGCCCAGATTAGAATTTATGTGAGGCTACTTAGAGAATGAACCAGCTGTAAGATTGCTGTGGATCATTAACGATTGTCACAGTGAAGGAGAATTTTATCATGCCTTCCTCTCAGCATATTGGTCTCAAGCTACTCGAGATCGCGTAAAACATAGCATCTTAATGATGAAACATTTCGAATATCTGAATTTTTCAGTCTTGTCAAATATTTTGAAGACATGTTGCATATGAATCAGTATCTGTCAAACGCATACAGCCCCTCAGAACTTATTCGCAGTTGCTTAATCAAATTGCCTGAACATTTACGGCATATTATTTCTGCAGGACATTGCAAAGACGACATCGAAGCTTTTCAGGGACTGTTACAAGAATTGGAAACTGACACTGACAACCACGGGACGCGAAAACAGGAACACAACAATTACAGATCACATCCGTCACAATTCCGCAATGACAGAAATAGTAACTGGACACGACAAGGCTACTGTTACAACGCAAATCGTGACCAAAACAGACACCACCCGTATGACAACCGTTGGCAGAGTAGTAATAATTACGGGGAAAGATCACCTCTCCACGGTAATGACTATGACAATCATAGAAACACACGATATGGGAACCAGAACAGTTATTGTCAAGGGAGACAGAACAATTACATATGGAAGAGCCCAGCACGCAGTTACGACTCGGAGAGAAGTTCTCCACCACGTGACCGACAAGCAAAAATTACAGAAACTACCGACATGACGACAGATCATTAATCTTAACAAGAGACCTGAATTTAATCAGAACTGGCGGTATTCAAACACTACAGGGCCCTCTCGTCAAGCTGAAGTTGTAGAGGTTAGATCTCCAGATCCCAATAACAACGCGTGACAACAAAGAGACAATAGGCATTGACTCACATCGCTGGCAGCCACAAGATGTACTTATGAAGCTGACGATGCAGCTCCCGTGGCTATTAATTACGTAAAAAATGGAAGACATTAGGGATATCTTACTCCAGGAACACGACGTAAAACAGAACAACATTGCATATCCCGCAATTCACATTACAGTAAATGATGTAAAATTTACGGCAGTATTTGACTCTGGCAGTCCAATTTCAGTATTTAGTGAAACAGTCTTTAGCAAATGCAACAAATCCAACGACTGCCCCACACTTCCGTTACATAAGATTAAATTACAAGGTGCAATCTTCGGAAAAAGTGTGGACGTACGCCAATAAACAAATTTAAATTCTTTTGTCAAAGCCACAGTTTCTCTATGAACTTTCTTATCGTTCCATTATTGTCAACAGAAATTATATTGGGGGTAGACTTTTTGTATGAATGCAAAGCAATCTTAAACTTTCACGATGCTGAAATAAGTTTAGAGAAAAAAGGTAAGTCAATAGCTTTGAAATTTGAAGATTAGCTCTCAAACCATGACGTGGCAAATTAATCGGCTTTATCTCCGGTTAGACAACAGTTCGGAATTTTCGACGGACAATCACTCTGCAAGTATTGACAGAGAAGATATCGACGTCGTATTTGATACTAATGAGTTAATTCAGAATAAATTTCAAACAATTGTGAATTGTAATGACACTGATAGGCAGGACCTTTTCGAGATTTTACAAGCACATTCCACAGCTTTTACTCACAAAACAGGAACAATGAAGGGATTTCAATACCAATTTCGTGTTCGTGAGCATACTAAATTTTGTGTTAGACCATACGTAATTCCGGCACATTATAGGGACCGTGTTAGAACAGAAATACAATCTATGCTTGACGAGGGCATTATTGAACCTGCAGTAAGCTCATAGAACAATCGTTTACATGTTGTTGAGAATAGAAGTGGATCGATCAGGCTTGTCTTAGATTCGAGACAAATCAGTACTATCATCATTCCTGAAACAGACAGGCCGCAAACGTTGGAAGAACTTCTTCAGAATTTTAATGGTGTAAAAGTGTTGTCTTCTATTGATCTCAGAACCAGGCTTTATCAGATCGAACTTCATCCAGAATGTAGAAAATACACAGCTTTTCCTTGTTTCGGCGTTTTGGTTTGAACATTTCTTCGGCAGCACTCATTCGTGGGCTAAATTCCATATTACCTGAGTTCTTAAAACGTCACATCACCTTATATGTGGACGATATTCTAATGGCAGAAGCCATATGGGAACAACATAATCGCATCCTCAACAGTGTGTTACGTATTTCTGCAGAATCTGGAATTACAGTTAACTTGGAAAAGTCTGAATTCGGTATGTCAACGGTTAAGTTTTTGGGACATATTATTTCTTCTGAAGGCATTCAGCTGGATCCTGAAAAGTTAGAAGCAATCAGAGCCATTCCAGTTCCATCTACAAAAAAACAAGTCCGCGGTTTTCTAGGTCTCGTAAATTTTTGCTGTCATTTTCTGAATATGCAAATTGTAGTTACACCAAAATTTTGTTCTCTCACTGGAAAAAAATATTATTTGGAACTGGGACGAACAGGCACGGTTGGAATTCAATTCTTTGAAAGAAGCGCCGCTTAATGCGCCAATACTAGTTCATCCAGATCAGTCACAAGATTTCTGCCTTAGCACGGATTCTTCTAAAGTCGGTCTTGGTGCCCATTTATTTCAAGAAGTCATAGAAAATGACACTACTGTTAAGAAAACCATTGCTTGTGCTAGCCAAGTGCTAACAAAGTTTGAAAAAAATTATTCCGTTACTGAATTAGAAGCTACAGCTATCGTTTGGGCGTTTAGCAAATTCTGTTTCTTTCTTTCTGGTAAGCACGTAAAAGTATACAGTGATCAACCTGCATTACAATTTCGCACTATCAAGTGCAACGGCTGGACTTGAGAAAAGTAACACAGAAGGCAACCTCGAAAAAATTTCAGTGTTCTTTACATTCAGAAAGTCAACCTTGGAAACTTCATCGCCACATCTTTAAAGGACATTACTCATAAACAAGATAAGGATCCAATTTGGAAAGACATCAAAAGTGAATGGCATGAAAGGACAAACACGCAGATTCGGCATTATTATCTGGTTACAAACAACATACTCTTCAAACGCTGCACTGTTGAGGACAATCTGTGGGTACTTTGCATTCCTGACGGTATTGTTAATAAGCTCATTTGGTACATTCATTTCAGCTATTCACATTTTGGTCCAAGAAAATGTTATCATATTCTTCAGATGACTTGTTATTTTAACAATATAGAAAAGAGAATTCGAAGAGTCTTGTCTATTTGTATACTTTGTCAAAAGGCTAAACCATCTTCTATCTCACGTCGTGCTCTGTTGTTTCCTATCATTCCTTCTAAATTAAAAGAATTTGCTGCTCTTGATTTCTTTGGACCCCTTGTCAGAACATCGACTGGATTTTCGTACGTTCTAGTCGCTGTTGAACTTACTTCAAAATTTGTTTCTTTCACACCGTTACGTAAAGCCACTGGACGGTCTGTATCCAACGCCTTTGTTAAAAATTTCTTACTTGAAGTTGGACATATTAGTAAAGTCATTTCAGATAACGGACCGCAATTCAGATCTACTGTTTGGTCACGCATGCTTCGGAATCATAAAATCAAACCTGGTTTTATTTCATTGTACTCACCACATTGTAAGCCGTCTGAACAGATTATGAAAGGAATCAATAAGCTTTGCAGACTTCATTGTCACAGAAAGCATCAGTATTGGGACAGATATTTAGACTTATTTCAAAACGTACTGAATGAAATGCCTCATGACTCCACTGCTTTATCACCTGTTCTTGTACTGAAGAATGAAGAACCACCGAACAGAATCAGGAAGCTTGTACCTTTCCCGAATACACGTAAGCGTCGACACAAAGACATAATCGATTTGGCTATTAAAAAATAAATTCTGCTGCAGACACTAGGAGAAAATTATACGGTAAATCAAATGCAAAGAAACTATATATTGGTCAGAAAGTTCTCATTAAAGCTCATTCATTCTCACATGAGAAGAAACACTGGAGTAACAAATTCTTTCTGATTTACAATGGACCTTACAGAATCCGATGTACACCACAAGATAATTGCGTTGCAGTTTAAACTCTGTGTACTAGGAAGAGTAAAGGATTGCACCACATTTCACATGTAAATCCGTTTATTGAGAGCTAATCTGCTTATTAACTTAGTTTTTGCTATAAAATTTCTCAGTTCACTTTACTAGTACGCTTTGTAACACTTAGAAACTGTTAACATGCAACAACGTTTAGAAGTTAACTATCCAGTCAAGAACCTAGGGAACTTATTTAGACTGTAATTATGAACGCATTTTTGTAGTGAACAGACGACACAGCGTTATTGTGTGTACATTCTTGCTTGTTTGCAGCAGGATAAAGTAATGATTATAAGGCTTACATACTTAGAACATATACCGGTACTGCTAACGAGATTTTTATGCAACATTTTGGTTTACTTGAAAATACATTCTGGATTTAAAGTACTTTCTGAGAGATACCAGATGGTTAGTTTATTTGACACCTGCATGATTGTATCACGACGCTACTAATTAGTGACACAATTTATGTTATTGCTTTTGCGCTGTATCTGTTTTATAGCTTTTTCTGAATTCTTCTGGAAAGTGAAACATGTTTTAGTAGTAACTTTTGTGGTTACTTTTGTGGTATAGCTACAATGAGACAGCCTTTTCTGCAGCACAACAATACGTTACAGTATCGTACTTTCTTGATCAAGATGATAACTACGATATCTATACGCATAGCATTTCACTTTTGTTTATTACGAGGTAAGTACATTGACTTCTACAGAACTTTGCTTACGGAAGACGATAATTACGACACTTGGCACATTTTTACCCTTAAGTAATGACAGATATTATCTTATAATGAGACACACAGTTTAGCGCTACAGAACACTTATTTGAGTGATTAATTTTGCGCTTGAAACATTTATTTTAAAAGATTTTTGAATTACAAAGATACAAAGAAGGATTTCGGTGAGAGCTAGGAGCCCTAGCCAATGTGGCATTTGCTTATACAACTTTACACATCGGTACCATATTTCTCTAACACAGAATTACACAGCTATCTGATCATTTAACTGAGAGAGACAAACGTTTTTTATTACATCAGTGACACATGTTTGTGCAATTACTGCCGGCCGCGGTGGTCTAGCGGTTCTGGCGCTGCAGTCCGGACCCGCGGGACTGCTACGGTCGCAGGTTCGAATCCTGCCTCGGGCATGGGTGTGTGTGATGTCCTTAGGTTAGTTAGGTTTGAGTAGTTCTAAGTTCTAGGGGACTTATGACCTGAGATGTTGAGTCCCATAGTGCTCAGAGCCATTTTTTAGCCAATTACACAGTTGGATAACTTCACACTTATGAAATTGTATTTTGTCTGTACTTTGTGAACTATTTATATTTTTTTTTGGAAGTATTGTGATACTATGAGAGCTTTGAATGTTGTATTTGGTAAGAGATCATGATTTTTGAAGTACATTTGAGGTAGTTGACACTACTGAAACGATAAGAGAACAATTTCTTTTTTAGGTTTTGAAATTATTGAAAGAAATTGTAACGATTTTGATAGGTGATTGATCTGTTATGATGATGTTATTACGACAACGATGTGTATTATGCTGGTGAGATATGTTGATGATCAATAAGATGATACTATATGAGGAATGTGATTATGTGTTTATATGAAGAGGTTAGAGGTTAGGGACACTGGTTTGTGAAAAGGATGCTGGAAGCCAAGAATCGTACTTTAAGAGTTATGAAATGTGTGTACATGCATGAATGTATCACAACACTGCTACTCATGAGATTTCGTTTCTACACATTTCTACTGTAATTTTTCGACCTGTGAAATTTTTTTTAATATGAAACTGTCACTGTAGAGGAAACTGCTGTCGTAAATATTTCAGTAAGGAAGGTAAGTGACCTTCACATAATGCGCTGTAGACGCCCAGCTGTGCAACAGTTGCCTGAAAGAAAAAAAGAGGCCATTAACCTTGCTATTGACATTTCTTTGTAGACAGCACTGCTCATACTTGAAAACAAATGATTACACTTTGGAGCTCGTAATTCCGGATATTTAGTGAAATGCCTAATGAAATAATGAGAAACATTTTACGTCTATTGTCTTTCTAGTTGAGAGATTTTTTTACTGCCTTAGGAGACACCATAAGGGTAGTGAATGACGTCTCATGCCTTGTTTAATATCTAGTTTCTAGTTGCACTGCAGAATTGGTTAAAATAAAATTTAATAGATGTACTAATATCACTATTTCTTGTCTACAGATGTATTCAAAAATGGTTCAAATGGCTCTGAGCACTATGGGACTCAACTGCTGAGGTCATTAGTCCCCTAGAACTTAGAACCAGTTAAACCTAACTAACCTAAGGACATCACAAACATCCATGCCCGAGGCAGGATTCGAACCTGCGACCATAGCGGTCTTGCGGTTCCAGACTGTAGCGCCTTTAACCGCACGGCCACTTCGGCCGGCATACAGATGTATTAAATAATAATTTTATGATCTACTTTCTTAAAAAAAAGGGAGCACAGATAGACATTTCCCTTCACAGGAATTGCATCCATTATTTTTTTCAACTATTTGGTAACCTTTTTGGTAGAGTAAGTAATTGTGATGCATCACTCTAGTATTAAAATCTGACATAGGTATTAGATATTTCCTATATTTACTGTAATATTCTTTCTGATTGAGCTTTATCATCTTTAGGTATAAGTTATTGCATTTTCTGCTGTTGTTTGTCAGGAATATTTCTACTGAATTTTACATTGTATTAAGTCAGATTTACTACTGATTTATTTTTCTTGTTGCTGTACATTGGCTCATATTAGTTGTAATGTTGCATTTGCTTTGCTAATTTAGATATACTGCTGCTTGCTTTGCCAGTTTGCATTTTTTGTCATTGCTGTTTGTGTTAGTTGTTTTGTGCTGCTGCATTGCCTCATCCATTAGTTTATGCATCTGAGCTCAGTAGACTGAAGTTGGCTTAAAAGGGGGTAGGCTACATAAAAGAATGAGTTGTGATGAATTGGAAGAAATGCATTGAGAAGCTATAAGAAGAAAAGTGTGACAAAAAAGTAGTGTACAATGAAGAATAATTATTTAGAAAGAGGATATGTATTTTGTACCTTTGTAATTGTGTTCTTACATTGTAAACTTCAAATTGTATAGACACCAGTTCTTCAAATTAAGTTACATTTCACTGCACATGTTTCTGTTGGTCATGGTATATGCACAGTATGTGACAAGTTGGGACTGTTAGTGTTTGCACGTGTGTTAATAAATCAGCAAGGGACTGGTTAACAGCACTGCTGGTTCTAAGGACAATTCCAAAAACTTTGTGAGTGCACAAGTGGTGGTTTATGGACTTGTTATATTGTCCGCAAGACTCTTTGGTGGTGATTGTGCACCTGCACAGTCGCAACAGATGGCTGGTGGGCGTCTCTAGAAGGACTGCAGTGGGCTTGCACATTTGATGGCCCACCGATAAGATACTCTCTACCAGGACTACAGTGGGTCTGTTCTGTAATGACCTACCTACCAATATTCTTCAAAACTTCGACTGACTCTGTTGTGGGTTGCTCTGTTGTGGCCTATTACCTGTCTGCATGTCAAGAGACAGCACTGTCTTTCCGTTGGAAGGACAACACTACTTCTTCAAGAGTGCATGGAAATCCACTACTTCCGTGTGCATTTTCTTTACCCACTCAGACTTTGAGGAAAAAAGGAGAAAAATGTAATTATTATTGTGATTGATGATCAGGACGGTCTTTATGACAACAGTTTTTGCTTTTGACCAACATTACATCAATAAGTGTGTGCATTTGATATCTCTGTTGTTGTAATTATGAAAAATTTTATCAAATCATTATTGGCCACTGCCCAAAACAACTTGTAAAATTTTTTGTGGGGAGTGTGGGGTCTATGTAAGTAGGCTATTTAGGTTTTTATGTTGGTAACGCCACGTAGCGCTGTGTATGAAAATCACTGACTGTGCTGTGTGTCTGTGGCTGGTTGGCATTGTTGGAATATTCGCTAGTGTAGTGTTGGGCAGTTGGATGTGAACAGCGTGTAGCGCTGCGCAGTTAGAGGTGAGCCACCAGAAGTGGTGGATGTGGGGAGAGAGATGGCAGAGTTTTGAGAGCGGACGATGTGGACGTGTGTCCGTCAGAAAAAGGAAATTTGTAATACTGGATGTCATGAACTGATATGTATATTATGACTTTTGAACACTATTAAGCAAAATACATTGTTTGTTCTCCATGAAAATCTTTAATTTGCTAACTATGCCTATCAGTAGTTAGTGCCTTCAGTAGTTAGAATATTTTATTTATCTGGCAGTATTGGCGCTCGCTGTATGGCAGTAGTTTTAGTAAAGAACATGTTTGTGAGGTAAGTAATTCTTGAAAGGTATAGGTTATTGTGTAAGTAGGCTGTTTAGGTTTTTTTATTGGTAACGCCACCTCAGTATGAAAATCACTGGCTGTGCTGTGTGCAGTCTGTGGCTGCTTTGCATTGTTGTAATACTCGCCATTGTAGTGTTAGGCAGCTGGCTGTGAACAGCGCGTAGCGTTGGGCAGTTGGAGGTGAGCCGCCAGCAGTGGTGGATGTGGGGAGAGAGATGGCGGAGTTTTGGAAGTTGTCATGAACTGCTCTATATATATATATATATATATATATATATATATATATATATATATATATATATATATATGATGATATAAAGGTAAATACATTCTTTGTTCTCTATTAATATCTTTCATTTGCTAACTATCCCTATCAGTAGTTAGTGCCTTCCATAGTTTGAATCTTTTATTTAGCTGGCAGTAGTGGCGCTCGCTGTATTGCAGTAGCTTGAGCAGCGAAGATTTTTGTGAGGTGAGTGATTTGCGAAAGGTATAGTTTAATGTTAGTCAGGGCCATTCTCTTGTAGAGATTATTTGAAAGTCAGATTGCGTTGCGATATTGTGTGTTGAAAGTCAGATCGCGTTGCGCTAAAAAATATTGCGCGTCAGGTTAAGCACAGTCGTGTAAAATTGTTCTAAGGGGAAGTTTCATATGTCGACCCTTAGCCGAGGATACCTCACTGGAATCTTCTGATTTTTTCTTGTAGTTTGTGTAATTAGTGTAGATTTTGTTTATTGCTAGCGCGTAATTGTAGAGAGAATTTCCATTGTAGTTGTAGTTTTTCATTGTTGTACAGTAAAACAGGTGTGGCATGCATGTAGATTTGCACCAAGTATTTCGCAGCTGCAATTAACTAGATATTATTTTCAGTGTTATGTTAATGTGTTCTCTTATTTTTGATCTTCAAATTGTGCTTTTCTGTGTTGTCGTGTGAAATACTGTGACAATAATGGCGTGTGAAAAACGTAATACTAGGCTCCAAAGTAAATTGAGAAATGACAGCGAAGACGAAAGCAGTGTGTTAGCGCCACCGAGTAATGAATTAACTGATGTTCAAAGTAATAATTTGGTAACTGTGCATACGGAAATGGAGCGGGCGGCAAACAATGGTGTAGACAGCGGAACAATTAGAGAACAGGGAAGCATTATCGATCGATCGGTCGGCAATAGCTCGGCTCAGGAATCCGAAATGACACGAGACGATCTCACAAATACTGTAGATTCAGGTTTTGGGTCCTCACCGTTTTCTCAAATAAGTCAAGACACATTTTCTGCTTGTCAAAATGTGAATGTTGCCGGTGCAACTTCACTGCCGAAAAGCACTGAGGAACGTGTTTCAGACACCAGTGCATTGTTATTACAATTAATGCAACAAATGGGACAAAAGCTTGAAAAATTAGACACAATGGAACAAAATCTTCAAAAGTTAGACACAACGCTTGAACAAAATCAGAGTCAAACACAGCAACAGTTAGACGCAATGGAACAAAAGCTTCAAAAGTTAGACTCAGTGGAAAATAAGCTTGAACAAACACGTGAAGATTTAACTACCGAGTTACATAATATTGAATCGAAATGTCAAAAAGTCTGTAATGATGTAAAAACACAAATTTGTGAGCATTTTCAACCTATTTTTTCGCGGCATGAAAATGCATTACAGAATCACGAAGCAGCCATAAAAGAACTGCAAACCATTGTTCATGAAAATCATGAGACCTTGTCGGCTAAAATTGACTCAGTTGCATCTACCGATTCGGTTACGCAACTTGCAAAAACTCAAGAAAACTTAAAGGACACAGTAGATTCGATTTCAACACAAATGGACACTCTGAAACTTGGTTCAGAAAAACGCACTGAGGAAATGTGTTCACTATCGGAGAAAGTAGCCGAACTTTCGGATCAGTTCACTAACTTATCTACGAAGGTAGATGATAATCTGAACGACACAAAACCGGTAGTCTTTAATGACACAGAAGAGTATGAAGACATTACAAAATTCAAACAAAATCAAAATCAAATCAATACACAGTACAAAAGAGAAATCCGCGAAGTACAAGATCAGCTGACACAGGTAATACAAGAATTACGTATTTCAGAGGACACTCGCGCCCCAATACGGGAAGAGGGACATAGAAATACGGAACAACCACAAAATAATAACACAGGACACTTCGGAAATTATAAAAGAAATTGGCAAGGCACACCGAATTTTGAGATGGAACCGCCGACACGACGTAACAATGACCGATATGCGACTCGCCGACATGATGACTTTGACTATAAACTGTTCATTACCACACGTAAATTCAAAACGTTTAAAAATTCTGCCAACGACATTCATCCACAAGCGTGGCTCCATCAATTCTCTCATTGTTTTCCCCCTAACTGGTCATTAGAACACAGATTAGAATTTATGTGTGGCTATTTAGAGAATCAACCAGCTGTAAGAATGCGTTCGGTCATTCACGATTGTCATAGTGAAGGAGAATTTTACCATGCCTTCCTCTCAGCATATTGGTCTCAAGCCACACAAGACCGAGTAAAACATGGCATCATAATGATGAAACATTTCGAACAATCTGAATTCTCCAGTCTTGTGAAATATTTTGAAGACATGTTGCACAAGAATCAGTACCTGTCAAACCCATACAGCCCCTCAGAACTCATCCGAATTTGCTTAATCAAACTGCCTGAACATTTAAGACATATTATTTTAGCAGGACGTTGCAAAGATGACATTGAAGCATTTCAGGGACTCTTACAAGAATTAGAAATTGACACTCACAATAGCGGAATGCGAAAACAGGAAAACAATCACTACAGGTCACATACGTCACAATTCTGTGACGACAGAAACAATAACTGGACACGACAAGGCTATTCTTACAAAGCAAATCGTGACCAAAACAGACACCACCCATATGACAACCACTGGCAGAGTAATAATTACGGGGAAAGATCACCTCTCCGCGGTAAGGAATATGACAGAGACAATCATAGAAACAGACAATTTGGCAACCAGAACTATTATTATCACGGGAGACAGAATAACTTTAGACGTAACGGTCCAGCGCGCAGTTACGATTCAGGGAGAAATTCTCCACCTCGTGACCGACAAGAAAGAAACCATGGCATCTACCGACATGACGACAGACGATATGATCGTAACGACAGACCTGAATTGCATCAGAACTGGCGGGATTCTAACAGAGCTGGGCCCTCTCGGCAAGGCGAATTTGTAGAAGTTCGGTCTCCTAATCCGAATAACGACGCGCGCCAGCAAAGAAACAGACAATGACTCGCACAGCAGGCAGCCGCGTGCGCCGGCTGGCTCCGAGAAAAATAACATTGACGCTAACCTTGAAAAAAATTCCAGTATTCTTTAACGACGTATACCACATGATAATTGCGTTGAAGTTGAAACTCTGCGTACTAGGAAGAGTAAAGGTTTACACCACATTTCACATGTAAAACCGTTTATTGAAAGATAATCTGCTTTTTTTTAATGCAGCATTTTGGTTTACTTGCAAATACATTATGGATTCAAGGTGCTTTCTGAGAGATACCAGGTGACACAGTGGTTAGTTTATTTGACAGCTACACGACTATATCACGACGCTACTAATGTGTGACACAATTCACCTTGTTGCTTTTGCGGTGTATCTGTTTTATATCTGCACAGTTTTTCTGAATTCTTCTGGAAAGTAAAACATGTTTTAGTAGTAACTTTTGTGGTATAGCAACAATGAGGCAGCCTTTTCCGTAGCACAACAATACGTTACAGCACAGTACTTTCTTCATCACAACAACAAACGTAATAACTAAGATATCTATACGCAAAGCATTTCACTTTTGTGTATCATCAGGTAAGTACATTGACTTCTGCAGAACTTAGCTTTCGGAGGACGATAACTACAAGACTTCCACAGAGATTATCTTACAACATGACGCACAGTTTAGCGCTACAGGACACGTATTTCAGTGATTAATTTTGTACTTAAAACATTTATTTTTAAAGATTTTTGAATTACAAAGAAAGTTTTCCGAGATACATTTCATTCCATTGCTGTAATTTGTAACACCTGAGGGTATAATTACATTTATCCTCAGGGGGGTACACGCTTACTTTGTGTACCATGTGTGTGGCAACCACAAGGAACCCTAGCTAATATGGTATTTGCTTATACAATTTTACACATCGGTACCATATTTCTCTAACACACAAATTACACAGCTATCTGATCATGTAACTGAGAGATAAACATTTTTTTTACTACATCAGTGACAGATGTTTACGTAATTACACAGTTGGATAACTTCACTCTTACGAAATTGTATTTTGTATGTACCTTGTGAACTCTTCATATTTTTTCAGAACCATTGTGATACTATGAGAGCTTTGAATGATGTATTTGGTAAGGGAGCATGATTTTTAAAGTACGTTTGAGGTAAATGACACTACTGACATGAGCAGAGAATTTTTTTAGGTTTTCAAATTATTGCAGAAAGCTACGACGTTTTTGAGATTTGACTGAGGTGTTATGATGTTATTTTGACGACGACGATGTGTTTTGTGCTGCTGAGGTATGTTTATGGTCAAGAAGCTGATGCTATATGAGGAATTTGATTATGCTACGTATTTCATGTAATGAAATATTAAAGAAGCGTCGACGAATATATATATGTATAATAAGGTAAGGAGTAATGAGTAACGGTTAGGAACTCTGCCTTGTGAAGACGTATGTTGGAAACCGAGAATCGTACTTTTAGAATTATGAAATGTGTGTAAATGCGTGAATGTATCACAATGCCGCCGAAAATTTTTTGGACACTGTTATATTCATAGGATTTTGTTTTTACAGATTTGCAACGCTAATTCTTGACCTGTGAAATATTTAAGACTGCCATTGTAGTGGAAACTGCTGTCGTAAATATTTCCGTGCGAAAGTTAAGTGACCACCTGCACGTAATGCGTCGCGGGCACCCACCTGGGCGACAGCCGCCCGAACAAAAAAAAAAGGGGCCATTAGCCTTCCAGCGGCACAGGTAGAAGAAAAAGCCATTAGGGGAGGCCATTATAATCGCTATTGACGTTCCTTTGTAGAAAGCATCGCAAAAACGACACGGTCGAACTTGAAAACGATGAGAAACATTTCACGGCTATTGTCGTGTTAATTGAGAGAAATGCCATATGGCTAGTGAATGACGTTTCACGCCTTGCTTTGCCCATTTTGTTTAATATCTAGTTTCTAGCTGCACTGCAGCACTGGTTAAAATAAAATTTTATAGATGTACTAATTTAAATATTTTCTGTCTACAGATCTATTAAATAATAATTTTGTAATCCACATTCTAAAAAAAAAAAAGGAGCACTTGGAAAGGAAAGAACAATAAGAAGGGACTAGTAACAGTAACTGCACACATAATTTTCTTTTCAAGTATATGGTAATATTTTTTTTTACAATACGTTGTTGTGGTGCACCACTTTAATTACTTAGACATTAAGATGTGATTATACATTTCCCTTATCTGCATTGTTATCTTTAGTCTACTATTTTTTCTGCTTGAGCTATGTCATGTTTAGGTATCAGTTGCTGCTGTTTGCCAGGCATAGTGTTATTGAATTTGACTTTGTATTATTCTGTTAAGCCAGTTTTACTAATGATTTCTTGTTATTATTTGTTGCACATTACCTTAGATTAGTTGTAATATTACAATTGCTTTGCTAATTTCTAAAATGCTGCTTCCTTTGCAAATCTGCAATTTTTGTCATTGCTGTTTGCGTTTATTGTTTTATGTGTTGCTGCATTGCCTCGTCCCTTAGTTTAATGTCTGAGCTCAGTAGATTTAAGTTAGCTTAAGAGGGGGTAGACTATATAAGAGACTGCGTTGTGATGAATTGGAAGAAATGCATTTAGAAGTTATACGAAAAAAATACAGAAAAGAGGTACAGATAGGACTTTTTGGGAATAATGACGAATGAAGGGAGATCTCCAAGAACAAACAAAAAGTTTTGTTCGCAAAATACTGCAGTACCAAAAGTTACACTGAAAACGAACCCTGTCCTTTCCATTGTGTTATCCCCCTATGTGTTTGTGTTCCCTTGTGTATTTATGTTTTTCCTGTATTTATATGTATATCTGATAAGACTTATGTTGTAGAATTTTTCTAATACTAAGCTACATTCACTATGATGAGGAATACTGTTATCCTCAAATATAATTTGCATTGATAATATGTTATTTACTTTGTAAAGATGTTAGACATTAGTAATTCTGTTCTATTTTAATGCTCATGTGTAAAGTTGATGTTTCAAAAGCTATTCTGATCTTTTATGTATGTACTTATGTCATTATTTTTGTAACACTAATGTATATGTTTATTTCTATTCTTTTGTAAAGCCTGTTTTACTACAAATGTTATCTGTATTGTTATGTTCTTTACTAATGTATTTTGTACCTTTGTAATTGTATTCTCATGTTATAATATTGTAATTGACACCAGGTCTTCAAATTAAGTATATTTTGACTGCACTCGTTTCTGTTGGTCATAGCATATGCACAATATGTGAGAAGTAGGGAGTGATAGTGTTTGCACATGTTTTAATGATTCAGCAAGGGACTGGATAACAGCATTGCTGGTTCTGAGGACTATTCCAAAAACTTTGTGAGTGCACAAGTGGTGGTTATGGACTTGCTAAATTATCCGCAAGACTCTTCAATGGTGATTGTGCACCTGCACAGTCACAACAGATGGCTGCTGGCCATCTCTACGAGGACTACAGTGGGTCTGCGTCTTTGCTGACTCACCAATACCATTATTTCTACAAGGACTACAGTGGGTCTACACCTTTGATGACTCACCAGTACCATTATTTCTACAAGGACTGCAGTGGGTCTGCGCCTCTGGTGGCCCACCAATACCATAATCTCTACCAGGACTACAGTGGGTCTGCTCTGTGATGACCTACCCACCAATACTCTTCAAAACTTCGACTGACTCCGCTGTGGGTTTGCTCTGTTGTGGCCCATTACCTGTCAGCATGTCAAGAGTCAGCACTGTCTTTCCGTTGGAAGGGCAACACTACTTCTTTAAGACTGCATGGAAATCCACTACTTCCGTGTGCATTTTCTTTTACTGCTCAGACTTTGAGAAAAACACTGCAATGTGATGAATGATCAGGACTGTCTTTATGGACTGTGAGAAAAAATTTTAGCTTTTGACCAACATTGTATCAATAAGTGTGTGCATTTGATTTCTTTGTTATTGTAATTACGATTATGAAAAATTTTAACAAATATGTGTTGCCCACTGCCCAACAAAATTTGTAAAATTTTTTGTGGGGAGCATGGGGGCTATGTAAGTAGGCTGTTTAGGTTTTTTTATTGGTAACGCCACCTCAGTATGAAAATCACTGGCTGTGCTGTGTGCAGTCTGTGGCTGCTTTGCATTGTTGTAATACTCGCCATTGTAGTGTTAGGCAGCTGGCTGTGAACAGCGCGTAGCGTTGGGCAGTTGGAGGTGAGCCGCCAGCAGTGGTGGATGTGGGGAGAGAGATGGCGGAGTTTTGGAAGTTGTCATGAACTGCTCTATATATATATATATATATATATATATATATATATATATATATATATATATATATGTATATATATATATATGATGATATAAAGGTAAATACATTCTTTGTTCTCTATTAATATCTTTCATTTGCTAACTATCCCTATCAGTAGTTAGTGCCTTCCATAGTTTGAATCTTTTATTTAGCTGGCAGTAGTGGCGCTCGCTGTATTGCAGTAGCTTGAGCAGCGAATATTTTTGTGAGGTGAGTGATTTGCGAAAGGTATAGTTTAATGTTAGTCAGGGCCATTCTCTTGTAGAGATTATTTGAAAGTCAGATTGCGTTGCGATATTGTGTGTTGAAAGTCAGATCGCGTTGCGCTAAAAAATATTGTGCGTCAGGTTAAGCACAGTCGTGTAAAATTGTTCTAAGGGGAAGTTTCAATTGTTAGTCAGGGCCATTCTTTTGTAGGGATTTTTGAAAGTCAGATTGCATTGCGCTAAAAAAAATATTGTGTGTCAGTTTAGTGTTGATCAGTATAAGTAAAGAGAGAAATGTCTAATTATTGAAAGTCAGATTGCGTTGAGCTATATATATATATACGAGGGCCATTCAGAAAGTAACCTCCGGTTGATTTAAAAAAATACACCAAGTTAAATAAAAATATTTTAATATATACATCTTACAACTACATCTTTGCACTATTTTCTACATAGTCTCCATAGCGATTGAGGCACTTATCGTATCTCTTCACAAGCTTTGAAATTCCTTCTGCATAAAAATCACCCGCTTGTGCCTGGAGCCAGCCTGTGACCGCATCTTTGAGCTCTTCGTAGTCATCAAACCGCTGTGACCCGAGCCATTTCTTCAAATGCATGAAGAGGTGATAATCACTTGGCGCCAGGTCTGGGCTGTAAGGTGGATGGTTGATAACGTCCCACTTGAAGGACTCAAAAAGGGCCGTTTTCTCGTCCACTTTTAAATAAACGTACCCATTCACGGACAACTCCTTCACTCATAACTCTTGGTCCGTACACGGCACAAAGCTCACGATGAATAGCTGCTGCAGAATCTCCTTTGGCTGTAAAAAACCTTATGACAGCACGCACTTCACATTTGGCGGGGTTTTCTATTGCAGCACACATTTCAAACTGCCACAAAAACTAAACTAGCGCAGGTACGACGTTCACTCGACCACGGCTTGATGCCGACTGACCTGTTGAGTGCGTGAACGCACAGATGGCGTCGCTACTCCCCCCACAACCCGCACTGTGACCAATCGGAGGTTACTTTCTGAACCACCCTCGTATATATCAGTTTAGTGTTGATCAGAATAAGTAAAGAGAGAAATGTCAGAGTATGTTCAGTTTTGCTCAGATGGTTGAAAATCAAATAACGTAGAGGTTTTACAGCATTGTCATTTATAAATTTTTCCAAGGGAACGTTTCAGTTGGTTTAGGAAGCTCTCTTTTTGTGATCTTGGTTTCTACTAATTTTTTTATAAGACGGGCATAATGTATCATACTTACGTAAAGGGTTTTTGTATGTATGGTACTGAAATTCACCGAATACGTTTACTCAGAAACTAAGCGAAATTAAGATTCTTCTTTCTGATAAGACATGTATAATCCATATTTGCTTTAACTGCCATTTCCAAGAACATTCTTTAAAAATGTCACATATCGACTCTTGCTATTTTGATGGAAGCCTACATTTAACTAGTAAACTTTCATATGGTTATCACTATTTCAGTTCGTCATATTCTTTGCTCACACAACTTATCGAACAAGAGTAGTTGTCGTTTGCAGGAATTCTGTAACCCTTTGAATGAAAAATAAACCCTGAGGGGTATTTTGTAATTTTTCCAGTTATAGAATTATATCACCCAAGGAAAAGCAATCAACTGTAAAAAACTGTGATATGTTGTGTCTCTGCAAGTGACTTTTCATAATTTTTGTCTGAAACATCTGATTC
This sequence comes from Schistocerca nitens, assembly GCF_023898315.1. Taxonomy (NCBI): domain Eukaryota; kingdom Metazoa; phylum Arthropoda; class Insecta; order Orthoptera; family Acrididae; genus Schistocerca; species Schistocerca nitens. Next base: position 1,187,193,980 of record NC_064614.1, on the reverse strand, counting down.
ATTGGTATTTTTGGTAATTTGGGTTCTTCAAGTTTCCTTACATAATCGCAGTAACAAGGTCCAGTACGTTGGAGACTCTCTTCCTTTACAAGTCGAACCGTTATTGGCCGTTCTCACTTGAGATCCAGTGCCAGATTCCATAATTTTTCTTAATTACACAGACATTTTCCTGATGAAAATTTGAATCACTGCAACGATCAAACTGTAATTCTTGTTCAAAGAAGAATTGACACATTAGAAGAAAAATGAGAATGTATCCAGTGAAAACGGATAAAAAAATTGAATCTCTGCAATGATCATATTGTAATTTTTATTCAAAGAAGAATCGACACATTAGAAGAAAGCTGAGAATGTGTCCAGTGGAAAATGTTAATAAAAATTCTCACGTTCAGCAGCTTTATGAGAATTATTTAGGGAAATACAGCACTTCAGATTTAACAAAAAAATTTCAAATGACGTTGCGGCATTTTATCATCTTTCACTTAAAAGGCTCCAGCTCATAAAGTACAGTATTTTAATCTGTGGGTTAGAAATTTGTATATCTTCTTCAGATCATTATGTATGTAAATCTACACACACAATTTGAAAAGAAATCAAAAGTAGTTAACTGCTGCCACTAGACCATTTGATAGGGAGACATCCTGTTCACATTGGTTTGGATTGGATCCCGACGACAGTAAGCCTATCGCTGAACTGTAACAGTAACTACTTTCTGACTGAACTCCCGTCAGACCGTTTTCTGCTGCTGGTGACATTTTATGTCTACATCTATGTCTCCATCTACATACACACTTCACAAGCTACCATACGGTGCGTGCCGGAGGGTGCTGTGCGCCGAGTACAGTAGCTTGAGCATGGCTAGTTGAGCACATTCTTTGCGGGTTATAGGGTCTTTGGCTTTCTCTCTGGTGGAAGAGAGGAAGTGGGTTGTGCAGGAAGGCAGAGTGGTAGTCAGAACTGGGCGCTTGTGGTGGATGGGTGCCCAGTGGAACATAGGGGCTTCCTGGAGAGCAGTTGGTCAGTACTGCCGTCGCACCGTTTTTCCTGCGCGAGCGTCAGCGGCGACCTGCTCCGTGCGGATTTTGGTGTGGCTGTTGCCGCGCCATGCTGGGCCAGCCTAGTCCTGCCCTGGCTGTATTTCTGCGCGCAGTACCCGCTTTCCGCCAGAAGAAAAGGCGCGATTTGGCGAAGCCCACTAGTCGTTTTCCCTTCTCCACTAGACGACCAAGACACCTTTACCACAGGATTTTGCACCGGGTCAACGCCTTCTTCAGGTCCCTTGGTCGATGAAAGGGCCCAGTTTTGCTTCCTTCTGATTATGGTGAGAGTCATTTGTATATTCTCCTGAGACTCGTCTGCGCTGCCTGACGTTGGGTGCGTTTGAAATAGCTTGGTGATGGCCTTCCGCTTGTTTTCCAGTCTGTTTAGTTGTGCTGCACTCCCGCATTTCCCATTTAATGATCCCTCCCGTGGCAAAATTGGTTAATGTTCAGATTAAATGCGTTTTCAAAAATTTTGCGGGGCCAAATTTTAAGTAAAGTGCAGAGTGTTGGCTCAAATGGCTCTGAGAACTATGGGACGTAACTTCTGAGGTCATCAGTCCCCCTAGAATTTAGAACTACTTAAACCTAACTAACCTAAGGGCATCGCACACATCCATCCCCGAGTTAGGATTTGAACCTGCGACCGTAGCGGTCGCTCGGTTCCAGACTGTAGCTCCTAGAACCGCTCGGCCAGTAGACTTGTCTTGGTGACTTAACTGTAAGGCCTAGAGCCCAGTGCCCAGTTCTCAGTTACGTTTTGTCACTATGTTGGTTATAAGAAAAGAGATCTGTTTTATTTAGAGGCACTGACTTGTTTTTTTGTAGCAAGTAAGTTTTTCCCCCTTAGAGACCACAACAACATTTAGGAGATATAAGTGGAATATTTTACGTGATTCTCGCCTCTGTTGGATTATATGTAAAACTGTACTAATGAAAATACCGTAAGGACAACGTATGTTCTTGAGAACCTCTTATTTGATCATTAAGCTAAGAAAAGGCGATTTGCATATATTACATATATTAAGGATAATTGCAGAATCTGGTGTCACACAACGTGGCACTACACAAAACTGGCGCTAACAGCATAGGCACATAGCGAACACACACGACACACACCTGTAAGTCCACGGTATTGGTGACAAGTTGAGAAAGCCGTCCCGAAACACATATGCCACGAAACGCCACTGTTTTCTGCGCATGTACCCCGACATCAATATGGGATATGATCACCATACACACGCACACCGGCCGTACAACGGGTTGGCATACTTTGAATCAGGTCCTCGAGTAGCTGCTGGGGTATAGCCTTCCATTCTTGCACCAGTGCCTGCCGCAGCTCCTGAAGTGTCCTAGCGGTTTGAAGACATGCAACGATACGTCGACCGAGAGCATCCCAGACGTGTTCGATGGGGTTTAGGTCTGGAGAACAGGCAGGCCACTCCATTCGCCTGATATCTTCTGTTTCAAGGTACTCCTCCACGATGGCAGCTCTATGGGGCCGTGCATTATCATCCACCAGGAGGAAGGTGGGATACACTGCACCCCTGAAAAGGCGGACATACTGGTGCAAAACGACGTCCCGATGCACGTGACCCGTTACAATTCCTCTGTCAAAGACATGCCGGGGTGTACGTGCACCAATCATAATCCCACCCCACACCAACAAACTACGATCTCATTACAGGTCTCTTTCAAGAACATTAAGGGGTTGGTATCTGGTTCCTGGTTCAAGCCAGATGAAAACTCGGCGCGAATCACTGTTCCTAATATACCTGTACTCGTCCGTGAACATAACCTGGGACCACTGTTCCAATGACCATGTACTGTGTTCTTGACACCAGGCTTCACGGGCCTTCCTGTGACCAGCGGTCAGTGGAATGCACCTTGAAAGTCTCCAGGCAAATAAGCCATGCCTATTCAGTCGTCTGTAGACTGTGTGTCTGGAGACATCTGTTCCAGTGGCTGCGGCAAGGTCCTGAGCAAGGCTACCTGTTGTATTCCGTGGCCGTCTTTGGGCACTGATGGTGAATATCGGTTTCTTGTGATGTTGTGCACTGTGGACGTCACGTACTGTAGCGCCTGGACACGTTTTCTGTCTGCTGGAATCATTGCCATAATCTTGAGATCACGCTTTGTAGCACACAAAGGGCCCGTGCTACGACCTGCTGTGGTCCACCAGCCTCCAGTCGCCCTAGTATTCTACCACTCATGTCATCAATATGTGTCCTTTGAGCCATTGTCAACACACAGTCGCCATTAGCATGTCCGAAAACGTCTGCACACTTACTCGCTGTACCGCATTCTGACATGCACCAACTCACCTCTGCGTATGTGGACTGCTGCCAGCGCCACCGTGCGACGACCGCAGGTCAGATGCACCGTATGGTCATACCCCGAGGCGATTTAAACCCGCAAACCGCCCACCACAGCGTTGTTTCACAATGTATATTATCCTTAATTTTTATGAGCATGAGTATAGTCTGAAGGCCGCTTTTGCATTTATTAAAAGTGTTCTACATTTAAGACACTAACTTTTTTCATCCTTGGCCGTTAGCAATTCTGGCCTGAAGTGTATACCTCGATCGAACCTGTTAACTTTAACTGGCATAAGACGGTGAGTTAACATTAACGTTAGTTATTAGATTTCTTTTATAGCCGGGGCAAGGGCTTTTGTCTTACTTAACCTGTTCACTGCTTAAGAGAGCTTTACTGTATATGTTGTAGGGTACTAAGGTCGGCGTTGTGTAGGAAGGCGACACAATTTTCAGCAGTTCTACGCATCCCTCTCAACAAGCCACTGGCAGCCAATAATATTCTTTTCCGGGCGGCTAGCAGCGAGTTACAGGTAGACAGCTAGAATCTCGAACTTACATGCTACGATGTTGCCATACTTCACGACGACCAAATTATTCATTCAGCTGTCAGTTTCTTGTAGCACTATAGCTGTGAATGTGTATCTCTAATGCTTAGGTGCGATTAAAAACAGTCAGGTGACGGCAATAAATGTAAAGTACTTCCCAATCAGCGATGGGGATTATATACCGCATTTATAAATCTTTCAAACGTGAAATTGAAAGCAGATCTCCTACTGTTGACATCTGAAGACACAAGAATGGACTCCAGAATCATGTGGTATTGGCAAGAGAACTGTAAATAGAATTGTAATCTTAAGTGTCAGAGCTGTAGGAACCGTAAAAAAGTTGGTTTCTTTTCGCCTGAAAAGCACTGAAATCGCAAGGAACCTGTAACACAAATGGACAGTTTTAACAACGATGCTTTAAAGTGCTCCATGTGAATGACGAATGCCTGACATCGCAAAAACGTGTTACAGTTATGAAGGACAAAATTGGCTTCGACGGTAAGCGCTTCGTCGATGTAAAGAATATTAAAAGACGTTGGTTCCAGATACGTTAAGAAGAGAGTTTTTATTTCAACAAAGTGACATACGTTTAGCACGAACTACATCCCAAATAAAGATTCACGCTACAAGAGGATGTAGTTGAACAGTGTATTAGCTTGATGGAACGTGGGTCAATTATAATCATTCCAGGAAGATGTGCTGTGAAATGAGTGGTGGTACTGGCGGTTTAACGTTCCCACAGGAATAGGTTCTGGGATAATTATTCTGCATGTTGACTCTTCTTCTGGTTTTGTTTCTGGGAATAAACTTGTGTTTACGTGAAAGAAAAACAGCAGTGACTACCATTCGCATACGAATGCTGTCAGTTTCGTGACGTTATTCACAATTCTTGTCGTACCTTGCTTCGAAGTCGGTCACTGACAGTTACAATTCAACTGCTACAGAGAAAACACAAAGTATGAACACCAGGAAAGTGGATATTATTCCCTTGCTTAAAAATAAAAATGTTGTTGTTGTTGTTGTTGTGGTCTTCAGTCCAGTGACTGGTTTGATGCAGCTCTCCATGCTACGCTATCCTGTGCAAGCTTCTTCATCTCCCAGTACCTACTGCAACCTGCATCCTTCTGAATCTGCTTAGTACGAGGGCTATCCACAAAAGTACATTACGTTTTCGTTTGTGTCCGTTAGGGGCGGGGCTAGCGCGGCCATCTTGGTGTCATTGCATTCCGCCGCTCAGTCGGCATCCTGCCGTGCTAGTGAGAGGTTCGTGCTGTACTCCGTTGAGTTACTGTGACAGTTTGAAATGTCAGCGTTAACTGAAAATGCCGCGAAGTGTGAAATGCGTGCTGTAATAAGGTCTCTGACTGCAAAAAACTGTACACCGATAGAAATCTATAATCACTGAAGGTGCAGTGTGTCAATGGGTCATAAAATTTAAAAGTGGCCGAACTAACGTTCACGACGAAGAGCGAAGTAGAAGACCCAGCATAGTGACTGCCGAACTTGTCGAAAAAGTCGATGCCGTGGTTCGTGAAAACCGTAATTTCACAATAACGGAAGTCTCTATGAGTTTTCCACAAATTTCACGAAGTTTGTTGCACGAAATCATTACCGAAAAGCTTGGTTACCACAAGTTTTGTGCAAGATGGATACCAAAAATCTTGACAGAGATTCACAAAAATCAGCGAATGGCTGCAGCGTTAACGTTTTTGGACGCTTCCGAGAAAGATGGCGACTCATTACTCGATCGCATCGTTACTGGTGACGAAACATGGGTTAAGCATGTGAACTGCGAGACAAAATTGCAGTCAATGCAGTGGGGGCACACAAATTCGCCCAAAAACCCAAGAAATGCATGCAGACAATGTCGGCAAGGAAGGTGATGGCGACTGTCTTTTGGGACAGAAAAGGTGTGATTTTTGTGGATTTCATGGAAAGAGGCACTAGAATAAACTCTCAAAGGTATTGCCAAACTCTGCACAACCTCAGAAGAGCAATAAAAAACAAGCGCAGGGGAAAGTTGGGCTCAGAGATCTTGCTGATTCGCGCCAGCGCCCGGGTCCACACGGCAAATGCAACTCGTGAAATTCTCGAATCTTTTAAGTGGGAGTTGTCTACTCATCCGCCGTACAGTCCCGACCTGGGACCGAGCGACTTCCACTTATTCCCAGCAATGAAGAAGTGGTTGGCTATGCAGCGTTTTGATGACGGCGCACAGCTTCAAGAAGAGGTAACCATGTGGTTGAAGGCGCAGGCGGCCTATTTTACGACGAAGGCATTTCCAAGCTCGTCCATCGCTACGATAAGTGCCTTAATTTAAATGGCAACTATGTAGAAAAGTAGTATTTAAGTGCGGCTTTCATCTGTATATAATAAAAAAAATTTCCAATACTTTATTTATTTTTAATTCCAAAAGGTAATGTACTTTGTGGATAGCCCCCGTATATTCATCTCTTGGTCTCCCTCTACGATTTTTACCCTCCACGCTGCCCTACAGTACTAAATTGGTGATCCCTTGATGCCTCAGAACATGTCCTACCAACCAATCCCTTCTTCTAGTCAAGTTGTGCCACAAACTCCTCTTCTCCCCAATTCTATTCAATACCTCCTCATTAGTTTTGTGATCTACCCATCTAATCTTCAGCATTCTTCTGTAGCACCACATTTCGAAAGCTTCTATTCTCTTCTTGTACAAACTATTTATCGTCCATCTTTCACTTCCATACATGGCTACACTCCATACAAATACTTTCAGAAACGACTTCCTGACACTTAAATCAATACTCGATGATAACAAATTTATCTTCTTCAGAAACAATTTCCTTGCCATTGCCAGTCTACATTTTACATCCTCTCCACTTCGACCATCATCAGTTTTTTGCTCCCCAACTAGCAAAACTCGTTTACTACTTTAAGTATCTCATTTCCTAACTTAATTCCCTCAGCATCACCCGACTTAATTTGACTACATCCTATTATTCTCGTTTTGCTTTTGTTGGTGTTCATCTTATATCCCTTCAACACACTGTCCATTCCGTTCAACTGCTCCTTTGCTGTCTCTGACAGAATTACAATGTCATCGGCGAACCTCAAAGTCTTTATTTTTATCTCCATGGATTTTAATACCTACTCTGAATTTTTCTTTTGTTTCCTTTCCTGCTTGCTCAATATATAGATTGAATAACATTGGGGATAGGCCTCAACCCTGTCTCACTCCCTTCCCAACCACTGCTTCCCTTTCATGCCCCTCGACTCTTGTAACTGCCATCTGGTTTCTGTACAAATTGTAAATAGCCTTTCGCTCCCTGTATTTTACCCCTGCCACCTTCAGAATTTGAAAGAGAGTATTCCAGTCAACATTGTCAAAAGCTTTCTCTAAGTCTACAAATGCTAGAAACGTAGGTTTGCCTTTCCTTGATCTTACTTCTGAGATAAGTTGTAGGGTCAGTATTGCCTCACGTGTTCCAATATTTCTATGGAATCCAAACTGATCTTCCCCGAGATCGGCTTCTACCAGTTTTTCCATTCGTCTGTAAAGAATTCGCGTTAGTATTTTGCAGCTGTGACTTATTAAACTGATGGTTCGGTAATTTCCACATCTGTCAACACCTGCTTTCTTTGGGATTGGAATTATTATATTCTTCTTGAAGTCTGAAGGTATTTCGCATGCCTCATACATGTTGCTCACCAGATGGTAGAGTTTTGTCAGGACTGGCTCTCCCAAAGCTGTCAGTAGTTCTAATGGAATGTTGTCTACTCCCATGGCTTTGTTTCGTCTTAGGTCTTTCAGCGCTCTATCAAACTCTTCTCGCATTATCATATCTCCCATTTCATCTTCATCTACACCCTCTTCCATTTCCATAATATTGTCCTCAAGTATAGACCCTCTATGTATAAATAATATAAGAATAATAAGCACAATATAAACCAGACTCATGCCGATCTCCTGCAGCACGTTAATATACATATGTCACGTGACAGAACGTACAAGCTTGACTTCCTTGTAAGTGAATGGAGTCACACAGTTTTGCGTTTACCCACACGTCACTGTCAGTGTTGCTCAATGGAATTAATTTGAGCAAAGGGTTAAGACCATGTTGAAGGAAAAAACAGCTTTCACTGATCAAATATCTTTCACTAATCAAATATTAAATGCAAGGAATAACTGAACATCACCCAATGGGATATTTTGTGATCTCTCAAAGGAATAGATGCTCAGATAATTGTTCTGCATAGTGACTCCTCTTCTGTTTCTGTTTCTGAGAGGAAACTTGTGTTTACGTGAAAGAAAAACAGCAGTGTGAATCATGAAATTCTTCTAGATAGGCTTAAGTATTATGGTATGAGTGGGACAGTGCACAAATGGTTTAATTCATATTTAACTGGAAGAATGCAGAAGGTTGGAATTAACATTACAGATAGCCTGCAAAAACCAGCAAGTCCTCTAACTGTGGAGGTTTCAAGAATAGTGTCCCACAGGGTTCTGTCTTGGGTCCCTTATTGTTCTTAGTATATATTACCTACTTGCCACTCTACATTCATGAAGATGCAAAGCTAGTTCTTTTTGCTGATGATACAAGTATAGTAACCACACCCAAAAAGCAAAAATCAGCTGAAGAAATTGCAAATAATGTCTTTCAGAATATTATTAAGTGGTTCCCTGCAAATGGACTCTCACTAAATTTTGAGGAAACACAGTTTATACAGTTCTGTACAGTAAATGGCATAACACCATTGATAAATATAGACTATGATGAGAAATCTGTTGCTAAGGCAGAATACTCAAAATTTCAGGGTGTGTGCATTGATGAGAAATTGAATTGGAAGAAACACATTGATGATATTTTGAAACGGTTAGGTTTAGCTACTTATGCTATTGGGGTTATTGCAAATTTTTGTGATAAACTTATCAGTAAATTAGCCTACTATGCCTATTTTCATTCACTGCTTTCATATGCCATCATATTTTGGGGCAATTCGTCATTAAGAGAGAAAGTATTTATTGCACAAAAGCGTGTAATCAGAATGAAAGCTGAAGCCCATCCATGTTCACCTTGAAGACATTTATTAAAGGAACTCGGGATATTCACAATACCTGCGAAATTCATATATTCACTTATGAAATTTGTCATTAATAATCCATCCCAATTCAAAAATAACAGTGAAGTGCATAGCTACAACACCAGAAGAAAGGATGATCTTCATTATTCTGGATTAAATCTCACTTTGGCACAGAAAGGAGTGAATTATGCTGCCACAAAAATCTTTGGTCATTTGCCAAATAGTATTAAAAGTATGACAGATACCCAATCAACACTTAAAAGCAATTTCTGCATGACAACTCCTTCTACTCAATAGATGAATTCTTAGATATGAAGTAATAACTGTAAGAGAATTAATTAATTATTTATGTAAAGAAAATTTATGTTAAAGTGACACATTCCACATAATTATGAAATGTCGTATTCATAATCCGTGGAACAAGGATTAATGTATGTATGTATGTACAAAACATTCAAGATAACGTACACTGAATCGCTTGTGCATGAGGCAACAGACAACATCCCCCCCCCCCCCCCCTTAGTCTGTGTGGCGTGCTGAAGAGCTACAGAAAGATGAATTTGACAGGGAAGTGACGATGGATATAAGACTTGAACGTATCGTCGTAAATTTACAATCAGATTGTTCAGAAACAGATTCAAATAGAACTGACGATGATATTACGATGTAATAATATTTCTTAGTTTTAAAGACTGATGATTTAGAAAATGTGTTTGCAACATATCAGTTGCATACATAATAGTAAGAACTTCCTAGCCTTTTGATTACGACTTTGTATCGTCTCAATTATGCAGACTATAATGTCCAACTTATTTCCCAGGGAGAAGTTAAGCTTCTCCCACCATGTTGTATGCTCTAATAACACGCGAGAATGCAGCTGGATAAATTCGTCAGAAATCCGATATTTCCAAATGTAAGCCCCTGCCATTTTCATGGCACGAAATGGATGAGGTCCTAAACTGACTGTAACTGTTCCTTGTCGAGATATAGGTGGTTTTCGATGTTATTGTTCAGCATTCCCTGGAGTTATTCACAGATGATTGTTAACTGTTTGCTTGTTTATGCATTACAAATTCTCTTTATCATTGTACTGTCGAAAGAATTAGTTCACGCTTGTAATGCCTTTTAACAACGAAAAATATGACAATTTCCTGACCATTTTTACGATAGTCTTTTGCATTAGTCTTTTCCACCACGAATTCCTTTTTAAGCAGTGCGATTACACTTAACTATAGTCACACACACACACACACACGCCTTTTACACATTTTTATAAATTCTATTGAGTAGAATCAGTTGTCAAGCCAATATAATGATTTCGATCTGTGAAGATAATTTTATTGTATATCAAATTTTTACCTATAATACAGTTCAAATGGCAATAAATGATAATTATTGGAAGTCGTTAGATAATGGTTATTTTGAGAAAAATGTTACTTCACATCTTCGCAAAGCTGTGTCAGCTGTTCTCGCCTCCCGACGTCGCACGGAGTAAATATGTGGAGCAGTGGACCCAACGTCGTCAAGATGTGAATTAATATTTCTTTCATGACGATTGATCGAAATTGGTTTTCTATATTTACTATTCCCCTCATAGATTTGAACGTACAGTACGATGTACTGTAGGCAACTGAGCGTGATTGTTGCCCGCGGCAACGCAGTTCGGCAACGTGGGCTTTGCCCGCTCTCGGCTGCTGCGCATACGTAGTTCTCATCCGTCCACGCTTCCCTATCGCTCCGCCTCTATGCGCAGATGCTCCGTCCTACTTAACGTGGGTTATACCTATCCTCTCTCGCCTTGGCTGGTTCCTGAGATCTACGTCCGGGGTGTGCTGTGTCATGTGCAGGTTTGTGCCATGATCTGATGTGGAGCCCCCCTATTACTTAGTTTTAATTTTCAGATTATGGTGTGCCTCGGTACGACTTTCAATGTAAATCATTAATATTTAAAGTTTTAATGAACTGTAATTAAAAAGAACCTTATTGAATGTTTAAACTTTTGCTTCTGGTATTTCACTTCTGATGCGTTTCCTTAAGGATGAAAGCTCATCTCTAATCTTCAGTGTGTTTTTAAGCTGAGCCTTGCATTTCGTTGCTATTCTGGAAAATAAATTGTTGTTGTTTAATAAATTGTTTTAGAGAGCACTTGGTAAGAAATGGTGTTCAATATTTTTCCCCAGGCCTCCCTCTAGCACCTGTTGGCTGTGTCCCCCTAAGACACAAGCGCTGTTTTCTGTACCAGTACCTTGTACCACTACCAGCCATTTCCTTTTCTGCTCCACTCGCCAATACAACGAAAGAAAAGCGATTGTCTAAGTGCCTCCGTAGGAGCCCCTGAAAGGGAACTGCCCTATATGTCATATCGATTTTCAAGAAGTTTTGACCGCAAATGTGAATGATGTAGCGAGTTTGACAAATGTATTCAACCTCTGTAATACTATATGCTTTGTAAGAGACCAAAAATGTGGGGGTTACTTCATTTTGTAGAGAGTGGCAGTCAGTGTTTGTTGGACAGCATGGCTATGTGCTTGAGAAGGATTGAAGCTGGCCTATTGTGTTGTTGAGGCAGCAGTGTTTCAAAAAGGATTTTGTGCTAACATGTTTCGAGGAAAGAAAATGAGATTATATTAATGAAAGAAAGTCAAAAAGACAATTTTTGATATAATCCCGTTTTTTATATTTTTGTAACAGCATAGCTTCCTATTGTTAGAACATTGCGTATGGTTGAAATGTGCTGTGGAAATTTTAAAATGCAACATATGATTTTGTCTTATACTTGAAACAAGTGCCAAGGAAAGTAATTGTACACAAGAAAGTTATTTAGAAATGTTTTGGTAACTTATCTAGGTGTGGGATCTTTATGAAAAGAATGTCTTGTCGTCATGGCTTAATGAAGCGTACTCAAACTTGGAGTCTTGTTCTATTTATTAGTCGCTGAGATCGGTTCGCCAGTTTCATTTACTTTCATGACTGTATTTGCATATTTGCATTTCACATCGATGGTGTGTACTGTGAAGCATTTTTGTGAAAATTGGTGTGATGCTGTCTTGCATTGGCCATCGCAAGTACGGAAAATGAAATTTGCTTTTTGACAATCAGATCAGTAATTCTAATAGTGACGAGCGTTCCGTGCGCACAGTATGTCAATTATCATCCAATTTCATCTCCATTGCAATGTACGGTGACTGTCACAGTCATAACAGTTGAGAGGCTTAATACTAGCATAAGATTTCAGTAAAGTGGTATCTTGTGTACTTTCAAGCAGTTTTATCATAGTCAGATGCGTTAATTTTTATGTTCATTTGCTTTGTAATTACAAGAGCAGTTCTGGTACAGAGATTGTTTACGAGACTAAGATAACGACTAGCAGTATTCAGGGCCAACATTTTAATCTGAGTCATCTGTTTTGAAGTTAAATGTCGTATGTAACTTTTATTGTAAACGAATTTCTCTCTCGCAGGCGAATTGTTTGATGTATTGGCAACTCTGTATTTCGCGTCGCGTCGTTAATTTCACATGTTCTCGTTTGAAATGAAATTGTCTCGTAGTTCTGTCGCCCTGCAGTGAGTGTTTTACACATTTGTCACATACCAAACAGAGACTTACAAACACGAGTATAGAATTATAACAAGAAATTTTCGCCCCAACTTCTCGTGTATCATCTGCATTGCGCTCATTGTATAAGTATGTTGACGGCAGTAGAATCGAAATGCAGTCAGCCAGAACAGCCGGTTCCCTAATTTTTTTCAATAGAGTAACTCCAAAGGAAAGTGTTCTTCCCTCCATGGATTTCCATGTGAGTTCACGAAGCATCTGCGTAATACTTGTGTGTTGACCCAGTCTACCAGTACAAATCTCCTAGCCCGCCTCTGAACTGCTTCGATGTCTTCCTTCAATCTGCCGTGTGGATGATCGCAAACATTCGAACAGTGATGAGGAATAGTTCGCCCTAACGCCCTATATGCAGATTCCTTTTACAGATGGACCACACTTTTCCAAAATTCTCCCAACAAACCTAAGTCGACCATTCGTCTTTCCTACAACACTCCTCACATTCACATTCCATTTCATATCGCTTCCCGAAGTTACGCCTAGATTTTTAAACTACACCAATAATGCTGTAATAGAATATTACAGGTTTGTTTTTCCTACTTATCTGCATTAACTTGCATTTTTCTACATTTGGAGCCAGATGCCATTCTTCACGTCAATCAGCAATCTTGAGTAAATCATCTTGTATCCTCCTACAGTCCACCAGCTTTGACAGCTTCCAGCAGACCGCAGCATCATCAGCAAAAAACCGCAGACTGCTGGCCACATCGTCCGCCAGTATATTTGTGTGTATAGAGAACAATAACGGCCCTACCTCACTTCCCTACAATGGTTCAAATGGCTCTGAGCACTATGGGACTTAACATCTGAGGTCATCAGTCCCCTAGAACTTAGAACTACCACCCGGCCACACCGGCCGACCCTGACGATACCTTTCTCTCTAACGAACACTCCCCGTAGAGAAGACTGTGCTGGGTTCTATTACTTAAGAAGTCTTCCAGACATTCACATATCTGGGAACATGTTTATACGCTTGCACCTACTTTAACAGTCTACAGTGAGGCACCATGTCAAACGCTTTCCGGAAATCTAGAAATATCGAATACGTCTGCTGCCCTTCATCCACAGGACGCATTATATCACGTGAGAAAAGAGAAAGCTGAGTTTCGCACGAGCGATACTTTCTAAAACAGTGCCGGTTCGTGGTGCTTTCAGTCGTATGGAAATGTATTATGAACCAACTGTGAATTCTGCAGCAAACCGATTTTAAGGACATGGGCTGAAATTTTGCAAGTTCCTCCTTTTACCCTTCTTACAAACAGCAGACCCTTGCATTTTTCCCAGACGCTTGGGACTTTGTGCCGGGCGAGAGATTCGCGATAAATGCAAGCTAAGTAAGGTGCCAATGCCGTAGAGTACTGTTCGTAAAACCGAACTGGACTTTCATAAGGACCTGTCGACTTGCCTGTTTTCGTCTCTTTCAGTTATTTCTCTATGACAGGGATGCCTGTTGCCACGTCGTCCATGCAAGAGTTTGTGCGATGGTCAAACGACGGTATATTTGTAAGATTCTCCTGCGAGAAAGATTTCTTAAATGCGAAGTTTAAAACTCTGGCTTTATTTTTGCTATCTTCTACTGCCACACCAGATTGGTTTAAGAGTGATTGGATAGAAGCTTTAGACCTACTTAGCGATTTTACGTAGCACCAGAATTTTCTCTGGTTCTTGGCTTGAGCTTTTGCTTAGTTGAAGTATGCTTCTTGCGTAGATTTGTAACGTTCTGACCAGAATTTACAGTGGCAAAGCATAACCCAACTGACGACGTGGAGGAGGAAATGCACCATCGGGACACGAAACGCGGTTCTCAGACACTGTTCCTCCAAGGCCAGTCTTTGGACGCTGCGGAATGTGATCTCAACTCTTCAGTGGGTGTGGTGCAAGTGAATCTTCGTTCAACATGACGTTCGTAGAGTAAACTGTTGGCTGCATCCCAATCCAGAAATATTTGGAAACCGCTGACTGTCTAAATTCATCGTTTAGCTGCAACTCTACAAATACTTTTAAGATGCAATCCCAGATCGTGTTAGCCTGCTGCTACAACTTGAGGCCATCACAATTCGTAAGTCCATTACAGATGCAGGGCTCTGCGACAGCTGCCTCAGTTGGCTGTTCTTTACCCTCGTGACACTTATGCCCCTGTATCTTTCTTGTACCGACTGGATGATCTGGGTTACGTACACTTCCTCGCATTAGCATTGGATGCGGTAGACTGCTAATTAAATGAGTCCTATGTCGTCCTTCACAAACACCAACAAAGTTTTCGTCTTGGAAGATGGTCAGAATACTTTTGTAGTCTTATGCCAGTTTTCGGTAACATGTTCCGGATATAAGCGATAAACACCGTCAAGCGGATTATCTTCTTCCTCTGTGACAATTTGACCTCGTGTAACACCCGACATTCACTTGAAGAGCACGTTAATAAACGGAGATTCGCTTATTCTCGCGCATCTTTAGCGTGAATCTGATGTTTCGTTCAGCGAGTTCAGATGTTGCAAAAAGTCTTGTACATTGAGGGTTGAATAACACTTAGGCGGTTTTTTGTTCTACTGATTTTTATTTGTATGAACTAGTTTTCGGCTTATTAGGCCATCTTCAGATAACTACTGGCTATTGTTTACAAGGAGCTTGTGTTCTTACGAACCAAACATTTTGGACTAAGATTCAACGAACTTACATACTATCTTCAGTTATGGTATTGTATTTGGAATTGTTAAACGGTTCTTTGACTTTTTGATCTGTATAACTGTTCTATGACACAATAAATCACATTTTATGGTTTGTCAGTACCATGTATGACAACAATTAGAATTGTTTAGAATAAACATTATTAGAAAATTACAAGTTTTTGGTATTTGTTGTGAACAGTTGCACTGGACACTAATTGTTGGTTGTACAACAGCGATGTTTTCTTTGGGGGTTACATTTTGTTATTAGAAAAATTGTGCATTAATGTATACCAAATATTACACTGTTACAGTTGAGTTACGGTTATAAATGTAAACACATAATGGATATAACATTATATTTCGGTGGGAAGTTGTTTACTATTGGGACACTTTGTGGTTAGTAGCAGGTTTACTGTATTGTGTAAAGTTTTAGAGTGGTGATGAGCTCAGTTTCAACTGGTCGTTTAGGTTCAGCTGGAGATTTAGGGTTAAGTGTTTGTTAGTTTCAAGTGTTTCTAATAGGCAGAGTTTTCTGCCTTTATTGACTACATCTCTACATCTACATCTACATTCATACTCCGCAAGCCACCCAACGGTGTGTGGCGGAGGGCACTTTACGTGCCACTGTCATTACCTCCCTTTCCTGTTCCAGTCGCGTATGGTTCGCGGGAAGAACGACTGTCTGAAAGCCTCCGTGCGCGCTCTAATCTCTCTAATTTTACATTCGTGATCTCCTCGGGAGGTATAAGTAGGGGGAAGCAATATACTCGATACCTCATCCAGAAACGCACCCTCTCGAAACCTGGCGAGCAAGCTACACCGCGATGCAGAGCGCCTCTCTTGCAGAGTCTGCCACTTGAGTTTATTAAACATCTCCGTAACGCTATCACGGTTACCAAATAACCCTGTGACGAAACGCTCCGCTCTTCTTTGGATCTTCTCTATCTCCTCCGTCAACCCGATCTGGTACGGATCCCACACTGATGAGCAATACTCAAGTATAGGTCGAACGAGTGTTTTGTAAGCCACCTCCTTTGTTGCTGGACTACATTTTCTAAGCACTCTCCCAATGAATCTCAACCTGGTACCCGCCTTACCAACAATTAATTTTATATGATCATTCCACTTCAAATCGTTCCGCACGCATACTCCCAGATATTTTACAGAACTATATGTAGTACTTCTGTGTGTGTTAGATATTTGTGTCCCTCTTTGAGCACATGTTCAGCAAAGGTTGAGTCTGATTTATTTAATCTCCAGCTGCGTTCATGTTCAGTCAGCCTTGTTGATATGGCCTGGCCCGTTTGACCAATGTACAGTTTATTACAGTCAGTGCAGGTTATTTTGTAGACCCCACTGATGCTTGGTTTATCGTTTCTTCCTTGCTGTTGAATAGGAGATAAGATAAAATGTTTTATTGTTTTGTAATTTCAGTGTTTTGGCCAGTTTGTCTGATAGCTTACCTAGATATGGAATAGTACACCAGTTGGTTTTTAGTGTGGTTGTTATCGAGGGCAAGACTTTCCTTCTTTGTTTCTTGTGCAGGATTTTGTCAACTAATTCAGGATTCTAGCCATTGTCAAATGCAATATATATTTAATGGTGTCTACTTCTGTCTGGAAATTCTGTTTTTACGTCGGTATGGATGTGAGGCGATGTACCATGGAATGGAAAGCTGCATGTTTGTGTGTTGTGAACATGAGGGTATTACTGTGTCTGTTGTGGGTTTTCTCTAAATTTTGGAAGTATGTGTATTTGTGGTGATATCTCTGTTAAGGTCTAAAAAGTTAATGGATTTTTCACCTGGTTCCATGGAGAATTGTACGTTTTTGTGTTGTGAATTTAGATGTTCTAGGAATGTGTTCAGTTGTTTGTCGGTACCTGTTCACATACACAGTACATCATCTAGATACCTGTACCAGTATTTAATATTATTACTGAGGGGTTGTTATGTGCGACCTGCGAATCTTGTAGATTGTTTAGCCCGTGCACCCAGTTTACGGACTAATCGTCTAGCTAGCGGAAGGAACATGGCCGCTTACGGACCGTTGACTTTAGCGCTTCTCCAAACGCACTCCTTAAACCTGTTGGCCACACATCCGGAAGACCATCTCCAACTGTTCACACCAGTTCCCAGGAAGCTGGCTAATGTGAGCACAAACAATTTTCGTCAACGACTAGCCGCGCGTCTGCTAGGTTCACAGGTTCCTTAGCGGTGCCGTACTATGGAGGGAGCTTACAATCGAGATCTTCGTGGCCTAGGTAGTTGTGAAGCAGCTAGACGTGTGCAGTTCTCAGATTCGTACGGGAGACAGATGAAAATATCAGACTTACCTTTATGGATGTGCTCGTCCATCGAAGCCCTGATGCACGCTTCTTGTAAACCAAAGCATGGTGATTCATACTTGCGTGCCACAGCTTATCACACCCCTTTACAACGAGAAGGCGTTTAACTCGTTTGAGCACAATCCTCGGAAAAATTGCTGACAACTGGAGTTTAAAAACGGAGTTGCAGCACTTAGAGACTTGTTTTCGTATAAATGGTTACAACCGTCAAATTCAACGTGCCATAAAGCTGAAGTCTATGACATAGTTTTCAGAGGAGGAAGAGAAACCTGTTCATCTACATCTACATGGTTACTTTGCTATTGACACTTAATTGCCTGGCAGAGGGTTCATCGAACCATTTTCATACTACTTCTCTACCATTCCACTCTCGAATGGCGCGTGGGAAAAAGGAACACCTAAATCTTTCCGTTCGAGCTCTGATTTCTTTTATTTTATTATGATCGTCATTTCTCCCTACTTAGGTGGGTGTCAACAAAATATTTACGCAGTCGGAAGAGAATGTTGGTGATTGAAATTTCGTAAATACATCTCGCCGCAAAGAAAACAGCCTTTGTTTCAGTGACTGTCACACCAACTGGCGTATCATATCAGTGACACTCTCACCCCTATTGCGCGATAACACGAAACGAGCTGCCCTTCTTTGCACTATTTCGATGTTCTCCCGTCAATCCTACCTGGTAAGGATCCCACACCGTGCAGCAATATTCCAGCAGAGGACGGACAAGTGCAATGCACGCTGTCTCTTTTGTGGGTTTGTCGCATTTTCTAAGTGTTCTGCCAACAAAGCGTAGTCTTTGTTTTGCCTTCCCCACAATATTATCTATGTGGTCTTTCCAATTTAAGTTGCTCGTAATTGTAATTCCTAGGTATTCAGTCGAATTGATAGCCCTTAGATTTGCGCGATTTATCGTATACCCAAAATTTATAAGATTCCTTTTAGTACCCATGTGGATGACCTCGCACTTTTCTTTGTTTAGTGCCAATTGCCACATTTCGCAACATACTGAAATTCTCTCTAGATCATTTTGTAATTAGAATTGATCGTCTGATGATTTTACTAGACGATAAATTACAGTGTCATCAGCAAACAATCTAATGGGGATGCTCAGATTATAACCTAAGTCATTTATGTAAATCAGGAACAGCAGAGAGCCTATGAGACTACATTGCGGGAACGCCAGATATCACTTCTGTTCAGCTCCATGAGTTACCATCTATCACTATGAACTGTGACTCCTCCGAGAGGAAATCACGAATCCAGTCACACAACTGAGACGATACTCCATATGCACACAGTTTGATTAATAGTCGCTTGTGAGTAACGGTATCAAAAGCCTTCTGGAAATCTGTTGTTAGAGCCTTCATCCCTTATGTTTATAAATGATATACGAAAAATAAAACAACATTCTGCAAACAACGTCAAGCGCGTATTTCGTTAACACTCACGACGAAAGCTTTGTAGTGGGCTGTTGTGAGCGACCTGCGAATTTTACCTGACTGAGTTTTCTTTTTTTTTGTTTTGGATCGTCTTCTTAATGGTTTCATGCGACCTGCCACAAATTCCTGTCTTGTGCCGATATCTTCATCTAAAAGTTGCCTCCGCATCCTACGACCTCTGTTGCGTGTATTTCAATCTCTGTCTTCCCGTACAGTTTTCGCCTTCTACAGCTCCCTCTGTTACCATGGAAACTGTTCCGTAGTGTCCTACTGTCCCCTCCCATTTTCTTCTCAATGTGTTCCATATGTTTCTTCCTTGGAAAATTTCTTCATTCATTATCTTATCAGCCACCAATTTTCAACGTCCAACCATAGCACCACATCTCAAACGCTTGGAATCGCTTCTGTTCGGATCTTTCCACACTCAGTGTCTCACTAGCTGAAAACACTGCTCAAAACCTCAGAAATTTCTTTCTACAGTTTCATATTACAAAACTTCTTTTGCTTAGGAATACCCTTTAGCTTGTAGTAGTCTCCTTTTAATGTTCTTCTTGCTTCACACTTCGCGTGTGAATCAGCTTCCAAGACAGCAAAGTTCCTTAACCTTGTCTAATTCGTAGTCATAGATTTCTGCTACTTTTCATTAATTTCATCTTTCTTTGGTTTACAGTCAGTCCATATTTTATACCCGCTCTACTGCTCATCCTATTCAACAGGTCCTGTAATTATTTTTCATTTTTACTGAGGGTAGCAGTTGTTGTTGTTGTGGTCTTCAGACCAGAGACTGGTTTGATGCTGCTCTCCATGCTACTCTATCCTGTGCAAGGTTCTTCATCTCCCAGTACTTACTGGAACCTACATCCTTCTGAATCTGTTTCAGTGTATTCATCTCTTGATCCCTCTACGATTTTTACCCTCCACACTGCCCTCCAATACTAAACTTGTCATCAGCGAATCTTATCGTTGATACCGTTTCACATTTAAATTTAATCCTTCTCTGAAATCTTCCTTCTATTTCGCCATTGTCGTTCCAATTATAGTTTTAACAATAGGGTAAAGACTGCATCACTGTCTTATGTTCTTTTAAATCCGAACCTTCGTTACTGGCCTTCCTTTCTTATCGTTCCCTCTCGGTTCTTGTACATACTGTCGATTAGCTGTCTTTCTTTGTGGCTTGCTACTACGTTTCCTACAATTTAGAGTATTTAACTTTGTCAAATCCATTTTCGAGGTCACGTATCTAACGAATGTGTCTTGATTTTTCTTAGCTATTATTCTGTTTTTAAGTGGAACTTCAGTACTGCCTCCCGTGTAAAAAGATACATAGGGCAGATTACTCAGATGATACAGGAAAAAAACAACTCAGTAAGAGAGAATGAACAACCAGACCACAATATCTCTGTAGGAAATATAAATTTTAATCTCCCCAAGTTCATAACTGGCTAAGACATTCTGGGTTTGCATCACATAAATGTTAATATTGGTATTCGTATTTTCGCTTAGCTGCTGTCCACACGATAATGGTTCTCCTGAGAAACTGTCTCTTGGAGCGGCCTCTTCCGCCCTTTTTACACAATGAACGGAAGTGTGAAGATTATAGTCTACTGAAGCGCTCCAAGAGCACTAAGCCCGAACTGCAAACTCGTAGAAGATCTTGTCGCAGAGTTTTTAAATGATAAACATAGACACAGCGTACCGCTACTGGCATAACAGTGTCAAAGTCGTGATTTCAGATTAGCGTTATCATTAATTGTTTATGAAACTTGCAAAGATTTAAAAGCTTCCGTGAAAATATTTACGAAATGTGCACTATACTCACCTGCTCACAAAGTTCCTTTGGATAACGAAACGACCATAAACAGAAACAAAACTCAACATGCAGTAAGTGCACCAGAAAGCAATATGGCAGACTAAGCTCTCAGCACAAACCTGACCACAGCAACCTACTAGGTCGCGCATGCGCAGTGAGATTGCTAGTACCGCATTTAGAACTGGCGCTATTCCTTTATTCCTAGAATTATCGCGCGTCGCTACTAATGTGATCGTAATAGTGAGCCCGTCCACGCGATAGACGGCCGCTATTCACGCAACTGGATGTTAATAGATTACAAGTTCGTTCATCGTGAAAACGGGGCATTATACACTTGGTTCGTGGTTCTGCGGCGACGCTTCCGGCATCGGCGCGCTACTTCCGCGTCCAGCAATTACGCGGCGCTAGCCACGCCGTGTCTTCTCCTGGCGGCCGCTGCTGAACTATTCATTACTAGATTCTGTGGCTGAATCGATTACGCCTTTTGTGGCTCAAATGGTTCAAGTAGCTCTGAGCACTATGGAAATTAACATCTGAGGTCATCACTCCCCTAGAACTTAGAATTACTTAAACCTAACTAACCTAAAATCATCACACACATCTATGCCCGAGGCAGGATTCGAACCTGCGATCGTTGCGGTCGCGTGGTTCCAGACTGAGGCGCCTAGAACTGCTCGGCCACAGCGGCCAGCGCCTTTCGTAGTATCGGTGGCCATTGATACAACATTCAGGACATGATGAAGCGGGAATGTGAAACAGCAATATGAGTAGTGAGTAAATAAAAGTGACTGTAACTTGGTGGATGCGGAAAGCGACATTTTTCTCGAACTGTGAGTAACTGTCCGCAGTTCACATCTTTCGACTGCGAGAGTCGAGGGGCGAGTATCACATTGAAATTATAATTAAATGAAGACTCTAAGCTGTCTACAGGCGTTGATGCACATCAACGAGGACAGCTGAAAATGTGTGCCCCGACCGGGGCTCGTACCCGGGATCTCCAGCTTAGATAACAGACGCTCTATCCGTCTGAGCCACGTATGGCACAAAGCAGAATGCGACTGCGAGAATTTATCCCTTGCACGCTCCCCGAGAGACCCACATCGTCAACTTAATGTCCACACACTACATTCGTAGTGCCCCTGCTCATTACACTCATTACTCGCGGCAGACAATCTTACCAAGTCCCGTTCGGGCAGTGCGTGTGCATCCAGCACAGAAGAAGAACGTCAATGGCCTGTTAGCCTTAACTATATGAAGATGGTATGTGTTCTTTCGGACATTAAGCTGGGAATGTGGGTCTCACGATGGGCGTGCGAGGGATAAATCACTGCAGTTGCACTATCCTCTGTGCAGTCGTTGGCTAAGATGGATAGAGCGTCTGCCACGTAAGTAGGAGATCCCGGGTTCGAGCCCCGGTTTTTCAACCGTCTCCGTTGACGTATATCAACGCCTGTCGACATCTTAGGGTCTTGATTGAGTTATCATTTCATTCTAAGCGAGCTGCATCGTCACCGATGGTATCTGTTCTTTCGGACATGTCCGAGGAATAGATACCATCTTCATATTATCGGATTAGTCGGTAAGCCAATAAGCCGCATCTGTCCGCAGTTCACATGGATACATAGCGAGGTTGAACCCGGTGTACGCAATTCACATGCAACAGTAAAATAAACTGCAGAGATAGGGCTACACGATGAACATAGTTTACTAGAAAGTAATGCATGGATCACATGCTGAGCGTGCCCTAAGTACTACCTCACCTTCACTTGGTGCAGAGATCTGCTTTTTTTTTTTTTTTTTTCGTCATCAGTCTACTGACTGGTTTGATGCGGCCCGCCACGAATTCCTTTCCTGTGCCAACCTCTTCATCTCAGAGTAGCACTTGGAGTCTACTTCCTCAATTATTTGCTTGACGTATTCCAATCTCTGTCTTCCTCTACAGTTTTTGCCCTCTACAGCTCCCTCTAGTAAAAATGGTTCAAATGGCTCTGAGCACTATGGGACTCAACTGCTGTGGTCATAAGTCCCCTAGAACTTAGAACTACTTAAACCTAACTAACCTAAGGACAGCACACAACACCCAGCCATCACGAGGCAGAGAAAATCCCTGACCCCGCCGGGAATCGAACCCGGGAACCCAGGCGTGGGAAGCGAGAACGCTACCGCACGACCACGAGATGCGGGCGCTCCCTCTAGTACCATAGAAGTCATTCCCTCATGTCTTAGCAGATGTCCTATCATCCTGTCCCTTCTCTTTATCAGTGTTTTCCACATATTCCTTTCCTCTCCGATTCTGTATAGAACCTCCTCATTCCTTATCTTATCAGTCCAACTAATTTTCAACATTCGTCTATAGCACCACATCTCAAATGCTTCGATTCTCTTCTGTTCCGGTTTTCCCACAGTCCATGTTTCACTACCGTACAATGCTGTACTCCAGACGTACATCCTCAGAAATTTCTTCCTCAAATTAAGGCCGGTATTTGATATTAGTAGACTTCTCTTGGCCAGAAATGCCTTTTTAGCCATAGCGAGTCTGCTTTTGATGTCCTCCTTGCTCCGTCCGTCGTTGGTTATTTTACTGCCTAGGTAGCAGAATTCCTTAACTTCATTGGCTTCGTGACCATCAATCCTGATGTTAAGTTTCTCGCTGTTCTCATTTCTACTACTTCTCATTACCTTCGTCTTTCTCCGATTTACTCTCAAACCATACTGTGTACTCATTAGACTGTTCATTCCGTTCAGCAGATCATTTAATTCTTCTTCACTTTCACTCAGTATAGCAATGTCATCAGCGAATCGTATCATTGATATCCTTTCACCTTGTATTTTAATTCCACTCCTGAACCTTTCAGTTATTTCCATCATTGCTTCCTCGATGTACAGATTGAAAAGTAGGGGCGAAAGGCTACAGCCTTGTCTTACACTCTTCTTAATACGAGCACTTCGTTCTTGACCGTCCACTCTTATTATTCCCTCTTGGTTGTTGTATATATTGTATATAACCCGTCTCTCCCTATAGCTTACCCCTACTTTTTTCAGAATCTCGAACAGCTTGCACCATTTTATATTGTCGAACGCTTTTTCCAGGTCGACAAATCCTATGAAAGTGTCTTGATTTTTCTTTAGCCTTGCTTCCATTATTAGCCGTAACGTCAGAATTGCCTCTCTCGTCCCTTTACTTTTCCTAAAGCCAAACTGATCGTCACCTAGCGCATTCTCAATTTTCTTTTCCATTCTTCTGTATATTATTCTTGTAAGCAGCTTCGATGCATGAGCTGTTAAGCTGATTGTGCGATAATTCTCGCACTTGTCAGCTCTTGCCGTCTTCGGAATTGTGTGGATGATGCTTTTCCGAAAGTCAGATTGTATATCGCCAGACTCATATATTCTACACACCAACGTGAATAGCCGTTTTGTTGCCACTTCCCCCAATGATTTTAGAAATTCTGATGGAATGTTATCTATCCCTATTGCCTTATTTGACCGTAATTCCTCCAAAGCTCTTTTAAATTCCGATTCTACACTCCTGGAAATTGAAATAAGAACACCGTGAATTCATTGTCCCAGGAAGGGGAAACTTTATTGACACATTTCTGGGGTCAGATACATCACATGATCACACTGACAGAACCACAGGCACATAGACACAGGCAACAGAGCATGCACAGTGTCGGCACTAGTACAGTGTATATCCACCTTTCGCAGCAATACAGGCTGCTATTCTCCCATGGAGACGATCGTAGAGATGCTGGATGTAGTCCTGTGGAACGGCTTGCCATGCCATTTCCACCTGGCGCCTCAGTTGGACCAGCGTTCGTGCTGGACGTGCAGACCGCGTGAGACGACGCTTCATCCAGTCCCAAACATGCTCAATGGGGGACAGATCCGGAGATCTTGCTGGCCAGGGTAGTTGACTTACACCTTCTAGAGCACGTTGGGTGGCACGGGATACATGCGGACGTGCATTGTCCTGTTGGAACAGCAAGTTCCCTTGCCGGTCTAGGAATGGTAGAACGATGGGTTCGATGACGGTTTGGATGTACCGTGCACTATTCAGTGTCCCCTCGACGATCACCAGTGGTGTACGGCCAGAGTAGGAGATCGCTCCCCACACCATGATGCCGGGTGTTGGCCCTGTGTGCCTCGGTCGTATGCAGTCCTGATTGTGGCGCTCACCTGCACGGCGCCAAACACGCATGCGACCATCATTGGCACCAAGGCAGAAGCGACTCTCATCGCTGAAGACGACACGTCTCCATTCGTCCCTCCATTCACGCCTGTCGCGACACCACTGGAGGCGGGCTGCACGATGTTGGGGCGTGAGCGGAAGACGGCCTAACGGGGTGCGGGACCGTAGCCCAGCTTCATGGAGACGGTTGCGAATGGTCCTCGCCGATACCCCAGGAGCAACAGTGTCCCTAATTTGCTGGGAAGTGGCGGTGCGGTCCCCTACGGCACTGCGTAGGATCCTACGGTATTGGCGTGCATCCGTGCGTCGCTGCGGTCCGGTCCCAGGTCGACGGGCACGTGCACCTTCCGCCGATCACTGGCGACAACATCGATGTACTGTGGAGACCTCACGCCCCACGTGTTGAGCAATTCGGCGGTACGTCCACCCGGCCTCCCGCATGCCCACTATACGCCCTCGCTCAAAGTCCGTCAACTGTACATACGGTTCACGTCCACGCTGTCGCGGCATGCTACCAGTG
Source organism: Schistocerca nitens (assembly GCF_023898315.1). Classification (NCBI taxonomy): domain Eukaryota; kingdom Metazoa; phylum Arthropoda; class Insecta; order Orthoptera; family Acrididae; genus Schistocerca; species Schistocerca nitens. Next base: position 1,187,168,430 of record NC_064614.1, on the reverse strand, counting down.
TTAAAGACTGCGATGGAGCTCCGTATGCCACGGCAAACTGGCTGACACTGACGGCGGCGGTGCACAAATGCTGCGCAGCTAGCGCCATTCGACGGCCAACACGGCGGTTCCTGGTGTGTCCGCTGTGCCGTGCGTGTGATCATTGCTTGTACAGCCCTCTCGCAGTGTCCGGAGGAAGTATGGTGGGTCTGACACACCGGTGTCAATGTGTTCTTTTTTCCATTTCCAGGAGTGTAATACTGGATCCCCTATCTCTTCTAAATCGACTCCTGTTTCTTCTTCTATCACATCAGACAAATCTTCACCCTCATAGAGGCTTTCAATGTATTCTTTCCACCTATCTGCTCTCTCCTCTGCATTTAACAGTGGAATTCCCGTTGCACTCTTAATGTTACCACCGTTGCTTTTAATGTCACCAAAGGTTGTTTTGACTTTCCTGTATGCTGAGTCTGTCCTTCCGACAATCATATCTCTTTCGATGTCTTCACATTTTTCCTGCAGCCATTTTGTCTTAGCTTCCCTGCACTCCCTATTTATTTCATTCCTCAGCGACTTGTATTTCTGTATTCCTGATTTTCCCGGAACATGTTGGTACTTCCTCCTTTCATCAATCGACTGAAGTATTTCTTCTGTTACCCATGGTTTCTTCGCAGCTGCCTTCTTTGTACCTATGTTTTCCTTCCCAACTTCTGTGATGGCCCTTTTTAGAGATGTCCATTCCTCTTCAACTGTACTGCCTACTGCGCTATTCCTTATTGCTGTATCTATAGCGTTAGAGAACTTCAAACATATCTCGTCATTCCTTAGTACTTCCGTATCCCACTTCTTTGCGTATTAATTCTTCCTGACTAATGTCTTGAACTTCAGCCTACTCTTCATCTGAGTCTATATCTGCTCCTAGGTACGCCTTACAATCCAGTATCTGATTTCGGAATCTCTGTCTGATCATGATGTAATCTAATTGAAATCTTCCCGTATCTCCCGGCCTTTTCCAAGTATACCTCCTCCTCTTGTGATTCTTGAACAGGGTATTCGCTATTACTAGCTGAAACTTGTTACAGAACTCAATTAGTCTTTCTCCTCTTTCATTCCTCGTCCCAAGCCCATATTCTCCTGTAACCTTTTCTTCTACTCCTTCCCCTACAACTGCATTCCAGTCGGCCATGACTATTAGATTTTCGTCCCCCTTTCCATACTGCATTACCCTTTCAATATCCTCATACACTTTCTCTATCTGTTCATCTTCAGCTTGCGACGTCGGCATGAATACCTGAACTAACGTTGTCGGTGTTGGTCTGCTGTCGATTCTGATTAGAACAACCCGGTCACTGAACTGTTCACAGTAACACACCTCTGCCCTACCTTCCTATTCATAACGAATCCTACACCTGTTATACCATTTTTTGCTGCTGTTGATATTACCCGATACTCATCTGACCAGAAATCCTTGTCTTCCTTCCACTTCACTTCACTGACCCCTACTATATCTAGATTGAGCCTTTGCATTTCCCTTTTCAGATTTTCTAGTTTCCCTACCACGTTCAAGCTTCTGACATTCCACGCCCCGACTCGTAGCACGTTATCCTTTGGTTGATTATTCAATCTTTTTCTCATGGTAACCTCCCAATTGGCAGTTCCCTCCCGGAGATCCGAATGGGGGACTATTCCGGAATCTTTTGCCAATGGAGAGATCATCATGACACTTCTTCAATTACAGACCACATGTCCTGTGGATACACGTTACGTGTCTTGAAAGCAGTGGTTTCCATTGCCTTCTGCATCCTCATGTCGTTGATCATTGCTGATTCTTCCGCCTTTAGGGGCAATTTCCCACCCCTAGGACAAGAGAGTGCCCAGAACCTCTATCCACTCCTCCGCCCTCTTTGACAAGGCCGTTGGCAGAATGAGGCTGACTTCTTATGCCGGAAGTCTTCGGCCGCCAATGCTGATTATTTATCAAAATTTAGGCAGTGGCGGGGATCGAACCCAGGACCGAAGACGTTTTGATTATGAATCAAAGATGCTACCCCTAGACCACGCGTTTGATGAGAGCTGGTAACGAGACTCTAAAGTTAGCCGCGTATGGTTTTTCCGGTTGTCGGACTTTACTCATCCGGTAACGGTAATCACTGCGCACTGAGCTCCTACGCCGGCCGGAGTGGCCGAGCGGTTCTAGTAAGAATATGAAGACTGACGCCCGTGATAAGTTTTGTTGCATTTTGCAGAATAGTTTTCCTCAAAGGGAATTGCGACTATGTTGCGGAAAAAAATGCTTACGGTGCTCATTTAGAAAAGAACTGACGTAAGTTTGTGATAGCAATAGTAGTGGCAGTTCTGTCGATGACATTTATGTACAGACTTTGTGGTAATACGATTTGCTTTTATTTAACACGGATCTTAAGCTACCTAGTGTGAGTTGTTCTAACGTGGATATTTTTGTGCGTGTGGACTATGGAGGCTGCACACATCACGTAAAACTGACTTTAATATCAGCGCAAACGGCAGACGCTGAAAGCGGCTCCGAGGCGCTGCAGATAGTGGATGTCGATATTACGTGGGCCAGCCCGCTCGCATGCAAATCTGATTCAGTCCAGCACAGTTCGTTACGTGATTTTCTATCAATCACGCCACACTGTTAATTGGATTTGGACTGTACATTGTATCTCGACATTCTCGTTCTCGTAACTGGCTTGCATTCAGCGTTCTGCTCTTGACAAAATTGGCTTCATTAACAGTATATCTATCGACACCGGCACAACTGCAGAGCAGGCAGCTTCTCCAACGTTATGGAAGCTTTCGCTTGACCTTACACATTCCAGACTGTCCACCTCGACGCTGACACTGCAGTGAGGAGGACACATGCCACCGATTCGGCTTTGCTTCGGCGCGAACGGCGCAACGGCGAATCGTGTCTTACTGTCAAAACACCGTTCCTCTTCTCAGAGAACTGGTCCTTTTTTTTATTTTTTTAGCCATCGCTCCTCTGTCTTGACACGGACCGCCACAAATTCCTCTCTTGCGCTAACCTCCTCATCTCGGAGCAGCACTCGGAACCTATATTCTCAGTTATTTGTAGGATGTATTCCTAACTCTGTCTCCCTCTTCAGTTCCCTGTAGTACCATGGAGATTATTCCCTGATGTCTTAACAGATCTCCTACCATCTTTTCCCTTCTTCTCACAAGGGAACCTCCCCATCGCACCCCCCTCAGATTTAGTTATAAATTGAACACAGATCAATCGAGGAAACAGGAAGAAGTTGTGTGGAACTATGAAAAAATAAGCAAAATATACAAACTGTGTAGTCCATGTGCAAGATAGGCAACATCAAGGACAATGTTAGCACATGAGCGCAGTGGTCCCGTGGTTAGAGTGAGCAGCTGCGGAACGAGCGGTCCTTGGTTCGAGTCCTCCCTCAAGTGAAAGTTTTAATTTATTTATTTTCGCAGAGTTACGATCTGTCCGTTCATTCATTGACGTCTCTGTTCACTGTAATAAGTTTAGTGTCTGTGTTTTGGGACCGCACCGCCAAACCGTGCGATTAGTCGACGAAAGGACGTGCCTCTCCAATAGGAACCGAAAACATTTGATCGCAAGGTCATAGGCAACCGATTCCTCCACAGGACAACACGTCTAATATATTCTTTACGACACTGGCGACGGCATGTGCGTCACATGACAGGAATATGTTGTCGACCCACCTAACTTGCACACTTGGCGAATGGGTAAAAAGATTCTTCTACCTTGCCCGATTTAGGTTTTCTTGTGGATGTGATAATCACTCCCAGAAAAGTGATGAAAACATAAGAGTTTGTCACATAAACTGCAACAAATGAATGCAACAGTTTCACAATCACACAGTTTTCCCTGTGCTCTGTCAAAACATATGTTTTTTACGTTTTCAAATGTTTCCATGCGTAGACCGTCAAATACTGTAAATGTCCAAGCAAATCTGAACATGTCCTGGAATTTTGGAGAGCGAAGTTGATTATGTGTGAGTGCCTGAACTTTGATAATTATCTGAAAATAAAAAATTAAACTTTTCACTCGAGAGAAGATTTGAACCAAAGACCTCTCGTTCCGCAGCTGCTCACGCTAACCACGGGACCACGGCGCTCGTAAACTGACACTCTCCTTGATGTTGCTAACCTTGCGCATGGACTACTAAGTTTGTATATTTTGCTTCTTTTTTTCATAGTTCCACACAACTTCTTCCTGTTTTCTCGATTGATCTGTGTTCAGTTTTTCAAGGTCTATCCCTGTGCCAACTTATAACTACATCTGAGGGGGGTGCGATGGGGAGGTTCCCTTGTCAGTGTTAACAGTTACGTTCGTTTCTTCACCAATTCCGCGGAGAAACTTCTGTTACTTTATCGTTGTCAGTAGACATTATTTTCAACATTCTTACGTGGCACTACAGCTCAAACGCTTAGATTCTATTCCGCTCTCGTTTTCCTTCAGTCCATCCCTCACTCCGATGCAATGCTGTGCTTCAAAAGTAGATTCTCACAAATTTCTTCCTCTAAGTTATGCCTGCGTTTGATACCAGTATACTTCTCTTGACGAGGAATGTACTTTTTTAACTGTTCTAGTCTGCTTTTTATGTCCTCCTTGCTGTGTCCATAAAGGGATATTTTGTTTCCAAGGTTGTTTACGAATTTTAATGTTAAGTTTCTCACTACTCTCATTTCTCCTATTGTGCGCAGATCGTGGTCTAATGGAGCCGGCACGGTGACTCAGCGTGTTCGGTCATAGAGCTGCGTGCTCTCTGTAATAAAAAAAATTGAGCCAAGGAATCAATAGTCAACTTGAACGGATGTATTTTGACGTCAATAAAAAAATTAAAGAAAAAGAAAAGAAAAAAAAGTGGCGAGCACTGCTGTCTTTAGATGTCGGAGTCCCGGGTTCGATTCCCGGCAGGGTTGGAGATTTTTTTTCTGCCGGGGGACTGGGTCTTTGTGTTTTCCTCATCGTTTTATCATCATCATTCGTAACAGTGGCTAGATTGGACTTGGTAAAAAAACTGGACTGTGTAAAAATTGGGACTTCGTAAGGGCTCTGATGATCCCGCAGTTGAGCGCCCCACAAAGAAAACATCATCATCATTTCTGCTACTTGTTCAAATGTGTGTGAAATCCTATGGGACTTAACTGCTACGGTCTTCAGTCCATAAGCTTACACACTACTTAACCTAAATTATCTTAAGAACAAACACACACACATATGCCCGAGGGAGGACTCGGAACTCCGCCGGGACCAACCGCGCAGTCCATGACTGCAGCGCCCTAGACCGCTCGGCTAGTAGCGCGCGGCTTGGCTTCTGCTACTTCTCATTACTTTTGTCTTTTCCCATTTTACTCTCAGTACACAATTCTGTAGTCATTAGACTGTTCATTCCACTCAACATAGCCCGTGAACCATTGCGCGATCGACATCTCTCGCAACGTCTCCTGCAACACAATCTTTGGCTTCAAGGGGGCGTGGCACACTTGTCGCGGTTGCCGTTGAGACCGTTTTCCTGGTAGAGGGGAGTGCAAAGCAGCACGGACAGCACAGGTCTGCGGGACAACTGTCCTTCTGTTTGTTCTAGCGGTGGTCGTAAGCTCCTATGGGACCAAACTGCTGAGGTCATCGGTCCCTAGGCGTAAGCACTATTTCATATGTCTTAAACTGACCTACGCTAAGGACAACACACACACCCATGCCAGAGGGAGGACTCGAACCTCCGACGGGGGGAGCCGCGCGAACCGTGGCAAGGCGCCTCAGTGTTTGTTATACCGCTCGTGTGAATTCCAGGTAGGTCTGGCTGAGCGTCTTCCGGACCTGTACCGGAAACGGGAATGGACGCATTATTCCTCTAACCGACCAGGTCTGGAGGCGAGCGGTGGGTCGTCGTCATCCACACATCTTCTGGAGGCTCCAGATTTCCCGCTGTTTGTCATCCCACAGCGGTTTCTTATGACCAGTGAGCTACTACTAGTTCGTTGATTCGGTGACGAGACCACGTAGCATTCGTGAAGACTGATCTTGCTCTCACCTGTGAGCGTGATAATTGTGACTGGTTCGCTTAATGCGTCCTTCTTCTAAACCGAAGTATTGTTGTTGTTCTCTATTCTTGCATTTGGCCAGGGGATTGGCGATATGTTTCACTCGCGTCAAAACATAATAGCTTCCATTTGTCATAGAGTTATTTGATGGAGTGTTTTAAATTATTGGGATTTTATAAATTACTCTAATGTTTAGTGCGCCATTACTTAAGGCGTTCAAGGTACTTTTTTGTCTGGTGCGCTGTACACTAAATAGCCAAGTCGCTGTCTTTAGTTATTTTGACCCCCCAAGCTTTTGCGCGTTACCGGGGCAAAGCCTATTGCAAGTATTTTGGTGGGTTACACTTCCAAGCCAAGCTTGTGTTTAAATAGGTGAGATTCATCAGCCAACCGTTCCCGTATTCCTTCCACCTGTGTTTTTCGTCCCGCCCGACGATTAAGTGTTTACCATTTCTGCCTCGTGGCGGTATTTGAAGTTGAACGTCGGTTGGCCGATGAACTTCTTCGCTAACAGTTGGAAGTGGGCTGCTTCTGTGTTGGCAGCGCTGTGTAGCGTTTCGCATTGCATCTCTGGCTGCGCATTTTTTGTAAGAGACTCTTTGACTGGTCGGACTCGTTGTTGGAAGTTAGTCGCCAGTACTGTTGGGCAGTTGGAAGTTGGTCGGCAGCAGTGATGAAGTACTGTTGGGTAGTTGGAGGTGAACAGCCAGCAGTGATGGATGTGAGATGTGAGAAGTTAGCATTGATGGAGAGTAGAGGTCTGAAGTGTTAGCGTAGGCTAACGATCTGGAAGTATCCGACTTGGAGATTGAAAATTATTCATGATTATACATCTTTGTACTAAATGTCAATGACGATTTATATTCGTGTCTGAACTTAATGTCACATAATTAAGGTAAAAAATACATTATTTGGTTTGCAACAAATTCGTTCCTTTGCTAACCACATGCCTATTAGTAGTTAGTGGCTTTAGTAGTTAGAATCTTTTATTTAACTGGCTGTATTGACACTCGCTGTATTACAGTAGTTCGCGTAATGAAGATTATTGTGAAGTAAGTGCTTAATGAAATGTATAGGTTATTGTCAGGATTTCTTTTTAGTCAGGGCCATTCTTTTTGATTAATCATTTGAAGTCAGGGTGTAATTATTTTGAGGAGTCAGATTCCATTCCGCTAAAATATTGTGGGTCAGTGTTCACATGATAAGAAAAAGTAAAGAGAATATGGCTTAGTACGTTCAGTTTTACTCAGCTGTTTCACAATCAAATAACGTAGAAGTTTCATCTTCTCAGTCATTCTGCAATTTAAGTACAGACACACTCATTTAAATAATGAAGCTTCAATAGTTGTAAGTGGCCAGTTACCTCATTATCTGCCGGCCGCTGTGGCCGAGCGGTTCTGGGCACTTCAGTCCGGAACGGCGCCACTGCTACGGTAGCAGGTTCGAATCCTGATCCGGCATGTCCTAAGGTTAGTTAGGTTTAGGTAGTTCTATATTCTAGGGGACTGATGACCTCAGTTGTTAAGTCCCAAAGTGCTCAGAGCTATTTAAACCATTTTTGAACTTATTATCTTTTAGCACCTTTTCACGACTGTTTTGTCCGCAGTGCGAGCATATAATTTGATGACCTACGTTTTTCTTCGCTTTACCGAAAAATTACTTCTCTGATCAGGAAATCATTGTTTGTTCGTGCCCCGGGGCGTGTACCCACTGGTTACTTAGTAAACGAGTGTGGTGAGCAACGTATATGGCCTGCCCTAACTAAGTGATGTCGGGTCCGTTCGTCCGGAATACATTGTCCGACTTGTAGTAGTTTCATATCCAGGAGTTTCAATTGTTTTTGTTCCCTTTAAGAACCCCTTTTTAGGTAAATCTCAATTATTTGTTGTATTTTACTCGAACACATTCAAGAAATGTTGGTGGACTACCTGTCTGAAGACCGTGTTCTCAGAACCTTTGAAGAAATTTTTACGTGAATTCAGTTGCTGAAATATTATCTTGATTATCTTATTAAAATTTGCTGCAAATCCGGCAGCAATAGCAACCAGTGAGCAACAAGATTAGTATATTTTTGGAAACAGAATAACAATTATTGTAATTTTAAATTTTCATAATTCATGTTCACATTAATGATTTTTGGAGAGTTGATAACAAGTATTTGAATTAACACTACAAACCTTTGTTATTTGATTTCACAGAATATATCAGATATATTGTTGTTATATTATCAGCAATTTTATTTAAATTAATATTATTGTCTTCATATTTAAGGTCCTGTTGGCTTAATTAATAAAATTATTTTGCGTCAGTTGTTAATAAAAGTCTTCATACGAATGATTTTCAACTCCCGTTTGACTTCTCAGGCGACCTTACACGAGTAGTCCGTACCAGACTGTGATTGTTCTTCATCTTCACTGACCAGCGGATCTTATCATTTACCCCATTTACCCCCAATTTTAATTCCACTCTTAAAACTTTCTTTTATTTCCGTCATTGCTTCTTTGACGTGCAAACTGGACAGTAGCAGCGAAATATTGCATCCCTATCTTATACCTTTTGAATCCGAACATTTCGTTCTTGTGTCTCAGTCCTATTGCTCCCTCTTGGCTCACGTTCAGACTGTATATTACTAGTCTTTCACTATAGAGTACACGTTTTTTTCTCAGAATTTCGAACAACTTGCATCATTTTACATTTTTGAATTCTTTTTCTCGTTCAACAAATACTATGAGGGTATATTCAGTTTTCACAGTCTTGCTTGCATAATGAAGCACAACATTAGAACTGCCCCCCTGGTGCCTAAAGCCGAACTTATCGTGGTCTAACGGACAGGCTGTTCTGTGTTCCATTATTCTGTATATAATGCTTGCACAGCAATTTAGACGGAAGAGCTGTCATGTTGACTCAGCAATAGTACTTATCTACCCTTGCTCTCTTTGAAGCTGTATGGATGGTAATTTTACTAAAGCCTCATATATCGTGCACACTAACTTGAATAGTCGTTTGGCTGGTACCTCCCCCAACGATTTTAGCTATTCCAATGATACGTTATCTATCCCTTACACTTTAGTTGATCTCAAGTCTCCCATGAGCTGTTTTAAATTCTGACTCTAATACTGGGCCCCCAACGTCTTCCATACAGACTCCAATTTCTTCATGTTACACGCCATCAGACAAATCCTCCCCAACATACAGGCCTTCAATGTACTCTTTTCACCAATCAGCTCTCTCCTCTATGTGTAACAGCGAAATACCAGTGGAACTCTTAATATTATCACCCATGCTCTTAAATTCGCCGAGGATTGTTGACTTTTGTGTATGCTGAGTGACTCCTCCAAACTATAATTTCTTTTTTGATTTTTTCACATTTTTGCCGCAGCCATTTCGAATTAGCCTCCATGCACTTCCTATTTATTTCGTTCCTAAGTGATCTATTTGCTGTATTCTTGTCCTTCCTTGAACGTATCTGTAATACCCACCTTTGTACATTAACGGATATTAAATTTACTACACCACGAAGATGACATGGTACAGACGCGAAATTCAACCGACAGGAAGATGATGCTGTGATATGCAAATGATTAGCTTTCCAGAGCATTCACACAACGTTGGCGCCGGTGGCGACAACTACAACGTGCTGACATGAGGAAAGTTTCCTACCGATTTGTCATACACAAACAGCAGTTGACCGGCGTTGCCTGGTGAAACATTGTTGTGATGCCTCGTGTAAGGAAGAGACATGCGTACCATCACGTTTCCGACTTTGATAAAGGTCGGATTGTAGCCTACCGCGATTGTGGTTTACCGTATCGCGACATTGCTGCTCGCGTTGGTCGACATCCAATGACTGTTACAAGAATATGGAATCGGTGGGTTCAGGAGGGTAATACGGAACGCCGTGCTGGATCCCAACGGCCTAGCAGTCGAGATGACAGGCATCTTATCAGCATGGCTGTAACAGATCGTGCAGCCACGTCTCGATCCCTGAGTCAACAGATGGGGACGTTTGCAAGTCAACATCCATCTGCACGAACAGTTCGACGACGTTTGCAGCAGCATGGACTATCAGCTCGGAGACCATGGCTGCGGTTACCCTTGACGCTGCATCGCAGACTGGAGCGTCTGCGATGGTGTACTCGTCGACGAACGTGGGTGCACGAATGACAAAACGTCATTTTTTCGGATGAATCGAGGTTCTGTTTACAGCATCATGATGGTCGCATCCGCGTTCGGTAACATCGCGGTGAACGCACGTTGGAAGCGTGTATTCGTCATCGCCATACTGGCGTATCACCCGGCGTGGTGGTATAGGCTGCCATTGGTTACACGTCTAGGTCAGCTCTCGTTCGCATTGACGACACTTTGAACAGTGGACGTTACATTTCAGATGTGTTACGACCCGTGGCTCTACCCTGCATTCGATCCCTGCGAAACCCTACATTTCAGCAGGATAATGCACGACAGCATGTTGCAGGTCCTGTACGGGCCTTTCCCGATACAGAAAATGTTCGACTGCTGCCCTGGCCAGCACATTCTCCAGATCTCTCAGCAATTGAAAACTTCTGGTCAATGGTGTCCGAGCAACTGGCTCGTCACAATACGCCAGTCACTACACTTGATGATCTGTGGTATCGTGTTGACGTTGCTTGGGCAGTTGTACCTGCACATGCCATGCAAGCTCTGACTCAATGCCCTGTCGCATCAAGGCCGTTATTATGGGCAATGGTGGTTGTCCTGGGTACTGGTTTCTCAGGATCTATGCACCCAAATTCCGTGAAAATTTCAGTTCTAGTATAATATATTTGTCCAATGAATACCCCTTTTATCATCTGCATTTCTTCTTGGTGTAGCAATTTTAATGGCCAGTAGTGTATTAGTGACAATAATACTGCTCGATACGTTTCCATACGAAATTTGGCATCAGCTAATGTAGTAGCCGTGCACACGCCACCTAAGACACTGACGAAACTCACTCGCCACAAAGTCGCGCTCGCTTGTGACATTTCTGAAAGCGGACTGCGAGGAGGAACGTCTCCGTGAACTTCTCTACACGCACTAGAGCGGCGAGATTCTGCCGCGCTAACCGACTGGTTGACACCGTACGTGTGACTGCGCGTAATGTGCACCGAAACTGCGAACGAAGGGCGCACCCGACCGGAGCTAAGCGGCTCACAGCCTACCGTCTAAAGTAAGGCTTCCTTCTGACTCTGCGAAGAGCGGGTGCCGGCAGTTCGTCTGACAAACGCAGTGAGCCGAAGACGCTACTCTTCGCCTCTCGTGAGAAAGGACGCGTGAGATTCGATTTAAAGTGAATCGTTTCAGCTCGCTGTATCTGGATGCTCAGCCTGCTGTTTGACTCGGCTCGAATGTCCACAGTTGCGACGCATTCGCGACTGATACACTGTGTGATCAAAAGCCTCGGGAAAGCAAAGGAAGTACGTTACAGTACACTTGTTCGCCCACTGCTTGAATACTACTCACCGGTGTGGGATCCGTACCAGATACGGTTGATAGAAGAGATAGAGAAGATCCAACAGAGAGCAGCGCTCTTCGTTATATGATCATTTAGTAATCGCGAAATCGTTATGGAGATGATAAACTCCAGTGGAAGACTGTGCAAGAGAGACGCTCAGTAGCTAGGCACAGGTTTTTGTTGAATTGTCGAGAAAATACCTTAACCGAGGAGTCAAGCAGTACATTGCTCCCTCCTACGTATATCTCGCGAAGAGTATATGATAAAATCAGAGAGATTAGAGCCCACACAGAGGCATACCGACAATCTTTCTTTCTACGAACAGTACGAGACTGGAATAGAATGGAGAACCGATAGAGGTACTCAAGGTAAGCTCCACCACACACCGTCAAGTGGTTTGCGGAGTATGGATGTAGATGTATAATAGTAATAGTGGACATTAGTATAGTTTGAGTCCACCCTTCGTCATTATGACGGCTTGACCTCTGCTAGGGGCGCTTTCAATTAGGCGTCTAAATGTCTGTGGAGGAGAGGCTGCCAGTTCATCCTAGAGAGCCCAAACCAGAGAAGGTAGCGATGTTGGGCGCATTCTACGAGTAATGCGTCCGAAAAGTGTTCTATCGGGTTCATATTGGAACTCGAGGTACGCCAGTCTATTACAGGAGTGTTGTTGTCCACAAACCGTTACCTCACAGATGCTACTTACGACAGAGTACATTGTCATTTTGACACACTCGAGGGTCGTCTGAGAGCTGTTGCTGTACTGTACACATTACACAATATCGTAACATGTGTTCATATCCTCCTGAATTTACTTTTACTTAAGCACAATAGGGGAACAAACGTGAAGCACCAATAACACCTACATACCGTAACGACACCATCTCCGATCCTCACTGTTCGTGCTACACATGTTAGCTGGCCGATGTGGTCGAGCGGTTCTAGGCGCTTCAGTCTGGAATCGCACGACCGCTACGGTCGCAGGTTCGAATCCTGCCTCGGTAATGGACGTGTGTGATGTCCTTAAGTTAGTTAGGTTTAAGTAGTTCTAAGTTCTAGGGGACTGATGACGTAAGATGTTAAGTCACATAGTGCTGAGAGCCATTTGAACAATTTGAGCTGCACATGTTCACAGGTAACTTTCGCCTGCGATCCGTCAAACTCCAACCCTGCCGTCGAATTGCCACAGTGTACTGTATGATTCATCACTTCAGGTCACTGCTTTCCAGTCTTCCACTGTCCATCTGTAAACATCGCAATGTGTTGATTACAGACATATATGGTCGTGAACAGCTGCTAGACCTTTGTACTCACTACATTTAATTCACTAAACACATTCATTGTCTTAGGTAGACTGCTGGTTGAACCGTGATTTATTTTCAAACAATATTCTTAAGAATTTATTTTATTTACTAGCGATTCATCAAGAACATTAACACATTTAATCACACTGTGTAAGCGTGGAAGTAGTTGCCAGGGAGTAACTGATGAAATCATAAGCAAATTCCTTTTGACAAATGGGAATTTTATTCACCTTAATAGCACCTAAAGGCATTTTTTAAAAGAAACAGATTTCAAATTATAATCAGAAAGCACCCTCTAAATATCAGAGTTACAGTTTATTCAGAGGCAGAAAGAAACAAGTTTTGACTGTATGAGCTATCGGGCAAAGAACCTTGCCACTCCCTTTTGACACGGCCGTAGTTACGACTGCTCACAACAGCCTCTGAAAGACTACACTGGTGCAAATCTGCAACACACCAGATTACTTTAAACTAAGAGTTTTAACAATTTACACAAGCACACAAACTATGCAACCCCCATAGGAGGGATGGAAATGAAACAAAACACTAACAATTAAAATATTAACCTCGCCACCGAAGGTGCCACTTGATTTTAACTTCTGAGAAAACTCTTACGGTGAAATGGTGGCAACCTTATACACTAAAATGATCATTTAAATAAAAGCCCATGAAATGCAATTTTATATAAAATTCTACAAGGTTACCCAACAATATTTAAGATGCTCAACAGTACACAGATACCGCCTCTCAAGATCATAGGCAATAATATGAAAGTTTCCAAAGATCAAAACATATTTCAGGTATTAGGCCGTTACACTCCAAGCAATAAATTCATTAACACCCCAAATCCGACCAACATGACAGAGGCAGCTACTAACGTTCGGTAGATTGATAGGGAGATTACCGAACAACCCGAACCGCAGGTTGCTCTAACCCGCCCCTACTCCACAAGGGAAAAACAGACCACCCAATTTATAAACAACCACCTTCCCGCGGGTGGGCAAACGGAGAAGAATGGAGGGACGACCCCAAAGCAAAGCGGCTGGTGACCTCACCAAGAAAACAAGTAGAATTTAACAAGAATAAGTCAAACAACATATCGCCAATCACCTAATAAACTGCGATTTCTCGAGAAGACCTGACGCAGCACCCCCAAATCGCTCTCCCGATCCATCCGCTGCCAGCCGCTTCAACGGACGCAGGAAGCGGCGCCGATCTCCCGTCTCACATCGTCGCAGCTCGCACCGGCCAGACTGATGTCGTGGGTTGACTCCTGTTGCTCTCGTATTCACCGCGAAGTCACTACCCCTCGCCATACGCCGCAGCCCACTGGACTCACGTGGCGACCTCACATGCGCCGACGCTCAAGACGGACAAGTCATCTTGTGTCCCAGTGCGCGACCGACAAACCGATCGATCCAACCGCCAATGACCATTGCCTGAGCAAACTCGAGCAGACTGGCGGCCTAACGCGCAGACTCAGATGCAGGAACTAAGCCCCGACCGGGCAACCACTCACTGAGTTCTCTTACTGGCGGAGTAGAAAGACTCTCATTGTGCCGGCTTTATCCGAACGACAAACTGTCGAACAAATGCGTACGAGAGTCATACTAGCAAGCTGGGGACGAGAGACTGACCCAGACTGACACCCTGGCGAGCTTATAGCTCCCCTTAAATGCACGTGAACAGCAATCTTTCCCCTTTCCCACCAGAGGGAGACGTCAAAGCTGCAACTGCCAAAGCGGCGCCACCGCCAGAAACGGAGGGCGACTGCTTCACACTACGCGCTGCGGCGCGCTCTTCAAAGAAACAGTTTTTACCACGGCTCATGCAGCAATAACTGCACCAGACACTTGTCTTATAAAGGCTTTGCCGGCTGGAGCGCCGTGTTCTGTATGCTTACGTATCTCTGTATTTCAATAAGCATGCCTTTACCAGTTTCTCTGGCGCTTCAGTATATTAGGTTGGTGAATACGTTCGTAGCGTTTTTGTGTTGTTGTGTTCCCGTTACTATGGCTTTATTTATTGATTTTCATGTTGTTATTAGTTGCACATTTTTTCATTTTGTAATTGGAGATAGTGAGTGTGAGATCGGGAATTACCAGGATCCGGTAAATCATTTGGAAGGACTAGGCTCCTTTGACTAACATGACTTCCCCTTTTTACACCAAACATTTATTTTTCAAAGTTACAACAGGTAGGGAAGTTCCAAGTTTATTTGCTAAATTGCTAAATTTATTCGATTGAAAAGCATAGTTACTGAATTACAATAATACCCTTTTAAAGGCCTTAAGCAACATGCTATAAGATAACATTTTAACAATACTGGCGTTTAAAAATATATAAAAATTAAAAAAAACAGCAAAATAGTTAAAACTGAGTTCTACATAAAATTCTGCAATCGAAAAAAATGGTTCGAATTGCTCTGAGCACTAAGGGTTCAAATGGTTCAAATGGCTCTGAGCACTATGGGACTCAACTGCTGATGTCATTAGTCCCCTAGAACTTATAACTAGTTAAACCTAACTAACCTAAGGACATCACAAACATCCATGCCCGAGGCAGGATTCGAAACTGCGACTGTAGCGGTCACGCGGTTCCAGACTGCAGCGCCTTTAACCGCACGGCCACTTCGGCCGGCGAGCACTAAGGGACCTAACTTCTAAGGTCATCATTCCCCTAGTACTTAGAACTACTTAAACCTAACTAACCTAAGGCCATCACACACATCCATCCCCGAGGCAGGATTCGAACCTGCGACCGTAGCGGTCTCTCGGTTCCAGACTGTAGCACCTAGAACCACTTTTTTTTTTTAAATGTCGTTTTGTTCGTTTTATTTCGTTGCAGTTGTTCGTGGCGGACGTCCCCTGACGCCCATTGAAATTCGTTATTGATCCATTAACTCAGTTTTTTTTTTATTAAAGAGGGCAGCTACCCCTCTGACCAAACATGCTGAGCTACCGTGCCGGCGAACCGCTCTGCCACACCGGCCGGCTCTGCAATTGACTCCAAAACCAAGACATTAGGCAAACCCACAAAAGATAAATATTAAATTGTTAACAAAACATAACTGCTCGCTTGTACGGCTTACCCAAAGGTTTACACCAAATAATTTATAATAGAATTTAGAACAAAGTTACAATACGTGTTAAGGGGCTCCGGAACGCCCTATACTTGCAATGTTAAAATAACGCTTATAAATTACATCTTTCCTCACAAAGTATTTGAGGTAGGAAGTTGAACTTTTTACAGATTATTTATTGGAATATGGGCTACAACTTAACACAGGGATTTTACAAAATTTTAGTTCAGTTATTAAAGATGATTTTTTTCAATTGTAATGAAAATTCACAACATTTTTTTGCAATTTTTTATTTATATATTCAAAAACATACAGTTTTTAGGAAAAAGGCTGTGTTAAATTATGCAGAAGGTACTGTGTAACATTTACTGAAAGTTTGAAACAAATATGTTTGGAAGATCCTTAGAAAACATGTAATTAGTATGAGAAAATAAAAGTTTTGGGAATCGAGCGACAAAGATTGGATTAACTTTTTAGTGCATTCCAGGTCCATAGGATGGATTATCTTCATCCTCTGAAAACTCCTCCTCCAGCTTCCTCTTGTTCCTCCTCCTGTTTACTCTTGCTTGTATTTCTAGACTCTTTACAGCCCTGTCTGCAGCCCGAAGGCGTTCCTTGTCTAAAGCAAGCATCGCTCGTATCATGTTAGAACCTATCTTCATTCCCATATTTCTAAATACCTTGCACCTTACAATGTTGCCATCATTGAAAGTCGCAACAGCATCATACACACCAAAGTGAAGTGTTTCTATTCCAACAAATACAGTCTTGGGGATTCTCAACCATATAACACTATTTACACTTTCATTGGGGTTTTGAGTTTTTCCGTGAATACACTTTTTCAACAGTTCAGGTGCTGCTAAGTCTCTGAAAATAGGTTTTATCATCTCCATTATTGCATGAGGCAGACTATGCTTATGAGTGTACACTTCACCAGTTAGCAATCCTTTGTTATATTTACACCAACTGTCTTCTTCTTTGGGACACAAGCTATGTTGGGGATTTTCATCGTCTTTATTGTTTACAGTAATAACACATACCTTTGGCTTTCCAACATTTCTCCTTTTCTTAAAAGCCTTCAGAGGATTTCTAATAACTTTACTTTTACTCATTATTATACTTCAACAAAACAGAGACTCAAGAAACAGAATTAATTACGAATATTTTCGAGATAAAGACAGAGTAAACAAACATGAAGCAATCGACAATCACACCAGCGATATATATTGAACCATCACAGGTTAGCCACAACACATACTTAATCTCACATCTCTAAAATGTACCTGATGAACACGGACGTTAATAATAACACCATTTGACAGCAGTTTAACAGCGTCGCAGTGGGTCACGCCCATGTAGAACACATTTCAAAAAAAATTTAAAAATAGTTGTAGTCTTCGGATTTGAATAAATTATATATCTATTAAAAGGTAATAGTCTGCAGATTCAGAAAACGCAAAAAAGTAAAAGTTGAACTTTTCATGATTTTGAGCCTTTCCGGAGCCGCTTAAACAGAACAACAACATTAAAGAGAAAATTCCCTATGCGAAACCTGTTAAGCGGATAAAGGCTTCCTGACCGACAGCACGGATAATATATTGTACTGAACTTGAACATAGACACTCAGTACACGCGACTGTTAATAAATAACAAGCCAGGCTTGAAAATGCTCGAGTTCCGTCCACGCGGCCGCGAGCAAGCCACGCCCACGCGGCAAGAAGCCGCCCCGACATGGAACGCTCTCCCGGTAACTTAGTAGCTACTGTTGACAAACACCGAACACACATGTCTCACTGAATTACGCCAAAATTGATTGTTATTGTTTAACGATGATTGAAATTGCAGAACCTTTCCAATAACTACATTGAAACCTGGTGGTAGTCAAGGGAAGGCAGGATTCGCTTACGATTGTGGACGGGGCCGTAATCAGTTACTATTGGTTGGCTTTTACAGTTACACACAACTTATTTTAAACCCGTAATTCCAGACTCAACAATAAATAAAAAAAGTACCACTTGCTATTAATGAAGGAATAAACAACAGTGTAAATAATAGTGTTTACAGTGAGTTACAATTTAGCAAATCATCATTAAATACAGATGCAACAGATAATGTTTTAAAAGCAAGCCACTGTGATATGGGCAGAAGGCCGGTATTGCCAAGATTGGCAATACTATAAAAAAATTTCAAACCTTCTGTAAAACAGCAAATACAATAGCAAAAGTTAATTCCAAAAAGAAGCAACTGATCCACACTGTGATCCAGGAGTCGATCTCTGAGTAGGTCTGGCAACAAACACTTTCGCGAGCGATGAGATAGGCAGCCAAGAGTTGCATTCACTTCATAAGACAGTAACTCAGACTTGTGGCAGTCTAACGAATGATTAATGATAATCATGCTGAAGCTACCTGATGTCCGATAAACCAAATGCAACGATGGAACAATACGCCAAAGTCGGAACCAGGCAGTCTGCACTACGTCCCCAGATTTCTGTGTTTAGAGCGCCCAGAACGAGAAAGGAATACTACTTCCAGAGTAGAGGAATCACCAATCGGCCTACAATCAAGAAAGCTGTCAAAACTACACGCCTTACTGGACAGCAGCGGCAAGGGGAGGAAACGTTCACTCCCGTTACATACATTAACCTCCCAGGAGAGGTAACTGGTGCGTTAGCGGCCACCAGAAAAGAAAAATTACCGCTGGTTGAACTTAACAAATTGTAACGAGGGTGAACGCAATAAATAGTAACAAGAAATCGGGGAAAGCTTAAGCAGATCCGCCTTCCCCAAGCGCTCCACTCGCTGCTCTCCGCCTCGGCGACACTACAAGCAACAACACGAACCCAGGTCACTGGAGAATCGCGAGATATCACAGTGGTGAAGGTTTCTCTACTTGGATTGAAATGCACTCATCTTAAAGCTCGGTGAGTCCGCTTTACGACGAGGTCGTGCACCCTCGTGCCCACAGCCCTTCCATCCGGCAGTCCATGCGTGCCGCCAGCGATCCCGGCATATTTACGCACTGCGCGGACCTGGCTTCTCCTGAGTCCCCAACCGAAGTGGCCCTCTCACACGACCCGGAAAAACAACGACGTCGCCCCAAAGATAGGACCACAGATACTACACATCGATAACTGCCGCTGCTGCCACTAGCGGACAGACAACGCTTGCGAAACGGAGAGGCGCCAGTCAACTCGAGAAGAAGAACTAACAGCTGCAACCATACCAACAAACGATACCGTCTGGCCACCAACAGAGGGCGGAAACCTACAAACAGCACTAACGTGAGCCACAGTACGGCTTAGTCATGCACTCTAGGAAATAAGCCTCGCTGAACGTATAAGGTGTAAAAGAGGACTATTCAAAGGGATCTGTAAATTCATGCAGGAATGAATACAAATAACGGCTTGCTGAAGTCTTACCAAACTTAAAAGTCTGAATAATAACAATACCAGACAGCAGACCATCTTCTAAAACATAATAAAAATAA
The DNA here is from genome assembly GCF_023898315.1 of Schistocerca nitens. Taxonomy (NCBI): domain Eukaryota; kingdom Metazoa; phylum Arthropoda; class Insecta; order Orthoptera; family Acrididae; genus Schistocerca; species Schistocerca nitens. The sequence continues at coordinate 1,187,149,037 of NC_064614.1, read as the reverse complement.
ATATTAAGATTCAGAAACAGTTTGTTCTCTGGCATAACACAATTTAAAAACAAAACGCAAAATTTAAAAAACTAGATAATTCATAGACCCCTGACACAGCTATCCGTCAAAGCTGGGCATATTACATAGTGACATAAATCGCCATAACAACCGGATCTGACGCAAGGGCCGGCCTGAGTGGCCGAACGGTTCTAGGCGCGGTCGCAGGTTCGAATCCTGCCTCGGGCATGGATGTGTGTGATGTTCTTAGTTAAGTTAAAGTAGTTCTATGTTCTAGGGGACTGATGACCTCAGAAGTTAAGTCCCATAGTGCTCAGAGCCATTTGAACCATTTGGCGCAAGGCACCAAATTCCATACTCCACAAAGGAACTTTGAACAAGCGTACCTGCCTCATACAAATATACAAATCGAGGCATAAACTGTACAGCCCAAGACCAGGCCAAATGTGATAAATCCATATTACATGGACATGTCATCGCAAGAATAATTAACCATGGCACATTTTTAGAGAGAACCCTGGCCAGCAGATTAACACAAGTCACTTCAAAAAACACACTACGCAGGAAGGACAATAAATTTGTTCTAGAATCAAACAACAAGAGTGTGCATGACGACTCAACACGAAACATAAGCTGAAACAGCTTTCGGTGCGGGACAAACTACACGTAAACTGCCCACTTTGTGCTGTTCGAAGCTCTCTCCCGGCGCATCACTAGAGGTCGCTTTTGAAGCCTAGCCGGGGCAGCGATAACAGCACAAGGGAGTAATACACACCACCTGGTAAAACACCAACTAGAAGCTATCGATAGTGGGAAGGTGAAACGAGCCACCAGGGCTCAGAGAGGAGCTGTGGAAACTGGACTGCCAAGTGGAGAAATCCCCGACATATTCTTCTGATTGAATTCAGTAGAGGGGTGGGGTGACAGCAGCAGAGGCAGCAAGAAACATTTGTGTATGGGAATAATTCCACCGGACAGAGTACGGCTAGGAAATGGTTTTCTCGTTTTCAGGAGGATCGCAGTGACATTAGTTACATTCAGGAAGACCTTAGGGGTTTGATGAAAATTGTTTGAATACATTAATACACAATGATCAGGTCAGTGTACTATAAAACTGGCAGATTTGATGAATTATCATACCATCATTATGCGACATTTGCAGGAAGTGGGGAAGGTTTAAAAATTTGTTGCATGGGTACTGCATGCTCTAAACCAAAATATGTGCATCTCTGCTTGTTAGTCATCAATTGGCTGGTGAAGAAACCCAACCATTCCTACCCTGTACCGTTAATGGTGACGAGAAATGGTGTATTTACGATAACGTAAGGAAAAGAAGGCAATGGTGGAACCCAAACGAAACAACGACGGTGTGGTGTACTACACATTGCTTTCCCAAGGTGCAACGACATCCACTGACATTTATTGTCAACAACTGAGACGTGTTGCAGACGCAATCCAAGAACAACAACCAGGAAGACTGCGTGTAGCGGTACTACTTCGTAAAACAACAAACTGGTAGCCAAGATCGCAGGAATTCCAATTTTTTTTATTTATCCCATGATTACCGGTTTCGGCAAAACTAAAACTACCATCATCAGGTCTACACACATACAGGTTACAACATCAAGGCAAACAATGGTGATATCAATAGTTGTTGTAACCTGTATGTGTCCTAAGATCCGATGATGCGGCTTTAGTTTCGCCGAAACCGGTAATCATGTAATAAAAAAAAAAAGAATTCCTGCTATCTTGGCTACCAGTGTATTGTTTTTATAAGAGTCTAGATCACTCCCACATGAGCACAATGTGCTCCCTACAAGGTACTACTTCGTGATTACGACCGCCTGCATTCTGTTAGGCTCTAGGCTGACAAAACACACTACACAGAAGTTGGGTGGGAAGTCTTCCCGCACCCTTCTTATTCACCTGACCTTCTGCCCTCCGATTTTCACCTTTTGCTCTTTCTATCGTTCAACCTGCGAGGAACTTCCTTCCCGGACGAAAATGCCCTCTGAACACGGTTCGAAGAGCTCATCGCAAAACACTACATTGTTTCCTTAGTCACAGTATCGAGAATTTACCCCAATTTGGCAACTGTTGTAAATAGTGAAAGAGAATATGTTATTGATAGCTAAAGTCTCTGTTATGTGTATCTGTTGTGTTTATTAAACTTACAGAGAAATACTACGAGCTTATGTACCAACCCAATAAAATCGCGCATGTTAATGCCATGAGTTCTTTTCCCCGTTGTAGAACCTTCTGACGTCGCCATTTTGTGGAACATGGCACTGGAAACTGTCAGCTTTAGCGGACCACAACAGCCACCGAGGTTCGATACGTAATTTGGTATTCTAGTAATATTATTTTCCTTTTAAATTCACCTACTGTGGTACTCAGGAAAGTGGTACTAGTAAGACTCTGGTTGGTTGCAATGTGCATACCGGTCATTTATAACGCGCTGCGAATAAATCAAATTATCTGTCCTTCCATGTTTCCCAGCTTTTTGTTTATCTGACGGCTACAGATTAAAATTTTGTGCACTTCTCTATAATTTGAATTCTATCTGAATGCAGACCGCTGCCTCAGTTCTACCTTGAAGGGTTCTCTAATCGTGCTGTTACCTTACATGTAGGTATGTGTTAGGAATATTTGATTCATCTTGTTGCCTTTTTCTGTGTCTTGACGGCTGACATTTGGGTCAACTGCCTTCTTCAAGCTCTTGCTCAATAGAAATGACAGTTGAATTTCATCTTAAGCTATTAACACATTTGTTGTTTAATTAAGTGGAAAAACACTTTCCTTTTTTAATTTTTTAAGCTAAAAGTTACTTGTGTACTTTTGAATACTGCTGTTATTTCTGGGCCGGCCGCAGTGGCCGAGTGGTTCTAGGCGCTTCAGTCCGGAACCGTGCTGCTGCTACGGTCGCATTATCGAATGCTGCCTCGGGTATGGATGTGTGTGATGTCCTTAGGTTAGTTAGGTTTAAGTAGTTCTAGGCGCTACAATCTGGAACCGTATGGCCGCTACGGTCGCAGGTTCGAATCCTGCCTCGAGTATGGATGTGTGTGATGTCCTTAGGTTAGTTAGGTTTAAGTATTTTTTGGACTGATGACCTCAGATGTTAAGTCCCATAGTGCTTAGAGCCATTTGAACCCTTTTTGTTATTTCTGGCTGATTAATAATAACAATAATAAATTGTTAATTTTCATTTATTAATAACTAAAGGATATTTACTGTAGTCTGCCTACATCTGTCACTGGGTGCCAGGCGAGAATAATTCTGTGTACAGGGCCTGCGCCAGTCGATTGTGTATGGTCCGTTTGCATAAAACAAATAACTATTTCTTTAAGTGTGTTTTAACTTGTTTTATCTTGCGCTGTATCATGTATCAGGTTTTGTTAAAATTTTGTACAACTACCAATGCTGAAATTTTCCTTTCTATTGTTTCATAGATGTTTTAGTTCAAATGGTTCAAAGGGCTCTGAGCACTATGGGACTTAACTGCTGAGGTCATCAGTCCCCTAGAACTTAGAACTACTTAAACCTAACTAACCTAAGGACATCACACACATCAATGCCCGAGGCAGGATTGGAACCTCCGACTGCAGCGGTCGCGCGGCTCCAGACTGTAGCGCCTAGAACCGCTCGGCCACGCCGGCCGGCGATGGTTTAGTAAATACGTGCTCAGTGCCTTACCACTCAAGGGCCAAATACCCGAACACAGCCTGCTCGTAAGTTTCCCCATACTCTATCCGCAAATACCGTACCAACTACATTCTCCAGAGGTGCAAAGGCATTCGCCTGAGGTGTTGGAACGTCTGCGCAGCCCAGGGCAGCGTCCCGAAACCTGTCGGCCCTGGCCGACGCAGCTTCCAGCTTTTCGCATATGGCGCCCAATTCCCTCCTGCTTCCGTACACAACCAGTGCAGCTCCCTCCCATCTTAAATCAGTTTTTGTCTGCATCACAAGTAATATAAGGCTAACGCAAGAAATCGCTGGGTGCAAACTAATTTCTGCTGCTATGCTCCTAGTTTGTACTGCACTCCGAAAGCAACTTTCAAAAAGATAATGCGCTAAAATTTACGCATAAAACTTAGAATAAGTCGGTAGACACTAGTTAAGACAGTAAAATATACAGGTTGCGGTGGCGCGGGCTGCTCTCTCACTGTCCTTTAAAGAATATGCCCTCCTTCCTATATGGGCTTCATGTTGCCTGCCCTTTCACTCTGCAATGATAGATGCTGATTTAGCCAAGAAAACTAGCGTTGTTGAAAATTCGATTAAGTACTTATCATGCAAAGGCCACATTAACTACACCCATTCATAGTAGCTGGAAGTTAGTAAAATTGTCCAGCGTTCTGAATTGTTACATGAGTCGTTTCAAAAAGTATCAAAAATTTCCTTTTAGTTGGTATACTGTCAAAAAAAAACAAGTAAAATGGCTATCCGCACTTCATGTCCCGACAATAATTATGCAATTTTACTGACTGTCTCTGTAACACGTTCACACACAAAAGTAGCCAGAAGCCACTTAGTACGACCGGATATTTTAAACATCCTAAACAGTCACTGACCCACGACTACTTGCGAAATATCAGTCAGTCGTCCAGATGGCTTCTGGTACAGTAGTGCTTGCCATAATGCCTGTAATCTTTACGAAGCACGCCACGTGGAGTTATACAGGATGGTCCATTGATAGTGACAGGGCCAAATATCTTACGAAATAAGCATCAAACGAAAAAACTACAAAGAAGGAAACTCGTCTAGCTTGAAGGGGGAAACAAGATGGCGGTATGGTTGGCCCGCTAGATGGCGCTGCCATAGGTTAAACGGATATCAACTGTTTTTTTTTTTAAATAGGAACCCCCATTTTTATTACATATTCGTGTAGTACGTAAAGAAATATGAATGTTTTAGTTGGACCACTTGGCGATGGCGCTGTAATAGTCACAAACGTACAAGTACGTGGTATCACGTAACATTCCGCCAGGGCGGACGGATACATTACCCGTGCTATAATGGATCGTTTACCAATTGCGGAAAAGGTCTATATCGTGTTGATGTATGGCTATTGTGATCGAAATGACCAACGGGCGTGTGCTATGTATGCTGCTCGGTATCCTGGACGACACCACCCAAGTTTCCGGACCGTTAGCCGGATAGTTCCGTTATTTAAGGAAACAGGAAGCGTTCAGCTACAAGTGAAACGTCAACCACGACCTGCAACAAATGATGATGCCCAAGGAGGTGTTTTCGCTGTTGTCGCAGCTAATCCGCACATCAATAGCAGACAAATTGCGGGAGAATCGGAAATCTCAAAAACGTCGGTGTTGAGACTGCTACATCAACATCGATTGCACCCGTACCATATTTCTATGCACCAGGAATTGAATGGCGATGACTTTGAACGTGGTGTACAGTTCTGCCACTGGGCACAAGAGAAATTACGGGAAGATGACAGAATTTTTGCACGCGTTCTCTTTAGCGACGAAGCGTCATTCACCAACAGCGGTAAAGTAAACCGGCATAATACGCACTAATGGACAACGGAAAATCCACAATGGCTGCGACAAGTGGAACATCAGCGATCTTGGCAGGTTAATGTACGGTGCGGCATTATGAGAGGAAGTGTACTTGGTCCACATTTTATCGATAGCAATCTAAATGGTGTAATGTATGCTGATTTCGTACGTAATGTTCTACCGTTGTTACTACAAGATGTTTCACTGCATGTCAGAATGGCGATGTACTTCCAACACGATGGATGTCCGGCACATAGATCGCGTGCGGTTGAAGCGGTATTGAATAGCATATTTCATGACAGATGGATTGGTCGTCGAAGCACCATACCATGGCCCGCATGTTCACCGGATCTCACGTCCCCGGATTTCTTTCTGTGGGGAAAGTTGAAGGATATTTGCTATCGTGATCCACCGACAACGCCTGACAACAGCGTATTGTGAATGCATGTGCGAACATTACGGAAGGCGAACTACTCGCTGTTAAGAGGAATGTCGTTACACGTATTGCCAAATGCATTGAGGTTAACGGACATCATTTTGAACATTTATTGCATTAAAGTGGTATTTACAGGTAATCACGCTGTAACAGCATGCGTGCCCAGAAATGATACGTTCACAAAGGTACATGTATCAAATTGGAATAACCGAAATAAAATGTTCAAACGTGTTTTAACTAAAAAACCTACCTGTTATCAACTGTTCGTCTAAAATTGTGAGCCATATGTTTGTGACTATTACAGCGCCATCTATCAGAAAGCGAAAAAAGTAGTCCAACTAAAACATTCATATTTATTTACACGAGTATGTAATAAAAAGGGGGGTTCCTATTTTAAAAAATCACTGTTTATATCCGTTTGACCTATGGCAGCGCCATCTAGCGGGTCAACCATAGTGCCATCTGGTTTCCCCCTTCAAATGGTTCAAATGGCTCTGAGGACTATGGGTCTTAACTGCTGAGGTCATCAGTCCCCTAGAACTTGGAACTACTTAAACCTAACTAATCTAAGGACATCACACACATCCATGCCCGAGGCAGGATTCGAACGTGCGACCGTAGCGGTCGCGCGGTTGCAGACTGAAGCGCCTACAACCGCTCGGCTTTCACCCTTCAAGCTAGGCAACTTTCGTTCTTTGTAGTTCTTTTGTTTTAAGCTTATCTGGTGAGATATTTGGCCCGGTCACGATCAATGGACCACCCTGTATATGACACGAAAGTTTCACGCGTGAATATCTCATCAAATGTTCGAACTTTAGCAAAATACTCAATACCGTATTCGCCTTTCGTCAACGACACAAGAACCACTCAAACGTGCGAATTTCTTAATTTTCGTACACATCTGAACAGCGCGATTTAACATAACTGTTTTCCAGAAGACTGCTCCCGAGCGACTAACTCGACTCATAGATCTGAGGCAGAAGGCCCTACTCAGTCCACGGGAAACGCTGAATTTCTATTGGATAGTATGTTAAGTAGCGAATCAGATCTTCTGCAGCAGTTCTATGTTGGTGGCATTTCTAATGTCAGCCAATCAGTTTATCACAAGTAATGTAGACTAGAAATCTTTCAGTTCTGAAACTTAAGAAAATTTAATGAAAACAAAATATGATCCTTTTCCACAAAATAAATTACTAATACATTTACTCAGAGCACCTTCTGCCTGCTTTTCACAAAATGAAGCACAAATTTCCCTACTGCACAACAACTGTTGTGCACACATACGTTTGCATAGTTCTAATACAACATCAAATTCTCACTTTACGTATGTCCTTCACTTACTTTCTCAGTCTCTCCAAAACACACACACAACCAAAACATGATTAAATAATAATTTTCCGAAGTGTTTTTAAGTGTGTCAGAAATCTGTAGTAATGAAACTAAAGAAAGTTCCAGAAAATTAGATTATACGAACCTATCCTCTTGGTTGTAGTTTTAATTGGTAGTATAGATGAATACGTCGCAGTCGCTATCTCAGTTTCACAATACCAGCAAGGGGATTATGGAAAGTATGGAAATTATTGATTTGGAATTTTAACAGTGTGGTTGTGTTATCCATAGAGTTTGGTATACTAAGTATGAAAAGAGCGATTAATGGGATGAGAAGTTCCGCCTCATTTTCTTAGCAAGCACGGAGACAACAAGAAGAACTGCACCACAAGATGATTAGAGCGATTAATATTTAACAGTACTTCTTCAGATTCATAGCAGTGTGCCTAACGTGATGCACGCAGCGTTAAGCAAGTACGTGGATTGCCAGCGTCAGCTGAGAAACGTGAGATCCAACATCTGCTCTCCTCCCGGCTCCACGGCAAGATAACTTTTCAATGCAATGTGGCAACTCGTAATAACTTGCTTCGTTACAAGGTACAATTAACTTCTTCTCAGTAGTACGTGAAAACAAACTAACTAAATTATTACGTGTTAGACACACTGGCAAAATCTCCTGGTGCGTCCGCTCGGGTATGTGACAGCCGATGCAGTCACACATTCCACTCTCTTACAGTATTTTTAGTAGCAATTAGCTTATGATTGAACTAAAATGTGGTCACAAACTGGACACTATGCGCGTCCTATCGAAATTTTCCTTGCAATTCGTCACTTACTTTCTCAGTCTACCACTCTGCCTCGTCAGACAACTTAAATATTGTTCAAAAAACTACAGTAATAGGAAAAAGGAGAAGTTCCATTTTCTTATTACCTGAAAACAGAGCAAGTCATAATAAGCCGTGAAGTGATTACCTATTCTGTTCCGCCTTTTTGATGTTAGTAACAGTCACAAGCTTAATGAATCCGCAAGTATTTATCCTCATAACAAAACAATGTAACTCTTTACTGGATGCACTAAATGAGACATGCTTTATAACACAGATTCCTCTACTCAAAAAAATGTGTGTGATATGTTACGGGACTTAATTGCTAAGATCACCAGTCCCTAAGGTTACACACTACTTAACCTAAATTATCCTAAGGACAAACACACACACCCATGGCCGAGGGAGGACTCGAACCTCCGCTGGGACCAGCCGCACAGTCCCTGACTGCAGCGTCCTAGGCCGCTCGGCTAATCCCGCGCGGCGGCTCTACTCATTAAGTTCAGAACTTTACATGACATTTAATACAAATAGTACACTTCAACATTTCAATCACTTCAACATGTGCACCCCTGGTAACTCGCAAAACATCAAGCTGGTATTGAGTCTCTTACCACACAGTCTGCAACATGTCTGGTGTGATTGTGCCAATGGCAACTGTGAGGGGTTGTTACAGTGTCACAATATCAGGAACTGCTGTTTTGTAAACTACGTCTTTGTTTGCCCCCGGTAGCTGAGTGGTCAGCGCGACAAAATGTCAATTCTAAGGGCCCGAGTTCGACTCCCAGCTGGGTCGGAGATTTTCTCCGCTCAGGGACTGGGTGTTGTGTTGTCCTAATTACCATTTCATCCCCATCGACGCGCAAGTCGCCGAAGTGGCGTCAAATCGAAAGACTTAGACCCAGCGAACGGTCTACCCGACTGGAGGCCGTAGTCACACGACATTTACATTTAACTACACTCCTGGAAATTGAAATAAGAACACCGTGAATTCATTGTCCCAGGAAGGGGAAACTTTATTGACACATTCCTGGGGTCAGATACATCACATGATCACACTGACAGAACCACAGGCACATAGACACAGGCAACAGAGCATGCACAATGTCGGCACTAGTACAGTGTATATCCACCTTTCGCAGCAATGCAGGCTGCTATTCTCCCATGGAGACGATCGTACAGATGCTGGATGTAGTCCTGTGGAATGGCTTGCCATGCCATTTCCACCTGGCGCCTCAGTTGGACCAGCGTTCGTGCTGGACGTGCAGACCGCGTGAGACGACGCTTCATCCAGTCCCAAACATGCTCAATGGGGGACAGATCCGGAGATCTTGCTGGCCAGGGTAGTTGACTTACACCTTCTAGAGCACGTTGGGTGGCACGGGATACATGCGGACGTGCATTGTCCTGTTGGAACAGCAAGTTCCCTTGCCGGTCTAGGAATGGTAGAACGATGGGTTCGATGACGGTTTGGATGTACCGTGCACTATTCAGTGTCCCCTCGACGATCACCAGTGGTGTACGGCCAGTGTAGGAGATCGCTCCCCACACCATGATGCCGGGTGTTGGCCCTGTGTGCCTCGGTCGTATGCAGTCCTGATTGTGGCGCTCACCTGCACGGCGCCAAACACGCATACGACCATCATTGGCACCAAGGCAGAAGCGACTCTCATCGCTGAAGACGACACGTCTCCATTCGTCCCTCCATTCACGCCTGTCGCAACACCACTGAAGGCGGGCTGCACGATGTTGGGGCGTGAGCGGAAGACGGCCTAACGGTGTGCGGGACCGTAGCCCAGCTTCATGGAGACGGTTGCGAATGGTCCTCGCCGATACCCCAGGAGCAACAGTGTCCCTAATTTGCTGGGAAGTGGCGGTGCGGTCCCCTACGGCACTGCGTAGGATCCTACAGTCTTGGCGTGCATCCCTGCGTCGCTGCGGTCCGGTCCCAGGTCGACGGGCACGTGCACCTTCCGCCGACCACTGGCGACAACATCGATGTGCTGTGGAGACCTCATGCCCCACGTGTTGAGCAATTCGGCGGTACGTCCACCCGGCCTCCCGCATGCCCACTATACGCCCTCGCTCAAAGTCCGTCAACTGCACATACGGTTCATGTCCACGCTGTCGCGGCATGCTACCAGTGTTAAAGACTGCGATGGAGCTCCGTATGCCACGGCAAACTGGCTGACACTGACGGCGGCGGTGCACAAATGCTGCGCAGCTAGCGCCATTCGACGGCCAACACCGCGGTTCCTGGTGTGTCCGCTGTGCCGTGCGTGTGATCATTGCTTGTACAGCCCTCTCGCAGTGTCCGGAGCAAGTATGGTGGGTCTGACACACCGGTGTCAATGTGTTCTTTTTTTCCATTTCCAGGAGTGTATGTCTTCCACAAACCCCAAAGAACGAAATCTAGACGGGTAACGTCTGGTGATCTCAGGGGCCATGGAACTAAACTGTCTCTGTTAGTCCACGGTTGGAGAATGTTCATTATGAAAACCGCAGTCTTTTAGAGACCAATGAGGGGGAGTGGCACTTGCTCAACGACGATAGTGTCTTGCATATTTTGCAACTGGAGAACGGCATAATTTACTAACATGACTAGGTAAAGATATACACTTATATTCCTTTCGAGGAAGAAAAATGGGCCATTCTCTCAATCGCACATTAACCTTTGGACTACCCCGAAGGTGTTCTCGTACAAGGATTTTCTGTTTCCCAGATCCAGCCATTATGGGGTTAACTGAGCGGCAGAGATAAAATGTAGCCTCATCGTAAAAACACACACGCTTCAAGAAACCATTGTCCTCACCCAAACAATTCAGCATGTACGTTGCAAGTTGTTCACGTTTTGAGTGATGATTTGGTTGCAATACCTGAACAGTTTGGATCTTGTACGCATACAATTTAAGACGACTGCGAACCACTTAATGCACTGTACTCGCTGGTACTTGAAGCTCCCACGAAGTTTGTCTAATCGATTTTTGTGGAGATTTCGTGAATGCAGTTTGAACTGCATGCAACAGTCTCCTCCGAAACTGATGGCCCGCCAGTGCTTATTCGTTTTCGAACCAACCACACTGCTAAAAAAGTTTCCATCCGTATTATCATTAAATTGACATCGTGTGCTTTCTTTCCATAACGGGACACAATCTTTCCCTGCATGGTAATCGATGATTTTGTTTCTGCTACCCACACTGCACACTGAGCTTTCTCCTAGGGAAGCCAGTTTTACGATATAGCTCACACAGCGGTCCTTGTAGGGAAAGTATCGAATAAGAGACAGCTGTACGGAATGGATCCCCAGTAGACTTGTAACAAAAACAAATGTTACAATGTTTGCAGCTGGAGTGATATGGGACTCCTGATACGTCTAGATACGACACATACGTAAGCACCCTCTCTGATCACATGTATACATTCATTTCCATTGTGCATTCCGACACACATGGGCAATTCCAGCAGCACAATGCGACATCCTAAATTTCCAGAATTGCTACACGGTCGCTACAGGAATACTTTTCTGAGTTTAAACACTTCCGATGGCCAGCAAACTCCCCAGACATGAACATTATTGAGCATATCTGGGATGCCTTGCAACGTGATATTCAGAACAGATCTCTACCCCCTCGTACTCTTACGAATTTATGGACAGCCCTGTAGAATTCATGGTGGCAGTTCCCTTCAGCACTACATCAGACGTAAGTCGAATCCATGCCACGCCGTGTTGCGGCACTTCTGCGTGCTCGCGGGGCCTTATACGAGTTTAGGCAGGTGTACCAATTCCCTTGGTTCGTCGGTGTATAATAAATATTTAATCTTGAGATCAGGTTAACGTTTATGGACACGCTGTATTATATTGTTTTTCGTAAAACCAAAACGACACTCCTCCTAAGACCATATAATTCGCTATAACTCAGCACTGAAGTGTTTCAGGAAAGTAGTTAGCAAGGAAACTGATTTTGCAGTAACGAGATCACGATAGATAATGGGATCCCGCGATTAATTTCGTAGAAACTAGCTATAGACATCATTAATTAGACTCAGAGGTCACCTATTTGCATTTTCTGATGAATCTAGTGCACTACCCTACCTGTTTTTGGGAACATCATCTAAGAGAGCTTCACAGATGGGAAGAAACCCTATACGCCGATTCACTAAGGTAATGCAGGAAGGGATCATCTTCACTAGCAAAGTCTACAGTGGGACGGCTTGACCAGTATACTTTACTGTACGTCACCTACACCACTCTCTACAGAATCACGATTCAACTGAAAAACGTATATGGAAGTTCAAATGAGCAGAATTTGCAAGGGCTGCTTTCCCTGCCGTTGTCAAGTTCAGTGAGCTGGAGTCGCTGCTCCTTTGTTAAGTAGCTCCTCTACTAGCTTCTCGAGATTGATTTCATTCCATTCCTGTCCTCTGGCAGGACGGGCAATCGAATCCGTGTCCTTCACATCGCCGCCAGCTGAGCATATATATATACACTCCTGGAAATGGAAAAAAGAACACATTGACACCGGTGTGTCAGACCCACCATACTTGCTCCGGACACTGCGAGAGGGCTGTACAAGCAATGATCACACGCACGGCACAGCGGACACACCAGGAACCGCGGTGTTGGCCGTCGAATGGCGCTAGCTGCGCAGCATTTGTGCACCGCCGCCGTCAGTGTCAGCCAGTTTGCCGTGGCATACGGAGCTCCATCGCAGTCTTTAACACTGGTAGCATGCCGCGACAGCGTGGACGTGAACCGTATGTGCAGTTGACGGACTTTGAGCGAGGGCGTATAGTGGGCATGCGGGAGGCCGGGTGGACGTACCGCCGAATTGCTCAACACGTGGGGCGTGAGGTCTCCACAGTACATCGATGTTGTCGCCAGTGGTCGGCGGAAGGTGCACGTGCCCGTCGACCTGGGACCGGACAGCAGCGACGCACGGATGCACGCCAAGACCGTAAGATCCTACGCAGTGCCGTAGGGGACCGCACCGCCACTTCCCAGCAAATTAGGGACACTGTTGCTCCTGGGGTATCGGCGAGGACCATTCGCAACCGTCTCCATGAAGCTGGGATACGGTCCCGCACACCGTTAGGCCGTCTTCCGCTCACGCCCCAACATCGTGCAGCCCGCCTCCAGTGGTGTCGCGACAGGCGTGAATGGAGGGACGAATGGAGACGTGTCGTCTTCAGCGATGAGAGTCGCTTCTGCCTTGGTGCCAATGATGGTCGTATGCGTGTTTGGCGCCGTGCAGGTGAGCGCCACAATCAGGACTGCATACGACCGAGGCACACAGGGCCAACACCCGGCATCATGGTGTGGGGAGCGATCTCCTACACTGGCCGTACACCACTGGTGATCGTCGAGGGGACACTGAATAGTGCACGGTACATCCAAACCGTCATCGAACCCATCGTTCTACCATTCCTAGACCGGCAAGGGAACTTGCTGTTCCAACAGGACAATGCACGTCCGCATGTATCCCGTGCCACCCAACGTGCTCTAGAAGGTGTAAGTCAACTACCCTGGCCAGCAAGATCTCCGGATCTGTCCTCCATTGAGCATGTTTGGGACTGGATGAAGCGTCGTCTCACGCGGTCTGCACGTCCAGCACGAACGCTGGTCCAACTGAGGCGCCAGGTGGAAATGGCATGGCAACCCGTTCCACAGGACTACATCCAGCATCTCTACGATCGTCTCCATGGGAGAATAGCAGCCTGCATTGCTGCGAAAGGTGGATATACACTGTACTAGTGCCGACATTGTGCATGCTCTGTTGCCTGTGTCTATGTGCCTGTGGTTCTGTCAGTGTGATCATGTGATGTATCTGACCCCAGGAATGTGTCAATAAAGTTTCCCCTTCCTGGGACAATGAATTCACGGTGTTCTTATTTCAATTTCCAGGAGTGTACTTTATGGTTATCTAGCTTTTTGACAGTAGTATTGAATAGTAGGTTAAGGTTCTAGTCGGTATAGATAGATTTTTAGCGTATACAATTGACTGAAAGCCCAGTTGTATAATTTTAGGGCTGGAGTTTTTTTAGTGTCGTTACTGTATATTATTTTGTTCATACTGAGAATTAATTCCGATTCGGTGCTTAACTTTAACTTTTTGGGAAAAGAGGCATTGTTATTATCCCCATTTGGTGTTCTTCGGGTGGTATCTAATACTGATTTCTTTTACGACTGTATTTTAGTTTATTTATATTATTCCGACAACCATTTCCTCGAGAACTACAGGTAGGCAAAATACTTGAAATGTCTTTCGTTAATTTTCTATTCAGTAATTTGCGGAAGAAATTGTGTTTAATAAACGACGTTTTCTGGTATAATAAGCCCATGACTCTACAATCCTGAATCAAACCCACACCACCGACGTGGTGTATAAATTTGACTACGTTGCATAAGTAATTTCCTCCCATCGTTCGTTTTTCTGTTAAATGAAGTCCATTTCTTTCTAAATCTTCAACACAGACTACTTAACTCAGAAGAAAACATCCCAAGCATCCATAGACGATCGTGATGAAACATGGCGGGTGTGCAGTACGCCGCGCCGGATCAGCCGAGCGGTCTGAGGCGCTGCAGTCATGGACTGTGCAGCTGGTCCCGGCGCAGGTTCGAGTCCTCCCTCGGGCGTTGGTGTGTGTGTTTGTCCTTAGGATAATTTAGGTTAAGTAGTGTGTAAGTTTAAGGACTGATGACCTTAGCAGTTAAGTCCCATAAGATTTCACACACATTTGAACATTTTTTGAACAGTAATGCAGTACGTATCTATTCGTTGGTGCCCAGTTTCACTTTCAAGAGGTAAAACACGTCGCAAAAAGTAATTTTGCGTAATAGCTTTGGAAGGAATACCTTTGAAACGATGATATATAAAAGTATTCCTCCTATTAAAGTTGATATGTGAACTGTATAATCGAATTTTGTAATAATCTGAAGTGTTTCAAAATGCCCCACCACCATTAATTAATTCTAAAAATGAAAACTTTTGTTACAGCATATACTAAAGAAGCTTTCAACTTAAACACACCCAGGTGTAATGCAGCTGACTTCTGAAACAGCACTCTCATACTAGAACAGCACTCATTACGACTAGGTATGTAGTGTGAAAGATCAACAAAGTGAGGGATCTGTTGTGATTTAACTTGTGAAATGAACAGTAAGCATTGAGAACACACAACGATTTGAAAAGGAGGAAATTTTTGGAAATTTGTGGTAAGGTCTTATGGGACCAAACTGCTGAGCTCATCGGCCCCTAAGCTTACGCACTACTTAATCTAACTTCAACTAACTTACGCTAAGGACATCACACACACAGATGCCCGAGGGAAGACTCGAACGTACGGACCGTGACCAGTCGCCTCAGACCGCGCAGCTACCCCGCGCGGCTGCAAGGGAGGTGTCAGTCTTCTGACTGGTTTGATGTGGCCCGCCACGAATTTCTCTCCTGTGCCAACATCTTCATCTCAGAGTATCACTAGCAACCTACTTCCTGAATTATCTGCTGGGTGTATTCCAACCTCTGTCTTCCTCTACAGTTTTTGCCCTGTATAGCTCCCTGTAGTACCATGGAAGTCAGTCCCTGATATCTTGATAGATGTCCTATCATTCTGTCCCTTCTCCTTGTCAGTGTTTTCCACATATTCCTTTCCTTTCCGATTTTGCGCAAAATCTCCTCATTCCTTACCTTATCAGTCCACCTAATTTTCAACATTCTTCTGTAGCACCACATTTCAAATGCTTCGATTCTCTTCTGTTCCGGTTTTCCCACAGTCCATGTTTCACTACCATACAATACTGTGCTGCAAAGGTATGTTCTGAGAATTTCTTCCTCAAATTAAGGCCTATGTTTGATACTAGTAGACTTCTCTCGGCCAGGAATGCCCTTTTTGCCATTGCTAATCTGCTTTTGATGTCCTCCTCGCTCCGTCCGTCATTGATTATTTTGCTGCCAAGATAGATTAAGTTAGTTAAACGTGGGAGTTTTACAGTTAAGTTAGTTAAAACGTGAAGGAATATTGGGAGGCGGAAGTCGTACGTGTACAACATTCTGTCGGAAGGCCGATGTGGCAGAGCGGTTCTAGGCGCTTCAGTCCAGAACCGCGCTGCTGCTACGGTCGCAAGTTTCGAATCCTGCCTCGGGTATGGATGTGTGTAATGTCATTAGGTTATTTAGGCTTAAGTAGTTCTAAGTCTACGGGACTGATGACCTCAGATGTTAAGTCACATAGCGCTTGGAACCATTTGAACCATCTGAACATTCTGTTGCACAGCTCGGTGGTATGGTACCATGATGCAAATGGGTCGGCGGAGCGCTAACTTAAGCAGCACAAAGGACAACGTTTTAACTAAGTCACCGACCAGTACAGTACGTGACAAGAAGCAGTTCCAACACACCAGTTTGTTAACATCGAGGACGGTAATCGGGTCAAATGGTTCAAAATGGCTCTGATCACTGTGGGACTTAACTTCTGAGGTGATCAGTCCCCTAGAACTTAGAACTACTTAACTAATCAAAGGACATCACAAACATCCATGCCCGAGGCAGGATTCGAACCTGTGACCGTAGCGGTTGCGCGGTTGCAGACTGTAGCGCCTAGAACCGCTCGGCCACTCCGGCCGGCTAATCGGGTTACGCCTCCTGATCAACGTCAGAATGTTCTAACGAGGAAGAACCACAAACATCAGCGTCAGTTTGTACTCGCCACTGTCATCGTTGTCATCATAATAGTACCTTAATGCAGGTCGTCGCCTAGGAGGTGCCAGACGGACGCAGCCACGGTAGTCATAGATGTCTCTATTGTCGGACACCGTCAACAGGCAGCCGCCTCTAATGGGAGCTATCGCCTGGGGTGTGATGCGTAACGCACTGTCGTCATCGTGCTGGGGCGCTGCCTCCACAAACACTCTAACAGGAATTTTTGGACAACATGGTTATGGAGAGAAGCAGCGATTAGTATGATTAATCAATAATTCAAAAACAATCGTATTTATTATTATACCGCCAACCGGTTTCAACCCGACGTAGGGGTCATCTTCTGGACGTTTACACCATTGATCGACTGCTGGTGGTGTCACTACATAACGGCAGGAAACTATCTGTAGACAGAAGTGACACCACCAGCAGTCGACCAATGGTGTAAACGTCCAGATGATGACCCTTACGTCGGGTTGAAACCAGTTGGCGGTATAATAATAATGTTAAATGCGATTAAGACTGTTTTTCAATTATTGACCCGACAGGGGCCAGAGCCGGGGACCGTGGCTCGGCGACGCGACAGCCGCCGCTGTAGATCGTCGCTGAGACAAGGCACTGAGCTGTCCCACTAACTCCGCCGCCACGGCCCCCAATCTCGATCGCAACAGAGGCCCACAGCATACGGTTTCAGCTGTCGCGGTACGACCCGGCAAGGTCTTAGCGCCGCTGCCGAGGCAGCAAATTCTACTTACGCTAGCGTAGCTACAGTGGAAGCAGTAAGCGCACATGTGAGCGGCCCGCCAGCCACCTTCGTCGCCGCCGAGAACATTACGAGCGGAAGCAAATCTGGCCCACAGGGCCAAAAACCAATTTATTGATCTTTGAGCCGAGCGTGGCTCGCGCTCGTGCCATCTCTTATTTTCCATCCTGTTTCTTTTTGCATGCTCCCACCTCGTTATGTTAATTTCTCTTGTCACTGAGTTGCCGCTTTGTCTGCCCGTGAGCGGCAGCAACAGCGCCTATCAATATAGCCCTCACGTGTTATCTTTGCTCCACTGCTATTACTTCCCGGTTGTCGTCTGTTGTGGGGTGAGTTGGAACGTGCCAGGAGTGCAGTTCGGACCTACCAGTCGGGGAGTTGGAATGCAGCACCAGTTCAGTCGGGTTGGAGCAGTAGTGAGACCATGGCTCTCCCGACCGTTGCCGCCACCCATCACGTGAGCCGGGGACGGTCATCTTGGATCGTCGGTCGGTCGTCCCACCGGACGACGTGAAATGGCTCGCCGATCGCTTATGGGTTGGCTGTGTGTGTGTGAATCGACTCCCAATTTGTCTTCGTGATTGTACAGCCACTGCTTAGTGTCGTTCAAGTGTTCGTGCAAGTGTTTGTCAAACTGTGAGTGTAGTTGGTGTCATTTCTACTGACAACTTGTTTTAAATGTTGACGGCGTACTGGCAGTGAGTCGGTCGGTTGGAACGGATCAGCAAGCAAGTCTCCGCGCGGCGCAATCGGCCGGGCACACTGGAGGGCTCAATGCAGTGTCGGAGCGTATGGGGACTGTTCCGAGTGTTACGAGGTTCGTGGCTCACCGACCCAGGTCATGAAAGTTAAGTGGTGATTTGATTACCGAAGCCACGTTTGTTCACGTTGTCCCCTTAGTTCGTGGTTCGCTGTTGGCGGTATTCCTGGGAGCAACAGCGAGTATCCGGGTTGAAGATTTAGCCGCCTTGTGGTGGAATTAACTATATTTGTCGGTTTGAAATTCAAGTGCACCAGCGGAATTTCCTGCCTTGTGGCCGTTAGTGTTCCGGTTACCTGCACTGGCCACTGACGTAAATTCAGGCAGTGTCTTTTTCTCACCTGTTGTCGCTGTCCATCGTGGTGTGTAGTTTTTGACAGCTTAATGTATTTTTGGTTGTGGATGGCTATGTCTGTAACGTTTTGGCTTTGGAATTCTCGTATACTGTTTGGTGGTTAGCAAGTTGTTTGTCAGTGGGTCCCTGACTGTCTCTTGGTTGTGTTTCCAGCGGATCCAGTATAGTTGGACCGACTTCTTGTCTCACCTAAGCGAACGTTTAGATTTCAAGGACAGATAGAGCACCTGAAAATTTCTTAGCGCCGTTGCCTATACTGCATTTCTTATTGGCGTTTGTGTTTTTTTAATTGCTCATAGTCGACGGTTGGGGTGTGCTTGGAATTGTGTTTTTAAAATCAAAGGCCTTCAGCCGTTTTAAAAGTAAGTTTTCTATATTGGGAAAGTCTTACCTTTTGGAAGATAAAGCTGGATAAAGCTGTGGGTTTTATGCCTGTTGAAAATTTATTCTAGTGTATTGTTTTTAAAAGCATCGGCCTTCAGCCACTTGAAGTTTTAAGGTTCTTACTTATCAAGTATTACTTTCTTTCAAAAAAAGCTGTGGGCCTTCTGCCTGTTGAAAATTTACTGTAGTTCTGTTGTTCTTAAAGTGATGGGCCTTTAGCCGCTTTAAAATTTTGGATTCTTACTTTTTAAGTTTTACATCACTTGGGCTTAAGTACTATTTAAGGTTAAAGGCTTTGGGCCTTCTGCCTTGGAAAACTGGTTGCAGTTTTTCTTTAAGTAAAGGCCTTCAGCTGTTTTGAAGTAAGGTTTCTTATTGGTCGTAAAGCTTGGGCGTACTGTCTATTGAATGGTTATTGTAGTTATGTTGTTTTAAGTTTATGGGCCTTCATCCGCTCTTGGAATTAAAGACGTTTTTCTGTCGATAGTCAAGCTTAGAAGTTGCGCTGTAATGTTTAGACAACTAACCGGAGGTACACACGACTTTTACAACCTAATAAGTCGGCAATGGCAGAGCACTGTATTGATAATGGTCACAGTGTGTTGTATGACAACGTCGAAATTTTGGCAACTACATCATCCTTTTGGGAATCGATAGTGAAGGAGGCGATTGAAATTCGCTTGACGACGAATTTAATTAATAGAGATAGTGGTTTCAATCTTGATAACTCATGGAATCCGGCACTTGCTGTAATAAACTCACAAAGATGTCGTCACAATGCAGCTCACAGTGATATATCGATATGCCAACACAGATCAACTGCGGAGTCATAGATACAGCTCGCGCATTATGCACGTCTCTGCCGCCGACCAACGTCTCTGGCGCATTTGCACCTGTGGCCGCATGCGCAGTCGCGCGGTACACGAGTATAAAGGGACGAAGCGAGCACTGGAGCGGCAGTCTTGCGGCTCACTCTGAAGATGGCTGAACGTTATACAGCCGAAATATTAGAAGAAGAAGAAGAAGAAGATGATGAAGATTTCTTGCGGCTGCACACCCGGAACTTAATGGAACAGTCTTTGCGCCGCCAAAACCTGAAGATGCACATCAGGATTTAAGATTTCTGTGGATTCCCCCTCATCAACCTATGTGATCGCCTATCACTAACAGATCAATTCTAAACATGTGATTTCCGTCTAATGAGGTGACCATTGGCGGAAACTTACAGCAAGGTACTCCTTTCTCGTTTGTTGTGCAAATGATAATTTTTTATTTGGCATTCAGCATAGGTTAACCACTTAACCATCAAATTAAACTGTTTAGCCCTCAACAGTCACACTGTTCTGCGATGAATAACTACCAAATTGATTGTTTGTGAAATATATAATGTACAAAATACCGTGAAATTCCGCGGTTGACATTTTTTCCGGTGCCTTCGCTCACGTCCTGAGAGAGGGCAGCCTTGTTGTTCTTTGAAGGCATTTAATTGCACACGTGGCTCTCCGCTGGGTCTTTCGTTGCTCACTATTCCGGAACCTAAAAGGGGCACGTTTCGAGCACGGTGGACCGGTCACCGTGTTGTGGTTCCGATCGTTTGATGTGAATAACGAGTCTGCGCCGTTTGAAGAATCGCAGCGTTCGTATGGCTTCTTGGTCCTCGGCTGCATGTTCTGAGTCCGCACACCTCCTGTTTCTGTTGCCTGGGTTGGCGGATGTGGTCCTGCTAGCATTCGTTTTTCACCAACATCCGACTTTGACTGGCGGGCATCTCGTTTTGCGTGTGATTAGGGGCTGGATACGATTCGCGAAAACCGCTATTCTTATTGTTGAGCCTGTCTCACTGAAATTTATTTTGCGTTTTCGCTTACGGCTTTGCGTAGCTTTCGATAGTTACCGTTGTTTTAACATCCATTCTTAATGTGGTGACTGGAACAAGCCTGAGTTATTCTTAAGACATTTGTCAGCACTGTTCACGTTTCGACCTGTATCAGCTCCATTACTACCCGATTTAGCAGAGAGATTGATTCTTTAAAATCGTACATGTGTCTTATTTCGAACCTCCGTAGGTTCAAACGTTACTAAATTTTTCGTATGTAAGGCATCTGTGTGTTGATCTTTAAAACTGAATGTGCGTTTTTCTGAATGTTCAGATGTTCACACAGTATCAAAATATTTGTGTGTAGAATTGTCTGTTTACCTTGAGGCTCTTACAGATTAAACGTTCACAGTTTCTTTTGTTTTAAAGTTATTATACGAAGACTAAAGATATCTGTAGGATCTGTAATTTATTTCTGTTACATAATTTTTACGTATATACTTTGTATGTTTTTGCAACTGTGTGATGCATGGGCTCAGCTCAAGTTGGTAACCTAATGTTGGCTAATCCATTCGTTTTCAGCTACCTGTGATTGCTTTTAAAACCTACTTTAGAATTCATTCTTTTCAGTTATTATGCAAATTATTGTTTAAAACATTCGTTTTCTTAGCGATTACTGAAGCTGACAACTGCTGAACTTAAAATGTTTTCAGAATTTAAAAATTTTCATTAATTGTTTTTCCAATGGTGATTATTCTAAAATATTATTCTCAACAATTGTGAGTAGTCTTTTGAGTGCCTCCCGGTTAAGCACTCTAATGTTTGCAAGATCTGATATATTCCAAAAATTTTGGAACATATAAGACGTTTGTGTTTGCACACCCGACACCTTAGCACTTCTGTTTCCACCCTTCCTACCATTTCACAAAAATTTTTCACTATTAACGAAAATAGGAAGTTTTCTTAATTTGTAATTATCAAGTAATTAAATTTTTATCTACAATAAATGTTTGTAAACGGGTCCGTGTAGCCACAGCTCTTTGATAAACGAGAATTATGTTAATTCCAATACTTTATTTACTAAATGATATCACTCAATATAATTTTGATAATTAATTATTAAAAAAGGTGAACGCGCCGTCTTTATAGGGCTGTGGTTTGACTTTAAAACTACTAACTAAAATAAATCTTATCGAACATCTAAAACCTGGCTTATGATTCTGTAGAAACGACCAGTAACACTGGTATGGAGTGATACATATTTCACTGTACAGACATGTCACGAAACCAAGGTAATTAAGGTCTGTCTGGTTCAAACCAATCATAGTCTTTTACTTTATTTACAGTTGTTTTCCATTCCTTTTGACACTGGGACCAGGCTTCCCTTTTAATATGATGTAAAGTGTCGGTGAAAGTTAACTACACGTCAAGAAAAATTCTAGGTGTAACAGCTTTCTTAGTCAACTGGTATACTGTTTCGTTAAACAGAATGTCCACATGGCCATTTCTTCACATACATGTATATAGGGTGATTAGCTGCCCCTACTTATGGGTCTTATGTAACTTGCAATGCCTTCAGAAACCACGTGTAAGATGACAGGGGTCAAATATACAGAGCGAGAGGCTATTTACAATTTGTACAGACACCAGACGGCAGTTATAGGAGTCGAGGGGCATGAAAGGGAAGCAGTGGTTGGGAAAGGAGTGAGACAGGGTTGTAGCCTATCTCCGATGTTATTCAATCTGTATGTTGGGCAAGCAGTAAAAGAAACAAAAGAAAAATTTGGAGTAGGCATTAAAATCCAGGGAGAAGAAGTAAAACATTGAGGTCTGCCGATGAAATCGTAATTCGGTCAGAGACAGCAAAGGACCTACAAGAGCAGAATGGACAGTGTCTTGAAAGGAGGATATAAGATGAACATCAAGAAAAGCAAAACGACAAAACGACGATAATGGAATGTAGTCGAATTAAATCGGGTGATGCTGAGGGAATTAGATTAGGAAATGAGACACTTAGATGCGTTTTACTACTTGGGGAGCAAAATAACATGATGGTCGAAGTAGAGAGGATATAAAATGTAGACTGGCAATGGCAAGGACAGCGTTTCTGAAGAAGAGAAATTTGTTAATATGAAGTTAGATTTAAGTGTCACAGAGTCTTTTCAGAAAGTATTTCTACGTAGTGCAGCCTTGTGTGGAAATGAAGCATGGACAATAAAAGAATGCTGAAGAACATATGGGTAGATCACAAAAGTAATGAGGACGTACTGAATAGAATTGGGGAGAGGAGAAATTTGTTGCACAACTTGACTAGATGAAGGGATCGGTTGGTAGGACATGTTCTGAGGTATCAAGGAATCACCAATTTAGCATTGTAGGGCAGCGTGGAGGGTAAAAATCGTAGAGGGAGAACAAGAGATGAGCACACTAAGCAGATTCAGAAGAATGTAGGTTGCAATAGGTATTGGGAGATGAAGAAGCTTGCACAGGATGTAGTAGCATGGAGAGCTGTATCAAACCAGTCTCTGGACTGAATACCACAACAACAACAACTAGATTTTCGTATTCTGTCACTCACTACACGCGAACTATTAATGAGCAGGATGTTTTTGCAGGAAATTTAATTTAGTTCACTTTTGTATTGTGATGCGTTTTCGCTGGACGCCAAGGTTTTTGAGTTACTCACAAAAAACCTGTTTGAAGGTCACTTTTATACTTTTTTCATTGAAGAATTCGAGAACTATGGCATGTGAAAACGTATCCCAGTACAAAATTTAGCAGCATTAAATTTCCTTAAAAAAGTCCAGTTCATTTTTTCTGCTGGACTAATAACTTCTGTGTGGCGAGAGGGAAAGAATATGAAAATAATGAACGTGGTATCTAATTTGGTTGTGGGTGTCATGAAACGCAAATGCAGGTCAGCTGAATCATTGCGTACACTTTTTCTCTTTCCAGAGCACTCTGTTATTTCCTGGGATATGTCGGCAATAAGTTTATTGCTATGTCCCCCGATTACTGTCCACTGTGGGACTGTAAATGCTTTTTTGAATCAGAATAAATCTTTTCGGGTTAAAGAATACTTGATGGCTCAATTGAATGCTGTTGCTTCGGCTGTACAAGAAGAGACTGACGATGGAAGCTTGTACCATTCGTGGAGACCCGTTTATGGACAGAAGAAAGGAGAGATCTTCTGACGGGATTTTTGAATCTTCAATGTATATACGACAATCTTCGCTTCATTTTTCAGCGCGATAAATAAGTCACATTTCTTTCTGAGGCTGTGGTTTAAAATTTTCTGGTCTGTAGTACCGCGAAACTACCAATGACAATGGTACACTTGCGTCATCAGAATATGTGTGGAGATATCTATATGTCAGTTCTTTGTTTTCCTTGATGCTTTGCGAGGACTGCCAGAGATGCATATCCCCACGTTTGCAGACGCAGTTGGAAAATTGAGGTGTTAGCCGTGCCATCTGCAGGTGAAATTAGGAAGGCTGGCTGGTCGTCTGCGACCTACGATCGCAATACGGAACGTAGCACGCCAGGCGGAATGGCGTGTCGTCTGGAAATTCCGCTCGATTTGCGACGCTGGAAATGCGGCCGGGTGCGCCTTCCTCTCCCACACTTCGCTTCCCTGTCGTCTTGCTTGTCGCTCTCTCCACAGTCTGTGACAGCTTAGGCCGTAGCGGGGGAAGCGCGGAGGGAAACAGCAGACAAAGGCCCCGTCAAGTGATCAGATATTGCAGAGCAGTGCGCCGTGGGTGGGTGAAAGATCTCTCCCTGAAGAGTGCTTTGTGATTTGACAGCGAGTTCTCAAGCGGAATTCTACAGCCTATAGAACGCAGTATGGAATATGTGTTTTCTGGCGAATGACCCTGATTCAGCCTCTCCTGACGCCGGCCAAAAATAGCTTCGGAATTTTTGCGACGCTCTGGCTTCAGCCCATAGGTCTCCAATAAATACCACAGAGGCTTGTGAGTGGTGTTTGTGAGACACATAGGAGAGGGAACATCTATATAAACTATCGCCTCGAACCCTGGTGTTTGAAACGCATTTCACCCTTGCTCTGTATTAGAAACAAAGCGTTCGAAAAGCAGCCAATCCTTTGAATACTAACTCTGTAACTGTGTGTCGAATTACCTGCTCTTACTAGTGTAACACCCAGTGGTGGCTGTTGTGTAAGAGGACAAGAGCACATGAACACCCTAACTTAGGACACCTTGCAGATTTGTTGATTATTTTTCTTTGAATGCTGTTAAACGTTATCTAGATGCGGGAATCTGAAATATACGGCACTAAATCTATCGCGCTATGCTACGTTGCTCCTCTAGGCTCGGTGACACTTTGCACCAGGGTCATGAGCACATGTTCAGTTGTGCACGATTTAAGGAGTTTTTGCTCATGCACAGTGGGCGTGACGTAATCGCATTACGGGCCAAATACACACGGATTTGATAAAACAGCGTGCACGGTTCTTAGCGTGCACAGCTAGCCCCTACTTCTCAAGTTTACATCAATGACACCAGGTGGCAGCACACTGCAGCAATCTTTTATCCCCATTCGTTTGGCATGAATCTCGATATACGGTAGCCCATTCTTCAGATATGCCAGTTCACTCACTATATAGAAAAAGTAGATTGCTTTTGAATGAGATACTGTACATTAAGTTTAGGATTTTATCATACAGTAATCCATTTGATGTGCTGAGAACCACAAAGCACATCACAGCGGATTGTGAAACTATAGCATTTGGCCATGCTTCTGACAACTGTTGATCTTATGATAGGTCAGGTTTATCTGTACTGTAGGTCCACGTTGTATATATGGACATTCACGAAACGCTGTCTCGCTGGTTTCTCCTATATTCATTTAAATGTGAGATTGGTGTTCTTTTGGCCCTTATGGCTCTCAGCGCATTTGAATTCTAGTCAAGTGACCTTGCTAGTAGATAGTACTAGTTAAATTTAATCGTTTTCACGACCGGCAGTGTGCGTTTGGAGTTGGTTGTTTACTGTGCAGGAATCGGCTTTCCTGTGCAGAGTCAACGTGAACTCGGTGGAATCTGTTTTAAGTGCTAAAAGAAAAAAAAATTACCAGAAAAAGATTGCCGCAAAGCAACTAGGGCCTCCCAGACCTGATCCGTTCTCTGAGCAAGTGACGACACCTAATAAGCTTGACTGCAAGCGAACTTTTGACAAAGAAGTGTGCAATAAGCGTGAGTTGTGTGCGTGCAACGTAAGAATGTCGATTTTGAGCTCTGACGTTTATTCGCCATGCATGTACTAGGGATCCTGTACATCTGTCAAAACAAGTAGAAAAGCGTGGAAATTCCCGTTTACACAAAAATTCTAAATAGAGAGTAATAAGAGCTTCAACTTTATTTTGTTCTTGCCATAAACTGTACTTAATCATGTACAGAACAACAGAATGACACAGCAACAATTATTTCCTTTTTTAGACAAGTTATGCATATTATTATTACTATTATTATTATCATTATTGTTACTGACAGTGGCTGAAATTGTACAAATAAGTTGATAAGCAGACGCTATTACTTTCACCCTCTCATATTTGTCTGAATTTGAAAATTTGTGAACAACCACAATGTATACTTATGACCCAGTACTGGTGAAACCCTTTCGCACACACTATACAAATCTTGTGAGGTGTTATTTTTTTAAATCTTCTCCAAAATGCGACATTAATGAGTGAACTAAACAAAGAGGAATGCAAATCGTATCTGTTGGGTCACACAGAACTGCAATTCCGAGTTCAAGGTAAAATTACGGTCCACAGTTCCATTCGGACATGCATTTAACGAGTATAGAAACTTGAAATATATCGACACAAAAATTCTATCACTAACTGTCTGCTTAATCTATTTCACGAGAAGGCTCTTGAACCATCTTTTACATGTAGTATTGATTATGTAGTTCACTATAAGTCGCTAATTAATCACCAAATCAATCCTTCACGCTAGCGGTTACGAAAATATCCTGTTTCTAAATAAAGTAACATTTAAGGTAACCAAAGAAGTTAATCTGCAGCCGCACTTTCTTAACATCAATGTCACACAAGGATAGGTAAATATAAATGAATATACCCATTTCACGAACAATAAAACGTCAACCAACAGGAACTGAACGTTTGTCTTGAATGTTTACTGACGGTGTGATGGGACAGTTTACGGAAACAGTTTCGCCACAAACGCAAATCAGTACTGAAACTCGTATTTAATCGGAATATTTAATTTACGTCGATAAAATTGGTATACTACAGTTCTAGTGATTGTCAATAGATACGTGTTGCAGCCTTAGTGTTCTTTTACTTTTAATTGATGTTTGCATACGATCTAGCAGTGGGAAATGCTAGAACCGCGATGTAATGAGGGACGGAGAAAGACGGAAGGGCCTCTCGATTGTCGTTCTTCCACTTTATTTACTCAGCCTAACTGGTAATTACATGCTCTGTCTCGGTGACACTATTAGAGACGGTGTACAGTGGCTGGAAAGCTGTATTCAATAGTAGCTAAGTGTATAAGGTTGGTTGAGGTGTAGAAGACATACATAGCTATGGTAGGTGAAGCTTAATGGTGCCAGTTCGTGGAATACGGCAAGGCTACAGGTAGAGACGAAGTGAAAGGAGCCCGGGCCGGCGCCTTCGCACGCCCGGATGCCACCGCAGAGGACTCGGTGCCGGGTGCCGGGCGGGGGGGGGGGGGGGGGGGCACTGGCCACAGGGCGCAGACAGCCCAACACAGGGCAATGGCGTATTGACAATGAAGCCAGAGAAGAAAAAACAGTTGATAGACTTCTTTCGCCGAGCTGCGTCGGAAGGTTGGAGCGACAATTGTACCCGGCCTAGGCGAAGTACATTCTGCAGTTTCTGCAGGGCCGTCATATCGTTTCCCAGGAAGCTTCCTGTAAGGCCGGTGGCCGTTAAGCTGCCGAAAACATTTCACGGAAATACTGCTGGAGGCTGGACACCCGTTGACTGAGAATACTGTGGCGTCTTTCCTTAGTCATGTACACTACTGGCCATTAAAATTGCTACACCAAGAAGAAATGCAGATGATAAACGGGTACTCATTGGACAAATATATTATACTAGAACTGACATGTTTTTTACATTTTCACGCAATTTGGGTGCATAGATTCTGAGAAATCAGTACCCAGAGCAACCACCTCTAGCCGTAATAACAGCCTTGATACGCCTGGGCATTGAGTCAAACAGAGCTTGCATGGCGTGTGCAGGTACAGCTGCCCATGCAGCTTCAACACGATACCACAGTTCATCAAGAGTAGTAACTGGCGTATTGTGACGAGACAGTTGCTCGGGCACCATTGACCAGACGTTTTCAATTGGTGAGAGATCTGGAGAATGTGCTGGCCACGGCAGCAGGCGACATTCTCTGTATCCAGAAAGGCCCGTACAGCACCTGCAACATGCGGTCTTGCATTATCCTGCAATGTAGAGTTTCGCAGGGATCAAAAGAAGCGTAGAGCCATGGGACGTAACATATCTGAAACATAACGTCCCCTGTTCAAAGTGCCGTCAGTGCGAACAAGAGGTGACAGAATCGTGTGACCAATGGCACCTCATAACATCACGCCGGGTGATACGCCAGTATGTGCGTTCACCATGATGTTGCCAAACACGGATGCGAACATTATGACGCTGTAAACAGAACCTGGATTCGTCCAAAAAAATGACGTTTTGCCATTCGTGCACCCAGGTTCGTCGTTGAGTACACCATCGCAGGCGCTCCTGTCTGATGCAGCGTCAAGGGTAACCGCAGCATTGGTCTCCGAGCTGATAGTCTATGCTGCTGCAAACGTCGTAGAACTATTCGTGCAGATGGTTGTTGTCTTGTAAACGTCCCCATCTTTTGACTCAGGGATCGAGACGTGGCTGCACGATCCGTTACAGACATGCGGATAAGATGCCTGTCATCTCGACTGCTAGTGATACGAGGTCGTTGGGATCGAGCACGGCGTTCCGTATTACCCTCCTGAACCCACCGATTCCATATTCTGCTAACAGTCATTGGATCTCGGCCAACGCGAGCAGAAATGTCCCGATACGATAAACCGCAATCGCGATAGGCTACAATCCGACCTTTATCAAAGTCGGAAACGTGATGGTAAACATATCTCCTCCTTATACGAGGCATCACAACAACGTTTCACCTGTCAACGCCGGTCAACTGCTGATTGTGTATGAGAAATCGGTTGGAAACTTTCCTCATTTCAGCACATTGTAGGTGTCGCCACCGGCGCCAACCTTGTGTGAATGCTCTGAAAAGCTAATCATTTGCATATCACAGCATCTTCTTGCTGTCGGCTAAATTTTGCGTCTGTAGCACGTCATCTTCGTAGTGTAGCATTTTTAATGGCCAGTAGTGTAGATCCACAGGCGTACGCAACTTTGTGCATATGCAAAACAACTGTGTGTTGATTGGAACACGGTCTGTGACGTGAATTCGTCACAGTTGACGCCTGTTCAGTTCATCGAGATGTGTTGGGATTGGAGAAACAGTATTTTCGCTGTCGCATGGAGGGACGCTGCACAGTACACGATGTGACGTGCAGTTGGACTTGCAGTGCTTTCCGAGTTCTCAGCTGGTGGTTTTAGCTTTCCGGCGCAAACACCACTCGGAGCTTCCCGCAAACTTGCATATAGTGTGAGAAGCAGATATTCGGTCGTGAACCACAGAGGGATGCAACTGAATTTCGGTCGTGAACGGAGGGGGAGAACTGGTTTTGGAGTTGGAGTCTGGGTACAAAGATGAAACAGAATGAGAGGAGAACATGGAGGTACACCTTATGACCTTATTCTGAGGTGCGCTGGGCACTGCAGTTCGAGTTTTGGTTTATTGCGAACATTTGCGGCACCATAATTAACAATCTCTAGAGTGAATTTCCCCTACTTTGCTGTGTACCCACTGCAGCGATAATTATTTGCTTTAAGCACATTGTGGTAGTTTGTTTTGGGGTTCAGTTCACAATCACTGTCATTTGTATTAATCACAGTCACGTGAAGTAATAGATTCTTTTTTAAAGTCACAATTAAAGTCAAGTCACCACCCTGGCTCAACTTTGTCAGTTGTTGATCAGGACATTTCACTGTACGAAGACAAGGAAGAATATAATTACCGTGTTATTTTGATTTATGTTCAATTTAAGTCAAATTTTTATGAATAAATATATCGTCATATAGAATTCTATCTATTGTTCAAGTAGGCAAGATCCTTTGATCAACTTTAGTAGTTTTACTCACTTTTAGGAAAATAATGGGACTAGTCTTGGAGTAAAAAGAAAAAGATTAATACAGTGTATCGTTTTCTCTTCCACTTGAAACTTCCCCTTTGAACAATTTTACATAACTGTGCTTAACCTGACACACAATATTTTTTTAGCGCAACGCGATCTGACTTTCAACACACAATATTTTGTTAGCGCAACGCAATCTGACTTTCAATAATCTCTACAAGAGAATGGCCCTGACTAACATTAAACTATACCTTTCGAAAATCACTCACCTCACAAAAATCTTCGCTGCTCAAGCTACTGCAATACAGCGAGCGCCACTACTGCCAGCTAAATAAAAGATTCAAACTATGGAAGGCACTAACTACTGATAGGGATAGTTAGCAAATGAAAGATATTAATAGAGAACAAAGATGTATTTACCTTTATATCATCATATATATATATATATATATATATATATATATATATATATATATATATATATATATATATATATATATATATATATAGAGCAGTTCATGACAACTTCCAAAACTCCGCCATCTCTCTCCCCACATCCACCACTGCTGGCGGCTCACCTCCAACTGCGCAACGTTACGCGCTGTTCACAGCCAGCTGCCTAACACTACAATGGTTGAGTATTACAACAATGCAAAGCAGCCACAGACTGCACACGGCACAGCCGGTGATTTTCATACTGAGGTGGCGTTACCAATAAAAAAACCTAAACAGCCTACTTACATAGCCCCCATGCTCCCCACAAAAAATTTTACAAATTTTGTTGGGCACTGGCCAATACATATTTGTTAAAATTTTTCATAATCGTAATTACAATAACAAAGAAATCAAATGCACACACTTATTGATACAATGTTGGTCAAAAGCTAAAATTTTCTCACAGTCCATAAAGACAGTCCTGATCATTCATCACATTGCAGTGTTTTTCTCAAAGTCTGAGCAGTAAAAGAAAATGCACACGGAAGTAGTGGATTTCCATGCAGTCTTGAAGAAGTATCGTTGTCCTTCCAACGGAAAGACAGTGCTGACTCTTGACATGCAGGCAGGTAATGGGCCACAACAGAGCAAACCCACAGCGGAGTCAATCGAAGTTTTGAAGAGTATTGGTGGGTAGGTCATCACAGAGCAGACCCACTGTAGTCCTGGTAGAAATGACGGTACTGGTGGGCCACCAGAGGTGCAGACCCACTGTAGTCCTTGTAGAGATGGCCAGCAGCCATCTGTTGTGACTGTGCAGGTGCACAATCACCATTGAAGAGTCTTGCGGATAATTTAGCAAGTCCATAACCACCACTTGTGCACTCACAAAGTTTTTGGAATAGTCCTCAGAACCAGCAATGCTGTTATCCAGTCCCTTGCTGAATCATTAAAACATGTGCAAACACTATCACTCCCTACTTCTCACATATTGTGCATATGCTATGACCAACAGAAACGAGTGCAGTCAAAATATACTTAATTTGAAGACCTGGTGTCAATTACAATATTATAACATGAGAATACAATTACAAAGGTACAAAATACATTAGTAAAGAACATAACAATACAGATAACATTTGTAGTAAAACAGGCTTTACAAAAGAATAGAAAGAAACATATACATTAGTGTTACAAAAATAATGACATAAGTACATACATAAAAGATCAGAATAGCTTTTGAAACATCAACTTTACACATGAGCATTAAAATAGAACAGAATTACTAATGTCTAACATCTTTACAAAGTAAATAACATATTATCAATGCAAATTATATTTGAGGATAACAGTATTCCTCATCATAGTGAATGTAGCTTAGTATTAGAAAAATTCTACAACATAAGTCTTATCAGATATACATATAAATACAGGAAAAACATAAATACACAAGGGAACACAAACACATAGGGGGATAACACAATGGAAAGGACAGGGTTCGTTTTCAGTGTAACTTTTGGTACTGCAGTATTTTGCGAACAAAACCTTTTGTTTGTTCTTGGAGATCTCCCTTCGTTCGTCATTATTCCCAAAAAGTCCTATCTGTACCTCTTTTCTGTATTTTTTTCGTATAACTTCTAAATGCATTTCTTCCAATTCATCACAACGCAGTCTCTTATATAGTCTACCCCCTCTTAAGCTAACTTAAATCTACTGAGCTCAGACATTAAACTAAGGGACGAGGCAATGCAGCAACACATAAAACAATAAACGCAAACAGCAATGACAAAAATTGCAGATTTGCAAATGAAGCAGCATTTTAGAAATTAGCAAAGCAATTGTAATATTACAACTAATCTAAGGTAATGTGCAACAAATAATAACAAGAAATCATTAGTAAAACTGGCTTAACAGAATAATACAAAGTCAAATTCAATAACACTATGCCTGGCAAACAGCAGCAACTTATACCTAAACATGACATAGCTCAAGCAGAAAAAATAGTAGACTAAAGATAACAATGCAGATAAGGAAAATGTATAATCACATCTTAATGTCTAAGTAATTAAAGTGGTGCACCACAACAACGTATTGTAAAAAAAATATTACCATATACTTGAAAAGAAAATTATGTGTGCAGTTACTGTTACTAGTCCCTTCTTATTGTTCTTTCCTTTCCAAGTGCTCCTTTTTTTTTTTTTTTTTTTTTAGAATGTGGATTACAAAATTATTATTTAATAGATCTGTAGACAGAAAATATTTAAATTAGTACATCTATAAAATTTTATTTTAACCAGTGCTGCAGTGCAGCTAGAAACTAGATATTAAACAAAATGGGCAAAGCAAGGCGTGAAACGTCATTCACTAGCCATATGGCATTTCTCTCAATTAACACGACAATAGCCGTGAAATGTTTCTCATCGTTTTCAAGTTCGACCGTGTCGTTTTTGCGATGCTTTCTACAAAGGAACGTCAATAGCGATTATAATGGCCTCCCCTAATGGCTTTTTCTTCTACCTGTGCCGCTGGAAGGCTAATGGCCCCTTTTTTTTTTTTTTGTTTGGGCGGCTGTCGCCCAGGTGGGTGCCCGCGACGCATTACGTGCAGGTGGTCACTTAACTTTCGTACGGAAATATTTACGACAGCAGTTTCCACTACAATGGCAGTCTTAAATATTTCACAGGTCAAGAATTAGCGTTGCAAATCTGTAAAAACAAAATCCTATGAATATAACAGTGTCCAAAAAATTTTCGTCGGCATTGTGATACATTCACGCATTTACACACATTTCATAATTCTAAAAGTACGATTCTCGGTTTCCAACATACGTCTTCACAAGGCAGAGTTCCTAACCGTTACTCATTACTCCTTACCTTATTATACATATATATATTCGTCGACGCTTCTTTAATATTTCATTACATGAAATACGTAGCATAATCAAATTCCTCATATAGCATCAGCTTCTTGACCATAAACATACCTCAGCAGCACAAAACACATCGTCGTCGTCAAAATAACATCATAACACCTCAGTCAAATCTCAAAAACGTCGTAGCTTCCTCCAATAGTTTCAAAACCTAAAAAAATTCTCTGCTCATGTCTGTAGTGTCATTTACCTCAAACTTACTTTAAAAATCATGCTCCCTTACCAAATACATCATTCAAAGCTCTCATAGTATCACAATGGTTCTGAAAAAATATGAAGAGTTCACAAGGTACATACAAAATACAATTTCGTAAGAGTGAAGTTATCCAACTGTGTAATTACGTAAACATCTGTCACTGATGTAGTAAAAAAAATGTTTATCTCTCAGTTACATGATCAGATAGCTGTGTAATTTATGTGTTGGAGAAATATGGTACCGATGTGTAAAGTTGTATAAGCAAATACCATATTAGCTAGGGTTCCTTGTGGTTGCCACACACATGATACACAAAGTAAGCGTGTACCCCCCTGAGGATTAATGTAATTATACCCTCAGGTGTTACAGATTACAGCAATGGAATGAAATGTATCATGAAAAACTTTCTTTGTAATAAAAAAATCTTTAAAAATAAGTGTTTTAAGTATAAGATTAATCACTCAAATGCGTGTACTGTAGCGCTAAACTGTGCGTCTTGTCGCAACATAATCTCTGTCGAAGTGTCATAGTTATCGTCCTCCGAAAGCTAAGTTCTGCAGAAGTCAATGTACTTACCTCATGATAAACAAAAGTGAAATGCTTTGCGCATAGATATCATAGTTATTACGCTTATTGTTGTGATGAAGAAAGTACTGTGCTGTAACGTATTGTTGTGCTACGGAAAAGGCTGCCTCATTGTTGCTATACCACAAAAGTTACTACTAAAACATGTTTTACTTTCCAGAAGAATTCAGAAAAACTGTGCAGATATAAAACAGATACACCGCAAAAGCAACAAGGTGAATTGTGTCACACATTAGTAGCGTCGTGATATAGTCGTGTAGCTGTCAAATAAACTAACCACTGTGTCACCTGGTATCTCTCAGAAAGCACCTTGAATCCATAATGTATTTGCAAGTAAACCAAAATGCTGCATTAAAAAAAAGCAGATTATCTTTCAATAAACGGTTTTACATGTGCAATGTGGTGTAAACCTTTACTCTTCCTAGTACGCAGAGTTTCAACTTCAACGCAATTATCATGTGGTATACGTCGGATTCTGTAAGGTCCATTGTAAACTAGAAAGAATTTGTGACTCAAGTGTTTCTTCTTATGTGACAATGAATGAGCTTTAATGAGAACTTTCTGACCAATATACAATTTCTTTGCGTTTGCTTTTCCGTGTAGTTTTCTCCTTTTGTCTGCTGCAGATTTTATATTTTTAAGAGCCAAATCAATTATGTCTTTGTGTCGAAGTTTACGTGTGTTCGGGAAAGGTACAAGCTCTCTGATTCTGTTCGGTGGTTTTTCATTCTTCAGCACAAGAGTAGGTGGTAAAGCAGTGGAGTCATGAGGCATTTCATTCAGCACGTTTTGAAATAAGTGTAAATATCTGTCCCAATGCTGATGCTTTCTGTGACAATAAAGTCTGCAAAGCTTATTGATTTCTTTCATAATCCGTTCGGCGGGGTTACAATGTGGTGAATACAATGAAATAAAAACAGGTTTGATTTTATGGTTGCGAAGCATGCGAGACCAAACAGCAGATCTGAATTGCGGTCCGTTATCTGAAATGACTTTAGCAACGTGGCCAACTTCACGTAAGAAATTTTTAACAAAGGCGTTGGATACAGATCGTCCAGTGGCTTTACGTAACGGAGTGAAAGAAACAAATTTGGAAGTAAGTTCAACAGCGACTAGAACGTACGAAAATCCATTCGATGTTCTGACAAGGGGTCCCAATAGATCAACTGCAGCAAATTCTTTTAATTTAGAAGGAATAATAGGAAACAACGGAGCACGATGTGAGACAGTAGATGGTTTCGCCTTTTGACAAAGTTTACAAATAGACAAAACTCTTCGAATTCTCTTTTCCATATTGTTAAAATAACAAGTCGTTCGAAGAATATGATAACATTTTCGTGGACCAAAATGTGCGTAGCTGAAATGAATGTACCAAATGAGCTTATTAACAAAATCGTCAGGAATGCAAAGTACCCATAGCTTGTCATCAACAGTGCAGCGTTTGAACAGTATATTGTTTCTAACCAGATAATAATGCCGAATCTGTGTGTGTGTCTTTTCATGCCATTTGCTTTTGATGTCTTTCCAAATCGGATCTTTATCTTGTTCATGAGCAATGTCCTTTAAAGATGTGGTGATGAAGTTTTCAAAGGCGACTTTCTGAATGTAAAGAATACTGAAATTTTTCTCGAGGTTGCCTTCTGTGTTACTTTTCTCAAGCCCAGCCGGTGCGCGTGACAGTGCGTCCGCAACAATGTTCTCTTTGCCGGGAATGTAGACTATTGTGAAGTGGAATTCTTGCAGAAACAATGCCCAACGTTTTAACCTGTCATGATTTAATTTTGAAGACATAAGAAATTGTAATGCACGATGATCACTGTATACTTTTACGTGCTTACCAGAAAGAAAGAAACGGAATTTGTTAAATGCCCAAACGATAGCTAAAGCTTCTAATTCAGTAACGGAATAATTTTTTTCAGATTTTGTTAGCACTCGGCTAGCAAAAGCAATGGTTTTCTGAACAGTAGTGTCATTTTCTGTGGCTTCTTGAAATAAATGGGCACCAAGACCGACTTTAGAAGAATCCGTGCTAAGGCAGAAATCTTGTGACAGATCTGGATGAGCTAGAATTGGCGCGTTAAGTAGCGATTCTTTCAAAGAATTGAATTCCAACTGTGCTTGTTCGTCCCAGTTCCAAATAGTATTTTTTCCAGTGAGAGAACAAAGTTTTGGTGTAACAAGAATTTGCATATTCAGAAAACGACGGTAAAAATTTACGAGACCTAGAAAACTGCGGACTTGTCTTTTTGTGGATGGAACTGGAATGGCTCTGATTGCTTCTAACTTTTCAGGATCCGGCTGAATGCCTTCAGAAGAAATAATATGTCCCAAAAACCTCACCTTTGACCTACCGAATTCAGACTTTTCCAAGTTAACTGTAATTCCAGATTCTGCAAAAATACGTAACAAACTGTTGAGGATGCGATTATGTTGTTCCCATGAAGCTTCTGCTATTAGAATATCGTCCACATATAAGGTGATGTGACGTTTTAAGAACTCAGGTAATATGGAA
The DNA here is from genome assembly GCF_023898315.1 of Schistocerca nitens. Lineage (NCBI taxonomy): Eukaryota > Metazoa > Arthropoda > Insecta > Orthoptera > Acrididae > Schistocerca > Schistocerca nitens. Next base: position 1,187,112,226 of record NC_064614.1, on the reverse strand, counting down.
TTTAGCCCGCGAATGAATGCTGCTGAAGAAATGTTCAAACCAAAAGGAAGTTTCCGAAACTGATAACAAACGCCGAAACAAAGGAAAGCTGTGTATTTTCTACATTCTGGATGAAGTTCGATCTGATAAAAGCTGGATCTGAGATCAATGGAAGACAACACTTTTACACCATTAAAATTTTGAAGAAGTTCTTCCAACGTTTGCGGCCTGTCTGTTTCAGGAATAATGATCGTATTGATTTGTCTCGAATCTAAGACAAGCCTGATTGATCCATTTTTCTTCTCAACAACATGTAATGGATTGTTGTATGAGCTTACTGCAGGCTCAATAATGCCCTCGTCAAGCATAGATTGTATTTCTGTTCTAACACGGTCCCTATAATGCGCCGGAATTACGTATGGTCTAACACAAAATTTAGTATGCTCACGAACACGAAATTGGTATTGAAATCCCTTGATGGTTCCTGTTTTATGAGTAAAAACTGTGGAATGTGCTTGTAAAATCTCAAAAAGGTCCTGCCTATCAGTGTCATTACAATTCTCAATTCTTTGAATTTTATTCTGAATTAACTCATAAGTATCAAATGCGCCGTCGATATCACCCCTGTCAGTACTTGCAGAGTGATTGTTAGTGTCCAGTTCCGTCGAAAATTCCGAACTGTTGTCTAACAGGAGGTAAAGCCGATTAATTTCTTCGTCATGGTTTGAGAGCCAATCTTCAAAATTCAAAGCTACTGACTTACCTTCTTTTTCTAAACTTATTTCAGCATCGTGAAAGCTTAAGATTGCTTTGTATTTATTCAAAAAGTCTACTCCCAGTATAATTTCCGTCGACAATAATGGAACAATAAGAAAGTTCATAGATAAGCTGTGGCTTTGACAAAAGAATTCTAAGTAGGTTTGTTGGCGTACATCTACACTTTTTCCAAAGATTGCACCTTGTAATTTAATCTTACGTAACGGAAGTGTGGGGCAATCGTTCGATATGTTGCATTTTCTAAAAGCTGTTTCACTAATTACTGAAATGGGACTGCCAGAGTCAAGTACTGCCGTAAGTTTTACGTCATTTACTGTAATGTGAATCACAGGATATGCAATGTTGTTATGTTTTACGTCGTGTTCTTGGAGTAAGATGTCCCTAATGTCTTCCATTTTTACGTAATTACTTGCTACGGCAGCTGCGTCGTTAGTGTCACATGTGCGTTTCGTGGCTGCCAGCTGTATAAGTCACTGCCTATTGTCTCTTTGTTGGCGCGCGTCGTTATTGGGGTTTGGAGACCTAACTTCTACAAATTCACCGTGACGAGACGGCCCTGCCCTGTTTAAATCCCGCCAGTTCTGATGCAATTCAGGTCTGTCGTTACGATCACATCGTCTGTCGTCATGTTGGTAGTTTCTGTGGTTTCTTTCTTGTCGGTTAAGTGGTGGAGAATTTCTCCCTGAATCGTAACTGCGCGCTGGACCGTTGCGTCTAAAGTTATTCTGTCCCTCGTAATAATAATTGTTTTGGTTCCCATATTGTCTGTTTCTCTGATTGTCTCTGTGATAGTCATTACCGCGGAGAGGTGATCTTTCCCTGTAATTATTACTACTCTGCCAACGGTTGTTATACGGGTGGTGTCTGTTTCGGTCACGATTTGTGTTGTGAGAATAGCCTTGTCGCGTCCAGTTATTATTTCTTTCATCGCGGAATTGCGACGGATGTGATCTGTAATTGTTGTGCTCGTACGTTCCGCGATTGTCAGTGTCAATTTCCAGTTCTTGTAAGAGTCCTTGAAATGCTTCAATGTCGTCTTTGCAACGTCCTGCCAAAATAATATGTCGCAAATGTTCAGGCAGTTTGATTAAGCAAATGCGGATGAGTTCTGAGGGGCTGTATGGGTTTGACAGGTACTGATTCTTGTGCAACATGTCTTCAAAATATTTCACAAGACTGGAGAATTCAGATTGTTCGAAATGTTTCATCATTATGATGCCATGTTTTACTCGGTCTTGTGTGGCTTGAGACCAATATGCTGAGAGGAAGGCATGGTAAAATTCTCCTTCACTATGACAATCGTGAATGACCGAACGCATTCTTACAGCTGGTTCATTCTCTAAATAGCCACACATAAATTCTAATCTGTGTTCTAATGACCAGTTGGGGGGAAAACAATGAGAGAATTGATGGAGCCACGCTTGTGGATGAATGTCGTTGGCAGAATTTTTAAACGTTTTGAATTTACGTGTGGTAATGAACAGCTTATAGTCAAAGTCATCATGTCGACGAGTCGCATATCGGTCATTGTTACGTCGTGTCGGCGGTTCCATCTCAAAATTCGGTGTGCCTTGCCAATTTCTTTTATAATTTCCGAAGTGTCCTGTGTTATTATTTTGTGGTTGTTCCGTATTTCTATGTCCCTCTTCCCGTATTGGGGCGCGAGTGTCCTCTGAAATACGTAATTCTTGTATTACCTGTGTCAGCTGATCTTGTACTTCGCGGATTTCTCTTTTGTACTGTGTATTGATTTGATTTTGATTTTGTTTGAATTTTCTAATTTCTTCATACTCTTCTGTGTCATTAAAGACTACCGGTTTTGTGTCGTTCAGATTATCATCTACCTTCGTAGATAAGTTAGTGAACTGATCCGAAAGTTCGGCTACTTTCTCCGATAGTGAACACATTTCCTCAGTGTGTTTTTCTGAACCAAGTTTCAGAGTGTCCATTTGTGTTGAAATCGAATCTACTGTGTCCTTTAAGTTTTTTGAGTTTTTGCAAGTTGCGTAACCGAATCGGTAGATGCAACTGAGTCAATTTTAGCCGACAAGGTCTCATGATTTTCATGAACAATGGTTTGCAGTTCTTTTATGGCTGCTTCGTGATTCTGTAATGCATTTTCATGCCGCGAAAAAATAGGTTGAAAATGCTCACAAATTTGTGTTTTTACATCATTACAGACTTTTTGACATTTCGATTCAATATTATGTAACTCGGTAGTTAAATCTTCACGTGTTTGTTCAAGCTTATTTTCCACTGAGTCTAACTTTTGAAGCTTTTGTTCCATTGCGTCTAACTGTTGCTGTGTTTGACTCTGATTTTGTTCAAGCGTTGTGTCTAACTTTTGAAGATTTTGTTCCATTGTGTCTAATTTTTCAAGCTTTTGTCCCATTTGTTGCATTAATTGTAATAACAATGCACTGGTGTCTGAAACACGTTCCTCAGTGCTTTTCGGCAGTGAAGTTGCACCGGCAACATTCACATTTTGACAAGCAGAAAATGTGTCTTGACTTATTTGAGAAAACGGTGAGGACCCAAAACCTGAATCTACAGTATTTGTGAGATCGTCTCGTGTCATTTCGGATTCCTGAGCCGAGCTATTGCCGACCGATCGATCGATAATGCTTCCCTGTTCTCTAATTGTTTCGCTGTCTACACCATTGTTTGCCGCCCGCTCCATTTCCGTATGCACAATTACCAAATTATTACTTTGAACATCAGTTAATTCATTACTCGGTGGCGCTAACACACTGCTTTCGTCTTCGCTGTCATTTCTCAATTTACTTTGGAGCCTAGTATTACGTTTTTCACACGCCATTATTGTCACAGTATTTCACACGACAACACAGAAAAGCACAATTTGAAGATCAAAAATAAGAGAACACATTAACATAACACTGAAAATAATATCTAGTTAATTGCAGCTGCGAAATACTTGGTGCAAATCTACATGCATGCCACACCTGTTTTACTGTACAACAATGAAAAACTACAACTACAATGGAAATTCTCTCTACAATTACGCGCTAGCAATAAACAAAATCTACACTAATTACACAAACTACAAGAAAAAATCAGAAGATTCCAGTGAGGTATCCTCGGCTAAGGGTCGCCATATGAAACTTCCCCTTTGAACAATTTTACATAACTGTGCTTAACCTGACACACAATATTTTTTTAGCGCAACGCGATCTGACTTTCAACACACAATATTTTGTTAGCGCAACGCAATCTGACTTTCAATAATCTCTACAAGAGAATGGCCCTGACTAACATTAAACTATACCTTTCGAAAATCACTCACCTCACAAAAATCTTCGCTGCTCAAGCTACTGCAATACAGCGAGCGCCACTACTGCCAGCTAAATAAAAGATTCAAACTATGGAAGGCACTAACTACTGATAGGGATAGTTAGCAAATGAAAGATATTAATAGAGAACAAAGAATGTATTTACCTTTATATCATCATATATATATATATATATATATATATATATATATATATATATATATATATATATATATATATATAGAGCAGTTCATGACAACTTCCAAAACTCCGCCATCTCTCTCCCCACATCCACCACTGCTGGCGGCTCACCTCCAACTGCGCAACGTTACGCGCTGTTCACAGCCAGCTGCCTAACACTACAATGGTTGAGTATTACAACAATGCAAAGCAGCCACAGACTGCACACGGCACAGCCGGTGATTTTCATACTGAGGTGGCGTTACCAATAAAAAAACCTAAACAGCCTACTTACACACTAGACATGGCCACATCTTATAGTCATTCGCGTTTGAATCCATTGCTCATAATTTTTGGGGTAGTGCCACTGAAGAAATAGTTCAGTGTCTTAGAGATATTGAGGGATGTAAGTTCCTTAGAGCTACTCATATCTTGCCCACCACAGAAACGTGTTATGTAAATTGTCTTATCCAGCCAGAATTTTGAATTTTTTTCCGGAAGTTTTGTGATGCAGTGAGACCATTATTGTTGAATGAGTCTTGCATAGAAGTCACTGTTTGTCAGGATCGTGTTTTTCTTTAATAAAATTAATTTGAAGTGACATAATTTTCAATTAATTACCAGTTAATTTTATAGTACACGATTGTGAACCATAAGTTACTTAGCAACTGTAACGGTTACAGCGAATTTACTAATCCATGAATATATTTCCTCAGGTGAATAATTTTTGATTGTGGTGATCCGTGGTTTCTGCAGTACATATTGTATTGTTTGTGGCGTCGGTACCAAGACTGTCAGTTTGGAGCATTTATTTCACAAATGTGTGGCAACCTAGTGACGTGATTATGGTCAAAGCCCGATATTTCACGTCAGGTTCGTTCGTTAAGATACCCCATCAGAAATGAGTCAGTTCGAACTCGCCGGAAGTCAATGATCTACATGCTACGAGATGAGCATTGCATGTCCTACTACCATACATCGAGACCTTCAGAGGTGGTGGTCCAGATTGCTGTACACACCGGTACCTCTAATACCCAGTTGCACATCCCCTTGAATTGATGTATTCGTTGTAGCACACTATCCAAAAGTTCATCAGGGCACGTTGGTCCTGACTGTCCCATTCCACAACGGCGATTCGGCGCAGATCCTGTCACGTCGTCCATAAATAGCCATGTATCCTAGGCAAGTTCGATAGGTTTCATGTCCGGAGAACATGCTGGCCAATCTAGTCGAGCAATGTCTTTATCCTGAAGGAAGTCATTCACAAAATGTGCACGATGGGGGCGCGAATTATCATCCACGAAGACGAATTCCTTGCCAATATGCTGCCGATATGGTTGCACTTTCGGTCGGAGGGTGGCATTCACATATAGTACAGACGTTATGGCGCCTTCCATAACCATCAGCAGCGTATGTCGGCCCCACACAATGGCACCCCAAAACAGCAGGGAACCTCCAACTTGCTGAACTTGCTGGACAGTGTGTCTAAGGCGTTCAGGACCAGGTTACCTCCAAACACGACGATTGTCTGGTTGAAGGCATATGCGACACTCATCGGTGAAGAGGACATGATGCCAATCCTGAGCGGTCCATTTGGTATGTTGTTGGGCCCATCTGAACCCCGCTGCATTGTGTCATGGTTGCAAGGATGGACCTTTCCACATAAACGTCCGGAGTTGTGTATCATGCAGCGTATTGCGCACAGTTTGGGCCGTAACACGACGTACTGTGGCTGCACGAAAAGCATTATTCAACATGGTGGCGTTGCTGTCAGGGTTCCTCCGAGCCATAATCCGTAGGTAGTAGCCCTTGGGCGGCCTGAGCGAGGCGTGTCATCGACAGTTCCTGTCTCTCTGTACCTCGTCCATGACCGAAGAACATCGCTTCGGTTCTCTCCGAGACGCCTGGACACTTCCCTTGTTGAGAGCCCTTCCTGGCACAAAAAAAAAAAAAAAAAATAATGCGGATGCGATCAAACCGCGGTATTGACCGTGTAGGCATGGTTGAACTACAGAACTACAGACAACAAATGGCTCTGAGCACCATGGGACTTAACTGCTGAGGTCATCAGTCCCCTAGAACATAGAACTACTTAAACCTAACTAACCTAAGGACATCACACAGACAACACGAGCCGTGAACCTCCTTCCTAGTGGAATGACTGGAAGTGATCGGCTGTCGGACCCCTCCGTGTAATAGGCTCATACATAGTTGTGTACATCTTTGGGCGGGTTTAGTGACATCTCTGAACAGTCAAAGGGACTGTGTCTGTGATACAATATCCACAGTCAACGTCTATCTTCAGGAGTTTTGGGAACCAGGGTGATGCAAAACTTTTTTTTTATGTCTGTATGTGATAACAAGAATCTAATACCCCATGTTACGTGGTAGTTGGCTAACACTTTCTAACACGTACTCTGCGCCGTGCTGTCATTTCATCCTTTGTAAACGATATTCTTCGAAAACCTTTAACTACTCACTACGCCAAAGAAGATATATATAAAAAAAAGAATACTGCACCAGTTACGTTATTCTTTCCTTTTTTTCGGACGTATTATTACGCTTTTCAGGATGTTCTTCCTATTTTGTAACGTTGTGTTCGTTCACACGATTGTTGTATGTGATGTCTGGAAAGAAAATACTCGCATTCAGTTTAGATTTTCTGCGACTTCCCTAAATCGTTCCTGGCAAATGTCGGGATGGTTCTTTTGAAAGATCACGGCCGATTTCCTTCGACCTCCTTTACACAATCAGAGATTGTGTTCCGTCTCTAATGTCCTCGATGTCGACGGGGAGCTAAACTCCTTCTTTCCTTCCTTGGAAAGAAGGTAGTTTGATTGATGGTGGACTCTTACGTTATAAAGAAGGAACAGTGGGGCAGGCTAAGCAGTAAACGCTAATCACAAATACGCATATACGACACACAGTAAATACACTGATAGACACAGTAATCTGACTGCCTGTCGAAAGTCTGAATACATACCTAATGCAGCACGAACATCTGCCAGAAGTGTAGGGAAAGAGCCAATGACGCTGTGGAAGGTAGCGACAGGGATGTGGGGCCGTGCAGACACCACTGCCGTGGCCAGCTGCATCAGCTTTCTCCGTTGGCGATTCATGGAGCGAACAGCCGATCGAGGTGGTCTCGCATATTCCTGATTGGGTGAAATCCGAGGAGTCTGGTTGCCAGGGCAGTATGCTAAAGTCATGCTCGGGTCCTCGAAACACGCACGTCCACTGTGAGCTGTGTGGCACGCTGCATTGTCCAGCTGGTAGATGCCACAGTGCTAAGGAAACACAGACTGCATTTAAGGGCGAACATGTTACACAGGGGCAGATGCACACTTGTGCTGATCCATTGTGCTTTCCAAAATGAGGAGATCAACCAGGGAATGTTCTTTGGTCTGAAGCCTTCGTACGATTGGCCATCTGCCCCAACTCAATGAACGTCATATTGCGGTTCTGGCGTGCAAAATTCCAACCTTCGTCGCCGATGAACGGTAGTCATCATGGGTGCGTGAATAAGACATCTGCTATGAAGGCCCATCAGCAGCAACGTTTGCTGAACGATCGTTCAGGACACACTGTTGGTGACCTCTTTGTTCATCCACGCGGTCAGATGCTCAATAGTCGCACGTCTATTCGTCCGTACACATTCTGCAACCGTCCTTAATCTCTGTCATCTATGGCCTGTGGTGTTTCACAGTTGCTTCGGCGCCAGTTTTGGATAGTGCCGTTTGGCACACACGGTATATGCTTTACCCACGACGACGCGCGAACAGTTTACGAGCTAACCTGTTTCGGAAATGCTTCCACCCTCTGCCCGAAAGCCAGCGACGAGAGACAAATCGCACCGCATCCTCATTACCGCAACGTCTCCACCGTTCTGCTCTTCCTCTATGCCCCGGCCCCGAAACGCTTTATATACCCTTCACTGCTAGTGCTGCTACCTGTGGTTATCGCACACTGAGCTGAACATACATGGTCGTCACATTATGTGTGGACAGTGTGTACGGTGTACTAGTGACACTGAAAAACTGTAATGAATTCTTGAAACGTGCTCTGCTATGCATGAAAATACGTAACGGGTGAAGCATTTGATTACTTAAATGAATAAATGTGCATTTGCCGGTATTTTAACGTGACTGTAATATTTCTGGCTTTACAACCATCAAATATGGCTCCGCGATTGGCTGTTGCGTTCTGAAGTAGTGCCAAAATGATGATTTCCTTTAGCAATATTAGGAAAACTTAACAGTGTATTTACTTGCATTTCATGTAAAATCACCTCTCCATAGCAGCTATCATTCAATTTTTTCAAAATTGTTTATTACCAGCAGATTAGTGAACAGTAAGGCAGACAAAGAATTTCGGAGATCTTCTTGGATGACGGACGAAATGGTTCGGCTGTAAGATCGAGTAGAACAGAAGTGATATCTGGCGTTCCGCAAGGTAGTGTCATACGCCCACTGCTGTTCCTGATTTACATAAATGATCTAGGTGATAATCTGAACAGCCCCCTTAGATTGTTTGGAGATGACGCTGTAATTTACCGTCTAGTAAAATCATCAGACGATCAATTCCAATTACAAAATGATCTAGAGAGAATTTCTGTATGGTGCGAAAAGTGGTAGTTGGCACTAAACAAAGAAAAGTGCGAGGTCCTCCACATAGTTACTAAAACATATCAGATAAATTTTGGGTATATGATAAATCGCACAATCTAAGGGCTGTCAATTCGACTAAATATCTAGGAATTACAATTACGAGCAACTTAAATTGGAAAGACCACATAGGTAATATTGGCAGAACACTTAGAAGATGCGACAAACCCACTAAAGAGACAGCCTACATTACACTTGTCTGTCCTCTGCTGGAATATTGCTGCACGGTATGGGCTCCTTACCAGGTAAGATTGACGGAGGACATCGAAAAAATGCAAAGAAGGGCAGCTCGTTTCGTATTATCGCGCAAGAGGGATGAGAGTGTCAATATATGATACGCGAGTTGAGGTGGCAATCACTGAAACAAAGGCGGTTTTCTTTTCGGCGAGATCTATTTACGAAACTTCAATCGCCAACTTTCTCTTCCGAATGCGAAAATATTTTTTTGATACCCACCTACGTAGAATGAAATGATCAACATAATAAAATTGATTTGAATGCATAATTGGGAACAATTTGATGCTAACTAAGTAAATACGCAGTGAATTGTTTTGGTTATTTTTTATGAACGTGTGAAATTTCATAAATTGAAATGTAATTGCGCGTTTTCTCGTATTCTGCTAATAAAAGCCGGCCTGAGTGACCGAGCGGTTCGAGGCGCTACAGTCTGGAACCGCGCGACCGCTACGGTTACAGGTTCAAATCCTGCCTCGGGCATGGATGTGTGTGATGTTTTTAGGTTAGTTATGTTTAAGTAGTTCTAAGTTCTAGGGGACTGATGACCTCAGAAGTTAAGTCCCATAGCGCTCAGAGCCAGTTTTTGGCTACTAAAATATGGTTGAAGTGGCTCTGAGCACTATGGGACTTGACATCTGAGGCCATCAGTCCCCTAGAACTTAGAACTACTTAAACCTAACTAACCTAAGGACATCACACACATCCATGCCCGAGGCAGGATTCGAACCTGCAACCGTAGCAGTCACGCGGTTCCGGACTGAAGCGCCTAGAACCACTCGGCCACCACGGCCGGCTGCTAATAAAAAGCAAATGGCATTGCGAATGAACGAGCTAATTTAAAATTTTAATATTCATTCAGTATCATTTGCTCGCTAAGAATTTATTACAGCTTCGAGACAATGGACTGATGGTCTTCATGGTGTTTCCTGCGCTGCACAGGAGACAACAACCACAGAACGGTGGCGAAAGTTTATTAGAACTTCTACATTCCACGCAGCGCGGTGGAAGCAAATAGGCACCTTAGGTGTACTGCACTCTTATTACAAATGAAATCAGTGATACGTCGCCTGTCGTAACACAGAGGAGGTATAGAGGAGAGAAATTTTCGAGGGAAGGGGTTTATCATACTCACGTATATATCTCCCCCTCTCTTTTTTCAACTTGCCGTAGAGACTAATGTATGCTGGTGCGTGTGCGCTGCACTGTGTGAAGCTGTTGCGGTCGAGACTGCTGCCCCTTTGAGATGTCCTGCCACCAGGTAGGCGGAATGTTTAATTAAGGCGGCCCTGCGTTCCTGGACACATCGTGCTACTTGTTAGCTCTCCAACAACCTCTGGCCGCACGTTCAGGTACATAGACGAAGCTCCAGGTAATCGCATCCGAGGGGCCACATGCGTTAGTTTAACCCCAATAACAAAGCATTTTACGTAATTCGCATTACCAAGGGTGAGCGGTGGGTGGGGGGATTTGGGGGGATTGAGGGGGGGGGCTTCCATAAAAAAGTTAAAGACAAACAAAATTCGTTACTTTTTGTTGTCTTATATTTTCAAGGTACTTCATGAAAAGTTACTGATGTGTAAGTAGAGACCAGAAACAAATTCTCTTTTAGCACACTCTCAGCATTATCAACGTATTTTTAGTAACGTGCACTGTCACACTGGGGATACTCTCTGACCACCACATAAAAGTTTAATGACACAAATTTCGTTAACTGTAGTTGTGAGTCTTTGAGTATGGACTCTAAAGAAAAAAAAATAATTCATTATTAGAAAAAAGAGAACTGTTAATCTGTATCTTGTGGAAAGAGGGCGTGTTGCTAGGCCGTCCCTCAGAAAGTATTGTTACATTTAATGAAAATTGATATTTTAGTGATAAAACCGAGTAAAGTATGTGTAAGAGTTGCCAAACATTTATGAACACAAATTTTCTGGAAGTGAAGAATAGAAATATCTTGTTTTTGGAAAAGGAGGTAAACTTCATTGTCGTTGCCGTCTATCAATCGACAGAATTGTAAGTGTACAAAGTTCACTAAAATACGGGAAACAAAATGCATTCTCTATAGCTTTCATTCGATAAGTAACAACCACTCATAATTTCTTAATTACAGTAATAGGATTATGTTCTTGTACAATAGTATGGTGCTGAACTCCACTGACCAATTTAGATGTAGGAGGACGTGTAGTTTTGAAGGAAGTTTGTGTGCCAAGCAATCTCCTTTTCTCACGAAAAGCAGATTGCTGTTTGATCTTATTTACTTACAACAGTAGTCCCTTAGGTGTGAAAAGCTACGAAAACTTGGGCTCAAAGCTATCCGCAATACGGCCAAGTAACTAACAGAGTCGTATTTTAAACCTTAAAGAACAATAACTTCCCCCAAATTGTAATACGTCACCAACTGGTGCAGAAGCTGATCATTCAAGGAGGCAGCAACAAAAATTCAGGTACCAGATACGACTTAAAGTAAAAATCTCAATCAAAAATAAATCTCTCTCTCTCCAAACACATATATAAATATTCATATTATAAAAAAAAAATGTCATTTTATATGCCCCTGCTGTAACAAAAGCGCGCACCCCGGACCATAACACCAGGTGCAGGTCCAGTGTGTCTAGAACGCAGGCAGATTGTCTGGACTTCAACTGATCTCCTTCTTACCAACACACGGCCGTCACTGGCACCGACGCAGAATCAGCTTTCATCAAGAAATAGACCTCCACCCTGCTCCCTAATGAACTCTCGCTTGAAACCACTGAAGTTACAAACGGGGGTGATTTGGGATCAGTGGAATGCACGATACATGGCAACTGGCTCGGAACTGTCCTTTAAGTAACCGATTTGTAACAATTCGTTGTGTCACAGTGGTGCCAACTGACGCTGATACAGATCAGTAGGATGCGCCAGAGCCATAGGTTGAAAATGATGGTCTTAGTCATTGGCACGTTGCCGTTCGGAGCTCCGTCTTCTTGTGACCGGTGCCAGCAATCATGTACAGTGGCTGCATTCTTGCCAACTCTTTCCGCAGTATCGCTGACGTAAACAGCCAGTTTCTCGTAGCCCTAATGGACGACCTCTTTCAAACTCAGTGAAATGTTGATACTAGCGTCTTCGTCACCTCCAAGGCGTTCTTCACTAACATCAAGTAACCTGTCCAATCTCAGACATAACGGAACTCTCATGACCGTCACAGCGTTTATTTAGGGGGGCCGTTGATGAAAAACACACACTATTTCAAAAATGCACCAAATCCATAGTTTTGGAGATATGGCAATGACATTTTGTATCACGCTTTACATGAAAGTAACACATTTACATATAAAATCCTTTTATTATATGTATTCAACTATTTTTTAATGAAATTAGAAATTTTATTTAAAAAATGTATGTTCCTTTTTCTCAGAAAGTATTCAAGAGATTTATACAAAAATTTCTCTGTTTCATCTCTTTATATGTTGTAAGCTTCTCTCATGAGGTTTTTGGAATAGGCCAAATAGGAGAATTTTCATAATATTTTAATTATAATTCCACAAGTACAATTTTAAACTCATTCAAAATTCCAAGCACTTTGCCCCATACCTCAGGTTGCAATCAGAATTTCAAAATTTTCTCTTGAGACAACGTTTATCAGGTTTACAGAAATATGTGTACAAAATTGCATAATTCTAGCATTCATAGAATCTGAGGAAAAGGTACTTAACCTTAAAAAAACTAACTTTTCATGAAACGCAGTTTTAAAGTTCAACCTAATTTTTTCCTTATGTCACTTCTTCAGAAGGCACCACATTTATTCTCTGGGTCGTCTTTCCCTTCTAGGCTTCTCTTTTGGTTTCTTATTGTCTGTCTTCTTTCCTTTACCAGGTCTTCAACTGACTTTTCAGCTCCAGAGACACGCTGTAAATCTATTTTTCTCAGGATGTCTTCAGTAAAATTTCCTATCTTGAAGCCCATTCTTTCTAACACCTTCATCCTCCCGACATTCCCATAATTAAATACAATAACTGCATCATAAGTCGCAATTCTGACAACTGTAGCAGATGAAAATGTGTTTTTAGGGCATCGTTTCCATGTGAGTGAATTTAGAGACTCATCTGGATTTTGGGTTTTGCCATGAACACACACTGATTTATTAAACCAAACGACCTTATAGATGCATCCCGCACACGTTTGGTTCAAAGTAATACACAGAATCGTTGTTCACTGAGCTGGTGTTGAAGTGCTGCTTCAAAACGTGGGCGTGACAGAGAGGCCGCGTCACACTTTTAATTAATTTTCAGGCAGTTCGGATGCGATTTCAACATTGAAACTTTGGGAACTTATTGTCCATGAGTTGTACTAACAAATAAAAAATAAATGGAAAATTGACATTTTTGGTGAATTTCATCAGCGTACCCCCTTAAATCAGACCTAACATGGATCCTTATACTGGCGCTAGTAGCGCCATTCTTAAGCGGCCGGTGCGAAATTTGAAAAAAAAATTCATCTCTCCGATGTAGAAATACGACTATTTTATTTCGCTTACGAAGCACAACTTCTTGTTGTTGTGACTTTTTTGTTCCGTCAGTTTCATTCCCCGGTCAGTTTTATTTTGCTCCGACATTGTTTGCTACAGATATTCAGTACGACACCACTATGCGCTAACAGAGGATGATAAGCAGTGGTACCAAAAAAATTTTGGATTGAGGATAACTTGGAAGGTATGGTTCAACATATTATCCTTGATGCAGGCTCATCGGCAGCCGAGCTCCCGGGGAAGTGTTGGTAAGTTCGTCATGCTGTACGGGGCAATTCAAAACTAATATAACGGTTACAGACTACTATAATTTTTAATGCATAGTGATACACCGTTGAGAATTGCAGATAATGTGAATGGAAGTTCATAATTTCAATCATCCCGCAAACGCAATGAACCTGAAACCTATGCATGCACAGTGATTCGTAACTAAAATGTTATGTGATTGTTTCGCCAAGAACACATTCCGCGTGTTACAATTTAAGAATTGCGTTTTGTCATTACAAAATAAACAAGATTATGTCAGAGAGACAACCAAGCACCTCCTAACGCCAAAAAAGTCGTAAATAGCATCAACAGATTTTAAATAAACGTCTGCCAAACCGACGGAAGAAACGTTCCCTTAAAAAATTCCAAAGACTACTGGCGTAAAAAGCCACTCTTACTGCCGCAACGATCTTATCGAACGGGTCGGAGGACCAGACAGGCTTTCAGTCCAACCTCTAGCCCTTGCTGTAGGGAACAGCTCGTAAAAATCGGAAGATTCAGCTAAGATCGACGGCAGGAGTATAAAGAAGACAATGGAAACAGCTGCATTAAACAAACACTGTGTATCCACAGGACATGTACCTGGTTTATGAAAAATTGTCGTCATGATTTCTCAGTTGGAGAAAAATTCTGGATTAGTTCACCAATCCGATATTCGGAAGGAGACTGCGAAGGGAGAGATATCCATGACAAAAAGACTGAATAAATTGCGGAAGGATATCGTCCCAAGTGTTTTAGCATGGAATTTTAGATGGTTCAACGTGGTAGGCAAGCTAAGAAATCTGAAAAGGGAAACGGAAAAGGATATGCATAGCGGGGTCAGTGGAGTTAAATGCAAAGAATATAAGGATTTCTGGCCAGACCAATACAGGATAATACCAACAACAGCAGAAAATGGTTTAACTGGGGAACTGGACTCGGTGTGAATAGGGAAGTAGAACCAGAGAGTTATGTGTACACTTCCGTGATAAAGTTGTCAGAGTCGATAGCAAACCAAAGCCAACAACAACACCCCATGCATGCACGCCGACGTCACAAGGAAAAGCTGAAGAGGTAGAGAAAGTGCATAAGGATCCTGAAATAGTAATTCAGCGTGTAAAATGAGATAAAAGGAAAATGAAATCAAATAATCACTTTGCGTTGGTATGTGATTGTAGGGGAAGGAACAGAAGAAAGGTTTACGGGAGATATGCGCTTGATAGCTGGGAGGAGAGAAGAAAGATGCTAATTCAATTCTGCAAAATATTTGAACTAGTCGAATACAACATTCCAGCATCGCCGTCGCTAGAGTTATAAATATCATTGTAAAAGGCATGGAGATATCGGAAGATACCAACTCGATCGCATCGTTTAAGTCATCAGTCATCTGACAGGTTAGATGCGGCCAGCCTCCTCATCTCAGAATAACACTTGCAACCTACGTCCTCAATTATTTGCTGGATGTATTGCAATCTCTGTTTTCCTCTACAGTTTTCACCCTCTGTAGCTCCCTCTAGTACCATGGAAGTTAATCCCTGATGTCTTAACAGATGTTCTACCATCCTGTCCCTTCTTCTTGTCAATGTTTTCCATGTATTCGTTTCCACGTGAATTCTCTGGAGGGCTTCCTTATTACTTACGTTTTCAATCCATATAATTTCCAACATTCTTGTGTAACATCACATCTCAATGTTTCGATTCTCTGCTGTTCACTGCCTAACAATGCTGTGCTCCAAACGTACATTCTTAGAAATTATTTCCTCAAAAGAAGGCTTACGTTTGATACTAAAAGCCTCGTCTTGGCTAGGAATCCCCTTTCTTCCAGTATTGATCTGCTTTTTATGTCCTTTCACCTCCGTCCGTTATGATTTCTTACGCTACCTTCTAAATCACCAATCCTTAAGTTTCTCGCTGTTCTCGTTACTTTCGTCTTTCTTCGATTCACTCTCAGTCTATGTGCTATACTCACAAGACCATCCTATTCAGGAGATCCTATAATTATTCTTCATTTTACTTATCTACATCTACACGGATACTCTGCAAATCACATTTAACTGCCTGGCAGAGGGTTTATCGAACCACCTTCACAATAATTCTCTACTATTCCACTCTCGAACAGCTCGCGAGAAAAAAACGAACACGTGTCTCTTTCCGTGCGAGCTCCAATTTCCCTTGTTTTGTTACGATAATTGTTTCTCCCTATGTAGGTCGGCGTCAACAGAATATTTTTGCATTGAGAGAAGAAAGTTGGTGATTGCGTGAGAAGATTCCACCGCAACAATAATGCTTTCCATCCCAAATCTTGTGTCATATCCATGACACTTTCTTCCCTATTTCGCGATAGTACAAAACGTGCTGCTCTTCTGTGAAGATGTCGTCCGTTAATCATATCTGGTAAGGATCCCACACCGTGCAGCAGTACTCCAAAAGAGGACGGATAAGCTTATTGTGGACAGTATCTTTAGTAGATCTGTTACACAAGTGTCCTGCCAATAAAACGCAGTCTTTGGTTTGCCTTCCCCACAACATTTTCTGTGTTCTTTCCAATTTAAACTGTTCGTAATTGTAATTAATAGGTATTTACTTGAATTTACGGCCTTTAGATTAGACTGATTTATCGTGTACCCGAAGTTTAACGGACTCCTTTTAGCATTCATGTAGATGACATCATAATTTTCATTATTTAGGGTCGATTGCCCATTTTCGCACCATTTAGATAGCTTTTCTAAATCGTTTTGCAATTTGTTTTGGTCTTCTGATGACTTTATTAGCCGATAAACGACAGCCTCGTGTGGAACCAATCTAAGGCGACTGCTCAGATTGTCTCTTAAATCGCTTATATAAATAAGGAACAACAGTGGGCTTACACCACTACTTCGCTGAACGGCAGAAACAACTTCTATTTTAGTCGACGACGTTCCGTCAATTAGTACGAGCCGTGACCTCTCTGGCAGGAAATCATGAATACAGTTACAGAACTGACTCGATGTTCCATTACCACACAATTTCACTACAAGCCGCTTGTGTAGTGCCATGCCAAAAGCCTTATAGAAAACTAGAAAGACGAAATCAATCTGAAATATGTTGTCTGTAGCACTCAACATTTCATGTGAGTAAAGAGCTACTTGTGTTTCACGAGATCTATGTTTTCTAAATCCGTGTTGCCTCTGTGTCAATAGACCGCTCTCTTCGAGGTAAGTCATAATGTTCGAACACAATATATGTTCCAAAATCCTGCTGCATATCAACGATAGTGATATGTGTCTGTAATGTAAGGGGTTACTTCTATAACCTTTCTTGAATATTGGTGTGAGCTGTGCAACTTTTCAATCTTTGGGTACGACTCTTTATGCCGCTTGATGATTGTTAAGTATGGAGTTACTACATCAGTGTACTCTGAAAGGAACCTAATTGGTACACAGTCTGGACTAGAAAACTTGCTTTCATTGAGTGTTTTAAGTTGCTTCACTACTTCGAGGTTATCTAGTTCTAAGTTATTCATATAAGCAGCTGTTCTTGATTCGAATTCTGGTCCCTTGAAAAGGCCTTGAATCGTTGACGATCTCCCTGGACGTGAACGTGCAGCAGACATTTACGGACTTCCTCACGCATGAGGACGCTGTGTTTCATCGAACGCCTGTGTTCAACATGGTGCGTCGGTGGGATAATTGCCTGAATGCTAACGGTGATTTTGTCTGATTGGCATACCGATTCCGGACTGTACGGCCTGCGGACAGAAACACTTTGATTACCCCTTATATGTTTTTACACTCACTCGTGAACGAACATTGAAATGATCCATGGCTCCATAGCGTTGAGTGTGTTCCTTCTGCACTCATGGTTTCCATATTCACGTAGTCCTGGGGCCCCAACCAAGTTCTACTACATCACTGAACGATAAACCCAGTCACTATTCTGACAAGTGCTCGCATCCGTTTTCACGATCTTCTCATAAATATTCAAAGCGATTGCTGGATGAGAAGAGCTACGTGTAATTTTTCATTACACTCTGCTTGTAGACGGCATTCATCATCATCATCTTGGACAGTTTCCAGCCACTGGCTGGGTCTGTCGGGAACACAAGCCTCTCCATCGTGTTCTGTCTTTCCACCATTCCCCCTCTTCCACCTTCGTCCAGTTCTCTCCTCGTCACACATTCCCTCACTCCCTTCACCCATCTATCTCTTGGTCTTCCTCTGGGCCTCTTCCCCTCCAGTTGCAGATCAAACATCCTCTTTGGAATTCTTCCCTCATCCATTCTCTTCATACCACTGCAGTCTTGATTTTTCTATCCTGTCCTGTACTGGTTCCTCCTTTAGTCTTTCCCTCACATACACATTTCGCAATCTGTCTCGTCTTGTTACACTCAACCTGCTCCTCTGGAACTTCATTTCACTAGCCTGTATTCTACTTTTATCGCTTTTGTGCATTACCCATGTCTCACTTCCGTATGCCAATATGGGGACAAAGTAGGTTCGGTATATAATTCCCTTGGATTTCTGTGGCACCTCCTTGCTCCAAATAAGCCCCCTAATGCATTTGTAGAACTGCCCTGCTTTTCTGCACCTTTCATTTATTTCCATTGCGTTTCCCCCCTTACTTTCAATCATACTTCCCAGGTACTTGAAGTTCTCTACCACTTGTAGTTTTTCCCCTCCACAAGTTATATCCACATTTGGCCTATTCTTCTTCATTGTTGTGACAATTATTTCACTTTTACTTTCACTTTTACTACTACGAAATTGGGGTGGTTACACTGAAATCTTTTTATCCAAACAGGTGCAACACTACAAGCCAATTTCACACCCACTGCATGCCATCATGGTGCCTTCTTTTATTTTATGTTTCTTCACAGTTGCGTTCCTTGTACCTGTGTCAGTCCTTCCAGCTTCCGTGATTGTCCTTTTTAGGTATGTCCATTCTTCTTCAACTGAACTGTGGTATTCATTATCAGAGTATGAGGCTGTGTTAGATGACGATCAGTTTGGCTATAGGAAAGGAAAAGGCAACAGAGAGGCAGTTCTGACGTTGTGGTTGACAATGGAAACAAGACTGAAGAAGAATCAAGACACGTGCACTGGATTTGTCGACCTGCAAAAAGCGTTCGACAATGTAAAATGATGGAACAAGTTCGAAATTCTGAGAAAAATAGGGGTAAACCGCAGGGAAAGACGGGTATATACAATATGTACAAGAACCAAGAGGGAACAATAAGACTAGGGGACCAAGAACGAAGTGCTCGGATAAAAAGGATTTAAGGCACGGATGTAGTCATTCACCGCTACTGTTAAGCGTAAACATCGCAGAACCAATATGGGAAATGAAAGAAAGGTTCAGGAGTGGAACTAAACTTCAGGGTGAAAGGATATCAGTGATACTGCCTTCTCTGCACGATAGCAATGGAAATACTATCGACGACAGTGCTGCGAAAGCAGAGTTACTAAACACAGCCATTCGAAGTTTCTTCTCCAAATGAGAGGAAGTAAATATTCCATGGGCTTGGGGAGAGATCAGGGAGCGTGTTGGAGCGTCGCGAGTGTCGACTTTAATGTATGCAGCCGTACTCCCACATCGACCAGCGTCTTGTGTCGAATCGCGACCAGGACATAACTTGGCATATCATTCCATAACGGTGGTTTCCGATGGATATGCTATCCCATATAAGTTCTTCAAGCACCAACTGACGTCTACAGGCCTTTAGCCTTCGGCAGACAGGAAAACAATGACAACACGTTGGTCCCTTTTGGACGCATTCTGTAACAACGTCGCCATGGTCCAAGTTGCAGCATTTACCGCACGCATGTCGGAAAAGCACGAATGTGACAGTAACCTCTTGTCTACGTGTCGGCGCTTATACACAGCCATAGGAGTCGCGCTACGTTGCATACACGCTGGAGCAATACCCTCAGGCGGAAAGTTCACTCGAACGTGCGGGATTGCACAGCTGTCTCGGGTACGTTGAGGGAGGAAATCGCCTTATTTGCAACAAAACAAGTACCACATCGACAGTTCAGCCACCTCTGGAGGACTTCCCTTGACACAGAAAGAGTTAGAGGCGTTTGCGCCTGCAACGACACGAGACACAAACTTGCTGTGTTTAGAGATACATAAGTAACGACAATTTTACCCTCCCCCACCCGCATCCTGTACCGACTTAAAAAATTCCCCTCCCTCCTCTTCCATCCTGAACGAATATCCTACGTTAACTTGACACTAGTCTCCCCCATAGTTTCCCCCCTGCTCACCGATTCTGGGCGAGGGCCACTACCATCACATTCACCGAACGCTGCATTTCCACACTCTCTACAACCTCTCCCAAGGAATCGTCTTCTCTTACCCGACCACGAAATGCGCTCTGATATATACCTGTCCTATAGATCTAAGCAGAACCCACACCACGTTACCCAGGCAGGGCTTCCTTCCTGTCCAGTCCTCTCCACCCACATCCTAAGGCTTGGTCCAGAAGAGGAATGCCGATTCCTCTTCACTCTCCCGAATTCCTCCTCTAAACACCCACCCACGCAAACACTCTCTTAGGCACTACCCCAACTGTTAACGTTTCCCTTGTAGGCCCTCTCATTCCTTCACTCATGTATGCATCTATCTAACTAAGTCAATACACCGACTGTTTACTTTTTTTAACTGAAGCAACTCTCCCTCTGTCTTTTATCTTTTGTGAAACATTCACTTGCTATTTCATATGTTTCAGTCCTTTACGTAATCAACGAATTCGTCTTTTAAGTTTTAAATTATGCAGATGAGTCTGTCTGTTTATTATGAACTTACAGCATGCTGGAATAATTTTAGGTTAGCAACACCTGTCAATCAGTACAGTGACACACCAGCCAAAGTTGCGAATTTCATTTTTTTGTTCACTCGATGACTAGTTTCGAGTCGGGGCCCATTTTCAAACCATCATAACAGGCAGCCATAATGATATTGTAAGTAGGCTGTTTAGGCTCGTATGGTGGTAATGCCACGTAGCGCTCTGTATGAAAATCACTGACTGTGCTGCTGTGTGCAGTCTGTGGCTGGTTTGCATTGTTGGAATATTTGCTATTGTAGTATAGGGCAGATGGCTGTTAACTGCGCGTAACGTTGCGCAGTTGGAGGTGAGCCGCCAGCAGTGATGAATGTGGGGAGAGAGATGGCAGAATTTTGAGAGCGGATGATCTGGACGTGTGTTCATCAGAAATAGTAAATTTGTGAGACTGGATGTCATGAACTGATTTTATATATATATATATATATATATATATATATATATATATATACTCCTGGAAATTCAAATAAGAACACCGTGAATTCCTTGTCCCAGGTAGGGGACACTTTATTGACACATTCCTGGGGTCAGATACATCACATGATCACACTGACAGAACCACAGGCACATAGACACAGGCAACAGAGCATGCACAATGTCGGCACTAGTACAGTGTATATCCACCTTTCGCAGCAATGCAGGCTGCTATTCTCCCATGGAGACGATCGTAGAGATGCTGGATGCAGTCCTGTGGAACGGCTTGCCATGCCATTTCCACCTGGCGCCTCAGTTGGACCAGCGTTCGTGCTGGACGTGCAGACCGCGTGAGACGACGCTTCATCCAGTCCCAAACATGCTCAATGGGGGACAGATCCGGAGATCTTGCTGGCCAGGGTAGTTGACTTACACCTTCTAGAGCACGTTGGGTGGCACGGGATACATGCGGACGTGCATTGTCCTGTTTGAACAGCAAGTTCCCTTGCCGGTCTAGGAATGGTAGAACGATGGGTTCGATGACGGTTTGGATGTACCGTGCACTATTCAGTGTCCCCTCGACGATCACCGGTGGTGTACGGCCAGTGTAGGAGATCGCTCCCCACACCATGATGCCGGGTGTTGGCCCTGTGTGCCTCGGTCGTATGCAGTCCTGATTGTGGCGCTCACCTGCACGGCGCCAAACACGCATACGACCATCATTGGCACCAAGGCAGAAGCGACTCTCATCGCTGAAGACGACACGTCTCCATTCGTCCCTCCATTCACGCCTGTCGCGACACCTCTGGAGGCGGGCTGCACGATGTTGGGGCCTGAGCGGAAGACGGCCTAACGGTGTGCGGGACCGTAGCCCAGCTTCATGGAGACGGTTGCGAATGGTCCTCGCCGATACCCCAGGAGCAACAGTGTCCCTAATTTGCTGGGAAGAGGCGGTGCGGTCCCCTACGGCACTGCGTAGGATCCTACGGTCTTGGCGTGCATCCGTGCGTCGCTGCGGTCCGGTCCCAGGTCGACGGGCACGTGCACCTTCCGCCGACCACTGGCGACAACATCGATGTACTGTGGAGACCTCACGCCCCACGTGTTGAGCAATTCGGCGGTACGTCCACCAGGCCTCCCGCATGCCCACTATACGCCCTCGCTCAAAGTCCGTCTACTGCACATACGGTTCACGTCCACGCTGTCGCGGCATGCTACCAGTGTTAAAGACTGCGATGGAGCTCCGTATGCCACGGCAAACTGGCTGACACTGACGGCGGCGGTGCACAAATGCTGCGCAGCTAGCGCATTCGACGGCCAACACCGCGGTTCCTGGTGTGTCCGCTGTGCCGTGCGTGTGATCATTGCTTGTACAGCCCTCTCGCAGTGTCCGGAGCAAGTATGGTGGGTCTGACAC
This sequence comes from Schistocerca nitens, assembly GCF_023898315.1. Classification (NCBI taxonomy): domain Eukaryota; kingdom Metazoa; phylum Arthropoda; class Insecta; order Orthoptera; family Acrididae; genus Schistocerca; species Schistocerca nitens. The sequence goes on along the minus strand of NC_064614.1, from coordinate 1,187,089,692 downwards.
ACCGGTGTCAATGTGTTCTTTTTTCCATTTCCAATATATATATATATATATATATATATATATATATATATATATATATATATATATATATAACTTTTGAACAATATTAAGGTAAATACATTTTTTGTTCTCTATCAAAATCTTTCATTTGTTAACTATGCTTATCAGTAGTTAGTGCCTTCAGATGGCAGTATTGGCGCACGCTGTATTGCAGTAGTTTGAGTAACGAAGATTTTTGTGAGGTGAGTGATTCATGAAAGGTATAAGAACAGATCCAAGTGCGGCCTCCAAGGGTTTGTCCATTCAACATACAATGAAAATGAATACGTCACCAAGTGACGATAAGCATTAGTTTCAAAGCAGTGTCTGACTCAGATTCCAAAGACTTGAGTCAATAATAGGCTCGATAGGCCCCGGAAGACAAACTCACTGCCTCTTCTGCTACCTCTGACTTTGCATTGCTAAGAAAATTACGGTTTCCATAAAAACGCGTTTAAATTTTGGGCTATTTATAGTTAAGTTAAACATACTCTAGTCAGCGATCCCTGGACCATGGAGTAATCGTTCTAGATCCAGAACGAAGTCTTCCTCGATCTTCTTCGAGGCCATGGCGGTCCTGCGGGCCTGTCTGGCAGCTTCTGTCGTCCGCTGCTCTGCTAGGTGAATACGCTATTCGTCCGCTTCTGGGCAAAGTTGCAACAGGCAGGACCGACCTCAAGCTCGAGGACGTTCATAATTTCCATAAGGCCCGATAGGCTGTCGTTGAAATTACATGTTGACTATTTATGCGACTGCTTTTCGGAGGCGCACAAATCGCCTAGTAACTGCATGACTGACTTTCTGGCGAACTAGCGATAAACAGTACAATAGACATCCCAGAGAACATAAAAAAGATACCTTGGAATGTTCACAGAATACTACAACTGGAACGGAAGAACGACTTATTTAAACTGTCCAGGGCGTCGTCACAAAGCCACACGCACGGAACATGACAGGTGTCGAATGTCAACCGCCACCACACAAATAATCAGTGGCGATCGATGCCGTCGCGCCGATCTTGAATCTGCCGCACGCGCCCCAAGCAGAACTACCTTTGTCGTGTGATTAGAGGAGATATTCCATTATCCCCCCCCCTCCCCCACTCGCCCAGTTACTCAGTCGTCTATACGTCCAGTCAAAGTGCTTTGTCAATGACGTAATTGTAAATGCATCTTCGCATGGTTAAATCTTTCAATTATTTCTTTACATTTCGACGTCCAGCGTGGGGCCATTTAAGAATTAATTTTAAATTTGCTACATTTTTGACGCACAGCGGTGACGATCTCATTTCGTGATTTGCACGTCATTTGCCAATTTCAGTTCACTGCAGAACAGAGGAAAAACTTCCTGAAAGAGTGCAGCTGGAACACAAAATTGTATGGAAGTGACACATGTCTTTCTTCAGGCCTCCAAAAATATGTGCCCGCCCTCATGTTGCCACGGATCTTTAGAATACTCTATAGAAGTTTCACTGGGAAGCCCTAACACGTCCTCCACACAGTCCCGGATTCTCCATATCAGATTTCGGTATTTTTGGAGCCCTGATAAAACATATATGTGGGCGACGATTTGCTCCGAGTGAGCAGGTGAAGGCCTGTATACGATCACGCTTCCGTAAGCAACCCCAAAGATTTTTTGCGTGAAGGCATTGACCGTCTTTTCTCACAGAGGAGTTAATGTATTATCAGTTTACTTAATATTTTTCCTCCTGTCGTGTTTTCTTTATATTACTGACCCTTATACAAAGAAGACTGATTCCTGATGAGGTTCATTTCTAGTAGTAGCGTCAGTATGAACATAGCCGTGTATAGAGTGAAACAGTCTTTTTTTGTCTTTATTGTCATTTCATTCCCCTCGCCCCATATGGGCGGCGTTTGGGCTGTCAGCGAATACAAGTCGCCGCTCTTCAGCCATATAATAGCAAAAATTTGAAAAGATCAAATTGGACACGGTTTTGACTAAATGAATAACTTAATACGCTGTAACTGTACTTTTGCAAATTTTTGACATGGTTTTTGCATTTTCGTAAATACTGAAACGTCCCCTTAGAAAAATTTTATAAATGACAGTGCTGGAAAACCTCTACGTTATTAGATTTTCAAACAGATGAGCAAAACTGAACGTACTCAGACATTCACTAAACTGACGCACTATATTTTTTTAGCGCAACGCAATCTGACTTTCAATAATCCCTACAAAAGAATGGCCCCGACTAATAAGGAGTCCTCACTGTCTCATCATTGGCTCTTCACCGTCCGTCTGCCTGACTATCCACTTCCTCAAAGCCCGCCTGACCACCTACCAGTTGTGTTACCATTCTCCCTCACTCTGTTGTTGCTGTGGTCTTCAGTCGTGAGACTGCTTTGATGCAGCTCTCCATGCTATTTCATCCTGTGCAAGCTTCTTCATCTCCCAGTACCTACTGCAACCTACATCCTTCTGAATCTGTTTAGTGTATTCATCTCATGGCCTCCCTGTACGATTTTTACCCTCCACGCTGCCCTCCAATCCTAAATTGGTGATTCCTTGATGCCTCAGAATATGCCCCACCAACCGATCCCTTCTCCTAGTCAAGTTGTGCAACAAATTTCTCTTCTCCCCAATCCTATTCAATACCTCCTCATTAGTTACATGATCTACCCATATAATCTTCAACATTCTTCTGTAGCACTACATTTCGAAAGCTCCTATTCTCTTCTTGTCTAAACTATTTATCGTCCATGTTTCACTTCCATACATGGCTAAACTCCATACAAATACTTTCAGAATCGACTTCCTGGCACATAAATCTATACTCGATGTTAACAAATTTCTCTTCTTCAGAAACGCTTTCCTTGTCATTGCCAGTCTACATTTTATACCCTCTCTACTTCGACCATCATCAGTTATTTTGCTCCCCAAAGAGCAAATCTCATTTACTACTTTAAGCCTGTCATTTCCTTATCCAATTCCCGCAGCATCACCCGATTTAATTCGACTACATTCCATTATCCTCGTTTTGCTTTTGTTGATGTTCATCTTATATCCTCCTTTCAAGACACTGTCCATTCCGTTCAGCTGCTCTTCCTGGTCCTCTACTGTCTCTGACAGAATTACAATGTCATCGGCGAACCTCAAAGTTTTTATTTCTTCTCCATGGATTGTAATTCCTACGATGAATTTTTCTTTTGTTTCCTTTACTGCTTGCTCAATATACAGATTGAATAACATCGGGGATAGGCTACAACCCTATCTCACTCCCTTCCCAACCACTCTGTCCTCTAGGGCCCTGAAATTTCCGTCGTATAGGCTTCGTCATTGGCAGAGTCAGTCTGTAGTCGCAAGCAATGACCGACCGACGCTGCGTAACCACGCCTCCCAGTCTTCATCTAGGTTGAAAATTTCCAGTATTGCGGCGGCGGCCGTATGACATGGGACATCTGTCCAGGACTCAAACGTTCCGTGTTGCGGTACTTCAGACCGTGGATTGCGCCTCCCTAGCGTCTTGCTTTAAGAGTTTGTCTGTATTCCTGAATTGTCAAGAGAACAGCCACCCATCAACTACCGCCCGTTTGTCACGGCAGTGCCTCTGTTTCTCTTCATAGGTATTCGTAATTCTGCGATGTCCCTCTTGTTGCTCCTCAGACAATACACGTGGTAATTTCTTTCTGTGGAAACGAGCATTTCAGTTAAATTGCGCCTGTCTGACTTCTGGCAAAGTCTCGCGACCAGTTGCAGCTTATACTTTCTCTTTTGCCCTCATCCCCTGGCGGGGAAGTATCAGTGTCTTATACGGGGTGTTCAAAAAGGTCTCTCCGCAGTGCCGTATGATTGTTAGCCGCGCGGTCCGTATGCCGCAGTGAATATACCGAAATGAAACTCAGTGAAATACAGCTTATTAATTTCTTGAATATTCATTGTTACTCTCAAATTTTCACATTAAATGTTGAAAGTGTCCCCTCTGTTGTTGAATACACAATTCAATTCGTCTAATCGTGTTTCCAACACAAGCTGTAACATTTCTTCTGTAACAGAAGCAGTGAAAGTGGATATTGCAGTCTTCAATTCATCGATGGATTTTGGACGGTTTTTAGAGACAGTTGCTTTCGCTGCACCCCAGAACAAAAATTCAGGTGGTGTTAGGTCAGGCGATCGTGGAGGCCAAAGGCCCAGTGAAATTATGCGATCACCAAAAAATCAGCAAACGCTGACATTCTAATGGGAGCCGTATGCGCAGTTGCGCCTTCCTGTTGAAAATAACCGTTCAGTATATCACTTAAAACAAGTTCTCCTATGAATGGATACAGAACTTCATTGCAGTAACGTTGTGCGTTTATTGTTTCGTTGAAAAATATGGGACCTACAATACGACGTCTAGAAATTGCATTCCAAACTCCTATTCCTCATGAATAAGCAATGGATTTGCAGTACTCCACATACGAGATCTTGCGAGTTCATGTAACCGGATAAACGAAACCACGCCTCATCAGTGAGAAACGTTTCGTTAAGAATATCCCTTCCATTTCGTTGAACGAAATTTTTGAACCAGTCACAGTAATGCAGTCTCTTGCCATGAGCAGTATTTTTCAGTTCTTGCACGACTGTCACTTTGTACGGGAAAAGTTCTAATTTTTTCCTTACCGCTGTGTGGGCCGTTCCGACACTAACATCGATTTCCTCGGCGAGTTTTCTCACTGACTTGTTCGGAGTCATGGACATTTTATCGGAAATATCGAGTAGTTTATCCTCAGACAAAACGATAGGACGACCCCTTCTCAGGGCATCTGTTACTGAACCCGTACTTCGAAATTTGCTAATCAAATCTCTCACAGTATCGCGATGTGGAAGTGTTGTCTCCGGGAAAACTGAATTAAATGTTTGACGAACTGAAACTGTATTTACCACCAGCTTTGAACACTTGTTGGACTAAACACACACGTTCCTCAATGGTTAGCATTTAAATAGTGACAAAAACGAAACAAACGAACAAAGGAACTAAACTTAAAGTTCGGACAGCACGTAAGGACACACACCAACGATACTACTGACGCTGGCTGAGGTAAACGAAACAGTGGAATGTTGCGAGAGTCCACTTGAAGGGAAGGAACCCAGGCAGGCGAACAATCGTAGGCACTGAGGAGAGACTTTTTGAACACCCCGTATAAGTCTTTTATTGAAGAAACCGCTGTCCTCCTGCCCCAGCCGGAGACTCATAACTTCCTGCCTGTAACTATCTTACGCTATCCGGTTTTCTAGATAGGAGAATTCCATTACTACTTTCAGCATTGTGTAGTTTTAAGTCTTGCTAGTAAGCAAGCCGTCATTCTAATCCTCATCTCCTTCGTCATTATTCTGTTTGTTCTTAAGCTGTTTTTTCGTGCTAAGTACTCGTACTTTCTCCACTCGTTTTTTATAATGAATACATCCGACTGTTACTTATAATTTCCTGCAAAGGTAAAACTCCGCACAGTACTGCGATGAATACAGTAATTCCACGTGGGGCATGAAAAAATGTATCTACATACAGATGCTTGAAGAAATCATTTCACCAGCAATTAGACACCATTTAAAGTTAAACTCAAGTGAAAACATTTATGTACGTCCGTCCTTATGACTGATGGTTTGTGGGACTTCGACCATTCACTTACTTGATGAAATGAAAACTGCTAAATCTGTCATTTTGACGTTCATAATTAATTATTAAATTGTATTGCAACAAGTATTGGCGTTCACCATCAATGAAGGTCTGGAGATCGTGTGCTGAGTCACCTGAACTGGTTGGAATATAATAAATAACATCAAAACGATTGCTGACTGTGTTTCATTTCATTGCGTCAAACTAAAATGGTTAGTGAATGTGATTTTCATTCATCTGTCGCGGCGCTGTAGGACTTGAGACTCCATTTGTGATAGATGTTGTCACAGTGAATTTTGCTTGGTATTCTTTTATTTCTTTGCACCCTATCCAATCACATTTTCATGCTACATTGCAGTAGCCGTACTCTATGGATACAATGTGGTTATATCTCCGAGATATTGAAAGAAATCCAAGCTGTAGCTTCTAACGAACACAAAAAATAATGCTACGGATGATTATTGTTTACAGTGCTAACGCTAGTTATAAAATAACTGCAAACATTTGGTTTGTTAATTTACTGAGAACTTACACCCCCATCACATCACTTACATGGTATGCAATGCTGTCTGACAAGTTAGTTACATCGACATACGTGTATTCAGTAACTTGCCAAAGCATATTAAATACCATTGTTGTGTTATGTCCGCACTATAACACAACAAATATTCCGTGATAACCAAATTTATTTGACCTTCTGTCACTCAGAATACAACTTAAGTTCGACTACACAACACTTCGCTGGCTGTAGCGCTAAGGAGAAATCAGAGTCACTAGTAGAGAATACAAGTCCAAACCACTGCCAACCAGTCGATACCGACGCGTCGCAAGTTTCCAGCCAGGGAGGCCACAGTACGGTTCGGTCGTCGCGAATCCAGCATCCGTTTAGTAACACAGTCATCGGCGAAGATTGAACTGGTTAAACGGGCTCAGGGAGCTCGCTTAAATCCGCAGGTCCGGCCAATCAGAGTGTTGGTAGATGGCGCCCTTATACGGTTGCTCACTCTGGTGCCGCGCGTGTTGTAGCACGCCGCGCCGAGTTGACGGCTGCTGTGCGCCGGCCGATACGACAACCATGTATGTTATGCGATGGGGCGTAAGTTCTCTTGGGCAATATGTTGTACTCCATCTATAAGTACCTTCGCAGAAATTATCAAAACAGTGTTTCCAGTTACTTTATAATAAGCGTTACCACTGTAATGCAATGATAATTCGTAATGTCAAGCTATTTTTTGTACTGCACTTTAGTATAAGGTCCACCTTCATATACACATTTATGCATGTAGGGTGTTTCGAAGTCTTTTCATCAGACGTCTAGCGGCGATAGATGAGAAGCAACTTTTGTTCGAGACAGAATGTACGCTCTCACTCCCCACTGACATAAGTCGCCTTCTACGAGTATTATTGGTTATGTCCCTTGTCCTGGGGCACTCTGCAGTGTTCCTATGCTGTATGTGTAGCCTATAATCCAGTTATCAGGTCTGTGCCAAAGGATACACCGATCTTCACTTGGAGACACCCATTCTTGAAGTTTTCTGGCTGAAAATCACTTTATCGACTTAATGGCGTACGTAGTATGCAGATGCAGCACACCTCCTTAGTAGGCCCTGATAGGTCGGTGAAATCTTGTCGTCCGAAGGCTGACGAGTAAAAGACGCCGAAAGTCGCAGGGAAGTGTGAGTGAACATTTCGTCTCTAATAAAAGTTGTTCCCCAAGATATGGTAGACATTTGATGCAAAGACTTGTGGAGCCAATCACAGTTTCACTTCCATTCCTCTTTCCTTTTCTTGCCAAACCCTCTTCATTAGTTCTGTTGTGACTATGCAAGACAGCCAAGTCACAACGACAGGAAGCCGAAAGGCACGCGTTAAGCTCACGCAGATTGCCGTGAGGTCTGGAACAGGACAATGTCTTTAGAATTGCAATAAAGTACGAAAATCTTGTAATACTTAACTTTAATCCATAATCGGTGTACATCGCTCTTGTACAGATATAATCTCCATTTTCATATACTGGTAATGGCGCCTTGCTAGGTCGTAGCAAATGACGTAGCTGAAGGCTATGCTAACTATCGTCTCGGCAAATGAGAGCGTAATTGTCAGTAATCCATCTCTGGCAAAGTCGGCTGTACAACTGGGGCGAGTGCCAGGACGTCTCTCTAGATCTGCCGTGTGGTGGCGCTCGGTCTGCAATTACTGACAGTGGCGACACGCGGGTCCGACGTATACTAATGGACCGCGGCCGATTTAAAAGCTACCACCTAGCAAGTGTGGTGTCTGGCGGTGACACCACAAGTTCACTGTGTTTTTCCTTCCTGTCCACTTCTTCCTTGTTGTTTCCTTCTTTGACACTTGCTTAAGTTTCCTGTTTTTGATTTCACTTCTGGGTTTTCTGTTCTCCATTCTTTGTTCCGAAATTTTCAATTCTTGTAAGTCTACTTGTGTTTCGTTTATCGAGTTGGTCTTTAATTTGCTTGCATTAAAGATGTAACAAATTTTCTTTGTGAGTCTGTTTTCATTCATTCTACATAGGAGCAGAACTGTTATCTTGTCTGTGTCTTCATAGAATTGCTTTGTCGATCGTCTACCCAAGTTCCCTCTCGGAGAACAGTGCCGTAAGTTTTTCTAAGAATCTTTAGTAATTGGTTCTTACGTCATGATTTTTTTTATCCTTCTAATAACAGTGGTTTCTGTGAAATGCAAGGCTTGTGGTAAAATAACCGCGTTATCTTTGCGTAAACCTGCATTACGGGATATTGGGTTTTTGTTACAGTGAGTCTTTGCATCACAGTTTGTATGCCTTTTGCAGCTTGAATATTCTTTCTGTGTTGGACGTTTTCCCTTAAGTGCTTGGAGTGAGTAACATGCCACTTTTTTTTTTTTTGACATTGTGTTTCCAGTGGAAGTTTTCCACTTGATTTGGTGTCCATTGACTGAGTTTCAGCAGAGACTGTTTGGAGCCCGGTTTTACAAGAGATTGCGTGTAGTTTATCTCACGATAGTTTTGCTTAATCTTTGTTGTTTATTAATACAGGCAGGTCATCGGCAAGGGAAAGGCTTTTCACAGTGATTCTTCTTCCTTTCTCTTTTCCAGTTTTGATATCTCAGACATGATTTTCCCGTTCTCTGATTATTTTTTCCTGTACAATGTTAAACAAGATAGGTAATCAGCCGTCCCTTTGTCGGACTCCTAGGTGAATCTGTCCCAGAGATTACTCATTCGGCTTGCTTTCTGATAAAGAATCATGGACGATAGCTCTGGTCTTTCTACGGACTTTTAATTTTTCTACGCTATTAAACGGCATTCCTCTGTCACCAAGTCTTTTTGACATCTACAAATGTGACTGTAATGATCCGGCTTCATCTGACGTATGGTATGGTTTTGAGGTAACAGATATGCTCAGTACAGCATACACCTTTCTGGCTCCTGTATGATAACCGTCAATCTGTGCCCTACTTGCAGCTCAAGTCGGTTCAGCAAAGTTTTAGAGAGGATTTCATAAGTTACTGGAAGAAATTAAATTTCTCTGTAATTGTATGGACCTGTCTTGTTTCCTTTCTTGTGGAGTGGGTGTATCAAGGCGCTCATCCCTTATGTGGTCCAATTTCTACATCTACATCCATACTCCGCAAGCCACCTGACGGTGTTTGGCTGAGGGTACCTTGAGTACCTCTATCGGTTCTCCCTTCTATTCCAGTCTCACATTGTTCGTGGAAAGAAGGATTGTCGGTATGCCTCTGTGTGGGCTCTGACCTCTCTGACTTTATCCTCTTGGTCTCTTCGCGAGATATACGTAGGAGGGAGCAATATACTGCTTGACTCTTCGGTTAAGGTATGTTCTCGAAACCTCAACAAAAGCCCGTACCGAGCTACTGAGCGTCTCTCCTGCAGAGTCTTCCACTGGAGTTTATATCACCTCCGCAACGCTTTCGTGATTGCTAAATGATCCTGTAACGAAGCGCGCTGCTCTCCGTTGGATCTTCTCTATCTCTTCTATCAACCCTATCTGGTACGGATCCCACACTGCTGAGCAGTAATCAAGCCGTGGGCGAACAAGCGTACTGTAACCTACTTCCTTTGTTTTCGGATTGCATTTCCGTAGGATTCCCCGTGGTCTAGACAGTCAGCTTTCGGCTGCGGTGGGGCGAGGACGTCCGCTGCGCCCCGCCGAGCGCGACCGTGAGCGCTTGCTTGTGTTTACCTTCTCGCGGCGCGAGTTGTATTTGTTGCTAGTTCAGTGCGACTGTGGCACACACATGGCGCCACGATACGATCACAATTACTTTCCAACCACATCACGCGCGTCCTCGAGCCTATGAAATAGAACAGTTCATACGCGACGATCTATGTTTAGATCCGGCGACTGTCGTCGGAATACATTTTTCTATAACGACGAGCGTGGTTTATCTTAAAATGACCAGTGCAGAGGTCTGCGCGACAGTGGTTTCTAAATACTCGACCTCTCTCCGATTCAAACATTCTGACGGGCATATCGGTGCAGTGACGGTGGATCATGCAGGCATGGCCCTAAGGACTGTAAGGGTTTTGAGCTCCCCTTCGAGGTCCCAGAGGAAGTTGTCAAGGACGCCTTCCGACCATATGGCAATGTTATCAGCCACGTTGCAGAAAAGTGGCAAACTTTCTCGACGTATAAGGTCTAAAATGGTGTGCGCCAAATTAAACTTGAGCTCAAGAAACATGTGCCGTCCTATTTGAACATCGGTGGCTGTCGTGCAATCATCATATACGACGGTCAACCGCGTACCTGTTCCGGATGTGGGCAGGAAGGCCATGTTCGATCGAGCTGCTTACAACGTAGAATTACGCAGATACCAGTGGGAGAATCCGTTTCCCCGACGGGGACGACAATCCTGCCCCTCACGTACGCTCAGACGACGATGCGCACCATAGTTGAGGATGAAACGGACGATCAGACACATCCATCGACGCCAGAAGTACCAATGGAGGAAGAGGAAGGACCCTCGGTGCCAACCCATATGTCGCCCCCTCCACAGCAACAACGGCAGCAACAGTCCCACGGACTCCAGACGCAACATAACATTCAGAACGCGATGGACGTGGACGCGAACATTGTCTCGACCGCGGCTTTCCTAGCGGAAGGTGATACGACGCTGGATTACCTCACACATTCGGATACGGATGTCCACGTTCGAAAGCAACGTTCGCCTCGACGACGCAAGCGACGTCGGCGGACCCCTTCTGACGATTGCCTCCTACACACGGCCGGTCAAGAAGGTGACATCTCATCAGACAGCATGGATGCTGCGCCTGCTGAGGATCTAAGTGGTGTAGACGGTTCACTTGCCCATACTATGAGTGCCCAGTTACTTCTTGCACCACAAACGCGGCAGGTCGCGTCGATGGATGGCACTCCGTCTACCTCTACCAGAGACGACGTACGTGAGAGAGATTTAGGTGCCGATCAGCTACACAGCATCGTGTTGCACCCACTGTGGTCGGACGATGTTGAGGAACTTCCTGAAGAGGGCACAGGTGAGAGGGGAGGGGGCGGCATTGGGGATGCCACTCCTAGCGTGAAAGACTCATAATTTGTAACGGATTTGGTGGGTCCGGCATCTCTTGCGGTTAGCTTTGATTGCCATGGCGTCTACCCTAGGTGAAGAGGCTAGGCAGCACACCTTTCGCCTTGCCACAATCAATATCAACGCGATAAGTGCACCACACAAACTGACAATGCTACAACGCATGCTTGATGCGGCGGACATCGACGTGGCCCTCTTACAGGAAGTATGTGTCGCTAGTTTCCCTGACTTCTACGGATATACCGCCCACATCTCCCACGCCTCTTCTACCGATTGTGGTGTGGCTGTTCTGCTACGGGACGGTTTGGCGGCTACGGACGTACTGTACTTACCGAGTGCAAGAGCCATGGCAGTAACTGTCAACGGTGTAAGACTCATCAATGTATATGCCCCTTCAGGATCAGGGAGACGGAGAGATCGGGCCCGCATTTTTCGGAAGATATTACACGTCTCTTCATGGGCCGCATAGACGGAGGGAATTTCAACTGTACATTATCTCCATCTGATCAGCAGCCACATCACGTCCCGTGTGCGGAATTGGAAATGCTAGTGCGTGACCTCCACCTGATTGACACGTGGCGCCACATCCATGGCCCAGCTCCTGGTTACACCCATTATACAAGCCATTCATCAAGTCGGTTGGACAGGATTTACGTCACAAGCACCTTTCGACGGCGACGAGAGGAGCAGAGCTCTGGCCCACTGCATTCACCGACCACGCAGCCTATATTTGCACCATTGCCCTCCAACCTGCTCTTAGGCGCACCTTCATAGCTTACGGCCGGGAAGCAGCGGCATGGAGGAGGAGCACGGAAAACTTTTATTACACCGTCCTACGGGAATGTCTTGCTATGGAACCCTCACCTGACAGGCAGATCACAGTCAATCGCGCGAAAGCGCAGCTCGTCTCCTTAGCACGCCATCATTTACAAGGCTCTGTTATACGGTCGCGTGCTCTAGACATGATACAATCAGAAAGGCCATCTATGCACCACGTGCTCATAGAACGCAGGAGGCGCCGTAGGGCACTGGTAACCGACATGATAACCGACGACGGTCGACACGTGGTAGAACAAGCAGATATAGCAGAAGCCTTCTACCGGCATTACGCTCAACTTTATTCAGCAGTGCTCCCTGATATGGCGACGGTAGACACCGTTTCAGCACATTACAGAGGAGGAAGTGCTCGACACCATTGGTAAAGGTGCTCCCCATAAATCACCAGGAATCGATGGGTTACCATTAGAGTTCTATCGAGCCTTTAAACAACTGTTGCTACCGTGTTTGATTGAAATTTGCCAGGAATTGATGTCCCCGGGTATAACATTGCCTGCACCATTCTTGGAAGGTATGATTGTCCCCATCCATAAGCCGAAGGGACGGAATCATGTCCGCGACTATCGTCCCTTAACGTTATTGAACAGCGACTTCAAGATCTTTTCGAGGCTGCTATCAGAACGTATTCGCGGCACACTATGGCACGTCTTGTCCGACGATCAGACGTCCTTGGGGGGACCCAACAACATCAGAACTGCGTTATGTCGTTACAGAGATCTCATCTCCCTTGCACGGGTGAGACGTTTGCCGGCAGCCCTGGCGTCTATCGACTTTAGCCAGGCTTTTGACCGTGTGGGCCACACTTTCCTCACGGCCGTTCTACGGCGCATGGAATACCCCGACCCCTTTATCACAGTGTTGACACGCCTACTACATGGTGCAACTTCTCGAGTTCTTGTTAATGGAAGACTGACGGCACCCATGCCGATCCGCCGATCAGTACGACAGGGATGTCCATTATCAACATTGTTATTTGCATTGGCCTTAGAACCTTTGTTGTGTGGTCTCCGAGACAGGCTCACTGGGATACAGTTCGGCGGCTCCGTCTATCGTTCCACCGCATATGATGATGATTTGATGATCGTCATACGTGGAGCTGACGACATGACCGCGGCTTTGGACTGGATTGCAACCTACGGTACAGCTTCTGGTAGCCAAATCAACGTTGACAAGTCCGTCGCCTTGAGCATCGGGATTGGGCTACCGCAGTGATACTGTACGCTGCTTGGGCTTAGATTTCATGAACGACATGCAACGCGCGACGACGCTCAATTATCGACGCCTTCTTAACCAAATTAGGGCCGGAATTGCAAATCAGCGCTTGCGATCCCTCAACATCGTTCAGCGGGCGTATTATGCCAATGTATACCTTGCGTCCCGCATACCGCATGTCGCCCAAACGATACCCATCCCGAAGTCCTTGGCTCGTAGCATTATGGCAGCGCTGGGATACTTCGTCACCGCTGGTATGTTACTGAAGATCAGATACGTATCTCTTACCCTCCCCAAGGAAAAAGGTGGTCTCGGCCTAGTTAACGTCCATGATAGGGCCATTGCCCTCTATGTTATCTCACATTTATGTCTGCTGCGCCGTTGTCCTACGAGCCTCACGAGTCTGCTTCTGACGGCGCTACGACCTGCTTCACTAAGAGCGCCGGTACCACTACAGGACATCCCAGCGCCCCTCTTTTATATAGGACGTTTCTATTTAGAACAAAGTTATTGCAGTGTCGCGCTCACGACACCACAAATGGCCACAACTCGACGCCTATATCATGACATGCTGCAACGCCGCCCCCTAAATGTGGTCGAACTAAAATATCCTGACGTACGGTGGCGCGTGGTGTGGAAGACTGTACACGATGCCATGCTTGATTCCGATGTTGTTTCTCAATGGTACGTAGTCGTTAATGGGAAGCTCGTGACGCAAGAACATCTCTACAATATTCACATGGCAGGATCTCCCAATTGTGGGGGCTGTAATACAGTAGATTCTGACGAGCACCGCCTCAGCTGTGGAGAGGCGGAACCGGTTTGGCACCTGGTGCGACAGATGCTGGCTTATCTCTTGCGAGTTAGGCCGGAGCATATATCTGCACGCACGTTATTGTTTCCGGATGAGACATTTTACCCCAAGACTCGAACCAACTCTGTCACCTGGATACGTGGACATGCAGTCCATTACCTCTGTCGTGACGGACACAAGAATTTCCTTGACTTCTGGCTCTATTTGCAAGAAAGACATCATGCTATTTCCGGGCATACCAGATATCGACAGTGCTTCGCAAACTACCTATGGAGTGCCTTTCAAAGCCCGCCGTGTAGCTGGAATGTTCCAGGCAGTGGCAGATGAGGTCAGAAAGAACTGCAAACGAGCATATATTGAACAATCTTTATCAGTGGGCGCAGTCGCTGGGAAGCGTCACTACGACGTGGTAGCTTTCTTTTCATGTTATTTATGTTTCACATCTTCGATGGCGTCTTCATTCTGTTTTAGTTTTCCAGGCTTGATTAACTATGACTGTTCGCACATTGATATCTATAAAAAAAAAAAAAGTGTGCAGGAGACCTGCGTTCGAATCCAAATAAATACACAAGAACAAAATAAGAAAAAAATGCACAACAAATAAAATATAATAAAGTATTATACCCTTTCCTTTCTCCTTTAATTTTATTTTTTTATACAAAGTTCAGAGGCATATTTAATTTTTGTTCGTTGGCGGAACCTGAAGTCCAACGCCTAAAGTGGAAGAGGTAATTTTCTTTCTTTATTAAAAAAAAAGGGGTAGCGTAAAAAAAGGTCCTTGGTTCAAGTCATCCCACGAGTGAAAAAAAATAAAAAAAACAAAAAATATAAAACAAGTGGCTCAGAAGGAAAAAAATTGGTAATCGTCGTCCGTTCTAAACTTATAGTCGCTTGTTCGCGTCCAACTGCATTTTTTTACCACATTTCGGTCTAAAAAAAACCAAAAAAACGTGTGCAGGAGACCTGCGTTAGAATCCAAATAAATACACAAGAACAAAATAAGAACAAAATGCACAACAAATAAAATATAATAAAGTATTATACCCTTTCCTTTCTCCTTTAATTTTATTTTTTTATACAAAGTTCAGAGGCATATTTAATTTTTGCGGAACCTAAAGTGGTAGCGAACGGCCGTCCTAATTAGCTTTAGGATGAAAGTGGCGGTGGCACTAGCTTTGTTTTTGTTTTTAAGGCTAGATAGTTTTTTTGGGGGTAGTATGGGCGATAGGGGCCAACGCCTGAAGTGGAAGAGGTAATATTCTTTCTTTATAAAAAAAAAAGGGGCAGCGTAAAAAAATGGTCCTTGGTTCAAGTCATCCCACGAGCGAAAAAAAATAAAAATAATAATAAAAAAACAAAAAATATAAAAAAGTGGCTCAGAAGGGAAAAAAGTGGTAATCGTCGAGCACTCTAAACTTATAGTCGCTTGTTCGCGTCCAACTGCATTTTTTTACCACATTTCGGTCTAAAAAAACAAAAAAAAAACAAAAAAAGGGGTAGTGCCTTTGATTCATAATCAAAAACGTCTTCGGTCCCGGGTTCGATCCCCGCCACCGCCTAAATTTTGATAAATAATCAGCGTCATTCTGCCAACGGCCTTGTCAAAGAGGGCGGAGGAGCGGATAGAGGTTCAGGGCACTCTCTTGTCCTAGGGGTGGGAAATTGCCCCTAAAGGCGGAAGAATCAGCAATGATCAACGACATGAGGATGCAGAAGGCAATGGAAACCACTGCATTAAAGACACGTAACGTGTATCCACAGGACATGTGGCCTGTAATTGAAGAAGTGTCATGATGATCTCTCCATTGGCAAAAGATTCCGGGATAGTCCCCCATTCGGATCTCCGGGAGGGGACTGCCAAGGGGGAGGTTACCATGAGAAGAAGATTGAATAATCAACGAAAGGATAACGTTCTACGAGTCGGGGCGTGGAATGTCAGAAGCCTGAATGTGGTAGGGACACTAGAAAATCTGAAAAGGGAAATGCAAAGGCTCAATCTTGATATAGTAGGGGTCAGTGAAGTGAAGTGGAAGGAAGACGATTTCTGGTCAGATGAGTATCGGGTAATATCAACAGCAGCAGAAAATGGTATAACAGGTGTAGGATTCGTTATGAATAGGAAGGTAGGGCAGAGGGTGTGTTACTGTGAACAGTTCAGTGACCGGGTTGTTCTAATCAGAATCGACAGCAGACCAACACCGACAACGATAGTTCAGGTATACATGCCGACGTCGCAAGCTGAAGATGAACAGATAGAGAAAGTGTATGAGGATATTGAAAGGGTAATGCAGTATGTAAAGGGGGACGAAAATCTAATAGTCATGGGCGACTGGAATGCAGTTGTAGGGGAAGGAGTAGAAGAAAAGGTTACACGAGAATATGGGCTTGGGACGAGGAATGAAAGAGGAGAAAGACTAATTGAGTTCTGTAACAAGTTTCAGCTAGTAATAGCGAATACCCTGTTCAAGAATCACAAGAGGAGGAGGTATACTTGGAAAAGGCCGGGAGATACGGGAAGATTTCAATTAGATTACATCATGGTCAGACAGAGATTCCAAAATCAGATACTGGATTGTAAGGGCGTACCCAGGAGCAGATATAGACTCAGATCACAATGAAGTAGTGATGAAGAGTAGGTTGAAGTTCAAGACATTAGTCAGGAAGAATCAATACGCAAAAAAGTGGGATACGGAAGTACTAAGGAATGACGAGATACGCTTGAAATTCTCTAACGCTATAGATACAGCAATAAGGAATAGCGCAGTAGGCAGTACAGTTGAAGAGGAATGGACATCTCTAAAAAGGGCCATCACAGAAGTTGGGAAGGAAAACATAGGTACAAAGAAGGTAGCTGCGAAGAAACCATGGGTAACAGAAGAAATACTTCAGTGGATTGATGGAAGAAGGAAGTACAAACATGTTCCGGGAAAATCAGGAATACAGAAATACAAGTCGCTGAGGAATGAAATAAATAGGAAGTGCAGGGAAGCTAAGACGAAATGGCTGCAGAAAAAATGTGAAAACATCGAAAAAGATATGATTGTCGGAAGGACAGACTCAGCATACAGGAAAGTCAAAACAACCTTTGGTGACATTAAAAGCAACGGTGGTAACATTAAGAGTGCAACGGGAATTCCACTGTTAAATGCAAAGGAGAGAGCACATAGGTGGAACGAATACATTGAAAGCCTCTATGAGGGTGAAGATTTGTCTGATGTGATAGAAGAAGAAACAGGAGTCGATTTAGAAGAGATAGGGGATCCAGTATTAGAATCGTGGTTTAAAAGTGCTTTGGAGGACTTACGGTCAAATAAGGCAGAAGGGATAGATAACATTCCATCAGAATTTCTAAAATCATTGGGGGAAGTGGCAACAAAACGACTATTCACGTTGGTGTATAGAATATACGAGTCTCGCGACATACCATCTGACTTTCGGAAAAGCATCATCCACACAATTCCGAAGACGGCAAGAGCTGACAAGTGCGAGAATTATCGCACAATCAGCTTAGCAGTTAATGCATCGAAGCAGCTTACAAGAATAATATACAGAAGAATGGGAAATAAAATTGAGAACGCGCTAGGTGACGATCATTTTGGCTTTAGGAAAAGTAAAGGGACGAGAGGGGCAATTCTGACATTACGGCTAATAATGGAAGCAAGGCTAAAGAAAAATCAAGACACTTTCATAGGATTTGTCGACCTGGAAAAAGCGTTCGACAATATAAAATGGTGCAAGCTGTTCGAGATTCTGAAAAAAGTATTGGTAAGCGATAGGGAGAGACGGGTCATATACAATATGTACAAGAACCACGAGGAATAATAAGAGTGGATGATCAAGAACGAAGTGCTCGTATTAAGAAGGGTGTAAGACAAGGCTGTAGCCTTTCGCCCCTACTTTTCAATCTGTACATCGAGGAAGCAATGATGGAAATAAAAGAAAGGTTCAGGAGTGGAATTAAAATACAAGGTGAAAGGATATCAATGATACGATTCGCTGATGGCATTGCTATCCTGAGTGAAAGTGAAGAAGAATTAAATGATCTGCTGAACGGAATGAACAGTCTAATGAGTACACAGTATGGTTTGAAAGTAAATCGGAGAAAGACGAAGGTAATGAGAAGTAGTAGAAATGAGAACAGCGAGAAACTCACGAAGTCAATGAAGTTAAGGAATTCTGCTACCTAGGCAATAAAATAACCAATGACGGACGGAGCAAAGAGGACATCAAAAGCAGACTCGCTATGGCAAAAAAGGCATTTCTGGCCAAGAGAAGTCTACTAATATCAAATACCGGCCTTAATTTGAGGAAGAAATTTCTAAGGATGTACGTCTGGAGTACAGCAATGTATTGTAGTGAAACATGGACTGTGGGAAAACCGGAACAGAAGAGAATCGAAGCATTTGAGATGTGGTGCTATAGACGAATGTTGAAAATTAGGTGGACTGATAAGGTAAGGAATGAGAAGGTTCTACGCAGAATCGGAGAGGAAAGGAATATGTGGAAAACACTGATAAGGAGAAGGGACAGGATGATAGGACATCTGCTAAGACATGAGGGAATGATTTCCATGGTACTGGAGGGAGCTGTAGAGGGCAAAAACTGTAGAGGAAGACAGAGACTGGAATAAGTCAAGCAAATAATTGAGGACGTAGGTTGCAAGTGCTACTCTGAGATAAAGAGGTTAGCACATGAAAGGAATTAGTGGTGGGCCGCATCAAACCAGTCAGTAGACTGACGACTAAAAAAAAAAAAAATTCCCTAATGAATCTCAGTCTGGTGGCATCTGCTTTACCGACCATCAACTTTCTATGATCATTCCATTTTAAATCACTCCTAATGCCTATTCCCAGATAATTTACGGAATTAACTGCTTCTAGTTGCTGACCTGCTATATTGTAGCTAAATGATAAGGGATCTTTCAAAAAAATGGCTCTGAGCACTATGCGACTTAACTTCTGAGGTCATCAGTCGCCTAGAACTTAGAACTAATTAAACCTAACTAACCTAAGGACATCACACACATCCATGCCCGAGGCAGGATTCGAACCTGCGACCGTAGCGGTCACGCGGTTCCAGACGATAAGGGATCTTTCTTTCTATGTATTCGCAACACATTACACTTGTCTACATTGAGATTCAATGCCGTTCCCTGCACCATGCGTCAATTCGCTGCAGATCCTCCTGCATTTCAGTACAATTTTCCATTGTTACAACCTCTCGATATACCACAGCATTATCCGCAAAAAGCCTCAGTGAACTTCCGATGTCATCCACAAGGTCATTTATGTATATTGTGAATAGCAACGGTCCTACGACACCCCCCCCCTGCGGCACACCTGAAATCACTCTTACTTCGGAAGACTTCTCTCCATTGAGAATGACATGATGCGTTCTGTTATCTAGGAACTCTTCAATCCAATCACACAATTGGTCTGACAGTCTATGTCTTACTTTGTTCATTTAAACGACTGTGGGGAACTGTATCGAACGCCTTGCGGAAGTCAAGAAACACGGCATCTACCTGGGAAACCGTGTCTATGGCCCTCTGAGTCTCGTGGACGAATAGCGCGAGCTGGGTTTCACACGATCGTCTTTTTCGAAACCCATGCTGATTCCTGCAGAGTAGATTTCTAGTCTCCAGAAAAGTCATTATACTCGAACATAGCCGGCCGGAGTGACCGAGCTGTTCTAGGCGCTACAGTCTGGAACCGCGCAACCGCTACGGTCGCAGGTTCGAATCCTGCCTCGGGCATGGATGTGATGTCCTTAGGTTAGTTATGTTTAACTAGTTCTAAGTTCTAGGGGACTGATGACCTCATAAGTTAAGTCCAATAGTGCTCAGAGCCGTGTGAACCATACTCGAACATAATACGTGTTTCAAAATTCTACAACTGAGAGACGTTTTTTTCCATAATTCTGCAACAATTCCATCTTTTTTAATTATTTGATTATTTTCATTACTTCCTCGTGTGAAGCAGGAGCGAATCAGGATTTGGTTCTGGTTTTACAAATTCGCGTTGCTCAGATGGGTCTTGGCTAAAATTCTGCAGTCGTTCTTTGTATTAGTTTCCAGGGATCCATTAGGTCGTTGGAAATCTAGGCTGGAATGCTGGTAGTCAGTTAAATTTTCTCTGAAAGTTTTGTAAAGCTGCAGCTATTGTTCTTGGTAAAAGAATCTTCTCTTTCAATCATCCGCTTATCATCGTATTGACGTTTCTCTCGTCGAATAATTGTAGATGAGTTTTCCAGGATATTTTTATTTTTATTTTTTTAAATTTTTTTTTACTTATACCTACCATGAGTATTGAAATCATTCAGTGCTTTAATACTATATTCGACATTTCGAGGGATTGATCTAATTTCATTGTTTGGTTCACTTTCTCTGCGAGTTGTGACTGTAAATCACTACTTAATGACAACTACTTTTCTTAACAGAATCGTTTCTGTATTAGTTTCTTCGTTCGATAAAAGAAGTTTCTAGACACGAACCGACGTGTTGGGCAGCTGTGTCATCGTTGACAAGTGCAAAGTGAAGGCGAACGCCAGTGCCGAGTCAAGCTCTGTCTTCCTTTTTTTGAGAAAGCAATATAAATGCAAATTCAGCGAGCAAATGTTGTCCCTTGAGCCAATAAGCGCTGCACAGTTCGCAGTCGCAAGTGCTGTGCCGTCGACTTCAGCGCAACAAAATGCTTCGCGCCAGGAGGGGGAGGATGGAAGCATTCTTTCATGTTAAGCCTCGCGGCTTCTCTAAGGAAATTCTGATATTATACGCATAGAACGCTTTGAGACTCAGCGGACCGAGTAGGTTGCGAGTAAAATTTCAGTTTCTTCCGAGGTATAAAATGTTCAAACAACTTACGGGAATGTAGCTAGGTGATGTCTTTGACAACCAGAGATATTTCGACGGGTACATTGTCATGCACTAATGCGAGTTGAGCATCTTCCGCAGGAAGACGATTGACTTGTACACACTTGTAGTGTTGATTTTCCCTAACGGCTATAGTTTTTACATGATGTGAAGCAGCTACATAAGACAGCTGCTATTTTCATAGCTATACACCTCTTATAAGAACTGTAATTAGCTTCAACTAGTAGTAGCAAATGCTCTCTTCAAGAAACACAAGAGAAGATAGTATACTTGGAAAAGGTCGATAGATACGGGAAGATTTCAGTTCATCTACATTTACAGCTGCATGGATACTCTGCAAATCACATTTAAGTGCCTGGCAGAAGGTTCATCGAACCACCTTCACAATTCTCTATTATTCCAATCTCGTATATCGCGCGGAAAGAATGAACACCTATTCTTTCCGTACGAGCTCTGATTTCCCATATTTTATCGTGATGATCGTTCCGCTCTATGTAGGTCGATGTCAACAAAATATTTTTGCATTCAGAGGAGAAAGCTGGTGATTGGAATTTCGTGCAACGAAAAACGCCTTTCGTTTAATGATTTCCAGCCCAAATCCCGCATCATTTCTGACACTCTCTCCCATATTTCGCGATAATACAAAACGTGCTGTCTTTCTTTGAACTTTTTCGATATACTCCGTCAGTCCTGTCTGATAAGGATCCTAGACCGCGCAAAAGTATTCTTAAAGAGGACGGACAAGCGTAGTGTAGCCAGTCTCCTTAATAGATCTGTCACATTTTCTAAGTGTCCTGCCAATAAAACGCAGCCTTTGGTTAGCCTTCCCCACAACATTTTCTGTGTGCTCTTTCCACTTTAAGTTGTTCGTAATTGTAATACCTAGGTATTTAGTTGAATTTACGGCTTTTAGATTAGACTGCTTTATCGTATAAACGAAGTTTGAGTTCCTTTTAGTACTCATGTGGATGATCTCACACTTTTCGTTATTTAGGGTGAACTGCCACTTTTTACACGATTTAGATATTTTTTCTAAATCATTTTGCAGTTTGTTTTGGTCTTCTGATGACTTTATTAGTCGATAAACGATAGCATCATCTGCAAACAACCGAAGACGGCTGCTCAGATTGTCTCCCAAATCGTTTATATAGATGAGGAACAGCAAAGGGTCTATAATAGTACCTTGGGGAACGCCTTAAATCACTTCTGTTTTACTCGATGACTTTCCGTCAGTTACTACGAACTGTGACGTCTCTGACAGGAAATCGCAAATCCAGTCACATAACTAGACGATATTCCATAAGCACGCAATTTTACTATGAGCCGCTTGTGTGGTACAGTGTGAAAAGCCTTCCGGAAATCGAGGAATACGGAATCGATCTGAAATCCATTGTCAATAGCTCTCAGCACTTTATGTGAATAAAGAGCTAGTTGTGTTTCACAGGAACGATGTTTTCTAAACCCATGTTGAGTGTGTGTCAATAGACCGTTTCCTTCGAGTTAATTCATAATGTTGGAACACAATATATGTTCTAAAACCCTGCTGCATATCGACGTTAACGATATGGACCTGTAATTTCGTGGATTACTCCTACTACCTGTCTTGAATACTGCCGTGACCTGTGCAACTTTCCATTCTTTGAGTAGGAATCTTTCGTCGAGCGAACGGTTGTATATGATTGTTAATTATGGAGCTAATGCATCAGCATACTCGGAAAGGAACCTAATTGGTATACAGTCTGGACCAGAAGACTCTCTTTTATTAAGTGATTTGAGTTGCTTCACTACTCCGAGGATATTTGCTTCTACGTTACTCATGTTAGCAGCTGTTCTCGATTCGAATTCTGGAATATTTACTACGTCTTCTTTTGTGAACGCATTTCGGAAGGCTTGTGTTTAGTAACTCTGATTTGGCAGCACTGTCTTCGATAGTATCTCCATTGTTAACGCGCAGAGAAGGCATTGATTGTTTCTTGCCGCTAACATACTTCACATACGACCAGAATCTCTTTGGACTTTCTGCTAAGTTTCGAGACAAAGTTTCGTTGTGGAAACTGTTACAGGCGTCTAGCATTGAACTCCGCGCTAAGTTTCGAGCTTCTGTTAAGGATTGCCAATTTTGGGGATTTTGCGTCTGTTTAAATTTGGCATATTTGCTTCGTTGTTTCTGCAACAGTGTTCTAACCCCTTTTGTGTACCAAGGAGGATCAGCTCCATCGTTTGTTAATTTGGTATAAATCTCCCAATTGCTGCTGACACTATTTCTTTGAATTTAAGCTACATCTGGTTTACACTGATATTATTAATTTGGAATGAGTGGAGATTGTCTCTCAGGAAGCAGTCAAGTAAATTTTTATCTGCTTTTTTGAATAGGTATATTTTTCGCTTATTTTTGGAAGATTTGGGGATACAATATTCCATCTCGCTACGACAACACTGTGTTCACCAATCCCTACATCGGTTTTGATGCTGGTTATTAACTCAGAATTATTTGTTGCTTATAGGTCAAGTGTGTTTTCACAATCGTTTAGTATTCGCGTGGGCTCATGAACTAACTGTTCAAAATAATTTTCAGAGAATGCGTTTAGCACAATTTCGGATGATATTTTATGCGTACCTCCGGAATTAAACACGTATTTTCGCCAACATATCGAGGGTAAATTAAAGTCACCACCAACTATTATCGTATGAGTCGGGTACGTGTTTGAAATCAAAGTAAAGTTTTCTTTAAACCTTTCAGCAACTGTATCATCTGAACTGGGAGGTCGGTAAAAGGATCCAATTATTATTTTATTCCGGTTGCCAACAATGACCTCTGTCCATACTAACTCACAGGAAGTATCTACTTCTATTTCGCGACAAGTTAAACTACTTCTAACAGCAACAAACACGCCACCGCCAATCGTGTTTAGCCTATCTTTTCGGAACATTTTTAGGTTCTTCTCAAAAATTTCGGCTGAGCTTATATCCGGCTTTGCCAGCTTTCAGTGCCTATGACGATTCGAGCATCAGTGCTTTCTATTAGCACTTTGAGCTCTGGTACTTTCCCAACACAGCTACAACAATTTACAACTGTTATACCAATGGTTCCTGTATCTTTGTTCTTCCTGTGTTCAGCCTGCACTCTTTGTGACTGAAGCCCATCTTGTGTTTTCCCGAGACCCTCTAACCTAAAAAACCTCGCAGTCCACGCCACACAGCCCCTGCTACCCGTGGAGTCGCCTCCTGCTTATAGTGGACACCTGACCTATTCAGCGGAACCCGAAACCCAACCACCCTTTGGCGCAAGTCGAGGAATCAGTTAGATTACATATGGTCAGGCAGAGATTCCGATATCAGATAATGGACTGTAACTCGTATCCAACAGCACTATAGATGCAGATCACCATTTAATAGTGGTAGAAAGTAGGCTGGACGTTAAGAGACAAGTCAGGAAGAACCAATGCCCTAAAAAGTGGGCCTAAAAAGTGGGCCGCACGGGGTGATCCCCCCACCCCCTCCCCCCTCGTCAGAGGTTCGAGTCCACACTCGGACATGGGTGTGAGTGTTGTCCTTAGTGTAAGTTAAGTTGGATTAAGTAGTGTGTAAGCTTAGGGACCGATGACCTAAGCAGTTTTGTCCCATAGATCTTACCACCTAAAAAGTGGAAGACGCATGTATTAAGGAATGAAGAAATACGCTTGAAATTCTCTCTGGCTGCAGATATCGCGATAATAAATAGCAAAGTTGGCAGCTCAGTTGAAGAGGAATGAACATCTTTAAGAAGAACAATCACTGAAGTTGGAAAGAAATACTCAGGCACTAGAAAGGTAACTGCGAAGAAACCGTGGTTAACATAAGAAATACTTCCTGATCAGCTAAAGAAGGAAGTACAAAAATGTCCCTAGAAATTCAGGAATACTGAAATACAAGTCGCTTAGTAATGGAATATATAGGAAATGCAGGAATCTAGGGCGAAATGGCTACATGGATAATGTGAAGTGCTGTGTTGCCAGAAGAGCCGTGTTGCTAGAGGAGGCCGAAATGCACGCGTTTAATTACACGCAGACTGGCGTGAGGTCTGGAACAGGTCAGAGAAATAAGACTAGCAAAACAGGAGGTAACTGGTAGAATACTTAACTTTAATCCACAATTGGTGAACATCTCTCTTGACTGTACATAATTTCCATCTCAATATAAACTGGTAATGGCGCCTTGCTAGGTCGTAGCAAATGACGTAGCTGAAGGCTACGCTAACTATCGTCTCGGCAAATGAGAGCGTATTTGTCACTGATCCATCTCTGGCAAAGTCTGCTGTACAACTGGGGCGAGTGCCAGGACGTCTCTCTAGACCTGCCGTGTGGTGGCGCTCGGTCTGCAATCACTGACAGTGGCGACACGCGGGTCCGACGTATACTAGCGGACCGAGGTCGATTTAAAGGCTACCACCTAGCAAGTGTGGTGTCTGGCGGTGACACCACATGAAGAAACGGAAAATGAAATGATTGTTGGAAGATCTGGCTCACCATACGGAAAAGCCAAAACAACCTACGGTGAAATTAAAAGCAAAGGCTGTAACATCAAGAGCGCAGTAGGAATTCTAATTCCACTGCTAAATGCAGACGAGAGAGCGGATATGTGGGAGGGAAGTCCTGTTTGAGGAGGGAGGACCTGCCTGACTACGTGAAAGAGGAAGAAACAGTAATCGATAGGAAAGAGGTAGGGGATCCAGAACTAGAATCGTAATGTATAAGATCTTCGGAAGACTAAATAAGACAGAAGGTGTGGATAACATTCCATCGGACTCTCTAAAATCATTGTGATAAGCGGCAACAAAACTATTCCTGTATGAGAATGGCGATATACCATTAGACTTTCGGAAAAACATCGTCCACACAATTCCAAAGATTGCAAGAGTCGACAACCAGCTCGAAAGCCCTTGCATCCAAGAATAATATACAGAGAAATGAAAAAGGAACTTGATGATCAATTGGATGACGATAGTATGGCTTTAGGAAAGGTAAAGGCACCAGAGACGCAATTCTTATTTTGTGGTTTTCAATTGAAGCAAGGCTGAAGAAAAATCAAGACACGTTAATAGGATATGTCGACCTAGAAAATTCGACAATGTGGAATGGGTCAAGATGTTCGAAAATCAAGAGGCAACTATAAGATTCGGACCAAGAACTAAATGCTCGGATTAAGAAGGGTGTAAGACAAGTATCTAGTCTTTCACCTCTGCTGTTGAATGAATACATGGAAGAAGCAATAACGGAAATAAAAGAAAGGTTCAAGAGTGGGATTAAAATACAAGATGAAGGGATATCAGTGATAAGCTTTCCTGTTCACGTTGGTCTCATCAGTGCAAGTGAAGAAACATCACAGGGTGTGTTGAATGGAATAAATAGTCTACTGAGTGCAGAATACGGAGAGAGTAAATCGAAGAAAGACGAAAGTATTGAGAAGTAGCTGAAATGAGAACGAGGAACTTAACATGAGGAGTGATGATCACGAAGTAGATAAAGAAATTCTGTTACCCAGGCAGTAAAATAACCTATGATGGATGGAGCAAAGAGGATATAAAAAGCAGACTAGCAGCGGCAAAAAGGACATTCTTGACCAAGAGAGGTCCACTAGTATCAAAGGCCATAAATTGAGGAAGAAATTTCTGAGGAAGTACGTTTGGTACACACGATCGTATGGCAGTGAAACATGGACTATGGGAAAACAGGAAGGGAACAGATTAGAACCATCTGAGATGTAGTGTGGCAGAAGAATGTTGAAAATGCGGTAAGGTATGAGGAGGTTCTCCGCGGAATCGGCGAGGAAAGGAATATGTGGAAAACACTGATAAGAACAAGGGACAGCATGGTAGGACATGTGTTGAGACATCAGGGACTAACTTCCACAGTGTTAGAGGGATCTGCAGAGGATAAAAACTGTAGAGGAAGGTAGAAATTGGAATACACTCAGCAAATAACCTACGGCTTAGGTTCCAAGCGCTGCTCTTGAAATTAAATGTTTGGCACAGGAGAAGAATTCGTGGCGAGCCGCATCAAAGCAGGTCAAAGACGGAAGATTTAAAAAAAAAAAAAAAAAAAGAGAGAGAGAGAGAGAGAGTGTGAAGCTTTTACGCGATCGTTTGAAACGCCATTAGTAGCGTTAGAAGCTTTAAAACTTTAAAAGTAGGACAAGTTGGCATACATCTGTTTCTTAATAGAATTATCATATTGTATCCCTACATACGTCTACTGGTAGCTACAGCAGTATATGGTGACTTTTAGTGGGACAAATCGGCGCTGGTAGCAGCCGTTCTGCGTATTAAATAATTCTCATTAAAATAGATAAAGAATTACACGTAAATGAAAGAAATGTGAATAGTTCTATTAATTAGTCTGCAGCGATCTGTCTTGGAACCGTTGTAGTATTCGTTTGAAAGAAAAATAAACGCAGTAACATGATCACGTTCAAGTAACTTATTGAAAATTTCTCGTTTAATTCTCGCTAAAGCCGTTAAGAAATGATTCCGGTTACGACTTTTTTTATGTTAGTCATTACTAAAATGTCACAACTCGCCTCTGAACCCTTACACTGTACCTTGTCCTTTTGTAACACCATAGTAAGATATTATGTATTTTTTTCCGTCTGATTAATTATGCTTTGCATAAAGTGTATTTTCTTTAATATTAGTTCTTTGATATGTTGTACTGTGTTTTCTCTTTACTGACTTATTGCTTTGGTCGTATTCAGAAAGAGATGATTTTGGTTAAATAATTTTGTATTGATTTGTTAATATGGGTAAATGCACTTTAAAATGTTTACTTGCTACTTTGTAGCTGCTGATCCACTCTTAGGGCTGCTGGTTTATGTTATGGTAAAAGATGGAGTGGTTCCCCTCTAGAACGGAAGTTATTTAGCGCGCGCAAATTACGGTTGGTGCGAGTGAAAAGGTGGACACGACAGTCAGTCGGCGGCTAGCTACCGTGCAGTTGACAGCTAGTGATTGGAAGGTGCATTGTGCAGGTGCCGAGTGCGGCTTTTAGTGCTTGGATTTATTACGCCGAAGCCTCGGTTTGATGAATGGATTTAATACAATGCTCTGTGGCCTGAAATTATTATAAAATCTCATGATCGTCGCCATGAAGGAAATAACAGAGCGTATCAATTACAACTGCAAGTCCATCTGCCATCATATACTCGCCACCAATATTGCGCAATCACTGTAACAGAAAGGAGGAATCATAGATTTGTAAAGTGATGGATCAGCACATTTAGTATGTGCAGATACAAGGTAACTCATACCTACCTTGATTTTTTCCCTGTCATAACACCTATCAGGATCCTCTTCTTTTGAGCTCTGATTTCCGAGTGTCCAGATTGCGAGAAATTATTATCGAAAATTGAAAGACAATTATCTAATTAAATTTGCTCAAAACAGAGTGAAACAGGTTATCTAAAATTACTGTGGATGTTGGTAAAGTTGAGAAGGAAGTGTTGTTGTTGTGGTCTTCAGTCCTGTACTGGTTTGATGCAGCTCTCCATGCTACTCTATCCTGTGCAAGCTTCTTCATCTCCCAGTACCTACTGCAACCTACATCCTTCTGAATTTGCTTAGTGTATTCATCTCTTGGTCTCCCTCTACGATTTTTACCCTCCACACTGCCCTCCAATGCTAAATTTGTGATCCCTTGATGCCTCAGAACATGTCCTACCAACCGATCTCTTCTTCTAGTCAAGTTGTGCCACAAACTTCTCCCCAGTCCTATTTAATATCTCCTCATTAGTTATATGATCTACCAATCTAATCTTCAGCATTCTTCTGTAGCACCACATTTCGAAAGCTTCTATTCTCTTCTTGTCCAAACTAGTTTTCGTCCATGTTTCACTTCCATGCATGGCTACGCTCCATACAAATAAGACGAAGTAAGTGTAGCTTTTGTGAAAGCCACTCACTGATTGAACTAATTCATTTTAAA
This sequence comes from Schistocerca nitens, assembly GCF_023898315.1. Taxonomy (NCBI): domain Eukaryota; kingdom Metazoa; phylum Arthropoda; class Insecta; order Orthoptera; family Acrididae; genus Schistocerca; species Schistocerca nitens. The sequence continues at coordinate 1,187,060,785 of NC_064614.1, read as the reverse complement.
GTTTTGTGGGCTTTTAAAATTACTTTCTTTACTTCTGATTTCAAAAGTAAAGACCTATGTTGATAACTAATAGACAACAATCCATTTCGAGGTTAGCATTAAAGTAAATGTTCTTAAAGACTGGTTGGAAGTGCAATACCTGGTGAATATTTTTACTGGAATCTATTATAAAACGCATAGAAGGTGGGTCAATATTTGAAAGAATTGTTTTCCTAAGTTGGCATCCTTTATATTGTTCATGAAAGTGTGTTTAGTTTGCTTTACTATAGTTTCAAGATTAGGGGGCCCTCCATTGAAAGTTGCTCAAAATGCACAAAGTTGCTTGATAATAGAAAGTTCCAACTGCTCTTGAAATTTATATTGAGTTTTGTGCACATTGTGTGTTAAAAGGTGTAATATAAGTTTATGAGCACCCACTTATTGTTTTATTCTCACTGATGCTAAAGTTACTACGAATGTCATTATCTGTGAAAACAGTTACTTCTTAGCTTTTAAGGAATAGTGTTAATCTTACTGCATGTGAATTTTACTTAAATTTATATTGTGTAGAAAATATCTGATGAAATAAGACTAGATCCATGCCCAAATTCCAGTTTAGCAGTGTCTCGCGTTTGCAGTGTTGATGGAGTTATTCAGTTTGAAAGTATTTAAAACTGATAAGTGTAACGGACTCTTTTGTGTTTGTGAGAACGTGAATATCTTTCTACTACTGCTTTTACCCACTGTAACTTTTTTTTTTTTGCTTGTAACTGGGTTAATTGCTCTTTTGTAGGAAAGAAGTATAGGCTGAGTTTTTCCACTAAAACTGTTTTTATTTAAAAGAAATATTACACATTTATATGCCTAATTAGGCTGCTGACCGTATTCTATTTCATTTGAGTAAGTTTGAGTAGTTAAAACAGTTTCTAAATTAGATATGTCACTTTCTGTGTATTTTCGTAAATTTAATGTCCGATATGCAAAAACCCTCTAGGCATTTCATGATCAAATCTACAAAAATCCTTGGAGAGGGTAACATTATACTGCATCTAAGTACCGTAATTGGTTATAAATACAGTATCAGTGTACTAAACGGTGGAGTGTAGGTGTTACACTTTGTATTTAATATTCGTTTATAGCTGACATGGAAGCGCCAACTGAACACCTACGCAATGTCATGTAGCTGCTGTATGTGTGTGCTTTCAGACAATATCTACTTGTACTGTATGTGGACAGGTTTTATGAAATGTCAAAGGTAATTGCATTGCCGCACTAATAACACGTGGCAGCACTTTTATTTAGTGAAAGAGCAGCAACAGTAAAGTGCTTTCCGTTGGAAAAATGATTCACGCTTTATCGCCACCGAACTATTCTAAACAGCAGAGGCTAAGCAGTCACTGGTACAAGTTGGGCGAAATAAAACGATCCGTAAAATATTTCATGCACCTTAAGATAGCCATCCCAACTTACACCATTCACGCCCAGTGTAGGTGATGTAAGTTGGGTTGTCTATCTTAAGGTGCTTTATTTCCTGTGCCACTTTTATTTTGTCAACCCTGTATGTAACAAGCAAGAAAACCACCTCCAGTGCAGATGAAAATAGGAAAAATAAATCTGTGTTTTACACAATGATCACCCAGAAGATTGTGACTATCTCCCTAACTGCCGGTATGTCCACCTTTGGCACTTATAACAGCGGCAACGCTTCGTGGCACGGAAGCATGAGGCATAGGTAAGTCTCTGGAGGTAGCTGGCACTACATCTGCACACAGAATTCCCATAAATTCCGGGAAGGGGGGAGGGGGGGGGGAACACATCCCAGATGTGTTCGATCGGGTTCAGATCTGTCTAGTTGGGGGGCCAGCACAAGGATTAGAAATCGCCACTGTGTTCTCCGAACCACTCCATCACACTCCTGGCCTTGTGACAAGACGCATTATCTTGTTGGAAAATGCCACTGCTGTCGGGAAACACGATCGCCATGAGAGGATGTACGTGGTCTGCAACGAGTGTACGACGCCCCTTGGGCGTCATATTGCCTTGCACGAGCTCCACTGGCCCCTTGGATGCCCACGTGAATGTTCTCCAGAGCATAATGGAGCCTCCACCAGGTTGTCTCCGTCCCGTGGTACATGTATCAAGCTGTTCCCCTGGAACGCGACGGATTCGCGCCCTCCCATCTGGATGATGAAGATGGGATTTATAAGGGCATGTAACGCTCTGGCTGCGATGGGCGGGTCACGTAGCTCGAACGGATGAGGGAAGGGCAGCGCGCAGAGTACTGGTAGGGCCCTTAGAGGGAAAAACGTCCTATGGGGAGACGGAGCTGTAGATGGGAGGACAATGTGCAGGCTGATTTGAGGAGCCTAGGTATTGAAGGTGAATGGAAGGAAATAGACCAAGACAGGGACAGGTGGCAAAAATACGTTGCTGCGGTAATGGACTCTCGAGTCCGGTATGACCAGTGAGTGAGTGATGTGACGCTCTGCCACTGCGACAGTGTCAAGTGCCGATGATCACATGCTCCTTTCAGCCGTAGTTGCCGATGTCGTGGTGATAACAATGGCAAATACATGTATGTCGGTTGCGGAGATCCATCGTTAGGAGCGTTCAGTGCACTGTGTGTTCAAACACTTCTACTCTGCCCAGCATTAAAGTGTGATGATACCTCCATCACAGCTCGCCGCCTGTCATGTTTTACCACTCTGCCCAGCCTACGACGTCTGACATGTACGGGGTGTTCAAAAAGTCTCTCCGCAGTGCCGTATGATTGTTAGCCGCGCGTGCCGTATGCCGCAGTCAATATACCGAAATGAAACTCAGTGAAATACAAGCTAATAATTTTTTGGATATTCATTTTTACTTACAAATTTTCACTTTAAATGTTAAAAGTATCCCCCCTCCCGCTATTCAATACACAATTCAATTCGTCTAATCACGTTTCCAACACAAGCTGTAACATTTCTTCTGCAACAGAAGCAGTGAAAGTGGATATTGCAGTTTTCAATTCATCGATGGATTTTGGACGGTTTTTAGAGGCACTTGCTTTCGCTCCACCCCAGAACAAAAATTCAGGTGGTGTTAGATCAGGCGATCGTGGAGATCAACGTCCCTGTGAAATTATGCGATCACCAAAAACATCAGCAAACGGTGACATTGAAACGGGAGCTGTATGCGCGGTTGCGCCAACCTGTTGAAAATAACCGTTCAGTATTTCACTTGGCACAAGTTCTATATGAATGGGCACAGAATATCACTGCAGTACCATTGTGCGATTATTGTTGAAAAATATGGTATCCACAATCCTACGCCTAGAAATTGCGATCCAAACTCCTATTTTCACAGAATGAAGTGGTTCTCATGAATAAACAATGGATTTGCAGTACTCCACATACGAGAATTTTGCGAGTTCTTGTACCCGGATAAATGAAACCACGCCTCATCAGTGAAAAACGTTTCACTAAGAATATCCCTTCCATTTTGTTGAACGAAATTTTTGAACCTTTGACAATAGTGCAGTCTCTTGCGTTGATCACTATTTTTCAGTTCTTGCACGACTGTCACTTTGTATGGGAAAAGTTCTAATTTTTTCCTTACAGCTGTGTGGGCCGTTCCGACACTAACATGGATTTCCTCGGCGAGTTTTCTTACTGACTTGTTCGGACTCATGGACATTTTATCGGAAATATCGATTAGTTTATCCTCAGACAAAACGCTAGGACGCCCACTTCTCGGTGCATCTGTCACTGAACACGTACTTCGAAATTTGTTAATCAAATGTCGCACGGTATCGCGATGTGGGAGTGTTTAAATGTTTGACGAACTGAAACTGTGTATTTACCGCCAGCTTTGAACACTTGTTTGACTAAAAACGCACTTCAGTGGTTAGCATTTTAACAGTGACAGAAACGAAACAAACGAACGAAGGAACTAAACTTAAACGTTAACGTCAACACGTAACGGCATACGCTAACGATACTACTGACGCTGGCTGAGATAAATCGAAACAGTGGAATGTTGGGAGAGTCCACTTGAAGGGAAGTAACCCAGGCACGGGAGCAATCATACGAAACGCGCGGCTAACAAGCATAGGGCACTGCAGAGAGAGTTTTTGAACACCCCGTATAATGAGGGATGGCCTCCCAACACGCGACGTCTGGACATGGTTTCACCTTGTTACCGCCACGTGCTGGAGGCACTCACCACAGCGATCCTCGAACACCCTACAAGTCGTGCAGTTTCCCAAATGCTCGTGCCGACCCTCCGGGACACCACGATCTGCCCTCGGTCAAACTCACATAGATCGCGCACCTTCTCCATTTTATATACGGACAGCAAGTTCGCTGATAATACATTCACCGTGGTACGTATGACTAGCAGTCGTTCCTCGCCAGCTGGCACTGCTATCGCCTGGACGGGTTTATATGGACAGTGGGTCGGTGGTCTTAATATCCTGCCTCATGAGTGTATGCTGAGCTATGTTACACAAACGTAAAAACCACACATGAACTTCCCATAAGGTCGCCATTTGCGATAACGGATTGATTTAGAATGAAAGCAATGTTCTTCTATCCACCTCAAGATTCTGGCGAGCCGATAAAACTCACACAGGTACTCTGTCTTCCATGGTTAACACTGTACTCCTGAAGATAAGGAAATCCTTCATTTGATTCATCTGTCTTCTGATGTGCGCCACGGCTTCCTCTCCTGTCTGAATCTCTTCATCCAGTGGTACGTAAGTCCAGTGTCCTAAACTGCATATTTTCGAATCTCTGTCTTCTCCCACAATTTTTACCCTCTGCAGATCCCTCTTAGTACGATGGAAGTTATCCCTGAAGTCTTAACACATGTCTATCTTCCTTTCTCTTGTTAGTGTTTTCTGTGGTATCGGTAGCAAGGATGCCACGGCGTAGCTGCCAGTTAGACTCCGACGACAGCGCCCTCTAGCAGGCGCTGTTGAGCTCTACGAGCACCACTGTACATTCAGCCCATTTGATCAAGAGCAGACGGTCGGGACACTTCACTTCACAGCTTCGCACCTCAGGGCAAAGTTATGTATCACTCTTGTTGCTAAAGTAAAGGTGATTTTAATTCACACTGCAGTACCGAGAGATTTTCACCTTTTCCTGCTCTTACTCACTCGCCGCCTTCCAGGCGGGATACAAAATTTTCCATATAGGCCTTTATCTTCGCCGATTCTGCTAAGAACCGCCTCATTCCTTGCCTTGCCCGTACACGTAATTTTCTATATTCTTCTACAGATCTTTTTGTCAAACTTAGATTATTTTTTATTCGTGATTCTGTTGCACTTTGAAGTTTACACGTCTGTCCCTATGGCGTATATCTATATCACTGAGGAGTCAAAACCGTTTGTACCACTGTCCCACTTTACAATTACGAAGGCTTTTTCCAGGTCAATAGTATAAACAAAATCTTTCAATTACCTTGAATCAGTTTTGTATCCTAACTTGGGACAGCGCCCCAGGTATGGCTTAGATACAACTTTTTTTGTAAAAGTACATACATGTCAAACACAAGAAGATTCTGAGAGGTGGCATGAGCCCCCTCTCATATTTCTATCTTACGATTCTCCTCTCTAGTTGCATGCGGTGGAGGGTTGTTATTCCTTCACACGCGGACTTCCCATGCAGCGTCTCTCGTCACCCGGGTGGTCCAGTGACAGGCGGGCTCTTCTGACTTTGAAAGGGTAGGCCGACAGGCGTGGGGGTCGAGTGAATGCTTTCCGGACGCTGGCATTGTCAGGAGACGCGCCCGTTTGGAGCCGGAAGTGGCGGCTGGGCTGGAGCTTCCGTTGCTTCGCAGAAGCTTAGCGAAAACACTTTCTGGCGGGCTACCAGCGAGGCGTGGGAATGACTTATGTACCCAGGCAGCTGTGGCGGGAAAATTCCCGCGCTTTCTGCAAAATAGGAACTGTGATTGGCTTGCTCAGGGCATAGCTCCATGACGGAGCAAAATCAGCACAGAAATTGGCGCCAAGAATCTCCATTGGTGGAATGGTAGTGCCCCGGCAATGGAGTGGAATTTCCGCCGGTTTTCGAGTTGCTGATTGGAACGTAACCACGGCCACTGTCGTGGGGGCGGGAATGTTGTGTGTTCGGCCTGTACGGGTGCTCTAGGTAGTCGGCAGTCGCCTTTCGGTCGAGGACGTCGAAGCAACCAGCCAACGGCTCCGGTACGCCAGATCGTGTCCTGGCAGTCAAGAAGACAGTTTGGTAATGTATGTCCGCAGCACCGGCAGACAGGGATTTTCCTAGGTGATAATCAGAGCTCAGCAGAGCGCGCCTGTTCGTCTTTTTCTAACTTTGTTCTGTCTTGAGAAGCAGCAATTACTGTTGGGTTAGCTGTGTGTCTCTCTTGAGATTTGAGTGGCAAGGAATTGGCTCCACATACCACCTCGTCTTAAACCTCACGATCTAGTATAGGGACAACTTCACCTTTACAGTGTTTGTATGAATCTCCAAATTTGAGCCAATTTGATGTATTATATTTCCTGTGTTTCTTTTACTATTCAGTGTTTAGTCTTAATAAATCATATTGTTATTTTGGACAGAACTTTCATTCTGTTAATCGATAGAGCAACCCTATCATTCCTCACTATGCTAATGAAACCTTTGTTTATTTAACTTATTTATCAAATTAAATTATTGCAGGTGCCAAACTCTCTTCTACTCCACTGGCAGGGTTGATTAGAGTCAGTTCGCGTATTTTTTTTATCCTTGTGCAACAGCAAAAGTCGGAGTTAGAATAGGGGGGGCTTAGAGCATGATTTACATATGTGGATTCTAGTAGAATTTAGTGATAAATACACTGCTAGCCCCGGCACCTCGCAATTCAAACAAAAAACTGAAATTTGTCCCTCATTACAACCCTCAAGGGATACCAATTATGTACCTGATTTGAGTTACAGGCTGACGAGGTAACTTGTAGAGACGAAGTTATCAAACATATAAAAATTTTCATTTTTTAGCACAGATTCTAGCCTGAACACCTCACCTGAATCCTAAGAACAAGTCACAAACTAATGATCAGCCCACTGAAACAACAAGAAACAACAATTGAACTTGTTGTGTGTACATTGAATAGGCAGCTAGCTGGGACCTCCCATACAGGCGTGCCAACCGCCAGCTTAAAAGGCAATAAAATACCCTCAGTTAGGATGCTCCCCGAAGTATGTTCATTTGACTGAAGATTTGAAATAGAGGTATGAAACAATAATTTTGGCAAAATGAGCTCTGTTTAATTATATAGTATGTCCTTTAATTATGGCACCTCATTCTGTAGAAAAACATGTCGATAGTAGGGTCTATGTTACATACCATAGTGCGATTCAGCGTGCACATTTTCTCATATAACTTAATACTGTACGGAATTATAAGCAAAGGTAATAATAAGTAGTTCGTAAAACAGATTTCCTTGATTTTGCAGTTTCAGTTATTGTGCTATCGTTAAGAGTTATTGGATTCCACAGAATATACATCTACAATATATCTTGCGTCATCGGTAATCGTAGAATACTCCATAAGCTTTCTAATGCAGAAATACGGAAAAAAATATGTTCTTGTTTGGCTCAGTAACTCTATTTGGAACCTGGAGTAATATAGTCACTTGAATTGCTTTCAGGTGATCTGTTTCTTTCTCTTTATTTTTTGCCAGGTCACTGCTATGCATTCCAGGCGAACCACTCATCATTTTTTTTTCTTTTCCTTGCTATGCTCTGTATAAACTGTGATACAGCAGTCACAAGAAACTGAAATTGTTGCTCAGTTTCTGCACCGTTTATATTACAATAACCCTAGATTGACAATAAAAAAGTTTAGAACAACGAGAAAAAGTTTCTTTAAATCTGCCTTGATGATAAATAATCATTGATGAGTATCACTCGCCATTGTCTCTCTTTATAAGCCTTTTTTTAACGATGCGTTTTTCTGTGAAGTTTAAAACTATGACTTCATTGTTAGTCATTGATATTCTTGCAGAATCTCTGCTTACGTTACGTCGCGATTCTTTTGGATGTTTCTATAGTTTGTGTATGTGATGACACGGGCACACACTCGGTAATATCGAGGTAGTTCGCGATCCCCTTTGTATCATTCGCAGTAGCAGCACTAGTACAGCAAGTACTGCACTAGCGAGAACGGCAAAAAACTGAATAAAACTGATTTCAAAATACGGAGAGGTATCTGTTTTAAGATTTGCCGAAGTATTTAGCAGTGTAATTTTTATAATACACACCGATACAAATAGTTTTGTGTTCTTTAAATCATAGGTGAATGCCAGTAATGTGTAAATACAGTTAACTGTTTTTGAACAGGAAACACGATGTTAAAAGTGGTGGCAGTGAAAACACAAATTATATTTAACAAAAACGATTTATTAACAAATGTTTTTATTCCACACAAAACAAAAATTCTTAACAGTTGTTCCAGAATGGTTTACAGTTTGGAATACAGCGCCGGAGGAAAAGTTGAACACCTGTAACGACTTTTAGCTGCCAGTAGTTGGTGAACGCGAGCAGATTCTGTCTCTTAACGGCTCCTGTTGTCTTCTCCAGCAGTGGACGTCAGCTGAAACCCAATTTACGACGTGGCACATATCGGCATTGTCAGCGCCAGACCTCCGCGAGTTGCCTGACGCAGTCGTAAAAAAAAATATGTCGGCTGGTAGGAGATGGGCTCTTCCGTAGGAACAACACCGAAGAAAAAAGGGAGCAAGGGAACAAAGAGCTGCACGAATTTTCGGTTTCACTGTGCATCGTAGTGCACACGCAAAACGTTTACATGACAAAATGAGTAATCCGAATTACTTTTTAAAAGGTATTTCCGATGACGGATCTCTTGTTTGGGGAATAGCCTACTGCCGACGTTGTTTAACGCTTCACTTAAATTTTTCAGCAGAAAAGTAGTAGACAGACGTTAACAGCCCTGTGGTTATCTACCGGCGTATATTACCACAGTAGTGAATAAAGAAAAGAAAGAATAAGCAATGTAGAGCAATAACAGTACCTGGTACCACTCGAAAGGCCATATACCAGGCAGATATCCCCAAATACTGAAATTTTCTTTGGTGCAGGAAGAATTTAGAACGAATAAGATATGGCTGAGATTTATCAGTTATTATGTTTGAGGAAAAATCAATTTTTATGTGAATCGCGCAGTGGAGAAAGTTGGAAAAACCTGGGAAAGGAGAAAAGCTAGAAAACAGAGAAAATGACCAAAGAAGAAACTCTCGACACTCTTTTCGGTCCGAAGAAATTACAATTTTCATTTTCAGTGCTTGCGTTTCGGCAATTCTTACACTCTTTTTGGCCTACAAAAGTAATAATTTTCATTTTCAGTGCTTCCGCTTTGGTAATGCTTGCAGTGATGCCTGGGGAAAAACCAGTTTTTGATGTGAATCGCACAGTGTAGAAAGTTGGAAAATTTGGGAAACGAGATGATAACTAAGAGTAAATATAAAAAATATAACCAAAGAAAAATCCCTCGACGTTCCTTTTGGTCCTCAGAAATTCCAATTTTCATTCTCAGTGCTTCCGTTTCGGGAAATTCTTAGAGTATTTTTTGTCCACAAAGACGACAATTTTCATTTCTTCCATTTTGGTAATCCTTACAGTGACGGTTCGGGAAAAATTAGTTTTCAGTCTAAATCGCACACTTCAGAAAGTTGGAGAAATCTGGGAAACGAGGAAGCTAAGACATAATACAAAAAATGTGAGCAAAGAAGAATCTCTCTACACACTGTTTGGCCCATAGACATCACAATTTTCATTGTGAATGCATTCGTTTCGGTAATCCTTGCAGTGAAGGTAAAATAGTATATGGATGGTGATTGTCTTTCTGTGCAATAGTAATGGTACAAAGTAAAGAAGTACTGGTTTTCACCAAAGACCTAAAACATTACAACAGATAGTATTTGTTGAAAGACTGATCGGTTGAGTATCACACACAGCACATAATGAGCACAATAATAATTCTTTCTCTGTCAACAGCCTTTGAATCACATCACACACTTGTACCTATATGCTCCTCACACAAGACTAGTCTGGACTGTCTTACACCCACACTGTTCCCTGCTCCTTCAGTAAGTGAAGTTGAACCCATTTCCACTGAACCTGATCTTAGAGACAGTGTCGGCAGCGGAGAACTTGACACCTAGCGCTGACGGCTGTTGCACCTGCTGTGCTGAGGCAGCTGTTCCAGCAGGGGCCACCGCCACTTGTTGTTGCTGCTGCTGCTGCTGTTCTGCTGCTGGCTGTGCACGAACGATCGGCTGCTGCACCTGTTGTGTCTGCAGCTGCTGCTGCTGTTGTTGTTGTTGTTGTTGCTGCTGCTGCTGCTGCAGGAGTTGCAGGTGCGCCTGCTGGAATGCGAGAAGCTGCTGGGTATAGGCGTCCGCCTGCTGTGGCGTCACCTGCGGCTGCTGAGGCTGCAGCTGCTGCAACTGCTGCTGCTGTCCGATCTGCTGTGCTTGCAGCTGCGCCTGCAGAGGGTTGTACACGGCGGCCTGTGGCTGCAGCTGCTGCGGCTGGAGTCCGCCCAGGGCGGCTGCGTGCTGTGCCTGGAAGGCCGCGTAGGGCGACAGCTGCTGCGGGGTCAGGCCGGAGTACGCCCCGATCTGTCCCGGAAGTCCGCCGTAGGCAGCAGCTGGCTGCGGCTGCTGAGGCAGTCCGGTGTATGACGACAGGTAGGCGCCCGGCTGCGTCAGGCCCGACTGCGCCGCCAGCAGGTTGTTCAGCGCTGCGTTTGGCTGCAAAACACACCAAGGATGAATTGGCTTCAAAGATTTTGATATCAACAACTCATTTAAAGAATAAATGTACTGAGACACTAATGTAATCTCTGATTTTCCTCGAGAACTATCATATTTTCGCAGCTGTGAGCACTAGATGTCTACTGGTGAAGCACACATCTGCGAATCGAGCGGTCATGGTATCGAATCCCGTTCGAGCGACGAAAATTTTTATTGCTACCTTTAACCTGGCCTTCATCTTTCTGTGACATGAAGGCCAAATGACACAGATTTTTGGAGTGTTTACTTCGAAGAGAGTTTGTCAAGTCTCTGAAGTAAACACTCAAAAACGAATTGAAGAGATCTAGATATTGACAGATCCAGTTATGTAAGTATCGGTAGATAAAATCTCTAGACGGAGTGCATAGAGGGCTGAGAATAGCATTAATGAGATACCAAAACTGGTCGTGTAAATAAACACCTTGGCGATTTACCTTGGTAAATATTTGCCTGTTTGCTGTCTTGTATCCACGATGTAAGAACAGTGTACGAATTTAACAGTTATTTGCTAACAGATATGTGGGCTGACATCCACAGAGTGGCTGAGTCGTGTGCACACATATTCTGTTTCTTTCAATGTATCTGTTTTCTAGTGAGATAGTTGTAAACTGTGCTATTGTGCTGACAAAGAAAATGTAGGGCAGTGTCCCAATGATATATTACATTTGGGCTATTTACCTTTACATCATGCAACACCAGATCAAAGCTTAGTACCAAGGAGATGAGAGACCACGGATGTGGACTTGACATCATAGTTATACCACTGAAGATCTGTCCGATGACACTGGGCATAGTACCAGAAACTCTGCTCGAGATAACATTACGAACTTCTGTATGGCATAATGGGAGAAGGTAATAGGTGCTGGGGGATTACGGCGAAGAAAGAATTACGAAGTATTAGAGAATCCTATTAAGTGGCTGCAGGAGAAATATGAAGAAATCGAGAAATAAATTATCGTCAGAATCACTCAGCATACACAAAAGTCAAAACAACATTTGGTGAAATTAAAAGTAATGGTTGTTAAAATGAAGTGTGCAGTGAGGATTCAGATGTTAATCGCAGAGGAAAGAGCGGGCCAAATACATAGAAAGTTTGCATGAGGGGGAGGAATTACCTGATGATGTGAGAGAAGAAGAAATTGGGATCGATGTCGAAGGCATAGAGGATCCAGTACTGGAGTCAGAATTTAACTCTGGAAGACTTAAGATCAAGCAAGACAGAAGGGATAGATAATATTCCATCGGAATTTCAAAAGTCATTAGGGGGTGGCGAAACAAATGACTGTTCCGGTTGGTGTGTAGAATCTATGGGACTGGCGACTAACCATCAGACTTTTGGAAAAATGTCTTCCAAACCATTCTTGTGATAGCAACAGCGCCTGTTTTGCTAGGTGGCCACTCTCTTCCCCCACTACTACCACATAACATATTCTTGCTAAGACCTACGGTTATTTTTTTAACTAGCTTCCCTTTTCTTCCCCCTCAGTGATCAGTGTACTTCTATTTCTGTTTATTAAAATGAAAGCAAATTCTTCAAGGTTTAAAGGCACATTTTTAGCCATAGCATGTAAATCAATTTTTTTAATCAGAGAACCCTGTTCAATAAAGCATGAAAGCCAATGCAAGTTATCTTGTGCGGGGGCGCATGTGATCGCTGGTGAGACACAGAAAGGATCTCAAGTATTTTGTTAATTACTTCTTCTGTTATCTGTTCTGGAATGGAGTCGAGGGAGAGCCTCGCGCGTTAGACTGGCCGCTCTAATTTAAACTCTTTAATTTTATAAAAAGTCACTGCGTACTGCAGGGCGCATACTCGCGCATACTAGCAATTACATAAGGAAATTCCACTGCGCACGGACGAGATACCGACGTGCGGATAATCAACATATCACTAGTGATTAATATTGTATTCCCAATGTAAGTAGCATAGTGCACTTCAGTAATTATAGTTATGATTAACGCTATTGTGATTTCATTATTTGTTTAATCCATGATCCTAAAATTTCAACATTATATGTAAACTGTATTTTTAGTATTTATCTCACTTTAGCTCAGAAATAACGTGGCCCACGAAACTCCTTCTTACGGCGACGAAATTCTCAAACTATATGTCCGATGCTACCTTATCATGGTTTAAATATATTCACTGATTTTTAAATATTTCCATCCATCTCAATTCAGTTCAAGAAAAATTATAAAAAAAAACCAAAATAATATAAATATTCATATTTACCTATATATATATTTTATTTAATTACAAAGTTTCAAATTTGAAAGTTTTGCACTTTCTTTTAAAATATATAAAAAAGAACGAAAATGTACGATGCACAGTATGTTGTCGGTTCGTAAGTGTTCAACATTTCTTCCTTATGTTTTATTGTGGACCTCACAAATCATCTTGAAATTTATCCCAGTACCGTTGGAAGAGTGGGTGGTGGGAAACTATAACAGAGGGAAATGAATTTATGTATAAATATGCACAAAATTTATTGTAAAAATCATTTTTTTTATTCAATTAAAAATTTCGATTGACGGGAATATTGCTTATCTTTAAAGCTCTCTCTGAGTTCGCCTAGTATTAAATCGTATTGAACTTGTCACCCTCTTAAATAAATTTCGGAACGCAATATGACTAAATATGTCAAAAAAAGGATGTCGAGTTTATAGCAACAAAAGTAATCAAAAGTGCTATCTGCAAGGTTAGCAGGAGAGCTTCTGTAAAGTTTGGAAGGTAGGAGACGAGGTACTGGCAGAAGTAAAGCTGTGAGGACGGGGCTTGAGTCGTGCCTGGGTAGCGCGGTAGAGTACTTGCCCGCGAAAGGCAAAGGTCCCGAGTTCGAATCTCGGTCCGGCACACAGTTCTAATCTGCCAGAAAGTTTCATATCAGCGCACACTCCGCTGGGAAAGTAACCAACTCCCGATGAATCTGACAACTTTTGAACGGAGAACAATGGCATGGAACTTAAGGCCCTTTGCTCTGCCGAGCTGTAGAATCAGCACATCCAAAACGACCGTGAAACCGACTGCTGCTGTCTGAGCGCAGCTGCCGCACCGTCGGTTGACGCTCGATGCAGCTCTGAAACCTGCCTACTCACTTGAACTAATATTGTCCACAATACTGCCCTCTGTGAACTGCTCCGGTGTCGTACTGCTTACGAGTGAAATCAACTGCTTGCCCATTGCCCTGATAAAGACAAGAGTCTCACTACAGGCATGCGAGAAATAAAATCACTTCTAATGCCCGACTAGTCTTAGAGCTTCTTAAGCTCCCCACTCCGCCTGCAGAGTGACGAATATACAGCTCACAGAGACGCTCTGGTACTTCTACTCGATAATCAGTCGCCGGCCGCGGTGACCGTGCGGTTCTAGGCGCTGCAGTCTGGAACAGCGGGACTGCTACGGTCGCAGGTTCGAATCCTGCCTCGGGCATGGATGTGTGTGATGTCCTTAGGTTAGTTAGTTTTAAGTAGTTCTAAGTTCTAGGGGACTGATGACCTAAGATGTTAAGTCCCATAGTGCTCAGAGCCATTTGAACCATTTGATAATCAGTCGGAGTCTGTGCCTCTCTATTGTGCACACAAGATGGCCCACACGGAGACACATTCTCTCCGCTCACGGAGAAGGCTCAGACCCGACTGCCCTTCACACAAAAATCCCAACTCCGCTATTGTCCAGTCACAGGGCTCCTCTCTAAATGAGTGTCCCCTTTCTACTTCGAGTCATACAGCCTCCCACCGATCCGTGTTAGTTCGTATAGTAGTCGAGCGTAAATTTCCAGCAAAATCCCAACTCGTGACTAGTTTTTAAGAAGAGGCAATGTCTGTTTTTTTTTTTTTTTTTTTTTTTTTAATTTAAGCTGTGGACATTGGACTGCGGCTGGCCTGGGGCCGTTTCGCTTCGCTTCCCACTCTGCTACCTGAAAACTCTCACAGCTCGAACCTGTATGGACATGTACTGCTAAGAAATGGCTTTCAGCCGGCAGGTTTGCGTCACCTCTGTGCCACTGACTCGAAAACGCGGCTGCATCCCCCCCCCCCCCCCCCCCGTGCAACGCAAAAGAACTTACCCCCTTCTAAAAGCCGTGTAACGCAAGTCTCTAGAGGAACGGAAGGTTCCAAATGATTTGAAAAGCGCACACAGGTAGTCCCAGTTTTCAAGAAGGGTCGTCGATCAGATGCGCAAAACTATAGGCCTGTATCTCTGACATGGATCTCGCGTATCATGTCATTTCTGGAAATCCAGAATCTACTCTGTAGGAATCGACATGGATTCCGGAAACAGCGATCGTGTGAGACCCAACTCGCTTTATTTGTTCATGAGACACAAAACATATTAGACAAAGGCTCCAAGGCAGATGTCATTTTCCTTGACATCCGGAAGGCGTTCGATATAGTTCCGCACTGTCGCCTGATAAACAAAGTAAGAGCCTACGGAATATCAGACCAGCTGTGTGGCTGGATTGTTTTTGGCAAACAGAACACAGCTTGTTGTTCTCAATGGAGAGACGTCTACAGACGTTAAAGTAACCTCTGGCGTACCACAGGGGAGTGTTATGGGACCACTGCTTTTCACACTATATATAAATGACCTAGTAGATAGTGTCGGAAGTTCCATGCGGCTTTTCGCGGATGATGCTGTAGTATACAGAGACGTTGCAGCATTAGAAAATTGCAGCGAAATGCAGGAAGATCTGCAGCGGATAGGCACTTGGTGCAGGGAGTGGCAACTGAGCCTTAACATAGACAAATGTAATGTATTGTGAATACATAGAAAGAAGGATCCTTTATCGTATGGGGCCGGCCGGAGTGGCCGTGCGGTTCTAGGCGCTACAGTCTGGAACCGAGCGACCGCTACGGTCGCAGGTTCGAATCCTGCCTCGGGCATGAATGTGTGTGATGTCCTTAGGTTAGTTAGGTTTAATTAGTTCTAAGTTATAGGCGACTTATGACCTCAGAATTTAAGTCGCATAGTGCTCAGAGCCATTTGAACTTTATCGTACGATTATATTATAGCGGAACAAACGCTGGTAGCAGTTCCTTCTGTAAAATATCTGGGAGTATGCGTACGGAACGATTTAAAGTGGAATGATCATATAAAATTAATTGTTGGTAAGGCGGGTGCAGGTTGAGATTCATTGGGAGAGTCCTTAGAAAATGTAGTCCATCAACAAAGGGGGTGGCTTACAAAACACTCGTTCGGCCTATACTTGAGTATCGCTCATCAGTGTGGGATCCGTACCAGGTCGGGATGACAGAGGAGATAGAGAAGATCCAAACAAGAGCGGCGCGTTTCGTCACAGGGTTATTTGGTATGCGTGATAACGTTACGGAGATGTTTAGCAAACTCAAGTGGCAGACTCTGCAAGAGAGGCGCTCTGCATCTCGGTGTAGTTTGCTGTCCAGGTTTCGAGAGGGTGCGTTTCTGGATGAGGTATCGAATACCTCCCAAGGAGATCATGAATATAAAATTAGAGAGATTCGAGCGCGTACGGAGGCTTTCTGGCAGTCGTTCTTCCCGCGAACCATACGCGAGTGGAACAGGAAAGAGAGGTAATGACAGTGGCACGTAAAGTGCCCTCTGCCACATACCGTTGGGTGGCTTGCGGAATATAAATGTAGAATGTAGATGTAGAACAACATCACCCTCAGGAAGCCTGCGGATCAGCCCGCTACTTCACAGTGCCTGTCTACATTTCCTGTGATAGCAAAAACAGGGTGCCCTATTCTGACTTCCAATTATCCCTTGAGCATTCAATCCAGGCCATTAATAATGTCATCCTCATTACCCTAGTATGTCAACATTCTAAATGACTTTCGAAATGCGTTTGACAGTTCCGCACTGTCGCTTGCTACAAAAAGTGCGCGCTTACGGCCTATCCAATGACACATGCGGTTGGATAGAAAGTTTTCTAACAGACAGGGAGCAGTATGTCGTCCTAAACGGGGTGACTTTCAGGTGTGCCTCAGGGCAGCGTAATAGGTCCTCTGCTTTTTGCGATTTACATAAACGATCTGGTTGATGGTATTGACAGCGGCATTTGTTTGCCGATGATGCTGTAGTCTACAGGAAAGTAGTATCACACGAAAGTTGTGAACAAATCAATGAGGATTCGCAGAAAATAAATGCGTGGTGTAATGACTGGCAGTTATCTGTCAATATTAGTAAGTGTAACCTACTGCGTATAACAAGGCGAAAATCCCCATTAATGTATGAGTACAAAATAAATGATCAGTCTTTGGAAGCGGTAACAGTCAAGTAGGCCTATCTGGGTGTGACTATGCGAAATGATCTCAAATGGAATGATCAGATTACACAAGTAACGGGTAAGGCGAACTGTAGACTGCGGTTTATTGGTAGAATCCTGAAGCGATGCAGTCCTTCAACAAAGGAAATAGCTTACAATACGTTAGTTCGTCCAGTCTTAGAGTACTGCTTGTCTGTATGGGAACCTTACCAGTTGGGTCTGATTCAAGAGACTGAGAAGGTCAAAAGAAGAGCGGCCAGATTCGTAACTGGTACATTTAGCCATCTACATCTACATCTACATCTATACTCCGCGAGCCACCTTACGGTGTGTGGCGGAGGGTACTTATTGTACCACTATCTGATCCCCCCTTCCCTGTTCCATTCACGAATTGTGCGTGGGAAGAACGACTGCTTGTAAGTCTCCGTATTTGCTCTAATTTCTCGGATCTTTTCGTTGTGATCATTACGCGAGATATATGTGGGAGGTAGTAATATGTTGCCCATCTCTTCCCGGAATGTGCTCTCTCGTAATTTCGATAATAAACCTCTCCGTATTGCGTAACGCCTTTCTTGAAGTGTCCGCCACTGGAGCTTGTTCAGCATCTCCGTAACGCTCTCGCGCTGACTAAATGTCCCCATGACGAATCGCGCTGCTTTTCGCTGGATCATGTCTATCACTTCTATTAATCCAACCTGGTAAGGGTCCCATACTGATGAGCAATACTCAAGAATCGGACGAACAAGCGTTTTGTAAGCTACTTCTTTCGTCGATGAGTCACATTTTCTTAGAATTCTTCCTATGAATCTCAACCTGGCGCCTGCTTTTCCCACTATTTGTTTTATGTGATCATTCCACTTCAGATCGCTCCGGATAGTAACTCCTAAGTATTTTACGGTCGTTACCGCTTCCAATGATTTACCACCTATGGCATAATCGTACTGGAATGGATTTCTGCCCCTATGTATGCGCATTATATTACATTTATCTACGTTTAGGGAAAGCTGCCAGCTGTCGCACCATTCATTAATCCTCTGCAGGTCTTGCTGGAGTACGTACGAGTCTTCTGATGTTGCTACTTTCTTGTAGACAACCGTGTCATCTGCAAATAGCCTCACGGAGCTACCGATGTTGTCAACTAAGTCATCAACGCGAGAGCGTTACAAATCTGATAGAAAGTTTGAAGTAGGACACACTTGCAGATAGACGACGCGCTAAACAGAAGGGGCTGCTCACTAAATTCCGAAATCCAATCTTCGCCGAGGATGTAGAGCATATATTATTACCACCAACTTTCAAATCGCGTAATGATCATCATTCAAAGATAAGGGAAATAAGAGCTCGCACTGAGGCGTTCAGACAGTCGTTTTTCCCTCGCGCGATCCGCGAGTGGAACAGTGGCGGGGGGGGGGGGGGGGAGGGGGGGGGAGGGGGGGTATGTGACTTTGGCGCGAATTGTCCTCCGCCACACACCGCTTGGTGGCTAGCGGAGTATATATGTAGATATGTACAGTAGATGTAGACTTGTTCTCTATTTCTTATTGCAATTACAATACAAGTAATGTTCTAATTACTTCAAGCAAGACGTCCATAAAATGCGACGCCTTAAAACGTGTCCTTTAGGTCTTAATTTTTATTAACTTTTTTATTTAATTATATGCGGCAAAACATTTTACACTCTTCCAATGTACTCATCGATGACTTACGCACATATCACGCAACTACATGAAAATTATTAGTGCGCCATATCCTTGTTTTTTCTTATGTTAGTCTTATACCGCTGTTGACAAATTGTAAATTGAGGTGCCAGGTATTTGTGGCTTCATAATATTTTGTTATTATTTCTACAACTTATGAAACAAGTATTTGAAATATTGCACCTGTATAAAATTTTTATTGTTGTTGCCTTTATTGTTCCAACCTAGAGCTGAATGAAGATTATATGCAACGCAGATTCAAATCGGTTGTCAGTAAATAAAAAGCTGTAATACAGATGGTGTTTGTTTATTTATTATACTCCTGAGTCGGATTATTGAAATGAATATTACAGAGTGAAAGCGGACAATATTGTTATTCACATATTGTCTCACAAACTGTCTGAATCATTTATTAGCTCTGGAATGATACGTTATCCGACACAGTACCCTGTAGAAATATTTATTTTCGGAGGGATATTCATCCCTTTCTTTCACATTTCAGGGGAAAACTCTCCTATTATCAATATCGCAAATATGAGCAGTGTTGCCTTCCGGTAGTGCCATTGTTCATTTTAGCGGGAATTTCATTAACAGACAACAAGTGTGCTTTGGTTTTATTGAAGAGTCGGTAGGCGAATTTCGACACTTATGAGACTTTGTGCAAACACCGGCATCGACTAAAGGCGAGGTCTGTTGTGCACTGTGGAGCCAAAGCTTACATCGCATCCCGTGTGAAGCGTTGCATCTGCCTGCAGTCCCCCGCTCCTATAGACCGCACTTCTCGTTCCTTCGGCGCATAGGGATTCTCTCCTCTGCAGTTTTGCACAGTTCGACGAATATGCCGAAGAATAGGGACATAGCCATCGGTATTTACGGTCCAGATATTCGCCTTAGTATCGGCAAACAGTAGACGGTTCCAGGGAGAGGACGCCATAAGTTTGCGATAAGAGGCTATTCGTTTGTATTCCTGTAGTTTCCGTCCCCCCTTTTTTGTAGTGGATGACCGTTTCCACTCTTTAGACAGTCCTCTCCTTCTAGCTGACTATCTTAAATCCATTTTTGAACTTCTGTCACAATACGCTAAAGAAATGGCTCCCATTTCGTTTATGGAGTGCCAAGAGCTTCAATACCCCTCCCATTCTTAGAGATACGTGACTTACATAATTCATACTACGCACTGTGGGCAGTCTTACGGATCATTCACATGTTCAGTCACAGTTTCTTACGTAACTATAGGTGACAGGTTTTCCTACGCTGTGCCTATTTACTACGACGGAGACGGCGCTGAAGTCCCTTATTTTTATTCTTCAGTGTATTTTTGGCGACAGATCGTCGCCTCCAACTCTGAGCATATTTAACATTATGCCCCAGTTTACTGCACTGAATGCACACGTCGCACAGAAATTTGTGCAGAACGTTACAAATCGTAACACTGCCTCGTGCAGAACTGGAACACTACTAGCATTCGGAATCGGTAAGACTTCCTGAGTTTTTGTGTACTTTCGCATCTAGTCCAGACCTCACCTGTGTGCCCAATCCGAGATACGAATGGCTGTATGCGAGGGTCCACGGCAAAGTGAGCACATGGAATACGCGAGAGCCGGCCGGAGTGGCCGAGCGGTTCTAGGCGCTTCAGACTGGAACTGCGCGACCGCTACGGTCGCAGGTTCTAATCCTGCCTCGAGCATGGATGTATGTGATGTCCTTAGGTTAGTTAGGTTTAAGTTCTGGGGGACTGATGACCTCAGATGTTAAGTCCCACAGTGCTCAGAGCCATTTGAATTTTTGAATATACGAGAAGATCCAGGAAAACAGTTGCTCGGGTGCTACTGCGCAAATGTGGTTTACTTTGCTGATGAAAACGGTACACTTCGAGTATCTGTAATTACGATTGCGCTCTTCATTTACTCAGCAGAGTACGAATTAGATTTGGCCACTGTTTCTATGTTTCGATACAGTGTATCGATACGTGGAACTGTTTCAGTGTTTCGGAACGGCTGTGGTTCACTGTTTCGAAACAGTGGTGTTTCATTCCGCCCCTGTCTCGGATAACCGGACCGGATTCGGTCTCGAGCCAGACACAGAAACTGTATCGTTGTTTCAAAATAAGGCTGTTTCAGTCCACCTGTGCTTGGAACGGACTAATTGTATCGAAACAGTGATGTTTCATTCCGCTCTGTGTCGGACGAGATTCGGGCTCGGCACAGGCACTGAAACACAACATACCACTTCGTGAAAGACTTTCAAGAGGGTCGAAATCTTTTTGACAAGCAATAGCATGAAGATATCCGAAAATAAAGCTTCGTTTCTAGCTGACTGTCCTATCCCGAAATGGCGTAACATCTGCTTTATAAACACTAACCAAACAATAAAACAACGAATACTATTCATATTCAAAATAATAAATATGTGAAAATCATTCAGTTAAATTACACTTTTTTATAACATACGCTTCTATGCAAGTAAGCCTACAACATTGTGAATAAAAAAAAGGCGTAGAGTGACATTTATTAGACATATATACAAATTTGATGTAGGTATAATTGCAAGCAATCTGTTTGACATATCACTGATAGTGTAATGGTGAACGGGAAGGGCTGGGAAGCATGGTGAATTTATAGTAACGGTTCGAAACACCTTGAAAGACAAAATTTTTTTCTGTTATATTTTGTTATTTATTCGAATTATTTGGCATTATTATCTACAATGATTCCCTTTGTGTGCATGGAAATTAGTAGGATGGGTATATTACCCATACTAGCGGAATGTGGGAATTCCTGTAGCATATCCGTTGCTTATGCAGTTTGCTCCCACCTCCAGTTCCGTTCGTGGTGGTTCTTCTGTCTTCAGCTATGGCTGTCCTCAGCCAATTGAAAAGTATGAAAGTCCCACGACACGAAAGCAGCGCATTCGCTGCATGAAATACGAAACTGCCAAGACGCCTAAGTGATAGTTTCATACTTTCTGCGATATGATTAGCGCTCTCGAACCTCATTCGTGTTTATATGGACATACTTATACAGTAGACATTCAAGATGATAAAATGTGTAGGTTTATTAAATTACAAAACACAAACTGTTTCACTGTTTCGAAACAGCGTATCGAAACATTACATTGTACTGTTTCATTTGCTTCGAAACAGTTACGTGTTTCAGTTTGCCGATCTCTAGTACGAATTATGAACACTGTAACAGATTACTTCCTTCCAAGCTTCTTTCTTTCCAGTTAGAATAAGCCAGTCCTTGAATGTGGTCGAGATAAACCCTCGACGTGCTGGCCGTGAAAATTGTTACTTCTTTCTACAGGTGCTCTACATGCCTCAGAATGTCATCAAATCATCCGATCCACCTTACGCGTTATTTATCGTAGCGTTTGGTGATGCCAGATTACTTCCTTCCAAGCTTCTTTCTTTCCAGTTAGAATAAGCCAGTCCTTGAAGGTGGTCGAGATAAGCCCTCGACGTGCTGGCCGTGAAAATTGTTACTTCTTTCTACAGGTGCCCTACATGCCTCAGAATGTCATCAAATCATCCGATCCACCTTACGCGTTATTTATCGTAGCGTTTGGTGATGCCAAATCCCTAATATAAAGTGCGACCCTTCTATTAATAAGACGATAAGTATAAAGTACCTGCGCGAGAGATAAACACACTGTGGAATTTAAGCATCTCCGTGCGAACTCGATAAAAATATACATACAGACCGTATTAAGATACGGTAAAGAGCGAACACCCTGTGGAATTTAAGCATCTCCGTGCGAACTCGATAACAAAATACATACAGACCGTAATAAGATACGGTAAAGAGATAATTATTCCATGTTGGACATTGGAAGGGAGATGTTCTGTGTCGGATTGAAAAGAGATTGCTGGAAGCCGCCATTAAGGTAGTAATCTATGTTGAAGAAAATAAATACATACAAAAGCACAAAAGGAGTATCAGGTGAGTCGAGTTCATAACCCTTAATCATTTGAAAAGAAATATTCAGTGATTATAAAGAAGCAAGTCGTTCAGAAGTGTTGTGAAGTTCGATGGAGCGAACATGCAGTTTTACACGGTTTTGGGATTCGTCGAGAATACTTCTCCGAAGACCTAAATAATTTCACGAACTTAAGTTAGACGCCATATTCAAAAATGGTTCAAATGGCTCTGAGCACTATGGGACTTAACATCTGTGGACATCAGTCCCCTAGAACTTAGAACTACTTAAACCTAACTAACCTAAGAACATCACACACATCCATGCCCGAGGTAGGATTCGAACCTGCGACCGTAGCAGTTGCGCGGTTCCGGACTGAGCGCCTAGAACCGCGAGACCACCGCGGCCGGCAGACGCCATATTCCATACACATGACACAGTATAGCACTTGGCTGTACCGATCGATTTCCGTAGAGCGATAAATTATCTTTAGCGATTTGAGGTGGAGAAGTTCCAGCAAGGAGACTCAATGAGATCTGTTGCTGCGAAACGCAGAACAGTAAGTAATATAGACTTCATAACCACCGCAAACATAATTAAAAGGACTCAAATAAAAGGAGCAAACAGAGAAAAGGAATCGCTAAACCAAACCATAAATAAAAATCAATTAATAATAATACGCAATCACATTAATAAAAGGCTCATTAAAGAATAGAATAAAAATAAGAACTTTAAACTATCTAATGGCTTATAGAGGCAGCAAACATTTGATTTTTAGTATTTCATATACTTGCTTACCAAATTTGAAAATGTAATATGCTAATGCTACAGTAGATGTTTAACACCACAGAAACTGTATATATTTCTTGAGGCAATGTAACAGCACGGAAATTACACAGACTACGAGTCACTTTCAATAAGTAATGCAACACGTATTTTCTCTCGGCTATTTTCGGTTGAAAATATGCGGAATTTGTTGTGGTCCATGGTGGAATATTCCTGCGTCAGCCCCTATAGTTTTATGAAGTTCCGGTATATGGCGGAGCTATACGTTGCCTTCAAAACGGCGTCTGTAACGAGATGCGTTTCAAGCAGAGAGGTGTCGTTGAGCTTCTTTCGGCGGAAAAGCAGAGCATCGCAAATATTGAAAGACGCTTGGAGAATGTCTACGGAGACCTGGTAGTGAACAAAAGGGCGGCGAGTCGTTGGGCAAAGCGTCTGTCATCTTCGCGACAAGGTCGCGCAAACGTATCCGATCTTCCGTGCACCCGCCGGCCGCACACAGCTGTGGCTTCTGCATTGTTGGGGCGTGCGGAAACTCTTATTCGAGGTGATCGACGAATCTCAAACGCCTCAGTGCACAACTGGACGTCTCTGCTGGTACAGCTGACTTAGCGGGAAGCTGTACTTTGGTGGTAGGGAGGTCATGGACGCAGCAAGACGTTGGCTCCAGCGTCCACCAATAGAGTGACACTAAGCAGGCATAGAGGCCCTCCCAGTCATGTGGGGTAAGGAAAATAGTGGCGAATAATATGCTGTGTTGGAATCCTGAATAAAACCAACCTGCTTTCAGAAAAAGAAAGTGTTGCAATACTTATTGAACGTCCGTCGTGTACTCATAAAGTAAATAATACGAAATTAATAAAACCAACACAATTAGTGTTTCTCGTCTTAAACCATAAGCACTTTACGTGATTGTCGTCAAATATTTGACACGTTAAATCACTTGTAAAGTAAGAATGCGTTTCAAGCTGTTTATATACCGGAGATCGATTAACCATAGAAGATTGAGTGAGGTGGGAGGGAAAGGGTGACTGGTTCACTTTTAATATTAATTACAGTTCCTTACCTTTTCACTCTGTCAGTACAAATGCAAAAGATTGCTCAGTAAAATTTGTAAACTCATGCACTTGTTTTCGTTGGGAATCGGCAGATTCAGAAATACACTACTGGCCATTAAAATTCCTACACCACGAAGATGACGCTGGTACAGACGAGAAATTTAACCGAAAGGAAGAAGATGCTGTGATATGCAAATGATTAGCTTTCCTGAGCAGTCACACAAGGTTGGCGTCGTTGGCGACACCTACAACGTGCTGACATGAGGAAAGTTTCCAACCGATTTCTCATACACAAACAGGAGTTCACCGGTATTGCCTGGTGAAACGTTGTTGTGATGCCTCGTGTAAGGAGGAGAAATGCGTACCATCACGTTTACGACTTTGATAAAGGTCGGATTGTAGCCTATCGCGAATGTGGTTTATCGTATCGCGGCATTGCTACTCGCCTTGGGCGAGATATGACTGTTAGCAGAATATGGAATCGGTGGGTTCAGGAGGGTAATATGGAACGCCGTGCTGGATCCCAACGGCCTCGTATCACTAGCAGTCGAGATATCTTATCCGCATGGCTGTAACGGATCGTGCAGCCACGCCTCGATCCCTGAGTCAACAGATAGGGACGTTTGCAAGACAATCGCCATCTGCACGAACAGTTCGACGACGTTTGCAGCAGCATGGACTATCAGCTCGGAGACCATGGCTGCGGTTACCCTTGACGCTGCATCACAGACAGGAGCGCCTGCGATGCTGTACTCAACGACGAATCTGGGTGCACGAACAAAACATCATTTTTTCGGACGAATCCAGGTTCTGATTACAGCATCACGATGGTCGCATCCGTGTTCGGCGAAATCGCGGTGAACGCACATTGGAAGCGTGTATTCGTCATCGCCATACTGCCATATCACCTGGCGTGATGGTATGGGGTGCCATTTGTTACAAGTCTCGGTCACCTCTTGTTCGCACTGACGGCACTTTAAACAGTGGACGTTACATTTCAGATGTGTTACGACCCGTGGCTCTACCCTTCATTCGATCCCTGCGAAACCCTACATTTCAGCAGGATAATGCACGACCGCACGTTGCAGGTCCTGTACGGGCCTTTCTGGATACAGAAAAAGTTCGACTGCTGTCCTGGCCTGCACATTCTCCAGATCTCTCACCAACTGAAAACGTCTGGTCAATAGTGGCCGAGCAACTGGCTCGTCACAATACGCCAGTCACTACTCTTGATGAACTGTGGTATCGTGTTGAAGCTGGATAGGCAGCTGTACCTGTACACGCCATCCAAGCTCTGTCTGGCTCAATGCCCAGGCGTATCAAGGCCGTTATTACGGCCAGAGGTGGTTTGTTCCGTGTACTGATTTCTCAGGATCTATGCACCCAAATTGCGTGGAAATGTAATCACATGTCAGTTCTAGTATAATATATTTGTCCAATGAATACCAGTTTATCACCTGCATTTCTTCTTGGTGTAGCAGTTTTAATGACCAGTAGTGTACAAAAGGTTCTCAATAAAATTTGTAAACTCATGCACTTGTTTTCGTTGGGAGCCAACAGATTCAGAAATATCTGAATAGCGCAGGAGTCTTCAGTCAAGGTATTTCTGACTTCTTTATTCTGATTTCAGCTCCAAGTGATAAATAGTGGAACTATTACCTATCATTACCTCTGAAGCAAGTCATTATCGATTATCTAAACTATGGAAGAAACGGGGATGGAAAAATGTTGTGAACCTAAATTACAAAATGAAACTAACACGGTGTCGGGTTGAGTACGTAACTCAGTGACTGCTCAAATTACAACTGAACAGGCCAGAAGAGTACAGCTGCGAACGTTAGTGATCAGTGACACTCGTGGATGACTTCTGTAGGGTGGCACCACTGATCCCGCTTCTAGTGTAGATCTAGCTTACGTACACGACTAGTTTCTGGATCTACATCCATACTACGCAAGCAACCTTACGGTGTGTGGCGTACAGTACTTTGTCTACTACTGTCGTCTCTCTCTTTTCCTGTTCCAGTCTGGTACGGTTTGGGGGAAGAATAATTGCTGGCAAGCTCTAATCTGTCTAATTTTATGTTTAGCAGGAAGGAATATCTCGATTGGTTCTTCCAGGAATATGCGCTCTTGGAACAGCAAACGACACCGTGACGCAGTGCACTTCTCTCACAACACGTGCCACTGAGGTTGATGGGTACCTCGGTGACGCTTTCGCGCTTCCTAAGTCAGTCTTTAACGAATCGTGCCGCCCTTCTTTGGCTCTTCTCAATTCCCTCTACCAATCTTGGTATTGATCCCTGGCTGACGAGCAATATTCAAGTATTGGACAAACGACTGTTTTAGCAGCTAGTTCCCTGCTGATGGACTTTATTTCATGAGGATTCTTGCAAGAAAATAGTGAAGGATATATCTGATCATCAGTTTCTAATTTGAACATTTAAACCTTAATTCTCGATTTGAAAGTTATCAAACTTTATACATATTACTCGTACGTAGTCAACTGTTACCTACATTTCCAAGAATCACAAAACAGATATACGTATTTAAACACAGATCGTCTGTTATGACCTCTTCAGCTACACTTTGACGAGTTATTCTGCATCGTACTCAAGTGTGTGTTGTTTCTGTAGAAGTTACGTTTTGTAGTTTATTTTACTGGCATTTTAGTGCCTATCTTTCTTGCATTCCATCTTTCGTCGTTTCTTTCTAAATATTAGGTTGGTGCATAAGCTTTTGTTTTGCATATTGGTATTCCGGTTGCTATGGGTTTATTTACCGATTGTCATTTTTTATTTGTAGTTCTCTGTCGCTATTTGAGTTTACATATTGTCATTATGTCATATGGAGATGACAAGTCGATCTGTGGACACTAAAAAATAGAGTGCCAAGTGCAGAAATCCGAACAAATTACAAAATATTCTTCTTCTGGAGTTCAATAGAGCAGCAGAAACACTTTCACCGTGTATGGGGATAATGCCATTATGCAGAAAACGACAAGGAAATGGTTTTCTCGTTTTAAAGAGGAACGTTTTGTCGTTCGGGAAGACCTTCAGGGTTTGATGAAGATCGCTTAAACGCATTCATCCAGAATGATCCACGTGAGTGTACACGAGAACTGGCATATATAATGAACTGTGATCATTCCACCGTCGTGCGACATTTCCATTCAATGGGAAAGGTTGTACGGATTGTACGGGTACCGCATGCACAAAGCCAAAAACAGAGAAGTCAGTGGGTGTATGAATCTCTACTTGCTAATCATCAATTAGTTCGTGAACGACTCCGACCATTCCTATCCTGTATCTTTACTGGTGACGGGAAAAAAAAGGAATAATTGAGCCCGAGGAAAGCACCCCATACGATGACCTTCAGGTGCCGGCCGCGGTGGTCGTGCGGTTCTAGGCGCTCCAGTCCGGAGCGGCGCTGCTGCTACGGTCGCAGGTTCGAATCCTGTCTCGGGCATGGATGTGTGTGATGTCCTTAGGTTAGTTAGGTTTAATTAGTTCTAAGTTCTAGGGGACTGATGACCACAGCAGTTGAGTCCCATAGTGCTCAGAGCCATTTGAACCATTTTTTTTTTTTTTGACCTTCAGGCATCCACAATAAACAATGTTATGATCTGGTGGAACAGCCACGGTGTGGTTAAGTACGGATTGATTCCTCGAGTTGTAACCATCACTGCTGACATTTGTTGTCAACAACTGAGATGTCTTGCAGACGCTATCCAAGAAAAATGACCAGGACTGCAAGAAGTAATGCTACTTCACAATAATATACCCCGTGGTTTCCTAGAGTGATAAAAAAGACCCTTACAGGTATTGGGTTGGGAAGTCATTTGGCACCCACCTTATTCGCCTGGTCTTTCACCGTCAGAGTTTCGCCTTTTCCGCTCCCTGTCGAACAACCTTCAAGGAAGTGACTCTTCAAGCTTTACCAGCGGATTGTTGTAAACAGTTTTCACGGGTTTGCCGCCGGATCACGTTGTGCAAATTCCACAATATTTCCTCCGAGCAACTTTCCGACATCTTCAGGTGGTTCAAAATTGCTGGTGGCTAGGTACGACTGTCGGTATCCGCACGTCGACGCCCCGTTTCCGAACACACGCGCGAACAACGCATAGGCACGGAATTGGCGCATTCGCAATGATTTGCAGATAGATGGTGACATATTCAAAAGCCCTCTGCCGAAAATCGCAGAGCGGCTCTCATGCGCGTGCGCTGTACACTGCGTTTGCTAACAAAAAAAAAAAAAAAAATGGCTCTGAGCACTATGGGACTCAACTGCTGAGGTCATTAGTCCCCTAGAATATAGAACTAGTTAAACCTAACTAACCTAAGGACATCACAAACATCCATGCCCGAGGCAGGATTCGAACCTGCGACCGTAGCGGTTCCAGACTGCAGCGCCTTTAACCGCACGGCCACTTCGGCCGGCTGCGTTTGCTAACAGTGCGGCCAGACATTTACTTACCAAAGACCATATTAGACCAATGTTATGGCGGGTCTGTTATCAAAGAATTTTGATTTTCGCGTCGTGCTTTAATAGCAGCCAATGCAGGGTTCCAGGCTGTGCTCAGCTGAAATCCTGCATCCCTGTTGATGAGATTATAGGCTGTACGGATATGCATTGCTTCCTTGATGACGCAGTCCCAGAAATCCCATCTTACCTACTGACAAAGGAAATGCTACTGTGCTTCTCTCACGCACGGAATATAACAGCAAGATATACAAACTGTTCGACGATCCCGCATATAGTAAATTAAAAAGTGATCCGACGGCTAGGACCCAGAGAAAGACTTTGGAACTAATCAGGAAAAGCTCGATTCCAGCGCTAGTTGCTAAGGGTTTGCGTCAACAGGCTGCAGTTCCTCCTAGATTCTATGGCCTACCCAACATCCATAAGAATGGGGTGCCTCTCCGTCCCATTGTAAGTAACATAGGGGCACCTACTTATTTCGTTGCCAAATATCTGACATTATTGGGACCTCTCGTAGGCAAGTGCGACCATCATATTCGATATTCTAAAGATTTAATAGGTCGCCTGAAAACTCTTAGATTGCAATCGTCGGATCTCTTAGTAAATTTTGATCTTGTGTCTTTATTTACAAAGGTGCCCTTGCAGGACTCTTTGGAGCTCATTAGCAACAAGTCTGAGGAGTACATAGCAGCATTATTCAAACATACTTCTTATTTCATGAACAATATTTTGAACAAGTGGACCGTGTAGCCATGGAAAGCCCTCTGTCTCCTGTGGTGGCCAATTATTTTATGGAGGACTGTGAAGGAAAAGCACTACAGTCAGCCGCTGTCAAACCCTCTTGTTTTCTGCGGTATGTGGATGATACATTTGTGGTGTGGCCACGTGGAGTTGATGCTCTACGTACATTTCTTCAGAATCTGAATTTGCTCCACCTGAATATAAACTTCACGATGGAAGTGGAAAAAGATGGTACTTTACCTTTTCTTGATGTCTTGGTACGATGGAAAGCGGGTCGAACCTTGGGACACAGCGTCTACTGCAAGCCAACCCATACAGATTTATATGTGCATGCCACAAGCTGCCGTTATCCTGCACAATCCGGTAGTGCATTGCGTACGTTACTTCATAGAGCAGATGTGGTATCTGATCTTGAGATCCTGTCGAGTGAAGTACAATGTCTGAAGACAGTGTTCCGACAGAACAATTATCCTTGAGACAGATACGTAATGCATTCAGACCAAGGCGAGTTCAATCTATGGAGCAGAATGATGGTACGAAGACACCTACCACTTCGGCCTTTTTACCGTATTTTGGTGCCATGTCGTCGAGAATCGGAAGATATGGAATAAAGTGTGTTTTTCAACCATCTGCAAAACTGAGAAACCTGTTGGGTTCGGTTAAGGATGATCTTGGCCTGAGGAAATGTGGTGTGTACAAGACTCCTTGTCAGTGTGGGGCAGCGTATATAAGACCAGACATACCGCAAAGTGCTGGCCGCTGTGGCCGAGCTGTTCTAAGCGCTTCAGTCTGGAACCGCGCTGCCGCTACGGTCGCAGGTCCGAATCCTGCCTCGGGCGTGGCTGTGTGTGATGTTCTTAGGTTAGTTAGGTTTAAGTAGTTCTAAGTTCTAGGGGACTGATGACCTCAGATGTTAAGTCCCTTAGTGGTCAAAGCCATTTTTACCATGTCGCACAGTACAAGAACACTGCGGTGAACATCAGTGTCATTCACGCCTTCGTCAACCGGAAAAGTCGGCAATTGCAGAACACAGTTTGGATACCATGATTTATTAAAAGACGGAAGTTTTATACCCGGCATCACCTTTCTGCAGTTCGTCATTAAGGAAGCAATACGTATCTGTACAGCCGATAATCTCATCAACATGGATTCGGGATTTCAACTGAGCACAGCCTGGATCCCTGCTATTAAACCACGAAGCGAAAATCAAGATTCTTCGGTAACAGACCCGTCATAACATCGGTCTAGTACGGTCTTTGGTGAGTAACGTCTGGTCGCTCTGTTAGCAAAAGTAGCATACAGCGCACGCACGGGAGAGCCGCTCTGCGATTTTCGGCAGAGGGCTTTTGAATATGTCACCATCTATCTGCAAATCATTGCGCATGCGCGTTTTCCGCTCCTATGCATTCCTCGCGCGCGTGTTCCAGAAACGGTGCGTTGACGTAGGGGTACCGACAGTCGTACCTAGCCACCAGCAAGGTTGAACCACCTGAAGATGTCGGACAGTTGCTCGGAGGAAATAGTGTGGAATTTGAAAAACATGATCGTGCAACAAACCCGTGGAGACTGTTTACAACTTTCAAGGACTTACTTTCCGAATGAAAATGCACCAGGAACTTGGCTAGAGGAGTTCTTCCACTCGAAACGAAGTGATTTCTACAGTCACGCAATGGTAAAGTTGCCCCAGCGTTGGCAGACTGATCTAAACAATGAAAGAGAATATATTGTTGATGACTATGGTTTCTGTTATATGTATCTGTTGTGTTATTAAAGTTATGGGAAAACGCTACGAACTTATGCACCAACCCAGATATCGTCTAATGACGGCTTACCAGGAAGTGGAAACCGATATAAATAAAATTTATGTCACCTGAGGCGTGAGAAATATAACTTTCTTAAAAAATCGTTTACAAAACGGTAAATACGCTCTTGTGAAGCAATAGATCTTATGCTAATTCTGTCATGGTGTCTCAGGTTAGAGCGGAACATAAAGCTGAAGCGTGCCTTTTTAAATTTGTTTTGTTCATCTGTGTCTTCATTATACAAAGTATTTGTCATATTCAATTCAGTCCGATCAAATTAAGTTTTTGCTGTATTCTTTGTGGGAGGGGGAGCGGTGGTACTTGGAAAAAGATTCTGCTCCACAATGATAGTGAAACAGCTACGCAGCGATGAGCATATGAAAACAAATCTCTATTTAAACTGTTAATTTTTGTATACTGCTCGCTAAATGCTTTCGTATGCGTATATCTTTTCAATATATCTCGTTCTGACGCTGTTTTTCCTTCAAGCATTCCGTATCTGTTCGCTGGAGTCACAGCTCGTCGCTGAAGCGTTCACCTTTAAAGGCAAGATTAATCTCGGGAACAGAAAAGTTTGCGACGGGCAGGTCTGGAAAACAGGGTGGATGTTCGATCGCTCAGAAGTTAGTCTGAAACCTGTGATACTTCTACCTGGCCAGAAGTCTATTATGGTATGTTGTGTGCGGTTAAAAGACAGAGTAATCGTGTCAAATAGTATACACATACACAAAAACACGAGAAGTCGTTACACATAACGTTGGAAGGGGATATTCGTCTTCTGGGAAGACACTGAGGCATCTTATGTTGTTTTGTCTCTGTGCGAAATGTAAACTTTTTTTGTCAAATGACAGTTTTTTGCAGTATCGTTGTATCAGTGATGCTTTGACAACTTATACTTAAATAATTCCTCTACAATTTCGTCACTGAATGTCGAAGAGTTGTAACGGCGTCTTTAGTTTTTCTAAGCTTTCTCACATACACCTGAAAAACGTCTATTTTGTCGTTTCTCACACGATTAACTTAACAAGTCATTACGGACGATTTAGTTGATTAAACTCAAGGCATTAGCAGATTTTTTAATTGTAATAGAAATGTTTTATGATGAGATCTAACAGCAGAAGCAAATGAGTAACAGTACTGCACGCTAAAAGACGGTTAAATCACTATCCGAATACGTAACACAGTTTTCAAGAAAAGGTGACACATTTCTCATATTTGAGTAGAGATAAAATGCGACAATTTATGATCATGAGGTTTGTGAAAGCGGAGAGAGAGAGTACTGCTAACGCTTTTCATTTCGCACAATTGCAGAATGCTCCTGAACGTTGTACAGTACGAACCTACACTGGCCTTTATCAGAACTAGAATAGATACACAGATAAAGGATCGTTATTATATTTTGCCAATTCTACACACAGAGGAATCAGTACATATTATGATAATTAATGTATGTATGCGTGTTCCACATCTCCTCCTAAACAAATGGACCGACTTCAACCAAACTGGGTAGACATAGTTCTCATCGTCCGGCAACAATCGCCGTATGGATAAAAACCAACTACACGACTGGCCATTAAAATTGCTACAGACGCGAAATTTAACCGACAGGAAGAAGATGTTGTGATATGCAAATGATTAGATTTTCACAGCATTCCCACAACGTGCTGAAATGAGGAAAGTTTCCAACCGATTTCTCATACACTAACAGCAGTTGGCCGGCTGGCGTTGCCAGGTGAAACGTTGTTGTGATGCCTCGTGTAAAAAGGACAAATGCGTTCCATCACGTTTCCGACTTTGATAAATGTCGGATTGTAGCCTATCGCGATTGTGGTTTACCGTATCGCGACATTGCTGCTCGCGTTGGTCGAGATCCAATGACTGTTAGCAGAATATGGAATCGGTTGGTTCAGGAGAATAATACGGAACGCCGTGCTGGATCCCAACGGCCTCGTGTCACTAGCAGTCTAGATGACAGGCATCTTATCCGCATGGCTGTAACGGATCGTGCAGCCACGTCTCGATCCCTGAGTCAACAGATGGGCAGTTTGCAAGACAACAACCATGTGCAAGAACAGTTGGACGACGTTTGCAGCAGCATGGACTATCAGCTCGGAGACAATGGCTGCGGTTACCCTTGACGCTGCATCACAGACAGGAGCGCCTGCGATGGTGTACTCAACGACGAACCTGGGTGCACGAATGGCAAAACGTCATATTGTCGGATGAATCCAGGTTCTGTTTATAGCATCATGATGGTCGCATCCGTGTTTGGCGACATCGCGGTGAACGCACATTGGAAGCGTGTATTCGTCATCGCCATACTGGCGTATCATCCGGCGTGATGTTGTGGGGTGCCATTGGTTACACGTCTCGTTCACCTCTTGTTCGCACTGACGGCACTTTGAACAGTGGACGTTACATTTCAGATGTGTTACTGCTCGTGGCTCTACCCTTCATTCGACCCCTGCGAAACCATACAATTCAGGAGGATAATGCACGACCGTATGTTGCAGGTCCTGTACGGGCCTTTCGGGATACAGAAATTGTTCGACTGCCGCCCTGGCCAGCACATTATCTCTCACCAAATGAAAACGTCTGGTCAATGGTAGCCGAGCAACTGGCTCATCAGAATACACCAGTCACTACTCTTGATGAACTGTGGTATCGTGTTATAGCTGCATGGGCATCTGTACCTGTACACGCCATCCAAGTTCTGTTTGACTCAATGGCCAGGCGTATCAAGGCCGTTATTATGGTTGTTCTGCGTACTGATCTCTCAGGATTTATGCACCCAAATTGCGTGAAAATGTAATCACATGTCAGTTCTAGCATAATATATTTGTCTATTGAATACCTGTTTAGCATCTACATATCTTCTTGGCGTAACAATTTTAATGGCCAGTAGTGTACATACATGTCCAAAGGAACTTTGCGTCGAAATCAATGTGTATTATAAAAGTAAGTGTACAACGTAGCCGCCGGTAAAGCTCAGAAACGGGTCCCACTACGACCAAAGGAGTTATATTGTGTGGTAGCCTGCTAT
The DNA here is from genome assembly GCF_023898315.1 of Schistocerca nitens. Taxonomy (NCBI): domain Eukaryota; kingdom Metazoa; phylum Arthropoda; class Insecta; order Orthoptera; family Acrididae; genus Schistocerca; species Schistocerca nitens. The sequence continues at coordinate 1,187,026,234 of NC_064614.1, read as the reverse complement.
CCCCCACCCATGAAGAAGGTTCCCGTGTTTACCTGAAGGAGCCTGCTTCTGAAGATGTAAGTTCTGGCCAGTTTCACCCACTAGAAATTTCTAGAATATTCCAGAGCATTCGAGAACATTCCGGACCATTCCAGAGAATTCCACAACATTCCAGAATGTTCCACAATGATCTGGGATGTTTTTGAATGTCAGGAATTATTCTTGAACATTCGGGAAGTTTCCAGAATGTTCGGGAGTATCTCGGAACATCTCAGATCATTGTGGAATAATGAGGAATGCTGTGGAACATTGTGGACCATTCGAAGCCTTTTTGGTGAGCTCTGGAATTCGCCACTTGTGGCGCTAAACATTGGTAGGGGTATATAAAATAAGACTCGTAGTTGGTTCGATTATCAGTTTCTTATCAGTGACGAAGGGAGGAACCGAAAAAGTATTGCAGTGAGTGAATAAAAACAAATAGTGAAACGTGAATAGTCAATGTGATACAGTGACTGAATATAAATTGAAAATAGAGTGTGAACAGTGAGTGTACTTAGTTTATTTGGTAAAAAGTAGATTTAATTTATATTTCAGCCAATGTTCAAACGTAAAAGAGGAGATCTTGACAGTTCTAAAGCAAAACGGGAAAACAAAAAGAACAACAAAAAAACGAAGCGCAAAGCACGTTTCAGTTCCTAACGAAAGACAATGAGCACCGTGAGAAGCAGAGAAACAGGAGAACAACGAAATTAACGGACTGAAGAATCAAGAATTGCGACACAGTCCTATAATAAAAGGCTGCGAACTCAAGCCAGCCATGAAAATATCACCTACGAGAGGAGCGGATGAGGACAAGTAAACAGTACAACCTAACAAATGAAGCATTCCACTACGACCCAGCGAAAGAATATAACAAACACAAACACGTCGTAGTCTAGAGAACGGACAACATCTGCCTAATTCGCAACGTGAAAAAAACCAGTAGGGAAACAACAGGATTCTGCCGCATGAATGGAAAAATTCGGTTACCGCTACTGGAATAACCATCGCAGGAATTTTTACATAACATGATTGGGGAAACTCCAGAGTCAAAACACTTTCTTCAAAATATAGAAGCATACTAGGCCTCCTTCCAAATGACTTCTTTCGGTGTCACTTCGATCAACACTAACAGACATGAGATCGACTATGATTTTTTCATTCTAGGACAAATCTATCACGACATGGGATCATTACTACCACTAGCCAACGAACACCATGAATTTCTACAAGTATGTTTAATCGGAAATGAAGGAACAGAAACTGATCAATGATGCACAAATATCAATGGACTGAGACCAGAAGTAGTCCAAGATGTACAGAGGATCTTACTCAAATACAATCAACTGTTTCACATATTCAAAACAGCACTAGACCGAATGATTTCTGATGACTGTAAAGTTATAATTCGAGTCGACAGGAGACTACCTGGAGAACACGAACGTCGATTTAATGCACCTCAGATACACAAAGTCCCCATCGTAATTGTGGACAGTGAAAACGCAAACGGAAACATAATTGTACAACGAAGAAGAGAAGGACTACAAGGCACTTCAGAGGCACACCGTTCATGTGATGTCCTTCAGTATCATTAATATTTCCGCACGGAGACGACGGATATCATTGAAGTGTAAAACATGTTCAACCTGAAACAAGCGTAGAAACCAAGGAGTACTGTGCTTACCGCTTGATAAACAGAGACAATGAAACATACAATCACAGTCTCAGCACTCGCCGTTTATTCTAACGATTCCTGGAAGATATGCAAGCAACAACAGAAGCGGAACGGATGGTTTACGTAAGACTGAATCAGAGGAAGCTACGCACGGACGAATACATCCACCTTCGAGACGCAATCATGAATAGAATAATGGTAAATTTTACCCTCACCATACATAGGAAGTCCAAGACATTTGCACGAATACACTCGAGAAGCCATTACCTAATATGGACGACCTGACCTCTTCATAATATTCACATGCAACACGTCGTGGCCAGAAATGGAAGAACTAAGTAAGATACGGACAAGCCCCCATGCATCGACACGACGCAACAGCCCGCGTTTTCCGAGAAAAACAAGTCACGACAGCCTACCACATCTTTGGATCCGTCAGATGTCGGATGTACTCAATCGAATGACAAAAACGAGGACTGCCTCACTTCCACAATCTTATATGGCTGCAAGACAGAATTCATCCCACGGGTATCGACAAAACCATCAAAGATAAAAAAAAAAGTTTTAAGTATGTGAAGAAACGGCAGTGACCTGGCAATATTTCAAACAGCCAAAGACAGCAAACTGTTATAATGACGACGAACGAGTCGTCGCCAAGGTTCACTGGTGGCCAACGCTAAATAGAAACATATAAATCACAGCAGGTTTGTCAGTAACGTCGATAAGGTGCTGGCTGCATGTTCTGGATCTGCAACGACTAAAATAATTAGAAGTCGTTGGTAAAAAATAATATATATTGTACTTACCTGGTTGTACTGGATTCTTCTTGGCTGCATACATATAATTATAAACAGATAGCTATTGAGGCCTCACTTAGGCCGTACGTTACTAAGCGCTTTGTTAGCCCTGGACAGAACATTACAAGACTCGCGAGCAAGCTTTGAAGTGATGCGATTAGCTTTACTCATACAGTCTTGAGATTTTCACCAGCAGACGAAATCAATATATGTTTAAAAAAAATTACGTCTCTGGCCACACATACGAATACTGCGAGTAACAAAAAAATGAGAGTTGAACTATCGAAAGACGAGACAACAGCACATTTTGCTCAACAACTTATACAAACGGGCGAAGGCACATATTCTACTGACCAGACGACGGGTCTCATTAAACCCGAAAGTGATTTCTGCGACGTAGCCACTGCTGAAAACGAACTCATCGACCAAATTTATGCAGGCGTTGTTCAAAACTATACCAGTCCTGACTGGCTATTTGAAAGCACGATTTTGGCAACTAAAAATAATATTGGCGACGATATCAAATTAAAATTTCCGGGCGATGGGAGAAGATAGAAATCGATAGTAAACGACGAAGAATGTGTGAACTTTCCTACAGAATTTCTAAACTCCTTACAAATACCAGGAGTGCCATTACACTGCCTTCGTCTTGAAATTGAATACCACTCAGAAATCTCAACTCGCCAAAACGGTATAATGGAACAAGGATTATTGTCAAACAGCTATCGACTAACATCATCAAAGCCGAACTTATGACTGGAAAGCAGAAATGACGCACACTAATAATCGCCAGAATGCCACTGATCTCTACTGAACTGCCATTCCAATTTAAAAGACAGCAGTTTCCAATCGCATTGACCTACAGTTTTACAATTAACAAAGCGCAAGGGTCAACGTCAGATTCCTTCTTCTCTCAACTATACGTAAATTCGAAAAATTGCATTATAAATACCCCGGATAAGAAACTGAAAAATGTTGTTTGTAAACAAGCATCATAAATAGAACGTATTTTCAATATATTTTTTTACTCCTTATACTTTAAATTTATCCTTTTATTCCAACTACCACACAATCTCATATCACTCTCTGAGCGAAGCTGGGTACCCCAGCTAATATGAAAATAAGTAGTTGACAATTTAATCACTCACGTACGCCTATGAAACTATTTTCTTTTTCAAAAGAGTCATGGAATAGGGATAAATGCGGGAATAGCAAAAGTTATAAGGATAAACTAGTATCAATGTTCTGTCGAAACTTTGGAAGGGAAGGCCTCTGAAAAAGTCATGTCTTTTCGGTACTTACGAAGTAATAGAAATCTGAAGGTGTGCGGAGAAACTATATTTGGTTCACAGATGTTGAAAAAAAAAATAGAACTAAGGGTTAGCCAAGAGTTTTGTCCTGAGATTGCTGTTGTATGGTAGTGAATCAAAACAATGGAAAAGAGGAAAATTGGTTTGGTTTGTTTGGGGGAAGAGACCAAACAGCGAGGTCATCGGTCTCATCGGATTAGGGAAGGATGGGGAAGGAAGTCGGCCGTGCCCTTTCAAAGGAACCATCCCAGCATTTGCCTGGAGCGATTTAGGGAAATCACGGAAAACCTAAATCAGGATGGCCGGACGCGGGATTGAACCGTCGTCCTCCCGAATGCAAGTCCAGGAGGAAAATTTCTTGAACGCTTTTGAAGTATGGGTGTGGTGAAACATGCTTACAATGAATGAGATGCACTAAAAATTATGAATGAAGCTTTTCGCAATAGGAGAGGAAAAAATGCTAGTGGAATTTATGATGAAGAGGGTCGAAAAAGTAACAATATTACCTTACCTGTGGCATATATTGCAATGAAATGGCTTGCAAAAACCTATCGAATGAGAGATGGATGTGACTGGGGCCCAGCATGGGAATGTGAGGGCAGGTGTTCTCGACGTGAAGGTTTCGGTCGACCATGTCTGACCACAGCAGGGAAGCATCGCAATATTGTGCGCGAAGCACATCGTAAACCACATTTGCGCCTGTTGTCCCGCAACGAGGAACAGAGACCACTTTTCAACCCACACCAATAGTCAGAGACTAGGTGCAGCCAGACTAGGGAATTACTGTCCCAAGCGTAGTTTACCGTTAACGCTACAACACAAATGGCATCGTGACTGGGATGTATGGACTGCTGGTGCATAAAAACTAAAAACTAAACTCCTCCCGAACAGGCCATGAAGGCCTAAAGGTACCGACCGGTCACCGCGTCATCCTCAGCACACAGGCGTCACTGGATGCGGATATGGAGGGGCATGTGGTCAGCACACCACTCTACCGGATGTTTGCCAGATTATGAGATTGGAGCCGCTACTTCTCAAGCAAGTAGCTCCTCAGTTTGCCTCACAAAGGCTGAGTGCACCCCGCTTGCCAACAGCGCTAGGCAGACCGGATGGTCACCCATCGGTGCTAGCCAAGCCCGACAGTGCTTAACTTCGGAGATCTGACGGGAGCTGGTGTTACGAAAAAAATGGTTCAAATGGCTCTGAGCACTATGGGACTTAACTTCTAAGGTCATCAGTCCCCTAGAACTTAGAACTACTTAAAACTAACTAACCTAAGGACATCACACACATCCATGCCCGAGGCAGGATTCGAACCTGCGACCGTAGCGGTCGCGCGGTTCCGGACTGTAGCGCCTAGAACCGCTCGGCCACCCCGGCCGGCTTGGTGTTACCACTGCGGCAAGGTCTTTGGCCTGCTGATGGATGGTGTCGCGTTGTGTTGAGTTCTGTATTAACCCGGCTGATGATCATCGGCAAGTATGACGTCGACCTGGGAAGACGTTTCGCATTCTTTAATTGTTCTGAAGAGGAATAGCTCTGTTACTTCGGGTGTCATGGTATGTTGAGCCATCGGGTAAGGCTTCAGAACACGTCTGGTAGTGGTTAAGGGAACTGACACTACGTCAAGGACATTCTGTCCCCTCATGTGATACCTCTCACAACGCGCTGTCGTTTTTCAACAGGACACTGCTCGATCCCGCACGGCACATCTCCGTATGAAGTGTCTGGTGCTGAAGTGTTACCGTGGGCAGAAAGATCCCAAGTGTATTTCCTGATACAAAGTACTGAAATGGTACAGTAGTTTTCGCTCCATAAGCAGCAGGTTTCGCTGCTCGCTCGCACCGGGAAATACAGAGGCGGCTCCGCCGCCAATTTTATTACACGACGCGGGCGGCCGCGGGTGCAACAGAACCCATGTGGACGGGTGGAAAGAAATGTGTCAGGCTTCATAATACATATTTATATGTGTCGTGTATTGTGCATTTCTTGTACGTGAATGTGAATCTGCACATGAACTTTCCTAATCCTCCTCACACCTTTCCACAAAGCGTGGCCAAATCTTAGTTGGGAAGTAGTTCTGTAGTATAGTAGTGCCGACCTTACTCCTGGGTAGGGGATCAGAGAGACTGCACAGGCAGGTAAAATTCAAAGACTTTCCAGTGTCACAAGATTTGGGGTGGTTCGACCATCCCCTCCACCGGGGCCCAGGAAGACCACCGGTTGCCCGCCATATTCGGGGAGTGTTACAGAAGACTGGTAAGTGAGCAGACGTGCCCTCAGTGCGTCTGTCTCAATGTTCACTCATGGAAGAGAGGTATTTGAATATTTGTACTAATTCTTTTATTTCCAGCTTCGGATTGTGTAAGGAAATGAATGTGCTCGTTTAATTTCGGAAATTTGACCCCCTGTGTTAATGTATCTGGTCCCCAGTTTGCCCGTTATCCTATGTAAAATATTGGGAGACTTTGGTGGTATACGTTTGGCCAACGCAATTCCGTCTTACCCGTAGAAATGTGCGTGCAGATTAGTATATAATATACCCGAGCTATAAGTTGTAAAATTGTAATATCTGTAAACTGAAACAATTGCTGCAATCGCTGTAAAGTCGAGTGATAATGCTTAAAATAAATAGGTAATCAACTGTCATCAATCTTTAACATACCTTAAAAATCACAAAGAAATCAAGTTAAAGGAATTTATTTAAAATAAAAGATATAGAATGCAGGGAGCCACACATCAGCGTGTGAGCCCTCCAGCCCCTTGCCTAGTACCGTTCAGAAAGGGCACGCTCTCTAGGTAGCGCTCTCAAGCTCCCCTCCCCAGTTATCCGTTGCACAATTTCCATTCAGGGCTTGACGACATCAGCTTTCACCTGGCGTCCGAGCTCGCACATTATCTTCGTCGCAGTACCCCAGCACCCCAGAATTCAACGGTCAGTTACAACAGTTGTTGGGCATCTTACCTCAGAAGAGGCTACGACGGCTGTACGACACCCTTCCCAATAAAATTGGTGCGTGCATCCAGGTCAAGTGGGTGCCAAATCATACTGATTAGTGGGCTCATTCCGTCAAGTTCTGTGTAAATATGATACCAGCTGGTCATCACTGAAGTACCATCACACATTCTGCCAACCTTTGTTGTTTCGCTTCGTTTCGTCCTTCCCTTCTGACTGCTTCATTTTTTTTAGCCAAGGAGTGTAAATAAGACGCGTACCTGCGCATACGTCCTCTGCGCAGCGAAGAGGCTGCTGAGCGTGGGGTTGGCTGCAGTGGCGGCCGCCGGCGCGGGTACAGACTGGACGTGGCTGAAGCCGGGCCCAGATATGGACAGCTGCAGCCCGTTGAACGGCACCTGCTGGCTCCACACGCAGCCCGCCAGCCACGTCGCCACCAGTGCTACCACCACCTGCTGCAGAAACAACAAAACCCCATTACTCACCAGCTTCACCACTAGGAACACCTTGTTTTCATACGAAATTGCAATGCCTTTGTTATTAACAAGTACAAAGCAATATTCCTTCGGACGTGTATACGTATCCGAAGGATCCTTAATAACTCAGGCAATGCTATTTCGTATTCATTCGTCAATACCAGGCCCTCCGCTCTCAATAACAATGATCTTCCTGGACGGGAAAATAGATAACGCATGAGTGCAGGTTGTGACACACGGAGGACGACGTATGGAAGTTTAGGTCCAGCCATGATTAGTGCACGGATAACGGAAAAAAATTGGAAATTTGTGGTAAGGTCTTATGGGACCAAACTACTTAGGTCATCGGTCCCTATACCTACACACTACTTAATCTAACTTAAACTAACTTACGCTATGGACAACACAAACACCCATGCCCGAGGGAGGATTCGTGCGAGCTATGGCGTAGGCTGTCTGAACTTTGTGCGCACGTTTTTGAGTCACACAGTGTTTTTTCTTATACTACCTCACAGCAGAGACCGCTGAGCATTGACACTTTCAAGCTGTATAAACAACTCCAACAGCTGTTCTGTGAATCTTCTTGGTTAAAATTACTTGGTAAGAATATCAAGCGGATTAACAGTACTCAAGAATCTGTCGAAAGAAAGTCCTGTAAACGATCTGCTTCGTAAGGGATATGTACTCCTTAGGACACTTTCCGTAAAACTCTGTGCATCATCTGTCTTCAATATGACTATACTTATGTGGTTGTTTCCACATTTAACTGTTCTGGAAACAAATTCTTGGATATCGTCATTTTTAGTGTTTTCTGTGGTTCCTTAATTCGTCCTATGTTTTGATAGATGTGGTCCGTGTGTGAAACTAAGTGAAAGGCTGATTTCTGTCATAGGCGTTTTGCTTCATTTTATTTATGAAGTATCTTCAGTGAAGATGTTGTGATCTTATTAGTCCAAATGTATGTCTTGGAGCGGTCTTGCACCAGGATGTCCGATATTCGACGTTTGCGAGCACATTTCACTTGAACATTTTACTTCCACTGTGTGTTGGTTGTGGGTGTTTATCGAACATCCTGGTGTACGCAGACCATATAAGAACAACTCAGGACGACACCTTCAGGTTGGAAGTGAAGATGCTTCACAAATAAAGAGAAGCGAAAAGCTTACGGTATAAAATAAACAGCCATTCACTTAGTTGCATAGACGAACCACATCCCCAAGAACATGCCTAGATAGTTGATGCTTGTGAATGGTTCCATTGGTTTGTTGTTGACCGTACAGTCACATCATAGCGATTCTTTTCGTCATTTTTCTGCATTAGATAGCATTCACGTCTATCAAACGTATTTAAACCAAGTGCTGATCATCGGCAACTCTTTTCGCATTTCTTGACAATATTTTGATATCTCCTCAATGATCACATTCAATCAGAATCGTCAACAACACCAGAAATTAAATTTGTCTAAGAGTGTTAATTCTGTTCTCCAGGAGGGCTTACATACAAACTGTTACCTGTGTGAGTACTGTTATCACGCAGTATGGAATAAAACGATCCGACGAACAGGGGAGGAATTGAAGAGGCTGTCACATTGAGAATAGGAACCTGTCTCTGCCAACATCATCCAACGAAGCTACAGAGCGTCCTATATACTGATGTCGGGACCAATGGCTGCCGCTCCATATCCACTTTCAAAGCAAAGAGCAGTTTATAGGCTGAGGAACGGCAAACTCAACTTCCGCCAATTAACTTGCTAGCATTCAGGCCGTTAAATAACGCCCAGTCTGTCTGTCCTTCTCAAACACCTCTGGCTGAAAGTACAGGGTGGACAAAGTAAAACTTCACCTTAAGATAGGCAACACAGCTTACATCTTCTGCACGCGAGACTGGTGATGTAAGTTGGTTTGCCTATATTAAGGTGAATCAATTATTTTTCGGACCATTTTTACCTTTATCACCTTCTATAAACGTAAGTTAGCTGTGGTGGTAGTGCCATGCGTAGGTCTTCGTAACGTGTTCTTGAACGACGTTTCTATACATGAGTTCCTATACTGAATTTGCCCTCACGACACTCTACGGGTCCTGGAGGTCTTTAAGTGTTGTTTTGTTACGGTTAAGAAACAAGACATCAATGTAGGTGCCTCACGGGTGAGCACTGGTTTCATGAAGCCTGTACTCGATGAATCCACGTTAGTTTCTAAGAGGCATCGTTCGTCCCCTAAAATTTGATGTCTTTTTCTCATTGTTTCTCGAGTGTGGCCAACCGTCGAAACTGCGTCATTGGGACAGTGCCACGCGTTTCAGGTTGTGAACTTATGATTAAGTCGCCTCGATGTCTTGGTCAAGTCAGCTGGAATAGAACATGACTGTTTGCCACGGAGTCCATTGCCATTTTTGCCTATGTAAAAGGCGTTGTGGCATGGAGATGACTAGAGGCAGAGTAGGGTGGTGTACTCAACAGTAGGAGAGTGACTGGTCTGCGAGTGGACTTGCATCGTTTATTGTTTACAAAGGAAATAACTTTCTTGAAATTTTTTACCACTTTAAGACATACGAAGGTATAGGGAAGATTACAGTACCATCTAATGAAAAGATACTTTTAAAAGTGTTTTTGTTGCAAAAAAAAAAAAAAATAAATAAATAAATAAATAGAAAAAAAGGAAAACAGCAAAGTCCTCTTTCATGTCAATACACATGGTACAATGTATTTTCCAGTAAGTACCTGTATATCATTATTTGTCATCTGTTCGAGGAGACGTACCTTAAAATCGCCATTGAAATCAAGAGTTTTTCAAATACAAACATCTCACTGGAAGTGGAAATAGGTGGAAAGGTGAACGTAATGCTTTAAAAAATAGGACAGGATTTACATCAGTTCGTTCTTCATAGTTCAAACTATCGGAGGCAGAAGAGGCGTCTCGTCCTATACATCGTGCACATCATTACCGTAACAGGTGCACCTCTTCTCCAATTCTGAAGGGGATCTGTAACTTTTTGTCCAGCTAGCAGTGGTATGCGAGACTAGTCTTTGTCTACAGATACGTCTACATATCGCTAGACGTGTATCCGAGACCAAAATCGCACAAAACCTGTAGGAGCGTCTAATAGGCTTAGGGTAGACATTGAAAGCTGGGGGTTCCTCTGCAGAATGAATGGGACCTCGGTATAGAGAATATTTCAAATCTAAAGCTAGACCCTTCATAGATCAAGCCGCCTGACAAAGAGTGTGCTAAGCGAGGAAAGAAATTCCTTCGCAGTCTGTTCGTTCCAACGGCGGCGTAGAATGATAGATTCGTTCTGGTAACTATTCTTAAGGTCTGCTACGCCGTTTTCCCACATTACCTTTTTTCCCACAGAAGACGAAGTAGAGCAAAGAGGGCCCCTGTGGAGTTTGGAAAGAGGGAGAGAGATGACTTATTTTGCCCGGCAAACATTGTCGCGTATTTCTGGTGGTAGGGTGTTGTCTGTGGAAGGCAGAAGTTCTCATATTCGTCCAAAGGAGGTTTGAAAATATCACCCTGTGTCATAATTGATACTGCATCTAGCAATTAGGTATGGCAACAGCCAACAACAGAGGAAATAATTTGATTTGTATTTATTAATGTGCGCTGAACTGCATAACACGATTTAAATTCTTTTTGGTTTCCATCCACATCACAGAATAAAATGTTGGCCAAGTAAGTGTGATCACTACATTTTTAACAGAAGTCGAGGAGGACTGGAAAATAATAGAACAAAACGGTAAAATGTATCCACAACAGTGCGAAAAAAGGAAAGAAATACCAGAATACAGAAATAAATACATGGTGGTGGTGGGGGGGGGGGGGAATACAGAAGTTTTGAGAACGTGATTAACGAGTCACTCGTGAAGAGACGAAAGAGCCCGTGTGTGCTCAATATTGAATTAGAAACTCCTTCTGGTATCGATAGTCACTACAGAATCAATATCAAGTCTAAACTGCAACATCCTATTTCTCAAGTGGAATTCCACTATTGAAAGAATTTAAATTATTTTCATATAGGGTGAGCCTACAGATGTAGGACCATGCCGAATATGCGTTTTCAAAGTGTGTACACAGGTAAGTACCATTGTCTTTCGGAACAAGACGTCATCCGACATTCTCTTTTGTCGTTTTTACTTTTCCTTGTGTCGAGAGGTTTCAGACGTGTTAGTATTTCGAAATTTCTTCTCAATGTTCTGCTACATTAGCGTACCAAACACTAGTCTTGTACAGCAGTTGCAATAGGGCAACACGGGACGTCTCTAGTTTTCCTGTACAAATCACATATACATGTCAACAAATGATTAATTTCTTTTGCCTGTAAGTTCAGTATCGAAACGATCTTAAAAGAGTTCGAATTGGGATTTATTTGTGTCTACAAATCGGTGTCAGTTTTGCAACAATTCTCAAATAAGTTTCTTTCAAAAAGAGGAAAAGTGGTTACATTATACACATTTTTATGAGAGGCATTATTCGTTTATACGTACGTTGGCTTAAGGTTGGCTGCACGATCATCAGCAGTTAGAAAACAAAAAGAAACAGTGATATTGTCGGTTTTACGATCAGTTCTAATAACCAGTCCCTGCTGATCGTCCGATACTCTGTTTAGAATTAAAGATGCAAGATGACTGAGGTAGTGACAAAAAAAAAAAAATCGGGAATGCACAGCAAATAACATTAGTCGGCTAGTAGTCAAAGAGCCAATCCAGCTGGAAATTCGAGAGGAATGGTCATAAAACTAAATGGCTGAATTTAATTCCTCCCCCCCCCCCCTCAACAAAAGTATTCGATGAAATGATTTACACGCTGATTTCCCAAAAAGCAGACATGTGATATGTGAAGAACATAGACGTGGTAAATTGAAAGATAAATGCAGTAATTTCACTGATGAATATCAGTTTTCCTTGGAACAATTAATATCAGTGGGACTCCATGTGACTTACGGTAATGGCGTAGAAATTAACTATAATTAGCTGAAAATATTCAGTTGTCAATGCAAAATAACTAGCTATTACATAGCGCCACTTTCGAACATAGCAGGTGGTACCAACACAGTACAAATTAAAGTTATATAGAAGGCATCTATTATAGTCCTGGAAACAACACAACAATTAAGAAAATTTCAGTACTCAGGTTACGTGAATTTATAGCAATTATCACGCTGTTGGAACTGAGCACTATGTTTTGTCTGCAAGTGGTCGTAGCAGAAAATCGGCAATCTACGATCTTGGTTAATTCTATTTTACGTGTGAGTCGTCTGCAAATGGCATATAGTCAGCACAGCGGAAGAGACAGAATAAAGAATCGAGACGAATGCAGCAATAATTCTGCTGCAAAATGCGGTAGCAAGCCCGAAGTTATTGGCCTAACAATGGAACTATTTGTTAGTGCAGAGTGATTACCGTACTAACTACGAAGCGGTACCGCGCTGGCTTAAGCTAGATGTATTGAGGACGCCACTAGAGGTATTGGGACTAGATGTGTGCCTGATAAAGAGAACTACATGAAATCCGATTGTTATTTACTTTACTGACTATTACTTTACATTGAAAGTAGTTATCTAAAAATATTGACGTCTTCCGACTTTGTTTTGAATTTTGTTTTCATATATTTGCCAAAGCCAAGACGGTATATTTAATAAAATAGGTAGAAGTAATGAATAGCAGGTACGAAAAAAACAGAAGCTGTGAAAGAGGTCTGTAATCTGTCATGTAGGGCCACGAGATATTAGTAAAACATAATAGCTTTTACGTCAAAAATTCAAATGGCTCTGAGCACTATGGGACTCAACTGCTGAGATCATTAGCCCCCTAGAACCTAGAACTAGGTAAACCTAACTAACCTAAGGACATCACACACATCAATGCCCGAGGCAGGATTCGAACCTGCGACCGTAGCGGTCTCGCGGTTCCAGACTGCAGCGCCAGAACCGCGCGGCCACTTCGGCCGGCGCTTTTACGTCAATAATCTACAAATAAGACAGAGTTCCTGAATGCCGTGGGAAGTCAATGAAAGTCAATGAAAACAGCACAAGGAGAAACGACTGTAAATTTGGGAAACCGAAATGTGTTAAAAATACAATGAGCAGAAAGAAATCTTATTGTACGGACTTAAGACTACATTTATGAACATGTACTTAGCTATGCGAAACTAATCAAGAACAGCAGAAAAGTAAAATCGTACAAGAAGAAAAAATAAAGCCATAAAATTAAGGTAATTGAGAACGGTGTGCTTAGGAAAAATAATGATACAAATAAGTCAAATGCGATACTAAAAAAAAGAAACACTGACTTGTCTAGATAAAAAGAGGAAATTTGCTTCCGACAGTGCTACTTTCTTACGCTAAGCCCACGTACGGTTCTAAAAGTATAAAAGCTGGAACGACCATGGTCTTCATTACGCAGAGAAGCCGTAGGATAGCTATCGGAATAGTAATACTGCCAATTTGAGACTAGAGTGTAATATAAGGCAGAGTCCAGTCGAAATCCTATCGAAGTGCAAATCTCATTCCGTCATGATCTCTTTGCGGCAAAAAAATCAACTGGAGGTCTTTCAGAGTATTCCGATCGACAGATCCAATAGACGAGAGGAATTCTCACATAGTGTAACCCAAAATGACATAGTTAAACATAAAACACCAATTTTATATTTCGAAATACTTCAACGTCAACGAAAATGTTATGTCCTTTCTATATTTTAATAACTAGTGCCTGTAGATGGTTCATGGTGAAATAAAATTTACAGCTACGAATTCCCTGTACTTTCAGAGTGAAATGAAGTGTGCGAACAAATTGTTCTGAAAATAATGCCACGCTTTGCTGCCGCTAATTTTCCTTTCGATTGAAAACCTATTTTACTTCTACTAATTATGACTGCTTGTATCTTAAAAAATACACTGCTGGAAATGTAAAAAAGAACACATTGACACCGGTGTGTCAGACCCACCATACTTGCTCCGGACACTGCGAGAGGGCTGTACAAGCAATGATCACACGCACGGCACAGCGGACACACCAGGAACCGCGGTGTTGGCCGTCGAATGGCGCTAGCTGCGCAGCATTTGTGCACCGCCGCCGTCAGTGTCAGCCAGTTTGCCGTGGCATACGGAGCTCCATCGCAGTCTTTAACACTGGTAGCATGCCGCGACAGCGTGGACGTGAACCGTATGTGCAGTTGACGGACTTTGAGCGAGGGCGTATAGTGGGCATGCGGGAGGCCGGGTGGACGTACCGCCGAATTGCTCAACACGTGGGGCGTGAGGTCTCCACAGTACATCGATGTTGTCGCCAGTGGTCGGCGGAAGGTGCACGTGCCCGTCGACCTGGGACCGGACCGCAGCGACGCACGGATGCACGCCAAGACCGTAGGATCCTACGCAGTGCCGTAGGGGACCGCACCGCCACTTCCCAGCAAATTAGGGACACTGTTGCTCCTGGGGTATCGGCGAGGACCATTCGCAACCGTCTCCATGAAGCTGGGCTACGGTCTCGCACACCGTTAGGCCGTCTTCCGCTCACGCCCCAACATCGTGCAGCCCGCCTCCAGTGGTGTCGCGACAGGCGTGAATGGAGGGACGAATGGAGACGTGTCGTCTTCAGCGATGAGAGTCGCTTCTGCCTTGGTGCCAATGATGGTCGTATGCGTGTTTGGCGCCGTGCAGGTGAGCGCCACAATCAGGACTGCATACGACCGAGGCACACAGGGCCAACACCCGGCATCATGGTGTGGGGAGCGATCTCCTACACTGGCCGTACACCACTGGTGATAGTCGAGGGGACACTGAATAGTGCACGGTACATCCAAACCGTCATCGAACCCATCGTTCTACCATTCCTAGACCGGCAAGGGAACTTGCTGTTCCAACAGGACAATGCACGTCCGCATGTATCCCGTGCCACCCAACGTGCTCTAGAAGGTGTAAGTCAACTACCCTGGCCAGCAAGATCTCCGGATCTGTCCCCCATTGAGCATGTTTGGGACTGGATGAAGCGTCGTCTCACGCGGTCTGCACGTCCAGCACGAACGCTGGTCCAACTGAGGCGCCAGGTGGAAATGGCATGGCAAGCCGTTCCACAGGACTACATCCAGCATCTCTACGATCGTCTCCATGGGAGAATAGCAGCCTGCATTGCTGCGAAAGGTGGATATACACTGTACTAGTGCCGACATTGTGCATGCTCTGTTGCCTGTGTCTATGTGCCTGTGGTTCTGTCAGTGTGATCATGTGATGTATCTGACCCCAGGAATGTGTCAATAAAGTTTCCCCTTCCTGGGACAATGAATTCACGGTGTTCTTATTTCAATTTCCAGGAGTGTAGGTCTCGACGGCTCGAGGAGGTTGCGTGATACTCTTTGACTACACCCATTTTTATGAAGTAATGGAAAATTCGTGTAGGATTCCTCCTTTACAGGTTATATCAGAAATCTTATTTTACCCGAAGAAGGAACTGAAACACAGTTATGATTCGGCCTCTATTTGTAAAAGCAGTTATGGATCTAAGACGAACTCTGGAATGGATTTTAAAATTCTGGAAAATGAAATAAAAACCGTCCTTGTAATCCTAAAAGACAGCAAAGGAATTGGAAGATTAGTTGAACACAATGCATGGTGTCTTGAAAAGAAGTTAAAAGATGAGTATCCACAAAAGGAAAACAAAGGTAACATAATGTAGTAGAATTAGAAAAGATGATGCTGTGAAAATGTAGAATAGGAAATACGTTAATAATCGAAGATAGAATTTGCTATTCGGGTAGCATAATTACTGACGAAGGTGGAAGTAGGCAGGATGTAAAACGCAAACTCTAAATAACTTTGAAAGCCGTTTCTAAAGCAAGAAATTACTTAATATCCAATACAAGTTTAAATTTTAGTAAATCTTTCCTGTATTATTCTCAAGTGTAGTCTTGTACGAAAATCAGACGTGGACGATAAGCAGTTCGAACAAGGAATGCTGCCCTATAAAAGAGTACTCAAGATTTCTGATAGCTAAAAAAGAAAGAAGAGTCACGGAATCGTGTTGGGAAGAAAGGGAATTTGTGTCACAACGTGACTAATAGAAGGATCCCGTGGAAAGTAAACGTCCAAACGTCCTGAGACATCAAGGAAACGCCAGTTTGGCTATGGAAGAAATTGAGGGCAGGAAGAAGGGGTCTAAGTACTATAGTGGGAAACCGATGATTTAGTGCAGTAAGAAGTTTCTGGTGGATGTATTGCAATAGATGTTGAAAGATCGGGAGTTTTGACAGGTTGGAAAGTTTCTTCAAGACCAGAATTAAAAAGCTACATGAATTTTACGTATAACAAGGATAAACAAACAAAGAATACAAACATTTTGTCTAAGGGTATAAAACTCTGCAATAAATAGCCCAAGGAGTTTAATACGAGAGCTAAATTACACATATTTGAAAGATTCTATTAAAGAATAGCTCTTAAATAATTCATACGACAGAGTAAAGGGTTAGTAAGTTAACACAGAGTAGGGAATGGTAAACGAACATTATATAATAATAAATCTCAGAATCCTTTGACATTCAGACAGGTACAAGACAAGAAGATGGACTGTCTCCTGTTCTGTTCAACTCGTCCTACAGAAGTTTATGGAAGACTGCGAGAAAGAATGCGAACGTAGGCTTCCGCGGCCGTTGTCACAGTCAATAAAATTCTTCTGGGTTTGAGGCCGCATTGTCATCTGTAAAATTCCGACGTTTCGGTGACTGTTGCAAGAGGCCTTCCTCAGGGCGTATTGATAAAAGTTAGCAAGGCGCTTTCCTCAGGGTGTATTGATAACTGTTATCAATACACCCTGAGGAAGGTGCCATGCAACAGTCACCGAAACGTCGGAATTTTACAGATGACAATGCGTCCTCAAACCCAGAAGAATTTTATTGAGAGGGAGAAAGAACTCAAGGAACGTAGAGTTTGGAAACGAGTGGAAACAGCGTCTATATACCACATCTCGTTTTTGCGCACGACCTGGTTATACTTTCAGAGGATGAAGAGAGTGCCGTCAAACACCTCGAGGTACTTAAAGTTAATGCATAGAAAGTAAGGTTACAAATCTCATTCGAGAAAACTGAATTCTTAAGTTCAAAGACAGAAACCGCGAACAAGAAAATTAAACACCGTAAAATAAATATTTTAAATACCTCGGAGGATACATCGAACAGACAAGTCTTGAAAAAATCTTGGCTGAGCGGTTCTAGGCCCTTCAGTCCGGAACCGTGCTGCAGCTACGGTCACAGTTTCGAATCCTGCCTCGGGCATGGATGTGTGTGATGTACTTAGGTTAGTTAGGTTTAAGTAGTTCTAAGTCTAGGGGACTGCTGACGTCAGTTGTTAACTCCCATAGTGCTTAGAGCCATTTTTGAAAAAATCTCATCGCAATATAATCGTCTTCAAAAAAGTCAAAAAACTTTAGTGTTAGTCCAAAAACTCTAAAAATTCATGTCAAGACGGACAAAAATTCGACACTACAACGCAGTCATAAAGCCAGCAGTCCTCTACGCAAGCAAAAGACTGACACTTAACAGAAAACACGAAAATGAAGAAATCAGAGAGGAAGAGAGAAAGCTCATTACAAAAATTTTAAAAAACAAGATATGCACAAGACGGTTACAGGCTACATACCATCAGTCAAACAACAGAAAAGTTTTCAAACATGGAAACTCACGTCAAGGAAAGGCAAATGAAATTATTTGGTCATCTCAAAAGAATATCAGAAATGTGATTAACAAAAAGGATAATAGACTATGTAACATCACTTAAGAACTCAGCAACCTGGGCGAACTAAATTTGAAAGCAGCTCGAAACCGCAAATATAGGACTGACTGACACTGTAAAAAGCGACGCCTTCAGACATAAAGCAGACAAATGGGAAGTTACATCAAAGCAACAAAAACGAAAGCAGTTCAGATCAAAGTGGTCGGAAGAACCTAAAGAACCATTCTCGAAAGAGCGAGTAATAATAACTGTAATAGTAATAAACTGTGAGTCTGCACTAAATAGTTTTGTTTAATGGTTTTTACCGAAAAATCATGTGCCCTGGTTCAGTAACAGAAAATTCTAACGTCTTTCAATTTTCTTGGGCTCAACATTTCAGTCAGTGTGGTGAGGTGCTGACAGGTTCACTAATGAATAGTGTAAAAGCCTTTTTTCGTAACAAAATATTATAGTATGGATAAACGAGAAAATTAAAAAAGGCTTATTTTCTTTTTTAATTAAGGTGAGATGCCTGATATTTTCTAAGTGAAAAACCAACCGCCATGGAGAGATCCAGCAAACCAGTCTTCACAGTGAATACTACAACAAGCACAGATTCTATATTACTCCACATGTTATTAGATATTTACAGAAACCTTTTGATCGACATTGCTTTTACCACACTTGGTTTTAAAATCTCTCATAATCTTGTAAAATTAATTCTTTAAAAGAGATCGGTAATTTCTATTGTTTTCATCTGGTAGCTTGCTCTGGTTGATCTGGGATAGAAATTACTTCACATTTTTAAGCTTAAATTAATTACTCGTTTATACAGTACCTTTAGTTATGTTTTAGTGTCAGCAAGTTCATGTCCCGATCACAGTATTTGATTTTCGTCAGCTGTCTACAAAACATCTCCCAAAAATGATATTGCAATTTCAAGACCATGACTGTTTGACATGAAAGAAACGTGTTGATGAAACAATTGGTAATTCCGGGATACGCCACCGCGTTTCCCAAGAAATGCCTTTTCATTCTGCCTCAAATAAAACCTGTTGATGGTCACATTTGTACTGAAATATCTGTAGTACAAATAGACTTTACATTTCCAAGAAAAGGGCTGCTTTCGTATATAAAATAAAGACTTCTGATGTGACCTTGTTTTATACGGTCATTGTATGTGATATAAGAGAGAGATATCAAAAGTTGTCGTGATTACCAGTGTGCTCCAGCAGTGATAACTATATCATAGACATTTTCGATGTGAATGGCAATAACATCGAACCTGTTCCTGGAACATTACCAATATGTACAGAGTGTAATGTAACTCTTACTCTTCTATTTCATTGCCTGCCTCCGTTTATTTTATATCTACGACGTAATGATCGAAATACGCATGCATGTAATCGATGACATTCAATAGCAATTTGTGAAAAATAGAATTTTACGTTATTACAATGAAAGAAACTGTCAGTATTGTGCGAGAAGGTTAAGGAAACTTAACTACTCATATTTTTTTTCCGATACACCCTACAGTTCTTAAACAATACTGACATTTGTGCGTTGTGGATATACGAGGAGATACGTTATCTCATCCTCTTTTTCACCGAAGAAATTTGTTAACACTGAATATAAATTTCAATGCTAGTAATTTTCTGGAGTATTTGTCGGAAGTGCAGCTTATTATGGAAATGAAACGTGAACTGTCGGCAGTTCAGACAAGATGGTAGTAGAAGCTTTGGAAACGTTGTGCTACAGAATAATGCTCATGATTAGATGAGTAGATCGAATAATTAATGAGGACGCACTGAGAGAACATACTGAACCGCACGTGGGTAAAAGTGAATTCATGTCATAACCTGACGAAAAGAAGGGGTCAATGAATAGGACACATCCAGTACCGACCGGCCTCAGTGTCATCCCCTTGCAGTGACGTCATTCGTCGCGGTTTAGGGCGGCATGGGGTCAGAAGACTTCTCTCACGCTCTTTACCACGTTTCCAGACCCCGTATAGTACCATGCTAATTATTCCTTTATGTCAAAATACAGGGTGATTCAAAAAGAATACCACAACTTTAGGAATTTAAAACTCAGCAACGACAAACGGCAGAGCTAAGCACTATCTGTCGGCGAATTAAGGGAGCTGTAAAGTTTCATTTAGTTGTACATTTGTTCGCTTGAGGCGCTGTTGACTAGGCGTCAGCGTCAGTTGATGCTAAGATGGCGACCGCTCAACAGAAAGCTTTTTGTGTTATTGAGTACGGCAGAAGTGAATCGACGACAGTTGTTCAGCAACTCAGTATGAACGTGACTCGCCTAAGGTGAACGTTTTCTGTGCCATTTGAGCCAATAAAGTTTTTGGTCCCTTTTTCTTCGAAGGTGCTACTGTAACTGGACTACAGTATCTGGAGATGTTAGAGAATTGGCTGTTCCCTCAGCTCGAACAAGAAGCACAACAATTCATATTTCAGCAGGATGGAGCGCCACCACATTGGCACTTATCTCTCCATAACTACCTGAACGTCAACTTCCCGAGGCGATGGATCGGCCGCCAGGCAGCCCGTGACAGAGCACTTCATCACTGGCCTCCAAGAAGCCCTGATCTTACCCCCTGCGATTTTTTCTTATGGGGGTATGTTAAGGATATGGTGTTTCGGCCACCTCTCCCAGCCACCATTGATGATTTGAAACGAGAAATAACAGCAGCTATCCAAACTGTTACGCCTGATATGCTACAGAGAGTGTGGAACGAGTTGGAGTATCGGGTTGATATTGCTCGTGTGTCTGGAGGGGGCCATATTGAACATCTCTGAACTTGTTTTTGGGTGAAAAAAACCTTTTTAAATGCTCTTTGTAATGATGGATAACAGAAGGTTATATTATGTTTCTTTCATTAAATACATATTTTTAAAGTTGTGGTATTCTTTTTGAATCACCCTGTATATATCCTGTCATCCTGCCCCGTCTTCTAATGGCTGTTTTCCATGTGTCTCTTTCTGCACCTACCCTGCGGAGAACCTTTTTATTTCTTACCTCATTGGTTTTCTAATTTCCAAGCCTGTGTTCGATACTAGCGTACATATTTTGGCCAGGAATGCCCTCTTCGCTTGTACTAGTCTGCTATTTAATCCCCCCTTGCTTCGTCCGTAACGTGTTGTTTTGTGTCTACTTCGTGGTCCCCATTTCTGATGTTATTCGTTAATATCATTCTTGCTACTCCTCATATCTTTCGTCTTTTTTAGATTTATCCTCACCCCACATTATGTACTCGTTAGTCTGCTCATTTCATATTCCATTTTGCGGTTCCTGTAATTCTTCTTCTTCGTTTGGATGAGGATAGGAATGTCACCTGCAGATCTTATCGTTTACATCCTTTCACCCTGAATTTTTTTCGCATTATTCAACTTTTCTTTTATTCGTCATTGCATTTTCGATGTATAAACTGAAGAATAGTGGCCGGCCGCTGTGGCCGAGCGGTTCTAGGCGCTTCAGTCCGAAACCGCACTGCTGCTACGGTCGCAGGTTTGAATCCTGCCTCGGGCATGGATGTGTGCAATGTTCTTAGGTTAGTTGGGTTTAAGTACTTCTAAGTCTAGGGGACCGATGACCTCGGATGTTTTGAACAATAGTGATGAAAGACTGATTGTCTTACACCCATGTTACTGTGAGTACTTCAAGTATTTGTACACTTCATTTTTAGCATTCCATTCTCATTCTTCCCTCTTGGTTCTTCTACATATTCAATATTACTTCTTGCACCATGTTACATAATTGAAATATTTTTCTGGGTCAACAAAAATCTAGTGGGCGTATCTAGATGTTTCTTGTCTCGCTTCCTCTATCTCTCTAGTGCAATGTCAGAACTGCCTCTCTGATGCCATTATCTTTCGAAATCCTAATTGGTCGTCATCTCTCATTTTTCTTTCGGTTTTTCTGGATATTAATCTTGTCAGCTTACTGTGGTGTAGCTCTCGTAGTTATCTCACATTTATCTACCCTTACCATTTTCGGCATCTTAAACCTTCACTGAAGAGAATTTAAACCCACATTGAGGAGCGTGAGAGTGACTTTAACAGATCTCCTTGAATGTCAAGAAGAGTTTCATTTACAACTTGAGACGTACAGGAGTTAATTCAATCTTTTGGAGAAATGCACAGACGAAGAAAGAGGGAATGTTAAGGCGTAACGTCCTGCCGAAGACGCAGCACAAATTCGGATTTAATGACGATGTGAAAGGAAATTGGCGGGGTCCTCTTTCAAAGAAAACATCCACGTATTTGCCTTATTACATTTAGTGGAAAGGCAGAGAACCCAAATCTGGATAACAGGACTCGGAATTAAACCCCAGTTCTTCCAGAAACGGTGGTACACAATAGAGCTTGTACTGTCGGGATTGGCAATTGAAGAGGTGCAAATGAACGCGGCTTGAGCACGTTAATCTGACGGTGATGAAACAAGGCGCCCCTAAAGGGAGAAAGCAGCGAACAGGTTTCTCCGGCCACCGAACTTCTGCGGCTTATGCGCCCCGCATTGCCACACAGAGTGGGTACCCGATGTAGCCGTGCAGTCAATATCGTGGCCCCAATAACGAACAGCTTAAAGGCACTCCACCGCTGCCGGAACATTGGCTTTCGGCTGTGCAAACAATAGGGCTGCCCCCACTGCCGAGTCTGACGTTATGAGTTGTTTACTGCTACAGACGAGATTAGATTACCGCTGAGTCTGGGGCGGGTCGTGACGCAGCAGGCTCACGAAAACAACGAGTCTCTCGCTGAAGGGAAGTGCAGGACTGTTGTGTTTTATTAGGAGAACTGACAGGGGTAATTAATGAGAGCACCCTCTTTCTTTAAAGAAATGTCTAGATCTCCTCTTAGAGTTGAAAATGTTCGTTCTATAGCTTCGGGGGGTGGTGCAACGAGAACATCTGCTTCTGAAATCTCTTTTTGCAGAATGAAATTTTCATTCTGCAGCTGAGCGTGCGGTGATGTGAAACTTCCTGGCAGATTAAAACTATGCATACAGACCGAGACTCGAACACGGGACCCTGGCCTTTCATGGGCAAATCCTCTACCGATCTTTTTTTTATCTAAATTTGTTCGTTATTGTTCGTTCGATTTGTTCGGGGCGGACGTCCCATGATGCTTGTTCAAGTTCATCGTTGATCCATTACCTTTTTTTTTTTTTTTTTTTTTTTTTTTTTTTTTTTTTTTTTTTTTGAAGCAGAAGACAGCAAACCCTCTGACCGAACACGCTGAGCTACCATGCCGGCTACGACTGAGCTACCCAAGCACGACTCACGACACCTCCTCACAACTTTCATTCCACCAGAACGTCGTTTGGAACGTAGGAGACGAGGTACTGGCGAAATTAAAGCTGTGAGGAGGAGTCGGGGGTCGTGCTTGAGTAGCTCAGTCACTAGAAGAGGTCTACGGAATAGAAAAATATAAAAAGTAGTGGTTAGGACAAAAAAAAGTGGTTAGAGCACTTGCGCGCTAAAGGCGAAGGTCCCGAGTTCGAGTCCCACTCTGGCACTCAGTTTTAATCTCCCAGAAAGTTTCATTTCTTTTTACCTCTCCTTGGTATTCTTTCCAGCGACTATGAATGAAGTTTGATAAGGCACAAACAGCTACAAGTTTCATCTATTTGTGGAACGCACTTAGTTGAAATGTTCACACCATATACTGATATATGATCGAGAAACATGAGAATATTTTTATTGTTCGTTTGATTACAATAGGAGCGCAATGCACTTTGGTTACCCATGTTTCATGGCAGCGAAGTCACAGCAACTAGTGCGGTTTTTTGGTTTACCAGGAAGTTATCATACATAAGCCGAAGTCCCCCCCCCCCCCACCATATATTCCCCCGTCTCTCACAAATCGTTGACAACACATGGCGAAACTGTAATGTCAGACTATGAAGAAAATTAATTGTCTTTGTTTTATGATGATAAAACAACAAAAAAGTCATTCTCACTTGGCCTGTTTCTTCTCTTGTAGGGAAACACTCATATCTGCAGTGTTTCATATTACGTATTTGTAAAAATATGAGAACTTTTGCAGTTACCAATTCATTTCGTCGGTGTAGATTACTTATGTTGAAGGTAAGTGACGAGTGGTTTCTCATAAAACACAGGGCGGTCAACTTAAGATTTGTTATCTGTAGATTTGAACAACAGGCAAGTGTTACGGAGGCGCATCTGGAACTCAAATGGAGATGCCTGGAGGGAAGGAGACGTTCTTTTCGGAGGACCGGCATTTGAAGCTAACTACAAAAATATATTACTGCCGCCGACATATATTTCGCGTAAGGACCATGAAGGTAAGGTACGAGGAGGCTTAGACGGTTGTTTTTCTCTCGCCATATTTGCGAGTTAAATGGGAAGGAAACAACGGGTAGTGGTACAAGGTAACTACAGCCACGTACCGCACTGTCGCTTGCGGACGTATCAACTGAATATAGCAACGAGTCAGAAAGAAGAAAACTACGTTTATTACACATAGCCTGACTAAAATTTCTACATTTGTAGGTATATGGATTGTCTTGACGGAGGGATTTTTTGTCCTTTAGACTTCTTATCACGGCTTTCTGTAGATGCAGATTTTATCCTTTCGATAACCATGTCATGGAGCAATTTATTTGTTACTTATTTTCTACCTATTTTCAGGCCCATTTGTGGCCTTTTTACCTCAGAATATCACTTATGTGCAATCTCTGTCTTCCGATTTAATTTTTTCCCTCTACGGTATCTAAGATGAAAAATTGCTCGTAGCTCATATGGTTTGCATATTAGACCCTATGTTTACTGATACTTTTTTGGTTCTAGTATCGTGTACTTTCAACTGTATGCGTTTACGCCATTAATAATGATACACCCTGTACATATACTGACGAGCCGAAGAAACTGGTACACCTGCCTTCCGTGTAGGGAACCCGCGAGCTCGGAAAAGTGCCGAGTGCGTCGAGATATACAATGGGCAGGAATGGATGCAGGTGATCAGACAGGATGCTTACGTACGTG
Source organism: Schistocerca nitens (assembly GCF_023898315.1). NCBI lineage: Eukaryota > Metazoa > Arthropoda > Insecta > Orthoptera > Acrididae > Schistocerca > Schistocerca nitens. The sequence continues at coordinate 1,187,001,283 of NC_064614.1, read as the reverse complement.
TCACCTGTCAGAGTCGTATCTAGACGTATCGGGGGTCGCATATCACTCCAAATGGACACGCTCTACACCATTGTAAAGCCTCCACCTTCTTGAACAGTCCCGTGCTGACATGCAGGGTCCATTGATTCAAGAGGGTTGTCTCCACACCCGTACACCTCCATCCACTCGACACAATTTTAAACATGACTCGTCCGACCAGGCAACATATTTCCAGTCATCAACAGTCCAATGTCGATGCTGACGGGCCCAGGCGAGGCGTAAAGCCTTGTGTAGTGCTCAACGGTACAAGAGTGGGCCTTCGGCTCCGAAAGCCCATACATATGATTTTTTGTTGAATGGTTCGTATGCTGATTCTTGTTGATGGTCTAGCTTTGAAATCTGGATCAATTTGCGTAAGGGTTGCACTTCTGTCACACTGAACGATTCTTATCAGTCGTCGTTGATCCCTTTCTTGTAGGATATTTTTTCGGCCGCAGCGATGTCGGAGATTTGACGATTTACTGGATTCTTGATATCCACGGTACATCGTGAAATGGTCGTACGGGAAAATCGCCACTACATCGTTACCTCGGAGATGCTCTATCCCATCGCTTGTGCGCCGATTATAATACCCCTTTCAAACGCACTTAAAACTTGATAACCTGCCCGTGTAGCAGCAGTAATCAATCTAACAACTGCGCCAGACACTTGTCTTATATAGGCGTTGCCGACAGCAGCGCCGTATTCTGGCTGTTTACTTATCTCTGTATTTGAACACGCATGCCTGTACGGTTTCTTTGGCGCTTCAGTGTATACTTTCTTTGCTTTGCACACTACGCGCTGTATTTAAAGGTTAGAAATATTTCTGTCACTTTGCAACTTCTGTAACGTAATAATGGTTCCCGTTTTTAATGCTACTATTCTTGTGTCTTTGCTTTTCTGGTTTGAAAGGTTTTCTTCTGCTATTGAATTCACATTAACGCAGCATTGATGATATTTATACTCGCTTTCTTCATGTTCTGTTTCGAATGTTGTTATCTGCTACTGATTGTTGTTGCCAACTGCTGAATGTGTGTGTGTGTGTGTGTGTGTGTGCGTCGCGCGCGCATGTGTATCGGAATATAGTGTTGTATTTCAAGTGTTCTGCAAATGTGGAATCGTCTGTTTCATACTTGCAGCACCTGATCTGTTCTTTTTAAAGTGCTATAAAATGTCCACGTGTCATTCCTATGTACACTGCAACACAAATGCGGCATTAAATTTTGTACCCTCTTGCTCCCTGGAATTTGTCGATCTTGGCTGTTGGTTGACTGAAATTTGTTTTGAGTTAGGTCCATACTCATTCACGGCCAGTGACAATTTGAATAAAATCATTTTGGGTGTTCATTATGTACATTCAAACAACTACACCACTGTCGTTCCGACCCTTTTTTCACCCCTATCTTCAGGGCGATTAACTGCTAACAGCTAAAAACTAACAGTTAACCGCTTTGAAGACGGTCGAAACGTCAGTGACACAAACCTGTGAGATAGGTTTGTGCAGCAGTACATGCTATATGAAGGCCCCGTTTGTGTAATGTGTTTGCCACACAGTGTCTTAGTTTGTGTGTGTGTGTGTGTGTGTGTGTGTGTGTGTGTGTGTGTCAGCGCACAAGTCATAGTGAAATCATATTCGTTGTTTCACTATGGTGTTCACATTACTTTCTACAAACTGGGAATTCTTGCTCGTTGCAGTCGTTGATTGAAAACAAACGATCTCGGCAAAACGTCAAGCCTATTTTGTGCCTGTATGGGGCTCACGTACATCCTAGCTGATTGCAACACGGTGCTCAGAAAATATGGTCGCATTACGAAGACACTTCAAGTGCTCGTATGTGCCCATGCATTGTTACACTTTCTCTCACTCTCTTCCCGCTTTCACTGTTGTGCAATCCAAATTGGACTACAGTGCCATACAAGCTGTACTAGGCTCATTGAGAAAGTACTGGCTCCTATGTATCGTTTCTCTAAGGAATAAATAAAAATACCTATTGTGAGGCTTTGTTTAAATATAGTCGTACACCTCTTAGAGGTCGACTGTAGTACTAAAAAATATGACGCAGAGATTATGTTAATGGATTCGTATTCGGTGTTAAAGGTGTCCAATTCACTCTCCAATTTTCCTAATGTAGATCTTGCTTTCTTAACTTGAGCCATTTTAGCCGTATGTTGAGGAGATTATTTAAATCAAAGTGTTTTCTTCTCTACACTAGTCCAACTGATCATGTTTTTCACTTTAATGAACACTAGGTACTTAAATTTTTACCTTCACTCCCTCCTTACTGTACTACTGCCATCGCAGTCGCATGTTACAAAATGACTGACATTGATTTCCATTTCCAACAACTATCTCTGAAAGAACTGTTCCTTCGAAGGATCTAAAATATTGCTATCCATGAACCCTTGTATGATATTAATGATGTGAGTGCTGTTTTGCAATCGGAGTGGTTCTCCACAGGAGACAGAGATGAATGGAAGGAATGAGGGAACATTTGGATTTAACGTCCCATCGACGAGAACGTCATTAGAGGCGGAGTACAAGCTAGGACCGAAGAAGGACGGGGAACGAAATCTGCGGTACAAACTTGAAAAGAATCATCGTGAAATGTCCTTCAAATGGTTTGAGTGATTCATGAGTCACTTTATTCTGCTTGGGCGGACGAGATTTGAACCGCCGTCATCCAGAATTCGTTGCTAATGCCTCATCCCTGTGCGGTCTCGCTCACTATGACATGGGAGTTGACGGAATCCGCAATGGTAGCACAAATGGAGGAAATGACTTCGGGCAAACAGCGTGTCCATAGCATTAACGAAAACGACTTGGCAACAGTGTGTGATTTGTTCCATGCGTTCCCCTTTGGTGAAAAAATGGGTAATTATTATATTTTAGATTTCCTTAAAAGTTTGTGAAACTTGTATATATTTTTCAGCCGAGTCACCATGCAGCCCACACCTGATATCACCCGAATCTTACGTCCTTCGTAGTTAAGTTAAAGCATTGATAGTTGAAACAGTTGAAAGCGAGTCTTTGGTGACATCTGTTTGAGGATAAGGAGACTTTGTGCTAGCGGCCTACTTCCTCAGGTGATGAAAACAGAACCGAAGAGTGGTAATTATTTGTCAGTATTAGGCGTTCTACCGTTAAATTAATACGTTTGTGTAAAGTTACCCTAACTTTTCTCTTAAATGAAACTAGAATCAATATTAAAGAAACAAGACGGTGAAGAGAAACTCGCTAGTTTCTTCACTTATGAGCAGTGGTCTCAAGTGCGACATGGTTAAATGGTAAAGGTTGAGACGTGAAACACCCAAATTTATGTTGAACTGTAATTACCACCATACATATTATCTCCACCAACAGCATCGCACCCAGAACGGTTTCCTGACAAGCAGCACGTTTCTAATAATTTCTTTGTTCAAATATAAGTATTTACCGATAAAATGCTCTCGGTGCAACAGCCACGTAAAATTTAAACTTGTCTCTGAGGCTTTCTAGGATCATTATGATTACTCTGATAGGAATTTCTAGAGAGTATGCTTTCATGTTGACCACGTATCGAACTTTTGGTCTGGCCATGAGGCGTGGTCGCATAGCCTAGCGATAAGCGAGAAATCCGGGTTCGAGTCTCAGTCCGGTACAAATTTTCATTGTCTTCATTCCGTTTGTAACGTTCCTTGGCGAACTCACGATATTAATGAACAAAAGTTTATTTGTACCATATACGCCGCTCTGAGCAAGTTGTATATACCGTAATTATTGAACAAAAATATTACTGAATTTTGTATAAAAGACATTTGTTATTATCGTAATATTTTTTGTAGTAATATTCTCTCTGTATTTAGGATAGTAATTTTTCTATATTTATTATGTGATTGTGAAATGTGTCAGTATCTGCGATAACAGAGATGTGAAATTTAGCCAGAGGAGAATAATATTGTCAAATTACAAAGAAATGTTAATAGTCAGCAGTAGTATAAAAGAACCATGTACAGCGTATTCTTTGGTCTTCTCTGTGTAGAGCTGAATGCGAGAGGAAGCTGTGTCGAGACGATTTATGAATGGGTAGACTTCTTTTGTCTCTGTCTAGATTTAGCCGCCATTAGAGGAGGCGTTGCAAATTGATGTGAGTTGAATTATTGTTTGATCTAAATATATCAGAATTTATCAGAAATGTGTATAATTAATGTAAATTAGCTTGCCCATGTCATCTATAAAATTTCTTTAAAGAATTTTCAGCATTTTTAGCGGTGTTGCTGGGCTGTGCCGCGACCGATCGATTTGCAGCGGCGGCACATTTAAAAAATTGTTCCGCTAAAGGAAAAGTCAACCAAACCCGTAAATCGGGAACAGATAGATAAAAATTAACAGTGAATTAAGCAAATGTTCTTCTTTTACAGTGATCCTGAGACTGATGAATTTTTAAACTAATGATATGTTTGTGCATTCGTAGGCGGATAGTTAATGTTAGTTAACATTGAAATTTAACAATTTTTGGTTCTTCAAATAACTTAAATGTATAGCGAAGTAGGTTTGATCGGTGATAATTAAATGTCGGCTTGGCAATAATTAACCATTTTCTGCTAAAAGAGATAATCTTGTGTTCCATAGCTAACGCCGGGATAGAATTCAGTAATTATTTAAGTACAAAAAACCCACTGCACTTAGAAAATGTGTGCCAAGGCCGGATTATGTAAAGGATTTAATTCTCAACTAAATATGCTTAATCAGTTAATATGAGTTCACGTAATTCTTAAATGTACGTAATTCTTTTGAAAGTGAATTTCTTTATTACCACACGTAAATAAGAGAGAGGTTCTACAACAAAGTTCGTACTTACAGAAGACAGTTAAAGAGAGGCAAATTAAGTAACTAAAAGCAATAATAATTGATAATTATTCTTTAACGAAAATAACAGCGGATTTCGTTAAACGTTATACAGCCGATGGTTGTCCACCGTCGCAACTGCGAATACATTTCGCTGTATTCGTCGCTCACACAATAACCGAAAAATTAAAGATCGTAAGATTGTTTAAACATACAAAATCTGGAGAGAATTAATCAGATAAACAGTAAAAAAAAAACTTAATACGAGTAATGTTAATGTGGGTTGCACTTCTGATAGATTACTAAATCCAAAAGACGAAAACACGCATGATAACAACTTATTACAGAAATGAAGTTTTGGTATTTCTCTTTCGTTTTGTAATATAAAAAAATACAAAAGTGGAAGTAGCTTGGCTTATAAATACTATAATCTAGGAAAGTTACCTCAACTCCTTTTGACCGTAGGAAAAGTATGTATTAGCTCATAATAATACGGAGTGAGAGATCTTTATATCGTCAGTGATGGTGGATGGCACGTATATTCAATGGATGAATCTATGTCTGAAGGTCGGGGAAACGCAAACAGATTTGCAATACATATCGCTGGGTTCGTTGTATAATGTTGTTTGGCTGGGTGAGTGAGACTAACTATCCACGGTGGGTTCGTATACCTGGTCAGTCTGTCTTTCTGGCTGTTTTCACGGCTTCCATCATGAGCAGTGCTTCCGTGTATTTGAAAAACGATGTAGAACACGCGAAACTGTAGATTCTAATAATCAGTGGTTCTGTATTCAGGCTGACTTGGTCGCTAAAGTAAAAGTTCTAGGTGACAACTCCTTCTACTCATTGGCTGAATTTTTAGATATAAATTAAGGGAAAAAAAAGCTTAAACATTAGTGTCATGCAAGATTTTGTGAAATTTAATATCTTGTACAGATATCTTTTATTAACCTGACACGTTCCACATCATTACGAAGTGTCGTATTCATGATCGATGGAACAAGTATTAATCTAATCTAATCTAGTCAGATATCAGGCAAGGAATGTCTTTATCGCTCATATGACACGCTTCGAATTGTATCCGTCATTTATGTACAAAAAATAAAATACAAAATATTTTATAAAAAGTATTGGGTATTTATCACAATGGTCGCCTGCTTCTAGCATGACTTTGTGTTACATTTATATCACTCTCTATTCGTCACCGTTATGATTCACTATTCCGAGGAAGCAACGTGGTAGCTCCACGGACAGAACTGTGTTCCAGAACGTTCTGGTTGACTAAAGCATTAATTTTGATCCCACATGAAGATATTGCAAGAAGGCTAAAAGAACTTTGCCCTATGACAAGCCTGTAAGTTCGTTGAATCGACATTTTATATGTACAAGTCAATACAGAAGTAGTTAGTTTTACATGACTATAATTGATCGCTGACACAGAAGTTTTACGAAGCTCCCGACGTGCTGCCATAGACCAACATTGTTGATTAGGATCAAAGAGGGTTAGGTTTACATCTAGAAGTATCTCCAGCCACGCGGTTTACAGTTTATTTTAGTCAAACCACGACAGTGGTCGATGTTTTCGATTATTCGTATCGTAGATATGTTGGATGGTAGAACTTTTGGGGTATGATGTAGGTGTGTCCAGTACAAATGTGTCAGTCATCTGACAGAACAGCAGTTCGACTACAGAAATTTAAAAAAAATCATGACAGTGCTCGTCACTTTTACAACTGTCGCTACGTCGGGTATGTGTACGTGCACATTCCTGCACCTTAGTCTCAAGATTATGATTACTGGCCGAAATTAGTTATAAAATGAGACAACGAGTTTCTGGCAAAGCTAGTATAGCGCCTATCGCTACTTACGAACGTCACCTATGGTCTGGGTCAAGGTATGGCCTTACCGCTGAGGGAGAATGACCACGTCAAAACCGGGGCCAGAACTTGGGCCATAAATAGGTAAGTTTCCCACGAATAACAGTAGAGCTGTTGTAATCGACTCCGGCTCGAAGTAGTGGAACCACTGGACGACAGTAGTCGCGCCACTGCCTCGTCATTCGGCTAGAGATGCCTGTTAGAGATTTGGCACTTTCACAGCTTTGAGTATATCTGGATTCAGACTGTCTGACTCTGTGCGACACTATGCGTCACTACTGCTCCAATACACTGCTGCCACCCACACAAGGCCCTCTGTATTCGGAACCCATCTTCGCCCATCCGATCGAGGTCTGTTCTACAGTCAACAGGCCCTTTGTCACCACCACCAAAAAAAAAAAAAAAAAAAAAAAGTCACCTGCTTGAAATAGTTCCCTGGTCGCCTTTTAACACCACTGATGGTGTACAACTCTTACAAACGTGACCAGGTAACAAGTCATGATAGTAACGTGGTATGTATAGCAATCGACTGCACGATATCGGCTCAGTAACAGCGCTCGACGTTGAGAATTAACAACATGGCAGAAGGGAACTATAGAGTTTCGTCTTGCCCATGACCACTCCCTGACCTATTTTGCGAGACTTGCTGCTGTATTAACATAGACTGTCCAATACATCTAAAAGGAATAGTGTGACAACGGCAGTCATGTAAAACAACACAAGAAGATTGATCGTTCAAAGATCGTAACTCACAGAGACCCGGGGATGAGTATCGCGCTTTATCAATGCCATACGGTTCAGATCAATGCTGGTCTATCTCAACGAATTTCCGAGTGAAAGTTGCGAAGAGAACGATATACAATTGATGTTTCGAGTAAAGTACCTCCTAAAAGGCCAATGCTCACAGCGCCACTTAATACTGCACGTCTCCAGTGAGGCAAACGACAGAGAAACTGTACAGTAACTGACTTGATGTGTGGACTGACGAGTTAATTATATGTTTTCAAATAATTCAAGGTGTCGAGTGTACCAACTGCCAAATAAGGTATTCAAGCCGCTGAAACTCCGTATGGATTGTGTAATTCAGAACCGAGACCCTTCTGTGGTGTTATAGAGGGGTCGGGGGGTACTAATTCAGGTTACCAAGAACATGAACTAGGATTTTTTATTTTTCAACTTCCTCTTTTGCATCTTTACGGTATGCCGTGGACGCTGCTCCATTCCAACATGACAACAGCCACGATGACATTCCGCTTTTAACCTGGCCTTGATTGCTCGTTGGCCAGGCAGACAAGCGGCTTTTTTTCTGTTACCCACGTATTACAAGACGACGCCCAATATAGGGTATATTCATTCCGGGTGATTCTAAGCCAGAAAATTCTGGATTTTATTGGTCTTTTTTCCTCTTCCGCGTATTTCTGGCTTGTTAATTTATTTCGATATGAACTGTTTTCTCTGGGACTATAGTACATGTTTTCTGTAGTAAGCAGAACGATCTCTGAAAGAAGTTATTGCCGTGCCTGTTTTATTCAAATGGTTCAAATGCCTCTGAGCACTATGGGACTAAACATCTGAGGTCATCTGTCCCCTAGACCTTAGAACTACGTAAACCTAACTAACCTAAGGACAACACACACATCCATGCTCAGGCAGGATTCGAACCTGCGACCATAGCGGTCGCGCGGTTCCAGACTGAAGCGCCTAGAATCGCTGGCCACATCGGCAGGCCCCTGTTTTATTGCGAACTTCCTCTTTTGCATCTTTACGGTATGCCGTGGACGCTGCTCCATTCCAACATGACAACAGCCACGATGACATTCCGCTTTTAACCTGTCCTTGATTGCTCGTTGGCCAGGCAGACAAGCGGCTTTTTTTCTGTTACGCACGTATTACAAGACGACGCCCAATATAGGGTATATTCATTCCGGGTGATTCTAAGCCAGAAAATTCTGGATTTTATTGGTCTTTTTTCCTCTTCCGCGTATTTCTGGCTTGTTAATTTATTTCGATATGAACTGTTTTCTCTGGGACTATAATACATGTTTTCTGTAGTAAGCAGAACGATCTCTAAAAGAAGTTATTGCCGTGCCTGTTTTATTCAAATGGTTCAAATGCCTCTGAGCACTATGGGACTAAACATCTGAGGTCATCAGTCCCCTAGAACTTAGAACTACTTAAACCTAACTAACCTAAGGACAACACACACATCCATGCTCGAGGCAGGATTCGAACCTGCGACCATAGCGGTCGCGCGGTTCCAGACTGAAGCGCCTAGAATCGCTCGGCCACATCGGCAGGCCCCTGTTTTATTGCGAAGAACGATGCAATGTTCCTCCGAACATACATGCATGTCTGAGCCGCGTGGCATAAGGCGCCATGCCACGGTTCGCGCTGCTCTCCTCATCGGAGGTTCGACTCCTCCAGCAGTTTGCTCCCGTAAGAACTTATCAGAAATTTCCAATTTGCATGTGCGAACGAACAGGCTCTGTGGCGACCACAGCCATTAGGAAATACATGAATTATATACGCAGTTGCTATTACGAACAACCATGAGCCGTACAACGGAGTTACGTCAACAAAAACTTGTGACGGACCGGGACTCTAACCCAGATGTCCTGGCTGACCTTAATCGCTCGACTACCCGTGCACGACTCATGGCCAGATGCAGACTTTAATACGACGTCGTTCCTGGATCACAACCTGTTCTAGTAGACATTTAATTCCCCAACAGGGGAGGACATTTTGATTGAAAGTCGCTGGCCTATATCGACGGATAAATACAGTACTGCTGTGCCTGTGTTGTTAAAAAGTACAATGCAGCGTCCCTTTCTCATAATGTATTCGTACACACATAATTTGTGTACGAATACAAGCTGTAACACAACACACATGGCATCCATTAAGTCTTTCTCGTCTTTCAAAATATTTATGTAGTGAGGTAACCGCACCCCGCGGAGTGGAAGAGTGGTCTTCATCGCCCTGTCACGGACTGCGCGGCCCCTCTCGCCGGAGGTTCGTGTCCTCCCTCGGGCATGGGTGTGTGTGTTGTTCTTAGCGTAAGTTAGTTTAAGTAGTGCGTAAGACTGGGGACCGATAACTTTAGCAGTTTGGTCCCTTAGAAATTCACACACATTTGAACATTTGAGGAAAGCGCTGGTCAAATTTACAAACATGTCATAAGGTATCCGGACACCTACCGATTTAGTTGAAGCTGCTTCATGAACACACGTATAGTTTTCCTCTGCCGGAAGTGAGCTCCGTTTCGTTACTGGTATATATTCCCTAATTCTTAATTTCACCTCAGTCTCCTTTAAGTTTGATTTGTTAATTCTTTTGATGACATCCGTCATGATAAATGAGCTGCAGTGCAACTACCTACGGAAACATACACTGAGCTGACAAAAGCCATGGGATAGCGATATGTACATACAGATGGCGGTAGTATTACGTACATATGACACAAAAGGGCAGTGTATTGGCAGTCTGTCGTTCATAGTCATAGGACCACACCGCCGCCTGAGAGTTCGATCCACCGGATGCTATTCTCTCGATAAACGGAACAGAAGGGCTGTGCTAGCCAAAGAGTGCACAGCCAGCCGCAGTACTTATGCCCGCCGCGAGGCGCCGCTAGGCCACTTCGTGTGCAGCAGGAGTGTAGTGCAGTTGTGGCAGTCTACAGTTCGTAGCCGCGCTCAGTGGTCAGCCAGCGCCGATGTTAGTCATCGTCTGCAGCTCAGTCATTGCTGCCATCTTTGTAGCTCAGTTATAAAGTTCCGTAATAGTACTACAGTAAAGTCGACACTACTAAGCTGGCAGTTATAAACAGTTCTGCCATGTCGACAGCCAAGTTAGTCTTCAAATTTACCGGATTCGACATTCAAGATTACGAGAAATTAAATCGTCACTGCAAGATCTGTGAGTTGTAAATTATGTCATTCTAGTCGCGTTTTCTTCAATTGTCAACCAGCAGATCATGAACTACGACAAAGTAATAAATACTTTCTTATTTTGTACGCCTACTAATTAATTGTGTTTCCCTGTTGTAGTTACCAAGCAGTCTTGGCATAGTAGAACCCACGTCTCCACCTCCTTGGCTACCTCATATTTGCTACCTCATGTTCATGGACTCGGTTATGGTTGAAGATCGAGAGCCAACACAGATGATCCTTGTGAAAAGCTTTCCGACGTGATTATGGCCACACCACTGCCATTAACAGACTGAACGCGGGATGGTAATTGGATCTAGACACGTAGGACATTTCCTTTCGGAAATCTTCAGGGAATTCCATATTCCGAAATCCACATTGTCAAGCGTGTGCCGAGAATACAAGATTTCAGGTGTTACCTCTCAACGCGGACAACACTGTGGTAGTTGATGGTTGCAGACACAGCGTCGCTGTTATAGTAGTCTGCGGAAAGCAGTTCTTAGACGTTGGTGGTTGACTGGACCGTGTTTACGGCTGGAGTTCATCCCATCAGTGCCGGTTAATATGCGAAGATGGTGTATTGAATCACCGAAACTTGTAGCTATGTAATAAATAACATCGGAAAGACGACTGCAGGTGATCCATTTTATTACAGGTTCGGTTACTTGTAGACAGCTTGTAGCGATTCATGAACTTCATGTTCCAAAACAGCGACGGATTTTTGTATGGATGACAATGCGCCATGCAACTGGTTTGAAGAAAGCTCGGGACCATTCGAGCGAATAATTTGGCAAACCAGATTGCCCAACATGAATCTTGTCAAACATTTATGTGACATAATAGAGAGGTTAGACGTTATCTCGTGCAAAAAATCCTGCACCGCAATACTTCCCCAATTTTGAACGGCTGTAGAGGCAGCATGGTTCGATATTTCTGCAGGGGACTTCCGACGACCTGTTGAATCCATGCCACGTCGAGTCGCTGCATTATGCCGGATAAAAGGAGGCTAACACGGTATTATATAGGGAGAAACGACCATCACAATGCCGGCTGCTGTAGCCGAGCGGTTCTAGGCGCTTCAGTCCGGAACCGCGCTGCTGCTACGGTCGCAGGTTCGAATCCTGCCTCGGGCATGGATGTGTGTGATGTCCTTAGGTTAGTTAGGTTTAAGTAGTTCTGAGTCTAGGGGACTGATGACTTCAGATGTTAAGTCCGATAGTGCTTAGAGCCATTTGAACCATTTTTTTTTTTTTGGTCATCATAATAAAATATGAGAAATCAGAGACCTCGCGGAAAGATATAGGTGTTCATTTTTTCCGCTTACTTTTCGATATTGGAGTAATAGACAATTACTATGAAGATGTCCGCCCGTGGTAGCTGAGTGGTCAGCGCGACGGAATCTCATACCTAACGCCCAAGGTTCGATTCCTGGCTGAGTCGGAGATTTTCTCCGCTCAGGGACTAGTGTTGTCCTTCTCATCATCATTTGATGCCCATCGATAGGCAAGTCACAGAAGTGGCGCCAACTGGAAAGACTTGCACCAGGCGAACGGTCTACCCGACGGGAGGCCCTAGGCAAACGGCATTTACATTTACTGTGTTGATGTTTCGGTGACGCCTCTGCCTGGCACTTAAGTGCCACTTGCAGCGTATCCAAGTAGATGTAGATGTAGCATCTCAATGAATAACTGGCTAGCCACACTGGATTGATAACGCAATCTGTTGACTGGTGCAACAGGCTGAACGAGTCCCTTGGAAGCTTGCCAGGCTTGCGGAAACCCGAGTTGGATTGCTTTAACCACTGTGCGTCAGTACACATGTAAATTTTTGTCTTCGTTGCCGCAGGTTGAAGTGCTATGGTTTCGGCGGAGATGGGGGAAGGGAACCTGTGGTTCACCGGGCTGCACATACAGGGTGGTCAGAAAATGTGTGAAATGCTTGTAGGGATGTTACAGGGCAGACTGTACTGAGGCATAAATGTTAGGAAAAATACTCGATACGTTGCTCCGTTTCCGAGTTATTTAGCATAGAATTTAGCCAATCGGTGCGTCGCGCGCTCACATTCAAGCGGCCTGCCAGGGGCGGTGTTGCCCAACGAGTGCTTTGTCTCGTTAGCTGAAACTTGAATTTACGCGCGCAACGATCTGATTGGCTAACTTCAATGCTAAATAACTCGGAAACGGCGCAACGCATCGAATTTTTTCTTACCATTTATGCCTCAGTACAACCTGCCCTGTAATATCCCTACAAGCATTTTCTGACCACCCTGTATGTACCTGCTCTGGCGAACACTCGGGCACATATCGCACCATGACAGGCTATCATAACTACATTTCGGTATTCTGATGTCGGTAGTTAAACAGTTTTCCCTCGTGATTTTTCTGGTATTCGTTACACGCACACACTTACGTTGAGTCACTTCTGATGTACAGTGTAATCGCTGCGGTGGGACAGCACACGTTTAAAAGCCACACAGCTGCCAGCTGTGCGTCTCGACCTCGCAACCCTACGTCCGCACCTCGACACCGGGGTACTACTTGTTGGCCAGTGGACTCACCTTGCTCGCCATGCTGCCAGTGGAGTGTGCTGCTTGCAGACCTCTGCGTGGAGTGCAGGCGGCCGCGAACGTCCGCTTATATAGTAGGGGGGCTGGCCAGCACATCCTGTGACGCCCTGGCCGCGTGCCGCGCTCGGGCTTTCACTGAGGGACGTGCCACACATGGTTCATGCGACGGCGATGAGGAAGCCTGCCGCTTCCTAACAGCACCGTGTGTGGACACGCGCTCCAGCCCGACAAGCTCACGTTTAACTCGAATCGAATCGCAAACAATCATTCCAAAGAGAAAACTGAATTCAATTCGCCGTCTACGCTCCACAAGCCGCCCTACAGAGCATGGCGACGGGTACGTCTGGTACTGTGAGGTTATAATTAAAGAGCAGCTACCCGAGGAATTAGTCAGGGGCCTTAATCATCGTATGGCAAGAAAAGTTGGTAGGTATTCCGATGCCTTAATGCGGAACAGATTTACTCTGGAAAAAAATTTCGAGGGGCATTCAATAAGTAATGCAACGTATCTTTTTTCTGAAAGGAAGCTGGTTTTATTCAGGATTCCAACACACTCTTGCCTACAAACGCCTATTTTGCAACATGGTATCCATTGAGTATGAACACCTGCCGCCGCGTTAGGGAGAGGGGCTGCATGTCCCCATGGAACTACTCAACTCGTCGACGTCGGAGTCAACGTCTTGCTACACCAATAATCTCCCCATCATCCACGTACTGCTTCGCAGAGTGTATCCTTCACTCGGCCAAAGAGATGTGGGAGTCGGAAGACGCGAGATCCGGGCTGTAGAGTGAATGACGAAGCACAGTCCACCGAAGTTTTGTGAGCTCCCTTTTGGTGCTCAGCCTTGTGCGAGGCCTCGCTTTTTCATAGAGAAGGAGAATTTCCTTTGCATTTATGTGGCTACGAACATGCTGAAACCATTTCCTCATTTTCCAGGACTTACCACAATACGAGGGGCGTTTGAAAAGTCCGTGCAAAGTCCGAGAGATGGCACGACCGGCGCGTATCGAGGTCATGTTTAGTTAGTAGCATCTTTGGAAAGAACGCACACCAAGTTTCAGCCATATTGGTCTATTTCATTTTGTTTGGCATTCGTCTGAATCAACGAAGTCGAGTGACTGTCAAAAAATGGACGAAGAAGAATTTCGCGTGGTGATTAAACATTACTTTATGAAACGCAAAACGCCTCAGGAGACTAAAGAGAAGCTTCATAAACATTATAGTGACTCTGCACCTTCGATTAGAACAGTTTATAAGTGGTTTCAAAATTTTCGGAGTGGCCATATGGACACAAGTGATGCTGAACGTTCTGGACGCCCTGTGGAGGCTACGACTCCAGAAATCATTGATAACATCCATGATATGGTGATGGATGACAGAAGAGTTAAGTCCGTGAGACTGCTAGTGCTGTGGGCATCTCGGATGAACGGGTACATAGTATTTTGCATAAACATTTGGACATGAGAAAGCTGTTCGCAAGATGTGTTCCGCCATTGCTCACGCTTGACCAAAAGCGGAATAGTGTGAAGTGTTGCATGGATTGTTTGCAGCTGTTCAGGAAGAATCCGCAGGACTTTAAGCGTCATTTCGTCACTGTGGATGAAACATGGCTACATTACTATACTCCTGAAACCAAAAAACAATCTAAACAATGGGTTACCAAGGAACAATCTGCACCAAAAAAGGCGAAGACCATTCCTTCGGCCGGAAATGTTATGGCGACTGTCTTTTGGGATTCGCAGGGGATAATCCATATCGACTACCTGGGAAAAGGTAAACCTATTACAGGTGCATATTATTCATCATTGTTGGACCGTTCGAAAAACGAGCTGCAAGTAAAACGCCGGCGATTGGACCGCAAAAAAGTTCTTTTAGATCACGACAATGCTACAGCTCACACCTCAGCAGTTGTGGTCGCAAAATTAATGGAAATAGGATTCAAACTCGTTTCACATCCCCCTTATTCTCCTGACTTGGTTCCCTCAGACTACTATTTGTTCCCCAATTTGCACAAAAGGCTGGCGGGACATAAATTTTGTTCAAACGAGGAGGTGATTGCAGCAACTAATAGCTATTTTGCAGACTTGGACAATTCTTATTATTCGGAAGGGATCAACAAATTAGAACAGCGTAGGACGAAGTGTAAAAGTCTAAGAGGAGACTATGTTGAAAAAAAAAAAGGTTTCCCCCAAAGACATAAGTAGTTTTTATTTTTTCATGGACTTTTCAAACGCCCTTCGTAAATAATGCAACGTATCTTTTTCTGAAAGGAAGCTGGTTTTGCTCAGGATTCCAACACACTCTTTTGCCTACAAAACCCTATTTTTCAACATAATATCCGTTGAGTACGAAGACCTGTCGCCGCGAAGGCCTGTATGTCCCCGTGGTACTACTCTATTCGTCGACGTCGGAGTCAACGTCTTGCTACATCAATAATCTCCCCATCACCCACGTAGTGCTTCGTAGAGTGTATCCATCACTGGGCCAAACAGAGATGGGAGCCCGAAGGTGCCAGATCTGGGCTGTAGGATGAATGACAAAGCACAGTCCACCGAAGTTTTGTGAGCTCCTTTCGGGTGCGCAGCACTGTGCGAGGCCTCGCTTTGTCATGGAGAAGGAGAATTTAGTTTGCATTTTTGAGGCTACGAACACGCTGAAACCATTTCTGCGTTTTCCAGGACGTACCACAATATACTTCAAACTTGGTCATTTCACCATGATGGAGGAAAATCCCTTAAGTCCGTAGTCATGACTTCTCGGGCTGAGGGTGCGATTTTGAACTTTTGCTTCAGAGAACAGGTGGTGTGGTGCTAAGCTGGTGCGTTTCTGGAGCCAGTTTCCATCGACTGCCATTTTGATCTTTGAGTCGACTTCGATGATTACGTGTCTTCTTCACCTCTTTGGCGTGAGGGTTCAACGGTAGCGCGTGCGCTCTGCCAGAGACGGGTGCGGGTATCCGCGGTGTGGTGGGAAATGACGTCAGACTGTGTATGTATGTAGCACAGTCAGAGGCCGAGTTGGCATCACGAAGGAGCGTGGCCAGCAGCTGCGACGTGTTTAATCGTGCAAGGCAGATCTATTGCCCATGGTGATAGCGTTTTCCTAGAGCTTGGAAGGACAAGTTCCCTCTAGTGTGTTACAAGCTACACAGGCCGAATGAATTGGAGTCGTCGAGTTGCTCCTGTGGGTTGTGTACGTCATAACTGAATAGTCCAGTGTACTAAAACCATTTGGGACTGTTCCAGTTGTTTATCACTCAATTCGGTGTCGTGACTTGATACCTGGAGAGCATTAAAGGAAGTTTAGCTACGCCCAACAAACAGACACGAAGTATGGCAAAATCCCTAGCTAGAAGTGCAACAAGTAGTGCGTAAGTCAGTGTCTGGCGTTCCAGACCACGCCGGGATATTTCTCCCATTCTACTTTGTAACTCATTATTGTAGTCTGGCGATTAAATGTGCGCCGAGATAACTGTGTGTCTTTTTAACTTCTAGGCCATTATTTTATTGGTGGTTTTAAGCAATTGGTTCATTAAATTTTAAGGGCCGCGACTGGCCAAGAAATTCACGGTGGTAGAGTGATATTTAAGCCCCCCCCCTCCCCCCTCCCTTGCATTTATGTTGTTACTGTTTTGTGATTCCATCCTTCCGGTGAAGAGTTATGGTGTCGGAAGTTTAAATTGCCGTGTAAAGTTGAGTATATTTCTATTTTATTTTCTGTCCCGTGGATCTCTTGTATTGGTTAAAATCCTTTGGGGTGCACGCATCTATCTGATTCATACGCAGAATAGAAGCAGCCTCATTACGGGGCTATTTGTCATATTGTTATGTTCTAGTAGCATTGGTTTTATGAATATTTTTCATTAATCAACTTGGTTTACCAAACTTAAAAAAATTCTTTGGTGAAATTAATGCACCTCCGTAGTCGTAGAATTGGTTCTTATTTTCACTAATAAAGCTTTTATGAATATTGTTTTATTTGGGGAAATTTGGCTAGCGAAATGTTGCCAGATCTGTGTTTTGGACTTAATGTATTTCCTTTGCGGTTGGAAGTAATTAGAATTTTCATAGGAATCGTGTTGACATTAGTTTTATCTGTTGTTGTTGTTGTGGTCTTCTGTCCTGAGACTGGTTAGATGCAGCTCTCCATGCTACCCTATCCTGTGCAAGCTTCTTCATTTCCCAGTACTTACTGCATCTTAAATCCATCTGAATCTGCTTAGTGTATTCATCTCTTGGTCTCCCTCTACGATTTTTACCCTCCATGTTGCCCTCCAATTTGTGATCCCTTGAGGCCTCAGAACATGTCCTACCAACCGGTCCCTTCTTCTTGTCAAGTTGTGCCACAAACTCCTCCCCAATTCTATTCAATACCTCCTCATTAGTTATGTGATCTACCCATCTAATCTTCAGCATTCTTCTGTAGCACCACATTTCGAAAGCTTCTATTCTCTTCTTGTCCAAACTATTTATCGTCCATGTTTCACTTCCATACATGGCTACACTATACAAATACTTTCAGAAACGACTTCCTGACACTTATATCTATACTCGATGTCAACAAATTTCTCTTCTTCAGAAACGCTTTCCTTGCCATTGCCAGTCTACATTTTATATCAACTCTACTATGACCATCATCAGTTATTTTGCTTCCCAAATAGCAAAACTCCTTTACTACTTTAAGTGTCTCATTTCCTAATCTAATTCGCTCAGCATCACCCGATTTAATTCGACTACATTCCATTATCCTCGTTTTGCTTTTGTTGATGTTCATCTTATATCCTCCTTTCAAGACACTGTCCATTCCGTTCAACTGCTCTTCCAAGTCCTTTGCTGTCTCTGACAGAATTACAATGTCATCAGCAAACCTCAATGTTTTTATTTCTTCTCCATGGATTTTCATACCTACTCCGAATATTTGTTTCCTTTACTGCTTGCTCAATATACAGATTGAATAACATCGGGGAGAGGCTACAACCCTGTCTCACTCCCTTCCCAACCACTGCTTCCCTTTGATGCCACTCGACTCTTATAACTGCCATCTGGTTTCTTTACAAATTGCAAATAGCCGTTCGCTCCCTGTATTTTACCCCTGGCACCTTTAGAATTTGAAAGAGAGCATTGCACTCATCTTTGACAAAAGCGTTCTCCAAGTCTACAAATTCTAGAAACGTAGGTTTGTCTTTCCTTAATCTATTTTCTAAGATAAATCGTAGGGTCAGTATTGCCTCACATGTTCCAACATTCCTGTGAAATCCAAACTGATCTTCCCCGAGGTCGGCTTCTACCAGTTTCTCCATTCGTCTGTAACGAATTCGTGTTAGTATTTTGCAGCCGTGGCTTATTAAACAGTTCGGTAATCTTCACATCTGTCAACACCTGCTTTCTTTCGGATTGGAATTATTATATTCTTCATGAAGTTTGAGGGTATTTCGCCTGTTTCATACATCTTGCTCACTAAATGGTAGAGTTTTGTTAGGCCTGGCTCTCCCAAGGATGTCATGAGTTCTAATGGGTTGTTGTCTACTCCCGGGGCCTTGTTTCGACTTATATCTTTCAGTGCTCTGTCAAACTCTTCACGCAGTATCACATCTCCCATTTCATCTTCATCTAAATTCCCTTCCATTTCTATAATATTGTCCTCAAGAACATCGCCCTTGTATACACCTTTTATATACTCTTTCCACCTTTCTGCGTTCCCTTCTTTGCTTAGAACTGGGTTTCCATCTGAGCTCTTGATATTCATACAAGTGGTTCTGCAGGCAGTATCTATCTTACCCCTGGTGAGATAAGCCTCTACATCTTACATTTGTCCTCTAGCCATCCCTGCTTAGCCATTTTGCACTTCCTTTCGATCTCATTTTTGAGACATTTCTATTCTTCTTTGCCTGCTTCATTTACTGCATTTTTATATTTTCTCCTTTCATTAGTTAAATTCAATGTTTCTTCTGTTACCCAAGGATTTCTACTACTCCTCGTCTTTTTACCTACTTTATCCTCTGCTGCCTTCACCACTTCATCCCTCAAAGCTACCCATTTTTCTTCAACTGTATTTCTTTCCCCCATTCCTGTCAATTTTTCCCTTATGCTTTCCCTGAAACTCTGTACAACCTCTGGTTTAATCAGTTTATCCAGGTCCCATCTCCTTAAATTCCCACCTTTTTGCAGTTTCTTCAGTTTTAATCTACAGTTCATAACCAATAGATTGTGGTCAGAGTCCACATCTGCTCCTGGAAATTTCTTACAATTTAAAACCTGGTTCCTAAATCTCTGTCTTACCATTATATAATCTATCTGATACCTGTCAGTATCTCCACGCTTCTTCCATGTATACAATCCTCTTTCGTTTCTTACCCCCAATCCATAGTCACCTAGTACGTTTCCTTCTCTCCCTTTTCCTACTGATGAATTCCAATCACCCATGACTATTAAATTTTCGTCTCCCTTCACTATCTGAATAATTTCTTTTACTTCATCATACATTTCTTCAATTTCTTCGTCATCTGCTGAGCTAGTAGGCATATAAACTTGTACTACTGTGGTAGGCGTGGGCTTCGTATCGATCTTGGCCACAATAATGCGTTCACTATGCTGTTTGTAGTAGCTTACCCGCATTCGTATTTTCCTATTCATTATTAAACCTACTCCTGCATTACCCCTATTTGATTTTGTGTTTACAACCCTGTAGTCACCTGACCAGAAGTCTTGTCCCTCCTGCCACCGAACTTCACTGATTCCCACTATATCTAACTTTAACCTATCCATTTCCCTTTTTAAATTTTCTAACCTACCTGCCCGATTAAGGGATCTGACATTCCACGCTCCGATCCGTAGAACGCCAGTTTTATTTCTCCTGATAACGACATCCTCTTGAGTAGTCCCCGCCCGGAGAACCGAATGGGGGACTATGTTTTACCCAAGAGGACGCCATCATCATTTAACCATACAGTAAATCGGTCAGTGATATGGGTCTGTAATTCAATGGGTTAGTTTTATTTCCTTTCTTGAATAATGATGTGACCTGTGCTACTTTCCAGTCATTAGGACCATAGCGCCCACGTCCATCCTCTCCTGATACAAGATCACAGGCCGTTCGTGGCCTGTGGCGTAGTGGACGTCGTCGGAGTTATCGAAATCTCAGACGTTGTGGTGTCCTGCCCTCCTGGGAGCTGCTGTTCCCTTCGGCACATCGTTCCTTTCACCGCTCACCGATAGTGATGTGGGTGGCTTGATGTAATGTAGGGATAGGATAGTGATCTCTGTGGCTAAGATAACATTCTTTGGTGGAGAGCCCGTAAGTCTACGCTGAAGGCACGCCAACCCAACATGGCCTTGTTGTCCGCAGCAGGAGCAAGTTCGATTTTGGCCGTTGTACATGATGATGGTACTACACCCACCTACATTCGGGTGCGACGGGATATGTTTTGAGAGTTCGCCTGTCTTTGTACGTTTCGTATTTTTTCCAGCTTTCGCTATATGGCTGATCAACTTGCCATACGGTCGCCACGCTGTCTTGACATCTTCCGACGCCTGAAAAGGAAGCTCAGATACTCGCACCAAGTCCCGCGTGGTCCACCGTGACGGCTCCGACCCGACTGTCGGGGAGTTTGAGCTTAGGGGCGTCGGCGAACTTATTGACCACGTCAGTGCACGCGGTCGCAAATAACATCATTACGTAACGATACTGGCCGTGACGGTAAAATGTATTCCCACAATGAGCGATGGTACTGCTCTACTACGTAAGCACTTGCTCGGACATGGTCCTATTGAAAAGCGATCTATACCGTATCCTGCCTATAGGAATGTGCCGTAGCGCGCTGAACGTAAAACTAACCCGAACGGAGAAATTAAACACAAAATACCCGCACGAGTTCCTACTGCCGGGACACAGCAGACGTCCTCAACTCGACGCTGCTAAAAGCGGAGGTAAGCGTACTAGGCAGCGCGAATTTGCTTGCACATTACGAGGCCGATCATGACAATTTTTTGCCTAATATCGTCGAAACATGGGTTCATCAAATCGAACTGGAAACAAAACGGCAATCCATGCAGTGGAGCCTGGATGTGGGTCTCAAGAACACACCGAAATCGAAGGATTAATCCGTTGTAGTTACCGCATATTGCTTTATTACAATCATAAAGCTTTTATCAGACTCCAATCATAACAATAATACAAAGCCACGTAACTACAACAAATGACATAAATAAATTTATTTAATGCCCATAAAACCTGAAAAATTGAATGTGACTAGGTGAACTAACTCAGATAAATTTCATTACTTACATAAAACTTTAGGAACCAGGTTTTAAATTGTAAGACCTTTCCAGGGACAGAGGTGGACTCTGACCACAATTTATTGGTTATGAACTTTAGATTAAAACTGAAGAAATTCCGCCAGCCGGTGTGGCCGTGCGGTTAAAGGCGCTTCAGTCTGGAACCGCGTGACCGCTACGGTCGCAGGTTCCAATCCTGCCTCGGGCATGGATGTGTGTGATGTCCTTAGGTCAGTTAGGTTTAATTAGTTCTAAGTTCTAGGCGACTGATGACCTCAGAAGTTAAGTCGCATAGTGCTCGGCGCCATTGAAGAAATTCCAAAAAGGTGGGAAATTGAGATGGAACTTGGATAAAACGAATAAACCAGAGGTTGTACAGAGTTTCAGGGAGAGCATAAGGGTACAATTGACAGGAATGGGGGAAAGAAGTACAGTAGAAGAAGAATGGGTAGCTCTGAGGGATGAAGTATTGAAGGCAGCAGAGGATAAAGTAGGTAAAAAGATTAGGGCTAGTAGTAATCCTTGGGTAACAGAAGAACTGTTGAATTTAATTGATGAAAGGAGAAAATAAAAAAAATGCAATAAATGAAGCAGGCAAAATGGAATACAAACGTCTCAAAAATGAGATCGAAAGGAAGTGCAAAATGGCTAAGCAGGGATGGCTAGAGGACAAATGTAAGGATGTAGAGGCTTATCTCACCAGGGGTAAGATAGATACTGCCTGCAGGAAAATTAAAGAGACCTTTGGAGAAAAGAGAACCACCTGTATGAATATTAAGAGCTCAGACGGAAACCCAGTTCTAAACAAAGAAGGGAAAGTAGAAAGGTGGGAGGAGTATATAGAGGGTCTATACAAGGGCGATGTACTTGAGGACAATATTATGGAAATGGAAGACGATGTAGATGAAGATGAAATGGGAGATATGATATTGCGTGAAGAGTTTGTCAGAGCACTGACAGACCTGAGTCCAAACAAAGCTCCAGGAGTAGACAACATCCCATTGGAGCTACTGACAGCCTTGGGAGAGCCAGTCCTGACAAAGCTCTACCATCTGGTGAGCAAGATGTATGAGACAGGCGAAATACCCTCAAACTTCAAGAAGAATATAATAATTCCAATCCCAAAGAAAGCAGGTGTTGACATATGTTAAAATTACCGAACTATCAGTTTAATAAGTCACGGCTGCAAAATACTAACGCGAATTCTTTACAGACGAATGGAAAAACTAGTAGAATCCGACCTCGGCGAAGATCAGTTTGGATTCCGTAGAAATTAGGAACACGTGAGGCAATACTGACCCTACGACTTATCTTAGAAGAAAGATTAAGGAAAGGCAAACCTACGTTTCTAGCATTTGTAGACTTAGAGAAAGCTTTTGACAATGTTGACTGGAATACTCTCTTTCAAATTCTGAAGGTGGCAGGGGTAAAATACAGGGAGCGAAAGGTTATTTACAATTTGTACAGAAACCAGATGGCAGTTATAAGAGTCGAGGGACATGAAAGGGAGCAGTGGTTGGGAAGGGAGTGAGACAGGGTTGTAGCCTCTCCCCGATGTTATTCAATCTCTATATTGAGCAAGTAGTGAAGGAAACGAAAGAAAAATTTGGAGTAGGTACTAAAATCCATGGAGAACAAATAAAAACTTTGAGGTTCGCCGATGACATTGTAATTATGGCAGAGACAGCAAAGGATTTGGAAGAGCAGTTGAACGGAATGGACAGGGTCTTGAAAGGAGGATATAAGATGAACATCAACAAAAGTAAAACAATGGAACGTAGTCGAATTAAATCGGGTGATGCTGAGCGAATTAGATCAGGAAATGAGACACTTAAAGTAGTAAAGGAGTTTTGCTATTTGGGGAGCAAAATAACTGTTGATGGTCGAAGTAGATAGGATATAAATTGTAGACTGGCAATGGCAAGGAAAGCATTTCTGAAGAAGAGAAATTTGTTAACATCGAGCATAGGTTTAAGTGTCAGGAAGTCCTTTTTGAAAGTATTTGTATGGAGTGTAGCCATCTATGGAAGTGAAACCTGGACGATAAATAGTTTGGACAAGAAGAGAATAGATGCTTTAGAAATGTGGTGCTACAGAAGAATGCTGAAGATTAGATGGGTAGATCACATAGCTAATGAGGAAGTATTGAATAGGATTGGGGAGAAGAGAAGTTTGTGGCACAACTTGACTAGAAGAAGGGATCGGTTGGTAGGACATGTTCTGAGGCATCAAGGGATCACCAGTTTAGTATTGGAGGGCAGCGTGGAGGGTAAAAATCGTAGAGGGAGACCAAGAGATGAATACACTAAGCGGATTCAGAAGGATTTAGGTTGCAGTAGGTACTGCGAGATGAAGAAGCTTGCACAGGATAGAGTAGCATGGAGAACTGCATCAAACCAGTTACAGGAGTGAAGACCACAACAACAACAACATCACTGACCTCAATTTGCAGTAGGATTTTGGAGCATATGATGTGCTCGAACATTATTAATAATTTTGAAGGAAATGACTTATTGATATATAATCAACACGGATTCAGAAAAAAAATCGTTCTTGTGCGACACAACTATCTCTATATTCCCAGGAAGTAATGAGTGCTGTCGACAAGGGATCTCAGATCGATTCCACATTCCTAGTTTTCCAGAAGGCTTCTGATGCCGTTCCTCACAAGCTACTATTAATCAAATTGCGTGCATATGATCATCTCAGTTGTGTCACTATATCCGTGAATTCGTCTCAGAGAACTCACAGTTCGTAGTGATGGTCAGTAAATCATCGAGTAGAACTGAAGTGATATATGGCGTTCCGAAAGGTAGTGTCAAAGGCCCTCTGCTGTTCCTGATTTACATAAATGATCTAGGTGATAATCTGAGCAGCCTCCTTAGATTGTTTGCAGATGACGCTGTAATTTACCGTCTAGTCAAATCATCAGACGATCAATTCCAATTAAAAAATGATCTAGAGAGAATTTCTGTATGGTGCGAAAAGTGGCAATTGGCACTAAACAAAGAAAAGTGCGAGGTCATTCACATGGGTACTAAAAGGAATCCGATACATTTTGGGTATACGATAAATCGCACAAATCTAAGGGCTGTCAATTCGATTAAATACCTAGATTTACAACTACGAGCAACTTAAATTGCAAAGACCACATCGATAATATTGTGGGGAAGGCGGAACGAAGACTGCTCTTTGTTGGCAGAACACTAAGAAGATGCGACAAACCCAGTAAAGAGACAGCCCACATTACACTTGTCCATCCTCTGCTGGAATATAGCTGAGCGGTGTGGGATCCTTACGAGGTAGGATTGACGAACATAAAAAATGTGGAAAGAAGAGCAGCCCGTATCGTGTTATCGCGCAACAGGGGCGAGTGTGTCACTGATCACTGATATGATACGCGAGTTGGGTTAGCAGTCACTGAAACAAAGGCGGTTTTCTTTGCGGCGAAATGTATTTACGAAATTTCAATCACAAACTTTCTCTTCCGAATGTGAAAATATTTTGTTGACACCCACCTAAGTAGGGAGAAATGATTATCATAATGAAATAAGATAAATCAGACTCAAACGGAAATATTTAGGTGTTCCTCTTTCCCACGCGCCATTCGAGAGTGGAATGGTAGAGAAGTAGTATGAAAATGGTTCGATGAACCCTCTGCCACGCACTTAAGTGTGAATTGCAGAGTAGCCATGTAGATATAGATGTGCCAGCATCGTCCTTCTTTACGGGTAATGAGGTACCAACGGAATGTCCACCCACCAATATGGGCGTACAAGTCCAATAATCACCTCGGCATCTCGAGAAGCCGGCCGAAGTGGCCGTGCGGTTCTAGGCGCTGCAGTCTGGAACCACGAGACCGCTACTGTCGCAGGTTCGAATCCTGCCTCGGGCATGGATGTGTGTGATGTCCTTAGGTTAGTTCGGTTTAAGTAGTTCTAAGTTCTAGGGGACTAATGACCTCAGAAGTTGAGTCCCGTAGTGCTCAGAGTCATTTGAACCATCTCGAGAAACTGCGGCGGGTCTCTTCCCGCGTCTGGCCAGGAAGAGGATGATGATTGCGATTTGGAAGACACGCCGAACGACGATACTAGACGACCGGTTCCCCACCTTGGTCATGGTGCAGGTATCACATGACACCATAGCGGGACGCCCGCTTCGGACGGCCAGTACGGCGATCGTACAGTGCCGACCAATAACACAGCAGCCCACAATGAAGAGCATGGAGAGTCACTGCTCAGACCAATATTGCCATTTGTTCAGTGGGCTGATGACGTTGAGGACTCCGATGATGTAGCGCTAGTGGAGGTGGAGGGCTGCGCCATTTCGTCTGCCACCTCTGACTGCCAGCCACGCTAAGCGGGTTGCAGGCCGTGGTGTTCAAGTATTTTCTCTCTGTCTGTTGTGACATCCAGCCCGCCGGCCTAGACAACAGACCTTCCACCTAACCATTATAGATGGTTCACCGGACATTGTTGATAACATTCATACTAGAATACTGAGGAAAGATTCGAACCTATTAAATGGGATAACTCTTGACCAGGAAAACTCAGTGCATAAAATTTTTACTAATATGGACTACAAGGGCTAGATATCAAAGCCGCCGCTGTGGCCGAGCGGTTCTAGGCGCTTCAGTCGGGAGCTGCGCTGCTGCTGCGGTTGCAGGTTCGAATCCTGCCTCGGGCATGGATGTGTGTGATGTCCTTAGGTTAGTTAGGTTCTAGGGAACTGATGACATCAGAAGTTAAGTCCCATAGTGCTCAGAGCCATTTGAACCATTTCTGAATTCCCTGGTATCTTTACGACATATTTTGAGAGGCTGACGATGGTATACCTGAAGTCGTTCCTTCATCGGCTTCCTTGTCAAGTTTGCGTCCATCTTCTTATGATATATCCCAAGACCTTCCTGCGCCATTTACTGAACTGCGATGTATCGTCTTAAGTAAGCTCTTCCAGGCGGTATGGAACAGGTTGTGATGTCATCTTTGGCCCTCGAGTTTGAATGGATGTTTTGACAGTTGCTGACAGTTGTCCAAGGAGCACGAATGTCCATGTGAGTGTGTTTTTGAGGGTACCAGACCTCATCTGTGATATGTTTTTTGTTGTTTTATTACTCATGTTGACCTCTCTCTTCAGAATAATCGTTACGAGACCAGTTAAAAGTTTGCTGTATTTTGTAACATGAAGGTTACACGATTGAAGCAGGTGAGCAGACACCCTCTCGTGTTGACTTGTGTCGTTTTGGTCAGTTATGGTGTATGTAGGTCCGACTTAACAAATAGTAGTGGATTGACATGATATGTTTCGTACAGTTAGACCATTGGGGTATGAGTACTTTAGGTTTAGTCAAGTAGATGTTTCTGTCCAGTCAGTTTTAGGGTACCCTAATGAAAGATGTAATTGTCACATCTATGCAATTTTCATCTGCATTTAAATATTGTAACGATGGTCTGTCTAGAGACGATTATTTTCTAGTGACTTTTCCGCGATTACATGATTAAGAAGTGAGATATTCGGGTATTATATGATGAAGTGTATATCATCCTGTACTTTGCTAATTTTGGACCCAATGTGGACTCTCATTTGATTTAACATTTCATGGTAATTACTTTACCTCTTGGTTTTTGCTTTCCACTGCGATCGATATGGGACAGTCAACGTCCGGTTTGGTTGAGCACTGTTCGATATTTAAAATCCATAGTGACGTATTTTAATAGTATATTTGTTATTTGCGCGACTTCCTAAAACGGGACTACTGTTAATTTTCTTCATTCCATAGATACTCCCCACAAAAATATGATGTTAGGAATTTTCTGTCCAAATAACATGTGGGTTCCATCTACCAAATAGTGTTCATACAAATAGAAACATAAAAACCTGGTGTTATCGTTGAAAAAGGTGTGCTTTTTGAAAAGTTAAAGTACGCAATATCCACTTTTCCGTTGTGGTATCCAAGGTCTTATCACATAAGTGGACACACGCTTACTTTTTACTTTTTATTTTTTACTTTTAGTATTTTCATTTTTATTTTTTTCTTCTTATAGGCATCATCCTAGAATGTTCTTTTGGTTCGACTTTGTAGAATATTGTCTAATAACCACTGAGTACAGCTATGGTGTTTCAATAGGTGTAATGCCTTTTATAATGTATCGTTCATTTATGTCTACTTACCATAAATAGGCCCATTGTTTATTTATAGTGTACTCCCTTTACTTTACCTGATATGTGACCCTGTTACCTACTTTACGTATGATCAGTCGGTCCCTTTACCCGTCTTTCACTTTTTGACAGAAACAGTAGAGTCTGCCACGTATAGCCATACATTTTTGCAGACAATGGACACACTGGACTGATGGTTACATTACTGTAACACTTCTGTTTTATGAATACTTCCAATAGGTTACTGAGGGTTTCACAATATGCATGAAAAACTAATTAATTTCTGTTAGTACACATTACTTTGTATCATGTAGATTTTAATTAAGACTGAGTTCTTGTAATTGTATAAATTAATATGGAACACTTGCATCTTTTAGACAATACGCTCTGTATTTTAATATGTACATATTGCTCTCTTATAACCTCCACTGCATGTATTTTAATTACGTGAATTAATATCAACAGTTACATCTTTTAGACAATAAGCCCTGTATTTTAATACGTGGTTATTGCTCTGGTATAACATTCACTGTATAGGCCTGAAGATGACGTAGCGAATCCTCGAAACTGGTAGCCTAAAAATGAAACCTAAATAACGACTATTGGTATTTTTTTATTGGATGTTGACCAGCCGTAGTCCCATACTCCAGACGGAAGATGGAGTTACGGTCACTGAATTTGAAAGTGCTGCATGGCTTATGGCCTTGGTAATACACAGCAAGTAACGGTCTCAGTGCTACATTTTATCGCCAACACAGGGACAGTCATGGGTTTACATGCAAAATTTCCACCAATGAAATAAATGCAAAGATACAACACGGTTGTGTCCAGGATTAATCACAGCAAACTAAGATGTACCAGTGATACATAAGGCACCAACAAGAGAGGCCCAGATATCAGAGCGCGAGAAGTACTGACAGAAAAATTTTCCAGTAATGATCCTGACATTCGTGGAAATATGAGGGCAAAACTGCAAGCGTTCAGTTCCACAAAGCATGGATAGGCAGGGAGGTGCAAATCCACCGTAGGAGGAAATCGTCGAGACAGAAACGTGACTGTCACTACCAGAAGAAGTGACAAGTGGATTTCGGCACAAACAGAAGCAACGCCCGAAAGGACGGTGGCGAGCGAACATCCACTAGTGTTCACCTTTCCGTAGTTCCTAACCGCATAAGCTCGTTTCTGGACCCGTGGTCATTATAACGGTTTAGCTTCTCCTGTCGCATATTTATGTCAGTTTTCGTTATTAATTATGACACGTCCTTTACAGGCGGTGGTGGACTCGTGATGAGACACAGCACGCCGCTTAGTCTCATACATAGTTGTTGTGGTATTCAGTCCAGAGACTGGTTTGATGCAGCTCTCCATGCTACTCTATCCTGTGCAAGATTCTTCATCTCCCAGCACCTACTGAAACCTATATCCTTCTGAATCTGCTTAGTGTATTCATCTCTTTGTCTCTACGATTTTTACCCTCCACGCTGCCCTCCAATACTAAATTGATGATCCCTTGATGTCTCAGAATATGCCCTACCAACCGATCCTTTGTTCTAGTCAAGTTGTGCCACAAATTTCTCTTCTCTCCAATTCTGTTCAATACCTCCCCATTAGTTATGTGATCTACCCATCTAATCTTCAGCACTCTTCTGTAGCACCACATTTCAAAGGCTTCTATTCTCTTCTTGTCTAAACTATTTATCGTCCACGTTTCACTTCCATACGCGGCTACACTCCAGACAAATACTTTCAGAAACGACTTTCTGACACATCTATACTCGATGTTAACAAATTTATCTTCTTCAGAAACGCATTCCTTGCCATTGCCAGTCTACATTTTATATCCTCTCTATTTCGACAATCATCAGTTATTTTGCTCCCCAAATAGCAAAACTCATTACTACTTTAAACGTCTCATTTCCTAATCTAATTCCCGCAGCATCACCCGATTTAATTCGACTACATTCCATTATCCTCGTTTTGCTATTGTTGATGTTCATCTTATATCCTCCTTTCAAGACACTCTCCATTCCGTTTAGCTGCTCTTCCAGGTCCTTTGCTGTCTCTGACAGAATTACAATGTCATCGGGGAACCTCAAAGTTTTTTATTTCTTCTCCATCGATTATAATTTCTACTCAGAATTTTTCTTCTGTTTCTTCACTTTTTGCTCAATATACAGATTGAATAACATCGGGGATAGGCTACAACCCTGTCTCAATCCCTTCCCAACCACTGCTTCCCTTTCATGCTCCTCGACTCTTATAACTGCCATCTGGTTTCTGTACAAATTGTAAGCAGGCTTTCGCTCCCTGTATTTTACCCCTGCCACCTTCAGAATACAATAGTTATAAGGTGATATTGTTATTTAATCTGTAATCAATTAACCCACCAACCTTCGCCCCACCCCTTCCCCCCTACTTCCCTTTCCTCACGAACTATGAACTTCGCCGCGGTGGTTTGTACGCTTCAACGATACGGATATCTTTAGTAGGACCGACATCAGCGGAAGTGTAGCTATTAACAGATCAAGCTATGGTTCCTGAAGGATGACAGCGGCTTTTCAGCAGTTGAAGGGACAACATCCTTGAAGTCTTATTTGTCCTTTCAGCGTTAGCCGACATGACGTTTGTACATTTTGGTTCTGCTGACGACTGCAAGTGAGGAAAACTACAGCAGACGAAGAACATGCATTTCTACAATATGTTTGCGTGTCAGTTTTTGTTGTTAAAATATAGCGGAGATAAAATAATCCCTCATTCGGGATTTTCGCGGGGATTAGTGAGGAGGACTGTGTTATTAGAAAAGAAATCTAGCGTCCTATAAGACTGAAAGTTGCACGTTAAATCTGAAAAACAGAAAAAAATGGTTCTAAAACAATGAGTTGAAAGAAAGGCCCTTCAGAAACAGTAATAGGCAGCAAGTGAGTGAAATCGGCGAAAGAAATGCATTAGAAAAGGAACTGGCAGCTTTGCGGTGATGAGATAATGAAGCAGAAGAGGAACAACTACGCAAAAAGACAAAACGCTGTAGAAATATCACGATAAAATTCGAGATGTTAAATGTAATAGATAAAAGTAGAAATTATGAAAATACAGCAACTGACGTTTGCAAAAGATATACAGACGTTTAAAATATTAGATTCATAGTAAATAAAAAAAATATTGGAAAGCAGAATGGCTAGAAGAGAAATGAAAATTAATAGAAATGTGAAAGACAGTTAGAGATATAGATGAATCGTTCAAAAAAATTAAAGAAACTTTCGCAGAAATGAGAAGAGGCTGTATGATTAGTAAGTGCTCTCTTGTCAGATGGAAAGCCAATACCAACGAAAGAAGGGATTCCGAAATATAGAGAAATATCTATAAAACGAAGACACCTGGAGTGTTCCTTCAGAACTGAAGATCCTTGGGCGAAGCATCTGTGGCAAACCAATATTGATATCTATAATATACGAGAGAGGCGAAATATAGTAAGACATCAAGACGTTTGTAATAACACCAGTAACAAAGAAGTTCATTGAAGTTAGGGACTGGTGTATTACCCAACCTTCAATTAAATAATTTATGGTTGCCGAATACTAACACGAACTAAGGTGAATTATTTACGGAAGGATGGAATGACTGGTAGAAGCAGATGTGGAGGTAGATGAGTTTGGATTTCAGAAAAATGTAGGAGCAACATACACCAACACGGGAACCCGTTTTAGCTCTACGCCGTGTTCGGTATTAGAAGATAGATCGACAAAAGGCATGCACACATTGGTAGCATTCGTAAGTCTGGAAAAAGCATTTCTTAATGTTGGCTTGAATATGCTACATAAAAATCTGAAGTTTCCACAAATAAAATACAGGAAGCGAAACGCTATGTACACCTTGTGTAGGAAAAAGACAGCAGTTATAGCGATCAGGGAACATGAAAGGGAGACAACCGTTGAGAAGGGAACGCCACAGGTTGTTTACCTGTCTCTACAATGTGCGTGCTGAGCAAAAAATAAAGAAAGCAAAAAAGAAATTTGGAAAGTAAATTACAGTTCAAGGACAGGGATTAAAGTCTTTAAATTTTGCCGATGCAAAAAATAGTATATAACATGAAAATCAACAGCAAAACAAGGGTGTTAGTGTATAGTGGAATTAAATTAGGCTGTGCTGAGGAAATTAGCTGAGGAAATGAGACACTAAAAATACTGGATCAGATTTGCTATTAAAGCAGCTAAATAACTGACTGTGGATCAAGTAAGGAGGAGGTAAAATGTAGACCAGTAGCCTAATAACAAGGAAAGCGTTTCTGAAGAAGGAAATATTTTAACATTTAATATAAATATGAGGGTTCAGAACTTTGTTGATAAATACATTTGGTTTGCAGGCTTGTACAGAAGTTCACCCACGAGGAGTATAGAAGCTTTTGAAATCTGGTGCTACAGAAGAATACTGAATATCGGATGACTGTACCGAATAACTAATAAAGAAGTACTGAATCGAATTGGAGTGAAAAGAAATTTATTGCACATTTGACAAAAAGGAACGCTCGACTGCTAGTATTTGATAATGGAGGAAGTGGGGGACAGGGGTAAAAGTTGTAAACAAAGACAAAACCCTGAATACGGATAAATCAAATGGTTGCAGAGCTGAAGAGGAGTCCATGTATAGACCTGCGTGGAGAGCTGTCGGACAGAACAGCAATAGTCACTTCATATTATTCCTTAAGTTACGATACGCCACTTCTTACTGGAATGCCCTTTTTTCAACAAATTACATTCCAACTTGGGTTTGCCGTCTGATTTATCAGCCGTTTTAGCGAATGACGCGCAGGCTGTCGACCGCATTTTATTTTTTATCCGCAGAAGCAATACGGCGAAATTTAATTTTTCAGTTTTGGATCCCTATTTTTGCATGGCGTTTTTTTAGCCCCTTTCCACGTGCCTGTTTTTAGCTTCTCCTATTCTGTCCATTGGGACTGACGTATAGTCGTTTCCCACCTCTTTGTGTTCGTGTTCTATTGTTCTCACTTGGGCGCGTATGACCCCAGTTGCTTTTTGCACCCCAAAACAAAACAAACAATCAAACAGGAAACTACAGTCCGAATCCATCTTACCGTAATTTATATCAAACAAACACGAAGAAGCATGACCATAGGACGAACTAGAAAGGAAATGATTTTACACATGAGTAGAGTGACAGAACAGTCACCATTCGCTGTGAATCAGTTGGGGCATATACATCCCGTCGTCCACTGTACGGAAGGTGCATCGAACCATTCTAAGTGGTATCCGTACAAGATACTTATCGTAGAGCAGCTTGCACCACCGGACGCACAACGACATGTTGACTTCGCTCTCCACTTTCTCCCAAGGACTGAAATTGACAAGGGCTGGTCCTGGGTCGTTCTACGGACAGACGAAGCTCATTTCTCTCCGACGGGTGAGATTAACACACGGCCCTGCCGAGTGTTGGGATCTTCACCTCCGGTCACTGTGCATGAAGTTCCTCTGTATGGTGAACGTGTTACCGTATGGTGTGGCTCCACGGCTACGTTCATCATTCGACCATTCCCTTCTGAGCAGGTTGGCGCTCAAGGAGCAAAGACGTGCAGTATGGCTGGCCAGTGTTACTGCGATATGCTTCGCCAGCATGTCCTACCCGCCCTGCAAGAGAGAGACACATTGAACTCAACAGTTTTCATACAAGATGGGGCCCCATCGCACATCGCTCGTGTTCACCTGCTACTTCGAAACACATTTGGAAACGATCGAATTATTAATATAATAATAATTCACAACACTATAATAGTAAACGAATAACGTTGACACGATAATGGAGGAATAAAGAATTATATTAATTAGTTATTACATAACAAACCAAATAATAATTGTTGCATAGTTTTCAACTTGGGAAGGAAAACATAGGTACAAAGAAGGTAGCTGCGAAGAAACCATGGGTAACAGAAGAAATACTTCAGTTGATTGATGAAAGGAGGAAGTACAAACATGTTCCGGGAAAATCAGGAATACAGAAATACAAGTCGCTGAGGAATGAAATAAATAGGAAGTGCATGGAAGCTAAGACGAAATGGCTGCAGGAAAAATGTGAAGACATCGAAAAAGATATGATTGTCGGAAGGACAGACTCAGCATACAGGAAAGTCAAAACAACCTTTGGTGACATTAAAAGCAACGCTGGTAACATTAAGAGTGCAACGGGAATTCCACTGTTAAATGCAGAGGAGAGAAAAAATGGTTCAAATGGCTCTGAGCACTATGGGACTCAACTGCTGAGGTCATTAGTCCCCTAGAACTTAGAACTAGTTTAACCTAACTAACCTAAGGACATCACAAACATCCATGCCCGATGCAGGATTCGAACCTGCCACCATAGCGGTCTTGCGGTTCCAGACTGCAGCGCCTTTAACCGCACGGCCACTTCGGCCGGCTGCAGAGGAGAGAGCAGATAGGTGGAAAGAACACATTGAAAGCCTCTATGAGGGTGAAGATTTGTCTGATGTGATAGAAGAAGAAACAGGAGTCGATTTAGAAGAGATAGGGGATCCAGTATTAGAATCGGAATTTAAAAGAGCTTTGGAGGACTTACGGTCAAATAAGGCAGAAGGGATAGATAACATTCCATCAGAATTTCTAAAAGCATTGGGGGAAGTGGCAACAAAACGACTATTCACGTTGGTGTGTAGAATATATGAGTCTGGCGACATACCATCTGACTTTCGGAAAAGCATCATCCACACAATTCCGAAGACGGCAAGAGCTGACAAGTGCGAAAATTATCGCACAATCAGCTTAACAGCTCATTCATCGAAGCTGCTTACAAGAATAATATAGAGAAGAATGGAAAAGAAAATTGAGAATGCGCTAGGTGACGATCAGTTTGGCTTTAGGAAAAGTAAAGGGACGAGAGAGGCAATTCTGACGTTACGGCTAATAATGGAAGCAAGGTTAAAGAAAAATCAAGACACTTTCATAGGATTTGTCGACCTGGAAAAAGCGTTCGACAATATAAAATGGTGCAAGCTGTTCGAGATTCTGAAAAAAGTAGGGGTAAGCTATAGGGAGACACGGGTCATATACAATATGTACAACAACCAAGAGGGAATAATAAGAGTGGACGATCAAGAACGAAGTGCTCGTATTAAGAAGGGTGTAAGACAAGGCTGTAGCCTTTCGCCCCTACTCTTCAGTCTGTACATCGAGGAAGCAATGATGGAAATAAAAGAAAGGTTCAGGAGTGGAATTAAAATACAAGGTGAAAGGATATCAATGATACGATTCGCTGATGACATTGCTATCCTGAGTGAAAGTGAAGAAGAATTAAATGATGTGCTGAACGGAATGAACAGTCTAATGAGTACACAGTATGGTTTGAGAGTAAATCGGAGAAAGACGAAGGTAATGAGAAGTAGTAGAAATGAGAACAGCGAGAAACTTAACATCAGGATTGATGGTCACGAAGTGATTGAAGTTAAGGAATTCTGCTACCTAGGCAGTAAAATAACCAATGACGGACGGAGCAAGGAGGACACCAAAAGCAGACTCGCTATGGCAAAAAAGGCATTTCTGGCCAAGAGAAGTCTACTAATATCAAATACCGGCCTTAATTTGAGGAAGAAATTTCTGAGGATGTACGTCTGGAGTACAGCATTGTATGGTAGTGAAACATGGACTGTGGGAAAACCGGAACAGAAGAGAATCGAAGCATTTGAGATGTGGTGCTATAGACGAATGTCGAAAATTAGGTGGACTGATAAGGTAAGGAATGAGGAGGTTCTACGCAAATCGGAGAGGAAAGGAATATGTGGAAAACACTGATAAGGAGAAGGGACAGGATGATAGGACATCTGCTAAGACATGAGGGAATGACTTCCATGGTACTAGAGGGAGCTGTAGAGGGCAAAAACTGTAGTGGAAGACAGAGATTGGAATACGTCAAGCAAATAATTGAGGACATAGGTTGCAAGTGCTACTCTGAGATGAAGAGGTTAGCACAGGAAAGGAATTCGTGGCGGGCCGCATCAATTCAGTCAGTAGACTGATGACAAAAAAAAAAAAGTTTTCAATAGTAATAACAATAATGACATCAACACTAATAACAATAATATTAATAGTAAAGTAATGGAGGCATTAAGAATGATACTGATTAGTTTAGCACTTTTGAAATCTTGTTTGGTATTAGAAGATGAGGAAGGGATAAAAGAGAAAAGGATTGAAATTAAAGTGAGAATAGCTGCTAGGAAAGAATAGGATATCGGTAAGAACTCTGTTGACAAGGGAAAAATGACGAGGGAAGGAGGGTTGACGAGACATTGCAGCAAGAAAAGATAGCTATTGAGACAGTATGTTTAACATTGGCTTTCTTTTGAAGTTCAAACAATTTTGCTTTTTATGTATTTTGAGGCAGACTGTTCTAAAATCGGGTTCCAGATACAGAAAACGATTTAGGGAACATGACAGTATTGAGTAGTGGTACAGACAGGATTTTACTTTGTTGAGAACGAGTTATTTCAGCCGCGTAAGGCTTGAAGGTAGATAGGATGGAGTGCAGTGATTGAGAAGATACAACAAACGCAAGGTATTATGACCTCTACGCTTACCAGCACGCAGCCATGATAATTGTTCATAGTCAGTAGTGATAGGGTCGAATGAGGGTACGTCACGAATACATCGCACACAAGCACTCATTGCTAGTTCAATCCGACGTGAGCTCTAATACAAAAATGAAGGATGGTAAGTATTAGTGACTCTAAGAGCTTCTTTTACAGCTCTAACGGAAATACTTAGAACTCCACAGTACAACTGGCAACTGCAGATAACTTGTCGAACACTCTACACGTGAAGATGCTCACTAACGAAGCCCATGTGGCTCAGCCATTCTACTTTGCCTGCAGCTTCCACAGATACCAAACAGCAGACGTAACATCAAGGCCGTCTGCCAACAGATTCGAGCGTCGTGTTTCCCAGGGATCTAACAAGGGGAGGCTACGACGGTGGGATCAAGTAATTATTTTAAACTTTGTACACCTTTCGTGGGCCATTAACATGATGTACAAGTCGTAAAGTGCACTACTCTGGCAGTTCCGAGAAAATCGCAAGAGAACTTTCACGCGGCTATTGTGTAACTCATGTACCAGTGCGAAGGTGACAGTTGCAAGGAGATTATGTGGTCAAGCCATTAGCATTCCAGCACTGCAAGGGTGTCGTAGCATTCGACCATAGATACTAGTCGACTGGCCTTGCTGTGCAGAAGCTATAGGGCTGGTGTGGCTCCAACATAAACCACGTGACTGTTGGCAAAACGTGGCGGGATTTCAAATCAGCGGTCTGCCATCCTAAGTTTGTATCGCACTTTACCCACATTTTTCAATTGACTGCCAAACGCTTCCAACAAAAATTACTTTTTTATTTGCGAAAAATTATGTCAGAACTACATTTTACCTGGATTCATTTACAGTACCATTTATAAAATGTAACAAATACATCGAACGCCCCTCTGGTGGGCAGCTGGACGAAATTACTATAAAGTATCAATTAAAGTAAAAGTCTTCAAAATTCATTTAAACAGTAAGAGTGGGCTCGTGTCAAAACTTTAAACATTGGATTCGCCGCGTTCTGAGCTCTAGTTATTTACAAAAGAAAATGGGATATGGGAATTATGTCAACTATAGGTGCCAAAATTGTCGACTTTAGGAGCAGGTCCATTTTAGAGTATCAATTTTAGGTGCACTTCAGAGGTTCAGTTCCTACTATTTTTACAAAAGTTTAAACTATCAGTTTAAAAAAAATGATATTATAGATGAAAGGTGAGACTTTGAAGTTTCAGAAAATAATTTTGGAGGCTACATGTATTTAATAGTATTAGAAAGTAGAAAAAATTCTCTTCATGTGTCGAGTATAGGTGCACTTACCTTATTATAATCTCACTTGTATATACAAAAAGGCGCGTATGTGCAGATGGCTTAAAGTTTTTCCGTTTCAGGGCCTGTACCCAAAGCTGCCTTCGGTTTGCATCCTTAGGGAACCTATGAGTAGGAACGAGAAACAGTTATACTCACTTCTGTAACCGGATTATCACAGATACTTTCCAAAATTTAATATGAGTCTGACTTTACAGGCATCACTTTCAACACTGTAATTTACGTGATAATCTATTTCAAGTGTAAAAAACATATAGAAGTTACTTCAGCAGATTTCAATAAACGCATCTGCATTATCATAGAAACACTTACACGTGAAATGTAATGCCATTTCCCCAGACAAAACGCGGAGAACAGCTATAAGCGCAACACGAAACAACCATGTTTTGCCAACATTCACGTGACTTTAGCCAAGAGATATTGGAGCCACGAAAATGACGTCAGGGCCAGTCTATTATATTTATGGTCGAAGGTCGTAGCCGAGACGGCGGTTAGAATATGTGTACCGCTTACATCAAATACACGTTTTTTTCATCACTGGTCACATTATTTGATTTACATAACATTTGAGAGGTAATATAATGAAAAAAAACCACGTGCATTTTAATAAAGTAGTATTGAGCTTCATATGTCATTTGACTATGTACTATTTGTAATTGAATTTTCAACGACAAGGGACGTACTTGGAAAACCCAAGTCTAACCTCGATAAATAATGATTCGAACGACGTTCTTCACAATCAGTGGTAGAAAAGTACTCATGTATCATACCACAAGATTGATGTACAACTGCTCTTCGGAAGTGCTCTCGACATCACACGTTGCAGGACGGTATTTGTCATACAGACATGCGAAACATAAACTGAAACTTCAGGCCAGTACACATGTTTTCTCTTTCATTGTCAAATTTCGTGAGAATGTCATGTGGTATCGATAGCTAGGATGCCACAGTGTAGGTACAAGTTCTTAGTTTGGCACTACGACACCGACACCGACGACAGCGCCCCATAGCCGGCACTGTGCAGCTCTACGAGCCACTACAGTTTTTGCCTGTGTTAGCTTTGATACATCTGGCTTCACACCTATGTGCTCATCTTTACCAAAAGTTACGTATAAATCACTGACTAATATTCTGTATTAAATGTACTTTTATGTTATAAGCAGTACCGAGCTTTGCACCTCAGCTGCTCCTACTCACGTCCTACATTCGGCTTACCCTTCACTTTACCAAGCAGACCCACGCCGTCCAGGCGGGATACAAAATTTCAAGCACCAACCAATAAATTCTTTTAAATGCTCTACAATGTGGTGCATTTTTCATCGTCATTTCTACCGTGGATTTTCTCTCCTGGGTCTTTGAAATCAGGGCGTTTCGGGTGGGACATCATGTGGTTATCACTGTTAGCATTCAACCGCGATTCTTATACATATTTTAACAACGCGTTTCAAGAGACAATGCTCTCATCATCAGGTTGTAAAATCTATGTCATGAAGTTAAACGGACTAAAAAGACAAAATACCATCACCAATAGTTGGTAAGTCCATAGAGTAAAACAGAATTAAAAGTATATTGGACTGTGGGTCCTCGTCTTACATTGAAGTTGTTGACACAAGTCAATGGCCGTCCCATAGCTACCAAATATGCTGTCGACTGCGCCGGCTCGGGAGCTGTTGTGGACTGACGTGCCTAGGTGTTGTGGCGTGGTTACAGCCGTATGCTTGACGGTAACGCTATGCTATTGGGCGCCTCATTTCCTTATTGCATTGGTCTGCCATCGTCAGCCTCTCGCAACTCCGTCATTGGTATGCTACAAGTTTAAAGTCGCATGCCTGCCCTAAAATAATTCTAAAAACCCGCTAAAAAATCTCATTTCTTTAAAGTTATCTTGTACATTTAGGATATTGCTTTGTTTCTTTTCATGGATAGCTATCTCGAATTCCTCTAGTAAATCAAGTTTCCTCCCTTTCTTTTCTACATGCAATATTTCTACGTTGTTTTCTATGCTATTAAGGGGATGGCCTGTTTCATATATATGGTTCGCAACAGCTGATTTGTCATAATTTCCTAACCTGAACGCATCTTTATGTTCTTTATACCGGATCGCGAATGATCTTCCTGTCTGCCCTATATATTTTGCATCACATGTTCTGCACTGAATCTTATAAACTCCCGATCTTTCAAACCTATTTCTCTTCTCGCCAATATCGTGCTTAAGACATCATGTATTATCCTCTCAAATCTCAGAAAAATTAAATAAAATGATCAGAGATGAAAAAATAGATTAATAAAGTTTGAGCGTGATTCGAACCGTTGCAACATAAATGGTCATCTTAGGAAACTCGAACGACAATCACTTGACCATCATGAACTCCTCCGTCCGGCACCTACGCAGATATGCAGGGTGGTCCATTGATCGTGACCGGGCAAAATATCTCAAGAAATAAGCGTCAAACGAAAAAACTACAAAGGCCGATACTCGTCTAGCTTGAAGGGGGAAACCAGATGGCGCTATGGTTGGCCCGCTAGATGGCGCTGCCATAGGTCAAACGGATATCAACTACGTTTTTTAAATAGGAACCCCCATTTTTTATTACATATTCGTGTAGTACGTAAAGAAATACGAATGTTTTAGTTGAACCACTTTTTTCGCTTTGTGATAGATGCGTCACAATTTTAGACGAAAAGTTGGTGACAGGTAGGTGTTTTAAAATTAAAATACAGAACGTAGGTAAGTTTGAACATTTTATTTCGGTTGTTCCAGTGTGATACATGTACCTTTGTGAACTTATCATTTCTGAGAACGCATGCTATTACAGCGTGATTACCTGTAAATACCACTTTAATGCAATAAATGCTCAAAATGACATCCGTCAACCTCAATGCATTTGACAATACGTGCAACGACATTCCTCTCTACAGCTAGTATTCGCCTTCCGTAATGTTCGCATATGAATTGACAATGCGCTGACGCATGTTGTCAGGCGTTGTCGGTGGATCACAATAGCAAATATCCTTCAATTTTCCCCACTGAAAGAAATCCGGGAACGTCAGATCCGGTGAATGTGCGCGCTTCGATGACCAATCCACCTGTTATGAAATATGCTATTCAATACCGCTTCAACCGCACGCGACCGAGCGAGGTGGCGCAGTTGTTAGACACTGGACTCGCATTCGGGAGGACGACGGTTCAATCCCGCGTCCGGCCATCCTGATTTAGGTTTTCCGTGATTTCCCTAAATCGCTCCAGGCAAATGCCAGGATGGTTCCTTTGAAAGGGCACGGCCGAATTCCTTCCCCGTCTTTCCCTAATCCGATGAGACCGATGACCTCGTTGTCTGGTCTCCTTCCCCAAACAACCCAACCGAACCCATCAACCGCACACGAGCTATGTGCCGGACATCCATCATGTTGGAAGTACATCGTCATTGTGTCATGCAGTGAAACATCTTGTAGTAACATCGGTAGAACATTACGTAGGAAATCAGCATACATTGCAACATTAGATTGCCATCGATAAAATGGGGGCCAATTATCCTTCCTCCCATAATGCCGCACCATACATTAACCCGCCAAGGTCACTGATGTTCCACTCGTCGCAGCTATCGTGGATTTTCCGTTTCCCAATAGTGCATATTATGCCGGTTTACGTTATTGCTGTTGATGAATGACGCTTCGTCGCTAAATAGAACGCGGGCAAAAAATCTGTCATCGCCCCGTAATTTCTCTTGTGCCCAGTGGCACAACTGTACACGACGTTCAAAGTCGTCACCATGCTATTCCTGGTGCAACGAAATATGGTACGGGTGCAATCGAAGTTGATGTAGCATTCTCAACATCGACGTTTTTGAGATTCCCGATTCTCGCGGAAGTTCTCTGCTACTGATGTGCGGATTAGCCGCGACAGCATCTAAAACACCTACTGGGGCATCATCATTTGTTGCAGGTCGTGGTTGACGTTTCACATTTGGCTGAACACTTCCTGTTTCCTTAAATAACGTAACTATCCGGCGAACGGTCCGGATTCTTGGATGATGTCGTCCAGGATACCGAGCAGCATACATAGCACACGCCCGTTGGCCATTTTGATCACAATAGCCATACATCAACACGATATCGACCTTTTCCACAATTGGTAAACGGTCCATTTTAACACGGGTAATGTATCTCGATGCAAATACCGTCCGCACTGGCGGAATGTTGCGTGATACCACGTAGTTATACGTATGTGAGTATTACAGCTCCATCTACCACAAAGCGAAAAAAGTGGTCCAACTAAAACATTCATATTTCTTTACGTACTACACGAATATGTAATAAAAAATTGGGGTTCGGATTTAAAAAAACGCTGTTGATATCCGTTTGACCTATGGCAGCGGCATCTAGCGGGCCAACCATAGCGCCATCTGGTTTCCCTCTTCAAGCTAGACGAGTTTCGTTCTTTGTAGTTTTTTCGTTTAACTCATTTCGTGAGATATTTTGCCCGGTCTCGATCAATGGACCACCCTGTATACAAGAGACATAATAGACGCATAAAACTTCTCTTGCTAGTTTCTCGGAATTGCCAGAGTAGTGCACCTTACTACTTGCACATTGTCTTGTTTTAATGGCCTGCTGAAGGTGTACAAAGCTTCAAGTAAATCTGTGATCCAAACGTCGTGGCCACCCCTTGTAAGTTGATTGGCAATGCAGAATTTCGCTCAAAGTGCTATTCAGCTCCGGCAGGTGCCTGCAGCGTCCAAAGTCCCGCATAACAGCCGGCCACTGTCGCTATAGTTGAATTCTTTTATCTTGGCGGCTCGCGCATGCCCGCCCAGACGCGGGAGATTGCTGCGGTGCCAGTAGCACACGACGCACGCGCCAAGAGAAGCAGCGCCATAGTATAGTATAGTTCGCAAGCTTACGTTTAGGGGGGAGCGCGCAGTTAATGAAGTAAAGCCACCACGGCCGCATTAACCCTTTCGCTGCTACAGAGACGTGCTCCCCGCATTCCGCGCTGTGCGCGATTTTGTTACTGCACTGCTCGCCTGTGCTGACACATGGTGTTTCCGACTGCTTTGACACACTTATCATTCGATTCCACAAAAACTATTTGGCCCAAAAATTAGACTTTTACACATCTTCTTGACTGATACCTTCCCCCCACTTCCTTTGACTGATTGAAGTGCTTTAAAATAAAGCCAAACGCGCCCGGTGTAAATAAAACTTTTATTACAGTCGCGAAAGACGGAATATTTCTCAATATTACATACGACACCTATGTGGTACTTAAATTAAATGAGATATTGTTATACAGTAAATTTTATATGAAATTTAGGTATCTTGTCCACATTTCATTCTCAACATTGTGGCAACTGAAATCGACCATACGGAAAGTATACGCTATGGACTTTTACCTCTGCAAACTCTTCAAAATTTCGTGCAATGGTTTACTACATTTAATGCTGCACAATAACTAGGTTGAACATCGAAACAAAATTAAGTCATTTATGGGAGGAAGGTATCAGTCAAGAAGATGTGTAAAAATCTAATTTTTGGGCCAAATAGTTTTTGTGAAATCGAATGATAAGTGTGTCAAAGCAGTGGGAACACCATGTGTCTGCACAGGCGAGCAGTGTAGTGATGACAAAATTACCGCTGTTCTTTATTGCGAAAAAGCGGTTCGTGAAATTGATACAAACACCTTTTCATGCTATCACCTGAATTAAGTGTCTTATTGCTTGTTTGGTTTAATTAATTAATAGAAAATGAAGCAATTGGTATAAAGAATGGTTTTTCCAAACTTTCAAAAAACAAAGTCTGCTATCAAGACATAGCTTTTGTTCTGTTACTTTATTTATGACTGAACGTTTCTAAAACTGAAGACACTCGTCCGTGCTCTGCTCTGCAGTCGAGATCTGGCAACGTCGTTCCCTGTTCATTGGCTGACTGTATTTTTTGACGTCAGATGCGCAGAACGAACCTAAACTCTGCCGCCAACATAAATGACGCGCACTTTTAGATAGCCATCCTCTGCTATGGGCCGACAACTATTGAGACGGAGCAGATGTGAGCCGGCGTAAAGTCGACAAGACCGACCACGTGCGCGCCACCTGGCGCGACCGAAGCCTTCTGTTGCTTAGCTGCAGCAAAGAGGTTGAATGGAGCTTTCAGTCACATATCAAAAGCGCGCAAGGCTCCACAATGCTGCCCTAAGCCCCGTCGACGTGCCACGCGCTGGGAATGCAAAGAGGCTGAATCGTGCTTTCAGTTACATATCAAAAGACCGCAAGACCCAACAATTCCGCCCATAGCCGCGGACGAAAAGGCAAAGAGGCTGAATCACCCTTTAAAGGGATTTCATTTACACACATTTCGTGGTAGAAAACGACGGTTTGCAGTGGGCTGTGTATATTTCCAACTTCTTCTCTGCTTCACAACGATTTTTAATATAATTTAAACGAGCACAAAACCTTCGAGATTGGCGATTTTTTACAGAAGCTCGAAATTTAGCGCGAACTTAAACTTCTAATAGTTCCCACAACGAAACTTTGTGCCAAAACTTGGCAGAACATCCAAAGAGATTCCAGTCGTATGTGAAGTGTGCTAGCGGCAAGACTCAAACATTGCCTTTTCTGTGATATAGCAGTGGAAATACTAAAGACGACATTGCTGCCAAAGCTGGATTATTAAACACAGCCGTCCGAAATGCCTTCATCACACAAGACGAAGTAAATATTACAGAATTCTAATCAAGAACACCTGCCAACATAGATAACTTAGATGTAGATCTTCTCAGAGTAGTGAAGCAACTTAAATCACTTAATAAAAGCAAGTCTTCTTGTCCAGACTGTATACAATGAGGTTCCCTTCAGAGTATGCTGATGCAGTAGCTCCATACTTAATAATCATACACAACCACTCGCTCGACGAAAGATCCGTACCCAAAGACTGGAAAGTTGCACAGGTCACACCAAAGGCAGGCCCATGTCACTAACGTCGATATGCAGCAGGATTTTGGAACATATATTGTGTCCGAGCATTACGAATAATCTTAA
This sequence comes from Schistocerca nitens, assembly GCF_023898315.1. Classification (NCBI taxonomy): domain Eukaryota; kingdom Metazoa; phylum Arthropoda; class Insecta; order Orthoptera; family Acrididae; genus Schistocerca; species Schistocerca nitens. The sequence continues at coordinate 1,186,956,691 of NC_064614.1, read as the reverse complement.
AGAGAACGTTCTATTGACACGCTGTCAACACAGATTAGGAAAACAACTTTCTTGCGAAACACAATCAGCTCTTTACTCACACGAAGTGTTGAGTGCTATTGACAAGAATTTCAAAATGATTCCGTATTTCTAGATTTCTAGAAGGTCTTTGACCCTGTACCACACAAGTGGTTTATAATGAAATGGCATGCTTATGGAATATCACATCAGTTATGACTGAATTTGTGATTTCCTGTCAGACAGGTCACAGTTTGCAGGAATTGATGGAAAGTCATCGAGTAAAACAGAAGTGATTTCTGGCGTCCTCAAAGGTAGTGTTGTAGGCCCTCTGCTGTTCCTTTTCTATATAACAGATTTAGGAGAAAATTTTAGTAACGGTCTTAGGCTGTTTGCAGGTGATATTTTTTTCTCGTCTAGTAAACTCACCAGGAGATCAAAACAAACTGCAGTATGATTTAGAAAAGATATCTATATGGTGCGAAAATGGGCAGTTAACTCTAAATAATGAGATATGTGAGGTCATCCACGTAAGTGCTAAAAGGAATCCGTTACACTTCAGTTACACGACCCATTAGTCAGATCTAGAGGACATAAATACCTAGGAATTACAATTGCGAACAACTTCAGTTGGAAACTTACTTTACTTTACTTTACACGTGGCTAAGGCCTTATCGACCATACACCTGCTCTACGAGCCTGTTCCAATTATTTCTATCCAGGGAAATTGTTGTCCAATCAGAGTTGATGCCCATCCTAGCTGCATCTTCCCGGATATTCTCCATCCACCTAATTCGAGGTCTTCCTCTTCTTCTCTTTCCTTCTAATTTCTTAGTGGATGCTATTTTGGGTAGTCTGTTCTCCGGCATCCTTGCTACATGAGCAGCCCCGTTCAGTCTTCTCTTCTTTAACATTTCCACAATGGTACTATGTTTGTACAGCTCCCGTAGTTCTTCATTTTTCCTTATCCTCCACTCCATGACATTTTCATCGAAGATTGGTCCAAATATTTTTCTTAGTATTTTTCTTTCAAATATCAACAGTTTTTCTTCATCTTTTTTCCTGAATGTAATAGCTTCACATCCATATAATGCTACTGGTACAATAGTTGACTGATAAAAACGGATTTTGAATTCAGTACTAAGTGATCTCATCCTTAAAATTTTGATACAGCTGTAAAAAGTTCTATTAGCTGCTGCTAGGCGGGCGTCTATTTCTATTTCTGCTCTATTGTCTCTGCTAAAAAGACTCCCTAAGTACTTGAAGTGGTCAACTGCCTTGAAAGTGAGACCATTTACGGTCAGTGGTGTATTCTTTTGGAGTTTTTTACTTATGACTAGATATTCTGTCTTTTCTTCATTCACATGAAGTCCAGCTTTCTCAGCTATTTTGTAATAATTTTGCATCATCCTGATTAATTCAGCTTTTGAAGTGCTTATTAAGGCTACATCATCTGCATAATCAAGTCTAGTAATGTTCTGTCCCTGCAGTTGGATCCCTTGTGGATTAGTTTTGGTGAATTCTCTATCAATCTTCTCTAAGATAATATTAAATAGAATAGGTGAGATGGCATCCCCTTGTCTCAGTCCAGTGTACACCTTAAAATTTTCAGTCTCTCCTGCAGGTGTCTTAACTTTGCATATGGTTTCTTCCAAACACATTTTAACTAATTTGATTAATTTTAATGGTATTTCAAATTCTTTCATGGTGTTTAAGAGTGTCTGTCGGTGTATGCTATCATAGGCCTTCTTGAAGTCTATAAATAGAATATGGATATCTACATTAAATTCCCATGCCTTCTCATTTATTTGTCTCAATGTGAATAAGTGATCCAAAGTGGATCTGTCAGTGCGGAAACCACATTGGTAGTCCCCAATCAGTTCTTCGGTTATGGGAATCAGTCTGTGTAGTATACACATCGACAAAATTTTATACGTGACATCGAGTAGGGCAATTCCTCTGTAGTTATCACAGACAAGGGGATCATTCTTCTTAAAGATGGGGCATATAATTGCAGTTTTCCAATCGGCCGGTATGTTTTCTGTCTCCCAAATTGTTTCAATTAAGGAATGTAGTTCTATTTCCAATTGTGGTCCTCCATTTTTTAAAAGCTCAGCATATACCTGGTCTTCCCCACAGGCCTTGTTGTTCTTTAATTTCTTTATTGTTTGTCTTATTTCATTTACTGATGGTGTGTTGACTTGTATATCAACTGTATCTGGTTCTTCAAATGTAAAGTAATATTGTGGATCATTGCAGTTGAGCAGCTGTGTAAAGTATGTCTTCCATGTTTCTTGTATGTCATTCTTGTTTGTAAGTATTTTCTCATTATGGTCCTTTATAAACTGTTCCCTTTTAGTGAATTTTCCCAAGGACTTTTTTATATTCTGGTACATCTGCCTTGCTCTGTGATGCTTGAAATCATCCTCCGCTTCTCTTACCATGTTGTTGTAGTGTTTTCTCTTCTCTTGTCTTAGAGTTCGTTGTGTTTCCTTGCGGATTTTATAGTATCTCTCCTTTAGTGTAATATTGTCCATGTCTTGTAACCATGCCTTCCTCGCATTTTGCCTCACCAGTACTCTTTCTTGGCACTTTATATTAAACCAGATTTTGTTAGTTCGTTTTCTTTTACCTATAGTTTTGGAAGCTACATCTTGAATACTGTTTCTGAGGTGTCTCCATCTACTTTCCACGTCTTGCTGGCCACTATGTGTCAGTCTAGATTCCGATAGGTTAATTTCTATTTCTTTCCTAAAGTTTTCTTTTATTTTTTCTTCTGCCAGATTTCCTACATCGTACCTTTTAATTTCAACCCTATTTGTACTTTGTTTCTTTTTTAGCTTTATTTTCATTTGAGCTATGATTAACATATGGTCTGTCTCACAATCTGCTCCCCTAAAAGTTCTAACGTCTTTAATACTGTTTTGAAATCGTCTTTGGATGGCGACATGGTCAATCTGGTTCACTACTTTTCCATCTGGTGATATCCATGTCCCTAAATGAATGCGTTTGTGTTGGAATTTTGTGCTGCTTAATGTGAGACCATTTGCCATTGCAAAGTTTATGAGTCGCACACCATTCTCTGAACTTTCATCATGTAGGCTGTAATTCCCAATGGTTGGTTTGTAGATTTCTTCTTTTCCTACTTTGGCATTAAAGTCTCCTAACACTATTGTTACGTTATGTCTACTTATTGAATTATATGTCTGTTCCAGTTGACTATAAAATTCTTCTTTCACGTCATCTTCCTTATCTCCTGTGGGTGCATGAACATTTATAAATGTAATATCAAACCACTGAGCCTGAACTGTAATGTGTGATATTCGGTTATTAATTGATTTGAATTCCTTTATTGTGTCAATTGCTGTTTTATGAATGTAAAAGCCCGTTCCAAATTCATGGCGCTGACCGCAGTCTCCATACATTATTGTCCCGTCTCCTATTTTCATTGATCCCGTTCCCTGCCATCTTATTTCTTGGAGCGCTACCAGTTGTACCTTGTATTTTCCTAGTTCGTTTATTAGTATTTGTGCGCTTCCTGGGCGGTATAGACTTCTGACATTCCACGAACCAAAAGAGAAATCCTTGTAACTTTGCCAATTTCTGTTCCAGTAAATTCTGTCCTGTTTCCGAGGCATACCTTGAGTGTCCTGACCGGCCATTGTTTTACATGAGTGGGTTGGTAGCCCTCTGCACAACCCCCAACCTGGAGGACCAGGAGTCTTGATTTTGGGGTACTCTACCCCTAGGGATTTGCCTTCACCATGGCTTAACGAGTCTTCCCTACCCGTGCTAGTTTTGGTCCGCCCCGGGTATTTTATTTCCCCGGTACCCCCCATATCTGGAGAGCATTCCCCAATCCGCCACCCGGGGAGGCGCCCGATGGGGGACTAGCAACCCCACACGTGTCAAACAACACATAGAAAATTTTATGGGGAAGGGGAATCAAAGAGTGCGTCTTATTGGCAAAATACTTAGAAAATGTAACACATCTGCTAAAGAGTCTGCCTACATCACGCTTGTCCGTCCCACTGTGGAGTACTGCTCCGCGGTCTGGGGTTCTTACCAGATTGGATTAACGAAGTACTTCGACAAAGTTCAAAGAAGAGCAGCATGTTTTGTACTATAACGAAATAGGGGAGAGAGTGTCACTGACACGATATAGGATTTGGGGTGGATATCTTTAAAACGAAGGCGTTTTTAGTTGGGGCGGAATTCTCTCACGAAATTTCAAGCACCAACTTTCTCCTTCGAATACGAAAATATTTTGTTGAGGCCGACCTACATAGGGAGAAACCATTATCACAATAAAATAAGACAAATCAGAGCTTGCACGGAAAAAAATCTAGGTGTCAGTTTTTTCCGCGCTCTGTTCGAGATTGGAATAACACAGATTGGTAGACCTGTTGCACCTTCTAAGTTTTCTGCAGTCTTTGGTTTGCTCTACCTACAATATTATCTATGTGATCGTTCTAATTTAGGTTATTTGTAATTGTAGTTCCTAAGTACCTAGCTGAATTTACAGCCCTCAGATTTGTGTGTCTTATCGCGTAATCGAAATGTAGCTGATTTCTTTTAGTAGTCATGTGAATAACTTCGCACTTTTCTTTATTCAAAGTCAATTGCCACTTTTCGTACCATGCAGATATCTTATCTAAATCATTTTGCAAGTCGTTTTGATGATCTGATGACTTTACAAGACGGTAAATGACAGCATCATCTGCAAACAGTCTAAGACGGCTACTCAGATTGTCTCCTATGTCGTTAATATAAATCAAAAACAATAGAGGGCCTATAACACTTCCTTGGGGAACGCCGGATATTACTTCTGTTTTACTCGATGACTTTCCGTCTATTACTACGAACTGTGACATTTTTGACAGGAAATCACGAAGGCACGCAGTTTCGGTAGAAGATGCTTGTGAGGAACGGTGTCGAAATCCTTCTGGAAATCTAAAACTATGGAATCAATTTGACATCCCCTGTCGATAGCCCTTATTACTTCATGAGTACAAGGAGCTAGTTGTGTTTCATACAAACGATTTTTTCTGAATCTGTGCTGACTATATGTCAATAATAGGCTTGTAATTCAGCGGATTACTCCTAATTCCCTTTTTGGGTATTGGTGCGACTTGAGCAATTTTCCAGTCTTTAGGTACGGATCAATCTATCAGCGAGTGGTTGTATATAATTGCTAAATATGGAGCTATTTTATCAGCATACTCTGTTCAGTACCTTCTCATTAGTTCCGTGATCTACCCATCTAATTCTCAACATTCTTCTGTAGCACCACATTTCAAAATATTCCGTTCTCTTCTTGTCTAAGATAATTATCGTCCATGTTTCACTTCCATACATAGCTACACTCCATACAAATACCTTCAGAAAAACTTTCTAACACTGATATCTGTATTCGATGTTAACAAATTTCTCTTCTTCAGTAACGTTTTTCTTGCCATTGCGAGTCTAAGTTATTTATCCTCTCCTCTTCGGCAGTCATCAGTTATTCTGCTGTCCAAACGACAAAACTCATCTACTACTTTATGTGTCTCGTTTCTTAATCTAACACCGTAAACTTCACCTGATTTATTTCGACTATATTCCATTATGCTTGTTTTGCTTCTGTTGATGTTCATCTTATATCCTCTTTTCAAGAGACTGTCCGTACCCTTCAACTGCTCTTCCAATTTCTTCACTGACAGAATTACAGTCTCATTGGCAAGCCTCAATTTTTTTTATTTCTTCTATCTGAACTTTAATTCCAGCTCCAAATTTTTCTTGGTGTCCTTTACTGCTTGCTCAGATCGAATAACAATCCTGTCTGACTCCCTTCTCAGCCACTGCTTCCGTTTAATGGCCCTTGACTCTTCCTACTGCTGTACGGTTTCTGTACAAGCTGTAAATAGCCTTCTCCTGCTACCTTCAGAATTTCAAAGAGTGTTTTCCCGTCAACATTTTCAAAAGCCTTTTCTAAAGCTACAAATGCTGTAAACATAGGACCGCCTTTCGTTAAGCTATGTTCTAAGACAAGCCGTGGGTTCAGTATTACCTCGCGTGTTCCTAAATTTCTCCTGAATCCAAACTGATCTTCACCGAGGTCGGCTTCTACCAATTTTTCCATTCTTCTGTAAAGTATTCGTTTTAGCATGTTGCAACCATGGCTTATTAAACGAATAGCCAGGTAATATTCACATCAGTCAGTACCTGCTTTCTTTGAAATTGGAATTATTATATTATTCTTGAAGTCTGAGGGTATATCGCATGTCTCACACATCTTGCACACCAGATGGAAGAGTTTTGTCATGGACAGCTCTCCCAAGGCTATAAGTAGTTCAGATGGACTGCCGTCTACTCTCGTGCCTTGTTTCAGCACAGGTCTTTCAGGTATCGCAGTATGTCCAACTCATCTTCATTTACGGCCTCTTCCATTTCTATAACATGGCCTTCAGGTTCATCTCCTTTGTATAGACCATCTGTATATTCCTTGCACCTCTGAGCTTTGTCTTCTTAGCTTAGGACTGGTTCCACATCTGAGCTCTTTATATTCATACAGCTGCTTCTCTTTTCTCTAGCATTCGTATGTGAACAGAAATATATTTTGTGAATATTTTCTGGTTTTACTCCCTAACCTACAGGTAACGCTTGATTTAGTCATATAAAGAAGTATTTTCAGGTCATGAACTCTAAAAAAATCAAATGGCTCTGAGCACTATGGGACTTAACATCTCAGGTCATGAGTCACCTAGAACTTAGATTTACTTAAACCTAACTAACCTAAGGACATCACACACATCCATGCCCGAGGCAGGATTCGAACCTGCGACCGTAGTGGTCGCGCGGTTCCAGACTGAAGTGCCTTGAACCGCTCGGCCACCAGTGGCCGGCGAACTCTAAAAAGACATCTTTGGTCACATCTTCTTTCCTCTTTTCCCGATGAGTATGGAGTCGTCTTCGCCACAATTTGGCACATTTTATTTCAGTTTTTAACTTTATGGTCGGATGTCCCCGTGAGGCCACAGTCGTGAAGGTAGCCTATGGGAAGGAATTGTTGTGCGCCATTTGTCCGCGTAACGTGTAAACTTTATTCTGTATGTGATCGTATTTAACTGTTTGTGTACCATATTCTCTGAGATAGAATTTTGGGACTGGCCCAGCATTTGCCAAAATCAGCGTTGAGTAACCACTGAAAAACCATGCTCAGGCTGACCGATGTATCAGTCCACGGACGGGAATTTGCCATACGAATTCGAACCTGGTCTCACCCTCCTCCGTCTCACTTTCCTCCCTATCTAGTAGAATAGTGCGCTATGTGTTACAGCACAAAAGAATCTACAGGTGACAGTTATTCACGTATATGAATTAAATTCGCCATAACTTAAGAATGGTTTGCATTAGGACGTTCAGACTGCACGGTTGGCCACAGGCAATGATGAGAATTAGTATGAGCGGTGTGGTTCCGTTTGCTATACGGTTGCTGAGCGACAGCGATGTTCAAAACTGTAACACAATCCGGAAGTAAGTTAGTGCACAAAATCCTGCTTTTCCAACACTTCCACAATATTATGGACGGCTCAATATTGCTGCACTCCGCCGAGATAATGAGGTCCGATAAGATGTTAGGAGATATAACATGACTTTTGTCACCGTAGTGTAAATGTGTACCTGTAAAGAGACCAGTTCACCTTAAATATGGTACTAAGTAAGGAACAGTGCATTGTTTACAGTACAGTAAATTGAGAGCGTTTTTTATCATATTGTAATACACCGAATCTAGTGTCATAACTGGCAGCTTTAGTTTCGTGCCCACTCTCGGATACATTTCCGCGGAATTCTTCTGCCGGATGTGGCGCCACGCGTGGCAGCCGCCGCCAGCTGGCCAGGGCGTGGCTTTCTTCGGCCGGCTGTTAGGTGACGTGACGCGGCGCGCGTGCCAACAGCGCACAGTGGCGCATCGCGTTGCGGCGAGGAGTCGAGAAAGCAGAGTTGCGCGATAGGCGGCTCGCCCGTTCCGGCGTCCGGCCAGCGGCGGCCGGAAGTCCGACAAGGCGAGGGAAGGCAAGGCGGCCGAGTCCTGCTGGCGCGTGCCGGGCTCCCCCGCCCGCAGCTGCCTCACGGCCGCCGGCTGGACACTTGCTCAATAAACCCGTCGGCACACGGACCGTGCTGTCGAACGTTAACGTTGAGCGTGCGAGTTCAACGTGCAGCTGAACGCTCACAAGGGAACCTCCCCATCGCACACCCCTCAGATATAGTTATAAGTTGGCACAGTGGATAGGCCTTGAAAAACTGAACACACATCAATCGAGAAAACAGGAAGAAGTTGTGTGGAACTATGAAAAAATAAATAAAATATACAAACTGAGCATATGATTCCATAGACAGACAGACACTCTTTGACGTACTGGAAGAATATGGTATCGACAGAAAAACCAGGACACTTATACAACAGACGCTTACAGACACTACCTCCAAGATTAAGTTCATGGGAGAAATTTCGGAACCCTTCCACATACACACAGGTGTCCGACAAGGAGACGGGCTCTCACCAATCCTGTTCAACATGGTGTTAGACAAAATTATCAAGCAGTGGGAGGAACAAGTTAAAGGAATACAGCTGGGAAGAACACGTGAAACCAAAACAATCATAAAATGTCTGGCATTTGCAGATGATACAGCCATACTCAGCAATAATACACAGGAGGCAAAGGAAGCACTGGAATGCTTGCATGAAATAGCTGCCAAAACAGGTCTGCAGTTATCTTACGAGAAGACACAATATATGGAACGACAGACCAACAATGTACACACCATGCATACTGTATATGGATCCGTAGAAAGAGTCGAAAAATTTAAGTATTTAGGGGAGTACATACAAATGGGAGGATCAAACAAGGCGGCTAACATGGAACGAACGAAGAAACTCCAGAAGGCATACAAACTCACATGGTCACATTATAACAAGAAAAGCATATCGAGGCAGGCCAAACTTAGGCATTACAAAACAGTTGTATTATCAGAAGCATTGTACGCGTCAGAAACAACCACAATTGGAGCATCAGGCATCATAGACACAGAAAAAATAGAACGCAAAATTCTCAGAAAAATATTTGGACCAATTCACAGAGATGGCATATGGATGAAGCGACCTACCAAAGAGCTGTACCAGCACACTGACAGACTAACAGACGCGATCAGAAAACGCAGATTAACTTTCTATGGGCACATACAGAGAATGGACAACAACCGACTTACAAAGAAAATTTTTGATGTAGTAAACAGCTCAAGCAAGAAAACAAATTGGTATCATGAAATAGACGAAGACTTAAGGCAGATAGGGATCAACAGGCAAATGATAGGAGACAGGAAATACTTCAGAAACAAAGTTAGGAGTGCAAAATTTATTGTAAAGGAGAGAAAGAAGACAGGAACATTATGGACAGAGCAAAGGAAACAGGAGCACAGCCAAAGGATGAAGAGATTTTGGGAAGAGAAGAGGAAGAGAGGAAAGAAGTGAAAATTGTGTCATCATGTGATTTTCGAGTTCAAACACTGTCCATAAGGGCAACAATGAAATGAATGAATGAATGAATACAAACTGAGTAGTCCATGTGTAAGATAGGCAACATCAAGGGAATGGATGGTCAGGAGCGCCGTGGCCCGGTGGTTAGCGTGAGCAGCTGCAGAACGAGAGGTCCTTGGTTCAAGACTAGCGAAAACTGTAAATTTTTATTTTCAGTCTGTGACAAACTCTTACGTTTTCATCCCTTTTTGGGAGTGATTACGACATCCACAAGAAAACCTAAATAGGGCAAGTTAGAAGAATCTTTTTACCCATTCGCCAAGTGTACAAGTTAGGTGGGTCGACAACATATTCCTGTCATGTGACGCACATGCTGTCACCAGTGTCTTATAGAATATATCAGACGTGTTTTCCTGTGGAGGAATCGGTTGACTTATGACCTAGCGATCAAATGTTTTCGGTTCCCATTGGAGAGGCACGTCCTTTCGTCTACTAATCGCACAGTTTTGCGGTGCGGTCGCAAAACACAGACACTAAACTTATTACAGTGAACACAGACGTCAATGAACGAACGGACAGATCATAACTTTGAGAAAATAAAGAAAATAAAATTTTCACAATAGGGAGGACTTGAACCAAGGACCTCTTATTCCACAGCTGCTCGCACTAACCACGGGACCACGGCGCAGCTGAGCTAACGCTCTCCTTGATGTTGTATATCTTCCACATGGACAACTCAGTTTGTATATTTTGCTTATTTTTTCATACTTCCACACAACTTCTTCCTGTTTTCTCGACTGATCTGTGTTCAGTTTTTCAAGGCCTATCCACTGTGCCAACTTATAACTAAATCTGAGGGGGGTGCGATTGGGAGGTTCCCTTGTCAGGAACGATGCCACTTGTGCATACGGTACTTGGACCCCAACGTGGTATACTCGATCGCAACGCACTCCAGCGGCAGTCGAGGGATGTTTCCAGTTCATAAATCACACTGTTTACTCAAGAGGCGCGCGTAAAATTCCCACGTTAGCTCTATTAAAACGCACATTTCCTCCATCGTCCACGAAAAGGAAAGTACCGTGTCCAATCAATAAGGACACAGGCTTATAAAAGTTCCATTACAAACAGTGCGGTACAAATTTGGAATACTTCTCCGCATAAAATAAACACTATTTCATCATTCCGACATTTTAGTAAAACCCCAAGGTCAGTCTTACTTGATCACTGTTCCTATCCAGTAGCAGAATCTTTACAACATGTGAATTAAGAAGCGTAAAAGAAAAAGGAGCAAAATATCTTTATACAAGTAGCGCAAGCTGTCCTGTAGATTAAGCCAATCGAACAAAGTCACCCCTCAAAAAAGGTGAACTTATATTTACATAACATCAAATATTATATCATATACTTATATTAAACTAATAATAAACGATCAGAACCCAATAAAAACGCGAATGTCAGGGAAAAAAATTTGGGACTGTTCAGACGCGAACCACCACCCCATCAAAAACTAATCACTGGACAGTGACGCTACTCATGGCGCTTTTTTTCTTCTTTTTTATTTTTATTACTCTACCACTTATTTTTTTCTTTTTTTCTTTTTAAACTTAATTTGTAGTTTTTTTCTTTTTTTTCTTTCGGAACTGCAAAAAAGAATAACCCTAAGTGCCACCGCCACTTTTCATCCTATAACAAAAAAAATCTGGTCCACTTCAGGCGTTGGCTCCTGACTAAACCTATTCCAGAGAGCTACCTATATACCAGGGGAAATATGGGAAATCAAGGTTAGGGCTATCCTTACAAACAAAACAAAATCTTCCTTTTTTTGAATTTTATTTTTATTTTTATTGCTTTTATTTTTAATTTTTTTTCTCTTTTCCTTTCTTTTTCTTTTTTTTTCTTTTTGTTGTGTAACTGATCAGAGACCTTCTGCGCCCCGCTGGTAATATGTTGAGTCACGTCTTCTCGAAATTGATGTGTTCCGTTAAATTGTTCAGAAATGTTCATTGGTTCAAACAGGAAACCCTCTTCTCTCTTGGCTTAACACATTCCAGCTGCGAGGCGGGTCGTGGAAAGCACTCCCAAGGAAGTTTGAGAAAAATTGTCTGTATTTTCGGTGACGGACAACAACATAATGACGGTCATTGAGGTATGTCCAAAAATCGAGTAGAGAGTCTACAGATTGTCCAAATAGGTAGTGAATGGCATGTCCGCGAATCCAATTCACAGCATTGGTCTTTGTCCGAGGAAAATAGTCACGTTCCGGAAATAATAATGAAATGGGAGTAATCCGATCCGGAATGTCCCGCGTTAGAAAAGCCACAATACGACGAACCAAGTGCCAAACCTCCGTCGCCGGTCCGCAAACAAACCGATGTTCATCATTGTCTGGCACTCCACACGTGGAACATAGAGGTGATTGGGCGAGGTGGAACATGACGCCAGTCAACCTGGTGGAACTTTTGTTCAATCGGGCTAGGTGGACGACCTAATTGGAGGACATTGTATACTGCCTTTGTCTTGAGTAAAAGTTGTCTTGGTAAGGCGAGGCGTAGATAACTGAGTTCAAGAAAGAAGTATCGTATATAATGGAACTGGGCCGGAACATCCGAGATCATCACTGGGGCTGACAGTGAGACCGGCAAATATGCCGACAGGAGGAGACCAGTGAGGCTCGTTGGGCAACGTGTCCATACCGTCATCTGGGAGCTGACAAATAGGGCGCCACCTCTATCCGGCACGTGAAACAGGCCTATCCCATCTCGTTCACGGGGAAGAGTAAGGGTTGCATAGTTAACTTTGAACAATAGCCCAGAGCTGACGAAAGATGCCATCGCTGCCAATATGCGACGTGCCGCAGTTCAAATGGCTCTGAGCACTATGGGACTCAACTGCTGAGGTCAGTAGTCCCCTAGAACTTAGAACTAGTTAAACCTAACTAACCTAAGGACATCACAAACATCCATGCCCGAGGCAGGATTCGAACCTGCGACCGTAGCGGTCACGCGGTTCCAGACTGTAGCGCCTTTAACCGCACGGCCACTTCGGCCGGCTCGTGCCGCAGTATGCGGAAAAGGTAGAACTTGTGCTACATGGGGAACTCGGATGCGATATATATATTTACATGTCGAGCTCGTTGGAGAATATCTAGGGATCGAAGGCGATGGTCCTTAAGAGCTGCTCTGATCATTAAAAGGAGGCGTCGACAGTTGATGGTGGCTGAACGCCGGAGATCAGATGAAAAATCTATTCCGAAACAGCGAATGGTATCAACGGTGTGGTGAGAGATGTAACGCACTCCATGGGAAGTCCCGTGCCAGCCAAGAAAACACTGCTTGTAAATATTCATATTGTCTTACCCAGTGCTAAAAACGTTAACCGTAGATAACTATGTTAATAATTGAAATTTAATTATAACAAATTGTACCAAGAACAATGCGTTTTGTGTGGATCTTCAGTGTGTCGCTGCCTTCAAATAGCCTACTCTCATAATATGCAGGTTACAATAATTCTTCTGCCACTAATTTTACTGAAACGAATCACACAACTAACAACGGGTTTGCCAGTGATTCTCAATTTACTGGTGCTCAGAAACGGCATATACACATATAAGCTTGAAATGAATGCCAATATGGCACCTCACAACTTTGTACTGAAGGGAGACGGCGTGCGTGTGACGTAGGTAGCGTTGTGCCATCTCATTGGTCAACGCCAAGACCCACGCTCAGAATATCTGACATGCCAGATATTGCTCTGCACGTTCGGAAAGACTCGCGAACGTGCTGTTCCCCGTCAGAAACTCGGCATGCTCAACGCTCAACGTTCGGATGCACGGTCCGTGTGCCGACGGCTTAAGGGGCTCCGGAACGCCGTATACTTGCAATGTTAAAATAACGCTTATAAATTACATCTTTCCTCAAAAAGTATTTGAGGTAGGAAGTTGAACTTTTTACAGATTATTTATTGGAATATGGGCTACAACTTAACACAGGGATTTTACAAAATTTTAGTTCAGTTATTAAAGATGATTTTTTTCAATTGTAATGAGAATTCACAACATTTTTTTGCATTTTTTATTTATATATTCAAAAATATACAGTTTTTTGGAAAAAGGCTGTGTTAAATTATGCAGAAGGTACTGTGTAACATTTACTGAAAGTTTGAAACAAATATGTTTGGAAGATCCTTAGAAAACGTGTAATTAGTATGAGAAAATAAAAGTTTTGGGAATCGAGCGACAAAGATTGGATTAACTTTTTAGTGCATTCCAGGTCCATAGGATGGATTATCTTCATCCTCTGCAAACTCCTCCTCCAGCTTCCTCTTGTTCCTCCTCCTGTTTACCCTTGCTTGTATTTCTAGACTCTTTACAGCCCTGTCTGCAGCCCGAAGGCGTTCCTTGTGTAAAGCAAGCATCGCTCGTACCATGTTAGAACCTATCTTCATTCCCATATTTCTAAATACCTTGCACCTTACAATGTTGCCATCATTGAAAGTCGCAACAGCATCATACACACCAAAGTGAAGTGTTTCTATTCCAACAAATACAGTCTTGGGGATTCTCGACCATATAACACTATTTACACTTTCATTGGGGTTTTGAGTTTTTCCGTGAATACACTTTTTCAACAGTTCAGGTGCTGCTAAGTCTCTGAAAATAGGTTTTATCACCTCCATTATTGCATGAGGCAGACTATGCTTATGAGTGTACACTTCACCAGTTAGCAATCTTTTGTTATATTTACACCAACTGTCTTCTTCTTTGGGTCACGCCCATGTAGAACACATTTCAAAAAAAATTTAAAAATAGTTGTAGTCTTCGGAATTGAATAAATTATATATCTATTAAAAGGTAATAGTCTGCAGATTCAGAAAACGCAAAAAAGTAAAAATTGAACTTTTCATGATTTTGAGCCTTTCCGGAGCCCCTTAAGGCACGGCACTAACGCTCCAGGTGTTCACCGCTGTCCACCGTTTATAACCAGCCACTGGGTTATGTAACTATGTAACTGACTAAAACTATAAAATTTTGGGACTAAATCCCCCAGCTATCATTCAGACGTGTAATACCCTAATTTGACGTACCCTCACTGAATAAATCGCCTCTCCTCCGAAGTTTTACCGCACCCTCAAAATCTTTAATCGTTGTGCATTGTCTCTTTCTCTCGCTTCGCGCATTCCTCTGCCTTCCGGCTGCGAGGTGTCTGTCATCATCGCAAACCAGTGCGATGTCCAGCGTGCCGGCCGGCCGCACACAGCTGTGACTGCTGCAGTGATGGAAAGTGCGGACACTCTCATTCGAGGCGATGGACGGATCGCAGTCAAACAAATCGCTGCACAGCTGGACGTCTCTGTCGGTAGTGCTGAGAAGGTCGTCCTCAATTGGGGGTACTCAAAAGTATGTGCCCATTTGGTTCCTCGAACACTAACAGAAGACCACGAAGAGCAATGAAGGACGAATTCTGAAGGAAGCAAAACGTGGGTAATGGGAAGGGTATTGTACGAGACGTTGGTTGCGGCATCGACCAGTAGAACTGTACCATGCTGGCATAGACTCTGCCAGTAAGGTGGCCTTAGGCCGTCGCAGTGAATAGAGATTATGTTGAAAAACGGTTTTCTATAGCCAAAGAGTGGGGAATAAAGTTGTGTATTGGAATACTGAATGAAACCAAAGGGCTTGTAGAAAATAGAAATAGCATTACTTACGCCAAATGCAAAGCTCGTGACCACATCGGTGGACCATAGGCGACCGTGAAACCCTGACCTTGTCAGATGAGCCCCGATCACAGTTGATAAGAGCCGATGGTAGAGTTCGAGTGTGGCACAGACCCCACGAAGCCACGGGTACAGCTTATCAACAAGACACTTTGCAAGCTAGTGGTGGCTCCATAATGGTGTGGGCTGTGTTTACGTGGAATGAATTGGGTCCGCTGGTCCAACTAAACCGGTCATTTACTGTGAACGGTTATGTTCGGCCACCATCTGCAGCCATTCATGGACTCCATGTTTCCAGTTTTTATGTACGAGAACACACCGTGTCACTATGCCATAATTGTTCGTGATTCGTTTCAATAACATTTTGGACATTTCGAGTGAATGATTCGGCCACCCAGATCAAATGGCTCTGAGCACCATGAGACTCAACTGCTGTGGTCATAAGTCCCCTAGAACTTAGAACTACTTAAACCTAACTAACCTAAGGACAGCACACAACACCCAGCCATCACGAGGCAGAGAAAATCCCTGACCCCGCCGGGAATCGAACCCGGGAACCCGGGCGTGGGAAGCGAGAACGCTACCGCACGACCACGAGATGCGGGCCCACCCAGATCACCTGACATGTATCCCATCGAACATTTATGGAACATAATCGAGAGATCAGTTCTTGGACAAAATCCTGCACCGGCAACAATTCCGGTTACGGAGGCAACATAGTTCAATATTCCTACAGGAGATTTCCAAAGTCTTGTTGAATCCATGCCACATCGAGATGCTGTTCTACGCGAGGCAAAAGAAGGTCCGACATGACATTAGAAGATACCGCATGACATTTGTCATCTCAGTGCGCAGTTCTCTGTCCCATAGTAGGGGACAGCCTGTTACCGGCTGGGATCCGTTTTTCGGCCTTTACTTTGCGGTACTAAGGTATACATTTAATTTAAATAAAATAGTGAAGAATTCATGACTGTGATATGAGTTTTCTGCTCTGTGTGAATGATGGGAGGGAGTTCCCGGTAACTGCTGGTAACTGTAGGTAGGAAATACATACGAAGGTTGGACCTATAATAGTGACAACTATTTATTTACAGCTCGTACAAAATAGATACGTATTTCAAAGCTTTATTCAAAGTTTTACTGACCTTCAAAGTAGTCACCAGCATTGTGTATAACCCGCTGCCAGCGATGTGGAAGTCGTAGGATACTCTTAGCAGTTCCATTTGTGTTGACAGTTCGAGCGGCGTGGCCTATTGCCCGACGAATTTATAGCATTTCTGAAGCGAATGCCGTGAAGTGTTTCCTTCACTTTAGAAATCGAGTTGAACTCACGAGGGCTTAAGTCAGGGTCGTTCAGTAGGTGGTATAGCACTTAGCAGCCCCATCAGTCAAACAAATCAGTAACAGCTTGCACTGTACGTGCTTGAGCATTGTCCGGCAAAATGATGGTCAGGTCCTGCAGAAAGTGTCATCACTTCTGTCTCTATGCTGCTCATTTTTGGAACACAACCTACGTCCAGCTTACGAGCTGTTGTGTTGCTTTCATCTATGCATCACGATCAGAAAATTAGTGCTCAACAGAAAAAACCTGAAATGATCATTGATTACAGTGCCACAAAAGGAGGAGTGCACGCACTGGACCAAATGTGCGCCAACTATTCGCTATCATGGCGAACACGCAGATGGCCAACGTCTGTATTTTATTTTATGCCATTCTAAACATAGTAGGAGTCAATGCTGCTGTCTTGCTTCAGTGCACCAAACAACTTGATGAAACAAATGATTTAGAAATAAGAGAATTGCTACAAAAGCTTGGAATGGATTTAGTAAAGCTCCATATACAACGTAGAGATGTCCGACCCCTTTCTCGTGAACTGAGAGACGTTGTTGTTAAACTTGGTGGTACTCCTCTTACCACAACATCTTCAGAGCCAGAACCCATGTGGAAAGCAAGATGCTACATGTGTGCAAGAAATGTGGACAAGAAAACCAAAATAGTGTGTGAAAAATGCTCAAAACATGTTTGCCCCAACCACGGATTTTCAGTGTGCCAAAATTGTTTGTAATCATATCTCAAATATGTAAAAATGTTTATAATATTCAGTGATAAAAGTGGAATTATTGGGGTACTCCGAGACCCCACTAGAGTATTAGTGAATGAGCATTTCACTAGAGTAGTTAAGGGTTAAGGTCTTGCGTGAGTGGATAATGTTCATGGAATGTAGACCTAATGTTTGGCAGCTAGGTAATTTTAATAGCTAATTTTCGGATAGATAGTAGACGTGGATTCCTGATTAGTATCTTATCGAGACTTAGATCGAGGTATTTAGTAACATGGATTGGATAAATGTCAACCAACAATCCTGTTAGATAAAGGGCTTGGGAGTGGTATGCGCTAGTGGGTTTTTGAATATTTACTTTCTGGTGTTGTGTGGGATTTTTCAGAACTGATGTTTAGGTATCGTGATTATGTTAGGATGTGAAAGTACTGAGGCGGAGATATTGAATCGATATCTGACGCCGAATATGTAAAAATTTATTTATGCAGACAAAATAAGGATATTTGTATCCTTTCTATTGCAATGGATACAATAATACACTCCAACTGACAGCAGTAATGAGAGATGCAGGAGGAGAAGAACAGAAACGCAGTAGGTTGCGCGTACTTACTCTACGAGAAGGTGATTAGCCGTAATGTGAACGGTTTCACGAACGTAGTTCTATACTGTTTGCTTGTCTGCTCGGAGATGTTGACACTGCTGAAACAGTGAGTGGTACGGACAAGCAGAGCACTTTGCGGAAAGTAAGATAAACTGGTTAAATTCTGAAAAACTGTACGATACTTGAATTAAAATGGCAGTGCTAGCGATATTTATGAGTTGACTGAAATAACGAAATATCCCAACAACGTAAACGTAGCTGACATTCACAGTTTCTCTCCGCACTGCTGTTAGCCGTCAATATCCAGGCAGTACTCGCGGCAGCACAAGAAACGAACATAATCAAAAGATTCTTCATTTGTGTGGCCATGTTATCCTTAGTCGCTTTACAATTCTTGAGGGTATTTTTGTTCTGTCGTTGCAACTACCAAATTGCGTGGTTTTTTCACCAGATGCGTTTCGCTTTATTGAGGTAAAGTATCAATAGTGGTGGTGATTTCTGGCTTACATCGGGAAATGCTGTCTGCTAGCATATCGTTGATGTTTTTCTTCTTTAGACACTGGTGGTTCTGGTCTAATTTTTAGTTTTCTCCAGTACTACTCATTTCTTATGTTTTTCACACCACACTTTTTCGCACACCCCTGTTTACTGTTTGACTTTATGCTTCTAACCACAACACATACTTAGAAGTATAAAAACAAACCGTAAACAGTGGTGTGCGAAAAAGTGTGGTGTGGAAAACATAACAAATGCGTTGTGCTGCAGAACAACTAAAAATTAGACCACAGTTACCAGTCTCTAAAGAAGAAAAACATCAACGATGTGCTAGCAGACGGCATTTCCCGATGTAAGCGAAAAATCGAGCGAAAATCACCACCAGTGGTAAAAAAACACGCATTTTTGTAGTTGCAACAACAGAACAAAAATACCCTCAAAAATCGAAGGAATAATTTCCCCAGTTACTACAGTATAGCTGTTTATATCGCTAAATTCTTCAGGTCCTCTTCTTTTTCTTGTACCTTTGTCCTGCATCGGCGCAGGGTTGGCATGGTTATGAACGGATTTGGCATGGTTAGTTTAAGGAGTGGTCGGATGCCCATCATGTGGCCACGACTTCACCATCCACGCCCCCCTCCCCTATCCCCAGCCCACCCAGGACGGCATATGTGTACTCAAACCATCTGCATGTGTTGTTATTCATGTGAAAGTAAGCTAAAGTTATCGAAGCGTTTGCGAATCGTCTAACTGATTGTGAGGTGGGAATTGTGTACCGGCTCAGTATTCACCTTTTGCTGTAGGGAAGCTGGGTAAAAACCATTTCCAGGCAGGCCGGCACACAAATCCTCCTTGTTAATGCGGATTCGGCCTTGTGTCGACGCAACTCCCCGCCCCGGATGTGATCCTATAACGCGCACGTAGACCAGGGCGGGTTTATGAGAAGTGGGTACTAAAATAAAAAATTAAAATTTGCAACTAATTCGATAGTTATCACATGGGCTCCAGTTGCTAATAAGCCATACACAATTGTAACTGTTGTTTATTTGCCCTAGGCAGCCCAAGGTTAGTATACACTGAAGGAAGAAAAATGGTAATACCAAAAATTAATTCATATAGAGCAACGAAATTTTGGGAATAACCAGGGTAGCCGAGCGCGCTAACGCGCCGCTTCCTGGACTCGGGTAGGGGGGTCGGCTCCGGATCGAATCCGCCCGGCGGATTAACCACTAGGGCCGGTGTGCCAGCCAGCCTGGATGTGGTTTCTAGGCGGTTTTCCACATTCCGCTAGGTGAATACCGGGCTGGTCGCCACGTTCCGCCTCAGTTAGACGCGTCGCAGACGTATGAAACACGTCCGCACTATTTCATGATTTACACTAGTCTCAGACAGTTGGGGTACATTGATTCCGTCCTGGTGGGTACGGGGTGGCGGCAGGAAGGGCGTCCATCAATCCCTAACACTAACACTGCGAAATCCGTTGTAACCACGCCGACCCTGCGATCGCTGCGGGACTATGGCGTAAGCGAAAGAAAGAAAGAAATTTTGGGAATACATTTGTCTAGGTAACATATTTAAGTGAATAACAATTGCAAGATCGCAGGTTAATGTAAGTGCGAGGTAAGCCATTGCAAATGTGAAATGCTGGTTTAACTACCAGAATGCTTAATACAAACATGCAAACGTGCTTGACTTGCGTTGTATAAGTGCCGGATGCCATCAGTGGGTAGGATGAAGTTCGATGCTTGTTGCACTTGGTCAGTCAATACAGGGACTGTTAATGGCCGGCTGAGGTGGCCGTGCGTTTCTAGGCGCTGCAGTCTGGAACCGCGTGACCGCTACGGTCGCAGGTTCGAATCCTGCCTCGGGCATGGATGTGTGTGATGTCCTTAGGTTAGTTAGGTTTAAGTAGTTCTAAGTTCTAGGGGACTGATGACCATAGATGTTAAGTCCCATAGTGCTCAGAGCCATTTGAAGCAACCCTCCGTCTAATAGGCGCTGTTCATGCATGGTAGGTTACATCTTTGCGCGGGTTTAATGACATCTATGGACAGTCAAAGGGACTGTCAACGACTTTCTTCAAGGAGTTCTGGGAACTGGGGTGATGCAAAAATTTTTTTGATGTGGGTAGTTCACCTACACGGAATATATAGATGGAAACTAAATTACTGCACATTAACTGTGGTTAGGGAATAGAAGAAAGAGTAGAATAGGCTTAATGTGTACGACTAATGCGTGTATGGAAAATAATACCGAGCTTTAAACACACATACTTTATCTCGTCAAGAATACATTAATCGCATTACAAACGTAAGTAACCAGAGAGTGTAGTAGGGCTATTCGTATGAAAATAAAATTTTTGTGTAGGAAGTCGTGACATTCCGGTAGAAGGAAGAAATAAAGCCGGCCGAAGTGGCCGTGCGGTTCTAGGCGCTGCAGTCTGGAACCGCGAGACCGCTACGGTCGCCGGTTCGAATCCTGCCTCGGGCATGGATGTGTGTGATGTCCTTAGGTTAGTTAGGTTTAACTTGTTCTAGGGGACTAATGACCCCAGAAGCTGAGTCCCATAGTGCTCAGAGCCATTTGAACCATTTTTGAAGAAATAAAATTAAAGCTCTGAAGTTTTACAGTGTGTAATTTCGCGGAATAATTACTATCTTCAGCTGTTTGTCGATTCAGTTTCTTTCTGTATTTCCTTGATGCTCACCCATGATTATATACTCGATGGTATTACAATTCGGTACAAGCCCCACACATCGGTGCAAAAATGCTCGGATAAGACCCACAAACTTTCGTAGACAAACTCCTTTGCCGACTGATGGCATTGGGCATTATCGTACGAATGAATTGAGATTTGTCTCATTTACTACCTATGGCTGATGCAACGAAGGGAAGAAAGCCTTTAAAAACTTTTAAGCTCAGTAAACATTTGGACGGAGCAAGGAGGACGTCAAAAGCAGACTAGCACTGGCAAAAATGGAATTACTGCCAAGATAAGTCTACCAGTATCAAACATAGGGCTTAATTTGAGGAAGATATTTCTGAGAATGTACGTTTGGAGCACAGCATTGTATGATAGTGAAACATGGGCTGTGGGAAAACCGGAGCAGAAGAGAATCGAAGCATTTGAGATGTGGTGCTAGAGGCGAATTTTGAAAATTAGCTGGACTGATAAGTTAAGGACTGAGGAATGCGCAGAATCGGAGAGGACAGGAATATGTGGAAAACACTGACAAGGAGAAGGGAGAGGATGATAAGACATCTGTTAAGAGATCAGGGAGTGGCTTCCATGTGACTAGAGGGAGCTGTAGAGGGCGAAACCTGTAGATAAAGACATAGACTGGAATACATCCAGCACATAGTTGATGATGTAGGTTGCAAGTGCTACTCTGAGATGAAGAGATTGGCACAGCAGAATGATTCCTGGCGGGTCGCATCAAACCAGTCATAGGACGACTCAAAGAGGAAATAAAACACATGTGGAACAAAACCCGAAGATTGCTCTAAAAGATGAGTTAGAGCGCAGGACATCCTCACTCTTAAGCCTTATATGATGCAATCAGTGAGACACGTATACACACTCTGATGTCAGTTTTGATGGTACAGATTCATTTTCACATTCCGCAAAGCTTTAGTGCGAGGTAAATGTTGTTTGATAAAGTTTCGGGAGAACTACCAGAATTCTGCAACTGTGTCCGTATCCAACACATGTCTTAATTTTGCTACTACACCTTTTCACCGCAACTAGAGTGCCCTGTCAGTTACATCATAGTGGGTTTTCGCCGTCTTCCAACAGACGCAGCAAAGGAAATTCGTTGAGATTCTTGGCGTGGTTTGACGAGAGCCGCATAATCGAAGACCAGTATCTCGTCTAAGGAGACAGTAGACCTCCGTGACAGATGGATGTGGATGAGATACTACTCAAGTCCTCATGCCTCGAGAAGACTATATTAATAAGGGCAATCTTTCATTGTATGACTCCATGTATTGCAAAGTCGACAAGAATCTTACTAACAGTGTCGCGAAAAACAACAGAGCTTCAGTGTAACAGTTCTCTTCCAAAGGCCACTAAGAGACTGAGACAAAATACTGCAGATCCATCTAGGCTGTATGGACTGCCCAAGATCCATAAAGAAAGTGTGCGTATGATTTTGCCAAATACTTGGTTTCTTTACTCAAATTTCTTGAGAGGACAGCCACAGCTCGGAGACATTCTAATAATAAATAGCACTCATCATTCAGTAGCCATTCAGGACCATTGTAGGCTACTGAGCACATCATATAAGACATTCTAGAGATGTTATCAGCTGATTTCAGTCACTTAAGCAGGAAACAAACGATTTGATGGTTAGTTTTGACGTCGTTTCGCTTTTTACAAATGTCCGTCTGATAGTCACTACATCTCACTGTCAATAAGTTTTTGGGCTGACGTTACAGATTTCTTCGAGCACATTATCTCCCCGACATATTTAATAGTAAGTTCTTTGAACAATCTGATACCGCCCCTTATAGACGTCTTGGTGAGACGTAAGAGCGATAGCACAATTGTGCATTCGGTGTTTCGAAAGCCCACTCGTACAGACCGATAACCTGCAAACGAAACACGACTGTCTGCAATATGTGTTCCTGAACAGTGAATATTCATTCCAGCAAGTACAAGCCGGCCGAAGTGGCCGTGCGGTTAAAGGCGCTGCAGTCTGGAACCGCAAGACCGCTACGGTCGCAGGTTCGAATCCTGCCTAGGGCATGGATGTTTGTGATGTCCTTAGGTTAGTTAGGTTTAACTAGTTCTAAGTTCTAGGGGACTAATGACCTCAGCAGTTGAGTCCCATAGTGCTCAGAGCCATTTGAACCAGCAAGTACATACTGTGCCGGCGGGGTCTTAAATGAGTGAGTGCAGTGCATTTTCGTCAGTATACACATTAAGATGGTCAGAAGACTCCGCTCAGAAATATCGTGGCAGCAAAGTCTAGACATGGGCAGTTCGCTCTAAATTTTGTGGAAGAACGTTTACATTTGCACTACCGCTTTGTGGTATGTGGAAATGAATCTTTATCTCCAAAACTGAGGTCAGAATGTGTAAGGTATGTCTGACTGATTACATCACGTAAGGCTTAACAATGAGAATGTGCTATTCTCTTACATATCATTGAAGGTAACGTGCAGAGCTTATATCATATGCTTACTGACTTTCAAATGTTTATAATCGGCCTTGTTCCCTTTTTTTGGATCACACATAGGTAATAAATGTGGGAGACCTCGATTCTTTGGTACGATACTGGCAAAATGCGATCAATCGACAAAGGAAATTGCGTTCAAAAAGTATTTGCCTCCCATAACAGCATTCTGCGTAGGTATGACACTTATGCCAAATAGAAGTAACATCGAATATAAAAAACTGCAGCTGGTTTGTTTGACTCATTGGGAGCATCACGGTAATGCAGAGAAAAACGGGCAGACAGTTTGAGATAGAAGTTAATTATCCCGCGTATGTCTTACGTCAGAATTTCAAGAACAAGTATAAAATGAGAAATCTAAGATTATTCAACATCCCCTTTCCCGTTTGCACCACAATAGAGAGAAAAAAAAGAATGCGAGACTCATTACGGCTCTTACAGAGACATTTAAGCTGTCATTCTTCACTTGCTCCATACTCAAATGAAATGGGAAGGAATCATAGATACAGGTGCAGATACGCGAGCACTGGACACTAAAGAATTTAAATAACGATTTTGTAACATCCCAACAAATTTGCCACTTTTAGGTTAGTTTTTGACATTCAGTAAAATAATTATCCAAATCTACGAGGGGCGTTGAATAGGTAATGCAGAACATTTTTTTTCTCTACCGATTTCGGTTGAAGAAGCACGGAATTTGTTGTGGGACATCGTGGAATATTCTCACTTCCTTAAGGGAGAACGTTGATGAAAATGACCAAAAATGTCAATTTTCGATTTATTTTTTATTTGTTAGTACAACTCATGGACAATAAGTTCCCAAAGTTTCAATGTTAAAATCGCATCCGTAGTGCCTGGAAATTAATTAAAAGTGTGACACGGCCGTATTAGCTGGTGTAAATATCTACAAGCTCAGAGAGATAACAACCTCCACATTAACAAGGAGAGGCTTTCAAATTGTATCCTGGATCTTGTCAAACCCACATACAGGTTTCTGGCCGATCCTGCACTTCCCAAAAAGTGTGTTCATCGCAAAACCTAAAATCCAAATGAGTCTCTAAATTCACTCATATGGGAACGATGCCCTAAAAACTCATTTGCATCCGCTGCAGTTGTCAGAATTTCAACATACGATGCAGTTATTGTATTTAATGATGGGAACGTCGGGAGGATGAAGGTATTAGAAAGAATGGGCTTCAAGATAGGAAGTTTTACTCAAAACATCCTGAGAAAAATAGATTTACAGCGCGTCTCTGCAGCTGAAAAGTCAGTTGAAGACCTGGTAAAGGAGAGAAGATAGACAACAAGAAACCAGAAGAGAAGCCTTGAAGGGAAAGACGACCCAGAGTACAAATGTGGTGCCTTCTGAAGAAGTGACATAAGGGAGAAGTTAGGTTGAACTTTATATTGTGTTTCCTGAAAAGTTTGTTTTTTAAAGTTTATGTACCTTTTCTTCAGATTCTATGAATGCTAGAATTATGAAATTTTGTACACATATTTCTGTAAACCTAATAAACGTTGTGTCAAAAGCAAATTTTGAAATTCTGATTGCAAGCTGAGATATGGGCAAAGTGCTTGGAATTTTGCATGAATTTAAAATTGTACTTGTGGAATTATAATTGAAACATTATGAAAATTCTCCTATTTGACCTATTTCAAAATCCTTATGAGAGAACCTTACAACATTTTTGTAGAAGTCTCCTGAATACTTTCTGAGAAAAAGGAACATACATTATTTTTTGAAAATAAAACTTCAAATTTCATTCAAAAGAAGTTCAATATATATAATCAAAGGCTTTTATACATAAATGTGCTACTTTAACGTAAAGCGTGGTACAAAATTTCATTGTCATATCTCAAAAACTGTGGAATTGGTGCATTTTTGAAATAGTGTGTGTTTTTTATCAATGTCCCCCCTTAAGTAGAAATGGACTGTAACTTAGTTATGTTCCAAGCAGAGAGCTGTCTTTGAGTTTCTTGTGGCGGAAAAAGAGAGCATCGTAGATGTTTTTAGGGGCTTGTAGAATGTCTATGGAGACGTGGCAATGAACAAAATCACGAAGAGTTGTTGGGCGAGGCGTCTGTCATCATCGCAACAAGGTCGCTCAACCGTGTCAGATCTCCTGCCTATTAGCCCGCCGCACAGAGCTGTGACTCCTGCAATTTTGGAACGTGCGGACACTCTCATTCGAGGTGATCGACGAATCAGACACCTCGTTGGGCAGCTGAACGTCTCTGTTGGTATTGCTGACACACTCGTCCATCAGTTGGTGTACTCAAAGGTTTGTGCTGGCTGGGTTCTTCGCCAAGAGCAAAGAAGGACTATCTGTATGGAACTGCCTGTGTGTTACAAGGACGATCGTCGCATGGATGAAACATGGATTCATTACTGTGAACCAGAAACAAAACTGCAATCCGTGGTGTGGCGCCACTTCATCTCTCCACCGGAGAACACGTTTAAAGCCGCACCCTCAGCGGGTAAAGTCTTGGCGACGGTCTGCCTGGAATCTGAAGTTTCCTGCTTTATTTCCGCACTTACAGTGCTACGATCAACTCTTAAGTGTATTGTGCCACCCTGAGAAAACTCACGAAACGACTTCAGTGTGTTCATCGCCACAAAAATGCAAAGGAACTTCTCCTTCTTCATGAGATCGCAAAGCCTCAACACAAGTCTGTGGACTCGGGAGGAACTCACAAAACTTCATTGAACTGTTCTTCTTCATCCACCCTACAGCCCGGATCTCGCACCTTCAGATTTCCTTCTGTTTGTTCCAATGAAGAATGCACTCCACGGGAAACAGTACATGATTATGGGGGGAGGGGGGGGGGGTTGTTGATGCAGCAAGACGTAGGTTTTGACGTTCACAAGTAGAGTGGTACCATGCGGCCATACGAGGTGCTATCAAAAATTTTCAGGACTGGTGCTGCCATCTGTTGAAAACCTTACCTTTGGACTAATGGTCACCATCACCCTCCCATCAGCACGTACACACCAGTCCCAGAGCTTCTGCCACTGCTCAAACGTTTTCTGGAAGTCCTGTTCTTTGAGGGTGTTTATCACCGCCAGCGACGCTTTTTGAATCCTCTCTAGACTGTCGAACAAACGGCCTTTCTACTTGAGTTTCAGTTTTTGGAATAGCGCGAAGTCGCAAGGTGCCAGATCTGGCGAGTATGGTGGGTGGGGTACAACCACCATGTTGTTTTTTGCCAAAAAGGTCCTGGTGAGCAAGGACGTGTGAGAGGGCGCGTTGTCGTGATGCAGCAGTCAGTTCCCTTGACGCCAAAGTTCGGGCCGTCGTCGCCGCACGTTTCCACGGAGCCGTCGCAAAACATCACAGTAGTGCGCGGAATTCACTGTTTGGTTGGGTGGGACGTATTCTTTGTGCACAATTTCCTTGGTATCAAAGAAAACGATGATCATGCTCTTCATTTTTCTCTTCATCTGTCTCGCTTTTTTTGGGTCATGGAGAGCTCGGGTTCTTCCACTGGGATGACTGTTGCTTTGTCTCTGGGTCATAACCGTAAATCCAGCTCTCGTCACTGTTGACAACCTGTCAAAAGAAGATTGGATCGTCAGATGCGGCCTGACAAAGGTCCATGCACACTTCAACACGCTGTACCTTCTGATTGGCAGTCAAGATCCTTGACACGATGCTTGCCCAGTTCATCAGTCAACATTCGTTGACATGTCCCACAGCCAACACCCACTTCAACCGCAAGGTCTTGAATGGTTCAACGTCGATCCGCACGAATCAATTGTTGAAGTTTGTCAACAATGTCTGGCGTTGAGCGGCTAACGGGCCTTCCAGTGGGAGCATCATCTTCGACGTCTGTACGGCCGGCCCTGAACCGGGCATGCCACTCAAATACATGTGTATGGCTCACGCTCTGTCCCCTAAATACTTGTTGAATCATTGCATAAGTCTCCATACCACTTTTCCTGAGATTCGCACAGAATTTGATACACACACACACACACACACTGTTCTGTTCGCGGATCCATCGTAAAATCGCCACACACCAAAAAGAGAGAACTACATAAATCACTGTGGACATGCAACACGTCCTGCCACCTGAATGACACTCCGCACACTGACTCATCAGATATGCAGCTCTCGCCACCTAGCGGTGCAAAGATCTACTACTCCTACTTTTCAGATAGCAGCACCAGTCCAGAAAACTTTGGATTCCACCTAGTGCGGGCGCTCACCAGAAAGAAGTGTTATGCTGCTTATTGATCTCCCCTCGTGTTTCCTTACTATAAGATGGTGACACGTTTTCCAACCATGGAATGTGAGCAGTTAATTGTGCGGTTGGTGAAGAAAGCTATTCATCTCAATTATTCCGTTATTTGGCGCGTAGTGTTAATTACAAAATGCAGTTTACGGTTGAAATGTCTTTCATAATATATGCAACAAGGATATTCAAATTATTTGCAAAAGTATAAACGTTGTTGGGTTACGTATTTAAATTGTGAAAGGTCAGTCAAATATACACTGAAATACAAAAGGGAGCATTAATTGTTTACGTTATTGTTATTCTGATCCATGCAATGGCTGCACAACTAAATCTTTTCAGAACCCAGCTAGGCGACTATGTATGACACAGTGAGAAAATTATTCACCGTATCTCGTGCATCTATACTCAGCGAAAATGGGCAACCAGTCTTACAATCCTAGTTGCACGTTCCCTATGTAACCGAATTTTAAAACGCCGTTATAGTCTACTGATTAAAGTGTATAATCTTATGTTACATATTTTGAAGAATCAGTGACATATTAAAGTTATCTTGAGGCAGGTGATTCACAGCACACAAATTACCTAGAACATATTCATATATAAAGTGAAAGCACTTAGCGGTTCCAGTGAACATTATACGCCACTTAAAACTTTTTCGAAACTAGTTCGCCCTGACTTGCGCTCCCACCTACATAAAATAATGAAAGAAAAAATTTTATTGCTTACTACGTTTTATGAAGTTCATGCTATAAAACTACAGTATCGTCCATGATGTTTTAGTTTCTTCTTTGCTACCATGACTATTCACAACATATTTCGTAGACATGATCCGGATGTAGCACTGAATGTTGTAATGTACCTAAACTAGGATACCTGAAGGACTGTATATTTCCTAATTGTTTGTCTCTCTCTTCCTCATTTTTTACAGGAAGATAAACCTAACAATATTATATTACATGTGGTATAGAACCAATGTTATCTCATTAATTTCAATTTCTTAATTTTAATTTGTTAATAGTTTTCTCTTATCAATCACTTCTCTTGTTTCGGACACCTCCATGATAGGATGTTTTATGGAGACGCCTCGTCTTTTGTGTGAAGCAAAAAGTGTAAAATCGTATCGCAATACAGTGTTTATTACAAGTTTGGAGAGGAGTTTTATTTAATAGGAGGAAAAACCTACAACCGTTAAGATTCCTCCTACAAAAATTTTATGTCACGAAGACGATGCCTTATCAACGTGAAACAGTCAGAAGAAATTTATCTATCTAGTAAGAGGCAGGCCGCAGAAGAATATTCCGTAGCTGCTGCTATTAAGAAGAAACGAGGTAAAGCAATAACTTTCGCGGAGTGTTTCAGGTGAACGTAACAACAGCAGTTGTTCGACATGGCCGGCCGCGGTGGCCGAACTGCTCTAGGTGCTCCAGTCTGAATGTCCTTAGGTTAGTTAGGTTTAAGTAATTCTAAGATCTAGGGCACTGATGACCTCAGATGTCAAGCCCCATAGTGCTCAGAGCCATTTGAACCATTTGTTCGATCTGCCGTCCTCCCCAACTATCTTCAACGACCTATCATTATTTATTGAAATTGTAAAAATAACTAAATCCCGTCGCCCCATTTTCAATGTACCAGATAAATTGTATCATAGTACGAGGCCTGGTTCGGAAGATGTGGCGCCATAAACACTGTGATGCGTTAAAAACTACATTATCTTCAGGGCCGGTGGCAGTGGGAGGACTATGGGGGCTATAGACCCCCCCCCCCCCCTTTCACCAATGGAGTATCATATTGCACTGGATAAAATGACTTCAGAAATTAGCGAATATATTACTTCAACAGATTCAGTCATTTTTTTTATAATTGTGTAGTAATATAGCTTGCAATGTATTTCAAACACATTTTAACAAAAGAATAAGAGCGGCAAATAGCTTACTATCTAAACCAATAAATATCGTTTAACTTAAAATTGGCGTCTTATTATTTATTAATATACATTGGACCTATATTAATGTACCAGTAACACGTACAATAATCAAGAAAGATAAATATGCCGGGTATGCGTACCAACACTTAACTTGTAGACCCCAGACAAATACTTCGAAATCATCGGATATCTGGATCAAATCATTATTTTCTCGGGCACACACATCTTGTAGACACGTTTCTACCCTGAACTCTCAAACAGTTACCAAAAACTAATTTAAGCAAGACCAAATTTTACTAATTTGTCGGTGGACGACCCCCAACTCTCCTTTTGTTAAGCGATATTCCATTCCCCCTCCCCCCCACGCCCACCCACCATTAGCCCCCACCCCCTTCCTTGAACAACTTATAAAATCGCCCATGATTATCTTCAACAATAAAGGTTTCATTTAACGCATTAACTCGCGTGTAAAGTAATTGGAAATTTGAAGCTGTTTTATACAGGGTGATTCAAAAAGAATATCACAACTTTAAAAATGTGTATTTAATGAAAGGAACATAATATAACCTTCTGTTGTACATCATTACAAAGAGTATTTAAAAAGGTTTTTTTTCACTCAAAAACAAGTTCAGAGATGTTCAATATGGCCCCCTCCAGACACTCGAGCAATATCAACCCGATACTCCAACTCGTTCCACACTCTCTGTAGCATATCAGGCGTAACAGTTTGGATAGCTGCTGTTATTTCTCGTTTCAAATCATCAATGGTGGCTGGGAGAGGTGGCCGAAACACCATATCCTTAACATACCCCCATAAGAAAAAATCGCAGAGGGTAAGATCAGGGCTTCTTGGAGGACAGTGATGAAGTGCTCTGTCCCGGGCTTCCCTTGCACAAACACCCATCCTCTGTAAACTGTTTATACCAACGTTTAATACACCACCTATCAGGAGGTTTAACACCATACATCGTTCGAAATGCACGCTGAACAACTGTCGTCGATTCACTTCTGCCGTACTCAATAACACAAAAAGCTTTCTGTTGAGCGGTCGCCATCTTAGCATCAACTGACGCTGACGCCTAGTCAACAGCGCCTCAAGCGAACAAATGTACAACTAAATGAAACTTTATAGCTCCCTTAATTCGCCGACAGATAGTGCTTAGCTCTGCCTTTTGTCGTTGCAGAGTTTTAAATTCCTAAAGTTGCGGTATTCTTTTTGAATCACCCCGTATAATGAAGAGCCAATGAAACTGGTACATCTACCTAATATCGTGCAGGGCTCCCGCTAACACTCAGACGTGCCGCAACACGACGTGGCACGGACTCGACTAATGTATGAAATAGTGCTAGAGGGAATTGACACCGTAAATCCACCAGGGCTGTCAATAAATTCATAATAGTACGAGGAGGTAGAGGTCTCTTCTCAACAGCACGTTGCAAGACATCCCAGATATTCTCAATAATGTTCACGCCTGGGGAATTTGGAGGCTAACACAAGTGTTTAAACTCAGAAGAGTTCGCACGTTGACACTCGTTGATGGTCCAGCATTGAAGTCTGCAGCAATTCGCGGAAGGGTTGCCCTTCTGTCACGTCGAACGATTCTCTTCAGTCGTCGTTGGTCCCGTTCTTGCAGGATCTTTTTCCGGCCGCAGCGCTGTCGGAGATTTGATGTTTTAGCGGATTCTTGATATTCACGGTACACTCGTGAAATGGTAGTACGGGAAAATCCCCACTTCATCGCTACCTCGGAATTGTTGTGTCCCATCGCCCGTGCGCCGACTATTACACCACGTTCAAATTCACTTAAATCTTGATAACCTGCCATTGTAGCAGCAGTAACCGATCTAACAAGTGTGCCAGACACTAGTGGTCTTATAAAGGTGTTGCCACCTATAGCGTCCCCAGTGAAATAATACGAAAAGACTTTAAAAAAACAGTGTTTATAAAGAAGATACATTTAAAAATTGAATAATATACATTTTTCTAATGTACCCATAAAATAATAATTTCTCTGTGTAAGTTTCGAGGGCAAAGAAATATAGCAAAATGATCTAAAGAGAGGACATGATACGCTCTTTTGTTAATTTTTTAGTCGTCTTCACTTCTTCTCTTGTCTTGGTTGCGTGTAGACGGACATCTTGCGATTGCTGGAAAATGTAAGCATATTTGTACTAATTAAGCAGATAATATATTGATTTAATATTATTGTGTACTTTTAATTCGTAAGAGGTGATCCCGATTTCATGTCCGGC
This sequence comes from Schistocerca nitens, assembly GCF_023898315.1. NCBI lineage: Eukaryota > Metazoa > Arthropoda > Insecta > Orthoptera > Acrididae > Schistocerca > Schistocerca nitens. The sequence goes on along the minus strand of NC_064614.1, from coordinate 1,186,924,713 downwards.
TTCCTTGAATTAACCTGCATTCAAGTAATTTACAGTTCAACAATCGCAGCGGCCGATGCAGCCAACGACGCCTTTACGTGACGATATTAATTATAAAATTTAGCGGAAGCAAAAAACTCGCCCGCTATTAACATAATATATACATTTTTCTCCACAGCCGCCCGACGCTGCAGAAAATACGTAGCTTTAAGATTCTTATTTTCAGTACAACAGCCGAGAGCCAGAGCCAGGACTCCGACTACAGTGCAATGGTTAACGGAGGTAAGAAGAAATAGTCTCGCGCGTATGTGGGCCGCAATTGTAATTAATAACTAAAGATTTTTTGCTTTAAAGTGAACTGACTAGCCGAGGAAACTAATATGAAAAGTGTACTACATTGTTCAACTTAGATGTTCATGCTTTAAGATTCAGCGAGTCTAATTCCACTGAAGATTATTATTGTTAAAAAAGAGAACTTTACAAAAGCATTTTGTGGTGTGTGTATGTGTGTACTGTAAGACCTTCAGTACACACACCATCAGATTATTTGACTTGTCTCTTTAACGAAGTAGGCGAGTGTCAGCAATATGTCTCGTGGTCTTATCGTGGCGTGACGATAGAAATGCCACTTTCACGCTTAGAGTAGCAGACTGACAGTGGCCAACTTTAAACAGAACTTGATTAATTTTCACACACATTTATTAGAATAATAAAAAGCATAAAAATTACTTAACTTGGTTCTGGATGCTATTTACAATTGACAATCTTAAGTTCCTTTGGTATTGCTACGTTATTCTTATTCTCACATGTATCTCTGATACTTAACAAAAGTGTCTATACATTTATCTTCATGGCTATATACAGGAATTTGGTAATCTTATTAGGCTCAGACTGAAACTTGACTATAGACTGGTACAGACTGGTGCAGACAAATGCAGACTGACTAATCGGAGCTCTGTAGACTCGTTATAATACCTCGAGCATTCATGTATCACTGCGCAAGTGTGATCCGCGAGGAGAAAAGGTTCTACATAAGCAGCAATCTCATTGGCTGCGTTACATATTAATACGCGGATCGGCGGAAGGAGAATTTGGTCCGTCTCTATGGCAGCGCCATCTCGTAGTGCGGAGACGGACGAGCGCTGCGCCTATGCTGTTCTGCTTAACGGGGCACGCTCTAGTGGGAAAGGTGTGTACGCACTGACTACGCGGAACTATGTACACAACACATTTCATTATAAATCAAAATAAAATGAAATATCATTTTGATTAAGACCCACCACGTAAGTCGACAACAATCAATATTACCAATAAATAATACATTAAATTACGACAGCCGACAGACGTGAGACACACCAGCGCGGTATTCTGCCAGTTTACATACCTCTGTGTTTGAGTACGCATTCCTATACTACTTTCTTGGGCGTTTCAGTGTGTATGGGAGTTCAGTTATTCAAAATCTCTATTCGCTATGGTCATCGATGTTTCTCCACTGCCATTTAGCCACATAATCAGCAAACTACATCATCAATAGACATACCAGAAACAATTAGCCAGGAATCTCTTGAATCTAGGTACATGAAAATATTTTTACAAACTTCGCATAGTCATGTTAACGCTTTATTCAAAATGTTTAGTCAACATCAAGGAGTTAAGGTTTTTTTTTCTTTTTTTTTTTGGTCATCAGTCTACTGTGCTAACCTCTTCATCTCAGAATAGGACTTGCAACCTACGTCCTCAATTATTTGCTTGACGTATTCCAATCTCTGTCTTCCTCTACAGTTTTTGCCCTCTACAGCTCCCTCTAGTACCATGGAAGTCATTCCCTCATGTCTTAGCAGATGTCCTATCATCCTGTCCCTTCTCCTTATCAGTGTTTTCCACATATTTCTTTCCTCTTCCATTCTGCACAGAACCTCCTCATTCCTTACCTTATCAGTCAACCAAATTTTCAACATTCATCTGTAGCACCACATCTCAAACGTTTCGATTCTCTTCTGTTCCGGTTTTCCACAGCGGATGTTTCACTACCGTACAATGCTGTATGTTCTCAAATTAAGGTCTATGTTTGATATTAGAATACTTTTGCTGACGAAGAATGCGCTTTTGCCATTGCTAGTCTGCTTTTCATATCCTCCTTGCTACGCCCGCCATTAGTTTGTTTGCTGCCTAGGTAGTAGAATTCCTTCATCTACTTCGTAATCATCAATCCCGATGTTAAGTTTCTCACTGTTCTCATTCCTGCTACTTCTCACTACGTTCGTCTTTCTTCGATTTACTCTCAGTCCATATTTTGTACTCATTAGACCGTCCATTCCATTCAGCAGATCATCTAATTCTTCTTCACTTTCACTAAGGATCCCAATGTCATCATCGAATCATATGACTGATATCCTTTCACCTTGAATTTTAGTTCTATTCCTAAACCTTTCTTACTCCTAAACCTTTCTTACGGCTGAAAGCAAGGGGAAACTACAGCCGCAATTTTTCCCGAGGGCATGAAGCTTTACTGTATGATTAAATGATGATGACGTCCTCTTGGGTAAAATATTCCGGAGGTAAAGTAGTCCCCTATTCGGATCACTGGGCGGGGACTACTCAAGAGGACGTCGTTATCAGGAGAAAGAAAACTGGCGTTCTACGGATCGGAGCGTGGAATGTCAGATCCCTTAATAGGGGAGGTAGGTTAGAAAATTTAAAAAGGGAAATGGATAGGTTAAAGTTAGATATAATGTGAATTAGTGAAGTTCGGTGGCAGGAAGAACAACACTTTTGGTCAGGTGAATACAGGGTTATCAATACATCAAATAGGGGTAATGCAAGAATAGGTTTAATAATGAATAAAAAATAGAAGTGGGGGTAAGCTACTACAAACACCATAGTGAACGCATTTTTATGGCCAAGATAGACATGAAACCCACGCCTACTACAGTAGTACAAGTTTATATGCCAACTAGCTCTGCACATGAAGAAGAAATTGATGAAATGTATGATGAGATAAAAGAAATTATTCAGACAGTGAAGGGAGACGACAATTTAATAGTCTTAGGTGAAATTCGATAGTAGGAAAAGGGAGAAAAGGAAACGTAGAAGGTGAATATGGATTGGGGGTAATAAATGAGAGAGGAAGCCGCCTGCTAGAATTCTGCACAGAGCATAACTTAATCATAGCTAACACTTGGTTCAAGAATCATGACAGAAGGTTGTATACATGGAAGAAGAATGGAGATACTAGAAGGTATCAGACAGATTATATAATGGTAAGACAGAGATTTGGGAATCAGGTTTAAATTCTAAGACATTTCCAGGGGCAGATGTGGTTATGAACTGTAGATTAAAATTGAAGAAATTGCAAAAAGGTGGGAATTTAAGGAGATGGGACCCGGGTAAACTGACTAAACCAGAGGTTGTACGAGTTTCAGGGAGAGCATAAGGGAACAATTGACAGGAATGGGGGAAAAATACAGTAGAAGAGGAACAGGTAGTTTTGAGGGATGAAGTAGTGAAGGCAGCAGAGGATGAAGTAGGTAAAAAGACGAGGGCTAGTAGAAATCCTTGGGTAACAGAAGAAATATTGATTTTAATTGATGAAAGGGGAAACTAAAAAATGCAGTAAATGAAGGAGGCAAAAAGGAATACAAACGTCTTAAAATGAGATCGACAGGAAGTGCAAAATGGCTAAGCAGGGATGACTAGAGGACAAATGTAAGGATGTATAGGCTTATCTCACTAGGGGTAAGATAGATAGTCTAGACATACGACGAGCGTGAGCAATAGCGATTATGCCCTGATGGAGACTGAGGGCAGTATGGATGTTATTGGCACCTCCCAACTAAGTTGGATCGGGGAAATACCGAGTAGTCCGTTTAAGCCGCGCAGCCAATAATTAGGTAAAGATCTTTGTGTCGCTGTTGAGTTACGTCAAGGAGCAGTAATCGCATAACTGTGAGTTACCCCGATGCCTGTAGATGGCAAAGAGGAAACCATCGATGAAGCCATCTGGAATCGGCGTTCCTTAGATCATGGATGTCTTGTGTATGTTGTTGTTGTTGTTGTTGTTGCGGTCTTCAGTCCAGAGACTGGTTTTATGCAGCTCTCCATGCTACTCTATCCTGCGAAAGCTTCTTCATCTCCCAGTACCTACTGCAACCTACACCCTTCTAAATCTGCTTAGTGTATTCTATCTTGGTCTCCCTCTACTATTTTTACCCTCCATGCTGCCCTCCAATACTAAATTGGTGATCCCTTGATGCCTCAGAACATGTCCTACCAACCGATCCCTTCTTCTAGTCAAGTTGTGCCACAAACTCCTCTTCTCCCCAATTCTATTCAATACTTCCTCACTAGTTATGTGATCTACCCATCTAATCTTCAGCATTCTTCTGTAGCACCACATTTCGAAAGCTTCTATTCTCTTCTTGTCCAAACTATTTATTGTCTATGTTTCACTTCCATACATGGCTACACTCCATACAAATACTTTCAGAAACGACTTCTTGACAATTAAATCTATATTCGATGTTAACAAATTTCTCTTCTTCAGAAAGGCTTTCCTTGCCATTGCCTGTCTACAATTTATATCCTCTCTACTTCTACCATCATCAGTTATTTTGCTCCCTAAGTAGCAAAACTCCTTAACTACTTTAAGTGTCTCATTTCCTAATCTAATTCCCTCAGCATCACCCGACTTAATCCGACTACATTCCTTTATCCTCGTTTTGCTTTTGTTGATTTTCATCTTATATCCTCCTGTCCATCCCGTTCAACTGCTCTCCCAAGTCCTTTGCAGTCTCTGACAGAATTACAATATCATCGGCAAACCTCAAAATTTGTATTTCTTCTCCATGGATTTTAATTCCTATTCCAATTTTTTTTTTGTTGTTTCCTTTACAGCTTGCTCACTGCACAGATAGAATAACATCGGTGATGCAACCATATCTCACTCCCTTCCCAACCACCGCTTCCCGCTCATGCCTTTCGCTCCCTGTATTTTACCCCTGCCACCTTTGGAATTTGAAAGAGAATATTCCAGCCAGCGTTGTCAAAAGCTTTCTCTAAGTCTACAAATGCTAGAAACGTAGGTTTGCCTTTCCTTAATCTATCGTTTAAGATAAGTCGTAGGGTCAGTATTGTCTCACGTGTGCCAATATTTCTACGGAATCCAAATTGATCTTTCCAGAGGTCGGCTTCTACCAGTTTTTCCATTAATCTCTAAAGAATTCGCTATAGTATTTTGCAGCCGTGACTATTAAACTGATAGTTCGGTAATTTTCACATCTGTCTATATCTACATCCATACTCAGCAAGCCACCTGACGGTGTGTGGTGGAGGGTACCTGAGTACTATCGGTTCTCCCTTCTATTCCAGTCTCGTATTGTTCGTAGAAAGAAGGATTGCCGGTATGCCTCTGTGTGTGCTCTAATCTCTCTGATTTTATCCTCATGGTCTCTTCTTGAGATATACGTAGAAGGAAGCAATATACTGCTTGACTCCTCGCTGGAGCTTCTCGAAACAAAAGCCCGTACCGAGCTATTGAGCGTCTATCCTGCAGAGTCAAAAAATGGTTCAAATGGCTCTGAGCACTATGGGACTTAACATCTACGGTCATCAGTCACCTAGAACTTAGAACTACTTAAACCTAACTAAGGACAGCACACAACACCCAGTCATCACGAGGCAGAGAAAATCCCTGACCCCGCCGGGAACCGAACCCGGGAACCCGGGCGTGGGAAGCGAAAACTCTACCGCACGACCACGGGCTGCGGACCCTGCAGAGTCTTCCACTGGAGTTTATCTATCATCTCCGTAACGCTTTCGCGATTACTATATGCCGGCCGAAGTGGCCGTGCGGTTAAAGGCGCTGCAGTCTGGAACCGCAAGACCGCTACGGTCGCAGGTTCGAATCCTGCCTTGGGCATGGATGTTTGTGATGTCCTTAGGTTAGTTAGGTTTAACTAGTTCTAAGTTCTAGGGGACTAATAACCTCAGCAGTTGAGTCCCATAGTGCTCAGAGCCATTTGAATTTGATTACTATATGATCCTGTAACGAAGAGCGCTGATCTCCGTTGGATCTTCTCTATCTCTTCTATGAACCCTATCTGGTACGGATCCCACACTGCTGAGCAGTATTCAAGCAGTGGGCGAACAAGTGTACTGCAACCTACTTTCTTTGTTTTCGGATTGCATTTCCTTAGGATTCTTCCAATGAATCTCAGTCTGGCATTTGCTTTACCGACGATCAACTTTATATGATCATTCCATTTTAAATCACTCCTAATGCGTACTCCCAGATAATTTACGGACTTAAAAGCTTCCAGTTGCTGACCTGCTATATTGTAGCTAAATAATAAAGGATCTTTCTTTCTATGTATTCGCAGCACATTACCCTTGTCTACATTGAGATTCAGTTGCCATTCCCTGCAGCATGCGTCAATTCGCTGCAGATCCCCCTGAAATTCAGTACAATTTTCCATAGTTACAACCTCTCGATATACCACAGCATCATCCGCGAAAAGCCTCAGTGAACTTCCGATGTCATCCACAAAGTCATTTATGTATATTGTGAATAGCAACGGTCCTACGACACTCCCCTGCGGCACACCTGAAATCACTCTTACTTCGGAAGATTTCTCTCCATTGAGAATGACATGCTGCGTTCTGTTAGCTACGAACTCTTCAATCCAATCGCACAATTGGTTGGTTGGTTGGTTTGGGGAAGGAGACCAGACAGCGAGGTCATCGGTCTCATCGGATTAGGGAAGGACGGGGAAGGAAGTCGGCCGTGCCCTTTGAAAGGAACCATCCCGGCATTTGCCTGGAGCGATTTAGGGAAATCACGGAAAACCTAAATCAGGATGGCCGGACGCGGGATTGAACCGTCGCCCTCCCGAATGCGAGTCCAGTGTCTAACCACTGCGCCACCTCGCTCGGTGCACAATTGGTCTGATAGTCCATATGCTCTTACTTTGTTCATTAAATGACTGTGGGAAACTGTATCGAACGCCTTGCGGAAGTCAAGGAATACGGCATCTACCTGGGAACCCGTGTCTATGGCCCTCTGAGTCTCGTGGACGAATAGCGCGAGCTGGTTTTCACACGATCGACTTTTTCGAAACCCATGCTGAATCCTACAGAGTATATTTCTAGTGTCCAGAAAAGTCATTATACTCGAACGTAATACGTGTTCCAATATTCTACAACTGATCGACGTTTCAGATATAGCTCTATGGTTCTGCACATCTGTTCGACGTCGTCGGCCGAAGTGGTCGTGCGGTTAAAGGCGCTGCAGTCTGGAACCGTGAGACCGCTTCGGTCGCAGGTTCGAATCCTGCCTCGGGCATGGATGTGTGTTATGTCCTTAGGTTAGTTAGGTTTAACTAGTTCTAAGTTCTAGGGGACTAATGACCTCAGAAGTTGAGCCCCATAGTGCTCAGAGCCATTTTGTTCGACGTCCCTTCTTGGAAACGGGGATGACCTGTGCCCTTTTCCAATCCTTTGGAACGCTACGCTCTTCTAGAGACCTACAGTACACCTGCTTTCTTTGGGATTGGAATTGTTATATTATTCTTGAAGTCTGAGGGTATTTTTTGCCTGTGTCATACAGCTTGCTCACTAGATGGTAGAGTTTCGTTAGGCCTGGCTCTCCCAAGGCTAGCAGTAGTTCTAATGGAATGTTGTCAACTCCCGGGGCCTTGTTTCGATTTAGGTCTTTCAGTGCTCTGTCAAACTCGTCAGGCAGCATAATATCTCCTATTTCATCTTCATCTACACTCTCTTCCATTTCTATAATATTGTCCTCAAAAACATCGCCATTGTATAGATCCTCTATATACTCCTTCCACCTTCCTGCTTTCCCTTCTTTGTTTAGAGCTGGGTTTCCATCGGAGCTCTTGATATACATGCAAGTGGTTCCCTTTTCTCCAAAAGTCTCTTTAATTTTCCTTTGTCAGTATCTACCTAACCCCTAGTGATATATGCCTCTACATCCTTACATTTGTCCTCTAGCCATCCCTGCTTAGACATTTTGCATTTCCTGTCGATCTCATTTTTGAGACGTTTGTATTCCTTTTTGCCTTCTTCATTTACTGCATTTTTGTAGTTTCTCCTTTCATCGATTAAATTCAATACTTCTTCTGTTGCCCAAGGATTTCTACTAGCCCTCATCTTTTTACCTGCTGCCTTCATTACTTCATCCCTCAAAGCTACCCATTCTTCTTCCACTGTATTTCTTTCCCTCATTCCTGTCAATTGTTACCTTATGCTCTCCCTGAAACTCTGTACAACGTTTGGTTTAGTCAGTTTATCCAGGTCCCATCTCCTTAAATTCCCACCTTTCTACAACCACGTCTGTCCCTGGAAATGTCTTAGAATTTAAAACCTGATTCGTAAATCTCTGTCTTACCATTATATAATCTGTCTGATACCTTCTAGTATCTCCATTCTTCTTCCATGTATACAACCTTCTGTCATGATTCTTGAACCAAGTGTTAGCTATGATTAAGTTATGCTCTGTGCAGAATTCTAGCAGGCGGCTTCCTCTTTCATTTCTTACCCACAATCCATATTCACCTACTACGTTTCCTTCTCTCCCTTTTCGTTCTATCGATTTCCACCTCTGACTATTAAATTTTCGTCTCCCTTCACTATCTGAATAATTTCTTTTATCTATTCATACATTTCATCAATTTCTTCTTCATGTGCAGAGCTAGATGGCATATAAACTTGTACTACTGTAGTAGGCGTGGGCGTCGTGTCTATCTTGGCCAAAGTAATGCGTTAACTATGCTGTTTGTAGTAGATTAGCCGCATTCCTACTTTTTATTCATTATTAAACCTACTCTTTTTTTTTGTCATCAGTCTACAGACTGGTTTGATGCGGCCCGCCACGAATTCCTTTCCTGTGCTAACCTCTTCATCTCAGAGTAGCACTTACAACCTACGTCCTCAATTATTTGCTTGACGTATTCCAATCTCTGTCTTCCTCTACAGTTTTTGTCCTCTACAGCTCCCTCTAGTACCATGGAAGTCATTCCCTCATGTCTTAGCAGATGTCCTATCATCCTGTCCCTTCTCCTTATCAGTGTTTTCCACATATTCCTTTCCTCTCCGATTCTGCGTAGAACCTCCTCATTCCTTACCTTATCAGTCCACCTAATTTTCAACATTCGTCTATAGCACCACATCTCAAATGCTTCGATTCTCTTCTGTTCCGGTTTTCCCACAGTCCATGTTCCACTACCATACAATGCTTTATCCCAGACGTACATCCTCAGAAATTTCTTCCTCAAATTAAGGCCGATATTTGATATTAGTAGACTTCTCTTGGCCAGAGATGCCTTTTTCGCAATAGCGAGTCTGCTTTTGATGTCCTCCTTGCTCCGTCCGTCATTGGTTATTTTACTGCCTAGGTAGCAGAATTCCTTAACTTCATTGACTTCGTGACCATCAATCCTGATGTTAAGTTTCTCGCTGTTCTCATTTCTACTACTTCTCATTACCTTCGTCTTTCTCCGATTTACTCTCAAACCATACTGTGTACTCATTAGACTGTTCATTCCGTTCAGCACATCATTTACTTCTTCTTCACTTTCACTCAGGATAGCAATGTCATCAGCGAATCGTATCATTGATATCCTTTCACCTTGTATTTTAATTCCACTCCTGAACCTTTCTTTTATTTCCATCATTGCTTCCTCGATGTACAGATTGAAGAATAGGGGCGAAAGGCTACAGCCTTGTCTTACACCCTTCTTGATACGAGCACTTCGTTTTTGATCGTCCACCCTTATTATTCCCTCTTGGTTGTTGTACATATTGTATATGACCCGTCTCTCCCTATAGCTTACCCCTACTTTTTTCAGAATCTCGAACAGCTTGCACCATTTTATATTGTCGAACGCTTTTTCCAGGTCGACAAATCCTATGAAAGTGTCTTGATTTTTCTTTAGCCTATGAAAGTGTTTCCAGGTCGACAAATCCTATGAAAGTGTCTTGATTTTTCTTTAGCCTTGCTTCCATTATTAGCCGTAACGTCAGAATTGCCTCTCTCGTCCCTTTACTTTTCCTGAAGCCAAACTGATCGTCACCTAGCGCGTTCTCAATTTTCTTTTCCATTCTTCTGTATATTATTCTTGTAAGCAGCTTCGATGCATGAGCTGTTAAGCTGATTGTGCGATAATTCTCGCACTTGTCAGCTCTTGCCGTCTTCGTAATTGTGTGGATGATGCTTTTCCGAAAGTCAGATGGTATATCACCAGACTCATATATTCTACACACCAATGTGAATAGTCGTTTTGTTGCCACTTCCCCCAATGATTTTAGAAATTCTGATGGAATGTTATCTATCCCTTCTGCCTTATTTGACCGTAAGTCCTCCAAAGCTCTTTTAAATTCCGATTCTAATACTGGATCCCCTATCTCTTCTAAATCGACTCCTGTTTCTTCTTCTATCACATCAGACAAATCTTCACCCTCATAGAGGCTTTCAATGTATTCTTTCCACCTATCTGCTCTCTCCTCTGCATTTAACAGTGGAAATCCCGTTGCACTATTAATGTTACCTTCGTTGCTTTTAATGTCACCAAAGGTTGTTTTGACTTTCCTGTATGCTGAGTCTGTCCTTCCGACAATCATATCTTTTTCGATGTCTTCACATTTTTTCTGCAGCCATTTCGTCTTAGCTTCCCTGCACTTCCTATTTATTTCATTCCTCAGCGACTTGTATTTCTGTATTCCTGATTTTCCCGGAACATGTTTGTACTTCCTCCTTTCATCAATCAACTGAAGTATTTCTTCTGTTACCCATGGTTTCTTCGCAGCTACCTTCTTTGTACCTATGTTTTCCTTCCCAACTTCTGTGATGGCCCATTTTAGAGATGTCCATTCCTCTTCAACTGTACTGCCTGCTGCGCTATTCCTTATTGCTGTATCTATAGCGTTAGAGAACTTCAAACGTATCTCGTCATTCCTTAGTACTTCCGTATCCCACTTCTTTGCGTATTGATTCTTTCTGACTAATGTCTTGAACGTCAGCCTACTCTTCATCACTACTATATTGTGATCTGAGTCTATATCTGCTCCTGGGTACGCCTTACAATCCAGTATCTGATTTCGGAATCTCTGTCTGACCATGATGTAATCTAATTGAAATCTTCCCGTATCTCCCGGCCTTTTCCAAGTATACCTCCTCCTCTTGTGATTCTTGAACATGGTATTTACTATTACTAGCTGAAACTTGTTACAGAACTCAATTATTCTTTATCCTCTTTCATTCCTTGTCCCAAGCCCATATTCTCCTGTAACCTTTTCTTCTACTCCTTCCCCTACAACTGCATTCCAGTCGCCCATGACTATTAGATTTTCGTCCCCCTTTACATACTGCATTACCCTTTCAATATCGTCTTACACTTTCTCTATCTGTTCAGCTTGCGACGTCGGCATGTATACCTGAACTATCGTTGTCGGTGTTGGTCTGCTGTCGATTCTGATTAGAACAACCCGGTCACTGAACTGTTCACAGTAACACACCCGCTGCCCTACCTTCCTATTCATAACGAATCCTACACCTGTTATACCATTTTCTGCTGCTGTTGATATTACCCGATACTCATCTGACCAGAAGTCCTTGTCTTCCTTCCACTTCACTTCACTGACCCCTACTATATATAGATTGAGCCTTTGCATTTCCCTTTTCAGATTTTCTAGTTTCCCTACCACGTTCAAGCTTCTGACATTCCACGCCCCGACTCGTAGAACGTTATCCTTTGGTTGATTATTCAATCTTTTTATCATGATAACCTCCCCCTTGGCAGTCCCCTTCCCGGAGATCCGAATGGGGGACTATTCCGGAATCTTTTGCCAATGAAGAGATCATCATGACACTTCTTCAATTACAGGCCACATGTCCTGTGGATACACGTTACGTGTCTTTAATGCAGTGGTTTCCATTGCCTTCTGCATCCTCATGTCGTTGATGATTGCTGATTCTTCCGCCTTTAGCGGCAATTTCCCACCCCTAGGACAAGAGAGTGCCCTGAACCTCTATCCGCTCCTCCGCCCTCTTTGACAAGGCCTTTGGCAGAATGAGGCTGAATTCTTATGCCGGAAGTCTTCGGCCGCCAATGCTGATTATTTATCAAAATTTAGGCAGTGGCGGGAATCGTACCCGGGACCGAAGACGTTTTGATTATGAATCAAAGACGCTACCCCTAGACCACCTACTCCTACATTACGCCTATTTAATTTTGTATTGATAACCCTGTATTCACCTGACCAAAAGTCTTATTGCTCCTGCCACCGAACTTCACTAATCCCCACTATATCTAACTTTAACCTATCGATTTCCCTTTTTAAATTTTCTAACCTACTTGCCGGATTAAGGGATCTGACATTCCACTCTCCAATCCGTAGAATGCCAGTTTTCTTTCTGCTGATAATGACGTCCTCTTGAGTAGTCCCTGCCCAGAGATCCTTATGGGGGTCTATTTTACCTCCGTAATGTTTTACCCAAGAGGTCGCCTTCATCATTTAACCATACAGTAAAGCTGCATGCCCTCGGGAAAAATTACGGCTGTAGTTTCCCCTTGCTTTCAGCCGTTCGCAGTACCAGCGCAGCAAGGTCGTTTTGGTTAGTGTTACAAGGACAGATCAGTCAATCATCCAGACTGTTGCCCCTGGATCTACTGAAAAGGCTGCTGCCCCTCTTCAGGAACCACACGTTTGTCTGGACTCTCAACAGATACCCCTCCGTTGCGGTTGCACCCACGGTACGGCTGTCTGTATCGCTGAGGCACGCAAACCTCCACACCAACGGCAAGGTCCATGGTTCATGGGGGGTGGGCTTGGGTATAAGATGCACAAAAGAACGGAGTCGCTAAATTACTGACCAACATCCCTGACATCGTTTTGCTGCAGAATCCTTGAACATATTCTCAGCCTGAATACCATAAATTTTCTTGAAACCTAGAAGCTTATGTCTACGAATCACCATGGTTTTAAGAAATCATGGCTCGTTCGAAAGTCAGCTTGATCTATTCTCACGTGATACACTGCGAACTATGGATGATGGGCAGGAGGTTGATTCCATATTTCTAGATTTCTGAAAAATGTTTGTCATGATGCCACATCACGGGCTGTTAAAGAAGATATGAGCATATGGATTAGGTACCCATATATGTGAGTGGCTTGCAGATTTTTCCGGCTATAGAGCCCAATGTGTTGTCCTCGACGACGACTGTTCGTCAGAGACAAAGGATTGCCCCAGGGAAGTGTGACAGGACTGCTGTTGTTCGTGCTGATGATGCTGCGGTGTACGTTACGGTGTGAATTTGCGTGGTTGTAGGTGGGTACCAGATGACTTATACAAAATTTCTGGTTGATGTGATGAATGGCAGCTAGCTCTAAATGTAGAAAAATGTAAGTTAATGAGGATGAGCAGGAAAAATAAACCTATAATGTTAGGATACAAGTTTAGCAGTGTCTCGCTTGACACAGCTACGTCATTTAAATATCTGGGCTATCGATGCAACGAGTCCATGTTCGAACGAGTATGTGAGGACTGTGGCGGGAAAGGCGGATGGTCGGCTTCGGTTTATTGGGAGAATTTTTAGGAAAGTGTAGTCCATCTGCAGAGGAGACCGCATGAACGACGCTAGCGCGACCTATTCTTGAGTACTGCTTGAGTGTCTGGGATCCGTACCAGGTCGAACTGAAGGAAAGCATCAAAGCAATTCAGAGGCGGGCTGCTAGATTTGTTACTGGTAGGTTCAAACAACAGAGAGACAAGGAAATGCTTCAGGAACTCAAATGGGAATTCCTAGAGGGAAGGCGACATTCTTTTCGAGGAACACTATTGAGAAAAAAAAAGGACCGACATCTTAAGCTGACAGCAGAACTACTCTGTTGCCTCTAACGTACAATGCGCGTTAGCACCAAGAAGGTAAGACAGAGAAATTAGGTTTCAAACGGAGGCATATAAACAGTGGTTTTTCCTCGTTCTATTTGCGAGTTGAGTCCTACGCGCTGTAAGGTGGATTGCGAAGTATCGATGTGTATACCCTGGTAGCGTTCTCACGTATGGAAATCAAATTGATGTTTTGTAAGGAACATAATTATTTTGTCGGACAATACTTTAAATGCAACGGAGAAAAGTTTCAGTCACTTCAAACTATTGGATCTCACTTATTTCTATTACATACACACATCTGTTATACTGAAGTATTGTTGATAAATGTTCGTTTCACTAACAACTCATCAAAGCCCTAATTGCAAAGTGAATTAAGTACATTTAGTTAGCACTATATTTCTCCGTGTTATTTGAAATTTTGAATGAAAATATAATTTTCGTCAGATCGTTAATCAGTTTATTGCTAGATATTAAATCAACAGAAATTGTCTTTTCCGTAGATACCCTTCTTAACCCTACTACAGAGTAAGACGTAACAGAAATGGTGCCGGGGTGGGGAATGGGTGGGGCGAAGGACTAAAGAGCGTTTCGTTTGTTGACGTTCCGTTCCATTTCCATGACATGAGCTGAGATTTATGAAAAGTCGTAAACCAGCGTTACAACATGGAAGCAGGAGTCTTGCTTTATCCACAAAAACATTCCCCCTCGTGTCTTTAGAGTTTTAGACTGTTGTCATTACACTCACATAGTGTACTAAGCGATGTGTTTCTAGACATTGTAACGTTCCCTGGCAAACTCACACTATTAATAAACTAATATTTATTTGTACCATATACGCCGCTATGAGCAATTTGTAAATACTGTAATTATTTAACAAAAAATATTATTGAATTTTGTGTAAAGGACATTCGTCATTATTGTAATATTTTTTGTAGTAATATTCTCTCTGTATTTAGGATGGTAATGTTTCTATATTCATAATATAATTGTGAAATGTGTAAATATCTGCGATAACAAAAATGTAAAATTCAGCCACAGGAAAATAATGTTGTGGGATTACAAAGAAATGTTAATAGTCAGCAGTAGTATAAAAGCACCACGTACTGTGGATTCTTTGGTCATCTCCCTGTAGAGCTGAAAGCGAGAGGAAGCTGTGACGAAGTATTTTATGAATGGGTAGACTTCATTTGTCTGTATCGAGATTTAGCCGCCATTAGAGCAGAAATTACAAACTAATGTAAGTTGAATTATTGTTGTGGTATAAATACATCATAATTTATCAAAAGTGTGTATTATTAATGTAAATTAGCTTGCCCATGTCATCTATAATATTTATTTAAAGAATTTTCAGCATTTTTAGCGGTGTTGCTGGGCTGTGCCGCGACCGAGCGTTTTGCAGCGGCGGCACATTTAAAAAAATTGTTCCGCTAAGAAAAATTAACCAAACCCGTAAATCGGGAACAGATAAAAAAACTAGCACTGCATTTAAGAAAATGTTCTTCTTTTACAGCGATCCCGAGACTGACGGATTTTAAACTATTTTCACATTTGTGAATTCGTAGGCGGATAGTTAATGTTGAAATTTAACAATTTTGGTTCTTTCAAATAACTTAAATGTATAGCGAAGTGTGTTATATCAGTGATAATTAAACGTCGGCTTGGCAATATTTAACCATTTTCTGCTAATAGAGACAGTCTTGTGTTCAAAAGCTAACGCCGGGAAAGAATTCAGTAAATATTTTTTAAAAAAAACCACTGCATTTAGAAAATGTGTGCCAAGGCCGAATTATGTAAAGGATTTAATTCTCAACTAAATATTCTTAATCAGTTAATATGAGATCACGTAATTTTTAAATGTACTTAATTCTTTTGAAAATTAATTTTTGTTAACACACGTAAATAAGAAAGAGGTTCTACAACAAAGTTCGTACGTACGTACAGAAGGCAAAATTAACTCAAAAGCAAATTTAAAAATTGCAACCGATTATTATTATTCTTTAATGAAATTTCATTATTTCATTAAAACATCTTTCGTTTAGTGGAAGGTGTCACGTGATTATTCGGCAGAATTAAGGGGTTAAAATCTTGTAGCATAAGTTTGTTTTATACTAAATTTCGTATTTGATTGTCAGAGACAAGAACATTTTGGAAAATCTGTGTAGAGTGTTATCTTTCATTGTCGGCTATTTTGAAAATAAAATATTTTTGCTTATGTCCTTTCATTGGCAAATAATAGCACTGTTTAGGTACGATCCTTAACATCTTTATTTAAACATTACAGCTAGTCGAGATTGTGAGGTAAATTTCTTTATACGCGTAAGCTAAATTTCGAATCATCAGATGTAGAAAAAATGGACGCAGGATTAATGACACGACTGGAAATTTTGGGACTTTAAAACCGCCGTGCAGCCTTTTCTTTCGTGTTTATTTATAGTTCCTGTGGATCTAGCAAAATGTAAAGAATTGCAGTAACTTTCATGGTAGCTGTTTTTGCATGTAGAAAAAATATGTATAGTGATTTCTCTACCTTTTCTTGTGGTTTTCGAAGTAGTAACACTACCAGCACCACCGTTTCACTTCTTTTATCATTATTATTTTATGTTACATTGTATAAACAACATAACTGAAAATAATTTAGCTTTAGCAAAAAAATGGTTCAAATGGCTCTGAGCACTATGGGACTCAACTGCTGAGGTCATTAGTCCCCTAGAACTTAGAACTAGTTAAACCTAACTAACCTAAGGACATCACAAACATCCATGCCCGAGGCAGGATTCGAACCTGCGACCGTAGCGGTCCTGCGGTTCCAGACTGCAGTTAGCTTTAGCAGTGTTTGCTATTTTAGAAATAATCTCTTTAACTGGAACTCTTGCTGTGAGAAAAGACAGTAAATTTTCTTGTTCTAGAGCGCCAACTTTTTCTGATTTACTTTTATGTGCTGTTAGTTTACCAAGTTTCTACTTTAACGTTCTTGTTTGTAACATCGATGAAGTTACGAAGTTTGAAAATTCTGTGGAGACTAGCACAAAGTGTAGCCTAGACAAGCAACAAAGGGGTTTACACGGGGTCTGTCTAGGACGGTGCTAATTATGAAGCAGCCGACAACGCGGAGGTATGCTTCCTGTCAGAGGCCAGTGTACTCATAGAGCACCAGACTTCGGGTTAAACTTATGCTCTGCAACGTAGCTGTGACTTTAAACTTCTCGGAACAGACACAATAAATATGTTGAGAGCAGGTGACCGTGATTTAATTCAATCAAGAAATGACGCATCGTGCGAAGAGAGCTAGGAACTGCGTTAGTTATTGTTAGACAAATTGGTATTCGGCCATCAAATTTTTGTATAAGACGATCATCACATTGCCAGTGTACAAGGTATTTGCTAGCTAGTCTTCTCTGTACCAACTGAGGACCGTCTTAACAAAACTCAACAAACGCCATTTACAAAATTTTATAGGACAGGTGTTTAGGTGTTGTACTCAGTATAGTTGATTCAAAAAACTTCAGTAAAGTAATACTGGTCATCCAAGACCAGTTCGACCCCGTTCGAAAAAAAGGTAATACAAATTTTTACAAAACTCAACATGTCTACTTCTTCTTGCAGGTTTTGTGAATATTTTAAGGTCATACTGTTATACAACCGCACCTGTCCGTAGTAAAGCACTTCTCCAATAGACAGTTTTGGTAAGGCTTGATTCTGCTGACAGTCAACACAGACAGAGTAATGTTTTATTTATATTAAAAATATTGAAAACTCTTTTTGTCCTTATTTTGTGCAACCTATAATCTGTTCTTACGTTAGTTTCAATTGCAAATCTTGAGCGGACTATAACACTACAACGAAGTGTGCACAAGTCGAGCAACTATCAGTATGGGGATTTCCAAAGTCCAGATATAAACGTTTGTAGAATATCTTTTTATACTTTAAAAGAGAACAGTCTATCGACCCTTGTTGAACTCTAGAAGCAATGACTCTATCATGGTTTTGAAGATTTAACTCTGATGCAATATATGACAGTTTAACATTTCTAGATTTATGAGAAGATCTGCTTTTATACTAAAGTATATACTCCCTCATGAACTGCGTCTGTCTCTTTCCTGCAGTTTGCGAGCTCGTCCACTTCGATTCTCCTTAGGTAGTACACATTCTAGCTTATATCTTTTGGCACAACGTAGAGTCTGTCTCCGGACACTCCTGGAAAGACATGTATCAAACAATCATAACATATTCAGACAATTATTTTCGTTCTACAAACTTTTTATTTAAGCTATAAATAAAATCAGAGTTACTTGTCACTTTTCTGAAAGGTGAGGCATATACAGCAATCTCTCATCCTCCACCTTTTCTTCTTCTTCTTCTTCTTCTCTTCTTCTTCTTTTTCTTATTCTTTTTCTTCTCTTGTATACTACGAAATTGTCCCAGATCTTTATTTACTTTTGTCGGCTTCCTTCTCTCTGCGTCTTTCAGGCAAGTTCACTCTCGTAGTAAGAAGTTACTGTGTTCAACCTTTGACGTAGTCACATGCAAGGTGTCTTTAAAATAAAGATACGTGAAATACAAACATCCGCTTTTGCATGTTGTTTCCCTTGTTGTTTACTAAAGTTACAGTCTGTATTCAGGTCTTGATTTCAGGATGCTATCGTGGATTTCACACTCTTTTGACGTTAACGCCTCCTGCTTTCTGTTCCACTTTTCCCTCCTGAAATGTTTCAGGATATCCTGAATTTTCTATTATTTTAATCATGAAGTTCCAACAAGAACGTTCTGTAACAGCTACTAATTTATAGTAAAACAGTGTCTGGACACGAAATACGTGGTACAGTATGCATTGTCGTCTCACAATCGCTTAGCGGAGAGTTGGTTTATATTGTAGGATGTTGTGTGATTACCCGATAATAAACACATGAGATTGCAGAGGCCATTAAGTTTAACTTCTAAATTTATTGTTCCAAGCTTCAACCATGCAATATAAAAGAAAGGTTAGCAGAGTTTAGTGGAATCTTGAAAAACGGAGATGTCGAGTTTTGTGAAAATTTGCAATATTCAGGCACCTTTTGCAAAGGCATTTATTCAGTTTTGTCCGATTTTATGTTAGCCATTGTTTAAGGCTCATATCAATGTATCACAATCAGTTAAAAAACGCGTTTTGAAAAAACAACGGGGTTTGTTAACTTTTCTTACGACACTCCTCAGTTACAGCCATACACATACAGGCATTTGAATATAACCTGTGAATATAAGTGTACGTAAGGTCCCTTAACCGTTTTCTGGGTTTTCAAAGTGAAAATAATGTTATACATAGTGGTAAGAATAAACTCTGCCTAGAAAATATTCATGCCCCGTAACATAGGCAGTCCAACGTCCATTCATGCCTTGGTCGGCATGATGTAAATTGGGTTACCTGTTTTTTAGTGCAAGAATTTGTAGGTCGGTTTATTTTTCCCACCCTGTATAGCCTTAACAGCAGCAATCTTATTTCTCTTCGTTATATATGAACTACGTACAGGAATGATCGACTTGTATCTTGATTCATTACACAAGTGACTGCAATTTATCCCATTTAGTGCCGGCCGCTGTGGCCGAGCGGTTCTAGGCGCTACAGTCTGGAAGCGCGCGACCGCTACGGTCGCAGCTTCGAATCTTGCCTCGGGCATGGATGTGTGTGATGTCCTTAGGTTGGTTAGGTTTAAGTATTTCTAAGTTCTAGGGGACTGATGACCTCAGATGTTAAATCCCATAGTGCCCAGAGCCATTTGAACCATTTTATTTATTCCATTTAGTAAACGCATTTGTTTCAGGCATCAGTACTTTCATTTGTTTGAATCGTCCTTTATCGCCCCCTAACACATGGCACTCTTTAGTTACCTACTGTAACCAGCATGTTTCGCATTGAAACAGATCTATTGGGAGTTTGTTACTTGCATTTCTGGGATCTGTACATACTTTGAACGTCTCAAAAGCCAAGCGAACCTTTTGAATCGCTTATTACTGGCGCGCAGTCTTTGATCAGACTAGCTCTGTCCCTGGAAGATCTGTTTGTCATCACTGCTTCGCAGCGAGCAGCGCGGAAGTTCTGTAGTTTGTGTTCGTGAAACAAACGCCGAGCAGAGGACTCGTGGCAATGTAGACATAAACTTAACTGCCTTTATGTTTAAGTAAAATTATTTGTGTTTGCATACTGTGAAACAGAGGAGAAGGATTTGATTAGTGACTTAGAATGAAAAAAGAGTATGAAGAGGAATGAAGGTAATATTTTTATTTATTGGCACGGCAGGTATGCAGGACAACTTCTGTGAAGTTTAGAAAGGCATGGCGGGAGTGCTTGGACAGCTCAGTCGGTAAGGTTCTGGGTTCTTGATCCGGTCCGGCATACAATTTTAAGCTGCTACGAAGATTCAAAGTAACGCACGACTTTGTTAGTCATTTAGTCCGAATTTATTTCAGATTCTGACAAAATAAAAAAGTTCACTGTAAAAGTCCACAACATAAAAAAAATGTCGGAAGGGATTATAAACACAACTTATATTGAAATTCGCTCTTCGGGCGTACTACACAAAGATTTTAAAACGTGATATAACACGAGCTGAGTATAAACGACCACTTTTGTACCAGAGTTACCAGAATTAGCTAAAACGAATGATACTGATCAAATTTATCTAGGAGTAAGAAGTAACCAGATTATCATGGAGAACCTTAAAAGCTTCAAGTCAACAGTAAATAGCTTGACTTTGCATGTCTTCATCGTGAGTGGATGTTTATTGACACGCCGGCAGCTGTGGTCGTGCGGTTCTACGTGCTTCAGTCCGGAACCGCGCGACTGCTACGGCCGCAGGTTCGCATCCTGCCTCGGCTATGGATGTGTGTGATGTCTTTAGGTTAGTTCTAGGGAATCGATGACCTCAGATGTTAAGTCCCAAAGTGGTCAGAGACGTTTTTTTTATTTATCGACACGACGAATGAGTCAACACGTCAGTTTACCCTTCTAGCTTAACTGACTCTCAAAAATTCTCCTAAAACTATAATTGTAATAATACAACATTTTAGCATGATCCGGACGTATGCCAAGTGATAATAATTCAGTACTGCCGCTAGTCACGGAAAATTACATATCCTTAGGAACGACTGGTCGTAATTGTGTCGTCTCTTAAACGTCCATTGAAAAGAGCAAAATTTGAATTTACCACAAATGGCGAGTAATTTGAAAGTTTTAAATATTTTGATAAATAACAAACAATAAAATAAAGACTCTCAGTTCTCAGTCCAACTCAAAATATGTTCCTTTAAGTTCCAGTTTGCTCTTCTTTAATTATTAACTGTTATCTCAGAATACACCCCATTGTTACCATCTATCATTTTTTTTCGGGATCACTGACTCGAAGCTGTCTTCTTCCTCACCTGTTTCATACAGATGGCTATCTGCATCTCGCAAGAATCTCACGAACTTCATGCTGATTAAATGTCGACATCGGTCAACAGCATACACATTGTCAAAAAAATAATTGCAACACTAACAAGGTGTCATGCTACATAAACGAAAGATGGCAGGCATATTTCTACGTCTGAAAGATGATTGAGCCGTGCTGCGACTCGCGTTGGCGCCGTTGCTAGGTTGGCATCGTTTAGTTGGTATAATTACGGTTGTCATCTTCTTCTTGTTTACAGTCATAGACAATAAAACTGACCGCCGGCCGGCCGCCTCAGAAACTAAGTCCGAGTCATTCACTTAAGGTGGCCAATAAAACTGACCGCCCCTGACAACTGTAAGTCCGGCCATATGCACAATCTGGCAACACTGTAAGATGCGGAAGTGTTAGGAGGAAGTGTTGTCTACTTCCGAGACGATGTCGGATTGAGTGAGCTCGTGGTCTAGTGGCAAGCGACGTGCGTTCTGAACTTATAGTCGCCTGTTCGCGTCCAACTGTATTTTTTTTTTTACCACATTTCGGTCTAAAGTTAGGAGTCTGACTGAACATCGAAGATAATTCGCTTTACATTCTACCCACCAGCAATAACAAGTATTCCAGAAACAATTCCGCAGGACAGCTCGTGGCTCCGTTGCGATCGTAACAGCTTACGCTCGAGCGTTTGCTCGCGCTGCACCGGCTACCGGCCACCGGCCAGACGACACCCGCCGCCTGAAATCCGGCGCCGCCCATGTGAACACGGCGCCACGCTGTCAGTGTATGTATCAACTGCCATTTTCGAATTTGAAGTTCTATTATCATCTTGCAGTTAAGCATTGGATTTTGGATACTTGAAAATCATGAACTACAGTTAAACATTGCAAAATTGAGTCGCAAGTGGAAATAGGTGTAACATCTGCAACACATCGTTTACTTTTGGTTATAACAGAGGGGTGAATGCAGAGGAGGCAGCTAGAAAGATTTGAATTGTGTGTGGAGCGAGTGCTTCTGGAAAAAAATACGCCAGAAAAAGATATTCTTGTTTCAACAAAGATCGTTCTGGCATGAATGACTTTCCAATTTAAGGAAGTCTCGACTACTGATAAATGTGATAGATTACCATTTTACCGTCATGCGACATTTGCATTCAACAGGCAAAGTTCAGAAGTCTGGAGTAGGAGTACTGCATGCTCTAA
Organism: Schistocerca nitens; assembly: GCF_023898315.1. Classification (NCBI taxonomy): domain Eukaryota; kingdom Metazoa; phylum Arthropoda; class Insecta; order Orthoptera; family Acrididae; genus Schistocerca; species Schistocerca nitens. Next base: position 1,186,902,232 of record NC_064614.1, on the reverse strand, counting down.
TTCGGAACAACAAAAATCAACGGAGTGACTATTATTGAACGTCATCAGGTCGCTCATTGAGCATTCGTATGCAGTACTGTTACTGGTGACGTGTTATGATGCCGTTTTCGTTAACTTCCTAAGAAGAAATGAAAGGCTGAGCCCCTCAAAAGACATAAACTTGAGCAAAGAGTAGTGTGAACATAATATTTTACACCTGATAGCTCCAAAAGTGTTATTTGGGCTACGAATTCTGCCCCAAGGGCTGTGTGCAACTCAGCTGGAATTTGTTGCCAACAACTGAGACACCTTTCGGTCTCAGTGTAAGAAAATCGAGCAACACAACTACATCACCTGCGCTACTGCATGATAACGCACTGTGTTGATTTGATAAACAAAACTATCCAGGAGATTGATAGGAAAGTCGTTCTCAGGCACTTGTATTCATAGAGAAGTCCTCTCTCAAGCACCTGTCCCTCTCGTCACATATTCGTAAAATTTTACCTTTCCCGCTCTTGATCGGTCAACCGTCAAGGCAATTCATTTCTACACGAAAATACTCTTAAAACTACTCTGGTATAATGGTATCGTTGGAACCAGTAGGTTTCTACTGGCGTAGAATTTGTAAACAACTTTAGCATTGTCAAATCGTTTTAGATATCGTGAAAGAAAATTCTTTTGCTATTTCTCTTTGATGATTACTGTTGCGTTTAGTAAACTAATGGAAAATGCAATTAAAATATTCACTGTACTAATAAAAATTGAATTCAGCTTAGTACAGAAACATCACGACGGCAGTCTATCTTAATAAAGCATTAAGTGTCTGTAAGACGATTGAGCCTATTTTAACACGAATTAGTAGGATATTACCGACTTTTGACTTCGAAAAGGTCTGTATTTACTTCATTTTTTGTTTCATTCGCAAGTATTACAAAAATGTGGCATTCCGTAGATAAAATTATGTATTCACAACAACAAAAAATATGTCTGCAGAAAACATAACTGGCATTATGAATCTGGCAGTACCGTAAGGTTTTCGCTCTGACACTAAGGCTTACTGAAAGTAGCAAGGTGAATTTTGCTCGAGCGTTGTCTTACGATTCCCTTATTGAGTTTGTATCTGTCTGCTTGTAGCTCTGAGCCGGCCGGGGTGGCCGAGCGGTTCTAGGCGCTACAGTCTTCAACCGGGCAACCATGCCTCGGGCATGGATGTGTGTGATGTCCTTACAAGGGAACCTCCCCATCGCACCCCCCTCAGATTTAGTTATAAGTTGGCACAGTGGATAGGCCTTGATAAACTGAACACAGATCAATTGAGAAAACAGGAAGAAGTTGCGTGGAACTGTGAAAAAATAAGCAAAATATACAAACTGAGTAGTCCATGGGCCACATAGGCAACATCATGGACAATGTTAGCTCATGAGCGCCGTGGTCTCGTGGTAGCGTGAGCAGCTGCAGAACGAAAGGTCCTTGGTTCAAGTCTTCCCTCCAGTGAGAATTTTACTTTCTTTATTTTTACATCGTTATTATCTGTCCGTTCGTTCATTGACGTCTCTGTTCACTGTAATAAGTTTAGTGTCTGTGTCTTGCGACCGCATCGCAAAACCGTGCGATTAGTAGACGAAAGGACGTGCCTCTCCAATGGGAACCGAAAACATTTGATCGCAAGGTCATAGGTCAACCAATTCCTCCACAGGAAAACACGTCTGATATATTCTATACAACACTGGTGACGGCATGTGCGTCACATGACAGGAATATGTTGTCGACCCACCTAACTTGAACACTTGGCGAATGGGTAAAAAGATTCTTCTACCTTGCCCGATTTCGGTTTTCTTGTGGATGTGATAATCGCTCCCAAAATAGTGATGAAAACACAATAGTTTGTCACATACACTGAAAATAAAAAAATTAAACTTTTCACTCGATGGAGGATTTTTTTTTGTTTTTTTGTTTTTTTTTCTTTTTTTATTACCTCTTCCACTTCAGGCGTTGGCCCCTATCACCCATACTACCCCCAAAAACCTATCTAGCCTAAAAACAAAAAAAAGCTAGTGCCACCGCCACTTTCACCCTAAAGCTAACTAGGACGGCCGTTCGCCGCCACTTCAGGTTCCGCCAACGAACAAAAATTAAATATGCCTCTGAACTTTGTATAAAAAAATAAAATAAAAGAAGAAAGGAAAGGGTATAATACTTTATTAAATTTTATTTGTTGTTCATTTTGTTCTTGTGTATTTATTTGGATTTGAACGCAGGTCTCCTGCCCACGTTTTTTTTTTTTTTTTTTAATCAATGTGCGAACAGTCACAGTTAACCAAGCCTGGAAAACTAAAACAGAATGAAGGCGCCATCGAAGATATGAAACATAAATAGCATGAAAAGAAAGCTACCACGTCGTAGTGAGGCTTCCCAGCGACTGCGCCCACTGATAAGATTGTTCAATATATGGTCGTTTGCAGTTCGTTCTGACCTCATCTGCCACTGCCTGGAACATTCCAGCTACACGGCGGGCTGTGAAAGGCACTCCATAGGTAGTTTGCGAAGCACTGTCGATATCTGGTATGCCCGGAAATAGCATGATGTCTTTCTTGCAAACAGAGCCAGCAGTCAAGGAAATCCTTGTGTCCGTCACGACAGAGGTAATGGACTGCATGTCCAAGTATCCAGGTGACAGAGTTGGTTCGAGTCTTGGGGTAAAATGTCTCATCCGGAAACAATAACGTGCGTGCAGATATATGCTCCGGCCTAACTCGCAAGAGATAAGCCAGCATCTGCCGCACTAGGTGCCAAACCGGTTCCGCCTCTCCACAGCTGAGGCGGTGCTCGTCAGAATCTACTGTATTACAACCCACACAATTGGGAGATTCTGCCATGTGAATATTGTAGAGACGTTCTTGCGTCACGAGCTTCCCATTAACGACGACGTACCATTGAGAAACAACATTGGAATCAAGCATGGCATCGTGTACAGTCTTCCACACCACGCGCCACCGTACGTCAGGATATTTTAGTTCGACCACATTTAGGGGGCGGCGTTGCAGCATGTCATGATATAGGCGTCGAGTTGTGGCCATTTGTGGTGTCGTGAGCGCGACACTGCAATAACTTTGTTCTAAATAGAAACGTCCTATATAAAAGAGGGGCGCTGGGATGTCCTGTAGTGGCACCGGCGCTCTTAGTGAAGCAGGATGTAGCGCCGTCAGAAGCAGACTCGTGAGGCTCGTAGGACAGCGGCGCAGCAGACATAAATGTGAGCTAACATAGAGGGCAATGGCCCTATCATGGACGTTAACTAGGCCGAGACCACCTTTTTCCTTGGGGAGGGTAAGAGATACGTATCTGATCTTCAGTAACATACCAGCGGTGACGAAGTATCCCAGTGCTGCCATAATGCTACGAGCCAAGGGATTCGGAATGGGTAGCGTTTGGGCGACATGCGGTATGCGGGACGCAAGGTATACATTGGCATAATACGCCCGCTGAACGATGTTGAGGGATCGCAAGCGCTGATTTGCAATTCCGGCCCTAATTTGGTTAAGAAGGCGTCGATAATTGAGCGACGTCGCGCGTCGCATGTCGTTCATGAAATCTAAGCCCAAGCAGCGTACAGTATCACTGAAGCGTAAGGGGGCAATGTGTTCCTGTGGTAGCCCAATCCCGATGCTCAAGGCGACGGACTTGTCAACGTTGATTTGGCTACCAGAAGCTGTACCGTAGGTTGCAATCCAGTCCAAAGCCGCGGCCATATCGTCAGCTCCTCGTATGACGATCATCAAATCATCCGCATATGCGGTGCAGCGATAGATGGAGCCGCCGAACTGTATCCCAGTGAGCCTGTCTCGGAGACCACACAACAAGGGTTCTAAGGCCAATGCAAATAACAATGTTGATAATGGACATCCCTGTCGTACTGATCGGCGGATCGGCATGGGTGCCGTCAATCTTCCATTGACAAGAACTCGAGAAGTTGCACCATGTAGTAGGCGTGTCAACACTGTGATAAAGGGGTCGGGGTATTCCATGCGCCGTAGAACGGCCGTGAGGAAAGTGTGGCCCACACGGTCAAAAGCCTGGCTAAAGTCGATAGACGCCAGGGCTGCCGGCAAACGTCTCACCCGTGCAAGGGAAATGAGATCTCTGTAACGACATAACGCAGTTCTGATGTTGTTGGGTCCCCCCAAGGACGTCTGATCGCCGGACAAGACGTGCAATAGTGTGCCGCGAATACGTTCTGATAGCAGCCTCGAAAAGATCTTGAAGTCGCTGTTCAATAACGTTAAGGGACGATAGTCGCGGACATGATTCCGTCCCTTCGGCTTATGGATGGGGACAATCAGACCTTCCAAGAATGGTATGTTATACCCGGGGACATCAATTCCTGGCAAATGTCAATCAAACACGGTAACAACAGTTATTTAAAGGCTCGATAGAACTCTAATGGTAACCCATCGATTCCTGGTGATTTATGGGGAGCACCTTTACCAATGACGTCGAGCACTTCCTCTTCTGTCACTTCTCCCAGTAAAGTCGGTACCATGTCTGGTGGAACTGTACCGTGGACATGTGCTGAAACGGTGTCTACCGTCGCCATATCAGGGGGGAACACTGCTGAATAAAGTTGAGCGTAATGCCCATAGAAGGCTTCTGCTATATCTGCTTGTTCTACCACATGTCGACCGTCGTCGGTTATCATGTCGGTTACCAGTGCCCTACGGCGCCTCCTGCGTTCTATGAGCACGTGGTGCATAGATGGCCTTTCTGATTGTATCATGTCTGGAGCACGCGACCGTATAACAGCGCCTTGTAAATGATGGCGTGCTAAGGAGACGAGCTGCGCTTTCGCGCGATTGACTGTGGTCTGCCTGTCAGATGAGGGCTCCATAGCAAGACATTCCCATAGGACGGTGTAATAAAAGTTTTCCGTGCTCCTCCTCCATGCCGCTGCTTCCCGGCCGTAAGCCATGAAGGTGCGTCTAAGACCAGGCTTCGCACATTCAATCCACCAACTGAGGGTCGATCGGTAACGACCACGACGCCGTAAGGACGCGTTCCACGACTCTTCGACAGCACCTTTACATGCCGGCTCGTCCAGATGGGCGACGTTCAGTTTCCAGGGGGGCCTACTGCGCCACACACGTGCAGGTTTGAGTGCAATGGTGCAAATATAGGCTGTGTGGTCGGTGAATGCAGTGGGCCAGAGCTCTGCTCCTCTCGTCGCCGTCGAAAGGGTGCTTGTGACGTAAATCCTGTCCAACCGACTTGATGAATGGCTTGTATAATGGGTGTAACCAGGAGCTGGGCCATGGATGTGGCGCCACGTATCAATCAGGTGGAGGTCACGCACTAGCATTTCCAATTCCGCACACGGGACGTGATGTGGCTGCTGATCAGATGGAGATAATGTACAGTTAAAATCTCCTCCGATCAACATATCGTCTATGTGGCCCATAAATAGACGCGAAATATCTTCCGAAAAAAAGCGGGCCCGATCTCTCCGTCTCCCTGATCCTGAAGGGGCATATACATTGATGAGTCGTACACCGTTGACAGTTACTGCCATGGCTCTTGCACTCGGTAAGTACAGTACGTCCGTAGCCGCCAAACCGTCCCGTAGCAGAACAGCCACACCACAATCGGTAGAAGAGGCGTGGGAGATGTGGGCGGTATATCCGTAGAAGTCAGGGAAACTAGCGACACATACTTCCTGTAAGAGGGCCACGTCGATGTCCGCCGCATCAAGCATGCGTTGTAGCATTGTCAGTTTGTGTGGTGCCCTTATCGCGTTGATATTGATTGTGGCAAGGCGAAAGGTGTGCTGCCTAGCCTCTTCACCTAGGGTAGACGCCATGGCAATAAAAGCTAACCGCAGGAGATGCCGGACCCACCAAACCCGTTACAAATTATGAGGCTTTCACGCTAGGAGTGGCATCCCCAATGCCACCCCCTCCCCTGTCACCCGTGCCCTCTTCAGGAAGTTCCTCAACATCGTCCGACCACAGTGGGTGCAACACTATGCTGTGTGGCTGATCGGCACCTAAATCTCTCTCACGTACGTCGTCTTTGGTAGAGGTAGACGGATCGCCATCCATCGACGCGACCTGCCGCGTTTGTGGTGCAAGAAGTAACTGGGCACTCCTAGTATGGGCAAGTGAACCGTCTACACCACTTAGATCCTCAGCAGGCGCAGCATCCATGCTGTCTGATGAGATGTCACCTTCTTGACCGGCCGTGTGTAGGAGGCAACCGTTAGTTGGGGTCCGCCGACGTCGCTTGCGTCGTCGGGGCGAACGTTGCTTTCGAACGTGGACATCCGTATCCGAATGTGGGAGGCAATCCAGCGTCGTATCACCTTCCGCTAGGAAAGCCGCGGTCGGGACAATGTTCGCGTCCACGTCCATCGCGCCCTGAATGTTATGTTGCGTCTGGAGTCCGTGGGACTGTTGCTGCTGTTGTTGCTGTGGAGGGGGCGACATATGGGTTGGCACCGAGGGTCCTTCCTCTTCCTCCCTTGGTACTTCTGGCGTCGATGGATGTGTCTAATCGCCCGTTTCGTCCTCAACTATGGTGCGCATCGTCGTCTGAGCGTACGTGAGGGGCAGGATTGTCGTCCCCGTCGGGGAAACAGAGTCTCCCACTGGTATCTGCGTAATTCTACGTTGTAAGCAGCTCGATCGAACATGGCCTTCCTGCCCACATCCGGAACAGGTACGCGGTTGCCCGTCGTACATGATGATTGCACGACAGCCACCGATGTTCAAATAGGACGGCACATGTTTCTTGAGCTCAAGTTTAATTTGGCGCACACCATTGTAGACCTTATACGTCGAGAAAGTTTGCCACTTTTCTGCAACGTGGCTGATAACATTGCCATATGGTCGGAAGGCGTCCTTGACAACTGCCTCTGGGACCTCGAAGGGGAGCTCAAAAACTCTTACAGTCCTTAGGCCCATGCCTGCATGATCCACCGTCACTGCACCGATATGCCCGTCAGAATGTTTGAATCGGAGAGAGTTCGAGTATTGAGAAACCACTGTCGCGCAGACCTCTGCACTGGTCATTTTAACATAAACCACGCTCGCCGTTATGGAAAAATGTATTCCGACGACAGTCGCCGGATCTAAACGTAGATCGTCGCGTATGAACTGTTCTATTTCATAGGCTCGAGGACGCGCGTGATCTGGTTGGAAAGTAATTTTGATCGTATCGTGGCGCCATGTGTGTGCCATAATCGCACTGAACTTGGAACAAATACAACTCGCGCCGCGATAAGGTAAACACAAGCAAGCGCTCATGGCGGGGCGCAGCGGACGTCCTCGCCCCACCGCAGCCGAAAGCAGACTGATTTGAACCAACGACCTCTCGTTCCGCAGCTGCTCACGTTACCACGAGACCACGGCACTCCTGTATTCTTAGAGTCCTTGATGTCGCCTATCTTCCCATGAACTACTCAGTTTGTATATTTTGCTTATTTTTTCACATTTCCACACAACTTCTTCCTGTTTTCTCAAGTGATCTGTGTTCAGTTTTCAAGGCCTATCCACTGTGCCAACTTATAACTAGTTCTGAGGGGGGTGCGATGGGGAGGTTCCCTTGTTAGATTAGTTAGGTTTAAGTAGTTCTATGTTCCAGGGGACTGATGACCTCAGAAGTCCAATAGTGCTCAGAGCCATTTGAACCATTTTTTTTTGTAGCTCTGCTAGAAAAGAATTAAAAATCTGGCTTTCAGCGAGTCTCGAAAGGCGAACGAAAGCAGCTTGCACCTGGTAGCCAAGCATGTTACCTGGGAACTGGTTTTTCCCTAAAGTGGAAGACGTTCTTTTGTGGTTGAATTGTTGGCAAAAGTCAGTGAGACGTGTGCCGTTGGTCTAAGCGTTTCGGTGTGTTGAACTTGTACCAATGATTTTTCTACAGGTTTTTTCTGTCCCAAATAGAGAGTTGAAGTCTCCCATTGGTTTTTTCACGTCATCTTGGTGAATTTTGCTCATAGTATTTTCGAGTGTATATCTTTTATAGGGGCTCTGAATGAGCATAGTCATAAGTCGATTGTTGATGGGTGTGATTTCTTCGACAGAGTTGATGATAGATCTGTGTTCGAGAAATGCAGTGCCGAAGACTGGTACGCCTTTCGCTACCTTTTGTTGTATGTAGCTCTTGAAGATGCAATGGTTTCCCTAATGCAAGGTTTCATTGTCAATTCGTCGTGGTTCTTGAAGAGCAAGGATGAGAATTTTTTGTCTGTCGATTTCTTTTGTGAGATTATTGAGGTTTCTTGTTTGGATCAATGTATCGATGTTTAGTTTTCAAATGAATGTTTTCTGCTGGTAGGGAAATTTGCCAGAGATCTTCGATATTCTCTGCCGTGCTAACCTGGACTCCCCAGAGTCCGAAAACCCAACTGCCGCCTGTCGGTGGCCAGGTTGTGTACCACCTGGGGTAAAGTTACCTTTGCTTGCATAGTTAATGTTTTCTTGTGTTTCACTGGTTTGGCCTGGGTGATACCGGGATCGGACAGGACCAGAGGGTGTTGAAGCCTTTGGAAGCAAATATTTTCAGCCAAGCTCATTGAGCTAACAGACGGTGACCAGAGTAGCGGTGATTTTCACTCAGAGATATCTGGATTTTGGGTTCAACGGATTGAGTAGCCGTTCAGGATTGTGTTAGTATTTGGTTCACCCCAAGTATTTGATTTCCTCGGTACCACCCATAGGGGCAGAGGGCTTCCCCTATCGGCCACACGGGATTATTATTATTATTATTATTGTCACTATGTCATCAGCAAATGTGATACGATGTATCTTCTCACCACTGAAATAGATGTGTATTGTTCGATTCAGTATTTCTATCACATAAATATGGGTTATAATTACGTTACATTGCTGCTACTAGACATATTTCTCACTTTTTCTTAGACAGTTGCTAGCTGTTACTCCATCATAGGAAATTATGTGCGCGGCATTGTGGCAATACAGTCGTTCAAATTAGCCGATTTCTGTAATTTCATTTCGGTACCAGATCGTCCTAATCGGATTCAGCCAGTCAGTCTTCATGTGAATATCCGACTATGACTCTCATCATATGATAGACTGGGTAAACCACATTCTTAATCGGACTGTTGACTCCAGACCACTCATCTATGACAGGGCCTGAATTCTTAAACACTGTGGAAAATAATAATCCAATGTGCTTATTACACATACGTTATTTAAATATAAATATATGAACTAATGAGATAACAGTTTATTTACAGGGTCAGAGCCCCATCCATGATAGCAGAGCAGTGCGAGATTGGTTTCAAGGCCAAGAGAGGATAAAGTTGTTGCCGTTCGTTCCACGATCACCGAACATCAACCAGATAGAGAATATGTGGGCAGAGGTAACAAGGTCTTTGCCATGTGGACCTACAAATGCAAGCGACCTTTGGACGAATATAGAAAACGTATGGTGGGAAGTAAAACATCACGCTACACTGTCGACGACTCAATGAAATCAATTCCCCTACGCCCTCGAGAAATCTTACGTAATGATCGTGGGTGGGTTGGTTACTAAAAGTATACTCGTCCACAAAACCCATGTGGACAATTATCTGATAATCGGTCAAGCTTTGCTTTGTCGCAGCTCTTTAGCATACAAGTCCATTTACTTTCAGTCCCCTCCTTACAATTCCTGCAATGCAAGGTAATTGAACAACCTCATCCACTCGACGCCAACTGAGGAACTGACTGGTGCATGTGTTGTTCAACACACAGTAGTAGTTACCCTCACTGGAATCGATGACTGTTTGTGTGTGTGTGTGTTTTCGTGTTAACGCACAATCTGAATCAATACTATTAACATTAGAGAGACCACCAACAATAAATATTGCATCAAATATGACTGTAAAGTATTTTAATGCGATGGGAAGTTACAAACTGAATTTTTACCCAACCCACGTCCTGAATATTACGTTAAGTAAGATGTATTAACTCCATAGTATCGTTAGCAGAGACAGTGCGCTCTTGTCGTCGAGGCTCGCGACAAGTGCAGCGATTAGCAGTGCCCAATGCCGCCGCGATTTGTTTATGTTGGCTGAGCGTGGACACTGCAACAGACGCTTCGCCATAAACAGAAAGATATCACCTTGGCTCTGACTGCAGTGAGCGGATATCACTGCCTGCGTGTTCTTATAGTTACCAACGTGAGACTCTACTCACAGGTGCCATGGAGCAATTGCAACGGGTATCATGTCATTAGTCATCAGAATATTAACCAGTGATGATATGTCCATTCTATTTGAATCCCAAGAAAATAGAAACCTTCTCACAAAGGAATGACCGAGCGAGGTGGCGCAGTGGTTAGCACACTGGACTCGCATTCGGGAGGACGACGGTTCAATCCCGTCTCCGGCCATCCTGATTTAGGTTTTCCGTGATTTCCCTAAATCGTTTCAGGCAAATGCCGGGATGGTTCCTTTGAAAGGGCACGGCCGATTTCCTTCCCAATCCTTCCCTAACCCGAGCTTGCGCTCCGTCTCTAATGACCTCGTTGTCGACGGGACGTTAAACACTAACCACCACCACCACAAAGGAATGTGAGGTGACATCAAAATTTATCCAACATACAAAAATTAACTGCAGGGCTTTCATGTATGCAGTAATAGCACACAAGGAAATATTATGTCTTGGAAGCGTATATTTCATTTCCTCTTCTCGTATTAACGCCCTTGTTTTAATATGAAGTGAGAAAATAAACACGAAAAACTAAAGTTCCTGAGAAGCATATAAGTCATTTGCTCTTCTCATATCACAACTTTTGTTTTAGTATTAAGCAAAAAGGAAAAAAAAACAGTTTAGGGTTCTGAAACATAATATGACACCAGATTCTTATCGTAGGCGCTATCGGAAACGCAAAAAGCAGGGAGCTGTCCATTCTTTTGTCCAACAGTCTGTGTTTCCTTTCATACATTACTCCCACTAAGGGATTCTTATTTAAGGAGTTGTGGGCATCAAGTTCTTCAGCAGAACAATAAGTCACAATTACATAAGTGTTATTGTGCTAATTACGGTATGGTTCAAATGGCTCTGAGCACTATGGGTCTGAACAGCTGTGGTCATCAGTCCCCTAGAACTTAGAACTACTTAAACCTAACTAACCTAAGGACATCACACACATCCGTGCCCGAGGCAGGATTCGAACCTGCGACCGTAGCAGTCGCACGGTTCCGGACTGCGCGCCTAGAACAGCGAGACCACCGCGGTCGGCAATTACGGTATGGAAAAACTGCAACAAAGACGAGTTCCGCTAGAGCAGTGAGGATATTTGCACATGTCTGTATTCAGCAATGACTGCCAGCTGCCACAACACTTCACAGAATCCTTGCGACAGGCAACACAACTGTGCGTGCGCTTCAGACTTCATTCAGTGAGACGTCAGGAGATGGTTGAAAACGTCAAATTAACGTCGCTTTCCGAGTCGTATTCAATCCTGAATGAGGTGTTATTAAGGTAGTTGAGCGTTCTAGCAATTACACTTTTATAATTCCCATATGAGTATTTCGATAGCCGAAAGAACCCGTTAGTGTTAAACTATCGGGAACTGCATTAATATCAAACTGCCATAACTTGAGACAATACGTGGACTCTTCTCTTAGCTGGGTGACCTGTTACTGTTATTTAGCAACCTCTGCGTCCTAGTCGTAAGGCATATGGAACGTCAGAGGCGCTTTCCGCTATTCACGACAAACATCGGCAACCTGTAATCACTGAGAGTCACAACTGCGTGATGATAATGGTTCAGGTTGTCAGTAGTTGTGGTGGTGTTATGCTGCCAAACTGCTTACAGTATCGTTAATGGCGGCGCACATAATTTAGCGTTGACTATCTACTTAAGTAAAGATAGTGTTGTGGCGTCGTCGCTTGTCTTTATTTGGCCTCAGCTCGAGTAATCTGATTTAACGAACATAGTACTCCAATCGCGGGCTCCTAATACAGTATGACTACAGAGATTATCGTGCGGGTATTACATTAATTCTTCAATGAAATGCTTAACAAATCTTACCCTCAGCTATGCAGGTACTCCATGATGCACTTGGTTAAGTGATCAGTTCGCTGCAATCCTGCTTGTACTGTTCGTAAATACTTGTATACTTCAAAAATGGTTCAAATGGCTCTGATCACTATGAGACGTAACTTCTGAGGTCATCAGTCCGCTAGAACGTAGAATTACTGAAACCTAACTAACCCAAGTACATCAGACACATCCATGCCCGAGACAGGATTCGAACCTGCGACCGTAGCGGTCGCGCGGTTCCGGACTGTAGCGCCTAGAACCGCTCGGCCACCCCGGGCGGCATACTTGTATACTGACCATTCGTTATTTGACTAAATATGAACTACAATCTAATTCGCATGTATGTGACATGGGTTAGCGCCGGCACAAAGGCATGACTAAGGGTTGGATGCCGTTGAAGTCCGGTCACATTGATGGCAAGACAAATGTTCGCAAATCACCTCTATTGCCTCGAAAAACAATTGCATCTTAAATATCGTAGGACCGACGTCCACACTATCACAGCGCGTTGAAATACAGCAACGACGTCAGGGTTACGTACTAACAGCTGTATCTCTGTACACAATAAAAAGTGGACGCATTTATATGGAATTTTTTTTATGCAATTCGTCTGTACTACCACCTGCTAAAATATCTAATATTCCTCCTGAAACACCCTGTATATGGATATATGTGTGGTGTCTGTTCTTTCGGACATGTCCAAAAGAAAATTCTTCATGGCATTCTGCATATACAGGGTGTTAGATCCTGGGAATAGGAGCGCTCCTGTTAATATAGCACGGCAGCCTAGATTACGTCCGAAAGTACTATGGCGATTGGAGCTGTATAAGACTTCCACCAGCACAAACCAACACTAGAACCGTCTATGATTTTATTACCAGACATCGTCTTCACAAACCAATTCCGGTAAATTTACCTACAAAGAACTGGAGGAACGTCTGGAAAAATATCAACAATAATATTATACCAACTAGAGTAAGTGCTGTATGGTGCGACTTTGTAAACGAATCCATACCCACAGCGGAACGATTATGGAAAATCAAATTGAGAGCATCTCCATACTGCGACAAATCTTGTAGAAACTGTAGCGAACACAGTGAAAATAGAATCAGAATTTGGAACTGGACTAGGAAGAAATTAGCACTGTCAATAGAATCGCAGAAAGTCATATACCGATAACTGAAGCTTTACAACCCGACTGGAAATTTTACACGTCCGCAAAGAATAACAGTTATTCGTGGCTTCTGGGACAGTTTATGTTTTACGTCATAAAAAACAAAACTTAGAACTTAGTAGAGTACATGTTCTATACTGCAGAAGAACATTTTAAGCTGAAGAAGAATAACAAATATAAGGAATGGTTTGTTGTTGTTGTGGTCTTCAGTCCTGAGACTGGTTTGATGCAGCTCTCCATGCTACTCTATCCTGTGCAAGCTTCTTCATCTCCCAGTACCTACTGCAACCTACATCCTTCTGAATTTGCTTAGTGTATTGATCTCTTGGTCTCCCTCTACGATTTTTACCTTCCACGCTGCCCTCCAATGCTAAATATGTGATCCCTTGATGCCTCAAAACACGTCCTACCAACCGATCCCTTCTTCTAGTCAAGTTGTGCCACAAACTTCTCTTCTCCCCAATCCTATTCAATACCTCCTCATTAGTTACGTGATCTACCCACCTTATCTTCAGCATGGTTTAAAATTTTTTATCTATTGCTTTATGTGGGCTACAAAAAGGTGGTCAGTTTTATTGATTAGAATCAGAATACTATTCTTTCACTTTCTTTATTCCTGGAATATTCTCTTCGTTGGATCTAAACTCAGAACTGTTCTAATTTGGCAAAACCCCTCCGTATCCGAAATTTCTTTTATTTGTTGAAAAATATATGGCTTCCTTACAGACCTCATATGCATCCAGTCCATAACAAATTAAATTGTGAATACATTTCTGAATGAATGTCTGTTATGTATTTACCCGTCACCCTTTTCATTGTTATAACTTATGTTCTACAAGGAACGTACGCCATTGGAGGCGGCAATCTGTAATTTATTTTACTTTAATTACTACTTCAATTTTGTTCTACTATTTAAAGGAATATACGGGTGCAAACGTGGAATACATGGGAATAATGCAGCTGCTCAGTGACAGGTATGGGGGAGGCATTGTGGCCAGACCTCGGATCTTCGACCCCTGCCCTCTTTGCCTCCGCCTACCTGGTACTGAAAATTTTTTCAAACACTAAAAAAAAAAAAAAAGAAAAATAGTCCAGTGATCAGAACGTCTGTCTAGGAAAGAGGAGGTCTGGGCTCGAAGCCCAGCCGGGCACAAATTTTCATCTGCCGTCGTTGCTGTATTTCAACGCGCAGTGACAGTGTGGACGTCGGTCCTACGATATTTAAGATGCAATTGTTTTTCGAGGCAATAGAGGTGATTTGCGAACATTTGTCTTGCCATCAATGTGACGGGACTTCAACGGCATCCAACCCTTAGTCATGCCTTTGTGCCGGCGCTAACCCATGTCATATACATGCGAATTAGATTGTAGTTCATATTTAGTCAAATAACGAATGGTCAGTATACAAGTATGCCGCCCGGGGTGGCCGAGCGGTTCTAGGCGCTACAGTCCGGAACCGCGTGACCGCTACGGTCGCAGGTTCGAATCCTGTCTCGGGCATGGATGTGTCTGATGTACTTGGGTTAGTTAGGTTTAAGTAATTCTACGTTCTAGCGGACTGATGACCTCAGAAGTTACGTCCCATAGTGATTAGGGCCATTTGAACCATTTTTGAAGTATACAAGTATTTACGAACAGTACAAGCAGGATTGCAGCGAACTGATCACTTAACCAAGTGCATCATGGAGTACCTGTGTAATGAGTAATTCCAGCTGCATAGCTGAGGGTAAGATTTGTTAAGCATTTCATTGCAGAATTAATGTAATACCCGCACGATAATCTCTGTAGTCATAATGTATTAGGAGCCCGCGATTGGAGTACTACGTTCGTTAAATCAGATTACTCGAGCTGAGGCCAAATAAAGACAAGCGACGACGCCACAACACTATCTTTACTTAAGAAGATAGTCAACGCTAAATTATGTGCGCCGCCATTAACGATACTGTAAGCAGTTTGGCAGCATAACACCACCACAACTACTGACAACCTGAACCATTATCATCACGCAGTTGTGACTCTCAGTGATTACAGGTTGCCGATGTTTGTCGTGAATAGCGGAAAGCGCCTCTGAAGTTCCATATGCCTTACGACTAGGACGGAGAGGATGCTAAATAACAGTAACAGGTCACCCAGCGAAAAGTAGAGTCCACGTATTGTCTCAAGTTATGGCAGTTTGATATTAATGCAGTTCCCGATAGTTTAACACTAACGGGTTCTTTTGGCTATCGAAATACTCATATGGGAATTATAAAAGTGTAATTGCTAGAACGCTCAACTACCTTAATAACACCTCATTCAGGATTGAATACGACTCGGAAAGCGACGTTAATTTGACGTTTTCAACCATCTCCTGACGTCTCACTGAATGAAGTCTGAAGTGCACGCACAGTTCTGTTGCCTGTCGCAAGGATTCTGTGAAGTGTTGTTGCAGCTGGCAGTCATTGCTGAATACAGACATGTGCAAATATCCTCACTGCTCTAGCGGAACTCGTCTTTGTTGCATTTTTTCCATACCGTAATTAGCACAATAACATAAGGCTTGTTCTGCTGAAGAACTTGATGCCCACAAGTCCTTAAATAAGAATCCCTTAGTGGGAGTAATGTATGAAAGGAAACAGACTATTGGACAAAAGAATGGACAGCTCCCTGCTTTTTGCGTTTCCGATAGCGCCTACGATAAGAATCTGGTGTCATATTATGTTTCAGAACACTAAACTGTTTTTTTTTCCGTTTTGCTTCATACTAAAACAAAAGTTGTGATATGAGAAGAGGAAATGAGTTATATGCTTCTCAGGAACTTTAGTTTTTCGTGTTTATTTTCTCACTTCATATTACAAAAAGGGCGCTAATATGAGAAGAGGAAATGAAATATACGCTTTCAAGACATTATATTTCCTTGTGTGCTATTACTGCATACATGAAAGCCCTGCAGTTAATTTTTGTATGTTGGATAAATTTTGATGTCACCTCACATTCCTTTGTGAGAAGGTTCCTATTTTCTTGGGATTCAAATAGAGTGATAAAAATTCAGTGTGTAACTTCCCATCGCATTAAAATACTTTACAGACATATTTGATGCAATATTTATTGTTGGTGGTCTCTCTAATGTTAATAGTATTGATTCAGATTGTGCGTTAACACGAAAACACACACACACACAAACAGTCATCGATTCCAGTGAGGGTAACTACTACTGTGTGTTGAACAACACATGCACCAGTCAGTTCCTCAGTTGGCGTCGAGTGGATGAGATTGTTCAATTACCTTGCATTGCAGGAATTGTAAGGAGGGGACTGGAAGTAAATGGACTTGTTGTATGCTAAAGAGCTGCGACAAAGCAAAGCTTGACCGATTATCAGATAATTGTCCACATGGGTTTTGTGGACGAGTATACGTTTAGTAACCAACCCACCCACGATCATTACGTAAGATTTCTCGAGGGCGTAGGGGAATTGATTTCATTGAGTCGCCGACAGTGTAGCGTGATGTTTTACTTCCCACCATACGTTTTCTATATTCGTCCAAAGGTCGCTTGCATTTGTAGGTCCACATGGCAAAGACCTTGTTACCTCTGCCCACATATTCTCTATCTGGTTGATGTTCGGTGATCGTGGAACAAACGGCAACAACTTTATCCTCTCTTGGCCTTGAAACCAATCTCGCACTGCTCTGCTATCATGGATGGGGCTCTGATCCTGTAAATAAACTGTTATCTCATTAGTTCATATATTTATATTTAAATAACGTATTTGTAATAAGCACATTGGATTATTATTTTCCACAGTGTTTAAGAATTCAGGCCCTGTCATAGATGAGTGATCTGGAGTCAACAGTCCGATTAAGAATGTGGTTTACCCAGTCTATCATATGATGAGAGTCATAGTCGGATATTCACATGAAGACTGACTGGCTGAATCCGATTCGGACGATCTGGTACCGAAATGAAATTACAGAAATCGGCTAATTTGAACGACTGTATTGCAACAATGCTGCGCACATAATTTCCTATGATGGAGTAACAGCTAGCAACTGCCTGAGAAAAAGTGAGAAATATGTCTATTAGCAGCAATGTAACGTAATTATAACCCATATTTATGTGATAGAAATACTGAATCGAACAATACACATCTATTTCAGTGGTGAGAAGATACACCGTATCAGATTTGCTGATGACATAGTGACAATAATAATAATAATAATAAAAATCCCGTGTGGCCGATAGGGGAAGCCCTTCCCCCCTATGGGTGGTACCGAGGAAATGAAATACCTAGGGTGAACCAAATACTAACTCAATCCTGAACGGCTACTCAATCCGTTGAACCCAAAATCCAGATATCTCTGAGTGAAAATCACCGCTACTCTGGTCACCGTCTGTTAGCTCAATGAGCTTGGCTGAAAATATTTGCTTCCAAAGGCTTCAACACCCTCTGGTCCTGTCCGGTCCCGGTATCACCCAGGCCAAACCAGTGAAACAAAAGAAGACATGAACTATGCAAGCAAAGGTAACTTTACCCCAGGTGGTACACAACCTGGCCACCGACAGGCGGCAGTTGGGTTTTCGGACTCTGGGGAGTCCAGGTTAGCACGGCAGAGAATATCGAAGATCTCTGGCAAATTTCCCTACCAGCAGAAAACATTCATTTGAAAACTAAACATCGATACATTGATCCAAACAAGAAACCTCAATAATCTCACAAAAGAAATCGACAGACAAAAAATTCTCATCCTTGCTCTTCAAGAACCACGACGAATTGACAATGAAATCTTGCATTAGGGAAACCATTGCATCTTCAAGAGCTACATACAACAAAAGGTAGCGAAAGGCGTACCAGTCTTCGGCACTGCATTTCTCGAACACAGATCTATCATCAACTCTGTCGAAGAAATCACACCCATCAACAATCGACTTATGACTATGCTCATTCAGAGCCCCTATAAAAGATATACACTCGAAAATACTATGAGCAAAATTCACCAAGATGACGTGAAAAAACTAATGGGAGACTTCAACTCTCTATTTGGGACAGAAAAAACCTGTAGAAAAATCATTGGTACAAGTTCAACACACCGAAACGCTTAGACCAACGGCACACGTCTCACTGACTTTTGCCAACAATTCAACCACAAAAGAACGTCTTCCCACTTTAGGAAAAAACCAGTTCCCAGGTAACATGCTTGGTTACCAGGTGCAAGCTGCCTTCGTTCGCCTTTCGAGACTTGATGAAAGCCAGATTTTTAATTCTTTTCTGGCAGAGCTACAAAAAACATGGTTCAAATGGCTCTGAGGACTATTGGACTTAACTTCTGAGGTCATCAGTCCCCTGAAACACAGAACTACTTAAACCTAACTAACCTAAGGACATCACACACATCCATGCCCGAGGCATGGTTGCCCGGTTGAAGACTGTAGCGCCTAGAACCGCTCGGCCACCCCGGCCGGCTCAGAGCTACAAGCATACAGATACAAACTCAATAAGGGAATCGTAAGACAACGCTCGAGCAAAATTCACCTTGCTACTTTCAGTAAGCCTTAGTGTCAGAGCGAAAACCTTACGGTACTGCCAGATTCATAATGTCAGTTATGTTTTCTGCAGACATATTTTTTGTTGTTGTGAATACATAATTTTATCTATGGAATGCCACATTTTCGTAATACTTGCGAATGAAACAAAAAATGAAGTAAATACAGACCTTTTCGAAGTCAAAAGTCGGTAATATCCTACTAATTCGTGTTAAAATAGGCTCAATCGTCTTACAGACACTTAATGCTTTATTAAGATAGACTGCCGTCGTGATGTTTCTGTACTAAGCTGAATTCAATTTGTATTAGTACATTGAATATTTTAATTGCATTTTCCATTAGTTTACTAAACGCAACAGTAATCATCAAAGAGAAATTAATCAGCAAAAGAATTTTCTTTCACGATATCTAAAACGATTTGACAATGCTAAAGTTGTTTACAAATTCTACGCCAGTAGAAACCTACTGGTTCCAACGATACCATTATACCAGAGTAGTTTTAAGAGTATTTTCGTGTAGAAATGAATTGCCTTGATGGTTGACCGATCAAGAGTGGGAAAGGTAAAATTTTACGAATATGTGACGAGAGGGACAGGTGCTTGAGAGAGGACTTCTCTATGAATACAAGTGCCTGAGAGACGACTTTCCTATCAATCTTCTGGATAGTTTTGTTTCTCAAATCAACACAGTGCGTTATCATGCAGCTGGGCGACAGTCGCCTGGAAAAAAGCCATTAGTGTGTGCCTTTCAGAGGCACAGGTGGAGAAAAAAAAGGGAGGCCATTATCCTCGCTATTGACATTCCTTTGTAGAAAGCATCGCAAATACGTCTCGCTCAAACTTGAAAACATATGATTATACTGTGGAGCTCTTAATTTATGATATTTACTAAAATGCCTAATGAAACGATGAGAAACATTCACGGCTATTGTCTTGCTAGAGAAATGCCATATGGCTTTCTTTATGTATTTATTAACTCATTTTGTTTAATATCTAGTTTCTAGCTGCACTTCAGCGTTGGTTAAAATAAAATTTTATAAATGTACTAATATAAATATTTTCTGTCTACAGATCGAGTAAATAATAATTTTTTTCAAAAAAATGAGGGAGCACAAAAAAGAAATTTACCTTCACAGGAACTGCATTCATAATTTTCTTTTCAAGTACTTGGTAATTTATTTTTGTAGAATAAGTTGTGGAGCACCACTTTAATGACATAGATATTAAGATGTGAATAGACATTTCCCTTATCTGCATTGTTGTCTTTACTGTAATATTTTTCTGCTTGAGCTTTGTCATGTTTAGATATAATTTATTGCATTTGCTTCTGCTGTTTGCCAGGCATAGTGCTACTAAATTTCACTTTACATTACTCTGTTAAGCCAGTTTTACTACTGATTTATTTTTCTTGTTTGCTGCTCATTGCGTTATATTAGTTGTAATATTGCTGCTTGCTTCGCCAATTTGAATATTTTGTCATTGCTATTTGTGTTAATTGTTTTGTACTGCTGCATTGCCTCGTCCCTTAGTTTAGCATCTGAGCTCAGTAGATTTAAGTTAGCTTAAGAGGGGGTAGACTATATAAGAGAATGAGTTGCGATGAATTAGAAGAAATGCATTGAGAAGTTATACAAAAAAAGTACAGAAAGCAGGTATAGATAGGACCTTTTGGGAATAATGATGAACGAAGGGAGATCTCCAAGAAAAAAAGGTTTTGTTTGCAAAATACTGCAGTATCAAATGTCACACTCAAAACAAACACTGTCCTGTATTTTTTGTTATTACACTATGTGAATTTGTGTTTTTCCTGTCTTAATGTGTTTAGATAATAAGAGTTATGTTGTAGAATTTTTCTGATAATATGTTATTTACTTTGTAAAGATGTTTAGACATTATTTATTCTGTTTTGTTTTAATGCTCACGTGTGAAGTTGATGTTTCGAAAGTTATTCAGACCTTTTATGTATGTACTTATGTCATAATTCCTGTAATGCTGATGTATATGTTATTTCGATTCTTTTGTAAAGCCCATATTACTACAAATGTTATCTGTATTGTTATGTTCTTTAATGATGTATTTTGTACCTTTGTAATTGTATTCTTATTTTATAAAATTGTAATTGACACCAGTTCATCAAATTAAGTAACTTGTAAGTTCCATTTCACTGCACACGTTTCTGTTGGTCATAGTATATGGACAATATGTGAGAAGTAGGGACTGTTAGTGTTTGCACGTGTGTTAATAATTCAGCAGGGGACTGGATAACAGGATTGCTGGTTCTAAGGACAATTTAAAAAAAATTTTTTTGTGAGTGCACAATTGGTGGTTTATGAACTTGCTATATTGTCCGCAAGACTCTTCGATGGTGAGTGTGCACCTGCACAGTCGCAACAGATGGCTGCTGGCCATCTCTACAAGGACTACAGTGGGTCTACACCTTTTATGATCCATCAATACCATTATTTCTACAAGGACTGCAGTGGGTCTGCACCTCTGGTGGCCCACCAATACCATACTCTCTACCAAGACTATAGTGGGTCTGCTCTGTGATGACCTACCTACCAATATTCTTCAAAACTTCGACTGACTCTGCTGTGGGTTTGCTCTGTTGTGGCCCATTACCTGTCTGCCTGTCAAGAGTCAGCACTGTCTTTCCGTTGGAAGGACAACACTACTTCTCCAAGACAGCATGGAAATCCACTACTTCTGTGTGCATTTTCTTTTACTGCTCAGACTTTGAGAAAAACACTGCTATTTTACTGTGATGAACGATCAGGACTGTCTTTATGGACTGTAAGAAAATTTTAGCTTTTGACCAACATTGTATCAATAAGTGTGTGCATTTGATTTCCTTGTTATTGTAATTATGGAAAATTTTATCAAATCATTATTGGCCAGTGCCCAAAACAATCTGTAAAATTTTTTGTGGGGAGCATGGGGGCTATGTAAGTAGGCTGTATGAAAATCACTGGCTGTGCTGTGAGCAGTCTGTGGCTAGTTTGCATTGTTGTCTGCCATTGTAGTGTTGGGCAGCGGCAGCTGGATGTGAACAGCGCGTAGCGTTGCGCAGTTGGAGGTGAGCCGCCAGCAGTGGTGGATGTGGGGAGAGAGATGGCGGAGTTTGGAAATTTGTAAGACTGGATGTCATGATCTGTTATGTATATTATGATTTTTCAACACTATTATGGTAAATACATTGTTTGTTCTCTACTAAAATCTTTCATTTTCTAACTATGCCTATCAGTAGTTAGTGCCTTCCGTAGTTTGAATCTTTTATTTAGCTGGCAGTAGTGGCGCTCGCTGTTTTGCAGTAGTTCGAGTAACGAAGATTTTTGGTGAGGTACGTGATTTGTGAAAGGTATAGGTTAATGTTAGTCAGGGCCATTCTTTTGTAGGGATTGCGTTGCGCTAAAAATATTGTGTCAGGTTAAGCACAGTCCTGTATAATTGTAAAAAGGGGACGTTTCATAACCTCTTCATCTCAGAGTAGCACTTGCAACCTACGTTCTCAATTATTTGCTTGGCGTATTCCAATCTCTGTCTTCCTCTACAGTTTTTGCTCTCTACAGCTCCCTCTAGTACCATGGAAGTCATTCCCTCATGTCTTAGCAGAAGTCCTATCATCCTGTCCCTTCTCCTTATCAGTGGTTTCCACATATTCCTTTCCTCTCCGATTCTGCGTAGAACCTCCTCATTCCTTACCTTATCAGTCCACCTAATTTTCAACATTCGTCTATAGCACCAAATCTCAAATGCTTCGATTGTCTTCTGTTCCGGTTTTCCCGCAGTCCACGTTTCACTACCATACAATGCTGTGCTCCAGACGTACATCCTCAGAAATTTCTTCCTCAAATTAAGGCCGGTATTTGATATTAGTAGACTTCTCTTGGCCAGAAATGCCTTTTTGCCATAGCGAGTCTGCTTTTGATGTCCTCCTTGCTCCGTCCGTCATTGATTATTTTACTGCCTAGGTAGCAGAATTCCTTAATTTTATTGACTTCGTGACCATCAATCCTGATGTTAAGTTCCTCGCTGTTCTCATTTCTACTACTTCTCATTACCTTCGCCTTTCTCCGATTTACTCTAAAACCATACTGTGTAGTCATTAGACTGTTCATCCCGTTCAGCAGATCATTTAATTCTTCTTCACTTTCACTCAGGATAGCAATGTCATCAGCGAATCGTATCATTGATATCCTTTCACCTTGTATTTTAATTCCACTCCTGAACCTTTCTTTTATTTCCATCATTGCTTCCTCGATGTACAGATTGAAGAGTAGGGGCGAAAGGCTACAGCCTTGTCTTACACCCTTCTTAATACGAGCACTTCGTTCTTGATCGTCCACTCTTATTATTCCCTCTTGGTTGTTGTACATATTGTATATGACCCGTCTCTCCCTATAGCTTACCCCTACTTTTTTCAGAATCTCGAACAGCTTGCACCATTTTATATTGTCGAACGCTTTTTCCTGGTCGACAAGACCTATGAAAGTGTCTTGATTTTTCTTTAGCCTTGCTTCCATTATTAGCTGTAACGTCAGAATTGCCTCTCTCGTCCCTTTATTTTTCCTAAAGCCAAACTGATCGTCACCTAGCACATTCTCAATTTTCTTTTCCATTCTTCTGTATATTATTCTTGTAAGCAGCTTCGATGCATGAGCTGTTAAGCTGATTGTGCGATAATTCTCGCACTTGTCTTATGGGACCGAACTACTGATGTCATCGCTCCCTAAGCCTACACACTACTAACGCTATGGACAACACACACACACCCATGTCCGAGGGAGGACTCGAACTTCCGACGGGGGAAGCCGCACGGACTGTGACAAGGTCCCTAAGACCCCGCGGCTCATTTATGAGTACAGTAGTGTCATGTAACAGCTCCTTGGAAGGCAGCATGGAGGTGTCTTGTCTTTCTTGATGAAAGATGGTTCTACACTGATGACCCTGTCTTGATCTGAAGGATGCCAGCCGAGAGCCTGCAACCAGTCTGTCTGCGTGCTAGATGCGTTGCACCTACACCAGGAGCTATGGTCTGGGGAGCGACTTCGTATGAGAGCTGGAGCACCCTCGTGGTTACCTCACACACCATGACTGCAAATTTGTGCGTCAATTTGGCGATACGACCTATTGTGCTCCCAATCCTGGTGGTGTTTTCCAACAGGATAATCCCCGCCCAAATACCGCTGTTGTAATCCAGAGTGTCGATACGTTGCCTTGGCCTGCTCGATCGCTAGATTTGTCTGCAATCGAGCAGGTATGTGACGTCAGCGGACGACAACGCATGGCTCATCCAGAAACAGCATTAAGCGTCGCACTATTGACTAACCAAGTGCAACAAGCATGGAACTCATTCCCCAAAATGTCATTCTGGCAGTTACACCGGTTATTAATGTACCAGCATTTCTCATTTGCAATGTCTTTTCTTCGCTTGAATTAACCAGCTATGTTGCAGTGTTTATCATTTAAATACCCTACTGGCCATTAAAAGTGCTACACCAAGAAGTAATGCAGATGGTAAACGGTTATTCATTGGA
Organism: Schistocerca nitens; assembly: GCF_023898315.1. Lineage (NCBI taxonomy): Eukaryota > Metazoa > Arthropoda > Insecta > Orthoptera > Acrididae > Schistocerca > Schistocerca nitens. Next base: position 1,186,877,974 of record NC_064614.1, on the reverse strand, counting down.
CAATTATATTATACTAGAACTGAAATTTAATTACATCTTCACCCAGTTTGGGTGTATAGATCCTGAGAAATCAGTACCCTGAACAACCACCTCTGGCCGTAATAACGGCCTTGATACGCCTGGGCACTGAGTCAAACAGAGCTTGGATGGCGTGTACAGGTACAGATGCCCATGCAGCTTCGACACGATACCACAGTTCATCAAGAATACTGACTGGCGTATTGCGACGAGCCAGTTGCTCGGCCACCATTGACCAGACGTTTTCAGTTGGTGAGAGATCAGGAGAATGTGCTGGCCAGGGAAGCAGTCGAACATTTTCTGTATCCAGAAAGCCCCGTACAGGACATGAAACATGCGCTCGTACATTATCCTGCTGAAATGTAGGTTTTCGCAGGGATCGAATGAAGGGTAGAGCCTCGGGTCGTAACACATCTGAAATGTAACGTCCACTGTTCAGTGCCGTCAGTGCGAACAAGAGGAGACTGAGACGTGTAACCAATGGCACCCCATACCATCACGTTTTGCAATTCGTTCACCCAGGTTCGTCGTTGAGTACACCATCGCAGGCGCTCCTATTTGTGAAGCAGCGTCAAGGGTAACCGCAGGCAGGGTCTCCGAGCTGATAGTCCATGCTACTGCAAACGTCGTCGAAGTGTTCGTGCAGATGGTTGTTGTCTTGCAAACGTTCCCATCTGTTGACTCAGCGACCGAGACGTGGCTGAACGATCCATTACAGCCATGCGGATAAGATGCCACTCGTATTACTCGTATCACTGCTAGTGATACGAGGCCGTTGGGATCCAGCACGGCGTTCCGTATTACCCTCCTGAACCCACCGATTCCATATTCTGCTAACAGTAGTTGGATGTCGACCAACGCGAGATGGTACGCATTTCTCCTCCTTACACGCGGCATCACAACAACATTTCACCAGGCAACGCCGGTCAGCTGCTGTTTGTGTATGAGAAATCGGTTGGAAACTTTCCTCATGTCAGCACGTTGTAGGTGTCGCCACCGGCGCCAACCTTGTGTGAATGGTCTGAAAAGCTAATCATTTGCATATCACAGCATCTTCTCCCTGTCGGTTAAATTTCGCGTCTGTAGTACGTCATCTTCGTGGTGTAGCAATTTTAATGGCCAGTAATGTCTGTCACCTAGACAAATGTGTTCCCGAAATTTCATTACTCTACATTAACTATTGTTTGGTCTTGCGATTTTTTTCTGTCAGTGTATTTTTAATATTTTACCATGCCAGACCAGTATCAGACCCCACGCTGCTGCACACTGTATTGTTATGTCACATTAACAGTCCTTAATGCAGGTACTAACATGAATCGCCTGTAAATCCCTCGTGTCACCAAAAACCGAACACTGATCAACCTAACCATGTCGGGAGAGTAGGTAGTACACTAGTTATCATTTGACTCCTCAGGCGACAGTTAAACACTGCACTCGTCTAAGGAGAATATACGAGAGCGCTCACATAAGTTCAACTCCAGATACTCTCTTGCCCCCTTTCTTTCGCACATCTCGGTGCTGGGATGTTTGTACAGTGGACGCCTAGAGACCAAATAGATCTTGTGCAGGTGGTTGCGTATTTTCTATCTCATCACTGTTCTCCAAGATTTCTTCAGAAAGGCAATTCCCAGTGCTGTTGCATTCGCCTTGGTGTACGATGGATCCTTAATTTGCAGGTAACAGATATGAGTTGGTGTTCTTGACTGCGGATGACCATTAAGAGGCTGAACCGGCCGCTGTGGCCGAGCGGATATAGGCGCTTCAGTGTGGAACCGCGCGACTGCTACGGTCGCAGGTTCGAATCCTGCCTCGGGCATGGATGTGTGTGATGTCCTTAGGTTAGTTAGGTTTAAGTAGTTCTAAGTTCTAGGGGACTGATGGCGTCAGAAGTCCCATAGTGATCAGAACCATTTGAACCACTTTAAGACGCTGATCCTCAATTCTAAAAACGTCGCTGTGACGTGCGTCACTTCGGCGGCAAACCTTCTGATTCTAGAGTGAAGATGCACGCACATTCTTATACATTCTATGCTTGAAACGCATCTAGACTCGTGTCCAATGCACACGAGCAACACAGTTACCACACACACACAAACACACACACACACACACACACACACACACACATACACAGTGATTTTGGAAGTAATGACGGCGATGCTAAACTATTTTGAGCAGTTCATGTGTGGGAAATAGTATGATATCTGAGTCGTTTTGAAACATGGGTCCTCGGCGTCGTTTTGAAACACGGGTCCTCGAAATTTGCAAGACCCTCCGCAACGCACAACGTCTGTCTTCTAACATTCCTCACCGCATTTCGTTGAGCATTTCTACGAAACTTTAATACTGACCAAATAAACCCCATGACGAATCTTTTCTGTCTCTTCTGTAAATACGCCTAGGTAATGGACCAATACTGGCGAACAGTTCTGAAGAACCGGTCCAATACTGATTTTTTGCGTGACCTCTATCACGGGTGAACTGAAATTCACTACGAATCTTCCAAACCAGTCAAGCCAAAACCGTCACGCGAGTGGAGCGCGTATGGCGTGAGGAAAGAGAACGTGGTCAAAATGATAATTTTGAAGCTCAGGATTCATTTCGTTATATAATTAAAAGGCGATCGTATGTTAAGGAAAAGGCTATGGTAAACTGACATAAGCTCGTGAGAGATGAATGACTGTACTAATTGTAGTGCGTGTGGGGTCGGAACAAGTAGCTGTCTGTGATCTTTGGTTGTAAGTAGCATTGCGTTGCATTCTAAGAGCAGCTAGTGAAAGAATCGGGTTTTGGCTATGCTACTAAGCAGATGGAAGTGTCTTGCAGGAGCATAGAGATAAAGATACAGAGAAGGATGAATTATGAATTATGATTTTGTAAACATTGATCGACCGAGTGAAGAGTTTTTGAGTGGAAATATTGGTGCACTGCTTACTTGCATATAACTATAATGTGTATGAATAACGGACGCTTTTAGTGGACTCTCTCTTTGTTGGTATGGTTTTGTTGATTTCACTGTACAGAGTAGGTTTACTAAAGTTTTCTGTCCACTGGGTTTGCACCCAAAAATTATAGATATTATCGCTGCACCATTTTTAGAAATTATTCTTGGCAGAGTAAAAATTGTTAGAATAGACATATTTTTGTAATGGTGATTGTTATAGTCGGACAATGAGTTTCAGTTTTTGCAATATAGTCTTTTTGAAGCTTAGTTTTCCTTCAATCATTTAACAAGTTCAGACCCCAGCATCTTCTCCTCAAAAAGAAATTTATGCTCTGATTACGTGTGCCGCCGCACTGCACGGAGCGAAACACAGCTGATCTGCTTAAAACAGCTGCACGTCCTTGCGCTGAATTGCGCAGATTTTCTTTCCTTTCAGCTTACCTGCTGCTGCGCTGTTTTATGTCAATCAGTTCGAAGAGTACCAGGTTTTCCGTTGCCAAAGGTAAGCCATTCGAAATTTTATAGCGCCAGTTTTACAGTGCAGTTGGGCCACAGTAAGGTCATTTACACGTAGATTTGCTTTTTCAAAATTTATTGTCGGGGCAGTTCAGGCAAAGTTCAGCCCACTTCACATTTCAAGTGCAAACAGTTTTATTCTATGCTCTGTGTCTGAAATTCTGTTTAGTCGGACTTAGTACCTAAGTTTACTGGGCAATTTTGTAGAAACATTTTTCTTCGTCATTCTTTCGAAATTCTATTGGTAATTTTATATGGCTGTTTCGTTCTCGAACTTCGTGTGTTGGAATTGTAAGTCACCTATTGCGATGTCACCATTATAGCACTTCACTGTAGTGCATAACTAAATTTTACAGAACTGCTTATTTAATATACAGTTAAGTTTTCCGATCACCTTGGCATCGTTAATTAAAAATAGAGTTACAAATTTAGTTTTGGTGACTAATTTTTTTACAGATGGCGTTAGTGTAATTACGCTACTTGTATAGTTGGGTATCACAACAGGTAAATGCGACGATAATGAATAGTAGTCGGTTTACCGTAGCTTTAGTTGTCGAAAAATAAACAAGTAGAAACTGCACTGGTGATGACAATTTTCTGGAAGCGGTATCCACCGTAAAATCTCTAGGGGTAACTATCAAGAGCGACCGTGAGTGGGATGAGCACATGAAAAAAAATGGTAGGAAAACTAAATACCATACTGAAAGTCATAGGAAGAATCTTAAGGAAATGTAACTCATCGACGAAAGAATTCGCTTACGAGGCACTTGTTCGACCGATTCTTGAGTACTGTTCATTGGTCTGGAACTATTAACAGATAGGACTGATGAAAGAGGTAGAAAAGATCCTGTGAAGAACGTCGTTTTTCGTCACGGGATCGTTTGCTCTGCTCGACAGCTTTACAGAGTTGCTCAACAATCTCCACTGGCAGACGCTACAAGAGGGGCGGTGTGAATCACAGAGAACACAGAGAAGATTACTATTGAAATTTCGAGAGAATATTTTTCGGAAAGGGTCAGACAACATATTACTCCGTTCCACATATATCTCGCGAAATGACGATGATTAGGAAATGCCAGAAATTTGAGTTAATGTAAAAGCTTGCTGACAATCATTCTTCCCACTCGCCATTCGCGAGTGGAACAGGGAAGGAGGGGGGAACCGGGGTAACTTACTGCTACCAGAAATAAGCTCCGCCACTTACCGTACGGTGGCTTGCGGAGTACTGGTGCAGATGTGGATGCATACTAAGATGACAAAAGTCATGTGATAGCGACATGTAGATATACTAATGGCGTTAGTATCGCGTGCACAGGATACAAAAGGCAGTGCAGTGGCGGTGCTGTCATTTCTATTCGGGTGACTCATGTGAAAAGATTTCCGACCTGATTATGGCCGTACGACGGGAATTAAAGGACTTCGAATGCGGGATGGTAGTTGGAGCTAGACGCATGGGACTTCCCATTTCGGATATACACTCATGCTCATAAATTAAGGAGAATGCTGATACATGATGAAACAACGCTCTGGTGAGCGGATTGGGGGTTTAAATCACCTCGGGGTATGGCCATGCGGTGCATTTGACCTGCCGTCGTCGCACGGTGGCGCTGGCAGCAATCCACATACGTAGAAGTGTATCGGTGCATGTCAGAGTACGGTGCAGCGAGTAAGTGTGCAGACGTTTTCAGACGTGCTAATGGCAACTGTGTGTTGAAAATGCCTCAAAGAACACACATTGATGATGTTGGGTAGAATACTAGGGTGACAGGAGGCTGGTCAAACACAGCAGGTCGTAGCACGGGCCATCCGTGTGCCACAAAGTGTAATCTCAAGATTATGGATACGATTCCAGCAGACAGGTCACGTGTCCAGGAGCTGCAGTACGGGGCGTCCACAGTGTACAAGACCACAAGAAGACCGATATCTCACCATGAGTGACCGCAGACGGCCACGGAGTACTGCAGGTAGCCTTGCTCTGGACCTTAACGCAGCCACTGGAACAGTTGCCTCCAGACACACAGTCTACATACGACTGAACAGATATGGTTTATTCGCCTGGAAACCTGCAAGGTGCATTCCACTGTCCCCTGGTCACAGGAGAGCGCGTAAAGCCTGGTGTGAAGAGTACAGTAGATGGTAATTGGAAGAGTGGTCCCAGGTTATGTTCACGGACGAGTCCAGGTATAGTCTGAACAGTGATTCTAGCCGGGTTTTCATCTGGCGTGAACCAGGAACCAGATACCAAACCTAAATGTCCTTGAAAGCGACCTGTATGGAGGTCATGTTTTGATGGTGTGGGATGGGATTATGATTGGTGCACGTACACCCCTGTCTTTGACAGAGGAATTGTAACAGGTCAGGTGTATCGGGACGTCATTTCGCACCAGTATGTACGCTTTTTCAGGGGTACAGTGGGTCCCACCTTCCTCCTGAAGGATGATAACGCACGGTCCCACCGAGCTGCCATCGTGGAGCAGTACTTTGAAACAGAAGAATGGAGTATCTTGCCTGTTCTCCAGACCTAAACCCCAGCGAGCACGTCTGGGATGCTCTCGGTCGACGTATCGCTACACGTACTCCAACCCCTACGACACTACAGGAGCTCCGACAGGCACTGGTGCAAGAATGGGAGGCTATTCCCCAGCAGCTGCTAGACCACCTGATCCAGAGTATGCGAACCCATTGTGCGGCCTGTGTACCTGTTCATGGTGATCATATCCCATATTGATGTCGGAGTACATGCGCAGGAAACAGTGGAGTTTTGTAGCAGATGTGTTTCGGGACGGTTTTCTCAACTTACCACCAATACCGTAGACGTATCTGTGTGTTCCCTATGTGCCTATGCTATTAGCGCCAGTTTTGAATAGGACAACGTTCTGTGGCACCACATTCTGCAATTATCATCAATTTAAGAACGTAAGTGTAGTTAGGGAACTGAATATCTCGAGATCCACAGTGTGAAGACAGTAACGAGAATATAAAATTTTAGGCATTACCTCCCACCACGAGTAACGCAGTGGCCGAGGGTCTTCACTTAACGACCGAGAGCTGCGGCGGTTGTGTATCACAGCTAAGAGAAAAGCAGTACTGAGTGAAATAACAGCAGAAATCAATGCGAGACTTAACGACCAACGTATCCGCTAGGAGAAATTGGGCGTTAACGAGCTATGCCAGCAGACAACCGACACGAATTTCTTTTGCTAACGCTACAACGTCGCCTCCAGCATGTCTCCTCCGCTTGTGACCATTTCGGATGGACCATAAACGACTGGAAAACCGTTGCATGGTCAGATGAGTCCCGATTTCAGTTGTTAAGAGCTAATAGCTGGTTTCAAATATGGCCCAGATTCCACAAGCAATGGATCAACACTGTGAACAATCACTGTGCAAATTTGTGGTGGTTCTCTGATGATGTGGGCTGTGTTTTGATGGAATGGACTGGGTCTTCTGGAAATATTTATTTTTGGCTACCTGGAGACCATTTGCAGCCATTTACGGACTTTATGTTCCCAAAGGAAGATGTCATGTCATCGGTCAACGGTTGTCCGCGATTGGTTTGAGGAACTTTATGGACAATTCGAATGAATGATATGACCTACCAGATAGCCCGACATGAATCCCATCGACTATTTATGGGACATAATTAAGAGGTCGGTTCGTGCACAACATCCTGCACCGGTAACATCCTGCACTGGCAACACTTCCATATTTGTACGTAGCATGGCTCAATATTTCTGCACAAAACATCCAGCGACTTGTTGAGTCCATTTCACACCACGTTCGGCCATCCTGATTTCGGTTTTCCGTGTTTTCCCTAAATCGCTTCAGGCAAATGCCGGTATGGTTCCTTCTCCATCCTTCCCTAATCCGATGAGACCGATGACCTAGCAGTTTGGTCTCTTCCCCCAAATCAACCCCCGAACTCCTTTCCACGTTTATTTGCTCCACTACGCCAAGCTAAAGGAGATCGGACACGGTATTACGAGGTATTCCACGACTATTTTCAGCTCATTATACACTACTGGCCATTAAAATTGCTACATCACGAAATTGACGACCTACAGACGCGAAATTCAACCGACAGGAAGAAGATGCTGTGATATGCAAATGATTAGCGTTCACAGAAGGCTGGCGCCGGTGGCGCCACCTACACCGTACTGACGTGAGGAAAGTTTCAAACCGATTTCTCATACACAAACAGCAGTTGACAGGCGTTTCCTGGTGAAACGTTGTTGTGATGCATCGTGTAAGGCGACTTTGATAAAGGTCGGATTGTAGCCTTTTGCGATTGCTGTTTATCGTATCCTGACATTGCTGCTTGCGTTGGTCGAGATCCAATGACTGTTAGCTGAACACGGAATCGGTGGGTTTAGGATGGTAATACGGAACGCCGTGCTGCATCCCAACGGCCTCGTATCACTAGCAGTCGAGATGACAGGCATCTTATCTGCATGGCTGTAACGGATTGTGCAGCCACGTGTCGATCACTGAGTCAACAGATGGAGACCTTTGCAAGACAACAACCACCTGCACGAACAGTTCGACGACGATGGCAGCAGCATGGACTATCAGCTCGGAGACCATGGCTGCGGTTATCCTTGACGCTGCATCGCAGACAGGAGCGCCTGCGATGGTGTACTCAACGACGAACCTGGGTGAACGAATGGCAAAACGTCATTTTTTCCGATGAATCCAGGTTCTGTTTACAGCAGCATGATGGTCGCTTCCGTGTTTGGCGACATCGCGGTGAACGCATATTGGAAGCATGTATTCGTCATCGCCATGCTTGCGTATCACCCAGCGTGATGGTACGGGGTGCGATTGGTTACACGTCTCGGTCACCTCTTGTTCGCATTGATGGCACTCTGAACAGTGGACGTTACATTTCAGATGTGTTACGAGCCGTGGCTCTACCCTTCATTCGATCCCTGCGAAACCCTACATTTTCAGCAGGATAATGCATGACCGCATGTTACAGGTCCTGTATGGGCCTTTCTGGATACAGAAAATGTTCGACTGCTGCCCTGGCCAGCACATTCTCCAGATCTCTCACCAACTGAAAACGTCAGGTCAATGGTGGCCGAGCAACTGGCTCGTCACAATACGCCAGTCACTACTCTTGATGAACTGTGGTATCGTGTTGAAGCTGCATGGGCAGCTGTACCTGTACACGCCATCCAAGCTGTGTTTGACTCAATACCAAGGCGTATCAAGGCCGTTATTACGGCCAGAGGTGGTTGTTCTGGGTACTAATTTCTCAGGATCTATGCACCCAAATTGCGTGAAAATGTAATCACATGTCAGTTCTAGTATTATATATTTGTCCAATGAATATCCGTTTCTCATCTGCATTTTTTCTTGGTGTAGCAGTTTTAATGGCCAGTAGTGTAATACTTGAATTTAAAGTTATATAAATTAATTGTAGTCCACCGCCGTTCGTTGTACCTGTTAGCACAAAGCACAGCATCAGTCCTGTTGGAATTTGTAGTTGAAGGTAACAGAGAGAGGTAGAATAGTCCTTAGTAAATGCTTAGTAATACCAATATGTACTCACTAATGTGAAAGACGTGAAGAATTAACGGAAACAAAAATGGTAAAAGGATCCATATACGGTCCTCATTATTAGGTGACGTTTAGGAGAAGAGACTGCACGACTTCATGAAAGGCTACAAGCTTCATAATCTCAAGCGTGGTTTACACACTACGTCTGCTTCTAAATTCGAAAACTCGCAAGAGCATTTTGATTGGTTAAAAGTTACGGACTGAGCGCTGCGTGTTATTTAATGACAACATAGAAAGCAGTATCGTTTGCTTAGAGGTTCCGTGTTAGAATACGAGACATTATCAGTTGAGATGGGATATCACTTTGTCTAGTCGGGAAACAAAGACCTCCTCCACCGCTACTGCTGTCTCCGACTCGCAATCTGTTCTCATGTCGAGAACCGCTGCAGTGGGAAACTTAGCGCAAGGACAGAAGTAGTACTACTCGGAAGCTTCAAGGCGACTGCGTCCGCCGCAGCAGTTGTTGAGTGTTGCCAGCAAGCTCTCCGAGAAATCTAGGCGAGTGCCCGACCCCGGCACGTGTTGCGGTCACAATCTGTGCTTACGGAAACGGGGGCGCAGTCTTCAGACAGCTCTCTGTAGGTAACGCCGAATTGTGTTCTAAGTGCTTCGTCCATGCTGTAACTGAAACGCAACTGCAACGCCACATAACCTTGTCTATACAGATGTAACACAATTAATAGCGGAAAGTGTCAAAGCTGGAAGTGCACAATAAGAGAAGCAAATTTTTTTCGATAAACATGGTTCCGCGAACGAGCCGTTTGCGAGATGATTGTGAATGTGTTATCAGCCACTACTGATTTACGTTTATGACATAGATAAGAAAAATTCTGTCTTTTGCAACTCAATAGTTACTTTGTTTCTAACTAAACATGTTTCATCTATTCGCACTGGGCATCTTCAGTGGTCTGTAATAAAAATAATTTCTTGCTGATTCTAAATACGCTGCTGCCATGGGATGATTTGTCTGCGACTGTTCAGCACTGAGGAAATTGGATAATTTAATATTTCGTCCGTCTCATTAGCATTAATGTAAAATGTTTGCGGCAGTGGTTGCCAGTTTCGGGCTGACATGCCCATTCTCTCACCACGTACCTTATTATTAACCGTAACTAGTCATAGAATAAGGTGCCAAAAGGCACGAATTGCTTCTGTACACAATGTCAAACTGTAGGCAACAAGTATCGTCATTCACATCAGCCAATGTTTCTATAGTCCATGACGTTGAGCCCTGTTCAGTTGTTCTTCCACTAAGATGACTTGCTGCTGGTTGTCGTGCTCTTAGAACCACACACGTGCACTGCGAGTTGTGTGACACGATGCATTGTCCTGCTGGAAGAAATGCTCGTGCCGTGGAATAACAAACTACGTATTGGGATGGACATGGTCCACGAGAATAGATGCAGACATATGTTAATTCATTGTGCCTTCCAGAATGGCGATATCACTCAAGAAATGCCACTAAAAAATTCGAAAATATTCCCCATATCTTAACGCTAACTCATTGGTTTCAGGTTTCTCACGCTGTGCACGCCTGATGAAGGACAAAATGCAGTTATTCTGTAAAGGCCACCTGTCGCCACTCAGTGCACTTCCGGTCGCGGTAATGGCATGAAACTTTCGGTCTTCCTCGCCGATGTCGGCATGGGAGCATGAATCAGGCGTTTGTTATGGAGGCTGTGTAAGTATATGATGAAAGGCCCCCAGGATGCCGTAAAATTAAGATTTATTAAAAAACAAAAAATAGAGACACCGAGTAACCAGAGGGATGGCAAAGAGTTAATTATGAATACGCGGCAAGGCGCAGAAAAACGAACGAAAAAACAGTAAGCTATTGTACAGGTTTTTGTTTTATACATAGTCAGACCCTCTCGTATGTAAAAGGACGACGAGGATGTGCGATTTTAAAGATGAAGTATTGTGATCTCGATGTATTATATGTCTGAGTGAATAATATAATGTTAAAGTACCGTACCAAGTATCTTATTTATTAAAGTAAGTGAAGGGTAAAATTACCGGAAGAAGATTTTCGTGAATACGACATGCCCCGGTGTCCCCGGAGTCCTCCCCCGCCTGCAGCTTCAACAAAAATGCAAGGACGTCCGATGCCCAGAAGAGTACTGAAACGTCCCATTAGAAAAATTTTAAAATGACAGAGCTGGAGAACCTCTTACGTTACTTGATTTTCAAACAGCTGAACAAAACTCAACGTACTGGGATATTTCTCCCTTTACTTATTCTGATCATCACTAAACTGACACACAATATTTTTTTGCGCAACGCAATCTGACTTTCAATAATCCCTACAAAAGAATGGCCCTGACTAACAATAACCTATACCTTACAAGAATCACTTACCTCACAAAAATCTTCGTTACTCGAACTATTGCAGCACAGCGACTGGCAGTACTGCCAGATAAATAAAAGATTCTAACTACTGAAGGCTGTGGTGTCACAGCCAGACACCACACGTGCTAGGTGGTAGCTTAAATCGGCCGCGGTCCTGTAGTACATGTCGGACCCGCGTGTCGCCACTGTGTGATCGCAAACCTAGCGCCACCACAAGGCAGGTCTCGAGAGACTGACTCGAACTCAGCCCAGTTGTACGGACGACAGAGCTAGCGACTACACGTACGAAGCCTTTCTCTCTCATTAGCCGAGAGACAGAATAGCCTTCAGCTAAGTTAATGGCTACGAACTAGCAAGGCGCCATTAGCCTTACAGTGATTGTAATTAAAGTCTCCTTTGTGCAATGTACCACAATGAGTTATTAAAGATAAGTATTATACCAGCTACGTACTTTTCTGCATAGCATTAATTACGTATCCTGTTCCAGTACTTCACGCCCGTCTGCGTTAGTCTAGCGTGCATTAAGCCACCTCTATCTACAAGGTGTTGGCCCAGCTGCCGACACATCAAAGGCACTAACTACTGATAGGCATAGTTGGCAAATGAAAGATTTTGATAGAGAACAAACAATGTATTTACCTTAATAGTGTTCAAAAGTCATTATATATCCATGATATCCAGTATTACAAATTTACTCTTTCTGATGGACACACGTCCAGATCATCCGCTCTCAAAACTACGCCATCTCTCTCCCCACATCCAACACTGCTGGCGGCTCACCTCCAACTGCGCAACGCTACGCGCTGTTCACATTCAACTGCCCAACACTACACTAGCGAATATTCCAACAATGCCAACCAGCCACAGACTGCACACAGCACAGTCATTGATTTTCATACAGAGCGCTACGTGGCGTTACCAACATAAAAACCTAAACATCCTACTTACAGTACCAATAAGCACAAACATCTTAACAACGCAACCATATTCATATTTTTATTCATTATTCAAATATATATATATATATATATATATATATATATATATATTATAGCTATCGACCAGTGTGACAGGACATCTGGGCACTGCTTGTGAGTAGTGTTTGTTAATTTTTGTTACAGTAACAAATTTCTATGACATTGTTCTTTAAAAAACTAATTGCCTGTATTTTCTGTTTGCATGAATCACAACGGGGAGCAAGTATTACAAAAAGGCAAAAATTGATGAGATAAATTTTGAAAGGGCTAAGAATTGTACGCAGGTTACGTAAAAATTTTCACATAGTAAGCTATTTTATTTGGCGCAGCAAAGGTAGGACGACTATGCAAGTGGCTTGCTTGGTTACGCTTCGTAGCGCCTCTTTTGATGTAGATGGTAACCTTCTCGTCGTTATTTCCTTACTTGGATTTTATTGGCAAAAAAATACACAGAAATTTTTGCAGTGTGATGCACGTTGTCAGTAAAACATAAAGATTTGTGACACAATGGTTTGAGCATCATAATAGACGTAAAACAGGCTTTCACATTACGTAATTTACATTTATCAAGTGTAATAATTTTCTGAAATTTCTATTTTTTTGCTAATTCGGCCGAAAAATATATGCCCATTGTTGGTAGCGATAGCGAAAACGGAATCATCCAAGATGGCGTAGAATTGCGAGATCGAACAATTGAAGTTCAGGCGCCATGCATGCCTATTGCAGAAGGTTTAAGTAGACCAGAGATGAGTGTCGCAGGAGTGACAAATGACAGCGACGCTCCACAAAAAAATAACCTTGACGACACAATGTTTACAATTGACGAGACAAAGCCACGCGTCTCCCAGAACGACATGCCACTCATGAATGAGAGCGATTTAAATATGAATCTTGACAACGCGTTACAAACACGACTTGGTCACAGCACAAACTTTAGCTTGCGAAGTACAGCTAACAGCAACCACAGTAGTACAACTGGAGCACTGCTATGGCGGCCACTAACATAAATGCGAAATTTGATAATATGAAACACAATATAAACACCAATTTCAGTAATTTGACACAAGATGTGACCATAGTAAGACAGAAACAAAACACTGTTATACAAGATCTAATTACAATGAAGCAAGAACAAAAACAAGAATTCAAGGACTTGCAAGACACGGTCCCACAGAAATTCGATGACTTAGCCAAAAATTTTCTCACTGAAATCGAGGAAAAAATTGAATGATACGAACACACAGGTAAAGCATGAAGTACTTTCTGCAGTTAACGGTAACATTCAGGAGTTAAAACAGAAGGTAGATTCTTTTAATGACCATCGCAATCTAGTAGAACAACAGATAAAGAAAATCACTGACGCAAACACACACATTGAAGCCACACTAAACCACATGGTTTCGACAGTAAAAAAAGGTAACCGCTGTCGTTAACAAACTAAATAAAGACTATGAAGGCGTACCTCTAGCTGTACAAGAGCTTACTTTAAGGATAGCAACATTTGAAGTTGACTCAGCATGTGCTAAGAAGGAGAGAGAGAAGATTAATGAAAACCTGAGTGATATCATTTATCAAGCTGAAGCAGGTACGCTAGATATGGGTAACACCATTGCAGAGAAGTTAGTAACAGAATGAGATTTACACTCTGCAGCGGAGTGTGCGCTGATATGAAACTTCCAGGAAGATTAAAACTGTGTGCCGGACCGAGACTCGAACTCGGGACCTTTGCCTTTCGAGGGCAAGTGCTCTACCGGTAGAGCACTTGCCCGCGAAAGCCGAAGGTCCCGAGTTCGAGTCTCGGTCCGGCACACAGTTTTAATCTGCCAGGAAGTTTCAAGTTTGTAACAGATTGTAAGTTACACACAGATGTAGAAAAAATAAAATGAAATCGCCAACAAGGTAAACATTAACCTACAAGGCGCGGAAAATAGGATCCGGAATATTTCAGAAGAAAATATTACCGGATCTCGAAATATGCATATAAATAATACACAGGCTACAGTGAACAAACCACAATCTGTTGGTATCTATTCACAAATTGTCACGAGTCCCATAGCAGGTACCGGTGACAGTTGTAGATTGTAAAATGTAAACATACCCACAATTCCAATACCTGAACAATTACCAGCCGGAATTACAGGTAACTACAATAACAACGTAAATACGATCGAAAATGCTACGAGTCTATCAACTATTTTTGCAGACGAAGGTTTGCTGAGACATCGGCAATTTCCTACATTTACTACCGAAGGCACAAGAATGAATCCCGTAGTATTTATTAGTGTTTTGCATCAAGTATTCCCACGCAACTGGACAGAAGCACAGAAAATCAGATTTGTCGTGGGATATACTCAAGGCGGTGTGCTCTTATGGGCAACTGAAGTGGCCGAATGCACTTATTCTAAATTTGAACCAGATTTTCTCGACAAATACTGGTCTGTGGAAGTGCAAGAAAGGCTCAGACGCGAGGGTTTCAACTGTGCACCATTCAATGGCAAATACAGCTGTGTACGTGGTTACTTTGGAAAATACCTGAACAAGACACGCTACTGGACGAACCCTATATGACAGGTAGAAGTGTTAAAAATTTTGAAAGGCCGTTTACCATCGCACATTAGAGGGAAATTAGTCACAACGCCCGAGCACGACACTGAATACTTTGTCAGTGCTTGATTCTATCGACTTAATCTATGAGGAAAGACCTGTACCCCATAGGGCAACAGAATATCAGGCACAACAGCAACATAATTACGTAAATCAGTCAGTAACACGTGATTTAAACACACAGCAAGGTTAGTACACACAACTGCAAAGTTACATACCCAGAGGTAATGAGTACGGTAACGGGAACGGAAAAAATAGACGATTTAAAAGAAATTTCCGAAACAGGGGTAATTTCAGCGCAAGAGCGATTTATAGTTCACCATCACAAGGCCCTATGCCGAATATGAATAGAAACAGTCAGCCGCAGCAGTGGCCAACGCGCGGCAACAATGCCATGCCTTATGCTGTATCGCAGCCGACTTTTGCGCAGCAAAATAACTGCACAGCACATAACACAAATTGGGGAAGTACACACACAGTGCAACTCACTGAAAATTCTCCAGATAATGAAGTAAGTCACACTACGCCGTCGGGAAACACCAACCGGTCGTAGTTAAGTCCCAGGCCATAGACCTCTCAGGGAGTGATGGCAAGGCAGAACGACAAACATGTTTCACAAGATTTGACAAACGAGGTGACATCAAGGGTGATCTGTGTCAGGATGAGTTAGATATAGTAGATAAAGGAAGAAGAAGTAGAAGCAATCATTAAGGTGAAAATATTTAACACTGACACACAGTTAATTCTAGACACAGATTCAACTACCAACCTAATGTCAAATGCATTTTTTTGTGAACTGAAGACGAGAGGCAAGTTCCCAATATTTCCTGTACAAAACTGGGAGGTACAAACTGCTACAGGCAGTAAGACTAAATTGGTTAAGCATCAGGCACTTATTCCAGACCAATTTGAACATTTTACAGTGAAGTACAACTTTCTTATAATTGACAAACTTATTGTTAATTGTCTTATTGGCATGGACACGTTTACAACGTACAAAACACAGATTGACGTAGGTAATGGTAAATGCCACTTTAATGTAAAGAATCAGTTCTTTTCTATTGATTTAGTCAAAACACCTGATAAAAGTAATAAAAACAAACCAGAGTCAAATGTAGTAGTACAATATTCCTTTCCAGCTGTGTATTTCACAAACAAATTTGATACCGAACAAGAAGCAAACACTGAGGTTAGTTACGGAATTGTGGAGCAGAAATTAAGTGAATCACAGGTACTAAATGATATCCAACGACAAGAAATTTCTTACTTGTTATTTAAGTATGCCAATGTTTTCAGTAAGTGCCAGGAGTAATCAAAGATTATGAATATAAATTTGAAGTCTATCCACATGAGACATTTTGTGTAATGTCATATCCTATTCCATGGGCAAAACGAGAGGCAGTAAGGGATAAAATCAGTCGTATGATTAAATGGGGAACAATGCAACCTTCATTTTCACCCTATTGTAGTCCAATATTACCATTAAGTAAACCAGATGGTTCTGCAAGATTAATTCTCGATGCTAGAGATATCAATAAGATTATAATACCAGTACGCAAAAGGCCAGACAATTTGAACGAATAGCTAAAGTTTTACAATACAAAGTATTTCAGCATACTCGATCTAAAAATGTCCTACTGACAAATAAAGCTCCACGAGGAAGTCGAAAATATACTACATTTGTTTGTCGTGGCAGAAGTTACGAATTCTGTGTTCTACCTTTTGGATTGAACATTAGCGCAGGAGTGTTTATATTGCACAAGGTTTTAGGAACAGAATTGCTTAGCAAAGTCACTGTCTACGTAGAGACCTGCTAATAGCCACACCTACTTGATTAGAACATATTAGGCTCATTGAACAGGTGCTTCAACGATTTCCAGATTACGGAGTAACAGCCAATTTAAAAGAAGTATAATTTTGGTAAGGAGCAAGTCAAATTTTTAGTACATGTGTCAAACCAAGGTGTACTACCTGGTCCGAAAAAAACTTGACGCCATACGCTGTTGTCCAGCTCCAAGGAATAAAAAACAACTAAAAACCTTTTTAGGACTAGCTTCGTTTTTTGGTAAATTCGATCCACATAAACTGATGAACAGTGAAGCATTGCTCAACTTGTTTGGAAAAAATAGGCTTTGGTTATGGGATGATATGTGTCAAGAGGACTTTAATAACATTAAGCAGGCATTGGTAAATGCAAACATTCTTAGTCACCCTGACATGTCCAAGGATTTTTGTGTACGCACAGATACCTCATCTCAAGGGCTGGGGGAATGCTTATTCCAAACGCGAGAGGAGGAAGGTAATGAAGTACCCAAGGTCATCAGTTTTGCTAGTCGCACATTATCGGAAGCAGAAAGATCCTACTCTGTGTCATAATTGGAAAGTTTAGCGGTAATACGAGCATTAAACAAGTTTGAATATTTTTTGTGGGGCACCAATACCAAAGTTTTAGGTGACAGCCAGTCACTGTCATTTCTTTTAACATGTAAACTATTGCACCGTAGATTACCTAGTTGGTGTCTATATTTACACGAATTCAAATTTGAGATCATTTATATTAAAGGAAGTCAGAACGTTATTGCAGACACCTTGTCTAGGCTACCACTAGATTCAGAGGAGCAAGATGCAGAAATCAAAACGTTATTAATGCAAGGTACAACACAACAGACTATCATAAGTTTTGTAAGCAGATGAAAATTATACAACAGCAAGATCGCAGATGGAGTAAAGTCATGCAAAACCTTAATCAAGATGAAGGTGGAGAGGTAAGTAAATGATATCAGGAATACAAGGGAGTTTTGTTTCATAGGAAACATGAAAAATCTGATCAATGGTGTGTGTATCCCGGAAGATTATATCGACGAATTTATAAGTATGGGGACATTATGGAATGAGCAAATGTACTGCAAAAATTGCAACACTTCGTTATATTCCAAATTTGGGAAGACGAGTCCTACAGGTATTAAGAAAGTATGCAATATGTCAAAAATCAAAACAGTCCAATGTGTCAAAACATACTGAGCTACACCCAGTACTCACAAAAAAAAACTCTAGATATTGTATCCCTGGACATAGCTGGTCCATATCCAAGAAGGAGGAGTAAGATACGTAGTGGCACTATAAGATATTTTCTCGAAAGATATCAGAATTAAAAATGCAACAGCCACAAATATCAGAAAAAGAATTGAGGGAGACTATTTAACAAGAGCAGGTAAACCAAAGGTACTACTAACTGATAACGTTTCAGATTTCGGTGTGAAAAAGTGTAAACAATTTATTACCTCACCGGGCATAAAGCACATATTAGTAAGCTATTTTCACTCAGAAGCAAGCCTGTTGAACGAGTCTTTAAAGAATTTAACTGGTTTATTAGGACATACACCCCTCACAAACATACCCAATGGGTAGAATACGTAACTCCTTTCATGCTAGTTGTCAGTAACCTTCCACATTCTTCAACAAGTTTCACACCTAATGAATTGATGTTCCAGACAAATCAAACGAATGAGTGGGAGTCGCCCATACCAAATGTACCCACTACAGAAATGACACTACAAGGCAAAATCAAACAAGCCGTAGTTATTTTAGAAAACAGGGCCGAGTTTAGAAGGAAAATTTATAACAAGAAATTGACACGTGTTACACAATGTTTTGAAGGGCAACGAGTCCGCTTACGGACACACCCTAAATCGACAAAATTTGGCAAAGAAGCGGCAATTACTCTATTCAGGATCATATGTAATTTCCAAAAAACTATATCCTGGGGCGTACAGATTAGCCTATGAGAAAACAGGAAGAGACATGGATCTCTACCCTCACAAAGATATTAAGTGCCTTTATAGAATGACGAAGCGTGGCAAGAGTTACTTTTTCACAAGATAATTGTACATAGTGTACATAATTCTAAATGTAATTTTTCTTCTGGAGTGAATGTTAAGATAAAGTAATGTGTATAGACATAAGTGATTCTTTTGATTTGTACATGTAGGCTCAGCTGTCACGCGCTCAACAATACCCGCTGACGTCAGTCGTAGGAGAGGAGACATTGACCTGTGCGCGTACGCGACAGACTGGCTGAAGGAGCATCCATATTAGAGCTATTGTCTCAAAATAGATTCAAAGCACAGTAAGAATTCTGGTACTAATAAGACATACAGAAAATATTTCTGTTGACACACATTCCAAACATGAATAAACACTTAAGCACAGCCGATCAGTGGAGGCAATGTCGAACAACAAAATCATCTGATTAAAACGGCACAACACTACATTAAGGAAAATGCAAATTTCCGCCCAGAGAGAGTGTAATAATGTACATAAGTTGTGATAATTCTGTCTAGTCCTCTAAAGGAACATATAAATAAAACTCAAACAACAACACCCACATGCCAACGGCTCAATAATCTTACTGTGCTCGTGAATTCTGTAGACACAAATAGCGAACAGAGTTCCAAGGCTGGCTTGTAACAAATCCGCAGGACAGATTCTTAATAACGTTTGTGAGGTGATTCAGATCTCTCGTTCAGCCCCTATATCCCATGGCATTCTCTATTCACATAGTGAAATGCCTTTCCCAAATCTGTAAAAGCAAAATGAGTTACCATATTGAATTCTCGTCTTTTTGTTGTAACTTGTAGTGTAAAAATATTTTCAGTTTCTGATTGTTATTTAGATATTAGTATTTTCATGAAATTATTTTGTCTTGCATTCAGGATTTTGGCATCTAATTTTATAACCTGAATCGAGGAGGCTTATACGTCTGTAGTTATTACATTGATTTTTATCACCCTATTTATTTATTTATTTTACCTGGCAAGATTAGGGCCTTCAGGCCCTCTCTTACACCTAACCAGGCATACTCAGATTCAACAAATTTCAGTTTCTACAGAACATTAAGGACATATTGCATGTTATACAGTATTAATGTTAAGAAAAAAAATAGAGATTATAAACGTAGTACAATGATAATTATAACAATCAAAAATTAATTATAACAATCAAGAATAATAATAATAGTAATAATAATAATAATAATGACTATGTATATGAAAGTAAACATATTTTTCTTTTATGAATGTCAGTCCTATTGCTAGTTGGGAATTTTCTCGTTATATTCTTGCAGCTTGTGAGTTATTCTCATCAAGCAGAGACATAAGACGATAGAATGGGGTGAAAGAGATATAGAAGAGGTAGATAGGTTAGAGGAAGAGAAATAGAATGGTAAAATTCGAAGCTATGATGGAGAGGAGAAAGAAAGAGATGAGAGGGGCCCAACAATGGTGGCTATACCGTCCCTAATATGTAAGTCTTGAGTTCACTCTTGAATGTTGAGTGGTTCCGGATAAGACGCAGATCACAGGGGAGCGCGTTCCATAGTCGTATGGCTGAGATGGAGAATGACATGGAGAAAGATTTTGTGTTATGTAAAGGTACAGCCAAGATGCTAGACGTATCCGATCTGGTATTGCGGTTGTGGAATGATGATAGGTGTTTAATGTGAGAAGATAAGTATTGGGGGCACCAGTGGCTAAGAAATCGATGAAGTAAGCACATCGTGTGGAGATCGCGTGCCTTATGTGGGCGTATCCAACCTAGCTGGGAGTATGAAGGACTGATATGATCATACAACCGTATATTGCATACGTATCTAACGCAAGCGTTCATCAATAGCTCGAGGCGTCTCGAATCTTCACTATTTGTGCCGTGTTGAACTACATCACAGTAGTAAAGATTAGGCAAGACTAGTGTTTGGACTAATTTTTGTTTAACATGGGTTGGAAATATTTTTCTAAATTTCTGAATTGCATGTAGGGAGGAGAGCGATTTCCGGCAAGCTGTAACTGTTTGTTCTTCCCAGTTTAGGTGTTCATCCAAGATTATTCCAAGGTCTTTTACTGTTTTTTGGTATGGTAGTTGGGTACCATTGAGGTGTATTTGAGGGACTGTTTCGTGAAAGTACCGACTGATTAACTTTGGATGAGATATAAGTATGACCTGGGATTTCTTGGGGTTTAGTTTCAGACCTAGGTTCTGTGCCCATCGAGAAACAGAGCAAAGATCTGCGTTCATACTCGCTACTGCGTCAGCAATGTTCTTGGGGCTTGCACTTATGTACAGTTGGATGTCGTCGGCATATAGATGGTAGTTGCAGGAGTGAATCACTGAAGAAATATCATTAATGTACAGTGAGAAGAGTAATGGACCAAGGACGGAGCCTTGGGGAACTCCAGAGCGCACGTTTTTCCATGATGACTTTTCCGACCCACAAATGACTTGTTGACTTCTGTTTTTGAGGTAGCTGTCGAACCAGTGTATTGCGCTGTTTGAGAAATTCAGCTGCTTCATTTTAATTAGTAATATATCAAAGTCAACTGTATCAAAAGCCTTGCTAAAGTCAAGCAGTGTTAGGATGGTAGCTTCACATCTGTCCATAGCATGTTTAATGTCATCAGTTACTTTGATTAATGCAGTTGCTGTACTATGGTGCTTTCGAAAGCCTGACTGATATTTGTCATGGATGTTATGAGTTTTGAGGTAATCCGTCAGCTGTTCATGGACGATGTATTCTAGGGCTTTAGATATTGCAGGTAGTATGCTGATCGGCCTGTAGTCACCTGGCGACTTAGGGTTGTATTTAAAGGTAGATATTACTTTGACTTTTGGCCACTCTTTTGGAACCTTCTTATTCCTTTATTAAAAATGTGGAGAAGCCTTATATGTACAGATAATCCCCATATTTGTAAAATTCTATATTAATTCCATCTAGGCCAAAGGATTTCCTATTCTTTTGTAACTTTTAGACCTTTCGTCAGTTCTCTCGTATAAGGATCGTTCGGGGTTTCTGTGTCATTTAGTTCAGATGACCTACGAATCACCTCACCACAATTTTTTACCATTATCTGTCCCTCCTTCTCTCCTATATTACTAACACACACGAGATAATTTTCGTTGTATCTATTTCTAGCATACAATTTGTTCCAGGTTACAGCATTTTGCCTCGGATAAATGTTATTCACATGAATTGTATAGTGAACTATGAATTACTATTTAACTTTCCGTATGGTATAATTCCATGTTATTTGCTTTGGTGTGTTTAAAATAAGTTGCGACTTTTGACACTTTGTTGCCTTCGAGGGGATACGATGCCATTCCCAGCGTAACACCATCACCAAACACGCTGCCAGCAGGTCGGCACCTATAGCGCACCTAGTTGACGCAGTATTAAAAACAACAGCTGGTGGTGTCGAGCATGAGTTCCCCTTCCATATTCCTCAGCTCTTATTGAGGAGTTTTCGAAAGTTACAGGGATCTGCATTCATTTTTTTTGCAGACGCTCTATCCATCCTTTTTTTCAGCAATCCAACTTTTTAACCACTTTTATTTTTTATTTATTTTTTTATTTTTTTATTTTTAGGATGGTCAGGGCGTGGTACACGCCGCACTAGCAGTGGGGTCTCTTCACGGCACTGCCAGTGCGTCGAGGCCCAAACCCCTCCCACCCGTTTTTTCATGTCCCCTGTTGGCTCGTAGCACTAAGTGTGCAGAAATCTTAACACAAAATTCCCATTCTCCGATGTAAGAAAGACAAAGAAACCTCTTCTCTGAGTAGAAACTGAACACTGATAAAAACTTAACAATTCTTCTTGAACCACACAAATACTTTGGAAGTCGAACACGAGTAATGCTGAACAAAATGTTTTGAAAAAAAAAAAAAAACTCTTCGTGTAACATAGTTCCGGAAGCAAGGTAATAGTAAATAATAATAAGAAACCAAGTGACTTTTAATTTTCTTCTGTTCGTTCTCGTTCAAGGTGTTGTAGTGGTTCCACATATTTAACCAACACCCATCCTTTCAAACATGACCTTCAGCATGTTGCCGTAGTGCTTCTTGTGGCTGCGATACGTGCTGATTTTTGCATATTCACACTTCATGTAAACGCGAAATTCTATCTCGTTGTCCGACCCAAGTATGTGGATGACATAACTAACATATTTTCCCAGTAACCAGCTAATGGCGTTGGTTTTTTATTTCGGAAAGTATGTCATGTCTGGTCTCAGGATGAGCGATGGCGTTATATATTCCGTAGAGGATCTGGTGAGAAAGGCGATTTGTTGCCTGATCCAATTCCAGTGATGTACATTGCCACCACAGGTGAATCTGTGGATGAGTGTATCCACCAGATTGCATTTTCCACAAAGGTGTGTCTGGTTTAAACCGATCCCATATAGTCTCTCGTTGGTGCTGATGACATTGTTAACTGTTTTGTACCATGCGGAAATAGCGTCTGTAGATAGCCCGGCATAGTTGATGTTCCGCCATACAGCTCTCCAGTCACAATTTGTGAATTTCGTTTCAATTTTGTTTCTGCCCTCATTTAACTTCCTTTCAACTATGATGTCGCACGCTGTGATACATGTGTTGCTTCTTATTTCGTCACTAGGATAACTTGCTTCGAGGAAAAAGTTCCTCACATACTGCAGACGGGCATTAATCCTTCGCACATCAATCGGTGCTTGCAGGCTATGGGGTGTCACAGCCTCAAAGAGTTTTGCGGTTATACATTGTGGAAGTTCTCTGAGTATATGGAAAGTCCGTTTGAGGAGCAGAGCAGACGTTTTATTGCGAATATCCACCAAACCCAGGCCCCCGTTTCTGACATCCAGTATAACGGTAGTCGCACCAACCCTGAATATGTCTCCTCGCCATAAATAATTGGTAACAGTGGTCATGATCCCTTTCGCTACTAGTTTAGGGATTGGAAATACCTGCGCAGTGAAATACGCTTTAGACAAAACGCAGGAGTTGATGAATCTGACTTTTTGCACCAGGTCCATAGTTCGATGGATGTTCTCCATTACAGCACCATGAACTTTCCTCCTAGTTTCCGTCCAGTTAAAAGCAGCCATCCTCATCGGACATGCCATTAAGGTTATTCCCAAAGTTTTATGTTTGTTGTCTTGTTTTGCCCATGCCAGTCGGAGGTGATCTAGGCCCCGCAGATTACAATTTTACTTTTGTTTTCATTTGTTGTCGCTCTCGACGCTAGACCATACCTTTGGATTTCTCTTTCCAGTGTAACTGTCTCCTCCTTATTCCTTATTACAACGCCCACGTCATCAGCATAAGCTCGTATGACAGTTTTCTCACCACTCAATGTTATGACTGTTAATCTTGCGTGGACAGTGCGGAGGAAGGGCTCTAAAGACACGGAAAATAAAAACATAGATAAGGGACTGCCCCGTGGAACCCCTCGCCTTATCTGTATGGGTTTAGATGTTTAAACATTGATTGCTATTTTCGCATTTATACCTGTTGCAATATTTCTTAGCATGTGGACAATCTGGGGGTGGAAAGCCATTCTTGACAGCGTCGCAAAGAGGTATCTATGACTAACGCGGTCAAAA
This sequence comes from Schistocerca nitens, assembly GCF_023898315.1. Lineage (NCBI taxonomy): Eukaryota > Metazoa > Arthropoda > Insecta > Orthoptera > Acrididae > Schistocerca > Schistocerca nitens. The sequence goes on along the minus strand of NC_064614.1, from coordinate 1,186,853,599 downwards.
GCTTTGTTGAAATCTATAAAGATTAAAGCACATTTTATACTTGTCACTGGGGCAATTGCAATGACGTCTCTGTATGCAGATAGACTTTCGAATATCGTTCTGGTCGGAGAACAAGATTGATGCTGACTCAATATTTGGTTGGAAAAGGCAGAGGGTCTTATGTTGATAATACGCGAAATTATTTTGTAATCAGAATCTAGTAGCGAAAGAGGCCGAAAATTGTTTAAGTTGGTTTTGCCTTTACTCTTAGGAATCAGTACTATTTTACCTTCCTTGAACTCTGCAGGGACCGTTTTTCCGTTCAGGACCTCATTTGCTATGGAAGTGATCTTGTCCCCAATTATAGACCAATAGCGAGCATAAAACTCCACAGGGAGGCCATCAAGTCCCGGAGATTTTTTGAGAGGTGAGTTACGCACTGCCTCATGCACTTCATCTTTAGTAATAGGTGACAGGATGTCAGCGTTGTCTGTTCCCGACAATTGTGGACCTAAAATAGCGAGAAAGTCCTCGAGAGCTGCATCTTCCACTGTGGTAGGGGCATATAAGGTTTCATAGTACCTGTGGACTTCGTCCAGTATTTCTTTCTGGCATGTGAGCCTCGTACCAGTATGCGTCTGGACTTCATCAGTAAAAGTTTGACGTATGTTTTTAGCATGCCGCACCAAGTGATACAGAGAAGCTGTTTCATCTGCTACGACTGATGTGGCTTTCGATTTAATTTTTTGTCCCTCCATCTGTTGCCGTTTAATGCTTAATAACTTGGCTTTTATTTTTTTGATATCATTCAGACGAATTACGTCATCATGGGCCTGTTGATATAAGTCTCTTAAAACTTTACAATAAAACGCCATTGTATTTCTCAATTCCCCGTGCCTCGCTGCACTAAACTGCATTACAACTTTCCGCAGCCTTGGTTTAGCCCTCCAAGTCCACCAGTCAATGACTGTTGGGTACTTGTCTACTGTGCGGAGGCACTTAGTCCACGCTACTCTTATTTCCTGTTCCAGTTCTTCGTCAGTTAAAACAGAGATATTTAAATTCCATTGGCCTCTGAATCGACGGGTTGGCTCTACACTTAAATTAAAGCAAGTTAAAAGTGCACTGTGATCGCTAAAATAACACGGGAATAGTTTCAACGTTTAATAAATAATTTTGCAAATTTGGTGACACGTAAATTCTATCTAGTCTGCTGCGGGAGTGGCTGGTTATATACGGGAACCCGACTGACGTCGGGTGCTGAAGTTCCCACACATCCTTAAGGTGTAGATCATTTACTAACTTTTTTAACTGTGGCGAGTAGTTGAAATTGGATTGTTGATCTTTCTGGTTTAAAGCACCGTTAAAATCTCCACCTAGTATAAGAAAACACGGATTTTTCCTCAATAAATAAATCAGTTGAAAAGTGGCTACACTGAGCCACAGCGCCAGAGATCGCGCTAGAGAGTATTGTTCCGCCGCCTCCACTGGCAGTGATTATTGAGAACTCGTAGTGGGCAGTGCTTTGGGAGAACTCGTGGTAGTCAGTGCTGAGATGTCGTAGTGAGGAGTGTTTGTTGAGATGAGCTAGTAGGCAGTGCTTGCTGAGATGTGATACTGAAAAGTTCTTGTTGAGATGTGATAGTAGCGAGTCAGTGTGGAGAGATTGTAATGTCTAGAGTGCTTTTCATCAATATAAATTAAGGTAACAAACTACTTTTCTTTTCCTTCTCATTATTTCAATGTCCTGAATAATGCGTCATTACAGGTTCAGTCAACAAAGCATCTGGCTTGTGTTCTTGTATTAGAGTGTAATTCTGGTTTTCTTGAGTAATTATGGTATTTCTGTTTCCTTTAATTAATTCAGTATAAATGATATTTAAAATTTCTTGTGTTGTTGAAGAAGAACGGTGCCAGATGCGTACGTTGAGTCATACTCCCACACACAGAACAGTTACACTTGTGCTTTGGTTTCGTAGGTTTTATAGTTGCTGGGGACTTAATTAATTAATTGTGTTAATGAAAATTTCCATTGCATTCTTTGTTATTGTTCTATGCAGTCAGATTGCGTAATAATACTAGTCAGGGCCAACCGTTACGAGACTTCGTAATCGGACAAACTACTCAATCAAAAAATTAAAATTATTTGCATTATATTTCAATTAAGCCCCCATGCACGTGGCGACCCTGCCAGGATCGTCCCTTGGAATTCTTCTGATTGTAAAAATAGTAGACAGTAGTATTGTTGTAGTACTTTGTAGTTTAGTAATTGTAGTCTATTTTGGATGTGTAGATTTGGTAATTGTCACTCTTCTAATGGTATTTTTTTTTGCAGAATTTAATTTTGTTATCTTGTATACGGGTTTGACAATTTTGTGCAGTTAGGAAGATTTCAATTGTTCGTTAATCGTGGTTGAGGGAAGCATTTCGTGTGAATGGTATTGTTGGAAATAAAGAGGCATTGTGTGTAATTTTCGTACAGTAACGAGTTTTGTATGTTTTGTAAATGATTACGCGATCAATGAAAAAGGCGAAAATGATGAATAGTGAGAATGACGAAATTGTCGACATGGCGAACTCGCCAACACAGGACAACAGTATGATGAATAATGGAGTTGAAAACAATTTAATAAGTCGGAAAGACAGTCCGGAACCATTTCAAAATTTTTCTCAATCAGAAAATTCACAGAATACGAGATTAACGATAGCAAATTCTGGAATAGCATCGAACACAGATAGCTTTACAGCTATGATGAATGAAACTGGTTTTGCGGGAAATGTTAGGGGCGAAAGGAATTTCGAACCGGCTATTATGGAGCAGTTGATGGGTGCAATATTAAATTTGGGATCACAAATAGGAACAATTAAAACAGAGATAGGAACTTTGGCAACACGGTTAGACTCACAAAGATCTGAATTAAAAACAGAAATAGGAACAATTAAAACCGAGATGGGAACTTTGGGATCTGAATTAAAAACTGATATGGGAACACTGGAAACACGGTTAGATTTACGAATAGGGACATGTTTCAAAAATATGAAAGATGAATTAAAGAAAGAAATTAGGGAAGAAGTACAACCGATTTTGAATTCTCACAATAATAGATTAATTGCAGTGGAGATTAGACAAAGGGAACAAGATAGAGAACAGGAAAAAAGAGATCGCGTGATAGTACAAAAATTTTCAGAGTTAAATTTACAACGTGCACATGATAAGGAAGAAATATTTGAGAGAATCGAGGAATCCGTACCAAATGACAGAATAAATAATCTGACACAACAATATGAACAGTTAACTACCAAATGTGTCAACACTGAAACCCGAGTCGCGACACTTACGGAAGACGTAAATAAACAGAAGGAAAAAATAGGTGACTTATCGGAAAGAGTTGAGGAGATTTCAGATAAATTGACAAATCTTGGTTTACATGGGGACAGAGAGTCGGATGATACAGCTCCATTACCATTTGCAGAAACCGAAGAGTACCAGAACATAAATAAGCATGTTGAAAATCAGGGAAAATTTAATGAACGTGTTAAAAGGGAAGTTGAGGCATTACGAAAGCAAGTCAAGCAAATTGAAGGCGAAATCGTAGGAAAGGACAGCAAAAGAAATTTGGAATCACAGTTAGCGGAGGGGTTTGAAGAAAATAATTTGTTTCATTTACGGGATGCAACAAGGGAGCGCCAGGCGCGCGAACTTGACAATAATCAACATTGGGACTGGGACAGACGCGGTAGGTCTTTGTCGCCACGAGGCGAAAACTTTGACTATAAACACTTTTTGACTGTTCGGAAATTTAATATCTTCCGCAATTCTAAGAATGACATACATCCATGTGCATGGTTAGATCAATTTATGTATGCACTCCCACCAAATTGGCCACTAAGTCACAAACTGGAATTTATGTGTGGATATTTAGAAAATGAACCGGCGACGCGGATGCGCGCACTCATTAGAGATTGTAATAATCTGAATGATTTTTATCATGCATTTCTATCGGCATATTGGTCCGAAAACACGCAAGACAGAGTCAAACACAGTCTTATTATGCAGCGTAATTTCAAACAGTCTGAGTTCCGCACGCCAGCGGAATATTTTGAAGACATGATTCGAAAGAATCAGTTCCTTTCCAACCCTTATAGCCCGACTGAATTAATTCGCATTTGTTTAACTAAGCTGCCACAATCCATAAGACAAATTGCTTTAGCCGGAAGATGTAAAGACGACATTGAGACTTTTAAGACTTTGTTACAAGAACTTGAGTATGACAACGACGACGGGACTTCTTGTAACTTTTTCAGTAACAGTAATTACGATAGATTTTCAGAGAAAAGGGATAGTGATCGGAACGGGCGTTATATGGGTAATTTTGAGAATGACAGACGTAACAGACAGGACAATAGATACCAGCCTTATGACAATAACAGACGTTCTAACAGAAATTACACAGACAATTATAATAACGGTAATTCTTACCGGAATGATCAATCATACGGAAACAGTAATCGGTATCATCAAGACAGAAATTATCCATACAATAATAGAAATTCTTACTACAGAAATGACCAGGGTAGTAGATACAACAATAATTACAGAAGTGACAGTCGAAAATATACAAGAAGTAGTTATGCAGACAGACAGGAAAACAGAAATTTTAATAACAGACACAACCAAGAATTTTCATCTAACAGACAGGAAGGACCTAATTGGCATCCTCCGCGTGACAGAAATTCAGAGAGACAAGTGGAAATAGTAGAAATTGATCCGCGAAATGTCGGGAATAATCAAAGACGTGACGCAAACAATCGACAATGACTAGCAGCTTCGGCTTCTGGCAGCAATATAGACGGTTCAGAAAGTAATGACACTACGACTTCACACTACGTACGCCTGGAAGATACGAGAGACATTTTGCTAGGCGAAAAGGAGAATAATGTAGACGCATTTTTACATCCTGTTATTGAACTATGTGTGGGTAAGAATAAGTTCACTGCAGTTTTAGATTCTGGGAGCCCATTGAACGTCATTAGTGAATCAGTTTTTCGTATATGTGAATGAACTATTGCCTGTCCTGTGTTACCTATTTCTAAAACTACAATTCGAGGAGCGATTTCTGGAAAAGGTGTGGAAGTTAAACAACAGACCAACCTAAATTTCATTTGTCAAGGATACGAATTGTCTGATAATTTTATTATTGTTCCATTACTCAGTACACAGATTATATTAGGTATGGAGTTTCTTAACACACATAAGGCAATTTTGAACTTTAAAGAAGGAAGTGTGAATTTGACTGTTGCCGGAATGCCGAAATGTCTGAAATTTTTCGAGCGTTTAGCAAGATCTGAATCAGATACAAAATGTTTAAGGTTTCTTACTTCTGATGTTTTCGTTGAGCATTATGACGACAGTGTGTTTATTCATGACAATGACAATAGATACAGAGACGCGATGGAGGATATAATTAGTAGCGAAGAATTAATTAATGAAAAGGTTAAAAAAGCTGAAGTGCCAGATGACGTTGCAAGAGAAGAGCTGCACCATATTTTGACTTCACATGCTACAGTGTTTAGTCATCACACAGGAACTATACAAGGCTTACAATATATATTTAAAGTAAAAGAACACACACCATTTCGCGGGAAAACGTACGCTATTCCTTTGGCTTACAGAGACAAGGTTAAGAATGAACTTCAATACATGTTAGATCAGGGCATTATTGAGCCAGCAGTCAGCCCTTATACCAGCCCATTACACGTTGTCCTTAAAAAGGATGGGTCAATTCGTTTGGTTCTGGATTCCAGACAGATAAATAATATTATTATTCCTGAAACTGACCGTCCACAAAATTTAGATGAACTTCTTCAACATTTCCATGGAATTAAAGTTTTATCCGCGATTGATATGCGCGCAAGTTTTTGGCAAATAGAACTCCACCCTGATTGTAGAAAATATACTGCCTTTCTAGCCTTTGGTAACTGTTACCAGTTTCGGAAATTACCGTTTGGACTTATTGTATCTTCAGCAGCATTCATTCGTAGCTTAAATGAAATTTTACCTGTTTATCTTCGTGACAATATTACTTCATATGTTGACGATATTCTTATTGCTAAACGTTCTTGGAGTGAGCATAACAAAATTTTGGATTCATTATTACGTATTTTTGCACGAGTTGGCATGACAGTGAACTTGGAAAAATCTGAATTTGGTCGTTCTCAGGTGAAATTTCTCGGTCTCATTATTTCTACAGAAGGTATTCTTCCTGATCCAGAAAAACTAGACGCTATTTGTAATTATGCTGTTCCTTCCACAAAACGTGCTGTTCGTAGTTTCCTTGGTGTCTGTAATTTTCTTAGACGCTTTGTTAGATTGGATGATTTGGCCACACCTCGTTTACACATTTCAGTTATGCACATTTTGGTCCCAGAAAATGCTTTCATAAATTACGAGAAAATTGCTACTTCAGTAATATGGAAAAACGCATTCGATCTGTTCAAATGCAAGTTATGTCAAAAGGCTAAGCCTCCAACGATTTCTCACAGAGCACCGTTGTTTCCTATCATTCCAGCGAAATTAAAGGAGATGGCTGCAGTTGATTTGTTCGGTCCAGTGGTTCGATCTACTAATGGTTTTGCGTACATTTTTGTAGCAGTGGAATTGACATCAAAATATGTGTGTTTTACACCTTTACGCAAAGCAACAGCTCGTTCAGTATCTAATGCTTTCATCAAACATTTTCTTAAAGAAGTGGGTCATGTTGATAAGGTTATATCAGATAATGGATCACAGTTTCGCTCTAAAATTTGGCTTCGTACTCTACGGCGTCGTAAGATTAAACCAATTTTTATTTCACTTTTTCACCCTCAGTCTAACGCTTCAGAAAGATGGATGAAAGAAATCAATAAATTGTGCCGTCTTTATTGTCATCAGAATCACAGAACGTGGGATCAGTATCTTCATATTTTTCAAAACATTCTGAATGAACTTCCTAATGACTCAACTTCTTTACCGCCTCTATTGATATTAAAAAATAAAGTACCAACAAATCGCATTTCTGAAATCGTTCCTTTTCCGCCTTCACGGAAACTGCGGCATTCTGAAGTTGTCAACCTGGCTCTACGAAATATTGCGTCTGCGGCTGCAAGAAGAGAGAAATCAGCTAAACGTCCTGGTCGTTTAAAAATTTTGTCAGTTGGTCAAAAGGTGTTAATTAAGTCTCATCGTTTGTCTCATAAAGGAAAAGGCTTGTGTCGCAAATTTTTTCTGCTTTATAACGGTCCATATAGAGTTCGCAAAATCATTCATGATAACACTGTTGAAGTAGAAACTCTTAAATCACGACGCTCTAAAGGAATACATCATATATCAAACGTTAAAATTTTTGTGGAATGACATACTTTTGAGAAACCAACAGCTACATGTAAACATGCAAAGAATGCAAGGATACCGCGCTCTGTTTTGGCGGCGGCACATACTCAAAGCAACAGTCAGTTTGCGCGCCGCACAAGGCAGTCGTCGACCGCAAACAATCACTTTCTACGTCATGCGTCGACAGCTGATCGAGCCCTCAGTTCGAATGCACTGACAGACGTAAACAAATACACAATCTAATTTCTCCGACTAAATTCTGTATAAAGCTATGGTGACTTTATAAATTATGTTATTAACGTTCAGTATTTTTCAGGATATGGTTGTATAAAATATTTAAGACCTTCAGGTAAATTCTGTGCGTGTCCGACGTTAAGAGGACTTGCTATGGAGAAAATTTCAGGAAGAATGTAATTTCGAAAAAAAGAAGTAAAAAACCAAAAAGGTAACTGTTAATTGAGTTTATTTTTCAGGTAACATATTTCCACTTAGGTACGTACTTTAGACGTAATTTGCTGCTTGCGATTACGTGACTCATACTCTGTGCTAAATTTCATGTTCTATGAATTTACTTGTGAAGCGACGTGCTTACGCACAATAACTGATTTTGACGATGATTGATTAATGAACAGGCTTGTTATTTGTATATATTATGCATCGCTTGATTGCACTGCTTTTTCACTGATGTCATATTTTTCTATTATGTGCCTGCTGTGCTTATTTATTTAAATTATAATTGTCACCTGATTAATTGTGCTGATATAGTTACGTATGTAAATTATACTTTGTGATTTATCTGCTTGCGCCTTCATGTTTACTTATTAAGATTACATATGAACATTTATTTGCTTATGCTGAATGATGCTAATGACTTGTTTATTACGTAAGATATATGTTTGCTGCTGTCCGTATGGATTGCATATTTACACACTTCTGTTTTGTTGTCATAACTATAAGTTGGTATATAGAAATGCTGATATACTGTGTACAAACATAGAGTTTAGGTCACACTATGGTATTAATTATAGATTGTTCACTTGGCAGAGCCTCGTTGTAGGGATTGTGCTGCATCCACTTGTTGACATTCTGTTCTCTACTGGTATATTTACTCGCTATTGCATGTTTTGCTTACGCTCAGTGCCTTATATTTTTAAGATAAGAAAATGAACTGCTATAATTCTACGAACGACATTGGTACAAGAAACTGCATAGAAGTCACATGAGCTGGAGGTTTTTATGGAAGCTGTATAAATTTATGCTAATAGGAAGGAAGCTAACGACATGACATACCAACACTAGGTTTAGACCATTGACAGTTATTACACTGCATTCTTCGTGAGCAATTGAAATAGGAAGTGACACTTGACACAAAAAATACTCCACATGTTTGTTTCTGCCATGATTCTTGAAGTGGTGTACACACTGTGAAATATTATGATCATTAACACTTTGTAATCGTACTTACTTACTGAAAGTTATTCGAACTAAGTCTGTTAGAGGTCATGTATGCATTTCTTTTATTTAATGATGGACAAGGAACCAAAATGTATCTTATAATTTATAACGAGTAGAAGATTTGAGTCAGATGGATTATACAGAGGTTGTGTGTGGACACTGTGTCTTCAGATTGTATGGGATGCCGAATTGTAGTTTGCACTAGGATTTTGTCTGTACTTGTTCGAGGAGACTGACTAGAGGGAAGAGTTGTTATGGAAGTGAAATGATATTGGTGCTGAGGTATTGACGTATCAACGTATTGAAGAGGTATTATAGAGGTATTGAGATTATGTTAAGTTGATGATTATTGGAGTTTTCGTGGACAAGAGGTAAGGTAAATGATATTGATGATAAGGTTTATATGTATCGACGTATTGAAGATGTATTATAGAAGTATTGAGATTATGTGATGTTGATGATTATTGGAGTTTTGGTGGACAAGAGGTAAAGTAAGTGAGGAGCATATTTTTTTGTTGGTCTATATGGGACAAGGAGGATGAAGATGGCAGACTAGAACACTCAGGTAGAAAGAAGATTGCCTACACACACACTTTGTTAAATCAATAAGCAGTATATACTTTTTTTTTTTTGGAGAGAGGAAGTAATTGCATATCTTGGCTCACTGACAGTTGTTCAGCAACCGTACATTTTGATATGGCTTGGCAAACATTGGTCCTGACATGATGACTATGACGTTGACTAACTATTATTGACTATTATACATTGCTGCCACTACTACTTGATACACATGATGAACATAAAATTTTGACAGAATTGCATTTACACAGTTAACACTATTCAACTACACAGTAGCACTTAATGTGGATGAAAGATGAGTGAGTGTGTTTTGTGTGTTTTCCTTTTATAATCCCAGAGAAGTGATCCCAACCTATCTCCTAAATATTATTTTACTTGTTTGTTGTGGCTTGCACTGACACCCATAAATATTATAGGTTTACTGTTATTTGTGTATTGTAATAGTTAATAGGACAATTATCTGATATCATTTGTGTGTTTGTTATGATTTGTATGTTTAGTGTAAAAGCATTTGTATGTGTATTCAAACTATTGTTCATGCCTGAACTGTCTGATTAGTGATGGTGCTGCACTTTTCAACATGATGTGTGACACTAGGACATGTTTAATTTCTGCTGATGAACTGTGTGATTAGCGATAGGGAATATTATGGACTGTTACTTGCACTTTTTCTACATGATTCGTGCCACTAGGACATGTTTAATTTCTGCTGATGAACAGTATGATTAGTGAAAGTGAATATTATGGACTGCGGTCAGCACCTATTCAACATTGCTGGGTGCCACTGATGGACTGCTTCTACTGAAAAGATGTCACCTGTTGATATCGGCACCTGTTCAACATTGCTGGTGCCACTGATGGAACTGCTTATACTGAAATGGTGTTACTTGTTGATGTCTGCACCTGCTCAACATTGCTGGTGCCACTAATGGAACTGCTTATACTGAAATGGTGTTACTTGTTGGTGTCTGCACCTGTTCAACATTGCTGGTGCCACTAATGGAACTGCTTATACTGAAATGGTGTTACTTGTTGGTGTCTGCACCTATTCAACATTACTGGGTGCCACTGATGGACTGCTTCTACCGAAATGATGTCACTTGTTGGTGTTGGCACCTGCTCAACATTGCTGGGTGCCACTGATGGACTGCTTCTACTGAAAAGATGTCACCTGTTGCTGTGTGCACCTGCTCAACATTGCTGGTGCCACTAATGGAACTGCTTATACTGAAATGGTGTTACTTGTTGGTGTCTGCACCTATTCAACATTGCTGGGTGCCACTGATGGACTGCTTCTATTGAAATAATGTTACTTGTTGGTATTTGCACCTGTTGACCATTGCTGGGTGCTACTGCTGGAACTGTCAACTGCTTATTCTTGAGCTATGGAAAGCGTTTATGTGAATATTTGTATAAACTGATTTTGTTGTGTATTACTGTTTGTGAAAAGTTATGAGACTCTTACCTGCACATATTCGTCATTGCTGACGCTATTGATTGAACTGTTTAACCACATAATACTTGTGTAAACTATAATGTAAAGTCACATGTATGAAAGAATTTGTATTGCTTACTGTATTTTATATATTAGGTTATTGAAAGGTCAGTGCAAAGCCAAAATTTTATCTAGTATGTGATATTTACGTATTAATATTATCTTTTATTTTTGTCTGTATTTTTTTTGACGAATTTGGTGGTATTTTCACCACCAATGCTGGCAAAAATACCATCAAATTCTAGCCTGTGGAGGAAGGGCATATGAAAGGTGGCTACACTGAGCCACAGCGCCAGAGATCGCGCTAGAGAGTATTGATCCGCCGCCTCCACTGGCAGTGATTATTGAGAACTCGTAGTGGGCAGTGCTTTGGGAGAACTCGTGGTAGTCAGTGCTGAGATGTCGTAGTGAGGAGTGTTTGTTGAGATGAGCTAGTAGGCAGTGCTTGCTGAGATGTGATACTGAAAAGTTCTTGTTGAGATGTGATAGTAGCGAGTCAGTGGGGAGAGATTGTAATGTCTAGAGCGCTTTTCATCAATATAAATTAAGGTAACAAACTACTTTTCTTTTCCTTCTCATTATTTCAATGTCCTGAATAATGCGTCATTACAGGTTCAGTCAACAAAGCATCTGGCTTGTGTTCTTGTATTAGAGTGTAATTCTGGTTTTCTTGAGTAATTATGGTATTTCTGTTTCCTTTAATTGATTCAGTATAAATGATATTTAAAATTTCTTGTGTTGTTGAAGAAGAACCGTGCCAGATGCGTACGTTGAGTCATACTCCCACACACAGAACAGTTACACTTGTGCTTTGGTTTCGTAGGTTTTATAGTTGCTGGGGACTTAATTAATTAATTGTGTTAATTAAAATTTCCATTTCATTCTTTGTTGTTGTTCTATGCAGTCAGATAGCGTAATAATACTAGTCAGGGCCAACCGTTACGAGACTTCGTAACCGAACAGACAGCTACTGAAGCAAAAAATTAAAATTATTTGCATTCTATTTTAATTAAGCCCCCATGCACAGTTCATCTCGAAAAAACTTCGCACGATCCAATTTGTGGGAATTTCCTGATGGGGCGTAAAGGTTAAGCACTGTCACATCGAAAATTTTTATGCCTATGGCTCTTCCTGATTCCAGTCGTTCGATTATAGTCACCGGAATGCCTTCCCTTATAAGAATGGATGTACCGATATTGACTTCCGTAGAAACATTAACAATTTCAAAAAAGCCTGGGATCCGAAATTCCGTTATCGCAACTTCTTGTAGCAACGCGATATCTGTCCCAGACTGGTACAAGAATTCTTTTAGTGCTGCCAATTTCAAGGGTGACTATTTTATTAATGTTAATAGTAGTAATGCTATAAGCTTGCATCACAGACATACCACAAGAAGATATTTGGGATGAGGATCGGTATGATTATAGCAGCAACGTGCTTCTCTACAAGTCACGATCTTTACAAGCATTGTGCCCATTACATGTACTAACTTCCTAGAAAAATTTTCACTGCTTTTAAACAAAGAGCTTGAGAAGAAAAGTATCCTGAAATCCTGACAATGCATTGCTATAAGTCACTGTGGCCCTTCTCTTTATCCTCTTCAGTTTTGGACCTGATAACTTCATATTTAATATTCTTTTCCTTGATGTCTTTCTTCTCTGGTGTGGCTTTCGCTTGATGACGCGTGACAGCAACACGGGGTTTCGGACGCAGCCGCCGGCGGTGGCCGTCTGGCGCAACGGCCGTGGCTTGCGAGTCGTCAATATTTGGTTCCGGCGTGGTGTCTGTTGTGTTGTCTTGCTGGCGAGGCGGTGATGCTTGTTTATTTCCTCCTTCGGCGCGGCGTTGCGCTTCGGAGTCAGCAGGTTGTTTACTTGGTACTTCCTCATACTGTTCACACTGTATGGGCTGTGCACTTGATGCGGTTATTGCAGCTGCGACTTCAGGCTCAGGGTCACATTTCCGTGAAAGGTCACTACCAGCTGCGTCACTATCTGTTCGTGGCGGTATAAGTCCTTGTGTGGAAGTGGGAGCCGCATCGACCTGCATTTCATCTCCTTTTTTCACTTCCAACAGATCTTCAGGACTGGGCTTCGGCCTCCTGGCAACGGGTGTTTCACAGGAAGAGTCCTCATCAACATTTTTTTCAGTGTCCTCTAGAGGACGCTTTTGAGTGGGACTCTCGCTGTCACGGGACGGAATTTCAGTAGTTAATGCAGGTTTTAAAGACGGAAAGTCATTAACATTAAGTGCAACATTTTCAGAGGTAGTAACAGGATCCACGACAGCCGCCGGCTCTGTTGTATTACTGGCTGGCAACAAATCGTTGAGTGTTAATTTCCGGCGTTGCGTAAGGTTATCTGTTAGCACAAAAACACGGCGAGGGCAGTCCTGACGGAGGTGACCAGACTCGTTACATACATGACATGTAGGGGTTTGCCCTGAGTACATAACATGCGCCTTGTGCCCGTCAACAAAGGGGTGGGAGGGAATGTTTGCCTTCACTTCCATCTCCACGGAGCGAATGCCGTTAAAGCACTGCAGCTTGAAATGCGAAGCCCACCTTTCGTTGACTATTTGCCTGACAACGCCATACTTTGAAATGACATCTTTAATTTTCGAGTTGTCTACTTCTATGGGAATATTCAAAACCCTAACATTCCTAATTACAGACTCGGATATCCGGAGTTTTACAGTACTTTTAGTACCATCACGGTGTATAAATTCCGTTTCATAACCAAATTTTACCAGAAAGCGGTCTACACTCACGGAATCGTTAAACTTTACAAAAATGCAGTATTCATCAGAGTCTAGCTGCATGGTATGAACAGATTCAGAATGAAGACCAATTACCTCGGAAATCCAGTCGTGTATTTCAAGTGCAGAGGGCTGTACTCGACGGGTGTACTTGTCGAAGGTGAAAATCACGGTTATTTTCTCACGGACTTTGCCATGGTGTTCTGCAGCGAAGAAATCTCGGACAACGCCGAAATCCCAACGGCACTACGTAGAAAGACGACACAAACGAAGACCAAATGCTCAATTGATAACGCTTAATTCACGTGCAAAACGCCAATAAACGATCACGAAACACGAAAACACTGGTGTAAACACTGAGCGTTCACGGAGCAAACTTGAGGAGCGTGCGACCGCTGCGACAGCTAAAGCCAGACTGTATTCATGAGCTACAGTTGCAATCTTTGTATTAACACTGCTCGGGTAAGAGTGCGATATGAAGTCAAGACGACGTTTGTTATAGAAGAGAGCGTTGTTCCAGGGTTTCTCGGATATGGAAGATTGGAAGGGGAATTATAAAACGCCTACACTGTCATGATTTTGTGTGTTCTGTGGGAAAGTATTTTGAACTGGAGTGGAGCAGTTAGGATCCGATTTTAGAAGATTTTGTGCGGTTCACAGAACAGCCGCTGCAGTTAATTTACAGGAACTGATCGAAAGTGTGATTGCGGAATTGACCACTAGATGTCACGAGAGGCGGATTCACTAGTATAAGACGTTTTCTATAGAGAAGCAGTAACAGCCTATTGGGTCGATAAAGAGAGCTAAGTGACATCGAATGTAGACTAGTCCCTAGATGTCACTTCAGCAGCGAACCATCAGTGGAATTGCAACCCCTCTAAAGCTGTTAAACTGTTGGTGACATGATTGTGACGTGGAAACACAAATAAACAACCATAGCTAATCCAAGACCAGGCAGACTTCGTGTGGTGACAGACAGGGACCGTCGAGAAGTGCTGAGTGTGGTAAAAATCGCATAAAGTCAGCATAAAGAATAAATCGTGATTTCCGAAGGGCTATAAACAGTCCAGGTAGCACAATTACCAAAGGCAGGAAGTTAAAAGGAAGGAGTGAAGGAGTATAATGGTCGACTAGCTCCTTATAAGTCACAAATAAAAGCAGTCACTGCAAAGCGACGCTTGAGTGAAGTTAAAGAATGGCGCCATTGGACTATGGGCGATGGGAAACGTGTGATTTGGAGTGAGGAGTCATGCTATACCCTGTGGCAGTCCAACGGAGGGATATGGTCTTGGCGAATGCCATCGTGTATGGTGCCAACGAGATACGGAGGAGGTGATGGTATGGTACTGGGATGTTTTTCGACGTTGGGATGTGCTCTCCTTATGAAGCTTGAGAAAATGTGGAAGAATATGAACACATTTTACAGCGTTATGTTCTCGTGGTCGTGCGGCAGCGTTCTCACTTCCCACGCCCGGGTTCCCGGGTTCGATTCCCGGCGGGGTCAGGGATTTTCTCTGTCTCGTGATGGCTGGGTGTTGTGTGCTGTCCTTAGGTTAGTTAGGTTTAAGTAGTTCTAAGTTCTAGGGGACTGATGACCATAGATGTTAAGTCCCATAGTGCTCAGAGCCATTTGAACCAGCGTTATGTACAGAGGAGGAACAGCTCGAAGACGACGAATTTTTTTTATCAGCGCGACAATCACTCAGCTTTAAAGCAGAAGCTGTGAGGGAATGGTCTGTGGACAATAACATTCCGAAGATGGGCAGAGTTGCCCAACGGTACACCGCTGGGGCGAGTTATAACGTCGGATTCCCACTAAACGCCACCGTCCAACATTCTCTGGGTTTCGGTTCTTGAGGAAGATTGGGCTGCCACTTTTCCATAGATATTCAGATACCACGCTGAAAGTGTCTCCGACAGATTTCAAAAGGTGATAAAGCCGAAAGGTAGACACACACCTCATTAAATTCCACTAATAGACGTCCGAATAGTTTTCACCAGATAGTGTAAACCTACAGGACTATGAACTAGAAAGGAGCAAAACAGGAAGACGACCACCTCAGCCGTTTCCGAGATGCTGCCCTGCATGAAAGCCACCTAAGTCACTGTATTCTCTTGTTTGCGGCCTTTATCGTCGGCAGAATGATTCCCTACGACGACAGATCTTCACTAGTATCTGTTCTTCCCCGTTGTTTTATGTAGTTTATACCTTATGGTCGTTCTTCCTACTGTTGTTGAGTTTTGCTCGTCCTTTTTCATTCTAAGTCTGTGGATCCAGTTTCTTTTGTGTCTCGTGGCGCCAACCGGCGTTGCCAGGTAGCAGTGCCCCCCCCCCCTTCTTCTCTGCCCTGCTTATATATTTCTGTATATTGCGTCACATTACCTTAACGGTATCAAACGACATTCAGTAGTGCTGTAACAACGATGTTGTGTCTCCAACCATTAACTTGTGGGTGGCTGGTCGTTGGAGATACGACATCGTTGTTACAGGTAGTCTGCGAAAACCATTTCATAGATGGTGGCAACTGCTGGAATCATGTTACCCCCTCAATGCCAGTTAAGGCCTAAAGATGGTGACCATATAATAAAAGACATCGTAAGAATGGCCCCTCAAGTTGGCTGCCAGAGGGATGAGGAAGATGCCAAGGACGTAACGTTCTTGCTATGCCTATTTTTGTTAACAATAAATAAAGAAGAAAATGCAATTTGTATTGTAAGACTTTCAGTTTGCCCTGAGATTTTGAAATGTCAGGAATTGTAATGTAATCTCGTTATTAAAAGTTACCACGCGGCACGAAGTAGTACGCATTGTGTTCCGATAAAACTTCTGTGTCGTTGTTGGAATTAATTTGAAGATGTCAGTGTTCTGACTTATCTTGAAAATTTTGTGAAAACATTTAAATAAATGGGACTGGGAAAAGTAGTACCATTTTACGAGATTACACAACCAAAGACGAGATGTAAATAGACGTTAATGAGCAGTTGTCCTCTATTAATCTGAATTGTGATAGGGAATCAGTTGAACATGATTCCTAATATTGAAATATTCTTTAGTAATAACGTTGTGAACAGTTCATTGAAGTGAATACTCATATTTAAAGTCAATTTACATTTAATTTGAAACGTGGATTTTACGTCTCAGAGTCTACATCATTCAACCGCATGGAAGTAGTTATGATTTGTGGAGGAAAAAATTGTGCGGATTATACACCAAAAATGCAAATTTTTTAATTTTATAATAAAAGATTCCCACATCTCTTCTACAAGGGATGAATATTTCGAAGTAAATGGAGAATGTTGATAAAGAAACTGATAATACGCCAACGCAGTGGTTTAAAAAAAATGGTTTAAATGGCTCTGAGTACTACGGGACTTAACATTTGAGGTCATTAATCCTCTAGAGTTAGAACTTGCATGGGGGCTTAATTAAAATATGAATGCAAATAATTTTAATTTTTTGTTTTAGTAGCTGTCTGTTTGGTTACGAAGTCTCGTAACGGTTGGCCCGACTAGTATTATTACGCTATCTGACTGCATGGAACAACAACAATGAATGAAATGAAAATTTTGGTTAACACAATTAATTAATTAAGTCCCCAGCAACTATAAAACCTACGAAACCAAAGCACAAGTGTAACTGTTCTGTGTGTGGAAGTATGACTCAACGTACGCATCTGGTACGGTTCTTCTTCAATAACACAAGAAATTTTAAATATCATTTATACTGAATCAATTAAAGGAAATAATTACTCAAGAAAACCAGAATTACACTCTAATACAAGAACACAAGCCAGATGCTTTGTTGACTGAACCTGTAATGACGCATCATTTAAAACATGGAAATAATGAAAAATAAATCAAGTTCCGTTACCTTCATATATTGACCAAAATCACTCTAATCATTACAATATATCTCCACACCGACTCGCTATTACCACATCTCAACAAGAACTTTTCAGTATCACGTCTCAGCAAGCACTCTCTACTAGCACATCTCAACAAACACTCTCTGCTACGAGTTCTTAACAAGCACTGACTACCACGAGCTCTCCCCAAGCACTGCCCACTACGACATCTCAATAATCACTGCCAGTGGAGGCGGCGGAACAATACTCTCTAGCGCGATCTCTGGCGCTGTGGCTCAGTGTAGCCACCTTTAATATGCCCTTCCTCCACGGGCTAGAATTTGATGGTATTTTTGCCAGCATTGGTGGTGAAAATACCACCAAATTCGTCAAAAAAAATACAGACAAAAATAAAAGGTAATATTAATGCGTAGATATCATATAACTAGATAAAATTTTGGCTTTGCACTGACCTTTCAATGACCTAATATATAAAATACAGTAAGCAATACAAATTCTTTCATGCATGTGACTTTACATAATAGTTTACACAAGTATTATGTGGTTAAACAGTTCAATCAATAGCGTCAGCAATGACGAATATGTGCAGGTAAGAGTCTCATAACTTTTCACAATCAGTAATACACAAAAAATCAGTTTATACAAATATTCACATAAACGCTTTCCATAGCCCAAGAAACAAGTAGTTGACAGTTCCAGCAGTAGCACCCAGCAATGGTCAACAGGTGCAAAAACCAACAAGTGACATTTTTTCAGTAGAAACAGTCCATCAGTGGCACCCAGTAATGTTGAATAGGTGCAGACACCAACAAGTAACACCATTTCAGTATAAGCAGTTCCATTAGTTGCACCAGCAATGTTGAGCAGGTGCACACAGCAACAGGTGACATCTTTTCAGTAGAAGCAGTCCACCAGTGGCACCCAGCAATGTTGAGCAGGTGCCGACACCAACAAGTGACATCATTTCGGTAGAAGCAGTCCATCAGTGGCACCCAGCAATGTTGAGCAGGTGCAGACATCAACAAGTAACACCGTTTCAGTATAAGCAGTTCCATCAGTGGCACCAGCAATGTTGAACAGGTGCAGATATCAACAGGTGACATCTTTTCAGTAGAAGCAGTCCATCAGTGGCACCCAGTAATGTTGAATAGGTGCAGACACCAACAAGTAACACCATTTCAGTATAAGCAGTTCCATTAGTGGCACCAGCAATGTTGAACAGGTGCAGACCGCAGTCCATAATATTCACTTTCACTAATCACACTGTTCATCAGCAGAAATTAAACATGACTAAATGTCACACATCATGTTGAAAAGTGCAGCACCATCACTAATCAGACAGTTCAGGCATGAACAATAGTTTGAATACACATACAATGCTTTTACACTAAACATACAAATCATAACAAACACACAAATGATATCAGATAATTGTCCTATTAACTATTACAATACACAAATACCAGTAAACCTATAATATTTATGAGTGTCAGTGCAAGCCACAACAAATAAGTAAAATAATATTTAGGAGATAGGTTGGGATCACTTCTCTGGGATTATAAAAGGAAAACACACAAAACACACTCACTCATCTCTCATCCACATTAGTGCTACTGTGTAATTGAATAGTGTTAACTGTATAAATGCAATTCTGTCAAAATTTTATGTTCATCATGTGTATCAAGTAGTAGTGGCAGCAATGTATAACAGTCAATAATAGTTAGTCAGCGTCATAGTCATCATGTCAAGACCAATGTTTGCCAATCCAGATCAAATTGTACGGTTGCTGAACAACTGTCAGTGAGCCAAGATATGCAATTACTTCCTCTCTCCAAAAAAAAAAAAGTATATACTGCTTATTGATTTAACAAAGTGTGTGTGTAGACAATCTTCCTTCTACTTGAGTGTTCTAGTCTGCCATCTTTATCCTCCTTGTTCCATATAGACCAACAAAAAAAAATATGCTCCTCACTTACTTCACCTCTTATCCACCAAAACTCCAATAATCATCAGCATCACATAATCTCAATACTTCAATAATACCTCTTCAATACGTCGATCATCAATATCATTTACCTTACCTCTTGTCCACGAAAACTCCAATAATCATCAACTTCACATAATCTCAATACCTCAATCATACCTCTTCAATACGTCGATATATATAAACCTAATTGCCAATATCATTTCACTTCCATAACAACTCTTTCCTCTAGTCAGTCTCCTCGAACAAGTGCAGACAAAATCCTAACGCAAACCTCAATTCATCATCTCATACAATTCGAAGACACAATGTCAACACACAACCTCTCGTGTAATCCATCTGATCCAAATCTGCTACTCATTATAAATTATAAGATACATTTTGTTTACCTTGTCCATCATTAAATAAAAGAAATGCGTACATGACCTCTAACAGACTTAGTTCGAATAACTCTCAGTAATTAATTACGATTACGGAGTGTGAATGATCATAATATTTCACAGTGTGTACACCACTTCAAGAATCATGGCAGAAGCAAACATGTGGAGTATTTCTTGTGTCAAGTGTCACTTCCTATTTCAATTGCTCACGAAGAATGCAGTGTAATAACTGTCAATGGTCTAAACCTAGTGTTGGTATGTCACGTCGTTAGCTTCCTTCCTATTAGCATAAATTTATACAGCTTCCATAAAAACCTCCAGCTCATGTGACTTCTATGCAGTTTCTTGTACCAATGTCGTTCGTCGAATTGTAGCAGTTCATTTTCTTATCTTAATAATATAAGGCACTGAGCGTAAGCAAAACATGCAATAGCGAGTAAATATACCAGTAGAGAACAGAATGTCAACAAGTGGATGCAGCATAATCCCTACAACGAGGCTCTGCCAAGCAAACAATCTATAATTAATACCACAGTGTAACCTAAACTCTATGTTCGAACACAGTATATCAGCATTTCTATATTCTAAATTGAAGAGTAGTTATGACAACAAAACAGAAATGTGTAAATATGCAATCCATACGCACAGAAGCAAACATATATCTTACGTAATAAACAAGTCATTAGCATCATATCAGCATAAGCAAATAAATGTTCATACGTAATCTTAATAAGTAAACATGAAGGCGCAAGCAGATAAATCACAAAGTATAACTTACATACATAATCACAGTCAACACAATTAATCAGGTGACAATTATAATTTATAAATAAATAAGCACAGCAGGCACATAATTAAAAAAATGTGACATCAGTGAAAAAGCAGTGCAGCCAAGCGATGCATAATATACGCAAGTAATAACACTGTTCATTAATAAAACATTGTCAAAATCAGTTGATGTACGCAAGCACGTCGCTTCACAGGTAAATTCATAGAACATGAAATTTAGCACAAAGTATGAATCACGTAATCGCCAGCAGCAAATTACATCTAAAGTATGTACCTAAGTGGAAATATGTTACCTGAAAAATAAACTCAATTAATCGTTACCTTTTTTAGTTTATTAGTTTCATCTTCGAAATTACATTCTTCGTGAAATTTTTCTTGATAGCAAGTCCTCTTAACGTCGGACACGCACAGAATTTACCTGAAGGTGTTAAATATTTTATACAACCGTATCCTTAATTTATATTGATGAAAAGCACTCTAGACATTACAATCTCTCCACACCGACTCGCTACTATCACATCTCAACAAGAACTTTTCAGTATCACATCTCAGCAAGCACTCTCTACTAGCACATCTCAACAAACACTCTCTGCTACGAGTTCTTAACAAGCACTGACTACCACGAGCTCTCCCCAAGCACTGCCCACTACGACATCTCAATAATCACTGCCAGTGGAAGCGGCGGAACAATACTCTCTAGCGCGATCTCTGGCGCTGTGGCTCAGTGTAGCCACCTTTCAAACTACTTCAATCTAACTAAGCTAAGAACATCACACACAACCATGCCCCAGGCAGGATTCGAACCTGTGACCGTAGTGGTCGCGCGGTTCCAGAGTGAAGCGCCTAGAACCGCTCGGCCACTGCGGCCGGCAGGGATTTTCAGATGACAAAGATGTGACTGGCCGAGTTGGCGTATCGTAAAACTATGGTAGGTAAGCGTGTTCTGTAGGTGGATATGGTGATGGTGATATCTCTACTACTACCGATAGAGAGATCTGGGAGGAAGCAACGAATTCGATTGCGGCGGACTATGTAACTGGGTTTTGAAAATAGCATCATTTATCTGGTACATTATGGAACTATTACCCACATTCAGACCGTGAAAGCGTATAAGACCCTGTAAACATCGAATTGTTTTAGGATGTATGTGAGCTGCGAACTTCGTGGATGTAGCTTGCGATCTGATGAAGATTGGGTACGTCTCTTAGATGCGAAATGCTTGCTAAACATCTATGTTATTCCACAATAAGAAGGTCGTACCAGAGCATCAAATGAACAATACGTCGGTTACACACAAATTAATTACGGGTGGACAGCTTACACATCAGGCTTCAAATATTCTGAGGAGGAGACTTTGTGTTGTTATGGATGGTTAAGCTTTTTTGTATTCCTAAATTGATGTCAACGGCAGTGTCCCAACAAGGTGACATGTCGAATGATTTAACACATTCGACACATGTTTGGGAAGAGCAAGGCGTAAATCCCCGCCAACTTATTTGGATGTAGATTATCGGTATTTTCTCATGGTTCACTTCCTTCATCGACCGTGTTTAGCTGAGCTAGTACGAGGTCTTCAGTTGTGAGGGGTCCAGTTGTACGTGCAGCCAGGTTTTGTAATATAATTCATGAACAATGACCTGAAACTATCGTCGTATATACAAGAGATTGTATTTTTGACACCACTAAACCAAAGATGTTGCCTGAGTGGCAGAATCGATTGTAAGTAGGGGTGCGCTAAGCGTAGAAGGAGTTGCACTCTGTTATACACCATGTGAACAAAAGTATACGGAAACCTGGCTGAAAATGACTTAGAGGCTCGTGGCACTCTCCATCGGTAATGCTGGAATTCAATATGGTGTTGGCTCACCATTAGCACTGATGGCAGCTTCCACTCTCGGAGGCTTACGTTCAATCAGGTGCTGGAAGGTTTCTTTGGGAATGGCAGCCCAATCTTCGCGGAGAGCTGCACTGAGGGCAGGCATCGATGTCGGTCGGTGAGGCCTGGCACGAAGTCGGCATTCCACAACATCCCAAAGGTGTTATACAGGATTGAGGTCAGGACTCTGTGCAGGCCAGTCCAATACAGGGATGTTATTGTCGTGCAACCACTCCGCCACAGGCCGTGCATTATGAACAGGTGCTCGATCGTGTAGGAAGATGCAATGGCCATCCCCGAATTGCTGTTCAACAGTGGGAAGCAAGAAGGTGCTTAAAACATCAATTTAGGCCTGTGCTGTGATAGTGGCACGCAAAACAACAAGCGGTGCGAGCCCCCTCCATGAAAAACACGACCACACCATAACACCGCAGCCTCCGAACTTTACTGTAGCCACTACACGCACTGGAGACGACGTTCACTGGGCATGCGCCATACCCACACGCTGCCATCGGATCGCCACATTGTGTACCGTGGTTTGTAACACCACGTGACGTTTATCCACTGTTTATGTTCCTTACATCAAATGAGGCGTCGTTTGGGATTTACCGGCGTGATGTGTGACTTATGAGCAGCCGCTCGACCAGGAAATCCAAGTTTTCTCACCTTCCGCCTGTCATAGTGCTTGCAGTGGGTCCTGGTGCAGTTTGGAATTCCTGTGTGATGGCCTGGATGATGTCTGCCTATTACCCATTACTACCCTCTTCCACTGTAGGAAGTCTCTGTCAGTCAACAGACGAGGTCGCCTGTACGCTTTTGTGCTGTACATGTCCCTTCACGTTTCCGCTTCACTATCACATCGGAAACAGTGGACGTAGGAATAGGAGTGTGGAAATCTCGCGTACAGACCTATGACACAAGTGACACCTATCACCTGCCGACATTGGAAGTGCGTGAGTTCATCGGAGCGCCCCATTCTGTTGTATCACGATGCATAACGACTACTGAAGGCGCTGACATGGAGTACCTGGCAGTAGGTGGCAGCACAGTAAACCTACTGTGAAAAACCTATTTTTTGTGGGTATCCGGATACTTTTGTTCACATAGTGTAAGTAGGATGTAAGACTTAATGCTAGTGGTTAGTTGGGAAAATTTAGTTGTTGGTCTATGGGTGAATGACATTGTTTATACTCATACAGAGCCAGTAAATGCTAAGTCTTAGTATATTTTCTATAAGAGTGTAAAGTGTGTTATTATTTTGTGAGGCTTTAAGATTATCAGAAGTGCTACTGATCGTTAACAAATACTGAGCATTGCCCATGGCAATTAAAGAAGAGTAATGAATTAATACTATAACTCAAAGGTAAAGCAACTGGAACAAATTTGTAAGGTAATGAATTTTTTTATATTTAGTTTTAAGTATGCAGCAACGCAACTTTGCTTTCGCTAATTTTTACAGTTCTGACTCTTGAATGTAGGATCCAAGTTTCTTCCATCAGATTAAGTATAGGTTGAATAGGTATACCCGATTTGTAATATTTTGTGTATTTTGTAATCCTGATACAGAGAAGTTAAACTTTGCAATGTGTTTTGTCGAACCATCTCAGACTTCTTGTCACGTAACAATCGAAGTGTTTTTAATTACGACAGTAAGTGAGAATTTGAAGTTAATGTAAAATGTTTCATATTAGATTTTGTGAAGGAGAAACTTTATTTTGAATACAATTTTCAAACTGAAGCGTTTGGTCTTAGGATATCCCCTTATCAGTACCTCAACTTCTTGCATGTCGTGTTTATTTGAACCCAATGAATATTTTTTTAAAGAAATCATCAGTGTCAGAAAAATATTAATGTGCCACAATCAGAAAAGTATTAATGATTGTAACAGTTTGAATGCAGGCAGCATTGGATAGCGCTCAGCCATTTTCGAGTATTTTCACTGAACATATGCAAGGTTATTCATTTATCAGCCAATCTACTGATATTGTTTGTATGAAGCTATTTTACGGCAGCCATTTCACTTCGCTGTGCCAAGATTGAATATTTGCTATGCCCACTGTGGACAGAATACCAAGATTACATCCATTGCGACTCTAGAGCTAAGGAAAATTTATTTCATGATTTATTTGCACAGGGAATTTTGTCAGTTTATTGTACAGGGCCATAGAACACGGTGCTCATGAGACTGGGTAAATTTCAGAGCGATCGATTTCTGTATGTGCATTCCGTGTTGGTTTTCCAGATTAAGTTGTTTAGTTTTTTTTTTATTTCAGTGAAACTAAGAGCACCATTTGCTCAACAACACATCACACAGTAAATTTGAATAACCCAAACATTACGCATTTCCTATTCATCGGCAAACAAAACCACCAAAATTTTATAAAGAACGTTACACAATTATCATAACCTTGATGGACCGTTAAAGGAAACGTCTTTTCCCTTCACAACGAGGTATAAGAAACCATTGTACGACAGCGTGCTGAAATTAAAGTGTACGAACTTGGTAGGTAATAACCTTTAATTTTTTCATGTTTACATGTTTACATACTTATAACCCTCAGCGGTTAGAGGCTCCCGAATTGTAGTGTATACCATGGCGGTGTATAGCGTAATTACAGCCGAAGCATGAGAAATAGCGTGGTGTAATCGAGTTTCAGATTCGAAGAGTTTGTCCACACATTGAACACTCCCTCCTTCAGTGTAACAATGCCAGACCACACACGAGCGCTCCGTTGTCTCTAGCAATGCGACGTGTTGGATTCATCGTCATCGACCAACCTCCATACAGTCCCGACTTGTCCCCATCCGATTTTCATCTGTTTCCAAAACCTAAAGAACACCTTCGAGGACTTCACTTTGATAGTGATGAAGTATTGCAACCAGAGGCATGACTCCATCAACAAAGTCAAACGTTGGCTCAACAAAGTGAAACAGTGCACTGTGACGATATCAACAAATTGATCTCTCGTTTGGAGAAATGTGTTCGTCGGCGGGGTGACTATATCGAGAAATATATACGTAGACATGAAGAATAAAGATGTAGAATATTAATGATGTTTGTTTTATTTAATAAGCTTGAAGAGTTTTCATGTAAAAAATTCGGAGGCAATACTTTTCAGCACGCCTTCGTAGAATCCATCCAATAACTATGTAAGCGAAAATGTAGAACAACGGTCTAAAATTTTACAAGTTCTAACATTTGTTAGTATTTATTCAACTAGCTGAAACTTGTCTGATACTACATGTGCGAATACGCTGCCAGAAGACGCACTCTTCCTCAAAGCTATGGAAACGGGTTGCAGTTATGTGCGTCCATTCACAGAACGCGTTAAATAAAGCAAGACACAGTTATATTTCCGATTGTATGGCACAAATTTAGCGTTAAAAAGAGTCTAGTTTGAATTTGCCTCGTACGCCACTTTATTTTCACTAATTGGATTGGACTGGATTGTTAGGGGGAAGAGACAAAACAGTGAGGTTATCGCTCTCAGCGGATTAGGGAAGGACGGGGAAGGAAGTCGGCCGTGCCCTTTCAAAGGAACCATCCCGGCATTTGCCCGGAGTGATTTAGGGAAATCACGGAAAATCTAAACCAGGATGGCTGGACGCTGGTTTGAACCGTCGTCCTCCCGAATGCGCGTCCAGTGTGCTAACCACTGCGCCACCACGCTCGGTTATTTTCACTAATCCAACATAGAATAGATCCTTCGAAAGTGTTTGATGTTGAAAGCGTGGGCAGTCGATTACATCACAAACGGAGAGACCAGAACACGCAGTATATGATTTGGCGGGTTGTCACTTTCACAAGGCTTCCGAGCCTGAGGTCATACCGCCGTGACGCCAAACAATAGCTGGCGCTTTGCCTGACACACATATGACAGATGTTTCACTTTCAACGTCGAGGTCAAATGCCATTCAACTAAAGGATTCCCCGCCTAATATTTACTGAGAGAATGAAAAAGAGGAGAGGAGCCTTAAAACTGTTGATTAACAAATCGATACAAGCCAGTAGGGGACATCGCATTGAGTGTCATATGACAGGCTGCGACGACAGAACTTTCTGGCAGTTTTCAAGCAGGTGGCAGTCAGTATATTTGCCGTAAGCTTTTCGTTCAGTCGTCATAGAAAAACTTGTTTACTTTTAGCTCCAAAACAGGCACTACAGATTAATGAGATTCTTTATCTTTTACCTGAATGTGAAATTAGTCCATAGGTAACTGTGATTTACTCAACTATTAACCACAAACGATCGCATTCCTTTTCTCTATGCTAATTCACGTAAAAGAAGTTAGTGTTATAAAAATGTACTATTACCTCATGTCGTTTGTAAGATGAATTATACAACTGAAAAACCTAAGACTCCCAAGGACTTGAAACTAGGAAACTAACATTCCACGCTGAAGAGCAACTCTGGGAGGGTGATTACAGGAGAACGATGTGTTGCAAAATTGCGCTGGGAAAATATTTCTTACACTGTAACCACACAAAGTTGAGAACATTATTAGTATGCGATCAATAAGTGTACCGAGCTCGCAATAAGTGAAACTGTTTACGAGTTATATGCACACGTCATATACAGAGCGAGTGTGTGAAAATAAATGAAGGGTTAATAATTGCATCAGACAAGGGAACCTCCCCATCGCACCCCCCTCAGAATTAGTTATAAGTTGGCACAGTGGATACGCCTTGAAAAACTGAACACACATCAATCGAGAAAACAGGAAGAAGTTGTATGGAACTATGAAAAAATAAGCAAAATATACAAACTGAGTAGTCCATGTGTAAGATAGGCAACATCCAGGTGGGTGTAAACACATGAGCGCCGTGGTCCCGTGGTTAACGTGTGCAGCTGCGGAGCGATAAGTCGTTGGTTCAAGTCTTCCCTCGGGATAAAATTTTAATTTTTATTTTCAGACAATTATCAAAGTTCAGGCACTCACATATAATCATCTTCGCTCTCCAAAATTCCAGGACATGTTCAGATTTGCTCGGACATATGCAGGATTTGACGGTTTACACACGGAAAAATTTGAAAACGTTAAAAACATATGTTTTGACAGAGCACAGACAAAACTGTGCGACTGTGAAACTGTTGCATTCATTTGTTGCAGTTTATGTGACAAACTCTTATGTTTTCACACTTTTTTGGAAGTGATTATCACATCCACAAGAAAACCTAAATTGGGCAAGGTAGAAGAGTCTTTTTACCCATTCACCAAGTGTACAAGTTAGGTGGGTCGACAACATATTCCTGTCATGTGACGCACATGCCGTCACCAGTGTCGTATAGAATATGTCAGACGTGTTTTCCTGTGGAGGAATCGGTTGACCTATGACCTTGCAATCAAATGTTTTCGGTTTCCATTGGACAGGCACGTCCTTTCGCCTACTAATCGCACGGGTTTGCGGTGTGGTCGCAAAACACAGACACTAAACTTATTACAGTGAACAGAGACGTCAATGAACGAACGGACAGATCATAACTTTGCGAAAATAAAGAAAGAAAAACTTTCACCCTTAGGAAGATTTGAACCAGAAACCTCTCGTTCCGCAGTTGCTCACGCCAACCACGGGACCACGGCGCTCCTGAACGCAGATTGTCCTAGACGTTGCCTATCTTGCACATAGACTATATATATATATATATATATATATATATATATATATATATATATATTGCTTATTTTTTTCCTAGTTCCACACAATTTCTTCCTGTTTTCTCGATTGATCTGTGTTCAGTTTTTCAAGGCCTATCCACTGTGCCAACTTATAACTAAATCTGAGGGGGGTGCGATGGGGATGTTCCCTTGTGAGGTGGATAATGAATTCGTCTTTTTTTAATTTTGTATGTTGTGAGACTGAGTTTCCAGATGCAGCCCCTGCATTCCACTAATTAAACCAGACTTAATTTCCCGTCCCCCACTTGGAAAACAAACGGTGTAGACTAATTCTGTTGGAAATTCATTAGATCACTAAAGAGTTGCCATGTAGTGCTCATTCTCTTGTAAGAGATAAAACTTAGCGCAGCACTTACCTTCTGCCAAACGTTTCTCAAGAGCCTCAAACTTCCCATACTGTCTGCCTCGTTCCACTTAGCAGTTTTATTTCTAATTGATATCATAATGTTTTTCTTGCGAGTTCTAATCCGCCAAATACGAAAAATGAGAAGGCCGTCTTCTATTAGGTACCGGTATTATTATTTGTTCATAGAAATTCAAACTTTTATTTGCAACTTGCCATACTATATAACGACTCAGTAACATACTTGTTGTATCATTATTTCAATCTATAATCATATTAATATAAAATTCTATCTGTTCACAAGCGACGTCACACCTAAATGAAAACTTTTTAAAGTCTGCGTCGTCTTCACATCAGGATATGACTAGTTGCTTGAACAGAATAGTAGCATAATCGTTGCCTCACTTACGGTAGATGATGCGATGTCCTTCAGGATACGGAAGTTTGGAAGCCCCTCAACTCTTTACGCTGCTGGAATTCTTTAGAAACTTTTGGCCGTGTAAATAGTAATGATGAGTGTCATGTGTGTGTGTGTGTGTGTGTGTTTTAAGGGGAACGGGGTGGCGTGCTGTACTACAATAACTACCGTTTTCCCACATTTCTCACGTTCAAGACTGCTGTTCCAACTCCCAAGGCTGACTTCACACTTTCCATACTGACTTCGAGTGTTACTATATGAAAAGCACATGGAAGTGCTCTCCTGATGATGAATAAAACATATAAGCTCTGAAATCTACCAATGTACAGTATTATTTGTAACACCTGGGCATGCTTCACTCTAAAACTTTCTTTTACATCCTATTTCTATTAACCCTATGTTGTGTACATAGTTCCGCGTAGTCAGCGCGTACACAACTTTCCCACTAGAGCGCACCCCGCTAAGCACAAGAGCGCAGGCGCAGTGCTCGTCCGTCTCCGCACTACGAGATGGCGCTGGCTTAGAGACGGACCAAATTCTGCTTCCGCCGATCCGCGTATTAATATGTAACGCAGCCAATGAGATTGATTGCTGCTAACGTAGAACCTTTTCTCCTCGCGGATCACACTCGCGCAGTGATACCTGAACACACTAGGTATTATGACGAGTGTACAGACCTCTGATTAGTTAGTCTGCATTTGTCTGCATTAGCCTGTACCAGTCTGCATTAGTCTGCATTTGTCTGCACCAGTCTGTACCAGTCTATAGTCAAGTTGCAGTCTGCACCTATTAAGATTATCATATTCCTGTTCATAGCCATGAAGAGAAATGTATAGACACTTTGTCAAGTATCAGAGATATGTGAGAATAAGATTAACGTACCAAGACCAAAGGAACTTCAGATTGTCGATTGTAAAGAGCATCCAGAATCAAGTTACGTAATATCTATGCTTTTTATTATTTTAATAAATGTGTGTGAAAATTAATCAAGTTCTGTTTAAACTTGGTCATCGTCAATCTGCTACTCTAAGCATGCAAGTGGCATTTCTATCGTCTGACCTAACGGCAGAAGATAAACACGCCATGATAAGACCACGAGACATATTGCTGACACTCGCCTACTTTTTTAGAGCGACAAGTCAAATAATCTGATGGTGTGTGTACCGAAGGTCTTACAGTGCGCACACCACACTCTATGTCGTATTTCAAAGACGTTCACCGAATTTGACGACACTATATACTCATTCTGATCAAATCTGTCGATATTAGCCTCGAGGTCATCAGTGAGTAAGAGTTCTTTGGAGAAACGTACCTGTTTTAAAAATAAAAGTCGAGAGTTTCTAGTGACCAATCCATGCTGTAGGTTTATCAGATACTGTTAATATTATTACTATTATTGTTATGGAAACGTACTTAAATGGAAGAAAGTTGTCTCAATGTGTTAAATGCCGTGCACAGTGCTGTGACTGACAAAAGTTCTTCCAGTGCTTTCACACGCTGCTGCAGACGTCTGTATAAGAGTTTTCGATCTGGCTTTACCGTAATGGCACAGGTTTCCGCATCTGTACAGTTTTTGTGATTTTGATTACAGTAATGAATTTTATGATCTATTTCAGCAGCTCATCAAATATCTCCGAAACTGATTCTCTGCTCGTTGGACGAGCCGACACTTCGCTTGACTAACTAGTATGAAACGTATCTGTCGATGCCTGATTAACAGTCAGAAAAAGGTATGAAAGGAAATTTATGTTAACACCAGTTTTACATAAATTTGGTGCACAGTCACATCTGTTTCCCCAGAAAACAGATAATATGAATGTTAAGGCCGAATATGGCTCCGGGATTACACTTGAATTTTACACGACTTGAAACGAATTAAACTGTAAAGCCTTCTGGAATCCTGTACCCTACAACTAGTCAAATACTAGAGGGAGACTGTGGAAATATAAAGTGTGGTAATACGGACAGTGTGTCAGCATAGTCACTTGGGAACACTGCTCAATGATTCAGCCACGAATGACCTAGCTAAAGCGGTCTTTATAGCCAGATATTAGGTCAACACACGTTAAAATTGTAATTCGTGTTTGATCTTTACACCAACAGTATCACCATGAATTTCATTACGATAGTGTTTTACTATCTGGTATTCAGTTAGTAATATTTCCGGATCCAATCTGAAATGAATATGTAACTAGTTACATTTTAATCTGTCTAGTCTCTCTCATCATGTCGGAAATGGCAAACCACAAATTTAATTTCCGCCCACTTGAAAATGTTGTGGTTTAAATGTGCAATGTAGGAATTTCATTTTTATTCATCGTACAATGGGTAATACTTCAAGCAGGCAATATTGAGAGAGAAAGAATTTTCTGCATACTTTGTAATGTACAGCACATCATGAGTACAAATGTTTGAAGAATAATGTTTTACTGACATGTTGACAAGGTACTCAGTTGTATAGTGTTTGTACCCGAAATATTTGCTACAAGAGAAGCTGTTAATCGCACTTAGCGTAGCTCGCTCTATATCGTCTGTTATAACGGGTACATTGTAAGTAGGCTGTTTAGGTTTTTTTATTGGTAACGCCACCTCTGTATGAAAATCACTGGCTGTGCTGTGTGCAGCCTGTGGCTGCTTTGCATTGTTGTAATACTCGCCATTGTAGTGTTAGGCAGCTGGCTGCGAACAGCGCGTAGCGTTGCGCAGTTGGAGGTGAGCCGCCAGCAGTGGTGGATGTGGGGAGAGAGATGGCGGAGTTTTGAAATTTGTCATGAACTGCTATATTTATATATGATGATATCAAGGTAAATACATTGTTTGTTCTCTATTAATATCTTTCATTTGCTAACTATCCCTATCAGTAGTTAGTGCCTTCCATAGTTTGAATCTTTTATTTAGCTGGCAGTAGTGGCGCTTGCTGTATTGCAGTAGTGGGAGTAACCAAGATTTTTGTGAGGTAAGTGATTTGTGAAAAGTACAGGTTAATGTTAGTCAGGGCCATTCTCTTGTAGAGATTATTGAAAGTCAGATTGCGTTGCGCTAAAAATATTGTGCGTCAGTTTAAGCACAGTCGTGTATAATTTGATAATTCTCAGACATCCGTGAAATAAACGGATGAAGGTAGATTGTGGCGTGGCGGGATTAGAAATTCCATGTGCTGTGCAGGCTGCAAATTAGAAATTCACCTGCCTCAGAACGGCGTCTGCTCGATGTCCCTTCACTTGTCAACGTAGATACAAGATGATGTGAAAGCAGCGTTCATAAAAAAAACACCACCAGATAACTACAATTACTGTGGCCGCGCAACTCTAGTAATGAAGTAAAGTTCTGTAGAAAAACGGTCAATAAAAAATTTATCGGGCGGTAAGATAATGGATTGGCTTCTGGAAAATAATGTCCGAAATTTCCACACAAAAATGTTTACTTGTTCTTATAGCCAAAGAAACGGTACCATTCAGTTCACATTTAAATTATTGGTTATTTTCGTCAAGTTCACAATTCATGCACTCATTTCGCACGCACAGCAGCCAGAAATCTGTCCAAATCAGACCCGAGTTAAACGTTTCCACAGTCATTAATCCGCCACTAACATGAGTTATTACTCTTCCACCGATAGAGTACCTGTGCAATCTTTAACTGTCAGGTCTGAGGGTTCGGCGACATCTAGGTCCTCGAGGGACTCCAGAATCTCCACCTCGTCCTCAGCTTGTGGGTACTGGTGATGTGGGTGCCACCATAATTTTTTTTGTTCTTGAGAGTGTTTTTCTATTTGGATGTCTCTCGTTGCTCCTTGGTGTTCACTGGCTGGGAGGGAATCACTGATTCCGTCTCAGGAACTAAGGAGGATCTTGAAGCTCTGGGTCCAGCTGCCTGTGGGTTCTTCAGGCACTAGCAGGCGTGGAAGGGAGTGATCCGAGGGACCCCTTCCCAGCGACAGGACTGATGCTTTTGAGAAGAGGGGACTGATATCCTTGATGGTGGTGGGGCCATTGCTCCCGAAGCAGGTGTTCTGGGAACAACAGGAATAGGAATGACATCCACTGTGAATGGGGCAGCTGTAGTCTTGCGGCCAACTATAAAAGGCGGAACTGGTGGGGCTGTAGCCATTGTTGCAGAGTATGTCATTCCCACAGGGTTTAGCCTTCCAAATTTCGTCTTAGCCTCTGTAGGCCAGTCAGCCCAGGATCTTGTCTTTCTGAAGAAACCTGCAGTCCAGAGGGCAAGGGGAATGGTGCTCCCTGCAGCTGACACAGATGGCAGGTGGGGCATATGCAGTATTGGCATGTGATCGACGTCCACAATCTCGACATGTGACACTTAAAGTACAGTGGGAAGACATACACACAAACTTCCAGCACTTGAATCACTGCATCAGGGGAGGGATGTATTGCTTTGCATCACATTGTTATAGCATCACCTTGACATTCTCAGGTAATGTGTCAAAGGCCAAGATGGTGGCACTGGTGGCGACTTGATTATCCTTCAGACCCCTATCGATGCACTGCATGAAATGAAAACCTCGTCATTCTAAGTTGGCGTGCAACTCGTCATCAGAATGAAAAGAAGGTCCCTGTGGGACATAATGCCCTGGACCATATTGAAGCTCCTATGAGGCACGATGGAAACAGAAACAGCCCCAGCTTATCAGAGGCGAGCAATGCCCATGACTGGGAAGAGGATGTTGGTTTGACTAGTAGTGACCCAGATCGCATTTTGGAGAATCCCTCTACTTTCCCAAACTTGTCCTCTACATGCTGCACAAGAAACTGAGGCAATGTCAATACGAAGGATTACCCACCAGCTTTCGTACATACTAACAAGGGAACCTCCCCATCGCACCCCCCTCAGATTTAGTTATAAGTTGGCACTGTGGATAGGCCTTGATAAACTGAACACAGATCAATTGAGAAAACAGGAAGAAGTTGTGTGGAACTGTGAAAAAATAAGCAAAATATACAAACTGAGTAGTTCATGGGAAGATACGCAACATCAAGGACACGGGGACCGCAGAAGCGCCGTGGTCTCGTGGTAACGTGAGCAGCTGCGGAACGAAAGGTCCTTTGTTCAAATCTTCCATCGAGAGAAAACTTTAATTTTTTATTTTCAGTTTATGTGACAAACTCTTATGTTTTCATCACTTTTTTGGGAGTGATTATCACATCCACAAGAAAACCTAAATCGGCCAAGGTAGAAGAATCTTTTTACCCACTCGCCAAGTGTAAAAGTTAGGTGGGTCGACAACATATTCTTGTCATGTGACGCACATGCCGTCACCAGTGTCGTATAGAATATATATTAGATGTGTTTTCCTGTGGAGGAATCGGTTGACCTATGACCTTGCGATCAAATATTTTCGGTTCCCATTGGAGAGGCACGTCCTTTCGTCTACTAATCGCACGGTTTTGCGGTGCGGTCGCAAAACACAGACACTAAACTTATTACAGTGAACAGAGACGTCAATGAACGAACGGACAGATAATAACTATGCAAAAATAAAGAAGGTAAAATTTTCACTGGTTGGAAGACTTGAACCAAGGACCTCTCCTTCTGCAGCTGCTCACGCTACCACGGGACCACGTCGCTCCTGAGCTCACGTTCTCCTTGATGTTGCTTATATGCCCCATGGACTACTAAGTTTGTATATTTTGCTTCTTTTTTCACAGTTCCACACAACTTCTTCCTGTTTTCTCAATTGATCTGTGTTCAGTTTATCAAGGCCTATCCACTGTGCCAAGTTATAACTAAATCTGAGGGGGGTGCGATGGGGAGGTTCCCTTGTAAGTACTGGGACGAATAAGGTTTGCCTCCATTTTTAGCCTGGTTTCCTCCCATGGTGTGAACAGGGAGGGGAATGATCTGGGGTCATAGTTTCTTGTACTGAATTAAGACTTTGAATGCTTAGAGCCTGCTAGTGTTTGACCATCAGCAAGAGATGACGTAGTCCACCTCATTACAGGTCATCCACCCTGATGGCACCTACTCCGACCAGGTGCCCTCCCCAACGGGCGCCACCCAGCCTTAGCTAAGGTCATCTGGCAGGATTGGCAGGATAGCATTGCCAGGAGCTGCGATGTCCGAGGTAGACGGGCATCCACTTCTTCTCATACATGCAGGCATCAGCAGAGCGATCCCTATGTAGTCAGCGGGCTACAACCAAGAGGTTACATGGCCGCCCCACCACAATGGACTGGCTACCGTGCTGGATATTAGGTGCAAACAAGCCCAATATCATCCTCGTCGCAGAAAACGACACCGCACAGCGGATGGAGGAAACGCACTAAGAAGGGTGTCCTCATAAAATGGCTGGAGAATAAGTGGAATTGCAGATCCACGACGATAAAGGTCTCAGCGCACGGTGGGCATTGTGCACCATGTAAGGTGACCTTCCCTAATTGGCTCGCTCTTCGGAAAAATTTTGGAGAATGGAGGTCAAAACCTATAGCGGATCATCACAGAAAGTCCGAAACGTTTGACACTCGTTTTAGTCCTCATATGACAGGCAGAATACCTCGGGCCTATTCTAACCCCTGAACCGGCAGGGGGAATTGAAGGTAAACTGGAGGAAAGATTGAAAAATTCAAATTGATGTGTAGGAGTAGGAGATTACGATCGATAAGGGGTTGTTGAGGCAAAAATCGGTCTCACTGCCTTCAGCAAAGATAGCGAATGAGACAGGCATTGGCTACAGCGAGAGAGGCAGATCACAACTTGATGACTTACCTGCACTGTCGTTTTTGGCTGTTGTCAATTTTTCACTGTGAAGGAACCACGAAATTAAGGATTGAGTTATCATCCCCAATTTACAACATGTCAATAAAATTGTAGGTATGTCAATCAAATTTTCTTCTGTCCCAAGGAACATTGTGAGAATTTGCTGTTTGTACAGTGTCGCATATTTGTTGTGCCTTGCCCTGTTTCCACTCTTTTAAAGCAATCGCAGAACTGTAATTCATTCCTACCGCACTTCGTAAAATGCTTACAAACTAGGAAAGACAGCATTCTACGATACTACTGATTTCTGACGACGACTACGAGAAATGACGGCACAGACCAGGTGTGGGCAAGTCTTGCAAACTGCGCGTGCGCGTGTACCGTCTAACAGGCCACATCACACAGCAACAGGTACCGTTTTCTCTCTGCAGTTCCGCAGAGATTCTTGTGTATGTGTTTATTGTTAGTTTATAACTGTAGGCGTTGTTATTAAAATAGTTCAGATCAGTTTTCCCTATTTCTATAACAATCCAGTTTTTCAAAGCTTTGGAAATTTTACTAATACCATTACCGACTTAAAAGAAGATTATTTGAAAACCAAAATTTTAGTACTGCTGCTGCGGCAAATCAGTTAATGGTTCAAATGGCTCTGAGCACTATGGGACTTAACATCTATGGTTATCAGTCCCCTAGAACTTAGAACTACTTAAACCTAACTAACCTAAGTACATCACACAACACCCAGTCATCACGAGGCAGAGAAAATCCCTGACCCCGCCGGGAATCGAACCCGGGAACCCGGGCGTGGGAAGCGAGAACGCTACCGCACGACCACGAGCTGCGGACGCAAATCAGTTAGCCGGTTCTTACCCGATTATTAGTGAAAACTATATCAATGCGTGGTTTCAGTACTTTCGGACATGTCTGTACAACTGTGATAAACACTGTGTCCGAATGACGCAGTGGTTAATGCAACTGCCTAATAACCGGGAGATTTCGTGTTCGAATTCCAGTCCGGTACACATTTTCATTCGTCGCCGCCGATTCCGCGTACAGTCCCCATGCAGCTGATCTCAAGAGTTCCACCTGCAACTGACATAGTGTGTATCACAGCTGCAGATTCTGCGTAGTGTCTTCTTTTGGATGTGTCCGAAAGCACAGACACCACGCATTCATTCAACTGATTCGCCTCGATTGGAAATGAATCCACCTCCTTCACTGTGGATACACAATTACGTTCGAGCACCTGTGGGAATCTCAACGTAGCGAGCATGGAGGACATAGACGGGGCCGCGCGGGATTAGCCGAGCGGTCCTAGGCGCTGCTGTCATGGACTGTGCGGCTGGTTCCGGCGGAGGTTCGAGTCCTCCCTCAGGCATGGATGTGTGTGTGTTCGTCCTTAGGATAATTTAGGTTAAGTAAAGTGTAAGTTTAGGGACTGATGACCTTAGCAATTAAGTCCCATAAAATATATGTAACAAAAAATTCCGAGTACGACTCCCGGATCACGACGGACGCTCTATTCTTCTCGGACGCCGTCTTCTTTCCGTCACAGAAAACGTCGGCAATTGGCTAGATGGCAGGTCACGCATCGCACTACGTGCTATTGCGCACCGCCATATCGGGTATGACTTGTAACGTCCCCTTGGAAAAATTATGAACTACTCTGTTGGTAAACCTCTTAAGTTATTTGATTTTCAAACAGCTGAGCAAAACTCAACGTACTCAAACAGTTTTCTCTTTACTTATTCTGATCATCACTAAACTGACACACAATATTTTTTTTAGCGCAACACAATTTGACTTTGAATAATCCCTACAAAAGAATGGCCCTGACTAACAATAACCTATACCTTTCATGAATCACTTAACTCTCAAAAATCTTCGTTACTCGAACTACTGCAATACAGCGAGCGCCAATACTGCCAGCTAAATAAAAGATTCTAACTACTGAAGGCACTAACTACTTATAGGCATAGTTAGCAAAAAGAAAGATTTTGGTAGAGAACAAACAATGTAATTACCTTAATAGTGTTCAGAAGTCATTATATATATATATATATATATATATATATATATATATATATATATATATATATATATATGTATATCACTTCATGACATCCAGTCTTACAAATTTCCTTTTTCTGACGGACACACGTCCAGATCCTCCGCTCTCAAAACTCTGGCATCTCTCTCCCCACATCCACCACTGCTGGTGGCTAATCTCCAACAGCACAACACTACGCAATGTTCACATCCAACTGCCCAACACTATACAAGCGAATATTCCAACAATGAGTCCAACCAGCCACAGACTGCACACAGCACAGTCAGTGATTTTCTTACAGAGCGCTACGTGGCGTTACCAACATAAAAACCTAAACAGCCTATTTACTACTGTGATGAATGATCAGGACTGTCTTTATGAGAACAATTTTTGCTTTGGCCAACACTGTATCGATAATTGTGTGCATTTGATATATTTTATTAGCGTTAATATAAAATAAATTTAGCAAATTTGTCTTGGCCACTGCCCAAAACAATTTCTAAAACTTTTTTCTGGGAAGCATTGAGGTTATGTAAGTAGGCTGTTTAGGTGCTCTGTATGAAAATCACTGACTGTGCTGTGTGCAGTCTGTGGCTGGTTGGCATTACTGGAATATTCACGATTGTAGTGTTGGACAGTTGGATGTGAACAACGCGTAGCGTTGTGCAGTTGGAGGTGAGCCGCCAGCACTGCTGAATGAAGGGAGAGACATGCCAGGGTTTTGAGCGGACAATCTGGACGTTGTGTCCGCCAGAAAAATGAAATTTGTGAAGGTATATATATATATATATATATATATATATATATAGAGAGAGAGAGAGAGAGAGAGAGAGAGAGAGAACAAACAATGTATTTACCTCAATAATGTTCAAAAGTCATTATATATATATATATATATATATATATATATATATATATATATATATATATATATATATATATCTCTGAGTACGTTCAGTTTTGCTCAGGCATTTGAAAAACAAATAACGTAAGAGGTTTTCCAGCACTGTCATTCATAATTTTTCTGAGGGGACGTTTCAGGCTTACTGGCTCTATCTACTTGAACAACTTTGCGAACTTTTTAGGCAGCATGTTTCATGATCCCCGCAGAACGTTGTGGGGTCCCAGGTTTGCACAATTCCACAGGCCAGGATATTACTCCCAATGGAGTGACAAAATTGTCACTTCGGCCCTAAATTTATTTCTTTCCCTTTTCAGAGGCGATTTGATTTATTTTCCTCTTCCTTTCTTTTCTCCGCCCCCCTCCATCTTCAGTTTACTTAATGTTAGTGAACTTTTCCGAAAGAAACTGTTATAACTGAGTCCAAGCAAATACCGAAAACTACCGGTTATTCAGAACTAAAATATCGGTATTGGTTTTAACCGGTCGGTTTTTCCCATCCCTAGCTGTCTGGCTGGAGGTTGTGTGGTATAAAAGTTGGGGTTAATTGGTAATAACAAACTTTGTTTTGTGCTAATTTTAATGTGATGTTTTTATATAAAATTTTCGCTGTTGAGCTGGAAATGTACAGGGTGTTTATAAATGAATATCGGGGCTTTACCGCTTTGTAATATTTATTATATTACACTTGCAGTCAGAAATGATATGTCAAATGAAGGAGCAACTCAAAGAGTTTTACCAAGGACCTTGTAAATGTTCAATGTGATCACCATTTGTCACCCGGCACACATCAAGTCTAGAGCCGTTCTTCCCAAGCGTTGATAGGCTGTAAGGGGCCCAATGACAGGGCTTGCTTTGCATGGCCTCCACGTTCACCCGACCTAACGCCATGCAATTTTTTCCTTTGGGGCTTCATCAAGGATCGTGTGTACGTGCCTCCGCTACCAGGAGACCTCCCTGTATTAAGAAACTGGATGGATGCAGCTGTTGCTACAATCACTGAAGACACACTTATCACGTTTGAGTAGAACTCGGCTATAGACTTGACGTGTGCCGTGTGACAAATGGTGCTCACATTGAACACTTATAAGGTTCTTGGTAAAACTGTTTGAGTTGCTCTTACGTTTGACACAACCCCGATATTCATTTATAAACACCCTGTATTTCTGGTTTGTTGCTGTGGCAAATATGCGTGGCAGTGGCTAATAGCCAGTTGGATGCGGTGTACTGCAGTGTTAGCGGCGAACATACTCCAGCCCAGTAGTCGTATCTTTGAACCTTTCCTGAAAGAAGTTAGATAGCTACATTGCTTTTAATTATTGACTTTGCAGTTGTGAGAAATTTAAACTGGTCTCGAGTATCAGAGCGAGGCTGCTGGCCCTTATTTACATTGACGTGGCAGTACAGCAGTGCAGAAAATTAATTCGCGCGAAAAAACGTTTCCAATTACATCCGCGCAGCAGTGTTTCGCGTAAACTGTCTCGCGCGTCACACATCGCCAGGAGTGCGTGGATTTAGACCGCGCGCTGTGTGAGCAACTTGGCACGACGCCACAGAATCTGCGAGGGACGGCCGGAAGGAACGTTTCAGAGCGCTGCAGGGAACTGTAATAGTGCCACTCCCCTTCTCCGTGTACATGAACGACCTCTCAAGAAGTTTACGCAGCAGTACAGAGCTATTTGGTGTCGTCGTTTAGAGGGTAAAGGGGGGACTCATACTGATTGGATAGAAGTGCAAACAATAGCAGCTAGCTTCATGTGACGATTAATGTAAGGTAACTGGGGAGGAAATAGGAGAAAAAAATCACGTAGTGTTCGAAAATAGCTTTAATGCTTGGTAAGCTGACTGGTTCATTCACATTGATTAAATATCTAGGCGTAATGTTGCTAAACGGTGTAAAATAGAATGCGCACGTAAGGTAGATAGTAGAGAAGGTCGATGGCCGATTACAGAATACTGAGAACTCATCTATAAATGAGACTGTTAATGGAATGTTTATGCGACCTCCTCTTGAAAACTGCTCCAGGTTCCAGGATCCTTACCATGTCGGATTAAAGGAAGACATCGAAGTAATTCAGAGAGGTACGCATTTGTTTGTTGCCACTCCGTTAAATCAGTATGAAAGTGTTAGATAAATGTTTCGTAAGCTTAGATGCAAATGCTCGAACGGAAGAAGATTTCCTTGATAAGCTACAAAGCGGGAGAAGAAAGTGAAGCACACAGGAAACAATGTCGGATGTCGACGTAACTTTGTAATATGCCACATCAATACTGTATGCTCTATAACTTGACCTCAGACGGAACGTTAGTCATTATTTTAAAATCAGCTGCATTGAAAGACACCTCTACGTATGGAAATATGAAGTTTTATTTAGCTGATTACCTTGATGTTGGCTTCGCTATCTTCTTTAGAGGCACGGTCACTTCCGCAAGTCCTGTTCCGCTATAGAGAAAATTAACTGATAAAAAGATAGAGAAAATCGAGTAAGTATCGAAATACTAAATGAAGTTAGCTATCTGCGCTTCTAAACGTTTGCGTTCTGCCACATTTCACATATTATGATGTCACAATTTAGGAAAAACGCAACAAATAATGCATCTGCTTTCTGCAGCGTCTCAAACGGTTCGACTTCCATTTAGAATCACTGCCCGCCATGTTGTACACAGTGATGAAGAACAGAGATGCTATACAAAGCAAAGAGTTTACATATTTGTCAGAGACAATCGCTGGTACGTATTTAGAAAAAAATAATGTAACTGATTAACAAGAGTTTATGTCAAACCATCAAAATTGTTTTGAATCCGTGTAATATAAACATTTAAGAGTAAAATAAATAATTTTTATGAGCATGGATATTTTTTTAAAATTTTCTGTGAACGGAGTTACAGATATCTACAGCTATAATAGGGTTCCCAATGTATTGTTGGCTTGACTACCACACAACTTTGTGTACATACACGCCATCGACGGGTATCTACGACGTGTTTAAAAAGTCCAGGAACACTTTGAAAACTTTGTTTTAGTCCAATTAGTAGTACTACTAAGGAACAATATACACAAATTGTAAACTAGTAAGTTTTTTTCAACAACATTCACTTCAAATACTGTCCACATGGGAACCATGCGTGAACCTAGAAACGTCGACGCAATAGTCAGACTCTAGCCACACACCGTCCATCATGTCTTCCGAGACTGCTGCTGTTGCCTTTTCACTTCTCCTTTTCAGTTCCACAGTATCACCTGCGAGGGACATAAACAAGGTCCTTTACATAACCCCACAAAACAAAATCACAAGCGGTAATATCTGGGGCTTACGAGGCAATTTTAGCGCACATTGATCTGTTGCTCCACCATGACCAACCCAACATTCAGATAATTATGACCTAACACAACGGTGAACATGTAAAGGTGCTCCATCTAACGGATGCGCCATATAACCCTGTTTTTTTCAAATTCTAGCATACAGAAAGCCTTCTCAACTCCGGAAAGGGCCATCTTACTTATAAGGGCTTACGGAGTGTACCCTCAAATAATGGGAGCTGAGGGAAGTATTTTAATCTATTACTCTCCATTAACGTCTGAAAAATGTCACCACATGTTTCTCAGTATAGGCGTCCAGTCTGACTTGTAAATTCTGACTGCAGCGTTGAAAGGCAGTGGTTTATAAATAAATTTTGCCACTTTTCACTTTATCCGTCACTAATAATTTTCCTATGATCTCCGAAACGCCACACAATATTTTGCTCATGCTGCACTTGTTAATATGAATGAGAACTATGAAGTATTTTTCCAATGTCGAAAATTTTAATATCTTGAATGGTACATCGTTTTATTCGCCTTACATTGTTTTCGTTGTATTCATTTGCAGTATTTTCAAAGTATATGTATAATTTTAGTATTTCAAAGTAGCGTTAAAATTTAAATTATTGTATTTTTCCCTGACTCTTAATTATGAGGGGAGTGGAAGCAAAGTTTTGTCAACTGTGTAGTTTCGTCGGTGACAATGTCCCAGGAAGTATTGTTAGCTAAATTCATCGCTTAATTTGTAAACACTTGTGTCAACTTGTACTTGGTCAGGTATCAAGAAGGGTGAACAGGTGGTAGAGTAAATTTTTTGTACTGAACAGCTCTCGCAGTGTGTAAATGTTGTAAATCTTGATACATTTCCACTGAATTACCAGGTTTCGAAAACAACATAAACAATGGAGTGAAAAGGCTATCTACGTTATAAGAGTCGAAGGACAAGAAAACGAGGCAGTAGTTTCATCTGTAAATTGAGCAAGTAGAGATGGAAACCAGGGAGAAATTTTTAAAGGGTATTAAAGTTCACAAACAAGTAATAAAAACTAACATTTTGTCACTGACGCCCCAGTACTATCAGTTAAGGCAAATGATTCGGAAGATCGAATTAACGGAGTGGATAATGCGTTCTTACGGTGACAAAAGACAAAATATAAAATTAAAGCATGGGTTATGAACTATAGTCGAAAAAAGTTAAGTGATGCTTAGCGGATCAGATTAGGAAGTGAGTCACCAAAAAAAGAGTGTCCGAATTTTGCTATTCGAAGAGCAAAACAACAGACGATTGTAGATGTAGAGTGGAAATAAAAATGTCGATTTTCAATAGCAAACTAGAAATTCCTGAAAAAAAGAAACAACATGTAATTTTTATTTGATTCAAAATGGTTCAAATGGTTCTGAGCACTATGGGACTTAACATCTGAGGTCATCAGTCCCCTAGAACTTAGAACTACTTAAACCCAACTAACCTAAGGACATCACACACATCCATGCCCGAGGCAAGATTCGAACCTGCGACCGTAGCAGTCGCGCGGTTCCGGACTGCGGCGCTTAGAACCGCACGGCCACAGCGGCCGGCAATTTTTATTCGGGTTAGGGAGCTGAAACGGAATATGAGGTTCGTAGGGCTGATACCGCTCACTCATGTTCTGGTCACAAGAGGGCAGCACTGGTCGACGAACTAAAACGGATGGCTGCCGACCATGGAGAATCCAATAGGGGCAGTCCGCCTCCGTAGCTACGCTGTCAGCGCGGCGATTTGCTAGGCGAAGGCTGCCGGGGTTCGATTCCCTGACGGGTCGGAGATTTTTCTCCTCTCGGGGACTGGGTGTTGTGTTGTCCTTATTTTCATATCGTCACAATTGATTTTACTGTTGAGATGGCCGAATGAGCACAACTGAAAGCGAATGAAGTGTTAAAAAAAAAAAAGAAAAAAACTCAACAGGGACACTTGACGATCCAGAGCAATGGGAAGAACTGGAAGTTTGCGACAGGAATCAAGAGGGAGTGTGTGTGTAATGTGATATGTTTCTCTTTATTTGGATTTTAATGTAGAGTTATGTTGTTATTCTATTTGTGAAGCAAGTAAACCTGAAGTAAATTTTTTGAATATTAAATGTTGTCAGCATGTTTACCACGGCAAAATAATGAAAAAAATACGTAAGCGTAATTTTGTTGTTGACTACCGGCAGGCAGTACTCCCTTATTTTTTATGCCTAATGTTGTTTCCAGCGATGATTAATGCTACAAATGTACAGTAATTACAATGTTGAATAAAGCAACAGAGAAAGTATTCAGATATTAGTTTTAATTTTGGAGAAACCTATTCATTTCCAAATACATTTGCTGTAGAGTGTAGAAAAATCTGGAACTTGTGAACCAGCAGTTTACTGTAAGAGTGCCTTGTACTAATTAAATTTAGAGACAGCTGACGACAACAGAGTACTTCATAAATTTTCAAAGCAGCTTTTGAAAGGTTCTAATTATGAATATCTGTTCATTCTAAAGTGACACAGGGCCGGAGTGACCGAGCGGTTCCAGGCGCTACGGTCTGGAACCGCGCGACCGCTACGGTCGCAGGTTCGAATCCTGCTTCGGTTATGGATGTGTATGATGTCCTTAGGTTAGTTAGGTTTAGGTAGTTCTGAGTATTAGGGGACTGATGACCTCAGATGTTAAGTCCAATATTGCTCAGAGCCATTTGAACCATTTTTTCTAAAGTGACGGAAGATGGTTTTTCAGGTTTGAGTATCGCATAGTTAAACTGAATTCTATTATCACCAACCCCCAAGTACTCTGTTACAAAGTCTCTTCAGACGCTGTTTGGAGTGTTGCCTTATACGTAAGTGAAACAAGGACGCTAAACTGTACAGAGAAAAAGATGATATAAGCCTTTCACCACTGAAGCTACAGAACGATGTTGGTGTTCGTATGGGTTTACCGGATAAAACATAATCGAATCAGAGAGAAAAGAAATTTATGCGACAGGCTGAAGTAGTTTTACATGGATGT
This sequence comes from Schistocerca nitens, assembly GCF_023898315.1. Classification (NCBI taxonomy): domain Eukaryota; kingdom Metazoa; phylum Arthropoda; class Insecta; order Orthoptera; family Acrididae; genus Schistocerca; species Schistocerca nitens. Next base: position 1,186,808,656 of record NC_064614.1, on the reverse strand, counting down.
ACGGCGCAGTATTTTTGCATAGTAGGAAAAACTTGCACAAGATTGCCTAGCGTGAAGAGTTGCATTGAATCAGTTTTCGGATTCAGCACCATAGGAGCAATAATAATATTCTCAGAAATTTGGAAATAAATTCAGTGTTCAGGGATGTATCTGTCAGTTTTGCCATCGATTTTGTATGTAGGTACTGACTCAAACACGCACGAATCTCTGAAATATCAATTCAAATCATTCACTACACTGTACCTTTGCTTTCGCGTCTCGCGTTCTTTGTTGAGTTATGTCTTCTCTTGAGGCACCAATCGCTGGCCACAGTAAACTAGTGAATCGTACTACGTCTGTTTGGTTGTTTCTGCATCTCATGTGTGGTATAGCAGGTTCAGCAGCGTCATGTCTCCTTCAAAACCTCTGTAAAATCCACCGGTAGCTCATTTGAACAGAGAAATACAAGGAGTTCATAAAAAAACAATACACGTCTCAATAAAACGCATAAAGCGCTTAAGAGAACCAGAAGCGTACACTGACTGCAGCAAACAAAACAAAAATAAAGATATAACTATACAATAATCTTTACTTTAATGCCGTCGTTGGTGTCCAATTAGCAAATTAAATTTTTTATTTCGATTATAAAGCCGCCCAACCTTTCGGGAACGTATTTAAGTTGGAACTTATTTAAGCTGTAGCAAGTTTCCAGCTTAAAACCGAAACCTCTGCTGTTCAATAATCTATTATCATGTTCCTACAAACGCCAGAATATCTCAGTATTTTCCACCCAACCACACTCCCCTTGTGCCGAGTAAACCGTACAGTGTTTTAACTGGCTGGTCGCACCCCAAACTTGCTCTCGTTCCTCACATGTGCAGAGCGGTCGTTATCTTATCAGGCGCGCCCACACTTGGCAATTTGCGTTTCTCACCTCTTGGCTATAGCCTCTTTCTCCTCTCCACACAATTTTCCCACCTCCATGAGTAATCGCCCGATTCCACTCACCGAGCGAGGTGGAGCAGCGATAGACTGGCCTCTTTTTCTAGAGAAGACGATCCAAATCACTATCCATACTTCCGCATAGTCCATAAATCGCTTAAGGAAAATGCCAGTGTCATTCCTCTGAAAGGGAACAGCAAATTTTCTTCCCCATCCTTCTCCAATCAGCGCTTGTGGTGCTTCTCTAATAACCTCTTCATCGACAGCACTTTCAATTCTATTGTTTTTGATTCTTACTCCATACCGTATAAACCACCTCGTTAGCCGTCTTGAAGTTGTAAATAGACTATTATCTTGGATTGCTTACTTGTGAAACTTTGAAGACGACAAATTAGGACCACGACTGGACGTTTCCTTGCTAGCTTCTCCCGAATGAACACCATAGGCACCATGAAACTGGCCTACTACGTAGTATATTTGGTGTTCGTAAAAAGCACCACTTGACGGGAAATACTTCGGTAACGGTAATTAAGGAAAGTGGCAGTGCGATGCTATTTACGTCGCTATGGACGGAAAGCTTTCTATCGTGCGCTTCTAAGAAATAACATACTCCTTGGTGATTGCCGTATCTTGCTGTTGGATGTAAAGCATTCCCGCTGTGAGAAAAGTTGCAGCTCCAAACAAAACCCAGTTTTGGTGAACAACCTTGTTGGACAAGAACGCAAATGATTTAAATGGCTCTGAGCATTATCGGACTTAACATTGGAGGTCATCAGTCCCCTAGACTTAGAACTACTTAAACCTAATTAACCCAAGGACATCACACACATCCATGCCCGAGGCAGGATTCGAACCTGCAACCGTAGCAGCAGCGCGGTTCCGGACTGAAGTGTATAGAACCGCTCGGCCACAACGACCGGCACGAGAAAGCAAAATTAAAAAAAAAAAAGTAGAGTAGTTTAGATACTGTAATACTATCTCCAGTGTATTTTTTACTGTATTTCGGTGTTTCCAGACATGTATAACTTTGCAATATCAGCATTAGCTACTAATATTACATACTATTGAAACAGGTCTACTGGAAATTTGTTATTAGCATTTCTAGAATCTGTGCGTTTTATGGATGTCTCAGACGCTAAGCAACATTTCTAAATCGCTTATTATTCTCGCGCAGTCTTTGGTCAGAGTAGCTGTGTCGCTGGAACATGTACTTGTTTTGTCATCGCTGCTTGACAACGAGAAGCGCGGGAGTTCTACCGTGTGAGGAGAAGCCGAGTAGAGGACTCGTGGCAATGTAGACGTCGTCCGGACGACCTCAGAAGATGTCTCCCGCAGATGGAGACGAAACGTTAGGTGGAAATTTTATACATCGACCACGGCCCCTCAGGCCGGAAGTTTCAACTGAAGATTAACAGCAAAGTTCAGGATTTAGTCAGTTTGCACATTTTTTTTTTTGGAAAGATCGTAAAGCAGTGCCAAATTCATGTTGTACTCTCGCAGGAAGATATATTTGGTTCCTCTCCAGTTGGAAATGCACAAAGTCACCCAAAGATAAACAACACCAGAGTTAACAACCAACCAACCAAGCCAGCATGAGTTCCAAACAGCAAACGAAAAAAAATTACAATGAAAACTGTCGCTACATATCAATAAACATAGCAATTTCTGTGTTTAGGGCTGCGCTTAAACTGACACACAATATTTTTTAGCGCAACGCAATCTGACTTTCAAAATTCCCTACAAAAGAATGGCCCTGACTAACATTAAACTATACCTTTCACAAATCACTTACCTCACAAAAATCTTCGCTGCTCAAGCTACTGCAATACAGCGAGCGCCACTACTGCCAGCTAAATAAAAGATTCAAACTATGGAAGGCACTAACTACTGATAGGGATAGTTAGCAAATGAAAGATATTAATAGAGAACAAACAATGTATTTACCTTCATATCATCATATATATAGCAGTTCATGACAAATTACAAAACTCCGCCATCTCTCTCCCCACATCCACCACTGCTGGCGGCTCACCTCCAACTGCGCAACGCTACGCGCTGTTCACAGCCAGCTGCCTAACACTACAATGGCGAGTATTACAACAATGCAAAGCAGCCACAGACTGCACACAGCACAGCCAGTGATTTTTTATACAGAGGTGGCGTTACCAATAAAAAAACCTAAACAGCCTACTTACATAGCCCCCATGCTCCCCACAAAAAATTTTACAAATTTTGTTGGGCACTGGCCAATACATATTTGTTAAAAATTTTTTTCACAATTACAATAGCAAAGAAATCAAATGCACACACTTATTGATACAATGTTGGTCAAAAGCTAAAATTTTCTCACAGTCCATAAAGACAGTCCTGATCGTTGATCACACTAAAATTGCCGTGTTTTTCTCAAAGTCTGAGCAGTAAAATACAATGCACACAGACGTAGTGGATTTCCATGCAGTCTTGAAGAAGTAGTGTTGTCCTTCCAACGGAAAGACAGTGCTGACTCGACATGCAGACAGGTAATGGGCCACAACAGAGCAAACCCACAGCAGAGTCAGTCGAAGTTTTGAAGAATATTGGTAGGTAGGTCATCACAGAGCAGACCCACAGTAGTGCTGGTAGAGATAAAGGTACTGGTGGGTCATCAAAGATGCAGACCCACTGTAGTCCTTGTAGAGATGGCCAGCAGCCATCTGCTGCGACTGTGCAGGTGCACAATCACCATCGAAGAGTCTTGCGGATAATGTAGCAAGTCCATAACCACCACTTGTGCACTCACAAAGTTTTTGAATGGTCCTGAGAACCAGCAATGCTGTTAACCAGTCCCTTGCTGAATTATTAACACACGTGCAAACACTAACAGTCCCTACTTTTCACATATTGTCCATATACTATGACCACTAGAAACGTGTGCAGTGAAATGTAACTTACAAGTTACCCAATTTGACGAACCGGTGTCAATTACAATTTTATAACATAAGAATACAATTACAAAGGTACAAAATACATCATTAAGGAACATAACAATACAGATAACATTTGTAGTACAGGCTTTACAAAAGAATCAAAATAACATATACATCAATGTTACAGGAATTATGAGATAAGTAGATACATAAAAGTTCAGAATAACTTTCAAAACATCAACTTCACACATGAGCATTAAAATAAAACAAAATAAATAATGTCTAAGCATATTTACAAGGTAAATAACATATTATTAATGCCAATTATATTTGAGGATAACAGTATTCCTCATCATAGTGAATGTAGCTTAGTATTAGAAGAGAAAAAAATTCTATGAAACTACACAGAGACAGGAAGAAAACAAATACACATGGGTACACAAACACATAGTGGGATAACACAAGGAAAGGTCAGGGTTTCTTTTACTGCAGTATTTTGCAAACAAAACTTTCTTTACTTCTCGGAGATCTCCCTTCGTTCCTCATTATTTCCAAAAAGTCCTATCAATACCTGCTTTCTCTACTCTGTTCATATTTCTTTCAAAATAATTACGGATCATTGTACAATACTCATTTTGGCCCAAAACGTTTTCATATACCTTCAATGCATTTCTTTCCATTCATCACAACTAGTTTCTTATATAGTCTACCCCCTCTTAAGCTAACTTAAATCTACTGAGCTCAGATGCTAAACTAAGGGACGAGGCAATGCAGCAGCACATAAAACAATTAATATAAACAGCAATAAAAAAACGCAAATTTGCGAAGCAAGTAGCATTAAGAAATTAGCAAAGCAATTGTAATATTACAACTAATCTAAGGCAATGTGCAGCAAACAATAAAAATAAATCATTAGTAAAACTGGCTTAACAGAATAATACAAAGTCAAATTCAATAACACTATGCCTGGCAAACAGCAGCAACTTATACCTAAACATGACATAGCTCAAGCAGAAAAAATAGTACACTAAAGATAACAATGCAGATAAGGGAAATGTATAATCACATCTTAATGTCTAAGTAATTAAAGTGGTGCACCACAACAACTTATTGTAAAAAAAAATATTACTATGTACTTGAAAAGAATATTATGTATGCATTTATTGTTACTAGTCCCTCCTTATTGTTCTTTCCTTTCCAAGTGCTCCTTTTTTGAAAAATGTGGATCACAAAATTATTATTTAATAGATCTGTTGACAGAAAGTGTTCACATTAGCAAATGCATTTAATTTTATTTTATGAAACGAATGCTACAAGACAGCTGGAAACCAGATATCAAATGAAATAAGCAACTATGTACAAAGTAAAGCATAAAAACATCGTTCAATAGCCATGTGGCTCTTCATAAGTAGTAAAAAAAATATCTCATCTAGAAAGACAGTAGTCATAATCACGTGTGTAGACAAACTATTTCTTGTCATTTCATTAGGCATTTCAGTAAATATCAGAAAGTACGATATGTTTCCAAGTAATGAGCGTGTCGCATTTGCGATGCTTTCTACAAAGGAACGCCAATAGCGAGGATAATGGCCTCCCCCTTTTTTTTTCACCTAATGGCTTTTTCTCCGGGCGGCTGGCCCAGCTGCGCGTCACAACGCATTACATCAAGGTCACTTACCTTTCTTAACGAAATATTTACGATAGCAGTTTTCGCTACAGCGACAGTCTCATATAAAAATTTCATAGGTCAAGAATTTGCGTTACAAATCTGTAGAAACAAAATCGTATGAATATAACAGTGTCCGAAAAATTTTCGTAGGCATTGTGGTACATTCACGCATTTACACACATTTCATAACTCTTAAAGTACGATTCTTGGTTTCAAACATCCTTTTTCCCTAACCACTACTCATTATTCCTTACTTTATTACACATATACATATTCGTCGACACGTCTTCAATATTTCATCTTAGAAATCCGTAGCATAATCAAATTCCTCATATACGGTAGCATCATCTTATTGATCATAAACATATCTCAGCAGCATAATACACATCGTCGTTGTAAAAATAACATCATAACACCTCAGTCAAATCTCTCAATCGTCGTAGCTTTCTGCAATAATATCAAAACCTAAAAAAAATTCTCTGCTCATTTCAATGGTGTCATCTACCTCAAACGTACTTTAAAAATTATGATCCCATACCAAATACATCATTCAAAGCTCTCATAGTACCACAATGGTTCCGAAAAAATATGAACAGTTTACAAAGTACAGACAAAATACAGTTTCATAAGTGTGAAGTTATCCATCTGTGTAATTGCGTAAACATGTGTCACTGATGCAGTAAAATAAATGTTTGTTTCTTTGTTAAATAATCGGATAGCTGTGTAATTTATGTGTTAGAGAAATATGGTACCGGTGTGTAAAGTTGTATAAGCAAATACCATATTAGCTAGGGTTCCTTGTGGTTGCCACACACATGGTACACAAAGTAAGCGTGTACCCCCCTGAGGATAAATGTAATTATACCCTCAGGTGTTACAAATTACAGCAATGGAATGAAATGAATCACGGAAAACTTTCTTTGTAATTAAGTGTTTTAAGTATAAGATTAATCACTCAAATACGTGTCCTGTAGCGCTAAATGTGCGTCTTGTTGTAAGATAATTCTGTGGAAGTGTCGTAGTTATCGTCCTCCGAAAGCTAAGTTCTGCAGAAGTCAATGTACTTACCTCATGATAAACAAAAGTGACATGCTTTGCGTATAGATATCGTAGTTATTACGCTTATTGTTGTGATGAAGAAAGTACTGTACTGTAACGTATTGTTGTACCACGAAAAAGGCTGTCTCACTGTTGCTATACCACAAGAGTTACTACTAAAACATGTTTTACTTTAGCGCTGCAGTCTGGAACCGCAAGACCGCTACGGTCGCAGGTTCGAATCCTGCCTTGGGCATGGATGTTTGTGATGTCCTTAGGTTAGCTAGGTTTAACTAGTTCTAAGTTCTAGGGGACTAATGACCTCAGCAGTTGAGTCCCATAGTGCTCAGAGCCATTTGAACCATTTTTTGTTTTACTTTACAGAAGAATTCAGAAAAACTGTGCAGATATAAAACAGATACACCGCAAAAGCAACATTGTAAATTGTCACTCATTAGTAGCGTCGTGATAAAATCGTGTAGCTGTCACATAAACTAACCTCTGTGTTATCTGGTATCTCACGGAATGTACTTTAAACCCAGAATGTATTTTCAACTAAACTAAAATGTTGCATTAAAATCTCATTAGCAGTACCAGTATGTGTCCTAAGTATTTAAGCCTGATAGTCGTTATGTAATCGTGCAGCTAACAAGCAAGAATGTACAAATAAAACACTGTGTCATCTGTTCACAATAACAATACATTCGTAATTTCTGTTTAAAAATGTTCCCTTGGTTCTTGACTGGATATTTAACTTCAAACATTGTTGCATGTTAACAGTTACTTAAGTCTAAAAAAGCATACTAGTAATGTAAAGTGAAAAGTTATATGGCAAAGACAAAGTTAAAAAGCAGATTATCTTTCAATAGACGGTTTTACATGTGAAATGTGGTGTAAACCTTTACTCTTCATAGTACTCAGAGTTTGAACTTGAATGCAATTATCGTGCGGTATAGGTCAGTAAAGAATACTGGAATTTTTCTCAAGGTTAGCGCTATGTTATTTTTCTTGGAGCCAGCCGGCGCAGGTGTCTGCCTGCGGTGCGGGTCATTGCCTATTGTCTCTTTGTTGGCGCGCGTCGTTATTGCGGTTAGGAGACCTAGCTTCTACAAATTCGCCTTGCTGAGAGGGCCCAGCTCTGTTATAATCCCGCCAGTTCTGATGAAATTCAGGTCTGTCGTTATGTCGGTAGTTTACATAGTTTCTTGTTTGTCGGTCATGTGGTGGAGAATTTCTCCCTGAATCGTAACTGTGCGCCGAACTGTTGCGTCTGAAGTTATTCTGCCTCCCGTAATAATAACTGTTTTGGTTCCCATATTGTCTGTTCCTCTGATTGTCTCTGTGATAGTCATTACCGCGGAGAGGTGATCTTTCCCTGTAATTATTACTACTCTGCCAACGGTTGTCATACGGGTGGTGTCTGTTTCGGTCACGATTTGTGTTGTGAGAATAGCCTTGTCGCGTCCAGTTATTATTTCTTTCATCGCGGAATTGCGACGGATGTGATCTGTAATGGTTGTGCTCGTGCGTTCCGCGATTGTCAGTGTCAATTTCCAGTTCTTGTAAGAGTCCTTGAAATGCTTCAATGTCGTCTTTGCAACGTCCTGCCAAAATAATATGTCATAAATGTTCAGGCAGTTTGATTAAGCAAATGCGGATGAGTTCTGAGGGGCTGTATGGGTTTGAAAGATACTGATTCTTGTGTAACATGTCTTCAAAATATTTCACAAGACTGGAAAATTCAGATTGTTCGAAATGTTTCATCATTATGATGCTATGTTTTACTCGGTCTTGTGTAGCTTGAGACCAATACGCTGAGAGGAAGGCATGGTAAAATTCTCCTTCACTGTGGCAATCGTGAATGACCGATCGCATTCTTACAGCTGGTTCATTCTCTAAGTAGCCACACATAAATTCTAATCTGTGCTCTAATGACCAGTTGGGAGGAAAACAATGAGAGAATTGATGGAGCCATGCTTGTGGATGAATGTCATTGCCAGAATTCTTAAATGTTTTGAATTTACGTGTAGTAATAAAAAGCTTATAGTCAAAGTCATCATGTCGGCGAGTCGCATATCGGTCATTGTTACGTCGTTTCGGCGGTTCCATCTCAAAATTCGGTGCACGTTGCCAATTTCTTTCATAACTTCCGAAATGCCCTGTGTTATTATTTTGCGTCTTTTCTGTATTTCTAAGTCCCTCTTCCCGTGTTGGAGCGCGAGTGTCCTCTGAAATACGTAATTCTTGAATTACCTGTGTCAGCTGATCTTGTACTTCGCGGATTTCTCTTTGGTGTTGCGTATTTATTTGATTCTGATTTTGTTTGAATTTTCTAATTTGTTCATACTCTTCAGTGTCAGTGAAGGCTACAGGTGTTGTGTCATTCAGATCATCATCTACCTTTGTAGATAAGTTAGTGAACTGATCTGAAAGTTCGGCTACTTTATCCGATAGTGTACTTATTTCCTCAGTGTGTTTTTCTGAACCAAGTTTCAGAGTATCTACTGTGTCCTTTAAGTTTTCCTGAGTTTTTGCAAGTTGCGTAACCGAATCGGTAGATGCAACTGAGTCAAATTTAGCTTGAAAGGTCTCATGATTTTCATGAACAATAGTTTGCAGTTCTTTTATGGCTGCTTCATGATTCTGTAATGCATTTTCATGCCGCGAAAAAATAGGTTGAAAATGCTCACAAATTTGTGTTTTTACGTCATTGCAGACTTTTTGACATTTCGATTCAATGTTATGTAACTGAGTAGTTAAATCTTCACGTGTTTGTTCAAGCGTGGTGTCTAACTTTTGAAGATTTTGTTCCATTGCGTCTAACTTTTTAAGATTTTGTTCCACTGAGTCTAACTGTTGCTGTGTTTGTCTCTGGTGTTGTTCCATTGTGTCTAACTTTTGAAGCTTTTGTCCCATTTGTTGCATTAATTGTAATAACAGTGCACTGGTGTCTGAAACATGTTCCTCAGTGCTATTCGGCAGTGAAGTTGCACCGGCAACATTCACATTTTGACAAGCAGAAAATGTGTCTTGACTCATTTGAGAAAACGGTGAGGACCCAAAACCTGAGTCTACAGTATTTGCGAGATCGTGTCGTGTCATTTCGGATTCCTGAGCCGAGCTATTGCCGACCGATCGATCGATAATGCTACCCTGTTCTCTAATTGTTTCACTGTCCACACCATTGTTTGCCGCCCGCTCCATTTCCCTATGCACAATTACCAAATTACTACTTTGAACATTAGTTAATTCATTACTCTGCGGCGCTAACACATTGCTTTCGTCTTTACTGTCATTTCTCAATTTAATTTGGAGCCTAGTATTACGTTTTTCACACGCCATTATTGTCACAGTATTTCACACGACAACACAGAAAAGCACAATTTGAAGAGCAAAAATAAGAGAACACATTAACATAACACTGAAAATAATATCTAGTTAATTGCAGCTGCGAAATACTTGGTGCAAATCTACATGCGTGCCACACCTGTTTTACTGTACAACAATGAAAGACTGCAACTACAAAGGAGATTCTCTCTACAATTACGCGCTAGCAATAAACAAAAGCTACACTAATTACACAAACTACAAGAAAAAAAATCAGAAGATTCCAGTGAGGTATCCTCGGCTAAGGGTCGACATATGAAACGTCCCCTTTTGACAATTTTTACAGGACTGTGCTTAAACTGACACACAATATTTTTTAGCGCAACGCAATCTGACTTTCAAAATTCCCTACAAAAGAATGGCCCTGACTAACATTAAACTATACCTTTCACAAATCACTTACCTCACAAAAATCTTCGCTGCTCAAGCTACTGCAATACAGCGAGCGCCACTACTGCCAGCTAAATAAAAGATTCAAACTATGGAAGGCACTAACTACTGATAGGGATAGTTAGCAAATGAAAGATATTAATAGAGAACAAACAATGTATTTACCTTCATATCATCATATATATAGCAGTTCATGACAAATTACAAAACTCCGCCATCTCTCTCCCCACATCCACCACTGCTGGCGGCTCACCTCCAACTGCGCAACGCTACGCGCTGTTCACAGCCAGCTGCCTAACACTACAATGGCGAGTATTACAACAATGCAAAGCAGCCACAGACTGCACACAGCACAGCCAGTGATTTTTTATACAGAGGTGGCGTTACCAATAAAAAAACCTAAACAGCCTACTTACAAGACATAAGCAAGATAAATCTGCCGTAGGCCATACTGTGGCTTGATGAGTATGTGTGTAGATGTAGAAATGTTCTCCGTGGGAAATATATGTGTTCCGAACGTCTGTTTTCATTTAAAAGATCTGTCTTTTATGATGAATATCATTTGCTTCCTGTCAGCGATGGAAAATTCGATTAATAAGTAAGAACCGCCAATAAACATTATTACTTGTGCTGAGACACTTAGGTATTATGGAAGCAGATGTCTGGTATCACCGAAACGCACTACGAACCCCTATGCCTGCGTTTGCTCTGGCTACGTATTGCGCAGATCATTGGCATGGACAGTGGGTACGAGTGACGAAAGTGGGCGCCTTGCAACGTTGCGCTGCGCAACTAGAGCACCGTGCGTTCGGCCGAGTAGCATCCGCCAGCCATTAACAATAGACACACGTAAAGTCGTTGGCCTTCCTTGACGGTTCCTGGCCGTGCCTCGGCTTTCAACACCATTCTTTATTTGCTCGATTTACTCCAGTATATCGTAACATCGCGTGTAGGGTTAGGGTTAATTTTCGGAACGATAAATGACCCATTATTTCACATTCTTTTAAGTGCACCCTTTGTCAGACAGAGGGCAACGCGTTTCTTGTATCGTTATCAAGTTTCACTTACACTGTTACAACGGACTATGACCAAATGGTTAAGGTATACGGATGCGATTGTGCCTGCGAAGCGTTCGCAAGTCTTTGGTTTCGGTTTCCGGCGGCATGTGGCACCAGATAATCTGCTCACGAATCATGTAGTTCATGTAACTTACTGCCCTGCGGTTTGTGGGTTCTACTGGTTTCTGAACAGTCGACTTTGATGGCCAAGACATCAGAGTGAGTTCACTATCATACTCATCAAACCACTGTAACATGATTATGGCCATACGTAATACGAACATTTATTCTATTCGAAGATGCCACCTACCGGGTGATCAAAAAGTCAGTATAAATTTGAAAACTTAATAAACCACGTAGGTAAAAATTGACACAAATGCTTGGAATGACATGGGGTTTTATTAAAACAAAAAAAGCGAAAAAATTCACAAAATGTCCGACAGATGACGCTGGACAGTAAAACGTCAGTGACTGCGCATGGCAATCGTGTATAAAAGGAGCTGTAATGAGAGAGAGAATCAGATGCGCCAGTAGTCGCAGCATGTTCAAATGGTTCAAATCGCTCTGAGCACTATGGGACATAACTTCTGTGGTCATCAGTCCCCTAGAACTTATAACTACTTAAACCTAACTAACCTAAGGACATCACACACATCCATGCCCGAGGCAGGATTCGAACCTGCGACCGGAGCGGTCACGCGATTCCAGACTGAAGCGCCCAGACAGCACGGCTACACCGGCCGGCCCGCAGCCTGTTGACGTTACCTGAAAAGACGCTTTTAGTGAAGCTGTACTATCAGAATGGGGAATGTGCTAGTTCAGCGTTACGATCCTATCGCCATAGGAAGGGGATTCGAACGGGTAAAGGTCCGTTGACAAATGCAGCTGTGGCGAGAATGATTTCGAAGTTCGAAGCCACGGGTTGTTTAGACGATAGACCCCGTAGGGGCCGACAGAGCACAAGGCGTAATGCTGCTGGGACCAGGAAGAAATGGAGACTGTAGCGGGTTCGTCTATGCACAGGAAAGTCAGCGCTCATGCAGTCGCACGTCGCACCGACATTCCATACACTACTGTTTGGTTGGCACTGAGGCGTGCCCTCCGATGCTGTCCGTACAAAATCCATCAGCATCATAAATTGTTACATGGCGATTTAGTGAAGCGGGGAGCATTTCCGGTGTGGGCGTTTCAAAAGATGGCGGAAGATGACGACTGGTTGAGTAACGTGTTGTGGACCGACGAAGCTCATTTCACGCTCCGAGGGTCTGTCAACGCCCATAACTGCCGAATTTTGGCTACCGAAAATCCTAGAACTGTTGTGGAAACTCTATTGCACAACGAGAAAGTCACGGTATCGGTTGGATTGACCACATCTACCGTTATCTGGCCTTTTTTCTTCGAGGAAATGCGTGATTCTGGTTTTGTAACTGCTACCGTGACGGGTGAGAGGTACGCCGATATGTTATAGAATCGCATTATCCCCAGCCTGGGTGATAAACACCTGATGGAACTTACGATGTTTATGCCACCCCATATTGCTAGACCGGTGAAAGATCTCTTGCGCGCGTCGTTTGGTGATGATCGTGTGCTCAGCCGCCTCTTTCGTCATGCTTGGCCTCCCAGGTCCCCAGACCTCAGTCCGTGCGATTATTGGCTTTGGGGTTACCTGAAGTCGTAAGTGTATCGTGATCGACCGACATCTCTAGGGATGCTGAAAGACAACATCCGACGCCAATGCCTCACCATAACTCCGGACATGTTTTACAGTGCTGTCCACAACATTATTCCTCGACTACAGCTATTGTTGAGGAACGATGGTGGACATATTGAGCATTTCCTGTAAAGAACATCATCTTTGCTTTGTCTTACTTTGTTATGCTAATTATTGCTATTCTGATCAAATGAAGCGCCATCTGTCGGACATTTTTTGAAATTTTGTATTTTTTTTTGGTTCTAATAAAATCCCATGTCATTCCAAGCATGTGCGTCAATTTGTACCTCTATATCTACATTATGCCGTGATTTATTCAGTTTTCAAATTTATACTGACCTTTTGATCACCCGGTACTTCGGGGAAGACATTGCCCGTAAAGGGATGCAGATATGGCTCGCAATAATGACCACATAGTAAAGCTGTCATTGTGCCTATGCTTATTACCACAGATCCCATGAAACGCCAGGTTAATGTCACTCACACTATTATACTGTCTCCAACAGCCTGAATTGGTAATGCGGACCATGTTCGAGGAGCCTTTCCCCTGTATGACTACGTTTCCGACCATTAAGTGGTTTAACGAGAAACGCGATACGTCAGAACAGGCGACATTTCTCCATTGATTCACACTCTGATCATGGTGACCCCGTCCCGACTTCAATAGCGGGTGAATATGGGAACACGAACGGATTGTTTAACAATTGCACTGAACGGTGCTATCGGGATCGAGTTTACACCAGCAATGTACAGGACGATTCAAAAAGGAAGATCAGATTTCAGTTGTTTATTACAGACAAACTGCGAAAGATAGAAACACATTGCGCGTGTCACTGGATGGAAGAAGACTCAAGACTTTTGGTTTGCGCAGTCACTATACCATACACTTAACATATACACGAAGCGTTGCACGAGAAATAACGAAACGATAGACCATTTTGTAAGCGTATTGTCATATCGCTGGCTTGGTTGCGAAGTATCTTTGCGTGCAGCCGCGTCTGCAGAGTCGAACGCGGGACACGAAACTGTTATGTTTTGTTGTGGTTACCTCTGCATGTGGGTGGCATTATTAGTATGCAAGTTAAAGTGTTGCTGCAAGTGCTATTACAGTAAAATGTTGGAATATGCAAGTAATTCAGAGGAAAGTGCGTCAAGAAGTAATTAAAAATGAGCAGTGCCCCGATAACGTATTTGTGTATCCTCTCGTTGCATGTCGTACCGTACAGTATCAATCATCCGCGCCGTGTACGGTCTCCAAGAATGAACTAATGTGAATCAGTAATACTATTTACCACAAAGAGAGCATTTAAGTGCCAGTGTCTTGCAGCGAATGTGAGGACGTGCGTTCGTCATCGCATTTCCGCATTACCAACAATCAACCGCGCCGCGACGGTTACGCGCACGCTCGTACCACTGAGAACTGTGAACTGTAAGTTTAACTTTGTGGACAATTTTATATCATTACTAGTGTGAAGGAGGACTGGTACCAAAAGAATTCTGTGAATGCCTGGCGAGCGTAAGAACTTCCGTTCGATTATTCGGCTTTCGCATCATCAACAATCACCCGCGTCGTGTCGGTTACGCGTACGCTCGTCTGAAAGATATTGATGACTGGTAATCATCCATTAATTGGGATAAACACTTATGAATTATAATGTAAACAGTGCAACCTGCGACTTTCTTTTATCGTCTCAAAATATAGTTGTTCATACCAGACGTAGAACAGAGTTGTGTTTTGACGTTGAGTGGCTCCCCTAACTCGCTTGCGTATTACGATAGATAATTTCAGGCAAGCCAGCAGCAGTGCGGAGCAGAACAGTACGACCGCCGCGGGATTATCAGGTACGTGGTGTGGACAGGGCGCACGGTCAAGGAACGACAACCACCATAGGGTTCCTCACCCATTTGTACCCACGGGTGTGTTACAGTTTCATTCCACACACGAATTAGCATGTCCTTGTATATGGAAACGATAGCTTCAGTAGCTAGCTCGATTTCTCAGCACTTGATGAGTATCTGCCACAGTTGGGACAACGTATTCTATGTACCCCCACAGGAAAATGCCCCAAGGTGTGAGCCCTGGTCACCTTGAAGGCCAAAAGCAATGAACAAGATCTTGTTGTCCACCTCTTCCAATCCCACATATTAAGATACCACCGCACCTTACGATAAAGTAGGGGGTGGGGGCGTCTTAATGCATTAAAATGAAATCGTTGGAATCTTCGTGAAGATTATGAAATAGTCATTTCTGCAGCATGTCCATGTGTGACGTACTGTCACAGTTTCCTCCGCCAAAAAAGAAGATCCGCAAAGTGTGTGTACAGAAACGGAACAAGACACCTTCATTTTTGGTGAATTTCTTTGGTGTTCGACGACGACACCAGGATTTGTTAATCCCCAAATCCATTATGGTGGTTTACTTTACCCGATCCGTCCGAAAAGATGAGACGTTCGGAAAAAGAGCCCTCCGCCGTATCTGAGAGAACTGAGACGCAAGATTTTACTTTCAGCTATGGTCGCCGGGACGCTACTACTCCAGTAACTGCTTAACATGCAGGCATCGTTTCAGAACACACCACACCGCTGTTCGTGAAAACTGAAGATCCCGGCCTGCCCGTCTTGAGGTCTCCTAGGGCTCCGTGTGAACACATCTCGGACACGGTCGACATTTTGATCAGACGTGAGTGGCCGACCAGTGGTCTCCCCTTTGCATATGCAACGAACTTCCAAGAATTTTGTATGCCAGTCTTAAAAATGCTTGTGCAGAGGTGGCTCCTTGCTGAATCGGTGGCGGAAAGAACGTTGCACTTGAACAATAGAGTGACTTCGCACAAATTCCAACACGCAGAACGATTTCTCTTGTTGTGCAGTCGCCATGTTGCCACAAACAACAGCTGTCTCAAAACTTTGAACTTCCCTGTATCCAATGGCATACTTGTCCCTAGACTTACTCGCTACTTGAACTAACTTATGCACAGAGCAACACACACACCCATACCCCAGGGAGGACTCGAACCTCCGGCGGGAGGGGCCGCGCAATCCGTGACATGATGCCTCTAACCTCGCGGCCACTCCGCGCGGCGTGTTTCCTTCTTTTATAGTTCGTAATAAAAAATTGGAATCGGCCTCTGTTCCTTCTATTCAAATCACCCGGTAATATGTCGTGTGAGCCGTTTTTTAAAGTAAATAACGTTATAGGCCTATCTCTCCTCTTGCGGCTATTTATAGTGATACGTTTGGCGGCCCGTGGCACTACAAAGTCTGTACACCCCTGCTACTCATTACACCGCCATTAGCGGCACTGCTTAGGAGCCGCCGCGTCGTTCGCCCGCTATGGGAAATTTTCAGCTCCCCTCGGGTGTGCAGAATTGTCCATCGTGTAGACCGGTATTACACTATCATATTCCTTTGTCAAAGATGCTATGTCAAATATTTATGTCAAAGAAATTTGATGGTGTAATAAGGAACTTTGTCAAATCTCGCCTGTCGTCAAAAAAATACGATCAAGTCCAGGGCCTGCAATGTGAAATGTAACCGCTTGGAGCGCTGGCGTCGCTACAGCTGTTTGACATCTTTCATTGTGTTTGTAAACATGGCTTCAAAATTGGTGTGTTCCTTTTACTCCTTTTTCTAATGAACTTACTTCGACTAGTGTGTGTGTGGGGGGGAGGGGGGGGAGAGGGTGAGTAGGCATAAGGTATGCTACTAATTGTGTGTTGTGGGGCAGGTGGAATACTCTGGGGGCGACTTCATGTCCACAATCACAGCTACAGCCATACACCTCTACATCTGGAAACATCCAGGTAGCTTTTCAGCTAGCCAGAATAGAGGATGTGGTCGCACTCTAAAATAAAAATTTATTTCTTAGCTTTCCATTTTACTTTGTCTATTTTTGAACTCTGTGATCCACAAGTTAAAAAGCGCTTCGTCTATTTCGAACTTTTTATTTATTTTGTAGTTGTTGGAACACTATTCCCTTAATTAAATTACTCAAAATTAAAAATATATCTTATTGCCCATATAGTGTACTAAACATTTATTTACCTCCACACATTCCCCATTCAGTGCTATATAAATCGCTTCACACGTTTCTGGAATTATTTTGGTTAATGTGCAATGTGATACTCGAGTGTTGTATTGTAAACTAGAGTAGCTCTTTCCTGTGTCAAAAAATCGTAGTGTCACAGTTTGCCTGTCTTCGGCACATACTGCATTTCTCAAGAGAGTATTCTGTTTTGTAATAGGGTAAGCCACTTTACCGAGCAAATACTGAAATACCCTCTCATCCATTCGTAAGTAATTTGTATATTAAGATCTGACTTCCTCCATTTGCGGCTCTCTTAACAAATTTTTCGGAATGCTTTTCTTATCTCGACGTAATACCTATGGCTTCATCCAAGCATGTTTCCTTTTTCTCCGCGCCGGCCGCAGTGGCCGTGCGGTTAAAGGCGCTGCAGTCTGGAACCGCAAGACCGCTACGGTCGCAGGTTCGAATCCTGCCTCGGGCATGGATGTTTGCGATGTCCTTAGGTTAGTTAGGTTTAACTAGTTCTAAGTTCTAGGGGACTAATGACCTCAGCAGTTGAGTCCCATAGTGCTCAGAGCCATTTGAACCATTTTGAACCTTTTTCTCCGCCGCTTTTCTTCCAAATATACACAAAATGAAATTGAGCTACTAGAAATTGCAGCGCATAATGACAAATTGTTGCCCGCCATCTTGAAATTTGACGAAAAATATGACGACGGTGTAATACCCTTTTAGCACCACCTCAAAGATCTTTGTCAAAGAAATTTGACGAAAATTTGATCCTATTTCTTTATCAAAGAAATATGATTGTGTAATACCGGACATAGCAGTGTCTTTCTTTCTGTCTGTCTGTCTGTCTGTCTGTCTCTCTCTCTCTCTCTCTCTTATTCCGCTCCCCACACACATACAGGATGCTTAGCTGCTTCCACGTAAGTGAAAGCAGGGAGTGGCTGATACTGAAAGATATTGAACAAACTGTTTTTCATGGACACATGGACATTTTCAATGACTTAGTGGTCCTTCAGACAGGGCACGAAACTCCATTCCACAAACTGACATCCGGCACTTGTACAACACAATGAGCCGGCCGCGGTGGCCAAGCGGTTCTAGGCGCTTCAGTCCGGAACCGTGCGACTGCTACAGTCGCAGTATTGAATCCTGCCTCGGACATCGATGTGTGATGTCCTTAGGTTAGTTAGGTTTAAGTAGTTCTAAGTTCTAGGCGGCTGATGGCCTCAGATGTTAAGTCCCATAGTGCTCAAAGCCATTTGAACCATTTGAACAACACAATGCATACACGAATATTTGGTCATATTCATTCAGCATACTGGCAGTTACACCGGTTACTAATGTACCAGCATTTCACATTTGCAATGGCTTATCTCGCGCTTAAATTAACATATGATCTTACAATGTTATTCACTTAAATGTGTTACGTAACCAAATATATTTCCGAAATGACATTACTCCACACTATTTATTTTTTGGTGTTGTGATTTCTTTCCGTCACATATTACGTATCAGAAAATCTGCTATTTAGTTTGTCGTACACTTCAACCATAATCAGTTTACTCACAAAATATTCGATCCCGAATTGAACAGTGTGCGAGAAGTAAAGCACTTATCGTCGGACAACAAACATAACGAATTTTGTCCTGTATCTAATACAAAACAAAAATTTCAGGAATTGTTGCTGCGGAAAGAACATAGCAAATTATTATAAAATCAGCCAGTACTTTCTTATGATTTAGGCGAAATCGAGTCGCGTCCAAAATCGGAAATCATATAACCGTTATGGTGAATGGAAGTGAGGTATTAATTTTTAACGCTTTTACTTTTTAAAAAATGGCTAGTATTGTTCTGCCGCGTCCGGATCAATAGAACGTACAAGCGCAGGAGCCCGTGACCTTGCAGAAAATTGTCCACCGTCCCCTCGCTCCCAGCCGGCCGGAGTGGCCGTGCGGTTCTAGGCGCTACAGTCTGGAGCCGAGCGACCGCTACGGTCGCAGGTTCGAATCCTGCCTCGGGCATGGATGTGTGTGATGTCCTTAGGTTAGTTAGGTTTAATTAGTTCTAAGTTCTAGGCGACTAATAACCTCAGAAGTTAAGTCGCATAGTGCTCAGAGCCATTTTTAACCTCGCTCCCTCCTACCAGCAGCCCGCCGGCAGCGATGGGAATTTCCACGTTCTACGACGGCGACTGCAGCTGAGAAGAATGTGAGCGGCAGGAATGTGTCTGCTAGATCAGTGACGTGTTCTACAGATACGCATACGCGCTGTTCAAAAACCCCTTTCATGAATGCTGCTACGTGAAAATTGTTAACGGTGACTGAATCGCCTGACATCTTCCGTGCGCTGATACTTCTGAAATAACGTCGGTCGAATTCTGCCTGCAATTACTGAAATGTGTTTCTATATTTGCGTTACGACGTACGTTTGGTTTTATTCAGTCAAAACATAGTCAATGGTAGGATTTCCTCGTCTGTTTTTTTGCGTTTAACGTGATGTGTGCATTCGGATTTCAGTTGAATTTTTCCTTTTGTCAGCGGAGCTGTAACTAAAAAATGAAAGTCTGAGACCATAACCGGTGAACAATGACACACAAGGCTTACATTCAAACCTATTAGCAAAGTACAGTATTTCCGGACGACCAGTGACACATTTCACAAACTTGCGCGGCGCAGAAGGCGTGATTAGAAGTGGATCTGTTTCCTCCCCTCTCCCTGCCTATCATGTCACAGGCTTTCTTCTCAGCTGCCTGCTCTCTTTCTCTCTCTCTCTCTCCTTCTCTCTCTCTCTCTCCGTCTTTCTCTCTGTCTCTGTCTCTCGATCTCTCTTTCTGTCCCTCTTTCTCTGTCTCTCTCTGTCTCTGCCTCTGTCTCTCTCTCTCTCTTTTTAACTAAATAAAACACGACGCGTACAGTGTACAATGACAGAGGCCTTCCACAGGAAATCTCAAGTATAATTTTTCATACTACAGTTACAAAAGCCTTGGGACTTAAAACAATTCGCGAAATTTTTTAAAAATACAAAGAACCAACCACACCAGATTAACGTAGTGTTGGAATTCTGACAAGTCTGTGGGGAGCTTATATGACTGACAGTCAATCGCCATTGAAAGCTGACTTTCTCTTTTTCGTTGGTGACTGGCCCATAGTTTCTACTTTGTTTCCCAGGCCGTAGCTACTTGCACATTCAAACGTCTGTTTACTGCGAGGTGCGTAGTACGTTCAGAAAACGATATTTCCTGAATTGTTTGACGAAAAAGAATGGAGTTATCGGCAAGGAGAAAGTGTAAATAATAATAAGCGAGTGCTCATTTTGAAAGTAGAGCGTCCATGCCACAGACACTGTCACACGTTACGTTAAGAGCTAATAAATTACTTCGAGACCTTTTTCAAACAAAAGGATGTCGCAACAAGTTTTCAAGTATATTTTAAATCCCAGTGAGTTATAAATAGAGTCGACCCGACGCTGCTAAAACATTTTCTGTGGAAGGGCTGTTGGTACTCAGACATTTCGTCCTATTTTGTTTACATCATTTTCTACATCTGCCACATGTCGATTTTTCTCCTAATAAGTAGCGTATAAAATTTCAGGTGAAACAGTGCTCCCAATTTTGAAGAACGAATACACCGGATGTTATTGACTAGAGAGCGGTTGTAATGATTTGCATGACTCCGTTCACACACACGTTGAAAGGCGCTTGAAATAAATGCCTGTGCCTAATTGTCCCCCACTGCTCCCTATCCAGGAATT
The DNA here is from genome assembly GCF_023898315.1 of Schistocerca nitens. Lineage (NCBI taxonomy): Eukaryota > Metazoa > Arthropoda > Insecta > Orthoptera > Acrididae > Schistocerca > Schistocerca nitens. The sequence goes on along the minus strand of NC_064614.1, from coordinate 1,186,787,790 downwards.
ACCTCCTGAGCACACCATTCATGCAACAGTAGGCTCATCGTAGCCAAGAAACCGCGTGCCTAGCGAGGTTGGTTGGTTGGTTTGGGGAAGGAGACCAGACAGCGAGGTCATCGGTCTCATCAGATTAGGGAAGGAAGTCGGCCGTGCCCTTTGAATGGAACCATCCCGGCATTTGCCTGGAGCGATTTAGGGAAATCACGGAAAACCTAAATCAGGATGGCCTAGCGAGGCCTACGAGAAAAGACAGGCCGCGACGCGTACGTCACGAAGGTAGGTCTGCTTCCACTCACCTTAGCAGACAAACAGCGTTTCTACACCTGTTAACTCGTAACTAAGTGTGTACGTACAAACGAGAATTGCATCATCTATTGGAATCCGCTAGTATGGAGTCTTACTGTTATTTGTCCTACAATGATCGGAAAACCAAAGCCGTTCTTATACACTATTGGCCATTGAAATTGCTACATCAAGAAGAAATTCAGATGATAAACGGGTATTCATTGGCTAAATATATTATACTAGAACTGACATGTGATTATATTTTCACGCAATTTGGGTACCTAGATCCTGAGAAATCAGTACCCAGAACAACCACCTCTGGCCTTAATAACGGCCTTGATACGCCTTGGCATTGAGTCAAACAGAGCTCGTATGGCATATACAGGTACAGCTGCCCATGCAGCTTCAACAAGATTCCACAGTTCATCAGGAGTTATGACTGGCGTATTGTGACTAGCTAGTTGCTCGGCCACCATTGAAAAGACGTTTTCAGTTGTTGAGAGATCTGGAGAATGTGCTGGCCAGGGCAGCAGTCGAACATTTTCCGTATCCAGAAAGGACCGTACAGGACCTGCGACATGCGGTCGTGCATTATCCTGCTCAAATGTAGGATTTCGCAGGGATCGAATGAAGGGTAGAGCCACAGGACTTAAGACGTCTGAAATGTAACGTCCACTGTTCAAAGTGCCGTCAGTGCGAACAAGAGGTGACCGAGACGTGTAACCATTGGCACCCCTGTTGTGTCTAGACCATACAGCCTAGACACAATGCTGTAGCCGATAGGGCACGCAAGGCTAACGCAGACGGGCGTGAAGTCTGGAACATGAGAACTTATAAATGAATAAGAAGAAAAGTACGTAGATGCTTGTTACTTAACTTTTAATTAGTCCTTGGAATACATCTCTCTTGAATATTAGTAAGCTATAGGCACTGATACAAATGGCGCCTTGCTAGGTGGTCGCCAGTTAACTTAGCAGAGGGCTATTCTACTGTCTATCTCTCGGCAAATGAGAGCAAGGCTTAGCACGTCCAATCGCTAGCTATGTTGTCCGTACAACTGGGGCGAGGTCTCCTCAGTCTCTCGAGACCTGCCATGTGGTGGCGCTAGGTTTGCGATCACACAGTGGCGACACGCGGGTCCGACATGTACTACAGGACCGCGGCCGATTTAAGTTACCACCTAGTAAGTGTGGTGTCTAGCGGTGACACCACAACCCCATACCATCACGCCAATTGATACGCCAGTATGTCGATGACGAATACACTTTTCCAATGTGCGTTCACCGCGATGTCGCCAAACACGGATACGACCATCATGGTGCTGTAAACAGAACCTGGATTCATCCTAAAAAATGACGTTTTGCCATTCGTGCACCCAGGCTCGTCGTTGAGTACAGCATCGCAGGCGGCCCTGTCTGTGATGCAGAGTCAAGGTAACCGCAGCCATGCTCTCCAAGCTGATAGTCCATGCTGCTGCGAACGTCGTCGAACTGTTCGTGCAGATGGTTGCTGTCTTGCAAACGTCCCCATATGTTGACTCAAGGATCGAGACGTTGCTGCACGATCCGTTGCAGCCACGCGGACAAGAAGCCTGTCATCTCGACTGCTAGTGATACGAGGCCGTTTGGATCCAGCACGGCGTTGCGTATTACCCTCCTGACCCCACCGATTCCATATTCTGCTAACAGTCATTGGATCTCGAGCAACTCGGGCAGCAGTGTCGCGATAAAATAAACCCTAATCGCGATAGGCTACGATCCGACCTTTATCAAAGTCGGAAACGCGATGCTACGCATTTCTCCTCCTTACACGAGGCATCACAACAACTTTTCACCAGGCAGCGCCGGTCAACTGCTGATTGCGTATGAGAAATCGGTTGGAAACTTTCCTCTTGTCAGCACGTTGCAGGTGTCGCCACCGGCGCCAACTTTGTGTGAATGCTCTGAAAAGCTAATCATTTGCATATCACAGCATCTTTTTCCTGTCGGTTAAATTTCGCGTCTGTAGCACGTCATCTTCGTGGTGTAGCAATTTTTGTGGCTAGTAGTGTAATTTGTTATCGCTGTACTGGGGTACAATGAAATTAAAATCATGCCAAGGCGCCACTTCTTGTATAAAATGAAGACTGTTAAGCAGACGAGACTAAATGCTACGAACAAGCCGTCGTATTGTTTATGTCGAGTATTGATGTTAAATTAAATTTTGTTGTAGCACTGTTAATCAGTAGGACATAGTAGGAGATTTCAGTAGAGTATGCAGTTCTCGTTAGTACATACACGCCCAGCTGCGAGTCAACAGGTTTTGAAACGCAATTTGCCTGATGAGCTGAGCTAGCAAGTTGAGGCTTACATTCGTGACGTAGGTACGCGCCGCGACCTGTCACTCTGGTGAGCTTCGTTCCAAAGACACCTCGCGTGGGGGAGGGGGGTGGCGGGGAGAGGCGAGTAGCCTCGCTCCAGGTTTACTGCGCCCTCAAACATCATATGGTCGATTGTGTGAAGCAGGTTAGCGCTAAAACAAAAGTCGGAAATGTGTGTTGTATAAACGTCATACCGCAAATTTTTGCCATCGACCGGCATAAAATTTGACTGGCAAAATTTCCAAGGAATAAATGAAGGTAAGTTGCCATCTTCGCTTTACGTCACGGAAAAAAATAAATTAATTAAAAATCTCAATACGTTTTGCTGAACTGGAAGATGATTAAATGATAATGTTGACACAAATTGTTTACAGTATGCGAAGACGCTACTTCAGCACTACTGAAGTTCGAATTTTTCTTCGGTCTGTATAGTTAAAAGGAAACCAGAAATACTGACTCTTTCCAAATTGAGATAATGTCATAGTTTACCACGTCCGGGTACTGGTCGAAACGGTCATCTATCCGTCACTGCTGGAGAGTGCAGCTCACATATAAGAGATATGAGACCCGCTGTCTTTGGGCTTGACACGGTTACGTCGCTTCTTTATCACTACCTGAAGCGTAAGGCGATAGTATTTACATTTCTATTGCAAAGTACTAGCACTGCCACCCTAGAGGCACCCATTGCTCTCAGCAACTATAGAGGGAGCGCTGTTTGAAGCTCGCGATCGAAACATGGGGCTAGTGAAGCCAACTGACGCAGATAATAATTATTCTGTCGTCAGATGGATCTTTTTTTTTCTTTATGGAGGCAAGTTTTTGGTTGTTTTCGGCAGAGCTGGCTCTGACTAAAAGGATGCTGTAGAAGGAGCCAGCAAGGTTCTGATGAGAAGGGCATCGCGGACTTCCATCAGTTTTTATTAAATATTTGATACTGAAATGAAACAGTCTATACAATTTTCTTTGATTTGTAAGACCACTTCATGTATTAAAGGTGAACATCAAAATGAAAAGAGAACGGTAATTAACGAAAACAAAAAATCGTTTGAGAATAACAACGATACAATTTTGTACAGGAAGTAGATGCCAAAAAGGAATTAGAGAACGTGTACTTATTTTTTAATGAATACTTCTCTATCATTAAACTAACATCTCTTTTCTTCGGTAGCGTTAATCGTAGTCCTCGGCTAATTACGAGCGGCATTCAATAACTAGTGGAACACGTTTCTTTCCTTGGCCAGCTTCGGTTGAAAAAAATGCAGAAATGTTATAGTATATTCCCCCTTCAGCCCGTGTAGTTTCACGAGGTACCGATAGGTTGCAGCTCATTATGTAGTCTTCAAAATGGTGTCCTTAAAGCTAAGCGCAAATTGAGACGCGTATAGAACGTGTGACGTGACACGACACTACAGCGCGACGCGCACTTTCCGCAAATCTCACGCGGGTCCAACGCATATTGAGACGCGAACACGTATTTGCACGCGCCGATTGACGACGCTCTGCGCTGACATAAACGAAGCGTGCACACCGTAAACTTTCTCAAACGATTATACAGAAATTATTCAGTAAAAATATTTCTTTTTACCTTGCTTGCAGCGTCATATGTCAGCTTCGTGGCGAAGTGCCCATCATCTCGCTAATGGTCATACTTATTGGTGTAGTATACACATTTTAGTAAAACGCTACGCGAAATTCGTAAAGTTTACAATGAAAAATAGAGGCCACTACGGTTTTGGGTTTGGTGCGTATTACACCATATGTTGTTGCGTATGAAATTTACCTAACATGCTGAATTATTGTTTAGACTAGGGAGGAGATCTCTATCTGCATCCGATCTCGAGAAAATGTATCCTATGTAGCGCGTTCACTTCCGATCTCACGCCCGTGAGAATGAAATACTCGCAACATCTCTCATATCTCCTAAATAGAAACTAAAGTTTGGTGAATGACAGCACACAAGGAGGAGAGTATTTTGTCATTTCGTAAGCACACGGAACTTTCTTATCTATGGCGATATATCAATACTTCCCTTTCATTTTTTTCACTCCAGTGACAGTAATTTTTTTAAGAGTTATCGACAGCTAGCTGAACAAGAGTTTCCTAGTATGAAAATAAACATGAAATTTCTTCTCTTATGTTACTGCAAACCGACAGTATGAGGTTTCTCGTAAGCTCTTGAGCTCTGTAATTGCCAATTACTTGTTTAATGAGGCACTCTGTTTCAGAATTCTGTCACAAAACTAAGATGAGTACGTTGCAAATTATACTGTGTTTTGGCAAAGGAAGAACAGTTAAACCTGCCAACAAGAGAGATTTGGCCGTTACTCATAAATGGTGACGCTTCATCGAATGAGAAAAGGTTAACAATTCGAATAGAAATAAATTGCTGACTCTCTTGGAATTCTGGGTGAATCTCCGTAACCCATCCCATTTTGAACACTGAGCGAATGGAATGGAAACTCACCAAAGGATATTATTCCGTATCTTGATCTGAGCAGTGTTAAAATACTGATGAGCGTTCCTTCAGCCGGTATGATAGGCACATCCCAGATGCTGGTTACTGACTTACGGCTTTTGCCGGCAGGAGTGGCCGAGCGGTTCTAGGCGCTTCAGTCTGGAACCGCGCGACTGCTACGGTCGCGGGTTCGAATCCTGCCTGGGGCATGGATGTGTGTGATGTCCTTAGGTTAGTTGGGTTTAAGTAGTTCTAAGTTCTAGGGGACTTATGACCTTGGAAGTTAAGTCCCATAGTGCTCAGCGCCATTTGAACCATTTGAACTTACGGCTTGACAAACTGACAATGTGTGATCGCGAATAAAATAGTTGTTACTGAGAAAAATGGTCAGGGTATTGTCAGCAGCAGAGGCTAATGAGTGCTACAGGAATGTAGAAGCTAGCCATCTACATCTATATACTCCGCAAGACACCGGACGGTGCGTGGCGGAGGGTACCTTGAGTAACTCTATCGTTTCTCCCTTCTATTCCAGTCTCGTATTGTTCGTGGAAAGAAAGATTGTCGGTATGCCTCTTTGTGGGCTCTAATCGCTCTGATTTTATCCTCATGGTCTCTTCCCGAGATATATGTAGGAGGGAGCAATATACTGTTTGACTCCTCGGTGAAGGTATGTTCTCGAAACTTCAACAAAAGCCCCTATCAAGCTACTGAGCATCTCTCTTGCAGAGTCTTCCACTGGAGTTTATCATCTCCGTAACGCTTTCGCGATTACTAAATGATCCTGTAAAGAAGCGCGCTGCCCTCCGTTGGATCTTCTCTATCTCTGTCAACCCTATCTGGTACGGATCCCACACCGGTGAGCAGTATTCAAGCAGTGGGCGAACAAGTGTACTGTAAGCTACTTCCTTTGTTTTCGGACTGCATTTCCTTAGGATTCTTCCAATAAATCTGTCTGGCATCTGCTTTACCGACGATTAATTTTATGTGGTAATTCCATTTTAGCCATGTGAGTTCGGAAAACATTGTCATGAAAGTAGATCTGTCTTGTCTGCAGTACATTTCAACAAATTAAATATATCTAATCACCACACTCTTTTAGGATATTCCTACATCCGTAATAATACCGACCGTTTTTGTCATTTGAGTAGCCTGTTGTATAATTAGTTTATTAATGCTGATAATGTACATGCAACAATTCAAATGCTTTTTCTCGTCACGGCGAGCTAATTAAAACAATGTTATTTATGACCGCTTTTCGACTGTTTCTAGCTTGCAGTGGAAACGTGATGTCCACTTGTACATATTATGGTTCAAATGGCTCTGAGCACTATGGGACTCAACTGCTGTGGTCATCAGTCCCCTAGAACTTAGAACTACTTAAACCTAACTAACCTAAGGACATCACACACATCCATGCCCGAGACAGGATTCGAACCTGCGACCGCAGCAGTCGCACGGTTCCGGACTGCGCGCCTAGAACCGCGAGACCACCGCGGCCGGCGCGTACATAGTATGATGTCTCTTATTACATCCATATCCAAGTAACGATAGTGAAACTTATGTGCTTCATATTTTGGACACTTTTTACCACAAGCAAAAAGGGGTCATAACTGTGGAAATTACACCTTTTCGACAATCTTAGAGATACGTCAGCATAACAGGCAGCAAGTAGATAACCTTGTTTTACTTTCCTGCCTCGCTTCTAAATCAGGTGATTTTCTAATATTCCTTACTTCCTCAATCATTACCCTCACGTTGAATCGTCTGTCCCTTCTTACGGTCTGAAAACATTGTGGAGGAAGAAGATATAAGCCCAGTGGCTAATGGATCACCAGTTACTGAACTGGGCACTGTTCTTGAAAAAAGGAGGAACAAAACAAAAGAGCTGAACAGATATTTGTAATTGAAAACTATTATGCACTAACGAAAATGGGATGGAGCGCTTAAAAGGCGAAAAACGAAACACTACTCAGTGATAATAAAATTCAGTATATCATAAGGCTGTATTTTTCGGACGGCCAATACTTCCACTGCCCATATGCGCCATGCCGAAGTGAGCATACGGCAGCAGTGGCTTCCCGCTCCCCGCCTCACCCCTCCCGCTGTGGTCGCGTGGCGCGCGGATCGAGAAACTGTGCCACAACCACGACGCCGCGCGTCCCGGCGCAGGCAAGTGTCGCTCCCTACGCTGCTGCCTCGAAGAACTAAACCTTGGCCCGCGCAAGGTATGACGACGCCTGTCTGGAACATTACACCACCTACGGTTGCACTGCAAAGTCGGAGCTCTGCAGCATGTTTTTACTTAGCTATCAGCCTGGGAGCGTCACAGAGATCATTCCCTCCCACTGGTTGAAAAGTGCTATAGCAATCGTCACGGAAGTAGGCAAGTCGTCACCGCCACTTAACAATAGTGGCACTTAGTGATAATTTCAAATAATGGAAAAAATTTCCAAAAATATATCAGACATCTTTATTTTTAGTCAAGAATATGAGAGAGAACGTTCGAAATGAAAATTCTCACTAGTCGTTACGAAAAAATAAAATAAAATAAAGTAAAATTAAAAACTGACTTTGCAAGAAATATATTTTTTCACTCCACTCTGAGGAAAAAGCCAGTAACACTAACGCATTTGCACTCAAAAAATGTAAGAACATTCTCAAAGTGTATAAATGTATTTAATACATATTTTACCGTAAAAACGTAAAACTATTGAGAGATAAAAAATAAAATATCCTAAGAGGTGTGAAACTGTTTCGCCAGTGTAACGTAGATCGTCGTTGCTGATGAATTTGTGCTACGTTTGACTTTGAAGAAACTTCCAGCGAGAGAGTTCTTAACTATAAAATTAATTTTGGTAACTTCTGAGACATAATCACTTCATCGTGTCCCTTACGAACGATATTTATTTGCGACAGACTCCATACGTTCAAATGGTTCAAATGGCTCTGAGCACTATGGGACTCAACTGCTGAGGTCGTTAGTCCCCTAGAACTTAGAACTAGTTAAACCTAACTAACCTAAGGACATCACAAACATCCATGCCCGAGGCAGACTCCATACGTGTCAGTGCAAGATGACTTCATGACCGCCTCCCCGATTCTGGTTCCGACGGCTCGCGTTAATAGGGCCAAGAATATTCCCTAACTACAGAAGAGATTATATATGCAACTTTAACAGAACCTCCGTCTCTGCACCCATCACCCGGAACATTAATACAGATGTAGAGCCTACCCGTGGGGACTTTCAGGCTGCCATTTCCCTTGGAGTATTCCGAAATATTTTTGCTTGTATCGTTTTGCGAAACGCAAGTTAGCCTCCGTACGCCATAAATGCACAGTGCGTAAAACTGTACCTCTTCGGGAGGCCATATCCCTTCGTACCATACGAAATTTGTCCGTTGTTACATTTCCTGAGCTGAAAATCAATGTATTTCAAAATGCGAATAACGGACGTATCCGAGCCGTCATACTGAATTTTGTGTTGTAGTTGGACACAACCTTTGCTGGCAGTAGAAAACTCTCCTCTACCGTAGCAGTCTAAAACGGTCCGGCAGACCACTTCTTTATTAAAACCGTCCGTTTCAGTAAATGTACTTTCCCGTTTTACATCCCTTTTGTGGCGTAACAAAGACATTAGTCACACCTACAATTCCTGAATTTAGGATAACCCTAACACTTTACACTATTATTTTTTAGGCTTCTCATGCCGTCGCCATCACATTTTATGCTTGGGCAAAGTTAAAGTTCCGTCTTGCTTCATCACGAGCAAGTTTCTTGAAATGTTCAGGAAATCAGATATTACATATTTATAGACACGATTCTTCGCATCGACGATGATTGCGACAGAAGATATACTTATTTTGCGACGTCTTTACGAATCATATGTTTCTGGCTAACAAAAGAATATTATTTATAGTGTGTTTTAATAAACCGCTTCAGCTGTATTTAGTCCTTTACTATTGGATCACTATCAGTTTCGCGGCACTAAAAGCCACAGCTTCAGGTGAACATATGTGTAACAATAAATCCAGAAGGAACAATAACCCTGAGATATACACTGGTATGGTAAATTATATTAAGGTGTTAAAAGCTATTAAAAACTATGAATATTAAAATGGCAGTTCTAGGCGCTTCAGTCCGTAACCGCGCTGCTGCTGTAGTCGCAGGTTCGAATCCTGCCTCGGGCATGGATGTGTGTGATGTTCTTAGGTTAGTTAGGTTTAAGTAGTTCTAGGTTCTAGGGGACTGATGACCTCAGAAGTTAAGTCCCATAGTGCTTAGAGCCATTTGAACGATCTTGCATATTAAAATCAGAAGAAACATTAGAGCAGAAAAGCTCGGAGCTTTGAACCCAACATTCGTAGTCCGTCAGAGCAGAACACCAATAAAAGCCGATGTTTCTTAGAATAAAACAGCCGGATTCCAATACAGCGGATGGGTCCTAAACAAATCATACCACAGTGATCCATTGGTAAGGTAAAAAAAATGTATATGTCGTGTGACTAGGGCCTCCCGACGGGTAGACAGTTCGCCGGGTGCAAGTCTTTCGACTTGACGCCACTTCAGCGACTTGCGCGTCGATGGGGATGAAATGATGATGATTAGAACACTCGGTCGCTGAGCGGAGAAGATCTTCGACCCAGCCGGGAATCGAACCCGGGCCCTTAGGATTGACATTCTGGCGCGCTGACCACTTAGCTACCGGGGGCGGACATTGGTAAGGTGGAAATAAATGAAAAACTATTAAGGCCTAATTTTCAGCCCGAACTTTGGGGTGTCCGGGCAGAACATCCCTCCATTTTGTGGCAACCACTTCTTGGTCTTTCATTCTGGTCCAGAATTAGGTCTTCATAGTTTTTCAGTTATTTTTATCTTGCTAATGGTTCACTAAGGTACGATTTGTTTAGGACCCATTCACTATATTAGAATCCGGCTGTTTTATCCTCTGACATACCACCTTTTACCGGTGTTCAGTCGTGACGGACAAAAGAATGTTGGGTACGAAGTTCGTAGCTTTTCTGCTCTAATGTTTTAATTATGTGAGTACTAATATTTTAATATTCTCATGTAAAATGTTTAATAGTTTCAAATTTTTTTAAAAAATCTTACAATACTTTACCACATCAGTGTGTATCCCATTGTTGTTATTCCTTCTAGTTTTATTGTTACGCAAGTGTTCACCTGAAGACATGGTTTTCAGTGCCACGAAATCGGTAGTGATACGTTTACAAAGGACTAAATACAGCTGAAGCGATTTATTAATACTCAATATGACCATACGTAGCTGTGGTTGCCCTACCTACTAAATTGAAAGCACAATGATATTATTTCCGCGAATAAAAGCGATAAGGTCGTTTTAAAGCAAAATTTGCTTCTTTCGCGATAAACACGATATTCCAGCGAAATTATTAGAGAAAAGGAGCTTAAAATTTTGTTACGAGACTATGTTGATGAAGAGAAAAGAAAGAGAGAACTAAGATTCGTCAACAGGACAGAAATACCTGTTATGTTTAATATTCCGGAAAATCTCTTTGAAGCGTGACACCAAAAAGTGAAAGGCTTAAGGAGGGCTAGATGTTTTCTATGTAATTCGCCACAAATATCGCCGACCTGGACTCCAGGCTTCTTTCAAAATGAAATTTGCAAGGAACGTTGCTGGGATGAAGCCTGGCTGGGAATCCCAGCTCAGCCTACCTTCTCGCGATACAGTGCTAATATACTTCGAAATCTCTACTAACGTCTACTGGCTGCACGGCTGACTGCTCAAGGGATTAGTGTATTTCGGCGTCCTGGTTCATGCGAAATAAATGAAGTGACCACCATCACTAAGTACTATTGGGGAACTACAAGTTGGCACGCGGATTCCATAGTTGTGATCGGTAGCAGTCGACAAAAGCCGGGGGACTTAGTGCCGTAGTAATTTGTAGATGGATATTCGCTGTCAACTATGCAGCGTGCTATTAGCCTTTTTTAATTACATTGTCGTCCGCTTTGTTGTTGAGCTGTAATGTTGGGGTCCGTGTTCTGTTGCGCTATTTTCATTGTGATCTTTTTAGAAAATGAGTCATGTTGCGGTTGCTGGCGTAAATGATGGCCTTCCACTCCAAAAAAGGAAGCCATTATCAGGAGCTCGAAGAAGCTAAAAAACAAATTTTTGTTGCCTGCACTGCATGTGGAGGGGGATTTGCTTTCCCCCGCAACCCACCTGGCCCACAACATCCGCTCTCGCTGCAACCCCGCTAGCAAACGCCAAGTTGTAGCTTGCGAGCGGTAACGAAGACAAGTGTTGCGGTGTAGAGCACAAATAAACAGTTTGCGAGTGAAACATTATACATTTCAGAAAGCGATATTTTCATGTGTAAATTTTGTAATGTTCGTATCGAATGAGAGGAAAGACACTGTCTCAAAACATTGCTTCAAAAAAAAGGAACATTTAGAGCAGGGGTTCTCAATCCGAAGCAAGTGTCAATGCGACACAGGAAGCGAACATCCATCACACGATGGGTAAAAACAGAACAAAAAATCCGTAAAATTTATTTTATGTAAAGTTATATATTGAATGTTTTCAACTTGAAACTCATGCCACACGACGCTATTCTCTCATTGGTCCACTCCTTTTTTTTTGTGGTTGTTAGTGTTAAGTTTCTGATGTACGGACCAAAAATAATCGTCCTCTTCCATTTGGCCCGTGTAAGCTAAGAGGTTGGACACCCCTGATTTAAGTGTTCGTTTTCCCGCGCGCTGTTCGCGAGCGGAGCGATAGAGAAGCATCCTGAACGTTGTTAGATAAAACTCTGCCAGCCACTTAACTTAGAATTTCAAAGTAGTCACGTAGATGCAGATGTAGGTACCTACGATGGTGATGGAGAAAGTGTGGCGCTGCTAGTACAACGTGCAGTATTGCTCGAGTGCATTTGGCACATGACCTGGAGCATCCCAAGTAGTGTCTGGCGTTCTGCCTCTTGACCCGCGTGCCTGATAAGAACAGGCATCTAACAGATGCTGGAAAGCAATCCATCTAAACTAAATTACATCCCCAGACTCGACAAGAACATCGCATCTCTATTGGCGGATATACAGGGTTAACATTAATAAAACCGACAAACAGCAGGGATGGATTTCTAATTGGAAATGGAGAAAAAAAGGTACTACGAATATGTCTCGAAACGGACTATGGGTGCGCATCGACAACAGATCGTCTCGGATCCATCGGATTGCAGGTGATAGGGATAGTAGCGGTTGTCATGCAGGATACACGTAATCGTACATTGACTTACACCATGTTGGTGGGACATTTGTCTGGAGCTTCTGCAAAGGTTCGTCTCACTACCCTGTAGATCCTGGTACCGACTCTGGTGTCTGCACAATCGGCCGCCTTCCTCGTCGTTCGTCTGTGTGAAGGGACTTATGAACACCCAAACGCCCAAAAAGGGGCTTGAAATGTTGCGTGCTATGGTCGGTGTCTATGAGGGTACTTGCTTTGGTACAGCCGTACTGCCTCTCGAAATTTTTCATCTGCTTGGCCTTACAGAAACACCATCTCGGCTTGTTCCCTACATGAATACCGGACCATTCTGCTGCTTACAGTACCATGCGTCAATAACATAGCCTGTCCAACACACAAGGAACACACGGCACGTGGTCAGGGGAACTTTCGTTCATCAGTGTCATCTACCGTGGTAGCGATACATTTCCGGACACATATTCATAAGACCTTTTTTCCTATATAACCAGTCAGGAATCACTCCTTGCAGTTTGTTGGTTTTACTAGTTTCCTCCCTGTATTTTGAATTTTGATTTATGGAAAGAGAGACGAGAGTTCGCTGTCGACGGGTGGCGAACGTATTGCCCCTTCCCAAATGTCAAGAGAGATTCTACATGGTTGACGTTCAATCAACTGCTGGCTTTCCCACTTCGTGGCAGGCTATCGTCAACACACAGACCGAGATATTCACTCTGCAGCGGAGTGTGCGCTGACATGAAACTTCCTGGCAGATTAAAACTGTGTGCCGGACCGAGACTCGAACTCGGGACCTTTGCCTTTAGCGGGCAAGTGCTCTACCAGCTGAGCTACCCAAGCACGATTCACGCCCCGTCCTCACAGCTTTACTTCCGCCAGTACCTCGTCTCCTACCTTCCAAACTTCACAGAAGCACTCCTGCGAACCATGCAGAACTAGCACTCCTGAAAGAAACGATATTGCGGAGACATAGCTCAGCTACAGCCTAGGGGATGTTTCATATCAGCGCACACTCCTCTGCAGAGTGAAAATGTCATTCTGGAAACAGTGCTAGTTCCGCATTGTTCGCAGGAGAGCTCCTGTAAAGTTCAGAAAGTAGGAGACGAGGTACTGGCGGAAGTAAAGCTGTGAGGACGGGGCGTGAGTCGTGCTTGGGTAGCTCAGTTGGTAGAACACTTGCCCGCGAAAGGCAAAGGTCCCGAGTTCGAGTCTCGGTGCGGTACATAGTTTTAATCTGCCGGGAACTTTCAACAGAATATTCATCGGTTTCTAGAGAAAAGTGTCACCCACTTGTGATGGCAGTAACATTCATACGCCTGATGCACAGAACTCGAATGTTCAGTCCATAAGCCCTGATGGCAGAATAGAGAGACGGCAGCTTCCTGGGACTCTTGCCTGCGCGACATTGCGAGATGAGGTGGCTTTTCAATGCAATAGTCAAAAGCGAGAGTTTTTCCTTTTTTTCTACCAACCTCTTCATCTCCGAGTAGCACTTGCAACCTAAATCTTCAGTTATTTGCAGGGTGTATTGCAATTTCTGTCTTTCTCTGAAGCTATTGCTCTCTACAGCTTCGTCTAGTGCCATGGAAGTCATTGCTTGATTTCTTAACATTCTTAACGCATGTCCCTTCCCCTTGTCAGTGTTTTCTACATATTCCTTTCCTCTCCGATTCTGCGCAGAACGTCCTCATTCCTTACCTTATCAGTCCATCTAATTTTCAACATTCGTTTGTAGCACGGCATCTCAAACGCTTCGATTCTCTTCTGTTATGGTTTTCCCACAATCCATGTTTCACTGCCATGCTATGTACATTCTCAGAAATTTCTTCCTCAAGTTAAGGCCTACTTTGACACCAGTAGACTTCTCTTGGCCAGGAATTCCCTTTTTGCCAGTGCAAGCCTGCTTATGATATCCTCCTTGATCCATCCATAGGTTATTTTGCTGCCTAGGTAGCAGAATTCCTTAACTTCATTTATCTCGACATCGTCAATCCTGATGTTAAGTTTCTCACTGGTCTCATTTGTTCTGCTTCTCATTGCTTTCGTCTTCCTTCGATTTACTCTCAGTCCATACTTTGTACCCACTAGACCGTTCATTCCATGTAGTTCTCCTTCCCTTTCACTCAGGATAGCAATGTCATCCGCCAATCTTATCATTGATATAGTTTCACCTTGAATTTTAATTCCACTCTTGAACCTTTCATTTATTTCCACCATTGCTTCTTCGATATAGAGATTGAACAGTAGGGATGAAAGAATACATCTCTGTCTCACACCCTCTTTAACCGAGCACTTTGTTCTTGGTCATCCACTCTTATTACTCTCCCTTGGCTCCTGTGCATATATTACTCGTTTCTCCCTATAGCTTACCCCTATTTTTCTCAGAATTTCGAACATCTTGCACCATTTGACACTGTCGAATGCTTTGTCCTGGTAGAAAAATCCTAGTAATGTGTCTTGATTTTTCTTTAGTCTTGCTTCCATAATCAACCGCAACGTCAGAACTGTCTGATGACTTTACCTCTCCGAAAGCAGAGTTGATCGTCATCTACCACATCCTCAATTTTCTTTTCCATTCTTCCGTATATCATGCTTCTCAGAAACTTGGATGCATGAGCTGTTAAGCAGATTGTGCAATGATTCCCGCACTTGTCACCTCTTCTAGTCTTCTGAATTGTGTGGATGATACACTCCTGGAATTTGAAATAAGAACACCGTGAATTCATTGTCCCAGGAAGGGGAAACTTTATTGACGCATTCCTGGGGTCAGATACATCACATGATCACACTGACAGAACCACAGGCACATAGACACAGGCAACAGAGCATGCACAATGTCGGCACTAGTGTAGTGTATATCCACCTTTCGCAGCAATGCAGGCTGCTATTCTCCCATGGAGACGATCGTAGAGATGCTGGATGTAGTCCTGTGGAACGGCTTGCCATGCCATTTCCACCTGGCACCTCAGTTGGACCAGCGTTCGTGCTGGACGTGCAGACCGCGTGAGACGACGCTTCATCTAGTCCCAAACATGCTCAATGGGGGACAGATCCGGAGATCTTGCTGGCCAGGGTAGTTGACTTACACCTTCTAGAGCACGTTGGGTGGCACGGGATACATGCGGACGTGCATTGTCCTGTTGGAACAGCAAGTTCCCTTGCCGGTCTAGGAATGGTAGAACGATGGGTTCGATGACGGTTTGGATGTACCGTGCACTATTCTGTGTCCCCTCGACGATCACCAGTGGTGTACGGCCAGTGTAGGAGATCGCTCCCCACACCATGATGCCGGGTGTTGGCCCTGTGTGCCTCGGTCGTATGCAGTCCTGATTGTGGCGCTCACCTGCACGGCGCCAAACACGCATACGACCATCATTGGCACCAAGGCAGAAGCGACTCTCATCGCTGAAGACGACACGTCTCCATTCGTCCCTCCATTCACGCCTGTCGCGACACCACTGGAGGCGGGCTGCACGATGTTGGGGCGTGAGCGGAAGACGGCCTAACGGTGTGCGGGACCGTAGCCCAGCTTCATGGAGACGGTTGCGAATGGTCCTCGCCGATACCCCAGGAGCAACAGTGTCCCTAATTTGCTGGGAAGTGGCGGTGCGGTCCCCTACGGCACTGCGTAGGATCCTACGGTCTTGGCGTGCATCCGTGCGTCGCTGCGGTCCGGTCCCAGGTCGACGGGCACGTGCACCTTCCGCCGACCACTGGCGACAACATCGATGTACTGTGGAGACCTCACGCCCCACGTGTTGAGCAATTCGGCGGTACGTCCACCCGGCCTCCCGCATGCCCACTATACGCCCTCGCTCAAAGTCCGTCAACTGCACATACAGTTCACGTCCACGCTGTCGCGGCATGCTACCAGTGTTAAAGACTGCGATGGAGCTCCGTATGCCACGGCAAACTGGCTGACACTGACGGCGGCGGTGCACAAATGCTGCGCAGCTAGCGCCATTCGACGGCCAACACCGCGGTTCCTGGTGTGTCCGC
Organism: Schistocerca nitens; assembly: GCF_023898315.1. NCBI lineage: Eukaryota > Metazoa > Arthropoda > Insecta > Orthoptera > Acrididae > Schistocerca > Schistocerca nitens. The sequence goes on along the minus strand of NC_064614.1, from coordinate 1,186,771,458 downwards.
TGTGCCGTGCGTGTGATCATTGCTTGTACAGCCCTCTCGCAGTGTCCGGAGCAAGTATGGTGGGTCTGACACACCGGTGTCAATGTGTTCTTTTTTCCATTTCCAGGAGTGTATTTTTCCGGAAGTCACATGGTATATCGCCAGAGTCATACATTCTACAGACCATCGTGAATAATCGTTTTGTTGACACTTCTCCCAGTGATTTTAGAAATTCTGACGGAATGTTATGTATGGCTTCCGTCTTAATTGATCTTAAGTCCTTCAAAGCTCTTTTAAATTCTAACACCATTATCTCTTCTAAATCAACTCCTGTTTCTTCTTCTATCACGTAGACAAATCTACCCCCTCATAAGGGCCTTCTACATACTCTTTCCCCTTTCTGCTCTCTCCTCTGCATGTAGTACTGGAATTCCCGTTACACTATTAATACTACCATCCTTCCTGTTGATGTTCCCCTTCCTGCTTTTAATGTTACCATCTTTGCTTTTGATATCACCGAAGGTCATTTTGACTTCCTGTATGCTGAGCCAGTCTTTCCAACTATCATTTCTTTTTGTGTTTCTCCACTTTTCTCATGCAGCCATTTCGTCTTAGCTTCCCTTGTACTTCTTTCTTTCTTTCTTCTGTTACCCATCGTTTCTTCGGAGTTACCTTCTTCTACCTATGTTTTTTTTCCCAACTTCTGTGATTGCCTATTTCACAGTTGTCCATTCCTCTTCAGCTGAGCTATTCCTTATTTCTCTGTCTATAGTATTAGAGAACTTCAGGCGAATCTCGTCATTCCTTAGTACTTACGTATCCCACTTCTTTGAGTACTGGTTCTTCCTGACTGATATCTTAAACTTCAGTTTACTCTTCATCACTACTGAACTGAGTCTGTATCTGCTCCTGGGTACGCCCTACAATCCAGTATCTGATTTCTGAATCTCTATCTGATCACGATATAATCTAACTGAATTCTTCTCGTATCACCCGGCCCCTTTTTCAAGCATACCTTCTGCTCATGCGATTTTTGAACAGAGTTTTCGCTATTACTAGCTGAAATTTATTACAATACTCAGTCTTTCTCCTCACTCATTCCTTGTCCCAAGCATCTTTCAAAAATACAACGAATACATTTGAGTTACCTGGCGGATGACCCACGTATAAAGATAAATATTTTTTTACAAAATAGAAAGCTCAGTCATTCATTTTCGTGTCCGATCAGGATTTCCTGAATGTAGCAACTTTGATGGCTATTTTATTTGCCTCGATCAATTCCCATGTTGTGTTAGGTAGAGAGTGTATTATCAAATGCCCTGGATCTCGTCTCCGTCAACTGAAAGGCTGCTCTATGTTTGCATGGTTTTGCAAGAGGAAGGGTCCATCCTAGGACGACTCAGTGATCTTCAAACAGGTTAGGGCAGATCGTTCCCTGGTTCTCTCTTCCTCTCAAGGATATCCAACGTGAGCTTACTCTTTCATCTAATGACGCAGTTCGAGTCCGGTATACCTCGAGTGGCTGAGTCTTAATAATCCAGCTCTTTGTAGATTTCACTCGACTGACTACAGCCTTGCTATCGTGAAATTAACTGACGGTGATCATTGATTTACTTTGCCCTCTCCGCAACGGCAGCGGCGGCCGTTGTGACAATACAGGGAACTATACCAACAACCGGATGTAATTTCTTGACTGAAGTTGGTTTCGTACATCACGACAGGATTCGAAAGCGTTCATTGACTGTACTCTACGGTCCAGTTCACACAGAGATAGTATGACGGGTACGCATTGCTTCGCGGTTCGCGCCATGTCCGTTTGTCACAGCGAAGGGACGCGTGGCGGAGACATCCAAGTGGCACGCTGATGTTTTCATAAACTTGATGTAACCCGACTTGCCTCAGGAAAAGTTTTATGTAGGTGAAACAAAGCTACATTCGTCTCTGTAGATAGTTACGCAGTGAAGCTCTTACTTTTCATGTTGTCCACTACGATGTCTTTCTCATTCGTTTTTTGGGAAAAAATCTCTGAAAAACCAAATCTTACAGCCTGAAATCACAGTTTATAGAGTGCTGATCTTATTTTCGTTATTGATCATGGCTGCTGTGATATTTTCCAAATAAGAAAACCACCGGGCATATCTTGAAAAGTGGGTTTTAGAACATAGGTTGCTGCATACAAACTATAGATAATAAATCGAAATTCTTTTAGCAGTGGAAGGAGAGCGATACCTATTTCCAGTTCCGAGTGTAATGTGTTGTCATTTTGTGTAAAGTGCTGGTGGGGAAAGCTATTTTTTGATTGCGTGCAAGTGGATACGTCTTAATGTCTTCTCAAGTCCAAGGTGGTTAACAGACATTTTACATATATATTAATTTTGGCCCTGTAATACCACTAATGTTAGGTGCGGATCGTGTCAAATTAACTAGAAATTCTGCTGTGACATAACAAGAATGCACAAATTGATATAACTGAGAATTTGGGATTTTTTTCTAAAATGATAGCACATCTTCTCCCTTTCTCAAATGGCTCAAAAGGCTCTGAGCACTATGGGACTTAACATCTATGGTCATCAGTCCCCTAGAACTTAGAACTACCTAAACCTAACAAACCTAAGGACATCACACAACACCCTCTCCCTTTTTCATTCTACATCTAATTTATCACTGTTTTCAGGGATCAAGTGATCCACAACAAGCAAGTTCAATTACTTTCTACTCTCAACAAAATAATCAACATTTAGACATTGAAAATGTAGTTATTAAAAATTTATATATGAGAAACAATTAAATCTTCATCAGTGAAATTTACATCTACGTCGTCGTAGCTGTTCAATGGACTAAGCTGATAGCCGGCCGCAGTGGTCTAGCGGTTCTGGCGCTGCAGTCCGGAACCGCAGGACTGCTACGGTCGCAGGTTCGAATCCTGCCGCGGGCATGGGTGAGTGTGATGTCCTTAGGTTAGTTAGGTTTAAGTAGTTCTAAGTTCTAGGGGACTTATGACCTAAGATGTTGAGTCCCATAGTGCTCAGAGCCATTTGAACCATTTGACTAAGCTGATGGAGAATGAAATTTTATCTTTTTTATTAACCAGACTCTCATGTACTCAATGGCTGGTATGTTAATATGTAACTCTTGAAATTCTATATTCAAAGTGTACACAGGATGGAGTGAGCAAACTCTCAACATTTAATGTCGCCTAATGCGCGCTGGTACATTACCAATCTGTAACTGCAGCGGCGTTGTCACCATGCTGGATTTGAAATGGTAATTCCCTGCTCTGGCCTTGACTGAATCCCTCAGTCTCAACTTTCCTGCGTTCTGTAGAACATTACATTTTCGATAGTCGAAATAATGGCTATTGCACACTAGCTAAGGGATGGAGCGACGTGCACATTGTTCTGCCCGCAAAAATTCCCGCAGGAATATGAACTACCGCTTTACAACTGTCACCACGATACGTGAAGCGTACCGCCCTCACTTCGCAGACGTAAAGGTCTCAATGTCTTCGGTATTTTTCCATACATAGGTGTGGCCTGCTGCAAGACGAGAGAACTCTGTTAATTTAATTCTCAAAAATGCTTTTATATGACGTGACTGTCCCCACCGTGTCTCTTCTACGTCACACAGTATGGTTTCAGCCAACCGCTTCCTCGTTATAGGTGAATTTTTCTTGCTGGGTGTCCGCTGGCCTTGTTAATGCTGTCCAGCCACTTACCCGCAGTCTCGGCTGTGTTTATTTAAAAGTTATTATATTGTTCTCGCCTTATTTCTTTTTGTACTGCAGCTGGGCCTTCTTTTGTTATTGTCAATTGGGGTTTCCCAACGCCATTAGGCATGAGCACAGTCTGCCTCCAAACTGCGTTTACTTTATCTCATTTACACATGCCCCTGTCGATATTGTTTTGTTATTCGGTACATGAGATTATTACAATTGCTTCCTATTAACAATGTAGGGTTGTTTTCTGGGGATTTTTATTCTGTATCGTAATTATGAAGCTCAATTAAGGTCCGAAAAATGCGGACACCTTACACGAGTAAAGAATTAATACAAACGGAGGTGAGAAAAGTCATGACATACTTCCTAATATCGTGCCGGACCTCCTTTCGCCAGGAGTGGTGCAGCCACTCCACGTGGCATGAACTCAACAAGTCGTTAGAAGTCCCCTGCAGAAATACTGAACCATGCTGCCTCTGCAGCCGTCCGTAACTGCTGAAGTGTTGCCGCTGCTGGATTTTGTGCATCAACTGACCTCTCGATTATGTCCCATAAATGACTGATGAGATTCATGTTGAGCCATCTGTATGTCCAAACCACTCAAATTCTCCATAATGTTCAGGAAACCAACTGCGAACAACTGTGCCCTGGCCACATGGCCACTGTTATGCAAAAATATTCCATCGCTGTTTGGGAACGGGAGTTCCATGAATGGCTGGAATTGGTCTGCAGTAGCCGAATATATTTTCAGTCAATCATCGGTTCAGCTGGACCAGAGGATCCAGTCCATTCCATGTAAACACAGCCCGCACCATTATGGAGCCACCATCAGCTTACACAACGCCTTATTGAGGAACTGGGTGTACAGCTGCGTGAGGTATGCGCCGTTCTCGAACCTTACCATCAGATTTTATCGACGGAAATCGGTACTGATCTGGCCAGACCACGATTTTCCGGTCGTCTAAGATCCAACGATATGGTCACGAGCCCAGGAGGGGGGATGCAAGCGATGTCGAGCTGTTTGCAAGGGCACTCGCGCCGGTCGTCTGCTGCCACAACCCATTAACGCCTATGTGTGCAGTCCTAAAGCACTGAATGCACACCGATCAGCGCAATGGCGCGAAACGGCATCGAGAAGGCGCTGACCCATGCGCCAGTTGAAAGAGTGGGCAGCGCCACACCTCCAAGGTGACAAGAGTTCAGCGCCATGCCAACGCTGATTTAACCAGCCGTCCATTGCTGGTCGGCCCATTTCGGTCGCAGACTTCGAGAGCATCAATACTGGGTAAGAAGCAGATCACACTTAGCTGCGTTCTGCGAGTAGTAACGGATTGTCAGGGTGATTACAATTAAAGTTAAACTTTCAAACCTCTGTAGAAATGACACCACTGTTCATAATGACGTCAAATTGCAACGGAATATTATCGGAGAAGGGGGAAACCGTATGACAGAAGAAAAGTAAATAGTCACAAAATGTAGCAACAGATGGCGCTGTAAGCATCATATTTTAATAGTGGTTGACTACAAATGACAAATGAATCATACAACAATGTCTAAGGTGTGCGTTTGATACTAAACAAACTGTACTACCGAATGTGCATGGGTGTACAGGTGCGATACTGTAGGTTACGTAAGCCCATCCACGGCAAGGTCGTATCACATCGCTTGGGAAAAATCAGTTTTTAATTGTCCTTAGGCCAAAAACCACATGAAAAGAATCAATCACATCAGATTTTAACTCTCCTGAGGCCAAAATCCGCATACAAAGCATCAATCAAAATCAAATTGGAATATTACTTTCCATGTGACTGGCGCAAAACATGTTCAATAAGCTGTCCACAGTTTTCTGCACCAAGTTGAAATCGAGAAACAGCATGTTCCACATCAGATCGAAGCGTTTCCGGGATGACGTTCAGAATGTGTTGCGCAATGCTTCACTTCAATGAAACTAAGTTTGCAGTCGGATCACTGAACACATCTTTCAGACAGCCACACAGCCAGAAGTCACGTGGGTTAAGATCAGGTGATCGAGACGGCCACGCTGTAGGAAGATGGCGGCTGATAATTCTAGCATTTCCGATACGGCGCTTCAGCAGCTGCTCAACTGGATTTGCAATTTGCGGAGGTGCGCCATCTTGATAAAAATGATCCAACCCACACATCCACGCTGTTGGAGAGCTGGAATGACGTTGTTGCCCAAAAGACACTCATAGCGCTTACCAGTGTCAGTACAGGTAACAGGATCGGAAGCACCTGTCTCTTCGAAAAAATATGGCCCTATGATAAATGATGCCGTAAACCCGCACCACACAGTGACCTTTTCAGGATGAAGTAGTACTAGTTGATTTGCGTGTGGATTTTCCAATGACCATATTCGACAGTTCTGTGTATTGACATATCCTGTCAGATGGAAGTGGGCTTCGTCTGTCCACAAAATCTTCCACGGTCGATAATTGTCCACCTCCATGCGAGAAAGAAATTATAAAGGAAAGGTCTCTTTTGCTGGGAGGTCACCACGAAGCAATTCGTGCACAAGGGTAATTTTGAATGGATAGCAAAGAAGGACGTCACGGGTATGTCCAACGTTCGGGCAACTCTCCGTGCATTACACGTTTGCACACCACCACTCGTCTCCTCCTGCATTGCTGTGGATACTGCTTCCACTGACGTCGAATCAATTCGTTTCCTCCCTCTACCAGGTTGCACACCAAAAGAACCCGTCTTTTCGAATTTCCGTATCATTTTTTCCAGGCGCACGGCAGTCATCGGACCAACGCCTTTTTTCAAACCTTTCAGTGTCCGGTACCTCTGCAGAGCGACGCGTGCACAGTCATCATTCTTGTAACACAGCTTTACAAGCAGAGCCCGATTTTGCGTTGAGACAGTCATGGTGAACGTCGCAGGCGCGAAAGGAAAAAGAGCTGTGTACCCGGCGTGTTTATACCAACTTCAAAAATGGTTCAAATGGCTCTGAGCACTATGGGACTTAATATCTGAGGTCATCAGTCCCCTAGGCTTAGAACTACTTAAACCGAACTGACGTAAGGACATCGCACACATCCGTTCCCGAGGCAGGATTCGAACCTCCGACCGTCGCAGCAGCGCGGTTCCAGACTGAAGCGTCTAGAACCGCTCGGCCACCGCGGCCCGCTATATACCAACTTCAATGGGTCTTGCGCATACAGGTGTTTTCATTTACATATTCTGCCACATAAAGTGCCATCTATTGATCAATTTTCACACAATTTTTTTTATGCCATATGTTTCTCCCTTCTCCGACAATATTCCGCAGCAATTTGACGTCATTCTGACCAGTGGTGTTATTTCTACAGCGTTTCTAAAGTTTAAGTTTAATTATAATCACCCTCCACTTCTATGTAGGAGGCACAGGAAGCACAAGAATCAAGAGAAGTGTCTCACAAATGATTTTTGATTTTTGCCACCAACCGTCAGAACTTCTGTTTTTCCTTGTTTCTGTCGGTGCTGACTCCCACATTAGCCGACACAGCAATGTGAGTGGCTCAAAGACTTTTTAAGTTGCAGAACGCAGTGTGTTACCCCCGACGGCAAGTGTTCATCAGAGACAGGGGTATCGTCAGGAGAGCCCCAATGAAGTGTGATAGCACCACTATTATTTTCTATATACGTAAATGATCTGAGGGACAGGTTGGGTGGCCGTCTACAGTTGTCTGCTGATAATGCTGTGGTATACCGGCAGGAGTCGAAGTTGAGTGACTGCAGCATGATATATGACTTAGCCTAATTTTTTAGTTGGTGTGATGAATAGCTGCTGACTTTAAATGTAGATAAATGTGAGTTAACGCACTCGAGTAGGAAGAATAAACCCGCAATGTTTGGATACAGTAATAGTGGTGTCCTGCTTGACACAGCCAAGTCGTTTCAATATCTGGGCATAACGTTACAAAGCGATACAATATGGAATCAGCATGTTAGGATTGCGGTAGGGAAGGCGAATGATCGACGTTCATTGAGAGAATTTTGGGAAAGTGTGATTCATCTGTGAAGGAGACAGGATGTGGACGTTAGTACGTCCTGTTTTTGACTACTGCTCAAGTGTTTGGGATCCATACCTGGTCGGATTGAAGGTGGTGGACTGCTAGATATGTTACCAGTAGGTTCTAGCAACATGTAAGTGTTACAGAGATGCTTTTGTAACTCAGATGGGCATCTCTCAAGAGAAGGCGGCATTCTTTTCGAGTTACAGTACTGAGAAAATTTAGAGCACATGCGTTCGAAGCTGACTACAGATCCATTTTGCTGCAGCCAACATATGCATCGTGTAAAGGCCACAAAGCTAAAATACGAGAAATTAGGGATCAGGCAGAGGCACATAGACTTTTTCTCTCGCTCTGTCTGCTGATGGAACAGGAAAGGAAATGACTAGTAACTCTGCCATGCACCGTGCAGTGCCTTGCGGAATTTGTATGTAGATGCAGACGAAGAACGTGCCACATCGAGTCAGGCAAGAGCAGTGGAGGCAAGTTGCCGTGTTCCGTTATCTTGCTGAAAGATATCGTTATCGGATTCGCAAAGACAGCCCAGAACAAATCAGAGAGGTGACGCCTGAAGTTCAAAACAGTCTAAGTGAAACAACAGTGATCATGCTGTGTAGTCAACGATACACCCTAGCATCACACCATCTCTCAGTTCTCCATTTACGTGATAACATCATTCAAATATGGTAAAACACGTTCACCTCGAGCCCCCACTCACTAGTAGACACGTCGTAATGCTGTACACAGAGGCAAAACTCTTCTGGAAATGCAACACGATACCTCTTTCTTATCCAGTATTGCTGAGCGTGCCGCTACGTGCTGTCGCATTAAGGGAACCCGTAACAATGGTCGTCGTGTTGATAGTCCGTGGCGTAGTCCATGCAGAGGACTATGGCCAGTAGACACACAGAAGGCAGGACAATCATGGGGAGGGTGGTACTGGTGAGGGTTGAAGGAAGGTGCTGTACAGGAAATGTCGAGTGCTGCAGGGGAAGTGTCCTTAAGAACTGAAACCTGCTTTTATATTTTTTGTAAATATTAAGTGGTGGACTTATCGAACAGACAGCGTCAGGATGCTTCCACTAGTTCCTGCATTAAGAATCCCTGAAGATCCATTTAGAGCAGAGACAGGCTTCGTTCACCTGACATTCTTGGAATCGATATTTTATTATGATATTTTCTATATTGCTGCATCCACGCCTTCACATTTTACAGTTGTACGTAAGTTAAATTTCCTTATTTAATTATTGCTTATCTACAAACATCCTTTACATTTCTTATAGTTCTCAGTACAAAAATTATTTCAAGTATCGTTTGGCGTTTGATTCACGATAAATTTAGATGTATTAGAAGTAAAAAATGTAGACAGGAAGTAGTAAGAAGTAATCCATTAATTGAAAATATTAACAATAGTTGTAACTTCCCCATATAAAACATTTAAATTAGTCCTGGTCTTTAGTTAATGTCTTCATATTAGTGTACCTATTTCGTAATAGTTCTTTCCGACTTGTTTAAGGTTCAAATGTTCAAACTAGTAACTACATGATTACAAAATTGAAACATGCATTTTAGTTTAGTGATTGTATTATAAGATACACATGTGCTGGAAAAATCTAACCGATTCTTCCTTTTTTTGCTGTCTAGTGTTGTGCCCCGTATGTGTAAAAAAAGATGTTTCACTACAGAATGGTTTTCGCTTCTTTGTTCCAGTTCAGACTGAGTTGTTTCCCCTTTCTCACTTCGTTGTTGTATTGAGTTTTGCGCCAGAGAACGAAATACACTCCTGGAAATTAAAATAAGAACACCGTGAATTCATTGTCCCAGGAAGGGGAAACTTCATTGACACATTCCTGGGGTCAGATACATCACATTATCACACTGACAGAACCACAGGCACATAGACACAGGCAACAGAGCATGCACAATGTCGGCACTAGTACAGTGTATATCCACCTTTCGCAGCAATGCAGGCTGCTATTCTCCCATGGAGACGATCGTAGAGATGCTGGATGTAGTCCTGTGGAACGGCTTGCCATGCCATTTCCACCTGGCGCCTCAGTTGGACCAGCGTTCGTGCCGGACGTGCAGACCGCGTGAGACGACGCTTCATCCAGTCCCAAACATGCTCAATGGGGGACAGATCCGGAGATCTTGCTGGCCAGGGTAGTTGACTTACACCTTCTAGAGCACGTTGGGTGGCACGGGATACATGCGGACGTGCATTGTCCTGTTGGAACAGCAAGTTCCCTTGCCGGTCTAGGAATGGTAGAACGATGGGTTCGATGACGGTTTGGATGTACCGTGCACTATTCAGTGTCCCCTCGACGATCACCAGTGGTGTACGGCCAGTGTAGGAGATCGCTCCCCACAGCATGATGCCGGGTGTTGGCCCTGTGTGCCTCGGTCGTATGCAGTCCTCATTGTGGCGCTCACCTGCACGGCGCCAAACACGCATACGACCATCATTGGCACCAAGGCAGAAGCGACTCTCATCGCTGAAGACGACACGTCTCCATTCGTCCCTCCATTCACGCCTGTCGCGACACCACTGGAGGCGGGCTGCACGATGTTGGGGTGTGAGCGGAAGACGGCCTAACGGTGTGCGGGACCGTAGCCCAGCTTCATGGAGACGGTTGCGAATGGTCCTCGCCGATACCCCAGGAGCATCAGTGTCCCTAATTTGCTGGGAAGTGGCGGTGCGGTCCCCTACGGCACTGCGTAGGATCCTACGGTCTTGGCGTGCATCCGTGCGTCGCTGCGGTCCGGTCCCAGGTCGACGGGCACGTGCACCTTCCGCCGACCACTGGCGACAACATCGATGTACTGTGGAGACCTCACGCCCCACGTGTTGAGCAATTCGGCGGTACGTCCACCCGACCTCCCGCATGCCCACTATACGCCCTCGCTCAAAGTCCGTCAACTGCACATACGGTTCACGTCCACGCTGTCGCGGCATGCTACCAGTGTTAAAGACTGCGATGGAGCTCCGTATGCCACGGCAAACTGGCTGACACTGACGGCGGCGGTGCACAAATGCTGCGCAGCTAGCGCCATTCGACGGCCAACACCGCGGTTCCTGGTGTGTCCGCTGTGCCGTGCGTGTGATCATTGCTTGTACAGCCCTCTCGCAGTGTCCGGAGCAAGTATGGTGGGTCTGACACACCGGTGTCAATGTGTTCTTTTTTCCATTTCCAGGAGTGTAAATGTCTATCTCTGTGCATACACGGGGAAAGCGGATAAATAAAAATAAATTCAAAACTGAAATGGATTATGTGGTCGGAAACCGGGAAAAATGCACTGAGTAACAGTTCGGTTTGTACCACAAGAAGCATTATTGAAGAAGTTGCTTCTCGTAACTAGTCGTAAAATTCTTCGTAATCTTTGAAGAGAAATCCTTGTGATACTATTATTACTTGATGGAATACAGTAACAAGCCATTTTTGTGTAGCTTTAATGTATCCCAAGAAATGTTTCGGGATGCCACCCGGAAAAAAAGAGGAAATTGTCATTGCTCATTTCATACCTTTTGCGAAACATCTGTGAGGTACAAATATTCTTTTTCTAATTTTTGGACCCTCTTAACAGATGTTTTCGTTTAGCATGTGAACAAAGCTAATTATCAATTATGGATAAACATGCAAGGATGTCTTACATTCGATTTAGAGTTTTCTTGGAACAAATGGATAAAATATATCCAGATAGGTAAGTAGCATGGGTTACCACACAGAGACATTTCTACCGTTCAGTGCGCTCCCTTTCTGTTATTTGCCCACCACCCGCTGTGAGACGTGCGTCTGGAACAGCAGATGGCGCCCGCATTCGCCACACTGACGTCACTCAGCTATAAGAAAGCTCATAAAGCAGCCGAATGGTGCTCGTTTTGGCCGACGATGGTGACCTTATGTTGTGTAGAGAGTGACCGCGCTCCCTTAGTACTCACTGGAAATGTTATGCTGCTGGGGTCAACAATTAGTCAAGTTCTAACCCGTCGCAAGTAGGATATACTATATACAAAGGGAATCGTGAATTCAGACGTGCGTACATGTACTGTATCATGAATATGTCCTGGACGACATTTAGAACTAATTTTTCGCACTCAATTTTCTTTCGGGCCTGCAGCATGTTAAATGTCTTGAAACGACATTGTAATAACAATATTGAACCAGAATGCTGCTGTAGTTGATGTTTTGTTCCTGTAGGTTATGCAGTAGCAATAAGCCTATTTCAGCTTTATGGCAGGATTTCGGCAGGCAAATACGATTTGTTAGCAGCTGCAAAATTGTAATTAATTACAATTTTGTTTGTTTGTTGCTATTTACTTCCATCTTGCATCGTGGCGCTGTCACTGTGTTATAATCTTAGTGCTGCATAAGGAACTTAAATTGCAGCCTAATTTTATTAACCATTTGATTTAATTTTCATTTATGATTGCTGTTGTTCAAAGACGTCAGCTTAAGTATTTTATCCATTGTATATGCTGTTGCAGTTTTGACGGCTACGAAGACAGCTAATCCAGCCATCCCGGGTGGTGACAGTTTGTTTATTTATTTATTTGTCTAGGTATCGTAATGTTCAATGGCGTGGTAGTATAAACTTTGTTGTGTTTTAGTAGTGCATATAACTTCTTATCTATACAATTTTTGTATTTCAGGTCCGTCTGTTAATTTAATATTTTATCAAGGTATGCACAGAGTGTATACAGTTTTCTATTTAATACACAAAGTTCGTTTCATATCCCTTTGGTGTTATATGTAAAACTGTTACTAAGTTCGTTACGTGATCAGCTTCATATTTTTCTCTTTTCAACTGGCCGAAGAATGTGGATTGGTTTGTGTAACTATTCCTTACCTACATAGCTCAACAAAATGACTTCGCTCCAAGCCCAATGAGAAAACTATACCAAAGACTTAATAAATCTAATCCTTTTAAGATCCATAGCGACAAAAATACCAACGAAAGACATACGAAATAAAAGTTAAAATACATGCCTCAAATTTACATAGGGCATATGCCCAACAAACTGAACACATTATTGAAGAAGACAACGGTTAAACTCGCGTACGTCGCAGGACACAGCCACAAAACACTAATCCATTCCGATGACGCAAAATCGTCGGGTCTACTGAAGTACGGGATACAGCCCGCCGGCTTTGACCAATGACGTCATAGGTTGCTCATAGATATTAATGACTTTAATTTCGAGCCATCGATAATAAATCGGTTGTCAGCTGCGGATAAGCGCCATCATTGTACATTAGAAAAATTGAATGTAGTTTTAAAAGAGAACGCTAGACATTGCGCAAAATTTTTTTCGTGTGCATTGGCTTAAATTGTGGTGTCACCGCCAGACACCACACTTGCTAGGTGGTAGCTTAAATCGGCCGCGGTCCATTAGTACATGTCGGACCCGCGTGTCGCCACTGTGTGATCGGAGACCGAGCGCCACCACACGGCAGGTCTCGAGAGACGTACTAGCACTCGCCCCAGTTGTACGGACGACGTTGCTAGCGACTATACTGACGAAGCCTTTCTCTCATTTGCCGAGAGACAGTTAGAATAGCCTTCAGCTAAGTCCATGGCTACGACCTAGCAAGGCGCCATTAGTTACCTCAAGATAGAGTCTCACTTCTATCGTCCAGAATGCTGTATATCAAAGGACAATATAAAAGTTAAGTGTTCTAGTAGCTACGTTCTTTTCTTTATCACATTCATTACGAATCCTGTTCCAGACTTAACGCCAGACGGCGTGAGTTGACGCGTGCCCTTTCGGCTACTTCACTGTGGACTGGCTGCCTTAACAGTCCACTACATAAATAATTGGTTGCTTGCAATTCATTCTATACTTAATTTCATTCTTAGTGAGTTTAAGATAATTTGGACTAATAGTCTTTTTATTTTAGGAAAATTTTTAGTTTTCATTTTCGTTTGTAGGTATGGATTTATCTATTGCAATGAATCTGGATGATTTAAAGGAGTTTATGAGCGGAGACATGTTGGCCACGTTTCGATTTTTACAAATGTGTCGTCTTGTTGCCGATTGTGTTCGATGTCGTGAGTGCGGAGACCATATGCGCCTGGCAAGTGTGCTCGCCGTACTCATGACTTATTCGTATGGCGCCGCAGCAAAGATCGTTTGTGGCGGTCCATTAGACGAGGAACATGGTTCGAGAAATCTAAGCTTGCCTTGAGGGATATTAAGAAAAATTACATACTGCTGGTGTTTGAGGTTTCCTGTGTGGCTGTGTGTGCATGAATGTCGTATGAGTGAGCATACAGTTGCAGATTGGTACTCTTTTTGTAGGGAAGTTTGTGGGGAGTGCATAAAGATGGGGGGGGGGGGGTTTACAGACGAAATCGACGAGTCGCATTTCGGCAAAAGGAAGTACAACTTGGGGGAACCTCCGGCAGGATTATGGGTTTGGGGGGCCGTAGTATCAGGTCAAGAAGGTGACGATGTAGTTTTTAAGGTAGTTCCCAATCGAACGAAGGAAGTGTTGGTCACATTAACTGAACATCATGTTGCAGAGGGTTCCGTAGTGATTTCAGATTATTTTCATGTAGGGATTTGGGGAATAGGGGTTATCAGCATCTTGTTGTTAATCACAATATTGAATTCAGATAATCCACTGGGGCTTGTACAAATAGCGTAGAATGTTATTGGTCAGCTATTAAATCTGTTGTAGGGAGAGGGAAACGACGGATTTCGACACTACAGAGTCACTTAGATCAATATTCATGAAGGCGTAGTGTACACGATACATACTGCCCGTCTAAGTGTTTTCTTAAGTGTGTGTGTGTGTGTGTGTATGTTTTGCGTACGTGATTTTTGTTGATGTCTTTCTAGGCGAGTTTCGGTTTTTATGCAGAGGAGTTTCCGTGTGATAAGTTCAGTTTTTTTAATTTTTTGTTTTACGGCATTTGTCTGACGTATTTCATTGTTGCATTACACCGTTGCGTATGATTTCGTCAACTGTAGTACGTAATACTAATTTTTCAGCTGTTGATCTTCTCCTTCCGTTTGCCAGCACTAGTATCAGAACGATTTTTTCGAGTCTATACTAGGCGAAAAGACCGCAACACGCAAAATTTGTATCCCGTACTTCAGTTAACGTAGAATGGTCAACTGTAGTACCGCATACTGTTACTACCTAGACGAGAGGAGCGATATATGTAAGCTTGATGTGATTTACCTATAATGGTGAATTGAAGAGCAGGATACAAATGTTATGTATGACGCTATTTTTCGTCTTCCGTAGCACTAGTATCCTACTCTTCCATTGGCATACATAGGTCAATTAAAGTACAGCATACCTATGTTATAGATGTCGTTATTTCCCATTCGCTGGTACTACTATTCTATTCTTCATTTGACCTTGAAACGCGTACGTTTCATATGTATTCATTGCCAGCGATGGCGAGGCATGACAGAATCTCTGACCAGAGAGTTATTTATCGTGGCTAGTCTGCGCTTGACCGCGCGCGAGTTTAGTTGCGTGTACCGAGTCGGCAGGAACAGTTGCGATTTGTACTCTGTCTGTAGTAGAAGTCGGATGCAGTTGTGTGTGGCGAGTCGGCAGAGGGAGTAGACAGTTGGATAGTTGTACTCAGTCAGTGCTAGTATGTAGCGAGTCGGCATGCGTCAGCGGTGTTTTCTGCCCACGAGTCTGGTCAGGAATGTGGTGGACGATATGTATATTATTGTAGTAGGTAATGAAGCAGCATTGCGCTCAGCTAATAACGTATGTTAATTGTAATTAATTTGTTCAAAAAGATGCCCCAATAATAACTTTTTATAAAATAACTCATTTAAAGAAAAAGATTCATTTCAAGCTAAATAATATTTCCTATGCATTCCCTACAAGAATCAAAATTAAATATACGCCAGCATTGCACAGAGCTGTGCCGAAAAATAAGAGCAGATATAGACGCAGTTTTACTGAGGTAAGAATGTATCAGGTTTAATTATTTCACAGGGCCGAAGGTCAGCGTTGCTGCCCTTGTATGATTTATCAGGTTTAATTATTGCTGTTGAGTTGTTACATTGAGTTCATGGTTCATTATTTAATTAATGTTATTGTGGGTTTGTGATCAATCTTCATTCCTTAACGATATTTTGTGGGGAGTTTATATTTGCGCAATTTTTATTCTTTAATTTTGCAAGGAGGTTACACTTTGCACATTTTATTATTCCGTTAATGTAGAAAAACATTATTGTGGGGAGGTTACACTTGGCGACCCTGCCAGGATCGTATTTCTTTGAGAATCTTCTGATAAGTAGTCAGATATCTGCTCTTATTTACTTAAATATAATTAGCACTTGGCGCAACGCCTTTACTAATTCTGTCACTTTCTTTCACAGATCATCGACAATTCGTTGCTCTTTGTTGTATTTGTGTTTATTGCATTTTGTATTGTCTTTGTTTCATTATTGAAGAATTGTAATTTGTGTGAAAATGCTGCGAAAAACTGTTAATAGTACATCGCGAGGTATAGTGAGTGAAATAACCGAGTTAAATAATTTGAACGATAGTACTTGTGACACACAGTGTAATGATGACAATCCTCCGTTTACTGACAATCAGTGAGTACCGACCACTAATGCTGATTTTGATACTAGTGATGAACAGACGAATACAATTGTGTCCTCTGTTAATTTAACGACAATTGATGGCGCGGGACGTTCTGTTGCAATGAGTGCTGCCCCGCTTAACGCAACCGGTTTGCAAAATTCACGTGACAAACAGACGAATTTTTATAATGAAAATGAACAGGATACTCAAAGTAGGAGAGATTTACTTGATTCCGAGGTAGTGACTAACAGTGCACGTCCGATTAGCAAACATTTTCAAGAATCACAGAATATCCAAATGGATACACAAAACGTGACAATTGCAGTTACGCCATCAAACAGTACAGAGAATAGAGTAGGTAATATTGGGTTGGATCAAATTATGGCAATATTGCTACAACATAGTGAATATTTCAAACGACACAATGAGAAAATAGACAACAATTCCAAACAGCTTAGTGAAGATTTCAAATAACAACTTAATGAAATTCCAAACAACAGAATGAAAGAAGACAACAATCACAAAAAACTTAGTGAAAATCTTAAACAACAGCTTAATGAAAATAACGAAAATCTCAAACAACAGCTCAATGAAAAATTAGACAACAATTCCTGGCAGCTTAGTGAACAGATTAGAGCCATTGCCGCACAATGTCATGATACTAAAGAACAATTACGTGAGGAAATTGAGGCTTGTGCTAGGAAAAGTAGCGAAGAAATTAGATCTGTTGCTCAAGAATTAAGGGATATGCAAACAGCTGCAACAGAATCACTTAGAGACGAAATTAATGCAGTCGGTAAACAATGCTCTGAAACGGCAACACAATTACGTGACGAGTTTAAATTAATGACAGCAGAAATTTCGAGCACAATGGATGCAAAGATAGACGCGAAATTTGACCAACAGAACAGTCAAATTGACGAACGTTTTAATCATCACCTGCAAAACAGTGATACGCGTTTCTGTAAATTTATACAAGAACAGAATAAAGTAAAGCGACAAGTCATGGAAACAATTACCGCACAGAGACAGGAAGATAAACGCAAATTGTTTGCGAAAGCAAAAACATACATAGACAACAATATTGCTACAGTATCGGACAAATTTAATACCATCAAACAGTTGAACACAGAATTACGCGATGAAATTTCCGATCTTAAATCGAAAACAGACACACACACAGTAGACTTTGAGACAGTGACAGACAGACTCGAACAATTAGAACTAACACAGCATTCCGATGTCATCAAAACTGACGTTAAGAAACTGAACGAAACCACATGTAAAATACAAAAACAAATTAATGCTTCTGACACTAAAAACGATGATCAGGTAAAAATACTGACTGAAAAATATGATGAATTGGCCAGTCGTATTGACATTATCGAAGGTAATAATGACAACAAATCAGATGATACTGCACCGATTTTGTTTAACCAAACACCTGAATTCCAAAATTTACAGCAGACAATCAATGAGATCGATTCATCTAATAACACAGTACGTAGAAAATTGTCAAGTTTACAGCAAGAGGTAACAGAGATAAAAAATATTTCAGTTAATAACACGTCACAGCATACGGCAAATTCCGAACATTTCTCACACTCACACAGCCAGTATAATTTAGGTAATCTACAGAGAGTACGTGAATTAGATTCCGAACAGTCACAGTCAAACAGATTCCCATACAATCCTGAACATGTTCCATCATACAGAGACGATAATTTTGATTACAAACATTTTCCATCAGTGAGAAAATTTAAAGTATTTAAAAATGACAGAGCACAGGTACACGCTTTGAACTGGATACGACAATTTGCATTTGTATTTTCAACAGCATTGCCTGTAATGCAGAAACTAGAATTAGCAAGGATACAACAATTTGTTTTTGAATTTTCACCGGCATTGCCTGTAACGCAAAAGCTAAAATTTATTTGTAGCGCGTAATTGACCTCAGGGGATTCATTACGCTTTAATGAGTATGTGCTGTAACGTGCACAGGGCCGCGAGCTGTAGTAGTGCTGTTTCATCTTTAGTTTTCTGCACTGCTGCCTTCTCTTCTACTATCCTTTATATCTATCAAAACAGCTCTTCAACTATCGCTCTATCTAGGATTAAGAATGTATAATGAAAACTCGATAAGACAAATTTTACCGAAAGTGACAATTTTCATTAGGCACTCCAGAACTACCAGCGTAATTTTGATATCAGATAAAATTTTTAATCATCAGTATGTGCAAAATTTTCATCAGTAGCAAACACATTTTGGTAACAATAGAGGTTTTTCTCCGCAATAGCATCAAAGCCAGCCGGTTAGCATACCTAACCAACAATGCAGTCTACAAGGTCAACCAAACTTTAATGTTTCGCCGCATGCACGTATAGTCTCAGCTCTAACAAATAGTAACGCACAGCAGCAAGGAAATAACTACGTGCAGAAAACACAGTACTTCAATTCCTATCGCAATGCGCCGTATAGCAATGACTACCACGACAGACGTAAAAACAATGAGCACAATTTTCAGCGTACGTTTAATAACAGTCGGTCTTACCAACAGCAAAATCACCGCAAGAACATATTCTCATGAATGAACCCGATAGTAGGTATCATCCAGAACGTAATATGTCTGGAAGAAACAACAGAACAGTTCAAATAGTCGAAATGCCACAGCATCCTCCCGAAAATAACAACACGTCAGATAGAATTTGACTAGATACTGTACAGGTCGCATCTTCCAGTAACACAACCACTACTTTTGACACGCAGAATGTTGTTCACGAAAATATTACTTTTGACGATATCCGAGACACTCTTTTGCAGGAAAGACCAGTTGTTCAGAAAACCATTTCACATCCTGTCATCGAAATTAAAATTGGTTCATCGAAATTTTCAGCAGTAATCGATTCTGGATCACCTATGTCAGTTATAAATGAAGAAACTTTCAACGAGTGTAACAAAGAGAATACCTATCCTACATTACCATTAGGCAAAACGAAAGTGAAAGGAGCAGTATCGAGTAAAGGAGTAGACGTTAAATTACAGACGCATTTATCATTTTGCATTGCAGGTCACACATTTCACTCAAATTTTTGGATTGTTTCTTTTATTGACAACAGACGTTTTTTAGGTACTAATTTTCTGGTACAACACGACGCAGTTATTGATTTTCAAAATTCCTATTTAATGTTAAAGGATGAAAATGTACAACTGGCTTTAGAATTTCAGCACTCTTTATCTGCGGAAGAACAAACAATTAATTGTACTGAGGTCATTTCTGTATCACGTAGCATAGACTGTAATTCCACATTGTTCACGGATACGTACGTACATAACTATAATACTCCAGACGAAGCTGACTACGACGTTATGCAGATGATTTCTGATAAAGTTAAACAAAGCAGTGCAAATACAGACGACGAACGCACGCAACTACACAAAATTCTTTTACAGCAAGCTCCAGTTGTCGACAACATTCCTGGTACTATGTCCGGTTTTATGTATGAATTTCAAGTCAAACAGCATGACAAATTTAAAGCAAAGCATTATCCCATTCCATATATTCATAGAGAACAAGTTAAGAAAGAATTGCAAGCTATGCTTGACCAAGGAATTATTGAACCGGCAGTTAGTCCGTACATAAACCCGCTCCATATTGTTAAGAAAAAAGATGGCTCACTTCGCCTCGTACTTGATTCGCGTCACATCAATGACATTATTATTAATGAAACAGATCGCCCACAGACACTAGAAGAACTTCTACAGAAATTTCATGGTACTGCTATTTATTCTATTCTACATTAGATCTGAAATCGGGATTTTGGCAAATTCAGCTCCATCCGAACTACAGAAAGTACACAGCTTTTCTCTGTTTTGGTGACTGTTGTCAATTTTGTAAATTACCGTTCGGCTTAACAGTTTCTTCAGCAGCTTTTATTGGCGGTTTGAACACAATACTTCCGACAGAACTTAAAGACAGAATCACAACGTACGTAGACGACATTCTTATTGCAGAAGCTAACTGGTCTGAACACAATCAGATTCTTGAACAACTGTTGCAGACTTTTCGTGCACAAGGACTCACAGTTAATCTCAGTAAATCGCACTTTGGTAAAACTTCTATAAAATTTCTTGGACACGTAATTTCAGCAGAAGGCATTACGCCTGACCCGGAAAAACTTCAAGCTCTACGTGACATTACTGTCCCGACGACAAAAAAACAACTACGCAGCTTTTTGGGTTTAATTAACTTTTTTCGTAAATTTATTCATTACTCTGCTTTAGACACCCCTAGATTATGCCAATCGACAGGGAAAAACACTATTTGGTCCTGGGATAAGCAAGCACATTCTGAATTTATGAACCTGAAACGTGCTTTGTTGAATGCACCACTTTTATCGCACCCAGATCTTACCAGAAACTTTTCCATTGCCACATGGACACGTATGTTACGAGCTAGAAACATTTCTCCGATATATATGTCCAGGTACCATGCTTCCTCGAACCCTTGTGAACGAATAATGAAAGAAATTGGTACACTGTGTAGAATATACTGCCATAAAAGACATATTGATTGGGACACACACATACACTCATTCCAGGTTGTAATTAATTCCATACCAAATGAATCCACTATGCTATCTCCGTCTGTTGTACTGAAAAATGTTGAACCACCTAACAAAATTAAAGAATTAGTAACATTTCCTACATCTCGTCGACTACGACACCATGAAATAATTGACATAGCGCTGAACATCATCAAACGTGCCGCAGAGCGCCGGAGAAGACAACAAAAACAGGTTTGTATACGCCGTGGCCTTCACGTTGGACAGAAGATATTAGTACGTACACACTATTTATCTAACAAAATAAAAGGTAGGTGCAGTAAATTTGAACTTCCATACGCAGGTCCATATCGGATTCGCAGCATTCCTCACCCCCAATGTTGTACACGTCGAAACTTTGAGAACCAGAAAATCGAAAGGAAACCACCACGTCTCCAACATCAAACCCTTTATTGAATGAACATACTTTATGATTTATCACACTGTAATGCCATTTCCTATTTTTTTATGACCACTTATGCAATTATATTCACATGAACACATACTGCTGATTATCGTATTTTTTTCTTGGCAAGTGCCCGGCAAGGTAAGGTTAGCAGGTCGCTTTTCTTGTTGTTACACATTAGACCGTGCACATTTTTCCAAATAAACTTACACTTTTTATGACCACTTACGCAAATATATTTATGTGACTACTTACTGATGATTGTCGTATTTTTCTTGGCAAGTGCCCGGCAAGGTAAGGTTAGCAGGTCGCTTTTCTTGTCGTTACACATCAGACCGTGCACATTTTCCATTTTTTATGTATATATGATTGTTTTCCTGTTTGTTTGTATGCATTATGAAATAGTTAAGACATAGCAAACACCAGTTGACTTTGACATTTTTGCCCTACGATATCTCAACATCGTGGCTATTTTTACATTTTTTGCTGCTGCATTATGATATTCTGTGTACATTTTTGCATCTGAACACTGTCTATATTTTTTGACATAATACGTTTTCTGTCATGCTATGCTGTATGCTTAATTATATCACTATAAACCATTTTTTATCTAATGGGTATATGAATTAAATGCAAGACATTAATCTTTGTTCATCGTTTTCAGAAAGAAATAACGTGTAAAGGAAATAAATTAAACAGAAATGGGAATTTCACCTACGGAATAAAGGAAAGAAGATGCAAAAACCTTATGAGGAAGAGTAAATGGATCAGAATTAACAAGCATTAACAAGAATATACTATACACATCGTAGAATAGCAGTCTTAACTAATTTTTTCTTTCAGAATACGAAGCGATTGTTGCAGGCTGTCAGACAGAACTTCACATCTTAGTTTTAGTGAGGAAATATGCTAGAAATAAGGAATAGTTGTGTAATGAATAATGAAGTGATTTTTTTTGCAGATGATAATGAATGGTGATGAATAATGATGAAGAATTTGCAGCTATGAATAATGAAGTTTTTCTTTACAGGTGATGATGATAATGGAGTTATGATAATGAAGTGATGGATAATGAAGTTTTTTCTTTACAGATGGGGATGATGTTGAAGTTTATGTATTTATGCTCTGTAGTTATTTAAGTATTTGTTGCAGTTCGTTTTGACAGTATGTGTTGTATTGCATAGTATGATGACTGAAGGTTTTGGAAAGGACAGCTAGGGAACACATTTTATACACATTTCACTACCTGTTAATTCGAAGTTCACTACTTCTCAGCATAAAATGCGTTTCTTCTTTCAGTCTAATAATTCATTTTTGTATATTTTGCATTAGAAATTATTCATGAAATTAATGTACTATGAGCAGTTGTTCATTAAAACCATGTCATTTATGAATGTGATCACATATACTCTGTTTCATAATCTTGATACAGCTGACTCATGACGAATGACGTTACACATCTTCATTTGCAGTAATAACTCAAAAGCAACTATTGGTATTAATTATCGAACCCAACGCAATGCATTGCTAGCACAAAAAAATGCTTTGTAACTGGAAAATGAATGCCACTGATTAATGTACTAAGATGAACTATGAGGACAATGTTTACTATAGTTAGATTAATTGTGCCATTTATTAACTCATTTTCAATGATGACTTCTGATGGTTTGTAATTAGGGAATGAGTGCCAATGTTCTCTGTAAATGACTTGTGATGGTTTGTAATTAGTCAATGAGTGCCAATGTTCTCTGTAAATGATTTCTGATGGTTTGTAATTAGACAATGAGTGCCAATGTTCTCTATAAATGATTTCTGATGGTTTGTAATTAGGGAATGAGTGCCAATGTTCTCTGTAAATGACTTGTGATGGTTTGTAATTAGGCAATGAATGCCAATGTTCTCTGTAAATGATTTCTGATGGTAACTAGGCAATGAGTGCCAGTGTTCTCAGTAAATGACTTGTGATGGTTTGTAATTAGGCAATGAATGCCAATGTTCTCTGTAAATGATTTCTGATGGTTTGTAACTAGGCAATGAATGCCAATGTTCTCTATAAATGATTTCTGATGGTTTGTAATTAGGCAATGAGTGTCAATGTTCTCTGTAAATGATTTATGATGGTTTGTAATTAGGGAATGAATGCCAATGTTCTCTATAAATGACTTGTGATGGTTTGTAATTAGTCAATGAGTGCCAATATTCTCTGTAAATGACTTGTGATGGTTTGTAATTAGTCAATGAGTGCCAATGTTCTCTGTAAATGATTTCTGATGGTTTGTAATTAGTCAATGAGTGCCAATGTTCTCTATAAATGATTTTTGATGGTTTGTAATTAGGCAATGAGTGCCAATGTTCTCTGTAAATGACTTGTGATGGTTTGTAACTAGTCAATGATTGCCAATGTTCTCTGTAAATGACTTGTGATGGTTTGTAATTAGTCAATGAATGCCAATGTTCTCTGTAACTGACTTTTGATGATTTGTAATTAGTCAATGAGTGCCAATGTTCTGTGTAAATGATTTCTGATGGTTTGTAATTAGGCAATGAGTGCCAATGTTCTCTGTAAATGACTTATGATGGTTTGTAATTAGGGAATGAGTGCCAATGTTCTCTGTAAAGTTACTCATGAACATTATTCTGTAATATTACGTACATGGTACAGAAATGTTCAATGACTGCGCAATGAGTGCCACCCATTACTAGTGTAATTCTCAATGAAGACTACTATTGACTTAATGTCCTTCACCTTCTAACCTAATTACCTGGAATTACTGCAATATCCGTTAGTCCTGTATATCCTCATGATCATGGAGCACTATATTTGGTTTTTGCACTAATTCTACGTTGTTGTAACAGACAAGAACGTGGTGTTGACACGACATGCTGTCCACCACCATGAGCGATGAACATGCTATTGTGGTCCCACTGTTTGGTGTACCTAATGTACTGCCAAAAGGATAACATGGTATATTACTACGGCATTTCAGTGTCTTGGCTACGCTGATTAATATTTCTGGGAAAAGAACTTTAGATTGCCTCACTTGGTGTTGTGCTTCTATAGAAAGATATGGACTTTCAGTGCAGCTGCGTGCAACCTAGAGTGCTACAACCATGACGCAATCCTTCCCTTTCCTAATTCTTGTGACATAGTAAAAAAAAAAATCATTTTTGTTATCATGATTTGCATTTATGGCCTATACATTTTTTGTCATTTGCAAATGTGTTATGTACTACAATGCATGTGCACTTTTGTCATTTTCTTAACATGTTTTCCACTCATTGCATATACATTTTTTGTGATTTGCTGATATGTTCTGTACTACTGTGCGTGTGCACTTTTGCCATTTGTGAATATGTTTTGTACTCATTGTATATATTTTGTCTTTGCCTGATATGTTCTGTACTAAGTGCATGTGCACTATATTTACTTCATGTTCTACATCTATATATCTACATATTCTGTAATTGTAAAGTTAATTAGTTAAAAAAATTGCGCGTACGTTTCATATGTATTCTTTACCAGCGATGGCGAGGCATGACAGAATATCTGACCAGAGAGTTATTTATCGTTGCTAGTCTGCACTTGACCGCGCGAGTGTTCAGTTGCGAGTCGCACTCTGTCTGCAGTAGTAGTCAGTCGGCAGTTGTGTGTGGCGAGTCGGCAGAGGGAGTAGACAGTTGGATAGTTGTACTCAGTCAGTGCTAGTGTGTAGCGAGTCGGCATGCGTCCGCGGTGTGCTCTGCCCACGAGTCTGGTCAGGAATGTGGTGGACGATATGTATATTATCGTAGAAGGTAATGAAGCAGCATTGCGCTCAGCTAATAACGTATGTTAATTGTAATTAATTTGTTCAAAAAGATGCCCCAATAATAACTTTTTATAAAGTAACTCATTTAAAGAAAAAGATTCATTTCAAGCTAAATAATATTTCCTATGCATTCCCTACAAGAATCAAAATTAAATATACGCCAGCATTGCACAGAGCTGTGCCGAAAAATAAGAGCAGATATAGACGCAGTTTTACTGAGGTAAGAATGTATCAGGTTTAATTATTTCACAGGGCCGAAGGTCAGCGTTGCTGCCCTTGTATGATTTATCAGGTTTAATTATTGCTGTTGAGTTGTTACATTCAGTTCATGGTTCATTATTTAATTAATGTTATTGTGGGTTTGTGATCAATCTTCACCCCTTAACGATATTTTGTGGGGAGTTTATATTTGCGCAATTTTTATTCTTTAATTTTGCAAGGAGGTTACGCTTTGCACATTTTATTATTCCGTTAATATAGACAAACATTATTGTGGGGAGGTTACAACCTGTATCGGTCAACTAAAGACTGGGATACAAATTTCACTGCTGTCGGTTTTCTTGTCGCCGCTAGCAAGACTATAACTATCAGTCTATAGTATTAGCGTCCAAGGCAAAAAAGATTGTACCCCATACTGAAGCACGGTATACAAATTTTATGTGCGTCGTCTTCTTGCGCCTTCGCGTAGTTCAAGTGAGGTACATGTAGTGGTAGCGGAGGCTAAAGAAACAACACATACAAAATTTGTATCTCGTTCTTCAGTTGATCTATATCGTTCAACTGAAAAAGAGGATACTCATGCTAGCGAAAACGAAGAAATCGACGTACGTTAAATTTGTATCCCGCACTGCAGTTAATATATATATGACGTGAGGTATTCTATGATACTACTAGTTCTATCACTTTTTTCCCCTTTATTTTCCATAGAAGTACTAGGGCACAAACAAGCGATATCCTTAATATTAAGGCCGAAATACTTCTGGCATTGATATACGTCTAACATATTTTTTCTCTCCTGTATTCCTTTGTTTCTGAACACTCCTCTCTGCTGTTTCGTCTGTGCAGTAAATGATCTCTGGCAAATTCTGACGACATTGGTCAAAGCCGACGGGTTGTATCCCGTTCCTCAGTAGACCCCAAATTTTGGACGATACACTTGCCTAACACTTTTAAGGAAACAAATGAGCTATATATATTTCGGGTACACTACGCCTCGATGAATATTCATCTAAATGGCTCTGTAGTGTCGTTTCCTCCTCCCTACAACACTTTTTATGGCTGACCAGTAACCTTTTATGCTATTGGTACAAACCCCAGTTAATCTGACCCCAGTTGATGAAGATGTGAATTCAGTATTACGATTGAAGACAAGATGCTGAAAACCCTGTTCCCCAAATCCCTATATGAAGAAAAACTATAGGAAATACCTACAGATCCCTCGTCAACACGATCTTAAATTAATTTCTCCAACACTGTCTTCGTTCGATTAGGAACTGCTTTAAAACTACACCATCTCTTTGTGGTCCTGAAATTACAGCCCCCCAAACCTGTAGTCCCACCGCAGAATCCCCCATGTTGTACTTGGTTTTGCCAAAATGAGGATCATCGATTTTTAATATAACCCCCCTCCCCTTCGAAAGGCCCCGTGTACTTTATATGTTCCCCACAAAATTCCCTACAAAAAGGATACCAGTCTAAAACGGTACGCTCACTCACTTTCATGCACACACAACCACACAGGATACCTCAAACACCAACAGTATGTAATTTTTATTACATCCATCAAGGCCAGCTTCGATTTTTCCAACTGTGCTCATAGATGAGGACCATAGTCGATCCTTGCTAGACCTCCATATGAATAAATCGTGAGTACGACGAGCAAACACACTTATCAGCCGCATATGTTCGCCGACTCACGACATCGAATGTAATCGGCAGGCATACCAGACATTTGCAAAAATCGAATGGTTGCCACCATGTCTACGTCCAAAGACTGATTTAAGTCATGCAAATCCGTGGGAACAGATAAATCCATACGGGCAAACGAAAATGAAAAACTAAAAAATTTTATAAACGAAAAACTATTCTTCCAAATTATCTCAAACTCGCTAAGAACGAAATTAAGCACTGAATGAACTGGAAAGAACCAATTATTTAAATTAATGCAAACGAAAAATGTCTTACGCAATGTCTAGCGCTGTCTTTTAAAAACACATTCATTTATTTTAATTTACAAGATGGCGCTTATCCACAGCAGGCAAAAGATTTATTACCTATGGCTTTAAAATCTATGAGTAACCTATGACATCATTGGTCAAAGCAGACGAGTTGTATCCCGTTCTTCAGTTGACACACAAACGCAATGACAATCCGACATGTAACACTACAGTGATTTAAAATCAACGTTTTGGAAGAAACTGAAATCTGTATAGACTCTCTGACAGACCATGATGAAATATTAAATGAATATTCGGACATGATACATAATTATAGATAAAAAGTTACTGAAATCATGCAGCTCGATTCCGGATAATCGAAACAAACTAAAAACAAAGATGTACACACTACGGAAATATAACAAAGATTATAATACCACGCCATAGTTTATTACGTTACATAAACAACTAAATAAAGAAACTGTAACCACTACACCTGTGTTTACTGTGGATAAAACACTTAATCTGACATCTCTCAACAGTCATAAATTAAGTTAAATGGTTAATAAAATTAGGCTGGTATTAGGTTCGTAATGCAGCAATAAGATTATAAGACAGTGGCAGCGGCACGATGCAGGATGGATGTAAATGCCAACAAAAAATAAAACAAAATTGTTATTAGTTGGAATTTTGCACTGTTAACAAAGCGTATCTGGCTGCAGGTAGTCTGAAGATGGCTATAGATCTGAAGCAGCCCTCTTGCTACTGTATAATCTACAGCAATAAAACATAAAGTATAGCATAATTTTGGTTTTCAATACTATTATTACAAATGGTCGTTCAGTACACAATTCCAGACTTCACTAGTGAAACCTGTAAGAGGTGTACCTGTATCTACGTTCTAATCTCGCGAGCTCACATTGGTGCGCACCTGCAAAAAACAGTTCACAGTTGACATGTAGGGCCGGCCGGAGTGACCGAGCTGTTTTAGGCGCTACAATCTGGAACCGCGCGACCGCAGGTTCGAATCCTGCCTCGGGCATGGATGTTTGTGATGTCCTTAGGTTAGTTAGGTTTAAGTAGTTCTAAGTTGTAGGGGACTGATGACCTTAGAAGTTAAGTCCCATAGTGCTCAGAGCCATTTGAACCATTTTTTTGACATCTAGGTCTGGCTCACCACTGGGTTACACGTATACAAGATAAGAGTGGCATCTGTAACATATATAGAAAGAACGTGTAAACGTTGCACGGTGCGGGAAACGATGCAAATTTTTTCGACGAACAGAAGTAATTTGTAAGGTTTGTGGCTGCCGATCTGACCTAGTTGAGCGTTCAACGATTAAATGAGTATGAAATACCTGATGCCACATATATCGCTGAAGAGAGAATACAGTACATTTTCTGTGGATTAAGTAATATGAGTTTGTTTACGATTGCTGCTGGATTTATGGAATCCCAACCAGGAGCAAGAAAACAAAATGTTCAACCAAACTAAAAAACAATTTAAAACATACTTATGTGCGCGCATTTTCGGTCGGAATCGTAGATTTTTCGTGAAAACGTCGGGATAAATCTATAACAAGTATTTCACATAATATGTACGTTAATTATCAATCTCTTTAATACAGTGCTTACACAGAGCAGTATAATAGCTACAGAACAGATAAATCACAAGTTTGGACTGTCGTTGGCGTTGTATCGTTTTGAGCCTTTTTTCGTTTCCTTTATGACCCAGCCGTAGATGTTGTATTCATTCGGTACTGGACTTCTTGGGCTATTTGGATTCATCTCGACGTGAGCTTTCCTCTGACCTGCGTTATCCATAATGCGAAGCATGTTTATGAGTAGTCATAAAAGACTATGTCTTATTATTTTGTAATTATCAGCTTTAAACCAATTTTCCTTACATTTCGGGCGCGTGCAGTAGTAAGATGACGTCACAGTCAAACCAAGTACTGCGAGACAAACACGTACAGACGTGATCTACCCAATGTGGGCTCAACAACTGTTTACACGTTATTAGTCTCGTACTTATTACCGATTCAATTCTGCTGGCGTTTTATGGCAAAAGAAAGTTCGACCAAAGATACGTTTTCGCTTCAAAAACAGTGCAACTAATTTAGTGCTGTAAATGAGAGCAAGGTCCATAATTTCATTCCAGAAACGAAATGTAACGGCAGCTGACGCACGTGTTCAAAAAGTTTAAGTGCCATTGGGAAGACTGTATAGTCCAACACACAACGTATTCGAACTTTCACTGTGTTCTCCACATTGGGAAGTCTCTAACTTTATCCGGACCCATATAAAAAGGATTGGAAACTTTTAGAATCCAATAAAGTCGTTATAAGAGCCGTGGAAATACGTTTTGCAAACGTTCCCGGGCGTACAGGAGTGAATCTACTCATTGGAGAACGTTACAGCGTCATGCAGTAATTTATGCTTTTTATGTCGATAGATTATCTTATTTTCTTGTGAAATGAAATGAAACGGTCTGACTTTCCGCCTCCTGTCATAAGTATGCGTGTGCTATAATCCAAGCCATGTGACTTACAATTAAAGTCAACGAATGCAAATGATAATTAAGACCCTGCGCTGCCGACAAGCGTTGATGTACATCATCAAGGACAGTTTAAAATGTATGCCCCGACGGGGACTCGAACCCCAGATCTTCTACTTACATAGCAGACGCTCTATGCATCTGAGCCACCGAGGGCATGACGATAGTGTAGCTGCAGGGATTTATCTATTTCACGCTCCCTGTTAGACCCACATTCCCAATTTAATGTCCACACATTACATTCGCAGTGCCCCTGCCCATTACATCCATACACGCGGCAGACAATCTGCCCGTAGGAGTTCGAGCAATGCGTGTGTATCCGCACAGAAGAAGAAGGTTAGCGACCGGTTAGCCTTAACTATATGAAGATGGTAGCTGTTCTTTCGTACATGTCCGAAAGAAAAGATACGATTTTCATATAGAATGTCAAATGTTCAAACGTTTCATTTATCAACACTAGATTCTTAATGATGATGCTACATGTGTCACCGTATCTGGCAACATAAAACTTTTAATCATGTCAATAATATCGACTGACATATGTAACAACATACACGTATTTCTACGATTATTTCCGTTGCACAATTATCTCTTTGGTGTGCACCTCGAGATTCACGGTAAGTCATTACACAATAATCTGCAATAGCAATGGAAAACTGAATAGTGACGACGCGGTAGCATGCTGAATAGCTGATTAAAGTGTAACATAAAACTGTTAGTTTGCTGCCGAGTTAACTTGATGAGGCGGTGCAAAGGTCTGCTAAGGTTATAATTTCATCCTAATTTCTACATCAGGTAAGTGTATCCTCACAGGCTTCGTAAGGGTAAGGTCATCGCCTCGTACTTCACGAGTTTCAACACGTTACATTTTGTCTGCTGTGTCGATTTTCTTGCAGTGGAGTCTGTTTTACTTTCTACGACATCGTGGTCCTCTTCGCAAGTTTTCGCCTTCTATTGGTGACCAGTTGGGCCGTCGGCACTCTGGAGACCAGTAGCAGGCCTGACGTCACTGCCAGTAGCGGGTAACGATCTGGAGCACTTTTCCGAGAAGCAACGGTGTGGCGCTCTCTTTATAGGTGCTCCCCCCACCAGCGGACACTTTCTGTACGGCGATGTGGGGCAAGGACCGCGCTGGAGTTCATGCGAGGTCAGTCAGCACCCAGCCCGCCTCCTTCCTGGACGTCAGTTGGCACACAGCTTTGGTGGCGTACTGTGGGCATTGCAGGAGCGGATACAGACCTCAGCCGGTAGCCTCCGTTTCAAGAGTCGTTCTCGTATTCTACCCAGCGTTTTCAGTAGAACAATATGTTTGCTCTATTCTGCAGTGATTTTTTTCTTTTTTGAACAAATATCTCCTGTGTCTCGTCCAGATTGTTTGCATCCTACATTGAATCAACTGCTCATTTAAAATGTCTCAGGTCCGGCACAACTTGGCCATTAATTTACTGAGGCTGTTTCGACACGACAACACGAAGAACGAGGAATTCCGTCTTCGTTGTAAGGCTGAATCATTTCTGTTACTAATTATCCCAAAGAATTCATCTTTCAAACATTTTCATCTGTTGGAACCTCTATGGATAATCGAGCCATTGTGCTGCCACGATGCCGCCGTTTCTTTACGTAGACTTGTCCATCAGAAACTAATGCGACATTTCCACAACATATACAGGTTTATACCGGATGATATTATAAACTTTCAGGGATGATGGAGAATGGTAAATGTATCAATCTTAAGTAAGGGACCGTGGTTCGGTAACGATGCCCGGGTAGAAAGTTATAAGCGAAAGTCGTTCTGATACCCCTGACAGAGCAATACATGTACCGGTACTGCTCTTGCTAGGAGTGTAGGTACGCAACGTTGAGAGACGAGAAGAAGAAAGACAGTGTAGAAAAGTTGGGCTCCAATATGCATAGCTTTAGAGCTATGAACACTTGTTCATCGCCGCTGCCTACAAACACATCTATTCCACTGAACAAGTGCCCATGGCTCTTAAGGTATGCATATTAGCGCTCATATTTAACGTACATTTTTTCTTGTTTTGGTCCACACTACCTCCTCCATAAATATGGAACCAAAGAGCTTACAATAGAAGAGATGTGTTTCGCAGTATCTAACATGAAAAAGTTCCCATAATTCTGAAGGTATGCATTTTTGACCCCATACTTCTGACATTTTTTAGTTGTTTTGGTCCACACTACGATCTCTGGAAGCTGCCTACCCCACAATATTAGCAACAACAATATTGGTATATACACTGTCGGAGGCATCAGAAAGACTTTCGCTGATAACTTTCAACCTGATCGTTTCGGGACCAGGGCCCCTTACCTCCAACTGATGTAGCTACCGTCCATATACAGGGTGAGTCACCTAACATTATCGCTGGATATATTTCGTAAACCACGTCAAATAATGACGAATCGATTCCACATACTGAACGTGAGGAGAGGGGCTGTGTAATTGGATAATACAAACCATAAAAAAATGCACGAAAGTATGTTTTTTAACACAAACCTCCTTTTTTTAAATGGAACCCCGTTAGTTTTGTTAGCTCATCTGAACATATAAACAAATACGTAATCAGTGCCGTTTGTTGCATTGTAAAATGTTAATTACATCCGGAGATATTGTAACCTTAAGTTGACGCTTGAGTACCACTCCTCCGCTGTTCGATCGTGTGTATCGGAGAGCACCGAATCACGTAGGGATCCAAAGGGAACGGTGATGGACCTTAGGTACAGAAGAGACAGGAACAGCACATTACGTCCACATGCTAACACCTTTTTATTGGTCTTTTTCACTGACTCACATGTACATTACCATGAGGGGTGAGGTACACGTACACACGTGGTTTCCGTTTTCAATTACGGAGTAGAATAGAGTGTGTCCCGACATATCAGGCCAATAGATGTTCAATGTGGTGGCCATCATTTGCTGCACACAGTTGCAATCTCTGGCGTAATGAATGTCGTACACGCCGCAGTACATCTGGTGTAATGTCGCCGAACGCTGCCACAATGCGTTGTTTCATATCCTCTGGGGTTGTAGGGACATCACGGTACACATTCTCCTTTAACGTACCCCACAGAAAGAAGTCCAGAGGTGTAAGATCAGGAGAACGGGCTGGCCAATTTATGCGTCCTCCACGTCCTATGAAACGCCCGTCGAACATCCTGTCAAGGGTCAGCCTAGTGTTAATTGCGGAATGTGCAGGTGCACCATCATGCTGATACAATATACGTCGACGCGTTTCCAGTGGGACATTTTCGAGCAACGTTGGCAGATCATTCTGTAGAAACGCGATGTATGTTGCAGCTGTCTGGGCCCCTGCAATGAAGTGAGGACCCATGATGTGGTCGCCAATGATTCCGCACCATACATTTACAGTCCACGGTCGCTGTCGCTCTACCTGTCTGAGCCAGCGAGGATTTTCCACGGACCAGTAATGCATGTTCCGTAGATTCACTGCCCCGTGGTTTGTGAAACCCGCTTCATCGGTAAACAGGTAGAACTGCAACGCATTCTCTGTTAATGCCAATTGACAGAATTGCACTCGATGATTAAAGTCATCACCATGTAATTGCTGATGTAGCGACACATGAAACAGGCTTCAGCTGCATTTCGTCGACACTCGCCATAGATGAGTATCATCTCCGCCTTTTCATAGATCGAATACACAATGGTCACAGTTCCTGCAACACTACACTATCACAGACGTCTAGCAACACGGTGTACTACAGTTGCTCTGCCTGCGAAGACGAATGCAGAATAACAATAGCAGCAAGCGCTGCATGCGGACACTGCGACAGCTAGACCAAACCACAACAGTGCACTACAGCCACACTCGTAAACACGGTCGTCATCGTAAACATGTCCCTGCAGATGCTGCTCGCCGACCGTGGCCCGTGTTTGTTACAATTCGCAACTGAACGTCGGAGGTTTCAAGCGTCAACTTTAGGTTACAATATCTCCGGATGTAATTAACATTTTACAATGCAACAAACGGCACTGATTACGTATTTGTTTATATGTTCAGATGTGCTAACAAAACTAACGTGGTTCCATTTAAAAAATCGTAGGTTTGTGTTAAAAACATACTTCCCTGCATTTTTGTATGGTTTGTATTAAACAATTACACTAGCCCCTCTCCTCACGTTCGGTATGTGGAATCGGTTCGTCAGTATTTGATGTGGTTTACGAAATATATCCAGAGGTAACGCTAGGTGACTCACCCTGTATATATGGCGTAGAGTTCGCTCTGATGCGCAAAGCGCTGTAAACGACGACACTCTGTCTACATGAAGTCTTTATTTAGTTCGCAGGTCGTCCGGTTCCAGTGGATCATTCATTCGTCTAGGGTCACCGACTGTGGCAGGTGTAAATATTGCTCTGTATTGTTCATGACTTTCAATAGTTCCGTGGCTTTTTCATAGAAACTGTAACCTGTTCCCAAAGCAACGCTGTATGGAAATTCATTATTAGTAGGTTCTCCTTAACCCATACTAATCCTTAAAGAAAAGTTCTGCCTCCTAGAAAATATTGTAAATTTTCTGAAACAAAGAAACTTTTGACCAAATATTTAGGAGACAGTTTATATTTAGTCAGACTCGCAAACTACTTTCAATGCTACTGTAACGAAACGGAAAATATTTTCGTTCTAATTGACTGTGAGCCGTACATGGAGAACAAATTCCTGATCTCTTTTCACTAAACGTTTCATCCATAACACTCCCATATACTTCGCCACTTACCTTCCCATACGGTTAAATTAAACGAAATATTTAGACACTTTGAGGAAAGACCAGACGAAAAATTGTGTGTCCTGCATGCTAATAGCTGACGTTGGAGTGATATCTGAAGAACAAATGTGATATATTGTACACGAATTAAGCATATCCGGAAGTTTCTTGAGCAAGATGGGTGCGAAATGTGTTGCATGCTGACCAGGGCGCATCACACAATAGTATCTGAGCCATATTTGAAAATTATAAAAAAACAGTATTTAGCCGTAGGTTTTCAGTAAGTAATCAATTGGTTAAATGAATGAGTGGTGTCTGTTCTTTCGGACGCTTTCATATAACTGACTCGCCTGGATGGGCAACGGATCCACCTTCTTCAGTGCGGATGCACTAATACGTCCTACCTCCTGCGGGAATCTCAGACTAGCGAACATGGAGAACTTTGACAAGTAGCGGATAAACAGCGCTCGTTGGGAACGTGAGTCGGCCAGGAGGCGTGCCGAGGTAGTCCGTGCAGTTGTGATGAACACTGTGTCCGGGTGGAGCAAGTGGTTAACGTACTTACCTACTGAGATCCCGGTTACGAATCCCTTTCCGGCACGTATTTTCAGTCGTCGCCGCTGACGCCGCACAGAATCCTGATGCAGCCGATATCAATAATCCCTTCCTTTCCCTTCCTTTCTCCCTCCCTCGTCCTTTAATTTAAACCATAGCCAACTGGTGGAAATCCATAAAGCAACAGGAAAGATAAAATCGTTGTTTTCTGTAAGGAAACAGAGTTCTCTTATAGATTATCTACCAGGGGCTGAAGTAAGAACTAACAAACGCTACGAAAGTGTTCTGGTTGATAATTTAAGTGAATAGAGATCTGGAATTTGCACACGGTGTATGACACCCTCTGGCTTTACATTATTCTGTTACTGGAAAAGTTTTGTACTCTGTGAAGAAGGAATGGTTCTGTGCAGGCGTAGTTTGCAGGCGTTTATTAATCGGCATTAGGACTGAAACTGCTCACTTGAGAACGTTAGGTACGGATTGAGTCACAGAGAATGTGGTTTTAGATCTATAAAAACAGTCTTTCGGTGCCAGGCCTTGGATTATTCATTTTTTCGCAAGCCTCATTAGTAAGTACTTTTCTATGTTGGAGAAAAGGTGAATGTTGTATTTAGATTTGGAAATCATTTAACTCAGTTATTTTTAAAAACACAGAACAAAGTGGTCGTCACTGCTCTTACTATTCGATTGTTCCGTCAGATGTATTAGCAAATTCATCTCTCTCATTTATCGATTTATCGAAATTTTTTTGGATAGTTTCAAACCACTTCTTGCTCTAACGTAATTAGGTTGGCTGACTAGAAGCTAGTTTTTAGTTTTCTTGCCTGTTGATACTGGTGAGATGCTCCTTTCCTGTCTTGTTGGGATTTTAGGTATTTTTGATGATCGTTGTTCGCGGTTTTTGATGTCTATGTGTGGTTTAAATGATTGTTATGTGTTTTATTTATGATAACAGATGGTTTCGATTTTCCTCAACATTTTGTTCGTTTTCGTTAGTATGTATCCTAGCCTTTAATTTTGCGCGAGATTCTCGCGCACAACACTAGTGCTCTCTCTCGTTGGATATGTTCGTTAGCGCAAGTTTCACCTGCTCGACACTAGGACACAGGCAAATTCGTGTTCATATTTTCTATTGTATGCAGGTTTTTAAATGGTTCTGAGACGTTTTATTTATTAAGACAGAGAGTTTGAATTAGCAGAACCTCTCAAATATTGACGCGTATGAGCCTGTATCCCAGGTTTTAATGTGCACGAGTGCCCTGCGCACACCACAAGTGCCCTCTCTCGGTGAAACTGTCTGCCCTAGTGCTTCACACCCTCTTCACGCTAGTTCACAGGCTAAGTACCGATAGTACGCTGCTTTCGCATCGACCAGTATAATTGTGCTGTACAGATAGAGGTGATATTTTAATTTTAACTACTGATGCCGCCTTTGGCACATTGTTTTATGCACCTCCACTGCAGGATGCGATTTTAGTAAAAGACTAAAAGTTTTTGTGCTTGTAATACTTTGGTAATTTTCATGGTTACTTAAAGTTATAAGCGTATCTTTTTTTTCCTGCTATCGCAGTTATGTTCCTGAGGTTTTTTTTTTTTAAATGAAAGTGTCTTTCTATTCACGTGCATGTTTGCTTCTGATGAAGTTATATTTAGATATACCGAAACCGTGGTCAAGGATTTGAATAAATCTTTATCCTGCAACTGTTTGGCTGTTATTTTCCGTGAAGATTTTTAACAGTTGCTGCTTCAGTCATGTTCAAAATTTTGATTTACCGGTAGGTTTTCTTATTAATGATGTAACACGGTTTTACGTCACTGGAGCTCTATACTACACGTTCCAGTCACATAATGTGACTAACGCCCATGTTAGATGACAATGTGCAGTAGCCACTCACAGACATTGAGTCTAAGCACTAGCGGTGGAGGGTATATAAATATCGTCCGGGGGACGCGGAAAACAGTACAGTAGTTGCCGTAAAGCGGAGACGGAGCGACATGATAATTCACTTTCGGACCAACAGTGGAAGCATTAACGAAACGACTATGAGAACTGTTCGTGTGCCGCCGTTGTTTTAACTATACCGGGCATGGCAAAGGGCCCTATCCAAAACCGGAGTCGAGGCTACTGCGGTGCAGGACAAGCCCTACATGACAGGGGTGAACAATGGCTGCGTAGTTGAGTACTGGCGAACGTTGAGCAACTGACCACCCAGATGAACCATGGGGCTACCAATAGTGTTATATCCTAGCCAGTAATGCCAACCGAGCCCGCTGCCAAAAAGGTTGGCAGCATCAAAGTCCGGACGCCGTCCGCATAAGCAGCGCCAGCGATACAGGAAATCGCCGCAAGTCTGCGCGCGCCACCGCTGGCTTCTGGCTTCTTAAGCGCTGGAGTCGCGAGCGCTAGGACAGTTCTGGATTCGCCGCTCAGTTGTATACTCGCCACCGACTTGTGTACCTGCTAGTCAGTTGGGTGTTCATCGCAGCAGAGTTGTTGTTTGTCGTCAGCCGACGCTGACCAAGCCGCTCCGACTCGAACTAGACAGATTTCTGTAGACCATGTTCACCACTGTGTTCTGTATCGTCGTTAATTAAGATAAGTACCGACTTTCATTTAATCCGAGTGTTTGGGTTTTCATCTTTCTGTTCACTGTTCCAGCGGACCGGTCGGCCCGCTATTAAAAGTGTGGCGGTGACTTCGTAGGCCGTTTCTACAGCAAAGTGTTGTCGCTACGAAGGCCGTCACAAAAAGTAGTGTGTTCGCAACGACGGTTCAGTGAACCGTTATCGCTTATGGACTCCGCAAAGTGTGGTTCAGGCAGCCATGCTGACTGCTATTTATCGGCGCCGAACGCTGGAATTTGTATGCGAATTCCGCAACTGCACGTCCACTGAGCGGCGAAAGGGGACCTTCTCAGATGTATCATGTTATCTATTCCATTGGGCAGCTGTATGGCTTGAAATGTCTGAAAGCAACCACCCTGCAACAGCAATCTGAAGGATCCAGGCTGAAAGAGGGAGTGTTATGGTCTGTGGAATGTTTTCGTGGCATCCCCTGGATGATGCCGTCACTGTGGAAAGCACCATGGATCAACACAAGTACACTCCTGGAAATGGAAAAAAGAACACATTGACACCGGTGTGTCAGACCCACCATACTTGCTCCGGACACTGCGAGAGGGCTGTACAAGCAATGATCACACGCACGGCACAGCGGACACACCAGGAACCGCGGTGTTGGCCGTCGAATGGCGCTAGCTGCGCAGCATTTGTGCACCGCCGCCGTCAGTGTCAGCCAGTTTGCCGTGGCATACGGAGCTCCATCGCAGTCTTTAACACTGGTAGCATGCCGCGACAGCGTGGACGTGAACCGTATGTGCAGTTGACGGACTTTGAGCGAGGGCGTATAGTGGGCATGCGGGAGGCCGGGTGGACGTACCGCCGAATTGCTCAACACGTGGGGCGTGAGGTCTCCACAGTACATCGATGTTGTCGCCAGTGGTCGGCGGAAGGTGCACGTGCCCGTCGACCTGGGACCGGACCGCAGCGACGCACGGATGCACGCCAAGACCGTAGGATCCTACGCAGTACCGTAGGATCCTACGCAGTGCAGTAGGGGACCGCACCGCCACTTCCCAGCAAATTAGGGACACTGTTGCTCCTGGGGTATCGGCGAGGACCATTCGCAACCGTCTCCATGAAGCTGGGCTACGGTCCCGCACACCGTTAGGCCGTCTTCCGCTCACGCCCCAACATCGTGCAGCCCGCCTCCAGTGGTGTCGCGACAGGCGTGAATGGAGGGACGAATGGAGACGTGTCGTCTTCAGCGATGAGAGTCGCTTCTGCCTTGGTGCCAATGATGGTCGTATGCGTGTTTGGCGCCGTGCAGGTGAGCGCCACAATCAGGACTGCATACGACCGAGGCACACAGGGCTAACACCCGGCATCATGGTGGGGGGGGGGGGGGGGGGGCGATCTCCTACACTGGCCGTACACCACTGGTGATCGTCGAGGGGACACTGAATAGTGCACGGTACATCCAAACCGTCATCGAACCCATCGTTCTACCATTCCTAGACCGGCAAGGGAACTTGCTGTTCCAACAGGACAATGCACGTCCGCATGTATCCCGTGCCACCCAACGTGCTCTAGAAGGTGTAAGTCAACTACCCTGGCCAGCAAGATCTCCGGATCTGTCCCCCATTGAGCATGTTTGGGACTGGATGAAGCGTCGTCTCACGCGGTGTGCACGTCCAGCACGAACGCTGGTCCAACTGAGGCGCCAGGTGGAAATGGCATGGCAAGCCGTTCCACAGGACTACATCCAGCATCTCTACGATCGTCTCCATGGGAGAAAAGCAGCCTGCATTGCTGCGAAAGGTGGATATACACTGTACTAGTGCCGACATTGTGCATGCTCCGTTGCCTGTGTCTATGTGCCTGTGGTTCTGTCAGTGTGATCATGTGATGTATCTGACCCCAGGAATGTGTCAATAAAGTTTCCCCTTCCTGGGACAATGAATTCACGGTGTTCTTATTTCAATTTCCAGGAGTGTATGTATCTGTACTTGAGGACCATATCCACTTCTACATTCATTTTGTTTCTTCTCGGCAGGATGTTATCTACCAGTAGGAGATTGCAACGTGTCCCACACGTCGCAGTGTACATGCGTAGTTCGAAGAGCATCAGGATGAATTTACCGTACTCTCCTGCCCAAAAAACTCCGTGTCTGCAGGTACACCACGATAGGGTTGTTCGTGCAATGGATCCTCAAACGAGAAAACTAATAAAGATGGCCACAGCACTGGAATCTGCTTAGCTCCACATTCCTTTAGATGCCTTCCAAAACCTTTTTGACTCTCTCCTGCAGGTCTTGCAGCAGTCCGCACTGCAAAAAGTGGGTATTCAGGCTTCTGACAGGTGGTCACATTAACACAACTGGACAATGTAAAAGTTTTTTTGCAAATGAATGAGAAAATGTCTCTCTCTCTCGAGCTCAAACGACTTACCAATGGCTCACACGTTGTCAGGAGAGATACCGAAACTGTTTAGTCTTTTTAAAAATATTTATTATTGCAGTCTCGGTTGCGATTAGTGACACTTATTAACTAATTTCGATCACATTCAGTAGTCATCTTCAGATCTGATTAATCACGAGAGTGAATTTTTAGAGCTCGTGATTAATCAGTTCTTGAGATCATCATCAGATGCGAACGAAATATTATCAAATGTGACAACCGCACGAGCGGTTCTAGGCGCTACAGTCTGGAACCGCGTGACCGCTACGGTCGCAGGTTCGAATCCTGCCTCGGGCATGGATGTGTCTGATGTCCTTAGGTTAGTTAGGTTTTACTTCTAAGTTCTAGGGGACTGATGACCTCAGAAGTTAAGTCCCATAGTGCTCAGAGCCATTTGACAACCGCAACTGAGACGTTTACACTAAGTATTTTAAAAGATCAAACGATGTATAGGCGGTAGTGTGCTTTTAAAAGAAGTTGCTGTGTCGACTGTGACAACTGTGAGTCACGCACCTCAAATTCCGCAGCAGATGTGATAGCACTCCTACTTACTGGAGTGCGAAGCAACAACGAAAGATGTACACTCCTGGAAATTGAAATAAGAACACCGTGAATTCATTGTCCCAGGAAGGGGACACTTTATTGACACATTCCTGGGGTCAGGTACATCACATGATCACACTGACAGAACCACAGGCACATAGACACAGGCAACAGAGCATGCACAATGTCGGCACTAGTACAGTGTATATCCACCTTTCGCAGCAATGCAGGCTGCTATTCTCCCATGGAGACGATCGTAGAGATGCTGGATGTAGTCCTGTGGAACGGCTTGCCATGCCATTTCCACCTGGCGCCTCAGTTGGACCAGCGTTCGTGCTGGACGTGCAGACCGCGTGAGACGACGCTTCATCCAGTCCCAAACATGCTCAATGGGGGACAGATCCGGAGATCTTGCTGGCCAGGGTAGTTGACTTACACCTTCTAGAGCACGTTGGGTGGCACGGGATACATGCGGACGTGCATTGTCCTGTTGGAACAGCAAGTTCCCTTACCGGTCTAGGAATGGTAGAACGATGGGTTCGATGACGGTTTGGATGTACCGTGCACTATTCAGTGTCCCCTCGACGATCACCAGTGGTGTACGGCCAGTGTAGGAGATCGCTCCCCACACCATGATGCCGGGTGTTGGCCCTGTGTGCCTCGGTCGTATGCAGTCCTGATTGTGGCGCTCACCTGCACGGCGCCAAACACGCATACGACCATCATTGGCACCAAGGCAGAAGCGACTCTCATCGCTGAAGACGACACGTCTCCATTCGTCCCTCCATTCACGCCTGTCGCGACACCACTGGAGGCGGGCTGCACGATGTTGGGGCGTGAGCGGAAGACGGCCTAACGGTGTGCGGGACCGTAGCCCAGCTTCATGGAGACGGTTGCGAATGGTCCTCGCCGATACCCCAGGAGCAACAGTGTCCCTAATTTGCTGGGAAGTGGCGGTGCGGTCCCCTACGGCACTGCGTAGGATCCTACAGTCTTGGCGTGCATCCGTGCGTCGCTGCGGTCCGGTCCCAGGTCGACGGGCACGTGCACCTTCCGCCGACCACTGGCGACAACATCGATGTACTGTGGAGACCTCACGCCCCACGTGTTGAGCAATTCGGCGGTACGTCCACCCGGCCTCCCGCATGCCCACTATACGCCCTCGCTCAAAGTCCGTCAACCGCACATACGGTTCACGTCAACGCTGTCGCGGCATGGTACCAGTGTTAAAGACTGCGATGGAGCTCCGTATGCCACGGCAAACTGGCTGACACTGACGGCGGCGGTGCACAAATGCTGCGCAGCTAGCGCCATTCGACGGCCAACACCGCGGTTCCTGGTGTGTCCGCTGTGCCGTGCGTGTGATCATTGCTTGTACAGCCCTCTCGCAGTGTTCGGAGCAAGTATGGTGGGTCTGACACACCGGTGTCAATGTGTTCTTTTTTCCATTTCCAGGAGTGTAATTACACTGAGAAAAACTAGACATCTACATCCACATCTACATCCGTACTCCGCAAGCCATCTGACGGTGTGTGGCGGAGGGTACCTTGAGTACCTTTACCGGTTCTCCCTTCTATTCCAGTCTCGTATTGTTCGTGGAAAGAAAGATTGTCGGTACGCCTCTGTGTGTTCTCTAATCTCTCTGATTTTATCCTCATGGTTGCTTCACGAGATATACGTAGGAGGGAGCAATATACTGCTTGATTCCTCGGTGAAGGTATGTTCTCGAAACTTCAACAAAAGCCCGTACCGAGCAGCTGACCGTCTCTGTTGCAGAGTCTTCCACTGGAGTTTATCTGTCATCTCCGCAACGCTTTCGCGATTACTAAATGATACTGTAACGATGCGCGCTGCTGTCCATTGGATCTTCTCCATCTCTTCTATGAACCCTATCTGATACGGATCCCACACCGGTGAGCAGTATTCAAGCAGTGGGCGAACAAGTGTACTGTAACCTACTTCCTTTGTTTTCGGACTGCATTTCCTTATGATTCTTCCAATGAATCTCAGTCTCGCATCTGCTTTACCGACGATTAATTTTATTTGGTCATTCCATTTTAATCCACTCCTAATGCCTACTCCCAGATAATTTATGGAATTAACTGCTTCCAGTTGCTGACCTGCTATATTGTGGCTAAATGATAAATGACCTTTCTTTCTATGTATTCGCAGCACATTACACTTATCTACATTGAGATTGATTGATTTGCCATTCCCCGCACCATGAGTCAGTTCGTTGCAGGTCCTCCTGCGTTTCAGTACAATTTTCCTTTGTTACAACCTCTCGATATACTACAGCATCATCCGCAAAAAGCCTCAGTGAACTTCCGATGTTATCCACAAGGCCATTTATGTATATTGTGAATAGCAACGGTCCTACGACACTCCCCTGCGGCACACCTGAAATCACTCTTACTTCGGAAGACTTCTCTCCATTGAGAATGACATGCTGCGTTCTGCTATCTAGGAACTCTTCAATCCAATCACATAATTGGTCTGATAGTCCATATGCTCTTACGTTGTTCATTAAACGACTGTGGGGAACTGTATCGAACGCCTTGCGGAAGTCAAGAAACACGGCATCTACCTGGAAACCCTTGGTTATGGCCCTCTGAGTCTCGTGGACGAATAACGCGATCTGGGTTTCACACGATCGCCTTTTTCGAAACCCATGCTGATCCCTACAAAGTAGTTTTGTAGTTTCCAGAAAAGTCATTATACTCGAACATAATACTTGTTTCAAAATTCTACAACTTATCGACGTTAGAGATATAGGTCAATACTTCTGCACATCTGTTCGACGTCCCTTCTTGAAAATGGGGATGACCTGAGCCCTTTCCCAATCCTTTGGAACGCTACGCTCTTCTAGAGACCTGCGGTACACCGCTGCAAGAAGGGGGGCAAGTTCCTTCGCGTACTCTGTGTAAAATCGAACTGGTATCCCACCAGGCCCAGCGGCCTTTCCTCTTCTGAGCGATTTTATTTGTTTTTCTGTCCCTCTGCCATCTATTTCGATATCTACAATTTTGTCATCTGTGCGACAGTGTAGAGGAGGAACTACGGTGCAGTCTTCCTCCGTGAAACAGCTTTGGAAAAAGACATTTAGTATTTCGGCCGTTAGACGTGAAAAAAAAGTTGGATGGTTCTCAGCCAAAATATCGAAATAAGATTTAATGTTTGGGCGGATGCAAGGTGAAGAACTGATTTAACAATGATGTAAGAGTTTCCGTATACAGCGGACTGAATTTGTCGAAACAGTCTGACGTTTCTGTTACGTTTCGGCCTCGTGTGGATAGAGGCTCTGTCGCACTCCTTTTATAGGTGCTGTTGGAGTATGTCGCCGCCCCCACCGCCGGACACTGCGTGTGTTTGCGTACGTGTGAGTGGTGGGGCGAGAGCCTCGCTGTAGGCTACACGAGGTCAGTCGGCATCCGCCACGCGTCCTCTGTGGCGCGCAGAGGACGTGGTGCATTGTGTGTGTTAAAGGAACCCATGCACGCACCACCTGAGAGCCTCCACCTCCTTGAAACGGACTCTCAGCCACAGAGACGTGAAGATGTTTAAAACAGAACGCAACATATTATGTGATACCTTGTCTATGAACCTCTGGCAAACGGCGGACTGGTACTATATACGAGGGGTTGTCCAGAAAGTAGGTTCCTATCGGTCGCGAAATGGAAACTACTGGGAAAATCCGGTAAAACTTTGCACAGATGAGTTCGGCAATGTCTCTAGTATGCCAGTC
Organism: Schistocerca nitens; assembly: GCF_023898315.1. Taxonomy (NCBI): domain Eukaryota; kingdom Metazoa; phylum Arthropoda; class Insecta; order Orthoptera; family Acrididae; genus Schistocerca; species Schistocerca nitens. The sequence continues at coordinate 1,186,727,049 of NC_064614.1, read as the reverse complement.
GATCGTGTTGCGTCGCTCTTTTCAGTTTCGAGTGAGCAGCGAGCATGTAAAGATGCGTAGTGAATAGCGTCTCCCGCCAAGTATGAGGGCCTGGTTAGAGATTTCGCCTGTGTTATGCAGCCCACATAACACAACTGTCGAGCAGTTCCTTCTTCATGCCAATTCTCGGCCGCACACTGCAGGGGCAACGAAGACGCTCCTGCAGCGTTTCCGATGAGAAATGTTTGATCACCCACAATACAGTCTGTTATTGGCTCCCCTCTGAGTCTCATCTCTGCTCCCAAGAACCGCTGGCTATGAAGACAAAATTTTTCCGCGGACAACGAGCTGCAGACCAGTGCAGATAACAGGTCGAAAGCACAGGCGGCTGTTTTGTATGACGAGGATATTGGAAAGTTGATACAACACTAGCAAAAAACTCGAAGTTGGATCGGCGACTATATAGAGAAGTAGGTGGAAGGTGTACCTAACCGCTGCTAATAAAACGTCTCCTGTTTTCATTGTGGTTTCCATTTCGCGACCGCTCGGAACTTACTTTCTGGACAGCCGTCGTATTTTCAGCAGTATGACAGTCACTACTTCTTTAGTTTTGTTATAAAATGTGGTTTCATTGCCAACGCTCCTCTTCTTTTGCTTTGTGCATTTGAAGACCACGTTGATTCGGATCATCTTATTTTCTCTTGCTTTTCATCATCGTCCAGTATCATTTCATTCGCGTATTTAGAACGTTCTTCGCTCTTCTGTTCGAGGTGTTTTTGTCTCTGTCTAATTCCGTCCTGAAAACATAAGACAGTCCGAAACTGTAATTTAAAAGTCTACATATTGAAGACCTAGGTTTCCTCTATTCCCATTTCCTCTAGAACCTATTCTACTTCTTGGATACGGCGTTTGGTTCGATTGTGCACATGAAACTTCAGTATCTGATGTGTCAACTTCCCCTGAGCCGTTCTAAAGATGTACTAGAAGAACACTGTCCTCTTCCTGGCAGTGTCCGAGAATGTGTGTATCTGGTATGCGGTTCTTGGTTCGCTCTTTTTTTATACTGCGTGTCTCCTGCTCTACGAATTCACGATATCCTGCTGAAACTGCTCGAGTCCATAAGTTTGAGACAGGTTCAGACTTCCTGCCATGCCTAAGGCTTCAGGGTGGATTATTGTCTGGCAGCCTCTTATTTGCGAGTTATTAAAAAAATGGTTCAAATGGCTCTGAGCACTATGGGACGTAACATCTATGGTCATCAGTCCCCTAGAACTTAGAACTACTTAAACCTAACTAACCTAAGGACATCACACAACACCCAGTCATCACGAGGCCAGTTATTACTACTATTACTATTATTATTATTATTATTATTATTCTTTACTTTCTCAGACGTTAAGTCTGGTTAAAAATCAAAAGTGACGCGGACCTTGATCAGGCGTCACTTCCTTTTAACTGTATGGTATGTGTTATATTGCATTTAGGAACTTTCGGGTAATTGAACATGTATCAATAATTACTGATTTCTGTAGTTGTATATATACGTTTGGATGTAGCTCTATTGCATTGATGTACTGGTGGATATTGTGTGGTATGACTCCTGTAGTTGATAGTATAATTGGTATGATGTCAACTTTATCCTGATGCCACATGTCTTTGACTTCCTCAGCCAGTTGGATGTGTTTTTCAATTTTTTCTCCTGTTCTCTTTTGTATATTTGTTGTATTGGGTATGGATATTTGGATTAGTTGTGTTAATTTCTTCTTTTTATTGGTGAGTATGATGTCAGGTTTGTTATGTGGCGTTGTTTTATCTGTTATAATGGTTCTGTTCCAGTATAATTTGTATTCATCATTCTCCAGTACATTTTGTGGTGCATACTTGTATGTAGGAACGTGTTGTTTTATAAGTTTATGTTGTAAGGCAAGCTGTTGATGTATTATTTTTGCGACATTGTCATGCCTTCTGGGGTATTCTGTATTTGCTAGTATTGTACATCCGCTTGTGATGTGATCTACTGTTTCTATTTGTTGTTTACAAAGTCTGCATTTATCTGTTGTGGTATTGGGATCTTTAATAATATGCTTGCTGTAATACCTGGTGTTTGATCCTGTATTGCAATCATGAATCCTTCTGTCTCACTGTATATATTGCCTTTTCTTAGCCATGTGTTGGATGCTTCTTGATCGATGTGTGGCTGTGTTAGATGATACGGGTGCTTGCCATGAAGTGTTTTCTTTTTCCAATTTACTTTCTTCGTATCTGTTGATGTTATGTGATCTAAAGGGTTGTAGAAGTGGTTATGAAATTGCAGTGGTGTAGCCGATGTATTTATATGAGTAATTGCTTTGTGTATTTTGCTAGTTTCTGCGCGTTCTAGAAAGAATTTTCTTAAATTGTCTACCTGTCCATAATGTAGATTTTTTATGTTGATAAATCCCCTTCCTCCTTCCTTTCTGCTTAATGTGAATCTTTCTGTTGCTGAATGTATGTGATGTATTCTATATTTGTGGCATTGTGAATGTGTAAGTGTATTTAGTGCTTCTAGGTCTGTGTTACTCCATTTCACTACTCCAAATGAGTAGGCCAATATTGGTATAGCATAAGTATTTATAGCTTTTGTCTTGTTTCTTGCTGTCAAATCTGTTTTCAGTATTTTTGTTAGTCTTTGTCTATATTTTTCTTTTAGTTCTTCCCTAATATTTGTATTATCTATTCCTATTTTTTATCTGTATCCTAGGTATTTATAGGCATCTGTCTTTTCCATCGCTTCTATGCAGTCGCTGTGGTTATCAAGTATGTAATCTTCTTGTTTAGTGTGTTTTCCCTTGACTATGCTATTTTTCTTACATTTGTCTGTTCCAAAAGCCATATTTATATCATTGCTGAATACTTCTGTTATCTTTAATAATTGGTTGAGTTGTTGATTGGTTGCTGCCAGTAGTTTTAGATCATCCATGTATAGCAAATTTGTGATTTTGTGTGGGTATGTTTCAGTAATATTATATCCATAATTTGAATTATTTAGCATGTTGGATAGTGGGTTCAGAGCAAGACAGAACCAGAAAGGACTTAATGAGTCTCCTTGGTATATTCCACGCTTAATCTGTATTGGCTGTGATGTGATATCTGAATTTGTTTGGATATTAAGTGTGGTTTTCCAGTTTTTCATTACTATGTTTAGGAACTGTATCAATTTAGGATCTACTTTGTATATTTCCAATATTTGTAGTAACCATGAGTGGGGTACACTATCAAAAGCTTTTTGGTAATCAATGTATGCGTAGTGTAGAGACCTTTGTTTAGTTTTAGCTTGATATGTCACCTCTGCATCTATTATCAGTTGCTCTTTACATCCTCGCGCTCCTTTGCAGCAGCCTTTTTGTTCTTCATTTATAATTTTGTTCTGTGTTGTATGTGTCAATTTCTGTGTAATGACTGAAGTTAATATTTTGTAGATTGTTGGTAGGCATGTTATGGGGCGATATTTAGTTGGGTTTGCTGTGTCTGCTTGATCTTTAGGTTTCAGATAAGTTATTCCATGTGTAAGTGTATCAGGGAATATGTATGGGTCTGCAATGTAACTGTTAAATAATTTAGTTAGATGTGAATGTGTTGAGGTGAACTTCTTTAGCCAGAAATTTGCTATTTTATCATTTCCAGGGGGCTTTCCAATTGTGCGTAGAATTAATTGCTCGGGTGACTTCATGTTGCAAAATTATCACTTCAGGCATTTGTGGTATCATCTTGTATGTATCTGTTTCTGCTTGTATCCACCGTGCATGCCTGTTATGTTGTACCAGGTTTGACCATATGCTGCTCCAGAAGTGTTCCATGTCTCTTATGTTTGGTGGATTGTCTATTTTTATGTGTGTGTTATATATTGTTTGGTAAAATTTCTTTTGGTTTGTGTTGAATGTTTGGTTTTGTTTCCTTCTATTTTCACTTTTTTTGTATCTTCTAAGTCGTTTCGCCAAAGCTTGTAATTTTTGCTTCTTTTCATCTAATTGCTCTATTGCTTCTTTTTGTGAGATTTTACCTAACCTTTTTCGTCTGATATTTCATTTCTTATAAATTGTGTTAACTGTCCGATGTCTTTTCTCAGTTTTTCTATTCTGATCTGTAGCCTGTGTTGCCATGCTGGTTTTGTGGTTTTCTTCTGTGTGTTGGTTGGTTCTGATCTCTGTCTAGTGTGTATATTTAGTGTAGTGAGTGCTCCTACATAAACCAGTAGTTGTAACTCTTCCATAGTTGTGTATTAATTTCTTTTGTTGTGTATGATTGTGTTGATAGTTTTTGTTGTTGTTTCGACTTGTGGGTTATTTGGTGGTCTATGCAAGAATGGTCTAATGTCTGTATTTGTCTTTGTATTGTATATATGTCAACTGAAATTTTTCTTCTATATCTAACATGTGTGTCACTTCATGTTCTATTTGTGCTTGTGCTGGTGGCTGTCTTAAGATTTCATTTTCCTCTGATTGTTTAATTGATGCGTGTTGCTCTTTGTTTGTTTGCTCTGGGATGTTTGAGTCCATTACTGAATTTCCTCCTTCTTCTAATTGCACATTATTTTGTTCCAGTATTTGTTGTACTTGTTTAATGTTTTCTAATTCTGACTGGGGTATCCTGTTATTTTTGATTATTATGCGGATCTGATCAGCTAGTCGTTGTTCTGTTAAAAATTTTAATTCCGGGTATCTGGTAATAAATGTTGTGTATATTTGTGATCTGTATCCAGTTGTGTTGGTTCCTAGGTTTGTTGCTTGGTAATAACAGAACATGAGGTGTCGATTAACTTCATCTGACCATCTCATCCTCTGTCTTTGTTTTCCTTCTAGGGTGGTTGCAGGAAGCATATCCTGCAAAACACCTCTATTTGGATTTAAATCATTTTCCAGTTGGCTAGCAGTGTCATTACCATTGTGGGCGGGCATAGGGTTCAAGCGCCGTCCCCGACCATGACGGCGCTTGTCCGAGGCTTCTTTAGTTCTGTCCTGAACCAAGTAATCACACTAAAAGGGGGAGGGGGGTTAGCCCTATTAGTGGTATGTTCTTTTCGTCGCCTTTTACGACTGGCAGAACATACCGGAGGCCTATTCTTTTCCCGGGCCTCCACTACTACTACTACTACTACTACTACTACTACTACTATTATTACTATTTACATTTTATGCCCTTTATTGGACCACTCTAGCCAACTTTATACACATAATTTTTCAATTTCCTGTCAGCCCAGTACTACTTCATTGTCTCGGATCTCATCCTTCTTTCTTCATCGAAAGTCACCCTTCCTAATGTCTGTTGCTTCTCGTTTGCTGCCTGATTTGTTTGTCTGTGAGTTTCCTGATTTTGTCAGTTTTGTTTCTTAGGTCTTACAATGTAATCTGTCGCTCATCCACATCGCCCTTGATTTCTTTAATTCACTTAATGTTGCACTTACTATTCCACAATTTTTTCTGTTATTCTCCGGATGATCCTCTTCTCTGGTGTTCTGATTAGATGTCCGAAAAATGGAATGCGTTTCTTCCTGATCGGTTTATATTTCCTTGTAGACTGTTTGATTTGTAGCTACTCTCCGGAGTCCATCTTTCTGGTACGACTTGTTGATGCACGTTCTGATGATTCTTATATTTTGAGTATTTAATTGTGCAGTGTTAGTTCTTTTGAAGATGGTTTCACTTGCGTATGTTTTTTCTGATTGGGTGGCTGTTTTGTAGTGTTTTTATTTTGTTGCTTCTGACAAGCTCTTTTTGTTGTAGGTGTTCTTGGTGATATATTGTGTTCTAGTCAATTTGTTTATCTGTTACGCCATGCTGGCTTTTCATTGAGGTTATCTGTTGTGGTTTCTCCCAGACATTTAAATTTATCTACAATTTTGATTTCTTGGTTTCCTATGGCCATTTTGTTTATGAGTGGTGGGTCAGTTAACATGATGACTGTTTTTTCAAAGGATATTCCAAGACCAATTTTCTGTGCTATTTCCAGCAGTGAGGTAACTTGTGGTTTGGTTTCCTGAATACTGTTGGACAAGAGAGCAAGGTCATCAGCAAATCTTAGACAAGCAGTCTCCTTGTCTTAAACCTGTAAACCCCAGAGAGTTCCCCCCTGAACTTGCCTTTTGATAGGGTGTTGGTTAAGGTGAGTTCTATCAATTTGACTAATTTTGTATGGCGCCCGAAATTTCTTAAGATCTTTAACATTGAAGGTCTCTGGATACAGTCATATGCTTGTTTAAAGTCCACGAAGGTTATTAGAAGAGGTTTATTTCGTTTCTTGTAATATGCTGTGGCTAATTTTAAAGTGATGATCTGTTCGGCACAGCTTCTCCAAGGTCTGAAGCCTCCTTGGTATTCACCTAATTCTTCCTCTAGGTGCTCTTTGACCCTATTGTATAGCATTCTGGTGAAAATCTTGTATGTGCAGTCTAAGAGAGATACCACTGTTATTATCTGGGTTGCTTTTATCTCCTTTTTTGTCGAGTAGGTGGATTATGGCTGTGGTCCAATGTTTGGGAAACTTTTCTGCTATCCAGATTTTTGTTAGCGCTATGTGTAAGGGTGTTCGATCTTTATCACTAGCATATTTCCACAGTTCTGCAAAAACCTGGTCTTCTCCGCATGCCTTATAATTTTTCATCTCTCTGAGTACCGTTTCCATTGGAGGATTTAGGTGATCATGTGGAGTCTTGGCATTTATCAAAAGATTCTTTTTATTGCAGATGTTGACAAGGAGTTTGATTGAGAAATTCTTCTATTCGTTAGCAGTAGCCCCGTTTATCAAGGCCCCCATTGCACTCAGGATTCGGAAAATTTATTTATCTTTTCAGTTTGATGCTCTTCCTCTAGGCATAGTCGTCAGTTACCTAAGGGGGAGGAGTCATCTGCACCACCTGTCTTCGATGTGTGTAATCTTTGTTTTGTCTGAAATCGTATTTTAACTGTTGGTGAATCGTATGTTGTGCGGTGAAAACTGGAAGACCAGCCTAGCATTTGCCTGGTCGAACGTAGGAAATCGCCTAAAACTCAGGCCGGCCAGTTTTTCAGCCTCAGTCGTTAATTTAATCAGCCGCGCGTATTCTAGCCGGTTCTGTCTTGCAAGGTAGCGCGTTACGTTGTACGGGCATCTAGTTCGTATGCTACATATTCTTCGTTATTCATACTCCCATAGCTTGTATTTCTGCCATACTATTTCTAACACCTTCTTTTGCTGTTATTGTGGTCTTCAGTGCGAAGATTGGTTTGATGCTAATCTAACCTGTGCAAGCCTTTTCGTCGCAGCGTAACTACCGCACCCTACATACATTTTAATTTGCTTGCTGTATTGAAGCGTTGGTTTCCATCTACAACTTTGGCCCCATACACTTTCTTCCATAACCAAATTCAGAATTCCTTGATGTGTCGGGATGCGTCCTATCAACCGGATCCCTCTTTTAGTCAAGTTGTGCCATAAATTTCTTTTTTCCTCTATTCGTTACGGTACCTCCCTATGTACACTGACGGAAAAATGCCAACACCAAAAGGTAATTAATGTAGAGTAATGAAATTTCGGGAATAAATTTATTAGCTAGACAAAAGTAAGTGATTAATATTGCAAGATCACAGATAATGCAAGCGCGAGGTAAGCCATTGCAAAAGTGAAATGCTATGTAATCGTCTGAATGATGAATGCAAGCATGCAAACGTGCATGGATTATGTTGTACAGGTGCCGGATGTCCGTTTGCGGGATGGGATTCCATGCCTGTGGCGCGTGGTCGGTTAACACGGGGACGGATAATGCCATTTGTGGACGACACTGAAATTTCCGTCCGATGAGACCCCATTTGCGCACGACTGCAGACAGATCTAGTGATCGAGCAGGCCAAGGCAACGTGTTGACACTCTGTAGAGCGCGTTGGATTACAACAGTGATATGTGGGTGGGCGTTATCCAAGAGGATAACGCCCCTTGGAATGCTGTTCATGAACGGCAACGAAACTGCTGCTGAGATTGCTGCTGCAGATTATAAAGGCACATTTGCATGCCGTGCGTGAGTGTCCTCGGAAACGCGAAATCTTAATTAAATAATTAATCTCTGACAAATAAATGAAGCCTATGGCACAGAACTGCAGCGCTATGTCGCTGATAAAACAAAATACAATTAGGACACTCTTATGTTTGATTAAGAAGAAGGAGGTCGAGGAGAATAGCTGGGGCTGACAGCACGTATATTTTATTGACTGGCACACCGCCATATTTGAAGTTATATAAGAACACTGCGAGTTGCAATCTTACTAGGCACTCGATTCTGTAAAGAATTTATATTTATGAAAGTAAGTAGAATTATTTAACTTTAGGCTTATTCGTTGAATATATCTGATTTAACTAACTGTGTAAACTTTTTTATGTTTAGTAGACAGTCACCTCTGTACGACGTATTGACATGGCTGGTAAATTATTCTAATATTGAGATTTAGATTTTGAGTCCGCACCTACCGCAGCAGTCTTTGGAAACGATTTAAATACGAAGTCCGATTATTTGAATCACATTTCACGGTCAACTACGAATAACATTGCATTTACGAAAAAGCCATTGTCAAGCGTCTGATACCAAATAATTAAACGTCCACGTTCCAGATAAGCAAATATTAATTACAACTAATCACTATCATACATATACAATAATTAATTAATATTTTATTTATTTTATAAGATGCAGTACAATCCGACAGAGTCATAAACTGAGCACGATGGTCTCCCCTCTTGGTAGTGCCACGTGGCCGTCCGGAGGCCGGTCTGCTTGCGACCATAGATTTTCGTGACCATCGCAGCAATCAATCATGTACAGTGGCTACATTCCTGAGAGGTCTCTCTACAATATCACCGAAGGGACAACCAGTTTGCCAAAGCCCTATTACTCGACCTCGTTCAAACACAAGTAAGTCTTGATAATGGCGTCTTTGTCGCTTTAAAGGAGTTCTTGACTAACGTCAACTCAGTACTTCCGATCTCAAAGATAACTAATTCTCACGACAGTTACAGCGTGTATTTAATGCAAACCTGATTTGCGTATTTATAATGCAGCTAGCAGCGCCACTCTTGTGTGAACGGCGCGAAATATGAATACACATCTTTCAGATGTAGAAACACGCCTATCAACTTTGGAGTATGTCGCACAATTCTTTGTTACGTTTTTTTTCCGTCGGTATATTTAAATCTGTACACATTTTGAATTTTTGCTTCTTTGAACGTCATCCGTCTAGTACCTATAATGATGTTAGTCACATACTATGTTTTCTCGTTTACTGTTATTACCACTATTGAATTTCACAAGCGAAAAACTATGTCCTCCCAATTAATTTTCGGGTCCCTACTCTGTCTTAAGCTTTCCAAATACACTACTGGCCATTAAAATTGCTACACCAAGAAGAAATGCAGATGATAAACTGGTATTCATTGGACAAATATTTTATACTAGAAATGACATGTGATTTCATTTTCACTCAATTTGAGTGCATAGATCCTGAGAAATCAGTACCCAGAACAACCACCTCCGGCCGTAGGGCATTGAGTCAAACAGAGCTTGGATGGTGAGTACAGGTACAGCTGCCCATGCAGCTTGAACACGATACCACAGTTCATCAAGAGTATTGACTGGCGTATTGTGAGAGGCAGTTGCTCGGCCACCATTGACCACACGTCGTTGGCGAGAGATCTGGAGAATGTGCTGGCCAGGGCAGCAGTCTAACATTTTCTGTTTCCAGAAAGGTCCGTACAGGACCTGCAACATGCCGTCGTGCATTTTCCTGCTGAAATGTAAGGTTTCGCAGGGATCGAATGAAGGGTAGAGCCACGGGTCGTATCACATCTAAAATGTAACGTCCACTGCTCAAAGTGCCGTCAATGCGAACAAGAGGTGACCGAAGCCTGTAACGAATGGCACCCCATACCATCACGCCGGGTGATACGGCGGTATGGCGATGACGAATACATGCTTCCAATGTGCGTTCATCGCAATGTCACCAAACACGGATGCGACCATCATGATGTAAACAGAACTCTGACTCATCCGAAAAAAATGACGTTTTGCCATTCGTGCACCCAAGTTCGTAGTTGAGTACGCCATCGCAGGCGCTCCTGCCTGTGATGCAGGGCCAAGGATAACCGCAGCCATGGTCTCCGAGCTGCTGCAAACGTCGTCGAAGTGTTCGTGCAGATGGTTGTTGTCTTGCAAACGTCCCCATCTGTTGACTGAGGGATCGAGAGGTGGCTGCAAGATGCGTTACAGCCATGCGGATAAGATGCCTGTCATCTCGACTGCTAGTGATACGAGGCTGTTGGGATCCAGCACGGCGTTCTGTATTACCTTCCTGAACACACCGATTCCACATTCTGCTGACAGTCGTTAGATCTCGACCAACGCGAGCAGCAATGTCGCGATACGATAAACCGCAATCGCGGTAGGCTACAATCCGACCTTTATCATAGTCTGAAACGTGATGTATTATTATTTGTTGTTTGGCAAGCGCAGATAAATTAGATTGTTTTACCTGTATATATTTGGATACCCGTATCTTACACAACATTTTATAACTGTGTAAGTTTTTCATTCATCATCGTTGTTAGGTAATAGAGAACCGTCGTCTGAATATATGGTGATATTAATCTTGCTCTTACATTGTTCATAATTTTTGTAACAATTGATTTTTTAATCTTTTTGTTATATAATAGTTAGTAAATCAGGAAACATTAGTCCCTTTTGATTGTTTCCCATTTTGACTTCGAAGATTTCGACTATGGTACCAACGTTTATACGTTTCCATAAATATACGCTATTAATACTATCAAAGGCATTTCTAAACGTTATGAAATGTAATAAACGTATTGATCGAACTGTTTATTTCCTTTATATGTACTAACCACTTAGTAGAGATGTTTGTCTAAACTCACACCGAGCATGATCTAGGAAGTCTTTAACACATGGTGCTCTTCATGTTAACACATTTTTCATTTTAATAAAAGTTGTGTTCAGTGACGCAATTCTTCTATAGTTTAAACAACTTGTTGGTCTCCATTTATGTGTATAGGACAAATAATACTTGTTTATAGTCATGTTGGACCTGCTCCACTTCCGATACATTTTACTTAGAAGATTACATTAAAAGTTCCGTAGCAGACCAGAATCCAAGATGATAAATTGCAGCAATATTCGTTCCAGGACCAATATTTAATTTGGATAATAAAAGCATGGAAATCGGCTATGATTTACCTTTAACTACAAGTCGTGGATAGGAAGAAAAGACATTCGATTAATCAAAAAGCAACTGACACCAGCTCTAAATTCCAAGTTGAAATGTCTGAACCTTGTGATATAAAACCAGATGTCCGATAGGAAGACGGACTATCGTCTTTAGTGTTCAGTCTTGCAGAAGATAAAAGTAATTAGGCCATGGGAAAGAGAAGTAAAAGGAATACCCATTGTTAGATTACGTGACACTAAAATACATTTACGATGTTCGGCTTATATAGACCACATACCGATCACTTCCAACATCAGAGAACAGGCGATTATCTCTTTATGAACTCCGTGAAACAGCAGCTAAAAGTGAACTGAAAACCTTTCATGAAAACACCCAGGATGTGGAATACATTAAATGTATTCGCAATTGCGAATATGGACAACCATCAGCTGTAGACTAGTATGACGTCAATGAAAATTGTGCAGAACCCGATTTTCCCGCTTATCGCGAGCCGTCCTCTTACCGTTTGGCTATCCGAGCACAACTAACGGCCAGACCCATTCCATATGTCGCCAACCATGTGTCTGTAACCTGCACTCGTTTATCAATATTGTATATTCCCGTACAGGGGAGACAATTTAACTTGAAAGTTGCTTGCCCGGTCTCTGTGCATAAACACGATATTGCAGTGCCGGTGTTCATCCGAATTACGAAGCAAAGTTCCTCTGTATATCCGTGCATGTCCGATGGAATTTTGCTTCGAAATTCGGAATAACACAGGCACTGCAATATCCTACAGTACATGGGAAGTTCTCCTCGATACCTAGATGAACAACCTATGTCTACGCAGTTTGTCAAAATATCTCAGGTGTCCGAATTTAAATACCCGGGAGAAATTATCCAACATTCCGGATCAAATAGTGAAGCAAACAGAATCAAATTACAAAAAGCTTATAGAATTACATGGAAAAAATACAAAAATAAATCAATTACAACAGTACATTGTAGTAATCATGTATGGAGCGTTTCATGCATCACCGACTGTAATCGTTATAGGTATATCATTAACTAAAGGCTTAGAATTAGAACAAAGGAAAGTACTTAGAAAAACTTTTGGTCCGGTTTGCGTTGAGGGACGCTGGGTGAGACGAAAGTCTAACAAGTCATACGAAAATTTGGATTAAATCTCGGGTACTTTCAGTAAAAGTAATTTGAAATTTTATGGCAACATTCTCAGAATACACGATACTAAAATGACCAAAGGGTTTCGCTATGTTACCCTCTCAATAAAATTTTAAAAAATCGTAAACGTGAAAAAATCTTCAGGAAATAGACATAAAAAAAGGAAACTCCACGAGACAGTTCTGCATTCAGATGTTTAACTGACAAGCATCAGTTTAAAGCTAAATCAAGTGTTACGTCAAAGAGAACATGGACAGCAGACTGCAAGAAAAAACACAATGAGAATATAAAGAGGTTTTGCGAGAAGAAGAAAGTAAACACAACAGCGAAAAAAGTTTAATCGCGCTCCCTAGCTGGTAACAACAATGTAAAAAAATTGATGTGTTTAAGTTGCTTCACCGTCAGCAAGATGAAAAAAGGAGTGGCCATTAGTCGCTCCAGAGGTTTAAACATCAGCATTTAACTCCACATCAGTGGACTGCCAAATGCATACAGTATTCTCGACTAGAATATTTGGAAGTAGACGTTTGTAGTCAGATGATAGCAGTTTGATGGTCATGTGACACTACCACTGTGTCTAGTTGTTTATCGAGCGCAGTAGCTTCTTTCTTAATATCGCTGCTGTCACACTTATTCTTCATCTCTACCTCTTCATCTCAGAGTAGTACAACCATCTCGCAGTTTATCTGTTGTATTTGTTACCATGTCTTTCTCCCTTACCTTTTTGTTCTCTAGTTCCTATAATTTCATGAATTTACTAAGAGATCTCTTAAAATGACCTAAAAAAACTGTTCGCTCCACCAGTCGGTATTTTCCATTGTTCCTCTCCTCGCTGATTCTGCAGAGAACCTCCTCATGCCCTACACAGTTTTTGGACAGTCGGTTATTCACTGCCTTACAGTACTGTGGTTTTCATGCTGTTTCTCAGAGAATTTTTTTATTTTTATTTTTTATACCAGTGAACGTCTTTGGTCAGAGAATGCTCCCTTTGGCTGTAGACGCCTGCTTCGTAACTCCTTCTTGCATATCGAAACTACGACCAGTGCCGTCAGCTTGGTTAATGGTAGGAATAATTGCTTGAGAATTTGGCTACGACCACGTAACTAGTAATGAGAAAGAAGTATAAATTGCAAAAAAAAAACCTGCTTACCTGCGGAATGTCTACTTTCGAAATGTATTCCATAAATTATACCTATATTTTTCGGAAATTCAAACATTTCTCAGTATTAATTTGTTGAGTACTTTATTTAGTTCGAAAAACCTTTCGAAGTCGTCTCGAATTTTCGTAACTCTCTCCACAGTTATCTACCACGGCTGCTGATCTGTCTTTCTAAAGACCTTACGTTCCAATAGCTAAATTGATCGTCACGTAACAGATCCTGTGTTTTCTTTTCATTTCGCCTGTATATTATTCTTCTCAAAGATTCTGATGCAAAAGCTGCTAAGTCTGGATGTACGATAGTTCTAGGTATTATCTGCGTTCCATATCTTCCAGACTGGGTGGACCACAATCTTCCGAAAGCGCAGTGGAACAGCCCCAGGCTCATAGATTCTAATTAAGCAATCGTTGGCTTGCGACGTCCCCTAGTGATTTTAGGATGAAAGAATATTATAAAAGCCTTGCGCCCTGCTTCTTTGAAGAGTTTTTCAAATCTCTAACAAAGTCTGAATTTGGATATACTACGTCTTCCATACCGACATCTCTTTCCTCTTCCATGAGGTCATTAAGAAGTTATCCCTCCTTGTAGAGGCCTTCGGTGTACTCTTCACATGTATCCACTCTCCTCTCTGATTTAAACAGTGAAATTACGCTTCCATTCTTAATGCTGTCGCCCTTCTAATTCCTTTCGAATTTATTTTCACTCTTCTATGAGGCACATTCGTACAGTAATAAGTTATAACTTTGATAATCTGAATTGACGCAAATATTTTTTTATTGTCCTGGTAAACATTAAAACCCACATGCTACATTACTTCAGCACGCCGTTGGAGGAAGTAAATAACAATGTCGCAGTGAATCTCCACTTTACTAGATGGCTGCACCATTTCGGTCTGAGTGTTTCCGTGTCAGCTTCCGAACTGTCTCACTACTGACATTATCAGTAAACCGCAGTTTGAATTCCAGGACAGTCCAATATTATAAGCGTTAAATAACAAAATAGCACCGACTGCCATTTTATGTGACGTATCTTACGTATCTGAATGTGTGAATCAATATTCTCCCAGAAAAACCGAAGTTTTATGGAACTGATAGTGTAGTCAACCAATCAATACTCATCTATGATAATGATGATGAATCAATATTTATATCGTAGTCAAATCTAACCAAAAGAATGCAGGTAGTTATTCATAACAATTCACCCACTGTACTTAGGGGAGATGTTTCCGACTGGGGAGATGTCACTGATGAGGTTCCACAAGGCTTAGTCTTAGACCCACTTTTTTTATATAAACACACGTCATCCCGTCTAATATTAAATAAACAGAATGAGTTCTTTTTGCAGATAGCTTTAGTATTGTAATCAATTTAAACACATATGCAGCAACAGAAGAAACGGTAAATAACGTTCTTAAAACTATAGAATGGTTTTTTGCAAATGGTCTCATTATCAATTTTAAAAAGAAGCAACATATTTAGTTCTTCACATCTATAAGGGCTACACCATTGACTACTGTCTCACAGTAAATTAATTTCCTCGAAGTTTGTTGTACATAACACACTACAGTTCACAAGAAACGATTATGTATATAGTTACATCATAATGACTATGGTGGAAATTCAAAATTTTAGATTGCGACATCGACGAGAATTTCAACTGCAAAAGGAAATCAGGTTGGAGCTCCTAAAACAGTTCAGCCACATTTGTACTTCAAATCATTGCAAATACGAATCAGTTAGTTAATTCTGCGTATTTTCGTTCAATAATGTCACACGCAATAATGTTCTGGGAGACTCATCTGTAAGAAAGAAAATACTCATTGCTAAAAAAATGTGAAGCTGACTACTGTATCACAGTATATTAATTCCCTCTTGAAGTTTGTTGTGAGTAACACACTGCAGTTCACAAGAAACAATGATGTACCTAGTTACATAACCAGAATAAAAAACGTGATATTAATTAATTCACACGAAGGTTGATCTTAGCACAAATAGGGGTTCACGAAGCTGCCATCAGAAGTATGCATTCTCATATCTGACAGACAGCAAAATTAAATTTGAAAAACAAAAATCCTTCTTCATAAGTCCTATTCTGTAGAGAAATTCCTACCTTTTTAATGTGTAGAAGCAGTCGGTAGGAACTACTATTCCACATGTATCTTAAGAAAAAAATGAAAAACAATTGTGCAAGTAAATTGTCAGTAAGTGGTCATATTTGCATAAGGATGTGTAATGGGAACGTAAAATGACAGTTCCACATCTTTACCAATCGTTATATAAGTCATCCATGGAACATGAAACTAACTAATTAACTAATAAATAATGTACTCTGCTACTTGGCTTCATTTTCCATTGCATTGGACTGCCGAATAATGGTACGTCTCGAATTTCTGGAGATCGTCTGAGTGGTGAGAAGGAACTCTCTGCGTAGGCTACATGGAGCCTAGGCAGAAGATTAGAGTTTAACTCCTCGTTGCCTACGATGTCATTAGTGAGTGAGTATGGAAGAATGTTACAGAAATTTACTGTCCTTTTTGTAGAGAACCATGCACACAATCGACTGTATGTGTATAACTGGACGAGGATCTGGACTAAGTGTAGTCTCCTGCTGCTGTGCCACTTCGATCGCAAAATTACATTTAATCCCACTCGCACATTCGTTACTCGTGAGATCAGCAAACAGGCCTGTAGACAGTGTTAAATTACTGCTGGTGGTCGTCGTCTGTATGTTAGGGTGATGTACTCAGTGATGCGTGATGTGGTTGTAAGCACAATACGTGCTCACAAGACGTTACCCATTACAAATCCGCGTAGCCACTGTACAACTCTTTGTTTCTCATGTCATCCATCTGGAGAACGTATGATGAACGGTTATGTAAATATTAATGACTGCCAAGTATGTGTTTCAAATCGTGGATATTACTAGTCACACGCCGCAGGATAGTTTTAGGAAGAAATTACCACCTGCGGACTTGACGCGTGAAATCCCGTTTCCCGATAGTAATGTGCGTCCGTGTAAAATAAGAACTGCGTACTAAGATATTATGATGAACTGTGCGTATTAGAACGAAATATATATATGTAGCCTTGTAGAGGGGCGCACACAATGTAAGATAAAAGAAATAATAAATAGCCACTGAGGACGCTACAAGTGTGGCGAAACATGTTTGGGGGATAAGGCAAAACAATAACTTGTGTACTTTCAAGGAGGTGGACCAATCAATTTATTATTATATTGTATTGTATTGTGTCTCTCCTAACACTGTCAGGTGCATTTTCTGTGGCGTTTCGCCAAATGTTTTCAATTTCGTTTTTGCAATGTGTAGCTGAAGTCAGCTCAAACAAATACTGTTCATCATGTCTTTCTTGCGACGCCCAGTTTCGACGAAAGCATCGTTTTTTCTGTTACAAACAAAACTATTTTCGATTGAGCAGTCCCAAACTACTCTTCGGTGATATTTGCGTTACCCGTGTGTGTTAACAGGATCAACAAAACAGGGAAGAATAACCCGTAGTGCAGTAGCTGTAGCACAGCCCTGCCCTGCGCTGACTGCCATCGCCAAGCGTGGTTGGTTGGTTGATTCGGGGGAGGCGACTAAACAGCGACGTCATCGGTCCCATTGGATTAAAGAAGGATGGGAAAGGACGTCGGCCGTGTCCTTTCAAAGAACCATCCTGGCACTTGTCTGAAGCGATTTAGGAAAATCACGTAATATCTAAATGAAGATGGCCGGACGCATGTTTAAACCGTCGTCCTCACGAATCTGAGTCCAGTGTGATAACCACAACGTCACCTCGCTCGGTCACCGCCAAGTATGCAGCGCTACTGCGTCGCTGCTGGATTGCTGTCCAATCTCCGTGCTTTACTGCCCATGTTAATACATATCGATAACATGAATATCGGTCTAAACTAATATGGGAGGGCTCCACCGAATCAGCACGTAAAATTCCTCTTCAAAAACCATTTTGTTTGTAATGGGAAACAAACTGAGGCTTTCTGTCGACACTAGGTGTCGCATGCAAAACGTGATGAGCGATTTTCTCTCTCTCTCTGACTCCAGCTACACAATGCAAAAACGAAATTAAAAATACCTGCTGAAACAACAGTAAATGCACCCGGCTTCTTTTAGGAGACTAGGAGAGAATATACCCGGTGTTCAAAAAGTCAGTATAAATTTGAAAACTTAATAAACCACGGAATAATGTAGATAGAGAGGTAAAAATTGTCACATGCTTGGAATGACATGGGGTTTTACTAGCACCAAAAAAAAAAGTATTGCTAGACGCGTGAAAGATCTCTTGTGCGCGTCGTTTGGTGATGATCGTGTGCTCAGCCGCCACTTTCGTCATGCTTGGCCTCCCAGGTCCGCAGACCTCAGTCCGTGCGATTATTGGCTTTGGGGTTACCTGAAGACGCAAGTGAATCGTGATCGACCGACATCTCTAGGGATGCTGAAAGACAACATCCGACGCCAATGCTTCACCATAACTCCGGGCATGCTTTAAAGTGCTGTTCACAACATTATTCCTCGACTACAGCTGTTGTTGAGGAATGATGGTGGACATATTGAGCATTTCCTATAAAGAACATCATCTTTGCTTTGTCTTTTTTTGTTATGCTACTTATTGCTATTCTGATCAGATGAAGCGCCAGCTGTCGGACATTTTCTGAACGTTTGTATTTTTTTGGTTCTAGTAAAACCCCATGTCATTCCAAGCATCTTTTTGATCACCCAGTATATATATTGCAAAACTGTGTCGGTCACGTCCGACCAACAACGGGTATGGCATATATCAATCACAATCCGGAAATTGCAACAGTTTAAGTTATCTTATTAATGATTACAAACTTTGAGAAAGGAAACCCACGGCTACGTATCTACATGTATACTCTGCTAGCCGCCAAGTGGTGTGTCGCGGAGGGCACAATTCGTGCCAAAGTCGTATTTCCCCACCTCTGTTCCACTCGCGGATCGCGAGAGGGTAAAACGACTGTCTGAACGCCTCAGTACGAGCTCTAATTTCACTTATCTTTGAATGGTGATCATTGCGCAACCTGAGAGTTGGTGGTGATAATATATGCTCTACATCTTCGGTGAAGATCGGATTTCGGAATTTAGTGAGCAGCCCCTTCCGTTTAGCGCGTCGTCTATCTGCAAGTGTGTCCCACTTCAAACTTTCAATTAGATCTGTAACGCTCTCGCGATGGCTGAATGTACCAGTCACGAATCTTGCTTCTCTTCTTTAGACCTTTTCAATCTCTTGAATCAGAACGAACTGGAAAGGGTCCCATACAGACGACCAATACTCTAACACTGGACGAACTAACGTATTGTAAGCTATTTCCTTTGTTGAAGGACTGCATCGCTTCAGGATTCTACCAATAAACCGCAATCTAGAGTTCGCCTTGCCCTTTACTTGTGTAATCTGATCATTCCATTTGAGATCATTTCGAATAGTCACATCCAGATACTTGATGGATGTTACCGCTTCCAAAGACTTGGCATTTATTTTATACTCGTACATTTATGGGGACTTTCGACTTGTTATACGCAGTAGATTGCACTTACTAATATCGAGAGATAACTGCCGGTCATTACACCACGCATTTATTTTCTGCAAATCCTCACTGATTTGTTCACAACTTTCGTGTGATACTACATACCTGTAGACTACAGCATCATCGGCTAACAGTCTATTGCCGCTGTCAATACCATCAATCAGATCGTTTATCTAAATAGTAAAAAGTAGCGGACCTATTACGCTGCACTGGGGCACACCTGAAGTTACGCTTCTGTTGGAGGACGACATACTGCTCTTTGTTAGAAAACTTTCTATGAAACCGCATATGTCATCGAATAAACCGTAAGCGCACACTTTTTGGAGTAATCGACAGTGCGGAACTGAGTCGAACGCCTTTCGAAAGTCGAGAAATATGGCATCAACCTGGGAGCCGGTATCTAGAGCCTGTTGCATATCATGCACAAAGAGTCTCGCATGACCGCTGTTTCCTAAAACCGTGCTGGTTTCTGCAGATGAGCTTCTCAGTCTAGAAAGGTGATTATGTTACATTGTCATTTAACTAGAGGAATATAGACAACAATATAATATACATCGTGATCCACTATTATGTCCCTATGTTTCATTTCCAGTCTACCAGAAACGATGTGTTATTATGAAATTTAATGTTTTCTGATTCTGTCACAACAAGTGATTCTTGCCTAATTGTTACAAAACTTACCTGCTCCAGGTCTAACAGCAAATAAGTAACGATGGCGAATAAGCTAAACGTATCTGGTTCTGAAAACAATAAAGAGACTACATGCGAATTTGCTGCGTAAGCCTGGGCCCCCAAAAATTCTTATCACTGGAGATGGTAAAGTTTATTACACTGCGGGTTTTGCGCGAAGTCCAAAGAAACACATAAAAAATATTTATGGAATAAGGTTTATCATACGGTTCGGTCCAACGGTTAATGAAGGAAACCAATGGGAGGCCATGGAAATGAAAACTACTCTTTGTTTAATCAGTCACAGTAGGACTGTGAGGTTAGAGTGGAGTTTGCTGCATCCACGTTGCAATAGACGGAAGAAGAACCAGTGGCCGTGATCCATGTATGTGAGTTTGTATATCGGCATAGCCGCCTTTATTGGGCCCCTAACAAAAGAAATCATGAAGCAAAAACTGAAAAATTGCAAACTGGTCCTTAGTTGGCAGTATGGTGTGATATTCATGATGACACTCGTACTATTATTAGTCCGTACATTGGAACAATGAATGCGGTGACATATGAGGACGTGCTGATACAAACTTTGCAACGACGTGTAACGGGAAGTCTCTGAACTATTGAGTGCCTATCGAGGAGTCCACACTTTATCACATTAGAATTCTTTCTCTTGGCGTATTTGAAAAAAAAAAAATGTGTTCGTCAGAACACCGCGCGATTTGAACACTTCGGAATCAGTGATTAGCGAGAAGCGAGCGCGCTTAAGAAACGAAACGTTGCAACGGTTTGTCAGGAACGCTGCAATACGACTGCAACAGTGGTTGCTGGTTCTTATGTTGAAATACGAAATGGCAAGGACTGTAGTGCGTGACAGAACTGACATGAACTATTTAAGAAATAGTGTGACATCTATAATGCTGCATTTACTGTACGTAGGCTGTTTAGATTTTTATAGTGGTAACGCCACGTAGTGCTCTGTATGAAAATCGCTGACTGCGCTGTGTACAGTCCGTGGCTGGTTAGACTCATTGTTGGAATATTCGCTATTGTAGTGTTGGGCAGTGGGATGTGAACAGCGCGTAGCGTTGGGCAATTGGAGGTGAGCCGCCAGCAGTGGTGGATGTGGGGAGAGAGATGCCAGAATTTTGAGGGCGGACGATGTGGACGTGTGTCCGTCAGAAAAAGGAAATTGTTTAATTGGATGTCAAAAAATGACTTTTGAACACTATTATGATAAATACATTTTTTGTTCTCTATCAAAATCTTTCATTTGCTAACTATGCCTATCAGTAGTTTGCAGTATTGGCGCTCGCTGTATTGCAGTAGTTCAAATAACGTAGATTTTTCTGAGGTAAGTCATTCATGAAAGGTATAGATTGTCAGTCAGGGCCATTCTTTTGTAGGGATTGTTGAGAGTCAGATTGTGTTGTGCTAAAATAGTGTGTTTCAGTTTAGTGATAATCAGAACAAGTAAAGAGTCATTCGCAATTTTTCAAAGGGGACGTTTCATATTACTACATAATTACTATGCCGTGGTTGAATGAATTTCGTATTGAATCGAAGCGTTTGGTCTCCAACTTTCGAGGACATCTTTAAGAGGGGGATGCAACTTCTATGAAGATGCGAGGCACGCTCTGGTTGGCTACTAAATGAAATAAAATCGGCGCAGAGGCGTGACGTCACATATTTTAAATACTCGAGCGAAATTGGCCGTTGTCGATTGCCGCCGTCCGCTGTTGCCATCAACCCGTTGTGGAAGGTTAGGACACATCTTCAGCACAGAACTCCAGATATTCAGTTTAATACCCTCCTCGTTCCGAATAAATTTACTTGGCTATTTAGAAAGTCTATGCCCTCTCTGTATAGTCTTTCATTGTACGAGGGCCGTTCAGAAAGTAACCTCCGGTTGATTTAAAAAAATACACCAAGTTAAATAAAAATATTTTAATATATACATCTTACAACTACATCTTTGCACTATTTTTCTACATAGTCTCCATAGCGATTGAGGCACTTATCGTATCTCTTCACAAGCTTTGAAATTCCTTCTGCATAAAAATCACCCGCTTGTGCCTGGAGCCAGCCTGTGACCGCATCTTTGAGCTCTTCGTCGTCATCAAACTGCTGTGACCCGAGCCATTTCTTCAAATGCATGAAGAGGTGATAATCACTTGGCGCCAGGTCTGGGCTGTAAGGTGGATGGTTGATAACGTCCCACTTTAAGGACTCAAGATGGGCCGTTGTTCTGCGAGCAGAGTGAGGACCGGCGTTATCGTGCAAAAAAACGATACCGGAAGTCAGCATACCACCGCGTTTGTTCTGTATAGCCCGTCGTAACTTTTTTATTGTTTCACAGTACACGTCTTGATTAATGGTCGTACCACGTTCCATGAATTCAACCAACAACACCCCTTTGGCATCCCAAAACACCGTTGCCATCAGTTTTCTGGCAGAAAAATCTTCCGAGGCTTTTCTTGGTTTGGTAGGCGAATTTGAATGTGCCCACATCTTTGATTGTTCTTTTGTCTCAGGGTTCACGTACTTAATCCAGGTTTCGTCACCGGTGACGATTCTGTTTAACAATGGTTCTCCTTCGTCCTCATAACGTGACAGAAATTCTAATGCAGAGGCCATTCTTTGAGTTTTGTGGTGGTCGGTAAGAATTTTGGGCACCCATCGTGCACAGAACTTACGGTAACCCAATCTTGCTGTCACTATCTCGTACAAGAGAGTCTTAGAAATCTGTGGAAAACCAGTAGACAACTCCGACATTGAGAAACGTCGATTTTCACGAACTTTTGCATCAACTGTCTGAACGAGTTCGTCAGTCACCAATGATGGTCTACCACTCCTCTCTTCATCATGAACGTTTTCTCGTCCACTTTTAAATAAACGTACCCATTCACGGACAACTCCTTCACTCATAACTCTTGGTCCGTACACGGCACAAAGCTCACGATGAATAGCTGCTGCAGAATATCCTTTGGCTGTAAAAAACCTTATGACAGCACGCACTTCACATTTGGCGGGGTTTTCTATTGCAGCACACATTTCAAACTGCCACAAAAACTAAACTAGCGCAGGTACGACGTTCACTCGACCACGGCTTGATGCCGACTGACCTGTTGAGTGCGTGAACGCACAGATGGCGTCGCTACTCCCCCCACAACCCGCACTGTGACCAATCGGAGGTTACTTTCTGAACCGCCCTCGTATAATCTTGTACTGCCAGTATCTGCCAGTATCTGACTCTTTGTTCCGCAACAGCTGTTCCTTCCACAGCGCGGTGTTATAGAAACGTTCGCAGATAAAGCACGGAAAAGGTGTGAACTAGAGCTGCTCCATGTGGAACTAAAATCTCTCGCCAGAGCATTACTGTAGAATGGACATTCGCCCGCTGACATAAAAAAAATGTTCAAATGCGTGTTAAATCTTAGGGGACTTAACTGCTAAGGTCATCGGTCCCTAAGCTTACACACTACTTAACCTAAATTATCTTAAGGGCAAACACACACACACACACACACACACACACACACACACACACACACACACACACACCCATACCCATACCCGAGGGAGGACTCTAACCTCCACCGGGACCAGCCGCACAGTTGATGACCCGCTGAGATAAATAGAGCGTTAATACAGCCACGAAAACATGTTATCGATGTACAGTCGTCTGTAAACTGAAAGGTTTTCCTGCATAGGAATGACCTTGACGAAACAGACCGTCACTGTAATTTCCAAACCAACCCAGAAGACACAGGAACATCTACAGTCAACCAAGGAAGCTGGCAAAGCACTGGAATAAACAGGAAATTGCAGGAATCTATGTAGTTGTGGAGATACATACTTGGGTACTATTAAAAGAACTATGGATATGGTCTAGAAAAATACAAGGGAAACTGTGAAAGGGGAGATACAGATAAGTCAGCTGCTGCACATCATGATTGCAACCAGGAGGCCACCAGATTAGATTTTATAACACTCAGATTAGATTTTATAACACTCAGATTAGATTTTATAACACTCAGATTAGATTTTATAACACTCAGATTAGATTTTATAACACTCAGATTAGATTTTATAACACTCAGATTAGATTTTATAACACTCAGATTAGATTTTATAACACTCAGATTAGATTTTATAACACTCAGATTAGATTTTATAACACTCAGATTAGATTTTATAACACTCAGATTAGATTTTATAACACTCAGATTAGATTTTATAACACTCAGATTAGATTTTATAACACTCAGATTAGATTTTATAACACTCAGATTAGATTTTATAACACTCAGATTAGATTTTATAACACTCAGATTAGATTTTATAACACTCAGATTAGATTTTATAACACTCAGATTAGATTTTATAACACTCAGATTAGATTTTATAACACTCAGATTAGATTTTATAACACTCAGATTAGATTTTATAACACTCAGATTAGATTTTATAACACTCAGATTAGATTTTATAACACTCAGATTAGATTTTATAACACTCAGATTAGATTTTATAACACTCAGATTAGATTTTATAACACTCAGATTAGATTTTATAACACTCAGATTAGATTTTATAACACTCAGATTAGATTTTATAACACTCAGATTAGATTTTATAACACTCAGATTAGATTTTATAACACTCAGATTAGATTTTATAACACTCAGATTAGATTTTATAACACTCAGATTAGATTTTATAACACTCAGATTAGATTTTATAACACTCAGATTAGATTTTATAACACTCAGATTAGATTTTATAACACTCAGATTAGATTTTATAACACTCAGATTAGATTTTATAACACTCAGATTAGATTTTATAACACTCAGATTAATTTTATAACACTCAGATTAGATTTTATAACACTCAGATTAGATTTTATAACACTCAGATTAGATTTTATAACACTCAGATTAGATTTTATAACACTCAGATTAGATTTTATAACACTCAGATTAGATTTTATAACACTCAGATTAGATTTTATAACACTCAGATTAGATTTTATAACACTCAGATTAGATTTTATAACACTCAGATTAGATTTTATAACACTCAGATTAGATTTTATAACACTCAGATTAGATTTTATAACACTCTGGTACAGGCAGCCACAAGTGGATTACATGAGAGGCAATACGGAGACGCCGCAAAGATTACTAAACATCCAAGTATTTTAATTGGAAGCAGGATGGTGTGGAACAATGATTGCTGTGCGGAAGAAGATATGTTTTCCAGCAGGGACAGATACCAATAGCGCACGAAAGCAGCCGACAACGACCAATAATTATTCAAAACATGTGACGTCGCGGTTCGGCTCGGGACCACAACGTAATTTTTTGTTGTTAGTAGCGAACCAGGGTGTGCATTGGGCATACAAAAACGCTACAACCTCCTCCCCCCCCTCTCCCCGCCATTTGAATATGTTCTCCACAGATGGGGAGGTAACGTTGGGTTTCAATAAGTTTATTCGATCACGGATAGCACAACAGCCCGGAATATTTTGATAAAACTGACGTTTCCGGCAGTGAAAGTTTACTCTTTACGACTATATCCACAACTAGCCTGCTGCCCACTGTTTTACTCTGGTAGATGTATGGTGTGCACAGATTTTGTTTTTCGTTTTTCTTTAATTGAATTTCTATGTTGTACACGAAGTGCAATACCTTCTAAACTTGTGAATCTTATTAAGGCCATAGAAATTTGGCTTTTCCGTATGTGCTTCTCACCAAAAAGCGATTCTGGTAGCTGGGGTTCAAGGTTTCTTTTATTCATGTCTTTTGTATTCTTGTGGTGATACATCCAAAGAAGCTTTCATCCCTTAACATTTTTTACATCTAGCCGGCTAGTGAAATACCAATTCTCAAAGATTTAGCTTTGAAATTTTTAATATAATAAATTTTCATCCCCTAAATCACTCTTCTAGGGTTTGAATTTCCAAAAGCAGTTAAACACGAATTTTTTCTAACAGAGAGGCCAAGAAGAAATTTTCAAAGATTTAGCTTTGAAAATGCTTTCATAATGAAATAAGTTCATAAAACTTTTCACCCCTCATTTCATTCCCTAAAAGGGCTGAATTTCGAAAAATACTGAAACCCTATTTTTCATTTGTCACCGAGAAGTCGCATACCAGTTTTCATAGTCGTAAGTTCAGTTCTTTAATAATGAATTATTTTCAAAAAAACTTCGAAACGTCCCCTTAGAAAAATTTATGAATGACTGTGCTGATAAACCTCTCGCGTTATTTGATTTTCAGAAAGATGAGCAAAACTGAACGTACTCAGACATTTCTCTATTAACTTATTCTGATCATCACTAAACTGAGAATATTTTTTGCGCAGCGCAATCTGAATTTCAATAATCCCTACAAAAGAATGGCCCTGAATAACCTACACCTTTCATGAATCACTTACCTCACAAAAATCTTCGTTACTCGAACTACTGCAATACAGCGAGCGCCAATATTGCCAGCTAAATAAAAGATACTAACTACTGAAGGCACTAACTACTGATGGGCATACTTAGCAAATGAAAGATTTTGGTAGAGAACAAACAATGTATTTACCTTAATAGTGTTCAAAAGTCATAATACATATATCAGTTCATGACATCCAGTCTTACAAATTTACTCTTTTAGAAGGATACACGTCCAGATCATTCGCTCTCAAAACTCCGCCATCTCTCTCCCCACATCCACCACTGCTGGCGGCGCACCTCCAACTGCGCAACGCTACGCGCTGTTCACATCCAACTGCCGAACACTACAATAGCAAATATTCCAACAATGCAAACCAGTTACAGACTGCTCACAGCACAGCCAGTGATTTTCATACAGAGCGCTACGTGGCGTAACCAACATCTTTTGCACAGAGTTGTACCTCTTTAGTTCTTGTGTTTCCAAAAATGCTGAAACACGTATTTTTTATTTCTGAGTGAGAAACCAAACACCAATTTTCATAGTTCTAGCTTCAAAATTGTCTTAATAGCGACATTTCTCAAAAAACCTTTCATCCCCTATTTCATCCTCTTAGGGGCTAAATATCCATAAACACTTAAACACATTTGTTTATTTGCAACCATGAAGTCAAGTAAAAAGTTTCATAGATGTACCTTTAAAAATATTTTGGTAGTTCTTTAATCATTATTTTCAACAAAATTTTACCCACTATTTCACCCCCATATGGGTTACATCTCCAAAAATATTGCCACAGATATTTGTTTATTTTTCTCCGAGACACCATGTACTGATTTTCGTAGGTATAGCTTCAAAATTGCCTTAATAGCGGTGGAATTTCGAAAAATCACTTCTCAAAAGACGCCAATAATATAAGATCAACACTTTCTCCAAATTTCAAGTTTCTATCCTTAACTTGGCGATAATGAGTCAGTCAATTTGTAGCCTTATAAAGTACTGATATAATAATGTGTCCCCCTCTAGCTAAAATGTCTGTTGGGCCGCTTGCAAGTGCATGCGAATAGGATGGTTATAAGAACAGTAATGCAAATTCGCTACAAGTGGAGGAAGTGTCCACTTCAAATAAGTTTCTGAATGCTCCAATAATGTCTCGTACCTCCCTCAGTAGCTAAGTTGGAGGCCAAGGAATGTTCATAATTTCAAAAATAACGGGAATCCGACATATCGATATTTAAAATGTATCATTATCGGCTCCCGACACATCGATAAAAATAATGGCCATATCGATGTATCGGTGGAAAAAAATCGACATGTAGGTTAAAAAAATCGGCTGCACATTGTAAATATCTGCCAGTTTTAGAGCTATATATTAAAGTTTTGATTTATTATTGGATATGATGTACATCAATAAGCTAGGAGCCTGCACACCCCCTTAGATCAAGAATTGAAAATGATGAACGCTCTCCTTCGGCGGTGACCAATTTGCTAACAAAGGTAACTGTAGGAAAGCAGCACGGTTACCTACTGTATCTGTCGCTAGGTTTCGTCACATATCGGATTTGACTGGAACTCCTCGTGTCGACTTCCTTGTTCTTTCATTTCCTCAAGCGCCAACGACCTACAAACTATGCACTAAGGGACTTCTGAGGCCGGATTCGAACCTGCGACCGTAGCGGTCTCGCGGTTACAGACTGTAGCGCCTAGAACCGCTCGGCCACCCCGGAGGCCGACCAGCAGTTCTAGTGTCTAAATTGTGTGCTACAACGTTAAAATTTCTGTTGGTAGCGCCGATCGACGATTACGATCAGCATTGCCCCTCACACGTCTCCGCCCACCGCAAAGAACAATCTTGTTATTTAGAATTTTGTTCATCAGTTTCAGCAACCGTTTTTGAAGATTGACGATTTGAAGAAATAGCATACTATTTGCGTTAACATTTTTTTCTTTTTTTTACGCAAATGGCGTGATATTTCTTCGCATAGGACACCTTGTTATTCCATTCACACCGCGAGCTCACACTGAGATCGGATTTCTTCTTTTCTTCACAAAGGCAAAGAGAAAGACGACGTGATCAAAACTCAAAAGGTAAAATTATGTTCTACTACAATTTCAAAGCAGCTTCAAATATTTATCGAAAATTGCGAGAAAAGCATAACATAAAAGTATCGGCACTCGATATTTCAATTGCGATACTGATATATCGATATATCCGTGAAAAAGAAATATCGCGGACATGCAGGGTGTATCAAAAAGGATGGCGCAAACTTACAAGGCTGAAAGTACACGATAATAGAAGCACAAATGTGAAGTAAACATGGGCTCTAAAACGCATACCTTAAGAGCTATGAGATTTTCAATGTCGTTAAACAATTCTCTTCTACTGCAAGCTCTTTGTTTTCCATATTTTGCGAAGAGGTAGTACGTACCAAATCAAGAAAAAAAGTCCAGTTAATATGTGCATCCCTTAAAAGTTATGAGCACGTAGAAGAGTTGTGTTCCAAAGTACCGAAGATGAACAGGTGCTCATAGTTGTTGAAGGATGCGTTTTAGAGCACGTGTTTACTGGATATTTTTTCTTGTTTCGGTCCATATCACCCACCACTTCTCAAAGTATGGAAAGCAAAGAGCTTGCATTAGAAGAGATTTGTTTCACAATATTGAGAATCAAGAATAACTCATAGCTCTTACGGTGTGCGTAAGAGCCCATGTTTACTTGACATTTGTGCTTCTATTGTCGTGTACTTTCAGCCGTGTAAGTTTGTGCCATCCTTTTTGATACACCCTGTATATCGATGCTTTTGGGAAAGATTTCGATGTGTTGGTATTTTATCGACAGCCCCGTGCGAGCCGCATAGCAGCCCGCCTGCTCGCTGCTCACGGGCCTAGCGGCGAGCATAGAGTGGTGCGTGGCAATGCGTGCCTGTCGCAACGCACGCGGCAGCTCTAGCTAGTATCGCCCAACTTTCACCTGGGGCGGCCAGGCGTTCCCTGCGCTACGCACACGGAGCCTACTGGGAAAACCCGGTGCCACGCCTCCGCTGCCATTGTATTGTGTAACTGCGCAGAGTCAACACAGCGCGGCCCTGGCACGTCTGGCAGTTCTGCTGACTCAAACGCGCCGCAACGCACAGAGCCCCACAGAGAGCAGTTCCGCCAGCTTCTCGCTGACTCACGCACGCCGACCTGGACCGCGCGCTATCGATTATCTAACGCCTAACTGCTTTCACCTTGCCACTGTAGCGGCCCACCCCCCTTCCCAATTAGCCCATTTCTCTGATTGTATCGCTGTACGTGGCGGACAGCGAGCCCGCTACGCCTAAGCCGTCGGCATACGGACCGTGCATCCGAAAACGTGGAGCGCTGAGCGTGCCGAGCGAGACCGACATTCAACAATTTTACTCTCAACAAGATGGACTACCTGTGGGATCCCCAATTAGTGGCCTCCTAGCTGACATTTTCCTCAATCAGAATAAAGAATCAAATGTTTGACAATATAGTAATACCAAAACACTGCAAAATAATATATTGGTACAGATATGTAGAAGACATGAGTTGCTTAATAGATGAACCACAGTCTCGCATAAAAGAACTTCATGACAACATAAACTCCATCCACCCACAAATACAGATCAAAAATGGTTCAGATGACTCCAAACACTGACACTTAACATCTGACATCATCAGTCCCCTAGACTTAGAACCATTTAAAGCTAATTAATCTAAGGACATCACACACATCCATCCCCAAGGCAGGATTCGAACCTTCGACTGTAGCAGCCGCTTGGTACAAATACAGTCCACCATTGAAACAGAAACAAATAAACTTAATTTCGTAGATCTCACCATACACAAGAGAAACAACAAACATGAATTCACAATCTACAGAAAACCCACTGTCACCAGCACCATGATTCATAACCAATCCAATCACTCCATAACTCAAAGGAACCGGTATGAGCTATTTACTACACAGATTGAACAAAATACCCATGAAAAAACATGATTACATACAAGAACTAACCACAATAAAAAAAATTGAACTGGAGACTGGATGTGATGCAAAGAGAGTAGACAAAATAAACCATAAAACACACAACACACACCAGACAGACAGACAGACACAACACACACCAGACAGACAGACAGACAGACACAACACACACCAGACAGACAGACAGACACAACACACACCAAACAGACAGACACAACACACACCAGACAGACACGACACAACACACACCAGACAGACACGACACAACACACAAATCACACAACGAAAGATGGTTCAAATGGATTTGAGCACTATTTGTCTTCCGAGGTCATCGGTTCCCTAGAACTTAGAACTACTTAGACGTAACTAACCTAAGGACATCACACACATCCATGCCCGAGGGAGGATTCGAACCTGCGGCCGTAGCGGTCGCGCAGTACCAGTCTGTAGCGCCTAGAACCGCTTGGCCACCCCTGCTGGCAAACAGCAGAAACTAAGCAATAAATGACATAACGTCTTACAATAGCAAAGTCACATGCAGGCTGGGTAATATACTAAAGAAACAAGGACTCAACGTAGCACAAAGAACGAACAATACAATACAACGCAGACTTGGAAGAAATACCACCAACACTGACAAACACAGTCAGTCCGGTATATACCAACTGTAGTGGACTGTTAAGGCAGCCAGTCCACAGTGAAGTAGCCGAAAGGGCACGCGTCAACTCACGCCGTCTGGCGTTAAGCCTGGAACAGGATTCGTAATGAATGTGATAAAGAAAAGAACATAGCTACTAGAACACTTAACTTTTATATTGTCCTGTGGTATACAGCATTCTGGATGATACAAGTGAGACTCTATCTTGAGGTACATGCAACGTTACAAATGGTTAATGGCGCCTTGCTAGGTCGTAGCCATTAACTTAGCTGAAGGCTATTCTGTCTCTCGGCAAATGAGATAAAGGCTTCGTCAGTGTAGTCGCTAGCAACGTCGTCGTACAACTGGGGCGAGTGCTAGTACGTCTCTCGAGACCTGCCTTGTGGTGGCGCTAGGTCTGCGATCCTGACAGTGGCGACACGCGGGTCCGACAAGTACTAATGGACCGCGGCCGATTTAAGCTACCACCTAGTAAGTGTGGTGTCTGGCGGTGACACCACACCAACTTACTAGCAACGGCTGTCAATCTGTATGTGTGGGCCAGACATGCAAGAACTTCTGAATCAGGTATACAGAATACCTCAGATCACAGAAAAGCAATAGCTCACGCTCAACATGCGCAGACCACTTGATAGCACACAATCACCACCGAACAAACATTAAAACTTACATACACATTCTTAAAACTAGTAGCAGCTCATACTAAAATCTGACTAAACAAGAAAACTATTACATCCAAAAATCGATAGCCCAAAGAAAGAAAGTACTAAATGAATACACATCACTGTGCAATAAAACCCTCTCTGCCAAAACTGGAGATCTATACTGAAATGTCGAGACAACTTGTAATTACACTTTTTACGCAACGATACAAACTCAGCACAATAGGCTGTAGGGTTGTAGGACTGGACCAAAGTAACACATCTGGCAATCACCATCGACAGTTACACCTAAAATTTTATTTCGTACCTTTAAACCGGAGAAGTTGACAAATAAAACCATCACATGTTTAAAACTACCATCCATCTTTAAATTTTACCGTCCAGGTAAAAATAAATTAGTTCAATTTTAAACATTCATAACAACGCGGCATTTATGGCCTATTACACATTTACTGAAATGAGTTAAATCTGATAGCTAATGTACTCTTTCATTACGAGAGTGATTGTTATTACCAGAATAATTCAGTTAATTTAGCATATAACAAAATATCATGTGAGCAAAAAAGCTCATGAGATTCAACAACTACGCTCAGAAAACAGAGGCCCGCCCGTTCAGCTGTTTCCAATTCAGGCCTGACATGGACCCCCAGACGGGAGCAACAACGATCACGAATGGGCACGAGAAAATCCCACAACTAGTGGGTATCTACAACAAACTAACATTTGCCTTAAATAAATAGAAACACAATAACTCATTATAGCACATCAGTAAAATTAATACATGATACGAATTACAAAATCGATCTACTGATATTGAAGGAATTCTACTGCCACCATCAATGGAATACGTTTCAGACCCTTGAACACACAATAACAACTGGCCTCTCAAGCCGGCTGATACTCAGACACCTGTTTATTTTTTTTTTTTTTTTTTTTTTGTCCTCAGTCTACTGACTGGTTTGATGCGGCCCGCCACGAATTCCTTTCCTGTGCTAATCTCTTCATCTCAGAGTAGCACTTGCAACCTACGTCCTCAATTATTTGCTTGACGTATTCCAATCTCTGTCTTCCTCTACAGTTTTTGCCCTCTACAGCTCCCTCTAGTACCATGGAAGTCATTCCCTCATGTCTTAGCAGATGTCCTATCATCCTGCCCCTCTCCTTATCAGTGTTTTCCATATATTCCTTTCCTCTCCGATTCTACATAGAAACTCCCCATTCCTTACCTTATCAGTCCACCTAATTTTCAACATTCGTCTATAGCACCACATCTCAAATGCTTCGATTCTGTTCCGGTTTTCCCACAGTCCATGTTTCACTACCATACAATGTTGTACTCCAGACGTACATCCTCAGAAATTTCTTCCTCAAATTAAGGCCGGTATTTGATATTAGTAGACTTCTCTTGGCCAGAAATGCCTTTTTTGCCATAGCGAGTCTGCTTTTGATGTCCTCCTTGCTCCGCCCGTCGTTGGTTATTTTACTGCCTAGGTAGCAGAATTCCTTAACTTCATTGACTTCGTGACCATCAATCCTGATGTTAAGTTTCTCGCTGTTCTCATTTCTACTATTTCTCATTACCTTCGTCTTTCTCCGATTTACTCTCAAACCATACTGTGTACTCATTAGACTGTTCATTCCGTTCAGCAGATCATTTAATTCTTCTTCACTTTCACTCAGGATAGTAATGTCATCAGCGAATAGTATCATTGATATCCTTTCACCTTGTATTTTAATTCCACTCCTGAACCTTTCTTTTATTTCCATCATTGCTTCCTCGATGTACAGATTGAAGAGTAGGGGCGAAAGGCTACAGCCTCGTCTTACATCCTTCTTAATACGAGCACTTCGTTCTTGATCGTCCACTCTTATTATTCCCTCTTGGTTGTTGTACATATTGTATATGACCCGTCTCTCCCTATAGCATACCCCTGCTTTTTTCAGGATCTCGAACAGCTTGCACCATTTTATACTGTCGAACGCTTTTTCCAGGTCGACAAATCCTATGAAAGTGTCTTGATTTTTCTTTAGCCTTGCTTCTATTATTAGCCGTAACGTCAGAATTGCCTCTCTCCTCCCTTTACTTTTCCTAAAGCCAAACTGATCGTCACCTAGCGCATTCTCAATTTTCTTTTCCATTCTTCTGTATATTATTCTTGTAAGCAGCTTCGATACATGAGCTGTTAAGCTGAATGTGCGATAATTCTCGCACTTGTCAGCTCTTGCCGTCTTCGGAATTGTGTGGATGATGCTTTTCTGAAAGTCAGATGGTATGTCGCCAGACTCATATATTCTACACACCAACATGAATAGTCGTTTTGTTGCCACTTCCCCCACTGATTTTAGAAATTCTGATGGAATGTTATCTATCCCTTCTGCCTTATTTGACCGTAAGTCCTCCAAAGCTCTTTTAAATTCCGATTCTAATACTGGATCCCCTATCTCTTCTAAATCGACTCCTGTTTCTTCTTCTATCACATCAGACAAATCTTCACCCTCATAGAGGCTTTCAATGTATTCTTTCCACCTATCTGCTCTCTCCTCCGCATTTAACAGTGGAATTCCCGTTGCACTCTTAATGTTACCACCGTTGCTTTTAATGTCACCAAAGGTTGGTTTGACTTTCCTGTATGCTGAGTCTGTCCTTCCGACAATCATATCTTTTTCGATGTCTTCACATTTTTCCTGCAGCCATTTCGTCTTAGCTTCCCTGCACTTCCTATTTATTTCATTCCTCAGCGACTTGCATTTCTGTATTCCTGATTTTCCCGGAACATGTTTGTACTTCCTCCTTTCATCAAACAACTGAAGTATTTCTTCTGTTACCCATGGTTTCTTCGCAGCTACTTTCTTTGTACCTATGTTTTCCTTCCCAACTTCTGTGATGGCCCTTTTTAGAGATGTCCATTCCTCTTCAACTGTACTGCCTACTGCGCTATTCCTTATTGCTGTATCTACAGCGTTAGAGAACTTCAAACGTATCTCGTCATTCCTTAGTACTTCCGTTATCCCACTTCTTTGCGTATTGGTTCTTCCTGACTAATGTCTTGAACTTCAGCCTACTCTTAATCACTACTATATTGTGATCTGAGTCTATATCTGCTCCTGGGTACGCCTTACAGTCCAGTATCTGATTTCGGAATCTCTGTCTGAGCATGATGTAATCTAATTGAAATCTTCCCGTATCTCCCGGCCTTTTCCAAGTATACCTCCTCCTCTTGTGATTCTTGAACAGAGTATTCGCTATTACTAGCTGAAACTTGTTACAGAACTTGTCTTTCTCCTCTTCCATTCCTTGTCCCAAGCCCATATTCTCCTGTAACCTTTTCTTCTACTCCTTCCCCTACAACTGCATTCCAGTCGCCCATGACTATTAGATTTTCGTCCCCTTTTACATACTGTATTACCCTTTCAATATCCTCATACACTTTCTCTATCTCTTCATCTTCAGCTTGCGACGTCGGCATGTATACCTGAACTATCGTTGTCGGTGTTGGTCTGCTGTCGATTCTGATTAGAACAACTGGGTCACTGAACTGTTCACAGTAACACACCCTCTGCCCTACCTTCCGATTCATAACGAATCCTACACCTGTTATACCATTTTCTGCTGCTGTTGATATTACCCGATACTCATCTGACCAGAAATCCTTGTCTTCCTCCCACTTCACTTCACTGACTCCTACTATATCTAGATTGAGCCTTTGCTTTTCCCTTTTCAGATTTTCTGGTTTCCCTACCACGTTCAAGCTTCTGACATTCCACGCCCCGACTCGTAGAATGTTATCCTTTCGTTGATTATTCAAGCTTTTTCTCATGGTAACCTCCCCCTTGGCAGTCCCCTTCCGGAGATCCGAATGAGGGACTATTCCGGAATCTTTTGCCAATGGAGAGATCATCATGACATCTCATTTAAGTGAAAGAAAGTTGAAATATAATGACTTTCAAAATTTCATTATATTTCAACTTTCTTTCACTTAAATGAGACGTACAGTTACTAATAAACAGCTGTCTGAGTATCAGCCAGCTATACTGACAAATAACGAACTTATTCACAATTTAATTTTTCAGACACTGAGCCCCATACGGCTTTCCATGTATAAAAACTTTAACTTTGCTGCCTTAATCACTGACCGCTGACGCGATCAACCGCAGAACGTATATATATATATATATATATATATATATATATATATATATATATATATATATATATATATATATCGACTGGTCAATTTAACTCCGTGGTGTGATATAAATACAATAACCAGGCGGTACTTAAACATGGACGGGCAAACGGTTTCAATGACGGTTAAACCTTGACAGTAGGGATCTACAACGCAATGTCTCCAAGCCCTAGTAAATGTTAATGATCACACCACATACACCTTAAAACATTACATATTAAACCAATTACAATCAACACTATGTAGGCCATACTCAGGAGTAGCGACGGTAGCCCAAGAAAATACAGTCCACCGCACAGAGCCCAGTAGCGGATTCCGACCACAATTTAGAGGAAAAACAAGGCCTTTACCCTCTTGCTTGTTCACAGAAGCGAGCCGCCGCTGATCCCGATGCCAGAAGACATGCAGCAAGCAGAAAAACAACACCAACGGCTTCCCAGTAACTTCTCTTTCTACGCTGGCGATATCTGTCATGGCGCCATCACCCCGGTAAACAGCCCCCTCTAGACTCATTCACAATAAGACACCAGCAGCAGGTTGGACAGGGGAGAGAGGGAGGGTGATAAGTGTTTTAGACCTCTACCTCAAGTCACAAAAATTGATTTTCCAAGAAAGGTTATACCACCCACTGTCTCATAACACTATTAATTTCAGAGAACATCGAGTACCAGGCATGTTTCCCCTTGTTGTTGATGTGGTCATCAGTCCAGTGACTGGTTTGATGCAGCTTTCCATGCTACTCTATCCTGTGCAAGCTTCTTCATCTCCCATTAACTACAGCAACCTACATCCTTCTGAATCTGCTTAGCTTATTCATCTCTTGGTCTCCCTGTACGATTTTTACCCTCCACGCTGCCCCCCAATACTAAATTGGTGATCCCTTGATGCCTCAGAACATATCCTACCAACTGATCCCTTCTTCTAGTCAAGTTGTGCCACAAATTTCTCTTCTCCCCAGACACTTAAATCTATACTCGATGTTAACAAATTTCTCTTCTTCAGAAACGCTTTCCTTGACATTGCCAGTCTACATCTTATATCCTCTTTACTTCGACCATCATCAGTTATTTTACTCCCCAAATAGCAAAGCTCATTTACTACTTAATCTAATTCCCTCAGCATCGCCCGAATTAATTCGACTGCATTCCATTATCCTCGTTTTGCTTTTGTTGATGCTTTTTCTTATTTTCATACAGTAAAGCTGCATGCTCTCGGGCAAAATTACGGCTGTAGTTTCCCCTTGCCTTCAGCCGTACGCAGTACCAGCACAGGAAAGCCGTTTTCATTAGTGTTACATGGCCAGATCAGTCAATCATCCAGACTGTTGCCCCTGCAACTACTGAAAACGCTGCTGCCCCTCTTCAGGAACCACACGTTTGTCTGGCCTCTCAACAGATACCCCTCCGTTGTGGTTGTACCTACGGTACGGCGTTCTGTATCGCTGAGGCACGCAAGCCTCCCCAACAACGGCAAGGTCCATGGTCCATGGCGGGGAGGGGGGTGGGGGGGCGGAGGCGGCTTACTAAATCTAAATTACGAAACTGAAGAAACCAGACAGCAGTCCAAAACTTTCCTCAGTCAACAGTGTACAATTATTATAATGAATCAACATTCATGTGTTAAAGCAGACATCTTGTACACCAAAGTGCGTAACTGAAAAATAAGATTTGCATTGCAAAACTAATTCCTGCCTTCCAGATACAAAATTTACCATTTGTAGAAACTACAGAACATTTATGACATCAGTATGAAGAAAGTTAGTAAGAAAAGAACATAAC
This sequence comes from Schistocerca nitens, assembly GCF_023898315.1. Classification (NCBI taxonomy): domain Eukaryota; kingdom Metazoa; phylum Arthropoda; class Insecta; order Orthoptera; family Acrididae; genus Schistocerca; species Schistocerca nitens. Next base: position 1,186,689,569 of record NC_064614.1, on the reverse strand, counting down.
TGCACCTGTAATCCCAAAAGTAGTAGTGTCCTACGCACGGAACACTTTATGTCCCGGTATTCTCAAAATAAAAGGCAAATTGCCGCTGTATATATATATATATATATATATATATATATATATATATATATATATATATATATATGGAAAAGATTTTAATTACAGAATAGTGCCACAAAATTTCACCAATTTTCCCAGGCAGTATTGTTTTTATCCTGTGTATAACATTAATAAATGATCACCAATACTCTGCACCCGGTTTCTGAACTACCAACACAGCACAATTTAACCACGCTATTTTCATACAAATAAAATGTAAATAGTGGGTTAGGAAAAAGAAAAACAAACAAATACCGTCTGAACAGGTCTCAGAGATCAGACGGTACCGACCGGCCACTGTGTCATCCTCAGGCGTCACTGGATACTGATACGATGGAGCGGGGGGGGGGGGGGGGGCGTGTGGTCAATGCGCTGCTCGCCCGGCTATTGTTACCTTTCGTGATCGGTACAACTACTTATCAGTCACGTGACCCCTCAATTGACCTAACTGAGTGCTGAATGCACCCGAATTGCCAGCAGCACTCGCCACCCTGGATGGTGACCCATCCTATGACCTATTTTATGAGTACTACACGTAAGCGCACGGGCCCATTCCTGCTTGTAGCTGTCACCAAGGGAAACCAATATAAATATACCACTTTATCTGAGCGTCACCATAGTACGTAACCTAAACTGAAATGGTCGCACCCAGTTTTTCATTCACTGTAGAATCTCCGCAACAGCACTGGTCAGTCAATGTCAAACCTAATAACTGCATATATAAGGACCAGAGGCGGACCAATGCGTTATTGTCTTGTTAAGTTTGCGAAACTTTTACTCTTGAATGAACCATCCAGTTTTCTGAAACTATAGTCATTTGTTTATCTGGAAATGTACATCTTCCTATTCGGATAATTCCTTTGTGTTGCGTCGCTTTTTTTTTTTTGTCTTCGGGTGTGCGTCACTTACTGGATCCCAGATAGTATTGTATAGAGATCTTAGATAGTACTGTATCTGTATCGAAAGGAGTGTGTGAGTTGTCCATTCCACCTACTGACCGGTTCTATGCGCTTCAGTCTGGAACCGCGCGACCGCTACGGTCGCAGGTTCGAATCCTGCCTCGGGCATGGATGTGTGTGCTGTCCTTAGGTTAGTTAGGTTTAAGTAGTTCTAAGTTCTAGGGGACTTATGACCTCAGATATTAAGTCCCATAGTGCTCAGAGCCATTTGAATCATTTTTGAGCCACCGACTGACTCTTAAATATTATTGTTGTTTGACGTATGAAATAAAGATAGATATGTGTTTGAAAGCCATTTTTTACGTAAATAATACATATCTTTGAACTTGGAGTAATTTTAATATAACGCTGGAGGTACGGCTGTGTACACATTTTTATGTGAATAATAATTGTATTTGAACTTCTGCATCACATTATTATGCCAGATGTATGTATACGTTCATAAACAATGTAACTTGACGCTATTTTTAGACTGCTTTTGAATATTACTCCATAGGCTCGTAAATAACTTGGAAATAATGTAAACTGCCATTATTTTTACGCCAGAAGCATGAATGTATATGGCAATAATGTAACATGACACTATTTTTACGCATCATTTTAAAGTAACATTCATGAAATACAGAGTCACGCATTTATATTTCGGAAATAACGTAGATGCCATTTTTATCATTTTAATAGGTCCGCAGAGGTACGTGACTTCCACGAAAATAATGCATATGTTTAATTTTCAAGTTGAAGTTACGTAGTTTATATTGCATATCTGGCGCCATTTTATACAAATAATTTTAATATAGAAAAGAGGTATCTATGTGTATGTAAATAATATAACTTGAAACCATTTTTACGCATCATTATAACATAATCTCAATTAAATAGAGAGGCATCGAATTCTCTTTCTAAAATAATGTAAATTGACGCCCTTTTTACGCCAGATGTATGTATGCCCACAGAAATAATGTGACGAGACACCATTTTTACTCATATTTTTCATACTTCACTGTGAATGGTTGGGAGAAAAAAGGGCAGGAGGTGTCTTTTTAGTGACATAACTAGCTTACTTCCGCCATCTTGGATTGTCTGAATGACTAGGGATAGGGAGGAGGGGCGAGAAGGGGAAGAGAGGGCTTTTAATTTCTCATTAACACAACTGGATTAGTTCTGCAATCTTGAATTTTTGACTGGCTCTGTCAGTTTTAATTCTAGCTTGCAATTGACTAGAGATATTGGAGAGGGGAAAGGAAGGGAGGGGCGTCGGGAGGGGGAAAGGGTGTGTGGCCTGCCACTGATATGAATGGTGATGTCACTGACAAGATTGTCCCTGCATATAGGCAACCAGCACCAACGCTTGAACTTTTCACAGTCAACGGGCCTCCAACATGGATTCAGAGGTCAGTGGTGCGGCATACTTCAGTACCACATGTAAGTTCAAATTTGATCCAGAATCTTCATTATCTACTCACGAACATCAGAGATGGGCGGGAATGAAGTAACACTGGAAGATTGCAAGGGAACCGGGTTCGATTCGTTCTAGGTCTACTGCCAGGAATTTTCCGAGGTTGCAGAAGTAGAAAATAGTCGTGTGATGCCAAGTGACAAATAACTTGGGTGAGAAGCAGTGCTCCAAAGTCTGGAAAACCGACTACGGCAGGGAGAGCATTGTGCTCGGCCCACGTCACTCCAAACCACATCGAAACGACGACATTGTCAGATGACGACACAGTGGACATTCAGCACTTGGCCTGTCAGTGCCAGTACACGGAGCTGGGACTGGAGGACTCGAACAGTAAAGCTATATCATGGAGCGAGTTATCCTGACGTGGAAAATCAAGCAGCCATGACAATCAGTAAAAAAACGTAGGCAATAATAAGACGGCGAGTATAGAACTCAAACTAAGACATAACAGTACCGCTGGTATCTGGCGTGAATCCAACATGTCAAGTCGGCTGATTATGTAGAGGAGAACACTGGATACTGTGAAAGCTCTTAGAGAAGAGACGGGTTCAGGGTCAACGTCGATTCAGATTAAAAAAGAAGTATTCTACAAGATGGAATTAATAACTAAAAAGACACATAAAAGATTACTGTTCTACGGGCACGTCTTGTATGCGGACAGTATCCTTCTCAAAAAGAAAATTTGAAGCGTAAGTTACCTAACGAGGAGACCACTCAGGAATCAGATTTTCCCATATTTGTATAAACTTACAGTACGCGAAGCTCAGAACTAGAAAACCAGTATCCTAAAGGAAAACAACGCAACTCTCAGAAATTCTCATGAAAGCAAGTTTGAAATTTTATGAGAAACTATAATTCACTAAAATTAACGGGACTTTTGACGATGGCTAACGTTGCAGAATAGCAATCGGTTAACTATTTATGTACCTCCCTTTTGTAGATGACCGGGTTATACTGGTGGATACGCAAGACAGTCTACAGTGAGCTATATGGTCCGTACATATACTGTCAAAACAATCTGATAACCATATACACAAATAAGCCTGAAGTTTTGGCTTTTGTGGAATAAATCATCTCAAAGGTGAAATTACGAAATTGAATAAAGTATTGGTACAAGTATATTGAACTAGTTTGGCTGTGATATCTATTACGCTTTCGATAACGATCCTGGAAAGAAATATGGACTTCATATACGAAATACAGAAAACGGTGGAGATAAATGTAGTTTCGTGGAAAGTAATAATGGAACAGGGAATGGGAGAGGTGTATGGTGGGCAGCGGTACCAGAGACCCAGACTTTGGGCTGGCTCACGAATGGACGTCTCCCGTTTCTCAAGGCTGGAAACCAAGAGGACGATGCAGCTGTACTATGTACGAAGACCCTCCAGCTGCCACACACGTTACTCACCTCCCAATTACCAGATGATTAACGCAGGGCGTGAGCAAAGCCGTTTATTCAGCAGAGGGCTGAAGGAATCTGTCGTTAGCAGCTTTCACTGGAATTAACTGTTTCTTTCCGGAAGGACACACTGGTTTGCCATGTGGGTACGGTGTATTTCGACTGGGAACGTAACTGGTTCAATGTAAAACAAAGTTTGAAATAAAATTCTGCAAAAAATCTTAAATATCCCCTGGCTGACCGCCATGTGCAATATTATGACAGTACCCTTACCGCTTTATCAATTTCAAATATGGACTTCAAGCGAACAAACAATCACAGAAAATCGAAACAGCACGAAGCACATGAGTTACGCCATATTTCAGTGATATTAGAAATGGGCCTGAAAGAAGATGGTGTGTTCAGCTTTAAACTACTCGGTTTCGTAATGAGTAAAAATATCTAACTTGAAAATGTACGTGATTATGATGATTATACTTGCAGTCGGTTTTCTTCAGAACTCTGACTACACCACTGCATCCACTTTGTATTCCACATTAATCTTTCTCCTTTCTGCTGGTGAATTTTGTCTGGTTCTTGCCGTTTGCAAATAGTGTCACTACAACTGTCTTTTTCTTGTAAACATTCGATTTCCTAAGCAGTGTTTAATGTTTTAAAATGGTTGAACAGTTTTTCAGTAAACAATTTATTTCCTGTTTCTGAATATCTCTCTCTTAGATCATATGCTACTTCTCATTTTAAATTTCTTCTGGTTTCGCTAACAAGCGACAAATGCTGCAGATCTTCATTCGTATACTTCAAACTGTTTACTTCCTTTTTTGATTATTAATAAAGAAGTTTTCGCACTTCAAAATAATATTCCCTACATGGTTCAAACATCTGCACGAAGGTTTGTTTCTTAGTGTTCCACTTTGGTACGTATAGCATAGGAATTAGAATGCTTGTAACACCAATTGCATGTCGTATTTCGCAATTTAGACTATAGCCAAACGGCACACGTTGGCATTATACTCAATGAATTTTCGCTCCTGTTCTCATTATTGTACAAAGGAAATTACGGAAGTTACCTACATTACTTCATTTAATTCTGTGGTTCATTGCGTTTCCTTATGACTTAATTCCGGAACACTTCATCGCTTTAATCTCCTTTCACATAAATCATTGCGTTCATTCTTTTGAATTATGCATTAAAACAGGTTGAAAGTCTGCTTAAATTCGCAGTGAACAAAGGAAAGCCCTTCGCCTGTTTTCCCTCTTTTGATCAGTTTCACTCCAATGACTCACTGTTAACTATCTTACAAATGCGCTCTAAAATTCGTTTTGCGGAAACAAAACTTTCCCTCTTTCGGCACAACTCAAGGTGTTTCTTTTATGTAATTACCTCACCTAGTGGGAATGGAGTCAACTGTCTGTAAACTTCAATGTTATAGATTTTATTGAAACCTTCATTTGACCAAGTTCGCGATGTACGAAACAGCGAGTACTGGTTTCATCAGCTTAAATCGTTATCTTCAGACCTGGAAATTGTTATAAAAGTTCACAAATTAACAGTATTTCGGGTGCAACAGCATTAATAAGAATAATTATGCAAAAAGTACATACTAGAATACAAAAATACGGTGTCTAACTCCAGAGAATAGATAAGACACACTGTCATTACTGGAATGGCGTTAATATGCCCAATGAAACGTCAGCTGTAAAACAACACCGAATAGAACGAAACAGAATAATCCAGAGCCAATGATATGAAGCTATGTGCAACAAAATTACAGTGAAAACCTACCTTACAGTCATATATACAGTAAACATATGTGAAGCATGTTGTACATAGGTCGTTGTAGTAATATGAGTATGACGTAAGATAAAGTCATAATGCCAAGTAAGAGAGTCAGTCCAAGTTAACCACGCCAGAGTAGCAAACAGAGGGACGGGAATTGTGTTAATGGTTTTACAGATCAATGAAGGTGCCACGAGGTGTCAGTAAAGTAGAATGAAGTGCAATATAACGTAATGAAATAGTACTGTATAGTAACACTAAAATAGTAATTTAAAAAACAGCTGATATAATCAACAGTAATAGCTATAAAATTGTTAACGTTCTGTGTAATGAAACTGAAGGCGCACTAATATAAGGCGCCTGTAAGTGGTGCAATATTATGAAAACATAATAATACCACACAGAGAGAATTAGCTTTAATAATATTTTATGCTTTACATTCCTCATTACAGAAATACTAGCAATTATACAGGGTGTTACAAAAAGGTACGACCAAACTTTCAGGAAACATTCCTCACACACAAATAAAGAAAAGATGTTATGTGGACATGTATCCGGAAACGCTTAATTTCCATGTTAGAGCTCATTTTAGTTTCGTCAGTATGTACATGATTTCATACGGGATACTCTACCTGTGCTGCTAGAACATGTGCCTTTACAAGTACGACACAACATGTGGTTCATGCACGATGGAGCTCCTGCACATTTCAGTCGAAGTGTTCGAACGCTTCTCAACAACAGATTCGGTGTCCGATGGATTGGTAGAGGCGGACCAATTCCATGGCCTCCACGCTCTCCTGAACTCAACGCTCTTGACTTTCATTTATGGGGGCATTTGAAAGCTCTTGTCTACGCAACCCCGGTACCAAATGTAGAGACTCTTCGTGCTAGTATTATGGACGGTTGTGATACAATACGCCATTCTCCAGGGCTGCATCAGCGCATCAGGGATTCCACGCGACGGAGGGTGGATGCATGTATCCTCGCTAACGGAGGACATTTTGAACATTTCCTGTAACAAAGTGTTTGAGGTCACGCTGGTACGTTCTGTTGCTGTGTGTTCCCATTCCATGATTAATGTGATTTAAAGAGAAGTAATAAAATGAGCTCTAACATGGAAAGTAAGCGTTTCCGGACACATGTCCACATAACATATTTTCTTTCTTTGTGTGTGAGGAATGTTTCCTGAAAGTTTGGCCGTACCTTTTTGTAACACCCTGTATATCCAGAGACAAAATGACGTCAGCTCGGACCAGGTCAAACTCTGCCGCTGGAGAAGAGAATCGCAATGTTGTCGCCCAATCTACTGTGCAGTCACCGACTAAACATGAAAGAAAATTGTCCACGAAGTGTGAATAGTAGGAATAAACTAACGAAAGATCCAGAAAAAACTGAAACTGATATCATATACGAGTAATTTACTTCAAAGCCCAACTGAAGATGATCCAGATGGAATTCTGCGAGTTGTACACATTCCTACAAGAAGCCTATCTTAAGTTTTACACAAGCATTTTTAGGGCGACGTAGCAACTTTCAAGGTTAATGGCAGAGCGAAAAGACACAATTGTATCTAGTGGATTTCTACGAATTCTCTAGTGGTGGTATAGTTAGACATAAACTCTCCTGGCATGAGTATGTGGAGAGATCTTCAGCGGTCGGCTAATCTGACATTATTATTTTAACAGTACTGTCAATTCTATAAATTATGTACATAAGCTTCAAGAATGGTTGTCAGAATTGGGCAGTAGTCCACTTCTTGATTATCTGCAGCCGGTTAAGGAAGAGTTGATAGGGGAGTGGCATGGTGCATCCTCACATTATGGAATTATTGTGAGACATTTTCCAAATGAAAACTTTGATGAATGGATTGGCAGACGGAGTACTATTGAATGGCCTCTACAATCGCATATATCATAACCATGAATTCTTCAGTCTAGGGTACACAAGAAAATGTTTATTTTGTCCAAGTTCGTGATATTGAACATTTGAAGGAACGAATCCTTCGGAATCTGAAAACGTACAGCGGCCGGAGATTTTTTAAAATCAGTCTCGAGAAGATGTAACGCTTGGTCAGAACAGCATGGAAAGCAGTTGATCATCTTTTAAAATTGCTTGATGTGTTATTGGATCAAAAGCATTTCGGAAGTCAAGAAATACTGCATCCATCTAGCTGTCTTCAATCATGGCTTTCAGGATTCATATTAGTAAAGTGCAAGTTGGGTTGCGCAAGATCGATGTTTCCGGAAGGAGGACCTTCTGTTATAAACGCCTCCTTATGTGTGAGGTCAGAAGACGTTGAACCTTGCGATAAGCATCTAATGACTGAAGTGGATGCTTAGTTTCTTGTTGTCATCAACAACATGCACCCTGCAGCAGCAAATTACGCTTGTAGCAACTGTTAAATTGACATAAAGTAATGATGCACCTATAGCATGTCAACAAAATCCGTTGACAGGCCAGAATTCGGGGCTGTAAAACACGTATATCTAAATCTCGATAAAGTGTTACTGTCAAAGTGATACAGTGTCACAGTCAAAAGATCCTGTGCAATAACTGTGTCTTTTGCAGGCGAGTTGACGAATGATTTCTGATAAAACTTTCTTTATGCAGTTCAACACTTGCCACTAAATGTTACTACGGCAGTAATGGAAGTATGCGACTGTTGGGCCAGAGGTCAAGTATCCGCTGGTAGTTGGCGCCGCATTTGTGGCACTGCAGTTAGAAAATCGAAAATGACAATGTCATCAATTTCAAAAGTGCGAGATGACACTTGCGAGCAATTTAAAATTGCTGTATGGTGGTGACAGTAAATTATAAAATGTTGGATGGTAGAACTGAACTTGTTGTGTCAGCCACAATAAAAAAAAAATTGAGAAACCCACAAAAACCAAGATTTCGAATTAGTTCAGTTGTGCTAGTTGTCATTCTGATACTATGTTAAGTATCCAAACAATCTGAATATACTGACAATACTGCAGTATTTCCATGTCAAAACTACGTAAGCTTCTCGTGAATTTTGTGTAAATTGGCGTCATGTTCAGAAGTATTTCACCATTCATCAAAAGCAAGTAAATATATTGACAGTACCAGTGTGACTTTGCACAAATGATGTGATTTAAAGTTTAAGCAGCGCTTGTGAATGTCTATAATTTAATCTCCGTATCACACTTGGTGTAAAGCGCAATGAACCATTAAATATTTCCACATCTAAATTGTTCTACAAAACACATGATGCATGAAAAGGGTCACCATGTTAATTCATACAAACATTATAAATGCGAAAGTAGCTCTGTCTGTTAGGCTTTCACGACAAAACCGCTGAACCGATATTGATGAAATATGGTACGGAGATAGCGTGAACGCTAAGGAAGAACATGGCTACTTTAAAAAGTGTGTAGTACAATATATTTACTGATTTGTAGCATATAACGTGAAATATGGAACAATAATTACTCTTTGAAAGAACTGTTTATTCTTCGACTTTAGAACTATATACTGTGAAAATGCATTTATTTATACGTTCTACGCAATACGATTCAATGTGATAAATACAATGCCTATACAAAACTCTACGTGTTTAATTCATACTTCCATCCTAATATCAGCGACAAGCTGAGATGTGTATCACTTTGGATGTACCGGGTTCGATTCCCAGCTAGATCGTCCTTTTTCCCGCTCGCGACATAAGAGTACATGTGTTGGCCTCATCATCATTTTATGGTCATCGATGTGAAAACAAACGAAGTGCTGTCAAATAAAAAGAGTTGCAGCAGACTCTCGTAACGAACGGTAAGACTTCTTATTTGCTCTGAGCACAAATTCTTAAAAATAAAGGAGTTTCTGCTAGAGTAGCTACCACGCTGCTCAGTGATGGTAAAACCCTTCATTCCGTACTTAAGCTACCACTGAACTTATCTCACGTAGTTGTACTTATTTGTAACATCAATAAAAATTGCGATCGTGGACGAATGTGCGTTGTTTTGACAGACTCTGCCGGTAATAACTAAAGAGAAACCTCTAGGTGAAGTAAACGCATGTTTAAAGGTGTCAACCTTATGGTAAGGTATTAAAAACTTAGTTTCACAACAAACATGTTAGTGCAACTGCACAGTGACAGAGAATCTGCACAATATGAAAATTTGGGAATATCGTATTGATACAGATGGCAGGAACTTGATTACATTACATCATGAATTCTGCAACATTGTTCACACTACATAAGAGCTGGTTAGCAAAGTTTACCCTGAACTACATGCAAATATTGGAAATAACGAATGATTCAGTCATGGACTGTGCGGCTGCTCCCGGCGGAGGTTCGAGTCCTCCCTCGGGCATGGGTGTGTGTGTTTGTCCTTAGGATAATTTAGGTTAAGTCCCATATGATTTCACACACAACGAATGACTGTGTGAAACGGCAATTATGGTGCCGACTAATACATTTATAGGACAACCAAATGAAATAATTTGTGTCAGAAAGAGGAGGAGATATTGTATAGTATCGCTCTGTCGATAATACTGTAGGCACTGAACAAGTCACCATTTACACTACAGAGTTTCTTAACTATTTGGAATTGTCAGGAGTGCCTACTCATAAACAGAGGTTAAAGGCTAGAGTTCCATTCGTCTTAATGAGAAATGTTAATCTGACTAGAATTTGTAGCGATATGCGCTTACAATTTACACACCTGTGCCGAAATATTGTTGGGCTACTACAGTTAAGGGCTCAGCTAAAGGAGAAAATGTTTTGATTCCTCGGATCTCAATTATATCGACTAATTTTTCTTTTCAGTTTAAAAGATGGCAGTTCTCGCAAAAAATTGCTTTTGGAATGACCATAAATAAAGCCCAACGGCACACAGGCCACGTTTCCATTCAGCTTTTAGAAAAAAATATTTTTTCCATTGACAACTTTATGAGGCGTACCTATGTGTACACAACCCACAAAATATGTTTGTTTTTGCCAAAGAAGGCAAGACCAAAAACATTGTTTACATAATCGTGTTTAGTTAAGATCTTGAAATTAATAATTTATAAGAAAGCAAATAAATTGTAGTTTTTTGTATTTTAACTAAGATTCCACATATTGCAAAATAATAAAAACACACTGTTTATGTACCTATATAGAAGTACCACAAATATTTATTCCTACACACATATCTTCACTAATATATACGCAGACATTTACAAATAACTAGTATACTTCCTCACCTTTACTCATCACAAGATAACTACTGATATATGAGTGAAGCTGTGGGTTACGGTTAGTTAACATGTCAAATCTTTGCAAAGTTACATCAGCAGTACAAAAATGCAATGTTGCGTCGTCACAATGTTACTTCTACACACACACACACACACACACACACACACACACACACACATATATATATATATATATATATATATATATATATATATATATATATATATGTGTGTGTGTGTGTGTGTGTGTGTGTGTGTGTGTGTGTGTCTGTGTGTGTGTGTGTGTGTCTGTGTGTGTGTGTGTGTGTTGAACAAAGCTGTCGACTTTCAAATTAAGTGCCACTCACATGCTATACAGGCAGCTGACATTTAATTTTTAGGCCTAAATCAGGTGATGAACAAAAGAAGGCTGGGCAAGTATATGGCTGCACACAATACTGCCTGCTAAAATACTATGGTAAGCTACTGGAAGAATTCAGTTAATGCGTGACACCTAACACATGACTGCAAACTCTCAAATTAATTGCCACAATGCTGTTTCTACATCTGACTTTTTCTGTAACTGTATCAAACACATGTAGCAGCCAGTTCACATTTCACCTACGCCTAAATGCAACAAATATGGAGCAAATTTTTAGGGGGGGAAGATTATAGCAACTCACATTATATCTATGCCAAGCAGCACAATGCTATTTTCATGATAAAATGTCCTTAAAAATATGTGAGGAGTGGGAATTACAGTTTTTCTGTGTCCAAACTGTATGTCAACAAGTTTTAGAAGTTTTTTAGTAGTGCCTCACCTCACCAAGCATTGCTTTAGGTGGGAACAAGATATTGCATCTGCCAGACTAGAAAAATTTAGTAGATGATATTCACTTTTAACTAGGCTTATTCGAAGTAAAACAATCTTTGAAGGAGAGCTGTGACATTTACAGATCAGAAGTATCAGTCCAAGATACTCTAAATATTTACAGTCCGTAATTCCATATTCCTTCGCTAAATAAGAAGAACATCTGATGCTAAAGCTCCTTAATATGAGGATATAAAAGCACACAACTTACCCAAAGACGAACGAATTACCCAAACTTAATATTAGGACAAAAGCAAGTATTTGGACGAAATATGTATTGCAATCCACTTCGTATTTTCCTAATTCGGAAGTAGACCTCTATAACATATGAAATATATGTGTAAAGATGACGGAAGCTGATGAATCTTTGCCCTTAAATAAAACTATTTATCAAATAATTAAAGATTTTGATTACAGGACACACATATCGCTGGGTTGCAGCCACAATACGCAAGCACAACTACAGATTTCAACTCACGAAAGGATATTCGAACTTAGCAGCAAAAGAAATCTGTGTTATTTATAAAAATCCCTAAGGTTCTGAGTAAAAAACTTGCCTTACTACTGTCATAACTAACTCGTCCTGCAACATTAAACGAAATACACGTGACTCACTTAGGGACACTGCTGATGAGACTTCAAGGTTAGGGAATATTTGTTCATGAGTTAAGTTCAGTATGTGTACAATACTCGCAGGACACGATGGTCCCTCAAATAAAAACAAGTGTCTGTATAAGATTCCAAAGCACAAATGGGCACTAATGATGATATTTACAACTTAAAGAGCACGTGATGATAACATAATCTTTGTACCAAATAAACAATGTTATTCCAATGTCTAAATTTTTTGAAAAAGTTATTCTATCTTCCCTGTAACTGATATCAAAGCAAGTCAGACATTATTGAGACCCCGAGACTTATGCATTAGCTTTACCTTGCATTGCAACATGTTTCTCATCTGCTGATAATGCTAAATTTTTCTGTCACACAGAGATGGAAAGACATTTCAATGACCAGTAGTTTAACACATTCTTATAGGTTAGAAACAAGGGTTGACAAGTTTCAAATTTTTTTTTTTCACAGCCCCCTTACTTCATAGTTACCCAATGCTAGGGTAATGACTTAATCTTTTAGTCCAAAACGTTCGTCAACCTCTACTATTGCAGAATGAAGACGACACTTCACCCCATATATCATCAGTTTAGGGCAATCTTATAACAAATTATCCCATAGATCTTGATGTTACAGCAACATTATTGAAAATTATGGCATATAACAGGACTGTTACAGAAAAATGTAGCAGATTGCCCCAGATATAGTAAAACTTTATATAATTGCTTCCATACATAGTTATATCAAAATTGCACCATACATCAATATTCTTAGACAATATTGGAACAAACTGTCCCATACATCACCAGATAAATAAATTGGGATATGTTCTGCCAAGCTCCAAGTCGTTCCAACAAGCAAATGCAATTAGACAATAAGTTTAGACTTGGTTGATGCTGTCAAGGAGGGACTCGTCAAGTGACCATCGTTGCCGCAATTGCATTTGGGTTAATGACAATCACCGTATGTCAATTGACTACTGTTACCCTCAGTTGCATGTGGGGTAATTTAGTCAACTTGTCAAGTGACCATCATTCCCACGAGCTGCATTAGGCGTAATGGCAGTTACCCTGTATCAGTTGACCATCATTGCCCCCAATAGCTTGTGGGGTAATAGCAATCACCTAGTAAACTGACCATCATTGTCCCCAACTACCTTTGGGATAATGGTGGTCACCATGTAAACTGACTATCATTGCCCCATTTGTACTTCTCCGGCTCACCCAATAGCATCCAGAGGTTATGGCAGTCATCCTGTGAATGTAGCGTCATTATCCCAGTTGTTTTCTGGGTAATGTGAATCATCTTGTCCACCAGCCATTACTGCCACACAGTTGCATTTAGGGTAATGGTAATCATTACATGTCAACTAATCTGATATTCTGACAAGTTTTGACTTGCTCCAACTTGTTCCAACTAGTCACAACTTGTTCTAACTAACATCATGATGAGAGTAGAGCCAGTCACCTTGTCAACTGACCATAACTGCACCACAATAATTTTAGGGTGAATGTAGTGACCCAGTCAACTGACCATCATTGTCCCAATTGGTTAAAGTTTTGCATAAGAGCGTAAACCGTACCTATTTCGACTTCTCGTTGATCGCAACCGAAGTTTCAAATATTTCAAGCACGCAATGTCTTAATTTTTTTCGCTAACGTTTTCAGGTAGAGGCTATAAACTTACAGGATTTTCTTTGAACAAGCAGGACAATATTCGCGCATCTTCGAGTTATGTGATTTTTATTCCCATACATTGTTACTTTCCCCTCCAGTTTATTGTATGATTGTTCTGACTATAGCTCCCTTCATTGTAGAGGCAGGTTACACATGTTAATGATTCCTTGGTTGGTGGCTTTTCGCCATTCTTAGATCTGAGTATGTGGCCAGAGATCTTTTGAAGTTTGTTACGATACAACAGTATCCAGTAACGTTCGTGTAGTATCAAGACCCAATATGTACTATAATGACTAAGAGCCTACAGAAGTGTAGCGAAGCGTTGTCGTTACTGCAGACACACTATAAATATTTGCAGTGCTTACCAACGACGGTTTTGGGGTTAAGGTTTCACTTCAGGATAAAATATGAGGGACAATCAAAGAGCTCCCGTCTGAAGGCGTTGCTGCAGCGTATATGCAACGTAGCAGAACTCCGATGTGGATATAAAGTAAACTGAAGAGCCAAAGAATCTGGTACACCTACCTAATACCATGTAGGTGCCGCAAAACGACGTCTCATGGACTCGACTAATATCTGAAGTAGTGCTGGAGGGGATTGACACCATGAATCCTGCAGGGCTGCCCATAAATTCATAAGAGGGGGGAGAGATCTGAACAGCACGTTGCAAATCGTCCCAGATATTCTCAATAATGTTCATGTCTGGTGAGTTTGGTGGCCAATGGAAGTGTTTAAGCCCAGAAGAGTGTTCCTGGAGCCGCTGTGTAAAAAATTTTGGACGTGTGGGGTCTCGCATTGTCCTGCTGGAAATACCAAAGTCCTTCGAAATCTACAATGGACATGAACGGATGCAGGTGATCAGACAGGACGCTTGTGTGTCAGCCGTCAGAGTCGTATTTGGACGTATCACGGGTCCCATACAACTGCATACATACAACACCATTACAGAGCCTCCAGCTGCTTTAAGACCCCTGCTGACGTACAGGGTCCAGGGATTCATGAGATTGTCTCCATACCCGTTCACGTTCACCCGCTCGATACAATTTCAAACGAGACTCGTCTGACCAGACAACATGTTTCCAGTCATGAACAGTCCAATGTCGGTGTTGACGGCCCCAGGCGAGGCGTAAAGCATTATGTCGCGCAGTCATCAAGGGTCCATGAGTGCGACTTCGGCTCCGAAAGACCATATCGATGGTGTTTCGTTGAAGGGTTCGCACGCTGAAACGTGTTGATGGCCCAGCATTGAAATCTGCATCAATTTGCGGAAGGGTTTCACTTCTGTTACTTTGAACAATTTCTTTTCAGTCGTCCTGGGTCCCGTTCTTGCAAAATCTTTTTCCGTCCTCAACAATGTCGGAGATTTTTTGTTTTACCAAATTTCTGATATTCACGGTACACTCATGAAATGTTCGTACAGGGAAATCCCCACTTCATCGCTACCCAGACACGTGTTGTCTTATACAGGCGTTGCCGACCGCAGCGCCGTATTCTGCCTATTTACATACCTCTGTATTTGAATACAGATGCCTGTACCAGATTCTTTGGCGCTTCGATGTATAAGCACGACCTGTAGGCAAGGGATTAATGTGGCCTACGTAACAATCCGACGTGCCTGCAGTAAACGCAGAAACATGTAGTGTGGGGATGTTATTACCAAATACGTCCCCAAAAGGACCAGCGTGCTTTTTTGTAACGCAAAAGCTACGATTAATCAAGTGGGAGACATTCGAGCATCCGCCATGTAGTCCTGGGCTCTCGCCATGCGATTATCACGCCTTCTTAAAAAGAGGCTTGAATAGTCGACGAGAACGTGCAGCAAGCAGTTACTGACTTGTTTCACGCAGCAGGACCTGGTTTTTTACCGGACAAATACCTTCAAGTGACTACGTAGACTTTCCCGGTGTATTGACAAATCAAACTTTTGTCGGGTCTTCAGGCGGATCAAAGTGTCATCTGCATACAACATTTTCGCGGTGCGCCTCGCCGCTATCATCAGATGAGAAAAGCTAAGCCATTCCGGCGATAAGTGTTTCAAGCTGTGAGCGACGGAACTTTTATATGCAGCGAAAATACGAACGCGGATACGCGAAGGCCAAATACGGGAGTTGCAGCGCCTTCAGTGGTGAATAATGTCGGAAAACGATATATCTTTAAAGATTATTACTCATACCGGCCGATTCAGATGCCGTTGTTTCTTCATATCTAATAAAACGGGATTCCAGTTTTACTTAGCGGGTGTCCATTACATTGTGTAACAATGAAAATGTAAACCGAATGGAAATAGCCAATTCCTATCAATTCTGAAAAGTTGATCGCGAACATCACAAAGACAAAATTAGCTCTAGTTTCCATTTTACGCTGTTTCATTGTGGTGAGATAATTATATACGGATTTTTACGTTAAGTTTAAAATCAAATATTATAATGGTTTGTCAGAGTCATTATAACTAGTAACAATGGATTATGTTATTATCCCTGGTGTCACTTGTGTGCAATATTTTGGATATAAACACTTTGATACCAATTTTATTGATCTAGTAGACGCTAAAAAGATTCTGCCCCCGCCGCTGAACATCAAGTTGAGTCTCATGAAAAACTTGGTTAACGGAATGAACAAAGATGGTAACGCGTTAAAGTACTTAAAGAAAAAATTCCCTTACTGAAGTGCGGCCAAAGTAAAGGGGGGCATCTTTCTAGGACCACAGATTCGAGAGCTTTTTGGAGACCATACTTTTGATGGAATCATACAAGGTGATGACAAGCATCCGTGGGACTGTTTTAAAACAGTCTGTTTTAAGTTACTTGGGAACAAACGAGCAATAAATTACAAGGAGGTTGTAGATAACCTGTTGTTATCTTATGAAAAACTTGGTTGCAACATATTATTCAAAATGCATTTCTCACATAGTCATCTTGACTTATTCCCCAAAGATTGTGGTGCAGTAGGTGATGAAGATGGGGAGCGATTTCATCAAGATGTTGCCACATTGGAGAAGAGGTATGTCGGAAAGTGCAGCCCTACTATTATGGCAGATTACTGCTGGACTGTCATGAGGGGTGTTCCCGAGTATGTGTATAAACGTCAAGCCAAGCGAAAACGGTCATCTTCTGAATTTATGTCTGAACAAAATATGAAATTCTATAAACTGTACATATGGACATTTAACATTTATAATGCTCTATTTACGTTTGTGACCAGTTAATTTATATATTTTGTTTTGTGCTTTACACTGTTCTGGTACAAAATAGACTTGCAAAGTACTTTCATTCTGGTAATATTATCTTCATTTTTTCTTAATATTTTACTTTTGAACTTCCAGAATGGTACTGTAATTTATCAATGCATAACACATAACATAATTCAAGTAATTATTCACTTAAAATTGGTTATGCTGAATCTTGGAGCATGAATACATATTTAGTTAGTGAGTTATTTAAACAAAAATGTAGATTACTTTTTTAAAAAACTAGAGCTAAATATTTATGAAGATGATGATTTTGTGTCAAATGTTCAAATGTGTGTGAAATCTTATGGGACTTAACTGCTACCGTCATCAGTCCCTATGCTTACACACTAATTAACCTAAATTATCCTAAATACAAACACACACACCCATGCCCGAGGGAGGACTCGAACCTCCGCCGGGACCAACCGTGATTTTGTGTCATTTTATACATTAATAAACATAACTAACTCAAAATAATGCAATTTAGACACTTTCAGTTCAAATTTGTTGGTTAGTGTTATCTTTGTTATATTATCTGTTACTCGATTTGGACAGATTCTTTTAGAATACCATCCCTGTAAGGCGAGACTTTGGCACCTACTTGTGTCTCATTGTAAAGCATCCTATGTTCCTCTGTAAGACAGAGCTCAGCCACCGTAGGTTTGTCAAGTTGTAATAATCACGTATGGCGATGATGTTGAACAAATCTGTCATTGACGGTGATCTGCAAGGCGGATTATGTGAATAAGGCGTATGGTTTATTTAAGGATCCGTCGTAAAATATGTTAGTGAAGGATCCCACGGACAACGACTTCACTTCCGAAGAAGAGGTTATTACCTGAAGATACTACTAAAAAACTTCCTCCTGCTGCGGCTGTTCTACCTAGATTGTACGACCTGCCGAAGGTCCGTAAAGACGAGGCCTCGTTTCACCGCACTGTTAGTAATTTTGGTGCACCCTCATACAATTTGGCAAAATATTTAACGTCCGTCCTCATGCCTCGTGTGGATAAATGTGAACACCAAATTTCCAGTTCCATGAGTTTAAAGTCGCTTAGTCTCGGTCCCTCTGACTCGTTTGTTAGTTTCGATTTGTTATCTCTTTTTACCCGGGTCACCCTCGAAGGGCGATTGATTTTAATTAATGAAAAACTAGATACGGGAATGTGAAGCTCTGCCCTCATGTCTATCTATCTTTTTATTCAATGACAAATATTTTGGACAGACTGACGGTGTGACTATGAGGCGTCCTTTATCCCACATATTCGCTAATCATTTTGTTGAGGACTTTGAGGATATGGCCCTGAAAACGCATTTTTTGAAGCGTACTTGTTTTTTTAAGTACGTTGACGATACGTTTCTTGTTTGACAACCTGGAATAGATTCTTTGCATCACTTATTGGACCATTTTAACTGTCTTCATCCTAGGATCAAATTATCCTTTTTGGATGTACTGGTTTGTAAAAAAAGATGGCGGGACTCTTTGACAAAGAGTTTATAAGAAACGGACACATACTAATAGGTATTTACATGCTATCAGCTCTCATCCACCGTTTCGACGCATAGGAATCCTACGGACTTTGGTCAAAACAGCACATGCTGTCCCGGATACTGAGAATTTACCACAAGAGTTGCAATATCTTAAGGACGCGTTTAATGATAACGGTTATACGGACAGGCAGATTCAACGTGCTTTTGAGTTTGGACCACCACCTAAACCAGCTTAAGACCCTTTTAGATTTGTGGCTTTCCTTCCATATGCTGGGAATGTGTCTGCCAAGATAGGTAGGATTTTGAAGAAACATAAAATCAGATGTGTATTCCGTCCGCCGGCTAAGGTTAGAGCACTTCTCGGTTCTATTAAGGACGATTTAGGTTTGAGGAAGCATGGTCTTTTACAAAATACGGTGTGAGTGCGGTAAAATATACACTGGTCACACTATTCGTACCGTCAATGACAGTTGTTGTTGTTGTTGTTGTAGTCTTCAGTCCTGAGACTGGTTTGATGCAGCTCTCCATGCTACTCTATCCTGTGCAAGCTTCTTCATCTCCCAGTACCTACTGCAACCTACATCCTTCTGAATCTGCTTAGTGTATTCATCTCTTGGTCTCCCTCTACGATTTTTACCCTCCACGCTGCCCTCCAATACTAAATTGGTGATCCCTTGATGCCTCATGCCTCAGAATATGTCCTACCAACCGATCCCTTCTTCTAGTCAAGTTGTGCCACAAACGTCTCTTCTCCCCAATCCTATTCAATACTTCCTCATTAGTTACGTGATCTACCCATCTAATCTTCAGCATTCTTCTGTAGCACCACATTTCGAAAGCTTCTATTCTCTTCTTGTCCAAACTATTTATCGTCCATGTTTCACTTCCATACATGGCTACACTCCATACAAATACTTTCGGAAATGACTTCCTGACACTTAAATTTATACTCGATGTTAACAAATTTCTCTTCTTCAGAAACGCTTTCCTTGCCATTGCATTTTATATCCTCTCTACTTCGACCATCAACAGTTATCTTGCTCCCCAAATAGCAAAACTCCTTTACTACTTTAAGTGTCTCATTTCCTAATCTAATTCCCTCAGCATCATCCGACTTAATTCGACTACATTCCATTATCCTCGTTTTGCTTTTGTTGATGTTCATCTTATATCCTCCTTTCAAGACACTGTCCATTCCATTCAACTGCTCTTCCAAGTCCTTTGCTGTCTCTGACAGAATTACAATGTCATCGGCGAACCTCAAAGTTTTTATTTCTTCTCCATGGATTTTAATACCTACTCCGAATTTTTCTTTTGTTTCCTTCACTGCTTGCTGAATATACAGATTGAATAACATCGGGGAGAGACAACAACCCTGTCTCACTCCCTTCCAAACCACTGCCTCCCTTTCGTGTCCCTCGACTCTTATAACTGCCATCTGGTTTCTGTACAAATTGTAAATAGCCTTTCGCTCCCTGTATTTTAGCCCTGCCACCTTCAGAATTTGAAAGAGAATATTCCAGTCAACATTGTCAAAAGCTTTCTCTAAGTCTACAAATGCTAAAAACGTAGGTTTGCCCTTCCTTAATCTAGCTTCTAAGATTAGTCGTAGGGTCAGTGTTGCCTCACGTGTTCCAACATTTCTACGGAAACCAAACTGATCTTCCCCGAGGTCGGCTTCTACTAGTTTTTCGATTCGTCTGTAAAGAATTCGCGTTAGTATTTTGCAGTTGTGACTTATTAAACTGATAGTTCGGTAATTTTCACATCTGTCAACACCTGCTTCCTTTGGGATTGGAATTTTTATATTATTCTTAAAGTCTAATGGTATTTCGCCTGTTTCATACATCTTGCTCACCAGATGGTAGTGTTTTGTCAGGACTGGCTCTCCCAAGGCCGTCAGTAGTTCCAATGGAATGTTGTCTACTCCGGGGGCCTTGTTTCGACTCAGGTCTTTCAGTGCTCTGTCAAACTCTTCACGCAGTATCGTATCTCCCATTTCATCTTCATCTACATCCTCTTCCATTTTCATAATATTGTCCTCAAGTACATCGCCCTTGTATAGACCCTATATATACTCCTTCCACCTTTCTGCTTTCCCTTCTTTACTTAGAACTGGGTTTCCATCTGAGTTCTTGATGTTCATACAAGTGGTTCTCTTATCTCCAAAGGTCTCTTTAATTTTCCAGTAGGCAGTATCTATCTTACCCCTAGTGAGATAAGCCTCTACATCCTTACATTTGTCCTCTAGCCGTCCCTGCTTAGCCATTTTGCACTTCCTGTCGATCTCATTTTTGAGACGTTTGTATTCCTTTTTGCCTGCTTCATTTACTGCATTTTTATATTTTCTCCTTTCATCAATTAAATTCAGTATTTCATCTGTCACCCAAGGATTTCCACTAGCCCTCGTCTTTTTGCCTACTTGATCTTCTGCTGCCTCCACTACTTCATCCCTCAAAGCTACCCATTCTTCTTCCACTGTATTTCTTTCCCCCTTTACTGTCAATTGTTCCCTTATGCTCTCCCTGAAACTCTGTGCAACCTCTGGTTTAGTCAGTTTATCCAGGTCCCATCTCCTTAGATTCCCACCTTTTTGCAGTTTCTTCAGTGTTAATCTACAGGTCATCACCAATAGATTGTGGTCAGAGTCCACATCTGCCCCTGGAAATGTCTTACAATTTAAAACCTGGTTCCTAAATCTCTGTCTTACCATTATATAATCTATCTGAAACCTGTCAGTATCTCCAGGCTTCTTCCATGTATACAGCCTTCTTTTATGATTCTTGAACCAAGTGTTAGCTATGATTAAGTTGTGCTCTGTGCCAAATTCTACCAGGCGGCTTCCTCTTTCATTTCTTAGCCCCAATCCATATTCACCTACTACGTTTCCTTCTCTCCCTTTTCCTACTACCGAATTCCAGTCACCCATGACTATTAAATTTTCGTCACCCTTCACTATCTGAATAATTTCTTTTATTTCATCATACATTTCTTCAATTTCTTCGTCATCTGCAGAGCTAGTTGGCATATAAACTTGTACTACTGTAGTAGGTGTGGGCTTCGTATCTATCTTGGCAGCAACAATGCGTTCACTATGCTGTTTGTTGTAGCTTACCCCCATTCCTATTTTCCTATTCATTATTAAACCTACTCCTGCATTACCCGTATTTGATTTTGTGTTTATAACCCTGTAGTTACCTGACCAGTAGTCTTGTCCTCCTGCCACCTAACTTCACTAATTCCCACTATATCTAACTTCAACCTATGCATTTCCCATTTTAAATTTTCTAACCTACCTGCCCGATTAAGGGATCTGACATTCCACGCTCCGATCCGTAGAACGCCAGTTTTCTTTCTCCTGATAACGACATCCTCTTGAGTAGTCCCCGCCCGGAGATCCGAATGGGGGACTATTTTACCTCCGGAATGTTTTACCCAAGAGGACGCCATCATCATTTAATCATACAGTAAAGCTGCATGCCCTCGGGAAAAATTACGGCCGTAGTTTCCCCTTGCTTTCAGCCGTTCGCAGTATCAGCACAGCAAGGCCGTTTTGGTTATTGTTACAAGGCCAGATCAGTCAATCATCCAGACTGTTGCCCTTGCAACTACTGAAAAGGCTGCTGCCCCTCTTCAGGAACCACACGTTTGTCTGGCCTCTCAACAGATACCCCTCCGTTGTGGTTGCACCTACGGTACAGCTATCTGTATCGCTGAGGCACGCAAGCCTCCCCACCAACGGCAAGGTCCATGGTTCATGGGGGGAGGGTCAATGACAGATGTGTCGAAAATTATCGTTATACGCGATTATTACAACCTGACAAATCTGCGATGGCTGAACACTGTCTCACAGAGGGACATAGGATGCTACACGCCTCGCGTTACTGGGATTGTGTTTTAAAACAATCTGTCGACATCATACTAACACAAAATACCATTGACCGTGGTAATGGAAAATTTGGACTTCTGTTTTGTCAGATATGAAGAAATGACGGCATAAGAATAGGCCGGCTATGAGTAGTAATTTTTAACGATGGATCGTTTTTCGACGGTACTGAGCACTGGAGGCGCTGCAGCTCTTCTTCCGCCAGAAGGCAGCCTCAATGACTAAGCGTTTGCGCATTTTACCTTAGCGCATGCGCGTTCCCACTTTCGCTACACACAAAGGTTCCGTCGTTCGCGGTTTGAATCAGTTATCGGCGCGTGCCGCTTAGCTTTTTTCACCTGGTGGTGACAGACAGGTGGAGCACGGAAATATTGTGTGCATATGACACTTTTGATCCGGCTGAACAGCCGACAAGAATTTCATCGGGTACACTCAACCTGCTGCGTCGGTGGGATGACTGCCTCAGCGCTCACGGCGAATTTGCGTGATTGGCATACCAATTCTGCTCTGTACGGCCGTTGAATGTAAACGTTTTGATCCCCCCTCGTATTGAGTTTGTAACGGCGCAATCTGAAGATATTCAGGGCAGTTATTACACACACAGACAATACTGTATTGGTAACTGGATAAGTTGATGACACTGTCCGCCCAAGAGGAGGAGGTATAGTTGGAAATGACCGATGATGCGGGAAGATTTCAGTTGAATTACATCATTTTTCAGACAGAGATTCTGAAATCAGATATTGGATTGTAAGGCGTACCCAAGAGTAGGTATAGAGTCAGATAAGAATGCAGTAGTCATGAAGAGTAGGCTGAAATTCAAGAGATTAATCAAGAAGAGTCAATACGCAAAGAAGTGGGATACAGAAGTACTAAAGAATGACGAGTCACCCTTGAAGTTCTCTAAGGTTATAGATACAGCAGTAAGGAATACCTCAGTAGGCAATGCAGTTGAAGAGGAATGGGGAACCCTAAAAATGGCGATAACAGAAGTTGGGAAGGAAAGCATAGGTACAACGAAAGTAACTGAGAAGACACCATCAATTAATCAATGAAAGGAGGACGTACAAAAATGTTCAGGGCGACTCAGAAATACAGAAATACAAGTCGGTGAGGAATGAAGTAAATGCCGGCCTGGGTGGAAGAGTGGTTCCAGGCGCTACAGTCTGGAACCGCGCGACTGCTACGGTTGCAGGTTCGAATCCTGCCTCGGGCATGGACGTGTGTGATGTCCTTAGGTTAGTTAGGTTCAAGTAGTTCTAAGTTCTAGGGGACTGATGACCTCAGACGTTAAGTCCCATAGTACTCAGAGCCATTTGAACCATTTTTGAATGAAGTAAATAGGAAGTGCAGGAAACATAAGACGAAATGAATGCACGAAAAATGTGAAGAAAACAAAAAATAAATGATTGTCGGTAGGACTGAATCAGCATTCAGGAAATTGAAAACAACTTCGGGGACATTAGATGCAAGGGTGATAACATTAAGAGTGTAACGGAAATTCCACTGTTAAAAGCAGACGAGAGAGCGGATAGGTGGAAAGAATACATTGAAAGCGTCTATGAGGGGAAAGATTAGTGTGATGTGACAGAAGAAGAAACAGCAGTCGATTTAGAAGAGATAGGGGACCAGGTAGTAGAATCAGAATTTAAAAGAACTTTGGAGGACTTAAGATCGAATAAGGCATAACGGATAGATAACATTCCATCAGAATTTCTAAAATCGTTGGGGGAAGTGGCAACAAAACGACTATTCACGTTGGTGTGTGAAATGTATGAATCTCGCGACATACCATCTGACTTTCGGAAAACATCATCCACACAATTCCGAAGTCGGCAAGAGATGACAAGTGCGAGAATTATCGCACAATCAGCTTAACACCTCATGCATCCAAGTTGCTGACAAGAATAATATACACAAGAATGGAAAAGAAAACTGAGGATGCGCTAGATGAGGATCGGTTTGGCTTCAGGAAAGGTAAAGGCACGAAAGAGGCAATTCTGAAGTTGCGGTTAATAATGGAGGCAAGACTAAAGAAAAATCAAGACACGTTCATAGGATTTGTCGACCTGGAAAAAGCGTTCCACAATGTAAAATGGTGCAACATGTTCGAAATTATGAGAAAAACAGGGTAATACGAGGCCTGTTCAGAAAGTAAGCTCCGATTGATTGCCAAATTGAAACCACAGTGAACATCAGAAATGTTTTACTTGTAACAATTAGCTACACCTCTACGTAGTCGCCGTTCTGACTTAGACTTTTGTCATAGCGTTGTACCAACTTTTCAATAGCCTCATCATAGAAGGCAGCCGCCAGTGCTTTCCTCCAATTCTCCACGCTGGCCTACACCTCGTTGTCTGTGTCAAAATGTTGTCTTCAAAGACAGCGGTTCATGTGACCAGAGATGAAACTCAGGGGGAGACAATTGCGGACTGTATTGTGGGTAATCTCACATTTCCATTTGAAAACGATGCAGGAGCATCTTCATTGCCCCTGCAGAATGCGGCTGAGAATTGTCTTGAAGAAGAAACAGCACGACAGTTATGTAATGTTAGCTGCATAGCTTCAGGCGAAATTTCTCACCAGGCCCTCGTACTTGGCGGCAGACACTATTTTCTAGACATCTTTACGCACTCACTGCGAGCTCAGAAATGAGAAGAGCGACGTGATGCTAACTGGGGTATACTAGAGACACTACCCAACACATCTGTGCAAAGCTTTATCGGATTTTCATAGTCGTTTCCATTTCGCGACCGATCGGAGCTTACTTTCTGAACGCCCCTCGTAGATAGGGAGAGACGGGTAATATACAATATGTACAACAGTCAAGAGAGAATAATAAGAGTGGACGACCAAAAACGAAGTGTTAGTATTACAAAGGGTGTAAGACAAGGATGTAGTCTTTCGGCCCTACTGTTCAATCTCTACATCGAGGAAGCAATTATGGAAATAAAAGAGAGGTTCAGGAGTGGAATCAAAATTCAAGGTGAAAGGATATCAATAATAACATTCGCCGATGACATTGCTATCTTAAGTGAAGAAGAATTACATGATCTGCTGAATGGAAGGAACAGTCTAATGAGTACAGAGTATGGATTGGGAGTAAATCGAAGAAGAAGGTAATGAGAAGTAGTATAAATGAGGAGAGGAACGTAACATCAGGTTCGATGGTCAAGAAGTACATGAAGTTACGGAATTCTGGCACCTAGGCATGAAAATGACGAGTGACGGACGGAGCAAGGAAGACATCAAAAGCAGACTAACTATGGCAAAAAGAGCATTTCTGGCCAAGAGAAGTCTACTAGTATCAAATATCGGCCTTAATTTGAGAAAGAAATTTCTGAGAATGTACGTCTGGATTACAGCATTGCATGGTAGTAAAACATGGACTGTGGGAAAACCGGAACAGAAGAGAATCGAAGCATTTTTGATGTGGTGCTACAGACGAATGTTGAAAATTAGGTGGACTCATAAGTTATGGAATGAGGAGATCCTGTGCAGAATCGGAGAGGAAAGGAATATGTGGGAAACACTGATAAGGAGAAGGGACAGGATGATAAGACATCTGTTAAGACATGAAGGGATCTCTTCCATGGTACTAGAGGGAGCTATTAAAGGCAAAAATTCTAGAGGAAGAGAGAGATAGGAATACATCCAGCAAATAATAGAGGACGTAGATTGGGAATATAAACGACCCATATGTGTTAGCTACTTGTACAGAGAAATAAACAATGAGCGTAATACTAAAAGCTATTGGAATTATTTTCTGGCTGTTAATCTTTTGAGTAAACCATGACTGTTCAGTAAAGAGGGTAAGAAGAAATGGCTCATCATAAACAGAAACTCCATCCTTTCTCCTGACGTTGATTAATCTTTTGTTTGGAATACGGCGGTTACGGACGTTCAGGCTGCACGAAACTACAAAGTCTGCAGGGACTTAATGATGCTACTCGGTGTCCACATCTGAAATTTTCACTATTTTACACAGTACCTTATTACTATACGACTTCGTTTTAACTCTTCTCATATGAAACAAAGTCCGAGTCGTACTTAATCTTCCGTGCGTGTAAGTCACAGGTCACATGAGAACGACTATCTCACCAATACTAGGTGGCACAGAAGCCAGCCTGACACATATTCATGATCGCCGGACGTCTGCCGTATTTCAGTATCCGATATGCAGCTACAGGGTGTTTCAAAAATGACCGGTATATTTGAAACGGCAATAAAAACTAAACGAGCAGCGATAGAAATACACCGTTTGTTGCAATATGCTTGGGACAACAGTACATTTTCAGGCGGACAAACTTTCGAAATTACAGTAGTTACAGTTTTCAACAACAGATGGCGCTGCAAGTGATGTGAAAGATATAGAAGACAACGCAGTCTGTGGGTGCGCCATTCTGTACGTCGTCTTTCTGCTGTAAGCGTGTGCTGTTCACAACGTGCAAGTGTGCTGTAGACAACATGGTTTATTCCTTAGAACAGAGGATTTTTCTGGTGTTGGAATTCCACCGCCTAGAACACAGTGTTGTTGCAACAAGACGAAGTTTTCAACGGACGTTTAATGTAACCAAAGGACCGAAAAGCGATAAAATAAAGGATCTGTTTGAAAAATTTCAACGGACTGGGAACGTGACGGATGAACGTGCTGGAAAGGTAGGGCGACCGCGTACGGCAACCACAGAGGGCAACGCGCAGCTAGTGCAGCAGGTGATCCAACAGCGGCCTCGGGTTTCCGTTCGCCGTGTTGCAGCTGCGGTCCAAATGAAGCCAACGTCCACGTATCGTCTCATGCGCCAGAGTTTACACCTCTATCCATACAAAATTCAAACGCGGCAACCCCTCAGCGCCGCAACCATTGCTGCACGAGAGACATTCGCTAACGATATAGTGCACAGGATTGATGACGGCGATATGCATGTGTGCAGCATTTTCTTTACTGACGAAGCATATTTTTACCTGGACGGCTTCGTCAATAAACAGAACTGGCGCATATGGGGAACCGAAAAGCCCCATGTTGCAGTCCCATCGTCCCTGCATCCTCAAAAAGTACTGGTCTGGGCCGCCATTTCTTCCAAAGGAATCATTGGCCCATTTTTCAGATCCGAAACGATTACTGCATCACGCTATCTGGACATTCTTCGTGAATTTGTGGCGGTACAAACTGCCTTAGACGACACTGCGAACACCTCGTGGTTTATGCAAGATGGTGCCCGGCCACATCGCACGGCCGACGTCTTTAATTTCCTGAATGAATATTACGATGATCGTGTGATTGCTTTGGGCTATCCGAAACATACAGGAAGCGGCATGGATTGGCCTCCCTATTCGCCAGACATGAACCCCTGTAACTTCTTTCTGTGGGGACACTTGAAAGACCAGGTGTACCGCCAGAATCCAGAAACAATTGAACAGCTGATGCAGTACATCTCATCTGCATGTGAAGCCATTCTGCCAGACACGTTGTCAAAGGTTTCGGGTAATTTCATTCAGAGACTACGCCATATTATTGCTACACATGGTGGATATGTGGAAAATATCGTACTATAGAGTTTCCCAGACCGCAGCGCCATCTGTTGTTGAAAATTGTAACTACTGTAATTTCGGAAGTTTGTCTGCCTGAAAATGTACTGTTGTCCCAAGCATATTGCAACAAACGGTGTATTTCTATCGCTGCTCGTTTAGTTTTTATTGCCGTTTCAAATATACCGGTCATTGTTGAAACACCCTGTATGTAGTGTTGGTTGGTTGGTTTGTGGGATTAAAGGAACCAGACTGCTACGGTCATCGGTCCCTTTTTCCAAGTACTAAAAACACCCACAGAGAATAAAAACGAGAAACAGAATAGAGCAAAGACAACACAGAACAAGAGAAACTGAGACAAAGACCAGACAAAACAAACTAAAATCACACAGAGTGTGACGGTGGTTGGCCGACCATAGAAATAAAAAAGGAAAAGCCAACCACGTAAAACACATTAAAAAAATCAGTGTAAAACCGGAGGCCAAAGGCCAGAATCAACACAAAACAACAAGATAAAACAGAAAGACTTAGATTAAATGATAAAAAACCCCTGCCCGAATAAAACGTAAAACTAAGCCAGCCATAACAGAGTCATCAGATAAAAGGGCAGGGAGCGTGTCAGGCAGTGCGAATGACTGCCTGAGCACAGCTAAAAGCGGACACTCCAATAAAATATGGACCACAGACAAAACGGAGCCGCAGCGACAGAGAGGTGCTTCCTCACGGCGCAATAAGTGGCCGTGCGTCAGCCACGTGTGCCCAATGCGCAGCCGGCAGAGGACAACAGACTCCTTGCGAGAGACCCGCAAGGAGGAGCGCCACACACCGGTAGTCCCTTTTATGGCCCGAAGTTTGTTGCGCGTCGTCAGGTCGCGCCATTCATCGGCCCATAGCGCCAAAATTTTGCGGCGGAAGACTGCCCGCAAATCAGTCTCTGGGAGGCCAACATCAAGAGATGATGTATTTGTGGCCTCTTTCGCCAGACGGTCAACATTCTCATTCCCAGGGATCCCAACATGGCCTGGGGTCCAAACAAAGACCACAGAGCGGCCGCAACGGTCAAGAGTAGACAGGGACTCCTGGATAGCCACCACCAGACGGGAACGAGGAAAACACTGGTCGAGAGCTCGTAAACTGCTCAGGGAATCGCTACAGATAACGAAGGACTCACCTGAGCAGGAGCGGATATACTCTATGTGACGAAAGATGGCGACCAGCTCAGCAGTGTAAACGCTACAGCCATCCGGCAAGGAACGTTGTTCGGAATGGTCCCCTAGACTTAGCGCATACCCGACACGACCAGCAACCATCGAACCGTCGGTGTAAACAATTCCAGAGCCCTCATACGTGGCCAGGATGGAAGAAAAGCGGCGGCGGTAGGCCTCTGGAGGGACCGAGCCCTTCGAGCCCTGTGCCAAGTCGAGCCGAAGGCAAGGGCGAGGACAACACCATGGGAGTGTACGCAAAGTGGCCCGGAAAGGAGGTGGAACAGGGAAAAATCCAAGCCCGGAGAGAAGCTCCTTAACGCGTACGGCGATCGGACAACCCGACCGGGGCCGACGCTCTGGCAGATGGACGACCGACTGAGGGAACAGCACACGGTAATTTGGATGCCCGGGCAAGCTAAAAACATGGGCAGCATAAGCAGCCAGTAATTGTTGGCGTCGGAACCGCAGTGGAGGGACACCTGCCTCCACTAGTAAGCTGTCCACAGGGCTGGTGCGGAAAGCACCAGTGGCAAGGCGTATCCCGCCGTGGAGAATTGGGTCCAGCACCCGCAACGCAGACGGGGATGCTGAGCCATATGCCAGGCACCCATAATCCAGACGGGACTGGATTAACGCCTGGTAGAGCCGCAACAGGGTAGAGCGGTCGGCGCCCCAGCGGGTGTGGCTCAAACATCGCAGTGCATTGAGATGCCGCCAACACGCCTGTTTGAGCTGCCGAATATGAGGCAGCCAAGTCAACCGGGCATCGAAAACCACCCCCAAAAACCTGTGTGATTCCACCACCGAAAGAAGTTCGCCGTTAAGAGAAAACTGCGGCTCCGGGTGGACAGTACGTCGCCGGCAGAAATGCATAACGCAGGTCTTGGCTGCCGAAAACTGAAACCCATGCGCTACAGCCCAAGACTGCGCCTTACGGATAGCGCCCTGTAGCTGACGTTCAACAGCTGCAATGCCAGTAGAGCTGTAGTAAAGGCAGAAGTCGTCAGCATACAGGGAAGCGGAGACAGAAGTTCCCACAGCCGCAGCAAGCCCGTTAATGGCTATTAAAAACAGACAGACACTTAAAACAGAACCCTGTGGCACACCGTTCTCCTGGACGTGGGAGGAACTATACGAGGCCGCGACTTGCACGCGGAAGGTACGACACGACAGGAAATTGCGGATAAAAATCGGCAGAGGACCACGAAGACCCCATCCATGAAGCGTAGAAAGGATGTGATGACGCCATGTCGTATCGTACGCCTTCCGCATGTCGAAAAAGACAGCGACCAGGTGCTGACGGCGGGCAAAGGCAGTACGGATGGCCGACTCCAGGCTCACCAGATTGTCGGTGGCGGAGCGTCCTTTACGGAACCCACCCTGAGACGGAGCCAGAAGACCCCGAGACTCCAGTACCCAATTCAAGCGCCGGCTCACCATCTGTTCAAGCAACTTGCAAAGAACGTTGGAGAGGCTAATGGGACGGTAGCTGTCCACCTCCAGAAGGTTCTTTCCAGGCTTCAAAACGGGGAGGACAATGCCTTCCCGCCATTGCGACGGAAACTCCCCCTCGACCCAAAGACGGTTGTAAAGATCGAGAAGGCGCCGCTGGCAGTCCACTGAAAGGTGTTTCAGCATCTGACAGTGGATGCCATCTGGCCCAGGAGCGGTATCAGGGCAAGCAGCTAGGGCACTGCGAAATTCCCACTCACTAAATGGAGCATTGTAAGATTCTAGGTGGTTGGTGCGAAACGAAAGGCTCCGACGTTCCATCCGCTCTTTAATGGAGCGGAAGGCCTGGGGGTAATTCGCAGAAGCGGAACTCATAGCAAAATGCTCTGCTAATCGATTTGCAATGACGTCGGAGTCAGTACAAACTGCTCCCTTCAGTGAGAGCGCAGGGACGCTGACAGGTGGCCGATAGCCGTAGACGCGTCGAATCTTGGCCCAGACCTGCGATGGAGTGACATGGAGGCCAATGGTGGACACATACCGCTCCCAGCACTCCTTCTTGCTTTGGCGGATAAGGAGGCGGGCCCGCGCACGCAGCCGTTTGAAGGCGATAAGGTGGTCTATGGAGGGATGTCGCTTGTGACGCTGGAGCGCCCGCCGGCGACCTTTAATCGCTTCAGCGATCGCAGGCGACCACCAAGGCACAGCCTTCCGCCGAGGGGACCCAGAAGAACGGGGAATGGCAGATTCGGCGGCAGTAACGATGCCGGTGGTGACCGATTGAACCACCGCATCAATGTCATCAGTAGGGAGAGGCTCAAAAGCGGCAGTGGAGGAGAACAAGTCCCAGTCAGCCTTATTCATAGCCCATCTGCTAGGGCGCCCAGAAGAGTGACGCTGTGGTAGTGACAAAAAGAGCGGAAAGTGGTCACTACCACACAGGTCGTCATGCACACTCCATTGGACAGACGGTAATAGGCTATGGCTACAGATTGAAAGGTCAATGGCGGAGTAGGTGCCATGCGCCACACTGAAGTGTGTGAAGGCACCATCATTTAACAGCGAGAGATCGAGCTGCGACAATAAATTCTCAACGATGGCGCCTCGACCTGTTGCCACTGACCCACCCCACAGAGGGTTATGGGCGTTGAAGTCGCCCAATAGCAAGAAAGGTGGCGGCAATTGGGCGACCAGTGCAGCCAGGACATGCTGCGAGACATCACCATCCGGTGGAAGGTAAAGACTGCAGACGGTAACAGCCTGTGGCATCCACACGCGTACAGCGACAGCCTCTAAAGGCGTCTGGAGAGGGACAGACTCGCTGTGCAGAGTGTGAAGGACATATATGCAGACGCCACCAGACACCCTTTCATAAGCTGCTCGGTTCTTATAATAACCCCGATAGCCACGGAGGGCGGGGGTTCGCATTGCTGGAAACCAAGTTTCCTGGAGAGCAATGCAGAAGAAAGGGTGAAGGCTGATAAGTTGGCGGAGCTCAGCTAGATGGTGGAAGAAACCGCTGCAGTTCCACTGGAGGATGGTATTGGCCATGGATGGGAAAGGCGTGAAGGGACTGGGGAGGCAGATTACGCCTCCGGGGCCCCTGCTGCTACTGAATCACCACCTGCACTACGGCCATCCATTGCGTCCGAGGGACTGGCGAGATCCATGTCCTCAGCGGATGCCAGAATCTCCACCTCATCCTCGGACGCAGAGGGAGAAGGTTGCGGTGGGACAGGCGCCACCGCAATTGCAGGATTCTTGGGAGCCTTTTTCTTTGACTGCTTTGCTCGCTGTGCCTTTGGTGGTTCTGGCTGGGAGGGAGCCACTGGGTCAGTCTCAGGGACTGAAGACGACCGCGACGCCCTACGACCAGCGACTGGTGGTTGTTTGGAAAACTTGCGGGTGTCCGCTTTGGCACTGGGCAAAGCCTGGGATGGGAGGGCCCCAAGGGACCCCTTCCGGGCGAGAGGAGCCGAAGAAGGCCCACGCTTCTCCGGCTGTGAAGGGGGAACAGATGTCCCCGGTGGTTGGGGTGGTGTTGCTCCTGAAGTAGATGGAGCAGGAGCAACAGGGAGTGAAGTGCCCCCCACAACCAAGGGGGCCGGTGAAGTCTGACAGAGCTGAGTCCGAACTGTTGGGGGCGACACTGAAGAAGTTCGAACAGGTGTTGCAGCAGCAGCATAGGTGGACGGCATGGGCACAGGATGTAGCCGCTCAAACTTCCGCCGTGCCTCGGTGTAGGTCAGGCGGTCCAGGGTCTTATATTCCATTATCTTCCTTTCCTTCTGGAAGATCCGACAGTCCGGCGAGCAGGGGGAATGGTGTTCTCCGCAGTTAACACAGATAGGAGACGGGGCACATGGAGTATCGGGATGAGATGGGCGTCCGCAGTCTCGACATGTGAGGCCGGAACTGCAGCGGGAAGACATATGGCCGAACTTCCAGCACTTGAAGCACCGCATCGGGGGAGGGATATAGGGCTTGACGTCACATCGGTAGACCATCACCTTGACCTTTTCCGGTAACGTATCACCCTCGAAGGCCAAGATGAAGGCACCGGTAGCAACCTGATTGTCCCTCGGACCCCGATGAACGCGCCGGACGAAATGTACGCCTCTACGTTCTAAGTTGGCGCGCAGCTCGTCATCAGACTGCAAAAGGAGGTCCCTATGGAAAATAACACCCTGGACCATATTTAAACTCTTATGCGGTGTGATCGTAACAGCAACATCCCCCAACTTGTCACAAGCAAGTAACCGCCGTGACTGGGCAGAGGATGCCGTTTGTATCAGGACCGATCCAGAGCGCATTTTTGACAAACCCTCCACCTCCCCAAACTTGTCCTCTAAATGCTCGACGAAGAACTGAGGCTTTGTGGAGAGAAAAGACTCCCCATCAGCTTTTGTACAAACTAAGAATCGGGGCGAATATTTGCTACTGCCATCCTGAGATTTACGCTCCTCCCACGGCGTGGCCAGAGAGGGGAACGTTTTCGGATTGTACTTTTCAGCATTAAATTGAGCCCGAGAACGCTTAGAGACTGCTGGAGGCTGGCCGCCAGCGAGAGATGATGTACCACGCTTCATTGCGGGTCATCCGCCCTGATGCCACCTACTCCGACCAAGGGCCCTCCCCACGGGCGCCACCCAGCCGCAGCAATAGCCACCTGGCAGGACGGCCATTGCCGGGAGTCCCGATGCCCCAGGGAGATGGGCATCTACTCCTTGGCATACGTGGGGAGATTACGGCGCAGGCATCAGTAGAGCGATCCCTGTGTTGTCAGGGGGCTACAACCAAGAGGGTACATGGCGGCCCCACCACAACGGACTGGCTACCGTGCTGGATCTTAGGTGCAAAACTGTCCAAGGTCGTCGTCGCAGATAAAAGAAACACTGCAGAGTGCAGCGTGGTAATCGCCCAAGAGATCGAAAACGAGCGGGACACCATTGCAACGACGAGAAAGCCGGCTAAAGGTCTAATTGCACGACGGATACAGTGCACCATGTAAGGCGCCCTTCCCCAATTGGCTCGCTCTTCGGAATAATTTAGAAAGATGGAGGTCAAACCCGAGAGGAGACCATCACATAAGGTCGAAACATTTGAGACTCCTTTTAGTCGCCTCTTACGACAGGCAGGAATACCGCGGGCCTATTCTAACCCCCGAACCCGCAGGGTGATGTATGTAGTGTCAAGCGTCACGTGACTCACAGGGATAAGTTTGCTGTAGTCGACACTTACTGTACTGCACGCTCCTAACTACTCTACAGTGTAGCAGTACACCGAGAGAGTAGTTCCTGGCTTAAAAAGTCTCTACAGGTCTTTAACATTGTGCACAGATGGCTGTCACAGGGTATAGACCTTCTAACAATACCACCACTTGCAAAGTAGGTTAGAAATCAAATTAATAATGTTGCTCACACAGCATATGTTCGCTTTATCGGGCAACAACAAAGTTATTGACTGTGGATGGTATCGTCAGAACGGAAATAATGAAGTCACTGTAAAAAAGTCATTAATTTTGGCGCTATCTTGAATGGATTCTCACGTAGATTTCATCGAAGTTGTTATGGCTCATCTTGTTGATTCTAGGGTGATTCCACTTTGACTGCTAGAAGGTCCAGAGCTGTATTTTAGCAATATTTGAAGACCTAACAAATGCGTTTTCCAGGAAATTCTTAATGATCAAACAATCCCAGATCAGAACAGTGGTATGGAAGAAATAATTTGTGACTTGGTGTTCACGATCCACATTTTTATTAAACTTCTTGTAAATTCACATATACTTCTTCTTAATTGTTACATCATCAAGAAAACAGTTTTGTATCAATCTTCATATATTTAATTTCCACTTTAACCAAACACAAGACATGACTGTTCTTTCAAAAAGCGAAATAACAACTTAACTTTTGTGCATTCGCGCCAAAACACTTACAAGTAAGTCAAAGATTATTACAGTCTCACAGAAATGAATACACACAAGAACCATATCACTGTAATATATCGATACATCGGAGTACCTATACATTAACAAAACCAAATGTGAATATTGTCACAAAAATATGTCTGTTACTTCGCAGAAAAGTAGTACGATATTACTGGTATCGAGAGCAGGGGTTGGAGTGCCCTAATGGCCACGTAACTAAAGAACCATTACAACCTGCAGGGTATAGACTTGCAGGATAACTGAGTAATGGCTTTTAATACATGCTACCTGTATAAGTGAGTAAAACAGCTTACGCCATTCTCCCGTGTCTGCTGTGTAAAATACTAATTAATCGCGACTAGAAATAATTACTTGTGTCCCAAACTAGGTAATGTGATGTTCATTCCCATTGCTCAGGATAACTGCAGTAGAATAGGATACCGACCATTGCTCGAATACATGAGACCGAATGCACTATGTGAATACCATATGTTTCACGAGCCTCTTTTTTTGAGTTATCGGTCTTCTGACTTTGATGCAGCCCGGCACCAATTTCTCTCCTGTGCCAACCTCTACATCTCACTTGCACCCCACATTTTCAATTATTTGTCCAATGTATCTGAATCTGTTTTCCTCTACAATATTTAACCTCTAAAGCTCCCTGTAGTACTATGAGCATAGGAGTTATTGCTTGCCTAAAAGATGTCTTATCATCCTGTTCCTTTTTCTTGTCATTGTTTTCCGTACGTTCCTTTTCCTCGGCGATTTTGCGGAGAACTAATCTATTCCTTGTCTTATATAGCCACCTAATTCTTAACATCCTTCTACAGTAACACATCTCAAACATTTAGATTCTCTTTTTTCTCAGTTTTCACTCAGTCCTTAGTTCACTAATACCCAATACTATGCACCAATCGTACCTCCACAGAAATTTCTTCCTTTGATTAAGGCCTATATTTGATGCTAGTAAACTTCATTTCGCCAAGAATGTGCTAGTCGACCTTTTATGTCGTCTTTGCTTTGTCTCTCGTGTGTTGTTTCCTTCCATGGTAGCGGAATTACTGTACTTCGTCTACTTTACATCTACATCTACATCTACAGCCATACTCCTCAAGCCACGTGACGGTGTGTGGTGGAGCGTACCTTGAGTACCTCTATCGGTTCTCCCTTCTATTCCAGTTTCGTATTGTTCGTGGAAAGAAGGATTGTCGGTATGGTTCAGTGTGGGCTCTAATCTCTCTGATTTTATCCTCATGGTCTCTTCGCGAGATATACGTAGGAGGGAGCAATATACTGCATGACTCTTCGGTGAAGGTATGTTCTCGAAACTTTAACAAAAGCCCGTACCGAGCTACTGAGCGTCCCTCCTGCAGAGCCTTCCACTGGAGTTTATTTATCATCTCCGTAACGCTTTCGCGATTACTAAATGATCCTGTAACGAAGCGCGCTGCTCTCCGTTGGATCTTCTCTATCTCTTCTATGAACCCTATCTGGTACGGATCCCACACTGCTGAGCAGTATTCAAGCAGTGGGCGAACAAGTGTACTGCAACCTACTTTCTTTGTTTTCGGATTGCATTTCCTTAGGATTCTTCCAATGAATCTCAGTCTAGCATCTGCTTTACCGACGATGAACTTAATATGATCATTCCATTTTAAATCACTCCTAATGCGTACTCCCAGATGATTTATGGAATTAACTGCTTCCAGTTGCTGACCTGCTATTTTGTAGCTAAATGATAAGGGATCTATCTTTCTATGTATTCGCAGCACATTACACCTGTCTACATTGAGATTCAATTGCCATTCCCTGCACCATGCGTCAATTCGCTGCAGATCCTCCTGCATTTCAGTACAATTTTCCATTGCTACAACCTCTCTATATACCACAGCATCATATGCAAAAAGCCTCAGTGAACTTCCGATGTCATCCACAAGGTCATTTATGTATATTGTGAATAGCAACGGTCCTATGAGACTCCCCTGCGGCACACCTGAAATCACTCTTACTTCGGAAGACTTCTTTCCATTGGGAATGACATTCTGCGTTGGTCGCCAGTTCTGATGCGAAGTTTATCGTTACTGTAGTTATTGCTACTTTCGTCTTTCTTCTGTTTGCTTTCTATCCAATTTCTATTCTCATTAGACTGTTCATTCCATTCAATAGGTCCATTAATTATTCCTCAATTTATTTGAGGATGACAACGTGATCAGTGAATCTTACTATTGCTATCCATCCACCATGAATTTTTTTCCTAGTCTTGAATTTTTCCTCTATTGTTGTGTACTGAGAAGTTGGAGCGAAAGACTGCATTCTTGTTTCACACCATTTTTAATCTGAGCATCTCATTGCCGATAGATATTGGTACCGCAATAGTTAAATGGTTAGGTGTTTCAACATTACCTAAATGGTAATAAATTGCTGTCACTGATTCGTGTAATCTCTTGTAAATAAAATAAAATACAAGAGAAATGCGAACATCAATTAACCTAATATGAAGCAGCAAGTGCCCAGATCCTTTGGAGTGGAAGAAAGATTAACTAGACGGAAAACTGGATAACAGCGAAATTAAATGCACTGTCATAAACATGAAGCTTTACGGAAATGGAAAGATATCGTTAAATGAAAATAGCGTTCGTATTATATGAAATCGTACTTTGAATGTGCAGCGCTAACGTATAATCTGAACTAAAATATAATGTAAAATCGTTTTTTGAACGTGCAACACCAACGGTTAGTATTACATGAACGTGTTGTATGAATGTATTACATGAACTAACATATTATATGAAATCGTAATTTCGCTGTGCAAAACTAAGGATTAGTCGCTCTTACCTACTTTGACTATTTATGAAATTTGAGACAAAGAGCTCGAAATTCGCACTTACACACACGGTCGCTGTATACTGTAACCAATCTCGAGAAACTTCGGTGTTTTATTTCTTTGGACACGCTTCTCGATATCGTGGTCAAGATAATTAGCAGCTCATGCCTCAAATCGACTATTACGGAGGAAATACCATTATGAAGTAGGCCGTATTTATTTGTCTACTTATTTATTTATTTTATTTATTTGTTTTTGAAATTTGATTGAGACGTTAAAAAGCCAGAGAACTACTAATCTGATTATTTACGAGGCATCTGTAGTTCAATTCATACACATCTTCAATTATTAACAGAAGACACTGAGAAAGTGCACCAGATCTCAGAAAAGACTGGTTAACAGTCCATAGATTTAAGTTCAACATTTTTGAAGACGGGAATAGATAGAGAATCCCACATGCTTGAAGACGACTATGACCGCGTAACATTTTTTGTTTCATTTCCCTTCACAGTAGAGACATGTTGGGGATGAGGCACAAACACGTAGAGATCAATAAACATAGATTTCTAAAGGGAACTCAAAATTGGGAAGCCTTCGAACAACTGGAGGCAGATAAACAGAATGCTATAAAAACAACATTTACAAATGGGCAAAGATCAGCATAGGTGAAAGAATTTTTCGTGTATTACGATTCATAACAATAACAATTTGACAGTAGCACTTCCAGAAAAAAATCAAACTGGGGAGTGTATGGAGGTAAATGGAAGGGTTCCATTCCTTGCACCTGAAACGCATTCCCGGATTTGCTATGCCTGGACGTGACTGCTGTATCGAAAAGACACAACAAGTGTAATGAAACCGCTATGACTTACATAATATGGAAAACGTGCTCCAATATCTTGGTGCATAACTGCTTATAACTTTGCCCAAAGCGGAAAGTCATGGGGTAGGGAATCTACAAATGTTTAAAAATAAATTAAAAGTCTGTGTTCCAGAAAGGAAATAGCTGAAAAATGTAATTTTGTGACTATACATTGCTGTTAATTCTGTTAGCAATACAATCTATCGTAAAAGAAATCTTCCTACTTTGTTCCAAAAATAAACATTTACCTCCATAATAAATGAAAATGCGTACTAGCAATAAAAGACAAACTAAACACTTTATTTTCAGGTATCGTCTTTTTTGGGAATGTTGTTTGAAACTTAATCAGTTTTGTAAGTACACCAAGATGTACACCGTTGATGAACAGATGCGAATTAATACTATATAGGCTCTTAATAATTTACGACAACTGAAGCTTATTATAATATGTCGACGCGGTCTATATCTGCTGAGTCTGTGTTCTTAAATACCACCATATTTGTCTGCAATTTCGCTAATGCTGTTATCTGGGAAACAGAGGATGAAACCAATTGCTAAAGTGACCATCACAATTTCCAGAGGTGAGCGGAATACCTGTAACTACAACAAACGTCTAGCACATAACATTTTAACTTTGTATTTTAATTTACAATACACACACATAGTTCTATAGAATGGTTTCACAAGCTGAAAGTGACGATTCTTGAAGCTTTCATCTCGTATCTAATTTCTCATGTCACTACCAAAGATTGCCATGTAAAAATGCATCAATAAGTAAACAGAAAAACCTGTAGTGAACTCTGAGTGGACTCTGGTTATGAGCTGTAGATCACAGCTGAAGAAATTATGAAAATGTAGGAAGTTAAGGAAATGGGACTTGGATAAGTCGAAAGGAGCAGAGGTTGTTGAAAGTTTCAGATGGAACATTATACAACGGATGACAAGAGAAGGGGAAAGGAACACCGTAGAAGATGAATGGATAGCTGTCAGAAATGAAATAGTGAAGGAAGCAGAGGATCAAATAGGTAAAAAGAACAGGCCTAGTAGAAATCCTTGGATAACGCAGGAGTTGAACTTAACTGATGAAAGGAGAAAATTTGAAAATGCTGCAAATGAAGGAAGCGAAAGGGAATACAAACATCTAAAAAATTATATTGATATGAAGTGCAAAATGGCTAACCAGGAATGGCTAGAGGACAGATTTAAGGATTTAGAAGAATATTTCACTAGGAGAAAGGTAGATACCGCTTAAAAGAAAATTAAAGAGACCTCTGGAGAATAGAGAAGAAGCTGTATGTAGATCAAGAGATCAGGTAGAAAACCCGTCCTATCCAAGGAAGGGAAAGCTGAAATGTGGTAGGAGTACATAGAGTATCTAGACAAGTAAGATGAACTTGAAAGCAATATCATAGAAAGGTAAGAGATGAGGATGAGATGGGAGATAAGATACTGCGAGAAGAATTTGACAGAGCACTGAAAGACCTAAGTCGAAACAAAGCCCCAGGAGTAGACGAGATTCCGTCAGAACCAGTGGTAGCCTCGGGAGGGCCATCCATAACAAAAATTATTCCATCTGGTGTGTTAGATCTATGAGACAGGAGTAATTACCTCAGACTTCAAGAATATTGTAATAATTCCAATTTAAAAGAAAACAGTTGCTGAGAGGTGTTAAAATTACAGAACTGTATGTTTAATATGTCATGGTAGTCATGGTTACAAACTGTTAATACGAATTCTTTACAGATGAATGAAAAAAGTGGTAGAAGCCGACATCAGGAAAGATCTTTTGGATTTAGAGGAAACGTAGGAACACGCAAAGCAATACTCACCTTACCAATTAATTTACAGTACAAGTTAAAAAGGAAAACCTAAATTTATAGCATTTGTAAACATAGAGAACGGTTTGTGACAATGTTGACGTGAATACTCTAATATATACTGAAGTTCTAAAGGTGATTGAGGTAAGATGCAGGGAACAAAAGGCTGTTTACAACTTGTGCAGAAACAAAATGGCTGTTATAAGAGTTGAGAAGCATAAAAGGAAAGCAGTGGTTGAGAAAGGAGTGAGACAGAATTATAGCCTATCCCCATTGTTATTCAATCTGTACCTTGTACATTGCACAAGCAGTAAAGGAAACAAAAAAAAAATGGAGTAGGAATTAAAGTTCAGGGAGATGAAATGAAAACTTTGAGATCTGCCGATGACATCGTAATTCTGTCACAGATAGCGAAGGACTTGGAAGAGCAGCTAAACGGAATGGACAGTGTCTTGAAAGGTAGATATAAGATGAACATTACCAAAAGCAAGTCAAGGATAGCGGGATTAAGTCGAATTAAATTAGATGATACTGAGGGAATTCGATTAGGAAATGAGACACTTAAAGTAGTAAATGAGTCTTGCTATTTGGGTAGCAAAAGGACTGATGATGGCCGAAGTAGGGAGGATATAAAAAGTAGACTGGTAATAGGAACAAAAGCTTCTCCAAAGAAGAGAAATTTGTTGATATCTAATATGAATTTCTACCTTTCCTGAAGGTATTTGTCTGAAGTGTAGCCATGTATGGAAGTGAAATGTGGACGATAAATTGTTTAGACTAGAAGAGGCTTTTGAAATGTAGTGCTACGCAAGAATTATGAAGATAAGGTGGGTATATCACGCAATTAATGAAGAAGTACTGAAAAGAGTTGACAAGAAAAGAAATTTGTGGCACAGCTTGGCGAGAAGAAGAGACTGGTTGACAGGACACATTCTGAGACATAAGGGGATTACGAATTTGTTACTGGAGGGGAGTGTGGAAGGTGAAAGTCGTAAACGGAGACAAAGAGATAATTACTGTAAGCGGATTCAAAAGGATGTACGCTGCAGTATTTATTTGGATACGCACAAGAGAGAGTAGCATGAAGAGCTGCACCGAACCATTATTCGGACTGAAGACCACAGAAAGAACAGTAGGACATTGTTCTCGTCTTCGAGTATTGGGAAGAGAATTCTGCATCGACCACTGAACTGATTAGTGTCCGATAGCTATCGTAAAAAAAATTTATGCGGTTTTCGTGAAATCTGTAACCACAAGAAGTCTGATTGACGTGGATGGAATCACTCGCATTCCAAAATGTGTGATGTGATCCGTAGTATGCAAACCAGAAATGATCGACTGATTCCATGTTCGCTGTTGTACGAAGGAAGTATATAATATTTAACTGAACACAGTTTTGGAGTAGTGGCTCAAGAAGTACTAGAGTTGAACAGCGATTTCATAGTCCTCAACTGCTAGCATGTGAATCCATTAATGAAGTTTCAGTTTAGATTAAGAAAGCGATGGATGAGGTAGCTAACGTTTGCAGTGGTGTAGTACGTTTTTTTAGCAATAAAGTGGTGGTAGCACATAGCAGTTTCTTTCTTTGATTTTTTTTTTGTTTTACTCAGGACCAGGTCGAGTCTATAGGAAAGGGAATTTAAAGGATGGTTCACATGTCCAATTTCTCACGTCCAGTTGTAAAAAGAAGAAAGAGTAGACGTTATTTCATTACACTCCCAAAATGAAGAAAAGAGTAATTATTTTCTGATGTTCAGTTAGTTGAAGTATAAGAACTATTGGGAATTTAAAAGAATCAGCGGATAGTGCCCAAACGAAAAACAATGACAAAGTACAATTTTAAGCAAGAGATACTTCAATTTGTTGCAAAATAAAGCAAATTCGCTGAATATGGAAATAGGAAATTGTAGATGCAGCACTGTTAATAGCAATTTTACTGCAGAATTTACGAGAAAGAGAAGTCAGCGATTGCTACACACTGTTGGTTGCGTGAATATCTCAGGCAAAAGGAAAAAAAGTGGAGATATAAGCCAGAGAGACTCAACTGGAACTATTTTTGTATTGCTTGCCTCGTTGGCCGAGCGGTTCTGGTCGCTTTAGTCCGGAACCGCGCGACTGCTGAGGTCGCAGGTTCGAGTCCTGCCTCGGGCATGGATGTGTGTGATGTCCTTAGGTTAGTT
Organism: Schistocerca nitens; assembly: GCF_023898315.1. NCBI lineage: Eukaryota > Metazoa > Arthropoda > Insecta > Orthoptera > Acrididae > Schistocerca > Schistocerca nitens. The sequence goes on along the minus strand of NC_064614.1, from coordinate 1,186,646,638 downwards.
AGATTTAAGTAGTTCTAAGTTCTAGGGGACTGATGACCTCAGATGTTAAGTCCTATAGTGATCAGAGCTATTTGAACCATTTTATTATTATATTAAAATCGGATAATCCAGTTTATCGATGCGTGTTTGTGTACTCTTTTCGCTGAACAAAGCTTAAAAGGCTATCTGCTGATGTGGAGCACACAGCAGTTGTGTAAAATTGCGACATGCTTTTATACAACATAATGACCTGTAGTGTGATCAGCTCAGTTACTTGAGCGGAAGTGAGGGCTCTTCAAGCAAATGCACGATTGCATCACACAAGACTCCAAAGCAGAACAGTTTGAACGATTTGCACTGGAACGGTTTGGAGTACAAGAGAGGATACTGTCCTATGATTTCTACACCACAGCACAGGAGAAAGTGTCTATAAAACGTATCTCGTATACTGTATATCCAAGTACTGATGGCTGAGAGGAAATTATTCTTACACATGATAAATCAGAGAAATGACATTTGGAGGTGTACAAAAAGACATTTATTGCGAGAAGAACAGTATGTTACATGGCGATTTACAAAAATGAAAATCATTCAGTCTAGCTTTCCAAAAAGAAAGCTGCAGCAGTGACACGAAGAAGAATGTGTGCAGAGCGAGAGAAAGAGGCAGCACTGTGTGTGTCTTCTTGGGCGAGACATTTACAAGAGTCCCTTGCCGTGGAGGTGAAGAGCAGCACTCTGCGCAATTGGGCCGTGGAAGGACGTGCCCAGTTGTGCTCCGGCCACCGAGTAGGAAGCTGACTGTGTTGCTCCACTGTAGGTCACAGTTGGAGCAGAAGCTGTGTAGGTGACAGCAGGCGCTGTCGTCACGGTCCTGGTGGTGTAGGTGACAGCAGGGGCAGAGGCGGCGTAGGTGTATCCAGCTCCGTACGACAGGCCGGAATTGTAAGCCAGGGCTGGTGCAATAGCGCGTGCACCGTAGGCCAGGCCGGAGTAAGATGCGCGTCCGAGGTATGCGGCACCGACTGCGGGGGCGGCAGACGTGTAGGTGACAGTGGCAGCAGGGGCACCGTAGGAGTAGCCAGCTCCGTAGGTCAGGCCAGAGCTGTAGGCGAGGGCGGGAGCTGCAGTAACGGTGCGAGCAGCGTATGTGACGGCTGGGGCAGAGTAGGTCACGGCAGCTGGGGCAATAGCACGAGCTCCGTATCCGGCTGAGTATCCAGCCCCGTATGCCAGGCCAGAGTAAGCTGCACGACCATAGTAGGTGCTGCCGTAAGCCGGAGCTGCAGCAGTGTAGCTTACAGCAGGGGCTGCGGCTACTGTGCGGGCAGCGTACGTCACTGCGGGGGCACTGGCAGTGTACGCTACGGCAGGAGCAGCAGACACTGTACGAGTGGCGTACGTCACTGCCGGAGCAGCAGCAGCGTACGTAACTGCCGGTGCAGCGGCGACGGTACGTGCAGCGTAGGTGACTGCCGGGGCAGATGCGGTATACGCCACAGCTGGGGCTGCAGAGACGGTGCGGGCGGCATACGTCACGGCGGGGGCGGCGGCAGTGTAGGCTACGGCAGGAGCTGCGGACACTGTGCGGGCGGCGTAGGTGACGGCCGGAGCTGCGGCAGTGTAGGCTATTGCTGGAGATGTAGCAACAGTGCGGGAAGCGTAGGTGACTGCAGGGGCGGCGGCGGTGTACGCGATTGCAGGAGATGCGGCAACAGTGCGAGACGCGTAAGTGACGGCCGGAGCAGCAGCAGTGTAGGCAACTGCAGGAGCCGCAGCAACAGTGCGGGCGCCGTAGGCGAGGGCTGGACCTGCAGACACCGTCCTGGCAGCGTACGTGACGGCTGGAGCCGCAGCAGCAGTGTAGGCTACTGCGGGCGCAGCAGCGACGGTGCGGGCGGCGTAAGCGAATGCGGGTGCTGCAGCGACAGCTGGGGCGGCTGCAGTGTAGGCCACGGCAGGGGCAGCTGCGACAGCTGGGGCAGCTGCAGTGTAGGCCACGGCAGGGGCAGCAGCCACAGCCGGAGCGGCAGCCACTGCGTGGCCAGCGGTGTAGGCCACGGCAGGGGCGGCGGCGACTGCGGCGCCGCCGTAGCCGTAGGCGTCGTTGCTGGAGCGCGAGATGGACACGCGCACGCTCGAGTGTGGCCCGTCGATGGTCTTGGAGTACTCGGAAATGCTGTTGAGGCCGCCATAGCCCTTCACCGTCCTCTCGTGTGTAGAGCCCACAGCTCCAGCGTCTGCTGTGTTTGTAACTGTCTGGTAGGAGGCGGGGCCTCCTGCGTGAGCCAGTGCCACCAGGGCGAGGATGAACACAGCCTGCAAACAAGATGATAATAGTATCTGAGTATGTGTCAGGGCCATATGCAGTATCATTAGTGACAGACGTAATGTTGCCAAGAGAAAACACAGAACGACCAAAGTGCTTTTCTGTATTATTCACTCTGTTACCAACCACTTCTGACACAACTAGTTTTGGTAAATAACTGTCGACTTAAATGTTTTGTATCATTGTATTGGGGATCCCTTTCCTACTAGGTGATGCTGCCGCCCATTACTGAAAGGAAAACAGCAGTAGAAAGTAAAATGTATGCCGTACCTGTATTTGCAACCTGAAGATCAAGGTGTGTAACCTAAGTACATCTTACGAAATCAATCACTCGATTGATGCTGAAAGCAAAGTGGTGATTCAGTGAAATTCTAATATGTGGTAGTGTGCAGAAGCATGTTCATTATATCAACAGCCAGGATAGTGGTGTGCTGAGCACATGCCCCTCTGTATCCCCATCCAGTGACGCTTAAGGGCTGAGGATGATACGACGGTCTGTCGGTACCGTTGGGCCTTCAATGACCTGTGGTTCTTCTCCTATTTCAATCAGTTGAATGTAACTACCTATGATGGTTCAAATTTACCTATTTGTGATTTCATAATACAACGCTGTGGCAGTACAGCTTCACAATGACTCGAAGGACCGCCATGGAAGATCAAAAAGTAGCGTCGCTTGGTTGCCTCGAAGTTATTCACACAGAAACTTTTACATAATTATTTGAAAATTATCCCTGCGAAAAAGATTTATTGCCACCACTGTGTATGTTGCTGAGAGATCATGACAATGATTAAGGCGAGCATAGAAGCGCATTGACAGCCACTGTTCGCTCGCTCAGTCCGTGAATTGAATAGGAGAAAAAAAATCACAAATATCTATGCGAAATAACCGACGCCACACACTTTATAGGGATTTGTAGGGTACGTATGGAGTTGCAGATATACAGCTGCAGGAAGAATGTCGGTATCAGAAACAACACTCTAGACGCTTTCCACTTTACCGTTTCTTCCAGTAGTGATTATCCTGCGATATGTACAAAATAACGTTTGCATAGTTTAGAATCAGAGAAGAGTCATATTAGCAGTCTGAACTACCGGGTGATTAAAAATTTTAAAAAAATTCAATTGTTTGTTACAGACGAACTATAAAAAACTGAAACACATGTCGTTGCATAGAGGCAGGTTAAAGTTTTGACAGGTCTATAGTGTTGTTCGTTTGTAGCATCATGGCGACTACAGCACAAGAGAAATCTTTTTGTGTGTTGGAATCTGTGCGAAGTCAATCCACTGTTCCAGTGCAATGTGCATTTCGCTGTAGATTCAGCAAGAAGCCGCGTCTGCACAAGCATGTCTAGGATTTGCATACAAAATTCTTGGAAGTTGGTTGCGTATGCAAAGGGAAGAGCGTATCCGAGATGCGTTCACATGGAACTTCGGAAGTTCTCAAGAGGGGCAGGGCATTAACTCCTGCTTCCTGAAACAACGGTGTGACGTGTTCTGAAACGACGCCTCAGTACGAAGCCTTACAAGTGGCAGTTGCTTTAGCAATTACGTCCCGGCAACCGCAACAGAAGATACGAAATTTGCATTTCAGTTCTGCTGCATATGACAGAGGACACTTTTTGCGAACGACTCATCTTTTCGGACGAATCGAAATTTCATCTGTCGGGTAAGGCAAACACATAACGTAAGAATTTGAGAGGCACAAAATCTGACTTTGTAGTAGAACTGTTGAAAAGAAATCTGTCGACTCGTGCGTGGAATGGAATGGACTACCGGTTCGATGTTTCTCGAGCGACGAATGGTGTTCATATTGAGTGCATAGTATAGTGTCTGTGTGAACACAGAATTCTGAACCTTCTCTATACAGTGACATGCGCAATATGTTTCTATCTGAATGTGTTATGCGCACTTTCTGTAAACAAAGTTTATGGAATTTCCTTTTTTGCGTAGGAAAGTGTTATAGGAATGTCAAACCTGGACATGCGAAAAATCGGTTGTTTGCTCAACTTCACGAAGATTCCGATGATATCATTTTTATGCATGACGGCCCTCCGGCTAACTTTCATCTTGAGGTGCGGCGTTATGTTAACAACACTATCCCACAGCGTTGGATTGGACGAGATGAACCATATGATCTATTCAATGCTTTTGGCCTCCCACATCACCAGATACGACATCTATTGATATTTTTTACGGTGATAAATAAAAGATAAATTTTTTGTCGCACCTGAGATCGAACTCTTGACGCTGTTGAAAAGAAATCTGTCGACTCGTGCGTGGAATGGAATGGACTACCGGTTCGATGTTTCTCGAGCGACGAATGGTGTTCATATTGAGTGCATAGTATAGTGTCTGTGTGAACACAGAATTCTGAACCTTCTCTATACAGTGACATGCGCAATATGTTTCTATCATATTTTGTCTGTAATAAACAACAGAAATCACTTCTTTCTTTTTGAATCACCCTGTACTTAATCTTCTAGACTGCACAGCAGGTTGGAGAATTTCTGGGAAAAGACAACGGCCCAATCCAAGTCCCTAGCTTTACGTGGCAGAATTCATGCAAAATATTGTGAATAACGGCGTACTTTAATGTTTAGCACGTTAGGTAAAGGGAAGAACAATGTGCGTTGACTGTATTCAATCCTTGTTTCTCATAGCTTATGGGAGATATTATTTAGAATCTTAACAAAAGTCTGTATCACAAGTGAGGTCAACGTAAAACAGAATTACTTCTACAACGACACTGGTGGCTCCCGGAAGCCGCCAATTCGCACCCTTAATTATTCCTGTACGTACCTTTATTACAGACAACCATAAAACACGAAATTCAGTGTCTTATTTTCTCGGCGGCGTATTTAAGCGTGCTGTGGTATTGTTGTTTAAGAGATGTCATTTCTCAGTAACGATATCTTTCTAATTAGAAATCTCAGATCCGCATCAGGAGCCAGTCTTCTTTGCCCTCTCCATGAATTAAACACGCTTCCGTTCCAAGAAACTGTGTAATTTTAAGAATGACAGATTTACTTTTCTTTCAGAGCCCGGCGTCCCGTATTTGTCTCTTGAGCTTTCCTTCTCAGTTCAGCCAGTGCTCTCGGACAGAAATATAAATAGCAACTGCGCTTTTGTTAACAGCTGTCGTATTCGCATTCGCGGAAGCGGATAAAGAAGAGGGGACACAAATTAGCAAATTTATATCAATGGAGAGAGTTAATTTAGACCTATAGAACATTAGATGCACAATTCTATTGAAAAACATTTCGAAGAAGTACACCTCAGATAACCAAAACAAAACTGCTACAATGAAAAGTCCTTATTCATAGCCAGGAGCTGGTGTTAAAATTTCTTTATTGTACAACTATTTCCGGTCCACGGACCATCATCTCGTATCACAAAATTTTTCCAACAGGTTATAAGGTGACAAAAAATCAATAGCATCACAAAATATAATATCTGATTCGTCATTTTCGTCAAATAGTAGCAAAAATTGAACCTCTCTCCTCCATTTATGTTAGCAGTCAGCTTACACAATTACGAGAGGAGACACTATACATATAAAAGCATGTGGAGTACACGCTCTAGTAATTTTATAAATTGACTATTAATACAACGTGAAAGGGAGCAGTATCTGGCATATTTTTACTACTGACGATATCATTTGTATTACTACTTAAAAAGAGTGATGAGTTATGGTTATTACACTTTCTGACGTCATTGATTAAAATCAACTTGCAAGGTGTCGGTAAACATTTTACTATACCAAATGATGATATGTGGACCGAAAGTCACCGTATATTCAAGAAATTTTAACAGCAGCTCCTGGCGCTCAACCATGACATTTTTCTTAAATTTTATACCTTCCTAAACCGTAAATTTTTGAATATTTTTCGTAGTGGATTGTCTTTTTTATGTGCCTTCCAGCGCTTGTTGCACGCAAACGTAAACAGTAATATACAGCATATTTCCAAATTTGCTACTAGAAAATGAAGCGTTCTCTCCGTAAATGGGTATTCAGAACGACAGACTGCTCCATTTAAAATATTTTCAGTCATAGAAAAGATAGTCTAAGAATACCCAAATTCAGCTCTATTGTTTCTTTCAGAAACTAGAAGTACAGGTGTAACTAATTGCATCTTCGTTTCTCTCAAAGACGAAATAAAGGAAGAGAAAATACCCTTTACAATCGATATTGAAGACTGTAGGGAACAGGTGTAACCTTTAAGAAACACTGAGCACTTCAGGTCGAAGTTGGTGCATCGAAAGTATACCATGCTTGATATGGAATTAGCGGTAATAGTAACTGAAACAATAATGTGAAATTAATTCATGTGGTATGACTGGCTGAAAGACCGCCAAAAGCGATACTCTGCCGCCTGTTTGCAAATTTTTTTAATTGGACACCACTTCGGCAAGTAGCGCGCACCCTAGGAGATAGGGGATCTACAGTTAAACATGGAATCCAAATCACGTGTCCTTTCTGGTATATCTACCACTGGACCACAAAACAATGACATGATATAATTAGAAAGCTGAAAACTGACGCGCTAAGCTTTAGCGTTACAAGAAGAAAGATTGTAGAAAGTAGTATTATACGGGGTGGCCAAAAGAACGTTTGAAAACAGATTGGTGCATATGAAGAAGTCTTGCTTCGACACATCTGCTATACTGGTGTGACTCTTGAGAAGAAAATTATCAGACGGTTACTAAGTCTGTATGTATAGTGCGCAGCATCCTGCGGATGTGGAGATACGTCAATAGGAAACCGGATATCGAAAAACTGTAAGCGTTTTAGATGTGACGAATACAGCTTCTTCAACAGGTACCTAGATTTGAAAGCACCGGAACTGGACAGGAAAAGATGCAAAACTGCACGCAGCTGAAACTCCTGAAGTATGTAAATTCATACTAAACGACTTGATAAACATGTCTCTAACAGGTAGTAAGTGAGCTAGTTATTCCGCACATTCAGTTTATCTGTCTCTGCTGCTAATAGCGATAGTAGGGCTGAAGTCGTGCGGACAACTTTTGAAAACTTACATCTTATATAAAGCCCGTCTTTAAAATAAAGTTTCAGTTCTTGTTGCTTGTTATAACCAGCGACTTAGTTTCTGAACTATATCGCAAAAATATTCAGCATTTAGCCTGTTTCGTGAAATGTACATAAAATTAAGAAGCATCTAAACATTGAATTCAAAACTCAGATATCATGTGGTTTTTCACATTACAAGTAAAGACTGAGCTAGTATGATACCTTGCGAAGGTAATACTAATTCAAAATTCTTTGTGAACGTAATTCCATTTTGACCTCAGTCAGAAAAGACAGATCCTCTTTCGGGCTGTATTTGTGAAACCTCTGCGAAAAGTTACGTCCGTATGCTCCCGAAATTCGAAAATTTTGTAAATTTTTCGTCCCTGATGACATAAGAGAAAACTAAAGTGGACGTTCTGTAAAAGACACATTTTAAGAAGTGGACGGATGTTGTTACTTCGGAAACTGAGTAGATAAGGAAGAAAGATGCAAGAAAGACGTAGTAGGAAGATTAGATAACACCTCCGAAAATGCACTGCTACCGATGTAAATTACAATACCAGTAAGGATAGCAAATAACGCCGTTGTACTTGTGCATACACAGTGTGGTGTCACAGCCAGGCACCACACGTGCTAGGTGGTAGCTTAAATCGACCGCGGTCCTGTAGTACATGTCGGACCCGCGTGTCGCCACTGTGTGATCGCAAACCTAGCGCCACCACAAGGCAGGTCTCGAGAGACTGACTTGAACTCACCCCAGTTGTACGGACGACAGAGCTAGCGACTAGACGTACGAAGCCTTTCTCTCTCATTAGCCGAGAGACAGAATAGCCTTCAGCTAAGTTAATGGCTACGAACTAGCAAGGCGCCATTAGCCTTACAGTGATTGTAATTAAAGTCTCCTTTGTGCGATGTACCACAATTATTGATTAAAGATAAGTATTATACCAGCTACGTACTTTTCTTCATAGCATTAATTACGTATCCTGTTCCAGTACTTCACGCCCGTCTGCGTTAGTCTAGCGTGCCTTTTAAGCCACCTCTATCTACAAGGTGTTGGCCCAGCTGCCGACACATCACACAGTATAGCAGGAACTATATACGCTCTAAGAAAAAAACAAATGGCGCACCGTGAAGAAGTTATCGGAATGGGACGGACCGGCCGATGTGATTTTGCGTACATACAAACAAATGGTTACAGTTTCAGGAAAAATGGATGGTTTACTAAAGAGAGAGAGCTTCACAAATTCAACAAGTCAATAAAGCATTAGTTCACCTCTGGTCCTTATGAAGGCAGTCATTCTGCTTGTCATCGATTGACTGAGTTTTCGGATGCCGTCCTCAGGGATATCGTGATAAATCCTGTCCAACCTGCGTCTTTTATCGTCAAAATCTCGAGCTGGTTGGAGGGCCCTGTTCATAAAGCTCCAAACGTTCTCAGTCGGATAAAGATCCGGCCACGTTGCAGACCGAGGTGGGGATCGACAAACACGAAGACAAGCAGTGTAAACTCTCGCCATATGACATATGCGTATGTTGTTCAAGAACCATTCTGCGAGACATAATTATTGTTCAACTCAGTACTCTGAATGAAACCCGCAAAGACATTATGCCCTGGTATCGATAGTCCATCGTCTTCTATTCTTTCCAGCTGCACGGCGAAACTGCACTTGCGCTGCAGAGTCACACATTCATCCATTATGTTTATAGTTTTGTATTTTTCTTCGATATCTGTGTGAGTATTAATTTGTGACCAATTTGCCCTTCTCCATACGACGTTTTGTATTTAATAACCTGCAGTGTATAAATCATGAGCTAGAAAAATATGTCTGGAAATCTGTGTTAGAAGCACAGCGCATAATGTGTGTGAGGCATGGACGGCTGGAAGACAGAAGTTAATGTGTTAGAAATGGTTCAAATGGCTCTGAGCACTATGGGACTCAACTGCTGTGGTCATAAGTCCCCTAGAACTTAGAACTACTTAAACCTAACTAACCTAAGGACAGCACACAACACCCAGCCATCACGAGGCAGAGAAAATCCCTGACCCCGCCGGGAATCGAACCCGGGAACCCGGGCGTGGGAAGCGAGAACGCTACCGCACGACCACGAGATGCGGGCTAATGTGTTAGAAGCCTTGAAATTGTTGTATTACAGGAGACTGTCAAAGATCGAATGGACTGTTCGCGTAAGAAATAAAGACGTCATAACACCTGCATGCAGTGTTCTGTAGAATCCTAAGAAGGATAGCATTGGCCAAAAAACTACGACTGAAGTGACATTGTTGTTAAAATACTGGGCGCGTGTTTGGGATTAATGCTGTTGATTTACCTATTTGGGCCCCGTTTTCAATTCTCCTTGGTTTCCCTACATCAGTTCGAAAGAATGACAATAAAAATTCCTACTGAACGGAATTACACACATCTAGGTCACCAATGCAATTTTCTATTAACACCTACTTACACGTTCCGGTATAATCCCATCATCAGTCTGTGGTAGCTGTATAAAATAAAAAAACCGCCAATTACTGTGAAAAAATAACCTGAAAATTATACAATGTGCCGCTAACCAAAGACATTTTTGTGTGTTGCTTGATGTGAATGTGTCTTTGTTACTTTGAAATATTGTAGATTTACTGTTAAAAAATTATTTTTGAAAAGGAAAGACGAGTGTAATTCTATAGTGTGTGCTAATGATCATCGCAGTGCTCCTTAAAGACTTCTTGTCAAAAGTTATAAAAAATTCGAACGTTGCCGTCATCGTCCAACTGAGATAATGATTCGTGTAACCTGTATATCGACGGATAATTGTTGAGGAAACCATTGGGAAAAAAAAGAGCGAACACAGCTACGTATCTAATCAGAGAAATTTAAACAATTAATCCCGATGAATAAGGATCCAAGGGACTGAAATTTCACAGGCTTCAAACATAGTTAAACAACATATAGATAAATACCAGGAACAGATATATACAGCAGCTAAGCTTGCAAATTCATGTAGCACATTACCATAGGCAGCCAAGACAGGACGAGACGTAGCTTCTGAACACACTGGAGATTGCGACAAAAGTGACACAATGAAAGAACGCTGGGTGAGCACAAGGGTCGAAAGGATTTCGTTCAGATGTCGTAGACCATAGCTAGCCAAAACGAAAAGAAGATGGCGAATGTGCTACCTAGCTGGGACACAATCTGACTTCATTCTGTCCATTGTTGTTTTTGTTGCTGCTGTGACGGCATTAGTTTTTTAAAATACAAAACAAAACTTACTTCAGTCACAAATTGTGATTTTGTGACTCAGGAGGTTTGTTTCCTTTACAAACTGATTTCTTCAATGCGAACCGATGAGGTCGCTTATGGATCTCTGTATCCTGAAATATAGCCTTCTTCAGAATTCGGTTTCTTCTTTTTAATACACATATAAATCAGCCGAGAAAGTGATTAATACTGTCGCGCATCAATTAAATGTCATGCCTTCTGACGCAAATGATAAGAAATACTTCTATGTGTGAATACCCATTCGCCGTAAAATGCTGAAACTACTTTAAAATTTCTTGTATCATTTATCTTTATTGCTCTACGTAACTTAAACTTCCATCATCTCCTTGAATCTAGGTAAGTATATTTGTAACTAACTCGTAACTGCACTACAATGCAACGCAACTAGAAACGAGTCGATTATTAACATGATCATTCATGGGACTTCTGGTTGGAAGAGTTACCTGCCGAAACTCGCTTATTGAGCTGTAGTTACTACCATAAGTAACTAGATAGAAACAGGCACTGCTTTTGCTGTTTCCTCTGGAAGTTAAAATGTATGCGTTCTTCATTAATAAATTACAATGTTTTATCGAGTGAAGCACGTTCGTTACATACTAGCATTTCACCGTTACATAAAGGTGTTTGTTGAAACAGTTTATCACCAAATCGTTTTGTGTCAGCAAACCCGAGGTCAGATTTTGCGACGAAATATGTAATTTACGAAATTATATCATTACAGAGCAAGAACGTTTCCAGAATCGGACAATTTACTTTCCCATAATATCCATTTTCCATATTACGTCATAAACGTTAATGCGTCTTGCCGAGAAGGAGTTATTTTATGTACTGGTAGCCTAATTTACAAGTCATGACATTGTGAAGACCTATAAGACTTAGATACCCCAAATATTAACTGGTGTTCGACGTCTGTGATTCACTTTGATGACGAGCCTATGAAAAATTTTCTTGCTGAAGTCTTATTCATAATTGGAGCTGTTTGTGAGGACAGAAATGAAAATTTTTCTGACAGACTAATCCTCATGCTGCGGCAAATATATTAAGATGTGGTGGTAAGATAGTAAATGAGGAATTTCTCCGCAGTAGAGGCTAGGAGAGCAGTAGTTGGGATAAAAAGAAAAGAATGATGTGCAATGTGATAGGACATGTGTTGAGACATGAAGGTATGACTTCCATGGTACTAAATGGAGCTGCAGGGGGCAGAAGCTGTAGAGGAAGATAGGAATTTGATTGTTATCTTCTACTTGGAAGAAACACAGGTGAAACTGTTTATCTGCTGAAATGGTACATTCATACGCTTATTAATTGTTACTGAAAACATTTATCGCACGTAGCTCTTCCGAGAGTAGTCGACCATCACGTCAACACGTTTCAAATAGAACAACAGCTCCAGCTTTAACGACAGAACCGTACCGATGGAGGACTGTAAACAGAATTTTACGGTCCTGCGATTCACGCTCTATAAAGGACGTGGCTGAGCCAAACTTTGTACTGTATCGATCATCCAGGGGGTTCTAGTGCTACTGCATCGTAGGAGAGCAGGGCGCAGTTGCGAGACGGCAGTCAGAAGTTGAAGCTCTCAGTCTTTCAGGGGCGTTGCTTTCGGCTGGCAAATTCTACGAGTACATCCCCCTCCCCCACCCCCCCCCACCCCTCTGTTTCAGCTCGTCAAACCAATTAACATAGTCATTCTACGTGAAGCTTAGGCTTAACAACAATTTTATCACTGTTATACATGTTGCAGAGTTTGTGTTCGTCGTTGAAATATAACGTGATGGTCAAGAAGGCTATTTGTTCAGCTCTGCAGCAGTCTTCTATAGTCAAATTCCTTATCTAAATATATCATCTGTCACTAGGGCTCGGAAGTGACATCTCAGTTCTTAGAAATATCTGGAATACACCGGAAAAGCACATTACACTCAATGAATGAAATCGACCCTTTATTCCCGTTTAGAAAGTGGCTGAAGCTAACAATAACGAAGTACTAAGAAGTCTTAAGAAAAGACGGAGTTCACCACCACATAAAATAATAAATAATTCTTCGCTACGACCAGTCAAGTAGTAAAATATGATGGCTATTCGGAAAGTAAGTTCCGAATGGTCGCAAAATGGGAACGATTGTAAAAATACAATGTGGGCGGTGTCTCCAGTATGCCCGTCGATCGCGTCACATCGGTGTTTACAATTCTAGGAGCACCGTCAGAAGGTAAGGAAGGCTAGGAAATAGCATCTGCCGGCGAGTATGAGGGCCTGGTGAGGGACTTCGCCTGATGTCACGCAGCCTGCATAGCAAAACTGTCACGCGGTTCCTTCTTCGTGACAGTTCTCGGCCACACTTTGCAGGGCCTATGAAGATGCTGCTGCAGTGTTTTCAATGGGAAGTGTTTGCTCACCCACAATATTACCCGCAACTGACTGCCCCTGAGTTTCATCTCTGGTTAACCGCTGACTGTGGAGACAACATTTTGGTTCAGACAACGAGCTGTAGAAAAGTTTAGAGAATTGTCGAAACGCACAGGTGGCTTTAAGGGTAAGTTGGTATTTGCTTTAAATGGAGCTATTGCTGTTCAATATATCTGTGCATGAGACACGAACGAGTGGTAACCATATGAGGCAGGTCACTTTCCTGCATTAATTGGTCGCAAATGTTGTCTACATTACCACTCACAGAGCGGTGTGAGGCAGGGCTTACTCACTCTACAGACGACTTTTGCCCTTGTCAGAAAACATTCAAAGGTGGTAAATGCAATACCCTACCCCTCCCATTTTGTCTTCATGGTGAAGGAGCGAAACATACATTGGAGGAAGTAAAATGCTATTTCACCTCTCTTGCAACTTTCCTTCTCGTAAGTTTAATACGTTCCGCAGGTAATGTACAACGAGTTTCGTGCGGTGTACCCTACTCCATATAAGAAGAGCGTGTTTGGCGCTAATAATCAACCTAGTAAAAAAAGAAGTTCGCGTCTCTTATCTATACCGTATCAGTACACAAAACACAACAAAAACTTGTGACTGCTCCTTAGTTCTTTTCTTGCAGTGTCAGAGTTGGTAGAATACCCGTCAGCGTAACCAAGTGCGTTAAAGCGGCGCTTCCGTGACAGGGAGGTGCCTCGGCCCACGATAGAATCCGACCGGCGGACTGATGATGAGGGTCGGTGTGCCGAGCAGCTGGGATAACGTTTTTAGGCGGTTTCCCACAGCCCTCTAGGTGAAAACAGGGCTGGTACCCAAGTACCAGTTCGCTTACAAGATTCGCAAACAGAAAACTCTCGATCACTTTCACATGTATAACAGTAAAAGCAAACAGTTGTGGTACACATATTCTGCCCCAGGCTAGTGGGCAACAAGATGTGCATCTGCCACCGCATAAAGCAACCATACCGCATCTGTTAGTAACTGTGACGACCCCGCACCGATGTGGAACAAAAGAACAAAAAACGATAATGAATCAAACTTGGCAGACATATGGCATCACGTGTACATCAGCCGTGAAAACAGCACACAAAACACAACAAAAACTTGTGACTGCTGCTTAGCTCTTTTCTTGTAGTGTCATTGTTCACAGTCTCATTGTCACGCATGTTAACGCAACTGCTCCATGTTAGTCACTGCAGGCTGTTGAAACAAGTCTCATTTTTCTTCAGATCTGGCTAACTGTCTACAATTACAACTTTCCTCAGGAAGGAAAAAAATCAACCAGCTAGGGAAGTGAATGCGATCTCTACTGGATAATATTTCAATATCTCCACAATACGTACGTGGGAAATCACAGATATTGAATTTAACCCCATCTGCCCGTATGGCTTAACACAAAGCTTTTCTGGAATCCATTAAGATGAGCAAGAATCGATTCAGTTCTGGGCGCCGAAAGTACAGATTCAAAAATGGTTCAAATGGCACTATATGACTTAACATCTGAGGTCATCAGTCCCCTATACTTAGAACTACTTAAACCTAACTAACCTAAGGACATCACACACATCCATGCCCGAGGCAGGATTCGAACCTGCGACCGTAGCAGCAGCGCGGTTCCGGATTGAAGGGCCTAGAACTGCTCGACCACAGCGGCCTGCTGTACAGGTATCAGAATGGCCACCCTCACTGCAATTATTCTTTTCTACGGAAACTATAAGCTAATGTTTTGTGCCCGTCTGAGTCTTACACCACCTATACATTTGAAATACGAATGCCAACTGAAGCAAATTGTGACAATCTACAAAAAAATGATGTGCAAAACTCTAGATTATGCCTCAGATGCTTCAAGCGGTAGGGGTGGCATCCCACTAAAGCAATTTTAGAAAAACAACAGTTCGTGGATGATTTGTGGACATTTAGAATGCAGCACGAACGCTGATGGGGTCCCGTCAGTACGGCCAGAAAATATTCCAAGCACCTTAACATAGGCAACCTGCCGAAACCGTGGGTGATGTAAATTGGGTTGGATGAAACATTTTCTGGCCGAGTTGTATTATGGCCACCCTGTACAGCTTCCAAGTACTTGAAGACTAGCGCGGGCATTGATTTAAGGGAATCGACAAGAAATCTCAAACAGAATTGACAGCGAAGGATTCGTATACCTTTCTCACTTCTTACTCACTGTAAATGCACATTTTTCTACCAGTTCTGCAACGACAGGAAGAAAATTACGTTGTAGTCGTGAATGAATTATCTTGACAATCTCTAAACGCTTTTTAGGAGAACGTAAACTGGCATGATGGACCTGGGATCTAAGCTTCACTGCTCCCAAATATTCTTCTGATATTTTAATGACTGCAACAAATCGGTCAGCGAGAAACAGTAAAGCTGAGGGTTGAACTAGACTAAGCTGAACTACGCAACGCTTAAGTACCATAATCGGCTACTGTCTGTATTGGAGAATCTATGTGAAGTATTATCGTAAGCAGATGCTACTATCGGAGGTAGTAACAACAGAAGACGGCAACATCTAGTGACAGTCTTTGTTGTATGTTCAGTGCCTGGTGCAGAGAACCTGCTTCGCTTAACAAATCCAAGTACTAGCGGACCAGAGCCAATGCACCCGGCCCCGTAGCTCAGGCGTGGTAGCGCCCGACAGGTTGGATGAAACTGTCGCTCCCAGTATTTGGCCAGCAACGGGAGGAGAGGTGGCGGAGTAAATTTCTTCATCACCAATTTCATGGCTTAAATCCCACATGTCTCCACTGCGTCTCTTGAAGCGAGGGTATTCGCCACTGCTGATTGGTTTGGTTTTGATTTTCTTTTGCTTTAGGGCGCAAAAAACAACTGGGGTCATACGCGCCCAAGTCAAAACTATAGAACACCAAGACATAGAGGAGTTAAAAAACGACTATACGTCAGTCAGAATTGACAAAATAGAAGACAGCTAAAAACAGGTACTTAGAAAAAGGGCTAAAAAAGACACCATCCAGAAACGGATGTCCAAAACTAAAAACTGAATGGCCTTTGCCGTATTGCTTTGGCGGATAAAAAGTAAAACGCGGTCGACAGCCCCCGCCTAATTTGCTAAAACGGCCTGTAATTCAAACGGCAACCCCAAGCGGGAACGTAAACGATTAATAAATCACTGCTGTTGGTGATCCGCCCGGAAGTTAAGCCTGAGAGGCCACTTGTGGCTATTCGGGAGGAGTTGCATACGTCCCTGCACCATCTCCCTACCCTCATCACCACCACCACCACCACCATCATCATCAAATAAATACAAACGTAACACTACACTATACACGCATCCATTACACTCGCCTACATTCCCCAAACTCACAAATGACATGGCGCTCGCAAATTCGCATGAATATGGGCCAGTTTGTATAGGGGAAGAACACTGTTTCAGCTAGGGGAGTGAAACCACCCTACGGGATTTCGCAGCCAGCATTACTACACGACAATGAGGTTTACTTCCAACCCCAGTTGCGCTACACAGTTGAGTCCTTGTAGCCACTGATTACCTCAGATTTTAAGTCCCATTGTGCTTAGAGCCCTTGTAGTCGGTGGAGTGAGATGCTTGTGAGCAGACAGCAGCGCTTACTTACATCACGGTAATGCGGAAATTCGAGAAGGTTGGTCTAGTTTGTCGATATGAGCAGCAGTGTCTCGGTTTTACTCGTTTCCGCGCAAGTAGTGTTAGCAACTGGGATACGAACTGCTAGTGATCTGAGCTAAGCTACAGAGGTCTTCTGGGAAGCCATAGAAGATTCTTTGTCTCCTAGGCTGAGAGCCCCGACCACAGTGAAAATCACTTGCACTCTTGCCTTGAACTACACTGTGGTGCTGATAGTCGGAAAATCAGATAGCTTCTGCTTTGTCTAGTACGTGCATTGAAGCCACACTGTCTCAGTTTTACTCGTGTACCCTTAAGCACTGTTACCATATTGGATGCCGACTGTCTGTGATTTGGATCGTTGATACGAGGACTTCTGAGAAGCGACAAAAAAAACCTAGTCAGCAATTTAGAGTGCTTCTGGATACTCTAGTACGTGTATATGAGAATCAGTCTCAGTTTTACTCCTGTTTGGGGAAGTGGGTTGCGGCCTGCTTATGGTTTGGACTGTACCTACAGAAGTCTTCTAGGAAACCATATGAGACTTTATCCAGGTAGTCAGAGAGCCCTGACCACAGTGGAAATCACACGCAGTATTACCTTGATCGACATTGTAATGCTGCTGGTCGGAAATTCTGGATGATACCCTCTGGTTAGTCTAGTACGTTGATTTAAGCAGCACTGTTATACTTGTGTTGGCGCAAGTAGTGTTAGCAAGTGAGTTGTGGACTCCCTGTGATTTGAAGGACTTATGGAACGCCATAAGAGACTGTATACCCAGTTATGAAGAGAGCCCTAACACAATGGTAAACACACACGCTCATACCTTAATCGAGAATGTGGTTACAGGGCTCGGAAATTCGTGAAGGTTACTTCTGGTTAGTCTAGTACGTGGATATAAGCAGCAGCGTCTCAGTTTCAATCCTGTTTGCGCAAGTAGTGTTAGCAAGTCGGATGAGGAGTGCCTTCGATTTGGATCGTAGCTACTGAGGACTTCTAGGAAGCCATAAGAGATTCTAATCAGCTAGGCGCGGAGCCCTGACACAGTGGAAATCACACGCGCTCTTACCTTGATCGACATTGTGGTGCTGGTGGTCGGTGCGGGTCTGCTCATCGAGGGACGGGCGAGCGTCTTTATAGCGGACCAGCGGCTGGACGGGAGGGGATGCGGTGTCGAGCAGATCACAGCTGGTCCGCAATGGCCCCTCACCTTTCACCGCAGCGGCGGACGCGACCACGCCTGCCCGTGGAGCCACTTGCCGTCCCACCGACAGATGTGGGTCGCGACATCGTGCCTCACACACACACACGCACAGCCACACACCCTGGCAGAGAGTAAAAGTGGTCCCACCGCTTCGTCGCATCGCTCGGAGCACGCAGTCGCCCGCCGAAAGCGAAGCCGCGCCGCCGTGCCACGCCGGCCGGCGTCATTCAGCCCGTGGCCGGCGTGTCCGAAACGCGGCGGGCGATCTGGTCCTCGGGCGCCTTTCGTCACCGTCCTACCCCGCGGTAGCTGGCCGGAGTGGAATTTCCGTCGACATTCTATCCGTCACCACAGGCGGACCACTTGTTACGAGAGCGGTTTAGGCGAAACGGTGGCGCGTTCAAAATTGTGCTCCACACTTACGAATGCTCTCCCTAATAAGGAGAAATACCACTGAGTATCGGAGGGAAGAAAACCTTGCGATTTGTGGTTTTTCCTTGGTATTGGTTAAAAACAATCTTGGTTGCAATTTTATTTTTTTTTTTATTTTTCAACTAGGCGTTTCGCCTTATTTAGGCATCTTCAGGTTATCTTAACCCATTAGCGCCGGAATAAATTTTTTCGTGATTTTTTTTTAAATGGCGTTATTATGTCTGTAAAAGGCATAAATTACACAACAGATTTGTTTCGACGAAAGTCATTACCGCCATTAGCGAGATATTTGATGTTGCCACATGGCAACGCTAGGCGCTATCACTACCTAAATTTATATGGATTACAACTTCAAGTAAAATAAGTAGGTTATTGAAATTTCTTATTACATATACAAGTTCTGTGCGAATTTATTATTCAGTCTTCATCGTACAATTGATACTTTATAACACAGTATAATTAATAATCAAAAATCAAACCGGGAACTCAGCATTATTTTACATTAAATGGAATAAAACAGTCAATACACAATACCACATTACACTTTGAACACATTGTTCTCACAATATATTTACAGTCCTTGTGTGCACACTTTTTCTTCTTCTTCTTCTTTCCTTCTGTGTGCTGGTCGAGGTGGTCAGTCTTATCAAACGTAATTGAATCTGATATGCGGCTGTCGGGACATGCCCTTGATGCAGGTCTCCTGGCTCCTTTTGGTAAAGCTTTGTGTCTTTGCAAGTACACTGTTGCTACTTCTCTCTTGAAATCAAGCTGAGAAATAGTTTGGTTTCTTGCTTTATTATACAAAATCCAACTGTTTTGTATGACGACATCTAACATCCATGTAAAGAGACACCAGTACCATTTCTTGCTTCTTATTGCAATGCGATAGCAGGCTAGATTCTGATCCATCTGATCAGTACCTCCCATTATATTTTATATTTGGCTACCAGTTTTGGTCTGGGAATCATTATATTCCGCTTATTTAGTTCCGTGAATCTCTTGACTTGGCCAACTTCTTGTGCACCACATGAAGAAGAGATCATTGTGACATCTGAGTTGTCCAGCCACCGCACATACAATAATCCATCATTCTAGTCTATTCGGGTCTGGGCGATCAACAAACACATCACCTTCAATTTCGTCATTATAAAGAATCGCCAGCCCCTCAGCAAGCGAGAAACCTCTTCTAAAACAAAAAAGAGAAAATTCGTCCTTTAACTGAGTACAAGCGCCTAGCGTTGCCATATGGCAACACCGACGTTCAAACGGCCTAAATGAACGTAATTTATTTCACAGCAAGCAGTAACCTCCAAAGAATATATATTTGAGTATTTAATGCACAACCATATTAAAAAACGAAATTATATATCGTAAGTTACTGTGTAAAACATACTTAGTCGAACTTATACTCCATTTTTCTTCGTCAATCAGCAAACAACGACTTCCAATACTGCTTACGTCGCAGAATTGAAATGTATTGTTAAAACTGTTGCATTGTAGTGATCTTTACAGTCTTGCGGAACGGAATGCAGTGCTGCTAACACTCTCGCTTCGTTGATGTCGTGGAATAAACGATTTTAAAAAAGTGTTTCAAACGTTGCCATATGGCAACGCATGGCGCTAATGGGTTAATTTGGTATTTCTTAGAAGGATCCTTTAGTCAGTGTAGACAAAGGGCATCGTCAAATGCATCAGGATTATTCTGTTACTGAATAAAATTATTCTTTTACTCGCTCCTGTGAACGGGAACGCGTTATGCGGGTCTTGATGTCACTCGCGTCCATCTAGAAAAGTTTTTACTGAGTTTAACGAAGGCGATGTTGGCGGGATATATTCGACGATGGCCTTTGGCTACACTGACTAAAGGATCCTTCTAAGAAATACCAAATTAAGATAACATTTTAAACATAGCTGCACAACAGCAACGGTTCCACGTAATAAAATTATAAACAGCCGACCAGTTGCAATGGTGAAAGAAATTCCTTACCTAGGTTTCGACAAATATAAATTTGTCTTCTTCAGAAGGTAACCTAAGGGCAATGAACATCATAGCTTACATTAGAAAAGTATGAAATTTATAAGCAAAGAATAAATTTTAAGACAAATTGGAGAACTCTTGCGTTACAGAAGTATGATAACGACGACTGGTACTTAAATTTTACATTAGTAAGGACTAATGTACCATCGCCGTTTTTACAATTGTCGGCATAGATCCATGTGCCAAAAATAAAATATAGCCCTAGAATATAACTGTAACGTCTCCTTCTCTACAGATAACAGTTGAAAGAGAAATCTTGTACATTCAGTAGAGATCGCCGGCAATTGTTTTTCCAATTGAGGGGTTTACAAACTAACCAGTAACAACTGTCCTTCATATTACATTGGTGAAACAGGCAGAGCTGTGAAAACATGATATAAAACACCTATTAGATAAAAAAGGACCGAATATACACAATTCTACTTTTGCTGAACACCTCCTGATAGCCAGTCATACGCCAAAACATTTAGAAGACATTTTAACTATATATGACCATGCAGCTTTACTAGAATTGAAATGATAATTAAATGAACACCCTAGCTGCAAGCAGGCGTTGATACACTTCGTTGGGGACATGTTGAAAATGTGTGCCCCGACCGGGACTCGAACCCGGGACCTCCTGCTTACATGGCAGACGCTCTATCCATCTGAGCCACCGCGGGCACAGAGGATAGCGCGTCTGCAGGGACTTATCCCTTGCACGCTCCCCGTGAGATCCACATTCCCAACATGTCCACAACACTACTTTCGTAGAGCGCCTATTAGATGTTTGCCCATCATACTCATTACTCGTGGCAGAGTAATCTACCAAGTCCCGTACGAGTTCGGGCATAGCGTGTGCGTTCGCACACAAGAAGGTGAAAGGCTGGGAACCCATATTTATTTTAACTATATATGACCATGCAGCTTTACTAGAATTGAAATGATAATTAAAATAAATATGGGTTCCCAGCCTTTGACCTTCTTGTGTGCGAACGCACACGCTATGCCCGAACTCGTACGGGACTTGGTAGATTACTCTGCCACGAGTAATGAGTATGATGGGCAAACATCTAATAGGCGCACTACGAAAGTAGTGTTGTGGACATGTTGGGAATGTGGATCTCACGGGGAGCGTGCAAGGGATAAGTCCCTGCAGACGCGCTATCCTCTGTGCCCGCGGTGGCTCAGATGGATAGAGCGTCTGCCATGTAGGCAGGAGGTCCCGGGTTCGAGTCCCGGTCGGGGCACACATTTTCAACATGTCCCCAACGAAGTGTATCAACGCCTGCTTGCAGCTAGGGTGTTCATTTAATTATCATTTCAATTTAGAAGACACTGTTATGCTACACAGAGAAGACAAAGGGCGTAGATTAGATCTCTGGGAACAGTTACAAATTTTCAAACATCTTGAGCTCAAGGATGGTAATATACTGAACGACCAGTTGAACCTTGCTTCTAGACAATTTTTCGAAGGCTTTAAACCTGTACTGTTTACGGTGTAACATTAATGCTGGTAACCTTAGTGGTTTATTTCCTCAGGAAGCTATGATGCACCTTCAGTGCTTTAAGCTCGCTACCCCTTATGTAATGGGGGTTTTGACACGATGTATGTTTGCCTGGCTCTAAAATTTTGTTTTTCCTGTGAATGTATAGTAACAGGATCGTGTACCAGTGTTCGTAATTCTTTCTTGACAAGAGCCATTATTGTCAATTTTAAAGTTCTGACTAATATAGTAATGTAATTTTTTATATATTTTGGCTATATATGCCACTGGGCGTAAGTTTCTTGGTGTAAGTGCCACCTGCCTTTTTTTATGTATAACTACATTATTTGTACCAATGCTCCCAAACTGTTATAACGAGAGTGTTAATTTCCTTCCTTTTTTTATTGTTACTCTACCTAAGAACGTTATCAATACTGATAATTTACGTGTTGCCTTTGTACGCCAATTGGCACATGTTCCTCGGCACGAGATTACTGTCAGTCGGTTGTGAGCTCTGCAAGATCCATGAGCTATTTTATATTAACGTGACAAACCCTAATTCTAGGGCTATATTTTATTTTTGGCACATGGATCTATGCCGACAATTGTAAAAACGGCGATGGTACATTAGTCCTTACTAATGTAAAATTGTAAGTACCAGTCGCCGTTATCATACTTCTGTAATGCAAGAGTTCTCTAATTTGTCTTAAAATTTATTATTTGCTTATAAATTTTATACTTTTCTAATGTAAGCTATGATGCTCATTGCCCTTAGGCTACCTTCTGAAGAACACAAATTTATATTTGTCGAAACCTAGGTAAAGAATTTCTTTATCCATTGCAACTGGTCGGCTATTTATAATTTTATTACGTGAAACCGTTGCTGTTGTGCAGCTATGTTTAAAATATTATCTTAATTTGGTATTTCTTAGAAGGATCCTTTAGTCAGTGTAGCCAAAGGGCATCGTCGAATATATCAGGCCAACATCGCCTTCTAAAACTCATTAAAAACTTTTCTAGATGGACGCGAGTGACACCAAGACCTGCATAACGGGTTCCCGTTCACAGGAGCGGGTAACTAAACTTATTCAGTAACAGAATAATCTTATTCAGGTCTTGGTGTCACTCGCGACCATCTAGAAAAGTTTTTACTGAGTTTAACGAAGGCGATGTTGGCGGGATATATTCGACGATGCCCTTTGGCTACACTGACTAAAGGATCCTTCTAAGAAATACCAAATTAAGATAACCTGAAGATGCCTAAATAAGTTGAAACGCGTAGTTGAAAAAAAAAAAACTAAAATTGCAACCAAGACTGTTTTTAACTAATACTGTTAAGCACTGGTTTGCTGTATGCCACATATGGATTGGAAGTTTTTCCTTGGTGGTGGACCACAGTCACGTAGAACTTTTGGAAGATATTTCCACCATTTGACTCTAAATTACTGATCACATGTTTCACACAATAACGATTCTGGCTTTATAGCCATACTTAAATGCACGATGAAAAGGAGCAGATCACAAACGTGAAAATGTTGCGTGTCATACATATTACAACAGTTCAACAGCCATCTGAGAATAGCTGTAAAGGCGGAATCATGTTTGAGTGAAATAAATGAACAGTACTATACACACTGACGGATGCTCCACCTGTTAACCCTTCCACAACTGGAATTTTTTTTTTTTTTTTTTGAGGTAGGAAATTTAGTTTGTGTGTTAATCCTCTTAGGTGATTTTTCAATGATTTTAGATGCATGATTTACACAAAAATATTTACCCGTTTTCAAAACATACTTTGTTGACTTGGCTTCATTTTATGGGCTAAACTAACTAATTATGAAGTATTCTCTATTGCAATAAATATTAAAATGATCATTCAATATTACCAAGCAATTAACAATAATAATAATATTAAATTATACAGTGGAATATAAAGAACCAACCACACCCCTGTACTTCGATGCTCAGGAGCTACTGTGAACTGCTACACTGATTTCCTGATATTTTTATAGTTTGCCCAACAGCTGGCAGCAGTTGCGTATGATGAAAATGTTGAACAGTCACAAATGTGTACCTCAGGTTTCCACCGGGAAAAAATACTCCTGTTGCACCTAAGACACAGTAAAAGTTAATGCACACAATTGTATTCAGGGGGTGTGAAAGGGTTAGGGCAGGGGAAACACCACTGAGTATCAGAGAGGAGAAAAAGTTGCGATGTGTGATTTTTCCCACGTGGGGGACCACCGCCATGTACAATATTTTGGAGGAAATTTCCACCATTTGACTCTAAATTACTGTTCATTTATTTAACACAATCACGAGTTTGGCTTTATGGTTATTCTCGGATGCATGATGAGAAGGAACAGATCACATACGTCGAAATGTTACAAATCACATATCTTACAACATTTCAACATGCACCTGAGAATGGCTATAAAGTCGAAATCATGTTTGTGTGAAATAAATGAAGAGCAATTTGCAGTCAAACAGCGGAAATTTCCTAAAAAAGGAATAAGTCCATGTTCAAGTGAATCTCTCAAACATCAAATCATGTAATCAGCTGATTAATGAAACATTGGTCACACACCGAAAAATTTTACGGTTTCGCTAGAAACAAAAGGAAGAGACTGATTATGAAATCTCTCCAGTGGTAAAACTAGCGAGTAAATAAAACACAGATATGCGGGATCTTACAAGAGCTGCTACTCATTTATCTTGTCCTTAATTAATCCGTTTCTACAAGGGATCGGAAGTTTCGTGAATAAAAGCGTGTAGGTTACTTATTAAAACTTCTTTATTTATTCCGTAGTTTCGGATTACGCCCTCATCAGATATCTCCAGTTAAGATCGAAGGAACATAAAGAGAAACAGGCGTTTCTTATACAACAACAACCTAACAAAAAGGTTAAACATATTTTTAAATGTACGCTCATCATCAAATTTTGTAGCTTATAAATGAGGGTTCTGTGCCAGTGCGGTACTAAAAAGCTATGTGTAATCGGGGCAAGCGTGGGATTATAATTTAAATCGTGTTTCATAATTTCACTTTGAATGTTTATGTTTTAACGACGATATATCTATCTTTCAATGCAATGTGCGGAACAATAGCGCCACTTGATTAAAACTTACATCTTTGTAAAATATTTTAACCGAGGTATTAGTTGACACCCCAATTAAGCATTAGATTTTTAGCACTGACACAGAATCTTCTTCCAAAAGTTATAAGCTTTTTGGTGAGTCCCGTTTTGAACTGAGTCCAGATGAGCAAGTAAGGATGGAGACACCTTAACATTAGTGCTATACTAATATGACTGTTGCCCGCCATACAGCCCGACAACCGGGATTGATGATTTGGGGTGCCTTTGGTTGTCATCCATGGTACCCTTACAGCACAGTGGTGTGTCCCTTTTTGAACTGAGCCCTGATGAGCAAGTAAGGATGGAGACACCTGAACGTTAGTGCTATACTAATCTGTTTCCCGCCATACAGCCCGACAACCGGGATTGTTGGTTTGGGGTGTCTTTGGTTGTCATCCATGGTACCCTTACAGCACAGTGGTGTGTCCCGTTTTGAACTGAGCCCTGATGAGCAAGTAAGGATGGAGACACCTGAACGTTAGTGCTATACTAATCTGACTATTGCCCGCCATACAGCCCGACAACCGGGATTGATGGTTTGGGGTGTCTTTGGTTGTCATCCATGGCACCCTTACAGCACAGTGGTGTGTCCCGTTTTGAACTGAGCCCTGATGAGCAAGTAAGGATGGAGACACCTGAACGTTAGTGCTATACTAATCTCACTGTTTCCCGCCATACAGCCCGACAACCGGGATTGTTGGTTTGGGGTGTCTTTGGTTGTCATCCATGGTACCCTTACAGCACAGTGGTGTGTCCCGTTTTGAACTGAGCCCTGATGAGCAAGTAAGGATGGAGACACCTGAACGTTAGTGCTATACTAATCTGACTATTGCCCGCCATACAGCCCGACAACCGGGATTGATGGTTTGGGGTGTCTTTGGTTGTCATCCATGGCACCCTTACAGCACAGTGGTGTGTCCCGTTTTGAACTGAGCCCTGATGAGCAAGTAAGGATGGAGACACCTGAACGTTAGTGCTATACTAATCTCACTGTTTCCCGCCATACAGCCCGACAACCGGGATTGTTGGTTTGGGGTGTCTTTGGTTGTCATCCATGGTACCCTTACAGCACAGTGGTGTGTCCCGTTTTGAACTGAGCCCTGATGAGCAAGTAAGGATGGAGACACCTGAACGTTAGTGCTATACTAATCTGACTGTTGCCCGCCATACAGCCCGACAACCGGGATTGATGGTTTGGGGTGTCTTTGGTTGTCATCCATGGTACCCTTACAGCACAGTGGTGTGTCCCGTTTTGAACTAAGCCCTGATGAGCAAGTAAGGATGGAGACGCCTCAACGTTAGTGCTATACTAATCTGACTGTTTCCCGCCATACAGCCCGACAACTGGGATTGATGGTTGGAGGTGCCTTTGGTTGTCATCCGCAGTACCCTTACAGCGCAGCAATACGTCGTCAATATCGTACGCCCCGTTTTGTTGCACACCACGCAAAGCCATTCTGGGCTTTCATTTCAGGAATATAATGCCCGCCCGTACACTGCGAGAGTTTCTATTGCTTGTCTTGGTGCTTTCCAATCACTAATTTGGCCAGCAAGGTCGTCGCATCCCTCCCTAACTGAGAACGTTTAGAGCATTACGAGCATGGAGCTCCACAGAGCTCTGGATTTTGACAATCTAACACACCAGCTGGACCTAATTTGCTACAGTATCCCTTAGGAGATCCAACAATTCCATCAATGTATGTCAAGCTGAACAACTGCTTTCAAAATGGTTCAAATGGCTCTGAGCACTATGGGACTTAACATATGAGGCCATCAGCCCCCTAGAACTTAGTACTACTTAAACCTAACTAACCTAAGGACATCACACACATCCATGCCCGAGGCAGGATTCGAACCTGCAACCGCAGCGGTCGCGCGGTTCCAGACTGAAGCGCCCAGAACCGCTCAACCACAACAGCCGGCTTCACTGTTTTCAGATCCACTATTTCATAATATCTTACAACAAAAAGCCAAGGAACGGATGTGAAAGTGAAAACGGTCTCCACTCAATTAGCCTAAAGCTTCCTGTATTCATGTCCGTAATGAAACTCTGAGGGAAAAACTGTAAAACTCCGTCACCGTTTGAAGAATTTCGAATACAGTGCGGTTGCACATGAATGACCGTTCTGTAGAAGTCACAGTCGAAATCCCATCTGCAGGATACAACTTAATGTGACGTATTATTTTCCCCCGACCGAGCAGTGAACGGTTTCCGGTTTTCAGAAGTAGACCGTCTCGTGCTTCTCCCCTTTGGGAGTAGGCTCTCAGTGACTGTGGTGAGCGAAAGTGCTCTCTGCACGTCCCCACCGCAATTGTCTGAGTGAGGCTGTGACCTCGAAATGAATGACCGTGTACGGCGCAGTATTTTGAAGACTGACTTCGCATTTGACCAACCCCACCCTAGAATTCTTGGCTTTTCAGTAAAATCAGTAGTGCAGAGGGCGAAGTCCGTGAACACTGCATGTCTTTGTTGAAGACCGGTGTGGGCGAGCGGCTCTAGGCGATCCAGTCTGGAACCGCGCGACCGCTACGGTCGCAGGTTCGAATCCTGCTTGGGGTATGGATGTGTTTGATGTCCTTAGGTTAGTTAGGTTTAAGTAGTTCTAAGTTCTAGGGGACTGATGACTTCAGATGTTAAGTCCCATAGTGCTCAGAGCCATTTGAACTATTTTTTTGAACCATGTCTTTGTTACAAACACCCTCAAGGTTTAAGGATATTAGAGAAGAGAAGCGTGCAAGAATCATGGACGCAGCGACAGAACTTCTACCTCCACGCTCAGCAACAATGATATCTGTACAGTGGAGTTAAGCTATGCTGCTTTCGGGCTGAGGACTGTTAAGTTGCATAAACTGCCTTTCGAACTTGATCATAGCGTCTTGTGCCGGGTCCTCTCGTTCTACGGAATAGTTTACGGTATTACAAATGACAGCTGGAGTGGTGGCACGCGGTTCAAATCACACTCATGCTCATAAATTAAGGATAATGCTGATACGTGGTGTAAAAACGCTCTGGTGGCGGTTTGCGGGTTTAAATCACCTCGGGGTATGACCATGCGGTGCATTTGACCTGCGGTCGTCGCACGGTGGCGCTGGCAGCAGTCCACATAGGGAGAGGTGTGGTGGTGCACGTCAGAGTACGGTGCAGCTGTAAGTATGCAGCAGACGTTTTCCGACGTGCCAATGGTGACTGTGTGTTTAAAATGGCTCAGAGAACATATATTGATGACCTTATGATGGGTAGAAAACTAGGGCGACTGGAGGCTGGTCAAACACAGCAGGTCTTAGCACGGGCCCTCCGTGTACCACAATGTCTGATCTCAAGATTATGGCAACGATTATACAGACAGGAAACGTGTCCAGGCACTACAGTACGGGACGTCCACAGTGTACAACACCAGAAGACTGACATCTCACCATCAGTGCCCGCAGACGACCACGGAGTACTGCAGGTAGCCTTGCTCGGGACCTTACCGCATCCACTGGAACAGTTGTCTCCAGACACACAGTCTACAGACGACTGAACAGGCATGGTTTATTCGCCCGGAGACCTCCAAGGTCCATTCCACTGAGCCCTGGTCATAGGAGAGTGCGTAAAGCCTGGTGTCAAGAACACAGTAGATAGTCATTGGAACAGTGGTCCCGGGTTATGTTCACGGACTAGTCCAGGTATAGCGCGAACAGTGATTCTCGCCGGGTTTTCATCTGGCATGAACCAGGAACCAGATACCAAACCCTTATTGTCCTGTATGGAGGTCGTGGTTTGATGGTGTGGGATGGGATTATGATTGGTGCACGTACATCCCTGCATGTCTTTGACAGAGGAACTGTAACAGGTCAGGTGTATCTGGACGTCATTTTGCACCAGTATGTCCGCCTTTTCAGAGGTACCGTTGGTCCCACCTTCCTCCTGATGGATGATAACGCACGGCCCCACCGAGCTGCCATCGTCGAGGAGTACCTTGAAACAGAAGAAATCAGGCGAATGGAGTGGCCTGCCTGTTCTCCAGACCAAAACCCCATCGAGCACGTCTGGAATGCTCTCGGTCGACGTATCGCTGCACGTCTTCAAACCCGTACGACACTTCAGGAGCTCCGACAGGCACTGGCGCAAGAATGGGAGGCTATACTCCAGCAGCTGCTCGACCACCTGATCCAGAGTATGCCAACCTGTTGTGCGGCCTGTGTACGTGTGCGTGGTGATCATATCCCATACTGATGTCGCGTTACATGCCCAGGGAACAGTGGCGTTTTGTAGCACATGTGTTTCGGGACGGTTTTATCAACTTATCGCCAATACCGTGGACTTACAGATCTGTGTCGTGTGTGTTCCCTATGTGCCTACGCTATTAGCGCCAGTTTTGTGTAGTGCCACGTTGTGTGGCACCACATTCTACAATTATCCTTAATTTATGAGCATGAGTGTTGATTACGGTGTTCGCACAACAAAAATTGATTTACGATAACATATTCCGTAATTTTATTTTGTTAAGGAATTCCACGCATTGAAAATATATGACGCGCAACTTAGAACTTGCTCTGTTTGTGACTCTACAGAACAATAATCTGGGGTCGAATGAAGTCACCGCAAATGGGCTAGGCTAGGCTATGGAGAAACGCGACTGCCCCCAATTACTCTGACGTCATACGAGGAGGTAGAGTTGCCGTACATACGCCGATAGTTCTCCTCAGGATCAAAACTGTGAACTAAATGTTTTTGGAGGCAATTATTTGAATGTAAGTCGAATAGGCGAGACGTTTGACGCATTAGTACAACTAACACTAACAGCCTTAGGTTTCGTCGGTTTCCGACACAAATCAGCCACTGACTTCGGATTGGATAAGAAGCAATATGGACAGAAACCAGCTCTTGTAGGTCTAGGTAGCATATAAGACAAACCTTCCAAATAGACTCCGAAACAGACTGCAAAACATACTGCAAAAGAAACGGCTCTTTTGCCCAGGTCTGGTTAGGCCACCGCACACAAGGAAATCATCTGACGAAGACAGTCTGAAAGAGTCCTCGCCCAACAATAAGAAAATTCGTATCGTCTGTGGCAGGATCACACAAGGAAATCATCTGACGAAGACAGTCTGAAAGCGTCCTCGCCCAACAATAAGAAAATTCGTATCGTCTGTGGCAGGCCTCTGGGCGTGACTGAGAAGCTACAGGCAAACCTATGTAAAGCCATTGGAGGCCAAGACTCAACAGAAACAGAAAAAGTGTACAACGACTCTGGTAAGGAAATCTATAATGATGAGACTGAGATTCAAGACTCGAATAGAGACGAATAATGGAAAATACGGATAAGCTGGACGATGGAATTACCCATAATGATACTAACTGGATACTAACTGAAGTCAAAATTAGATACCTTAGCCATTTTCTGTATTTAACTACATAGATGTGTCACTTCTTCAAGAGGTTTTGACTAAAGACGAAGACAGTCAGAAACATACCTGGGTACAAATACATCTTTAATCTCTGTAATGAGAATAAAATTTGAACTGCCATTTTAATTCGTGATGGCGTTCCACATCTCTATGTTCGACAGCTTTGAACCCTTTAAGTACCAGTGGTTTCCGCCTGAAACCACTATTTTATTAATTTTTTAAATACCAATGCCTCCCACGTCGAACCATGGATGCCACTATAAGACAGAGATATTTGATGGTACACTGAGGCACTTCTACCAATGTAGTGCATTGTAGCAGCCACTTACAGGTATCAGAACAAAAGTCAGCGCAGGGATTATGCTCCGTGATTGGACGACATTCTGTTATGCCATTCTTTAATGTGATCATACTAAGGGGATCACTGACTTTGGAGAGTCAGTGTATCTAACGTTATGGTAATGTAAATTTGAGTTTGTACTACTAATGTTGTCAGTGATTTCGGAATTAAAGCAATGGAGGAGTATGTACTTTTGATATATCTTTTTTTTTAATTTTATGTCCATTTTTTGCTTGTTATTTAGGACTATGATTTGTTGTAGGCGTTATCAGTTCGTGAAACTTTCTAGACGCTGGATTATGTCTAGGAAAAAGGCGAAATTTCTCTCATGTATATTTCGTGAAATGATGGCTGGTTGGAAACTATGTCTCATTGCTTCGTCCCAGTCTCTCGTGTTTTTCTTCGTCGTCTTCGTGGTGCGCGTAGCTGGTTATCGCGTTGGTTTTCTTCTTGTAGTTTTTTGTTTAATTGTATCTCAGGGTCGTTAATGCTACATTGATATGTTACCAAAGGAGACGTCACAAGCCTATCCTATCTTCATAAGTGGTTGTTAGTTGACATTTTGCAAAGTTCTATCCTGGTAATTGATGGATAATCGTATACGTTGACAGAAACCACACTGTTGTTTTTACGTATTGTTCTGGCTTTATCACAGTTGGCAGGAATTGCTCCTGCTTTTTGTATTGTTTTCATTTTTTTACGTAAGGTTTTTAACAGAACAATCCAGTTCATAGATTGTAGCCTAATTTGATTGCAGTCGATATAACTCAGACAATTGACTGCAGCACTGCAGCGTATCATACTAGTAGGGCGCTAATTCTTTATAAAAAAAATATAAGTTTATTAAAGTCACCGCCTATCTTAGTGGCAAAACCTTCCCTTGCTATTCTTTATGAAATTCATCCACGTTACTTGAGGATTTAATAGGCTTTAGTCTCTTTCATATACTCAAATTAAGGTCACTAGCTATACGCTTTGTAAATGAAATACTAGAATTTCTTTTTTCAGTATATTTCCGGCAACACGAAATTATATATCAATGCTCATACGAGCCAACAGGAACACCTCGAAACAAAGCGAATGACAGACAAAAAACGAAACAAAAGATTGCAGACTATTTGTAACATTAGAAAAACAAAAAACCTATTATAGCTTATAGTCTCTTAGTTATTTTAATTACTCTGTATTAAATATTATTCAATAACTCATTTAAAATTATTAACTCGTCGTAATGTTCATTGAAGTTTCTTAACTGGACGGCTTAAGGCCGAGTAGGAGAGATTTCATTGTCCCCAGATTGGGAGCAGTGAGTGTTTGCCTAACTGGCGTCACTCCTGAAGGAACCACTCCCATACTAAAATGTTTGATAAGCTCTGGAAAACGGATTTACTTAATTATTCAATTTTAAACTATATGAGCTTCACACAGCGCTCAGCTAAGTATTCTCATGTATACTAATTAGGATTGTTGAGTCTAAACAGTCTTGTTCATCTAGATTAAATATCTCTAAGTATTAATTGAGCCTAGACAGGTTGCTCAACTAAACATGTTCATTTAGTTTACCTGGTCTTATTTATATCAATTTTAAAATTGAGTTTCAACATCAGTGTTCATTTACTTATTTCGTGAATTGACAATGTTTAATCCATCTCTTCTGGATACTAGACGCCATGGTAACTAGAATTTGATGAACAGATGGCTTGAGCTACTAGGTCTATAGCTGGCGTTTTTGTTGCAGAGACCATAGCAGGGCCTTTTGTAGAAGAAACGGCTGCCCGCACACTGCAGGTTGTGCCAGATGCCTGACCCAGTAGGTCTATAGCCGGCGGTTATGTGAATCGAGACTCTACTGGGACCCTTTCTCGATGATGCCCACTTGGACTCCACGCTGTCATCTTCTGTGTGCCACAGCCTGTGGTGGAGGCTTAAAGCACTCAAGCGTTTCTATACGTAAAAGTCGCATAGCACAGTTACAACAGTGTTAAGTTACTATCCAACCTGAAAAACACATAAGTTTACAATTTAGTGTCTGCTATTTCCTATGTGCACTTCAGTTTTACATCTCTGTAATATCATCATGATATAGGTCTATATGTTTACTGACGTAATATGGCCACTTTTTTGACACACAGTTGTGTAATACAGTTTCTTGCGATGATTAACCTCGTACATTTCTGCAAATATTATCAAAACAGTTCATTCCACACATAATATCACCGAGATTCGTTACTGCATTCTCTCGAGCAGTTTTACGAGTCGACGACTACCGCATTGTTGTGACGGATATTTTTTGACAATTAATGTCATTTAGTTTCTCAGACGAGTCTTTTCAGATACCAAACTTCGAACTTTCACAGTTATATTAGTGATTTGTACCTAGAACGTTACAAAATCTCTATTACTTCGGTTAAGTAAACATAAGTATTCCAAATTATCAGTCGTTTATCGAGAGCTTATAGCGGACGTTCGTATTCACGGCTGCCATTCATCAGCTACCGCGAACAAAACCATTAGTCTCAATACGTATTAACCAAAAAATCCGAAAGCAAAAAATTCAATAGATACAAATGACCCTGTCTGCAATGTAAGTTCGGACATTAACCATATTAGTCATAATGCAGTTTACATATTTCGCTTCGTTAACATTCTTCAGTGCGACATGCGCTTTTGTCACATGCACAGAGAAAGCATTTGGCCTTAATTCATAGAGCATGTCAAACATGTTAAAGGAAAATCATAAATAATGCTCATCAGATCTGAATTATTATTCATGCAAATATTATAACTCATTTTAAACAAGAGCAGTAGTCCCATCAGGTTAATACGATAACTGTCTTTAACCCAAGAGCCGTAATAAACTTGTAATAGTTTTAATCCAGAGCTGAAGGCTCAGTAATAAAATATCATCATTTTTACGAGGACTTGAAGGCTCCCTAATAAAATGTGAGATGACTGCCTTATTCACGAGCTGAAGGCTCATTAAAATTTAATCAGTAGTTATTTCCATTACGAGCTGAAGGCTCCGTAATGTATGATCATATATTTATTACAATTAAGAGCAGAAAGTTCTCTGTGAAACATTAATTATTCAAGAGCTGAAGGTTGTAATGTAAAAAAATAATTTTTTTTATTATTTTGAGACTATTAGTGTAATGTAATAAAATAACATATGAGCCGTGACTTATATGAAAAAGAAACACACATTAATGCAATGGCTCAGCGTAAAAGAGAAATAACTAATGTAGGAATATTATTAACAGTGTAATACGGTGTTTAGTTTAGCCCGACGTTATAAGCACTCAGTAAACTAGCTCAGTTCTCAGTGTAGTTACGTAATCGTCGATAATTAATTGTCCTTTTCTTATTTACCCTGGGATGTTATTTCGTTATATAAAGAAAATCTGTAAACAAAATTGTTTAGTTATTAGTAGCTGCCTCCGGTCTCGTGGGGGCTGAAATAAAGTTAATTGTCCTAACTGACGACACATCTCGTAGATGAGCTAAAATAAAAATGTTAAAGAATTTTCTAAGATGGCGCCTGACAATGAAAATTCTTTGTTAAAGCCCATATCTACTTAAGGCGATATAGGTATCAGACTCACAATTGATTGACTACATACACAAATTCTTTTGACAAAATAACCATGATATTTTTCGGGTTTTAAGTACAATTTACATTATCAGCTGGTACAGCAAGATGAGCTTTACACAAGAATGTTCTCTTAGGTCCGAATCCAAGCAGATAACATAAGCGAATAACGAAGGAAAGATAGTTCATGCATAGAAGCGCAACAGTCCATGGAGCAACATGTCCATTGTAGTTCTATCTCTTATTCTCTGGCGTACCTGTCGATTATTTATAAAATTTACCGTAATACTTAGTTTATACTTTTTTAAACCCCAGGCCACCCAGGAGAAACAGTACAAGGTTCATCAAAATCGTTCATGGAATTTTGTTTAATACAACTTCACTCAGAAGTCAATAACACATAAATAAACTTTCAAATGAAATAAAACACTTAACATCTACATACAAGAATAAGTAAACAATTCAGATTTATTCTATTTTATTTGTACTTTATACGTAAACAAATCTGAAAATAGCACTTCCTATTCATAACACATTTTTATACCTCTGTGGGGAAATAAACCCTTTGGCACTTTCTGCTCCGTTGTTTCAGTGATGGAACTTTAGGATCAGTCGGAAGGAACACCTTGTCTCAGGTCTGTTGTTGTAAGATTGTACCTAGTTTTTTTTAATCATATTGTCTTTACCGTTTCCAACACCACTCTGTAATCCTCCCAAAACTAGCTGTATCAACTGTTCTTTACTACCGACTGACTGAGGGAACATTCGGAAGCAGGTCTATCCATTCGTCCTTTTGTACTTCATCCAGCAACCCCTCAGCCGGCGTACAAAATGTTTTATGAGGATACACCTCCGTGTGTCAAAGACTCGCATGAAGCTCGACAACAATAGTTACAGCTCCTCTTATCGCCCACTTGAGAGATACTCAGATTCGTCTAGTTTGTGTCTAATGCTTTCACTTAATTCTACATCCATTTTACGAGATGTCATTCAGACTGAATTCAGCAGCGATGTGTCGCATCTTGGGTTCAACACATTTAATGTCAATTAGTTGACAGTACGTACTATTTAAATCCGAGTTCTTAACTAGTTCCAGCGTTAAAAATGTTATTACTGTTTTATAAAACTAAAACTTCCGTTTCGAAGACCATTATCGTCTTCCTCTCACACAGAAAATACTATCCCCATATACAGGAATCAGAAATTTTTTTGTTACCAAGAAGGTGCATTTAAGTACTTCCTTCTGGACTAACATGTCTTCCTGTATTTGAAACTTTACAATGTGTGACCGTACCCCTAAAGCTGCAGTGACATTACAACTCTGTACTGGGAAACCTGGAATCTTATGACCTACACTGATTTGTTTGTATAAACTCATACTCAGAGTTGAATCTGTAGCACCAGAATCAGTAACTATATCAACAGGTACATCGTGGATTAACGCCTTAACCATAGACTGTATCATCTAATTACTTCCTATCTAACTCTTCCATGATTCTGTACTGAGCTCATCTTGAAACAGTACCCCATCATTATACCGTAACAAAAATTTGAGTTCACACACTGCCTGCCCCCTTCCCTCCGACCAGACTCGGAAGGCTAAGATTGAACGTGTCTAGTCTGACGAAGTGGAAGGTCCACTTCGTGTCTCGCCATTATCTTCTACAATTTTTACAGTGTGATTAGGTTGCTGTGGTCATGATCTAGCAATTCTGTACAGGTTGTGAATCGATAAAATTATACCTAATATTATTCTGATTTTGCATCTGCAAATGCCGTTCAGTTGCTAGCGCAGCAGCAAATGGCTGTCAAGAACCTGAATTACGAGGGCAGTTCAATAAGTAATGCAACACATTTTTTTTCTCGGCCAATTTTGGTTGAAAAAACCGGAAATTTCTTGTGGAATATTTTCAAACATTCCCGCTTCGTCTCGTATAGTTTCATTGACTTCCGACAGGTGGCAGCGCTGTACGGAGCTGTTAAAATGGCGTCTGTAATGGATGTGCGTTGCAAACAACGGGCAGTGATCGAGTTTCTTTTGGCGGAAAACCAGGGCATCTCAGATATTCATAGGCGCTTGCAGAATGTCTACGGTGATCTGGCAGTGGACAAAAGCACGGTGAGTCGTTGGGCAAAGCGTGTGTCATCATCGCCGCAAGGTCAAGCAAGACTGTCTGATCTCCCGCGTGCGGGCCGGCCGTGCACAGCTGTGACTCCTGCAATGGCGGAGCGTGCGAACACACTCGTTCGAGATGATCGTTGGGTCACCATCAAACAACTCAGTGCTCAACTTGACATCTCTGTTGGTAGTGCTGTCACAATTGTTCACCAGTTGGGATATTCAAAGGTTTGTTCCCGCTGGGTCCCTCGTTGTCTAACCGAACACCATAAAGAGCAAAGGAGAACCATCTGTGCGGAATTGCTTGCTCGTCATGTGGCTGAGGGTGACAATTTCTTGTCAAAGATTGTTACAGGCGATGAAACATGGGATCATCACTTCGAACCTGAACAAAACGGCAATCAATGGAGTGGCGCCACACCCACTCCCCTACCAAGAAAAAGTTTAAAGCCATACTCTCAGCCGGTAAAGTCATGGTTACAGTCTTCTGGGACGCTGAAGGGGTTATTCTGTTCGATGTCCTTCCCCATGGTCAAACGATCAACTCTGAAGTGTATTGTGCTACTCTTCAGAAATTGAAGAAACGACTTCAGCGTGTTCGTAGGCACAAAAATCTGAACGAACTTCTCCTTCTTCATGACAACGCAAGACCTCACACAAGTCTTCGCACCCGAGAGGAGCTCACAAAACTTCAGTGGACTGTTCTTCCTCATGCACCCTACAGCCCCGATCTCGCACCGTCGGATTTCCATATGTTTGGCCCAATGAAGGACGCAATCCGTGGGAGGCACTACGCGGATGATAAAGAAGTTATTGATGCAGTACGACGTTGGCTCCAACATCGACCAGTGGAATGGTACCGTGCAGGCATACAGGCCCTCATTTCAAGGTGGCGTAAGGCCGTAGCATTGAATGGAGATTACGTTGAAAAATAGTGTTGTGTAGCTAAAAGATTGGGGAATAACCTGGTGTATTTCAATGCTGAATAAAACAACCCCTGTTTCAGAAAAAAAATGTGTTGCATTACTTATTGAACTGCCCTCGTATTATTTCTCCATTGTCTATTGAAATTCATTTAATTATTATTACTGTTCTTCCTGTCTATCTGAATTATTCTGCATTCCGTTAATATAATTTTGGCTGTCGTACGGACGGAAATGCTGGTAACAGTTCCCATTATCATTACTGTAGCCATTACTGTAACCATTCCTATCCTGGTTAAAGTTTTGCTTACTCCCTACTATTGTGATAAGCATTATTATGACTTCCTCTCGAATTACCATTAGAATAATTATGTTTATTACCATTTCCATTACTTTGTTTTACGTCTTCTTGAATAAAGTTTAACGAATCTGCGATTGACATAAATTGCTAGAGATGCGTGTCTGGTATGTATATGAGTTTTTCCCAAATATTTATTGGTAATTTGGTCTTTAAGATACGTAGAACCTTCTTATGTGAAATAGACTCTTCCCAATATCTTGCTTTACAATATAACGTTCGAAGTACTTTCTCAAACTATCCTTCTTTGGGTTATAGTACTATGGACTCTAAACTTCCTTCCGTAATTTCTCTTGTTTATTTGCTGACCAAAATTTTGATATAAACGTTCGCTCAAATTCATCGTACGTATGACAATATTCAGCTGCATCGTTTGCCCATAACGTAACATCTCCGGTAATATGAGATACGACAAACTGTAGCTTAAGGTACTCATTCCACGACTTCGGAAATATATTCCACACTATCGTGTAGGGAATAACCTTTTCGGAAGAGTATGTCTGAAATTGCTGTTTATAACTATGCTCTGTTCGAGTTTTAACAAGGGCAGTGACGAAATACCATTTCGCATTTCGTTACCATGCTCTGAATATGGACTAAACACGAGCTGTTCGTTTCCAAAACTTGTTGACTTAAACACATGAGAACTGCTTTCACTAGTATTTAATTGATTCGGAAATGCCTTTTGTTCTTTACTGTTCCTTGTCAGACTTTCAGTACCGGTTATTTTGAATTTATGGCCAGTTTCACTTTGCCATTTTGGAATGTCTTTAATATGTTCGAATTCTGCCTTGATTTCTTTCATTATTTCCTGAGCACTTGCATCTGATCCTTTACTAGCATTTTGAACTGCTAACCCGATCTCAGACGTTACTCGCGTGTTGATATCAGTGCTTTACGTTTGGATCCATTCGCACATCTCGTCCTTGCGCTTTTTCGATTATTTTATTAAGTAATCATCGATATGTTTCTTGCCATCTACCTCCACATTTTCTATTTTCTTGGTTATAGGTTATACTGCTGTCTCTACTTCGTTTTTCCTCAAAACCTTCAACTTTTATCTTTAACTGATTTAAACGCCCCAGTACACCCTCAT
Source organism: Schistocerca nitens (assembly GCF_023898315.1). Classification (NCBI taxonomy): domain Eukaryota; kingdom Metazoa; phylum Arthropoda; class Insecta; order Orthoptera; family Acrididae; genus Schistocerca; species Schistocerca nitens. The sequence goes on along the minus strand of NC_064614.1, from coordinate 1,186,607,896 downwards.
ATTTCTTATTTGCTCCAGTCAACTTATTACGTATTGGTTCTAAGTCACCTGTTTCTTTTCCCTTTCTTTATCTCTTCGTTCCAGCCTCATCAAAACTGCGGTAAAACGATCGGACATCAAATCCCAAGCCATCATATTTACTCATTTTGCTGCAACTGCCTCTGTCTGTTTGGGTGATTAAGGCAAAACACATTCAGAATCTAATTCACTATGCTCTACCATGTATGCAGAATTACGTGAGTTCGACGCCCAGCTAATTATTACTTTATTTGTTATTGGCATTGGAATGCTTTCTACTTCAGGTTCCTAAAAGTCAGTTAAATTTTATCGTGTTTTTCCCGTCTTCATGAAATACTTATTATGATAACTACAACTGCTACAATCGTAATGAAAAAACACGTCAATTGCTCTCCATAATACAGCCTATATCTTTTAGTAACTTTACTTATGTCTTGACCAAACTTTTTTATTTTTGATCAACCTTACGCATTTCGACTTTCCGTCATTTTTAAAGGCATTGCTATGTCAGCCATACAAAAACATTAAATACACTGTATCACATCAGCATTCTGAAACACGAGACAAGCGAGTTTGAACTTGTCTCGTGCTTGAGAATATGGACGTGATACAATGTATCTAATGTTTTTATATGACTGACATAGCAATGTCTTTGAAAATGGTGGAAAGTCGAAAAACATAAGGTTGATGAAAACAGTGACATTGCGCCTATTAATATATTCAGTCACTGCGCCTACCAGTGTTACATTAATTATCACCGTCTGACTGTATAGCACTACAGAGAATGTTGGAACCCCAGAGTAAATATTAACGATAAACAACTTGACAAGCAACCCAGCGGAAATGGCAGCAGATCCTTCAACGCAAAGATAGATACACCAGTACTCTGAAATGGTGGATCTATTAGGCGAAACCACAGTTGCGATTTACTGCTATCAACTACTGAAGATAAAAAATTTTCTTGCAAAAACAGGGAGCGGAATTCTATTGTCACTTTCTTCGATTTATCAAAGTGAGAACATCCTTAACACCAACAACTACCGCAAAACTTTAAAAAAGCAAATCTAAAATTACAAATATTGCACGACACCACCTGTAAGGCTTAGATCCAAACCGAAAAACATGGCCGAAGTTGAATTTGCGTCTCTCTAGGAAAGCGCAACGCCATGATGACAGGCAAAGACTATGATAAATCCAGACAACTGTTACAAGTTGTTGTGATCTTCAGTCCAGAGACTGGAATGCTGCAGCTCTCCATGCTACTCTATCCTGTGCAAGCTTTTCATCTCCAAGTATCTACTGCTACCTACATCCTTCTGAATCAACTGTTACATACACAACACGAAATAATGTCTATCGTGCACTTCTATGCCCATTATCTTTCCAACAAGAAGATTCCAAAGCACAGCTAAGTAACAAAGTACTTCTTAAGGTAGAAAACAACCTCAAGCCGGAAGGAAAATCATCGGGTCCTGCAGACCTTTCGGCTGAATTTTACGACGATTTTCGGCACTTCGTTGAAGCATCACTACTGGAATTGGCAAATGACATGGCGCGCTGGCCAAATACCCAAGGAACTGAAAGGGGGAATTATAGTTGTAATACCCAGAAAGGACAAATCTAAGATGATGCAGCAAATGAGACCTTTCACACTCCTCAATGTCGGTTTTAACTTAATGATGTGAGTTGGCAATCTGAGGATGTAATGTGGTTTAAGCCACGCGGGATTAGCAGAGCGGTCTAAGGCGCTGCAGTCACGGACTTTGCGGCTGGTCCCGGCGGAGGTTCGAGTCCTCCATCGGGCATGTGTGTGTGTGTTTGTTCTTAGGATAATTTAGGTTAAGTAGTGTGTGAGCTTAGGGACTGATGACCTTAGCAGTTAAGTCCCATAAGAATTCACACACATTTGAACATTTTTTAATGTTTTTTAGGTAAAAGCCTTGGTATCTGTCATCACTGTGCCAAAGCTGGTTGAAGCGTTATGACACTCAGACGTGTTATCAGCATAGTTACACAAAGTAAAATAAAAAATGACTGTTTATCGACACTGGAAGAGCTTTCGACCGCATCAGCGACGAGTACCTATCAGAGATACTTAAGAAATGGGTTACGGAGGTCGTGTGATGAACTTGGTAATGAAACTTATCACCTACGCAATCTCGAAGTTCTTACTCAATGGACACATCGGAAAAAAATCTTTCTATTGGTCAGTCCATGAGGCAAGGGTGTTCACTATTAAGGGCGACGTACGCTAATCGCTGTCGAACCGTTATTGGTTAACATAGCATCACAGATACGCCCTATAAAACTAAAATGTCTTACATAAAGCGCGCAGTCGACATCTGCGTAACTATCCCATCGCCTGGAGACCTAACGAAGCTGGCACATTTTCTCAGACTCTTTACAACAGAGACAGGTAACAGGTCAGCACAAATAAAACGACTCAGTTAAGCATCGATCAAGGCATCAACATTACTGACAGCACGGACTGGTGAAAACTGGTGCACCCCATAAATCACTTGGTCTCTATCTAAATGCGACTCCGGCTCAAATGATAACCCTCTACTGGAAAGAAATATTACACAGAACAGAAGCCTTTTTGAAAATTCACTCTAAAAAGAAACTAGACTTATTTCGAAAAGTGAATACGATGGAAATATCAATAGTAAACTACGATATAAGGCGCAAATATTGTATATCCCCGACCCACTGGCCAAAAACACCCAACGAACCTTTTCCTGGTTCTTATAGCAAGGTTCAAATGGCTCTAAGCACTAGGGACTTAACATCCGAGGTCATCAGTCCTCTAGATTTAGAACTACGTAAACCTAACTAACCTAAGGACATCACACACATCCATGTCCGAGGCCGGATTCGAACCTGCGACCGTAGTAACCGCGTCGTTCCGGACTGAAGCGCCTAGAACCGCTCGGCCACCGCGGCTGGCTTATAGCAAGGCAACGTGTTTAGAATACAATACAACACACAAGCTCTACTATTTACGAAAGGAGAATTTAACCTTTTGCATATGTTCCGAGCACATTTAATTAATTGTATAAAGTAAGAAGTAAGAAAAGAAAATGCAGCACTCAACATACAGCCGTAAGGTAACACGCCACCGATAAATGCTATCGGGAATTAACGTTTCATATCAGCATATAATGCTATATTATCATAAGCTTATTTCTGTAAAAAGAAAAGCGGAAAAACCGAAGCTATTTATCTACATAGACGTTTACATTATCCCGACATCAACAGCCCATTGTAATAGGCTCGTAAAAAAATATCGTCGATCGAAATGGAACACCATGTGGAGAAACGTAAATAACGTTCATGTCAATTCGGCCATGGAATGTAAATGGTACACCATTGTCAATGACAATTTCCCGAACAATGAAAAGCTCCACAAAATAACCTTTTTCTGACGGACGACTGCCTTGTACGTAGAAATTCACATATTTATTTGTCGACTCGCAAGTGGTATGTGGAATTTCCACCGTCGGAAATCGGCAGTGATCAATAGGACAAGTCCTGCAAATGGAGATATTACTGTATTGATGCAAGCGCATAGACTCATGTACCAAACAACCAAGAACAACTATGCAGTCTGGATGCTTGCCAATACTGCAGCATATATAACACATCATCCAACAGACACGTAATACAACTATTTATGATGTACCGAAAGCAAACACTGGAAAATCGTGACAAGGCCATGTATACGGAAAACTTTGGCAACGTGCTAAAATAATGATCACGTCATAAATACAAGAAGGAGAAGAAGAAGATGACGACCAACTACTGGTAGGAAAAAAAAAATTGGAAGTTTTTCAATTGGCCACTGATTGTAAATTAATGTTTTTAAATTAAACGGTTATTATTAATAAATTATTTTTGAAAAAAAATTGGAGGCCAACTAATATTATCAGCGTATGACGTTGGTAAACTGCAAACGTTGTGGTGGTGAATTCTTACCACATAAGCCATCTTCTTCCTTGATTTACGCAGATGACGCTTTGAATGAGCTATCATATTTCCGTGGGCCGTACCTCATCTGCTTCAGCGCTCATAAATCTTTAAATCAGGCCGTAAAAGTTTCCAGAGATTTTATGATGATGCAGAGGAGTAGTAAAAATACATATAGTATGTGACAGACAGCGCATGGCGTGTGAAGAGTTTTTAATCCACCTTAGTATCTTAATTTAGATTACTTACGATGCTCAAAGGGGTATGTTTCTGCTACTAACATAGCTATTTTCAATAACTACATAGACCCACACAGCAATATGTTCCGTGATTTGAGACGAAATGCTGAATGGATGAGGGTGGACGGCATAAATAACTTTATTATCGCTCGTAATGTTTAACATTTAATAAATCAGCTGTGAATTGTGGAAAAATATAGTGCACACAACCAACCCATTTCTCTTATGTCCCTTCAGCTCAGTACCGTGCTCTAAGCCAAATGTCTTCTTACTAACCTTCACCTTGTATATCTGACACGACACCATGCTTTTATTTGATTGTGTATTGGATGTTATTATAAAGAAAGTGTATGTAATCCGAAAACTTCGTAATTCTACGTTATAAGATCCAATTTGTCATACCCTTTTCTCTCTGTGACCATATCAGGGGTAAAAACCTAAAGTTTTGCTCTTGAGTTCACATATATTCTGCGGAACATGAATAACATCTCCCCAAGCCCAATTTTTTGAGTCTCTTATGACAGCATTACATATTGAAATTCAAATTTTACCCTTTGTTAGAACTGCAACCCTAACGTTGTAATAAAATCGACTGCATATTTTGAACCATATTTTCCTACACTTGAACTCCATTAATTTCTGCCACGTGGTCGTAGGCTATATTTACATAAGGGCCAACATTTTGCGTTTTGTGAGAGTGCTGTCACTATATTAATTGTTAAAGACGGAACATCTGCTGCTGAAATTTGTCCCAGAACATTGAGTGCATACATAAATGTGTATAGGGGAACCAGTTGTGCCAGAAGATAGATGATGCACTTGAAATATACTAAAACAAGAATTTGAAATGCGCTTTGTAACCGCTCCCCTCGAACTGTCTTCGCAGTCCACGACAAAGAAAGGACTGACGAGTACATCTGAAAAGAAAGATGTGCCACTCTTAATGAAATCGCTACGCAGATATTCATTCGGACAGAGTTTACTGTCGGAAAGGAGTAAAACAGTAGGTATTGAAAAGTTTGTGAGAGTTAGGTTAACTTTGATACAAAAAATTCTATTGTTACCTTCATAGAAGGACCTATACAGGAATTTTGAATGGATGTAACTGTTCATCAGACTGTTACAATGTGTAGAACAGTCGACTGTCAGCATACCGAGAGCAAACCTAGACTCTCATCTAACAAAAAGCCCCAAAATAATAAAAAAACGACACTGATTATCGCAGCTCAACTACGACATATATTAGTCCGGAAGAATTATAATCATACAAACAAAATCAACCAGTTAACACAATAAGAACAAAAGATTTTGAGAGTCATTTTACAAAATACACAACTGGCCATTAAAATTGCTACACCACGTCGATGACGTGCTACAGACGCGAAATTTAACGGACAGGAAGAAGATGCTGTGATATGCAAATGATTAGCTTTTCAGAGCATCACACAATGTTGGCGCCGGTGGCGACACCTACAACGTGCTGACATGAGGAAAGTTTCCAACCGATTTCTCGTACACAAACAGCAGTTGACCGGCGTTGCCTGGTGAAACGTTGTTGTGATGCCTCGTGTAAGGAGGAGAAATGCGTAGCAGTAGGTTTCCGACATTGATAAAGGTTGGATTGTTGCCTATTGCGACTGTGGTTAATCGTATCACGACATTGCTGCTCTCGTTGGTCGAGATCCAATGACTGTTAGCTGAATATGGAATCGGTGGCTTCAGGAGGGTAATACGGAACGGCGAGCTGGATCCCAACGGCCTTGTATCACTAGCAGTCGAGATGACAGGCATCTTATCTGCATGGCTGCAACGGATCGTGCAGCCACGTCTCGATCCCTGAGTTAACAGATGGGGCCGTTTGCAAGACAACAACCATCTGCACGAACAGTTCGACGACGTTTGCAGCAGCGTGGACTGTCAGCTCGGAGACCATGGCTGCAGTTACCCTTGACACTGCATCACAGACAGGAGCGCCTGCGATGGTGTACTCAACGACGAACCTGGCTGCACGAATGGCAAAAGTCATGTTTTCGGATGAATCCAGGTTCTGTTTACAGCATCATGTTGGTGGCATCCGTGTTTGGCGACATCGCGGTGACCGCACATTGGAAACGCGTATTCGTCATCGCCATACTGGCGTATCACCTGGCGTGATGGTATGGGGTGCCATTGCTTACACATCTCGGTCACCTCTTGTTCGACTTGACGGCACTTTGAACAGTGGACGTTACATATGAGATGTGTTACGACCCGTGGCCCTACCGTTCATTCGATCCCTGCGAAACCCTACATTTCAGCAGGATAATGCTGCATGTTGCAGGTCCTGTACGGGCCTTTCTGGATACAGAAAATGCTCGACTGCTGCCCTGGCCAGCACATTCTCCAGATCTCTCACCAATTGAAAACGTCTGGTCAATGGTGGCCGAGCAACTGGCTCGTCACAATACGCCAGTCACTACTCTTGATGAACTGTGGTATCGTGTTGAAGCTGCATGGGCAGCTGTACCTGAACACACCATCCAAGTTCTGTTTGACTCAATGCCCAGGCGTATCAAAGCTGTTATTACGGCCAGAGGTGGTTGTTCTGGGTACTGATTTCTCAGGATCTATGCACTCAAATTGCGTGAAAATGTACTCACATGTCAGATCTATTATAATATATTTGTCCAATGAATACCCGTTTTTCATCTGCATTTCTTCTTGGTGTAGCAATTTTAATGGCTAGTAGTGTTTATTTATGTACGGACAAACTTTACTATTTGAACCATAGAACCAATAATGTCGTCAAATAGGTAGTGAAATTGATGTTAATGTACAATAAGGTGTACATGATGATTATGAGGCTATTGTTGCCACTCGTTATCAAACGGAAGATCAGTTACCTACACTCATTTACAATCTGTAAATGTTCAGGTCGGTGTTAACATAACACGTCACTCGACATTATCGATAACACACTCACTGAGCATAAGAATTAAAGTGTTACCTTTTTCTAATCCCGTCAGTATACCCCATTGTGACATAGAAGTCTTAAATATCGCTCAAAGCTGCCTACAATCTTCCTTTGTAACAGTGCAAATGTGCGGCGTCCTGCTACGTCACTCTAGGATTCGCTACATGTCAGAGTGTCGTCACATAGAAAAATAGCCAAATCTCAGAGTATCATGCGAGGTGTAAGGTGAGCTAATGATGTCAGCTTGGCACCAAATTTCACCTCAAGTTTGCCCAGGGCCAGTGTCCACGTGTCACATGATGGGGAGGTCATCAACTCCAACCCCAGCCCCTCTTACCCTCATGTCACTTCTTCTCCTGACACCTCTTTTGATAAAGGTCAGAACGACGACGCCCAACGTAAAGGCCAATGATATCTACGGCGTTCGATGCCCCACATATTGTCTTCCACGCAATCACAATATTGGTTGCTAATGGCAACAGGTGGCTGGACTGAAGGTATCCAATGGCGAGCATAGCATAAGGCTACGGAGCATAGTTGAACTGCTTAGTCGACGATAAACTACGTGGGTAATCGCAATTGTAAGGTCTCCTATTTTTTATAAGTACGGAACTCTGTTTATGTGGCATTTGGTCACACTGTTATGAAGAGTTCTTCACGTGCTGTGTGTAAACATGCGAAAGCCGCGCTGAGACGCTCAGTCTTGGCTTGGCAGTCATTGAGAATGGAGCTCCCGTTAGATGTTACCGCCAAGTGCGAATAGCGTGCAGTTATTTGGTTTCTGAACGCAAAGGACACTGCGCTGATTGACATCCAACGCCAATTGACGGAAATGTATGACGAGTCGCGCATGGCTGTCAAAAATGTTCGTAAGTGCTGTTGAGAGTTTGCAGTTGGTCGGACCGAAATTCACGACGAACAAAGGAGCGGGAGACCGTCTGTGAGGAGACAATGTTGAAGGTTGAGCAAAGCATGCGTGTAGATAGGCAGATCACCCTGGATGATCTCCACACGTTGGTTCCTAAGGTTTCCCGAAGCATCACTCACAGAATTTTAACGGAAACATTGAACTACCGGAAGGTGTGCACAAGATGGGTGCCACGCATGCTACCTAAGGACCATATGCCGCAACGAGTTGATGCTTCCTGCGCATTTCTTCACCGCCTTGCAGCCAAACATGACAACTTTCTGGACTCAATTATCACGGTTGACGAAACTTGGGCATACCACTTAACACCTGCGACCAAGGAACAATCACGCCAGTGGTGGCATCCTTCTTCGCCAAAGCCGCGGAAATTCAAACAAACTCAGTCTGTCGCTAAAGTCATGACATCCGTTTTTTGGGATGGGAAAGGGGTATTGTTGCTCGACCTTATGCCCTCTGGGACCACAATTAACGCTTACAGGTACTGTGAGACTCTGAAAAAACTCAAACGGGCAATTCAGAACCGGAGAAGAGGAATGTTGAGCAAGGGCGTACACATTCTCCATGACAACGCTCGCTCACACATCTCTCTCCTGAAACAGTTTCAGTGGAACTTAATCACCCACCCACCCTATAGTCCTCACTTGGCACCCAGTGACTATCACCTGTTCCCTAGGTTAAAAGAACATTTGGCCGGAAAGCGATTCAGCTCTGACGACGAGGTGAAAAAAGAGGTTCACAACTTTCTGAACAGCATGGTTGCGACCTGGTATGACATGGGCATACAAAAACTGCCACAGCGTCCACAAAAATGCATCGACAGAAATGGTGATTATGTCTAAAAATAGCTAAATGTCCAAGCTGTAAACTGATGTAAACCATTGTAGAAATAAACGGGTCTATGTACTAATAAAAAAATAGGAGACATTACTTTTGCAATTACCCTGGTAACAGCAGCTCTACAGTGCTAGTGGTGTTGACGCAAGGTAGAGCAATGGTTACGATAAACAAAGCAAACATTGCAATACATTTACATCAGTTACCGACATTTGGTCAGAAAGGAACTCAAAGAATTTTACAGAGTGAGAAAGAAGTGGCAGATGAAATATTAGCGTTTCTGCAAGATGAGTCAGTATAATGTGTGGTGTCGTGTAATGTGCAGATAATATACAGGGTTATTACAAATGATTGAAGCGATTTCACAGCTCTACAATAACTTTATTATTTGAGATATTTTCACAATGCTTTGCACACACATACAAAAACTCAAAAAGTTTTTTTAGGCATTCACAAATCTTCGATATGTGCCCCTTTAGTGATTCGGCAGACATCAAGCCGATAATCAAGTTCCTCCCACACTCGGCGCAGCATGTCCCCATCAATGAGTTCGAAAGCATCGTTGATTCGAGCTCGCAGTTCTGGCACGTTTCTTGGTAGAGGAGGTTTAAACACTGAATCTTTCACATAACCCCACAGAAAGAAATCGCATGGGGTTAAGTCGGGAGAGCGTGGAGGCCATGACATGAATTGTTGATCATGATCTCCACCACGACCGATCCATCGGTTTTCCAATCTCCTGTTTAAGAAATGCTTCTGCTTTAGCCTTTTCCGTAAGATTTTCCAAACCGTCGGCTGTGGTACGTTTAGCTCCCTCCTTGCTTTATTCGTCGACTTCCGCGGGCTACGCATGAAACTTGCCCGCACGCGTTCAACCGTTTCTTCGCTCACTGCAGGCCGACCCGTTGATTTACCCTTACAGAGGCATCCAGAAGCTTTAAACTGCGCATACCATCGCCGAATGGAGTTAAATGGAGTTAGCAGTTGGTGGATCTTTGTTGAACTTCGTCCTGAAGTGTCATTGCACTGTTATGATTGACTGATGTGAGTGCATTTCAAGCACGACATACGCTTTCTCGGCTCCTGTCGCCATTTTGTCTCACTGCGCTCTCGAGTGCTCTGGCGGCAGAAACCTGAAGTGCGGCTTGAGCCGAACAAAACTTTATGAGTTTTTCTACGTATCTGTAGTGTGTCGTGACCATATGTCAATGAATGGAGCTACAGTGAATTTATGAAATCGCTTCAATCATTTGTAATAGCCCTGTACATGAGGAGTACAATGATCACGATACATGCTTAACAAGTGAAAGCGATACTGAAAGAGGTGTCAAACGATGTAGTTCATCATGGATGTCGGACAGGCAGCCATATATCCCGTCTCCAGTGAAACGTAGTGAAGCACAATCGTTGTCCAAGGAGAGTGTACTAAACATAATTACGTACATGGAATATCATCCACAGCATAGCAAAGAGGAAAAAAAAACAATTATGAACAGATGTCGAATAAGTCCGCAGCAATATGACCGTGTAGTGTATAATAAAAACTACAGATATTCAAAGGAGGACAAGGCACACATGCTACAAAAACTGGTGTTTGCGAGTTTCAAGGACGCTCGGTACAATTTACAGGCTGTGCGTGACAGTGACCTTCCTCGTTGTTGTTGTTGTTGTGGTCTTCAGTCCAGAGACTGGTTTGATGCAGCTCTCCATGCTGCTCTATCCTGTGCAAGCTTCTTCATCTCCCAGTACCTACTGCAGCCTACATCCTTCTGAATCTGCTTAGTGTATTGATCTCTTGGTCTCCCTCTACGATTTTTACCCTCCACGCTGCCCTCCAATGCTAAATTTGTGATCCCTTGATGCCTCAGAACATGTCCTACCAACCGATCCCTTCTTCTAGTCAAGTTGTGTCACAAACTTCTCTTCTCCCCAATCCTGTTCAATACCTCCTCATTAGTTACGTCATCTACCCACATTATCTTCAGCATTCTTCTGTAGCACCACATTTCAAAAGCATCTATTCTCTTCTTGTCCAAACTGGTTATCGTCCATGTTTCACTTCCATACATGGCTACACTCCATAAAAATACTTTCAGAAACGACTTCCTGACACTTAAATCTATACTCGATGTTAACAAATTTCTCTTCTTCAGAAACGATTTCCTTGCCATTGCCAGTCTACATTTTATATCCTCTCTACTTCGACCATCATCACTTATTTTGCTCCCTAAATAGCAAATCTCCTTTTCTACTTTAAGTGTCTCATTTCCTAATGTAATCCCCTCAACATAACCCGATTTAATTAGACCACATTCCATTATCCTCGTTTTGCTTTTGTTGATGTTCATCTTATATCCTCCTTTCAAGACACTGTCCATTCCGTTCAACTGCTCTTCCAAGTCCTTTGCTGTCTCTGACAGAATTACAATGTCATCGGCGAACCTCAAAGTTTTTACTTCTTCTCCATGAATTTTAATACCTACTCCGAATTTTTCTTTTGTTTCTTTCACTGCTTGCTCAATATATAGATTGAATAACATCGGGGAGAGGCTACAACCCTGTCTCACTCCTTTCCCAACCACTGCTTCCCTTTCATGCCCCTCGACTCTTATAACTGCCATCTGGTTTCTGTACAAATTGTAAATAGCCTTTCGCTCCCTGTATTTTACCCCTGCCACCTTCAGAATTTGAAAGAGAGTATTCCAGTTAACGTTGTCAAAAGCTTTCTCTAAGTCTACAAATGCTAGAAACGTAGGTTTGACTTTTCTTAATCTTTCTTCTAAGATACGTCGTAAGGTTAGTATTGCCTCACGTGTTCCAACATTTCTACGGAATCCAAAGTGATCTTCCCCGAGATCCGCTTCTACCAGTTTTTCCAGTCGTCTGTAAAGAATTTGCGTTAGTATTTTGCAGCTGTGACTTATTAAACTGATAGTTCGGTAATTTTCACATCTGTCAACGCCTGCTTTCTTTGGGATTGGAATTATTATATTCTTCTTGAAGTCCGTGGGTATTTCGCCTGTCTCATACATCTTGCTCACCAGATGGTAGAGTTTTGTCATGACTGGCTCTCCAAAGGCCATCAGTAGTTCTAATGGAATTTTGTCTACTCCCGGGGCCTTGTTTCGACTCAGGTCTTTCAGTATCTTGTCTCCCATTTCATCTTCATCTACATCCTCTTCCATTTCCATAATATTGTCCTCAAGTACATCGCCCTTGTATAAACCCTCTATATACTCCTTCCACCTTTCTGCCTTCCCTTCTTTGCTTAGAACTGGGTTGCCATCTGAGCTCTTGATATTCATACAAGTGGTTCTCTTCTCTCCAAAGGTCTCTTTAATTTTCCTGTAGGCAGTATCTATCTTACCCCTAGTGAGACAAGCCTCTACATCCTTACATTTGTCCTCTAGCCATCCCTGCTTAGCCATTTTGCACTTCCTGTCGATCTCATTTTTGAGACGTTTGTATTCCTTTTTGCCTGCTTCATTTACTGCATTTTTATATTTTCTCCTTTCATCAATTAAATTCAATATTTCTTCTGTTACCCAAGGATTTCTATTAGCCCTCGTCTTTTTACCCACTTGATCCTCTGCTGCCTTCACTACTTCATCCCTCAGAGCTACCCATTCTTCTTCTTCGTTATGCACATCAAATTGCACGCGACATAGATTACAGTGATTGCAAGGGAAGCAGTGGGTTGTTGCATAACTTCAAACGCTGCGGCAGAAATGGAAGAGGAAAGATAAGGAAATTTCAAAAGAAATCTGAAGCTGATTATGCGTAGCATTCTGCGGAATCGGCCGGAATATTTGTAGTACGATAAACAATTTTATCCCATCGATCAATAAGAAATTTGTTTTCATCTCCGACCATCAGGGACTGGAAGAGGAAATGCATATGAAAGGAAAAATGGTTAAAATGGCTCTAAGCACTACGGGACTTAAACATCTAAGGTCATCAGTCCCCTTAGAACTACTTAAACCTAGCTAACCTAAGGACATCACACACATCCATTCCCGAGGCAGGATTCGAACCGGCAACCGCAGCAGCACCGCGGTTCCGCACTGAAGCGCCTAGAAGTTCTCGGTCACAGCGGCCGGCTATGAAAGGAACCCTGGAAATTGGAGTTACCAAGAGAGTTGTATCAAGATCAACTAAAATCATTCGTATACAATAATGTCACCTGTTAATCCGTATGGTACATTGGCTGGAAAGTGCTGTGAGAAGTTGTACGCAGTAATCTTGCAAGGGTAGTCACAGAAAGCAAGAGTGGGAAAATGAGCGGAAGAGAACTACAACTGTGGTATGAGCACTTCTTTTGGCCAATAACTGGTTAAAACAGTTTGCATTTGCTTGATTCCTGGGTCTGTTTATAAAAACCATACCCCCTTATAATCATACCATCTGGAACCACCGGACAAATTCAGCCTCTAGTTGTTGTTGTGGTTGTTCTTCTCGTGCCTTTAAAACATATTATCGCAGTCTCTGCAGCTACGCCTTAAAGGATAGCCAGTTTCACGATAAGCTCGACGACAGACTGTTTCACATTCGGATGCATGCCATCACATAGGATCAGTGCCCATCATCCCGTTACACCAATATGATTCTAAATGCATCCTTTAAGAGTCGATACCCTAGCTGAACGTCCTACACTGGTCGAAGCTCCAAAGAAGTTCGCCTTCGATCTTGATGGTGCGAACATTTGTAATCACTGTGCCTCGCCATTTTTCAGTCGGTGCTCGTGGTGAAACTTAATGGTTTGTTTTGAACATATCCTGAATGTTGACGATATCCATTTTGTGAAGTGTAATATATGTGTAATATATACATCCCATAGAAGGTTGATATCTGCAGCTTCCGAGCAATTATTTTCTGTCGCCCTCCCAAAGCACTTGGTGAGTTATTGACAGCTAATATTCTTCTGTCATAATTGTTATCACAGTACTTTCAAATGAGCCTTACTGAAGATTGAAACCACGACCTCGCACCCAAGGGGTTCCTTGTCAGCGGGCGTTAAATAAAACAACCCTTCCCTTAGGGCGTTAATTTCACAGGCAAAAACGACAATTAGCGGTACTGTGTGCAACAGAATCATGTTCCTAACATTACTGGCAGCTCCTGGATGAATCAAATACTATCTGAGCACACCGTAACACTACAACCCAATTGAACTTAATCTGACCCCTTTGGAAAGTAGCACGACAGGACCATTAGTAAAGGGTATAATGCATTTTCGGCCATCCTTTTTCGCTCCCTTCTGTGGCGCGATCATGGCGGGATGAGGCTTTGACGTGTGTTTGAAGTAAGTGACTGAAGGTCCCTCTAAGATCCCCCCCCCCCTCCACCCTCCTCACCTACCCCACCGTATCAGCACCAACCTCAGTACCACCTGCCGTCCTCTTTGAAATCTATAAAAATGAACCACGACAGAGACAACCCTTAACTGATTCCTAGGCAACTGCGTGCAGGCAATCCCTTCGACACCAGTCAGATTCCAATGACCCCACACTGGGTTTGACAGCAGCACTATAGCGCCACCAGCTACTGAGTGATGAAGTAGTGTGACATGCCCATCGTCGCTTTAGGCAGAACTGGGGTGAAATTTGGTGCTAATTGACATCACCAGCCCACTTCAGATCTCACATGATGTTCCGACAGCTTGCGTTTTCTTCCCATATTTCGGCACCTTGCCATTTGAAGTGTTGCCAAGCCTGAGGGTGGTGTCATAAGGTGGTACGCTCTTGCATAATTACAGAGGCAGGTTGTAGGCACCTTTCGAGCCAAATTTCGAAAATGTGGGAAAATGACAGAATTTCTAAAAAGTGATTCCTTAGTTCTTTAGCATAGTGTACATCAACTGTTTCAGTTAAGAAAAGATTTGACCATCAATAAATCTCTTAGCCTTCACTTAACATCAGTTTTATTCGCAACTTACGTTGTTATGCCTGCTGGCAAGTTCATAAATAGGGACAACTTTCTGGACCAAAATAAGTGTCCTTAAGTATCTACAAATATTTTTCTGATTTCTTCTATTGATGCCATGAACTGAGTTACTGGTTTGAAAAAGAGATATATTATTTATGAAAACTTTTAATAAGGAATTAATACACTGGGAAGGCGTAGTAAGCATCACCAGTTCCTTGAAGCCCTCTGCAAAAATTTCTGAACTTCACACTACAAATAATTCGTATTACATGCATTTGGACATGGGAACCCTTAGCTTTCCTTTATTTGTTACCATAGAAAATGGTCCCATACGAAATTATGAAATGAAAGTAAAAGGTGTTCTTATTTTCGTATCATCTATGTCTGTTAACATTTGCAAACATTCATTTGTGTAGAAGCCTCAATAGCTCTGTGACATTCTCTGCATAAATAAATATATTATCAAGACCTAATTCCAACAATTTTACAATGTCAACTTCTTGCAACTGCTTGTAGTCATATTTAAAATGTGTGCTGGCCGGAAAACTCTTAAATGGCGCCAAATGCATATAGAGTGCCTTTTTAAAGTTCATCGTCAAAAAATAGATCAGAAAATATTTAGTAATTTTCATAAAAAATTCGTTAGCTGATTCTCCTAATAAAACCGAACCCAGTTAACTTAAACGACCTTGATCAGAGGAGTAATCTAATAAGCTCCAGAAACACTTGTAGGTTGCCAATTCTGGTAGGAGGACATGGGATGAACACTGGAAATTGTTAACACATGGTATACTGAGCCTCAAATCCAATAAAAAACTGGGAGTCTAGAACAAATATGTACGAGAAAGCTACACGGCAGTTTCTCTACCAAGAGGAAAATGAGGCAGAGGTCAGTAGCTCACAGTTGGGATAAAAAATTGAACATTTTTCATTTTAGATAGTTACAATGACAGACAATTGGCAAATAAAATAATCGTTTCGAATGTATTACTCAGACGTTCTCCTCGACTAAAAGCGCACTTTGCTGTACAGTTAGGCAGGATTATCATAGAAACTGGTATTTGTGTTATTTTGTGTAGAGAGAAACAAATGGCTTTCCTCAAAGAGGGAAAGTTAATATTATAAGGAAATAAAATAAATTGTTTGAAGTTGTCTTTAAAGTAGGATTTAAAGCACATTGCTGTATTTTCACAGTTGCATAGCTGCAATTGTAGCTGGCGTCCATAAAGGTTACCTTTCTGTTATTTTCCTTTACTGGGGGTGATAAATTTTGCGATTCTTCTAGTAATGATTTGATGTCGTGTTTCATTGTAATGGACGCAGATCGGACTTTTCATCAGTGCTTCCTTCTCATCCGCCACTGATTACTACTTGACTACCGGATTTCGAATAACTCATGGAGACAAAGTTCCACATCATTTTGAAGCATGTTTCAATAAAACAAACAAGGTTTGTAATGCATTATACAGACAGGCACTACTTAACATACAGCTCATGTGAGATATGAAAGAAAAAAGTAGGTTAAAGGTGTTCATTTTAATAAAGATCTGTTTGACTTTTTCAATGATATTATATCTTAACTTTCATGTTCGCCTTTATACAAACTAATTACACAATGTCAATAAAAATTTTGTGATTCTTCGGTTTCTCCCGGCGTATTTGTTGCTCGAACAGTCCACGGGTATGAACCGGCAGTATACCCGTGGACTGTTCGAGTAATAAAAATTTCTTTCAACATCGGTCCTTGTATCGTTTTTCATTAAAAAGTACCGTCTGATTTTCCCTGTACATGCGTTACATCTCACAGGGAATGTCGAACAACTCATAATCAATTTCTGTGATTAATACACTCCTGGAAATTGAAATAAGAACACCGTGAATTCATTGTCCCAGGAAGGGGAAACTTTATTGACACATTCCTGGGGTCAGATACAGCACATGATCACACTGACAGAACCACAGGCACATAGACACAGGCAACAGAGCATGCACAATGTCGGCACTAGTACAGTGTATATCCACCTTTCCCAGCAATGCAGGCTGCTATTCTCCCATGGAGACGATCGTAGAGATGCTGGATGTAGTCCTGTGGAACGGCTTGCCATGCCATTTCCACCTGGTGCCTCAGTTGGACCAGCGTTCGTGCTTGACGTGCAGACCGCGTGAGACGACGCTTCATCCAGTCCCAAACATGCTCAATGGGGGACAGATCCGGAGATCTTGCTGGCCAGGGTAGTTGACTTACACCTTCTAGAGCACGTTGGGTGGCACGGGATACATGCGGACGTGCATTGTCCTGTTGGAACAGCAAGTTCCCTTGCCGGTCTAGGAATGGTAGAACAATGGGTTCGACGACGGTTTGGATGTACCGTGCACTATTCAGTGTCTCCTCGACGATCACCAGTGGTGTACGGCCAGTGTAGGAGATCGCTCCCCACACCATGATGCCGGGTGTTGGCCCTGTGTGCCTCGGTCGTATGCAGTCCTAATTGTGGCGCTCACCTGCACGGCGCCAAACACGCATACGATCATCATTGGCACCAAGGCAGAAGCGACTCTCATCGCTGAAGACGGCACGTCTCCATTCGTCCCTCCATTCACGCCTGTCGCGACACCACTGGAGGCGGGCTGCACGATGTTGGGGCGTGAGCGGAAGACGGCCTAACGGTGTGCGGGACCGTAGCCCAGCTTCATGGAGACGGTTGCGAATGGTCCTCGCCGATACCCCAGGAGCAACAGTGTCCCTAATTTGCTGGGAAGTGGCGGTGCGGTCCCCTACGGCACTGCGTAGGATCCTACGGTCTTGGCGTGCATCCGTGCGTCGCTGCGGTCCGGTCCCAGGTCGACGGGCACGTGCACCTTCCGCCGACCACTGGCGACAACATCGATGTACTGTGGAGACCTCACGCCCCACGTGTTGAGCAATTCGGCGGTACGTCCACCCGGCCTCCCGCATGCCCACTATACGCCCTCGCTCAAAGTCCGTCAACTGCACATACGGTTCACGTCCACGCTGTCGCGGCATGCTACCAGTGTTAAAGACTGCGATGGAGCTCTGTATGCCACGGCAAACTGGCTGACACCGACGGCGGCGGTGCACAAATGCTGCGCAGCTAGCGCCATTCGACGGCCAACACCGCGGTTCATGGTGTGTCCGCTGTGCCGTGCGTGTGATCATTGTTTGTACAGCCCTCTCGCAGTGTCCGGAGCAAGTATGGTGGGTCTGACACATCGGTGTCAATGTGTTCTTTTTTCCATTTCCAGGAGTGTACATGATATTCGGCGTTCTCCTCTGAATTTTTCATATACAAAATCCACCGTGCGTCGATCAAGGTATGTGTTCTGATCCTCTGTGATTACACTAAACCGGTATTTGGTCTGATGTCCTTATTTCTTTGTTACGAATATGGACGAAACTATTGTGCGGGACTTCATAAACAGCAATTATGATGTGATAATCATCTCGGTAGAAACTGTCACGAAATCTGAAGAGGGAATAAATTTTCAGTTTTCGAATTAGATCCCAATCGGCTAGAAACAGTGACTTACACTAGGTTAAAGTGAGCACCTCTCATTATCTTATGGTGCGGAATCAAGTGCCGTAAATAATGCTGAGGACATTCGTGACTGCAGACAATATTGTGCTTCTACGGAATAAACAGTGCAGCAACTTTGTATCATTCCTTTTCCTTACGAACATACGTAATCACATTAATAAAACGCTTTCAGTCGTCTACACTCCAACGCAAAATATTTGGCACCAGATCGAGAAAATGCCAATTCACTACCGTCTTATGGAGATCAGGTACGCGAATTTTCCACGTGGTCTCAACACTGAGCGATTGTTGTTGTTGTGGTCTTCAGTCCAGAGACTGGTTTGACGCAGCTCTCCATGCTATATCCTGTGCAAGCTTCTTCATCTCGCAGTACCTACTGCAACCTACATCCTTCTGAATCTGCTTAGTGTATTCGTCTCTTGGTCTCCCTCTACAATTTTACCCTCCACGCTGCCCTCCAATACTAAATTGGTCATCCATTGATGTCTTTGATTATGCCCTACCAACCGATTCCTTCTTCTAGTCAAGTTGTGCCACAAATTTCTCTTCTCTACACTTCTATTCAATACCTCCTCATTAGTTATGTGAGCTACCCATCTAATCTTCAGCATTCTTCTGTAGCACCACATTTCGAAAGCTTCTATTATCTTCTTGTCTAAACTATTTATCGTCCACGTTTTACGTCCATACAAATACTTTCAGAAACGACTTCCTGACATTTAAATCTATACTCTATGTTAACAAATTTCTCTTTTTCAGAAACGCTTTCCTTGCCATCGCCAGTCTACATTTTATATCCTCTCTACTTCGACCATCATCAGTTATTTTGCTCCCCAAATAGCAATACTCATTTACTACGTTAAGCCTCAAATTCCTTAATCTTATTCCCGCAGCATCACCCGATTTAATTAGACTACATTCCATTATCCTCGTTTTGCTTTTGTTGATGTTCATCTTATATCCTCGTTTCAAGACACTCTCCATTCCGTTCAGTTGCTCTCCCAACTCTTATGCTGTCCCTGACAGAATTACAATGTCATCGGCAAACCTCCAAGTTTTTAGGTCTTCTCCATGGATTTTAATTCTTACTCCGAATTTTCTTTTGTTTCCTTTACTTCTTGCTGAATATACATATTGAATAACATCGGGGATAGGCTACAAACCTGTCTCACCTCCTTCCCAACCACTGCTTCCGTTTCATGCCCCTACAAATTGTGAATAGCCTTTCGCTCCCTGTATTTTACCCCTGCCATCTTCACAATTTGGAAGAGGGTATTCCCGTCAACGTTGACAAAACCGATTTCTAAGTCTACAAATGCTAGAAACGTAGGTTTGCTTTTCCTTAATCTATTTTCTAAGGTAAGTCGTAGGGTTAGTACTGCTTCACGTGTTCTAACATTTCTACGGAATCCAAACTGATCTTCCCCGAGGTCGGCTTCTACCAGTTTTTCCATTCGTCTGTAAAGAATTCGTGTATTTTGTAGCCGTGGCTTATTAAACTGATAGTTCGGTAATTTTCAGATCTGTCAAGACCTGCTTTCTGAGCGATTATTACTTCCTATTCTTGTGGTACCACTGACTTTTTTCTAGTTGTATCGAAAATTCTACATCTTGTGTCCAGCCTCGCCGTCAAATACGTGGTTCCTAGAACCCTGCATACTCGGATCGCTAGACAAACAATTAAATCAGTCGTATTAATGAGTTTTATTACACAAAGGAAATTACAATACTTAACTTTTGCAATTACACAGATATATGGCAAGCAAAGGGTGACATACAATATAATCAATCTTCTTCAGTGTAAACAATCCGAAGTCTGTGCTACATAGAGAGTACAACCGAAGTGATCTAGCGTTGACGCTACTGTCCAAGTCGCTAGTCTTGAAGTTGCTATTGAACTGGGCCATCACCAGTCGGTCGAGGCGCTTATGTCCTCTTCACACACGGGCCGCTGCTGTCGCGTTGTCCTCCTCGAGGCAGGTCTTGTCAGCATACGATTGGTTGACTACTTCTCACAGCCTTCTCTTTTTTGTCGTTCCCGACAGGCGTGCCGGCGCATGACTTTACGCCGTAACACTATACAACCTGTGCCCCAACCTGAGCTTTTGCATTCCCGAACATTTTTATGTGAAAATAAGTGACTGTTAATTATTTTTCACGTAATCATAAAATAAAGCAAATTATTGAGTTTCTCAATAGACCATTTTAAGGAGCAGCCTCTTTTTCGATAGCAATTTTCCTGTTGTTGTTGTTGTGGTCTTCAGTCCTGAGACTGGTTTGATGCAGCTCTCCATGCTACTCTATCCTGTGCAAGCTTCTTCATCTCCCAGTACCTACTGCAACCTACATCCTTCTGAATCTGCTTAGTGTATTCATCTCTTGGTCTCCCTCTACGATTTTTACCCTCCACGCTGCCCTCCATCCATTGATGCCTTTGATTATGCCCTACCAACCGATTCATTCTTCTAGTCAAGTTGTGCCACAAACTTCTCCCCAATCCTATTCAATACCTCCTCATTAGTTACGTGATCTACCCACCTTATCTTCAGCATTCTTCTGTAGCACCACATTTCGAAAGCTTCTATTCTCTTCTTGTCCAAACTGGTTATCGTCCATGTTTCACTTCCATACATGGCTACACTCCATACAAATACTTTCAGAAATGACTTCCTGACACTTAAATCTATACTCGATGTTAACAAATTTCTCTTCTTCAGAAACGATTTCCTTGCCATTGCCAGTCTACATTTTATATCCTCTCTACTTCGACCATCATCAGTTATTTTACTCCCTAAATAGCAAAACTCCTTTTCTACTTTAAGTGTCTCATTTCCTAATGTAATCCCCTCAGCATCCCCCGATTTAATTTGACTACATTCCATTATCCTCGTTTTGCTTTTGTTGATGTTCATCTTATATCCTCCTTTCAAGACACTGTCCATTCCGTTCAACTGCTCTTCCAAGTCCTTTGCTGTCTCTGACAGAATTACAATTTCATCGGCGAACTTCAAAGTTTTTACTTCTTCTCCATGAATTTTAATACCTACTCCGAATTTTTCTTTTGTTTCCTTTACTTCTTGCTCAATATACAGATTGAATAACATCGGGGAGAGGCTACAACCCTGTCTCACTCCTTTCCCAACCACTGCTTCCCTTTCATGCCCCTCGACTCTTATAACTGCCATCTGGTTTCTGTACAAATTGTAAACAGCCTTTCGCTCCGTGTATTTTACCCCTGCCACCATCAAAATTTGAAAGAGAGTATTCCAGTTAACGTTGTCAAAAGCTTTCTCTAAGTCTACAAATGCTAGAAACGTAGGTTTGACTTTTCTTAATCTTTCTTCTAAGATAAGTCGTAAGGTTAGTATTGCCTCACGTGTTCCAACATTTCTACGGAATCCAAACTGATCTTCCCCGAGGTCCGCTTCTACCAGTTTTTCCATTCGTCTGTAAAGAATTCGCATTAGTATTTTGCAGCTGTGACTTATTAAACTGATAGTTCGGTAATTTTCACATCTGTCAACACCTGCTTTCTTTGGGATTGGAATTATTATATTCTTCTTGAAGTCTGTGGGTATTTCGCCTGTCTCGTACATTTTGCTCACCAGATGGTAGAGTTTTGTCATGACTGGTTCTCCCAAGGCCATCAGTATTTCTAATGGAATGTTGTCTACTCCCGGGGCCTTGTTTCGACTCAGGTCTTTCAGTGCTCTGTCAAACTCTTCACGCAGTATCTTGTCTCCCATTTCATCTTCATCTACATCCTCTTCCATTTCCATAATATTGTCCTCAAGTACATCGCCCTTGTATAAACCCTCTATATACTCCTTCCACCTTTCTGCTTTCCCTTCTTTGCTTGGAACTGGGTTTCCATCTGAGCTCTTGATATTCATACAAGTGGTTCTCTTCTCTCCAAAGGCCTCTTTAATTTTCCTGTAGGCAGTATCTATCTTACCCCTAGTGAGACAAGCCTCTACATCCTTACATTTGTCCTCTAGCCATCCCTGCTTAGCCATTTTGCACTTCCTGTCGATCTCATTTTTGAGACGTTTGTATTCCTTTTTGCCTGCTTCATTTACTGCATTTTTATATTTTCTCCTTTCATCAATTAAATTCAATATTTCTTCTGTTACCCAAGGATTTCTATTAGCTCTCGTCTTTTTACCTACTTGATCCTCTGCTGCCTTCACTACTTCATCCCTCAGAGCTACCCATTCTTCTTCTACTGTATTTCTTTCCCCCATTCCTGTCAATTGTTCCCTTATGCTCTTCCTGAAACTCTCTACAACCTCTGGTTTTTTCAGTTTATCCAGGTCCCATCTCTTTAAATTCCCACCTTTTTGCAGTTTCTTCAGTTTCAATCTGCAATTCATAACCAATAGATTGTGGTCAGAATCCACATCTGCCCCTGGAAATGTCTTACAGTTTAAAACCTGGTTCCTAAATCTCTGTCTTACCATTATATAATCTATTTTCCTACAATAACGATTTACGTCGTACAAAAATAGTACAACATTTCTCAATAGACCATTTTAAGGACCAGCCTCTTTTTGCTAGCAATTTTTCTATAAACCGATTTATAAAAAAAATAATACAACGTAATATTTTTGTTCAATCTTCGTTCCTTTAATGTTCCTATAATACGCAAGTGAGAACTTTCGTCTATTTTGCAGGTCGTTATAGACTCTGTACGCTACAGTACAACATCAAATCGGTAATTTTTATCCATTTCATTCACTACAACACTCATCTTGGAGTAAAATGGTACATTTGAAAATTTAATATATGACTCGCTACTTTCATCTATGAATAAATGTTTTTTCCCCGAAGTTAGAATATTACTAATAGCCTATACCTGTTACTTAACATTCTGGCTGTCACATGATTTTGGCTGCCATATTTGTTTCTAGAACAAATATTTCACACTGATACGTAGTTATTTCTATTTGATATTCTCTTTGTGGATGGTGTCACCCACACTGTGAAATGAACTTGGCATTCTCATGCTACTGAAATGCCAACCTATCATATTCACTTTCGTGTGACTGTTTTAATTTCAAGTATTTCTGAGACTACCTTTGTTGCAAGGCAGAGAGTTTTTTGATACCAAAGGATGAGGCTGGTTTGGGAAAAGTTAAATTTCAGCAGTGACTTGGGGGCTACAATTGAGATCACTGACCTGTTCAGCTCATTTGTCGAGTGGCCGCTTATGATTACTTAAATATCGCTCACCTCTTCTACAAGAATTCTCAGAATTGCACAACTTTTGAGTCAGGGAGGCCACCAAAGTGCTTTTCTTTGTCTGTTGCTTCGTTTCGTCTCGGGGTTCTTACCAGCCGCCTTCTGCGAAACTTTTTTAATCTTCCAGTAGCTGCGTCAGTTTTGCTTCAGTCCTGTCCTCTTCCAGTCGACGCTATTGCACTTCTCGTACCGGTTTCGCTCCCACCGATTTCGTTATCAGAATGTGTAAAAGTTATTCTCACCCTTAACTGCATAAGAAAATTTTCCTTTTTATAATTTTCCTGCTTTCCTTCTCTTCGGCGAAGCAGCGAAACGTTACAGGTTATTCATCCAACTTTTCAAATGTCTCCTTCTTTTAGAAAAGTCTTCATTCTTGGTAGGCTGCTTTGCCGAGGGTTAAATTTCCGGAGGATGTGTTTCGTGCTTTATTTAAGCTGTGTGTCCGTGCTGATTACTATACAGAATTTTTAAATGTTTCTCGCGTGTAAGTCAAACAATGAAGATTCCATGAAGCAGTTTTACTGTGATATACATAGCTTCAGTGATTTTTTTCACTTTAAAAGAACGGTATATCGTTCCATGCTGATAAATAGTGGGACAGTGTTTGGTCCCGAAGCGTCTGCATGGTTTTCTTATTATTTCGCAGACACATCTAAGCACAAACACATCTAAGCAACTGAACTGCTTACTGGCAACATCTCGTCTCAGCATTTGCAAATAAATATGGAACACACCTTGAATTATAGCGCTTTAATGAAGAATATTTTTCCCAGCTTCTGGTGTCCAAAGAGAGGGGACAGGTCTAATACCGGTTCCTTACATTTGCATCGTATTTGGTCACAGGCTATCTGCAACCCATCCGTCGTATACTAAATCTACATCTACATTTATACTCCGCAAACCATCCAACGGTGTGTGGTGGAGGACACTTTACGTGCCACTGTCATTACCTCTCTTTGCTGTTCCAGTCGCGTATGGTTCGCGGGAAGAACGACTGCGGGAAAGCCTCCGTGAGCGCTCGAATCTCTCTAATCTTACATTCGTTATCTCCTCGGGAGGTATAAGTAGGGGAAGCAATATATTCGATACCTCATCCAGAAACGCACCCTCTGGAAACCTGGACAGCAAGCTACACCGCGATGCAGAGCGCCTCTCTTGAAGAGTCTGCCACTTGAGTTTGCTAAACATCTCCGTAACGCTATCACGCTTACCAAATAACCCTGTGACGAAACGCGTCGCTCTTCTTTGGATCTTCTCTATCTCCTCTGTCAACCCGACCTGGTACGGATCCCACACTGATGAGCAATACTCAAGTATAGGTGGAACGAGTGTTTTGTAAGCCACTTCCTTTGTCGATGGACTACATTTTCTAAGGACTCTCCCGATGAATCTCAACCTGGCATCCGCCTTACCAGCAATTAATTTTATATGATCATTCCACTTCAAATTGTTCCGTACGCATACTCCCAGATATTTTACAGAAGTAACTGCTACCAGTGTTGGTTCCGTTATCATATAATCATACAATAAAGGATCCTTCTTTCTATGTATTCGCAATACATTACATTTGTCTATGTTAAGGGTCATTTGCCACTCTCTGTACCAAGTGCCTGCAGATCTTCCTGCATTTCGCTGCAATTTTCTAATGCAGGAACTTCTCCGTATACTACAGCATCATCCGCGAAAAGCCGCATGGAACTTCCGACACTATCTACTAAGTCATATACAGGGTGTCCCAGCTATCTTGTCCACCCCAAATATCTCTGGAACAATAACAGCTATTGGAAAACGACTTTCACCGGTATCAATGTAGGGCTGGGGCCCATGAATGTACATATTTGGAAACATTCTAAAACGAAATCATATGTGTTTTTTAACACAAACTTATGTTTTTTTTAAATGGACCTCCTATATTTTTTCTTCAGCAATCCATAGCATGACAAAGCACATACACAATGGCGTTGATTGCATCGCAATATTCCCATTACATCCCGAGATATTAAGACGCGAAGTTGACGATTGAAACACCCGACAAGCGCTGCTAGCGCACGTCCTGAGGCTCAGGCGTGAACCCCGTGCTGCCCGTAATCGCGACGTGATTGACATGCGTAATCACACTTCCATACTTATCAAGAGGTCCGAAACGAATAATACGGTCTGCTGCCATCCTGCATTAACGTCGTACATTCCAGCAGGTATTTATCCCATAGGCTAGGGGTGATGCGGTTCTGTGACATATCTGTGTACCGCAACGTTAGTCACAAAGTTAACTTCGCTTATCGTTAATCCGTTACTAAAAAGGTAATGCCGTTCAACGTTAAAACTTTACTTTACTGTAGATCTAGCGCAAGTGACAGTTAATCATTCACTCGCAATAGTAAAATTCATGTTGATGGTTTTAGTGAAACGAGCAAGTGGACTAAAAGTTTTACCGTTGTTTAAGTAAAAATGTTTTGATTTGGGAAGTTCAGGGGGACATAGAAGATGAATGTAAACATGTTTAACCAATTAGTTTTATTATCACATAATTATCAATGTTATGTTTATCTAATGCGTTAAATGACAAATTGTTGCAAACAAATGTTTCTTAACATCACTGGGTAAAATGGCCCTTTGTAGAAACTTCCACTGTGATACCAGCACTACATACTAAACATAACGTTCACATCTCATGCTCAAAGTGATGCCCATTGGCTTGCATACATAGGGTCACTCTGCGGATGAAGGATGCCCTACTTCGTGCTACTGTTTCCTCTTTGATGGCTGTACAAGCATCAATAATGCGTTGCTTCATGTCCTCTGGTATTGTTGGTTCATGTTGGTAAACAGCATCCTTCACTGCTCCCCAAAGAAAATAATCCAGCGGTGTAAGGTCCGGGGATCGGGCAGGCCACCTAACTGGGCCACCTCGTCCAATCCACCTACCAGGGAACTTACGGTTCAGAAGTCGTCGTGCTCGTAAGGCGTTATGTGCAGGGCATCCGTCATGCTGATACCACATGACCATTCTCCCGTTCAGAGGTACGGTGTCCAAGAGAACAGGAAAATTGTGTCGTATAAATCTGGAGTATTGTCTGCCATTTTGGATCCCATTTATAAAGAAAGTTCCGATAATGGTATCTCCAATAATCCCACATCAACCATTAACTTTCCACGGACGTTGATGCTCTACCTGACGGAGCCATTTTGGATTGTCTGCGGATCAAAATGCATATTCCTCATATTGACAATTCCTTTGTTGGAGAATGATGGTTCGTCGGTAAAGAGAACATCCGCAAAAAAAATTTGGATTAGTCAGAAGTTTTTGCTGATCCCACCGACAAAATGTTACCCTATTGCGGAAGTCATTTCCATGAAGATCCTGGTGTAAATGAACATGGTAAGGATGAAATTTATGACGTTTAAGAGTACGCTGTGCACTTGATTTCGACACACCAACTTCACGTTCAATTTGACGTGTGCTGATTTGAGGATTCACAGCTATGGTAGCGAGCACAGCAACTTCAGCACGTTCATCTGTGCGTGTTCTAGGACGATGTCGAGGTCTTGGATTTAAGCTTCCCGTTTCACGTAGACGAGATGTGAGACGACCAAACATCCGGCGCGAAGGCGATGGCTTGTCAGGGAATCGTCTTCTGTACAGTCGTTCTGCCTGAACAGCATTTCGTCCACCTACAACAGGGTACAGTACAGGTATGTAGAGTAGGGTAGAAAACAGACATATTAGCTTAATAATCATAATGTTCGCTAACAGTACTAACAACAAACAAGCAATCTCATAACGTATTTCCCGTCAACGTACATTCTCCATAGATCAGCAGCATTTCTACCATATCTTCAGGTGTGTACATTATACTGTACAGTATAAGTTCCACAACACAACGTTTATTCACAGTGTGTACTACCTCCGTGCCGTCACTAGATTACTCTGATGCACGACTACACTGGCAAGCGGTGTACTGCACGCCAAAGCAACAACAAAGGGGATGCTCGAAGGGTGGTGGAGTACAGGAGTTTGCATGGGTCGCAAATTACAAACAAGGCGAAGTGGTAAATGTGGCAGTAGTGGGAACTACGTTGGACACTTGACTAGGTAGAGCCAGGCCCTGCGCGACAGGCACAATGGGTCATATGACGCATTAGATAAACCTTATTTTGGGTGTGCAGGATATATAAGACAACCTGACGGGTGTACACCGATCGGTACTGGTTCATATTGTGTACGTAGATACGTAAAACGTGCAGGAGGGAAACCATTATGTGCTTATGAGAGTTGATGGCAGCAGACCGTATTATTCGTTTCGGACCTCTTGATAAGTATGGAGGTGTGATTACTCATGTCAATCACATCGCGATTACGGGCAGCATGGGGTTCACGCCTGAGCCTCAGGACGTGCGCTAGCAGCGCATGTCGGGTGTTTCAAGCGTCAACTTCGCGTCTTAATATCTCGGGATGTAATGGGAATCTTGCGATGCAATCAACGCCATTGTGTATGTGCTTTGTCATGCTATGGATTGCTGAAGAAAAAATGTAGGAGGTCCATTTAAAAAACATAAGTTTGTGTTAAAAAACACATATGGTTTCATTTTAGAATGTTTCCAAATATGTACATTCATGGGCCCCAGCCCTACATTGATACCGCTGAAAGTCGTTTTCCAATAGCTGTTATTGTTCCAGAGATATTTTGGGTGGACAAGATAGCTGGGACACCCTGTATATGTATATATACAGGGTGTTTCAAAAATGACCGGTATTTTTGAAACGGCAATAAAAACTAAACGAGCAGCGATAGAAATACACAGTTTGTTGCAATATGCTTGGGACAACAGTACATTTTCAGGCAGACAAACTTTCGAAATTACAGTAGTTACAATTTTCAACAACAGATGGCGCTGCGGTCTGGGAAACTCTATAGTACGATATTTTCCACATATCCACCATGCGTAGCAATAATATGGCGTAGTCTCTGAATGAAATTACCCGAAACCTTTGACAACGTGTCTGGCGGAATGGCTTCACATGCAGATGAGATGTACTGCTTCAGCTGTTCAATTGTTTCTGGATGATGGCGGTACACCTGGTCTTTCAAGTGTCCCCACAGAAAGAAGTCACAGGGGTTCATGTCTGGCGAATAGGGAGGCCAATCCACGCCGCCTCCTGTATGTTTCGGATAGCCCAAAGCAATCACACGATCATCGAAATATTCATTCAGGAAATTAAAGACGTCGGCCGTGCGATGTGGCCAGGCACCATCTTGCATAAACCACGAGGTGTTCGCAGTGTCGTCTAAGGCAGTTTGTACCGCCACAAATTCACGAAGAATGTCCAGATAGCGTGATGCAGTAATCGTTTCTGATCTGAAAAATGGGCCAATGATTCCTTTGGAAGAAATGGCGGCCCAGACCAGTACTTTTTGAGGATGCAGGGACGATGGGACTGCAACATGGGGCATTTCGGTTCCCCATATGCGCCAGTTCTGTTTATTGACGAAGACGTCCAGGTAAAAATAAGCTTCGTCAGTAAACCAAATGCTGCCCACATGCATATCGCCGTCATCAATCCTGTGCACTATATCGTTAGCGAATGTCTCTCGTGCAGCAATGGTAGCGGCGGTGAGGGGTTGCCGCGTTTGAATTTTGTATGGATAGAGGTGTAAACTCTGGCGCATGAGACGATGCATGGACGCAGCTGCAACATGGCGAACGGACACCCGAGGCCGCTGTTGGATCACCTGCTGCACTAGCTGCGCGTTGCCCTCTGTGGTTGCCATACGTGGTCGCCCTACCTTTCCAGCACGTTCATCCGTCACGTTCCCAGTCCTCCGTTGAAAACTTCGTCTTGTTGCAACAACACCGTGTTCTAGGCGGTGGAATTCCAACACCAGAAAAATCCTCTGTTCTAAGGAATAAACCATGTTGTCTACAGCACACTTGCACGTTGTGAACAGCACACGCTTACAGCAGAAAGACGACGTACAGAATGGCGCACCCACAGACTGCGTTGTCTTCTATATCTTTCACATCACTTGCAGCGCCATCTGTTGTTGAAAATTGTAACTACTGTAATTTCGAAAGTTTGTCCGCCTGAAAATGTACTGTTGTCCCAAGCATATTGCAACAAACGGTGTATTTCTATCGCTGCTCGTTTAGTTTTTATTGCCGTTTCAAATATACCGGTCATTTTTGAAACACCCTATATATATATATATATATATATATATATATATATATATATATATATATATATATATATATATATATATATATATATATTGTGAAAAGCAATCGAATTGGTATCCCGTCAGGTACAGTGGACGTTCCTAATTTAAGCCTAGTGCGAATAAAATGAAATATGGAAACTGAAAACTTAGCAGTCCCGTAAACTACCGTCATGACATCAGCACATGCCGAAACTTTGTGTGGATGGAGTACTCTGTATATAAAATATGTAAGTGACTAAAAGATTTAAAAAATTTTCGAACTACGTTTTCAGTAACCACAGAAATAATTGTATGTCGTTGTAATACAGAAATTACACTATCTGATCAGACGTATCCGGAAACCCCTGTGTAATGAGGAACTGACAGGTAGAAGTCATGAGACGCAGACCTTTCACTATAATAGGAGGTGGCGAGTATTGAGTTCCCAGAAAAGACGCAGTAACTGCCGAATGGGTCAGTGGGAGAGGTCAGTGACCCGAAACGTGGACTAGTAACCAGATATTACCTGAGAAATAAATCCATCAGGAGCATTTCAATCCTTCTAAACCGGCCCAAGCCGACTGCTGGTGGTGGTGAAGTGCAAACGGGAAGTAATGAAAAAAAAAAAAATGTTCCAATGTGTGTGAAATCGTATGGGACTTAACTGCTAAGGTCATCAGTCCCTAAGATTACACACTACTTAACCTATCCTAAGGACAAACACACACCCATGCCCGAGGGAGGACTCGAACCTCCACCGGGACCAGCCGCACAGTCCATGACTGCAGCGCCTAAGGCCGCTCGGCTAATCCCGCGAGGCTGGGAAGTAATAAGCACAGCTAAATCAAAACCAGACCGACCTCATCTACTGACGGAAAAGGACTGTCGTGCAATGCGGAGCGTGTGTATATGTGTCGCATAAAGCAGTGGAAAGAATCACTCGTGATTTCCAGACTGCCACTGGCAGTCCAGAGAGCGGAAAGACTGTGCGTAGGGAGTTCAAAAGAAAGGGGTAGAGCAGCTTCTCAAAACCCACACATTTCTGTAAAAACTGACAGTTGAGATGGTATAGACAGCGACGCCACTGGTTACTGGAAGACTGGAAATGAGTCGTTTGGAGTGACCAGTCACGCTGCACCATATGATAATCCGATGGAGGGGTTTCGGTTTAGAAATCGCTCGGAAAACTTCACATACCGTGGTGTATAGTGCACACAGTGAAATATGATGGACGTGGTGCAGTTTTTGTAGTTAGGGTGTGGTACTCCTATTGTGCTTAAGAAATTGTTAAAATGTGGAAGGATATGAATAAATTTTACAGCATTGTGAAAAGCGTACAGTAGAGGAAGAGTCTGGAGACAATATCTGTTCCTATCAGTATGACAATTCACCCTATCATGAAGTAGCATCCGTGAAGCAGCGTATTGTGGACAATGACATGCCGGAAATGGACTGGCTTTCCGTACGCCCCGTCCTGCACCGAATACGATACCTTTGGGATGAGTTAGAACACCGAAATTGCTTCAGATCCCAGTGTCCAACATGACTACATTCTTCAGGTTTGGCTCTTGACGAAAGGGTGGGGTGCCATTTCTCCACACACTTAGGCAGCTCGTTGAATGTGTCCCCAGCCGTCACAACGGCGAAGGATTGACACATCTCATATTAATGTGCACCAACACGTTGCCAGATGCTTTTTATCAGATTCTCTCGGTGCAAAACGTAATTTTTTTTTCCTCACTGGTTTGATGTACTCCACGAATCCCACTCCTGTGCCAACCTCTTCACCTGCACTTACAACCAGCGTCCTCAATTATTTGCTCGATGTATTCAAATCTCTGTCTTCCTCTATAGCTTTTACCCTCTACAGCTCCATCTAGTACCATGGAAGTCATTCCCTGAAGTCTTAACAGATGTCCTATCAACCTGTCCCTTCTCCTTGTCAGTGTTTCCCACACGTACCTTACCTCTCCGATTCTGCGCCAAACCTCCTCATTCCTTACCTTTACAGTCCGCCTGATTTTCGACATTCGTCTACAGCACCAAATCTCAAATGCTTCGATTCTCTTCTGTTACGGTTTCCTCACAGTCCATGTTGCACTACCATACAGTGTTGTGCTCCAAACGTACATTCTCAGAAATTTCTTCCTCACCTTAAGGCCTATGTTTGATACTAGTAGACTTCTCTTGGCCAGGAATGCGATTTTTGCCACTGATAGTCTGCCTTTCATGTTCTCCTTGCTCCTTCCGTCATTGATTATTTTGCTGCCTAGGTAGTAGCATTTCTTCATCTACTGCGTGACCATCAAGACTGATGTTTTCTCGCTGTTATCTTTTCTGCTGCTTGTCATTACCTTCATCTGTTGTCGATGGACTCTCAGTCCATATTCTATACTCATTAGACTGTTCATTCCATTCAGCAGATCCTGTAATTCTTCTTCACTTTCTCTCAGGATAGAAATGTCGTCAGCGAATTGTATCATTGATATCCTTTCGTCTTGAATTTTAATTCCGCTCCTCAATCTTTAATTTCCATCACTCCTCCTTCGTTGTACAGATTGAACAGTAGGGGTGAAAGACTACATTCCTGCCTTAAAACATTTTTAATCCAGGCATTTCGTTCTTGGTCGTCCACTCTAATTATTCCCTTTTCCGTCTTGTAGCTGTTGTCCGCCCCGATAGCTGAGTGGTCAGTATGACGGATTGCCGTCCTATGGTCCCAGGTTCGAGTCCCAACTGGGTCGGGGATTTTCTCCGCTCAGGGACTGGGTGTTGTGTTGTCTTCATCATCATTTCATCCCCGTCCGGCGCGCAGGTCGCCCAATTTGGTGTCGAATGTAGTAAGACCTGCACCAAGGCTGCCGGACCTGCACCGTAAGGGGCCTTCTGGCCAATGACGCCAAATGCTCATTTCCATTTCCATTGTACATGTTGTACATTAAATGTCTCTGCTCATACATTACCTCTATTTTTCTCACAGTTTCTTACATCTTGCACCATTTTACATTGTCGAACGTTTTTCCAGCTCGAAAAATCCTTTGAACGTGTCTTGATTTTTCTTTAGTCTTGCTTCCGTTGTTAACCGCAACGCCGCAATTGCCTCTCTGGTGCCTTTACCTTTCCTAAAGCCAAACTGATCGTCATCTTGCCAATCCTCAAATTTCTGTTCCATTCTTCTGTTTGTTATTGTTAGAAATCTGTATGCATAACCCTTTAAGCTCATCAAGAAAACATATTCTGCTGCATAGAATTCTTGGTCGCTTGCTGGCCGACCGGACACTGCAGCCTTAGCGGCCTCGAAGTTGTTTTGAAGTGTCAAATTTAGAAATTGGTGATGGGCCAAAGAAACGGGATATGTTTGTCACAGGTCAGTAACTGATACTCTAAATGCAACCCAACTGCTACATGACTGGGCGTTAACTGTACGACAAATTCTGCTTTTGTGACGTTACTGGCAGCGTTTGGTTAAGGGACTGTTAGCTGACCCTCAGCGTAAATCAATGCTCCGAATTACCCGTAAATGGGATGAACGTGATGTTATTGTTCGCTTTCACCAGAAATATAACACATGAAAAATATGTACGAGTAACTGTCGGCAGCAAAGTAAAGTGGACCGACTATATAAATTTAGTTGTAGGAATTTCACATAACTGAGGTAGTCTGGAAGGATAGTAAAGATATAAGAGGGTAAAGTCATAAGGCTGTGGGACCCAAAGTGAAGGTTCAGCCATCTAGTCAGAAAGGATTTTTGTCCGTTAGTCCTGTAAACTGACATACGGCCGGGAGAGCGGTGTGATAACCACATGCCCCTCCATATCCGCATCCAGTGACGCCAATGGGCTGAAGATGACACGGCGGCTGGTCAGTACGGTTGGGCCTTCATGGCGTGTTCGGCGGAGTTTTTGTTAGTCATGATGTCCCATTTCATTGCAGACACGTGAGTTCTTGACGTACGTGTATTTTCAGTGCGTAGACTATTTTGATGGGTGTGTGTATAGTGAGGTATCCTGTTTGTTCTGTTTGGTGATATCTATGAAGTGAGAAGGGATGGGGTACAATGTGGTGCCAGCACATATCCAGCTGCCCTCGAATAGCATCAAAGAGGCCGTCATGATTAACGTCCCCATTCGCGGACAGACCATCGAAAACGCCACATGCCCTCATTTCACGAGACTCTGAGAAGAGGTTTGGTATTTAATTTAGGATATTGGCGTAAATTCTGGCGATCTATTCCACTTGCCTAAAAAAGACTGTCAGGGAAAACTTCATCATCCACCAGGACTCGAACTGGTTTCGTTATCGAGTCTATCGTCACCGCAGGGGCTTGTGTTACCGATCTCGTATAGGAGGGCGGATAGTAAGAGAATCTAATTTCTCCAAGAGCGAATTATTATGCAAAATACTTCTTCAGAGGATGTTACCGGGTAGGAGTAACAAAAGAGACGAAACAGGGAAGTGTAATGGGTTTATTACAATATTGTTAAGGCTTTCGTGGCCACTTGTTGACAAACTGCCTATTGGTTTCTGTCTCGAGTTCTTCGGCCGACGTTCATCTAATGATTTTATTGACGTTTCGCCAGCACGAGTGGCTGGCATTGTCAAAGTTTCACCCTCCATTGCCGGTGGTGAACTGGAGCCGAGCTCGCGGCCGCAGACTATATGTACCTGGCGCGCCAACGTCCGAGGGCTTCTCCGCGGTCATTTCAGGTGCGGTTCTCCTCTTGCTACCTGCGATGGTCGTTCGCTGCAGTACGGGAAGCAAGGATCCGTTTAGCTGAAGGCTTTCCTCTTTCTTGTTGAAACTGTTCGCGTGTTTTTGTATTTCTACAGCTTCTCTGAACAAGCGCGTGTGATAGTGCATCTCTACAGCCAGAACTTCCGTGTCGCGAATTTTATTACGGGGTCGGTCTCACTCAGCACGTGCTCTGCCACGGACGATTTCTCCAACTGCCCCAACCAGCAATGTCGCTTATATTCTTTGATCCTGGTGTTGACTGATCGTCCAATCATTCCGACAATAAACTTTTTCGCATGTGCATGGTATACGGTGTATTCCCGACATTGCTAGTGACTCCCTTTTCTCCTCTGCTGATCTAAGACACTCTTTGATCTTCCTTGTTGGTTTCAAAAACGTCTTTACGCAGTGTTTGCGAAATATACGGCCGATTCTGTCCGTCACTCTGGAAATGTATGGCAGAAAGGCTGTACCCGACATTTCTTTTTCTGATTCCTTACTTCGCCTAGTGTTTGGCTCTGTTACACTTCTAATATAACTTGTAGAGTACCCATTGCTCCTCAGAACACTTTCCAGGTGTTGCATTTCGCGTCTTATTTGCTGCGGCTCACATATTCGTCCTGCTCTCGTTACGAGCGTATTAATCATGCCTCTTTTCTGGCTCGGGTAGTTTGATAGTTTGTGCAGGTATCGGTCCGTGTGTGTCGGATTTAGATAAACGCTGTGTCCCAGGTTTTCACCATCCCTTGTGACCAGCACATCTATAAATGGCAGTCTTTTGTCCTTTTCTATTTCCATGATAAATTTTATGTTGGCATGTAGGCCGTTCAGATGTCTTAGGAAGTCACCGAGCTTTTCTTCACCATGGCTCCACACAACGAAAGTATCATCGACATACCTGTACCACACTATAGGTTTGCAAGTCGCCAAGTCCAGTGCGTGTGGTTCGAGCTGTTCCATGATGAAGTTGGCCACCACTGGACTAAGAGGACTATCCATGGCGACGCCTTCCAGCTGTTCGTAGAATTTGCCATTCCACGTGAAATAGCTCGTGGTGAGACATGCATGGAAGAGCTTTGCCATGTCTTGCGGGAAAATGGAACCAATGTGCTCCAGAGCGTCACTGAGTGACACTTTCGTAAACAAAGAAACAACATCGAAGCTGACCAGGATGTCGTTTGGTGCAAGTTTCAGTTTCTTCAGCTTTTCAATGAAATGTCCTGAGTCCTTGACGTATGTGTCGGTCTTCCCCACGTGTGGCTGGAGCAGAGAGGTCAAGTGTTTTGCCAGTTTATACGTCGGTGAGCCAGGAACGCAAACATCGGTCTTAGTGGAACGTTGTTCTTATGGATCTTGGGTAACCCATACAGCCGAGGTGGTGGGGCTTCTGTATTACTCAGGTTTCTCTGTATGTCCGTCGGCAGAGAAGACGTCTTGATTAATCGATTCGTATTCCGTGCGATACGCGTAGTGCGACGCGAAATTGAAGCGTCACCCATCCACCAGTGTCAGCCCAGTTTGCAGGTGAATGTAAGTTTAATTTAGTTTTCTGTTTATGTATTTTTGTAATATTTGTAATGGTTGTGAATTGTCTAAAGTTTTGTATTTATTTTTTATGTTTCATGCACGGAGAGGGCGGCGCAACGAACGGAGACAGCATCTTCGCTGCCGGGACCAGAGAGAAAATTGCTGGCCACTATACGTCGCGGGTCGACAGCCAAAGAGCAACAGAAGATCCTGAAACCGAGTTGTTGCGTCGTGCTTCTAAAGATCGAAAAAATGAGAATTTGTAATGTTTCTACAACAATGACGTCATAGGAAGTTTAATCATGTTGTAAATGTTCAGTTCTGTCTTGTCAAGGCTCAGGTTCACGTCTATATGTAGGAAGATAATAAACTAGTGGATGCTACAAAAGTTTAAATACGTGTTCCGAGAATTTATTTATGAAGAATTGTGTTACGTAATTTATTTGACAAGATTATTAATTTTTGACAACGTTCATCGCGAGTTTGAATCTCGAAAGTTTATTCAATGTGGTTCTAATATTTATTAAAGCAGATCACTTGTATTAATATAATTTCTGAGGAGAAACAAACGACATCTAAACTGAAAAAGTTTACGCAAACCAATTGGACTGAGTGACGTAATTCTGCGCATACGACTCAAATGATGTTTTACAGTTTCGTTCAAGAACCATTCAGAGACAATTTAAAAAGAGTTTAAATAATTTTGAAGGGTGTTGTAACTGACGTAGCTGACGAAGTCTGCACATGGTCATACGTCCAAAGAAAACCATTTATACAAAACTTACGTCGTTACACTACATACGCTGCGTCGGATCTGCGCTTAGTTTTCGGTACGTCGTCGGATCTAATAGGTCTCGGATCTTTTGCTCATAATCTTCGGTCTTCATTACGACGGTCGCATTCCCCTTATCGGCAGGCGGTACCAATACACTCTTGTCGGCGCTGAGATTCTTAATGGCTTGCAGCTCTTTTTTATTCAGGTTGAAAGCTGGTGGTTTTGCTCGGCGCAGTATCCTGGCTGTTTCAGTGCGTATTTCCTCTGCCCTTTCACAAGGAAGGGTCCGAATGGCCGCTTCGGTGTTGGCAATGATGTCCTAAAGATTTTTCGTGCGCCACCCTGTACCAGTGAAATAATATTGTAGAAGTCATCATACTCTCTTTACAAAATGTGACACCAGACACTCGATTATGGAGCTCGGGCTTCATTCGGTTGTAAGTCGGTCTGCCTTCCATAACAATGAACATGTCCTTTTACCTTGAATTAAAAAAAGACGGAAAATGGTCACTCATGTGTACCGTGCCGACTTCCTTTGCACGTTTAACAATAAAAAAATCTTGCTTTTTTAGAAGTATTTTTTCTGCTTTTTATCGAAAATATGTGTGTATTACATACTACGTAATACGTATGTAATTTACGTAATTATAAAATACATTTTAATTACCGGTCGTGGACACTGAATAGAATACGAAAAGGATCAGAAGTTCAGAGTTCATAAAAAGTTTGAAACAGATCTAGAATGGCCGTGCGCAGCGAATGAAACGAACAACTCGATACTGAAGTAACTATGAGCAGTCGGCAGTGGAACTGCGACGAGTGGCCACGCGAAGAAGGACGAGTCCGGCCGAGCGAGAACGAAACCAAGACAGGCTGGAACGTGTAACGGAACATATTAAAGGCTTTACTTTAATGAAGTATGCGATCCCTTCCAAATTCAACCAGTTTAACGAGTATTTATGATTATAGAAAAGTTATTGTGTATGTTAACAATGATTGCACAACATGTCTCCATAAACAGTCAACCCATTAAATTATACTGAATAACTGACCCACACAAAAGTTTATATCACTTGATCACTGATACAGCAAATGTCATCATGAAAAACACTAAGTTTATCTTAAATAATTAATATGAAGTACGAAAAATAGTGGCCAACTTAAGTATTTTGGATCTCCTTAAATAAAAATCACCCAGTGAAACCTATTTGTTCACTAGGAGCGTTTTCACTCAGTATTCACGTAATCAATCCTATTTTAGACGAAAACCAATGTAATTCTTAATAATTCATGTTACTTACTTATTTATGCAAATTAGAGAAGTCAGTTGACAAACTTCTAAAAAACGACCTTTTTGTAACAAAGAATTATTCTGTCAAGTCAACAAATCTGTCTGTCATTTTAATAACATGTTAAATTATGTCACTCGATGCAAATTAATAACTTTTCTGCACAAATTATGATAACAGATGTACATGTGACTTATAAACTATATCTCTTTTTAGTAGTTCTTTGACAATGTTATAAATACAAGCAGCGAGAAGGGTCGGGGGACAGTCCAAAACAGTCGGGGGCAGTCGGAATGTCACTTTGGTGAAGTGTGTTTCTGTGTTATTGTTTGGCAAAACAAGGCAAAGAACATGTAAAGGAAGTACTACTTTGTGTTGTGTTATGGTCTTTGGTGGACAGTGGAATTAATATGGCCACTAAAGTAATAAATATTTGATGTTTACATACGTGTTGGTTTCGCTCGTTCTTTATCATCAAAAGCACATGAAAAACACGGGACCTCATGTTTTTTAACCCTAGACGACCAGATTTAGAGCCAGCATCAGCATCGAGACACAGCAGCGATCCAGCAAGCAGCAGCGATTACTACAATACAATACATTGTAATGGCGCCAACCTAACATCAAGTGCTAACAAGCTCCGTAAATTGGAGTGAAATAGTGCGTTTACAGCAATTAGCGATATCAACGACGACCAGGTGGACCATTTACAAACGAGACCTGCCGACGCGCCGTTGCGGGAACGAGACCGACCGTTTCCCGTTCCTGCGAACTATAAGTAGGAAGCCACGATCAAAGTGAACTATGAACGACCGTTCCTTAGAATTCGTTTCTCGCTCGTTCCGTTCATCTTGGTGAACCGTTCCTTTGGACCCGTTAGTTCGCGAACGACCCATCTCTAACGTTCTTTACAAATAACCCCAAGGTGTTATACAATTTTAACCTCAATATTCGTGTTCAGCGCACCCTTATCTATAAAGGGCGGCTACATTCATTCTGTAAAAAATAAAAAAAATGAAAATTTGTTGACCAGTGTATTTTAACTCCGAAGTGACGAAATCCTTTACACTTTTTAAAATTTCCCTATCAATGATCTTCACACGAATCTCGTGCTCTTTCTTTAAACGGCTAACCTGGTTGGCCACTATCTGACCAACGCAATCTTACAGAGTTACGTCGCTCACACTTCGCCGCTCACCCTGCTAAGTAGTAAATTTGTTGTTAACGGCTTCGATGAACTGAGTATCTTTTTGAGTGAACCTCTGAGTCATTTACCGTTGCATACCGATAGCGGTATAATTTCACGGAGATTGTACTCTCCTGATTCGCTGTTAAATTCTCTGCTTGCTCAACAAGAACTGATTGGGCTTGCTCGTGTGCGCGGGCAGATTTTTCCTACTCATGTGAAATGTCTGTAATTTGATTTCATAATTCTGTCTTGCTCTGCTCATGGGTTGTCAACACACTCTGCATGGCGAAGGTCAAAGCTTGCATTTTGTTTCCAATCTCATTTATCTGAATCAGAGGGTCTGCTACAGAAGTTACTTGTTATCCGGACGACATTTTGATACAGTTATTAGTCTAATTAATATTACTGAAAAATTATACTATAACTAATACCAATACAAAAGAGAGTAACGACATTAAAGCGCTCGTTGTTCAGACCCCACGTAATTGGTTTGCGGGAACGGCGCAAAAACATCGTCTTGTCGGCGTGAGCTTTGCACGCTAAATTCTGCCATTACGCTTTTGCAACAGATAGCTTCAACAATGATATTATTGAATTCAGCTCTGACATTTCCCACACAGAAAGAATTTATCTTTATGCATAACTCTTTGCAATTTTTTAGCTTTTAATAAAAAGAAAAATTTTGATTTTAATTTTTTACAGCGTCGGAAGACGTCGGTCGACGTCTGTACTTCTACAGAATTTTCTGGCTCTCGTATGGCTTCATATATGCTCTCCGTTGTCCCTCATAATTATATTGCTCTCTACTTTGAGCATGAAACAAACAGCAAGGGCTTATATTAATACAATGCAATAAATGTCTTAAAAACATATTGCACAGCGTGGCGTCCGTAATGACAATTAAAAAAGAGGATTGAATATATGAGTATATTTAATATTAATTTAATATTAATATTAATATGAGTATATTTAATATTAATATTAATATTAATGAAATTTACAAGATTTTTCAGCCAAGAGTAATTTAATAACTATTGTGATCGTTTGCAGGTTTCAGTTCTTCGATTATCTTCGTGGCGGTCCGTGAGATAAATATTTACCTTAAAGTACTCTCGCTCCGTCGTTAATTAAAAACAGAACGTGAACACAGAATTGAGTCTGCACATCTCAAACACATACCGAGCGGAGCACAAAATGAGTAATATGGTCTGAAGTTGCAATAACACGAATAATGAATGGTAGATAGTTAGTTACCTTAAATATTTATATTCAATGAAAGTTTCTCCGTGACATCAATCACCACATATGTTACTGTGTGAAATCTATGTGGAATAACTGTTAGAGCAGTCACACTCCTGTGCTAACACTATTGACGTGGACATCCAACAGATAGAAGAAGACAGAGTTAATCCGTATTCTGCTGACACAAATAAATGAAAAGCGGAATTGCATGCAACGACGCAATTGAAGACGCACACTAGCAGTGAGAATACGAGTAAATTTAGAGCATTACAGGAATGGAACGAATTAGAATTGAAGAATGAAAATCGTTAATCCACAAATTTTGATTAGGAGATGGTTATGCTAGGTAGTAAGAATTTTGTAATGGGGGTAAGCTGAAGAAGAAAGTAGATTAACAGTGTATATTGGTCTGTTACAGTAACCTCTGTGATGCGTGTTTCACAAAGAATAATAGGTGCAATGTCGTGACAAATATTCACAGGTGTTTGACTGCCCCACAGTCAACATCCTCGACAAGCAAATTTAGTAAACCATTATGTAAGCGGCTAAAATTATAAGTATGGTAGTGCATGGCAACTGTAAAGAGAAATATCTACTGCACAAATCTAAGAACAATAGTATGTGGAATACTTAGCCCTTGGAGTAAACATTCGTGGAGGTGACCCGGGTTCCCGGGTTCGATTCCCGGCAGGGTCAGGGATTTTCTCTGCCTCGTGATGACTGGGTGTTGTGTGATATCCTTAGGTTAGTTAGGTTTAAATAGTTCTAAGCTCTAGGGGACTGATGACCATAGATGTTAAGTCCCATAGTGCTCAGAGCCATTTGAACTATTTGAAGCCGCGGAGGTGAAAAGTTGCAGAATTGAACCTCAAAATTGTAAGGAAGACCTGATAAGCCGAAATCGGGTGGTGGATGTTTTGGGGTGAATTGCAGTATAATGGAAACTCTACTTAGGTGCAGGTAGAACAGTAAACGTCTTGGTAAAATATTTGTAGGGCTCTTCTTCTTGTTTAATAAACTTATCAATGGTAAATAGAATAAATCTTTACTAAGTTGTGGACTGAGCTGCCACGATGGGCGCTGGTGTAATAGAATAATACTTTCCTCTTTGGGTTTGAAATGGAAGAGACTGACCAACCAAGAGCGCGTGTATATTATACGAAACTGCAAACTGCATTAAATAGTGTACAGATTATGTGAATCTGAACGAAGTATTGTGATAAAAGAAGTAAATCTAGAATAGTTTTGAAATTATGTATAATTTTAAATGTGCTTGGATCTGCATGTAAGTGTTTCTTTTAATATAAATTTACAAGGTAGCGGTTTTTGGAAGGAAAAGTGTAGTCACTGTAAGGTGAACAGTTATGAACTAGAAGCTGTGATGCTAATTATAATGGGGATTGAATCCAAATATTTAAAACACAATAAAACTAAGATTCATTTGTGTAATAATGCCGCTAAATACTGGCAAAATTTTCACGAGAATGCAATGTAAGGAATACTTCTCTTGAACAGGAAGACGATCTCACTCAAGAAGAATAAGGGAAAAAGGACTATGGATAGGACGTAGGACACGTAGGATGTGGCCGTAGAACCCCATGCAAGATGACTTATGATTCCTGCGGCCCCTGCCCACAGCTGCATAACAGAAAAGAGTACTGTGGGGTGGGCTTACGTTTATTACTATGTGTCATAATTTTCAGCTTCATACGTTTATCCGTTCCTGAGAAAAAAAAAGTGTCTTAACGGATTGAGGGAGAGACAGACAGTCAGGTAACAAACTACAAATTGTTCTTTCGCGTGATACAATAGAAAATTAGCAGTTTTCTGATTTTTTCCTTTATTGTACTGTGAAAACTTCCTTTCTGCAAAATTCCTTGGTTGTACGCCAACGGGAAGTACTCCATAGGTTTTATGAATGAGTTTACGAGTATTAAAATATGTGACATAAATGATCGTATCTTTTGATTTCAATGACTTAGACGATTCAATTTTTTCTTTACCAAGAGACAATATGTGTTAGTATGTGACATAAATTTCATCTTGATATGTATAACCGTTCCTGAGAACAAGAGTTTTTAACTGTCGGACAGAGAGACAGACGGACAAAAAAGTGAACCTATAACGGTTCAGTTTTTACCGATTTATGTACGGATCCGTAAAAATAAAAAACCCTAATTCGATAAAGGCTGAAATACTCGCTTTAAGAGGAGAAAACTGTGGTAGCTCTATAAACATGAATTTGTGAAGAAAAGTGATCACCATGTCTAAATTTTTCTACTATACGAGCATAAGTCTGAAAACGAGCAGAGGTGATGATATGCGGAGCAGTGATATTTTATTTCCCTGCCCGTGCTCATTACCGAATATAAGATTACGTTATATGTTAACAAAAAGAATAAATTATTGGTTACTAGGTTAGAAAATATGCAGAAAAAAATTTGCACTTAATTCGAGCAATCCGCGTATCAGTCGAATTGTGGTCCGATGCAATTTTAAATTTTGCCGAGGGCCAGAATTCAGTGCGCCATGTTTGCCGTTGTTCCGAAAGGCGAGAGGGAAAACACTCGAGAGAACAACGAAGACGATGACACGGAAAGATGTATCGTGGAGAGGCGCTAAAGTGATTTATCAATCTTGTGGAAGGTTGGCGTATAGACAGATTTCCCGCGAAACTAAAAGATAAGACGCAGATTAAGAGCACCCACGC
Organism: Schistocerca nitens; assembly: GCF_023898315.1. Lineage (NCBI taxonomy): Eukaryota > Metazoa > Arthropoda > Insecta > Orthoptera > Acrididae > Schistocerca > Schistocerca nitens. The sequence goes on along the minus strand of NC_064614.1, from coordinate 1,186,564,568 downwards.
TGTCGCAGGAATGTACTTGTCTCTGACACTGAAGTGAATGACATTCAAAACAGTGGATCAGTAAACATACTGTTGGGATCAGAAATATATGTATTAAAATTCTCGTGATAGTCGCCCCGAGCGGCTATGAGTGTTCGGCGTAGTTGGTGCTAAGAAAAGTATTTTAATGACGCGTGCTCCGAAACCTGACGAATCTGACGTCACAGGAGAGAAAAAGTTTGCACATAGAGATAGGCTTGCTGGTGACCCTTCAATCTCAGTGGAGGAATAGCGTGAAGTAGTATTTTATTTAATATTACACACTACTTTGTACGAGGCAGAACCACAACCGCAAGCAGACATGTGAAATAATATCCGCTTGGCTTCTCCGGCAAATAATTTATTTATGGTTTCGTAGACTAGAAGCCACGTAATCGGGTTAGACATGATGACTCGTGATATTACGGGGGGAACGACAGAGTAATGGACGAAAATATTGCTCAAATTCAGGATCTTTTTTCTCCGCATTGGAATGAAGTAGACAAATGGCGTGTGGTGCAATGATAAAGCATACATCGAAGTTTTTATTGGAATTTTTTTATTGAATGATATTAATATCTTCACTGTGTAATTGGGATTTTCCCGAGGCAGTTCTGTAAGGAGGTAGACCGATGGTTGTCGCCGTAACTCTGGTTGTGGTTATCTGAAACATGAAATTTACGGATCACCCAGATCCTTACAGACCTAATTTTAGTTCAACGTATGAATCTGAAAAAAAACGAAATTATAGGTGTTTGAAAAAATGAACCCTTTTTCTTTGGTCGACAAAATACTAAATATCAACATTAAAAATCGGCTGCGATAAACTGAAGAACGATTTGCTTCAAGGAAGACCAAAAATCATTAAAATCGGATGAAAATTCTAGCGTGGGCGACATGTCGAAAAATACGGTTTTCAGGAAAACGCGTTTAATGTTTGACAAATATTTATCATATAAAACATAGGTACGAAGCTTGAAACATACGGGATATCATCGACACCTGGTCCATAATATGTCACCCCGGCTAGCGGATGCCCACTTTCTTCTACTTTGACCTGATAAGCCCTCATTTTCATCTTCAAAGCCCTTTGCGTCACTGAGCACATCGCCCCTGACGTCTCTATCTTCACAGAATCGGCGCATTTCATCGCCGATTTTGATTTGAAGGGCATTTATCACGTGCATTAACGCAGAATAGCGTTCATTGAATAGACATACGGCGAAATTTGAAGCAATATTGACAATTTGAATGGTATTTCTGGATCGTATCTCCGTATGAGACTATTGAAACATTTGTCCACATTTGAGGTAAAACCGCGCAGACAATGTTACAGCAAATCAGATTTACTCAGTATAAATGCGGGCAGTGAGCGCGGAACCGGTTCTCTAACGCTGAGGCATGCCGTGCATGCTCGGCTTCATACGCTCACAGAATTGTTACTTTTCGGAGTTCGCACATAATATTTTGAGGAATTATTCTTCAATGTATATACATTCGAATTCCGTAATAAAAAAATTCGAATTTACTCGACGGGGTCCACGGTTCCTAAAGCGTGTCCTGAGTCCGGAACGGGCGACAGTAGGCTGAAGATAACCGTGACAGGGGTACAATTCATCCACAGTGCTATAAATACAGCAGGCAGCAGTGCATGGAGATGTAGGCGGGCACTCTGGGTGGAATGAGCCCCTGTATGGGATGCTTCACCTCTTATGTTCTGCCTACCGTCGTCCGTTCCGGATTCATGGCACCCTTGAGCGACCATGGACCCATACTTTCCGCTTACCTGACGGTCCACTAATTGCGTCATTTATTCATAGACAAGGAATGTTCACTGTTAAATATGCGATGCATTTCGGTTCAAATGGTTCAAATGGCTCTGAGCACTATGGGACTTAACATCTATGGTCATCAGTCCCCTAGAACTTAGAACTACTTAAACCTAACTAACCTAAGGACATCACACAACACCCAGCCATCACGAGGCAGAGAAAATCCATGACCCCGCCGGGAATCGAACCCGGGAACCCGGGCGTGGGAAGCGAGAACGCTACCGCACGACCACGAGATGCGGGCGATGCATTTCGGACCGTGTGGATCCATCATCAGGTGTCTTAACATACGATATACTTTTGCTCTTGAATGGGGTGAAATGCTTATTCCTGTCATGAAAAGGTCTGATGTTAGGTTACGAATTTCGTAAGACAAATGTGTTATTCATTCATTTCTTCAACCTTTTCATGCGTATCACTTCAGTCAAGTGGCACATTTGCACACACATGTTTGTAAACACCCCACAGATATTGTTGAACAACAAATGGCCACACTGTGAAAGAAGAGAAAGTATTTGCCAGTATCCCATAACTGGGCGCTATATCACAAACAGTAGCTAATCTTTAGCAAATAATAACTTAGGAAACTTACTCACTCATAGCATAAAAACAGGTGCACAAAAATTCAACAACAGTGGAGTGTACAAAGTATCACGTCTCATTTGCCCTGCCTACCATGTAGGCAAACAGGCTGAAACTTCACCACCCCCCTTCAAGAACACATGAATGCTCTCAGTCTCGATCACTTCGGAAAATCAGTTACTCCACAATACACATACGTTGTAAACGAAACGTATCATCAACAGTCTAGAAAACATTGGTAGTAGTACATAATGAAGCCAATGGTAAGATCCTAAATCTGTTAGAACAACTTCAGAGATACCTCCATAAAATCAAAAAACCAGAATCTATCTTAAATGAACAAACAGATTTCGCAAGCCACAGTTATTTCAGTAATTTTAAGGATCTATTCTATAGTTAGCCCCTGCATATGTCAATTGTTTAATATTTAGATCACTGGCACTACGAATAAATTCATTTTTGATCACACCATGTATAATGACATCTGTATGTAAATGTGCCTCTTGAGTGAAATGACATGCAAGAACAGGATGAAGAAAAGAATGTATGAAGGTATTAAAAAGTTAAAAACGCTTTTCTTGGATTATGTGGTAAGCTTACACCCTTCATTTCTTCCACCTTTTCGCAAGTATTTACCGTCTTTCACTTACGAAATTCATAACCTAACATCAAACGTTATCGTGAAAGGAATATGTTCTTTGCCTTATTCAAGAGCAAAAACAAATATATTAAGACAAATTAAATCTGATGAATGAGCAATTAGGTTCGGAATGCATCGTGTATTTAATATAACAAGAAAATTTGTGACTGAAGTCGTTTTTTAATTCATACCTCCAGTGCATTGAATACAGTCACGTTTGAAGTTGCAAAATATGGATAAAATTAAAAGGAACGTTCGTCCCGTCCATGTTGCTACTTTAATGTGATGGTTCACAATATTTAACTTGATGATGTGGCTTCTAGGGTACGCAACTTGTCGATAAATAAATTACTTACAAGAGCAGCTAAGCGGTTCTTATTCAAGACGTTTACTTGTTTTGGACTACTGAAGTATGTACAATCACACAGGAACCGACTTTGATTGGTGAACAAAAGTTTTATTTCGAATGATGTCAAGAAGTGCAGACGTGGTTAGATCACGCGAATAAATCTTGTAGCGTTCCATTGTGTCATTGACCTCCACTGTAATAGTAAATAGGGCTTCGCTAACTAGCCTCCAGAAGATATTCTAACTGTTGTTCTAAACTGTCGCAGATGACATTACTGCCGTGACTGTGGTAGTCAGCGTCGTATGAGTGAGGAAACTTTTGATAAACGGCGCCTGGCAGTTTTTCAATATTCTGGAATTTGTGAACAGTCCCTCATGGCACAATATTTGTACAGGCGTCGTTAAATGTGTGTACTGCTCGCCTGGGTGTTTTATCGCCCACTGCTGTTGAATCAAGGCAGGTGAGTTTTACAGCTTGCAACATCGCGTAACGCACCGACAGCCCGAATCAAACAGGTGGGTGTGAGTCAGTGCACTATTGTTCTTAATACGTATAGTTCAGCTGACCAACACTGCACAGATCTCTTTTTCGTAGAGACGTTGTGTTTTTTGGTTTTCAGTTAATTGGTAGGAACCGTAACAAAATTAAGAGACAGGTGAATAAGCTACAATCAGCTGACTTTTCACATCCACACTCAATAACGAAAGCATCCATTCCGGAAAACTTGGTTGTGAGGATATGACAGCTCCTTGCGAATTGCGAATGAGAAATGGCTGATGTGTTGTAGCAGAGTTTATCACTCAATGGGTCTATCGTTTTGAGTACCTATGGTTTCTTATTGAAACCGCCATTTTATTAATTTTTTTTAAAGCACCAGTGCATTTCGCATGAAACCACCAAGCTATTTCAAAACAGAGACATCTGACAGTATGTTGAGGTACTTCTACTATTTTAGTATACTGTAGCAGTCAGCAGTCGGAGCGGAAATTGTGCTATGTGATTATGGGAGATCGTGACATGTGATTTGGTTAATATAGTGAGCATATTGAGGCAATCATTGACAGTGAAAGTAAGTACTAAATGCAACAAGTTTACTGTTACCAGTCACTGTTTATTTATCTCCACGACGCGTTTCAAACGTTTAAACCTCCACCGTCAGGTGGATTTACATTTGTTACTGTAACATTTGTGTATGTGTTGTGTTATGATTTGTTTACAAAATATGAGAGTATACATGTGATGTGTTGCAACAGAAGCTGTGACCAATGGAGGCACTACTGATATACGTTTAATTTTTGTCAAAAGAAACCCAAAACCATGTTTGTAAATAGTTTTTTGTTTCTCCACAAGACAGTGGCACACGTTCCTCCAAAAAATCGTAACGCAACGCACATACACATATGTCATACTAACAAATGTAAATCCACCTGATGATGGAGGTTTAAGCCTTTGAAGCGGGTCGTGGGGATAAAAGTAAACTTTTTTTTTTTTTTCATTTAGTGTCTATAAGAGTCACGGTAAAGCCTATCTAAAATTTTCGCATTTAAAGAAAGTAAGTATATCTAAAGTTAGTGTAACGTAAATTTGAGTTTGTACTGCTGCTGGTATGAGTGCTGTTGAAATAAAACCACTAGAGCAAGATGTACTTTAGACATCCAGTCATCAAATTTTAGTCCCATTTTTACTTGTTATTTATCACTATAATTTGTTTTAAGCACCATGAGTTAATAGAAGTTTCGAGAAGTGGGATTGTGTCTCGGGAAAATCGAAACTCCTTCCAAATATATCTCATGAGATGATGAATAGTAGAAATCTGTATGCGAAATCACAACTTAAAACAACTGATTGTTTTCCTCTTACAAATATCTGATTGTGTTAGTTGCTTAATACGATGCCAAAGTTCAACTTCGTGATTTTTTTTATACTGTTGGGACTCGAAGAGATAAATGTGCTTCTCGTGCAGGCCGTGAAGGCCCAAGGGTTGTCTACCGGCAGTCGTGTCACCCTTTGCCTTGCTGCGTGATGCGGATGCGGTATGGAAGTGGCTGTGGTCAGCACACCGCTCTCCAGCCACTTTGCAGACTTTTCAGAGCGTGAGGCAGCTTCTGCTGGGTCAAGTAGCTCCTCAGTTGGTATCACAAGGTTGAGTTCATCTCGTATGGGGAATCTAACCGGGTTCTTCTTTAACGTTAAAAATTTGTTCTTGGTGTGAGGCGTCTTAAATGAAATTTTTGGTCCTGGTTTCGAAAGCATCTGTGTAATATACAGTTCTACGACTGCCGTTAAAAGGCGCAGAAAGTAAACACTGCTCTTGAGTCTCACGAACTGCAGAGCCTTGGTTGGAACGATGGCGTGTTAAAGTAAACGTCGACAAGTGCGAGGCTATTCTGTTCACACGCAAACTGAAACACCTGCACAAACACAAAAACTGCAGACAAATAACACTACACATACGCCCAATACGTTTTTAAAAGAAAGAAGAAAGTCAGGTACCTCAGTATCTGGCTGGACCAGAAACTTACATGGGGAGACCCCACTGAATACGTAATCAGTTGAGCAATCCTGAGGCTCAGTCAGCTTCACCGCATCCTCAACAGGCAAACCACACTGAATAGCAGGCTGTCGTGGTCCACCACTGGTGACGTATACAGCTCCAGTTTGGGTATACGCATCTCCAAGACGCCTGCGACTCTTGCAGGTCATACAGAACAAAGTTCTACGTATCATAAGCAACGCTCCACGATACACACGCACGGTGGAACTTCACAGATAATACTACCTTGAGACTCTCACGGAGGTATTCAGAAAACTTGCCACACGACTGTACAAGAAAGCGAGACAGTCGAACAATCCTTGCACCATTAACCTGCTTAACTACGATCACAACCAGAGGCGGAAACACAACCGCCCAAAAACATTACTACTTAGGGATAGTTAACCAACTATGAATAACACTAACACACAAACGTGACAAATACTGGTGAACTCCTGGCACCTCCAGGTGTACACTAACCGACCAACTGGCAAAGCAGGGAAGCCGTATTCCACACAAAACGCAAACAGACCCATCCAACACCCATACACAGTGATCGATTTATGACCAATCGACCACTTGTGTGACAATCTTGGCACGTTACAGGTACAGCCGCTGCAGCTGGCCCAGGAGACTTTGCAGGTGCCATGCGCAGCGTTACCCCTCCTCAAAAGGACTGACACTCTTCATGACGCTCTATGGTAACGGTACCGAGCATAGCACGATACCCAAAACTAACAACCACATTACCCTAGTATGATCTGTCACAGATAGCAATAAACCGCTACTGCTCTTTCTACCTTATCATACTGTCGCAGACAATATAGGGGAGGGAAAGGATCCACTATGGCACAACTAACACATTAGTAAGTTGCTGAGAAAGCAGGGAATTTTGCACAGTCGTTTCAAACGTAGTCACTGCCCCGCTGACAAACAGAAATCATGCGTTATGAAAACAGCCGTCAAAAAGTCAATAAGAGATTCATTTAACGAATTTGAAACCAATATTTTATCTGTATATTCTAAAAATAACCGCAAAACGTAAAATCTATGAACGCTACAAATAATTCGTGCTGACAGTACAGGTAATCTAACGGGTGATGATAAACAGAAGGCCGAAATTCTAAACCTAGCTTTCAAAAACTCGTTTACGGTAGAAGACTGCAGCACCATTCCCCTTTTCAAGTGTCGAACAAACGCAAGGATGGATGACATAGTGTTTAGCGTGTCTGGGACTGTTAAACAGGAAAGCAACCGGCCGAGACGTTATCCCCGTAAGATTATATGTTGACTATACTACAAATATAGCACCATTCTTATCCAAAATCTAACAGAAATCATTCGAACAGCGGAAAGTTCCACGGGATTGGAACAAGGCCCAGGTCATAGCAATCTATAAAAAAGGGGAGAAAATCGGATGCTCATAATTACCGGCCAATTTCACTCACATCTATTTGTTGTAGAATCATGGAACATATTTTGTTTTCAGACATAATGACCTTTCTAGACTCTGAGACGCTCATCTGCAGAAACCAGCACCGTTTTAGGAAACAGCGATCATGCGAGACACAGCTGGCCCTCTTTGTGCATGATATGCAACAGGCTCTAGATACCGGCTCCCATGTTGATGCCATATTTCTAGACTTTCGAAAGGCGTTCGACACACTTCCGCACTGTCGCTTGCTCCAAAAAGTGCGCGCTTACTGTCTATCCGATGACATATGCGGGTTCGATAGAAAGTTATCTAACAGACAGAGAGCGGTATGTCGTCCTGAATGGGGTGAGTTAAACAGAAACAAGCGTAACTTAGGTGTGCTCTAGGGCAGCGTAATAGGTCCGCTGTTTTTCACGATTTACATGAACGATCAGGTTGGTGGTACTGACAGCGGCATTACACTGTTTGCCGATGATGATGCTGTCTACAAGGAAGTAGTATCATGCGAAAGTTATGAACAAATCAATGAGGATTTGCAGAAAATAAATGCATTGTGTAATGACTGGCAGTTATCTCTCAATATTAGTAAGTGTAACCTTGTGCCTAGAACAAGGCGAAAATCCCCATTAATGTGCGAGTACTAAATAAATGCCCAGTGTTTTGAAGCGGTAACATGCGTCAAGTATCTGGGAGTGACTATTCGAAATGATCTCAAATGGAATGATCAGATTACAAAAGTAACGGGCAAGGCGAACTCTAGATTGCGGTTCATTGGTAGAATCCTGAAGCGATGCAGTCCTTCAACAAAGGAAATTACTTATAATACGTTAGTTCGCCAAGTCATAGAGTATTGTGAGTCTGTATGGGACCCTTACCAGTTGGGTCTGATTCAAGAGATTGAGAAGGTCCAAAGAAGAGTGGCAAGATTCGTGGCTGGTACATTTAGCCATCGCGAGAGCGTTACAAATCTCATAGAAAGTTTGAAGTGGGACACACTTGCAGACAGATGACGCGCTAAACGGAAGGGGCCTCAGACTAAATTCCGAAATCCGATCTTCACCGAGGATGTAGAGCGTATATTATTACCACCAACTTTCAAATCGCGCAATGATCACCATTCAAAGATAAGGGAAGTCAGAGCTCGTACTGAGTCGTTTTTCCCCCGGCCGATCCGCGAGTGAAACAGAGGGGGCGGGAGGGGGGGGGGGTGGCAGGGGAATATGGTGCGAATCGTGCCCTCCGCCACACACCGCTTGGTGGCTAGCGGAGTATATATGTAGACGTAGATGTAGAAGTTTGTCTTTCCTTAGCGCTTACCATGGCACTTTTTGTCGCTCTGCTCTTGAAACCGCTACCCGTCGTTCGCTTTCCGTCCACTATCTATCTCCGCGATGCGACAGTGTTAGTGGGTAATACGATCCAGATGTACGAACAACATGACGGACTAACATCCCGTGAAGTAAGTAGCAAATGCGGAGGTGACGTAGACCTTTTGTGATGGTCACTACGTCGGTGTGGACGAGGAAGGGCTCCACGCTTGCGGGGGGGGGGGGGGCATATTGAGTCTATTCATTTATTTTCACTTAGCTTTTAACATTTTTATATCTTTTTCTTCTACTCTTCAAATTTGTAAGTACTTGTCTGTTGCGATGTCAACTGCTCCTTGGCCTTCCTTTCCTCCCTTCAAGTTATCATAGAGCAACCGACAACCTACTCATTGCATTAAAGTGTTTCTTAGTTCTGCGTTTATGGACTACGTTTCGGGTTTAAAGTTCAATGATTGTCGTCAGTCCTAATTCTGCCTAATCTACATCACTTTAAAGTCAGTACCGCCATTAGACTGTTTTTTAATTTATTTATTTTTTTCTATTTGCAGTGTTACACTTACACGATCATGATTTCGGCTTAAAATGCCATTATCAAGTGTTTGAATGTTATACAGTGTCTAAGATGGCATACTGTCGTATTTAAAATACACTGTTAGACACATTGTCTAAGGGTCAATATAGACAATGTGTCTAATAATGTATTTTAAATACGACAGTATGCCATCTTAGGCACTGTATAACATTAAAACACTTGATAATGACATTTTAAACCGAAATCATGATCGTGTAAATGTAACACTGTAAATAAAAAAAAATAGTCTAATGGCGTTACTGACTTTAAAGAAATATATTATGACTGTGGCCCCACATTATGAAAAAATTATTAATCTTTATCACTTTTTCCATTCTGAGAAATTTCTATTCCGCTACGTGATTCGATATTTACCAGATTTTAATTCTGTGTCTTTCATGTTACGATTTTCCCGCATGTACACTATGTATTCTTCCAAACAATTTTGTGTTACAGTGTGTTACCCAGTCTCGAATTAAGAAGATACTGTGTCTTCGGCTTGCTCCTGTTATCTAAATCACGCTTGGACAACGAGCGGCACATGGGCCACATCCGACCCGCGGTTGGTTTCAATCTGCGCTACGGGGGAAAATTCCGGGTGAATATAAAATGAAGGTACTCTCAAAATCGCAAGTTTTCAAGTATAATTTGTTGGCATGCCATTTCGTGGAAGGGATGCCATTCATGTCGGTGGGCTACCCCGTGAACGTTAACCTCGCCGAGGTCATAATCTAGTCACGGACGCTATAGATTTGGTTTAATGACCTAGGAGCACTGCTGTCTCGTCACGTGGCGAGGTGACCTGATAGCTTAAGTAAGTATGTGAATCATGCCTGTGGTTCACCAAAGGTTGCTCATGCCGGATCTAAATGTTAACATACAGTCTGTTAAGCAAGAGCGTGTACGGGATTTAGCGGGTATTATACGACGATCCGTCGCGAGAGCCATCTAGTGGTAGAACGGGTGAAACAACGAAAATAAGCAGACACATTATCCGCGCGCCAGAATAGACAGGAAGAAGCACGATCAACCTGATATTTTCTATGTTAAAAAATGACGAAACTCCTCCAGCTGTATTAAGGTGTTGGTTTTATTGGCAATTAATTTTGATGTTGTTATATGATCTCCAGGCCCTAAATACAACATACCATACGTAAACAACCAATGCAACAACAGTCATTTATGAGTTACTATGCAAAACAATTCTATCATAACCATATTACATAATGGATAATTTTAATGAAACTAATTATATTTTTGGTCATTTCCGTTAAAATGCCATACCTCTGGACATTAGCCACTTACATGGTACCACTAAATACAAATGAAGCTGTATATGCACAATCGTTATATTATAGATTCATATCAGGTATTAAAACATGGGAGTATATAAAAGCTTAAGCGACAAGCCGTTATGGTTCAAATGGCTCGGAGCACTATGGGAATTAACTTCTGAGGTCATCAGTCCCCTAGAACTTAGTACTACTTAAACCTAACTAACCTAAGGACATCACACACACCCATGCCCGAGGCAGGATTCGAACCTGCAACCGTAGCGGTCGCGCGGTTCCAGATCGCTCGGCCACGTCGGCCGGCGACAAGCCGTTATTATAATGGATAATAATGGAGGCGTGGAACATTGTAATTTTTTTAAAATAATGAACTATAAAAAGGAGAACATACTCATTGCCAATCAGACATATGTTAGGTAAACTTCATTGTTTACTAGTAGTGAACGGTGGGCAAGGTAGACTAGAGTTACGCTTGCAAAATTCTGTACTGTCGTATACTAAAGTAACAGTCGCATAACTTACTTAGGCAACTTCGTTTCTAACACCACGAAAGCAATGGTAAGGGACCGAAAAAAATTGGTGTGAAACCCAGTTGATACAAGATAGTCAATAGTGTAAAATACATGCTAATCAGTTTAAAAAGAAACTATTCATTCCAATAAAAGTATAAGTTAACACGTTGCTGAAATAATTTCCATTTCGGTGTATCATCGACCAGGGTCTAAAATAATAAATTCCAGTAAGTTTGCATGGTCAAAAATACGATCAGGTACATGGCAATGCTCTAAATAGAAGCAATCTAGGTAATGTCAGTTGAAATAAACGGTCATATATGTAACCTATTTATTGTTCTTCTAACAAATACACACAAACACACAACTCAGTAACATACACGATGTGTAACTCTTGTATTAAGTATGTGATCTCGTCGAGTTTCACTTTTCTATCCGTCAACTGATGGAAAAAAGTTGGGAGTATAACAAAAGGGTGATAACGGTTTTTATAGACATATAAAAGGCATATGACTGGGAAGAAATGAAGAAGATTGATATAGAAGATGGATACATTAATGTAATAAAAACAGGGTACAGAGGACACAATTGTAGAATTAGAACAACATTGGGAAACTCTGAATACTTCGAAATAAAACAAGGCCCTAAACAAGGAAGTATTCTATTTCCTGGACTTTTTAATGTTGTGATGGAGGGAATGAATAGGGCAGTTAAAGATATAGTAAAACAAAAAGACAAAAAGATGATTTTTGCAGATGATATGGTAATATGGGGCGATAAAGAGGTAGATGTACAGTTACAACTTGATGCATGGAAGGAAATAATGAAAAGGTATGGATTAAAAATAAATAAAGATAAGAGTGAACAAAGGGATCAATGGAAATATTACTTTGAATGGAGAACCCCTCAAAGTGGTAGACAGTTTCACTTACTTAGGGAGTGAAATATCTAGTGATGGATTAATTGGAGGTTGCAGAAGGAACCAATTTCTACCAAACAATAAAATATCTGATTTGGAATAAGGAAGTTTCAGAAAAAAGCAAAACCCCATTCTGTATAAGAGTTATTACTTCCCTGTTGTCACCTATGGAGGAGAAACATGGACAGTGACAGAAAGGGACTGCAGCTGACTGCAAGCAGGGTGAAGCGAAGTTCGCGCACTCGGGCTTTGCAGCGCGACTCCTCACATGCCAGCGATCAAAAAATGTCTCTCACAAAATTTCGTCCGGGGAATACATTCAGCAGAGAAAGGAAGTTAAAGAGTGGCACTCTGACAACACTATAACCAAGTGCACAGTAACTACCTCTGCCAACAGAAAGTACTAGCGCTGTCCGGTTGGTACAGTGGACAGTGTTTCGGTTTAGCATGCAGGAGGTCGAGGGTTCCTTCCTCATTTTTGTATTATATTGTCTAGGATACAAGCATTACTTAGTGGAAAGTGCCAACTACTCATAATTTTTTTTGAATGATTTCCTATACTATGTGCTCTATAAAATTTGTATTGTTTACTCACACTTTCCTCTCTACTTCTCTTATATAATATGACATAATTTTTTTTCTTTCTTCTTCAATGTATGTATAATCTGTAGCACATGTAAAAAAAGATTTCTTCCACTTCTGCTCCATCTATCATGTTGATGTTTTCCCTCATACTGTCCCACCTAACAGTGCAAGCTAGAGGAAGAGATCAAACCAGAATACACAATGTGAATGTGGCATCACAAGTGCATGAATACAGAAATTTGAACTCAAAATCAATGTGTAGATGCTAAGTATAAATTACTATGCCTGTCCTGCAATGCTTTACCCAAACAAAAAAGACGACAAATGGCCATGTAAAAGGGCTCAAGGACAACTATAAGAGAAAAACGAAAAGAATATTCAAACGAAAACCTATAAAATGAAAGTAATGTTAACCAACTCTAGAAATAGGTTAATAGAATGAAATGTTTCTTTATTTAAATGTATCGTTGGTCAATATATTTAAATAAAGCATATGTTTTTTATTTGGTAAATGTAGTTTCGGTGGTATGGTATGTGGCATCTTAATCGTCAACAGCGATTGCAGCGGTTCCTCTGGAAAACATTTACACTTACATACTACAATCGTAGAAATTGAAGATTGGTCAGCTTTGAAAGAAGCCCTTTCCACGTCGTGGGCTCGAATTTATTCGCACCACTTCATCTTCTAGATGCGAAACCTGTTTCCTCTAGTGGTGACATTGATTAGTACTGTTATTCTTGCCTCGTTCAGGTCCATTACATTTCGGAAGGGCCTTACTTTACCAGTAGGACTAGCAACGTGCTTTGCAAATAATGTCCAAACTCCGTTACTATTTCTATGTGTTATCACCATGGTCCCATTAATTGTTTCAACTGTTTATTTCTTATTTGTCTAGCCACGTACCTGTTATTTTCAGGAATACAAAATGTTGTGAATTTAGGATACATGCGACATAAGGAGCGGTATATATTACAGTATGAAATGCCAGGATGAAATTAGCAAATAAAAAGAAAAAAATTCGCCCTAACCCAGCGTTGAATCCTCAACCTCCTGCATGCTGACCCAAAACTATCCACTACTCCAACTGCACAGCAGAAGTATACTGTCCTGTCAGAGGTTGTTACCCCTTCATGTGATAACAGTGTGGCCAGATTGCCACTCTTTAACGTCCTTTTTCTGCCAGTTTTACTCGCTAGACGAAATTTTGTGAGAGAAATTTTTTTATCGCTGGTATATGAGGAGTCGCACTGTGAAGCCCGAGTGCGTGAATTTCGCTTCACCCTGTATATATTTACCATGATGTAAGTATTCACCGGCTCCTCAATAGAGGGCACCACGTGACTGACTTCAGTTTCTCTTCCTGTTCAACCAAGTAAGTAACGCCTTTAGTCCACGCTAGACTGCTCTACATCAACATTGTCTGCTAAGTCACCGTGCGGTGCTTATTTTTGGACTTACGGTACGGTGTCAACCATCTTATTCTTGGCCCAGATTCTGCTGCTCTGTAATTTTTAGCACTGAAGTTGACTGTGTAGCAGTTCAAATCTGCATCTGTTGCAATAAAACGACGGATATCGCGATCGATTGCCGTTCTTTTCTCCACTGTCTTCTTTACGTTTATTTCTAATTCATAAATGTGTCAGAAGCAGAATTAGAGCAGTTATGCAGCCTGTTTTATAGTAGCCTAACGAAAGAATTTGGAGTTTGTATCCTCTGTTTATATACTGTACTTAGAAATTAATGTAGTTAGAACGGCTGTACGGGGCCGGCCGAAGTGGCCGAGCGGTTCTAGCCGCTACAGTCTGGAACCGCGCGACCGCTACGGTCGCAGGTTCGAGTCCTGCCTCGGGCATGGATGTGTGTGATGTCCTTAGGTTAGTTAGGTTTAAGTAGTTCTAAGTTCTAGGGGACTGATGACCTCAGCAGTTAAGTCCCATAATGCTCAGAGCCATTTTTTTTTTGATTGTCCGAGTGCTGCCTGCTCATGTCCTAGTCTGTCTGTACTTGCAGCGCACAGTGTTTCATCCGGTATGAGGGTGTGGCTCGTCCTAATTTCCACACAGCGGCCGAGCCGCCATATCCTCCGGTACCAGTGCTCACGAGGATATTGCTGTGCCTCAGGAGCGCGCACAAAGGTCGGCGCAGGCGTGGTGCTGATCACATTAGCCCGGCTGCCGCTCTGCACACCTGTCCAGCCAATCTCGCCCCAGTGCTACAAACTCTCCGTTCTTTCCGTTATCGCGAAACTACGACACTGCACTGCGCAACACAACTACGAGGGCAGTTCAATAAGTAATGCAACACATTTTTTTTCTCGGCCAATTTTGGTTGAAAAAACCGGAAATTTCTTGTGGAATATTCTCAAAAATTCCCGCTTCGTCTCGTATAGTTTCATTGACTTCCGACAGGTGGCAGCGCTGTACGGAGCTGTTAAAATGGCGTCTGTAACGGATGTGCGTTGCAAACAACGGGCAGTGATCGAGTTTCTTTTGGCGGAAAACCAGGGCATCTCAGATATTCATAGGCGCTTGCAGAATGTCTACGGTGATCTGGCAGTGGACAAAAGCACGGTGAGTCGTTGGGCAAAGCGTGTGTCATCATCGCCGCAAGGTCAAGCAAGACTGTCTGATCTCCCGCGTGCGGGCCGGCCGTGCACAGCTGTGACTCCTGCAATGGCGGAGCGTGCGAACACACTCGTTCGAGATGATCGACGGATCACCATCAAACAACTCAGTGCTCAACTTGACATCTCTGTTGGTAGTGCTGTCACAATTGTTCACCAGTTGGGATATTCAAAGGTTTGTTCCCGCTGGGTCCCTCGTTGTCTAACCGAACACCATAAAGAGCAAAGGAGAACCATCTGTGCGGAATTGCTTGCTCGTCATGTGGCTGAGGGTGACAATTTCTTGTCAAAGATTGTTACAGGCGATGAAACATGGGTTCATCACTTCGAACCTGAAACAAAACGGCAATCAATGGAGTGGCGCCACACCCACTCCCCTATCAAGAAATAGTTTAAAGCCATACCCTCAGCCGGTGAAGTCATGGTTACAGTCTTCTGGGACGCTGAAGGGGTTATTCTGTTCGATGTCCTTCCCCATGGTCAAACGATCAACTCTGAAGTATATTATGCTACTCTTCAGAAATTGAAGAAACGACTTCAGCGTATTCGTAGGCACAAAAATCAGAACGAACTTCTCCTTCTTCATGACAACGCAAGACCTCACACAAGTCTTCGCACCCGAGAGGAGCTCACAAAACTTCAGTGGACTGTTCTTCCTCATGCACCCTACAGCCCCGATCTCGCACCGTCGGATTTCCATATGTTTGGCCCAATGAAGGACGCAATCCGTGGGACGCACTACGCGGATGATGAAGAAGTTATTGATGCAGTACGACGTTGGCTCCGACATCGACCAGTGGAATGGTACCGTGCAGGCATACAGGCCCTCATTTCAAGGTGGCGCAAGGCCGTAGCATTGAATGGAGTTTACGTTGAAAAATAGTGTTCTGTAGCTAAAAGATTGGGGAATAACCTGGTGTATTTCAATGCTTAATAAAACAACCCCTGTTTCAGAAAAAAAAAAGTGTTGCATTACTTATTGAACTGCCCTCTTAAATTGCCTCCCACTGCGACGTATCGCTCGAACGCTCGCTACAACGCTCGCTACAACGCTCCTCTGTAATTGTTCAAAAGGTACGTCAACTTCGGGCTCAGCGACGCTTCAGACAGCAAGGTGTCGACACGCGTGGAAAAACAAAAAGAAAGAAGCCGCAGCTCAGAAGTCCTCCCGCGCGCGGAATAAGAAAATATGTTACACGGACATGGGCCTAGAAACTCTTTATTTCATATTACAGCCCAGTTTATACAACTTTTCAACGCATTAATCTTGGGAAACATACAGGAAATGCCGTATCAGTTTTATGTGAAACACTTTAGTGCGAATTTTCAACAGCCTGTATATGCTGATTATGAAAATTTACTACACTACTGGCCAGTAAAATTGCTACACCACGAAGATGACGTGCTACAGACGCGAAATTTAACCGACAGGAAGAAGATGCTGTGATATGCGAATGATTAGCTTCTCAGAGCGTTCACACAAGGTTGGCGCCTACAACGTGCTGAGATGAGGAAAGTTTCCAACCGATTTCTCATATACAAACAGCAATTGACCGGTGTTGCCCGGTGAAACGTGGTTGTGATGCCTCGTGTAAGGAGGAGAAATGCGTACCATCACGTTTCCGACTTTGATAAACGGATTGTAGCCTATCGCGATTGCGGCTTATCGTATCGCGACATTGCTGCTTGCGTTGGTCGAGATACAATGACTGTTAGTAGAATATTGAATCGGTGGGTTCAGGAGGGTAATACGGAACGCCGTGCTGGATCCCAACGACCTCGCATCACTAGCAGTCGAGATGACAGGCATCGTATCCGCATGGCTGTAACGGATCGTGCAGAAATGTCTCGATCACTGAGTCAACAGATGGGGACGTTTGCAAGACAACAACTATCTGCACGAACAGTTCGACGACGTTTGCAGCAGCATGGACTATCAGCTCGGAGACCATGGCTGCGGTTACCCTTGTCGCTGCATGAGAGACAGGGTCACCTGCGATGGTGTACTGAACGACGAATATGGGTGCACGAATGGCAAAACGTCATTTTTTTCGGGGCGTATCACCCAGCGTGATGGTATGGTATGCCATTGGTTACAGGTCTCGATCACCTCTTATTCGCATTGACGTCACTTTGAACAGTGGACGTTACATTTTAGATGTGTTACGACCTTTGGCTCTATCCTTCATTCGATTCCTGCAAAACCTCCATTTCAGCCGGATAATGCACAACCGCATGTTGCAGGTCCTGTACGGGCCTTTCTGGGTACAGAAAATGTTCGCCCTGCTGCCCTGGCCAGCACATTCTTCAGATCTCTCACCAATTGAAAACGTCTGGTCAATGGCGGCCGAGCAACTGGCTCGTCACAATACGCCAGTCACTTTCCTTGATGAACTGCATGGGCAGCTGTACCTGTACACGCCATCCAAGCTCTGTTTGACTCAATGCCCAGGCGTATCAAGGCCGTTATTACGGCCAGAGGTGGTTGTTATGGTTACTGATTTCTCAGGATTTATGCACCCAAATTGCGTGAAAATGCAATCACATGTCAGTTCTAGTATAATATATTTGTCCAATGAATACCCGTTTATCATCTGCATTTCTTCTTGCTGTAGCAATTTTAATGGCCACTAGTGTAGTAACGTCATTTATACACGTAGGTACATGGTAAGTGCTGGTGATATCCTAGATGCGGCTGATACACAATTAACTGAGGCCAGCGGAGGGCACCAAAGCTAGGGTACACGAGTAACCAGTATCGCAAATTTAATAGTTAAAATGCAGTATGAGTAGTAATTAATTAAAATTACTTCATGTGGCAAAATGAGTGTCTGACAGTGAAACATGTACTGACATACAATACATTGAATTAGATCCATACTTAAGATCCACAGAAAAGTTCAAATAGTAAAATGGTAAACATCTATCCTGTCAAAGTAAAACACACAATTGCGTAAAAGCCACTGTAAAAAGTTTAAAAATAAAATCACGTCTGTAGATCTACGATAGGTAGATTTTATTTTTAAACTTTTTATACTGGATTATACGCAATTGTTTTTTAGTTTGTTAGGCTAGGAGCTTACCATTATTACTATTTGCACTTCTAATGTGAATCTTAGGTATGGATCTAACTCCACATATTGTACGCCAGTACATGTTCTATTGTCAGGGCTAATTTTGCCTTGTGAAGTAATTTTAATTAATAACTTCTCATAATGTATTTTCGCTATTAAATTTGCGACACTGATTACTCATGTACCGTGTCTATGGTTCCCTCTACTGGTGTCAGTTAATTGTATACATATCAGGCACATCTAGGTCGTCACCAGCACTTCCTATCTACCTACGCGTATAGTTTGACGTTCATATTTACAGCAGAATTTTTTATGGTACAATATGTAAGGCTGGTATGCATGGCCGTTAATCATGTAAATATTTTTTTTCTTTTATGTTTCACCAGGCATGTAATAGATTTACCTTCAGCTAATCGAACATACTTGGTTACACCACTGTTTTTGTTTGCAATAGAACTAAAGATGGCAGTAGCCGAAACCGCTAATAGTGAAGCGTGAAAGTTTGTGTGATCAAGACGGACCTGTAAAATAACGTGCCACAATATGATTACGAACCCATTTTCAGACTTCGTCTCTTATACTGACACTTTCTGCTTTAGGTTGATCAGTATGTTCGTTCTATTGCTTCAGTAACTATAACTCATATCCATTTTTCTCTCGCTCTGCTGTTGTTCTGTGCATATCGGCTAACGAAATTGTAAGTTTATCAGTTCCGCGAATCTCTGTGAATGAGTAACAGCAACTTTCTCTTCTGTTCTTTGGCCTCAGCAATGTTTATCTCTGCTGCAGCGTGTTCGATCAGGCGCAACCTTAAAAAATCCTTTCCCTGACCCCCCCCCCCCCCCCCCCGCCCACCACTCCTACCACCATGCTGATAATTTTGTCTGCTAATTTATTGTCAAGTCTTCATTTCGTAAGGGACAGTAGCATTTAAGAACATTGTTTTTTATGCAGCTAAAAGTTCCTTCATGTAAAAGTAACTGTTAATGAGCTCAATGGTTTGAATTCAATCTTTTACTTCGAGCCTCTGGGTCATTTTGTGTCCCATCACGCATTAGAGTTAGAAATACTTTGTAAGTAGGCTGTTCAGGTTTTTATGTTTGTAACGCCACGTAGCGCTCTACATGAAAATCACTGGCAGAGCTGTGTGCAGTCTGTATTTATCTCTCTTGTAGTTATTCTCTATTTTAGTTATTCTTCTATGTGTTTGTGTACCCTTGTGTATTTGTGTTCTTCCTGTCTTTATGTGTTTATCTGATAAGAGTTATACAAGATTCCAACTACTGAAGGCACTAACTACTGATAGGCATCGTTAGCAAATGATAGATTTTGGTGGAGAACAAACAATGTATTTACCTTAATAGTATTGAAAAGTCATGACATCCAGTCTTACAAATTTCCTTTTTCTGACGGACACACCTGGGATCCAATTACACTGACCTACTTGTTTGCTCTTCATGGGGCAGTGTTGTTAAGGAAGATGCGCAAATAATCTTATAGACGGAGACGTATGTTTCTGCTTAAGTTTTACTGGTATATAGCTGTGTCCGTGGTCATATAGGAAAGGGATAGAGTTAGTGCTACTTATTCTGGCGTTGTTAATAATCATTTCACTACCGATAACGTCATTCGTTGATCATCTTCAATTCTGAGGTAATCGTAGTTCTTTACAGAACGCGTCGTCTTCCTACGAACACCGTATTTTGGTATGGAGCGCTGCGCACACAACATTTAGAGCGACCCCATCTCATTCGTGCTTTGAAAATGACGGGGGTGTGCATCTGACACAACGTCTATGATTGTCGAGAACATCACCCGGCTGCATTCCCCTCACTTTTTTGAACTGGGTTAATTACATTTTCTTGAAATTTGAGACCGATGTATCGTGTATTATCTGATTACAAATGGCCGGCCGGTGTGGCCGAGCGGTTCTAGGCGCTTCAGTCCGGAACCGCGCTGTTACTACGGTCGCAGGTTCGAATCCCGCCTCGGGCATGGATGTGTGTGATGTCCTTAGGTTAGTTAGGTTTAAGTAGTTCTGAGTTCTAGCGGACTGATGACCTCAGATGTTTTTTTAGTCCCATAGTGCTCAGAGCCATTTGAACCATTTTTCTTTTTTTTGATCAAAAATGTCCAGACACTCCTACAGTATGTAAGGCAGACTTGTCTCGTAGATATCACGAGAGGTGGACCTGCTACTATAAAAGGAGGGTGCGGGTGTTGCGTTGTCAGTAGAGGAGCAATAACATCAGAAAGGGTGGATCAAGAGAATTAAGATACTTCGAATGTAGACTGTTCATTCGGTATCACCTGAGTAACAAATATGTAAGGGATATTTCAACCTTTCTGTGAAGTGAAAACGGGAACCATTGCTAAACCAAGATGGTGCAGACCTCTAAGTAATGACGGAGAGAGTCGTCGAGCATTGTGGAGGGTCGTTGTAAGACGTCGCTTGAAATCAGAGGAAGGCGTCGCTCCTGAGCTATAAAATGCTGCAACAATGTCCGGGCACAGCGGAGTTAACAATAATGGAGTACAATGGCAGAGCAGTTGCTCATAAGGTAAACGTTTCTGTAGTGAATGCCAACCGGTGCTTGACGTGGATAAATTGCAACGCTACTGGACAGAGGACTGATTTAGAGCGAACGTTGTGGCAATACAATGGAAGTGTTTGGGTTTGGTGAATGCCTCGAGAACCTTACCTATCAATTATGACATCGTGTGTCTACTGGACAGAGGACTGATTTAGAGCGAACGTTGTGGCAATACAATGGAAGTGTTTGGGTTTGGTGAATGCCTCGAGAACCTTACCTATCAATTATGACATCGTGTGTAGTGCCAACAGTGAAGTATGGAAGAGGTGGTGTTACGGTGTGGGGTAGTTTTTGTAGTTAGGGTGCGGTTCCCTTATTGCGCATAAGAAAACACATACGGAACGATATGAACATATTTCGCAGCACTGTGCGCTGCAATGCGGTGGAGGAACAGTTTGAGGACGATGACTGTTTGTATCAGCCTGACAATGTATCCGGTAATAGAGCAGCATCGATGAAGCAAAAACATTCCTGAAATGGACAGACCTGCCAAGAGCCCAAATCAGAGCTCGATGTAACACCTCAGGAATGTTTCTGTAATTCCGTCTTATGTCATGCAATGGCACTGCAGCTGGTCGAGGACTTGAAGAAAATGGATATCAACTGCTGTCATTTTATTTAATAATTTTATTTAGTTACCAGTTTGGTTGCCTCATTGCAACCATCATCAGGTCCCTACGCACGAAACGAGGTAAATCATCCAGTCGTTTGTGTTACTGTAGGGACCACTGTCACCAACCGCTTTCGATGGACTTGTTCTCGGTAGACGTGCACTCTTCACATCTCTAACGACAACTGTCAGCGCAAGACTTCCCTTGTCGTGTGATGACAGTTGCTGTTAGCGGTGTGAAGGATCCACATCTACCGAGACCAGCTGGATGTAGTGGTCCCTGCAGTAACACAAACGACTATATTCTTCCATAGCCACCAGCGTCTGACATAACCACCTTGTCTGACTTCGCCTCTTCACGAAAGATGGCTTGCCATTTCTGAATACACTTTCAGATTTCTTATTGAAAGTATCCCTAGTTGAGTTCAAGCCGTCATAAAGAAGAAGGTGGGTAAACCCAACGTTAACGCTATTTTTTTTGGTCGGGTAGTGTATGTTTGAACCGTGGCGCTCGTTACTGGCGCGCCAGTCTCTTGGATGTCCGTTATCGATCCTTCGATGTTTCTTATCTTTGCTTGTCTTGTTGTTTTCCGAATTCGCGGAGCGAGTGGCAGTTGACGTTTGCCCGGGCTACCTACTGAGACGCCGCAAGGTACGAGGTGGAAACAACCACGCATATGTGGAGTTGGTTGTACGCGGTCTGCCGGTTCAGCATGGAGGATATGTTTTGGCTACCTGCCTGTCTGCTGTCCTGATTTTGCTCGCCGTGCCTTGCGACCGGCTGGCTTGGGTTGCTGCCTGGTGTATCCTACACGAGCCACACCGGACGTCCAGAAGCAGCGAGCAGAAGTTAAGCAGCCTTGTGTTTCTTTAAAGAAAAGGAGCAAATGTATAAGCCCTTTTGTAACCAATTTTGGTGGCCTCTTAAGTGCGGCCTTCGCGTTTATACTGGGGAGAGCTAATTCTTTTGAATTTAAATAGTTGGGGTTCCCTGTCCTTTATAATCTTTTGGGGGTTTTATTTGAATTTTCTCTTTGGGGTTCCTGCCTTGCGCTTGGTTAAATATTTACTTGTACAGCGGGAAGTGACTTCTGGTTAAAACTCGGAGAAGCTGTTTGACGTTACTGCCGCTTCCGGCATTTGTCTTTTCAATTAAGTGTTGTCATCCCTTCGAGCGACCTGGTGTCACTCCTCGTTAATTAATGCTGGTTTATGTGTACTTAATTTTGAATTGGCCATTTGAATTAATATTTTGGAGCGCAGTATAGCACTAAGGCAACCTCATTGTATACCACCTTGTGCCCCGGTCTAGTACCTTAGTTTTCAGTGGCACGAGTTAGCTCCACTACCGGTTTTACTGATGTGCTCCCTTCAAAATCTTGTCTTGTATAACTTTGGCCCATGTGTGTCTGGGAACACAGAGATGACCTTTAGTGTGACTTCAGTGCTAGTCAGTTAATGGAATCTTCATTTTGGCTTAGGTTCCACTGAAGAGTTTCAGTGGAGCGTACTGTGTTTGATTTGTTATTAATTTAATTACTGTAAGTTTGTTTATTTAATGGGGAACAATACATTTAAAGACTGTTGGTATTAACTCCCCTAGTTGCGGGGTGTTGCTAATGCGTTCCAAATGGCCTACTACTTATTCTGTGGCTAGGCTGTTGATTAGTTGGTTACTGTGAGTACAAATTCACGCTATTTATTTGTTACCGAAATTGTTGAAGTGTCTGTGTCGTGATTCAATCACTGGCTACGTGTTTGAGCTAAATTGATATTAACCTTACACTGCTTCCTTAAAATTTGTTGCCAGCAGAAACCCTTAAGACAGTAAAGGTTATGTTAACCTTTACTGGGAGCAATATTTCATATAGTTAAATTTTGTCTTAAAATGTGAATTTCTCTGATGTAATAAACGAGTGATAAAAGAAAAAAAGCAAAGGGTCCTGGTCCTTCCCATTGTGTCCGGTTTGTAACACGTGTCAATGTTCTTGCAGCGGAAGCCTCTTAAGTTGGGCTATTTGTGAGGTCTTAAAGTTGTGCCTTGGTGTCTCAGGAGTAGCATAACGATTTGTGATTTACAGGGATGTTAGCGCTGCAGAGAGCGCTGTGCAAACTTCACGTAGCGACTGCTGTGTGAAACAGGTGGGTGTGTGCGCCAAGCCCTCGCCGTTCAGCAGCCGCTCGGCCGGGATAAGCGGCGAGTTACGGCTCTGCAGAGTCTTGTAGCGCACCGAGGAGGAAACGCCCACTGACCCTCCGGGACACTCCAGCCGCCTGCTGTCTGCTGCTGGCTGCTTGCGGATGCCTTTGGCCTTGCGTCACCGCTACGGCTGCTGTCTAGCGATACGTTTCCCCTTAGCGGAGCTGAAGACGTAGTTACGATTTTATGCTCGATAATTTAGTTAATTTTCAAATAACTTTAGAGAACATAGCTGGATGACGCCGTCGACAACCGCCGATATTTCTACAGGTACACACTTGGTCATTTTCAAGATAAACTGAAGCAAGTAAACGCTGAGCAGGTGAATTTAAAACCTCGGATTGTGGAGCAGTTCTGGAAAGATAGAACGCACCGTAAACATGACATCACCACACAATCAGAGGCGATCGACTCCAGAAGTTATCGACAGTGAAAATTACTAAACAATGGGCGTGGTAGCATTAACTCTGTTCTTCTATTGTCTGACAAGGGAGATAGCAAACTGAGGTTTTTATTTCACTTTACAGGCTGCAGTTTTGCCTTGAAAATGTCACGATGTGCAGCTGTCGAAATAACAGCGGTTTTCCTGTAAGTTATTTAGACATTGTATATACAAAGGGCGTTCAAGAAATTTTGCACGGTCGTCTCTAATTGTTTTATTTTTTGCAGCAGGAGAATGAAATATTTTATGAACATACTTGGAACGTTGGTGTGTAAGAGTATTATCTTTTATTTACAGGTGAGCCATAAAGAACCGTGAAGTAGATGTCAGGTTGCGACAACGGTCGGTGATGGAGTCCCTCTTCAAGACCGGCGATGACTCTGCCACATCGATTCACTGGAAGTTGCTCCCTGTTTATGGGGAGGACACAGTGGATCGCAGCAGATGCAGTGGTGGTCGCAGAGGTTTGAAGAAGGTGATTTCTCTCTACTGGACAATCCACGATGCGGCAGACCATCGATCAGTGTGGTGTCATTTTCACTGACGTTTTGGAACCTGGCTCCACAATTAACTGGGACCATTAGTGTTTGTCACTGAATAAGCTGCGACGTGCCATCAAGACCTACAGACCACAGCTTCAGAGTCAGCTCATCAGACTACACCATTACAATGCCAAACCCCATACAACCCTTATGACGCTGGAGAAAATCAGGAAATGGGTTGGAAAATTATTCCTCATCCTCACTACAGTCTGGACTTGGCCACGTCTGATTTTTGTCTCTTTGGTAGTCTGAAGACCCACCTGCGCGCTAAAACATTTGATAGTGAGAAAGAACTTATTTCCTGTGTCAAGCGATGGTGTAAAAGTCAATCCCCAGAAGGTTACCAAAGTGCATTTACATCATGGGAAGAACGTTGGGCCAGATGTATCACAGCTGATGGAGGCTACATTGAGTAGTCTCAAGGTATAGCTAAATGTTCCAAGTATGTTCACAAAAAATTTCATTCTCCTCTTGAAATAGTTAAAAAAACTAGAGATGACTGAGCAAAACTTTTTGAAAGTCCTTTATTATAAAAAAAAGCACTCCGTCTTCAGGCCACGAGGGGCCTACCAGGACCATCCGACCGCCGTGTCATCCTCACTGGAGGATGCGGATAGGAGGGGCGTGGGGTCAACACCGAAGCCGCTACTATTCTGTCGAGTAGCTCCTCAATTGGTATCACGAGGCTGAGTGCACCCCGAAAAATGGCAACAGTCCATGGCGGCCGGGATGGTCACCCATTCAAGTGCCGACCACGCCCGACAGCGCTTAATTTCGGTGATCTCACGGGAACCGGTGTATCCACTGCGGCATGGCCGTTGCCACGCTCTTTGTATATACAATGTGTAAATAACTTACAGGAACGCATCGTGGTGACATCACCGAAAACCGCCGGTATTTCGACAGGTGAACTTTGTGACATTTTCAAGAGAAAACTGCAGCCTATATAGTGAAATAAAACCTCAGTTTGCTATCTCTCTTGTCAGAGATACTAGACAACTATTTGCCACAAATATCCACGTTTCTACCCAGATACACATTGTTTAAGTTCATAATGAGTTCATATTATACATGTACAATTACATCTGCATCTACATAGATACTCCGCAAGCCACCGTAAAGTGCGTGGCGGAGGGTACACTGTACCACCGCTACTCATTACCTTTCTTGTTCCACTAGGAAATAGAGCGAGGGAGAAACGACTGTCTATATTACCTAATTTCTCGTATCTTATCTTCGTGGTACTTACGTGCAATGAATGTTGGCGGCAGTAGAATCGTTAGACAGTCAGTTTCAAATGCCGGTTCTGGAAATTTTCTCAATAAATTCGCCTTTCCTTCATGGATTCCCATTTGAGTTTCTGAAGCATCACATTAACACTTAGTGTTGCTCGAACCTACCGCTAACAAATCTACAGGGTGATTCAAAAAGAATACCACAACTTCTAAAATGTGTATTTAATGAAAGAAACAATATAACCTTCTGTTATACATCATTACAAAGAGTATTTAAAAAGGTTTTTTTTCACTCAAAAACAAGTTCAGAGATGTTCAATATGGCCCCCTCCAGACACTCGAGCAATATCAACACGATACTCCAACTCGTTCCACACTCTCTGTAGCATATCAGGCGTAACAGTTTGGATAGCTGCTGTTATTTCTCGTTTCAAATCATCAATGGTGGCTGGGAGAGGTGGCTGAAACACCATATCCTTAACATACCCCCATAAGAAAAAATCGCAGGGGGTAAGATCAGGGCTTCTTGGAGGCCAGTGATGAAGTGCTCTGTCACGGGCTGCCTGGCGGCCGATCCATCGCCTCGGGTAGTTGACGTTCAGGTAGTTACGGACAGATAAGTGCCAATATGGTGGCGCTCCATCCTGCTGAAATATGAATTGTTGTGCTTCTTGTTCGAGCTGAGGGAACAGCCAATTCTCTAACATCTCCAGATACTGTAGTCCAGTTACAGTAGCACCTTCGAAGAAAAAGGGACCAAAAAGTTTATTGGCTGAAATGGCACAGAAAACGTTCACCTTAGGCGAGTCACGTTCATACTGAGTTGTTTCCCGCGGATTCTCAGTGCCCCATATACAGACATTGTGACAGTTGACTTTCCCATTAGTGTGGAAAGTTGCTTCATTACAAAACACAATCTTTGAGACGAAAGATTCATCTGTTTCCATTTGAGCAAGGATAAAATCACAGAAATCGATTCTTTTAATCTTATCAGCTGCAGACAGTGCTTGAACCAATTTCAGACGATAAGGTTTCATAACTAACCTTTTTCGTAGGACTCTCCATACAGTTGATTGTGGAATTTGCAGCTCTCTGCTAGCTCTGCGAGTCGACTTTCCTGGGCTGCGAACAAATGGTTGCTGGATGCGTGCTACATTTTCATCACTCGTTCTCGGCCGTCCAGAACTTTTCCCTTTGCACAAACACCCATCCTCTGTAAACTGTTTATACCAACGTTTAATACACCACCTATCAGGAGGTTTAACACCATACTTCGTTCGAAATGCACGCTGAACAACTGTCGTCGATTCACTTCTACCGTACTCAATAACACAAAAAGCTTTCTGTTGAGCGGTCGCCATCTTAGCATCAACTGACGCTGACGCCTAGTCAACAGCGCCTCAAGCGAACAAATGTACAACTAAATGAAACTTTATAGCTCCCTTAATTCGCCGACAGATAGTGCTTAGCTCTGCCTTTTGTCATTGCAGAGTTTTAAATTCCTAAAGTTGTGGTATTCTTTTTGAATCACCCTGTAGCAGCCCGCCTCGGAATTTCTTCGATGTCTTCCTTCAAGCCAACCCGGAACAGATCATAAAAACTCGAGGAATACCCAGCGTCCTATAAGGGGTCTCCTTTACAGATGGATCACTCTTTCCTAAAATTCTCCACATAAGCTGAAGTCGACCATTCACCTTCCCCACCACGGTTCTCACATACTCGTTCCACCTCATATCGCTTTGCAACGTTACGCCCAGACATTATATTAAAAAAAAAACTTTACTGTGTCAAGCAGGACATTAGTAATATTATATCCGAACGTTACAATTTTGTTTTTGCTACTCATCCGCATTAACTTATATTTTTACACATTTAGAGCTAGCTACCATTCATAATGTCAACAGTAAATTTTGTCTTGTATCTGCCTACAGTCACTCAACTTCGACACTTTACCGTACACCATGGCATCATCAGCAAACAACCGCAGATTACTGCACACCCTGGCCGCCAAATCGTTTATGTATACAGAGAACAACAGCGATGCTACACACTTCACTGGGGCACTCTGACGATACACTTATCTCTGACGAACACTCGCTGTCGACGACAACATACTGGATTCTATTACTTAAGAAGTCTTCGAACTACTCATATATCTGTGAAGTTATTCGATATGCTCGTACCTTCGTTAACAGCCACCAGTTTTGCACAGTGTCAGATGCTTTACAGAAATCTAGGAATTTGGTATCTGCCTGTTGCCTTTCATCCATTGTTCGCAGTATATCATGTCAGAAAATGGCAAGCTGAGTTTCGCACGAGCGATGCTTTCTAAAACCATTCTGATTCGTGGACATATAAGCTTCTCAGTCTCAAGGTAGTTTATTACTTTCGAACTGATAATATGTTCGAGGATTCTACAGCAAACCGAAGTTAGGGATATTGGCCTGTAATTTTGCGGTCCCTTCTTTTAAAAAAAATTGTTCAAATGTGTGTGAAATCTTATGGGACTTAGCTACGAAGGTCATCAGTCCCTAGGCGTACACACTACTTAACGTAAATTATCCTAAGGACAACCCCACACACCCA
This sequence comes from Schistocerca nitens, assembly GCF_023898315.1. Taxonomy (NCBI): domain Eukaryota; kingdom Metazoa; phylum Arthropoda; class Insecta; order Orthoptera; family Acrididae; genus Schistocerca; species Schistocerca nitens. The sequence continues at coordinate 1,186,536,065 of NC_064614.1, read as the reverse complement.
TGCCCGAGGGAGGACTCGAACCTCCGCCGGGACCAGCCGCACAGTCCATGACTGCAGCGCCCTAGACCGCTCGGCTAATCCCGCGGCCCCTTCTTTTACCCTTCTTATATACTGCCACCTGCTTTTTGTCGTCGCTCGGGACTTTGTGCTAGGCGAAAGATTATTGACAACCAGTAGCACAAAAAAAAATGGTTCAAATGGCTCTGAGCACTATGGGACTCAACTGCTGTGGTCATCAGTCCCCTAGAACTTAGAACTACTTAAACCTAACTAACCTAAGGACACCACACACATCCATGCCCGAGGCAGGATTCGAACCTGCGACCGTAGCAGTCCCGCGGTTCCGGACTGTAGCGCCTAGAACCGCACGGCCACCGACCGGCGCTAGGTAAGGGCCAATGTCGTAGAGTACACATTGTAAAACCGAACTGGGATTCTATCCGGACCTGGTGATTTATTTGCTTTTAAATCTTTCAGTTGTCTCTCTAGGCCAGGTATGCTTATTACTATGTCCTTTATACAAGAGTCTCTCCGACGATCAAATGACGGTATGTTTGTGCGATGCTCCTCTGTGAACGATTTCCTGAACGTGAAATGTAAAACCTCAGCTTTCGTTTTGCTATCTTCAACTGCTGCACCAGACTGATCAATAAGGGACTGAATGAAAGCGTTAGACCCGCTTAACGGTTCAACCTCAGAACTGAATGTTATCGGGTTCTCTGCTAAATCTTTTACGAAGATGTAACGGTGGTAGTTCTAGCTTGAAACCCAGTCAGGAACAGTTGCAGACATATTGTGAAGGTCTTTCTTTGCTCTTCTGAACGCTCTGAGGGAACATTCAGAAGTTATGTCATGTACTGTTACTGCTCTTCACCGCACTCACATTTTGGCGACAATCTCCATCCCCTTTGGTGCAGGAATACTACACATCTATCCTGGTGAGTTGTGATCCGATTCGGTGTGCACCATTGTAGATGAAAACCTGCTGGTCGCTCCCTAGGAGTTTTGATTAGATGGTGATGCTTCAGGCAAGATTGCTCCTGCCACTGATCGCTCTAGGCTCCTTCTAAACCTTAGTAGCTAATGATGAAATTTCGGAAGGAATTGGTAAGTCTCAGTTGTTTTTTACTGCAATGACTGCATACTTCTTAGGCATGGTAGTGTCATATAACTAAGCACCAGTAGCCAGTGCGGGTTTGTGGAATGAATACAGCCTGTGATGAGGCGCATTATTTGATTGAGCTATGTGTCAATTATTTATTGTGAGTCCTGTTTATCTATGTGGAACAGCAGTATTCTGCGATTGAGTATGAAAGAGCTAGAGCCGCTGATGTGAGGACCGTTGCAGTGACACCCCAGGCGGCTCCTGTTAACTTCCGGAGTATATTGTTCCGAGTTTTCATTTTGGCTGTCACATATCAGACATTGATCTTGTATGTCAAAGATCTGTCTAGGGTCACATTCTGGAATTTTGCGGTGTTACAGCATTGGAGAGTCTAATCTCTAAATCCGAGTTTAGGTTTGTAACTTGCTTGTTTATTTCGTAGGTTTGACAGTTGATACAAAGGTCTTTTGAGGATTCGGTCGGGGGGAGTTATATTTGAAGTACTCATCTGTAATCTTCAAGTTTCCAAAAATCTTTGGTCCTTTGCTATCAGAGTAATATCATCAGCGTATATAAATGTCCCGGGCTTTGTTTCTGAGAGAATGGCACTGGAGAATTTGAACAGGAATCTGTCACACCAGTCGGTGTCACAGGCCGCAGTTATATCTAAGAATACGCTCACATTTGTCTTCTGCCCCTCAAAGCCATTATCCACACGATTTGCTACTGGTAGAATCTGTTCCTCACATCTTCTTCCTGACTTAAACCCAGCCTCCTCTACAGGAACGTGGTTGTTGGTTGCTGAGTTGATTCTGTTATAAATGATCCTCTCCAGCAGCTCGAACGTAGCGCAAAGGGAATCAATGGCGCGATAGTTTCCAACTTTTGAGGGATTTTGTATAGCACTGATCTTAGTTATCTTGAAGAGTGTTGACAGATGACCTGACTAAGATGTCTGAAGTGAAGGTGTTCAGCATTTGACTGTAGCAGGACCATAGTGTAACAGAAACTCAGGGCGGATTCCGTCAACACCTGTTCCCTTTCTAGGCTTCATATTCTTTGTAGCGTCTATGTTCTCATCCAATTGAAATGGAATGGAAAACTCAGATGTTTGTCGTCCGATCGTTTCTTTACTTTGAAGAGATGTCTATCTCCACTAGTTGACTTGGGATCAAATCGCGTAAATACATATTACTTTTTGTGTCGGGTGGTGGTGTTTTCTGTATCCAACTTTCTGATCAAAGACCAGGCCTTTCTGCTTGAGCTATTATGGTACAAGGAGGCTAGGGTTTACAATGGAAGCAAGGCTTGATTAAAATAGAAACGCTCTCATGGAATTTTTTCTCCCACGAAATGCATTCCCCAATGTAAATTGGTATAAAATGCTTCAAATCGTCGGAAATACAGGAATCCACTACGGAGATAGGCAGTCAGTGCATTTTATCTGTACCATGAGAACAGGGAATTTCACAAAGTATCATGCAATCATTTTAACAGCTCTTGTATCCAAGAAGAATGAAAGCAACTGTTATACGATGATCAGTTTGGTTTTGGAAAAGGGAAAGGTGCCTGAGAAACATCTCTGGCGTTGCGCTTGGTATTGGAACAATCAAGACACCTTCATACAGTTCGTTGACAAAGAGAAAGCGTTCGACAACATAAAATGATGCAAAGTACACTAAATTCTCAGAGAAAATAGGAGCAAGTTGTATGGGTAGTCAGTCATGATATAAAATATCTGCAATAAGAAATAGGAACAAATAAGAATGGAAACCCAAAAGATAAGAACTCGAATTACACTACTGGCAATTAAAATTGCTACACCACGAAGATGACGTGCTACAGACGCGAAATTTAACCGACAGGAAGAAGATGCTGTGATATGCAAATGATTAGCTTTTCCGAGCATTCACACAAGGTTGGCGCTGGTGGCGACACCTACAACGTGCTGACACGAGGAAAGTTTCCAACCGATTTCTCATACACAAACAGCAGTTGACCGGCGTTGCCTGGTGAAAAGTTGTTGTGATGCCTCGTGTAAGGAGGAGAAATGTGTATCATCACGTTTCCGACTTTGATAAAGGTCGTATTATAGCCTATCGCGATTGCGGTTAATCGCATCGCGACATTGCTGCTCGCGTTGGTCGAGATCCAATAACTTTTAGCAGAATATGGAATCATTGGGTTCAGGAGGGTAATACGGAACGCCGTGCTGGATTCCAACGGCCTCGTATCACTAGCAGTCGAGATGACAGGCATCTTATCGGCACGGCTGTAACGTATCATGCAGCCACGTCTCGATCCCTGAGTCAACAGATGGGGACGTTTGCAAGACAACAACCATCTGCACGAACAGTTCGACGACGTTTGCAGCAGCATGGACTATGAGCTCGGAGACCATGGCTGCAGTTACCCTTGACGCTGCATCACAGACAGGAGTGCCTGCGATGGCGTACTCAACGACGAACCTGGATGCACGAATGGCAAAACGTCATTTTTTCGGATGAATCCAGGTTCTGTTTACAGAATCATGATGGTCTCATCCGTGTTTGGCGACATAGCGGGGAACGCACATTGGAAGCGTGTATTCGTCTTCGCCGTACTGGCGTATCAACCGGCGTGATGGTATGGGGTGCCATTGGATACACATCTCGCTCACCTCTTGTTCGCATTGACGGTACTTTGAACAGTGGACGTTACGTTTCAGATGTGTTAGGACCCGTGGCTCTACCCTTCATTCGATCCCAGCGAAACCCTACATTTCAGCAGGATAATGGACGACCGCATGTTGCAGGTCCTGTACGGGCCTTTCTGGATACAGAAAATGTTCGACTGCTGCCCTGACCAGCACATTCTTCAGATCTCTCACCAGCTGAAAACGCCTGGTCAATGGTGGCCGAGTAACTGGCTCGTCACAATACGCCAGTCACTACCCTTCACGAACTGTGGTATCGTGTTGAAGCTGCATCGGCAGCTGTACCTGTACACGCCATCCAAGCTCTTTTTGACTCAATGCCCAGGCGTATCAAGACCGTTATTACGGTCAGAGGTGGTTGTTCTGGGTGCTGATTTCTCAGGATCTATGCACCCAAATTACGTGAAAATGGAATCACATGTCAGTTCTAGTATAATATATTTATCCAATGAATACCCGTTTATCATCTGCATTTCTTGTTGGTGTAGCAATTTTAATGGCCAGTAGTGTAAAAACTCTGAAAGGCAGAGATGTAGCTTTTCTAGTTGTATCTATCGAAGCAGCAATGAAACTAATAAAAGTAAGGTCAAAAGTGGTTTTAAATCTAAGGACCAATAAATATCAATCACGAAATTCACTGATGAGGCATCTTGAGTGCAAGTGAAGATCATACGGACGTGTTGAACGGGAAGAACGGTCTACACAGTACACAATATGGACTGAGAGTAAATCGAAAAATGGGAAAATTCTGGGAAAATTAAGAAACAATAAATATTCAAAATTTTGCTTGAATGGAACCAAAGTAGCAACGAAAGGAGCAAGGTGATGCAATAAGTGGAGTAGAAGATACAAGAGGAGCGTTTCTTGCCAAACAAACAATTACAGCTTTAAACGCAGACTATAGTTGCAGAGAGAGACTTGTGATCACACTGCTATACAATAATCAACTGTAGAACTGCAAAAACAGAGAATCGAAGCGTTTGAGGTACCGCGCACTGACAATTAAGTTCTCACGCATAATCACAGAGGAAAGGACTATGTGAAATAGAATAAATAAGGCTTATGAAGTACCGCGTTGAAGGTAAACGTGTTGCACACTCAGACACGAAATCCTATTTCTCTCGCTTCCAACGTAAAGTGGCCTCGTTACAGATATCTATACCGGAGACATTTGGAACGCTCCTCTGGTCGCTGACATTCAGTGGCGCGACACGGACCAAGCGATTGTAACGAGAATGGGACCGGTCCCATAAATTGTGTTAGCAGAAATGCAAATCGCTGTGCATACGGCGAATCGAGTTAAGCGTGGCGGCCGGGCAATGGGAGCATTAGCTAGCCTGACCTCTGTGGCAACGGCGCGGCGGTCTCTGGATCCGGAAAGGTTCGATTCCAGTCGATGCACATCAGATTTCAAGTACGAATCTCTTGCGTGAATAGAACCGAGTCCTCGGTAACAATTTATAAGTGAAAGATTAAACAGAAAAAAGTGAGCAATAACAGATTACCAGATTGTGGCAATTTAAAATATGGGCTTTTCTAAATATTACGCACCGTTTAGGAAAAAACGTTAATTGAACTTTTTACAGTTCATGACAGGATATAGCAACCAGTGATAAATGTAAATATAAAATAATAAAGCCTGTTTTACAGCCAAGAATGTTTATTACTTCAAAAAGTGTTCATTGGTTTTACTGTCACTTCTTGGTAGAGAAACTAGATGTATGTACGTATGTGTATGTATGTTTCACATCTCCTCCTAAGCCACATGAGTGATTTCAACCAAACTTTGTACATATGTCATTTACTGTCTTTCTGTGGGGGTAAGAACCACTCACCTACCAAAGTGGTAGGGGTGGGAGTGAAAAAGCGGTGTAACCCAAGATGCGAGAATATCTATACTTTAGACGTCCAGTATTTGAGAGCGAGAGACTTGCAACAAACTTTACACATAATTTCAAACCGTTACGAAACTTTTTCTCGCCGACGACCCCTATAAAATGATGAAATTTATAAATAGTCTTTACCCCGTGTTTGTACAATATGCAGCCAATTCAATCCGTCACTCTGGAAATGAATGACTATCTATAAACCGACAAAGAAGAGCAAAAAGCGTCTCAGATCGGCAAAGGAGAAAATGGATCCACTTACACTGTCCAGTATACACCGCAAACCACGTGCATGTGGAATAGTCGTCGTTGAACTGACTGGACGATCAATCAGTACCAGGATCACCGAACATAAGCGGCATTGCAGGTTGGGTCAGGTGGAGACATGGGCTGTGGTGGAGCATGCGTTGTGTGACAGCGCCCACATAGTAAAATTCGCGACACGGAATTTATAACTTGTTTTGGAAGCTATTGAAATACACAAACATGACAACAGCTTCAACAGGAAAGAACAACTGCTCAGACTGAACGGATCCTGGACCCCTTGAATGGATATTTCAGGTAACAAGGGGAGAACCACAATGTTAATGACCATGTGAAAACGGATGGACGTTCGCACACCAGATACATATAGTGAAGCGCCAAAGAAACTGGTATAGGCATGCGTATTCAAATACAGAGATATGTACAGAGGCAGAATACTGCACTGCGATCGGCAAAGCCTATATAAGACAAGAAGTGTCTGGCGCTGTTGTTAGATCGGTTACTGCTGCTTCAATGGCAAGTTACCAAGATTTCATGAGTTTGGACGTGGTGTTATAGTCGGCGCGCCAGCAACGGGACACAGCATCTCTGAGATGGCGATGAAGTGTGGATTATCCCGTACGACCATTTCACGAGTCTACCGTGAATATCAGGAACCAGGTAAAACATCAAATCTGCGACATCGCTGCTGCCGAAAAGAGACCCGACTGAAGAGAATCGTTCAACGTGACAGAAGTGCAACCTTCCCGCATATTGCTGCAGATTTCAATGCTGAGCCATCGACAAGTGTCGGCGTGCGAACCATTCAACGAAACATCATCGATATGGGCTTTCGGAGCCGAGGGCCTACTCGTGTACCCTTGATGACTGCGCGACACATAGCTTTACGCCTCGCCTGGGCGCATCAACACCGACGATGACTGGATACATGTTGCCTGGTCGGACGAGTCTCGATTCTAATTGTAATGAGCCGATGGACGTGTGCCGGTATGGAGACAGTCTCATGAATCCATAGACCCTGCATGTCAGCAGGGGACTGATCAAGCTGGTTGAGCTGGTTGAGTCTCTTTAATGGTGTGGGGCGTGCGCAGTTGGAGTGATATGGGACCACTGATACGTCTAGATACGACTCTGATAGGTGACACATACGTAAGCATACTGCATCCAGGCATGACCATTGTGCATTCCGAGGACTAGGGCAACTCCAGCAGACAATGGGACACCCCACACGTCCAGAATTGCTGCAGAGTGGCTCCAGGAACACTCTTCTGAGTTTAAACATTTCTGTTGGCCACCAAACTTCCCAGACATAAGACTCTTCAGAAGAGATTTTCACCCCATCGTAGTCTTACGAATTAGTGGACAGCCATGCGGGATCCATGGTGTCAATTCCCACCAGCACTACTTCATACATTAGTCGAGTCCATGCCACGTCGTCTTGCACTGCTACATGCTCGCGGGGGCCCTACACGCTATTAGGCATGTGTACCAGTTTCTTGGGCTCCTCAATGTATAACCGGCTCGACTCCAGTTACCAACCAGCAGTGGAGAGTGAAGCTTCCACATTGTCTGCTACTCGTGTTGGCAAAACGTCAAAAAACTCATCAAACAAACGTCGGCCGAAGAACCCGACGGAAGATAATAGACAATATGTCGACAAGTGGCCACGAAAGCCTTAAAAATAGTTTAGTCATGTACCTAGGAATAAACAGTCGTATTGAATTTTAAAATCAGTTGAGAACAACTTGTCCGTTCTGTTTTCAATAGTTTCTCTTTTACATGTTTACCTTATTACATTCCAATTATCAGTAAGTGAAATCAAATTTGGAAAAAATATTACCAAAAAACCAGTTACATGTTAAATATACCGCGAAACAGAAGTTACGCAAACTAAAACGAATATCCATTTTCAATAGAGGTAGAGTTGTTAAGACATTGAAGAAAGTCAGTTGATTGGCAAGTACCACATGTTTCATGGTAAAAGACCTTCTAGTGTCACAAGGGTATTGATGAAGGATTGTATATTATGCAAAGTTCAGTATCTGTGATAATGCCGCGAACCGTCACTGTCGATATGAATGTGAACTATACGAGGCAACAAACAGTAGCTCGACAACACCGGGAGCTGAATCCTGGAAGAGAGAGTTAAACTCAACGTGCGAATGAATCAATGGGGGAGCAGAGAGTCCAAACGCTGCCCAGTGATCGACCACGGAGGAAAACCCAAGAAGCGACCAGTGGGAGTGACTGAACTGAGCACAGCGAAACACAGAGGGCGGGGCTGGTTGGTCTCACATTATCCATTAAACAATCAGTCCTCCTACCTGGGTAGGTTTCAGGTTGTCTGACCCTTCACTTTGCGATGCCAGACACTGGTATAGCCGACAAAGCTGCGTTGACGAAAATTCTGTTAAATATCTACCACGCAAAGGCCACATAACTCCCGTCCATGGCCAAAAGCTGAAAGTTAGTTAAACTATCGAGCGTTCGGGATTCGTGCATGACTCGTTTGAAAAAAAAAAAATGTCTAAAACTTGCTGTAAGTCAGTTTATTGCCTTTAAAAACGAAGAAAATGGCTATCAAGTCCGTATTCAATATCCCGACATCAATTATCCAATGTTACTGACTGTCTCTATAGCAGTTCACACCCGAAAGCAGCCAGAAGGTATTTTACTAGACCCGATATTTTGATCCCCCTAAACAGCCAATGACCCACGACTGCTGGCGAGTTAACACGTTCAGTCGTTCAGTACGCTTCATGTAAAGAAGTGCTCGCCGGTATATCTCGTAAACTGCACGAAACATACCACGAGGAGTTTATGTACGACATGAAATGTTCACACGCGATTATCTTCTAAAATCAACCACTCACAACGCTAAAACATTCATAAAATATTCAACATTGTAGTACATCTTCGTCAACGACACGAGAACCAATCAAAATGCGCGAATTTCTTCATTTTGGTACAAACTTGGTCAGAGCGGTTTAACATTGGTGTCTACTAGAAGATGGCTCCCGAGCGACTCTATTGGCTCATAGATCTGTCAAAAATTGGTTCTGAGCACTATGGGACTTAACATCTGTGGTCATCAGTCCCCTAGAACTTAGAACTACTTAAACCTAACTAACCTAAGGACATCACGCACATCAATGCCCGAGGCAGGATTCGAGCCTGCGACCGTAGCGATCGCGCGGTTCCAGACTGAAGCGCCTAGAACCGCTCGGTCACAACGGCTGACCTCTTTGAATCTAGGACTAACATTTCTTCCTGGTGGCTAACAAGGAGAACGAACTATTCAATTAAAAGAAAATAGCACTCAGTCACTAATTTTTAACGAATTAACCCGGTTTCATCACTGCTAGGAATGTCTTCCACAGATTTTAAACCAGTGGATGGTATATATCATGGTCACAAAATTATGACTAAAAACGTATGATACAAATTATAAGTACGGAATTATAATTTGTATCATACGTTTTTAGTCATAATTCTGTGACCATGATATAGACCATCCTTTGGTTTAAATGCTGAGGAAGACAATCCTACCAGTGTTGAAACCTGGTTAATTCGTTAAATATTAGTGACCGAGGGCTATTTTCTTTTAATTGTAACTATTCACGGTCTCTGAACGTGCAGCCATGTACAAAATTTCGAGAACGAACTATATTTCATTCGACAGCGAAGAGCCGGCCGCTGCGGCCTAGCGGTTCTAGGCACTTCAGTCCGGAACCGCGCTGCTGCTACGGTCGCAGGTTCGAATCCAGCCTCGGGCATGGATGTGTGTGATGTCGTTCTGTTAGTTAGGTTTAAGTAGTTCTAAGTCTAGGGGACTGATGACCTCAGATGTTAAGTCCCATAGTGCGTAGAGTCATTTGAACCAGTTGATAGTGAAGACATAAAACGTGGACAATATGAAGTGGTATAGTTTGACGGATGTTGTTCACATGAATATCGTAAAATCTGTTGAAATCATATTATACCTATACCAGAAATTTTATATCTTTGTAAGAGCCTCTTAAGTGATTGGCGACAACATGTCACTGTGACATTTCAAAATTTTGGCCACGTTTGAAGCGCTGAATTTCAGTGAACAGGGGTGACAAAGTTGCAAAGATTAGCAAGATGCTTGAAAATTTTTAAAAACTGATTCTCTGATTTTCAGGAATTCGTCTAACATTTTTCGAATTTGATGACCCTTGCGATTCTTGAAATTTGCCGAGCGTACTGAATATCCTATGAGGTTTCAGGATTGCAGCCGGATCATGTTGACTTCTTGCCACAATATTTCGGCTCGTAACCGTCCAGCCATCTTCAGGTGAATGGCGGACACTCACCTGAATATGGCTGGACAGTTACCAGCCGAAATATTGTAGCAAGAAGTCAACATACTCCGGCTGCAATCCTGATATCTCAGATAATAGTGATGATCCTTCTTTGAAAATAACTTAAACCACGTTCTTTGCAGAGATTCGGATCTTCTCAGTAAAGTGGCTTTATGCCGAAAACAGATTGCAGCTTTATCATTGAACCTTAGAACGACTCATCAACAGTTCGTTTTCATCATGAGCAAATTCTTCTACATTTTGCGTGCTTTTTATAGAGCTCTAAATCCGCAAATGGTAACTTCTAAATGACCAAAATTACACTTTGGTAAGACACCTTCACATACTGAATCCATTAGAAGTTGAAAGCCGCAATATCAAAAGTCACCTGTAAAAATAAAATTTAATACTTGTTTACTAGATTATTTTTTTCCTGTGGAAGACTCTTACGGAATAGAAGAATTATACAATAAGCCACATGTAACAGTATTGACTCAAGACAAAGTGAAGTTGTGCTTACTTCTGCTCTCCAATAAATAGTGTGGTGTTACCACGTCAGTTCAAACGTTTTGAGACTGGATTACTAAAAAATAGACAACATTTAATTCTTTTTTAATTTGTGGTAAGGTTCTGTGTGACCAAACTGCTGAGATCTTCGGTCCCTAGGCTTACACGCTAATTAACCTAACTTAAACTAACTTACGCTTAGGACAACACACACACCTACGCTCGAGGGAGGACTAGAACCTCCTACGGGGCGAACCGCGCGAACGGTGGCAAGGCACCTCTTACCGCTCGGCTATCCCGCGCGGAACAACATTTAAGATGGTGGCTGTAATGCGACAGGTGTTTTACTTAGTACCCGCCCCGCCTGTCCGCCCCCCCCCCCCCCCCCCACCCCTCTTCCCCACCCTTCTTGAGAACAACAAACAGAACACTGATACAACCCTGTGAAACTGTCGGAAGAGTCATTTTTGGGGATGTTGTTCAACTTGCACATCACACTGTCTTGAATGTTGGTTGTGTTGTCAGAACGCTGACTCTCCTTGCGAACTTCCGCAGTTTGTTGTCTCGGGGAAGGATCGTATTGACAAGACCAAGTCTCCTCGTTTACATAAAAGAACTGTCCGCGTTTGTTAACTCATCAACCAAATTGCGGCAGCCGTCAAATGAGTCGGTTTTTTATTCCGACTCAGACTTCCACACACTTTTCTCTTCTTCAAAAGATCATAGAGAATGTCTTGAACACTCGACTTAGAAATGTGGCTTTATTGCGATTTGGAACACAACATCGTTGACACATTACGGCCGCATGTCCACTGCTTAACACAGCGTGCACGCAACTGCCTTGTCGAATGTACATCCGTTGTCTACAGTTATTAAGTTCAAGCTGCTACCATTATTACTATGTTGACGTCGCTCATTGGCCAGCAATAAAATCGGCCTATAATTTGTTTTGGACGAAATATGTAGAAAATAATACCCCGACATGGCGATTTGCATGGGAAGCGTAGCCAGACAGTTGCAGAACTTCAGAGAAAAATGCAGCAGCAGACATTTGGTACTTCGTAATTAAAAGAATGGCCAAGCAGTTGATGGTTGCCACAAGTATGGATTAAGCGTCTGTTTTGAGGTTCAGGGATTTAAAAATCAGATGGTTCAAATCGCTCTGAGCCCTATGGGACTCAGCATCTGAGGTCATCAGTCCCCTAGAAGTAAGAACTACTTAAATCTAACTAACCTAAGGAAATCACACACATCCATACCCGAGGCAGGATTCGAACCTGCGACCGTAGCGGGCGCGCAGTTCCAGATTGAAGCGCCTAGAACCGCTCGGCCACACCGGCCGGCTTTAAAAGTCACTAATGTCTGCAAACTTTATGTCCGTGTGAATGTTTTCTGTTGTTGCCATACGATAAATAAAATAAAATAAATGTCTGCAGTAAGTTTCTTCGGCCTTTTCTGCCACATATGCTCGTATTCAGAGACAGCCAGAAGTAATAAACTTCTCAGACAACAATGTCGCAAATCAATTTCGCTGGAGAGATGGAAGTGCTTAAAATTAATAGAAATTTTGTCGTGACGGATTTTATTAAAGATTCTGAATGCCGCTTGGAGTAAAAATAGTGAATGAAATGAAATAAAACTTACAGAAAGTGCACAACGAAAACTGTTGAACTGTTTTGCGGCTTTACCGCAATAATACTGAAATGCAGCCCTTTCAACTTGGCGGAAAGTTTTGAAGTGTCGCCACAATATTAGATCACAAGATATTAAAAGACAAGAGCTTCTAGTTTGCATATCTGCCTATAATAGTTTAACCAAATAGTCCCACAAGAATTGAATGAAGTGTGCCCCCTACATCAACTGACATGTAAACATCCAATAGTAAAGCAGTGTGGGGATTAAGGAAACGCTAGTCAGTAGTCTCAGTGAGAAGGACATTGATATGAACCAGTGTATACACAAGAGAAAACAGATTAGGTGTAATGTGACTCGAACCTCGATCCTTGCCTCCACATGTCCTACGTGCTATGCATTAGTGTTTTGGGAGAAGATAAAGATCTAATGGATACTAACTGCGCTTCGGACATTGAGGGTACCAGTAAATGAATTCCGCAATTCTGGCGGAGTTTAGTACTTAAACGAGCAAGTATAAATACATACTTCGCAAGCTACTTTAAAGTGTATGGTGAAGGATACTTTGCACCAATGGTACTCCTCCATTTCCTGTTCTTCCCGCAAATGAGGCGAGTGAAAATGGTTAACTGTTATCCTGCGTAGAAATCTACCTTATTTCGTTCTCTTCGCCCTCAGGCGAGACGATCGTTTGAGTCTGTAGAATCGTTCTGCGCTGTCGCAAATGTCGCTTCCCTAAATTTTTCAAACAGTGTTTCACAAAACGATCGTCTTCTTCCCTCCAAGTATTCTCATTTGAGCTCATGGAGGATTTCCGTAACATAGAGCGCTGGTCTGTCACTGCTGGACCACTGGTTATTCTCCACGCTGCCTGTGTTTCGTAAGTTACGTCATTAAGACACTATCTGGCAAGCACGAAATCTGAAGCTTGTCAGTTTCAGAAGTTCGCAGTTGTACTCATAACCTTTATTACAATAAAATGTCCAATATGGACAGTGTCATTCTGAATTATTCATCATTGGCTTCTATGAAAACTGTTCGGCAGTTTAAATAAGATTAAATCCTTGAGGTTTATATATGAAAACTTACCGACCGTTATTAAGCGTGCGCTGTTATTCACCTTAATTGGTCGACTCACTCTAATAACTTTTTTATTTCTTAGTAACTCCGTATCACAGTTTATTTATTCAGGGTGTTCCCGTAAAACGTGAAAAACTTTGACGGGACACAGAGGATGCTCCACTGACCAATTTGCGGCAGGGCAACTGGGGTCGGAGAGGCCAGCTTAAGGAGATGATAGGAATAAAATCACATTACTGTGTACTTTTTTATTTAGATTATTTACAGTTAACGGCAAATACCATCACTGACACAATGAACGTACCATTTGCATGTGCTGAAACTCACAGCAACCAACCTCAATGAAAGCACGACATCGGCGAAGAGTCTGACGCACCCTGACAAATATCCCTGTGTGTTTCGAATCACATTACAGGCAGCTACAATTCTGGCAAGTAATTCCATCTGCGTATCCACTGAGGTCTCATACACAAGTGACTTTAGAAATCCTCATAGGAAATAATCAAGAGGTCTCAAATGTTTTTTATTCCAGTCTTTGATCACAATATCAATTCTTTCGACGATGACCGGTTTCAGTCAGTAATGACCATCATCAGATCTTTTGTGCACCATGTTTGAGGATGGTCATTACTGACTGAAACCGGTCATCGTCAATAGAATTGATATTGTGATCAAAGACTGGAATAAAAGACTGACATTATTGGATCACTGTTCATATACGCGACTACGTCGCAGCTGGTGAAACAAGGGGACGCAGATTAGGTGATCTCGCAGGCCATGGAATAGGACCTCCCCTTCCAATCCAGCGACAAGAAAATACAGCTTCGAGATGTCTGCGGGCGTCCACACTGGAGCGAGGCGGTGCACCGTAATGTTGTATCCACATCCTCTCGCGAACAACCAAGGGTGCATTCGCCAACAACCCAGGTAGAACTCCTTTCACAAATCTCAAGTATACAAGGTGTGGCTAGAAAATAACCGGACTAGTACCGGTGAAACAATAAAACGAACGCAATAAGGCTGAAAGTCGCGTGGCCTGTCACGTGACTCTCGCTCCGCCTACTACTCGAGTTTCATCTGCCTCCTGCACTCAGTCTGCCCGTGGCGTCTGTTTTAAGTAGTTGACGTTTTGTCTGTGCGTCGGAAAATGTTGAGTGTACAGAAAGAACAGCGTGTTAACATCAAATTTTGTTTCAAACTAGGAAAATCTGCAAGTGAAACGTTTGTAATGTTACAACAAGTGTACGGCGATGATTGTTTATCGCGAACACAAGTGTTTGAGTGGGTTAAACGATTTAAAGATGGCCGCGAAGACACCAGTGATGACACACGCACTGGCAGACCATTGTCAGCAAAAACTGATGCAAACATTGAAAAAATCGGTAAACTTGTTCGACAAGATCGCCGTTTAACAATCAGAGCAGTGTCTGAGTTAACAGGAGTTGACAAGGAAAGTGTTAGGCAGATTCTTCATGAATGTTTCAACATGAACAAAGTGTGTTCAAAAATGGTTCCAAAGTGTCTCACAATTGAACAGAAGGAACGCCGAAGAATGATTTGTTCTGACATCCTGGAAAACATTGAAAGTGATCCCACCTTCTTACAAAATGTTATTACTTGTGATGAATCGTGGTTTTTTACTTACGATCCCGAAACTAAACGCCAATCGACGCATTGGAAAACTCCTGGTTCTCCACGACAAAAAAAAAGCACGAATGTCAAAATCGAAATTCAAGGCAATGATGACTGTTTTTTTTGACATCAAAGGGATTGTGCACATTGATTGGGTACCAGAGGGACAAACAGTGAATCAGCATTACTACATTAGCGTCCTGGCTGCCCTACGTGAGCGAGTACGGAGAAAACGGAACGATTTGTGGAGAAAAAAGTCATGGATCCTTCACCAAGACAATGCCCCAGCTCACAGTGCGTTGTCAGTGAAGACGTTTTTGGCAAAACACAACATTCCCATCTTAGATCATCCACCCTACTCACATGATTTGGCCCCCTGTGACTTTTTTCTTTTCCCTAAAGTCAAGTCAGCTTTGAAAGGAACTAGATTTGAGACTGTTGAAGCAGTAAAAGAAGAAGCGACGGAAGTAATGTATGGACTTACCGAAAATGATCTGCAGCATTGATATGAACAGTGGAAAATTGGTATGGAGCGGTGTAGAGACCGAGGAGGAGAGTACATTGAAGGAGATAACATGAAATTGTAAATAATTGTAAATAAATGTTTTTTCCAGCATCAGTCCGGTTTTTTTCTAGCCGCACCTCGTAGGTGACCACTCACACGGCCAGGTAGAGGATATGGTCCAATGAGGTTGTCGCCCACAATGCCAGCCCATATATTCACAGCGAAACATACTTTATGGTGTGACTCTACTACAGCGTGAGTTGGCTGTTGCTGCTGTTCGAAATACAATCACGATCAAATGAGACCTCGTCAGTAACCAGCACTATTCGAGGAAATCTGGTCGATAAATTCGTTGCTGGAACAACCACTGATACAATACGACCCTTGGTGCAAAATTCAGTCACAAATACTGCTTGTACTCGTTGTGAGGGTGTAATTTTTGTTCGTGGAGTACTCGCCACACGCTAGTGTGTGCAGCGCCCATACACGTCCAATACGACGAGTACTTGTAGTGGGGTCTGCTGCAACACGTTCCAGCACCTCATCTTCAAAATCGGTTATGCGAGTGGTCCTCATATTGCCAGGTCCCTAGTCTCTTCTTTCCAACGAACAAGTCTCCCGCATTCGTCCATCGAGAGAAATAAACACTCATCTTAACGGGTGATGCCTGTTAGGAAATCTTTCCCTGTACAGCCGTTCAGCAGTGAGAGCATTGCAACGTATTTCCCCATACACAAGCCGCATGTAAGTGTGTTATGCGAGTTTGTACCGGTACTACTTCATCGTAATGTAGTGTACGTCTCTGAACGGTAGTGAGTAATGACGGGGTCTGTCGTTGATTCATCATGGGACAGTGTAAATACGATACAACAGAGGCACCTTATTGACGAATAAACGAAACGTACATCATTATTTTCTAGTGATCAGGCTCGTCCTCATTGTTTAGTTATAGGAAATAAAGAATGCACATGTAAATAAACAGCAAAGTATGAGTAAACTTGTACGCAAGTTAGTTGTAAATAAGTTCGAAAACATTGAAACCTCCCCTTAGAAAAATAGAGTAATACAAAGTGAAATTTAGTAGCACTATGCCTGGCAAACAGCCGCAGCAAATGCTATAACTTATACCTAAACATGACAAAGCTCAAACAGAAAAAGTATTACAGTAAAGATTGACATGTCTAATACAATTGTCACATCGTAACACTAGAGTGATGCATCACGATAACTTACTCTAGCAGACAAGTTACCAAATCGTAAAAAAAAATATTTATGCAATTCCTGTGAAGGGAAATGTCTATTTGTGTTCCCTTTTTCTAAGAAAGTTGATCATAAAATTATTGTTTAATGGATCTGTAGATAGAAAATATTTACATTAGTACATTATTGAATTTTATTATAACCAATGCTGCAATCTCTCAACTAGAAACACAGTAGTCCTAATCAGGTGTATAGACATAAAATATTTCTCGTCATTTCATTAGGCATTTCAGTAAATATCAGAAAGTATGAGCTCAAAACTGTAATCATATGTTTCAAGTATGAGCGTGTCTTGTTTGAAATGCTTTCTACAAAGAAACGTCAATAGTGAGGTTAATGGCCACTTTTTTTTTCACCTAATGGCTTTTCCTCCAGGCAACTGGCACAGCTGGGCGCCCATAACGCATTACGTGAAGGTCACTTAGCTTCCTTACCGAAATATTTACGACAGCAATTTGCGCTACAGTGACAGTCTCATATATAAAAATTTAACAGGTCGTGAATTTGCGTTACAAATGTGTAGAAACAAAATCCTATAAATATAACAGTGTCCAAAAAATTTTCACCGGCATTGTGATACATTCACGCATTTACACACGTTTCATTATTCGTAAAGTACGATTCTTGGTTTCCAACATCCTTTTTCACAAATCATGGTCCCTAACCACTACTCATTATTCCTTACTTTATTACACATACACATATTCGTCGACGCTTCTTCAATATTTCATCATAATAAATATGTAGCATAATCAAATTCCTCATATAGCATCAGCTTATTGATCATAAACATTCCTCAGCAGCATAATACACATCGTCGTCGTAATAATAACATGATAATACCTCAGTCAAATCTCAAAAACGTCTTAGCTTTCTGCAATAATTTCAAAACCTAAAAAAATTTCTCCCCTCATTTCAGTAGTGTCATCTACCTCAAACGTACTTCAAAAATCATGATCCCATACCTAATACATCATTCAAAGCTCTCGTAGGTATCACAATGGTTCCGAAAAAAATATGAACAGTTCACAAAGTACATAAGTGTGAAGTTATCCAACTGTGTAATTGCATAAACATGTGTCACTGACGTAGTAAAATAAATGTTTGTCTCTTTCAGTTAAATGATCAGATAGCTGTGTAATTATGCGTTAGAGAAGTATGGTACCGATGCGTAAAGTTGTATAAGCAAATACCAAATTAGATAGGGCTCCTTGTGCTTGCCAAACACATGGTACACAAAGTAAGAGTGTACCCCCCCCCGAGGATTAATTATACCCTCAGGTGTTACAGATTACAGCAATGGAATAAAATGTAGCACGGAAAACCTTTGTATCTTTGCGTTTCAAAAATCTTTAAAAATAAATGTTGTTGGTACAAAATTAATCGCTCAGATACGTGTACTGTAGCGCTAAATGTGCGTCTTGCTGTAAGATAATTCTGTGGAAGTGTCGTAGTTATCGTCCTGCGTAAGCAAAGTTCTGCAGAAGTCAATGTACTCACCACATTGTAAACAGAAGTGAAATGCTTTGCGTATAGATATCGTAGTTATTACGCTTATTGCAGTGATGAAGAAAGCACTGTACTGTAACGTATTGTTGTGCTACGGAAAAGGCTGTCTCATTGTAGTGATACCACAAAAGTTACTACTAAAACATGTTTTACTTTACAGAATAATACAGAAAAACGGTGCAGATATAAAACAGATACACCGCAAAAGTAACAATGTAAATTGTGTCACTCATTAGTAGCGTCGTGATATAATCGTGTAGCTGTCAAATAAACTAACCATCGTGTCATCTGGTATCTCTCAGAAAGCACTTTAAATCCATAATGTATTTTCAAGTAAACCAAAACGTTGCATTAAAATCTCATTAGCAGTACTGGTATATGTTCTAAGTGTGTAAGCCTTATATTCGTTACATAACCGTGCAACTAACAAGCAAGAATGTACACACACAATAACACTGTCGCCATATGAAACCTCCCCTTAGAAAAATTTATGAATGAGTGTGCTGATAAACCATTTACGTGATTTGATTTTCAAACAGCTGAGCAGAACCCAACGTACTCAGACATTTCGCTCTTTACTTATTCTGATCAACACTAAACTGACACACAATATTTTTAGCTCAACGCATTCTGACTTTCAATAATCCCTGCAAAAGAATGGCCCTGACTAACAATAACCTACACCTTTCATGAATGACTTACCTGAGAAAAATATTCGTTACTCGAACTACCAATACAGCGAGCGCCAATACTGCCAGCTAAACAAAAGACTCTAGCTACTGAAGGGACTAACTACTCATAGGCATAATTAGCAAATGAAAGATTTTGATAGAACACAAACAATTTATTTACCTTAATAATGTTCAAAGTCATAATATATATCTCAGTTCATGATATCCAGGGTTATAAATTTACTCTTTCTGATGGACACACGTCCAGATCATCTGCTCTCAAAATTCTGCCATCTCTCTCCCCACATCCACCACTGCTGGCGGCTCACCTCCAACTGCACAACGCTACGCGCTGTTAACAGCCAACTGCCCAACACTACAATAGCGAATATTGCAACAATGCTAACCAGCCACAGATTGCACACAGCACAGTGAGTGATTTTCATACAGAGCGCTACGTGGCGTTACCAACATAAAAACCTAAACAGCCTACTTACACCTAAACAGCCTACTTATAACATTAACTCTAGACAAAGCGGTAGACAAGTTTACTCCCTTATCTCCTTAAGCAGGCTTCTCCGACCCCAGGTTCCCTACCTAAAAAGGGTTCAGTGGAGCATTCTCTATGTCATATTACATTTTTGCACGCTCTTACGGAATCAGCTTGCATATCTATATTACCGAGCGACTAAAACGGTCAGTTAGTTTCACTTTCAGGTTGCGTACCTAACGGCTCCCTGGGGAAATATTTCATTCTCTGTATTGCAAATAATTATTGTCCGAGTTACAATAATTAAAATGCTGTCATAATCTACTCGTTAAGTGATATGATCCCGTATGAATAGTGTGAAGCAAAAGCTTTTACTTCTAATTTCGAAGCTTAAGCTTCAGAAGTAATTAATAAAATGTAAGCGTAGGCTTCCGCGGCCGTTGTCTTCTTCAATAAAATTCTTCAGGGTATCAGACCGCATCGTCATAATTTAAAATGCGCATTTTAAATTATGACGATGCGGTCTGATACCCTGAAGAATTTTATTTATGAATAAAATGTCGAGTTAGAGATTTAGCTTGTGGGGAAAAACGGAGAGAAAAGCTTCTCTTCCCCTTGAGCTTTGGCTACAGCTTTGGAAAAATTCTATGAATAAAAATAAAATCTGACTTCATTCAGGAAGCAGTAGCTTCTAAAATGTGAAGGTTCGTCAGTAGTAGAACCACGTTTACAGACTGCAGATGTGGTGCAATTAGCAGCATGTGTATGTCGTGAAAGAAATGTTACGAACCGCATCGATGACGACATAGTGAGAGCTGTAAAACTCTATACAGTTTCAATTGAAAGAAAACACCCCTCGGTCACTATTTTTAACGAATTAACCGGGTTTCAACACTGCTAGGAGTGTCTTCCTCAGAATTTAAATCAAAGAATGGTCTATAACTTGGTCACAGAGTTATGACTAAAAACGTGTGATACAGAGTGTAAGTATAGAATCATCGTGAAAGACTGGCAGTACTTATATGTCATTTATAAAATAATAGATATGCCAAAAGGACATTAGTCACAAATATACACTCCTGGAAATTGAAATAAGAACACCGTGAATTCATTGTCCCAGGAAGGGGAAACTTTATTGACACATTCCTGGGGTCAGATACATCACATGATCACACTGACAGAACCACAGGCACATAGACACAGGCAACAGAGCATGCACAATGTCGGCACTAGTACAGTGTATATCCACCTTTCGCAGCAATGCAGGCTGCTATTCTCCCATGGAGACGATCGTAGAGATGCTGGATGTAGTCCTGTGGAACGGCTTGCCATGCCATTTCCACCTGGCGCCTCAGTTGGACCAGCGTTCGTGCCGGACGTGCAGACCAGGTGAGACGACGCTTCATCCGGTCCCAAACATGCTCAATGGGGGACAGATCCGGAGATCTTGCTGGTCAGGGTAGTTGACTTACACCTTCTAGAGCACGTTGGGTGGCACGGGATACATGCGGACGTGCATTGTCCTGTTGGAACAGCAAGTTCCCTTGCCGGTCTAGGAATGGTAGAACGATGGGTTCGATGACGGTTTGGATGTACCGTGCACTATTCAGTGTCCCCTCGACGATCACCAGTGGTGTATGGCCAGTGTAGGAGATCGCTCCCCACACCATGATGCCGGGTGCTGGCCCTGTGTGCCTCGGTCGTATGCAGTCCTGATTGTGGCGCTCACCTGCACGGCGCCAAACACGCATACGACCATCATTGGCACCGAGGCAGAAGCGACTCTCATCGCTGAAGACGACACGTCTCCATTCGTCCCTCCATTCACGCCTGTCGCGACACCACTGGAGGCGGGCTGCACGATGTTGGGGCGTGAGCGGAAGACGGCCTAATGGTGTGCGGGACCGTAGCCCAGCTTCATGGAGACGGTTGCGAATGGTCCTCGACGATAACCCAGGAGCAACAGTGTCCCTAATTTGCTGGGAAGTGGCGGTGCGGTCCCCTACGGCACTGCGTAGGATCCTACGGTCTTGGCGTGCATCCGTGCGTCGCTGCGGTCCGGTCCCAGGTCGACGGGCACGTGCACCTTCCGCCGACCACTGGCGACAACATCGATGTACTGTGGAGACCTCACGCCCCACGTGTTGAGCAATTCGGCGGTACGTCCACCCGGCCTCCCGCATGCCCACTATACGCCCTCGCTCAAAGTCCGTCAACTGCACATACGGTTCACGTTCACGCTGTCGCGGCATGCTACCAGTGTTAAAGACTGCGATGGAGCTCCGTATGCCACGGCAAACTGGCTGACACTGACGGCGGCGGTACACAAATGCTGCGCAGCTAGCGCCATTCGACGGCCAACACCGCGGTTCCTGGTGTGTCCGCTGTGCCGTGCGTGTGATCATTGCTTGTACAGCCCTCTCGCAGTGTCCGGAGCAAGTATGGTGGGTCTGACACACCGGTGTCAATGTGTTCTTTTTTCCATTTCCAGGAGTGTATTTAAGATAAAAATTGTGATGGCGAGCCACTAACGGCTGCTCGTTACTTGCGCGGTGCAGGTTGCCAACGGACTGAGGTGCCCGCGTTAACAGATGCGGCCAGTGAACATGGCACTGCAACGAGCGCGCAATCTAGTACCCGTAGGTACAATTAGGCTACTTTACATTGAAATATAGGCAGAAATGTTTATAAATGAACAGTATTTGGTACATAACGGAAAGCAATTTTTGTTTAATAGTAGCTTACAACATAACATTTTCTCTACACCAAAGCTTATAACAGTAAGATAAAACATGCAACATTATGAAAATGTAGATAGCACTGAATGACAACTTGTACAAAGCAATGTTGACGTGAAATACAGCCAAGAAACATTTGATAATTAGAAAACATAGGACTACCTTAGAAGGAAAAGAACATTTCGGCAACCTGCACAAGGAGACCCGAAGTGAGATATCGAGTAACGGCATTATACCGTTGAAAAAAAATTTATTACGTAGCTGTAGCTGTTCGTTAAGGATGAGACTATCCTTTCGAGCAAGAAGTTTGAAAATCTCTAATTCTTCTAGAATATCTAGTCTATGCCCTTTCTTTTCTGTGTGCAAAATGTTGCTATCGCAGACGGCTTTAGGTGAATGACCTGTAATTAGAAGATGGTCGGCAAAAGACGAATTTTGGGGGCTAGTGCCATTTTTTCTTAGCAAGTGTTCTTTATATATGGAAGTGAAGGCACGTCCAGTTTGTCCTATATAGTAAGAGGAGCAAGTATCCCAGACAATTTTGTAAACACCAGAATTTTCTCAAGGGGAACGAACAGAATGTAAATTATGAATGAAATTCTTTTTCAAATTGTTATTAGTAGAAAAAGCATCCTTGCAATCGTATTTCTTTCGAAGAATGCGTTGTATCTGATAAGAGATAGGCCCCACGAAAGGAACAGAGAGATATTTTTTTGAGTTAGACTCGATAACAGAAGTGTCTCGCGTAGTAATTCCTTTAGCAGTTTTCTTTTTAAGGACATCATCTACTATGTTAGGTTTAAACTCTTTGTTAACTGCTATTGTTTTAAGTAAATTGATTTCGTCGTTGAACTTTTGTTTAGAAAGTGGGATGGAAATAGCTCGGTGAACAGCAGAATGATAGAAGGGTTTTCTACGCGATTGTGGATGAGTAGAAGATGCAGGAACGATCTGGTCGGTGTATGTTACTTTACGAAAACTACTGAACGAAATTTTATTTGTTTCTATTGCAGTCGTCAATTCAAGGAAGTTTAATTGACGGGCCTTATTTTCAAATTCGATAGTGAATGAAATTTTCTCACGAAGATCATTCAATAGGTTAAAGATACTATCAACACCGTTAAATGATTATAACATCGTCAACGTATCTGGAACACGAAAGAATGTCTAGGCGCTCAGTCCGGAACCGCGCGACTGTTACGGTCGCAGGTTCGAATCCTGCCTCGGGCATAGATGTGTGTGATGTCCTTAGGTTAGTTAGGTTTAAGTAGTTCTAAGTTCTAGGGGACTGATGACCTCAGAAGTTAAGTCCCATAGTGCTCAGAGCCATTTGAGCCTAGTGACGCAGCTGGAAAACAATTAAAAAATTTTACTTATAGGGAGTTGATGAAAATATCAGCGAGGATACCAGCTAACGGATTTCCCATAGCGAGATCGTCGGATTACTGGTACAAATGTCTATTAATTCGAAATAGTTGTACTTGACTACGACTGAGATGAGATTCATCAGGTCTGTGATTTGTTCATCTGAAATATCTTTTTTGAACCGATGTAAATTTTTTTCTACAATTGTAAGCGTTCCCTGTACGGGGACGTCAGTATAAAGATTTTTGATATCGAAAGAAGCTAACTTGGTGTCTGAACTGCATTCTAAATGTTTTATTTTTTGGACTAAGGTCTGACTATTTGGGATGGAATAATTGTTCACAAAAACGAATGATTTTCTCAGAGTTTCATGTGGAAATTTGGCCAGATCATGGAATGCACTATTCATTCTATTAGATATCGGGCGTGTGTGATGTTGAGGTTTGTGGATTTATAATTGAGACCAAAATCGTAGATTTCTTCATCGAAACTGCACGAGGATGGACTCCAGTTTTACAAAAAGAGTTCGGGACAGCCATCAACAAATTTCCTACTCAGACCGTTTCAGAAGAAAATGCTCATTAACATGAACCCTCAGCCCCCAAAACTTCGGTCTCAATTTAAAATCCACAAACATAATCATCCGATACGCCCGATATCTAATAGTATGAATAGTGCATACCACGATCTGGTCAAATTTCTACATGAAACTCTGAGAGAATCATTCGTTTTTGTGAACAATTTTTCCGTCCCTTAGTCCAAAAAATAAAACTGTTGTGTCGGCTGAAGAGCCAACACCGTGTTACTAGAGGAGGCAGAAATGCACGCGTTTTAGCTCACGCAGACTGGCTTGAGGAGGGAAGAACTATACTGACGTGAGGTCTGGAACATGACAAGGAATTACGAGGGCGGTTCAGAAAGTAACCTCCGATTGGTCACAGTGCGGGTTGTGGGGGGAGTAGCGACGCTATCTGTGCGTTCACGCACTCAACAGGTCAGTCGGCATCAAGCCGTGGTCGAGTGAACGTCGTACCTGCGCTAGTTTAGTTTTTGTGGCAGTTTGAAATGTGTGCTGCAATAGAAAACCCCGCCAAATGTGAAGTGCGTGCTGTCATAAGGTTTTTTACAGCTAAAGGATATTCTGCAGCAGCTATTCATCGTGAGCTTTGTGCCGTGTACGGACCAAGAGTTATGAGTGAAGGAGTTGTCCATGAATGGGTACGTTTATTTAAATGTGGACGAGAAAACGTTCATGATGAAGAGAGGAGTAGTAGACCATCATTGGTGACTGACGAACTCGTTCAGACAGTTGATGCAAAAGTTCGTGAAAATCGACGTTTCTCAATGTCGGAGTTGTCTACTGGTTTTCCACAGATTTCTAAGACTCTCTTGTACGAGATAGTGACAGCAAGATTGGCTGGCTCCAGGCACAAGCGGGTGATTTTTATGCAGAAGGAATTTCAAAGCTTGTGAAGAGATACGATAAGTGCCTCAATCGCTATGGAGACTATGTAGAAAAATAGTGCATAGATGTAGTTGTAAGATGTATATATTAAAATACTTTTATTTAACTTGGTGTATTTTTGTAAATCTACCGGAGGTTACTTTCTGAACGGCCCTCGTAGAATTCAGAAAGCGGACGTAATTACTTTGATACTTAACTTTAATCCATTAATGATAACGTCGCTCTTGACGGTACATGATTCACGATATTATCAGTTCAGAATACATTCTTGAAGAATATGGCGCCTTGCTAGGTCGTAGCAGATGACGTAGCTGAAGGCTATGCTAAATTGTCGTCTCTGCAAATGAGAGCGTATGTAGTCAGTGAACCATCGCTAGCAAAGTCAGCTGTACAACTGGGGCGAGTGCTAGGGAGTCTCTCTAGACCAGCCGTGTGGCGGCGCTCGGTCTGCAATCACTGATAGTGGCGACACGCGAGTCCGACGTATAGTAACGGACTGGGGCCGATTTAAAGGTGTCTGGATATGACACCACATTCCACCCTTGCAAATCGGCAGACGGTTGTGGTATAAGGCCTCCGCCCGCCGCGGGAAGGAACCCATGTTGACGCATGCGACGAGGTGGGGAGCCGAACAACAGGCGAGGCTGTGCCACCCGCACCCTGCAATTCGGACCGAGGGGAGCTAGGAAACGCCTGAAAACCTGCTCCAGGCTGCACGACAACATGCGGTGTATGCGCCCATAGAGAGACAGGAGGGGCCGAAGGGTTGACCTCCGTCGGGCCAGGGCACCCGACGGGCGAAGACGACCT
This sequence comes from Schistocerca nitens, assembly GCF_023898315.1. Taxonomy (NCBI): domain Eukaryota; kingdom Metazoa; phylum Arthropoda; class Insecta; order Orthoptera; family Acrididae; genus Schistocerca; species Schistocerca nitens. The sequence continues at coordinate 1,186,510,126 of NC_064614.1, read as the reverse complement.
ATGGTCCGGAGCGGGCGAGAGTTCAATGTTGGAGGACAACTGGTCACGGGGAGCGATCGGCGGCGCGTGACCCATGTGTGTGTGTGTGGGGGGGGGCGCTCAGCGACTGCTGCGACGCGCCCACTGCAGGTGTCGCCGGCCGGAGAACAGGCGGCGGCGGCGCGTCGCCATGGGACAAAATGGAAGGCAGCGTCGGCAACACCTGGGGCTGAGACGAGCCAGTAGATGGGTCCCCGGGGCACTGACCGGACGGCACCGTCACTGAAAGAAGATGGCAAGCGGCAGATCCGTTGCGACGACAGAGGCGCGGCTGATTGAGATTCCGGCGCACCTCACCAGAGGTCCCCAAAACCAGATACATAGCAAGTCTGAGGCAGCGAACAATGCGCCCTGCGAGCCAATGCTGTGAACCTCGGTAGTGGCGGTAGTAGACAATGTCGCCTTGGGCAAAAGCAGGTGTCTGCCGCTGCACAGGAACCTGATGCGGTGGGTGTAGCAAAGACATCAAGGTTCGATGGTGGCGACCGTGGAGCAACTCAGCCAGCGAGCGACTATCCCAGGGCTGAGAGTGATACGAGGACAAAAAGAGCAATAACGCGTCCTCCCGAGAATGTGACTCTTTCAACTTCAACATCTGTGACTTGAAAGTCCTGACCAATCGTTCAGCGGCACCATTTGGCTGTGGCGAAAACGGCGCAGACGTCAGATGTTGAATACCATTGGCCTTGCAGAATGACTGATATTCTGCAGACATGAATAGTGGGCCATTGTCTGAAACAATCGTCTGTGGCAGACCCTCGACGCAAAAGATAACAGACAACGCTTGCATGGTGGCAGATGATGTCGTGGAAGACATCCGGACAACAAAAGGAAAATTATTGAATGAATCTATCACAACCAGCCATCGAGCATTCCAGAATGGACCAGCAAATTGATTTGTAAGCGCTGCCAAGGGAAAGTGGCTTTTGGTCATGCAGAGAATTTCCGAGGTGATGCTGATTGTTGTTCGGCACTCACCCTGCAAGAAGTGCACATATTAGTAATCGCGGCATCGATTCCGAACCAAGTACAGTGTTGACGAGCAAGTTGTTTCGTTCTCACTATACCGCAATGTCCTTGGTGGAGAAGCTTTAAGACAGAGGACTGTAACGAACGTGGTACCACGATCCTGGACTGATCATTATCAGAACGCAAAAGAAAAACACCACGTCGAACAAAAAGTCTCTCCTTGTGAGCAAAAAATCGGCGAACCAATGGGTCCCCAATCCATGACTTTGACAAGGGCCATTGCATAGCAACAAAACACAGAACGGTAGCAAGGACAAGGTCGGCAGCTGTGGCTGTAGCTACACACAAAAATCAATCAGAAACGATTCGACCATGTCATCGGTTTCCGAATCAATGAACATGCAAGCAAGTTCGGAGGAATCGAATGCCCTATCAACAGGCAAACGGGACAACGCATCAGCGTTTCCGTGCTTAGCAGTGGACTGATACAAGATGTCGCAGCGGTACTGCGAGAGGAAAATACACCAGCGAATGAATTTCTGCGCTGTACGTGGAGGTACAGGCTTGTTCGGATGAAAAAGCGATGTCAAAGTTTTGTGGTCTGTGGTTATGGTAAAGTGACGCCATACAAGAAGTAATGAAACTTTGTAACACCAAATACGAGAGCCAATGCTTCTTTCTCGATCTGTGAATAATTTCTTTGTGCAGACGAGAGCAATTTGGACGCAAAGGCAATAGGGCGATCGTGCGAGCCATCTTTGTGCACAAGCACAGCACCGATCCCGAAATCCGATGCATCCACCATCAACAAAAGGGGCTTCTGGGGATCGAATGGCGTAAGGCAGGTTTTGGAAAGCAACGCCAATTTCAACTGGCGAAAGGCGCAGTCGCATTCCGTCATCCAGACGAACGGAACACCTTTACGGCGTCAGCAACAAAGCGGAGCTGAAATGGAAGAGGCACGCGGCACATATTGGTGATAATAGTTTATTTTTGCCAGCACACTCTTTAGCTGCTTCAAATTCTGCGGCGAAGCAAGTCTTGTATGGCACGGAGGTGCGTGGGAGTTGGATGTATGCCTTCGGCATTGAGTACATGTCCCCAGTATGGCAAGTCATGAGCAAAAAACACACATTTGTCCTTCCGTAAGCGAAGACCATTATGGCGCAAGACCTGAAATTATGTTGTGAGATTGGCTAAATGTTCTTCTTCCATCTTTCCAGAGATCACAATATCGTCCAGATAGTTCGCTGCAGTACGGGCTGACACACAAACAGTTTGTACATATTGCTGAAACAATGTAGCGGCAGATGCACATGCGAATGGCAGTCGTTTGAATTGATACACAACCAAGATGCGTGTTAATCACCAAAACGTGCTGGGATTCTTCGTCCACCGTTATTTGCAAGTATGCATCTGCTAGGTCCAACTTCGAAAAATATTTGCCTGGGTACAGTTTGTGAAAAAGATCTTCCGGGCGGGGTAAAGGAAAAGTTGTGATCACTAGTTGTGGATTCCCTGTTGCCTTGAAGTCCACACAAAGTCTCAATTTTCGGGAAGGTTTTTCTCAAAATTACTAAGGGTGATGCCCAGAGAGAAGCCTGCACACGTTCAATTACACCTTGTGATTCCAAATCGTGTAATGTTCTTGCGACCTCATCACGCAATGCATGGGGAACATTGCGCGCTCTGAAAAATTTCGGTTGCGCGTTTACTTTCAGTTCAAAATGTGCTTTATAGTTCTTAGCGCAACCGAGGTCCGGTGCAAAAATGTCTGCAAATTCTTCACTTAGACGAGAAACACTGTCTGAAGGCACAGTCTGGTTCACTGATAGGACCTGATTTACTATAGACAAGTTGAACAACTGAAATATATCGAAACCAAACAAATTCACTGCAGAAGAAGAACGAAGGACGTAAAACGACAAGTTTTGTTTGTCCTGTCCTAACACAGGGATCTCTTGACCTGAATAGCTAGTTAACGTAACATTTGCGGCACGCAACGAAGGTGTGCCCAGATGCTTGAAGGTGTCTTGATTGATCAGTGAAACTGCAGCTCCGGTATCAAGCTGGAATAGTATCACTTTGCCGTTAATGTCCAAGTCTACAAAAAGTTTATTGTCCTGCTGACGACAAGAGTGACTGTCTCGTGCAACGTGAACTGACACTGGTACAAAATCAATTGCGACTTGACAGGAGGTCTGGCGATGTCGACGCACACTATTTGTGGGACGAACAGAGTCACTGTTAGAGAGAGAGGCATTGGGCGGAGTGGAATGAACTACATGAATTTCCATGGGCGAAGTATCGAGAGCCTGAGTATCCTTGGTTTGATCCCGATTCTGGCGCAAAACAAAGGGCCTGGAATGGTTTCGAGTTCCAGATCTGAGGTTTTTCTGGCAAACACTCTGTACATGTTCTTTTTTATTCCAGGAAAAACAAATAGCTTGGCATGATGGGCAGTTCTCACGCGAATGTTTAGTAGCGCACCGCGGGCATGATTTGAGCTTGCCAGCGCGGCACACGTGGCTGAGAGCCTGGCGGCAGCGGAGCGGCCGGGCGCGAGGACTGCTTACTGCTCCGTGCAGCTCGCCCGGCAAATCGGTTAACCTGACACACGGCTGGCGAAGTTTCAAATGATTCCTGAGCAAAGTCAAGTGTGTCCTGCCGATCCAATATGTCCAGCACTTGTTGAAGGGAGGGATTGACTAGTTCCAAAATCTGTTCCCGTATATGAACATCAGAAACGTTCTGTGCAATTGCATCACGTACCATAGTATCTGAATATGGGAGTCCACATTGATACTCAAAAGCACAATCCCTCGTAAGGCCTTGCAAGGTTGCAACCCACTCCCGATTAGTCTGACCTGCCATACGTTTTGTACGAAAGAAGGTATACCGTTTCGCAACTACATTGACTGATTGTTTGAAATATGCATCTAATGCAGACAAAATTTCTTCGTAGGACAGAGTTGCTACGTCGAATCGGGGAAATACAGTAATTTGACTATCATACGGTAGGTTTGCACTCCGACGGATGACAAAAGAAAAGGCTGCCGCTCGTTACCTTGAATTCTGTAGGCGGCGAGATGGAATCAAAATTGGCGTGACCACTCCGTCCAGCTTTCCAGTGCAGCATCAAAAGGTCTGAAAGTCGGTGCAACGGCGTGTTGTGGCTGTGTTAGCGGTGGAGCGGCGGCTGCCGCATCGTTTTGACCCTGGACGAGCTGTCCAAGGGCATCCAGTAATGCCTGCGTCTTCTGATTCTGTAAGCGATAAAATTCGGACAGTACATCTAGAGATTGTGGTGAAGCCATTACACAAGTAAATCAGGGCAGTATAGATAAGAAACCGTTGTTACTTGTCGCCAATGTTGTGTTGGCTGAAGAGCCAACCCGTGTTACTAGAGGCGGCCGAAATGCACGCGTTTTAGTTCACGCAGGCTGGCGTGAGGAGGGAAGAACTATACTGATGTGAGGTCTGGAACATGACAAGGAATTAGAATTCAGAAAGCGGACGTAATTACTTTGATACTTAACTTTAATCCATTAATGATAACGTCGCTCTTGACAGTACATGCTTCACGATATTATCAGTTCAGAATACGTTCTTGAAGAATATGGCACCTTGCTAGGTCGTAGCAAATGACGTAGCTGAAGGCTATGCTAAACTGTCGTCTCTGCAAATGAGAGCGTATGTAGTCAGTGAACCATCGCTAGCAAAGTCGGCTGTACAACTGGGGCGAGTGCTAGGGAGTGTCTCTAGACCTGCTGTGTGGCGGCGCTCGGTCTGCCATCACTGATAGTGGCGACACGCGGGTCCGACGTATACTACCGGACCACGACCAATTTAAAGGCTACCACCTAGCAAGTGTGGTGTCTGGCGGTGACACCACAAAAACATTTAGAATGCAGTTTAGACACCAAGTTAGTTTCTTTCGATATCAAAAATCTATTTATACTGACGTCCCCGTACAGGAAACGCTTGCAATTGCAGAAAAAATTGACGTCGGTTCAAAAAGATATTTCAGATGAACAGATCACAGATTTCATGAATCTCATCTCAGTCGTAGTCAAGTACAACTATTTCGAATTTAATGGACATTTGTACCAGCAATCCGACGGTCTCACTATGGGAAATCCGTTAGCTGGTATCCTCGCTGATATTTTCATCAACACACTAGAAGAAAAATTTTTTAATTGTTTTCCAGCTGCGTCACTAGGCATTCTTTCGTATTCCAGATACGTTGACGATATCCTAATCATCTAACGGTGTTGATAGTATCTTTAACCTATTGAATGATCTTCATTAGAAAATTTCTTTCACTATCGAATTTGAAAATAAGGCCCGTCAATTAAACTTCCTTGACTTGAGGCCTGCAATAGAAACAAATAAAATTTCGTTCAGTATTTTTTGTTAAGTAACATATACCGACCAGATCGTTCCTGCATCTTCTACTCATCCACAATCGCGTAGAAAACCCTTCTATCATTCTGCTGTTCACCGAGCCATTTCCATCCCACTTTCTAAACAAAAGTTCAACGACGAAATCAATTTACTTTAAATAATAGCAGTTAACAACGAGTTTAAACCTAACATAGTAGATGACGTCCTTAAAAAGAAAACTGCTAAAAGAATTACTACGCGAGACACTTCTGTTATCGAGTCTAACTCAAAAAAATATCTCTCTGTTCCTTTCGTGGGGCCTATCTCTTATCAGATACAACGCATTCTTCGAAAGAAATACGTTTGCAACGATGCCTTTTCTACTAATAACAATTTGAAAAAGAACTTCATTCATAATTTACATTCTATTCGTTCCCCTTGAGAAAATTCTAGTGTCTACAAAATTGTCTAGATACTTGCTCCTCTTACTATATAGGACAAACTGGACGTGCCTTCACTACCATATATAAAGAACACTTGCTAAGAAAAAATGGCACTAGCCCCCAAAATTCGTCTTTGCCGACCATCTTCTAATTACAGGTCATTCACCTAAAGTCATCTGCGATAGCAACATTTTGCACACAGAAAAGAATGGGCATAGACTAGATATTTTAGAAGAATTAGAGATTTTCAAACATCTTGCTCGAAAGTATAGTCTCATCATTAAGGAACAGCTACAGTTACAGCTACAGCGTTGTCACATTTTAAAAATGCGGTAGAATAGTTACTAAAATTTGACTACGCCTTGTCAGGCTGTTTTAGTTTTATTTCTAGACCGTACCCTCTTAGACAAATTATAGATTCAGGTATATCCTCTGAAGAAGGCTAAATTATTTTGGCTGAAACCTAGGTAAAGGATAGTTTCATTACCGCAATCAAGGCTGATAGTTTCTTATATGTTAGATTATCACTATTGCTGACTGTGCTGCAATGTTGAAAGTACAATTATTCCGTAGTATTCACAAGGGAAACCCCCATCGCACCCTTCTCGGACATAATGGTAAGACGGCCGAGTGGATAGCCCATCGAAAACTGAAGACAGATCAAGTATGAAAACAGGAAGAAGGTGTAGTGAACTGTGAAAAAAAGCACAGTAGAAAAAAGTGCACGTTCCTAGAACAAGAAGTGCAATAAAGTGCAGCTTGAAACAGCAACGACGTCGTGAGTTAGTGGTCATGGTGTTGGAGTGCCAAACAGCGAGCCTTGTTCAAAACTCTCTCGTGCCATTTAATTATTTATTTATTTTCATAACTGTTCGTCCGGTCGTTGAAATGTTTGTCCTCTTTATCTATTCTTGGCAGTTGTCATACTGTACTTTGGTTGTAGAATATGAGTCAAGTGGTAAGAATATACACTCCTGGAAATGGAAAAAAGAACACATTGACACCGGTGTGTCAGACCCACCATACTTGCTCCTGACACTGCGAGAGGGCTGTACAAGCAATGATCACACGCACGGCACAGCGGACACACCAGGAACCGCGGTGTTTGCCGTCGAATGGCGCTAGCTGCGCAGCATTTGTGCACCGCCGCCGTCAGTGTCAGCCAGTTTGCCGTGGCATACGGAGCTCCATCGCAGTCTTTAACACTGGTAGCATGCCGCGACAGCGTGGACGTGAACCGTATGTGCAGTTGACGGACTTTGAGCGAGGGCGTATAGTGGGCATGCGGGAGGCCGGGTGGACGTACCGCCGAATTGCTCAACACGTGGGGCGTGAGGTCTCCACAGTACATCGATGTTGTCGCCAGTGGTCGGCGGAAGGTGCACGTGCCCGTCGACCTGGGACCGGACCGCAGCGACGCATGGATGCACGCCAAGACCGTAGGATCCTACGCAGTGCCGTAGGGGACCGCACCGCCACCTCCCAGCAAATTAGGGACACTGTTGCTCCTGGGGTATCGGCGAGGACCATTCGCAACCGTCTCCATGAAGCTGGGCTACGGTCCCGCACACCGTTAGGCCGTCTTCCGCTCACGCCCCAACATCGTGCAGCCCGCCTCCAGTGGTGTCGCGACAGGCGTGAATGGAGGGGCGAATGGAGACGTGTCGTCTTCAGCGATGAGAGTCGCTTCTGCCTTGGTGCCAATGATGGTCGTATGCGTGTTTGGCGCCGTGCAGGTGAGCGCCACAATCAGGACTGCATACGACCGAGGCACACAGGGCCAACACCCGGCATCATGGTGTGGGGAGCGATCCCCTACACTGGCCGTACACCACTGGTGATCGTCGAGGGGACACTGAATAGTGCACGGTACATCCAAACCGTCATCGAACCCATCGTTCTACCATTCCTAGACCGGCAAGGGAACTTGCTGTTCCAACAGGACAATGCACGTCCGCATGTATCCCGTGCACCCAACGTGCTCTAGAAGGTGTAAGTCAACTACCCTGGCCAGCAAGATCTCCGGATCTGTCCCCCATTGAGCATGTTCGGGACTGGATGAAGCGTCGTCTCACGCGGTCTGCACGTCCAGCACGAACGCTGGTCCAACTGAGGCGCCAGGTGGAAATGGCATGGCAAGCCGTTCCACAGGACTACATCCAGCATCTCTACGATCGTCTCCATGGGAGAATAGCAGCCTGCATTGCTGCGAAAGGTGGATATACACTGTACTAGTGCCGACATTGTGCATGCTCTGTTGCCTGTGTCTATGTGCCTGTGGTTCTGTCAGTGTGATCATGTGATGTATCTGACCCCAGGAATGTGTCAATAAAGTTTCCCCTTCCTGGGACAATGAATTCACGGTGTTCTTATTTCAATTTCCGGGAGTGTATTACGGTCGCAAGTACGTTCGATGAATAGTGAGAGCAGAGAGATACCTCCCAGACGTCTCATGTAATTCACTAAACGGGTGTGAACTATGTTACAGCAATTTTGATTAATGACACGTTGTAAGAGAATGTCGATTGTTGATTCATTCACACACCACTCTGCAGCATCATCACTTTCGAGGTTGATTCTTTTTGTAATTTCTGACTCGGCACTTAGTTTCTCGTGAAACTCGATATCAGGAACAATTTGCTTTTCTTCTGCGAGTGGCAGCAGCTGTGCGTGTCGATATTCGCACCTTGTACTATCTTTGGCCTGGCGCTTATAGTTTCCGGCTGTACTGTGTCCGACAACTTGGTCAGTTGCCGTGGAGCAGGAGGAAATCTCCGTGGCGCATTGTTTGGCCAGGACCGCTGGCGGCGTCTATGCATGGTCGGAGTGTGTGGTGCTGTTACCATAGCTACAAGGCCCGTGGCTCTCCAATCCTGAACATGAAAGTTGAGTTTTGACTTAATCTAGCAGTAAGCCACGACTGTTCTCATTATGTCGTTTGGATTTCGTTGTCGGCTGCTGGGATGTTCCCGTGAGCAACAATGTGTGTTTTCAAGTTGGCAAATTTTAGCCACCCTCCGGTGGAGTTTAGCTGTACTTGCTTATGTTGAACTGAAGTTCACCAGCGGAATCTCCTGCCTTGTGGCCGTTAACGTTCTAGTTACCTGCCCTAGCCGTTGATGTAAATTCAGGCAGTGTAGTTTCCTCATCGTGTTGTCGCTGTCCAGCATGGTATGTAGTTTGACAGCTCAATGTATAATTGGTTCTGGGAGCCAATACCTTCTACGTTGTTCCCTGAACACCCTGTTGTGTGCTGGTCGGGTGGAGCGGAAGTTATCTTGTCGGCAGGTCCATTGACTGTCTGTCGGTTGGGCGGTCGTTGGATTTAGAATGGTTGAGCCGACTGCCTATCTCACCTAAGTTTTTTTTTTTTTTCTTTATTGTGATTTCATTCCCCTGCCCCATACGGGCAGGGGAGGGCTGTCAGCAGCACAATCCGCCGCTCTTCAGCCGAGTGATATGACAATTAAAACAAGAATAAAATAATACATACATAAGGAGGTAAAAAGGGGGAACATAAAACAGAGTAAGGGGAGAAAATGGAGGTAAAAATACACTGATATGTAGACGTTCATTGGGGACAGTTAAAAAAGTCACCAGAAAGTTAAAAAACACAATTGGTGATTCTTAAAACACATGGAAGTCACTAGATGCACAGGCACAGGTTAAAAGTCGGCCACAGTATTAAAAACACTCCGAAACAACACACTTAAAACCCACTCGGAGCACACACGACGAAGAATAAAACTACCAGGTGGGACCTGCCGAGGGAAAGGGCAGAGAGGATGGAAAAGGAGGGGAGAGCATGGGGCAGCTGGGGAAGCGGCGGGAGGAAGGGAGGAGGGGTAACCGTGGGTTCACGAAGAGGCAGGTATCTCACCTAAGCGAGCGTTAGTGTTTAAATTCCAGACCGACCCTCGGAAACTTCTGAGCACCGTTGGGTGTACTGCCTTTTCTTATTTGTTCTTGTTGTTTGTATTTGTATGGCTTCTAGCAGATTTTTAAATTAAGGTTGTTTAGTCGTAAGTGATGGGCCTTCAGCCGATTTTGAATTAAAGTTGTTTTGCTCTTAAGGTGTCAGATTCTTCGGGCCTTCAGCCTAATTAAAGAACTCTTTTAAGATAAGGCCTTTGCCTTTTAAAATTCTGATGATGGTTTGAGTCCTAAGTTATTGACTTTAAGTTAAGGTGGTCTTGCCCTTAAGGCATGAGATTGTATGGCGTATTCATCGGGTTATTAAGTTCCAAAAATTAATACTATGTTTTTTTTTTAATTTTCTTGGCTCATGTAATTTTTTGGTCAAATAAATAAAGTTGCATGTTCGAGTGTAACTGACAGCCGCTTATTTTGGTCCCTTTCCACAATTTAAACTACCTGTCCTGTCCTGCGGGTTTAGCAGGGCGTCTCACAGATTTGCTTGGAAGAATCCTATTGCAAAGTAAAGACTAACATATGAGTGTCAAAGGAGTTTGAAGTCATAACAGGCCTTAGACAAGGAGATGCTTTATCTCCAATACTTCAATCTGGTTTTAGAAAAGATAGATGGAGAACGCCAAGAAGTAACCCAGTTGGAGTAAAGATGGCTAGGAATAAAATACATCGTCTTGTTTATGCGGACGATATTGTCCTAATAAATGGAAACATAGAATAACTACAATTCATGACAAGTTCTTACAGAAACATTCCAAGGAAAGCGGGATTAGGAATAAATGAGAAGAGAACTGAGTTTATGGAAATGAGCAAGGCACCCAATGATGGTAATGCACTGACAGTTGATGATCTCACTTTTAAATGAGTAGACACCTTCAAATATTTGGGAAGAATCATCAATGAACAGAATAAAATGGAAATTTAAATTAAAGCGAGGGTAGCAGCAGCAAATAGATCTTATTTTGGCCTGCGAAATGTGTTATCCAGTAGAGCTGTGTCCGGAAGCTTTTAACTTAGGCTATAATTCTAAATGGTTGAAATGGCTCTGAGCACTATGGGACTTAACAGCTATGGTCATCAGTCCCCTAGAACTTAGAACTACTTAAACCTAACTAACCTAAGGACAGCACACAACACCCAGCCATCACGAGGCAGAGAAAATCCCTGACCCCGCCGGGAATCGAACCCGGGAACCCGGGCGTGGGAAGCGAGAACGCTACCGCACGACCACGAGATGCGGGCGCTATAATTCTGCCAGTAGCTCTATTTTGGCCAGAGAGCTTCACATTTAGAAAAGCAGATGACCAAAAGTTATTAATTTTTGAAAGGAAAATATTAAGTAAAATTTTAGAACACAAGAGAGACCCAGAAACATAGGAGGGGAGAATACCTAAAAACCCGGAAATGAAGGAGCTGTATCTACAGGCTGATATTAGTGAAAGGACGAGGAACGTGAGACTGATGTGGGCGGGGCATCAAATTAGGATGGAGGAGGAACGACTACCTAAAGTAGCATTCTCTGGAGCCATGGAGGGCAGATGGCAATGAGGAAGGCCACGAACCAGCTGGAAGGATGAAATCGAAGAGGACGCGATGGCATTGGGCCTGAGTAAAGGAGAATGGACTACAAAAGACAGGAATAGAGAGCACTGGAAGAAGAATGTAGAGAACGCGTATGGTCTCCAAGGCCCAAGAGACAGCTAAGAAGAAGAATAAGAAGAGGTATCAATTATTACTCCACCCTCTCTAACACGGAACTACTTCCTTTGACTCACAACCGACTCATAATGGATGAAGTTCGAATTCGCTTGTGCGTTCGAACTTAAAACCCACATTTTCGATCTGCGTGGCCAAAGAATACCAGTACTGCTACAGTAGAACTAGGATAGAGTATACACAAATGTCCAAACAAACAAAAAAAATAAAATGTCCCATCACTTAGCAATTGAACCTTCTGTTATTAGGATTATACAAACATTGTTGACTGAGAGGTGCTTAGAAACTTAGTAAACTAATTTGTGCTCTGCTGTGTACACGATTAATCGAGCAAAGATGCCTAACTTCGCAAACAGTGTTAGCCTTTTCTCACTGTATAGCGATATTTTGGCAGCCGTAATTTCTCATACATGACACTCAGTTCAGAAATCCTTCTCCTGTTATTGATGGATGTTTACCAACTTTCCTGATAGGTCCTGCTCAGACGCCAGGTACCTGTATAAACAGCAGAGCGTCTTCTTTTTATTTCTGCAATGAGCTAACTGTAGAACGAAAACTTAATCCTTTTATGAAGTTCTATGAATTTCATTTTGGGTGGTTAAGGTAGGTGACCAACAGAAAAAATGGGTTCCCTATGTATGAAATTACATATTTGTTACCTTTATTAGAGAATGTTTAAAACTGTCATGTCTTATGATCATTGTTGTTTTCATAATTTGTACAGGACTAATGGATTGCACAACAGAGTGTTATTTTCTGCTCAGAAAAATAGCTACACTCATCTCATGATCCTAAAAGAAATTGTGTAATATCGTAATTCGCCAAAAGGCCTGTTCGTTACGGTGAATAATTGCTGTCACTAGAGACTCCAATGAGTGAGGCTGAACATAGAGACTGACAAGACGAAAAAAGAGGGCTACTAGGATTGAATTTCCGTCTGTACATAGGAATTAATATTATTAACTGTACTAGGAAATTATGAAACAAAGCTGAATAAGCTGATTTATATAGATATTTAGAGCTCTTATCACAAACATTGGTGGCAAACTTAAAAACGTTACCAGTTTACACTGCCGACTTTTCAGTGATACTAGCTGGTGGGTGCGTGATAGAAATTTAGAAATGTACCAGCACTTTCCCCCACCCCACTGAATTACGTACCTTGCTGTCGGACGGGTGGCTTGCGTGCTTCAGTGTTAGCGATATCGCAGTTCAGTCACAACAGAGGGGTATGTGTTGAGAGGCCTGATAACCGTGTGGTTCTTGAAGAGGTGCTGCAGCCTTTTCGGTAGTTGCAGGGCAACACTCTGGAAAACTGACTGATATGGCCTAGTGACATCAACTAAAACGACGTTGCTGTTCTTGTACAGTGAACGGCTGAAAGCAAGGGGAAACTACAGCCGCAATTTTTCCCGAGGCCATGCAGCTCTACCGTATGGTTAAATGATGATGGCATCCTCTTGGGTCAAATATTCTGGAGGTAAAACAGTCACCCATTCGGATCGCCAGCGGGGACTACTCAGAAGAATGTCGTTGTCAGGGAAAACAAAACTAGCTTTCTACTGATCGGATCGTGGATGTTAGATCGCTTAATTTGGCATGTGCTTACTGTAATCGCCTCAGTACCATAGAAACGTCGGCTTAGACCCTGTAGTATGCAATGGCGAAGCAATTTGTGTGGCCCATCGTCAATGTGAGGGTACCAAGGCTAGAATAAACATGCAAATGTGCATCGGTTACAAGTTATTTATACTCAGGAGAGCTTTCATGAGTTTACTAGAATCGCCTCAGTACCATAAAAACGTCGGTTTAAACAGTGTAGTATGCATTGGCGAAGGAACTTCTGTGTCGCATTGTCAGTGGGAGTGTGCAAGGGCTGTAGTAAATGGGCAGTGATGCGTCGGATTCAAGCTACTGGACTCCGAGGAGAGGTTCCATACTGCGACCGCAGTCGTGTTAGTCTATTGGAGAGAAGTCGGCATGGAGCCTGTAGTTTTCAATAGCGACACAATTTCTGTGTCGCTTCCTCACTTTGAGGGTGCGAGGGTAACAGTAATCGGGCAGTGTTGAATCGGACTTAAGCATCTGCACTCCCATGAGTGGTTGCATGTGGCGACCACAGCCGTGTTAGTCTCTTGGAGAGAAGTCGGCAGGGGGCCTATATTTTTCAATCGCGACGCAATTTCTGTCTGTGTTGCATCGTCATTGGGGGGGGGGGGGGGAGGGGGGGGAGCGAGGGTTATAGTAAATGGGCAGTGGTGCATCTGGACTCCCAGAGAGGTTAGAAAATTTAATAAGTAAGATGGATAGTTTGACTGAGACGTAGGGGGAATTAGTGAAGTTCAGTGGCAGGAGGAACAGGGCTTCTGGTCATGGGAATACAGGGTTGTAAACAGAAAATACTGTGAAGAGCCAAAGAAATTGGTACACCTGCCTAATATTGTGTAGGGCACCTGCGAGCATGCAGATGTGCGCAACACGACGTGACGTGGACTCGACTTATGTCTGACCTAGTGCCGGATGGAACTGACACCACGAATCCTGCAGGGCTGGCCATAAATCCGTAAGGGTACGAAGGGGTGGCGATCTCTTGTGAATAACATGTTCCAAGTATTGATTTAGTATTGGAGGGAAGTGTGGGGGTTAGAAATCGAAGAGGGAGACCAAGAAGCAGATTTAGAAGGATGTAGGTTGCAGTAGTTATTTGGAAATGGAGAGGTTTGCACAGGATATACTAGCATGGAAAGCTGCATCAAATTACTCTTCGGACTAGAAATCACAACAGTAACTCACGCACCTGGTATGGATGTCACTATTAGGGTCTATTCTATGTGGAAGGGGAAAAATTTAATTCTTACTTTAAAATGACCTGGGATAACTTTACTTCAATTTAGAAATTCTATACTGACATTGTGAACGTAATATCAGTTATCGTAAATCGATAGTATCCATGAAAGAACTGGTATTTCGTTACAACACAGTACATTTCTGTTCTATTGCTTCATCAAAAATTGAATGATCCTATGAAAACACAGCAATAAAAGAAATGAAGAATCCTGCATGTTCCTATTTTTCAGTATCAACTTTGCCTGTCAGATTTGATAGCGCATGCAGTGAACATTATTAAACTCGTCTGTTGCTGTCTGTTCTTTAAATTATCGTTAATATGTTCCTACCTCTGACAATTAGTCGAGTTTTCGTGAATAAAGTTTCACACTTCAAACGACAAGCAGGAATGGACACCTGTCGAATGGAAACATATATATATATATATATATATATATATATATATATATATATATATATATATATATATATATATATTACATTATGTACACCGCATATATATATATATATATATATATATATATATATATATATATATGCGGTGTACATAATGTCCTACTATCATTTTAACAAATCAAAACTTGTCAATTGTTAGAGAATCATAGCTTTTTGTAAAACATTTAACAACTATCAAAGGTTTTCCCTCCTCCCTTGTTGTAGATTTAAGTCTGAGTCCATCAAAATGCCAACATACTGTATTCGAAACGGATTAAGAAGGTCCCTGACAGCTCGCAGCACTGTTTCTGTGTTTGTTTCAACTGTAAATCGGTAAGGGCTGCAAACAGAAACAACAGTGGTCTGTAGTGCTGACAACACTGAGACGTTATCATGGAGACGTTTACAAAAACACTTTACATCATTGGTTAAGGTAGGCACACAGAACTACCGTGCCCAGCTCGCTGCAACTGTCAGGGGTCAACTCAGCCTGTGTCAGCTATGTATCGTCTGACATGAAGAACCCAAATTCTGTAAAATGATGCTGTGGGATTGCGGTGCGGGAGGACACCAGCGGCAAAATCAGGTGGTTGAAAACTTTGAACAGACATGCAGTATTAAAACTTGCCTCAGTGTGGGCATCCGTAAGCGTCTCAAGCATGTGTTGACTGACTGCAAGCTGTATCTCAACACAAACCCACAGTGGAATATGAACAAGCGGAATGTGCTGAATGCAAATTTTGTGAGATATGGATTGGTTGTGTTGGTCCGACCACATGTCCCCTACGATCTCTTGATGTCATACATTAACATTCTTTTCATGGGGTTACGTCAAGTATGACATGTATATAACTGCAGTCACTGACATTGCTGTAGTTTGAACAGTAATTAATGAAGCATTCAGAACTACTGATGCTACAGTGATGAACCATACCTAAGGTGATCTGTATTATAGCCTTGATGTTCTACAAAGGACGAATGGGACACTCATTGGAACTGTGGCATTACAAAAGAAAACGTTGAGAGCTGCTAAACGTTTTAGTGGGACTCTCTGGACCCCAACGTGATAGTAATCGGAGCTCGCAGCCTCGAGCACACGTGTGGCGTGGCACACCTCCGAAATTTAAAATACGTTTAGTATGGATTGGAAATAGATATGACCCCATTTTTGTTCTTAAAAGCAGCTTTAATACGTTAGCCAGATTTTTTACACAGTGATGTATGAATGACCTAATGCCAACAGAGCGTAAACTAGCCAGAAACTACGTTTTTCAATTTAAAATTCAGAAATGGAGTTTGTGACTTTGTAATGCTAGAAGAACTGTGAGCATTAATGGTGGCATAACTAGTCCTTGGGTAGCTGTCGATGCGAAACAATATGATGATAACCTGTTTTAACTGAACAGATTACTCCAAATCGTTTTAGAGATTTAATTTTCCGTGTGCGCGTCATGTACACATGCAATGCGCAACGCTTAGCGGCGGAAAACCTGTCTGCTGTGTTTCCACTTCACATTCACGTCACTAACAGTCCCCCTGGACAGCTTTAGAAGGTTAAAATGTCTCTGATGGATTTGTTACACAGATGAAATCCAATGACTAGTCCACGTCTGAAGACACTCAGCAAGGTGGACGGACCGGTTCTGCTGTTGATGCTACTCTAGTGACAACGCAGTATTCCACGTCTCTTTTTATGTTGTGTCCTGTAGCCACATTTGATGGCCTTAAACCGTAATTTTAATAAAAAATAAACTTTAACTAGCTTAATGGAAATATTTAAGTATTAGTTACAAAGAGGGAATACAATATAATCCTAAGAGAGTAAAGAAGTAAGAATACTCTACATTAGAATTCGTTTGTTTGTACAGGGTGTACATAAAGTACTTTAAATTATTTATTGCACAGAAACCAAACATTGTACAAATATCACACATATGTCATTTTGAAGAGAAACCCTGAAAGTTTATCTTTTATGTATACCACCACAGCATAGTTAGGTAATTTGCCGATAGTCGGCGCTAGTCGCAAGCATGGAGAGTTCAGGTGCGGAGCGAGCTTTCTCTGTGTCGGAGTTCGACAAAAACAAGTGTGCTACAGCTGTTCAACGGACGTGTAGAAAAAATTACGGTAAGAAGCCACCAACAAGGAAGGCCATTTACCATTGGCACAACAAATTCGTTAGGACGGGTTGTTTGTGTCCGGCAAAGAGAAGCGGACATCCCAGTGTGAATGAAGTGAATGTGGAGCGTGTACGAGAGACATTCATAAGGAGTCCATAGAAATCGGTGCGTGGTGCATCCCGTGAACTCTCCGTTCATCTTCCAGCAGGATGGGGCTCCACCCCATTGTCATGGTGAAGTTCGTGGGTACCTGAACACGGAGCTGCCGCATCGATGGATCGGCCGTGCTACAGAAGGGGCAATTGTTTCATGAAATGGCCTCTCCCATCACCAGATCTCACTCCGTTTGAATTTCTTATGTCAGGACACATTAAAGATCTGGTGTATGTACCGCCTCTACCACGTGATGTAGCAGAGCTCCGGGACAAAATACAGGAAGCGCCTGCCACAGTCGACGATGCTAGCAGGGACGGCTAAGGCAAGAATTCCATTACCGTATTGACGTCTGCCTGGTCACTCATGGTTCGCATGTCGACTGTTTCTAAAAACCATTTTCAGAGTTTCTCTTCAAAATGCAATATGTATGACATCTGTACAATGTTTAGTTCTTGTGCAATAAATAATTGAAAGTGTTCCCGGACTTAATATACACCGTGTATCAATATGTATGTCCAGATCAGCTCTGTACGAACCTTGTCCGCTAGCACTAATCGCTTACACAATTTTGGTAAACATTTTTGGAATACAGTGATCAATTAATTGTTATATTTTGATTAAAGTTCAGTCTTGATCACGTTATGTCTGTTTTAATGAGTAACCGGTTTCGGTTTTTTCTATAAAACCATCATCAGACCCATTGGCTCCCTTGGGTTGGTAGGTGGAGCTCTCCAGCAGCAAGGAGAGCCAATGGGTCTGATGATGGTTTTCTAGAAAAAACCGAAACCGGTTACTCATTAAAACAGACATAACGTGATCAAGACTGAACTTTAATCAAAATATAACTAATCACTTGCATGTGATGTATGATTGTGAACCCGAAGTTGAAATAATTTATTAAAACTGTGTTTTCCCCGAGTTATTCCAAAAAGTGAATTCGCCGTATGATTGGCATTGATTCTAAAGATCACGAGATTTTCCCAAGTGTGATAAATCAATAAATCACCTAAAGAAACAGAAAGCCTTATTTTCGTAGATAGTTGAAGAGACTGCGTTTACTAACACGCAAGGAATATGGACAGTGAACAGCATTGGAGTGATAATATTTGATTTCTGAATTTTTAGCATAGCGAGCATTACGCTATCAGGTAATCAATTGTTTGAGCAATTTTAGAAGGGAATAAGAATTAGCATCTCTGGTCGCTGTAGAAAGCGAGCATTGAAATCATTTTTGCTTCGAAAAAGAGTTTTTAAATATAACCAAAGTGCATTTCAGTTAGCTAGGCCCAAGACTATAAAATCAGATAATCAAAGACATTTTCTTAGTTGTGATTACTTTGTATTAGAGAAGTAAATCAACGACATTTATTTCGCGACAGAAGTAAACTGTATTTAAGCTGGACCCTGGATAGTTTTGTCTTCTTCCACGTCCCTGAGAGACATCGCTGTGTGCTTCATAATAAAATCCGCTGCTAGAACATAATAAGAAAGAAGCACGTCAGTACAACTTCTAATAACGCTACTAATTATAGTAGCCAGGAGAACACCAGATAAATACAGTCCACTTCCCGTGATTTGTAATGTCAATACTACATTACATAGGGACTCCTAGATAACTTTCATCGGACAGTGTGCTTGTGTGTGAGACATAAGGAACGCAGACTTTGGGAAAATTTCCAACAAGACAAGTAAGAAAACTTAAACGAAATAGTGTTAACGTAGGTAGTTTTTACGTACAAAACACACTTTTTTGTTTTATAAATTATAGAGTGCAACTATCAGTCGTCCTTTTTAGATTTTATTACGCAAATCCAGATTCCGGCTAGTAGCTAGCCATTCGCAATGCGCTATTCTATTTTTTATTCTCAATGCATGTAAGTCCCTGTTGTCCGGGCGTCAGTCACAGTTCTTTGAATTCAAGTTACTGAATGACCTCCTGACGGACATCGTATCAAATTCTGTCCCATTGGCTGGTTAGATCGTCGAAATCCCAACCAGGTTGGAGGGCCTTGCCCATAATTTTCCTAACGTTGTGTTCTTTTTTATTGTCAGTTTGCATTATATATCCACTGCACTTCCGCCAGCGACAGCAACTTTGTTTCCTATGCATTAAAACATCAAATAGTGCCTTGTTCCCTAATCCCGTTCCGTTAGAATCACCTGATTTGAATCGATTACTTTCTATTACTTTGCTTTAATTTATTTCATGGTTATACACTGAAGCGCCAAAGAAACTGGTGTAGACATGTGTATTCAAATACAGAGACATGAGAACAGGCAGAATATGGCGCCGAAGTCGGCAACACCTATACAAGACAACAAGTGTCTCGTACAGTTTTTAGATCGGTTACTGCTGCTACAGGTTATCAATATCTGAGTGAGTTTGTACGTGTTGTTATAGTCGGCGCACGAGTGATGGGACTCAGCATCTCCGAGGTAGCGATGTAGTGGGGATTTTACCCTACGACCATATCACGAGTGTATCGTGAATATCAGGAATCCGGTAAAACATCAAATCTCTGACCCCGCTGCGGCCGGAAAAAAGATCTTGCAAGGACGGGGCCAGCGACGTCTGAAGAGAGTCGTTCAACGTGACAGAAGTGCAACCCTTCCGCAAATTTCTGCAGATTTCAATGCTAGGCCATCAACAAGTGTCAGTATGCGAACCATTCAACGGAACATCGATATGGGCTTTCGGAGCCGAAGGCTCACTCGTGTATTCTTGATGACTGCACGACACAAAGCTTTACGCCTCGCCTGAGCCCTTCAACACCGACATTGGACTGTTGATGACTGGAAACATGTTGCCTGGTCGGACGAGTCTCGTTTCAAATTGTATCGAACAGATGGACGTGTACAGATATGGAGACAACCTCATGAATCCATGGACCCTGCATGTCAGCAGGGGACTGTTCTAACTGGAGGAGGCTCTGTAATGGTGTGGGACGTGTGAAGTTGGAGTGATATGGACCCCTGATACTCTAGATACGCCTATGACAGGTGGTAAGTACGTTAGCATACTGTCTGATCACCTGCATCCATTCACGTCCATTGTGCATTCCGACGGACTTGGGCAATTCCAGCAGGACATGCGATACCACATCCGCCCAGAATTGCTACAGAGTGTCTCCAGGAACACTCTTTTGAGTTTAAACACTTCCTCTGGCCACCAGGCTCCTCAGACGTGAACATCACTGAGCATATGTGGGATGCCTTGCTAAGTACTGTTCACAAGAGACCTCAACCCCCTGTACTCTCATAGATGTATGGGCAACCCTACAGGATTCGCGGTGCCAATTCCCTCCAGAACTACTTCAGACATTTGTCAAGTCCATGCCACTTTGTGTTGCGGCACTTCTGCGTGCTCGCTGGGTCCTTACACGATATTATGCAGGTGTACCAGTTTCTTTGGCTCTTCAGTGTAAGATAAACTTTCTTCAGGAAAACATCCAATCTATATAACTAATCTTTCAAGCCCTTTGCTGCCGTTCACAGAACTACAATGTCATGTGTTGCGGCACTTCTGCGTGCTCGCTGGGTCCTTACACGATATTATACAGGTGTACCAGTTTCTTTGGCTCTTCAGTGTAAGATAAACTTTCTTCAGGAAAACATCCAATCTATATAACTAATCTTTCAAGCCCTTTGCTGCCGTTCACAGAACTACAATGTCATGTGTTGCGGCACTTCTGCGTGCTCGCTGGGTCCTTACACGATATTATGCAGGTGTACCAGTTTCTTTGGCTCTTCAGTGTAAGATAAACTTTCTTCAGGAAAACATCCAATCTATATAACTAATCTTTCAAGCCCTTTGCTGCCGTTCACAGAACTACAATGTCATGTGTTGCGGCACTTCTGCGTGCTCGCTGGGTCCTTACACGATATTATGCAGGTGTACCAGTTTCTTTGGCTCTTCAGTGTAAGATAAACTTTCTTCAGGAAAACATCCAATCTATATAACTAATCTTTCAAGCCCTTTGCTGCCGTTCACAGAACTACAATGTCATGTGTTGCGGCACTTCTGCGTGCTCGCTGGGTCCTTACACGATATTATGCAGGTGTACCAGTTTCTTTGGCTCTTCAGTGTAAGATAAACTTTCTTCAGGAAAACATCCAATCTATATAACTAATCTTTCAAGTCCTTTGCTGCCGTTCACAGAACTACAATGTCATCGGTTAGAGTTGTTTTCATGTCTTCCTTCTTCCTTGTCTAATATATCTTTTTAACAATCTTTATGTTGGTTTCCTTTCTTGCTTGAACAACCTACAGAAATGAAACGTAAGCATTACAAGTATTTGCTACTAGAATCTTTGATTATTTTGAAACTTCCCATTTGAAAATTAAGAATGACAGTGCTGGAAAAACTCTTAGGTTATTTGATTTTCAAACTGTTGAACAAAACTGAACGTACTTAGACTGTTGTCTCTTTACTTATTCTGGTCATCACTAAACTGATACACAATATATTTAGGGCAATCTGACTTTCAATAATCCTTACAAAAGAATGGTCCTGACTAACAATAACTTATACGTTTCATGAATCATTTACCTCACAAAAATCTTCGTGACTCGAACTACTGCAATACAGCCAGCGCCAATACTGCCAGCTAAATAAAAGATTCTAACTACTGAAGGTACTAACTACTGATAAGCATATAGATAGCAAATAAAGACTTTGATAGAGAACAAACAATGTATTTACCTTGATAATGTTCAAAAGTCATTATATATATATATAGTTCATGACATCCATGACATCCAGTCTTACAAATTTACTTTTTCTGACGGACACACGTCCAGATCGTCCGCTCATAGTGACCTCTCAAAACTCTGGCATCTCTGTCCCCACATCCAGCACTGCCGGCGGCTCACCTCCAACAGCACAACATTACTGGCTGTTCATATCCAACTGCCCAACGCTTCACTAGCGAATATTCTAACAATGGTCCAACCAGCGACAGACTGCACTCAGCGCAGTCAGCGACTTTCATACAGAGAACTACGTGGCGTTACCAACATAAAACCTAAACAGCCTACTTATAGTTTGCATAATTGTATATTACAACTGACAAATAACAAAGATAAATTTGGACATAAGTCATAAGTTTGAATAGCGTAGTGGATTAGTTCGCCACGTTATCTCAAACAAATTTCAGTACGCAATTTTGTCATATGATGACATGGTTGGAGACCGTGGCTGTTATGTGAAGACAATTGTTGGTGTTGTTGAGACAGCAATCAGTCACACATTTATTTTCAGTTCCTTTATTCAAGGGGTACCGTTATGATTCGTCTTCAGACGGTTTTCATGCTTTCATTGCGACGTCTCTTTACAGATTAATTGTCCTAAAATGTAAATAATACGTAATTATAAGCACACCACACAGATGGTTGCGTTACAGATTTTCATTGGATGTCACTTACGTGAAATGTCGGTTTGGAGTGTTTGTTTTCATTACATTCGTCCAACAGATGTCGTTGCACACGTAATTTTTTCTCGCTGAACACTTAAGATTTGTCATAGAAAAGATTTCTATCACACACCACATGTTTTGACACAATACAAAGTGCTTACAAACAGGTGAGTGACAAAGATGCTATGATATATTGTAACATCATGAACATGTCCCATGTCTGGAAAAAGATCATAAATTCACTTATGCAACTGAAACACCTTTTACACTAGTACAGAGACATTGATTTTGTGAGCCTTAGAGCGAATACTGCTATATTAATTACAAAGTTGATCCATTTTGTTAGTATTGTACAGGTAAGACAGTACATTATTTATTTACATTTAGTATCATGAGAATTGTAGTAACATATAAATTTGCTACTTGATCTGCAGATAGGCGTAGGAATATTATTTGAGTAGGAGAGTGGAAAATATTTTTTTGGAAATTTTTCAGGAAAGGGGTTTTAGCTAACTCGGTTTGTTCATTAGGGATATAGTCTGTGGTGCTGTTTTTTTGTGTGTATTACAATTTCTTCAAATATTTTCATAGAGTCTCCTTATTTTGATAGATGTAAAATTTTTATCTCGTTCTCAATGCTTCTCACTGAATGGTTTTCTTGAGCAATATCAGCTGCAAATGTAGATTTGTTCTAGTTGCCAAGCCTTAAAGCATCAATGTGTTCTGTGTATCTGACTTCAAAACTTCTGCCTGTCTGTCCAATGCTGAATTTTGGGGATCATTTGAGGTTGTATATTCCTGATTTACGGTAGGGACTCTTGGAAGTATTTACATCATGGATTACTTTTTGTTGTAATTTATTACTTATGGAAAAGCTAATTGTGATATTTTTCTTTTTAAATAAATTTGCTATTTGGTATTATAGTGGGCCTATGTATGGTAGAGTAGGATATTTAGGTTTGGCTTCTGTGGCACACTGATTTGGCTTGGAGTGCATGTTGTGTGGATTGCTTTGAAGTGGATCTGTGGTTTTTGTCTGCATTTTGTTGTGGAGTTTTTCTGTTATTATGGGTTTATATCCATTAGTATGAGCAACTGTTTTAATTATATCGATCTCATTTTGTTGGTCTCTTTTACCCATTGGTACTTTTATATTAGGTGTACCATCACTCTGAAATCTGCCATTTTTTGTAGACAGGGGTGGCAAGATGAGTTGTCAATGCTGACATATGTGGCAGTAGGTTTTCTATAAATACTAAATTGATGTTTATTGTTACTATAGCAAATCTTCAGGTCAAGAAAGTTAATGCTTTTATTATTTTCGTGTTAAACTGTGAATTTAATATTTTCATCCATTTTGCTTCGATCTGCTGCTAATGTATCAATTTCATTGATGTACCATCAGAAACCAAGAGTGTGTCATCAACATATTTCTGTAGTAGATTACTTTGTTTCAGATGTGCTGGTTGGTTTAGTTGAATTTTTGTTCTATATGGTTGATGTAAATATCAGCCAATATTCCAGCTAAGCTACTTCCCATTGCCAAACCATCGTGTTGTTGGTACAGTTTATTGTTGAAACTAAAGTAATTATGTTCAAGAATAAGAGAAAGTATTTCTATGAGTTCACAGATCTCTGCAATACTAATTTTCTTATATTGAAGCAGATTGTTTCTTATAATGTTAATAGTCTCTTTGACAGGGATGTTCGTGTATAGGTTGACTATGTATAGTGATGCTAATTTAGCTGTTGTCGGGATGTGGATTAAGCTTATGAGTTCATGTGTGTTATGTATGGTGTAGCTATTTTCAAATGTATAGTATTAGGTAATGAGGGCTTTTAGTTTACGGCTTATGAAGTATGTGGGGCTGTTTCTTAATTAACAATCGGGAGCGGGACAATTTTCTTTATGTACCTTTGGATGTGCACGTAGTTTTGGTGCTGAGAGATTCATTGCTATGCGGTTTCAGTGAACAAATATGAAATATGTAACTGCATAAGAGCGATTACTGCACTGCACTGAAATAACAAAACCGTTCGAAAAACAACGACGAATATACTACGTTAATCTTGAGATTCGCCTCTGAAACGGAAACAGTTACCTGCAGCACCTTGTCAGCCAACGTTGGGAATAGGTCTCACGAAATTATTATTTGTCAAATTACCGAAATGTTTGAATGACAATAGCTTTTTTTCCGGAGAACATGTTGTGACAAACATGTGTCAGCACATATTTTGAAAATATCTGAGGATTACTTACATTTAACCTGAATATTATCGTATAATATGTACGTCACTTTGAGGAGAAAAGTCTCTGTTGTTTTAGTATATTAAGTATCTTGTCACTTTTTCTTGATCCAGGCACCCTTAAATGTAATGTGTTTATCGCCATACAATTCCACATTTTTGTTTGAAACAAGGTTTTTTCCTACTGGAACCTACAAAAAAATGAGAGGAATGCTAGATCAGAGAGGTAAACGCAAGAACAGTTACTTTTTATGCATTTTATGAATATATTTTATTTAGTTATTTTCCAGAGAGCAACGAGTTATAACTCTTTAAGTAGAAAAATAATTGTTTATATCATGTAGCTTATGTGTGTAAACCTAACGTGTACAAATGAAGTTAAATCAAATTCGTATAAATTTCAATTAGGGAGTTA
Source organism: Schistocerca nitens (assembly GCF_023898315.1). NCBI lineage: Eukaryota > Metazoa > Arthropoda > Insecta > Orthoptera > Acrididae > Schistocerca > Schistocerca nitens. The sequence goes on along the minus strand of NC_064614.1, from coordinate 1,186,485,008 downwards.
GCCACATTCAAAGCTTCAGGTGTGGATGCAACGCGCTTTGCATAACGTGCTGTGTTCCGATGGAGGCTGTGATGTAGGAATATTCATGTAAGTGAGTTGCTCAAACGGATGTCCATTTTCCGAATGCAAGTCTGAATGCGCATTTATGAATGCGCATTCTAAATGACATGCCGACGAGATGTGAGGTTTTTGGTGCCGCGCAGCGATAAGCTCCCTCGATGCGCTCTCTGAATTCATATGAGGCTACGGTTTCGATGTTATAAAGACGATTCCTTAGATCTGCTTGCATGAAGAAATCTATTGGTGTTAGATCAGGCGGCGATGTGGGATATTTCCGAGCACAGGCATCCAGATTCAGCTTTTTCACAGCATTTTTGTATAACGCAAATCTATAGCTGAAATCGTTTCCATTCAGTTCCTGTGTCAGTGACAGGCTGTAGGGATGAATTTGTGACAGTGTACTATTTGCCAGGCTGAGGTAAAGGTGATACCAACTTCTCGTAAGCTAACATGATAACAGCGGTGTATTAGAGTTATAGCAAATATCGTGGGGATTAAGAAACCGCTTCAGCTGTATGATACCTTTTTATTATCAGGTGACAACCAGTTTCGTGGCACTGAAAACCACATCCTCAGGCGACGTGGAACTAAGTCGAAAGAACTAAGTAGCCCGGGACATGGAACCCAACATTCGGTGTCAGACCAAACTAATAAACTTATAAATGGCGTTACGTCGCCTGAGGATGTGGTTTTCAGTCCCACGAAACTGGTTCCGATCTAATAATAAAAAGATTAAACACAGCTGAAGGGGGATTCGTAGTCAGCAAATGTGGTTGCCCATTCTACAAGGTTTTCCGCTAAAACAAACGCGTCTATATTCTTACTTCTTGCTGGTCTTCGTGTATTACCACCGCGCCATTGAAACCAATCGTTCCTCTGAGTCGTTGTTCAGCACCAAAGAACGCTATGGTAAATGGACGTTTTGAAGAGGATGATATCAAGGCGTAAGCCATGTGTACTAAATTGGCATCGCCTCAGCATTCGCCGAGCATCAGCAACATATCACGCACTGTTTAGAGATGTACACGATGTTTATTACACGTCAGTTTCCATGGATGACCGAACCTCGTTTGTTTGTGAATTCGCACCTGCCTTGCATGCATCCATTGTCTAGCAAACGTCGGTTCTAAAGTGCTTACCTTAAGGGGACCACACCGTGGCTCAGGTCGAAAAAAATCGATTTTCGGTTTTCATTCGATTTCGATAGTACTCTGAAAAGGATTTTGGTGAAAAAATTTTTTTCGAGCATTGAAAGAGCATTTTCTTACCGCATGTATTTATGTGCCATGCCCATTTTTCTGTCACCCACTTTTCTGCATATATTTTACATCTTTATATCCCCTACATTGCACGTTAGGAACTTTTTTTTACTCCAGAGTGTGTTGGCTATCCTTGGAATTCAACAGTTTGTATTCGTTTGTTTCTGCTGTTTGTAAACAACACGCTTTCAAACACGCTGTTACTTTTGTTCAAGTGTGATTGCGAGTAGTTGTTACAGAGAACTTGCAGGTATACTATGGGCAGGCAATTAGGAGAAATAAAGAAAATCTGGAGGCAATGAAGAGAGATGTTTGGGCCATATTCCTCCATAAGTCCTCTACTGATGATAAGCCATGTCATGGATTGTGTCCATCAGGAGAAAATTCGTGGTACAAATACAATAGGGCTCAGCCAACTGGAGAATCTTATTCTCACCAGCATTCTCTTCTTGCTGCTGTTATTACAGCAATTAAACCTATTTTCAGAGACTTGGCTCATCCTGACCTTCTAAGGAAATGTCAGCATGGGCAGACACAGAACTCAAATTAATGTTTCAGCAGCATAATTTGGAGCCGCCTTCCTAAAACTATATTTGTAGGCATGCATATAATGAAACTAGGAGTTCAAGATGCTGTTATTACATTCAGTTGTGGTAATATTTGGAAGCTGTTGGGTACTGAAAAAGCTGGGAATTAATCCTGGTGAAAATATGATTACTGGGCTGCAACATTGCGATAAAATGAGAATAGCCGATGCAGACAGGTCTGCATCTAATATGGTCAAGAAAGCAAGGCAAACACCCAGGAAGGTGGAAAAGAAGCTGGAAGACCTCCTAGAGTCCAAAGAAGAGCCGTCACATGCAGCAGGACAGTTTTAATTAACTGTAAGTAACAAATTTCAGAAGTTTTTTCTTTAAAGTCAATTTCCCGCAAACTAATATTTTCAGTACATATGCCCCATTATATGAGAAACTGTCGTAGATAAATGAATGAAATTTTCAGAGACTCTGAGATACACAAGAATCCACCTCTGGTACTACATTCATTAATATTCCCCTACTAGGAAGTTCAGAAAAAATACTTTCTGCAGAAAAAACTTAATATATTTTGTTTATAAATTTAAAAAAGTATTTTTTTAAAACTATATAATGGATAAAGTAGATTTTAGTACAGTTGACTCCATTAGCATCATGTAACTTACAATAAAGATATTAAGAACCCGCATCATATAATTTTTTCAGAAATGGGTCAAATACTTGCCTAAATTAACATGGGTTAGATACGCAGGGTGTGGTCCCCTTAAGAGGTATAAGCTCCTGTTCAGTTGAACTGATGTGTTTCACAGTAGCGAAAACGAAAAACTGCTCACAGCTCTTGAGGTAAACACTTTAGAGTCCAAGTTTACCCATAATTGTTTTTCTCTTTTTTGGTCCATACTACCACCTTCGTCAAAGATTATCAAGTGTTCATAGGTCTTAAGGTATTCATTTTAGACCACATTTTCGAAAGAACGTTCTGTTATATTCCTGAATACGTACCACTCCTCCTGGGACACCTTGTGGAACCAATCATCAGTTAGCTTCATATCTGTGGTGAGTCACAGCTCCTCCATGGTAGATCTTGGATCGGGTAAGCCACTATTTGCAAGCAGCCTGCAGCTCTAGCCGAGGGATATCGCTAACGTGCAGGTGACGAAATTCAGGGTGTTTCAAAAGGTTATAATAACATATCAAATAAAAAAGCGACTCAAACAGTTTTCCTAACAAGTATTCAATGTGAGCACCAGTCGTCACACATAGATAGAGTCGATAGGCGAGTTCTTCCTAAATATTGACCAGTGTGTCTCGAGTAATTGTTGCAACAAGGCTGTTGCTAAGGTCGGGTGAATCAGCTATTAGCAGAGGCACATACACATGAGTCGTTATGAACCCCCAAAGGTAAAAACCGCATGACGTCAGAGCGTGCGTGAGCGTGGAGGTCGTGCAAAACCAACTCTGTCATCCAGCCACTTGCGGCCAATCCAGCGGTCGGGTACGACGTCGTTTAACCAGTCGCGTAATGAGTTATGCCAGCGAGGCCGCACACCACCTTGCTGCCAAATAAAGTTACGTGATACAGCTTCTTCCAATTAAGGAACGACACATAGTCCTACCGCATCAGTTACTAAGGTTGTTTCAGCGATAAATAAAGGCCCATAAACTTTCCACACGAACAAACATTTAATTTAGGGGAGTCTCGGTGCAACTGTATCATCTCGTGGGAATCGCTGACGTCCAGATGCGCGCATTGTGCGTTTTCCTTCAAATTTCTACGTAGGTGGAACGTCGACCCAGAAAATCTTAATCGTGATGCAGCAAGATGTCTTTTGCAAAGTTGGCACGTAAGTCGTAGCCTGTAGGCTTTAGAGTTTGTAACAACTGAAAACGACAAGGACGTAGTTGTAAGCGTCTGCTTGAAGGTCTCCACACAGATGTCACTGGAAATTCACGGCTAAGCTTTCGAAATGATTTCTTGAGACCACGATTCTCACTTGTTCAACAGGTTCGTCAGTCACTATTGGGCGGTACATTTTCTTCCCTTTGCGCACTGCTATACAAACAAAACTGTTTGAGTTGGTCTTTCATTTGATATATTACTTAAAACTGTAAGTTGAATGAAAGAAGAAATGCTACATAGGTTTACAGGCTGGATATACCTTCTAAAACGCTCTTTATTACAAACGCTACTGTAAAATTCAGTGGAACATTCGCCATGTACCAAATGAAACAAAACTTTGAACATTTTCATATGTCATTAGCTAATGACAGTGTAAAATGCAGCCTGGTACATGTCATACTTTTAGAGAAAGAAAAAATCACTAAAACGCAGAATTTAAAGCTAATATCAAGAAATAACTTCTTGTCAAGTCCATAAGTGCTAGATAACCATTCTTAAAGATGTTTGACGGTATATCTAGCTTTGCAGTAACTAGGGAAATCAGTTTTCTGTAAGGTATTTGATTTTACTTAATAGTGTTTATTTTTCATTGACCCTGAATATCATGGTTGTGCTGGCTTAAGCTGGCGCCAGAACACCATGTGGCATACAGGTTGCGAGAATATGGACAGAGGCCAAAACAGATTTGCAGGAAACGTGCTGCCAACGACCTCCCGGCCGCCAGTATTTAGGATCAGAGGGCCAGCTAGTTCGAGCCTGTTACATTGGGTTAGTTCGAGTCTGTACGCCGCTTGAGTTCCAGCGTGTCACCGAGATGGAGCCGTAGTCGCAGCCTCTAGCTTAGAATCAGCCAGCATATAACGAACATAATAGTGTTCACAGCGGACTTTCTACTTCAATAGCAAGTGAGGAGAAAGTGGGAGTTAGTTAGTTAGTTAGTTACGTGTTCCATTGATCAATAGCACGGAAAACCCGTTATGATGTGGAACGTGTCAAATGCACAAGAAATGTGCACAGGAAACAAGGTTTTTTTTTGTATTATAGCTTTATACCTAAATATTTCTATTATCTATCCCATACCCTTAAATGGCACAAAATGCATATATTATATCTCCAGATTTATTTACCCATATTCAAGAATTCATCTATGGTATAGAAGGAGTTGTCAAGGAGGTATGGTTTCAATTTGTTTTTTAAACTATTACTGCTGTCTGTCACATTTTATTTCATCTGGTAATTCATCATAAAGTTTTATAGCAGCATACTTTACCCCCTTCTGTGCCAAAGATAGGTTAAGTAAAAGATAGTGTAGGTCTTTCTTTTTTCTGGTATTGTAATCATGAAAGTCGCTGTTGATTTTAAACTGGTCCATGTTGTTGAGAAATAATTTCATTACAGAGTAAATGTATTGTGAAGCAGTTGTAATAATTCCTAACCTTTTAAACAGATGCCTACAAGATGTGCGACTATGAACCCTACACATTATTCGAACTACTTTCTTTTGAGCAGTGAATACCTTTTGCTTAAGTGTTGAGCTGCCCCACAATATTATTCCGCGTGACATCAGAGAGTCCAATTATGCAAAGTATGTTAGCTTACTAATTTCTACATCCTCAAAATTGGCAATTATTCTGATTACAAAAGTTACTGAACCTAGTCGCTTTAGGAGATCCAAAATATGACTTTTCTAATTAAGATTCTCATCTATATGTACACCCAAAGACTTAGTATGCTCAACCCTGGCTACTGACTTCTTTTGATGTGTTACGTTTATTGAAGGAATTCTACTTTTTGCTGCAGAAAATTGGATGTACTGTGTTTTTTCAAAGTTCAGAGCAAGCCCATTCGCAGAAAACCAATTAACGACTTTTCCAAAGTCCTCATTTGTATCATTTTCTATAGGACTTTCTTTTACTGGAGTAATAATTATGCTTGTATCATCAGCGAACAGTGTCATTCAGCATCTTGTTTCACATAAGAAGGGAGTTCATTCACATATATCAAGAACAGGAGGGGACGCATGATCAAACCTTGTGAAACACCTAATGTAATTTCTCCCCGTTTTAGGGATGTATATGAAAGCTTGTGCCACAGCATACGGAAGCTGAAGTTAAGTAGCTCTTTGTTTACGAATAAAGAATTCAGTTATTAATTGCGTACAGTTTGTGTTATAGAACGAGGATTTCGGCCACGAACCAACATCCTCTCCTTGCTTCCCACGGTACAGCTCTACAGAAACAAGGAGACGACATTGAAGACGGCGACGAGAAATCAAAAGTTGGCAGCGAGAATCGTTTAGTGAAGGAGAATTTGATAGCTCCTCTTGTGTTCCAGACCGCAGGGGTTATCGTATTTAAGTGTCTACAAATTATTTTTTGTGTGTTCTGCGGCTTCCCTCCCTTTTCAGAGGCTCTGCGTGTTTTTTTTAATTTTTTTTATTTTTTATTTTTTCTTTATACAGCGTGTTTGTGTGAACCATGGCTACTCCACCCCCTGGCCCCGGGCCTCAGCCGCTGACAGCCAATGTAATGGATCTAACACAGTCTTTTCAGTTTCGGAACCAACAAATTGCGGCCTTGCTAACGACAGTACAGCGACTTATGGCTGCACAAGCCGCGTCGGTAGCGCAACAACAACCGACCGACAGACTAGCCCAACAAGTGCCGCCGACCAGCATACCAACGTTCCGGCAATTTAACGACACAAAAGAGGAATGGCACGAATTCCTGACACAGATCCAACCTCATTGTGCAGTTCATTGAGTTCAAAGTACTGTAAAGCTACAATATGTTCTTTCGATTGCGGGATCCCCAGTGTTCAGGTTAATACTAAAACTATTCCCAACTGCGTTTCCCGACGAACTCAGTTGTGACCAAGTAATCACTGCATTAACTTACAAGGGGAGGCCGCCAATTGTGAAATTCAGATTCGATTCATACTGCGCATAATAAAAGCTCATGGCCAGAGGTGTAATGTGGCAAAGCACCAAGATGCACTTCTCAGCCGTTGTCGAGAAAATCGACAGTTAAAAGAAACCGTTGCGGTGAAATACTCTCTACGATTAATAGCTTTCTACAGCGTCGTGGTGCAGCGGTAAGCGCTATATATTTGAACATTTGAATTACAAAAAACAAATACTAAAAAAAAAAAGGTTGCATGGCGCGAGATTCGATCGGGCGACCTTTTGATTACGAAGCCGTATATATATATATATATATATATATATATATATATATATATATATATATATATATATATATATAATTCCCGGCAATCAGTTGCAACAATTATGCATATAATAAGTTGTTGAAAGTCGTTTGTCGTGGAAAAACTGGCGACTTCGAACATCATTATGTTTTCCGTAAACAAAGTTGTATTTCACAAATGTTATTAATTGTCTTCATAATGTTAACCACGTATAGTTAACGGAAGACGTAGAAACGATATTCCGAAACGAATACCTATAGCGTAAAGTCAAACGTTCGAATTAGAATAGACACCCCACGAACACAAATTTGCTGTGGCAGGTTTGAAATATAAACTCCGTTACTCGCTCGTTACACTTGAAGAACAGACGTTGAATGGGCCGAAACGAGCCGCCGCATAACTAGCGTAGTTGCCTGCTAACTTCGAAAGAAGGTAGATGCGGTCCCTAGCGCAACTTATAACATTGTCGAAAATCAGTGCGGACGGGAGAGCTTTGGTACACCCTGTTAAACAAACGGAAAAATGGAGGCGGTACAATTGGAGAGCGATCCGCCTTCACCAACATGCATAAGCAATTCATTAATAGTGTATATATATATATATATATATATATATATATATATATATATATATATATATATATATATATATATATGAATTACAAAAAACTAATTATAAAAAAAAATTGCATGGCGCGAGATTCGATCCGGCGACGTTTGGATTACGAACCCGAGCGCTTACCGCTGCGCCACGACGCTGGAGAATGTTAAGAATCGTAGAGAGAAATTTGACCGCAACGGTTTCTTTTAACTGTCGATTTTCTCGACAACGGCTGAGAAGTGCATCTTAGTGCTTTGCCACATTACACCTCTGGCCATGAGCTTTTATCATGCGCAGTATGAATCGAATCTGAATTTCACAATTGGCGGCCTCCCCTTGTTAGTACTATGACTAGCAAGTTCGAGGAGCTGCAGCCAATTACAGTTTTTTCGTTTGCAGAAAAATCTAGAACAGACGTACCGTCAGTGGTGTACAGAATTAACGGCCGTGACTAGGAAGTGTAAATTTAATCGTAGTTGTGGCAAATTTTACAGTGACTTTATGGTTAAAAATGCTGTAACATTCAGTATCCACGATAGTACAATATGGGAACAGATTGTAAAGTACTCTGATTCATCACTTCCTCAAGTGTTGCAAATTTTAGAGCAATATAATTCTGGTGCCATAGCGGCCGATAAGTTTGACCAGGGCCCTATTTCTCGGGCCGAGTCGTCACTTGCTCGAGACCGCCCCAAGCAGCCACAACAACGAGCGCAAACACAGCCCCACGAACAGCCACGTAGACAGGTAAACAGGCCTGTGAATTTAGTGAAATCTTGCAGTAGAAGTTTTGCTCGTCATAAAAGACATGATTGCCCATCACGTAACGCAACGTCTTACACGTATGCAAAACAAGGCCATGTCCAAGCAGTTTGTTTGCAACGGCACAAAAACGCCAATTTCGCCCGCTCCCATAAAAAAATAGGCTGGTGCAGATGCAGTGAACGTTATGTTTTCCAAACCTACAACAGGTTCTGCCAAATGTAACATTAGTGTAGTGCATCATCCTCGCCCTAGTGCTGTGCAACGATGTTCTAACAAACTATGTCTCACTTTACGAACTGATGCCCGTCGCGTGTGCTTTCTGTTAGACACAGATGCATCAGTCACTTTAGTTAATCGTGACACGTACGAACAGTTAGGCTCACCACGCCTTTCTAAATCGAGCATGCAACTCACTGCTTACAATGGACAGGAAATTCCAGTGCTTGGACAGGGTAGTTTGCCTGCCACTTACAAATATCACTCTAGGACAGGGAATTTTAATATCTTGAAATCAAAAGACAGTGAGAACATTTTAGTTTTAGATGCCTTTGATTGGTTTGGTCTTAGCATCCCCGACAATGTACTGTCAGTCTGTACATTTGCACCAAAAGACAGTGTAGATAGCTTGCTTATAAAATTTCCACCGACCGAGGTGGCGCAGTGGTTAGCACACTGGACTCGCATTCGGGAGGACGACGGTTCAATCCCGTCTCCGGCCATCCTGATTTAGGTTTTCCGTGATTTCCCTAAATCGCTTCAGGCAAATGCCGGGATGGTTCCTTTGAAAGGGCACGGCCGATTTCCTTCCCCATCCTTCCCTCACCCGAGCTTGCGCTCCGTCTCTAATGACCTCGTTGTCGACGGGACGTTAAACACTAATTTCCTCCTCCTCCTCCTTATAAAATTTCCTGGACTATTTTCAGAAGGAATGGGAAAAGCTAATAACTTTGTAGTGCATGTTACATTGGAAGTCAATGCACAGCTTAAATTTTTTCGGGCCCGCCACGATACATTGCTTTAAGAGACAAAGTAGCCAGTGAACTGAAATAATTGCAAGATAATGGTGTAATTGCTCCAATTCAAGCCAGTCAGTGGGCAAGTCCACTAGTCTTGTTGCCTAAGCCTTCGGGATGTATCGGCATTTGTGCTGACTTGATGTCTACAGTGAGACAGTAGTTGATACTTATCCGTTAACCTCGCCCTGCGGAATTCATGGACAGACTCGGTGCAGGACGTTACTTTTGCCTATTTGGAAATTCCATAGCATGAAGAATCGCTGAAAGTGTTTGCTGTAAATACACAATTAGGACTGTTCAAGTATTTGCGTTTGCCCTTCAGCAGTGCTTCCGCACCCGCCATTATTCAGCATTCCTTGGGGCAGCTGACTGCATAACTGCCATTCCATTTTGTTGAAACTACCTTGGCGGTATTGTTGTCTCAGGTCGAACGCCAGAGGAACACATTGACAATTTGCGTAATCTTTTTCGAGTGTTGTCAGAATCAGGACTGAAGTATCGTCTCTAAAAGTGACTCTTTTCAAACTGAACTACAGTACTTAGGTCATGTGATAAACAATCAGGGTGTGCACGCTCTCCAGTCTCATTTGCTTGTAATCTGTGACATGACTGGTCCTCGCAATGTGTCTCAACTGCAGTCAGTACTTGGCTAAATGACATAAAAATTCGGTTCACATGGAATGCTGCTCAGATCGCTGCTCCATTGAATCGCTTGCGTCGCAAAAATGTTCCTTTTCTCTTGACTAAAGACTGTCAAGACGCATTTCTGAAACTCAAAAATGCTTTGCTTAGGAACATATGTTTAGTGCATTTTGACCCTGCCAAACCGGTAGTTTTACAAGTGGACGCTTCTTCAAAAAAATGGTTCAAATGGCTCTGAGCACTATGGGACTTAACTTCTGAGGTCATCAGTCCCCTAGAACTTAGAACTACTTAAACCTAACTAACCTAAGGACATCACACACATCCATGCCCGAGGCAGGATTCGAACCTGCGACCGTAGCAGTCGCGCGGTTCCGGACTGCGCGCCTAGAACCGCTAGACCACCGCGGCCGGCGGACGCTTCTTCCTACGGAATCGGCGCTGTGCTTTCGTACAGAATTTGTGCACAAGAGAGGCCTATTACTTTTGCTTCAAAGTTGTTGATTCAGACTCAGCGGAATTATTCTCGAATTGAAAAAGAGGCTCTCCCTGTTGTGTACGCTGTGACAAAGTTCCATCAGTATTTGCACGGAAAACGAATCCGCTCCGCCACAGACATTCTCAGCTTGGCCTAAGACTCAACTGCCATTTCAACGAGTGCACATTGACTCTGCAGGACCATTTTGGAACGCAGTGGTACTCTTTTAGCAAGTCTCCATTTGCGGTGCCTATGAACTCTACCAAATCATGCAGTACCGTTCAAGCGTTGTCCTCCATATTTTACTTCGAAGGTTTGTCAGAAGCGCTTGAGTTTGAAATCGGACCGAGGTTCACTTCACGTGATTTTGAACAGTTTTGTGAACGAAATGGCCTTCGTCTAACAAGTGCTTCGTTTCACCCGCTGTCCAGCAGAATGCTTCGTAAGCACTTTTACGCCACAGATGGCCATGCTTCGCACCACCCACACACGGGAAGAGGCGCTGCAACTCTTTCTCACCTCCTTTCGCTCCCACCCAACTGCCATCTTTCAGTATTGGAACGTAAACGCGGCCAGACGTTGGAAACAGTACGAAACAAGACTCATCCGACCAAGAAACTTTATTCCGTATGAACCGTGCACGGCTCGTGTTCGTGCCGTTATTGCTTGAAATCCTGTCTTGGCAGTACTCTCTCGTTTCTTATTCGATTTACTGGCGTGACCAAGTTGTTGGTTCTTCTGCTCATGATTAACAGCATCAGCGCTTCTCGATAAGAGCACTGTCGTACTAATTTTGGAGCGAGCGCTAGTATTTCTGAGCCGTCGTGTTTCGGGAGTTGAGTCAGGACGGTGCAGCAATGAGGTCCAGACAGCCACGAGTTGCCCGACCCTTGCCGACACACATGACTTGACTGGGGACGACCTTGTTTGGTCGTTCGGTCGGTCGTCTCATTGGACGACGTGTATTTGGTCGCCGACCGCTTCTGGGTTCTCCGTGTGTGTCGACTTGTGATTCGTCCTTGTTGTTCCACAGCCACTGTTTTTAGTGTTGTTCGAGTTGTTTGTGGAAGTGTTTTCGTGGAGCCGTGTGTAGCTTGTATGGTTTTGACTGAGCAGCTATTTTAATGCTGTATGCTTGCTTCATGTAGTCAGTTGGATGGGACGGAGCACTAGCAGCAAGAGCGACAAAGTTCGTTGCCCACCGAACCTGGACGCTGAAATTGAGTCATCACTTAAACTGTTATGAAACCTCAACTATTGCGATATCTCTTCGTTCATTTGTGGGTTGTTGCTCCCTGGGCCGTTTGGGCTAGCAGCAACCTATGATGTGTTGGGGTCGGTGAAATCTTGCAGCCGTCTTCCTATATTGTGATTAATTATTAAATTGACTGTTATTTACCAGTGAAGTGCACCATCGGTATTTTCTGCCCTGTGGCCGTTAACGCCCCAAGCTACCTGCCCTGGTCGTTAGCGTACTTTTTAGGCAGTGTGCCTTTCCTCGTTGTGTTTGATGCTGTCCAGCATGGCGTGTAGTTCGACAGCGCTTTAACTTGTTTGGTTCATATTTGCTTAGAGTGGTTATTGTTCCCTTGGCTGCTTTTAAACGCCAATTGCTGAAGACGTAGTGCTGTTCGTATCCTCGTCCTCGGCCAATATTTTCCATCGTTGTGCCGTTGGTCGGACGGAAGGAAATTGGTTAAATTTTTGGTCGGTCCTTGGGCCATCCATAGTGTGGGTTGCCATCCGATTATTTAACTTCAATTCTTGGCTGCCTGTCTCACCTCACTTTACGTTTGAGGTACCCTCTCAGGTCGACCCTTGGAACACTTCTGAGCACCACTTGTTATGGTTGTTTTAGATTGTAATTTTCATTTTAGTTTGAAGTACTGTGCGAGGCCTTCGGCCGCTCTTGTTTTTGGTGTGGTTTTGGGCCTTCAGCCCACAAAGCATCTCAAGTTTTCTTTAACTAGGCCTTCAGCTGTATTGTGTAATTGTGATCTTTTAAAGCAATGTGTAGATGAGTGATTCTTAGAAAAATAGAGTAGTGTGTTTGATTGTGCAACTCACAGTAACCGTTTACGGCCCCATCCACAATCGTAACCTTATCCTGTGCGCTCTCTGAGTACCTACCAACCAGGTTTCACCGTACACCCACAGTCTAAGTTCAATGGTTTCAGCATTACGTTTTCCTGTTCCGCTCATTTGGATCACTGATGCCCTCCAGTACCGTGTTTATGTAACACCATGAGTGATATTTTGATGGTGACGAGGTCCGCGAGTGGTCTCACAGAGTCCACTCACAGCAACACAGAACACTGTTCTCACCACAACTGACACTTCCAACGTGCTGAGAACATTGCACAGGTATCGTTCCTGGTCAAATGCAACAGCACAACCTGCGGTTTTTCCCTATTCTTTTCAACCTCCTCCAGTTCAAAGTGCATAATTTGTAGAGTACTGAGTGAGCATTCAATCCACAGACAATACGTGTGCCCTTTCTCTGGTAAGGGGTTAAGATGGATAACGTAAGTTGGCTACGAGTGATAGTGCTTACGTGTGATTGGTGTATTCCATACTACAAGCTAGGACGAACTTGGCAGTTGAAAGTACGTCCAAGGAGTGAGGAATTTTCGTTCAACGACTATCTATCCTTTAACATTGAGCAAAAACCGGAAGTAAAAAAGGGACAGGACTGTGTTCTGCAGAAGTAGATCACCGAACATCATTTTGTGAATGCCACAAGCCGCACCAGCGCAACAATATGTAAAGCTAACTGAATGAAAAAAAATCGCTAAATCTTTACTTTTTCTAATTTATTTTCATTTTGTTTCAAGAGCTGAACACATATAAACATAAAGCACGTCTTCTTCTTCTATGTCTTAAGAACATGTGCTGCTTATGAATGTGACAGGGGGTAAACAATTTTTGTTAGTAATTTTAGGTAACATTGTTTGATTTGACAGCGATCTATTATAGATTAGCAATTAATAAAACAATGAAGAACGCAATAATAATTTGCTTAAAAATTATGTCCGATTTCGTCCTTTATCCTGGCCATCTTCAGATCTCACACATCATACGGCTGCAGCCAGCGGTGCACGGAACAGTTGCATGAATAGTAAACGTCTGTGATATCATACATCTATTCCATATACTTGCACAAGGTGCGTTAGACTGAAGATGGCCAGTTTAAAGGCGGAAACCTGTCATCACTTTTAAGTAAATGATTATTGCGATCTTGCCTGTTCTATTAATTTATAACTACTTGTTAGTGCCCCTGACATATCCACACACACTGACGACTCCCTACTCACAAAGTCTAATTCTTCCTGAAGCGAGACCTCATTCAACTTTTGATTTGTCATTGCCCTGTGTATTTTCGGTAGGTTTCTTAACATGCATGCCACATACTGGTCAAAGACACTGCATTCGTCGGTGCACTTATTTTCCTCCTTTTGCAGTACTTTGGTAAGCAGTTGGGAAGCGCCTCAGTGGCTGTCCTGCTTTCCCCTCGCCCCTACGCCATTCGTTTTAATTTTGTGGAGGACGCGATGTTGTAGAGGGCGTTGCAGCTTCCTCTTCTTCATCATACCCTCCCAGTTCCAAAACATAATATTACATTTCTGTGTATGGGACGATGGCGACTGAAAAGCTGTGGTTTGAAACGGCATGTGTGTTCTCACAGAGCCGGCCGCGGTGGTCTCGCGGTTCTAGGCGCGCAGTCCGGAACCGCGCGACTGCTACGGTCGCAGGTTCGAATCCTGCCTCGGGCATGGATGTGTGTGATGTCCTTAGGTTAGTTAGGTTTAACTAGTTCTAAGTTCTAGGGGACTGATGACCTAAGATGTTAAGTCCCATAGTGCTCAGAGCCATTTGAACCATTTTTTTTGTTCTCACAGGTGCTCCGCTTCCTCCTTTAGTGGGAGCAATTAGTGGAAGTATAGATTCCTACAGTCTCCTGTCGCTAGTACCAGCAAATTTTAAAATATTACAATTATTTAGCACTGTGCCACTTGCTGTTGTTGACAGTTGTTGCTTCTCTTTGTATACAAATACTGGATATCTAGGAAAATTTTAATATAGATTTGTACTCAAAAACCCGATCATAAGTGAAATAGTTCACTAAAAACTGAACTCACCGAAAGTTGAGTATTTGCCCGAAAGACAGATGCCCTGCACTAGGTTTTCATGGCAGACAACAATTTCCCATTTTAGGAAAACTATGAAACCATTCCCATGTAGTCATTTTCAAGGTAATTTTTAACTATCAATTGTCTAGGACGAGTATGGTCTTAGAGAAACCATTCGGTATTATGGCTTCGTTTTTCGTGTCTTTCGAAAACCTGTGCTTCAGCAACCTGCCGGCCAGTGTGGCCGAGCGGTTCTGGCGCTTCAGTCTGGAACCGCGCGACCGCTACGGTCGCAGGTTTGAATCCTGCCTCGGGCATGGATGTGTGTGCTGTCCTTAGGTTAGTTATGTTTAAGTAGTTCTAAGTTATAGGGGACTGATGACCTCAGATGTTAAGTCCTATAGTGCTCAGAGCCATTTGAACCATTTCAGCAACCTGAGGAGGGCCGAATTGTCACTACCACAACTTTGTGTCTCCATAATTTAAGGCGAAATGCTGAAGCATGGTACCATTACACCTTACAAAGAAGTTTGCATTCATATTATATACAAAAGGTGAGTTGATCCAGGCCACATGGAGAAGAGATCTCGCTGCTCCGATTTTTACTGCGCTCCAGAACATAAGACGGAAAGCTCATAACTGGAAAAAAAGACATGGCGGGTTTGCAGATTACCTTATAAGCCGACAAGCAACTGTAGTGTGGCGAAATACTATGGATGAATGTTATTGTAAAGTGTAAAATACAAATAAAGACAAGGGAGCATAACTTCTTGTATCTTTCGTTGTCTGTACCTATTTTTGGCAGACGAACGTCATCGAGAAACAGGCGCTTATACAGTGTCCACACCACTGCCCCAGTGGGTGTTGCACGACAAGCGATTGAATTATTTTCCTCGATGCAGCGAACGGCAGTGTCCAGTAATTACAGCAGTTTTCTGCAGATGCTCTTGTTATTCTTTACTTTGCTTATTCTCCTTACTTCAAACAATCCACCGGCGCTGCTCTGCCTGAGGCTGCAACGCCAACACCAGAGTCTTCTACCTTGCTCACCAAACTATTTAACAAGCTCAGCAGATATACACCAAGAAACAACACGAGATGTTAACAAACACAAGCGCCGCGCGGCGGTTATATGAAGTCGGTGGCCAGGATCATTGTTCCCTTTGATCTGTGCCGACATCGCTACGGATATTTGATTCTGTGTTGAGGAACATTTTTGCATGTTGCAAACAGCGGCCGCAGAGTAGTAGCCGGAAACATGTTAATAAAGTTATTTTCTTCTGGGTGGGCCCTACAGCCTCAACTAATTTGAAAAACGACATGATCCCACGAGGCTGTGTTTTAAATTATGTTATTTGCACTACCACTTTCACTTACTGTCCGCATTCAAGTACAGCTGTAACAAAAGATGCGTATACATAGTTGTCAAATCGTTAAAAGAATCGCGTACCCTGCAATGTTATACACCACACCGTCGTCGATGGTCATCTTCTAAAACATAGAGCGCATACCACGTGAGATGCATTCGACTACAATAACATTACTGGGATATCAAATTGCCACATGTAGCAGAACCATCAGAGAAACACAAATCACACTTATGAAAGAGAAGAAGAACAATGTTGTAATATTCTACAACATTTATTACTTATTTCACAAGTTTTCGGCTGTTACACCATCATCAGATTCAAACGTAAGCATGTGGTGTACCGATATTTTGTTGGATCAAAGATTTTAAACTAGTACATATGCAGAGCATCTCCATTTCCAGAGATACAAAAGTTAACGTTAGGATTAGGAATCAGGGAAGGATTATTTGTCTAAATGAGATGTAAGATTATTTAACTAAGAAAAAAATCTGTGACACATGACTAATGAACTACATACGAAGTGCAACAGTTGTTCATAGAAGAAAATACATTGAACAAGAAACTCGGGTGAAATTTGCAAACATGTCGCTGCACAAAATAACCTTGCCTTTAACAGATCTTAAATTACAAACCGATGAGCTATACCAGTGAGACTAAGCAGGTACGTGAAGCAGCCGTGATTGTACAAAGTAAAATTTTTTGACACAACAAAATAAATTACAGTAACTGAAGCAAAGGAAAATGGAATATGAGAGTAAGAGAGGTAATCTACAACATGGCCTGGATCGGATTTTGAGTAGTACATGCAGATTCGAAGTGATGAGTGAGGAAACTGTCTGGTCATTCAGTACTAAGCTTGGGCTGACGGACATATGTTTATTGAATGAATGACACAGTTTCAAAGACTTCACTGGTCACACAGATATGATTTTATGTATATAGATTTAAGTGGCGAGTGAAAATTTGTACAGAGGTCATAAATCGGACCCGCGTCTTCCGCACTTTCATTGCACTACCCTTAGTACAAATTTTCACTCTCCGCTTCAGTCTACCGGTATATACATAAAATAAGTTTATTAATTTCAATTATTTCAAGATAGTTCATCTTTCTTCCCTTATGGATGTGATGTAATGCCTCTTGTTTTATCTTCTAAATAAGGCTTTCTTTCAGCACGTGGTCTGCAGAAGTAAAGCATCCTTTTCCAAGTTCCCAACTTCTTTGGCGTTCCTTCAGATGGATGCATATTGGCCTGCCAGACTGATCTATGTACAATTTGCCACAATTGCAAGTAATTTTATATATTCCACTCTTTCCCAAACCTGGAGTGCTGTTTTTAGAAGTGGGTAAAACTGTCCAGAAATGTTGTGCACGTTCCTGGATTTAAGCTTCCAGGCTATATCAACAAAGAATTTGCCTATATAAGGAATTGTGCACCATTTATTACGTTCTTGAGGTGCTGAGTTGAAAATAGGGTAAAGAAGAAGAGTACACATGTTGTTTCTGCATCTCGTGCATTGTGAAGTCCACGAAGGTAGGAGAGCAGCCTTTGTTTCGAGTTATTTGTTTGACTGCATTTAATCCCATTTTGAAGTTGTCTTCACACTTGGGGATGGATATTAGGCGACGAGTCATTGAATAAAAGGCATCATGTTTATGGGTCGCCGGTTGTTGAGAATTGGCAGGTATTACAATATCTGTGATGAATGGTTTTCTATCAAACTTGCCACTGATGCCTGTGGTTAGATATAAATAATTTATCGAATCGCCCCCAAGCTCCATTGTGAATTTCATAGTGTTGTGTTTAGAATTTAGCTGCTTATTTCGGTAGTAGACAACTTAAAAAAAATTCAAAAGTTGAAATTTGTAAATCGCGTAAGTAATATTTCCGACTTAAAAGTGACAAAGAAAGAACGCAGTGTACTGAGGAAAGCTTCAGTTATCCTCCACCACAAAAAGTTTCCGAAAAACACCTGGAAGGAATGAAAATATACCTAGAATGTGCGTTAGGTGACGACACCTTCACTAAACATTCGTAGCTCATGAACTGGAAATACTTAACCTTCTTTCTAGTGCCCCACCTGCTAAAGAATCAGTATTAAACATTTCCAAAAAAAAAAAAAAAAAAAAAAAAAAGAATGACAATGTTATGGCAATCCGATCGACAAGGGAAATGTTTTTGTCTTAATAAATAGATGTGACTGTGTTAACAAAGTGGAAGATTTTCTAAACTCCACCAACTGTGCAAAACTGTAATATTAGAGTCAGACGCATACTTTCTCACCAACATGAATCCTATAGCTCCCAGAATTCATGGCTCCCCTAAACTGCATAAAGATAATATCCCAGCCAGCCTTGTGGTGTCTTCATACTCAGCTGTATGTTAAAAAATTTCAGAGAGTTAAATGACCTTATCAATATCAAAACCAAGTAAAAACCTAGTCACAGTATTCTTACTTCAGTTGGTTTAGCGAACAAGTTAAAAGACATACAAATCCCACTCCCCCCTAGTGCTAACCTAGTTTATTTTGATAGTAGAAACTTATTCGCTAATATACCTTTTCAGGAATGCCTAAACATTCTCAAGACTTACTAGATAAATCAGAATTTAATGTAGTTGTCACAGATGAATGACATAAGTTAGTTACACCAACTTGCCTAACACACAATTATTGCTGTTTCAATTGTAGGATATACAAATAGTCCTATCTGAAATCTTCATGGACCATTTTAAGAAATAATTTTTGGAAAATATTCCACTCTTTTCCAAGGTTCGATACTGGTTTAAGTCTGTTGATAATGTGATAATGTCTTGGGATTATGGACAGGTACTACCAGATGACTTCAGAAACTCCTCAAGCAACCAAATTCTAAACACAACATTATGAAATTCGCAATAGAGGTCGGACGCAACTACATAAATTATTTAGATCTAACCACACACATCAATTACCAGATTTAAAGGAAACTTTTCACCACAGATATTGTAATTATCTGCCAATTTTCAAGACCCAATGATCCACCAACATGCTGCCATCCATTTAATGATTAATCGTATAATATCCATCGCCATTTGTGATCTCCAAATGGAATTAAATGCAATCAAGAAAATAACATAGGCCATGGCTACCTTTTTACCTTGGACTCTATAATGCACAAAAAGCAGAAGCAACAGGTGTACACTTCTTCTGTCCTCCACCCACCATCTCGATAATGACATACAATCCCTTATTTAGGAAAAGTTCACTGGATGTAGCCAGGAAGCTTAAATCCACGAACTTAAAAACATCGTTTTATGTGCACAACACTGTTAGCCAGTTTTTTCCCAATTCTAAAGACGGTACTGTAGCTTTGGAACAGAGTGGTATACATAAAATAATACGCAATTGTGACAAATTCTATACAGATCAGTCTAGCATGGCAATATGCACCCGACTGAAATGTGAACTTAGAAAACGAGATTCTACTTCAGCAGACCACCTGCTTAAAGAAAGTTGTATATACAAGATAAAACATGTATTAATCGCATCCATTTATAAAATCTTGAAATAATGGAAATTAATAACCTTACGTCCTTTAACCCTAGCTTAGTACTGAATGACCAAACACAGTGCCCTTACCCGCCACTTCTAACTGCAGATACTATTCGTAATAACATACATGTCGTTTTATAAATTACCCCATTTACTCACATGCCCCTTTTTCTTTGTTTCAGATACCACAATTTCTGTTGTGTTAAAAAAGTTTACTTCATGTGATAGCAGCTCCTTCACTTACCTACTTAATCTCACTAGTATATCTTATTTGCGTATTATTTATAACCTATTAAAGAGAAGACTGTTTTGTGGAGCCACACCTTTAGAACATGCAACCACCCAAGTTTATTATTCAATTTAATCTCGTCTACGAACAGTTGTTGTAGTTTGTATATAGTTTATTAATTAATGTGTCACATATTTTATCTTAGTTAAATACTCTTACATCGAATTTAGACTGAAATAATGTGTCCCCTTTTATTCCTAAACCTAACGTTAATATTTTTCTTCTCTGGAAATGGAGTTACTCTGTAGATGCAGTAGTTTAAAGTCTTTGATCCAATAAAATTCACTGCATCAAATACTTATCTCTGTATCTGTTGATGGTGTAAGAGCCGAAATCCTGTTTATGAAATAAATAAATGTTGTACAATATTACACAAGTGTTGTGTGTGTTCCTATTCATAATCGATAAAATATTCCACCAAGAACCGATGGAACAATCAATCTATGCTGTATGCACATCTTCATATGACTGTCAGTTGTGCATTAATGCACGAGAAAACTTGAAAGCACTTTGTGTGTGATGCACCTTATATTTTAGAACAAGACAGTTTACCACTGTGCTGCGCACAAACGTGCATGAAACCATAATTGTAACTGACAACGCTGTGTCCACATCTGTTGCTATAGACGCACATGAAAATGAACAGTGTCTGAAACTAGTACTGCAAATGTGCAAATAAAGTAATTAAATTAACACACAGCCCGATTGAACCATGTGAATTCTACAGTATTGTATAGTTTCAGTTACCATTTGACGTTAGCTTACGGTAAAAGCAATTACTTGGACTTAAGTGCAGTTATATCAAACGTTTGAATCTCGAATACTCATTAAAACTTACGAGGTACCGGGGCTAGCAGTGTGTTCAGCACTAAATTCAGCTAGAATTTGCATATGGAAATGATCCTCTAAGCCCACTGTCCCTTTCGTAAATCCGACTTTTTCTGTTGCACATGGATTAAAAAAGAGACGTGAACTGATTGTAATGGACCCTGCAAGTGGAGTAGAGAAGAGTTTGGCACCTGTAATAATTTAATTTGATAAAAATTAATTTGACAGTGGAAAAATTAATTAATGTAGTGAGAGATGAAATGGTTACTCTACGTAACTACAGAATGAAAGTTCTGTTCAGGATAACAATGGGATTTATTCGGACTAAATTCAAAATGAAAAACACATCAGATGTTTACATTACGTTAATTTGATACACAGATAACTTCCGTGAAGGTAAAGTTGTCCATAAAGTAACTTGTGACATTCATGACCAAGTGGTATGTGGAGTCAATTACTTGCAACTCAAATCTTAAGAAAAACTCCCAGAAAACCCGACATCAATTGCCCTCCAACAGCAGAGAGAACTCAGACAATGAAAACCCAAGACAGAAGGACGGAAACAGGCGCGCTCCGCTGAGCTCCGATTATCACGTAACAAAGTTCCATAATCTGCCGGTGCTGCAGACATACATTACCAGGCTGTCTTCCTTACTGCAATAACACGATCTGGCGTATCGGAGGTGGCGGCTGGTGGCTTAGATGTCCCGCCGTGGTGATGATTATGTCCCAAGTATAGCCCAGTACCAATTATCATGGCCTGGTTGTTCCAGACTAAAGTCTTCCTAGCAGTTCAAATGCGCCTCTGAAGGAGACAAAGAAAGCTCGGCACACAATCACCGACGGTGCAGTGATTGATTTTAACAAGCGCAGTCACACAATAACTGCGATACAGTCAACTTTAGCCAAAGCTGCTCAAGATGGACAGCACAGGCAGTTTGTACGTAGAACTCTCAATTGCCAACTGTACACGGAAAGTCACGTTGAAGCCGAAACTTCAGCAACTTCGTCAAACAGGTACTACTAAACAAAAGTGTATTAGACAGCCAGTGGAAGGCACACTGTCAAGAACAGCGAGTGCTCAGTCTTGTAACCTACTCAGACCGAAAGACGAGGCTAGGTTTCCCTCACAGAGCACCCGTACAAGCCGAACCCAGTACATTGCCACGCACACCACAGTGGTCGTGGTTAAACGTGCCATTCAGCAAATTGAAAATTCCACTCTACTGGCGAAGCACTTGTACTACACCAATGGAGGTACTTGACGCCAATTTCTGCGCCGATTATGCTATGTCACGGAGCTTTTCCCTGAGCAAGCCAATCATAGGTAATCTTTTACAGAAAACGTGGGAATTGGCCCGCGAAAACTGCCTGAGAACTCATGTCGTTCCCACGCCTCGCTCGTAGCTCGCCAGAAAGTGTGTTTACCGAATTTCCGCGAAGAAACGGCGTAGAGGAAAGGTGCCTAATATGAGACACAGTTTTGTAAACCCATTTGAAAGACCTAAAAGTAAGTGCAATTGTATTTTTTATGATGGTAATAAGATCTCGCATTATTTAATTTTATCATACAATTATCGTATTTGCAGTAATAAACAGTCTTGCAGAGTAGTTATTAAATCTTCGCAAACGAGGCATTTCGTAGAAATGAGGTCAATGTTTCCTAATATGAGACAGTAATAAAATTTTGCTTTAACTATTTTATTACATAATAATGACATATTAATATACAATTTTTACATGTTCATTCATTTCTGTTATCCTTCACTCAATTCACACTACTTAGGTTTATATTTACGACATCCGGGACAAACAAAATTGTCTTCTGTGACACCACAATCTTCATGAGCCCAGCGATAACATTTCGTGCACTGGGCCCATGTCTCCCAGTGTTTGCCTTCAGAAAAGCGCCCAGTGCAGAACAGACACTCTGCGTCATCGACATCACTGCTGTCTGAATCCCCACTGTCGTCGAGATGGACATCGGATGCCGAGTCACTAGACGATTCTTCTGCTTTAGGTCTACGATTGGAAGATATTCCACTATTCTCCCCAAATAACTTTCTCGCTGCTTTCTTATCTTCAGCCTCTGCTTTCTTCTGTTTAGATTCTTGCAGTTGCTTCACATAAGGAGTTGAAGTTAGTAACGCAGCAGGGCACGAACGCGATGTTTGACTTATGTGACTAACTCTAGGTGGTTTTGCGATGTGTGGGAGAGGTCTGATGTCTGCTGGGCTGACAGCTTGACCATCACCATCAGTAGCTTCATTTTCGATTTTGGCACCTCTTTGTTGAAGAGCTGTAGCATGGCGATGAATTGAAAATTCATGTTCCCTAAAGATGTTTCTGTTGCATGGGATGAGAGCTGTTTTTCTGAAGGCATTCACAGATGCTTCCATTGTTGCTGCTCGGTTGTAAGCTGCTCCAAATAACTTGGCTATTAATAATGGGGTGATAACACGACCTGGTTTACTTGCTAACCACGTTTCTATCTCTTGGCCATAGCAGGTTTTCAAAGGCCTCATAAATACGACGTCAAGTGGCTGAATTTTATGCGTTGAGTGAGGTGGAAAACATACAATATGAACGTTGTTTTAACGTGCTTTATCTAACACGTCGAGATTTTTTGTGGGGAATAATGCCCATCAAGAATCAAAATGACAGGGTCATTTGAAGATGGCTTTACATGACTCACAAAATGACCAAACCACTGAGTAAAAATGTGAGTTTGTATCCAGCCACTTGGATGACAGGCTGATATTGATCCTGCAAGTGCACCGTGCATCAAGTTCCAGAAAACATTCCAATTTCTGATCATAAGACTAGTCAAAGTAATCCCTGTATATGATCATTTAATCGAATTAAGATAAACGCAGTTGCCAAAATTTTACTACAAAAAATGATGAAATATTGTTATCTCATGATAGAATTGCGTAAATTACATATAAAAAATCGTGAGAGAACGAGTTCTCCCAATGTGCGATAGGTATCGTAATATGCGACACTGTAGCGTATTTGGATCCCCATACTATCGCATATTAGGAATTTCGCCATCTTACACAAAGAATCACGCACTTGCTAACAACGTTCGTTGGAAAATGAACCTAATTGCCAATAATTATAGGTAATACCATTACAAATAACAACAATAAAAGAGTATGGTAACATCCACTCACCTTTAAGCTGAAATATTGTCTCAACACCGATGCCGCAAAAACTCCAAACACAAGAAATTTTATATCAACCTCTACGTACTGTGTTCGGCTCAACTAAGGCGTCCTACTCGCTGCGTCGTCGCCTGGCACGCAATAGACGTGTTTAAAAAACTCTCCAGCAGAGTGCAATCCCTAACATGAACACAGTTGGGGTGTCTCATATTAGGGAACTATCGCATAATAGGCACCTTTCCTCTATCTCACTCCAGGCGCTTCCTCAGAACCCACCGTGGGCGTGTCGTCCCGCTCTTTGGACAATGTCGGCCTTGGTGCAGCATCCACCCCATTCAGACAGTCGCTCACACCCGGCATAGCCCTTTCTTGACCAGCAGAACCCTCCTGTCTTTCCGGACCACCCAGGCGACGAGAGGCGCGACGTGGGAAGGAACAGCAACTCCTCACTGCATGAAATTAGAGAGGTAAACATTCATCTCTTCTGACTTCCCAATAGCCGGCCGAAGTGGCCGTGCGGTTAAAGGCGCTGCAGTCTGGAACCGCAAGACCGCTACGGTCGCAGGTTCGAATCCTGCCTCGGGCATGGATGTTTGTGATGTCCTTAGGTTAGTAAGGTTTAACTAGTTCTAAGTTCTACGGGACTAATGACCTCAGCAGTTGAGTCCCGTAGTGCTCAGAGCCATTTGAACCATTTGACTTCCCAATACTAGCATTGTAATGACCAGTCTCGGCCGTACCTCCCCAAAACTAATTACTTAAAAAATTAAGATGATTGCTGTAAACATGAGTGGGGGCAGGCCACTGTGTGCGTCGGAAAGGCATGCCACCTCTCAAACTTTCAGACATCATTCTCTATGGCGTGAAGCGTGTCATCAGTGACACCGTGATTTCAGCCTTGGCATTATTCTATGAAAGTAATTAATTTTTAAAGAAATTTTAAAACACACTCCTTACTTCTTTCACGACTCAGTCATTAATCATCTAGTGTAAGGCGATTTTCCCGTTTGTAAGTAACTTTTTTTCTGAGTCGAACTATGGTGTCGGTGGTTGAACAAAGTATGTTGTGGTGCAGGAATCGCGACTTTATAATAATGTCATATCGAAATGGCGACAGCCTCTGGCAACACACAGCGGTATTCGTCATGTACAGCGGTTGATGGCAAACTTCCGGAATTGCATCGAACACGCTGGCCAGGCTCGCTTTTTGCCCACTCATATTCCTGGCCAGCGTCAATGACGACTGACTGCTGTCACGACACTGGGCTAGTCGGCCATTCCCGCCGTCTCCCAGGCTCCCTATCACTAATTCAGTACGCACACCATTATCTTAATTCATTTCGCAAGGCTAGCACAAGTTATGAGGTGACCACCCGAAATCTTTGATAATGGGCAGAACCTTGGGAGCGGTTTGTGATAGCGCATTGGATTTTAATCAAGTGCACAGGTTATATTGCTACAGTTCATTCAATAGATCAGTTT
Organism: Schistocerca nitens; assembly: GCF_023898315.1. NCBI lineage: Eukaryota > Metazoa > Arthropoda > Insecta > Orthoptera > Acrididae > Schistocerca > Schistocerca nitens. Next base: position 1,186,459,748 of record NC_064614.1, on the reverse strand, counting down.
AACCATGGAGCAACGCCGCACGGAACACTAGAGGTACCGGCCGTTGTGGCCGTGCGGTTCTAGCCGCTTCAGTCTGGAACCGCGTGACCGCTACGGTCGCAGGTTCGAATCCTGCCTCGGGCATGGATGTGTGTGACGTCTTTAGGTTAGTTACGTTTAAGTAGTTCTAAGTTCTAGGGGACTGATGACCACAGATGTTAAGTCCCATATTGCTCAGAGCCATTTGATTTTGAACCACTAGAGGTGCTTACGCCCACGCTATCCGGAAAAATAAGGCATGACGGAGCACGCATTAGGAAATCGAGGCTGGGCTATGTTCGATGAAACATGGGTCATTATGAGGACGAACAGACTTTGGGATAGCGTTATAAAAAGAGGCTATAGAAATAAAATTGTCTGAAAACATCAAGGACGGCGGTTTGCATCCCAGCACAATTTGGGACCGGCTACCGCGAAGCTGAAATGTATGCGAAAGACGCGGGACGAAAATACACGATATTTGACTAGGAAGCGAGCACCAGTGACATCACAGCCAACAGCGCGGCTGTACAGGGTGTTACAAAAACGTACGGCCAAACTTTCAGGAAACATTCCTCACAAACAAATAAAGAAAAGAAGTTATATGGACATGTGTCCGGAAACGCTTAATTTCCATGTTACAGCACATTTTAGTTTCGTTCTTCCACCTACGCTCAATGGAGCACGTTATCATGATTTTGTACGGGGTACTCTACCTGTGCTGCTAGAACATGTGCCTTTACAAGTGCGACACATCATGTGGTTCATGCACGATGGAGCGCCTGCACATTTCAGTCGAAGTGTTCGTACGCTTCTCAACAACAGATTCGTTGACCGATTGATTGGTAGAGGCGGACCAATTCCATGGCCTCCACGCTCTCCTGACCTCAACCCTCTTGACTTTCATTTATGGGGACATTTGAAAGCTCTTGTCTACGCAACCCCGGTACCAAATGTGCTCGTATTGTGGACGGCTGTGATACAATACGCCATTCTCCAAGGCTGCATCAGCGCATCAGGGATTCCATGCGACGGAGGGTGGATGCATGTATCCTCGCCAACGGAGGACATTTTGAACATTTCCTGTAACAAAGTGAAGTCACGCTGATACGTTCTGTTGCTGTGTGTTTCCATTCCATGATCAATGTGATTTGAAGAGAAGTAATAAAATGAGCTCTAACATGGAAAGTAAGCGTTTCCGGACACATGTCCACATAACATATTTTCTTTCTTTGTGTGTGAGGAATGTTTCCTGAAAGTTTGGCCGTAACTTTTTAGTAACACCCAATATAAGGACGACGCCACGGCGATACGGCAGTCATTTACCGCTAGACGATGACCGAGCGAGGTGGCGCAGTGGTTAGACACTGGACTCGCATTCGGGAGGACGACGGTTCAATCCCGCGTCCGGCCATCCTGATTTAGATTTTCCGTGATTTCCCCAAATCGCTCCAGGCAAATGCCGGGATGGTTCCTTTGAAAGGGCACGGCCGACTTCCTTCCCCGTCCTTGTCTAATCCCATGAGACCGATGACCTCGCTGTCTGGTCTCCTTCCCCCAAACAACCCCAAAAAAAAAAAACGCCAGACGATGATCGGGGAGAGCATAGTCAAAAGCTGGTGCGATTTTAAACACCTGACGTGGCTGGAAGTCCGAGGAAATTTCGCTAGCTAAGTAAACTGCGTTACCAAAGTATGTATTTATTCCTATTCTCCTAGTCCCCCTCTCTCTTTCCATCTACTCTACTGAATTTGGACTTAAGATTTTCTTTACCTCAGACGGTATTCTGTCACAGCCCCTTGCTTTATTTCGCCGGAGCTCCTTAATTGCTTTCTCCAATACCATTTGCGGTACCTTAGGACTCTGTCTTCTTTATTTTGTTCCCCTTCATCCTCCACAACCATTTTGGTGTTATCAGCCTATACACCGCATAACTCTTTTACATAATCTACCCAAACATACCTATCCTCTTTTATATTTACTGTCTTCTTCCCATGTTTCTTTAAAATGCCTTGTTAGCTTATCTTCCTTAAATCTTAAAGATTTTACTGTTTGTACTATCTTCTAATTTTTCTTTCCCTTCCAATTCTTCTAATTCCTTACATTCCTCATCCAATCGCCTCTTGCATGGTCAGTTAACTTTCTTAGTTTTACTTTCTGTACTGTCTTCTGCTGTAGAGTATTGTACCGCATGGAAAAATGGAGAGGACGTTGTAAAGGGTAGCCGGTATCCTCCTTCTACAACACAAATGCGCACTTGGATTTATACAGTTCTTTATTTACGCGGACTGGAAACATTTACTTTAATAGAGTCCATGTTTTGTGTTACAAGCTCATTAGTAGTAGTCCTCTTGCAGACTTACGTGATGTCCATATCAGCAATCTTGCTATTACAGACTCTAGTTTCTCACTGTTGATAGCGTAAAATTCTGACTGAGGTAAACTAGTCCCGCTGTAGTAGTTAATCTGGTCGCTGTGTACTGTCGTAGCCTGTTGCGAACTACACCCGCTCTGCGAGTAAACTAATAGACGCCAAACTGGATGATGGAATAAATGAGAGACTGAGTGAGGCCCTCCGCTCAGTGGCGTCGGCCTTAATACGTGCCTAAATACTGGCTGTCGAGAGGGCGTTGGCAGCATGTTGCTTGTGGGTGTGTCTCTGGCCTCTTTTGTGATAGGCATGCTTGATCCAGGGCTTCCTTTTCGCCGACTGCTTTGCTGGCGACAGCTTATGCCAGCACATGTGCCTTCTTCTGAATTGTCATTTTTCCATTTCATGGCCCTGTATATTTTATCCAACATATTTCCTCTTATCAATTGATTCTTAATTCTTGTTCTTTTCACCTCCCCAATTTCCATCTTTAAATCTTCCGGTATTATAACTCTAATGATATCCTTACGTGTTCCAATTTATTTTCGACATAGTGACTGTACTTTTTCTTAAAATACTCTTTCTTCAATTACTTAACATCCCATTTTCTAATCTATTACCTTTTCTTAAAATGTTTTATTTTTATTTATTTATTTATTTCTTTATTGTTCTGTGGAACCAAATTAAGGAGAAGTCTCCATGGTCATGGAACGAGTCAATACATGAAATTATAACATGATAGTAGAAACAGATAAAATGAAATATAAAAAAATATTCAGGTGACAAGTCATATGTTTAAATAAAGAAAATCAACAATGTAACACTGGAATTTACTTAATTTTTTAGCTCTTCCAGGAGCTCCTAGACAGAATAGAAGGAGTGAGCCATGAGGGAACTCTTCAGTTTAGGCTTAAAAGAATTTGGGCTACTGCTAAGATTTTTGAGTTCTTGTGGTAGCTTATTGAAAATGGATGCAGCAGAATACTGCACTCCTTTCTGCACAAGAGTCAAGGAAGTGCATTCCACATGCAGATTTGATTTCTGCCTAGTATTAACTAAGTGAAAGCTGCTAACTCTTGGGAATAGGCTAATATTGTTAACAACAAACGACATTAAAGAAAATGTATACTGTGAGGGCAATGTCAGAATTCCCAGACTAGTGAATACGGGTCGACAAGAGGTTCTCGAACTTACACCACATATAGCTCGAACAGCCCGTTTTTGAGCCAAAAATACCCTTTTTGAATCAGAAGAACTACCCCAAAAATAATACCATACGACATAATCGTATGAAAATATGCGAAGTAGACTACTTTTCGTGTTGAACTGTCACTTATTTCAGATACTGTTCTAATGGTAAATAAAGCAGCATGTAGTTCCTGAACAAGATCCTGGACATGGGCTTTCCACAACAGCTTACCATCTATCCGAACGCCTAGGAACTTGAACTGCTCCATCTCGCTTATAAATATGTCATTCTGTCTGATCAAAATATCGGTTCTTGTTGAATTGTGAGTTAGAAACTGTAAAAACTGAGTCTTACTGTGATTTAGCATCAAATTATTTTCCACAAGCCATGAACTTATTTCATGAACTGCATTATTTGATACTGTTTCAATATTACACACAAGATCCTTCACTACCAAGCTGGTGCCATCAGCAAACAGAAATATTTTTGAATCACCTGTAATACTAGAAGGCATATCATTTATATAAATAAGAAACAGCAGTGGCCCCAGCACCGACCCTTGGGGAACACCCCACTTAACAGTGCCCCACGTTCATTTGCATCTGATGTTGGCATATTAAACCAGAATAATGAACGTATCTACAGGGTTACTGCTTAATTTTACTGCTAACTCTCTGTCACTAACTGCAACAACCCTCGCTAAGTTCTTGTACTGACGTACCCTGCATGTAACTCCACCTCTATTTCCTTGCTCTGAAAATTACCTTGTAGTCTCCAGAGTCAGATACTCTCCTTTCTACCAAACCCCACTTACCCCAACGGTCTTACATTATTTCTCTAAGTATCTCGCCTCACGTTTTTAAATTTTCCTTTCTTATTCATTGTCTTTACATTCCTTCTATAAAGATATTTCCCTTCCCCTCTTCTTATGTTGACTTATTTCAGTGGGAGTGGTTCCCCATGCTACGGGAAAGAGAGTGCCCTGCCCACTTATCTACTGTTGCATGTGGCAGACGGGATCTCCTCTTTCTGGGAGATACCAGTCCCTGCTTCGTTACCCGCTTGTGAGACCAGAGTTGCCCTTTCTCTACCACATGCGCATGACGTCAGGATTTTCCTTTCACCGAGTCGACTCTCCAGTACTTCCAGAAAAGTTGACCGCAGGTTACGAACGCCAATTAAAAATGCAATGGCAGAACATTGGCTTATCAGTTATATGCAATTATATTTTCAATGTGGGCGCATCGTACTAATTCGTTTCTTCTTCCTGAAACTGGAAATAACAACATGCAAATTTGTCGCCCTAACTCTTACTGGAATGTCCTCACAGATTTTTCGTTATCTCACAAATGTTACTGCCACGAAATAATTTTTCTCCTTTGGAACCGTAATCTCCATCGTGAATACGAAAAAGTGCGATCTCATTTATTGCTTCTGTGACACAACATTACTTTATTACAGCCATACAGTACGGCTGTCGCTGTAGTGCACCTGCATATACTATTTTCCCTGGTGAAATTCTCTGTCAGCTTCAATGAGAATCCCTCTCTGTTTCCTCTTCACATGCACATTTGGCTTCAGCAATAAAATTCTTAAATGACTACTGATTTAAGCAGGGAGCAACGCTATGTCGTAAGACCTAATTTAACTGTAGGTGTTCTTTATTAGTGATCTCGATGTTGGTTAAGTTCCAGCCACAGATGTATCTTTACTCATATTACGAATATTATTAAAATTTTTAAAGTGAACTGTATGTACCTAGCGTCGGAGAAAGATGTATTTCTACTTAGCACCTTTTTCGCGAAACAGAGCTTTAAAAATATAAGAAAACTGTAACAGAGCTACTTGTCCCAAACCACCGGTAACTGCATACCTTTAATCTCACTTAAGTGTTTCGCTTTAAAAGATGCGCACATTTTTTCATTGAACTAAGTCTTTTCAAAGAACATTTGATTTGTAATACAGCCATATACGAATTTAGAAGTTTAATTCTTGCGTAGTTTCCCCTTGCGTTCCACACCCTAACGTATTATTTAATATAATTTTCATAACCTATGCGTTATGTTACGTCTAGAAATGTACTACTGTTTTACATCCTCGTATGTCCCACAAGGCACCTATTTTATCACTTAAGACAATAAGTCTCTCAAGACACCTGCGACCAACTTGAACACTGAATGGCAAAATAATTGTTTTGCTCACCAACATAAATTTTTATCTATTATTTCATTACGAGTTTCGGGATAATGCCATCTTCGGACTTGACGTAAAAGGTATCTTGTCAGATATGTAACGTACGTTACAAAAATGCAATGAACCTTACGTGCCAAAATCAACACAAAGTACCCTGCCTCTTCCTAATCCGTCCCATAGCACCATGGCTGTACACACTGGCCACCAAGGCAAGCCTCTCACCGTTCAGAGTTCCCCTAAGTTGGACTGATAAGAGTGATCCGAAACATTAATTGAAAACAGAGGGTGGGAACAGAGAAAAACACTGTTACGAAATTTGAAAAAATTCCGTTTCACATGTTTCTGTAAACCCCTGAAGGTGATAGAGGAGGTCTTAAATTGATGGTCATCCCGTCCACTTCAAATATAAGTACCTTCTGTAGTGGCGTAGGAAGACAGCCAAGCCACTCGGAGGTAGCCGAAAGGCACGCGTTAAGCTCACGCAGATTGGCGTGAGGTCTGGAACAGGACAATGTCTTTAGAATTGCAAATAAAGTACGAAGATCTTTGAATACTTAACTTTAATCCATAATTGGTGTACATCGCTCTTGACTGTACATGCTTCAATATAAATATCAATTGAATACGGCGCCTTGCTAGGTCGTAGCAATTGACGTAGCTGAAGGCTATGCTAACTATCGTCTCGGCAAATGAGAGCGTGATTGTCAGTGAACCATTCCTATGAACGTCGGCTGTACAACTGGGGCGAGTGCTAGTAAGTCTCTCTAGACCTGCCGTGTGGCGGCGCTCGGTCTGCGATCACTCACAGTGGCGACACGCGGGTCCGACGGATACTAATGGACCGCGGCCGATTTAAAGGCTACCACCTAGCAAGTGTGGTGTCTGGCGGTGACACCACACCTTCCTTGCCGGTAAACAAACGCTTGTCGTCACTGTTCAGTGAAGTTTGAGAACAGATAAGATATTTTTCCGTTTTTAAGCAAACTGTCACGAGGATAACGATATGAATCACGAAGTGTATTTGGCAACGTTGCTTTACGAATTCATTGCAATCTCCATCCTCCTAAGTGGCCTTTGGTGTGACACAGTGAGAGGCCAGGTTGCGCTAATTCCACTTTCGTATTCCGTGTTGGCTGCCCGGAGAGGATAAACCGTTACTGCCCCTAACGACGCGTACGTGTAACGCCGTCTGGCCCACTTCTGAAAGTCGTAACTTAAGACTATCAAGCACTCTCGCTGAGACCAAGCGCCTGGGCTTCACCCAGCGAGGTAATGTTGGGGTAGCGCGTTTAAGTAATCAATGTGACACCGTTCTCTCATTCCTTTAAATGTCAGCAGTCACTAATTTTTCAATATTGATACTTGCACGAACAATACTTATTGGTTTGATGTATGATAACGACGTACAAAACATCAGTCAAAGCCCATTTAACATGATTAGTACATAAAACGTCCTTGTACTCTGTATTTACATGAGCTGTTTCTTATAACTTGTTTTTCTCTGTAATTTACAAATTAATAAGGAAAGGAATACTGACTGAATAACTGAAAGTAAAAAAAAGAAAAGGTACTATTTCTGCGAAGTTATGAAGACAGTTTCAATTATTTTCCCATATTCCCACATTCACTAATTTCAAAACTTCTGCTTTTGGTGTAATGCTCGTCTTGGAAACAAACACGTAGATATCTCAATATATTCATCATATTTCTACCCTTTAAGGATGTATATTCTAAAGTTTGAGTTGTCATTTGAAATGAAACAATCTATTGGGAATAGTAGGTGGTCTTCGTCCTCAGTTATTTTTAGGTAACATTCCGAGGATTTAGGCTGCATTCAACTGTTACAGAAAGGAGACTGCAGTTATAATTGTTGAAGGACTTGAAAGGCAAGCAGTAGTTGAGAATCGAGTGACCCAATGTGGTAGCCTACCCCAGATGATTCTTAACAGGTCCATGAAGCATGCAGTAAGGAAACCAAGAAGAAGTTTCAAGTGGATTAATGTACAGGGGGAAGAAATAAAAAACAGTGAAGTCTTCCGATGACACTGTTATTCTGTCAAGGGCGGAAGAGGATTTGGAAGAGCAGTCGAACGGACTGGATAAAGTCTTGCAAAGATGTTACAAGATGAATATCAATTAAAGTAACACAAGGGTAATGGAATGAAGCCGAGTTGAATGTCGTGGTGCTTACAGAATTAGATTAGGAAAGGAGACACTAAAAACAGGCAATGAGTTTTGCTACTGAAACCTTCCCGTCCCCTCTATATCTGTTTTGTTACGCAACCTTCCCTTTTATAATAACCTATGAAACCTTCCCTTAGGATTTCTATCTGTTGCTTAACAATAACAAATGAAATCTTCCATATGAAATTTATTCTCCTTCTCAATAACAATAAGTGCAAGCTTCGCATACAAATTTAAATGCTGCTTATTAAAAGTGATTTGCTAATTATTTCGACGAAACATAGAATGTGTCGTCGTCGTGGCCCTCAGTCGTTACCAGCAATAACCCAAAACTGTTCCTTACCTTTTTTACTGTTACTGGATCGCCATCTGACTGCTACATCGAACTGCGACATGGATTACTTACTCTGTTTTACTATACTCTATTAGATGCTGGTGGGCTTTCATAATAAGTGGCTGTATTTATTACCAAAGCTGACGTTATTCTTTAATAGCAAAGCTAACGTTATTCTTTAATAGCAAAGCTGACGTTATTCTTTAATCAATTTGACTGAAGTTACGTAATTCATAGTTAAACTTTTTCTTTACAACAATAAAAATTTGCGAAGTTTTACGTTGATGGTTTTTGAGATGGCTTACAATCAGTAATACAATATTTCTGGCAAAAATTAATTATATTCTGTATGAAATGATTTTACAAACGTTCAAATGGGACTTACTTTTTACAATAATCTTACAACTAGCAATGCGCAAACATACCTTCAGTAGTCTTGAGTTTCTCAAAAAATTAATTCGATAATATTAGTTCCTCTTATGATAATAGTTAGCTGGTGTCTCTGTACATCCGTTTATAATCTCTTGTAAATCATAGCTAGTGGCTGGTAGGCACACCGCTCCACTCAGCCTCTCGCTTCAGACCTGCTACTGACTCGCTTTACATCTCGCTTACCACTGACTTCGTACGAACGCTGAAGTGCGGCCTCTCCCGCTAACAATGCTTTCTGGTGCAGACAATCGCTGCTACCATTACAAAATGTGTCAATGCGCGGTCTTTCCCGCTCTTTTCTTAAAAAGTATCCATACGCGGTCTCTCCTGCCCCTTTTAAAACTATATCAATGTGCGGTCTCTCTTGCCAACAATACTTTGGTGCAGACATTCCCTGCTGCCACAATTATTTCCAACATGAAAAATATTAATTATTCCTACTTAATCCTATTAATAAAATATAAACTTCTTTCATAAATTGTGGTTTGACAATAGACAATAGAAATATACACGTCTTACACTACTTAGGCAGAAAGACAAACTGACTGAGGGAGATACAGAGAGGATATAACATGCAATCAGTGAAGCGTTCTTGAACATCGAATATAACACCATAGAAGCTTTTGAAGCAGAGTGCTACAGTAGAATTCAGAAGATTCTGAGTTTTAATAAACGTAAAGTCTATGAAAGCAGAGATTGCCGATAGGAGTTATGCAGCGTCACCAGAGGCGCGATAAATGCAGCAACGCTCCGCCTCTCGGTCACAAAATGAACTGTTAACAAACCACAGAAGAGCATCACCTGCCAAGACGAAACCAGTCGACAGTGATGCGTAGGTCTCACTGCTACACGAAAGACTATGGAATTTCAAGCAGCCGTTTACACCGAGGACGCCTTCCCTACTAAACAACAGGCAGCCGTGCCACCAGACTTCCTGCATCGACTCTCATGGGCCTATTCATTTCTCAGTTACATAGAATGTAGTGGCGAATTGGCCTTTCTAAGTTACCATTGGAAAATGTTAGTTTTTTGTTAGTAAACACAATTTGATGTTGTAAGTTTACAGTCACTGGGACACAGCAGATCGGTAAATCGAGTAATTAATGAAGAGATGCTGAATCTAAATGCAGTAAAAAAAAGTGTAGCCCAGCCTGACTAAGAGATACTATCGGTTGACGGGATAGATCCTATGACGTCAAGATATCGTCAGTTTGGTTATGGAAGGAAGTGTCGAGACGGAGACCGAAGTCTGATTTCAGTAATAAGTTTCAAATGGGTGTAGGCTGTAGCCCTCCAGTACCCTCCAGTAACACAGTACGGGGCCCAGAAAGGTGTGTAATATGCATCCACAAAATCCTTTCCCAGGTTATTCAATAACACGAAATGAATAATAGGTAGCAATGCCAATTTTAAATCTAAGCCGTAATCAATCCTTCTGGACTACTTCTTTACTACAGACCCAGTTTTGATGCCATACCAATATCATACCCAGTACAGCAGAAATAATAACTGGGTATTGGTAAAATTAGTAATATGAGGGGAGTCACAGACAAATAAAATTGTTTTTCGTATTAGAGGTAAAGTATTTTGGTGTTCCGCAATACGTAAATCGCCAGAACGTCTTCTTCTTCTTCTTCTTCTTCTTCTTCTTCTCCTTCTCTTCCCTTTCGGGTTTTCTCTACGGGGTCAGCATTTCAAATGTTCAAACTGCTGAGGTCATCGGTCCCCAGACTTACACTACTTAAACTAACTTATGCTAAGAACAACACACACACACACACCCATGCCTGAGGGAGGACTCGAACCTCCGACGGGAGGGGCCGCGCAATCTGTGACGTGGCGCCTCAAACCACGCGACCACTCCACGCGGGTCAACATTTCTGCTCTTGTGTAAACGTAGACTTTCGCGGCCCTTGCTACAGTCAATAAAATTCTTCTTGGTTTGAGGCCGCATTGTCAACTACAACTGCAGTTAGCAATACACCCTGAGGAAGGCGTCTTGCAATAGTCGTGGAAACGTCGGAATTTTATAGTTGACCATGCGGCCTCAAACCCAGAAGAATTTGTTGACTGGTTTCTGTTCTTCTTTCGTTTCACCTTCTTGGAGAAAGCTAGATCAGTCATTTTTTCGTGTATTACTCTTTCTTTTGTGCCCAGTATTTCTTCGTTCTCTCTGACTCCTTCTTTACTCCTCTTCCGAGATGATGGGTTTTGATTTTATTTTAAATCTGTCTCGGATTCTTATTTTTTCATCTTTAGTACTTATGGAGTAATGACTTTAATTCTCTTAGGTGTTTTTCGGTTATCACAAACCAATTGCGTTTCGTTAAGCAGTTACGGCAGACATCAAAAATTCATAGTCTGTTAGGTTTCATTCTGAGAATACTTCAGTAATAATTTAGTCTCCTTTTTCCCGTATTATCTGAGATGGCTTTTCTGTGAGAACTTCGTTCTTGATGTATACTATCGTTTGTGGTGAAATTTTGTTTCTATAATTTATCTTTGTTTTATTTGTGATTCTTCTACGTGGCCTATGAGATTTACGGTTATGGTTTCTGCTGCATACAATACTTTTGGCTTGACCACTATTTTGAATGCAGCATTTGTTATACGGCTTTTGGCAGAATCAGTTGCAGTTCATGGCCGAATGACCTTCCCAACGCCACGGAAATTTCCAGAATATAATAACATATAGATCACAAGTAGGATAAATACTTATGCTGTAAACTGACTCGGTAAACCATTTCACAAGGAAACTTCCAGTTACAAAGCGTATTCCAGGAATGAGCAGTAAGCAATATGCCCGTGTGATGGGGCGTTGAAATAAATTTTCTAGTGAAGCCCACCAAATCAGTTCGCAGCAAGCTAACCCAGTAAACTTTGTTTTTCATTATTTTGGTATGCCCAAAGAACAGACCACGCATTCGTATACTTGATTCGCCCCGATGGGCAATGAAGCCACCACCTTCAGTGCTGTTGAACATTTACGTTTGACTTCCTGCGGGAATCGCAAAGTAGCGAGCATGTAGAACATGGAAGGGGAATGCGGTTAGGTGGTGCTAGGTTGGTAGTGTGGGTCGGTCTAGAGGCCTGCCAAGCTAGTCCGCGAAGATGCTATAAACACTGTGTCCGGGTGGCACAGTGGTTTACACAACTGCCAAATAAGCAGGAGATCCCGGGTTCGAATCCCGGACCGGTGCATACTTTCACTCGTTGCCGCTGATTCCGCATAAAGTAACGATTTAGCTGCTATCATCAGCTCCTCCCCTTTCCTTTGCTTTCTCCCCCCTCCACCTTCAATTTACATAATAAATGAACCCGTCCACGAAGCGTTAGCCACTTCGGATTAAATAACGCTACAGGCCAACCATTCGAACATCTCAGATCCGTTGTCGAATAACAGCAAATTGGGACCAAGAAGGTACGAACTGGCAACTTTAGAAAAAAATGGTTCAAATGGTTCTGAGCACTATCGGACTTAACTTCTGAGGTCATCAGTCCCCTAGAACTTAGAACTAATTAAACCTAACTAACCTAAGGACGTCACACACATCCATGCCCGAGGCAGGATTCGAACCTACGACCGTAGTGGTCGCGCGTTTCCAGACTGTAGCACCTAGAACCGCTCGGCCACTACGGCCGGCTCAACCTTACAACTGCTTGATAAAAAATGAGGTGAATAATGTTTACCTGTGACAATGAATTCGAAAAACGAGAAAATAGTTGATGAAATGTGTGCAGAGTCTCATCCTTACGACTCATTTAATCCGAGATTTTTATCAAAATGTATGAATGAACATCGCGACTGTATCGTGTATTACTGTGCAACTAACTACCGCAACTCGTCAGTATTTATCTTATAAAATTAATTTTTTATCCTTTACCCATTTCGAGAGCTTTGATACAAATCAGCGGAAGGATTAGATTCTTCTTCCTTTTCTTGTTCTTCCATTTCATTGAGTGGGTGTTCAACCGCTCCGAAATCGAAGGAATTTAATAGAACTGTTGTCTCCATCATTTCATTGACCGACTTATATCCTATGTTACAGTTAAGTTAAAATGTGATGGTTGCCATGGGAAGCGCTCAGATGACATCCTATTGATGATATCATACAAATTTCTTTTTGGTAGTTCCTCATCTCTTTTATCGCTGTTGTTTTCACACCTACTTGTTGATTTATGCCTTCAGTTGTCATCAGTCGCTTAATTTTATTCAAAGAAAAGACCTCAGAAATCTCGTTTCAGCTTCAAAAATGGTTCAAATGGCTCTGAGCACTATGGGACTCAACTGCTGAGGTCATTAGTCCCCTAGAACTTAGAACTAGTTAAACCTAACTAACCTAAGGACATCACACACATCCATGCCCGAGGCAGGATTCGAACCTACGACCGTAGTGGTCGCGCGTTTCCAGACTGTAGCACCTAGAACCGCTCGGCCACTACGGCCGGCTCAACCTTACAACTGCTTGATAAAAAATGAGGGGAATAATGTTTACCTGTGACAATGAATTCGAAAAACGAGAAAATAGTTGATGAAATGTGTGCAGAGTCTCATCCTTACGACTCATTTAATCCGAGATTTTTATCAAAATGTATGAATGAACATCGCGACTGTATCGTGTATTACTGTGCAACTAACTACCGCAACTCGTCAGTATTTATCTTATAAAATTAATTTTTTATCCTTTACCCATTTCGAGAGCTTTGATACAAATCAGCGGAAGGATTAGATTCTTCTTCCTTTTCTTGTTCTTCCATTTCATTGAGTGGGTGTTCAACCGCTCCGAAATCGAAGGAATTTAATAGAACTGTTGTCTCCATCATTTCATTGACCGACTTATATCCTATGTTACAGTTAAGTTAAAATGTGATGGTTGCCATGGGAAGCGCTCAGATGACATCCTATTGATGATATCATACAAATTTCTTTTTGGTAGTTCCTCATCTCTTTTATCGCTGTTGTTTTCACACCTACTTGTTGATTTATGCCTTCAGTTGTCATCAGTCGCTTAATTTTATTCAAAGAAAAGACCTCAGAAATCTCGTTTCAGCTTCAAAAATGGTTCAAATGGCTCTGAGCACTATGGGACTCAACTGCTGAGGTCATTAGTCCCCTAGAACTTAGAACTAGTTAAACCTAACTAACCTAAGGACATCACAAATATCCTTGCCCGAGGCAGGATTCGAACCTGCGACCGTAGCGGTCTTGCGGTTCCAGACTGCAGCGCCTTTAACCGCACGCCCACTTCGGCCGGCGTTTCAGCTTCTTCAGTTCTCTGCTCACACACATCCTTAAAATCGAGTTTTCACTGCTACAGCCAAAAGCAGGCGTAGCCAGCATGTTGCGCCGTCATAGCGTTGTCTGTTTCCTTATAGTTCCACCTATAACCTTTATAGTTCTACCTATAACCTTTAATAGCCTACTTCTGTATATTTTGAACCACTTCTGAATTAGTTTCGTGTATTGATATAACTGTTCCAAGAAAACGAATTTGTCTGTTTGAGTATCTTATTGTTCATCACTTTCTTTGATGTTCTTGGACGTTTCCATCCTATTGTCATTACTTTTGCTTTATTTACAGATGTAGCCATTCGAATAGTTTGTAAATCATTATTCAGTTAAACGACATTTTCTTCTAAACTCCGTTCTCTCTCTGTTGGAGAACTTAGTCGTCTTCAAATGAAACAATTTATTTCAAGTCAATACCGCCATTAGACCTTTTTTTATTTGCAGTGTTACATGTACACGATCATGATTTCGGCTTCAAAATGCCATTATCAAGTGTATTAAGTGTTATACAGTGCCTAAGATGGCATACGGTCGTATTTAAAATACATTATTAAACATATTGTCTAAGGGTCAATATTTCTGGTAAAGCCTACTGCTTTGTTTCATCACTGAGTATATCATCTTCACAGTGTAATGGCGGTACTGACATTAAAGAAATATATTATGACTGTGGCCCCACATTATGAAAAAATTATTAAGTAAAATAGTGTTTATAAATTTGTTCCTTCCCAGGTTCGTCTTCTGGATGTTTCTAAATACCATGCTTCTAAAACTATGACTGGTGACAGGCCACACACTTGTTTTACTCCCTGGTATGCAGTGTATAACTATTCGTTTACACTAATTTTAGTATTAAAGTACTACTGTCATTTAATGGTACTTAACAGATTTAGAGAAACATTGGTAAGCGTAATTATTTCCCTAAGTTCATCGTTCGTATCTTATCGCTGGTCTTCTCAGTGTCTAGCAAGAGCAAAAGAAGTAGACTGTCTGTCTCTTATTTTCTATCATTTGTTTTCCAACAAATGCTGTGTCTGCGGACGACCTACTTTTACAAAAGTCGCATTACTCGAATCGTAGAAATATTACTGTTATTAGTTAGAGTTTTCTTTTAATGACAGCCGAATAGATTTTGTTAGGTTCAAATCTCTTTCCCTTTTAATGCTGACATAGTTCATACGTTTCAGATTTATTGCATCTGTACCTGTCACCTTTCTGTTCTATGCCCCTTCAAAATGCATTACAAGTCTGTCATTCTGACTGCATTGCATTCTACAGCATTCACCGTATTTCTGTAGAAGGACTCGTCTTCCTTCACTAATAGCTGCTTGTACTACTGTAACCATTCTTCTCTTGGTGTTATATCAGTATTCGTTTTGACGCTTATTTCGCTACGCAACTTTTTGAACAGTTTGAATCGAAACTTTAGAGCTCTGATTAAATCGTATTCGACATCTTTCTCAGGTATTTGTTTGCCCGTCTAAGCTTACGAACTATTGTTCTTTGCTTTTTACACTGCCCTAGGTCTTCTCTCCGTTAATCCAAGTCAGGTGTAGTTTCTTTATTAGCATTACAGCTTGCGTAATTTCTTCATTCCACAATTTCAAACGATTTAGTTTTCTTTCTTTTTGTGTCCCATTTATTCCCTTAGCAGTCTTAAATGAGATATCCTTTAACTTATTTCAGTCCTAATCTGTATCCATTGTTCTTCCTCTGACATAATTCTTCATTATCATCTGACCCAGATATCTTATTCTAGATTATTCTAATAGCTGGCATTTAAAAAACGACCTGTTGTTTTCTTAAGTTGCTCATTTTTATCTCAGAAGTCTCCTTGTAAAATAAATCTAGGATCCCAATAAAAGATGATCAGTATCAGCTTCAGCTTCCCTAAATACTCTTCTGTCCTGGGAATGTGGCTAGAATTCCTCATTTGCTATTATTTTGTCTGTGACAGGCCCTTTTTCCAGTTCCAAGTAAACTCATAGATGTCTTTGTGGGTATGGTAAGTATGCCACACGAGCCTTTAGCCTTTAATTTAATAATTAATTAGATGATTATATGAAGCAAATAGCGTTTGCAATGATTTTACGCGTATTTCTGTAATGAAAAAGAAATTGCGAGTGTTAAGAAAAAATAGTAGACTTAGTATTTTCTTTACCTAATTAACTGAGTGTGCACATTATGTAGGAGAGGAAGGGATGAGGTGAGAACCTCCGCATCAGACAAGGAAAAATGAAGTAATTTTGTTACCATAAGCAGCGAGAGGCTGTTACAATTCCTTTCACCGTAAAATGCTTCTAGACTTTCTCTGATTGAGAAAACCTTTAGCAGCGTGGTTACTCACAGAGTTACGAGAAGTTAAGTACACACTGGACAGATAGATCACTCCCAGTAAAATGGTACCACTGGTCATCGCCCCCCTGAGCTAACAACTCTGCTACATTTTAGAATAACTGCTACTCTAATCAGTCGAACTGGAAGCGCTGTATCGATAACGGATTTTAAAATGGAACATTGACGGTTTAAGGTCGACGCGACACATGCGACCGCTTTTGGAAATAAAGATAAGAAGGACATCAGCGGCGCTCAGGTGCAAAATTATTATACAGGCTTTATCGTAATTAGTAGAGAAAACTGATACGGGAGAAATTATATCAAATGATATGGCGGTTGTGTGGAAAAATGTTCTAGAACCGTCCCTGTCTGAGACTGCTCTACACTCATGCTCATAAATTAAGGATAATTGCAGAATGTGGTGCCACATAACGTGGCACTAAACAAAACTGGCGCTGATAGCATAGGCACATAGGGAACACACACGACACAGATCTGTAAGTCCACGGTATTGGTGATCAGTTGAGAAAACCGTCCAGAAACACATGTGCTACAAATCTCCACTGTTTCCTGCACATGTACCCCGACATCAATATGGGATATGATCACCATACACACGTACACAGGCCGCACAACAGGTTGGCACACTCTGGATCAGGTGGTCGAGTAGCTGCTGGGGTATAGCCTCCCATTGTTGCACCAGTCCCTGTCGGATCTCCTGAAGTGCCGTAGGTATTTGAAGACGTGCAGCCATACGTCGACCGATAGTATCCCAGATATGCTCGTTGGGGTTTAGGTCTGGAGAACAGGCAGGCCACTCCATTCGCCTGGTATCTTCTATTTCATGGTACTCCGCCACGATGACAGCTCGGCGGGGCCGTGCGTTATCATCCATCAGGAGGAAGGCGGGACCCACTGCACCCCTGAAAAGGCGGACATACTGGTGCAAAATTACGTCCCAATACACCTGACCTGTTACAGTTCCTCTGTCAAAGACATACAGGGGTGTACGTCCATCAATCATAATCCCACCCCACACCATCAGACCACGACCTCCATATAGATCCCTTGAAAGGACATTAAGATGGTTGGGATCTGGTTCCTGGTTTACGCCAGATGAAAAACCGGCGAGAATCGCTGTTCAGACTATACCTGGACTCGTCTGTGAACGTAACCTGGGACCACTGCTCCAATGAACATGTACTGTGTTCTTGACACCAGGCTTTAAGGGCTCTCCAATGACCAGGGGTCAGTGGAATGCACCTTGCAGGTCTCCGGGCGAATAAACCATGCCTGTTCAGTCGTCTGTAGATTGTGTGTCTGGAGACAACTGTTCCAGTGGCTATGGTAAGGTCCCGAGTAAGGCTACCTGCAGTACTCCGTGACCGTCTACGGGCACTGATGGTGCGATACCGGTCTTCTTGTGGTGTTGTACACTGTGGACGTCCCGTACTGTAGCGCCTGGACATGTTTCCTGTCTGCTGGTATCGTTGCCATAATCTTGAGATCATGACATCATACTTTGTGGCACACGGAGGGCCCGTGCTACGACCTCATGTGTTTGACCAGCCTCCAGTCGTCCTAGTATTCTACCTCTCACATCATTATCAACATGTGTTCTTTGAGCTATTTTCAATACACAGTCACCATTAGCACGTCTCAGAGCGTCTGCACACTTACTCGCTGCACTATACTGTGACATGCACCATCACACCTCTTCGTATGTGGACTGCTGCCAGCGCCACCGTGCGACGACCGCACGTCAGATGCACCGCGTGGTCGTACGCCGAGGTGATTTAAACACGCAAACCGCCCACCAGACCGTTGTTTCACCATGTATCAGCATTATCCTTAATTTATGAGCATGAATGTAAGTAGCGGAAACTCGCATAGCCGGCTTCGCCGCCTAGCACTGAACAATAATTACTGGATCAACGCAGTGTACCTATACTGCCTGATCAAAAATATGCCCTCATCCCAATGTGCTGCGGAATTTGACCGCTTGATGTCATCATTAGAGGCGGACACGCCAGTATAAAAGGAGATGGGGTATGTTTTTTTTTTTTTTTTTTTTTTTTTTGTCAGAAGAGAAACAGTAACAGCAAAATGGGTCTACAAGGAGCGCTCAGTGAGTTCAAAAGTGGTCAAGTCACTGGATGTCACCAGAGTAACAGATCTATAAGATACTTTTCTGCCCTCCTAAGGCTGCCCAACTCGACTCTTTTTGGTGTGATTGTGAAGGGGGAACGCGAGGGAACAACCACACCAAAATCAAAACCAGGTAGACGTCACGTCCAGACGGGTAGGGACCGTCGAGCATTTCGGAGATCAGTTGTAAAATACATCACGACACTATGAGGTCTCAGGCTTATTTTTGGTATTGGATGAGTGAGATGTGAGTTCTCTTTATATTCGATGAGTCATGCATCATATTTGTACAGTGGACTCTTCTTTTTCAGACAGAAGTCAGTATGTTACGCCACAGAGGTTCTGAGTAAAAGCAATGTGATCTTTGGTTGCCAGCTGGCATTCGAGATCATCAGTGTCTTTGTTTTTCTTTTTTTTTATTCAGGTCGGTTAATTCCACAGCTGAGACATGATAAAGTAAAATTATCTGTACACATGGCTTGGACTCAGAGTTATAGAGTCACAACTCCATTATCGTTCCACTAATGAATTACATGACAGAGGCGCCTGTAAATGTATGTATATACGGAGTAATTCCAAGACGTTGTTACAAACTTCCTACGATGATGGAGAATGGCAAATGTATCCATTTGAGGTACGGGATACTGTACCGGAAAAGAAGAACACAAAAGTTGTAATGAAAAGCAGTTCTGAATTCTCTGACAGTAGTACTGTTGTTGCTGTGATTATAGGGTACGAAACTTTCAGAGGTCTAAAATAATAAAAAGGAATCCAGTAAAGATGAGCTCTAAGATGGATACCTTAAGAGCTTGTTCAGTAGAGGAGATGTGTTTTACAATACTGAGGATAAGGAAGTGCTCATAGTTCCTCAGGTATGCATTTTAGAGCCCATGTCTACTGTATATTATTTCCCTGCTTAGGTCCAGAGTACCAACTCCAAAAGTTGTCTTCCCTCAATATTAGCTACAACAGTACCAGTACCCGTATTTGACGGTCAGAGGTATCAGAACGGGGTTCCCTTATAAATTTCGACTCTGTTTCCGATACGGGGATCAATACCTTAAATTGATGCATTTATGGTGGTGGTTAGTGTTTAACGTCACGTCGACAACGAGGTCATTAGAGACGGAGCGCAAGCTCGGGTTAGGGAAGGATTGGGAAGGAAATCGGCCGTGCCCTTTCAAAGGAACCATCCCGGCATTTGCCTGAAACGATTTAGGGAAATCACGGAAAACCTAAATCAGGATGGCTGGAGACGGGATTGAACCGTCGTCCTCCCGAAGGCGAGTCCAGTGAGCTAACCACTGCGCCACCTCGCTCGGTGATGATGCATTTATCCTTATACATACAATGAAGCGGCAAAAAATTTTTGCAGCCGTCCATATTCAAGTACAGAAATACGTAAGCAGGCAGAATACGGCGCTCCAGTCAGCAACGACTGTGTAAGACAACAGCTGTCTGGTCCAGTTGTCAGATCGGTTATTGCTGCTACAGTGGCAGGTTATGAAGGTTTAAGTGAGATTGTATGTGCTGTTGTAGTCGTCGCAAGAACGATGGGAAACAATATCTCCGAGGTAGCGATGAAATGGGGATTTTCCCTTACGACCATTTCACGAGTGTACCGTGAATATCAGCAATTCGGTAAAACATCAAATCTCTGACATCGCTACGGGCGAAAAAAGATCCTGCAAGAACGGGACCAAATACGAATGAAGAGAATCGTTCGACGTGACAGAAGTGCAACCCTTCCGCAGATTGCTGCAGATTTCAATGCTGGGCCATCGACAAGTGTCGGCGTGCGAACTAATGAACGAAACATCATTGATATGGGCTTTCGGATTCGAAGGCCCAGCCGTGTACGCTTGATGACTGGACGACACAAAGCTTTGCGCTTCGCCGGGGCCCGTCAACACCGACATTGAACTGTTGATGACTGCAAAAGTGTTGCCTGGTCGGACGAGTCTCGTTTCAAAATGGCTCTGAGCACTATGCGATTTAACTTCTTAGGTCATCAGTCACCTAGAACTTAGAACTACTTAAACCTAACTAACCTAAGAACATCACACACATCCATGCCCCAGGCAGGATTCGATGCTGCGACCGTAGCGGTCGCTCGGCTCCAAATTGTAGCGCCTAGAACCGCACGGCCACTCGGGCGGCAGTCACGTTTCAAATTGGGCGGATGGACGTGTACGGGTATGGAGACAACTTAATGAATCCATGGACACTGCACGTCGAGCTGGTGGACGCTCTGCAGTGGTGTGGGGCGAGCGCAGCTGGAGGAGCCGGCCGAAGTGGCCGTGCGGTTAAAGGCGCTGCAGTCTGGAACCGCAAGAACGCTACGGTCGCAGGTTCGAATCCTGCCTCGGGCATGGATGTTTGTGATGTCCTTAGGTTAGTTAGGTTTAACTAGTTCTAAGTTCTAGGGGACTAATGACCTCAGCAGTTGAGTCCCATAGTGCTCAGAGCCATTCATTTCAGCTGGAGGAATATGGGACCCCTGATACGTCTAGATACTACTCTGATAGGTGACACGTACCTTACCTCGTTACCTGCATCCATTCCTGGTTATTGTGTATTGCAACGGACTTGGGGTACTCCAACAGGATAGTGCGACAGTACACACGTCTATAATTGCTACAGGGTGGCTCCAGGAACACTCATATGAATTTAAACAGTTCCGTTGACAACCAAATTCGCCAGATATGGACATTATTGAGCATATCTGGGATGCCTTGCAGCATGCTGTTCAGAAGAGATCTCCAACCTCTCGTACTCTTATCGATTTATGGACAGGCCTGCAGGCGTCATGGTGTCAATTCCCTCCAGCACTACTTGAGACATTAGTCGAGCCCATATCATGTCGTATTGCGGCACTTCTGCATGCCCGCTGTGTCCCTACACCGTATTAGGCGGATGTACCAGTTTCTTTGGCTCTACAGTGTACATTCACAGGTGCCGGTACCTACAGTTTTGACGCTTTCTAGTTGGATGACATTTCCGGACAGGGTTTTCTATTAAAAATATTACGTACTCTCTCCCCTCTGCAAACCCTGAAATTCTGTAACGGGAATTTATATTTTGTTGCCGTAAGGCTGCTTTCGTGAAATAAGTCAGGCCATACTCCAGTAGGGCAGAAGATCGATCAGCGGTCGTTGCCAGTGCAGACGCCGGTGTGGATTGCCCCCTTCTGAGACCTGCAGGACGCCGACCCAATCAGTAAGCCGATAGCCCGAGACGGCTGCAGAGCAAATAGCGACCAATGTGGCGGGCGGCGGCGTGAATTTCCAGCAGCCCGAGGCAGAGGCCGTCGACGCTGAGCGTCTGGGGAGCTGCGCGCCGACGCCAATCCGCCGGCGGCGCTGCCGCCAGAATTTATGAGGCGCGGCGCGTCGGGTAGCGAGCGGGGTCCCTCCCGCCAGACCGCGGCCGCCTGCGTGCCTCAGGAGCAGCCGGCGAGGTGTGGGGCGCAGCGCAGCGCACAGTAGAAAGCGAGGCAGCCGCCGGCCTGGGTGTCGCCGCCGTCTCAGCGGGCCGTTACGCCACTGCTGTTACTGCAACGGAGGGGCCACCCGAGCGCATTGTCCCCCTCTCGCGAGTGCAGACTAGTCGCAATGATGCCAGAGTATTCTCTTCTGGAATTAAATCAACATCTCGCGAGTTACATCACACTGCTTGGCTTTCGGCATTCCGACCACACACATCCTAGGGGAGCAGGGTATCATTCATTATCAGTCAGGTTCTCATGCATCTCCTCTCAGTGCAGTCCGCTGTCCTGCTCATGTTGTAACAGAACGAAAAACTACACTACTGGCCATTACAATTGCTACACCATGAAGATGACGTGCTACAGACGCGAAATTTAACCGACAGGGAGAAGAAGCTGTGATATGCAAATGATAAGCTTTTCAGAGCATTCACACAAGGATGGCGCCGGTGGCGACACCTACAACGTGCTGACATGAGGAAAGTTTCCATCCGATTTCCCAAACACAGTTGACCGGCGTTGCCTGGTGAAACGTTGATGTGATGCCTCGTGTAAGGAGGAGAAATGCGTACCATCACGTTTCCGACTTTGGTAAAGGTCTAATTGTAGCCTATCGCGATTGCAGTTTATCGTATAGCGACATTGCTGCTCGCGTTGGTCGAGATCCAATGACTGTTAGCAGAATATGGAATCGGTGGGTTCAGGACGGTAATACGGAACGCTGTGCTGGATCCCAAAGGCCTCGTATCACTAGCAGTCGAGATGACAGGCATCTTATCCGCATGGCTGTAACGGATCGTGCAGACAAGTCTCGATCCCTGAATCAACAGATGGGGACGTTTGGAAGACATCAACCATCTGCACGAACAGTTCGATAACGTTTGCAGCAGCATGGACTGTCAGCTTGGAGACCATGGCTGCGGTTGCCCTTGACGCTGCATCACAGACAGGAACGCCTGCGATGGTGTACTCAACGACGAACCTGGCTGTACGAATGGCAAAACGTCATTTTTTCGTATGAATCCATGTTATGTTTACAGCATCGTGATGGGCGCATCCGAGTTTGGCGACATCGCGGTGAACGCACATTGCAAGCGTGTGTTCGTCATCGCCATACTGGCGTATCGCCCGGCGTGATGGTATGGGGTGCCATTGCTTACAGGTCTCGTTCACCTCTTGTTCGCATTGACGGCACTTTGAACAGTGGACGTTACATTTCAGATATGTTACGATCCGTGGCTCTACCCTTCATTCGATCCCTCCGAAACCCTACATTTCAGCAGGATAATGCACGAGCGCATGTTGCAGGTCCTGTACGGGCCTTTCTGGATACAGAAAATGTTCCACTGCTGCCCTGGCCAACACGTTCTCCAGATCTCTCACCAACTGAAAACGTTTGGTAAATGGTGGTCGAGCAACTGGCTCGTCACAAAACGCCAGTCACTACTCTAGATGAACTGTTGTATCGTGTTGAAGCTACACGGGAAGCTGTACCTATACACCCCATCCAAGCTCTGTTTGACTCAATGCCCAAGCGTATCAAGGCCGTTATTACGGCCAGATGTGGTTGTTCTGGGTACTGATTTCTCGGGATCTAAGCACCCAAATTGCGTGAAAATGTAGTCACATGTTAGTTCTAGTATAAAATATTCATCCAATGAATACCCGTTTATCATTTGCATTTCTTCTTTGTGTACCAATTTTAATAGCCAGTAGTATAGTTTGCAGTGACAGCAGAAGCTTTATTCACGAGTTTACCGTTTGAGGTATCTTCAGAATTTGTTTAGGAACTGCAGGTAACGCATTAGTCGTAAGTAGCTGAACATTTTGTAAAATGTAAACTTTCAAGTCCAGAATTGTTACAGTTAATAACATACAGTAGTTAATATCCGAACATTTTGGTATGGTGCTTCGGTGCAGGCATGATGAGAAGAGTCAACTAAAGTCATTTAGAGCGCTCATAGTTCGAAGAAGGGCACACTGCAGGAGACCTCTCAAACAGGGTAAAGTCTGTTATCACCAAATATAATATCAGCTTTATAATCATTGCCATAGTAACAGACAACGCGTCAAATATGAAATTAGTTGCAATGCTTCTGAAACTTCACATGTCCCACGCTTTGTACATTCAAATGGTTCAAATGACTCTTTGCACTACTGGACTTAACGTCTGAGGTCATCAGTTCCCTAGAACTTAGAACTACTTAAATCTAAGGACATCATTCACATCCAAGCTCGAGACAGAATTCGAACCTGCGACCGTCGCGTGGTTCCAGACTGAAGCGCCTAGAACCGTTCGGCCACAACGGCCAGCTTTGCAGATTCCTTGAACCTCACCCTGTAACACGCAATTCTGAAATCCATGTAACAGACTTTTGACAAGGTCGAAAGAGTTGTTATGTTTTTCAAGAATAGTCCCTTTGCTTTAAGCATATTTGCTGAAATGCAAGAAAATTTCAAAAAAGACCAGACAGAACTCAACTTACAAAATGTTGCCAAGATTTACTTTAAGTAAAAATTACATAATTTCTTTCCTCGCCATTTTGTATGGAAAATCTAACACACTAAACTTAAAAGATACAGACTAGGAGATAATGCAACAGTCTTTTCCGATTTTGAAAGTTTTCGATGAGGTAACCATAGACGTATCTTCAGACAAAACAGTCTCACTCTAAAAAGTGAATATCTTGCCAAGATTAATAACAAGGTAACTAAAATCTTTTAATGACAAAAATAAAGAATGTCCTCGAGAAACAGTAATTGATTGACAGTTTGCTTTAATATTTATCAGAGCGGGTTCACGATACTTCCAGCAACGAATTAGTCAGGCAACGTTACTGGACCCCCGATTCAAAGGTCAAGAATTTTCAGACGATAAAACATTTAAGGACCGTTACATGAAGGCTATTGCAGAAATAAAATCGTTGGTTGTTCAACAAGAACAAAAACAGCTCATTTCTCAACCATTTACCACCATAACACATGTTCTTCAGTCTGGGAGAAGTTCGATGAAAGTATTAGTCAGCTCCAAGCAAGTCAAGACCCAGCAGTTGTAGAACTGGACAAATATTTGGCTGGGGGATATTTGCCTAGAAACAGCTGTCCCTTAAACTGATGGGAAAGAAGAAAATTCCTCTACCTAACTCTGTATCAATTGGTTCTTAAAGTACTACGTGTTACAGCAACGTCAGTGACCTGTGAATGAATGTTTTCAAAAGCAGAGCAAATATGCAGTGAGAAGAGTAGCAGATTCATATGGACCAAAATAGATCAAATTTTATTTATCAATCACATTATTTGTTAATTTTACCTTGTTTGGGTATGCTGCATATATACTTTAATTACAGCCCTTTTGTAACTTTTATATTGTATTTTCTCGAATAAAAGTATCAAAATATAAGAAGAATCAGTTTTAATTCTTAAATTTTTTACACTTTATAAAAAAGTATTTACGATTTTGCTGCAATATTTATAATATTTAAATCTTGTGTCCCAAGTTACTATGGACATAACACAAAATTATTTTCCTGTTTATTCATGTTATTACAAAATAGGACAAAATCGGATGAAAATACAGGCTTAGTGAACTGGATTACAAAGACAATGTGCCTTCCTTTTACTTGTTTTTGTGAGTCAATGATGTGTGATGAGTCATGAAAAAGAACTAGTTCATTCCAGCGAATTACCAGTTCTGATACAATCTCTGAAAAGAACGGTTTTACTCATCCCTACTGTTATCGATGCTGATGAAAATAAAACTATCACCGAACCGTTCATGGTAACTCCCAATCTGCCCGTCCTTCCTATTCTCAACAAATTTTCCGCTGGTATTACCCCTATACACGTCTCACCAGAAGTCATTATCTTCTTTCCATTTCGCTTTACTGACCCTCACTACATCTAGAACGAACCTTAGCGTTTCTCTTTTCAGATTCTCTAGGTTCACTATCGTTAAAGCCCGTAGAACGTTACCCTTTTGTTGGTTATTCAATCTTTTTCTCATGGTCACCTCCCCATTGGCAGTTCCGTCCCAGAGATCCGAATAGCGGATTAATCAGGAATCTTTTGCCAGTGGAGTGATAATCATCACATTTTTAAATTACAGGCCACGTGTCCTGTGGATGCACATTATGTGTCTTGAATGTAGTGGTTTTCATTGCCTTCTGCACCCTTATGCTGTTGATCGCTGCAGTTTGCCACCCAAAGGGCAACAGAGTGCCCTGAACCTCTGTTCGTTCATCCGCCGTCTCTGACAAGGCCTTCGGCGAGGTTCGAATGCCTGACCGATGACGATATCCTTAGATCGCATTGACCTCCAAGAGGTCAATGTCATTGTGACAGTGTACCCATTACCCCACACGTGTCTTCTTAGGGGTACATTTGATATCAGTTTGACCCATGTCAGCGCCATCTAGCGGGCCAACCATAGCGCCGTCTGGTTTGCCCCTTCAAGCTAGACGAGTTTCTTCTTTGTAGTTTTTTTCATTTGATGCTTATTTCGTGAGATATTTGGCCCGGTCTCTATCAATGGACCAACCAGCATACTTTCTTCTGGCATTTGTTATTTAACTGTAAGTAACTCTTTTACAGAACGTTAAATATAGAGAATGTTTATAAAATACGGTACCCAGTTGTTCCTGAAAAAGGACCCATATTTTCATTTACCTCATAAAAATCCTGCTAATTTCTACGGAACAATATTTGTTTTAAAGTAACTAACATAATATTAAACTATGTTTTGATATTAGTAACAAAAACCAGTCCTAGAAACCATTTTGATTAAAAATAATTAGTTACGTGGAAATAGGTGCTGACTTTCATACATGGTCATAAGAACTGTTGCTTTTAAAAAACAGACAGTAAAAAATATTATTTACAACAAGTGACTGGAGATCTCCTGGGCGAACGTTATGTCATTTTTTACAAACTTTCTGCCAATACAGGCGTTAGCATATGTTAGGAGATTCTTGCATAAGAGATAAAATAGTCTTTAAAATAAACATGAAACTAAAAATTTAACAAAACTTGTTCGGACGCAGGGGTCAAAAATTAGGGGTAAGTCAACAGTAGCGCAAGTGGTAAAGGAGAAAGATGTTATAATTAAGATAAAAACTCAGAATAGACAAATATAAACTGAATACACGTTGAATAGGGAGGCTTTTAATATTCACTGGTGTTGGGCAACTTCTTATGGCGAACACAGGTTACGTATCTGTGGAGAGACATTGAAAATAAAACAAACAGAGCAAGAAGATACTATAAATATACGCCAGAAACTTTTTTTTAACTTCGGCGCAAACTGTAATGTTAAAAAAAGAAATGACATACAAAAGATGTATACATTTTATTATAAGTTTATACATTTAACTAAGGTCTAATTGACAAGGAATGAGCTAAATCTCTTAAATGAAGGGCTGCAGTGTAACCTGAATTCCACAGTTCATTCGAATACTACAACATAGCCTTTTGCGAAAGTAAAAGTAGCGTATGATATTGCGAAAATGAGTGAATATTAACAAACCAACACGGAAGTTCAAATAACGAAGTGAACTGAACTCAGCTCGGAGGAACAAAAAGAAATCGAAGTTACTCATCCGCCCAAATCAGAATCTAGAGTTACAGAAGGCTATCTTAACTAAGAGAGATAAGGGCGCTACAGTGGTCGTAATATGTAACAGGAATTACATTGGAAAATAGATGTAAAAAAAAATGGTTCAAATGGCTCTGAGAACTATGGGACTTAACGTCTGAGGTCATCAGTCCCATAGAACTTAGAACCTAACTAACCTAAGGACATCACACACATCCACGCCCGAGGCTGGATTCGCACCTGCGACCGTAGCGGTTCCAGACTGTAGCGCTAGAACCGTTCGGCCACCCCGGCCGGCTAATAGATGTCAACCTGTTTCTCAACACACTTGAAGAAAATGTTTAAATATAATGTCACGAACCCGTTAATCCCTGAATTACGCTCGCAAATAAAACTGTACAGAGAGCAAAAACATGTATGTCCAATTGTGAGTAATACCTATTACCTAAATTATAAAATAATTTAAGAGAGCGTATAAATATCGTCGATCATTCAGTGTAAAGCACATTGACGAATTACCTGACGAAATCAAAGATATAGTAATACCTAAAGGTGTGTTTAGATTGTCAATGCATATTAACTATTTACGTACAAATATCCCCGTGAAGGAGATAAAATAATAGCATTAGGAGAAGGGACTGAACTAGTGGAAGTGTTGGAACTAATACTGCCTTTCAATTACTTCGCATTTAATGGAAAAATTTATCAACAGGAAAGTGGATTGCAAATGGCCGACACTGTGAACAGGACCCTAACAGAGATTGTTACAAATAACCCTGAGAACAAATACTTTGATGAAAATAGCGATGTCATGAAGAAAACCACGTATTACACGAGATGCGTAGATGATTAGAAAACTTAGCACAAAAAGCGAGTTCTCAGCAGTCGAACATTAAATTCACAATGAGATTCGAGAAAGACGGCTATATACGCTTCTCAGATTTGAAACTAACAAAGAAAGGCGGAAAACATGAAATTATATTTTCAGGAAACCTCTCATTGCTTGTTCCACCCTCCACGATAGAGATGGGTGTAATGGTTGTTAAGACTGCCTTCCGCGCCGTCATGAAGTTGAAAGAGAGCTGAACATATAATGGGAAGTGGCCATGGGGATTGTATATAGAGGAAAGGACGTCACGAAAATCCATAATAAAGAAAAGGACATGAGACTAAAACAAATAAGCGGAGATCACGTCACAGTTACTTGTGGCTATGCCCTACAAAGAAATGACCTTCCGACAAAATTGCGACATACTTTCGAAAAGCACATGCAAAGTAAGTTTTAAAACAAAATAGTATGCTAAACTTCAGGCTCAACTGTAGAGCTTGTTATAGTAGGAATAAGTCTTGGGACTAAGACGTGTATACGATTACGATAAAGTGCAGTAACGTCAGTAAAAACTACAGAGGGCAAACTTGGAAGAACTTCGGAACTTTATTCAGGATACACACATACTTTCAAACCAGAACCACGTCTGGGCACATATGACAACTTGAAAGCACTCTGTCTCGAACACTGAGAAGAATTCGGACGTCCTACACCGAGATTAAGAACGGCGTTTCTTTAACGGTCATAATAAATGTGAATTCACAGTGATAAAATGCAAGATCCTTGAGCCAGATCGCTGGTCGATCATCAGCGATCGGTTTGTTATCTTTGGCCCGTCCCAGGGCATGAGCATCTTTGCGTTTTCGGCTGGGGCGCGCGGGACGGCGAGAGGCAGTCGGTTTTGGGGCGGCCGGTGAGACTAGCGGAGTTGTGGCTCGGGCGTAAGCACATGTGTGATGACTATTACGCTGGGGCTGTTTGCTAATCGTGAAACTCCCGCGGCTGTTACTGGTTGCCTGGAAGGCATTTCATATAAACTGTGCCAAGCCTCGCAATGAGAGGGGTGTCCGGAGTTGGTGTTGGCCTAGATGTTTGTACAAATTGAGGTGCCTGTGTGAGAAGCACGGCGTGGGCCTGTTGGTTGCTTCGTTCTTCTGGCAGCCACCGCAAGCGGATGTTCCGCCGGAATGTCTACAGTTTGTGGTGAGCATAGTGTGAACAAGTTCTCGTACGATGTGCTCCCAGCCTGACTCTTAGCCTGTGTTATTTGTGGGTTCCGACCCCTTGTCTGTTACTGCTTCCGGGTGTCCTGTAAGATTTCACAGCAAAACTGTCTTTTTGTGGCATTCTGTGTTTCTGGCTCAGCCTCCGCCTAGAAAAGTGAAAGATTTGTGCCTCAACTGAAAGTGTGTGTGTGTGTGGGGGGGGAGAGGGGGGGGGAGGTTCGATTGGACATCTTTTCGAATTCCTGGATGCTGTAATTTAAACATATAAAAAAATTGTTCTTTCAGAATAAGCGCCTGTTTCTTTGGGACACTGCAGTTCAAACAGGAGTGGCGTAATGTTAATGAGTATTTGTTATTCGTCCAATGAAGTGTATTCAATGTCTTGCAGATTTCTGGGGCACACAGCTGTGTTACTGAACTCATTTTGAAGTGTTCTGTCGGGTGAATGACTGCTCCCCACTTCAGTGTATTCTTTTGAGTAGTATTGTAAGGTTTTTTGGATATTTGTGCGCGGGGTGTATTCATTCAATTTTGATTTTCTCTTTCTTTTGAATTACGGAGAATTGTTTAGTTTATCTGGTTATTGGCGTAACTCGCACTTCACGCACTAAATCAGCTGATACTGAAATTGTTTTTTCATTCCTGTTTAATGTCAGACAGATTCAAATGTAACTTCTTTTGTGTTATTTGAAATAAATGTGTTGGATTGACCTTAATGAATTATGTGTAATCGAAGTAAGGAACCCAGTCCTTCATTAGTGCTTAACAGTGGCGTGTGGTTCGGGTTGTGAGCCCCGTACTCGGACCAATCCTAATCTAGTTCTGAATGAGAACATCAAAGTGAATAACAATACCTATTTTAACATTTATGAAGACATCATAAGGTGGTGGTTCCTGCTTATGGATGACCAAGGCGATGCGGGAGAGACTGTGTGATGGGAGGGGATATGGCAGAGTAAGTGTGTGGTGCAACGGCTGTAACATGTGTGCCGTGCCTGAAATCGGTGACTGGGCCCTTCTGAGCGGCCTTCCATTCATAATGATGGTTAGGGGACGGCTGGTCGACACGTGGCACCAAAACTGTGGAGCCTGTTGCACAAGACATAAGCCTGCGACAACGCCACGAATACGGACGCCACCTGCAGTCCAAATTACACATTTTTGTGGCGTCTTTATAATGTCTTCATCAAGTATTTCCAAGAACAGTATTTTCAAGACACAAACAAATATTTATTAATTCTGACTGGAAATGTATTTCTGATTCATATTTTTCAGGTGTACCAGAAGCCACATGTTACTAGTTGCCTTGTCAACTTGGCAAACAACGTAGATTCTGCGAGACCACTATTGTACCCATTCACGTACCGTCTAATTTTTTCTGAAAAATAACCGATACAATCAGGTACATTCTGCGAAATTTGATGTTTGACGGTACTGTATTATAAGAACGTTGTACACTCCTGGAAATAGAAACAAGAACACATTGACACCGGTGTGTCAGACCCACCATACTTGCTCCGGACACTGCGAGAGGGCTGTACAAGCAATGATCACACGCACGGCACAGCGGACACACCAGGAACCGCGGTGTTGGCCGTCGAATGGCGCTAGCTGCGCAGCATTTGTGCACCGCCGCCGTCAGTGTCAGCCAGTTTGCCGTGGCATACGGAGCTCCATCGCAGTCTTTAACACTGGTAGCATGCCGCGACAGCGTGGACGTGAACCGTATGTGCAGTTGACGGACTTTGAGCGAGGGCGTATAGTGGGCATGCGGGAGGCCGGGTGGACGTACCGCCGAATTGCCCAACACGTGGGGCGTGAGGTCTCCACAGTACATCGATGTTGTCGCCAGTGGTCGGCGGAAGGTGCACGTGCCCGTCGACCTGGGACCGGACCGCAGCGACGCACGGATGCACGCCAAGACCGTAGGATCCTACGCAGTGCCGTAGGGGACCGCACCGCCACTTCCCAGCAAATTAGGGACACTGTTGCTCCTGGGGTATCGGCGAGGACCATTCGCAACCGTCTCCATGAAGCTGGGCTACGGCCCCGCACACCGTTAGGCCGTCTTCCGCTCACGCCCCAACATCGTGCAGCCCGCCTCCAGTGGTGTCGCGACAGGCGTGAATGAAGGGACGAATGCAGACGTGTCGTCTTCAGCGATGAGAGTCGCTTCTGCCTTGGTGCCAATGATGGTCGTATGCGTGTTTGGCGCCGTGCAGGTGAGCGCCACAATCAGGACTGCATACGACCGAGGCACACAGGGCCAACACCCGGCATCATGGTGTGGGGAGCGATCTCCTACACTGGCCGTACACCACTGGTTATCGTCGAGGGGACACTGAATAGTGCACGGTACATCCAAACCGTCATCGAACCCATCGTTCTACCATTCCTAGACCGGCAAGGGAACTTGCTGTTCCAACAGGACAATGCACGTCCGCATGTATCCCGTGCCACCCAACGTGCTCTAGAAGGTGTAAGTCAACTACCCTGGCCAGCAAGATCTCCGGATCTGTCCCCCATTGAGCATGTTTGGGACTGGATGAAGCGTCGTCTCACGCGGTCTGCACGTCCAACACGAACGCTGGTCCAACTGAGGCGCCAGGTGGAAATGGCATGGCAAGCCGTTCCACAGGACTACATCCAGCATCTCTACGATCGTCTCCATGGGAGAATAGCAGCCTGCATTGCTGCGAAAGGTGGATATACACTGTACTAGTGCCGACATTGTGCATGCTCTGTTGCCTGTGTCTATGTGCCTGTGGTTCTGTCAGTGTGATCATGTGATGTATCTGACCCCAGGAATGTGTCAATAAAGTTTCCCCTTCCTGGGACAATGAATTCACGGTGTTCTTATTTCAATTTCCATGAGTGTATATCCAGTATATGTTCATTAATTATTTTATATTTATCTCGATATCTGAGGATGGTTCTTGCAAACCGACACCAGACATTAAAAAAATTAAAGTAACCTACACGGACAAAATAAGAACTCTCATGTACGTGATTGCGGAACTTCTCCTACGACATTGGGTACGTTTTTGCAAAATTTCGTGAACAGACTCATAGAAATAAACTTTGGCTACTTTTATCTGCAGCGAGAACATGTTTCCGGTTCGCACCAAAATGTAATTTTTTTTACGAACTTACATAACTTCGCGATTTACTTAATAATGCTTTCAGCATTGTTTCGCATGTAACTGATGTATTGATAAATGTGTTCTTGCCACCACGTTAATTTTCAACTCTTCCCTTGCCTAATAATGATTTTTTAAATTTTTAATTGTATTTAGTCTACATAATGACAAACAAACATTGAATGTAGGGATAATAAACAGATTGCAATGACGTTATTGTATGAATCTCATAATGTAGTTCGAAATTAATCTGGAATAGGTTTCGTGACATATTTATAAAAACGCTGACTACTAAATACACGCAGTACTGAAAATTTGCTGGAACAAATATCACTAGGTATCAGAGGAAAAAGACGTATATCGAAGATTCGTACCTTACTTTGACTCAGTTAAAATGCTCTCATTCTGTTTGCTACTTCGGAAAGGGCAAAATTTCAAAAGATATTTGGAACTGTTTAAAAAAATTATGATCATCCTATTTCACGTTCAGTGTCAACAGTTTAATAATAAAACGGTTTCCAATACGACGTATACAGGATTTAAAAAGTAATTTATACTTTTAGTCCGGAAAATTATAAAACTTGAATAATTACGAAATGTAGCATTACTTAGCAAGAAAAGGTTCAGCGGAGTGTTCACTTGTCCTTCATCTGTTTGTTTTCATCTAGGATTGTTACATTTCGAGAGCTAAGAGTAAACCGAGAACAGTGAATCAGTGCAATACGCACCACGCGAGGGAAATAAAGCAAAGAACCAAACGTTTAGAGGAGGAAATCCTCATTTATATGAAAAGAAGCATACTTACTAAACGCACTGCATTCGTGCTGATCACAAGCTGCTGCAAGACACCCAAACATCGTTTCTTACTGGGTTCGTGTGCAAAACTATGTCGCACCAGACTGTGGTTGTCTGCACGCAGATGTAACCAGAAAGCTGTTACGGTGCCTGCATAACTCTGCTTCCTGGATTCAGTCATCATTGCTATGCCGGATATCCAGTATTCTGCCTACCGTTGTGTGTCATTCCGTAAACTCTACAACATACGAAAACATAATTTTTTAGTGACAATATCATATGTCAGTAGTCTTAAAATAACTTTGTATTTAACCTTACTGAACAATTGTAATGTGTCTGCCGTTTCATCATTAGTCATCTGTCATAATGATCTACATTTTTTCTTGTAACTTTTGACATATTTTGGATTTTATTCTCAATGCTCACAAATAACAACGTCTGCCGTTTACTCTTTTGCAATTTAACTTGTATCAAAACGATTGATCTTTTTCAGTCTCTATTTTTGAAGTGATTTACAGTAAATGATTTGTATGGTGATTGGTTGGTTTACGAATGAATCGTCTTCTGCAAGCCTTTTGCAGGGGATAGTGGATAATATAAATCTCTCATTGACTGCAAAAATGAGACACCGTGATGTATTGATAAATGTGTTCTTGCCACCACGTTAATTTTCAACTCTTCCCTTGGCTAATAATGATTTTTTAATCCGTTGCTGTGCAAAACATGAAATATTGGTCAACGAAACTCGTGGTAACCGAACGATTACCTTGCCTGAATTTTCTCAAAAGAAATTGTTACTTTTCTCTTTGAATGAACGTTTAAAAGTTTTGCGTGTAAATTTCACCACATACCATTTAGCCCAAACTTGGAGTTCGTTTGATAAATCACGCCTCGACGCCAATCCACCAAACTAGCCAACACATTCTTCAACCTCTCTGTAGCATCAAATCAGTCGTACACTCAATCATTGAGTTACAGCCGTCGGCTGCGTAAAAGTAACAAAAGAAAATTACAGCGTTGTTGGGTTCAGTGCAGAAATGCCCTCAATTTTTGCCCTATTGTTTTATGTCTTCATAGGTTGTTACTGACTACCGTTCTGTTCCCCGTATGTATGGGAAACCAAGGGCAACTAGGTATTACCCATGGGTATGGGTGCTTTGTGTATAGGTGCACTTTGAGTAGCGAAGTCGTTCTGGCAAACATCAACCGCCTCATTGTTAGCAGGTGGACCAAGTTGGCTGTTCAGGTTGTAGCATCTGTCCCAGCTGAAAGGTATTTCACATGAACAGAGTTTAATAGCATTGGCAAGTAAAATATAATCTTTTGATATACAGTGACGTATGATGGGTGGTTCTCACAGAAATTTTTGTGCTGATTTCAAACTTTTTTACAGAAAGTTTAAAACATCCACAGTTTGAGAGTAATCACATCGATAACACCTATAGTAATTATACATACGAGTAAATGCAAAACCTTAACTAGAATACAGTTTATCAATTTAAAATGTATGTGAAGCAGACTTTCGACTATACTTTGCTTGAGGAACATCTGTCTTTGGAGCCCATTTTCCCTCTTAGCGTTTTTCTGTTCTAGCGTTGTCTTGATACAAACGCTCGCTATGGTTATTGCTGACAGTACGCAGGTTCTCAGGGAAGAAATCAAGATGGGAGCCCAACATCAGTTATTTCAACGACATATTTCTTCGCATAACCTTGTAATTCTCATTAAAATTAGTGTTTAGTTTTCTATATTTTCCTAGAAAGTTTATGACAGCGTTCTGAAATAAACCAATGCAGCCGATTCTTGCATATTTAACAGACGTTGTAACTATGAACATTCCATAAGTTCCCTAATTCGAAGGCCAACAAATATTGTCTTTTTTTTAATTTCGCTTCACTGAACTTCGAAAATTTGGTTCTGTCTCTATCCATATGTTTCGCAGAAGTCTTGAACAAATCTAGTCTGACACATGAAGGGGACAATAAAATTTTTTCAGCACTTACAAGTGAATGACGAATAACATTTGTGTGTCCTGGATTGAATGACTCTCTCTTTGGCCAGCTTTAATATAATGATTGCTTCTATCTCTGTTATCCCAAATGCACAAAATGGAGAAAAATTTTGTGTAGCGAAATTGTAATGCAAATAAAATAGTTCTCACCTTAAAATCTTCACATGTCTTTCATCTAAACTCAACATATCGGATACTGGATAGCAAGAGATGCACGTTCCTCTGACTTCATACCAACTGCGTGGGAAATAGGAATTGGTAGAAAGGTATTTCCATTATGTACGAAGACCATTTTCAAGCTGATTTTCGTTAATTCAATGAACAAGCGGCAGTCTTCATCTTTATTTCAATACCTAGTGACTCCATCAAAGAGTTGACTTTATTACAGAAAACTAGGTCCTCCAGTTCAGAAGATAAATGCTCAAATTCCTTTAAGCATTAATGAAAAGAACTTACTTTAGTGCCATCCTACAGGGGATGTTACCCTTTAAATCATAAAGCAAGTAAATCTGCTGTACATTTAGGTAGGCCGAGGTCACAGACGAAGTCGTTTGGATGCTCCTGTGTTAGGAGTAGTAACTTCTCCTCAATATCTGGGTCACTAATATCAACACTTTCTGAATCTTCAGTCAAGTATTTGTCGTCTGGTAGACTTGGTACAGAAAGGCCTTATCCATGAGGCTGTGGTCGAATTGCTGTTTATAAAGACGGATATATAACAGTATGTTCAGACTTTGAACTAATTCCCTAGATATCTGTCAAGCAGAAGCAGGAGTCTGTTACACGATCCTTAAGTTCCCGCCACACTGTAGTAACTGCAAAAGGCATATGACCAACAGCCAGTTAATAATGTTACATAATTGGGACAACACATTCCTGCACGCCAAAAACCTGTTCTGCTCTACCTATATTGTCATAACACGACTCGTAATCTCTTTTAATTCGGGGAGTCAAAAATTGTTTTTACCGTTTACATGTCTGCGAGACATGTTCCTCCATCTAACCACAATGCCAAAAAAAAAAAAAAAAAAAAAAAGAGAGAAGAAGAAAAAGCGACACTACACCATTCAGTTCACTGCTGAAGAACATGCAACGTTAGCTTCTTTCACTAAATACAGCTTCTCTGGCACCTCTGGTAACTAAGTGGGATACATTGTGTCAGTAACGGATCTATTTCCTTATGTGTTGTTGGAGCAAACTTTGGCGAGAAGGCCATTATTGTGACCAAATGTTCATTACTGGACATTGTTTTACTTGAAGTCACTGACGGCAACTGCCCAAAGCAAATGTGTCAGTTGTTAATCCAACTAACAAATAAAATTACATTCGTTTAATCACTGCATTAGCACACTACGATTATAAAGATGAAAATAATTTTTTTTAATACTACAGACAATTGGTAGGTGATGGAACATTTCTAAATTACTTTTATCCAAGATTGTCATTGCTAAACAGTGAAATAACGCTTCTGTGTTCCTTATATTCTTTTTATGAATTGCAATCAAGACATAGATAAAATGGTTAAAATAGTATTTTATACACACTACTGATAGCAAATATTTTGAACAATGTTGGGTTCTTCACACAGTGCCGATTATTCCCCAGTTACGTATATGGTAAAGGTGTTTTGTATCTTCTCCCTGAGTGTAACACTCAAACATAGTGGTCCAGTTTACTTTACAACATACGTCATTTCTGTAACTCCCACAACCGGTAAGCTGCTCAAGGTTCGTCTAACAGTCACACGCACGTGAATTATTCTGTCGGCAGCGCCTCGAGCAATCCTCCGGCCACCCTCCATTTCCCTTCGCTACCTGCTGCTCATTCATATTCATCGCTACAACCGTTAATTCCACGGACTCGGCTCTGGAAATTCAAGACTGCTGCAACCAAAATGAGTAGTCCGGTTTTCCCAGCAGCTCGGTGTTGAAGACCTGAATTTTCCTGATGGTAATGCGTTCAGCAATCTCAATTATCGAATGACAGCAGTTGTAACTTGTAGGGCTAAAATATGTAAGTGAGTTAGACTAGCAGACATTTCTGCATTTAAAGCTGGAGTTCGAAGAAGCTTCGCAGAACGTCTGAGTACTAACAATTTTGTGCTTTAATTGGCTGTCACTGTTTGGCAATCATGCGTAACTTGCAGTAAATTTCTTAATTTGTTGATACTGAAATCTGCACTCTCTTTGCAACCATTTCTGCTCCAACGTTTCTGTACCCTACTTGCGTGTCACACAAGTAACATTTTTTTTTTTTTTGTGTTGCAACCACCTGACACACCTCAACGTATTATTCCACGAAATGAGACCCTGTTGTCAAAGACAGATAATGGAGAGAGATGACTTAATCTGTGCCCTGCCTTACCCACGCTTTATTTTACGTCATCGTTCCATTTCAGATCGGTCCGTATCCATAGTCCCAGATATTTTATCGAGGTAACGACTTCCAGTGATTACTCTTTAACTGAGTAATAATACAATAAAAGGTCTTTGAGTTTATATACTAGCAATATGTCACATATACTTATGTCGAAAAGTAATACGAGGATAATGGAATGTAGTCGAATTAAGTAGGGTGATGCTGAGGGAAGTAGATTAGGAAATGAGACACTTACAATAGTACAGGAGTTTTGCTATTTGGGGAGCAAAATAACCGATGATGGTCGAAGTAGGGAGGATATAAAATGTAGACTGGCAATGGCAAGGAAAGCGTTTCTGAAGAAGAGAAATTTGTTAACATCGAATGTAGATCTAAGTGTCAGAAAGTCATTTCTGAAAGTATTTGTATGGAGTATAGCCATGTATGGAAGTGAAACAGGGATGATAAATAGTTTGGACAAGAAGAGAATAGAAGCTTTCGAAATGTGGTGCTACAGAAGAATGCTGAAGATTACATGAGTATATCACATAACTAATGAGGAGGTATTGAATAGAATTGGGGAGAAGAGATGTTTGTGGCACAACTTGACTAGAAGAAAGGATCGGTTGGTAGGACATGTTCTGAGGCATCAAGGGATCACCAATTTAGTATTGGAGTGCAGCGTGGAGAGTAAAAAACGTAGAGGGAGACCAAGAGATGAATACACTAAGCAGATTCAAAATGATGTAGGTTGCAGTAGGCACTAGGAGATGAAGCTTGCACAGGATAGAGTAGCATGGAGAGCTGCATCAAACCAGTCTCGGGACTAAAGACCACAACAACAACAACAACACATATCCCGAGGGTCAAAAGCCACTCCTTGCAGCAAACGTCGATACTTTGCAGTCTTTCTGCACTCCGGTACAGTTTTCTAGCATTTCTACTTCTGTGTCTACAACGACTCACCCGCGAAAAGCCTCGTGGAACTTTCGACGTTATCCACTTTGTTATGTATTTATTTATTTATTTTACTTCAAGTTATTGGCTTTAAAGTCGTCCCCATGTGGCCATCTCAGTGATGCAAAGAAGATACGATAGCGTACTGGAAGCAATTTTATTGTCAGTTACGATACTAACTTGAGGTCAACCCAATACCCAGTCCTCCAGGGGAGAAAATTTCCAACCCGGCTGGGACTCGAACTTTGCTCATTTGGTTAGCAATCCGCCGCGCTTATCGCGTAGCTACCGATGCAATACACTAGTTCATTTCTATACACAGTAACCCAAAAGAAACACTGATAAATTTTCTTTAGTGACAGGTTTCTTAGAACAAAATGAAATGCTTTCTAGTAAAAAAGGGCTCTACAATGAATATCTTAAGAGATCCGAGCACTGCTTTATCTTGGATACTATGAAACATATCTCTTCTGCCGCAAATTCTTTGCTTTTCGTTTTTGAGAAGCTCATTTCCAAAAGGTATCAAATACATAAAATCTAATTTAACAGAACAGACAAAAACCTTTTATTACAGAAGCGTCTGAATGTTTTGTTTTTGTTGTTATAATTAGGTAGATGTTGAGACACATTACGCCAAGTATCTCTGTTAAAAATTTATGTGCTAAATTGTTATTGGATAAATGAAATATATTTGGTATCTTTTGCCAGAAAATTGTGGTTAAATTTGGTAAATGTTGTCCTGGAACTATATTATATTAGTACATACCGGGAAATATAGTTGACTGTTTCATTTGTGGTGTTTTGTATTGCAGTTTAAGCTCTTCATGAGCTATTTTCAAGTGTTATTAACTTAAAGATTTCGAAATATTGCGAAGGAAATTAGTGAGTTTCACAAAATATTTCACTCGTTATTATCACTATCACGCAATCTAATCAATGAAATGAATACCTTTCTCTGGAACTTTCTGCAGTGCAATCACCACCACACGGAACACTATTAAAGACCTGATCTACAACAAGGTCTACAGATGACCGCGAGGTACTCCACGAACATCTATCATCCGTAAGGAGATTGACATCATCACAACATTCTTTTTATGAACGTATGTTACATAACATTCATTCCTGTGTAAGTTAAAAACGAAATATTGATAGTGTAAACATAAAATTAAACATGCTTAAAAACAACGAACAGCATTACTTTGCTATAGATTATCTTCATTAATAACATCTTTGTCACTAACATCACTGGAAGATTCTGTACTGTTATCTTCATTCAGTGCTCTGTTATAAAAGTGCAAATCTCCTGAGTATCCCACAAACCCAAGAAGTTCACATACGTCACTCTTTTTTGCAGGGTGTGCATGACTTTTACCATTAACTTTTCTAGTCCTTGCCATAACGTGCTCATGTTTTACTGGCTATTTTTTTAGAATTTTCTGTTCGCAATGAGCTGTTCCCGCATGTAATGGGTGTGGACCAAACAGACCTCTCTGCGCCTGGAAGGTAATCCCCTTCCCATAGCTTATCTTGAAGCTTTTTGAAGATGGCATACAGACCTCTAAAAGATCTTGTCAGGTGACCCAATTAAAATCAACAACTAACTCATGCAACTTTTGGGCATCTTTAAAAAGGGTATCATACTCTTCTGGCCAAAAGGATACAACTTTTCCTCTTATCTTTTTTCAGCCACCTTGTAGGAGTAGCTTCTAAAGGGCAAGAACCCTTATACTTGCAAATTGAACTGATGTGCGATTACTGATAACATCATTAGATTACAATAGTTTTCGTTCTGAGACTAACAGCTGTCACAAAACATTCTTACTGCATGAATGTGCTGCTCCTTGCAAAGCGGAAAGAGTATTTTCGAAAAAAAGTCCCACAAACAATAACTTATTTCCATAGGCCCCCTACCCCCTCACTCTCTAGCCATCTGTAGAAGTGTGTTGTACTCTCATTAATAGTTTTATCTTTTCTAGAATCACAATTCCATGAATGTAATACCAGGGC
Source organism: Schistocerca nitens (assembly GCF_023898315.1). Taxonomy (NCBI): domain Eukaryota; kingdom Metazoa; phylum Arthropoda; class Insecta; order Orthoptera; family Acrididae; genus Schistocerca; species Schistocerca nitens. The sequence goes on along the minus strand of NC_064614.1, from coordinate 1,186,418,849 downwards.
TGCCTTGAGTAATAGACCTGCCCAACGGTAATCTTAAGCAGAGGCTGATTTTCTATCAAATCAAAATTCACAATCAGTGAATTTTCAAAATGTCTTTGCCCTATAGTTAAACAACGCTCTCCCTCTGTTCTTCTGTAGATGCAGCTGTTTTTAACTTTTTATTGCATATTAGACTGGTGATCACGAAGTAGATGAGGTTAAGTATTCTGTAACCTAGGGAGCAAAATAACCCTGTAAGACCAAGTCGTCCCTACGTGTGAAAGAGGAATATAGAAACGTAAGATAGTCACTTTTTTTATACATGTCTTAGGTAAGAGTGGGGTAAGTGAGTAACCGAGTAAACACCGGGTGATGGGCTGGTAACAGTATAAAAAAATAAATGGCTGTCGATTCAGACCAATATGTGTCTCATTTCTAATCGGAATGATGAGAACATGCAAAAGCATTCTCTCAAATGCGAACGTGTAACGTATTTGATGTTGAGATCTCACTCGTTCTCTAAAATTACAAACTAAGGAGTAAAAAGGTGATGTTATAATTTCCGTTTGACTCATTACTCAGGATGTCCTCACATACTACAGCCTGTAGCGTCCGTATAAAATTTTGAGAAGCAGTGAAACCTAGGGTAGTAAAAGGCTGGAGTTGCGGTGACGTAAGTATTTGTTAACTTCAGTATTGTTCATTAAGAGTACAACCGAATCAATCAGAGCGAATCAACTTAAATAGCAAACTAGGGAAGCATTACTTGCACCCTACTTCAGTAAATAAAACTTGGAGACCGTATTTTGGTTTAAACAGCTTGACCGACATCTCAAATCGTAAATAAATGATGCTTTAATAACGAAAGGAGAGCCACATTGTGTAAGATGTAACTAAAGTACATTTACAGACGTTGATATCGTGTAATGGGGACCAGCATGGTTAGGACTCGTGGCCAGAGACGCACCGATTACCCGCTGTACGCAAAATACCTCAACACACGTTCAAATCTCTTACATTTTCGGCGCCACTGACTAAGGCATACATCAACACCTTTCACCTGATGCCCCACGCCCACCGCAGGCACGTTTACATGACATTCAGCTGAGTTCCTGATCTGCCCTGTCGTGCTTATGGTCGTTCTTCATGCTGTACTACTGTACCCGCTAAGAATGGTTTGTACCTGTTGTTGTGAGTGTAGTCTTTGTTCACCCTCTACAGTAGTAGTAATTCACTACATTACAGACTTCAGACCCATATGGGAAGACTGCTACCTCGAGTTATGGCTGTGACGGATGCTGTAAGGGAAGAGAATGGTGATCGTGTCTCGCAGAACATGGTAGGGAGGTACCGTATCTGTGCTGACGCCGGTGGTCGTCACTTCCATCACAGCGGGTTGGTTTGGTTGGTTTGATGTTTACAGGGACAAAACCATATGGTCATCGGTCCATCACAGCAGGCCGAGCTTGAAAGAGGACCCGGGCGACATGCAACAGGAGGCAGAGAGTGGGAACTTTCGGACGACAGTTCCTATTCTAAACTTAACCTTATTGGTATACACTTGTGAGGTGCCATTGTTTTAGTGCAGCCTACCTCGAATTCCACTCTTGTGCCAGCCTATGCATCTCAGAGAAGCACTTGCAATCAACGCCCTCAGTTATCTGCTGTCTTCCTCCACAGTTTTACTCTCTACAGCTCCACCTAGTACAATGGAAGTTATTCCGCGACGTCTTAACCGACGACCTGCCTTCCTGTGCTTCTTCCATTTAATGTTTTCCATATACTCCTTTCCTCGGCGATTCTGCTGAGATCATTTCTTACCTTAACAGTTGACCTAATATTCAACATCCTTCTGTAGCACCACAACCTAAATGATTCGACTCTCTTCTGTTCGGGTTTTCCCACAGTCTATGTTGCACTACTATACAATGCTTTGCTGCAAACGTACGTTCTCAAAATTTCTTCTCAAATTAAGGCCTATGCTTGATACTAGAACACTTCCCTTGGCCAGAAATTCCCTTTTTGGTATTGCTGGTCGGCTTATGATGTCCTCGTTGCTCCGTCCGTCATGGATTATTTTTCCGCCTAGGTAGCTGAATTCTTAAACTTCCTCCACTTCGTGGTCACCAATCCTGACTTTAACTGCCTCGTAGTTCTCGTTTCTGCTACTTATCATTACTTCAGTCCTTCTTCGATTTAGTCTCAGTCCACAAACCGTACACATTAGACTTCATTCAACTGAGCACATACTTTAATTCTTCTTCACTTTCACTGAAGTCAGCAATGTCATCTGCGAATTTTATCACTGATATCCTTTCATCTTGAATTTCCATTCCGCTCTTGAACCTTTCTTTCATTTGAGTTGTTGCTTCATCGATATATAGACTGAACAGTAGGGGCGAAAGAGTACGTCCTTGTCTCACACTCTTTTTAATCCGAGCACTTCGCTCTCGGTCTTCCACTGTTATTGTTCCCTCTTGGCTCTTGTACGTATTGTACACTAAAGAGCCAAAGAAACTGGTACACTTGCCTAAAATGGTGCAGGGCCCCCGCCAGCACGGAGAAGTGCCGCAGCACTACGTGGCATGGACTCCACTAGTGTCTAAAGTAGTGCTGTAGGGAACCGACATCATGAACCCTGCAGGGCTGTCCATAAATCCGTCAGAGTACGAGGGAGTGGAGATGTCTTCTGAACAGCACCTTGCAAGGTACCCCATATATGCTCAGTAATGTTCATGTCTGGGGAGTGATCAGCGGAAGTGTTTAAACTCAGAAGAGTCTTCCTGGAACCACTCTATAGCAATTCTGGACACTTGGGGTATCGCACTGTACTGCTGGAATTGCCCACGTCCGTCTGAATGCGCAATGGATATGAATGGAGGCAGATGATCAGACAAGATACTTACGTTAGTGTCAGCCGCCAGAGTTGGATCTGGACGTATCATGGGTCCCATATCACTCCAACTGCATACACCCCACACCATTACAGAGCCTCTACCAGCTTGAACAGTCCCCTACTCACATCCAGAGCCCATGGATTTATGAGGTCTTCCCCATACCCGTACACGTCCGTCCGCTCGATACAACTTGAAACGACACTCGTTCGACCAGGCAAAATATTTCCAATTATCAACAGTCCAATGCCTGCGTTGACGGGCCCAGGCGATGCGTAGAGCTTTGTGTCGTGCAGTCATCAAGGGTACAGGAGTGGGCCCTTGGCTCCGAAATCGCATATTGGTGATGTTTCGTTGAATCATTCACACGCTGACACTGATTGATGGCCCAGCATTGAAATCTGCAGCAATTTGTGGAAGGATTGCACTTCTGCCACGTTGAACGGTTCTCTTCAGTCGTCGTTGGTCCCGTTCTTGCAAGATCCTTTTCCGGCCGATTCCCGATATTCACGGTACACTCGTGATTGGTCGTACGGGAAAATACCCACTTCGTCGGTACCTCGTAGCTGCTATGGACTATTGCTCGTGCGCCGAATATGACACCACGTTCGAACTTAATTAAATCTTGATAACCTGCTATTGTTGCCTACGGCAGAACCTTATTATGCCGATTTACATATCTCTGTATTTGAATACGCGTGCGTATACCAGTTTCTTTGGCGCTTCAGCCGTCTTTCCCTACAGCTTACCCTACTTTATTAAGAATTTCGAAAATCTTGCATTGTATGATATTATCGAACGGTTTTCCCATGTCGACAAATCCTATGAACGTGTTTCGATTTTTCTTTAGTCTTGCTTCCATTATCAACCGCAATGCGAGAAGTGACTTTGTGATGTCTTTACCTTTGGTAAATCAAAACCTAGCGTCGTCTAACAGATTCTCTATTTTCTTTTCCAGTTTTCTATATATTATTCCTGTCAGCAACTAGGGTGGATGAGCTGTTAAGCTGATTGTGCGGTAATTCTCGCACTTGCCCGCTCGTAGAATGAATCGAATGGCTCTGAGCACTACGGGACTTAACTTCTGAGGTCATCAGTTCCCTAGAACTTAGAACTACTAAAACCTAACTAACCTAAGGACATCACACACATCCATTCCCGAGGTAGGATTCGAACCTGCGACCGTAGGAGTCACGCGGTTCCAGACTCAAGCGCCTAGAACCGCTCGGCCACCACGGCCGGCCAGCTCGTAGAGTTTTCGGAATTATGTGGATAATATTACTCCGAACGGGCCAGTACTGCCAGACTGATAAGTTCTACACGCCAATGTGAATAGCATTTTGTTTACAGGAGACGGGAAATGAAAACTATTGCCACTTCCTCCAATGATTTTAGAAATCATTGCAGTATTCAATGTTACAGGTGTAAGAGACCGCTGTGTTCGGAATAATTCTACGGTTACCAGTAAGTGTACCCGTGCTGCTATTTCAATTGTACTAGATGTGGGATTCTTCCTAAACGTCGTTCCAGCGGCCTGAAGATGCCGTAATGTAACGCTGAAACTGGTAGCACCAAAAAATAAGTCTGGAAATTTAGACAGATGAAGGGTGTTTTTATTCGATGGTTTTTTATTTCTCTTCCGATATCTTCCCATATTTGATGCAACCATTTCGCCTTGGTTTGGCTGCATTTCTCATTGATTTCATTTTGAAGTGGTTTAAACAGGCTGGTGCATTGATAGTGATCTGGCCAAATGTCCCACGAAATAACCATTTAACGAAAAAACTACAAAGAACGAAACTCCTTGAACGGAGAAACCAGATGGCACTATGGTTGGCCCACTAGATGGCGCTATGGTTGGCCCGCTAGATGGCGCTGCCATGGGTCAAACGGATATCAACTGAGTTTTTTAAAATAGGAACCCACATTATTTATTACATATTCGTGTAGTACGTAAAGAATTATGAATGTTTTAATTGTACCACTTTTTTCTCTTTGTGATAGATAGCGCTGTAATAGTCACAAACGTGTTAAGTACGTAGTATCACGTAACATTCCGCCAGTGCGGACTGTATTTGCTTCGTTATACATTACCCGTGTTAAAATGGACCGTGTACCAATTGTGGAAAAGGTCGATATCGTGTTGATGTATGTCTATTGTGATAAAAATGCCCAACGGGCGTGTGCTATGTATCCTACTCTGTATCCTGGACGACATCATCCAAGTGTCCGGACCGTTCGCCGAATAGTTACGTTATTTAAGGAAACAGGAAGTGTTCAGCCACATGTGAAACGTCAACCACGACCTACCACAAATGATGATGCCCAAGTAAGTGTTTCAGCTGCTGTCGCGGCTAATACGCACGTCAGTAGCTGACAAATTGCGCGAGAATCGGGAATCTCGAAAACGTCGGTTTTGAGAATGCTGCATCAACATCGATTGCACCCGTACCATATTTCTATGCACCAGGAGTTCCATGGCGACGACTTTGAACGTCGTGTACAGTTCTGCCACTGGGCACAAGAGAAATTACGGGACGTTGACAGATTTTTTGCACGCGTTCTATTTAGCTACGAAGTGTCATTCACCAACAGCGGTAACGTAAACCGGCATAATATGCACTATTGGGCAACGGAAAATGCACGATGGCTGCGACAAGTGGAACACCAGTGACTTTGGCGGGTTAATGTATGGTGCGGCATAATTGGCACCCATTTTGTTAAAAGTGGGTCAAATGGCTCTGAGCACTATGGGACTTAACTTCTGAGGTCATCAGTCCCCTAGAACTTTGAACTACTTAAACCTAACTAACCTAAGGACATCACACTCATCCATGCCCGAGGCAGGATTCGAACCTGCAACCGTAGCGGTCGCGCGGTTCCAGACTGTAGCGCCTAGATCCGCTCGGCCACTCCGACCGGCCCCATTTTATCGATGGCAATCGAAATGGTGCCTACGTAATTTTCTACCATTGTTACCACAAGATGTTTCACTGCATGACAGAATGGCGATGTACTTCCAACATGATGGATGTCCGGCACGTAGCTCGCGTGCGGTTGAAGCGGTATTGAATAGCATATTCCGTGACAGGTGGATTGGTCGTCGAAGCACCATACCAAGGCCCGCACGTTCACCGGATCTGACGTCCCCGGATTTCTTTCTGTGGGAAAAGTTGAAGGATATTTGCTATCGTGATCCACCGACAACGCCTGACAACATGCGTCAGCGCATTGTCAATGCATGTGCGAACATTACGGAAGGCGAACTACTCGCTGTTGAGAGGAATGGCGTTACACGCATTGCCAAATGCATTGAGGTTGACGGACATCATTTTGAGCATTTATTGCATTAATGTGGTATTTACAGGTAATCACGCTGTAACAGCAATCGTTCTCAGAAATAAGTTCACAAACGTACATGTATCACAATGGAACTACCGAAATAAAATGTTCAAACGTATTTTTTTTTCTTTATTGATTTTCAATTCCCTCCGAAGGGGGCGGGCTGGCAGCAGCTTACTACACTGCTCTACAGCCTACAGACTTTTTTATTTAAAAAAGGAAGAAGAGAGAAACAAGAAAAAACAGGTGATAAAATGGTGATTTAAAGAGGAAAATGGCGTAAAAATGCGGAAAGTTAAAACAGAAAGCAAAAGGGGACGGCAATGTTGATAAAATACACAGGAATCAGACAAGTAACATAGTAGACACACAATTAAAAAACATGGCGACAGTCTGGTTTCTGTTCGCAAGTGATAAAAAGCACACCCAGCGACAGTATGATGGCTGTTCGCTACACTTCCCAAAAGACACAACATGGAACACGCACTGGAAAAACACACTGTAAAACACTGCACGAAAAGGCGGCACAAAGATGGCACTCCCTTTCCAAGGCAGATGGGGAGGGGGACCTGGAGTAGGGGGAAAAACAAGGAGGGAGGAGAGGAAAAAACGAAAAGGGGGGGGGAACCAAGGAGGGAGAGGACTAATAAAGGGGGACAAGGGCCGACGCGAGACGGAATGAGAGGAGGCAGAGGAGGGAAATGTAAAAGGACTCGGGAGAGAGAAGGGGGTAAAGAGAGGGGAGGTGTGGAAGAAAGAGGATGGAAGGGGGGGGAGAGGGAGCCCGGGAAAAGGACAGAGGAAAGGACTGAGTGAGGATCAGAGTTGATATGAGGGATAAATGGAGGGAGAGAGGGCATCATCCGGGAGGGGGAGTTGATGGAAGCCACCTTGGGAAAGGAAATGTAGGGTGTAGAGATGGAGGGTAGGGGGGACACAACGGTGAAGACGTGGGAGGGGGAGGGGATCAGAGAGGAGAGGAGCAACCAGGTGGTGAGGGGGTTCAAGACGGCGGGAGGTGTAGAGGATGCAGATATGTTCGAGGAATAGGAGCAGATGGGGGAAAGGAATGAGATCATAGAGGATCTGCGTGGGGGACGGGAGGCGAATACGGAAGGCGAGGCGGAGTGCATGACGCTCAAGGATCTGGAGGGACTTATAGAATTTGGGGGGGGGGGGCAGATATCCAGGCAGGACTGGCATAACATAGGATGGGACGGATTAAGGATTTGTAGGTGTGGAGGATGGTAGAGGGGTGCAACCCCCATGTCCAGCCAGAGAGGAGTTTCAGGAGTCGGAGGCGATTATGGGCTTTGGATTGGACGGAGCGGAGATGAGGGATCCAGGATAGGTGACGGTCAATGGTGAGGCCAAGTTAGGTGAGGATGGGGGTACGGCGGACAGGACGGATGCAGACAGTAAGGGAGAAATCCAGGAGCCGGAAGGAGCGAGTGGTACGACCTACGATGACGGCCTGGGTCTTGAAAGGGTTGAGTTTCAGGAGCCACTGGTTACACCATGCAGCAAAAAGGTCAAGGTGATTCTCGAGAAGGCGTTGGGACCGTTGGAGGGTAGGAGCGAGTGCGAGGAATGCTGTGTCATCAGCATATTGCAAGAGGTGTACTGGAGGGGGGGTTGGGGCATATCTGCCGTGTACAGGACGTAGAGGAGAGGGGAGAGGACAGAGCCCTGGAGCACACCTGCAGAGGGGTAGAAGGTGTAGCAAGTGGCATTATGGGTGGTAACATAGGAGGGGCGGTGGGAGAGGAAGGAGGCCACCAGATGGATGTAGTTGATAGGAAGGGCGTAGGTACGGAGTTTGAACAGGAGACCGGGATGCCAGACACGGTCGTAGGCCTTTTCGAGGTCAAGGGAGACAAAAATGGCGGAGCGACGGGAGTTAAGCTGGAGGGAGAGGAGATGAGTGAGGCGGAGGAGTTGGTCATCAGCAGAGAAGGAAGGTCGAAAGCCACATTGGGTGTTTGGGAGGAGGTGGTTTTGGCGGAGGTGGTGATGGATGCGCCGGGAAAGGATGGATTCCAAGAGCTTGCTGAACACCGATGTGAGACAGATAGGACGATAGGAAGAGGCATCAGATGGAGGCTTGTTGGGTTTAGAGAACATCAGGATACGGAAGGTTTTCCACAGGTCGGGATAGAAGCCAGTGGTAAGGATGACATTGTAGAGGGTGGCAAGGATTGAAAGGAAGGAGGGAGGGCAGTGTTTGAGGTGGCGGTAGGTAACGCAGTCGTGGCCGGGAGCAGTATTGCGTTTAGTGCGGAGTGTGAGGCTGATGTCCTGTGTAGTGATGGGAGTGTTAAGTGCAGATGGTGGGGTGTGGCCCAAGTATTGGAAGCTCGGAGCAAGAGGAGGAACAGAGGTATTCGTACGGTCCATGACATCAGGAAAGAGGGAATAATCAAAGTGGGGATCATCGGGGATGGAATAAACATCAGAGAGGTGGGAGGCAAAGTGGTTGGCCTTACTGAGGTTGTCGGGAAAGGGACGGTCATTAAGGAGGAGAGGGTACTGGGGGGCGGGGCGGTTCCCGGTAAGGTGGTGGAAAGCAGACGAATACTTGGAAGAGTTTATGGGGAGCGTGGGGTTGAGTTGTGTACATGTCTGGCGCCAGGCACAGCGTTTCTTCGAAGTAAACAGGTTGCGGATGTGTCGTTGTAATTGCCGGTGGCGGGTAAGGGTATCCCGGTCACGAGTGCGGAGAAAAGAGTGGTAGAGGCGGCGGGACTCTCGAAGGAGGAGGACGGCCTGTGGAGGCAGGGCAGGGCGGTGGGGGTGGATGGCTTTGGTGGGGATATGGGTGGCGACGGCGTCAGACAAGGTCTGGTGCAGGAAGGCAGCAGTGAGAGAGATGTCATCAGGAGATTGGAGGGTAGGTCGTGGCCGTCAACCTGGGTGTGAATGGAGTCCCGGTAGGCATCCCAGTTGGCATGGGAGTAATCATGGACAAGTTTAGGAGGGACGTCAGGGCGAGGAGCGTTGCGGGGATCGCGACCATTAGAGATAGTGAGGTGAACAGGAGCATGGTCACTGCCAATGAGGTCAAGGACATCTGCGGTGATGCGCCCAAGGAGGTTGGGAGAGGCAAGGACCACATCAGGAGTGGTGTTGGATTCGGGTCGAGTGTGCTGAGGCAGGGGAACCAGGTCTCCCTGGAGAGTGGTGAGAAACTGATGTCACCGCTGGAGGTCGGCAGGATCACGGCTGTGGATATTGAGGTTGGCGGCAATCACGTAGGTGGAGAAGGTGCGGTCAGTGTGGGCCAGGAAATCGTATGGGATGGGGGTGCGAGGGCGGACATAAATGGTGGCACAGGTGATGGTAAGGGTGGGGAAGAAGAGTCTGAGGGTGAGATGCTCGGCAGGATTGTTAAGGAGAGGTTGGGGCCGGACAGGAAGGTGCTTGAGGTGGCCTATAGCAACTCCACCACGCGCCAGAGGGTACGGATTATCGGTGCGGTGTAAGGTGTAAGGAGCCGTGGAGACGGAGATACGGGGTTGAAGGAAGGTTTCATTTAGGACGAAGGCATCCTTGCGGTGGTGATGGAGGGTGTGGAGGAAGAGGAGTTTGTGGGTGGGCAGGGAGCGAATGTTGTGGTACAGGATACAGTAGGGTTGTTGTACCATGGGAGGGGAGAGTTAGACGAGGGTGGTGAGGGGGGTGAAGGTGAAGTGGGCCTGGTTGTGGGAGTATGTGGCACAGGTGGTAAGATGGAACGGGCAGCGAGGGCGATTTGGGAAAGTGTGTGAGCGCTGGAAGGGGTGGATGTTTTGGAGCACAATGGTGGTGAAATGGATGATGTCCTCGGCAGTAGGGGGAGGGCGGAGCGAGTTGTTGGGGTGGATGGGGTCATCAACAGGACAGACAGGGACGGTGAGCTCAGGGGTGACTGGTGGAGGTTTCGCTTTACACTTTGAGGAGTAGGTAGGATGTGGTTCGTTGCAAGTGTTGCGGGAGGGGGGAGAGGTGAGGTTGGGGCAATTCTTGAGGAAGTGTGAAGCTTTGCAGTGGGGACAAGTAGGGGGGTTCTTGCAGGCAGAGGTAACGTGGTCGTTGTAGGTGAGACAGCGTTGGCAGCGGTAGGATTGGACTGGGGAACGGGAGGGGTCCACCTTATGGCGCTGATTGTAGATGAGGGCTCCCTCGGTGAGGAGGCGGTCAATGGAGGAGGAGGATTCGGTGAATATCCGCATGAGAAAAGTCGGCCCGGCATCATTGAAGACGCGACGGGCTGAGCGGATTTCAATGTCGGGCCGGGAGTTGAGTTCCGCTAACACCTCAGCCTCCGTGATCATGGGGCTAAGCTTCGTGATCACAGCGGTGAAGGTTGGCAGACGTCGGAGAGGTTAAGGCTGACGGGGAGAGGACCGGGTGTGGTAGGGGGTGAGAGTTGCACGTTGGCCAAATTGGATATGGGGGATGCGGGAGAGGAGATCGGTGTGGAAGGAAGCGTTGGGGGATTTAATGAGGACCGAGTCGTTGCGAGGAATCAGAAGGGAGATGGGGGCATTGGGGTAGTATTTCCGGATGGCGAGGGTGAGGGAGCGGGCATCAAGGAATTGAGGGTCAGGATGGGAGAGGACAAAGGTGTGGGTGGCAGGCGTGGTGGGGGCGGGGGTCGGGGCCACGTCCATGGGGGTGGGTGGGTCACGGGGATTGGGGGTTTTTTTTGGAGGAGACTTCGGGGGAAGGGTCAACATTTGGGCGCTTTGAAGGTTTCGTGGTCACGACTGGGTGGAGAGGGGGCAGGGGGACGGGTTGCAGGGGGAGATGGCGGGAGGCAGGACCATCCTGAGCAGCGGATGACGCAGACGGAGGGGGCGTGGGCGTCACAGAGACTGTGGAACGTCGAGCCGAGATACGTGCTGGCTTGGAGCCTGTCGGAGGCGGTGCAGGGAGCGGCGGAAAGTCAGTAGCTGTCGATGGGGCGACAGTGATAGGGGAGGAGGAGTTGGGGGTGGTTACAGCCGAAGTGGCGCAGGGGTGGAGAGAAGGAAGGACGGGAAGTGGGGTGGAGGATGAGCTCCATGTGATGGTGGTTGGAGCAGCGGAGGGAGAGGTGAAAATGATAGTGGTGGTGGGTTGGGACATGGTGGCGGCGCGCGAGAAGGGCGGCGGCGGCGACCAGATGTCGGCGGCGGAGAGCACCGGCAGGCGGCGGCGGCGGTGAGGAGGACCGCACGGCGAGCAGTAGTGACGGCGAGCAGACGACACGGCAAGGAAATGGTGGGGATCTTCCACGTCGAAGATGCACCCTGAGAGTAACCCAGGCAGTGAAAGTCTTCGATGAAGAAGTGAGGGAATCCAACCCTCGAATGTTCAAACGTACCTACGTTCTGTATTTTAATTTAAAAAACCTACCTGTTACCAACTGTTCGTCTAAAATTGTGAGCTATATATTTGTGACTATTACAGCGCCATCCATCACAAAGCGAAAATAGTGGCCCAACTAAAGCATTCATATTTCTTTACGTACTACACGAACAAGTAATAAAAATGGGGGTTTCTATAAAAAAAACGCAGTTGCTATCCGTTTGACCTATTGCAGCGCCATCTAGCGGGCCAATCATAGCGCCATCTGGTTTCCCCCTTCAAGAAGACAATTTTCGTTCTTTGTAGTTTTTTCGTTTGACGCTTATTTCGTGAGATATTTAGCCCGGTCACGATCAATGGACCACCCTCTATATCTGTGCTCCTGAATTTTCAGGAACATTTTTGTACTTGTCTCTTTCGTCAGTGTCAAGGTCACAAGAACAACCGTGGCCCAGCACACTGTAATGACTTTCCAATTTACCGTGGTCGCGTTGCTGACAATGGAACCTCCCCATCGCACCCCCCTGAGATTTAGTTATAAGTTGGCACAGTGGATAGGCCTTGAAAAACTGAACACAGATCAATCGAGAAAACAGGAAGAAGTTGTGTGGAAGTATGACAAAAATAAGCAAAATATACAAACTGAGTAGTCTATGCACAAGATATGCAACATCAAGGAAAGTATAAGCTCGCGAGCACCGTGGTCCCTTGGTTAGCGTGAGCAACTGCAGTACGAGAGAACCTTGGTTCAAGTCTTCCCTCGAGTGAAAAATTTTATTTTTTGTTTTCAGACAGTTATTATCTGTCCGTCCGTCCGTCCGATGTGATCACTTTTTGGGAGTGATTATCACAGCCACAAGAAAACCTAAATCGGGCAAGGTAGAAGAATCTTTTTACCCATTTGCGAAGTGTAAAAGTTAGGCTGGTCGACAACATATGCCGTCACCAGTGTCTTATAGAATATAGCAGACGTGTTTTCCTGTAGAGGAATCGGTTGACCTATGACCTTGCGATCAAACTTTTTCGGTTCCCATTGGATAGGCACGTCCTTTCGTCTACTAATCGCACTGTTTAGCGGTGCGGTCGCAAAACACAGACACTAAACTTATTACAGTGAACAGAGACGTCAATGAACAAACGAACAGATAATAATTGTCTGAAAATAAAAAATTAAACTTTTCACTGGAGGGAGGACTTGAACCAAGGGCGTTCCGTGCCGCAGCTGCTCGCGCTAACCACGGGACCACGGCGCTCCTGCACACATGTTGTCCTTGATGTTGCTCATCTTGCGCATGGCCTACTCAGTTTGCATATTTTGTTTTTTTCATTCTTCCACACAACTTCTTCCTGTTTTCTCGATTGATCTGTGTTCAGTTTTTCAAGGCCTATCCACTGTGCCAACTTATAACTAAATCTGAGGGGGGGTGCGATGGGGAGGTTCCCTTGTGAGTAGCCCGGTGCGCATCGCGTACCGTGCACCATCTGCTTGGCTGTAGACGCCGTACCGGCTCGTCCAGCTCCCTGCTCACGGGAGGGCCGTACTGTTAAGACAGCGCCGGCGTGTCTCTGGCTAATTACAGGGCTGTGGTCGCCGCTCCGGGACCCCGGCAGGCCGACCGGCTTGTAAAGACGCCCTGCGGCTGCAAACCAGGGCGGGCTTTGCACGCGGTGACCTCCTTCTGCCGGTGCACTCACGCCGCGCCGTTCCCAGAAAATTATTGTCGTCCGAGCCAGCTCAGCGCCCGGAATCGATTAGACGTCATAAGGCGTCAGTCTGGAAAGGAGGTACTGGCCCAGCCGAGTTCTTTGAAATCCTTAACGAGCGTTCAGTTACGTACGCTGAATAGCAGTCCTTCTCGTTAGCTTGCTCAAGATTTTACACTCTCACATCGTAAGAGCTTGTTCTAGAGTGGATCACTTTCTTTTAAATTCAAATTGATAGAAGTATCATAAATATCTAGCATGTAATACGCTTCAGTTTTTACACTGTGAGTTTGTTTATTGTATTGAAGGGTGATGTCTACTGGTTTGATGCAGCTGTCCACACCAGACCATCGTGTCCAAGTCTTTTCGCCTTCGAATAACCACCGCAACCAACATCAATCCCCATCTGCTTACTATATTCATCTGTCTGTCTCTCTTTACGATTTTTACACCCCAAATATCACTCCAAACTAAATTGCTGATCCATTGATCTCTCAGAACGTGTCCTAGCAACCGATCCTATCTTCTAGTCACATTGTGCCACAAATTTCTTCTTTCCCCTGTTCGATACAGTACCTCCTGTATTGTTAATCGAGCTACTCATCTAATCTTTAGCGTTATTCTGTAGCATCATATCTGACGGATGACATCGAAAAAGTACAAAGAAGGGCAGCTCGTTTTGTATTATCGCGAAATAGGGGAGATAGTGTCACAGACATGATAGGTGAATTGGAGTGGCAATCATTAAAACAAAGGCGTTTTTGGCTGCGACGGGATCTTCTCATGAAATTTCGGCCACCAGTTTTCTCCTCCGATTGCGAAAACATTCTGTTGGTACACACCTACATTAGTAGAAATGATCATCACGATAAAATAAGAGAAATCAGGGCTCTCACGGAAAAATTTAAGTGCTCGTTTTTCCCGCGTGCCGTTCGAGAGTGGAACTGTAGCGCCTATAACTGCACGGCCACTGCGGCCGGCAGGAAAATTTGTAAATCAGCTAGTGATTACCACACACAAACAGCATTAACCGTCTCCGTACTGCCCGAGCAAGAGGAACAGTCATGAAACACCATCCTATAAATTGTCGTCCGGCACTTGTACAACAGAATGCTTGCACGTTTGTATACTTGCATCTGACATTCTGGCTACTACACCGGTTATTGTGCCAGAATTTCACATTTCCAGTTCTTTATCTCGGGCTTACATTAAATGATTAACATTTGCAATGTCAATCATTTAAATATGTTACCTGGTCAAATGTATTACCAAACTTTCATTACTCTAGTTTAAATAGTTTTTGGTGCTGCGTATTCTTTTCGTCACTGCATAGTGATTTTATGGTCAGTGTCTACCTTAGGAATTTTTCTCATGTTATTGCAGTAGTCAGTGGCAAGAGGACATGAAACATGTAGCTTATTCACATTTCGTTCTCTACCTACATAGCTGAATGATATAAAAAAATAAAGAAAGGCCAGAAACGTGTGTAGGACCAGCACAGTGACAGGCGCTTGTGGAGGGGGGGGGGGGGGCTGGCAGGTACCGTGTTCAGGTCTCGGGTTTTGACCCCTACACACCCTCCACCCAGCCTGAAGCTGACTGTGTCGGTACGTTCCTACCCTTCTAAACGACTCTGAGGCTTTCTTGTTAATGTAATAGAAGTGTTACCTGCAGTAATCGATATTATTTATTATGAATAAAGTATTTGCTGCAATCCTTGTTGAAAAGGCCTCAATGCTCAGAAATTTTATAGTGACTGCCAATATCTGTCAGAAAGCATTCATACTTTTTGATATTATGAAACTTCCTGTGAAACATACAATCGCTACGCCATAATCTTAAATGTAACGAGCGCAGCGAAATCTCTGGTAGTGCTCTCGAATCTGTTGTCAATGCGCTATTGCCAGTTACCGCCAGGGGGAGTTTATTACCAAGTTATTTTATTCTTGTAGCTGTACTGAATCAAGTGGAGCAGTTTTCAAATGAAAGGTTAGTCAGAGTTAAAACGTATTCTGGAATTTATTGTTTACAGGAAGTGATTGTTGGATGTTAGATATCCCAGCTTTGATTAAGGGCTTAATTACATGGAAGTTATAGAAATGAGATAATTGAGAATGCACTTGAGGGTATTGAGTTTTGCCAGTGTCCATCCCCGGTAGCTGAATGGTCAGCGTGACGGATTGTCAGTCCTCTGGGAGCGAGTTCGATTCTCGACTGGTTCGGGGAATTTTCTCGATGGGGGGGCCCTAGCCATACGATTAAATAACTTTTTCCAGTTGCTGGCGCCATCCCCCTAGATAAGGTACTTGAATTTCGTGATACAAGAGAGCAGCCAGCCAGTTCATTTGTTAACGTAGGAAGAAAACAAAACATTGATAGCCTAGCAATGATAAAGTAATCTCATTTTCTCACATTGGAGATAGTGGAATATCAACCTTATGTAATCCAATAAGAATGAAAAGATATTAATGAATTTTTTACTTACAGGATGTTAGAAGCCAGTCTATGAATTGAAAATTTTGAAGTCTTAAGGCATGTGAATTAGTTGCGATGAAACGATGCCAACGGTGAATTAGAGTTCTGTTTGGAGACGTTAGAGTAACTGATGTGTCGGCAGCTGGGCCAACACCTTGTAGATAGAGGTGGCTTAAAGGGCACGCGAGACTAACGCAGACGGGCGTGAAGTACTGGAACAGGATACGTAATTAATGCTATGAAGAAAAGAACGGAGCTTCTCATATACTTATCTTTAATGTCTTCTTGTACATCTCTATGGTGAACACAAGTGAGACTCTAATTACAATCACTGTAAGGCTAATGGCGCCTTGCTAGTTCGTAGCCATTAACTTAGCTGAAGGCTATTCTGTCTCTCGGCTAATGAGAGAGAAAGGCTTCGTACGTCTAGTCACTAGCTCTGTCGTCCGTACAACTGGGGCTGAGTTCGAGTCAGTCTCTCGAGACCTGCCTTGTGGTGGCGCTAGGTTTGCGATCACACAGTGGCGACACGCGGGTCCGACATGTACTACAGGACCGCGGCCGATTTAAGCTACCACCTAGCACGTGTGGTGTCTGGCTGTGACACCACATGAAGCTTGTGCATTGAGGACGTGTACAACAACTCCCTCCTCCCTGAGTCAGGTAAGTGGTCATCTACCTTGAACCACTGCTTCAAAGTACCAAGATATGGAGACACGAAAAAACCAATGGGGTGTACATTGTTGTCATTTAGCGGTAAACTGTGTTAAACTGATTGGACTAAACTTGCTTCCTTGTTGATTATGAAATATTGTTCAAGATTTCTGAATGTTCAGTTGATGCTATAAAGTAAAAACTGATGATACAGATATTACATAATCTCGATTATTTTCATGTGATATTCCTTCAAGGTGATGTATGGATTACTGTGAAGTTTCGACGAAACAGCAGGCCCACATGTCATATTGAGTTATTCGATTTTATAGCTCTTTAAGAAGTTGGTTCACTTAAATGATGATTATGTAATACCCACCCCTCCCGCCGCAAATGCCACACCAACCACTACAGTAACAAACAATGGACAAAGTGTTCTGGGTTAATCTAGTTTAAGACGGTTTATTTTTAAGCAACATTTCTCTCTATGTATGTGTGTATAAACGTCTGAAGATTAATGGAACATGTTCGAAACGCGTTGTATTATGTTAGATTAAACATGATACAAAAAATGAAAAGGTGACTGGTAGCAGAAATTACAAATAAACATTTTTTTGTTGCTACTAACTGGTTTTGTAGCTATATCTAACGAGTCAAGTCAAGACAGTTGCTGACCTGCATTATGACTCCTGGATAAGTGATGAGATTTCCTTGCATGTGCCCTTTCCTCAGTGACGGTTTCCTTCCCATTAGGTCGAGAAATGATTAGCTTATTTGTTTTACAATGCTGTGCTAGAGACAGACATTTCTGTGAGGCCATGATTATTCTAATGACTATGATGAAATAGGCAACAAGGCAACTGGAATGTTTCTATGTAGATAACTATGTTTATAGTCATTGTTCGTAATTGGTTAGTTTATGATGAATTATCTGAGATTATTCTGATTAATATCCTGTAGTTGGATTGATTCGTGTTGTCGAAACATTGAGTCACAATCGTGTTTGGATTATGTAAATGTTGTGTCAGTTCAATGGATTTAATTGAAAGTGTTATTATCATTCAACTGTTTTTGGTGTAAAACGAATAATCGTAATGAAATTTGTGACACAGATTTTTTCTGCTGTTTTTTAGCTGCACTAAATTATAGTGCCACCTACAGCCTTAACTTACTTTTTATTTTCTTTTATTTCTATTGACCAATTATTACTTTTGCCGGCCGCAGTGGCCATGCGGATCTAGGTGCTACAGTCTGGAACAGCGCGACCGCTACGGTCGAAGGTTCGAATCCTGCCTCGGGCATGGATGTGTGTGATGTCCTTAGGTCAGTTAGGTTTAAGTAGTTCTAAGTTCTAGGGAACTGATGACCAAAGAAGTTATGTCCCATAGTGCTCAGAGCCAATTATTACTTTGTTCTAGTGAAAGGTATTGACACAATAATGATCAGATCTTACCAGTGGCTCAGACATTGGGAATCTTACTTAACTGTTTTGATTATTACATTGCATATTACTGAAAGTACTTGCACACTACTGTTGTAACAAGAACCAAACAGTAGCTCATATATTAGTAATTGTAGGTAATTGCTTTTTTATTGTATTACATTTTTCGCAGAGTATTGATACGTCTAGAAGTGAGCAATGACTCAACTACTAGGCATCTTATTTATTTTGTTTTGCTTGTTACATTACATGTGTAAAGTGAGAATGAAGCGAAACGGAGATATGAGAACAGACAAATGCACAATCAGAACGTACAAAAATGGTTCAAATGGCTCTGAGCACTATGGGACTTAGCAACTGAGGTCATCAGTCCCCTAGAATTTAGAACTACTTAAACCTAACTAACCTAAGGACATCACACACATCCATGCCCGAGGCAGGATTCGAACCTGCGACCGTAGCGGTCGCGCGGTTCCAGACTGAAGCGCCTAGAACTGCTCGACCACTGCGGCCGGCAGAACGTACATTTCCCGCAACAAACCATAAAGTTCACCGATGGCTGAAGGGTGGGCACTTGTTAGCGAGATTCCATTCCAGGCGTAAAACTAACACCAGACTGAGGGCCTGCTGGAGAGGCCTAGATAGTTTGTCACTACCCTTTGTTGATAATCATGCTCCGTTACAGGAACATGAACCACACAACTGGTCTTAAACCTGTGGTGTAAGGTGATAATCAGGCTTGAGTGGTATACTATCTCACTTCAGCTGTGTAAGAGTGACGTAAGGATGTAAAACGCCGCTAGTCACAATTGTAGCGGTGATGCGGTTCTGATGAACAGTCTGTGACTATCAGTACAGGCCAGCACAAGTAAGGACAGTTACATTGACATACTCCTATCTGTGAATGGTTTGTATGTCGGAGGGTCGTACAGTTCAACACAGTCTCTGCATGCTACTGGCGTGTCACCTTCTGCAAATTATTTAACTGTCCACCCGATGCTATTGTCCGCTTCCAGAGCCGGCGTCGTATCGTGTAATCGCAACCCGCAAGTCTCTGCGATGTGAGTGCGAAGTACATGATAAACGTGTTATGTCGTGTGTGCCAAAGAACAATCCACTTCTTTATCTCTTAGGAAGACATTCTAATGCTAGAATATTGTTTTTAAAGATTTTATTTTTGTGGAAGTCCACACCACTAATGCGTTTTCAGAATGAAAACATGGCTGGAATAGGCTGGAATCAGTATGTTATCCACGCTTTTTTTAAATTAGTTAGTTTGAACCTTGAATCACTCTAAGTTACGTATAATACATTCATAAAATGGTGACATTGGTTTATGTATTAATTGTTTCCATTTTCTCGCATATGCGTATACTTCGCAACCGAAGTTATACATTTTAAGCTTCACGCTCCATTTCAAATTTTACATCACTGGAGCAAGCGGTTTAGTGTACATCGTATTTCAGTGCTCAAAAATATTACAGTAGCGCACATGATTACGTCCGTTAACTAACACATACAGAAAACAGCTCTATCGTAGTATCGGCACAGCTGTTACGGTACCACCAGAGATGTTTAGAATCCTGTCTATTGATAGTCAATAACATTAACTAAGATACTATCGCAGTATTCATTGGCATATTCTATACAGTGTTCTGCACAGATAATAAACAGATTACGCCATACTTGCACCATGTTTCCATTGTTAAAAGTAGGATATTATGTTTTGCATTTCACGTTTTAATCGCAGTTATAGCAGTCATTTTGTTTTGCCATGAAGCCGTCATGTAAATCAAGGACTGTCTTAGTAGTCAGCACCAAACTTCTTTAGTGTCTTTTATTTTGCGCCGTTAGTTAATCTAAGCACCATAAGCAAATTGCCATGGCTTACTGAGATGTTAGGGCAGAAGTAAAACCAAACGTTCCCTCATAATACCCATTTATTTAACGTGTATATAAAATAGTTTATTGGTTCCAAAACAAATACCCCTCCATATTATCACCCATCTATATATTCTTCAAAATAGAAAATCGCTACTCACAAACAGTCAAGACAAGAAGTTCTTAAAATCACAGAAACTGGCCAATATCTTCAACAATGTATATCTTTCCAAAACTCCCACAATGTCTCAACAACTTTACAACAGTTTCCCCAAACGTAATTAAAGCAGAACACCAACGTAAGTTTTAAAACAAGAAGCATACAATATTACGTAAAAATCCCAAAACATTACTTAAAGCCAGTTAAATCCTATTAATAAATAATGCAAAACTATAATATGCAAAACAATAACATGTTTACAAAAATCAGCCGGCTGGCTGGAAGGTAATTTGATCGGTCGAAGACAGAGCACCCTTTACATAATCCATTCCATAAACGTTGAATCTCTCTTAATGCCCAGTGAGATTACTGAGGTTTGCTTTTATTACAACATCCTCTACCTTCACAATGTACCTTTAGAATATACACTGAAGAGCCAAAGAAACTGTTACACCTACCTAATATCATGCAGGGACACCGCGAGCACGCAGAAGTGCCGCAAAACGACTTGGCATGGTCTCGAATAATGTCTGAAATAATGCTGGAGGAAACTGACACCATGAACCCTGTAGGGCTGTCCATAAATCCATAAGAGTTGAGGGGGGGGGGGGGGGCGGAGAGATCTCTTCTCAACAGCATGTTGCAAGCTTTCCCAGATGTGCTCAATAATGTTCATGTCTGAGCAGTTTGGTGGTCAGCGGGAGTGTTTAAACTGAAGAGTGTTCCTGGAGCCACTCTGGACGCGTGGGGTGTCGCATTGTCCAAATCCGTCTGAATGCACAATGAACATGGATGGATGCAGGTAACCAGACAGAAGGCTTATGTACGTGTCAGCTGTCAGAGTCGTATCTAGACGTATGGAGTCTCATATGCCTGCAACAGCGCACGCCCCGCACCATTGCACAGCCTCCACCAGCTTGAACAGTCCCCTGCTGACATGCAGTGTACATGGATTGATGGAGTTCTCTCTATACCTGAACACTTCCATCCGATCGATAAAATTTGAAACGACGCTCGTCCCATCAGGAAACATGTTTCCAATCATTAACAGTTCAATGTCGGTGTTCACGAGCCCAGGGGAGGCATAAAGCTTTCTGTCGCGCAGTAATCAGGGGTACACGAGTTGGCCTTCGGCTCCGAAAGCCCATATCAATGACATTTCGTCGAATTTTTCGCACACTGAGACTTGTTGATGGCCCAGTATTGAAATCTGCAGCAATTTGCGGAAGGGTTGCACTTCTGTCACGTTGGGCGATTCCCTTCAATCGTCACTGGTCCCGTTCTTGCAACGTCTTTTTCCGGTCGCAGCCATGTCGGAGATTTGATGTTTCCCGATATTCAAGTAAATTCGTGAAATGGTCGTACGGGGAAAGCCCACTCCATCGCTGCTTCTGTGTTCTATCACTCGTGCGCCGACTATAAGAGCACGTTCCAACTCACTTAAATCTTGATAACCTGCCATTGTAGCAGGAATAGCCGATCTAAAAACTGCGCCAGACACTTTTCTTACACAGGCGTTGCCAACCGCAGCGCCGTATTCTGCCTGTTTACATATCTCTGTATTTGAATACACTTGCCTATACGTTTCTTTGGCGCTTCAGCGCAGTGCAGTCCGTTTCCTGAAACATGCATGCTTTAACACAGGTTAACGGTACATCATACAAAAGCAAGAACTAACAGTAGTGCTTACTGCGCAACAGGAACTTTTAAAGCTGGTCCAGAAAGGTGACAAAATCTTCTAAGGTGAGACTCAATAGCTGAAGTCCAGCGATACATGGAACGCTTCTAACAGCGTGTCAAAAATACACTCCTGGAAATTGAAATAAGAACACCGTGAATTCATTGTCCCAGGAAGGGGAAACTTTATTGACACATTCCTGGGGTCAGATGCATCACATGATCACACTGACAGAACCACAGGCACATAGACACAGGCAACAGAGCATGCACAATGTCGCCACTAGTACAGTGTATATCCACCTTTCGCAGCAATGCAGGCTGCTATTCTCCCATGGAGACGATCGTAGAGGTGCTGGATGTAGTCCTGTGGAACGGCTTGCCATGCCATTTCCACCTGGTGCCTCAGTTGGACCAGCGTTCGTGCTGGACGTGCAGACTGCGTGAGACGACGCTTCATCCAGTCCCAAACATGCTCAATGGGGGACAGATCCGGAGATCTTGCTGGCCAGGGTAGTTGACTTACACCTTCTAGAGCACGTTGGGTGGCACGGGATACATGCGGACGTGCATTGTCCTGTTGGAACAGCAAGTTCCCTTGCCGGTCTAGGAATGGTAGAACGATGGGTTCGATGACGGTTTGGATGTACCGTGCACTATTCAGTGTCCCCTCGACGATCACCAGTGGTGTACGGCCAGTGTAGGAGATCGCTCCCCACACCATGATGCCGGGTGTTGGCCCTGTGTGCCTCGGTCGTATGCAGTCCTGATTGTGGCGCTCACCTGCACGGCGCCAAACACGCATACGACCATCATTGGCACCAAGGCAGAAGCGACTCTCATCGCTGAAGACGACACGTCTCCATTCGTCCCTCCATTCACGCCTGTCGCGACACCACTGGAGGCGGGCTGCACGATGTTGGGGCGTGAGCGGAAGACGGCCTAACGGTGTGCGGGACCGTAGCCCAGCTTCATGGAGACGGTTGCGAATGGTCCTCGCCGATACCCCAGGAGCAACAGTGTCCCTAATTTGCTGGGAAGTGGCGGTGCGGTCCCCTACGGCACTGCGTAGGATCCTACGGTCTTGGCGTGCATCCGTGCGTAGCTGCGGTCCGGTCCCAGGTCGACGGGCACGTGCACCTTCCGCCGACCACTGGCGACAACATCGATGTACTGTGGAGACCTCACGCCCCACGTGTTGAGCAATTCGGCGGTACGTCCACCCGGCCTCCCGCATGCCCACTATACGCCCTCGCTCAAAGTCCGTCAACTGCACATACGGTTCACGTCCACGCTGTCGCGGCATGCTACCAGTGTTAAAGACTGCGATGGAGCTCCGTATGCCACGGCAAACTGGCTGACACTGACGGCGGCGGTGCACAAATGCTGCGCAGCTAGCGCCATTCGACGCCCAACACCGCGGTTCCTGGTGTGTCCGCTGTGCCGTGCGTGTGATCATTGCTTGTACAGCCCTCTCGCAGTGTCCGGAGCAAGTATGGTGGGTCTGACACACCGGTGTCAATGTGTTCTTTTTTCCATTTCCAGGAGTGTATTTATAGTAAGACGACAGCCTAAACACAAGTCTTAACGCTTACTTGGTGAGCTTTCCATTAGCCGTGACTCGACAAATCATAGGCCACAATTTTACTTGCTGCCCCAAAGAGAAAACAAAAAATTCAGTGATAA
The DNA here is from genome assembly GCF_023898315.1 of Schistocerca nitens. Taxonomy (NCBI): domain Eukaryota; kingdom Metazoa; phylum Arthropoda; class Insecta; order Orthoptera; family Acrididae; genus Schistocerca; species Schistocerca nitens. Next base: position 1,186,395,625 of record NC_064614.1, on the reverse strand, counting down.
TGAACAGGGCAGGCACCGCAGTATTCGTAATATGAACTCAAACGAACTACCGTAACCCCTGCGTATCTGTAAGCAAGCAGAAATAATTGCTGTTCAGCTTGCAGTATACCAACAGCATTTATCCTTAGACTAAGATGCAGAAATAAGATTGTAACCAGAAAAAATCAGTGGTACGTAGCCACAACGTACCGTAAATAGCATCTAAACGCGGCTCCGATTACCACAACATCGTCTAGTTCAAAAATGACCCGACAAGCCTCACTTGAGAGCGTCCCCAGCGTAGCACTGCTTGTCGAATATGGCTGTTGTTTGTTTGTGAACACACATCACAGGGAGACAAAGCCGTACGCCATACATATCTGGATATGCTCCCGCGCGAGAAGCACCGGAACGTCGCTGGAGCACCAGCAAATATTAACTTAGAGATCGTTACCACACTGCAGCTAAACACTGTACTGTTCGACGGTGCATTCCCCCAATAGCTAACAGCCTGCTCGCAGCTCCGTTTCCGACCAAGCGACTCATAAACACACATTACTGTCGGAACATCCACCTCTATTCGCACTCTGTCCGTCCCTCCTCACTGCTCAGATAACGTCTCAAACAGATCATCTGACCTCGCTATACCTATGACAAGGCCGCCGTCGATTGCAGTAGTGCCAACCACCGGCAAAAGTTTTCTTGTTTTTCATTCTGTGTTACCTGAAGTACACACTACTGGCCATTAAAATTGCTACACCAAGAAGAAATGCAGATGATAAACGGGTATTCATTGGACAAATATATTATACTAGAACTGACATGTGATTACATTTTCACGCAATTTGGGTGCATAAATCCTGAGAAATAAGGCCGTAATAACGCCCATGATACGCCTGGGCATTGGGTCAAACAGAGCTTGGATGGCGTGTACAGGTACAGCTGCCCATACAGCTTCAACACGATACCACAGTTTATCAAGAGTAGTGACTGGCGTATTGTGACGAGTTGCTCAGCCACCAGTAACCAGACGTTTTCAATTGGTGGGAGATCTGGAGAATGTACTGACCAGGGCAGTAGTTGAACATTTTCTGTATCCAGAAAGGCCCGTACAGTACCTGCAACATGCGGTCGTGCATTATCCTGCTGAAATGTATGATTTCGCTGGGATCGAATGAAGGGTAGAGCCAGGGGTCGTAGCACATCTGAAATGTAACGTCCTCTGTTCAAAGTGCCGTCGATGCGAACAAGAGGTGACCGAGACGTGTAACCAATGGCACCCCATACCATCACGCCGGGTGATACGGCAGTATGGCGATGACGAATAGGCCCTACACGCTTCCAATGTGCGTTCACCGCGATCTCGCCAAACACGGATGCGACCATCATGATGCTGTAAACAGAACCTGGAGTCATCCGAGAAAATGACGTTTTGCCATTTGTGCACCCAGGTTCGTCGTTGAGTACACCATCGCTGGCGCTCCTGTCTGTGATGCAGCGTTAAGGGTAACCGCAGCCATGGTCTCCGAGCTGATAGTCCATGCTGCTGCAAACATCGTCGAACTGTTCGTGCAGAAGGTTGTTGTCTTGCAAACGTCCCCATCTCTTGACTCAGGGATCGAGACGTGGCTGCACGATCCGTTACAGCCATGCGGATAAGATGCCTGTAATCTTGACTGCTAGTGATACGAGGCCGTTGGGACCCAGCACGGCGTTCCGTATTACCCTCCTGAACCCACCGATTCCATATTCTGCTAACAGTCATTGGATCTCGACCAACGCGAGCACCAATGTCGCGATACGATAAACCTCAATCGCGATAGGCTACAATCCGACCTTTATCAAAGTCGGAAACGTGATGGTACGCATTTCTCCTCCTTAGAGGAGGCATCACAACAACGTTTCACCAGGCAACGCCGGTCAACTGCTGTTTGTGTATGAGAAATCGGTAGGAAACTTTCCTCATGTCAGCACGTTGTAGGTGTCGCCACCGGCCCCAACCTTGTGTGAATGCTCGGAAAAGCTAATCATTTGCATATCACAGCATCTTCTTCCTGTCGGTTAAATTTCGTGTCTGTAGCAATTTTAATGGCCAGTAGTGTATGTTCCTCGATTATTTCAAGGACAGATGTACAAACTGCAAAAAATATTAGAAATTTTTGTTGTCTTCATTTTCCTTTAGGTTGTTCCTCGATTACTTGATCCGTGTTGTATATAAGTGAGCTATATCTCCAGTCATTTGCAGAACTGTTGGAATGTCTTACATTATTTACAAACGTTAGACATGTCATTCAGTTTCTTATCAAATGAGAGGAGGTCGGCAAGCTATGGGTCTGCTTCTCAGCCTCACACATTTCATTGACACATTAACATGATTCTCGCCTGCCTTGACCAACGACGCTTGCACCTAGACGTGTTGGTACCCATGCTGCAGTGTCTGGAGGAGCACCAGACGTGTGTCACTGGAGTCTCTTTGGTTTGCATCGGCTAATTAGACGCTTTCTGCGAGAATTTGGTTCGAACCTGAGATGGTGCGGCCACTCGGTCGTCTGTTTTCTGCTTCACTTGATGTTGCTGCAAATCTGTTTGGGAGATCGGTAGCTGTAGATCGGTAGCTGTTAGCATAGTAAAACTTTCGCTTTTAATCTCATTCCGAATGAAAACAGAATTCAGTTCTTTCCAGGTGGGTCCTGCATCCTATTGCCATCCATAACCACACTAGAAACTATACCCCACTTTCGCACAGCAAGACGTCAGTTCAATTCTTTGACCGTAAACAGTTTGATTTTAGATGTTGGTTACTCATTTTCCATGGATATCCATCTATTCTGTGAAAGGAGTGATTTTCTAACAGAGCACGGTATTAACAAACCTGGTGCCTATGTGCCTCTTTTTATGATTCGGTTTTTGGTTTGCTCTCGTAGTCAAGTGCTTACGTGAGTTCACAGTCTGCAACAAGCCACATCCTGCTTCCATGCCCTGGTTACCTCACAAATATCTTGCACATTTCCTAACGCCACGAACTTTATTATATATTACGTAATACTTCAGCTTATTTAGCTAAATACTCGTACTTCAGAGTAACGGCGAATGAGGTAACGCAGCCAGCACAGGCTACAGCCAATCTGTTATCAAATGCTCAGAGAGAAGCTGTTTTGAGTTCACTTATCAATGTTTTTGAATTTATGTAATGTTCAGACTTGTTTCAGATCATACCAACTGCATAAACCTGTGCACTGACCGGACGATCCTCTGCGAGCCATCTTCATTACACGAAGAATTATAAATATTTCCACCCCCTTATTCCACGTTTCCCTCTTTTACCAGTAACTTATCAATTCTTTCTCTGATTAATGAATTTGATTTCCATTTCTCTTGCAAAGGCTAACTATTATCGTTACTTAAGTTGTAGTCAGATGCGTATAAACTATAGGTTGCCCAAAAATGCGATAATGAGTTATAAGTAGATCAAATCACCACTAGAGCCAGGAAAGATGCATGATTAATACGCTCGTAAGTTAGCAAGACGAATATGTGAGCTTGAGAACCTAGGACTCGAGAGCCTGGGGAGCATTCTGAGGAGTAATTGGTACTGCACCAGTTATATAGAAGTGTAACAGAGTAAAACACTTGGAGAAGTGACATTTAGGAAAAGAAATATCGGGTACGGCCTTTCTGCCCTACATTCCCAGAATGATGGACAGAATCAGCCGTATATTCCACAGACACGGCGTAAAGACTGTTTATTAACCGATGAAGAAGATCAAATAGTGTCTCAGATCGCCAAAGGGGCTCAGTACCATTGTCGAGAATTCACCGCATACCATTCACATGCAGAAAAGTTTACGTTGGAATGACTCGACACTGCAGATTGCGGCAGGTTGCGAAATCGGCCGCAGCAGAGCACGTACTGTATAAGGCCAACCACACAGTAAAATTCGCCGACACGGAATTTCTGGCAACAGAAAAGGACTATCACACCCGCTTGTTCAGAGAAGCTGTAGAAATACACAAACCTGAGAATAGCTTGAAGATGAAAGAAGGAAGCCTCAAAGGGAACGGATTCATGATTCCCGTGCTGTAGCGAATGACCGTCGCAGGTAGCAACAGGAGAAATGCTCCGGAAATGGCCACAGAAAAGCCCTTGGACGTTGGCACGCTAGGTGCATGTAATCTGCGGCAACTTCAACTGCAGTCCACTACCAGCAACGGAGAGTGAAGCTTTGACAATGCCAGCCAATCGTGCTGGAGAAACGACAGAAACATCATGGAACAAACGTTTGCCGAAGAACCCGAGACAAGAGCTAATAATCAGTTTGTCAACAGGTGTATTGTAAACTGAAATTTGCGCCTAGCGAAATTTGCGCCCAGAAAGGGTCGAGGAAGAGTCCAATAATCCACTCGCCCGATGTGTAGAAGAGCTGAGGAACGCTACCTAGAGGATTTCGAGCTCGCATTTTCAAGCCACACTATACAGTAGGTAGCGAACTTAGAAGGCCAGTGTTAAGAGTGCATCGACAACTGTCTACAAGAAATCGATACACACTGCACAACCGTAGAACGTATATCACATGTGTTTCAGATCGTAATCATTTGATGAAAACTTCTGAAACGGAACTTTCCACGATTGTACAAAAATCAGTTGACAGTTACAAGATTCCTGAAGACGGTATCCTTGCACAAATTTCAGAACGAGAAGATTTTTTGCGAAAATACTCCCAGTTTTATTTGGCCGCTAAGATTTTTCCCAACTGTGTGGGTTTCGATAATGTTATGTAAGACAATTCTTTTTTTAAGGTCAAATTAATTAAGAATAATCTTGCGCCCATTATGAATCAAGCAGTTGTACAAAAAAATGGGCCAGCTAAGGATATCGATATTGAAGACAGAATTTCAAAATCTGCAGCCGAAATAGAAGGAAGAAGATGTTAGCTACGTGCTAGTCACCTGTCACTAAAGGATCCTCGGTTACTTGATCTGTTTCCTCAATAAGCAATTAAACTGTGTGTTTTACTAATTCGGTTTCATCCATAAAAACAGTTTGCAAAGTAGTTAACTTTATATGAAGACAGAAACTGTTCTCGAAAGAACAGATATCATTGATGACCGTGAGGCTTCTCTAGAATTTTTTTTCTTTTTTTTGTCTTTTTATTTTTTTTTTCATTTTTTTTCATTTTTTTTTAATTTTTTGTTAACAGTAAGGAACTGAAAACTAGTAAGTGCACTCTTTGCGTCGAGTTGGGGATGCACATAACTAGAACCATGCTAATAGTTGTAGAAAAAGGCATAAAGAAAGAGAGCAAAGTGCAGGGCGAAGGAAACCATGAAACAAAACTGAAGGGTGGAATCCATACCACCATTAACCAGTGCTACATCTTGCACCAGATGGGAAAACTAAAACTGCGAAGACCTTTTCGCACCGGGGACAAAAAGAGGAAATTGGGCCAATACTGCTACAGAGTGTGAGGGTTCACAACGAAACTCTCCATCTGCTGTATCATCCAGGTATGACTTCTCGTAATGATGAAAGTAGATCCCACGTTGTACCGTGTAGTGTTCTATCATCGTATGTAATTTTAGCTTCTCTTACCCGTGATGTTCCAGCTACGTGGAGGGTCGTGGAACGCACTCCACAAAAAATTGGAAAAATATTGGCGATACTTAGGGTTACGGAGGATCTTGCAATGTCGTTCCTGCAAATAGTTCCAAAAGTCTAAAGTGTCCTTAGTGCCGTCTTGAAACAAATAATGCACTGCATGTCCACGAAGCCACGTCATTGCATTAGTTTTAGTGCGTGGGTAATACGTTTCATCCGGGAATAAGATAGTCTTGGGGTCGATATGATTCGGCGTTACCCGAAGGAAGTATGCTGACATTTGCCTCACTAAGTGCCACACTGCCGTAGATTCGCCACAGCTAAGACGGTGTTCATCGTCGTCTTGAACGCCACAGCTCGTGCACGTGGATGAGTCTACCATGTGGATCGCATGTAGCCTTGATCTGGTCACCTGCTTACCGTTGACAGTGATATACCACATCGCCGTGACGTCAGTGTCCAGTGTTACGTGGTGAATTGTCCTCCACACTACTCGCCAGTTGACGTTCGGGTGCTTCCTCTCCACGACGTTATCGGGTCGTCCACGTTGCAGGACCCTATAAACTGTCTTTGCCGTCGCCATTTGAGTCGCTGGTAAGGCAAGTCGAACGTAACTGAGTTCGAGGTAAAAGACACCGATGTAGAAGAGCGAGGAGGGGACGTGGTGTATCGGCACAGGCGGCAACAGGGAGGGCGGTGCTAGTTCTTCTATTAACAAACTGGTCAGACTGTCCGGACGGCGGTGCCATAGTTTGACTAATGTGCTCACAAATAGGGCGACCGCTCTGTCATAAACGTGATAAAGGCCAAGCCCTCCCCGATCCGGGGGAAGGGTGAGAGTCTCATATTTGATCTTGAAAAGCATTCCTGAACTCACGAAGGACCCAAAAGCCGCAAGTATACGGCGAGCTAACATCACCGGTATAGGTAATATCTGGGCGATGTGCGGAATGCGTGACGCTAAATGTGTGTTAACATACTGGGTCCGTTGGACGATGTCCAGGGCTCGTAGGCGGTTGTTGGCAATTCCAGTCCGAACATTCCGTAAAAGCCGTCGAAAGTTGTGAGCAGCGGTCCGTCGTATATCGTCTGTAAAGTCAATGCCGAGACATTTCAAACTATCTCTGAGCTGTAAGGGGGTGACACTGTTCTCAGACAATCCGACCCCGATGTTCATCGCCACCGATTTTGTGACGTTGATACGACTACCAGTGGCCATGCCATATTTCGTTATCCAATTTAGTGCGCTAGCGGTGTCGTCACCGTGGCGGATGACAATCACCAGGTCGTCAGCGTACGCTTTACACCGGAAAGAGTGGCCTCGTAACGTCATACCCGTTAGTCGTTGGCGCAGGCCGCAGAGGAGAGGTTCCATGGCCACAGCGTAAAGTAAAGTGGACAGAGGGCACCCTTGGCGTATCGATCGAGAAATGGTGAGGGGCTGCGAAGGTCGGCCGTTGACGATCACCTTGGACGTCGCGCCACGGAGTAGTCGCATGACGACTGTGACGAATGGCTGTGGGTACCGCATATGTTGGAGGACCGCTTCCAAATAGTTGTGGTCCACTAGGTCGAAAGCTTGACTAAAATCGATTGCCGCCAGTGCACCCTTCAGACGACATGCCCTCGCCAGTGAGATCAAGTCACGATATTCACTGAGTGCTGTTTGAATATTATTGTCGCCTCCTAATGACGTTTGATCGGGTGAGATAACATTTCGTAGGGTCAGGCGTATCCGTGCCGCCAACAGTCGAGAAAAGATCTTAAAGTCGCAGTTCAATAGCGTCAACGGGCGGTAGTCCTGCAGTCGTGAGCCACCGGACGGTTTGTGAATAGGAATAATCATCCCTTCCACAAGGGCCGCAGGGAGCGGCACGTCCGGGGATAGGAGTTCGCGACAGATGTCCGTCCATCGGGAGGCTAATAAATATTGAAAAGTCCGGTAAAATTCCAAGGGGAGGCCATCAGGACCCGGAGACTTGTTGACAGCACCTTTTCTAATGGCGTCGATCACTTCTTCTTCTGTAATTTCTTCCATCAAGGCCGCTTCCATTGCCGGGGTGACGGTGCCGTAAATCGTCTGAGAGACGTCCTCCAGTGCTGTCGGATCAGGGGTCTGAGCGGAATAGAGTTGGGAATAATGATTGTAGAACGCTGTGTTTATGTCTTGTTGCGTGGTGAGGCGATGACCGTCCTCCGTGTCGATGAAGCGTATCAGCGCTCGTTGGCGTCGTTTACGTTCACGAAGGACGTGGAACATTGACGGGCGTTCGCTCGGTATCCGATCCTGCGTCCTCGAGCGGATGACTACCCCCTCTAGGTGGCGTCGCATATGAGCGAGGATCTGAGCCTTAGCACGGTGGACCGCCGTTTGTCGTTCCGGAGACGGCGCCATAGCATCGCAGTCGCGCAGGACCCGGAAGTAAAAGTCGAGTGTATGTCTTCGCCAAGTAGCGTGGTCACGACCGTAGGTTATCAACGTTCGCCTCAGTGCCGGTTTGGCGCAGTCCAACCACCAGCGGATCGTCGTGGGATATGCACGGAGGCGACTTTCACACGAATGCCACGTATCCTCAACGGCTTGGCGGCAATCCGGGTACGACAGGTGAGCGATGTTTAATTTCCACGGGCTGCGGCTTCTCCACACTTGTTGCCGCCGCAGGGTGACGGCACAAATGTAAGCTGAGTGGTCCGAGAATGCTGCAGGCCACAGTTCCGCATCCTGTGTTCCAGCGGCGAGAGAGCGTGAGACATAAATCCGATCGATACGACTGGAAGAGTGACTTGTGAAGTGCGTGAATCCCGGTCGGTGGCCGTGAAGATGTTCCCAAGTGTCCACCATCTGCAGGTCTCGAATTAGCGTCCCGAGTTCCGGGCACGGATTATGTCGTGGGAGTTGATCTCTGGGCGCCAGCACGCAATTGAAGTCACCTCCAAACACCAGATGGTCGTGGCGGCCTTGGAAGAGCGGGGCGACGTCTTCCGCAAAGAATCGTGAACGTTCGCGACGTTTGTCCGTCCCGGAAGGTGCGTAGATATTGATAAGGCGGACCCCCAGTACTGTGAGTGCCATTCCTCTTGCCCCAGGCAGAAACAGGATATCGTCCGCCACTATCCCTTCCCGAAGAAGTACAGCGACACCGCTGCCTGTTGGGGAAGCTGGAGAGACGCAAGCATCGTAACCGTACATGCCTGGGAAGTCGTCGACGTACACTTCCTGGAGAAGGGCTATGTCGATGGAAGCAGAGTTCAACATATCCTGAAGCAAGGATAACTTAGCGCGCGTTCGTATAGTGTTGATGTTTATAGTTGCAACGCGATAAGTTTGAGGTCTATCCACAGCATCCGTGTTGGCCATCAATACCCTGGTAAGGCTGTCTCGTCACTGTAACTGACGGCGGGAAAGGATCAACACTGGTGGGGTAAATTTTCCCCCGTGTCGTCCGACACGATGGGCAAGGAGTGTTCCTCACAGTCGTCCGCCCAGTCGCCATGAAACACCATCGGCTGCTGGTGGCTGTTAGTGGCTGCTGCGGCACTCGGCGCTGACTCCATCGGCTCTGCTGGCTGGGAAGCGGCAGCGGTTGTCTGCTTGTGATCCTGCTGTGCTGTGGGGTCTGAAGTGCTGAAGCCGTCACCACGGCGATCTGTTGAGTTTGAAGTTACAGCGGCCTCTGTACCGCCGGTACCGTCGTCGGAAGTTCCACAGTCCATGTCAGACGATCGCTGCAAACACTCGTCCGATGGAGCACGCCGCCGTCTCTTGTGTTTTCGCGGGGAACGCTGTTTACGGACATGTGTTTCAGTATCTGAATGTGGGTGGATTTCGTCAGCTGCTCCGGTGTCTGGAAGAAAAGCCGCTGTCGGCACAACCCGTGGGTCAATGTCCATCCTGGCATCCACGCCTTCTTGCAAGGTCGGTCGGTGATTATCTTCAGGTGGGGGCGCCGTTGTAGAGGCCGGATCCTGTGCTGCAGAAGCCATTTTGGTCTCTCCATCGGGGGCGGCTATCGGACTACTGTCGTCAGCATCGGAAAAGGTTGCTGCCCGTGTAACTTCGGCGTAATTGAGAGGAAGGGTCGTCACCGTAGAAGGAGTCATAGATTCACCTGCCGGGATTTGAGTAAGCCGTCGTCGGAGACAATCCGACCGGACATGCCCTACTTGGCCACAACCAGAGCAAGTGCGTGGCTGACCGTCATACATAATGATCGCCCTACATCCGCCGATGACAAGATATGACGGAACATGTTTGGTCAGTTCAATTTTAATCTGTCGTACCCCGTTAAGAACGGGGTACGTTGTAAAGGTGGTCCATTTTTCGGCCATATGGCTGATCACTTTGCCGTAGGGCTGGAAAGCCGCGGTGACTACGTCCGGTGGTACTTCGAAAGGGAGTTCGAAGACGCGTATCGTACGGAGGCCAAGCCCCGCGTGATCGATAGAGACCGCCCCAATATGGCCATCAGAATGTTTGAATTTAAGATCGTTCGCATGTGCGCTCACGATTCTGTTGCACACCTCGTCACTTACTAGCTTGACGTAGACAACACTGCTCGTGATAGAGAGATGGATACCAATTATGTCTCGCGGGTCAATTTTAACGTCGTCACGTAGAAAACGTTCCACTTCAAAAGCTCGCGGTCGTGCATGATCGGTTTGAAAACTGATCTTGATGGTGGTTTGTCTGTATGAATGTGCCATGTTGCGTCGGTAGTGATGGACTCTAAACTAGCCGCGACGAAGTAGTAAACAACTACGGGCACTCGCGACCGCGCGGACGGGACGTAAACAAGACGTCCTCGCCGCAGCGCTGCGGAAAGCAGACTGTTATCAAGCACCACACAAGGTTTGAACTCACATCCCTTCGCATAGCAGCCCAACACCTTAACAGTTACGCTAACGCACCTCGTCTATGAAATTTGCGCCCAGAAAGGGTCGAGGAAGAGTCCGATAATCCACTCGCCCGATGTGTAGAAGAGCTGAGGAACGCTACCTAGAGGATTTCGAGCTCGCATTTTCAAGCCACACTATACAGTAGGTAGCGAACTTAGAAGGCCAGTGTTAAGAGTGCATCGACAACTGTCTACAAGAAATCGATACACACTGCACAACCGTAGAACGTATATCACATGTGTTTCAGATCGTAATCATTTGATGAAAACTTCTGAAACGGAACTTTCCACGATTGTACAAAAATCAGTTGACAGTTACAAGATTCCTGAAGACGGTATCCTTGCACAAATTTCAGAACGAGAAGATTTTTTGCGAAAATACTCCCAGTTTTATTTGGCCGCTAAGATTTTTCCCAACTGTGTGGGTTTCGATAATGTTATGTAAGACAATTCTTTTTTTAAGGTCAAATTAATTAAGAATAATCTTGCGCCCATTATGAATCAAGCAGTTGTACAAAAAAATGGGCCAGCTAAGGATATCGATATTGAAGACAGAATTTCAAAATCTGCAGCCGAAATAGAAGGAAGAAGATGTTAGCTACGTGCTAGTCACCTGTCACTAAAGGATCCTCGGTTACTTGATCTGTTTCCTCAATAAGCAATTAAACTGTGTGTTTTACTAATTCGGTTTCATCCATAAAAACAGTTTGCAAAGTAGTTAACTTTATATGAAGACAGAAACTGTTCTCGAAAGAACAGATATCATTGATGACCGTGAGGCTTCTCTAGAATAAATGATAATTAATTGAAACCCTCAGCATCCGACAGGTGTTGTTGATATACCTCGATGGGGACAGCTGAAAATGTGGGCCCCGGCCGCGACTCGAACCCTGGATCTCCTGCTTACATGGCAGATGCTCTATCCATCTGAGCTACCGAGAACACAGATGAATAGCGCCACTGCAGGGACTCATCCCTTACACGCTTCCTGTGAGACCCACAATCCCATCTGTCCACAATCTACATACGTAACGTACTTAATAGATATTTGCCCATCCACTCATTATTCGCACACACTAAGGTGACGATTCCCGTAAGAATGCCCACAGACCAAACGCAACGAACATTACGGAACAAAACAAAACAAAACAAAAAAAGAAATGTGGATAGAACGTCTGACAGGTAAGCAGGAGATCCCGGGTTCGAGTCCCAGTCGGGGCACACATTTTCAGTTGTCCTCATCGAGGTATATCAACAACACCTGTAGGCAGCTGAGGGTTTCAAGTAATTATCACTTAACATTATTCCCTGGTTACTTAATCACGCATATGAAAAAACACTTATACTTAAAGTTCTATTTTATGCTTTTATGAGGCTGGCAGTTTGGGGGGAGTGGGGTGACAAATCTGTACCGGGTAGCTAACTACCTAGCTACACCACTGCTACACTCTGAACCAGAGTAAAATATTGGATGAGTAGGTAATCAAATAAGGAATTCTTCGTGCAGTTCTGTACAAGTTCGACATTGACAACAGGATATATTCAAAGGGTTCAAATGGCTCTAAGCACTATGGAACTTAACATCTGAGGTCATTAGTCCCCTAGACTTAGAACTACTTAAACCTAACTAAACTAAGGACATCACACACATCCATGCCCAACGCAGGATTGGAACCTGCGACCATAGCAGCCTTGTGGTTCCGGACTGAAGAACAGGATTGCCAACACATTCAATAACAATTAAATAGCTCATGAGTCTCATTTTTACGTCATCAAAGTATGAGTACCTGACTTAGAAACTTTATAAACTGAATGACAAGAGCACTCACAGAAACAAAGTTTACATTCCTCTCAAATGTTTAATTTTAGCTAAGAATATCTTCATTCATCGTCGTAACATCCTAGCGAAACAAATTTTGCTTTTTGTGTTTTACATGACACCGACAGTTTCTATCGTTAAGTCTTAGCTTTCGCTCAGATTTATGGTTGTATGTGGGAGAGGAAGCAACCATGGCCTCCTTAGGGAACCATCCCTCCATTTGCCTGGAATGATCTGAGAATGCACGAAAAACCAAATTCGGTATGGCCAGTATTAGAATTGAGTCCATGTTTTTAAAAGTAATCAGAAGTCCATCACAATTTACGCAGACTTTGGACTGGCTAAATGGTAACAATAAATTATTATCATTTAAGCGTGTTTAAAATCAGCTTTTAAGCATTATCAATATATCTTTTATATTTTTTATTCAGAAGTTGCTATTTACAGTTTTTACATTTTTCTTTCTATATACGCCATCTGATAAATGTAGTCAAGTTTTTGTAGGAAGGACACAGCTTTCACGCAAGCCCTGATCTCACCATCCTCTTCGTACTTTGTCATTATTTTTTTCCAACCATTCATCCCGCTTCATGTATGGTTTTTTTTTTCGTTTACCTTCCGCGCTCAGCTCTGCCCTTATTAGCAAGCACGCTGAAAATTTTCTACTTCTCTTTTCATACGCCTAATTGAGTCCTGATTTTAGGGTTTGATTAGCAAACACGGTATTAATTTTGTGGTGCCAGCCTTCTACAGCATTAGATTTTTTTCATTTTCTTACCATCTATTTACAAAGTAGGGAAAAAACAGAAAGCCAGGGGACATCGGGTGCCTGTGGATGTATCTCGAGCCAGCCATCACATACATCTTCAGGCCCTAGAGACAACAGCGTTGCAAACATGCAAAATTGTTGTCTCACTTCTTCATTTTCTTTGCATTCATGAGTAAGTCCTTCATGTTTCACTTTTTTTTCCAGAGACTTTTTCATGTAGGAATAACATTTATGCATTTCGGCTGTCGACAGCACAATTTAAATTGCAGAAACTGCTGATTCGAAATCTACTGTCACGTTCGAAGTTTCCATTCTGAAATATGTTCTTTAGAAAAAGACAGATATATGTCTCTTTTTTCCTTTTGTTTGGCAGTAATGCAAAGGAAACTGAATAGATGTATGTCTCGTTATTTTTACTCCCAAAGTCGGCAGGGATGGAGTATGTTTGCGAGAACTGTTTGCTATATCAAGTGAAGGTACCATCCCTAAAGAGGTCTTGTTTACTTCTTAGAACCTCTCTCCTTTCTCTTCCGCTACAAACTATTATCGTTTCTCCTAATTTATCGTCGCTTAACAGAAAACTGCTGCCATCATTCATAACAAGCAAATCTGCTTTGAGTTCAATTTCTTCTCTTGTGTGCAGATCTCTGTCATTTCCTTGTCATTTTGCACGCTGGTAGTATAAATTTCTGTTCCTTGCTTACTACACGCATGTCAGTGACAAAATGATGTCCTCAATTATACAGGCAACCCAGCTCCTATGAATATATTTTGGAAATAGAAGTCCCTTCCTCTCGTGGCCTTTTCTTTGCCTGCTTCACAGCCTTCCAACCTAGCGCCATCCGTAGATCCAAATTGCTGCTCGAGTAAAGACGCATTGGTTTGCGTCCTGTCTTGAACAGCGCCGTGCCACGAGCATCTTCTTTCGTTCTCTTCACTACGTAAGAATGACCGTTCGTAGTAGGAACATGGCCTACCGTGAACAGTCGTTGAAACTCCCATATGAGAATTATTGCGACAGAAATACACAAGTCGCACGATGTCAGCTGTACCACAGCTAGAGTGGTACTGTTTGTTCGTACAGTTGGCTAAAGTGGTAGAGGAGGTCTATTGGGAGGCAGTTTGGCCAGGTCTCTCGAGCAGATAGTTGGAGCAATTACGACAGTTCGGGCTCAGGTAGGCTGTGACACAAAGGGAGCAGGTATTGGGCGCAGGTTTGACAGATTTCTGGTTGGACACAAATTTCCCTGGACGCAGTTTTTATTGATTCTTATCAACTTCTGACCACGAAAGCCTTAATAATTTTGTAGTTCATTCTGTCATTACAGCCTACATTTTAAAATATAATATGGAAACAAAATAAATATTCTCCGTCTCTCATTACATCTCTGTTTTTGAACATATGACGTCAAGTGCCAAGCGTAATTAAATTTGGTGTTCGCACCATGATATACACTCCTGGAAATGGAAAAAAGAACACATTGACACCGGTGTGTCAGACCCACCATACTTGCTCCGGACACTGCGAGAGGGCTGTACAAGCAATGATCACACGCACGGCACAGCGGACACACCAGGAACCGCGGTGTTGGCCGTCGAATGGCGCTAGCTGCGCAGCATTTGTGCACCGCCGCCGTCAGTGTCAGCCAGTTTGCCGTGGCATACGGAGCTCCATCGCAGTCTTTAACACTGGTAGCATGCCGCGAAAGCGTGGACGTGAACCGTATGTGCAGTTGACGGACTTTGAGCGAGGGCGTATAGTGGGCATGCGGGAGGCCGGGTGGACGTACCGCCGAATTGCTCAACACGTGGGGCGTGAGGTCTCCACAGTACATCGATGTTGTCGCCAGTGGTCGGCGGAAGGTGCACGTGCCCGTCGACCTGGGACCGGACCGCAGCGACGCACGGATGCACGCCAAGACCGTAGGATCCTACGCAGTGCCGTAGGGGACCGCACCGCCACTTCCCAGCAAATTAGGGACACTGTTGCTCCTGGGGTATCGGCGAGGACCATTCGCAACCGTCTCCATGAAGCTGGGCTAAGGTCCCGCACACCGTTAGGCCGTCTTCCGCTCACGCCCCAACATCGTGCAGCCCGCCTCCAGTGGTGTCGCGACAGGCGTGAATGGAGGGACGAATGGAGACGTGTCGTCTTCAGCGATGAGAGTCGCTTCTGCCTTGGTGCCAATGATGGTCGTATGCGTGTTTTGCGCCGTGCAGGTGAGCGCCACAATCAGGACTGCATACGACCGAGGCACACAGGGCCAACACCCGGTATCATGGTGTGGGGAGCGATCTCCTACACTGGCCGTACACCACTGGTGATCGTCGAGGGGACACTGAATAGTGCACGGTACATCCAAACCGTCATCGAACCCATCGTTCTACCATTCCTAGACCGGCAAGGGAACTTGCTGTTCCACCAGGACAATGCACGTCCGCATGTATCCCGTGCCACCCAACGTGCTCTAGAAGGTGTAAGTCAACTACCCTGGCCAGCAAGATCTCCGGATCTGTCCCCCATTGAGCATGTTTGGGACTGGATGAAGCGTCGACTCACGCGGTCTGCACGTCCAACACGAACGCTGGTCCAACTGAGGCGCCAGGTGGAAATGGCATGGGAAGCCGTTCCACAGGACTACATGGGAGAATAGCAGCCTGCATTGCTGCGAAAGGTGGATATACACTGTACTAGTGCCGACATTGTGCATGCTCTGTTGCCTGTGTCTATGTGCCTGTGGTTCTGTCAGTGTGATCATGTGATGTATCTGACCCCAGGAATGTGTCAATAAAGTTTCCCCTTCCTGGGACAATGAAATCACGGTGTTCTTATTTCAATTTCCAGGAGTGTATGTCGCGTCGTATTTCAGTTTATATTCCAAGCAGCGTTTGATGGTAGCTAAATTGCTTCGTTGTTTTAATCAGATGTGTCGCTGATGTTCCCTGCAAGTCTCCTTGGCTGTTCTAGTAGTTTTCTCCAAGTAAGACACAAAACATTAGCGTGAACTATGGTACATACCCGGCTTTCGGAGAACTAGGTGGTATTTAACGATACAAATAAGGCCTTTTTGTTGATGGGAGTGAAGGGCACTGGATGCCATGTTTCCTTAGGAGTCCGCCGATCATTCCGGATATTGGGTCAGTATAATGTAAATCAGTGAAACCTGCCTTCTTCACTGGAGGGCCCCGCGAGCACGCAGAACTGCCGCGACACGACGTGGCATGGACTCGACTAGTGTCTGAGGTAGTGTTGGAGGGAAGTGACACCATGAATCCTGCAGGGCTGTCCAAAAATCAGTAAGAGTACGAGGAGATGGAGAACCCTTCTGAACAACACGTTGCAAGGCATCCCAAATATGCCCAATAATCTTCATGTCTGGGGAGCTTGGTGGCAAGCGGAAGTGTTTAAACTTAGAAGAGTGTTCCTGGAGCCACTCTGTAGCAGTTCTGGACCTGCCGCATTGTCCTGCTGAAATTGATCAAGTCTGTCGGAATGCTCAATGGACATCAGTGGATGCACGTGATCAGACAGGATGCTTACGTACGTGTCACCTGTCAGAGTCGTATCTAGACGTATCGGGGGATCGGGGGTCCCATATCACTCCAACTGCACAGGCTCTACACCACTGTAGAGCCTACACCAGTTTGAATAGTCCCCTGTTGACTTGCTCTCGCCTTAACCATGTCCCCAGCACATGTGAAGCTAAACACCAATTGCTGCTGCAGCCAGAACAGTAGCCTGTGTTAACATCAAGCCACAACCAGTCTCGGCTGTCACTCCACACTGCTGCCTTGCCGCATTGCCATGCTTCCTGATTTATCTCCAGGCAGTATCTCCCACGCTAGAAGAGTTTGCTTTCGCTGACCGATTCCAGTTACTTTCCACTACATTGCAGCTGCCTGTAGCCAGTGTCGATAGTGGTCTCGTCCTCCATCTACGTGGAAACTTGCTGACACTAGCAACTACCTGGACCAAGCATACCAATACAAAAACGAGCTCGGCTGGCACGCCATACATGGACCGGCGTTGCACCGTCAACTTAAATGCTGCTGACTGCGGCTCCAGACACTGGCACCAAGGTACAAATGGTTCAAATGGCTCTGAGTACTATGGGACTGAACATCTGAGGTCATCAGTCCCCTAGAACTTCTTTTTTAAAAAAATTCTTTTTTTAACGAACAATAATAATTATACAGCATAACCCACTTCCTTATATGATTAGTGGGTCTTAATTTCGTAAGTTTCTTAGATATCAGTTGCAGCCAATTACAATTTAATTGATTGTGAGCTACAGCTATAGTCTAATTACAATGGGCAGCTAAATTGTTACAGGTATTAGTATTTAATATCTAAGATCTTAACTTACTGCCTGCAGCGTCACAATTGTGTCAGAGATATATATAAACCTATTTTATTGCCTTGCCCATCGAGCTAATCCCGATGGGCGTGCCCCTGACAATGGGCAGGCCAAGATGTTATTCGCTGCAGGTTCCTAATACTAATTTCCTAATCTAATTCCTACTAACTAGTTCTAATGTAAGTCAATTCCGGTGCTTTGTCTAGTCGGTGATATTGTTCCCCACTCCCCCTAGTGGCGGATTCCAGACTACTTAGGTCGTCCAGACTACTTAGGTCGGCCTATCCACGCGCAGGCGGTATAGGAGTAGGGCGCGTGTTTGGTATGTAGTATACTTCCAGTTTTACTTTAATTTATGTTAATTTATTTCCCTCAGGTATTCCTTTAGCACTTTTCGTGATACCTCATCTGCTAGTTTATTAAGAGTTTGAAAAGCGTCTTTTGTCTTATTAGGTGGTATGTGTCATGGTCAGGTAATTGGTCACGTAGTGTGGAAGCAACATCATTGAAGAGGGGGCACTCGTAAATCACATGATCGGGAGTACCCTCCAGTTCACCACATTCACACGCGGGTGTGGCCCTTTTCCCGAACCAACATAAGTATGTCG
Source organism: Schistocerca nitens (assembly GCF_023898315.1). Taxonomy (NCBI): domain Eukaryota; kingdom Metazoa; phylum Arthropoda; class Insecta; order Orthoptera; family Acrididae; genus Schistocerca; species Schistocerca nitens. Next base: position 1,186,377,601 of record NC_064614.1, on the reverse strand, counting down.
GGTAAGGCCTATGTCCAGTGAGAAAATGGATTAGTCCTCTGGTGGGTTCAAAGTATTTCATTTTTAATCGTTCCGTAATGTTTGGAATAAGTTCATATGTCCTACGCCCTGTTTCATCCGTCTCCCATAGTTCTTGCCATAGTTGTTCACCCCTTTGCCGAATCTCACCCTTGTCCCTAGCCCCAGTGCCTAAAATCTCTTCTATCTTCATAACATTTCCTTTCTTAACCCCGAGCCGTAACCCACTATTGATGTTAATATGCTATTATGGTATAGTTTTATGAGATGAGGGGGGAGATGAAATCATTTGTGTCCGATGGATATGAGATTGTTTAATGTTTGAAGGGCTTTCTGAGTTACGGCTTCAATGTGTTTCCCGAAGTTCCACTTCTCATCAATGATGATTCCCAGGTGTCGTGTGTCACATCGCCGAAGAACCGGCAAGCGCTCGTTTCGTACAGTCGGGTTTCTGATTAAGTGTCCCTTTAATAACAGGTGGGTAGACTTGCTTGGTGATATTGTCATTTTAGTGTTTTGGCACCGTAGCTGTAGTTTGCTTAGGGCAGTTTGTATTTTGGGTTCTATGTCTTCGCGGCTACGGCCGCCGACCAACAGGAGGAGGTCATCTGCATAGGCTATCACCTCTCGCACTTCTTCACTTCGTTATAAGGTGTCTAATAATGGCTCCATGTGGATGTTCAAACACAGGGGCCCTAACACGGAACCCTGGGGACAACTGTTAGTTATAGATTTTTCCAATTCTCCCGCTAGTGGATGATAGCCAGACCTCCCGCTCCTCGCAAAATGCTCCTCAGACAGCCATATAGCGGCCCTGAACACTCCTTCCCCCCCGCAAGCAGGAGAAGAGCGAAGGCCACCACAGGTTGTCGAAGGCGCCACTGATGTCAACCATGATGCCCACCACGTACTTGTGCGGGGTAGAGCCACAGACTTCAGCCGCCAGGGCGACTGCATCAGATGCTGATCGCCCAGGCCTGAAGCCGAACTGCATGTCGCTCGTCCCACACAGCACTCGGTGTGCGGCCAGTCTGTCAGCTAGTAGCTTTTCTAGTATTTTCCCGAGGATATTGAGCAAGCAAATTGGTCTATAAGATTTCGTGTTTGTTGGGTCTTTATCTGGTCCTCTTCGGATAATAACAACGTTCGCTGTCTTCCATACCTTTGGAAATTTTCGTTGTCTAAGACACTCATTGTACAGGTGAGTGAGCGGTGCAGTTAGCTGGGGAGCTAGAAACTGCACCATCTCAGCTACAATGCCGTCTGGCCCGGGAGCTTTACCCCTCTTAAGTGACTTTACGTGGGCAGCCACCTCTTCCTCTGGGAAAGGGTAAACTGGCGTGTTGTTATTGTATTTATTAATGCTATCAAGTCTTAGTTGTTGCTGTTGTTCAGGTTCCCCATCCGCGCTATCATCAGGCAGCAGAGACCGGAGGAGGACCTCGGCAGTCTCCTGCCAGGATTCCGACATCCTGTACCCGTGCCTGAACCTTTCCTAGCAACGTCGGCTGTACAACTGGGGCGAGTGATAGTAAGTCTCGATAGACCTGCCGTGTGGCGGCGCTCGGTTTGCAATTACTGACAGTGGCGACACGCGGGTCCGTCGTATACTAGCGGACCGCGGCCGATTTAAAAGCTACCACCTAGCAAGTGTGGTGTCTGGCAGTGACACCACACCTTCTGACAAACCGGCGCATATCCTAGAGTTCAGGCGACCATGGTGATGGAGAGGCTGCCATGGCCTTCCTCCTGGTCGGTATGGCAGCTTTCACCGCGATAGTTATTGCGCTCACCAGTTCCTCTGCTCTGTCATTTATGTCTATGTCCAGGTCTGTGTCACCTTCTACAAGGCAGGAATGACGCACTCCCTCGCTAGGCGTTCCCAATCAGCCCTTTTATAATTGAATTACGTTTCCCACCCCATGGCCCAGAGGGACACTCTGTCTCCTATGATGAATGTAATTAAACTGTGGTCGCTGGTGGTGGCGTTTTCTTCAACTTTCCATTGTTGTATTGTGTTGATAGCGTTAGAAGAGGCTAAGGTTACGTCGATGTTTGTGCTTGGTCCTCCTACCCCAGCATAGGTTGGAGGGTTGCCAGGCTTGTTAGCCACCACTATATGTGAGGCCATGATGAAGTCTTCGACTTTCTCTCCGTTTGTGTCCCTTGTGCCGCTGCACCACAGGGGAAGATTTTGCATTAATATCCGCAGTAATTATCATTCTCCGTCCTTACTATGCCGTAGTTACTGTGGCTAGATGGTCAAGATGGCCTTCAATGTTGTCGGCGTACTGGACGTACATGTTGACTAGTATTATTGCTCCGCCGGGAGATAACAGCTCCACGACATTGCAATGACTGTTAGTGTATTGCGATAATGTCATTGCTCTCATGGCTTTATTTGTAATTATTAACGCCGCTTTCGGATTTTCTCCTTGGCTGATAACCTGCCAGGTCGCGTCTACAAATGCTATTTTTCCAGCTTGGGAGTATGGCTCTTGTAGACAGAGCACATCCAGCCTCCTCTCCTCCACTTCCTTGCGCAGCTCCTGCATCACAAGTCGACTGTTATGTGTGTTGAGTTGGCCGATGATAATTTTGGTCATTTAAGGAAAATAAGTGTGTATGTGGTCGTTTGGCCATGTCTTGCTCCAGTCAAACACTGCCTTCGAGTTTGGCGTGGGCAATGGCCCATGCAGCCAGCTCGTTTTTGATGATGGACCATGCCACCTGACTGATCTTTCCATTTTTAATGTTCTGCTCCAGGAGCAGCGTAACTCGTGCATGTCTCTGAGTTACAGTTTCATCTTCTGCCAGTCCCATCTCGTCCTGAGGAGAGGGATCAAGCATCGTAGCACTGGTTTCTATTGTAGCCATATTTAGTTAATGAGTGAAAAAAGGTGGGAGCCCGTCTCTTACCCCAGACCGGCTCCTCTGGCATGGGGGGAAGGGGGGGGGGACAAGAAGGCAGCTCAGCCACTGGCCTCGCCCCAAGGCCAAGGGGCCAAGGGCATTCTCGTTCAGCGCGCTGTTGCCAGCGCACTGGTCCCCATCGGTGGCTCCGTCATCGACGATTTCACCCGACACTCCTCGGCAAGTGCACCCCGCACTCCAGAGAGGTGGATGCACCTCTCACCCTTCGCCGCTTACTAGCCCGAGTTTCCACCTCTCAGCCAAGGACCCACTCCTACACAGGTGATGGGCCGGTCACCCAGTCGTTCAGCGGTCTGGACCCATCTAACCTGGCTCAGGCGATGTCACCACCACCCGGTTATCCAGGGGCGCGGCGAAGCACTCTTGCCGACTCGCACCATGATCCCACGCCGACAAACGAGGACGCCGGCTTGCAGAGCACATGCTGGTCTGTGCCCTGCGAACAGGGCAGAGAACTTAGAACTACTTAAACGTAACTAACCTAAGGACATCACACACATCCATGCCCGAGGCAGGATTCGAACCTGCGACCGTAACAGTCACGCGGTTCCGGACTTGGCCACCACGGCCGGCGGCACCAACGAGTTGTACCACTACAGATAAGTCAGCAGAATGAAAACTGCTCTGACTGGGCTCCGCTTCTCCCCTCTCTGTGGCACTGTGTTTTTGCCAAACTCATGGGAACGCACGGCCTCTGCCATAACCAGAATATAAATTGCTAATTTGTGGTATTATTGTATCAACAAAAATGAGTGTTTACAGGCGACAGAAGTTAGCATTTGACGGCTTTACACAGACAGTCATAACAAGGAAAATCCACTTCACTGTGGAGAAGTAGTTTCTGTTGACGACTGGAACATTTTTCGATGTGAGGCAAACAACCCTTTGGTGTGCTATTCTGATATTGGGCTTCAGATACATAATGTTCAACAAAAACCTGTGCTGATCGAAAATAAACATATATAAGTGAAAAACATGAGTTCTTGCAGGAAATAAGACACTAGCGATACACTGGATCGACTTTTCTGCACTGAATGCGCTGGTGTAAGCTGCCGCCAGCACACTGGGCGGCAACGAGATTGCGAGAAGATCGATAGAGGCTAAAGACAGACTCACAAGAAACGCGCCGCCAACGCCCTCTCGGCCACCAGTATTTAGATCGCCGCCACGGACTGGAGGGCCGAGCCAGTCAGTCATCAAGTGAGTGAATGAGTCGAGTCATCAGTTGCAGCCCAGTCACTTGCAGTCGCAGACAGAGTCTTGGTCTCAGGCAGCACATAACAACCAGAGTATAGCGGACATGTACTTCACCAGCAGTGAGGCTAACGTGGACTATTATGGGGAGCTTGTACTACAGCATCTAGACTATCATATTAGAACAAATAAGCCCTCGGTCACAAATATTAAGTCAAAATTGACCAGGTTTCGACGCTACTATGAGCGTCGTCTTCAGAATTAGACTAACTGTTCTAAAACGTATTAGGTATATAATACATTAATAAAATTAAAGTTTGTACTGACTGGAAGAAGATGCAGTACTTACAAGTCACATATTAAAAAAGATCTAAGCCGGAAAGGCGACGTCAGGAATAGTTTTGAGATGGCTAGCCCCTAAGGGCTGCTCGAGCAGCTACTCATGACGCCTTTCCGGCTTAGATCTTTTTTAATATGTGACTTGTAAGTACTGCATCTTTTTCCACTCAGTACAAACTTTAATTTTATTAATGTATTATATACCTAATATGTTTTAGAACAGTTAGCCTAACTCTGAAGACGACGCTCATAGTAGCGTCGAAACCTGGTCAATTTTGACTTAATATTTGTGACCGAGGGCTTATTTGTTCTAATATAATTCCGATAGGGTCACTGAACCTTAGCAGCTATGTTCAAAATCTAGACTATCTTAAGTAACTTCTTGTTCTCGTGACTGAAGAACCCTGTTAGTACATGCGTGCAGTTTGTGTTATAGAAGAGGAAACCAGCCACCGAACATCATGCTCTCCTTGCTTCCCATCGTACAAGCCTAGAGAGACAACGAGACAACCCAAAACTAATGAAAGCTGGTGTGGTGCGAATGAGCCGTGGTGCGCCTTTTCTGGCACCCCAATTCTTTGGCACGTGACTATCGACTACCCGGCTGTACTACGATCTTTGCCCCTGTTGTGATCTGGCGGCTGTTTTGGCGGTCAGAGAGTTGGGGCCGGACTCGCCACGAGGCGGAAGAACGTGCTCCCGGGGACGAAGGAGGGAAACACACGGGCACGGTCACCAGCGGCGCGGCCAGTCTACGTTGCAAGATGGGCGCCAGTTTATGGGGGACCTGCCTGATGTGTTTGTTCGTTGCCGTAATGTACGTGTTGCTGAAGCAAGAGCAGCCGGCAAGGTATGTGACCACATGGAGACCAGCAGTCACTGCCTCCTTTAAAATATAAGTGTTCCCAAAAGATGTAGTAACTGTAAAGTATTCAAAATAGTAGGTCATAGTCTAGTTGTAATTTTCTGCATGCCACGGTTACACAATTGGCAGCTACATCGCAGACCTATGCAACGAAATCAAAGTGTACAACCCAGTATCCTTGTGAAGCTGTGCATCTGATAACGTGATATTATCTTGAAATTATTTTCATTTCATCTTTGTACGCATTGTCGGCCTTAATGGTTCAAATGGCTCTGAGCACTATGGGACTTAACATCTGAGGTCATCAGTCTCCTAGAACTTATAACTACTTAAACCTAACTAACCTAAGGACATCACACACATCCATGCCCGAGGCAGGACTCGAACCTGCGACCGCAGCAGTCGCGCGGTTCTGGACTGAAGCGCCTAGAAGCGCTCGGCCACCGTGGCCGTTTAGGCCTTAATCATATGTGTAAATTTTGTTTGACAAACTATGAAATTGTAAAGGTCCGATACTATATTTTCAGCATTGGATTTGTGTACAGTCCTTAGTTTAAATGTTTTACATCATTGATATTGCTGTAAAACTTGTCACTTCTATTGAAAGCATTTATTGGTTCTTCATTTATATTGTTGTTTATTGATCTCTTAACTGATATTAATTGATGTTTGCTTCGTGTTTGCCGTGTTTTCTGCGGTCTGTTTGTGTTCCAGTTTTCTGCGAGTTGGGGTGTGAGCGGCGCCACGTTCTGCTTCGGTGCACAGAAGGTGTGACGTGTCGTCTAATGGTAAGTGACTCCCGGTTGGGCCCCGGCGTTTAGATGTTGTTTTGGACGCCTGGTCTGCTGCTTCCGGCATTTTAAGTTAAGTCACCTTTTGCCCAGTGGAGCCTGGCGTCACTGCCCGTTTGATAGTTACTGACCCTATTTTATGTATATGTAAGAAAAGGGCTTTTTTAATTTGTTAGGGAATCTATTGTATTAATTAACTTGTCGTGCTCCTTGTGTTATTTGGGTTCGTAACGAACTGGTGTGTGTGGTAACTCACTTCCATATTGCCTTAAAAAAAAGTGAACTACCTGTGCCACCTTTAAAATCACCTTCAGATTATAATGTGTCTCTTAAGTACTGAAATCTCCGTTGCTCATCTTTTAAGTAAGTTGTTGTAACTGTATATGTTGATATCGTCTTAAAAATGGCTACGTGTTTATCGCCTCTAATCTGTTTTATAAAAGTTTGTTTTGAATAAATTGTTAATAATTGATTTGCTAGTTGTTGTGTTAAGAAGTGACATAATAGGGGCCTTGTCCTTCCATGCCAAGTGTACCCCACATGCCGACTTCCTAAGTCACACAAATTATTCCAGAAAATTTCGATGACAGGAACAAAAAGAAAAAAATTCCACTTGCATCAGAAAATGTTTACACTAATTACAGAGGAAGTGTTCAAACGTGAAATGGATGGAAAGGAAGAAGTCAACATCATCCGCTTCTGGAAAAAAGAATTACAATGTGCCACACTTGGAACAGAGGTGGATTCGTGCAAAATGTTGGCTTATATTTTTCTAGGCAGAAAGGAGGCGCAAATTACTATTGTGAGATGAAGAGTGGACACTATAAGATGTGATTTGGGAGAATTCTTGAAATATTTCCACACAGATCTGTGATTGTTACCATATAATGTAATGATAAAAATCAGTATCACGGAATCTATCTACGAAATGAAGAATTCCGTTACTGAATGGATGGAATGCAGTAACATAGAACTTCCGTCTAAAGTCATGACAAATGAGTAATTTACTAAAGCAGGACTACTAAATACACAATACTGCATATCAGAATTCGTTATGGAAAGTGTATTGCTGTCAGTGGACAAGAAAATTAAATATTATATTGCAGTGGCTGTGTAGGTTCTATATACTCTGCAATGTCTTTCAGACATCGACGCAGACATCTATTGCAGAGCTCATCGCACCAATAAAGGCACTGCAATAAAACATCTCGTGCCCATAAAGGAGGCCGCGATTTTAATATTAGTTCAAATGGCTCTGAGCACTATGGGACTAAACTTCTAAGGTCATCAGTCCCCTAGAACTACTTAAACCTAACTAACCTAAGGACATCACACACATCCATGCCCGAGGCAGGATTCGAACCTGCGACCGTAGCGGTCGCGCGGTTCCAGACTGTAGCGCCTTTAATCGCTTGGCCACCACGGCCGGCGCGATTTTAATACCATATGTCTCTGCCTGTACGGGATTTACAGTATCAGTGAGAGTATAGGATATAGACTAAACCGTTATGTAATATGGAAGTTTGATTCTGCCTGGCGAGATTGCTCGCATAGCCGAAGCGGTTAAGGCGACTGCTTGCAGAAAATGGGAAATTCGGTCCCTAGTCCTGGGCCGGCACAAATTTTCACAGTCACCAGTAAATAGTGCAGCTGGAGATTAATAAATATTCGCAACTGCGAATGGAATTCTAGTAAGGAAATTAAACTTCTGTGGTTGCGCTTGCCTTAGACCATTGGGAATTCAGCGCCACTGAATTTATTCAGATATTCGTCAGTAACAGAGTAACAAAGGAAAGTGAAAATTGTAGACAAATTATACTTTACAGTCGAATTACTCCCCCCCCCCCTTTCCGAAAAGTGTTCCCGAAAGTGTATGGAGGAATTCAGTGAGTCATGTACACAAACTTGAAAACATGTATGCACAAAAAGACAGCTGTCTTGATATAGAAACAGAAGCGTTACTGATCCCAGTAGTTGTCTGAAATAGCAGCAATCAAATCTCAACCAGAAGCAAAATAGTTTAAGATAAGTATTATTTAATTCATCATTCTTTCCTGGAAAAGTTTTTCGAGCTAATCTATTTTTAAGTTACTGTTGAAGTGTACAATACGTTTCATTGTTCATTTATTGAGAGCTGCTTGTATATCGAGTACTGACTTACAGTTTCCCATTCTGCTGTTCTGTACTCTCAAAAACTGAACAGAGCAATGCTGTATTGGGATGTCAGTATAAAGGTGCGCTAATGAACAGGCACACATTATAACAGTAGCAATACGCTCCACCACAGCCTCACATAGAGTCCAACTACTAACACGACTGTTTTACAATCTCCTAACTGACAAACTCGGAGAATATTCATTAGTAGTGACATGCGATGTAACCGGCATAAGTTCTCGGCTGTAACAGCTACAGTAGTAAGGTAAATCGCACCGCCTTGCGCTTGACATTATAGCGATGAAACAACTAATCAGAAATTAACAAAAAATGCGCCTGCTACTAGAAATAGGTTGTATCTTTAAACTGTACAAACGAAAGTTTTTTCTCTTACTTTGAGCACTTCTCAAATTCAGCACTCGGCAAGAACTGCTCGAAATGTATGCTTTCTCTTAGTTATAATCGCTTATGTCGCCCCCTTTACAACTAAAAAGCAATATTCATACATCAAACAAAGTAGACATTTCCACAATTCCGGTAAGGTATACTGAATTGATATTTATTGTGCAATGAAAGCAGAAACTGAGTTCAAATTCAGGGGTCAGTCATTATGAAATAGGTAACCGATCTTGCATTAGATATTCTTTGCTCTTTCAGTCAGGTGTGTTATATTTTGTAATCTCCTCCGAAACCTCTCAAAGCTCTCTAAATGTGTTCTGCCCAGTATTAATTTAGCAGCTCAGCAGAAACCATCTTATTGCGGATGCCTCCTGGACTTGACGACAACGAATTTCATTTGAGCAATAAGTCTCACTTTTGTGGTGAGAGGTTTCAGGTACTGAACCTCTTGCAGATCTACTAGTACGATTCCCTTCTGTACAAACAAATTACTGCGACATATCATCAGGAACTTCGTATTTTTTTATAGTCTTGCTATATTCCGTCCCAGTATCAGCTTGATTCATTCGTCGTCCGAGTACTACGGGGCAAACTATGTCGGCCAACACTACAAGTCCTGGCTACGTTTGTGTATATAGTTGTCGATAACTAGAAAATTATCTCATAATATTCACTTCAAGCAGTAGGCCATTTTTCTTTTTTGTTTTGTTTTGCCTGTTACCGTACCCATCGCTTCCTCAATCTTCCTTGATTTCTTCTCCCAAAGGGCTTAAATCTTCCTATCTGGAGAGGTGATCTTTCTCTATTCGTTCAAGTTTCTTCCTCGTCAGGGGACACCAACTTAACGTACCACAGTCCGTGCGGGCGAGATGTTTTATGTGCTCCGGAACCAGAGGGCTATGCCGGCAGTATCTTAGCGCGAGAAGGATCACCCAAGCCGAGCAGGAGCTAGACTAAGTGTGTTCCACAGTGGCCTATTGGTCCCTTCCTTCAATCATATGCATGTCCTTTCAGTGTCCCTTTTCCTGTCATCTCCAGTAACAAGTAAAGGGTAGGGAGGACGTTCTGGCGCAGGGAAGCCAACCTCCCTTGGCCAATAAACTCTTAAAAGAAAATCAGATAGGTTGGAAGGCTGCAAAGCGGCAGCCCTATTGTTCAACTATACCTGTGGAGCCAACGTAAGGCGGCCAGGTGAATTTTCCCAATTACTACTAGTACGCAAAACTCGAAAATTTTATTCAAACTACAGCACGTTAAATATCGAGCGAATTTTACCATTATACTTCTTCTGTCATTTTCATTTCAGATTTGACTTTGACCAGTGTACTGTTCGTATATTTCACTTTATTTCGCCCTCGTATCGTTAAAGTATCTACATTTAGCCAACGCCCCCTTTTCAAATACCTATACATACACGACTACTTTAAAAGGATAACAAGAGCCTAATTTTGACAGTATTTGCGTTACCTTGTGTCATTGTGACCCAATTTATAGGTTGTGAATTAGTCTTCGTTTACTCCAACATTTTCCAGTTTGGTTTAGTGCTTCCATTTGATTTTTACGTAAAAATAGGGATGCTTAAATTGAAGCCGTTACTGCCAGTTCAGCAGTTGCCGAAACAAACACAACGTTATTTGTATAAGTAACGGCAACTTTGTGTATCACACGTGTATCAGTGAGAAACAATTCGCCATATAGATCATTCGAAGGGATGTAAAGACGGAATTCTCTTTGTTACTAAGATGAAGAATATCACTCAGGCATGGTAGCTTATCTAAAACGTACATCCAACGCAGCTTATAATCTAAGGTACACTTAGTCGTTTCTAGTGAAGGACCGTGCCTACAAGGTAACATATGTCTCAAGAAAAACGGCTGTATTATTTTGAAAAACCTACTCTCGGAGGCGAATCACCACGCAGGTAATATGCCCATGAAACTCCCATAGCATGTGGTAGCATACTGATTACATCAGGGCCCCCCCCTCCCACTGACGCATGATGTGGCTATTGTTAACGACCGTATAACCGTTGCAGCCCGTGCTTCGTAGAATCATAACTATAGTTGAAATTTCCTGGTCTAGACTGAATATTCTAGAAGTCTGAATCGTTTAATTTGCTCATTCACATTGGTCCCGAGAAATTTCATTCGTTTTATAAAGATTATGATATACTCTCTCGTATTCACCAACTACATTTGACGATCAGATATATTAAGAGTTAACTGGTTAGTTTCTCGAAACTACCATTAATCATCCCCGTAAGGCTAATCTGTTGAGTGTGTGTTGCCATTTGACACCTCGTGTGCTTGTAAATCAGGCATCGCTTCCGACAGGCGGCGGACATTCTGACGTCACCGCTTTCACTTTCGATATTCAATAACACTCGCACGACAGTCAGCGCAAGGTTTAATGTTACAACACAGTTTCAGCATCAGGTGACAGCTACTTTGCACTGTCTTTTTTTTTCTTTTTTTCTCTTCAGAACTCTTTAGACCTATCTACTTCTCGAGTTACATTAGTTATTTTGGAATCGTAAGATTCTGATGAACTTAAAGATCCGTATCTCTCGGCCGGCCGGGATGGCCGAGCGGTTCTAGGAGCTACAGTCTGGAACCGCGCGACCACTACGGTCGCAGGTTCGAATCCTGCCTCGGGCATGGACGTGTCTGATGTCCTTAGGTTAGTTCGGTTTAAGTAGTTCTAAGTTCTAGGGGACTGATGACCTCAGCAGTTAAGTGCTCAGAGCCATTTGAACCATATCTCTCGGTGCAAAAGAGGGGAGTGCAGTTACAGGTCTGTAAGACGGATCAATTGTGACACCGTGTTATCAGCATACCGTAAAGGATTAAAGTGTCTAGCAGTGAAACTTAGAATGTTAGGTGTTAACAAAAAACCCAGCATGAAAGCGTGTGAACTTTCATGTAGTTGGTGACATTCGATATCGTAAAAAGATTTCGCAGAAAGTCACAAAAATTCAGAAATGGACTTTGCTTAACGCATGAGGAACACGTATATAGAACTAAGGTTATGGGCCTCTACATGAGACAGCACTAAAAGTTGAAGCGTCTGTCGACAACCGTGTATGTTTTATACGATATACAGTGTACAGGCAACAAGACTAATTCAACTTAAATGACAATCAAGAAATTATATTCCGAAGAAATGTGACCAACACTATTATGATACACAAATGGGCTTGTGAAATGAGTTTCATACACCATATGATCAAAAGTATCCGGACACTCCCAAAAACATACGTTTTTCATATCAGGTGCATTGTGCTGCCACCTACCGCCATGTACTCCATATCAGCGACCTCAGTAGTCACTAGACATCGTGAGAGAGCAGAATGGGGCGCCCTGCGGAACTCATGGAATTCGAACGTAGTCAGGTGATTATGTGTCGCTTGTGTCATACGTCTGTACGCGAAATTTCCACATTCCTAAACTTCCCTGGGTCCTCTGTTTCCGATGTGATAGTGAAGTGGAAACGTGAAGGGACACGTACAGCACAAAAGCCTTCAGGCCGATCTCGTTGTTGACGACAGAGATCGCCGACAGTTGAAAAGATTCGTAATATATAATAAGCAGACATTTATCCAGACCATCACACAGGAATTCCAAACTGCATCAGGATCCACTGCAAGTATTATGACAGTTAAGCGGGAGGTGAGGAAACTTGGATTTCGCGCTCGAGCGGCAGCTCATTAGCCACACATCACACCGGTAAATTCCAAACGACGTCTCGCTTGGTGTAAGGAGCGTAAATATTGAACGACTGAACAGTGGAAAAACGTTGTGTGGAATGACGAATCACGGTACACAATGTGTCGATCCAATATAAGGGTGTGGGTATGGCGAATGCCCGGTGAACGTCATCTGCTACTTTGTGTAGTTCCAACAGTAAAATTCGGATACTGTGGTGTTATGGTGTAGTCGTGTTTTTCATGGAGGGTGCTTGCACTTCTTGTTTTGCGTGGCACTACCACAGCAATGGCCTACATTAATGTTTTAAGCACCTTCTTGCTTCCCACTGTTGAAGAGCTTTTCGGGTATGAAGATTACATCTTTCAACACGATCGAGCACTGTTCATAATGCACGGCCTGTGGAGGAGTGATTACACGACAATGGACTGGCCTGCACAGAGTCCTGACCTGAATCCTATAGCACACCTTTGGAATGTTTAGGAACGCCGACTTCGTGCCAGGCCTCACCGACCGACATCGATACCTCTCCTCAGTGCAGCACACCGTGAAGAACGGGCTGCCATTCCCCAAGAAACCTTCCAGCACCTGTTTGAACGTTTGTCCGCGAGACTGGAAGCTGTGATCAAGGCTAAGATTGGGCCAACACCATATTGAATTCCAGCATTTCCGATGGAGGGCGCCACGAACTGGTAAGTCATTTGCAGCCAGGTGTCCGGATACTTTTGATGACATAGTTTATGTTCATGAAGACACGCCAAACATGGGGCCAGCTATTCCGAGATGCAGAAGGCTGTAAAAAATGGACACAGACTGTTTAGAGGATTTTGTGATGGGTCACGAACTACCACCTACGAAAAAGAGAGTGTTGATGATGATGATGCTCGTGAGAAATTGAAGAACAGGTTCTTTATTTCGTTTTTTCATTGGCGTCAACATCCATACTGCGCACTGACTAACATTGAACCACGGTAACCATTGACCAGCCCGACCGTGTTGATGTATTGAAAACCTTATTACCTAGTAGTAACTTACTTATTTGAAACACAAAACCACTTTTTAGACAAACGTCGTATTTAGGGTTTATAGTGTCAGTCGTTTCCCGTAATGAATTATTTGAAACAAGAGGGAGAAATTATGAAAGTAATTATAGTAGTTTGTTAATTTCGTGCCTCTTCAGCATACCATTCAGTTCCCTACTTTTTTTCACTCTGCAGCGGAGTGTGCGCATATGGCAGATTAAAACTGTGTGCCGGACCGAGACTCGAACTCGGGACCTTTGCCTTTCGCGGGCAAGTGCTCTACCAACTGAGCTACCCAAGCACGACTCACGCCCCGTGCTCACAGCTTTACTTCTGCGAGTACCTCGTCTCGTACCTTCCAAACTTTACAGAAGCTCTTCTGCGAACCTTGCACAACTAGCACTCTACTTTTATACACTCCTGGAAATGGAAAAAAGAACACATTGACACCGGTGTGTCAGACCCACCATACTTGCTCCGGACACTGCGAGAGGGCTGTACAAGCAATGATCACACGCACGGCGCAGCGGACACACCAGGAACCGCGGTGTTGGCCGTCGAATGGCGCTAGCTGCGCAGCATTTGTGCACCGCCGCCGTCAGTGTCAGCCAGTTTGCCGTGGCATACGGAGCTCCATCGCAGTCTTTAACACTGGTAGCATGCCGCGACAGCGTGGACGTGAACCGTATGTGCAGTTGACGGACTTTGAGCGAGGGCGTATAGTGGGCATGCGGGAGGCCGGGTGGACGTACCGCCGAATTGCTCAACACGTGGGGCGTGAGGTCTCCACAGTACATCGATGGTGTCGCCAGTGGTCGGCGGAAGGTGCACGTGCCCGTCGACCTGGGACCGGACCGCAGCGACGCACGGATGCACGCCAAGACCGTAGGATCCTACGCAGTGCCGTAGGGGACCGCACCGCCACTTCCCAGCAAATTAGGGACACTGTTGCTCCTGGGGTATCGGCGAGGACCATTCGCAACCGTCTCCATGAAGCTGGGCTACGGTCCCGCACACCGTTAGGCCGTCTTCCGCTCACGCCCCAACATCGTGCAGCCCGCCTCCAGTGGTGTCGCGACGGGCGTTAATGGAGGGACGAATGGAGACGTGTCGTCTTCAGCGATGAGAGTCGCTTCTGCCTTGGTGCCAATGATGGTCATATGCGTGTTTGGCGCCGTGCAGGTGAGCGCCACAATCAGGACTGCATACGACCGAGGCACACAGGGCCAACACCCGGCATCATGGTGTGGGGAGCGATCTCCTACACTGGCCGTACACCACTGGTGATCGTCGAGGGGACACTGAATAGTGCACGGTACATCCAAACCGTCATCGAACCTATCGTTCTACCATTCCTAGACCGGCAAGGGAACTTGCTGTTCCAACAGGACAATGCACGTCCGCATGTATCCCGTGCCACCCAACGTGCTCTAGAAGGTGTAAGTCAACTACCCTGGCCAGCAAGATCTCCGGATCTGTCCCCCATTGAGCATGTTTGGGACTGGATGAAGCGTCGTCTCACGCGGTCTGCACGTCCAGCACGAACGCTGGTCCAACTGAGGCGCCAGGTGGAAATGGCATGGCAAGCCGTTCCACAGGACTACATCCAGCATCTCTACGATCGTCTCCATGGGAGAATAGCAGCCTGCATTGCTGCGAAAGGTGGATATACACTGTACTAGTGCCGACATTGTGCATGCTCTGTTGCCTGTGTCTATGTGTCTGTGGTTCTGTCAGTGTGATCATGTGATGTATCTGACCCCAGGAATGTGTCAATAAAGTTTCCCCTTCCTGGGACAATGAATTCACGGTGTTCTTATTTCAATTTCCAGGAGTGTATTTACCATTTTCTAAATTTTTCTGTTACTTGTTGTTTGTTGTGAATTTCAGTTTTTTCATTGAACTAACATCGACTGATTCACCTAGTCAACTATCTCCATCACTAATATTCCTTATCCTCTTTTTATCCTCTTCTTAAAAATTATGCAATTTACTATTTACTGATTTCATGCATTTTAATTTCAAGAAGTAATTACGGATGTATCTTAAACAAAGAGGGATAAAAGATATCCCAGCAGCCTCATCTCCACGTGGTGCTGCACGGGCAATGGTGCCCGCAGCCTCAGCTGCGTGGCGAAACTTCGTCGCGTGGTGGGGAGTCGTGAGTTCGGCTAAGTGGACTCAGTGGAGCTCTACGACCCTAAATGCAGTTTTATGGGGATCGTTCCACTTTACAGCACTCTTTACGCGTGCTTCTACATATTTTATGTATGTGACTTCTTCCATTGATTTGGAATCGTGCAACCATAGAATAATGAGTCCTTTTGCCTATGAATGACATATCAACATATTTAGCATTGTAAATAAGTGAGGTATGCTTAAATCCTCATCCCCCTGCTCCCCTCCTACTGGACCTGGAGGATCAATCGGTGCCAACCTACCGCCGCGTCATCCCTTGCCAATGACATCACTGGACACATTCTCGGTCCCTGGTTCGAAATCCGACACTGCTTAAATTTTGATTAATAATCAGCATTGGCGTCCGGAGACATCTGGCACAAAAAGTCATCCTAATTCTGCCAACGTCCTTCTCAAAGAGAGCGGAAACCGGACAGGGGTTAAGGGCAATCTCTTGTCCTAGCGGTGGGAAACTGCCGCTAAAGGCGGAAGAATCAGCAATGACCAACGCCACGAGAATGCAGAATGCTATGGAAATCACTGTATTAAAGACACGTAACGTGTATCCACAGGACATGTGGTCTTTAATTGAAAAAGTATCACGATGATCTCTCCATTGGCAAAAGATTCTGGAATAGTCCCCAATTCGGAACTCGGGGAGGGGACTGTCAACTGGAAAGTGATTATGAGGAACGACAGGATAGCATTCTACGAGTCGGGGCGTGGAATATCAGAAGTTTAAAGTGGTAGGAAAGGTAGAAAATCTGAAAAGGGAAATGCAATATCTGAATCTAGATGTAGTAGGGGTCACTGAAGTGAAATGGAAAGAAGACAAGGATTTCTGGTCAGATGAGCATAGGGTAATAACAAAAGCAGCAGAAAATGGTTTAATGGGAGTAGGATTTGTTACGAGCAGGAAGGCAGAGCACAAAGTATATTACTGTGAACGATTCAGTAGCAGGGTTGTTCTTATCAGAATCGACAGCAAACCAAAGTCGACAACGATAGTTCATGTATACATGCTGACATGCTGAAGATGAGGAGATGGAGAAAGTGTATGAGGATACAGAAAGGGTAATACAGAACGTAACGGGAGATGAAAATCTAATAGTCATGGGAGACTGGAAGCAGTTGTACGAGTGGAGCAAAAGCAAAAGTTACAGGACAATATTGGCACGGGATAAGGAATGAGGGAGGAGAAAGACTAATTGAGTGAAGTAATAAATTTCAGCTAGTAATACTCTGCTCATGAATCACAAGAGGAGGAGATATACTAGGAAAAGGGCGAGTGATACGGGAAGATTTCAATTAGATTAGATAATGGTCAGGCAGAGATTCCGAAATCCGATACTGGCTTGTAAGGCGTACCCACGAGCAGATGTAGACTCAGATCACAGTATAGTGGTGATGAAGAGTAGGCTGAAGTTTAAGTGATTAATCGGGAAGAATCAATATGCAAAGAAATGGAATACAGAAGAACTAAGGAATGACGAGATACGCCTGAAGTTCTCTAAGGCTATAGATCCTGCGAGAAGGAATAGCTCTGTCGGCAGTTGAAGAGCGATGGACATCTTTAAAACGAGCAATCATAAAAGTTGGAAAGAAAAGCATTGGTACAAAGAAGGTAACTTAGAAGAAACCGTGGGTAACAGAAGAAATGGATGAAAGAGGGAAGTACAAAATTGTTCAGGGAAATCCTGGAATATACAAATACAAGTTGCTGAGGAATAAAATAAATAGGAAGTGCAGGTAAGCTAAGACGACATGGCTGCATGAAAAATGTGAAGAAATCCAAAAAGAAATGATTGTCGGAAGGACTGACTCAGCATATAGGAATGTTAAAAGAACCATCCGTGAAATTACAAGCAAGGGTGGTAAGATCAAGAGCGCAACGGGAATTCCACTGTCAAATGCAGAGGAGAGAGCGGATAGGTGGGAAGAGTACACTGAAGGACTCTATGAGGGGTAAGACTGTTCTGATGTGATGGAAAAAGAAACAGGAGTCGATTTAGAAGAGATGGGGGATCCAGAAAGAGAATCTGAAATTAATAGAGCTTTGGAGGACTTAAGATCAAATAAAGCAGAAGGGATTGATACCATTCCATTAAAAAATAATTGGGGGAAGTGGTAACAAAACGTCTATTGACGTTCGTATGTTGAATGTATGACTCTGGCGACATACCATCTGACTTTCGGGAAAATATCACCCACACAATTCAGGAGACTGAGAGAGCTGACAAATGTGACAATTATCGCACAATCAGCTTAACAGCTCATGCATCCAAGATGCTTACGAGAATAATATACAGAAGAATGGAAAAGAAAACTGAGTGTGTGTTAGATGACGATTAGTTTCCCTTTAGGAAAGGTAAATGCACCAGAGAGACAATTCCGACGTAGCGGTTGATAATGGAAGCAAGACCAAAGAAAAATCAAAATAAGTTCATGGGATTTGTTGACCCGGGGAAAGGGTTCGAAAATGTAAAATGGTGCAAGATATTTGAAATTCTGAGAAAAATAGGGGTAAGCTATAGGGAGGGACAGGTATTATACGGTTTGTGCAAGATCCGAGAGGGAATAATAACGAAGGACGACCAAGTACGAAGCGCTCAGATTAAAAAGTGTGTAAGATATGGACGTAGTCTTTCGCTACTGGTCAACCTGTACATCGAGAAAGCAATGATGGAAATGAAAGAAAAATTCTGCAGTGGCATCAAAATTCAATGTGGAAGGATTAGCTGCTGACGTTGCTATACTAAGTGAAGAAGAATTGCAGGATCTACTTAATAGAATGTACAGTCTGATGAGTACAGATTTTGGATTGAGAGTAAATCGAATTGAAGGATGTGCTCATTGCAACGAAGTATAATGAGTACAGAGTGTGGACTGAGATTAAATCGAAGAAAGACTGAAGTAATGAGAAACAGCAGAAGTACAGCGAGAAACTTGACATCAGAATTGATGATCAGGAAGTAGATGAAGTTAAGGAATTCTGCTACCTAGGCAGCAAATGACGGACCTAGCAAGGAGGACATCTAAAGCAGACTAGCACTGGCAAAAAGGGTATTCTTGGCCACGAGAAGTCTACTAGTCTCATCCATAGACTTTGATTTGAGGAAGAAATTTTTGAGAATGTACATCTGGAGCACAGGATTGTGTGGTTGTGTGACTGTTGGAAAACCAGAACAGAAGAGACTCGAAGCACGTGCGACGTGATGCTACAGACAAATGTTGAAAATTATGTGGACTGATAAAGTAAGGAATGAGCAGGTCCTGCGCAGAATCGGTAAGAAAAGGAGTGTGTGGAAAACACTGACAAGGAGGCGAGATAACATGATAGGGCATCTGTTAAGACATCAGGGAATAAGTTCCGTGGTACTAGAGGGAGCTAAAGAGGGCAAAAACTGTAGAGGAAGACAGACATTGTAATGCAACCAGCAAGTGATTGAGAACGTAAGTTGCAATTGCTACTCTGAGACGAAAGAAGAGGCTGATTTCCTGCCAGGAAGGTCGCAGTTCGTAGTAATAGACGGCAAATCATCGAGTAAAACTGAAGTGATATCAGGTGTTCCCCAGGGAAGCGTCCTGGGACCTCTGCTGTTCCTGATCTATATAAATGACCTGGGTGACAATCTGAGCAGTTCTCTTAGGTTGTTCGCAGATGATGCTGTAATTTACCGTCTAGTAAGGTCATCCGAAGACCAGTATCAGTTGCAAAGCGATTTAGAAAAGATTGCTGTATGGTGTGGCAGGTGGCAGTTGACGCTAAATAACGAAAAGTGTGAGGTGATCCACATGAGTTCCAAAATAAATCCGTTGGAATTCGATTACTCGATAAATAGTACAATTCTCAAGGCTGTCAATTCAACTAAGTACCTGGGTCTTAACATTACGAACAACTTCAGTTGGAAAGACCACATAGATAATATTGTGGGGAAGGCGAGCTAAAGGTTGCGTTTCATTGGCAGGACACTTAGAAGATGCAACAAGTGCACTAAAGAGACAGCTTACACTACACTCGTTCGTCCTCTGTTAGAATATTGCTGCGCGGTGTGGGATCCTTACCAGGTGGGATTGACGGAGGACATCGAAAGGGTGCAAAAAAAAGGGCAGCTCGTTTTGTATTATCACGTAGTAGGGGAGAGAGTGTGGAAGATATGATACGCGAATTGGGATGGAAGTCATTACAGCAAAGACGTTTTTCGTCGCGGCGAGATCTACTGTATTTACGAAATTTCAGTCACCAACTTTCTCTTCCGAATGCGAAAATATTTTGTTGAGCCCAACCTACATAGGTAGGAATGATCATCAAAATAAAATAAGAGAAATCAGAACTCGAACAGAAAGGTTTAGGTGTTCGTTTTTCCCGCGCGCTGTTCGGGAGTGGAATGGTAGAGAGATAGTAGGATTGTGGTTCGACGAACCCTCTGCCAAGCACTTAAATGTGAATTGCAAAGTAGTCATGTAGATGTAGATGTAGATGTAGATGTAGGAGAGAAATTCGTGGCTGGCCGCATCAAACCACTCAGAAGACTGATGACTCAAAAAACAGAAATACGTTTCACATAGCCAGCGAAATCTGATGGAGACCCATGAAGCGTGTACCAAATTCGCCATATGTGAGCCAAGGGTTTACTTCGAACCGAATTACTTGGGATTTACCCGAGAAGTTAAATATGAAGTGAGAAGGTCATTTCAAAAGTAGGGCACAATGATTTCTTAAACACCCAATTTTTTTCGTATCTGTAATACTTTACACTAGGTTGATATACACATTGTGTGTCCTTTATCCACATAATGTAGATTCCTCGTAACTGCCGTACACCACCCTGGAAGAAAGGTCTGCACTTCTGCACTCTAGCAGTCAGGATCAGAACGTTTCAGCCGCTGTTTAGCAGCATTCACAATGGACTCAACATCTTCAAGAAGCGAACTGAACCGAAACAGAGGAATTAATTGCCTCTTGTATCATGTGAGAAACGATCAGTATTCAGCGATACGTTGCAATTTTGAAACAGTTTGCCGCCACACAGCTGGAGCTGAAGGATCGACCAGGCACAGAGTAGTTCGTGCAATATGGGATCAGTCCAAACTACACCGAACAGGTGTTTTGTTTCCTTGATGAATATTTCGAGAATAGAGTCATTAGATTATGACAAATTTACTGGTGGAAGGATGGATTTGCCTCTATATTTTGCCGATCTAACTCCTGATCTAACTCCTTGTGACCACTTTTCGTGGGCCACATTGAAGACTACAATCAACCGGAACCATCTCACCATGATAGAAGAGCTTGAATTGGAGGTCTGTGTGGCATTTGAACTCATTTCCGTTGAGGCGCCACCTCCGAGCGCAAAGACTGCTTGCAGAGGACACCCTGCTAGTGTACGAGCTGCCAGCTTACAACGCCTTGTGTTATCAGCTTTTCGGACTATTTCTAAACTGCTGTATAAGTTCTGAAAAAAATTCTTACATCTTTGGCAATAGACGTACATTTTGTTGCACTCCTCTATCGAACTCAGTTTTCGAGATATTTAATTTTGAGATCAGAGACTCCTTCCTTTGACACTGCTTATGTAACACGTGGTTACATTTAAAGCGTAGCTGCTCAATGACGTCGAGTTTGGGCTGTAATTACCGTATGGCGTCGAAACTTAGTAGATACCCTAATGCGTTAATGTCGAACCAATTTACGCTGGAAAAAAATTTGTTCCAGTTTTGACCATCAGGTTAAAAAGCGGCGCTGTACAGCATCTCGTCGACGTCTCCGGTGCTCATGTTCAATAAACTGAGCAAGGGGTGGTAAATAGTGAAATCAGCAATATGCCTTTCTCACTTGTTTGGTCTTTTCTGCCCACGCCCGTTCCCAATCCATTGCATATGGAAAGCTATCTATACGTCTTTCTTGGATTCACAGCGCCAGAATTGGACCTGATGCGCACGTGGAAATCGATTGCGAGAGAGTCATTAAAATCCTATATAAAACAGCATTACTTAGATAATGAAGTGGCACTGTGACCAGAAACTCGTGGACGAGCATATCGGCTCATTCAGGCAGGAGTATAAACACAGAATGTGCCCTTCGACGAGCACGGAACATAGAGCAACACCGACTCTGTTGGTGATACTAGGCACACTAGCCCTATGAAAGAGAGGCGTGCGATATTGACACAAAAAGGTTGAATATGATAAGGCAAAGAAGATAATGGGCACACGGAACGCATCCAGAAAGGTATAACTTGACAGAGAAAAGAATGAAATCTCGGACAGGGCACAAACAGAGAAGAGAACCTACTACTTTCTTCCTAACGTAAATGAAAGATCAAGGGAGCAATACGCTATCTGTCAGGACATGGTCCATGATCCAGCTACCAGCAGAAAATACTTAAATCCACCACGGACGGGGATACCCGTGAATGCAAAGCAGACGGCATCAACGACCACATCGTCTGGTAGTCTGCCATTAGACATGAGTTAAGAGATCAGGGGAGAAAAAACGCATTTGGTAATACAACAGCCTATAGAATTTTAAGAAACGACGAGTTGTAGAACACGCTGCACTTAGTTACAGCCAAAATATCAGCTTACGGAGTTCAGTCTATACTTTGAATCTGTTTCCTTGCCATATTGTTAACAATGGAAATAAGGTCACCGGAAAAAACATTCACCTCGCTCAAAAGATCTCACAAATCAGATTGGAGCATTGTAGACTGGACAGAGCTGTGACTTCCGCGCTTATGTACCGATACTAAAGTGACGTCAGCGTGCCAGTGTGTAGCATGCATTCAGCACAGTTAACATGGACCGACAAGGAAATTTGGCAGAGCGGCAAAAAAGAGTATGGTTGGAGGTGCCCATTTGTTGGTGTATCAAAGCGTGTTGTTAAGCGCGTCTTCAAGAAATGGTGTGCCACTCCTTAGCAGCTAACACAGTATAAGGACTGTGGTCGTAAAAGGAGCCTAATGCACGGGGAGCAGGGACAGGTGCCATGCCTTCCCAATGACAATCTTTCAGTCTAGACAGGAATTGCTGTTCATGGAATGGATATTGAGCACAGCAGCACAGAACGCTGCACGCCTTCAGTGAGCCAAACAGCAAAAAAATTAACTGCAAGCATATACAGCTGTCCGACAAGTAGTGATTTACATTGAATGTATTCGCATTTGCGAAAAACGACATCCATCGGCCGTAGAATTAAATGACGAAAATCAAAATCCGTGCCGGACCGGGACTCGAACTCGGATTTCCTGCTTATCGTAGGCGGTCGCCTCACCATTTCGCTATCTGTGTACAACTCCCGGCCAGACCCAAACTTTAACATGCCGTCAACCGTGGTTCTGTGATATTTTAGGAATACTTTTCTACCATGAATTTGGCTCACTTATTCAGGTTTCCGTCCACTTGAGCCACAATCTCTATGTCAACCAAGTGTTGCCCTTTCTTACATATTGAGATCACAAAAGTTATGGCATGTGGTTCAAATGATTCAAATGGCTCTGAGCACTGTGGGACATAACATCTGAGGTCATCAGTGCCCTAGAACTTAGAACTACCTAAACTTAACTAACCTAAGGACATCACACACATCCATGGCCGAGGCAGGATTCGAACCTGTGACCTTAGCGTAGGGGATGTGGTATCAAAGTTCGATACCATACTTGTTAGAGTTGCAGATATCGACCGCGGTCCGTAATAAAAGTCGCTGGACCTGCGGCTTGTGACAAGTATCTAGCGAGCTCTCGTCCACTCCTGCTCGGGACGTCAACTAGGAACGTAGCATAGCCTTCAGCTGATAGGAAGCAACCAGTAACAAGGCGCTTAGTGAAGTATGGCATAAGTAATGCCTCTCCAGATATGTTTGTAATTATATGTATGCAGCATATGAAGAAGCCTGAACACAAGTTAAGTACAATATACATTATTTTTTACCAACGACTTCTAATTATTTCAGTCGTTGCAGATACAGACTAAGCAGCCAGCTCCTTACGGGCTTCACTTCCAAACCTGCAGTATATGTTTCTATTTAGCATTGGCCACTTATCATCATAACAAGTCACGACGAGAATCATAACATGGGATACCTCTTAACATCGTGTCGGACATCCTTCTGTCCAGTGTAGTGTAGTAACTCGTCGCGGCAACAGGTATGAAGAACATCCTCGACAGTCGTGGACTCAACGAGTCGTAGGAAGTCCCCTACAGAAATATTGAGCTACGCTGCCTCAATAGCCGCCCATATTTGCGAAAGTTATGCTGGTGCAGGGTTTTGTACTCGAACTGACCTCTGGATTATGTACCATGAGTGTTCGACGGTATTCATGTCGGATGATCTGGGTAGCCAAATCATCCGCTCAAACTGTCGACGATGTTCTTCAAACCTGTTGCGAACACTTTAGGCCCGGTGACGTGGCGCATTGTCACCCATAAAAATTCCATCAGTATTTGTGAACAGAAGTTACGTGAGTGGCTGTAAATTCTCTCACTTGGTCCCGTTCCATGTAAACACAACTCGCACCATTATGGAGCTACCACCAGCTAGCATAGTGCCTTATGGTAACTTGGGTCCTTGGCTTCGTGGTGTCTGCGCCACACTAGAATCCTACCATCAGTTCTTACCAACTCAAATCGAGACTCTTCTGACCAGCCTCGATTATCCAGTCGTCCAGGGTCCAACTGATACGGTCACGAGCCCAAGAGAGGCACTGTAGGCGATGCCTAGCTAAGGCCCTCGCGTAGCCCATCTGCTGCCATAGCCCATTAACGCCCAATTTCGCCGCACTGTCAGATTCCGCCGTTCGCCAGACGTCCCAGAAGGATTTCTGCAGTTATTTCACGCACTATTGCTTGTCTGTTATCACTGACAACTCAACGCGATCGCCGCTGCTGTCGGTCGTTAATTGAAGGCCATCGGGCCGCTGTGTTGTGCGTGTTGCGAGGTAATCCCTGAAATGTGGTATTTTCGGCACACTCTTGACACTGTGGATTTCGGAGTAATTTCCTAACGATTTCAAAAATGGAATGTCCCATGCCTCTCGCTCCAACTGCCATTCCCTCGTTCGCCCATAATCACGTCGGAAACCTTTTCACGTGAATCACCTGACTACAGATGACAGTTCCGCCAATGCACTGGCCTTTATATCTTGCGTGGTCTAGGGGTAGCGTATTTGATTCATAATTAAAACATCTTCGGTCCCGGGTTCGGTCCCCGCCACTGCCTAAATTTTGATAAATAATCGGCATTGGCGACCGAAGACTTCCGGCTTAAGAAGTCAGCCTCATTCTGCCTTGTCAAAGCGGACGGAGGAGCGGATAGAGCTTCAGGGCACTCTCTTGTCCTAGGGGTGGGACATTGCCCCTAAAGGCGGAAGAATCAGCAATCATCAACGATATGAGGATGCAGAAGGCAATGGAAATCACTGCATTAAAGACACGTAACGTGAATCCACAGGACATGTGGCCTGTAATTGAAGAAGTGTCATGATGATCTCTCCATTGGCAAAAGATTCCGGAATAGTCCCCCATTCGGATCTCCGGGAGGGGACTGCCAAGGGGGAGGTTACCATGAGAAAAAGATTGAATAATCAACGAAAGGATAACGTTCTACGAGTCGGGGCGTGGAATGTCAGAAGCTTGAACGTGGTAGAGAAACTAGAAAATCTGAAAAGGGAAATGCAAAGGCTCAATCTAGATATAGTAGGGGTCGGTGGAGTGAAGTGGAAGGAAGACAAGGATTTCTGGTCAGATGAGTATCGGGTAATATCAACAGCAGCAGAAAATGGTACAACAGGTGTAGGATTCGTTATGAATAGGAAGGTAGGGCAGAGGGTGTCGTTTCTGTGAACAGTTCAGTGACCGGGTTGTTCTAATCAGAATCGACAGCAGACCAACACCCTCAACGATAGTTCAGGTATACATGCCGACGTCGCAAGCTGCAGATGAACACATAGTGAAAGTGTATGAGGATATTGAAAGGGTAATGCAGTATGTAAAGGGGGACGAAAATCTAATAGTCATGGGCGACTGGAATGCAGTTGTAGGGGAAGGAGTAGAAGAAAAGGTTACAGGAGAATATGGGCTTGGGACAAGGAATGAAGGAGGAGAAAGACTAATTGAGTTCTGTAACAAGTTTCAGCTAGTAATAGCGAATACTCTGTTCAGGAATCACAAGAGGAGGAGGTATACTTGGAAAAGGCCGGGAGATACGGGAAGATTTCAATTAGATTACATCATGGTCAGACAGAGATTCCGAAATAAGATACTGGATTGTAAGGCGTACCCAGGAGCAGATATAGACTCAAATCAAATGGCTTTGAGCACTATGGGACTCAACTGCTGTCAGTCCCCTAGAACTTAGAACTACTTAAACCTAACTAACCTAAGGACATCACACACATCCATGCCCGAGGCAGGATTCGAACCTGCGACCGTAGCAGTCGTACGGTTCCGGACTGCGCGCCTAGAACCGCGAGACCACCGCGGCCGGCAGATATAGACTCAGATCACAATATAGTAGTGATGAAGAGTAGGCTGAAGTTCAAGACATTAGTCAGGAAGAATCAATACGCAAAGAAGTGAGTACGGAAGTACTAAGGAATGACGAGATACGTTTGAAGTTCTCTAACGCTATAGATACAGCTATAAGGAAAGCGCAGTAGGCAGTACAGTTGAAGAGGAATGGACGTCTCTAAAATGGGCCATCACAGAAGTTGGGAAGGAAAACATAGGTACAAAGAAGGTAGCTGCGAAGAAACCATGGGTAACAGAAGAAATATTTCAGTTGATTGATGAAAGGAGGAAGTACAAACATGTTCCGGGAAAATATGGAATACAGAAATACAAGTCACTGAGGAATGAAATAAATAGGAAGCGCAGGGAAGCTAAGACGAAATGGCTGCAGGAAAAATGTGAAGACATCGAAAAAGATATGATTGTCGGAAGGACAGACTCAGCATACAGGAAAGTCAAAACAACCTTTGGTGACATTAAAAGCAACGGTGGTAACATTAAGAGTGAACGGGAATTCCACTGTTAAATGCAGAGGAGAGAGCAGATAGGTGGAAAGAATACATTGAAAGCCTCTATGAGGGTGAAGATTTGTCTGATGTGATAGAAGAAGAAACAAGAGTCGATTTAGAAGAGATAGGGGATCCAGTATTACAATCGTAATTTAAAAGAGCTTTGGAGGACTTACAGTGAAATAAGGCAGACGGCATAGATAACATTCCATCAGAATTTATAAAATCATTGGGGGAAGTGGCAATAAAACGACTATTCACGTTGGTGTGTAGAATATATGAGTCTGGCGATATGCCATCTGACTTTCGGAAAAGCATCATCCACACAATTCCGAAGACGGCAAGAGCTGACAAGTGCGAGAATTCTCGCACAATCAGCTTAACAGCTCATGCATCGAAGCTGCTTACAAGAATAATAATGGAAAAGAAAATTGAGAATGCGCTAGGTGACGATCAGTTTGGCTTTAGGAAAAGTAAAGGGGCGAGAGAGGCAATTCTGACGTTACGACTAATAATGGAAGCAAGGCTAAAGAATAATCAAGACACTATCATAGGAGTGGTCGACCTGGAAAAAGCGTTCGACAATATAAAATGGTGCAAGCTGTTCGAGATTCTGAAAAAAGTAGGGGTAAGCTATAGGGTGAGACGGGTCATATACAATATGTACAACAACCAAGAGGGAATAATAAGAGTGGACGATCAAGAAGGAAGTGCTCGTATTAAGAAGGGTGTAAGACAAGGCTGTAGCCTTTCGCCCCTACTCTTCAATCTGTACATCGAGGAAGCAATGATGGAAATAGAAGAAAGGTTCAGGAGTGGAATTAAAATACAAGGTGAAAGGATATCAATGATACGATTCGCTGATGACATTGCTATCCTGAGTGAAAGTGAAGAAGAATTAAATGATCTGCTGAACGGAATGAACAGTCTAATGAGTACACAGTATGGTTTGAGAGTAAATCGGAGAAAGACGAAGGTAATTAGAAGTAGTAGAAATGAGAACAGCGAGAAACTTAACATCAGGATTGATGGTCACGAAGTCAATGAAGTTCAGGAATTCTGCTACCTAGGCAGTAAAATAACCAATGACGGACGGAGCAAGGAGGACATCAAAAGCAGACTCGCTATGGCAAAAAAGGCATTTCTGGCCAAGAGAAGTCTACTAATATCAAATACCGGCCTTAATTTGAGGAAGAAATTTCTGAGGATGTACGTCTGGAGTACAGCATTGTGTGGTAGTGTGGGAAAACCGGAACAGAAAAGAATCGAAGCATTTGAGATGTGGCGCTATAGACGAATGTGGAAAATTAGGTGGACTGATAATGTAAGGAATGAGGAGGTTCTACGCAGAATCGGAGAGGAAAGGAATATGTGGAAAACACTGATAAGGAGAAGGGACAGGATGATAGGACATCTACTAGGACATGAGGGAATGACTTCCATGGTACTAGAGGGAGCTGTAGAGGGCAAAAACTGTAGAGGAAGTCAGAGATTGGAATACGTCAAGCAAATAATTGAGGACGTAGGTTGTAAGTGCTACTCTGAGATGAAGAGGTTAGCACACGAAAGGGATTCGTGGCGGGCCGCATCAAACCAGTCAGTAGACTGATGACAAAAAAAAAAAAAAAAAAAAAAAAAAAAAAAAAAAAAAGGCAATACTACCACCACCACTGCATGTGCATTTCTCTATCCTATGACTTTCGTCACCACAGAGTGTACCCTCTAGAAATATGGCAAAGTACTCAATTTACGATGGTTTGAAGCTCCTCTTTTCGTTTGCGCGTTTGCGAGGTAAAAACTGGGTTGTTTTGGAAATCAGCCTTATGCAAACACAATTAGTTTATTTTTATATTCCCCCAGACATGTTTCGACACCAATGTGTCATCTTCTGTGGGTTAAATTTTTATTTTCTGTAAAGTACAATATCAGATTTGTAATAATTTAACTACTGTAGGCCTAATAAATACAATATTTGCAATTTGCCCTTTTGTTTGGACACTCACCTTAAAATTACATCGCTAGTTGAACTCTATTATTATACATCGATTTTAGTGCTCATTTCTTTTTTTTACAGCATGTAATCTGCAAACTAGCTATGAAGAAAATTATTGCGCATTTGTGGAGAGCTGTTTCGAGGTTAGAGGCTATGTACGTTTCTGAACTTACATTTTATGTCCTGTTTCGTGTCCCTGGTTGGCGTCTCAATCAGCTACTATTTAGTGAATTGCTTTCACTCAGTTCTTCATAAATTCTCGAAGAGAGCGGGAACCTCTAACCTCGAAACAGCTCTCCACAAATACGCAATAATTTTCTTCAGGGCTAGTTTGCAGATGACATGCTATAAATAAAATGACGAAAACGAGCACGCAAATCGATGTATAATAATACAGTTCAATTAGCGATGTAATTTTAAGGTGGGTGTCCAAAGAAAACGAAGCATATTGCAAATATTGTATTTCTTAGGCCTGCAGCAGTTAAATTATTACAATTTATTGGGATATTGTACTTCACAGAGAATAAAAGTTTAACCCACAGAATATAACACATTGGTGTCGAAACATGTCTGGAGAAGTATAAAAGTAAACTAATTGTATTTACATAAGGCTGATTTCCAAAACAACCCAATGGCAAAGTACGCTATGTTGAGCTATCATCTGAAGACGACCATAATTGCTAAGATAGTTTAAATGTATTTTTTTTTGTTTTCCTACAAAATCACAATTAAATTTTCAGATTAACGGTCGCAACCGCCCCATTCGAGGAGAATAATTTTACATTACTGACAATGCATGGACCATGTATGCGGCAACTGGACGTGGAGATTTACGTCAGAGACAGTCGAAACGAGTGATTAAAAACCATTCAACTGCCTAGGCCGCATAAAATTTTGACGTAAAGATGGACGTCTGAGGCAGTCGAAACGAGTAGTTAAAACCATTCAACTGCCTAGGCCGCATAAAATTTTGACGTAAAGATGGATGTCTGAGGCAGTCGAAACGAGTAGTTAAAACCATTCAACTGCATAGGCCGCATAAAATTTTGACATAAAGGTGGACGTCTGAGGCAGTCGAAACGAGTAGTTAAAAACCATTCAACTGCCTAGGCACCATAAAATTTTGGACGTAAAGATGGTCGTCTGAGGCCATCGAAACAAGTAGTTAAAAACCATTCAACTGCCAAAGGCGCATAAAATTTTTCTTTATTTAAAACAACCGGTTTCAAATTACTTTGCTGTCACCTTCAGGCCTTAAAAATGTTTTAGTTGTAAAACATGTTTATTTTACGCTGACCCTCTCGCACAGTATGTCAACTGGATAAAAGTCAGCACCGGTTGTCTTAAAAAAAGAAATGTTTTATTCGATCTTGGCTGTTGAATGGTTTTTAACAATTAAAACGGATCGTCCTTCAGTAATCCTAAAATGAGAAAATTCAATGAAACGAGTAGTCTGGAAACGTAACTGTGATTGTGTCGGAAAGATAAAAAGAAATTATTAACTAACGGTTGTACTAATTTCAGTAAAGGGTGTGAGTAAAGGTCTGCGTATTTAAGCTATAAATTTAATTCAGTCGTGTCTCATGGACTCCTGTTTAACTACTATTCTTCAGTCTGACATGCAGTTTCGAGAAATGTCTTCGTTAGCCACACACACTCAATATACAATGAATTTCTTGCAGTTCTTCGTCAATCGCTCCACATTCCCGAACGCTTTTTCACTCTGTTACATTGGACAGTAACGTTATAACTGGAACATGGGTCGTGGGTCACGTCGAGCGAGCTCATACGGTAAACGCTTCTGAAAGACAAAGTCCCATTTTGGAGTACCAATCGGCAGGTTTCATCTACAAGATGTTTTCGCTTCTTGTTTCTTTCTGCATTTCACTCAGTGAGCTCACTGTTGTTCATTACGCGTTCAGTATCTTAGCAGGAGAGTAATTTATTCATTAGACCAAATACATACTCCGACCGTTCGTCGGATTGTGGCACGTGGAGGCAAGGGCAGGGCTGCGACGACCAGAGTAGCGGGATAATTTGTCGGCACTTGCAGGACCCACACAGCTTCGTCATCATTCACAAACACAACACAGCTCTGTGAATATCTAGCTGAACCCAATCAGCTTAGCTAGCATTCGTAGAACCAACATAGCTTTGTCGTAATTGGCAGAACCCACACAGCTCTGCAAAATTCCCAGAACCAATAGAGCTTTGACGTAATTCGCAGAAGTGGAGCAGTTTTCTCAACATTCACTGAACGCACACTGCTTTCCCAGCATTCATAGGAGCCACAAGTGCGCGCGCACACACACACACACACACACACACACACACACACACACACACACACACACACATCTTTTGCTCTGATTCTCCCCTATTAAACACTACAATGTTAATTCCACATTCAAGTTATCTGCATTACTCATCAAAATGACATATTCGCTCTAATGTGCAACTTACTGATTAAAGAACACTTGATGATATCAGTGGTTGGGTCTTTGATCTAAAGCAAGATAGCAATTTAATGAAACCAAAATTATTTATAAAAATACATAAAGAGCTGTTCTCTAACATCACATCGCTAACTTATCGAGCAGATGCGCAAAACTATAGACCTATATCTCTGACGTCGATCTGTTGTAGAATTTTAGAACATGTTTTTTGCTCGAGTATCATGTCGTTTTTGGAAACCCAGAATCTACTATGTAGGAATCAACATGGATTCCGGAAACAGCGATCGTGTGAGACCCAACTCGCGTTATTTGTTCATGAGACCCAGAAAATATTAGATACAGGCTCCCAGGTAGATGCTATTTTTCTTGACTTCCGGAAGGCGTTCGATACAGTTCCGCACTGTCGCCTGATAAACAAAGTAAGAGCCTACGGAATATCAGACCAGCTGTGTGGCTGGATTGAAGAGTTTTTAGCAAACAGATCACAGCATGTTGTTATCAATGGAGAGACGTCTACAGACGTTAAAGTAACCTCTGGCGTGCCACAGGGGAGTGTTATGGGACCATTGCTTTTCACAATATATATAAATGACCTAGTAGATAGTGTCGGAAGTTCCATGCGGCTTTTCGCGGATGATGCTGTAGTATACACAGAAGTTGCAGCATTAGAAAATTGTAGCGAAATGCAGGAAGATCTGCAGCGAATAGGCACTTGGTGCAGGGAGTGGCAACTGTCCCTTAACATAGACAAATGTAATGTATTGCGAATACATAGAAAGAAGGATCCTTTATTGTATGATTATATGATAGCGGAACAAACACCGGTAGCAGTTAATTCTGTAAAATATCTGGGAGTATGCGTGCGGAATGATTTGAAGTGGAATGATCATATAAAATTAATTGTTGGTAAGGCGGGTACCAGGTTGAGATTCATTGGGAGAGTGCTTAGAAAATGTAGTCCATCAACAAAGGAGGTGGCTTACAAAACACTCGTTCGACGTATACTTGAGTATTGCTCATCAGTGTGGGATCCGTACCAGATCGGGTTGACGGAGGAGATAGAGAAGATCCAAAGAAGAGCGGCGCGTTTCGTCACAGGGTTATTTGGTAACCGTGATTGCGTTACGGAGATGTTTAATAAACTCAAGTGGCAGACTCTGCAAGAGAGGCGCTCTGCATCGCGGTGTAGCTTGCTCGCCTAGTTTCGAGAGGGTGCGTTTCTGGATGAGGTATCGAATATATTGCTTCCCCCTACTTATACCTTCCGAGGAGATCACGAATGTAAAATTAGAGAGATTAGAGCGCGCACGGAGGCTCTCAGACAGTCGTTCTTCCCGCGAACCATACGCGACTGGAACAGGAAAGGGAGGTAATGACAGTGGCACGTAAAGTGCCCTCCGCCACACACTGTTGGGTGGCTTGCGGAGTATAAATGTAGATGTAGGTGTAGATCTTGTTGAGAATTACGTCAAATCTGAAGATTCCACCGCTATTTAGTTGTTTTGAAAATACTGACGGACATGTTACACAGCAATGTAATAGAGCACCTGAAGTAAGAAAGTAGTAGCGTATTTTAGTAAAGTGCATGGTATGGCTGTGGAACAAAATTTCATACATGAGACAATAGAAGATAAAAGCACGCATATTTAAAATAGGGATGGAAAGGATCATGGCTCACTGTGTACTCAGTATACAGATCACGTCATCATCATCATCATAACTGTTCTGCCCAAAGGCACGTTCTCACGTGATAACTCTCCGTGCTCTCCTGTCTTCTCTCATTCTCTTCAAATCCGCCAAATGTCCGCTTTCCTTTATGTCGTTTATCATCTTGTGTCTCATCCTTCCTCTCAATATACGTCCACGAACTAGATCCTCCAAAGCGTCTGTTAACAGACACTTCCATTTCAACGAATGACCCATCCAGTTTTTCTTTATTCCTCTTATAACTTGCAGCAGTTTCATTCCCTCGCCTACACTTTTCAACAGTCTTTCGTTACCCACTCTTTACATCCAGCTTATCCTCCCCATTCTTCTCCACACCCACCTCTCGAATTCTTCTAGCGTTTTTTCATCCTCTCGTCTCAGTTTCCTTGTTCCCGCCTCCTAGCGTGCCACACTCCAGAAAAAGTCTTGCCATCTCTTTTCTTCAGACCTTTATTTTTTTAGCCACATAATAATGTTAACTGGAATACTCTCTTTCAAATTCTAAAGGTGTCAGGGGTAAAACACAGGGAGCGAAAGGCTATTTACAATTTGTACAGAAACCAGATGGCAGTTATAAGAGTCGAGGGGCATGAAAGGGAAGCAGTGGTTGGGAAAGGAGTGAGACAGGGTTGTAGCCTCTCCCCAATGTTATTCAATCTGTATATTGAGCAAGCAGTAAAGGAAACAAAAGAAAAATTCGGAGTAGGTATTAAAATTCATGGAGAAGAAGTAAAAACTTTGAGGTTCGCCGATGACATTGTAATTCTGTCAGAGACAGCAAAGGACTTGGAAGAGCAGTTGAACGGAATGGACAGTGTCTTGAAAGGAGGGTATAAGATGAACATCAACAAAAGCAAAACGAGGATAATGGAATGTAGTCAAATTAAATAGGGTGATGCTGAGGGAATTAGATTAGGAAATGAGACACTTAAAGTAGTAAAGGAGTTTTGCTATTTAGGGAGTAAAATAACTGATGATGGTCGAAGTAGAGAGGATATAAAATGTAGACTGGCAATGGCAAGGAAAGCGTTTCTGAAGAAGAGAAATTTGTTAACATCGAGTATTGATTTAAGTGTCAGGAAGTCGTTTCTGAAAGTATTTGTATGGAGTGTAGCCATGTATGGAAGTGAAACATGGACGATAACTAGTTTGGACAAGAAGAGAACAGAAGCTTTCGAAATGTGGTGCTACAGAAGAATGCTGAAGATAAGGTGGGTAGATCACGTAACTAATGAGGAGGTATTGAATAGGATTGGGGAGAAGAGAAGTTTGTGGCACAACTTGACTAGAAGAAGGGATCGGTTGGTAGGTCATGTTTTGAAGCATCAAGGAATCACAAATTTAGCATTGGAGGGCAGCGTGGAGGGTAAAAATCGTAGAGGGAGACCAAGAGATGAATAAACTAAGCAGATTCAGAAGGATGTAGGTTGCAGTAAGTACTGGGAGATGAAGAAGCTTGCACAGGATAGAGTAGCATGGAGAGCTGCATCAAACCAGTCTCAGGACTGAAGACCACAACAACAACAATAATCTCCTCTTTCTATTCAATGCCTCCTTCGCTATAGCAGTGCGACTTT
This sequence comes from Schistocerca nitens, assembly GCF_023898315.1. Classification (NCBI taxonomy): domain Eukaryota; kingdom Metazoa; phylum Arthropoda; class Insecta; order Orthoptera; family Acrididae; genus Schistocerca; species Schistocerca nitens. Next base: position 1,186,343,255 of record NC_064614.1, on the reverse strand, counting down.
TCCCCCTGATGGCATCTTAAGTCATCAGAAATCGTACTTCCGAGATACTTAAATGCTCTGACCAATCTGAACAGATCTAACTTACAGGTTAAGGTACACTTGGCGACAATTGTGGTTCTGTCTTCGTGCCAAAGTAAAATAAAAATCTTAGAGAAACCAAAAATTTTCTTTATTATTTGACAAAATACCTGAAGATTCGTTCTAAACAGTTCAAACAGATATGGCCCACTTATTGGAATTACTGCTATGTCTTAGAAGAAGCAGCGCTTGTTTGCTTCCAGTACACCGTCTCATCTACCCAAGAGCATTCGTGAAGTTTAATTTAGCCTTTCATTTCCTTCGCAGTAAAATTTTTAAGGTAACTCACATCGTCTTAGATCCGCACATTCTGGCGGAATTTTCGGGTAGGACGTGGCGTTTACGACTTTAGCAAACGAATTACCGTTGAATTTAGGTATTTTATCAGTTTTAAACATTGTAAATAGCTTTCATGTTGCTAGGTGCATGGTTTCGAGACAATCAAACCTAGGTATTTTCGTTTTAAGCAGGTGCAAACTGCGGTGGAGATTTATAAAAGGTTTTCACATGTAACCTCTAACGAAACATTTAGGATCTATCATTTTTTACGAGAACTTCAACGTATGGCCACTTTCTGTTGCTATTTACAGTAAATGTTGATATGTTGTACCCTTAGTGCCACATCCAGATATTCCGATATACTGTGTTTAAGTTACTTCGTAACCTTTACCTGCTCATCTACACAGGAGTTCTTTCCAAATAGCGAATTATATTCTTCTTCCATATGTTTCGCCATTTTTCATCAGTGTATGTACAGTTTACATCTCTGAACGAGAAATAAGACCAATGCAAGTTTAAATCCATCAACAAGTCTCGACTTCTTAGCACAGTTCCCAGAATGTTACACGTATCCATCATGGTGGGAAGGGGACGAGCGGGAGAGCGTTGCACGTGTGCGATGTCCTTGCTAACAAGGAACCCCTTGTGTGCGAGGCCACAAGTTCACAAGGTCAGTCTCTAGTAAGTCTAATTTAAAAGTGTTGTGGCAGACAACTGTGACAGGAGAAATATTAGCTGCTAGTGACTCAACATGTGCATTAGGAGGAAGACAGAAAACGTGTGTCAGTGAGGTGCAGCGATCAACCTTCTATGCGATGTATGTATTATACTTCACAAAATGGAAAATATCGACTTTCAAGAAATGTTCAAAACAAACTATTAACTTGCACCATGAACATGGAATGAAAGAGGGCACGCCACAGTGGTCACTAAGGTTCGCACCATCCAGATCGAAGGCGAATTCCTTGGGAGTTACAAACCTTGCAGAACGTTCAGCTAGGTATGCATGTAGACTCGTATCGGTGTAATACGGTAATGAGACCTGACGGAATGCGATGGCATGCAACCCAATGCGAAACAGTCTGTCGCGGAGCTTATCGTGGAACACCAATTTTTATAACAAGTGCGCCTTGTTCTCTCCCGAATATCTGTAGCTATTATTACGCACAGCTGCGGACTTACTTGTAATCCTTTCATAATTGTTTTTACACTACTGGCCATTAAAATTGCTACACCACAAGATGACGTGCTACAGATGCGAAATTTAACCGACAGGAAGAAGATGCTGTCATATGAAAATGATTAGCTTTTCAGAGCATTCACACAAGGCTGGCGCCGGTGGCGACACCTACAACGTGCTGACATGAGGAAAGTTTCCAACCGATTTCTCATACACAAACAGCAAATGGCCGGCGTTGCCTGGTGAAACGTTGTTGTGATGCCTCGTGTAAGGAGGAGAAATGCGTACCAACACGTTTCCGACTTTGATAAAGGTCGAATTGTAGCCTATCGCGATTGCGGTTTATCGTATCGCGACATTGCTGCTCGCGTTGGTCGAGATCCAATGACTGTTAGCAGAATATGGAATTGGTGGGTTCAGGAGGGTAATACGGAACGCCGTGTTGGATTCCAACGGCCTCGTATCACTAGCAGTCGTGATGACAGGCATGGTATCCGTATGGCTGGAACGGATCGTGCAGCCACTTCTCGATCCATGAGTCAACAGATGGGGACGATTGCAAGACCACAACCATCTGCACGAACAGTTCGACGACCTTCGCAGCAGCATGGACTATCAACTCGGAGACCATGGCTGCGGTTACCCTTGACGCTCCATCACAGACAGGAGCGCCTGCGATGGTGTACTCAAAGATGAACCTGGGTGTACGAATGGTAAAACGTCATTTTTTCGGATGACGCCAGCTTCTGTTTACAGCATCATGATGGTAGCATCCGTGTTTGGCGAGATCGCGGTGAACGCACATTGGAAGCGTGTAGGGCCTATTCGTCATCGCCATACTGGCGTATCACCCGGCGTGATGGTGTGGGCTGCCATTGGTTACACGTCTCGGTCACCTCATGTTCGCATTGGCGGCACTTTGAACATTGGACGTTACATTTCAGATGGGTTACGAACCGTGGCTCTACCCCTCATTCGATCCCTGCGAAACCCTACATTTCAGCAGGATAATGAACGACCGCATGTTGCAGGTCCTGTACGGGCCTTTCTGGATACAGAAAATATTGGACTGCTGCCCTAGCCAGCACATTCTCGAGATCTCTCACCAACTGAAAACGTCTGGTCAATGGTGGCCGAGCAACTGGCTCGTCACAATACGCCTGTCACTACTCTTGATCAACTGTGGTATCGTGTTGAAGTTGCATGGGCAGCTGTACCTGTACGCGCCATCCAAGCTGTGTTTGACTCAATGCCCAGGTGTATCAAGGCCTTTATTACCGCCAGAGTTGGTTGTTCTGGGTACTGATTTCTCAGGATCTATGCACCCAAATTGCGTGAAAATGTAATCACATGTCAGTTCTAGTATAATATATTTGTCAAATGAATACCCGTTCATCATCTGCATTTCCTCTTGGTGTAGCAGTTTTAATGGCCAGTAGTGTATTACACTTCACAAAATGGACATTGTCGACTTTCAAGAAAAGTTCAAAACAAACCATCAACTTCCACCATGAACACCGAATGAAAGATGGCACGCCACAGTGGTTTTCTAAGGTTCGCACCATCCAGATCGAAGGCAAACTCTTTGTGAGTTTCAAACCGTGCAGAACGTTCAGCTAGGTATGCATGTAGAATCATATCGGTGTAATGGGGTAATGAGAACTGACGAAATGTGATGGCATGCAACTGAATGCGAAACAGTCTGTCCTGGAACTTATCGTGAAACACTAATTTTTATAAAAAGTGAGCCTTGTTCTCCCCCGAATATCTGTAGCTTTCATTACGCTCTACACATATTGCTGCGGACTTACTCAACGTCTTGTCATAATTGTTCTTAGTATATTTCAGATGATCTTCCATGTACGTAATTATGTTTAGCACCCGCTCCTTGGACGACTGTCCTTTACGACTTTTCAATGGAGACAGGATTTGTGGCGTGCTGTCCGACAAGGATGATGAATTACATGGCTCGGCAAGTATTTCAGTATCACTTTTACTTGCTATGTACGTGTCGTCATCTTGTACTCCTCATGTACATTGCCCGCACAGTCGAGCGTGTACGACACAACACATTCCACTGGCTCATCTCGCAGAAACGCTAATATTTCATTTGGCATTTCATTCTCTCTTAGCGAAATTCTTTGGGTTCCCTTCTGACGAAATGCCAACATCGGTGACTGTTGTTGTAGATATAATGCAATCTTTGCCTTGTTTATGATTGCCATTGCTTTGCTTTGTACAGGGTGTTTCAAAAATGACCGGTGTATTTGAAACGGCAATAAAAACTAAACGAGCAGCGATAGAAATACACCGTTTGTTGCAATATGCTTGGGACAACAGTACATTTTCAGGCGGACAAACTTTCGAAATTACAGTAGTTACAATTTTCAACAACAGATGGCGCTGCAAGTGATGTGAAAGATATAGAAGACAACGCAGTCTGTGGGTGCGCCATTCTGTACGTCGTCTTTCTGCTGTAAGCGTGTGCTGTTCACAACGTTCAAGTGTGCTGTAGACAACATGGTTTATTCCTTAGAACAGAGGATTTTTCTGGTGTTGGAATTCCACCGCCTAGAACACAGTGTTGTTGCAACAAGACGAAGTTTTCAACGGAGGTTTAATGTAACCAAAGGACCGAAAAGCGATACAATAAAGGATCTGTTTGAAAAATTTCAACGGACTGGGAACGTGACGGATGAACGTGCTGGAAAGGTAGGGCGACCGCGTACGGCAACCACAGAGGGCAACGCGCAGCTAGTGCAGCAGGTGATCCAACAGCGGCCTCGGGTTTCCGTTCGCCATGTTGCAGCTGCGGTCCAAATGACGCCAACGTCCACGTATCGTCTCATGCGCCAGAGTTTACACCTCTATCCATACAAAATTGAAACGCGGCAACCCCTCAGCGCCGCTACCATTGCTGCACAAGAGACATTCGCTGACGGCGATATGCATGTGGGCAGCATTTGGTTTACTGACGAAGCTTATTTTTACCTGGACGGCTTCGTCAATAAACAGAACTGGCGCATATGGGGAACCAAAATGCCCCATGTTGCAGTCCCATCGTCCCTGCATCCTCAAAAAGTACTGGTCTGGGCCGCCATTTCTTCCAAAGGAATCATTGGCCCATTTTTCAGATCCGAAACGATTACTGCATCACGCTATCTGGACATTCTTCGTGAATTTGTGGCGGTACAAACTGCCTTAGACGACACTGCGAACACCTCGTGGTTTATGCAAGATGGTGCCCGGCCACATCGCACGGCCGACGTCTTTAATTTCCTGAATGAATATTTCGATGATCGTGTGATTGCTTTGGGCTATCCGAAACATACAGGAGGCGGCGTGGATTGGCCTCCCTATTCGCCAGACATGAACCCCTGTGACTTCTTTCTGTGGGGACACTTGAAAGACCAGGTGTACCGCCAGAATCCAGAAACAATTGAACAGCTGAAGCAGTACATCTCATCTGCATGTGAAGCCATTCCGCCAGACACGTCAAAGGTTTCGGGTAAATTCATTCAGAGACTACGCCATATTATTGCTACGCATGGTGGATATGTGGAAAATATCGTACTATAGAGTTTCCCAGACCGCAGCGCCATCTGTTGTTGAAAATTGTAACCACTGTAATTTCGAAAGTTTGTCTGCCTGAAAATGTACTGTTGTCCCAAGCATATTGCAACAAACGGTGTATTTCTATCGCTGCTCGTTTAGTTTTTATTGCCGTTTCAAATCTACCGGTCATTTTTGAAACACTCTGTATCAACACCACTTGCAATGCAGCATTGTTGTGAACTACTCTTCGACTAAGCAGTTCAACTATGCTCCGTGGCCTCATGCTCTGCGCATCACTGGATATCTCCAGTCCCGTCCCCTGTTGCCATTGGCAGCCAATATTGTGATTGCATGGTAGACAATCTGTTGGGCGTCGAATGCCGTAAACATCACTGGTCTTTTGCGACTTCACACTCAAAGGGTTTCTTGTAAGTCAGCAAGACATCACATAAATCAAGGTTGAAATTACAATTAAATCAATACCATTAGATGCTGATGGGCGTTGATATACAACAGGGACAGTTGAAGATGTGTGCCCCGACTCGAACCGGGATCTCCTGCTTACATGGCAGACGCTCTATCCATCTGAGCCACCGAGTGCACATAGTGCGACTGCAGGGATGTATCCATTGCACGCTCCCCGTGAGACCCAGACTTTCAACATATAGTCCACACACTACATTCGGTGCCCCTGGCGTTATACCCATTCCTCGCGGCAGACAATCCACGGAGTCCCGTAAGAGTTCAGGCAAATCGTGTGCATCCGCACTGAAGAAGGTTATCAGCCGGTTAGCGTTAAACGATATGAAGATGGCATCTGTTCTTCCGGACATGTCCGAACAGACGTGTCTTATTTAACAGCCAGAAGGAGATAACTTCCGCTCTTTGCATACTCTTAAGTCATCGCTGGTCCAATCCCAAAGAAAGCAGGTGTTGACAGACGTGAAAATTACCGAACTATCAGTGTAATAAGTCACAGCTGCAAAATACTAACGCGAATTCTTTACAGACGAATGGAAAAACTGGTAGAAGCGGACCTCGGGGAAGATCAGTTTGGATTCCGTAGAAATGTTGGAACAAATGGCTCTGAGCACTATGGGACTCAACTGCTGAGGTCATTAGTCCCCTAGAACTTAGAACTACTTAAACCTAACTAACCTAAGGACATCACAAACATCCATGCCCGAGGCAGGATTCGAACCTGCGACCGCAGCGGTCTTGCGGTTCCAGACTGCAGCGCCTTTAACCGCACGGCCACTTCGGCCGGCTGTTGGAACACGTGAGGCAATACTAACCTTACGACTTATCTTAGAAGAAAGATTAAGAAAAGGTAAACCTACGTTTCTAGCACTTGTAGACTTAGAGAAAGCTTTTGACAACGTTAACTGGAATACTCTCTTTCAAATTCTGAAGGTGGCAGGGGTAAAATACAGGGAGCGAAAGGCTATTTACAGTTTGTACAGAAACCAGATGGCAGTTATAAGAGTCGAGGGACATGAAAGGGAAGCAGTGGTTGGGAAGGGAGTAAGACAGGGTTGTAGCCCCTCCCGGATGTTATTCAATCTGTATATTGAGCAAGCAGTAAAGGAAACAAAAGAAAAATTCGGAGTAGGTATTACTCGTAAAATTCATGGAGAAGAAGTAAAAACTTTGAGGTTCGCCGATGACATTGTAATTCTGTCACAGACAGCAAAGGACTTGGAAGAGCAGTTGAACGGAATGGACAGTGTCTAGAAAGGAGGATATAAGATGAACATCAACAAAAGCAAAACGAGTATAATGGAATGTAGTCAAATTAAATCGGGTGATGCTGAGGCGATTACGAGGATTAGGAAATGAGACACTTAAAGTAGTAAAGGAGTTTTGCTATTTAGGGAGTAAAATAACTGATGATGGTTGAAGTAGAGAGGATATAAAATGTAGACTGGCAATGGCAAGGAAATCGTTTCTGAAGAAGAGAAATTTGTTAACATCGTGTATAGATTTAAGTGTCAGGAAGTCGTTTCTGAAAGTATTTGTATGGAGTGTAGCCAAGTATGGAAGTGAAACATGGACGATAACCAGTTTGGACAAGAAGAGAATAGAAGCTTTCGAAATGTGGTGCTACAGAAGAATGCTGAAGATAAGGTGGGTAGATCACGTAACTAATGAGGAGGTATTGAATAGGATTGGGGAGAAGAGAAGTTTGTGGCACAACTTGACTAGAAGAAGGGATCGGTTGGTAGGACATGTTTTGAGGCATCAGGGGATCACAAATTTAGCATTGGAGGGCAGCGTGGAGGGTAAAAATCGTGGAGACCAAGAGATCAATACACTAAGCAGATTCAGAAGGATGTAGGGTGCAGTAGGTACTGGGAGATGAAGAAGCTTGCACAGGATAGAGTAGCATGGAGAGCTGCATCAAACCAGTCTCAGGACTGAAGACCACAACAACAACATGTCATCGCTGGTTCTAACCGGTGTTTACCTGCCTACGGAATAACAGGAGCAGGTTACCATTATGTTAAGCCTTCGTATCATACAGAGTGCTCGGTCGTCGTCTTTAAACACGAGACATAACCTAAAACAGAAGTGGCGTCCGGTGTATTTAAAAAGAGTCTTGACCGGGCCGTCACTGTTCACGACATACACTAAGAACCTCATAGACAACGTTTTCAGCTTTTTGAGACTGTTCACAACTGTCTGTATGGTGTATATGGAGATCACGTCGTTAGAAAACTCTTATCAAATGCAGGGAAAGTCGTTGATGATTGATGGTGCAAAGGCTGACAGACTGTCCGTATAAATATTGCGCATAAAAAGAATAAAGAAACGATGTGGTTTGTTTACACTACCGCCAATAATTCATCGGAACGTGACACAACCGCAAATATTAGTAGCGATTTAAGATTGAAAGAGCACATAAATCTAGCAGTGGAGAAGGCAGAAGAAAGATTAGCGCTTGTAAAAAAAAAATCTTAAGGATGTGTAATTTAGTTACGATGGAAAATGCTTACAAAGAACCGTTCAATCTGTTCTTCAGAATTTCTCGCCGGACTGTGACACAAATGTAGATTAAGCGGTATAACGAATTTGTTTATCTGCACAACACTGCCACAGAGATTTTTAACAGACACCAATGGGAGACAATACAAGACAAACCCGTGTGCTCACCTTCCAGTACTGATCAAGAAACATAACAATCACTCCAACGTATATTTGACGTAATTAATCACGAAATTTAAATCGGAAATTTTCGGCTGTATACTGATGGCAGCCGTTGATTTTCCTTCCCATATTCCATCAGTGAAACAGAAGAGAACAGTAAAAATTCCAAAACCTTTCTGGTACACATCCACCACGCCCTGTATAGCAGCCTGTGGTTCAGTACTCTATATTTAAATTGTAAGTAGGCTGTTTAGGTTTTTATGTTGGTAACTCCACGTAGCGCTCTGTAAGAAAATCACTGACTATGCTGTGTGCAGTCTGTGGCTGGTTTGCATTGTTGTAATATTCGCTATTGTAGTGTTGGGCAGTGGGGTGTGAACAGCGGGTAGCGTTGCGCAGTTGGAGGTCAGCCGCCAGCAGTGGTCGATGCGGATGATCTGGACGTGTGTCCATCAGAGACAGTAAATTTGTAAGACTGGATGTCACGAACTGATAATGACTTTTGAACACTATTAAGGTAAATACTTTGTTCTCTATCAAAATCTTTCATTTGCTAACTATGTCTATCGGTAGTTAGTGCCTTCAGTAGTTAGAATCCTTTATTTAGCTGGCAGTATTGGCGCTCGCTGTATTGCGGTAGTTCGATTAACGAAGATTTTTGTGAGGTAAGTGATTCATGAAAGGTATAGGTTATTGTTAGTCAGGGCCATCGTTTTTTAGGGATTACTGAAAGTCAGATTGCTTTGCGCTAAAAATATTGTGTGTCAGTTTACGGATGATCAGAATAAGTAAAGAGAGAAATGTCTGAGTGCGTTCAGTTTGCTCATCTGTTTGAAAATCAAATAACGTAAGAGGTTTTCCAGCACAGTAATTCACAAATTTTTTCTAAGGGGAGGTTTCAAAATGATATTGATGTTTTTACTTCCGACCAGGAATTTTTTACGCGTAATAAAATGAACACATGCAGCCGTCGTTATGATGTTGTTTTACTATATTGCAACCAGTTTCTGTGATTCACAACACCATCTTCAGGCCTTAGCTGTCGCTGAGGGTGTGAACTCCAATCATAATCACGATCCCATCAGTGGCCAATATCTGTGGACTCGTTTCCGTAGGATACTGGTAAAAGCGATGTTTTGTCTTCAGCCTCAACTCCACGATGAACTGCCTGGAGTATTTCAGCAACTCCATGTAGACGATTATTACATGTGGAAGTGGACATACATCAACGTCTGTAGTCCCGCACACTACAAATTACAAGGATTTATTTATATAAACTTGAATTTTTATTTTCCCTTTAGCCGACGAATTATTTTTTTAGTTTTTCGTCTCAGTCGCACATTTATTATGGCGTGAATAGCCTCAATTACTTTCTAATATCTTTAGATCGAAACAACAAGGAAAAAGTAATATGGACTTTCAGGAGAAAGTTTCTATATACTGTATAGAGCTGTTGGAGTCAAATATGTACGAGAGGCGCTCGGTAAGTAATTCAAGGCATTTTTATCGGCCAATTTCGGCTGAATAAATTCGGAATTTGCTGTGGGACATCGTGTAATATTTCCGCTTCAGCCTCTACAGTTTCATGAAATTCTCAACGGTTCCGCCACCGTTCGTAGCCTTCAAAATGGCGTCTGTGACAGAGGTGGGTTCCAAGCAGAGAGTTCCGTTTCTTTTGGACAAAAACCAGAGCATCGCAGATATTTGTAGACGCTTGGAGAATGTCTACGGAGACGTGGCAATGAACAAAAGCACGGTGACTCGTTGGCCGAGGCGTCTGTCAACATCGCAGTAAGTTCGCGAAAACCCGTTGGAACTCGCACGTGCTGGCCGGCAGGACACAGCTGTGACCCTTGCAATTTTTGAAGGTGCAGACACTCTCTTTCGATCTCTCTTGGTCCACCATGGTCAGGGGCATCGGCTGGTTAAGTAATTGCTAATGTCAGTGACATTCACTAAACAGCAAGAGTTACTATCAAGTCTCCGAATGAAGCACTAGTGTAACGATTAAATTCAATACATCCAGAGATTAATTGCTTTGCACAAAGATTATGTTGGAAATTAATGTTTTGTAGTGAAAAGATATGGAAATAATATAATGTATTTAAATCCTGAATCAAACCAACCTGCTGTCAGCAAAAAAGTATTGCATTACTTATTGAACACCCATCGTACGTTCTTTTCTCTTAATGTTATTGCAGTTCCCCACGAGGGCCGGGATGGTAATGGTTAAAACCACTCTCCAGTCAAACGTTTTATATGTTCAACAAAATTGTTAATTAGACGACATAAACTGTGTTTCCTTTTGCTTCTGTGGGTTATAACGGTACTTTGCGGGCAGGCGTGTCAATTAGCATCATATTAATTAAAATGGGGGATAAATACTCTGTATTTAGGAAGAATTAAAAAGGGGAAAGTAATACGAAACTTTAATAACTGCACAGTATTACTAAGAAGCAATATAATGAAAAGTAATAAAAAGCAAAGTAGCAAAGACCAAGCGGGACAGAAAGATATAGGGGCGCGTTTGTTTTTAATACATATAAAAGAACATGTAGCACATTATTGTGCTCTCTATTTTCAGCTATCGCGATCGGGCTAGTCAATGAAAAAGTGGTACGCGACAGCGATATTCGTTAAGGAGATTATTTAAAGGCTCTTCAAGCACGTTTAAAATACATTACGTGTGACGAAGTGATCAGAGACGTTTATTGTCGGGTGGAGTGAAAATGAATCCGACAACATAATTCGAACTTTGTGTTAGCTGGGAGAAATACTCTTGGGCAACTATTATGGTTGGGGATCCCACGAAAGTTGTGCGCAGCGGAAAGCTATAGTTTGCGTAATTCTGCATTTTAAAAAATGGTGAAATGCGTGTGCGCGGAACATTAATAGAATCTTATCCTTGGTCGGTTGCGGGGGTAACTAATACAAACAACGTGCCAGCATAAAAAGTAGTTCGCTTATTAACTACCAGATATTAATTAACGGGGACCTAAAATACTAAAAAAGAAGGATAGGATCATCACCTCCAATCCCTATTCATATTTCATATTTAATTAGTGAAAAGAGAAGTGTTAATAAACAAACTACAATTCAATTTATCCACGATTTTGGCTTCATTACGTAGTCTTGACTACATGATAAACAATATCTGTGGAAGCTGTATGCAACGTATCGTCATAATATTTAGCCAACCAATATTGTGGGACACCAAAAACGTAAATGCATGAAATTGTTCTTACAGCGGATGTATAATGTGTGAGTGCGACAAACTATATTGAGAAACTGAACATCCATTACGTACTTGCATGTTTATCTGCGAAAATGGTCCTTGTCGGCACATCAGCACAGAGTTCGAATAGAATCGCTGGAACATTGCAAACCATTCAGATTAATTGAACACCTAAATATGCATAATGCTGGTACTACCAGGATGTGTTCTTTCTCCTCACCCCCGTGGCAGTAATTGAATTAAAAGTCAGCCGAGAAATACATTTAAATCAATTGACGACCATTGAGCTAGCGTCACGAATTTTCAACCGTCCAATGCCATGTATGAAGGCCAGTGACACCACGAGTGTTAACGTCGATCGAGGGGTGTCGTCGTGATCGTATTGAATGACATTGAGCGGTTACAGGGACCAGTGGTGGCGCATTGACATCATTATCTTCAAGGCGGAGATAGAAATACAAGTACTGCAATTGAGCCGTGTGGATCTACGAGAAGCAGGGAGATGGTGGATGACGGAACAAACGGAAGAATGACTTGCAGTGGAACACTGCTAATTGCGGCTGGAGGGAATGGTATAACTCGAGGAGGATTTCATCCCTGGATAGTGGCAGTTGGTTTAAGTTCCGGTCGAAGGTAAAGAAAGAGCTACAGAGAAAGTTCGACTTCATTTTCGCCGAAGTCGCTTCATAATGCTCTCACCATAATACCTTCTAGTGCAAGGTTGAACAACATGTGCGATAACTTATTGCTATATGTGATAAACGTTCAGAGGCCCAGTAATCTCAGGGCTATCTTCTGAAAACAACTTTTAATGGCCCGCTTCACCATGACAGCACTGATGTAGGCTCCGGCCACGACGGGTTTTCCGCAGCATCCTGAACACGGTCCCATCGCCCGCCATCTGCCGGTTGTCTGCTCTCAGCCGGTTGACCTTGCTCCAGAGATCCGAGCGCGTAACCACTGGCGGGCTCCGCCTGCTGGGCTACGTCGCTCGTAATTCACTGCAGACGCAACACCTGCGGCCAGCCGGTCGCATTACATTTCTTTGAGTATTCCGACCTTTGCACGGTCGTCCCGAAAGGTCAGGAGAACATGCGACCGGTTGCGATCGAGACACTCTTCGGTTGCTACTTGCTCCGTGACATACGATCTCACACGTTAGCAAGGGGTGCTTGTTTTAGTGTCACCACGCGTGACCACTTCGCTTGGAAGGAACTTACTCAGCAGTGTTCCTCATTTCCACGATGTCCTGCAAATCCCAGAGACAGTGTGGAGCGTCTTGTTCTCGGCAGGCCACCATACTTTGTATGAAGAAGGGCACGTACTGTCTGGAAAATTTCCCACTTACTTTTCCAGTAACAGGTGGATTGCGCGAAGAACTACACTCCTGGAAATGGAAAAAAGAACACATTGACACCGGTGTGTCAGACCCACCATACTTGCTCCGGACACTGCGAGAGGGCTGTACAAGCAATGATCACACGCACGGCACAGCGGACACACCAGGAACCGCGGTGTTGGCCGTCGAATGGCGCTAGCTGCGCAGCATTTGTGCACCGCCGCCGTCAGTGTCAGCCAGTTTGCCGTGGCATACGGAGCTTCATCGCAGTCTTTAACACTGGTAGCATGCCGCGACAGCGTGGACGTGAACCGTATGTGCAGTTGACGGACTTTGAGCGAGGGCGTATAGTGGGCATGCGGGAGGCCGGGTGGACGTACCGCCGAATTGCTCAACACGTGGGGCGTGAGGTCTCCACAGTACATCGATGTTGTCGCCAGTGGTCGGCGGAAGGTGCACGTGCCCGTCGACCTGGGACCGGACCGCAGCGACGCACGGATGCACGCCAAGACCGTAGGATCCTACGCAGTGCCGTAGGGGACCGCACCGCCACTTCCCAGCAAATTAGGGACACTGTTGCTCCTGGGGTATCGGCGAGGACCATTCGCAACCGTCTCCATGAAGCTGGGCTACGGTCCCGCACACCGTTAGGCCATCTTCCGCTCACGCCACAACATCGTGCAGCCCGCCTCCAGTGGTGTCGCGACAGGCGTGAATGGAGGGACGAATGGAGACGTGTCGTCTTCAGCGATGAGAGTCGCTTCTGCCTTGGTGCCAATGATGGTCGTATGCGTGTTTGGCGCCGTGCAGGTGAGCGCCACAATCAGGACTGCATACGACCGAGGCACACAGGGCCAACACCCGGCATCATGGTGTGGGGAGCGATCTGCTACACTGGCCGTACACCACTGGTGATCGTCGAGGGGACACTGAATAGTGCACGGTACATCCAAACCGTCATCGAACCCATCGTTCTACCATTCCTAGACCGGCAAGGGAACTTGCTGTTCCAACAGGACAATGCACGTCCGCATGTATCCCGTGCCACCCAACGTGCTCTAGAAGGTGTAAGTCAACTACCCTGGCCAGCAAGATCTCCGGATCTATCCCCCATTGAGCATGTTTGGGACTGGATGAAGCGTCGTCTCACGCGGTCTGCACGTCCAGCACGAACGCTGGTCCAACTGAGGCGCCAGGTGGAAATGGCATGGCAAGCCGTTCCACAGGACTACATCCAGCATCTCTACGATCGTCTCCATGGGAGAATAGCAGCCTGCATTGCTGCGAAAGGTGGATATACACTGTACTAGTGCCGACATTGTGCATGCTCTGTTGCCTGTGTCTATGTGGCTGTGGTTCTGTCAGTGTGATCATGTGATGTATCTGACCCCAGGAATGTGTCAATAAAGTTTCCCCTTCCTGGGACAATGAATTCACGGTGCTCTTATTTCAATTTCCAGGAGTGTATTTTTCGTACATTTCTGTGTAAGGACGAATCCGTCGAGTTTTATCGACATGGCCTTAACGCGAGTTATATGTTGCATTAATTTCACAATGAGTCCACTCGAACTATGATCAAGTTTCAGTATATTTATTTATATCTATAGCCTACAGCCTATTATCTCACTACGTATTTCGCAAGAAATTTTCTTAGTGCAAATGGAATATGTAGTTTGCTATGGTTACTTAAATTAATTTTTATACATTTTTCCAGAACGAAAATAATTCAAACATTCCTAAAACACATATGTGAAAGGGACATAAAAGAAAAAATTATTTTTCCCAGTTTCCTATAGTTATGTAGTAGTACTCCGTCTGCAGACAACAAGTGGCCCATCGGGACCAACTGACCGCCGTGTCATCCTCTTTGAGGATGCGGATAGAAGGGGCGTGTGGTCAGCACACTGCTCTCCCGGTCGTTATGATGGTTTTCTGTGACCGAAGCCGCTACTGGTCGGTCGAGTAGCTCCTGAATTGGCATCATGAAGCTGAGTGCACCCCGAAAAATGGCAACAGCGTATGGCAACCCGGATGGTCACACATCCAAGTGTCGACCACGCCGAACAGCTCTTAACTTCGGTGATCTAACGGGAACCGGTGTATCCACTGCCGCAAGGCCGTTGCCCGTAGTTATGTAAACTGCACATTAAATGTCTGTCTCCTTCTTATCCTTTTATGGGAACACACTTTCTGTATCTAAAATAATCATCAGTTGAGAAATCAAAAAAGGAGAGAGAGAGAGAGAGACAGACAGACAGACAGAGAGAGAGAGAGAGAGAGGCTGGCGGTGAAAGATGATAAAAAAGTTACTCTTAATTATGTCTAATCCATCCTCGACCTGGTGCTAATTTTTAGTTGGCTAGGGCCTGTGATTGTTATGAAGTGAACCATTCCTCCAACAGGTTCTTAAATTCTTCACACTCTTTCATTTCACTCTGTCTGTTTTTCGAGGGCACCGCATATTCGGCCATCAATTAGTCCCTCCAATATTAAATTACATCCTGTTTCCAATTATGCATTCTGTGATTTCTATTACGTATGTTTTCTTTAAGGAGCTGCAGTGTATTATTTTTGGATCTATTTGTTGGAAAAAGACGATCACTATTGGAATGTCTGCAACGTTCTTTTTGTGGGCTTCAGTGAGCCTTCAAAGTGCCCCTCGCTTCAGATTTTTGCTACGTGCAATTTTTCGACGTGCGTCTGCCAACACACTTCCGCAAAATCAATGTTAACACCTATGAAACCTTTATGATACACAAGCGAAATCTGGAGATATCGAATGTTTATCGAGTGCGATGTCTTTTATTTTGTGTACCATATTCGATGCTTCAGAAATTATGTTTGTGATGTTTTCATTAATGTTCCTCCTCGGATCTGTCAGAAAATGTTTGTGAGGTATAGCACCATTCTTGTGGTATCTACCAGCGCAAATCGTGAAGGATTTTATCGAATCTTTCATGATGACTAACGAGACCTTTTATGAATCGTGTACTTTTTATTTGAATCTTATCTGTCGATTTGTAAGATCTATGTGGAAACATTGCAAACTCCATCCAGCATGTACGCTGAACTAAACACTATAGCTATAAGTAACGGTTAAATCTTAGCCATCTCTACATCGGAATTTGGTTACGTGCAGTATCGTGGAGAAGTGCAACAAAACAGTAGTCGGTACCAATTCCAGTGGAGGAAAAAACATTCATCAGGAGTATTTGGCAGACATTACCGCTGTGTCCCTTGTAGAGGGGGCGCATGTTACTGCTGATGTTTGACCATCTCTTCAGTCCACATTCCAAGCTCGACGGGTCCTGTTTTGATAATCGAGAGGACACAGTTTATTGCTGGCTCCGAATTTCGCGATTTCATCATCATTGTTATTATTGTTTTCTCCTTTTGCCCTTTTAATTAGTATTGAGAACCATTAAGTAGATTTAATGTTCTTGTTCCTAGTTTCTCAGGAACTTTTTCTAATAGTATTGGACTATTATCTTTCTACATACCCCCCCCCCCCATTACCCCTCCCTCCATCCCGTCTGCCACCGTGTCGCCTGCATAGTGCTGTTTTAAGTGAGTGTTCAGTGTTGCGCGTCCCCTGTCGCTAGTTGTGTTTTTTATCTCGTGCGAACAGAAACCAGACTGTCGCCGTGTTTTTTTTTTAATTGTGCCTGTCTACTTATTGTGTGTATTCATCCGCATCGTCAATGCAGTGTTTTTTATTTGAAATTCCACGAATTTCCGCCATTTTACAATTTTTTACAATGTCACTATTTTATCGCCTCTCTTTTGTTTGCTTATGTTCTCATTACGTTTTTTAACTTTTCTGTAGGCTGTAGAGCTGCATATTACGCTGCTGCCAGCCCCTCCCCCCCCCTCCCCCCCACTCGTGGGGGACATCAGCTAATGAGAGTATATGATTGGTCTTGTTGTCAACAGAGGAACAATGACTTCCGTGGTATCCTTTTCTTTGTTGGCTAGCTAAAATACATTTGGTTTTTGTGTCCCTTTTATAATGTAAGATTTTGTTTTGTTGTTAACTGTGAATCCGTAAAATATAGGAAGCTTTCACGGAGTAATCGAACCAAACAGTTCTGTTAGGGAATGCATTTCAACCATCTGGGTACCGTCAAGTAATTTGAAGCTGAATGTTTCCTTACACATCTGTTGTTGAATTTTCTCGAAGGTGTTGGAACAGATGGATGGTGATGACGTCTCATCTTCGTAGAGAGCTTCTCGTAGAACGCCTGTCTGCTATTTGTGACTTTCGCGTGGACTGAATGGGACATCGTCTCATTGATATCCAAGATGTTTTGTAAGCTTTACACAATTTCTCTTCTTAGTCTTATTGCTCAGTTCTCATTCTCATCGTCACTAATAATTTCGTTTATGTACTTAAATTATTTAACATGTATAGCGTTGCCATCGTCGTGGTCTGCACATTTCGGTTCCATGCAGTGCGGTTTTGCGTTAGGGATTTGGTACCCAGATTTTATATTAATATCATGAAGCTTCTCTAGAGGTGTCTGACTTTAGTGGTAGTTCTGTTAATTGTTGCTACATCATCAGAAAAAAGGAGACACCTAACATTGTTTCAATTACATTTTGTTCACATTTTTTTCTGGACGTTTCTTGTTATCGTCTTTTGAAGCTCGTATTTAATACGAGACTGAATAGGAGTAGCGATAACCCTTTTACACTACACCTGTATTTATTTAAAAAGATTAAAAGCTTTCACTTATCAGTTTCCCTTTATGCTTTGTGTTTGTTAAAATTTGCTGATTTATTTTAGTTGTTTTATCACCCGCGTCATATTCATGCGGTACACTGAACAGACTTGTTTCTTGAGTCTAGTGAGAGGTTTTATTGAAATCAACAAACGTGACGACAGTGCCATTGGCGGTGCTGTAGTACCATTTTAAGGTTGCAGATCTATTCTGAAGATCGGAATTGTGGGAAGACCACCTAGTTTTCCACATATCTTCAGTTGAATCTGCAGCTATAGTCAGACAAGATGAACCGCAAGTACATTTTGTAGGCGGCTGACAGAAGAGAAATGACACTGCGACTGAGACTATCCTACTTTTTTGTTTAAATGTTGGATCAAAGCAGTTTTCAGTTATGCAGGTACAACTTCGCTCTCCCATATAGTTTAACACATAAATATGAATCCAATGATCACCACTTAGTAATTATTTCATCTTCTACCGATCATTCATTGTTTTTGAGGTGTAATATGATATTACACATCTCATCGTGTGTTGGGGATGAGAATTTCGAATGCACATTTTTTCTGTTGGAGATTCATTTACAATTGAGCAACTTCTCTTAGCAGCACCCTAGGAGGTCGCAACTAGCCTACGTGTTCGGCTAGAGTGTTCCATCTGGAAATGGAAAACAAATACTGGAAGGCTTGTACTTGGTTAGTTCATTCCTAGAACTGGTATAGAAATTTCGTGTTTAATTCTGTTTGAAGTCATTATCAATTTCCTCCAGTTTAATGAAGTGCAACGAAATTAGAATTTTCGCCGTTACTCAGGACGTTCGCTTTTGTATTTCTATTCACCTTTTGGTAGAACAGTTTCATATTATATGTTGGAAAGCATATAAACTGCGTTTTTCTCGTGATAAATAAGTATAATATTTTAGCTTTTTTTATAAATTCTGTGGACTTAATTGGTGATTGATTGCGGAATTCCAGTACTCAGTCATATTCTGGACTCCAAAACCTTTGTTTACTGCTTCCTTAGAGAAACGCCGATTTTATTGCTCATTGGTCATATTCAATGAGAGGCTCTTATGTGCATAGGCATTAGCAGAAGGACGCCAATTGTAAACGCATCTATTTGAATCCTACGCGTCACTAAACTGTACGCACACTCATTAAAATCACTTAAAAGGCTTTGAGTTCAAATTAACTGAAAGAGAAAAGTTGTTCTGAAGGAGCTGTGTCGCAGGATTTTCATTCTCATGAGTTACAGACCATTATTACGATACATAACCCTTTAAACAAACTGCTGTACAAATATTTGAATACCTCACAGCTTCACAATCCTACTTTTGTAAAGAGTGTTTGTACATTCTTTCCATCTAAACGATTATATTCCTTTTTCTAACTCTTACAGTAATTTTTCGGTAATATAATTGATATTTTTCACTTTTCTAAGGTTTCATGTACGTATCGTTCACATAGAAACGATTCTAACCGGTACATAGATAAAGTCAATACAAGGGTTCTGTTTTGTTAAATTTTTACGCTTGTTACGTATTTGTGGTAAATCGTACTTTACAGATAGTAACAACAGGATGAGAAAAGTTTATCCAGTGTAGAAGACAATACTCTCTCTCTCAAGAGCTGCAAAATTATCTCACTAGCATGTCTTATGTATCTATACTTTCTCCGGCGCCTTTTTTATTCAGGCAGTATTCGGGAGAATGACGGTTCACGTACCCATTCGGCCATGCTGGTGTAGTTTTTCCATTATCTCAACAATTCGTTTAATCCGAATGCCGGGATGATTCCTTTGAAAGGGCACGGCCCATTTTTTTCAATATTCTTCTGCAAACCGAGTTTGCGCTACTTTGACGAAAAAACATAGAATTTTTCAGTTGAGCGCTTTTCCTAATCTCAGACAGCTCTGATGCGTCACTGTTCATCCCCTCGCCCACCCCTGCCAAATACAAAATATTGTGTTTCCTGTCTTTGAAGCAAATACTGTTCGAGCGTAATCTTATGCTGTCGTAATATCCGGTGGTAAAACGCTGTTAACACCTAACGGGATACTATACGGACAATGATGTGGCAGCCCACTTCAGTATTTGATACGAGTGCAATTACGGACACGATTCTCTTGCTTACGTACGCATCTGTTGTTAGTGGTGACTCCTACAGCCATTCTACGAGCCAGTTTTGAGGAGCATCCAGTGCAAAGACACGTATAATAATATTCTCACCGTAAATCGGTACATAAAGTGTTAATTTTCTGGTAATTGGAATGATATGATATTAGCAAAAGGTACCATAACATACCACAGTTGTCGAATCGCAATGTCAATATTTAAGTAGACCACCTGTAAATATAAGTATGTTTATAAATTGCATGTCTCTGGTGTACTGTGCATTGAGATTTAAAATACTCTGTCACTTTGGTTCATATTACTACCTGAAGATTCTGCATCGTCCTGCGGCTGCAATTGTAAATCAGAAGAACTGTTAATGGAACTTCTAGGATGATAAAAAATAAATTAAATATTGATATATTTCAAGTTTTTTCAAGTTTAATCTAATACTTATATAGGTGTTGAATTTCATACTAGAATGTCGTGTTCCCACTTTGGCACAGCTTTGCTACGGGAAAGACGAAAGAGGCCGAAGACGTCCGTCTTCTGGTCGGCTCCTGATCGTTGTCAGAAGGAAGCTCTAGTTTTTGATTACGCAAAAGCTTCTATTATTTGGTAAAGAACAACCCGGATTCCTTTACGCAATAGGTATGAATTTTATAATTACATGTTGTTGTTGTGGTCTTCAGTCCTGAGACTGGTTTGATGCAGCTCTCCATGCTACTCTATCCTGAGCAAGCTTCTTCATCTCCCAGTACCTACTGCAACCTACATCCTTCTGAATCTGCTTAGTGTATTGACCTCTTGGTCTCCCTCTACGATTTTTACCCTCCACGCTGCCCTTCAATGCTAAGTTTGTGATCCCTTGATGCCTCAAAACATGTCCTACCAACCGATCCCTTCTTCTAGTCAAGTTGTGCCACAAACTTCTCTTCTCCCCAATCCTCTTCAATACCTCCTCATTAGTTATGTGATCTACCCACCTTATCTTCAGCATTCTTCTGTAGCACCACATTTCGAAAGCTTCTATTCTCTTCTTGTCCAAACTGGTTATCGTCCATGTTTCACTTCCATACATGGCTACACTCCATACAAATACTTTCAGAAACGACTTCCTGACAGTTAAATCTATACTCGATGTTAACAAATTTCTCTTCTTCAGAAACGATTTCCTTGCCATTGCCAGTCTACATTTTATATCTTCTCTACTTCGACCGTCATCAGTTATTTTACTCCCTAAATAGCAAAACTCCTTTACTACTTTAAGTGTCTCATTTCCTAATCTAATCCCCTCAGCATCACCCGATTTAATTTGACTACATTCCATTATCCTCCTTTTGCTTTTGTTGATGTTCATCTTATATCCTCCTTTCAAGACACTGTCCATTCCGTTCAACTGCTCTTCCAAGTCCTTTGCTGTCTCTGACAGAATTACAATGTCATCGGCGAACCTCCAAGTTTTTACTTCTTCTCCATGAATTTTAATACCTACTCCGACCTTTTCTTTTGTTTCCTTTACTGCTTGCTCAATATACGGATTGAATAACATCGGGGAGAGGCTACAACCCTGTCTCACTCCTTTCCCAACCACTGCTTCCCTTTCATGCCCCTCGACTCTTATAACTGCCATCTGGTTTCTGTACAAAAATGGTAAATAGCCTTTCGCTCCCTGTATTTTACCCCTGCCACCTTCAGAATTTGAAAGAGAGTATTCCAGTTAACGTTGTCAAAAGCTTTCTCTAAGTCTACAAATGCTAGAAACGTACGTTTGCCTTTTCTTAATCTTTCTTCTAAGATAAGTCGTAAGGTTAGTATTGCCTCACGTGTTCCAACATTTCTACGGAATCCAAACTGATCTTCCCCGAGGTCCGCTTCTACCAGTTTATCCATTCGTCTGTAAAGAATTCGCGTTAGTATTTTGCAGCTGTGACTTATTAAACTGATAGTTCGGTAATTTTCACATCTGTCAACACCTGCTTTCTTTGGTATTGGAATTATTATATTCTTCTTGAAGTCTGTGGGTATTTCGCCTGTCTCATACATCTTGCTCACCAGATGGTAGAGTTTTGTCATGACTGGCTCTCCCAAGGCCATCAGTAGTTCTAATGGAATGTTGTCTACTCCCGGGGCCTTGTTTCGACTCAGGTCTTTCAGTGCTCTGTCAAACTCTTCACGCAGTACCTTATCTCCCATTTCATCTTCATCTACATCCTCTTCCATTTCCATAATATTGTCATCAAGTACATCGCCCTTGTATAAACCCTCTATATACTCCTTCCACCTTTCTGCCTTCCCTTCTTTGCTTAGAACTGGGTTGCCATCAGAGCTCTTGATATTCATACAAGTGGTTCTCTTCTCTCCAAAGGTCTCTTTAATTTTCCTGTAGGCAGTATCTATCTTACCCCTAGTGAGACAAGCCTCTACATCCTTACATTTGTCCTCTAGCCATCCCTGCTTAGCCATTTTGTACTTTCTGTCGATCTCATTTTTGAGACGTTTGTATTCCCTTTTGCCTGCTTCATTTACTGCATTTTTATATTTTCTCCTTTCATCAATTAAATTCAATATTTCTTCTGTTACCCAAGGATTTCTATTAGCCCTCGTCGTCTTACCTACTTGATCCTCTGCTGCCTTCACTACTTCATCCCTCAGAGCTACCCACTCTTCTTCTACTGTATTTCTTTCTCCCATTCCTGTCAATTGTTCCCTTATGCTCTCCGTGAAACTCTCTACAACGTCTGGTTTAGTCAGTTTATCCAGGTCCCATCTCCTTAAATTCCCACCTTTTTGCAGTTTCTTCAGTTTCAATCTGCAGTTCATAACCAATAGATTGTGGTCAGAATCCACATCTACCCCTGGAAATGTCTTACAATTTAAAACCTGGTTCCTAAATCTCTGTCTTACCATTATATAATCTATCTGATACCTATTAGTATCTCCAGGATTCTTCCAGGTATACAACCTTCTTTTATGATTCTTGAACCAAGTGTTAGCTATGATTAAGTTATGCTCTGTGCAAAATTCTACAAGGCGGCTTCCTCTTTCATTTCTTCCCCCCAATCCATATTCACCTACTATGTTTCCTTCTCTCCCTTTTCCTACTGACGAATTCCAGTCACCCATGACTATTAAATTTTCGTCTCCCTTCACTACCTGAATAATTTCTTTTATCTCGTCATACATTTCTTTAATTTCTTCATCATCTGCAGAGCTAGTTGGCATATAAACTTGTACTACTGTAGTAGGCATGGGCTTTGTGTCTATCTTGGCCACAATAATGCGTTCACTATGCTGTTTGTAGTAGCTAACCCGCACTCCTATTTTTTTATTCATTATTAAACCGACTCCTGCATTACCCCTATTTGATTTTGTATTTATAACCCTGTAATCACCTGACCAAAAGTCTTGTTCCTCCTGCCACCGAACTTCACTAATTCCCACTATATCTAACTTTAACCTATCCATTTCCCTTTTTAAATTTTCTAACCTACCTGCCCGATTAAGGGATCTGACATTCCACGCTCCGATCCGTAGAATGCCAGTTTTCTTCCTCCTGATAACGACGTCCTCTTGAGTAGTCCCCGCCCGGAGATCCGAATGGGGGACTATTTTACCTCCGGAATATTTTATCCAAGAGGACGCCATCATCATTTGATCATACAGCAAAGCTGCATGTCCTCGGGAAAAATTACGGCTGTAGTTTCCCCTTGCTTTCAGCCGTTCGCAGTACCAGCACAGCAAGGCCGTTTTGGTTAATGTTACAAGGCCAAATCAGTCAATCATCCAGACTGTTGCCCCTGCAACTACTGAAAAGGTTGCTACCCCTCTTCAGGAACCACATGTTTGTCTGGCCTCTCAACAGATACCCCTCCGTTGTGGTTGCACCTACGGTACGGCCATCTGTATCGCTGAAGCACGCAAGCCTCCCCACCAACGGCAAGGTCCATGGTTCATGGGGGAAGATAATTACATAAGAGACCTTTAACAATAAACAATAAGAATTGCGTTTGCAAATGAAAACATTAAGAAATGGGGCGGCTATGTGTTGTACAGAAAACAAGAAACGGCCTTCTGTCAACGACCTGGATGCCGCATTATTCTCTGCTGTAGTAAAGGCTGGTTGACATATATAAAAATAATTTGACATGGAGGTAAAAAAAGGAAAGGAATAGTATAAGAATTCTGGTAAACAATAAATATATTCAAATTATTCTCACAAGCAATTAGGGCTTATTTATAAACAGTATAACTTACATAATTAATTTTCTGACTATGTTGGTGCGATAAGATTTCAGCCTCTCCTGTGATCGCTTCTTGCTTCATGTCTATATCACAAATTACACTCATTATCTTTCTCTTTCTTTCGACGCAATTGCTTCACTATCTAACACTTGTATAACAATAACATGCCGATTTACAGTATCGAACATAAATTACTTGAATTTTGTGAATTAATAACTGTTGTCTGCACGCTGGCAAGACCGCTAATTTTTATGGCTCACAGTCGACCGCCGGCCGGAGTGGCCGTACGGTTCTGGGCGCTACAGTCTGGAGCCGAGCGACCGCTACGGTCGCAGGTTCGAATCCTGCCTTTGGCATGGATGTGTGTGATGTCCTTAGGTTAGTTAGGTTTAATTAGTTCTAAGTTCTGGGAGACTGAAGACCTCCGCAGTTAAGTCGTATAGTGCTCGGAGCCATTTGAACCACAGTCGACCTTCTTTACCTTTTCACATTACAAGAAGTGCGATAAAATCTGAAGATCTATACAAGTTTTTACCGTCATATTTTTTATTTAGATCGAAGCAGAACGCTCAGTTCACTTTCTGTTAAAATGTTTCTGTGACAGCGCAGTCAATGTCTTAGCGTTTGCGTTAGATGCGCATCTTTACAGTTACGTAAATTATATAAAACAAATGTCTTTCAAAGAATAGGGCTCATCTCATAAGTTGATCATTTAATACATAGCTTAGTGAATGCTTTTCCAAGGGTACTTAAAGCTTTCATACGACGGAAAGTCCCATAATATTACAAACTTACAGTAATTTTCTGAAAGCAGTTAAAGGCTGGGAGCGAATGTCGAATATGACATCCTAACTGGGACAGCAGGTACCTTCGACCTGTAAATCTACGCTGTCATTATCATTCGCCTAATATTTTCAGCTGTATGCAGAGCCTTAGCTTTTTAATAAATATCTTAGCACTACTCAAGATTTTTAATCCATTTATTTTGTGAAGATGCGAGCACTGACAGATTTTTACGTGGGGACTATACTGGTACAGTATTTCAAATGAGATTATGTCGCGGTCTTAATAAAATGTACTTTTGATTTATTGTAACAGGCTATAGTGGAACGTAGCTGTGGACAGTAGTCCAGTTTCTACACGATTTTCTGCAGATTTAAAGAATGACTTTCGTTTTGTGAATAAAGACTGTTCTCTTCCTACTTTAGCATTATTTCGTAGCTTTCATCATCTAATATTTTGGGGAATGTCAGAAGGAAAGAGTTCATAAATAAACGCTTTTCTAAGCGTATTGTATTACTACCAGAAATGTATAATCCTCTCAGTTAATGCCAATTGCTCGCTACGTAAGTTAGTTTAGCGCTGGTATTTTATAATGTCCGCTTGTAAGATTTTGTTTGAGTTAAGGAGAAGTTATTTATATTTGCGACACTGCATTTAGGTCACAGTTCCCGAAAAACTTTTTACAGTAGAGGGCGAATTTGAAAACTTGCCACTATTTATACACTGAAGCGCCAAAGAAATTTGTATAGGCATGCGTATTCAAATACAGAGATATGTAAACAGGCAGAATACGGCGCTGCGTTCAACAATGCCTGTGTAAGACAACAAGTTGTAACCTCTCCCTCACTTATCGACCTTAATGACAGTGAAAACTTAAACCGCGTGCACCTAATGGAAATTTGGGAAAAGCAATCGTCCCCGAAGTTAGTCTGTCGGTAAAGAGGGAGGAAAGGGTTACATCTAAATGAAAGGAAAAATGCAAATGAAATTGGTGAAAATTAATTTTGAGAAAAGGGTAAAATTAATAAAGAAAGTAAATGTGCAGTCGTTACGTTAACAATTAATCGGCGTTAATTAGACATTTGAGATTTGGGGAAAATTACGGTCGCCACTCCTGTGGACAACTACTATAATAACTGAAAATGAAAGATTAATGCACATATAATTAGCACTAAAAGCGTGGCAGCTGAAGGTTGACACGTGTTGTGTGAAAACTGAATGTTTGTCAGAAGTAATAAATTTAGCTACACTCTGACTTAATTTAGCAAAAGAATTAATAAAACCGGAAAATTGAAAGTTAATTTAGTGACTGAAATTAATAGTGAGATTTGTTTCTGAAGCACCACGAAATTCAATAAAATAAGGTTAGTCTTGGGCTACCTCAACAATCATTTCAAAAGCTACTTGAATCTACGCAATTTAGAAATAAGAGATTTAACTTTGAACTTGAATTAAATGATTGTGAACAATTAACAATAGTAAAATTTAGTACGTACCAAGCTGAGCTGCAGTCACAGGTAAGCTAAAATATGGTAACAAAACTCGCACTCTTAATTTGTGCTTGTGTAATCTAAATATTGTAGCCGGCTATGAATACTTCAACTGAATTTAAAAATTAAAGCAGCGAAATGGAATGATATTACTTTAATGCTGGCGTTTGAATTTCAACGACACTCGGGTTCATTCCGGAAAAGGAAGGGACCCTGCTTGGTAATGCATTTGGGACAATGAGCAACAAAGGTTCATGCTAAGTTGCTGTAATTTTGTGAACGGAACAATTTTAAAAGCTGAGGTCTGATATACAGTTCTAAAACTTCACGTGCTTCCAGTCTTCCTTGTTGGTTGATTTCAAGCCGTCGATCGAGGAGGTGGCGACAGTCACTCATTGTCGGCCGTCGCTGTTGCAGAAGCTGGATGTTGGCGCGCCTCCTTCTCGACACGGTCACCAGGCGAAACGGGCTCTTGATGTGCGCCAGCTAATGCTTCCCGTCCGCGACAACGTGTCAGAAACTATCATAGCAAGTCGAGCGAAATTACATGCTGCGAAACCCCGAAAGCGCGGCAACTCGCGGGAGCGTCACACAACACACCTGCTCCCGTACTCCTCCAGCCAGACCCTCTCTGCCCGCGCTCCATGCGGCAGAGTTAACACTACCCAAAGATCCTAAACACTTTGGTTCTCCACACGACCTATCGATGTAATCGTTCGATAGCATAGTTTTCCCTAGGCCAGACCCAGCGTAAAAATACAAATAATATTTACAAAACAAACCAATTATACATCGACATAGATGCATATATAAAAAAATTTGCGGTGCAATAGATGGAAATAGGAGGATATGCATTTACGGCGTTACAAAGTGTCTGGCGCAGTTGTCAGATCGCTTACTTCGCTTACTGCTGCTACAGTGGCAGGTTATCAAGATTTAAGTGAGTTTGAACGTTGTGTTATAGTCGGCGCACGAGCGATGGGACACGGCATCTCCGAGGTAGAGATGAAGCGAGGATTTCCCCGTACGACTGTTTCACGAGAATAATCCGGAAAAACATCTGGTGTTCGTCATCGCTGCGGCCTGCAAGAGCGGGACCAACGAAGACAAGACTGAAGAGAATCGTTCAACGTGACAGAAGTAGAACCCGTCCCCAAATAGTTGCAGATTTTACTGCTGGGCCATCAACAAGTGTCGGCGTGCGAACCATCCAACGAAACATCATCGATAGGGGCCGAAGGCCCACTCTTGTATCCTTGATGGCTGCACGACACATAGTTTTACGCCTCGCCTGGGCCCGTCAACACCGACATTGGACTGTTGACGACTGGAAACATCTCGCCTGGTTGAACGAGTCTCGTTTCATATTGTATCGAGTGGATGGACGTGTACGGTTATGAAAACAACCTCATGAATCCGTGAACTCTGCATGTCAGCAGGGGATTGTTCAAGCTCGGGGAGCCTCTGTAATGGTGTGGTGCGTGTGACGTTGGAGTGATATGGGACCCCTGATACGTCTAGATACGACTCTGACAGGGGACACGTACGTAAGCATCCGTTCATGTCCATTGTGCATTCCGACGGACTTGGGCAATTCCAGCAGAGCAATGCGACGCTATACACGTCCAGAATTGCTATAGAGTGGCTCCAGGAACAATGTTCTGAGTTTAAACACTCCCGTTGACCTCCAGACTTCCCAGATATGAACATTATTGATCATATCTGAAATGCCTTACATAGCGCTGTTCAGGAAAGATCTCCATCCACTCGTACTCTTACGGATTTATGGACAGCCCTACAGGATTCATGGTGTCAGTTTCCTCCAGCACTACTTTAGACATTAGTCGAGTCCATCCCACGTCATGTTGCGGCACTTCTGCGTGCTCGAGGGGGCCCTACACGATATTACGCAGGTGTACGCGTTTCTTTGGCTCTTCAGTGTGTAACTGATGTTCTCTTTATATTTTTAAAGAATATTACTCTGGTATGTAAGCCGTAAGTATATTTCAATAGCACATGGAAAGTGCATGAACGTGAGTATCAATGCGTCTTGTTTGATTCAGCAATATGAAATGATATCCTCACGTGATTCAATTCAGGGTATCCAATGAGTGTTGGAATGAAGCTGGAAAATACTCACAAAAATAATGATTTCATGCCCTATAACGTTAAATTCAAACTGAAATTTAAACAGGAAAAAAATTTTGCACGACTAAGCAAATCCTGATGCATAGTAACTGAAATGCTACATTAATACTCCTCGAGGCGCAGAAACAAGAAATAAACTTTAAAAAGATTAATTAAACTCTAAGGCCAACTATGACATTTTGTTTGGTTACAAAAATTCATTTATGTTCACATTATTGCACTAACAGCATGTTCATCAGAGGGTAGTTCAATAGCTCTGTCGTACAATACTGAATGCTGAATCAGCAGGCCATAATGCGTTTTTTTCTCCACAGAGTACTAGTGAACTGTGATTCCATTTTGCATGAGGGGGGGGGGGACGTCGTTTTGAAAAGTCTGAAGTCTGGACGGATGACTGACACGTATACTACTGCCGTGTTACTTTTTGGGAAACGGCGAGGGAATGCGTATTTCAGGTTGTTAGACAAGCTCTTCTCTGCAGCTCGGTAAGAGCTGAACGAAGAAGCGGCACAATAAGATGAAGACGTTATTTTGGCCCTGATAAGTAAAGTATCGTATGCTGCGAATCAGCGGCGAAACAGCAGCCGCACAAAGTAATCGGCATAATTTCCCGTGAACAGGGTGAAACTTAGAAGTTACACAGTAGTTACTAAGGCTGCAGTATTTCTCATAGCGATCGCCAATGTGAAATCTGGAGTTCAGTAGAGCTGCAGACAATTATTGCTAGAAATACTGGGGAATTCTTCAGGAGTGAAAGGAGTTTATTAAATGATATCTACTAAAGACCATGAGCTGCTCTTGAAATGTTTATTTGCCACACCGGTATACGAGATACTATTAGCTCGTAATACCTTGGCGTTTTGCCGACATTTTGATGAAAATAATTTTTTTTAAAAATTGTAGTATGATGTCAGTTAGTTCCATCGATCATTTTGCAAGATAAATCGTAATGATGTGGAACCGGTCATTTTAAATTCATATCACAAATTAATTTGTACATATTGTTAAATGCCAAACATTTCTAATTGCTTTTTTTAAGAGAAATAGAAAAAGAAAAAAAGAAGACATAAGGATGAGCGCTAGTACATCCTGCCCAGCATCATTTACACATTAAAATAAACGAAATTCTTTTATGGGATAAAAAGAGGTGGCAAGGAGAACCTCTCTCAGTTTATTTTCAAGTCTTAATTTGTTGTCAGTCAGACATTTATATCACTGGGTATTGTTGCAGCATTGTGCCCCTGTTTTTGTGCTAAATACAACTTTAATGTGAAGTAATGAATGTCATTTTTCTTTCTGGTACTGTATTTATATAATCATTGTTCCTTTCGACCTGTAGCAGACTGTTTACAGCAAACCTCATAAGGAAATAGATACATTGTGAAGGACTAGTTAGAATAGCCAACACCTTTGCCAGATGGTTGCCAGATGATTGTGGATGAGCACGATATGTATTATGCTTGCAGCACGGTTTTGAACGACGGAGACTGTCTTTCTCAAAGATGCGTTATCTCAGAACATGATTCCATATGACATTAGTGGACGAAAATATGCAAAATATGTCAACTTACTGATATGTCTCTCCCCCAGGTTTGAATTGATTGTAAGTGCAAACATGACTGAACAGAAGTGTTTTATGAGTTTCAAAATATGCTTTTCCCAGATTATATTCTTATCGATATGGACACCTAAGAATTTTTAAGTTTCCACCCTATTTACTCACCATAGTACACCTAAATGTGTAGAATCGAATACCTTGCGTGTTGTTAAAACTGAGAGTGAGACCATTCGCAGAAAACCAGTAAATGATACTTTCAAGAGCTGTGTTTACCATTTCTTCTGTTCCTGTATGTATGCTTGGATTAATTACAACATCAATGCCATCTGCAAAAAGAGCTGATTCTGCTTGTTGAATATTGGATGGTAGATCGTTTGCACAATTATATGATGAATTAAAGTGTACCTAAGACTAGGCCTTGAAGAACTAACTTGAATATGATTTCTCCCGTCAGAATTATGTCCTAGAACTATTTAGTTTTGATTTAAAACTGTAGTATTCTATTGATTTTCCTTTAGCTCCCCACCTAAATCTCACTTCACAACTCGACTCATCTGTGCACTACGCTACTGTGAACATGTAAAATCCGTGCCTTTGTTTCTTACTTACACATATTTTAGGCTCGTAACCACCAACCCATCATTACGTTACGTTCAGTTATAATAAGTCGTACCAATACTGATGCGTTTTCGAGAGATCCTCAATATTTGTAACAATGTATTCCTAGGATATACGTGATAATATAAAACTTATATAACATAAGCCTTAATTAAAGCGACAAAATCCAACATGGCGTCTCATTAGAGCTCGGTACGACCACAAAAGTCGACAGACATATCAAAAGGCCGAAACTGGGCTTTCACACGTGACAGTCATGTCATAGAGACGTAGCACCGCATGTCCGCAGCTCGTGGTCGTGCGGTAGCGTCCTCGCTTCCCACGCCCGGGTTCCCGGGTTCGATTCCCGGCGGGGTCAGGGATTTTCTCTGCCTCGTGATGACTGGGTGTTGTGTGATGTCCTTAGGTTAGTTAGGTTTAAGTAGTTCTAAGTTCTAGGGGACTGATGACCATAGATGTTAAGTCTCATAGTGCTCACAGCCATTTGAACGTAGCACCGCAGCACCGCAGTGAGCCTAACGTCTCCCACAAAACGAAAGCTGTATCGGTTGATCTGAAGAGAGAGTGATATTTACTAAATATCTAGAAAAGTCCCCTCCCCCCCCCACCCCCAAGAACCTTGGACCTTGCCGTTGGTGGGGAGGCTTGCGTGTCTCAGCGATACAGATGGCCGTACCGTAGGTGCAACCACAACGGAGGGGTATCTGTTGAGAGGCCAGACAAACGTGTGGTTCCTGAAGAGGGGCAGCAGCCTTTTCAGTAGTTGCAGGGGCAACAGTCTGGATGATTGACTGATCCGGCCTTGTAACACTAACCAAAACGGCCTTGCTGTGCTGGTACTGCGAACGGCTGAAAACAAGGGGAAACTACGGCCGTAATTTTTCCCGAGGGCATGTAGCTTTACTGTATGGTTAAATGATGATGGCGTCCTCTTGGGTAAAATATTCCGGAGGTAAAATAGTCCCCCATTCGGATCTCCGGGCGGGGACTACTCAGGAGGACGTCGTTATCAGGAGAAAGAAAACTGGCGTTCTACGGATCGGAGCGTGGAATGTCAGATCCCTTAACCGGGCAGGTAGGTTAGAAAATTTAAAAAGGGAAATGGATAGGTTAAAGTTAGATATAGTAGGAATTAGTGAAGTTCGCTGGCAGGAGGAACAAGACTTTTGGTCAGACGAATACAGGGTTATAAATACAAAATGAAATAGGGGTAATGCAGGAGTCGGTTTAATAATGAATAAAAAATAGGAGTGCGGTTAAGCTACTACAAACAGCATAGTGGACGCATTATTGTGGCCAAGATAGACACGAAGCCAGCGCCTACTGCAATAGTACAAGTTTATATGCCAACTAGCTCTGCAGATGACGAAGAAATTGAAGAAATGTATGATGAAATTAAAGAAATTATTCAGATAGTGAATGGAGACGAAAATTTAATAGTTATGGGTGACTGGAATTCGGTAGTAGGAAAAGGGAGAGAAGGAAACGTAATAGGTAAATATGGATTGGGGTATGAAATGAAAGAGGAAGCTGCCTGGTAGAACTTTGCACAGAGCACAACTTAATCATAGCGAACACTTGGTCCAAGAATCGTAAAAGAGGGTTGTATACATGGAAGAAGCTTGGAGATACTGACAGGTTTCAGATAGGTTATTTAATGGTAAGATTGAGATTTAGGAACCAGGCTTTAAATTGTAAGACATTTCCAGGGGCAGATGTGGACTTTGACCACAATCTATTGGTTATGAACTGTAGATTAAAACTGAAGAAACTGCAAAAAGGGGGAAATTTAAGGAGATGGGGCCTGGATAAACTGACTAAACCAGACGTTGTACAGAGTTTCAGAAAGAGCATAAGGGAACAATTGACAGGAATGGGAGAAAGAAATACAGTAGAAGAAGAATGGGTAGCTTTGAGAGATGAAGTAGTGAAGGCAGCAAGGATCTAGTAGGGAAAAAGACGAGTGCTAGTAGATATCCCAGGGTAACAGAAGAAATACTGAAATTAATTGATGAAAAGAGAAAATATAAAAATGCAGTAAATGAAGCAGGCAAAAAGGAATACAAACGTCTCAAAAATGAGATCGACAGGAAGTGCAAAATGACTAAGCATGGATGGCTAGAGGACAAATGTAAGGATGTAGAGGCTTATCTCACTAGGGGTAAGATAGATACTGCCTACGGGAAAATTAAAGAGAACCATTTTTATGAATATCAAGAGCTGAGATGGAAACCCAGTTCTAAGCAAAGAACGGAAGGCAGAAAGGTGGAAGGAGTATATAGAGGGTCTATACAAGGGCGATGTACTTGCGGACAATATTATGGAAACGGAAGAGGATGTAGATGAAGATCAAATGGGAGATAAGATACTGCGTGAAGAGTTTGACAGAGCACTGAAAGACCTGAGTAGAAACAAGGCCCCGGGAGTAGACAACATTCCATTAGAACTACTGACAGCCTCGGGAGAGCCAGTCCTGACAAAACTCTACCATCTGGTGAGCAAGATGTATGAGACAGTCGAATTACCCTCAGACTTCAAGAAGAATATAATAATTCCAATCCCAAAGAAAGCAGGTGCTGACAAATGTGAAAATTACCGAACTATCAGTTTAATAAGTCACGGATGCAAAATACTAGCGCGAATTGTTTACAGACGAATGGAAAAACTAGAAGAAGCAAACCTTGGAGAAGATCAGTTTGGATTCCGTAGAAATATTGGAACACGTGAGGCAATTCTGACCCTACGACTTATCTTAGAAGCTAGATTATGGAAAGGCAAACCTTTGTTTCTAGCATTTGTAGACATAGAGAAAGCTTTTGACAGTGTTGACTGGAATACACTCTTTCAAATTCTGAAGGTGGCAGGGGTAAAATACAGGGAGCGAAAGGCTATTTAGAATTTGTACAGAAACCAGATGGCATTTATAAGAGTCGAGGGGCATGAAAGGGAAGCAGTGGTTGGGAAGGGAGTGAGACAAGGTTGTAGCCTCTCCCCGATGTTATTCAATCTGTATATTGAGCAAGCAGTAAAGGAAACAGAAGAAAAATTCGGAGTAGGTATTAAAATCCATGGAGAAGAAATAAAAACTTTAAGGTTCGCCGATGACATTGTAATTCTCTCAGAGACAACAAATGACTTAGAAGAGCAGTTGAACGGAATGGATGGTGTCTTGAAAGGAGGATATAAGATGAACATCAACAAAAGCAAAACGAGGATAATGGAATGTAGTCGAATTAAGTCAGGTGATGCTGAGGGAGTTACATTAGGAAATGAGACACTTATAGTAGAAAAGGAGTTTTGCTATCTGGGGAGCAAAATAACTGATGATGGTCGAAGTAGAGAGGATATAAATTGTAGACTGGCAATGGCAAGGAAAGCCTGTCTGAAGAAGAGAAATTTGTTAACATCGAGTATAGATTTAAGTGTCATGAAGTCGTTTCTGATAGTATTTGTATGGAAGTGAAACATGGACGATAACTAGTTTGGACAAGAAGAGAATAGAAGCTTTCGAAGTGTGGTGCTACAGAAGAATGCTGAAGATTAGATGGGTAGATCATATAACCTATGAGGAGGTATTGAATAGGATTGGGGAGAAGAAAAGTTTGTGGCACAACTTGACTAGAAGAATGGGTCGGTTGGTAGGACATGTTCTGAGGCATCAAGGGATCACCAGTTTAGTACTGGAGGGCAGCATGGAGGGTAAAAATCGTAGAGCGAGACCAAGAGATTAATACACTAAACAGATTCAGAAAGATGTAGGTTGCAGTAGGTACTGGGAGATGAAGAAGCTTGCAGAGGATAGAGTAGCATGGAGAGCTGCATCAAACCAGTCACAGGACTGAAGACCACAATAACGACATCTAGAAAAGTAAGTATATGTTGTCTGAAGTGAAATATCTGAGATGACATTCTGAGCTGACGAAATAACTTCTCTAGTTTCCCCAAAACCGAGATTTTCTTCATAAAAAGTTTCCCCTAAGTGTTCCCAAACGTTCCCTAAAAAAAAAACTCTTCCTCAAAATTATAAAAAAAAGCCGAATCTGAAGTGGCTGGTCATATGTCTGATTAAGAACTGTTTCAGTTCACCCTATCCTAGTGCACCACCGAACCTGAACAACATTGGTTTTAAGTTGAAATCCTGATACACTTTTCTTAACAACAAAATGAAACTGATTTTGACTTCCGCGCATTCTTCTATCTTTGCTTTGTACAGAAATGTAGATTATGCATCGTTTTGTCAACTCTTTCTTAAAACTAGTGCAAATATTTGATCATTTCCACGTGGGCGTAAGAAAAATGAAAAAATCCTTGCCCCAGCTGACGAAAAAGAACTATCGTTTGGTGGTTTAATCCTCTAATTTGATAAGGTTTCGGTTTTATCGATAACATAAGTAGTCGTATTTGAAAGCAAAGATTTTAGATTGCACGTAACTTTCACAATTAAAATTAAATAAAGTTAGGTAAGTAATATGTATGTGCTCATCTCTTGAGAACATTCTCACACCAGATACAATAAATGTAAAAGAAATTTATATGTAATTGCTACTAGCGGCAATCATTTGAAAACATGAGAACAAAAACGGAAACTAGCTACTCAGAATGAGAATCATAGCGTTAACATGAACATACGACACTGACAGACGTTAGCTTACAAGGAGTATCCATATCAGAGAACTGCTTTAGATAAAATTTCTAAAATATACGTTAAGCAAAATACAATAAATGGCATTTCCTGTCCCTGTGTTCAGAAAAATGAAAAGAAAGAACGATGGATATTCTCCAGGGTCTGGCGCAACACCTCAAGGTGAACCGCTTTGGAGTCTTTCAGTAGTTCCATTATTTTTACAGTATGTTATGAAAACAAAAGTTACTTTTCAGCACACAGGGATGTCACTTATTAAGTACATAAAGGCTTTGTCAAGACCTATGTTATATTTTTTATACGGAATTTATTATCAAACTTGTGATCAGCAGAGCCTTTTGTGTGCCTAGAATGTACTAGCATTTTTCTTGACTTTCACAATGAAGCTGATTTACAGAAGAAGGTGTGTAAGACAACAGAAGAAGCAGAAAGGCAGTTTGACGCTGCTGAATGGTACGCAAGCAGTACTCATGGGCTTTAGTGTCGGCAGCCGTATAATCCTAGAGAAAGGAGGCTGTATCATCGTAGAGCCATATTACACACGTAATCGAAGAGTTTTCTTAGACGATCATTTAAAATGAGCATAATATTCTGAATCATTGGACAAAAAGGTTGAGGAAAATGCATTATGCCTTAAAAATGCTTAAGGACTGTTGTGCTACGTTCTTTCTATGCAGCTGTGCAGTGCCTGTTACAGTGTGGTGTGATGTTCTGGAGTAACACAAATTTAGCAATACGATAATTTAATAATTCGAACAATAGAAATAATAAAACGGTTTACCAACAGGAAGTAATTCAAGAACATCTTTAAAGAATTGAAATTTAGACTTTTCCAGTACTGTATTTGAATATAAGTACGTGTTACCTTCAGTAACATAGAAAATTTTCAGCATTAAAGAGCTAAGTTGGTAAAAGAGAAATAGCAAGAGGCAGTAGTAAAAATTAGCAGACATAAGGTACATTTAAGAAATAGGTGATAGCATCAGACAGTTTTTATAGCACTGAGAAGTACACAAATTATCACACGGGCACAGAACCACCACATATCCAGTAGTTTGATATGTCTTTCACACCAACAATGTTTTTGCTGATGCTTGACTGTTTCTTTTGAATGTTTCCGGCAGTCAGGCACGTAGAAAGCTGTATTTGTGAGGTAGACGAGAAGCTTTAATAATTCCGACAACTGGTGTAAATGTTGTGTATATGTTTTCTGACTTTAGAAGTGATGAGATATGAATTAGAACACAAGATTATTTTGAATCTGTACGGAAGTACGACAAAACGTCGAGTTCATGTAACATTATGTACATTGTTTAGGACAGTTTCGAAGTGTCCAGTCCTTGTCATTGTACAAAATTATCAAATGATGAATGCGTCAGAGTTATGATTATTAAAATTGTTAAAAAGTCGATAGCGTTTTCGTTCTGTGTGTTGGCTTTCCCGTTGCTATGGATTTGTTTGACGACTGTCATTTTTCACTTGTAGTTTATTGTTGCTATTTGAGTTTACGTATTGTCATTTTGTCGTTTGAAGAATGTGAGTGGACATGTGAAACTAAAAGGTGGAGTGGCAAGTGGAGATATCGGAACATTTCCGACACATTCTTCAGTTTGATTTCAATATAGGGATGACAGCAGCAGAGACAGCCAGCAACATATGCGCCGTGTATGGGGATAATAGCAGCCGCGCGGGGTTAGCCGAGCGGTCTGAGGCGCTGCCGTCATGGACTGTGCGACTGGTCACGGCGGAGGTTCGAGTCCTCCCTCGGGGATGGGTGTTTGTGTTTGACCTTAGGATAATTTAGGTTACGTAGTGTGTAAGTTTAGGGACTGATGACCTTAGCAGTTAAGTCCCATAAGATATCACACACACATTTTTCAGAGCATGGCAAGACAATTGTTTTCTCATTTTACGGAGGACTGTTTTGACATTAGTTACTCCCCACGCTCAGGAAGACCTTCTGGTTCTGATGAACATTAAACTCATTAATATACAATAACCCGCGTCAGCATACTCGAGAACTGACAAATGTGATGAACTGTGATCATTCCGCCATTGTGCTGCCTTTTGCATGCAGTGGGGAAGGTTAAAAAAATCGGGCGTATGTGTACTGCATGCCTTAAGCCAAAACAAGCGCCCATATGAGCATGTCTGTTTTCTCATCAATTGGCCCATGAACGACACCGACCATTTCTATCCTGTGTCGTTACTGGTGACGAGAAATGGTGTCTTTATGTTGACTTTTGAAAGGAATGGTTGAGCCCAAACAAACCAACAGCTCTTCAGTAATGCTACGCATCTGGTAGTACAGTGACGATGTAACTACCAATTGGTTCCGCGAGGTGTAACTGTTGAATGCTGCCTAGTCGTCGAACATGGTGTATCTTGGAAACCTGCTTTCTTGGATCGCTAGACAACAATTCCAGCAATTCGTGTTAATGAGTTTTATTACGAAAAGTACATGGCAATACTTCGTGTTAAGCAGATGTGTCGCAAGTAAAGGGCGACAGACAAAATATGAAGTCTCTTCAGTGTAACAGTTCCAAGTTTGAGCTACATAGAATGTACGAGGAAAGTTCTGAGATTTGACATTTCTACTCAGGTCGCTGGTCTTCAAGCTTCTTGTAGAACCAGCCGGACAGTCGCTTATGTTCGCATAGAGTCCGCTGCAGTCGCGTTGTCGTCCTGGAGACTGGTCGGTCAGATTGCAATTATCTTACGTCTTGTCACAGACCTGTCTGCTCCCTCGTTCGCGACTGGCCGGCCAGCGCTTGACTTTACGCCGTAAATCCCCACCCCCCACCCACCACCCCCTCCCGGCGGGGGAGGCAGGAGAGCTGATGCTGTGATGGACTGGAATCTGTGGCTCCAGGGAAGGCAGAACGCCAGTCTTACCCCGCCATCCGGCCTCTGCTCTGGCGGAAACGTACCCCCGGAAACCGACCAGAGGAGTACGCTTCCATTTCCTGAGGCCCATTACAATGTGTAGTAGGTGTCGGCTGCTGTGGTGTTGGCGGGTGCAGCTCCATCGGTAGGACGAGAGGAGGGGTCGTCCCCAGGTGTCGTGATGACGCTCTCTGGAGCAGGCTGTGGGCGCGCTGCCATCGGGTTCCGTGAATCTGGAGAAAGAGACTGTAACCTCCCCACAGCAAAATAATACACTCCTGGAAATGGAAAAAAGAACACATTGACACCGGTGTGTCAGACCCACCATACTTGCTCCGGACACTGCGAGAGGGCTGTACAAGCAATGATCACACGCACGGCACAGCGGACACACCAGGAACCGCGGTGTTGGCCGTCGAATGGCGCTAGCTGCGCAGCATTTGTGCACCGCCGCCGTCAGTGTCAGCCAGTTTGCCGTGGCATACGGAGCTCCATCGGAGTCTTTAACACTGGTAGCATGCCGCGACAGCGTGGACGTGAACCGTATCTGCAGTTGACGGACTTGAGCGAGGGCGTATAGTGGGCATGCGGGAGGCCGGGTGGACGTACCGCCGAATTGCTCAACACGTGGGGCGTGAGGTCTCCACAGTACATCGATGTTGTCGCCAGTGGTCGGCGGAAGGTGCATGTGCCCGTCGACCTGGGACCGGACCGCAGCGACGCACGGATGCACGCCAAGACCGTAGGATCCTACGCAGTGCCGTAGGGGACCGCACCGCCACTTCCCTGCAAATTAGGGACACTGTTGCTCCTGGGGTATCGGCGAGGACCATTCGCAACCGTCTCCATGAAGCTGGGCTACGGTCCCGCACACCGTTAGGCCGTCTTCCGCTCACGCCCCAACATCGTGCAGCCCGCCTCCAGTGGTGTCGCGACAGGCGTGAATGGAGGGACGAATGGAGACGTGTCGTCTTCAACGATGAGAGTCGCTTCTGCCTTGGTGCCAATGATGGTCGTATGCGTGTTTGGCGCCGTGCAGGTGAGCGCCACAATCAGGACTGCATACGACCGGGGCACACAGGGCCAACACCCGGCATCATGGTGTGGGGAGCGATCTCCTACACTGGCCGTACACCACTGGTGATCGTCGAGGGGACATTGAATAGTGCACGGTACATCCAAACCGTCATCGAACCCATCGTTCTACCATTCCTAGACCGGCAAGGGAACTTGCTGTTCCAACAGGACAATGCACGTCCGGATGTATCCCGTGTCACCCAACGTGCTCTAGAAGGTGTAAGTCAACTACCCTGGCCAGCAAGATCTCCGGATCTGTCCCCCATTGAGCATGTTTGGGACTGGATGAAACGTCGTCTCACGCGGTCTGCACGTCCGGCACGAACGCTGGTCCAACTGAGGCGCCAGGTGGAAATGGCATGGCAAGCCGTTCCACAGGACTACATCCAGCATCTCTACGATCGTCTCCATGGGAGAATAGCAGCCTGCATTGCTGCTAAAGGTGGATATACACTGTACTAGTGCCGACATTGTGCATGCTCTGTTGCCTGTGTCTATGTGCCTGTGGTTCTGTCAGTGCGATCATGTGATGTATCTGACCCCAGGAATGTGTCAATAAAGTTTCCCCTTCCTGGGACAATGAATTCACGGTGTTCTTATTTCAATTTCCAGGAGCGTATGAATAATATTCACATTTGGTGTAACGTTAAAACAGAAAAATTCCTAAACCTCTCAAGAGTAAAAAATATAATTATATCGTTCATATTCAGTATAACCTACCAACAGGAAAAGTGCGTAACCTATCAATAATAAAATGTGACTAATCTCTCAATAATAAAAAATGTGACTCACTTATAACCTTTCAATAATGACTGTGAATTTAAACTGGTAAATTTAGAACGTCAGCAGTGCTGCGTCATGGCCCTGAAAATTCATTCTGAATAAATTGAAAAATCTTACCTCAATTAGGTCGCCGGATGACGCGTATATATCTGCTCCCATAAGAAATTTTTCTGGCGCAGCTCTGTGCAATGCTGCCCGATAGATTTGTCATGTATAAAAAGAAGCAACTGATTTTTCCTTTCAATAATCGGGATGACCAAGGATTGGAGAAATTAATAAATTCTTTAAATTGAAATGAATGATTGTCAAAAGTTACTTTTTATGAGAAAGATTATTATTAAGAGATTTTTTTTAACATTTACTTGGGACTTGATATAACAATACTACATATGCGCGAGGCTGCTTTTACCTTATATTATATCGCTCAGGCTCCGCTATAGCTCCCCACGACCGGCCCAGCCAACACGATACACCAGACTGCTCGCTAGCAACTACGAGGGGCGTTCAGAAAGTAAGCTCCGATTGGTCGCGAAATGGAAACGACTATGAAAATCCGATAAAGCTTTGCACAGATGTGTTGGGTAGTGTCTCTAGTATAACCCCAGTTAGCATCACGTCGCTCTTCTCATTTCTGAGCTCGCAGTGAGTGCGTAAAGATGTCTAGAAAATAATGTCTGCCGCCAAGTACGAGGACCTGGTGAGAAATTTCGCCTGAAGCTATGCAGCTAACATTACATAACTGTCGTGCTGTTTCTTCTTCAAGACAATTCTCAGCCGCATTCTGCAGGGGCAATGAAGATGCTCCTGCATCGTTTTCAAATGGAAATGTTAGATTACCCACAATACAGTCGGCAATTGTCTCCCCCCTGAGTTTCATCTCTGGTCACATGAACCGCTGTCTTTGAAGACAACATTTTGACACAGACAACGAGGTGTAGGCCAGCGTGGAGAATTGGCGGAAAGCACTGGCGGCTGCCTTCTATGATGAGGCTATTGAAAATTTGGTACAACGCTATGACAAAAGTCTAAGTCAGAACGGCGACTACGTGGAGAAGTAGCTGAAAGGTGTAGCTAATTGTTACAAGTAAAACATTTCTGATGTTCACTGTGGTTTCAATTTGGCAATCAATCGGAGCTTACTTTCTGAACAGGCCTCGTACTTACTGCTACTACCATACAGTTCCTACTGCATACAACACTGCTCTTTGGTCTGAGATTCTCTTATAGCTTACATATCGCAGGCAGCGCGTGAGCAATCCATCGAAATTACATCTGCTCGAGTGCGCTAACAACAAATTCCTTAATCATGGACCTCTTACAAGACAGAAGTATCAGCGTGCACATGACAGTGGCGAATTCGAATATGATGTCGGCGCTGCGATCCGTCCGGGCCTGAAATGAGATACATGCACGCATCAAGTCGACGAAGGATCTCGCCTCCCGCCCACCGCCTGCTGCCGCTAAAAACCCTGAGAAACACATCACGCGGCGCGAAGCGATACTTGCGGCCTTCCTTCGGTGCCGGATGCTGAGGAAGGGTGAGCAGTGTCCGATGGCGGCAGCTATGAAGGAATTCCGCCAGCGATGGTCTGTTCCGTGGATGCGAACGATAGAAGGCGAGAAACAGCTGCATTGCTTCATCCCTGGTGTGTGCGGTTGTGACAAACCGTTCCGCTTCGCCATTGGACTGTGGATTGAACGGTGCACTAGTTAGACGCTGTATGCCATTGCGTTCACGGAATGTTTCAGATTCATTTGACGTGAACTGAGGGCCGTTGTCCGACACTGTGACTTCAGGCAAACCTCCGAGGCAAAAAATACAGGACAACACCTGAATTGTTGTATGCACGCATGGGTTCGAATCCCATCCTCGTCGCCAAATGTTGAATCCTGCCTAGTCGCCGAAGCGGGGTGTGTAGGAAATCTGATTTCTTGGATCGCTAGACAACATTTGAAGCAATTCGTATTAATGAGTTTTATTACGAAAAGCACATGACATCACTTAACTTTGTGTTAAACAGATGTGTCGCAAGTAAAGGGCGACAGACAAAATAAGAAATATTGATTAGCGACTCCATGGAGTGTTGCGTGCACCACGACCAAATAGTGGATAGAATTCGAAGGAAAATCAGCATTGGCCATATTTTGTTGTTTTATTTTCAGCAAAATCGATTTTCAGTCACTTAGTGACCATCCTCGGTGCTGTAATATACAATTAAAATTGGTAGGAACTGGTATCGAGCTATAACCACAAGATTAGAGTGATCACATAAACTCAAAATTATGTGACAGAAAATCGATTTTGCTGACAATAAAACAACAAAATACGGCCAATGCTGATTTTCCTTCGAAAATAAGAAATATCTTCAGTTTAACAATTCCAATTTTGAGCTACATGGAATGTACGACCAAAGTAATCCGGTCGTTAGTCTTGAAGCTTCTCGTAGAAAAAAATGGCTCTCAGCACTATGGGACTTAACAGCTATAGCCATCAGTCCCCTAGAACTTAAAACTACTTAAACCTAACTAACCTAAGGACATCACACAACACCCAGTCATCACGAGCCAGAGAAAATCCCTGACCCAGCCGGGAATCGAACCAGGAAACCCGGGCGCGAGAAGCGAGAACGCTACCGCACGACTACGAGCTGCGGACCTTCTCGTAGAACTGGGCCGCGAGCAGTCGGATGTCGCGCTTATGATCTCTTCGCATAGAGGCCGATGCTGTCTCGTTCCCGAACTGGCGAGTGGTCGGTCAGCGTGCAATTGGGCGACGTCTTGTCACAGACCTCTCTGTTCTCTCGTTCCCGATTGGGGTGTCCCCTAGCCTAGAAATACACTCCTGGAAATGGAAAAAAGAACACATTGACACCGGTGTGTCAGACCCACCATACTTGCTCCGGACACTGCGAGAGGGCTGTACAAGCAATGATCACACGCACGGCACAGCGGACACACCAGGACCCGCGGTGTTGGCCGTCGAATGGCGCTAGCTGCGCAGCATTTGTGCACCGCCGCCGTCAGTGTCAGCCAGTTTGCCGTGGCATACGGAGCTCCATCGCAGTCTTTAACACTGGTAGCATGCCGCGACAGCGTGGACGTGAACCGTATGTGCAGTTGACGGACTTTGAGCGAGGGCGTATAGTGAGCATGCGGGAGGCCGGGTGGACGTACCGCCGAATTGCTCAACACGTGGGGCGTGAGGTCTCCACAGTACATCGATGTTGTCGCCAGTGGTCGGCGGAAGGTGCACGTGCCCGTCGACCTGGGACCGGACCGCAGCGACGCACGGATGCACGCCAAGACCGTAGGATCCTACGCAGTGCCGTAGGGGACCGCACCGCCACTTCCCTGCAAATTAGGGACACTGTTGCTCCTGGGGTATCGGCGAGGACCATTCGCAACCGTCTCCATGAAGCTGGGCTACGGTCCCGCACACCGTTAGGCCGTCTTCCGCTCACGCCCCAACATCGTGCAGCCCGCCTCCAGTGGTGTCGCGACAGGCGCGAATGGAGGGACGAATGGAGACGTGTCGTCTTCAGCGATGAGAGTCGCTTCTGCCTTGGTGCCAATGATGGTCGTATGCGTGTTTGGCGCCGTGCAGGTGAGCGCCACAATCAGGACTGCATACGACCGAGGCACACAGGGCCAACACCCGGCATCATGGTGTGGGGAGCGATCTCCTACACTGGCCGTACACCACTGGTGATCGTCGAGGGGACA
This sequence comes from Schistocerca nitens, assembly GCF_023898315.1. Taxonomy (NCBI): domain Eukaryota; kingdom Metazoa; phylum Arthropoda; class Insecta; order Orthoptera; family Acrididae; genus Schistocerca; species Schistocerca nitens. Next base: position 1,186,299,658 of record NC_064614.1, on the reverse strand, counting down.
CTGAATAGTGCACGGTACATCCAAACCGTCATCGAACCCATCGTTCTACCATTCCTAGACCGGCAAGGGAACTTGCTGTTCCAACAGGACAATGCACGTCCGGATGTATCCCGTGCCACCCAACGTGCTCTAGAAGGTGTAAGTCAACTACCCTGGCCAGCAAGATCTCCGGATCTGTCCCCCATTGAGCATGTTTGGGACTGGATGAAGCGTCGTCTCACGCGGTCTGCACGTCCAACACGAACGCTGGTCCAACTGAGGCGCCATGTGGAAATGGCATGGCAAGCCATTCCACAGGACTACATCCAGCATCTCTACGATCGTCTCCATGGGAGAATAGCAGCCTGCATGGCTGCGAAAGGTGGATATACACTGTACTAGTGCCGACATTGTGCATGCTCTGTTGCCTGTGTCTATGTGCCTGTGGTTCTGTCAGTGTGATCATGTGATGTATCTGACCCCAGGAATGTGTCAATAAAGTTTCCCCTTCCTGGGACAATGAATTCACGGTGTTCTTATTTCAATTTCCAGGAGTGTACTTAAACCTAACTAAAGGACATGACACACATCCATGCCCGAGGCAGGATTCGAACCTTCTGCCGTAGCAGCAGCGCGGTTCTGGACTGAAGCGCCTAGAACCGCTCGGCCACAGCGGCCGGCTACGCCGCAACAGAAATCATCATTGTTGACATATATTAACAATAGCTGAGATGTGTTCCACACACAATCCGAAAAAAAACTACCAGGAAGTTTGCGTGAAGTGATGCTACTCCACCATCACGCCCGCCCACATTTTGCAAGACTGACGAAAAACACTACATTAGAGTTCTTTTTGGAAGTCATTCTGTAGCCACCTTATTCACTTGATCCTGCGCCCTCAGATTTTCACCCTTTCCGATCTCTATTGAACAGCCTTCAAGAAACTTCCTTTCCGGATGAAAATGCTCTCCGAACGTGGCTCGACGAATTCTTCGTCTCAAAACTACGTGCATTCTATAGTCGTGGCATTGATATGTTATCACAGCGTTGGTAGACTGTTGTAACTAGCGAAGGAGAACATGTTACTACTACTGCTATTATATATGTGTCTCTTGAGACGCCCTGCTAAACCCTCAGGACAGGATAGGCAGTTTAAATTGTAGAAAGGGGCCTAAATATGCGGTTTTCAGTTATAATCGAACATACAACTTTATTTATGTGACCAAACATTAATAGATCCAAGAAATGTAAAGAAAAAGAAACACAGCATTCATTTTTGGAACTCAAAAACTGGCTGAATATGCCATTCAATCTCAATTAATTTAAAATCGGCAAAAAGCCAATATCTTAAAACTTAAACCAAAATCAGAAATTTAAAAGGAAGAAGGTTTTATCTTAAATCAGTTCTTTCAATTAGGCTGAAGGCCCAAACGATCTCACACCTTAAGAGGAAAACAACTTGAATTAAAAAATAAATCGGCTAATGACCCATCTCTAAAGACTCAAAAATTAAATTTTTAAAAGGCGAAAGGCCTTACCTTAAAATAGATCTTTAATTAGGCTGAAGGCCCAAACAATCTGACACCTTAATAGCAAAACAACTTTAATTTAAAAATCGGCTGAAGGCACATCACATAAGACTCAAACCATAATAAATTTTTAGAAGGCCAAAGGCCTTACCTTTAAACAGTTATTTAATTAGGCTGTAGCCCCAAATAATCTGACACCTCAAGAGCAAAACAACTTTAATTCCAAATCGGCTGAAGACCCATCACTTACGACTCAACAAAATTAAATTTCTAAAAAGGCCAAAGGCCTTAATTAAAACAGTTGTTAAATTAGATTGAAGGCCCAAACAATCTTACGCCTTAAGGGCAAAACAACCTCAATTTAAAAATGGGCTAGAAGCCATACCAGTACAAACAACAAGAACAAATAAGAAAAGGCAGTACACCCAACGGCACTCACAAGGGAACCTCCCCATCGCACCCCCCTCAGGTTTAGTTTTAAGTTGGCACAGTGGATAGGCCTTGAAAAACTGAACACACATCAATCGAGAAAACAGGAAGAAGTTGTGTGGCTCTATGAAAAAAATAAGCGAAATATACAAACTGAGTAGTCCATGAGCAAGAGATGAAACATCAAGGAGAATGTGAGCTCGGGAGCGACGTGGTCCCGTGGTTAGCATGAACAGCTGCGGAACTAGAGGTCCCTTAAGCAAAATATACAAACTGAGTAGTCCATGTGCAAGAGATGAAACATCAAGGAGAATGTGAACTCGGGAGCGCCGTGGTCCCGTGGTTAGCATGAGCAGCTGCGGAACGAGAGGTTCTTGGTTCAAGTCTTCTCTCGAGCGAAAAGTTTACTTTCTTTATTTTCGCAAAGCTATGATCTGTCCGTTCGTTCATTGACGTCTCTGTTGACTGTAATAAGTTTAGTGTCTGTGTTTTGCGACCGCACCGCAAAACCGTGCGATTAGTAGACGAAAGGACAAGCCTCTCCAATGGCAACCGAAAACACTTGATCGCAAGGTCATAGTTCAACCGATTCCTCCACAGGAAAAAGACGTCTGATATATTCTATACGACACTGGTAACGGCACGTGCGTCACATGACAGGAATATGTCGTCGACCCACCTAACTTGTACACTTGGCGAATGGGTAAAAAGATTCTTCTACCTTGTCCGATTTAGGTTTTCTTGAGGATGTGATAATCACTCCCAAAAAAGTGATGAAAATATAAGAGTTTGTCACATAAACTGCAACAAATGAATGCAAGTTTCACAGTCGCACAGGTTTCCCTGTGCTCTGTTAAGAGATATGTTTTTAACGTTTCAAATTTATCATATTAACAGAATCTTCCGTCGGTTCTTGGTAGAACAACATTATAATAATAAAAGAAAAGCACCAGTTTGTAGAACAAAAGCAAACTGGTGCTTTTCTTTTATTATTTCAAATTTATCCCTTTAAGTGTAGCGTCCCCATACTACGGCGCAGTTACCTTGCATCGGACGGACGGACGGACGGATAATAACTGTCTGAAAATAAAAAATTAAAGTTTTCGCTCGAGGGAATACTTGAACCTAGAACCTCTCATTCCGCAGCTGCTCACGCTAACCACGGGGCAACGGCGCTCCTGAACTCACACTATCCTTAATATTGCCTATCTTGCGCATGGACTACTCAGTTTGTATACTTCGCTTATTTTTTTCATAGTTCCACACAATTTCTTCCTGTTTTCTCGATTGATCTGTGTTCAGTTTTTCAAGGCCTATCCACTGTGCCAACGTATAACTAAATCTGAGGGGGGTGCGATGGGGAGGTTCCCTCGTCAGAAGTTTCCGAGAGTCGGCCTGGAATTGAAACACTAACGGTCGTTTAGGTGAGACAGGCAGTCGGCCCAACCATTCTCGATCCGATGACAACCCAACGGACAGACAGTCAACGGACCCACCGAAAAGGTAACCTCAGATTCACCCGACCAGCACACAACAGGGAGTTCAATGGAACAATGTAGAAGGTATTGGCGCCCACAACCAATTATACATTGAGCTGTCAAACTACACACCATGCTGGACAGTGACGGCACGATGAGAAAATACACTGCCTGAATTTACGTCAACGGCCGGAACGTTAACGGCGACAAGGCAGAAGATTCCGCTGGTGCACTTCACCGGAGGATAAAATTGGCCAACTTGAAAACTCACATTGTTGCCCGCGGGAATGTCCCAACAGTGGGCAACGAAATCCAAACGACACAATGTGAACGGTCGTGACTCGCTGGTAGATGAAGTCAAAACTCAACTTTCGTGGTCAGGATCGGTGAGCCACGGACCTCGTAGCAATGGGAGCAGCACCACACTCTCCGACTGCGCGTGGACGCCGCCAGCGGCCTCGGCCAAACTACGCGCCGCGGAGATTTCCTCGCTGCTCCACGCCAACCGACCGACTGCCCAGGCTCGGAAACGGTGAAAGGACCAAATATACGTCGGCCGATGACACGACCAGCCGAACGACTAACCAATGGTCATCCCGCTCCAATCTCCCTCCGTCGGACAGTTCAAATGTGTGTCGCCAGCGGTCGGCGAGCACAGGCTGTCAGCGCCTCATCAGCGCTCCGTCCCCCGACTTCACGGTGGCTGAATCCCGACTGCACTGCTGGTTCGTCCCGAACTGACTGCCAGACACACGACGACCCGGAAATACTATAGGTCGCTCCAGAGATGGTACGACATCGCACTTACCGATACGCGCTGCTGCTGCCGGGCAAGTAAGGCAGGAAGTTAGTGACGCCAGTAAATGGGATAAGAAAACGAGGCGGCAGTACCGTAATAGAAGATGACAAACAATAAATGGCATGAACACGAGCCACGCACGGCTCACATCTGTTGTATTTATTAAAAGTATGGAAAAACGCTGCTAACGTAACCCATTATTATTTTATCTGCAGCTCATGTTCTTGTGCATTGCGTTGCCGACTCTCAATCACGCGGCCCCAGGCCCAATTCCCGACGAGTCGTTATTTTCTTCTCTCAGGACTGTGTGTGTGTGTGTATATACAGGGTGTTTCAGAACTGACCGGTATATTTGAAACGGTAATAAAAACTAAACGAGCAGCGATAGAAATACACCCTTTGTTGCAATATGCTTGGGACAACAGTACATTTTCAGGCAGACAAACTTTCGAAATTACAGTAGTTACAATTGCCAACAACAGATGGCGCTGCGGTCTGGGAAACTCTATATTACGATATTTTCCACATATCCACCATGCGTAGCAATAATATGGCGTAGTCTCTGAATGAAATTACTCGAAACCTTTGACAACGTGTCTGGCGGAATGGCTTCACATGCAGATGAGATGTACTGCTTCAGCTGTTCAATTGTTTCTGGATTCTGGCGGTACACCTGGTCTTTCAAGTGTCCCCACAGAAAGAAGTCACAGGGTTTCATATCTGGCGAATAGGGAGGCCAATCCACGCCGCCTCCTGTATGTTTCGGATAGCCCAAAGCAATCACACTATCATCGAAATATTCATTCAGGAAATTAAAGACGTCGGCCGTGCGATTGGCCGGGCACCATCTTGCATAAACCACGAGGTGTTCGCAGTGTCGTCTAAGGCAGTTTGTACCGCCACAAATTCACGAAGAATGTCCAGATAGCGTGATGCAGTAATCGTTTCGGATCTGAAAAATGGGCCAATGATTCCTTTGGAAGAAATGGCGGCCCAGACCAGTACTTTTTGAGGATGCAGGGACGATGGGACTGCAACATGGGGCTTTTCGGTTCCCCATATGCGCCACTTCTGTTTATTGACGAAGCCGTCCAGGTAAAAATAAGCTTCGTCAGTAAACCAAATGCTGCCCACATGCATATCGCCGTCATCAATCCTGTGCACTATGTCGTTAGCGAATGTCTCTCGTGCAGCAATGGTAGCGGCGCTGAGGGGTTGCCGCGTTTGAATTTTGTATGGATAGAGGTGTAAACTCTGGCGCATGAGACGATACGTGGACGTTGGCGTCATTTGGACCGCAGCTGCAACATGGCGAACGGAAACCAGAGGCCGCTGTTGGATCACCTGCTGCACTAGCTGCGCGTTGCCCTCTGTGGTTGCCGTACGCGGTCGTCCTACCTTTCCAGCACGTTCATCCGTCACGTTCCCAGCCCGTTGAAATTTTTCAAACAGATCCTTTATTGTATCGCTTTTCGGTCCTTTGGTTACATTAAACCTCCGTTGAAAACTTCGTCTTGTTGCAACAACACTGTGTTCTAGGCGGTGGAATTCCAACACCAGAAAAATCCTCTGTTCTAAGGAATAAACCATGTTGTCCACAGCACACTTGCACGTTGTGAACAGCACACGCTTACAGCAGAAAGACGACGTACAGAATGGCGCACCCACAGACTGCGTTGTCTTCTATATCTTTCACATCACTCGCAGCGCCATCTGTTGTTGAAAATTGTAACTACTGTAATTTCGAAAGTTTGTCCGCCTGAAAATGTACTGTTGTCCTAAGCATATTGCAACAAACGGTGTATTTCTATCGCTGCTCGTTTAGTTTTTATTGCCGTTTCAAATATACCGGTCATTTTTGAAACATCCTGTATATATGTGTGTGTGTGTGTCTGTGTCGTGTTAATCATCGTTTCAACATGATCGCAAGTCGTCACTGTGGCGTAAAATACAAACCTTACAGCAGGCGCCTGATCTCCAGAAGGAGACTATCCGCAGAATAAGCCAGACGCACATTTCATTTTATTGTTATTATTTTTAATAAATGAAATATCATATCCACCTTACATATCTACTCCCAAACGTAAAATATTAAAACAGGTCCAACAGCATTTCGTTGCCTTAGTTAAGTGAAAAACCAAGCAATGAAGCCCGTAAGTTAAACGTAGTAGATGACCGTTTCTTGGGAAATGCGTCACGCATTCGCAAGTGTCCTGCACGGTGATTGTCACCAGAGAGCGGAGCAGGCTCGCAGGCCACCTGCAGGATCCCACAAGCTCATCAATCTCTGTAGCCATCTCATCAATCACGCCATCAGCCGCCGTCTGTAAGTCAACGTAATTTGCAGAGATCCTCTCACACAGATGATAGCTAATTTTGCACTCTACCACGTTCTCGTCCAACTATAGATGCCCTTGTCGTTTCAGTGTTACTGCTAATAATCAACACCTCTTAATTGTATCTGAGACAGGGGAAACGATTTAGAGGAACGAGTAACTATTGTTTTTATTACCTTTATCGGCTATCGTGTGCCTTCACACCCTTCTGCGACATGTGAGCGGTTCCATTAAAAATAATATTTCCATTTAGTTTCTTCCAATAGGTGCTCAACCGTCATATTTGTGTATTTTCCAAACTAAATCCCACAATTTCAGTATGTTTTATGATGCGTTGGTTTATAGTTTTTAATAAGTCGGAATAAGTAAATATGTAATCAACACAATTATACTTTCTGTGGACTCCAGACAGTGGGGAAATTCTTACGAAATCAAACGTGTAAGAATTGAGAGAAATCAACAATATGTGTCCTTATAATTCTAGTAGCTACGTGACAACGCACCGAACGAAACGATGTTCAACAAGACAAATGTAAAAATATGTAACAACGCCGAACAAAGGGAGAATTGCAGCTACGAATCAGAAAAATCACTGGGAATTTTCAAATAATAGATGTTTGAAAGGCATTCGTGCGCAGCCGTACTTACTATGCGTAAATACTGCACACACGTTTACAGCAGAAGTTAAATACCGAAATAAGATTCCTAGGAAATGTAAATGTCTATACGAACCTTTTGCATCATATCTCAATGTACAATCCCCGACAGTTGCTACAGGGCAATGGTATATTGTGCTGCCATTTATCTTAATGTAGCCACTGGCACACCAGTTTACAGTTCTTTAATTTAACGAACACGCCGATCATATTTAGACTGTACGAAAGGTATTGCCAATTATGAATGATTAAAGGACAGTAAATGGAAAGAAAACCTGTTTTGACCGGTTTTATTTAGCAAGCTGCGCCGGTCTAAAAGGTTAAGAAATGTAATATTGCCTGCAACTCTGCCTATATAAAAAGTTATATGTACCACTAACCGAGAGCGACACTTTGTTCTCTAATTTTTGTTTATTCTGTATCACGTTTAAAAAAATGGTTCAAATGGCTCTGAGCACTATGGGACTTAACATCTGTGGTCACCAGTCCCCTAGAACTTAGAACTACTTAAACCTAACTAACCTAAGGACAGCACACACACCCATGCCCGAGGCAGGATTCGAACCTGCGACCGTAGCAGTCGCGCGGTTCCGGACCGAGCGCCTAGAACCGCTAGACCACCGCGGCCGGCTTATCACGTCTAGTTGATTCACGTAGGCCGTATCTAATCCATACAGAAAGAAGTGAGAACATAATTCTCAAAAACTCAATAAGTGATTCAAAAATTAGAAACAAAACTAAATCGAAAAATTAAACGAGTGGTTTGAGATGGCATAAAAGACCTATGATACGAGACAGTGAAAGGATGTTAATTAGTGCGACTCATGTAACGAACGAGGTGTGCGTGTCCGAAACAAACTTATATTTCTTTTAATTATCTCGGGGTTGAAGCTCTTTTTTCCCGTGTTTGCTTTGACAAAGATACGTTTTTGGATGGGGTCCGCCTTTAGCAAAACACATTTTTCTTTTTTATCTCAAACATTTTTCACTACAGCTGCAGCATCTTCAGTGGGCTTTTATTTTATAGCTGTTAAAGAAAAAGAGTGGTCTTTACTGTTTGTATACACATATAAATATTAGTTTTTACACAGTAAGGTATGAATTCATAATTTCATGTATTTTCTTCAAATATCTGTAATTACGATTTAAAAACTACTATTTACATGTATACAAATAGTAAATAACACTCTTTGTCTTTAACAGCCATAACATAAAAGCCCACTGAAGATGCTGGGACTGCAGTGAAACATGTTTGGGATAAAAAAACGAAATTGTGTTTTGCTAAAGCCGGACCCCATCTGTATTATGTATCTTTACTTCAATTCTGCAGTATATCAGTCAAATAATTCATTTCCTGCGGAAGCCCTATGAAACTACATTAGATTAGTTCAAGAAAGCCCCGTGAACCTAGAAGCTGTAAAATAAGTCCACAGACTCTCAAACAATACTTAAGAAAGGGTCTTCGAGTGTATGAACAAGAACTAATGTGATACTGTAAGAATCAACTGATAAATCTCAGTACGAAGATTTATAGGTAGAATGTGCCCCGGATCACACACTTTGTCAAAGCCGCGTCTTGTTGCAAACTGAGCAGCGCCTGCTGTTACTACTTCTGCCTTGGGTTGATTGTTGCGTGCCGGCTGGAGTTGCCGAGAAGTTCTAGGCGCTACAGTCTGGAACTGCACGACCGCTACGGTCGCTGGTTCGAATCCTGCCTTGGGCATGGTTGTGTGTGATGTCCTTACGTAAGTTAGGTTTAATTAGTTCTAAGTTCTAGGGGACTGATGACCACAGCAGTTAAGTCCCATAGTGCTCAGAGCCATTTGAATCATTTTGATTGTTGCGTGTCCTCTAGACGCTGTTTCTTCATCCTCTTCCTGCATGGTATGACTAGTCACTCAGCAGGTGACCTATCCTGGCTTGGCTTCGCACGGATATCTACGGACGGACCACTTCTCTGGGGTAGCGGTAATAAATTATAAACAAGTAAAAGCCATCCTTGTGAAACAGTCTGTTTATTAGTAAAAACAGTAGTTGCTGAGATTAGCCATCTCATGCAGGCAGAAAAACGTGGCGGAGGATTTTAATTTATAATATACAGGGTGAACCTGCTAAAACTTGCAAATCAATATTGCGGAAATGGAAAGTGCTATTGATGTGCGGTTTTCACAGAATGGATTAGTAGTCAGTGGCTCGTATTGTCAGGCAATAAGCAGATTGTTATAATACTAAGAGAGTGTATATTTTGTGCAAACACGAAGTTTTTTAAATGGAATAATTCCTTTTGACATTAACAAACTACTAGTAGAGTAAATTAGAATGTCAGTGGAGACTGTGCAGGAAACTAGTGTGAGTCGCTTACAAGATAACCGTGTGAGCCGAGGAAAAAATTGCTATTTTGAAGAGCGCGCCGCAGCGCATTGTGTTAAGCAGTCGCCCTCCTTTTCAGGCGGTGGCGCCGCGGTGGCAATCACAGCTTTGGTGTCTCCCTCTGGTGGGAAAGGGAAAAGGTAGACTGTTCACTTGCATTTAAGAGGCGCTTTCAGCTGTGTACCCGTGGTGTAGGGGGAGCGTCTTTGATTCATAATCTAAACGTATTCGGTCCCGGGTTCGATCCCCGCCACTGCCTAAATTTTAATAAATAATCAGAATTGGCGGCCGAAGACCTCCGACATAAGAAGTCAGCCTCATTCTGCCAACGGCCTTGTCAAATAGGGCGGAGGAGCGGATAGAGGTTCAGGGCACACTCTTGTCCTAGGGGTGGGAAATTGCCCCTAAAGGCGGAAGAATCAGCAATGACCAACGACATGAGGATGCAGAAGGCAGTGGAAACCACTGCATTAAAGACACGTAACGTGTATCCACAGGACATGTGGCCTGTAATTGAAGAAGTGACAGGATGATCTCTTCATTGGAAAAAGATTCCGGAATAGTCCCCCATTCGGATCTCCGGGAGGGGACTGCCAAGGGGGAGGTTACCATGAGAAAAAGATTGAATAATCAACGAAAGGATAACGTTCTACGAGTCGGGGCGTTGAATGTCAGAAGCTTGAACGTGGTAGGGAAACTAGAAAATGTGAAAAGGGAAATGCAAAGGCTCAACCTAGATATAGTAGGGGTCAGTGAAGTGAAGTGGAAGGAAGACAAGGATTTCTGGTCAGATGAGTATCGGGTAATATCAACAGCAGCAGAAAATGGTATAACAGGTGTAGGATTCGTTATGAATAGGAAGGTAGGGCAGAGGGTGTGTTACTGTGAACAGTTCAGTGATCGGGTTGTTCTAATCAGAATCGACAGCAGACCATCACCGACAACGATAGTTCAGGTACACATGGCGACGTCGCAAGCTGAAGATGAACAGATAGAGAAAGTGTATGAAGATATTGAAAGGGTAATGCAGTATGTAAAGGGGGACGAAATTCTAATAGTCATGGGCGACTGGAATGCAGTTGCAGGTGAAGCAGTAGAAGAAAAGGTTACAGGAGAATATGGGCTTGGTACAAGGAATGAAAGAGGAGAAAGACTAATTGAGTTCTGTAAAAAGTTTCAGCTAGTAATAGCGAATACCCTGTTCAAGAATCACAAGAGGAGAAGGTATACTTGGAAAAGGCCGGGAGATACGGGAAGATTTCAATTAGATTACATCATGGTCAGACAGAGATTCCGAAATGAGATACTGGACTGTAAGGCGTACCCAGGAGCAGATATAGACTCAGATCACAATATAGTAGTGATGAAGAGTAGGCTGAAGTTCAAGACATTAGTCAGGAAGAATCAATACGCAAAGAAGTGGGATACGGAAGTACTAAGGAATGACGAGATACGTTTGAAGTTCTCTAACGCTATAGATACAGCAATAAGGAATAGTGCAGTAGGCAGTACAGTTGAAGAGGAATGGACATCTCTAAAAAGGGCCATCACAGAAGTTGGGAAGGAAAACATAGGTACAAAGAAGGTAGCTGCGAAGAAACCATGGGTAACAGGAGAAATATTTCAGTTGATTGATGAAAGGAGGAAGTACAAACATGTTCCGGGAAAATCAGGAATACAGAAATACAAGTCGCTGAGGAATGAAATAAATAGGAAGTGCAGGGAAGCTAAGACGAAATGGCTGCAGGAAAAATGTGAAGACATCGAAAAAGATATGATTGTCGGAAGGACAGACTCAGCATACAGGAAAGTCAAAACAACCTTTGGTGACATTAAAAGCAACGGTGGTAACATTAAGAGTGCAACGGGAATTCCACTGTTAAATGCAGAGGAGAGAGCAGATAGGTGGAAAGAATACATTGAAAGCCTCTATGAGGGTGAAGATTTGTCTGATGTGATAGAAGAAGAAACAGGAGTCGATTTAGAAGAGATAGGGGATCCAGTATTAGAATCGGAATTTAAAAGAGCTTTGGAGCATTTACGGTCAATAAGCCAGAAGGGATAGATAACATTGCATCAGAATTTCTAAAATCATTGGGGGAAGTGGCAACAAAACGACTATTCACGTTGGTGTGTAGAATATATGAGTCTGGCGACATACCATCTGACTTTCGGAAAAACATCATCCAAACAATTCCGAAGACGGAAAGAGCTGACAAGCGCGAGAATTATCGCACAATCAGCTTAACAGCCCATGCATCGAAGCTGCTTACAAGAATAATATACAGAAGAATGGAAAAGAAAATTGAGAATGCGCTAGGTGACGATTAGTTTGGCTTTAGGAAAAGTAAAGGGACGAGAGAGGCAATTCTGACGTTACGGCTAATAATGGAAGCAAGGCTAAAGAAAAATCAAGACACTCTCATACGATTTGTCGACCTGGAAAAAGCGTTCGACAATATAAAATGGTGCAAGCTGTTCGAGATTCTGAAAAAAGTAGAGGTAAGCTATAGGGAGATACGGGTCATATACAATATGTACAACAACCAAGAGGGAATAATAAGAGTGGACGATCAAGAACTAAGTGCTCGTATTAAGAAGGGCGTAAGACAAGGCTGTAGCCTTTCGCCTCTACTCTTCAATCTGTACATCGAGGAAGCAATGATGGAAATAAAAGAAAGGTTCAGGAGTGGAATTAAAATACAAGGTGAAAGGATATCAATGATACGATTCGCTGATGACATTGCTATCGTGAGTGAAAGTGAAGAAGAATTAAATGATCTGCTGAACGGAATGAACAGTCTAATGAGTACACAGTATGGTTTGAGAGTAAATCGGAGAAAGACGAAGGTAATGAGAAGTAGCAGAAATGAGAACAGCGAGAAACTTAACATCAGGATTGATGGTCACGAAGTCAATGAAGTTAAGGAATTCTGCTACCTAGGCAGTAAAATAACCATTGACGGACGGAGCAAGGAGGACGTCAAAAGCAGACTCGCTATGGCAAAAAAGGCATTTCTGGCCAAGAGAAGTCTACTAATATCAAATACCGGCCTTAATTTGAGGAAGAAATTTCTGAGGATGTACGTCTGGAGTACAGCATTGTATGGTAGTGAAACATGGACTGTGGGAAAACCGGAACAGAAGAGAATCGAAGCATTTGAAATGTGGTGCTATAGACGAATTTTGAAAATTAGGTGGACTGATAAGGTAAGGAATGAGGAGGTTCTATGCAGAATCGGAGAGGAAAGGAATATGTTGAAAACACTAATAAGGAGAAGGGACAGGATGATAGGACATCTGCTAGGACATGAGGGAATGACTTCCATGGTACTAGAGGGAGCTGTAGAGGGCAAAAACTGTAGAGGACGACAGAGATTGGAATACGTCAAGCAAATAATTTAGGACGTAGGTTGCAAGTGCTACTCTGAGATGAAGAGGTTAGCACAAGAAAGGAATTCGTGGGGGGCCGCATCAAACCAGTCAGTAGACTGAAGGGAAAAAAAAAAAAAAAAAAAAAGAGCTCGTCAGTCGGTCAGTCGGCGAGTCTGGTCAGTTGGCCAGCCGGGTCAGTGTGGGGCAGTCAGTGTCTGTCTGTCGTCCGGAGTGCTTATATGTGTTAGGCCGCCAGTCTGCTCGAGTTTGTTCAGGTAATGGTCATTGGCGGTTGGATCGATCGGTTGGTCGGTCGCGCATTGGGACACAACATGACTTGTCCGTCTTGAGCGTCAGCGCATGTGAGGTCGCCACTTGCGTCCAGGGGGCCGCGGCGTATAGCGAGGGGTAGTGGCTTCGCGGCCGACACGAGAGCAACAGGGGTCATCCCAAGACATCGGTCTGGCTGGGGCGAGCTGCGACGCCGTGACACGGGAGATCGGCGCGCTTTCCTGCGTCAGTTGAAGCGGCTGGCAGCGGACGGTTCGGGAGAGCGTTTTGGGCGTGCTGCGCCAGGTCTTCGCCAGGCAACCCAGTTTATTAAAAGTTGTTTCGTGATATGTTGTTTCATTTACTTGTTAAATTCTACTTGTTTTTTTGGTCAGTCTCTCGTTCCCAGCTTGCTCGTCTCTGTCGTCCGCATTTGTTAGGCAGTTAGTGTCTGTCTGTCTGTCTGTCGGCCTGCCGTACGATACTAGCTGCCTCTGTCATCTTTGTCGGATTCGGTGTTAACGAGTTTATTGCTTAAGGTGTAAAGGCCGAATTCCTGAAATATGTTTTATCTTGCCTATCATCTTGAGAGGCGGTATATGTGTAATGTAGAGCATGTTTGTACATTTTATGTAAGACTGCATTTCATGAGATTTTATTTAAATGGTCATTTTAGTACATAAAGTTGCCACCCTTCCACCGTATGAGTTTTCTTTTAAAAACAAGTTGCACTTTCGGTGGCAAGTATTTTTTTTTTTTTAATGTGAGTGTTTTGTACCATTTCCATCCCTCCTACGGGGTGCATAGTTTATGTGTTTGTGTGAGTTGTTAAACTATTTAAAGTAATCTGGTGTGTTGCAGATTTGCACCAGTGTAGTCTATCAGAGGTTGTTGTGAGCGGTCGTGACTACGGCCGTGTTAAAAGGGAGCGGCAAGCTTCTCAGCCCGAAAGCTCAAACTATCGAAAAAAAAAAAATGTTGTTTCTGTCTCTGAATAACTTGTAACTTGATATTGATAGGGTGCTTTCTGATTATAATTTTTTTTGAGGAAATGGTTTTTAGGAATAAAATTTCCATTACTTGAAATTTAATTTGTTTTCATCAGTTACCCACTGGCAACTACTTCCACGCTCACATAGTGTGATTAAATGTGTTAATGTTCTTGATGAATCGTTAGTAAATCAAGTAAATTCTTAAGAAAAGGTTTTGAAAGTAAACTGACGGTTCACCGTGTTTTGTCGAGTTCTCACACCGACACTTGTACAATACTTACTGTAGCACACGCTGAAGAATAGCACAAGTGCAAAGACCAGTTATGTGGTTTTTGACCAGTGAAGGCACACTAGATCATCACAGATTGTGTTCAAAGTGACCAGCGGCAATACACACTTCCAGTCTGGTATGGAACGACTGCTACACACGTGCTACCATTTCAGCGGTGATGTCTGAGCTGGCTGCAGTAATACGTCGTTGCATACCATCGCGTGTGGTTGTTATGTCCCTGTAGGTAGTGTCTTTCAGTTTTCCCCACAGAAAAAAATCTACAGGCGTCAAATGCGGAGAACGGAACAAACAAGGGGCTGCAGCACTATGGGCTTGACAGCTATCATGCTGGTACGGCAGGTCCTTCCTAATCCGTAGACGAACATCTTCCAGCACCAGTGTGATACTTGTGCACCTTCAGTGTTCCGCCTAAGAGCTGATGGTTCACTAACCAACGCCACACGTTCACACTCTGACGTTCCAGCTGACGAAGCCAACGGGGACTGTCAACAAACCAATAGTGCATGTTTCGGCCGTTTGGTAAATGTGCCTTCATCACTAAACAAGATACTGATACATCTGGATTATCGGCCACTGTGTTGCCCTTGGGGAATTTGGTATTCTCGGCAAGCAATTGACACTGTGGATTTCGGAATATTGAATTCCATAACGCTTTCCCATGCGTGTGGCACCAACTACCATTCCGCGTTCAAAGTCTATTAATCTCCGCTGTGCGCTCGTCATCACGTCGGACACATTTTAATTCAAATTATCTGAGTAAAAATGGCAGCTCTGTCAATGCACTGCCCTTTTATACCTTGTGTACGCGAAACTTCCGCCATCTGCATATGTGCATATCGCAAGCCCGTCACCTCAATGTAAGTGTAAAGAAGGCTGACACTGATCAAATGATGCATCTTCCAGTACTGGTAAACTGACAAGTAGGGAGAAATGTGTTCATATGTGCTAGGGATCTTTGACCTTTTACGATCACAATCCAGGACGTTCTGCCTTCCCCAAGGGCTGTAGCAAGACACATCAAAGATATGACTCTAGTGAAAGAGGCAATATCTCCGACGTGCAATGACATGTGACCTCTAGACTGATAGCTACCGCACGATCAGCTACATGTTACGTACTCCTGCATCGATGAGTCGGTGGACACCTGGAGGATAAAGTATGACATTCCGCTAATTATGAGGTTCCCCTATGCGGCGAATACTGGCGACAATATTATGACAGAAATTTACGAACAGGTGGCAGAAGTGTCTATTACTGTCCCAGAACCGAAAGAAGTTACTTTCGTTACGGATCAGCGGATAATTATTAAGAAAGCTCTATGAGCACATAGACTTCTCCAATGTGTGGTACACTGTATCTACACAACACTGCTGTATTGATATCACTAATCTCATTTCTTCTAATCCGGTCTTTGTTCGTTTTATTCTTGATCGATACTCTGTTCTCATAAGACTGCTCTTTCCTTACAACGAGTCCTGTAATTCTTCTTCACTTCCACCAGTAATAGTTATTGTCATCAGCGAATCTTATCATAAATATTCTTTTGCCCCAAATTTTAGTTCCACTGTCGAAATTAATTTCCGTAGTTTTTTTTTTCGATGTACAAATTCAACAAGGTGAGAGAGAGTCTACAGACCTGTCTTCCACCCTTTTCAATCGGAGCACTTCGTTCTGGGCCTTTCATCTTTACAGTTCCTTCTTCGTTCTAGGACCTATTGCAGAACATCTGTCTTTCGCTATAGCTTACTCCTATTTTTATCTTAATTTCGAATAACTTGCACTATTTTTGCATCGTCTAACGCTTTTTCTAATTCTATGAACGCCTCTTAATATTTTTCTTATCTCTGGCTTCCATCTCAATGACAATGTCCGACTTGCCTTCCTGGTGCCTTTACCATTCCGAAAGCGGAGCGAGTGGTCATCTGAACCGTCACGAGTATTATAACGCCGTTAATGACGTTAAAATCATCCACTGTGTTATTTCCATTTCTGAACAAAATCTTTTCGCAGCCTGAATGAAATCTAATACTTTATCTGTGCACTTGGTGACAATTTTAGTTAATATATCGTACCTTACATAGAGAAGACTGGTTCGTGTGTAGGTTTATTGTCTCGTCTGACTTCTATCTTCATCAGTAGAATAATAAGGTCCACTGTCGAGTTTTTGATTTTTGTCTTTTTCGAAGACACTTTGTAAACAATTTAAACAATTCTGAAAGTTAGCTTTATATTATCTTTTCATTTCATTTCTATTGAACAATCTTCACCTCCACGACATGGAATCGGTTTGTACCCCTATTCTGGCATTACCTGTGGAGTATCAGTAATTTATTTTGTTAATTCTTCATGCTACCTATTCATCTCTTGAACATTAAAATCATAGAAATTGCCTAATGTCTGTACGATACTCACCGTGTAGTCAGCCATCTTATTTGAAGAATCTGTTCAATATAATCTTCGTTTTTTTTGTTTTCTTCATATTTTTATTGTTTTCAATTGTTTTTCTCAGCACGTTTCTGTTTTATCTTCTCTCTTTCTATCGCGAGTGCCGATAGGGATGGGAAAAACCAATCGATTAAAACCGATGTTGGTATTTCAGTTCCTAATAACCGGTATTTTTCGGTAGTTATTTGGTCTCAGTTGTAACAGGTGGTTTTTCATTTGTCACTAATAACCAGTAAATAAGCTGAGGTAAAAGTTAACCATAGTAGCAGCGCAAAATTTTTTAGTTTTTAATTAAACTATGTTAAAAAAACTAGTTACTTTTATTCGTAAAAGCTCCATTGCTGTGAAATGGAAAAGCGATCAGTACTGTTCTTATAACAATGCCTACAGAAACGAGCAACAAGCACATGGCATAAGAAATGGTACAGCACTACAGAGGAGATAATGTACTTCTTACCATAAGACACTTCCACCACCTGGTCTACACGTGGTTTCTCACTGTTGGCGTCGGACATTGGTTGAAGCATCCCTACTCTGGTAGTATTTTATAAAGTGCGGTATCAGTGAAGTACAGTGCCCCATTCGCCTTAAAAGATTAAGAACGTGAGGAGTCACAACAAATTTGTGACGTCATATAAGGAGAAAATTGGTTTACAATAAAAATATAAAGTAGCTGATGTGTTGTCCGTGTCTCCGTAATATGCCTTTATCTGCTTGTAGCTTTTGAAAACGGACAAATTAATATGAAATATAGAGTTCTTCATCCTCAGTTTTCGCCCTTGAGCACTGACTACTCGTAATGGTCAAATAGTAGGAGGATCGTCAATTACGACATGATTCTGGGAAGAGCTTCAAAACACTAGACTCAGCACGAGAAAGTTGGTGATTTGCTTATAGTATTCAACCACTTATCGCTTTTCGAGGAAAGCTGCGAGTTGTGGACTGATTAACTTTTCTTTTCTTTGCTTATTTGATTCTACATCTACATCTACATTTATACTCCGCAAGCCACCCAACGGTGTGTGGCGGAGGGCACTTTACGTGCCACTGTCATTACCTCCCTTTTCTGTTCCAGTCGCGTATGGTTCGCGGGAACAACGACTGTCTGAAAGCTTCCGTGCGCGCTCGAGTCTCTAATTTTACATTCGTGATCTCCTCGGGAGGTATAAGTAGGGGGAAGCAATATATTCGATACCTCATTCAGAAACGCACCCTCTCGAAACCTGGCGAGCAAGCTACACCGCGATGCAGAGTGCCTCTCTTGCAGAGTCTGCCACTTAAGTTTGCTAAACATCTCCGTAACGCTATCACGGTTACCAAATAACCCTGTGACGAAACGCGCCGCTCTTCTTTGGATCTTCTCTATCTCCTCCGTCAACCCGATCTGGTACGAATCCCACACTGATGAGCAATACTCAAGTATAGGTCGAACGAGTGTTTTGTAAGCCACCTCCTTTGTTGATGGACTACATTTTCTAAGGACTCTCCCAATGAATCTCAATCTGGTACCCGCCTTACCAACAATTAATTTTATATGATCATTCCACTTCAAATCGTTCCACACGCATACTCCCAGATATTTTACAGAAGTAACTGCTACCAGTGTTTGTTCCGCTATCATATAATCATACAATAAAGGATCCTTCTTTCTATGTATTCGCAATACATCACATTTGTCTATGTTAAGTGTCAGTTGCCACTCCCTGCACCAAGTGTCTATCCGCTGCAGATCTTCCTGCATTTCGCTACAATTTTCTAATGCTGCAACTTCTCTGTATACTACAGCATCATCCGCGAAAAGCCGCATGGAACTTCCGACACTATCTACTAGGTCAGTTATATCAGTTATATCTACTAGGTCAGTTATATCTTGAAACTGAGGGAGTCTAACTGTTCCCACTTTTGTTCCTTTTGCAGGACGGTATCTTTATATTTAGAACCATTTACCAAAAATTTTCAGTGCATACGCAACGAATTATTTTGAATCCTTTTTGTTTATGAAAAAAGAAAAAAAACCTAGTACCTCCTGGTTTGTTTGAACGAAGACAAACGTGTTCCCTACCTACAAAATTTTCATATTTTTTTCTATTACTATGGAGATAGTACTGTTAGTAGACAGGTACTTGAGTTTTCCAAACGTGTAGCTAGACGTCCACTTTTGTTTCAATACACCTAAAATATTTTTGGTTCTTCAGGTCCCTCAATGTTTAGAAAAAGTGCTGTTATTCTGAAATCAGCACACTGGAAAGAAAATAATGAATGTAGATCAACGTGAATCTTTTATTTATAAATGCATACAAAAATAATGATTATAACAGCTTTATAACTATTAGGCAAAGAACACAAAAAGATGAAAGAAAGTAATAGGTACACTATGTGATCAGAAGCATCCGGATACCTGGCTGAAAATGACTTAAAAGTTCGTGGCGCCCTCCGTCGGTAATTCTGGAATTCAGTATGGTGTTGGCCCACCCTTAGCCTTGATGACAGCTTCCACTGTCGCAGGCATACGTTCAGTGAGGTGCTGGAAGGTTTCTAGGGGAATGGCAGCCCATTCTTCACGGAGTGCTGCACTGAGTAGAGGTATCCATGTCGGTCAGTGAGGCCTGGCACGAAGTCGGCATTCCAAAACATCCCAAAGGTGTTCAGTAGGATTACTGTCAGGACTCTATGTAAGCCAGTCGATTACAGGAACGTTATTGTCGTGTAACGACTCAGCCACAGGCCGTGCATTAATAAGAGTGTTCGATCGTGTTGAATGATGCAATCGCCATCCCGGAATTGCTCTTCAACAGAGGGAAGCAAGAAGGTGCTTAAAACATCAATGTAGGCTTCTGCTGTGATACTGCCAAGTAAAAGAAGAAGGGGTGCAAGCCCCCTCCATGAAAAACACGACCACACAATAACACCACCGCTTCCAAATTTTACTGTTGGCTTTACACACGCTGGCAGATGACGTTCACCGGGCATTCGCCATATCCACACCCTGTCATCGGATCGCCACATTATGTACTGGGAATCGTCACTCCACACAACGTTTTTCCACTTCAATCGTCGAATGTTTACGCTCCTTACACCAAGCGAGTCGTCGTTTGGCATTTACTGGCGCGATGTGTGGGTTATAAGAAGCAGCTCGACTATGAAATTTAAGTTTTCTCACCTCCCACCTAATTGTCGTAATACTTGTAGTGGATCCTGATGCAGTTTGGAATTCCCTTGTGATGGTCGGGATAGATGTCTGCCTGTTAAACATTATGAGACATTAGAACTGTCGGCGGTGTCTGTCAACAGACGAGGTCGGTTCTTTTGTTCTGTACATGTCCCTTCACGTTTCCACTTCACTGTCACATCGTAATCAGTGGACCTAGTGATTTTTAGGAGTGTGGAAATCTCGCGTACAGACGTATGACACAAGTGACAACCCATCATCTGACGACGTTCGGAGTCTGTGAGTTACGCGGAGGGCCCCATTCTGCTGTTTCACCAGCAGATGTCGCTGACATACGTCTCTCATATTAGTTTCACTGTGCTGTCACCTACTGCCAGACGTATGTTTTTGGGGGTGTCTGGATACTTTTGATAACACAGTGTATGTTACAATTCGACTTCAAAACGTGAACTGTTGCTGAGAAGAGAGAGCTCCAGGGCCAATAAAGTTGTCCGCAAAAGCATTCCTCAAATCTAAACCTTGAGCTCGTTCACCTGAGCTAGCATCCAGGGTGTCTCGAAATGTGTAAAAAATGTGTAACTACTACCCACCATTTATGCCCCTATATCAGTAGAAAATAATGTAAAGTGCAGGAGGTCATTACAGTGTCATCCATCTGGACGAACATTTATGGCAACGAGTAACCATTTATTCCGAAACAATGGTTCAAATGGCTCTAAGCACAATCTGAGGTCATCAGTCCCCTAGACTTAGAACTACTTAAATCTAATTAACGTTAGGACATCACACACATCCATGCCCGAGGCAGGATTCGTACCTGAGCCGTAGCAGCAGCGCAGCTACCGACTGAAGCGCCTAGAACCGCTCGGCCACAGGGGCAGGCCATTTATTCGACAACACTCTAAAAGCGCATTCAACAGTCCATCTGCACCGTAAGACCCTGTAGTTAAAACGCGTTTTCGACCGTCCAAGCCGCGAGATGTGTACAGTTTAAAAGCCTGATCTCCCACAAAAGACTGTGAGTGTGAATTTAAGTTCAGAAAATCTGATGAGGAGTATACGAGATGTGGCTAGAAAAAAACCGGACTAGTACTGGTGAAACAATAAAACGAATGCAATAAGGCTGAAAGTCGCGTGGCCTGTCACGTGACTCTCGCTCCGCCTACTGCTCGAGTTTCATCTGCCTCCTGCACTCAGTCTGCCCGTGGCGTCTGTTTTAAGTAGTTGACGTTTTGTCTGTGCGTCGGAAAATGTTGAGTGTACAGAAAGAACAGCGTGTTAACATCAAATTTTGTTTCAAACTAGGAAAATCTGCAAGTGAAACGTTTGTAATGTTACAACAAGTGTACGGCGATGATTGTTTATCGCGAACACAAGTGTTTGAGTGGTTTAAACGATTTAAAGATGGCCGCGAAGACACCAGTGATGACACTCGCACTGGCAGACCATTGTCAGCAAAAACTGATGCAAACATTGAAAAAATCGGTAAACTTGTTCGACAAGATCGCCGTTTAACAATCAGAGCAGTGTCTGAGTTAACAGGAGTTGACAAGGAAAGTGTTAGGCAGATTCTTCATGAAAGTTTCAACATGAACAAAGTGTTTCAAAAATGGTTCCAAAGTGTCTCACAATTGAACAGAAGGAACGTCGAAGAATGATTTGTTCTGACATCATGGAAAACATTGAAAGTGATCCCACCTTCTTACAAAATGTTATTACTTGCGATGAATCGTGGTTTTTTACTCACGATACCGAAACTAAACGCCAATCGATGCATTGGAAAACTCCTGGTTCTCCACGACAAAAAAAAGCACGAATGTCAAAATCGAAATTCAAGGCAATGATGATTGTTTTTTTTGACATCAAAGGGATTGTGCACATTGATTGGGTACCAGAGGGACAAACAGTGAATCAGCATCACTACATTAGCGTCCTGGCTACCCTACGTGAGCGAGTACGGAGAAAACGGAACGATTTGTGGAGAAAAAAGTCATGGATCCTTCACCAAGACAATGCCCCAGCATTTTTGGCAAAACACAACATTCCCATCTTAGATCATCCACCCTACTCACCTGATTTGGCCCCCTGTGACTTTTTTCTTTCCCCTAAAGTCAAGTCAGCTTTGAAAGGAACTAGATTTGAGACTGTTGAAGCAGTAAAAGAAAAAGCGACGGAAGTAATGTATGGACTTACCGAAAATGATCTGCAGCATTGCTATGAACAGTGGAAAATTCGTATGGAGCGGTGTAGAGACCGAGGAGGAGAGTACATTGAAGGAGATAACATGAAATTGTAAATAATTGTAAATAAATGTTTTTTCCAGCATCAGTCCGGTTTTTTTCTAGCCGCACCTCGTATCGAGGTGTCCTCGGTACAGTTGTTTCTCGAAGGGGTCGTCTGTGAAAATATTCGAGCTGCAGGCGCGGTTCCTCGGTTGACCAGCCACCAGACGCATAATTGAGAGAGGCGCCGTCAGCGACCTGTCTGGCGGAGTTGAGAGTCAGTAACACTCCGCGTCCCTCCCTGGTGGCTACTTAACCCACCAGACACAGCACGAACTAATTCGCTCTGCTGGCAGCGAGATAATGTCCTCACAGCGCCCTCTGCGAACTGAGCAGCCGCGTCACCTGTGCTGGCACGAAGGTCGCAACGCCTGAATTCCGATTTCCGTCTAGGCGGCCTCTGGTGCGCCGTCCGCCCTGAATTTGCCCTGCGCCGCGGCAAAAGTCGTGTAGGACGAGATGAACCTTCCCTTGTGCCG
This sequence comes from Schistocerca nitens, assembly GCF_023898315.1. Taxonomy (NCBI): domain Eukaryota; kingdom Metazoa; phylum Arthropoda; class Insecta; order Orthoptera; family Acrididae; genus Schistocerca; species Schistocerca nitens. The sequence goes on along the minus strand of NC_064614.1, from coordinate 1,186,276,778 downwards.
AGATGAGTCGAGAAACACTCTCAGTGTCACACATTGGTGTTGGAGTCATTGTACTGCCAATCGGCTACTCGCTTGCTACGTCTCCTTAAATCAGCAGACTGCCAGAGCTATCCCGGCAGGAAAGGTCGCCAGTTTGTTCATCAAGAGATGAATATTGAACACTCTTACGCTGTCTGTCTACGTTCACTCTCCCGATCCTGGACACTCAAAGAATACTATTTTCGGTCGAGTTGAGTTCATTCACATGAGGACTGTAATACAGGCTGTTCAAAAAGTCACTCCGCAGTGCCGTATGATTGTTAGCCGCTGGTGCCGTATGCCGCAGTGAATATACCGAAATGAGACTCACTGCATTATCGTTGTGCGTTTATTGTTTCGTTGAAAAATATGGGACCCACAATCCGACGTCTAGAAATTCCAATTCAAATTCCTATTTTCACAGAATGAAGTGGTTCCCCATGAACATGCAATGGACTTGCAGTACTCCAAAGACGAGAATTTTGCGAGTTCATGTACCCGGATAAATGAAACATCAGTGAAAAACGTGTCGTCATTAAGAATATCCCTTCCATTTTGTTGAACGAAATTTCTGAACGATTGACAATAATACAGTTTCTTACCATGATCAGAATTTTTCAGTTCTTGCATGACTGTCACTTTGTATGGTAAAAGTTCTAATTGTTTCCTTACAGCTGTGTGGGCCGTTCCGACACTAACATCGAATTTTCTCACTGACTTCTTCGGACTCATGGACATTTTATCGGAAATATCGAGTAGTTCATCCTCAGACAAAACGCTAGGACAATCACTTCTCGGTGCATCTGTCACTGAACCCGTACTTCCAAATTTGTTAGTCAAATCTCGCACTGTATCGCGATGTGGGAGTGTTGTCTCCGGGAAAACTGAATTAAATGTTTGACGAACTGAAACTGTGCCGCCCGGGATGGCAGGGCGGTTCTAGGCGCTACAGTCTGAAACCGCGCGACCGCTACGGTCGCAGGTTCGAATCCTGCCTCGGGCATGGATGTGTGTGATGTCCTTAGGTTAGTTAGGTTTAAGTACTTCTAAGTTCTAGGTGACTGATGACCTCAGATGTTAAGTCCCATAGTGCTCAGAGCCGTTTTTTTAAACTTAACCTGTGTATATACCCCAGCTTTGAACACTTGTTCGGCTAAGAACACGCGTTCTTCAATGGTTAACACTGACAAAAACGAAACAAACGAACAAAGGAACTAAACTTAAACGTTCACGTCAGCACGTAACGACACACACCAACGATACTACTGACGCTGGCTGAGATAAACGAAACAGTGGAATGTTGGGAGAGTCCACTTGAAGGGAAGTAAACCAGGCTGGCGAACAATCATACGGCACTACGGAGAGACTTTTTGAACACCCCATATACATCCCCAGTGAGTGTGCAGTGGGCAATTAGAAGAATGGCCCTGAATAATAATTGGCATTAAATTAAAGCTTGTCCCTGGATGTGAAATGTAAAAGTTCCGATTCCTTAAGCGTTTCTGTAAAATCCACGGAATAATTGACTCTCGCTTCTTCTCATAACTATTTTCGATACAAATAAGGTGTTGGCCCGTTAAAATGAAGGATTACAATGCAGCATTTCCACTTGAAAAACACGAAACTACAAATCTGGACCAAAGGCTGCCTGATGTCTTGCAGTTTCGATGTATTCTTAATAAATCAGTATTAAACTAAATGGGCGATAATTGCTCTCACAATCTTTGAATAATTCAGTTTAATGTGAAATTTCCCCTTCAAAAATTAAGAATGACTCTGCTGGTAAACTTCTACGTTTTTTGATTTTCAAACAGCTGAGCAAAACTAACGTCCTCAGACTGTTCTCTCTTTACTTATTCTGATCAAAACTAAACATACACACAATATGTTTTAGCGCACCGCAATATGAGTTTCTATAATCCCTACAAAAGAATAGCCCTAACAGTAACCTATACCTTTCATGAATCACTTACCTCACAAAAATCTTCGTTACTCGAACTACTGCAATACAGCGAGCGCCAATACTGCCAGCTAAATAAAAGATTTTAACTACTGAAGGCACTAACTACTGATAGGAAAAGTTAGCAAATGAAAGATTTTGATAGATAAAAAACAATGTATTTACCTTAATAGTGTTCAAAAGTCATAATATATACACACTACTGGCCATTAAAATTGCTACACCACGAAGATGACTTGCTACAGACGTGAAATTTAACCGACAGGAAGAAGATGCTGTCATACGAAAATGATTAGCTTTTCAGAGCATTCACACAAGGCTGGCGCCGGTGGCGACACCTACAACGTACTGACATCAGGAAAGTTTCTAACCGATTTCTCATACACAAACAGCAGTTGACCGGTGTTGCCTGGTGAAACGTTGTTGTGATGCCTCGTGTAAGGAGGAGAAATGCGTACCATCACGTTTCCGACTTTGATAAAGGTCGGATTGTAGCCTATCGCGATTGCGGTTTATCGTATCGCGACATTGCTACTCGCGTTGGTCGAGATCCAATGACTGTTAGCAGAATATGGAATCGGTGGGTTCAGGAGGGTAATACGGAACGCCGTGCTGGATCCCAACAGTCTCGTATCACTAGCAGTCGAGATGGCAGGCATCTTATCCGCATGGCTGTAACGGATCGTGCAGCCAGGTCTCGACCCCTGAGTCAACAGATGGGGACGTTTGCAAGATAACAACCATTTGCACCAACAGTTCGACGACGTTTGCAGCAGCATGGTCTATCAGCCCGGATACCATGTGTAGTGTGCGTACTGTAAGACCTTCGGTACACACACCATCAGATTATTTGACTTGTCGCTCTAACGAAGTAGGCGAGTGTCAGCAATATGTCTCGTGGTCTTATCGTGGCGTGTTTACCTTCTGCCGTTAGGTCAGACGATAGAAATGCCACTTGCACGCTTAGAGTAGCAGATTAACGGTGACCAACTTTGGACAGAACTTGATTAATTTTCACACACATTTATTAAAATAATAAAAATCATAAACCTTACTTAACTTGAATCTGGATGCTATTTACAATTGACAATCTGAAGTTCGTTTGGACTTGGTGCGTTAATCTTACTCTCACATATCTCTGATACTTGACAAAGTGTCTATACATTTCTCCTCATGGCCATGTACAGGAATATGATAATCTTATTAGGCGCAGACTGAAATTTGACTATAGACTGGTACAGCCTAATGTAAACTGGTACAGAGTAATGCAGAATAATGCAGACTGACTAATAGGAGGTCTGTACACTCGTTATAATACCTCGAGCGTTCAGGTATCACTGCGCGAGTGTGATCCGCGAGGAGAAAAGGTTCTACGTTACCAGCAATCTCATTGGCTGCGTTACATATTAATACGCGGATCGGAGGAAGCAGAATTTGGTCCGTCTCTAAGACAGCGCCATCTCGCGGAGACGGACGAGCGCTGCGCCTGCGCTGTGTGCTTAGCGGGGCGCGCTCTAGTGGGAAAGTTGTGTACGCGCTGACCACGCGGAACTATGTAGACAACACCATGGCTGCGGTTACCCTTGACGCTGCATCACAGACAGAGCGCGTGCGATAGTGTACTCATCGACGAACCTGGGTGCACGAATGGCAAAACGTCATTTTTTCGCATGAGTCCAGGTTCTGTTTACAGCATCTTGATGGTCGCATCCGTGTTTGGCGACATCGCGGTGAACGCACATTGGAAGCGTGTATTCGTCATCGCCATACTGGCGTATCACCTAGCGTGGATACAGAAAATGCTCGACTGCAGCCCTGGCCAGCACATTCTCCAGATCTCTCACCAATTGAAAACGTCTGGTCAATGGTGGCCGAGCAACTGGATCGTCACAATACCCCAGTCACCACTCTTGATGAACTGTGGTATCGTGTTGAAGCTGCATTGGCAGCTGCACCCGTACACGCCATCCAAGCTCTGTTTGACTCAATGCCCGGGCGTATCAAGGCCGTTATTAAGGCCAGAGGTGGTTGTTCTGGGTACTGATTTCTCAGGATCTATGCATCCAAATTGTGTGAAAATGTAATCACATGTTCGTTCTAGTATAATACAGGGTGTCCAGAAACGGGCTCCCTGATTTCAAAACTAAATATCTCGAAAACAAAGATCGATAGAGGAATGCAGTAAGAAGTTTATACAGCAGTTTGAAATAATAGTTACAAAAGCCGCTAACAGATGGCGCTGTAATCGCCATACGTAATGCCTAGTATAAATAGTGATCCGAAGCCCAGAGCGATCAGTTCCACTATTGAAATGTGAAAGGAGGTTAGCGTACCGAAGGAAGAGATTAAAACCATGTACTCCATTGAACAACGTGTTTTTCTGCTGCTAGAGTACCACAGGTTATAAGAGAGTCCTACGGCAACAAGGCGAAGTTTTCAAGCACGATTTAATGTTCCAAAACGACCCGATGCGAAAACCATTCGTACGCTCTTCGCAAAATTTCAACGAACAAGCAGCGTAACTGATGGGGCATGTTGGCCGCAAGCAAACCGCAGATACGCCTGAAAATATCGCCACTGTTTCTGGAATTATTCAGCGAAATCCAATGTCATCCGTCCGTAGAATTGCATCTGAGACTGGTTAGAAGCGTTCCAGCACGCGGAAAATACTGAGAAACAGCCTACACATGTTTCCATTCAAAATTCAAACGCACCAGGCCATACCCGTACGAGCTGTGCAACAAATGGTTGCCTTTGGTAATCAGACGCTCACAATGATTGATAGTGAAGGATACGTGAACAAGCAGAACTGGCGATTTTGGGGTTCCGAAAAGCCATAGTGGTGTGAAGGGAAACCCCTGTATTCTCCTAGAGTTACTGTGTGGGCTGCAGTATGCAGCAGAGGCATTATAGGCCCCTTTTTCATTCGAGAAACGGTCACTGGTGCACGTTACGTTGCAATTTTGGAGCAATTTGTCGCCACACAGCAAGCCTTAGAGGATAGACCAGGTGCTGAATGGTTTATGCAAGATGGAGCCCGACCACATCGGACTGAACAAGTGTTTCGCTTTCTTGAGGAATACTTCGGGAATCGAGTCATTGCTTTGGAATATCCCAAATTTACTGGTTCAGGCATGGATTGGCCTCCATATTCGCCGGATTTGACTCCCTGTGACTTTTTTTTGTGGGGCACAGTTAAAGACATGGTCTACCCGTAGCATCCCGCCACGCTGGACGAGCTTGAATCGGCGATCTCTGTGGTATGTGAATCCATTTCGGTTGAGACACTACGAAATGTGATGGCGAATTTCATTCTTCGTTTGCACCACCTCTGTAGTGCCAATGGTGAACATTTTGAAAACATGGTGATGTGATTGTTTGCAAAGATCGTTTTCATACGATTATGCTGATATGAGCTGTACAGCGTACAGCTTTTGTAACTATTATTTCAAACTGCTGTATAAACTTCTTAAATCTTTCACAATAAACATACCGTTTACTGCATTCCTCTGTCGATCTATGTTTTCGAGATATTTAATTTTGAAATCAGGGAGCCCTTTTCTGGGCACCCTGTATATTCGTCCAATGAATACCTGTTATCATTTGCACTTCTTCTTGGTGTAGCAATTTTAATGGCCAGTAGTGTTTATCAGTTCATGACATCCAGTCTTACAAATTTACTTTTTCTGACGGACACACGTCCAGATCGTCCGCTCTCAAAACTCTGGCGTCTCTCTCCCCACATCCACCACTGCTGGCGGCTCACCTCCAACTGCCCAACGCTCCGCGCTGTTCACACCCAACTGCCCAACACTACACAAGCGAATATTCCAATGAGTCCAACCAGCCACATACTGCACACAGCGCACAGAGCACTACGTGGCGTTACCAACATAAAAACCTAAAACCTAAACAGCCTGCTTACAAATGTAACAAATGTGTACCTATCGATCCTCCTGCCCAGTTGAGCTCTGGCCCGACGATCTTCTTGGTCTACAGTGGGCAAGAGGGCGCGCGGTTTCAGTAACATGATACGTCTTGTAGGCAATGATGTCTCGGTCAACGAAGCTTTCCAGTCCTGAGACGTTTGGAACTCCCGTACCACCTCGTACTATGGCAACTGTAAGCCATCCATTGCCATGGGTAAATGTATCGTTAATGTGAATGCTAAAGTTCAGTTTACATCCACAAAACACTGCAGGTCCATCTAGGAGAGAGTGTGCAGCAACGGATTTTACTGTATTCTTCTTCTTGTCTGCAGCTGATGTTGTCATTTCCACGTCTTCTATGGTCTTATATATTGCCTGTCTTGCACGACGTCGTAGCCTTCTATAGCGCATCTTGGCAGCGTTCAATGCAGTTGCCTGTGCGACAGCAGCAGCGCGAATGGCGCGCACAGCGCTTATCTCTCGCTTACGTAACGTTGCCTGCAGAACTCCGCGGCAATGGGAGCCGCGCAGCGTATAGCTCTTATCAGCTCCATGTTGTAAGGAGAGGGTGACATATATGTTGATTTTCCGAAATCTTTATTGGCGGTTTCGGTAACATGATACGTCTTGTAGGCAATGATGTCTCGGTCAACGAAGCTCTCCAGTCCTGAGACGTTTGGAACTCCCGTACCACCTCGTACTATGGCAACTGTAAGCCATCCATTGCCATGGGTAAATGTATCGTTAATGTCAATGCTAAAGTTCAGTTTACATCCACAAAACACTGCAGGTCCATCTAGGAGAGAGTGTGCAGCAACGGATTTTACTGTATTCTTCTTCTTGTCTGCAGCTGATGTTGTCATTTCCACGTCTTCTATGGTCTTATATATTGTCTGTCTATTACGGGTATACAGGAAGAAAGGAGAGGGTGACATATATGTTGATTTTCCGAAATCTTTATTGGCGGTTTCAGTAACATGATACGTCTTGTAGGCAATGATGTCTCGGTCAACGAAGCTTTCCAGTCCTGAGACGTTTGGAACTCCCGTACCACCTCGTACTATGGCAACTGTAAGCCATCCATTGCCATGGGTAAATGTATCGTTAATGTCAATGCTAAAGTTCAGTTTACATCCACAAAACACTGCAGGTCCATCTAGGAGAGAGTGTGCAGCAACGGATTTTACTGTATTCTTCTTCTTGTCTGCAGCTGATGTTGTCATTTCCACGTCTTCTATGGTCTTATATATTGTCCTGCCTCGGGTATGGATGTGTGTGTGATGTCCTTAGGTTAGTTCGGTTTAAGTAGTTCTAAGTTCTAGGGGACTGATGACTTCAGATGTTAAGTCCCATAGTGCTCAGAGAGATTAACCATTTGAACCAAAAGTATGAAGTGATTAACTGAGTTACGAACCAAACTGTCTGCTGAAGTACTAATGCAGGGCCGGCCGCGGTGGTCTCGCGGTTCTAGGCGCGCAGTCCGGAACCGTGCGACTGCTACGGTCGCAGGTTCGAATCCTGCCTCGGGCATGGATGTGTGTGATGTCCTTAGGTTAGTTCGGTTTAAGTAGTTCTAAGTTCTAGGGGACTGATGACTTCAGATGTTAAGTCCCATAGTGCTCAGAGAGATTAACCATTTGAACCAAAAGTATGAAGTGATTAACTGAGTTACGAACCAAACTGTCTGCTGAAGTACTAATGCAGGGCCGGCCGCGGTGGTCTCGCGGTTCTAGGCGCGCAGTCCGGAACCGTGCGACTGCTACGGTCGCAGGTTCGAATCCTGCCTCGGGCATGGATGTGTGTGATGTCCTTAGGTTAGTTCGGTTTAAGTAGTTCTAAGTTCTAGGGGACTGATGACCATAGCAGTTGAGTCCCATAGTGCTCAGAGCCATTTGAACCATTTTTACTAATGCAGGCGAAACTTGTAATTATTTGCTGTGTAAGTAAATTTTGTAAATAAAGGTTCAGTGGCTTGCCACTTGAGCATCTCTGTATCCAAGAAAACCTGCTGCATCTTTAAACCTACAACAGCGCCATGGCAGTAACATAAAACAATAAGAATATTTACCTGGAGCACGACAAAATGATATGTTAAAATGAATATGTCAGTCAATCAAGGACGCTTAGAAACTACTCGCCGAACATCACTGAGACGCCTGCTAAACCCGCTGGGCAGAACAGGTAATAGGATTGTGGAAAGGGCCAAGGGTTGTCAGTTTCTACTTCTAGTTGTCATTTATTGTAATTTAATAACCTTTACAACCAAAGCGGCACATAGCAGAATCTTTACCGAATGCAACTCTTTCACGGCTGAAGGCCTCCAACAAGAAATCTTAACAAGATAAAAATCCAATTAAGATAGCAATAAAATAATTTAAAGAAGCAACATATTCAAGGTGCAATACTAATGGCTGAGGGCCGCAATTAAACTTCAAAATTTAAAAATATATTACCGTAATCTTTAATGGCAGAAGGCCGTAGTGTTTAAGCTTGAAACAGAAATTTAAAAATTAATTTTGCCAAATTTTAAGAAAACAGAAGAAATAACCATAAGCCCAAAATTTAAAATAGCTGACAACAGATAATTAAACAGCGGTGGCACTCAGAAAGCCTCCAGGAAGGTCGGTCTGCCCTCGTTCACTTAGGCGAGACAGGTGGTGAGCCCAACTACACTCGATCCGTCGGAACCCAACCAGGGGGCAGCCACGGACCGACCGACACAAGGACTTGTTTCCCATCAAACAGTACATGAGAACTCAAACCGGCAATGTTACAAACGTGATAACCCACAATCAAGTACGTATTAGCTGTCAAAATTACACACCATGTTGGACAGTGATAACAGGTGAGGAAAGGACGCTGCCTGAAATTACGTTGGTGGCCAGGGCAGGTAACCGGAACACTAACGGTCACTAGGCAGAAAATTCCTCTGGTACACTTGAATTTGAAACACGGTAACAGTTAACTTCGCTCAGAAGAACACTGCCTGAATTTACGTCAGTGCCCAGGGCAGGTAACCGGAACACTAATGGCTACAAGACAGAAAATACCACTGGTGCACTCAAATCGTACTCGACCAAAAATAGTTAATAGCACCGCATGGCGGCTAAATCTCAGCGGTAGAACCACTCGGTGTTGCTCGCCGGGAAACCTCCCCAACAGCAAACCACCGAAGCGAACCACCACAACATGAATAGACATAGCTTGGGTAGCTGAAGCCACTACTCAACTTTGACGTCCTGGGTCGGCAAACCACAAAGCTCGTAGAGATCGGAGAGCTCCACACATGCTCCGACACTGCGCAGTGCCTGCCAGCGGCCCCATCCGACTGCACCGCGCGGAGATAACTTACCTCGTCCGCAACAACCGACCGACTCACTCCAGACCCCCTTGCTAGGAACTATATGCACCAAACCAATGACGGTACACGACACAAATATGGATACACGTCACTGTTGCCACACGTAGAAGGAAGAAGAACCAGGACGTAACCGCGACAAGGGCGGGAAACCAAACACAGATAGACAGCGAAGTTCACGAAAACGCATATTTGGGAAAGAGCACTGCTCAATCACTTTAAATTGTATTTCGTGTTCAGCAACAGTGGTGGCCCAAGATCATCCTTCAGCCGTTGCTGAGACAACCAAGAACCAGGTACCTCCCTTCTGCCAGCACATACGAATACTATGTTCCTCTTTATAGTACACAGCTTTCTGCAACGTATTTTGACAAAGATTACCATAAAAGAGATCACTCACTTGTTTCGCCTGGCCGCTCAGCAATATTGAACTACAAAATATGCTATAATTAGGGTATACTGAAAGATTAGAATGACATGTTGGCAGTCGTTGGAGGCCACCCGTCAAAGGGTGGCTCATTTATCTAAACTGTTCAGTGTGAAGGCGTTTCGCGCTCAATTTACCTTTCTTAAAACTCCGCCCTGTCTTTCCTGTGAACTGAGCGCCACGCAATGTGCACTTTTACGTTGTATGTATCAGATCTTACTTATTCGGAACATCGTATCTTGTAGATCGCGATGCCCTTATCATTCCAATAAGCCTTCATTTTAAAGGCAATTGTGATATTAACCATGCCGATACTTTCTGATCAATATGAGCTGAAAGTACTTTGTTCATGCACAACGGCTTTATATTTAAAAGCTAACGCTGCTCGAAACATAGGTTCAAATGGTTGAAATGGCTCTGAGCACTATGGGACTTAACATCTTAGGTCATCAGTCCCCTAGAACTAGATAAACCTAACTAACCTAAGGACATCACACACATCCATGCCCGAGGCAGGATTCGAACCTGCGACCGTAGGAGTCGCGCGGGTCCGGACTGCGCGCCTAGAACCGCGAGACCACCGCGGCCGGCATAGCTTACGGCTCAAATGAAAAACATTAAGATAACTTTTCTCCCCCCTTGGTGAAGCTTAATTTATTACATTTGTGTCCCTCGGGCCTATATCACACTTGGGTTTAAAAATCGCAATATGTACAAAGATTTTTGTAAAAACGCTTCGGCAGTTCTGTAAAGGCCTCGTCGGTTCTGCTGTGGAGGCCGAGTTGCCGCTGTTACTACGGTAGGCCGAGTTTGAGAGTTCCTGAAACGGCTTCTGATGCAGTAGATCGCTAAGACAATTTATCCCTGCCACTATTACACACATATGTCCTAGGGCCTGGCAACGAGATAGGTGAACGATGGTTCTACAATACAAAATGGTTCAAATGGCTCTGAGTACTATGAGACTCAACTGCTGTGGTCATAAGTCCCCTAGAACTTAGAACTACTTAAACCTAACTAACCTAAGGACATCACACACATCCATGCCCGAGGTAGGATTCGAACCTGCGACCGTAGCAGTCGCACGGTTCCGGACTGCGCGCCTAGAACCGCAAGACCACCGCGGCCGGCACTACAATACACCAAGAAATTAGTAACGAAGTCACACAAACGAATTGGAAAGGTTTACTTATCTAGTTGAATAACGAAATCTGCGACACTGCTTCTGATATAACACAAAAAGGCCCTCAGTGGCTAAGCGCAAATGATTGTAGGTAAACTTCATAGTACGCAGAAAATGCAATTTACAACAACTGACTGTTCACTTCTGAGAGTTCACTTTACGGCATTCCCTGTGTAAGTCAGCCCCGGACGATGATCTATAACCAAGTGGTCGAGAGCTGCTCTTCTATCTTCCGAGTAGCCTTCTTTCCGTTGTCGTCTGGCCATAGGCGGATTGTACTCCGCCGACAATTGGCCGAGGCGAAGTTGATATCTCCATCCTCAGCGCCGTCTGTGGCGCTGGTGGAACCCACTCAAATGGCGAGTCTCTATGGCACTGGTACAGGGTGTTTAAAAAATGACCGGTATATTTGCAACGGTAATAAAAACTAAACGAGCAGCGATAGAAATACACCGTTTGTTGCAATATGCTTGGGACAACAGTACATTTTCATGCAGACAAACTTTCGAAATTACAGTAGTTACAATTGTCAACAACAGATGGCGCTGCGGTCTGGGAAACTCTATAGTACGATATTTTCCACATATCCACCATGCGTAGCAATAATATGGCGTAGTCTCTGAATGAAATTACCCGAAACCTTTGACAACGTGTCTGGCGGAATGGCTTCACATGAAGATGAGATGTACTGCTTCAGCTGTTCAATTGTTTCTGGATTCTGGCGGTACACCTGGTCTTTCAAGTGTCCCCACAGAAAGAAGTCACAGGGGTTCATGTCTGGCGAATAGGGAGGCCAATCCACGCCGCCTCCTGGATGTTTCGGATAGCCCAAAGCAATCACACGATCATCGAAATATTCATTCAGGAAATTAAAGACGTCGGCCGTGCGATGTGGCCGGGCACCATCTTGCATAAACCACGAGGTGTTCGCAGTGTCGTCTAAGGCAGTTTGTACCGCCACAAATTCACGAAGAATGTCCAGATAGCGTGATGCAGTAATCGTTTCGGATCTGAAAAATGGGCCAATGATTCCTTTGGAAGAAATGGCGGCCCAGACCAGTACTTTTTGAGGATGCAGGGACGATGGGACTGCAACATGGGGCTTTTCGGTTCCCCATATGCGCCAGTTCTGTTTATTGACGAAGCCGTCCAGGTAAAAATAAGCTTCGTCAGTAAACCAAATGCTGCCCACATGCATATCGCCGCCATCAATCCTGTGCACTATATCGTTAGCGAATGTCTCTCGTGCAGCAATGGTAGCGGTGCTGAGGGGTTGCCGCGTTTGAATTTTGTATGGATAGAGGTGTAAACTCTGGCGCATCAGACGATACGTGGACGTTGGCGGCATTTGGAGCGCAGCTGCAACACGGCGAACGGAAACCCGAGGCCGTTGTTGGATCACCTGCTGCACTAGCTGCGCGTTGCCCTCTGTGGTTGCCGTACGCGGTCGCCCTACCTTTCCAGCACGTTCATCCGTCACGTTCCCAGTCCGTTGAAATTTTTCAAACAGATCCTTTATTGTATCGCTTTTCGGTCCTTTGGTTACATTAAACCTCCGTTGAAAACTTCGTCTTGTTGCAACAACACTGTGTTCTAGGTGGTGGAATTCCAACACCAGAAAAATCCTCTGTTCTAAGGAATAAACCATGTTGTCCACAGCACACTTGCACGTTGTGAACAGCACACGCCTACAGCAGAAAGACGACGTACAGAATGGCGCACCCACAGACTGCGTTGTCTTCTATATCTTTCACATCACTTGCAGCGCCATCTGTTGTTGAAAATTGTAACTACTGTAATTTCGAAAGTTTGTCCGCCTGAAAATGTACTGTTGTCCCAAGCATATTGCAACAAACGGTGTATTTCTATCGCTGCTCGTTTAGTTTTTATTGCCGTTTCAAATATACCGGTCATTTTTGAAACACCCTGTACCACCTCGCATCTTTGCGCCTGTGACACTTTCGCTCTGGCTCTGTCTCGTTCGGACGACACAACATTGATAGCAAAATTTTATTTACACTTGTCGGAGATACATTGTAACAGTGCAGCTCTTTGCGGATTATTATTGAAATGTATGACACAACATTAAATACAGGTCGCTCATTACGTTGAAATTATCAAAGCGTTACAGCTAACCACATCGTTCCATCAACTGCTTGGTGAGACCACGATGTCGTGCGTCGGCTCGGTGTCTCTGCTGTCGCGCGAATAGAGACGCGCCATTTCAAAGGGCTGAACTCACTTTCATTAAACGAGTGCCACTTGACAGGTGCACGGTTACTGGTGAGTGACATGTTTCGCCACAGATGCCAAAATTGAATTGCACCTTGAAATAAAATGTTCTGGGCATCATGTCAACTTGACACTTGTTACGTTCCTCCTTCATTGTGTTCCAGTTGTAATAGACTTAAATGTACAATGAAATGAATCCCCTTAGCTGCATACAGGCGTTGATATAAGTCAACAGGGAACAGTTGAAAATGTGTGCCCCGACCGGGACTCGAACCTGGGATCACCTGCTAACATGACAGACTCTTTATCCATTTTTTTTTATCTGTGTTCGGTTTTGTTCGTTGCGTTTGGTCGGGGAGGACGTTCCATGACACCCGTTGAAGTTGAGCGTTGATCAATTTGCTCAGAACTTTTTATTACAGAGGGCGTCTAACCCTCTGACCGAACACGCTGAGCTACCGTGCCGGCGTCCGTCTGAGCCATCGAGGACACAGAGGATAGCGCGACTGCAGGGACTCACCTCTGGCACGCCTCCCGTGAGACCCACATTCGCAACTTATTGTCCCGAACTATATTCATAGTGCCCCAACCCATTATACTTACGGCTTTACTGTCGATTCCCGTAAGAGTTCGGGCACTGTTGTGTATCCGCACAGAAGAAGATGGTCAAATGGCCGGTGAGCCATATATATATATATATATATATATATATATATATATATATATATATATATATATATGGTATCTATTCTTTCGGACATGTCCGAAAGACGTCCGAAAGAACAGACACCGTCTACTTAAATGTACTACAATTCAGTTCTGTACCATCGATATGTTTTCACCCTCCTGCGTGTACAGGACAGGTCAGCAGGACGCAAGGTTCATACTTTATGGGGTGATAGTAGTGGTGATTCTGAACAAATAACTTAACATGAACATATGCCCTTTTCTTAATCGTATCCGACGTACAGATGTTTTGAAAGTTCTTTTTCAGCAGCTCTCATATGCGAATACAACCAAAGCGACATTAAGTTACCTACTGTTTTCTTCACGGACCATATGTCATTTCTCACAAACCACAGGGTTTTTCCCCACATACACACTGACTTACAAGTAACACTACCAAAGCGCCTCTTACTGATGCCGATACACTTCGAATATGTTGTAGTCTATGTCAAACATGAGACACGTATTTTTTATACATGCCGATACGGCCATTGAAGTGGTGAAAACCCTCCCGTAGAAAACGCGGTTGTTATCTTTCTGAACACATATCATCGAAAGAGTAGGAGATATAATAAAATGTTGAAACATAATTTCCATGGTTGCTACTGTACTTTACAACTGTGCAACCACATCTTTAAACATTTCGATATGTTTCGAAATTCTCCCATCAGCCCATAATTTTTCAAACGGTAAAAAGTTTATGTGCAGTAAATCTAATAACATATTTAACCACAGATTCAACCATATATGGTAAAGCTACATTCCGAAGTCGCGGTATTCAGACATATGTTGGAAGTACCTGTATATACCGCTTTATGCGCGCTCTGTCTGCCGTATGACGCTTATCATACATGGCGATAGTGTTGTTTGCAATTTCCATCAAAGACGGGCTCCTTAAGGATTTAATTGCAACTACAAGGTGTCGCTCTCTATCAAGTCCGGGAATAATCAACGTGGAGGTGACGAGAGGCTAGCTCCGTTTTGTTTTTTCATGGTCTTTGTTTTATTTGTTTTCTTTCTTTTATTTGGTTGTTTGGATTTGGATATTGCGTTTGACATCTACTTTGTTATTTTACAGTATTTAGGTTGAGTTGCATTATCTCTGATATTCAGTGCATTAATGAGAAGACGTTGTATTATCCATTGCAAGAAGTGGTGCATACACATACACATTGTCCACGAAGCACATCTGATTGTTGAAATATTACTGCACAATATACAGCACATATTTCAGTTTTTAAAACAATAATTAACAGGAGGTTCTCATTTATTAGGTTCTTCTGTGATGTATCCGCTCTTGAACCACGCATACCTAAACTCGTTCACAAATCGAAGGGATGAAAACTGATTGTGAATCAAAGATTGAATTTTCAGGATACTGTTTCCCAGGTGCGAATTTATTAGTAGTGTACTGCTTGACACAGTGACGTCGATTAAGCATCTAGCCGTAACGCTGCAGAGCTGTATGAAATGGAATGAGTATATAGGAATTGTAATAGGGAAGCTGAATGGTCGACTTTGGTTTATTGCGAGAATTTTAGGAAAGAGTGGTTCATCTGTAAAGTAGACACTAGTGCGACCCGTTGTTGAGTACTGTTCGAGTGTTTGGAATCCCCAAGAGGACAGATTAAAGGAAGACATCGAAGGAATTCAGAAGCAGGCTATTAGATTGATTACCAGTAGGTTCGAATAACACGCAAGCATCACGAAGATGTAACTTCTTAGACTTTCCCGATTCGCTGCTATCTTGTAGAATCGGGTTTACTGACGGTGTTTCGTGTCTTCCCAAGACGATATTTCGAATAAATTTCCTTTACTTCACCCTTATGGTTACAAATTGCTTCTCATGAGATACTGGTTTCGGTGTGTAATGACTATCTTCAGTTTTGTCTTATAAAAACATGTCCTAGCATACCGGAGCCATTTGTGACCAAAGACTTGAAGTAGAGGAGAGAGATTTATTCTACACTCATGCTCATAAATTAAGGATAATGCACATACTTGGTGGGCGGTTTGCGGGTTTAAACCACCTCGGGGTATGACCATGCGGTGCAATTGACCTGCGATCGGCGCATGGTGGCGCTGGCAGCAGTTCACATACGCAGAGATCTGTTGGTGCATGTCAGAGTAAGGTGCAGCGAGTAACTGCTCAGACGTTTTCAGACGTGCTAATGGTGACTGTGGGTTGAAAATGGCTGAAAGACCACATACTGATGACATGAGCGTTAGAATACTAGGGCGGCTGGAGGCTGGTCAAGCACAGCACGTCTTATCACGGGCCCTCTGTGTACCACAATGTGTGATCTAACGATTATGGCAACGATTCTACAGAAAGGAAACGTGTCCAGGCACTACAGTACGGGACCTCCACAGTATACAACACCACAAGAAGACTGATATCCCACCATCAGTGCCTGCAGACGGCCATGGAGAACTGCAGGTAGACTTGCTCGGGACCTTACCGCAGCCACTGGAACAGTTGTCTCCAGACACACAGTCTATAGATGACTGAACAGACATGGCTTATTCGCCTGGAAACCTGCAAGGTGCATTCCACTGACCCCTGGTCACAGGAGAGCCCGTAAAGCCTGGTGCAAGAACTCAGTACTTGGTCACTGGAACAGTGGTAAACTAGGTTGTGTTCACGGACGAGTCCAGGTATAGTCTGAAAAGCGATTCTCACCAGGTTTTCATTTGGCGTGAACCAGGAAACAGATACTAACCCCTTAATGTCATTAAAAGGGACCTGTATGCTGGTCGTGGTTTGATGGTGTGAGGTGGGATTATGATTGGTGCACGTACACTCCTGTATTTGACAGAGGAACTGTAACAGATCAGGTGTATCGGGACGTCATTTTGCACCAGTATGTTCGCCTTTTCAGAGGTGCAGAGAGTCCCACCTTCCTCCTGATGGATGATAACGTGCGATCCCACCTAGCTGCCATCATGACGGAGTACCTTGAAACAGAATACATCAGGCGAATGTTCTGGCCTGCCTGTTCTCCAGACCTAAACCCCATGTAGCACGTCTGGGATGCTCTCGGTCGACGTATCGCTGCACGTCTTCAAACCCCTTCGGCAGTTCAGGAGCTCCGACAGGCACTGGTGCAAGAATGGGAGGCCATACCCCAGCAGCTGCTCGACCAACTGATCCAGACTATGCCAACCCGTTGTGCGGCCTGTGTGCGTGTGCATGGTGATCATATCTCATACTGATGTCGGGTTACATGCGCAGGAAACAATTCCGTTTTGTAGTACATGTATTTCGGGACGGTTTTCTCAACTTATCACCAATACCGTAGACTTACAGATCTGTGTAGTGTATGTTCCCTATGTGCCAATGCTATTAGCGCCAGTTTTGTGTGGCACCACATTCTGCAATTATCCTTAATTTATGAGCATGAGTGTATATTCGGGCCGCTGTTCGATTCGCGACCATGTCGCAGCTTGCGAGACGATATTTCGAACGTAATAACTAAGCGCCTTCGTTAGGTTTTCCCTGAGACTGAGAGCCAGTCTCACCAAACACCTATCGTGTTGGGAAGACGCGGAACACCGGCAGTACACCAGATTCTACAAGATGACGTTATTAAAAATGTTAGGGCTCATACGGAGGCATGTAGATAGTTTTTTTTCGTCGCTCTATTTTCAACAGGAAAGGAAATGACTAGTAGCAGTACAGGATACACTCCGCCACGCACCATACTGTGGCTTGAGGAATATGTATGCAGTTATACATGCGGGTGTATTTATAAATGTAGGTTTCTGGGTGCTGGCTAGCGCAGCTGATTGTCTCTCACCGACAATAATTGGTGCGCAACGAGATCAAAGGCCACCTGCTGGAGCAGTGGACACGCATCTGCAAATCAGACATATCGGCCTGGCAGGAGTCACCTGGAGCACGGCAAGTGTGCCATCAACCGAGAGCGGCGCCCGATACCTGCCTGTTGGCCGGTGTAATTACAGCCAGCGCTGGCTGTGGGCGGCTGGAGAACCGCGAAGTGAGCGCATGGAATTTTGCACGTGCCTCTGCTGCCACCAGCCACCTGCTGGTATTTCACAGTCCGCGTGTTTACACCGTTTTATTTCGCGCCAGTGTTGGAGCGTCTCTCTCTCTCTCTGTCTCTGTCTCCTTCTGTTGCCCCACTCCTACACATGCTTTTATCCCGCGGTTCGTTATTAGTTTATCATCTGACGTCGATATGACGTTCTACTATGTACTTCATTCCAATCCTATAAAGTGGACGTAATGAAATTTGCGCACAGAGAAGTTCATTAAAAGGTCCATTAATCCCCCTGTCTGCAATCCGCAACTTGAATAGCCGAGAGCACCTAACGTGGTGTACTAATAAAGAGGACTGGGGGACTGGCGATGTTTAAACGAAAATAAAATTCTTACAAATGAAAGTGATTATTTTATTTTGTTGCATGAAATTGATTAGCAGTTGCTAATATGTACAACCGTCAGCTGCCTAATGGTATGACGACAATGAAAATTTGTGGCAGGCCGAGATTCGAATCCATATTTTCCGCTTATCGCGAACTGTAGCCATTTTTTTTATTCGGTAATCTCATTTTATCCGTTATTGCATTTGTTCGGGGCGGACGTCCCATGACACCAGTTCAAGTTCGTCGTTGATCCAGTCACTCAGTGTTTCATTACGGAGAGTAGCCAACCCTCTGACCGAACACACTAAGCTACCGTGCCGGTAATACCGTCAGGTTATGCAAGAACGACTCACTGCCAAACTCAAACTCCTATATGTCGTCAACAGTGTACGTACAATCTCTACTCGTAGAACCGCTACGTATATTCCCATGCAGGGGAGATATTTTTAACGAATTTGTTTGCGTGGCCATCCTCCGCAGCAAGCACAAAATATTTGTTTTGAATATAAAAAAAACGCCTTTCTTGTTGCACTGAATTTTGTCCTCCCCGACGGGTTTCGCCTTTTTTTCACATTAAGGCATCATCAGTGGGATCTACAATAATACAGTTATGACACTCTTTTGTTTTGATACGTATTATTCGTAGATTATAAAACACTTCACTTCTCGCTTTCCATGTACACTCCTGGAAATGGAAAAAGGAACACATTGACACCGGTGTGTCAGACCCACCATACTTGCTCCGGACACTGCGAGAGGGCTGTACAAGCAATGATCACACGCACGGCACAGCGGACACACCAGGAACCGCGGTGTTGGCCGTCGAATGGCGCTAGCTGCGCAGCATTTGTGCACCGCCGCCGTCAGTGTCAGCCAGTTTGCCGTGGCATACGGAGCTCCATCGCAGTCTTTAACACTGGTAGCATGCCGCGACAGCGTGGACGTGAACCGTATGTGCAGTTGACGGACTTTGAGCGAGGGCGTATAGTGGGCATGCGGGAGGCCGGGTGGACGTACCGCCGAATTGCTCAACACGTGGGGCGTGAGGTCTCCACAGTACATCGGTGTTGTCGCCAGTGGTCGGCGGAAGGTGCACGTGCCCGTCGACCTGGGACCGGACCGCAGCGACGCACGGATGCACGCCAAGACCGTAGGATCCTACGCAGTGCCGTAGGGGACCGCACCGCCACTTCCCAGCAAATTAGGGACACTGTTGCTCCTGGGGTATCGGCGAGGACCATTCGCAACCGTCTCCATGAAGCTGGGCTACGGCCCCGCACACCGTTAGGCCGTCTTCCGCTCACGCCCCAACATCGTGCAGCCCGCCTCCAGTGGTGTCGCGACAGGCGTGAATGGAGGGACGAATGGAGACGTGTCGTCTTCAGCGATGAGAGTCGCTTCTGCCTTGGTGCCAATGATGGTCGTATGCGTGTTTGGCGCCGTGCAGGTGAGCGCCACAATCAGGACTGCATACGACCGAGGCACACAGGGCCAACACCCGGCATCATGGTGTGGGGAGCGATCTCCTACACTGGCCGTACACCACTGGTGATCGTCGAGGGGACACTGAATAGTGCACGGTACATCCAAACCGTCATCGAACCCATCGTTCTACCATTCCTAGACCGGCAAGGGAACTTGCTGTTCCAACAGGACAATGCACGTCCGCATGTATCCCGTGCCACCCAACGTGCTCTAGAAGGTGTAAGTCAACTACCCTGGCCAGCAAGATCTCCGGATCTGTCCCCCATTGAGCATGTTTGGGACTGGATGAAGCGTCGTCTCACGTGGTCTGCACGTCCAGCACGAACGCTGGTCCAACTGAGGCGCCAGGTGGAAATGGCATGGCAAGCCGTTCCACAAGACTACATCCAGCATCTCTACGATCGTCTCCATGGGAGAATAGCAGCCTGCATTGCTGCGAAAGGTGGATATACACTGTACTAGTGCCGACATTGTGCATGCTCTGTTGCCTGTGTCTATGTGCCTGTGGTTCTGTCAGTGTGATCATGTGATGTATCTGACCCCAGGAATGTGTCAATAAAGTTTCCCCTTCCTGGGACAATGAATTCACGGTGTTCTTATTTCAATTTCCAGGAGTGTATCTTTGGTGTGGCGCTTATAGTTTTTGGCTGTGCTGTGTGCGACGAGTTGGTCGGTTGGCGAGTTGGTCGGTTGGCGTGGAGCGGCGAGGGAAACTCCGCGGCGCGATGTTTGGCCATGGCGGCGTCTACGTGTGGTCGGAGTGTGTGGTGCTGTTGCCATTGCTACGAGGTCCGTGGCTCACCGATCCTGCACACGAAAGTTGAGTTTTGACTTAATGTACCAGCAAGCCACAACTCTTCACATACTCGCCGATACTCCAGGAGCAACAGTGTCCCTAATTTGCTGGGAAGTGGCGGTGCGGTCCCCTACGGCACTGCGTAGGATCCTACGGTCTTGGCGTGCATCCGTGCGTCGCTGCGGTCCGGTCCCAGGTCGACGGGCACGTGCACCTTCCGCCGACCACTGGCGACAACATCGATGTACTGTGGAGACCTCACGCCCCACGTGTTGAGCAATTCGGCGGTACGTCCACCCGGCCTCCCGCATGCCCACTATACGCCCTCGCTCAAAGTCCGTCAACTGCACATACGGTTCACGTCCACGCTGTCGCGGCATGCTACCAGTGTTAAAGACTGCGATGGAGCTCCGTATGCGAAGGCAAACTGGCTGACACTGACAGCGGCGGTGCACAAATGCTGCGCAGCTAGCGCCATTCGACGGCCAACACCGCGGTTCCTGGTGTGTCCGCTGTGCCGTGCGTGTGATCATTGCTTGTACAGCCCTCTCGCAGTGTCCGGAGCAAGTATGGTGGGTCTGACACAGCGGTGTCAATGTGTTCTTTTTTCCATTTCCAGGAGTGTAGTACAAGGTGCGAATATCGATACACACTGATGTAGCCAGTCACGGAGAGAGAGGATAACAGCACGATCGTGATAACCACGGGAGACCAAACACAGAATATCATCCGAGGTTTAATCCAGTGTATAACAGGAGCCAGCCACGGCCCATTTATATCTGTGTGAGTGAGAGCAAGAGAGAGAGAGAAAGAATACACGCATGAAATTTTTTTCAGTTGATTTGACTTTTGGTTTACATGCTTATTTTGCTTGAAAGTCGTTTGCCCGGCGTCAGCGAATAAATACAATATTGCATTACCCATGTTATTCCAATACCTCCCCTGTACGGGAATATTCATAGTGGTTGTACGAGTAAAGGTTGTCGATACATGGCTGTCGTCATATGGAATTTTGGGTCTGACTGCAAGTTGTGCTCGGATAACTTAAAGGTAAGGCGACCGCTCGTGATTAGCAGGAAAAACTGGTTCGACTCCCGAGCCGGCACAAATTTTCATTGTTGTCATTCCATTATACAGCACACGGTTGTCAATATTCTCAACTGGGAATTAATTTCATGGATTTGATAACGACTGCAGGCGCCGCCGTGCCTGTTCCTTTGGACATGCATGTTTATGCGAAGGAACATTACATCGTAAATTGAAATAACACAGGCATTGCAGTACCGTATTTTATTTTGTGTCTGACGTACTCAGGACATTTTATTTATGAACAGATTTTCAGAAACAGGATCCATAAAAATAAAATTTACAAAAACTAAATTTAGAAATTGTTTCCCTTCTGTTCGAGAAAAAGTAGTTTAAAGTGACTCCATTGCCTTTCTGCCACTCTTTAGTGTTAAATGCGCGCGTCTTCCCTATGTGACGTCAAAACCTAGACTCAGGACCCTTCCTCACAGCTTTAGTTGCGCCAGCACTTGCCCGCGGAAAAGCAAAGGTTCCGAGTTCGAGCCTCGGTCCGGCACACAGTTTTAATTTGCCAGGAAGTTTCATATTAGCGCACACTCCGCTGCAGTGTGAAAATTTCATTCTGTAATTTTGTTTATAGCTACAATTCTGCATATGATTGTCATAATTGACAAATGGAAGATGTATGAGTATTACAAAATTGTACATTAGGCAGGAAATTGATTAAAAAGGCAGAGTATGCATCATAAAATAACTTACTTATCAACAAGCGAACAGAAATTCTGACGTGGCAATTCCATATGATTTTTCGTATTAGAACAGAGTGTGGATCATAAAAGAAGAAAAGCATGTTTTAAAATATAAGACAAGTAGAATCAAAGCAATATTCATATAAATGTGGGAATATTATAGCCGATAAGTCCACACCTGCTACGTAGGTGTAATCCGTAAACAAAACCAAGTCGTCGTGACCGCGTCACAGAAGGCATGCAAATGACGATATCTAGAATATTCAAATACTGTAACAGGCGATGTTAGAGGGGGTGGAGGAGAGTGATGTACGATCTAACAGTTTTCAGACTTTCGCCTCTAGCCAGTTGTGTAATAGCATGTTGATATGATAGCATTCACTTAATGTGTGCTACAGTGTGCGCCGGCCGGGGTGGTCTAGCGGTTCTGGCGCTGCAGTCCGGAACTGCGGGACTGCTACGGTCGCAGGTTCGAATCCTGCCTCGGGCATGGGTGTGTGTGATGTCCTTAGGTTAGTTAGGTTTAAGTAGTTCTAAGTTCTAGGCGACTTATGACCTAAGATGGTGAGTCCAATAGTGCTCAGAGCCATTTGAGCCATTTTTTTTTTTTTTGTGCTACAGTCTTTCTCTGAAATTACAGAAATCACTCCGGAAAAGTAAGGTTTTTCCAGATGCGAAAAACTGTTCTAGGGTACAACCTAGGAACAAATATTGTATTCAAACTTAAAATTGTTGCACTCACGAAAAGCTTTTCAATACTGCGCTTAGTAATTTATGTGTTGCATTATCACTTTACTGCACAGTAATTGTCATTAAGTGAAATAAGATTAAGAAGTACTATTAAAAATTAATAACAAGTTAAAATGTTTTGATATAGATGGTACTGGCAAATAACACAGATTACCATTTTCTAGACAAAGGAAAACTTGTACGACATTTAAAAAGCCCAGTTCATTCCAGGTAGCAAGTGTTAGAAGGTAGAATACTTTCCACCTCAAGGCACAAGATGTTGCGGGGACTGGTAAGGTATGGATTATCCGACCACACCTTATATAAATAGTTTTAAAAGTACGCAGAATTTTACTATCCGTAAAACTCTGTGTCTGAAGAATTACCACTATCCCATCAATAGTTTTAATACGCTATACGGCACTTAAATACGTAGAACTCTTAATATTTACAAATGCTGCACAGCAATTAAAAGCGAAAATTTCATATATCCTCCACTTTCACCTCACAAATTAGCAGACTGGACAAAAATTGCTAACTGATAACTGATGGTCAACTACAGTTTTAAAATACCGGTTTTCGAATTTATTCCTGAAATTCACCTTGACTTAATACGTACAGATGCAGTACCTAAAGCAACAAATGAAAATTGGGCGAGTCTGGGACTCGAACCCGGATTTCCCGCTAATCGCGAGCGGTCGCCTTACCTGTCCGACTACCCTCTCAGCACTGACAGGACTAAAATCGGCATGGGAAACACGATGTGGGCGATTGTGACTAAATAACTTAAGAATCTATGAAAAGAAACGTGTTTGTAACTTATGGAAGGTTGTGTCGGTCCGGGGTGCTTTCTTGGATAGCCC
Source organism: Schistocerca nitens (assembly GCF_023898315.1). Taxonomy (NCBI): domain Eukaryota; kingdom Metazoa; phylum Arthropoda; class Insecta; order Orthoptera; family Acrididae; genus Schistocerca; species Schistocerca nitens. Next base: position 1,186,252,908 of record NC_064614.1, on the reverse strand, counting down.
AAGGGTGTAAGACGACCGCTTGTGATAAGGGGAAAATTCTGTTTCGAATCTCGCTCTGGCACAGGTTTCCATGTGCCGCTATAGGTAGTACATATATAACTGCTACAGTTAAGTTTAACATCAGGAATAAATTTCAGAAATTAGTAACCCCGGGAGACATGACACATACTGTGGTAACATCGCGTCGGGTTCCATAATGACCCCAGTTCAGCGAGGGTGACAGATCACAATTTCTTAGGTATGTCACATACAGCTGACACCACTTATCCACGATTACGTCCCGTAAAAACGTAAACGCCGTCCGTAGACCCACCACGGAGCATCGGTACCGACCGATCGCCATATAATCCCCTGGAAAGGGCGTCAACGGATGCCGTATGGAGGGGTGCCAGCACCCCATTCTCCCAGCCGTTGTCAGTTTTCGTGAACTGGAGGCGCTACTTCTAGATAAAGTAGTTCGTCAGTTGGCATCACGAGGCTGAGTGCACACCTTTCAAATCTTCCTACCAAGGAAGTATCCCTAGCAGTAGTGGGAATCGAACCCGGGCCCTTCCAAATGGCAGTCACCTGTGCTGGTCACTTAGCTCCGGAGGAAAATGATTAGATCGCGCAAATAACAAAATTTCGGCAATGCTGGTTGCTATGTTTAATCTGATATCCCATGTGGTCCCAGAAATTTTCCATGTGCTTAAGATCAGGTCATTTAGCGGGCCTGTCGAGGCGTGACAGGGTACCCGAGTGTTCGTAACATTCGGCAAGATGTACAAGGAGCCGTGAGAACACTGTCGTTGTTATCTTCGGAGTATTCACAGAATTCTCATCGGATCAGGGATAATATATCTCGATTCTCCTCTCAATTTACACCAAATATTTCACATAAAAACTTATTTACTGGAGCACTAAAGACATGGCATTTTGCGATACCTACCCAAGACTGCCTAAGTTTCACGGAAGCTCGAAATTTAGTGCGGACGTAAATGCGAGATCCTTTTAATAGTTTCCACAAGAAACGTTGTCACAAAATATGGTAGAAAACCCAAAGAGATTCTGGTCATATGTAAAGTACACCAGTGGCAAAAAACAGTCAATGCCGTCACTGCGCGATAGCGATGGAAATGTTACCGAAGATGGTGCCACTAAAGCGGAGTTACTAAGTACAGTTTCCCGTAATTCCTTCACGAAAGAAAACGAAGTAAATATTCCAGAATTCGAAACCAGAACAGCTGTTTGCGTGAGTGAGATAAAAGTAGATATCTTAGGTGTTGCGAAATAAGACAAATCAGTTAAGAAAGGCAAGCCTACCGGTCCAAATGGTATACCAATCAGGTTCCTTTCAGAGTATGCAGACACAATAGCGCGTTTCTAAGCAATCATATACAACCGCTCACTTGACGATAGGTCTGTTCGTAAGGAATGGAAACTAGCACAGGTCACACCAATATTCAAGAAAGGATATAGGAGTAACCCATTGAATTACAGACCCATATCACTGACCTCAATATGCAGTAGGATTTTGGAGCATATACTGCACTCGAACATTATGAATCACCTTGAAGAAAATGGTTTACTGATACATAACCAACACCTATTCAGAAAATGTTCTTGTGCAACACAGCAAGCTCTTTATTCCCATGAACTAATGAGTGCTGTCGACATGGGATCTCAGATCGATTCCATATTCCTAGATTTCCAGAAGGCTTTTGATACCGTCCCTTGTCTCAGTTGTGTGATTGGATTTGTGATTTCCTCTCAGAGAGGTCACAGTTCGTAGTGACAGACGGTAAATCTTCGAGTAGAACAGAAGTGATATCTAGCGTTCCGCAAGGTTGTGTCATAGGCCCTCTGCTGTTCCTGATTTACGTAAATGATCTACGTGATAATCTGAGCAGGCCCCTCCGATTGTTTGCAGATGACGCTGTAATTTACCGTCTAGTAAAATCATCAGACGATCAATTCCAATTGCAAAATGATCTGGAGAGAATTTCTGTATGGTGCGAAAAGTGGCAATTGGCACTAAACAAAGAAAAGTGTGAGGTCATCCACATGGGTACTGAAAGAAATCCGATAAATTCTGGGTATGCAATAAATCACACAAATCTAAGGGCTGTCAATTCGACTAAATACCTAGGAATTACAATTACGAGCAACTTAAATTGGAATTGTGGGAAAGGCGCAACAGAGACTGCGCTTTGTTGGCAAAACACTTAGATGATGCGACAAACCCACTAAAGAGACAGCCTACATTACACTTTTCTGTCCTCTGCTGGAATATTGATGCGCGGTGTGGGATATTTACCAGGCAGGATTGACGGAGGACGTCAAAAAAGTGCAAAGAAGGGCAGTTCGTTTCGTGTTATCGTGCAATAGGGGTGAGAGTGTCACTGATATGATACGCAAGTTGGGGTGGCTGTCACTGAAACAAAGGCGGTTTTCTTTGCGGCGATATCTATTTACGAAATTTTAATCACCAGCTTTCTCTTCCGAATGCGAAAATATTTTGTTGAGACTTACGTAGGGAGAAATGATTTCTATAATAAAATAAGAGAGCTCGAACCTACATACAGAAGGGGCAGTTTTAATTTTCTCGTTCGTCTGAACATAAGTGTTCCCTGTCTTCAGCACTTTTCCTAATCTATGTTCCTGTCAGATGTTATGTCTTTCCTATCTCAAATGTAGTGTTCTCTCTACCTAAATTTTATCGGGAGTCAGTTCAACTCTGTGAAGCAATAATTTTCTGTAGGTGAAAATGACAAAACATACCCGTTCAGAGAACTAGTTTAATTAAGCCTGGCGGTGCTTTACATTAACGACGAAAAAACAAAGTTAGTACCTTGCCTTATTAATAGCAGTGCTGTTGATGTGGTGCCGAAAAGTTCTTCTGCTAATTCTTCACGTCTCTGATTAAAGGGGCATTACAGTATCGTTGCCGAGGTTTCACATAATCACTGTGCTTCAAACAATGCTTTGCAACAGCTGTAAACCTATAATTGGGTGCGGTAATTGGTGTAACCACGGCTAATAATTAACAGGGACGACTCTTTTTATACAGAAGTATTAATTAACATCTTTCCTCAGAATATTGTGCAAATAACATCACAAAGTGCAAAGTTTTAAAGAGCACATCAAAAAACAAGACTGTTTACTGTGACTGCAGCTTGACTGCTTCTGCTCAGCTTATTTAGCCGGCAGTAATTTTTTCTCTCAAGTAAACTGTGTTCCGAAAACGAAACGCGACAAGGCCACGTGTTATCACTGTATCAGCAATGTCCGCCGGGTCTGCCTACTTCGCTTTTTCTGGTGCCCCTCTATCATATGCATGTTTTGCTTCTTTTTGCCGTTAGGACGCACGTACAGGGTGCGATCGAAAAGTAGTGACGTCACGCACGCATGGAAAGGAATCTCGAGCGGCGTTAGGCCTTGAAGTTTTCCATCAAACATGGAAAAACCCCCGCAGAGAGCTTATAAATGCTTGAAGGAGAACCACGGGGATGCTGCCAGGAGCCGCCCAATTGTTTGAGTGGCACAAGTTATTCCGCGAAGGGAGAGAGTTGCTCACGGATTACCACGCACCGGTCACCCATTAACATCTAGAGTCAACGAAAATCTGACAAAAGTGAAACAATTACGAATTCTTATCGGAAATTATCGATTCGTCTGATTAGGGAGCAGTGAAGCCTTCCTTACGAAACCACTCAAACCATAATTGGTTTAGCAATGCGGAAAATTTACGCGTAGTTTCTACCACGATTCGTATCTAACGAACAAACAGCGAATCACGGCAATTTTTAACAGAAATTCTGAAGTGCATTCGAGAAAACCCACATTTTCTCGATAACGTAGTTACTGGAGACGAAACCTGGTGTTTCCAGTCCGACCTGGAGACGATGCGCTGAAGTACGGAATGGCACACAAAGGCGTCTCCTCGTCCAAATAAAAGGCCCAAATAAGGAAGTCCAGGGTGAAAAACCATGCTTCTGGTGTTTCCTTTTTTTTTATCATCATAGCGTCGTTCACAAGGAGTATGACCCCATGGGCAAACCGTGAATGTGCCGTTTTTCGTTGAAGTGCCGGACGGTTGGCGAAAACGAGTTAAAAGCATGAGCGCTGAAATCGTCCGTTCCCGGAGTCTCCAGCATGACAATGTGTTGTCACGTTGCCTCAGCCCGCCTACACCCACGTTGTGCCGCCGTCGGACTTCCTTTTCTTCCCTCGTCTGAAACGGAACTTGAAGGAAAACGTTTTGTCTCCGAAGACGTCCAAGCACCTGTGACGGAGATTTTCTACAGTAATCCGGCCAGTAACCACCAGGAGGCGTTCGCAGATTGGCAGACAAGTTTATACTCGGTGCGTTGAAGCACAGGGGTCCTACTTCGAAGTCTATTAAGGGTTTGTAGCGATATGTGCAATAAATTATTTGCAATTAATTCACTCCTATTACTTTTTCATCGCACCCTGAACTTTATTTTGCTTTGTTTGTTTAATTCTAGTGCAAGAGTTTAATAGTATATTTAATATTGTAATTAAAACTTTGCAAGATTTACAACATAAGCACATCATATCTCAACAACACACACCTACTTGGACAACAACACTGTTCCATTATATGGTCCGCGCAATGTAAGGTGAAGTTAAAAATTATCCCATTACGGCAATTACAGGTATTGATCTGCCTTTAAGATCATCATGATCAACTCTTGTATTCCTACGGCTTTTGTGAAGTGTTGAATTCAGAAATTCTTACCGTGAACTCTCTCTGCTTATATTAGTTATTTTCGGAGATTTTGACCTTGCGACCCGGTAGCTCTCTTGATGGTCCAGAATCTCCACAACGTGGCCTGACTTTGCCTGTTCACAGATCTGCTTTTATCGTCCCACCACGGAGAGGATTGCCTCCCCTGCAGTCCTATGGCGTGACTGGTTCACCAACTTCGTGAATCACGCTTCTAACACGATCGACAGAATTCGTGGCTTTTCTCCATGTTCAAACCTCGCTAATTGGCTCTACAGAGTCCAGCTTGCCCTGCCGAGCACGTATTTCAGAGGCCTTTTGTCAAAGTGTCTCGCCAGGAAAGTGCGTCCTTATAGGAAAACGGTCAAGTGGGTGAAGAGCAATACCAGGTTCCCACAGTGCAGTCTGTGAAACGAATTAAAAGAACAAAGTTGAATGGTCGAGAACTACACTGTGACTAGCCCGACAAATGGCATCTCATACAATAAGGCTCTCAGGAGCTCAACACATGGCTCAAGTGTTACTGGAACCCAAAACAAATATGCGTTCAAATCTCCAATAAGTAGGCATTGTGGGATGAATTTCATAATTATGTATACGAAACCGTGTATACTACAAGGGCTAATTAAAAATAATTAGTATACCGCGAGAAATGCGTGCTTGGATATAAAATAAAATGCTAGACAAGCCTGCAGGTTACGCTGTTGTATTCGACCACGACCAGCAGCTGTGCAGTAAACTCGACACGTTGCATGTGTGAGTCGTGATCAGATCAGTGTTCTGTATGGTTGAAAGTGTATTATGTCGTAGCAAATTGTTGGTACTTGGATTTGGGTGTTTTCGTAACCGAGGTACCTGAAGTGTTTCTGTTGTTTCAAGAGGCACCGTATCGAATATTTACACAGCGTGCAGGAAAGGCGGAAAATATCATCCGCTAGGTGACAAAGCGGACGAAAGTGTGTGTTGGCTGATCCCGAGAGACGGTCGTTGAAAGGGATTGTGACGAAAAATAACAGGACGGTCTCTGCAAAAACCTCTGCAGAAGTGACTGTAGCGCTCACGAACTCTGTCGGCACCAAAATAACACAAACAGAGCAAGAGGCAGGGAACTACAGAGCGATCTGGAGAACCAAAAATCTCTCAACAGTGATCCAAACGCCCGTAACAGGAACACGTGATGCCGAAGCCATAAAACCTACACTGTGAAGGAATGCTGGGAACTCATTTGGCCGGATGAATCTTGTTTTACACTGATTCCTAGTTGCTGGCGTGTTTACCTCCCAAGCGTTCAAAAAATGTTCAAATGTGTGTGAAATCTTATGGGACTTAACTGCTAAGGTCATCAGTCCCTAAGCTTACACACCACTTAACCTAAATTATCCTAAGGACAAACACACACACCCATGCCCGAGGGAGGACTCGAACCTCCGCCGGGACCAGCCGCACAGTCCATGACTGGAACGCCTTAGACCGCTCGCCTCCCAAGTGTGAAACGGAGGGTGGTCGTGATGATTGGGGAAGTCTTACCACGGTATTCCACAGCCCCATGGTTATTCTGCAAGGTCACATCACTACCAAGGGTTATGTGACCATTCTGGCTGATCAGGTCCGTGCTTTCGTACATTTTTATTCCCAAATGGTGACGCTGTGTTCTAACACTACAGGACCCCCGACCACAGAACTTGCATCGTCCAAGACTTTCTGGTTTGAGTACGAGGATAAATATTCCCATGTCCCCAGGCTACCTTGGAAGCCAGATCTCAACATTATCGAGCCTTTGATGTGTACTTTTGGAGAGATGGGTGCGTGGTCGCTATCAGCTTTACCTGAACCTGCAGCTATTTGCAGGAAGAATACTGTAAAATTTCATTGAAAACCACACAGGACTTTTACTTATCCATTCCGAGACGAATGGAATCCGATTTGAATGTCAACGGCTTTCTTACACCGTAGTGGTAATGTGTTTTGTTTTTGGGTTTTCCATATTTTTCTCCATCACCTATAAATAAGACATGAGGATCGAAAAATTCTAGGTACACTATGATTTTAAACGACGCATGGGCGATAAAAACAGCTGCATGCGATCTCGTGGTGAGAGAAACAGCTCAGGTATAACATGTTACGAAAGAGCAACCACTTAACTTCCAGCATATATTTTGATTAATGACACGGACGTATCAGCCTCCTAGCACAAAGGCAGCAGGAGTGTGTAATTATATCTCCTGAACGCAGAGACGCGGTCGTATTTTCCGTGATAGCAGTTCGAGCTACATTTACCGACGGGAACCATCGCTCAAGGAGTGTTTTCTCCTCCCTCCATCTGTCTCTGCTATGGTGATGCGCAACGGACGAAACAAGAGACACTACTGACCATTAAAATTGCTACACCAAGAAGAAATGCAGATGATAAACGGGTATTGATTGGAGTAATATACTATACTAGAACTGATATGACATTGCATTTTGACGCAATGCACTCCTTCTTACGCGTGACATTGTAGCGAGAAGAAAGCGACTCTGCCTTCCTTCTCCGGTTTCTTCATTACTAACCTCGTGTCTTGCTGCTTCGGTTGCCCCCCGACGCAGTAGAAGCGCTCAGGGAGCAGGTTCAACATAGGTTTGTGCTTCTGCTCAAATGGGGCGTGTAGGGATACCAGTTGATAAAGATTAACAACGTTTTATAATATAATCGTTTTAACGAGGAAGGCTTTAAAGCACGCGTTACAGATATTTCAATACGGTATCTGTTGGCTGTGCCATTACGCTCAACACTTTACAACACCTTTATCACTTTCAATACTCATTATACACTACTGACCATTAAAATTGCTACACCAAGAAGAAATGCAGATGATAAACGGGTATTCATTGGAGTAATATGTTATACTAGAACTGACATGACATTACATTTAGACGCAATTTGGGTGCATAGATCCTGAGAAATCAGTACCCAGAACAACTACCTCTGGCAGTAATAACGGCGTTGATACGCCTTGGCATTGAGTCAAACAGAGCTTGGATGGCGTGTAGAGGTACAGCTCCCCATGAAGCTCCAACACGATACCACAGTTCAAGAGTAGTGACTGGCGTATTGTGACGAGCCAGTTGCTCGTCCAACATTGACCAGACGTTTTCAATTGGTGAGAGATCTGGAGAATGTGTTGGCCAGGGCAGCAGTCGAACATTTTCTGTATCCAGAAAGGCCCGTACAGGACCTGCAACATGAGGTCGTGCATTATCCTGCTGAAATGTAGCGTTTCGCAGGGATCGAATGAAGGGTAGAGCCACGGGTCGTAACTCATCTGAAACGTAACGTCCTCTGTTCAAAGTGCCGTCAATGCGAACAAGAGGTGACCGAGCCGTGTAACCAATGGCACCCTATACCATCACGCCGGGTGATACGCCAGTATGGCGATGACGAATACATGCTTCCAATGTGCGTTCACCGCGATGTCGCCAAATACGGATGCGACCATCATCATGCTGTAAACAGAACCTGGATTCATCCGAAAAAATCACGTTTTGCCATTCGTGCACCCAGGTTCGTCGTTGAGTACACCATCGCAGGCGCTCCAGTCTGCGATGCAGCGTCAAGGGTAACCGCAGCCATGGTCTCCGAGCTGACAGTCCATGCTGCTGCAAACATCGTCGAACTGTTCGTGCAGATGGTTGTTGTCTTGTAAACGTCCCCATCTGTTGACAAGGGATCGAGACGTGGCTGCACGATCCGTTACAGCCATGCGGATAAGATGCCTGCCATCTCGACTGCTAGTGATACGAGACCGTTGGGATCCAGCACGGTGTTCCGTATTACCCTCCTGAACCCACCGATTCCATATTCTGCTAACAGTCATTGGATCTCGACCAACGCGAGTAGCAATGTCGCGATACGATAAATCGCAATCGCGATAGGCTACAATCTGACCTTTATCAAAGTCGGAAACGTGATGGTACGTATTTCTCCTCCTTACAGGAGGCATCACAACAACGTTTCACCAGGCAACGACGGTCAACTGCTCTTAGTGTATGAAAAATCGGTTGGAAACTTTCCTCATGTCAGCAAGTTGTAGGTGTCGCCACCGGCGCCAACCTTGTGTGAATGCTCTGCAAAGCTAGTAATTTGCATTTCACAGCATCTTCTTCCTGTCGGTTAAATTTCGCGTCTGTAGCACGTCACCTTCGTGGTGTAGCAATTTTAATGGCCAGATGTGTAGATACTGCTCACGACACGTGGCGTTCACTGATAATTAATACCGTTCACTTTATATCTTGTTTATCACTTCTATATTTGTGGTCAGTGATGTATTCTGCTACTGCCACTGGCTACTGGAGACCGTTCTTTTGCAGCCGCCATCTCCCCGACCGTGCGTTTTGAGTGGCGCCTTGCCACTACACACCGTCTTCCCGACGCACGAGAGAGACCCCACCTCTCTCCTTCAGCCAATAGGGATACTCCACTTGTCTGCTACGCACGTAGATGTCAAACCTCCCAGCCAATACGCTTTCAGATCGCTGTTGCCAGGCAGATCTGACGTCACGTTTGCAGACAGTGTGACGGAAGTTTGTCTCGGAACACTTTCTCAGATGGTGAGATCCTACTCCCGAATAGTCGTATCGTGTCCCAACTAAGGCTACTCAACATTGCCTCTTACGATGTTTTTCGTTAATGTTCCTTGCTGACGCGTAATTGTCAGATGGACATGTATCCTGGCTGCTACAGAGCGTTCCCGTGCGTTTAGATCTCGCAAGGTTTCATAAATTATCGGAAGCACGCGAAGGCAATGCACGTATGCATTACAGACTCCATAGTAACACCGCTGTCAACAGTATTGCCTTCGACGTCGTGCAGTGACAGTGTTCGGTCATTTGATAGGTTTGACCAGATCCTTCTTTTTTTATTCGGTCGTATTTTGACTGATTGTTTCTCGTTACTTCTGGAACGACAGTTTTTGTGTGGACAAGGATACTGTCACTTGTGTGTTATTCATGTTGAACGTTGTTATTTGGATGACCCTTTGGTTGAGCGAAGTTGTCTCCTTTGCATATGCAGCTGAAAGTATGCATGTCTCTAAAGTATGACAATGTAGGATATATACGGCCTATTCACATTAATAGGACCACCATCTATGTTCAACGTCAACTTGCAACTGCCACTCATAGACGGCAAGTATCGGCACTACCATTGGGCGAACGTGACGCAAACAACAATGCAGTCGTTGTCTTAATGGGGAAACGATGCGATTTATCTGACGTCGAAAAGGGCTTCACCATCGGCTTTCGGCAGGAGAATGGAAGTGAGCCGTGCGTGGCTCGTGTTCACGCCATTTATTGTTTGTCCTCTTCTATTACGGTACTGTCGCCTCGTTTTCTTATTCCATTTACTGGCGGCACTAACTTCCTGCCTTAATTTCCCGTGAACAGCAGCAGCAGCTCGTACCGATAAGTGCACTGTCGCACCATCTCTGGAGCGACTGATAGTATTTCCGGGCCGTCATGCGTCTGGCAGTGAGTTCGGGACGGACCGGCAGTGCTGTCGGGACGCAGCAGCAGTGAAGTCGGGAATGGAGCGCCAGTGAGGCGCGGACAGCCAGAGCTCGCCGACCGCTGGCGACACACATGAACTGTCCGACGGAGTTAGTTTGCAGCAGGACGACCGTTGGCTGGTCGTTCGGTTGATCGTCTCATCGCCGACGTATACTTGGTCCTTTCACCGTTTCCGGGCCTGGAGTTGGTCGGTTGGCGTGGAGCACCGAGGAAATCTCCGCGGGACGCAGTTTGGCTGGGACCCGCTGGTGGCCTCTATGCAGTATCGGAGTGTGTGGTGGTGTTCCCGTTGCTACGAGGTTCGTGGCTCACCGATCCTCGACATGAAAGTTGAGTTTTGACTTAATCTACCTGCAAGTCACGACTGTTCACATTGTGTCGTTTGGAGTTCGTTTTCGGCTGTTCGGGTATTCTTGCGAGCAACAACGTGTGTTTTCAAGTTGGCAAATTTTAGCCACCCTCCGGTGGAGTTTAACTGTACTTGGTTATTTGAATTGAAGTGCACCAGCGGAAACTTCTGCCTTGTGGCCGTTAACGTTCCGGTTACCTGCCCTGGCCATTGACGTAAATTGTGTTTTCCTCATCGTGTTGTTGCTGTCCAGCACGGTGTGTAGTTTGACAGCTCAATGTATAATTGTTTGTGGGTGCTAATACCTTTTACGTTGTTCCATTGAACTCCCTGTTATGTGCCGGTCGGGTGAAGTGGAGGTTATTTTGTCGGTGGGTCCATTGACTATCTATCGGTTGGGTTGTGATCGGATCGACAATGGTTGGGCCGACTGCCTATCTCACCTAAGCGAGCGTCAGTGTTCGAATTCCAGGCCAACCCTTGGAACTTCTGAGCGCCCTTGAGTGTACTGCCTTTTTTTATTTGTTCTTGTTCTTTGTACTTCTATGGCTTCTAGCCGATTATTTTTTTTTTTTAATTAAGGTTGTTTTGGCCTTAAGGTGTAAGATTCTTTAGACCATCAGCCTAATTTAAAGAACTGTTTCACGTAAGACTTTTGGCATTTTCCTTCAACAAGCTTTCAGCAAGTATTCAGCCGATTTTCAGTTTGAGTTGTTTTGCTCTTAAGGCCTTGAGCCTAGTTCAAAGAATTGTTTCACGTAAGGCCTTTATCATTGTAAAAATTTTAATGTGGTTGAATTTTAAGTTATTGGTCTTCAGCCATTTTTAAATTAAAGTGGCTTTCAGCTTCTAATTAAGTCCCAAAGATTAAAGCTGTGTGTCTAAAATAATTTTTTTTGGCTCTTGTAACGTTTGATCAAATAATAAAGTTGTATGTTCGAGTGTAGCTGACAGCCCCTTATTTTGGCCCCTTTCCACAATTTAAACTACCTGTCCTGTCCAGTGGGCTAATCGGGGCGTGTCAGGAAACATTTCCTAAACGGCTAAGTTTGTAAACTGCCGCCGTGTTAAAGCATACCGTGCATGGCAAAACAGCGGCAGCCACACTAGGGCCGAGATATGTGTGGTTGGCTGTAGATAACAGGGGTGAACGACGGCTTCAGGGGCGAATAGTCGTCCAGTTGTTGAGAAACTGACCGTCCAGATAAACAAGGGCTACCAAAAATTTCTCCTCAATGACTGTTCAGCGAACGTTGCTGCGTATGGAACTCAGTAACTGGCGCCTGGTTTATACATCCATGCTGGCTACTGTTCATCATCAAAGAACGCAGCTAGAATGAGTGGCAACAGGTGCCCTTTTCATATGTCATGTTTTATGGCGCATCGAACACATGGCTGTTAGTGTGTACGACGTGAAACATCTGAAAGCAAAAAGCCTGGAACGAATGACGGATGGGTCCAGGCCGGTAGAGGGACCCTTTTGATGTAGGGAATATTTTCGTTGCGTTCCCTGGGTGATCTCGTCATTGTGGAACGCACAATGGATCAACACAAATATGCATCTATTCTTGGGGACCGTGTCCACACCCGCATGCAGTTTGTTTCTCCACGGCACGACGGCATCTACTAGCAGGACCATGCAACGTGTCACACAGATCGCAGTGTACGTGTGTGGTTCGAAGAGCACGAGGACGAGGTTACCGTACTCCCCTGGCCACCAGAATCCCCGAATTTATACCCAATGGAGAATCTGTGGGACCTCCTCTATCGTGGTGTTAGCGCCATGGATCCTTAACCGAGAAATCTAGCGCAGCTGGCCACAGCATGAGAGTCAGCATGATCCACATCTGTGTCTGTATCTTCTAGAACTTCATCGACTGACTTCGAGGTGATCTCCGCTTCAAAAGGTGGCTATTCTGGCCTTTGACAGGTAGTCACATTAATGTAGCTGGACAGTGTAGAAGTCAGCAAAACCATTGTCGCTGGCAATTAATAAGTGGATTGGAATTCATTGAATCACTTTATATAAGTAATACTTCGCGCTAATCCATCCATGATAATCAAAAATAAAGGCGGTAGGTGCAACAAGCTTTGACATGCCATCAATAAGTCAATGATCTGTGCCTGGCTCACGTTGATGCCATTTGTTCTTTGGCATTTTGTCACAATAGAGTGGCGTCTTAGTTCTCCCTGAGCTACTACCACAACGAGTTACTGACTTGCCTCTGTTTAGTGGCAGCAGCAGCGCTTATCGATACTGCTACTGCTGTACCATCTTTGGTGTGACCGCTATATTTCCGTGTGGTGGTGTTGAAACGTCCCCTTAGAAAAATTAGTGAATTGACTGTGCTCGTAAACCTCTCACATTATTTGATTTTCAAACAGCTGAGCAGAACTGAACGTACTCAGACATTACTCTCTTTACTTATTCTGATCAACACTAAAATGACACACAGCCGGCCGCGGTGGTCTAGCGGTTCTAGGCGCTCAGTCCGGAGCCGCGCGACTGCTACGGTCCGAGGTTCGAATCCTGCCTCGGGCATGGATGTGTGTGATGTCCTTAGGTTAGTTAGGTTGAAGTAGTTCTGAGTTCTAGGGGACATCATAGATGTTAAGTCCCATAGTGCTCAGAGCCATTTTTTTGAAAATGACATACAATATTTTTAGCGCAACGCAATCTGACTTTCAATAATCCCTACAAAAGAATGGCCCTGACTAACATTAAACTATACCTTTCACAAATCACTTACCTCACAAAAATCTTCGTTACTCAAGCTACTGCAATACATAGAGCGACACTACTGCCAGCTAAATAAAAGATTCAAACTACTGAAGGCACTAACTACTGATAGGCATACCTAGCAAATGAAAGATTTTGATAGAGAAAAAACAATTTATTTACCTTAATATTGTTCAAAAGTCATATTATATATATATATATCAGTTCATGACATCCAGTCTTACAAATTTACTGTCTCTGTCCGGATCATCCGCTCTCAAAACTCCGCCATTTCTCTCCCCACATCCACCACTGCTGGCGGCTCACCTCCAACTGCGCAACGCTACGCGCTGTTCACATCCAGCTGCCCAACACTACAATGGCAGACAACAATGCAAACTAGCCACAGACTGCACACAGCACAGCCAGTGATTTTCATACAGAGCGCTACGTGGCGTTACCAATATGAAAACCTAAACAGGCTACGCGCAGCTGGGTGCCCACGACGCATTATGTGAAGGTCACTTAACTTTCTTACTGAAATATTTACGACAGCAGTTTGCGCTACAGTGACAGTCTCATATAAAAAATTTCACAGATCGAGAATTTGCGTTACAAATGTGTAGAAACAAAATCCTATAAATATAACAGTGTCCAAAAAATTTTCGTCGGCATTGTGATACATTCACGCATGTACATACATTTCATAACTCTTAAAGTACGATTCTTGGTTTCCAACATCCTTTTTCACAAATCAGAGTCTCTAACCACTACTCATTACTCCTTACCTTATTACACAAATACATATTCGTCTACACGTCAATCTTGCGTCGACACTTCAATATTTCATCATAATAAATACATAGCATAATCAGACTCCTCATATAGCATCAGCTTATTTATCATAAACATACCTCAACAGCATAATACACATCGTTGTCGTAATAATAACATCATAACACCTCAGTCAAATCTCAAAAACGTCGTAGCTTTCTGCAATAATTTCAAAACCTAAAAAAAATTCTCTGCTCATTTCAATAGTGTCATCTACATCAAATGTACTTTAAAAATCATGATCCCATACCAAATACATCATTCAAAGCTCTCATAGTATCATAATGGTTCCGAAAAAATATGAACAGTTCACAAAGTACAGACAAAATACAATTTCATAAGTGTGAAGTTATCCAACTGTGTGATTGCGTAAACATCTGTCACTGATGTAGTAAAAAAAATGTTTGTCTCTCTCAGTTAAATGAACAGATAGCTGTGTAATTTATGTGTTCGAGAAACATGGTACCGATGTGTAAAGTTGTAGAAGCAAATACCATGTCAGCTAGAGCTCCTTGTGCTTGCCAAACACAAAGTAAGCGTGTACCCTCCTGAGGATTAATGTAATTATACCACCAAGTGTCACAAATTACAGCAATGGAATGAAATGTATCACAGAAAACCTTTGTATCTTTGTAATTCAAAAATCTTTAAAAATAAATGTTTTAAGTACAAAATTAATCACTCAAATACGTGTACTGCCGCGCTAAATTGTGCGTCTTGTTGTAAGATAATCTCTGTCATTACTTAAGGGTAAAAAATGTGCCAAGTGTCGTAATTATCGTCGTCTGTAAGCAAAGTTCTGTGGAAATCAATGTACTTACCTCGTAATAAACTAAAGCGAAATGCTATGCGTATAGATATCGTAGTTATTACGTACATTACCGTATCAAGAAAATACTATACAGTAACGTATTGTTGTGCTACGAAAAAGGCTGTTTCATTGTAGCTATACCACAAAAGTTACTACTAAAACATGTGTTACTTTCCAGAAGAATTCAGAAAAACTGTGCACATTAAAACAGATACACCTGTGAGCCTTATAGTCGTTACGTAATCATACAACTAACAAGCAAGAATGTACACACACAATAACACTGTGTCATCTGTTCACTATAATAATACATTCCTAATTACTGTCTAAATATGTTCCCTAGGTTCTAGACTGGATAGTTTATTTTAAAACATAGTTTCATGTTAACAGTTTCTCAGTGTGACAAATTATACTAGTACCATGAAGTGAAAAATTTTATGGCAAAGACAAAGTTAAAAAGCAGATTATCTTTCAATAAACGGTTTTACATGTGAAATGTGGTGCAATCCTTTACCCTTCTAGTGCGCAGAGTTTCAACTTCAAAGTAATTATCATGTTGTATATGTCGGTAAGGAATGCTGGAATTTTTCTCAAGATTAGCGTCTATGTCATTTTTCTCTGAGCCAGCCGGCGCACGTAGCTGCTTGCGGTGCGAGTCATTGTCTGCTATCTCTTTGTTGGCGCACGTCGTTATTAGGATTTGGAGACCTAACTTCCACAAATTCACCTTGTCGAGAGGGCCCTGCCCTGTTTGAATCCCGCCAGTTCTGATGAAATTCAGGTCTGTCATTTTGTCGGTAGTTTACATAGTTTCTTGTTTGTCGGTCATGTGGTGGAGAATTTCTCCCGGAATCATAACTGCGCGGTGGACCAATGCGTCTGAAGTCTCCCTTGATAATAATTGTTATGGTTTCCATATTGTCTGTTTCTATTATTGTCTCTGTGATAGCCATTACCGCGGAGAGGTGATCTTTCCCTGTAATTATTACTACTCTGCCAACGGTTGTCATACGGGTGGTGTCTGTTTTGGCCACTATTTACTTTGTAAGAATAGCCTTGTCGTGTCCAGTTATTATTTCTGTCATCGCGGAATTGTGACGGATGTGACCTGTAATTGTTGGGTTCCTGTTTTCGCGTGCCGCGATTGTCAGTGTCAATTTCCAATTCTTGTAAGAGTCCCTGAAAACTTCAATGTCGTCTTTGCCAAAAAACTGTGTCGTAAATGTTCAGGCAATTTGATTAAGCAAATGCAGATGAGTTCTGAGGGGCTGTATGGGTTTGAAAGATACTGATTCTTATGTAACATATATTAGAAATATTTGACAAGACTAGAAAATTCCGATTGTTCGAAATGTTTCATCATTATGATGCTATGTTTTACTCGGTCTTGTGTAGCTTGAGACCAATATGCTGAGAGGAAGGCATGATAAAATTCTCCTTCACTGTGACAATCGTGAATGACCGATTGCATTCTTACAGCTGGTTCATTCTCTAAGTAGCCACACATAAATTCTAACCTGTGCTCCAGTGACCAGTAGGGGGGAAAACAATGAGAGAATTGATGAAGCCATGCTTGTGGATGAATGTCGTTGCCAGAATTCTTAAATGTTTTGAATTTACGTGTAGTAATGAACAGCTTATAGTCAAAATCATCATGTCGGAGAGTGGCGTATCGGTTATTGTTACTCCGTTTCGGCGGTTCAGTCTCAAAGTTCAGTGCGCCTTGAAAACTTCTTTCATAATTTTCGAAATGCCCTGTGTTATTATTTTGTGACTTTTCCGTATTTCTAAGTCCCTCTTCCCGTGTTGGAGCGCGAGTCTCCTCTGAAATATGTAATTATTGTAATACCTGTGTCAACTGATCTTGTACTTCCCGGATTTCTCTTCTGTTCTGTGTATTGATTTGATTTTCATGTTGTTTGAATTTTCTAATTTGTTCATACTCTTCTGTGTCAGTGAAGGCTACGGGTCTTGTGTCATTCAGATCATCATCTACCTTTGTAGATAAGTTAGTGAACTGATCCGAAAGTTCGGGTACTTTCTCCGATACTGAACTGATTTGCTCAGTGTGTTTTTCTGAACCAAGTTTCAGAGTGTCCATTTGTGTTGAAATCGTATCTACTGTGTTCTTTAAGTTTTCCTGAGTTTTTGCAAGTTGCGTAACCGAATCGGTAGATGCAACTGATTCAATTTTATCTTGCAAGGTGTCGTGATTTTGATGAACAATAGTTTGCAGTTCTTTTATGGCTGCTTCGTGATTCTGTAATGCATTTTCATGACGCGAAAAAATAGGTTGGAAATGCTCACAAATTTATGTTTTTACGTCATTACGGACTTTTTGACATTTCGATTCGATGTTATGTAACTCAGCAGTTAAACCTTCACGTGTTTGTTCAAGTGTGGTGTCTAACTTTTGAAGCTGTTGCTCTGTTTGTCTCTGATTTTGTTCCATTTGTTGCATTAATTGCAATAATAATGTATTAGTGTCTGGAATCTGTTCCTCTATGCTTTTCGGTAGTGCATTTGCACCAGAAACATTCACATTTTGACGAGCAGAAAATGTGTTTTGACTTATTTGAGAAAACGGTAAGGACGCAAAACCTGAATCTACAGTATTTGCAAGATTGTGTCCTGTCATTTAGGATTCCTGAGACGAACTGTTGCCGACTGATTGATCGATAATGCTTCCCTGTTCTCTAATTATTTCACTGAATACACCATTATTTGCCGCCCGCTCCATTTCCCTATGCACAATTACCAAATTACTACTTTGAACATTAGTTAATTCATTACTCGGTGGCGCTAACACACTGCTTTCGTCTTCACTGTCATTTCTCAGTTTACTTTGGAGCCCAGTATTTCGTTTTTCACACGCCTTAATTGTCACAATGTTTCACACGACAACAAAGAAAAGCACAACTTGAAGAGCAAAATAAGAAAACACATTAACATAGCATTGAAAATAATATCTAGTTAATTGCAAGTGCAGCTGCAAAACACTTGGTGCAAATCTACATGCATACCACAAGTGTTTACTGTACAACAATGAAAAACTACAACTACAAAGAAGATTCTCTCTACAATTACGCACTAGCAATAAACAATAGCTACACTAATTACACAAACTACAAGAAAAAATCAGAAGATTCCAGTGAGGTATCCTCAGCTAAGGGTTTACATATGTAACGTCCCCTTAGAAAAATTAGTGAATTGACTGTACTGGTAAACCTCATACATTATTTGATTTTCAGACAGCTGAGCAGAACTGAACGTACTCAGACATTACTCTCTTTACCTATTCTGATCAACACTAAAATGACATACAATATTTTTAGCGCAACGCAATCTGACTTTCAATAATCCCTACAAAAGAATGGCCCTGACTAACATTAAACTATACCTTTCACAAATCACTTACCTCACAAAAATCTTCGTTACTCAAGCTACTGCAATACAGAGAGCGACACTACTGCCAGCTAAATAAAAGATTCAAACTACTGAAGGCACTAACTACTGATAGGCATACCTAGCAAATGAAAGATTTTGATAGAGAAAAAACAATGTATTTACCTTAATATTGTTCAAAAGTCATATTATATATATCAGTTCATGACATCCAGTCTTACAAATTTACTGTCTCTGTCCGGATCATCTGCTCTCAAAACTCCGCCATTTCTCTCCCCACATCCATCACTGCTGGCGGCTTACCTCCAACTGCGCAACGCTACGCGCTGTTCACATCCATCTGCCCAACACTACAATGGCAGACAACAATGCAAACTAGCCACAGACTGCACACAGCACAGCTAGTGATTTTCATACAGAGCGCTACGTGGCGTTACCAATAAGAAAACCTAAACAGCTTACTTACAGTGTGTGTGGCAGTCGGTCTGTGCGGACAGAGCAGCGAGGAAGTCTCCGCAGTACAAGGTCAGGCCAGAGCTGCTGGCAGTGCGCACGCGCAGTCGGATTGTGAGGCGTTAGCTGCGAGAATGACAAAGTGCGTTGCTCACCGGACCTGGCCACTGAAGTTGAGCGATTAGTTAACCTGTTATGAAACCTCAACTGCAGTGACATCTCGTCATTCATTGCCGGTTGTTGCTTCCTGGGCTACTCCGGCTAGCAGCAATGTATTTATTTATTTATTTAACCTGGCAAGATTAGGGCCATCAGGCCCTATATTACATCTAACCAAGCATTCTACTTATTTTACATTCATATGTTTTAGTAGGCATGTTAAACTACATCTAGTACAAAAAGTGAGATAAACAATTACAAAGGCACACCTGCAAAAATACATACATATAGAGTTTATATTCGTAGATCATAAGTACTGTTATAATTCGACATTATTGAAGAGACAGATTTTAGATAGGAGTGCTAGCAGCAGGGAGTATGAGGGAGACTGTTGGTGAAGGGAGGAGAAGAATAGAGACATGATGAAACATAATTAAGGACATATAAAGGAAAAGAAGATTGCGTGGCTAATATAGATGAAGAGGAAGGCATCTCAGGAGCAAGATAGGATACGCTAGCTTTGCTATTTGACAGAGGAGAGGATTGGCCTTGTACACTAATTTTGTAGAGAACGTTGTGAGGATGATAGTAGGAAATGCTTCAACTTCTTCTTAAAAGCAGCAGGGGATTGAATTTTGCGCAAGGTAAGGGGCAGTTTGTTCCAGAGGCGGAGAGCGGCAACTGAGAAGGACTTTGCAAAAGTTTTTGTTTTGTGAGTGGGCACAGTTAGGATACCAAATAAGAGTGACCTCGTGTTTCGATTATGATGGCATGACAGGTGTTTAATCTCTGAAGCAAGGTACTGGGGTGCTTGCGCGACGAGGAGTCGGTGAAGTAGACATAGAGTGTGGTAGTCACGCAATTTGTTCGGCTGCAGCCACCATAGCTGGGAGTATGAAGCACTAATATGATCATATCGGCGAATGTTGCAAGTGTAACGTACACAGGCATTCATGGTTAGTTCTATCCGTCTTTTGTTTTCACTACTCATGCCTTGTTGAATTACATCACAATATTGGAGGTTCGGTAGAACGAGTGCTTGCACGAGCTGGCGTTTCAAGTCCTGTAGAAATATGTTCCGAAACTTTTTGAGAGCAGAGACAAGCAGACGTCTTCCGGCACACTGCGACTGTATTCTCCGCCCAGTTGAGATGCTCATCCAAAGTTACACCCAAGTTCTTAACTGTTTTCTGATATGGTATTGGAGTACCGTCGAGCAGAATAGGAGGTAGCCGTTCGCGGAAATCTGAACTTATTAATTTCTGTTGGGCTATTAAGATTACGTGCGTCTTTTTTGCATTTAGTTTAAGCCCCAGGTTTTTCGCCCATGTCACTACTGAAGACAGATCTTCATTCATCTGAGCTATTGCAGTGTTTATGTCTTCAGGTCTGATGCTTAGGTAGAGCTGGAGGTCGTCGGCATAGAAATGATATTTACAGGAGGACAGAACCGACGAATTATCGTTGACATAAAGACAACAAAAGTGGTCCTAAGACTGATCCTTGTGGCACTCCCGAGGAAACATGTTTCCAGGAAGATTTTTCATTTACGCAGACAACACGTTGCTGTCTGTCTTTTAAGTAGCTTTCAAACCATCTCACTGCACTATCTGGGAAATTAAGCTGTTGCATTTTTCTGCCCAATATGTCAAAGTTAACAGTGTCAAAAGCTTTACTGAAATCCAGTAGCGTCAATATTGTTGCCTTTCGGTTGTCGATGGCATATTTCAGGTCATCAGTTACTTTAATTAGAGCACTGTTTGTGCTGTGATGTTTACGGAAACCGGATTGAAATTTGTCATATAGGCTGAATTCATGCAGGTGTTCAGTGATTTTACCATGAACAATATATTCAAGTGCTTTGGAAACAGCGGGCAGTATGCTAATTGGTCGGTAATCATTAGGAAGTTGCGGGTTTTCGATCTTAGGGATGGGTCGAATTATGCTTCTTTTCCATGCAGTGGGGTATATTCCGTTCACGAGTGAAAAATTAAATATGTCAGTTAAGGCAGGTACTAAGATATCGGCAACATTCTTAATCATGGTTACACTGATACTGACATTGCCTGTTGCATCAGAAGAGATTCTCATTATTGCTTTTCTTGCCGTATTTATTGTTACATGTTTTTGGTGGAATGTATCATTGTTAGTTATCCTGTTTGGGGATTCTTGTGGACGGTAATTATCAGCCGTGTGGGTATTCAGAGGTGCAGAGAAGAATTCATTTAATTCGTTAGCTGAGACATGAAAAGTAGTTTCCGATTTTGCCTTTCCGACCCACAAGCTACGGAGATTCTTCCTTAGAGTCGTGGGCGTCAGATCGCTGCATACAAGGGAGCGAGCGTGCCTGATTTTAGCATTGCGAATGCATTGTTTCACTCTGTTCCGTAGCTTTCTATATTCTTCGAAACGCTCGGATTTCGGATCTGCCTTGAAACGCCTGTGGGCAGCATCCCTATTATTCATCATTTGACGTAATTCAGCTGTCAGCCATGGAGCAGGAGATTTTCTTACTCGGATTGTGCGTACAGGTGCATGTTTGTCATAGAGGGCAGTGAGTTGATCACTAAGTTCATTAATTTTGCCGTCGATTGTAGGTTCTCTGATTATTTGATGCCATGAGATTTCTAAGCAATCGGCTGTTAGAGCGTCAAGGTCAATACGTTTCATGTTCCTACAAGTTATGTAACGCGATGTGATCTGTGGGGGCTGCACAGAGTAGGCCAGGAATATTACATCATGTGCTGAGAGGCCAGGGGCCGATGTTTGACCAACATCCCTTACTTTGTCAGTCTGTTTCGTTGCGATTACGTCTATAAGAGTATGACTGTGCACCGTATGGTGTGTGGGCTGTTATGGAAGAATGTTCATGCTATTGCAACTGAACAATCTTCTTAGGTTTATTTTGGAGGGAGTGTCTCTTAGCAGGTGTATGTTCAAGTCACCCATTACGATGACATGGTCGTATTGACACTGAAGTGAATGTAATTCCGACTGAAAGGGACTCATTGAGCTTATTTTTGGCGGCTTGTATACGACGCCAGTCAAGAATTTCCGACTTTGTATAATTATTTCAATGAACATGAATTCAGCCTCTTTTTCTTCAGCAGGGTTAGACGTACATAAGACTTTTGCTTTGAGATCTGTTCGTATATACGCGCCGACCCCGCCACCTCGCTTTTTTTATCTCTCTGCCCTAAGACATGTGTACCCTGGGAGATGAATAGATGCAGAGGATATGTGTGGTTTTAATCACGTTTCGGATAAGAGGATTACGTGGTAGTTTAGTTGGTTGAAGAGGAGGCTAAGTTCTTCGTAATGTGCAGGTAAAGACTGGATGTTGCAGTGAGCTACTAAAAGCTCTGACGCGTTCTGCTGAGCCGCCTGGAGTAGGGTGGCAGACTGGTATGTCCCTTTGTTAGGCACTACCTGCCGCGAGGGGCACTGGCCGCTGCTTCCGCCAAGTGACATAACACAGGGGTGTCCGAGATTTTGCGCGCACTGTTTGTGACTCCGCGAGTGCCGAAAGAAAGGCGACCGCAAAAGATTTCCTGAGGTTGCTGGAGTATAGAAAATGGATTAGTGGTATTCGGCGCAAGGAGAATATGACCAAGGTAGTGACGGCTGTGTGTCACTGTGTATCCTCTGTCGTAAGAGGTGAAATGTAATTAGTGTATTTGAAACAGTTTGGGGTGGAAATAAAGAAAGGTGAGTGATTAAAGAGGCTGATGCTGCCAGCAGAGAGGAGTGAGCTTAATAACTAATAGATTATCGTAGGAAGCTAGAATTAAATTGAAATTTACTAAAGTAAGACTGATAGTGATTTTTGTTATGAACAATTTCAACCGAAGAGATGGGTGATTAATGAACTAAAGGAGAGACTAATAATTGCAATGGTACTATTACAGAATGGAAGAGAATAAACTGAGAAAATGAAAAAGTATTAGCAGTAACTAAAATTAAGTAAACGTTAGAGCTACAGGTACAAAAAATAGTACAAAGTTAATACAATTACAGAAACAATTATTTGTAAATAAGGGTATAATTAAAATGTTAATACAATTACAAAACAGTATATATGAGTATAGGGCTGTTACAATTTGCAAATGGTGTTATGTTTGCACTTTTGGCTCGAGTAGCTTCACTTAATACTATTCAGTTCTGTCATGTTTGTGACTGTCTTCTTTCCAGCTGCTGTCTTAATGATTACTCTGCCATCCTGAGTCCACACATTCTGTAGACCGAAATGGGATATGGCACTGTTTAAAATCTTTAGCCGTTCGTGTGTCAGATCTTCCTTTATTGTAAGCTCCGTCCTTGCTAACCTCTTCTTCTCGGTAAAGATCTCTGCCCTTTGCCAGTATGGGACAAATTTAATTATTATTGGACAAGGTTTGGTAGCACCTGGTAGTTTTCGTCCCACCCGATGGCTCCTGTCAATGTCTGCCTTAGTCACTTCAACGCCTCATTTTTCACGCGCAACCTGTATAAGCAGGTTGTCTGTGTCTTCTTCCTTATTTTCTGCTACTCCAGTCGTAGACTATTTCGCCTTTGGTACTGTTCTAGCTCGCCTGTTGCGGCAGATAGATTTACTCCCAATTCTCGTGCCTTTTTCTCGTATTCAGACACAGACTGTTGTAATGCTGAAACTTCCTGGCAGATTAAAACTGTGTGCCCGACCGAGACTCGACCTCGGGACCTTTGCCTTTCGCGGGCAAGTGCTCTACCATCTGAGCTACCGAAGCACGACTCACGTCCGGTCCTCACAGCTTCACTTCTGCCAGTATCTAGTCTCCTTTAATGCTGTAATTTCGGCAATATTGGCCTCAGCAGTTTCACGCATTTTGGCCAATACTGCTGCCGTTACAGTATCTGATATGGTGCCTGCTATCAGATCGAGACTGTCTTTATCGCGAAGCGCAGCGTTTACCTCACAGCGGACCAGCTCCGCTATGCCGGGAGTCGCAGCCGCACCTGCTGCTTCCCCGCTGCTGGACGCGCTGCTGTTGACTCTTCTGTTTACCATTTTCTCGTAGATATTGGCGGAGCACAGAAAAAAGTAGCACTACTGGATAGAACACTGTTGTTTACACAATTTCCACTGGTACTAGACAACACCACCTGCGAGAGCACCTTCGAATTCAACTGATTTTCGCGAGCCGAACTTAACACGTGTTACACTGGAGCCGCGATCGTAGGTGTGTATGAGTTGGCGAAATTTTGCAGCCGACTTCCTGTATGGTCTTTAACGATTAAACTGGTTGTTACTTATCAATGAAGCGCACCAGCGGTATCTTCTACCTTGTGGCCATTAACGCCTCACTTACCTGCCCCAGTCGTTAGCGTAGTTTTCTAGCAGTCTGTTTTTCCTCGCCGTGTTGATACTGTCTGGCACGGCGTGTAGTTCGACAGCCTTTTAGTTGTTTTTTCATGTTTTTTTCGTAGTGGTTATTGTGCCTTGGCTGTTTTTGGACGCCACTTGTGAAGACTTAGTGTTGCTGGTATCTTCGTCCTCAGCTGATATTTTTCGTTATCGTACTGTTGGTTGGCCGGAAGGGAATTGATTAGGTTGTTGGTCGGTCCTTCAGCCGTCCCTGGGTCGGGCTGCCATCCGATTATTTAGCCTCACTCTTAGCTGCCTGTCTCACCACACTTTACGTTAGAGCGACCTCCTTTGGCCGACCATTGGAACACTTCAGAGCTCTGTTGGTTTTAGATTGTGATTTTCATTTCAGTCTGAAGTACTGTGTGAGGCCTTTAGCCGTCTATTAATTTAGTTTGTTTTAATTTTAAAATAAGGCTTTCAGCCAACTTAAAATAAAATTTGAAGATTGATTTGTTTATGAGCCGTGGTAAAATTTGCTGTTTTGAAGAGCGCGCCGAAGCACGTAGTGTAAAGCAGTCGCCCTCCGTTACTGGCTATGGCGCCACTGTGGCAATCGCAGCTTTGGTGTCTCCCTCTGGTGTGAAAGTTTAAAGGTAGCCGGTTCACGTGCATTTAAGGGGCGCTATCAGCTGACTAGTCTCCCCACTCCCTGGCACGTCTGCTCAGCACCCCCCACCCCTCTTATGGGTCTTCTCCATTGGTTTCTTTCCCCCTCCCACCCTTCACTTTTCTTCTCCTTCCCCCCCTTTTTTATTTTCTTCATCATCTGTCCAGTTTCCCCCCCACCTGCTCTCGGCTGTGGTATGTCATATTTGTGCCAACTTTTTAGTGCCGTGTTTCAGTGAGTGTTCAGTGTTGTGCGTCTTTCCACAGTGTTGCGAACAGAAATCATGCTGTCGCTGGGTGTGCATTTTATATCTTGCGAACAGAAACCAGACTGTCGCCGTGTTTTTTTAACTATCTGTCTGTTATTTTTCTGCTTCTTGTGTATTATCTTAGCATCATCACCCATGTGTTTTATGTTTTAAGTTCTAGAATTTTCTGCCATTTTACCTTTAAGTCACCGATTTTATCGCCAACTGTTATTTTTTATTATCTTCCTCTTTTTAACACAAATTCTGTAGGCTGCAGAGCGGCGTAGTCAGCTGCTGCCAGCCCGCCCCCTTCGGGGGGAATTGAAATTCAATAAAGAAAAAAAAAAGAAAAACTGACTAGTCGGGGCGAGTCTGGTCAGTTGGTCAGCCGGGTCAGTGTGGGGCAGTCAGTGTCTGTCTGTCGTCCGGAGTGCTAGTATGTGTTAGGCCGCCAGTCTGCTAGAGTTTGTTCAGGCAATCGTCATTGGCGGTTGGATCGATCGGTTGGTCCGTCGCGCACTGAGACACAAGATGTGAGGTCGCCACGTCAGTCAAGTCGGCCGCGCCGTATAGCGAGGGGTAGTGGCTTCGCGGCCGACACGAGAGCAACAGGAGTCAACCCACGACATCGGTCTGGCCGGTGCGAGCTGCGACGCCGTGAGACGGGAGATCGGCGCGCCTTCCTGCGTCCGTTGAAGCGGCTGGCAGCGGACGGTTCGGGAGAGGGTTTTGGGGGTGCTGCACCAGGTCTTCGCCAGAAATCGAAGTTTGTTGGAAGTTAAGTGATTCGTGATATGTTGTTTCATTTACTTGTTAAATTCTACTTGTTTTCTTGGCAAGTCTCTCGTCCCCAGCTTGCTCGTCTGTCTCTCGTCCGCATTTTTTATGCAGTTAGTGTCTGTCTATCGGTCTGCCGTACGTTAATAGCTGCCTCTGTCATGTTTGTCAGATTCTGTGTTAACGATTTTATTGCTTGAAGTGTAACAGCCGAATTCCTGAAATATGTTTTTATCTTGCCTATCATCTTGAGAGGCGGTATATGTGTAATGTAGAGCATGTTTGGCCAGCCTTGTAGATTTTATGTAAGACTGCATATAATGGGTTTTTAATTAAATGGTCATTTTAGTATATAAAGTCGCCACCCTTCCACCGTATGAGTTTTTTTTTTTTAAATCAATTTGCCCTTTCGGTGACAAGTTAATCTTTTAATGTTAGCGTTTTGTATCATTTCCATCCCTCCTACGGGGTGCTTAGCTTACGTGCTTGTGTGAGTTTTTAAAATTTTTAGTTTAAAGTAGTCTGGTGTGTTGCAGATTTGCACCAGTGTAGTCTTTCAGAGGTTGCTGTGAGCGGTTGTGACTACGGCCGTGTCAAAAGGGAGCGGCAAAGCTCTCAGCCCGAATGCTCATATACAGTCAAAACTTTGTTCTTTCTGCCTCTGAATATATTATGATCTATTTCACAAAAAAAAGAAAAAAAAGCCTTTTAGGAATAAAATTTCCATTTGTTCAAAGAAATTTGATTTGTTTTCATCAGTTACCCACTTGTAACTACTTCCACGCTCACATAGTGTGATTAAATGTGTTAATGTTCTTGATGAATCGCTAGTAAATAAAGTAAAATCTGAAGAAAAGGTTTTGAAAGTAAATTCACGGTTCACTTTAAAAACTAAATTTCGAAAATCTGCTCCATCTGAAATTCTTGGTATCCAGGCCCTAAGCCCTGAGTTGTTCAATGTCTTCTGCGTGGCCTTCAGCTGAGTATTTACGTCAAATATTTTTTAAGTGAGGCCTTCAGCCGCATGTATTCTTTAAAGCAATTTTTTATAACTTGGTTTAGACTTTCAGTCGTTCTTGTTTTGAGTGTGGTTTGGGCCTTCAGCCCAGAAGGTATCTCAAGTTTTCGTAACTAGGCCTTCAGCCGTATTGTTTTATTTTGATCCTTTTAAGGCAATGTGTAATTAAGTGCTTCTTAGGAAAATAAAGTTCGTGTGTTTTGTGCAACTGACAGTAACTGATTCCGGCCCCCTCCACAGCGATGACCTGATCCGCTCTATCCTGCGAAACTAGATTTTAGTCAACAAGTCGTATTTGAGTTTGTTATGACGAGTTGACTTTCTTGTTCTGTTTCAAAATATGTGGTAAAGGCTGGAGTTTACATCACCCGGAATGCTTTCTTTACTCGTAAGAGGCTCTGTTCGTTGTGAATTTGTCAGCTCAGAACTAGCGATCCATGAGTTAGAAGGGATGATCACCTGATAATCAACAATCTTTGGTGGTTATTTGCTCGATGAATTAGTTTCATGTGTCTATGATCCATATCTACCACACATCGGTTCACTGTTATTTATGTTTAAACTGAAGGGATTCAGAACATGTCATAGTGCTTGATAATTATGATCTAGCTCTGTGGTGAGTAATCCGAGCTGTAATATACCCTGATAATTCAGGGGGAGGTCGAGTCTTAACGTGAATGCTACAGTTTTCTGAAATAAAGACCTGTTCTTTTTTCGCAATGTTCTGTACTTCTGTGAGAACTACATTTTCCTGTTATTCTTGTAATTCATAGAGACCAGGTGCTGTTGTTTCGTGGCATGTATCTTTGTTGAAATAGAATAAGTTATATAATTAAATTACTGTAATCACGTAATGTTTTTAGACGTAAAAGCTTGGATACTTGCTGTAATGTAGCTTTCTCGACCAGTACATTGCACTTTAAAAATTGAAATTCAAAGACATTAATTTCGTATCCATGTGAACATAGAAAGTGGAGATATCTACAAAGAATGGCGCCTCTCTCTTGACTTAAAGCAGTAATTTTGCAAATACTGAGCCCTTTTCCTCACTTTACCAGCGTTCTTGCGATTTGTTTTCTACGAAGGACACTCCACCCAAACATCCCTCGTTTTTGAGCATTAGTAGTCCCCGAAGCCCGAGTTTTTCTCTGTGGAAATTAAAGAGTTAGGGTAGTGAAAACGATTCTATTGATAGGAGGTGCTGAGAAGTTATTCACCCAGCCAGAGAGCAGCTTGCCAGGATGAGCCCACATAATTTTCAAGTCACAAGTGATGCAGAGTTTGCCCACCTTTAGTCTGTTTAGATCGACACTAGACAGCGAAGAAGAAAAATTGTAGCATCTAAGAACGCCTGAAGACACAACACGGTGCACTTAGACTTCATCAAACAATGGGAACTGAAACCTGGTAGTCAAGGAAGGCAGGATTCGGTTACGATTGTGGACGGGGCCGTAATCATTTACTGTTGGCTCCCTTTTGCAATTACTCACATTTATTTTGAAACGGTAATTCCAGACTGTCAGCAAATAGAGATATCACACGTAATTAATAAAGGAATAAACAACTGTGTAATTAATAGTGCTTTTAGTGCGTTACAATTTACCAGATGAGCGTAAAATACAGACACAGCAAATAATGTTTTAAAAACAAGCCAATGTGATCCCGATTAGAATTTTAAGGCAAGTAACCACAGTCACGGCTGAAGGCCTTTGACGCCAAGAACGCCAATTATTAAAATATTTAACAAACATACTGTAAAACAGCAATGCAATAGCAAGGTTAATTTAAAAAGACAGGAAACTGATCACCAACCGGGTGAGACAAGTGATGGTAAACTTCGTAGCACAACCATTTAAACCTGCTGTAACGCCAAGAATGGCAATTATATAAAAAATTAAAAAAATACAGTAAAACAGCAAATTCGACAGCAAAGGTTAATTTAAAAGGACAAACAACTGATCACCAAACACTTGAGACAAAATGATGGTAAACTTGGTAGCGCGATCATTTAGACCTGCTGTAACGCCAAGAATGGCAATTATAGGAAAAAATTAGAAACATACAATAAAACAGCAAATACAATAATAAAACACAAGGGCCAGTCATAGACAGTGCACCAGGAATCGACCTCTGAGTAGGTCCGGCAAAGAAACACTTTCGCGAGCAATGAGATAGGCAACCAAGAGTTGCATTCACTTCACAAGATCGTAACTCAGACTAGTGGCAGTCTGTCGAATGACTAATGATAATCTTTCTGATGCTACATGACATGCAATAAACCAAACGCAAAGATGTAAAAATACGCCAAAGCCGGAACCGGCGGTCTGGACTCCACCTGCAGAATACTGTGCTTAGAGCGCCTGGAACGAGAAAGAAATCACTACCACCAGAGTGGAAAAATCGCCAACCAATCTTCAATCAAGAAAGCTGTCAGAACTACACGCCTCAACGGACAGCAGCGGCAAGGCGAAGAGACGTACACTGCCGTTACATACACTAACCCCCAGGGCAGGTAATTGGGGCGCTAGCGGCCACGAGGCATAAAAAATACCACTGGTTGAACTTAACAAATAGTAACAAATTGAACACAATAATAGTAATTAGATGTCCAGGAAAGCTAATCAGATCCGCCTTCCCCAAGCTCTCCACTCGCTGCTCTTCGCCTCGGCAACACTACGAGCAGCAACACGAACCAAAGTCACTGGCGAATCGTAAAATCTCACAATGGTGAAGGTTACTCTACTTGAATCCAAATGCACTGAACTTAAAACTTGCAGGAGCCGGTTTAGGACGAGGTTGTGCACCCCCGCGACCACAGGCCTTCGATCTGGCAGTCCATACGTACTGCTAGCGGTCACGGGGTGAGTCCCCAATCGAACTCCCACAGTCACATGACACGGACAAACAACCACGTCGCGCCACAGATAGAGCAACAGTTACTACATATCGATAATCGCCGCTGGTGCCACTAGCGGACAGGCAATGCTTGCGAAATGAGTGGCGCCAGTCAACAGGAGAAGAAGACAAACAACTGCAACCATGCCAACTAAACTATACGGTATGGTCTCCAACAGAGGGCCGAAACCTACAAACAGCACCAACGCGAGCCTCAGCAAGGCTCAGGAACAGACAAGTTGTCATTAAGATCATCTTGGGCGAAGTTGTACGCTGGCGACTTGTTACCATCGACAGGAATCCACTCTATCGTACATACCATACATTGAAGCCTTTTTTTTACAGCGGTTCTTCCGCTCTTCATTATGCACCTTGTTAAGTGATGAGCCCTGGTCTCGAAAACACAGGAAGTACCACTTCCACGCTCCAAAGAAATCAATGAAGCATGCCCGGAGGATTTGTGGAGCTGATTATCCCACGGCTTTGCGTTCACCGCATCCTGACGTAATTCTTTGGTCCCTTAAAGTGGGCATTGTACTCACACAGGTTTGCCAGAAATGTTTTAGTTGATATACAATTTTTGGAACCAAGAAATAGCGATGAATTTGTGTATTCACATCCTCACGACTATGGTATCTGATCAAAGATATCCTCACACATACACTCCTGGAAATGGAAAAAAGAACACATTGACACCGGTGTGTCAGACCCACCATACTTGCTCCGGACACTGCGAGAGGGCTGTACAAGCAATGATCACACGCACGGCACAGCGGACACACCAGGACCCGCGGTGTTGCCCGTCGAATGGCGCTAGCTGCGCAGCATTTGTGCACCGCCGCCGTCAGTGTCAGCCAGTTTGCCGTGGCATACGGAGCTCCATCGCAGTCTTTAACACTGGTAGCATGCCGCGACAGCGTGGACGTGAACCGTATGTGCAGTTGACGGACTTTGAGCGAGGGCGTATAGTGGGCATGCGGGAGGCCGGGTGGACG
The DNA here is from genome assembly GCF_023898315.1 of Schistocerca nitens. Lineage (NCBI taxonomy): Eukaryota > Metazoa > Arthropoda > Insecta > Orthoptera > Acrididae > Schistocerca > Schistocerca nitens. The sequence continues at coordinate 1,186,221,980 of NC_064614.1, read as the reverse complement.
TACCGCCGAATTGCTCAACACGTGGGGCGTGAGGTCTCCACAGTACATCGATGTTGTCGCCAGTGGTCGGCGGAAGGTGCACGTGCCCGTCGACCTGGGACCGGACCGCAGCGACGCACGGATTCACGCCAAGACCGTAGGATCCTACGCAGTGCCGTAGGGGACCGCACCGCCACTTCCCAGCAAATTAGGGACACTGTTGCTCCTGGGGTATCGGCGAGGACCATTCGAAACCGTCTCCATGAAGCTGGGCTACGGTCCCGCACACCGTTAGGCCGTCTTCCGCTCACGCCCCAACATCGTGCAGCCCGCCTCCAGTGGTGTCGCGACAGGCATGAATGGAGGGACGAATGGAGACGTGTCGCCTTCAGCGATGAGAGTCGCTTCTGCCTTGGTGCCAATGATGGTCGTATGCGTATTTGGCGCCGTGCAGGTGAGCGCCACAATCAGGACTGCATACGACCGAGGCACACAGGGCCGACACCCGGCATCATGGTGTGGGGAGCGATCTCCTACACTGGCCGTACACCACTGGTGATCGTCGAGGGGACACTGAATAGTGCACGGTACATCCAAACCGTCATCGAACCCATCGTTCTACCATTCCTAGACCGGCAAGGGAACTTGCTGTTCCAACAGTACAATGCACGTCCGCATTTATCCCGTGCCACCCAACGTGCTCTAGAAGGTGTAAGTCAACTACCCTGGCCAGCAAGATCTCCGGATCTGTCCCCCATTGAGCATGTTTGGGACTGGATGAAGCGTCGTCTCACGCGGTCTGCACGTCCAGCACGAACGCTGGTCCAACTGAGGCGCCAGGTGGAAATGGCATGGCAAGCCGTTCCACAGGACTACATCCAGCATCTCTACGATCGTCTCCATGGGAGAATAGCAGCCTGCATTGCTGCGAAAGGTGGATATACACTGTACTAGTGCCGACATTGTGCATGCTCTGTTGCCTGTGTCTATGTGCCTGTGGTTCTGTCAGTGTGATCATGTGATGTATCTGACCCCAGGAATGTGTCAATAAAGTTTCCCCTTCCTGGGACAATGAATTCACGGTGTTCTTATTTCAATTTCCAGGAGTGTATTAGTTGTCATTAATATGAGGAGTGCACACCCTTCGCCTTTATGATGGCTTCATCTCTTCTGTGGACAATTTCAATAAGGTGTCTGAATGTCTGTGGAAGAACGGGAGCCCATTATTTCTCGAAACCCGAAACCAGGCAATATAGTGATGATGGACGCCGGGGCCTCTAGCGAAATCGCCATTGTAACTCAGCCCAAAGGTGCTCCACTTCGTTCAGATGGAGTTTCATGGAGGGTCAGTTAATTTAAACAATGTTATTGCCTCCGAACCACTGGCTCACAGATGATGCCTGTGATTGGATGTGTTGTCGTGCTGGTACAAAGAACTACTCCTCTGCTGTACACAGTACATAGTGCTGTAGAATATGCCATATCTTTCCGTATTTAGTGTTAATTTATATGTAATAAGGCGACCACACCCCCATACCGCAACACCACCTTCTCTCCACTCCACTTTTGACACTACGCAACATTGCAGCTAACTTCTCCACGCGTTCACCAAACCCACATCCTTTCATCCGAGTGCCACAGGGAGTAGTGTGAGTCATCACTTAGATCACTCGTTTCCAGCCATCCACTGCCCATTGGCGTCAGCCGCGCGGGGTAGCCGCGCGGTCTCAGGCGCCTTGCCACGGTTCGCACTGCTCCCCCCGTCGGAGGTTCGAGTACTCCCTCGGGCGTGATTGTGTGTGTTTTCTTTAGCGTTAGATTAAGTAGTATGTTAGCCTAGGGACCGATTACGTCAGCAATTTGGTCCCATAGGAACCTACCACAAATTTCCTATTTTTTTCCACTGGCGTCTGGTGTCGTTCTTTGTACCATCTCAAATTTCACTTAACACTGACTACAGACATGAGTTGTTTATGAGCAGCTGCTCGACCGCTATACTTCATTCTTTGTAGCCCCCTATACACTATTATAGTACTAGCTGGACTGCTGGCACCATTTAGAACTCACTAGTGAATCTTTCTGCTGATGCGATTTTTGGCAACCACCCGCCGCAACTGTCGACTGTCGTGCCGTCAGTACATAAAGTCTGCTTTTCTTGGTTTAACTGTCGTGGTTCCTTCAAGTTAGCACTTCACAGTCACCACCCTCAGGCGACTTGGCCTGCCTTAGGATCCCTTTATGCTTCCATGTCATTACCCGTTGTTCGCCGACTGGCCCAGCGTTGATGAAACAACCAGAAAAAAAACCTCTCCCCCTTCGCCTTCTGGACGCACACACACACACACACACACACACACACACACACACACACACACACAAACACACACACACACAAATGTATACACGAACAGATGACAGATACTTCAATAATTACATTCGAAAGTTTGATAATAACGTTCGATCTTTGTCAAAAACATCTGACAGTCGACAACAGAAACTAAACATTGCATCGAAAGAAGTGTTCAGTCCATAGTGCTGTGAAATGTGGGGAAAAACCGCAAATTGGCATTTATAAGAAGAAGAACAAGACCAAAAATGCAACAGGAGCGTAATGTGCAAGAAATGGTCTACGCAACCTGTAAGTACAGTTCAAAACATTACTACTTAATAGGAAATACCAACCACCAGAACTGTTTATAACCTATAGGTACAGTGACCAAAATGTAAATTAAAATAGCAAACATATATACATACTCCAGGCCACTGATGATGCCCTGCAGAACATAAAGGCGATACGCGTATGGCACTAAAATTGTGTTTTATTCAGTTGCTGTCAGACGGTCCATAAGTAAAAATTATCAGTATACCGTAATAATACACGCAACTGAGGAAGCCAGGACTACAAAAGTTGAAAAATTCTAGTATTTGATATAAAATGCCCACCAGTCTTACAAATGGCCATATATTTGATGCCGCGGGCAACCTATCTGGAAATATTGGATTAAACTGGCAGCAGCAGTACTCCGATGAGACGAGCATGTGAGTTGTGGAATTCCACAGTCTTGCTAATGCGGTCTGCCTCCCGCTCCGCCATTAAAATCCCAGAACACTGTCTAGAGTATGATGCGTCGCTGCAGTCTACGGTGCCAGTTCTAAACATTCTGCGTGGTGTCTGTTTGTTCTATATCGTGTCTCCCTACCATTTTCGCGCAACGACGCTCTGAGCGTGTTTTTTTAGGGAATTGACTAGTTTGAACCTGGCACCTGTTGCTGGTAAGGAGACACCAGGCCACACATGCCATGTAGAATTCAGAAGAGTTCAGTGAGACTAGCGATGATATAACCAAATACTTAATGATTTCAGCGTCAGCTCCACTGCACTCCCTGCAAAAGAATCTTAATACTAACTACATTTAGTGGAAGGGGTTCAAGGCTTACCTATTTTTAGTTAGCTGGTAAAATAACGTCGAAAAAGCAGTTAAGTTTACCATTGGAAATTTTATTCTACTCACAAAACATTGTTTATAAAGTGTACTATTGATAAAAGGAAATGTTTTAATACAAGATGGTAAAAACCAACTGCGTTCAACAAAAATGTGAACGAATATTCCCTGAATGGGTTTCCAAGTTCTACAATGGATCGAAGGATGACCTATGCCATATCACATCTATAATCTAGGTTTAAATTAAGTTTCACAAGAGAGAAAATAATCAAAATGGTCTATAGTGACCCTCAATTATCTTTAATTACTTATCTAACTTGTCTGAAATTACAGTGGCTGATGTGGCTTCTCAATAACTCTCTAACAGAAAAATCATCGCGTTTCAGATTTTTACTTCAAGTGGCAAATATGAACACCATGAGCTTTAATTGACGATCGACACTAGTATTACGCAAAAAGGGGATGTAACAGATGAGACTTCTGAAGTTCTGAGTGAAGCCTTATGCGCTGTTATGCGGCATCGCGTGCGTTCATTACCTTGTCGGTGTACGTCAGGGGGCGGCGGGCAGCACAGCTCCGCTCACCCCGCCGTCTCGTAGGCAACTCTCCTCCTAACTTCTCCTTACTACAATTTACCGAAGTTGGTTTAAATAAAACTAACTGGCTGTGTTTTCATCTGACCAATCAGGGTCTCAATGTTAACCTTAAGCTCCGCCTACAAAAATTCTGTCTATCCAATGAGAAACATTATACTTTTCGTGGTGAGGCAATGTTTTTAAAGTTTGCAACGTAACAGAGACGCGAAAAAGTCTCACGCTAAAACTTGCAGCTGGTGTGGTCCTTTAGTGTTATCGTAACATCTATACTGTTCTTTTGGAGGGCTCTATCTTTTAACATGGGCTGGGGGGTGGTCCTAACGTAACAGAGACGCGAAAAAGTCTCACACTAAAACGTGCGGGTGGTGTAGCCCTATTTGTGTTATAGTAAGATCTATACTGTTCTTCTGGAGGGCTCTAGCTTTTAACATTGGCTGGGGGTTGGTCTTGACGTAACAGAAACGCGAAAAAGTCTCACGCTAAAACTTGCGGGTGGTGTGGTCCTAGCGGTTAGCTGGCGACGTGGGTGTCCGTCCGTCCCTTATCGTAGGGCCTTCCAGCTTAACACGGTTCTGCTCTCGGCTTCTGTTCTCGTTTCTCCCCTCGGAACTGCGTCTGTCCCACGGTGGGAAGGTATGACATGCATTTAGGCATTCTTGTGTTAGTCTGTGGTATTCCATTTGCTCACTCGTTACTCGTATTACTTTGGTTAATTTAATGTCACGATTTATTCGGAGCTATGTGACATACTACTGGATTTGCTTATCATGTCAGGGTTTTCATGGAAGGTGTTGGATTTGCCTGATACCTTACATATCACCACCCTTCGAACTTAATTTTTGCACTGAATATAGGCAATGATTGAATCGTTGTCTAAGTTAGTCAAAAATTATTGCTTTATCTAAATTTTGTTGCCTACTGTTCAGCCACGTTATTCTGGTTCTATGCTAGTTTGTATTACTAATGTATATTTTTATATTCTTCCACATTATTCCCAAAAGTGACAAGAGAAGAATATTTTTATGCTATTATTAATTTTTAATTATTTTCTTTCTTTATTTAAGTGTGAAGTTTGTTTGCCATCGAAAGCGAGGAGTCTTTCACATCGATTTTCTTAGAAATATATATCTTTTTATAAATGTTGTAATTAAGTAAAATCTATTCCTAACACATTTTCTAAATATCATGTACAAGTAAAATGTTTTTGTTTCTAGACACTCATTTCAACATTGTTACACAAACAAATAAGAATTATTTCCGAGAATTGCTTTGACAAAGTATTGAGGTATTATCCTAACAAATGGTACAAATGTTAAAAAAAAGGGAAAACATCCAACAAGATAACTTTTTATTCTTTGTTTTTATAAGAAGAAAATAAGTAAAATATAGATATTCTTTTATTTTTATGAGGAGAAAATAAGTGGCATATAGTTTTAGTGTTTATTATGCCTTACGTTTGTTCTTTATATACTGTCCATTTCAGAACTAATGACTTATTTTTATCGATAGTCTATTTTTTACTTAAGTCCATAGTCAATGACTGTTATTTTGTAGTTCATTAGCTGTCTGGTGTGCTTAACTTATTTAGTTTTTCACACGTTTCTTTTGCACAATTCCTGCATCACATAATTTGATTTCACACATTCACACAATCCTATGAATGTTTAAGCATGAGGTTGGCAATTTTTTTTTTTTTTTTTTGCACGATGGTGATGGACTTGAGCGAGATGGATGTGGGCAAGTATTTGATGTACAGCTTCGTTCGTCGTTCCTTGTTAGCTTTGCGTGTGTGTGTTTCTGTTGTGACGGTCCCATAATGGAATGGAGCTGTGAGTGCAGAATCTCGTGGTTTACTGGCTTTGTATGCGTGAAAGTCATCGTTACGTGTCGCTGAAAGCGGTCGTTTTTCGTTGTAATACTTCGCAGACGACTAGTTTACAATAGGATAGGGATTTGGGAAGGTATGTCGTCTATTCTTCACCCATCTTCTTTGTTGGTCTCAATCTTGCGAATCTTCAACTTCTGTTCTTCCTGCTTTTTCTCTGTTTCTTACTTGCATCTCGGTCCTTCTCTGGGCAGGATATGGAAATATTTATTGATAACAAGTCGCTTTGAAGTTCTCCTCCTAATAACAGTTTGATAAATTGTTTGGTCGTGTCATTTTTACTTTGTGGACGTTTAAATTAAGTTTCACAAAAGAGAAAACTATCAAAATGGTCTACAGTGACCCTCAATTATCTTTAATCACTTATCTAACTTGTCTGAAATTACAGTGGCTGATGTGGCTTCTCAATAACTATCTAACAGAAAAATCATCGCGTTTCAGATTTTTACTTCAAGTGGCAAATGTGAACACCATGAGCTTTAATTGACGATCGACACTAGTATTACGCAAAAAGGGGGTGTAACAGATGAGACTTCTGCAGTTCTGAGTGAAGCTTTATGCGCTGTTATGCGGCATCGCATGCGTTCATTACCTTGTTGGTGTTCGTCAGGGGGCGGCGGGCAGCACAGCTCCGCTCACCTCGCCGTCTCGGAAGCAACTCTCCTCCTAACTTCTCCTTACTACAATTTATCGAAGTTGGTTTAAAAAAAAAAAAAACTATCTGGCTGTGTTTTCATCTGACCAATCAGGGTCTCAATGTTAACCTTAAGCTCCGCCTACAAAAATTCTGTCTATTCAATGAGAAACGTTATACTTTTCGTGGTGGGGCAATGTTTTCAAAGTTTGCAACGTAACAGAGACGCGAAAAAGTCTCACGCTAAAACTTGCAGCTGGTGTGGTCCTTTAGTGTTATCGTAACATCTATACTGTTCTTTTGGAGGGCTCTATCTTTTAACATGGGCTGGGGGGTGGTCCTAACGTAACAGAGACGCGAAAAAGTCTCACGCTAAAACTTGCGGGTGGTGTGGTCCTAGCGGTTAGCTGGCGACGTGGGTGTCCGTCCGTCCCTTATCGTAGGGCCTTCCAGCTTAACACGGTTCTGCTCTCGGCTTCTGTTCTCGTTTCTCTCCTCGGAACTGCGTCTGTCCCACGGTGGGAAGGTATGACATGCATTTAGGCATTCTTGTGTTAGTCTGTGGTATTCCATTTGCTCACTCGTTATTCGTATTACTTTGGTTAATTTAATGTCACGATTTATTCGGAGCTATGTGACATACTACTGGATTTGCTTATCATGTCAGGGTTTTCATGGAAGGTGCTGGATTTGCCTGACACCTTACACAGTGAACTTTAAAAGAAAGTGATTTGTGTTTTCTGGCCGGCCGTTGTGGCCGAGCGGTTCTAGGCGCTTCAGTCCGGAACTGGACTGCTGCTACGGTCGCAGATTCGAATCCTGCCTCAGGCATGGATGTGTGTGATGTCCTTAGGTTAGTTACGTTTAATTAGTTCTAAGTTCTAGGGGACTGATGACCTCAAATATTAAGTCCCATAGTGCTCAGAGCCATTTGAACCATTTTTTGTTTTTTCTGTAACATTACGATATTTTTGTTAGTACCTAGTTTCGTAATGGAAAAAAATTGATGGATTCATATGATGCGGGCTGTAAATTAGTAGCACGTGCAGAAGAACACGGAAACAGAGCACATGAGCAACATTTGGGCCAGGCACTAACAGAAAAAACCATTCAAGATTGGCGGGCTAGTAAAGAAGAACTGAAAAAAATGAAGAAGACAGTATCTGGGAGTAGAGGAGTGAATGCAAAATTACAAAAAATTAGAGGATGGAGTATTGAAATCGGTTCATGCATACCATCAAAACTGCACTGGAATAAAAACAAAAATGACTGAAAAACACGCTCGTAAGCGAGCGCTACAGTGGAACGTAACAGACTTTAAGGTTAGAGGTGGTTGGTGCAACAGGTTTATGAAAGGTCGTGGACTTGGCATGCGAACCAAAACCAAACCATGTCGGAAAATGGCACAAGAATCTGAAGAGAAAATATTATCTTTTCATCGTTTTATTATTCAACATCGATAGAACACCATTGTGAAAGAAAGCCAAATGGCCAATATGGACGAAACGCTTCTGACATTAGATGTGCCTAGTAACAGGGCTGTTGCCATGAAAAGTGTTAAAACTGTAACTATAAAAACAGATCGACATGAAAAAATGCGCTACTCTGTTGCCGTTTCATATTTCGCTGACGCACTAAATTTAATCCAATGATCATTTTCAAGCGCAAAAATGCCAGAACCTTCTGGAATACCACCTGGTAGTGTTGTTCACGTACATGAGAAGGGTTGGATGGACGAGGCTAGTTTGAAATTATGGATTAACAGTGTGTCAGAGAGACGGGAAGGTCCTTTAATGAAGAAGAGTTCTCTTCTTTTGCTAGATCAGTTTAGTAGTCATTTGAAAAATTCTGTGAAAGACAAGCTGAAAAAGGGAAATAGAGTGGTTGTTGTTATTCGGGGAAGACTTAGTTCACAATTGCATTCTCTTGATATCTCGATAAATGAACCATTTAAAGTGTATATGACAGAAGAATGCAACAAATGGATGTTGGACGAAACCCAACATTAATTTATACAGCAGGGTACTTTAATACGATTTACAATCAAACAAATGTGTCAGTGGGTAAAACAGTCATGGTCTATAGTGCTAGAAGATATTGTTGTTAATTTTTTCACGAAGTGCGGCATAAGTAACGCTTCTCGATGGCAGTGAAGACCATCTTACATATGAGGAGGTCAACGATAACGCTGAAGAGATGACAGTATTCAGGAATTGTAAAGGTCAGTTCGATTTTAAAAACAAGTAGCTTTTTGTCTGGCTATGCAATCTAATAATAAGAATGGCAAAAATATCTTTTTTAAGTGCTTAAAAATTAAGGTGCGTCTGATAGTCCGTAGCATATAAAAAGTCCGTAAAATACGGTAATTACTCCTGGCAAGCAGCTAACAGATGACCTCCAGCGCAAACGTAATAAAGCTCCTGACGTGCAGCTAGTGCGGTGGGTCAGCAGTGAGAGCAAGCTGCTAGCGACAAGGGTGCAGCGTAAAGGTACCCGTAAGAGGGTGAAGATGCCCATGAAGCGTTTGTTACCAAGGTGACATGCACTGACTTGACCAATTTCGAAGTCAATGATCTCTCACGGCCGACTCAGTCTGCTTCTCTGCCGACAACACAAAGCTCACAACTTCTTTTATACGGGAAGATCCACTTCTCGCTACTTTCTAATGCTAAATTACACATTACACATTACATAGATCAGTTCGAATACTTCTGACTGGGTGATGTGTTTCTCTGCTGAATCTGATAAAAAAAAATTACCTAATACTTTGACTGATGCTGTAGTAAACTTGAAACTTTCTAGAACATAAGGATGGTCGTGAAAAAGGCAGTTTGTTCATGCCATTTCCACTCATTGAATTGACTTACCCAGCCAGATACAGGGAGACTACAGTCTTTTTGTGGAACAAAAACCGCATTGCTACACCACATGTCAAACAAGTGCAGTCTCAAGTAGCTGTTGCCACTAGAACTGTACTAACAGAACAGCAACTTAAAGAAAGTGCATATGGTAGTAATCATTGTCTATGGGTGGTGTCTTTGCCTAGGAGTCAAAATGTCCTGAGTCCTGGGTTGCAAAACAGCTGCTAAAATCTGGAACAAAATTCATCAGCACTAGCAACCAAAGGCTTCCTGTTTAAGAAGTAATTTTCGTTGCGCGAACAACCTTTCAAAGTGGGCAGAAGAAGGAACATAATTTTGAGGCCCCTCTTGCCCATGGGGTGGGAATCTGCCCGTAAAATGAGCAAGAACCTAAGTAAACGACGGAACGAGTATGGAGGAGTCAATGAAAATCACTGCATTAACAACACACTACGTGTATCCACGCATGGCGTCCCCATACCTTTTCATAAAATGCAGTTCGACGAAATATGTATGAGACTATATGAAATTAGCAGAACACGTCATGTAGACGTATGGACAAACCTGTTATCAAAAATAATTAATTTTGTATGACGTTTTAATATACGGAATCACAGACGACATGCGTCGTATAGACATATTATGGTAATCGTATTAATGAGAATTATTATCTATTCGTTATTTCTGAGAACGCATGCTGTTACAGCGTGATTACCTGTAAATACCACATTAATGCAATAAATGCTCAAAATGATGCCCGTCAACCTCAATGCATTTGGCAGTACGTGTAACGACATGTCTCTCAATAGCGAGTAGTTCGCCTTCCGTAATGTCCGCAGATGCATTGACAATGCGCTGACGCATGTTGTCAGGCGTTGTCGATGGATCACGTTAGCAAATAACCTTCAAATTTCCCCACAGAAAGAAATCCGTGGACGTCAGATCCGGTGAACGTGCGGGCCATGATATGGTGCTTCGATGACCAATCCGTCTGTCATGAATATGCAATTCAATACCGCTTCAACCGCACCCGAGCTATGTGCCGGACATCCATCATGATGGAAGTACATCGCCATTCTGTCATGCGGTGAAACAGCTTGTAGTAACATCGGTAGAACATTACGTAGGAAAATAGCACACGTTCCACCATTTAGATTGCCACCGATAAAATGGGGGCCAAATATCCTTCCTCCCATACTGCCGCACAATACATTAACGAAGGTCGCTGATGTTCCACTTGTCGCAGCCATCGTGGGTTTTTCGTTGCCCAATAGTGCACATTATGCAGGTTTACGTTACCGCTGATGGTGAATGACGCTTCGTCGCTAAATAGAACGCGCGCAAAACATCTGTCATTGTCCCATAATTTCTCTTGTGTCCTGTGGCAAAACTGTACACGACGTTCAAAGTCGTCGCCATGCAATTCCTGGTGCATAGAAATATGCTACAGGTGCAATTGATTTTGATGGAGCATTCTCAACACCGACGTTTTTGAGATTCCCGATTCTTGCGCAATTTGTCTGCTACTAATGTGCGGATTGGTCGCGACTGCAGCCAAAACACCTACTTGGGCATCATAATTTGTTGCAGGTCGTGGTTGACCTTTCACATGTGAGTGAACGTTTCCTGTTTCCTTAAAAACTTAACTATCCGGTAAACGGTCCGGACACTCGGATGATGTTGTCCAGGATACCGAGCAGCATACATAGCACACGCCCTTTGGTCATTTTGATCACAATAGCCATACATCAACACGATATCGACCATTTCCGCAATTGGTAAACGGTCCATTTTAATATGGGTAATGTATCACGAAGCAAATACTGTCCGCACTGGAGGAATGTTACGTGATACCACGTACTTATACGCTTGTGGCTATTACAGCGCCATCTAACACAAAGCGAAAAAAGTGGTCCTACTAAAATATTCATATTTCTTTCCGTACTACTCGAATATGTAATAAAAATGGGGGTTCCTATTTTAAAAAACGCACTTGATATCCGTTTGAGCTATGGCAGCGCCGTCTAGCGGGCCAACCATAGCGCCATGTGGTTTTCCCCTTCATGTTAGACGAGTTTCGTTCTTTGTAGTTTTTTCGTTTGCCGCTTACCGTATACGCAATGAATTTAATGTTAAAATAGATGATTGATTAAAACTGGTTGCTTCATTTCTTTATTCCGTAGTTTTACGTTCCCTGCATTATTTCAGCATTCATAGTACGCTGTCAGCAGAACAATCTAGCAGCGCCTGATCGACCAGCTCGCCGACATTAATGTTGTTTTCTGATCTATAACCCGATTTTTAACTCATTTTCAACATTTTTTTAGGTGAAATCGAGGGATACGTCATACAATGCTTGCATTTTTTCATTCATCTACCTTCTACGTGCATTAAAATTTTTTTTGTCCAAAAATATTGTTGTTGTTGTTGTGGTCTTCAGTCCTGAGACTGGTTTGATGCAGCTCTCCATGCTACTCTATCCTGTGCAAGCTTCTTCATCTCCCAGTACCTACTGCAACCTACATCCTTCTGAATCCGCCTAGTGTATTCATCTCTTGGTCACCCTCTACGATTTTTACCCTCCACGCTGCCCTCCAATGCTAAATTTGTGATCCCTTGATGCCTCAAAACATGTCCTACCAACCGATCCCTTCTTCTAGTCAAGTTGTGCCACAAACTTCTCTTCTCCCCAATCCTATTCAATACCTCCTCATTAGTTACGTGATCTACCCACCTTATCTTCAGCATTCTTCTGTAGCACCACATTTCGAAAGCTTCTATTCTCTTCTTGTCCAAACTAGTTATCGTCCATGTTTCACTTCCATACATGGCTACACTCCATACAAATACTTTCAGAAACGACTTCCTGACACTTAAATCTATACTCGACGTTATCAAATTTCTCTTCTTCAGAAACGATTTCCTTGCCATTGCCAGGTTACATTTTATACCCTCTCTACTTCGACCATCATCAGTTATTTTACTCCCTAAATAGCAAAACTGCTTTACTACTTTAAGTGTCTCATTTCCTAATTTAATTCCCTCAGCATCACCCGATTTAATTTGACTACATTCCATTATCCTCGTTTTGCTTTTGTTGATGTTCATCTTATATCCTCCTTTCAAGACACTGCCCATTCCGTTCAACTGCTCTTCCAAGTCCTTTGCTGTCTCTGACACAATTACAATGTCGTCGGCGAACCTCAAAGTTTTTACTTCTTCTCCATGAATTTTAATACCTACTCCAAATTTTTCTTTTGTTTCCTTTACTGCTTGCTCAATATACAGATTGAATAACATCGGGGAGAGGCTACAACCCTGTCTCACTCCTTTCCCAACCACTGCTTCCCTTTCATGCCCCTCGACTCTTATAACTGCCACCTGGTTTCTGTACAAATTTTAAATAGCCTTTCGCTCCCTGTATTTTACCCCTGCCATCTTGAGAATTTGAAAGAGAGTATTCCAGTTAACATTGTCAAAAGCTTTCTCTAAGTCTACAAATGCTAGAAACATAGGTTTGCCTTTTCTTAATCTTTCTTCTAAGATAAGTCGTAAGGTTAGTATTCCCTCACGTGTTCCAACATTTCTACGGAATCCAAACTGATCTTCTCAGAGGTCCGCTTCTACCAGTTTTTCCATTCGTCTGTAAAGAATTCGCGTTAGTATTTTGCAGCCATGAGTTATTAAACTGATAGTACGGTAATTTTCAGATCTGTCAACACCTGCTTTCTTTGGGATTGGAATTATTATATTCTTCTTGAAGTCTGAGGGTATTTCGCCTGTCTCATACATCTTGCTCACCAGATGGTAGAGTTTTGTCATGACTGGCTCTCCCAAGGCCATCAGTAGTTCTAATGGAATGTTGTCTACTCCCGGGGCCTTGTTTCGACTCAGGTCTTTCAGTGCTCTGTCAAACTCTTCACGCAGTATCTTATCTCCCATTTCGTCTTCGTCTACATCCTCTTCCCTTTCCATAATATTGTCCTCAAGTACATCGCCCTTGTATAAACCCTCTATATACTCCTTCCACCTTTCTGCCTACCCTTCTTTGCCTAGAACTGGGTTGCGATCTGAGCTCTTGATATTCATACAAGTGGTTCTCTTCTCTCCAAAGGTCTCTTTAGTTTTCCTGTAGGCAGTATCTATCTTACCCCTAGTGAGACAAGCCTCTACAGCCTTACATTTGTCCTCTAGCCATCCCTGCTTAGCCATTTTGCACTTCCTGTCAATCTCATTTTTGAGACGTTTGTATTCCTTTTTGCCTGCTTCATTTACTGCATTTTTATATTTTCTCCTTTCATCAATTAAATTCAATATTTTTTCTGTTACCCAAGGATTTCTATTAGCCCTCGTCTTTTTACCTACTTGATCCTCTGCTGCCTTCACTACTTCATCCCTCAGAGCTACCCATTCTTCTTCTACTGTATTTCTTTCCCCCATTCCTGTCAATTGTTCCCTTATGCTCTCCCTGAAACTCTCTACAACCTCTGGTTCTTTCAGTTTATCCAGGTCCCATCTCCTTAAATTCCCACCTTTTTGCAATTTCTTCAGTTTCAATCTGCATTTCATAACCAATAGATTGTGGTCAGAGTCCACATCTGCCCCTGGAAATGTCTTACAATTTAAAACCTGGTTCCTAAATCTCTGTCTTACCATTATATAATCTATCTGATACCTTTTAGTATCTCCAGGATTCTTCCAGGTATACAACCTTCTTTTATGATTCTTGAACCAAGTGTTAGCTATATATATATATATATATATATATATATATATATATATATATATATATATATAAAATATTAAGGGGTTATTATACGAAAAGGCGCCGAATATCGTGATGCACGCCTGGTTCAGGTAACTGAATGGTCTGAAACAGACCAGACCAATAAATTGTTAAAATATACGACTGTAGCTATGGTCGTAACGTTTACAAGTAAAAAAACTGTAATTTTTTCACAAAATGGCGGCTATTTGAAAAAAAAATGTTTGGGTATTCAAACGTAGATACAAATAGACTTTTTGAAAAAATTTTAACTTTTAGAGGTACCGACCACAGCCAGTTCAGTTCTCTACAAAAGTAGCTAAGCGGCATCAGAATCGGCCAAATACTTTTTCGGGAATCCAAACACCCAGAAAAACAAATGTGACTTAGAAAATCGCGTTTAAAATTTTTTTTTCCTTCTGTGCCTGTCTGCGGTGCCTGGAGCATACAGCACGGACCTTCCTTGATCTCGTAAATCTCTTTCGCTTGCTCCCCTTCCTCCCAGGCCGCAAATCTGCCGCTTCTTTAGTCCTGGCCAAGTAGAAAGCGGTCTTGCGGCGTGTTTCACGCCGCGGCATTTGGCAGCGTCTTTCAGCGGCGAGTGACGTCACACAGGCAGCGGTTCCCACAGAGCGGGTGACGCAGTACACAAGACAAATGAGATTTCCGAATTTCTTGCTGTAAAAAATACTGTATGTAAATGAAGCGAAAGTACGTCAACTCCTGCACTTAGGTTTTCGGTAGATATTCTCTACTTATTTAAAAAAAATTAAAAACCACTTCTTTCGGTTTTATGCATTTTCGTTGTAAGAGGTCCATGACTAAGGAATTTATTGCTAGTGCACTCGACCAGATGTAATTTCGATGGATTACTCACGCGCTGCCTGCGATATGTAAGCTATAAGAGAATCTCAGACCAGAGAGCAGTGTTATCAGCAGTAAGAGCATATGGCAGTAGGAGTAAGAAGTAGCGAGCAGTCGTGTGTATGGAGCTGGCTGGGCCGGTCGTGGGGAGCGTTGGCGGTGCCTGAGCGTTCTAATGTAAGGTAAAAGCAGCCTCACGCATATATACTATTGTTATATCAAGTCCCATGTAAATGTTTTTAAAAATATCTCTTAATAATCATCTTTCTTATCAAAATTAACTTTTGGCAATCATACATCTCAATTTAAGGAATTTACTTTCTCCAATCCATGGTCATCCCAATTGTTGTAAAGAAAAATCACTTGTTTCTTTTTATACATGACAAATATATCGGCCAGCATTGCACTGGGCTGCGCCAGAGAAATTTCTCATAGGAGCAGATATATATATGCATTATTCGGCTACCTTATTGAGGTAAGAATGTTCAATTTATTCAGTATGATCTTTCAGGGCCATGACGCAGCACTGCTGATGTCCAAAATTACCAGTTTAGATTCACAGTCAGTTAATTATTGAAAGGTTATAAGTGAACCACAATTTTATTGAGAGATTAGTCACGTTATTATTGTGAGGTTACGGAATAATAAACTGTTGGGAGATTACGCTAAATGTGAATGTTATACCTATTTTTAAAGCTGAGAGGTTACATCGTCACTATAAAATACGTCTCATTCGATTCTGAAGAAGCTAACAGGCACAAAAAGTCGATATTTGCATATCTTATGGTTTCTCATTACAGCTTGATGATGAATTGTCTACTTTGTCGATGTACGTCATAGTTACTGCGATACTTATTTTTCAAGCACTATGTAGCATAAGTTTTTAACGATTTGCAGAGGAAAATGTGGTAGCTTGATTCATTACGTTTCGTTCGTTTTAGATGATATGTTGCTGCGAACTAAATGTAGCTAATATATCTCAGTATAGTACGGAGAAAATAGAAGTTAAAGTGCTTTATTTGTGCGCGCTGTCTGAGAGCGCGACGTCAAACTACCGTAGCCTGCCGCTCAGTTGTGAACACGTCTTACAAATTAGTGATCACGAATTATTCCTGTACTTACTACTGGAAGAAATTGATGAAGAAGAAGATATTCTACTCCAACAGTTGCACGACGGAAAAGTTGAATCGTGTCTTATCTTTAAGGCAAGACTTGACATAAATTTTGTTTACGGCGCTTACGAGTCGTCATTTAGTAAACGACGACAAAGTTCCGTGAGTTCATCAGTTTAAATATTTTTCAGTTGAACTATATCCCAGGTCTGGTCAAAGATGCTTTCAGGAAGAATTTATCGCACATATACACTCCTGGAAATTGAAATAAGAACACCGTGAATTCATTGTCCCAGGAAGGGGAAACTTTATTGACACATTCCTGGGGTCAGATACATCACATGATCACACTGACAGAACCACAGGCACATAGACACAGGCAACAGAGCATGCACAATGTCAGCACTAGTACAGTGTATATCCACCTTTCGCAGCAATGCAGGCTGCTATTCTCCCATGGAGACGATCGTAGAGATGCTGGATGTAGTCCTGTGGAACGGCTTGCCATGCCATTTCCACCTGGCGCCTCAGTTGGACCAGCGTTCGTGCTGGACGTGCAGACCGCGTGAGACGACGCTTCATCCAGTCCCAAACATGCTCAATGGGGGACAGATCCGGAGATCTTGCTGGCCAGGGTAGTTGACTTACACCTTCTAGAGCACGTTGGGTGGCACGGGATACATGCGGACGTGCATTGTCCTGTTGGAACAGCAAGTTCCCTTGCCGGTCTAGGAATGGTAGAACGATGGGTTCGATGACGGTTTGGATGTACCGTGCACTATTCAGTGTCCCCTCGACGATCACCAGTGGTGTACGGCCAGTGTAGGAGATCGCTCCCCACACCATGATGCCAGGTGTTGGCCCTGTGTGCCTCGGTCGTATGCAGTCCTGATTGTGGCGCTCACCTGCACGGCGCCAAACACGCATACGACCATCATTGGCACCAAGGCAGAAGCGACTCTCATCGCTGAAGACGACACGTCTCCATTCGTCCCTCCATTCACGCCTGTCGCGACACCACTGGAGGCGGGCTGCACGATGTTGGGGCGTGAGCGGAAGACGGCCTAACGGTGTGCGGGACCGTAGCCCAGCTTCATGGAGACGGTTGCGAATGGTCCTCGCCGATACCCCAGGAGCAACAGTGTCCCTAATTTGCTGGGAAGTGGCGGTGCGGTCCCCTACGGCACTGCGTAGGATCCTACGGTCTTGGCGTGCATCCGTGCGTCGCTGTGGTCCGGTCCCAGGTCGACGGGCACGTGGACCTTCCGCCGACCACTGGCGATAACATCGATGTACTGTGGAGACCTCACGCCCCACGTGTTGAGCAATTCGGCGGTACGTCCACTCGGCCTCCCGCATGCCCACTATACGCCCTCGCCCAAAGTCCGTCAACTGCACATACGGTTCACGTCCACGCTGTCGCGGCATGCTACCAGTGTTAAAGACTGCGATGGAGCTCCGTATGCCACGGCAAACTGGCTGACACTGACGGCGGCGGTGCACAAATGCTGCGCAGCTAGCGCCATTCGACGGCCAACACCGCGGTTCCTGGTGTGTCCGCTGTGCCGTGCGTGTGATCATTGCTTGTACAGCCCTCTCGCAGTGTCCGGAGCAAGTATGGTGGGTCTGACACACCGGTGTCAATGTGTTCTTTTTTCCATTTCCAGGAGTGTATTTGTGTCCAATAGCACCTGACACGAAATTAGCCAAAACACTAATGCAAGAAAATTCTAAATGCTTTGAAAACTACA
Organism: Schistocerca nitens; assembly: GCF_023898315.1. Lineage (NCBI taxonomy): Eukaryota > Metazoa > Arthropoda > Insecta > Orthoptera > Acrididae > Schistocerca > Schistocerca nitens. Next base: position 1,186,204,090 of record NC_064614.1, on the reverse strand, counting down.
GTAGTTAATTTATCGTTTATTCTGTTACAAATACTGTTTTTCTGTATACCCGGCAAATACGAAAAAAACCAGATCAGTCGCATTTTCACTTCGGGTAGAACGTTCTATAGTTTTCAAGAGAGTAAACCAAGTTTTCATTGAAACATGCCACTTTTGAGCGGCTACATAACAAATTATCTAAATTGTGTCATCACTTATAAAGCTGAACCCGTTGTAGCCAGTCTCTCTAGTATCCCAGAACGCAGTTAACTGCTGGAGAGCTAGCTGTGTGGCATTTTCAGTAACGCGTAGTTTCATAGACTACTACAGTATTACATTTGAGTAATTGAATAACTTTAATGGAAAGAAAACCAATCGAAACTTCTGCGAAATTGAATCCAAGATCCTTTTTTTTGTATCTAGACTTAATGACTAGTATATCTACATCTATGCTCTGCAAACCGCTGTGAAGTGCGTGGCAGTGGGTATACCTTGTGTACCAGTGATAAGGACTTCTTTTACGTCTAATTCACGTATGGAGTGCCTCCATGAGTGCTGTAATTAGTCTTTGCCCACACGATTCGGACGGTAGCAGTACATAGAGGGTTGTGGTACATTCCTAGAGATATCACTTAAAGCTTGTTCTTGAAACTTTGTAAGTAGGCTTTGTCTGACTCGTTTACGTGTATCTTCCAGAATCTGCCTTCTTTCAAAATGTCAGTGACACTCTCCCGCAATCCGAATAAACCTCTGACCATTCGTGCTGCCCTTCTCTGTATACGTTCAGCATCCACTGTTAGTTCTGTTTGGTACGGGTCCCACACACTTGAGCAATCTTCTACCATTGGTCAGATGAGTGATTTGTAAACAATCGCCTTTCTAGACTGATTGCATTTACCCAGTATTCTACCAATAAACCGAAGTCCGATACCAGCCCCATCCCAAACATGAATGGACTTATGTGATCAGACCATTCCATATCCCCACGAAGTGTTACAACCACGTATTTGTACGACTTGGTTGATTACAACTCTGACTCGTTGGTGTTGCAGTCAGAGGATACTTCGTTTTTTCGTTTTGTGAAGGTCATAGTTTTATTTTTCTAAACATTCAAAGCAAGTTACCAATGTGTGCACCATGCTTAAATTTTAGCAATACCTCAAGCAATATCTACTGCTTCTTTCAGACAGTACTTCACAAGAGATAATATCATGATCTCCAAAACCTGAGGTCACTACTAATACAGTTAGTAAGGTCATAAATACATACTATGAACAGTAAGGTACACCCGAACTTACGTCAGCATCTCTTGATGACTCACCACCCGGGATAGTTGGTTGCAACTTCGCTAACAAAAGCTCCTCACTATCGTACTCTTGATAATAAGTATAGGTGTGGTACAGAGCAAATTCTTTTCGGAAATCGAGAAATACTACATCTAGCTGACTGCCTTTATTTATGGCTTTCAGTATGTCAAGTGAGAAAAGTGCGAGTTCGGTTTTCACATGACCGATGTTTCGAAATCCATGCTGGTCAGCATGGAGGAGGTCACTGTCTTCGAGATAACTCTTTATGTCTGAGCTCAGAACGTGTTCCAAGATTCAACAGATTTACGTGTAGGATACTCGACAGCAGTTTTGTAGATCACTTCTGCTATCCTTGTAGATGGATATGACCTATGCTTCCTTCCAATTACTGGACACGTTTTATGTCAGAGGAATCTGCGACAGATTATAGTTAACAGGGGAGGGGGAGGGGCTAACTCAGCCACAATATAAAACTTGATAGGAATTCCATCAGGTACAGGGCTTTGCTCGGTTTTAACGAGTGGGAAAACTCTTCATTGATTGCAAATGTTAAGCATGTACTAAGATAGGAGGTACTCCTTTAAATTATATCATAAAACAAATTTATGACATAACATCTTCGGTTGTCAGTGTCAGGAAGAAGCATGGAAATAATTCGTTTTGGCATCAGAAATACCATGTGATGCTAGACTATTTCCGTCTGAGTGCGACACGTAATGGCCTTACATGTAGTTGGATTATCTACATGTTACTTTCCGTTTTGTGACATAATGTCTTAGGAGTAGCCACGGATGTGTGTTGTCCCCTGATTTTAAAATCATACTCTTACGCTAGCTAAAGCAGAAGGAACTATTAACTGCAATGATTCATTGCTAGACTCAGTGAAATAATCCCTTGGGAGGTTGGGAAACGGCACGTATGTATATAGGCTCGAACCCAACGAAATACATCAGCCGCAATTTCTATTAATGAATAATAGCTACAGCATACCAAAAAAGCTAAATAATAACCACAGTAATAATCAATAATCATTAAAACATTTTCACACTAACAATAACATTTTAGAGACATTATACACAGGAGATGTGTCGTGTAGGTGGAAATGTATCACGACGTTCCCCCAATTTTCAAAAGACTCTGAATCAGTACCCATTCTGTTCTCCGGTATGAGACTGCCATGAGGAAAAGATTCAGTAACCAATGACTCGGTGTAGTTTTATGAGTTGCAGTGTAGAACAAAAGAAGTAAGGATGTAATGGGGAGGCTCGAAAATCTCATAAGCGAAATGTACCCAAGAAAGTATGAGTTAGTGATTTAAAATGGAAATTATGTCTGGTTAGACTAGTACAGGGTCCTATCAACAGCAGCAGAAATACGTGTGAGAGGACTTGAACTTGTCATGAACAGGAAGATGGGACAGGATGTTAGTTACTGTAAAAAGTTCAAAGATGGGATTATTCTCATCAGAATCGATATTGAATCGATAATTCAACAAGTATAGAGACGAAAATGTAACAATGATATGACTGGAACGCTGTAGTGGGGGAGGGAACAGAAGAAAGAGTTACGGAAGAATAAGGGCTTTATGGTGAATGAAGAAGGGCAAAACACATACATACCCACCCACCCACCCATACACACACACACACACACACACACACACACACACACACACACACACATACTGAAGAGCTGAAGAAACTGGTACACCGGCCTGACATCGTGATCGAATAACGTCTGAAGCAGTGCTGGAGACAATTAACACCATGAATCTTGCAGGGCTGTCCGTAAATCCGTAAGAGTACGAGAGGATGGAAATATCTCTGAACAGCACATTGCAAGGCATCCCTGATACGCTCAATAATGCTCATGTCCGGGGAGTTTGGTGCTCAGAGGAAGTGTTTAAACTGAGAAGAGTGTTCCTGTAGCCAATCGGGAAGAAATTCTGGACGTGTGGGGTGCCAAATTGCCCTGCTGGAATTGCCCAACTCCGTCAGAATGCTCAATGGACATGATGTAAGTGATCAGACAGGATGCTGGTTTGGGTAGTCGCATCTAGACGTATCAGGGGTCCCATATCACTCCCGGTGCACATGCCCCACACCATTACAGTGTCCCGATCAGCTTGAACATTCCACTGATGACCTAAGTGGGCCATGAATTCATGAGGTTGTCCCCATACCCGTTCACGTCCATCCGCTCCATACTATTTGAAATTAGACTCGTCCGACCAGGCAACATGCCTGCAGTCTTCAACAGTTCAGTATCGGTGTTGATGGGCCCAGGCGAGGCGTAAAGGTTTGTGTCGTGCGGTCATCAAGGGTACACGGCTGGGTCTTTGGCTCCGGAAGCCCTTAACAATGATGTTTCGTTGAATGTTCAGCACGCTGACACTTGTTAATGGTCCAGCTTCGAAATCTGAAGCAGTTTGGGGAAGGGTTGCACTTCTGTGACGCTGAACGATTCTTTTCAGTCGTCGTTGGTCCAGTTCTTGGAGGCTCTTTTTCCAGCCGCAGCGATCTAGGAGGTTTGATGTTTTACCGGATTCCAAATATGCACGGTACACTCGTGAAATGGTTGTTCGGGAAAATCGCCACTTCACCGTCGTCTCGGAGATGTTGTGTCCCATCGCTCGTGCACCGACTGTAACACTACATTGATAACCGACCGTTGTAGCAGCAGTAACCGATCTAACAACTGCGCCAGACACTTGTCTTGCGTTGCCGACAGCAGCGCCTTACTCTGCCTGTTTACATATTTCTGTATTTGAATAGGAATACCTATGCCAATATTTTTGCGCTCCAATGTATATTAAGCAACAAATTTCAGTTAGTAAATCGCAAAAGGTGGAGAGGTAGTTGCAAACGTAAAGGTTGAATCTGGATTACATCATGGCGAGACACATTTCGAAATCAGATATTGGACTGTAAAGCGTACTCAGGAGCGTCTCTAAAGTAAGATCACAATTTAGTGTTGATAAAGAGTGACCTGAAGTACGAGAGCATAGCCAAGGAAAGAAAATCGTGACAGTAAATGGGATATTTAGTGACTTTGAAATTCTGCAAGATTGCATATATTGCAGTAGTAAATACCAAAATAAGAATTTCAGATGAAGAGGAATGAACATTCATAAAAGTGCAATCACAGAGTTAGAAGACCGAATGCAGGTGAAAGTTAGACAACTGTGAAAACTAGAGTAAATACTTCAATTCTTGAAAGAATGAAGTTCAAAGATGTTGGGACAATACCGGAATACACCAAAATAGTCACTTATAATTGAAATAAATAGAATGTGTAGGGAAACTAAAGCGAAATGGGTAGAGAAAAAATGTATACGAATCGAAAAACAAATGGTCGTTGGAAGGACAGGTTCAGCGTGAGGAAAGGTCACAACTATCTTACGTTAAATTGTTGAAAGTAAGGACGACATTATTGAGAGTGCAGTGAGAATCCCACTACTAAACGCAGAGGAAAGAGTGGTTAGGTGGAATGAGTACGTCGTGGCCCTCTGCGAGGGGCAACAATTGTTTGATGACACATCAGAAGAAGAAATGGAAGTCGATATGGAAGTCATTAGGAATTTCTAAAATAACTAAGGAAAATGAGAGTCGAATGGTGTGTAGAATATGTGAGACTGGAGACACACCAACAGAGTTTCGGAAAAAATATCATCTACACAATTCGGAAAACAGCAAGGGCAGATGAGTGCGAGAATTATCGGATAATCAGCCTAACATCTGGTGCATCCAAGTTGTTCCACGGGGATAATATGCGGGAGAGCACAAATTAAAGTAGTGGATTTGCTACGTGACGATCTATTCGCCTTTAGGAAAGGCGAAGAAAGCAGTGATGCAATTTCCACTTTCCGTTTAACGATGGAAGCAAGACTTAAGCTAAATAACCTACATTTTCATAGGATTTGTCAACGCAGAAAAATTGTTGGAGAAAGTAAAACGGGGCAAGATGTTCGAAATTCTGCTGGGTAAAGGTGCAAGCCTGTAGCATAGGATTTGAGTGCAGTGAGGTTTGAGCTGAGGAGTTATGCGGACGTGGGGTTATTTCATAACAGCCAATAACCGTTACACTCAAAGCGCTGTTCTTTCTCCATCCACTGTACACTGTACTCAGCTCGGACAATACAGAATTCGATTAATTGACCAAAAAAACTCTCGTCCACTAAAATGGGCTCGTAGTGCCCCTACTGTCTTCCAGTAACCAAAGCCTTGTGTGCGTTATCGGCTGGGTCTTCCGTCCTCCCCCCGCCGGGAAAGACATCAATCGCCTTTCTGGCCCAGAAAAGCGGCGTCCAGCTCGAAATTGACATCTTTCCAGTTGACTGTCCACCGGGTGACTCCCAGTCACCAACCTCAACCCCAGCAGTGCTGACGTCGACATCCAAGCAGATAGCGAGCCTTCTTGCAACGCGCAAAGTACAGAAGACTTCCAAACTGGACTCTGCAGGCGCAAAAACCAAAAATTTCACTTCACACGCCACAAGCTGTAGGAAAAAAGAGGTAATGTACTATTTGTACAAGAACCATGGTGGAGTAATAAGATTGGAACACTAAGAGCAATGTGTCCTTATTAAAAAGGGTCGAAGACAGGTATGCCGTATTTTGTAAACATTCTTGAACCTATGGACAGAAGAGGAAACGACAGAAATTAAAAAAAAATCAAGTGTGGGATTAAAATTCAGTGTGGATAAAAGAATCAGTGATAAAATTCACTGACGGACCTGCTGAATGGAATGAAAAGTAGAATAAATATAGAATATGGATTGAGAAGTACGAAAGTAGTAGAGACTAACAGAAATGAGTTTTATTGTAATGTTAATGTCAAATTTGGTGAGCATGAAGCAGTCGAAGTGAAGGAATTCTACTATCGTGGAAACAAAATAAACATGACTGACGAAGCAAGAATGACATAAAAATCAGCTCAGCACATGAAAAGAGTGCACTCATGGTCACATTATATCTAACATTGGTCTCAATTTGATGAATTGTCTTAGAATGTGTGTTGTAGTGTAGCATGGTATGGAATTGAATGATAGACTGCGGAAGAACAGGAAAAGAAGAGAATCGAAGTATTTGAAGTTGTGGTGCTACTGAAAGATGTAGAAACGTAAGTGAGCTGATAGCATACGAAAGGAGGAGAGGAACGTGTTACAATCATGACAGAATAGTTGGTACGGAAACAAGTGATAATTTCCAGGGTACCAGAGGGAGATGTGGACGGTTAAAAAGCTGTAAGGAAAGACAGATACCGAAATATATCCAGCAAATGATTCAGGATGTTGGTTGCATGTACTACTCTGAGACAGACAGGTCGGTGCAAGAGAGAAAATCGTGGCGGGTCGCTTCTAATGCAGACAAGCGTAATGATGTTAAATACGTGTAACGTTTTATTTCTGTAGGGGAACAGGAAAGTGGTTGAGTCGTCAGTAGACATTGTTTCTGAACATATCTTATTTCCGAAAAATTTTATGCATAAAAGAAGGAACACAGCTGATAAGAGTACTCACGGCAGTAACAAAATTGCCTTATTGTCTGTGGATCATGCATGCAATTTCATTATTGAGTAATAACAATTAATACGACAACATTAGTTCTCTAAAAATTATTTAAACATTGACTGATTGAAGGTGTAACTGCTGTATATAACTATGCAATTTAAGTAAAAGACATTTAGCCGAAACAGCAGTTAATTAAACAGAGCAAATAGTGCTAGAAGTGGCGTCCGAGCAACATTAACTGTGTATTCGTTTGGCAAATTACTAAAACAAGAACTTGGAACAGAATTTCGTGAAATATGAGGTACATTAACAATGATTAAGATTAATCTTAGAACACTGAAGAGAGGAAGTGTTTCAATGTTACTAAGCCACCGTAAATTTTAATCCTACATATTTGATTCAAAGGAAGCCATATTTTATAGCGTATGCACTAGTTAATTACAGTTATAAGGTCTCCACTTGTACGTCATATACAAAATGAGTACAAAATGTCCCGTCTTACACCCTTTTTTGACAACACCAAATTCGCGGGAATCAGAAATTGGTGCCAGCTGCAACTGCAAATTTTACGATGGTTTAGTAGTCTAGGATTACTTAAAATTATAGCGCCAATGTAGTCAATAAAATTTCTGATATCAATGGAATTACTCATTCACTTCGCTCATGTTATTCATGCATTGTATGTAACAACGTACATCGACTGTAAGACCTCACCATAACTTCACATTCAAATGTACACGGCTACTGAATGCCGCCTACAGCTGGTGATAAAAAAAGTCAAGCCATAGTCCGGCATATTTGACAAACCCTATTAACAGTTGCTCACTTCCATAAAATGTAGCTATACTCCTCCTCAGGCCAGAAAACTTACACCGTGAAAATATCTCTTATCACAGTAAACACCCAAAAAATGCATCCATTAATCGGCTATTCAAATAAGGCTGTTCCAGCTAAATTTTTAACACCTCAGTTAAAATATCGCCGGATATGCAACGTAACACCTTGTCACAGAGATTAGAACCATAAAATGATAATTAAGAGGACTCAGCTTTAACGGCATGGAGGAACTGTATAAACTTTCTGCACATAACCACCACTGTGATATTACATAAAAACTTCACTACTATCCATGAACTGGCTCAATCTAAAGCCATGATCCAGGTATACATAAACATTACATACAGAGGTCTTTTGTTAGCCAACAGAGTTCACAGTTAATCGGTCGTTTATGAAATACACAAGCATGTAACATATACAGACATTACGATAACACTGAACAACAAATTTGAAGTGAAAGTGTGTAGACTGCATAATTTTAAGTTAATTGTGTTTATTTCAGTATAAAACGATACAAAATCATCATCTTCATAAATATTTATCTCTAGTTTTTAAAAAAGTAATCTAAATGTTTGTATAAATAACTCACTAACTAAATAAGCATTCATTTTCCAAGATTCAGCATAACAAATTTTAAGTGAATAGTTACTTGGATTAAGTTATGTGTTATGAATTGGTAAATTTCAGTGCCATTCTGGAAGTACAAAAGTAAAATATTAAGAACAAATGAAGATAATATTACATGTATGAAAATATTTTGTAAGTCTACTTTGCACCAGAACTATGTGAAGCACAAAAGAAAATGTATAAATTAACTGATCACAAATGTATGTAAAGAATTACAATTGATAAATGTCCATATGTACAGTACATACAATTACATATTTCGTTCAGAGATAAATTCAGAAGATGACCGTTTTCGCTTGGCTTCATGTTTATATAAATACTAGGGAACATCCCTCATGACAGTCCGGCATTAACCTGCTAAAATAGTAGGGCTCCACTTTCCGGTATACCTCGTCTCAAATGTGGCAACATCTTGATGAAATCGCCCCCCATGTTCATCACTTACTGCACCACAATTTTTGGGGAAGAAGTCAAGATCACTATGTAAGAAATGCATTTTCAGTGACATGTTGCAACCAAGTTTTTCATAAGATGACAACATATTATCTACAATCTCCTGGTAATGTATTGCTCATTTCTTCACTAAGAACTGTAACCAGACTGTCTTAAAACATCCCCAAGCATGCTTCTCATCGCCTTGTATGATTCCATCAAAAGTATGGTCTCCAAACAGCTCTCGAATCCGTGGGCCTACAAGGATGCCCTCCTTTACTTTGGCGTCACTGAAGCAAGGGAATTTTTCCCTTAGCAAAGTTTTTCATGACACTCAACTTGATGTGCAAGGGCGAGAGCCGAATCTTTTTAGGTTCTACTAGAGGTTCGTTGCTAATGTTCTTTACACTTAGTTCAAGAAATTTTTTGGTGGGCCATTCATGTTTACCGCAATGAGATGCATGAGATCAGCTATCCCATTCACAGAAAAAAACAGCAATATTTAGTATACCCTAACTGCATACCTAAAAGCAGTGCAACGACTTTCAAGTCACCACAAATATTTGATGGCTTCTAGGAAAATTTTCATGTTTTGGTATGACTCTTCCATATGCACACTATGCTCAACTGGAATAGAAGGAAGCTCATTACCAATAACTTTGAAGAATCATTAAAGTATCTCTAGTATTCATGGTTATAATGAATCCTGAGATCATTAGACCATTTATGTCTACACATGTCACAAGACTATCTTGCATGTTAAAAAAATGAGTGAATTGTTGCTCACTTCTGCGGTAGAATGAAACATTTACATTGTTTCCAGAAAATTGCACTGCTGCAATCTTGATGCTAAAATATCAGCCTTAGCTTTAGAGAGCTCCAAATCTCTAATGAGATCACTTAACTCATTTTGAGACAATTTTTGTGGATCATCAGTTGATGATGTATTTGGAAGAAACTCTGGATCTTGTTATGCATATGTTCAGGACATTCAGAATCCCCATCAGAAGTCTTCTCGTACTCTATCAGTGTTTCAGGTATTGGCAATCCTTCCCCATGTAGAACTGGACGTATGGTAGATGGAATGTTAGGATAGATCACTGTCTGCTTCTTCTTCTTAGATATTCCCTTCTTGATAGGAGGAAGCACACAAAAGTAACATCACTGACGTGGTTAATTGGATCACGCCAGATCATGGGCACTGCAAAGGGCAATGGACGTCCTTTCCCACGCATCCAATTCCTGAGGCTGCTGGCACAAGTGTTGCAAATCACATGTGGAGCCCTGGGTTTATCCTGATCACCTATTTTGCACCCAAAATAACTACTGTAAGCTTTTCTAATCAATGGAGTTATTTGCTGTTTTTGTGAAGCAAATGTTACTTCTCCACAAACATAGAAAAATATGTCAGCACTGTTAACACAAACTCGTGGCATTTTTGTTCACTTCAATAGCAGTCAAGTTGATCAACTGGTAGTTAATCTGGAAGCAGATGTGCAAAAATTATTACATGCATTAATAAAGTCACTGAAGTTGGAGAGGAGAGAGATAAAAAGATAACCAAACTTGATATGAAAATGTTTATATCCAAAATATTGCACACAAGTAGGACCAGGGGCAATAATGTAATCAATTGTTAGTAGTTATTATGTCTTTGACAAACCATTACAATATTTGATTTCAAACTTAACATAAAAATCCATATATAATTATCTCACCGTAATAAAACAGTGTAAAATAAAAACTAGAGTTAATTTTGAATTGTCTTTGTGATATTCGCGATCAGCACATTAGAATCGATAGGAATTGCATAATTTCATTCGGTTTACATTTTCATTGTTGCACAGTGTAATCCCAAATCCAAGAGATCAGCCTGCCACAGCTTCTCGACACCACGTTGTGTCCGTTGAACTATCGTCCCTGGAGTAATGGTTGTTGCATAAATAAACTTCCGTTTTTCAGAGCACGCTCCCAGAAACATCCTCTGTCAGTTCCACAGCAGGGCCACAATCAAGGATATGCTTTATTACTGTCGTGGCCCTCGCTTCGCATTGACATGGACTTTAAATCACCACGGAAATCTTTCATTTTTTGAAACCACTGTTTTAATGGAATATTATTGTCAAAAGGTAGGAATTTATTGAACTTTTTATTGGCAATGCTTACGTAGGACCTGTTCATCATTCTGCTGAGATAACAGGTAATCTTCTTCTGCACATCCACTCCTGGACCATTCTTTTGAGCGATCTGGATCTAGCTTTCTCCCGCATATCGTTTGGGTGTCATCACCCAGCCACGGTAGAGAATGGCCGATACTTCTCTTTGACTCCCTAAGATGCCACTGCATCAGTGTTTTGGTCCATTTAACGTTGTTCCTGGCCACGTGTCCTCCCCAACTCCTTTTCAGCCTTGCTCTACACACGACAGTGTCATAGATCCCCGTGCTCCTCTTCATCCTCTTCAGTTTCTATGTAGCATACGTGCCGCTCAGGTAACAAACCAAACTTGCTGTACCTGACTGTATCATGTACTTTACACTATGTCCTTTTAATGCATGATTGTTTTCCGTGTCTGCATGTTCCCAGTAGGTTGCATCATATGCTTAAAGAAGGTGTTCATCTCAGTATCTGCACGTCTCCCAAAAATAAGGGCAATTTCAGTTTGTTTTTAGTAATTTTGGACTAGAATGCGTTTAAACCCTGCTGTGTTATGGAAATGGACCCTACATAATCGAATAAGTGATTGAATACTTCGACACAACAACATAGCGATGTACCACTGGGATTACATTTGAAAACAGCTTATATTTTTACATTCCAGTGACGTTTTTTTCATAACATTTAGGGTTTAATACTAAATTTTCCGTATACTGCACATATTTTAATTATTTTCTAACTTAAGGGGCTCCGGAACGCCCTATACTTGCAATGTTAAAATAACGCTTATAAATTACATCTTTCCTCACAAAGTATTTGAGTTAGGAAGTTGAACTTTTTACAGATTATTTATTGGAATATGGGCTACAACTTAAAACAGGGATTTTACAAAATTTTAGTTCAGATATTAAAGATGATTTTTTTCAATTGTAATGTAAATTCACAACATTTATTTGCAATTTTTTATTTATATATTCAAAAATATACGGTTTTTTGGAAAAAGGCAGTGTTAAATTATGCATAAGGTACTGTGTAACATTTACTGAAAGTTTGAAACAAATATGTTTGGAAGATCCTTAGAAAACATGTAATTAGTATGAGAAAATAAAAGTTTTGGGAATCGAGCGACAAAGATTGGATTAACTTTTTAGTGCATTCCAGGTCCATAGGGTGGATTATCTTCATCCTCTGCAAACTCCTCCTCCAGCTTCCTCTTGTTCCTCCTCCTGTTTACTCTTGCTTGTATTTCTAGACTCTTTACAGCCCTGTCTGCAGCCCGAAGGCGTTCCTGGTCTAAAGCAAGCATCGCTCGTACCATGTTAGAACCTATCTTCATTCCCATATTTCTAAATACCTTGCACCTTACAATGTTGTCATCATTGAAAGTCGCAACAGCATCATACACACCAAAGTGACGTGTTTCTATTCCAACAACTACAGTCTTGGGGATTCTCGACCATATAACACTATTTACACTTTCATTGGGGTTTTGAGTTTTTCCGTGAATACACTTTTTCAACTGTTCAGGTGTTGCTAAGTCTCTGAAAATAGGTTTTATCACCTCCATTATTGCATGAGGCGGACTATGCTTATGAGTGTACACTTCACCAGTTAGCAATCCTTTGTTATATTTACACCAACTGTCTTCTTTGGGACACAAGCTATGTTGGGGATTTTCATCGGTTGAAGAAGTATGAAAAAAAAAGAGCCCAAACAGCCTTCTTCATTTCGTCGACACTTTGTGTATTTTGCCTAATAGCCATTCCATAATAGTTCTGTATTTTGTCAATTACACTGTCAGATAACCTTCCCTTCCCATCCAACCCTTTACCATCACTGAGTTTTTGTTTTTTGTACGAAGCTTTCAGTCGCCGAAGTCTTGTTCCCATTCGCTTCTGTACGTGTCCAATACACTCAAATTTCTGCACTACAACATCATCACCATAGGGCTTCAGTCCTTGAACATGTTTGAAACTTTTAGAATCACCGTCACCAAGGTAATTAACATATCGCACTTTATCACACGCCTCAGAACGCTGGAATATACTGGCAACACCAGCCACTTCCATTCCTCCACTACTGCCACTATAGTTAGCTTTGCAATTATTTTCATGTGTACCTTTATATTTTTGTGGACATCTACAATACTTTGATATTACTGCTACATCGAAAACTTTCCCTGTATACATACTGGTGGCAGATACTACACCATGAAGAGATGTGTGTCCCCGTTTATGCCAGGTACCATCGATCGCTGCAGTCAAATCTCTGTTACCATTATTTTCCATTTGACAGCAGTTTAACAGCGCCACAGTGGGTCACGCCCATGTAGAACACATTTCAAAAAAAATTAAAAATAGTTGTAGTCTTCGGAATTGAATAAATTATATGTCTATTAAAAGGTAATAGTCTGCAGATTCAGAAAACGCAAAAAAGTAAAAATTGAACTTTTCATGATTTTGAGCCTTTCCGGAGCCCCTTAAACAGTATTCACTTTGAACACGTTCTAAAATTTTTATGAATCACACCAGTATTTTAATTTTAGTATTTCAATCTTATTTGGCCCAAGAACAATGCATTGAACAACTGTACAAACTTTTCATTCAGAAAATCCAAGCTCATGACTGAGGACGTTACCCCTCTGTGCTTGATGCCCTCTCTCTCTGATTCATTCCGGGCACCGGTCTCTCTGTTGCCCTTTGACAGGTTCGGGGGTCGATTTGCGCTGCGTGATGACTCTTTGTTTCGAGCCCATATGCTATTGCTGGCAGTTGCGTATGTCATGTAGCTTCCTCTTTCAATTAATAGGGATAATTGGTTCGAAAAAAATGTAACTAAGTATCTTCCGAATGTCACCTAGCAGAGGCCAATTCGCCAGGTGACCACCACTGTTTGGTTATCTTTTTCCAGTTGGATTTTATATACCAGATAAATGTATTCAGTTACTGCTTCCAGAGTGTGGGTTTAGACTTGCGTCTTTTGAAGACTGATTCCCAGGGCACAGCCCGGGGGCCATTTGGCTGATTATTGACAGTCTGTGTGTCTCCTAAGGACGACAAAATCATCTGCAAAACGATCTTGTAAGAGTATTATTTTAATCATCCATGTTCAGAGAACTCCAAATATTTAAGAATTTTTTCCTCGGTGACGACAGATTACACTGGAGAGTCATCTGCTACTGTTTTAAAATGGGCAACATTCTATATTATGAAAGGGAAGCAATTATTTGTTTTCCCACAATTTTATGTTTGGTCTTTAGAACTAGGAGAGAAAAATAAACTCATCTAAGATTAGACTTTTCTGTTGATGAACTACTATAAAAGCTTGTAACATTCTAGTTCATTGCTTTCTAGTTGAAGATGGAAAACGGCGGATACCAAAAAACAGCAAAACATTTTTAGATATTTCTTTGTCCAGGTTGACTAATGTGCAGTATATTCCGACTAATGTGCAATATATTCCTTTAGGAAATTTTAACTGTCAAATTCTTTTTGGGGTGTTGTTGTTGTTGTTGTGGTCTTCAGTCCTGAGACTGGTTTGATGCAACTCTCCATGCTACTCTACCCTGTGCAAGTTCCCTCATCTCCCAGTACCTACTGCAACCTACATCCTTCTGAATCTGCTTAGTGTATTCATCTCTTGGTCTCCCTCTACGATTTTTACCCTCCACGCTACCCTCCAATGCTAAATTTGTGATCCCTTGATGCCTCAAAACATGCCCTACCAACCAGTCCCTTCTTCTAGTCAAGTTGTGCCACAAACTTCTCTTCTCCCCAATTCTGTTCAATACCTCCTCATTAGTTACGTGATCTACCCACCTTATCTTCAGCATTCTTCTGTAGCACCACATTTCGAAAGCTTCTATTCTCATCTTGTCCAAACTAGTTATCGTCCATGTTTCACTTCCATACATGGCTACACTCCATACAAATACTTTCGGAAACGACTTCCTGGCGCTTAAATCTATACTCGATGTTAACAAATTTCTCTTCTTCAGACAGGCTTTCCTTGCCATTGCCAGTCTACATTTTATATCCTCTCTACTTCGACCATCATCAGTTATTTTGCTCCCTAAATAGCAAAACTCCTTTACTACTTTAAGTGTCTCATTTTCTAATCTAATTCCCTCAGCATCACCTGATTTAATTTGACTACATTCCATTATCCTCGTTTTGCTTTTGTTGATGTTCATCTTATATCCTCCTTTCAAGACACTGTCCATTCCGTTGAACTGCTCTTCCAAGTCCTTTGCTGTCTCTGACAGAATTACAATGTCATCGGCGAACCTCAAATTTTTACTTCTTCTCCATGAATTTTAATACCTACTCCGAATTTTTCTTTTGTTTCCTTTACTGCTTACTCAATATACAGATTGAATAACATCGGGGACAGGCTACAACCCTGTCTCACTCCTTTCCCAACCACTGCTTCCCTGTCATGCCCCTCGACTCTTATAACTGCCATCTGGTTTCTGTACAAATTGTAAATAGCCTTTCGCTCCCTGTATTTTACCCCTGCCACCTTCAGAATTTGAAAGAGAGTATTCCAGTTAACATTGTCAAAAGCTTTCTCTAAGTCTACAAATGCTAGAAACGTAGGTGTAGGGGTGTAGGAAGAAAATAATTACTTCCTTTACATCGACCGTAGTTCACTTGGTGTCGCCTTGCGCGTCCACCGAGCAAGTGGTCCTCAACTTCCGCCTGTGCCGCAGCGCCACTTGTGTCGAAGCCACTCAGTCTTGTTGGTGTATCAGCTGGAGTCACGTGGTAATTGCGTAGCGGAGTATGTTGTCGTTTTCCTCTTGGCGGCAGTGTTTTCTGCCCGCGCCATGGCGTCTGTCGAGTCTCCTAAATCTGTTTCTCATCGAGCTACTTTTCGTTTCAGTTTTGACAAGAGTGCGCGCCGTGTTCAACCTGGCTCCTTAGAAATTCAAGATAGGTTGGCTGGTGTTAGCCGTGTTACACCTGGTCAGGTAGATACTGCTCACTTTGATTCTGATTTGTCGGCATTCTTTGTGAAGTTTCATGATCCCGTTCAAGTAGAACGACTTCTCTCCCGGGTTGGTTCTAAAGTGTTGTTTACACACCGCGATTGTTCCTTTAGTCAAGTCCTCGTTGAAAATGCGGCAATCGAGTACACTCAGGTTAGAACTTATAACCTCCCTCCTGAAGTGGACGATTCATTTCTTAAAACAGCGTTGCTTCCGTCTGGAGTAATACGGCATATCCGATGGGAACGCTGGTCAGCACATCATCGCTTCCAGTGTTATAATGGTATTCGGACTGTGGACATGTGCGTTAAAAAGACTATTCCTTTCCACTTGTTTCTGGTTACAGAATCCATGTTACTTATGCAGGGTATGAAGGAACATGTTTTTCTCTGCAACGAAAGCGGTCATCTGAGATCTGATTGCTCGCGCCGTACTACTGTTCTGCGGTCGTCTTATCAAAAACGTCTTCCTTTAACGTTAGCAGACATACTATCTTCGCAGTCACCTGTAAGTCAGTCTCCAGCTTTAAGCAATGTAGGGGCAACATTACCCCCTACTCCTCGCGAATTTCCACCGTTACCGGCCTCTGACCATGAGGGGACGACGGCTCCTGCAGCGCAAGTGAAACGCCGGCGGACTGAGGACGGTACAGATTTCGAGGGCGTCCGACTCCAGTCTCGTTGTTCTGATACGGCGTTAACAGAGAGTGCCCCTTCTGGCGGTAATGAGTTGTCTACTGGCATTAATTGTGATTCCAGTATTACCAGAGATGATGTACCTGCTTCTGTTGATCTTGAAAAGTATGTTGAATCTGCATCCTCCGCTTCACCCGTAGAGGTGACCCTTTCCGTGAATTGCAACGTTCCCGCAGAGATGTCACCTGCTGGCCAGTCTTTGCAGTGTTATCGTGCAATAACATCCCTCCTCCACGCTGAGACAGTGCAGCAACAGGATTCTACGGGCTCTGTTCCTGATATTCAGGAGATGCCATCCGACACCGGCACTGCGTTACCTGTCTCTTCTGATGTTGCTGTTGGTCGTTCTGGGTTGTGCTCCCCGATTTCCGAAATGTGCGGTGGCGATGGCTCCTCTATCAAATCTGAGATTGACGTGTCCCTAGCCCCTCCACATCGAGAGTGTATGTTTTCACGGAGTAGTGTGAAACAGCGTTTTCAAGTCGTACGTACCGTGGCCCGTCGTAAAAAGAAAAACAAGGATTCCTCGATGTCCGGTGGGGAAGACTAGAATTGTACCTTCTTTCCCCCAACTCCGGACGTTGAGGAGAGACGAACGTGAGTGCTTTTTCTTTAGTTTTGTTTTATTGGCCTTACATTTGTTGACAGACGCAGGCGTATACATTTCTAACCCTCAATGTTAACAGGATACGTTCCCAATTACGGTTTGCTGAGTTACGCCAGTTTATTTACGATTCCCAAGCTGATACTCTGTGTTTACAAGAGGCATCATTTTATTTGTTTTGCCTTCCTGGATATTCTATGTTTTTCAACTTCGCACCTGAAAATTCTACCGATATGGCTTTGCTTTATCAATATGGAATCCCTCTGACAGACTTAGAAGCTCTAAATGAAGGTTTTTATGACCTCACCTTAATTTATCTTTGCGCTCCGTCTGGAACCGGTCGTTCATCCGATCTCGCGCGGTTTTATAAGGAAGAAGCTGTTTATTTACTCCGACGGAACCTCCGTAAGGTTTTGGTAGGGGGCGATGCGTCTTACACCGTGTAGATCAGACCCCCAACTATACATTTAGTCGTGAACGTAATGATATGGTGACGTCGTTGCACCTCCAGGATTCTTGAGTTTGCAGATATCCTACATTGGTGCGGTTTACGTTTTTTATAGCTACTACAAGTAGCCGATTGGACCGCTTTTATTTATCTGCACCATATGTAATCAGCTTCTATCGATTGATGTAGTTCCTGCCTGTTTCACTGATCGCTGTGCTGTTTCAAAGACTTTTAACCATGTCCCACAGCAGGTCCATATTCGCGCTAAACACTACATCTCACGGACCCCTCTGTGGAAGGTATCATCGCAGACGCGTGATTCCTCACTTCTAGAATGGTGGGTTACCTTAGCTAAACCCCGGATTCGAAATACACTCAAGCATTTTAGAGCTGAAAAAGCGGCTGAAATAAGGCGCACTAGGGAATTTCATTATGCAGTCCTTCGTGAAGGCAAAACTTCTCTAACTCAAACACAGGCAAATGGATGGTGTCCGACTGCGTTCCCAGCCTCATTCAATCGTACAGGATGAGTTTACCTCTCTTTGTCATCTTCTTCGGCTTCACAAGCGATCTGGAAGGACGTGTCTTTCTACCGTTCGTTTTCTAGATGGGCGTGAGTGGTCCTCCGAATCTGATATCAGGCGTGAACTTTACCAGTACTATTCCAAGCTTTATACTAAGTCGATTCAGACGGTCCACCGTCTGTTGATTTCACCCCCCTCCTTGATAGTGTTGTTACGCCAGCTCTCCAGGAAGAGATTTTCTCTGTATTCCATCGCGATGATATATTTGATATTGCGGCTACTTCACAAAGAATTTTGTATTCGATTTTGGGCGCTAATAGGGGATACCATAACTTCCATGGTGAATGAAGTGTTCCACGGGGGCCTTCTCCCGCCCAGCTTTAAGGTTGCTACAATTGTCCTGGTCCCAAAAGCCGGGACGTTTGTGTGTGGATCATGTGGGCCCGATAATCCACTTCAACTATTATTATAAAACAGTGGCGCGAGCGGTCAATTGCCGAATATTGCTATTGTTGACTGCCATCATCGCGAGCCATCAAAGTTGTCTTCCGGGTCGTACTCTCCTGACTCCCGTAGCTGAATGTCGTGATTTGATTTAAATTGCTTCCACCGTTCCCGTGCCAAGTGCTCTGCTCTTCATTGATTTTCACCAAGCGAGCGACCGCGTTAATCATGGATTCTTTATGCGAGTATTGACGACTGTCGGTTTTAACGATGCTGCAAGAAGGCTGCTTAGCTCTCTAATCACTAGTATTCGGGAGTCCATTTACGTAAATGGCCGTCTTACTTCCCCCATAGCGGTGTGTCAGGGCGTCCTTCAAGGGACTCTATTATCTATGTCGCTCTACGTGCTGTTTCTGGAACTCTTATTGCGAACTATAGCTGCTCGTTAGGGTGACTGGTCGCTGCTGGGAGAAAGATTTACCGTTCGTGTATATGCTGATGACGTTATGGTTATATACCACTGCTGAAGGAAGTTTTGGATACCTTTTGTCGTCTTACGGGAGCGCGAGTTAATGACCAGAATTGTCGTTTACTCAGTTTGTGAGGATTTGGCGCTGTTGAAATTCCATGGGCTTTGAAGGTCACCCGATATCGATCGTTGGGTGTTATATTGACGGTTTTCCGTCAAAGATAAACTGGATGTCTGTCACGAATAAGATTCAGGGTGCAATCATTGAACACGAGCGTCGCTCCCTCTCACTTCTTCATAAGATTCGGGCCATGGAAAAGTATGTGTTAAGTAAGGCTTATTTTATTGCATAAATCTTTCCACTTCCTGCGATGATGTACCGCAAGGTGCAAAGTTTAACTGACAGGTTTATCTGCCGCCACTCTGTATTTCGCGTGCGCAGTCCCGTTTGCAGGGAGATTTGGGCCTCCCTGCTGGTGAAGGCTTCTGCCTTTTTCATCCGTCGCACTGTTTTAACATGTCAGCGCCCCCAGTCACTTACAGCTCGCCTTTATGACTTTATTCGACCGGCTAGATTAACACCTCCAGTAGATGTTGGTAGAATTAGTTATAATCTACGGCACGTTAAGGACTTTTTCCTAGAGGTCAGTTATTTAGGAATAAATATCCTTTCCCAAGCGAATCTCTTCCTAAAAATGTTGTTAAGCCGCCGGTCAATTCGTCACAGTATTCCCTCTGTGAAAGCACTGTCGCCAGAAACGAATTGGAAGATTGTTTGGTCTAACATCAGCCTCCCGATTTTCCCGATGGAAGTGGCGTCGTCGTGGTACCAAGTTGTTCAAGCTATTGTGCCTACCAACGTGCGACTTTTTCGTGTTGGTCTCAATGTGACGGATCGTTGCAATTATTGCCATTAAACTGGTACATTATATCATCGGTTGATCTCCTGAGGTCATAACCATTAGAGATGGCTTCGCCGACAACTGGCTTTTCTCCTCAGGACGTCGGAGGCGGCTATCTCGGGGGAGATTCTCGTGCGTCCCGATTTAACCTTCTTTCCCTGATCGAAGAACAACACCAACATGTGGCTTGCTGGACATTGTGTCCACTACGTGATGGTGAGTGGATATGACGCAGATCCGTGTGCATTTTCGCAATATATGGCCACCGCCCATAGGATGTGGTTCAGGATGCCCCGTTGTTGTTGTTGTTGTTGTTGTTGTTGTGGTCTTCAGTCCTGAGACTGGTTTGATGCAGCTCTCCATGCTACTCTATCCTGTGCAAGCTTTTTCTTCTCCCAGTACCTACTGCAACCTACATCCTTCTGAATCTGCTTAGTGTATTCATCTCTTGGTCTCCCTCTACGATTTTTACCCTCCACGCTGCCCTCCAATACTAAATTGGTGATCCCTTGATGCCTCAGAACATGTCCTACCAACCAATCCCTTCTTCTGGTCAAGTTGTGCCACAAACTTCTCCCCAGTCCTATTCAATACTTCCACATTAGTTATGTGATCTATCCATCTAATCTTCAGCATTCTTCTGTAGCACCACATTTCGAAAGCTTCTATTCTCTTCTTGTCCAAACTATTTATCGTCCATGTTTCACTTCCATACATGGCTACACTCCATACAAATACTTTCAGAAACGACTTCCTGACACTTACATCTATACTCGATGTTAACAAATTTCTCTTCTTCAGAAACGCTTTCCTTCCCATTGCCAGTCTACATTTTATATCCTCTCTACTTCGACCATCATCAGTTATTTTGCTCCCCAAATAGCAAAACTCCTTTACTACTTTAAGTGTCTCATTTCCTAATCTAATTCCCTCAGCATCACCCGACTTCATTAGACTACATTCCATTATCCTTGTTTTGCTTTTGTTGATGTTCATCTTATATCCTCCTTTCAAGACACTGTCCATTCCATTCAACTGCTCTTCCAAGTCCTTTGCTGTCTCTGACAGAATTACAATGTCATCAGCGAACCTCAAAGTTTTTATTTCTTCTCCATGGATTTTAATACCTACTCCGAATTTTTCTTTTGTTTCGTTTACTGCTTGCTCAATATACAGATTGAACAACATCGGGGAGAGGCTACAACCCTGTCTTACTCCCTTCCCAACCACTGCTTCCCTTTCATGTCCCTCGACTCTTATAACTGCCATCTGGTTTCTGTACAAATTGTAAATAGCCTTTCGCTCCCTGTATTTTACCCCTGCCACCTTCAGAATTTGAAAGAGAGTATTCCAGTCTACATTGTCAAAAGCTTTCTCTAAGTCTACAAATGCTAGAAACGTAGGTTTGCCTTTCCTTAATCTTTCTTCTAAGATAAGTCGTAAGGTCAGTATTGCCTCACGTGTTCCAGTGTTTCTACGGAATTCAAACTGATCTTCCCCGAGGTTGGCTTCTACTAGTTTTTCCATTCGTCTGTAAAGAATTCGTGTTAGTATTTTGCAGCTGTGACTTATTAAACTGATAGTTCGGTAATTTTCACATCTGTCAACACCTGCTTTCTTTGGGATTGGAATTATTATATTCTTCTTGAAGTCTGAGGGTATTTCGCCTGTTTCATACATCTTGCTCACCAGATGGTAGAGTTTTGTCAGGACTGGCTCTCCCAAGGCCGTCAGTAGTTCCAATGGAATGTTGTCTACTCCGGGGGCCTTGTTTCGACTCAGGTCTTTCAGTGCTCTGTCAAACTCTTCACGCAGTATTATATCTCCCATTTCATCTTCATCTACATCCTCTTCCATTTCCATAGTATTGTTCCCAAGTACATCGCCCTTGTATAGACCCTCTATATACTCCTTCCACCTTTCTGCTTTCCCTTCTTTGCTTAGAACTGGGTTTCCATCTGAGCTCTTGATATTCATACAAGTCATTCTCTTATCTCCAAAGGGCTATTTAATTTTCCTGTAGGCAGTATCTATCTTACCCCTAGTGAGATAGGCCTCTACATCCTTACATTTGTCCTCTAGCCATCCCTGCTTAGCCATTTTGCACTTCCTGTCGATCTCATTTTTGAGACGTTTCTATTCCTTTTTGCCTGCTTCATTTACTGCATTTTTATATTTTCTCCTTTCATCAATTAAATTCAATATTTCTTCTGTTACCCAAGGATTTCTACTAGCCCTCGTCTTTTTACCTACTTGATCCTCTGCTGCCTTCGCTACTTCATCCCTCAAAGCTACCCATTCTTCTTCTACTATAGTTCTTTCCCCCATTCCTGTCAATTGTTCCCTTATGCTCTCCCTGAAACTCTCTACAACCTCTGGTTTAGTCAGTTTATCCAGGTCCCATCTCCTTAAATTCCCACCTTTTTGCAGTTTCTTCAGTTTTAATCTACAGGTCATAACCAATAGATTGTGGTCAGAGTCCACATCTGCCCCTGGAAATGTCTTACAATTTAAAACCTGGTTCCTAAATCTCTGTCTTACCATTATATAATCTATCTGATACCTTTTAGTATCTCCAGGGTTCTTCCATGTATACAACCTTCTTTCATGATTCTTAAACCAAGTGTTAGCTATGATTAAGTTGTGCTCTGTGCAAAATTCTACCAGGCGGCTTCCTCTTTCATTTCTTAGCTCCAATCCATATTCACCTACTATGTTTCCTTCTCTCCCTTTTCCTACACTCGAATTCCAGTCACCCATGACTATTAAATTTTCGTCTCCCTTCACAATCTGAATAATTTCTTTTATTTCATCATACATTTCTTCAATTTCTTCGTCATCTGCAGAGCTAGTTGGCATATAAATTTGTAATACTGTAGTAGGTGTGGGCTTCGTATCTATCTTGGCCACAATAATGCGTTCACTATGCTGTTTGTAGTAGCTTACCCGCATTCCTATTTTCCTATTCATTATTAAACCTACTCCTGCATTACCCCTATTTGATTTTGTGTTTATAACCCTGTAGTCACCTGACCACAAGTCTTGTGCCTCCTGCCAACGAACTTCACTAATTCCCACTATATCTAACTTCAACCTATCCTTTTTCCTTTTTAAATTTTCTAACCTACCTGCCCGATTAAGGGATCTGACATTCCACGCTCCGATCCGTAGATCGCCAGTTTTCTTTCTCCTGATAACGACATCCTCTTGAGTAGTCCCCGCCCGGAGATCCGAATGGGGGACTATTTTACCTCCGGAATATTTTACCCAAGAGGACGTCATCATCATTTAATCATACAGTAAAACTGCATGCCCTCGGGAAAAATTACTGCTGTAGTTTCCCCTTGCTTTCAGCCGTTCGCAGTACCAGCACAGCAAGGCCGTTTTGGTTATTGTTACAAGGCCACATCAGTCAATCATCCAGACTGTTGCCCTTGCAACTACTGAAAAGGCTGCTGCCCCTCTTCAGGAACCACACGTTTGTCTGGCCTCTCAACAGATACCCCTCCGTTGTGGTTGCACCTACGGTACGGCTATCTGTATCGCTGAGGCACGCAAGCCTCCCCACCAACGGCAAGGTCCATGGTTCATGGGGGGGGGGGGGGGATGCCCCGTTACTGTGAACTTTTTCTAATATGCTGTATCTTGTTTTTCATCGACAAGGCGTTGGATAAAATTACATCCCCCCCCCCTTTTTTTTGGATTTAGATGTTCCATGATGTAGAGGTGACGGAGGAAAGAATGTGTGGGCACGTTAAAATTAACGCCCCATTTCTTCATATACCTTTTTCTGATTTCACACTTTTGTTTTTGTCGAAATGACTTCTTTTGATTTATTTTAATTGACGCCCTTCAATAAGTGCTTTGGAAAAAAAGAGTGAATATTTAAGTTTTTTGAAGGAATACACTGCTATTTGAGTGTATATTTCGGTGTGTATCCTGTGTGCACACAAAAGTGGTAAAAATGAGTAGTCAGTTCTAATTGTGGTAGAGGCCAACGTAGAAAAAAAAAAAGGCTTAATGGCTAACGCACCTACCTAGTGAGCAAGAAACTCGGGTTCCATTCCCGGCCTTGGTATAAATTTTCACTTGCCGCTTCAGTCTACACAGACAAAAAAATACGCCTGAGACCCGTAAAGTCTCCGCAACTGCGTTATTTCACCCTCATAGGATAACTTTGTTGTCCGTCTGTCTGCCTGTTTTTTTCTGTCTAATTGTCCGACTCTTAAAAATACTTTTCCTCAGGAACGGGTAGACGTATTAATTTGAAATTTACGCCACATATTGAGGTCTACAGTTACACTTCTTGCCATTGAAATTGCTACACCAAGAAGAACTGCAGATGATAAACGAGTATGCATTGGACAAATATATTATACTAGAACTGACATGTGATTACATTTTCACGCAATTTGGGTGCAGAGATCCTGAGAAATCAGTACCCAGAACAACTACCTCTGGCCGTAAAAACGGCCTTCATACGCCAGGGCATAGAGTCAAATTAAGCTTGTATGGCGTGTACAGGTACAGCTGTCCATGCAGCTTCAACACGATAGCACAGTTCATCAAGAGTAGTGACTCGCGTATTGTGACAAGGCAGTTGCTCGGCCACCGTTGACCAGACGTTTTCAGTTGGTGAGAGATCTGGAGAATGTGCTGGCCAGAGCAACAGTCGAACATTTTCTGTATCCAGAAAGGCCCGTACAGGAGCTACAACATGCGGTCGTGCATTATACTGCTGAAATTTAGGGTTTGGCAGGGATCGAATGAAGGGTAGAGCCACGGGTCGTAACACATCTGAAATGTAACGTCCGCTGTTCAAACTGCCGTGAATGCGAATCAGAGGTGACCGAAACGTGTAACCATTGGCACCCCATACCATCACGCCGGGTGATACGCCAGTATGGCGATGACGAACACACGCTTCCAATGTGCGTTCACCTCGACGTCGCCAAACACGGATGCGACCATCATGATGCTGTAAACAGAACCTGGATTCTTCTGAAAAAATGACGCTTTGCCATTAGGCGCTCCTGTATGTGATTGAGCGTCAAGGGTAACCGCAGCCATGGTCTCCGAGCTGACAGTCCATGCTGCTGCGAAGGTCGTCGAACTGTTCGTGCAGATGGTTGTTGTCTTGCAAACGTCCCCTTCTGTTGACTCAGCGATCGAGGCGTGGCTGCACGATCCGTTACAGCTATGCGCATAAGATGCCTGTCATCTCGACTGCTAGTGATACGAGGCCGTTGGGATCCAGCACGGCGTTCCGTATTACTCTCCTGAACCCACCGATTCCATATTCTGCTAACAGTCATAGGACCACGACCAATGCGAGCAGCAATGTCGCGATACGATAAACCGTAATCGCGACAGGCTACAATCCGACCTTTATCAGAGCCGGAAACGTGATGTTACGCATTTCTCCTCCTTACACGAGGCATCGCAACAAAGTTTCACCAGGCAACGCCGGTCAACTGCTGTTTGTGTATGAGAAATCGGTTGGAAACTTTCCTCTTGTCAGCACGTTGTAGGTGTCGCCACCGGCTCCAATCTTGTGTGAATGCTCTGAAAAGTTAATCATTTGCATATCACAGCATCTTCTACCTGTCTGTAGCACGTCACCTTCGTGGTGTGGTAATTGTAATGGCCAGTAGTGTACTTGGTGTCAACGGTCGCAGTGGTCGTGCGGTAGCGTTCTTGCTTCCCGGGCCCGGGTTGCCGGGTTCGATTCCCGGCGAGGTCACGGATTTTCTCTGCCTCGAGCATCGACGTGTGTGATGTCCTTAGGTTACTTAGGTTTAAGTAGTTCTGAGTTATAGGGGACTGATGACCATAGATGTTATGTCCAATAGTGCTCAGAGCCATTTGAAGCCAACGGCCTTGCCGCAGTGGTAACCCTGGTTCGCGTCAGGTCACCGCAGTTAAGATTTTGAAAAAAGAAAAAAACGAATTAACCGTGGATAGCTCTTAGGAATAATCTTTCTTTAAGTAAATTTATCTGATGAAGCCAAGGGCAAATGGAACTGCATTTCAACGGACTTTTTCCTGATTTGTTTGATGTCACTTCGCCAAATTTTTCAATTCTCATCGCCGTCTCTAACGAGTTTCCATTTCGATTTTCTATTTTGACAGGAAATGTAAGGAAGCAAGGGAGGAAGATTAGGGTTTAACATCCATTCGGTACCGACGTCGGTAGAAACGGTTAACAGAATAATGGGCAGGTTCACTGTCCGCTCAAACAGTCGAGTGCACATGAACAAATAATTTCTGTCGACGCAGGTATGCTTGT
This sequence comes from Schistocerca nitens, assembly GCF_023898315.1. Classification (NCBI taxonomy): domain Eukaryota; kingdom Metazoa; phylum Arthropoda; class Insecta; order Orthoptera; family Acrididae; genus Schistocerca; species Schistocerca nitens. The sequence goes on along the minus strand of NC_064614.1, from coordinate 1,186,177,875 downwards.
CTTTGTTTTGTTTAACCTTGGTGGGCTGAGCTCCAGAGACAAATAAATCCCTACTGTTCGACAGCTGACCTACAAGGCCACACCCAGTTAATACAGGTGCATCCGTCAGTTGTTCACCGAGAGCCAGTCGTTACATGTAAAACTAAAAGGTCCTACCAGTAAACTTTTATTCGTCGTACAGAATGAATCATATTTCAGTATGAAACGGCTTAAGAAAATGTGGTATATGGTTTCCCATTGTTACAAATGTATGAAAAAGGCTGGACGATGTAAATGTAGATGGACTTAGTGACTTCGCTTGCACCGTTAGAGTACTTGTAATTTTTCCTCACTGATATTTGAAGGAACTTCTTTACAAGAAAACTTGGCCAAGAGCGAGCTAGGACTCGAGCTCTTATGTACACAGACGGTTTATTGATTCCGGAAATCGAGGCTGTTACAGACACTGTTACAGGCAGGATATCGGTCCTGGGAATGCCAAGACTTGCTGAAGTCAGGTAAGATATAACAGAAGAATTTTTTTCGTGTGATGCAATTAGAGATTCACAGTTATATGACTTTTTCTTTACTTGCCCTGTGAAACATTGCTCCTGGCAAAATTACATGATTCTACACTGAAGCGCCAAAACTGGTACAGACATGCATATTCAGCTACAGAGGAATGTAGACAGAACACGGCGATGCGGTCGGCAACGTCCATATAAGACAACAAGTGTCATTCCCAGTTGTTACATCGGTTACTGCTGATACAGTGGCAAGTTATCAAGATTTAAGTCGATTTAAACGTGGTGTATAATCGGCGCACGAGCGATGGGGCACAGCATCTCCGAGGTAGCGATGAAGTGAGGATTTTCCCTGACGAGCATTTTGCGAGTGTATCGTGAATATCAGGAATCCAGTAAAATATGAAATCTCTGACGTCGGTGCGGACGGCAAAAGACCAACGGCGACTGAAGAGAATCGTTCAGCGTGACAGAAGTGCAACACTCCCACAAATTGCTGCAGATTTCAGTGCTGGACCATCAACAAGTGTCATCGTACGAACCATTCAAAGAAACATCATCGATATGGGCTTTCGTAGCCGACAGCCCACTCGTGTAGCCTTGATGACTGCACGGCACAAAGCTTTACGTGTCGTCTGGGCCCGTCAACACCGGCATTGGACTGTTGATGACTGGAAACATGTTGATTGGTCGGACGAGTCTCGTTACATATTGTATCGAGTGGATGGAACAGTGCGGATATAGAGACAACCTCAGGAATTCATGAACCCTGCATGTCAAAAGCGGACTGGTGGAGCCTCTGTAATGGTGTGGAGCGTGTGCAGTGAGTGATATGGGATCCCAGATAAGTGTGATTTCCCTAAATCACTCCAGACAAATGCCAGGATGGTTCCTTTGCAAGGGCACGGCCGACTTCTTTCCCCGTCCTTCCCTAATCCGATGAGACCGATGACCACGCTGTTTGGTCTCTTCCCCCCAAACCACCCAATCCAATCCAGATACGTCTAGATACGACTGTGATAGGAGACACGTACGTAAGCAATCTGTCTGATCACCTACATCCACTCATGTCCATTGAGTATTCCGACGGACTTGGGCAATTACAACAGGACAAAGGAACACCACACATGTCCAGAATTGCTACAGATTGGCTCAGAGAAAACTTTTCTTCCGTTGGCTGCTGGATTGCTGAGTATTTCTTGAAACGAGCTGTTCAGAAGGGATCTGCACCACCTCGTACTGTTACCGATATGGACAGCTCTGCAGGATTCATAGTGACAGTTCCCTCCAGCACTGCTTGGACGTTAGACGAGTCCATGCCACGTATTTCAGCACTTCAGCGTGCTCGCGGGGCCCCTATACGATATTAGGTGTACCAATTTCTCTGGCTGCTCATTGTATTTCAGCGGGAAATTAATTTAATGAGTGAATTTGCTAGTATAAAAATATTTGAAATAAATGGCCATATCTCTTGTCTGGGTTGACGTAGAAGCTTACATTTATTACCGCGCTAAGGAACCGTAAACATTAGTACGTTACATAATTTCACCTTGATACGTCTACCCGTTCGAGACAAAAACAGGTATAGGCAGACAGTCGGATAATAAATCAACAAAAAACGTTCCCACTGTGTTATAAGTACAAATTAACACTTTTCTTATTTTTTTCTTTCAATTGTACTGCCAAATTTCATGATTATAGGTAAACGGGAAGTATCCTCTAGGTCTTAATCAGTGAGTTTGACAGTGTCAAAATGTGTGACATAAATGGCCGTATGTTTTGAATGAATTGACTTAAAAAGGTCTTGTTTTTACTCCGTTAAGGTTCTGTATACCTTAGTATGTGTCATACATTTAAGCTTGATACACCTACATGTTTATGAGGAAAACGGGTTTCTATCGGACAGACACACGTAACTCAAATTGACCATTTGGTTCCGTTTTTACCGACTGAGGTACGGAAACATAAAAAAAAATACCTTGCTTCGTGACAATTCTGATAGATACAGAACGGGAGACATGTTTACTGCAGAAGCTGCAGCGTAGCTCCGTCGGCTTGCACCGACCGCTGGCTCGCGCCGGAAATACACAACTGGCCATTAAAATTGCTACACCACGAACATCATGTGCTACAGACGCGAAATTTAACCGATAGGAAGAAGATGCTGTGATATGCAAATGATTAGCTTTTCAGAGCATTCACACAAGGTTGACGCCGGTGGCACCACTTACAACGTGCTGACATGAGGAAAGTTCCCAACCGATTTCTCATACACAAACAGCAGTTGACCGGCGTTGCCTGGTGAAGCGTTGTTGTGGTGCCTCGTGTAAGGAGGAGAAATACGTACCATCACGTTTCCGGCTCTGATAAAGGTCGGATTGTAGCCTATCGCGATTGCGTATTATCGTATCGCGACATTGCTTCTCGTGTTGCTCGAGATCCAATGACTATTAGCAGAATATGGAATCGGTGGGTTCAGGAGGGTAATACGGAACGCCGTGCTGGTTCCCAACGGCCTAGTATCACTAGCAGTCTGATGACAGGCTTCTTATCCGCATGGCTGTAGCGGATCATGCAGCCACGTCTCGATCGCTGAGTCAACAGATGGGAACGTTTGCAAGACAACAACCAACTGCACGAACAGTTCAACGACGTTTGCAACAGCGTGGACTATCAGCTCGGAGACCATTGCTGCGGTTACCCTTGACGCTGTATCACAAACAGGAGCGTGATGGTATGGGGTGACATTGGTTACACGTCTCGGTCACCTCTTGTTCGCATTGACGGAACTTTGAACAGTGGACGTTACATTTCAGATCTGTTACGACCCGTGGCTCTACCCTTCATTCGATCCCTGCGAAACAGTACATTTCAGCAGGATAATGCACGATCGCATATTGCAGGACCTGTACGGGCCTTTCTGGATACAGGAAATGTTAGACTGCTGTCCTGGCCAGCACATTCTCCAGATATCTCACCAATTGAAAACGTCTGGTGAATGGTGGCCGAGCAACTGGCTCGTCACAATACGCCAGTGACTACTCTTGATGAACTGTGGTATCGTGTTCAAGCTGTATGGGCAGCTGTACCTGTACACGCCATCCAAGCTCTGTTTGACTCCATGCCCAGGCGTATCAAGGACTTCATTACGGCCAGAGGTGGTTGTTCTGGGTACTGATTTCTCAGGATCTCTGCACCCAAATTGCGTGAAAATGTAATCACATGTCAGTTATAGTATAATATATTTGTCCAATGAATACCCGTTAATCATCTGCATTTCTTCTTGGTGTAGCAATTTTAATGGGCAGTAGTGTATTACGCACTCTCAATATTATCGATGCCTCCGGCGCGGACCGACAGCAGGTGTGGACTCTGCAAAGCAAAACATTGGCCTTGATATAGAGCTGGAAAAAAATATCAATGTATCGAACTCTCTTTCCAATGATATCGATATATTATGGCGATACATTTTTCTACGGAATATCGGTATTGACATTTCAAAGTCGGGTGCTGATATTTGTATTTTATTTTATTTTTTGTCACAGTTTTTGGTAAACAGTTTCAAATGTTTTTGAAATTGCAGGAGAACAAAATTTTACTCTAACTGTCTGAAGTAGTCTATTTTTGTAACTTTCATCTCGTCCTGTCTTTCTCTTTGACTGTGTGAAAAAAGTATACATGGCTTAAAGAAGAAGTGTAATTGCATTGGGCGGAAGGGGGGAGGGGGGGGGGCTGGCAGTTTGAATGGAAAAAAAGAACCTTAATTTGAATGTACTCTACTAGTAACACTAATCTCTTCTTCACTTTACATCGGTAAAGAGCTACCTTATTAATTCAGATTTCAGTTTTATGATTACGTCTGTGCAGTTCGAATAAGAAGGGTGGAGAATGATTGTTTCTGACGGGGAAACGCAGCGCTGTGATTGGCGAATTAGAAAAGCACCTGTCTGGAGTGATGAACAATAGCGCTTTGTCTATCCAGACTGATATACTGCAATATCCAAAACATGGTCATGAACTCTACCCGGAGGTAATTAGCCACAATACCGTAACCGAAGCATATTACCATTGCAGACTGACGCTGTATTGTGGAATATCAGTGCACTAGGCCTTCTTCATCAGGGGAAATTATGCGTTTGTTTGTATAGTAATTTGAGCATAACACGGTCCCTGAACGCGCTAACAGAATCTCGGAATACTGCTAACAGTGCTCTGCTGTACAGCGTTCCTACACTTCAAAGTTTTACATGAATGGAATTACGTAGCAGTATGAAATCAGGAGGATCCTGAAGCAGAAGCCACTCTGCATATCGGAATATTTCAGAGAGTACAAATATTTTCCCTCAAGTGCTTACATTCATAGACAAACAAATGAAGTGTGTGAAGTCCTGGCCTTAATAGATGAAAAGCTATGGAAGTTCCGGGAGCCGTAAGGGATTATTGTGAAGTGTGAAATATCAACAAGGTACAGTGAAGTACTTTATACAAGCTCTCCACGCAGTGAGTGTGTAACACACTGTTAATGTATTTTAGCTTAACTGTAATCTCATCCCCATTCTAGCCACACCGCCGCTGCAGGAACTCTCAGACACACACACACACACACACACACACACACACACACACACACACACGCACACACACACACGCGCGCGCACATGCACACGTTCAAAGCGTACAATGAAGTATCGCTGCTCACAGAGTTGCTGGAAATATTTCTCTGCATCAGCAACACTTCTTTTATCCCATCGCCTCTTCATTCCGACCCCTGTGACCTCAATACAACATATGTATTCTCACGACCACGGAACAAGTCCGGTGATAAAGAATGCGGCAAACGTATTTTCCGTTCAACTTCTCTGTGTATCCCTAAGCTTTTGAAGGCATAATATATACGCTCCTATGAGATGGCATGGTGTGTTAGTCACGTGGCGAAAATAAAACGCATGGAAAAAATATTTCATAGCTTAAGGAATTTTTCTTTGGTGTCCTGGCTTCATCATTACTGCTCAAAGTCTTCAAGAATTAGCATAAAATTAAAGTATAAACGGCTACCATGAACAATAATGTGAGTACAGCTTTAAGACACAAACTACACTATGTTGAAAATATCTATACTACTAAATGGCTAAAATGGCTAAATCTTACACCCGCTTATCCCGTTCCAGTGGAACGTTGTCGTGTAGCGGCAGTTAGGGGCAACATAAATTTGATTTTCAGCATTTCATTCAACTATTGACAGAATTTAAGTAATTAAAACGGTGTCATAATCTACTCATTAAGTGGTATAAACTTACGTTAAGCATTTAACATAATAAGTAAAGCAATAAGATTGGGAACTGTCTATATTTCTCGAGGCAATGTAACTCACAGAGCGCAAATGAACCAAATTATATTCTACCAGTATTTGGGAATGAGAGCACTAACAGACTTTACACACTATTTCAAATGTTTCAGAAACTTTTTCTCCTTGACAGCCTTCACAAAATAATGACAGGAAAGACGCTATAGCTTACTATACTTTCACTCATCAGACAGTTTTAATTTATTACTATTTTATTTACTAAAACTTTTCGCAACCAATTTTGGACATAGAATCCGCTCAATGTACCATCTGAATTCTATCATTGCACAACACATATTCCAGGATATATGACGTCCTTAACGTTGAGGTCCGTGCAAAATTATCTTTTCTTAAAGTGGATCGCAAATAACGCTAAACATAGTCATCGGGAGTTTGATGATCATTTGGCAACTTCCATCATACTTTCTAAAGTAGCAGTGTTGTGCAAGGCAGCTCGATTCTTTAATGTATAGGTGCTGAGGGTTACTGATTGCTGTTAATACAGTAATCATTAAAGTGTGAGTATACATAGATATATGTAAAAACATCAGCCATTTAATAGATTGTCTATTTACATGGTCATCACTACATAGTCATTATACACAACTTAAATACGTGTTTCCCCTGTGAAAAAGCCTTTTTTCCGAGAAAAAAGGTAAAAAAATAAAACCTTTTAAACAATATTTGTTTATGGTTCATTTAATTATTTTATGATTTTTTTCCTTTAAAATTTTCGCATATTGGTACTATATTTTCTGTATATGTAAAGTAAGGTTCACTATACTTGCGGTTGAAGTTCTTTATATTGTATGTGAGTAATGTAAGTAAAGTACTCTGTAAATTGTTTATTACGTTAAATAATTTTCTGATGACCTTTCGTATTTAAAAATATTTGTGTGTATAAATTGTTCATGTTAATGTAAATTTGACAATTTGAAATATGGTTACACTTAGCAACAATATAAGAAATAGGTGTTATTTAAAAGCCAGTGTGCTTTTATTTAAAACGAAAGTGACTCTGGGGAGTGGAAAAGGTAGCAAGGGCGAATTGGCCCGCTACCTAGAGCAAACGCGGGAAGTAAGTCACATAGTTTGTAGGCAGCAGTGATTGAGGCAACACCTTTACGGAGCAGGAGAAGCTTTGCCTGCAGATTCACACAAAATGCCTAGGATGGAAACTGCAAACGCTTACGGCATAGCTGCAAGTTGTTGGGACACTGTATGAAGATTTGACCAAGAAGAGAAACACAGCCCATACAGCAAGAGACTTGCAGGCCGTACTGGCTAGTGTAGCCACCATAATTGTTCTCCGCACCCAAGCCTACAGTAACCAAAAATGACTTTTATCATAAATTTACTTTTGTACAGCGTGAACCATTAATCATTCTTGAACTTTAAAGAAAGTGGTTCACCCTATTATTTCATCATAATCATGAACCTATGTAGGGTTCCTTCCTAGTGTTTGATGAATCCGAGTATCCTATTTTGCAGACTTATGAAGTGCCAAATTAACGTGAAGAGGCACCATTTAAATTGTTCTTGTGTTTTATTAACAATTACAAAGCGTTATAGTAATAGTTTGCTTACGTAGAATACAATCAGATTTTAGCCAAGTTACTAGAATCTGGTGGTGGTGGTGGTGGTTAGTGTTTAACGTCCCGTCGACAACGAGGTCATTAGAGACGGAGCGCAAGCTCGGGTTTGGGAAGGATTGGGAAGGAAATCGGCCGTGCCCTTTCAAAGGAACCATCCCGGCATTTGCCTGAAACGATTTAGGGAAATCACGGAAAACCTAAATCAGGATGGCTGGAGACGGGATTGAACCGTCGTCCTCCCGAATGCGAGTCCAGTGTGCTAACCACTGCGCCACCTCGCTCGGTACTAGAATCTGGTAAGTGTCTATACAGAGTTAGTTCAAAGAATAATAGCTTTTGAAAGTAAATTTCAGTAAGAAAGAGGTTTGCTTGGAGTGAAATCATCAGTATAAAAATGTGTGCGGGCCTTGCCCGCTGAAAATAAGTCAGAGGCAATAGACAGGCAACATGCAGTAACTGAGATAGGAGAGAGTTTGTACGGAATTGATAATTGTAGTATACAGATGAGTAATCCGTGTGACGCAATCCGTATGAAACAGTGTAACGAAAAGGAAGATTGCATTACTAGGACCGGAAAGGAGGTAAATGAGAAAGTTTTATTGTCTGGAGCCGTGCAAAGTACGTGAACTATGAATAAAATTCTTTCAACAAGCACTGCGCAGAGCACGCGTGTCGCTAATGTTAGGGAAAATGAACAGATCGTGGTAGACGCGCAATAGGAGATGCAGATTTACACTTTGCTGAAAAATTATTCCGTGACAACGAATCTGCGGATAAAGTTTCTGTCATTTATAAGCCTTGTTTCAAGGAAAACGAATTTGTGAGATTGATAGAAATCCACAAAGATTTGTGATTATGATGTGCAAGCTGATGACTTCAGGAAAGATAAGGAGGTTGGTTCTGATGAAGACGAAATACCAACAGAGGAAAACAACCTGCCTCCTACAATAGATAAAGAAGAGAAACCGTTACTATGGAACGAATCGAGAAATGCATGAATTACGAGACTAGTGATGATCTAGAATTGTCAAAGAACTTAAGAAGGGCGTTCATGTTAGAAGCCGACAGAAATAGTGAAGATGCCATCTTAAATGAAAATGAAGAACTTAATCAATGTAGTGATTCAGAATCGGAGGGGACGAAGCTTACTGAAAAACTCTGTCTGATAAAAACGAGAATACTGGAGAATGAGACTATTTCGTGTGAAAAGTTGCTGAAACTGGACAGTGAACAGGAAAAAGAAGTTAGTCAAGGGGAACGAAAATTTGTAAATGGCAATATCTTTGAAGAAGCAGTAATGTCAATACAGGATCTGGAAGACGTTACCAATCCTAAGACAAAGGAACCGCCAGATGAAATAATTAGTAAACAGAAAAAACTAAAGATTTGTAAAGGATTTTGCGACCAGAAAGAAAAAATAACCATCCGACTTAGCATGTAAAGAGATGAACGGCATTTCATAGGAAGATGCAATGGTAGACCAAGACTTATTGTAGGAGGAATAAGAGGATAAGGCAGTGAAAGTGCTAGATACCAATGAGGATGGATCTTTTAAAATGTTATACTTAGAAGAGGTAGTTGATAGTAAAAGAATAGCGAATATATGTAAAAATATTGGAGATTCCAAAATGAAGATGGGGTGCGGAAATCAGTGAAGGTAAAATTTGACACTTATGTTTGTCCACAGATACCAAAATCTTACAAAATATTTAAAGGGGTGCTGTTTATTGGAGAAGAGAAAAATAGTGAAGAATGGAAAGTATGTTGGCCATTAAAGTTTGGAACAGAGTTAACTGATTATTTTCATTTGGCATGTGGACAAAGTGGGGCGAAAAACTGTCGTGAGAAAATTATAAGTGTTGTGAAAATTGGGAGTAATGCTTTGAAAAAGGTTACGGAACGTTTAAAGTCGTGTGATGTTTGTCAAAAGGCTAAAGTGGCTAACAATACCAATGCAGAGTCTGAAAGCATTAGATAACTTAGAGCTACTGTCTGTGGACCTATATGGGCCCCTTCCTAAAACCACTGGAAATTTCTCCTACATTCTAGTTATTTTAGATGTGTTTTCAACTGTATCCAATCAGGAAAGCCACCGTTAAAGCAGTTCTCCATAAAATGTTGGAATACTTAAATGGGACAGGGATACCAAGGAGAGTACTATCTGACAATGGTCCACAATTTATTGCAAAGTTATGGTTAGAAGGAATGGAGCAAAAAGGAGTACAAGTAACACATATTTCAGCCTACCATCCATCTAGTAATCCAGTAGCATGCCATATGCGAGAATTAGGATGACTATGCAGGACAAACTGTCACCAAAATCATTGGGGTTGGGGCACATTTATTCTAAAATTTGAAGTAATCATGAACTCATTACAATATGAAACCACTGGTTTCACACCTGAAGAAGTTATGTTAGGCCGTGAAACTAAAAGTTTGATAGAAGAAGCGTTAGAATACCCCCCCATATAAAGAAATAGATTTGGTAAGGAAAAGGGAAATAGTGAGAGAACTAAGCAGACGAAAAGCAGAAGCTAGAGCAAAATTTAGTATTACTGAACTGGTACTTGTTAAAGCTCACAAAAAATATAGTGAGGTAAAGCACCAGATTTCAAAATTGAAATACGTTTACTACGGTCCTTTTGACATTCAAGGAATACCTCACCCTAAAGCATACTTTCTGGTTTATCCTAAGCCCAGAAAACCGCTAGGAAATAGAAACATTGTTGTCCTAATGAAGTATATAGCTAGAAATATGTGAAGATTTGTACTATTGTTATTATACAATGTCTGTATTATGTAAAAATTTTATTGTAACCATATTAATAACTGTCGAGTTTCAGGTTCCTAGATACTTCTGTGTGAATGTGCTATGATGGAAAATTGAAACAAATGTGTCACTTCAAGGACTGTTTAGTGAAATACTGCAGCCTAAGGGGATAACAAACCCATGGTTATCCAAGATAAAGGACTGCCAAAACTTATGTCAAATTAAAAGGGGCAGCCTACAAGGTTCAAATGGTTCAAATGGCTCTGAGCACTATGGGACTTAACTTCTGAGGTCATCAGTCCTTTAGAACTTATAACTACTTAAACCTAACTAACCTAAGGACATCATACACATCCATGACCGAGGCATGATTCGAACCTGCGACCGTAACGGTCGTGCGGTTCCAGACTGTAGCGCCTGGAACTGCTCGGCCATCCCAGACTGCTGCAGCCTACAAGGAAGAATGTACAAGGTGTTCTTAAAGAAAATGTAAAATGGACTGCTTTTGATCTCATAAAGAGGCAGCCAAAAGAAAAGTGCATGCTATTGGTTTACAGGAACCAAGGACAACCATAATAACCATACTTGGGACACAAATTGTTCTACTAAAGTGAAGTAAATTTGTATTATTAATATTTAAACATTTATGTGTAAAGTGTGTTTTTACGATGTAACCTCTAACTGACTTAAGGGTATAGTTTTTATTCAGGAGGACAATGCTTTAATGTGAATGAACCTTTCTAACCTATTGCTTTTAGGTATTTCAATCACGCTTACCTGTAGGGACACATAATTAAAATAGGGGAGTATAAAACAATATTTGTTTATGGTCCATTTTATTATTTTATAATTTTTTTTCTTTAAAATTTTAGCAGATTGGTACTATATTTTCTGTATATGTAAAGTAAAGTTCACTATACTGGGGGTTCAAGTTCTTTGTTTTGCATGTGAGTAATGTAAGTAAAGTACTGTGTAAATTGTTTATTACGTTAAGTAGTTTTCTGATAACCTTTCGTATTTAAAAATATTTGTGTGTATAAATTGTTCATGTTAATGTAAATTTGACAATTTAAAATATGGTTACACTTAGCAACAATATAAGAAATAGGTGTTATGTAAAAGCCAGTGTGCTTTTATTTAACACGAAAATGGCTCTGGGAAGTAGAAAAGGTGGCAAGGGCGAATTGGCGCGCTACCTAGAGCAAGCGCAGGAAGTAAGTCACATAGTTTGTAGGCAGCAGTGATTGAGGCAACACCTTTACGGAGCAGGAGAAGCTTTGCCTGCAGATTCGCACAAAATGCCTCGGATGGAGACTACAAACGCTTAACGCATAGCTGCGACTCGTTGGTCCACTGTATGAAGATTTGATCAACGCCAAGAAGAGAAACAGAGCCCATACAGCAAGAGACTTACAGGCCGTACTGCGGTTACTGTAGCCGCCATAATTGTTCTCCACACCCGAGCCTACAGCTACCAAATATGACTTCTGTAATAAATTTACTTTTGTACAGGGTGAACCATTAATTTAAACTGTGTTTTTCAATAATCATTCTTGAACTTTAAAGAAAGTGGTTCACCCTGTTATTTCATCCTAATCATAAACCTACATTGGGTTCCTTCCTGATGTTTGATGAATCCGAATATTGTATTTTACAGACTTATGAACCGCCAAATTAATATAAAGAGGCACCAGATACTTGTTTCTGTGTTTTCTTAACAATAAAAAAGTGTAATAGTAATAGTTTGATATTCTAAAACACAATCAGAGTGTAGCCAAGTTACTAGAATCTGGTAAATGACTATTCAGAGTTAGTTCAAGGAATAGTAGCTTTTGAAAGTAAATTCCAGTAAGAAAGAGGTTTGCTTGATGTGAAATGATTAGTATAAAATATGTGTGCTTTAGTATCTAAGTATTTCAGTACATAACTTTAATATACACTCCTGGAAATGGAAAAAAGAACACATCGACACCGCTGTGTCAGACCCACCATACTTGCTCCGGACACTGCGAGAGGGCTGTACAAGCAATGATCACACGCACGGCACAGCGGACACACCAGGAACCGCGGTGTTGGCCGTCGAATGGCGCTAGCTGCGCAGCATTTGTGCACCGCCGCCGTCAGTGTCAGCCAGTTTGCCGTGGCATACGGAGCTCCATCGCAGTCTTTAACACTGGTAGCATGCCGCGACAGCGTGGACGTGAACCGTATGTGCAGTTGACGGACTCTGAGCGAGGGCGTATAGTGGGCATGCGGGAGGCCGGGTGGACGTACCGCCGAATTGCTCAACACGTGGGGCGTGAGGTCTCCACAGTACATCGATGTTGTCGCCAGTGGTCGGCGGAAGGTGCACGTGCCCGTCGACCTGGGACCGGACCGCAGCGACGCACGGATGCACGCCAAGACCGTAGGATCCTACGCAGTGCCGTAGGGGACCGCACCGCCACTTCCCAGCAAATTAGGGACACTGTTGCTCCTGGGGTATCGGCGAGGACCATTCGCAACCGTCTCCATGAAGCTGGGCTACGGTCCCGCACACCGTTAGGCCGTCTTCCGCTCACGCCGCAACATCGTGCAGCCCGCCTCCAGTGGTGTCGCGACAGGCGTGAATGGAGGGACGAATGGAGACGTGTCGTCTTCAGCGATGAGAGTCGCTTCTGCCTTGGTGCCAATGATGGTCGTACGCGTGTTTGGCGCCGTGCAGGTGAACGCCACAATCAGGACTGCATACGACCGAGGCACACAGGGCCAACACCCGGCATCATGGTGTGGGGAGCGATCTCCTACACTGGCCGTACACCACTGGTGATCGTCGAGGGGACACTGAATAGTGCACGGTACATCCAAACCGTCATCGAACCCATCGTTCTACCATTCCTAGACCGGCAAGGGAACTTGCTCTTCCAACAGGACAATGCACGTCCGCATGTATCCCGTGCCACCCAACGTGCTCTAGAAGGTGTACGTCAACTACCCTGGCCAGCAAGATCTCCGGATCTGTCCCCCATTGAGCATGTTTGGGACTGGATGAAGCGTCGTCTCACGCGGTCTGCACGTCCAGCACGAACGCTGGTCCAACTGAGGCGCCAGGTGGAAATGGCATGGCAAGCCGTTCCACAGGACTACATCCAGCATCTCTACGATCGTCTCCATGGGAGAATAGCAGCCTGCATTGCTGCGAAAGGTGGATATACACTGTACTAGTGCCGACATTGTGCATGCTCTGTTGCCTGTGTCTATGTGCCTGTGGTTCTGTCAGTGTGATCATGTGATGTATCTGACCCCAGGAATGTGTCAATAAAGTTTCGCCTTCCTGGGACAATGAATTCACGGTGTTCTTATTTCAATTTCCAGGAGTATAGAAAATGATTTTCTATATGTTCCCTCTGGCCAAATTTCTTAGCTTCCTTGAAGTTATCTACTGGGCTTTTTTCTTTTTTAGAAACATAATGTATAAGAATGTAGTAGTCAAAAAGAAATTCCAGTATCTGCACTAACATTGTTTACGTGGAGTAATATTAATTTGAAGAACCAAACTAAACAGCAGGAAGAAAGTAGGCAAAAATCCTACTTCCACTTTTCCAACACGTCAGTATTTCATTGCATGGATAGGCTGGCGACGATTAGAACATGTTTTAAACCACTAAATGAACTTGAAACTAATTTGTCCTACCTTCAGTATAATATAATATGTACTGTCTTTCTATGTAACCACTGTGTAAAATCTTAGGAAAATAATTGAATTGTCTTATTTACTAATCCATTAGATACACCACACGGTCAAATCCTTTAAAACGGTAACTCTATTGATTAGCTTTTCCTATTAACGGAACTATTCTCTCATAGAGCACGTTATTTAGAAACTAAATTAAATTTTAGTTGGATGGTTACATGTGGCTTTTCCCGTAACAGGACTATTTGTTCTGTTGGGGTATAGTACACGTGACAACTTAGAGAAAAGTTTTTCTGTCATTTAGGTAAAAGTATACTTCCAAAAAGTAACTAATTTTTTTGGAAACCTTGCTTTGAAGACAGTGACATCAAGAGAGTCCTGTAGCGGAGAGATACAATACATCGATTTTCGAAGTATTTTATGTTTTCATGAGAGTACATTTTCTCATAAAGGAAAAGAGAAATTTTGAGGAGGGAGGAGGGTGAGTTTTAAATTTACGAATCGAAACTGAATGTTTACCTTGGCGCCAGTAGTAATTTACTCTTTCATGTTTCGACTCTAGAGGTGTCTCTGACACAGCACTCTAGCTCGCTCGTTTATTATCCAATGTACGTCTCATTGGCGATGACACAGCAACAGATGGCATTTTGCGTTCTATGTTTTAGCAAATGTGTTTCAGTTACAACCGTGCGTCGTGATTTTCGTCGCGAGTACTGCACTGCACTTCCTACCGCGCAAAGCATCCACTGACGACTACGATAATATACAGAGGAGTCCAAAAAAATGTATCCACTGTTTAAAAGTCCATAAATGGCAAACTAAGTTGGGGAGTTGTCTCATCTTTGGTAGTGTAATAGTTCGTAGTTCCAGCAATCGCCACACAAGCGTGGTATTGCGTTATTTTGTTTTGTCAGATGACAGCCATCAGATAGTCAGTGTTTTGTTCTTAGTTGCGACTAGTTACTCGAGTAAACATGGCTGGCGCAAGGCTTACATTCGATGAAAGGAAGTCAGTTTTGAAGTGGTATTTTAAGTACGAAAACATTAATGAGGTTCAACGGCAATGGCGAAATGAGTATCAAACAGAGTCACCGACACGTTTAACCATTGGTCGCATTCGAGACAAATTTGAAGCCGAAGGCTGTGTTAAAAATGTACACAAACAACGATCTGGACGACCTGTAACATTAACAAGTCCAGCTAACTCCCGTCGTGTGTTAGAACAATTCACTCGTTCACCACAGAAGTCTGTGAGACAGTGTGCCCATGAAACTGGAGTGAGTCGCTCAAGTGTTCGGAGAATTTTGAAGACAGCAAAGTGGAAGTGCTACGTACCACGATTACTACTCGCAATGAACGAGGACGACCCAGATAGTAGACTGGAGTACTGCGAATGGTTTACTAACATGGTGCCCAACGATGAAGATTTTACAGAGATGATTGTGTGGTCTGATGAGGCACGGTTCAAACTCAATGGTACAGTAAATCGCCACAATTGCATCTCCTGGGCTTCCGAAAATCCGAACGTCCATGTAGAAAAAGCCTTAAATTTGCCAGGAGTAGTTGTGTGGTGTGGGTTGTCTTACCGGGGCTTGATTGGGCCATTCTTCTTTGACGGCACAGTTACCGGCGAGGTGTACCTTCAGAAGTTTCAGACATCCATTTTACCTGCCATCCGAGACTTGTATGGAGACGGAAGGGTTTACTTTCAACAAGATGGTGTCCCAGCCCACTACCAAAATCGTGTTAGGGCGTATCTCGACGAAAATTTACCAGGAAGATGGATAGGCCGTGGAGGTGCTGTGGAGTATCCACCACGTTCCCCAGACCTAACTCCTCTGGACTTTTACCTGTGGGGAACACCGAAGGACGTCGTTTATCGACAAAAGCCACGCACATAGGATGAATTTCGAGAATCAATCGTACATTCATGTGCAAATATGCAACTGAACACGTTGCAGTCAGTAGTTCGTGCTGCAGTTCGGCGGCATCGTTTGTGTGTGGATGTTAATGGTGACCATTTCGAACACCTACAGTGATATCTTTAAGTTGGACTTCAAGCTACGCTTTCATCAAAAATGAGACAACTCCGTCAATTAGTTTGCAAGTACCCCCTCTGTATTTGCTTCAGCTGAAAGAATTCGATAACGATAGGAACACTCTCGAAATACAGGTCGATTTATGTAGATGATTGTTCACTGAGTGACCCACGAGCTTGCTCAGGAGGTAGAGGGCGTTAAAATAGAGATTCGCTCGTACGCTACAGTAGTCTATTCGTCGTGCCAGGCGAAAGGCTCTTGCTTTTTGCGATGACGTTTGTGTTTCGGCCCGTACAGGGTACAAATTCTACAAGTCTAGTGTCGGTGATACTCAACATGGTTCAAATGGTTAAAATGGCTCTGAGCACCATGGGACTCAACTGCTGTGGTCATAAGTCCCCTAGAACTACTTAAACCTAACTAACCTAAGGACAGCACCCAGCCATCACGAGGCAGAGAAAATCCCTGACCCCGCCGGGAATCGAACCCGGGAACCCGGGCGTGGGAAGCGAGAACGCTACCGCACGACCACGAGATACTCAACATGGTGTACAGTTTTGTAAACTTATTGTTGGCATGGAGATGGAACGTACGGGTTTCTTTAACGTTTAATGTTCAACGATGAGGCTATGTACCATTTAAACAGAAAAGTGGCCCGCTACATAGCAATAATGTGGGGAACACCACATCCAGATACCCTAGTCTTAGATGGGAGACAGGTTTAAAACGTACTTGTGTTTGCGCCGTCTCCCGAGAACAGATACGCAGCGCGTACTTTTTTCCAAATTAGGTGGTCATGGGCATCACGTACCTGGATGTGTTGGAGGTTTTGCTGGTAGTGGAGGCGGCAAACAAACAAAATCAGACTTTTACAAAAAAAAAAAAAAAAACGGATTAATAAGTTTGAGCCGTGATGCGGCTCGCGTTGGTGCCGTGTGTAGGTTTCTGCCAGACCGTATCGTTTAGTTGGCATGGTTGCGTTCTTTGTCTTCTCGTGTTCACTGGCGCCACTTGGTTTCGTAAGCGTTGTCTGCCCTCTTGTGGCAGCAGCGGCGCTTATCGATATGTAGTTCTACTGCCCTATCTTTGCGGCTACCTCGTGCTTCTTCCGGGTGGTGTGAGTGTGGAGTTCGGTTGTGGACGGAGGAGCAGTGAGATCTGCACAGAGCGACAACGCGCAGAGACCGCTGGCGGCGTGTATGGACTGCCGGATCAAAGGGCAGTGGTCACGAGGGGGCGCGACCTCGTCGAAACCGGATCCTGCATGTTTAAGGTGAGCGCATTGCAATTCGCATAGAGACACCACCACCATTGTGAAATCTCGCGATTCTCCAGTGACTTGGGTTCGCGTTGCTGCTCGTAGTGTCGCCGAGGCGAGAAACAGCGAGTGGAGTACCTGGGGAAGGTGGATCTGATTAGCCTTCCTCAGCTTCTAATGATTATTTACTATTTTCAGCTTATTACATTGTTAAATTCAACCAGCGGTATTTTTCTGTATTGTGGCCGCTAACGCCCCAGTTACCTGTCCTGGGAAGTTCGTGTATGTAACAGCAGTGTACATTTCCTCGGTTTGCCGCCGCTTTCCGGTGAGGCGTGTAAGTTTCACAACTTGATGATTGTAGGTTCGGTGGCGTTCCGCTACCTTAGTGGTACTCATTCCTTCTTGTTCCGGGCGCTCTAAGCACAGTATTCTGCGGGCGGAGCCCAGACCGCCGGTTCCGACTTCGGCGTAATTTTACATCTTGCATTTGTATTGTAGGATCTCAGGTAGCCTCACCAAGATTATCATTAGCAACTCGTTAGACTGCCATTAGTCCGAGTTACCATCTTCTGATCTGAGTGCAACTCTTGGCTGCCTTTCTCTTCGTTCGCGGAAGTGTTTTTTGGTGTGACCTACTCAGAGGTCGATTCCTGGAGCACCGTCTGTAACTGGCCCATGTGTTTTATTTTATTATTGTATTACTAAGTTACCACCATTTGTCTCACCTCTTTGGTGATCTGTTGTTTGTTTTCTTTTTTAAATTAACTTTTTCTATGCCCTTCTCCATTTGGCAGTATATTTGTTAAAGTTTTTAAATTGCCATTTTAGCGTTAAAGGCCTTCAGCCGTGATTGTGGTTTCGTCCCTTAAAAGTCTGATTGTGACCGCATTGGCTTGTTTTCGAAAAAAAAAAAAATTACTAAAATAAATGAGTGAAATTGCAAAGCAAACCAATAGTAATTGATTCGGGCCCTGTCCACAATCGTAACCCATCCTGCCTTCCTTAAGTATCAGGTTTCAAAGTTGACTTACGATATGTACACGTAATGATTGGGTTATACAGCATTCCAAGTTACGTAACTTGGAATGCTGTAGCTTGTCGTGTGATGCCGACTTATTTACAAAGATAGCAAAGCTCTTGATTGTCTCAGAGACTCTAGAATGTTGATACACTTATACAGGGCGAGACACCAAAGACAAACCAGACCAAATACATCTAGAATGAACAAATGTCTCGGGGTGTGGTTCCGCCCAAGTTATAGCGGACAATATGGCGAATTTCCTGACGCTAGTCAAGATTATCCCTTGTAGTCGCCGAATTCTGTACTGGAGCTATACGGCATTTGAAAGGAGCTTCCAAAGTGACGTAACATGTAAGGGATTTTATCAGCTAGTGTCAAGATAACAGCTCGGTAAACCAGCGTCCCGCCGTCAGGAGTAGACGTTCCACGAACGTCAGTCCTATTATACTAACTGCAACAAATACATAGTTACTGTTCGTGTGCTTAACTATGCACTCGAACCCCATCAGTGTGCGTTCTGCTGTTGTAGCAATCACATAACCTGCTCGGAAGGCTACCGAGTCGTTCGGAATGTATTCGACAGTCGAAAACTTGAGTGTCTTGCATGCCGAATTTCGCCAAACCATTAGAGTAGCATTGCGGCTGAATGCTGAAGAGTATCCAGATCGTGCCGAGCACTCACGACCTGTCTATTCAAATATTATAAAAAATTTCTGGAATCTGGAAGTGTGGAGAATAAAAAAGGTGTAGGAAAAATAGGTGCAATGACAAAATAATTAAAACCACTATGTTGGCAGCCATAACATAAAATGCAAATGTCACTAAGAGGAATCTAGGAAATACCAGAGGGATCAATTAAGCGAGTGTGTCTGCTAACACTACATTCAGTCACATTTTATTCTCTTCACATTTTGCTGCGTTGACATCTTCAAGGCAATGACTTCCAAAATAGTTACAGTTCCCTTAATACTATCTGCAATAAGTGCAAAATGATGCACCATATCTATGAAAAATCTTTCTTAAGGAAGAAGGATCGTTAACAAACCATGGGCAAGTCAATCTTCGAAATATGTACTGATCCACGCTGACTCAACGAAGTGCATAAAAACAATGGTCTTGGTCAATCAACGATTGGTGCGTGTTTTTCAACTCCCGCATATTGGTCCCTCTTCTATTGATGAGACTCTAAACACACTCAGTTATACAGAATTCCTAAGATAGGCTGCTGTGATTTGGTTTCACAGGATAGAGAGGATCAGGTTGTGGTTGTGGGGTGAGGGGGAGGGGGGGCGGGAGGCGTAATCAGTTACTGTTAGTTGCACAAATACACAAACTTTTATTTTCCTAAGAAACACTTAATTACACATTGCCTCAAAAGGATCAAATGAAAACAATATGACTGAAGGCCTAGATAAGAAAGCTTGGAATACCTCCTGGGCTGAAGGTCCAAAACCACACCAAAAACAAGAACGGCTGAAGACCTGAACACAAGTTATAAAAATTACTTTAAAGAATACAGAAAGCTGAAGGCCTTTCTTCAAAAATATATTTCACGTAAATAATCGGCTGAAGGCTACACAGAAGACACTGAACAAATCAGGGCTTAGGGCATGGCTAACAAGAATGACAATAATTTCAGGTAGAGCAAATTTAAAAAAAAATAGTTTTAAACAAATCAATTTTCAAAATTTTAATTTAAGACGGTTGAAGGCCTTATCTTAAAAATATTTGATGCAAAAGCTCGTCTAAGGGTCACACACTGAACATTTAACAACTCACGGCTTAAGGCCTGGATAACAAGAATTTCAGATAGAACAAACTTTCAAAATTTAGTTTTTAAAGAATCAATCTTCAAATTTTAATTCAGGTCGGCTGAAGGCCTTATTTTAAAATTTAAGGAAACTAAATTAATAGACGGCTGAAGATTTCGCACAGTACATCAGACTAAAATGAAAATCACTATCTAAAACCAACAGACAGTGGTGCTCAGGAGTGTTCAAGGGTCGGCCTGAGGAGGTAGCTCTGACGTAAGGTGAGGTGAGACAGGCAGCCAAGAGTAAGGTTAAATAATTGGATGGCAACCCGACTCAGGAACGGCTGAATGACCGACCACCAACGTAACGTAATCAATTCCCTTCTGCCCGACGAACGGTAGGACAACAGAAAATATCAGCCGAAGACGAAGATACCAGCCGCACTACATCTCCAAAATTGGCGTCTAAAAATAGCCCAGGCACAATAACCACTCTTAAGAAAAAGAATATGAACAAACAACTAAAATGCTGTCGAACTACACGCCGCGCCAGACAGCATCAACACGGCGAGGAAAAATCCACTGCCGGAAAACTACGCTAACGACCAGAGCAGGTAACTGGGTCGTTAACAGCCACAAGGCAGAAAATAACGCTGGTGCACTTCAGTGATAAGTAACAACCAATTTAATAGTTAAAGTCTATACAGGAAGACGGCTGCAAAATTTCACCGACTCCAACACACCACATGCTGCTGCTAGCCGGAACGGCCCAAGAAGCAACAACAAGCAATGAATGAGGAAATGTTACAGCAGTTGAGGTTTCATGACAGGTTAACTGATCACGCAACTTCTGTGTCCAGGTCCGGTGGGCAACGAACTTTGTAGCTCTCGCAGCGCCTCACAATCCGACGGCGCATGCTCGCCGCCAGTGGTCCCGGCCTGACCCTCGCGCTATGTCCCAACCGACTGACTGCCACACACACCACCACACGGAAATATAGCGGTCACACCAAAGATGGTATAGCAGTACTCGTATCGATAAGTGCTACTGCTACCACTGACGGAGGCAAATCAGTAACTCGTTATGGTAGTACCTCAGGGAGAAATAAGACACCGCACGATTGCGACAAAATGCCAAAGAACAAATGGCATCAACGCGAGCCGTCCACGCCTCACTGCTGCTGCATATACTGAAAGAATCCCACCTGTCGTAAGGCAATCAGTGTGGTACCAACACGAGGAATGTCCCTCCCATTTGGCACATCTAATGACAGACACTGTTAAGAGAACATTCGGAGAGCATTGGAATGGTTATTCAGGAAACTGAAGATGGTCTGTACAATCACCAATCTTCCTATGCTTTTATATGCGGCATCACTTCTATACTTTTATCTATGGCGAGAGCTGAAACAAGAGGTCTATTAGGCAACGCCCTTGGCTCCCGAAAACATGAAATAACGCGTGCCCTGTGTTGCGATTAACGCCGGATGAAATTCAACGTGCAGTATTGCTTCTTCAGAATCACGTTATAGAGTGTAAGAATTATCGGAGCTAAAATTTTGAGCACTTGGTATGCCAACCGTGGTAATAAACACACGAACTGAAGATCAGTAACGTGTTTGCTTACATTTGGATGTAATGGGACAGAAGTTTGTGGAACCCTTTTCCTCAGGGGTGAGACGGCCGCTGTGGCCGAGCGATTCTAGGCACTCCGGATCCACGCTGCTGCTACGGTCGCAGGTTTGAATCCTGCCTGGTGTGATGTCCTTAGGTTAGTTAGGTTTAAGTAGTTCTAAATCTAGGGAACTGATGACCTTAGATGTTAAGTCCCATATTGCTTAGAGCCATTTGAACCATTTGAACTTCAGGCGGCACAGCGGTTTGCGACGCAGTTATATTGATACTGTACTGTTTGATCAAGACCAATGCATTTCCGTCGTTGTATTTCTCACTGACGCTTCTTTCAAATGCCACAGAAAATGTATATAGTTCCACTAGAAAAAACCAAGTTGGCGTCGTTATTTGGCAACTAAATAATATGAAAATTTGACAATTTAAGAAATGGTTATGCTTAGCAACCATATAAGAAATTGGTATTATGTGAAAGGCAGTGTGCTTTTATTTAAAACGTGGCTCTGGGGAGTGGCTCTGGGAAGTAGAAAAGGTGGCAAGGGCGAATCGGCGCGCTGCCTAGAGCAGGCGCGGGAAGTAGGTCACACAGTTTGCAGGTAGCAGTGATTGAGGCAACACCTTTACGGAACAGGAGAGGCCTTGCCTGCAATTTGCCACCTTGTCCACTATAACTTTGAGAAAACCTCACCTCGATGTATTTATTCATTCTGGGTGTACATAGGATGGGCTGTCTTACATGCCATGCCATGTATACACACTACTGGCCGTTAAAATTGCTACACCAAGAAGAAATGCAGATTATAAACGGGTAATCATTGGACAAATATGTTATACTAGAACTGAAATGTGATTACATTTTCACGCAATTTAGGTGCATAGATCCTGAGAAATCAGAACCCAGAACAACCACCTCTGGCCGTAATAACGGCCTTGATACGCCTGGGCATTGAGTCAAACAGAGCTTGGATGGCGTGTACAGGTACAGCTGCCCATGCAGCTTCAACACGATACCACACTTCATCAACAGTAGTGACTGGCGTATTGTGACGAGCCAGTTGCTCGGCCACCATTGACCAGACGTTTTACCATTGACCAGAGGTTTTCAGTTGATGAGAGATCTGGAGAATGTGCTGGCCAGGGCAGCAGTCCAACATTTTCTGTATCCAGAAAGGACCGTACAGGACCTGCAACATGCGTCGTGCATTATCCTCCTGAATTGTAGGGTTTCGCAAGGATCGAATGAAGGGTAGAGCCACAGGTCGTAACATATCTGAAATGTAACGTCTACTGTTCAAAGGGCCGTTAAAGCGAACAAGAAGCGACCGAGACGTGTAACCAATGGCACCCCATACCCTCACTCCGGGTGATACGCCAGTATGGCGATGACGAATACACGCTTCCAATGTGCGTTCACCGCGATGTCACCAAACACGGATGCGACCATCATGATGCTGCAAACAGAACCTGGATTCATCCGAAAAAAAAGACGTTTTGCCATTCGTGCACACAGGTTCGTCGTTGAGTACACCATCGCAGGCACTCTGTGATGCAGCGTCAAGGGTAACCGCAGCCATGGTCTGCGAGCTGAGAGTCCATGCAGCTGCTGCAAACGTC
This sequence comes from Schistocerca nitens, assembly GCF_023898315.1. NCBI lineage: Eukaryota > Metazoa > Arthropoda > Insecta > Orthoptera > Acrididae > Schistocerca > Schistocerca nitens. The sequence goes on along the minus strand of NC_064614.1, from coordinate 1,186,154,670 downwards.
GTCGAACTGTTCGTGCAGATGGTAGTTGTCTTGCAAACGTCCCCATCTGTTAGGGACCGAGACGTGGCTGCACGATCCGTTACAGCCATGCGGGTAAGCTGACTGTCATCTCGACTGCTAGTGATACGAGGCAGTTGGGATCCAGCACGGCGTTCCGTATTACTCTCCTGAACCGACCGAAGCCATATTCTGCTAACAGGCATTGGATCTCGACCAACGCGAGCAGCAATGTCGCGATACGATAAACCGCAATCGCGATAGGCTACAATCCGACCTTTATCAAAGTCGGAAATGTGAAGTACGCATTTCTCCTCCTTACACGAGGCATCACAACAACGTTTCACTAGGCAACGTCGGTCAACTGCTGTTTGTGTTTGAAAAATCGGTTGGAAACTTTCCTCATGTCAGCGCGATGTAGGTGTCGCCACCGGCGCCAACCTTGTGTGAATGCTCTGAAAAGCTAATCATTTGCATATCATAGCATCTTCTTCCTGTCGGTTAAGTTTCGCTTCTGTAGTACGTCATCTTCGTGGTGTAGCAATTTTAATGGCCAGTAGTGTAACTGCGTCCGCACATACAACTAATGTGATGCTACAGCTTGTGGCTTTCAGAGGTGACATCACAAGCTACCGTTCATACAGGAGGCAACAAACTCTACGTAGTTGCAGAGCTTTCAACATGGCGCCAACTGAAATCATATGGGCGCAGTTTAACGTTATAGTGCAGGTTATGGCATTTGAGCTGAGACGAAATCCAAACATTGGATCCAAAACTGGATTTCGTGCAGGAATAAATCGGGGGCGACAACCACTTTCACAAAAGAAATAACAAGGGAGACGAAAACGTAGACCGAGCGAGGTGGCGCAGTGGTTAGCACACTGGACTCGCATTCGGGAGGACGACGGTTCAATCCCGTCTCCGGCCATCCTGATTTAGGTTTTCCGTGATTTCCCTAAATCGTTTCAGGCAAATGCCGGGATGGTTCCTTTCAAAGGGCACGGCCGAATTCCTTCCCAATCCTTACTTAACCCGAGCTTGCGCTCCGTCTCTAATGACCTCGTTGTCGACGGGACGTTAAACACTAACCACCACCACCACCACCACGAAAACGCACTCATCCAAGTCTTTTTAGAAACTTATTCCTTTTGTCGGTCTAGCCATTTCGATAGCTAATTTGTAAGTACCACATCACATTCGGAGGCTATTCCTCGCATACAATCTACAATTTATGCACTCCAAATGACGAATTTATACGAGTCGCTTTTTTGGTTGCGTATTAGTTTATTTATTCACCCAAAAGCCTTTCAAGATTGTGGACTGCTTCATTGGTTTGAAAATATAGTGGACGTGCACATGTGCGTGCGCGCCCACACACACACACACACACACACACACACACACACACACACACACACACACACACACATACATACACATACACATTGGTACAGAAAATTAAACATACATTGTTCTTGTAGTTTCAGAAGCTGCGAAAATGTGTTTATCGATCACTGTTTTGACTTTTTTTTCAGTAATAAAGGGAAAACACAATGAAATCGAATGGAGTACAGTGGTACGAACTACTCGCGTATGGTTTTCTGTGACTAGAAGCAACAGGCCAAAATATGGTTGAACAACATTGATATCATGATTTCTATTAATGCTTGCCAGCAAAATAACTTTGTCGACCGGCCGCCGTGTCATCCTCAACCCAAAGGCGTCACTGGATCCGGATATGGAGGGGTCTGGGGTCAGCGCATCACTCTCCTAGTCGTGTGTCAGTTTACGAGACCGGAGCCGCTATTTCTCGATCAAGCAGCTCCTCAGTTTGCCTCACAATGGCTGAGAGTACTCCGCTTACCAACAGAGCTCGACAGACCGGATGGTCACCCACCCAGTTTCTGCCATAGCACGACAGCGCTTAACTTCTGTGATCTGAACCGGTGTTACCACTGATGGAAGGCCGTTGGCTTGAAATATCTAATGAAAATTCTAATAAGCAAGACAATATGTCTCCGGTTGAAATTACACAACACTCTTAACGAAGGTCTTAAGGAAACAGTCGTTAAGAGTGACCTTTAGAACGTGTTTGACTAAAATACAATAAATAATTCACGTTTACCTAAAAATAAGTTCATTAAAAGGCAACAAAAAGAATTATACCTGCTTGATATGAATTCACCAAGTGTCGGGCAATGAGGTTCGGACGAAAGGCCCAGAAATTACTTGGAGCAGGCGCGATAAGCTGTTCACCACACTCCTCTTCTTCTAGGGAACCAGTGGGAACACCCCCCCCCCCCCAAAACACAAACGTACAATGATATGTAAGTAGGCTGTTTAGGTTTTTATGTTGGTAACGTAGCGTTCTGTATGAAAATCACTGACTGTGCTGTGTGCAGTCTGTGGCTGGTTGGCATTGATGTAATATTCTCTATTATGATTTTAGGCAGTTTGATGTGAACAGCGCGTAGCGTTGGGCAGTTGGAGGTGAGCCTACAGCAGTGGTGGATGTGGGGAGAGAGATGCCAGAGTTTTGAGCGGACGATCTGGACGTGTGTCTGTCACAAGAACGCTATTAAGGTAAATACATTGTTTGTTCTCTATCAAAATCTTTCATTTGCTAACAATGCCTATCAGTAATTAATGCCTTTAGTAGAATCTTTTATTTAGCTGGCAGTATTGGCTTTCGCTGTATTGCAGTAGTTCGAGCAACGAAGATTTTTGTGAGGTAAGTGATTCATGAAAGGTATAGGTTATTGTTAGTCAGGGCCATTCTTTTGTAGGGATTATTGAAAGTCAGATTGCGTTGCGCTAAAAATATTGTGTGCCAGTTTAATGATGATCAGAATAAGTAAAGAGAAAACTGTTTGAGTACGTAGAGTTTTGCTCAGCTGTTTGAGAATCAAATAACGTAGAAGTTTACCAGCACAGTCATTCTTAATTTTCAAAGGGGACGTTTCAGATAGCGCGATGAATCACCAAATACACGCAACAAGATTTGCCATGTTTAGGTGCATAAGATTGCGAACTCCAAATAACAAAACAGCGACTTGCTACTCATGGTACTATGCAAGAAGTTTGTTTAATGACACTGAAAAGAAATTTACAGAAACCTAATAATTTAAAATACAATCAAATTATAACTCTATAACAATTGTCACATGTAAACTATTAAGTTTTGATAAGAGTGACACGCTCGTCAGATCGCCTGGCCAGACACAGGAACGGGTAACAACAACAACAACAACAACAACAGAAGGCTGAACGAAGTCCAATAAAGAAGCAGCAGGACACACACACACGTGCAGGAAGCGAAGCAGTCACAATTATCACGCTCACAGTGGGGAGGAAGATCAGTCTTCGTGAATGCCGCATGGGTTCAGCACAAAAGCAACGAACTAAAAGTGGGTCACTGAGCATAGAAAGCTGCAGTGTAGTAACAAATAACTGAAAAGCTTGAAGCTGGCAGGAGGTGTGTGGATCACGACGACCCGACGCTCGCCTTCAGACCTCATCGGGCAAAGGAGTAATGTAAGCACTCCCGTTTTCGGTGCGCGTCCCTCGTGTGCGGAAAATGCCAGACCAGTTTGGAAGTCACACGGGCGGTAGAAAACCGGCGCTCACTTGTCTCGCAGCCCTCTGCTCCCCGTGCTGCATCACTGACAACCTCTACCCGGAAAACAGCCAAAGATTGTGTTCCAGGAGACGAGAGGTGCGAGCTATCGATCGCGCAACGGTTCATACAGCGGAAATTACTCCAGAATTTCTATTACAAAGCCCTAGTGTTTCGAAATACAGCCACCAGGAGGTAGCGGAGGAAGGAAAGTAGTCTAACAAAGTACAACCAAATTGAACTTTTTGTGGTATAAGAATAGTTGCGTGTAGTTAGTTGCGTTACTGAAAAGTTAGACTACACACGTACAAAATATATCAATACATATCGGCGATACGTATTCTCCCAACATATCGATATATCGATACCGAGATGGCAACGTCGAGTGCCGATATGTTTATTTTACATTATATTTCTTTTGCGATTCTCGGTAAATATTTGAAGTTGTTGTAGAACATAAATTTACTTTCACTGTGTGAAGGAGTGTTACTAGTTTTTGAGTTTTCATCGTGTCCAGTCTGTCTCTTTGACTGTGTCAATCAAGTGCAGGTGGCACAAAGAAGATGTCCGACTGGACGGGTGATAGCTGTGTGAATGGATTAACAAGATTTCCAATGTGAAGAAATAGCACACAACTTGCATTAAAAAAACAATTTATAACGGAACTGGTCTGTTATTTTTTCACATCGGCATTCTTCAAAAACAGTTGCTGAAAATGATGAATAAAAATCTAAATGACAAGATTGGTCTTGGCAGTGAACGGAGACGTGAGGGGAGATGTTGACGTAATCAGCGCTCGACGCTACCGACAGAAACTGCAAAATTTAATTCCACAACGCAGTTTTGACACTACAACTCCTATGGGTCAAATGGCTCTGAGCACTAAGGGACTTAACATCTATGGTCATCAGTCCCCTAGAACTTAGAACTACTTAAACCTAACTAACCCAAGGACAGCACACAACACCCAGCCATCACGAGGCAGAGAAAATCCCTGATCCCGCCGGGAATCGAACCCGGGAACCCGGGCGTGGGAAGCGAGAACGCTACCGCACGACCACGAGATGCGGGCTACAACTCCTATGTCGCTGGCGTTTCCAGAAATGAAAGAATCAGGGATGTCGAAATGACGTGATCCGACAAATTCGATATGTGACGAATAAGAACGACGGTCCCATCGGACATCTTTTATTGTGTCACTTACATGCAGTTACCATTGTTAGTGAAGTGGTTATCGCCAAGCGTGAACGTCCCTCGTTTTCCTTTCAATTCTTGCTCTTGGATAAGCAAGCTGCTAGCTTATTGATGTACTGAATATCTAAAGATAATTCAATACCTAAATATACAGATCTAAAACCGACAGTATACAAGGTGTTTCAGAAAGAATATACGTGTTACGAAGTATTTTTTCCAAACTATCGATCGATGCGCCGCTAGATGTCAGCTGTCTCCTGTTTTCCTTGGTAACATGTTTAAAATGGCTATTCCACAGCAGAAATTATTTTGTGTTGAGTTTGCGTGATTACAGTGCAAAGGCGTTTCAGGTTGACGTACCAAATTGATCCTCCAAATGGATGGAAAATTCGCAGATGGTATTGCAGTTTCTAGATACAGGATCTGTATGTATAGTAAAGAGTCCTGGCCGCCCTCGAGTTCCTGAAGAAAATTTTGCACGAATTCAAACTGCTTTCCAACGTAGTCCTTCAAAATCAACTTGTCGTGCCAGGCGGGAGCTACAACTGGCTACAACAACTAACTGGCGTGTTTTGAGACGTCGCATGGTTATGAAGCCGTACAAATTACAGCTGTTACAAGCGCAGCGTCTTGATGAGAAACGCATAAGTGTGGCATTTTGTAACGAGAGTCTTGATACTATTTATAACACTTTAGCACAACGCATCGTGTTCAGTGATGAAGCGACTTCCTGTGTCAGTGGTCAGGTAAACAAACACAATGTTCGAATTTGGGGCCTATAGAACCCACATGCATACACTGAACATGTACGAGATTCTCCCAAAATGAATGTGTTTTGTGCGATATCATGATCATCTGTTTACGGCCCATTCTTCTTTGATGGAAACACGGCTAACGTTGAGCAATACCTTGCTATGTTACAAAAGTGGTTGTCCCCGAGGCTGCACGAAGACCATTTTTCGACTAGAGGGGGCACCCCCTTATTGGAGTCGCCAAGTGCGTGAATATCTGAATGAAACTCTACCGAACCGCTCGATTGGTCGTCAAGGAGCTGGCGACATAGCATGTCTTAGCTGGGCTCTACGGTCGCCGGATTTGACACCCTCTGAGTTCTTCATGTGCGGTTTCGTTAAAGACAACGTTTATGTGCCATAACTCCCATAGAACCTGGAAGAGTTGAAGAACCGGTTCCGTACTGCCATAACACCAGTGACGGAGGATATGCTTGCCCGAGTATGGGAGGAATTTGAGTATCAATGTGATATTGTTCGTGCGGCTGATGGAGGATATATTGAACATCTGTAATTTGCACTTGAGAGGTTTGAAAATATATATGTAAAGTTTCATATTCTTACATCTTAAAGTGTAATAAATATATCCATTCGAAATACGTATATTCGTTTTGAAACCATTATTTACAATGTGCCGCCGATATTGTTTCCATTGATATATCGGTATTATTTCGGTGGCATTGATGGCTGATAACAATATTTTTTTAAACATCGATATATATATATATATATATATATATATATATATATATTACTTTATTGAGTTTCGATTCCCCCCAAAGGGGGCGACCTGGCAGGGTTTAGTACGCTGTTCTTCAGCCTACAGAATTTGTTTTAAAAAGATGAATATAATAAATAATAAAAGCAGGCAACAAAATCGGTGACTTAAATGGTAAATTGGCGGAAAATTGTGGAACTTAAAACATAAAACAAAGGGTTGATGATGCTAATAAAATACACAGAAAGCAGACGGGTAAAATAATAGACAGACAATTAAAAAACACGGCGACAGTCTGGTGTCTGTTCGCAAGAGACGTAAAATTTACACCCAGCGACAGCATGATTTCTGTTCGCAACACTTTGGAAAGACGCACAACACTGAACACTCACTTGAACACTGCACTAAAAAGATGGCACAAATGTGACATACCACAGCCGAGGGCAGACGGGGAAGCCTGGACGGATGATGGGAAAGAAAAGGGGAGAGAAAAAACGACGTGGGGGAGGGGGAAGGAGCCGCTGGAGGACAAGGACCCATAAGAGGCGGAGGCTGGGCAGACGCCACAGGGAGTGGGGATTGGCAGAGGTGGGGAATGCAAAAGGACTCAGGGGGGGGGGGGAGAAGGGAGGCAGAGAGATGTTAGGCAGGGAAGAAACAGGATGGCAGGGGGGGAGAAGGAGCCTGGGGGAAGGACAGAGCAAAGGAGGGGGAGATGAGGATCAGAGTTGATAGGAGGGATAAATGGAGGGATAGAGGGCATCATCCGGAAGAGGGAGTTGACGGAATGCACCTTGGGAAAGGAGATGAAGGGTGTAGAGATGGAGGGTAGGGGGGACACAACAGTGAAGGTGGGGCAGAGGGCGGGGGTTGGAGGAGAGGAGCAACCAGGGGATGAGGGGATCAAGGCAGCGGGAATTGTAGAGGATGCGGATATGCTCGACGAATAGGAGCACATGGGGGAAAGGAATCAGGTCATAGAGGATCTGCGTGGGGGACAGGAGGTGTATACTGAAGGCAAGGCAGAGTACATGGCGCTCGAGGATCTGGAGGGACATATATAATTTGGAGGAGCAGATATCCAGGCGGGACTGGCATAACAGAGGATGGAATGGATTAAGGATTTGTAGGTGTGGAGGACGGTAGAGGGGCTCAACCCCCATGTCCAGCCAGAGAGGAGTTTTAGGAGCTGGAGGCAGTTGTGGGTTTTGGATTGGATGGAGCGGAGATGAGGGATCCAGGTGAGGTGATGGGCAATGGTGAGGCCAAGATAGGTGAGGGTGGGGGAGAGGTGGACAGGATGGGCACAGACGGTAAGGGGGAAATCCAGGAGCTGGAAGGAGTGAGTGGTACGACCTACGATGATTGCCTGGGTCTTGAAAGGATTGATATTCAAGAGCCACCATGTGGCAAAAAGGTCAAGGTGATTCTGGAGAAGCCGTTGGGACTGTTGGAGGGTAGGAGTGAGGGCAAGGAATGCGGTGTCATCGGCATACTGCAGGAGGTGTACTGGAGGGGGGGGGGGTTGGGGAATATCTGCCGTGTACAGCAGAGAGAGGAGAGGGGAGAGACAGAGCCCTGGGACACACCCGAAAAGGGGTAGAAGGTGCGGGAATCGGCGTTATGGATCGTATCGTACTAGGGGCGGCGGGAGAGGAAGGAGGCAATCAGATGGATGTCGTTGGCAGGAAAAGCGTAGGTTTGGAGTTTAAACAGGAGACTGGGATGCCAGACACGGTCGTAGGCCTTTTCGATGTCGAGGGAGACAAAAACGGCGGAGCGACGGGAGTTAAGCTGGACGAGCAGTGAGGCGTAGGAGTTGGTCATTGGCAGACAAGGAATGTCGAAAGCCACATTGGGCGTTGGGGATCGATATATCGGATTCCCGATGTTTTTATAAATATCAACAGCGTGAGCGCGGCTAAAGTCACTAACACACAGTAACGTTTATTATCGTCGTGCTACGCTCAGCTTCATCCTCAGTGCAGTCTTTCAGATTAATGTTCATAGGTGCACTAAATGTGCGCCTCAAGCTACTGCTTAAAACGACGCGGTGGCCAATTAGAGTCGCAGCACTGAGGTGATGCCAGTTTGTCGTCTACTGGTGGCGTGTAAACTTAACACCACTCCTGGAGAACGGTGAGCGATGGCAGAGCGAGCTAGTCCGGTGCCGCGCTGGCGGGAGGTTAATAAATGCCATCTCTTGTGAGAGACACAGCGCACCAAATGTGGTCGGCGAAGATACCCATGATTTCCAGGTATTCCCATATAGGTGGGATTGTCCCGAACTTCTAGTTGAAAACCCGACTCCTGGTTAAAACTTGTCGGAATGAGTACGAATGCTGATGACACAAAAAGGGACAATATTTTATTTGATATTTAAACTATTCGTTGTGGATTTAAAAGTGATGGAAAATTATGTAAAGGTTACTGGAATATAAAATTCTGCCTTTTGTTTTAGTCAGTTTTCGAGTAGCGAGTCAGAAGTCGATCACAACAGTCCTTAGTCATTCCCAGCAACCAAATTATGTTGTGTTATTTACTTCTTCTGTGGTATCCACGGTCGTCTTGAAGTCAATAAATGATCGTGTCAGAACGTTCAAAAGAGAATCGGCCGATTACTTGCTGCTTACCTTTGAAGAGAGTGTTTACAAAGCTTTCAAACAGTTTACATTAACAGGGAAACAGTACTCAGTTTCTGAATTACTGGAAGTGACTTCTTGATATGAACATTAGTAGACGATGATTTGATGTTCGAAGAAAATGTCCGCGTTTCAGAAGGAAGAAGAGAACTTTTCTAAGCTGAAGTCCGTTAAGTGGATGAAATTTTTTCGTTTTTATGAAAACTCTAGAAACCTGTTCAAAGTCATTCGTTTTCTGTTTTCTACACCTCATTTCAGTGCTGCTCCAGAAGGAATTTTCAGTCTGATGAGGAACACTTGGCGAGCTGATACACTCCTGGAAATGTAAAAAAGAACACATTGACACCGGTGTGTCAGACCCACCATACTTGCTCCGGACACTGCGAGAGGGCTGTACAAGCAATGAACACACGCACGGCACAGCGGACACACCAGGAACCGCGGTGTTGGCCGTCGAATGGCGCTAGCTGCGCAGTATTTGTGCACCGCCGCCGTCAGTGTCAGCCAGTTTGCCGTGGCATACGGAGCTCCATCGCAGTCTTTAACACTGGTAGCATGCCGCGACAGCGTGGACGTGAACCGTATGTGCAGTTGACGGACTTTGAGCGAGGGCGTATAGTGGGCATGCGGGAGGCCGGGTGGACGTACCGCCGAATTGCTCAACACGTGGGGCGTGAGGTCTCCACAGTACATCGATGTTGTCGCCAGTGGTCGGCGGAAGGTGCACGTGCCCGTCGACCTGGGACCGTACCGCAGCGACGCACGGATGCACGCCAAGACCGTAGGATCCTCCGCAGTGCCGTAGGGGACCGCACCGCCACTTCCCAGCAAATTAGGGACACTGTTGCTCCTGGGGTATCGGCGAGGACCATTCGCAACCGTCTCCATGAAGCTGGGCTACGGTCCCGCACACCGTTATGCCGTCTTCCGCTCACGCCCCAACATCGTGCAGCCCGCCTCCAGTGGTGTCGCGACAGGCGTGAATGGAGGGACGAATGGAGACGTGTCGTCTTCAGCGATGAGAGTCGCTTCTGCCTTGGTGCCAATGATGGTCGTATGCGTGTTTGGCGCCGTGCAGGTGAGCGCCACAATCAGGACTGCATACGACCGAGGCACACAGGGCCAACACCCGGCATCATGGTGTGGGGAGCGATCTCCTACACTGGCCGTACACCACTGGTGATCGTCGAGGGGACACTGAATAGTGCACGGTACATCCAAACCGTCATCGAACCCATCGTTCTACCATTCCTAGACCGGCAAGGGAACTTGCTGTTCCAACAGGACAATGCACGTCCGCATGTATCCCGTGCCACCCAACGTGCTCTAGAAGGTGTAAGTCAACTACCCTGGCCAGCAAGATCTCCGGATCTGTCCCCCATTGAGCATGTTTGGGACTGGATGAAGCGTCGTCTCACGCGGTCTGCACGTCCAGCACGAACGCTGGTCCAACTGAGGCGCCAGGTGGAAATGGCATGGCAAGCCGTTCCACAGGACTACATCCAGCATCTCTACGATCGTCTCCATGGGAGAATAGCTGCCTGCATTGCTGCGAAAGGTGGATATACACTGTACTAGTGCCGACATTGTGCATGCTCTGTTGCCTGTGTCTATGTGCCTGTGGTTCTGTCAGTGTGATCATGTGATGTATCTGACCCCAGGAATGTGTCAATAAAGTTTCCCCTTCCTGGGACAATGAATTCACGGTATTCTTATTTCAATTTCCAGGAGTGTACAAAACGTCTGTCAATGGCTACATAAAAAGTTGGATTAACGGTGAAAATGAACTACTCGTTTACGTTCCTGGAGTTTCGTCGTATTCTCGATAGCGTAAAAGGGAGAGCGTACTAAGAAGGCTGAAAAGCAAGCAGAAATATGAGAAAGACAAAATGCAGTGCTTGGCTGTACTGTTTTCTGAACTTCAGGCCTACGTGTGTTTTTCTAGGTTTCGTAAAGAAATCTCTATTTTGTTCAGAAGGAACCTGGTAATCCTCAAGATGCCATCGATGCCGCATTGGAGAACTGCTCTCTTTCAGAACCGTGCTGAAAATTAAAGTTTTTGATAGCAGAGGTGATCGCCGCATTTTCACGTGCACTTAAGACCATTAGTGTAAACAGCTCTTATTTCGGGTGGTTGCCTAATTCCGGGTAGCTGAATATCTGTCTTGCTTGGCGTTGCACTCCGACCGTTGCTCTGACAACCTGCAGCAAAGGTCATCCGTATACGCCATTGTGAGTTCGGTGCCGGTGCCTCTAACATTTCATCCTCCACAGCTATTTTTGAATTGTGGTCAAGATAAAGATTTTCTACAGAGTTCAGTTGTAAATATTTCCTCAAGCCAAGTAAAACGTATTGTCAAAGAATTTATATGACACAGTAGTCTGACGCATGCTTACTTGTCTAATGGATAAAAGTTTCGTCCTACACTCACTTAATGGTTAGACTGTGCCTAAAAAGAAGAAAGTGATGATTCCTAATAGAGGGTAGTAATAGAGTGCATTATTTTGGATGCCCGAAATTTGGCGTCGGTTTAAATAATCAGGTGTTCTGTTTCTTGTTCCAGATGCCACCTTTCCAGTGTTTGAGAGACGTCGGGCCATTGTTGCGTTGAGCACATTGCAGAGCCGCAACATTTGAAGTGACTGCAAATGGCTTCAAAAAATGTGTGATCCGTACTTGAGGCTTTTTATGTCTGTCGATTGTCTTTAAATATTTCATAGTAGCAATACCATAGCACATTTTCGTGCGTACAGCTGAGGAAACTTTTAACATTGAAAGTACTGAAAGCTTTGAATGTAAACGAAATTATAGAACAGTAACCAAAAATTGTATACGTATGCATGTAAGAGATCTGCTGGGTCTGAAAATAAAAATTTTGTAGTGTTACGTCTAAGTTTAAATTCATTCCAAGTTTGTATTTTCTTTCCTGTAGAACATATAGTCTGGTGAAACTGGATGATATTTTTAGAAAAATCTTATACTTCAAGTTTTAGCGACGTTATTTCGAATCCCAAGCTCTTATCCGTCATGTTTCAAGTAGTTATTCTGCAGCTCTGAATAAAGGGACAGAATTCGCATATGTGGGAACGTGATCGCTTAATAGTATTTAATTTCATTTTAAATCAGGCCTATTATGAGTTCGGCGTTTAATTAGTAAGGGGAAATTTAGAAATATACGAAAGTGTAGATCATTCCATGAAATCTCAAGCATAATATGATATACTTAAAGTGCAACGTTCAATTTGTAAATTAGTCTATGATATTGATTCTTGGAATCCGACTATAAGGGATAGGTGCCTGCAAGGCCACGCTGAACACGTTTCTATTTTTCCCTGCTCCTTTTCTGACAATGAAAACTTTACACAATACACCTGGGATCATTCTTTACTCGTTACAGTAAGTTCAAGATCGCTTGTATGATGTATTAAAGTTATATTTAACACAATGTTAGAGACAAAAAAAAAACGATCTTTGACACAGACTTGGAGTACACATCCTACTGTTATGGGGCAAAATTCTCCAAAGAAGTTGTTATAATTATAACAGACTTTAGGAGAATCGTAGTATTTCTCAGGTACTCCCATTATTAACATGTATAATATTTTGCTATATCAAAATCAGCGCATTCGTCACAGTCATCATCATTTTCTGCATCATCGTGATCGTATTAACTATCAAATCATTCCCCTAACTTATCACTAATTTAAATAGAAACATTTTAACACAATGAAACACATTGTATTATTATTTACTGCAGTTTTCCCGGTACGATCTGTATTCCTCTTCCTTATGGACTCGATGGAGCGGAAAGTTATATTTAGACTGCAATGTTTCCAAGTTGGTTAAAGAAAGCTCCATTTGTGCTTTATTGAACTCCATTATGCTACCGACACAGATTTTCCCCGGTTGCCTCAAACCTAAATTACGACGAGCGATGAATGAGCGAGCCCAGTCTTTCCCTGCCACTTGAGTTTCCTTATTAAACTGGCGATTTACGCCATTATTTTCTGCAAACTGATATGCTAAATGTCGGAAGTGTTTCAACTTAACGACAAAGAATACAGTGCTCCGCCAATTTAATTTCCTCTTCTCAGAGAATACTCTCTTGAAACGCTTCAATGATGCCATTCTACAGCCAGCTCTCAGTCTATTATGTAATGTGGGTCCGTTATAGCCAAGTGTTTTAGCTGCATTTCTAACGGAAGACCCGTTTTATATAGCTTTTTACCCTCCTCTAATACTCGTTTGAAGCTGGTATCTGTACAGATATCATTGGTAATCTTGCAGCTCGTATAACTTCATTTTTGTCTCGTAGTTTCTGTGTGATCAAGTTGTACTAGTTTTTGTAGTACTGAATCAGTCGATGTTGTCTTGTCTCCCCACCGCGCACTTTTTGATTTTATATGCAATTTATGTTGCATAACATTTTAATTAACTGTATATTGCTTATTTTTGCGTGCACATGTGGTTCTCGCTATTAGTTTCTGTATCTCAAAAACATTAACTTTGTGCACCTCGACCTATTACCTGGGAATACGCACAACACTAAAAGATTCCCTGCTCTGAACTTGCGTTCTTTAATTTACAAACAATTTTCACATAACCCTGATCTAGCCTGTTAGAAATGGACCTCAGTATAATTACTGTAACTAATTATGAAATTAAACATCTCCTTCTCTACTTTCCATCTCTGAAATGCGCTGAAAGTTATTCTTATTTACGCGTACAGAAGTTACAGTATGCTCTGTTCGCTAAACATAACAGCTGCAGTGGATTTTTTAACATACGAACACTATTGATTACACGACTAACACGAGAGCATGAAACGAAAAATGAAATTTGATTTTAATATTATTATTAGCCTGAACGGTTTTCAGCACAGCAGTCTTTGATATGACACAAGTAAAGTCTTACCACTCTGTTTTACGTCACTGAGATTGTAATATCAGTTGCCCATGTACACCTTAAAATGACATAATAAAATCCACAATTCTCCTCTGAGGTCTCCGGGAAGCTAAGAGAAATAATTTTAATGTACCATTACCTGCCCGCTTGATTGCGGGCAAACTGTTTTCATTCAATTATAATTTGAATTTGCCGCGGCTGCGGCTCCCACGATCGCGGCGAAGCTCTGTTTCATGAAAAATTCTAAATATGCTGAAAACGGCTAGAAGTGTGGAATGAAATACTGTGCACACTAGCACTAAATTATTACAAGTATTTTTAACGATTTTTATATTCAAAAATTAACATAAACTCAAAGTACACACATTCTTTATACGTCAATCTCCAATGGCGTCTTTCTCGAACAAAGAAGAAAAGAAAGCTAACCAAGCATTCAAGCGAGCGCTACAGGCTCTTACAACTTTAACGGCTACAAGAAGATAGAGCGCCATTTACGCCTCCACTATTTATAAGCAATTCAGTACGCTAATAAATATCTTTGTTAATTTTTTCGACTATGTTTGTCTGCTTTGATTTCCACACTCGTCGACCACAGACGTTATTTGCAAAATATGGATACATAAATACTGCACAAACACAAAAATGAAAAATGATTATTTCCTTTTTCACGGACTCTACATAATAGACAAACGTTCATACAGGAATGAAATAATAACAATAATGCAAATGGCTCTGAGCACTATGGGACTTAACAGCTATGGTCATCAGTCCCCTAGAACTTAGAACTACTTAAACCTAACTAACCTAAGGACATCACACAACACCCAGTCATCACGAGGCAGAGAAAATCCCTGACCCCGCCGGGAATCGAACCCGGGACCCCGTGCTCGGGAAGCGAGAACGCTACCGCGAGACCACGAGCTGCGGACAATAATGCAAATAAATGTTATTTTCACATATATTACACCAATTTTGTAAATGTCTTGCCAAGAGACGTCACAATTTCTAACGGAAGACCCATTTTCTATAGCTTTCTACCGTTCTCTAATATTTTAGTAGACTACAACGTACAACGTGGAGGATGTTTTTCTCTCGTATGAAACTGGTATCTGTACTGATATCATTGTTTTTTTTTTCCTTTATTGTATTTCAATTCCCCATCGGGGCGGGCTGGCAGCAGCATAGGCGCTGCTCTTCAGCTGAAAGACATAGAACAAAACAATAGAAGACATTTAAAAACAGCAAAGGAGAGAATAAGGTGAACATAGATATAAAAAAGGGGAACATCATGGAAGGCAATAGACAAAAAACGGGGTGACTGTAAAATGGAGAGAAAAAACTGTTTAAAAGTAGCACACATAAAAAGCCACACACTGCGACGGTTAAAAGAACACAAGGCACAGTAAGACTGGAGCATAAAGGTAGCGACGGACGGCATAGCACATAACGCAACACTGGCGGCGAACCTCAAGGCAGGACACAATTAAAACACACCTCTTGACGCACACGAGAAACAGCACTAAACAACACTGATGTGGCACACTGATGAAGAGCAACACAGAGGATCTGCCAGGCGCTAGGAGATGAGGGAGACCTGGAGAAGGGAGGGAGGGGAAGAGATGGGGGAGGTGAGCGGGGGGCGCGCGGAAGAGGGCCAGGTAGGGAGGGATGTGGGAAGGAGTATGGGGTGCAGGGTCTCAGGGGAGGGGGGGGGGCACGGAGGAAAATCCGCTCTGGGAGAAGGAGGAAAGAGGAAAAGGGGGCCCTGGGGAGGGGGGGGGGAACAAGGCCAGGCTATAGTTGGAAGGAAGGGTAGATGTCACGGCGAAGTTCGTCATCCGGGAGGGGGAGGCGTTGGAAATTGCCCTGATGAAGGAGATGGAGGGTGTGGAGGTGGAGAGAGGGAGGGATACAGCGATAGAGGCGCGGCAACGGGCGGGGGGTGGAGAGGAAGGAGGAAACCAGAGGGTTGGGGGGATCAAGTCTGCGAACAATGTAAAGGATGCGGAGATGTTGGAGGAACAGGAGGAGGTGGGGGAAGGGGATCAGTTCATACAGGAGCCGTGTGGGGGAAGGAAGGCGGATACGGAAGGCAAGGCGGAGCGCATGGTGTTCAAGGATTTGGAGGGCCTTGTAAAAGCGGGTGGGGGCGGAGATCCAGGCAACGCTGGCATAACAGAGGATAGGACGGATGAGGGATTTGTAGGTGTGGAGGATGGTAGAAGGATGCAAGCCCCATGTCCGGCCAGACAGGAGTTTCAGAAGGCGGAGGCGGGAATGGGCTTTCTGCTGGATGGTCAGGAGATGAGGGGTCCAGGTGAGGTGGCGGTCAAGGGTGAGGCCAAGGTATTTCAGGGTGGAGGTGAGTTGGATAGGACGACCATAAAGGGTGAGGTAGAAATCATGGAGGCGGAAGGAGCGAGTGGTACGGCCTATGATGATTGCCTGGGTTTTGGAGGGGTTGAGACGGAGGAACCACTGGTTACACCAAGTGGTGAACTGGTTAAGGTGGGTTTGGAGGGTACGTTGAGACCGTTGAAGGGTAGGATAGAGAGCCAGGAAGGCGGTGTCATCAGCATACTGGAGAAGGTGGACTGGTGGGGGTGGCTTGGGCATATCAGCTGTATACAAAAGATAAAGGAGAGGGGAGAGGACAGAACCCTGGGGGACGCCAGCCGTGGGATAAAAGATACGGGAGTTGGTGTTGTGGAGGGTGATATAGGAAGGACGGTGCGAGAGGAAGGAAGCGACCAGACGGACAAAATTGATAGGCAGGGCGTAGGTTTGGAGTTTAAAGAGGAGACCGGGATGCCATACACGGTCATAGGCATTTTGGAGGTCAAGGGAAACAAAAATGGCGGAGCGACGGGAGTTGAGCTGGAGGGACAGAAGGTGAACAAGGTTGAGGAGTTGGTCGTCAGCAGAGAAGGAGGGTCGGAAGCCACACTGGGTAAGGGGGAGGAGGTGGTGTTGAGCAAGGTGCTGATGGATACGGCGGGAGAGGATGGATTCAAAGACCTTACTGAAGACGGAGGTGAGGCAGATGGGACGATAGGAAGAGGCGGCAGAAGGGGGTTTGTTGGGTTTGAGGAATAAGAGGACGCGGGAGGTCTTCCACAGGTCAGGGTAGAAGCCAGTAGAGAGGACGACATTATAGAGATGGGCGAGGACAGTCAGGAAGGAATAGGGGCTTTCGCGAAGGTGACAGTAGGTGACACAGTCGTGACCAGGAGCCGTGTTGCGTTTGGACCGGAGGATAAGTTTAATGTCTTGTGCTGTGATGGGAGTGTTTATGTCGGAGGGGGGCAACTGCCCCAAGTACTGGAGACTAGGAGCAAGAGGAGCGACCGAGGTATCGGCACGTTCCATGACCGTGGGGAAAAGAGAATAATCAAAGTGGGGATCAGCGGGGATGGAGAAGACCTCGGAAAGGTGGGAAGCGAAGTGGTTGGCCTTACTGAGGTTGTCAGGAAGGGGGCGATCGTTATGGAGAAGGGGGATATCATTGGTGATCTTGGAGCCCTTATAACTTCATTTTTCTCTCGTAGTTCCTGTGAGATCAAGTTGAACTAGTTTTATTAATACTGAATCAGTCAATGTGAAATAGTGAACTATAAACATAGATCCATTAAGTATGTTTAATAAAAGTACTCTTTTAGTATTACGACCGAAAAGGGAGAAGACAAACGCTTTGGGGCAAAGGTATATATACGGACACGTGCCCGATCTAGTTCGCAAGATGTTTGCACCGTGGCGTTGATTTCTGTACTTGTGGTATTAGCTGTAACATTTGGAAATTTGTTAAACTGCAACTAAGCTGAAAGCGTGAATTAAGCCGTGTACTTACATACGAGTTGTTGGTAATTCCCTCGAGAATTTATTATAGCAGACAGGTAGCTAGCAATTTAGCATTACTTAGATGAAAAGTTCCAGAAAGCTAAGTTACCTCGTATCTCGAAAGCTTCAGAGCACAAACCACTAACACAACACACCTCACTCGTCCACCTAAAAGCTCTCAATTGAAGATGCAGGGCTACCACACTACACTCACAAGTAGGAAAAACACTAGATACGGATATCTGCCCCGTGCACACCTTTGCCTCCGCCTATCCTACACGAAATCATTTCGCAGATTTCAAGTCTCCGTAATCAGTATATGAAAAACTGATTCAGGAGGACAACATTTTTCTTGGCGCACAAGATTCTTATGTATTGATTTCATAAACCCATGATCAGTCAGAAACCCCATTCAACAAAATTATTTCGGGCTTCCAGGAGTTTCAAGTAGCTCATGTGCGACTGGGTTTCGACAAAGTAATCCTTGGGTCTCGTCAAGTGGATTGGTTTGAAGATAGGCTGCTGGTACACCTTTAGTGTTGTATCGGCTACTGTGGGAGTTAGCACCGGCACAAATAAGAAAGGAGAGAAGTTGCAATGGCAGGCGGCAGGAATCCAAAATGTTCTGTACATAGATAGATATTCAGCGATCACAGGCCCTACAGACCACACGCTGCATCCACAAACTGCCTCCATTCCTTCCTGTTTTGTGCCCGGTTACTCCAGGTGTCTTCAATTCCCAGGGCTGCTATGTCCTTCGCCAGTTCGTCCATCCACTGCTGCCTTGGTCGTCCAATGGGGCGTTTGGTGTTTGGCTTCCACGCTAGTGCCATCTTCTCCTCTCTTCCATCTGGCATACGGGCTACATTGCCCACCAATTGTGTTCAGTTGTTTTTTATCTTCTGTAGGATAGTTGGTTGTCGCATCAGAAAGTAGATTCCTCGTTTTTCCTCCTCCTCCATTCTCCGTTATCTAAAACTGGTCCCCATATCTTCCTCATTAATCTTCTTTCAAAATATTAATAGTATTTCCCTTTCTCGCTTGGCCATGATCCATGTTTCTGAACTGTACATTACTGCTGGGCATATCACTGTGTTGTAGATTTTCATCTGAGTGTTCAGTGAGATCAATTTAGAGCCAAGCGTCTCTCTGCGGAATGCATGCATTTCGTTCCCACTGCTATTCTTTCTTTGATGTCCATTTTTATGTTGTTGTCCGTGGTAAACCAAGATCCCAAGTATTTGAACTGGTCTACTCTCTTTAACCTGTTGCCCTCTATCTCAAGAAATTCTACCTGCTCTTTTCTTCTTCCTAATTGCATGAACTCTGTTTTGTCTCGATTCACTTTGAGCCCTACCTTCTGTGAATAATTGTCGAATTTCTGGTACATTTCTTTCAACTCGTGCTGTGATTCACTTAATAGTACTATGTCATCTGCATATGCGAGACAATTTAAGTTACCGTCCAAATTAAGAGAACAATTTATTTTTAGAAAGAAGAACAACATAACTTGTCGTTGTGATGTAGCTTGAAGTGTTTCTGTGCCTCCTACGTACAATTACATGTACACTCTATTACTACTCACACAATGCAGGCTAAGTAACGTCTTCTTATTACCCACTACTAATGCTCTCGAAGTATCAGACCGAGCTGGGCCGACCAGCGACGGGCCGCTGATTGAATCAGGGTTGACAGGGGGCGTTGAAGTCTGTATTTCTATTGGCCTGCGGGTCGGCGGGTCATAATCAGTTTCGCGCCGCTGCTATGATCGGTCTGCCGTCGATGCTTGAGGACTGCACACTTGTATACTCTAACTGCTGGCTGTGACGTCACTAGTGCCCGGCGGTCATTCCTCTGTTCGACCCTGCATAGACAGAACACAGTTTATGATCGCTGGCACTGGCGATGAGGCAGAGACCAGTGGAAGTACAGGTGGTTCAAGGGGACGATGCGGATGACATTAAGAAGTGAGCGGCTAACCAAAAAAAAAAAAGATAACCAGGAGCGTACCAAAGTCGTCTTAATTGTATACAACTGCCCAGTTAGCAATACAAACAACAAACGTTAGTACAGGGAATGTCAAAACTCTGTGGTTCAATAGCATGTAACTAAATGCTTCAGTGACTAGCGATAATGTGGCAAGTTAGCAAGAAGCTGGGTGTTCAAATGTGTGTGAAATCTTATGGGACTTAAGTGCTATGGTCATCAGTCCCTAAGCTTACACACGACTTAACCTAAAATATCCTAAGAACAAACACACACTTCCATGCCCGAGGGAGGACTCGAACATCCGCCGCGATCAGTCTCACAGTCCATGACTGCAGTACCACAAACCGCTCGGTTAATCCCATGCAGCACAAGAAGCTGGGTCCTCGTATTTACCTGCATAACCATGGCAGCGCATCGCACGGGAGCAAGCTGCGGCCTCAACGCGTAGCCTCAGTATCTCTAAGCTGGTCTCCCTGATACCCAGGCTGGGAGGGGAATCCGAATCACTGCCGACAATTAAAACCATATACAGACTAGAGGTAGCGTCTTTGACTACTAATCCAGGCGGCTTTGAGCCATGCACGGCTCGTGTTCATGCCATTTATTGTTTGTCATCTTCTATTACGGTACTGCCACCACGTTTTGTTATTCCATTTACTGGCGTCACTAAGTTCCTGTCTTACTTGTCCGTGAGCGGCAGCATCAGCGCGTATCGATAAGTGCACTGTCAAACGGTCTCTGGAGCGACCGATAGTATTTCCGGGTCGTTGTGTGTCCTGCAGTCAGTTGGAGAAGGACCAGCAGTGCAGCCGCGACGCAGCAGCAGTGAAGTCGGGGACGGAGCGCAGGTGAGGCGCCGACAGCCAGTGCTCGCCGACCACTGGCGACACACATAAACTGTCCGATGGAGGAAGATCGGAGCGGAACGACCGTTGGTTGGTCGTTCGGTTTGTCGTCTCATCGGCCGACGTATATTGGGTGTCCTTTCACCGTTTCCAGGCCTGGGCAGTCAGTCGGTTAGCGTGGAGCAGCGAGGACATTTCCGTCGCGTGGACTCCGGCCAGGGCCGCTGGCGGTGTGCACGCGCGGTTGGAGTGTGAGGTGCTGCTTGCTACGAAGTTCGTCGCCCACAGATCTTGAACATGAAAATTGTCCTCGCTTAGCCTACTATCGAGCCTCAATTGTTTACATTTCTTCTTTTGATCCTGGTTGTCGCTTTTGGGA
Source organism: Schistocerca nitens (assembly GCF_023898315.1). Lineage (NCBI taxonomy): Eukaryota > Metazoa > Arthropoda > Insecta > Orthoptera > Acrididae > Schistocerca > Schistocerca nitens. The sequence goes on along the minus strand of NC_064614.1, from coordinate 1,186,133,756 downwards.
CATTCCCATGAGCAACAAGTGTGTGTATCCAAGTCAGCTAAGATTCCAGCCGCCTTCCTGTGGAGTTTAACTTAATTTATTCCCTGTTATTGAAGTTTACCAGCGGGATCTTCTGCCTCGTGGCCGTTGACGTTCCGGTTACCTGCCCTGGTCGTTGACGTAATTTTCGGCAGTGTATTTTCCTCCTCGTGTTGTTGCTGTCCAGTGCGGCGTGTAGTTCGAGGGCTGAGGTGTTGTTGGTCGTTGTGGGTGCCAATATTCTGTGTGTCGTTGTATTGAAATCTTGCGGTCGTTTTGCTGGTTGCGTGGACCGGAACTGATTTTGTTGATTGGTCGGTAGGCTGTCAGTCGGTTGGGTTGCCTTCAGATTAAGAATTCGTTGGACAGGCTGATTGTCTCACCTAAACGGGCGTTAGTGTTACAATCCCGGGCCGACCCTTGGAAACTTCTGAGCGCCGTTCCTTGCGTGTTACATAGTAATTTCCCTGTTTGGGTTTTAATTATGTGGTTGATGTGTGGCCTTCAGCCGAGTATCAATATCTCTTAAAATAATGTTCTTGTCTTGCCCTTAACGCATGAGGTTGTTATTCTTTATAGGGGCCTTTGTTGTGTCTAGACCATACAGCCTAGACACAATGCTGTAGCCGATAGGGCACGCAAGGCTAACGCAGACGGGCGTGAAGCCTGGAACATGAGAACTTATAAATGAATAAGAAGAAAAGTACGTAGATGCTTGTTACTTAACTTTTAATTAGTCCTTGGAATACATCTCTCTTGAATATTAGTAAGCTATAGGCACTGATACAAATGGCGCCTTGCTAGGTGGTCGCCATTTAACTTAGCAGAGGGCTATTCTACTGTCTATCTCGCGGCAATTGAGAGCAAGGCTTAGCACGTCCAATCGCTAGCTATGTTGTCCGTACAACTGGGGACGAGGTCTCCTCAGTCTCTCGAGACCTGCCTTGTGGTGGCGCTAGGTTTGCGATCCCACAGTGGCGACACGCGGGTCCGACATGTACTACAGGACCGCGGCCGATTTAAGTTACCACCTAGCAAGTGTGGTGTCTAGCGGTGACACCCCAGCCTTCATCCGAATTTTATATGAAATACACTCCTGGAAATTGAAATAAGAACACCGTGAATTCATTGTCCCAGGAAGGGGAAACTTTATTGACACATTCCTGGGGTCAGATACATCACATGATCACACTGACAGAACCACAGGCACATAGACACAGGCAACAGAGCATGCACAATGTCGGCACTAGTACAGTGCATATCCACCTTTCGCAGCAATGCAGGCTGCTATTCTCCCATGGAGACGATCGTAGAGATGCTGGATGTAGTCCTGTGGAACGGCTTGCCATGCCATTTCCACCTGGCGCCTCAGTTGGACCAGCGTTCGTGCTGGACGTGCAGACCGCGTGAGACGACGCTTCATCCAGTCCCAAACATGCTCAGTGGGGGACACATCCGGAGATCTTGCTGGCCAGGGTAGTTGACTTACACCTTCTAGAGCACGTTGGGTGGCACGGGATACATGCGGACGTGCATTGTCCTGTTGGAACAGCAAGTTCCCTTGCCGGTCTAGGAATGGTAGAACGATGGGTTCGATGACGGTTTGGATGTACCGTGCACTATTCAGTGTCCCCTCGACGATCACCAGTGGTGTACGGCCAGTGTAGGAGATCGCTCCCCACACCATGATGCCGGGTGTTGGCCCTGTGTGCCTCGGTCGTATGCAGTCCTGATTGTGGCGCTCACCTGTACGGCGCCAAACACGCATACGACCCTCATTGGCACCAAGGCAGAAGCGACTCTCATCGCTGAAGACGACACGTCTCCATTCGTCCCTCCATTCACGCCTGTCGCGACACCACTGGAGGCGGGCTGCACGATGTTGGGGCGTGAGCGGAAGACGGCCTAACGGTGTGCGGGACCGTAGCCCAGCTTCATGGAGACGGTTGCGAATGGTCCTCGCCGATACCCCAGGAGCAAAAGTGTCCCTAATTTGCTGGGAAGTGGCGGTGCGGTCCCCTACGGCACTGCGTAGGATCCTACGGTCTTGGCGTGCATCCGTGCGTCGCTGCGGTCCGGTCCCAGGTCGACGGGCACGTGCACCTTCCGCCGACCACTGGCGACAACATCGATGTACTGCGGAGACCTCACGCCACACGTGTTGAGCAATTCGGCGGTACGTCCACCCGGCCTCCCGCATGCCCACTATACGCCCTCGCTCAAAGTCCGTCAACTGCACATACGGTTCACGTCCACGCTGTCGCGGCATGCTACCAGTGTTAAAGACTGCGATGGAGCTCCGTATGCCACGGCAAACTGGCTGACACTGACGGCGGCGGTGCACAAATGCTGCGCAGCTAGCGCCATTCGACGGCCAACACCGCGGTTCCTGTTGTGTCCGCTGTGCCGTGCGTGTGATCGTTGCTTGTACAGCCCTCTCGCAGTGTCCGGAGCAAGTATGGTCGGTCTGACACACCGGTGTCAATGTGTTCTTTTTTCCATTTCCAGGAGTGTATTTTAAGACACGGCCTTCTGCCTTTTAAAATTGAAACTCTTCTTTCTAGGGCTTAAGCCATTAAAATATTTGCTGGTGTGCGGCCTTTAGCCGAGTTTTAATATCTCTTAAATTAATGTTCTTGTCTTGCCCTTAAGGCATAAGAGTGTTATGCTTTTGTATGGGGTCTTCATCCGAATTATGCATGAAATGTTTTAAGATAAGGCCTTCTGCATTTTGATTGAAACTCCTCATATTGCTTAATATGTGTCTCCAGCCAAGTTCTATTAAAATTAGATTGCTAGGGCCTTCAGCCTGTTTAGATTGAAGATATAGGAAATATTCTTGAGTGAAACCTCCAGAAGGACCTTGTATTTCAATTTCTTGCTTAGGCCTTGTGTCTTGGATTTTGAGTGTGGCCTTCATCCAATCTAAAGTTAATCAAAGGAGATGGTTAAAGGTTTGAGTCTTTGTGTGTTGATAAATAAAGTTTGTATGTTGAGTGCAACTGTCAGGAACTTATTTTGGCCCATTTCCCAAACTTAATCCGCTCTGTCCTGCTAGCCCAGACATTTTAGTCTCCGGTCACAGATTCGAACTCAGCCACTGCCTAAATTCTGAATAAAAAACATGAGCGATTGCGGCAAAAGATTTCCGGCGTAAGAAGTCACCCTAATTCAGTCAACGGTTTCGTCAAAGAGGGCGGAGGAGCGGACTGACGTTCAGGGCCCTCTCTTGCCCTTAGGACGGAAACTGCCCTAAAAAGTGGAAGAATCCATTAAAGACAAACAAAATGTGTATCCGCAGGAAATGTACCCCGTAAATGAAAAATGTGTCACAATTATCTCTTCTTTGGCAAAAAATTCGAAACTAACGTACCATTTGGATCTCTGAAAGGGGCCTGCCAAAGGGGAGGTGAGCATGAGAAGAAGACTGAATAACCCATGAATTCATAACGTTCTGTGAGTCGACACAAAACAGTTCAGGTATAGTTGTTTAAGTCACAAGCAGAAGATGAAGAGATAGAGAGAGTATATGAGGTTATTGAACAGGTAATCCAGTACGTAAAGACAGATGAAAATATAGTAGTCATGGGCAATGGGAATGTGGTTGTAGGGGAAGGAGTAGAAGAAGGGGTTCCGGGGGAATATGGACTTGGCAGTAGGAATGAGAGAGGTGAAAATTTAATTTAATCATGCAGTAAATTTCAGCAAGAAACAGGGAATGCTATGTTCAAAAATGAAAACAGGGTACGTGAAAAACACCGGGGGTATATTGGAAGATTCCAGTTACATTGCACTATGGTCGGACAGAGATGTCGAAATCAGATACTTGATTGTAAGGCATACCCAGAAGCTCAGACTATACAGTAGTAGTGATGAAGAGTAGACTGAAGTTTAAGAGACAAATCAGAAAGAATCATTGCTCAAAGAAGTGGGATAAAAAGTACAATATTCAACCTTTACTAAAACACGGTTCATCAGAATCTATAACTACTTGTTGCTCATAGACTTTAATGTTGACTGCTGTATCTGAGATCACGAAGTGCGGCTGAGCTCTTGCACACTCGACACCACATTGACCTCAGCATGAGAGCCCTCGTATGCGGAGAGGGAGGCATCGACTTCTCGAGTGCCTCCCGCTGATTGTTACAGACAGCAGAAAGCCCTCTAAAATGCGTGTGTTTAGGATTCGCGTTACCGACTTCGGTGTGGCACTGCGATCTCTGACCGATACCACAACTTGGGACTTTTATCAGTCTGTCATCGATATATTACTAAAAAAAATAAAATGACAGAAGAGTGAAATTAAAACAGTACAAGAACGCGTGAATGTACGTCACGATGACGTACAGTGACCACCTATCGGACAAAATCGCTAATTTCAAAAATCTGATGTAAAAACTGCCCTTAGGACAAATAACAGTCTGAAATCAAGCAAAACAACAAAATGGCTTTTGGATCGCACCTAGAAAACAACAACCATTCTGTTAGAAGTACAGTCGAAAATTCATTACTCAACTTTACGAACGAGGGGGTTCAGTCTCTTGAAACTGCTGGAAGAATCTGAAACATTCTGAAACCATAATCGACGCTCAAAAGGCAGACCCACTATTATTCCAATATTTATTGGAATATTTGCTATATGACAAATATGTTTATCGGCTTCTTTGTCTTTTTGCATGAATCATCGGTCTTCTGAATGGTTTCATGCCGCACTTGCAATCTACGTCCTGAAACATGGAAATAAGTCCGTGATGTCTTAACGGATGTCATACTATTCAGTCCCTTCTTCTTCTCATTGAGCCGGCCGTAGTGGCCGAGTGGTTCTAGGCGCTTCAGTCCGGAACCGCGCAACTGCTGCGGTCGCAGTTTCGAAACCTGCCGCGGGAATGGATGTGTGTGATGCCCTTAGGTTGGTTAGGTTTAAGTAGTTCTAAGTTCTAGGGGACTGATGACCTCAGATGTTAAGTCCCATAGTGCTCAGAGCCATTTGAACCATTTGAATCTTCTCATTGTTTTCCATAAATTCCGTTCCTCGCCGATTTTGTGGAGAATGCTGTGTCTAGACAAGACAGTCTAGACACAAGGGAGGTAGCCGAAAGGGCACGCGTCAACTAAAGCCGTCTTGCGGTAAGTCTGAAACAGGATACGTGATGAAAGCTATAAAGAAAAGAACGGAGCTTCTCGTATACTTAACTTTAATTCCTTGTGGTACATTTCTCTTGATAATACAAGTGAGACTCTCTCCAGATATGGTTAATGGCGCCTTGCTAGGTCGTAGCCAGGGACTTAGCTGAAGGCTATTCTAACTGTCTCTCGGCAAATGAGAGAAAGGCTTCGTCAGTGTAGTCGCTAGCGACGTCGTCGTACAACTGGGGGCGAGTGCTAGTCCGTCTCTCTAGACCTGCCGTGTGGTGGCGCTCGGTCTACGATCACACAGTGGCGACACACGGGTCCGACATGTACTAATGGACCGCGGCCGATTTAAAGCTACCACCTAGCAAGTGTGATGTCTGGCGGTGACACGACAGAGAACCTCCCCATTTCTTAGCATAATAGTTCACATAATTTTCAACACCCTTTTGTAGCACCACATATCAAATGCTTTGATTCTCTTTGGTCCGGTTTTCCCACAATCGATGTTTCACTACCATGCAACACTGTGCTCCAAACGTACATTCTCAGAAATTTTTTCCTCATATTAAGGACTGTGTTCGATACTGGTAGACTTTTCTTGAACAGGAATTCCCGCTTTACCAGTGCTAGTCTGCTTTTTATACCCTCCTTGCTCCGTCAGTCATTGGTTATTTTGCTGCCTAGGTAGCAGAATACTGGAACTTCATCCACTTACTGATCGCCAATCGTGATGTTAGGTTTAGGCGCTGACGATCGAACGAGCCTTTCCTTAGAACAAACTGTTTTGTGGGTCGCACTGTTCGCGGAACCGCTGTGAAGGGAGTGGGTACGTCCACTCCGCCGGCGGAAGTAAAATACTCGAATGTCGCAGAACGAGATCACTCGCCAAATGGATTTTTGTAATTCTTTATATTTGTGGTACGTGAAGTTCAGAACTCAGATATGAAACTCACAAAGCAGTTCGATGCAGTTCTAAAAAGTTCTCGAAAATTTGGATTTTGAAATTCTCCGAGTGCATTTCGTACCCTCAGTGAAGATCGCTTTGTCGCAGGGCGATGTAGCTCTGTGGTAGAAAGCTCGACCGGCACGTTTGCGGCCAACGTTTAGCTCCCAGGTTTTAAACAAGGGTGCGTCTTCTAAGAAGAATTCTGCGTAGAGTGAAATACATAAAGATGAAAAAAGACTGATGACATTTTTATTTAAATTTTAATAGCTGTCCATATTTGGATTAGTTGAGCGGTCTAAGGCGCTGCAGTCATGGACTGTGCGGCTGGTCCCGGCGGAGGTTCGAGTACTCCCTAGGGCATGGGTGTGTGTGTTTGTCCTTAGGATAATTTAGGTTAAGTAGTGTGTAAGCTTAGGGACTGACGACCTTAGCAGTTAAGTCCCATAAGATTTCGCACACATTTGAACACTTTTGTCCACATTTACATACTAATATTATAATTGTGAAAGTACCGCTGAAGCAGTATTGATGAAATTTGGTACAGAAATAGCTTGAACGATGAGGAAGAACAAAGGCTACTTCAGAAAGTGTGTAGTACAAGATACACATGTCAAAAACAGTTTTGCATCACCTCGGTTGTAAGGTGTCAGGCAAATCGAACACCTTCCATGAAAACCCTGACACGATAAGCAAATCCAGTAGTATGTCACATAGCTCCGAATAAATCGTGACATTAAATTAACCAAAGTAATACGAGTAGCGAGTGAGCAAATGGAATATCACAGACTAACACAAGAATGCCTAAATGCATGTCATACCTTCCACCGTGAGACAGACGCAGTTCCAAGGGGAGAAACGAGAACAGAAGCCGAGAGCAGAACAGTGTTAAGCTGAAGGCCCTACGATAAGGGACGGACACCCACGTCGCCAGCTAACCGTTAGGACCACACCCCATCCGCAAGTTTTGGTTCTGAGCACTATGGGACTTAACATCTGTGGTCATCACTCCCCTAGAACTTAGAACTACTTAAACCTAACTAACCTAAGGACATCACACACATCCATGCCCGAGGCAGGATTCGAACCTGCGACCGTAGCAGCTGCGCGGTTCCGGACTGCGCGCCTAGAACCCGCAAGTTTTAGCGTGAGACTTTTCCGCGTCTCTGTTACGTTGCAAACTTTAAAAACATTGCCCCACCACGAAAAGTATAACGTTTCTCATTGGATAGACAGAATTTTTGTAGGCAGAGCTTAAGGTTAACATTGAGACCCTGTCTGGTCAGATGAAAACACAGCCAGATAGTTTCTTCTAAACCAACTTCGGTAAACGGTAGTAAGGAGAAGTTAGGAGAGAGTTGCTTCCGAGACGGCGAGGTGAATGGAGCTGTGCTGTCCGCCGCCCCCTGATAAACGCTGACAAGGTAATGAACGCACGTGATGCCCCATAACAGCGCATAAAGCTTCACTCGGAACTGCAGAAGTCTGATCTGTTACACCCCCTTTTTGCGTAATACTAGTGTCGATCGTCAATTAAAGCTCATGGTGTTCACATTTGCCACTTGAAGTAAAAATCTGAAATGCGATGATTTTTCTGTTATATAGTTATTGAGAAGCCACATCAGCCACTGTAATTTACGACAAGTTAGATAAGTAATTAAAGATAATTGAGGGTCGCTGTAGACCATTTTGATAGTTTTCTTTTTTGTGAAACTTAATTTAAACCTAGATTATAGATGTGATATGGCATAGGTCATCCTTCGATCAATTGTAGAACTTGGAAACCCATTCAGGGAATATTCGTTCACATTTTTGTTGAACGCAGTTGGTTTTTACCATCCTGTATTAAAACATTTCCTTTTATCAGTAGTGCAATTTATAAACAATATTTTGTGAGTAGAATAAAATTTCCATTGGTACACTTAACTGCTTTTTCGACGTTATTTTACCAGCTAACTAAAAATAGGAAAGCCTTGAACCCCTTCCACTAAATTTAGTTAGTATTAAGATTCTTTTACAGGGAGTGCAGTGGAGCTGACGCTGAAATCATTAAGTATTTGGTTATATCATCCCTAGACTCACTGAACTCTTCTGAACTCTACATGTCATGTGTGGTCTGGCGTCTCCTTACCAGCAACAGGTCCCAGGGTCAAACTAGTCAATTCCCTAAAAAACACGCTCAGAGCGTCGTTGTGCGAAAGTGGTAGGGAGAGACGATATAGAACAAACAGACACCATGCAGAATGTTAGAAAATGGCGACCCTGTCAGAAAGGTAAAACACCATGATTGAAGGTCGACCACATGCCTAACTAGGTCAGAAAAATATCCTGTTAAAATTTTTCGTAATAAAAAAAAATTTTTTTGAACGTTATAAATAGTCGAAAACAGTAGCTGCAGCGATAGATAGTAAGAAAGTATTCAATAAAAGTGAGACATTCTGGGAGAGACAATAGCATAATTAAGTTATGAATTTTAATATTGTTAGAATTAAGTTTTCTCTCCAATGCAAGCGCACAGGTGGCGGATACATCGTTGACATGTTGGTTCTGACCCAAGAAGTAAGTGAATGGTTTGTCAAGTCGTGTGAACAAAAAGTTTATGAAACGCGTGAGATCGTATGAGCGCATGTTGACTCCAAGTAGGGCGCGTGAATTGCTTTTAAAACAGAAAATAAGGGATTTTGAAAGATTAGCAACGGCAGATCGAGATATTGACCGAATTGAGGTAGAGACCCAGCATGAAAATGGACAGAGTATAGAGGACAGTACAACAGACCATGCAGTATCGCGAGAAATAGGACATATAACGCACCATAACGAGGATAATGTACGTCAAGGCATAGAAAACGTAAGTCAGCATACGACAGAGGAGCAGGAAAGTAGAGAGACAGCCGATGAGGATTCTAACTTGCGTCTTGAATACATAGAACCCATAGTACAAGTAATCAGAGTTCCCTCACCACAGGGTACAAGGAATGCGAGCAGAAACGTGTCCAGCACAGTTCAATGCAATCGGTTGCGAACCAACACTTGGGCGAAAACACAGAGCGTAGGACGTCGGAAGAAAACGCAATAGGACCCACCAATCTGGCAGAATTATTACAACAAATTATGGAAACCATGACAAGGCAAAATAAAGACATAGCGAACCAAATTCAAATTCAGAATGCAGAAACCACGAGACAAATGCGTGAGATTAAAGAACAAAACAAAGAAATTCAGTTACACCTAAGTCATGTTGAAGACGAGGCAAAAGAATCTCGGGAAGTGATAGGAAACTTAATAACAGGTCACAATCAATTGAGAACAGACATTGACAAGGTACAAGCGGACGTACAAACATTGCGTAATGACACTCAGGACGAGTTCAAAACATTACGTAACAACACCCAGGGAGAAGTCAAGAAACTAGAGAAACAGATAAACGTAATTACTAGACAAGCAGCAGGTACAGCGCGTGAAGTTGTTGAAAACAGTGTGGTACACAAACGTATCACAAAAGCAGCGCTGAAAAGATGTGATAACCGCATAGTCAAAATAGAAGCGCAAACGAAGCGACAATTTCAGAAATTGCGAACAGAGATGTTGCAAACCATTGAAGAGCGTACTGAACAGGATCGAACAAGCACAGAGTCTGCAACCACATCCGTATCTGTAACAGCACGGGAAAAACAAGTAAGTAACGAAGATATTACGTATTTTCGATTCCAATCACAGGCGGAAAGTAACATACGTGAAATCAGACAGCCTGCACAGCAACAAACACGTTTCGAAATTCTTGATGAACAAACGGCACCACAAACACATGCGGAACCACAAATGTATGTTTCAAGACAGTTTGGATCGTGCAGTGAAGCGGCAAAGTTAGCCAGACAAGATACTCAACCAATACGTGACAGTGGAAAGCCAGGTCGCGAAGAGTACAGTGCAATGCATTCAGCTACATGTTCACAACCGATGGAAGAAAATTATTGCGTACAACTCCAACGATACTACGCGAGGGTAGGTGAAAGTTACAGTGGACAATATCCATTGGATCTACCAAAACCGGAAAGAACGACGGGAGAAATCATCAGAAGCAAAAGCGGCGAAGAATCGCGAATTTCATATGGAACTATGACGAAGTACGACAACGATCATTTCCTCACAGTCAGAAAACTTCAACACTTTCGAGAACTTTTATTGATCAATTCCAAATAGGATCACCAGAACACTGGACGCTAGCACACAAATTAGACTTCATATGAGCACACGTCAGGAACAGTCGCAGAAACCATGCAGAATGTTGCAGCGACATGCTGATCGTACGAAGATTTCAGAGAGAAGTTTCTCTCACGATATTGGTCCAGAGAAGCACAGAACAGAGTGAAGTACGAATTATTACAGAACCCATATTTTGAAAATTCAGGAGAGAAGAGTCCCGTGAAATTATTCGAATTAATGGCAAAGAAAAATCAATGCTTAGATGTATCATACAGTGACGGAGAGTTGATTAAAGTATGCGCGATGAAGCTACCATTGAAATACCAGCAATCATTATTAGGTCGCGGAGGAAATGACGTCGAAGCATTTAAAGGTATTCTAAGGGAACTAGAGTTCATATTTTCGGAAGATGAGGCACGAAAAAGGCGAAGCGCACGTGAAAACGAAAGCAAAAAGCAGTGGAATCCACAAGACACAGTACGAAGAAACAATAATTACGAACCATGTGATAACTTCGCACCAAGAAACGACAATAGATTTCAACAAAGAACCGGTTATGGATTTAGAAGAGAATACGGCAATAACTATAATTCACCCAGGAACGGCAACAACTATTACAGAGGGAATAATGACAACCGGAACGGGTACTGGAGAACCAATAGACCCTCAAATTATCAACAAAGAAACCACTATCAACAAGCTGAACAAGAAAAGAGAATAAAGATAGAAGAGGTGGAGGTAAGACCACCAAACCCCAACAACGTTCGAATTGACAGCTAAGCGCCCATGCCATGAGAATGATGCATCGACCCAGGACAATTGCAGCACCTTGAACAGAGAACTAAAAATCTTATCACGAGAAGAAGGAAGAAACAAATCCGCAGGGACCAGATGAAAACGAATGTAGGAGGAACGTAAGAAGTAATGAGTATTGCAGAACTATTTGAGATGGAAACCAGGGAAAGCGAATTCAATGAGGATGATGCGCAGTCGACAGAAGTTGAAAATAAGTTACAAGTGGGCACACAACCCAACGTATATAATGAAGGAAGTTATGAAGCGATAATTAGAGCATTTAGATGCGATTATGTGGAAGTAGCGACGAAGAAGGAGAAGATAGACGAGGATGAGGAAATAGTAGAGGATGTTGAAGAAAGCGTAAATGAAGGAAGAAATAGAGAAGAGGAAATAAAAGAGAGGGAGTAGCAGTCGAAGCTTATCCTACAGAAAGTTCGAATTCACAAGGAAAATTCCTAAAAAGACTCATGTATGATTCAGTGGAGGATTCGTTGATGCAAGAAGAAGAACAGAACCAACCCTTTCAAATTCAAACTATTGTGAAGGCCATGGTAAAGCATATCCCAGTCAATATTGTAATTGATAGCGGAAGTGAACTGACTGCGATCTCAGAAAATTTATTCATGCAGTGTAATGCCAATGAGGAATTGCCAGTTCTGAAAACACGTAAGATTAAAGGTCCTATTAGAAAAAATGCTGCGGAAGTTACGAGACAAACAAGGTTAACTTTTTCGTGTCAAGGTCAAAAGATCGAAGCCAACTTCGTGATTATACCTAAACTAACTGTAGATTTGATTATAGGTGCAGATTTTTTAAATGAGAGATAATAGATATGGGGAAAGGTAGCATAACATTCGGGAATGTCAAACTTTGAGCAAAAGCTAAAATTAGAAGAAATACCAGTTATAAACAAACAATTAAGAATAACGCGAGATAAAGAGGATGAAGAATTAGAATGGTATGCACAAAAGAGGGAATTGCCTTAACTCTTGTTAGAAGTCCTTAAAGAAATCGACAAAAAATTGTAAGGAGTTCAAGGTATTTCGGAACACAGTAAAAGAGAATTAGAGGGTATTTTAGGAGATAAAGCAGAGGTATTTTTACCTAAGACTGGCAGTATTAAACTCTTTCAGTACAAGTTTGAAGATTAATTTTATTACTGGTAAATAATCAGCACAATATTTCAAGATTATGTTGCAGATAAGATCGTCAGGAGAAAGAAGAATGAAGAGAGAGGAAGGTGGGAAAAAGAAACTAGTTTCAATAAAAACAAAAACAAAAATAACACCAATAGTACCATAGATTAAGGTGAAGGGATAAAGCGTAGATAGTCTAACAGCATGAAATACTAAAATGCTATACACCGCGACACAATACAAAAATAAAAAACGAATTTGAGGTTTCTTGTATAAGTTAAGACTCTAAATATCTTAGAATTGTAACATGGAAAGGGCGCCGGAATTTGTAAAGCTTTTTAAAAAGGCGTAAAACAATGTTGGTACTAGACATATGTTAGATGAATATAAGTAAAACTTTTTTTAAGAACCATTGTAAAAACTCCAGCAAAGACCAGATGCAATGACCCACAAGTTGCAACGTGAGAAGTATCAAGAAAGAAAACGACGTAATTAACAAGACACAATTCCTACAAGGCAGAAGCGTCGAGAGAAGGGAAAGGACAGCGAGACCAACAGAGGGCTCTTATATCGAAAGTGGACAATAAATCTACCGATTAAGCGGAACCCTGCTGTGACAGAACCCGGAAATCCAAGAGGGTCTTGGGACTGACAAGCAAACACCGGACTTTCACCACTCATAAACCCCGGAATGCCAGACGCCCCGACACAGCGGAGAGCGCAAAAAACGGCCCAACGAGAAGACGGCTTGGGCAAGCCACCACTGTCAAAAAAAATATGTGTAAAAGTCACACTACTGCTATTAAACAGCACACTGATGAACAAAACTGAAGACAACTTCCACAAAGTAAAAATGACACGCCCAAACAATTTATCAAACTGTTACTAAGAGGAGAACTTCAAAGCGACTAGTTATCAATAAATATTTCCATATCCTGTCCAGAGAAGAACCAAGAAGCAAGTAAGAAGCAGAGAAGAAGCAGGAAGAACAGAAGTTGAAGATTCGCAAGATTGAGACCAAGAAAGAAGATGGGCTAAGAATAGACGACATACCTTCCCAAATCCATATCCTATTGTACACTAGTCATCTGCGAAGTATTACAACGAAAAACGACCGCTCTCAGCGACACATAACGATGACTTTCACGCATACAAAGCCAGTAAACCACGAGATTCTGCAGTCACAGCTCCATTCTATTATGAGACCTCCACAACAGCATCACACACTTGCAAAGCCAACAAGGAACGACGAACGAAGCTGTACATCAAATACTTGCCCACATCCATCTCGCTCAAGTCCATCACCTTCGTGCAAAAATATTCGCCAACCTCATGCTTAAACATTCATAGGATTGTGTGAATGTGTGAAATCAAATAATGTGACGTAGGAATTGTGCAAAAGAAACGTGTGAAAAACTAAATAAGTTAAGCACGCCAGCTAATAAACTGCAAAATAACAGTCATTGACTATGGACTTAAGTAAAAAATAAACTATCGATGAAAAAAAGTCATTAGTTCTGAAATGGACAGTATATAAAGAACAAAAGTAAGGCATAATAAACACTAAAACTATATGCCATTTATTCTCTCCTCATGAAAATAAAAAGAATAACTATATTTTACTTATTTTCTCCTTATAAAAACAAAGAATAAAAAATTATCTTGTTGGATGTTCTCCCTTTTTTTTTAACATTTGTACCATTTGTTAGGATAATATCTCAATACTTGTGTATGTATATTTCTTTGTCAAAGCAATTCTTGGAAATAATTCCTATTTGTTAGTGTAACAATGTTGAAATGAGTGTCTAGAAACAAAAAAACATTTTACTTGTACATGATATTTAGAAAATGTGTTAGGAATAGATTTTACTTAATTACTACATTTATAAAAACAATATTTCTAAGAAAATCGATGTGAAAGACACCTCACTTGATAACCAACTTCTTAAAAAACAGACTTCACAATTAAATAAAGAAAGAAAATAATTAAAAACAATGATTATAATAGAATAAAAATATTCTTCCATTGTCAATATAAACATACTTTTGATAATAATGTGGAAGAATATAAAAATATAAATTAGTAATAGAAACTAGCATAGAACAGAATAATGTGGCTGAACAGTAGGCAACAAAATTTAGATAACTGAATAATTATTGACTGACTTAGACAACGATTCAATCATTGCCTAACTTCAGTGCAAAAATTAAGTTCGAAGGGTGGTGATATGTAAGTTGTCAGGCAAATCCAACACCTTCCATGAAAACCCTGACATGATAAGCAAATCCAGTAGTATGTCACATAGCTCCGAATAAATCATGACATTAAATTAACCAAAGTAATACGAGTAACGAGTGAGCAAATGGAATACCACAGACTAACACAAGAATGCCTAAATGCATGTCATACCTTCCCACCGTGAGACAGACGCAGTTCCGAGGGAAGAAACGAGAACAGAAGCCGAGAGCAAAACCGTGTTAAGCTGAAGGCCCTACGATAAGGGACGGACTCCCACGTCACCAGCTAACCGCTAGGACCACACCCCAGCCGCAAGTTTTAGCGTGAGACTTTTTCGCGTCTCTGTTACGTCAGGACAACCCCCCAGCCCATGTTAACCCTAGGATGCATGGTGCCGTAAACACACATGAATGCATATGCAGGCCCGGCACTAATTTAAAATTTTCCTCTTTTCATATAATCATTCTTTGGAGTTAAATTTATTTCTGTCAATTTTATTGTGATATTAAAAGATTCCTAAGATACAGTAAAAGGATCTGGTCGGCCTGATTAACATTTTATTAATTTAAAAATACTCTAAGAGTAAATTTTTATTAGTTACATCCATTTACATACAACATATACAAATAATTTTTTTTACTTCACTTATAAGTTGCAGTTTACATTTTATAACATTTATTACAACCAATTTCTTCAATTAAATCATACTCATTATTCTCAATATTGTGTATATAGGTAATATTTTGACAGAACTTTATTATTCATTGTTCACATAAAATTGCATTTTTCTTAGTTTTCAACATGTGACAATCAAGAAGCGCAAAGAACGCCACTTTGTTCCTTACAAATATTGGTTTTACACTTAATGCATGCCATAGCACTTTTCCTGTGTTTATTATATGGACAATAATTGCATCTTATTTTTCTGAAACAGGTAGTTGGTTCGGCAATATGACATCTTTTTGAACACCACATCTTTGCATGGCATCAACGATTTTCTTTGGAAGATTAGGGATCTGAATACGAAGTTCCATTAGTGGTCCCTTTGTAGAATTATAGAACTTTATTATATCCGGTTTCTTTTTTTGCATGAGTTTCATCAATGTTTTTGTCATGATGCATTGTGCTAATGAGAACTACAGACTTTTTCTTTTTGGGAACATAACTCACCATTGTAATGCCACCTCTAAATGCAAACAAAGAGGAATGAATCACTCTTGAGGCAGATGGTTTCATCTGATTAGGAATTTCTGGTTTATTTTGTTTGATTGTTCCCACCACTGTAATTTGCTTCTGAAGCATCTCTTCTGCCAGCTGCACACTAGTAAAGAAGTTGTCAACAGTAATATTTTTTGATGGTCCTTCAATGCTTTTAACAAGATCTTTCACCACATTCTATCCAAGATTTTTCTGAATAAATTCATGGGGCTTCCTTCCCATGTAAACAATTCCGTCTAAAGCATATGCAGATGTAGCATCACATAACCAAAATATTTTTTATGCCATACTTGTCTGGTTTAGAGGGCACATACTGGGTGAAGCTGCATCTTCCACTGAATGGGACTAGCTGTTCTTCAACTGCGAGCGAATCATTGGGAATCATTCTATTTCTACACTTGTCAAGAAATAGTTCCCATACATAGCGAACAGACATTGCAAACAGATGCAAGTTTGTCATCTGCAGATCGAGCTTCACGGGTACGCCTGTCATCAAATGTAGTCATTCTCCTTATTTCCTCGAATCTATTACTGACATGGTGGCCTTCTATGTAGGATTTGCCTTTTCATCCAAGAATAATTCTCTAATAGGGACATCCCAACTCTTCTCAACACCATAAAGCAGTAAAAGACCAAGAAAACCCTCCATTTCAGCGAGCAAAACTTTTTTCTACGTTTTACAACGTAAATCAGCCACTATTCTGCCTTCAATATTTGTGCAGTTGATTATTTCCTCTAGTAATTCCTTGGAGATGAAATAGTCCTAGGCATCCTTAGGTTTACAGGTTTTCAAACCACGGGCTGGACCAGGTGCCTTCTTTACGATATTATGGACAGGTGTACGAAAAGTTGCAGGAGGATCTAATTTCCAAATCGTTGCATTCCGACTAATGTATGTGCGGTCTTCTATTCGTTTTTGTGGTGGTTCTTCATTTTCAGACTCTGATGAAGTAATATTATCGGAAGGACTGTCATCTGCCTCAATATTCACATCTGCAGGTTCATTGGCTGATTCTACACTACTTGCATCTTCAAAAATATTTCCTTCCTCGTAAGAATCATCTTCTTCAGACCAGTGAGCCACAACACTTTCAAAATTAGCTGCATTTGCCCCTACTGACTCTCTTGCTATGCATGTCGAAGCCATAGCAAAAGGCGTGTCTCTCGAACAGCAGTTTGTGAAGCACTAAACGAGTCTTAATCGTAACAATATGGGCCTTGCAGCAACAAACAAACTACAGTAACAATGAGGCTGACAAGAGCAGCACAGGATAACAATACTATGCAATAACAGAACATTTGATAGCAAAAATATCAATAATACACCGACATCGCCAATATGTGAAAGTAGTGTGTATTATTTTTTAATTATACTATTACTACTACAGCTACTGCTGCTGTTGGCACTCCTGTTGCTGGGAATACCACTACAGTTATTGCTGAATTAATAACTGCTCCCAAACAAATGTTGAAGACAATATAGGCTAAAGAACATTTATAACTGTTTGAGGGCTTCTGAAGCCCTGCTTATGCATTCACGGTGTGTGGGTAAACGTATTGAATTACACAAAAAACTTAAAGAGGTATCTCGTTCGACTTGATAGGAGGAATGTCACAGTGTTAATGAAAGAGTACTGGAAAGCAGTTTGAAATCAAACAAAAAATTACAAAATTTTTTAAAAAATGAAAACATACAAGGGCCTCGGAGGCCCTGTATATGCATCCTAGGGTTAAAAGATAGAGCCCTCCAGAAGAACAGTATAGATCCTATGATAACGCTAAAAGGACCACACCAGCTACAACTTTTAGCGTGAGACTTTTTCGCGTCTCTGTTACGTTGCAAACTTTAAAAACATTGCCCCACCACGAAAAGTACAACGTTTCTCATTGGATGGACAGAATTTTTGTAGGCAGAGCTTAAGGTTAACATTGAGACCCTGATTGGTCAGATGAAAACACAGCCAGATAGTTTTTTTTTTAAACCAACTTCGATAAATTGTAGTAAGGAGAAGTTAGGAGAGAGTTGCTTCCGAGACGGCGAGGTGAGCGGAGCTGTGCTGCCCGCCGCCCCCTGACGAACACCGACAAGGTAATGAACGCACGCGATGCCGCATAACAGCGCATAAAGCTTCACTCAGAACTGCAGAAGTCTGATCTGTTACACCCCCTTTTTGCGTAATACTAGTGTCGATCGTCAATTAAAGCTCATGGTGTTCACATTTGCCACTTGAAGTAAAAATCTGAAACGCGATGATTTTTCTGTTATATAGTTATTGAGGAGCCACATCAGCCACTGTAATTTACGACAAGTTAGATAAGTAATTAAAGATAATTGAGGGTCGCTGTAGACCATTTTGATAGTTTTCTTTTTTGTGGAACTTAATTTAAACCTAGATTATAGATGTGATATGGCATAGGTCATCCTTCGATCCATTGTAGAACTTGGAAACCCATTCAGGGAATATTCGTTCACATTTTTGTTGAACGCAGTTGGTTTTTACCATCCTGTATTAAAACATTTCCTTTTATCAGTAGTGCAATTTATAAACAATGTTTTGTGAGTAGAATAAAATTTCCATTGGTACACTTAACTGCTTTTTCGACGTTAATTTACCAGCTAACTAAAAATAGGAAAGCCTTGAACCCCTTCCACTAAATTTAGTTAGTATTAGGATTCTTTTACAGGGAGTGCTGTGGAGCTGACGCTTAAATCATTAAGTATTTGGTTATATCATCGCTAGTCTCACTGAACTCTTCTGAATTCTACATGTCATGTGTGGTCTGGCGTCTCCTTACCAGCAACATGTCCCAGGTTCAAACTAGTCAATTCCCTAAAAAACACGCTCAGAGCGTCGTTGCGCGAAAGTGGTAGGGAGACACGATATAGAACAAACACACACCACGCAGAATGTTAGACGGTTCCCAGAACTCCTGGAGATAGACGTTGAGTGTGGATATTGTATCACAGACACAGTCCCTTTGACTGTTAACGAGATGTCACTCAACCTGCCCAACGATGAAAACAACCATGCATGAGCAGTGCTTATTAGACGGAAGGGGTACGGCAGCCCATCACTTCCACTATTCCACCAGGAAGGAGGTACACGGTTTGACGTGTTGTCTGTAGTTCAACCCTGCCTAGACGGTCAATACCGCGGTTGGATCGCTTTCCGCATTGTTACCTTGTGTCGGTAAGGGCTCTCGACAAGGGAAGTGTCCATGCGTCTCGGACTGAACCAAAGCGATGTTGTTCAGACATGGAGGAGATGCAGAGAGAAAGGAACTGTCGATGACGTGCCTCGCTCAGGCAGCCCAAGAGCTACTACTGCAGTGGATGACCGCTACCTACGGATTATGGCTCGGAGGAACCCTGACAGCAATGCCACCATGTTGAATAATGCTTTTCGTGTAACCACAGGACGTCATGTTACGACTCAAACTGTGCGCAATAGGCTGCATGATGCGCATCTTCACTCCCGACATCCATGGCGAGTCCATCTTTGCAACCACGACACCATGCAGCATGGTACAGATGGACCCAGCAATATGCAGAATGGACCGCACATGGTTGGCATCATGTTACCTTCACCGATGAGTGTCGCATATGTCTTCAACTAGACAGTCGTGGGAGACGTGTTTGGAGGCAACCCGGTCAGGCTGAATGCGTTAGACACACTGTCCAGCGAGTGCAGCAAGGTAGAAGTTCCCCGCTGTTTTGGGGTGGCATTATGTGGGGCCATAGTACGCCGCTGTGGTCATGGTAGGAGCCGTAAAGGCTGTACGATACGTAAATGCCATCGTCCGACCCGTACTGCAACCATATCGGCAGCATATTGGCGAGGCATTCGTCTTCATGGGCGACAATTCGCGCAGCCATCATGCACATCTTGTGAATGACTTCCCTCAGGGTAACGACATCGCTCGGCTAGAGTGGCCAGTATGTTCTGCAGGCATGAATGATATCGAACGTGTCTGGGATAGACTGAAAAGAGCTGTTTATGGAAGACGTGACCCACAAACCACCCTGACGGATCTACGTCAAATCGCCGTTGAGGAGTGGGACCATCTGGACCAACAGTGCCTTGATGAACTTGTGGGTAATATGCCACGATGAATACAGACTAGCATCAATGCAAGAGGACGTGCTACTGGGTATTAGAGGTACCAGTGCGTACAGCAATCTGGACCACCTCGCTATATGGTGGTACACCATGCAATGTGTGGTTATCATGAGCAATGAAATGAGCGGAAATGATGTTTATGTTGATCTCTATTCCAATTTTCGTTACATGTTCCGGAACTATCGGAACCGAGGTGATGCAATTTTTTTTATGTGTTTATTTATTGATTTGAAGAATATAAACCAAATACGGGACAATAATTACTCTTTGAAAAAGCTATTGACTCTTTGACTTCTGAACTTCATCGTATTTGTCAATAAGCTTTTATTGTATGAAATGTTTTATGTACTACAATTCAAAGTAATGTACACAGTGCTTGTACGATCCTCAAAGTGTCTAATCCATACTTCTAACATCTGTCACAAACCCGTTGCCTTTTAGCTGCTGAGAGTCACACATCTCTTACAGCTTCTGAAATGCTTGAAGACTCACCAACGACGGCCTTTAAATGCTGTACAACAGAGAGAGAGACGTCGTGCCTTTATACGTAAAACGTGTGAGGCTTTTAATGAAGCTGTACTTGATGAGATATGCAAGTGGAGCCGTGGGTAACAGACAGACGCATGAGAGCAGCTGACGTTTTTGCACGTACAAGGGTTATAAAATTCACGCTACACCAAACTTCAAATTATTTATTTTCATTCTTCGCCACTTTAACCCTCTTTAATGATTTTCGGAAGTCCACATTATTTTTGTACCGTCACCATCGCTTATCGCAACAAAACCGTTGTTAAGCGTCAACAGACAGTGATATTTTTGGAAAGCGTTGCTGATCGTTGATCACAGGGTCCCGTGTTCGATTCACAGACGTGTCGGATTTTCTCCGCTCGGGTCTGTGTATGTGTGTGTGTGTGTGTGTGTGTGTGTGTGTGTGTGTGTGTGTGTGTGTTGTCCTTATTATCATTGTATCATCATCGATGCGCAAGCCGCCGAATAGGCGCCAAGTAAAAAGACTTGCACCAAGCGGTCGAACATCAAGAACAGGGTTTCAGGACCATAAAGCCAGACGCACATAACATATAATTTTATTGATATGCGAGCGCAGCTGCGGGTACAGCTAGTCTTTTGTAAAAGATATGCAACAAAGAATTTACGTTTGCAATGAAAATTGGATTTTTGTGTGCGGTATGTAATTAGAAATGAGGAGACGTGCATTTTTCACAAATATGACAGTTATATAGCGTCAGTTAGTAAATATTTGACAAATTCTATATTTAAATGGCGTAGCTATTCGAAATGAAGGACAAAAATCTAAATTAATGGCAGGAATGAGACTCGAACAGGCGATCTACTGATTACCGTCCCGAACGTTATCAATTTTTTCCGATCTTCATGCATTTTATGCTACATCAAAATACTGATAGAATACGTATCTTTCTCTGAAAAGTTACTTGGGCCAGGAATCGAACCCAGACCGTGCGCTTCTCAGGCTAGATATCTACTACGCAGCCACACAGCGTGCCTAAAAATCGACCTTACTTTTGTGTGCTAAGGTTATTTGCGCAACTTCAAAATCGATTTTGTCAAGAAGTTTTGATACTTTCGTCGTATTTGAGTTCTCAATTTCACATACCATAAATATAATTAATTACAAAAATCCGATCGCGGTGTGGCCTCCTTGTGAGCCAGCATTGCAGGAGGCCAGCGTCTTACGGAACAACTAGCACTCTTCAGTTGTGCCGTCTACGAAGAAATCAGCCTATATCAGTATACGTAACACACTTACAACAACGTCAGAACATCTGAAAGATCTCCACTACTCTTTCAGTTTAACCAAAGAGTTTTTAAGAAACTATGACCCCGTTTTTTACGTGCTAAAACTTGTCTCCTGTATATAATGTCTCACTCATACGTGTAAAAACGCAACTCGCCTGACCTTTTAACTTTAGTAGTGGTACGAACTTTTACAGACAGCAACGAAAT
Source organism: Schistocerca nitens (assembly GCF_023898315.1). Lineage (NCBI taxonomy): Eukaryota > Metazoa > Arthropoda > Insecta > Orthoptera > Acrididae > Schistocerca > Schistocerca nitens. The sequence continues at coordinate 1,186,111,964 of NC_064614.1, read as the reverse complement.
AGTGTAAGGGGATATAACATCAGTTGACCAACGCAAGACTGGAACTGTAATCCTTGACATGGACGTGACGCATTTACTTAGCATATGAATTGCACCTTACAGACGCAGTTCGTTGCGTGTAAATGTTTTTTCTCGCTGTGTCCAACAACAGCTTGTAATCTGAAAAGCCATGTGCTAGTGTGATAGCAAAAATTATCTCGATGTCTCCGTGTTTGTATTCTCGGGTCTTAAATTCTAACACCGACTCGGACGTACCCAAATAGGTGAAAACGTTGTTTAATAAAGCTCCCATCTCTGCTTAAGGCAGCCTAATGACCAACGGCTTTAAATTTTTTAAAGCGAATGTAGCTGATACGTGAGCACATGTGGCGGTATTAAACAATGGCCAGGGGGGGGGGGGGATGAAAGTAAACTTGTAATCATTCCCAATTATGTTCACATCTAATAGAATGTTAACTAGCTGAATACAGTATCCCCCCTCCCAGCTTCATATACAAACCCAGTTCAACGAACCATGTTTCTTTACATTGCCAACCGTAGAAAACAGATAAAAGAAAAATTACCAAATATGAGAGTTAACGTACGAATTATTATTTTTTGAGTAGAATAGCAATACGCTCATCAACGAGAAGCCTTGGTTAACTGAAGTAAAATTACGTGTTGTTATAACCACTTTATCAACAAAACACTGATACAAGTAATTCTGTCACCAAGCTCCTAGTTGTAGATGAACACTTTATGAGAACAATTAAAATTGATGATGATTATACCAGTGTCCAGGAAGTGCAAGATAAATGTGGAATTCCGGCGGAATAAACAAGCCCGTTGACATACTACGCCTAGTGAAGATTGAAGTCCAAGTTCGACCCGGATTCTAAGTCTCAGTGCAGCCACATGAACATCGCGCAGCAGGTACACCAGTACAAGAGACCAAAGCAGTACAGCGCAGCGTTTCACTACTGAGTTGTGGAGCAGAACGTAGCACGGTGAGAACTGCCTTGCACACGCCAGTAGCGGGGTTAATTAGGGTTCCGTAGTTAATGGAACCGGCGGCTGGGGTCAATCGCTGTATGGTGGCCAATCGCTGTGATTTGAAGTCCGCGCGCGAAGGCGTCCTGCGCTGTTAGCTGCGCATGGAGAAGTGCGACCAAATACGATTTTTTCGGTGCGCGTAATGGAGCGCGCCGTTCGGCGCATGGATTTAATGGTGCTGGATACCACCGATATAAATCTCACGTTTTCTGAAAAGCTGAGTGGACGAGCAAAGACCTTGCGTATCCCACATTTTCCTCGACTGAAAATGTTCCGCCGTAACGTTAAGCGCCGGCACACCGGTCAAGAACGGAGGAGCAGGGAGGACTGTGAGACGACGTCAGCCAATAGTGCACGCTGACCGATACTTTTCAAGGACGACATCGAGACAGCAGCGGCATCTAGGCGAAGAGAATATAGGCGCTGCGCTGCCTGGCCGCGGCCCAGTTGAAGTTGAGGCATTCTTCGAACGTTACAGCAGCGACTTAGGAAATGTACAAGGTGCATTCAAGTTCTAAGGCCTCCGATTTTTTTTCTCCGGACTGGAAAGAGATAGAAACATGCGCATTGTTTTAAAATGAGGCCGCGTTCATTGTCAATACGTCCCAGGGATGGCAGCACCGTACGGCAGATGGAATTTTACCGCCAGCGGCGAGAATGAGAACTGTTTTAAATACTTGAAATGGCGACGTTTTCCTTACTTGAACAGCGTGCAATCATTCGTTTTCTGAATTTGCGTGGTGTGAAACCAATTGAAATTCATCGACAGTTGAAGGAGACATGTGATGATGGAGTTATGGATGTGTCGAAAGTGCGTTCGTGGGTACGACAGTTTAATGAAGGCAGAACATCGTGTGACAACAAACCGAAACTACCTCGGGCTCGCACAAGCCGGTCTGACGACATGATCGAGAGAGTGGAGAGAATTGTTTTGGGGGATCGCCGAATGACTGTTGAACAGATCGCCTCCAGAGTTGGCATTTCTGTGGGTTCTGTGCACACAATCCTGCACGACGACCTGAAAATGCGAAAAGTGTCATCCAGGTGGGCGCCACGAATGCTGACGGACGACCACATGGCTGCTCGTGTGGCATGTTGCCAAGCAATGTTGACGTGCAACGACAGCACGAATGGGACTTTCTTTTCGTCGGTTGTGACAATGGATGAGACGTGGATGCCATTTTTCAATCCAGAAACAAAGCGCCAGTCTGCTCAATGGAAGCACACAGATTCACCGCCACCAAAAAAATTTCGGGTAACCGCCAGTGCTGAAAAAATGATGGTGTCCATGTTCTGGGACAGACAGGGCGTAATCCTTACCCATTGCGTTCCAAAGGGCACTACAGTAACAGGTGCATCCTACGAAATTGTTTTGAAGAACAAATTGCTTCCTGCACTGCAACAAAAACGTCCGGGAAGGGCTGCGCGTGTGCTGTTTCACCAAGACAACGCACCCGCACATCGAGTTAACGTTACGCAACAGTTTCTTCGTGATAACAACTTTGAAGTGATTACTCATGCTCCCTACTCACCTGACCTGGTTCCTAGTGACTTTTGGCTTTTTCCAACAATGAGAGACACTCTCCGTGGCCGCACATTCAGCAGCCGTGCTGCTATTGCCTGATCGATTTTCCAGTGGTCAAAACAGACTGCTAAAGAAGCCTTCGCTGCTACCATGGAATCATGGCGTCAGCGCTGTGAAAAATGTGTACGTCTGCAGGGCGATTACGTCGAGAAGTAACGCCAGTTTCATCGATTTCGGGTGAGTAGTTAATTAGAAAAAAAATCGGAGGCCTTAGAACTTGAATGCACTTCGTATCTCTATTGTCGCAAGTTTGTTCCGAGCGAACGTTTGTTTTAGGATAGCTAGCCGCATGTATTTTCGGGGGCTGACATCGAAACACTTCACTCGTTGCTGCCACGCTCAGCGACCTTGGGAGCAACAACCCGCCGACCAAAGGCGAGAGATCAGAATAGTCGGGGTCGCATTAGCAGTTAAATCTTCACTCAACTTAAACGCCCAGGGTTCGGTGTGCAACGAAGTCGTCGCTCTCTCAGCTAACCTCCTCGATCCCGCCGGCAATGCACGGACCTGCTCGCTGCTGCGCCCCAACCGAACTGATGTCCGTTCACAACTCCTCACCAAATCCAGTACGCACACAGCATTGAAATAACTGCTCATTCAGAACCACCCAATACACACGGATCTGGGAAGACAACTCCACGAACAACTCTCAATCCTAAAACTAATCACTGTGAAACAACACGGACGAATTATACGTCGGCACAAACACAATGAAGCTAGAAGCGGTCGGAAGACCAAATGCACGTCGTCCGCTGCGACGACCGACCGAACGACCAACCAACGGTCGTCCCCACTCAAGTCAGGCACCAGAGGGGTCCCAGTATGAATTGTCAACTGACAACTTATTGCCATGAGGTCACTTCGACGGGCGGACACACAAACACAAGTGATAATTGCACTGCTCGAATATCACGGTCCATTCAACTAAAGCTCGCTGAATGCAGTCTTTGACGTGGTCGTGCACTCTCGCGACCACATCCTTCCGTCGGACAGTTCATGTGTTGTTGTGTTGGCTGAAGATACAACACCATGTTACTAAAAGAGGCCGAAATGCGCGCGTCTTAGCTCACGTAGACTGGCGTGAGGAGGGAAGAACTATACTGACGTGAGATCTGGAACGTGACAAGGAATTAGAATTCAGAAAGCGGACGTAATTAGTTTGTTACTTAACATTAATCCATTAATGATGAACTCCCTCTTGACGGCACATGATTCACAATATTATCCAGAATAGTAACTGAATATGGCACATTGCTAGGTCGTAGCAAATGACGTAGCTGAAGGCTATGCTAAACTGTCGTCTCGGCAAATGAGAGCGTATGTAGACAGTGAACCATCGCTAGCAAAGTCGGCTGTCTAACTGGGGCGAGTGCTAGAGAGTCTCTCTAGACTAGACCTGCCGTGTGGCGGCGCTCGGTCTGCAATCACTGATAGTGGCGACACGCGGGTCCGATGTATACCAGCGGACCGCGGCCGATTTAAAGGCTACCACCTAGCAAGTGTGGTGTCTGGCGGTGACACCACATGTATGTCGTCAGCGGTTGGGCGAGTACTGACTGTCCGGCCCTCACTGCTGCTCCGTCCCAATTCTAGCTCGACACACAACGACCCGGAAATACTAGAGGCCGCTCCAAAGATGGTACCACAGTACGCGCTATTGATAAGCGCTTCTGCTGCCACTCACGGACAGACAAGGCGGGCAAACTTAGTGGCGCCAGTGAACACACTAAGAAAACGAGACGTCACTGTCGCTATTACAAGATGCCAAGCTGTGAACGGCATCAACGCTAGCCGCACACGGCTGAGTTCTTCTATTTACTTGCCCGAGCTGAATGTATTTTTCACTTGTTACTGACATCTTGCATTTTAAAGACATCGGATCTGGTACTGTAATATACATACTCCGCTAAATTGCCCTCTTAACATGCGTTTTGGCGTATAGAGTAACGCTATGCGTACAAAAGACAAACACAAGTCGCCTGTCGTTGCTGGTGGATCCACTCCCGTACCCTGCCCCTGGTCCTGAAGGTATAATCTTCACTGCACACACAAACCAGTGTATTTGGGCTATCAGTTTACAGTTGGACTGCAATTACAGCCAAATTTAGAAGCTATGTTCAAAAGGTAACGTGACTGGAAGTGCTACCAGCTTGGAATTCTAGACTATAAGGTGTGCATCTCCATAACTTTATATCTGCATTTTTGTCTACTGGGAGGAAATATCTGTCTCCCTGTAGGTTTTTGATTTGATTTCTGTGAATGAGGAGGAGGCTGTTAACAAAGCCAACATAGGTATTATACGGTACTGTGAAATACGTTTTCAGGATTCATCTGTCAAAGAGGATGATCCTAGGCAAAGTCACCAAGACATGCTTCACACGGTAAAGTGCCGCAAGGTGCCTTGTAATGACTGTAGGTGCTTGTGGGGACCTTACTACTTCTTCTCATTTTGTGTGTATTACAAGAGGAGAACTACATACTAGATACAGTACAACGCGTGTACTTGATATAGACCATTAGGGGGCTGTTAGCGTGGGTTACTTCAGTGCTTATGGAGCAAAGGATTGGTAGTTGCTAATTTAACTGTGCTAGAGAGTTCAAGAATGGAGCACAGCCAGAAGCAAAGCACATATACAGGGTGAGTCACCTAACGTTACCCCTCGATATATTTCGTAAACCACATCAAATACTGACGAACCGATTCCACAGACCGAACGTGAGGAGAGGGGCTAGTGTAATTGTTTAATACAAACCATACAAAAATGCACGGAAGTATGCTTTTTAACACGAACCTACGTTTTTTTAAATGGAACCACGTTAGTTTTGTTAGCACATTTCAACATATAAAGAATTACGTAATCAGTGCCGTTTGTTGCATTGTAAAATGTTAATTACATCTGGAGATATTGTAACCTAAAGTTGACGCTTGAAACCTCCGACGTTCAGTTGCGTGTTGTAACAAACACAGGCCACGGTCGGCGAGCAGCTGCAACATACATCGCGTTTCTACAGAATGATCTGCCAACATAGCTCGAAAATGTCCCACTGGAAACGCGTCGACGTATGTGGCATTGAAACGTCCCCTTAGAAAAATTATGCATGACTGTACTTAAACTGACACACAATGTATTTAGCGCAACGCAATCTGACTTTCAGAAATCCTTACAAAAGAATGGCCCTGACTAACATTAACCTATACCTTTCAAAAATCACTTCCCTCACAAAAATCTTCGTTACTCAAGCTACTGCAATACAGCGAGCGCCACTACTGCCAGCTAAATAAAAGATTCAAACTACCGAAGGCACTAACTACTGATAGGCATAGTTAGCAAATGAAAGATTTCAATAGAGAACAAACAATGTATTTACCTTAATAGTCATAATATATATAGCAGTTCATGACATCCAGCCTTACAAATTTCAAAATTCCGGGATCTCTCTCCCCACATCCACCACCGCTGGCGGCTCACCTCTAACTGCGCAACGCTACGCGCTGTTCACAGCCAACTGCCCAACACTACTATGGCGAATATTACAACAATGCAAACCAGCCACAGACTGCACATAGCACACCCAGTGATTTTCATACAGAGCGCTACGTGGCGTTACCAATATAAAAACCTAAACAGTCTACTTACATAGCCCCCATGCTCCCCACAAAAAATTTTACAAATTATTTTGGGCAGTGGCCAATACAGATTTGAAAATTTTTTTCATAATTACAATAACATAGAAATCAAATGCACACACTTATCGATACAATGTTGGTCAAAAGCTAAAATTTTCTCACAGTCCATAAAGACAATCCTGATCGTTCATCACAGTAAAATTGCAGTGTTTTTCTCAAAGTGTGAGCAGTAAAAGACAATGCACACAGAAGTAGTGGATTTCCATGCAGTCTTGAAGAAGTAGTGTTGTCCTTCCAACGGAAAGACAGTGCTGACTCGTCATGCAGACAGGTAATGGGCCACAACAGAGCAAACCCATTCTGACAAGGGGTCCCAAGAGATCAACAGCAGCAAATTCTTTTATTTTAGAAGGAATGATAGGAAACAACGGAGCACGATGTGAGATAGTAGATGGTTTCGCCTTTTGACAAAGTTTACAATTAGACAAGACTCATCGAATTCTCTTTTCAATATTGTTAAAATAACAAGTCGTCCGAAGAATATGATAACATTTTCGTGGACCAAAATGTGCATAGCTGAAATGAATGTACCAAATGAGCTTATCAACAAAATCGTCAGGAATGCAAAGTACCCATAGCTTGTCATCAACAGTGCAGCGTTTGAAGAGTATGTTGTTTCTAACCAGATAATAATGCCGAATCTGAGTATGCGGCTTTTCATGCCATTCACTTTTGATGTCTTTCCAAATCGGATCTTTAACTTGTTCATGAGCAATGTCCTTTAAAGATGTTGTGATGAAGTTTTCAAAGGCGACTTTCTGAATGTAAAGAATACTGAAATTTTTCTCGAGGTTGCCTTCTGTGTTACTTTTCTCAAGCCCAGTCGGTGTGCGTGGCGGTGCGTCCGCAACAATGTTCTCCTTGCCGGGAATGTAGACTATTGTGAAGTGGAATTCTTGCAGAAACAATTCCCAACGTTTTAACCTGTCATGATTTAATTTTTAAGACATAAGAAATTGTAATGCACGATGATCACTGTATACTTTTACGTGCTTACCAGAAAGAAAGAAACGGAATTTGTTAAATGCCCAAACGGTAGCTAAAGCTTCTAATTCAGTAACGGAATAATTTTTTTCAGATTTTGTTAGCACTTGGCTAGCAAAAGCAATGGTTTTCTGAACAGTAGTGTCATTTTCTGTAGCTTCTTGAAATAAATGGGCACCAAGACCGACTTTAGAAGAATCTGTGCTAAGGCAGAAATCTTGTGACAGATCTGGATGAGCTAGTATTGGCTCGTTAAGTAGCGATTCTTTCAAAGAATTGAATTCCAACTGTGCTTGTTCGTCCCAGTTCCAAATAGTATTTTATCCAGTGAGAGAACAAAGTTTTGGTGTAACTAGAATTTGCATATTCAGAAAACGACGGTAAAAATTTACGAGACCTAGAAAACTGCGGACTTGTCTTTTTGTGGATGGAACTGGAATGGCTCTGATTGCTTCTAACTTTTCAGAATCCGGCTGAATGCCTTCAGAAGAAATAGTATGTCCCAAAAACCTCACCTTTGACCTACCGAATTCAGACTTTTCCAAGTTAACTGTAATTCCAGATTCTGCAAAAATACGTAACAAACTGTTGATGATGCGATTATGTTGTTCCCATGAGGCTTCTGCTATTAGATTATCATCCACATATAAGGTGATGTGACGTTTTAAGAACTCAGGTAATATGGAATATAGCCCGCGAATGAACGCTGCCGAAGAAATGTTCAAACCAAAAGGAAGTTTCCGAAATTGATAACAAACGCCGAAACAAAGAAAAGCTGTGTATTTTCTACATTCTGGATGAAGTTCGATCTGATAAAAGCTGGATCTGAGATCAATAGAAGACAACAGTTTTACACCATTAAAATTTTGAAGAAGTTCTTCCAACGTTTGCGGCCTGTCTGTTTCAGGAATGATGATAGTATTGATTTGTCTCGAATCTAAGACAAGCCTGATCGATCCATTTTTCTTCTCAACAACATGTAATGGATTGTTGTATGAGCTTACTGCAGGCTCAATAATGCCCTCGTCAAGCATAGATTGTATTTCTGTTCTAACACGGTCCCTATAATGCGCCGGAATTACGTATGGTCTAACACAAAATTTAGTATGCTCACGAACACGAAATTGGTATTGAAATGCATTGATTGTTCCTGTTTTGTGCGAAAAAACTGTAGAATGTGCTTGTAAAATCTCAAAAAGGCCCTGCCTATCAGTGTCATTACAATTCTCTATTGTTTGAATTTTATTCTGAATTAACTCATTAGTATCAAATATGCCGTCGATATCATCCCTGTCAGTACTTGCAGAGTGATTGTTAGTGTCTAGTTCCGTAGAAAATTCCGAACTGTTGTCTAACAGAAGGTAAAGCCGATTAATTTCCTCGTCATGGTTTGAGAGCCAATCTTCAAATTTCAAAGCTATCACTTACCTTCTTTCCCTAAACTTATTTCAGCATCGTGAAAGTTTAAGATTGCTTTGTATTCATTCAAAAAGTCTACTCCCAATATAATTTCCGTCGACAATAATGGAACAATAAGAAAGCTCATAGAGAAGCTGTGGCTTTGACAAAAGAATTCTAAGTTGGTTTGTTGGCGTACATCTACACTTTTTCCAAAGATTGCACCTTGTAATTTAATCTTACGTAACGGAAGTGTGGGACAATCGTTCGATTTGTTGCATTTGCTAAAGGCTGTTTCACTAATTACTGAAATGGGACTGCCAGAGTCAAGTACTGCCGTAAATTTTACGTCATTTACTGTAATGCGAATCACAGGATATGCAATGTTGTTATGTTTTACGTCGTGTTCCTGGAGTAAGATGTCCCTAATGTCTTCCATTTTTACGTAATTACTAGCTACGACAGCTGTGTCGTCAGTTTCATACGTACGTTTTGTGGATGCCAGCGGTATGAATCATTGCCTATTGTCTCTTTGTTGGCGCGCGTCGTTATTGGGGTTTGGAGACCTAACTTCTACAAATTCACCATGTCGAGAGGGCCCTGCCCTGTTTAAATCCCGCCAGTTCTGATGCAATTCAAGTCTGTCGTTACGATCATATCGTCTGTCGTCATGTCGGTAGATTCCATAGTTTCTTTCTTGTCGGTCACGTGGTGGAGAATTTCTCCCTGAATCGTAACTGCGCGCTGGACCGTTGTGTCTAAAGTTATTCTGTCTCCCTTGATAATATTTATTTTGGTTCCCATATTGTCTGTTTCTCTGATTGTCACTGTGATAGTCATTACTGCGGAGAGGCGATCTTTCCCTGTAATTATTACTACTCTGCCAACGGTTGTCATACGGGTGGTGTCTGTTTTGGTCACGATTTGTATTGTGAGAATAGCCTTGTCGCGTCCAGTTATTATTTCTTTCATCGCGGAATTGTGACAGATGTGACCTGTAATTGTTGTGCTCCTGTTTTCGCGTTCCGCGATTGTCAGTGTCAATTTCTAATTCTTGTAAGAGTCCCTGAAAACTTCAATGTCGTCTTTACAACGTCCTGCCAAAATAATATGTCGCAAATGTTCAGGTAATTTGATTAAGCAAATGCGGATGAGTTCTGAGGGGCTGTATGGGTTTGACAGGTACTGATTCTTGTGCAACATGTCTTCAAAATATTTCACAACACTGGAAAATTCAGATTGTTCGTAATGTTTCATCATTATGATGCTATGTTTTACTCGGTCTTGTCTAGCTTGAGACCAATATGCTGAGAGGAAGGCATGATAAAATTCTCCTTCACTGTGGCAATCGTGAATGACCGATCGCAGTCTTTCAGCTGGTTCATTCTCTAAATAGCCACACATAAATTCTAATCTGTGCTCTAATGACCAGTTGGGAGGAAAACAATGAGAGAATTGATGAAACCACGCTTGTGGATGAATGTCGTTGCTGGAATTCTTAAATGTTTTGAATTTACGTGTAGTAATGAACAGCTTATAGTCAAAATCATCATGTCGGGGAGTCGCATGTCGGTCATTGTTACGTCGTTTCGGCGGTTCCATCTCAAAATTCGGTGTACCTTGCCAATTTCTTTCACAATTTCCGAAGTGCCCTGTGTTATTATTTTGTGGCTGTTCAGTTTTTGTATGTCCCTCTTCCCGTATTGGAGCGCGAGTGTCCTCTGAAATACGTAATTCTTGTATTACCTGTATCAGCTGATCTTGTACTTCCCGGATTTCTCTTTGGTGTTGCGTATTAATTTGATTCTGATTTTGTTTGAATTTCCTAATTTGTTCACACTCTCCTGTGTCATTAAAAACTACCGGTTTTGTGTCATTCAGATTATCATCTACCTTCGTAGATAAATTATTTAGCTGATCCGAAAGTTCAACTACTTTCTCTGATAATGAACTCATTTCCTCCATGTGTCTTTCTGAACCAATTTTCAGAGTATCTACTGTGTCCTTTAAGTTTTCCTGAATTTTTGCAAGTTCCGTAACCGAATTGGTAGATGCAACGGAGTCAATTTTAGCTTGCAAGGTCTCATGATTTTCATGAACAATAGTTTGCAGTTCTTTTATGGCTAATTCGTGATACTGTAAATTTTTTCATGCCGCGAAAAAATAGATTGAAAATGCTCACAAATTTGTTTTTTAACGTCATTACAGACTTTTTGACATTTCCATTCAATGTTATGTAACTCAGTAGTTAAATCTTCACGTGTTTGTTCAAGAGTTTGTTCCAGTGAGTCTAACTTTTGAAGCTGTTGCTGTGTTTGTCTCTGATTTTGTTCCATCGTGTCTAACTTTTGAAGCTTTTGCTGTGTTTGTCTCTGGTTTTGTTACATTTGTTGCATTAATTGCAATAATAATGTATTAGTGTCTGGAATCTGTTTCTCTATGCTTTTTGGCAGTGCATTTTCACCGGCAACATTCATATTTTGACAAGCAGAAAATGTGTCTTGACTCATTTGAGAAAACGGTGAGGACACAAAACCTGAGTCTACAGTATTTTCGAGATCGTGTCGTGTCATTTCGGCTTCCTGAGGGGAGCTATTGCCGACCGATCGATCGATAATGCTTCCCTGTTCACTACTTGTTTCACTGTCTACACCATTATTTGCCGCCAGCTCCATTTCCCTATGCACTATTACCAAATTACTACTTTGAATGTCTGTTACTTCATTACACAGTGGTGCTGATAAGCTACGCTCGTCGTCACTATTATTTCTCAGTTTACTTTGGAGCCTAGTGTTACGTTTTTCACACGCCATTATTGTCACAATATTTCACACGATAACACAGAAAAGCACAATTTGAAGAGCAAAAACAAGGGAACACATTAACATAGCACTGAAAATAATATCTAGTTAATTGCAGCTGCGAAATACTTGGCGCAAATCTACATGCATCCCACAACTGTTTTACTGTACAACAATGAAAGTCTGCAACTACAAAGGAGATTTTCTCTACAATTACGCGAAGCAATAAACAAAAGCTACACTAATTACACAAACTACAAGAAAAAATCAGAAGATTCCAGTGAGGTATCCTCGGCTAAGGGTCGACATATGAAACGTCCCCTTAGAAAAATTATACATGACTGTACTTAAACTGACACACAATGTTTTTAGCGCAGCGCAATCTGACTTTCAGAAATCCTTACAAAAGAATGGCCCTGACTAACATTAACCTATACCTTTCACAAATCACTTACCTCACAAAAATCTTCGTTACTCAAGCTACTGCAATACAGCGAGCGCCACTACTGCCAGCTAAATAAAAGATTCAAACTACTAAAGGCACTAACTACTGATAGGCATAGGTAGCAAATGAAAGAATTTAATTGAGAACAAACAATGTATTTACCTTAATAGTCATAATATATATAGCATTTCATGACATCCAGTCTTACAAATTTCAAACCTCCGTGATCTCTCTCCCCACATCCACCACTGCTGGCGGCTCACCTCCAACTGCGCAACGCTACGCGCTGTTCACAGCCAACTGACCAACACTACAATGGCGAATATTACAACAATGCAAACCAGCCACAGACTGCACACAGCACATCCAGTGAGTTTCATACAGAGCGCTGCGTGGCGTTACCAATATAAAAACCTAAACAGTCTACTTACAGTATCAGCATGATGGTGCACCTGCACATTCCGCAATTATCACTAGGCTGACCCTTGACAAGATGTTCTACGGGCGTTTCATAGGACGTGGAGGATGCATAAATTGGCCAGCCCGTTCTCCTGATCTTACACCTCTGGACTTTTTTCTGAGGGGTACGTTGAAGGATAATGTGTACCGTGATGTGCCTATAACCCTAGAGGATATGAAACAACGTATTGTGGCAGCCTGCGGCGACATTACACGAGATGTACTGCGGCGTGTACGACATTCATTACGCCAGAGATTGCAATTGTGTGCACCAAATGATAGCCACCACATTAAACATCTATTGGCCTGACATGTCGGGACACACTCTATTCCACTCCGTAATTGAAAACGGAAACCACGTGTGTACGTGTACCTCACCCCTCATGGTAATGTACATGCGCGTCAGTGAAAAAGACCAATAAAAAGGTGTTAGCATGTGGGCGTAATGTGAAGTTCCAGTCTCTTCTGTACCTAAGGTCCATCGCCGTTCCCTTTGGATCCCTACGTAATTCGGTGCTCTCCGATACACACGATCGAACAGCGGAGGAGTGGTACTCAAGCGTTAAGTTTAGGTTACAATATCTCCGGATGTAATTAACATTTTACTATGCAACAAACGGCACTGATTACGTGTTCGTTTATATGTTCAGATGTGCTAACAAAACTAACGGGGTTCCATTTAAAAAAAACGTAGGTTTGTGTTAAAAAACATACTTCCGTGCATTTTTGTATGGTTTGTATTAACCAATTACACTAGCCCCTCTCCTCACGTTCGGTCTGTGGAATCGATTCGTCAGTATTTGATGTGGTTTACGAAATATGTCCAGCGGTAATGTTAGGTGACTTACCCTGTATAGCAGCAACATACTACTTCTGTATATATGTCTCATGGCAGGAAAACCTGGCATGTCAGAGGTAATACGCTGCTGACAACCACTCTTTGGGTTCCTCACTGAGATTCTTTAAACGTGTGAAGTTATTATTTTTAATGAGCATTTGTTTCCATAGTCAGCCAACTTAAAGGAATTGGATCCTTGGTACGTAGCCGATTGACTAGCCTGACAATAAGTTTATTTGCGTTATGCACTGGCAACTATGGTTGGTATCAGCTCCACGTTTCAAAGGCTTTTGCTACTTTTATGGACAATCGTTAATAACAAACACAGATTTGCAGATGGCAGACACTCTAATCATGTTTCCTCAGAGACATCGGAACACTCTATCATTTAGTTTATAATATCATGTGTGGGATCACAGTTATAGAAATGACGTTGCAGAAACATTAGAGGTTGTTTTTTCAAAATGATGCTCTTAGTCTGTAATGAACGATTATTCGTAGCAATAATTTTAAATACTAAAGTGAGGTACTTCTCCAGCTTTTTTCCTTACACTCATTTTTGGAATCCTATGGAGGAAACAAATAGATGAAAACAGTGTAAATATCGATGGCTGTGGGTGGACATACTCTAATTTTCCATCGTTTTTATTTGTGAGTATACTGGGGAAATCTTACAGTGGAGCAACACCAATAATGGCGTGCTGGAGCAATTGGTCTAGCAACGGTAAGGCAGAATGTCGTAGGCACGTATTTCTTACAGCGTTATGTTTACAAGCGTCTATGGATTACTGGGTAAAAAATAGGATATAATTATGCAATAAGATGTTGGTGTTGTTCGTACATTTTTTATGTCGTCGTTTGCTTTGCACATTGATGCCACCCTTTTGTAACGTGCAGTTATTCAAACCAACAGTTCTAAGTACTGAATTGTTGTCTATGTCCAGCCTGTTTTTCCTTATATGCATCTTCGGAATCGTATGGAGAAAAAACAGGATAAAACAATTAGATTTGATGCTTAACAAGAATGTATTTGTTGTTAAACAATGCATTACAGAAGTGTCTCCCGCTTACGTATGCGTTTTGCAATATTGGCCAGTGATTCTGTTTTGTAGTGCTCACAGACAATGCCACTACAACATTAAATTACAGTATTTCTGACGATGGGACAATGTGCCTCTTTTGACACTTACTATGGCGTCTCACACACACGAACACTAATTATGTAGAGATGACGTAGATTAGGATCCGTCAGAGTATTTCAGATCACAGTAATCTCTCATCAGCCATCCAAGACACAATAAATATTAATGGAGGGATGTGATCATTCATCAGTGTGCTTGCAGTAGGCCATCCGCTTCCACCAATGATAAGAAATAAAGCAAACAAACAAAGCTGTACTTGTCCTTAAGTTGTTTTTTCTGGTATGCCTGTTTCTGATACAGTATGTTTCACGTTCGTGGAATGTGGCAGTTTTGTTTCTAGAACCGCATTTCGCTATTCGTGTCCATGTCTGAAGGAAGCAGCCGGGTGTTTCCTCCATGGAAAACTTATCCAAGTGAGGGACAGTGGGATTGGTGGTGGCGGTACGAAACAACTCCGAAGAATACAGGGGACACGTTATCTCGTAGCACTAGTTTGTTTGTTTGGCGGATTGTACATAGAGAGGGTATATGTGGAGTGCTTGCAGAAGAATACTTAATATAGTGCTGCTAACTTTTTTTATTAATACACAAAACTTGATTGTTTCCATTATGGACCTGTTAAATATAGTAATATTGGCTACCATTTTTAAGTAGGCTACCACCCAGTCGCGTTAAAATTGCTTAGATGAGTGGATGGACTAACATTTTCTGCCGTTTTGTAGAATTTCAAATTTGAAACAAAATAGTGTCATGCTTTGTTATTTATTTCTTGGAGCCTTCCACTTTGCTGGACATATGTTATATGAATTTTCCACCAGTTTCGAGAAAATGCCATGTAGAAACAGTAAATTAGCCACACACTGCAGTGTCAAACTATCTTACATCAAAAATTATGTTTACATTTATCGTCATTTACTAGTTTAGACGCGGTAACGGGTTCGACCGTTAGACAGACCAAAAGTTAATTAATGTCTGGACTGTTGTTGTTGTTGTGGTCTTCAGTCCTGAGACTGGTTTGATGCAGCTCTCCATGCTACTCTATCCTGCGCAAGCTTCTTCATCTCCCAGTACCTACTGCAACCTACATCCTTCTGAATCTGCTTAGTGTATTCATCTCTTGGTCTCCCCCTACGACTTTTACCCTCCACGCTGCCCTCCAATACTAAATTGGTGATCCCTTGATGCCTCAGAACATGTCCTACCAACCGATCCCTTCTTCTGGTCAGGTTGTGCCACAACCTGTTCTCCCCAATCCTATTCAGTACCTCCTCATTAGTTATGTGATCTACCCATCTAATCTTCAGCATTCTTCTGTAGCACTACATTTCGAAAGCTTCTATTCTCTTCTTGTCCAAACTATTTACCGTCCATGTTTCACTTCCATACATGGCTACACTCCATACAAATACTTTCAGAAATGACTTCCGGACACTTAAATCTATACTCGATGTTAACAAATTTCTCTTCTTCAGAAACGCTTTCCTTGCCATTGCCAGTCTACATTTTATATCGTCTCTACTTCGACCATCATCAGTTATTTTGCTCCCCAAATAGCAAAACTCCTTTACTACTTTAAGTGTCTCATTTCCTAATCTAATACCCTCAACATCACCCGACTTAATTCGACTACATTCCATTATCGTCGTTTTGCTTTTGTTGATGTTCATCTTATATCCTCCCTTCATCCATTCCGTTCAACTGCTCTTCCAAGTCCTTTGCTGTCTCTGACAGAATTACAATGTCATCGGCGAACCTCAAAGTTTTTATTTCTTCTCCATGGATTTTAATACCTACTCCGAATTTTTCTTTTGTTTCCTTTACTGCTTGCTCAATATACAGATTGAATAACATTGGGGAGAGGCTACAACCCTGTCTTACTTCCTTCCCAACCACTGCTTCCCTTTCATGTCCCTCGACTCTTATAACTGCCATATGGTTTCTGTACAAATTGTAAATAGCCCTTCGCTCCCTGTATTTTACCCCTGCCACCTTCAGAATTTGAAAGAGAGAATTCCAGTCAACATTGTCAAAAGCTTTCTCTAAGTCTACAAATGCTAGAAACGTAGGTTTGCCTTTCCTTAATCTTTCTTCTAAGATAAGTCGTAAGGTCAGTATTGCCTCACGTGTTCCAATATTTCTATGGAATCCAAACTGATCTTCCCCGAGGTCGGCTTCTAATGTCTGGACTTTGATCATATATACACTGACGGAAAGAAGATCGCAACACCAAAAAAATAGTTAATGTACAGTAATGAAATTTCGGGAACACATTTGTCCAAGAAACATATTTAAGTGATTAACATTGTAAGATCGCAGGTTATTGTAAGCGTGAGATAACCTAGTGTAAATGTTAAATTCTGGTACATTAATAACCAGCGTAAACCGCCAGAACGTTGAATGCAAGCATGCAAACGTGCATGGTTTGTGCCGTACAGGTGCTGCGTGTCGGTTTGTGGGCTGGAATTCCATGCCTGTTGCATTCTGTCGATCAGTAC
This sequence comes from Schistocerca nitens, assembly GCF_023898315.1. Taxonomy (NCBI): domain Eukaryota; kingdom Metazoa; phylum Arthropoda; class Insecta; order Orthoptera; family Acrididae; genus Schistocerca; species Schistocerca nitens. Next base: position 1,186,095,097 of record NC_064614.1, on the reverse strand, counting down.
CGGGACGGTTAATGCTGTGGATTACGCTGGAGTTAGCTTCCTGTGATGTTCCATATGTGCTCGGCTGGAGACAGCTCTGGTGATCGAGCAGGCCAAGGCAATATGTCGACACGGGGTAGGGTATGTCGGGTTACAACGGGGGTATGTGGGCGAGCGTTATATTGTAGGAAAACACCTTCTGGAATGCTGTCCGTGAACGGTAGCACAACAGGTCGAATCCCAAGAGTGACGCACAAATTTGCAATCAGGATGCGCGGAGTAACCACGAAAGTGCTCCCGCTTTCATGCGAAATCGCACCTCAGGCCATAACTCCAGGTGTAATTAAAGCTGTGAGGACGGGGCGTGAGTCGTGCTTGGGTAGCTCAGTCGGTAGAGCAATTGCTCGCGAAAGGCAAAAGTCACGAGTTCGAGTCTCGGTCCGGCACACAGTTTTAATCTGCCAGGAAGTTTCTGTGGTGTCACTGCCAGACACCACACTTGCTAAGTCGTAGCCATTAACTTAGCTGAAGGCTATTCTAACTGTCTCTCGACAAATGAGAGCAAAGGCTTCGTCCGTGTAGTCGCTAGCAACGTCGTCCGTACAACTGGGGCGAGTTCTCGTACGTCTCTCGAGACCTGCCGTGTGGTGGCGCTCGGTCTGCGATCACACAGTGGTGACATGCGGGTCCGACATGTACTAATGGACCGCGGCCGATTTAAGCTACCACCTAGCAAGTGTGGTGTCTGGCAGTGACACCACATTCCTCCCCCGCAAATCGGCGAACGGTCGTGTTATAAGACAATCCGCCCCGCCGCGGAAATTCTTTGCATGGCCGACAGCCACTTCCCCTTGGCAACGCTTGCACATCGATTTTGCTGGTCCATTCTGGAATGCTCGATGGTTGGTTGTGGTGGATTCCTTCAGTTGTCCGGATGTCTTCCACGACGTCATCTGCCACCATCCAAGCGTTGTCCGCTATTTTTTGCATTGAAGGTCTTCCGCAGACTATTGTTTCCGACAATGGCCCACAATTCATGTCCGCAGAATTTCAGTCATTCTGCAAGGCAAATGGTATTCAACATCTGACATCCGCGCCGTTTTCGCCTCAGTCAAACGGTGCCGCTGAACGGTTGGTCCGGACTTTCAAGTCACAGATGTTGAAGTTGAAAGAGTCGCATTCTAGGGAGGACGCATTGTTGCTCTTTTTGTCTTCGTATCGCTCTCAGCCCCGCGATGGTCGCTCGCCGGCTGAGTTGCTACATGGTCGTCCTCATCGAACCTTGATGTCTTTGCTGCATCCGTCGCATCAGGTTCCAGTGCAGTGGCGGACTCCTGCTTTTGCTCCTGGCGACGATCTCTTTTATCGCAACTATCGAGGTTCACGGCGTTGGCTTGCAGGGCGCATTCTTCGCTGCCTCGGCCGCGCGATGTATTTGGTTTTGGAGGCCTCTGGTGAGGTGCGTCGGCATCTCAATCAGCTGCGCCTCTGTCGTCGCCTGGGTTCTGCCGCTCCCCGTCTGCTTTCAGCGACGGTGCCGTCCGGTCAGCGCCCTGGGGACCCATCTACTGGCTCGCCTCATCCCCAGGTGTTACCGACGCTGCCTTCCATTTTGCCTCATGGCGACGCGCCGCCGCCGCCGCCTGTTCTCCCGCCGGCGCCGCCTGCAGTGGACGCTTCGCTGCAGCCGCCAAGCGTCTCCCTGGGTCACGCGTCGCCGATCGCTTCCCGTGACCAGCTGTCCTCCGCCATGGAACTCTTGCCCGCTCCGGACCACATGGCGTCTTCGCCCGTCGCGTGCCCCGACCACATGGAGGTCGACCCTTCGGCCCCTCCTGTCTCTCTACGGGCGCATACCCCACATGTTGGCGTGCACCCTGGACTAGGTTTTCAGGCGTTTCCTAGCTCCCCTCGGACCGAATGGCCGGGTGCGGGTGGCACAGCCTCGCCTGTTGTTAGGCTCCCCACCTCATCGCATACGTCAACATGGGGTCCTCCCCACGGCGGGCGGAAGCCTTATAACACGACCGTTCGCCGATTTGCGGGGGAGGAATGTGGTGTCACTGCCAGACACCACACTTGCTAGGTGGTAGCTTAAATCGGCCGCAGTCCATTAGTACATGTCGGACCCACGTGTCGCCACTGTGTGATCGCAGACCGAGCGCCACCACACGGCAGGTCTCGAGAGACGTACGAGAACTCCCCCAGTTGTACGGACGACGTTGCTAGCGACTACACGGACGAAGCCTTTGCTCTCATTTGTCGAGAGACAGTTAGAATAGCTTTCAGCTAAGTTAATGGCTACGACTTAGCAAGGCGCCAATTGTCACAGTGCATGTATCTTACGAGTCTCATTTGTATAGTCAAGAGAGATGTATCACAAGGATTGATTAAAAGTTAAGTATATTCCAAAGGTACGTATTTTCTTTATAGTATTCAATACGTATCCTGTTCCAGACTTGACGCCAAATGGTTCAAATGGCTCTGAGCACTATGGGACTCAACTGCTGAGGTCATTAGTCCCCTAGAACTTAGAACTAGTTAAACCTAACTAACCTAAGGACATCACAAACAACCATGCCCGAGGCAGGATTCGAACCTGCGACCGTAGCGGTCTTGCGGTTCCAGACTGCAGCGCCTTTAACCGCACGGCCACTTCGGCCGGCTCTTGACGCCAGTCGGCGTGTGTGTATGCGTGCCTTTCGGCTTCCTCCTCAGTGTGGCGTGACTAGCTTGTTACGCCACAACAGTTTCACGTCCTGTGTGTCTAGCACACAGACAGGTTCTACATCTATATCTACATTAATACTGCGCAAGCCACCGGATGTGAGTGCGAAGGGCACTTCTGGTAGCACTAATTAAAACCCACCTCCCCTATTCCACTCGCGAATGGCAGTGGTAAGCCTCTGTAGTAGCTCTAATTTCTTGAATTTTTTCATAGTGCTCGTTTCGAAAGATTCTCTCGAAAGCCGCGCGGGATTAGCCGAGCGATCTAAGGCACAGCAGTCATGGGCTGTGCGGCTGGTCCCGGCGGAGGTTCGAGTCCTCCCTTGGGCATGGGTGTGTGTGTGTTTGTCCTTAGGATAATTTACGTGAAGTAGTGTGTAAGCTTAGGGACTAATGACCTTATCAGTTAAGTCCCATAAGATTTCACACACATTCTCTCGAAATTTGAATAGTAAATCTCTCCGCGATGCGCAAAGTCTCTCTTGTAACATCTGCTTGCTGAGAATCTCCGTGATGTTCTCGTGGTGACTAAATGATCCCATGACAAAACAGACTGCTTTCATTGGATCGCAGGAAACTGCTTCAAACCTTCCCTGTTGAAACATTTATGTCTAGAAAAACAGTATGATATTACTGTTGTCCCTGGCAAAATATACTTCATAACTTTCAGGAACTTTCGAACACTTGGGCACAATGCGAAAAAAATCACGTTTGGATGTACCTCATTGGATACCCCCAAACACGAGTCTTCCAGTTTTTTTGTCCCCTTCCTCAAACTACTTTTCTCCAATTGAGATTCATCGATCTCAACAATCTGCCCTTCCTCAACAAATTCCTCGTCCTGTCTCACGAACACTTCACACAAACTGCTCTACAATCTTGTCTCCGATCGATACAATAATTTCTCGGCATACAAATTTCGATTCACACCGAGATTCACACATTAATAAATGTAGAACGGCCATAATTTCCAACTTGTTTCCAGAAAATCTGGAGTTCTTCAAACGCAACACTTCTACACGTAATGGCTTTTGCTACACTTCCAGATGACTCCATCCACAGAAACATTTGACTCTTTCAGCACCATTTCTCCACCTCTATTTGATACACTTTCATTCCGCAATTAATTCACAAGATATGCACCACTGGATGACATGAAATCACTTTCATCATTCCTCTTCATCGCACTGCTATAACCACAAAAAAACCTCACGGAACTCTCTCTCTCTCTCTCTCTCACACACACACACACACACACACACACACACACACACACTGAACACCATCGAACAACACTGTGATTCCAAACTTAGCTCTGAAAGTAGAGTGCTTCTTATCTTGCCTCTCACTGCTAACGCGAAACTGCCACCCAATTGTCCACACAAAACGGACATGTTGCCAACCTATGAGCAGCACGGATACACCGCCGTGACTGGTGCTGGCCTTGATCTTGTCTTTAGTCTTCAGTTAGCCGCAGATGGGCAGATAGTCCTGTTACGACAATGATGAGCGTAAAACACGTTGAGGAAATTATAAATGGGATGGAAAACTTCAAAATTCTTAAGTGTCCGTATTGATGAGAATTTAATGTGAAAAGACCACATTTTGGGACTCCTAGGACAACATAGTTCAGAGACATTTGCACTCACTTAGAATCACTGTTAATCTCGGAGAAAGACGACTCAGGATGTTGCATATTTTGCATATTTTCACTGAGCAATTTCGTACGACATAATGTCCTGTTGGAGCCCATCTTTAAGAAAGAAGCGCTTCATCACTCAAAATATGCTGTAAGAATAAGTTATGATGCTCATTCACTACCATATAGTAGACACGTTCTGATTCACAGTATATTTAATCCCTCAGGGAGGGTTGTAAATGATCCACTGCAGTTCGATAGGAACAATAATGTTCAGAATTACCGCACCAGAAGGCAAAATGACAATTTATCTAACACAAAACAGGGCGCACAATGCTGCAACCAAAGATTTTGATCACTTAGCCAGTGATATAATACGTCTGACATGCAGTAAGGCAAAATTTGGAAACAAATTGAGAAAACTCTCCTTGAAAAGGCCCCCAATAGAAGAATTTCTACACTCCTGGAAATGGAAAAAAGAACACATTGACACCGGTGTGTCAGACCCACCATACTTGCTCCGGACACTGCGAGAGGGCTGTACAAGCAATGATCACACGCACGGCACAGCGGACACACCAGGAACCGCGGTGTTTGCCGTCGAATGGCGCTAGCTGCGCAGCATTTGTGCACCGCCGCCGTCAGTGTCAGCCAGTTTGCCGTGGCATACGGAGCTCCATCGCAGTCTTTAACACTGGTAGCATGCCGCGACAGCGTGGACGTGAACCGTATGTGCAGTTGACGGACTTTGAGCGAGGGCGTATAGTGGGCATGCGGGAGGCCGGGTGAACGTACCGCCGAATTGCTCAACACGTGGGGCGTGAGGTCTCTACAGTACATCGATGTTGTCGCCAGTGGTCGGCGGAAGGTGCACGTGCCCGTCGACCTGGGACCGGACCGCAGCGACGCACGGATGCACGCCAAGACCGTAGGATTCTACGCAGTGCCGTAGGGGACCGCACCGCCACTTCCCAGCAAATTAGGGACACTGTTGCTCCTGGGGTATCGGCGAGGACCATTCGCAACCGTCTCCATGAAGCTGGGCTACGGTCCCGCACACCATTAGACCGTCTTCCGCTCACGCCCCAACATCGTGCAGCCCGCCTCCAGTGGTGTCGCGACAGGCGTGAATGGAGGGACGAATGGAGACGTGTCGTCTTCAGCGATGAGAGTCGCTTCTGCCTTGGTGCCAATGATGGTCGTATGCGTGTTTGGCGCCGTGCAGGTGAGCGCCACAATCAGGACTGCATACGACCGAGGCACACAGGGCCAACACCCGGCATCATGGTGTGGGGAGCGATCTCCTACACTGGCCGTACACCACTGGTGATCGTCGAGGGGACACTGAATAGTGCACGGTACATCCAAACCGTCATCGAACCCATCGTTCTACCATTCCTAGACCGGCAAGGGAACTTGCTGTTCCAACAGGACAATGCACGTCCGCATGTATCCCGTGCCACCCAACGTGCTCTAGAAGGTGTAAGTCAACTACCCTGGCCAGCAAGATCTCCGGATCTGTCCGCCATTGAGCATGTTTGGGACTGGATGAAGCGTCGTCTCACGCGGTCTGCACGTCCAGCACGAACGCTGGTCCAACTGAGGCGCCAGGTGGAAATGGCATGGCAAGCCGTTCCACAGGACTACATCCAGCATCTCTACGATCGTCTCCATGGGAGAATAGCAGCCTGCATTGCTGCGAAAGGTGGATATACACTGTACTAGTGCCGACATTGTGCATGCTCTGTTGCCTGTGTCTATGTGCCTGTGGTTCTGTCGGTGTGATCATGTGATGTATCTGACCCCAGGAATGTGTCAATAAAGTTTCCCCTTCCTGGGACAATGAATTCACGGTGTTCTTATTTCAATTTCCAGGAGTGTATTACGATGACGTGTAAAAGGCGATGAATAGGAACTGCTAATAAACATCTGTTCGTCTTTGAGAAGGAGAAAACAGTACTTAAAACGTCAGTATGTAGCCATATTTGCAAATTAACTTGTGATATGAACGCAAAACGACTCATGATACATCCTTACAAGTTGCTGTGCAAATAATACAAGGAACATGAGACAGATTTTCGCCTCTCACCATCCAGTAGCTTGGCTTTAGTCAATTTTTCTCTAAATGAAAAGCGTCTGGCCCTCCTGATTTAGGTTTTCCGAGATTTCTCTAAATCGCTTTAGGCAAATGCCGGGATGGTTCCTTGAAAGGGCATGGCCGATTTCCTTCCCCATTCTTTCGTACCCCAAGCATGTGCTCTGTCTCTAATGACCTCAATGTTGACGAGATATTAAACACTAATCATCTACTCCTCTTCTAAATGCAAAGACTTTTGGTTAGACTTTACCATGAATTATCGACAGAAATTGAAACAAATCTTAATGCTACTGGTCAAAATTGTAACAATGCTCTTTCAACCTCAATTTAAGACTGCCTACCTAAACAGCAATATTTATGGTTTTTCTTTTATCATGATTGAAATTTGCAAGCAACATTAACTTACTGCAGAAATTTTACTACACTTTTGAAACGACTTTGTTGTCTTTGGGCACAAAACTCTACATCAAAAAGTTGGAACTTGGGACATAAGAAGTGTAGCACACAACCATTTGTGTTTGTATCTTGGAAACCACAGTCAAAAGTTGTTACTGAAGTACAAGTCAAATGTTCAGAATAAAATCAGGGAGAACTTTTCTTAACAGATGAGTAACCACTCAGTTCTTGATTCTGGACAGATTGTTCTTCGATTTATAAGCCTGGCCTCGAACATACTAAATCCATTTGATAATCATACTGCTGTATTATTCTCCATCATAGAAAGTTTGTAATAATATGATGAAAAGGATAGTTTCTACTCACTGTATAGCAGAGATGCTGATTTGCAGATAGTCACATTAAAAAGACTGTCACAAATAAAGCTTTCGCCCATTGAGAGCTTCGTCAACAATAGACGACAGACAGACACACACCACACACACACACACACACACACACACACACACACACACACACACAATTCACACACACACCTGTAGTCTCAGGCAACTGAAACCGCACTGCGAGCAGCAGCCCCAGTGCTTGATGGGAGTAGAGACTGGGTGGGCGTAAGGAGGAGGCTGAGGTGGGGAGAGGGAGGGATAGTATGGTTGGGGTGACAGACAGTGAAGTGCTGCAGTTTACATGGAGGAGAGGGAAGAGGTAGGGAGAGAGGGGGGTGAAGTTGTGGGAAAGGAGAGAAGTAAAAAGACTGGGTGTGATGGTGTGCTGATGGCTGTGTAGTGCTGAAATGGGAACAGTGAAGAGGGATGGATGGATGAGGACAGTGACTAACAAAGGTTGAGGCCAGGAGGATTATGGGAATGTAGGATGTATTGCTGCAAAAGTTCCCACCTGCACAGTTCAGAAAAACTGGTGTTGGTGGGAAGGATCCATATGGCACAGGCTGTGAAGCAGTCTGAAATGAAGGATATCATGTTTGGCAACTTGTTCATCAAAAGGATGGTCCACTTGTTTCTTGGCCACAGTTTGCTGGTGGCCATTCATGTGGACAGATAGCTTGTTCACTGTCATGCCCACATAGATTGCAGCACAGTGATGACAGTTTAGCTTGTAGATCACCTTACTGGTTTCACAGTAGCCCTGCCTTTGATGGGATAGGTGATGATAGTGACTGGACTGGAATAGGTAGTGGTAGGGGGATGTATAGGACAGGTCTTGCATCTAGGTGAATTACAGGGGTACAAGCCATGAGGTAAGGGGTTGGGAGCAGGGGTTGTGTAAGGATCGACGAAAATATCGTGTAAATTTGGTGGACGGTGGAATACCACTTTGGAAGGGGTGGGAAGGATAGTGGGCAAATCATTTCTCATTTTGGACATGACGAGAAGTAGTCAGAACCCTGGTGGAGAATGTATTTCAGTTGCTCCAGTCCTTGGTGGTATTCCGCTGTCGACTGAACTGTGTGTGTTTACTGTTGACGAAGGCCTCAATAGCCGAAAGTTTTACCTGTGGCCATATAGCATCTCCGCTATATGGTGAGTAGCAACTTTCCTTTTCATAATATTGTTACCTTCGACCATGGATTTTCCGAAGTATGTAATAAATAGCAGCAAAATATGTAAAGACTGTCAATGTTGTTCGACATAAATTAGGAGACGCTGAAAAAACTTTTCTCTCAATCTAATGAAAAGTGGCCAACGAAGATTAAAAGATAAAATTGTAGAAAATGTCAGTGATGACAAAATTTCGTTATCTATGGGTTCAGTATGGCTTTAAATGACATAAGCTAAATGTTTCGAAAAAGACTCAACAGCAAGCTATGGTCTGGGGATAGTAAAAATACAAAAAGAAAACAAACAGTTGTACTAGCAGTCTACGCACCATTCCATTCATTTAGGAATAATTTTCTCACCTAATGCTACTAATACATGTATTAAGATTGCAAAAGAAGAGCACTAAGAATTATTGTGACTTCAAAAAATAAAATCTTTTAAACTAGGTATTAACTCATGAACTCTGGTAAACTGATGTAGAGCAAGGATATTCATAACTACGATATAAGAGGATACAAAATCTCCATCAAATTTTTCCTGATCATCTTCCCAGAAAACTGTAATCCACTGTAGTATCACATTATACAATAACATATCAGATGAAATTAAATTTTCTCCATAGCCAGTATTAAACAACAAAATAAAGATCTTCCTAATAAATCACTGTTCTTATTCTGTACAAGAATTTATAAATAAGCAAGTACATTTTTTCTTAAATTGTTGATCGAAACAACTAAACTGTTTAATAATGTTTACATAGTTCTGTCTCTTTTGTTTATACTGATGGTTATGTTATTTTTACCTATTAAATGGCATTTCTACAAACTATACTGTATGCTAGAACTGTATGAATCAAAGTAAAACATATGAGGCACTAAAGATATGGCATTGTTTGCATGAGGAGGATGGGGATGGCAGATCCTATCTAGCTCTATAATTTCGGAGAAATTTATTTCTTTGATCAGCACTACTACCTAAAATTGACAATTTAAATTTAATGCTATTCGTAGACAGCTCGTTCTGTAGAAAATAGTGTGCTTTTTAACTGGGGTCTCCATCTTTTAATGTTCCTACTGGTATCTACAGAAATACTTTAACGGTAACAATAACATTTTGAAATGTTTGTGTCTGGTACATATTCATTAGTAAGAGCAAATGATAACATTTACTTAATGCATAGATAAAAAGACACCAAAAATTCCTTTCTTTTTCAATGTATGCGTGAAATATTTTAAACATACAGTCCAATTCCATGCCAAAACAAAGGCAATAGACTTTGCAGGTCCTCGACTGGTCTCCTATCTAACACACGGACGTCACTGGCACTGAAGCAGAACCAGCTTTCATCAGAAAACACAGCAGTCCTCCACCTCACCCTCTAATAACCTCTCGCTTGACACCATAGACGTTGTAAATGGCGGTGGTTTGTGGTCACTGGAATTCACGCTGCAAGGCATCTGACTCGGAGCTGTCCTTGAAGTAACCAATTTGTAACAGTTTTTGTGTCACTGTTATACAAACTGCTGCTCAAATTGCTACAGCAGATACGATAGGCCGGCGATGCACAAGAGCCATATGGCAGACACTATGGTCTTCCCACTCAGTAGCGCCACGTGGCCACCGCAGCCAGGTCTTCTTGCGACCGAGCGTTCTCGTGGACGCCGCCGATAACAATCACATACAGAGGTTACATTCCTGCCCAGTCTTTCTGCAGTATCGCAGAAGTAACATCCAGCTTCTAGTAGCCCTATTATACGACCTCGTTCAAACTCACTGAGGTGCTGATAATGGCGTCTTTGTCGTCTTAAAGCCATTTTTGACTAACGCGAAGTCATCACGTCCATTCTCGAAGGTAGTTATGCTCACGACCGTCGCAGCGAGTATTCAAAGAAAACATCTTATGCGAATAGCGTGAAATTGAACAGGTGTAGAATCACCCCTACCAACTTTATGTTGCACAACTTCCTCCTAGTGTTGCGATTCTTTTCCCATCAGTCTTCATTATATGGTTGTGTATCACTAAAAGGGGATCAGGTTCTCACATAATGTTAATTACACAGGTACATAGCGTCAAGAAGGACGCTGCATCCGCCAGTAGACTTGCGGAGACTCTCATTTTGTTATCTGGCAAACGGGAGGTCTGCTGGTGGGCGAACGGTAGCACGTTGCCGTAGGGCAAGGCGAGGTCAGCTCGCATGTCAAGAGAGTTCACGTGGTGGGCATATGCTACAGTCGTACTGCCCTCGGAGTATGTCATGACGTCATTAATTTATACACACACTCTAGTCAAAGTACCTTACAGCATAAATTATGGTAATATTTGCCGCCCTTATTTAGGCACGGAGCTCTGTTGCCGATGATCTTATTACTGTAGGGTACAAACCTCGAATGCTGAAACTCACATAATCGGAATAACAATAAAATTAACGTACTTTACACCATTTGTCACATAAGCGATTGCCTATCCTACCAATTTCCCATTTTGTGGCCTATGCTACCAATCTGCCAAGTTTATGCCGTATCCTATCAATTTCCTCTGCCGAGAACAAAGTGGGTTTGGGGAGTGGGGTGGTGATAGGGGAAGGAAGGCTGGTGACGTTGAAGTCAACAATTACCTCAGCTGTAACCCGACAAAATGACGATGAACTTAATGTCTAAGTCATAATGAACGAATGGTGAGGATGCATTTTGTCCGTCAGACTGGCAGCAGCATTGAGTCTCGCCTCCATTACAGAGGATTCGGTTCCTGGTCTTCTGGTTCTGAGTGGTGCCTTCTCGCTTTATTTGAGGAAAGCGACTTTCGCTTAGGTAATAACTTTTGTCTTCTGTGCAGGTCACCATTAACCAGGTCACTACTAACTCACCTGGTCATTCATTATCTGTCGCTAAATATATTTTTTCATTTATCTTGCCTTTGCGTGCTTCCCATATGTGGAAGTCTTATCCATTTTTGCTTTCAGCAGTCCTCCAGCGAGAAGTGAGTCATGTGGACTAAATATCTCAGTCCATTAACCATTTGTGTGGACAGCATGCCTCATATTCTGCTTTGCTTCGTCTCTTATGTAATGTTTAAAACCTAAACATCCAAAAATTAAGAGACAATAACGAGAGGTCATGCTAAAAAGACTTTTTGCCTCACTAGAAATGAATGGAACTGACAAGCAACAAAAGATGCGTTATGAAGGTGACAGCGTTCTGATGCGTGTTTAATATTCTACTACCACATTTGGTTCAGTACTCAGATATGTAATAAAGGATCACGGTATGTATTGTTATGAGATTATCTGTTAACTACAATGCTTCCGGTTACCAGGAATATACGAGATTCCTTTGTTCCATAGAATACTACAAGTGGAAATTAAGTTGTAATCTGCCCGTAATGAAAAATGATGAAGCTCTGCTGACACTTTAATTCTGTGTGGTAAATAAACTAGATGCAGCATCGAAAAGTAATATTTTTTTTTCAATCAGCAAAGGGGATCACTAATGAGCACAAGAAAACCAGGGATGCATAGAGAAACAGGTTCTTTTGCCACTGATGCGGAACACTAATACTCGTTTGTAGCAAATTTTGTTGAAATAGAGACGGAGAAGTTCTAGTGTTACGAAACATAAGAACTCTCTCAAAATGTCGCGAAGGTGGCAGGAAATACGATACGCAAAAAAAGCTCAGAAAAATAATCCTTCATTAGGGAAGAAAATAACAGACGGATTGAGTTTCCAACTTTCCAGCAACAGCAATGAAATCTGCATAACTTGCGAGCTACTTCAGCGTAGAAGATTGTTTTTACATAGTTAAAAATGTAATGGTCTTGTGGAACAGCTGCAATAGGCTAATGGAAAGTAAGTAAATTTACTGATTTTTATCAAAGTGCATGAATGGAATGTCACTAAATTCTAATCACGGACTGAAGGTATATGTTCGAAAGAAAATATAAACAACAGAGGTCAGTTTTCTAGTATGGCCACACGATCACTTTCTCAGTTACAATGATCTCCAGATTTCATCTCACATAAGGAACAAAGTGTTTTCCTTTAATTTCAATACGGCTGTCGAGTGAATGTTTACCGTTCCTCGTGAGTACATTTTTTACGCTGTGTTTACATAGAGACCCATTTTATTCACTTCGCTGCGATATTGCAATGCAGCAAAACTGTAGCACAACTAGTCAAATTTTTATAGTGATGGACAATAATGAGAGTCTCTGCTCATAAGAGACTTTTCTTTTAATTTACGAAGATTCTCATATCATTTTAGTCTACAGCGATTGGTAGTGATTTTCTAAGCTTCCATCACTTCTGCTGTGCTCTTTTGTAGTTGTGGTGGTCTTCATTTTCAACACTACGATCTCTTTAACAATACAACCATTTTCATCCAGGTAATTTGTGTTTCCTTCTACCGTAATCATTTCCTCTTTTGATCTTGGCACCGACAATGTTTCAGCGTATTGTACATTAAAGAAGAGCCAGCACCCATTTTTAAGGAATGACCATTCGTGTAACTGCCAAATGTATCGTTTCCGTGACTCAAGCAGCAGTAGAAGCACCTTGTGATAATACAAGCCTAATATGTTGGCCTATTAATTAATTACATTTACACCAATATTATTGCTGTGTTATTATGTAATTGGGTATACCCTTAACTTTGAAAATAATGCTTACTGCTATCAAGACGAGTTGTATCTTCAGTAGTAATACTTGGGGAGGCAGGGGGGGGGGGGGGGGTTCCGAGTAAATTTTCAAATCTAAGTGCTCACATCGACAATAATTTCAACAGGAAATCGAGTTCAGATCCTGATAAATGCTAATATAAACAAACTTTACTTGGCATATTACTGCTCATTGAAGTGACACAGTGTCGAAATGTTAGTTCCATTTGCATTTTTCAATAAGTAATTTCTTGAGAAATAAAACTATAAGACAGCCGAAACCATTGCACCAAATATTCATTGCACGAAAACTCTGCGTCTCTGCGTACGTATTATGTGTGGCGTACGTATTCGATCGGCCTGTAGACCGTTATTTAGGCTATTAGGCATACAGCAACAGCTTCAGTGAAGTGCGAGTCACCAATTAAATTTATTGCTAGCAACTGTTTGGAAATTGACAACGTTCTTGTTCATAGGCCCACCGTTGGAAATGAAATTGACTTCTTCAGTTCAGAAACGTACGTGAGTTTTAAACTGCTATTAAACAGTAAGAGAAAGTTCAAAGACAAAATAATTTATTTCGTAGAGCAAGTTTTGAGTATATAATTTTTTTGCCTGTGTACACAGATGATTATGCATTTTTCAATTAATTTTCGTTTTTGTATATATATATATATATATATATATATATATATATATATATATATATATATATATATATATATATATATATCAACAGTTTCAGTGAAGTTCGACTCACATATTAAACTTACTGCTAGCAACTATATATATATTGACAATCATTTGTGGGTATCGTCCAGTCACAATTGCTTCCAAGGCACTTTATTTATTGTTCTTTAGGTCGGTTTTATTGAAAGCACTGGCAATTTGTGTGTGACAATCACTTGTGATAATTGTTACATTGCCAACTGTAATGCTTGTTAATGAAATTCTTTTAAGCTTGACAGAGTGCTCGCAGTGTTAACCAGCTTTAAAAGCATAAAAGTTTTTTCTGTCCCTCCACTTGATCCCAAACGCATCACTTCCGCAGACTCTGCTCTACCGATTGCTATTTCCAAGTTAACTTATATTCATTGCAGCATTACACTGGCCTGCAATATTCAATGATAGTGGCTGAAGTTTCCTGCCGTTTTTAATAATCATTAAGAGTCTCAATTCTGCCGACTGTATTTAACACAGTTTCTATTCCAACGGCACCCAGTCTTCACTGTCATAAAGTAATCTGGGTGAAGCCATTACTTTATAAAAATTAATTTTCGTTTCTTTCCAAATGTTATTTTTAAATGTTCCCTGAATTGTCCTTATACAATTTTATATTTGTTACCTTTTTGCTCATAGTCCTTGTCATTATAAAAGCTTAGATACTTGCTCTACAATGTTGTTTTCTTGCACAGTGTTTGAGCTGACTAAATCCTTTCCTCTAATATTCGTGTTACAAACTGAGATTTTTTAGTTATATGACTTATGTAGATGATTTAAAAGTGATGTAGATATCGTCTGCAAATAGAAAAGTGAGTACACATTGTTTGATAATTTAATTCCTGGATGTACTAACAATTTTTAATTATTTAAAAGGTCGTCAGTCTATGTATTAAAAGAGTGACAGATAAGCTACACCCTGGTCTAAGTCCTGTACTTGAGATGTGAAACTGTAGCTGCAAGCTCTGTATAGTTAATTAATTCACTTTTGAAGGTGGTATAAGAACTTTCTTGTAATACTTATGCCATATAAATGACAACTTTTTTTAACTTCTTATTCGTACAGCGATTATATTTTTGTACGATCTAATCTGACTGCTAAAGAAAATGTTTGGGAGAGAATTTGTGATATGTAGTACTTTTTCTTGAACACTGAAGTCCTCTTGTTAAAAAGTATGTTTTTATCAGTCTTCTGCGCTTGAAGAGATTGTTTCTGGTACACTTGAAGCGGTAGTTTCTGTAGCACACCAATCATGTGTTCAGTTCTACCTGCAACATAGCGGGAAATCGTTGGTGTGTGCAGATCTCCTTTTATGGTGAAGTTTTGTGGCAAGATGATTAAATAAAAGAATAAGCCGAAATTTAGTCATTTTTAGGTGCAAATTATTGCTGTTCTCTTTGCTTTATCGGTACTAACTGTTAATATTTAAAAATACTAGTGACTGCACAACCTCGTTTAGTCATGTTAGACAACCCTTCTGTACTTGTTTCATTATTATAACAGCCATACTTGTCTTTTTGTTCCCTCGAAATTTTCTCAGTGCTTTATAAGCCCCTTCACGTCATCCATCATCGCTCCCTTCACTGCTACCGTCCGACTCTCACTGACTTAGCGTCCCTTCCACAAGGTGCATCTACCTGCGTCGCACATTGTAATCACATACACATCAGACAGGGGTTGATAGTAACGAAACATACGTCCTTCACGTAGCCGCACAGAAGCGCAATGCAAACTAGTCAATTCCTTTTCTTTACGGTCTGACTCCAGCAGTAATTGATCAGGAAACTACACCGATGAACGCCACTGGGAACGGTGGTTGAAAGTTTGCTACAACACCTACATCAAAGGGGAATCTATATTATTATTTATAGTAGGCTACATATGAAGAATTTTAATCAGCTCTGAATTAAAAACATGTGAGGGACACGTGAGGTCAGCGAGGATATCGTCTGCAAATAGAAAAGTGAGTACATATTGTTTGATAATTTAATTCCTGGATGTACTAACAATTTTTAATTATTTTAAAGGTCGTCAGTCTATGTATTAAAGTGAACGTCAAAATGGTACTTACGTTAAGGATATACTTAAGAGTTTCAGACTCTTCCCTGTCTAGTCCCAATACTCTCTGACAGCTACGTGAAGGTCGTACAATTCGTTACTATCAACTCTTGTTTGATGTTTATGTGATTACAGAACTACTCAGAATTTCCAAACTCCATCGATGGAGCGACGAGTTTTAATGTTGCAGTCTTTCTTCCTCGCGACGTCAAACCCTAATTTTCCTTTATTTTCTTTCCTCTACGATCTTACTACGTACAAAAGGACTTCCTCTATGGTTGTGCCAATTACTCAGAAACACTCATTTTTTATGATAGTTTGGCTGTCACTTTGTTCTGATGAACCTTTCTGACACTCACATGAGTCTTGCACGACTCACGGTCAGCCCCAAAATTCATATGTGGTCGTTCCTGCGTCACAACTTGTACACACATTATGTAATTCCTGTACAAGTCGCTGCCTGGTATCGGGGAATAAACGCGATACTGCAATATCTCTGTTGTTAAGGAGAACGATGCATATCCGAAGGAACATTGCATCATTCCTCTTGATGACACAGGCACTGTCCTGTTGTAACTGTTAATGAAGAGACAGAAATTTAAATCCCTCGTCTAGTGAATTACGGATGATGTGTAAAGTAATTCAGTTACTCTGATGGTGTTGCGTAACTGAAGAAACCGCTGATCGTAGTGAAAATAAGTAGGACAGTAGACAGCAGTTAAATGAATTGTGTATTATAAAACTCTTACGATAATTTGGCATGGTCTTAACGCTGTTTTACAGAGAAACGTTTCAACCAGTTTTACGAGTGGCCTTCATCAGGACGGTGTTCTCTTCCAATTCTGTGGGGGTC
Organism: Schistocerca nitens; assembly: GCF_023898315.1. Lineage (NCBI taxonomy): Eukaryota > Metazoa > Arthropoda > Insecta > Orthoptera > Acrididae > Schistocerca > Schistocerca nitens. The sequence goes on along the minus strand of NC_064614.1, from coordinate 1,186,078,418 downwards.
ATATCTTTACTTCCAGTACTTTTGTAATTGTTAAAAATTATTAACTATGTAAATATATTTTCTGTATCAGTCCGCGATCACTGTGAATAATTTTGTGAATAAAACCACCTTGGTCGCTTAGAATATTTCCTTATTATGAGGCTTTGGCTGTTGTCATCATTAGATGTCTACAAGTAAAATTAAATGAACAAAAAGAGCGAAAGTAGATTATAGTATAACATCTATCTACTTACGTTTAAAATTTAAAAAAATGTATAAATAAAAATTCATTTTTCACAAACTTAGTATTTGCAAAGTAATGTTCACTGTCCTACTTAAAAACCCTTATCTGTTTGGTGCATCAGCTAACAGCTTGGTCACACATTTCACAAAATTGCAAGTTTTAGCTGCTAGGCGAGGATAGTCTAGGAAACTTACCTTCAAATTTCATGTACATTATTTTTAATTCTCCTTTTCCTTCATCACATATGACTACGATCTCTAAATCGCAGACATTCAAATAATAAAAATAAAAATAAAATAATTTAAGCGAGTATAGTTGCATACTTATAAAATAAGACGATTTAGCTGGTAGCGGTTAAGCCATAAGAAGTTCACGGAATATATCAAACATAAGCATCCATACAGCTGCTGCATAAAGTTTTATATTAATAACATGTTCCATCAACATGGTATTGGAATTATAAAAGTATTACTTACGGTTAAAACTACATGTGGCAGATAAATAAAAAACAGAAGCCACCAAACCAAAATTTAGCCAAACAATAGTCTAAACTATAAGACTTTTAAATAGGTTAAAAAGATTCAAACAATTTCACTATTAATATACATGTCTTCAACAGTAGTTCTCTCTTGCGAAAGACCCAGTAAAGCAGTTCCTCAGGCAGCATTATGTTGTTGAAAAACCAGTAACTTGCTTCATAAGTCGGCTAAACCTTGTTAAAGAACAAGTAACTTGGTTCCTGAGGCCCCTCTATCTTGTGAAATAATCAGAAACTTCCTTCCCGATACAGCTCCATCTTACAGCAGAACCAGTACCTTACTTCCAGAGGCAGCTACATGTTGTGGAAGCACCAGCAACTTGCTTCCTGAGGCAGCTCCAGCGTGCAGAAGAACCAACAACTTACTTCCTGAGGCAGCTCCATCTTCTGGAAGAACCAGAAACTTGCCTCGTGAGGCTGCTCCATCTAGTGGAAGAACCAGCAACTTACTTCCTGAGACGCCTCCATGTTGTGGAATAACCAATAACACTTCCTGAGGCAGCTCCATCATGTGAAAGAACCAGTTACTTACTTCCTGAGGCAGCTCCAGCTTGCAGAAGAACCAGTAACTTACTTCCTAAGGTAGATCCAGCTTGCAGAAGATCCAGTACCTTACTGCCCGAGGCAGCTCCATACTGTGTAAGAACCAATAACTTACTTCCTGAGGGAGTCCCATCCTTTGGAAGAACCAGGAATTTGCTTCCTGAGGCACCTCCAGCTTGCAGAAGAATCAGTGACTTACTTCCTAAGGTAGCTACAGCTTGAAGAAGATCCAGTAACTTACTGCCTGAGACAGCTCCAGGTTGTGGAAGAACAAGTAACCTACTTCCTGAGGCAACTCCATTTTGTGGAAGATCCAGTAACGTATTTCCTGAGGCAGCTCCAGATTGCAGTATAACCAGAAATGTACTTGCTGTGGCAGCTCCATCCTGTGGTAGAACCAGTAACTTACTCCCTGATTCACCTTCATGTTGTGGATGAACCAGTAACTTACTTCCTGAGACATCTCCATGTTGTGGAAGAACGAAGAACTTGCTTCCTGAGACACCTCGGTATTGTGGAAGAACCAATAACTTACTTCCTGAGACATCTCCATGTTGTGGAAGAACGAAGAACTGGCTTCCTGAGACACCTTGATATTGTGGAAGAACCAGTAACTTACTTCCTGAGGCAGCTCCATCTTGTGGAAAACCTGGAATTTCCTTCCTCAGGCAGCTAGAGATTGCAAAAGGACCAGTAACTTACTTCCTGAGTTATCTACAATTTGCAACTTACAGAAGATCCAGTAACTTAATGCCTGATGCAGCTCTGTCTTGTGGAAGAACCAAGAACTTACTTCCTCATTCACCTACATGTTGTGGAAGAACCAGTAACTTAATTCCTAATGTAGCTCCAGCTTGCAGAAGATCCAGTAACTTACTGCACGAGGCAGCACCATGTCGCGGAAGATAAAGTAATCTACATCCTTATGCAGCTCCATTTTAGGGAAGAAACAGTAACGAATTTCCTGAGGCAGCTCCAGATTGCAGTATAACCAGTGACTTACTTGCTGTGGCCTCTCCATCTTGAGGGAGATCCAGGAACTTACTTCCTAATTCACCTCCATCTTGTGGAAGAACCAGTAACTTACTTCCTGAGGCATCTCAATCTTGTGGTAGAATCTGTGACACCTCAATGTTGTGGAAAACCAGTATCTTACTTCCTGCAGCAGCTCCATCTTGTGTAAGATCCTGAGACACCTCCATGTTGTCGAAAACCAGTAACTTACTTCCTGAGGGAGCTTCATCTTGTGGACGAACCAGCAACTTGTTTCCTGAGGCAGCTCGAGTTTGCAGAAGAACCAATAACGTTTCCTGAGGTAGCTCCAGCTTTCAGAAGTTCCAGTAAGTAAATGCTCCATATTGTGGAATAACCAGTAACTTACGTCCTGAGGCGACTCCATCTTGTGGAAGAAACTGGAATTTTCTTCCTGAGGCAGCTCCATCTTGCAATAGAACCAGTAACTTACTTCCTGAGGTAGCTCCAGCTTGCAGAAGATCCAGTAACTTAATGCCTGCGTCAGCTCCATCTTGTGGAAGAACCAGGAACTTACTTTACGATTCACCTCCATGTCGTGGAGGAACCAGTAACTTACATCCTGAGGCAGCTCCATCTTGAGGAACAACCAGTAACTTACTTCCTTAAGCAGCTCCATTTTGTCTAAGAACCAGTAACATATTTCTTGAGACACCTCCAGCTAGCAGAACAACCAGTAACTAACTTCCTAAGATAGGTCCAGCATGCGGAAGATCCACTAACTTACCGCCTGAGGTAGCTCCAACTTGCAGAAATCCAGTAACTTAATTCCTGAGGGAGCACCATCTTGTTGAAGAACCACGAATTTGCTTCCTGAGGCACCAGCTTGCAGAAGAATCAGTGACTTACTTCCTAAGGTAGCTGCAGCTTGCAGAAGATACAGTAATTTACTGCTTGAGGCACCTCCATTTTGTGGAAGAACCAGTAACTTACTTCCTAAGGCAGCTCCATCTTTTGAAGAACCTGGAATTTGCTTCCTTGGGCAGCTCCAGCTTGCAATAGAAGCAGTATATTACTTCCTGAGGTAGCTCCAGCTTGCAGAAGATTCAACAACTTAATGCCTGAGGCAGCTCCGTCTTGTGGAAGAACCAAGAACTTACTTCATGATTCACGTCCATGTTGTGGAAGAACCAGTAATTTACTTCCTGAGGCAGCTCCATCATGTGGACGAACCAGAAACTTACTTCCTGAGGCAGCTCCATGTTGTGGAAGAACCAGTAACTTACCTCCTGAGGCAGCTCCATCTTGTGGAAGAACCAGCAACCGGCTTCTTGAGGGAGCTCTAGCTTGCAGAAGTACCAGTAACTTCCTTCCTGAGGAAGTTCGAGCTTGCAGAAGGTCCAGTAGCTCACTTTGTGTTGCAGCTCCATATTGTGGAAGAACCAGTAACTTACTTCCTGAGGCAACTCTACTTTGTGGAAAAACCCGTAATTTACTTTTTGAGGCAGCTCCAGGTTGCAGAAAAACCAGTAAATTATTTTCTGTGGCACCTCCATCTTGTGGAAGAAGCAAGAAATTACTTCCTGATTCACCTCCATGATGTGGAAGAACCACTAACTGACTTCTTGAGGCAGCTCCATCATGTGGAAGAACCAGCAACTAGCTTCCTGAGGCAGCTCCAGCTTGCAGAAGAACCAGTAACTTACTTATTGAGGTAGCTCCAGCTTGCAGAAGAACCAATAATATACTTCCTGAGGTAGCTCCAGCTTGCAGAAGATCCTGTACCTTACTGCCGTGGCACCTCCATACTATGCAAGGACCAATAACTTACTTCCTGATGGAGCTCCATCTTGTGGAAGAACGAGGAATTTGCATCCTGAGGCTGCTCCAGCTTGCAGAAGAACCAATAACTTACTTCCTGAGGTAGCTTCTGCTTCCAGAAGATCCAGTAACTTAATGCTCCATATGGTGAAGGAACCAGTAACTTACGTCCTGAGGCAGCTCCATCTTGTGGATGAACCTTGAATTTGCTTCCTGAGGCAGCTCCAGCTTGCAAAAGAACCAGTAACTTACTTCCTGAGGATGCTCCAGTTTGCAGAACATCCAGTAACTTAATGCCTGAGGCAGCTCCATCCTGTGGAAGAAGCAGGAACGTACTACCTGATTCACCTCCATGTCGTGGAAGAACCAGTAACTTACATCCTGAGGCAGCTCCATTTTGTGGATGAACCAGTAACGTATTTCCTGAGGCAGCTCCACATTGCAGTATAATCAGTAACTTACTTGCTATGGCCTTTCCATCGTGTGGGAGATCCAGGAACTTACTTCCTGATTCACCTCCATTTTGTGGAAGAACCAGTAACTTACTTCTTGAGGCAGCTCCATCTTGTGGATGAACCAGTTACTTACTTCCTGAGGCAGCTCAATTTTGTGGAAAATCCAGTAACTTATTTCCTGAGTCAGCTCCAGGTTGCAGAACAACCAGTAACTTAGTTTCTGTGGCAGCTCCATATTGTGGAAAAACCAAGAACTTACTTCCTGATTCACCTCCATGTTGTTTGATAACCAGAAACGTACTTCCTGCGGCAGCTCCATCATGTGGAAGAAACAAAACCTTGCTTACTGAGGCAGCTCCAGCTTGCAGAAGAACCTGTAACTTACTTCCTAAAGTAGCTCCAGCTTGCAGAAGATCCCGTACCTTACTGCCGAGGTAGCTCCATGCTGTAGAATAACCAATAACTTACTTCCTGAGGGAGCACCATCTTGTTGAAAAACCAGGTATTTGCTTCCTGAGGCAGCTCCAGCTTGTGGAAGAACCTGAGACACCTCCATGTTGTGGAAAACCAGTAACTTACTTCCTGAGGCGGCTTCATCTTGTGGAGGAACCAGCAATTTGCCTCCTGAGGCAGCTCCAGCTTGCAGAAGAACCAGTAACTTACTTCCTAAGGTAGCTACAGCTTTCAGAAGATGCAGTACCTTACTGCCTGAGGAAGCTCAATGTTGTGGAAGAACAAGTAAACTACTTCCTGATGCACCTCCATTTTGTGGAAGGAATAGTAACGTATTTAATGAGGCAGCTCCAGATTCGAGTATATCCAGTAACGTATTTGCTGTGGCAGCTCCATCATGTGGGAGAACCAGTAACTTACTTCCTCATTCACCTCCAAGTTGTGGAAGAACCAGTCGCTTACTTCCTGAGGCATCTCCATCTTGTGGAAGAACGAGGAACTTACTTCCTGAGATATCCCGATATTGTGGAAGAACCAGTAACTTAACTTCTGAGGCATCTCCATCTTGTGGAAGGACCAGCAACTTGCTTCCTGAAGCAGCTCCAGTTTCCAGAAGAACCAGTAACATATTTCCAGAGGCAGCTTCATCTTGTGGATGAACGACGAACTTACTTCATGAGACACCTCCATATTGTGGAACAACCAGTAACTTACTTCCTGAAGCAGCTCCATCCTGTGGAAGAACGAGGAACATACTACCTGAGACACCTCGGTATTGTGGAAGAACCAGTAACTTAAATCCTGAAGCAGCTCCATCTTGTGGAAGAGCCAGCAACTTGCTTCCTGATGCAACTCCAGTTTGGAGAAGAACCAGTTACTTACTTCCTGAGGCAGCTCCATCTATTGGAAGAACGAAGAACTTACTTCCTGAGACACTTCCATATTGTTGAAGAACCAGTTACTTACTTCCTGAGGCAGCTCCATATTGTGGAAGAACCAGGAATTTGCTTCCTGAGGCAGCTCCAGGTTGCAAAAGAACCAGTAACTTACCTCCTGAAGTAGATTCAGCTTGCAGAAGATCCAGTAACTTAGTTCCCGAAGCAGCTCCATCTTCTGGAAGAACCAGAAACTTACTTCCTGATTCACCTCCATGTCGTGGAAGAACCAGTAACTTACATCCTGAGGCATCTCCATCTTGTGGAAGAACGAAGAACTTGCTTCCTGAGACACCTCGGTATTGTGGAAGAACCAATAACTTACTTCCTGAGACATCTCCATGTTGTGGAAGAACGAAGAACTGGCTTCCTGAGACACCTCGATATTGTGGAAGAACCAGTAACTTACTTCCTGAGGCAGCTCCATCTTGTGGAAAACCTGGAATTTCCTTCCTCAGGCAGCTAGAGATTGCAAAAGGACCAGTAACTTACTTCCTGAGTTATCTACAATTTGCAACTTGCAGAAGATCCAGTAACTTAATGCCTGATGCAGCTCTGTCTTGTGGAAGAACCAAGAACTTACTTCCTCATTCACCTACATGTTGTGGAAGAACCAGTAACTTAATTCCTAATGTAGCTCCAGCTTGCAGAAGATCCAGTAACTTACTGCACGAGGCAGCACCATGTCGTGGAAGATAAAGTAATCTACATCCTTATGCAGCTCCATTTTAGGGAAGAAACAGTAACGAATTTCCTGAGACAGCTCCAGATTGCAGTATAACCAGTGACTTACTTGCTGTGGCCTCTCCATCTTGAGGGAGATCCAGGAACTTACTTCCTAATTCACCTCCATCTTGTGGAAGAACCAGTAACTTACTTCCTGAGGCATCTCAATCTTGTGGTAGAATCTGTGACACCTCAATGTTGTGGAAAACCAGTATCTTACTTCCTGCAGCAGCTCCATCTTGTGTAAGATCCTGAGACACCTCCATGTTGTCGAAAACCAGTAACTTACTTCCTGAGGGAGCTTCATCTTGTGGACGAACCAGCAACTTGTTTCCTGAGGCAGCTCGAGTTTGCAGAAGAACCAATAACGTTTCCTGAGGTAGCTCCAGCTTTCAGAAGTTCCAGTAAGTAAATGCTCCATATTGTGGAATAACCAGTAACTTACATCCTGAGGCGACTCCATCTTGTGGAAGAAACTGGAATTTTCTTCCTGAGGCAGCTCCATCTTGCAATAGAACCAGTAACTTACTTCCTGAGGTAGCTCCAGCTTGCAGAAGATCCAGTAACTTAATGCCTGCGTCAGCTCCATCTTGTGGAAGAACCAGGAACTTACTTTACGATTCACCTCCATGTCGTGGAGGAACCAGTAACTTACATCCTGAGGCAGCTCCATCTTGAGGAACAACCAGTAACTTACTTCCTTAAGCAGCTCCATTTTGTCTAAGAACCAGTAACATATTTCTTGAGACACCTCCAGCTAGCAGAACAACCAGTAACTAACTTCCTAAGATAGGTCCAGCATGCGGAAGATCCACTAACTTACCGCCTGAGGTAGCTCCAACTTGCAGAAATCCAGTAACTTAATTCCTGAGGGAGCACCATCTTGTTGAAGAACCACGAATTTGCTTCCTGAGGCACCAGCTTGCAGAAGAATCAGTGACTTACTTCCTAAGGTAGCTGCAGCTTGCAGAAGATACAGTAATTTACTGCTTGAGGCACCTCCATTTTGTGGAAGAACCAGTAACTTACTTCCTAAGGCAGCTCCATCTTTTGAAGAACCTGGAATTTGCTTCCTTGGGCAGCTCCAGCTTGCAATAGAAGCAGTATATTACTTCCTGAGGTAGCTCCAGCTTGCAGAAGATTCAACAACTTAATGCCTGAGGCAGCTCCGTCTTGTGGAAGAACCAAGAACTTACTTCATGATTCACGTCCATGTTGTGGAAGAACCAGTAATTTACTTCCTGAGGCAGCTCCATCATGTGGACGAACCAGAAACTTACTTCCTGAGGCAGCTCCATGTTGTGGAAGAACCAGTAACTTACCTCCTGAGGCAGCTCCATCTTGTGGAAGAACCAGCAACCGGCTTCTTGAGGGAGCTCTAGCTTGCAGAAGTACCAGTAACTTCCTTCCTGAGGAAGTTCGAGCTTGCAGAAGGTCCAGTAGCTCACTTTGTGTTGCAGCTCCATATTGTGGAAGAACCAGTAACTTACTTCCTGAGGCAACTCTACTTTGTGGAAAAACCCGTAATTTACTTTTTGAGGCAGCTCCAGGTTGCAGAAAAACCAGTAAATTATTTTCAGTGGCACCTCCATCTTGTGGAAGAAGCAAGAAATTACTTCCTGATTCACCTCCATGATGTGGAAGAACCACTAACTGACTTCTTGAGGCAGCTCCATCATGTGGAAGAACCAGCAACTAGCTTCCTGAGGCAGCTCCAGCTTGCAGAAGAACCAGTAACTTACTTATTGAGGTAGCTCCAGCTTGCAGAAGAACCAATAATATACTTCCTGAGGTAGCTTCAGTTTGCAGAAGATCCAGTAACTTAATGCTCCATATTGTGGAAGAACCAGTAACTTACGTCATGATTCAGCTCCATCTAGTGGAAGAATTTGGAATTTGCTTCCTGAGGCAGCTCCAGTTAGCAAAAGAACCAGTAACTTACTTATTGACGTAGCTCCAACTTGTAGAATATCCAGTAACTTAATGCCTGAGGCAGCTTCATCTTGTGGGAGAAACAGGAACGTACTTCCTGATTCACCTCCATGTCGTGGAAGAACCAGTAACTTACAACCTGAGGCAGCTCCATCTTGTGGAAGAACCAGTAATTTACTTCCTTGTGCAGATTTATTTTGTGGAAGAGCAAGTTACTTATTTCCTGAGGCAGCTCCAGGTTGCAGAATAACCAATAAACTTACTTCCTGTGGCAGCCCCATCTTCTGGAAGAACCAAGAGCTTACTTCCTGATTCACCTCCATGTTGTGGAAGATCCAGTAACTTGCTTCCTGAGGCAACTCCAGCTTGCTGAAGAACCAGTAACTTACTTCCTAAGTAGCTCCAGCTTGCAGAGGATCCACTAACTTATAGCCTGAGGCAGCACCATGTCGTGGAAGAAATAGTAACCTACTTCATTATGCAGCTCCATTTTGTGGAAGAAACAGCAACGTATTTCCTGAGGCAGCTCCAGATTGCTTTATAAACAGTTACTTACCTGCTGTGGCCTCTCCATCTTGAGGGAGATCCAGAACCTTACTTCCTGATTCCTCTCCATGTTGTGGAAGACCCAGTAACTTACTTCCTGAAGAAGATCCATCTTTGGGAAGAACCAGGAACTTACTTCCTGAGTCACCTCCATGTTGAAGAATAACCAATAATTTACATCCTGAGGCCGCTCCATCTTGGGGAAGAACAAGCAACTTGCTTCTTGAGGGAGCGCCAGCTTGCAGAAGAACCAGTAACTTCCTTCCTGAGGCAGCTCCAGATTGCAGAAGATCCAGTACCTTACTGCCTGAGGTAGCTCCATTCTGTGGAAGATCCAATAACTTACTTCCTGAGTGAGCTCCATCTTGTGGAAGAACTTGGAATTTTCTTCCTGGGGCCGTTCGAGCTTACAGAAGAACCAGTAAAGTACTTCCTAAAGTAGCTCCAGCTTGCAGAAGATCCTGTACCTTACTGCCGTGGCACCTCCATACTATGCAAGGACCAATAACTTACTTCCTGATGGAGCTCCATCTTGTGGAAGAACGAGGAATTTGCATCCTGAGGCTGCTCCAGCTTGCAGAAGAACCAATAACTTACTTCCTGAGGTAGCTTCTGCTTCCAGAAGATCCAGTAACTTAATGCTCCATATGGTGAAGGAACCAGTAACTTACGTCCTGAGGCAGCTCCATCTTGTGGAAGAACCTTGAATTTGCTTCCTGAGGCAGCTCCAGCTTGCAAAAGAACCAGTAACTTACTTCCTGAGGATGCTCCAGTTTGCAGAACATCCAGTAACTTAATGCCTGAGGCAGCTCCATCTTGTGGAAGAAGCAGGAACGTACTACCTGATTCACCTCCATGTCGTGGAAGAACCAGTAACTTACATCCTGAGGCAGCTCCATTTTGTGGATGAACCAGTAACGTATTTCCTGAGGCAGCTCCACATTGCAGTATAATCAGTAACTTACTTGCTATGGCCTTTCCATCGTGTGGGAGATCCAGGAACTTACTTCCTGATTCACCTCCATTTTGTGGAAGAACCAGTAACTTACTTCTTGAGGCAGCTCCATCTTGTGGATGAACCAGTTACTTACTTCCTGAGGCAGCTCAATTTTGTGGAAAATCCAGTAACTTATTTCCTGAGTCAGCTCCAGGTTGCAGAACAACCAGTAACTTAGTTTCTGTGGCAGCTCCATATTGTGGAAAAACCAAGAACTTACTTCCTGATTCACCTCCATGTTGTTTGATAACCAGAAACGTACTTCCTGCGGCAGCTCCATCATGTGGAAGAAACAAAACCTTGCTTACTGAGGTAGCTCCAGCTTGCAGAAGAACCTGTAACTTACTTCCTAAAGTAGCTCCAGCTTGCAGAAGATCCCGTACCTTACTGCCGAGGTAGCTCCATGCTGTAGAATAACCAATAACTTACTTCCTGAGGGAGCACCATCTTGTTGAAAAACCAGGTATTTGCTTCCTGAGGCAGCTCCAGCTTGTGGAAGAACCTGAGACACCTCCATGTTGTGGAAAACCAGTAACTTACTTCCTGAGGCGGCTTCATCTTGTGGAGGAACCAGCAATTTGCCTCCTGAGGCAGCTCCAGCTTGCAGAAGAACCAGTAACTTACTTCCTAAGGTAGCTACAGCTTTCAGAAGATGCAGTACCTTACTGCCTGAGGAAGCTCAATGTTGTGGAAGAACAAGTAAACTACTTCCTGATGCACCTCCATTTTGTGGAAGGAATAGTAACGTATTTAATGAGGCAGCTCCAGATTCGAGTATATCCAGTAACGTATTTGCTGTGGCAGCTCCATCATGTGGGAGAACCAGTAACTTACTTCCTCATTCACCTCCAAGTTGTGGAAGAACCAGTCGCTTACTTCCTGAGGCATCTCCATCTTGTGGAAGAACGAGGAACTTACTTCCTGAGATATCCCGATATTGTGGAAGAACCAGTAACTTAACTTCTGAGGCATCTCCATCTTGTGGAAGGACCAGCAACTTGCTTCCTGAAGCAGCTCCAGTTTCCAGAAGAACCAGTAACATATTTCCAGAGGCAGCTTCATCTTGTGGATGAACGACGAACTTACTTCATGAGACACCTCCATATTGTGGAACAACCAGTAACTTACTTCCTGAAGCAGCTCCATCCTGTGGAAGAACGAGGAACATACTACCTGAGACACCTCGGTATTGTGGAAGAACCAGTAACTTAAATCCTGAAGCAGCTCCATCTTGTGGAAGAGCCAGCAACTTGCTTCCTGATGCAACTCCAGTTTGGAGAAGAACCAGTTACTTACTTCCTGAGGCAGCTCCATCTATTGGAAGAACGAAGAACTTACTTCCTGAGACACTTCCATATTGTTGAAGAACCAGTTACTTACTTCCTGAGGCAGCTCCATATTGTGGAAGAACCAGGAATTTGCTTCCTGAGGCAGCTCCAGGTTGCAAAAGAACCAGTAACTTACCTCCTGAAGTAGATTCAGCTTGCAGAAGATCCAGTAACTTAGTTCCCGAAGCAGCTCCATCTTCTGGAAGAACCAGAAACTTACTTCCTGATTCACCTCCATGTCGTGGAAGAACCAGTAACTTACATCCTGAGGCATCTCCATCTTGTGGAAGAACGAAGAACTTGCTTCCTGAGACACCTCGGTATTGTGGAAGAACCAATAACTTACTTCCTGAGACATCTCCATGTTGTGGAAGAACGAAGAACTGGCTTCCTGAGACACCTCGATATTGTGGAAGAACCAGTAACTTACTTCCTGAGGCAGCTCCATCTTGTGGAAAACCTGGAATTTCCTTCCTCAGGCAGCTAGAGATTGCAAAAGGACCAGTAACTTACTTCCTGAGTTATCTACAATTTGCAACTTGCAGAAGATCCAGTAACTTAATGCCTGATGCAGCTCTGTCTTGTGGAAGAACCAAGAACTTACTTCCTCATTCACCTACATGTTGTGGAAGAACCAGTAACTTAATTCCTAATGTAGCTCCAGCTTGCAGAAGATCCAGTAACTTACTGCACGAGGCAGCACCATGTCGTGGAAGATAAAGTAATCTACATCCTTATGCAGCTCCATTTTAGGGAAGAAACAGTAACGAATTTCCTGAGGCAGCTCCAGATTGCAGTATAACCAGTGACTTACTTGCTGTGGCCTCTCCATCTTGAGGGAGATCCAGGAACTTACTTCCTAATTCACCTCCATCTTGTGGAAGAACCAGTAACTTACTTCCTGAGGCATCTCAATCTTGTGGTAGAATCTGTGACACCTCAATGTTGTGGAAAACCAGTATCTTACTTCCTGCAGCAGCTCCATCTTGTGTAAGATCCTGAGACACCTCCATGTTGTCGAAAACCAGTAACTTACTTCCTGAGGGAGCTTCATCTTGTGGACGAACCAGCAACTTGTTTCCTGAGGCAGCTCGAGTTTGCAGAAGAACCAATAACGTTTCTTGAGGTAGCTCCAGCTTTCAGAAGTTCCAGTAAGTAAATGCTCCATATTGTGGAATAACCAGTAACTTACGTCCTGAGGCGACTCCATCTTGTGGAAGAAACTGGAATTTTCTTCCTGAGGCAGCTCCATCTTGCAATAGAACCAGTAACTTACTTCCTGAGGTAGCTCCAGCTTGCAGAAGATCCAGTAACTTAATGCCTGCGTCAGCTCCATCTTGTGGAAGAACCAGGAACTTACTTTACGATTCACCTCCATGTCGTGGAGGAACCAGTAACTTACATCCTGAGGCAGCTCCATCTTGAGGAACAACCAGTAACTTACTTCCTTAAGCAGCTCCATTTTGTCTAAGAACCAGTAACATATTTCTTGAGACACCTCCAGCTAGCAGAACAACCAGTAACTAACTTCCTAAGATAGGTCCAGCATGCGGAAGATCCACTAACTTACCGCCTGAGGTAGCTCCAACTTGCAGAAATCCAGTAACTTAATTCCTGAGGGAGCACCATCTTGTTGAAGAACCACGAATTTGCTTCCTGAGGCACCAGCTTGCAGAAGAATCAGTGACTTACTTCCTAAGGTAGCTGCAGCTTGCAGAAGATACAGTAATTTACTGCTTGAGGCACCTCCATTTTGTGGAAGAACCAGTAACTTACTTCCTAAGGCAGCTCCATCTTTTGAAGAACCTGGAATTTGCTTCCTTGGGCAGCTCCAGCTTGCAATAGAAGCAGTATATTACTTCCTGAGGTAGCTCCAGCTTGCAGAAGATTCAACAACTTAATGCCTGAGGCAGCTCCGTCTTGTGGAAGAACCAAGAACTTACTTCATGATTCACGTCCATGTTGTGGAAGAACCAGTAATTTACTTCCTGAGGCAGCTCCATCATGTGGACGAACCAGAAACTTACTTCCTGAGGCAGCTCCATGTTGTGGAAGAACCAGTAACTTACCTCCTGAGGCAGCTCCATCTTGTGGAAGAACCAGCAACCGGCTTCTTGAGGGAGCTCTAGCTTGCAGAAGTACCAGTAACTTCCTTCCTGAGGAAGTTCGAGCTTGCAGAAGGTCCAGTAGCTCACTTTGTGTTGCAGCTCCATATTGTGGAAGAACCAGTAACTTACTTCCTGAGGCAACTCTACTTTGTGGAAAAACCCGTAATTTACTTTTTGAGGCAGCTCCAGGTTGCAGAAAAACCAGTAAATTATTTTCTGTGGCACCTCCATCTTGTGGAAGAAGCAAGAAATTACTTCCTGATTCACCTCCATGATGTGGAAGAACCACTAACTGACTTCTTGAGGCAGCTCCATCATGTGGAAGAACCAGCAACTAGCTTCCTGAGGCAGCTCCAGCTTGCAGAAGAACCAGTAACTTACTTATTGAGGTAGCTCCAGCTTGCAGAAGAACCAATAATATACTTCCTGAGGTAGCTTCAGTTTGCAGAAGATCCAGTAACTTAATGCTCCATATTGTGGAAGAACCAGTAACTTACGTCATGATTCAGCTCCATCTAGTGGAAGAATTTGGAATTTGCTTCCTGAGGCAGCTCCAGTTAGCAAAAGAACCAGTAACTTACTTATTGACGTAGCTCCAACTTGTAGAATATCCAGTAACTTAATGCCTGAGGCAGCTTCATCTTGTGGGAGAAACAGGAACGTACTTCCTGATTCACCTCCATGTCGTGGAAGAACCAGTAACTTACAACCTGAGGCAGCTCCATCTTGTGGAAGAACCAGTAATTTACTTCCTTGTGCAGATTTATTTTGTGGAAGAGCAAGTTACTTATTTCCTGAGGCAGCTCCAGGTTGCAGAATAACCAATAAACTTACTTCCTGTGGCAGCCCCATCTTCTGGAAGAACCAAGAGCTTACTTCCTGATTCACCTCCATGTTGTGGAAGATCCAGTAACTTGCTTCCTGAGGCAACTCCAGCTTGCTGAAGAACCAGTAACTTACTTCCTAAGTAGCTCCAGCTTGCAGAGGATCCACTAACTTATAGCCTGAGGCAGCACCATGTCGTGGAAGAAATAGTAACCTACTTCATTATGCAGCTCCATTTTGTGGAAGAAACAGCAACGTATTTCCTGAGGCAGCTCCAGATTGCTTTATAAACAGTTACTTACCTGCTGTGGCCTCTCCATCTTGAGGGAGATCCAGAACCTTACTTCCTGATTCCTCTCCATGTTGTGGAAGACCCAGTAACTTACTTCCTGAAGAAGATCCATCTTTGGGAAGAACCAGGAACTTACTTCCTGAGTCACCTCCATGTTGAAGAATAACCAATAATTTACATCCTGAGGCCGCTCCATCTTGGGGAAGAACAAGCAACTTGCTTCTTGAGGGAGCGCCAGCTTGCAGAAGAACCAGTAACTTCCTTCCTGAGGCAGCTCCAGATTGCAGAAGATCCAGTACCTTACTGCCTGAGGTAGCTCCATTCTGTGGAAGATCCAATAACTTACTTCCTGAGTGAGCTCCATCTTGTGGAAGAACTTGGAATTTTCTTCCTGGGGCCGTTCGAGCTTACAGAAGAACCAGTAAAGTACTTCCTAAAGTAGCTCCAGCTTGCAGAAGATCCTGTACCTTACTGCCGTGGCACCTCCATACTATGCAAGGACCAATAACTTACTTCCTGATGGAGCTCCATCTTGTGGAAGAACGAGGAATTTGCATCCTGAGGCTGCTCCAGCTTGCAGAAGAACCAATAACTTACTTCCTGAGGTAGCTTCTGCTTCCAGAAGATCCAGTAACTTAATGCTCCATATGGTGAAGGAACCAGTAACTTACGTCCTGAGGCAGCTCCATCTTGTGGAAGAACCTTGAATTTGCTTCCTGAGGCAGCTCCAGCTTGCAAAAGAACCAGTAACTTACTTCCTGAGGATGCTCCAGTTTGCAGAACATCCAGTAACTTAATGCCTGAGGCAGCTCCATCTTGTGGAAGAAGCAGGAACGTACTACCTGATTCACCTCCATGTCGTGGAAGAACCAGTAACTTACATCCTGAGGCAGCTCCATTTTGTGGATGAACCAGTAACGTATTTCCTGAGGCAGCTCCACATTGCAGTATAATCAGTAACTTACTTGCTATGGCCTTTCCATCGTGTGGGAGATCCAGGAACTTACTTCCTGATTCACCTCCATTTTGTGGAAGAACCAGTAACTTACTTCTTGAGGCAGCTCCATCTTGTGGATGAACCAGTTACTTACTTCCTGAGGCAGCTCAATTTTGTGGAAAATCCAGTAACTTATTTCCTGAGTCAGCTCCAGGTTGCAGAACAACCAGTAACTTAGTTTCTGTGGCAGCTCCATATTGTGGAAAAACCAAGAACTTACTTCCTGATTCACCTCCATGTTGTTTGATAACCAGAAACGTACTTCCTGCGGCAGCTCCATCATGTGGAAGAAACAAAACCTTGCTTACTGAGGTAGCTCCAGCTTGCAGAAGAACCTGTAACTTACTTCCTAAAGTAGCTCCAGCTTGCAGAAGATCCCGTACCTTACTGCCGAGGTAGCTCCATGCTGTAGAATAACCAATAACTTACTTCCTGAGGGAGCACCATCTTGTTGAAAAACCAGGTATTTGCTTCCTGAGGCAGCTCCAGCTTGTGGAAGAACCTGAGACACCTCCATGTTGTGGAAAACCAGTAACTTACTTCCTGAGGCGGCTTCATCTTGTGGAGGAACCAGCAATTTGCCTCCTGAGGCAGCTCCAGCTTGCAGAAGAACCAGTAACTTACTTCCTAAGGTAGCTACAGCTTTCAGAAGATGCAGTACCTTACTGCCTGAGGAAGCTCAATGTTGTGGAAGAACAAGTAAACTACTTCCTGATGCACCTCCATTTTGTGGAAGGAATAGTAACGTATTTAATGAGGCAGCTCCAGATTCGAGTATATCCAGTAACGTATTTGCTGTGGCAGCTCCATCATGTGGGAGAACCAGTAACTTACTTCCTCATTCACCTCCAAGTTGTGGAAGAACCAGTCGCTTACTTCCTGAGGCATCTCCATCTTGTGGAAGAACGAGGAACTTACTTCCTGAGATATCCCGATATTGTGGAAGAACCAGTAACTTAACTTCTGAGGCATCTCCATCTTGTGGAAGGACCAGCAACTTGCTTCCTGAAGCAGCTCCAGTTTCCAGAAGAACCAGTAACATATTTCCAGAGGCAGCTTCATCTTGTGGATGAACGACGAACTTACTTCATGAGACACCTCCATATTGTGGAACAACCAGTAACTTACTTCCTGAAGCAGCTCCATCCTGTGGAAGAACGAGGAACATACTACCTGAGACACCTCGGTATTGTGGAAGAACCAGTAACTTAAATCCTGAAGCAGCTCCATCTTGTGGAAGAGCCAGCAACTTGCTTCCTGATGCAACTCCAGTTTGGAGAAGAACCAGTTACTTACTTCCTGAGGCAGCTCCATCTATTGGAAGAACGAAGAACTTACTTCCTGAGACACTTCCATATTGTTGAAGAACCAGTTACTTACTTCCTGAGGCAGCTCCATATTGTGGAAGAACCAGGAATTTGCTTCCTGAGGCAGCTCCAGGTTGCAAAAGAACCAGTAACTTACCTCCTGAAGTAGATTCAGCTTGCAGAAGATCCAGTAACTTAGTTCCCGAAGCAGCTCCATCTTCTGGAAGAACCAGAAACTTACTTCCTGATTCACCTCCATGTCGTGGAAGAACCAGTAACTTACATCCTGAGGCATCTCCATCTTGTGGAAGAAACAGCAACTTGCTTCCTGAGGCAGCTCCAGTTCCAGAAGAACCAGTAACATACTTTCAGAGGCAGCTCCATCTTGTGGAAGAACTTACTTCATGAGACACCTCCGTCTTGTTGAAGAACAAGTATCTTACTTCATGAGACACCTCCATATTGTGGAAGAACCAGTAACTTACTTCCTGAGGCAGCTCCATCTCGTGGAAGAACGAGGAACGTACTACCTGAGACACTTCGATATTGTGGAAGAACTAGTAACTTACTTCCTGAGGGAGCTCTATCATGTGGAAGAACCAGCAACTTGCTTCCTGAAGCAGTTCCAGCTTGCAGAAGAACCAGTAACGTACTTCCTAAGGTAGCTCCAGCTTGTAGAAGATCCAGTAACTTACTGCCTGAGACAGCTCCAGGTTGTGGAAGAACAAGTAACCTACTTCCTGGTGCAGCTCGATTTTGTAGAAGAACCAGTAACGTATTTCCTGAGGCATCTCCAGATTGCAGTATAACCTGTAACTTATTTGCTGTGGCCCTTCCATCTTGTGGGAGAACCAGGAACATACTTCCTGATTCACCTCCATGTTGTGGAGGAACCAATAACTTACTTCCTGAGGCAGCTCCATCTTGAGGAAGAACCAGCAACTTTCTTCTTGAGAGAGCTCCAGCTCGCAGAAGAACCAATAACTTCCTTCCTAAGGCAGCTCCAGCCTCCAGAAGGTCCAGTAACATACTGCCTGGGGCGGCTCCATATTGTGGAAGAACCAGTAACTTACTTCCTGAGGCAGCTGCATTTTGTGAAAAACCAATAGCTTATTTGCTGAGGCAGCACCAGGTTGCATAATTACCAGTAACCTACTTTCTGTGCAGCTCCATCTTGTGGAAGAACCAAGAACTTACTTCCTGATTCACCTCCATGTTATGGAAGAACCAGTAACTTACTTCCTGAGGCAGGCAGCTCTATCATGTGGAAGAACCAGCAACTTGCTTCGTGAGGCGGCTCCAGCTTTCAGAAGAACCGCTAACTTACTTCCTGAGGCTGCTCCAACTTGTGGAAGAATCAGGAACTTACTTCTGGAGACACCTCCATGTTGTGGAAGATCCAGTAACATACTTGCTGAGGCAGCTCCACCTTGTGGAAGAACCAGGAATTGGCTTCCTGAGGCAGCTCCAGCTTGCAGAGGTACCAATAACTTACTTCCTGAGGTAGCTCCAGCTTGCAGAATATCCAGTAACTGAATGCTCCAGATTGTGGTAGATCCAATAACTTAATTCCTGAGGCAGCTCCATTTTGTGGAACAACCAGTGACTCATTTCTTGAGGCAGCTCTAGCTTGCAGAATAACCATTAACTTACTTACTGTGCCAGCTCCATCTTGCGGAAGAACTATTAACTTACTTCCTGAGCAATTCCATCTTGTGAAAGTACCAGGAATTTACTTCCTGAGGCGGCTCCATCATGTGGAAGAACCAGGAATTTGCCTGCTGAGGCAGCTCCAGCTTGCAAAAGAACCAGTAACTTACTTCCCGAGGTAGCTCCAACTTGCAGAAGATCCAGTAACTTAATGCCAGAGACAGCTCCATCTTGTGGAAGAACCAAGAACTTACTTCCTTATTCACCTCCATGTTGTGGTAGAATCAGTAACTTACTTGCTGAGGCAGCTCCATCTTGTGGAAGAACCAAGAACTTACTTCCTTATTCACCTCCATGTTGTGGTAGAATCAGTAACTTACTTGCTGAGGCAGCTCCATCTTGTGGAAGAACCAGGAACGTACTTCCTGAGGCAGCTCCATGTTGTGGAAGAACCATTAACTTACTTCCTGAGGCCACTCCGGCTTGCAGAAGGTCCAGTAAGCTACTGCCTGAGGCAGCTGCATATTGTGGAAGAACCAGAAACTTACTTCCCGAGGCAGCTCCATTTTGTGGAAAAACCTGTAATTTTTTTCCTCAGGCAGCTCCAGGTTGCAGAATAACCAGTAATTTACTTTCTGTTGCAGCTCCATCTTGTGGAAGAACCAAGAACTTACTTCCTGATTCACCTCCATGTTGTGGAAGAACCAGTACCTTACTTCCTGAGGCAGCTCCATCGTGTGGATGAACCATCAACTTACTTCCTGAGGCAGCTCCTGCTTGCAGAAGATTCAGTAACTTACTTCCTGAGGCAGCTCCATCATGTGGAAGAACCAGGAACTTACTTCCTGATTCACCTCCATGTTGTGGAAGAACCAGTAACTTACTTCCTGAGGCAGTTCCATCTTCTGGAAGAACCAGGAATTTGCTTCCTGAGGCAGCTCCAGCTTGCAGAAGAACCAATAACTTACTTCCTGAAGTAGTATCAGCTTGCAGAAGATCCAGTAACTTAATGCTCCATATTGTGGAAGATGCAGTAACTTAATGCCTGAGGCAGCTCCATTTTGTGGAATAACCAGTGACTTATTTCTTGAGGTAGCTCCAGCTTGCAGAATAACCATTAACTTACTTCCTGTGTCAGCTCCATCTTGCCGAAGAACTATTAACTTACTTCCTGAGGCAGCTCCGCCTTGTGGAAGAACCAAGAGCTTTCTTCCTGATTCACCTCCATGTTGTGGAAGAACCAGTAACTTACTTCCTGAGGCAGCTCCATTTCGTGGAAGAACCAGTAACTTATTTCTTGAGGCAGCTCCAGCTTGCGGAATAACCGTTAAGTTACATCCTGTGGCAGCTCCATCCTGTGGAAGAACCATTAACTTACTTCCTGAGGCAGGTCCATCTTGTGGAAGAACCAGTAACTTATTTCCTGTGGCACGTAGTTTGCTGCACACCGAGTAGGAGCTCCAGTGGGAAAAGTAGTTGCGACGTGAGTTATGTCCCAATCAACAGCGGGAGAATACGCCACAGTTAATGCACATTTTATGCCAAATATGAACACTTATGCGAGTGTTGTATATATATTGTTGCGTAATAAATTCAGTGAACACTTGTTTCCAGTATCCATAAGGATTAATTAGCGGTACTGAAAATGCTAGGTTTATAATTATACGACCATGCTCTTTCATTGATGTTTTTTATTGTTTTTTATTTTCTTAAATGGATAGAAATATTCATTATTTCAAGATAGACTGTTCCTCTGTAAAGATGAAGGGGAAGATAAGAGAGAAGAAAAATGAAACAGATAAAACCTGAAAGTAATGGTCCCTGCAATAGCGCCACCTTGAAGCGAAAACTTTTATAAATGATGACTAACTGAAAATCTCAGCTGCCGACAGGTGTTGTTGCTATACCGCGATGTGGACAGCTGAAAATGTGTGCCCCGACCGGGACTCGAACTCTGGATATCCTGCTTACATGGCATGGCGAGTAATGAGTGGGTGGTCAAAAGGCTATAAGGTACAATACATATGTAGAATTGTGGACAGTTGGGAATGTGAGTCTCACGGGGAGCGTGCAAGGGATAAGTCCCTGCAGTCGCGCTATTCATCTGTGTCCTCGGTGGCTCAGATGGATAGAGCGTCTGCCATGTAAGCAGCAGCTCGCGGGTTCGAGTCCCGGTCGGGACACACATTTTCAGCTGTTCACATCGAGGTAGCCGGCCGCGGTGGTCTAGCGGTACTAGGCGCTCAGTCCGGAAGCGTGGGACTGCTACGGTAGCAGGTTCGAATCCTGCCTCGGGCATGGATGTGGGTGATGTCCTTAGGTTAGTTAGGTTTAAGTAGTTCTAAGTTCTAGGGGACTGATGACCAAAGATGTTAAGTCCCATAGTGCTCAGAGCCATTTTTGAACATCGAGGTATATCAACAACACCTGTCGGCAGCTGAGGTTTTCAGTTAGTCATCATTTATTCCAGGGAAAAGCTGCACGGTCATCAACAGTAACTGTTCGTTCGAGAACAAGTTACTGTCGTCGTGGAAAACTTTTATCTTTGTAAGTTTGTTGAGCCACGATTTGAGATGATGGCAGAGAAGGTATATGTTTTTAATACAGACACTTAACCTTGTCTTACAAGCTCTATTTTTATAGTGAGTGAGTTTTACAAATAATTTTAAGTTTTGTTTAATATTTTGTTGCTGGATGTTATGTTAAACACACCTGTCACTCTTTATTCCGTTAATCCTAATTGCAGCAACCGAAACCGAAACTGCGTAATAAAGGAACTTACGAAGAGATCAAGACGGTTTAATTCGCCAAATTACCTAAGTATTTATATTCAAAATTGTAAATAAACACTAATTTTCTCAAAGGAACTACGCACAATATTGTTCCTAGAGGCCACCGAATGCGAGACAAGCTGTAGCAAATAACAAGGAGATTAGATGTCGGAAAACACAAAACCGCATCGTCGCAAAGGAATGTTTACACGTTCTGATGTAAAGCAAAACACGTAGCTCGATACCACGTACCAAAATCAGTGTAGAACGCTGGGTCATGCAGACATCGCTTTTGTGGGCTTACGATTGTGTACAGAGTGTTTACGAACAGTTATCCAAACAATACTTGCAAATTCGTGTGCATGTAATTTCACGGTGGAATATGAATGTTATCACTTGAAAACACTACCTATTAAATCTCAGTTTTGTCTTTGTGATGATACCTCATTGACGTTCAGGGCTTACTTTATCTTTACAGAGGTGGACAGAACGTCATATAAAGAAGTGACTTGATTTAGCTAAAAAACATCAGTTACAATTGTGATGCACTTCAAGCTATCGAAATACAGATGACTGTATGGTAGACTAAATTTCGTTGGTTTACAATTCAAAGTACGAGTATTTCTCTCTTGCACGGTAGGTGAATTTCAGACTGAATGTTCATGTGCGAAATTAAAGATGTGATGAAAAAAATCGGATTCATTTTAAAGTTAAAATTCATCTGTCAAGCATTTTCAATAGACAGTTTATCACAACCTAATCACTGGATAGTGATCTCTGTTTTAAAACAAAGTAAATTTTGATGAAGAATAACAAAGATAATTTTTTCTGTAACACCTAGTGAAATTTTTGTAGGTTTTATTTTGAATTAGGATAATATATTTACAGGATATTTCAATATAAATATACGTACTGTGACACTTTACTTGCTTTCTAAGAGATTAAAGGTCTAAGTAGAAGATTATGTACTACTCCACTACATTAGGACATCTTTTTATAAAACAGATCCCAAGATGGTCATTACAGACCGAAACCAGTAGTACGATGACAAATAATGTGTGACAATAGAAGTGTAGAAAAGGAAACTTACACTGTATTAAATAAAATCGTCATAACTTCTGAACGGTTCGCGTTAGGACGGTCAAACACTACGGTTGGCCGCGGGGCATGGTGGGAATTAGTATGCACATGCACAGACGCATCGTTATTCTCGGCCCACATTCATTTGGATGTGTTCGTCAGTAAGCAAAACTGGTGCATTTGGGAAACTGAGAATCCGGATTTCGCGATGGAGAACTCTCTTCGTCTTCAATGGGTGACTGTGTGGTGTGCAATGTCCAGTCACGCAATAATCGGTGCGATGTTCCTCGATGGCACAGTGGCTACCGAACGCTACGTAAAGGTTTTGGAAGATGATTTCATCCCCATTATCCAAAGTGACCCTGATTTCGACAAGATGTGGTTGATGCAAGACCCCGTCGAAGCAGGAGAGTGTTTGATGTCCTGGAGGAGCACTCTGGGGACTTCATTCTAGCTCTGGTGTACTCAGAGGCCACTGGCATGGGCCTCGATTGCCCGCCATATTCTCAGGATCTGAAAACATGCGACTCCTTTTTGTGGTCTATATTAAAGACAAGGTGTACAGAAATAATCCCAAAATCATTGCTGACCTGCAAACAGCCTTTCACGAGGTCGTAGACAGCATCAACGTTCCGGCACTTCAGTGGGCCATGCAGAATTTCTAGCCACATTATCGCCAATGATGGCAGTCATATTGAACATGCGAAAACCTAAATCCAAATATCTGTAATGACGTTTACCTGTTGAATAAAGTCTTTGCATGCCGTACTTTGCAACTAATTTAAGTTTTTTTTCACATAGTTCAATAACTGTCACTCTGTAGTACTCACGGAAGAAAGAGAAGACCAAACGAACAACAGCGTTTCACGTTACAGATTCATTTTATAGCGGGAAAGTGTCCTGGAGAGGCTCAGCCAATTCCTGCAACAAAGGCCCTCTGTATCAGGGAGTGCTTTACTGTTGAAATTTACTGTTTAATTTCTAATAGCGCACGTTTATAGAAGAGACAACCAGTCTATTGCTTTCTCCTACGTACATCTCGCGCTAAGAGCGCGAAGGAGACATTTGAGAGCACACGGAGGTGTACCAACAGTAGTTCCTCCCAAGAAACAAATATTTGCGGCTCTAACAGGAAAAGGGGGGTGGGGGGGGGAGAGGTGAAGTGGTGACAGACGTGCACAATGTGCCCTCTGCCACACCTAGTAAGGTGGCGTGCGGAATACGGATGGACATGTTCAAAAATGTTCAAATGTGTGTGAAATCTTATGGGACTTAACTGCTAAGGTCATCAGTCCCTAAGCTTACACACTACTTAACCTAAATTATCCTAAGGACGAACACATACACCCCCATTCCCGAGGGAGGACTCGAACCTCCGCCGGGACCAGCCGCATAGTCCATGACTGCAGCGCCTGGACCGCTCGGTTAATCCCGCGCGGCACGGATGGATACGAAGACGACAGTTTCGCCTCAGGAAATGGACTTCCCTGAGGCATTTCTGGTGCTAAACTTAACAAAAGCAAGAATTAGAAATGTTTGAAGCACTTGTAATAATAAACTGTAGAGAACAATAACTGTCAGTAGATGCAAGCACCACGAGGAAGCAATATGTACTAGGGTTAAAAAGGGAGTAAGGCAGAGCTGAAGTTTTTCTTCTCTACAGGTGATTTTCAGAGTCAGAAAATTTCAAATATTCCCTGATAAAAACTTCCATACTTTGTGAAAATGATGCACAACAGGACCTGTTCAAGTATACTGAGCATACAATATGGATTTTGAGGAAATCGAAGGAAGGCTAATTTTCGACAGCAAATACAGGTTAGGGAATGAATTACGCTAATGTGGAAACAAATTAAAGCATGGTGGACGAAGCAAGGGAGATGTAAGAAGAAGACAAACACGATGTGAGAAGAAGACAAACACACGCAAAGAGCGCATTCCCCGCCAGTTAAGCTACCAGCACTGTGGAGAAGCGAATCGTGGGTTTCTGTAGTATCCAGTTGTTGGCTAAGGTGAAATAACAGCCGTATAACGCTGACTGTCACACAGATGTAGAATCCTGCGTTCCATACCAATAGCTAAATATGTTAAAAGCAGATTTCTCTCCTGTCTTTGGCTACAGTAAATAATGATTGTCGAACCGTCCGATTACTCAGTTCTTAATTATCTGCCGTATATTTCCAGCGACTAACTGGCTTTTTCCTGTATTCTGATGCTTCAACTTTCTTCGCGGCGACCCTGTCCCCCCCAACAATCAGTCAGCTGTCGTTTCGGCTGCCAAGGCGTGGCTTTCTCACTCACACACGCGTTCCGACCTACATACTGGCCGGTGCCCTTCCAACTTAGGCCAGCATGTTCTGCGCGTTTTCCACGAGTTGTTTTCGAGCTTGTTCCTGTGTTACATTGTGATGGGAACGTAATGTGAAACTTTACTGTTTTTTGGGGACCAAATCATAAAATGTAAATATACAACCGTCAGTTCCGTCATCAGTATATAGCAACCAGTATCATTCAAATGCGTACTACTCATATGTACACTTAATTCTTAGCTATGGAATTCTTTTCCGGGGAACAACTCAGAAAACGTGAACACGGTAGTAAAATGATGGATGTTTCATTATTATTATCGTTATTATTAAGTATGTGTATAATATGTTTTGCCAAATCCCTACGCTTTGTTATCTAAGTAATTCTTTACTGTATAGCGTATGTTGATCCTCATGTGCGCCTTAACTGCCTTTCTTAATACCGGTTCTAGTAACCTCATTAGTTTCCCTTGTACAGTTTTATTCCTTGGCAGAAAATGCTATTTTTAGGTGTATGTTTATTCAGACCTTGTTATATGGCCGGAGACACAGTTGTTTACTCTGTAATTACCAGTGACATTTTTTGATGTGGACAACTGATTCGGTAATGTATCCACATTGTGTACTTAATATCCGCGGTGTCTTCAACAGACTTGTACAATGAGCTCGACTTCTATCACGGATTACTATTCTTATGACCTTTTTCTGCAGTTTGAAAACTGTGCTCCGAAAAGACGTAAAGTAATCATACAGAACAATAGGTGAAATAATTACTGTTACTTACTACCCTTTAGAAAGTTGTGAGTACTCCTGTACTTTCACACATGAAATTCCAAATAAGGACATTTAGGTGCATTAGCATTTCGTTAGTAAACTTTTACATTAGAGTATAAACTTTACGACCAGTTCTAAGAAGCACTTCAACGCTTGCTTCTTATTTGCTCCAATACTCGTTACCTGGCCATCCCGTCCACTAATTCTTTTCCTCTAACGTCATGTGGTTTATATAATAATGACCACTACTGTTATGCCATCTCCTGTACCACAACTGTGTATTACCTCACCGCTTAGGCCTTTAGGTAGTTAAGTTGTTTCGGTATGTAAATATCCAATGAAGACTGTAAACTATCATTTGTTACGCAAGGATTTTTTATTAACACTAAATTATAGGCCCTGCAGACTTTAAAAGGGTGGTGGAATATGGACACTGTAATTTAATTTTGTGACTAGATGAGATGTGTTCGTAATGAAAATCAAAGTTACCAAAAGTTTTCATGTTTATTTTTGAATATTCACACAAAACGAGAGCAGTGACGTGGGATGCAAATTTGTGTAATAACACCCTATTCACTGACAAATTATCACAAGAACATGAAACAGTTACACCTTACTAAGGGTGGCGGAGATTCAGCACAACGAACCGACAGGCAGGTTACTATATTATTAGTACACTAATCCGTTTCCGCGATATGACGACAGTGATTGCCAAACTCGGAGCTCGTAAAATTATGCATGCCGGATTGGCGTCTTCCTCCTACTCACTAACACTCTAACATTTAATAAGTACTTTACGACCTATATTCTGCGAGCAGAATTCGAAGTGAATTCGGAGTGATTCTCTCACAGCCAGCGGACGAAGAAACACCGCAGTTTCTCCTGTCTTCCCTCTGAACATTTGCCCCATCTTCGACAGGCAATCCCAGCCTCTCATGAGCAGTCATCCAACGTCAAGTGTCCATTCTCCTGGAGTGTCCTCCCACTTCTCAAACATTTCCCTAACCTGCTACTTCAGACAAGGCCGCCCAACGAAACTCACGCATTTTCGCGCCCAGAGGCCTACCGATAGAGAAACAAGTGTTTTTTGGCTCTGTCCTGTCGGTGCCTCAAAGGAGCGCGTTAGGATGTTGTTTCCTACGACCCTCGTGAGATTCCTGTCTACTTTATATACCGGGTGATCAAAAAGTCAGTATAAATCTGAAAACTGAATAAATCACGAAATAATGTAGATAGAGGGGTACAAATTGACACACATGCTTAGAATGACATGGGGTTTTATTAGAACCGAAAAAATGTCCGACAAATGGCGCTTCATCTGATCAGAATAGCAATGATTAGCATAGAAAAGTAAGACAAAGCAAAGATGATGTTCTTTACAGTAAATGCTCAATATTTCCAAGATCATTCCTCACTACAGGTATTTTTGGGAAAAGAAAGTTGCAGCCTCACACTTATAGAGGCTTCGCAACTCATCTACCGCGTTCTGCCGAGAGCATAGAGCAATGAATACCTGTAGCTTTCACAGTGTCTACATAGCGCCACCGGTGTGTTGCAGACTGGCGCCCGCCTTCCGAAACCTTTACTGTACTTTACAACGGCCTCACCGCAGAGAAACGCTTTTACAACACGGGTGCGGCGGTCATCTCGTGCAGGTTTCCAACGACTCCCTGCGGCCATCCTCCTGTCCGCATTGTGTCGACGCGCACCGGGCGTCCCTTCCGCGAACGCTGGCCAACCTGGCGTCGGCGTTGCCTTCTACAATCTACGTTACGTTAAAACTCCTACAAGTACTTCACATTCTTGCAGTTACTATCACATAATTGTTATTGTGGTCTTCAGTCCTGAGACTGGTTTGATGCAGCTCTCCATGCTACCCTATCCTGTGCAAGTTTCTTCATCTCCCAGTACCTACTGCAACCTACATCCTTCTAAATCTGCTTAGTGTATTCATCTCTTGGTCTCCCTCTACGATTTTTACCCTCCATACTGCCCTCCAATGCTTCATTTGTGATCCCTTGATGCCTCAGAACATGTACTACCAACCGGTCCCTTCTTCTCGTCAAGTTGTGCCACAAACTCCTCTTCTCCCCAATCCTATTCAATACCTCCTCATTAGTTATGTGATCTACCCATCTGATCTTCAGCATTCTTCTGTAGCACCGCATTTCGAAAGCTTCTATTCTCTTCTTGTATAAACTATTTATCATCCATGTTTCACTTCCATACATGGCTACACTCCATATAAATACTTTCGGAAACGTATTCCTGACATTTACATCTATACTCGATGTTAAAAAATTTCTCTTCTTCAGAAACGCTTTCCTTGCCATTGTCAGTCTACCTCTTATATCTTCTCTAACCGGGCAGGTAGGTTAGAAAATTTAAAAAGGGAAATGGATAGGTTAAAGTTAGACATAGTGGGAATTAGTGAAGTTCGGTGGCAGGAGGAACAAGACTTTTGGTCAGGTGAATACAGGGTTATAAATACAAAATCAAATAGGGGTAATGCAGGAGTAGGATTAATAATGAATAAAAAATAGGAATGCGGGTAAGCTACTACAAACAGCATAGTGAACGAATTATTGTGGCCAAGATAGACACGAAGCCGACGCCTACTACAGTAGTACAAGTTTATATGCCAACTAGCTCTACAGATGATGAAGAAATTGATGAAATGTATGATGAGATAAAAGAAATTCAGATAGTGAAGGGTGACGAAAATTTAATAGTCATGGGTGACTGGAATTCGAGTGTAGGAAAAGGGAGAGAAGGAAACATAGTGGGTGAATATGGATTGGGGGTAAGAAATGAAAGAGGAAGCCGTCTGTTAGAATTTTGCACAGAGCATAACTTAATCATAGCTAACACTTGGTTCAAGAATCATAAAAGAAGGTTGAATACATGGAAGAACACCGGAGATACTAAAAGGTATCGGATAGATTATATAATGGTAAGACAGAGATTCAGGAGGAACTAGGTTTTAAATTGTAAGATATTTCCAGGGGCAGATGTGGACTCTGACCACAATCTATTGGTTATGAACTGCAGATTAAAATTGAAGAAACCGCAAAAAGGTGGGAATTTAAGGAGATGGGACCTGGATAAACTGACTAAACCAGAGGTTGTACAGAGTTTCAGGGAGAGCATAAGGGAACAATTGACAGCAGTGGGGGAAAGAAGTACAGTAGAAGAAGAATGGGTAGCTCTGAGGGATGAAGTAGTGAAGGCAGCAGAGGATCAAGTAGGTAAAAAGATGAGGGCTAATAGAAATCCTTGGGTAACAGAAGAATTGATGAAAGGAAGAAACATAAAAACGCAGTAAATGAAGCAGGCAAAAAGGAATACAAACGTCTCAAAAACGAGATTGACAGGAAGTGCAAAATGGCTAAGCATGGATGGCTAGAGGAAAAATATAAGGATGTAGAGGCTTATCTCACTAGGGGTAAGACAGATACTGTCTACAGGAAAATTAAAGAGACATTTGGAGAAAAGAGAACCACTTGTATGAATATCAAGAGCTCAGATGGAAACCCAGTCCTAACCAAAGAAGGGAAAGCAGCAAGGTGGAAGGAGTATATAGAGGGTCTATACAAGGGCGATGCGCTTGAGGACAATATTCTAGAAATGGAAGAGAATGTAGATGAAGATGAAATGGGAGATACGATACTGCGTGAAGAGTTTGACAGAGCACTGAACGACCTGAGTCAAAACAAGGCCCCTGGAGTACACAACATTCCATTAGAACTACTGGCAGCCTTGGGAGAACCAGTCCTGACAAAACTCTACCATCTGATGAACAAGATGTATGAGACAGGCGAAACACCCCCAGACTTCAAGAAGAATATAATAATTCAATCCCAAAGAAAGCAGGTGTTGACAGATGTGAAAATTACCGAACAATCAGTTTAATAACCCACAGCTGCAAAATACTAACACAAATTCTTTACAGACGAATGGAAAAACTAGTAGAAGCCGACCTCGGGGAGGATCAATTTGGATTCCGTAGAAATACTGGAACACGTTTTATTTTTCCTGATAACGACGTCATCTTGAGTAGTCCCCGCCCGGAAATCCGAATGGGGGACTATTTTACCTCCGGAATATTTTACCCAAGAGGCCGCCATCATCATTTAATCATACAGTAAAGCTGCATGCCCTCGGTAAAAATTACGGCTGTAGTTTCCCCTTGCTTTCAGCCGTTCGCGGTACCAGCACAGCAAGGCCGTTTTGGTTATTGTTACAAGGCCAGATCAGTCAATCATCCAGACTGTTGCCCCTGCAACTACTGAAAAGGCTGCTGCCCCTCTTCAGGAACCACACGTTTGTCTGGCCTCTCAACAGATACCCCTCCGTTGTGGTTGCACCTACGGTACGGCCATCTGTATCGTTGCGGCACGCAAGCCTCCCCACCAGCGGCAAGGTCCATGGTTCATGGGGAAGTATCGGATAATATTTAATTAAAAAAAGGAATGCGCTGTAGATCGATAGTTAGAAAGTCGATGAAACCGACAGTTTCGCCGTCTTTCAACTGTGACTTTGGTAAATAACTGGCGGTGTATTTATTTTATGATGGTGATATTCGATGGTTGTTGGCGCAGACCACTGTGCCCTCTGATTCCGATTGTACAACTACGTCTGCATGTACATTACTCTCCGCAAGCCACGTATTTTGTGTGACAGAGGGTACTTTTTGTTCCTCTAACTGAGCCCTTCAACCCTGTTCCGCTCGCGCATAGCGCATGCGAAGAATGATTGTCGGTTAGACTCCGTATTGGCTCTAATTTCTCGAATGTTCTCCTTGTTGTCATTACGCTTATGTGGGAGGAAGTCATATGTTGTCCGATTCTTCTCGCAAAGTGCTCTCTCGAAATCTCTCTACATTTTCTCGAAGCCGCTCTTCGTTGCATCTTGTCTATCTTTTTTGTCAGTCCTACCCGGTAGGGGTCCAAGATAGATGACAATACACATGAATCGATCTAACAAGCGACTTATAAGTTATATTTCTTTGATTCTTCCTATGAACGTGATTCTGGCATCTGCTTCTCCCACTATTTGTTTTATGTGGTCATTCCACTCAAAGTAGCTCTTGATAATTACTCCTAGATATTTTACGGTAGTTACTGTTTCCAGCGGTTTGTCATGAGTGGTGGATTTGTACAGTAGCGGATTTTTTTATATGTTTGCGTAATATTTTACGTTTATTTAAGTTCAGAATCAACTGCCAGAGCCTGCACCATTCATCAGTTCTCTGGAGGTCGTTCTGCAAATCGTTACTCTTCTGGCATGCTACTTTGTTATAGACAAACGCATCATCTACTTGCGGCCGTAAAAACCATCCGACGCTTTTTATTAGACCATTTATATACACTCATGCCCATAAATTAAGGATAATTGCAGAATGTGATGCCACATAACGTGGCACTACACAAAACAGGCGCCAATAGCATAGGCACGTAGGGAACACACACGACACAGATATGTAAGTCCACGGTGTTGGTGATAAGTTGGGAAAACCGCCTCGAAACACATGTGCTACAAAACGCCACTGTTTCCTGTGCATGTACCTCGACATCAATATCGGATATGATCGCTGTGCACACGTACAACGGGTTGGCATACTCTGGATCAGGTGGTCGAGCCGCTGCTGGGGTATAGCCTCCCATTCTTGCACCAGTGCCTGTCGGAGATCCTGAAGTTTCCCAGGGGTTTCAAGACGTGCAGTAGGTCTGGAGAACAGGTAGTCCACTCCATTCGCCTGATATCTTCAGTTTTAAGGTACTCCTCCACGATGGCAACTTGTTGGGGCCGTGCGTTATCATCGATCAGGAGGAAGGTGGGACCCATTGTACCCCTGAAAAGGCGGACATACTGGTGCAAAATGACGTCCCGATACACCTGACGTGTTACAATTCCTCTGTCAAAGACGTGCAGGGCTGTACGTGGACCAATCATAATCCCACCCCACACCATCAAAGCACGACCTCCATACAGGTCCCTTTCAAGTACATTAAGGGGTTGGTATCTAGTTCCTGGTTCACACCAGATGAAAACCCAGCGAGACTCTTTGTTCATTCTATACCTGGACTCGTCCGTGAACATAACCTGGGACCACTGTTCCAATGACCATATACTGTGTTCTTGACACCAGGCTTTACTGGCTCTCCTGTGACCAGGGGGCAGTGGAATGTACCTTGCAGGTCTTCGGCCGAATAAACGACGTCTGTTTAGCCGTCTGTAGGCTGTGTGTCTGGAGACAACTGTTCCACGGGCTGCGGTAAGGTCCCGAGCAAGGCTACCTGCAGTACTCCGTGGCCGTCTGCGGACACTGATAGTGAGATATCGGTCTTCTTGTGGTGTTGTACACTGTGGACGTCCCGTACTGTAGCGCCTGGACACGTTTCCTGTCTGCTGGAAACATTGCCATAATCTTGAGATCACACTTTGTGGCACACGGAGGGCTCGTGCTACGACCTGCTGTGTTTGACCAGCCTCCAGTCACCCTAGTATTCTACCTCTCATAACGTCATCAATTTGTGTTCTTTGAGCCATTTTCAACACACAGTCACCATTAGCACGTCTGAAAACGTCTGCACACTTACTCGCTGCACCGTACTCTGACATGCACCAACACACCTCTGCGTATGTGGACTGCCGCCAACGCCACCGTGCGACGACTGCAGATCAAATACACCGCCTGGTCATACCTCGATGTGATTTAAACCCGCAAACCGCCCACCAGAGCGTCGTTTCACCGTGTATCAGCATTATCCTTAATTTATGAACATGAGTCTATATTGTAAACAGTAACAGTCCTATCACACTTTCTTGGAGTACTCTAGAAATTATCTGTAAATCTATCGATTGTGTTCCGTTAAGAGTGACGTGTTGAGTTCCGTCTGCAATGAAGTCTTGAATTCAGTGGCAAATTTGTTCTGTTACTCGATAAGTTCTAAATTTTTTTCACTAATCGGCAGAGCGAGACGGTGTTAAATGCCGTTTTGGAGTCAAGCAACTGATTTTAACCCTGTCCGGAGCGATCTTACATCCAGTGATAACGTAGAACAAATTAAGAGAAGTGACCTCTAGTTTTCGCAGCGTGACTGATTAGGGGAGAGTCATACAGTATCGGCCAGTTTACAGTACCGGCCACTACTACGATTTCCCCTTCCGCCTCCAAATGGCAGAAGTATACAGGAAACAGAAGCAGACTTGTGTATCCATGTGCAGTGGAGTCGGATATCTTCTTCCTCTGCTCTGCTCTGAGTGCTTGGTGGTGTTGCTGTCGCTAATTTCGGTTATCTGTGTTATGTGAGAAAAGCACATGTAACAAACATTTCATGACAAATTCTATAAAAGAACGTACAATATGAGTAGGTCCTAATGCGTGTCTGTTGTACAGTGCCAGTCAACAGATTGGTTGGCAGTATTGGCCAGAAGCAATTTCAGTTTTTAAATTATACTTTCTTCTTCTTACTTCTTTTTCTGGCTGAAACGGCGGAAATCGAGCGAAAATTAAGATGAAAATGGAATGAAGGGTACTTGAAAATGGCTGTCAGCTAGGTAACCGAAGCGTTTTCAAGAATTAAAAAAGAAGAAGATTGTCACCGAAGAGAAGAGATTAATCGCAGACAAAATACAGTCTGTAAAAGAGTTGAAGAAAGCAGAGGTATTCGAAAATGAAGTAAAGAAGCAGAGGTTGGCGCTGGAAAGTCAATAAAAGTGTGGTAAAGAAAATTGAAATTTATGGGAAATAGTGGTTCAACAGAAGCGACTGAAAAGTGCGTTGTATGTATGGAGTGGTTTGAAGAAGACGAGGTGCTGAATGCCAAGTACTGAGGCTGGGCACGTGTTTGATGTGTGGATCAGGAGAATATTTTGCGTTTTCTTCTTTTATTTCTTCCGTGGGGTTCACAGCCTCTGTTTATTATTAAGAATAAATTGTCCGTTGTAAGCTATATTGTGCTTTATCAAAATCGTGCTATTAGCTAATTTCGACCGCGAGACGTTATCAAACACATGTGCTATGTCATGTATAACATTTAGTGTTTATCACATTCTTTTACGTCTTTTATGTATGTGACATAAAAGGGTGTGATGAGCACTAAATGTAATACATGACATAGCGAATGTGCTTGATAATGTCTCACGGCCGAAATTAGCTAATAGCACGATTTTGATAAAACACAATACAGCTTACAAAGGAGAATGTGTTCTTTTATTTTGCATTTTATTCGCCATCTCTGTAAAACAGTGAGCTAAATATTGGTGAAGTCAGCTGAAATAGTAACAACAAATTATCACGATTATGTGTTCCATTATTATTCAATAAATATCAGTGCAGTGTATCATTAAGAAAAGATATTGCCACAGAAAAGAGAATTGCCGATACCGCAAAAGACTTTCTACAAGCCTTGTAGTTGTACCTCCGTTATTTTCGATGTAATTAAATACTGTAAATAATAAATAAAAATCAGAGCACTGTGCTGTTCATGGAACATTTTGATTGATTGATTTGAGGTGAAGGGACCAGACAGC
The DNA here is from genome assembly GCF_023898315.1 of Schistocerca nitens. Taxonomy (NCBI): domain Eukaryota; kingdom Metazoa; phylum Arthropoda; class Insecta; order Orthoptera; family Acrididae; genus Schistocerca; species Schistocerca nitens. The sequence continues at coordinate 1,186,044,301 of NC_064614.1, read as the reverse complement.
GAGGTCATCGGTCTCATCGGATTAGGGAAGGATGGGGAAGGAAGTCGGCTGTGCCCTTTCAAGGATCAATCCCGGTATTTGCCCGAAGCGATATATGGAAATCACGGAAAACCTAAATCAGGATGAACCGTCGTCCTCCCGAATGCGAGGCCAGTGTGCTAACCACTGCACCACCTCCCTCGATCATGGAACATGTCTTGAGGTAATAGCATACTATAATAATATCCTAATTTTCCGGCTTGGGAAGGAGCTCCTGGTCCCTGGCAAGAATCCGCCCGGCGTACTTGTGTCGAGCTCCGGTGACCTGACCAGTCTGTGGATGGTTTTTAGGCGGTTTTCCATCTGCCTCGGCGAATGCGGGCTGGTTACCCTTATTCCGCCTCAGCTACACTATCTCGGCTATTGCCGCGCAAACAAGTTCTCTACGTACGGGTTCACCACCATTACTCTGCCACGCAAACATAGGCGTTACACTCGTCTGGTGTGAGACGTTCCCTGGGGGCGTCCACCGGGCGGCCGAACTGCACAATAACCCTGAAAGAGTGGTTCGGATTGGGGCGGCGGAGGGGTGAAGTGGACTGCGGTAGTCGTCGTGGGGTTGTGGACCACTCCGGCAGCGGCAGGGACGGCGCCTCTCCGTCCTTTCTTGGTCCCCGGTTAACATACAATATGAAACGTCCCCTTTGAAAAATTAGTGAATTACTGTGCTGGTAAACCCCTTACGTTATTTGATTTTCAAACAGCTGAGCAAAACTGAACGTAGTCAGACATTTCTCTCTTTACTTATTCTGATAGTCTTTAAACTGACACACAATATTTTTAGCGCAACGCAATCTGACGTTCAATAATCCCTACAAAAGAATGGCCCTGACTAACAATTACCTATAACTTTCATGAATCACTTACCTCACAGAAATCTTCATTACTCGAACTACTGCAATACAGTGAGCGCCAATACTGCCAGCTAAGTAAAAGATTCTAACTACTGAAGTCACTAACTACTGATAGGCATAGTTAGCAAATGAAATATTTTGATAGAGAACAAACAATGTATTTACCTTAATAGTGTTCAAAAGTCAAAATATATGTAGCAGTTCATGACATCCAGTCTTACAAATTTACTGTCTCTGATGGACACACGTCCAGATCATCCGCTCTTATAACTCCGCCATTTCTCTCCCCACGTCCACCACTGCTGGCGGCTCACCTCCAACTGCGCAACGCTACGCGCTGTTAACAGCCAACCGCCCAACACTACAATAGCAAATTCCAACAATGCAAATCACCCACAGACTGCACGCAGCACAGTCAGTGGTTTTCATATGGAGCGCTACATGGCGTTACCAACATAAAAACCTAAACAGCCTACTTACAAATACAATATCCTGATTAACTATCTCAGTTGCACAGTTAAATCAGAAAACTTAAGCCGACCTCAGTGTGTGCAGCGGAGCTATTATTTCCATTCTCGGACAATTTTTCGACGGCCGACCGAGTCGTCTTTTTCAAATGCTGCGAGTTGTATTGTAATGTGTCATAGAAAAATATTTAAACAGTTCCAAAAGTAAAAAGCATATTTTACATAGTAGACTAGTATTTTATGCATGTGTCTGGTGTCGTAACAACGGCCTTGCCGCGGTGCTAATATCGGTTACAATCAGATCACCGAAGTTAAGCGCTGTCGGGCTTGGCTAGTACTTGGATGGGTTACCGTCCGTGTCTGCCGAGAGCTGTTGGCAAGCAGGGTGCACCCAGCCTTGTGTGGCCAATGGAGGAGCTACTTGACTGAGAAGTCACGTAAACAGACAACGGCAGGGAGAGCGATGTGCAGACCAAACGCCGCTTTGTGTCCACTTCCGGTAACGCCTAAGGGCTGAGGATGACATTTTTTTGTGTGGTGTAATAACGGAAGTGACACTGTGTATTAAACGATCAGCTCAGATCCATACGATCCAGTAGTCACTCAGAACGCGAAGCATGTAAGAATAAAAGTAAGTTGGAGACTAGATGCTGCTAGGGCGGAGGGAACGTTGGCATCGCATGTGTTGACAAACAGTTGACATAGAACTTGAACATGTATTTATTTAACTCTCACTTCCGACGAGAGACAAAAATAAATTTAAAAAAGCTATTTCTTTCGAGACGAAAACGTGAAGAGTATGAAGTAAAAAATGACTACGTACTTCGATGTCTGGAATGGTTTGTCCGCTATTAGCAGTGCCCAAAATAGATGGGATTCGCTGTCGATGTAGCCTTATCAGAAGCTGCGAGCACACGGATTCATGGCGGCGGCCGTCTGCTAGCTGCATCAGAGAGTGTACAGCGCGCCAGTGGCTGGCTGTGTGGCTTCCGCCAGCTGTTGCGCAACGGAGGTGGCTGACCTGCGCATGTGTTCGGGCTGCTCCACGCTGCTGGCCTGTTGCACGGCCGCCCGCTGATCGATATCGCTAAGTCGACCAGGCCCACCCAACGGCCGAGACAGCCAGCTGCTTGTTACTGCTCCCAGTGCGTCCTTATGTCACCAGTAGAACAAGTGACAGCCTCTGCCTCGGCAGAAATCTGTCGAGGAAGCCAACCTGGACACCACTCTCTTCACTATGCCCACAGCGCAGTACGATCTTTTCAGTCATTCCGTCCAGCCAGATACGACGTCAAATGACATCTTCTTCTTTGCCAATCTTTTCATTTCGGGGTAGTATTTAGAACAAATGCTCTCAGTTATTTACAGTAGTTGCCATTAAAATTGCTGCACCTCAAAGACAGGAAGAAGATGCTGTGATATGCAAATGATTAGCTTTTTAGCGCATTCACACAAGGTTGGCGCAGGTGGTGACACCTACAATGTGCTGACATGAGGAAAGTTTCCAACCGATTTCTCATACACAAACAGCAGTTGACCGACATTGCCTGGTGAAACGTTGTTGTGATGCCTCGTGTAAGGAGGTGAAATGAGTACCACCACGTTTCCGACATTGATAAAGGTCGGATTGTAGCCTATCGCGATTGCGGTTTATCGTATCGCGACATTGCTGCTCGCGTTGGTCGAGACCCAATGACTGTTAGCAGAATATGGAATCGGTGGGTTCCGGAGGGTAATACGGAACGCCGTGCTGGATCCCAACGGCCTCGTATCACTAGCAGTCGAGATGACAGGCATCTTATCCGTATAGGTGTAACGGATCGTGCAGACACGTCTCGTTCCCTGAGTCAACAGATGGGGACGTTTGCAAGACAACAACCAAATGCACCAACAGTTCTTCGATGTTTGCAGCAGCATGGACTGTCAGCTGGGAGACCACGGCTTCGGTTACCCTTGACGCTGCATCACAGACAGGCGCACCTGCGATGGTGTACTCAACGACGAACCTGGGTGCACGAACGGCGAAACGTCAGTTTTTCCGATAAATCCAGGTTCTGTTTACAGCGTCATGATGGTCGCATCCGTGTTTGGCGACATCGCGGTGAACGCACATTGGAAGCGTGTATTCGTCATCGCCATACTGGCGTATCAACCGGCGTGATGGTATGGAGTGCCAATGGTTACACGTCTCGGTCACCTCTTGTTCGCATTGACGGCACTTTAAACAGTGGACGTTACATTTCATATTTGTTACGACCCGTGACTCTACCCTTCATTGGATCCCTGCGAAACCCTACATGTCAAGAGGATAATGCACGACAATGTTGTACGTCCTTTACGGCCTTTCTGGATATAGAAAATGTTCGACTGCTGCCCTGGCCATCACATTCTCCAGATCTCCCACCAATTGAAAACGGCTGGTCAATGGTAGCCGAGCAACTGGCTCGTCACAATACGCCACTCACTACTCTTGATGAACTGTAGTATCGTGTTGAAGCTGCATGGGCAGCTGTACCTGTACACGCCATCCAAGCTCTGTTTGACTCAATGCCCAGGCGCTATCAAGGCCGTTATTACGGCCAGAGATGGTTTTTCTGGGTACTGATTTCTCAGGATCTATGCACCCAATTTGCGTGATAATGTAATGGCATGTTAGTTCTAGTATAATATATTTGTCCAATGAATACCCGTTTATCATCTGCATTTCTTCTTGGTGTAGCAATTTTAAAGGCCAGCAGTGTATTAGATACCAGTAATCCTCCAACATCGATTTTTTAATAATCGAGCTCTCGCGTGTGAAACAGCTTCAAACGTCTGATCACGTTAGAAATGAGTGTAGACGTGAAATATTTAATTGTTAGCACGAAAAACCTTTGTACGAGGGCTGTTCAGAAAGTCGGGAAAGTTTGCGTCTGACGCCGCTAGGCGCGCAACGATCGCGTATATTGTGGTATGTGCGTGCTCGGCAGCTCAGTCGGCATCCATGCGTGACAGCTGGAGCGTCTCTGCGCGTCTGGTTTTTTCGATGTTCGAATTCGAAATGTACGCTGCAATTGAAAATCCCGGCAGTTGTGGCCTATAGAAATTTATCGTGAACTGTGCGAAGTATATGGAAACAACGTAATGAGTAAATGTTCCGTCAGGAATTGGTGCTTTCGGTTTTAAAATGGCCGAACCAACGTCCATGACGAAGAGAAGAGTGGACGCCGGAGCATTCTGACGGACGATCTTGTCAGTAAAGTTGATAAAACGATTCGTGAAAACAGTCGCTTCACGATAACGGAGCTTTCGCTTTCTTTTCCATAAGTTTCACGTACTTTGTTGTTTGTAATTTTCTCTCAAAAGCTATGCTACCACACATTTTGTGCACGATGGGTGCCCAAAATGCTTACCATAAAGAACAGCGCATGGGGGCAACGTTAACATTTGTGACGGCCTAACACATGCATGGTGATTCATTACTGGATCGAATACAGTAGTAACCGGTGACGAAACTTGGGTCATACACGTCAATTGCGAGACAAAATTACAGTCCATGGAGGTGGGCCACACAAGGTCCCCCCAAGAACCAAGCCGGCTGGTGTGGCCGAGCGGTTCTAGACGCTACAGTCTGGAACCGCGGGACCGCTACGGTCGCAGGTTCGAATCCTGCCTCGGGCATGGATGTGTGTGATATCCTTAGGTTAGTTAGGTTTAAGTAGTTCTACGTTCTAGGGGACTGATGACCTCTGCAGTTAAGTCACATAGTGCTCAGAGCCATTTGTACCAAAAACCAAGAAAATGCTTGCAAACCTTGTCAGCAAGGATGGCGACAGTGTTATGGGATAGGCAAGGTGTGCTTCTTATTGATTTTCTCGAACGTGGAGCAACTATACATTCTGCTCAGTACTGTCAAACTTTGCATAGCCTTAGAAGAGCAGTTCAAAACAAACGCCAGCGAAAGCTGACGTCCAAAATTTTCTTTTTGCACGACTATGTCCGACGTCATACGGGAAACCGCACCAAAGAGCTCCTTAATTCATTCAAATGGGAAATTTTTCATCAGCCCCGATCTTGCACCAAGCAACTTCCACTTGTTTCCCAAGATGAAGAACTGGCTTGCAACGCCGCGCTTTGATGTCGACGCGGAACTCCAGGCGGGCGTGGCTCACTGCCTGAAGTCTCAGGCGGCAGAATTTTACGACGATGGTATTTCAAACCTTGTCCACCGTTATGATAAGTGCCTCAGTATGTTCTGTGACTATATGGCAAAGTAGTACGTCATTCGCTCTTTCGGATGTATATGACAAAATGTATTTCTTGTACTTATTTTTTTAAATCCCAAACGTTCCCTACTTTCCGGATAGCCCTCGTAACTGAAGACGACCAGCCTATCTACACTGATTTCGTTAATTTCAGATCATTTGCTGGATGTCGCTGCCAGCTGCCAGATAGGCAACCTGCAACTGGCCGTGGTGCCCATGGGATTGTTTAGTAATATAAGTATTCCAATCTGTGTCTTCGCCTGCAATAAATTCTTTCGAATTTTGAAGCTAGCAGGGGTACAATACAGGGAGCAAAAAGTTGTTTACAACTTGTACAGAAATCAGACGGCAGTTATATGCGCCGAGGGGCGCGAAATGGGATTACTGGCCGAGAAGAGAGAGTGAGACAAGGCTGTAACCCGTCCATGATGTTCCTCAATCTGTACACTGAACAAGCAGTAAAGAAAACCAAAGAAAATTTGGAGAATAAATTAAAGTTCACGGCCTAGACATAAAAGTTTTGAGATTTGCTAAAGAAACATTCTAATTCTGTCTGAGAGAGCAAAGGACATGGAACAGCAGTTGAACGGAATGTATAGTGTCTTGAGATGAGGCTGTAAGATGAACATTAAACACAAAGGCAAAACTAGGTTAATCGAATGTGGCCAAATTGAATCAGGTGAAGCTCAAGGAATTACAAAGCAAATGAGATGCTAAAAGTAATAGATGAGTATTTCGATTTGTGCATAGAAATAACAGATGATGGCCAAAGCAGACAGGATATAAAACGTAGATTGGCAACGGCAAGGAAAGCGCTTCTAATGAAGATAAATTTGTTAAGGCACGTATCTGTAGTGTAGCGTTGTATGGGGTGATACGTGGGATTAGATCAAATAGATCATGTAAATAATAAGGAGGCACTGAACAGAATTGGGGAGAACAAAAATCTATGGCCCAGCTTAACTAAAAGTAGGGATACGAGGGGGGAAGGGGAGCAGGAGGACAATAGGGTTTAACGTTCCGTTGACAGCGGGCTCACACTGGAAAGGGTATCGGTGGGTAAGTCACATTCTGAGATATCAAGGGAGGGGAAGAGGAAGGTGGAGTGTGGTGGGGAGGCAAAAGCTGCAGAGAGATGAGTATCGTAAACAGGATCAAACAGATGTGTGTTAGAGTAGTTATTCAGAGATGAAGATGCTTGCACGGCATTGAGTAGAATTTAGAGCTGCGGCAAACCTGTCTTCGGACTGAAGACCACATTAACATCTTTATCTACATCATTTACCTTCTAAGACTTCTTCTGCTTTTTTCCACATATTCCTTTCATTAAGACTAATTATTCCTTATTTCGCGCTCAATTCTTAAACATACTTATAAATATGCAAGCTTAATGCAATCGTTCATAGAAGACACCTAGCCTTGTTGGCACAACAGCCGTTTAATGGTAATAGTTTATATAACAACATAGTGTAAAAACGGTGTGTATCAATTTTCATAACAATTTCATTTTTGTTATTGGTCCTGCAATTGTTAAAAAAATAGATCGCTGGATATGTTGCCAAATTTGTCTTGTGATTCAAATAAAGACAATGACTATTAGGCAGGTTGTCAATGTACTCAGAAAGCCCAAATAGTTCCTTCAAGCCATTGTGTTACTGTGTGTGACATATATACTTGTGTGAGTGAGATATGACGTAAGATAGAAAGATGTGTGAAACACTGAGGCATCATGCATGACGTTTTAATTTATTATTTCTTTACTGCTAAGTCTATTCGCAACACATTGTACACATATGTTGCTGAACGCACATAGAAAAATATACCGTTGGACAACATATAGTTCAGGAGATATTGCACCATAAACATTGAAATGTGTGGAAAACGGCCGCATCGTGCATGATGTTTTATTACCTCCGTACTACTAACGCTATTAACAATATATTCGTACTTTGCAGACAGTAGTCACGTATACCACTGGATGTTCATGCAAAACATAGCTAAAGAGATGCGACTTCATAAACAGTGAGCCGCGTGAAAATGAAACTGCATGGCGAAATATGTGTATAAATACGTGAGGTGAAATATGTGTGTAAATACGTGAGAAATATGTTAAAAGAATGTGAAATGTATTTGACCTCTGCATACGTGGGGAAAACTATGCGTAAAAGGCTTATCCTAAACCCCTGGAGAGATTTCAACCGAATTTGGTACTCGTTTTAGTTAAATCTAGAAAGAATTGCTGTGGAGGTACGAACTATCAGTCTCCTACAGAGTGAGCGTGATAAGGTGAATTGAGAACTGGAGAGGAGGAGATGGCTAGACAGTAAGAGGAGAGGAGAAAAAGGGCACAGACAGGTAGAACAAGGAGATGAACAGAGAGAACGAGAGGAGGAAATGGACAGAGAAAGAGGAGGAGATGAACAGGGAGAGGCAAGAAGAGGGAGGTGTAACAGTAGAGGGACAGACTGTCAAGGGGTAGAGAGGTAGTGAAGCAGGTGTCAGAAAGGGAGTGAAGAAGGAGATGAACAAAGAGAGGAATAAGGAGGATACTGGCTAATAGCAAAATGGAATTAATACATTCACAGGAAACGCCAGGTACTGAACAAGTACTGGACGTTACCCATTGCACTTTTCCTCAGAATTTCAAAAAACTTACAACGTTTTAAACTGATGTAACAGAAGTCATGGGATATGCATCTACACAGATGGCCTTAACATCACGTACACAAGGCATGAAAGGGCAGTGCATTGACAGAGCTGTCATTTGTGCTCTGGGGGATTCATGTGAAAAGGTTTCCTATGGGATTATGGCCGCAGGGCGGTAATCAACAGACCAAGAACGAGGAATGGTAGTCACAGCTAGACACATTAAACGTTCCATTAGGGAATTAAATGTTCCGAGATCAGCTGTGTTAAGAGTATCCCGAGATTACCAAATTACAGGCATTATTCTCACCATCGACATCGAAATGGTCGACGGGCTTCACTTAACGACCGAGAGCAGCAGCTTTTGCGTCGAGTTGTCATTGCTAACAGACAAGCAACATTGCGTGATAAAATCACAGAAATCAATGTGCGACGTACGATGAACGTATCGGTTAGGATAGTGCGGTGAAAGCTACCATTAATGGGCTATGGCAGCAGACAACAGACACGAGTGAATATACTAACAGCACGAAACCACCTCCAACGCCTCTCCTTGAATCGTGGCCACATCGGTAGCACTCTAGACGACTGTAAAATAGTGGCCTGGTCAGATGAACTCCGATTCGAGTTGGTAATAGCTGGTGGTATGGTTCGAATGTGTTGCAGACCCCACGAAGACCAAATTGTCAACAAGGCGCTGTACAAGCTGGTGTGTGACTCCATAATGGCATGGACTGTGTATACATAAATGTGATGGACTTGGTGCTCTGGTCTAACTGAATCCATCATTGACTGGAAATGATTATGAGACCATTTGCAGACATCCATTGACTTAACTTTCAAGGATGACAATGCGCCATGTCACCAGGCCACAATTATTCGCAATTGGTTCGAGAAACATTCTAGACAATTCGAGCGAATGATTTGACCATCCAGATCGCCCGACATGAATCCTACCGAACATTTATGGGACATAACTGAGAGGTCTGTCCGGGCGCAAAAGCCTGCACCGAGAACACTTCCGCATTCATGGGCAGCTAGAGAGGGAGCATGGCTCAACGTTCCTGCAGGGGACTTCCAGCGAATTGTTGAGTCCATGCCACGTCGAGTTGCTGTACTACGCTGGAGAACAGGAGATCCGACAAGGAATTTTGTCTTCTCAGTGTACATTACCGTACCTCTTTTTCTTAGTCAATAAATCCGATGGATATATCTTGAATCTTCTTAAACTTTCCTTCCATTATCAAGTGCAACGTCAGAACTTTGTTCTGCCTTTACCTTTCCGAAAGATTAATTGATCATCATCCGTCAGATTCTCAGTTTCCTGTTACATACTTCTGTACATTATTCTTGACAGTAACTTGGATGTATCGGCAATTACACTATAGGTATCGCACTTACTTGCCCTTGCTGTCTTCTGGATTGTGTATATAGGCTAATATTCTCGAAAAGTCCAGTGGTACATTCCTCATCACATAGAGTCTACAAACCAACTTTAGTAATCATTTAATTGTTATTTTCCGTAATGATTTTAGAAATTACGAAGAACTCATATGGAAACCTCATTGACTCCTATTTCTTCTACTACGACATCAACAGGCAAGAAGTGTCTCTCGCAGAGGATATTTAATCTGCAAAGAAAGGTGGTATTCACATTGTGCTCTTAATGTTGGCGCCAACGCTTTTTATTTCAACGTCTGATGTTATTGTCCTTTCTATATGCTTAAACATACCTTCCGACGACGATTTCGCTTTCGATTTCCTGTTCATTTCATTCTTAAGTGTACTGTTGAATTCCTTCATTTCCTCTGCTACTCAAAGTTTCTTCGTTGTTACCTTCTTCGTACTTGTGTTCGTCTACCCTGAGAGGCACCCACTTGCCTTTCTCATACTGTGGCATCAAGCAGTCAGGCCTGCAAGATGGGTGGTTTGCCAAGCGAGTGGATTCTTCCTTAATTTATTGAGCAACATGAATTCTCGTATCTTACTATTTAATTACAAATTATCCTCCTGCATGAATAATACGCAACGGAAACACGCATCTGACTATCAGTGATTTATAGAACTCTGACTGCACACTACGCATTGGCAATACCACACTTACTTTTTGTCTTTGATTTAACGGCTTTTATATAAATTCGGGACATTATGATAACATACAATTTAATGAAAAAGGCCACCAATCTCTTTCTATTCACTATTTGATTTATTCCTAAACACACAAATTCTACAACCTAGAACAAAATCACAAGAGAAATTCCGCCCAGTGGGCATGGCTTTACGTTAGTGAATCTCTATACTATGGTCTCGTAATCTATTTGCCCCAACAGTGCACTCCCTGGATCGGATGGTGGATCTTTTATTATACCTCACACTTCGTCTCTCACATTCATCCTCACGAAACTTTCCTCCAGATCGAGCGATACAGAAGGAACAAGCATAACCCACAAATCTTTCGAAACTACCTTGCTACTCCCATGCAAAACACACATACCCAAATTACAAGACATACACATCACAACAATATGAAATATTACACAACGAACGGTTACAACTTCATCACTTTCCGCTTTCCCACTTCAATCAATATCTATCCCAGTTTCACACGACACTGCCCCACTTTGTAATCTTACTTTCCTACTGTGAACTCTGGAGATAAACGCACGTCTTCCTGTGCAATGCAAGCCAAGTGGCGTTGCTGGAAAAACGGCCGACTCACCTTGATTCTCTCTCAGAGTTTAAATTTAGTGTCACACGGAATGATATTTCTTAAATACTTCAACTTATGATACACACGCTATTTCTTAAATATTTCAGCTTATTGTACACACGCTATTAATTCTTAAATATTTCAGATTATTGTACACACGCTAGTATCTCAACTTATAACTACACGTGGTCTCATTGTGACCGTTGGTTTACTACAATTCCCTTAAAATTACCTGCCTCACTTTGTAATTTTCCCCACAAAAGTTCCTAGGAAAGAGAAATGATTAGTTCTAACTACTCTTAAATATTCCACATCCATACCATGCCTCCACACTTTCATTACGGAGCACAACAAAAAACAGGTCTTTACAGCAGAAGGTTCAGCGCCAGAGTGCCGAAACATGGCCGTATTCCGGTTCTCTCGCACCTCTGTCGAATTGGGAGAAGCACCTTGCTACCTTATTGGTCAGCCACATTTCAGACGCTCCAAAGCTCTGGTAACTTCCATCTCTTTGATCTCACCAAAGGTAGCCAAAGGATCGACTCAAAGATGATCATATATTCCGATTCACTATCTGTGGTTAGCAGACGACCATACATTCATTCAGTTCACAGATCTCACCAAACTGGATGTAGGGATTTATTTTGAGGGAGTGCACATGTGATCAATTAAATAAATAAATTGTCATTCTTTCCCACACTGGTATCCGGCTTCGCTGTATTAATTGAAATTGAGTTACTTTTACACAAGAAATGTGTTGTTCTGACAAGAATTTCGTACCTATTTTCAATGTTGGGCGGTACTGTACCCTTTCACCACCGGCTATCCATGCAGAAAAAAATGGCACGGTACTATCCTTGCAATGCGAGGGTAGTTCCGAACATTTTTTTAAGAAAACTGTATTAAAACAAACGTAGCAATTCATCAAAATAACCAGGAGGAGACCTTAGCCCCTGGTGACCTCAAATAGACGAACAAATTATTGGCAGTTGTTGCATTATTGTACTCTCCACAATCCGGAGTAACGTACACATACAAATATATAACAATCCACATGACAAATAAAACATCACACCATAGAAATGAAAAAATAATATTGAGATAAAAATTTGCTTTAGTTACTGGGATCTTCGTTATTTTTATGAGTAATGCAAATTTCAATAATTCTACAACAAATAAAAAAAAATAGTAATTGTACTCATGAAATTTTAAACAGCTCACCGTCCAAACACAGAGCAAGTAATCTGACATTCATAAATTGCGCTGTAAAAACCCTTACACAGCAAAGTCTAAATACAAAACAAAATCAACAAAAGAAAAATAATTCGTACACTAGTGACACATAGAATGTCAGGCTCCATACCATTACTCTAAAATATACCTCAAACCTACAGAGAAATAAAAACTGAGAAGAAAAACAATGAAATATACCACAAGTTACATACTGGTTACGTAATATAGTTCGTCTAAGACATCATGTCATACCTCATTAACTATCATCACCTAAGCAATTGCCACAACTACTCGACAGTGAGTTTAGCCTTATCTTTGTCCATCAGTACAAATACCTGCTGCTGAGCTAGTCAGTTCATCAACTTTGATCAATACACGCAGTAAATAGTTTAGCAATAAGTGCTTGAATCCACCAGTAGCTCTCTTATCTTACTCTACTGTTCATTTCTCTGTTGTCACACATATAGACGACAAGAACTTGCATTTCGACTAGCCTTCGTTACACTTTAATGTGAAATGTCACCACTGTGATAATAAAAAATAAGTGGCTTCAGTCGAAACACCAACAAGATTATTACTATGCACGACATCAAAATACATCAGTTAATTCCGATATTTGTTGTGCAATGCAAACTCTTGTCCCCTGTGACAATCTTACTGATCAATGCTACATGAACCGCTACGTTAGTATTACGCCACTGGCTTATAATTAGAGCATCATTGTACCAAATATTCTAATAAACATGCTACGTGAACTTGATAACCCAGAACAGACAAAAAACAAACACTAACTATTCTAAACACAAATATTAACAAAATACAATTACGCTTGCTGTCCCTTCAGGAATGAAACATATAAAAAAAACATTTACACAATTACAAATACATTATTCCCTATCTTGCGACTCACACGGAAACATTTCATTCTGTGATTTTCTTGGGGTCAAAAAGTTGCTGATAGTTTTCCTAGAACCACTGTCTCGGTGTCAAAGCTCTCCCATGGTTACCCGGACGAAAGTCTTTGAGTCACTCAATTCGGCATTTTGAACACGCACTGAACAGTAAACTGTATCTCCCATTAAACACAAATATCATAGTCACTCTCAGAGTACCATCCACACTAATCTGTTCGTCCAAAAAATGGCCCTACAACCACTATTACCCGCGGTTCTGTCCTTTCAGTTCATGGTGTAATTAAAAGTCGTAAGTTTCAACAAACAGCACTTATTCCCGCGCCAATTCAAGAAATGTCTCCTACTACAGACGCAAATGTCAATGTCCCACTCTAGTTTCTTGCCTTCATACAATAATTGTTCACCAAACGACAACTGTCCTCTTTAAGTATACCAAGCGTCCCACATGCAATTCACAAAGCACACTTAACAAGTCACTGTCAAAAGTTTATGGATCCCACCATTCAGTGGTCAAGACAAAACAAAACAATCGTCCTGTCTGCTAAAGGCAAAATCTTTCCCACCACTCACAACGTGGAAACACCAGTCCTTCACTTTCCACATTATGTAAAGTCGCAGTCATTTTGTTTCACTGCTCCACAGTCCAGTACAAGTTAATAGCTGCTGGTAAAAAATGCTCGCCGGGCTCTGCTGCGCTCCGTCCATTCTGCCGTGGCGTCGCTGCGCGCGCCGTTGAGCAGAAGAAACCACCCGCTGTTGCCTCCGCAGGATACCTTCCCCAGTCGTAAGGGTGGCGGAACTCATGAATGGCCAGTGATACGTGCGTGTCGCCCCAGGACGTTGACCTGCTGTAGCGGGCGCGTGGAGTGTACCCCGTCCGACAATGGAGTGGGGAGTGCCGCGGCTGTGTCGCCTGTCGCCATGGCGACGTCAGCTCGGCCCGTTAGCGGTATGGGCGTTACGACACCCAATTAGCCAGATCTTCCGTGCATCTCGCAACATTACAGACAAAAGGAAATTCTTACATTAAAATTATACACCCTAGTTTTCTACACATACAACATCAACATTTATCTCTTTTCTATAGACAGCCCACACTCGTGCTATTCATTGTACCTGTCGTCCCTCATACAAAACATGAAAGTGTAAAAAAATTAAGAACAAAATGAATAAGAAACAATCTATACAACTCATAATTACAATACAAAATAGTAAACTACTCTAACATCCTATCACAGTGAAAATATTAGAAACTGTTGATTCTCAAGCTGCAATATACAATGAACCTTTGTGCTTGTGACAGACTGAAATTGAAACCCCTTGAAAGTGTTCTAACAAAAAAAAAATGAGAAAATAATCTACACAACTCTCAATTACCTACCACAGGTTATTAAATATTAAACTACTTTAACATCCTAACACAATAAACATTTTAGGAACTGGTGACTCTAAATCTACAACATATAATGCACCCTTGTGCTTGTGACAGACTGAAATCAGTATCTCTTCACATATTTTACATTTCATTATATATAGCAACGTTTCTAGGACATGTATGAACCATCCACATGATGTCAGATCCTGACCTGCCATCGAGGTTCATCCCAATCAAACAATACATAATAATGTTTTAGTTACAGATCGGTAGCATTCCCTTTACAGGAGTGTGCGCATTGATCACACTACTCTACGACTCTCACTCACCAGACATCACACTTTCCTTCTCATTCAACCCATTAATACACTAACAGAATAGGTCTAGAAGTCAGCTAACCTTAACACCACCACACTCATGACAACATACCATACCTTTGCTCCCTTATACTCAACCACATAACACATGAAGCTGTTTCGGAGATAGCGTTCCAGTCTCCGAATTCGTCCTTTCACTCTGGCACCTCTTTACATCGGCTTACCTCTGCATTCACTTTATGCTAAATCTCAACTTAGAATCGCGACATTTCATCTAAGAACAAAAAATCCACAAATTAATCAACCTGCAAAATAACTGCACACATTCTTGGTACCGTTTTGATCAGTTATACTGGTACGAGGCTTCAACAACAACAAAAAATATTATTTTTGCCAAATAGCATATTTTATGGTAAGAATTAGATTTACACTTATATTACATCTTACGTCAGTATTTCACAACGTTCACCATCTGGGTCTCATACTCCGTTTACGTCCTTTCACATTGTGCAGTTGTCCTCATCTCTTCATTCGTATTTCGGCTCTCCGTCCGTCCATTACTCCATCATTTCCTGGTCTTCCTTCATCATTGGCATCAATCTCTATTGCAGCATACACAGGCCTCTCTGTAACATACATCTAAGACATCTCCACATTATTCAATTCTACTCACCTTTATTTACCACTGTTTCATCACGTCGAATCTCTATTTATTAATCACACTGCTTCACGTCGCTTCTCCTCATATACCACCTTTATCCAATACTATTTATCACGTCGCTTCTCTATCTACCATCATTATTCACTCATTAATCATCACGTCGTTTCTGCTTGATCCTTATTCATACGACAAAAATACGTACATACACCACTCTGTCGACTCCTGTTCATGACTCATTCGACCAGTCTGTTCTGTCATACTTCCTGACATCCCGCCTGAAAATTCTTATGTTCGATCTGACCCTGCACAACGTTACACACCACAAATAAATACACTGACTATTTACCATAAATTGACTACTTTAGATCTATCCTTAACTTTTCCATAATTTGATGTTAGAAATGTGATGAAGCCCACGAGATTGTTTTCCCTTGATCGTCTCAATCAGTACAGCATTTTCATGGACAATCCGCCTCACTCTGAATGGTCCACTATACACAATAAAGAATTCGCTAGTTAGGAATATGTGCTTACACGAAAATTAAATGTGTGCAGAGAATATACAAGCTGGGAGAATTGGGCAGCCCAAGTGTTAGTAACTTTGGTGCTAGTGGCCTCTTTCACTAACACCAGATTCCGAACAACCATACACAGCACTTCATTATAGCTGTCACCACGACAATGACATACTATAGATCAGATGGCATCTAATTTAAAAACTTCGTTCACAATGTTTACCTCTTACATTACTTGTTTAGTATCTACAATAGTCGAATCACACTAATTCAACTGGACTCATTGGCATTATTACATAACATTTCTTTTACTTTACTGTTCGAAATAAAAATTTGCAAATTTTACTGAGATACCAGCCTAACATATTCCATTACTGCCGTTTTATTCTCTGATCAGAAGTATGGTATTTTCATTCCTACATATTAGTTGAGTTTGTCTGCTACATAGACAATTTTCAGTGCCAGCTGCATGTGTTTTAGAGCAAGATATTAAGGGCTGATATGTTGGATTAGTTTCTCCTATTCTTCAATCTATTACGACATGAAAGAAATACCCGGATTCCATGCTCTCCTGTCATTCAGATAGTTTCTACCCTCGACACTATCTGACCTGTCTCCGTTCACGATATCGCTCTCATTACCCAAGTGTTGAAATGACGCGGAATCGTCTAAGCCTCTGCCTGCCATCACTATACCTCTGCGCAATTTCACTGGCAACTTCGTTATATGGATCCTAATGAACTCCGCTGGTTCGTATGTCACATCCAAGTACCTGTTTCGTCTGAACATCTCCTGATAGCACGACACTGAATCCCTTATGCCACCTTCGTTACGATTTTGCATCATCAATATGCTTAGCGTAGCCTGGTCCTGCTTACTTTTCGGCCTGAATTCATTTAAATAGCTACTACAGTCTTTAAGGTCTTCCTGCATTTTCGCTCTAGCCTCGTCCCTCAAATAGTTATACACAAACTTCGTTTTGCGGAGCAGTCCCCTCGATGAAGGTAATGAATCTTGAAATTGAGACAGCCTTGGACTATACCCAGTTGGGTCTGCCATCTGTTTTATTTGACACAACCGTTCGTCTGACTCTGTGAATTCGTCTTTCTCTTTCTGCCTATTTTCGCTTTCTGAGTTTATCTCACTCTCCCTCTGCAATCTACCTGGTGGTGTGTCACCTTCGCTACTGCACGCTAATTGCAACTGTGCTAGTTCTCCACCATGTTTCCTACTTATTTCTAATTGTGCCTCTTTAAACTGTAATGGTGATTGTATCTCATCCTGATCGGCATAAACCTCTCGCTGCGTACTGTCAGAACCTGTCTCGCCTCTTGTACTGATCTTTTCTGTATCTGCACTAATCGTATTCTTTCTGACCACTACCTCTTTGATTCGCTCACCTGGCAACACGTCCCTACGCTCAGTAGTATCACTCTCTATTGCAAATACTTGTACCTCCAAATTATTATCTTTTTCTTTCACTGCGTCACCTACTTGCTTCAACGCACCCAGATTCTTCTCCTCCTCATCTAACCGATTATTAACTGCGGGCAGACGCTCATCGATAACTGTGTGGAGCTTCCTCATTGCCTCTTTATTTCCCTTATCCATTACCTCCAATCTTTCCTTATTTTCCCTATCTCTCTCCTTATTATCTCTATTGATTGCTTCTAATCTTTCGTTATTTGCTTCCAATTTTTCATTTATCGCTTTAGTCTCCCTACTCATTGCTTCCAATCTTTCCTTATTCTCCCTATCTCTCTCCTCATTCTTCCTATCTCTCTCCTCATTCTTCCCATTCATCGCTTGTAATCTTTCATCCATCCTCTGTAAAAACTGCAGTAGCCCACTGTCATTTGCTACCGTCGACGCGCTCACCTCGTTCGCCTGCGAAACCGTAGCTTCGCTAAGGGTAGCTGCACTTTCACTGTACACCTGGCCTAGTCTCGGCTCGCCCGCGTCGTCTGGGAAGGCCCGTGTTTGTGGACAAAGCCCGCCGCACAAAGGATCCCCTTGCAGCGGTCCACTGAACAATACAGCCTCTTCTGAGTGCCTGCCGTCCCCGCTCATTAACCCATCTACAGCTACTTCCCGCTGCACTGCTACGTTCACGCCAGAATCGTTATTCTCCATGGTGACTATACTTTTACCCTGCGACCTAGTTACTACGGACATTACGCAAAAAAAATTATAAAACGATCTTCTAGCCTTGTGCGATACCGCAATTAATTACATAAAACAAATAAAAGATCCTCACCAATCCAGAAAGAAATTGCAAACAGAAAAAAAAATTTACTTCTTAGCGCTATCACAATACATTCCATAAAAAAATTTAACAGCAAACCCTAACAACAAAATATCCTAACCAATAAAATAATCCTGGCAACAAATTAAATATCTTGACCAATAAATAATCCTGGCAACAATTATCCTAACAATTAATAATCCTGGCAGGGTCGAAATTATGAGAGGCACCCACTTGCCTTTCTCATACTGTGGCATCAAGCAGTCAGGCCTGCAAGATGGGTGGTTTGCCAAGCGAGTGGATTCTTCCTTAATTTATTGAGCAACATGAATTCTCGTATCTTAATATTTAATTACAAATTATCCTCCTGCATGAATAATACGCAACGGAAACACGCATCTGACTATCAGTGATTTATAGAACTCTGACTGCACACTACGCATTGGCAATACCACACTTACTTTTTGTCTTTGACTTAACGGCTTTTATATAAATTCGGGACATTATGATAACATACAATTTAATGAAAAAGGCCACCAATCTCTTTCTATTCACTATTTGATTTATTCCTAAACACACAAATTCTACAACCTAGAACAAAATCACAAGAGAAATTCCGCCCAGTGGGCATGGCTTTACGTTAGTGAATCTCTATACTATGGTCTCGTAATCTATTTGCCCCAACAGTGCACTCCCTGGATCGGATGGTGGATCTTTTATTATACCTCACACTTCGTCTCTCACATTCATCCTCACGAAACTTTCCTCCAGATCGAGCGATACAGAAGGAACAAGCATAACCCACAAATCTTTCGAAACTACCTTGCTACTCCCATGCAAAACACACATACCCAAATTACAAGACATACACATCACAACAATATGAAATATTACACAACGAACGGTTACAACTTCATCACTTTCCGCTTTCCCACTTCAATCAATATCTATCCCAGTTTCACACGACACTGCCCCACTTTGTAATCTTACTTTCCTACTGTGAACTCTGGAGATAAACGCACGTCTTCCTGTGCAATGCAAGCCAAGTGGCGTTGCTGGAAAAACGGCCGACTCACCTTGATTCTCTCTCAGAGTTTAAATTTAGTGTCACACGGAATGATATTTCTTAAATACTTCAACTTATGATACACACGCTATTTCTTAAATATTTCAGCTTATTGTACACACGCTATTAATTCTTAAATATTTCAGATTATTGTACACACGCTAGTATCTCAACTTATAACTACACGTGGTCTCATTGTGACCGTTGGTTTACTACAATTCCCTTAAAATTACCTGCCTCACTTTGTAATTTTCCCCACAAAAGTTCCTAGGAAAGAGAAATGATTAGTTCTAACTACTCTTAAATATTCCACATCCATACCATGCCTCCACACTTTCATTACGGAGCACAACAAAAAACAGGTCTTTACAGCAGAAGGTTCAGCGCCAGAGTGCCGAAACATGGCCGTATTCCGGTTCTCTCGCACCTCTGTCGAATTGGGAGAAGCACCTTGCTACCTTATTGGTCAGCCACATTTCAGACGCTCCAAAGCTCTGGTAACTTCCATCTCTTTGATCTCACCAAAGGTAGCCAAAGGATCGACTCAAAGATGATCATATATTCCGATTCACTATCTGTGGTTAGCAGACGACCATACATTCATTCAGTTCACAGATCTCACCAAACTGGATGTAGGGATTTATTTTGAGGGAGTGCACATGTGATCAATTAAATAAATAAATTGTCATTCTTTCCCACACTGGTATCCGGCTTCGCTGTATTAATTGAAATTGAGTTACTTTTACACAAAAAATGTGTTGTTCTGACAAGAATTTCGTACCTATTTTCAATGTTGGGCGGTACTGTACCCTTTGAACCCTACTTCTGTAATCATCCTTTTTAGAGATGTCCATTCCTCTTTAACTAAACTGCCAAATGGTTTTCTTTATAGCAGTATCTACAGCCTGAGAGCGTTCCAAACATTTCACATCATTGCTTAGTATTTCAATACCCCTTTCATTCTACACTGAGTCTTACGGACGATCCTTTTAATCCAGTCTGGTCTTCATCCTTACTAAATTGTAACCCGAGTGAAATCTGCGCCAGACCGTTGTGTAATCCAAATAGAATTCTTCCGTGTTCCCTGGCTGCTTGCAAATATACATCTTGCTCTAGTGATTTTTGAACTGTGAAAGCTAAAATTTACGGGAAAACTCAATTACTTTTTCTCTTTCCTCATTCATTCTGTCAAGCCCTTACCCTCCCGTTACTCTTTCTGCTATTAATTCCGCTACTACCGCATTATAAGCAACACGACTGTTACATTATAGTCTCCGTTAACATACTGAATTAAACGTTCAGTATCCTCATATAATTTATATCTTCATCTTCTCTTTACAATGTAGGTATATGTAACTGAATTATTGCTGTTGGCATCGGTTTGCTGCCGATTCTCATTTGCACTACCCAATCGCTAAGCTGTTCTCAAGAACTTAATGTCTGTCCTACCTTCCAGCTAATAACGAATCCCACTCCCGTTATACTACGCTGCCAATATTACCCTAAGTTCATCTGATCAGAAATCCTAATCTTCTTTCCAGTTACTAAAATAATTCCAACTATATCTACAGGGTGTCCCAGGAGGAATGGTCAGCATTTACGGCCATAAGAGGAACGACCATATGAAGTAAAAGTGTCTATTAAACGTTGGCTCTAAAATGCATACGTAATATGTATGAGCACTTCTGCACTGTAGATACAATTAAACAAATCTCTACTACAGCAAGCTATCTGCACTCTACATTTTGGGATGAGGTAGTATGGAAGAAAACAAGAAAAAGTAATCTAGTAAACACAGTCTGTAAAGCGCACAGCTTAAGAGCCATGAAAACCTGATCAGTAAAAGGGACGTGTTTCACGTGGCAAGATGTACAAGTGCTCCATGTTTACAGACATTTTTCGAGTATTTTTATCCATACAAACAGCTCTCAGAATGTGTTAAACAAAGAGCTTGCAATAGATGAGATTTATTTCACAGTATGGAAGACGAAGAAGTGCTCGTAGCTATTAAGGTATCCATTTTAGAGACTTTTTTTGCATAGAACGGCCATTCCTGCCTGAATATTAATCACTCCTCCTGGGATACCCCGTGGACAGAGATTTTCATTTCGGTTTACAGATCTTCTAGTTTCAGTACAACATTAAAACTTTTGACTTTCCATGCTCCGTTTCGTAGAGTGTTTCCCTCTCTTTGGTTATTTTGTAATGGTCACCTCCTCCTTGGCAGTCTCCATTTCGAGATCCGAACTGAGAATAAATCCGAAATCTTTTCCCAATGGAAAAATTATCGTGACACTTTTCCAATTGCATGCCGCATTCGATACGCATTGTGCATCTTTAATGCAGTGCTTTTTATAGTCTTCTACATTCTCGTACCCTGATCACTACTGATTCCTGTGCCATTTTGGTTTACCTTCCCACAGCAAGGACAACGGTTGTCCTGAAAGTCTGTCCGCTTCTCCACCCAGTTTGACGAGGCCGTGTATTCGAACCCGGTAATCGGGACGTTTTGATGTTTAGGCAGAGACATTATGCCTTGATCACGGTCACTTAGTCGAACTAATTCAGACGATGCTGAAGCAGTCAGGTAAGAAAATAGCCCTTTTAATTATTTAATCGTATGACTAGGGCCCCTCGTCGGGCAGACCGTTCGCCATGCAGTCGATAAGGATGATGATGAGGACAGCACAAC
Source organism: Schistocerca nitens (assembly GCF_023898315.1). NCBI lineage: Eukaryota > Metazoa > Arthropoda > Insecta > Orthoptera > Acrididae > Schistocerca > Schistocerca nitens. Next base: position 1,186,022,323 of record NC_064614.1, on the reverse strand, counting down.
ACCCAGTCCCTTGGTGGAGAAAATTCCCCGCCCCAGCCGGGAATCTAACCCATGCCCAGAGGATTGACAATCCATCACGCTGACCATTCAGCTACCCGGGGCAGACAGAAAATACACTAACAGTAGTTGATGAGTTATCCTGTTTGGGGAGCAAAATGGTGGCCGAAGGGAAGAGTATATAAAGTGCAGAATGGTTATAGCACAAAAATCTATTTCGGGAAAGGAAATTTTTAACATCTAATCTAAATTCAAGTACTAAGAAATCTTGCCTGAAGGTTTACCTACAAACGAAAAAAAGTAAAAAGTTAATTTAACACCATCAATAAAGTTCATCTTTTTATTACTTCAAAGCACATTTAGATATTTCTTCCTTTAATCACATTAATTCGTATTTGTATGTTTTTGAACCTCTTGCTGGAAGATGTAGTTATTTATACCACTGATAGGCTCCGACCACCCTTCCCCCCCACCCCCGCCCCTTCCCAGCCCCCGCGCCACACCTAACCAATAACCTTCGCACATCTGCGGCGAGAGCCCATCCCTTTATACATCAACATACACTGGCGTCCAAAATTAAACCAACAAACGGAAATTTTGTAAAGTTGCGTTTATTCTGCTACAAAACACTGTAAACAGGCGATAGTAAAGTAAAAACAATGTAAAGGATACAGAACGTAGACCACGGCAACATGCATAACGCTACACAAAAATGTTCTTCGTTTCTTCAGCTTAACGGATTTGCACACTCATTCCAATAACTGATTAAATGTGCCCAATATGGGGTGTGACTAACTCTGGCAGCAATACGGGCCTGACTACGATGAGTCACGCTGTGAGTGATATCGTCAGTCTCGTGTTGAGGCAATAACGCCCGTTCCTCCTGCAGAGCTACCCTTGTGCATCCCAGACATGCCCTGTGGCATACGAATCGGGAGAGCGAGCAGGTCACGCCATGTGAGCAGTATCTTCTGTTTTAAAGAAAGCATTACCGTCCATCTGTACAGAGTCTCCACAGCACCTCGCAACAACTGCACATGAGGTCCCAAGACCTCGTCACGATACCTGACAGCAGTTCACCTTGACGATTCATACATACAATTTCGTAGTGTTCGGGAAGTCAACATAATTCCTGCCCATACCATTAGGGATCTTCCTCGATATAGGCCCCTTTCCACAATGTTTGGGTTCCTAAATCATGTTCCACGTTCCCTCTAGCTGCGAAACCGTCAAGAATAGCTTTCCAGACCAAATCGTGACATCTGTGAGAAGAACATTGGCCCACTGTTCGACAACCTAGGTGACCTGTTGACAACTGCACTCTAGACGTTCTCTTCCTTGAAGACGCATTGAAGATGCATCAGAGGTACACATACAGCATGTCTCCAACAATGAAGGCCACTTTGCCGAAACCTTCTGTACTCCATTTCCCTCGATACAACACTTCCAATGGATGCTGTGAGGGCAAATACTAAGCCAAATAACAGTCCTTTCTTTCTGATGTCATACATGGTTGGCCATACCCTGGTCTTCGGGATACAGTTTCGGTGTCTATAAATTGTCGCCACATCTGAGGAACAACAGAACGATTCACATGAAGCCATTAGGCCTCATCATTCGTTACGGTCGCAGGTCGAATCCTGCCTCAGGCATGGATGTGTGTGATGTCCTTAGGTTAGTTAGGTTTAATTAGTTCTATGTTCTAGGCGAAGTTAAGTCGCATAGTGCTCAAAGCCATTTGAACCATTTTGAACCTCATCAGTTTGCGACTGCTCTGCTTCCTTTCTTCCTATGGCCCTCCAACGCCCTATGGCCCTCCAACGCAGAGGGTCTGGTAATTGTCTTCTCTCTGCTATACTGCTCGTCTCTGACAATGTGTACAGCTATTGTTGATGGAGGACTACGCGGCAAACACTACCCCAGTTGATGGATGCCCTGACGTCGTCATTGGCGTGGTTGTCTGTTGACCCTAATGCCATCTTCCGTGCAGAACAAGATCGTACGGACATTTGTTGACAGTTTGTCTGATTATGTCGTGAACTAGACACAGGATTGGGAAACAGTGGTTTGTTGCTTTAATTTGGGCACCAGTGTACAAACCCCACAACTCACCACACTGTGCATGGCAGAGAGTACGTTAGAATGCTGCTCACCATTCCATTCTCCACTAGCTAACTGTGCAAGAGAAAAACGACTGCCTATGCAGCCACGTACCCTCGGCCCCGGCTGTATTAACATTAAAGGGAAGAATGTATTGTTCTAGCCTTTTCCCTTTCAGCGCTTAAGCTCGGCGTTCTCTTGTTAAGTGGGGTTTTCCAATGCCATTAACCACCTGCTCGGTTTGTCTCCAAAATGCGTTCCACTTTAACCCGGCGGTGCAGGTGCGTACCTGGAAACAGGACGGCAGTACACGCAGCTGGTCTCACACACCTTTGCAGTTTCTATCTTTCTGAATTTGCATTTAGATGTATATTATGGAGGGAAGCCTTATTAAATGAAGTAATATCATTAAAAATCAGTTTAGTAAATATATTTAAAGAAAAAATTTAATACTTTGCCAAAAATATTTACACAAATGGAGGTACATAAAATTTAGCTTTTATCAAAACAATGTATGTATTCAATCAGATATTTTGTCGATACAGTCTTGGGACACAGTAACAGAATGTTCAAGGCAAATGTATTTCATGCAATTCTTACAAATATAACTTGTTTTTCTGTTTTTGCTTGTGCAGTCCACACGTGGTCCTCGTGAAATCGCAGTTGATTCCACTTCAGAAATTTTCACATTGCAAAGCTCTCCAAATCTCTCAGTTATCTTCCTTGGCAATATTTTTGACATTAATCTTTGCTGAAGATGATCATGCAGAAGCGCAAAAGAAAGCTGTCTCAAAAACTCTCTTCTTCTCAGTTGCTCTTTCTGATTTGAGTTGAAAATAATAGCAACATTTGTCGCAGCTGTGTTCATGATGCTATAAAAAACAAGCATTGGCCATCTTCTTGTTTCTACATTATATGTTGCACTCATCCCGTTTACAACGTCAACTCCACCCTTGTCCGCAGCTCGTGGTCGTGCGGTAGCGTTCTCGCTTCCCACGCCCGGGTTCCCACGTTCGATTCCCGGCGGGGTCAGGGATTTTCTCTGCCTCATGATGACTGGGTGTTGTGTGCTGTCCTTAGGTTAGTTAGGTTTAAGTAGTTCTAAGTTCTATGGGACTGATGACCATAGATGTTAAGTCCCATAGTGCTCAGAGCCAACTCCACCCTTAGTAAGGTTATAGAAAGTGATAATTTCTGGTTTTTTATCATTCCCTGTATTTTCGTCAATATTTCCATTGTGGTGCATCGTTGACAGTAGTAATACCACTCTATTTCATTTCAGCACATAAGAGACTAAGGTGCAATTTTTCTGAACACAAACATAGATGACTTTTCTTGTCGGTTTTTAGTGTTAATAAATCCCCTTGGGACTTGTTATTCGTTCTTCCTCGGGGTACCAACGATGGTCGTCTTCTTCGTGATCAATGTGTTTGCAAGCTCGTAACTTGTAAAATAATTGTTGCAAGTTGTGTTGCGGCCTGTATTCAGGATAGGTTGGCAAAGTCTATGAACAAGTTCAACTGGTCTGTTGTCCTGTCTGTAAGGGCCTTCAGGCTGTTGCCCAATATACACCTCCATGTTGAATGTGTACAACATTCTGGCATCCACTGCTGCAAAAAACTTTACTCCATACTTGTTTGGCTTATTTGGCATGTACTGTCGGAATCTGCATCTTCCACGGAATGCTTCTAGTTTTTCATCAACTGTCATGCATTCAGAAACCGTATAAGCCTTCTGAAAGTTTTCAACAATTAGACTGAACACATGTCATAGCCGCCATGTGATCTGTTTTCTCCCTTTCCATTCTCGTTTGTTTATCGTCGAATCTGAGACGTCGAAGGAAAAAACGAAATCTGTTTATTTCCATTGTGAGATGAAATATTTCAACTCCTGTGCCATCTGTTCGCCACAAATCTTGTAGACTTAGTCGATGGGCACGCATTACACCAGCGTAGTACAATAATCCAATAAGGCCTTTATTTCAGCTTTATCAGTTTGTTGTGCATCTCTTTCCCTTGAAAAGTTTCCCTGGATACTTTGAATGTACCTGTTAGTGCAGTCAACGAGTATGTGTATAATGTTTTCATCAAAAAACAATTCCCAGCACTGTAGAGGATTTGCAGCACTTTTCGCAGCACCTTTCACACCCTTCACACCCGTTAAATGAGTTATGATGATATGACAAAGTGTGCGGGAGTTCTTTGGCGGAGCACGTAAGTTCCATACTGTTCAGTCTTTGCCGAGAAACACATCACTGTCAGCACCGCAATCACTGTCTTCTGATTCATCACTCGACGTTTTGTGTTCGGTGCCGGAATCACTTTTCCACTCTGGGTCTTGAATTTCTTCAAAGTCGATTTCTCCATCTTCAGAATCACCAGCGTCACTTGCAGCCATTACTTCTTCAATCAAGTTCCTAATTCTCTCCTCCTGTGGCTCTTAAGAATAAGCCATGATGCAGTTACACTTACAACACACTAAAATAAGGTACAAAGCACGAAAAACTCTGTTCTACCACTAAACTAAGCAAATACCGCAAATATGCGCGAGCGTGAATAACATTGGCGGAGCTAACAATAAACTTACACCAGTGCACGCGGCTGGCCTGTGAGTCCTTAGACCTCTTTGTTGTGAGCTACCCGGAAGTACTATTGTTGAAATACCAGATACACCATACCAAACGACTCCTATTACATTCACTTAAAGGTACTGAGAAGATAGCTTCTTGGAAACAACTTTCAGGCATTGCATTAATGTGAAAATATTCTCCTTGGTCTGACAGACCACCTGCGTGTACTGAGGGGTTAACTTATTTATGCATGCCCCTGTCCTTATATTGGTATATATTGTTTGGAGATTACTGAAAATTGCTTTTTGTTGATAATATAATTTTCTGAGGATCTCATACTGTATCGTACTGTCGTTATGGACTGAGCTCATGTAAGGTTCGTAAAATCTGGACACCTTACAGAGCTAACAATTTATTTTTTCCCCTGAGTAGCTGGATGCGGCCCACCACGAAATATATTCTCTTCATCTTATAGTTCCACTCGCACCCGAAGTCCTCAGTTATTTGTTGGATGTATTCCAATGATTGTCTTCGCCTGCAGTTCGTAGGCTGTACAGATGTAGCACGATAGTTTTTCCTTGAACTCTTAATGTACTTCCTATCATTGTCGTCACTTCATCAGTGTTTTCAATACGTTCCTTTTATCGACTATTCTGCAAGATCATATTCATTTCTTTTCAGTCCATCTAATTTCTACATTCTTCTGTAGCACCGTGTCTCAGCTTCAGATGGCTACTTTAGCGGTTTTCCCACAGTTCATAATCGACTTCAATGAAATCCTGTGTTTGACACTAGCACACTTCATTTCATCAGGAAAGTCTTCTTCACCTACACTAGTCTGCGTTTTATGTCCTCCTTGCTAGTCATAAGTTACTGCCCTTTGTAGTCCACAAATTTAACGGTAAATTTCCCACTAATGTATCTACTACCCTTCTCTTTTCAGTTTACTTTGAATCCACGTTCGGTGCTCAATACACAGTACATTCCGTTCAGTATGTAACTTTTCCTCGTTTTCATTGACATTAGCGATGTCATTAGCAAATCTTATCATTGAAATTCTTTCATAATTAAGTTTAATCCCATTCCTCAACGACATAATTCACACATCTGCTTGAACACCTGAAATACCCTTGTATGTCCATGTCTTCTCTAAAATCAATCCCAACACCAAACAGCACCCACAGCCTCACATATGATGGTCTGCTACAGCGCTCCTTCCTTAAGTCGTAGGCATACGGATCGTGCTTCTGAACATCAACATCGAGCGTGCTGAGTTCAACGTACTGGTGAACGCTCAGAGCCGATGTGGCTTGTGCATACGGTACGTATGCCTCAACGGCAGGGGTGCCCCGGTTTCCGGCTTGTCGACTTTGCCCGGGCCAGGGTCCCAAAGTGCTCAGCTTGGCTGTCAATCCTCCCCCAATGCTACGCCACGATGTCTGAGCTCTAGGATGGGGCAGAGGGGGAAATTGCGCCTGATACGGCAGTCCAGTCGCTCTGAATACTACTTGGTTTTATATTTCATATTTTTCAACGGCACAGATACATTTCCTTTGCTTTACGTCTATAGTCACAAACGTTTTGTCAACAGATTACCGGTTTCAGTCTATAATGACCAATCTTCAAATCTGTTTCCCACAGTTCATAATCCACTTCAATGGAATCCTGTGTTTGACACTATAACACTTCATTTGGTTAGTAAAGTTCTAGTTACTTACGCTAGTCATCAAAAAATGGCTCTGAGCACTATGGGACTCAACTGCTGTGGTCATCAGTCCCCTAGAACTTAGAACTACTTAAACCTAACCAACCTAAGGACATCACACACATCCATGCCCGAGGCCGGATTCGAACCTGCGACCGTAGCACGCTAGTCATCTTTTTATGTCTCTCTTGCTCGTCATAAGTTACTCAGTTTCCAGACTAGCAGAATTCTTTCACTTCGTGTCCTTTGTAGTCCACGCACGCTGAAGATATAATTTTTCTCTGGTAAGAACTCAGCAAACAGACAGACGCAGACTATTTCACAGAATTTCGCACTCAAGTTGCCATTAATCGTGACTGATTCAGTTTAATACTCAAAAAAAAGAATTTTCACAGTAATATCTCGATTGAAATTTTGTAGCACTTTTGCAACCTCGTTGTGGAGACTTGGAAACTCTACCTGAGGGAAGCTATGTAGAAGTCCTGGGTAGTTTCAAAGTAAAAAGTTTTGTTATTAAAACTGGAATTATCATGAAGGTCAGTCAGCCAAATCTGCTCATGCACAGGGGCGCTTTCAGTTTAATCGGCAAACAGCCTCGAAAACAGCGACGAAACAGATGTAAGATTGAGCATCCTCAAAACATTTATAAAACTATCGCTATAATTCTTTCAAGATCACAACGAAGTCTTCAAAAATCTCGTTTTCTTTAACGCCAGTGAGCTTAGGGTCTGTCTGTGTCAGTGTGTGTCCCTTCTATAGCGCAATCCCCATCAAACCACTGTGGGCAGAGTGCAGTCAAGTGCACATAAAATGCGAAGTCTGCACTCCACTCTGGATGTTCTACTTCTCGTTCCTGCGCCCCTTTTTTCATTCATAAATATAATAATGAGCTTTAAATCGAAAAGCCACTCCAGGCCTATCTCCTGACTTAACGTAATCATGCATTAATATATGAAACCTCCATAACTTCGATCAGTTCCATCGGGAACTGTTGCAACTGAAAATGAAACAATGCGTGCGACTTCAGAAATTTTACTGTTCCTACCACCAATTTCTTCACGTGCTAGACGTCTGCAAATTTAGTAGCAAGTACTTTTTGGCCTACAGAACAATGAGGTCCTTTGTCTATCGTTGTAATTTTTCACTCGTTCATTGTCAACTAAATCTTTATATTCTTTCTGCATGATATTGTAATTTCGTTTCATAACACATACGCAGTACCTTTCGATTATTTCTGTCATTCCCATTCATTTAAAGGATTACTGTGGCAGATCTCTAGGACTGCCTCTTTGTGTGCAAGCAGCCACTTGACGTTTCAGCGTCGTGTGTACCATGAACAAATAGCGAAGGTTAAACAGAGCTGACAGTACGATTCTGCCGAAATCAGAGAGTTGTGCCGACCGAAAACTGCCGTGCCGGAATACTAAATGAAATTAAATGTCGAGTACTTCCGAGAAGGACCGAGCAAAGCCGAATGACAGGCCGGTCCTTGGTCCGCCCGCTATTCACACTGGGGCTGTTGATAAAATATCGACATAACGATATTCTTTCTAAAATATATCGATATACAGATTCTGTTATCTCACCGATATATCGATATCAAAATGGCAATATCGAGTGCCGATATTTTTATGTTATGTTATTTTTTTCATTAATTTTTTGTAAATATTTGAAGTTGTTCTTCCGAATTTGTAGTAGACCATAATTTTACTTTCACTGTGTGAAGGAGTCTTACTAATTTTTGAGCTTTCATCACGTCCAATCTTTCTCTTTTGAGTGTGAGAAGGAAGCATTTGTGGCACAAAAGAAGTCCGATTGTACTGTGGGGTGGCGGTGTGAATGGAACAACAAGACTTACGATGTGAAGAAACAGCACAACAATTGAATAACAATTGTAACGCAGTTAATGTGTTATTTCTCCTCATCGGCATTCTTAAAAACCAGTAGCTGGGAATGATGAACAAAAATGTAAACGAAAATGATGAACAAGAATATAAATGATAAGACTGACCCCTTCGGTAGGTGGAGACATGTCAGGGGAAATGCTGACAAAATCGGCGGTCGGCGTTACCATCAGAAATTGCAACGTTCAGCTTCAGTACGCAATTTTGCTAGGTCGCTGGCGTTGGCAGAAATGAAAAAAAAAAGTTAAGTCGACATTTATTGTTCCGGAAAAATCAGACATGTGACGAAACCAAAAGACAGACCCATTGGACACCATCTATTGTGCCACTTACAGGCAGTTACCATTTTTATCGCCAAGCGTGAACGTGGATTGCTTTCCCTTCAATTCCTGCTCTAAGGGGGATGGGCAGGCTGCTAGCTTGTTAATGCAAAGAACATGTAATAATAAATCAGTACTTAAATATACAGCTCTAAAACCGGCAGTATATTTTCCATGTGCAGGATATTTTTTCCGTCGATATGTCGATACATTGATATTTTTTTCGTTACATCGAAAGCCGATGACGATATTTTTTTAGGTATTACTACACTCCTGGAAATTGAAATAAGAACACCGTGAATTCATTGTCCCAGGAAGGGGAAACTTTATTGACACATTCCTGGGGTCAGATACATCACATGATCACACTGACAGAACCACAGGCACATAGACACAGGCAACAGAGCATGCTCAATGTCGGCACTAGTACAGTGTATATCCACCTTTCGCAGCAATGCGGGCTGCTATTCTCCCATGGAGACGATCGTAGAGATGCTGGATGTAGTCCTGTGGAACGGCTTGCCATGCCATTTCCACCTGGCGCCTCAGTTGGACCAGCGTTCGTGCTGGACGTGCAGACCGCGTGAGACGACGCTTCATCCAGTCCCAAACATGCTCAATGGGGGACAGATCCGGAGATCTTGCTGGCCAGGGTAGTTGACTTACACCTTCTAGAGCACGTTGGGTGGCACGGGATACATGCGGACGTGCATTGTCCTGTTGGAACAGCAAGTTCCCTTGCCGGTCTAGGAATGGTAGAACGATGGGTTCGATGACGGTTTGGATGTACCGTGCACTATTCAGTGTCCCTCGACGATCACCAGTGGTGTACGGCCAGTGTAGGAGATCGCTCCCCACACCATGATGCCGGGTGTTGGCCCTGTGTGCCTCGGTCGTATGCAGTCCTGATTGTGGCGCTCACCTGCAAGGCGCCAAACACGCATACGACCATCATTGGCACCAAGGCAGAAGCGACTCTCATCGCTGAAGACGACACGTCTCCATTCGTCCCTCCATTCACGCCTGTCGCGGCACCACTGGAGGCGGGCTGCACGATGTTGGGGCGTGAGCGGAAGACGGCCTAACGGTGTGCGGGACCGTAGCCCAGCTTCATGGAGACGGTTGCGAATGGTCCTCGCCGATACCCCAGGAGCAACAGTGTCCCTAAAATTAGGGACACTGTTGCTCCATTCCTAGACCGGCAAGGGAACTTACTGTTCCAACAGGACAATGCACGTCCGCATGTATCCCGTGCCACCCAACGTGCTCTAGAAGGTGTAAGTCAACTACCCTGGCCAGCAAGATCTCCGGATCTGTCCCCCATTGAGCATGTTTGGGACTGGGAAGTGGCGGTGCGGTCCCCTACGGCACTGCGTAGGATCCTACGGTCTTGGCGTGCATCCGTGCGTCGCTGCGGTCCGGTCCCAGGTCGACGGGCACGTGCACCTTCCGCCGACCACTGGCGACAACATCGATGTACTGTGGAGACCTCACGCCCCACGTGTTGAGCAATTCGGCGGTACGTCCACCCGGCCTCCCGCATGCCCACTATACGCCCTCGCTCAAAGTCCGTCAACTGCACATACGGTTCACGTCCACGCTGTCGCGGCATGCTACCAGTGTTAAAGACTGCGATGGAGCTCCGTATGCCACGGCAAACTGGCTGACACTGACGGCGGCGGTGCACAAATGCTGCGCAGCTAGCGCCATTCGACGGCCAGCACCACGGTTCCTGGTGTGTCCGCTGTGCCGTGCGTGTGATCATTGCTTGTACAGCCCTCTCGCAGTGTCCGGAGCAAGTATGGTGGGTCTGACACACCGGTGTCAATGTGTTCTTTTTTCCATTTCCAGGAGTGTATTTTTAAATACATCACCATTCCTAGCTCGGACACGCTGCACGCATTAAGTTGGGCACTCCGTCATTGCTGGCCCTGCTCAGCGGCGTTTAAAGCGGTCGCAGCGCACTCCAGCGACAGTTTCCGGCTGGATCCGACTCGCAGATCACACAATTTACGAAATGGACAGCTATAAAATTCTTACATTAGGTCCATTAAAACTTACACTCTCTCCGTTATCTATATTCTAATCATGTTCTGTCTGTAGTACACGTGAATAAAAACTTCAATATCCGTAAACATGTTATAACACCGAAAAGGAAAGTGCCAAAAAATGGCTCTGAGCACTATGGAACTTAACTTCTGCGGTCATAAGTCCCCTAGAACTTAGAACTACTTAAACCTAACTAACCTAAGGGCATAACACACATCCATGCTCGGGGCATGATTCGAACCTGCAACCGTAGCGGTCGCGCGGTTCCAGACAGTAGCGCCTGGAACCGCTCGGGCACTCCGGCCGGCGGAAAGTGCCAAATCAATAAGGTCATCGGCTTATAAACGTTTCATTAGAAATGGTGCGATACAGATTTATAATAGTTCTACACATAATAAAAAAATACTTCGGTTTTCTCACTTTTTAGTAGATCCCTTAGGACATTCTTAATTGATCACTGTTCCTATTCAGTGAAGAACCTTTATAACATATGAAACACAAACCTTGAGACAAGAAAACGCAAAATATCTTACAGCAAGTTATGAGAGCTATTTTGTAGATAAAGCTAATCGAAAGAACTCGTTCCTAAAAAAGAGCGCACTTCTATTTACATGACATCCAATATTATAGAATATACGTCTGTGAAACTAATAATGTTGTTGTTGTTGTTGTGGTCTTCAGTCCAGAGTCTGGTTTGATGCAGCTTTCCATGCTACTCTATCCTGTGCAAGCTTCTTCATCTCCTACTCCAACCTATATCATTCTGAATCTGCTTAGTGTATTCGTCGCCCCCTATGATTTTTACTCTCCACGATGCCCTCTAACACTAAACTGCTGGTCCCTTGATGCCTCAGAATATGCCTTACCAACCGATCCCTTGTTCTAGTCAAGTTGTGCCACAAGTTTCTCTTCTCCCAAGATGTATTCAATACCTCCTCATTAGTTATGTGATCTACCCATCTAATCTTCAGCATTCATCTGTTGCATCACATTTTGAAAGTTTCTATTCTCTTTTTGTCTAAAGTATTTATCGTCCTTGTTTCACTTCCATACATCGCTACACTCCACACAAATACTTTCAGAAACGACTTCCTGACATTTAAATCTATACTCGATGTTAACAAATTTCTCTTCTTCAGAAATGCTTACCTTGCCATTTTAATTGTGCCTGTCTACTTCCTGTGAATCTTCATCCGTATTGTCAACGCCGTGTTTTTATATTTTACATTCCGCAAATTTCCGCCATTTTAGTGTTATTAACAAAATCACCGTTTTATCGCCTTTTTATATTGTTTGTTACCTTTGTTTGTTTGCCTTTTCACTCGGCTGTAGAGCAGCGTATTAAGCTGCTGTCAGCCTGAAAATCAGTAAAGAGAAAAATAATTGTACCACAATGTATTATGTGATCACATATCACACTTATTTTTCTATATTCAAAATTATTTTAAAGAATCATGAATTGTGTGCCCACAAACTAGACATCCAACATGTCTTTTTCAGTATCTAAAAATTTTAGTAATTTATAATAATGTACTTACAACTTTGTGACTGGCTGATGTAATATTGTCGTAATTACAAAAATATTATTTCAATTTTGTAGTGTAGCTGTTTTTTGTAAAAATTATCATTTTGAATATTCCTAAGAAGAAAACAGAGTAAAACATGAAATTCTGCCCTTCCAACGTTGCTATCCGATTGTTAAGTACAAAATTGTTGTTTGGCTTCCTCATTAAAAGGTAAGTTGTTTATACTTTTGCAGGTGACGTAGTTGGAACATTAATCCATTACGTACCACCAAGAGTCAGAATTTGATCCGGAGACAGGTAGAACAAGGTAACATTATTATTTCACTTGATTGTTGCATAATGAAGTCCAGGTTTCTTCGTCGTAATTAATAACCTGATAATATTTCCATGCGACACAGATTATTCTTGACAGATAAGTCAGAATTATTCATAAATTTTCAAGGTAAACTGTTTCTGTCAGATCAAGTTTAAGTTGTAACAACTGAAATTAACACAAATTGTACCGAACTCAACTGTCCCGGATTGTACTGTACCGAACTATTCTCGTGCCAAATACTGTCCCATAGTCACAGCCACTGTTGTATACAGGGTGAGTCACCTAAAATTACCGCTGGACATATTTCGTAAGCCACATCAAATCCTGACGAATCGATTCCACAGACCGAACGTGAGGAGAGGGGCTAGTGTAATTGGTTAATGCAAACCATAAAAAAATGCACGGAAGTATGTTTTTTAACACAAACCTACGTTTTTTTTAAATGGAACCCCGTTTGTTTTGTTAGCACATTTGAACATATAAACAAATACGCAATCAGTGCCGTTTGTTGCAATGTAAAATGTTAATTACATCCGGAGATATTGTAACCTAAAGTTGACGCTTGGGTACCGCTCCTCCGCTTTTCGATCGTGTGTATCGGAGAGCACCGAATTACGTAGGGATCCAAAGGGAACGGTGATGGACCTTAGGTACAGAAGAGACTGGAACAGCATATTACGTCCACATGATAACACCTTTTTATTGGTCTTTTTCACTGACGCACATGTACATTACCATGAGGGGTGAGGTGCACGTTCGACGGGCGTTTCATAGGACATGGAGGACGAATAAATTCGCCAGCCCGTTCTCCTGATCTTACACCTCTGGACTTCTTTCTGTGGGGCACGTTAAAGGAGAATGTGTACCGTGATGTGCCTACAACCCCAGAGGATATGAAACAACGTATTGTGGCAGCCTGCGGCGACATTACACCAGATGTACTGCGGCGTGTACGACATTCATTACGCCAGAGATTGCAATTGTGTGAAGCAAATGATGGCCACCAAGTTGAACATCTATTGGCCTGACATGTCGGGACACACTCTATTCCACTCCGTAATTGAAAAACGGAAACCACGTGTGTACGTGTACCTCACCCCTCATGGTAATGTACATGTGCGTCAGTGAAAAAGACCAATAAAAAGGTGTTAGCATGTGGACGTAATGTGCTGTTCCAGTCTCTTCTGTACCTAAGGTCCATCACCGTTCCCTTTGGATCCCTACGTAATTCGGTGCTCTCCGATACACACGATCGACCAGCGGAGGAGTGGTACTCAAGCGTCAACTTTAGGTTACAATATCTCCGGATGTAATTAACATTTTACAATGCAACAAACGGCACTGATTACTTATTTGTTTATATGTTCAGATGTGCTAACAAAACTAACGGGGTTCCATTTAAAAAAACGTAGGTTTGTGTTAAAAAACATGCTTCCGTGCATTTTTTATGGTTTGTATTAACAATTACGCTAGCCCCCCTCCTCACGTTCGGTCTGTGGAATCGATTCGTCAGTATTTGATGTGGTTTACGAAATATATTCAGCGGTAATGTTAGGTGACTCACCCTGTATATGGAGACATAACAATCGAAAATGACAAAGCTGTTTTTTAAATAATTACATTAGTTATAATGACAAATTACAAATTCACAATTTTTTAGTTGTAACATAATGCTTTGCAAGGAGAAATAAAATGTTTGCTATTTGACCTTATGGGCAAAATTCTCCAATATATGATCTGTATACAATTAGCTCCGAAAACTGAATTGTTTTAAATTACGTAATAAGATCAGTTGCTAACATCAGACCTGGCTCAGGAGTAGTTCAGTTGGTTTTTTAGTACGTTATGGTGTACCTGCAAGGTAACTTCCCATTGCTAATCCTTTGTCTCAGAAGTGTTATATTGTCTACTAACGGAATATAATTTCTTGCTTAATGTGTACTCTGGATTATCAATAAAGTTCACAACCGGTCAAATTGTAAAATTATTCTTACAACGGGCGAGTTGTGGCGCCCTGAAAATATTCTAAGTTCGGAGTTGGCGTGGCCGCACGCGCCACTTGACAAGTTGGGGCTCGTCAGCCACTGCGTGGTGCCGGACATTGGCTGGAGCAAGAGGGGTAGCCCCAGGGCGTGGTCCAGGCCAACCCCGTGGCTCAGAATTCCATGTTGATGCTGTGTCGAGAACTGTACTTTGTGTTGATGAAGGAGAGTGTATGCCGGGAGTGCCAAAGATGCCGGACTTTGTGAAACCATAGCAGCAGACATTTCACAGCTCATGTAAAAATTAATAATAGTCAGAGGGTCACAATGCCTTAAAAAGAAACATGTACATTACCATTATTTGCACAACGATTATGAGGGTGTACTCAGATTTTCAATATCTTCATTAGTTCAGATTTTAATATCTGAATGTAATTTATACAAGTAACACCCAGCAACGAATTTTCAAAATCTAAACGGTTCATCCTATTGTGTCGACCGATGTGTCTATAGAAAGCTATTAATGGAAACCTAAACTGGTATGAATTACAGGCATGTAACTTGAATCGTGGATGAGTTATTGGAGGTCAAAGTGGCCGATTACTGTTAATTGCGTCAGGCCATAAATACTCCACAGTTACACGAAAAAATGGTAGCAGCATGCTTATAAATATATTTATTCATCTATGTCTTTGTTTAAATCCGATATATACTATTCACAAAGATATTGGTCAAATTTTTACTATGTTTTAGAAACAACAGAGACTTAGGGTAATGGCCTATTTTTGTTTTGTTCCTTTGATATATGTTTATTTTATTTGTTTATGTATTTAATAATGTGTGTTAGAGCGTGTCTATGGTCCAGCTGTAGGAATATTCAAGTTATTTAAATGTAAATCCAGTATATCGTTTGTGTTTTTATATGTTTGTGAGTGTGTGTTGGCTTGGAGAAATGGCGAGAACGCTCTAGCCAATCACAGCACTCGTTAGTGGGGAGACTGTATGGAAGTGCGGGAGGAGCATTTGGTCGCACAGGACACGGGGATGGGGAGGGGGGAGGGGACTGGTGGCTGGAAATATTTCGTACTGCCGACTTGTGCATTTGTGAGAAGTCTGTGGCTTCTGCAGTGAAGACGTTGTATGTGGTTGGAAGTGAATATCTCGCGAGCTATGATGTTGTTCATATGTAATTACGTGAAGTATGAATCTATTGTTTCCCTGTTATTCAACATATATTTTATTTAGTTGCTGGACCATCGACACCAATAAGTATTTTTCAGTAATAAATTGCATTCTTAAAGGTACTTCTGCTATCGTACTCATAATTTAAAGTCGTTAAGATAGTACCTGCATATTTTATTTGACTGCGAAGTTGATTTACAAATTTCTATGTTGCATTCAAAATTCCCAATTGCCGAGTGATAGGAACCTTCGACCATCCATCAGATTATTTGACTTGTCGCTCTAACGAAGTAGGCGAGTGTCATCAATATGTCTCGTGGTCTTATTGGGGCGTGTTTATCTTCTGCCGTTGGGTAGACGATAGAAATGCCAGTTGCACGCTTAGAGTAGCAGATTGAAGGTGACCAACTTTAAACAGAACTTGATTAATTTTCACACACATTTATTAAAATAATAAAAATCATAAACCTTACTTAACTGGATTCTGGATGCTGTTTAAAATGGCAGTCTGAAGTTCCTTTGGTCTTGGTACGTTAATCTTATTCTCACATATCTCTGATACTTGACAAAGTGTCTATACATTTTTCTTCATGGCTATGAACAGGAATATGATAATCTTACTAGGCGCAGACTTAAACTTGACTATAGACTAATGCAGACTAATTGATCGGAGATCTGTACACTCGTTATAATACCTCGCGCATTCAGGTATCACTGCGCGAGGGTGATCCGCGAGGAGAAAAGGTTCTACGTTAGCAGCAATCTCATTGGCTGCGTTACATATTAATACACGGATCGGCGGAAGCAGAATTTGGTCCGTCTCTATGACAGCCCCATCTCGTAGTGCAGAGACAGACGAGCGCTGCAACTCCGCTGGTGTGCTTAGCGGGGCACGCTCTAGTGGGAGAGTTGTGTACGCACTGACTATGCGGAACTGTGTACACAACAATGTGTATATTCATATTGCAAACTGTAGACTCAGCAGTATTTGGCTTATAGTGCAGCAACTACATATCCCAGGCCCTGGACAACGAATCCAGCAAAGCCTTTAGTATTTCAACTCTGAGTACGTAGTTTAGGGCCACACATCATTTTTTTTATTTTAAAGCCTGCAACTCTCAATAAAACGCTGTCTTCAGTTAGCCTTCATCACAACATTTTCTAAGTGTTTCTTCCAAAATAAGTTGTTCGTAATTGTAATTGCTAGGTATGTAGTTGAATGTACGGCCTTTATATTTGACCGATTTACCGCCTTCGCCATTTCTGAGAAGTTTGTCCCATGGTGAAGGTTTATAAAAACTTGCCCTTTGTGAAAGTCACTTTTGTTACTGAATTTGCCGTTTGCGGCCCATATTTGCCTCTCCTACACTAATAAGTAAGGAGACTGTTGCTGTAAAACGTACATATTTATTTATTTTCACCATACAACTTGTATTATTCTGTTGGGAAAAGCTCAAACCTAGTGGAAAACATAGAAAAACTTTGCGTAAGATCATAGGATGATCCCTTCACCTAAAACTTGGCGGGGAAAAGACTGGAGTGAAAGATACTATTTTATTTTTGGAGGGAACTCTGTTCAACTGATGAGATGCTGGTGTCTGACAGAGAGGAGTTTAATGAGTGTGACCGATGACCTGAGCAGTTTGGTCCCTTAGGAACTCCCACACAATTCACACACATTTTAATGAGCGTGTTACCTGTAAGACTACAGCTGAGGACTGCGTCTACCGCTGCCTGACGCCAGACTTCGCTACTGTCGGCTCCCACTGTATTGCTCGACAATGACACTTCAGGCTAGCGGTTCTAGGCGCGCAGTCCGGAACCGCGCGACTGCTACGGTCGCAGGTTCGAATCCTGCCTCGGGCATGGATGTGTTTGATGTCCTTAGGTTAGCCGGCTGAAGTGGCCGTGCGGTTAAAGGTGCTGCAGTCTGGAACCGCAAGACCGCTACGGTCGCAGGTTCGAATCCTGCCTCGGGCATGGATGTTTGTGATGTCCTTAGGTTAGTTAGGTTTAACTAGTTCTAAGTTCTAGGGGACTAATGACCTCAGCAGTTGAGTCCCATAGTGCTCAGAGCCATTTGTCCTTAGGTTAGTTAGGTTTAAGTAGTTCTAAGTTCTAGGGGACTGATGACCACAGATGTGAAGTCCCATAGTGCTCAGAACCATTTGAACCATTTTTTACACTTCAGGCTTGGTAACCGAAATGCAGGAAAGCCAAAACACACTGCCACCACTGATGGAAAATGCTTCACAATCCTAATTACATACCGAAACTGTCATGAAAAAAAAAAGGAAATAAAAACAGCACTTGGGCACTGTTACTTCCTCTAATCCCTCCTTCTTCCTACCGTAGGTAGGGATATAGGCCTGTTCTGTCTTGCCGTTGATGGTCCACGAAGCGATCCATCTGGTGGCAGTGATATAATGTCTCCAGTCTGCAGAGCCCAGACCTCCTGCACGCCATTAAACGTATTTCTCAGAAAGACTGGAACATCAACGAAATTCCAGAGAACTCTCCAGATCGCTACCGCTTCTGCGCAGCAGCTATGCTGACTGCAGCCTCTCCCTCCCCCTCCAGTATATGGGAGCAGAGTGTTTAGTCTAATGTGTCCCCAGTGGAGCATGTGGCTGCGTAGCCCAGGCAATCGGCTAGTGTTAGCGATGCCGTCATACACCATAGGGCGCGACCACGGCAGTCTGCAGAACAAAACGAGGTAAATGATGGCTACCCCGACAGCGACTTGTATGTCTAGGCTGCAGCTGCGCCGCACTGTAACCAACACTGCCAGCATAGCGTCACTGCAAGCGTCTGCCATTCTGCTATGAAAGCATTTCACTGTAGCAATTGTGATCGGTAGTTTCCGCTGCAAAATAGTGGAAGGTTCTTTTTCGATTTTACGTAGAGTGAACATGTATAGGAGATGTGAGGAAAGTTAACACAATCGTCAGGTGTATAGAACTGATCTCTGCGAGTTCGTCATCTACACTCCTGGAAATGGAAAAAAGAACACATTGACACCGGTGTGTCAGACCCACCATACTTGCTCCGGACACTGCGAGAGGGTTGTACAAGCAATGATCACACGCACGGCACAGCGGACACACCAGGACCCGCGGTGTTGGCCGTCGAATGGCGCTAGCTGCGCAGCATTTGTGCACCGCCGCCGTCAGTGTCAGCCAGTTTGCCGTGGCATACGGAGCTCCATCGCAGTCTTTAACACTGGTAGCATGCCGCGACAGCGTGGACGTGAACCGTATGTGCAGTTGACGGACTTTGAGCGAGGGCGTATAGTGGGCATGCGGGAGGCCGGGTGGACGTACCGCCGAATTGCTCAACACGTGGGGCGTGAGGTCTCCACAGTACATTGATGTTGTCGCCAGTGGTCGGCGGAAGGTGCACGTGCCCGTCGACCTGGGACCGGACCGCAGCGACGCACGGATGCACGCCAAGACCGTAGGATCGTACGCAGTGCCGTAGGGGACCACACCGCCACTTCCCAGCAAATTAGGGACACTGTTGCTCCTGGGGTATCGGCGAGGACCATTCGCAACCGTCTCCATGAAGCTGGGCTACGGTCCCGCACACCGTTAGGCCGTCTTCCGCTCACGCCCCAACATCGTGCAGCCCGCCTCCAGTGGTGTCGCGACAGGCGTGAATGGAGGGACGAATGGAGACGTGTCGTCTTCAGCGATGAGAGTCGCTTCTGCCTTGGTGCCAATGATGGTCGTATGCGTGTTTGGCGCCGTGCAGGTGAGCGCCACAATCAGGACTGCATACGACCGAGGCACACAGGGCCAACACCCGGCGTCATGGTGTGGGGAGCGATCTCCTACACTGGCCGTACACCACTGGTGATCGTCGAGGGGACACTGAATAGTGCACGGTACATCCAAACCGTCATCGAACCCATCGTTCTACCATTCCTAGACCGGCAAGGGAACTTGCTGTTCCAACAGGACAATGCACGTCCGCATGTATCCCGTGCCACCCAACGTGCTCTAGAAGGTGTAAGTCAACTACCCTGGCCAGCAAGATCTCCGGATCTGTCCCCCATTGAGCATGTTTGGGACTGGATGAAGCGTCGTCTCACGCGGTCTGCACGTCCAGCACGAACGCTGGTCCAACTGAGGCGCCAGGTGGAAATGGCATGGCAAGCCATTCCACAGGACTACATCCAGCATCTCTACGATCGTCTCCATGGGAGAATAGCAGCCTGCATTGCTGCGAAAGGTGGATATACACTGTACTAGTGCCGACATTGTGCATGCTCTGTTGCCTGTGTCTATGTGTCTGTGGTTCTGTCAGTGTGATCATGTGATGTATCTGACCCCAGGAATGTGTCAATAAAGTTTCCCCTTCCTGGGACAATGAATTCACGGTGTTCTTATTTCAATTTCCAGGAGTGTATAATCGGCGGCAGTGTTCTATTTTTTTTCTCTCTTAGTTGGGTGTCGCGAAACAGGAGACAGGAACAAGAGAGTGATGCGAATTGCATCCTTGCAGTCGAATATGAAATCAATACTGACTTTACTAAAAAAACTAAAAGAAAATGGACTGCGCCTATTTTCGTGGAAACAGGACTGAGACCCAGGTGGTAGTCAAGGGAAGGCAGGATTCAGTTAAGATTGTGGACGGGGTCATAGTCAATTACTACTGGTTGCCTTTTACAGTTACACACATTAAATTTTAAAACAGCAATTCCAAACTCAACAATAAATAAAACTTACCACATGTTATTAATGAAGGAATAAAGAACTGTGTAAATAATAGCATTTTCAGTGAGTTACAATTTAGCAAATCACCATAAAATAAAGATACAGAAACTGTATAAGAAAACAAGCCACTGTGATCACAGCTGAAGGACTTACTCGCCATAAATGGCAATAAATTAAGAATGCGTAACAACTCGTTGCAATTACAACTTACAGTTATTGAAATATTAAAAAGTAAGTGCCCACAACACAGCAGAAGGTATCAGACGCCAGGAATGGCAGTAAACACGGTTTTAAGGCTTACTGCTAAAATGCCAATATCGAATTTTTTTTTTCAAAGCAAATGACCACAATCACGACTGAAGCCCTGGACGCCAGTAACGGGAATTACATAAAAAATTAGAAATCTGAGGAAAACAGCAAATACAAGCAAAGAATAATTTTAAAAAAAGCAACTGACCAACAAACAGGTGAAATGAGATGATGGTAACCTTGTAACAGACCCCTTACACTGCTAGATTTATTCCAGAAGGCGACCAGAACCTTTAATGTAGGCATTACAAGGTATGGCAATAAATAATACAATAATAAAACACAAGGACCAGTCACAGACGGTGCTCCAGGAGTCGACCTCTGAGAAGGTCTGACAGCAAACACTTTCGCGAGTGATGAGATAGGGAGCCAAAAGTAGCATTCACTTCACAAGATGGTAATCCAGATTAGTGGAAGTCTAACGAATGACTAATGATAATCTTTCTGAAGCTACCTGACGTGTAATAATCGAAATGCAACAACAGAAAATACACCAAAGCCGGAACCGGCGGTCTGCACTACGTCCCCAGAATACTGTGTTTAGAGCGCCCGGAACGACAAAGGAACTACTACCACCAGAGTAGAAGAATCACCAACCGGCCTACAATCAAGAAAGCTGTCAAAACTACACGCCTTACCGGACAGCGGCGGCAAGGCGAGGAAACGTACACTGCCGTTACATACACTAATCCCCAGGCAGGTAACTGGGGCGTTAGCGGCCACCAGGCAAGGAAAATTAGCGCTGGTTGAACTTGAGAGGTGGCATGAGCCCCCTCTCATATTTCTATCTTACGATTCTCCTCTCTAGTTGCATGCGGTGGAGGGTTGCTATTCCTTCACACGCAGACTTCCCATGCAGCGTCTCTCGCCACCCGGGTGGTCCAGTGACAGGCGGGCTCTTCTGACTTTGAAAGGGTAGGCCGACAGGTGTGGGGGGTCGAGTGAATACTTTCCGGACGCCGACATTGTCAGGAGACGCGCCCGCAGGGCCAGGAAGTGGCGGCTGGGCTGGAGGTTCTGTTGCTTCGCAGAAGCTTAGCGAAAACACTTTCTGGCGGGCTACCAGCGAGGCGTGGGAATGACTTATGTACCCAGGCAGCTGTGGCGGGAAAATTCCCGCGCTTTCTGCAAAATAGGAACTGTGATTGGCTTGCTCAGGGCATAGCTCCGTGACGGAGCAAAATCAGCACAGAAATTGGCGCCAAGAATCTCCATTGGTGGAATGGTAGTGCCCCGGCAATGGAGTGGAATTTCCGCCGGTTTTCGAGTTGCTGATTGGAACGTAACCACGGCCACTGTCGTGGGGGCGGGAATGTTGTGTGTTCGGCCTGTACGGGTGCTCTAGAGAGTCGGCAGTCGCCTTTCGGTCGAGGACGTCGAAGCAACCAGCCAACGGCTCCGGTACGCCAGATCGTGTCCTGGCAGTCAAGAAGACAGTTTGGTAATGTATGTCCGCAGCACCGGCAGACAGGGATTTTCCTAGGTGATAATCAGAGCTCAGCAGAGCGCACCTGTTCGTCTTTTTTTAACTTTGTTCTGTCTTGAGTAGCAGCAATTACTGTTGGGTTAGCTGTGTGTCTCTCTTGAGATTTGAGTGGCAAGGAATTGGCTCCACATACCACCTCGTCTTAAACCTCACGATCTAGTTTAGGGACAACTTCACCTTTACAGTGTTTGTATGAATCTCCAATTTGAGCCAATTTGATGTATTATAAATATTTCCTGTGTTTCTTTTACTATTCTGTGTTTAGTCTTAATAAATCATATTGTTATTTTGGACAGAACTTTCATTCTGTTAATCGATAGAGCAACCCTATCATTCCTCACTATGCTAATGAAACCTTTGTTTATTTAACTTATTTATCAAATTAAATTATTGCAGGTGCCAAACTCTCTTCTACTCCACTGGCAGGGTTGATTAGAGTCAGTTCGCGTATTATTTTTATCCTTGTGCAACAGCAAAAGTCGGAGTTAGAATAGGGGGGGCTTAGAGCATGATTTACAAATGTGGATTCTAGTAGAATTTAGTGATAAATACACTGCTAGCCCCGGCACCTCGCAAACTTAACAAATTGTAACGAGTTGAACGCAGTAAAAAGTAATGAGAAGTCGAGGAAAGCTAATCAGAACCGCCTTCTCCAAGTGCTCCACTCGCTGCTCTTCGTCTGAGCTACACTACGAGCAGCAAAACAAATGCAAGTCACTGGAGAATCGCGAGATATCACAATGGTGGAGGTTTCTCCACCTGAATTGAAATGCAGTCTTAAGGCTTGCTGGATCCAGTTTACTACGAGATCGTGCACTCTTATGACCACAGCCCTTCAGCCCGACAGTCCATGCGTGCCGCCAGCGGTCGCGGCGTGTTTTGGCACTGGCTCCTCCTGAGTTCCCAGCCGAACTGTCAAATTCACACGACCTGGCAAAAAAACGACACCGCCCCAAAGAGAGGGCAACTGTACTACACGTCGATAACCGCCGCTGCTGCTGCTACTAGCGAATAGGCAATGGTTGCGAAACGAGTGGGGCCAGTCAACGCGAGAAGAAGACAAACAACCGCAACCATGCCAACAAAACGATACCGTCTGGCCTGCAACTGAGGGCGGAAACCTACAAACAGCACTGACCAGAGCAGCAGCACGGCTCAAGGACATTTATTGTTGTCGTCACTGTCTTATTATCTAAACGTTGCCCCCTTATAGGAAGTGTGTTGATGTTAAATACAGTTGTTTCAGTGACGTGTTTTCACAGCGGAATAGCAGACGCTTGCAGTGACAGTATGCTGGCAGCGTGGGTGACAATGCGGCGTAGCTGTAGTTTAAATAAAACAAGTCACTGTCAGGATAGGTATCATTTATCTCGCTTTGTTCTGTATACTACTGGCGTCGCGCCCTATTCTACATTTATATCCATACTCCGCAGTGGAGGGTATTTTGAATACCTCTATTCGTTCTCCCTTCTATTCCAGTCTCGTATTGTACGTGGAAAGAAGGATTGTCGGTATGCCTCTGTGTGGGCTCTATCCTCATGGTCTCTTCCCGAGATATACGTAGGA
The DNA here is from genome assembly GCF_023898315.1 of Schistocerca nitens. Taxonomy (NCBI): domain Eukaryota; kingdom Metazoa; phylum Arthropoda; class Insecta; order Orthoptera; family Acrididae; genus Schistocerca; species Schistocerca nitens. Next base: position 1,185,998,594 of record NC_064614.1, on the reverse strand, counting down.
GGGAGCAATATACTGCTTGACTCTTCGGTGAAGGTATGTTCTCGAAACTTCAACAAAAGCCCCTAACGAGCTGCTAAGCGTCTCTCCTGCAGAGTCTTCCACTGCAGTTTATCTATCATCTCCGTAACGCTTTCGCGATTACTAAATGACTCAGTAACGAAGCGCGCTGCTCTCCGTTGGATCTCCTCTCTCTATCAACCCTATCTGGTACGAATCCCACACTGGTGAGCAATATTCAAGCAGTGGGCGAACAAGTGTACTGTAACCTACTTCCTTTGTTTTCGGATTGCATTTCCTTAGGATTCTTCCAATGAATCTCAGTCTGGCATCTCCTTTACCGGCGATCAACTTTATATGATGATTCCATCTTAAATCACTCCTAATCCCTATTCGCAGATAATTTATGGAATTAACTGCTTCCAATTGTTGACCTGATATATTGTAGCTAAATGATAAAGGATTGTGTATGTCGGTACTGTTAGCGCTGACCGACAACCTGGACCGCCCAGCCACACGCTTCGCCAGGGCAGCATTGCAGGGGGCTGCGGTCAGCATAGGTGTTGCACGGAAGTGGTAGCAGCTGTCAGTTTGATAAAGCGATCTCGAGAGTTCTCTGGAATTTCGTTGTTGTTCAGTCCTTCCGAAAAATGCGTTTAATGGGATGCAGGAGGTCTGAGTTCTGCAGACCGGAGACATTATATCACTGCCACCAGATGGCAAGATAGAACAGGCCTGTATGCATACCTACGGTGGGGACAGGGAGGAATTAGGGGAGATAGGAGTGACTCTAAGTTAGTTCATGACCGCAGATCAATGAGAGGAGACACGTAGCTGCCGCTCCTCTCTCGTGGTGCAATCTTTAGGGGCAATGATTTTCCCTGATTCCCAGTGAATATGGTGCATTATGATCCTTTGGTTGCAAATTCTGGTTTTTCACAACAATTTCGATATGTAAGTAGAACAGTGAAGCATTTTCCATCGGTTATGGAAACACCAGCATCTCATCAGTTGAACACAATTCCCGCCAAAAATTAAGATAGTATCTTCCACTGCACCCTTTTTCCTGCCAGCTTGTAAGTGAAGGGATCATCCTATGTAGAGTTTGAGAACGTCTTCCGCTAGGCTCGAGTGGTATTGTGAAAGTTAACCTCAGAGGAGTAACACCATTTGCATGACATTGTCAATTTTTAAGCTGTATGGCGATTTTAGGCGCTCCTCATGTGCCGCTATGCATATACTTGTGTAATTACGTAATTAGGACTTACCTTTACTTCGGTTTCCCAACTAAAATAAATAAGGTATACTAACCTAACCTTTCGCTCCTGCATCTGGCCAGTTTCCGCTGGTTGGAGTGTGCACTTGGGCTTTCCGTCCAGAAGGACCAGCGTTCGAGTGCCAGAAAGGGCACTGGTATATTGAATTTTCCGCCGATTCCCGGGTGGGAGGTTAGGGTGGTACGTCACCACAGCCCTGGAACTAAGAAATTCGCGCCATTTTTGAAATTGCCGCCGTTTATTGATTGTCCCACCAAAATTTGAAATTCCTGCCAATAAAGTAAGTTGGCTGGGGGTGGGTGGGGAGGCAGCGGGGACCCTCGTGCCACCTAGGAGAACACATGACATCATTTGGAGGGTGGGGGTGGGGGTAATTAATTGATTGATTTAATTAATTTTCGTATCAATTTGATATCAAAATTCCACCCACACCCCATTACACTAATGCTTTTGGTTGTGTAATATTTGTTTTATGCAGTCATCGACTTTGCTGCAGTTTCAATAACCGATCGTGTAACCTTCCGTATAAAATATATATATATATATATATATATATATATATATATATATATAAAGATGTGTAACCTTCCCGAACAGAAAATAAAAAATAAAAATAATTAAATTTATATAATTAAATTCTGACGCATCAAAACTAATAAATCTTAACTTGTGGAAAACTGATAAATTTTGACGTAAGCAGCGCTACGCCATGACTCTGGGAAATCAATCTGAATCTGTCCGTGAGAAATAAGGTGATATGTTCTTACCTCCTGATGGTGTCGCCGGATGACGCAGTCAATATATCTGCTCGTAAATGGCACAGCTTAGTGCAATGCTGGCCTATCTACTCATACTGGACAACATTTGTCTGAGATCTGAATTATTGGAAAAACTGACTTTGCTTATTGACATAACTGCACACCTGGTCGTCTGATTACGAAAGAACACATGACTATGATCTGACAAAAGTTCTGGAATATTTTAATTTATATAAATGACTGGATTGGGCTGGCAATGACTTAAGGGGAAATTATACTTTTATAGTTCACTGGTAAAAAACAATTATATTCTGAAAAATTTTTACGTTATTGATAAAGATTTACAATCCATTACACGGGAAAATGGAATATATTACAAATCTTGGTCAACTGGTGCTGACGAAACACAAAAGGAAAGATTGAAACAAATTCATATTAACATCTCAGACAAGTGACTTAACTACACGCATGCCAATAAAAAATAATAAAATTTCCCTTGCAATAGATGGTTGACTTAATTACACTGTTGATTTTTTATTACATTAACAATTATTCATTTGTTCATCATCATCATCTCATTCCGCGGTATCATTTAACTCTGTGGATGATCACAATTATTATTCAGTTCCATATAATAAAATTTTACAGTTTGTTCTGCACTGTGACTTTAACAACTATTAACTACAAATTGCACTGTACCAGCGACAGACTACAACTACACTGTAGCAGAGAGTGACTGCAACTGCGGCAGACACTGCTCTGACCTGCGACTCTATTGCAGTTCTCTTTTAACAGGGGCAAAGAAATTTTATGTCTCGGGCAGCGCCTGTGAACTGTCGTTCTAGCAGTTGAGCAATACATCGATATTACATTTGCTCCAGCAGGGTGGTGAACCCCTTACAATTGAATTCTCAACCGACGATCGGACTGAATCAGGTTACCTACTTTTCCGATATTTTTATCCGCTTATGATGTTCAACGGCGTCCTGGGCCTGTGTCATCTTCAACGTCTTCTCCTCTATCTTGGTAACACTTGAACCACTCCAATCCTCGGGTACGTGGTGAAAAGTCTCCTCCGTACTCTTCTTTCAGTAACAGATAGGTTTAGTAGCAGTTTTTCTGTTTCAGGTGAAACGACAATTCGTTGTTCTATTATTACGCTTACCATTTTTCCAGCCAAACAAGCTATGTTACACAAACGAAGGCCACGGACACATAGATTGGTATACAGACACCAGAAATGCAATATTACTTGAGAAGGATTCGCGCTTCACAGCCATTAGTAATTCATCTTTGGTGCTTATGTACTGAGACAGTATCCGTCTCGTTATTTTGTAGCCATACCTCGCTCATTCCTTACTGCGTCACACGCCCGCAACACCATCAGGAAGCAGTTAACCTCACAGTGGGTAGTAATCGTAAACTGTTGCCTCATAAGTGAATGAGCAATTAAGTATACATCGAAGTAACGTGGTAGTGGTTGTTCAGTCGCGTCTCTACAAACGCAGACGTTTCTCGAAATAATATATTTCTGGGAACAGAGAGCACCTTTTAAAGACAATAGCACTGAAGATTCGGATACCATGGGGTTCATTCTTTACTGTAACTGGTCAAAGCTACTCTGATACGTGTTAGACTCTGCAATATGCAGCCACACGTGTAACTGACCACACATGCACAAAATAAGAGATGTCCTTGATTATGAATGAGGCATAAAGGAGTATTGGCCGGTTGGTTCTTTATTTAACTGATCAAAGTTACTATGCTACGTATTAGATGGTACAGTATACAGCCATCCGCGTAACTGACCAGATACGCACGAGGATAAGTGGTCTCTGTGTGAGGCGTGGAGGGAGCACATCAGAAGGCAGTGTCATATGTATGGAGCTCTACTGGAAATCATCGAGTACGCTCAAAGGTGGCTGCTTTTGTGTACAGGAAGCATTACAAAGCTGTGGCAAAATGGAAGAAAACTTGCAGATTACCAACGCTAGGTGTAAAGACTAACAGTTGGTCCCCGCTGAAGCAAGCGTAAAATAACGTGCGGAATTATAAGAAAAGGTGTGGAATAGGTGGTTGAATACACCAGTGGCAGTCCTTCACTGTAATGAGCAAAAATAATCTGCTTTCCAGGGGTACACTGGTAACCTGCTGTTATCTACATGTAGAATGTAATTACATTGCATGAAACAAAGGCGAATGGTATTAGACGGATCTGTTTTGGTTAAAGATACACGATCCGATCAAAAGTATCCGGACATCTAATAATGGACATTAATATGGGGTGTGTCCATCCTTAGCCTTTATGACAGTAGGACCTCTGCTGGGGACACTTTCAATGATGTATCTGATTGTCTGCACCATAGCATCCCATTCTTCCTCATGAGCCGAAATCAGGGAAGGTAGTAACATAGAACACAACTCTCTGGAGCGAAGCAGACGTTCTGATTCATCCCGCAGGTGTTGCACTGGTTCCCTGTCGGGAATATGGGCAGGCCAGTGCATTTCAGGAATGCCACTTTCTACTGACCATAGCCTCACTGTTTCTGCTAAATGACAGGGTGCATCTTCATGTTGGTACAATAACCATCTCACAAGTGTTCCTCTACTACACTATACTGTAAAATGTGGTCATATACTTCTGCATTTAACATTTTGCTGTGTGAAGTAAGAAGAGCACACCCTAACCTCGAAAAACACCCCCGTACCGTTACGCCACCTCCTCTGCTCTTCACCGTTTGCACTTCACACAGTAGGAAGTAATGTTCTCCATGCGTTAGTCACATACAAATCTTTCCATCTGACTGCCCAAGGGTGTAGCGTGTTTCATCACTCCGTCACATGTTTACTCTCATCCACTGTCCAATAGCGTCTCTCCCTTCACATCTTCAATCGTCGCTTATCACTGAATACATAAATATGTGGCTTATGAGGAGTTGCTCGACCATTGTCCCACTCATATTAACTCCCTGCACACAGCCATTCTGCTAAGGGGACTCCTGCCAACACTTTAGAAGTCGCTAGTGACTCCTTTCGCTGATTTCACGCCAATTTTTGCTTTCCGCCTCCCCGACTCTTTATGGTTGATGTCCATTGGTACACGAGCTCTGTCTCATCTTGGTTCGGCTGTGCTTATTATTTCACGTTGTCACTTCACAGTCGCATCACCAGCAGTTGACTTGGGAAACTCTAGAATAGCTGAAACGTCCTTGATTGATTTGTTACTCTGGTGACAGCCAATGCCTGTTCCACGTTCTAAGTCAATGAGCTCTTGTGACCAACCCATCGTGCTGTTACTGGTTCTCTGCTGACAACACAACGCAACACAGCAGCCTGCGTTTATGTTTCGGGGGCCACCACTTGTGACATCTAGTATTCAAAATGCGTGTGAATTCGTAAGGGACCAAACTGCTGAGGTCATCGGTCGCTATTGAGGCATGCGCGTTCGTGTTCATGCCATTTATTGTTTGTCATCTTCTTTTACGGTACTGCCGCCTCGTTTTCTTATTCCTTTTACTGGCGTCAGTAACTTCTGCCTTACTTGCCCGTGAGTGGCAGCAGCAGCGCTTATCGATAAGTGCACTGTCATACCATCTCTGGAACGACCTATAGTATTTCTGGGTTGCCGTGTGTTTGGAAGGAGTCGAACAAGTAGGGTGGTCGGGACGCAGCAGCAGTGCAGTCGGGGACGGAGCCCCAGTGAGATCCGCACTGCCAGTACCAGCGGGGACGACCATTGGTTGGTCGTTTGGTCGGTCGCCTCATTGACGACGTGTATTTGGGTCGGTTCATACCTGTGCAGGGACGTTTGTTGTGTTTCCTCTGCATGGTTTGGTCCGAGCTAGTGTCTCTGGGACGTCGTCCGTCCGAAGGAAGTCAGTTTAGTTGGGAGCTCAGTCAGGCCGGAGCAGTCGGGGACGGAGCGCCGGTGAGGCGCCGGCAGCCAGCACTCACCCGACCACTGGCAACACACATGCATTTTCCGACGGAAGATTTGAGCGGGGACGACCGTTGGTTGGTCGTTCGGTCGGTTGTTTCATTGGGCGACGTGTAACTCGTTCTCTGGCCGCTTCTGGTCCCCTTAGATTGGTCATCACGCCGGACGTGGATTGGTTCCTTGCCTGTGCAGAGATGTCACAGTGTTCCCTCTGCATGGACAAGTCCGTGCCAGGGTCCCGGGTCGTCTTGTATCCGAGTTGTGGACGGACCAGCAGTGGAGTCGGTCGGAGACGTACCAGCAATGCAGTCGGTTGATTGGCGCAGACCAGCGAGGAGGTCCCCGTCGCGTGGAGTTGGGCCGGAGCCGCTGGCGGCGTGCACACGCGGTTGGATTTGGAGCCGCTTCTTGCGAGGGTTACGAAGTTCGTCGCCTACCGATCTTGGACTCTAAAGTTGAGTGCTCACTTAACCTACCATTAAGCCTCAACTGCTATCACTTCTCTTCGTCTGATCCTGGTTGTTGCTTTTCTGCGAGATTCCCACGAACAACAACGTGTGTGCATTGAAGTCAGCTAGAATTGCAGCCGTTTTCTTAGATGTGATTTAACTTAATTTAATTCACTCCCTCATTAATTAAGTGCACCATTGGTACCTTCTCCCTCGTGGTCGTTAACGTTCCGGTTACCTGCCCTGGGAGTTGACGTAGTTTCTGGCAGTGTATTTTCCTCGTCGTGTTATTGCTGTCCAGCACGGCGTGTAGTTCGACAGCTGAGGTGTTGTTGGTAGTTTTCGGCGTTTATTCTGACTTGGCTGGACTGTGCACCAGCATCCAGAACATTGAGCTACTGACGTCTTGTTCTCGTTTTGCTCGTCGGGTGGAGCAGAACTGATTTTGTACGTTGGTTTGTCGGCTGGCCTTCGGTTGGGTTGCTTTTCGATTAAGAGGTTGTTGATCTGGCTGCCTGTCTCCCCTTAACGTGCATTAGTGTTACCTTCCCAGGCCAATCCTTGGAACCTTCTTAGCGCCGCTCCTTGTGTTTTACATAGTGATTTCCTTTTGGCCTCATGTACTCTGTGTGGCCTTCAGCCGAGTTTTAGCTTATTGAAACTGTAAGCTTTTTTCTCTTTGGGCCTTAAGCCGTGAAATTGTTTTCTCCATGGTGTGTGGCTTAAGCCGAGTTTTAAACTTTCTTAAACTGAAAATTCAAAATCTTGGTCTTGCTATTAAGTTACAACATTGTTTTTCTTGGGCATGAAGCCTTCAGCCGAGTTTGCATGAAGCTAAGTCCTTTAGCCCGTTAAATTGAAAGCTCTTCTTCCTGTGATTTAAGCCGTTAAATTGTTTGATTGATAAGCGGGCTTCAGCCGGGTTTCAGTCTATTTAGGATTAACATTGAAAACCTTTGTTCTGGCCTAAAGCTGAAACACTGTTCTTGCTTAATGTGTGCCCTTCGGCCTATTTTTACTGTAGGAAAAAAATTTTTTTTAGAGAAGTGAAACTCCCGGAAGAACTCCTGTACCTCAATTCCTTGCTCAGGCCTTGGGCCCTGGATTTTCGTATGTGGCGTTCAGCCGATTTAAATCAAATCAAAGGACCTCTTTCGTTAAAACCTTGAGAGTTTTTAATTCTTGCTTATGTTATTGTGTGTTTTAACCAATAAATTCTATATGTTGTCTGTAAATGACAGCAACTTATTTTGGCCCCTTTCCACAAATATAACCTCACCCACTTTGTCCTGCTAGTCCTATACTCACGCACTACTTCAACTAACTCATGCTAAGAACAACAAACACACACATTTCCCCAGGGAGGACTCGAAACCCCGACGGGAGGGGCCGGTCAATCCGTGCCTAGCTTGACATCTAGTGATCGATTTCGCATTACGTAGAGGTGTCCCGATACTTTTGATGAGATACCGTTTGTGTACGGGTTGTCTGCTAAGACGTCGTACCATTACCTATGTACTCCGAACATCTCGCTAATTCGCAACCACTGTTCTCGCTAGGACAGTCATTTTCATGGCCGTGACCTGAATTTTGGGTTTTGAATCTGTATTTCTGTGTGTATGTATGTGTGTGTGTGTGTGTGTGTGTACAACATCAAGTGAGAAAAAGCGAACGGAATACCACTCGTCATTTGTAGAAACACGAGTAAGAATTTGGTCAGTTCGCCAAGGGAATTTAGAAAATCATAGGAATAATATTTTCACGTCTCCTGATTCATAACAGCAGAACTATTTCAGTAAATTGTTAATAAAACAATCACGTATCACGTCTTGATATATAACAAAATACTGTGGCGGTCACTGTTAACATATCTGCTACGATCAATGCAGGACATGAAATTCGTTACAACGAATTTTACCTTTCGGGGATGAAAACAGAATCTCTTCCGAAAATTTTTATGAAAAGAGTAAATAAAAGCATACGTGTTGGTCTCTTAAAACCTGTGCTGTATAGCATTCCTGTGTATAGATTAGTATATCTGCTTAGAGCGGTACTGTTGTTTATTACCTTTTCAACGAACTGCCAATAAACCGTTTCAGTGAACATCGCTTCAAACAGACTTTGTTCGCAGCACCTAGAACATACGGTCTCATTCCCGGAGTTACCAGAGAGGGTGTTAGGGCTACGAAACAAATTACACAAACAAAGAGAATATATGTGACGTCATGGTCGCATTTGTACCATGCTTTTCTAGGAAGAGCTCGATCGAGCGTGTGTCGTTTCGGATGTGTTAAATCCATCGCTCTCGACAGCGCATAAGGCCAGCTCAAATAAAAACCACGACGCGGGAAATACACGTAGAGTTCCAATCTGCCGAACAGTTTTCATTTGTCGCAAGTATCCATCACTTTGTAGAACGTATTTGAGCAGTCAGTAGTGATCCATGAATTCTGAATGAAAGGTAGAAATAGAAACACTTTACTATAGATGACGTCACTCTGCAATTGCGATCAAGTGTATTATGAACAGCGAGAGACTGAACCGCAAAAACTCGTTGATGGAAAGGAACACACATATACCAACTCTATCCGTCTCTCTCTCTCTCTCTCTCTGTTTCTCTCCCTCCCTCCGCTGTCACCCTGTGTTCGTAATCTACGAAATAGAACGGCATTACAAATGCTGATATACAATTTATCTTTGAAGAAACTAGGATTCCATCGTTTATTTATGCCAGTGACTGTAGCAGCAGATCACATCTCACAAACACTTTACAAAATGAATTAATTTCGAAGATGTAGTCGGTTTCACAAGTAAGGTAATCTTCACCTCCGCCAGTTCTCACGCATACCACGAGATGATTGATCTACGTATATCGTCGCACGACGCAGCTCACTTTAGCTGTAACGACGGACTGCGTGAGTTTGTTGCGCCGTGCTACGGTACTCTGGCGTGAAGATTCCAGAGTGTACCAGGAGGGCAGACATGTCTAAGAGTCCCAATAGTTCGAGATGAGATTTGTCTGATGTGATAGAAGAAGAAACAGGAGTCGATTTAGAAGAGATAGGGGATCCAGTATTAGAATCGGAATTTAAAAGAGCTTTGGAGGACTTACGGTCAAATAAGGCAGAAGGGATAGATAACATTCCATCAGAATTTCTAAAATCATTGGGGGAAGTGGCAACAAAACGACTATTCACGTTGGTGTGTAGAATATATGAGTCTGGCGACATACCATCTGACTTTCGGAAAAGCATCATCCACACAATTCCGAAGACGGAAAGAGCTGACAAGTGCGAGAATTATCGCACAATCACCTTAACAGCTCATGCATCGACGCTGCTTACAAGAATAATATACAGAACAATGGAAACAAGAATAATATACAGAAGAATGGAAAAGAAAATTGAGAATGCGCTAGGTGACGATCAGTTTGGCTTTAGGAAAAGTAAAGGGACGAGAGATGCAATTCTGACGTTACGGCTAATAATGGAAGCAAGGCTACAATTTCAGAATAATTGCATGATTTAATCAAGAGAAAGAGCTGCACAAATTGATCAAGTCAATAACACGTTGCTCTCATAGAAGCAATCATTCGGCTTGGCATTGATTGATAGAGTTGTTGGATGTCCTCCTGCGAGATATCGTGTCAGATTCTGGCTCGTTAGATTGTCAGAATCCCCAGTTCGTTGGGGAGCCTGTCCAAAATGCTCCCAGCTGAGGAGAGATCCGCAAGCGCAAAGACAAGCAGTGGAAACTCTGGCCATGTGCGGTCGCGCATTACGTTTCTAATATGTAAGCCTAGTGTGGTTTAGCATGAAGGGCAACCAAACGGGGCGTAGAATATCGTCGACGTACCGCTTTGTCGTAAGTTGCTGCGGATGGCAACCAGAGTGGTCCTGCTACGGAATGAAATGGCACCCCAGATCGTTGCACCCGGTTGTTGCGTCGTACGCCGGCCGGTGTGGCCGATCGGTTCTAGGCGCTACAGTCTGGAACCGCGCGACGGCTACGAATCCTGCCTCGGGCATGGATGTGTGTGATGTCCTTAGGTTAGTTAGGTTTAAGTAGTTCTGTTCTATGGGACTGATAACCTCAGATGTTAAGTCCCATAGTGCTCAGAACCATTTGAATTTTGTTGGGTCGTATGGTTGCTGGCAGGATGGTATCCCGCCGCCGCTTAGGTAGTCTCCTGTTTTTCTGACTCCTTCCGCACAGGCCATGAAGGCCCAAAGATACCGACTGGCCGCCGTGTCACCCTCAGCCCACAGGCGTCACTGGATGCTGGTATGGAGGGGCATGTGGTCAGCACACCGCTCTCCCGGCCGTATGTCAGTTTACGAGACCGGAGCCGCTACTTGTCAGTCAAGTAGCTCCTCAGTTTGCCTCACAAGGGCTGAGTGCAACCCCCTTGCCAACAGCGCTCGGCATACCGGATGGTCACCCATCCAAGTACTAGCCCAGCCCAATAGCGCTTAACTTCGGTGATCTGACGGAACCGGTGTTACCACTGGGGCAAGGCCGTTGGCCCCGTTTTTCTGAACTAGTAATTATTTGTCTTTCTGTACAAGTACAGCACATCTACCGATTTCCGTCCCTTTCGGATAGTTCCTCCGTGGTTCGTCTTTATTTTTTAATCTTAGAGTATATTACGTTCATTTAAAATCGATGTTAAAATATTAAATCCAAATATAATGAGGCACATCAACAGGTTGCTCTTAGCCTGGGAAAAACTAGCGTAGTCTTTCACAATACCCTCTGTAAACCATAAAATGTCTACCACGATCGTTCTTCGTAACAAACGTATTTATGTTCTTCTCTCATTTGACAAAAGGCTGTTCCTTAATCAGTAATCACGCACCCACCGGCTGTCCCATAGACCCTTAAGGAAGATGAGGTGCCTTTGCAGCTTCAGTCTTTTCTTCTAGAGGAAGCTTGCTTACAGACATGGAAATCAAATAAGATTTCTGCCGTAATGGATACGATAGCCCCTCAGTATTAACGCCAAGGTCCAAGCTACCCAGGAACCAAACAAGCTAAGCCAGAACAAGAGCTACTGAGCACAATTGCTACGTTTGCAATTGTGGGGCAACAGAGTACACCATGGAGCTCATTGTCCAACAATATTCCAAGAGAAGACCCATTGGTATATGAAGTAGGAGTGATGTCCCACAACAGTTGAAATTTTTATTCTCATGCGGTGTAAATCGAAGTACCATAGTTGATCGCAATCCAGACTTCATAATGGTAATTACGTGCTTGGGTTCACTTTATTATGAATAAACGTTTGCGATCAATTTCTTAGCGCCTGTATATTGATCCTTTAGATATCGACAGTTGGCGAAATTGGTTAGGATGTCATAGTACTAAGGAACGTTGTACCTTATGCCGATCCCATGGGAGTATTGTCCTGCCCAGAGTACTTATGCGGTACACCGAGTTATGCAATGTATCTACTTTGTTGTGCAAGGTCGTCGTTCGTTTGCGAACTGCTTATAGAACTGTATCCATACGGAGGGCAGCCTGCAAGTCAACGATGCGAGTAAACCAGCTGGCACCAAGTATCCATTTGAGTACCATATTTCGTAAAACTTGTAGACGGCCAAGTTGTATTGCACTGGCAGGACCCCAGACCGAGCTGCCATATAGTATCTTAGAGAGCACCGTCATCTTGTAAAACCGAAGCTTTGCTGTGGTTCTGAGATCAGCACTCGTGAAAGAAGGGACGAGTTCATACGACGTAGGCTTTCACAGCCGGTATTGTCGTCACTTCCGGGTGATAGGCTGTGGTGCATGTATAAAACTCTCCCTTGACGTTTCGTCTCCGGCTGCGGGAGACATCTTTCGAGGTAAAGCGGCGAACTGCGACGAGAACTCGAGCAAGCGCTGATTATATAGGCAGTACAGAGGGCGCCACTGTCCGTCACCTGGCGTCGGCTATCAGACAGTCTCTGGTGATGCCAACATTCTCAGTTGAAAGTAATCGATCGTCACGCTTGCGGTGCAACGCTGACGTCCAAATTTTATCCAATTTAACACTTTCGTCTTTCCTGTTAAAATTATTACGGTGTTCATCAATCTCGATAGCCTCTCTGTACATGCGTGTATAATAATGCGAGGTTTTACACATGACGCTCGTCTCGATCAATTTTTTTTTTCATGATCACCTTCCGGGTAAACAGGTTCCGCTACGGCCGATTTATCCGTGTGACCCAGGCGGCAATTCCTCTTATGTCCAACAAGACGCGTGTTCACACTTCTCTTTGTGGTACCGATATAAACCAGTCCACAACTACAAGGAATTTTATGTACCCCGGGTGTAGACAAAGGGTGTCGTGCATCTTTTGCCGATATTAAATATTCTTTTATTTTCCTGGTGGGTCAGAAAATAGTTTCCACCCCATTGGTGCTTAAAACTTACCCCATGGGATCTGTGACCTTACTAATGAACGGAAGAAAAACGTTGCCCTTGGGAGACTGTTGTTCGTCGTTGCTCCTGATTCTCTGCCTAGAGCGAAGTGCTGGATCTATATCCTTGCTAGAATAGCCATTCTTCACGAAAGTTAACTGTAGTTGTCCAATCTCATATTTTAAATAAAAAGGTTCATAAATGTGTACGCCCTATCTACCAAGGTATTCATTACATGTCCTTTTTTGTCTAGGGTGGTAGTTTGAATCTTTATGCAGATAACGTTCAGTATGTGTGGCCTTTCTATGCACCTTATGGCCCAACGTTCCGCCCCGTCGTTTAATCCCTCTCGGCTCTTGTATAATACCCGTCTTTGCCTATAGCTTACACCTATTTTTCTGAGAATTTAGAACATCTCGCAAAATTTGACATTGTCGAATGCTTTTTCCAGGTCGACAAAACCTGTGAACGTGCCTTGATTTTTCTTTGTCTTGCTTTCATTATTAACTGCAAAGTCAGAACACCCTCTCCAGTGCCTTTCCTTTTCCTAAAGCGACACTTCGGTTCTCTTTCTCATTCTTCTGTATATTATTCTTGTCAAAAACATGGATCCACGAGCTCTTAAGATGACGGCGCGATCATTATCTTACTAGTCGGCTCTCGCAATCTCGAGAATTGTGCAGCTGAAGTTGTCTTCGAAAATCCACAGTCTCATACATTCTACACGCTAAGGTGGTCTAGGGGTTGCGTCTTTGATTCATAATCAAAACGCTTTCGGTCCCGGGTTCGATCCCCGCCACTGCCTAAATTTTGATAAATAATCAGCATTGGCGGCCGAAGACTTCCGGCATAAGAAGTCAGCCTCATTCTGCCAACGGCCTTGTCAAAGAGGGCGGAGGAGCGGATGGAGGTTCAGGGCACTCTCTTGTCCTAGGGGTGGGAAATTGCCCCTAAAGGTGGAAGAATCAGCAATGATCAACGACATGAGGATGCAGAAGGCAATGGAAACCACTGCATTAAAGACACGTAACGTGTATCCACAGGACATGTGGCCTGTAATTAAAGAAGTGTCATGATGATCTCTCCAATGGCAAAAGATTCCGAAATAGTCCCCCATTCGGATCTCCGGGAGGGGACTGCCAAGGAGGAGGTTACCATGAGAAAAAGATTGAATAATCAACGAAAGGATAACGTTCTACGAGTCGGGGCGTGGAATGTCAGAAGCTTGAACGTGGTACGGAAACTAGAAAATCTGAAAAGGGAAATGCAAAGGCTCAATCTAGATATAGTAGGGGTCAGTGAAGTAAAGTGGAAGGAAAACAAGGATTTCTGGTCAGACGAGTATCGGGTAATATCAACAGCAGCAGAAAATGGTATAACAGGTGTAGGATTCGTTATGAATAGGAAGGTAGGGCAGAGGGTGTGTTACTGTGAACAGTGACTGGGTTGTTCTAATCAGAATCGACAGCAGACCAACACCGACAACGATAGTTCAGGTATACATGACGACGTCGCAAGCAGAAGATGAACAGATAGAGAAAGGGTATGAGGATACTGAAAGGGTAATGCAGTATGTAAAGGGGGACGAAAATCTAATAGTCATGGACGACTGGAATGCAGTTGTAGGGGAAGGAGTAGAAGAAAAGGTTACAGGAGAATATGGGCTTGGGACACGGAATGAAAGAGGGGAAAGACTAATTGAGTTCTGTAACAAGTTTCAGCTAGTAATAGCGAATACCCTGTTCAAGAATCGCAAGAGGAGGAGGTACGGGAAGATTTCAATTAGATTACATTATGGTCAGACAGAGATTCCGAAATCAGATACTGTATTGTAAGGCGTACCCAGGAGCAGATATAGACTCAGATCACAATATAGTAGTGATGAAGAGTAGGCTGAAGTTCAAGACATTAGTCAGGAAGAATCAATACGCAAAGAAGTGGGATACGGAAGTACTAAGGAATGACGAAATACGTTTGAAGTTCTCTAACGCTATAGATAGAGCAATAAGGAATAGCGCAGTAGGCAGTACAGTTGAAGAGGAATGGACATCTCTAAAAAGGGCCATCACAGAAGTAGGGAAGGAAAACATAGCTACAAAGAAGGTAGCTGTGAAGAAACCAAGGGTAACAGAAGAAATACTTCAGTTGATTAATGAAAAGAGGAAGTACAAACATGTTCCGGGAAAATCAGGAATACAGGAATACAAGTCGCTGAGGATGAAATAAATAGGAAGTGCAGGGAAGCTAAGACGAAACGGCTGCAGGACAAATGTGAAGACATCGAAAAATATATGATTGTCGGAAAGACAGACTCAGCATACAGGAAAGTCAAAACAACCTTTGGTGACATTAAAAGCAACGGTGGTAACATTAAGAGTGCAACGGGAATTCCACTGTTAAATGCAAATAGGTGGAAAAAATACTTTGAAAGCCTCTATGAGGGTGAAGATTTGTCTGATATGATAGAAGAAGAAACAGGAGTCGATTTAGAAGAGATAGGGGATCCAGTATTAGAATCGGAATTTAAAAGAGCTTTGGAGGACTTACGGTCAAATAAGGCAGAAGGGATAGATAACATTCCATCAGAATTTCTAAAATCATTGGGGGAAGTGGCAACAAAACGACTATTCACGTTGGTGTGTAGAATATATGAGTCTGGCTACATACCATCTGACTTTCGGAAAAGCATCATCCACGCAATTCCGAAGACGGCAAGAGCTGACAAGTGTGAGAATTATCGCACAATCAGCTTAACAGCTCATGCATCGAAGCTGTTTACAAGAATAATATACAGAAGAATGGAAAAGAAAATTGAGAATGCGCTAGGTGACGATCAGTTTGGCTTCAGGAAAAGTAAAGGGACGAGACAGGCAATTCTGACGTTACGGCTAATAATGGAAGCAAGGCTAAAGAAAAATCAAGACACTTTCATAGGATTTGTCGACCTGGAAAAAGCGTTCGACAATATCAAATGATGAAAGCTGTTCGAGATTCTGAAAAAAGTAGGGGTAAGCTATAGGGAGATACGGGTCATATACAATATGTACAACAACCAAGAGGGAATAATAAGAGTGGACGATCAAGAAGTAAGTGCTCGTATTAAGAAGGGTGTAAGACAAGGCTGTAGCCTTTCGCCCCTACTCTTCAATCTGTACATCGAGGAAGCAATGATGGAAATAAAAGAAAGGTTCAGGAGTGGAATTAAAATACAAGGTGAAAGGATATCAATGATACGATTCGCTGATGACATTGCTATCCTGAGTGAAAGTGAAGAAGAATTAAATGATCTGCTGAACGGAATGAACAGTCTATTGAGTACACAGTATGGTTTGAGAGTAAATCGGAGAAAGACGAAGGTAATGAGAAGTAGTAGAAATGAGAACAGCGAGAAACTTAACATCAGGATTGATGGTCACAAAGTCAATGAAGTTAAGGAATTCTGCTACCTAGGCAGTAAAATAACTAATGATGGACGGAGCAAGGAGGACATCAAAAGCAGGCTTGCTATGGCAAAAAAGGCATTTCTGGCCAAGAGAAGTCTACTAATATCAAATACCGGCCTTAATTTGAGGAAGAAATTTCTGAGGATGTACGTCTGGAGTACAGCATTGTATGGTAGTGAAACATGGACTGTGGGAAAACGGAACAGAAGAGAATCGAAGCATTTGAGATGTGGTGCTATAGACGAATGTTGAAAATTAGGTGGACTGATAAGGTAAGGAATGAGGAGGTTCTATACAGAATCGGAGAGGAAAGGAATATGTGGAAAACACTGATAAGGAGAAGGGACAGGATGATAGGACATCTGCTAAGACACGAGGGAATGACTTCCATGGTACTAGAGGGGGCTGTAGAGGGCAAAAACTGTAGAGGAAGACAGAGATTGGAATACGCCAAGCAAATAATTGAGGCCGTAGGTTGAAAGTGACCAAAAAAACGTGAATAATCGTTTTGTTGCCCCCCTCCCCTTTCCCCAAATGAACTATACTGCTAAATCAAAAGTATCTGAACACCAATTAGTGGAAATTCATGTAGGTATATCCATACTCGGCCCCTATGATGGCTTGTACTCTGCTGGCGACACTTCCACTGAGGAGTCTGAATGTTTGTGGAGAAATGTTAGTCCGTTATTCCACAAGAGCCAAAACCAGGCAACGTGCTGATGTTGGAAGCTGGTTCTGGATCGAAATCAAGGTTCTAACACATCCCAAAGGTGTTCCACTATACATTTGTTGTAATTAAATTTTCCTTAAGCCATTTGAGTCTCATTTTTATGTACGATGATGATGGAGCTGAAGAAATGAACTGCAATTTGTGTCATGGCCACGACTTCAAACTAGGTCTCTTTATTGAGAAGACACGAATGTTAGCCATTACACCTCCACAGCACCATAGCTAATATTTCTGCATGGACTACACTAGTCCAATGCCCTAACGATCTAAGAAGCGGAAAATAAGCTGCAGATATGAGTTGAAGTTTGTGTTAGGGAGGCCAATGGACTAGGGTAGCCTGTGTGGCTATGTACAGTGCCGTGGTGATGTAATAGCTAGCATTCTTGCTTAGTAAACAAGGAGACATGCATTCAAGTCCCAGCTGTGCCACAAATTTTAATTTATTTCTTGAGCTTCCATCATTATCGTGTTCCACTTTGTTCAGGTCCCGGCACTGGGCAGGCCAGTCCAGTTCAGGAATATGATTGTCTGCAAACATTGCATCGCAGATGCTACCTTATGACAGGGTGCACTGTTATGCTGGTACGAACTATCATCCTTTCTGAAGTATTCCAATACAGTGTGCAATACACAATGTTGCCAAAGTGTTCATATCTTTCCACATTTGGCGTTTTATTGTGCGCAATAAGGATATCACAGTCTAAACACGAAAATCACGCCCCTACCGTAATACTACCTCCTTGTATACCACTCTTGGCTACAAATGATGGTGGATAACGTTCTCTAGGCATTCGACAAACCCAGACCTTTCCATGGGGTTGCTACAGGGTATAGCGTGATTCGTCACTCCAACCCACTGTCGGATAGCGTCGCTGTCATCTCAAGTCACAGTATTGACTACAGCTCCTTGTGGGAAACTGGTCGACCATAGAACCCCATCATTTTACACTCCCCACGCATACTGATTGTGCTAGCTGGACTGTTTGTGGCACTTTGGAATTAACGAGTAATTGTCTCTGCTTATTTTATTGCGGTTGTCTTACAACCGCAATTCAGAATGATCTACATCTACATCTACATTTATACTCCGCAAGCCACCCAACGGTGTAACGGTGTGTGGTGGAGGGCACTTTACGTGCCACTGTCATTACCTCCCTTTCCTGTTCCAGTCGCGTATGGTTCGCCGGAAGAACGACTGCCGGAAAGCCTCCATGCGCGCTCGAATCTCTCTAATTTTACATTCGTGATCTGCTCGGGAGGTTTAAGTAGGATGAAGCAATATACTCGATACCTCATGCAGAAACACACCCTCTCGAAACCTGGACAGCAAGCTACACCGCGATGCAGAGCGCCTCTCTTGCAGAGTCTGCCACTTGAGTTTGCTAAACATCTCCGTAACGCTACCACGCTTACCAAATAACCTTGTGACGAAACGCGACGCTCTTCTTTGGATCTTCTCTATCTCCTATGACAACCCGACCTCGTACGGATCCCACACTGACG
Organism: Schistocerca nitens; assembly: GCF_023898315.1. NCBI lineage: Eukaryota > Metazoa > Arthropoda > Insecta > Orthoptera > Acrididae > Schistocerca > Schistocerca nitens. The sequence goes on along the minus strand of NC_064614.1, from coordinate 1,185,980,094 downwards.
AGCAATACTCAAGTATAGGTCGAACGAGTGGTTTGTAAGCCACCTCCTTTGTTGATGGACTACATTTTCTAAGGACTCTCCCAATGAATCTCAACCTGGCACCCACCTTACCAACAATTAATCTTATATGATCATTCCACTTCATATCGTTCCGCACGCATACTCCCAGATATTTTACAGAAGTAACTGCTACCAGCGTTTGTTCCGCTATCATATAATCATACAATAAAGGATCCTTCTTTCTATGTATTCGCAATACATTACATTTGTCTATGTTAAGGGACAGTTGCCACTCCCTGCACCAAGTGCATATCCGCTGCAGATCTTCCTGCATTTCGCTGCAATTTTGTAATGCTGCAACTTCTCTGTATACTCTGTATACCACGAAAAGTCGCATGGAACTTCCGACACTATCTACTACGTCATTTATATATATTGTGAAAAGCAATGGTCCCATAACACTCCCCTGTGGCACGCCAGAGGTTACTTTAACGTCTGCAGACATGTCTCCATTGAGAACAACATGCTGTGTTCTGTTTGCTGTAAACTCTTCAATCCAGCCATACAGCTGGTCTGATATTCCGTAGGCTCTTACTTTGTTTATCAGGCGACAGTGCGGAACTGTATCGAACGCCTTCCGGAAGTCAAGGAAAATGACATCTACCTGGGAGCCTGTATCTAATATTACCTGGATCTCAAGAACAAATAAAGCGAGTTGGGTCTCACACGATCGCTGTTTCCGGAATCCATGTTGATTCCTACAGAGTAGATTCTGGGTTTCCAGAAATGACATGATACGCGAGCAAAAAACATGTTCTAAAATTCTGCAACAGATCGATGTCAGAGATATAGGCCTATAGTTTTGCACATCTGCTCGACGACCCTTCTTGAAAACTGGAACTACCTGTGCTCTTTTCCTACCTTCTACCCATCAATACGTGAGGTCTGCCTGGTCTTGATTTTTGCTGCTTCCATTTCACACTCACATAACCAACAGCCGATGGGGGTAGCTTAGCTGTAGAAAGATTGAAATGTCCCTCATAGACTTGTTGCTCAGGTGACGAATCCACGTTGTAAGCCACTGAGCTGTCCCGGCTGATCCAAATTACTGTTACTGCTTCACTACTCACAACTCAGTATTCCCCGCCTTCTTTAACTCTGTCGAGTACACCTTTATGTGACATCTAGTGGTCAATTCTGCATTACATACTGATTTTTTTTATTGGATGATGAATGTTTCGTGTATTGACTGTAAATAAGCGCTAGTTGACATGTGTAAGGTGCCATCTGCTGGCCGTTTATGTATGTCATTGAAATATTTTTTGAAGTTTTTTAAAAAATGGACATATTCCGTTTTTGTTTAATGTTTATACAGTTGGTGATGTGACCGTGAAATGGAAACATAAAAGAATAGCTAATAATAATTTATATGCAGCTAATATCCAACTACCACAAGATAATAAATCCACTATAGTAACTTTAAGATACGCCATCCTTTTCAGTTGAACAAATTATTTTTATAAGTTATAATTTATGTAGAGGCTTGTCTCACTAGGGGTAAGGTAGATTCTGCCTACAGGAAAATTAAAGAGACCTTTGGAGGGAAGAGAACCACTTGTATGAATATTAAGAGCTCAGATGGCAACCCAGTTCTAAGCAAAGAAGGGAAGGCAGAAAGGTGGAAGGAGTATATAGAGGGTTTATACAAGGGCGATGTACTTGAGGACAATATTATGGAAATGGAAGACGATGTAGATGAAGATGAAATGGGAGATAAGATACTGCGTGAAGAGTTTGACAGAGCACTGAAAGACCTGAGTCGAAACAAGGCCCCGGGAGTAGACAACATTCCATTAGAACTACTGATGGCCTTGGGAGAGCCAGTAACGGCAAAACTCTACCATCTGGTGAGCAAGATGTATGAGACAGGCGAAATACCCACAGACTTCAAGAAGAATATAATAATTCCAATCCCAAAGAAAGCAGGTGTTGACAGATGTGAAAATTATCGAACTATCAGTTTAATAAGTCACAGCTGCAAAATACTAACGCGAATTCTAAACAGACGAATGGAAAGACTGGTAGAAGCGGACCTCGGGGAAGATCAGTTTTGATTCCGTAGAAATGTTGGAACACGTGAGGCAATACTAACCTTACGACTTATCTTAGAAGAAAGATTAAGGAAAGGCAAACCTACGTTTCTAGCATTTGTAGACTTAGAGAAAGCTTTTGACAACTTTAACTGGAATACTCTCTTTCAAATTCTGAAGGTGGCAGGGGTAAAATACAGGGAGCGAAAGGCTATTTACAATTTGTACAGAAACCAGATGGCAGTTATAAGAGTCGAGGGACATGAAAGGGAAGCAGTGGTTGGGACAGGAGTGAGACAGGGTTGTAGCCTCTCCCCGATGTTATTCAATCTGTATATTGAGCAAGCAGTAAAGGAAACAAAAGAAAAATTCGGAGTAGGTATTAAAATTCATGGTGAAGAAGTAAAAACTTTGAGGTTCGCCGATGACATTGTAATTCTGTCAGAGACAGCAAAGGACTTGGAAGAGCAGTTGAACGGAATGGACAGTGTCTTCAAAGGAGGATATAAGATGAACATCAACAAAAGCAAAACGAGGATAATGGAATGTAGTCAAATTAAATCGGGCGATGCTGAGGGGATTAGATTAGGAAATGAGACACTTAAAGTAGTAAAGGAGTTTTGCTATTTAGGGAGCAAAATAACTGATGATGGTCGAAGTAGAGAGGATATAAAATGTAGACTGGCAATGGCAAGGAAATCGTTTCTGCAGAAGAGAAATTTGTTAACATCGAGTATAGATTTAAGTGTCAGGAAGTCGTTTCTGAAAGTATTTGTATGGAGTGTAGCCATGTATGGAAGTGAAACACGGACGATAACCAGTTTGGACAAGAAGAGAATAGAAGCTTTCGAAATGTGGTGCTACAGAAGAATGCTGAAGATAAGGTGGGTAACTAATGAGGAGGTATTGAATAGGATTGGGGAGAAGAGAAGTTTGTGGCACAACTTGACTAGAAGAAGGGATCGGTTGGTAGGACATGTTTTGAGGCATCAAGGGATCACAAATTTAGCATTGGAGGGCAGCGTGGAGGGTAAAAATCGTAGAGGGTGACCAAGAGATCAATACACTAAGCAGATTCAGAAGGATGTAGGTTGCAGTAGGTACTGGGAGATGAATAAGCTTGCACAGGATAGAGTAGCATGGAGAGCTGCATCAAACCAGTCTCAGGACTGAAGACCACAACAACAACAACAATTTATGTCCTAAATTTACGATAAAGATTTGGCCTGACTGTTGTTTCTAATTAAACTGCCATTTCAGTCTATAGATGAACTATAAACTGATTATGGTACTTTTCATCCTCAGGCTGCCACAAACTACTATTCTGACACCCGTTTCTCACAGCCCTTGTCTCGTGATGTGTCTGCCAGTATGACCCAGTGATTTGAATTTCACCAATTGACATCAGAAGTCTGTTCGTTCGGGGGATAAGATCGGCAGTGTAGAAGCGTACAGGTTTGGAAAGATCGGCCGTCTTCGGCCGACGCCGGTCGTCGACGGAATCCACCGATATCAGCGCCACGGTAACCGCAGCCTTACGGAACTGAAGGAAGTGGGTTCGCATCCTGTTGTATGGTAATATTTTTTCTTATTTCTTTCCGTTTGTAACAAATTTTGTTATCAGCAATGACGTTTATATTCTTCCTTGTGGCAAATATTTGGCCGGTTTACCTGAATACGTCGTCAGCCCCTGGTAACTGAGTGGTCAGCGCGACGGAATGTCATACCTAACGACCCGGGGTCGATTCCCGGCTGGCTCGGAGATTTTCTCCGCTCATGGACTGGATGTTGTGTTGTCCTTATCATCATCGCTTCATCCCCATCGACACGCAAGTCGCCGAAGTGGCGTCAACTCGAAAGACTTGCACCCGACGGGAAGCCTTAGCCACACGGTATTTCCTTTTCCATGTGAATACGTCACGAATTCCGAGGGTGCGATTGGGCAGAAGAATTGACAACAATATCGTAACCTACGATGACTGTTTAACTCTAAAGTTATTGAAGAATTGTACAGTAGAAAAAACCGACGCTTGGAGTTCATTTTTTGTCTCTTTTAATTTAATGTATTTTTTGTGAATTTCCTTTCATGGATTTTTTAAAATATTGTAGCACATTGGTAAATTTTAGTACGAGACCTCACAGCTCAGATTTTGACTTTCTAAAGGCGGGTGACTGTCTACCCACTCGTTACCCACCTTTACGCCTTATACTTGCGTGAGGTAATCACCTTCCGCATATAGAGTGACTTACCTCTAGCTTTACATTCCATTTCTACCTATGGATCCCTATGCATAAATCTGTAAGAGGGTTAACATATTTTTCATACATAAATTACAAAAAGGTCTGCATATTTCCATGGTAATTCTGTTTTCATTTAAGCAGAGTCGCTGCATCTTTAAGGGAACTGTAATCCGTCAGGAAAGAAATGTGTTTCGAAGGAACTGGTTGTGGCCTGTAGTAAGGGACCAACTCCGGCGAATCCTGGGATTCCTAGCTCAGCTGCTCAAAACGCAGAGTACCCTAAATTGATGATAAATTTTAAAAGACTGGTTGTTATATTCTGTTTTAAAATAAAGTAAAATGTACCACAACAAAAAATTGAATTCTGACATTGCATGCGTTACCTTTATTTGTAGACGTTTAGTCATTTGATAGCGAATGAATTCACGCATATTTTAAGAATTCATTATGCGTATAACTGCTGTCGTCAGTCATTGTAGTATTACGAAACCGTAAATAGATTTTGGACGAAAGGAGGAGAGAGGCATGCAAGGTGCAGTCGGCTCGGACGAATTAAGCAGTCTGCTGAAAAAATCTTTTGGATTAAAATGGTCTGAGCACTATGGGACTTAACATCTGAGGTCATCAGTCCCCTAGAACTAAGAACTACTTAAACCTAACCAACCTAAACACATCACATACACCCATGCCCGAGGCAGGATTCGAACCTGCGACCGTAGCAGTCACGCGGTTCCGGACTGACGCGCCTAGAACCGCACGGCCACCACGGCCGGCAATCTTTTGGAAACAAACGAACTATAGAACTATAGAAACAAACGAAATATAGAATATGCTCTCATTACATAGCCCTCCCGCTCTCCATAGATCCCTCCCCCACGTTCCGTATCGGAAATGGTTTTCATAATCGAGTACTACCCGTATGACCAGACTGGCCAATATTTTGTCATTTGGTGGGCTAATGATAAAATATTGACAATTTTTTTAAGAATGCAACCATTGCCATTTGAGCGATATTTTTGTTGATCAACACAATTTTTTGGGGGACACAGACAAATCCAAGTGCATTTTTATTCACTGATTTTAATGTAATGCTATTTGTAATGATATTTACCGCTGCTTTGTGAAATACTGAAATATTCCAACCTCGAAATTCTAAAAATGGCTCTGAGCACTATGGGACTTAACATCTATGGTCATCAGTCCCCTAGAACTACTTAAACCTAACTAACCTAAGGACAGCACACAACACCCAGCCATCACGAGGCAGAGAAAATCCCTGACCCCGCCGGGAATCGAACCCGGGAACCCGGGCGTGAGAAGCGAGAACGCTACCGCACGACCACGAGATGCGGGCCCTGTTGGAACTGCCCAAGTCCATCGGAATGCAGGAAATCAGACAGGATGCTAACGTACGTGTTACCTGTCAGAGTCGTATCTAGACGCATTAGGGGTCACACATTACTCCAACTGCACAAGCCCCACACAATTACAGAGCCTCCACCAGCTTGAACAGTCCCTTGCTGACATGCAGGGTCCATGGATTCATGAGGTTGTCTCCATACACTTACGCGTCCATCCCCTCGATACGAACGAAACTCGTCCGACCAGGCAACATGCTTCCAGTCATCAACAGCCCAATGTCAGTGCTGACAGGCCCGGGCGAGGCGTAAAGCTTCGTGTCGTGCAGTCATCAAGGGTACAAGAGTGGGCCTCTGTCTCCGAAAGCCCATATCGATGATGTTTCGTTGGATGGTTCGCATGCTGACACTTGGTGATGGCCCAGCACTGAAATCTGCAGCAATTTGCGGAAGGGTTGCACCTCTGTCACGTTCAACGATTATATACAGTAGTCGTTGGTTCCGTACTTGCAGGATCATTTTCCGGCCGTAGTCATGTCGGTAATTTGACGTTTTACCGAATTCCTGATATTCACGGTACACTTGTGAAATGATCTTACAGGAAAATCCTCACTTCATCGCTACCTCGGGAATGCTGTGACCCATCGCTCATGCGCCGACTATAACACTACGTTCAAACTCATTTAAATCTTGATAACCTGGCATTCTAGCAGTAATAACCGATCTGACAACTGCGCCAGACATTTGATGTCTTACATAGGCATTGCCGACCGCAGCGCCGTATTCTACCTGTTTACATATCTCTGTATTTGAATACTCATCCCTATACCAGTGTATGGCGCTTTAGTGTGTTATACAGTGCGTATATATTCTTAACTATCCATAATGCTAGCGAACGAATCAAAATCGATTTTACTCTTCCTCGTTACAAACTTATCCATAGTTAGAAACTGTCACGGTAGCACATACTACAGAAACAATAACCGGTAGTACTTACATTAAATTGAACTGCAACTAACGACTGATCTGATTAACAAAACCACAACTGTGCTCAAGCAAGGCCAACAACTGGCTAAAATAGGGATGGGTGATGGCGGATAGTGCTATGGATGTATAGAAGGTTTAAATCTATGGTTGACGACTCTATCGATAGTGCGTATCCCTTTTTCTTCATGTAATTGAAAATCAAATTGCCGTACCTTTAAAATTCACTACACGGCAGCTAGGCCGTGTGTAATTTCATTTATATGATAGGGTGAGTCCCGGACCCTTTTACCTCAACAGCCCCCCTCCCCACCTTTGCCTACGTCCTTGTTTATGAGAAAGAAAACTCACAAAATATGATGTTTAGTGGCATACCATATATTACCTCTTGTGCTTGTAGAACGATGTCGAATCACATTGGCCACATTCCTCACCACGAAGCAAAAATCTGACATGCCAGAGTCTATATTTGACGCTCTGCAGTACAGTGGTCCACTTGTGGAAGGTGGAATTCCACGGTGTAACGTCACCAGCTCCTCGTCCACGTGCGTTTTTACACCCGTTTGAGGACGCCGTAACTACATTATAGCGGTGACACAGAGTGCGGTTTTGAAGCAGCAGCATCCGTCCTGCCTCGCTAACCGGCGCCAAGTTTGCCCGCCGTCCAGTCCGTAGCGGCTGTGGTCAACAGCTGTCGCATTTGATTCCTGTGTGGCGGTACCGGCGGGAGGCATTTCTGTCTTCCTGCCCTATACGTGCGAGCTGCTAATAGGTTTCGGTCGCCTCCATATCGACACTGGGACAGCAGCAGCCGCTAAAGTCAGCTTCCCTCGCCTGTGTGGCGTTCCTTGCCGCTGATCTTTCCACCCATCCGCTGCAACCTGAACTGCGCTTTACCACAAGGCCACACTGAACGCACACAATGTTATTATTATTATTTTTATTTATTATATGTTATACTATTTACTGTTACTTATGTTAGGATCTCCTGAAGGCTTGTACCGTCTGTGTGTCAATAATTTTTGTGTGTAGATGCCCCTAACATTACTCGAGGAGATGCAGATGTGGATTTGCTCATTTACGAGGCTGGAGCCACTTTCTATCTGTCTTTGTGATAAACAACTGCTATACCTCAGTTAGGCCACACCCACGTTTGTAGTCTAACCACTCAGTAAATTCGTACACCTAACAGTAGGTAACGTTGTGCTTCAAATGAACTTAAGCTTTGGTTTTTTTGCCTATGATGAACATTTTATCCTCGACTACAACGTTACTCTGTTCTGAATTATAATGAGAATCGTGAGCTATTTTTGTTTCTGTAGTCTTTTATCTCAAGGAAAGAAGGGAAAGTCTGATATTATGGTGGCCGATAGCCTCTTCCTACAACACAAATGCACACGTGGATTAATATGGTTCTTTATTTACATGAACTAGAAACATTTATCTAACTTGAATGGAGTCAATGTTTTTTTGGTACAAGCTCATTAGAAATAGTCTTCCTGCAGACTAACGTAATGTCGATATGCGTAATATTGTTATTACACTCACTGCTAGTAAAGTACAATTCTGCTTAACGTTAACGGGTCCAACTATAGTCATTAACTTGGTCGCTATGTACTGTCGTAGTCTGTGACGAACTAAACCCGCTCTGTGAGTAAACTGACAGCCGCCAAACTGCATGATTGTGGGCGGCCTAAATGCATGCTGTCGAGTGGGCGTTGGCGGCGTGTTGCTGGTCAGTGTCTCTGGCCTCTCTCGTAATAGGCGCGCTTGATCTAGCGCCTACTAATTGATCTTCGCACTTCATCTTTGCCGACCAGTGTGCGAGCGACAGATTACGCCGGTACAGTTTCAGTATTTAATGATTTGAATAATATTATCCAAAACTCATTCATAGAGTAACTGGCTCAAAACTGTGTAACGGCGTCACCACATAAGGTAGTTTTTGCGCGAATTTCCGCAGTGGATTGCAGCCATACCCTCAAGTCAGGCGCGAGTTCGTTGGTGATAACTTTTTGCAATATGAAGTAGCGTAGTACGTCGGGCCGACATGGGCGCAATAGTTGCCGAAATGGCGTGATCATCGGGATTGCAAGTAACTCCTGCCGCAAACCACCATCGAAGCGAGTGCACTGGTGCTAACCTAATGGGTGTCTGTACGTGACTTGAAGAGGCGCATTCACGAAACATGTGCCACTGCCGAGTATAAACAGGGGGTGGTCAAGTAATATCAGTGACCTTAGTGACACAGCTCTCTTGGACGGTGCTGCTGTGCTACACAGGCGGCCACATAAGCTTCCAACGGACGACCACAGTGTGGGTCTGTGGCAGGGCCACAGTCTGACCCTCTGAATTAGCAAGGGACTCAGAGCCAGCCAAAGGCGGGCCAGACCAGGTCTTCCAGCAGCAGGGTCCTCTGCCCGGAGGCAGGGTGGCTCCAAAGGAAATCCACATCCCAGCATCCGTCTTCCGCCATTGTGGCTAGCGGGTCGTAGTGGCACGAGCACGATTCGTCACCGGGGACTGGCGCACAATCGTCATCATAGAGTTCATTGTTGGGTTAGCGTGCCTCGCCGTGGCTGTCGCAACTGGGTCACGGGCAACGAGGCTGCATCCTCAGAAAAGCAGAGCGACCAAACCACCGTGTGAGCAGAATTCGATGCGCACAGGCCTGAGGCAAAGTAAAATAAATCTTTTACAGATAGCCACAGCGTCTCTCTGCAGCTGTGAGCTGCCCTGCACCCTGCCCCATAGTCTCCACTCCAGTATCCCCGTTCCTCTGGCGACTTCAGTTGTACGAAAAAGTTGTGTTCCATTGCACCGGGCAGCCTCATTGCGCTTACATTTGTCCAATTACAGACATCAAAACAAGTTTTGCACCACCTCTGTTCCGAGAGTTCCGGAACCTGTACAGAAAATTGGAGTAGAGATCAACATAAACATCATTTCCGCCCTTTTTATTGCTCATGAAAACCACACATTGCATGTTGTACCACCAAACAGCAAGACCTTCAGAGGTCGTGGTCCAGATTGCTGTACAGACCGGTACTCTTAATCCCCACTAGCACGTCCTATTGCATTGATGCGTGCCTGTATTCATCGTGGCGTACTATCCACAAGTTCATCAAAGCACTGTTGGACCAGATTGTCCCACTCTTCAACGGCGATTCCGTGTAGATCCCTCAGAGTGGTTGGTGGGTCACGTCGTCCATAAATAGCCCTTTTCAATATATCCCTGGCATGCCGATAGGGTTCTTGTCAGGAGAACATGCCGGTCACTCTAGTCGAGCGATGTCGTTATCCTGAAGGAAGTCATTCACAAGATGTGCAAGATGGGGGCGCGAATTGTCGTCCATGAAGACGACTGCCTCGACAATATGCCGCCGATATGGATGCACTATCTATCAGAGGATGGCATTCACGTATCGTACAGGCGTTTCGGCGCCTTCCATGATGACCAGCGGCGTATGTCAGCCCCACATAATGCCACCCCAAAACATCAGGGAACCTCCACTTTGCTGCACTCGCCGGACGGTGTGTCTAAGGCGTTCAGCCTGATCGGGTTGCCTCCAAACACGACCCCGACGATTGTCTGGTTGAAGGCATATGTGACACTCATCGATGAAGAGAACGTGATGTCAATCCTGAGCGGTCCATTCGGCGTGTTGTTGGGCCCATCTGTACCGCGCTACGTAGTGTCGTGGTTGCAAAGATGGACCTCGCCAAGGACGTCGGGAGTTGGTTCACTCCGAGGCGCCTGGACACTTACCTTGTTGAGAGCCCTTGCTGGCACAAAGTAACAATGCGGGCGCGATCGAACCGCAGTATTGACCGTCTAGTATGTTGAACTACTAACAACACGAGCCGTGTACCTCCTTTCTGGTGGAATGACTGGATTTGATCGACTGTCGGTCCCCCTCCGCCATTAAGGCGCTGCTCATGCATGGTTGTTTACATCCCTTGACGGGTTTAGTGGCATCTCTGAACAGTCAAAGGGACTGTGTCTGTGATACAGTATCCATCTTCAAGAGTTCTGGGAAATGGGGTGATGCAAAACTTTTTTTGATGTGTGTATTTACGATTAATGTTACATAACTGCGATCATATGAATACAGTATTATTTTCCTGATAAGAACTAAGGGTAGACGTGTTCCTACTTTTTTGTATCACTGCTACGCTTCGTTTGCTGTTGTATTGCCGCGTTCTGAGTAAGTCAGCGTTGTACATCGGTGTTACAGAGACTTGTGCTCATTTTTATGAAAAATGTTTGGCCAAATTTGTTTACTTTGTTTTTATACGTCTTTGTGTCGATTATTTTGGAGGGTATAGTTTTTGTCTGTTGTTGTGAATATCAAGGCAAGGAGTGGTCTAGGTAACAGCTTGATTGCATTTAATAATGAAGTTTTCGGATGAGAAATGGAATCGGATGTGTGTCGCTGTAATTCAATAACTGGGAGTTTTGATACATACGTAGTAGCAACAACACCCCATATTTAATTTTGCGGAAATTTAAAGTCAATTTAAAACGATCTTTCTTATCTTACACGAACTGCATGTTAACCTATTTCCTACAGATATTTGAAAATCAATTCTTGTAGTTAAAGTAGGTTGATTCTTACAAAGAAGAAGACAGCAACCAGCCACTATTAATCCTGCTATTTATTTAAGTAAATACCGCCGTAACCGGTTTCGAACTGACAAGTTCATCATCAGACCGATATTCACATAATTTGTAAGAATGAACCTACAGTAACTGTACACAGCTATGGTCTCACTATGTCAGTTTTAGACAAAATATAATTCTTATAACGCTTCACACATACTTGAGAAGTCTTCCGCTATACGTTCTGCAATGACCCGTATAATTTTAACCAACCATGGTGTATAGATGACTTACTGTTAGTAAAAGGAGACAGTTACCACGAGGACAAGACACCTATGGCACACCTATTTGTGGAGATGGGATAGCAGTAAAATAGATCTCTGTAACACCTGGGGGAAATTTCATCCAAACTTATTGTTCTTACTATATGCACGTGCTTACTACCCGTAAACGTGTGGATGGGAGAGATAATATGATGCCATGTTAAATAATCGAAAATTATTGTCGTATCCAAATGTCGTTTCGGCCGTTGATTAATAACAGATATATACGCAAAACATTCCACCACACCAAAATTACATTTTTTTAAAACCAAGGGATGCATTAACTCGCCGAAGAAATTCACATTTACTTCGTTTGGTTCGCAGATGACCAGCTATCAGTACAAGATAACATACAGATGATACTGCAGAACCATATAATGTAAAATCATGGTAGGAAAGAGACCGAACAAAAACTTTCTTTAGGTCTCACTTTGTTAGTTCAGTTATAACCTAAAATATGTTCACATTTTACAGTTTTAATAAACGAAACCCACTGATGATGGTGCAGAGGTGCCGAAACATGTTTGGGTAACAAGATAAAACAGTGTTTTGCATGAAAGGCGGAACCTACATCCGGTAATTTAACTGCAAATACGGAAAGAATGATAAGAGCTCCAGATCCAAAAGACGAAGAGAGTCAAGTTATTTTTTCATTGCTAGCGGGTTAGATGTCGGAACGGGACTGACAAAAATAAGAAAATAGGTGACATCAGATAATCATTGGCTAAAAAGCTCTCTGTAGGCAAGAGCACATAAATTCTTCTTTATTTTCGTCATGCAGTTTCGACAGACAATTGTTACCTCATTGTCTTCAAAAAAAATTTTCTTACAAAACGGTGCCATTGTGAGTTAGAATCTCATGTCATGTTGTCACAATGAACACGTTTAGCAACAAAAAGTTTTTGAAAACCCGAACACGACAGTTATATCTGTCGAAACCTGTTGTTGAAAATAAATAAAAATTTACACTATCTTGGCCATCGAAAACTTTTTACCAAGTAAAACAAATAGCTTCTTGTAATTTCTCAGCTTCTAATCCTGCCTGAGGCATGGATATGTATGATGTCCTTAGGTAAGTTAGGTTTAAGTAGTTCTACGTTCTAGGGGACTTATGACCCCTGATGTTAAGTCCCATACTGCTCAGAGCCATTTGAATCATTTTCTAATTTCGCAACATCAGAAAATTCAATCAGTTAATCGGTTATCATAGTAGATTTATTCTACATATGAAATGATTCCCATTCTTGAACCTAACGAAGCAGAATGTAACGTAAGCCTCAGAACTTTTGTAAAGGTGCAGAATTAACGCTGGAACTTGTGGAGGCCGAACCTTCGTACAGGCACGCCAATCAGAACTTGGCTACCGGTGGGCTCTTGCGTTCTACAACATAAAATAAAAGTGCGCAATATTTTCCTGCCGTTTCCTGGGCCAGGCAGTACTAAATAATGGCCCACTCGTTAAAAAAAGCGCCAGATGATATCTCCGATGGCGCTGTGCCAAGCAGGGGCCACAAATCCGGGGTAATAGTCGTGCGCGGCGTGCCCCGTGGGGCATTCATTCCGCCGCAGGCTTTTAGCCGCAATCGCTCGCATTGAGGTCCACCGGCGGCCATTTAGCGGGCCTGTTCGGCGCCACGGGAGGAATCTCTTTATTAGACCGCCAACGAGAGCGGTTCCCCCTCCCACATTTTCCGCCACCTGGTATTGTTCCACATAACGTACCATCCACCTGAGACTGCCTCCGGCTCTGAACATGCTCGCGACGTACTCACCCGTTTAACAACCCATGGCAAGACCTCAGTTACTGCTAGGCTGGTCAGTCACCTGCTGGAAGGAGTGCAGTCTTAACTGCACTGCATATCGCTAATGCTCTTAGCTTACCCTTCTTGCGTTACCTGCCGACAGTGACGGACCGTAGCTGCGGTCACCTGCGCTAACACTTAAAACACGCCATACGGAAAAACTAAAAGAGGAGAAATGCAGTAGTTAATTTACTATATGAACATTTAACTGTTTTTAATACTACGCAAATATTCCGTTATGCACTACTGGACATTAAAATTGCTACACCACGAAGATGACGAGCTACAGACGCGAAATTTAACCGACAGGAAGAAGATGCTGTGATATGCAAATGATTAGCATTTCAGAGCATTCTCACAAGGTTGGCGCCGGTGGCGACACCGACAACGTGCTGACGTGAGGAAAGTTTCCAACTGATTTCTCATACAGAAACAGCAGTCGACCGGCGTTGCCTGGTGAAACGTTGATGTGATGCCTCGTGTAAGGAGGAGAAATGCGTACCATCACGTTTCCGACTTCGATAAAGGTCGGATTGTAGTCTGTCGCGATTGCGGTTTATCGTATCGCGACATTGCTGCTCGCGTTGGTCGAGATCCAATGACTGTTAGCAGAATATCGATTCGGTGGGTTCACGAGGGTAATACGGAACGCCGTGCTGGATCACAACGGCCTCGTATCACTAGCAGTCGAGATGACAGGCATTTATACTCATGGCTGTAACGGATCGCGCAGCCACGTCTCGATCCCTGAGTCAACATATGGGGACGTTTGCAAGACAACAACCATCTACACGAACAGTTCGACGACGTTTGCAGCAGCGGGGACTATCAGCTCGGAGACCAAGGCTGCGGTTACCCTTGACGCTGCACCACGGACAGGAGCGCCTGCGATGGTGTTCTCAACGACGAACCTGGGTGCACGAATGGCAAAACGTTAATTTTTTTCGGATGAATCCAGGTTCTCTTTACAGCGTGATGATGGTCACATCCATGTTTGGCGACATCGCGGTGAACGCACATTGGAAGCGTGTATTCGTCATCGCCATACTGGCGTATCTCCCGTCTTGATGGTATGGGGTGCCATTGGTTACACGTCTCGGTCACCTCTTGTTCACATTGACGACACTTTGAATAGTGGACGTTACATTTCAGATGTGTTACGACCCGTGGCTCTACCCTTCATTCGATCCCTGCGAAACTCTACATTTCAGCAGGATAATGCACGACCGCATGTTGCAGGTCCTGTACGGGCCTTTCTGGATACGGAAAATGTTCGACTGCTGCCCTGGCCAGCACATTCTCCAGATCTCTCACAAACTGAAAACGTCTGGTCAATGGTGGCCGAGCAACTGGCTCGTCACAATACGCCAGTCACTACTCTTGATGAACTGTGGTATCATGTTGAAGTTACATGGGCAGCTGTACCTGTACACGCTATCGAAGCTCTGTTTGACTCAATGCCCAGGCGTATCAAGGCCGTTATTACTGCCAGAGGTGCTTGATCTGGGTACTGATTCCTCAGGATGTATACACCAAAACTGCGTGAAAATGTATATTTGTATAATATATTTGTTCAATGAATACCCGTAGGTCATCTGCATATCTTCTTGGTGTAGCAATTGTAATAGCCAGTAGTGTGTATATAGTGTGATTCATGCCTGTGGATTGCATGTGGATTTCATGCAACCCACAACACCTCCAAGTAACACATGTGCGACTTTTATTCCCTCTCTTGCTGCATGGAAACTATTAATCGCACAGGAAGAAATGAAGAGGATCTTTTTGCAGGGTATATAAGGCAGTTAAATACTGTGTTGTGATACGTTTTTGCTTGAGCCCTTAGCTTTCGAATTATTAAAAAAATCTACAAAAGGGACCATCATACTTGTTTTACTTGAATAATGTATCCCAGTATAAAACAGCTATAGTAAATTTTGTATTGAGAGGTCCTGGTCATTTTTCTGTAGGACTACTAGTTTGCACATAGCGAGCGGCAGAGTATGAAAGTCCGACGTCTGGTTTTTGAAGACATTATGTGTTGCGTAAAACCAATAGTTTGGGGCAGCTGAATCACCATATATAAAGAAGAGTGTATTCATCAATGAGTGTATGTCTGGGGTCTCCACCCAAACCGCTTCGTAAATTTCAGCCAAATGTGGCATGGAAGCAGCAGGCTTCACGAGTATGAGCAATGTGGGGTTTATGCCTCCTTGATCCAGTAGGAGTGGAGATATGGAAAAGCGTATTTTTTCCACCCAATGCTCGCAGCTCGTGGTCTAGTGGCTAGCGTTGCTGCCTGTGGATCACTTGGTCTCGGATTCTATTCCTGGCCTGATTGAGGATTTTCTCTGGCCAGGGACTGGGTGTTTGTGTTGTCCTTGTCATTTCATCATCATCGTCATCATCATTATTCGTGACAGTGACAAGATTGGTCTGCGTAAAAATTGGACTGTGTAAAAATTGGGACTTTGTACATGCGCTGATGATAGCACAGTTGAGTGCCCCTCAAACCACACACCATATTTCCACCCAATGGCCTATGGGTGCACTGGAAAACAGGCATGTTGTGTGGGAACAGTATTGGCGTGCCAAATTAATCTGCTTTTCAGGGAAGCATACATGTCAGGGGCAAGAAACCGTTTTCCAGTCCTCGACATGTACGCTGCCGTACATGAGGGGTGTGTTGTGTACGAGTAGTATCAGCTTGCTTTATCGACTTGCATTTCGTGGTCACCTGTACATCAGCGGCAAATTATCTTCAAGTCCCTAATGTGCCGGTATAATACACTCCTGGAAATTGAAATAAGAACACCGTGAATTCATTGTCCCAGGAAGGGGAAACTTTATTGACACATTCCTGGGATCAGATACATCACATGATCACACTGACAGAACCACAGGCACATAGACACAGGCAACAGAGCATGCACAATGTCGGCACTAGTACAGTGTATATCCACCTTTCGCAGCAATGCAGGCTGCTATTCTCCCATGGAGACGGTCGTAGAGATGCTGGATGTAGTCCTGTGGAACGGCTTGCCATGCCATTTCCACCTGGCGCCTCAGTTGGACCAGCGTTCGTGCTGGACGTGCAGACCGCGTGAGACGACGCTTCATCCAGTCCCAAACATGCTCAATGGGGGACAGATCCGGAGGTCTTGCTGGCCAGGGTAGTTGACTTACACCTTCTAGAGCACGTGGGTGGCACGGGATACATGCGGACGTGCATTGTCCTGTTGGAACAGCAAGTTCCCTTGCCGGTCTAGGAATGGTAGAACGATGGGTTCGATGACGGTTTGGATGTACCGTGCACTATTCAGTGTCCCCTCGACGATCACCAGTGGTGTACGGCCAGTGTAGGAGATCGCTCCCCACACCATGATGCCGGGTGTCGGCCCTGTGTGCCTCGGTCGTATGCAGTCCTGATTGTGGCGCTCACCTGCACGGCGCCAAACACGCATACGACCATCATTGGCATCAAGGCAGAAGCGACTCTCATCGCTGAAGACGACACGTCTCCATTCGTCCCTCCATTCACGCCTGTCGCGACACCACTGGAGGCGGGCTGCACGATGTTGGGGCGTGAGCGGAAGACGGCCTAACGGTGTGCGGGACCGTAGCCCAGCTTCATGGAGACGGTTGCGAATGGTCCTCGCCGATACACCAGGAGCAACAGTGTCCCTAATTTGCTGGGAAGTGGCGGTGCGGTCCCCTACGGCACTGCGTAGGATCCTACGGTCTTGGCGTGCATCCGTGCGTCGCTGCGGTCCGGTCCCAGGTCGACGGGCACGTGCACCTTCCGCCGACCACTGGCGACAACATCGATGTACTGTGGAGACCTCACGCCCCACGTGTTGAGCAATTCGGCGGTACGTCCACCCGGCCTCCCGCATGCCCACTATACACCCTCGCTCAAAGTCCGTCAACTGCACATACGGTTCACGTCCACGCTGTCGCGGCATGCTACCAGTGTTAAAGACTGCGATGGAGCTCCGTATGCCACGGCAAACTGGCTGACACTGACGGCGGCGGTGCACAAATGCTGCGCAGCTAGCGCCATTCGACGGCCAACACCGCGGTTCCTAGTGTGTCCGCTGTGCCGTGCGTGTGATCATTGCTTGTACAGCCCTCTCGCAGTGTCCGGAGCAAGTATGGTGGGTCTGACACACCGGTGTCAATGTGTTCTTTTTTCCATTTCCAGGAGTGTATATATTATCACCCACTGATAATCACTGGTTTTTGTATCATGCGCTAGCTTTGGTTCCCCTGTTATATACTACAGTGGTTATGGGTTGGTGGCTATTGTCTTTCTGGAAATATGAGTGTTTGAATTGATCACTATCCGACTGTGGACATCTTCCACCCCTTCCGGGTCAGTGTATATTTTAAGGAAGAGATTTCGAGATTTGCTGTAGTCGAGATTTTATAAATATTTTTGAGTGTTAAAGAATGTTTTTGAATATTTTCGATTATAGTATGTTCTAGGAAGTTCCAAAATATTTTTAACGTTCCCAAATGTTTTGGAATGTTCTCAGTGTTGTATGAAGTGATTTGCAAATAGTTTGTGTCGAATTATCCAGCAGATTTAAGAGTACTGAGGCAATTTTGGAGCATTCTAAATTACTTTTAGGGATGTATACTAATATTCTTACGATTTTATGAACGTCAATTTTTACTGTGTTCATGAATGTTCTTGAGTGATTTGTAATTTTCGCAGAAAATAAAGGAAAATGAACACTATGTGAAAGAGGTCCCTTTCAGCTAGTATTCTATAAAATACAAGTTTTTACAAACCAGTGAACTGGTGCTGGCGGTGGTGCAGTGAACAGTTCCCATTACCTGTATTGTGCGAAAAGTGGCAGTTGACTGTCAATAATAAAACGTGTTCTGTCATCCATGTCAGTGCTAAAAACAATCCAATAAATTTCGATTACCCAATAAATTACACAAATCTAAAGCATGTCTATTCAAGTAAATACCTAGACATTGCCGTTACGAACAACTTTAATTGAAATCAACTCAGGCCGGCCCGGGTGTCCGAGCGGTGCTAGGCGATACAATCTCGAACCGCCCGACTTCAACAGTCGCAGGTTCGAATCCTGCCTCGGGCATGGATGTGTGTGACGTACTGAGGTTACTTAGGTGTAAATAGTTCTAACTCTTGGGGGCTGATGACTTCAGATGTTAAGACCCATAGTGCTTAGAGCTATTCGAACCATTTTGGAACCATGACTATTAGAGTTTCTCGTTTAGGTGCTGGCCAACAGCAAGTACGAATTTCACAAAATGCATCACACTGTGCTGTCTCTGATAATATTATTTATTCTGCCACAGGTTTCGGTCATAAACCATCATCAGCAGCACATGTACAACATACAAAAGTGGACAATGTGAGAATCAACTTTTGTATGTTGTATAGCTGCCGCTGATGATGGTTTAATCCTGAAACCGGTAGCAGAATAAATAATATTATCACAGACAGCACAGTGTTATACATAATGTATAATATTAGCCCTTCATCTCGCTTTGCTTATTGAATTACCCATTCAATATCCTCATATACTCTTCCTGTCTCTTTACGTTCTGCTTGTGGCATGCAGATATATACCTGAACTATTGTTGTCGGTGTTGGTTTGTTGTCGATCCTGATAAGAACAAAAAAATGGCTCTGAGCACTATGGGACTCAACTGCTGTGGTTGTCAGTCCCCTAGAACTTAGAACTACTTAAACCTAACTAACCTAAGGACATCACACACATCCATGCCCGAGGCAGGATTCGAACCTGCGACCGGAGCAGTCCCACGGTTCCGGACTGCGCGCCTAGAACCGCGAGACCACCGCGGCCGGCTGATAAGAACAACCCTATCACAGAACTGTTCATAGTAACTCACTCTCTGCCCTACTTTCCTATTCATAACGAATTCTACTCTAATTATATCATTTTCTGCAGCTATCGATATTATTTTATACTCGTCTGACAAGAAATCCTTGTCTTCTTTCCATTTGACTTCACTGACTCCCACTACATCTAGACTGAGCCTCTGCATTTTCCTTCTCAGATTTCCTAGCTTCTTACCACGTTCAAATCGTTAATATTCCACTCCCTGATGCGTTGAAAATTACCCTTTCCTTGGATTTTCAATCTTTTTCTCACGGTGACCTTCCCCTTGGCAGTCCTCTCCCTGAGATCTGAATGGAGAACTAGTCCAGAATCTGTTTCCAAAAGAGAGAACATCATGACACTTTTTCAGTTATAGGTCGCAGATCGTGTGGATACGCATTATGCATTTAATGCAGTTGTTTCCGTTGCTCTCTGTATCCTCATGCGTTTATCATTGATTATTCTTCCTTCTTTTATGGACAGTTTCCCACCCGAAGGGCAAGAGAGCATTCTGTACCTCTGTGTATCCTCCGCTCTCTTTGAGAAGACCCTTGTCAGAACAACCATGACTTCTTCTGCCAGAACACCTCAACCACCGTTGCTGATTATTTTTATTCAAAGTTTAAGCAGTCGCGATGTTCGAACCAATGACTGAGGATATTTTGATTACTAGTTCAAAAGAGTATCCATAGACTAGGGGTGCTAATCCTCCAGTTATAGGTGACAAAACCTGAGTGTGTAGAGTCGGTGCGGCAGATCTGTGCATGTCTGATAGCATGAGGTGAATCAGCTCGTTGCTTAACTACAGGCAAATGGGTTAAATTGTGCTTTCGATTTTATATTGATACAGTATATGCGTGCATTCTTCCCTCCCCCCCCACCCCCCCCCCCCCCCCAAACTGGGTAGGGGGTGTGTGCGATAGTAGGCTTCAGCACCTTGAGCTGGCTTTTGTTAGGTTCCGATGACCTCACAGTCATTAGAGGGTGCATCAATCTTGACTATGATGAACCCTACGGAGTTAACCAGTGGCAATTTTTTAATTAGAAAACTGACCGGGATGGGTACTTAGCTTGGCAGAAATTTTGTCACCCCTCTTCCTCTGAGCGTATAAATTATTTACAAAAACAAGATCTTTAATCCTTAACGAGGTAGACCGCCTACGGTCGTTATACTTGCAGGCCTCCCGTGTGTTAGCACGATGGATGTTATCAATCGCCTTACTCCAACATCTGTCTTCTTAAATGGTATCAGGATCAGTTTCCTCAGGAAGGAGGTTGTTCAAGGACCAGTGTTGGGTATCACAGATTTAATTGGGTGCACAAGCCTTCATTTTGCAAGAGTGTGTTATGTTCTTCATGCACAATGGAACTTAAAGCAAAACTAAGCAAATTCATGGAGATATCCCTGTTACTCAGAGACTGGCTGCGACAAGCAATGAAGACTGATTTAAGGTCCCACTTCACACATTCTGCGAATAGCTGTTGAAGGTAGTATGGAATGGTGTTGACATGCGGTGTGACATTACCAAAACACAATTTCCTAAATTCCCTAGCACTGAGTAATATCTTGGAAGAGCCAGACTAAGAAAATATTTTATCAAGATGCTGATTCGTCAAGCTCGCAGTCATATCTCTGCTTGGGATAAGCCAGACAATCCGGGTAAAACCATCCACCACCACGAAGATGTACTTGCTGCTATTCTTAGTACGTGGAAGCGGCCCAAAAAATCTAACAGTTTGTCCATAGGCCTCTCTTCCTGGCTACATAGCAAGACACCATGACATGAAATGGGAGTGGGCTCGGCGGACGGACATTCCTGACGCTTTGTGGCCACTTTGCCAACATCTTAATTAAGAGACGGGCACATAAGACGCTCTTTAACCTTTGTAATAGTCATAAATGCCCCCCCCCCCTTAATTAAAGTATTTGAACGAATAAAAATCTTTAACTTCTTGCCATAGTTGTTACTGTAATATTTGTGAAGATGAAGAAATCTTGCTACTTGTTCCCCACTAAGGAACCAATCCTTAATACCGTTGAGAGATTGATCCCACTTGTAACGCTGCTCCTAATTCCTGAAAAGTGATAAAATCTCGGCTAGTAATGCTCCACTACATTGACGTTTACCATCTGATTGCCTGACCTCAGCGAGCTCCTGATCCACATTAAACATGGGGTTCAGTGCACTGATCAGCTGGTTCTCAGAAACCTTTATAATCCTTAAGACTAACGGAAAACGGATATTAGCACTATCCAATGTGCTTTCCTGTCAGTTTTCCGGGACATTGTCAGCACTCAGCTTAGCAGCTGATTGTCTGTTTCTATTACGACATGCCTGTGTTCCAAATACAAGTCACATTCGTCCCTGGAAAGGAAAACTGCCAATGCTTCCAACTCGTATACGGAGTATTTAACCTCTTACGTCAAGAGAGCCCTCGACGCAGATGTGACCAGCCGAAAATCTCCGTCAAGATCATGTAAAAGGATGGGAGCAATTCGAGGTATCGTTCTGGAGACGAAATTGACACAGAAAATCCGGAATCCCTAAGAAAGGTGTCAATGAAAGCCCGCTTCATTGCATCAAACGCTGGCTGCTAGGTATCTGAACACTTAAAACAGCTCTTCCTTACGATGAACTTGGTGTAAGTCTAGTTGAGCGAAATTCTGAATGAAGGTCCTAAAAATGTTCATCATCCTGATAAACCGTGCGACTCCCTTCTTATCCTGACGATGCAGAAAGCTGTAAATAACTTTAGTTCACACGTTATTATTCTTAATCTCTTTGGATGAAACTAGATGTCCCATGAAAGAAACCTTTGGGTGAGCTCAACTAACCTTACTGGGATGGAATGTTAATCCCAGCTCCTTGAAATTGGACAACAACTGCCTATGGTGCTGAAGGTGCTCACTCAATGGTGTTGCTGTAAGCAACCACTTCGTTGAGGTAATTATATGAGGTAATTATACTCACAACGAAATTTCAGTCCGGCCAAAATGAAGCCTGACGAACATGATAGGACTGTTGCACAAGCTGATAACTTGAAGGGAACTCTGAAGAACTCAAGTAATTTGCAATATTTGTAGGAAGAACTGTCACCGACTTCGGTTCTTGAGATAGATGTATTTGCTGGTAAGTGTGATTCAGTTTAAGAACATAAACAGCGCACTCCAGCAATCCAATTAAAACACCTGCTGAATCAGGCAACGGGACAACCGCCAAAACTACCTTTCGTTTAAGCGCTTGGTAGTCTATGATTGGCTTATAGCCGTTGCGATTACCTTTGCGAACTTAAAACTTTGGCAAGGCATACAGAGAGGCAGAAAGCCTAATCATCCCCTCTGTGAGCAACTCTTCCTTATACCATTCATTTTGCGGCGATAATCGGCGAGGAGGCTGAAGCACCAGAATCTCGTCACTGATTTGGATGTGATGTTCGACCTCGTCGGTTAAATCCATCCGTCCTTTCAGAAATTCATTTGATCAACTTAATAACTATTGAGCTTCATCTACCTCCAAATATCGGACATCATATTTGAAATCGCTCTAATCTGCACTATTAAATGAAGGAATATGAATATGACCACATGGTTGATAGTTCTTACCTGGATGAAATTTAAATGAAAACTTATTACAGAGTAGAGACAACCGATTTTGTATATAAAATCGTGCTTCAATGGTACATCAGTAGCCAGATGTTGAGCAACAAAAACTGCTTAACCTTCGCTATACCAAGGGTGGGGGGGTAAGAGGGAGGGGTACACTACGCCCACTTTGTGAAATACTGTAATCTAGTCTTGTAAGGCATATTTTAAAATTTTCAAAACGTATTTACCCTTTTTAATTACTTTTTACACCGTATTCCGTAATTATTTTGAACTTCCTAGTAAAACATAAAACAAAAATTTTATTCTTAGTAGCGAATGTGAATTTGTGCAACAATTATCATTTTCACATTTTCAAGTTCTGCACGCTTATTACATATCTATACATCTTTAAATAGTACACTGCGAATGAAACTCAAAGATAGTTACAAAATCTCTATTTTTAGAAATGTTTTTGTGGTAGTCATAAAGTACCCTTCTTCTCTGTGTACACAATACAGAAAATGTATAGGTACTGATAAGATTGTACTAAAGGATATTTTCAGGTTCTCGACCCATCTTATACATCCGCCCCTATTTGAAAACGATGTTGTTAATAAAAGTTAACAACAGTTAATGAAGTCTGTTTTTTCTTTAATTTTTTATGGTAGGAATACTTCCTCCTCCCCCCCCCCCTCTCCTCCCCCTGGTAATATGGAT
This sequence comes from Schistocerca nitens, assembly GCF_023898315.1. NCBI lineage: Eukaryota > Metazoa > Arthropoda > Insecta > Orthoptera > Acrididae > Schistocerca > Schistocerca nitens. Next base: position 1,185,956,508 of record NC_064614.1, on the reverse strand, counting down.
TACGGAAAATACTATGGTACTGCTAGGGTTAATATATAAAAAATTGGTGACTGAGAATTAATAGTCTGAACCCTTTCTCTCCAGTGATCTCCAGTCATAAGTTTATGAATATTAATATTCTTGAGACACCAAATGTAAATAAGCTAGGAAATATTGCTGGCAGAATGCAGCAGTCTAGAAACCAGTTCGTGATTAAGGATGTCACAGATAGAGGATAGGGAGGAATTGCTGATTCCACAAAACAAGTTAAAACTCCTGGTGGCGGCGTATTCGCTGGAAAATGTCATCTGCCATTACGTTTTTCATGTTCTAGCAGACACTCCCGAAGACCATGTCCCCGTTTATCATATTTAAAATAGGTTTCCATAAGCTCCTCCATGCTGGCTGCTCCTGTGATAACGAAGGGGAAGAGCTTTCAGGCAAGTTACTGTGAGCCGTGCGCGGCTCGTGTTCATGCCATTTAATGTCTGTCATCTTCTTTTACGGTACTGCCGCCTCGTTTTCTTATTCCATTTACTAGCGTCACTAACTTCTGCCTTACTGGCACGTGAGTGTCAGCAGCAGCGCTTATCGATAAGTGCACTGTCGTACCATCTCTGGAGACACCGATAATAATTCCCGGTCGTCGTGTGTCTCGAGGCCAGTTGGAGACGGACCAGAGGTTGGGTCAGGACGCAGCGGCAGTGAGGTGCGGACAGCCAGTACTTGCCGACCGCTGGCGACACATACAGGGTGTTTCAAAAATGACCGGTATATTTGAAACGGCAATAAAAACTAAACGAGCAGCGATAGAAATACACCGTTTGTTGCAATATGCTTGGGACAACAGTACATTTCCAGGCAGACAAACTTTCGAAATTACAGTAGTTACAATTTTCAACAACAGATGGCGCTGCGGTCTGGGAAACTCTATAGTACGATATTTTCCACATATCCACCATGCGTAGCAATAATATGGCGTAGTCTCTGAATGAAATTACCCGAAACCTTTGACAACGTGTCTGGCGGAATGGCTTCACATGCAGATGAGATGTACCGCTTCAGCTGTTCTATTGTTTCTGGATTCTGGCGGTACACCTGGTCTTTCAAGTGTCCCCACAGAAAGAAGTCACAGGGGTTAATGTCTGGCGAATAGGGAGGCCAATCCACGCCGCCTCCCAAAGCAATCACACGATCATCGAAATATTCATTCAGGAAATTAAAGACGTCGGCCGAGCGTTGTGGCCGGGCACCATCTTGCATAAACCACGAGGTGTTCGCAGTGTCGTCTAAGGCACTTTGTACTGCCACAAATTCACGAAGAATGTCCAGATAGCGTGATGCAGTAATCGTGTCGGATCTGAAAAATGGCCCAATGATTCCTTTGGAAGAAATGGCGGCCCAGACCAGTACTTTTTGAGGATGCAGGGACGGTGGGACTGCAACATGGGGCTTTTCGGTTCCCCATATGCGCCAGTTCTGTTTATTGACGAAGCCGTCCAGGTAAAAATAAGCTTCGTCAGTAAACCAAATGCTGCCCACATGCATATCGCCGTCATCAATCCTGTGCACTATATCGTTAGCGAATGTCTCTCGTGCAGCAATGGTAGCGGCGCTGAGGGATTGCCGCGTTTGAATTTTGTATGGATAGAGGTGTAAACTCTGGCGCATGAGACGATACGTGGACGTTGGCGTCATTTGGACCGCAGCTGCAACACGGCGAACGGAAACCCGAGGCCGCTGTTGGATCACCTGCTGCACTAGCTGCGCGTTGCCCTCTGTGGTTGCCGTACGCGGTCGCCCTACCTTTCCAGCACGTTCATCCGTCACGTTCCCAGTCCGTTGAAATTTTTCAAACAGATCCTTTATTGTATCGCTTTTCGGTCCTTTGGTTACATTAAACCTCCGTTGAAAACTTCGTCTTGTTGCAACAACACTGTGTTCTAGGCGGTGGAATTCCAACACCAGAAAAATCCTCTGTTCTAAGGAATAAACCATGTTGTCTACAGCACACTTGCACGTTGTGAACAGCACACGCTTACAGCAGAAAGACGACGTACAGAATGGCGCACCCACAGACTGCGTTGTCTTCTATACTTTCACATCACTTGCAGCGCCATCTGTTGTTGAAAATTGTAACTACTGTAATTTCGAAAGTTTGTCCGCCTGAAAATGTACTGTTGTCCCAAGCATATTGCAACAAACGGTGTATTTCTATCGCTGCTCGTTTAGTTTTTATTGCCGTTTCAAATATACCGGTCATTTTTGAAACACCCTGTATGTACTGTCCGACTGAAGAAGACGGGAGTGGGAACGACTGTTGGGTTGGTCGTTCGGTCGGTCGTCTCATTGGCCGACGTGTATTTGATCTTTTGACCGTTTCCGTGTGTGGGCAGTCGGTTGGTTGGCGCAGAGCAGCGAGGCGGTCCCCGCCGCGTGAAGTCGTGCCGGAGCCTCTGGCGGCGAGCGCGCGCGGTTGGAGTTGTGTGGCGCTTCTTGCGAGGGTTACGAAGTTCGTCGCCCACCGATCCTGGACTCTAAAGTTGAGTGCTCACTTAACCTACTATCAAACCTCAACTGCTTTCACTTCTCTTCGTTTGATCCTGGTTGTTGCTTTCTGCGAGATTCCCGCGAGCAACTACGTGTACGCACTGAAGGTGGCTAGAATTGCAGCCGTTTTCTTGGAAGTGGTTTAACTCAATGTAATTCAGTCCTTCATTAATGAAGTGCACCGGCGGTATCTTCTGCCCTGTGGCCGTTAACGTTCCAGCTACCTGGCCCGAGCATTGACGTAGTTATGACAGTGTATTTTCCTCGTCGTGTTATTGCTATCCAGCACGGCGTGTAGTTCGACAGCTGAGATGTGTTGGTAGTTTTGGACGTTTATTCTGACTTGGCTGGATTGGACGCCAGAACGGTTGGGCTATTGGCGTCTTGTTGTCGTTTTGCTCATCAGGTGGAGCAGAACTGATTTTGTTGGTTGGTTTTTTAGCTGGCCTTCGGTTGGGTTGCCTTCAGATTAAGAGGCTGTCGCTCTGACTACCTGTCTCACCTGAATGTGCGTTAGTGTTACCTTCCCAAGCCGACCCTTGGAACCTTCTGAGCGCCGCTCCTTGTGTTTTACATAGTGATTTCCTTTTAGTTCAAATGGCTCTGAGCACTATGGGACTCAACTGCTGAGGTCATTAGTCCCCTAGAACTTAGAACTAGTTAAACCTAACTAACCTAAGGACATCACACACATCCATGCCCGAGGCAGGATTCGAACCTGCGACCGTAGCGGTCTCGCGGTTCCAGACTGCAGCGCCAGAACCGCGCGGCCACTTCGGCCGGCTTCCTTTTAGTCTTAAGTACTCTGTGTGGCCTTTAGCCGAGTTTCAGCCCATTAAAATTGTAACCTTTCTTCTCTTTAGGCCTTAAGCCTTGAAATTGTTTTGTCCATGATGTGTGGTCGTCAGTCGAGTTTTAAACTCTCTTAAACTGAAAATGAAAAATCTTGCTCTTGCCCTTAAGTCATAACATTGTTATTTTTTGGGGTATGAGCTCTTTTCAAACTGAAAACTCTTCTTCCTGTGCCTTAAGCTGTAAAATTGTTTTAATATCGTGCGTGGCTTTCAGCCGAGTTTTAATCTGTCTTAAATTAAAGTTTCAAAATTTTTGTCTTGCTCTTAGGTCATAAGATTGGTATTCTTTAGTATGTGGCTTTCAGCTGATTTTAGTGTCTCTTAAATTAAAAATTCTAAATTGTGTCTTGCTCTTAAGTCATAAGATTGTTATTCTTTACTATGAGGCCTTCAGCCAAGTTTGCATGACATTTTTTAAGCTAAGACCTCAGCCTGTTAAATTGAAAGCCCTTTTTCCTAGGATTTAAGCCGTTAAATTGTCTGATTGATATGCGGCCTTCAGCCGGGTTCCAGCCTATTTCAAATTAACATTGAAAATCTTTATTTTGGCCTTAAGTCGTAACATTGTTCTTGCTTAATGTGTGGCCTTCAGTCTATTTTTACTGAAGTAAGAAACAATTTTTTTTAAAAGAAGTGAAGCTTCCAGAAGAACCCTTGTACCTCTATTCCTTACTTAGGCCTTGCGCCCAGGATTTTTGTATGTGGCTTTCAGCCGATTTAAATCAAATCAAAGGAGATCTTTCGTCAAGACCTCGAGAGGTGTTAATTCTAGTTTATATTATTGTGTTTTTTAACAAATAAAATTTATATGTGAGAGTAACTGACAGCAACTTATTTTGGCCCCTTTCCATAAATATTTACCTCACCCTCTCTGTCCTGCTAGTACAGGGATTTCATACTGTTTGCTCTGCAAACACATCTTTTCTTCATCCATATCAAGGAAACTACCAGTTCTGTGGAAAAAAACCACTCATGAAAAGTCTCTCGATTGCATCCTTCCAATTACATTATTGACAACCTGAGTTGACTGACATCAGCACACAATGCTTACAGAGCGCATCAAATAGTATTATTGCAATTCAAGACGGCAACTTGTTGGTCTTTTAACTGAAAATATTGTTTTCTCATTAATTCGCTTCTCAGTTTACCCTATAAACCTTATCTATCAATCCTACCACACAAACTGCTCAAGGTAACTGCTTCCCGAATAACCCGATCATTCATACTAGCCAACAGCCATTAGTTAACAGTTAAATGATTTGAAGAACTACAGCATGGGGAATTTTAAGAGCATTATCCTGCTGTTTTAAATTAACCAGAAGATACAAAAATTCTATAAATTAGTCACTGGTCTCCATTAACAATTTAGTAATCCCCTATACAATAGCGTCAGTTGGGTTAGGTAGACTATTAAAATGGTTCCACTTTTCCATACCATCATGATTCCATGACATACGTGGACTTGCGATCACACTCTACCTTTACCTGTCCATCAGAAATTCACACGCAATACATTAGTACAAAGTTCCTTATCCTTGCAGATCCACTATTTCTCCAGCCTTCCTAACGTTAGCGTTAATGTTATGCAAATTCTGTACCCAAGCAATTAAATAAATGAGATAAACTTGCACCCGAAATAACTGAGAACGTGATGGACAAATATCCTGGAAAACAGCGATGTTACTTGCACACTGGCGAGCGACTGAAGACAAAGAACTACTGTTTGACCTGTCACCGAGGATAGCAAGTAATAGCCGGCCGAAGTGGCCGAGCGGTTCTAGGCGCTTCAATCTGGAACCGCGCGACCGCTACAGTCGCAGGTTCGAATCTTGCCTCGGGCATGGATGTGTGTGATGTCCTTAGGTTAGTTAGGTTTAAGTAGTTCTACGTTCTAGGGGATTGATGACCTCAGATGTTAAGCCCCATAGTGGTCAGAGCCATTTGATAGCGAGTATCAGTTTCAGTGGGCAGTCGACCACTTCCCAACACTGCCCTCAACCAGCTGGTACCGAATTTGTAGTTAATACATGAGTTGGGCCTTCTTCAGATGCCAAATCTTGGCTACCTGCCTAAGCCATGACTGACAAAAGAATTACCTAAGAAATAAACAACGCTTGAACAATACGCAGCACACAAAAACCTTACAAAATGAACTTCACTCTTTATTACACTTCCTCTGGTATCATAATTCACTCTCCTCTGAAACCACACTCTGATACCATTGAATGCTGATAAAGAGAGGAGCTGGGAGTAAAACAAAAAGAACTCTTCATCCAGGAGAGATAATTTATTAAAAATTTCTACAAACAGTTCTGATGGATTTATTCTGAGACAAAAAAGTGGGTGAACTGAGGTAAATGGAAGAAAATTAATTTTTGAAATTTAATCGATTTTCAGTTAGCGATCGAATGTGTGGCATTGGGTAGACCCTCTGTCAAAATTATTTCAACATGGGACAGAATGGAGTTAAGCTAATAATACACTACTGGCCATTAAAATTGCTACACCAACAAAAAATGCAGATGATAAACAGGTATTCATTGGACAAATATATTATACTACAACTGACATGTGATTACATTTTCACGCAATTTGAGTAAGTTGATCGTGAGACAATCATTACCCAGAAAAACCACCTCTGGGCGTCATGACGGCCTTGATACGCCTGGGCATTGAGTCAAACAGAGCTTGGATGGCGTGTACAGGTACCGCTGCCCATGCAGCTTCAAGAGTAGTGACTGGCGTATTGTGACGAGCCAGTTGCTCGGCCACCTTTGACCAGACGTTATCAGTTGGTGAGAGATCTCGAGAATGTGCTCACCAGGGGAGCAGTCGAATATTTTCTGTATCCAGAAAGGCCCGTACAGAACCTGCAACATGCGGTCGTGCATTATCCTGCTGAAATGTAGGGTTTCGCAGGGATCGAATTAAGGGTAGAGCCACGGGTCGTAACACATCTGAAATGAAACGTCCACGGTTCAAAGTGCCGTCAATGCGAACGAGAGGTGACCGAGACGTGTAACCATCACGCCGGGTGATACGCCAGTATGGCGATGTCGAATACACTCTTCGAATGTGCGTTCAACGCGATGTCGCCAAACACGGATGCGACCATCATGATGTTGTAAACAGAACCGGGATTCATCCGAAAAAATTACATTTTGCTTTTCGTGCACCCAGCTTCGTCGTTAAGTACACCATCGCAGGCGCGCCTGTCTGTGATGCAGCGTGAAGGGTAACCACAGCCATGGTCTCCGAGCTGATAGTCCATGTTGCTGCAAACGTCGTCGAACTGTTCGTGCAGATGGTTGTTGTCCTGCAAACGTCCCCACCTGTTGACTCAGGGATCGAGGCGTGGCTGCACGATCCGTTACAGCCATGCGGATTAGGTGCTTGTAATCTCGACTGCTAGTGATACGAAGCCGTTTGGATCCAGCACGGCGTTCCGTATTACCCCCCTGAACCCACAGATTCCATGTTCTGTCAATGGATCTCTTCCAACGCGAGCATCAATGTTGCGATACGATAATCCGCATTCGCGATAGGCTACAGTCCAACCTTTATCAAAGTCGGAAACGTGATGGTACGCATTTCTCCTCCTTACACGAGGCATCTCAACAACGTTTCACCAGGCAACGCCGGTCAACTGCCGTTTGTGTATGAGAAATCGGTTGGAAACTTTCCTCATGTCAGCACGTTGTAGGTGTCGCCACCGGCGCCAACCTTGTGTGAATGCTCTGAAAAGCTAATCATTTGCATATCACAGTATCTTCTTTCTGTCGGTTAAATTTCGCGTCTGTAGCACGTCATCTTCGTGGTGTTACGCCAGTAGTTTAGAACCATTGGAAATGTTCACTTAACACACGTTCCAAGAAGTACAGAATAAGCAGTGGGCAACATAATAGCAGGTTTCAGTTAAACCAAGAAAATTATACTAAAAATTTTAAGGGGAAGTACAAAAGACTCTGAGCGGTTGCACACGTCGTCCTTTCGTCTGGAGCTCGTCTCCATAGTGAATTATGAGTCAGTTCCAAAAATCGCCAGGTAATCTCGTAAAGCTTGAAAAAAACCGTACAGTTTGCTTCTCTCGTTCTTCAACCATATCAGCGTGACTGGTAAGCTTCACTTTTGACACGACTCCTGATCTAAAAATCCAGACGAGTGAAGTCAGGTGATCTTACGCTCCAAGAGACACGAAATGTTCAACCTGTCCACTGTCTACCATATTGTTGCGTTTAATGGTATCTCAGCTCAACAGCTATATGTACCAGTGCCCCATCATGCATCTACCGAATTCCCTAAATTTGAATCGAATTAGACGAGGACTTAATCGAAAAGTTAGCATCTCAAGTTCATGGATACAATTTCTTAATGAAATCTGTGTTCGTACGTAACCGCATCTTCGTACTCATCTCGAAAACTGCTCGTCTGCGAACATTTTCCTTCTGCTTCTATTACAGTGAACTTGTATCCGCTTTCTATTTCGCTGTTAATTACGATACACCCTAAATACATATCTGTTACAGTCAATTCCCCTGGTATGTATATTGCATTCTTCTATTTTACGGTCTTTCTCGTTTTACTGCTCCAAACAGCATCAAGTTAACTATTTCTGCATCTCGTACCAGATCTATCTTTTCCTGGTGAGCACCTGTTCTTCTTAGAATCCATTTTTTTCATTCCTTTCCTGTCCACTTTATTTTTAACATTTTTCTACATCGATTTTTGCCAAACTAAAAGTCCTTCACCTCCAGTTTAACCACGCTATATGTTTCACTTCGATACAATGCCGTGCTCCGGATGTAGAAATTAAGAAGCTGTAAATGAGTACTCGACACCGCGAATGAAAATTTTCTTCGTTTGCGCCAAACTATTTGCGATATCTTCCTCCTTTTGACAGTACTAATTATCATTGCTTTATAGCGTTCCCACCCTTCAGGCATACAGGAACTTATGTAGCTTTTACTAAACTCTGAGAGAGATAGTGCAATGTTTAGCATAGTTGACGCGCTTTCGGGAGACCACCTAATGTTTTCTACGAAGCCGTTACTCTTGCATCAGGTTGAGCTTCAGTTTATGAATAAGGCACATTTTTATACAATGGCAGGTGATTTCACTCCCATGAGGATTTTCAAGTATTGTACACAGAAATAAGTTATTTCCTTAAACTTATTACCTGCCTGGCTTTATAAACACTAAAGTGTGGACCCAACCAAAACATCAAAATGTCGCTGCTATCAGATCGTTGTTAGTGCATCATTGTCAGTTCGTTCCTAAACAGCTTGAAGTGCAGTACTTAACAGAGCGGCGAGTTGTCCGATATTCTTCGCGATTGTTGTAAATTCTGGGCATTTCTAACCCACCGTCACCAGTTGCGTAACTTTTTGTGATATTCTCGTTTTCGATTTTATAAGTAGTGTAGCATCTAGATGGGGCCACTAACCCTGGGTGCAGTTCGTTATTGTTAGGAATTCTAGGAATTCAGCCTATCAAAATGGCTCTGAGCACTATGGGACTCAACTGCTGAGGTTATTAGTCCCCTAGAACTTAGAACTAGTTAAACCTAACTAACCTAAGGACATCACAAACATCCATGCCCGAGGCAGGATTCGAACCTGCGACCGTAGCGGTCTTGCGGTTCCAGACTGCAGCGCCTTTAACCGCACGGCCACTTCGGCCGGCCCTTCAGCCTATCGATAACCACTCAATATACCTAACTATTTTGTGATATTCTTGTTCGTCGATTGTCGGGTGACATGGCATCAAGAAGGTGGTACATGAAACCAAAGTTAACCTGGGTTTGGTGATTAGACGAGATCTATACAGAACGAGGCTGAAAGTGAATGAAGCGGAGATGATATGTTATAGAACCACGTTTCGAGGGTGCTCATGACACCGAATCACAGCAAGAAGCCGGTGATGCTGAGAACGGAAAAAGACGAGGAGGATGTGCAACGAACTGATGCATGGTGCAGGGAATGGCAATTGAATCTCAGTGTAGGTTGGTTGAAATGGCTCTGAGCGCTATGGGACTTAACATCTGTGGTCATCAGTCCCCTAGAACTTAGAATTACTTAAACCTAACTAACCTAAGGACATCACACACATCCATACCCGAGGCAGGATTCGAACCTGCGACCGTAGCAGTCGCGCAGTTCCGGACTGAGCGCCTAGAACCGCTAGACCACCGCGGCCGGCAATCTCAATGTAGACAAGTGTAATGTGCTGCGAATACATAGAAAGAAAGATCCTTTATCATGTAGCTACAATGTATCAGGTCAGCAACTGGAAGCAGTTAATTCCATAAATTATCTGGGAGTAGGTATCAGGAGTGATTTAAAATGGAATGACCATATAAAATTAATCATCGGTAAAGCAAATGGCAGACTGAGATTCATTGGAAGAATCCTAAGGAAATGCAGTCCGAAAACAAAGGAAGTAGGTTATAGTATACTTGTTCACCCATTGCTTGATACTGCTCACCGGTGTGCGATCCGTACCAGATAGGGTTGATAGAAGAGATAGAGAAGATCCAACGGAGAGCAACGCACTTCGTTACAGGATCATTTAGTAATCGCGAAAGCTTTGCGGAGATGATAGATAAACTCCAGTGGAAGACTCTACAAGAGAGACGCTCAGTAGCTCGGTACGGGCTTTTGTTGAAGTTTCAAGGACATGCCTTTACCGAGGAGTCAAGCAGTATATGCTCCCTCCTACGTATATCTCGCGAAGAGACCATGAGGATAAAATCAGAGCCCACACAGAGACATAATGACAGTCTTTCTTTCCACGAACAATACGAGACTGGAACAGAAGAGAGAACCGATAGAGGTACTCAAATTACCCTCCGCCACACACCGTCAGGTCGCTTGCGGAGTATGGATGTAGATGAACGGTGTGGATGGTATACCTAGACGTACAGGTCTTAAATCATACGAAATTCGCTACAACCCCCATATTCTTCTGAAATAGAGACATCGTCATTTGATGATAACAAACCCCTTTCAAAGAGACAAAAATGTCAACATCAGCGATACAAGTACTATGGCAAGGACCGTTGCATATGGTCCAAAAAAGCCTCTAGCTCCAAATGTTCGCAAAAGGAAACATAATATCATCTCACATTTACCAGGCATGACTGGTCCTGCTAAAGCCTTTGGTCCGATCTGTAGAACCCAGTCTGCCCCAGTGACAAAATTCTGAATGAAACAGCTCTACAAACGAATTAAAATTGACCCTCGACAGGGAAAAGATATCTGACGATAAAAGAACTGATTACAAATACTTGGATCGGATGGAATTGAAAGCTTTTCAGGGAGTTCTCATGTTCATAGCCATCTTCAATTCTAGTACTGAAGATCTTCAAGTTATGTTTTCAATAGATGGTTTTGGTCATGTTTTTGCTTGGATCGGATGGAATTGAAAGCTTTTCAGGGAGTTCTCATGTTCATAGCCATCTTCAATTCTAATACTGAAGATCTTCAAGTTATGTTTTCAATAGATGGTTTTGGTCATGTTTCTTTCGTTGTACAATGTCACTTAAGAGGGCCTTAGTACTGAAGCTATGTTTTGATGACGCCTCAGACAGGGATATAAGGAAAAAATACGATGAAGCAGCTCCTGTAAGATGGGGTTTCGAGGTGGGCTGTCGTGGTTGATGCCGCTATAAAATTTATGTCCCCAGATAGCCAAGAAAATGTGGAGCGAAAATAATGGCTTTGGCTGATGCTAAAACACAGTACTTGCTAAACCCCTACATTTACTCCGGAAAGGATAATAACGGAGGAACACTCACTGATGAAGAAAGGAAATTTTCCGAACCAAGTCAGTCATTGTTGAAATTGACAAAACCCATTATTGGATGCAACCACGATCTCACAGCTGGTAACTGGTTTTCGTCCATGGCCCTCGTGAAGCAACTAGGGGGCTTTACACACGTTGGAACGTTAAGAAAAAAAAAAATGAAAAAACAAGTTCCAAACGAATGTTTACCTGTCAAGAGAAGAGAAGTAGGTATGCCCTCTATGGCTTCACAGAGAAGACAACACTGCTCTCTTATGCACGAGGGAATGGCAAGGTTATCCTATTTGTACCCTTAGTCGATTGATCCAGAAACCCAAAATCCGGAAAACATTGCTTTTTACAACAGCGCGAAAGGTGTGGTTGACGCCTTATTTGAGAAGTGCACGGGATACTCAACAAGTCACGCACAAGACGATTAGTATTAGCTACATTATTCACTCCCATGAACATTAGCCTGGTGAATGCCTATGTTATCTACCAAGGGGTTACCTGGGTATCCAGAGGTAAGCAAGCTGCAGTGCATCAGAGAGCTTTCCAAAACCTTGTAGAACCTTATCTCAGTCGCCGACTTCTGAACACCCGGTTGTCCCTTAAAAAAGACCTGCAAGATCAACAAGACAGCGATTTGAGGAGCGTGCCCAGTCCCTGCAAGCCGAGAATGCGCAGAATAATGGCTTGCATATTCATGTATATGTAAAATTTTTCATAGCATAATGTATTTTTCTAAAGATTCATTGTTCATTTATACTGTAGTGTTAGAACTTGGTTTACTTATTTATACAGGGTGTCACAGCTATCTTGTCCACCCAAAATATCTTTGGAACAATAACAGCTATTGGAAAACGGCTTTCACCGGTATCAATGTAGGGCTGGGGCCCATGAATGTACATATTTAGAAACATTCTAAAACGAAATCATATGTGATTTTAACACAAACTTATGTTTTTTTAAATGGACCCCCTATATTTTTTCTTCAGCAATCCATAGCATGACAAAGCACATACACAATGGCGTTCATTGCATCGCAATATTCCCATTACATCCCGAGATATTGAGAGGCGAAGTTGACGCTTGAAACACCCGACATGCGCTGCTAGCGCACGTCCTGAGGCTCAGGCGTGAACCCCGTGCTGCCCGTAATCGCGATGTGATTGACATGCGTAATCACACTTCCATACTTATCAAGAGGTCCGAAACGAATAATACGGTCTGCTGCCATGCTGCATTAACGTCGTACATTCCAGCAGGTATTTATCCCATAGGCTAGGGGTGATGCGGTTCTGTAACATATCTGTGTACCGCAACGTTAGTCACAAAGTTAACTTCGCTTATCGTTAATCCGTTACTAAAAAGGTAATGCCGTTCAACGCTAAAACTTTACTTTACTGTAGATCTAGCGCAAGTGACAGTTAATCATTCATTCGTAATAGTAAAATTCATGTTGATGGTTTTAGTGAAACGAGCAAGTGGACTAAAAGTTTTCCCGTTGTTTAGGTAAAAATGTTTTGATTTGGGAAGTTCAGGTAGGACATAGACGATGAATGTAAACATGTTTAACCAATTAGTTTTATTACCACATAATTATCAATGTTATGTTTATTTAATGCGTTAAATGACAAATTGTTGCAAACAAATGTTTCTTAACATCACTGTGTAAAATGGTCCTTTGTAGAAACTTCCACTGTGATACCAGCACTACATACTAAACATAGCGTTCACATCTCATGCTCAAAGTGATGCCCATTGGCTTGCATACATAGGGTCACTCTGCGGATGAAGGATGCCCTACTTCCTGCTACTGTTTCCTCTTTTATGGCTGTACAAGCATAAATAATGCGTTGCTTCGTGTCCTCTGGTGTTGTTGGTTCATGTTGGTAAACAGCATCCTTCACTGCTCCCCAAAGAAAATAATCCAGCGGTGTAAAGTCCGGAGATCGGGCAGGCCACCTAACTGGGCCACCTCGTCCAATCCACCTACCAGGGAACTTACGGTTCAGAAGTCGTCGTGCTCGTAAGGCGCTATGTGCAGGGCATCCGTCATGCTGATACCACATGACCATTCTCCGGTTCAGACGTACGGTGTCCAAGAGAACAGGAAGATTGTGTCGTATAAATCCGGGGTATTGTCTGCCATTTTGGATGCCATTTATAAAGAAAGGTCCGATAATGTATCTCCAATAATCCCACACCAAACATTAACTTTCCACGGACGTTGATGCTCTACCTGACGGAGCCATTTTGGATTGTCTGCGGACCAATAATGCATATTCCTCATATTGACAATTCCTTTGTTGGAGAATGATAGCTCGTCGGTAAAGAGAACATCTGCAAAAAAATTTGGATTACTCAGAAGTTTATGCTGAGCCCACTGACAAAATATTACCCTATTGCGAAAGTCATTTCCATGAAGATACTGATGTAAATGAACATGGTAAGGATGACATTTATGACGTTTAAAAATACGCTGTGCACTTGATTTCGACACACCTTCACGTTCAATTTGACGTGTGCTGATTTGAGGATTCAAGCTATGGTAGCGAGCACAGCAACTTCAGCACGTTCATCTGTGCGTGTTCTAGGACGATGTCGAGGTCTTGGATTTAAGCTTCCCGTTTCACGTAGACGAGATGTGAGACGACCAAACATCCGGCGCGAAGGCGATGGCTTGTCATGGAATCGTCTTCTGTACAGTCGTTCTGCCTGAACAGCATTTCGTCCACCTACAACAGGGTACAGTACAGGTATGTAGAGTAGGGTAGAAAACAGACATATTAACTTAATAATCATAATGTTCGCTAACAGTCCTATCAACAAACAAGCAATCTCATAACGTATTTCCCATCAACGTACATTCTCCATAGATCAGCAACATTTCTACCATTTCTTCATGTGTGTGCATTATACTGTACAGTATAAGTTCTACAACACAACGTTTATTCAGAATGTGTACTACCTCCGTGCCGGCACTAGATTACTCTGATGCACGGCTAAACTGGCAAGCGGTGTACTGCACGCCAAAGCAACAACAAACGGGATGTCCGGAGGGTGGTGGAGTACAGGCGTTTGCATGGGTCGCAAATCATAAACAAGACGAAGTGGTAACTGTGGCAGTAGTGGGAACTACGTTGGACAGATGGTTCAAATGGTTCAAATGGCTCTGAGCACTATGCGACTTAACTTCTGAGGTCATCAGTCGCCTAGAACTTAGAACTAATTAAACCTAACTAACCTAAGAACATCACACACATCCATGCCCGAGGCAGGATTCGAACCTGCGACCGGAGCGGTCACGCGGTTCCAGACTGAAGCGCCTAGAACCGCACGGCCACACCGTCCGGCTTTGGACAGATGACTAGGCAGAGCCAGGCCTTGCGCGAGAGGCACAATGGGTCATATAACGCATTACATAAACCTTATTTTGGGTGTGCAGGATAAATAAGACAACCTGACGGGAGTACAACGATCGGTACTGGTTCATATTGTGTATGTAGATACGTAAAACGTGCAAGAGGGAAACCATTATGAGAGTTGATGGCAGCAGACCGTATGATTCGTTTCGGACCTCTTGATAAGTATGGAGGTGTGATTACACATGTCAGTCACATCGCGATTACGGGCAGCATGGGATTCACGCCTGAGCCTCAGGACGTGCGCTAGCAGCGCATGTCGGGTGTTTCAAGCGTCAACTTCGCGTCTCAGTATCTCGGGATGTAATGGGAATATTGCGTTGCAATCATCGCCATTGTGTATGTGCTTTGTCATGCTATGGATTGCTGAAGAAAAAATATAGGAGGTCCATTTAAAAAAAAAACATAAGTTTGTGTTAAAAAACACATATGCTTTCGTTTTTGAATATTTCCAAATATGTACATTCATGGGCCCCAGCCCCACATTGATACCGGTGAAAGTCGTTTTCCAATAGCTGTTATTGTTCCAGAGATATTTTGGGTGCACAAGATAGATGGGACACCCTGTGTAAAATTAGGACATTTACGTATTATGCAACGAGTAGCAAATTTTTATTGGCTCGCATGTGTTTAAAAATCGTCAATTCTATTAACTATAATTAATTTCCTCCGTCAAAAGCTGTTCAGTGATACCAATAAACGTTCGTTGGAAATGTCTCTTCAAAATTTTTCATTTCTCTTACTACATTGAAATATAGGAGTTATGGAAATTATTGGGTAACTATAACTCAACGTCGCCAGTTGCGTTACAGAAATATCAGTTCACCTGTTACGGTTCGAAAAAAGTTCTATTGCTTCAATTGAATTAATTGAATTAGTTTATATCGCACGATTGTTTCTGTGTTTCAAATTGGTTAGATAATTAATTTGTGTCCGGGCTGTTATTTTTATAGCTTTTTCCATGACAAACATTTAAACATCTGTTAAATGTCCATCTATTTAAAACTGTGTTAATGTTCATACGAACAGGCTGTATCGATATTTTCCAGTTGAAAACTGAAAAAATTTTCTGTCCGAACTAGTTGCAGCGGGATGCACAGGATTCCGCGTCAGGTACTACCAAACGAATGCATTTTTTTTCTTTCTTTTATTACCTCAAGTTTTATTTTTTAATGGTACCGAGTGTTACATATCGATGGAGCGAATGGTAGTAAGCGCTTTACGTGCAGGACAGAAAGGCGTAACTAATCGCTTTGGGCAGTCAGCCTGTAGTAAAACGAAGAATGGCGCGATTGTGGGGCAGACGGAACGTTACAACGGTGTGTGGCTGCCTTTTCGCCGCCAGCGGTCAGACAATGCTAGCTGGCGGCCGGTTGCGTAACATGAAAGTGGACACGATTTGTGAGCCGGCTCGAAACTGCAATCGCTATTCGGCTCGCTCAAATTTACTACCTGTGTGTGACTTGCTTTTGCTATCCCTTCATCTGACCAGGAAATAATTTTCTGTTTCTGGGTGGTGTGTGGGTGAACCTGCATCAATTCTTTGTATACAGCTCACCGACATATCTGGATAGAGTACAGATAAACGAAATGCTGCGGAGCGTGTCATGCTGAGAAAAGATAACGACTATGATTGGAACAAACACAACTGCTGTTGAGAAAGTCGAGTGCATTAGTTTCGTGTAACGGAAGTGTCTAGAATGCTGAAGTGAGATCGTAGGTCCACAGCACCGAATTCCACAAAAGTGACACGATGAGTGTAATAAATATGAAATGTGTGGTGTCACCGCCAGACACCACACTTGCTAGGTGGTAGCCTTTAAATCGGCCGCGGTCCGCTAGTATACGTCGGACCCGCGTGTCGCCACTGTCAGTGATTGCAGACCGAGCGCCGCCACACGGCAGGTCTAGAGAGACGTCCTAGCACTCGCCCCAGTTGTACAGCCGACTTTGCTAGCGATGGTTCATTGACAAATTACGCTCTCATTTGCCGAGACAATAGTTGGCATAGCCTTCAGCTACGTCATTTGCTACGACCTAGCAAGGCGCCATTATCATTTGCTATTTATCCTGTGATGCATGTACCGTCAAGAGCGATGTTCACCAATTATGGATTAAAGTTAAGTATTCCAGAAGCTACGTACTTTATTTGCTAGTCTTCATTACTTGTCCTGTTCCAGACCTCACGCCATCCTGCGTGAGCTTAAACGCGTGCCTTTCGGCTTCACCTCATAGTGGCTTGGCTGTCTTGCCAAGTCACAACAAAATGTACGCTGAGGAACTTTAAAAACGTAGTGTTCAAATGTACGAAATGAAGACTGTGACCCCCCCAAGGTTACTGCCACAATTCTATTTCCATTCTTAAACTACCTATACTGCTTTTACATTACAGAAGAAATACTTGTATCATCCTAAGCAAGCTGTTAGCAGGTCCTCCTGGGCCTAAATGAGAGAATGTATGTACAGTACAAAATCGATATATTATTTATGAGTGTTAGTTAAAAATAGTCTTGGTTGTAATTTTAGTTTTTTTTTATTTATCAACTACGCATTTCACCTTATTTGGGCATCTTCAGGTAGATCTTAATTTGGCATGTCTTACGACGATCCATTAGACAGTTGAGCTAAAGGGCATCGTCGAGTACATCAGGCCAACATCGCCTTCGTTAACCTCAGTGTTTTGCTCCTGTGAACGTGAACGCGTTATGCAGGTCTTAGAGTCACCCATGTACATCTAGAAAGTATTTACTGAGGTTAATGAAGGTGATGTTGGCCTGATGTATTCATCGATGCCCTTTAGCTACACTGTCTAATGGATCGTCCTAAGAAATACCAAATTAAGATCAGCCTGAAGATGCCCAAATATGGAGAAACGCGTAGTTGATAAATAAAAAAAACTAAAATTGAAACCAAGACTGTTTTCAACTAATACTATTAAACACTGGTTTGCTGATTCATGTCACAGATGGATTGGAAGAATTTCTATTATTTATGAAAAATGCGTAAGCACGAACAAAATGATTATGTCAATGTGAGTACTATGTCTAAATTGTTCTATAAAACTCGTGTTTCGCTAAAATAAAATGTCAAGTACTGGAAGACTAAAATGTGCAATGCCTAAAAACATAACTGTAGACTCTCACATTACTGAGCGCAAAGATATTGCTGCGATTTCTGCTGTCATCAATGTGGCGTAGTGGTTAGCATCGCCTGTTACTGTGGTACGGGTCGCCGGTTCAAACTCAACAACTGATAATTGTTTGTAATTTCGCATTTATCATTTCTGGGAATGTCTTGGAATATATGGTTGTATACCTAGAATTAAAAATATTGTAGTATACCATTCTGGAACGTTCATCGCCGAGATCAGTTCTGTTCTGGCTTCACCTTGCTGTTCTTAATAAACGCGCTTTCAGCACTAAATGTTGTATTTCACTAACGAACCAGCTCTCGGATTTGGACTTGAGTGTGGTTACGACGTGACATTGTTTGGTGAGGACACCGTTTACTTCAAAATATCTCGTCACCGTCCATCCAATTAGGTAACTTAAAAGCTGTCGTCAACACGGACTGCGATAAAAATACAAGCTGTACATGGTTCCAACGCAGCAATATGTCAACTGCATATCAAGCATCCATCAGTGTTCTACAGAGATGATCAAAACGCTATGAAGATACTGAAAGAATTGGACCTTGTTTTCATACGCAATGGGTGGAATGACATGATGTGCTTGGAAAATGTTTTACTTCTACTTAGACGGCTCTGCCCAGCAGTGGATCGAGAATAACGAAGAGAAGCTCAATAGCTGATACAAATTCCAGGCCACACTGAAGAAAACATTTGGTAAAAATCAGCAATAACAAACGCAAAACAGGGCCCAACGTCAGATGGAATGGCATGGTCGTACAAACAGAATGTTTTGGTTGTACAACTATGTGCCACATGATGAGTCCTAAGTTGACAGGAGGTGGCAACATGTACCAAACTCTTCTGGTACAGCGAGTGCGCGGGGGGGGGGGAACTACAGAAAGTCATCAAAGGGTGCGATCGAGTGTGCCGGACGTGGAAGACCATCATATGCTTGCCTCTCTCATAAACCAAATAGTAGGAGAAGAGGTATGGCAGTGTACAGTAGCCAGAAATGACAGACCAGCTATACAAATGGTGTCAGCCTTGACTGTCGACTCGATACATCAGGACGTAATAGAATATTGAAGAAGAGATGTATCGAAAACTGCCATGAAGAATGGATTCGGTCATCTCTGACTTACGCCGTCACCATCAAACACCAACCCAGCTTCTGGGCAACGCAGGTAAGAAAAACTTCATCAAGTGAATCGCCTCGCAGAATAAGAAGCATTAGGAGTGGGGCAGAAAACTCACGAGCCTGCTTTCACAGTTAACATTCTGGATATGATGTGCGTTACTGCAGGCAAATAAGACGAGTGTTAGCCGAGTATTACGCTGGAAGACAACCATCACAATAGTGCTGTTGATGCCAGCCATCTGGAAGCGATTATAGTCGACCTTTGAGCCGAATATCATCGCGGCACCCTGGGCGAAGCCACTTCTCAACGGGCTGCAGCCGTTCTTCGTCGCTCTACAAAGGTAGCAGTCACTCGCACAGCTGTCGAATTCAGGAAAACTATACGAGGCCGGATGACAATCCTCCGAAGACGACATTTACCAAGGTTACAGGGAATCTCATCGACGTTATATTCGATGACCATCAGCCTTGAAGCTAAATGATTCAGGGTTTTATTCGTGTAATGTCGAGTGCTTATCGTAGGAGACTTTGTTCCGTGATACGTAAGGGATTGTGCACACGGGAAATACGTCCAGCTGACGGTAACACGTACTGCAGGAATAACTGTCAATAACAGATCGCAGACCACAGAGTTTATCGTTTAAGCAGAATGTACTCACGGTGATATTCTCGGATGGAACTTCTTGCAGGCATCACAAGCAGTTATAGACAGTGGGAGATCGAAGAAGTTATTCTAAAATCACACAAACAAAGATCGCTCTGGCTTTTTTTTTAAACCATTGAAGCCATTGTTATATGGCTATCGTCAACGAGAAGGGTTACAGCCATCAATAGGGATACACAATTAAATTGTCAAGTTTATCAATTGCAGAAAGCCACTCTCGCTCACGAAGTAAATTTACATGTCAGTGTATAACACTACAGCAGCGTATTTACGTAGCTTATACTATGAAATACCAAATTTGGTTTATCACGTATTATGCCCTAACAGAACAAACTAGTCCTGTCACGGAAAAGCCACGTATAACACTCCCTGTCTGCTACTGCTATACCGTAACCTTAAAGTAGGAGTCAGTTTGCAAAACAGAATTATTTTGTTATAGCAATTATGGTATAAAGCAACAGAGCAGTGTTACCCTCTGAGAGGAATTTTGTTGAGTTGACCGTGTTATTCCTAATGGGGGTGGCTTATCGGAAGTGAAAGTCAGAATTAAGTAAATAATTAAACAGTGACAAACGAAATATTGCCTATCTGCACTGTTTAATTGATAAAGAAAACGGCCGCCAGCCTAACTAGCCAAGAGAATGATTAACATTCTCGTTTAAGAAAATAGGTATAAGTAACTATAACGGACAAACACAACCTAGACTTGGCCACATGCGAGTGCAATGAACTCTGACACACATATGTTTTAAGATTGAAGCTAACAACTGGAGCAGCACAAAAACTATTTGCAAAATTATAACACGTACAGAAAAACACTATCACTTTCAGGGCTTACACAAACTGAGTGGTCTTTATACTGTTAATATGCACACATGAGAGACAAACACTTAGTAATCATGAGCATATAATTTCCTACTATGCAGTTTTCTACTTTTACTACCGTGAGACGTAAAATTAACATTAATGTAAGATACTGACTCACTTTCAGCGATTAACAACAGGTAGTAATGTGATCATTTACTAAGCAAAACTTTATAAGCCTCAGTCTTGAGAAACTTTAATTTGAATTTGGCAACAACACATTAATAATCAGTTTTACTAGGAAATTTATTTCAGCAAGCATCATTAACTCTAACTCACTCTCTTGCCACATTAACTTTAACTTTACTCTGTCCAATAGGCATTAATTAGCAAACTGAGTTTTAACGTACTTTCAGTAAGGATACTCGGTAATCACTTTAGTTCAAACGGAGAGGACCATGAGAGGTGTTATGATGAGGAGAAAAGTCAAGGTAGGTACATAAATTCAGATATAAATTACCTTATATTTCAGCACAATAACACATCCATTAAGCTGATCCTTCACTGTACATCATTATAGTGTTACGTTGCAAAGATTGCGAAATGTGGTGGCAACTGCATGTTGGTAGGTGGAATTGCAGGCAGAATTGCTGGACTCTGTCATTTCTTGGTGGCGATGATAGATACAAATTCCAGAATAGCCCAGCTATTTATCCATCCATCCGAGGCATTGGAAAATAACAGAAAAGCCTCTCTCGAAACCAGCACTATGCAACTTTTACACGGCAGTGCACGGACTCGTAGCTCATCTCTGACTGCTGGCTCGTCCCCGACTGACTATCAGTTCCACCTTTTCCACCTAGGCCAACCACAATTTGCGCGCGCTACACAGTTCCGTTCCCGAGGGGAACCACTACACCTTTTACATACAGAATAACTAAGAGCCCTAAGTGAAGGTCAGCAGTTCACATAACAGCAAACAAACACATCAAATAAAACAGAACATTTTCACATATTGACACTTCTACAAAAAATTATTCACACAGAATTACAATTATATACAATAAGTTTTGTTCCCTCCAAATGGGACAAAGTATTTAAACGAGAGATATGCTACACAGCATACAATCAGACCATGACTCAAAGTTTGTGCAAAGAAAGAAATATACAGTTTTATGTTATCGATTCAATCGCACACAGTTACAGGAGCTCAGCGATTTAACATTAAATGAAACAAAAGTAAAATTAAATCAGCACAGCAGTAGAGCTATGGTGTTACAAGTGACAGTCATAAGCATTACGAATGCTTAAGGAGGACTTTCGGTCCCTAACTGTCGCGAACAGCCACAATTTGTCCCTAAAGGTATATGGGTACAGGATGAGTAGTTTAGTATCATCGACGAAGAATCGTGCTATGCTGCTACCACAACAACACAGGGGAGGAACTATCGAGCTGCCAACAGGATCTGGCCTCACCGAAAAACGACATTGGCAAGATACCTGGAGTGGAGGAAAGACAGACCAAGTGACCCATCATAAAAACACCACAACAGGTGCGCTCATACAGTGTGTCCCCAGTTGACACAGTCAGTATAACCTCGGGGAAGTGGAGAAGATGCTGCAAGATGACATCACCCAAGCTTCAGAGCATCTTTGGTCATATCTCGCCTTCCTTGTGAAGAGAGGTGCAAAATGTTTCTCTAATATGGACATTTAGACTGGCTATTGGCAAATAGAGGTTGACAGGGCTGACTAGGAAAAGACTGTCTTCATAACACCCTGCTTTCTCTATGAGTTTAAAGTAATGCCGTTTGGAGTGTGTAAAGCTCTAGCCACCTTAGAACATATTACAGACAACTTGCTTCGACATGTTAAGTGGACGATGTAGTTTTGCTCTCTGGTTTAGACTGTCATTCTTGGACGACATTTTAAGAACATATAAGCTGACTAACAAACCATGTGGAGGGTGTCCAGACTGCAGGTGTCTGTCTGAATCTGATTAAGTGCTTCATGGTCGCCCAACAATTTAAAATCTTCAGGCACCTAGTGAATGGTGGTGGAGTCCATCCCGACCCAGAGAAAATAAAAGCAGTCACAGATTTTTCGACTCCTACGAACAGTGATGATGTGAAAATTTTTCTCTGATTGTTGTGGTACTACTGGCGGTTCATACAGGACTTTCCCGTCAAGACACGTCCCTTGCAATTACTACTATAGGGTCACGACACGTTTTCCTGTAATGAGGCGCAAGAAAGATCTCTCCTTGCTCTTACGTAGGTGCAACATATCTTCAGACCCAACATGTTAGACGAAAGTGCTAAGACAGAATTTCGGACTCACACTAGCAGTTTTAGGGAGTGGGCAGTTCTATTGCAAATTCAGGAAGATGGTAAGTTGATAGCTTGTACTTTCAGA
This sequence comes from Schistocerca nitens, assembly GCF_023898315.1. Lineage (NCBI taxonomy): Eukaryota > Metazoa > Arthropoda > Insecta > Orthoptera > Acrididae > Schistocerca > Schistocerca nitens. Next base: position 1,185,933,764 of record NC_064614.1, on the reverse strand, counting down.
GCACTTTCTAAATCAGAGAATAGCTACTCTACAACAGAGAAAGAATGTCTTGCAGTTTTTCTAACCATCATTAAGGTCTGACCGTATTTATTTGATAAACCGTCCGCTTTTTTGATGGATCACCATTCTCCATCCGGCTGACTAGCCTGAAGGATCCGTCAGGTCGACTGGCGAAATGTGCACTTTGGCTTCAGGAGTGCGACATCACAGTCGTGTTCAAAAACAGATGCGAACACAAGGACAGTGACTGCCTTTCAAGGAATCCTATTGTGGGACACAGCAGCGGGGGTACAATCTCAGTCACCGCTACATTAAATGACATTGCCGCTGAACAAATGGAAGATCCAGCATTGCTGAAAACGGTATAATCCTTTAAGAATGAGGAACCGACCATTGGAAGATACCAGTTAATAAACGAAACCTTGAATTATCAGCCAACATGGCGGAGATGGTTGCTCGTCATCCCGAATCATCGATGGCCAAATATTTTGAAGTATTTTCAGGACGCCCTGATACCTTGACACCTGGGATTCAAGGATGTAGCAGATATCGCTGGCCATATCTCTACCGATGTGTTAGACACTATGTGAGCAACTGCAAGAAATATCAACTACGGAATCACATGACACAATTGCCTCTGGGCCATCAGTTACAAATCCCGCCTGCAGCGACATCAGTCTTCAGAATTAGAACGACCTCTTGAGAAGGTTCCCGAAGTTGATAAACTTGAATTGGTGGCTAGTAATCTATGACTACCTTGTCAGCTACATTGTCACATAGCTGTGTCAACTCCCAAACCTCCAGAAATTGCGAATTTTCTTCTACATGTTGAGAGGGTTCCCGAAGTTGACAAACTGGAATTGGTGCATAATAATCTATGACTACATTATCAGCTACATTTTCAGAGAGGTGTGTCAACTTCCAAAGCTCCAGATATTGTGAATGTTCTTCCACATGACATTAAAATCTCTGTCTGGCTTGGTGCGGGTCGCAGGTTCGAAACTGGATTTCCAGAGTTTCTGGGAAGACCTTGACTTATGATTGTAGCCTTTCTTCTTCTAGAACAATCTAAGAGAAATTAAATGACTTTCAACATCTTCACTTTCGTCCCCGAAGCCAACGAGTGTGAAAACCTGGCCATCAGAGATGTACCTGCTTAAAGAAACCATTAGTGATTTCTACCGAAACCAAACGAAAAACCACAGCTCTCTGATAGTGCTGCTCAAAATTTCTCCTGCTCTATTGTTAGGTAACTACAACACAGTGGGGACAAAGTACACTGCTGGCCATTAAAATTGCTACAACAAGAAGAAATGCAGATGATAAACGGGTATTCATTGAACAGATATATTATACTAGAACTCACATGTGATCACATTTTCCCGCAATTTGGGTGCATAGATCCTGAGAAATCAGTACTCAGAACAACCACCTGTGGCCGTAATAACGGCCTTGATACGCCTGGGCATTGTGTCAAACAGAGCTTGGATGGTGTGCATAGGTACAGCTGCGCATGCAGCTTCAACACGATACCACAGTTCATCAAGAGTAGTGACTGGCGTATTGTGACGAGCCAGTTGCTCGGCCACCATTGACCAGACGTTTTCAGTTGGTGAGAGATCTGGAGAATGTGCTGGCCAGGGCAGCAGTCGAACATTTTCTGTATCCAGAAAGGCCCGCACAGGACCTGCAACATGCCGTCGTGCATTATCCTGCCGAAATGTAGGGTCTCGCAGGGATCGAATGAAGGATAGAGCCACGGGTCGTAACACATCTGAAATGTAACGTCCACTGTTCATAGTGCCATCAGTGAGAACAAGAAGTGACCGAGACGTGTAACCAATGGCACCCCATATCATCACGCCGGGTGATACGCCAGTATGGCGATGACGAATACACGCTTCCAATGTGCGTTCCCCGCGATGTCGCCAAACACGGATGCGACCATCGTGATGCTTTAAACAGAACCTGGATTCATCCGAAAAAATGACGTTTTGCCATTCGTGCACCCAGGCTCGTCGTTGAGTACCGCAGCCATGGTCTCCTAGCTGATAGTCCATGCTGCTGCAAACGTCGTCGAACTGTTCGTGCAGATGGTTGTCTTGCAAACGTCCCCATCTGTTGACTCTGGGATCGAGACGTTGCTCGATCGGTTACAGCCATGCGGATAAGATGCCTGTAATCTCGACTGCTAGTGATACGAGGCCGTTGGGATCCAGCACGGCGTTCCCTATTACCCTCCTGAACCCACCGATTCCATATTCTGCTAACAGTCATTGGATCTCGACCAACGCGAGCAGCAATGTCGCGATATGAAAAACCGCAATCGCGATTGGCTACAATCCGACCTTTATCAAAGTCGGAAACGTGATGGTACGCATTTCTCCTCCTTACACGAGGCATCACAACAACGTTTCACCAGGCAACGCCGGTCAACTGCTGTTTGTGTATGAGAAATCGGTTGGAAACTTTCCTCATGTCAGCATGTTGTAGGTGACACCACCGGCGCCAACCTTGTGCGAATGCTCTGGAAAGCTAATCATTTGCATATCACAGCATCTTCTTCCTGTCGGTTAAACTTGGCGTCTGTAGCACGTCACCTTTGTGGTGTAGCAATTTTAATGGCCAGTAGTGTATTATTAGCAAACTGAATTAAGTTCATTCCGTTTCTGTGTTCACATGAGGATATTATATTGTACGTTCCATATTTCTGGAGGAAAACAAATTTATCTGTTTCAAAGCGAGTGCAAAACTCAGAGACACCTCTTTTGTGTTATTTAAAAATTCTTGTGTGATCCAGACACAAATCAGAAAATTGATTCTGGTTTGACTTACATATACTTTATCCATAATTCCCATTGTCGTGCTAATTAATGCAGTGAGTTACGGTAGAAACGCTAAGTTGGTGTAATTCGTGACATCAGTTGCTGTAAATGTGGCGTCATCTGAATAAAGTTGAAGTTGCTTGTTGAGTAACTTCACTCCAGATAATAAAAATTATGTAGGATTTAAGAGAGTATTCATTAAGTATAAGCTGCTAATAAAATGTAGAAGGGCTCCTATTTCTCAATCTAAAGCTATATTTTTATTTCCTTGGTATCAGAAGGCACGCATTCGATATTAGAATTCATGTTGTCATTCATTGTCGCAGAAACACCTGCCAAGTGCGAAAAAATATTTCTCCCAAATGTACATTAAATATTCTTATATCAGGAAGATTCTGGGTAATACATGTGGTCTACTTTTGACATGAGATATATATTTGTCAGGTGAAAGAAATTGCGTTTTGGAATTTATGCCGCAGATATCTGTCAGTTTCGTGCAGGATGTACACGGTAAACCATGATGAATAAAACCGCTTCAGATTTACGATAAATCTACACAAGCAGTTTCGTGGCGTTAGAGCCACAAGGTTAGAGCGGGGGGAGGGGGGGGGAGGAGGTGGGAAGCCCCATCTTCATGGATAAAGATTTAAAATTTATTCCGAACGATAAACAGTATATGACCCAACATTTTTTCCGAGCGTCATAAACTTTTTAACCGTCAACAGGTCGGTAGTCCAGTTTGAAATAGAGCAGAATGTAGGGTGAACTGGACTATTGATGTCTTGATGGTTAAACTGTTTTATCACAGTTGGACAAAGAATATTGGACCATCTACTGCTTATCGTTTAGAATAAATTATAAATCTATGTCCCTTAATACGTGGCTCCAACGCTGCGAAACTAGCTGGAACAGAAGTAAAGATTTATCAGACCACTGAATCTATGTTATTCATCACGGTTCAGTTCTACAACTGTGGTTGCCCACAGCAAGAATTTTTCTACAGACAGTAAATATAGAAAGCAAACGAAATATTTCTGAAGTACTAAATATTCTGTTACTATTAACAGGATCAAAACCACAAAAGAAGTTGTAAAATTAGCAGCTTATGTAAAAGTAGGAATTAATCTGTTAAATAAACAATATTTCAATAAAGTGTGATATTATTCTGCTGCTCTAATAGTTGCCTGCATCAAACATCGTTACAATCAGTGTCATTATCTTCATTGCCAGATGTATGGAAACGAGTCGATCGGTCTTTGACAACATAAATTTTGTAGTTTAAATCTTATTTGTAATTCTGACTTCAATAAAAGTTACTGATTTTGAATAATATGTGATTTTTGAAGATATCTTTGTGACAAGCGTATTTAGATAATGCGATATCTTTTCGTATTTTTCCTTTCTTTTAGAGATATTTCTGAATTTTTTCATTCATAGATTGATATTTATAGTCGTTATATGTGCGTACACTTGTTTAGAGTATTCATTCAAAGAACAAAAGAATACGAACATTGATAGCGCACTGACAATTTCAGGAAATATTTCGTTTCCTGTAGAAATATGACATACGGATTTGGCTAAACTCTGTTAAGTTTTCGTGTTACAGAGACAGCAGTGGTCATCTTAAAGTAGTTTAACTTACATTTCGCGTGTTCCTTTTGTAATATTTTTATGTTAGTACATCTCTTCAAGTTGACTCTTGCATAAAAATATAGTTAGTGATAGGAACAGTTGAAATAATCTACCGACAGAGGATAAACAGTGCCAATGAATTATGACGACCGATTTGAACCTCAGGGAAGACATATTATTCAATATTTGATATACATCCAACAGTGTGGCTATACCATCTTTCATATTTCATCAGGCCTTTTATTCTGTACTGCTGTAGTTTACAGAACAAAAACTATTCGATCTCGGTCATCAACAAAATTCCATTGTTGCTGAATACCAATTGAAGTTACTTGTGGCGGTTGTATTCACACACATACTCTGTGTCGAAATACGGACAGGGTCAGTTTTAATTTCAGCTCGAGTTCACAGACGTGAACAGTAAAAATATTTTTGCAACCATTCTGCTTGTTAAAGTGAGGCAGTTTCAAGCTGTCAGCTGCTGTTTTAACAGCCGGTGCTCACGCCATTGTAGCTACAGGTCCTTATATGACGTACGGCGGAAAACGTTTACCAAAACTCATGAGATGAGAATAGTTTCTCGTGTTAAAGGAATTTATTGGTAAACGGCGCATATGGTCTCATATATTTTCGCTCTGGCACAAACGTACTGCGCTCAACGACTCCTGTAATTTCATTACCAACCGTCGACAGTGTAGCGTTAGCAATATCATATTCTTTAGAGCACCTCCATTGCCGCTTTATGCAACCCCGTCTTCATTTTAAGCAAAACAGCGTTTTTTTTGTCCCGATTTTTCTACCACGACACGTAAAAAATTTACAGTATCTGTATCTAAAAACGATAACAAAAAAGACACTGAGAGACTACAGAATGAACCCCTACGTTTGAGCGAGGTTCCTAATAGCTTGGACAGACATTCCAAGTCACTGAAGAGGTCACTCATAACTCCGGAGCCGCCTGGCCTAGAAAACTTTATAGGACGAATTTTCAGCATGATCAGCAACTTCTGTTAATCAGTACAAGGAAAAGTCAACCAAAATGTCACTTTTGTTGTTCACTCGATAGCTAGTTTCAGACCAGGACCCATTTTCAAATCATTCTACAGGGCAGAAAACCCTGTTTACACTCGTGTACAATACAGCTATCAGGAAATTTTTAAGCACATACCAAAAATACAGAACAGATCGTTTCAAGACTTACGTAACAGTCAAATTGGTATTTCTGAAAATGCAAACAACCATGTCAAAAATGAGCAAACTAACAGTTATAGAGCACACAGATACCTGGCAGTCTACTCCTTCCGCTGCCATAAGGAAACCTCGAGAAGGGGGCATTCTATTAGGACGTAGGAAATCTTTTTGTGTTTATTACAATGTTCTCCAACCGTAAAAAATACTACAGTTAACACAATAACAGCACAGGTAAAAAAATATTAATACTTTAAAAATATTTACCAAAAACAAAACAGCGCCACATATGGCGTGTATTACAAAGATGTATGCCGTGTTGCACGTAAAAGTCATTAAAAGTGAACCACAACATTAGTATCAAAAGAAACAAAATGTTTTAGTATTTGGTTTCTTTTAATCCCAATGTTGTGGTTCACATGTAATGATTTTTAAGTGCCAAAATCGTATACGTCTTTTTAATACGCACCGTATGTGGCGCTGTTGTGTTTTACAGTTCATTGATTTTAAGTATGTGACTGGTTTTTGGTAAAGATACTAGAAGTATTCATTTTGTTTCTGACTTGTACGGTTATTGTGTAAATTGTTGTATTTTTGATGGTCGGTTAACGTTATTTACGTTTCCTATAGTCTGATAGGGCGCCCCTTCCCGAGGTTTCCTTCAATGGAAGCAGTAGACTGCGAGGTATCTGTGCGTACTCTTTATTTGCATTTTTTTTTGCATTTTCGCAAATACCGCTTTGACTATCTGTCACGTAAGTCTTGAACCGGTATATTCTGTATTTTTGGCATGTGCTTAAAAATTTGGTAATAGCTGTATTGTGCACTAGCGTAACTTTGGTTTTCTGCCCTGTACAATGATTTGAAAATAGGTTCGGCCCGATACTAGTCGTCGAGTAAATAAAAAAAGTGAAATTTGTGACTTTGCCTGGTTTTTCGACGTACTGACTTTTGTAGCAGTTTCTTTAAAAATATTGCACCCTCCTATGGATCTGTGTGTAAATGGAACGCTGCCATTCACGGTTCGGAGCGCTCTGGTATGCCATTAGGAATACTCGAGATGCTTTACGGCCGGCACAGATATATGGACAGATATCTGGAACGGCGCACGTGGCTGCCTGTGGCACTCTTAACATGGAACTCTCGCCGAAAGCGACTGAGTTGGGATTTCCACAATATCAGACTTACCACCATGCTATGTACACATGACAACATGCAAAACCAGGTCACATTGTCTCCATACAGTATCATAGGCCACTGACAAGTGAATCAATCCAGCTGCAGTCTTAAGTTTGCTTTGCGACCTCGCCTCAATGCAGGTGGTGAGCAGACTGTGATACAGTGTGGAGGGAAGGCGTGATAAACAATCCTCTCCACAAAACTCTTCCAAAACCAGTCGCTCGCCTAACCGACAATATGCTAAACGACCGATAGTTCCAAGTATCTTTCGGATACATCAGCTCTCTAACATTGAGACGACTTCTACAAGGATCATTCCTTGCTCCACTTCTCTTCAGCTTGTACTTCGCAGCCACACCAGTAACAAAACCGTTGAAGTTTCGATACGCTGCTGACTGATTACTTGAAACACGGAGTATCTCGGTTGAACTGCCAGAAGTCCTAACGGAGGACCTAAATGTAGTGGGAAAGTACTTTCGCAAATAAAGACTTCAACCAAACACGACCAAAATGGAGGTTTCTGATTCCACCTAAATAACAAACTCGTCGGTGAGAAAGTCAACGTGAAGTTTTAAAACACTGCACTTACTCATAACAAAATACAGAAGTACCTGGGAGTAGCTCTTCATAGAACTCTAACTTTCACTCAGCATCAAATAAAAACAGCTGGAAATTTGAGAACAAGGAACAGCATTATTCACGAGCGATGTGGTACAGCTGGAAAAGCATCAGCATTAAATTTACATTCTTTTGCTCCGGGTCTTAAGTGCTGAATATTTTGCCCAGTTGGCTAAAAAGCCTGTAAGTACGAATGCTACATGACCTATTAAATAATGATTGTTGGCTTTATCAGCTTAATACTTACGAAATAATTTCTATCCCACTGAAAGTGTGTTCATGGCTTCCTAACTGCCTTCGTACACTCTGATACATATATATTTCCGAAAAACAGTTGTGCTTCGCACGAACTGTTATCCGTTTGAGCTACTCGTGCACGACAAATAGTAATAATTACATTCCAAAATGAAATTTTCAGTCTTCAGCGCAGTATGCGCTGATACGAAGGTCCCGAGTTCGGGTCTTGGTCCGGCACATAGTTTTAATCTGCCAGTAAGTTTCATAATTACAACAATAAATTTGTCATGATCTTCTACTGATAAAACTACGTGCATTTCTCATTGTTTAGATACAAATAGTACTTTATCAACTGAAAATTTAATCCATCAGCGGCACACCATCCAATTGGATGTGCATGAATTGTATAACATTCAAATTGTGTCTCAAAAAGAGTTACTGGCAACTGTACATTCATATGTATAAGTGCTTTATCAGAGCATACTTCAACTGTGAAAACATGATAATAAAATGCTACACTGTTCTTATTTAGGGAAATAATGTGCTGCAGAGTTGTGAGACATTGCTTTTAAGCTTTCAGTAATTCTTGCAAAAAAATTTTCTTGATAACAACGTAGTGTTTAACCACACCTACTATGGTGGACAGCTTGAATTCCTTCCAATTCTATTCTAGCTTCATGTAAACTGCTTGTTAAGTCTCTCATTAGACTAGTTGTCCCTACCTCGCTGTCTAATGTTTTTAGATGATTCGGTATTATACCTAAATCATTATTCAAACTAATCATTGTGTCATTAGCATATTGTAATTCAGTTCATATTTTACGCATAGTTTCAGTTATATTTAACAATACTTGCTCCACACCCGAAATTTTCGTCATATGCCAATCTACTGTTGTTTCTGAATGTCTTTCTATTTCTCGCGCTTTACATACAGTATAATTAAAACTTGAAGTATCATTATTATCTACTTTGAGAGACATAGTTTTTAATAGTTTACCACACACATTAAGCCATAGTCTCTCTCTCTCTCTCTATATATATATATACTAGAGAATACTGGATTACTCCTGTTACTGCAACTACTCTCCAAGCTTATCATAGGAAAACTTAAGTGTATCCCCGATTTTGCTTCTTGTAATACTTTTAGGAACATGTCTTACAACCTTCTCACTTGCTTCCTTTCCTCCCAGATGTCGAAAGCAGTCTCAACGACTACATCCCGTTGCTACACAAACAAAACCGTATTCTGCAAAGACTGGTTGACAAATCATTCTGCTCTGAAGATGAGCAAGGTCATAAAATTTGCTAAACTCCATCTAGGCGTCGTTCTAGTCATCACCTAAAGCAAATAATTTACTTGCACTCCCTCCCTCCTTATAAAAAAGTGGAAATACAACAAAAAATACCTATATTTCTGACTACACTATATTAATCAATGAATATATAGAAAACTCCTACTATTACCGATGTATCTCTACATCACCAACTACGTATTCCTTGGTCTTAAACTGTGTGGCCTATTCTGGGATATTTCTTTACTCTTTTGTTTCTTCATTCTAGTAGACGGCATTTACACCGGTACTTGATGACTGGACCCTATGACCCCTTGAAAAAGTTTAATTCTCCTGATATGAACTACTGAAGTTTGTCCTGGTAACGGTAACTTTAGATTTACTGGTGACTTTAGCTCGATTACATGGTAAGAACCCTGAAACTTCGCCAAAAACATTTTTGTCTTACCATTCGGAGTGTAAGGGTTTGCAAGTAATATCCATTGACCTATCCAGTATTGTGGAAAATTTCTCTTGCTTAACGCTACATTCTCTTGAAGTTCGCCGGCCGGGGTGGCCAAGCGGTTAAAGGCGCTACAGTCTGGAACCGCGCGACCGCTATGGTCGCAGGTTCGAATCCTGCCTCGGGCATGGATGTGTGTGATGTCCTTAGGTTAGTTAGGTTTAAGTAGTTCTAAGTTCTAGGGGACTGATGACCTTAGAAGTTAAGTCCCATAGTGCTCAGAGCCATTTGAACCATTTTCTTGAAGTTCTAGTGCTTTTGTGTTGGCTCATTTTCCTTTTGCCAGATTTTCTTTACAGTGTTTGCAAGTACCTTAATTTATTCTCCTTTTTTTATCAACTTTGGCTGAGCTTATCAAATGGAGATGCCATTTTGCATCCATATACAAACTTGTAAGGTTTTTGAACTGTAGACGCTAACTACAAACTCTAAATATATGTCCCAGTCTAGGTACTGAAAATACACATAATGTCTTAGCATCTTTTATATAGCCCTATGGACTCTTTCTATATTACCATTTGCTTGTGGAACATATTGAAATGCACTTATTTGCAAATCCCATATTGCTAGATGACTTGAAGGATCTTATAGCTCTAGCAGCCATTTTAAAGCTGCATGATCAATAATCACTATGTACTTATACTCGTATGGATAGCAGCTAAAATAAGAAATACCATATTTTAATGCAAACATCTACTTTTCAACGGAGGAATAATTTCGCTCGGCCTTATTAAGCTGATGAGACACATATTCAGTTGAGTGTTCTTTCCAATAAATGATTTGCCCAATACTGCTCCTGAAGCCATACCACTTGCGTCACACAAAAATATGAATTCTTTTGTGAAAGCTGGAAAAATCAAAACTGGCTCTGAAGTTAAAGTATCTTAAATTTTTAAATTCTGTCCAACACTCAGGTGTCTAATCAAAATGTGATACTTTTTCACAATAATTTTGTTAGTGGTTGTGCCACTTCAGCTAACCCCTTCACGAATTTTCTGTAGGAATTTGTTAATCCAAGGAAAGATTGTAATTGTTTAGTTGTTTGTGGGACCAGGAAGTCATGTACCGCTGATGCAAGGTGTGGATGGTCCTTAGTCCATATCGGCTAATTGTATGTCCCAGATATTTTTCTTGTAATTGTGCAAAGTGACACTTAGCAATACTAACCTGTCACATACATTAAATGCTGAACATGCTGTTCTACATTTCTTGCGAACACGATTATATCGTTTAAATAAACTATGCACTTCTTTGATTTTAAACCTCATAAGACTCCATCAAATTAATTTTGAAACATAGCAGATTTGTTTTTCGATCCAAAAGATGTCCTAAAATATTGACAGTGACCGGAAGCCATGGTAAATGCTGCTTTAGGCCCATCCTCAGGGAGTATTATCTGTTCATTTTACAATTTACGACGGCAGAACGTGAAAGTAACCTTTGTTTACATATTGACAGGGCCAAAGGGGTCAGACGATATTCGACGATCCACAAATGAAGCACGTAGCGCGGCACTGTACAATCATGTTACTACTGGTCTGTGTTCTTAGCGTCTGCTGAAATGGACAGTGATTGCGCAAATATAGGTTACCAATTAGTACGCTCAGATGGAAAAGTCTTGCCTAATAACGTAGATCAGTTCTGTCAAGAAGAAAAATGGGAAAGTTTGCCAATACCGTTAGAAAGAGCTCTGGAGAAAGCAGCAGCAGCAGTAGGGACAGCGCGTAATGTTGTGAACGATGTTAAGAAAGCCAGATGGAGTGGTCAGAAAATTGTGACACCAAGGAAGAAGAATCTGAGGAAGAAAAAGAAGTGTCTGGACCACTTTGAAAAAGTGTTTACTGAAAAGAAAGTTCTTGAAATATAACGACGTTAAGAGAAAAATACCCACTCTTCGGAAGTTTTAAATTGGGTGAAGAAGGATACATACATTAACTTCACAGCCACTTTCTGGAAAATTTTGAAGTATAGGGGTTTCATTTTAAAAAAAGTAAAAACTGACGAACATTTCTGGTTCAGAGGGAGGACATAGTAGCATGGCGTGAACGCTTTCTTGGAACTTTGAGAGAAATCGAGAAGCGTTTGAAAATGGAATGAGGTTGCACACACAATATACTGCCAGTGTATGGTGGCAGCATAGTGACGTACCAGGTGTGGGGCAAAATGAAAGTTGTGGAGAAAGAGCAATAGTGGTTCATACGGGAAGAAAAATAGGGTTCATTGAAGGTGCAGAGGTCATCTACGATTCGGCATCAATATGGGATGATCATCACAACGAAATGAAAAGTGAACATTATGTAAAATGGGAGGAAGAGCGCCCAATACCGAATGTTCCAGGTGAAAATATTGTTCACGAAAATAAAGCCCCTAACACGTCTCCTAAATCAAATATACGGTCATGGATGACTAAACATACACTCCTGGAAATGGAAAAAAGAACACATTGACACCGGTGTGTCAGACCCACCATACTTGCTCCGGACACTGCGAGAGGGCTGTACAAGCAATGATCACACGCACGGCACAGCGGACACACCAGGAACCGCGGTGTTGGCCGTCGAATGGCGCTAGCTGCGCAGCATTTGTGCACCGCCGCCGTCAGTGTCAGCCAGTTTGCCGTGGCATACGGAGCTCCATCGCAGTCTTTAACACTGGTAGCATGCCGCGACAGCGTGGACGTGAACCGTATGTGCAGTTGACGGACTTTGAGCGAGGGCGTATAGTGGGCATGCGGGAGGCCGGGTGGACGTACCGCCGAATTGCTCAACACGTGGAGCGTGAGGTCTCCACAGTACATCGATGTTGTCGCCAGTGGTCGGCGGAAGGTGCACGTGCCCGTCGACCTGGGACCGGACCGCAGCGACGCACGGATGCACGCCAAGACCGTAGGATCCTACGCAGTGCCGTAGGGGACCGCACCGCCACTTCCTAGCAAATTAGGGACACTGTTGCTCCTGGGGTATCGGCGAGGACCATTCGCAACCGTCTCCATGAAGCTGGGCTACGGTCCCGCACACCGTTAGGCCGTCTTCCGCTCACGCCCCAACATCGTGCAGCCCGCCTCCAGTGGTGTCACGACAGGCGTGAATGGAGGGACGAATGGGGACGTGTCGTCTTCAGCGATGAGAGTCGCTTCTGCCTTGGTGCCAATGATGGTCGTATGCGTGTTTGGCGCCGTGCAGGTGAGCGCCACAATCAGGACTGCATACGACCGAGGCACACAGGGCCAACACCCGGCATCATGGTGTGGGGAGCGATCTCCTACACTGGCCGTACACCACTGGTGATCGTCGAGGGGACACTGAATAGTGCACGGTACATCCAAACCGTCATCGAACCCATCGTTCTACCATTCCTAGACCGGCAAGGGAACTTGCTGTTCCAACAGGACAATGAACGTCCGCATGTATCCCGTGCCACCCAACGTGCTCTAGAAGGTGTAAGTCAACTACCCTGGCCAGCAAGATCTCCGGATCTGTCCCCCATTGAGCATGTTTGGGACTGGATGAAGCGTCGTCTCACGCGGTCTGCACGTCCAGCACGAACGCTGGTCCAACTGAGGCGCCAGGTGGAAATGGCATGGCAAGCCGTTCCACAGCACTACATCCAGCATCTCTACGATCGTCTCCATGGGAGAATAGCAGCCTGCATTGCTGCGAAAGGTGGATATACACTGTACTAGTGCCGACATTGTGCATGCTCTGTTGCCTGTGTCTATGTGCCTGTGGTTCTGTCAGTGTGATCATGTGATGTATCTGACCCCAGGAATGTGTCAATAAAGTTTCCCCTTCCTGGGACAATGAATTCACGGTGTTCTTATTTCAATTTCCAGGAGTGTACAATTGCGTTCGAAGTGGATTTAACACGCAATGAGCTCTTGTAAGTTGTGAAGCATTACAAACCCGAGCCAGGATATACAGTAGATACAGTACCAAAACAATTCTACAAAGGACTTACAGTGTTACGTCTTCCACCCTACAACTGTGATCTGAACCACATTGAAACTTATCTGGAATTTAATGAAACAGAATGTTTCATCAGACAACGTTAGCAGCATTAACCGTTTCCCAACTTAAACAAATGACTAAGGCTGCAATAAAGAGAATTGCGAAAGAGGACTGGAAGACCGCGTGTGATAAAATGAAAACTATTATGGGCAAATATTGGCACAGAGACGCACTGACGTAGGAAGTTATTAAAAGCCTAATTATGCAACTTAACCAGACAGTGACAGTTAAATTTCGTCGCGTGGTCCTGAGGACATATGGGACGAGACGGATTGAGATTCGACAAATAGAGCTACTGCTGAAATGGACAGTGATTGGGCAAATATACACTATCGAAGAGTACGCTCAGATGGAAAACTCTTGACTAATAACTGTAAAGAGGAAAAATGGGAAAGTTTGCCAATACCGTTAGAAAGAGCTCTGGAGAGAGCAGCTGCCTGACACAAAATATGAATTCTTTTGTGAAAGTTGGAAAAATCAAAACTGGCTCTGAAGTTAAAGTATCTCAAATTTTTAAATTCTGTCTAACACTCAGGTGTCCAATCTAAATGTGGTACTCTTTCACTATAACTTTGTTAGTGGTTTTGCCACTTCATCTAACCCTTTCATGAATTTTCTGTACTAATTTCGTAATCCAAGAGTCAACACGTGATACAGTGTGCAGAGAAGCTAGGTGTTTAACCCTTACATAGGAATTAAAAGCTGTTGAAAACATTGTATTACCTTTTTGGCTACGTCATATTTTTTGTACCTGTCTTTCTTTTTCATTTGAAATCCTTCTGTGACTTTAATTACCTGTATTTATCCATCATTAAACTTAAACATTTTATGATAAACAAAAGTAGCATAATCTATTTCTTTCTGTTGTGCAGTGCGGTCAAAGATGTATATTTCACTTGAGGATTTAATAATATAGTGATCAAAGTCATTTCGATGAAGGTTTGAAAATAAAAAAAATGTTACATACCTGACACAGTTTGAACCCACAACCTCTTGCACAGCACCCAAACATGTTGTCCACTGCACTACCTCAGCTACCAGTATGATCCCCCTATTTTAATGGTATAGATTCTCGCGCGAAATTTCAAAACTTTCCTTGTTTTTCGTCCATTAGTTGCAAACGAGGGCTCACTTTAGTGAATTGCTCCAGGGCGTGATACCTATGACCCTAACCTACAACACTGCAGATATGGTTTCCAAAGTCGACCCCCCCCTCAAGTGGGGACCTCTCTTAGTTAGATACTAGATTGTACACTAAAATTTCTATCTAAGAATAATGCATTAACAACCAACGTACTTTTGTCTGCTGCACGCCCAACTCAAATTATTAGATCCAAAAACAACAATTTTATTTTAATTTCACACTACTATCTGTAGGAGAATGCGTTAATAGTAAATGTACTACGCGTTCACTTCAATTATTAGATCGTAATACAAGAGGTTTTCTTCCAATTCATACGTTTTCATGTAGTAGAATATATTAAAAATGAATGCACCGCTGTCCTCTAAGCGCGCGCGCAGCTGCATTGCTAGATCGTAAAACAACAGATTTATATTGTTATTGTTCACTTCGATATTTAGTCTGTACAAGAATGTGTTAACATTATCTGTATTTGTTTTATCTGCTGTACGTATACCAAGTATAGTACACGAACTGTGTTACATTTTCATTAAGCACGGTCCCAGCATTTGCTTCATTAAGCGCGGTTCCAGCGTTTGTGTGACATCCGAAACAACCAACAGCAGCACACGTCAACAGTTGGCAGCGCGCCCAGTTGTAAACTGAACGGGTAATACCTGAATCTGATGACACCCAAAATCCAGAGTTGAAAAAAACTTGCAGTGACCTAAATTACGTAATCTATCAGTAATGTTAGAGATAGAGCATGCGTCTGTCATCGTTTTTTCATTTTGGAATCTAGGGTAGCAACAAAACCTGCATTCCTTTGTTCCTTTCGTTTACTTTTTTGGTATAGTTAGTGTGTTCACTGAGCGTGGACTATCATGTGTTCTATAATCCTATGTAATAACTGCTGATCTGCAGATTGCTTTACTAACAGCTGTAAGTGCTTACGTAACTGACACTGTCTTCTAAACACTGGTAGATGATTGTCTATTGGTATTCTATGTTATGTGATTGGTGTAGCAGATAATACTCCTTGTGGTTTCAACAAATACTTGGATTGTTTTAATACTGATTCCATTAACGTTCCAGGCTTACCCTTTTCTCACAACCGAGATATGTCAACAGTTTGCTTGTTTTTTACTTGTACCCTAGTATCCTCGGTGTCTTCCTCTTTGTTAACCTCTAATGTGGTTATTAATAATCCCTTTGGAAGGCTAACCTTATCTTCCAAAAATTATCACAGTTTATTGGCCTGCAACGTAACTCTTAGTACGCCTTGTGTACATTGTGAACATACATCCTAAACAATGTTGCTCGTCTGACATGTCATTACTATAAGCAGTCCTACACAACACAATAAATCCTGTGGAACATTAATATCAACTAGAAGCCAGATTGGTTTTCATGTACCTTTTGGCACTCTGTGCCATGGAAAAGAACTGTGCTCTTATACACAGAATCTTTGCAGCAGATTCATCGTCAAAAAAATTTACAACTGTTGCAACGAACAGGAATAATTTATCATGGAGTCCAATCATTCTGTTGCCAAAGGTTGATTCCACAACGATGTCTAACCAGAGAGTCTAACACCAATATCACAATCGTACTTCAACCCACAGTTGGCAACAGATCAATTTGCTCACGAAACCATGCGTTACCTATCTTAAATCTGAGCCGCGTTGTCCCAATTCAATCAACTGCATTACCACCTGTTAAGCACAACCTATATCTTGCTTCTTATTGTCTGATATTATTCACAAGGCCCACAATCGATGTATGTACCCCTGTATCTACTAAAAATTGATACTGCATCCCTTTTAACCAAGCCACCAACGAACAATCCATATCTGCATGCACTTTTAGTGCACTGCTATTTAATGGAAACACTTTCCAATGGATGGAAGATTCCCATTGTTGCTCAAGGTCTTCTTTTTCACATTATTGTCACACAGCTGATGCTGTATATAACAGCAAGGGTCGGTGTGGAAGATGAGTTCAACATTACCGATGCAAGTACTCAGGAATGGACAGGACAACAAACTAAAAATATGCAGTGTGTTTGACTTGACACGCAAAATATGGTCAATGTGCATATTTCCAACATGTAATGGGGTAAGACACCACCTCCATATCGTGCTGCAGTGAAGCATAGACCATCAGACAGATTACAGAAAAAATGCCCCAAAAGATTGTATTAAGGTAGGCTAGACTTCCAGCTTGCGACTACAAAGTCGATACACTACATTAATGCACAAGATGTTGGTTTATAAAATCATATTATGCTCCATTCTTGTTTAGATATCTCAAAAAGTCTTACTATAAATACTCAAACAGGTAAATACATTATTTTCGCAACTTCAATATCAGTACCTAACATTAAAAACTGTGCAGATTGTTTTTGTTTTAGTTTAAATACATAATATCGAGGTTAACGTAATATCTTATGAGTAGATATTAATTTAAAAGTATCTAGGACTTGAACTCATTTTGATCAGTATTTGAGTGCGCCTAGTTATAAAATTCATTCAATTAGAATGAGAAGGTAGGAGACGAGATACTGGCAGAAGTAAAGCTGTGAGTACCGGGCGTGAGTCGTGCTTCGGTAGCTCAGATGGTAGAGCACTTGCTCGCGAAAGGCATAGGTCCCGAGTTCGAGTCTCGGTCGGGCACACAGTTTTAATCTGCCAGGAAGTTTCATTCAATTAATTTGACGAATTCGTTCGAAAGTTGTATAAAATAATACTGTAATGTAACTAGGACAGTGTGGCATAATACGGAAGATACGATACCAGCAGCCAGTAGGACTCAAACTGAAAGAAGTAATGGGCACAAGGCATAGTAAGCTGGGCTTGCTTGTTAAGAGTGGAGAAGACTATAGTTTCAGTGTCGAAAATGTGAGGATCTGAGTCTCAATGATGCAAGTTTATAAAATTTGTGTTTTGTTTTCTGGGCAGCAAATGGTCGCATAGTGCTAGTGTTGGGACAGTTTTGACAAAATTCTCTTTTTATACTTATGTGCATGGTGTCTGTTCTGATGGACATAAATAGTATATGCCTTGGTAACTTCACTGTGGTGCCCTACAACGGGATCCTAGCCTCTTGTGGGGCTACAGGATTCCCTGCAAACAATCAAGTGAATGGACAGTGCACGCTATTAGGATATGACAAGTTGCGAATTTTGGTTGTACTGGAAGTGTGTTCGAATGGCTGAGGCGGTTAAGGTAGTCGCTCGTGTTAAGTGGGGGATCCGGGTTCGAGCCCCGATCCGAAACAAATTTCCAATTCTCACCATCAAGTTATTTGTATGCCCGATATTGACATTGAGCAACGTCAAGTAGCTTAGAATCTACGAGCATTCGACAGAATATTCCTTGGCCAGTGTCAACTGATGACTGCCCTATGTGTGGTTCCTGCTGCCATTATACAGTGGCGCAACCAAGTGTAAATGATCACTGGTGCCTAGTCCAGTACTTTTCGATGGCCAGGTCACAAGCTGAGATTAACTACTTATTGTGGGCGTAGCCGGCCGGAGTGGCCGAGCGGTTAAAGGCGCTACAGTCTGGAACCGCACGACCACTACGGTCGCAGGCTCGATTCCTGCCTCGGGCATGGATGTGTGTGATGTCCTTAGGTTAGTTAGGTTTAAGTAGTTCTAAGTTCTAGGGGACTTATGACCACAGCAGTTGAGTCCCATAGTGCTCAGAGCCATTTGAACCGTTTTTTTATAGTGGGCGTTTTCAAAAATTTTCATTTCGACCGCTTCTTTCATGATTCTGTCCTACAAACCTGTACTTTTAATAACGGATGGTCGTCGAATGCCATTAGTTGTCCGTTTGTCTGAACATGCTCTGCTATCACTAATTCCTGAGGACACCTTACGCGGAAACACCTCATGTTCTATAAGGCGTTTTTCAATGGCGTTCACAGTTTGTCCAGCATACAACTTTCCACACCCACAGAGTATTCAATACATTCATAGCGTTTTGAAACCTACATAATTTTTCTCGAGCTTTGTGAGTTGCCGAATTTTTGCTGGTAAGCTCTTTAGGATCTGTTTTAGCTTTCCCGTTACTGGGCGACAACACGGCAAAAAAGGGAACTCCCACCTCTTCTAATCCGGTGAAATGGCTTGCGAAATTTATTGATTTTGTTATTTAGCGACTCTACAGTGAATTTTTTTGCGAGTGAGATAAGGAACTTCGTTTTTACACACGAGAGGGTGAGCACCTGTGTCTCCAGGAACCTCTGTCTCCAGGAACCTCTGTCTCCAGGAACCTCTGTCTCCAGGAACCTCTGCCTCCAGGAACCTCTGTCTCCAGGAACCTCTGTTTCCAGGAACCTCTGTCTCCAGGAACCTCTGTCTCCAGGAACCTCTGTCTCCAAGAACCTCTGTCTCCCGGATGCGAATTTCGGTAACGTCTGCGTGAATGATTTTCGGTTGGGTAGTTGTGTCACAATGTAAGCGCTGAAACTTTGTTTTTTTTCTTTTTTTTTCGCGGGTCCGCTCACATTGCGGCTTCGAATTTTTCTGCGAGTGATACCATAGAAGAACTTTCAAGTTTTCAAAGGAAAGTGTTTTGATACACATTGTTCAATCATTCGTGAGTAACGAGAGACACTTTGAGTCTGCTTTTTGTCTATTTGGGTAGTGTTTATTGAGATAACCGTTGCCACAATAAAACAGTTACGTTTTACTGAATAAATTATTCAGTTCAAAAAATAGTTCTTGTGGATCCTAGTTCATTTGAGGCATTCAGCTGTAGCTACCATTTAAGTATACTGCAGTTAACATTTTAGAAGTAACTTATAAACTACTTTTTAAAATAGGAACTGCTTTGCAGCGCCGTACGATGCGGGTGTGTATTTTAACTGATTGAACAAAATGAACTCAGGTAAATAACATTGTGCATTTATTCTCCCATACCGAGACACGTTTATCAGAACAAACTGGTGGCGAGCAACACGAAATGAATTTGAAGCAAAGTACACTGATTTCGATAGACGTATCAACGAATTCCAAAACTGATTGCAGAGTTTTGACAATACCAGCAATCAAAGACAAGTGGTAACATATTAATGGCAGCAACCGTGGTTAGCTTTGCTCGGTAGACCGAAACGGAAAAAAAACAAGAAAGTTATATGACATCGCAACTAAAGAAAGCAGGTAAATTTGTTCGCCCGAAAAACGGTATCTTTTCGTGTCGTACGATTTTGTTTTGTGTAAAAAAGAGTAATAAATTACAGAGTACTTTATTCAGACGACATATTGTTTTGTATTAATCAATCTTCCACGTTAAATGTGTGAAATCTTATGGAACTTAACTGCTAAGGTCATCAGTCCCTAAGCTTTCACACTACTTAACCTAAATTATCATAAGGACAAACAAACACACACACCCACGCCCGTGGGAGGACTCGAACCTCCGCCGGGACCAGCCGCACGGTCCATGACTGCAGCGCCTGAGACCGCTCGGCTAACCGCTCGCGCCATCCGCGTTAAATCTTTTGGTCTTAAATGTGTTTAACTTAGCTGTTCAGTAGCTTGAAAATATTTTATTTAAAATACCATCGCCGAAGTTTCTTCAAACGATTTGAAGCTTGCTGGAAGTTAAAATCAAATCGTGGCAACTGATCGATTGGAATTACAATCCCATACCACGTATACGGGTAGAGCAGCACTTCCTATGAAGCAGTGTTACGTACATGCAATTATATAGAGTTGAAGAGGAGTTAATGATTCCTCCAGCATGCTGAGGGCCTTTGTATGAAAATAATTCTCCACTTATCTCAGTCGTACGTAGATGTTTTACTCGTCCTCGGAAACAAGATGAAACTCCCGCGGAATTGCTGCAGCGTTGCTCCAACATTATCTCCCTGCTCTTGAGAATTAGCCATGCATGTGTAGTCGGCAGAGGAAAGTACTACTACCTCCTGAACTCCACAGCATTCGTTATGCATACAAATATTTTAGCAGAACTGTCTAGTCGGCAGAGGAAAGTAATACTATCTCCTGAACTCCACTGCATTCGTTATGCATGCAAATATTTTAGCAGAATTAAGGGAGCGTCGAATCAAACGGCATCTACATGTACAAGTATACTGTTTACAAAACACTGCACAGAGAGGGCAGAGAGGGACGGATATCACTTTATACCAATACTAGGGACTTCCTGTATTACTGCTTTTGGCATGTAACAAGGGAAATTTGACTGTCTATATACCTCGGCGCAGTCCTAATATCTCTGATATTATTCCTGTGATTTCGTCACGATACCTACAGCAAAGGTGCTGGTGTAAGTTTACTAAGCAGCGTTTAATGGAAAAAACTTCACCCTTCTCCTTGAAGATTCTCCTTTAAGGTCCCTGAAGTCCTCTGGTACATCTACATCCACATCTATACTCTGCAAACCACCGTGAGGTGCATGGCAGAGGGTACGTCCCATTGTACCAGTTATTAGGGTTTCTTCCTGCTCCATCCACGTACGGAGCGTGGATTCTAATCTTATCCTCACGATCCCTGTGTGAGCGATATGTTGGGGTTGCAATGTATCTCTAGAGTAATCACTTAAAGCCGATTCTTGAAACTATGTTAATAGACTTTCTCGGGATAGTTTATGTCCATCTTCAAGAGTCTGCTATTTCGTTTCCATCAGTCTCTCTGTGACACTCTCCCATGGGTTGAACAACTGTGACCATTCGTGCTCCCCTTCTTTGTATACGTTCCTATTTGGCACGGGTCCCACACAGTTGAGCAATATTCAAAGATGGCTCGCACCAGTGGTTTGTAAGCAATCTCATTTGTAGACTAATTGCACTCCTCCAGTTGTTGTTGTGGTCTCCAGCCCTGAGACTGGTTTGATGCAGCTCTCCATGCTACTCTATCCTGTGCAAGCTTCTTCATCTCCCAGTATCTACTGCAGCCTACATCCTTCTGAATCTGCTTAGTGAATTCATCTCTTGGTCTCCCTCTACGATTTTTACCCTCCACGCTGCCCTCCGATACTAAATTGGTGATCCCTCGAAGTCTCAGAACATGTCCTACCAACCGATCCCTTCTTCTAGTCAAGCTGTGGCACAAGCTCCTCTTCTCCCCAATTCTATTCAATACCTCCTCATTAGTTATGTGATCTACCCATCTAATCTTCAGCATTCTTCTGTAGCACCACATTCCGAAAGCTTCTATTCTCTTCTTGTCTAAACTATTTATCGTCCACGTTTCACTTCCATACATGGCTATACTCGATAAAAATACTTTCAGAAACGACTTCCTGACATTTAAATCTATACTCGATGTTAACAAATTTTTCTTCTTCAGAAACGCTTTCCTTGCCATTGCCATTCTACATTTTATATCCTCTCTGCTTCGACCATCATTAGTTATTTTGCTCCCCAAGTGGCAAACTCCTTTACTTCTCCAGTATTCTAGCAATAAACAGAAGTCTACCACCTGCTTTACCCATAACTGAACCTATGTGATCATTCCATTTCATATCACTACCAAGTGTCATACGCAGGTATTTGTATGAGTTGGCTGGTGCCAACAGCGAGTCTTTGATATTGTAGTCACAGGACACCACGTTTTTTCAATTTGTGAAGTGCAAAATTTTACATTCCTGAACATTTAGAGCAAGTCGCCAATCTCTGCGCCACTTTGAAATCTTAGCATGATCTAGGTGAATATTTGTGCAGTTCCCTGTGGTTCAAATGGCTCTGAGCACTATGGGACTTAACTGCTGTGGTCATCAGTCCCCTAGAACTCAGAACTACTTAAACCTAACTAACCTAAGGACGCCACAAACATCCATGCCCGAGGCAGGATTCGAACCTGCGACCGTAGCGGTTGCGCGGTTCCAGTCTGTAGCGCCTAGAACCGCTGCGGCCGGCTGCAGTTCTCTCGTTATAGATAACTGCAACATTTACAAAAAGCCTGATTTTATTGTTAATATTGTCTGCAAGGTCATCAATATACAACATGAACAGCAAGAGTCCCAACACACCTCCCTGGGGCACACCCGAAGTTACTTCGACATTCGACGGTGCAGTAAGAGATCGAGTGCAAGATATTTAGAACGTGGACGTATGCGAGCAATGAGGATGACGTTACTCATCGCCTGTATTGCATGCTCAAGGGATAGTTGGCAGTCAGAATAGGGAAAAACGTTTTTGCTCAGAAACCACATTAAACGAGGACAATTACTGTGAACCAGCGATCCGTTCCACGGTGCATGGCACGGGCTGCCTCAGTGCGGCGTCGTTGGGGATGGCCGCGTTCCGGAGTCAGTGGCACCAGCGGGGGAGGTAAGCCTGCCGGCTGAGTGCCAACTCCTAGCAGTACACGTTTATATGCGCTTGGGCCTTGAGAGTTTGCGAAAGGTGGGAGTGCGAAGCAAAGCCCGTTGTGATGAAATGGCTCCAACCCATCCACAGTCCAACCCCCCACCCCCACCACAGCTTAAAATTGAAAAAAAAAGATAAACCAACAGCCATTCGCTCTTATGAAAAGCTAGGCAGGAGTGGGAGTTTTGTTGGAAATTTACACCCAATGTCCATGGTTGCTAATACGGATTGGCAGAAGGGTGTATGAGTCAAAGTGATTGGACAGTTAAGTGCGGTCCTTCTGCTGTTCTATTGCAATAGCGGTGCTGTCAGTTTCGTGTAAAGAGCAGTCGCGTCTGAGCCTTCTCTGTCAGCGAAGAGAACGTATCTCTGTGTGCGCCATCTTGTGCACAATAGTTAGGTACCTAGACTCGGACTGATAGTCGAGTAGATGTACCACCGCGTCTCTGTGAGGTGTATATTCGTCATTCTGTAAGCAGTGTTGGGGAAATTAAAAAACTCTAAGAGAAGTTGGAAATTACGCTACTGGCCATTAAAATTGCTACACCAAGAAGAAATGCAGATGATAAACGGGTGTTCATTGGACAAAACTGAATGTGATTACATTTTCACGCTATTTGGGTTCATAGATCCTGAGAAATCAGTACCCAGAACAACCACATCTGGCCGTAATAACGGCCTTGATACGCCTGGGCATTGAGTCAAACAGAGCTTCGAATGCGTGTACAGGTACAGCTGCCCATGCAGCTTCAACACAATACCACAGTTCATCAAGAATAGTGACTGGCGTACTGTGACGAGCCAGTTGCTCGGCCACCATTGACCGGACGTTTTCAATTGGTGAGAGATCTGGAGAATGTGCTGGCCAGGGCAGTAGTCGAACATTTTCTGTATCCAGAAAGGCCGTACAGGACCTGCAACATGCGGTCGTGCATTATCCTGCTGAAATGTAGGGTTTCGCAAGGATCGAATGAAGGGTAGAGCCACGGGTCGTAACACATCTGAAATGTAACGTCCACTATTCAAAGTACCATCAGTGCGAACAAGAGGTGATCGAGACGTGTAACCAATTGCACCCCAAACGATTACGCCGAGTGATACGCCAGTATGGCGATGACGAATACAAGCTTCCAATGTTCGTTCACCGCGATGTCGCCAAACACGGATGCGACCATCATGATGCTGTAAAAAGCACCAGGATTCATCCGAAAAAAATTACGTTTTGCCATTCGTATACCCAGGTTCGTCGTTGAGTACACCATCGCAGGTGCTCCTGTCTGTGATGCAGTGTCAAGGGTAACCGCAGCCACGATCTCCGAGCTGATATTCCATGCTGCTGCGAACGTCGTCGAACTGTTCGCGCAGATGGTTATTGTCTTGCAAACGTCCCCATCTGTTGACTCAGGGATCGAGACGTGGCTTCACGATCCGTTACAGCCATGCTGATAAGACATCTGTCATCTCCACTGCTACTGGCGCAAACTTGCGTGAATGCACTGAAAAGCTAATCATTTGCATATCACAGCATCTTCTTCCTGTCGGTTAAATTTCGCGTCTGTAGCACGTCATCTTCGTGGTGTAGCAATTTTAATGGCCAGTAGTGTATAAGTGCTCTTTATTCTCACGTGCTTGTAGTGAGACTCTGTCTTTAATGCCAGAGCAGTTCACGAAGAGGAGTATTACGGACATTAGAAGTCAAAGTGAGTATAAACGTTTCAGAGGTGCAGCGGGCGTCAACTGATGGTGCGGCAGCCGCAGTCAGTGAGCAGCAGTTGCTTTCACTGTCGTTATGGACATGTTGATACCACAGCTAGGCAGATTATAGGGCTTGAAGTCAATAAATGCGTTGGGTTCCATGCCACTGTGCTATATTCAAAAGATGTCAGGTTCATTTGGGAGTCTTGCTATAACTTGACGACTTGCTTCTTGTCAGTATTAGTCAGATGGCGTCGTGCAGTTTATTTAAGGGGGCGACAGGTTCAATATGAATTAATACCAGGCCAAACTCGTTGTGACAGTTAAGGATAGGGAATATTCTTGTCAATCGAAACTCGTAATTGAATAAAAAAGAAAGATTTTAAATAAATTTTGTACATATTTATATACAAACTCTTTCTTTATAATTTCCCACACCCTTCCGATATGTGTGTGCTCGTGTCTGTCTGCCTTCTGCGTTAATGTAGAAGTTCCTGATGTCACAACATTCCGTAATAGGTTTCATTAAAGCATGACGTATTGTTGCCCTCTTTATTACATTACTCGGTACTTTCACCACTGTTGCTATTAGTCAGTCAGGTTTGAAATAAATTCGAATGTTTATTACTTAGTCCTACGAAGAACCCCCTTGTAGCATTATAGATGATCTTTTGGATCTTGATGACCACGGTTTCCGTATTAGTTCAAATTGAAATGGCTCTGAGCACTATGGGACTTAAAATCTGAGGTCATCAGTCCCCTAGACTTAGAACTACTTCAAACCTAACTAACCTAAGGAAAGCACACACACCCATGCCCGAGGCAGGGTGATTTCCCTAAATCACTCCAGACAAATGCCGGGATGGTTCCTCTGAAAGGGCACGGCGGACTTCCTTCCCTATCCTTCCCTTATACGATGAGACCGATGACCACGCTGTCTGGTCTCCTTCCCCAAGCAACCAACCCACCAACCCGAGGCAGGATTCGTATTTGCGACCGTAGCAGCAGCGCGGTTCCGGACTGAAGCGACTAGAACCACTCGGCCACAGCGGCATATTTTTACCATACGCTACTCGAGGCAACTGTCATAGTCCACTAATATGGTACGGTATGGGTATTACCGTCGTAGTCTCTTTAAATCACTCAGCGACTGATGTCTCAATGTGGCGCCATGTAGTAACATCTAAGTTCAAGAGCCCGAGTTACTTCCGTCAAAATGAGCAAGAAATTTCATTACACGGAGAGGATATAAATTCTTATGTGTCAGCTGTACTAGCCTACTCTAATCTAGGGAACAGCAACACGAATCCCCATTTGGGGATCGGGCTGTACTGCTGCAATATTGGTATGATTCTTAAAATTTGAGTGTAAATGAAAAGTAGGTAATAAAGGAAAATTTTTTCAAAAAATATGTGGCAGTAAACTACACTCATGCTCATAAATTAAGGATAATGCTGATACATGGTGAAACAACGCTCTGGTGGGCGGTTTGTTGGTTTAAATCACCTCGGGGTATGACCCTTGCGGTGGTCGTACGGTGGCACTGGTAGCAGTCCACGTACGCAGTGGTGTGTTGGTGTATATCAGAGTACGGTGCAGCGAGTAAGTGTGCAGACGTTTTCAGACGTGCTAATGGTGACTGCGTGTTGAAAATGGCTCAGAGAACACATATTGATGACGTTATGAGGGGTAGAATACTAGGGCGACTGGAGGCTGGTCAAACACAGCAGGTCGTAGCACGGGCCCTCCGTGTGCCACAAAGTGTGATCTCAAGATTATGGCAATGATTCCAGCAGACAGGAAACGTGTCCAGGCGCTACGGTACAGGACATCCACAGTGCACAACAAGAAGACCGATATCTCACCACCACTGCCAGCAGACGGCCATGGAGTACTGCAGGTAGCCTTGCTCGGGACCTTACCGCAGCCACTGGATCAGTTGTCTCCAGACGCACAGTCTACAGACAAATGAATAGACATAGTTTATTTCGCCTGGATACCTGCAATGTGCATTCAACTGGCCCCTCGACACAGGATAGCCCGTAAAGCCTGGTCTGAAGAACACAGTACATGGTCATTGGAACAGTGGTCCCAGGTTATGTTCACGGACAGGTCCAGGTATAGTCTGAACAGTGATTCTCGTCGAGTCTTCATCTGGCGTGAACCAGGAACAAGATATCAACCCCTTAATGTCCTTGGAAGGGACCTGTATGAAGGTCGTGGTTTGATGGTGTGGGGTGGCATTACGATTGGCGCACGTACACCCCTGCATGTCTTTGACAGAGGAACTGGAACGGGTCAGGTGTAGCGGGACGTCATTTTGCACCAGTATGTCTGCGTTTTAAGGGGTGCAGTGGGTCCCACCTTCCTTCTGATGGATGATAACACACGGCTCCACCGAGATGCCATCGTGCAGGAGTATCTTGAAACAGAAGATATCAGGCGAATGGAGTAGCCTGCCTGTTCTCCAGACCGAAACCGCATCAAGTCTAGAATGCTCTCCGTCGACGTATCGCTGCACGCCTTCAAACACCTACGTCACTTCAGCAGCTCCGACAGGCACTGGTACAAGAATGGGAGCCTATACCCTGCTCGACCACCTGATCCAGAGTATGCTAACCGGTTGTGCGGCTGTGTACGTGTGCATGGTGATCATATCCCATTTTGATGACGGGGTACATGGGCAGGAAACAGTGGCGTTTTGTAGCACATGTGTTTCGGGACGGTTTTCTCAACTTGTCACCAATACCGTGGACTTACAGATCTGTGTCGTGTGTGTTCCCTATGTGCCTATGCTATTAGCTCCAAGTTTGTGCAGTGCCACTTTGTGTGGCACCACATTCTGCAATCATCCTTAATTTATGAGCATGAGTGTAGCTGATGCATCCACGCGTGAATTAAAAGGCACATCTTACGAAAATACACTATTATTGCTTGTATGCTAGACTATAAAGCTATTTGAGTTTTCCTCATATGAACATTTAAGCAATGATTAGCTGTACCTGTTAATTTTAACTCGTCTCATGTTCACTAAGGCCAACGGCCTTGCCGCAGTGGTAACGCCAGTTTCCGTTAGAGCTTGGGTAGCACTTGGATGGGTCACCGTCCAAGTCTGCCGAGTACTGTTGGCAAGCTGGGTTCACTCAGCCTTGTGTGGCCATTGAGGAGCTACTTGATTGAGAAGTGGCAACAGCGGTCACGAAAACTGACAACGGCCGCGACAGTTGTGTGCTGGCCACGTGCCCTCCGTGTCATCATCCCGTGACGTCTCCGGGTTGACGATGACACAGCGGCCTGTCGGTACCTTTGGTCCTTCAAGGCCTGTTCCGACGGTGGTTGAATTTTTCTGCTCACCAAGCCCAATATCAATTGGTAATCGTAACAGTGCAGTTGCATAGTTTTTTCTTATTTCCTGCTGCAATATCAAATGTACGTAAAGGTGTAGTACAGTGAAGGTCAAACTGTTGCTGAACGATGGAAGAAGGGCAAAAATTCGTCTATTAACAATTTTGGGCAAAATTTGTTGCATGTACACAGCTAAGAACGTCCGACTCACCAAGTAGCTTCACGTTCCGGGGAATGTAGACTAGTGTGAATGAACAGAGGCACGGCGTCCACGACTAGCAGTTGTTTGCAAAAAGCAAGACAAACCTGAACAGCCAGTCGTCATCTGCTACTCGTTTTGGGCTGACATATTATACGCCAGCGCCTTTGTAGTTAACATTGATATTTTTCAAAGACCGTAAAGAATTTTATGTAGAGCAGTTTCTGTAACTAAATTTGAAAAACATAATGTGATTTTAATTCGGTGATCAATAGTTTATTTTACATGGTGTACCGATCTGAAAGTATTCTCCTTTCAAGAATGAGATTTTCACTCTGCAGCGGAGTGTGCGCTGATGTGAAACTTCCTGGCAGATTAAAACTGTGTGCCGGACCGAGACTCGAACTCGGGACCTTTGCCTTTCGCGGACAAGTGCTCTACCTACTGAGCTACCCAAGCATGACTCACCCCGTCCTCACAGCTTTACTTCTGCCAGTACCTCGCCTCCTACCTTCCAAACTTTACAGAAGCTCTCCTGCGAACCTTGCGGGACTGGCACTTCTGAAAGAAAGGATATTGCGGAGACATGGCTTAGCCACAGCCTAGGCGATGCTTCGAGAATGAGATTTTCACTCTGCAGTGGAGTGTGCACTGATGTGAAACCTCCTAGCAGATTAAAACTGTATGCTGGACCGAGTCTCGGTCCGGCATACAGTTTTAATCCGCCAGGAAGTTTCAATACCTTCTCTGCCTTCGCTGAGAATGTAATACTCTTGCAGTTTTCATTGGGGCGTACGCTCTTCACCTAGCCTTCTGCAGAATCATCATAAACGCTTTGTCAAGTAAATTCTCCACATTTTTAATTCTGAATATTCGGTTTCTAGATGCCAACAGTGTCCATACAATTTCCGTTTTTTATTCCTTATGACAGGGCTTGGTTATGACGTGGCCCGCAAGGACATCATGACTTCTTGTCCTGTGCTATCCTCTTCATTTCAGAATATCATTTGCACCAATTATTTGTTGTATATGTTCAACCAATCTTCCACCATACAATTTTTAACCCTGCAGTTGCCTCACCTACCATGGAGGATATTCTATGATTATTTATGTTGTGCTCCAAACGTACATTATCAGAAATTTCTTCCTAACTACAAAGTTTTTGATACTACCAGAATTCTTTTGTCCGTTGATTTCCTCATTGCATGTATCGGTACGAGTCTGCTTTTGATGTCCTCCTTCCGTGGTCCAGCAAATGTTTTGCTTGCAGTGTAAGAGAATTCGTTACCTTGGTGGTCAACAACTTTAAAGTTACATTTCTCGCTATTCGTATTTCTACACGTCATTACTCCAATATTTGTTTGGCTTATACTGAATTTGTACCTTGTGCCTATTAGTGTGTATATCTATTTCTACAGAATTTGTAATTCTTTTTCCTTTTCACTGAGGATACCTATGTCATCACCGACACCCTTTCGCTCTAATTTTAACCTCGCAGCTGAACATTCCTTTTATTACTGTCATTGTCTCTCTGGTACATAGACTGATCAGTAGGGGAAAAAGACTGCATCCCTACATCACAAATTTTTAATTCGTGTGCCTCATTCTACCTCTTTCAGCCTTCTTGTTCCCTTTCGGTCCTGCTACATAATTTCTATGGCTAATCTTTCCTACAGATTGGATAACTGCAGTTGTGTACCCCATATTTAAGAAGAATGATCCACTTGTTCGTGATAACTACAGAGGAATTGCCTTACTGGATGTCACCTACAAAATATTATCGTGCTGCCTATTAAACAGGCTGATACCAATAACAGAAGAACTGACTGGGGACTACCAATGCGGTTTCCTCAGAAACAGATGCACATTAGATCACTTATTCAGCCTAAGACAAGTAACTGAGAAGGCGTGGGTATTCAGTATAGAGGTCCACATATTATTCGTAGATTTGAAAAAGGCCTATGATAGCATACACCGACAGACACTCCTAAATATAAAGCAGAAATTTAAAATACCATCAGAATTAATCATAATAGTTAAAATGTGTATAGATGAAACTTTATGCCGCATAATGACACCAGTAGGAGAAACTGAAGATTTTAAGGTGTACACTGGACCGAGACCATGGGATGCCATTTCACCTATTTTATTTAACCTTGTCCTAGAGAAGATCGAGAGAGAATTTTCTAAAACAAGTCCACAAGGGATCCAGCTACAGGATGTCAACATTACAAGACTTGCCAATGCACATGATGTAGCACTAATAACAAGTTCCAAAAGAGAATTGATCAGAATGATGCAAAATTACTACAAAATTGCTAAGAAAACAGGATTACATGTTAATGAAGGAAAGACAGAATACCTGCCCATAAGAAAGAAAACCAGAAAAGATGTACCTCAGACTGTAGATGGATTCAATTTCAAGACTGTTGATCACTTCAAATACCTAGGAAGTATTTTCATTAATAAGAACAGAACAGATATAGAAATAGATGCCCGTTTATCAACATCAAACAAGACACTTCTTAGTTTCATCAAAATTCTAAGAAAAAGGTCACTTAGCAGTAACTCCAAAATCCGCTTGTTTCAATCGACCATTATACCTGTGATGTCATATGGATGTGAAACATTAATATTTAGAAAGAAAGATGAAAAAAAACTGTTAATATTCGAAAGAAAAGTAGTAAGGAAAATTTTTGGACCTGTATACAACGAAAATAACATGGAATGGAGAATAAGATGAAATGAAAAATTAAGAGGGCCGTACAAACACCGTAACATCGTCGAAGTCCTCAAGAGGAGAAGGTTGAATTGGGCAGGCCATATAGCAAGAATGACAGACAATAGACTACCTAGAATGGCATTCAGCAGAACAATAGATGGAACGAGAGGAAGAGAGAGACCCAGAATCAGATGGCGGGATAACATTCCGGAGGACACAACTAGGATGAACAGCAACAGCAAGTGGACAAACAGCGCATTGGACAGGCAGAAGTGGAAGAGGCGCATAGAGCAGGCGTATGCTCGATAAGGCCCTTGCCATATGTAAAGTAAAGTAAGTAATCTGTCCTTGAAGTTTACTCTTATTTTTCTCAGAATCTGAAACATACTGCAAGATTTTACTTTGTCGAATGTTGTTCTACGAACGTGTCTCGATTTTTCTTAAGCCTTGGTTCCATTATCAATCGCAACGTCAGAACTGCCTCTCTGGTAACTGCATTTCAAACATATCGCCATACAACAGATATTCAGTTTTCTTTTCCATTTCTCGGAATATTAACCTTGTCAGAAATTTCGATGCTTGAGCTGAGATTGTGCAACTCTTATCGTACTGATCTGCGCTTTCTGCATTTAGCATTGATTGGTGAAATATTTGTTAAAGTCTGATGGCATGTCTCAAGTCTCATCGATTCTATACACAAACTTGAATGGTTCGTTGCGACTTCGCCGAATATTTTAGAAATTCGGAATGAGTTTTGTCTATGCCCTCCATCTAATCTGATAACAAGTCTTCAAAAAATCTCATAAACTCTCACTCCAATAGTATATCACATGTCATTCATGTTGATTCATTTTCTGTCACGTCATCCTCCACACTGCAAAGGCCTTCCATGTGGTCTTTACACCTATCCGCTCTCTCTCTCTGCGTTTGACAGTGGATTTCCCTTTGCACTTTTGATACTGGCACCTTTGGTTCTAACTTCAATGAAGGTAGTATTCAATTTTCTATATTTTGAATCGATCTTCCCTTCGCCTATTTCTTCTTCGATTTCTTCACGTTTTTCCTACAGCGAGTTCTTCTTGGCTTCCCTGCACTTCCTGCTTTTTTCAATCGTGACTTATTGTGGTGTATTCCTGTCTTTCCGTGATAACTGTGGTATTCATTATCACAGTACCTAATGTCTCTGATAACCTCAATTGCTCGCATTACTGAGTGCTCCAGTATCCCAGTTTTCCCGCAATGATTTTTCTGGACTTTTCTCTTAAATTTCAGTGTACTCTTCATCATTATTAAACTATATTTTGCTCCTTTTTGTTGCGGCAAGCAATCCAGTATCTCTTTCGGATACGCTATTTGAAGATGATGTAATGCAGTTGAAATCCTTCCTCGTCTCCATGCGTTTTTCAGGTGTACCTCCTCCTCTTGTGTTTTTGGAACAGTGAACTATCTATTAATAGCAGAAATTTATTGCAAAACCTTTATCAGAAGGTATAAATGAAATCCAATAATATGAAAATCACGATACTTTCGTGAGTCTGTGACGTAGTCAGGCAAAACCTACTGTGAAATCTAGGAGTAGTAGTTCATTTTCGTTGGACATAGAGGTACTGCAGACAGCACTAGAATGTTACAGTTGGCTTCACCACTGTGATAGTCTTGGGAGGTAGCACCAGTGCTCTGACACTCATGTACCATATGTGTTCCCCTGCGCGTCAATAATCAATTTCTCACTTGGGTGAGCTGCCGGAAGTACGTTGCGAAACAGTTATTGATTTATGAAGCAGTTCGGATGGCGAAAATTCATTCAACCTATGACGATGTCAATAAAGGTCTGTTCGTAAACTGAGTTTATAACAAGATGGAGCAGTTACCATCCGAAAATTTCCACAAATTATGCGTTGCACAGAAATGAAATCATATGGATGAACGCACATATCAGCATGCAAGGTAAATAAAATGCGGACTAACTAGCAAAACGTGTACATTATGAAGATGTGAGACATGATAAATTCTGGACACTCATCTTTATCACACTTAAAATAATACATAAAATAAAAATTGCTAATACATAATCTGCATGAAGGACAGCACTATGGACGTGCAAAAGCAAACACTGAAGCTCAAAAACTTAATTTTGCAAAGACTTTTTGTAATTATTTTGAAAGTGATATAAAAATTTGTTGAGAACAGGAGCGATTGACAAGCTCAATTAGTCTTGTGGCGTAGGAAATTATGTAACTAAAGTCTTGTTTGTGTGTAAAAATTGGAGATGGAAACCTATGGATCCATAAAAACGTCCATGTCCTTTAATCGTGAAGTATTAATTTTCTGATGACACTGTTGATTACCAGACATACAAAAGTTCACGGAGCGATGTATAGCCACAAAAGTAATTTTACAATTAACATAATAATTTTTAATAATGAATATATGCAATAAGATTAAAAGCTACAACAGTCTAAGGGACGAAAGAATGAATAGATTTTAAGACGGCTGCTGTTTAAGAAACTGGACTGCGCTAGCAAATAGTATCTTTAGACCTTGATTTACTGAAAATATGTCTAATTATTAGTAACCTCAAGAACCAAGAATCAAATCTGTAACGCAATCTGAATTAGTGAATAAAAACGCAGAAGTAACAGTAGCATAAGCAGCCGTTATTAGTGAAACTAGTAATTGTGAGGCACTGCTTCTATAACTGAACATAAAGTACTCTGAAAGTCACTCGTAAAACCATAACAAACTGCAAATTGTGGAAGTGACCAACTTATAACTGAGCATTGTACAATGAAATCATGGCTCCTATTTGCCATCACAGTGTCTAAAAATGAAAATGATAACTACTGTTAATAGTTCTCCAGATCATCTGAATGATGATCAGATTCAAATTACTGAATTTACAAGAATTATTACGCAATGCTGAAGGCATCAGATCACGTTCTGTGCAAGTTATTTCGTGGAGAAATAGAGACACACAATGCAAAAAGGAAAAAGAAACTTTTGCCACAGCAGCTCTGAGTAGAGGAACCTGCGTCAGAACATAATTTCACAAACTAAAATTCATACGCGCAAAGAACGAGATATTTATCACTATCAGTATGGGAGAAGTGTATGCGAACAATGTTATGCATTATTTGCTTCCATTAAATAGACAAGTGGGGAATTTTTTCAACAGGTGCACACAAGATGGCATCAGACAAGGAATGTACCACAAACTTGGGTAAATATTCAATAGATAACCTACGAAAGCAGAAACGACTAACAGCAAATTTAGATAAATTATGTATATTGCTTTCAAATCAAACGAACAGTGGACAAAAGCCACATGTTATCCACAATACACGCTGAGGATAAGCCGAAATTCTACCAGTCACAAATATTCGAGTTTTATAAGCGAGCAGCGATAGGCCCCTACTCCGCAAGGGTAGCACTAATTATACTCCCGGCAGCTGTGGCCGAGTGGTTCTAGGCGCTTCAGTCTGGAACCGCGCTGCTGCAACCTTCGCAGGCTCGAATCCTGCCTCGGGCATCGATGTGTGTGATTTCCTTAGGTTAGTTACGTTTAAGTAGTTCTAAGTTCTAGGGGACTGATGATCTCAGCAGTTAAGTCCCATAGTGCTCACAGCAATTTTGAACTAATTATACAAGACCTGACGAATTGTCTGGCGTAGAAGTATTTTTGTTTACATTTCAGACCACCGCGTAGATTGGATAGCAACGTCAGGTAACTGTATATTATTACTTGCATGTAAATTAACAGATTTGTGTACTCGCCACTCGCAGGTGTACTGCAGCGCCAAAATACAGTTCTACACGGCACAAGCATCGTATACAGGTCTGCACCAATGTCCCAAGATTAGGACTGTTTACATTGTTGAGTGTCAAAGCTGATACTTTTGTAACGCTCTTACTTATATTGAATCTTCTAAGAGCTGTAGGTTCGTATTTATTAAACAGTTATTGTTATCTTGTACAGGTGCAATGATGAGCCAAAACATTATGAGCACTGCCCACCGCGATGTTGGATGTCGACTGATGGCGTTGCAGGCAGGTTACGCAGTAGCAAAAGTATGTATTCAGAGCAGATACGAAAGGGGGATCATCCTGCAAATGGGGAAATCCAATGAGATAAACTGTCGCGGGCATCTACGGAAAGAGGTACAAGGACAGTGAAACTACGAGGGCTATTGGGGAAGTAAGGTCCGATGGGGTGCGAAATAGAAACCACAGTGAAAATCCGATGATGCTTTGCACAGATGCATTGGGCAGTGACTCTAGTAAGCCCGTGGATCGTGTCACGTCGCTGTTTTCAGTTCTGTGCACACAGTGAGCTTAGAACAATAGTGTCTCCCGCCAAGTATGAGGGCCTGATAACAGATTTCCTGATGTCATGTAGCCCACATAACACAGCTGTCATGCGTTTCTTTCTGCATGACAATTCGCGGCCGCACACTGCGGGGGCAATGAAGGTGCTCCTGCAGCGTTTACGATGCAAAGTGTTTGATCATCCACAATAGAGCCTGTAATGGACTCTTTCTGAATTTCATATCTACTCACATTAACCGCTGGATATGAAGACAACGTTGTGGCACAGACAACGAGCTATAGACCAGCGCAGAGAATTGGCACGAAGCACAGGCGACTGCCTTCTATGACGAAGGTATTGGAAAATTGGCACAACGCTACGACAAATGTCTAAATCGGAGCGGCAACTATGCAGAGAAGTAACTGCAAGGTGTAGCTAATATTTTTGATTTCCACAGTGGCTTCCATTCTCCGACCGATCGGATCTTACTTTCCGAATAGGCCTCATATTACTAGGGGCTAAATTGTTGGACGTCCACTATTCGTCACAGAACGTGAGGTTCGGATAGTTGTTGAACTGTGACATCTCTGCCGAAAGGTCACAATATTCGTGCATGTACAAAGGTTTAGGAGAGCACTGTTCATCGTAAATTGTTGAACACGGGGTTCCGCAGTAGACTAACCCTACAGGTTCACATGTTGACTCAATTACATGGTTAATATGGAATGCAGTTGGCTCAGGACCATTCGGATTCGACTGTCGATCAATGCAAACGCATTGGCTCTTTGGGTGAATCGCATTTTTTCTAAGCTAGGTCGATGGTCGTCTCCACAAACACCATCATCGAAGTGAACGGCGGCTTGAAATGTGCAGAGCGTCAGGGACGCAGGCTGGTGGAATCAGAATAATGCTGTGGGAGACGTTCTCTTGCGCTTCCATGGGACCTTACAGCAGCGAACCACCTGCATCCCTTCATGCTTTATGTCTTCCCCGACGGTGCTGTCATCTTTCAGCAATATAATTGTCCATGTCTTGGAGCCAGAACCGTGGTATAGTTGTAAATCATATGGAACCCAGTTGGCTTGCTACTCGGTGCACGCAAATCAGCGGCCCGTTATATACTTGAATAACATGATCTGTGGGTAGACATCTGATGCGTTATACAGGGTGATTCAAAAAGAATACCACAACTTTAGGAATTTAAAACTCTGCAACGACAAAAGGCAGAGCTAAGCACTATCTGTCGGCGAATTAAGGGAGCTATAAAGTTTCATTTAGTTGTACATTTGTTCGCTTGAGGCGCTGTTGACTAGGCGTCAGCGTCAGTTGATGCTAAGATGGCGACCGCTCAACAGAAAGCTTTTTGTGTTATTGAGTACGGCAGAAATGAATCGACGACAGTTGTTCAGCGTGCATTTCGAACGAAGTATGGTGTTAAACCTCCTGATAGGTGGTGTATTAAACGTTGGTATAAACAGTTTACAGAGAATGGATGTTTGTGCAAAAGGGAAAAGTTCTGGACGGCCGAGAACGAGTGATGAAAATGTAGCATGCATCCAGCAAGCATTTGTTCGCAGCCCAGGAAAATCGACTCGCAGAGCTAGCAGAGAGCTGCAAATTCCACAATCAACTGCATGGAGAGTCCTACGAAAAATGTTAGTTATGAAACCTTATCGTCTGAAATTGGTTCAAGCACTGCCTGCAGCTGATAAGATTAAAAGAATCGATTTCTGTGATTTTATCCTTGCTCAAATGGAAACAGATGAATCTTTCGTTTCAAAGATTGTCTTTAGTGATGAAGCAACTTTCCACACTAACGGGAAAGTCAACCGTCACAATGTCTGTATATGGGGCACTGAGAATCCGCGGGAAACAACTCAGTATGAACGTGACTCGCCTAAGGTGAACGTTTTCTGTGCCATTTCAGCCAATAAAGTTTTTGGTCCCTTTTTCTTCGAAGGTGCTACTGTAACTGGACTACAGTATCTGGAGATGTTAGAGAATTGGCTGTTCCCTCAGCTCGAACAAGAAGCACAACAATTCATATTTCAGCAGGATGGAGCGCCACCACATTGGCACTTATCTGTCCGTAACTACCTGAACGTCAACTACCCGAGGCGATGGATCGGCCGCCAGGCAGCCCGTGACAGAGCACTTCATCACTGGCCTCCAAGAAGCCCTGATCTTACCCCCTGCGATTTTTTCTTATGGGGGTATGTTAAGGATATGGTGTTTCGGCCACCTCTCCCAGCCAACATTGATGATTTGAAACGAGAAATAACAGCAGCTATCCAAACTGTTACGCCTGATATGCTACAGAGAGTGTGGAATGAGTTGGAGTATCGGGTTGATATTGCTCGTGTGTCTGGAGGGGGCCATATTGAACATCTCTGAACTTGTTTTTCAATGAAAAAAAACCTTTTTAAATATTCTTTGTAATGATGTATAACAGAAGGTTATATTATGTTTCTTTCATTAAATACACATTTTAAAGTTGTGGTATTCTTTTTGAATCACCCTGTACTTCCACAAAGCTACAAGCAAACTTTCGGACCCCTGATACGCATAATTAGTGATGCATTTCGTCGTAAAAACTGAAAAACAAGTCATTAAGCAAGCGCTGAAAACGTTTTGGCTCATCAGTGTATAATGAAATTACTTTATGGTTACATAGAATTATGGAGTAAAGTGATAGTTTTATGTCATTCTCTAAGTTT
This sequence comes from Schistocerca nitens, assembly GCF_023898315.1. NCBI lineage: Eukaryota > Metazoa > Arthropoda > Insecta > Orthoptera > Acrididae > Schistocerca > Schistocerca nitens. Next base: position 1,185,895,837 of record NC_064614.1, on the reverse strand, counting down.
TTGTTAGTATCAATTACCTATGTAGCATTTGCTGTCACAGTATTTGCCCTAATCGTTAGCAGAAGAGCAGAAGATGAGGTAACGCGAGGAGTAGGAATTGGGTGTAACCCTCGCTGGAACAAAGGGTGTAGGCAAGGAAATATACTCCCTATTAAGGAAAGGAGGTGATACACGCAGATCCGCAGTAAATGGTTCAAATGGCTCTAAGCACTATGAGACTTAACTTCCGAGTTCATGTCCCCTAGAACGTAGAACTACTTAAACCTAACTAACCTAAGGACATCACACACATCCATGCTCAAGGCAGGATTCGAACCTGCGAACGCAGCGGTCGTGCGGTTCCAGACTGTAGCGCCTAGAACCGCTCGGCCACCGCGGCTGGCGATCCGCAGTGATTTGGGAACTCTATCAGAGGAGATGTGCCTGTCCTGACAATCTGCTGTCGATTGTATGTGAAGGAATTCGCGCAAATGTCACAGTAATGAGGGAAGCTATTTCGCAATGTTGCGTCCGCAAAGATGCAAAGTGGCTTTTAGAGTGCGCAATGGTCGCGACCGGCACAACTGTTCTGACTCTGATAGCTATGTCCTTCCTGACCTGCTGAACTAATACAAAAGATGCAGTCAAATTAAACACTTGTCGTACTTTCAACAGTTAAGGTGATACGAACACATATCGAAAGTAAATCATATAAACTCAGAATTAAACATTTGTAGGTTGTGCGTTATTATGAGACAGCGTGTCTACAGAATCATATAGAAAACTTTTCTTTCTGTATGCCTCAACAAATGTTCAAATGTGTGTGAATTACTAAGGGACCAAACTGCGTAGGTCATCGATCCCTAGACTCACACACTACTTAAACTAAACTGCGCGACATTCCTCAACAGTCAGTTTATATTTCATTTGTTGCATTCCATTTATACAACAAGGAGTTATGATTAGATATACAGCTTTTCTCAAAGATAATACAAAAAAAGAGAATTGTCATTTGTTTTGTTACTGGTTTTACGAAAAAATTACTCGCTGAAAAACGTGTAGAGTATGTCCCACAATAGCCAAGACAGTACTGAAGAGCTCACGTTATTTCTAATCTGTTGACCACAAGTGGAAACAATGACAGGCAGAAAGACCGCTCGAAATACAGCGCACACAGGCACCGCTTCTCATGCGCGATCCACAGCAGAATAGAACCGTTCTTACTTGTACGTGGTGGAATTAACCGTTTGCCGCTAGGTGCCAGGCCGTCTACACATGTCTTGTACACGTACGGTGTGTCATGTAATACCGGCTTAAAGACATGAGCGGACTGCCCAACCACAATCCGCTATGAAGTCGGGCCATGCGTAAAAGGCGCTGCGCCTCGGCCGCTGTTCATTTGTCGATGGCACCAGTCTCGAGTATCAAAATCTGTCCAGTGTTTACTAAGAGTAGCCTTCACACACGAACAGAATGAAAAACGCGGTGGGGAAATATATTTCATCATAGTTCATCGAAGTTCCATTAAATATTTATAAATTACACACTCATAAAAAGTTTTGCGTCACCTCGGCTCCGAGAGTTCCGGAATCCGTAAAGAAAACTGGAGCAGAGATCAACATAAACATCATTTCCGCCCTTTTTATTCCTCATTGCGTGTTGTAACACCATACAGCGAGACCTTCAGAGGCGGTGGTCCAGATTGCTGTACACAACGGTACCTCTAATACCCATAGCACGTCCTCTTGTATTGGTACATGCCTGTATTCGTCGTGGCATACAATCCACAAGTTCATCTAGTCAGTGTAGGTCCAGATTGCCCCACTCCTCAACGGCGATTCGGAGTAGATCCCTCAGAGTGGTTGGTGGGTCACGTCGTCCATAAACAGACCTTTTTAATCTATCCCAGGCATGTTGGATAGGGTTCATGTCTGGAGAACATGGTGGCCACTCTAGTCGAGCGATGTCGTTATCCTGAAGGAAGTCATTCATAAGATGTGCACGATGGGGGCGCGAATTGTCGTCCATGGAGAGAAAGCCTAGCCAATACGCTGTCGATATGGTCGCACGATCTGTCGGAGGATGGCATTCATGTATCGTACCGCCGTACGGTGCATTGCATGACCACCAGTGGCGTACGTCGGCCCCACATAACACTACCCCAAAACATCAGGAACCTCCACCTTGCTGCACTCGCTGGACAGTTTGTTAAAGGCGTGGTGGCGTTGCTGTTAGGGTTTCTCCGAGCCATAATCTGTAGGTAACGGTCAGCCACTGCAGCAGTAGCCCTTGGGATGGCTAAGAGAGGCATGTCATCGACAGTTCCTGTCTCTGCCTATCTCCACCATGTCCGAATAACATCGCTTTGGTTCACTCCGGGATGCCTGGACACTTTCCCTGTTGAGAGCCCTCCCTGGCACAAAGTAACAATGCGGACGCGATCGAACTGCGGAACTGACCGTCTAGGCATAGTTGAACTACAGACAACACGAGACGTGTACCTCCTTCCTGGTGAAATGACTAGAACTGATTGGCTGTCGGACCCCTCCGTCTAATAGGCGCTGCTCATGCATGGTTGTTTACATATTTGGGAGGGTTTAGTGACATCTCTGAACAGTCAAAGGGACTGTGTCTGTGATGCAGTATCCACAGTCAACGTCTATATTCAAGAGTTCTGGGAACCGGGGTGATGCAAAACATTTTTTTCATGTGTGTAAATTAACGTGTATTAGTTAAGCCTCATGAGTTCCCATTCCAACAGTTCTCGTAATAGGTATGTGATACATGAAATGTTTTAACTCTTTATTGTGACAGCCAACGATCAATATGAGTTTAAAAGATCGTGGCGTGAAGACGCAATGGCCGAATACAGTTAGTACAGCGTCCCTCAGATTAATTGCCTATCGTCCATGTACCGTTACCGAGGGGATTCTACAAGACTAGGCTTTCTGAACTCCAGGTGAGATAAATGTTATATATTTCCAGCGTTCTCCGACCCACTTAGACAGTTTCAGAAAATTATACCTAAAGTAAGTCGCAGAATTACGAAGTTTACTTCAAATAAACGTATAGAGGAGACATCCTTAATAGGTGGTACAAGACACGAATCTTAGCTTCTTCTTACCCCCTAAAATGCTACGCACAAAGTCAGTCAGACTGGATTAAGGGAAGAATTACTCGCAAACCTCGTTTTAATATTGCGAGTGAAATAAAATCAGAGTCGCTTGTGCCAGTGGTAAGTATCGGCAGACAGTTCTTTCCGCAGCTTTGTATCTGTCTTTAGGAATCTCAAGTCAGATTAGGGCCAAAATTTTAAAAAAAGGACTATTTTGTCGGAAAAATATTGTAACAATCTCTCGAAATATTGGAGAGAAAATGTTACCCTATTACATCAAAAACTTTACCAGCTGCAGACATTTATTCATTTAATTACCAAATGTGCAGCAACCAGTCACAAAATCATGTTTTATTTATTCACTTTTGCAAATCGATTTCAACTGATTAACAGCCATCATCGGTGCTTTCAACCAATGTGTGCCCTGAGTAGTAATACTGTCTTAAGAAGAGGTCAAACATAAAGGATACCGAGCAGCATACATAGCATACGCCCGTTGGCCATTTTGATCACAATAGCCATACATCAACACGATATCGACCTTTTCCGCAATTGGTAAACGGTCCATTTTAACAAGGGTAATGTATCACGAAGCAAATACCGTCCGCACTGTTGGAATGGTACCTTATACCACGTACTTATACGTTTGTGACTATTACAGCGCCATCTAGCACAAAGTGAAAAAAGTGATCCAACTGAAACATTGATATTTCTTTACGTACTACACGAATATGTAATAAAAATGGGGGTTCCAATAAAAAAAACGCAGTTGATATCCGTTTGATCTATGGCAGGGCCATCCAGCGGGCCAACCATAGCGCCATCTGGTTTCCCCCTTCAAGCTAGACGAGTGTCGTTCTTTGTAGTGTTTTCGTTTGATGCTTATTTCATGATATATATACTGCAGGTGCATTACGCAACTCTTTCTGTATTCCCAAATATTTTCTGAATTTATTTCCTCTTTCATTTATCACTATTCGCCATTTACACTTATTATTTACATTATCCACAAACGCATTACGCGTCAGCCGTTGAACATCATGATTCGAGAAGCTGTTATCTGTAACAGTCACGCTGTAGTATAGCAATCTCAATACGTCTATAAAACTGAGCTATCTCTGTGTGCAATTAAAATATGTTCCAGATATTGATTGAATGTTACCATAGGATAAGTTTACCATCAGTGCAAAAGGAAAAACTTTGAAGTTAATTTGACGGGTATTGGAGTAAAGGAAACGGAGACATAAACTGATACTCATTTCTTCATGGTATTTGACAAGAACAACGCTGAATCATTTTGCGAGTGTACAGGCAATGTTCCTGTGTAGTTTACTTGATGTACAGTATGTAATACGAATTGGAAAAGCTAGAAGATGATTCAAATTCAATTTCTTTTGCTCACTGGACATCAGCCTACCACGATTTTGCTTATGTAGACGAACTGGAGAAGACCAAATTCACTGCTCGTGGCGAATCGGAAATATTTCCATGTAGTTTCAGTTGGAGTCAATGGATGCGTCAATAAAGCTGTTTATCTCTGTGTGCAGAAAGTGTATGTCCATAAACGAAGAAATGGAAGGTGTCCAGTAGATCCTGTGCACATACAGCTCTATAACGAATGACTTATTGTATTGTCCTGAAATTGTCGTAGCTCACTAATAGCTGAGAATGTGTGATGCTTGGTACCTTATTTCTTTCTTACATTGAGTTGTACAGTTTGAGACTTTCCTCTTTTTATTGATTAATTCATCTATATAGTTTTACTTTTGTTGTTTTCTCCGGCACTGAACCAAATTTCTGAGTCACTGAATTCATCTTTAATTTGTTTTGCATATGAAATGACGCTTCTTACGTAATGTTTCAGAGCTGCTCCGTTAATCTTCCAGAGGGACACCGTATTTGACTTAATGAGTCAGGTTTAATTGTATAAACATCAGTGGTTTAATTTCCATAAACAGAAATTCTCTTTTATTTTGTTACACTCCAGTTCAAATTAGTGCAGATAGGCAGGTATTGTAATGACATAAAATAACCGACCAGCGAAGTGGTTCCCTGAATGTATGAGAACATTAGTGGAGACAGGTAACACGGTTATTACCGGAGACAGCGATGTTAATCGAGCGGCGTGCGTCTGGACGCTAGGAAATGAAAAGAGAGAAAGCGCCTAGTACCAATCCTCGGTATATTTTAAAGTTCCTACGACGCCTAAGGCTAGGCTTTACTGCCACTCTTAGGGATTGAGCAAGCTAGAAACCTGTTTGGGGCCACGGCCGAAATCGCAGGGGCCACATATCAGACAGAACGTTCCGGCTGACCTGACGCTCCAAAGTATCCATGGCAGCTGTGGCTAACATTTACTGTATAATCTACAAATGCAGGGCATGTTTACTTTTTGTCTATCACAGAAGACATGTGCCGTAATGTTTCCCTACAGCTCACTGCAATGTTTGAAACACACAGTGATTATAAATTCAGTAATATTCAAATATAGTAGGACGGGATACAATCATCAACGTCCGAGTCATCTACTGTGGTTAGAGACATTGTATCCCTGATGTTGCAATGCTGTTCTACCGCCGAGGGCGCGAATAGTTCCCACAATAACATGCAGCAGAGGTATGGATGTCACGCTTTGGTGGGCCTCGCTGTAGAGGATTGATGTCTGCTCACACTGTAAACAGAACAGAGCCCCGTTACGAATCCTTTAGCCGACCTCTTTCTACGTCTTGCATTTCACAACGCAGCTAGTGCAAGGCCCTGGTACCTCTAAATTACGAATAGAAGTGGCAAAAGTTTCTGCTGCATCGATAAAGCGACTTTTCAATAAATCGCGTGATAATGCTTGTGATGATCTATTTCCTTTTTCCAGGTAGTAGATTTTCGATTTATCAAAAACTGTGATATGTGAAAAAAGGTTGTTAGATTCAAAATAGAATAAAACCCATAAACCCCAGATTCGTTAAAGAATCAAACTTCCACAAATAAAATACCTTTAAACGACTTATTTATTTATAAATAGATTAATGTGTTAAATATTTGACGTAAATTACGGCTGAAAGGAAATATTTAGAAATTTTCAGGATGTTTGTTGGGAATCGCTAATGAAACTTTGGTTGAACACTGTCTGGGTAATTTCGTCTCCATCTTAAGCAAAAGGAAGTTTTTCACGCACCTTATGACGTGCATATGGGAAAAATGTTGCATAGAACAATGGGGAACCATAATGTAGGTTTTTTGTTGCTACGTGGGGTCGCGTCACAGATATGAAGGTCAACTTTGTTTTTTTTAATGAGATGCTAGGTGTGATACTTATTTTCTGATAGCGGCTATCGAGACGAATCCAATGATGTGTAACAGTAAGGTATTTGAAGGTCAATGAAGGTCACAAAGGCAGCATGAACGTCCATTTACAGAAGATGTTCGAAGTGATGATCATTCGTATCAATGCAGTGCTGCAATCTTCTTATCATGGATTGAGTGGTATTCCTTATAACTTCAGCACTTACCGAAGCACAGGCTATGACAATTCTCTCTCGTATATCGTGCAAATAGAAAATATTCGCCGAATACGGCGTATCCATCTAACGTATCAGTGACATGTAAACACCATTCGACGGTTTTTCAAGACAACACTAATAGAAACGGTAAGACTAGTATCGTCGACTCAAGCGAATGTGAAAGATCTCTTCCTTCGAAGAACAAGTCGATATGCTTCTCATTTACGGAGAATGCCAACGAAATTCAGTGAGAGCTAGAGACTTATAAGCTGAAACATATCCTCAATGTACTCACACTACACGTCGTAAATTTAAATATGTGTCTGACAAATTGAGGACAGCTGGATCTTTAACTCATCGGAAACATATCCGCCAAATGAAAGTTATTAACGAGGAAACGGAAATTGGTACTCTTCCCACTGTGGTTCAAGATCCTTGTGTTAGTTCGCGTCAGATCGCAAGGGAATCAGGCATGAGCCAGAGTGGTGTTCTTCGTGTTCTGCAGCGCCCTCAACATCGTCCTTACCATATCAGTCTCCACCAAGAATTAATTGGTACGGATTGTATGCGTCGCATTGAATTCTGCCGACGGGATTAGCTTCAAAAAATGGTTCAAATGGCTCTGAGCACTATGGGACTTAACTTCTAAGGTCATCAGTCCCCTAGAACTTAGAACTACTTAAACCCAACTAACCTAAGGACATCACACACATCCATGCCCGAGGCAGGATTCGAACCTGCGACCGTAGCGGTCGCGCGGTTCCAGACTGTAGCGCCTAGAACCGCTCGGTCACTTCGGCCGGCGGGCTTAGCTACAGATTCAGAGGGATGACACATATATTACTCTGACTTTATTTACTGACGAGGCTACATTCACGAACCATGGAAATGTTAATTTGTATAATATGCATTATTGGTCAAGTTTCACACCAAAAACCGTGGGCGGTGAATGTATGGTTGGGATTCTGAAGGACAGAATTATAGGCCCCTATTTCATCGAAGGAAATTTTAATGGTAGGAAGTACACCACATTCCTGCAAGAAACATTAGGTCTGTTATTGGAAGAAATACCTTTAGGAACAAGGAACAGAATGTGGTATCAACATGATGGGTGTCCGGCACATTTTTTGCTGATGGCTAGAAATGTAGAAATGAGTTGCAGAGGCAATTCCAAAATCGTTCGATTGGACGCGGAGGAGATGTGTCGTGGCCGGCTCGTTCGCCAGACTTGATGCCTCTGTATTTTTTCTTGTGGGCATTCGTATAAGACATTGTTTATAAATACGTTCCAACAACACCTGAACATGTGCAAGAGAGAATTATCACAGCGTGGGCTTCGGTGCCGATGTTATAAAGGATACCAATCAGTCCGTGGTAAGAAGATTGCACCACTGCATTGATACCAATGGTCATCACTTCGGACAAATTCTGTTAATGGACGTTCATGCCACCTTTGTGACCTTCGTTGCCCTTCAAAGACCTTACTGCTACACATCATTGGATTCGTCTCGATAGCTGCTATCAGAAAATACACTACTGGCCATTAAAATTGCTACACCAAGAATAAATGCAGATGATAAACGGGTATTCATTGGACGAATATATTATACTAGAACTGACATGTGATTACATTTTCACGCAATTTGGATGCATAGATCCTGAGAAATCAGTCCCCAGAAGAACCACCTCTGGCCGTAATTATGGCCTTGATACGCCTGGGCATTGAGTCAAACAGAGCTTGGATGACGTGTACAGGTACAGCTGCCCATTCAGCTTCAACTCGATACCACAGTTCATCAAGAGTAGTGACTGGCGTATTGTGACGAGCCAGCTGCTCGGCCACCATTGACCAGACGTTTTCAATCGGTGAGAGATCTGGAGAATGTGCTGGTTAGGGCAGCAGTCGAACATTTTCTGTATCCAGAACCCCCCTGCCCGTACAGGACCTGCAACATGCGGTCGTGCATTATCCTGCTAAAATTTAGGGTTTCGCAGGGATCGAATGATGGGTAGAACCACGAGTCGTAACACATCTGAAATGTAACGTCCACTGTTCAAAGTGCCGTCAGTGCTAACAAAAGGTGAAAGAGACGTGTAACCAATGGCACCCCATACCATCACGGCGGGTGATACGCCAGTATGGCGATGACGAATACACGCTTCCAATGCGAGTTCACCGCGATGTCGCCAAACACGGATGCGACCATCATTATGATGTAAACAGAACCTGTATTCATCCGAAAAAATGGCGTTTTGCCATTCGTGCACCCAGGTTCGTCGTTGAGTATACCATCGCAGACGCTCCTGTCTGTGATGCAGCGTCAAGGATAACCACAGCATTGGTCTCCGAGCTGATAGTCCATGTTACTGCAAACATCGTCGAAGTGTTCGTGCAGATGGTTGTTGTCTTGCAAACGCCCCCATCTGTTGACTCATGGATCGAGAAGTGGCTGCACGATCCGTTCCAGCCATACGGATACCATGCCTGTCATCTCGACTGCTAGTGACACGAGGCCGTTGGGATCCAGCATGGCGTTCCGTATTACCCTCCTGAACCCATCGATTCCACATTCTGCTAACAGTCATTGGATCTCGACCGACGCGAGCAGTAATGTGTCGATACGATAAACCGCAATCGCGATAGGCTACAATCCGACCTTTAAGAATGTCGGAAACGTGATGGTACGCATTTCTCCTCCTTACACGAGGCATCACAACAACGTTTCACCAGGCAACGCCGGTCAACTGCTATTTGTGTATGAGAAATCGGTTGGAAACGTTCCTCATGTCAGCACGTTGTATGTATCGCCACCGGTGCCAAACTTGTGCGAATGCTCTGAAAAGCTAATCATTTGCATATCACAGCATCTTCTTCCTGTCCGTTAAATTTCGCGTCTGTAGCACGTCATCTTCGTGGTGTAGGAATTTTAATGGCCAGTAGTGTAAGTACCAAACTACAGCATCCCATTTAAAAAAACGAAGTTGACATACATATCTGTGACGCCAACCCACCTAGCAACAAACCACCAACGTCATATTCTGGCCCCCATTGTCCCATGCAACTTTTGTCTAACAAACTTTTCAGCTCCTATCATACTTTCGGAGTTATTGCTGGTGCCAATAGTTAGTGACTCAGCCTGTATGTGCGAATATAATCAGTTGTAAAGAAATAATGTTTGATGATGAAGCTTTACTGTATGAGCAACGAAAGCGCAGCAAGCTATAAAATATTTTTCTTTTATCACATTGTGCAGGAGTGTCAGCGATAAAATCTTTAATTAGGGTTTATAATTAATTCTAAAGTTTGTTGGAAGTCTCTAAGGGCTCTCATTCGCAAATACTTGTGAATAAAATCTGGATGTTTGTTTGCCAACAGTTACACTGCCTCAAAAAAATGAGACAGTTCGTAACTGCAATAATTGTCTTGTTGTGTTAAACCTTTAACACAAAGTTATACCTCTTAATGAGTAGATTATGACAGCGTTTTAACTACGGTAAATGCACTGGAGCGCCAAAGAAACTGGTGGAGGCACACGTATTCAAATACACAGATATGCAAACAGGTAACATACGGTGCTGCGGTCAGCAACACCTACATAAGACAACAAGTTTTTGAACTGCTGCTACAATGGCAGGTTATCAAGATTTAAGTGAGTTTGAACGTGATGGTGTACTCGGTGCACGAGCGATGGGACGCAGCATCTCCGAAGTAGTGATGAAGCAAGGATTTATCCGTACAACAGTTTTACCAGTCTACCGTGAATTTCAGGAATCCGATAAAACATCAGATCTCCGACATCGCTGCGGACGAGAAAAGATCCTCCACGAACACGACGTCTGAAGAGAATTGTTCAACGTGACAGAAGTGCAACCCTTCCTCAAATTGCTACAGATTTCGACGTTTGGTCTTCATCAATGTCAGCATGCGAACCATTAAACGAAACATCATCGATATGGGCTTTCCGAGCCGAAGGTCCACTCGTGTTCCCTTGATGACTGCACGACACAAAGCTTTACGCCTCGCCTGGGGCCGTCAACGGCGACATGTGACTGTTAATGACTGGAAACGTGTTGCCCGCTCGGACGAGTCTCGTTTCAAATTGTATCGAGCGGATGGACGTGTGCCAATCTCATGAATCCATGGTCCCTGCATGTCAGCAGGGGACTGTTCAAGCTGGTGGAGGCTCTTTAATGTTGTGGGGCGTGTGCAGTTGGAGTGATATGGGAACAAACCCCCTCCTCCACACTTCTAGATACCACTCTGACAGGTGACATGTACGTAAGCATCCTGTCTGATCACTTGCATTTACTCGTATCCATTATGCATTCCGACGTACTTGGGAAATTCCAGAATAGTAATGCGACACCCCACACGTCCAAAATTGCTACACAGTGGCTCCAGGAACACACTTCCGACGGTCACAGAACTCCCCAGACATGGATATTATTGCGCGTATCTGCGATGCCTTGCAATGTGCTGTTCAGAAGAGATCTCCTCCTCCTCGTACTCTTACTGATTTATGGGCAGCCGTGCAGAATTTATGGTGGCAGTTCCCTCCAGCACTACTTCAGATATTAGTCGAGTCCATGCCATGTCGCGTTGTAGCACTTCTACGTGCTCGCGAGGGCCCTACACGACGTTAGGCAGGTGTACGAGTTTCTCTGGCTCTTCAGTGCAATGACACAATACATTGAAAATCATACTTATGTTACCCCTGGAAGCCGTTAGACAGGCAATCTACAGTTGGTGTGGGGTACCGAGTTCCGGAATAGTCGTTAGTACACATCGTAACCAAAATCTCTTTGGTGTGGAGATATGTCATGTGATTTGATATATAATTCTGGCAATAACTTTTCTTAATTTTGTTTCAAAAATCTGGTTGAGAAAATCATAGCTTTTATAATTAATAAACTTTGAAACCCCTTTAATCACAATAACTTCTACCGAAATATGTTGTTGTTGTGGTCTTCAGTCCTGAGACTGGTTTGATGCAGCTCTCCATGCTACTCTATCCTGTGCAAGCTTCTTCATCTCCCAGTACCTACTGCAACCTACATCCTTCTGAATCTGCTTAATGTATTCATCTCTTGGTCTCCCTCTACGATTTTTACCCTCCACGCTGCCCTCCAATGCTAAATTTGTGATCCCTTGATGCCTCGAAACATGTCCTACCAACCGATCCCTTCTTCTAGTCAAGTTGTGCCACAAACTTCTCTTCTCCCCAGTCCTATTCAATACCTCCTCATTAGTTACATGATCTACCCACCTTATCTTCAGCATTCTTCTGTAGCACCACATTTCGAAAGCTTCTATTCTCTTCTTGTCCAAACTGGTTATCGTCCATGTTTCACTTCCATACATGGCTACGCTCCATACAAAAAACGACTTCCTGACACTTAAACCTATACTCGATGTTAACAAATTTCTCTTCTTCAGAAACGATTTCCTTGCCATTGCCAGTCTACATTTTATATCCTCTCTACTTCTACCATCATCAGTTATTTTACTCCCTAAATAGCAAAACTCCGTTACTACATTAAGTGTCTCATTTCCTAATCTAATCCCCTCAGCATCCCCCGATTTAATTTGACTACATTCCATTATCCTCGTTTTGCTTTTGTTGATGTTCATCTTATATCCTCCTTTCAAGACACTGTCCATTCCGTTCAACAGCTCTTCCAAGTCCTTTGCTGTCTCTGACAGAATTACAATGTCATCGGCGAACCTCAAAGTTTTTACTTCTTCTCCATGAATTTTAATACCTACTCCGAATTTTTCTTTTGTTTCCTTTACTGCTTGCTCAATATACAGATTAAATAACATCGGGGAGAGACTACAACCCTGTCTCACTCCTTTCCCAACCACTGCTTCCCTTTCATGCCCCTCGACTCTTATAACTGCCATCTGGTTTCTGTAGAAATTGTAAATAGACTTTCGCTCCCTGTATTTTACCCCTGTCAACTTCAGAATTTGAAAGAAAGTATTCCAGTTAAAGTTGTCAAAAGCTTTCTCTAAGTCTACAAATGCAAGAAACGTAGGTCTGCCTTTTCTTAATCTTTCTCCTAAGATAAGTCGTAAGGTTAGTATTGCCTCACGTGTTCCAACATTTCTACGGAATCCAAACTGATCTTCCCCGAGGTCCGCTGCTACCAGTTTTTCCATTCGTCTGTAAAGAATTCGCGTTAGTATTTTGCAGCTGTGACTTATTAAATTGATAGTTCGGTAATTTTCACATCTGTCAATACCTGCTTTCTTTGGGATTGTAATTATTATATTCTTCTTGAAGTCTGTGGGTATTTCGCCTGTCTCATACATCTTGCTAACCAGATGGTAGAGTTTTGTCAGGACTGGCTCCCCCAAAGCTGTCAGTAGTTCTAATGGAATGTTGTCTACTCCAGGGGCCTTGTTTCGACTCAGGTCTTTCAGTGCTCTGTCAAACTCTTCACGCAGTATCGTATCTCCCATTTCATCTTCATCTACATCCTCTTCCATTTCCATAATATTGTCTTCAAGTACATCGCCCTTGTATAAACCCTCTATATACTCCTTCCACCTTTCTGCTTTCCCTTCTTTGGTTAGGACTGGGTTTCCATCTGAGCTCTTGATATTCATACAAGTGGTTCTCTTTTCTCTAAAGGTCTCCTTAATTTTCCTGTAGACAGTATCTATCTTACCCCTAGTGAGATAAGCCTCTACATCCTTACATTTTTCCTCTAGCCATCCATGCTTAGCCATTTTGCACTTCCTGTCAATCTCGTTTTTGAGACGTTTGTATTCCTTTTTGCCTCCTTCATTTACTGCATTTTTATATTTTCTCCTTTCATCAATTAAATTCAATATTTCTTCTGTTATCCAAGGATTTCTATTAGCCCTCGTCTTTTTACCTGATCGTCTGCTGCCTTCACTACTTCATCCCTCAGAGCTACCCATTCTTCTTCTACTGTATTTCTTTCCCCCATTCCTGTCAATTGTTTCCTTATGCTCTCCCTGAAACTCTCTACAACCTCTGGTTCTTTCAGTTTATCCAGGTTCCATCTCCTTAAATTCCCACCTTTTTGCAGTTTCTTCAGTTTCAATCTGCAGTTCATAACCAATAGATTGTGGTCAGAATCCACATCTGCCCCTGGAAATGTCTTACAATTTAAAACCTGGTCCCTAAATATCTCCCTTACCATTATATAATCTATCTGATACCTTTTAGTATCTCCAGGATTCTTCCAGGTATACAACCTTCTTTTATGATTCTTGAACCAAGTGTTAGCTATGATTAAGTTATGCTCTGTGCAAAATTCTACAAGGCGGCTTCCTCTTTCATTTCTTCCCCCCAATCCATATTCACCTACTATGTTTCCTTCTCTCCCTTTTCCTACTGACGAATTCCAGTCACCCATGACTATTAAATTTTCGTCTCCCTTCACTACCTGAATAATTTCTTTTATCTCGTCATACATTTCATCAATTTCTTCATCATCTGCAGAGCTAGTTAGCATATAAACTTGTACTACTTTAGTAGGCATGGGCTTTGTGTCTATCTTGGCCACAATAATGCGTTCACTATGCTGTTTGTAGTAGCTAACCCGCACTCCTATTTTTTTTATTCATTATTAAACCTACTCCTGCATTACCCCTATTTGATTTTGTTGGTTGGTTGGTTTGGGGAAGGAGACCAGACAGCGTGGTCATCGGTCTATTTGATTTTGTATTTATAACCCTGTAATCACCTGACCAAAAGTCTTGTTCCTCCTGCCACCGAACTTCACTAATTCCCACTATATCTAACTTTAACCTATCCATTTCCCTTTTTAAATTTTCTAACCTACCTGCCCGATTAAGGGATCTGACATTCCACGATCCGATCCTTAGAACGCCAGTTTTCTTTCTCCTGATAACGACGTCCTCTTGAGTAGTCCCCGCCTGGAGATCCGAATGGGGGACTATTTTACCTCGGGAATATTTTACCCAAGAGGACGCTATCATCATTTAATCATACAGTAAAGCTGCATGTCCACGGGAAAAATTACGGCTGTAGTTTCCCCTTGCTTTCAGCCGTTTACCGAAATATATACAAGAGATAATATAGTTGACGAACTTGACTAAAGGAAGTGAGAGGATTTTGCTCCACATCCATAGACATTAAGGAGTGATATTAGAAGTTCATGGTACAAGTAGTAGAAGTGACAATTCGCAAGAAAATGGTCTACATGTACTTTTGGAAAGCTGCAGTCTGGATCTCTTCTGCATTAAGCGAGTGGAGAAAGAAGAGGACTTGGTCAAAGCAGAGGACGAGGAAGACTGAGAAGTGCACAACACAATTGTCCTACATACCAAGTGTGGCCTGGAAGGACGTTCTTCGAGAGATACCACAGAAGGAAACGATTATGATCCTACACATACTAAGTGTGAGGGGATTATAGAAAGTAACTATGAATATCTCTCTTACATGTGGGAACCACACCAGCATATTTTAGTTCGGCATTTTAATTTCATTTACTATTACCCATTGTGTTTCAGCTTTCCACGTTAATTACTCACATATCTCTGCTTCATAATGAACGTTTATCTAATTATGTATACGCTCTAAGACAAGGAAAACGGGGCACCACATAAAAGATATGCGAATGTGATGGAATATGGTACATGTACAGACAAACAAATGATTAAAATTTCAGAAAAATTCGAGATTCACAACATGAGCAAGTCAATAGCACATTGGTTCACCTCTGCCCCTTATGCAAGTAGTTATTCGGCTTGGCGTTGTCTGATAGAGTTGTTGGATGTCCTCCTGAGAGACATCGTGCCTAATTTTCTTCAACTGGCGCGTTATATCATTAGAACCACGAACTGGTGGCTGATTCCTGCCCATAATGCTACAAACGTCTTCAGTTGCAAAGAGATCCGGCGACCATGCTGGCCAAGGTAGGGTTTTGTATGTACGAGGACAGACAGAAGATGTTATACGAGAGCCAAGGTAGCCCCTGAGGGTCGGCAAACTATATTACACCACAGAGAACGAGGCTGTCTATGCGCAAGGCGTCCCAAAAGCACCATGGTAAACACTGGCTATTTACATACGAGATAATGGAAACAGACATTCCGAGCACTACTTCCTGCAGGGGAGCTTGAGCCACGGTCTGCAAGAAGTATCACTACTCACTACCCCAAAACATGATTGGCTGGAGACAGCTATATAGGGGCTAGAACCAGCCGCGAAGTTCAGTTCACGCCGGATGCCGACTTCGCGTACTGCGACCGTCGAAGATTACGTCTTCGTCTCTGAACTGGACTGCTACTAGGGTGTGAGTGTGTTACCACGAACCTTTGTGGAAAATTAGAAGTGAACTTTCGTTTGCCCCAATTAGGAGACGTTTACTGGCATCGTTATTGTCAGCTTTCGTTTGTATGTTCAGTCATCAACCTTGTGAACTTACATCAATAAAAGTTGTGTTTGTGAAAAATTGCGAATTGTCAGTCACAACAGAAGACACTGTCATTTCCTCGGTGAAGTGTAAGCCCAACATAGTTGGACATGAAGGGCAAGAAAACGAGTGGAATATCGTCTAAGTACGGCCATGCTGTTAGGGTGTCGTGGATGGCAACTAAGGGTTTCCTGGTACGAAATGAAAGGGCATCCCAGACTATCACTCTTAAATGCCGGGCCGTATGGCAGGTGACATTCAGGTTGGTAGCCCACTGCTGTCCGGGCATCCCCAGACACGTCTTCACTAGTTATCGGAGCTCAGTTCAAAGTGGCTCTCATTACTGAACACAACCCTACTCCAGTCAATAAGATTACAGGCGGAATGTTCAAGACACCACTGTAAACGGGCTTGCTGATATAGAGAGGTCAATGGTAGTTGGCGCAATGGGCGCGTGAGCTCACCACCTCTCTTTGAGCTACTTATTAATAGTTGTTGTGGTCACTGAAGTACCAGTTGCACGTCGGATCGATGATAATAATGAGTCCGAAGCGCGGAATGCCTCTCTAACGACTGCCCTGTACCAATAGTGTTTCGTCTCCTAGGCCGACAGCTTCCTTCTTGACGCCATATTCCCCCATGGTTGACATATTCCTGCCAACATCGTCGAATAGTGGCATCGTTCTTACCCAAACGTCGAGCGATTCGCCGATTTCACCAGACTTCTTTGAGCACAACTGCAGGCGTATTTTTCGCGGAACGATATTCACCAAGACCTCATGCCCTGGATGATAATGGCCTTGCCGCAGTACTAACACCGGTTCCCGTCAGATCACCAACTTTAAGCGCTGTCGGGCTGGGCTAGCGCTTGGATGGGTGACCGTCCGGTCTGCCGAGCGCTGTTGGCAAGCGGGGTGCACTCAGCCCTTGTGAGGCAAACTGAGGAGCTACTTGACTGAGAAGTAGCAGCTCTGGTCTCGGAAACTGACATAGGCCGGGAAAGCGGAGTGTTGTCCACATGCCCCTCCATATCCGCATCCAGTGATGCCTGTGGGCTGGGGATGACCCGGCGGCCGGTCAGTAGCTTTGGGCCTTCATGGCCTCTGCGGGAGGAGTTATGCCCTGGTATCGACGTGTTCCCTATTCACCATCCTTGCCACACATTTATCCATCCTCTTCCAAAAGTTGTTGTCTGTTCCCATTTCTTAGAGTCTATTAAAAAGTTTTAAGACGCAAGGAGTATAAGCATTTTTAATATATTATAAAATATAATGCGGCGGCCCCACAGTCTCTAACCTCACCAACAACTATGCACATACTAAATGACCATTAGGAAAAACTGTCTGCCGTTTCGATAGTAGCTCACATAAGTCATGCAAAGCCATTTATCGTTGACAGTCATTTAGCCAGTTTGCTCCAGTAAGCATTTTTATCAATTGTACTCTCAGATTCTCAATTGTACATCTAAACTTAGATTTAAATCTATGCCGGCCTTTGTGGCTGAGCGGTTCTAGGCGCTTCAGTCTGGATCCGAGCGACCGCTACGGTCGCAGGTTCGAATCCTGCCTCGGGCATGGATGTGTGTGATGTCCTTAGGTTAGTTAGGTTTAAGTAGTTCTAAGTTCTAGGGGACTGATGACCTCAGATGTTAAGTCCCATAGTGCTCAGAGCCATTTGAACCATTTTTGAACATTTAAATCTATATTCGCATCTACATACATGCTCTGTAAACTTCAGTGAAATGAATGGGAGGGGTTGCTTTCCTTTCTGACGTATATTGCGGTTTCATCTCCTCCGAATCGCCTGAAAGAATGACTACCTAAATGACTCTGTGAGCTCTGAAATCTAATTTTGTCTTCCCAGACCCTAAGGAAGGTAGTTGTAGTATATTTTCACATTCTCCAGCACTGATTCCTTAAACATTCCATGTCGTCTTTCGACGGATACTTGACGCCCATCTTCAACCGTACGCGAAATTTATTTTTAACATATCTGTGTCGTTTCGCCATGAGCCAACCTGTGACCATTCCTGCTGGTATTATTTGTATACATTGAAAATCCTATTTAATCTACATACTTCAGCGACATTTTTGGATAGAGCGTAAGAGGTTTCTTGACCACTCTCCAGTCTACATCGTAGAATTACTGGATTTATCCACTATCAAATGGTTCAAATGGCTCTGAGCACAATGGTACTTAACATCTGAGATCATCGCCTAGAACTTAGAACTACTTAAACCTAATCTAAGGACATCACACACATCCATGCCCGAGGCAGGATTCGAACCTGCGAACGTAGCGGTCGCGCGCTTCCAGACTGAAGCTCCTAGAACCGCTCGGTCACTCCGGCCGACTTCTCCACTACCCTCCCAGTGGAAGGAACCCTGAGGCCTCATTTACCTACAACTAAGCCTATGCGATCTTTGCATTTTAAATCCCCACAAACTCGTACATTTCGGTATTTGTCTGAATTGACTAATTAGATTGACTCATCTTTATTGTAGTCATAGCATACTGAGTTTCTGCAAGTTGTGAAGTGCTCAGTTATGGGTCGGGAATTGGCGAAATGCCGCAAGTACGTTGGGATGGGCCAGGGTTCCTACATCAGAACTGTGTAGGTAAGTTGAGAATTTGGGTCTGACGGGCGACGTACCATGGCAGTCCGTGCAGCCGAGCTGATCACTGCGTGAGCATGGTGGGAGCACAGGTTAACGGTAACTCTGCTTGCGGGAATTTGATACGGTTGAGCGTTATAGCTTATCGCTGTCCGATGAAGAAGACCGCGTTAAATTGGAAGTGCATCAATGACAGGATACAAGGAGCGATCCTTGAACACGAGCGGCGCTCCCTGTCGTTTAATTCATACGGTTCGGACCTCGGAAACTTAGGAGTTGAGCAAAGTCTATTTTGTTGCCCAAATATTTGCCCTTCCTGCGATAACGTTTCGAAAGCTACAACCATTATTGGGCAAGCTCATCTGACGAAACTCTATTTTCCGGGTGAGCTGTGAGGTTATGGAGAGGCCCTGGCTGATGAGAAGTTTGGGCCTCCCGGATGTGCGAGGCAAGAGTCACTTACAGCTCACCTTTCTGTGACCTGCGAGCTTAGCCTCTCCAATAGATGTTGGAAGAGTAAATAATAAATTAAAGGCATATTCGTCAATTTTTTTCTAGATGTCACTTACATGGGGTTGATATTCTTCCCAGTCGCATCTCTCTGTCGAAATGCCTTTACGTCGCTGGACGTTTCCAAAACACGAATCCTCTGTGTTGTCCTTGTCGCCAGAGACAGATTGGAAGGTTGTTTAGTCCATTGCTAGCCTACATAGATTTCCTCATGGTATCAAGTCGGTCGTAACGTTCTTCCCAACAACGTTAGAATTTTTCGCATTGGTCTTGATGAGACAGACCGATACTGTCGTTACCATAAATGCTTACATTATGTCACCGGTTGGTTGCCTGCGGATGCAGACGGATTTGGCTCAGCCGACAATTGGCCTTTCTTGCCAGGACGACGGAAGCGGCAATCTCCAGTGAGAATCTCCTGCTCCCAGACTTAACCTTCTTTCCCAGAACCAAGAACAATACCGTATTTAGCTCGTCGGACACATGTATATTACGTGGTGGAGAGTGGATATTACCCGGACCCTTGTGCCGTTTACCAATAGATGTTTATGGCCCATTGCACATGGCAAAGGCTGCCGCAGTATTGTGAGCTTTTAGCGAATATGCTGTACGTGGTATTTAGTCGTCAAGGAGTTGGATGAAGTGTGGAGTTCCTTTTATGTTACCTTGCTTCTGGTAAACATGACAAAAATGTGTTAACTAGTACTCTTGGTATTTTCGTCGTGGTCCCTTGTAGTTGTATTGTTTGATAATGTATTTCATTTTTGTGGCCCTGTTCGTCTTGTTTTTTGTGTTTAATTAATAAAAAATAATAAAACATTGTTGTAGGTCTGATTGGGAAAGTTATTTTATCTTGTTTCATCGGTGAAAACCACGTAGGATGAAGTCAAGTTTTGTTTCTTTTCCTTTAAAAAATAAAATGATTCAACATCTGCCTATTAACGAAAAGTAAGGAAAATAAAAAGATGGTGTAGTGGTCAGAACTTATGCCTAGTAAGCAGGAGACCGTTGTTCGAACCCAGTACGGCAAAAATTTTAACTTTTGTCATTGATTTATATAAATTCCCACTAGCAGCTAATGTCATTAATTCTTCTGTGCCTTGATTCATAGTGGCTGCAGGATCAAAATAGCTTCTGTTTTTTCGGGCATGTCACACGTAACGTATTTGTTTACTTTTAGCATGTTATAATTCATTATTGGTAACTACATCATCAGCAAGTAGTCCACGTTATTATTAATATTGTCAGCCAGGGCATTGTGAGCAGCAAGATTCCAGCAGACTTTCGTGGGGCGCGACTGATGCTACTACCAGATTTGGAGGATGAGTCAGAAAGAATCTCACACGTCTGGTGATTCCGAACAAAACACTTCAGCTAAACACAAGTGAGAAGTGTCTGCTGGAGTGGATAGCGTGCTTCTGAGGCCTCACGACTGGTTAAAAACGCCACAGAAACATTATCAGCTGTTCATTACAGTGGACAACTGCACCACAGCGTTAATGAGTTACCTCACTACGAGGAATAAAAATTGTTCATTCTGTTTATTTTTGTGTATGTCCAAGTACACTCATTTTTTATTTTCCATTAATCCATTAATAAATGTTGTTGTAGCATTGATTCAAATACTTTTCACACGTCAAGAAACAATGGATCCTCATAGCAACAGTGGGGTCACAGCATCATCTGAGAATCTCATATTAAAACTTTCTTATGTTCACTGATGAATTCAAGCAAACGAGAGTTGGCTCGAACGATACGTTACTCAGCCACGCTAAATGATGTCAAAGGAAAATCTATGATCTGTTAAACACAAGTTCGGTCCTAGGCTCGCTGGGGTTTGTATGGCTACCAGTGAGTGCGGAAACAACTACACTGGGTAGTTTATCCGTACCGTCAGCAACCGCTATGTAGATCACGGATAGCACACTAAATTCGAGAATCTGAGATATCACTGGTTGCTGAACACGGTCTCACAATTAACAAAGAGAAAGGTTGACGAAAGTAGATTATTCTTCATACTGCGAGTCTGTTACTAAAGAAGCAGTAGACATCAGAATGTACAAGGACCATGTGAACTGGGAAA
This sequence comes from Schistocerca nitens, assembly GCF_023898315.1. Classification (NCBI taxonomy): domain Eukaryota; kingdom Metazoa; phylum Arthropoda; class Insecta; order Orthoptera; family Acrididae; genus Schistocerca; species Schistocerca nitens. The sequence goes on along the minus strand of NC_064614.1, from coordinate 1,185,874,621 downwards.
CGAACGGTAATCTTAGTAGTGTGTCCGCAAGAGACCTCTTCACGCCGAGAGGACACTGACAAAAGCGCTCTGGCAGTGATGGCCCAACCAGTGCAAATATGAAGTAGACTCTTGTAGCAGGACATAGTGATGGCACTCGCAATCACATACCGTCTATGGGCTATAATAGATCATCGCAACAGCAGCACGATAGTTAGTTGTTTCTGATGAAAGTGCTGTAGGATTTCGCCGTAAGTCCGAGGGTTTACGCACATACGACGCGACATGTAAATCGAGAAAGACTTGAATATATTATCTGCCAAGATGCTGTTTGTGAATAATTTCATCCGCACAGGTTCTGTACGAGATGTCTCTTTGAGACGAATTTCCTTCCCTTCAGGCATGTTATATGGTTACAGTTCTTGGTTTGCGTAGGATTCATTAATTACATAGATCAGCAACTCAGTACTTTTTTCCTTTATCCTTTTTGAAAACAGCACTGATCTGTATCTTTTCCAGTTAGAATGAGTAAGAGATCTCCGATAAATATGAGTTACGAAAGAGGGCTCATTCTTCAGTGTATTAACTTTAGAATTTAATATTGCACATGATCCTCTTGGCTTACTTGCTTTGAGTAGTCCGGTTCCCCGAAAGTATAGTTCTTAATTTTGCATAGTTGGTGTAAAGGGTATTAGTGCATATATATCTATTGGTGACTGAGAACGGTGTACTGAACAACATTACATCAGTGTTT